>NC_140411.1:130970988-135970988 GCF_965140295.1 Lepidochelys olivacea | reverse complement strand
TGTTAGAAGCCAGAATTCCAGTCAGTAAATTTAGTATAATAAATACTTCAGTATATACGATCTAGATATAAGTGGTATCAATGATGTTCAGCATATAATGTATCAAAAAAACTGTACATTTCTCCAACCTTATTCCTCACTAAGCTCCCTTAAATAAGTAATTTCTTTTGATCTTTTATATTAAGAAATCTGAAGCAGCAAAGAATACTGAAAAAGAATATTCTACACATAAGGCAATGTAAACAGGAATACATTAATTACTAAAAGCTCAGATGCTTACCTTTCACTTTAAATAGAAACAGAATACAGCAACCATGGAAAGGTGTTCTCTACAACACTTGTCTCTACTTAAAACTTTCTTCAGACCAGGGTATCAAACATGTTATTTCTCTGGTTTTGCTTAAGCAAGACCACTACTTCAATATTTATAAAAATAAAATAATGGAAGCAATAAAAGATAGACATTTTATCTAGTGAACATCTTTGATTCATCATTATTTGTTTAGAGTGGGCTCTGGCATCCTATGAAGTTTCATTCAGTCTCACAGGTGTTAATTATAGAAAGTCAACAGTGTAGGCTGGCAGACCTCTATATTTGGCATAAAAGGTCCGAATTTTAAATCTTGTTGATGGGCCAAGAAAGGGGGGAGGGGGGACAATATATGTTTCCATGTGATAGAATTGTGCCTTTGGGACAGGTAGAGAGGGGAATGGAGTTGCTTAGGAAGCTACATACAGAAAACTACATTAGAAAAATTCAAACTACCAAGTTAACTTAATTCTGGCATTATGTATTTGAGCAAGAGGGTTCAGGGGGGCGAGGGGGAAAGGATGTTCCTTTGTGTTTAAAGCAAGGATTCCATAGGCTCTGTCACAGATTCTGATGCTGAGCACGACTATCATAATGCAGGTGTATAAAGGTCAAACTGAAGGGCAATCTTCATTCTGACATTTCCTAACTTATGAATACTGTGCACTCTGTTTTTAACTTAGTTTTTTATATGCAATATAATATGCACATTCTACTGGTTTCACACTGGTTTCTGCAAAAGCTATCAGGAGATTTTGCTCAGTACCTAACAGGCTAGCACAAAGCAGAAAGACACATATGATTAGGGGGAAGATAGATAGGATTGAAGACTTCTATGAAAATTACCCTCAACTGAGGTTAAAAAATTATATTTAGTGGTTCAGCTTAGTTATAGATGTATTATTACAGCTTTCTGTTCACAGAAATTACAATGGTTCCCTATGTATCTGGTCCTAAAAGAATAAAAGGCGACTTCACAATCAAAGAAACTGAAGATCCATTTATATTCACTATAAAGTATTTTATAGTTCAGTATTTTGGCAGTTGCCAAGACGAATAAAAAGGAGTGGGAAAACTTTTATTGCTGAATAAAAGCTAATATAGAACCAGAATTCGATGCAGTAATCAAGATTTGAGTAATCTGTCTCCACCACACACCTTAGTTGATCACAAGAGAATGTAGTGCCACTCTGCTAAGTTTACCAGGCTGCACAACCAAAGACTTTATGCAACACTTAGAGGACATATGATGGCACTCCTTAAAAAAAAAAAAATCTATTTGAAGAGTCAACGAAAAACTCTCCGTGCTCCCACAGAAACTGTTTGTCATATGTAGTATGCACCTGTTTTACTTTAAGAAAACACTACAAAAAGCCTACCATAAATATAGTAGGGGTTTTTTTAAAACAAGGAATGCTGAACGATAAAATACTAGTGGACTTGGCTACGCTTTGTCTCTGTCCCTGGGATAGGTGGGTTGAATAAAGAGTTGGAATGAAGCACTTAAGCAGAAATGAGCTAATAAGAGTCCCTCATTAACTCTAATTCTGAATTTATGAAAGAGCAATTAAGTTTGCAGTCCACAAACAAAACGTGAACAAATTTCTAATGTAAGGTGACATTCTCTTTGATCCCAGCATCAACAGGTGGATCCTAGGATGAAGTAATTTTAAATTACATTAATAAAATGGGAGCATCTGTGATGGACATCAGTTTGGTTGAAATATTTCAGAGGGTAAAACTTAGGCTGTCTACACTACCGCGGTAAGTCAACCTACGCTACGCAACTCCAGCTACGTGAATAACTGATTCTGCCATATTTAGGTCCTGATTCAGGAAAGCTCTTAAGCATGTGATTAATTACTGTCCTAAATAGGTATACTTTCCTGAATCAGAGAGATTATTCACGAGAATAAAGCACTTAACATGAGAAATGGCAACAGAACCAGGCTCCTGACAGGGGTCACATTTGTTAGATAACAACTTTTAACCAGCTCTTATCTCAGAATGTTTCAACTCACCTTATCTTCCCAGCTCAGTAGCAAACGTCTTCTCTTAAAATATATAAAATATTCTGTTAAATATTTATCAACTGAGTATCTAAAATCTGTAACCTTATCATACTTGCATGAAGCTTCTAGTAGCACAACCGCTTAACATTAATTGCACATTAGCACAGACTAGTGGACACATTTGACTACTACAATGAGTAACAAAATTACTTATTACTCGCAGAAATAGTATGGCTGCAGAATCCAGTGGACATTTTTTCGTAAATTCACATCTTCTGCAACAACTTTGATTTTCAACAGAAAATAACCACTCAAGACTTTTCTCATTGTCTCATCAGATTAAACTCCTGTATACTTCTGTCAAATATTGATCTGACTCCCTACGGAAAATATTCAAAGTATGAAAAGAAAAAAATTTTTACTGCCATAATGCAAAAGGTTTGAGACCAGCAGTACAGGAAGTGGGCTGCTTTAAAATATTTTTAAAAGAAAGTTTTAAGGAATGCAATGAAATAGCTGCCTACAGGATTGACTGAGTTTTAATAAGAATATTAGCTTCTAACGGAAAAAGCTATTGACTACTAGGAAAGCACTTTCCTATAATCTGAAAAGCCACATGTTGGACTCGCAAAGATAAATTTTTTAGAAGTGTCATTTTAGGAACTAACATAATTTTCTCTAAATCCTAATGAATAAATAGTAGAAAAGTAGTGAAGAGGAATGGTGAATAGCTGTAGCCTTCTGGAAGCTGTTCAAGGACCTACATGAAACAAATAGATTTGACTGAAAGACCATTTCCACTAGAGAGGGGTCTACAACATGGAAGACTAATTATAACTGGTACCCTTGGCTGACAGATACCAAGGATGTAGGAGGAAAGAACGTGAACATCCCTTTTCATTGAGAGGTGGCTGCGCTCGATCAGAATTATGGCAAATGGGTGCGGTAGTTCACACTAATACAGTACCATCTTTTATTATTTAAGCAGCAGATCGAGGTATGCTAGGTGCCTCATACGACACAGAAATCTGTGACACCTGCTCCAAAGAGTTTACAGCCCAATAGCACATTTTATTAAAAATAGACAAATTACGTAATTGGGG
This sequence comes from Lepidochelys olivacea, assembly GCF_965140295.1. Lineage (NCBI taxonomy): Eukaryota > Metazoa > Chordata > Testudines > Cheloniidae > Lepidochelys > Lepidochelys olivacea. The sequence goes on along the minus strand of NC_140411.1, from coordinate 135,967,563 downwards.
AAAAACAAATTCTTACACTGTACCCGTGGTATCTGGCAGGAAGGCTTGAGGCAACTTTCGTAGGTGGTTTGTCCTATTGTACACTGTGACTAAAAGGAGTTCTTGTAACAGCACCTACTATCTTAAACTCATTACGTCAGAAAAGCTTTGAACTGGGGGGAGTTACACCCAGTGCCATTCCAGAACTACCAAAGTCTCAAGAGTGAGAATTCCTAGACACATGGATCTACTAAAGAAATTAAAATTTCCCCTCATTAACTGTACTTATGTGGCAACAGCCTTCACATGTCAGAATAATGTTAAGCAAAATAATCCCATAATATCTGCCTTTCATAGTTATGCTACCCTTCAGATGGTTATGGAAAAATAAAGTCTTACAGTAAATAATCTCATCTCTCTCAAATCACCTCTTCTCTTGGTGCTGTGTATGACACGACCAATCTTACAGACCTAATTTCAGTGTCACCAAATATGCATGTACCTCTATGAGCCTAGTGGTAAAATCATACAAGTATAGGACTCGACGGGACCTCAATACGTAATCTGGTCCAGTCCCCCGCATTTAAGGCAGAACTAAGTAATAACTAGACTATTCCTTATGGGTGTTTGTCTAACCTGTTCTTAAAAACCTCCAATGATGGAAATTCCATAGCCTCCCTAGACAATTTTTTTCAATGCTTAACTACCCTGACTGTTAGAAAGTTTTTCCTAATATACCACCTCAGCTTCAACTGCTGCAATTTAAGCCCATTGTTTCTTGTCCTATCCTCAGAGGTTAAGATCAATTTTTCACCCTCCTCCTTGTAACAACCTTTTATGTACTTGAAAACTTGTCCCTCCCCCTCAGTCTTCTCTTCTCAAGATGAAACAAACCCATCTTTTTCAGTCCTTCTTCACAGGTCATGTTTTCTATGCCTTTAATCATTCTTGTTGCTCTCTGGACTTTCTCCAATTTGTCCACATCTTTCCTGAAATGTGGTGCCGAGAACTGGACATGACACTCCAACTGAGGCCTTATCAGCACAGAGTACAGTGGAAGAATTATTTCTTATGTCTTGCTTACAACACTCCTGCAGACACATCCCATAATGATGTTTGCCTTTTCTTTTTGCGCAACAGTGTTGACTCCTATTTAGTTTGTGATCCACTATGACCTCCAGATACCTTTCTGCAGTACTCTATCCCAGGCAGTCATTTCCCATTTTATATGTGTACACCTGACTGTTCCTAAGTGGAATACTTAGCATTTGTCCTTATTGAATTTCATCCTATTTACTCCAGACCATTTCTCCAGTTTGTCCAGATCATTTTGAATTACAATCCTATCCTCCACAGCACTTGCAACCCCTCCCAGCTCGGTATCGTTCTCAGACTTTATAACTGTACTCTCTATGCCATTATCTAAATCATTTATGAAAATATTGAACAGAACCAGACCTAGGACAGATCTCTGCGGGACCCCATACTATATGCTCTTCCAGCTTAACTGATAACCACTGAAAACTACTCTCTGGGAATGATTTTCCAACCAGTCATGCATCCACCTTATAGTAGCTGTAGCTAAGCTATATTTCCCTAGTTTGTTCATGAGACCATGCAAGACAGTACCAAAAGCTTTACTAAAGTCAAAATATACCACATCTACCACTTCCCCGCATCGACAAGGCTTGTTACCCTGTCAAAGAAAGCTATTAGGCTGGTTTGACACGGTTTGTTCTTGACAAATCCAGACTGATACTTATCACCTTATTATCTTGTAGGTGTCTGCAAAATTGATTGGTTAATTATTTGCTCCATTATCTTTCTTGGTACTGAAGTTAAGCTGACTGGTCTGTAACTCCCTGGGTTTTCCTTATTCCCCTTTTCATAGATTGGTACTATTTGCCCTCTTCCAGTCCTCTGGAATCTCCCCCATCCGCCATGGCTTTTCTAAGATAACTGTTAACAGGTCAGATATCTCCTCAGTGAGCTCCTTGAGTATTCTAGGATGTAATTCATCAGGCCTGGGTGACTTGAAGACATCTAACTTGTCTAAGTAATTTTTAACTTGTTTTTGCCTATTTTAACCTCAGGCTATTTTAACCTCAGATCCTACTTAATTTTCACTGGCATTCACTATATTAGATGTCCAATTGCTACTAACCAAAAAAAAAAAAAAAAGGTATTTAGCACTTCCGTCATTTCCACATTTTCTGTTATTGTCTCCTCCCCCTCCCCCCCACTGAGTAATGTGCCTACCCTGCCTTTGGTCTTCCTCTTGCTTCTAATGTATTTGTAGAATGTTTTCTTGTTAGCCTTTATGTCTCTAGCTAGTATAATTTCATTCTGTGGCTTGGCCTTTCTACTTTTGTCCCTACATGCTGACATTGTTTTTTTCCCATATTCATTCTTCATAATTTGACCTAGTTTCCACTTTTTGAAGGACCTGTTTTTGAGTTTCAAATTATTGAAAATCTCCTTGTTAAGCCAGGAGGCTCTCTCACCATACTTCCTATCTTCCCTATGGAGTGGGATAGTTTGCTCGTGTGTCAGTAATAATGTCTCTTTGAAAAACTGCCAAACTTTCTCCAACTGCTTTTCCCCTTATACTTGTTTCCTATGGGATCTGACCTACCAAATCCCTGAGTTTGTTAAAGTCTGCCTTCTTGAAATATGTTATCTTTGTTGTGCTGTTTTCCCTCCTACCAGTCCTTAGAATCATGAACTCTACCGTTTCATGATCACTTTAACCCAAGCTGCCTAGAATCACAGAAGTGTAGGACTAGAAGGGATTACTGATAGAATACTCTCTCTATTATCACAACCAAGAAATGGCAAGTTAGGCACTAGCCTCAATGGCAACCCAGTTTTACCTTCTTACAGCAAGTGTTTTGAGCTGTTTAGGACTCAGGGTCAGTGTTCTCTCAAGTGCCAGTTTTAATTTGCAAAAAGTGTACTGTACTTAAAATTCATTTCTCAACAGTACATGAAGAAATGCTCACTATAGTCTATAAGACTGCTCTGCTGAGCACAATGGGTACACTGTTCATTTAATGAAAAAACAAACAGTGCATATTTTCTATATTTCTTACTACAATATATTTATTCTGGAAAATTGAAATCAATCATGTCCAGAAACAATCTGACATTTGACTGAGAAGTATTACAGAGCAGTATCTCATTTATAACATCCACCAGGCTGTGAGCAAATGTAGTGTAAAATGAGCTTCCAGACAAAAGTGGTATATCAAAGAAAGTTTCTCAATTCAGGATAGACTGCAATAGCCCAAAGACTTAAGTGAAACTATAAATTTAAACGCTAAATTCATCTCTCTAAAATTCAGAGATTAAATCCCTGTCTACACTAGATATCAAAATGCTTAACTGATTTTTTTCTTAAATAAAATTTAAACATGGTTCATGCCAATAGTGTAATAGCAAACTACTTATGCCTGATCTATACTGGTTAGTTAAAAAGGGGTTTAGGAACACTGTTATATTGATATGGACAGCGTAGATCTCTTCCCTTCGATCAGCCACAAGTTAAAGAAAAAAAATGAGAGATCTTCAGCCTGCCATTCTGAACTGTCCAACTTCTCACCGAGACGTTCACTGAACTGTCCTCAGGTGAGTAGGCTGCTTGTCTCTAACAAACTCAGCTCCTATTTATTAAAGGCGAAATAAATCTCACTCAAAGTGCAGGGGAGAGGGAAAAGAGACTCCACACTGAACATTCACTAGTCATCTTCCTCTCCAAATGTGGAAGACTGCTAGCATATGCAATATGAGGAGAAAGCCAACATGAAGAGTTAAGTTCTCTTCACTCAATTTCTCCTTTGTTAAGGACTAATTTGACAATTTTAAAAACAATTATTTTTACCTTTAAAATTAAGGTTCTGAAGTTCTGAGTTTTTGCAAATTATATTCTCTAGGGCAGTGGTCTCCAATCTTTTTATACCCAAGATCACTTTTAAGGGCAACCTAGGATCTACTCCGCCTTTGCCCCTTCCCCGAGGCCTCTGCCCCTTCCTCAGAGCCCTGCCCTGCTCACTCCTCTCCCCTTTCCCCCGCCACTCACTCTCTCCCACCCTCACTCACTTTCACCGGGCTGGGGTACAGGGTTGGGGTTCAGGAGAGGGTGCTGGCTCTGGGCTGGGGCCAAGGGGTTCACAGTGTAGGAGGGAGCTCTGGGTTGAGCCTGGGGCAGGGGTGCAGGATGGGGTTTGGGGTGCAAGTTCTGGGAGGAAGCGTGGGTGCAGGAGGGGCTCCTGGCTGGGGCTAAGTGTTAGAGCCACAACCCTGTACCACCTCCTGCACCCCGAGAGGGGGGTCAGGGCTGAGGCTTGGGATATGGGGGGGGGTTCCGGGTGCAGGAGGGGATATGGGGTGACGGCTCTGGGAGGGGCTCAGGGATGGTGCTTTCATGCAGGAGCAGCACGTGGAAGGAGACCCGTGACCTCCCACCCCTGGGGGCACACTGGCCGCTTCCAGGAGCGGCGTGGGACCCCTGCCCTAGCTGCAGCCCCACTGCACCACCAGAGATTGCGATCAACTGGGAAATCCTCTAGGATCGACCTGTCGATCACAATTGACCAGTTGGTGACCACTGCTCTAGGGAGAAAAATCCATTAAACTATTTTGAATTCTAAATATCCTTGCTGAATAGATGCTAGTATACCTGCTAAGAAAAGCAGTTTAATGGCTGGCTAATAAAGATAAAGGTCCTTCCTAGTGGGGCAATTACAGCAAAAATTCAGAATCTATTTTACAAAAATTGTCAGAAATTCACATAAAACAGGAGTAAAAACCTCCTATAGCAAGAGCTACATTTAGGAAACTTTCCTTTAGAGGGGTCCACAAATTAAAAGCAAATATTTCCAACGGTCTACAGATTATAAAAATAGTAATTCAGCATAAGAGACGCAGAGAGTTAAAAAGGCATCAGTCTCCTTCGTTTGGAAAGCACCTCACAAAAATTGTTTAGCAAGCACCATGAAACAATTAGTTTTCTTTAAAAACATGTAACAGAGTACTGACTACAGTAATAAGAATAGAGTTTCATAGAAAGATAGCTGGAGGCCTTTTTCTAAGATTTTGAGTTACAATTTGAACGTGCTAGCAACTTGCTGATTCTAACCTCAACACATAGATTAAGATACATTGTGATAAAAGCTCCACCACATACGAAGGCCATAATCATTTCGTGCCTTAAAATATAATAAAACAAGTTAAAATGGAGTTGGATTGAGAGCCAAATGAAAGGATTTCCAGCAGCAATGTATTAAGTCAACTGAATAGCTTTAAAAATATAGGCTACTGCACCCTCAATATATAAAATTGGGAGTGCCTTTAAAAGCAGAATAATAGTAGGTAAGCCTTGAAAAATGAAAGCACTTTTTAGTGATGCCACGTTTGTTAAGGCAAATGTTTCAGGCTACCAGTAGTCTAGGGATGGCAGAAAGACGCTCTCACTACAAGACACAAATACACGTTTGATATCAATATAGTACCCAAACTTTTCAAATAAGGACATAGAGTCAAAGACATTGTTTTTAAAGATAAAAATAGTCAGGAGGTGCTTAGATACTTCCATGACTGAGACCATATACGGAAGACAGTGGAACAGAGGCACAGAAACTATGCAATATACGAGAGAGAGATCAAAGAAACACTAAGCTAGAAGCTCTGCTCAACCATCACTACGAACCAACAAAAAGTTTATTTTTATAAGTTAAAACTTGAAATAGTTCAGCAACATCCATAATTAGGTGGTATGTTAGTGATTAAGAGTAGAAATTTCAGCATGATAATCTGATGGAAGTAAGACAGATATGGACTAAAGTGTCTGGCAAAATTCTAGACAGCCACTTGTAAAAGGCAATTTTCTCCCTCTCTGTAACTTGTTTGTAAAATACCTTTAAATTTTTTGCCCAATGGCAAGGATATGCAAAGAGATATTGTGCCTTGCCTGATAAGTATTTGTGATAATCTTTCAAGGCTACTATCTAACAAAATGCAGACTGTACATATTATGGAAGTGAGGAGTTGTCATCCAGACACAGGTAACTGAGGTACAGCAAGGTGATAATAGTCAATCCAAGCAAAAACAATATCCAAATGCTGAATAATGGTGATCCTGTTACAAGCATATTAGGGTGAGTAAATGTTGACTACTATTGGAAGGGCTTATCAAATAAAAATAAGTGATCAAAAACCTGTACCGTTCTCACCACAACTGTAAAGTTATACGCTTTAAAGTTACACTGTGGTATACTGTAACAATTAGGATTTGTTTTGTTTTCAATAATCAACACAGCAAGTCATTTCATATGTTCATAAACTATACAGACATAATAATCTTACACACCTTCTGATACATTAGTTCCACATAACCACTTTTCAGCGTGTGACTACTTTGAAGACACACACGAAGTGACATTAAAAGAGGTTTATTCATGTTCTTTCAATGCCTTCCTGACCAAGTACATTCAGTTTACAAGATTTTTATAGCTTCAACCTTGGGAAACTTGTGTTGGGACCTAAAATACAGGCTGGTTCTTTCCTTTTATTAAGTTAATATCTTTATCAAAGGTTCTGGGGACTGAATTTCTTCCCTCAGTTCTATCTGTGTAACTTCACTGTCTTCAGGTTATGACCTCAATGCAAGCTGAGCATATGTACATTTATGTTAATTTATAAAATTTATCTCCAGGCCAAGACAGATGGGATGATAGATGTCTGGTGGTCAACAATAAAAGTTTTATGTGCTATAATTCTGAACCACTGTATGCCCATCACAGACTACAGATGAAAGTTCTGCTTTCCCCTTGAGCCAATCAATTATGGAAGCACCTTAACAAAAGTTATGGCAAAGTTTAAGGATGATAATTTGCTCTGGCAGTTACACCACATGGACTCAGTGACCTAAACTGTCAAGAATGACTAGTGATTTTTGCATTCCCAATCACATGCCTTACAGGAGTCTGATTTTCAATGGCACTCAGAACTTCCTGGGGAAAAAAACAAAACAAAAAAAAAAACGTCAGGCCTTTTAGGATATTGCATCAGGCACCCAAAAATCAAGGCATCCAGAATCACTAATTACCTTTGAAAGTTTAGGCCAATATTACCTCATCATTTTTACATGTAGTATATGATGTCAAATTACCTCAAGAACAGTTCAAAATGTTTTACCAAAACTTTTAGATTTTTGTCAGGAAAGCACATCTTCCCCAGTATCTCTGGAAGTTTAACTGTAAATAAACAGAGAAATAAACAAAATACTTAGTCTACAGTTTAATTGCTTTTACTCAATATTTGACTTAATACTCATAGAAGAGGCATATAAAAATCTTTCCCCGAACAGCTTCTCTTCTCTTTATAAAGTATTTATAATCACCACCACCAAGCATTTAATGTCCATTAGAAATAGAATGAGGAAGTTAATACTGTTACTTCGGTTTCTTGACATGCACTGGATATCTCTCTCGATATATAACTGCTACAGAGCCAGCAAAGTGAGCTCAGAACTCTGTCTGTGGCTTCAGCACCCAAGAGGCAGATTGTAAATGCTCATCTAAAGAACACTCTTTTCAAAATGTGTTTAAAATCTAATGCACATTTTTCAAAATATTTTACTGCAACTAGACAACTGCGTTAAACATAAAAATTTCCATTTTACAATGCTGTGATACCAATTTGAGGTACACAGAGTTTTTTTAAATGGCTGTTCTGTAAGTGCACCTGGAACCTAATAGTTTTAAATTATGAGCCAAATTTACCTGAGGCCACTATCGGAAAAAAATTAAAACACGAATGTAAAACCATTAATTTAGATGTACAGCATACAAGATTGTGTTTCATAAAACAAGAGTTATGTTTTACCAAACATCCGTAGCAAATGCTGAGATCCATAGATGTAAGAAGGAGGAGGTGGCTGATCGCTTTGGGGATAGTTCTCTGGCATCAGTTTCCAAGACAACACCTAAATACAACATTCTGGTTAGAAAAATACATGAAAGTATGATCAAGAACAGTATAGCTTTTAGCCTGACTTAATTCACACAGAGATCTGGATTAGAGGACAATCAGATTTTTAAAAATATTTTCTTACATTCCGCCTTTTATTTAACTTCCTTGTTTGATATTAAAAAGGCTGTTTAACACCATTCAAAGCTTCGCTGTACACACTACAATACTGTGTTAAACGCAGAGTCTGTGCCTCCTAAATGCAAATGCACTCCTGACTGTCAATTAGCCTATCCAACCAATGCCAGCACAGTTCTATGAATAAGCATTTTGTTATATAACTAGTCCTACAGAATTAACAGCGGAAACACAGAATACTGTTTTTTCATCAGAACCCCGGGGGGGGGGGGGAAAGAGTACAGTAGCTTCATTTTTCCCAGTCACACTAATTTCTCAGAGTAGTAATTTTAAACTAAGTATTTTGCTTAAAGGTTTTACTGTGTTTATACACAAACATTTCGAAGTGCCTTCATTTTTAAAATAAGTGTTGGACAGACAAAAAAGCCATTTGGCCACAGAACGGAAAAGAAGTCTTCAGGGTGATGGGTGGACTGGAAACGAAGCATATAAACCAATAAGTAATGAAATTACTATTTTACTCTGAACTATAGAGATGCTACTGCCCTTCTTAAAAAAAAAAAAAAGTGTTGCATTTTACAGGGTCCTAAGTTTTTCCACATAAATCTAACATCAGTTTGGAGCACCACTTGTGGAGATGACTCTTCAGTATAGCTGTTACCTCATTCAATTCGTTATTTCTTCTACCTTCAAAGCCAGCAAATACTGCACTCCCTTCTTTGCTAGGGGTCAGAGTGATAGGTGACGACGACCCACTATGGACCGGCGTTTCTTCAAAAAGTACACAGAAAAATACTTTACACAAAGATCCATTAAACGTGGCGTTTATTTCATTCAGCTAGAAAGGTCAGTTTTCTTATGCAGCTATTAAACAGAGTCAAAGCCTGCTGCTAAAACCTTTAAAACTTTAAACATAGGAACAAACTGAATATCCAACGTACCTGTCACGAGTTTATCAAATCTGCCCACAAAAACAAAAAAACACCATTGCCCCTTCAGTTCTAACCTGCACCAATCGTAAAGTCTGCAGCTTTTGTGTAAAGTTATCAAGGGAGAGGGCAAGTGGGGTTTAAGCAAGAGGATTTCTTGGGCTTGGTTCAATCCCCCAGCCCACCCATTGGCTTTTCAGCCCTCAGCCCCGAAACACTCTTGCAATACTTTAGAAGAGGGTCACTGCTAGAAAAACAAATTACTTTGTAAAACTGATATTGGAGAGTTGTGAAAGCATTGTATCCAAATAAATTTCCAGATCAAATTTGTTCAGGTTTACACGTGTTTTCTAACAGACAGCACTGCAAATTCAATTGAGATGTTAAAGTCCAGATGTCTTCTTTCTGGTTCATACATTATCACTGCTAAAAGACTAAAAAGCTGTCTTTAGTTGCCTTTACTGGAGAGGCAGTGGTCTAACAGGAGAAATAATTTGAAGACAACTGCTTTTGCACAGATCATCCTACCACGGGAACTATTAACAATTCTGGTTATGTACAAACCAGAAAAGTATCCAGTTCACTCCTGCAACTGTGTTGATTCACCAGGGATAAAAATAAAGTATGCCTATATGTAGGGCCCTACCAAATTCATGGTCCATTTTGGTCAATTTCAGTGTCATAGGATTTTTTAAAATAGTAAATTTCATGATTTCAGCTATATAAATCTGAAATTTCATGGTGTTCTAATCATAGGGGTCTGGACCCAAAAGGAGTTGTCGGGAGGGCGGGGGTTTGCAAGTTTATTAGTTGGGGAGGGGGGGGTGTTGCGGTACTGCTACCCTTACTTCTGCACTGCTGCAGGTGGCGGCGCTGCCTTCAGAACTGGGTGGCCAAAGAGCAGCGACTGCTTGACAAGAGCCCTGCTCTGAAGGCAGTTCGCCACCAGCAGCAGCACAGAAGTAAGGATGGCATGGTATTGTATTGCCACCCTTACTTCTGCGCTGCTGCCTGCAGAGGTAGGCCCTCAGTCAGCAGCCACCACTCTCCAGCCACTCAGCTCTGAAGACAGCAGCGCAGAAGTAAGGTAGCATGGTATGGCATTGCCACTCTTACTTATGTGCTGCGCTGGCGGGGCGCTGCCCTCAGAGCAGGGCACCCAGTTGATAGCCATCGCTTTCCGGCCACCCAGCTCTGAAGGCAGTGCAGAAGTAAGGGTGGCAATACCATGATCCCCCACTAAAATAACCTTTTGACCACCCTGTAACTCCCTTTTGGGTCAGGACCCCCAATTTGAGAAACTCTAGTCTCCCCCATGCAATTGGTATAGTATCGGGTAAAAGCACACAAAGACCAGATTTCATAGTCCGTTACACATTTTTCATGGCTGTGAATTTGGTAGAGCCTTACCTATATGACTGAATATCTACAAGAACTCTGCAAATCTGCTCCTTTAATTTTTTTTTTTTTTTTAAAACCACATTATTTTTCTTCTGAAAAACTATGACTTTATGACCCTGTTCCCTGATTTTGCTTTGGGACAGACAAAAACATGGAATCCATTTTTAGAGTAATTTTTCCAGATGATGAAATCTCACTTAAAATGTCTGAATTAAATGAATTACAAGGTCAGAAAAGTCACACATGCTTGTGGACAATGTGAATGAGACAGTTTGTGCAGACGTGAGCTAAAAAGAGCTGATTCTGTGAGTGCCACTCAACTATCAGAAAGCTCAACTGAAAACCTTTGGCCTGATTTTCAGAGCTGCTGATCATCAAGTGAAAGCCTGGCAACCAATTTTTAATCCAACCACTTCAGACAAATCCTTGTAAACCTATTCACCCGGAATGTCTTTTAGAACAATCCTAGTGACCTCCCATCTGGTGGGCACAGAGCCATTTGTAGCAGCCTATTACAGATCCCAGACCACCTCACCCTACAGCCAGCCAGCAGAAACACCAGAACTCTGAGCAAGTATTGTTCTGCAACTCTTTTACCCCAAAGTACCCAGACTAATCAAAATCTGCCAAGAACACTGGGTCCCAGTGGCCCCCACACATCACTGGGATGAGCAATCACCTGGGACAGCCTACAAGAACAGTAATACGTCTATCACGTGTAATGAGCTATGAGATGGCCTCTACTAGTGCAAGTGTGAATAAGTAAAAAGTTTCATTTGTTGCCCACAAAGGGGCATAAAATGTAGTGTGCCTACTATTAGTTTAGAAGCCATAAAGAATATAGAAGATGTTAGCTAAAAAGGACAAAATTTATGAGTGAACAGGACAGAGAGAGAGGGGGGGGAATAAAAAGTTTTTCTTCCAACTCAATTTACAATTCCTATTTCTGACACCAAAGCATCATGGATATTTTTTTTTTTATTTTTAAAGGGGAGGCTGGGAGGGACAAGAATAAGGCAGGATCCTTCATACAAGGCAAGGGACTCTGTATAATGTGTTGGAAATTTAAGAAGTTTCAGAACAGAAACTATTCTGTGAATAAAGCAGTTATACTGGAAAGAGTATGTGTAATTCAGCACACTGGAAACAGCTGGCTAACAAAAACATTCCAGTACTTCAGAAGCGCTTTACCCCTTAACTAAACAAATGGAACATCCTGACCAGCTCTTCTCCCTTCACTCCCTAAAAAGTTACCTCTTCACAACCCCAGCATGCAGCTCCACCTCCTCTCCTCTGCCATGTGTCACAGCTGCAGCTTCTGTGTGACAGTAGGCCAGTCACCACTCAGGGTCCTCTCACTTAGTTGGCTCTCCCTTTACCACAAATCTCACCTCCCCACTACTGGTCCTACCTACTTCCAAGTCTTTCCCATGATTCTCCCGGAAGCCATCCTCTGCCCAGTTTCCATTACTTGCTTAAAACTCCCCCACAGTCGCTACAGATTTCCCCTTTTTGCATAAAAAATTAGAGGCAAAAGGTTAATAGGACAATAAGGAAGTACTCAAGACAAACATATTTGTTCTGCAGCCCACAAAGGTGAGCTACACTAATATCATAAAACTGCAACCTACTCTTTTCCAGATGCAAAAACAGTTTTGGCATTGAAGCAGGCGTATCGAGATGCCGCCGTTTAGGTTGTGGAGATGCACTACTTTCTGACAACCTGTCACAGTTCGATGTATGACGTGTAGAACGCCTCAGAGACTGTAGCATTTCAGGCTCAGCTTTTCGCCTCTTGGGTGTTGCTGGCTCTCCTGTTGTAGGCTGACTGTCTGTGGATTGAGGAGTTGGTGGATTCAGCAGAGGTGGACTCGGGGATAGCTCCTCCTGATTTCTAGGAAATGAGGAGAAAGCCTCTCATATAATTATAAAAGAGAACAGCTTTCCAGATTTAAAAAAAAAAAATTATGTCTTCATGGATCTAGCTAAATAATTGTTCAAAATTAGGGTTGAAGTCTCCTTTTGAAAACTGAGGGACAAGTGGCTTATTATTTAAAAAGCTGCAATCCCCAAATAGAAGTATTTATTTTTCAAATGTTGAAGCCCTTTACACCAATTAAACAGAAATGTAAATCTTACTTTATTCCCAAAATTTCAGTTTCCTTCTATACCACTTAGTTCTACCTTAATTTCTTTCAAAGGTTAAGTTAACCTTCTGGTTGCAACAAAAATTCCAAACCAGAACAAAAAAAAGCCCACAAAAACAATTGTTGGAAGAAAGAGTTCAAGATTTTATAAAAGCAATTTTGAAATACAAAAGCAACATGTTATGATTATTCACCCTATTTCAAAATGTATTTCAGTACTCAACAAAATCTGTTTGCTGTATCATGAGGAAAGTGACACAATTCAGAGTCTATCCAACTTACCTGTTAGTGTTTGCTGTATTTTCTTTGATTGGAAGAAAGAATTTGGATGAAGTCACCTTCTTAAACTGTGCTTGCTCATAGGGATAGAGCAAGATCAGTGGAAGAATGAAGTCAAAGGTTATCCTCAGTCCATCCACCATTTCTTTACACAACTCAACACTAGAGAAAAGATTGAAAAGGAGGGAGAGAAGGATTCAGTTCTAGGTTATGCACCCTGAAGTTGCATGTTATTAAGATTTCATGATGTAATTATAGGAAATCCCCTTTAAAAACAGACCATGAAGAGACTCAACTACTATACGTGCCAAAATTCAATCTATTTTGTCACAAAGGCAAAAGTGACATCTCAATTTTAAAATTTAAAACCAACAATTGTTGCTGATAAGTTAAAATACAAACTTACTTTAGTCAGCATTTCCTGAAACAGAGCACAATACCACCAGAGAGGACTCTGCCTCAGCAATTATATACTGCACATGGGGTTGGGCGGGATTTCAGCAATGCTCAGCAATGGCTTAACTGTTCTCACTGAAGTCAATGCAAGTTTTACCATTGAGTTCAATGAGAAGAGAATTATGACAGCAGTCGGTCCTTTTGAAAATCCCATTCAGTTTAAAGATTATGTTTGTGACCAAGCAGAGTAGTAAACAAAATAACTCCATAAGAAACAAGATTACATGCTTGCCAGATGAAAAGAAAACTATTTCGTAATTACTTTCAAAGTTCCTGGTGCAAGCTCTCTCTATAGTCTGTACAGAATGGTGTTTGTGTCATAAAACCCCCACTATGGAAAAAAATTCACCGATTTTTACCTCTGCTTAAAAAGATCTCTTATAAATACTCGAGAGACAGCTATAGAAGAGGTTTCAGAGTAGCATCCGTGTTAGTCTGTATACGCAAAAAGAAAAGGAGTACTTGTGGCACCTTAGAGACTAACCAATTTATTTGAGCGTAAGCTTTCGTGAGCTACAGCTCACTTCATCGGATGCATGTAGTGGAAAATACAGTGAGGAGATTTATAAACATAGAGAACATGAAACAATGGGTGTTACCATACACACTGTAAAGAGAGTGATCACTTAAGGTGAGCTATTACCAGCAGGAGAGCAGGGGGAGGGGCGGGGACGACCTTTCGTAGTGATAATCAAGGTGGGCCATTTCCAGCAGTTGACAAGAATGTCTGTGGAACAGTGGGGGGTGGGGAATAAACATGGGGAAATAGTTTTACTTTGTGTAATGACCCATCCATGCCCAGTCTTTATTCAAGCCTAAGTTAATTGTATCCAGTTTGCAAATTAATTCCAATTCAGCAGTCTCTTGTTGGAGTCTGTTTTTGAAGTTTTATTTGTTGAAGAACTGCAACTTTTAGGTCTGTAATCGAGTGACCCGAGAGATTGAAGTGTTCTCCATCTGGTTTTTGAATGTTATAATTCTTGACATCTGATTTGTGTCCATTTATTCTTTTACGTAGAGACTGTCCAGTTTGACCAATGTACATGGCAGAGGGGCATTGCTGGCACATGATGGCATATATCACATTGGTAGATGTGCTGGTGAACGAGCCTCCTATAGTGTGGCTGATGTGATTAGGCCCTATGATGGTGTCCCCTGAATAGATATATGGACACAGTTGGCAACGGGCTTTGTTGCAAGGACAGGTTCCTGGGTTAGTGGTTCTGTTGTGTGGTGTGTGGTTGCTGGTGAGTATTTGCTTCAGGCTGGGGGGCTGTCTGTAAGCAAGGACTGGCCTGTCTCCCAAGATCTGTATAGAAGAGTTACACAATCATGTTGATTGAGTGGAAGGGAAAATTACATTAAAATTATTTACTTTAGTATGGTAGAAGTTCTTGAGAAAGTTATATCAGGAGAGCAAAGGGTTTCTGGTATGAGAGAAAGAAGAAATTAACAACTACTGAGTCCAGAGCTGTTTATTTTTTTTTTTATTTTTTTTTAATACACTGTCATGAATGACGATTCCACTTTACAGGCATTAATAAAGACAATGAATATTTTTATAGAGGGCTATAACTTGTTCAGGAAGGACAAGCAGGGTAAAAACAGAGGAGGTGTTGCATTATATAACAATATACACGCTTGTTCTGAAGTCCAGAAGGAGGTGGGAGACAGACTAGGTAAGAGAGTCTCTGGGTAAAGATAAAAAGGTTAAAAAAATAGGACTGACATGATGGTGGGGTCTACTACAAGCCACCAAATCAGGAAGAGGAGGTGCGTGAGGCATTTCTAGAACATATAAAAGAAACATCCAAAAGCTGGTAGTATTGGGGGACTTTAACTACCTAGACATCTGTTGAAAAAGTAATATAGCAAAACATAACATTTCCAATAAGTTCTTAGAATGCATTGGGGATAACTTTTTGTTCCAGTAAGTAGAGGAAGTAACCAACGGGACAGTCATTTTAGACTTGATTTTGACCGATAGGGAGAAATTGATAGCAAATGTGAAGGGGGAAGGCAATGGGGATGACAGTGACCCTGAAATGACAGATTTCATGAGTCTAAGGAAAGAAATGAATGAAAGCAGCAGAATAAGGACAATGGACTTCAAAATAGCAGACTAAAACTCAGAGAACTGGTAGGTAAAAGGTCCTATGGGAAGAAAAACCAAGGGAAAAAATGAGTTCAGAAAAGCTGGCAGTTTCTCAAGGAGACAATATTCAAGTCACAACTGCAAACTATCCTGTTGTAAAGGACAGATAGGAAAAATTGTAAGAGGCCAATACAGCTCCATTAGGAGCCCCTTAATGACCTGAAAATTTAAATGGAATCCGACAAGAAGTGGAAACGTGTACAGATTACTATAGAGAAATACAACAGAATAGCACAAGTGTATAGGAACAAAATCAAAAAGGCTAAGGCATATAATGAGTTACACTTAGCAAGAGACCTAAAATGCAGTAAGAAAAGGTTATTTAAATACATTTGGACCAAGAGAAAGAGAAAGGAAAGTGTAGGTCCTCTACTTAGCAGGGAAGGAGAGCCAATAACAGAGGACATCAAGAAAAGTGAGGTATTTAATGCCTATTTTGCTTCAATCTTCATTACAAATGTTAATGGTGATAGACACTCAACACAAGTAATATCACCAATAAATGGGAAGGAATGCAAGCCAAAATAGGGAAAGAACAGCTTAAAGATTATTTAACAAAGTTAGATGTATTCAAGTCAGCAAAGCCTGATGAGATTCATCCGAGTGTATTTAAGGAACTAGGTGAAGCAATCTTGAACCTGTTAGCAATTATCTTTGATAACGCATGGAAGACAGGTGAGGTCCCAGAAGACTGGAGAAGGGTAAACATAACACCTCTATCTTTAAGAATAGGAACAAAGAGAACCTGGGGAATTACAGAACAGTCAGCCTAACTTTGATACCTAGACAGATACTGAAACAAATTATTAAAACAATTTGTGAGCACTCTGATGATCATAGGATTATAAAGAATAGCTAGCATGGATTTGACAAGAACAAATCATGCCAAACTAACCTAATTTACTTCCTCAACGGGGTTACTGGCCTAGCAGAAAGGGGAAGAGTCAAACATGATATATCCTTATTTTAGTAAGGCGTTTGACACAGTCCCACATTAGTCTCAGAAGTAAATGAGGTCTATATGAAATTACTATAAGGTAGGTGCACAACTGGTTGAAAGACTGTACTCAGAGTAGTTATCAAATGGTTCACTGTCAAACTGGGAGGGCATATCTATTAGGGACTCAAAAGGGGACTTGATAACAGTCTTCAAATATGTTAAGGGCTGTTATAAAAAAGGACAATGATTAATTGTACTCCATACATATGCAGCAAAGGTAGTACACTAGAAATGGGCTTAATTCGCAGCAAGGAAGATTTAGCTTTGATACATGGATAGTTAAGCTCTGGAATAGGCTTCCATGGGAGACTGGAATTCCCATCATTGAAGGTTTATAAAGACAGGTTGGACAAACATTCGTCACGAATAATCTAGGTTTACTTGGTCCTGCCACAGCATATAGGGAGCTGGCCTTTGATTTCTCAAGGTCCCTTCCAGCCTCCCTACATTTCTGTGCTTCTAAGGGGTTAGGAATCAAATGTGAGTTCTATTCCTAGCCATGCCAACAATTTTTCTGAGACACTGTGGGCAAGTGTCTTTACCTCTGTGCATTAATTTCCCGCTACGCATCCATTTACCCTTCTCCATCTACAAAATAGGGCAACTCTTATCTCACATGGGCGCTGTTAATATGGGTGAAAAGCAGGGACACCCCCATTAATAAAACACCAAAGGAAATACCTGTAAATTCACATAAACAGACCACAGAATGGTGTGCAAAAGTATGGGAGAGAAAGGACAAAGGAATACAGCTTTTGGAAAAGCATTGTTTTTCAAAGAGACAGACCACTTCATTATTTAGTTGACTCTTTGTGAACAGTGAGGAGGATGAAATTTCTCTAATTTAGGTGGCAGATAATCCCTTGACCTTAATTTGCTTCTAAGTGACAAAGAGTCCTGGAATTGTTGCTTTGAAGTTACCAATTGTTGCTTTGAAGTTACAGCAGTGGTGGGCAACCTGTGGCCCACCAGGGTAATCTGATTGCAGGCCGTGAGACATTTTGCTGACATTGACTGTCCGCAGGCAAGGCCCCCCGCAGCTCCCAGTTCATGGCCAATGAGAGTTGTGGGAAGTACCGGGCCACAGGGACGTACTGGCTCACCGCTTCCCATTGGCTGTAATTTGTTTTATTTTAATCAACATTTAAAAATCTAATAGATTTTTAGCTTTTTTATAGTCTCAATTAGTACACATACACTAGTTTAAATTAATAAAAAAGTCATTAAGTTCTCTATTCCTATTTCTGATGTCTCATGATAAGCATTAGTTTGGGATATTGTAATGCAAAAAGAACCTAAGTATTATTATCCTGTCAAAATAGTGACTAATACATCATAGTACAAACTGAGGCACTGCAGGGAATAAGACAATTCTGAATCGCTGAAACAGAATGTGACAAGACAAATTAAAGTTTAATCCTTTAAAAAAAAAAAAAAGAAAAAGAAAGACTCCACCCCAATGTTAACCTGAAATAGGACAGTCCATCCATTTAGACTGTTAACTCCTCTTAAAAGTAACTCCTGAGCAGAAGGGATCATATGCTTCAAAAATCACAAAGATGCCATGTATGGATGGTTTTATCACTACACACATATATCTTCACTGCATAGTGATGCTTGAGATCAAGAGCATTCGGCAGCCTAATCACACAAGAAAGTGACTTGCCTGTAACTGGTGTCCTCTGAAGGCATTTTGTGATACACCTGGACTTTTGGAGTTTGTGCTACTATAACCTGACAAGCTCAAAGTTTTTTACTTTACTTTAGCAGGGGGTGTCTCACACCAGCCTCTGTAGTGGAAGATAGGTACCTCTTAGAGCTCAAAATTAGATTCCTGTCATGCAAAGGTGAAAATGTCCCATATATACAGAAATTCTTAACAAAAAATGGCTAAAATAGAAGCCTCGACTTATGTGACAGAAGGAGAGAGTGACGCTTTATTGTAATGCAAGTGTAGAATAAATATGAAATTAAAGAATTAGTTATCTTAAATTCAGTTAAGGAAATATATGTGCTGTAAAGAAAGGCCCTAACTGGCAAGCAGAAAAAAGGTCTTGAAAGTAATAATCTACGGCCAAAAGGAATTAACTAGGGAGGATGTTGGCTCAAAGAATAACTAATAAGGTAGGTGAAGTCTCTAAGAAGGGGGCCTCTGACCAAAAGAGGTAACTGAAGATAGTTTTAAATAAGAGAATCTGTCCAAAAAGGAGCCAGGATGGAGCTTCCCATCCCACATACCAGTATTATTTTAAAAAGTAACGCCCCATGTGAACTCAGGGGCAACAAAAAAAGCTATTAAGTCAGCAAGAATGATGAGGCCTTGGGGAAAAAGGAGGTTGTAAATCTTGTCTGAATTAAGACTGTAAATAAGAGTGAACGGTCTCACATTGTTTGGTAGCTAAAGTAGTAATAGCTATGACATCATTTGTTTGTTGAAGGGTATAAAAAGAGTTATGAATCTCAAGGTTCTTTGTCAGACCCTATCTGATCATGCTGGAGAACGCCAGGATGAGAAGGCCAAATGTAGGGGAAACTATTCTTAAATATACTGATCACATGCTTATGAATGCGTTGTTGCTGTATTGGGTGTAGTGACCGCTCATTCGTTGGGCTGTTAGGCATGTTTAGAGCAATTGTATAAAATACCATTTGGCCTTTAGACTTAATAAAGGAATTTATGGTTAAATTAGTATTGTGGTAATATTCCTGTATTATTATTAGCAATTCCAACATCACCTCTTTGGATAATAGTAATTTTCTCATCTCTAAACAAAGTTGTCCTGATATTGTTGTGCTGTCTTACACATCGGGGTATCAGTCCACGGTATATGGATGGACACAAAAAGAACACATCATCTAAAACCTGGGCTTGAAATTCAAACCTACACTTCCTCTACACCCAAACAAACGGTAGACATTACTTACTTCTTTTCTGGTGGGACGTAATGAAGGTTCATGTTGACATGTGAAGTCATTTGATGGTGCCGAGATCTTTCATTAGCTGAAAATGCTGCATTTATGGCAAAATGCTTCACATACGACTCCAAGATAGTTATTATATTTCTCTGACAAGGCAGTTTCACTAGCTGAAGAGACAATTTGATGGACTGTCAAATAATACAATTATGGATTTAAGCAATGAGCCACAACATTAATTTTTGACCCACAGGCTAGCCTAACTAGTCTATTTTATATATATTTATTTCAAATTTGCTCCTTAAATTATACTTTTGCTCAATCCCTTGTGTGTCCAGTTTTGGGGAACATATAAATATGATAGCAGAAGGGGATTAGCTCAGTGTTGTATTCCAAGTTTCTTAAAACAAAACCAGATATAGATGTGAACCCTAATTTTACAGATTAATATATTGGTAATTCAGAACTCTAGTCATTTAGAAGCCTTATCCCCTGAAATCTTAGAAGTTTTGCTATAAAGGCAAGTTAGCTCTACATGCAAGTGCGACTTTTGACTGCCTTTAGGTATTTTTTTATATACTCTCCCTCATTTAACCAATCATACCCGTTTTCTCCTGTTAATATAATAACAGTCTTCTTCAAGCTTTTTTTTCAAAACTTCAGGAATTTCTATGCTTATTGCTCTTTCTTCCATATCCCTTTTAGTGTGAATCTCTTGTTCTTCTTTCTGCAACAGCACAAATCAAGGTAAGAAAAAATGGTTAGTGTTACTAGTTAATTACTGTAGTATGTTAGGCAAAACTCGATCAAATATTAAAGTTTCTGCTAAACAGAAACTGAATCTAACTACTTGTATGATAAAATACATGTAAGAGTATAGTTTCTGAATGTAGATGGACAGTACACAGTGTAGTTTCTTTCCAGTAATACCTTCAATGTATTTAAAAAAGTCCTGTTTTAAAAATTCTATTAGTTTTTTCACTGGTTTTCCTGTTTGCTTTTTGCTCCCTCACATTACAATTTAATAATAATTAAATCAATTGGGTCACTTTTTCCATTTGTTTTTAAACAGTTTCACTTTCAAATGCTCTCTCCTGCAGTGTTTAGATTATAAACAGCTTTCATGCACCTGTTTCCACTGACTTTTTGTACAGTGGAAATATTTCTACTGGTCTTAGATTCTTACAAATAGGTCTAAATTTTAAACTAATTTGAGTTGGCAGACCCTCTTTAAAGACACTGTGTATATCAGCCATTAAAATCCTGATGACATTAGAATCTGCTTCACCTGCAGAGACTAGTAACATTTTACAAGAACTATAAATCTGGGTAGTGCTGTTTGCTGGCAGACCTTAAGAGTGGAAATAGAATGAGAAGAACAAATCTAATTTAAATACATTTTATATTGAGATCAATGCCATCTAAGGGAGTAAAACATCTTCTATGGGTTTGAATAACTCTACCACAATAAGACCTCTATTAAGAGGTCAACAATCATGAGTTCTAGTCCTGGCCCTATAACTACATGCTGCATGGCCTTGAGCAATTAATTCACCTAACTGGGAAAATTGAGACAGGTTCAACCATGTAAAGTATTAAGTATTATTAAAATTAAGGGAGCTCATAGGAATATACCATGTCTGTCCTCTCTTCAATGTCACTTTCTTCACTTTTTATTTCTTCATCTGTTCCTTCATCACTGTCATCAGAAGAACTACTTATAGCTGTTTAAGAGAGAAATGAGTTATTTTTGATATTTCACAAATTTATTCTGCATATCGCATTGGACATAGATTCATATCCAACAATTTTTCACTTTGTAACATTTAATTCAAGGCTGTTTGGTTTGTTGTTTTTTGTAATGAGGTATAAACTAGAAATGCTGAAGAAATATTTTAAGTATTTTAGCATGCAATAGTTAGGAAACTCAAAACAAACAATGCTCATATATCAACTTTAATTCATGAACATTCACCAATATATGCAAATTCACAAAATTTTTCAACAACCAGTAGCTCTTTTTAATTTTCACTGGACTCTAGTTGTAAGCAAAAGGTTAGCGTATTCAGCTTAAAAAGGCAAAAAGAAGAAAAAGCTTTTAAATAAATATCACATGATATGCCCAAATGCAAGTTGTGAGCAAATTATACCAAATGTTGAAATGAAAAAGTGGTAAATACTAATGGTGTAAAGATGTCTGAATCAGAGGAAGGACAATGGTCAGCACACTAATGAAGCGTTGACACTGCAAAACAATACAAACAGACCTTAAAGTTACTAGAAAAATGCCCTTGGATCGATGGCTGATAGAAGAAAGAGGCCAGGAACAACCACCACCAGCATGCTGGAGGCAAGAAACAGATCTCTTTACCATGCAGGTAGGAAAAAATCCTGTTGCCCAAAAGATCAGGACAAGCCAAAATGGTAACTGAGCAGGCATCAGAGTCCTTAGGGGAGGCTGGGGCCAGACAGAGCAACCCTTTGATCTGAGAGTAGTGTAGAGGCCAGATTTTTAAAGATATTTAAGTGTTGCTGTTCTCAGCATTGCAACAACTACATGCCTAAAATCCCCTTTTGAATATGATATTTAAGCTCCTAAATCAGTTAGGTGTTGACACGGTGAGAGCAGCAACACCAAAATAGCTTTAAAAATCTGGGCCAGAGTGCCCAGAAGAGCTGAATGAGGGTAAAGCAAAGAGTATTGTCTGCCTCAAGGGTAGGGAGAGGAGAAGGATATCTTGGTGTAACGTCTGCTCATTTTTTATACAAAACATATTAATATACTTCATATAGTTATATTAACATTCTAGCCAGTGCTATTACATGCATATAACACCAAACCCAGTAGCAACTCAGACTGTTGAATTTGCACAGTTACAGTAAAACTTGTTTTATGAATGAATGGAGGATGGAGTTCATAAAACTGAGTATCTCAATTTACAGTAGATACAGGATATGTTGCAGGATGGTGCCGTGCATTGTTTTCTTCTTGTCCTTCAAATCAGTGCAAAGTGATTACCAACACAATGAAGGCATCAGAATGTGAAGGGATGTCAACTTGTTCATCATCAACATTGCTTTCGTTATGTCCCCCCCCCCCGACCTACTCAGGAAAAATTGTTCATATAACTGGTTGTTCATAAGATTGGAGTTTGTAAAATTGAGATGCCACAGTAGTTTAATAAGTTAACAATTTTGTAAATAGCACAATGCAAGTGTAGTCATCAAATCAAAGAGAAGACAACTTACAATTTTCACTACTCTCATCATTTTCCTCAGCAGGAAGGCTTTTTAACACAGAGTCAACACCAGGCAATCGACAACATCTCTTCTTCCTTCCCTTTCTTCTCCTAAAGAAGAATTTGAGTGAATTGTTCAATCTGTCATCACTCCACTTATTTACTACTGCTGTCAAAGCATAAGAAGCAGTGCTATATGCAAAAGCAAGAATAAAATATGCATAGGCAATGAATGTTTGTGATTGTATTTATTATTTCAAAAATAATTTACTTGAGGGACAATATTCGGACACATCAATGTTTTTACACTTTACTATACTCCCGCCACCCTGTTCTTCTCTGCAGCCCTAAAAGGCTAGCAAGTATTACAAACAGATATTTGTTTTTGGGGAAAGAGTCCTGCTTCAAGTCTCCCCAATGTACTTGTCAGTGATGTTTCTTCAGAAGGATGTGGATCCAGTACATAGGAATTTTATAACAAGTCTTAACTATATACCAGTTTTTAAAGAGATTTTTGAATGAAAGCCATATGAAGTCAAGAGATAAACATATTCCTTACATGCGAGCTACAGCTTTTCTTGCCAATTTACGTTGTAATCTGCGGTTTTCATCTGTATCACGAAGAACATGATCTTCAGCTGCCCATCTATCCCAGCTAAATATAGGGCAAAAGAAAAAAATAATAAATAGAAACTGACTTTACCAATAAATACTGAATGATAAATGTAGATTTACAGTCATCTACAAAGTAAAATTTTAGTGTTCTTTAGAAACAAAATCTGGAATTAAGTGGTACTATGATGTAGACTTGCATCTTTTTGCACCATCCTTTGGCTTTATTTTTCCTTTAAAAAAATAAATAAATAAAATACACTTTTTCCTTAACTTTACAAGTTGAATTACCTGAAGCAATAAGACAATGTTAAGGAACGTCAGGTCAACATTAGAATGTTTCCAGACTTCACCATCAAGCAACTCAGATTATGACAGAGATACAGTCTGAGTTTCCACCGACACAGAGGCCATAAACCAGTATATCAACATAAATGAATTAGTCCCATAAAAAGCATTTATTAAAGGTATTCACAAAATAAAGATTACTGAAGTCCTCCTTTTTCATAATAGTATTATTTCTTCCTATGAAGGTATAGTAATCTTTATGTTGAAATGTTCCCAATTAATATAAAATTGTTGAAGAGAAGCATGCAATAAAACCCAACTTTGTTTTCAGGTTCGAGCCTCTAGATCAGCTCCAGAACATTTATTTAGCAGAGGACTACTAGATGACATTTTGAATGATAAAACCAAAATTTAAAAGGAAAATGATTAGTTAAGCAAACAGGCATGCCATTAACATTTACACAATACTACAATTATAATTACACCCAAATTATCAATGGGTAATCAGTGCAACAACAGAGAGAAATACAGCCTTATAATCCTGGAACTTAACAGTACCCTTTTTATGTTAATTGGAGATCTCCTGAAATTTAGCAAGGCTACTCCTTTTATATTCAATTATAATACTAAGTAACTTTAAACTGCCCTTTTCCATAATTATATTCCCACTACCTTTTTACTGGCACTTTATATTACGCATAATTTAAATTAACATCTGTGTCAACATCTTTCCCACACTACCAATATAGATAGCATTTTAATAAACCATTCACAACTTTTAAAAGTACTGATTAAAAACCTTGCTCAAACCAGTTATAACCAAAAACATAATGGTAACATAACACTGGGCCATGTCCTTCCTAACTCTTACTTTCCGATAACTAAGGTCCTACCAAATTCAAAATTCCCTTTGGTCAATTTCATGCCCGCAGGGTCTTAAGGTTGGTCAATTTCACAATTTCAGATGTTTGCATTTGAAATTTCACTATGTTGTAACCCTGGGGGCCCTGATCCAAAAGGGGATCGGGGGGGGCCAAAGCTGTTGTAGGGGGATTGCAGGATTGCCATACTCACTTCTGTGTCGCCTTCAGAGCCCATGTCCTGTCCCTCCCCAGCCCAGCTGATTTTGGGGAGATCACATTCCACAGGGAAGGGCTTATTTCACAGTCTGTGACGTGTTTTTCACAGACGTGAAACTGGTAGGGCCCTACCCATAACACTATTTCCAACTTTCTTACACTAGCAACTTCCATGTCCCATACTCCTCTACCCTTAGGCTAATTTAGGCCCAAAACCTAACTTCTACTTATCTCTTACCCTACACCATCCTGTAGGCTACAGCATGCCATTGAAAAGATTTTGTAAATACAAAAACTTTTTAAATAAAATGGTGCACTGTATAGTCTCACCTTCTGTTCCAACCATTAAAATGGATCAGATATTCTGGAATCTTTCTGCCCTTCTCATCTTTTCCAACAACAATATCAACAATCTGAAAAAGAAAACAAAGCATGTGGCCTAATACAAAGATTACAGTGCACTTTCTATAGAAATGAGTGTTTAGAGAATGGGTTTGTGGGTGCAATAAAGGAATGGATACTTATGAGTAAATGGAAACCTAATGAACTGCCTTTGAACACCCATACTGTAGGAAATCATGCATCTTCTCCTAAGCCCATGGAACTACTACGAACTGCAAAGATGACAGAAAATGTTTGTGTACTGATCTGAGATCTAAATATTGAAGAGACTACTATTAGGTCCTGCCCTGTCCTCATTTCCTATCCATCCCAAAAAGTGCTCCAAAGAAGAGGGATGGAACAATGTGGATTTGCAGAGGTATCACATTTGGACAAGTAGCCTTCTATCTCCTTTATGAGTTGCTTCTGCAGACCCTCTATACAGGAAACTAACCAGTAACATCATGATACAGAAGGAATACCAAATGCTTAGTTAAAACTATTGAACACTCTTCTTGTTAACAGCATGTAGGGCCAAATGCAGAGGTGAAAGTAAGCCGGTACAGCGTACCAGCAAGAGCCGGTACGCTGTGCCGGACCAACTTCCCCAGGATGGCCATTTAAAGGGCCCGGGGCTCCCTGCAGCAGCGGAGCTCCGGGTCCTTTAAATCGCTGCCTGAGCCTGGCTGCCGGAGCCCCAGGGTAGCAGTGGCAGGGCTCCGGTGGTGATTTAAAGGGCCCAGGGTTCCCCATAGTGGCCAGAGCCCCGGGCCTTTAAATCACCGCTGGAGCCCTGCCACCGCTACCCTGGGGCTCTGGCAGCGATTTAAAGGGCCTGGAGCTCTGCTGTGGTAGCTGGAGCCCTGGGCCCTTTAAATCCCAGCCTCTGCAGCTGGGAGCTCTGGGGGTGATTTAAAGGCCCCGGGTCTCCCAGCTGCAGCCAGAGCCCCGGGCCTTTAAATCTTTAAAGGCCCCGCCTCTTCTGGTTGAGGCCACGCCCCCACTCGGCGTACCGTTAAGTCCTTTAAATTACTTTCACCCCTGGCCAAACTGCAGAATTAAGAGAACAATTATTTGCGAATGTCTGAACTGAACTCCAAGTAAGATAGCACAACAGATTTTGAGAATAGCTAATACTGCCAGCTGCTCACAGAGTCTGTTTTTATTCCATCTAGTACAACAAGTCCACCTACTCATATAAACAAACTTGAATTCAAAGTACTTTCACTTTGATATCTCCCAAAAAACTAAACAACCATCTAGAAGATTGAAGGATAGCCTTAATCTTGCCAAATAACTTAAAATCTAGTCTGGACAACTGTGCCACACATAAGACTTAAATACGCACTCAACATACACACCACGCATATCAGGAGTGTTATATAGTGCCTCTTAGGAAAATCCCTTTAGAAACCTCATCTCTTCCACAATGCTCACAAAAATCGAGTCAATCATATTAACTAGAGATGGCCTGAAATTTTCCGTTGGGGGGTTTGGCACAAAATGCAGCTTCCACAATTTCAATGTTACCGATTTTTTTTCTATTTTCCAGTGGAAAATAGAAACTAAATATTCAAGTTCCTTGAAATATTTTGGTTTGCAGAACTGAAACAAAACATTTTTTTTTAGGTCAACATTGATTTGTATCCACCTGTGCTGTTGCAGTGCCTCATGCAGTTCAGATGCTTCACGCCCACATTCTCTTCCAGGGGCCTGGCTCCCTCACTCACTCCTAGAACGGCTCCTGTAATGCACTGCAGTCTTCTCACCAGTTGGATCAATGCAGTCCATCGTAGGAGTTGTGATCCAGCTAAGGAGCCAGGACCACAGAAGAGAAGGGATCTTTTTGTTTTTCTATATCTTTTGCAAACACATTTGGGGGCATTAACAAAATAATACGCAACTCTGCAACACCCATTTTAAGGGGCTCCTGCAGGCAACTCTCTCTGTGGAACACTAAAGGGAGCAGGTCAGCAAGACAAGCCTGGGTGTTCTTATAGCAACTAAAAGGGCAGTCTTCACAGAGAGAAACTGCTAAGTCCTTGATCACAGAAAACTGGACTTAGATATTTCAGGCTATCCTTTGGGTGTGATGAAAAAAAAAAATCAAAGTTGCTGAAATCCCTGAAACTGGAAAGACAACCATCTGCACCATTACACAGCCTGAGTTAAGATTTAATTTAAAGGGTGTTTCACTGTTATTTAGTGAACACCCAAAACCAATATTACATTTCTTTTTCTAAAAGCTCTACACGTTTTTAAAAAGTCCGAATGCCCAGCAATTAACCACTTAGCCAACACTATGTAATTCATCACACACTGCCACTTTGCCCGCTCCGCTTCCGCTTCGTCCAACGGTACCTTTGACTTGAAGTCCCAATTTAATAGGCTTTTACCGGGGAGGGCTCCCTCCCGGTACTGTGCCTATTAAAGGCGCACAGGACTGAACTCCACAGGGGAGCCTATTTGGCAGGTGCACACGGAATCGAGGGTGGGCATGTGTCTGGCCCAGCCCCGTTCACACCGCTCCTGTCTCTAGGACATGCAGAGCCCTGCTCCGATGACTGGCAGCCCACACACAGCGGCCGCCGCCTCCCACGCCGAGCACAAAGCCGCCGGGGGAACCAAGCCAGGGGCACGGCCCGGAGCGGGCGCAGCGCAGCGCTCCGCTGGCGGCCTCAGGCCCGGAGGCTCCCAGGTGCCGCGGCGCCTGACCCCGACTGAGGCCCAGGGGAACTGGGCGCCCGCACGCCCCCGGGGCCGCGGACTCCCGCGCGGGATGCAGGCGGGGAACGGGCCCCAGCAGGACGCGGGGCTGGGCGCGGCGGCGGCGGCGGCTGCCCCCTGGCGGGGTCGGGCCGCGGCAGCCGCCGCCAAGCCCCGGTGTGAGGCTGCGCCAGGGGCGGGGCGGACGCGAAAGCGGAGCCTGCCCGGCCTGAGGAGGCGGAGGCGGCGGCGGCGGCGGGAGAGACCGAGGCGCCCGGCTGGAGATGGCGGGGCGGGGCCTGTCTCTCTCCGTCACGCACACCCACCCCGCGGCCGGGCGGAGCTGCCGCTTCCGCCGACTGCGGGGCCCGGCGCGAGGAGGCCGCGGCGCGGCGCGGCGCGGCGGGGGGGGAGGGGGGCGGAGCTAGGGGCGCGGCGAGCGCGCGCGCGCGGCCGGTGGGTCACCTTGGCATCATAGAGCACTTGGGCCTTGGTGGGGTCGGGCTCGAAGCAGAGAACGCGCTCGCCTCGCTGGAACTTCAATCTCATTCCCCGCGCGGTCATTTGTTCGTCATGGCGAAGAGTGGAGAAAACCCCGCCCCCTGCGAGGGGTGGGGCCTGAGCTCGCCCCGCCCCCCGGGCCGGGGACCTGGATGCGGGGCGGGGATCCGCGGAGGCCTCCCGGAGGAGGGAACCCCCCCCCGGCCGTGGGCACGAGGGGTGGGGCCAAGGAACGGCTGTAGCTCCCCTGTGCTCTGGGGCTGCATGATTGACGTGTGGTGCAAATTATTTAGGGAGCGTTTTTGCCTATAATGTGCCAATCAGCAGCCCTGGGAGGTTATGGCCCAGTTGCTCCCCTGTTCCCCCCTTCGGTCCTAGTCCCCCCTGGGCTGCCTTTCAGCCCCTGGCTCCGTCCCTGGAGTCCCCTCATAGTCTCCTGCAGATCCCCCGGCTACCTCGCTCTGCCTCTGTGGGTCTTCCCTCAAACAGGGGTCTCAGCCCTTCGTCCACAAATCACCCAGCTGATCAGGAACTGGGGAAACAGGCCCTTAATCCCGCGTGGGGGGGTATAGCTGAACCTGGCTGTCCTTAAAAGGCCAGCCAGCCTGTGACGCTAGCGCTAACTTCACCGTTGTAGCGGCAGTTCTCGTCATTTTCTAGTCTAGGCAATTTAGTCATTTTCATCTGTAGTGTAAAAAATTCAAACAAATCAGCATCTAATTATCCAAATTGCACCTGTAATGTGAAGATCATAGAGGAATCCGCAACCCTCAACAAAAATGAAAATTATGTTAAGGTAATAAAATAATAAACTTTCAAGAAATATATAATAATGGTATATGACCAAAGACAACAGTCTTACAAATAACTCCATAAAGAAAACCTGAACAAATTTAATACTGTATAAACACAAAAACACCCAAACCCACAAAATTAAATTTCCAGAATTTAATGTCCATTAACTAGAGACACTGCATATAATTTACATTAAATTTAACACTCTATCCAACAACTGAAAGTTCTACTCATGTGAAACGGGACCAAATTAATGTTATTGAAATCTTTACATTAGCATTTTATTACATGTATGTGTTCCAGTTTGCAATTTTGGAGCTTCTGCAGCACAGTCTCCCCATAACTTGCACAGTTGTACATCATGTCTTTTTACCTCAATTGATCTGATAACAACACATTGTGCTGTAAGTAGTAAGCACTTCATAAAAACCTTCATCATACATTTGCTCATTCCTTACTATGAAGCACTGTTCCCCTGTAGCACACATTTTGTTGTTAACCTCATTCTGAAAATGGCTTTTTTCCTGAAGTAGGAAAGTGCTCATATGCCAGTCAGTGATTCGTGATCTGTGTCTCAATCATTTGGAAAAATGTTTTCCCCTGCTGAGATCCCCATGGTTAGCAAGGTCAAAATCATCTGAGATACATGAAAACAAAGGTATATGTTTGTGTGCGCACAATGTGGATTGCTCAGTATATCTAATCCCTTCATGAACCTAACAAGAAATGTGGATGCCAATCCTGGCAAAGCTTCCCCCTCACTATGTGGCTAGTTTCACTCTGCACAGCATAAGCCTGAGATGAATGTTTGTCCCTCTAGATATTGCACTAAAATACCCCACAAAGAGAAAACAAATGTGTGAGGCAGTGACTTAAAGAACATATTTATAAATGAACTTGGGCTGTTGATTAATCACAGTTAACTTACACAAGTAACTTAAAATTAATCACCATTAAAAAAAATCACGACTAATGGCAGGTTTAATCACACTGTTAAACAATAGAATACCAATTGAAATGTATTAAATATTTTGGATGTTTTCCTACATTTTCAAATATATAGTAGTCTGTGTTGTAATTGAAATCAAAGTGTATATTATTTTTTATTACAAATATTTGCACTGTAAAGTTGATAAAAGAAATAGTATTTTTCAACTGACCTCATACAAATACTGTAGTGCAATCTGTTATGAAAGTGCAATTTACAAATGTAGACTTTTGTTGTTGTTACGTAACTTCACTCAAAAACAAAACAATGTAAAAGTTTAGAGCCTACAAGTCCACTCAGTCCTACTTGTTCAGTCAGACACTCAGACAAACAAGTTTGTTTACATTTACAGGAGATAATGCTGCCCGCTTCTTATTTACAATGTCACCAGAAAGTGAGAACAGGCATTTGCACGGCCCTTTTGTAGCTGGCATTGCCAGATACGCTAAACATTCATATTCCCCTTCATGCTTCAGCCACCATTCCTGAGGACATGTTTCCATGCTGATGATGCTTGTTAAAAAAATAAAGTGTTAATAAAATTTGTGATTGAACTCCTTGGGGGAGAATTGTATGTCCCTTGCTCTGTTTTACCCGCATTCTGCCATATATTTCTTGTTATAGCAGTCTCGGATGATGACCCAGCACATGTTGTTCATTTTAAGAACACTTTCACTACAGATTTAACAAAATGCAAAGAAGGTACAAATGTGAGATTTCTAAAGATAGCTACAGCACTCGACCCAAGGTTCAAGAATCTGAAGTGCCTTCCAAAATCTGAGAGGGATAAGGTGTGGAGCATGTTTTCAGAAGTCTTAAAAGAGAAACACTCAGATGCAGAAACTACAGAACCCGAACCACCAAAAAAGAAAGTCAACCTGCTGGTGGCATCTGACTCAGATGATGAAAATGAACACGTGTCGATCTGCACTGCTTTGGATTGTTATCGAGCAGAACTCGTCATCAGCATGGACACATGTCCCCTAGAATGGTGATTGATGCATGAAGGGACATATGAATCTTTAGCACATCTGGCACGTAAATGTCTTGCAATGAGAACACCTGTTCTTACTTTCAGGTGACATTGTAAACAAGAAGCGGGCAGCATTATCTCCTTCAAATACAAACAAGTTTGTTTACCTGAACAATTGGCTGAACAAAAAGTAGGACTGAGTGGACTTGCAGGCTCTAAAGTTTTACATTGTTTTATTTTTGAATGCAGTTTTTTGTACATACTTCTAAGTTTGTAAGTTCAACTTCCATGATAAAGAGATTGCACTACAGTACTTGTATTAAGTGGATTGAAAAATACCATTTCTTTTGTTTTTTACAGTGCAAATACTCCTCTACCCCGATATAATGCGGTCTGATATAATGCGAATTCGGCTATAACGCGGTAAAGCAGCACTCCACGGAGCAGGGCTGCTTTATCTTGTTATATCCAAATTCATGTTACCGGAAGCGGTTCCTTTGCGCTTCCCTGCTTACTTGCTATGGCCCCCCCTGCCCCAGCTCACCTCCTCTCCGTCTTCTCCCATGAGCATGCCACCGCTCTGCTTCTCCCTCTCTCGCTCCCAGGCTTGCTGCGCCAAACAGCTGATTCGCGGCAAGCCTTGGAGGGAGAGAGAAGCAAAGCGGCGGCGGATTGGGGGGGGGGCCAAGGAGGGCTGCAGCAAGTAACTGGGGGGGGAGGAGGGAGCAGAGGAACCACTCCCTGCCCCAGCTCACCTCCGCTCCACATCCTTCCCTGAGCGCGCCACCACTGCTCCGCTCCGCCCCCCGCCTCCCTTCCTTCCTGCATCAAACAGTTGATTGGTGCAGCAAGCCTGGAAGGAAGGGTGGAGGGGGGGGAGAGAAGCAGAGCGGCAGCGGCATGCTCAGGGGAGGAGACAGAGCAGAGGTGAGCTGGGGCAGGGAGCAGTTCCTCTCCCTACCCCAATATTATGCAGTCTCACCTATAAGGTGGTAAGATTTTTTGGTTCCCGAGGACTGCATTATATCATGAACTTAAACTTTAGAAACATAGGACAATAGCCTGGCCCCCACTTACTTCAGTAGGGCCAGAATTTGTCCCATGTTGCCTAAGTTACTTGTAAATCATGTTTATTTTTCATTTAGAACTGTTCTAAACAGATGATTTGAAGCCACTCCTGAAAATAATCTCCATCTCTCCTTCCACAGCTTGTTCAATTTTTCTCCTGTTTTTTTCAAATGCAACTTTAATTATCCTTAGCCCCAATCATTTGAAGCTCCCTCTTATCTGAAAGAGTGTCTTGTCCCATGTCTTCTGTGAGTTCAATTCCCTAATTTATCTGAAACCTAGATTATCAAATGATATTTAAATAACTGATATTTAAAGAATTGAGGTTGTTCTTTGGGCCTCTGTTGATGACATTATTTACTTTTATTTTACTTTACTTCCCAGTTGAAGGGATTTCACAAATAAAATAGGACTACAAATAGGGGCGTAGCAAAGCAACAACTCACCAGCATGGCACCTCCTGCTGGTCATCCTGGAAATTAGCTCTTCCAGCCCAGAGCACCCTCTGCAGGCCACTGTCTTGCCTGTCACTGGCCCCGTGTCCCTCACAAACCCCCGTGCCTTTTACCTTGGGGTCCTGCCCCCTGCAGTACCCCCACACTCGGTCTCCCTTCCCGGGGAACCCACAACCATCTAAACCCACCTTGCCTCACTGGCTACTGCCAGTCATCAGCTAGTCCCCACTCACTGGAGCGGACTTCAGTCTGTAATGGCCACTCATCACTGGCAAGGGGGTAGGACCAGCTGCCTCTGCCTATACCCAGGCTGCACCTCTACAGCCCCAGTATCTTTTGGCCATAAACAAGGTCTGCAGCCTGGGAGTTTACCAGGCTGGAGCTTTCCAGCTCCCTTTTCCAGCACTGCCCCACTTCAGGTACCTTGCTCCCAGGCAGCTAGCCCTTCCCACTCTAGGGCTAGAGTGAAACTCCCCTGCTTCTGGCCCACAGCCCTCTTATAGGACCAGCTGTGGTCTGATTGGGGCATAGCCCCCACTGTGGCCACTTCCCCCAATCAGCCTAGGTTTGCTGCTTTCACTCCTTTTCCACAGCCCTCTGCAGGGCTGCTTTTACTATTGGCTCCCCAAGGAAGCCCTCTCCCAGGGCTGTTTTAACCCCTTCAGGGCCAGAGCGGGGTGACCACCCCACTACAGGGGGATTATTGAAGATGTGAGGGAGGAGGAATTGTTCAGAGAACAGGGTTTTAAAGGGGACTTTAACAGAGGAAAGGGAGGCTGGTAAATGAGACCAGTGACACTATTTCAGGCACAGGGTCACAGTACTCGGTGTGATAGTAACAATGGAATTAATAAAGCCAATAATGAGAAAAGGAAAGCTTTCGAGTGACAGTGAGCGCTTCTTCAGACCAGGGAAAGGAAAAAGAAGAGCTCTGTGTGTCTCTCTCCCCAGCTGTCTCAATAAAATATATTACCTCACCCACCTGGCCTCTCTAATATCCTGGAACCAACATGGCTACATCAACACTGCATACATAATGGGAAGAGACCGAGAGTAAAGGGTTTGGGAAGAATGTAAGCAACAAAAGGGAAAATCAAGTTGTCATTGATGGGATTCAGGGAGAAGCATGGAGAGAGAGACCCACTGGTTTCCCCCGGTGTGCCACCTGGAACTGGGTTACCTCTGAGTCCTCTGACTCACAAGCCTGGGACCCCTCTCAGCACTGTGCTTCTGTGACAGGCTATAGACCGCTCACACACTCCAGCATTCACACAGGCAGGGACACACCCAGCTGCAGTTGTATGCAGGCTTTGGCCAGCCACTGCATGAACCAACAATAGAGAGGCTGAAGCCAAAATAACCCCCAGTCCCGCAGCCTAGGACCCCAGAGCTGTACCATCCTGCCCTAATTAAAACCCTGACCAGTATGAATTTATTACCCAGTTCACCTCTCCCTCAATGTGGAGAGGAATATGCACAGTATGCTTGTTTTAAACCAAGCTGAGATTTTCCCCAGACATTTCCATCAAAGGCACTCTGGTTTAGATTAAAACATAAGACAAGTTTATGAACTACAAAAAAGATAGATTTTAAGTGAGTATAAGTGATAGCAAACAGATCAAAGCAGATTACCGAGCAAATAAACAAAACCGCAAACCAAACTTAAAATACTCGATAGATTGGATATGAATTAGCAATTTCTCACCCTGGTTGATGGTACAGGCAGTTGACCAGGTTTCCATACACAGGTTAGAAATCGTTTTAGCCTGGAACCAGCACTTCCCCCAGTTCTCCAATCTGTGTTCCTCGGGTGTTTTCAGGAGTTCTCGTCTGTGGGGAGTGAGGCCCCTTGATGATGTCACAACCCACCTTGTGTAGCTTTAACATATGGCACAGTCTGTGGAAAAATACAGGAAAAATACAGGTACCCAAAATGGAGATCAGTGTCATGTGGTCTGGTCACATGCCCAGCTGAGTAATAGCAGCCATTACTTACAGGCTGTCTGGAGAATTCTTATGCTCTTATGCTTTCTCTTCTCCTATTCAGTATTCCCTGTTTATGCACCCAAGGATCACTTTAGCCATTTTAGCCACAGCATTGCACTGGGAGCTCAGGTTCAGCTGATTATGCACCATGATAGCCAAGTCTTTTGTAGTCACTGTTTCCTAGGATAGTGTCTCCCATCATGTAAGCATGGCCTACTTTCTTTGTTCCTAGATGCATACATTTGAATTTATCCTTATTGAAACACATATTGTTTGCTTATACCCAGCTTACAAAGTGATCCCGATCACGCTGTATTAGTGACCTGTCCTCTTCATTATTTATCACTCCCAAAATCGCTGCTTCATCTATATTTATCAGCATGATTTTATATTTTTGTGCAGGTCATGCTAAAAATATTAAATGGTTCATATAGGGCCATGAACCAATCCCTGGAGGACCCCACTAGAAACACAGCCACTTAATGATTCCCCAGTTAAAATCACATTTTGAGGCCTATCAGTAATCCAGCTTTTAATCGATTTAACATAGGTTATGATAGGTTGGGCTTTTCACCATAATTCCCCCTTGTGTCAGTGCTTGAGGTTGCCATTATCCTCAGCTCCCATGCCTGTTGCAATCCAACTGCTTCTCACTATGTCTTTTGTGGCTCAGCCCTCCAGCCAAGTCACATAACATTCATGCCCTGCCAGGGCAACAGAAACGTCCAAATGAAAGTTCAATAAATAAATTTCCAAACTAATAACTTCTTATGCTTTGCCTCTTGTTATCTGCTTCTGGGCTCCTTTTCCTGGACCCTGCAAAGCTTCTCTTACCTCTGCTTCTTCCCCAGCAGGATTCCTCCATTGCCTCCTTTTGCCGGAGACAGATCAAGAAAAACTGATCACAGAACTAAAATTAGTCATTGCTTGGGGGAAAATGACCATTGCCTGATTATATCTGTTATGTGCAAACGTAATAAAGTGCCAAGCAGTAATATAAATACTTTGTGATTTAAAGGGGCCAATTCACAAAGCTGAAACTATTATGAGCCAAATCCACTGAGAAATAGAATTTAAACTGAAAAAAGTGAGGATAATTGGGAATGGTTTAAGAACAATTTACTAGATGCCCAAGAAGCCACAATCCTATAATCAAGAAAGAAGACTACAATGGTTTAAAAAACCAAACCAAACCAAACAAACAAAAACAGTTTGGCTTAGTAGGGAAGTGAAAGCAGCTGTAAAAAATAAACATAATGTATAAAAGATGGAAAAAAAGTGGGAGGCTGATAGCAATGAATATAAATTAGAAGATAGGAATTGTAGAAAATTGATAAGGGAAGTCTAAGAACAAAAGGAGCCCTCCATGGCCCGCCAAATTAAAGACAATAAAGAGTTCTTTAAGTACATCAGGAGCAAAGGAACTAGAGCAATGGTGTTGATCCACTACTTGATGGGAATGGCAGAATTGTCCATGATAATTCCAGGGACAATGTAGCACTGGAAGATCTCTGGCATATTGCTCAGATTGAAGTCCTCCAATATTACAGAGGTTTTTTTCCCTACCTCTTAATGATAAGTGCTTACAGATCTGTTCATCCTGTTCTCAGGTGTGATTTAGTGGTCTGTAGCAGACATCAACTACTACCTCATCTTGTGCTTTACCTGTTAGAGATTTTATCCATAAGAAATCAAGATCATTTGCTTCCATCAGTGACTCAGAAATAGGTATACCATTTTTGACAGAGTCGCATTCCCCAGCTCTTTTCGCCCCCTTAATCCTTCATAAATAAGTTATAACCAGTGATTTTAACATTCCAATCATGCAAGTCTTCCCACTAGTATAATAGCTCATGCTTTCAATACTTATGTCCCCACTCAGTTAGGTCACTGGAAGGAACTGGACAGAGGCATCACGCTGTCAGAGCAGCAGAGTCTGTAGAGAGAATCAAAGCACAACTCATAAAAAACTTCCCTTTGACAATATTGTACAGTTTTTCAGAAATATTACATGATTGGTACTATTTAATATTGGGCTGATTTGCAATATCATATATGAGAAAATTTATATCCCCATGTATAAGCAAATAAAGGGCTAATCTTGCTCCCACTGAAGCCAATAAGAATTTTGCCATTAACTTGAATGGGAGGAGAGAATCAACTTCTAAATTCTTTGAGACGATCATTAGCAAGGCTCAGACAGTAAACATTTAATAGGGGAAACTCTTTTTTGCTTCTGCAATCTCCCTTGACTACATAAAAACTAATTCATTTTATTAAGGGGAAATTTGCTCTTTTCAAATCTCCTTCAGGGTAAACCCTGGTAATTACACTCATTTCATCTGTTTACAATGGCTCCATAAAACTTTACCCAAGAAGGTGAGGCAGTTATTCTTTTCAGGATACAGCTCTACAGAGAGATCCTGACATTACTTATACAAAGTGTACTTCTTGCTTTTCCATAATTTATTTAAGAGATATGAAAAGGACAGTCACTATTCTACCATACATAAAGTCATGGGAAACTCTGGAAGTAAGGGCTCTATTTCCATTTATTATAATGGGGTGAGGTAACAGGACTGTGTATGGTATCTCTGCCTGTTTTAAGGTTTCCTGACATTTCCCATTATAAGACCCTGTTTTCAGTTACATATAACTTTGCCAAACTTGAACAATTTGGTCTGAAATTTTACATTCTGGGTGTCTGCCTCAGGTTGAATTGTTTTGGAAAATTTCAGACAAAATGGTTCAGCTGCTTCTGAGAAGAAGGCTAGGATTGGGTAACATTTTCTTTCAACAACTGCTCTAGTGCACCCATGATTTAGAGCAGGGACTTGAAATTTGGCAGCAAGGGGGTGACTGTTGTGTCAGGGATGTGCCTTTTGCCATCCCTGTGAAAACATCTGTCCACATTTGGCCAAGTTATAAGCATTTGAAAAATTGTAGTGTGCACATATTCAGTAGAGACGTCTTCATTTTAGCAGGTAAAATGTCTAAAGATTCCATCTTCAGTGTGCATGGTCAAGCCTCATACAGCTCCTGGTGCTGACTGGCCTACTCATGCACAATCCAAACTGAGTGACTGAGCATGCTCCAGCCCAAGGCTAATAGGACTATTCCCTGTAATTGCTGTTTCTGAGGGTGAGGCAGGACACTAGAACTGGGAACAAGGACCCTGTGTCTCCTGTGTTCTCAGTAACCCCCCTTCTGGGATCCAGGCTGCATGGTGGAGGAAGCTGCCTGACTTGAATGCAGAAGAGACAAAACCCATATCAGAGGGAGATGGAAAGGAGTAGGTTCGGACAAGCAGTCTGGTGAGACAGGGACCCTGAGGGAGAAAAACTGTGACTCAGAACTGGGGGAAGACTGGGACTGGGTGGACAAGAAGACTGAGACCCAGAGGAGACTGGAAGCTAGTGAGCGAAGTGGAGTTGGGGGAAAGACTGGTAGCCAAGTGACTGGAGGTGAGGACAGGACACTGAGATCGGGTGAAGACCTGAGGGGAGGGTTGAAATTGGTACAGGCTGGACAATAAGACTGAGACTAGCAAGCAGTATGGGGAAGAAGGAGGGTTGGGAGGGAGATGTATCTGACAAGTGGCTGAGGTGCAGAGAAAGAACTGGAACTGACTGGGCCAAAGGTCCAGGGTTGGGGCACAGTGGGAGGATGAGATTGGATGAGGAGCCTGGGATGGAGATTGGGACTGGAAGCCAGTGGGTGGAGACACCAGTCATATGAGTGGTTGGGGGGGAGAACTGGAACTAGCTGGGCAAAAAGAGTGAAACTGGGGAGAGTGGAGAGAAGGGGAAACTGAGAATGGGGATGGGGGAGATTGGGACTCAGACAGAAAAACCTGAAGAGGGAGACTAGGATTGGTTGGGCAAGGAAACTTGGCCTAGGATGAGAAGCCTGAGGAGTGGAGA
Organism: Lepidochelys olivacea; assembly: GCF_965140295.1. NCBI lineage: Eukaryota > Metazoa > Chordata > Testudines > Cheloniidae > Lepidochelys > Lepidochelys olivacea. Next base: position 135,929,201 of record NC_140411.1, on the reverse strand, counting down.
CTGGGACTGGGTAGGCAAGGAGAAGAGACAGGACTGGGACAGGTTGGAAGGGTCCGGGCTGAAGGGGTGAAGCCTGAGTGGAAAGGGCAGAAGAGTCTGTGCCCAGTAGAGCACACCAGAGCCAATAGAACCCAAGATTCCTGAGTCTCACCATTCCTCTGTTGTCAGCAAATATCTGTGAAACCCACTGGCAAAGTGTCATTTCCCCTTCTAGTGCTAGTCCACAAAGAGAAGCTAACTGATAAGCAATAATAAGTTGTTATCAAGTTGTAGAGGTCTTTGTGATGGAGCTGAAGGTTCTAACCTTGCTAATGACCCATGTGATGCCCCATGACAGAATTTCTGTTTTTTCATTTTGCTTTTCTAAAAAACAGGGAAATTGAACACAAAAATCCTAAAAGAACTTTATTAAGGTTGCAAAGTCAAGCACTCAAAAGTCAGGAAATGCCAGAATTAAGCTTGCCTGTGCAATCTTAATTTAACCCCCATATATGTATGTATTATGCTGCGGTCTCTAACTACATACTGTTTATTTCCCAACCAGACCTCTGCTTCACTCAGTGCACAAAACAGATGGTGCTGCATTAATGAGCAGCTATTCAATATTTTGTTTCCTCCTCATTGTTCAGTGTATGGCCCCAGGCCTTATTTACTGCACACTATTCAAACCCTGCTCTTAAGACAGAAGTATTAATTTCCTCATAGGCTTTTCTATGGAACTCATCACTGAGGAAGCTAGTGTGGCTAAAAGGACCAACCACCAGACTGGGATTTAGGAGGCCTGAGTTCTGTTCCCAGCTCTGTTGGGAACAGAACTTGTATGACCCTAAGAAGCCCTCAGTGCTAACTGTCAAGTGGGCTACAAGAATATCATGATTGTGGTTTGCCAAAGAAAACCATGTGAGGTCCTAAATGAAAACCAGGGTCACACTGGACATTGATATCATTGTGAAATGTATGTACTGATACTATGTTAGGAGTTAAGTATGTATACTAAAAATATGTTCTTAGATTCTGTATCACAAGAGAGGTGGAGAAACAGGTTTCCTGTCAGACAAGGGATGTTTATTCACCCACCTCTTTGTTGGATGTAAATTAAGAACTATAAACTAACACAAGGGTTGCACATTTACATACTAAATTATCAAAGGAATGTGAAGTCAATGAGGCAGAGGCACACATGAAAGCAAGCCCCAGGGGTTATACTGTCTTTGAGTACGGACAATGAATTTTGGGGTTTATAAGTAGAATGCAAAGAAGATACCCCTTCATCCTGGCCCTAAAAAGTAAACGGGCAGTACATTTACATTAATGAAAATGGGATCTCAACTAGGCTTGGTTGTAAACGCAGCAGAAGACATCTAGAGATAGTTAGAGATATACTGCTAACAGGTTAGCCTGTTCAGTTAAATTCAGTCTCTAGAAGGCATGTTATAATTTTGTCTTATATGTAACCCCTTTGTTTTCATTATCCTTACTCACTATCTCTTGAATCTTTGATAATAAACTTATTCTTGTTTTCACTATAATTATATCTTAATGTTGCAGTATTAAACAAAGTACTGATCTTGAGTCTCACTCACACTAGTGGCAGGGGAACTAACAAGATGACTTACAGTCCTGGACACCCTCAGAACTGTCACACCTTAGGCAAGGCACTTCACCCTTGTGTACCAGTTCTCTGTAAAATGGGGCAATACTTAACAACCTTTGTAAGGAACTTTGAGATCTACCTATGAAACGTGCTATATAAGAGCTAGGTACCACTATTATTATTATTTTAGTGTCTGAGGGCTGGATTCACAATGGGGACAGAGGCACCTAGCTGCCCCTTTAGGCATCCAAGTCCCACATACTGGTGCCACTGACATTCACAAAACCCCTGTTCAGCTGCTGCCTAACTCTGTAGGCACCTGAAGTCCCAAGGCACCCAAGTGTCCGCTGGTAAAGTCACCTACATTTCTGCTGGGAGGCATGTGATCAAATCATCACTGGGCAGCTTTAACTTAGACACTGAGCCTGGGACTTATTTGTTGTCTTATTCCTACTGAGACCGTGGGCTCCACACCACATAGCCAACTGCTTAATCCAGAGTAGAAAAGACCATCCAAAGATCGTTTTAAAATAATGTATTTTATTGTATATTTACTTTTACGTTGTAGGGTCACCCAATCAGTACATTCCATTCTTCTTTTGGCTTCAATACATGTATACTGAACAAATCAGACAAAATGAGGCTCCAAAAAATCATGATATACAGTGCCACTGAAATATACTTTAGAATTTTAAAAAGAAAGTTTGGATGTCTCCAATACAGGGGGTCCTTGACTTGTGCAATCTGTGGGAAGACTATGTAAGAGGGCTATCAAAGCAAACCTTAGCGAAAAATCCCTTACAATGCCAGATGTAATGAAGATATCTTTTCAAGCAGTACTCTTGACAATCTTTCTTCTCACATGATGTGATTAACTCTGAATCACTTCTACACAAATTGAATGGGCAAAAGTTCACACTGAGGAGACTATTCTTTAACTTCATCTATTTTTATTACAGCATTGGAGAAGCGATGTTATAGTTAAGGTTAAGATGACACTCTCATTCTAAATCCCCATTTTCAGTGGCTTATAATTTTATCCTAAAGGGTTTGGCATTTTGCATGCTTGATTTAGCCCATACATGATTAAGTGATTTTTTTTTTCCTTTTGGAAAGTTTCACAAATGCCTGCTAGGCCTCTTCTGAGTTGTCTAAACATTAAAAAAAAACTCTTTTGTTTGTTTGTTTTCAGATTTACCCCCCTCGTTCTGTCTTGGCTAACCCCACACTAATTTTGGTTTTAAACACTGAGACTTGGCATGCACTTAGTTGTGAATGGGAAAATGCTCCTTTAATTGGTCAATAAATATTTGGTTTTGAAATAACAAAGGCCGTCACCCTGTAGTCCCCATCACATAAGTGCAGAAGGGATCCAGTGTCCATGGATCCAAGCTTGGAATGAGAGTGCCACTTCCTTGGCAAATACCCACCTCCCCACAAATCCACAGAAAGCCCCTCCACTGGGACCCCAGGGGATTCTGATTTTATGGTTTTAAATAAAATATAATAAAATAAATATTACTTTTGTTTTCAAAGATTTACTGCTTGACTGTCTATTCTTGATCGGCGGGCTGTATCCGTATCCTTTCAAGGGATAAGTTAGCTAGCCACGGCATCCCCTAGAACCTCCTTTAGGGCAGGCCACAACCTTAATTACTGGTATAAATAAATTAAAAATAAAGGTATTAAATTAATGCAGCATTTGTAGGCAACATCATAGGCTTAATATAATTGGTTTCAAATCTTCCAGGAGCACCACTTTCTCTTCAACTCCATCCAAAGCTGTGGGAGAAGCTGGGGCAAGTTACTGCAGACAAAGAGTCATTAATATCTTAACATTTACTTCATCCTCTTAGACCATAGAACCCCACAATGTGAAGGTAATTCTGGGGCAGACATGAGTCAGGGTAGCCCTGGCACCATGGTTCCTGCAGGGGCCATGCTACCCAAGGGAGGCAAGAAGCTGATGTGGTGAATAGCAGACCCCCATATGGAAGATACTCTGTGTTCACAGAGAGCAAGAAGCTACAAGTTTGCAGAGTGGAGCACTCCTGCTTTGTCCTTCTGACAGAGAATTAGAAAGGGACTGGAAAGGCCAATTTGTGGATCCACCATTCACTTTCAACTCAATTGCTATTGCAGAAAAAAATGCCAAAAATATTGCAGTTTCCAGCATGGCTTATACCATAAAAAGTGGGTTTAAAAAATGTTTCAGGTCCTCACTTTGTGGCTTGGCACTTGGCAGGGGAAGGGACTGTTTCAAAATGTGACATTTTCACCTCAAACTACTCCTTTTCTTCTCCCAGCTGCCTTTCCTCATTCTCCCATACCACTCCCTCTCTCCACACCCCCCGGTACCCTTATTAACAAAAACAAAAGGGGAAAGAAACAAAAGGCAGAAGCAGTAGTGGCCTAAAAGTGAGATTTTATTTTATTTTAGAGAGTGACACTGAATGCAATGTCGTGGAAAAAATCATAAAGAAAAGTTTAGTTACTTCATAAAAACTGTATTGTCCCCTTAATCTCAGAGCAAATTTATTGATATGAGTGGGAGATTTACTGTGGAGTGAGGGAACTATGAAGTCCAGAAATTACATCTCAGTCCCTGGATCGCATTTAAATATGGCCTCTCGGCCTCTCCTCCAAATGAGTTTGACATCCTTGCTCGAAAGCCTTGTATACACTCAATTTGTGTACCAATTTAACTAAACAGGTGTAGAAAATGATTTAGTTAAATCTCTGCATCCTCTGTAATGCAGGGCCTTAAACCGATGTAAGAGTACTTCTGTTACTCCTTAGCTTAAGAAAAGGAAACACCATGCAAAGCATTTGTTTTACCATTTGCAACTACTACTAAGAACAGGTTTCAGAGTAGCAGCCGTGTTAGTCTGTATTCGCAAAAAGAAAAGGAGGACTTGTGGCACCTTAGAGACTAACCAATTTATTAGAGCATAAGCTTTCGTGAGCTACAGCTCACTTCCTCAGATGCATATCGTGCATCTGAGGAAGTGAGCTGTAGCTCACGAAAGCTTATGCTCTAATAAATTGGTTAGTCTCTAAGGTGCCACAAGTCCTCCTTTTCTTTTTACTACTAAGAAGGCTAATGGACCCTGTAAACAGAAAGTGATAAGACTTCTTTTAAAGACAGATTCAGAGACTTCCAAGAGTTGCTTTGCTGGAAGACAATAAGGCCCCAAGAATTCAACAAAGTACTTGAGCATGTTTAAGTTAACTTTTTTTTAAAGTTAAACATATGCTTAACTCCATCCCTATTCAGCAAAGCACTTGAGCACATCCTGAAAGTTTAGCATCTGCTCAAGTGCATTACTTAATCAGGGCCTAAAGCCTTAATATTAGGGAAAATATGCAAATTAAATAGAGCCAATCTAACTAATCTCCTTGTCTTTAAATGCATATGTATATTTTGGAGGAATTTACAGATGAATTGGGTAACGGGAAATGAATACAACATGGCTGATCTAGGGTTTCAGGAAGGCTTTGATACAGTTCCATTTAATGGACCAGTTAAATTAAAGGCAGCAGGGATCCTGCTTGGACCATGAGAAAGAATAAAAAATTGGCAACAGAACAAAACAGAGAAGATGGAGTTTTGCCCAACATAGTGGAGAGAGAACCACTGAATAGTGTCCCTGTACAGCTTGATCCTTTTACCTGTGCTTTTATTTTGCTTATATTAATGGCTATGAACTAGAAAGAGAAAGCTGAACTATAACTATTAAGCTTGCACTGATTTACAAACTCCTGCAATCCCACTCAAATCTGTGGGTTAGCATAAATCAGCATAAAATCTGGCCAAGAGGTTTAAAGGGACAACTTCCACTTTAAATCACATTTCTATCTGTAAATATTATCTGAATAGACCTCTAAAAATGTGCAAGGATTTAAATACCTGATCCATCAAAATACTCCAAAGTAATCAACCTTTAAAATATAAGTATGAGGTGATGTGAAACTAAAAACAAGAAAAATTGCTTGAAAAATGACTGTCTGGGATTGCAACCAAGTCTTCTCATTACCATTTGGCACCACTTTTATGTTAAATCTGGGGAAAAAACACAGAAACTTGAGAAGGAGGGAGATAAGAGCAGTGAAAAGAATTTTCACTCAAAGATTTCTTAACTGAGCTGTGAACTTTCTTTCCCCCCATTCCTCCCACTCCCTCTGAGTAATCTCTTCTCCTGATTCACCCCAAGTCAAGCAACTAGCTTGTGGTGTGTTCAGCAGATGGTTTACCAGCAACTCAAACTCATCTGTGTATATGTTGCATACAGATGCTTGATTCAGAATCTGCCAGACTGGGGGGGGAGGTGCTCACACGTATATGCAGGAGAAAGTTATTCTACAGAAATAAAATAGTCCAGCCCAGTTGTTTATTGTCCTGAGTGCCTCCCGGTTCATTCTCATCATCTGAGGTGTATTAGAAAGGCAAATGCATACCCTGGGAAATTTCCAGATTCATTTCAAACAGTTAAGCACTGTGCACTGATTACCCTATTCGGAGTCCTGTAACTATGCAACCAGCTGCACTGAAGATATAGTCCAAATACACAATAATGGTTGATAGTAGAACAGACTGAATACCGCAAATATAGTGTTTTATTCACTATTTACAAACATTCATGCAAGTGATTATTTTTGCATAATATTTGGGCTCTCCAGCACCATACTAGTGCCCTACAGACTAGTAACTATGCAAGATAGCCAGTTCTAAGGGCATCAATGTCTCCTTCCTCAGTCAGTAGTTATGCAGATACTAATGTTCATCCTGGGTCTCAAAGCATTTGGTCTATCAGTTTCTGGTTGGGACCCTAACCCAAAAGCAGCACTCTACCTAATGAACATCATCATTTAAAAATGCCCATATGCAGCTATGCCAGAGATTGAGGTTGGCATGATCGTTGCAGCAATAACTCTGTGCTGGTCTTGGTATCTGCTCTTTGCAGGTACTGCTGGAATGAACCCCACTACCTCGTTGGAGCCACAAAGATACCTTGTGACTACTATTCAAAAGCGACAGCCTTTCTTGCTGAACAACGACTGGTGAGGCATTCATCCTAGCTTCCATGTTGAGAAAAAGACTTGGAAAAGGTGCTGGCTTCTGGGGAATTATGGGAGTTTCTCAGACAATTATGGGAATTGGACTTCTTCTTCCATATTTCCTTTTGGTTCCCAGGCATTTTGAAATCTCCCACAGGAGATATGTGCTGGGAACCATAGGATAAGTGCACAAAAAGCAGTGCAACTGCGATGATGTAGTACATGAAGTGGACATGGGAGAAAACTGCATCTGAAACCTGATCTCTAGTGTGGGACAGATTGTTTCTCTGGTTCTCTCTCAAACGCTGTTCAAACTCGTCTTTGTTTGAAAGACAGGCTTCTTCCATCAGATTGCCATGGCTGCTTACCAATAAATTATGAAACCCTCCCTGGTAGTCCACAGACAAAAATATCATGAAAACCAAGCAGTGAGGGATTGGAGGTAGGGAGGGAAGGTGGGTGGAGAGAGGATCTTTCTTTTTTAAACTTGTCCAATAAATAAATGAAGAAGTTAGAGAATTACTAGTTGTTAAAGCACAGTGTGACACTCTGTACCCCAAAGCAACACCCTGGCAGCCCCATATTCACTACTGTCATATAATTGTGATATGTATTGTACAAAGTATGCCTGGTGAAGTATTATTTTTAAAGTCTTGTTCTGATAAACATTAATATCCTGTTGAATTGTGTGTGCTATCCTTGTATGTGGAGTTATGAAGTTTTGCTGTGTGTATGTTACTGAAATACGTTATGAAGCTGAAAATACCCACAACCTGGTACAACAATGGGGCAACCAGACACTGATGATGGCCCATTAAGGGCAATACACACTCACAAGAACTACCCCAGAAACTGTATACAACAGAGACCTCTCAGAGAGAGCACATAGACAATGGAGACTGCTTGTCTTGTATCATAGCAAATGATCTTTCCAGCAAACTGGAGGAACCTATAAAGGAGGGGAAGTGAAATTTGGCCTCACTCCCCACACAACTCAACACCTGGAAACAAGTATGAAGGACAAAGTCTTTGAACGAGGAGGTGGTCCCAGGATGGAAAGGAGAATCCCAGCCTGTGTATTAAGGAACGACACCATTAGGATGAAACACTGCTTGATTAAAACACTGTTTAGTTTATAAAACTAAGACTGCAAATTTGTTGTATTTCTTAAGTAACCAACTTTGATCTGTACACTTATTACTTATAATCACTTAAGACCTATCTATTGTAGTTAATAAGTCTGTTTTATATTTTACCTAAAACCGTGTGTTTTGCTTCAAGTTATTGGTGAGTCTGCTCAGTGTACAAAAGCTGGTACACATCTACTTTCCTTTGTAGAAGTGGCAGACTGGGTAATAAATGTATACAGGTCAGGCTTCTGACGAGGGCATGACAGTACAGCTCTGGGGGTCCAAGTCTGGGGAGCTGGGGTAATTAGCTGGAGCCTCTCTATTGTTAGTTCATGAGTGGCTAGGAGAAGCATTCGTGTAACTCAGCTGGGTGTGTCCCTGCTTGTGGATGGTTGTGTAAGTGCAGGACCTAGAGAGTTTTGCAGCTTGTCACAGCATCACAGTGTGAGAGGGAGCCCAAGTTGGTAAGACAGAAGGCTTAGTGGTACCCCAGTTCTAAGTTGCACCCTGGGGAACCCATCAGACACAGAACTTAGCATCAAGAAATATGGGGTGAAATCCCAATGCCAATGAAGAGCAAAACTTCTGTTAATATCAGTAAGATCAGGATTTCACCTCTGTTTACTAGTCTGGTTTCTGCATCAAACTTGAGCAAACCAACCTACATTTCTGTCTCCATTTCCCCATCTGTAAAATATTGATAATACCTAAATACCTCACACAGTTATTCTGAGGTTTAATTGCTTAATGTCTGTAAAGCACACAGAAATCCATAATTAGCAGTTGCTAGAAAAGTGCATATTCCTTGTTTACTACTATTATTATTATTCTTTCACTAGGAAAAATTGTCTTTCTGTTATATGGGATCAGATCTGAAAAATCAACAAGGATTTTCTAGAAAAAATGTAGATCATTTTCTACACTCCCAGAAAATATTTTTCTAACCTATATACTGGGAAGGTGGGCTATGTGATCAGTGATGTTAGTAGAAGCTAAGTGGTTAGTTCCTCATGCATATTAAAACTATAGCTGGTATCCAAATGACGGCCTTAGCATTTATATTTTACTAATTTGTATGTTAAAAAATATTTAACCATAACATTTTGTTTATATTGTCAGTTTTATTTATTGAAGTCAGTTGTTTATGTCAGACAAATAGCCTAAAGGTGTTCAGGTTTGTTTGGCCCATATAGACCACACTGTTCTTCAGTAAGCTAGGCTTGGCTATTGAGTACAAGGACTGGATTTATGTATTGTACATATCCAGAAATAACAAAGAATAAAAACAAGGGGTCTGAAGAAGAGATTAACATACTCATTGTGACAAGGCATCTCTTTGGCCTTGTCAGTTTCAGAGTTTCTCCCCTCTGGCAGTGGGGAGCTGGAGTAAATCAATTCTTCACTTTGGCTTTGGTATTTTTCCCAGATATTTACATGGTAGGCCTCCAGGTAGGCCCAAGTAGTTCTCTTAAGCAAAAAAACCAAACTCACAACACATAAGAAATACATTTTCTTGCTCCTGCTCTGGGGCCTCGACTTATTATGCTGGCTTCTGGTTGCCAGCCCTTCCCCAAACAGAAGTAAGGTTGATTGTTTCCTTATAGGGAGAAAAACAGCTGTCCACCTAAGAGGATCCTCTTCTTACTGCTACAGCTTGTTTCTTATCCCCCCTTCCTCTCAGGAGAAGGGGATGGAGGAGTTAAAGGTCATTGGCAGCCCTTAATTGGACTCAGGTGTCTCCAATTAATCTGAAGTAAACTCTTTTCAGTTCATAGAAAAGGACTTTCTAGGATTGATATATCTGGCTTCTATCACTCTCTTATAGCTATCAGGTCTGACTTTGTCACACTTTTGAGAAGGATATTTACAAAACCTGGCACTGCTTCACTTCCATTAGCAGGGCAGGAACATGCTTGAAAAGAAGACTGAAGTTTGCCAGTAGCTAGAGTCTAGGAAAACCAAATGATGGGCAAATATATGATTTCTGTGAAGATTTAAAAGCTGGAAACTGAACAGAAATACCACCAGTCTCTGAACACTTACCAATGAATTACCAAAGCCAATCAACACCTCACAGCCACATAACCTAATGTGTGATTTCAAACACTGAGAATGGCCTGAGGCCGGCCAAACACTTTAATTATTTCATACCCTCATCTCTAACATGTTTATTGATAAATCTGCTTAGCGTGATTTAAGAAAACTTTAAACTTTGTTTTTAACATAGGAAATAACAGGAGCTATTATGATTTATTAGGGTTTCTTTTATTAACTGCTTTGTGGGTCTGAAGGTTTGGTCTTCAGAACTGTAGACATTGAAGCCTGCTTATCTATAAATGGGTAAAGTGAGGGAGCTTCCTTCTACTGCCCTCTCAGTTACCATAGCTACAACCAAACCATTGTTAGGTCATACTGCAGCTTCCTCCTCAATATGGTCTTCTTCCTTACTCCTTCACAAAGAAGGCTGCCAACTGGCCTGAATTATAACAGGATTCAGAATGTGGATTTTGCCTGAAAGCGTTCTCCAAGATGGCACTAACCTGAAGTAGAGAATGTAGCAGTTGATTAGGCTACAGTGTGCTAACCTTCTCTGCTGCTAAAAAATATAACTCATGGTAAATGAACCTGAATTTTGGTAGAACAAAGGAACAGTAACACACAGCGAAATGATAAAAAAAAATATTATATAATACATAGGTTGGGAAAAGAGTGTCTGTACATTTGGGTATAGTGCTTAGATTATCCACAAATATAAAAGTTAGTTTGTGAAAGTCATATAATACATAGAGTACATAATCAGCAATAACCCACATTTAGGTGAATAGATTTAACAATACAGTTTAGATATTCGAATCCGATTACTCGGGTACATACTACATTCACAAAAAGAAAAGGAGTACGGATGAAGTGAGCTGTAGCTCACGAAAGCTCATGCTCAAATAAATTGGTTAGTCTCTAAGGTGCCACAAGTACTCCTTTTCTTTTTGCGAATACAGACTAACACGGCTGTTACTCTGAAACCTGTCATACTACATTCAATCTCCCTTTCACAAAGTACAGTCAGTAAAGGCTGTTACTGCCTTCATTTTCCTCAAGGTGGTCTGGCTACTTAATCCATTCAGCAGTAGCATAACACTGTCCTCAATTATTTACTTCATACACTGCAAGTTAGGCATACTAAACAGACAACGTGGGAAATAAGATTTATGAGAATTAACAACTTTTTCCTCTTTTTAAAGGCCCTTCTCTGCAGCTGTTTTGTTGTCCTGAGAATATTCTTTTGCTCACATAAAAGCTCCACCGTAACAGTTACCTCAACTGGAGCTAACTCATGTGAAAACTACAAACTGCCTTGTCTTCACTAGGATTTTAATCGTGTTAGCTACCACGTGTGTTAGCTAACATGAGGTAAGAACATACCTTTTTTTCCCTCTAGTGTAACCCTTCTGCCCGTCAGAGTTGGCAGCAACAAGGGCCGGGTTCAATATCTAGGGGTTCCATTCCAATAACACAATGCAAACCGGCTCGAGCCCCCACCCAGTGACCTGGGACCAATATATACCACCCCCGCTGGGCGCCTCCAAGAGGCAATACTTCCCCTCTCGCAAGCACATGTCTGAGTGTAGCAAAAGTCTTTTAATAACAGAGAGAAACAATGTGGCATTATGTTGGGGAAACACCACCAACAGGATTCATAACACAACCCATGAGCAAAAACAACCCCACCCCAGGCAAATTGGGGCATGCCCTTTTCCCTTTGGTTCTTGAGTCCAGCAACCCCAAATCACCCAAAGTCCCAAAAGTCCAATGCCCCAAAAGTCTCTGTCCCTGGTCAGGGCAGCCCCAGAGTTTGAAAGTTTATCGGCGGAGCTTTACCTCCCAATCTGGGTGGAAATGGGACAGGGGTAAGAGGCACCTTACGTGATCTGAAGCTGACCGCCCCATAGCGGCGCTCCGCTCCGCCAGCCGCCCCACGAACTCCTTCGCTCAGCTGCGCTCCGCTCCGCCAGCCACCCCACGAACTCCTTCGCTCAGCTGCGCTCCGCTCCGCCAGCCGCCCCACGAACTCCTTCACTCAGCTCCACGGCCCACAAGCAGCTCCTGCCATCCACACACTGCTCCGCGTCGAACTGCTTCACCAGCCGTCCCGCAAATTGCTCCACAATATATCTTCAGGCTCCCCCACTACTTAACACAACACTCAGTGATTTCAGCTCTTAGGTGAATTCAGCTTATAGTAGGGGAGCCCCAGTGCTGGTGCACTGTCAGCCCAAAGTGAGCTCAGCAGCCTATAACTAGACTTCTAATGAAATCAAAATTAGCTCTGATATTCCACAGTGGAGAGAGGAGGAAGTGCAATCAGCATGTAAGGCCCTCACCAAGGGGCCCATGCCACCAAGTATTAATACTTGTCCCCAGCCTCTCTCCATTCACACAGTTTTGGAACCCATGACCCTTGCCTAGCGAGTGCTACTTAGTTGATGGTGAATCCCTCCATCATAACAAAAGGCCACGTACAGTTCCAAGCACAGTTCCCATAATCAGGGTAATAGCAATTTATTCTTCCTGCCCCAATAACAGAGACACTGGGGATCCCACAGCAGCCAAAGTGACCATTTGGGCAGCTATGGTCTCATTCTAGGCGTGGTGGGTGTGCCTATGCAAATGAGATCGGCCCCTGAAGTTCTTTTCCACAACTTGCCACACCTCACCACCAGATGTCAGGGTGGAGCTCATCCTGACACTGCTTACATCCTCCCCCCAGCCGAGACTTTGTCGTCCCGACAAATCACACTCCCTTTATACCAACTCATTGGTTTCCTCCAAAGGGCCTCAGGAAGCCCACTTTAGCTTCCACAAGCCTGTGTGCTAAATGTATTGGCTCCTCACTAGTCACCCCAGGTGCATCATAAGTTAACCGTTTCACTGGTCTTATCACCCTGTCTCGTCTATTGAGAATCTCTGTTGCCGAAGTAAGGGGAACATCCTCTTGAGTGACGGATGGAGAGGCTTCCCTGGAGGGTCCCTCGGCTACTGGCGTAGGCCCCTGCACTCCTAGTTCTAACGCTGGAGGGTCCAAGGTGCCCAGGACATCCTCTACCCGTCTGTCCCCATTGTCCAATAACCTGTGTTTGTCATCACAGGGGGGTCTCATCAGCAGCACCGGGGTATCAGAAAGGGGCCTAAATAGTTCCGCCAATGGGTTTAGGGCGGAAAAGGGAGAACTCTCGTTTGGTTCAGCTGATCGAGACTGAAATCTTGTCTCCATCCCAGGATACACCAGGGTTGTGTCTTCCTCCTCAGACTCACTCTCAGATGTGCAGAATAGGGGTAAGTTAGCTGCAGGGGGCCCACTGTCTGTGTTGGATGGCGGCTTTGGTCTAGCACCTCTGTTCTGCCCGGCGGCCCTGCCGTGGCCCATCTCACAAGGGGTGCTTACCAATTCCCCCACAGGGAGCAAAAGGTTTCTATGCACCGTCTTTATTTGCCCTGGACCGTCTTCAGGTTTGATCTTGTAGACCGGCAGATCTCCCAGCTTTTCCATCACCAGGTAAGGTATTGCCTTCCATCTGTCAGCTATCTTGTGTTTGCCAGCAATACCCAAATTTCGCAGCAGGACTCTGTCCCCCGGCTGGAGCTCCTGCGAACGCACTCTAGCATCATATCGATGTTTGTTGCGGTCTGCGTTCTTCCGAGCTGCAGCGGTAGCTAAGCGATAAGCATCCCGCAGCTTTTCTCTTAGTCGGGATACATATTGCTGATGAGTTTCATAGCTATCTCCATCCTCTGATACACCAAAGCACAAGTCTATGGGTAATCTTGGTTCTCGCCCAAACATCAAGAGATATGGGGTGACTCCCGTAGCATCGTTCTTTGTGGCATTGTAGGCATGCACCAGAAATGCGACATGCTGGCTCCAGGTTGCCTTCTGCTCTGGTCGCAAAGTTCCCAACATATCTAATAGGGTTCGATTGAACCTCTCTGGCTGAGGATCACCTTGGGGGTGATAAGGCGTTGTCCTAGACTTTTTAATTCCTGCTATCTTCAGCACCTCCTTCAGAAGGTGACTCTCAAAATCCCGCCCCTGATCAGAGTGTATCCGAGCCGGGAATCCATAGACTGAGAAATATTTGTCCCACAATACTCGAGCAACGGTGGTGGCCCTCTGATCACGTGTGGGATATGCTTGTGCATACCGTGTAAAATGGTCAGTCACTACTAGAATGTTTCCAACATTCCTCTTGTCTACCTCCACAGACAAGAAATCAATGCATACCAACTCCAAAGGTTTGTTGCTGGTGATGTTCTTGAGATATGCAGCCCTCGTGGGCAGAGTTTTCCTTTGAACACATCGAGCGCAAGTCTCACATTTCCTGCGAACATCTTCAGCCATTCGGGGCCAATAGAACCTACTACGAATAAGTTCCAGGGTCCTCTCCATCCCTAAATGCCCAAAGTCATCATGCAGGGCCCTCATGGCCAGGGCTCTGTACTTTTTTGGCAGTACTAGTTGTGCTCGTTGTTTTTGTAAAGGGTCAGTGGTCATTCGGTGTAGCACTCCCTGAATCAGTTTTAGTTTGGTCCATTCTCTCAATAGTAGTTTACCCTCCGGGTTAGGTGGGACAACCGCAGTTGGGCTTCGCCCCTCCCTTTTGGCAAGTAGTGTATCACGAATGTCAATATCTTGCCGCTGGGCTTCTTGCCAGTCAGCCGCATTGAGCATGGGCAAAGGAGATTGGTCTAATGCAATATAGTTCACCGAAGCAGAAGGCATGCATTCAGGGGGCAGGCCCAAAGCTTCTGCAACACATCCCTGAAAGTCTTCACGGGCCTCTGGCTCTCGGCGACTCACACTGCAAATAGCTCTCACTCCATCTGTGGGTATCACAGCAACTTCTGGAGCCTGCGGACGCCTGGACAATGCATCTGCATCTACATTGCTTCTCCCTGATCGGTACTGAATGCTGAACTCATAGCTAGCCAAGGCGGCCACCCATCTCTGCCCTGTAGCATCCAGCTTAGCACTTGTTAACACATAAGTCAGTGGATTGTTGTCTGTCCACACCTGGAACTGAGCACCATACAAGTAGTCTCGAAATTTCTCAGTGATGGCCCATTTCAAGGCCAAAAACTCCAGCTTGTGGGTGGGATAGCGAGTTTCACTATCAGACAATCCTCGGCTGGCAAAGGCTACAGGTTTACATTTGCCTTCCACTTCCTGGTACAGGACTGCTCCCAGACCCTCCAAACTGGCATCAGTATGCAGGATAAATGGTTTGCTTGGGTCAGCAAAAACTAGGACTGGAGCATGAGTTAGGCAAGTAATGATTTCTCGAAAAGCCCTTTCACATCTCTCATCCCACTGTGGCCCAAATGGTTCAAAGGGGCCATAGTGTCTCTGCACAGGAGGCTTTGGGGACCTCCCCTTATTCTTGGTCTTAGATTTGTTCTTGCTGGACTGATGTCCCCTGGTAAGATCGTTCAGAGGCTTTACAATCGTAGCATAGTTTTTCACAAATCTGCGGTAGTAGCCACTAAATCCAAGGAAGGTCTTGAGTTCTCTGTAGTTACTTGGACGTGGCCATGTAGTGAGTGCTTCTATTTTATCAGGATCAGTACTCACACCTTCTTGGGACACAATGTGACCCACATACTTCACTGAGGTTCTGCAGAACTGGCATTTGTCAATTGAAAGCTTCAGACCATAATCCTCCAACCTATCAAGCACTTTAAGAAGTCTTTCTTCATGCTCCTCTAAGGTTCTTCCAAACACAATCAGGTCATCCAAATAAACTAACACTTGCAGTAAATTCATGTCTCCCACAACTTTCTCCATGAGACGTTGAAAGGTGGCAGGTGCTCCAGAAATCCCTTGGGGCATGCGTTCAAACTCATAAAACCCTAATGGGCAGATGAAGGCTGTCTTCTCCTTATCTTCTTCTCCCAGAGGGATCTGGTAGTATCCACTTCGAAGATCCAACACAGAGAACCACTGGCTTCCCAGCAAACAGTCTAAGGCGTCTTGCACTCGAGGCATAGTGTACTGGTCGACCACAGTACGGCTGTTTAGGGTGCGGTAGTCAATACACATCCGGATTTTCCCATTCTTTTTGCGGACTACCACAATGGGTGAGGCGTATGGGCTGCGGGACTCTGTAATGATGCCATTCGCAGCCAGCTCCTGAAGATGATGTCGCACATCTTCCATCTCAGAGAGAGCAATCTTCCTAGATCTCTCCCTGAAAGGTCGAGAGTCATGTAGTCTGATATTGTGCTCTACTCCTTTTGCACATCCCACATCCCACTCATGCAGTGAGAACACCTTGGATCTTTCACAAAGTTTCTTCCTCAGGCGATCTTTCCAGTCCTCGGACACTGGTGAATCTCCAAAGTCAAACTTTGCTGGGTCTATTGCCGAAACTGGAGTTTCATACTGGGGTTTTACAATCGACTCAGGCTCAAAGAGGTCTGCTATCTTTTGTCCTTGCTTCACAAAAATATCACGACTCGTTTCATTAGCAATCAATATAGTCACCCTTTCCTGGGCTTCAGCAGGTAGGGTTATGACTCCACTGGGGACCAGCACTCCTTCAGGGAGCTCTCCTCCCATCGGCTGCTCTATCATTGCTAACGTCCCTTTACTGCCTTTCAGACAGGTACTCATGACAAGCACTTCTTGCTCCGTCCTTGCAGGCACTACTAAGGGGGTTGTGCCCGCGTACTTCAGTGCCCCAAGCGGTAGCTCAGATGTGTCCCTTTTAGCGCTCTCAATTTTCCTATAGGCTTCAGCACAAAGCGTATGGATCATCAGGGTATTCAGGTACTGGTCCCCAGCCCGCCTTCTGCAGTAATCCGCGAGTACCTTGAAGAGACTGGAGTTGGTCCCTATCAGCACAGACACATCAGAAGTCCCTTTAGGGTCAGGGCATATTAAGGCAGCTGTGTCTACCTCTTCTCTTACCCCAGCAACCTCCTCTGGGAATTCCAGGTGCACTATGACATACCCTTGATAGGGGTATTCATCCATGCTGAGGCCACATAGGCCAAGGCCAGTCAGTGGCTGTATAGGCAGGTGCCTAAGCATCTGTTGGTAGAATGACTGAAATATAATAGTCACTTGAGATCCAGTGTCAAGCACTGCTTTACACTCCACCCCTTCGATCCTCACCATGACCTCTGCTCGAGGCCCTATCAGTCCTGCAGGGATCCCAGCTGGACAGTCTTTTCTGGGGGAATCTTCAAATCCTGCAGACCTGGGGGGTCCCCGTCCCCAGACCCTCTGGCAGCTACCGGATCTCTCCCAACTGATCCTCAGCTTTCCATACACTAAGGAGGGGTTTTCTTCATTACGGCACTTGGCAGCACTGTGTCCATCCTGACCACATCGGTAGCAGAAGAATTGACCTTTCCCCCTTCGCCTGGGGGGGATGGTGGCTCTAAGTGCGGGCTTCTCAATCGCCACAGTTTGAGGCTTCTTATTCCTAGAAGTCTTAACTCGGTCAACGGTACTTTGCAGCTCAGCTATCCGTTCCGTCAGGACCTGCATTTGTTGGGCAAGTTCCTCTCTGGTGCTCACCATCAGTACACTGGCCATTTGCAGTGGTGTTGTGCTGGCTGGCTCCGATGTTTGGGCTTCCCAAAACTCACTGGCAGCCTGCCTTTCTTCCTCCTCTCGGACCTCTTTTATCAGCTGGGAGTAACTTGGGGGATGTTCCCGTCGTTCTCTTAGCCGGAGATGAAGTAGAATCGGGTTCTGATACTGAGTTCCTCTTACAATTTGAGCCAGTCTGGTCTGATCCATCTGCTCAGCAGTCACTGCTCCCCTCATAACAGCTCTCTGAAGCAGTCTCTCCAGTCTCTGTATGTAGGCTGAAGCCTTCTCGCCCTTTTGTTGTCGGGAATTAAGGAACTTACAGTAGCTGTCTTCAGGGCCCTCTACGCTCCCAAAGTTGTGTTCAAGGGCCTCTAGGCAGTCCTTCACACTGACCCCAGGGTCAATGAGCTTCAGGGTGCGAATCACATCTAATGCTGGGCCGCCAAGGCTCTCTATAAGGCATCTTCGCTTTTCTGCATCTGGTACGGCCCACTCTTGCAGCATTTCAGTGGTATGCTCTAACCAGGGTTCAAACTCCTCCTCCCCAGCAAATAATCTTAACTTACGACAAGAGTCTGACTCAGCATGGGGAAGCACAACCTTTTCCAATATTTGCCCCAGAGCTTTTGTCCAATCATCAGCCGAGGCTGCAGCCTCTGAGCTAGAAGCTGCTGAGCCAGGGCCCAACAAACCTGACATATTAGCCATTATACAAACAGTAATTTCCTCAAAATATAAGCACAAACAAAAAAAATATAAATTGTTTCCCAATGTAGTGGATCACTCAACAGGTGCTTGCGAGGGGTACTGACCCAGGCGATCCCGGACGAGCCCCCAAAAAATGTAACCCTTCTGCCCGTCAGAGTTGGCAGCAACAAGGGCCGGGTTCAATATCTAGGGGTTCCATTCCAATAACACAATGCAAACCGGCTCGAGCCCCCACCCAGTGACCTGGGACCAATATATACCACCCCCGCTGGGCGCCTCCAAGAGGCAATACTTCCCCTCTCGCAAGCACATGTCTGAGTGTAGCAAAAGTCTTTTAATAACAGAGAGAAACAATGTGGCATTATGTTGGGGAAACACCACCAACAGGATTCATAACACAACCCATGAGCAAAAACAACCCCACCCCAGGCAAATTGGGGCATGCCCTTTTCCCTTTGGTTCTTGAGTCCAGCAACCCCAAATCACCCAAAGTCCCAAAAGTCCAATGCCCCAAAAGTCTCTGTCCCTGGTCAGGGCAGCCCCAGAGTTTGAAAGTTTATCGGCGGAGCTTTACCTCCCAATCTGGGTGGAAATGGGACAGGGGTAAGAGGCACCTTACGTGATCTGAAGCTGACCGCCCCATAGCTCCATAGCGGCGCTCCGCTCCGCCAGCCGCCCCACGAACTCCTTCGCTCAGCTGCGCTCCGCTCCGCCAGCCGCCCCACGAACTCCTTCGCTCAGCTGCGCTCCGCTCCGCCAGCCGCCCCACGAACTCCTTCACTCAGCTCCACGGCCCACAAGCAGCTCCTGCCATCCACACACTGCTCCGCGTCGAACTGCTTCACCAGCCATCCCGCAAATTGCTCCACAATATATCTTCAGGCTCCCCCACTACTTAACACAACACTCAGTGATTTCAGCTCTTAGGTGAATTCAGCTTATAGTAGGGGAGCCCCAGTGCTGGTGCACTGTCAGCCCAAAGTGAGCTCAGCAGCCTATAACTAGACTTCTAATGAAATCAAAATTAGCTCTGATATTCCACAGTGGAGAGAGGAGGAAGTGCAATCAGCATGTAAGGCCCTCACCAAGGGGCCCATGCCACCAAGTATTAATACTTGTCCCCAGCCTCTCTCCATTCACACAGTTTTGGAACCCATGACCCTTGCCTAGCGAGTGCTACTTAGTTGATGGTGAATCCCTCCATCATAACAAAAGGCCACGTACAGTTCCAAGCACAGTTCCCATAATCAGGGTAATAGCAATTTATTCTTCCTGCCCCAATAACAGAGACACTGGGGATCCCACAGCAGCCAAAGTGACCATTTGGGCAGCTATGGTCTCATTCTAGGCGTGGTGGGTGTGCCTATGCAAATGAGATCGGCCCCTGAAGTTCTTTTCCACAACTTGCCACACCTCACCACCAGATGTCAGGGTGGAGCTCATCCTGACACTGCTTACACTAGTATAAATGCACTCAAAGAGTGAAGTTAGAAGCACAGCACTGACTTTGCATCCCAGGGATGAGGGACAAAACTACAGCAGCATTAAGCCAGCTTTGTGCACTCCCAATTCTGGACTGCTCTGTGGCAGTCAGCATACCATGGACAACCCTATGGGCCTATTTAAGTCACAGCAACCTGTACCTAGCTGGCTATGGGGAGTAGGACTGCCAAGAATCTACACAGCATTACATGATATGGCCTCACACCTGACATCCACCACCTACCACCAGCCCTGCCTCTATTCCAAGGCTTGAAAGGGGATTCTCAGAAGGCAGTCTTATGTGTCTTGCTCAGTTTCTGTGCCAGAGGAATCCCCTCCTGGCCAGATCCAAGACTTTAAGAGCCCTTTTTCACTGCTCTGGCATTTCTACCTGGTGTACAGGGGCCAGAGCAGCAATGAGGTTCTCACCCAGAATTATTACGTGAGAGGTAGCTTCTCCAAGATCAGGAAAGAAGGCTGTGGCAGAAACAAGCAGTGGACTCAGATTGCCTGTCTACCAGTGGATGCTTTCCTCTCCTGCTTCAATGTGAGTATAAACTGATTGCAGAACATTTGTTCTAAATCCTTTCCAGGGTCTGACTGGCAAGTATTCTGCCACTGTTATGAAAATGAGTCTCTCCTCATCTTCAGGATTCCTTGACTTTTTCAGAGAGTTTTAATATCTGATTTACAGCCTGAGCTGTCGTGGCTGAATCATTGCCCTGTGTTTCCTTTGAAGCTGTTTCAAATGAGTGTAGAAGGATAATCAAACTACCTATAAGGCACTAATTAGCCCACTTACTTTTCAGAGGTGAGCACAACATCTGCCACAATTATAATTTGCCAGTATATATATTTACCCTCATACAATGCACTGGGTTGCTTTCAGGGTGCCATGTAAACAATGCACTGGGTTGCTTTCAGGGTGCCATGTAAACATGCAATAAGGTTCCCAGAAACTGAGACTGTCTCTGAATAACTGATGTTACTGTAACTAAGATAGCATTTGTTTTGCCAGTATTTGATTTCTTGTGAAAATAATTTGCAAGGAGACCTTTATTTTGTAGAGGCATATGCCAACCAACATTATTCCTGATATTTGGCTTCTTACATTAAAAGACCTGCTAGTAGAGGAATTGACGGTGGCTCTTTTTTTCACAACAAAGAATATTCTTCTATATGGTGGCCTCTGTATATTTCCAAGTATGCCTCTGATGCTACTTAGCTGCAGGAACCTCTTTGGAAGTGGTGCCCATTGGAGCTGTACAAGTATGATCACATGACACAGAGGCCTGGTCTACACTACAAAGTTAGTTTGACGTAAGTTGCATTGTATCAACCTATTTGTGCACCTGTCGACACTCAGATTTGTCTCCCACTGATGTAAGTGCCTATTTATGGCAGCACAGTAACACCACCTCTCTAAACAGCGTTAAGCCACGGTTGATATACTGTTGATGCAGTGCAGGGGTGGGGGAGGCCTACTATGCTGTGAGCCAGGATCTTTTCTAGACTTCACTGCATTCTAGCCAGTCCCACCAGCTGAGCATGGATGAGCTCGATGCAAGGGAAGGAACTTCAAGTAAGTGTGTGTGCATGCATTCTACCTTACAGTGTTTAAATGTGAAGATGGCACCTGGCTCAACCCTAGGTTAGCAGGACACAGGTATCAACTGTTTATTGTTTTACTAGTATGAGAAGAAGCAACAGTACAACAGACAGAGGTAGAATTGTTATCTGCTTTTCATAACCCTGTAGGGTTAGGCACAGAGTGTCGTGTAGAGCAGTTTGTATATGTACACAGGGATGTCCTTTGTGTCCTCCTGAGAGACCCTCTGCAATCTTCTCCCTAAGATTTCTAGGGACAGCTGTCTTATTTCTTCTGACCCTTTCCCACGCCACTCTGCAATCACTTCAGCGGGCACCATTGCCTTGAACAGGCTAGTGACATACGGGCCCAGGCAGCTTCAGGATGCCAGCAGCAGTTGGGTACTCTGTGCCTTTGTGACCCTCAAGAGTGAGATATCTGCTAAAATCACCACCACCTGTGGAAAACAGTGCCAGTGCTCAGTGCCATTGCCCTGTTCATATCCATGGAAACAGGGGCTGAAATGTTATTGATTTACACACTGAACAATTCCCCGCTCATTACTGCTCCCATCTTGCCCTGGGCAGGCCATACTCACCATTGGGCGGCGAGAGTGGCATTTTGCTGAAGTGTCAATAAACATGTCTTATTCAAAACTCATATGGGAATAAAAGAAGGGAGGTTCTGAAACTTATTTTGCACTTTCCATTGTGACTGTACATACAATAATACATCTGTCTGTTTTATCTGTAGCTGCTGCCATTGAGACCTTGAGGGTTACCCTCCCCACACCTGCAGATGCCTGACCCTGATGAGCAGGAGAAAGAAGTGGACTAGGGAGGACATGTTCACCGAGATCCTGCAAGCAAGGGCTGCACTGGACCGTAATGGAGGTCTGGAGGGTGAATACAGCAGACAGCCTGGAGAAGCAAAGAGCAGACAAAAGAAAGACCCAGGAGTCCCAGCAGAAAAAGAAGAGGGAGATACATCAGGATGGGGATTCCCAGGCCGCAAACACAAATGCTGCTGACTCTTCTTGACCTACAGGTTCAACAGTAATGGGCTTGCCTCACTTTGCAGTCCATGGAGAATACCATTTCAGCAGCTTCCTCCACCCTCCAATGCAACATTTAATGAGGCGTCATGGGTCCCATCCCTACCCCTACCATTGGGGGACAGTCAGGACAACCACAGCTTCACATACACTGACCTATGAGAAAGGCAGAAATGGAGTGAAATGGACAGGAACATTTTCTATCCTACTATTTTAAAGTTCTGTTCTGGTAACTGAGTTTGAGTTTGCACTGTGTTTTTTTAACTGCACAATTTTGCACTCTTTTTGGTACACAATAAATTTTTATTTTTTGGA
Organism: Lepidochelys olivacea; assembly: GCF_965140295.1. Classification (NCBI taxonomy): domain Eukaryota; kingdom Metazoa; phylum Chordata; order Testudines; family Cheloniidae; genus Lepidochelys; species Lepidochelys olivacea. The sequence continues at coordinate 135,906,677 of NC_140411.1, read as the reverse complement.
AATAAATGTACCTAGCATTCCTTACAGTACACTTTACTTGTAGTAGAACAGGACCTCAGAGCTCATAGGTTCAGTGAAAAACACAGTGTATTAATTATACATGTACAGCAAGCACCACATAATTCATGGGTTCATTAAAAGACAGTGTGATATTCATACATGTACACCAAGCACTACACAATTCCTCACAGCCCCCAAAACTTCAAGGCTAGACAGAGCACAGTCCAGCACAGCACATTGTTCTTGCTGACCATTAAAGTGCTATTTAAAGGCCTCCCTCAGTCACATAGTTCCACACTGAAATCTTCTAATGGCCCTTGTGTCTGGCTGTTCAAACTCAGCAGAGAGCCACTCCACCTCTGCTCTCCATCCCCATGGCAACTTTTGCCTCACAGACATTATGCAGGACTCAACAGGCAGCTATAACAACTAGGATATTTTTCTCACTGGGATCCAATCTAGTGAGGAAACACCAACAACATTCATTCAGTCTGCTGAAAGCATATTTAACGGTCATGCTTCACCTGCTGACCTGGTAATTGAATCTTTCCTTAGTGTTGTCAAGGTGGCCGGTGAACAGCTTCATAAAACAGGAGAGGAAGGGGTAGGCTGGGTACCCCAGGATCACTATTGGCATTTCAACATCACCAATGGTAATCTGACAATCAGAAAAAAATGTCCTGGCTTGCAGCTTTCTGAACAGTCCTGTGTTCTTAAAGATGTGAGTATCATGGAGGCATGGATGGCAGTATGGGATGGAGATATTGACCCCTTGCTTCCAGCCCCCTCTGCCGGACTTGTGTGTGCCCTGCAACACATTGCAAAAATTCCCCACAAGGCATTGAGCTGAAGGGTGGCATGTGACACATTGGGACACCTACCCCTGGTGACTGCACTTTGCATCAACACAAGCACTCCTCCTAGTGAGTATGCAAAGCACATGGAAGCAGACAAGTATGCTTGCACACAAGCAACACACTAACTGTGACAGCTTTACGCTGACATAACTTGTGTCGACCAAAGTTTGTAGTGGAGACATGCCTGAATATTTGGAGTCCTGGTTATAAAAGGGGGTTGTGGCCTCATCCATGTCAGCTGTTTCCATAGCTAGTTAAAGATGTAAGGACCTTCTTTCCATGCCTCGGGTGATTTCAGAGATTATATGCAACTGTCCATCACCCTAGTTTTTATAGTTAGATTGTGTTATATTGCTAATTAATTACACACCTCTTCTGCAAACACTTAAGTAACTTCTTAACCTTAAGCACACAAGTAGTTCCTATGGCTTCAAGGGGACTACTAACATGTTTAAGGATAAGCATCTAACTAAGTGTTTGCAGGAGCAACAATGCCTTATTTAGTAAGCGTTGGGTAGTTTGAGCCATTCCACACTTAATTTTTATCTGGACCAAGTTCTCTAACCTTTTTGGTCAGGGCCAATCAAGCTACCAAAGATAAGATAAGAAGGACCCATTTAAGTGGTGTGAACCATGCCTATCCATGTTAGTGAAGGTTGACATGCTTCCCATTTATGTGACAGTAACTACTTCTGACATTCAAGTGCTGAAGAAGTACAGAAGTTTATGCTGTAGTATAGAAAGCCATCTATGCTGCAATGTTACTGTTGTAGGGTGACTGGCCCTTTAAGGTAGTTGGATCTAACCTGGCATTCCCACACCATCAGCCTTCCATCTCATACTGTGAGGCAAGGGATCAGGTGATAGCTTGCATATCATCTGGTCCTCATAAAAGCCAGCAAGTAGCTCATTTGAACTGGAGGAAGTAGGAAGGTTTTTTGCAGGTTTTTCCATGGATCAGAAGAAAGAATTCAGTTCGTATGCACCTCCCAGGTGGATAGCTTGGTTGGTGTAAGAACCAGGCTAGAGAGAAGAAGGGTGCAGAGAGGCTTACCTTAGCTCCTAGCTTAAATCTAGATGGCCTTGGAGTAGTTTAGGAAGGAGTGCAAGAGCTGCAGGGAGTAAATAAGCTCCTGTAAAAGACCCTGGGTCAGGTGGGAAAGGACATGACTGAGATTTTGAACTTGTGTTAAATACTTTTACTTTGAAGAACTAAAACTAAAGCCCCAAAACAAAGGAGACTGACATTCTATTGCTGGAGCATGTTCTTTGGCGCATGGGCTGATATACTAGCTCACTGGCTTATGATTACCTTCAGAAATAGTTATCTGCTGACCATACATTTTCGATCTGTCTCTGATCTTGTTCTCTTATTATCTGTTTTGGACTAATTATTTGGACTAAAAGAATTTCAGTCTCTCCTCTTATTCTTTCAAGATGCATCTGTCTGCCATTTCAGTGTTTGCTAGTGAATAGTTTTATTATTTTCAGTTATCCCACCAACCAAAGGTTCCTGAAAGGTCTGGTTAACATCTTCCCAATGATCAAATAACCCTTTTAATCATGTGACCGTAACCTGGTACTGACAAGGCTGATGAACTCACTCTCTGGGTCCTTGGAAAAGTGCTGTTTACTGCATTAGTTGCTAAAGACAAAAAGCCAGATACTCAGGCAATGGAGCTATGCCAGTTTATACCAAGGACCTGATCCAATGCACACTAAAGTCAATGGAAAAACTCCCATTAACTTCACAGGGCTTTGGATCATACCTCATCTGAAGAGCTGCCCATTTTATTTAAAAAATAGCTGTAGTTTAAAACTATTCAGCAATAGATTTGGTCATTTAAGTAGCTTTTAAAGTACAAATAGTGAAGTGCTTCAGCATTTATTAACCGAACTATATTAACTTTATTTTCACAAGTAAAATGTTATGTAACTAACTGATCCGGCAACGAAACATCATAAATCAGACATCAGGACTAGGATTTTAAAAGTGTCAGATTTTAAATGAACCTTAAAATGAGATTTCTTTAATAATGCTTTCTTTATAAAGAGCAATTCAACAGGGTCGTGCTTTTCTTCCTGTATTAGTTCTTGAAAGAATACAGAGGAAAGATGTGATGTGATACCTTTAGTCGGACCAACACCGAGCCCTTAAGGAGAGCCTGCTGTAAAGTAAATACATTGTTGGTAGAGATGATTCCCAGATTATGGATATCAAATTCCTCAAAATACGGTGGGGGAGGGTTGCAGCCGGGTTTTGTTTTGTCCCCGTCTCATTACCGTGACATGTTGGACCCACCATCATAGACTTTTTTGTCTAGTTTCAGATCTGAATATTGTCTTACTTTGCATCTCAGTGACGTACTTCAGAGATTCATATCTGACGATGTTCATTTAAAACAAAAAATAAAACCCTTCACAAAGTTGCTGTATGCTTCTTTTGTTGTTCTTGGTGTGAGTTTCTCTAGATTGCCTTCTGAAATGTAAGAGCTTGCCAGACCAGGTGGGGCCCTACTTATCAAGGTACTCATGTAGACCAGGGTGTTCCATATGAGAGCATTCAGATGAGATTGCATTACCTCATCATTCCATATAGTCACCAGTGCCCGCATACATGCTCCTGGCAATAAACTCATAGGAAGTATTCCTCTGAGACATGGTTAAGTTACTACAAATTTATTAGAAAATTATTGTGTAAGAAACTGATGCTGATAAAATATCAGGCAAAGGTTTGCAAGCGCTATTTGTACAAGTAAGTGGGTCAGAGCAAGCGCTGGCCCTCTGTGGTACAATGCAGACACAAGATCCCATAGGCTGTCTAAGATTAGATTGTAAACTCATTGAGGCAGGGGCTGACTTTTTGTTCTCTGCTTGTACAGTGCCTAGCACTGTGGGGTCCTGGTCCATGGCTGAAGCTCTTTGGCAGTAGTAGCTAAGCAGTGACCAATGCACTATGGATAGGTAATGGGAGGACTGTTTGTGCAAGTGGGATTATTGTGACAATAATTCATTCCCCTGTACCCAGCCACTGCACTGGCTGAGATTAGCCTGGTGAAGGACCACACGGTCTGTTCGTAATACCACATGGTCTGTTCGTAATATTACTTTTGAATGCCGCATCTGATCAATTCCAAAATTTCAGGGAATGTTCAAGGTATCAGTGGGCAGAACCCTATTGATTTTGGTGAAAGGGGGGATAAGGAGGGTATTAAGAACCCTTGGCATGAAGGAGGAAGTTGGTGGGGTTGCAGTGAGTCCCTGAAATAGAGGGGGACAGGAGGAGCAACAAAGGGATCTAGTGAGGTGGGATGGAAGGAGCCCCTGGCATGTGGAGTAAGCTCAGCCTACAGAAGTAAAAAAGTGTGTGGCTCCCTGCTCTATAATACCTGCACTTCTGTTCTTGGGTGTGGAGTGGGGGTGAGGGAGTTCCAGTGACTGCAGTGCTACCCCGGAGAGGGCTTGCTTTGATAGTGTAGGTATGTGGCAATGTCTCCTCCTATCTCATGTGGCAGTTTGCAGCAAGAGGGCTGTGCTTGGGAAGTGCATGCCATGCTTTTTCCAAAGCTGTACAAGGGCTGCTGCTGAGTACCTTCCCCCAAAGCATGTCAGAAGTAGTCACTGCACCTCCTTTTGACCATCAAAAGTATAAGGTCTCCAGGCACGACCGTTGTAGCATATCTCCCCTCCTTCTCCACTGTGTGGCTCTAAGAGGCAAAAGTCTACAGAAATCTACAAGTGTACTTTAGCTGAGCTCAGCACACCTGGGAAAGAGTGACATGCCAAATTTCTGACCCCACCCTGATCCTCAGGGCTGTTCTAAATTATGTTAGCTTGAAACTGGGCCTTTATGCCAAAAGTGATCGTTAGATTGTGCTCTCACCATGTTCTCTTCACTCTAGTATATTGCTTATGTTGGAGAGGAACCATGAGAGAACTGTGTAGAGCCAGGTGCAATGACTCACACCAACCAAGATGTCTCCCACACTAAGACCTGGACTACACTACAGACTTATGTTGGTATAACTGTGCTGCTCAGGGGAGTGGAAAATCCACCCCCCTGAGCAATGCAGTTATACCAACCTAACTCCCAGGGTAGATCGCGCTGTGTCAACAGGAGGGCTGCTCTCCTCGATGCAGCTACCGCCTCTCAGGGAGGTGGAGTGCCAATGTCAATGGCAGACGCTCTCCCATCGGGGTAGGCAGCGTCTTCACTAAGCCCTACAGTGGCGCAGCTGCACCAGTGCAGTGCTGTAAGTGTAGACAAGCCCTAAATTAATCCTTATCCAGCCTCTGAACAGCACAAAGGAGACTTTTCTTGCACCAGGATCTGGTCCTAAATATCTAACTCTTCTTCGCTTACACTTAGAATCTCTTATGCCTATTTTTCACAAGTATCAGAAGCTGTCCATGTATTGATTAACTATAACAGTGAGTTTATTAAATTAGAGAATAAATCAAACAGCAAAATTATCAAGTTTGTATATTTTCCACTAGACAACAAAATAACCAGCTAGTCAGCATACAATTTGTAATTTAAGGCGGGGGATCAAAATTAGCAATTCATCAAATTTAACCACCTAAATATATCACTACAGTTTATCTCACATTAGTTATACAGTACAAAATATATCATCCTATTAAAGTATTTGTGCTATCTGAAAATACAAATGTTAACTGTTTTAGTTAGATAATGGCATAAAGGAAGTTGATGGAAAGAATGGACAGATTGTGCGTATGCTCTCTCTAGATTTGAAAGGTATGTCTACTGCATGCTCGCATTCTAAGATAAACAGCTGCATTCCACTTTCCACTTTGGGTTGCTGATAACTCACGATTTCCATTCCAATTCTCTTATTTATTTCATTTATCCCTTCCTGTCTTTTTCCCAGGGGAGATGGCTATTCTCAGATAGAATTCTCACAATTCAAAACTGCAGCAAGTTCCAACTAATTTTTTTGCCTAGAACTACAATCTATTTAACATGCTGATAGATAATTTTTGTGTTAGGAAAACCTATTACAATTCTGCACAATAAAATCACTCAGTATTAATTTTGAGCTACAGTGCATTATGAGATCTAACAGTGGCAAAGAGAAGTTACATTATTGTCTCAGCAGGATATGATGACTTTTGCTACCCAGGTGAGAAAAGTTTATATTTAGTATGTAGAAAACTAATTGATACCAACATGAACACAAACAGTTAGAAAGATGTATCCTGTTTTAAAATGCAATAAAAATTTTTCTGGCAGTGGAAAGTCTTTCTAGGATACTCGGATGATGTGCAGCAAGAGAGTATTCAAACGATTCCCGCTCTTAGAAACTGTCTATGATCTATTTTGTCATCCACTTTCAAATTATCTAGTTTAGCATAACAAATCCCAGAAGCTTAAGCAATTTACGGCACACGTATCTACAGTAGTGATGCTAAATCTATGGCACACAATGCAGTTCGGTTGGCATTTGCCCAAAAATATAATTTAAGACTGTGAAGACCTGTCACTAGTGATGCAACCAGCACACGCAACACATCCTGGTCCACTAAGAGTCTGACATCAAGGGAGGCTGCCTTTTGGATAGAACTTCTAAATGGCATTTATCTCTGATATTACTGTAGAAATAAAGTATGAGGAAACATGAGGAAACTCCAGTGGAACATTTCTAAATTACATACACATGAAAAACAGTTGTTTGGACATTAAGACCTTTTTTTTACTCAGATAATTGAAAAAACATTTATTTAAACTTCATGTATAGTCCAATATATTTGTGAGAGGGAAAGGAACATACCAAAACGGAATGTTCTCAACTCCTCACAACTACAGACAGTAATTTCTCACAGCCACCAGTGATTTTAGTCATCATCACAGTTAGGGCAAGGGTGAGTTAAACCCACTGATCTTTCATATCGAGACAGATTCCTGGATATCAGACAATAAGACCCCACTCCTGCAATTTACAATGGAAAACCCCAATAGGGCTGTGCACAGATACAGTAGTATGCCTGCATGTTGTAAACTGCAAGACTCGGGCCTAAAATGCTATGTGTTCTTATTCAGAATGAGCCGCACCCTTTTCCTGCAACAAAAATTCTCCTTAACGTTTCAGTCTGTTCGGTTACCGTAGTGCCTAGGAGCCCAGGTCATGGACCAGGACTCCACTGTGCTAAGTGCTGTAAAAACATAGCACAAAAAGCCTGTTCCTACCCCAAAGAGCTTACCCTGTAAGTAATTTACAACCACACCCCCTCACCCTGGCAGGGAACGGGAGGAACTGTGACGCAGAGCGGTGTCTCTCTGAGGCTATATCTACACTGGTAATTGAACGACAAAACTTTTGTCTTTCAGAGATGTTAAACCCCCTCTCCCTCCAAAAGACAAAAGTTTTGCCATGACAAGTGCCAGTGTGAACAGCACATTGTCAGCAGGATAACGCTCCTGCCGACAATGCAAAGCCGCTCATTGGGGGTGGAAGTTTTTTGTCAGCATGAGAGCCAACAAACAGCGGCTACACTGCGTGACTTTTAGTGACACTGTTGTGCTGACAGCCGTATCGCTAAAAGCTGTGTAGCGTAGACATAGCCATAGCCACAATGTCTCCTGATGCTATTCATGGTGAGGTGCAGTTTACATACCGTGGGTGAAATCCTGATCTTACTGAAGTCATTTTAGAGAGCTCCCATTTATTTCAATAGGGTTAGGACTTCACCCCACCTCTTGCTCAGTAAAAATCTAGCCCAAAGGGAATCACCTGCAGCATTGGGGTCTTTGTTTCTAACCCCCAACTGCCAGAGCCTGCATTCCATTCGCACCTCAAACTATCCTTGACAACAGTTGGAGGTTTGGGGTTGCTAGGAATGGGAAAATGGCCCAAAAGAAACCTGAAGCAAGAGTTTCCCTATTTTAAAACCTGATACCATTCAAACTTAAGGCAGAACTCAAGATTTGCAAATCCAGCTACCAACTGCCATGGTTTGTAAGAAACACTAAAGGAGTGCATGAGCATTGGTTAACTGACAAATGTCTGCTTAGAAGGGAGACTTTACAAAATGAATAAATAAATAATAAACCAAAGCCATTCTGCACTGTGCCAAAAAAGCTTTAATTTAACAAAAGGAAGTCTGGCTCCAATGGGGCCATCAAAATAGAAATTAAAGAGTGCTAAGAACATAGTCAGTTAAATCAGTTCATATTCTTGTGGTTATCCAGTAACAAATAAAGATGAAGGAATGATTTTGACTTCTGATTTAATACAATTTAAAAAATCCTAGTTGTATTATCTTAGTAGTTAACGTAAAAGCCTATTTATTTTCAAGCACCTTGCTATTACACATATAGCACATGCATATACTATTTACACAGAGTTAATAAAGGAAAGAAGGTTTGAGTAACTTTCAGAGAACAACACTAAGCCCTGGTCTACACTACCAACTTATGTCAGTATAACTACATCACTCAGGGGTCTGGAAAATCCACACCCCTGAGCGAGATAGTTATAACAATCTAACTCCTAGTGTAGACAGTGCTGTGTTGACCGGACAGCTTCTCCCATCAACAAAGCAACCACCTCTCGGGTGGGCGGGGTTCCTACGCCGAAAGGAGAAGCCCTGTGCTACAGTGACACAGCTGCACCAGTGCAGCGCTGTAAGCGTAGACAAGCCCTAATATATTTTCCTGTGCATTGTAAAATGTGCAAAATGTTACTGTGATGGAATGTACCCCTGTATTCACACCCTGCACACTAGTGTAGTAATCTTTATACAAAATATGGCTTGTGAGGTATCATTTGAAAACTAATAACTTGCTGGTCAATAGTATCATAGTAAAGTGTATGTAGCAACATTTTATGAAAAGTTATGCATTCCCCCTGGGATGATGTTGGTGGCACATGTTTAAAACCATGTAGCCCAGATTAGGCATAACTGGTTAAGCAGGTCTTAAACAAAGGACAAGTTGACACCTCTAGCCATGTGTCATCAAAGCTGATGGGCCATTCCCTATCAAGTGACCATTTTTTGGCAAAAAAGGGGGCATGAACAAACAGAGCTGCATCTTAGCAAACAACTTTGCAAACCTCCATCCTCCACCAGAGTCCATGTTTCCTTGCTCTCATCTGGAAAGAACTTTAACTAGAGGTCACACTCAGGAAAATGCTTTTCAAAGGGTGACTGAACTATAAAAATGAGGGGCAAAAACACCCCAAGTTCTCTCTCCCTATCCATCTTTCTCTTTTCACCTAAGACGACAAGGGAAACAGCCTTTGAACTTTGGTTGCAGATCCCAGCCTGAGAGTTTGGTCAGTAATGTACTGAAAACATGTGGTAAGAACTTCACCTTAAACCAAGTCTAGTTTATTAAGTTTAGAAAGTGTTTCATGTTTATTATTCTTGTAACTATTTCTGACTTTAATGCCTCAGTACTTGTACTCACTTAAAATCTCCTTTTGTAGTTAAATAAACTTACTTTATTCTTTAATTGAAACTATCCAGTGTTGTGAATTGTTTGAATAACTTCATATAAGGTAGCAGACTGTTGTATGTTGATCCCCTCAGAGGGGCAACAAACCTATTACATCTGGGACTGTCCGGGAGAGGGCTGGACAGTGCAGAACACACGTTTTTTGGAAAAAAATCCAGGACTGGGAGTGTGTTGGGGTCACTCTGCAAATAGTAACCGAGGCTGGTGGAAGCCACAGTGTGGCTGGTGTTTGCTGACCACAACATTGAGACTTAAATGACTTTCTGGAGGCCACACAGGAAGGTTTGAAGCAGAGTCAGGAGCAGACCTCAGATCTCCTGATTCCCCAGCCTGTATTTTACCCACAGGATCAGCCTTCCCTTAGTCCATGTGTGCGCTATTCACCCATATGACCTGCATGCTTTTTGTGAGGAGGCCAGGTGGGAGCTACAGCCGCAAAGCATTGTGAGGCACCCCAGTTTAAAGGGCAAGTGGTGACACAAACCCTCACTGGTCTGGATTGTAACTGGGAATGTCATAGTTACTTTTTGAAATTTCTGTTGACAATTTCTAAATTAATCGATTTTCCTTCCAAGGATTAAAAACATCTCTATGGAAAAAAAGATATCAGCAATAAAAAAACAAAACTTTTTGCATTTTTACCTTCACACAACACATAGCTAGACTGTGGGACTCACTGCCACAGGATGTTGTTAAGGCCAAGAACCTAGTAAGCTTCAAAGACAAATTATTCTTATTGTGCAATTGTAAATATCCAAAGTTTTGAAAGGGATAAAAATTCCCACTTTAGGATTTAAATCAGTATCTGCATATTTAGAGTTAGTACAAGAGTATAATGGGGAGTTGATAACCCCATATCTGCCTGTTGCATAGTTTCTTGCCCCTTCTTTTGAAGCACCCGGTACTGAACCTCTGCTGGAAACAGGATACTGACTAGATGGAGCACAGGTCTAACTCAGTATGGCATTCCTGTGTTTCTATGCCTGGAGACATGAGGGCTGGATTGGTCCCCCAGTTGTTTGTTATTCTTTTTTATGAAGTTATTCTGTGTTTATAAACACAAAAGCAGGAAAGAGTCTTTATAAAGACCCTCTCTTGCTTAAGAGACCTTGCTGCCTGTTGCTGTTTTGTTTCTGCTCTGTCATTCCACGGGTTTAGATGTTGTACGTTTAATTTGATGTCATATTATAGGCGATGGATCCCATATTTCCCGACAACCTCTTACAACTTTATTCCAAAAACTTCCCAACTCCTTTATCAAATGCTTTCAATAATGCTCTTAGCAGCATAGGAGGCTGGTAACATTTAGGTCCCGATCCTGCAAAGACTTATGCATGCTCTTAATTTTATCCACCAAAGCCAACTGGACTCTCAGTGCATAAAGTTATGCATGTGGGTATTTGCAGGATCAGGGCCTTAAGGACACACCAGAATTGGAAAAGATACAGAGAGGGGGGAGGAAAAAAAAAGATTAGGGGTATGAAAGAACTTCCATATGAGGAGAGATTAAAACTGGGACTATTCATCTTAGAAAAGAGACAACGAAGGAGCATATGAGAGAGGTCTATAAAATCATGAGAAAAAAATTTCTCACCCATTCACATAACACTGGAACTAGGCGGTTACCCAATGAAATGTATAGGGATCAGGTGAAAAACAAAGATAAGGAAGTACTTCTTCACACAACGTACGGTCAACCAGTGGAACTTATTGCCAAGGAATGTTGCAAAGGCCAAAAGTAGAACCGGATTTGAAAAAGAATTAGGCTTTATCTAAACTAGTACTTTTGTCGGTAAAACTTTTGTCTGTCAGGGGTGTGAAAAAAGTACACCCCTGACAGACATAAATTTCCCCAACAAAAGTGCTGGTGTGCACAGCGCTATCATAGAATCATAGACTATCAGGGTTGGAGGGGACCTCAGGAGGTCATCTAGTTCAACCCCCTGCTCAAAGCAGGACCAATCCCCAGCTAAATCATCCCAGCCATGGCTTTGTCAAGCCTGACCTTAAAAACCTCAAAAGAAGGAGATTCCACCACCTCCCTAGGTAATGCATTCCAGTGCTTCACCACCCTCCTAGTGAAAAAGTTTTTCCTAATATCCAACCTAAACTTCCTCCACTGCAACTTGAGACCATTACTCCTTGTTCTGTCATCTGCTACCACTGAGAACAGTCTAGAGCCATCCTCTTTGGAACCCCCTTTCAGGTAGTTGAAAGCAGCTATCAAATCCCCCCTCATTCTTTTCTTCCGCAGACTAAACAATCCCAGTTCCCTCAGCCTCTCCTCATAACTCATGTGTTCCAGTCCCCTAATCATTTTTGTTGCCCTCCGCTGGAAGCTTTCCAATTTTTCCACATCCTTCTTGTAGTGTGGGGCCCAAAACTGGACACAGTACTCCAGATGAGGCCTCACCAATGTCGAATAGAGGGGAACGATCACGTCCCTCGATCTGCTGGCAATGCTCCTACTTTTTCAGCCCAAAATGCCATTAGCCTTCTTGGCAACAAGGGCCCACTGTTGACTTATATCCAGCTTCTTGTCCACTGTAACCCCCAGGTCCTTTTCTGCAGAACTGCTGCCTAGCTACTCGGTCCCTAGTCTGTAGTGGTGCATGGGATTCTTCCGTCCTAAGTGCAGGACTCTGCACTTGTCCTTGTTGAATCTCAGCAGATTTCTTTTGGCCCAATCCTCTAATTTGTCTAGGTCCCTCTGTATCCTACCCTCCAGCATATCTACCACTCCTCCCAGTTTTGTGTCAACGCAGGAAACACGCTCCTGCCAACGTAGCTACTGCTGCTCATTGGGGGTGGTTTAATTATGCTGGCAAGAGACCTCTCTCCCACTGGCATAGAGCGGCTACACATGAGCCCTTACAGCGGCGCAGCTGCAGTGTTACAGCTGTGCCACTGTAAGGTCTGTAGTGTAGACATAAGGCTTAGATAAATTCATGGAGGATAAATCCATCAATGCTATTAGCCAAGGTGGTCAGGGTTGCAACCCCATGCTCTTGGCGTCTCTAAATCTTTGACTACCAGAAGCTGGGTCTTGATGATGGGGATCAGATCACTTAATAAATGCCCTTTTCTACTCATTCCCTGTGAAGCCTCTGGCATCAGACACTCTCAGAAGACAGGATACTGGGCTATACGGACCATTGGTTTAACTCAATATGGCCATTCTTATGTTTATGCTCTTACAAGTAGGCTTGGACTGTATTATCCATTCCATGAAGGCTTCTCCTCCCCAAGGGTAACTATAGGCAAGAGATAGTGAAGTCCAATGTAGACATACTGCCACGAAGCTAGAGTACCATGGCCTACATCCAGTGCAAAGACAGTAAGCCTCCACACAGATCCATGGAGCCCTCCAAATTTGGGACAGGCCCTATGGCTTTTTCTACAGAGAGATCGGTAAGGGATGAATTCCTCCAGCGGGTCCTTGGAAGTTTACCCCCAAGATTTCACTATTAGGTGAACTTTTGATTAAAATACAAAATTAACCATGTTTTGTTCATGAGCAGCTGGTGCATCTCACAGCAGGAATAGCTGATGGTTAGAACGCATAACATTGTCTCAGGGTGACCAGTCCCTTTAAGGGGAGAAGAGGCCAGGCACTCCTGTCCTATAATTAATTAGTTACTACTTCCCAGCCTGAGAGGTAGAGCTAAGGGGGCCAGGTGATAGTTCAAGGAAAACTAGGCCTTAAAAAAGGAGAGAGCGCTCAGGCAGGGGTTAGCAGCAGAGGCTGGGGGTAGGCTCTTGTGGGAGATACTGAGGTATGGCCTGCAAGAGGGTACTCCGGGGAATCAGCTTGGGGCCCAATGCCCTTTACTAGAGCAAGGAAGGTGACAAGGAACAGAGTGCACTAGGGAAACCAGCCTGGGGGCTGAATTCTCTAGCCCAGAGTCAGAGACTCTCAATAGATCCTAGAAAGGGGCTAAGAAGTGGGGTCAGAAGGTGGGCTGAAGAGATGCCCCAAAGGTGAGAAGAATCTTTTGCTTGTTTGGATTTTTGCTACTGTAGAAGGGGTTAAGTTTTGTTTGCGACTTGGCCCTAGGGCTCAGGCACATCTCCAACACATGGGTGGGTGGAGAATAGAGTAGACCTACTTTGGGGAATGAAACCGAAGCGGGGAATGCCTGCAGTGCAACTGTTTACAATTGAAAAAAAAAAAAAAAAAGACAGATTCTGTTTGGATGTAAACAGTCCCCTGCTATGCTAGAAACCCTAACACAGCAATATTGTGCTGGGGCATGAAATGCAGAAAGTGTTTATTAAACAAAGATCAAAAATAGAAAACAGCCCAATTTAAAAAAATATTCAGTTTTAATTATTAAAGAAGTCCCATTTCTAAAAATCTCATCTGTGCCTTTGCTAAATGCCCACTAACATGTAGGACAGCAAGATGCTCTTAGTTCTGTGATAAACAGTATTTTCCAGGAAGAAAAAAAATGAATACCAAATGGAAATATGTTATGCTCCAAAAGAAGATTAGTCTGATGCCACTAAAGATGGATGTTTTATTTGGCTTGATAATGCTTTTCAGGCTTTGTGATGCTTTGCTTTCCTAAGGTCCAAACCTATAAACGCTTACTCATGCGAGGAGGAATAGAATCTAGCCCTATATATATTTTTCTACCCTGACTGGCAAAAACATATAATGCAAGGTCTAGATCCCTTACAGGAAAGAAGGGCACCATAAAGCATCACTCACAGTTGAGCTATCTCAAAGTACTAGTTGCGCAAAAGCAGGGATAGCGAAGCTGAGACTTGTCACCTTTTCAGTTGACATCTGAACTGCTGGCCCTGGCACAAAACAAGCCAAGTGCTCCAGTGTGAAAGAAAAAAAAAAAAAAGCACTTTAGAGTAGCAGTAGAACCCATATCATATATGGTCCTCTCGCCACCCCCGCATATTAGAGCTCAAAGGTTATCACTTTGCTAGAGTCAAATGTTTGGCGAGCAGAGGTTTCTCCAGATACGGGTCATTCAGCTAAAGAGAGGATGATAAGACAAGTCACCTTATCGGTCAGGTCAGGATGTCAATATTATTTCATTTTTCAAATGCTCAAAATTAATTTAAAACACTTGGGGTAGAAGTAACTAGAGGTGTTTTTACAGTGAAGAAAAACTCCATTAAATTGATGCTGCCTTTATTGTAACCTCACTCTTTTAGCCAATTGACACTATCAGCTAGCTTGAAGAAAAATCCCTTTGGCTATCTTAATTCTCCTCTGCAGAAGACACACAAGACGCTTGGTGTTGTCACAGTCATGTTGCATCTGGCACTTTTGCTATTTTCAGTGTTTTTAATTTGCCCTTTGCAACAACATGTATCACAGTATCACAATCAGTATCACAACAGGACCCTGAAAAGCACATCTGTGAAAACAAGTTCTCTATCTTGCTAAAAATCAGAAAAACTATTTGGAGTTCTCTCAAGCAGCACAGATCCTTGGGCCTGCTTGACTACTTCAGAATCCCATAAAGCTGTAACGGTGCTGATTCTCCCAAGTCAGTCAGTTACTGCAAACTCAGGTCCTGAGCTTTTTCCAACGAGAGATTCCATCATATCTGGTGAAACTTGGCAAAGAAAAAAAAATGCTGTGCATGCGACTGGGGGGAGGGGGGTGGGGGAGAGGACGATTCCTAACCAAAGGAATGGTGACTTCAGTGTTCACAAGGGAAAAGGCCAATTATTCCCATGGACAGAATGGGAGTTACTAGAGAAGTGCCTGTCCACCAAAGAATAGCTGACCAGGCTCCTCAAGGTGAGCAATATAAGTAACTAACTGTTGAGGATAGTAGGAGGCTGTGAGGGCTGAGTTAAGCAAGTTCAGGGGAAAACAAATACTGCAGACAGTTAAGTTCAGAGGTAGTAGTAAGGCTATGTGTTTTCCATAACCCCTGGAGGAACACCTGGGCTGCTCTTACACAGTGCTTCTCCAGCAGAAGAAAAGTGCCACTGATGATAGCTGTGACATTCTATATCTTGGGGGCGCACCCAGTCACCCACATATTTCTCATTTATAAATGATTGTGATCTTGCATATAAAGCATGTCTTGTAAGGTATCAGGGGAAAGGTCATGATCTGCTGGAAGTCATTTATCCATATCATTAATACATATGAAGTTATGAGAATTATGTTGTATGGCTGTCACTAAAACATACTATAAGTTGGGGATTTAGCCAGTTATTAGCTCCCCAGAGGCAACAACACGGAAAGTAACCAACACCCACGTGGGGTGTGAAACAACCCACCAACAGCCATTGTCCGGCAAGTGACCTACAATTCAATGACTCACCCACATGAGGCCACACCAGGGGAATTGCTCAACCTTGCCTGGAGACTCAGCAATGCCACACAGACATGCCTTAACTTGTGTTGTCCAAGCACATGGACTGAGGGTATAAAAACGGACACACCTGTTCTCCTGCCCCGCCCTATGCTGCAAGCAACAAAGACACTAAGAAGATTGAAGACTTCAACGGAGGAGACTGGCCCAGATTTAAGGGACACATCTGTATATTAAGGACTGCAATATCCACTGGGGTGAGAAAAACTGCTTCTCTAGTTGCTGCCCAGTCTAATAGGGTTGAGAGTTTAGACTGTGCACTTATATTTTATTTCTTTTGGTAACTAACTGACTTTTTGCCTATCACTTAAAATCTATCTTTTATAGTCAATAAATTTAACTGTTTATCTCGACCAGTGAGTTTTTACAAAGTGTGTGGCAAATCTGCTCAGATTTTGCAAAGGCTGGTGTATATCCACTTTCCATTGATGAAGTGGTAAACGAATTAATAAATTTGCACTACTCATCTTGAGCAAGACGGTATATTCCTGGTGTACAGTGCTGGGAGGGATTTGGCTCTGATGCCTTCTGTGTGTGATTCATGAGTGGCTCTGGGAGCATTCATGCAATATAGCTGGGTGTGGGGCCCCACATGCTGTTGTGCTGAGTGATCACAGTGCCTGGAGGGGTTTGCTGCTGGTCACTAGCAAGGCACTGAGAGACAGCCCAGGTGGGAGAGTTAAGGGGGCACAGTCCCACAATCCCAGGCTGCACCCCAGGGATTCCGTCATAATGTTAACAACCATTTCCCCAGGCAGCACCTACAGCAGTAGCAATGGGTAGGAGACAACATGATTGCTAAATAGAGGAATTTTAAACAAGCGGGAAGAAACAGAGGGTAAAGAACAGGAAAATATGACATTCAAATATAGCAATCCTCAGCACCTGGACAATGCATTTAATTAAAACAAGCCTTTTCAGTCTGAGCTACAAAATTACCAATTGCATTTTACAGTACTAGGTGGTCCACTGACTACTGGAGTACTTGTGGAGGCCCTCTTTTGGGACTTTCAAAGCATTACTGTCTCAAGAACAGCATGAATTTATCCAAGCACAACTATAAGCCGTACCAACTTCTGGACAACAAGAGGTAGATCAGCAGGTGGTGTAAACTATCACAGCTCCACTAAATTCAATTTACCCCAGCTAAGAATCTGTCCCCAGAACAGTTACTGCACTCAGGAAACCCTTGTAAAACACAGCCAATTTCCAAGGAAACAAATAGCTCCATGCCCAAAGTATTTTCTGTAGATGATCCTAGTAAAATTTCCTTCCATGCACAAAAAGGTTCTGCTGCGCCATCACAATTAAAAACCAAAGAAACAAAGGGTCCAAGAGGTACAATGCAAGACCAGGTAAAGGGACATGGAAGCAAGAAGGTAATTAAAGGGGACTTGGCAGCGCAAGGGAGAACAAAAAATGAGTCTAAGGCTAAAAGCTAAGCACAACATTTAAAAAAAAAAAATTTATTTAGATGAGGTCTCAAACATTTTTAATATGAATTTACAAACATCTCAAGTTAGTGCACAATATTGTGACAACCAAGAATGGGAAAAAGAACAGATAATACTTGATTTTCTGATACCTAATACTATCACCTTGATCATACGCCCTAGTGTGTGAGGTGAGGGGGAGAGAAAACAGAACACTGGGGAAAAAAAATAATAATAATAATTAAGCCATGATCCATCTAATCTAACTTTCATTGGCACCACACAATAACCATTCATAACCTGATATTTACAGTGCTAGATATGCTATCGGGATAAATGGAAGAATAATTTGTAATCTCTATGTATGGTGAAGAAGATAGGTATGTATGACTGCCCTATGGCTTTTTTGAAGGTGCCAATGGAAGTTAATGCTTTTCCCCCCAGAGGAAAGAGAGGAAATGTGTGAATCTTGTAAGACAACTGTCAACAGCCTCTGATCTACTGAATGTAGGATATATTTCAACTCAGTACATGTTGTTGCAGATATTCTTCATGAAATGGAAAAGTTAATAAAAACCAAGATTTGAAATCTTTTTTAAATTAGTACATAGATTTTGAAATATTCAGATGTGATCTTTTAAGGACCCAGAACAGCACAAAATAGTTTGTTTGAATGAGAAGGGACAATCTGGTAATTACAATATTCACTTTAACTTATATTTTCCATGTAGTATTTTAGAGTAGGGTTCCCCTTCTGGAAGTTGTTTCAGACTTCATTCAAAGGCGGTTCAACTCATTCACCCTCCTGAATCTTTGCCCTCTTTGGATAGTCTGTGCCAAATGCTGCACTGCAAGTATTCCTACTGTCCAACAAACTGGCTTGATTGTAGTCCATTGCTACAACTGCTGGTTGGGTAAAATGAGTCTCCTATGT
Source organism: Lepidochelys olivacea (assembly GCF_965140295.1). Classification (NCBI taxonomy): domain Eukaryota; kingdom Metazoa; phylum Chordata; order Testudines; family Cheloniidae; genus Lepidochelys; species Lepidochelys olivacea. The sequence continues at coordinate 135,888,618 of NC_140411.1, read as the reverse complement.
CTTCTTTAGCAGAGCATGCAATGCAGCAAAAGCAGAGGTAAATGGATGCATTACAATACCTGAGCTCCACTTAGACAACAATGGAGTCAGGCTGTTGGTACCTATAAAAAATTCTGTCTTTAACAAATGCACACACACGCATTTAAAATTTAGAGTTAGTCAGTTATAGCATGTAACTCACCAATTTAGTTGGACTGCCCTTCTAACTAGCTTTCTCCTTGAATGTGGTATAAAAAAAAATTGAGAATTACCTAAAATTTATCTAGACATAAATTTCAAGAATTTGTCTCAGATGACACACTGATGCCAACTATCAAGTCCAAAACCAAATTATCATTTCTCACCCCAGCCCTTAAAAATTGTTTCTTGATTGCTTCTTTATGAAGTAAAGGAGTGCCTCAAGTGGGTTGTTTTTTGTTTTTTAAAAGATATTTCGAATGTAAAAATTAGAAGAACAAGTCTTGATTTTGTTCTAGCTGTGATCAACATTCTGTAGAACAGGAGAACGGGGAGGGAGAGGGGGGTAAAACATTACAAGAGACTGAAATCTAAGATGTAGTTTTCACAACCTTTGATTGTAAAAGGAAAGAATGTTTAGTCACACTGCTTAAAACTGAATTTTTTATTGTTTTGTTTTTATGAAACAAAAAAATGAAAAGATATTCAAACAAAGAAATATTCAATATTCAAACAGCTGGGAGAAAAGCTCCCTGTGTGAAGACAGCATCCCCTTCTCTCATTCAAGAATGAAAAAGACTTAAGCTTAATGTGATGTTACTATTCCATTTAGTTCTATAGTCTTCCAGCACGAACAGACAACACAACTTTTATTTCTTGGAGACCGCCTTTATACATCATAAAGGAGCAATAAATAGCTCAGGAAAAGAAATGTTTTCCTTTGCAGGTCACCCATAAGGAAAGAAACACCACCACACTTTTGTGTCTCCATCAGTGCCCTGCCATGGAAGCCTCACACTTTAACTTAAGTCAGGTCTATAACAGATATCCTGGCATAGCTATTTCAGTTAGGAATGCTATTTTTTTTTTAAATAAACTGAAATAGTTATACCTGTATGTGCTCCAGTCTGGATGCAGTTATAGCAGTATGAGAGATTATTTGCATAGAGGAAGCTACACTGGTATAAGCTTTTATACTAATACAACTGCAACCATGCTAGGGCAGCTATACTGCCTTAACTACACTGGTAGAGTCAACAACCGTTATAGTTAAGGTGGATACAATTTTTATTTTAGACAAGCCCTTACTGTAAAATACAAACTGTTTATCTGAACCCATTTAAGAGAACCCTCCCACACACATTTAACACTTCTGTATATGCTAGTAAGTTCTGACAGCTTCCTCAAATTCTTAGGAAAACACTGCAAATTTGAGCCCAATCCTATTCCTGTTGAAATCAGAGGGAGTTTTGCCACTGACTTCAATAGGAAGAGGATCAAGCCCTCTGGTGCTAAACATAACAGCTGTTCCATACCCAGTACTAATAATTAGAACAACAGAATTAAAAGTCTGATTAAGATTACAAACTGCAAATCCAATCTCTAACAGGATGAAAATATGTCTAACATGTTATACTTAGAGTACTCACATGGTAAGATCTGCAGTGAAGTAAAAACTGATCTGCTACATCTCAGAAATGAGAAGTCTGAAGAGAGATGTCAGAACAAATTGCATAAGCATAGAGTATTATCATTACAAAAACGCACTAATGCCACAAGAGCTGCATTGGGAGCTATTATAGTATGTGTTATTTGGTACACATTCTATGGTACTCATTTCCACTGTTTTTGCAGTTGGCTCAGACAAACCAGTTTTGATGTGGTACAAAACTGAGGACTTAGTGTGACTTATTAAATACTTGCACTTCTCCTAGAAAAGTTATCTATTTCCAGATCATGCTAGTACAGTCCAATCCTTTAACAGCTCTGTGCCAGTCACTATAAAATATAGAATAGCAAGAATCCAAAAGGATGCATCAAAAATTAGTTTGCCTCCTAGGGTCCTCAAAACAATTAAAAAAAATAAGAATCGCGAATGCATTAACAAAGCCTTTCAACTAGCATACATTTGACCCGAGACTCAATATTCAGTCTGATCTTGTATATATGGGGGAATTTGCTTTTATTATAGTCATTATTATTATAACTGGACAGGTGCTACCCCTCATGTACAGACAGAGCTGCTATTTGTACTGGTGGAAGAGCTCCTCCCTGCTTCAAGTGAAATAAGCTCCACCAGGTGTACCTTCGGGGTTGCACCAGTCCAGTTACACTGAAGACTGCAATAATGGCAAATCCTTAATGTAGACAAGGCCTTCTTGTGCTTTTGCACAAGGCAGGCTAAAACTCTTGTGGATTTAATCTATTGAATCCTGAGTTTGACTTGAATCCTCTATTCGTTAGAAGTGGTGCAAACTGTGCCCACCAAAACTCTGGTTTATCTCACTTGCATTGATGTGCATCTTTGTCCAGCTTTTATCTTTCACTTGGCCTGCAGATGCCAAATCCTCCCAAAATTACAACAGCAAAATCTCATGCACATTCTGTTTTGTATAAGAATAACTATCATTAGGAACATATTTAAGACAATTAGAGGTCAATTCTCCTGGTTTTCTTTCCCACCCACCTGCGATTTCTTGGAAAGCAACATATTCTTTACAAAGAGGAAAAACAGATTGCTGGGGGGCCTTAACATTACAACAGTATCAATAACTAATTTCTGTTGGGCAGCAGAATGTCCAAAAAAAAGATACAAGTAAGGAACACATTTTCTAATAAGTGTTCTGTTCTAACCTGCTGGAGCTTTGTTTACACCCTAAACCATGGTGTATCAGTCAACTACAGATTCTTAGTTGATTTTTTTAGCCAAAAAAATCTGTATCTGTGTGAAAATCTCTAGACTATTAGGAGTGAGGCCCTGTCTCAACTCGAGTGACATTCTGAGCATTGCTGCTCTTCTGCTTTCCGTGGTCTTTCAGTCTGCCCTCCTTCCTCTTCCCCTTTGGATGCACAGCATGCATGGGCAGCACCCTGATGCCCCTGGCACCTTGTACATTTCTGCTTTAATGCACAGACAGTGTGGGAGCATGTGCCACTGTTGCAAGCCCGGCACACCTGACTTTTATCATCCGTCCTGGGATTTTGAGGCCGCAGTGGAGCCTGCTGGTCACCCGCAGCCTGCAGCTGCCTGGTTGTGGATGGCTTCAACGGGGCCATCCACTTCATCCAGAGATTCAAGTCCACATCCCCCCATGCCATGGTGGGGTCCTTGGCCGCCAGCCGCCTGAAGTCCTCGTCATAGTGCAGCCAAGAAGTGCCGCCGTAGGTGGCATGGAATTTGCGGATGACATCCAGGTATTTGAACATGGCCCCACACCTCTGGGGGTGCTTCTCGCACAGCACGCTGGCGTACACCAGGAAGGCGGAGACCCACTGGTCCAGCGTGTCCCCCAGCCCCTGGCCAGGCTCGTGCTCCGGGGCCAGCTCTGTGTGGAGCAAGGAGAACAGGTCAATGAACTCCCCCCTCCAGATCCGCTCCTTGGTGGCCTTCGCCAGCTGGTAGCCCAGGGGTCTCCGCAGCCCCACGTAGGGACTCGCTGCCTCCGGGCAGGCCTCCCCCTGGGTGGCGGGCGGAGGCCCCGGCGAGCCGCTGGCAGCCTCCGGGCCCTGCGGCCCGACCGGGCCTTCTGGGGCCGCCGCCAAGGCCGCCTGCCGCTCCAGCCACCTGGGGTTCACGTACACGGTCCTCAGCCGCGGCGCCGCCCCCGCCCTGCTAGCTCCGGGCCCCGGCTCCCGCGCCAGCCCGGCCAGCTCCCGGAAGATGCCCAGCGCGGCGGGCAGGCCGCTGCCCTGCGCTCGGGGGGCCGGCGGGGCCAGGAGCGGGGCCAGGAGCGGGACGGGGGCGGCCCACGGGTGGGAGACCCCGGCAGGCCCCGCCGCGCTACCGGGCGGGGCCGGGAGCAGCCCCGCTAGGCCCAGCTCTCCCTGGGCGCCGCCGAGCGCCTCCTCCCGCGGGGCCCAGCGGGGCAGGCCGGCCCCCGCCCGCTCCCGGGAGCCCCCCGCCTCTCGGCGCCCGGCCAGCGGCGGCCCCTGCGCCTGGGGGGGCCCCGGGGCTCCCGGCCGGCGCCGGCGGCGGCTCCTCCGCCTCCCACGTGGCATCGGCGCGGCTGGGGCGGACGCGCCGCGGGAGGCGGCGGCGGCTCCAGCCCCAGTGGAGAGGCGGGGCGGCAGCAGCCAGCCCACAGCCCCTCGCAGGGCCGCCGGGGTGGGGCGGGTCGGTGCTTCCAGGGCCCTACAGGCCAGCGCGCTCCGTCTCTGCTCCCCGGAACACGGGCCCCGCCGGCCGGCCGGCCCCGCCCCCGTGACCGAGACTTGCCGCCGCCCTCCGGCCCGAGCCGGGATTCGCCCTCCCCCAGTTTTACACACACACCCGAGACAACCCGCCCGCCCACACCCACACCCGTGTCCCGGGGTCCCGTCGCAATGCAGTTGCCCTGTCTGCGGTCCCCCGCGTCATGCCCATCGCTTTCTGTAACCCGGCCCAGAGAGCGGGGCCGCCGCTCCGGCGTTGCACTGGCTGGGTGAGCCGGTCCCCAAGGCTCTTGTTGCAGTAAGGGACTGTCCCTAAGGCCCCGCTCAGGGAAGCACGTGTTAGTTGAACTCAGTTTAAACACAATATAATGCATCCGATGAGGCGAGCTGTAGCTCAGGAAAGCTTATGCTCAAATAAATTGGTTAGTTTCTAAGGTGCCACAAGCCCTCCTTTTCTTTTTGTGACTACAGACTAACAGGCTGCTACTCTGAAACCTGTCAATATAGCTAGGGGCACACTGTTCTGATTCCCAAATCATGTCACAAGCTAAGGTCCCAGCGGGTACGCAAAGCAGCTATGTGGTAACATAGTTTATGATTAAAGGAAAGGAGGACTTGTGGCACCTTAGAGACTAACACATTTATTTGAGCATAAGCTTTCCTGAGCTACAGCTCACTTCATCGGATGCATTCAGTTTATGATTGTGGCTAATCTAGGCAAAAGCATGGTTTGGTTAGTCAGGGTGGACATGGCCAGTACCAGCTACGTCTGTACCTGGGCTAATACACCTTTTTAAAACCGGGCTATAACACAGTTTGGCTCCTCCTGCCACACTATCCAGCAAATTCTGTTATAACTAAATACAGTTGTTAAACATAGTTGCTTGCTCTGACTTTTAATAGAAGTAAAGGAATCACCTCTGTAAAATCAGGATGGTAGATACCTTACAAGGTAGTTAGATTCAAAACATAGAGAATCCCTCTAGGCAAAATCTTAAGTTACAAAAAAGACACACGGGCAGGGATAGCTCAGTGGTTTGAGCCTTGGCCTGCTAAATCTAGGGTTGTGAGTTCAATCCTTGAGGGGGCCATTTGGGGCAAAAATTGGGGATTGATCCTGCTTCAAGCAGGGGGTTGGACTAGATGACCTCCTGAGGTCCTTTCCAATCCTGATATTCTATGTCTGTATTGACCAAGGGATAGTTGTTCTATTCAGCACAGTTCTTTTCTCACCCATTTAAAGAAATCATAATCTAACATGTACCTAGCTAGATTACTTACTAAAAGTTCTAAGACTCTATTCCTGCTCTATCACCGGCAAAAGCAGCATACAGACAGACACAGACCCTTTGTTTCTCTCCCTCCTCCCAGCTTTTGAAAGTATCTTGTCTCCTCATTGGTCATTTTGGTCAGGTGCCAGCGAGGTTACCTTTAGCTTCTTAACCCTTTACAGGTGAGAGGATTTTTCCTCTGGCCAGGAGGGATTTTAAAGGGGTTTACCCTTCCCTTTATATTTATGACAGGTGGTAAAAACACTGCTATGCTGGTGGTGTATGCTACCACTTACTACCATGGTGTAGATAAGGCCTCGGTTACAGACTTGACAACCCTTCCTTCTTCAACTGAGGACTAGGAAAGCTGCATCTTAGGTATCAACCTATTGTGACATCACTGTTTTATTTAAAAGCTCCAGTTCTCCAACTGGTCCTCTAACAAAACACATTAATTCAAGACTTGGAGTGTCTAATGTAAGAAAGAAGCAGGAAAAAATAAGTTAACTACATATTTTTAATTATACTTGAGCCTATTTTGATACATAGTACAGCAGTAAGGAAAGGATACAAACCCTTTTTCTTTTTCTTTCCAATTCACTTTTAACTTAATGACAGGTTTCAGAGTAGCAGCCGTGTTAGTCTGTATTCGCAAAAAGAAAAGGAGGACTTGTGGCACCTTAGAGACTGACAAATTTATTTGCGCATAAGCTTTCGTGAGCTATAGCTCACTTCATCGGATGCATGAACTTAAGTTTAACAAGGTTTTAGTCACAGTAGCAGGAGGCTCTGTGTTCAATTTGTGAAATGGAAAAATTCATATTTTGTAGCAACTTTTCATTCATTTTCTGTAGTGACTATGACTTCTGTAGTGACTACTGCTGGCATAAGTAAGTGCATTTCTATTGATGAGTTTTTAAAGATTTTGTTTTGAAATTCCTCTCAAGTAACTTTAAAAAAAACCCTAAAAACTCAACCTCTTACTAACTCTGAATTCATCAAACTGGGCCATTAGTTGTATCAGAATTTGTTGAAAGTTTTGTACAGTACAATAATTCCTCTAAAACTTGCCTGAGCAGCCTGCTAGCACAACAGAGAGTGTAGTAGAATCTATACAATATTTATACTGACTCTTTAAAGGTTTCCGGAGATTGAGGTTTTCTTAGCTTTAGTCTAGATCTTTTCTCTTTCATATTTGGTTAACTCCTTTTGCAAATGTCATTCATGTGCCAATACACAGTAAAGATTTTTCAGTTCTGACAGCTTTAAGTAATACATTTTTAAAGTAATACATTATATGTTAGGTTTGGCTGGCTCTAGGTTACATGAATTTTAAAAAATAGTAATTAACTGGTTTAAGATATCATTTTGTGTTGACAGAACTCAAATATGGCTTTGACTTGAAAAAATAACAATTGGCAAATTCTGGGATCCAGTGGCACATGCAGGCTGGAATTATGGTAGCCAAAGGGCCTTGAGAAAATATATCTTTAGTTAAGCAGGAGGATGGTGGTTTCTTAGGTCTGTCCGCAGCATGGCCCAGGGCAAAACTCCATTTGTGGGGACTGAAGCTGATTCAGAATGAAACTGATGAGTGGAAAGGAAGAAGGCATAACAATCAACTTCATTCGTTCCTCAGAATTTCTCTCTCCGTGATCTCATTGCTTTAGTAATCCATATTAATTCTACTACTACTTTTTTTTAAATATACTTTTTAAAACTTGAAGGCAGTATCTTCAGACTCAGAGCGGCTGGTCAATTATTGAATGAGATAGGAACAGGATGAGTTCAGACATTAAGATTAAGATAGGGCAAATAGTAAACATTCCTTCTGGAGCAGGGGTCCCAAGTAATAGTTCTTGCAGAATTTAAGCTTTCATTTTACAAATGTTAAGATATCCTTCCAAATGTTAATTGGAGCTCCATTGCCTGTGCTACTGTTAATAATTTACTGAAGACGGTAGACTTAGGCCTACTCTACATTTATAGTGGCATAGCTATGTTGATCAGAGGTGTGAAAAACCACACCCCTTAGCATCATAGTTATACCAACAAAACCCCCAGTGCAGACATAGTCCTAGGCTGCCCCTGAAAAACCCTGTGGGCTGCAACATAACCAGCAATCATGCCATATTATCAGCATAACCAGCAATCACTGTCATATTACTGTTTTTTGAGAAAGCTATAAGCAGCAGTAAACACAGACACTAAAACTGTTCGCATTGGTCTTTTATTGTGTTGCCTCCAGACCCTCTGTTCTGACAATACCAGCCTTATCTGCTTGTTTATCAGCTTCTCATGCAAACCTCCATGCATCTTTTCGCACATTGCCCTTTACTCATGGAACCCCTTTTCTAAAGTAATCTGTAAATCCCTACCATCTCCTCCTTCAAATCCCTCCTCAAAACCCACATCTGTCATGAAGCCTATTAGATATCAGCTACCTAACAACGGTTAGGTTGGTGGGGGCGGGGGGGAGGAAATGTGGACACTTGGCATCTACTTCATTTATAGCCTTTAAAAAAAAACAACACAGACCATATCATTGTATTTATTTGAGTATGTCTCTTTCCACATGCTTTATATGTCCATTGTCTAAGGTCCTGATTCTGCAACTGCCTCTGTGTGGGTGGACACCAGTGTTGAAGTCAAGGTAGCTCCTCATGCATGCAGAGCTTTGCCCCTATGGAAGCAGTGTCAGGGTCTGGGCCTAAGAATGCAAGCTCTTCTGAGCAAGAAATGCATCCTTGTGTATGTTTATTCAGCACCTAGCTCAACAGGGCTCTGATCCTGATTGGGGCTCTGTGCACTAGTGCAACATAAATAATAAATAATAATAATATAATTAATAATAATGGTGCAGAAGGATAAATATATTGAAAATGAGAGAAAGGTAGAATATCAGAGAAACCTGCCTTATTTGCCAATGGGCTAGGGAAAGGATTGACATTCAGTAATGGCATTCAACTACCAGGAGGGTCTGGGTGGAATGAAAAGAAAAGAAAATAGCTCATTCACCAAGCAGGTAAAAGGGAGCTGGTCTTCAAATTTATCAGATATCTACTACAAGACAGTCATGCAAAAGAGCAGTGGCCAGAAACAGCAACCTGATAGGAATCTCAGTACCTTTCCAGCTGGACTTCTCAGCAACTTACAAGTGCTACTGGGGGAAAAAAACAGTTATCAACTAGTAGGTGTCTGGTAAATTTTTCATACTCTGCAGTAATGGAGTATGAGCTGAATGGAGGTTGGCGCTGAGTGGTAAACTCAAAGAGTAGCTAGCAGAGGAAGGAGTTAATAAGTACAGCACATTCAAAATTTTAGTCATGCAGTAAACAGCAGACAGCAAAAAGGGACATTTTGGGTGCTGTAATGTCATGACATTAGCAGGTTGTAACGAGTGAGGAGATGGGCTAAAGAACGAAGCAAAAACTGAAATAAAGAGTGGCTAATGAAAGATCCAAGGAGTCTGGATGTGAAACATACAAGACTCCTGTTTACGACTGAAGACAATGAAGGATACATGCAGTGCAATTTGTATCCGATTGGAGAGAGGCATGCACGTCAGTTGAAGTCTCAGGCTTTGTCTCCATTGCAAAATGTTGTCATCTGAACACGGTTGTGAACATTTGTGATGATAAAATGCTGGACATGATGTAGCAGCCAACATAGATCAGGATGAATCATGTTCAGCTTTGTGGTAGCTAATTGTGTTTATACCTTACTTGCTGAGCTGAGTTTAAAGCACTGATTGCAACTATGGCCTGGTCTGCACTACAGGGTTTGGTCGATGTAAACTGCCTTGCGTTGGCCTAGTTGTGGAAGTGTCTTCACATAAATTTGACTCCTGCCAATGTAAGTGCCTCTTTACGCTGATTTGGTAACACCACGTCCCTGAGCAACATAGAGCCATGGTCAACATAATTAGATGCAATATCAGTGTAGTCACTATGTTGCTTATATCAACTGTTATTGGCTTTCAGGAGCCATCCTGAAAGCCCCACACTGACAATCAGTGTTGGATTAAGGCATAAGCTAACTAAGCCACAGTTTAGGGCCTCGCTATACGAGGGGCCTCTGAAAAAGAAAAAACTGACTCAATTTCAAATTTTATCAAAATCAGTTGATAAAGGAGATGTGGGAAAAAGAAGATTCTCTCTAAATATAGACATTTTAGTTCAACTATGACAAAAATATACACATCTGGCTACACAAATACCCTTACCCTACCCTTACCCTTCATTAATTGTTCATTATTGACAGGTGGGAGGCCAGAGCTGAGAAAAAAATGATAATTTCACTTGTAAACTTAGTATTTCTATGAGTAACTCTGCTATCTGTCTTCTAAAGCAGTGTTTTGCTGGCCAGCTGCTACTAGTCAAATTTTGACCATGCCTTCGTAATGTATTTAAATAAATAAATAATCTCACTGCCAATAAAATCGGGAAAAATGTGTGGTCGGAGATGGCAGTTTTGTGAAGCAATCCTGCCACGCTCATATTCGCATGGGACTCATCCTAGGAGTGACATCATGTATAGCAACAGGTTTCAGAGTAGCAGCCATGTTAGTCTGTATCAGCAAAAAGAACGAGGAGTACTTGTGGCACTTTAGAGACTAACAAATTTATTTGAGCATAAGCTTTCATGGGCTAAAGCGCGCTTCATCAGATGCATGCAGTGGAAAATACAGTAAGAAGATATATATATCTTATATCTTATATACACACACACAGAGAACATGAAAAAATGGGGGTTGCCATACCAACTCGAACGAGAGTAATCGATTAAGGTGGGCTATTATCAGCAGGAGAAAAAAATGTTTGTAGTGATAATCAGGATGGCCCATTTCAAACAGATGAAAAGAAGGTGTGAGTAACAATAGGGGGAAAATTAGCATAGGGAAATAATCTTTAGTTTGTGTAATGACTCATCCACTCCCAGTCTTTATTCAAGCCTAATTTAATGGTGTTCAGTTTGCAAATTAATTCCAGTTCTGCAGTTTCTCATTGGAGTCTGTTTTTGAAGTTATTTTGTTGAATAATTGCGACTTTTAGGTCTGTAATTAAGTGTCCAGGGAGGTTGAAGTGTTCTCCGACTGGTTTTTGAATGTTATAATTCTTGATGTCCGATTTGTGTCCATTTATTCTTTTGTGTAGAGACTGTCCAGTTTGGCCAATGTACATGGCAGAGGGGCATTGCTGGCACATGATGGCATATATCACATTGGTAGATGTGCAGATGAATGAGCCTCTGATAGTGTGGCTGATGTGATTAGGTCCTATGATGGTATCCCTTGAATAGATATGTGGACACAGTTGGCAAAGGGCTTTGTTGCAAGGATAGGTTCCTGGGTTAGTGTTTTTGTTGTGTGGGGTGTGGTTGCTGCTGAGTATTTGCTTCAGGTTTGGGGGCTGTCTGTAAACGAGGACTGGCCTGTCTCCCTAGAACTGTGCGGGTGATGGGTCGTCCTTCAGGATAGGTTGTCGATCCTTGATGATGCGTTGGAGAGGTTTTAGTTGGGGGCTAAAGGTGATGGCTAGTGGCGTTCTGTTACTTTCTTTGTTGCCTGTCCTGTAGTAGGTGACTTCTGGGTACTCTTCTGGCTCTGTCAATCTGTTTCTTCACTTCAGCAGGTGGGCATTGTAGTTGTAAGAACGCTTGATAGAGATCTTGTAGGTGTTCGTCTCTGTCTGAGGGGTTGGAGCAAATGTAGTCGTTTGAGCTTGGTTGTAGACAATGGATCTTGTGTGGTGTGGTCTGAGTACTTGGAGGCATGTAGGTAAGTATAGTGGTCAGTAGGTTTCCGGTATAGGGTGGTGTTTATGTGACCATCGCTTATTAGCAGTGTAGTGTCCAGGAAGTGGATCTCTTGTGTGGACTGGTCCAGGCTGAGGTTGATGGTGGGATGGAAATTGTTGAAATCATGGTGGAATTCCTCAAGGGCTTCTTTTCCATGGGTCCAGATGATGAAGACGTCATCAATATCGCGCAAGTAGAGTAGGGGTGTTAGGGGATGAGAGCTGAGGAAGCGTTGTTCTAAGTCAGCCATAAAAATGTTGGCATACTATGGGTCCATGTGGGTACCCATAGCAGTGCCGCTGACTTGAAGGTATACATTGTCCCCAAATGTGAAATAGTTATGGGTGAGGACAAAGTCACAAAGTTCAGCCACCAGGTTTGCTGTGACATTATCGGGGACACTGTTCCTGATGGCTTGTAGTCCATCTTTGTGTGGAATGTTGGTGTAGAGGGCTTCTACATCCATAGTGGCCAGGATGGCATTTTCTGGACTCTAAGATAGCTGGGAGTGCTAGTAGCGTAGGGCCTGAAGAGGGAGTCTACATAGCCAGACAATCCTGCTGTCAGGGTGCCAATGCCTGAGATGATGGGGCATCCAGGATTTCCAGATTTATGGTTCTTGGGTAGCAGATAGAATACCCCCTGGTTGGGGTTCTAGGGGTGTGTCTGTGCAGATTTGTTCTTGTGCTTTTTCAAGGACTTTCTCGATCAGATGGTGTAGTTTCTTTTGATAACCCATGTATAGCATGTAATCATGTATAGCATCCCCCTTGGCTGGTAATAACTAGATGGCTGCCATCTTTTGTTTACGGTCCTGCATGCTCAGTCGTATAGTGCCTTTACTACTGGTTTTCTTAAGTGTTAGTGTGTTCTTTCTTCCTTTGATCTGTACAATTGTGTATTTTAGTGTGCATGCCACTTTCTGCTTCATGCGCTATCCATGCTTCAAGTGATTGAGTTTGCAAGTGATCATCTTATGGACTTGGGTCAAGTGAATCTTGAGGAGGATAAATGTGTGTTGGCTTCCCTCCGTCAGTTTTGGGAACCTGCACAGTAAATATCAGAGAGTGCTAACGAAAGGATAAATAAAGGGTTTTGAGAGAAGTGAAGAAAGATATACATATATATCAAAATATTCTGAGTACTTGGTGAGCAAGTTATTTCAAACTATGTGCATACATGATTTATAGGCTATTGATGCCTATAATATTCATTATATTTGCTTGAATACAGGCTAGTTTTACTCACTTTCTCAATGCCTGTCTAGAGATTACCAGGTTTTTTTCTGGTAAATTCTTTCTTTCTCTTTCAGCATATAGCTTGTTGTCACTCTTTGTGTCTGAGGTGTTTACTTGAGATTAATTAGTGGTCCTGGGGGAGATAAAGGATAGAAAAGTGAACGCAAAGAGAGAAGTCTGCCTAGAAAATGCTGCAAGAAAAGCTATCTGCCCTAAGTATTCTGTGCATCAAAAGTGACAAACTCCGTAGCTTATCATTTGAGGACATCATCAATGACTTTGCTCTCCAAAAATCATGAAAGAAAATGTTTTACATTTCAGTGTTAAAATTAATGTGATGTGCAAACAGATATACTGCAGGTTGTACTGCTTCCATTAACTAAGCTGGTCTGTGTAACTGTAACTGCTTTTGTGTTGCTGTAGAAATAAACTTTTCATATCTACTAATTAAGAAATCATAGACAAAATATGTTAATTTGGAATTATTTTATAATGCAAATAGGCATATAGTAAGATATGTGTTTTAGATTGTTGTTCTATTTTTACTTCACCTTTATATATATGCAAAAATAAAGCTTTTGTGTTTATATATTCAGTGTCCTTTCTGTGAAAATTATATATATATTATATATATATATTTAATGGTATGGGTTCTCTTACCCTTGACATAGTTTAGGGCCTCAGAATGTCATAATCTGGCTTCACTGACAATACAATTGATACAATTGCTCCTGGTGAGAATGCGCACCACTGACAAAAGGAGTCAAGTGTGAACACACACAAGTGATTTAATAACTGTGGTGGCTATATGCCAACATAAGTCAAGTCAATATCATTTTGTAGAGTAGACATGGCCTATGAGTCTCATGATCCATCTGTGAATTGCTAAACCAGCACTTGTGACTGGCGATCCAGAGTTGGATCACTTGCTGAATATAGGCAGATAGTATACAGGGCAGCCTTGAATAGGGGAAGTGGAGCCATAGGACCCCTTCCCCACTTTGTGGACAAGTGCAAAGGGAAACAACTTGTGCCTCCCTCTCCCCCCTGGAACATTAACCTAGGCAACCCTTCCCCAGTGATGGAGTATTAGGGAGGGTATGAGAGGGCATTCAGGCTGCATTTTACAACTGGATTCTCTGGATGATGATGTCCAGGTGCATTTCCCGCAGGATAACCGGGGCAAGCTTGACGCAGCTTCAATTCACAGCATCTTCTCACACTTTTCTTGTCCCCATAATGTTCCTTGATAAGTCTGGAGGAGGAGGAGAGGAAGAGAGCTGATAGCTGCAGCTCTATCAGGCATGCAGCTAACACCTCTGCAAAAAAGTTTGCGCATTGCACATGGGTTCCAATATTGCCAACACTTGTCATGTAGCTCCAAACCCAAGGTCAAATAACTATTCATATTTTACATTTTATATCTTCTTTTTGGTACCATGTGTAGCCCTTCAGCCAGGTGACGCTGACAGCAACAAGGGCTGGGTTCAATATCTAAGGGTTCCTCTCAACATTACAAAACCTAACCAGCACCACCCTTCACTCAGATATATAGGTGCCGACTTCCCCACTTTCCCCTGGGTGCTCAACCCTCCATCTGCCTTCAGCCCCGCCCCCACTCCACCCCTTCCATGAGGCCCCGCACCTGCCCCGCCTCTTCCCACCCCTGTCCCCATTCTAACCTCTTCCCCAAAGTCCCCGCCCCCACTCTGCCCCTCCCCTCCCCTATTCCAACTCCTTCCCCAAATCCCCGTCCCGGCCCTGCCTTCTCCCCTGAGCATGCCATGTTCCCGCTCCTCCTGCTCCCTACCAGAGCTTGCTAATGCCACCAAACAGCTGTTTGGCAGCAGCTGTGTGGGAAGCACTGGGAGGTAGGTGGAGGAGCATGGATGCGGCATATTTGGGCAGAGGAGGAGGTGGGGCAGGGGCTGAGTGGAGCTTGGCTGCCAGTGGGTGCAGATCACCTACTAATTTTTCCCTGTGGGTACTCCAGCCCCAGAGCACCCATGTCTGATGGACGAATGTCCTTTTAATACACCACTCCCTTTTGCACCATTGCGCAGCTAGCTATTAGCAGTCAGTAAAGTCAGAGAATTCAGTGGTACATTTGCAGGAGTTCACGTCTCACCCATGAACGGGGGATTGACTAACACCCTTGCTGCTGCTCTCCACTGTCACCATTGTCTTTGTCACTGCTTGTTGCAACAAACTTTATCGCTTCTCATTGCTGTCTCTGCTGCCACTCGTTGCTGCATTTGCCACTGCTCACTGCTGTCTCTGCTACCTTTGCCTCTAGCTGCAGTATCATGTTCTGAGGTTCCTTCACTTAGCCCAGTTCTTAGTGATTTCAGCAGGTAGTGAGGAAGCTCACTACTACATCCTCCTTGTTGTCTTTCATCGCAAAACTATCCCCACAGCTCATCACTAATTTCAGCTCTAATGACCACTGAGCAGATACAAGGACTCTAAATTGAATCTGATCATCTGTTTTTAAACATAGGAAAGAAAAAAATTCAAATCTTTGTTACTAGAGTTCTTTAAACAAAGACTTTAACACCAGGTACTCACCCCTTTTGACTTTCACGTGAATTTGTCATCACTACCCTCACTACCCTGTGCTTAGTGAGTGAGGTTAAAGTTAGGGTGACTCTCCCCACCAAACTAGGGCATATTAAGTACAGTTCTGCTATCCTTTTCTCATTAAATAAGGATAACAACATTTAATTAACCATATGTTCAAGACCAAAGTGAATTTTAACCCAAAACAGCCAAAATAGATCACTTGGACAAAGCAGGTCTGTCTGATGATCACCTAGGCAATATAATATAATTAATTGAATTAATATAATTCAATCAAGTATAATTCAGTAAACTTCTTTTAGTAGTAGTTGTAGTATATTGCAGGAAATTGTCAGTCTACCACACCCCAGTTCATCACTAGGTGGCAGGGAGAGCACATTCAGATGTTGGCTTGTACCTGCATGAGACCTCACTGAAAGTATTAGAATGCAAAATTTAGCTTTAAATAGAACCTTAACTGCAATGTCAACTGGGGGTAACTAGCATAATCCAGTAATTAAGCAGTGGAACAGTCTCTCTTGAGAAGTGGGAGAAGCTACATTTTATGATTAAAAAAAACCAAAACATTGGACAAAGCACTTGAAAAACATAGTGTAGAGAGAAAAGGAGTACTTGTGGCACCTTAGAGACCAACAAATTTATTTGAGCAAAACCTTATGCTCAAATAAATTTGTTAGTCTCTAAGGTGCCACAAATATTACTTTTCTTTTTGTGGATACAGACTAACACGGCTGCTACTCTGAAACCTGTCAGTGTGGAGAGAATCCTTAATTTGAAGGTGGATGGCTGAATATGCCTCTTCTCTCTGTAAGTCCAATGGCCAAAAGCTTCAGAGGGGAAAGAGCTCTCTGCTCCCTCTATTGCTGAAAAGGAAAAAATTCCTCTGGTCAGCATAATTATACATGAACTTAGATTTCATAGGATGTGGGCTCCCAGAGAAGCTTGAGAGGGCAAAGAGCTGGTTTTCAAGCAGTCAAGATTCTAGGCTGAGGTCCTAAGTGCTCTTGGCTCCCCGCTTTTGGGGGCATGCTGAAAGAGGCAATGCAGGCTAATTACAATGTTGAG
Source organism: Lepidochelys olivacea (assembly GCF_965140295.1). NCBI lineage: Eukaryota > Metazoa > Chordata > Testudines > Cheloniidae > Lepidochelys > Lepidochelys olivacea. The sequence continues at coordinate 135,872,336 of NC_140411.1, read as the reverse complement.
AGAAGATGTAGAGAACAGCAGAAGAAATGAGTGTACTACCATGAGGTCCTGGTTTTCCAGCACCTTAGTAAAGCTGAATCACTAAGCTGGGGCAGGCAGTTGTGGTTCCGGACAAGCAGCTTTCTTAGGACAAGAGAGACATATTCAGACACTCTACTACCAATCCCTGATCCCAGCTATGAGTGGGGTTTGGTGGATGAGTGAGGTGGTATGGTCAGGCACTTTTAATACCTGTGAAACATTCTCACTGGTGGGTGGGATGGGCGTTAGATGGATTGCTGGAAGGGGAAGTTTATTTTACTCTTTATTTGCATACCTGTGTGTGTGTGTGTGTGTATCTATCTATTTATGTTATGTTGATATGTTTTTCCAAGCTTATGACTGTGTTCTCTTTCCCTTAATAAAGATGTCCTTGTTTGTACACAGTCTGGGAGCGTGTTTGGGAGTGGAGAAGTCCTGCCTGTGAAGGGAGTGTTTGGTTTTCCTAGGGTTTTGGGTGGGGTCAGTTATTTGTTTGGATTAGTTATTTGTCAAGAGTGACCCTAGATATATTGAACACGGCTTTTTTTTTTTTTTTTTTGCTGCTATTAACCACGTGGTAAAACACATATATGTCTTTATTTTTGATTACAATAATAATGCTTTCAGTCTTATTGCTGTTACCCATGCCACCCCATGGACTCTTGTCAGATGCCTCTTCTAAGCGCTGTTATTCCGCTGGACGTTGTCAGCGAGAAGAAGCAGAGTCTGAACTCAATATAGTATTTTTTCTTATTGGTTAGACAAAACAGAAGAATCTTCTCAGCTGGTACAGGATGGGGAAAAAAGCAGAGGATTTACACTAATTTACACCACTTGAGGATCTGACCCATATAAATAGAAGGCAATTTGCCTATTACTGTAGCCATTCTCTGAGGCCATTGGCTTTCTCTGAAAACATCAGGCTGAAGGAACAGCACTATAACGGAAATGTATAGTTATACAAGCAAGGGGAACAGAGGGCAGATATCCCACTTACTCTGCAAAATTATGCTCTATAGTATTTACGACAGATTATAATCAGATCGGAATGCGCCAAGTGATTTAATATGGATGATTTACTGGGCTTTATACAACCAGGCATTTGAGACAATAAGGCCAAAAAAAAAAAGTTTTTGAACATCCACCAAAACCTTTTTGAAGCAAATGAACTTTCCACTATAAAAATAATTCTAGCAAAATACTGGGAAATAAATTTAAAATCGAGTGCTGTTTACAGAGACTTCATTTTACTCCCCCTAGGTAGCAATAGCTTCAGCGGACGACAAGTGACAAATCCAACACCACAAACGTCATTCTGCGCCAGCCCGTGGGCATCCCACACACGAGATCCACCCGGTTCTCCGGGCAGACTCTGCTCTCGGGAGGCCCCCGGCAGGAACAGCTGTGGGGCGAGCGGCGGGACGGCGTGCAAGTTTGCAGAGCACCTGCTGCTCTGTCAGACCTGGCCCCGCCATTGAGTTTGTCCCCGAGTCTCGGGAGCAAGAACCATCATTCATACACCTGCATAACGGGCGAAGGTGTAAGGCAAGCTGTGGTTATCCCGAAGAGGGAAAACACGTAACACGTGTCATGAAATGGAGCTCAAGCCCTGCTCCAATATGCGTAAACATCCTGCCATGAAACCCAATAGCTGTGGGATAGCTGACAAGGGACTAAAACCAGCGAAACAACACCCCGGGAGGGGCTCTTGCCCCCAGGGCGAGAGTGGCAACACCTCCTTCCCCGTCTCAGACAGGCAGCAGTTGGGGGAGGGGGCCCCTTCATGTGGCCGTGTACTTCTCTGGTGGTCACATGCCTGGGGAAGTTTCAGCCGCCTTTGGCTATCCCCCCCTCACCCCCGTTTCGCCCGCCCGTCGTTCACCCGGCTGCGCTCGGAGCGGCGCTCGGGGATGCGGGGAGCGGCCGGCTGGGGGAGGCAGCCCCAGGGCCCCCGGCTGCCCTCCCCGCCCGCCGCGTCCGGAGGGGACTGGGCAGACCCCGTGCGCATCGCTGCCGCGGGGGGAGTGACTCTGGCAGGCTCCAGAGCGCCGCGATAAAAACTCCCGCGGCGGCTGCCTCCTTCCCTCCCCTTTTCTCGGCTAACCCCGCTCCCCGCCCGCCGCCCGGCGCAGTGACCGCGGCGGCTGCGAAGCCCCAGCGCGCACACAAGGGCGCCCTGCGGCCAGCATGAGCCTCCGGCCGCCCGCGCCGGGACCGGCCCCTGCGGGCTCCACCTCTGCAGCAGCAGCAGGCGCCCCGCGCGGCGCGGGCACCCGCTGACCGCCCCGCTCCGGGAGCCGGAGTCGTCGCTCGCTCCGCGGGGCGGCTGAGAGGGGAGGACGCCCACCCTCCTACCCGGGGACGGACACACACACATTCCCCGGGGCGGCCGCCACCATGTCCGCCCAGAGCCTGCTGAACAGCGTCTTCTCCTGCTCCTCCCCGGCCGCCGCCTCCTCCAAGAGCCTCTCCAAGCGGAGGCTCCGCCAGACCCGCAGCCTGGACCCAGCCATCATCGGCAGCTACAGCCGGGAGGAGGGGGACGGCCCGGCCAGGGCGCCCCGGGCCAGGGCGGCCGGCGGCCCCTCGGCGGAGTGCCTGGCCGCCTTCTCCTCCCGCGCCCTGCTGCGCCCGGGGGGCGGCCCGCTCTGCGGCTCGCTCTCCACTCCCAGCACCCCGCTGGAGAAGTCCCCCTCGGGCAGCTTCCACTTCGAGTACGAGGCTAGCCCCCGGGGCAAGAGGAACACGGCCTGGGAGCTGCCCTTCCTGGCGCGCACGCCCTCCGCCTCCGCCCTCAGCGCCCCCGGCGGCGGCACCGGCACCGGCACCAACAGCATCTTCTCCTCCCCGAGGAAGTGGCTCCAGCAGAGGAAGGGGCAGCAGGCGCCCAGCAGCCACCCCTCCTCCTACATCGTGTGGAAATCCGAGGTAGGACTCCCCTTCAGCGCGAGAGTCTTCCCCTCTCCCCCCCCCCCCCAGGCCAGCTGGGCCGAGAGAGGTGGCAGGATGCACCCTCCTCCCCGGGATAGGGCTCCCGCAAATCCCCAACTTCCTCAGGTTCCTTCTGCCCTGAGGACAGGCTCCCTTGGTCCTACGGGGGTGGGTCTCCCCCTTCTACGTATCGGGAAAGGGTCCCTGCTCATCTCTCTCTTCCCAAGTTGCTGAGCTATCCACGAGCTCCTGGGTTGCGTTAGTCAGATACTAGGGGCAGTTGGCTTCCGCCGCTGCTGTTGTTAGAGGTGAAAGGAGGAGTTGTGTGAATGAGGAGAATCCCATGGCTCTAGCAGGTGCCTTGATCTGTCAGTAAGGATGGGAGAGCACTTGACAGGTTTGGCCGATAGAGTGCACCTAGAGGACTTAAGGAGAGTTTTGAGTGTTTGTACGCTGCGTTTCCATCCTGGGCTGAGTCCGGGAAAGCTCGACGGGGGGTGGTGGGGACTGACCTGTACATGGGTCTTGCTGTATGTTGGTTAAGAATTGAAATATGTGATCCGTCACAATGTCTGAAGTCTGTTCCTAGAAATTCTTTTATTCTTCGTGTTTGTAGTAGAAACAAGCAAGAATCAAACATACACACTCACACAGAATTATAAATGTTTATGGATAACTGTAGATATTAACGGTTGTGCACTCTTCAAAAAAACACATACACTTTTTCACAGATATTTCTTTAAAGAATATACAGGGGTTTTAAAGTTAAACTCGTTGATCTGTTTTGTTGGCAGGGTAAACTTTTGTATGTTATGTTTCAAGGTTAATTCCATATATAGTTGTATTGGGCATGTAAAACACTCCCCTCCCACTCTAACACCTCATAAACTTGAATATGTAATGGCTTCTAACAAGATAGACACATTATTTTTAACGTGCACACCCAGTGATCTCAGTTTATCTGACCACATAGATGTGTTGGAGCCACAGGAGGAGCCACTGCATTCCAAAACTAATCTAATTTAACAATGCAAATATTTATTGGTTTAGTTTATATCTTATGTGCTTATCATAGCTGGTTGACAAAGCTATTAAAATAATGTGACATTGTTAGTTGATTGTAATTGGTTTGAAGATTAAGCGTAGCTGTAAACTACTTAAATTTAGATGTGGCACAAGTTCTCTCTTCTATTTTTGGTACATAGTTTTTATTTTGTTAACTATTTTTGTTAAATATTTTTGATGCATTCAAACTGCAATTAGAAGGTAACTTTCTTCCATAAGGACAATAAGGTAGAGATATAAGGTACATTTCCCACTCCTTAAGAAGAGCTTTGTGTAAGATGGAAAGTTTGTCTCTGTCACCAACAGAAGTTAGTCCAATAAAAGATACTACCTCATTCGTCTTGTCTCTCTAATAAACATTCTTCCATTATCAATAACCATTTCTATAGCAGTTAATGAAATCTCATCCATCATTCCAGTATTGATGTAGAATTCTTAAGTAAAATGCTTAATATGAGTATGATTTGTGGTTCAAAATGAAGCTGAAAGCTATCATGATAGAGGAATAGAAGATAATTGTAAGAGCAAAATATAACACTAAACATAAAAGCTCTCAACATCTATCAATGCTGTATGGTAACAAAGAGCTGTGTACTAGGATGTAAAGGAGACTGGAGATTTTATACATGGTTCGGAAAATAGAAACATTGAAAGTTTTGGTCAGAAGTTATTCAGAATTTTCTAGATGTAAACACATTTTAAATAATTTAGGAGATATATTAAGTAGATGTCAAAGAAAATTTATGGGAGTAGCAGCTTTAGTAGCAAAGACATGCATAGTGAAACACTGGACAAGGTAATCTGGAATTTAATGTCAGCATAAATTAAGGGTAGGAATGCATGTGCTCAGTCATGATGAGTTCAGAACTGGTAAATAACACTTTCTAGGATAATTAAGGTGTGTGGTTTTCATTCGGTGATTGCTTAATCTAGTCCAGGATTTAGGCAGCCCATGGTCCTCCATCCTGCAAGGAGCTCTACATAGGTAGATCCTTGCATCCTTCCCCACCAATCCCTAGTGAAATCAGTGTGTGTGGCTGGAGGGATGTCTGTATGGAGTTCTTTGCAGGATCGAAGCAATGTGTGGTGAAACTGTACAGCACTGGATGTGTTCCTCAGTCTGCAAACTAAAGAGCAAGGGGGATTGACAGTGTTGGTGTGTATCTAGCATTCTTAGGTAAATAATCTTTTTTTCATTCATTAGGTGTCTTATAGCTCTTTACCACGTGGAATTTTACAACATGGGACCCTTAGTTGAATTTAAACGCAGTATGGTTTCATATATTGTTTGTTTCAATGCTGTTCTTTTTCAGGTTTTTATTTTATTCCATGAAATTTGAATAGTTTGTATTTATAACTATAATTTATAAGGTTAAGAAAATGAGTATGTTTGTTGTACCAATAAAATAAAAACCAGCAGGATCTTATTAAAGGGAAAAGGGCAAAATACCACATTTATTGTGAATACAGAAAGAATCATAGTAAGCAGTTAGTTATAGCTATAACATTCCATTCAATCTCATATTTATTCACACATTCATTCATACAAACACACACCCACACACATACACACCCACACACACAGGTTCTGCAAGGTTGTTATCATAGTTACCAGCCTTAGAGTTGCTCATGCCAAGCCACTGGCCAGGTGGCCTGGACATGAGGAGGGAGCAGGGCCTTGTCAGATGCTCATCTGATGCTCCTGGAAGTTGGTTTGCAGAATCAGACCCCAAAGTTCTCACTTTTTAGAGTCTATTTTTATAGGAATTTCTTCCTATGCCAGTCTATGGGAATTGCTTCATCATGCTGTTGCTGAATCAATCAGCAGATAGGACATTCCTGACGGCTCCAAGATGTTATCTTGTTCTTTGGTTCTCCCATTCTTGAGGCTGTTGGGTGGATTCCAGTCTGCCCTCCGGGTGGGGTCCTCTGGTTATTTCCACTTGACGCCTTCTTCAGCCGATGGACACTGGATTCTTAGGCTGGCCCCTCCCTGATCATTCAGTTATTATCCACACCAAGCATCCATCCACATACATCCTCTATCTCTATTTTAATCACAATTGTTAATACAACAAAAGGGTGGGGAGTCTCTGGGTGCTGTTTCTGTTGTTAGAGTATTGCTTTGAGTCTCTCTCTCTGTGAATTGCTTTGAGAACAGACTCTGTCTTAGAATGTACTAACGCAATTAGCAGCTTGCAAGTTTCACACATAGAGGGAGAGAAACAGCACCAAAAACCAAGAGACCTCTTAATTAGTAATACCCTGGACTTTAAACTCTGGGGAACCAAACTCATTTGTGATTTTAATACAGAACTTCTTTAATATGATCCAACATGTTAATAAGTAATCTCTTACACTTTGAGGAAGTCATTTTGGCAAGGACAGATTTTTAGAGAAACAGATACATATGTGTTTAATGATACACTTTATATGCTTTTTTTATTTAATTCACCTTAAGGCTGAAATTTCAGTGCAAAGGAAGAGATTTGAGGAAACTTCCAGCAGTTCAAAATACAAGTTTAGGCCCCAGCCCTTTTAAATACATGTATCTGGCCCACTGAGCAGACTCTTCTGAGGCTTACTACAGCTCTGTAAGACTGCAAGGGTTAGTCTATGTGAAGCCCCTTGCATGATTTGGAATGAAAGTTTCTTTTCAACCATAGCCATAGCATTTGCTATGGATGAATGCTGGAAATGTAGAGCTCTAACAAGCAAGTTGGCTTGGAGTTTGAATGTGAAAACTGAAGTGAATAAGGTGGCAGGGTTATGTGAAGATCCTTCCCATACAATAGTAATACTGTACTTGGCAGTTATAGAGCACTTTATATTGGCAAGGTGCTGTGCAAACATTAATTACTCACCCATATAGTCAGCAATCATTACAAATGTAAATAACTAATCTTTAAAAAATGTATGCAAGCAGTCTTCCCAATTGAATACATTAGTAAAACTTCTATTTACAGGCATTAATTCTATTTCAGCTCTTGTAATGGGTATTTGACCTAGTACCATCAGAAAATCATGTTTATAAACAACCTATTTAATTATTTCATATCCATTCTTTATTAATTAAAGCCTTATCCCTAGGCTGGGGAATAAAGAATTCTGCTTTTACAGTGCAACACCATCATTGTGGCAAAATGAGTTGGTTGACGTGTTAGAGTAGAATGATCTGAATGGGTGAACATGAGGTAATTATTTATAATACTGTAACTTTAAAAGATACAAAATCTAAATTATCACATCCCGTGTAGCACATCTATAGTTATGTCAGATGGAAAAAGGAAGTTCATAATGGATAAGAGTTTACTCAGCTATTAAAAACTCTGCTATAGGCTAAAACTGTACATAGAGGCTTTATATATATATATATATATATATATATCCATAAACAGCTTTACATATACATATAACTTCCAATTTATTAGTTTTAGAATTATAAAATGAATTACAAATACTTCTTATATTAATTTTACTCCTACATTTTTTGATATAATTATACTTATTGATAAGTGGTCAGAGCGAAATAATGGTCTAGTGGTTGGGCAGTAACCTGGGACTTGGAAGACCTGCTCCACCTCTACAGATTTCCTGTGCGGCGGTTGAGCAAGTCACTTAGCCTCTCTGTGCCTCAGTTTCCCATCTGTAAAGTAGGGCTACCAACACTGCCCTACCTCGTATGAGAGTTGTAAGGACAAAGACATTAAAGATGGTGAAGTACTCTGATACTATGATGATGAGGGCCATGTAAGTACCTGAGGTAGAGGTCCAAATATTTCCCCATGTGCACAGTGAAAACAGCTAAGCTACACACTGAAGCATTTCTAGAGGAGAAGCAGAGGTGGTGCCAGCCTCTTCCCGGTGGGGAGGCTGAGGTGGCTAGACAGAAAATTGAGGGTGCTGTGCCCCCCCTTGCCATGAGGTGCTGCCCCTCTCCATGGTCCTGCCCCTGCTCTTGCTAAGTTCTGGCCTTGTCTCCTCCTCTCTTCTCCCCGAGGCCCCATCCCCCCGGCCGGGGCCAGTGGTGCTGGAACTAGGGTGCTGGAAGTGCTGCTGTACCCATGGGCTTGAAGTAGTAATAACAAAAACCAAATACATGGTTTCCATCATCAGTATCCCCACTATAAAAATTGTTCCAGCACCCTGGCTGGGGCTGTAGCTGCTCCTCAGCTCCCTGTTGCCTTTCAATGGCTCACAGTTAGTAACTGTTGCGGGGTGGGGGGAACCCGGCCAGGAGCCCCCTCTCTCTCCTCTCTGCCTTCAGAGCTGGGTGGCAGGAGAGTGGTGGCTGCTACAGGGGGGCTAAGACAAATTATGGGGTGGCCATAGCTCCGCAAGCCCCCCCCCCAGCACTGCCCCTGAGGAGAAATATGTAGGTAGAATCTCTTTTCTTCCTATCTTTGGCCGAGCAGTTCCTATAGCTGTTTGCTCCAGTTTCCATGACGCTTGCTGCCAGATGGGGAAAGAGAAGTAGATGGGCAATTAGAGGATTTGTCTTCAAATCAAATGGTAGATATTAAAAAAAAAATAACCTGGAGAAAGATATTCTGCATCTGCCCCAAATCCCAGCTGTGTACTTATATGCAGAGAGCCCCCGTGGAACTAGGCTGCCATGGTACATAGTATGTGTGGAAACGTGTCAGAATTTCATATCCTCCTGTCACTTGAACAGCTGGATAAGAATGACTTGCCCAATTCTATTCAGACTTTACAGAACGTGCTATATGTGAATCACTCACTGTTCAAAGATCTCTGTCATAATTATGCATGTGAGGCCGAGCTAAGGATAGTGTTACTTTTTTATTTCAGTTATTTGGCTTTGGCATTTTATAAATAAACATTCTTTGGAATGATTTCTGAAGGTTGACATGTAGCTTTGCACAATTTGACATTCACTAATGACTTTAAAAATCAAAGTTACGTGTGGGATTGCAAGCTTCAATAGTAAACCATGCTAACCAAATCATGTAAAGTTATTAGGCTTTAAATGGTCTTTATTCTGCTACAAGATTCTAATGGACCTGAAGGAATGGTGTAAAGACTCTCTAGGGCAGCAATGGGCAAACATTTTGCCTGAGAGCCACATCGGGTTTCCAAAATTGTATGGAGGGCCAATTAGAGGAGGCTGTGCCTCACCAAATGGCAAAGGGTGGCCCGGCCCCTGCCCCCATCTGACCCCCCTGGCTTCTCGCCCCCTGATGGCCCCCCCCGGGGCTCCTGCCCCATCCAATCCCCCGTTCCCTGTCCCCTGACACGCCCCCCCCGGACCCCTACCCCATCCATCCCTCCTTGTCCCTGACTGCCCCCCGCCACCCCATCCAACTCCCCCTCCTTCCTGAATCCCCCCCAGGATCCCTGCCCCCATTCAACCCTCCTGTTCCCCGCCCTCTGACTGCCCCGACACCCCCACCCCCTGACCATCACCCCAAACACCCCTGCCCTCTATCCAACCCGCCCTGCTCCCTGCCCCCTGACCGCGCTGCCTGGAGCACCGGTGGCTGGCGGCGCTACAGCCGCGCCGCCCAGAGCACCAGGACAGGCAGCCGCACCGCCCAGCTGGAGCCAGCCATGCCACCACAGAGCACAGGGTCAGGCCGTGGGTCTGCAGCTGTGCTGCCCAGCAAGAGCTCGCAGCCCCGCCGCCTAGAGCTTTGTGCCAGTGGCACAGTGAGCTGAAGCTGTGGGGGAGGAGGAACAGCAGGGGAACAGGGGAGGAGGAACAGAAGGGCTAGCCTCCCGGGCCAGGAGCTCAGGGGCCAGGCAGGAGGGTCCCGCGGGCCACTGTAGTTTGCCCACCTCTGCTCTAGGTGCTTTATCTGTTTTTACTTCTCAACTCTTGCTTTTCAGGTGCATTGATGGTAACTGTATGAATAAGAAAGTTTTATAATTAAGAGAATATTTTTAAGTGGTGCATTTATTATGTATTATTTGTATTACTGTAAAACTGCAACAAGAAGTCTTTCTTTGCTCATATGTGACCTATTTAAGTAAGGGCTTCATCCTGGTTGTACTGAAGACAGCGGAAAAACTCCAGATGTGTTCCTCAGTTTCCTTTCAGATGTCAGCTCTGCTTTTAAGAAATTTTCTTCAAGAAAAAATCCTGTTTTTCACTTGCCAAAAAAGGTCTTGTTTTTAATTATTTTTTTCTATTTATTAAATATTTTACATATAAATTATGTTTGTTTTTAAGTAAACTGAACATTTTTGAAAAGGTTGTATAAATACTTGGATGATTACGCCCCAATTCCACAAAAACTTTAAACATGTGAATAGTCCCATAAAAGTTAAGAATGTATGTGTTTGCTAGATCATGGCTTCAGAATGTATATATCTTTTTAATGACTGAAATACATTTGCAAACTGAAAAGTCTAGCAGAATTTAGAATGAAATATTAGTTTTAACAGTCAACTTATGTAAAGTCTGCTGCTTATTCTTCTGCACTTGACATTAGAATAGAAAACCACAATGTGAAAGGTATCTGTTTTGTTATGCTGTGGTGGAGAAGCTTCCATTTTTCATACCTGTGTCTATCTAGTGTTTGCTGTGATGAGCTGGATGGGAGGATAGCCCAGGATTCTCCTAAAAGATCTACACAATTCAAATTATAGTCTGATCAAAACCAGCAGGAGAACACTTCAACCTCTCTGGCCACTCAGTAAAAGATTTAAGGGTGGCAATTTTGCAACAGAAAAGCTTCAAAAACAGACTCCAACGAGAAACTGCTGAGCTTGAATTAATATGCAAACTAGATACCATTAACTTGGGTTTGAATAGAGACTGGGAGTGGCTGGGTCATTACACATATTGAATCTATTTCCTTAAGTTAAGAATCCTCACACCTTCTTGTCAACTGTCTAAATGGGCCATCTTGATTATCACTCCAAAAGTTTTTTTCTCCTGTTGATAATAGCTCATCTTAATTAATTCGCCTCTTACAGTTTGTTTGGCAAATTCCACCTTTTCTGTATGTATATATATATATCTTCTTACTATATGTTCCATTCTATGCATCCGATGAAGTGGGCTGTAGCCCACAAAAGCTTATGCTCTAATAAATTTTAGTCTCTAAGGTGCCACAAGTACTCCTTTTCTTTTTGCGAATACAGACTAACACGGCTGTTACTCTGAAACCTGTCATTATGCAAGGCACAAGTACTCCTGTTCTTTCTGCTAATGTACTGTGTCTATTGCTCAGGAATAAACAGTGTACACATCCTAAGCCAACACACTGTTTTGTAAAAGCTCTTGTTAAAGTAATGGCAACACATCAGTGCATGCTTCTTACATCTGCCACCCTTCCATTTTCCCTTCTGGTTGTTGGGAAGGAAAAGGAACTCTTTTTCCCACTCCATTTCCAAGTGCTCTGGAGTACTGTAGCAAGGTGGGGAGTTAGCTCCCCTACCCTTCCTCCTGGGTGTTGTGAGAGACACTTCATTCGACACTTTTGCTCAGTTTGGATGGCCCTCCGTCATGAATAGCTCCAGTGCACTCTACTGCTGCTTAGAGCTTTTCCAAGCTGCAACAAAGTGAAAACTGGCATTATTTTTGTCAGTTTCCCTACTGCCTGGGTAGGGTTCTGAAAAGAAGCAGAGCAATAAACTAGGGGCTCATTAATGTCACTGTAAGTTGCTGGTTGGCAAAACTATGAGCAAAAGCAGGGGCACTGGAGCTGCCTGCCTATACATTTGGGGGGACAACGCTGCTTTAGTTTAATTATTTCACAATTCATCTTTGAAATCATAAGGGCTGATAACTTAAGGCATGATTTTCAGAAGACGTTAGTGGGAGCGCTGCACAATTGAAAATCAATCCCTTAATATTTTAAAAGCTTAATTCTGTAGACACTGATAACATCAGCCCCTATCTGCCCCCTCACTTGCCAGCGTTTCTTACTCACCTTGCTGGGTAGGCAAATGGTATTTTTAAACTTAGTGCTCAGGAGTTAAAAAACTACACTGACTGGGATGGGGCACAGAAATATCAAGATAGAAAAAGAGCAAATCATACTTCATTAGAAGGCTTTCTAGAACTTAATGCTATTGGTAATTGGATTGAGGGGTACTTTTATGATACAGGTGAATATTTCCATGGTGCCTCGTGTGGATAGTATCTCTGAAGTCAATGAGACAACTCAAGTGAGTAAGGGCTCTTCACATGAATATGAGTTTGCAGGATGAGATCCTTAAGCATCAGTGATTACATTGCACTTGATGTTTAGACTGTTCAAAAAAATGTTTAGACTGGGGAAAGTTTTTCTGCAATAGTTTTTCTACCTACTGTCACACCGCAGCTTTTGTGCAAAATTTCTAAATAAAGAAGCTTCTCTTTTATAGTTTATCTGCAAAAACAGAAGCATGGAGAATTCTTGTTTTGTATTCTTTGATCATTTATAAAGAAGGCCTGAAAGGGATATGTTTGTGTCTTAAATATTCTGTAGCTTCCTTATTTTGAAAAATCAAAGATGGGTATTGAATCTGTAGCAAAGGCATTCTTTCTCTAAAGTTTTCATTAGGCATTAGAATTAGAAAGGTGTTAATGTGACAGCTTCCCTTTTGATAGCCACATTGAGGATTGAACTGGGGATCTCCAGAGCTACAAGCATAGATGGCTACAGCTGGAGCTGAAGAGGCAATGCTCCCTAGGTGGCTGCTGTAGCAATTTATATCTTCTGTAGGTTACCACAGAAGGGAATCTGAAACACATGACATGCTCACCAGCAGAGGCGCTGACTTCCCCAGTTACCGGGGGGTGCTCCACCCCTTCCCCCAAGCCGCCCTCCTGCCCTGCCTCTTCCGCTCCTTTTCCTCATCCACCCCCGCCCCCCCAGCACCTCCTGCATGCTGCTGAACAGCTGATCGCAGCGGGCTGGATGCACTGTGAGGGAGGGGAAGGAGTTGATTGGCAGCCCCACTGGCGGGTGGGAGGGGTGGACGGAAGGGGGAGGAGCTGATCCATAGGGCTGCCGGTGGGTGCTGAGCACCCCCTATTTTTTTGTGTGGGTGCTCCATGGAGTCAGCGTCTGTGCACACCAGTGAATTACATTAACAATGAATACATTTAAACAATTTGAAGAGACCTTCCCCAGCTCCTCAGCTTTCAGTCTCTTGTAGTGTCACAGTATTAATTATTCTCCTGTTGCCACAGTTTAGAAGACTTGAATTCCTATTGTAAAAAAACCTGAAAACACCAAACACTTTTGTCACAAGTTTTTCAGATTTTCCTCTTATTTATTAAAAAGTTGGTACAAAAAAGGCACAAGCTCACATTTTTTTTTTTACTTTGCCAGGTTCCCTTTAATGTGTAGTGTAATATCCTAGAACATAAAGGATGTGTGTTGTGGTTGGAACAACGCTGCTATTTTGAAATGTAACTCATGCACTTCCTGAATTACATTCTTTTTTAACTGAACCAAGGGGTTGGGATGGGAGGAGAAGAAGCCAAATGCTACTCCTGCTTAACAGCAACTAAAGGAGGGGCAGGGAGGTAAACTGGGATTCAAATTACAAGACGCTTATTAGCCAGAAGCTGATATTCAGGGCTCAGTCCTGCAAGACATAGAGCACTCTGATCTTAAACTAGCAAAACATTTAAGGATATGCTTTACTTTAAGTGAGACGTCCCACTGAAGACAAAGATATTTGGAAAAATACATGGTTTTTTTTTGTTAATTTCTTTCAATCATAGATCTTCAAAGCCGTTATTATTGGTCTTCTGTCTGTTTTTTCCCCTTAACAATGATTAATGTCTATACAAATACCTGGCCTGCTTTTTCATTTGACTTTAACCTTTCCTTGCATTACCTACAACATCTACTGCAAGGTAGGTGTATATTTCATTGTGGTTGAGAGCAAGCAGGATTAACTAATTGGACAGATAATGGTGCCTTTGAGAGATGTTGGAACTCTGCTGAGCTTCCCCAGCTGGACATCCACTGGATGGTTGTACTGGACCCAAATAGTGAATCCCCATGGGCTCTTGGCTTCCTAGGGCAGAGCAAAGTTTAGGCACGTAGGCACATGCTCAAGGTGCTGACTCATGTCTGACACTGCTCAACCCTGGGAACCTGCAGTCCTATTGCCTAGACCCTGAAACTAGTTTTTCCCAGTTTTCTCCATGTGATCCTCTGGCCAGCCTACAAGCCCTTTCAGGTGATCAGGGTCCCCCATCAGGTGATCTGTTTCTTGGTTATCACACACCTGAAGTTCAGAATGAAAAAAATAGTTTATTTTAGCTCTGCTACCTTCTGTAGCCAACTCGTTGTATGGTGAACGTAGACCCAGTCGAATGTTAATGAGTCTTGATGTTCCTGTAACATCTGTCAAGATAGGGTTACATGTGTTAGCGTCACATGTGTTAGCAAATGGCTTGTTCAATGTACATGATTCAGGGAGTAAATAATAAAATCAATCAAAATTTGTAAGTTTTACATATGTTTTTAAGTTTTGTAGCTGTGTTGGCTTCAGGATATGAGATAGACAAACTAGGTGAAGTAATATTTTCTATTGGACTAACTTCTGTTGGTGAAAGAGACAGGCTTTCAAGCTCCATAGAGCTCTTTTTCAGGTCTGGGAAAGCTCTGTGGAGCTTGAAAGTGTGTATCTCTCTCTAACAGAAGTTGGCCCAATAAAAGATATTACCTCACCCACCTTGTCTATTAAGTTTTACATAGACAGATTTCCTAGACTGTCACAAAGGGGTACATTTGAACATTAGCTCAGTGTGTGAGGATTTAAGTGAGCAACTCATTGATGCACATTTGTAGAGAAGTTGAGAATATATGCCAAAGGTGTAAAGTACGTTTGTAAATATGGGTTAAATTTGATTTAAAACAATATAATCTTGAATTTGCATACAAAGATCACGCAACTCCAAAACATGCAACTGATTTGTTGAATGTGGTCCACAGTGATTTCACAATGACTGAGCCTTCATAAACATTGCTGTAAAAGAGAGAGGTTGCAACGTTTCAAACCACTGTTCCTATGCTATTTTCAGTTTTTAATTTCTAGTTATCAGTGTGTGTTCAGCCATTATTGTATTAAACAGTGGTTTGCAACATTGGCCTTCTATGTCTCTGAAAGATTATTTCAATTTAGTTGCCTCTTTCTGAGAGTAATTTGGTGAGAAACGAGTTGGCAGTGTTCTCCTCAGTTTTTATTTGCCTGTCTTTCTCTCTCTCTGAAAGAGCTAAAAATATTTCTCTTACAGGAAATGTTTGTCATTCTGTTACGTCTTTTGTTTCCCATAGGAGGTAGTACTTCTAATTTATTGAATAAATCTTTCGGAATTGTGTTCTCATCAGAGCTTATTCAGTATAGACTTTTTTGGATATGCGATCCAGGATATCTCACCTGTTTTTACTTGTTTTTACTTTACTTTACTGTTTTTACTTGTTACTTCACTTGTTTTTAGAAGAGATGCAATCCGTTTTACAGTGACTTTAAGGATTGGGAAAAGGTGATGCTCACAGGATATAGGAAAGTTTAAAGATCACGAGGAAAATCAAATTGTGTATGGTTCCTTGAATATTAACAAATCTTCAGTAATTTCTTAAATTTCATAATATTTTTGGTGGTACGTTTTTGTTCTTTCCTACACCATGAAGAAGAGATTTTTTATTTATTTATTTAATTTTTTTTACTGTTTTAAATGAATTCTGGCCAAGTTTTGGACCATAATCTAATTAATGTAATTTCTTTTGAAAGCAGTTATGTATGTAAATATGGAAAGATTTAACCCTCATAATAACATCCTGTTTGGAAGTTAAGTATGTTTGGTTGTTTTAATATGAGAGTGTGTGTGGATGTATGTGTGTCTTGGGGTTGACATTCTTATGACTCAAAGAAAGACCCTATTCTACATGACACTATGGTACAACTATGCAATCATTACAGGTTAATTTTGTGATTTTTATCTGACAAAATACATGGTTTGACCATGTTTGTGTGTTTGCATCTCAGGATATGTCTACACTTACGGTGATGTGTACACTATAGACACTGCATACACCCCTAGTGTGGATATAAATACCGTGAGACACTGCGTAGATGAGTAGGGTACAGACACGCTAGAACAGTGGTGGGCAAACTATTGCCCTTGCCTGCCCATGGCCCTGTATGCAATTTTCCCACCCAGATGTGGCCCTCGGGCCAAAAAGTTTGCCACCCCTGCACTAGAACCTTAGTGTATATAATCCACATGGCTCTCTATGCACCCAAGCAGTGCCTCCCTTATCTACTCTGCTGTTTTTAATAGTGTAGTGTTGCGCTGCCAGAGCCTTTCCCTACCACAGTGAAAGACTGCAACAGCGGGGCAAGGCTCTGGCAAAGGGAAGGCAGCAGGGAAAAGCTCTGGCAGCTCCCAACTCCTAGAGCCTGTCTCTGCCATAGGGAGCTGCTGGAGCCATTCCTTAGCACAGGGAAAGGCTCTGGCAGCTGGCAAAAACTCTGGGGAGAGGAATGCTCTGGCAGCTCCCCACTGCCTGAGCCTTTCCCTCTGCTTCCCCTCCTGCCAATGCTTTTCACTGCCGTGTGTAGCTTCATGTGCCCTCCACGCCACAGCAAGTGTAGATAAGGTCTAACATGCTGCTTAACCAGGCTTTGTACCAGTACGTTATGGGAATATTTAGACAACTCTCTCTCACCTTCTCAGCATGGGGTAGGGTACCTGGAGAACAGGCACAGACCTGTACCTGCACTCTGTGATGTCCTAATAATGCACTCTCACAGCTGGGAGGAGGGAAACCTGGCCAAATGGATTTCATAGGTGTAGTTAGACTAGAAGCTTCTATTCCTGCTTCCTTGGCTTGACTCACAGCATCTGCCTTGCGGTTCCCAACCTCTTTGTCTCCCACCTCTGACCCTCTGGTATCCTGACCAGCCTGACTCAAGTTCCTGACTCATGGTTCTGATCTCCAGTTTATCTCCTGCTTCTGACCTTCTGGTATCCTGACCCAGACAACTTTTGACTCCTGTCTCGTGACTGTGAACTCTGGCTCTGACTATGAGGTCTGGTTTCCCACAACTCGCTGGGAAATCCCATCTACATTGCACAAAGAGGGGAACGAAAGAGTTTTGAACTAGTTACAGGCATGCAACCATTTGCCAACCTCAGGTGAAAAGCTAAGGTTACCATGCTTACTGTGTATTGCTGCCCATTGGTCTGAGTGGTTAGCCAATATTTGGAGCCTTGCTGTGTTGTTTCTTTTAAAAGGAGAAATTGATTTGAGTCAGATATTTCTTTGGTGCAGTCCTGTTGATTTACAATGAATGTACACAAATTACTGTTTTTCTGAACACAATAAGAATCAAACATCGGGAGATAGTTTCCTTGTTCAGAAATCCAAGCCTGCTTTCCAACTTATTTCATGCCCCAAAGAATCTTTCTTGGCTTCCTTCAAGGGCCACACTCACAGTTCTCTGGCTTTCTCCTGTCTGCTTCTGACACGCACACACAGCTGCCAACTTTCAGCTTTTCTGGAGATGCTCCATCCCTGTTCAGGGGAGCACCAAATGGACATACAGACAACTTCACCAATCAGTGCCCCAACACCTGCATTTGCACTCACCCAGGGAAACCCTTCTTATTAGCCCTAATTTAGTTCTTGTTCTGAACTTCCCATAGGGTCCAGTGACCTATGCGGTGGCTTCTGTTGTTTCAGCTGTCTCTAAACAAAGGGACATTTAATTTCTCCCTCATTTAGCCTTATTGAAAGGTAGCTAGTGCACCTAGAAGCTTCAGCGAGGTCTGTGATTGCTCATAGATCAAAGACTGCTTGGTGGCAGCCACCAACACCCTCCAATGTAACAGATTTAACCATGCAGGAACTGGTTACGCACTTGGTGAAAATAGTAGACAGGGCCTAAAAATAGTTTTCAGAGAGCAGGAAGCAATGCAGTTTTTAGCTTTGTGCATAATCAGGGGGGATGGGTCTCTATTATAATAACACCAGATGATAAGTAAATAAGAATGGAATTATGATGACAACCACATTTCTATACAGATATTGTAGGTACAGTTTAGGTAACTTTTCTCCTACAAATTTCTTCCCCATCAAAAATGGGGAAAATTGTGCCCTTCTTTCCACTGTCACCCTGTGTTGCTAAGGCAACCAACCACTTTGATCCTTGGTCTGATTTTTTTTTCCTGAATGTGACTCAGCTTAGCAAATGTTTTGTAATATTGTATATTCCCTGAGGTAAATTGATACAACTAGCAAAACATCAGCAAGTGCTTTATCTATAATTTTAATACAAAATCATGAAGATGTGTATTGTACTGTCATTATTCCTTAATTCTTATAGCTGGCAACGCAAAGTGTCTGGGATCCTGTACAGATGTTATGATGCTATGCACTGGTTTCCAACTGAATACTGAATCTAATACAAGGTCCTGGCACTCATCTTCAAAGTTCTTAATGAGCTGAGGCTTGACTACCTCAGCGCTTCTTCTCCTTTTCCTCAAGTTCAAAAATATGGGGACCAACAGGCAGGATGTATCTGGCAGGGCTGAAGATGAGGCTTGCTGGTGACAATGTGTTCATGTTAAAGGGTACCTTGTTGTGTAACTCTGCTGGAGAAGGTCAGCATGAAGACCATGTTTTGATTCCTTCAAAGCACAATGTAAGACTCCTCTGTTTGCACAAATCTTTTCTCATCAAATCTTCTCTCAACAGTGACAATCTAGCTGATGAGCTTCCTCTCCTTTCTAATGATGTCCTGCACAACAGAACTTCCTATCTGTTTTCCATCACCAGTGCAACTACACTGACATTAGTATCCAGGCTCAGGCATTTTCAGCTCTATGTTGTAAAGACCAGAATGTCTAAAGCTCGATCTATAGTAGTGTTAATATAGGTGCAGCTACACTAGTGTTTGAAAACAGGTTTTTCTATCTTAGACACTCCCATAGATAACTCCCCATGGGGGCAGAGAAATGGAGAGACACTAGTGAAAGACAAAAAGAAAAGGAGTACTTGTGGCACCTTAGAGACTAACCAATTTATTAGAGCATAAGCTTTCGTGAGCTACAGCTCACTTCCTCAGATGCATATTGTGGAAACTGCAGCAGGCTTTATATATACACAGAGAATATGAAACAATACCTATTCCCACCCCACTGTCCTGCTGGTAATAGCTTATCTAAAGTGATCATCAGGTGGGCCATTTCCAGCACAAATCCAGGTTTTCTCACCCTCCACCCCCCCACACAAATTCACTCTCCTGCTGGTGATAGCCCATCCAAAGTGACAACTCTTTACACAATGTGCATGACAATCAAGTTGGGCTATTTCCTGCACAAATCCAGGTTTTCTCACATCCCCCCCACCCCCATACACACACAAACTCACTCTCCTGCTGGCAATAGCTCATCCAAACTGACCACTCTTCAAGTTAAAATCCAAGTTAAACCAGAACATCTGGGGGGGGAGGGGGGAGGAAAAAACAAGAGGAAACAGGCTACCTTGCATAATGACTTAGCCACTCCAAGTCTCTATTTAAGCCTAAATTAATAGTATCCAATTTGCAAATGAATTCCAATTCAGCAGTTTCTCGCTGGAGTCTGGATTTGAAGTTTTTTTGTTTTAAGATAGCGACCTTCATGTCTGTGATCGCGTGACCAGAGAGATTGAAGTGTTCTCCGACTGGTTTATGAATGTTATAATTCTTGACATCTGATTTGTGTCCATTTATTCTTTTATGTAGAGACTGTCCAGTTTGACCAATGTACATGGCAGAGGGGCATTGCTGGCACATGATGGCATATATCACATTGGTGGATGTGCAGGTGAACGAGCCTCTGATAGTGTGGCTGATGTTATTAGGCCCTGTGATGGTGTCCCCTGAATAGATATGTGGGCACAATTGGCAACGGGCTTTGTTGCAAGGATAAGTTCCTGGGCTAGTGGTTCTGTTGTGTGGTATGTGGTTGTTGGTGAGTATTTGCTTCAGGTTGCGGGGCTGTCTGTAGGCAAGGACTGGCCTGTCTCCCAAGATTTGTGAGAGTGTTGGGTCATCCTTTAGGATAGGTTGTAGATCCTTAATAATGCGTTGGAGGGGTTTTAGTTGGGGGCTGAAGGTGACGGCTAGTGGCGTTCTGTTATTTTCTTTGTTAGGCCTGTCCTGTAGTAGGTAACTTCTGGGAACTCTTCTGGCTCTATCAATCTGTTTCTTTACTTCTGCAGGTGGGTATTGTAGTTGTAAGAAAGCTTGACAGAGATCTTGTAGGTGTTTGTCTCTGTCTGAGGGGTTGGAGCAAATGCGGTTGTATCGCAGAGCTTGGCTGTAGACGATGGATCGTGTGGTGTGGTCAGGGTGAAAGCTGGAGGCATGCAGGTAGGAATAGCGGTCAGTAGGTTTCCGGTATAGGGTGGTGTTTATGTGACCATTGTTTATTAGCACTGTAGTGTCCAGGAAGTGGATCTCTTGTGTGGACTGGACCAGGCTGAGGTTGGTGGTGGGATGGAAATTGTTGAAATCATGGTGGAATTCCTCAAGGGCTTCTTTTCCATGGGTCCAGATGATGAAGATGTCATCAATATAGCGCAAGTAGAGTAGGGGCTTTAGGGGACGAGAGCTGAGGAAGCGTTGTTCTAAATCAGCCATAAAAATGTTGGCATACTGTGGGGCCATGCGGGTACCCATAGCAGTGCCGCTGATCTGAAGGTATACATTGTCCCCGAATGTGAAGTAGTTATGGGTAAGGACAAAGTCACAAAGTTCAGCCACCAGGTTAGCCGTGACATTATCGGGGATAGTGTTCTTGACGGCTTGTAGTCCATCTTTGTGTGGAATGTTGGTGTAGAGGGCTTCTACATCCATAGTGGCCAGGATGGTGTTATCAGGAAGATCACTGATGGATTGAAGTTTCCTCAGGAAGTCAGTGGTGTCTCGAAGGTAGCTGGGAGTGCTGGTAGCGTAGGGCCTGAGGAGGGAGTCTACATAGCCAGACAATCCTGCTGTCAGGGTGCCAATGCCTGAGATGATGGGGCGCCCAGGATTTCCAGGTTTATGGATCTTGGGTAGTAGATAGAATATCCCAGGTCGGGGTTCCAGGGGTGTGTCTGTGCGGATTTGATCTTGTGCTTTTTCAGGAAGTTTCTTGAGCAAATGCTGTAGTTGCTTTTGGTAACTCTCAGTGGGATCAGAGGGTAATGGCTTGTAGAAACTCGTGTTGGAGAGCTGCCGAGCAGCCTCTTGTTCATATTCCGACCTATTCATGATGACAACATGTCAGCCTTTTTGTCAGCCTTTTTGATTATGATGTCAGAGTTGTTTCTGAGGCTGTGGATGGCATTGCGTTCCGCATGGCTGAGGTTATGGGGCAAGTGATGCTGCTTTTCCACAATTTCAGCCCGTGCACGTCGGCGGAAGCACTCTATGTAGAAGTCCTCTGAGAGTGCTATAGAGAATGTAATCTGACTAGGATGGTATTGATTTTAATCATCCTTGGTCTTTATTCTCCCTGAATTGCCCATTGTTTGAGTAAAATGGGTATAAAAAGCTTACACACAAATGCTAATTTGGTAATTTTTTACACCCACGTTGCACCAGAATAAATGACTCCAGAAGGTACAGGGCACTAGAAAATCAGGTCCCTCATATTTGGCAGCTAGACATAATAATGAATGGTGAAACATACATAATTTGTGTATAAATAAAAGGAAACCTCATTTCTGCCACTGTGGGATTACAACTCTCCCCTCATTTCAGTCACATCTCAAACAGCATATGTCTGAACGACTGCAGTGCAGGAGAAATTATGCTTATCTGAGGAAGGCCTATGTTGAGAGATGTCTCTCATCTCATTGTTCTCAGAGGCTGCTTCTGTGCTAGTATTTTTTTGGGAAATCTCCCACTGTTGCTTTGCAGCTGCACTGGAGGTAGCACAAATGTAAAAAGAATATGGGTGTTTTTAGAGCTGGCTGGAAAAATTCTGATGACTCCTTTTTTTCTTCTTCCACATTTTCTGATTTGTCAAAATTGAAATATTTTATGGAGACTATTCAATTTAAGCAAAGTTCTGATGGAACTCTGCCTGCTGGGAGGTTTCAAAATCTGCCTGGTTTCCTGCTAGCTCACTTGCCTGGCTCCTCAGCAGCCCACCTACTAGACTGCATCAGAGTCAGGGACCCTAGGGCATCCAGGGTCCACGATTCTAGGGCAGCCTGCCTTGGAGCCAGGACTCCATTTCCTTTGTCAGAGAATCTTCAAATTGTTGGAGTTTGTTTCTCACCAGAACTAAACCAAATATTGAAATGCACTACAAAATGGAATTACCGTTCTCCACGCAGCTCTTGTGTTTTTTGTTTGTTTGTTTGGTTACCTTGTCTCCTTGTGCTCAGGGCAGGTCTAATCAACAAAATGCCAAAACCACCTTTTTTCAAGAGGTACAAAGTATTATTTGTAGAGAGTGTTCCTAAACACCCAACGTAACTATACTCTGGGTGTCTAATGGCAGCTTCATTTTGTGTGACTTTCTTTCAAACCATCATCCAAAAAGTGTTAGAGAGGCAAAAAATAAAATTGGAGAGAAACAGCACAGGGAGGGGAAAAGAAATTCAAAGGTGTGTGAAAGGGAGAAAAGATCTCTTCAGCTGAGATTTGAACTGAGAATTTCAGCAGGTATAAAGGGGGGAAAAGGTGTGATAATATGACAATTCATAGAGGTATCTATTTTATATTACACAGCAACATTTAACCTCAGATTGACCTTGAAATTTAGAAGCTAATGGGGACAGTTACGTAATTGGGAACCGCTAAAGTTAAACTAAATAGAATTTGGGAGATATGGGTCACACAGCCTAGAGAGAACAAGAACCAAATTGACTTGCTGAAGTATGTGCTTCCACAGTTCTATTTAAAAGTAGCACCGTTCATGATTTACCACTGTTTTGTTTTGAGCTTCCAAAATATGTTTTGTAGACAACGGGGTTTTCCATGCCTTTCCCCCCTCTTCAGTAATGATCTCAGCAAGTCTGCATTCTTCTGGAAAAGTTCTATAAAATGAATTAAGTATGGCTTCTAACATAGTGTATGAAATTGATCTGACAAAAGATCTTGCCTATATTAAACCAAAATCTTAATTGCCAGGATCATTAGACATTTATATTTCTCAACCTTAGGATTACTTTGCTTAGCTGCTTATTTCCTGTTTTGTTTTTTCCTTCTCCCCATTTCCTTTCATCTTAGCTATACAGTCATGGTGTATAAGCCTCTGTTCCTCTCTGCTTGCTTTTGTATCCATTCATGAAATCCTAAAGTTAGAGATGGAAAAGACCTATTAAGTCATCCTATCTCTTTCTCTGCAAATTTAAGCATGTTCCCTACAGTAAATTTCTAGTGTCTTCTCCTATCTAGTTCTAAATGTCTCATTTGATGAGGTTTCCATCAGGTTCTTGAGACAATGTACCATACTTTTAATATGTTTTGCTGTAAGGCAATTTTTCTGACCATCTAGTTTACATTTTCCTGATCCCAATTTTATTCCATTACTCTTAATAACACATTAAACAACCCCTCTGCCTGCTTGATGTTGACACCCTTCAAGTATTTGTAGAGAGAAGTTCCCAAGCCTGAGTTCCTCAGTCCTTATTATTCAGTTTCTCCATCTCCTCTTTTTGTGAGAATTTGTGGGACCCAGGTCTGCTGGCTCCTGGGCAGCTGCTTTGTCCACACCGCCACCAGGCAGCTTTGGTGAAGTGTGGACCAGCAGCCTGCAAGTTCTACAGGTTCAAGCACTGCTGTATGTCACAGCCACAGAGGCCCCTGCTGACAGAACCTACCACATTCCCTGATTGCCCCAGGCATGCTATTTAAGGCTTAGGGGATACACCCAAAGGCTGTCTCTACAATCAGGCAGATCCCAGCTTACTGCTGCAAACAAACCTGACTGTAGTTTTTTTCAGCTGCACAGTTCCCTGTCTACACTGTGATATCCTCAGCAAGCCAGACTGCCTAAACAGGAGGGTCTTTACTTTTCTTTCTCTTCAGAAGGTATAAACAGTGTAATTGCCAGCAGTTATAAGTTAGGACATAGTCCTTTCTAAGCAAGCACGCGTATTCTTAAGAAGAAAGTATTACAGAGAAAATATTAAAACAATAAAATAACCTACATGCATGCTAAAAAGCTTATCAGAGATCACTCCAACTCCATCATCAGGCTTTGGAAGGATCAGTCCGTCAAAACCCACAACTGGGTTTTCCCTATGCTTACAAATTCATAATTCTCTCAAATTCAGAACCAGAGCAACCAGCTAGGCAGCTCAGTCTCTTCTCTATACAGCTTGGGTCCCTGCTCTTGGCCTCATGTAACAGGTGATCAGCAGGCAAAGGTCCCCTCAGGGCATAGCTTCAAAAGACTGGATTTTTGGATAAGCAGAGGTGGGGAATTTGCATTTACCTCCTCCTAGATATTCCCCAGGAAAACCACTTCACACTTATTTTCCCAAAAGTCCATTCTTGACTGGCACATTATTACACAATCCTTTAATCATCCTGGCTTTATATCTGTCACAGTCATATCTAGGGGTAAGATTTCCAAAAGCATGTAAATAACATAAGCTCTTAGGTCACTTTTGAAAATGGAACTTAGGCTCCTAAGTCACTTTTGAAAATCTTACTTTAGGTCTCTTACAACCTTACAGAAATTCCAATCAGCCTGGAAAGTACCATTGTTTTAAGTTATTTATTTATTATTGGGTGTATTCATTTTCATTTTTCCCAGAAGAATCTTATTTTTTGCCCATAATTCCTAGTTCCTTTTGCATTGTTCTGACTTCATCTTCTTCTTGTTTTGAATCCTTTGCAGATGTCAGTAATGTATTGTTTGCTCCCTCTTGCTGATTATTATTGAGAATGTTAAGGCTGGGTCTAACAGTCATTCTTGTGGCATGAGAAATTTTACCACAACTTGTTACATTAAATTGCTCATTATCATCACTATTTATTTTCAGTCGGTTTTCAGTTTCTGACAATGTTCCTATCTGAGCCAATAGGAAATTATTTTTCAAGAAATACTTCCTGAGACAGTATTAATGTAGTACTAAATTCTAAATATATCTACTGTATTCGTTTTACCCACTAAGAGACACATACTCTATCCTTGAAGGTGAATGAGAATTTTGACTGAGTGAAGAGTGCAGTGCCTGGCCTAATTTTGTAATTCTGTCCAAAAAAGCAATTGTTTGTCTTTCTAGCTCTGTTCTTTGAAATCTCATTCTGTTTATGGTAACTCAGTGTGATGTTACAGCTCAATGATGTGTTATGCTGTAGTTCTATGTTTTTCAAACTGTTTCATGGAGCCATTACTGGTTGTCTATAGAATAAAATATTTTGAAAACCAAGCAATGTGGAATGTGACATTGAGCTGAGCATGAAGGGTGGCTCATTTGGAATCCTGATAAAGAGGGCTTCAAAATGAAAACTCGCTTCAAACCACAATATTGTCTTGCTTTCTGCTGGGGAGAGCTTGCCTGCCCCTCCACAGCTGTAGAGGGCTCCAGACGCAGCAGAAACAGAGAATTTCCACTACATGAGAGAGAGGCAGAAGTTGGGACCTCATATAGAGTGGACTATTTGCACAGTACGATCTAGTATTTATGGTGCTTCATGTGCAGAAGGCTTTGGAGGTGGCTGGCTAAATCCACTGCTGAATGGAGACAGAGACACAAGAGCAGTGGGACTACATCATTCCATTCCCAGGGTTAAAAATGGCAGTTGCAGTGGCTACACTGCCTTTCCATGGCTTGAGAGGATTGGATTCCTTTCCCCTATCCGTGGGCTCCTGCAGAATGCTCTGGACTAAGTCTGCCTAGTGAGGCTTTGCACATGGAATGGGATTTAGCCCTATACATTTATCTGGAACTGAGGACAGTGGTTCCAGCAATCTCAGATAATTTGCCACTCTGAGTTACAATTATTGAAAGCGATAGTCTTCTGCAGATAGTAAGATTATTTTTGGCTTCCCTCAGGGATTATAAAATGTGCTCTTTTGTTTCAGATGAAGGCATATAACCATATAGCTCCAACAGAGATAGTTGATCTGTGTGACAAAATGTCTTTTCATTCTTTGAGAAACCAATAAGAACGTTTTAAAACTTAATGTAAACTATGTTGGACATCTTATTCACTGCTTGAATAATTTAATAGAGTCAGTTCTGGGGGTTTTCTTTTCTTTGAAGCATTTCTATGTAGAAAAATGTCACCTTAAATGTTTAGCAACATTCTAAATAAAGGTGAAGTCCAAGTTATTAAAAAGTTACATCATGCTTATAAAATTTCCATGCGCCATGCTAGGAAAAAATCTGCATAATATGCTTTTTTTTTTTTTCCTAGGAAGGTACTTGTTTACCAGTAAGGTTTGATCTTCTTGTCTGTCTTTGGCTATCTCCTGTGTCAAGTTATCTCTCAAAGCAGAAGAGAAAGAGCTGTTTCCTGCAACATAAAAAGTGCCAATCTGTTTCAAAAGAGAAATGAAGCACGATTGAATTGGCCAAAAATGGGTGACGCTCAGCTTCCTTGCAAATATCTTAACTTCTAAGTTTTCAGTGTAGCAAATCCACTGTAACATAACTTCCTATTCAGAAATGAGCAAATACCATGCTAACTCCATAATCATATCTGTGAGCTTGACACACAATTCAGATAGAATCGGATATCACTGCTGAATTCCCTAGATACTTGTGAGTGGGGAATTCTAGAACAAGGAAGGTGGCCTGGAGACACATACACATTCTGCTAGGAAATCAATCATTTGGAGGCCAAATGAAACCAGGGGTGTTACACAGCGGCCATTGGTGGGTTACTACTCTGTGTCAGCAACTCTTTTGAGGCCGGATGTACTCACTGCACCTAATACACTGTTGCCATGATATATACCAAAAAGGTGGTGTGTACTACACATCATTGGAAAATTAATAACTCACTGATCATGAATATTCTTGTGTAGGTATGTACGGGGTGTGTACTAAGAGTTATAAATATGTGATGGGATTATGTTCTTAAAATGTGTTTGGCAAGCAATGCATAAGCCCAGTCTGCCCTAGACAAAGGAATGTGTATTTGCTTGTCTGACCAGCATGGGGTCAGGCAAAGACAATGTAGGTACACTATCATGGAAGGTAAACAAAGCTATAAAGTTAACAAGCGGGGGACAAGACATCATGGCATCTACACCCCAACAGGAGACAGAAACTTTGTCTGGACTTATTTTTCAAAAAATACATCTCAAAGGGGATTCAAGGGGCCAGAGCTCTTGAAATCACAGACTGTTGGGTCCTTCAACTAAAGGGGCTAAAGTCGATAGGAACTGACTATAGGTGAGAAACCTGCTTAGGCAAAGATTGTAATTTGCGGAAACTAAGTTTTAGTGTTAGAAGAGTGTTTTTATTTTTGGCTGTTTTGTAATCATTTCTATCCTTATTCCTTAGGACTAAGTCATGTCAAATATATCTCCTTTTGTTAAATAAACTTGTTTTACTTTTACTGTAAACCAAATCAGTGCTGTGATTGAAATAAGAGTGTTTGTCAGACTCCAGTTAAATTAGTGATCTGCAATGTATTGTCCCTTTAAAGGAGCTACAAACTTAACTTCTTTGAATGCTCTAGGAGAGGGCTGGACACTACAGAGATATGTCTCTGGGGAACTCAGGAGTTGGGGTTCACTGTTTGTTACCTGCAAGGCATAGTTTGGACTGGCGAAGTCCTGAAGAGTTTGCTGGCAAAGTAGACAACCTGGTGTGTCAGGGAACTGCCACACAGCTTCACAATAGCAAAACTCTCACTTGCTCCGGCTAAGCGGGGTAACACAGTAACTTGCAATTCTGGGAACCTCAGTAGATTGTGACATTGGCAGATGGCTTTGGGGAAATTTGAGACTGGGAAGGTTTTGGGGTCACTCTGCAAAGTGGGTGGTGGAAGCCAGAGGTGACCTGCATGCTTGTATGCTGGCTGTTGGTGTCAGGGCTGTGAGCCACAGCAGTATAACATTTAAGACACCCAGAGTTGCAGGGCAAGTGATGGCATAAGCCATCACTGGTCTGGTTTGAGCCCCAAAGTGTCACACTGGGTGTGACTGGATGCAGATGAGAGTGAGTATGTTCAAACAGAATCCTTGGAAGACTGAAGTGGTGACCATGCTCTGGAGAAAGCAAGTAAAAGAGTTAGAGGGGTGATAGAACATCTTGCTGATAAGGATTTATGTCCAGGGGCAGCTCTAGTGGTTGTGCATGGGTTTAGTTGCACCCACAGATATAATTAAACCAAAGGTGCAAAAACACGTTGTGTGCAATTCCACTTGTAGCACATGGTTGTGCCACTCCTGGCCACATCACTGCATGATAATATCAGAGTCATGTGCTGCCACAGAGGTCCGAAGGGCAAAATCTGCCAGAGGTGACACTGGGGTGGGTTTGTGGGATACCATTGTGTCCCAGACTCCAGGCAGCATGGACTCAGGGGCACGGTTCTGCACTCATGGCAGGGTCTCTCCCTGCTCTGAGTAGCCAGGTCTGGATGCTGAGCAGAGCTGCCTCCCACACTGTGTCCAGGGTAGGGTCTCTCCCACCTCCATGAGTAACTGGGGCTGCCACCTCACTGGACCATCTCCTCAGATTTGGGATCCACCCTGGCAGGTCAGGGGAGGGGCTGAGATTCCACCCAAAGTCCTAGCATACAGCGTCTGTGTGTTTGTCTGTCTGTCACTGTGTATGCATTTCCATGTCAGTCTGCCTCTGTCAAACAAGTGTTGGAGAATCAAACTGTACCCACTGAATTGGCAAGCTACATCTGCCCCTCTGTATTTCCAACATTTGAGAATGGTACAGTTACTCTCTCAGCTGCCTTTGGATGGTCAAATAACAGCCGTGACCATGGCTGCTTCTTTTTAACATTTGTATAAAGTCATGAGGCTGCAGCCTTTTCTTTCAGATGCAGACTTTGTCACTGTGGCTCATGCCTTTGTTATTGCTAGGTTGGATCACTGCAGCGTGCTCTACATTGGACTAAACCTTAAATCCATTCAGAACGTGAGGCTAGTGCAGAACGTACCCCTGTTAGGTGAGGTGTCTTGTTGTGAACATGTGACACCAGTGATCTGGGATCCACACTGGCTGTCTATTGGCTTCTGGGAGATATTTAAGTGTTTGGTTTTTGTTTCTTAGTATAACCAGTAAAGCCCTAATGGCTTGGGGCCTTACTACGGAAAGAATGCCTCTTTCCCCATGCTATGCCATAATGAGATCAGTGGAAGTGGCTGAGGTAGATCTCCCTTGGTTTGAGCTAGGAGGCTGATGGCACAGTGTTCTTCTTGAAGTCCTTTTCCTTTTGAGTGCTATTACCCATCATAGAAAAAAGGTGATAATGAACCCAACATAGGACTGTCCTCTATCTCTTGATTTAATGCCCAGGAGGGGGAGAAAGCGCTTTCAAATGTGCCCAAAAGGTTAACATGTAGAGATCATGGATGGAATTGTGGTAAAGGCATGAGAATGGGACCCAGGAGACCTGGATTCAGCTTCTTGGTCTCTCACAGAAATCTAGGTGATCTTGGACAAGAGATTTAATTTCTCCATTCCTCAGTTCCCTTCTGAAAAATAGAAACAATACTTCCTATCTCTCACGCACTGACTGTCTTGTTTATTTAGACTGTAAGCTGCTTTGGGCAGGGACTCTCTCTTACTATGTATATGTACAGTGCCTAGCATAAGGGGGCCTGAACTTGGTTGGAGCTTCTACATACAAATGTACTAGCGATGATAATTAATAAGCACACTGAAGACATCACAGCCCATGTGTCCTTCCCAACCCTCCTTTTGACTTTATTAACACCTTAAACAGAAGGGGTAACATATAGGGTTGCCAATTTTGTAATATTTAGAACCGAATACTCCAGCAGGAGTGCTGGAACCTCCCTCGCCCTGCCTTTTCCTTTACGAGGCCCTACCCCGCCTCTTTCCCAAGGCCCTGTGCCTTCCCCGAGGTCCCACCCCCGCCTTGTCCCTTCCTCCCAGGCCCTGACCACTGTTCACTCCTCTTCCCCCTACCCCCTGTTGCTTGCTGCTTTTCCCCTCTCCCCCCACCTTCCCTCTGCCCGGGGCAGGAAGGACTCACCTGCGGAGCCAGGGCTGGGAGCTGCAGCCACGCAATATGGGTAGAAGGTGGCACCGGCTGATTAGGGGCTGGCATGGGTGATGATCTGGTGCCTCTCCGCCTTCCCCACCCACAGTAACGGGACTTTGGGTGTCTGGTCAGTAGATCTGACTGGACACTGTCAGGTCCCCTTTTCAACCAGGCTTTCCAGTTGAAAACCAGGCACCTGGCCACCCTAGTAACATACGAGTAGTAGATCGAGTCTGGCCTGGTTGTTTGACTCAGGATTCCCCTTCACAATCACCACGTTCCCCTTCGCTCTTTTTTTTTTTTTTTTTTGGTGTGTCTGAGTTCCCAGTTGATTGCTTCAGACCCTGAAGGCTCTTTCTTTGCACCAGGCAGCACGAGATATAGATGAGCTTGTGAGGGTAAGTCACGGTGTTTCTTCTCTTCCTCTTTTACTTCCAAGATTCAGAGGGACCTTTGGCAGTCTTATGGCATCAGTCCACTCAGTCCTAAAATTTGGAATCTGGATACTCCATCGTTTTTGTACTACATTTCATAGAAACATAGAATATCAGGGTTGGAAGGGACCTTAGGAGGTCATCTAGTCCAACCCCCTGCTCAAAGGAGGACCGATCCCCAATTAAATCATCCCAGCCAGGGCTTTGTCAAGCCTGACCTTAAAAACTTCTAAGGAAGGAGATTTCACCACCTCCCTAGGTAACGCATTCCAGTGTTTCATCACCCTCCTAGTGAAAAGGTTTTCCTAATATCCAACCTAAATCTCCCCCACTGCAACTTGAGACCATTACTCCTTGTTCTGTCATCTGCTACCACTGAGAACAGTCTAGATCCATCCTCTTTGGAACCCCCTTTCAGGTAGTTGAAAGCAGCTATCAAATCCCCCCTCATTCTTCCCTTCTGTAGACTAAACATCCCCAGTTCCCTCAGTCTCTCCTCATAAATCATGTGTTCCAGACCCCTAATCATTTTTGTTGCCCTCCGCTGGACTCTTTCCAATTTTTCCACATCCTTCTTGTAGTGTGGGGCCCAAAACTGGACACAGTACTCCAGATGAGGCCTCACCAGTGTCGAATAGAGGGGAACGATCACGTCCCTCGATCTGCTGGCAATGCCCCTACTTATACATCCCAAAATGACATTGGTCTTCTTGGCAACAAGGGCACACTGTTAACACATATCAGCTTCTCATCCACTCTAACCCCTAGGTCCTTTTCTGCAGAACTGCTGCCGAGCCATTCGGTCCCTAGTCTGTAGCGGTGCATGGGATTCTTCCGTCCTAAGTGCAGGACTCTGCACTTGTCCTTGTTGAACCTCATCAGATTTCTTTTGGCCCAATCCTCCAATTTGTCTAGGTCCCTCTGGATCCTATCCCTACCCTCCAGGGTATCTACCTCTCCTCCCAGTTTAGTATCATCTGAAAACTTGCTGAGGGTGCAATCCACACCATCCTCCAGATCATTTATGAAGATATTGAACAAAACAGGCCCCAGGACCGACCCTTGGGGCACTCCACTTGATACCGGCTGCCAACTAGACATGGAGCCATCGATCATTACCCGTTGAGCCCGACAATCTAGCCAGCTTTCTATCCACCTTATAGTCCATTCATCCAGCCCATACTTCTTTAACTTTCTGGCAAGAATACTGTGGGAGACCGTGTCAAAAGCTTTGCTAAAATCAAGGAACAACACGTCCACTGCTTTCCCTTCATCCACAGAGCCAGTTATCTCGTCATAGAAGGCAATTAGATTAGTCAGGCATGACTTTCCCTTGGTGAATCCATGCTGACTGTTCCTGATCACTTTCATCTCATGTAAGTGCTTCAGGATTGATTCTTTGAGGACCTGCTCCATGATTTTTCCGGGGACTGAGGTGAGTCTGACTGGCCTGTAGTTCCCAGGATCCTCCTTCTTCCCTTTTTTAAAGATCGGCACTACATTAGCCTTTTTCCAGTCATCTGGGACTTCCCCGGATTGCCATGAGTTTTCAAAGATAATGGCCAATGGCTCTGCAATCACATCTGCCAGCTCCTTTTGCACTCTCGGATGCAACACATCCGGCCCCATGGACTTGTGCACATCCAGCTTTTCTAAATAGTTCCAAACCACTTCTTTCTCCACAGACGGCTGGTCACCTCTTCCCCATGCTGTGCTGCCCAGTGCAGTAGTCTGGGAGCTGACCTTGTTCGTGAAGACAGAGGCAAAAAAAGCATTGAGTACATTAGGTTTTTCCACATCCTCTGTCACTAGGTTGCCTCCCTCATTCAGTAAGGGGCCCACACTTTCCTTGACTTTCTTCTTGTTGCTAACATACCTGAAGAAACCTTTCTTGTTACTCTTAACATCTCTTGCTAGCTGCAACTCCAGGTGTGATTTGGCCTTCCTAATTTCACTCCTGCATGCCCAAGCAATATTTTTATACTCATCCCTGGTCATTTGTCCAATCTTTCATTTCTTGTAAGCTTCTTTTTTGTATTTAAGATCCGCAAGGATTTCACTGTTAAGCCAAGCTGGTCACCTGCCATATTTACTATTCTTTCTACACATCGGGATGGTTTGTCCCTGTAACCTCAATAAGGATTCTTTAAAATACAGCCAGCTCTCCTGGACTCCTTTTCCCC
Organism: Lepidochelys olivacea; assembly: GCF_965140295.1. Classification (NCBI taxonomy): domain Eukaryota; kingdom Metazoa; phylum Chordata; order Testudines; family Cheloniidae; genus Lepidochelys; species Lepidochelys olivacea. Next base: position 135,839,581 of record NC_140411.1, on the reverse strand, counting down.
TCTTGTTATTCTTCCAGGGGATCTTGCCCATTAGTTCCCTGAGGGAGTCAAAGTCTGCTTTTTTGAAGTCCAGGGTCCGTATTCTGCTGCTTTCCTTTCTTCCTTGTGTCAGGATCCTGAACTCGACCATCTCATGGTCACTGCCTCCCAGGTTCCCATCCACTTTAGCTTCCCCTACTAATTCTTCCCAGTTTGTGAGCAGCAGGTCAAGAAGAGCTCTGCCCCTAGTTCGTTCCTCCAGCACTTGCACCAGGAAATTGTCCCCTACATTTTCCAAAAACTTCCTGGATTGTCTGTGCACCGCTGTATTGGTCTCCCAGCAGATATCAGGGTGATTGAAGTCTCCCATGAGAACCAGGGCCTGCGATCTAGTAACTTCCGTGAGTTGCCGGAAGAAAGCCTCTTCCACCTCATCCCCCTGGTCTGGTGGTCTATAGCAGACTCCCACCATGACATCACCCTTGTTGCTCACACTTTAAGCTTAATCCAGAGACTCTCAGGTTTTTCTGCAGTTTCTTACTTGAGCTCTGAGCAGTCATACTGCTCTCTTACATACAGTGCAACTCCCCCACCTTTTCTGCCCTGCCTGTCCTTCCTGAACAGCTTATATCCATCCATGACAGTACTCCAGTCATGTGAGTTATCCCACCAAGTCTCTGTTATTCCAATCACATCATAATTCCTTGACTTTGCCAGGACTTCCAGTTCTCCCTGCTTGTTTCCCAGGCTTTGTGCATTTGTATAGGCACCTGAGATAACTCACTGATCGCCCCTCTTTCTCAGTATGAGGCAGGATTCCTCCCCTCTCACGCACTCCTACTCGTGCTTCCTCCTGGTATCCCACTTCCCCACTTACCTCAGGGCTTTGGTCTCCTTCCCCCGGTGAACCTAGTTTAAAGCCCTCCTCACTAGGTTAGCCAGCCTGCTTGCGAAGATGCTCTTCCCTCTCTTCGTTAGGTGGAGCCCATCTCTGCCTAGCACTTCTCCTTCTTGGAACACCATTCCATGGTCAAGGAATCCAAAGCCTTCTCTTGACACCACCTGCGTAGCCATTCGTTGACTTCCACGATTCTATGGTCTCTACCCAGGCCTTTTCCTTCCACGGGGAGGATGGACGAGGAATATATATTTGATTATATTGTCTTCATCCTGCCTTCTCTTACCACTGCACATTTCATCTCTCTGACCTCAACTCTTCCTCCTGCCCTATCCTTTCCCTACATTTATTCCTATCTCTCATCAGCTCCGTACTGCCTTTACCCATCCCCCTTTCTTCTCCTCCCCCATTCCAATACTAGTGTGTGTCCACAAAACAATATTTTAAGTTTTTATAATATAAATAAACATTAGCTTAAACAAAACAATCCCTTGCCAAAAATCACAGTTTACAAACTTAGTAAGATGATTACATTACTCTTTAAGCAGCCACACAAATCTTGTAACTCTTGTCCTTCTTTCACCATTCCCATCCCTTTTCTTTTATCCATTTGTTATGACTTGTTTTTATTTAGACTCTGATCTGCAAACTCTTCAACATGTGCATAACATTCCTCCCATGAGTAAAGCTCAGCATTCACTGAAGTGTTTGCAGGAATGGGATCTTCAACTGCAGGTTCTAACAGCAAGGATTGTGTCTTCTTTAGTGTTTTGTGTAGCAACTTCAATAAAGAGTATAAACCCTTCGAGGTTCTATAAAACAAGATTGTGAGATCACTGAGGCAGGGACCATCTTTTTGTTCTGTGTTTGTACAGTACCTAGCACAATGGGTCCTGGTCCGTGACTGGGACTCGGGGGAAGGAGGGGTCGACAGAAATACAAGGAATACGAATAGCAATATATTTTATCATTAAGGGGGACCATAATATAAACAATACATTTTATTTATTCTAAAATACAAAGGATAATATTTTTACTGAGCTTTTTTATTTAAAAAAGTTAAAACAAAGTAACTGACCAATCAAATAAGAAGCTAGCTAGACAATGCAATGATGTAGATTAGGACTCTGATATGGTTTCCATTTGACTACGTGAATTATGAACACTTGTTTTAGGTATGTTGTTTTGTTTTTTAATTTTTTTAAAGCAGTTTACCTTATTTCTTCGTACAGTTGTGGGAGCTATATTTCTTTGGTATTAATCTGCAAGCTGTAACGGGAACTCCTGCTGGGAAGTACTAGTATAATGACAATTGCTGTAGAAAGATAAAAACCCCATTCACATTTACAATAAAAGTGAAACAGTGACAAATATTTCTAAAAAATGTGTAAATTTTCAGATATGGAGTCTAGTTGGCATCCGGTATCAAGCGGAGTGCCCCAAGGGTCAGTCCTGGGGCTGGTTTTGTTCAATATCTTCATTAATGATCTGGAGGATGGTGTGGATTGCACCCTCAGCAAGTTTGCAGATGACACTAAACTGGGAGGAGAGGTAGATATGCTGGAGGGTAGGGATAGGATACAGAGGGACGTAGACAAATTAGAGGATTGGGCCAAAAGAAATCTAATGAGGTTCAACAAGGACAAGTGCAGAGTCCTGCACTTAGGACGGAAGAATCCCATGCACCGCTACAGACTAGGAACCGAGTGGCTACGCAGCAGTTCTGCAGAAAAGGACCTAGGGGTTACAGTGGACGAGAAGCTGGATATGAGTCAACAGTGTGCCCTTGTTGCCAAGAAGGCTAATAGCATTTTGGGCTGTATAAATAGGAGCATTGCCAGCAGATTGAGGGACGTGATCACTCCCCTCTATTCGGCATTGGTGAGGCCTCATCTGGAGTACTGTGTCCAGTTTTGGGCCCCACACTACAAGAAGGATGTGAAAAAATTGGAAAGAGTCCAGCGGAGGGCAACAAAAATGATTAAGGGGCTGGAGCACATGATTTATGAGGAGAGGCTGAGGGAACTGGGATTATTTAGTCTGCAGAAGAGAAGAATGAGGGGGGATTTGATAGCTGCTTTCAACTACCTGAAAGGGGGTTCCAAAGAGGATGGATCTAGACTGTTCTCAGTGGTGGCAGATGACAGAACAAGGAGTAATGGTCTCAAGTTGCAGTGGGGGAGGTTTAGGTTGGATATTAGGAAAAACTTTTTCACTAGGAGGGTAGTGAAGCCCTGGAATAGGTTACCTAGGGAAGTGATGGAATCTCCTTCCTTAGAGATTGTTGAGGTCAGGGTTGACAAAGCCGTGGCTGGGATGATTTAGTTGGGATTGGTCCTGCTTTGAGCAGGGGGTTGGACTAGATGACCTCCTGACGTCCGTTCCAACCCTGATATTCTATGATTCTATGATCTTTACACTCTAAATTTTTGCTGTTTAATCTTGTTTGTCTGGAAGCATCTCTCTCAATTGTTCCTCATTTCAAGAGACATCACTCATTTAGTCTGTTACCTGCTTTCTACATAAATTTGATGTCCTCTCACTTTTGATGTTGAAAATTATTTGCATCAAAAATAAAGAAACTTGTAACTGAGGTTATAAAAATTATTTAAACTCAAGGAGTAAATCCCACATAATTTTTGAGTTTCTTGCATGAATGCTTTTTGTATGTCCTTCATTTGGCGGACTTTGTTCCACATTGTGTCTCACAGTTGAGCTTTGGCAGCTCAGTGGTATGTATGAAAGATGTATAAAAATGGAAACTTACTATTGATTGCATATTCAAGGAGATTCAAAAGTGCAAGTTTTCTCTCAAAGTCCTCATTAACTTACGTTTATTAAGCTGGTTTCAAAACTTCTGCTGCAATGGTACTATAACATAGGAATTATAATCCTCTTCGACCACAGTTCAGCCTTCCTTGGGTACAAATTGGTGAATGAAGCCATTCGCTGTGAAGGTAATTTAGCTTCAGAGTTAGGTGGGCTATGTATGTCAATAATTGTGACAGTACTAGTGAAGATTTAGTATGTAGAAAATGCTGGGTAACTGGTTTTACTATGTACTTTTTGCAAATGCCTTTCATAGACTCTGGTTGTCTCTGTAATACTCTGTGTATTCCAATAGTACAAGATGCTATACTTAAATATTTAAAGTTGTAGGTAAAAAGTATAATATTTTATTTGAGAAATTCAATGTGACCATGTAATTAAAGATTGCCTCATAATGAGATCAGCATGAAGGTTTGCACATCCAACTTCAACAGCATATCCTGACTTTAGAGTGCTTAACCATGTAACATTAGTGTTATCTTAATGTAGCTTATTATATCCAATATATTATATCAAATGCCATTTTAAATAGTCAAAATGCTAGCAGTAAGAGGACTTTCTCATTCTTTGCCTTTTTTTCTGCTTCGTTCACATGTGTGAATATTCTGTTGGAAATCCTGAAGAGGTAATGGCTGGCCATGAACCAATTGCATTACTTTGTTAATTTATATACATTAGTGTGTAAATATAGATAATTGAAAGTGCGTGTGGTATCTTTTGCAATTACTTCTGTTTTGTTTGGCTTTGTTACTGGTGAATTGCAAATGAAATCATTAAAATTCCACCTACTTCAGCAGTATGTGATTAAATATCTCCATTAGCCAGGCTTCGAGGGGGCGTTCAGCAAGGGCTTAGTTTAAACTAGCTTCCTTCTTCCCCATTCGCCTTCAGAACATGATACTTTCAGCTGGTTCTGATCACTGGCTTCTGTTCTAATATGGTGGTCCAGAATATAACAAACTGGTGATGCACAGTATTCCAGGGAAGCACAGAGACAACTATTAGGGTAGGTCAGATATAATATGCAGATTATTCCTTGTCCTCAGTTTCCTGCTAGGCTCTCAGTTGGCTTCCAGCACCAGTTTGAGACCATCAGTGAATCAGGGCCCAGCTGTATTTTTGGCTACCCTTTCATCAATGAATCTCGAACACAGCTTCACTTCTCTAGGATAAAATACACATTATACTGAGAGCTGGAAATAGTGTTCTTAACTCACTGGTTATGGAGTGATCTCCCAGAGAGACATGGACTAACTTCTTTAGGCACTTCTAGCATAAGTTGCAGAGCTGGGGGAGCCACCTGAGCCATGGCTTGACGACTTTTAAGCACGTACATAGAAAATAGGGCTGCTGTCTGGCGAATTTTTGACCAGTTTGGCTGGGTTTTTCTCTACTGTCTTGTCAGTTGCTGGTCAAGACTTGTAAATTGCCAGGTGTTTTGCCGCACAAGCATTTGGCCACGTGCACAATGTTCTTGTAACTAGCGGCCACGCATGTTGCAGGTGGGAGTGCACCGTGGCCAGTAACTGGATCCCACTCTGCATGCATAGCGTGGACTGTGCTATGGGCCAGGCCTTACTAGCTGGCTGCAGAAACTGTGGTGGCTCCTCTCAGCACTGGGGACCGGCCAGGAAGCAGGATGGACTCTGTCACCCAATGTGCATAAGGAGCAGGATGGGGTAGGTAGGGGCTCCCTCCTGGGAAGGGTTGTTAGGGGGGCTCCCTTGAGGACTGAGGCTCCTGGGAGGGAATGGATGTAAGGGCTCATGGGCCATGGGGGCAGGCTGCTGGTTAGGGTTGCCAGCTTTCTAATTGCAGAAACCTGAACACCCTTGCCGGGCCCACTGCCCCACCCCTTCCCTGAGGCCTCGCCCCTACCTGAGTCCCTGCCCCCCACTTACTCCATCCCCCCTCCCTCCATCGCTTGCTCTCCCCCACCCTCTCTCTCATGTTCATTTACACTGCAAGGCCCAAACAAGCATATTTATTGTTTTGACAGATGTATTATGCTACATTCAGATGATATTTGTTACAGGATGCTAGAGCTGGCAGCAAAATATTCACAAAGGGTAATTTAAAAAAAAATGAAATTTCACAAAGGTTTTCATGATTCTTTCCCTCCCCTCTTCCCGTTTTTCGTAACCAGCTCCATGCTTTTTGTTCACTAAAGTTATTGTAATTTTGTGTGTGAAATTAGGACCGCACGTTATCACTGCTGCAATGGATCCATTAAAGGCCCACTCCCGAAGCCCAGATACAAATCCATAGAGCACAACCACAGAAATGCACACCTGTCCAGATACCTATAAAAATAAATCTGTAGAAACTGACTCCCACGCCTACATGCAGATACACACGTGTATTCAAGTGTACACATCTAGCATGTGCTAACACATATACTTCCACATTATTTATTATTACAATTGTTGCTTAGTGCCTAGAGACCCGAACTAAGATCAGAGCTCCAGGGTGGTAGGTGCTGGACATACAAATAAAAAGACAGAGTCTGCAACAAAGAGTTTATAATGTAGAGACAAAGGTGGGAAGAATTGTATGATACATTGGCTCTTCTGCAGTTACTAGTCAATGACATTCACTTTTAAAAAAATAATACATTTCTTTTAGAGTTCCCTTCTCTTTTAAAAACTTGTTATGAAATGAATACACACATATTTTGGGTCATCAATTTTTTTGCGTGCAAGCCAGCAAAAGGAATAAAAGTCAAAGAGTTAGGCTGCAAATTTTATTCACGCAGGTATACACACATGCAGCAATACATGCACCTTCCTACACAAAGACACACAGTCTCTTACGTACATACGATGATTCATGCACACACTTGCCTACATAGAGACATGTTTTCATACACTTTTCCAGGGGCTGCCTAAATCACCCAGCCAGGAAGGGAGGAGGGTGAGCTGGAGGGGAAAAGATGGGGGATTGGGGGTGAAGGAGAGAGGATGCAGAGGGAAAGAGGCCAAGGACGAGAACAGGGTGAGGGTGAGAGGGGTCAGTGAAGAAGAGAGGAGGGGGTTTGGGGGTATGTGGGATGGATGGGGATGCAGGGGGAGGCAGAAGGCTCCAGGTGCTTCAGGATGTGGGGGGGACAGGGGTATATAGGGACATAATGGGAGTGCAGCAGTTTGTGGAGGTGAATGGGGTGCAGGAGTGCGGGGGGTGAGGGACATGGATTGGCGGCTCTGGGAGGTGGAGAGGATGTGTGGGAGAGCACTGTAAGGGGTACAGGGCTGGGATGGGTAGGTGCAGGGGGCAGGGTGGGATGGGACGGGGGAGGGATGCAATGATGGGGGGAATGGGGTGCAGGGGGGTTAGGACGGGGAGGGATGCAGTAATGGAGGGATGGAGGTGCGGGGGAGTTGGGACGGGGAGGGATGCAATGATGGGGGGATGGGAGTGCGGGGGGCTTGGGGCGTGGAGGGATGCAGTGAGGGGGATGGAGCCCCATTCCCAGCACTCGGAGATGGGGATACACATACCTCCAACTTCTGGTGCTGGCGATGGGGCGACAGACCGTGGTTCGCAGCAGGGCACGGGCCACAGCTCCAGCCCAGCCACATAAGGAGAAGAGGGCCGGGCAGCAGCGGGAGAGGCACATGCCACACGACCCTTCAACAGCCACCTGCGGAGCACTCGCGAGTGGCACGAGTTCCTCCCCTGCCCTGACCCAGCCCATGGGAGCTGTGCCTGCAGGTGGGGGGCAGCACGCAGAACCCCCTGGCAGCCCCTAAGGCTAGGAGCTGGACCTACCGGCTCCTTCCAGACCTGGGAGCCATGCAGGCCACTGCGCGGCACTAGCAGGGACCCTGCCAGCACTGCTGTGGTGCCGCAAATCAGTCATTCAGCAGGCCCAGTCAGCAGTGCTGACCGGAGCCATCAGGATTTGTTTTCGACTGCATGTTCCAGTCCAAAACCGGACACCTGGTTACCCTATGGCTGATGGTGGTGGTTCCTGAGAAGGGAAGCACAGGTGGTGGAGTGATAAATATATGACCCCCCACTTTAATGGTGCTCTGCAGCTGCTGACTTCTAGAGTATGCTGCCGGAAAGCTCTTTCACCAATACTGGATAGAGAACAAAAAATAGCAAAAATTTCCTCAGCACCCTCCCAAACAAAGCAGAGCTTCCTGTAACCAGAGGAAGAAGAGCAGAAAACTTCATGAAGTCCTCTAGGGATCTCACTATACAGATAGAATTTACCTGGGAAGTGCCTACATACTGAAGTGAAGGATGCTGCTCAAAAACCTAAGAAGGAATTCTAGTAAATTAGAAGCATGATTTTCTGTTAATGCTGTGTTAGTTTGTCCACTTTGTATTGCATTCATTTGATTGTTTTATTATTCAGTTATGAATTGGCTTCAGCCAATTCTCCAGATACTGAAGGAAGTCTTACATTGGCCATTTATTTCCAAGATCTAACCAGCGCCTTCAGAAGATAGGTGCACTTACTGCGCTCCAGTTCTCCAATACAGTAGTTTTGTTTTAATCATATCTGTGTTTGCAGCTCAGTCACTTATTCCTAAATTCTTCAGAACTCTTGATTGCATACCTTCCAGTCCTGTTCTTTAAGGGCATGTCTACATTGCAATTAAAAACCCACAGCTGGCTCTGCCAGCTGACACGGGCTCATGGGGCTCAGGTTAAGGGGCTGTTTAATTGCAGTGTAGATGTTCTGGCTTGGGCTGCAGCCTGAGCTCTGGAACCTTCCTACCTCACAAGGTCCTAGAGCCTGAGCACCAGCCTGAGTCTGAACGTCTACACTGCAATTAAACCGCCCCTTAGCCTGGGCCCTGGGAGCCCAAGTCAGCTGTCACAGGCCCGCTGCAGGTTGTTAATTGCAGTGTAGTACCCAGTGTTACATATTTGTTCCAGGAGCCTGCAACAGTACACTATCTTTATTGTCTAAAAAGAGTAGTTTTGTCACAGTTCTCCTCGCCAAGATCTCCTGTAGTGAAGACTGGATGCAAAGCAGTCATTTAGCTTTCTGTGTCCTCAGCCTCAGTTTCTCCCTTTTTTCTGCATTACACCTCCTCTGTATCATTAATATGAATATGACCACAGACGGCTCCTCATCACTCTTTCGAAGTTTGCCTAGATTTCCTGTGAGAGCCAAAATCTTCATACTCAAGAGGCCAGTCAATGAACGGTTCCTGTGGTCACCAGATCCCCAGTATTGATGTTTGCAATGATTGAATCCATGGTTATAAAAATAAAAAGGTAGGTGCAGCGTCAAGGGGACTTCTCCCTTGCTAGTGTTTTTCTGTGCTCGATCTACTTTAAGCACTCGCAGGATTTGCTTCTGTCATTGTTCTTAACAAAGACTTGTCACAGTTTGAGCTTTGTAGCAGTGAAGGAAATTGTGCCTGTTCTCATCTTGCATTTCTGTAGCACCTTTTATTTTAGGATCACAACTGAGTTTAAAACATTCATTTCTCACAAGCCCCCCTGTGAAACATATATCCTAAACAGAAGTACAGTATACACATTTTGTAGTATACATTGGTCTCCATTTAGGTTACTGCAGCACGAGTCTACATCATCTGCATGGCATTTTACATCTAGGTTTTACAAGTTTTCCTAATGGGCACACATAATGGGCTTTATTTTGATTCTGCCATTGTTTCTTCCCCCCCACCCCATAAGCATACTGCAATTTCACTGTTTATTGACGTTTCTCCCTCAATGTTTTCCAGTTTTATTAATTTTACAACTTTTCTTCAACCTGGCTTTAAAAATTTTCAGTTTCCCTTACTGTCTATTCATATTGTTCTTTCAAAAAATTGTTCTCAAACTTCCCTTCCAGGGAAGTTGTGGAAGATCAGACCTCTGAGGTCTCATGGAATTTTCTTTAACAGAGTCCAAGGTCATGGGGCTAAATGCATTGTTTAAATATTCATCCAACAAGACCTTTGGCCATGCAGCAACTGAACCCAGCTGAACACTGCTGCTTACAGTCATGATCAGTCTTTGTTTATTTAACCCAGGCTGTATTTTAAACAGTTTTCGATGACAGGCATGTTATGAGTCATATATAGCCTGTAGCAGTGCTTAAATATCCTTAGATTAGATCTGGTTATCTTCACTGCTGCTGAGCAAAATGGGAGGATTCCTTCTTTTCACATTGTTCCATTATTAATCAATGTTATTCTGATGTTTTTCAGTCTGTTATTTGGAAAAAATGTAACCAAGGTTAAAAAAAAGATTTTATTGCATGCTTTCCCCCAATGAGTGAAGAGATTACACCACCAGTTTTTGGAAGAATTTTAAGTGTTCATTTAAAAACAAAAGTTTCTAGCCCTTTTGATTGCAATGATAATCCAAGTGTGAACTGAGGCAGTGTTGTCTTCTTATTTCTGCAGTCAGACAACTCCAGGGTCTTCTGCTGCTTGGGAAAGATATGAGCAGTAGATTTACCCTGTAATTCCCTGCTACTATTTAGAGCCCTATGACAGCAGTCAAAAATCTTGTCAATTTTAACTTTGTTGTCCCCTCTGAGCAGGCAGGAGCAGAAGTGAAAGCTAGTACTGAAGTATTCATGGGGGAGGAGCACCAGAAAAATGAAAGGCCCAGGTAGAGTAGTAGAGACTCATCATCCCACATGAGCTAGGAGGCTCACAGGTTGTGGGTGTAGAGAGCGAGGTCTTTTTTCTTTCCTGCAGCTAGATGCGGTTAAGAGAGTTTCATACTTATCCCACCCACTAGACAGAGGCGGCCATGAAAGATGAACCCTCCCAACAGGATATAGGGCAGAGCCCTGATAAGCATCTTGGCACTCACTCCATTCCCAGCAGTTGGAAGTGGGTTCTGGGAGGTAGGCTAGTAGGTTTTAGTCCTCTGCCTAGTGGCTGCTAGGGGTCTATTACATATTTCAGATCCTGAAAGTGTGTAGGGAAATGTGCCACAGTCTGGCCATTGGCCTTCTAAAAATCTTAATTTATAGTTATCTGAATGATTTGTTAACTTTCATCCAGCCATTGATCAAAAGAGAGGCAATTATTTGCATTTTGAGTGTCCCAGTCAGCTGTTTTCTACAATTGAACAGTTGTAATCACACCAGATACTTCAAAAAAATTGTAATTACTTTTCTGTGGCAACCTGGAGACGGGAAAGAGACTATTTCTCACAGGTAAAAGAAACCACCACTATTTAGATTGATTTAACAGAGGCTGGTTCGCTGACCTGTCACAAGGTGAGTGGCCCCTACAAAGGGAGAATGGGCCAGCCCCACCTGTACCATAATTAATTAGCTGCCTCCCAACCTAAGGGGGTAGAACTAAGCATGTCAGGTGAAAGCTTAATGGACATCTGGGCTTCACAGAAGGGCTGAGAGAGATCAGTCTGGGGAGTGGAACCATAGGAAGTGGGTAGGCTCCTGTTGGAGGCCCTGAGCCAGGGCCTGCAGGAGGCTACGTACTCAGGGGAGCCAGCCTGGGGGGTGAGTGCTATTTACAGGAGCAGGGGAAAGACTCTCCAAGATTCCAGTAGAGATAAGGAGGTTTTAGTACCGTTATACAAGGCACTGGTGAGACCTCACCTAGAATACTGTGTGCAGTTCTGGTCTCCCATGTTTAAGAAGGATGAATTCAAACTGGAACCGGTACAGAGAAGGGCTACTAGGATGATCCAAGGAATGGAAAACCTGTCTTATGAAAGGAGACTCAAGGAGCTTGGCTTGTTTAGCCTAACCAAAAGAAGGTTGAGGGGAGATATGATTGCTCTCTATAAATATATCAGACAGATAAATACCAGAGAGGGAGAGGAATTATTTAAGCTTAGTACCAATGTGGACACAAGAACAAATGGATATAAACTGGTCATCAGGAAGTTTAGACTTGAAATTAGACGAAGGTTTCTAACCATCAGAGGAGTGAAGTTTTGGAATAGCTTTCCAAGGGAAGCAGTGGGGCCAAAAGACCTATCTGGCTTTAAGATTAAACTCGATAAATTTATGGAGGAGATTGTATGATGGAATAACATGATTTTGGCAACTAATTGATCTTTAAATATTCATGGTAAATAGGCCCAATGGCCTGTGATGGGATGTTAAATGGGGGTAGGATCTGAGTTACTACAGAGAATTCTTTCCTGGGTATCTGGCTGGTGAATCTTGCCCATATGCTCAGGGTTCAGCTGATCTCCATATTTGGGGTCGGGAAGGAATTTTCCTCCAGGGCAGATTGGAAGAGGCCTTCCTCTGCAGTATGGGGCACAGGTCACTTGCTGGAGAATTCTCTGCTCCTTGAAGTCTTTAAACCATTCTTCAATAGAGGACTTCAATAGCTCAGACAAAGGTGAGAGGTTTATCGCAGGAGTGGGTGGGTGAGATTCTGTGGCCTGCATTGTGCAGGAGGTCGGACTAGATGATCATAATGGTCCCTTCTGACCTTAGATTCATAGATATTATTATGAGCACAGAAAGGTGCTGAAAACAGGACACAGAGGCTGGGCTGAAGAGAAGCCCCTGAAGGGCAAAAGAATTGTTTTGTTTTGTTTGGAGGGCTAAGCCACAACACCAATATTTAAAATCAAAATCAAATGACAGTTCAGTTTGCAGGTATCACACCACCTAACTTTCCTGAAGTACATTAGCAAGGAGTACAACAAAGAATAGATGTTTTGAAAGTGTGAAAGTTAATCATTTGCTGTTGAACAGCATAAGGTTTTACATTTTTACCATTAAAACTGTCAAAATGTAGCTAATAGAGACAATGTGTGCTTTTGTTTATATTTGCTATAGCATTTGTCAAGCAAAACTTACTTAAAGGGATAGTATCATGTAGTTTAGGGTGCAAATTTAGATGTATGTTCTTTTATTTAAAACAGGGTCTAGACTCTACTGTGAACTTGAATTCTCTTTCCTAATTTCAGTTAGAACTGTTTTGTTTTGGATACAAAACTTCCTTGTAGGACTGGAAACCTATGCAGTACAACATTGTGCTAGTGTACAACAACGGGAACATTGAAACTGATTAGACTAATTTCTGCAAAAGTAGAGTGCAGTATAAATAGACATCCACACACCATAAATGGTGAAAATCTTAGCTTTTATTTTTAACTTCCAAAACTAAACTACTGCAGATCATTATTCTTGGGACAACCCTCAAAATGCATCTATAAGCTTCTCCTAATGCAGAATGCAATTGTTCCCTTTTTGCAGAGGGATTAGTTGTTAAAACGGAACACCACTGCCTCATGCTATCTATATGTCTGTTTCTCAGTACAGGCTAAGGTGTTGGTGAAAAAACAGAGACATTGGATTAATCTTGAAATTAAAAATTTTTATACACTTATAAAATACACATACAAAACAAACCAATACCAATAACAAACTCTTCTTTGTCCACCTACTCCCTCAGAGCTAATAAATTCCACCTCCTTGAAAGGCACTTATATCCTCCTTAACCCATCTCTTCTTTCTGAAGGGCTGGGAGAATGGATATGGTTTGCAGTGTGCTGTCAAGAAGAACAGAGTTGGGCTGTGTTGAACCAGATTGAAGAAAGAATTGATAACCCCCTTGCCAAGTACAGGTTACAAGGACGGGAGCTCACCTGGCCATGTGGTGGTACCTGAACGTCTGGAAACATCCAGGGATTCAACAAGGCCAAAGGTTGCAGAGCTGCCAGACAAGTGAACATCTTCACTCTACAAAAATGCACGAAAGCTTATCCCCAAATAAATCTGTTAGTCTTTAAGGTGCCATCGGACTGCTAATCGTTTTTGTGGATACACGGCTACCCCTCTGATATCTTCACTCTAGGATTTTGAAATAGCCTCAGCTCTTCTGGTTGTGTTTCTTTAGCCTAACTGTATAATTTCTGCCTTAAATTACACTTCTCAGTATATTTGGATGCCCAAATATCTGCAGCTGTGAAAAATACCCACTTCCACTAGACTGTGTTTCATCCTATCAGAAACTGGTCTAGTTATTGGAAATCTGAATTCTTAGATTACTGTTTCAGTTTCCAGCTCTCATCTAGGAATTAAGGTCTCACATCCTGAAACAGCTCCAAGAGGTACAGAGCGCTGCAGCTGCCTTCTCAGTACTGCATGTAGCTGTGAACATATCATTCTGATGCTCTGCTCTTTGAATGGTCTTTCATTCAAATGCAGTCCAACTGTGGTCTCCATTTTAATATTCAAAGCCCTCCATGGAACTGTTCTGGGCCATTTCCAAGATCATCTCTCTATCTGTGACTGACATATCCACAGCTGTGTTCCAGTGAAACCATGCTCCATATCAATTAATTTTTCTAAATGAAATTTTGTTGAAATCCACACACTTCCACAAAATGTTTAAATTTCCAAACACTGCATTTTTCATGGATCAGAAACATTCAGTCAGAAAATTTCCAGCCAGCTACACTAAAGACCAAGTTGCTATATGGCAAATTTCATCCTAAAATGTTCTGTTCTGCTCTGACTATGAAGTAGCCCTGTGCCTGGTTGAGCAAGATCTAACTGCTTAGGGAAGTGAATGACTGTATGGGTTTCTTTACTAAACAATTTGTAGACCTGAAGAATATGCTGGTTTATTTTATCGATCTAGAAAGTTTTGGAAGCCTTGCACTCCACTCTTTTGGATGCCCACACAAAGCTAACAGAATCATATTTGATTTCTTTCAACATTTTTTTCTGTGCAAATACAGTTTTACCACCCTGCACACATTTGATGTATGTAACTGTCGGGTTCTAGGCTACGTCTACACTACAACTGTGTCACCACAGCCATGCTGTAAAAGGCATGCAGTGTAGCCACTGTTTGTTGGCTCTTCTGCCGACAAAAAACTTCCACCCCAAACAAGTGGTGTTAGCTCCTGCCGACAATGCACTGTTCACACTGGTGCTTGTTGTCGGCAAAACTTTTGTCTTTTGGGGATGTGTTTCTTTAACACCACTGAAAGACAAAAGTTTTGTTCAGTTGCCAGTGTAGACATAGCCCTAGAGAGCTTAGGAGAGAAAGTAAAGAAATGGACTGATTCTAGTAAAAAGCATTTCTAATTCTGAAAACAAGTTCAAGTCATTTTTAATATGTACTCCATCCGCCATTTAATTAACAATAACCATGTACTCCTGAGGCACTGTTGTTTATTTGCAAAGAATACAGAAAGTCCTGCATCCCTGGCCACAGGAGGAACTGAAAATGCAGGAGACCGTTTCTTTGCTTACAGCCTCAACCCTCTTTTAGCCAGACCCACAAGGCTGCGCCTGGCTTTTTCCTTTGTGTTCTCCCCACCCCACCCACACCCTTACCCAAAATAATACCCAGCAAAGCCCTTTGCTCACGCAGTTTTAATTCTTGTGTGGACATGCACGTGCCTTTTGTGTGAGGTGGGGACTACTATAAAGGAACCTTAACTGTTTTATAGCTATTTAAAATGAAGGGTGGCAGTTACACACACCAGCTTCAATGATGTTTCACCCAATCCACAAACAATTATCTTGAAATGGGAATTGTTAAACTGAATGATATTCCATATCGGCAGACAGCCTAAAATAGTGAAATGATACTGAAATTTAAATAGCTTTCATGATATAATGTTGGGAGTGCATATAAATCCCTGAAATAACAAAACTCTAGTGTACTGATAGTGTCCCTTTAAGTACATGACACTAAGTTTAGCCCTCAAATTTAACCTATTTAAATGTTAATGGCAATCTATTGAGGAATGTTTACTGGATTCTAATAGGTTGATCCATCAGGATCTCATGTTGTAGCTATTTATATAAGGAGGACCTAAAAATGGCATACTGCTGGTATATTTGTCCATCAATTGCTGGGTTAACTTGATGCTAAATTATTTTTTAAAAGAATTCTCTGTTCATATGCTAAAAACAATTTGGTGTCTGATTCTGATCACCTATACACGTGTAAACTGGAAGACCATTGACACTGGAGTTCCACTAGTGAGATCAGAATCAGGCTCTTGGGTGGAGGCATTTTACTCAGGAATTCTTTTTGTCACTCTTAGGCCTGGTCTACACTGTGTGTATGTGGGGGGTATCGATCTAAGTTACGCAACTTCATCTACATGAATAACATAGCTGAAGGCGACGTACTTAGATCTACTCACCGCAGTGTCTTCACTGTGGTGAGTCAACTGCTGCTGCTCCCCCGTTGACTCTGCCTGCGCCGCGCACGCCGGTGGAGTACAGAAGTCGACGGGAGAGCGCTCAGGGTTTGATTTATCATGTCTAGACTAGACGTGATAAATCGATCCCCGCTGGATCGATCGCTGCCCCCCGATTCGACGGGTAGTAGTATAGACATACCCTTAGAGTCAAGTTGTAGCCACCCATTATCAAAGTGAACCATAAGCTCTGATGCCCAGGTGGGGTTTTTAAAAACATTCAGTGCTCCCATTAAAGTCAAAGGGAGTTTTACCATTGATTTCAATGCTGAGTGCTTTCAAAAATCCTATATACAAGTTCAGCAAAATTCTTGTGTGTGTGTGTGTGTGTTTTAAACCATAGAAAATAGCGGTGTGTGTGTGCGGGGGGGGGCTAACTTGCCCTTTTCAGAGGCCGTTTATTGATTTCTTCCTATATATACAAACAAGGCTGCTGGCAGCTAGTAGTTAATAGTTAGGACCTCTTGAACATTGTTAAGTATCAGAGGGGTAGCCTTCTTAGTCTGGATCTGTAAAAGCAGCAAAGACTCCTGTGCCACCTTATAGACTAACAGACGTATTGGACCGTAAGCTTTCGTGGGTGAATATCCACTTTGTTGGATGTGAAAGCTTATGCTCCAATACGTCTGTTAGTCTATAAGGTGCCACAGGACTCTTTGCCGCTTGAACATTGTTGTTACTCTTTACAGGACTGCAGGGTGATTCTTTTCTTGGGACAGTACCTGCTAAATCCATTTTGGTGTAAGTAGCAGAAGAATTTATTTGTACAGACTTGTGGTCAATGATTAGGTTCTGTAGATAAATCTTTCAAACCTGGTAAGGTTTCAAAAATGTGTTTAAAAACACTGATTTGTAAATTAAGATCAGAAACTATTATTAGCTTTTGTTTGGAGTTAAAACATTGTTATATATGGCATGGATTGTAAGACAACTCCAAACTCAAGATGTGGATCTGCTCTATCTCAGCCTTGGCCTCTTCAATCTCTGCTTTTTGAGGGCCCAATCTCTTCCAAACAGAGGAATGGATCCTATGATTACACTTTTAGGTCTTGATTCTCCACTATGCTAAGGGTTTTGGGGGGTTGATCATAGGAACCATTCCTCTGTTTGGAAGAGATAATAGTACTACTTTAAGTTATAAATGATTTAAGGAAACATAATTTCACAACAAGAACATACGTTTGGAATTGTAGGACATTGAAAGGAACAACAGTTCCCCTAATTTTCCATGTTTTTAAAAAATTGTTCTGTATGTTTCCTATTCCTTTCTAAAGTGCCTTTGAGTCTTGACTTTTCTCCCACATGAATGTAGAGGAGACAGGAGTTGCTGAATTTTGAAATGGTCACATTAAGTAAACTTTATCATGGGACTGAAGAGAGGGAAGAAGCTGATTCTTTAATGAGTTACTCTTCAGTTATTTGAAGTTTTCCAAAGCATTTCCATAGACAAAATGCAGATCACACTAAAAATCTAGCAAACTTCACTTTGGATATTATGCCTATTTTACTTACCTTTCTTTTATCATGGTATATTAAACATAAAATCCGTACATAAAAAAAAAAAGACAAATGGGGCAGTAAAAGAGGCATATTACACAAATTAACAAAGAAATAATAAATATAAAACAAAATAATTGCTCCTTTCAAAAATCAGACATTTCATAAAAATTTGAGGACCACCAAAGATTCACAAAATATTGATATGGGTTGGTCAAAATGTCATTGAAGCTGTTGGGTGTAACTGCCACCCTTCATTTAAGATAGTTGTAAGAAACATCTCAGATACATTATAACAACTCCCACCTAAAATAAAAAGCATATGCAAGTCTGCCCAGGAATTAGAACTATGTGGACAGAGAGCTTTGTGAGAGTGTGCGTAAGGGAAGTGACAGACATAGGCTTTTGAGAGGTTCTGGCTAAAAGAGGTTTGGGGCTGCAAGCTAGGAAACTGGCTTCTGTTGTTTGATTCTTTTTGTGTTCAGGGAAACAGGACTTTATACATTCCTTGTAAATAAACATATTTGTATCAAAGGTATCTGACCACATTTCTCCTAACTGGAACAACCAGCAAGACTCTGAATTTTTGGCTAGCCACTTAGGCTAAAAGAAGTAACAATATGTTAAATAACTATCTCGTACATTTTTTTCCTTTTCCCTTATTTTTATGGTCAAGTGTGCATAAATATTTACAGCAAATGCTACAGGATACACTTACAGTGAAAGAAACCAGTGGCTATTTCTTATCTGTCAAATGACACTCTTTTTTTTAACAAAGACTCTGTTTAATTACTGAAAAAAATCCTTTTTACCCTTTGTTCAGGAAAAATGTTCCTTTTTCTTCCAAATGGGGAATTACACACCCAGGACTGAAAAATTATGTTGGCTTGAGGTGCAGAATAGGCAAAATACAGGCG
The DNA here is from genome assembly GCF_965140295.1 of Lepidochelys olivacea. Taxonomy (NCBI): domain Eukaryota; kingdom Metazoa; phylum Chordata; order Testudines; family Cheloniidae; genus Lepidochelys; species Lepidochelys olivacea. The sequence continues at coordinate 135,821,314 of NC_140411.1, read as the reverse complement.
TAGAAGAATGACAGGTTTAAGGCCCCGTGAATTAATAAGGCTATGAAAGGAAGTGTTATAACACTGGAAACCAAAACATTCCCAGATTTACAATGGGAAAATTACTTCTAGTGATTCAAAATGTATGACTTCATAATCTAAATTATGGCCATGACTGTGGTTACTGGAGGGGCCACAGTGAGATTGCGCAATCAGAGCAAACTGCAAAGAATGGGGTAGACAATCCCAAAACAGGTGGTTTATTCTAATAATTAGATTCACCAAGGCAGCAACAAAACAGCTTCTACAATACTGTACCTTACTGGTTATCCAGAAGCCAAAAATACAGCTCCCTCAAAAGCAATCCAGCCCTGGGCTCCCAACTAGACAGCCAAGTCAAATATGGTAAGGATTACTTAAAATCTTATTCACTATATATAAAGTTCTTCCAATCCTAAGAGATCAGACACATTGCCCATCAGGTCAATGAATATTTCAGATTTTATCCAAATACATGCTTACAGCCTATTCTTATTAACTAATATAAGATTTATTAAAGAAGAGAAGAAAGAGAGTACTGTGGTTAAACGATCATTATAAATACAGATATGCATAAAGTTCTTAGGTCAGTTTCATAGCGGAGATGGTGTGCTGCTGAGTTGTAAAAAAATCCTTCCAGAATCAGTTAATTAAGTTATAGTCCAAATAGACAGTCCATGTGCAAAGTGTTTAAATTGTTCCATTAAAAGTATCAGGGTAATCCAGACTAGAGTTGGAGACCACAGTCTTGCGATTCAAACCTCCCCTGACAAGGTTCAAGCAGACTTGAGATGACAGGATCAGGCCCTAGAGTTCTTTTATAGATCTCTGGAAGGCTACAGTAGGCTCTTGACACAGGTAACACAGTGGGTACTCCTTCGATGAAGAACAGGTAATATACATTGTTGCTTTGAAGCCACTTCATAAAAACATAAGAATGGCCATACTGGGTCAGACTAAAGGTCCATCCAGCCCAGTATCCTGTCTACCGACAATGGACAATGCCAGGTGCGCCAGAGGGAGTGAACCTAACAGGTAATGATCAAGTGATCTCTCTCCTGCCATCCATCTCCACCCTCTGACAAACAGAGGCTAGGGACACCATTCCTTACCCATCCTGGCTAATAGTCATTAAAGGACTTAACCTCCATGAATTTATCCAGTTCTCTTTAAATCCTGTTATAGTCCTAGCCTTCACAACCTCCTCAGGCAAGTTGTTCCACAGGTTGCCTGTGCTCTGAGTGAAGAAGAACTTCCTTTTATTTGTTTTAAACCTGCTACCCATTAATTTCATTTGGTGGCTCCTAGTTCTTATATTATGGGAACAAGTAAATAACTTTTCCTTGTTCACTTTCTCCACACCATTCATGATTTTATAGACCTCTATCATATCCCCCCTTAGTCTCCTCTTTTCCAAGCTGAAAAAGTTGTAGCCTCTTTAATGTCTCCTCATCTGGGCCCCATTCCAAACCCTTTCTGAACCTTTTCTAATGCCAGTATATCTTTTTTGAGATCGGGGACCACATCTGTACGCAGTATTCAAGATGTGGGCGTACCACGGATTTATATAAGGGCAATAAGATATTCTCCGTCTTATTCTCTATCCCTTTTTTAATGATTCCTAACATCCCGTTTGATTTTTTGACTGCCGCTGCACACTGCATGGGCACCTTCAGAGAACTTTCCACGATGACTCCAAGATCTTTCTCCTGATTAGTTGTAGCTAAATTAGCCCCCATCATATTGTATGTATAGTTGGGGTTATTTTTTCCAATGTGCTTTACATTGCATTTATCCACATTAGATTTCATTTGCCATTTTGTTGCCCAATGACTTAGTTTTGTGAGATCTTTTTGAAGTTCTTCACAGTCTGCTTTGATCTTAACTATCTTGAGCAGTTTAGTGTCATCTGCAAGCTTTGCCACCTCACTGTTTACCCCTTTCTCTGGATCATTTATGAATAAGTTGAATAGGACTGGTCCTAGGACTGACCCTTGGGGAACACCACTAGTTACCCCCAGTGATGAGCTGCCAAAATCTTAACAACCGGTTCCCTATAAAAAGTTCTGATTTAAGGGATGTGCCACAGTATATATTTTTTGTACCAACAGGGTTACCATATGTCTGTATTTTCCCAGGAGGAATTTTTAAAATTCAAAAATTCCTCCCAGACGGTGATTTAAGAACTGAAAAGCCTGACATGTCTGGGAAAATACGGGTGTATGTTAACCCTATCTAAAGTTCTTTTTTAAAAAGATGGGTCTGAACTAGAAATGAGCTCCGTTTCACATGTGTGGGTCCCTGCTGCTCCCTGGGGGTGTGCTAGGTTGACCAGATGTCCCGATTTTATAGGGGCAGTCCCAATTTTGGGGTCTTTTTCTTATATAGGCTCCTATTACCCCCCACCCCCTGACCTGATTTTTCACACTTGCTGTCTGGTCACCCTAGGGTGTGCACATGTGTGGGTCCCAGCTGCTCCCTGCCCCCCTCATTGAAGCAGGTGTGCAGGGTTACTGCCCTGGGAACTGCAGGGCACCAGTGGACGTGGGGCCAGCTGCAGACAGGGGCGTGGGGCAAGGCTAGCTGGAGGCAGGGGGTGCGGGGCTGGATGCGGGCAGGGCAGAGGGTGTGGAGCCGGCTGGAGATAAGGCAGGGGGTGCGGGGCTGGTGCGGGCAGGGCAGGGAGTGCGGGGCTGGCTGGAGACAGGGCAGGGGGTGCGTGCGGCAGGGGTTGGCTGGATACAGGGCAGGGGGTGCGGGGCTGGTGTGGGCAGGGCAGGGGGTGCGGGGATGCTGGAGACGGGCTGGCTGCGGGCAGCGCAGGGGTTGCGGGGCTGGCTGCGGGCAGGGCAGGGGGTGCGGCAGGGGCTGGTGCGGGCAGGACAGGAGGTGCGGGGGTGGCTGGAGACAGGGGCTGGCTGCAGGCACGGGGTGCGAGGGTGGCTGGAGACGGGCTGGTGCGGACAGGGCAGGGGGTGCAGCAGGGGCTGGCTGCAGGCAGGGGGTGCAGGACTGGCTGGAGATGGGCTGGCTGCGGGCAGGGGGTGCAGGATTGGTTGGAGATGGGCTGGCTGCGGGCAGGGCAGGGGGTGCGGCGGGGCCGGTGCGGGCAGGGCAGGGGTGCGACAGGGGCTGGTGCAGGCAGGACAGGGCTGGTTGCAGGCAGGGCAGGAGGTGCGGGGGTGGCTGGAGACAGGGGCTGGCTGCGGGCAGGGTGGTAGGTGCTCACGGGGAGAGTGGCTAGGAGCCCCCCAAGCAGCAGGATGCAGCCCAGGCCCAGCAGAGCAGCTGGAGACCCACCAGGCAACAGTGGGAGCCCCAGGGCCAGGGGAGCAGCAGCAGCAACAGGGCTCATGGCCAGGGCCCGGCAGCAGCCCACATGGCTCCCGCAGCGCAGCGCCCCCAGCGGTTGGAGGAGGAATTTCATCACTTCTTGGCTGGAGCCCATCAAAGCCTCAGCGGCCCCTGCAGGGAAGCGGGTTAACAACCGGTTCTAAAACTGCTTCAAAATTTAACAACCAGTTCGCGCGAACAGGTGCGAACCGGCTCCAGCTCACCACTGGTTACCCCTCTCCAGTCTGAAAATTTACCATTTATTCCTACCCTTTGTTCCCTGTCTTTTAACCAGTTCTCAATCCATGAAAGGCTCTCCGTTCCTATCCATGACAACTTAATTTACGTAAGAGCCTTTGGTGAGGGACCTTGTCAAAGGCTTTCTGGAAATCTAAGTACACTATGTCCTTAGATCCCCCTTGTCCACATGTTTGTTGACCCCCTCAAAGAACTCTAATAGATTAGTAAGACATGATCTCCCTTTACAGAAACCATGTTGACTTTTGCGCAACAATTTATGTTCTTCTGTCTGCCTGACAATTTAATTCTTTACTATTGTTTCAACTAATTTGCCCGGTACGGACGTTAGACTTACCAGTCTGTAATGGCCAGGATCACCTCTAGAGCCCTTTTTAAATATTGGCGTTACATTAGCTATCTTCCAGTCATTGGGTACAGTCGCTGATTTAAAGGACAGGTTACAAACCATAGTTAATAGTTCCGCAATTTCACGTTTGAGTTCTTTCAGAACTCTCGGGTGAATGCCATCTGGTCCCGGTGACTTGTTACTGTTAAGTTTCTCAATTAATTCCAAAACCTCCTGTAGTGGCACTTCAATCTGTGACAATTCCTCAGATTTGTCACCTACAAAAGATGGCTCAGGTTTGGGAATCTCCCTAACATTTTCAGCCGTGAAGACTGAAGCAAAGAATTCACTTCCTGTTTCCTATGTATACTCAGGTAGTTAGTTGCATTGATTAGCATAAGGGAATTCACCATTCAAAGGTTCACAGGTAATTTACTACAAACTTCAGAGAGAAATAAAGACAATGATGTCTGTCTGTGGAAACTGCAGCAGACTTTATATATACACAGAGAATATGAAACAATACCTCCTCCTACCCCACTGAAGTGAGCTGTAGCTCACGAAAGCTCATGCTCAAATAAATTGGTTAGTCTCTAAGGTGCCACAAGTACTCCTTTTCTTTTTGCAAAGACAATGATGTTATTATTACACCACACGTTTCACCTAATGGCTAATATCTCCTTCTGAATCAATAGAACATAGTAACAGACAGGAAAAGAAATTTAGCATTTACAAGCTGATTAGATCACATTGTTAACATCTAACAAGATATAGGTAAACACAGGCAAACACAATTAGTATTTACTTATAATTCTCTAAGAGTACAGGACCCTCAACCATTTAACATGGCTTTGATAACAATCTACAAGAAATGGTCCTGCTTATCATTTCAATACTTCTCTAATATGTTCTTAAAGGTTGCAATTGGGTCACTTTAGCCTGCTGGTTGCTTAACCCTTTCTGGCTCAGTGTCACAATGGCTAGATCAGACCTGTGTTCCATCTAGTCCAGAATACTGTCTCTAACAGTGGTCAACACCATGTTTCAGAGGATGAAGAAAGAAACTTTGCAGATGGTGATTAACTGAATAACCTGCCCAAAGGAAAAGTTAAGTTAGAGGTTACCTAAACTTAGCTTGAGGGTTTATTTTCCTTCCAAAACTTTTCCCTTTTCTTTGATCCTTACAATATAGTAAGATGCCATAAATGGAGGAAATCTACATAAACTTTCCTAGTTGCCTTTGAAATCTCTGCCTTTGAAATCTCTTGAAAAAAGGTCTTACATGATCCTTTGGTTATACTATGCATTCTTCTGTTTTTGTCCCATCATTGAAAATAATGCATGTAGAGGGGATTAATCCCTTAAATGTATCTAATTTGCAATATTACAATTTATTAAGCTTAGTTCCTGGTGGTTATCTAGAAAAACCTAAAGTCAAGTCTCATTCCCTCTCTCAATGAGCATACACTAACTTGGATGGTAATAATGCTATGAGAGATAGGATCAAAGCAAAGTAATTCCAAGAAGGGATAACAAATGTAATGACTTCATATACACAAATGTCTCTCATAAATAAACAACTAATTTTAAAAAGGACGTTAAACGTTACTTTAAAAGGTTTTCATTGAAGAGGATATTTTTGGTTGAACAATAGAAGAGGTGAAAAATGTTCTCAATACAATGGTAATTAATCTTTAAACCACTCTGTGGTTAGAGTGCTTTCCAAACACAGCAATATTTTTTACTACTTCACAAATACCGTACTTAGTAATGTTTTTGGTTTCTAAGTAAAATACACAATTTAATAAAAGGAAATTAGATATGAAAGCTGTTAATACTTTTATCTCATCTCAAAAGGTTGTTGTGTATACCACACACTATCTGGTATATTTAGCTTTCTCAAGACTCATATGCTACAGGAGTCAGCTTTTATTAACTGAGACCCTGTCACAGGAAAAGTTGCTAGACCTTCAAGAGGAGCTCACACCCCAGCTTTTAATTGTCCTGGATATACTCCCAGATCAGGTAACTTTAGGCTACAGCAGTCACTGCCCTAAAGAGCTTACAGTCTAAATAGACAAGCAGAAAAATGCAGTATTATTACAGGATCCTAAATGGACAGAATTAAAAGGACACTGTCAAACAGTGCACTGAAAACCTGACATTTAACCTGCCTTTAAACTGTAATTTTGTTATGTAGCAGGGATTTTTCCATTTTCTGAATATTAAATAAACCCCATGCTTTGCTGTTGATGTCAGAAGACCGTTTGTTTGTTTTAAATGACCCTACAATATTTTTTCTTCTGTTGCTCCTGTGACGTTATTGACATAAACTGTGACTGTATAGATCATTGTTGCAACCACTGTTATATATTTGCAGCAAATATTGTACAAAAGTTGTCATGTGAGGTGTCTATGAAAAGGTTATTATTTGCTGGTTATGATTATGCTATATGTATTTGTGTATCATTTTTGTAGTTGAAGTTATGAGTATTGGCTATGTACTCGTATCTCAATGTGTTTGATTCTAAGTAGCATTACTGAAACATTTGATCAGCTTCTTGAGAAAGGAATTTGCAGATTAAGTGCCCAATCAAGAAACACTTAACCTTGGGAGACTCCAATCCACATAAAAGGTCTTCCTGGGACATTCAAGGTAGCATGTGAGCAATGGCTGCCGCCTGCAAACTGAGTCATGCATGAACGTGTGACTTGCCCAAGTGGCTACAAACTCCATCTTGTTGCTGTGATTTTGCACAGGAGAACAAAGGGGTTTCCGCCCACAAAAGAAAGAATATAAAAGGCCCTGGAAACTACTTTATTTTGTCTTCAATACTGCTTCTTACCTCTGGAAGGACTTTGCTTCACTGAAGCTCTGAACAAAGGACTGAATGACCCATCCAAACTGTGGATGTACTCCAGAGACTTGATTTGAACCTGCAGTTTATTCCATCATGGATACAAGCCTGAACCAAGAACTTTGCCATTACTGTATGTAATTGATTCCATTTAACCAATTTTACCTGCTAGGCAGCAGTTCTGCGGAAAAGGACCTAGGGGTGACAGTGGACGAGAAGCTGGATATGAGTCAGCAGTGTGCCCTTGTTGCCAAGAAGGCCAATGGCATTTTGGGATGTATAAGTAGGGGCATAGCGAGCAGATCGAGGGACGTGATCGTTCCCCTCTATTCGACATTGGTGAGGCCTCATCTGGAGTACTGTGTCCAGTTTTGGGCCCCACACTACAAGAAGGATGTGGATAAATTGGAGAGAGTCCAGCGAAGGGCAACAAAAATGATTAGGGGTCTGGAACACATGACTTATGAGGAGAGGCTGAGGGAGCTGGGATTGTTTAGCCTGCAGAAGAGAAGAATGAGGGGGGATTTGATAGCTGCTTTCAACTACCTGAAAGGGGGTTCCAAAGAGGATGGCTCTAGACTGTTCTCAATGGTAGCAGATGACAGAACGAGGAGTAATGGTCTCAAGTTGCAGTGGGGGAGGTTTAGATTGGATATTAGGAAAAACTTTTTCACTAAGAGGGTGGTGAAACACTGGAATGCATTACCTAGGGAGGTGGTAGAATCTCCTTCCTTAGAGGTTTTTAAGGTCAGGCTTGATAAAGCCCTGGCTGGGATGATTTAACTGGGAATTGGTCCTGCTTCGAGCAGGGGGTTGGACTAGATGACCTTCTGGGGTCCCTTCTAACCCTGATATTCTATGATTCTATGATTCTAACTCTCATCTATATTTCTTTCTTTTTATGAATAAACCTTTAGATTTTAGATTCTAAAGGATTGGCAACAGTGTGATTTGTGGGTAAGATGTGACTTGTATATTGACTTGGGTCTGGGACTTGGTCTTTTGGGATCAGGAGAACCTTTTTTCTTTTACTGGGGTATTGGTTTTCATAACCATTCGTCCCCATAATGAGTGGCACTGGTGGTGATACTGGGAAACTAAGGGAATTGCTTGTATGACTTATGGTTAGCCAGTGGGGTGAGACCAAAGTCCTCTCTGTTTAGCTGGTTTGGTGTGCCTTAATACTAAAGGAAACCCAGCCTTGGGCTGCAACTACCCTGCTCTAAGCAATTTGTCCTGAATTGATGCTCTCAGTTGTGTCCCCCCAGAGGCAGCATCCTTACAGCTCCAAGTACGAGTCAGCCGCTAGAAGGTATCACAGCAGAGGTGAAAGTAAGCCAGTCCGGTCCGGTCCAGCGTACCAGCAAGAGCCAGTATGCCGTGCCAGGATTGGACCATCTTCCCCAGGCTGGCGCTTTAAAGTGCCCCCCGAGCCCCGCTGCCAGAGCCCCAGGGTAGCGGCGGCAGGGCTCCAGCGATCATTGAAAGGGCAGTAGCAGCGGCCAAAGCCCGGGGCCCTTTAAATCACCCCTGAGCCCCAGGGCTCCTAGCTGCCACTGCAGCTGGTAGCTCTGGGGGTGATTTAAAGGCCCTGGGGCTCCCAGCTGCAGCCAAAGCCCTGGGGCTTTTAAATCTTGATTTAAAGGGCCTGGCCCTACCTCTTCCAGTTGAGGCCATGCCCCCCCTGCTCAGGACTCCGGAGTACCGGTACATCCTTTAAGTTACTTTCACCCTGGAGAACAGTGCCAATTCGTAGACTTGTTGACATGCTTTATAGTCATGCTTTGATAACGGGATGGAAATCAATAGCTTCCCAAACATACACATATACACACAATTCAAAATAATTAGAAACACAAATAATATTTTAAAACTTAAGAATATTCCAAATTGTGAAGAATAAGAAGTCCTAAAATTCACTATTGTAAAGGATACTTAGCAAAGACCTTCTGTAGATACTACTGACCCCTTGAAAAACTTCCCAAAAAGACAGTCTTCCAAATGTATCAGGAAATTCTTGATGCAACACACTCACTGAAGTCCAACCAGGCACTAGGACTGAGTAATTCCAATAGAGATGCTGTAAGTTCTTTAGGGGCAGAGACTGTTTTTGTTCTGGTTGTAGAGCACCTAGCACAGTAAGGTGCTGGTCCACGGCTGACGCTCCTAGGTGCTTCTGCAACACAAATAATCAATAATAAACAGTCCAATTTCCAGAAATCTCTGTTAAACTGCATCAAAAATCTGTAAAAAGGAATAAAGGAGGTCAATTTCCCTTCTTCTGGAGGGAATTTGTGGTAACTGCAGGTTAATTTTCCTCTTTAGCCTTGATTCTAAAATCCTTGCAGTACTGACTAATCAACTAGAAAACTATTGCTAGAGAAGTAGGATTCATAGAGTAATGTGTGGTTTTGGTTTTTCAGCTATGAAAAGATGAGAGCATCTTTCACTGAGATGGTTTAGTATATGTGGGCTCTGTGAAAGACGTGTTTTGATGAGGGATCTCAAAGAAGTGTGCTTGCAGTATGAGGGAGAGAACTTCAAGTAACAGAAGCAAAGGGAGAAGTGAGGTGGAATTAATTAGGATCAGGGGAGAGTTGGAAGTGCTCTGAAATGGGAGCATAGACGTAATCATTAGAGTTATGCAGAGACTTAACGACAAGGATGAGTAATTAAGCTTGACCTTTATAAGTGAGCGAGTAGAGGGCACCAGTAAATGAAGAAACATTGCCCAAATGGGGAGGGAGAAGTTTAGCTGGTGTTTAAGCGGGCTAGAAGGGAACAAAATAGGAATTGAGGAGGTGGGAGAGGTTGCAGTGATACAGGTGAAAGATACTCAGGACAGACTTTTTAGCCATGAGATCAGAAAGGAAGGGATTGAGTTTTGAGATGGTAAAGAGAGACAGAGAACAAGGCAGCAGGACATGGTGACTGCCTGGTTGTGTGGTGGTAAGTGGAAGAAGGAGTCAAATAACACTGAAGCTGCAAGCTAGGGTTATGAGGACCTACCTGGTATTCTGAGCGATGGAAAGTGCCAACCTAGCATAGCTGATCTGAAGGATGAGTAACGATTTCAATGGCCAGCATCTTGTGATCTGATTAACGCAATATTTTTGTTACATCGGGCCCTTGGATGGGTCATTGATGATGAGGATCAAACCTCTGGATCAAGAGAATGAGCATCTACCACCTGAACTTAGAGGCCTGGGTTTGTTAGCAGAATGACTGTGCATAGTGATAATCCTTTATGTGGCCCAGCCACTTGAGGTGGACATAGCACTACACTGTGTAAGTATGGGTCAGTTCAGCTTCAATTCTGAGACTATTTTAGAGTTGCTAGAGCTAGAACTAAAATGCTGTATGTGAACTGAAAGCTTGGAACCTCCACTTTTAAATAGGGTGTGACCGGAGTCCCGGGGGAGCCAACTGAGGTCACTCAATTAGGGTGAACTGCAAAGAATGGGGCAGACAATACCCAAAGCTGGTGGATATTCCAATACTTAGATTTACCAAGCCAGCACAAAACAGCTTCTATAATACCTCACTGGTTATCCAGAAGCCAACAACATAATTCCCTTAAAGTAACCCAGCCTCAGGCCTCCACCCACACACTCAAGTAAAATATGATGAGGATTACTGAAAATCTTATTCGTCATATAGGAAAGTTTTACCAATCCCAAAGGATCGGACACATTACCTCCCAGGTTAATGAATATCCCAGATCTTACCCAAATACGCTCTACAGCCAATTCTTATTTAACTCAACTAAAATTTATTAAAAAAGAAAAGAGAGAGTGAGTATTGGTTAAAAGATCAGTATACATACAAACATGAGTACAATTCCTGAGATTCAGATTCATAGCAGAGATGAATGAGGAGTTGTGGCACCTTAAAGACTAACAACTTTATTAGGTCATAAGTTTTTGTGGGCTAAAACCCACTTCATCGATGCATGGAGTGGAAAATACAGTAGGAAGATATATATATACACAGAGAACATGAAAAAATGGGGGTTGCCATACCAACTCTAACGAGACTCATCAATTAAGGTGGGCTATTATCAGCCGGAGAAAAAAAACTTTTGTAGTGATAATCAGGGTGGTCCATTTCAAACAGTTGACAAGAAGATGTGAGTAACAATAGGAGAAAAATTAGCATGGGGAAATAGTTTTTAGTTTGTGTAATGACCCATCCACTCCCAGTCTTTATTCAAGCCTAATTTAATGGTGTCCAGTTTGCAAATTAATTCCAGTTTGTAATTGAGTGTCCAGGGATGTTGAAGTGTTCTCCAACTGGTTTTTGAATGTTATAATTCTTGACGTCTGATTTGTGTCCATTTATTCTTTTACGTAGAGACTGTCCGGTTTGGCCAATGTACATGGCAGAGGGGCATTGCTGGCACATGATGGCATATATCATTCTTACAACTACAATACCCACCTACTGAAGTGAAGAAAAAGATTGACAGAGCCAGAAGAGTACCCAGAAGTCACTACTACAGGACAGGCCCAACAAATAAAGTAACAGAATGCCACTAGCCATCACCTTCAGCCTTCAACTAAAACCTCTCCAACGCATCATCAAGGATCTACAACCTATCCTGAAGTATGATCCCTCACTCTCACAGATCTTGGGAGACAGGCCAGTCCTTGCTTACAGACAGCCCCCCAACCTGAAGCAAATACTCACCAGCAACCACACACCACACAACCAAAACACTAACCCAGGAACCTATCCTTGCAACAAAGCCCGTTGCCAACTCTGTCCACATATCTATTCAGGGGACACCATCATAGGGCCTAATCACATCAGCCACACTATCAGAGGCTCGTTCACCTGCACATCTACCAATGTGATATATGCCATCATGTGCCAGCAATGCCCCTCTGCCATGTACATTGGTCAAACTGGACAGTCTCTACACAAAAGAATAAATGGACACAAATCAGACGTCAAGAATTTATAACAATCAAAAACCAGTCGGAGAACACTTCAGCCTCCCTGGACACTCAATTACAGACCTAAAAGTCTCAATCCTTCAACAAAAAAACGTCAAAAACAGACTCCAACAAGAAACTGCAGAACTGGAATTAATTTGCAAACTGGACACCATTAAATTAGGCTTGAATAAAGACTGGGAATGGATGAGTCATTATACAAACTAAAAACTATTTCCCCATGCTAATTTTTCCCCTACTGTTACTCACACCTTCTTGTCAACTGTTTGAAATGGGCCATCCTGATTATCACTACAAAATTTTTTTTCTCCTGCTGATAATAGCCCACCTTAATCGATTACTCTCGTTCAAGTTGGTATGGCAACCCCCATTTTTTCATGTTCTCTGTGTGTATATATATCTTCCTACTGTATTTTCCACTCCATGCATCCGATGAAGTGGGTTTTAGCCCACAAAAGCTTATGCCCTAAGTCTTTAAGGTGCCACAAGTACTCCTCCTTCTTTTTGCTGATACAGACTAACACGGCTGCTACTCTGAAACATTGCAGAGGTAGTGAGCTTTGTAGTTGCAAAGCGTTCTTTCAGAATTAGTTCATAGGTTATAGTGCAATGTTTATATTCAGGCTTCTCCAGTCAGGGCTTGGATCTTATCTTTGTGTCTTAAGCTTCCCCTGCGTGAAGCATCAAGCAGATCTGAGGTAAAAAGGATTGGGACCCAATGCATCTTTTTACAGTTCAGAGTCCTTAGGCGAACAATAGGCAATCACGGATACTTTGAAGTGGACCTATTTCCTAAGCATCATCGGTAATTAGCTACACGGATTTACATAAGGCAATTTACCCATTAGGCAGCCTATCACAAACTTTAAAGTGACATATAGACAATGACATTATTTCACCCCAGATTTATCTAAATGTTAATATTCCCTTTTGATCTCTGAATCAATAGCTATAGTGATAGACAGGAACTGTCTGTTTACATGGCTAACATACAAGATATAAGTAAACACCTACAATTAGTATCACCTTTAATTTCTAACAACATAGGTTTGCATTTCAAAGTTCTAGCCTATCTAGCATAGAATGGCCCTAATTACAATTTGCATACACTTCTAACATGTCTCTAAAGGTTGGCTTTGGGTTATTTAGCCTGCAAGCTGCTTAACCCTTTCTGGCCATGTGTCATACTTTGTATAAGATCCGTTGCAATTATATAACAGATGGTTTGCATGGTCACATTTTAATGAGATAACGTCACATGGGGTAATGTATTAATATTTAACTCTAGGTGTTGCTGAGAATACTGGGCTCTACAATAATGCTGGAATTGAGAAGGGCAGGAGGAGAAAGCAAGAGTGTAGTGAGAACAATGGATTTTTAGAGGGTGGTTCCAAAAAGGACTATGTAGATAACATCTTCTTACTCAGCAAATCTGGTCCCTATGTCTGTATTCACAGGGATATCTGCTGATATTAGATATGAAAACAAATCTCTGCTAGCTTTTACTTCTGTGCTGGCATTGCAGAGCTAACAGCTATGAGATAGCAAACTGGATTATTTTCTGGTTTGCAGATCATTCCTATCTTGAATCTGAATTTTTTGAAGCTCCCCCTGTTGATCTTTGTGATGTGTAGTTTCTGTCCCTTCAACACTCCAGTAGCACTTGGGCTGCCTCTCTCCAATGAAATGGACCACTCTCATCTCAGACCATTGATAATCCGGTAACAGGTGATGGCATTCTTACTTCAGTCAAGAGTTCTTCTGTGGGGGAGATGAGGGGAGTACTCTATCTTCCGTTCCACTATCTCTAAGACTATCACCAGCAAGAGCCATTTTTAATGAACAGCTGACCTGCTGGAATTCAACAGGTCTGATAGTTTCTCTGCTGATGTGTTAAACCTTTGTATGCTCTGTTGCTATGTATCCCCTAGAAAGCAACATTTTTTCCTAAGAGAGTGGATTTTATTAAACTGTATTTTGGACCGCAGTAGGCAGGCTTTCTGAATAGCTGGGCTTGTAATGAGAACAACAAACGTAAGGGGCAGGCAGTATTTGTTTGTGGCTGTTTGAAAGTAATGGGGGCAGTTCCTATAGGGACTACTGGAATATGGAAACAGGTGAAAGTTTTTGCCAGAATGTGTGGTGAAAACAGTGCCTATGCTGGAATCCCCTCTCCCTTGCCTCCCCTCTCCTTTCAATTTTGTTCGTTCATTTAAAATATCTGATAGTTTTAATCTGTGTTTCACCACATCCTTTTGGGAATTTAACATTGAGGTAGTAATAGAAGGAAATTTAGCTGCAACATTATCTGTAGCTTGGTCTTCATCATACATAGAGTTTATAGCCAAAGAAAATAAAACTATTTTTACAATCCATGTCAACAGTACATACTAAAAGCACAATGGAGACATCAAGTCCTTAACCACTAAATAAACTGTTTTACAAATTCACAGATTTATGCCAGTACCCGTCCTGGCTCAGATCTGCTGTTATGAGACTACTGAAAACTAAAGTGAACATTTTAAAACAAGCATTTTATTGTTCCAGTAGCAAGTATTTCAGATTTTTAGACCATTTATCATTTTCCAACGTAGATCACAATGAAACCTTCCCTGTGTGTTTTTCTAGTTCATCTGTGTTCTATGACATAATAATAGAATTTGAGATCAGAAGGGAACTTTATGGCCATTTCGTCTGACCTCCTGCATAGCAGAGACATATAATTACACCAAGTGATTCCCGGGTCTAGCCCAACCACTTGTGGTTAATTTAGAGCAAATTGCGAGTCTTGTTTTCAAGCACAAAAATAAAATGTATTAATAGCAAATGTAAAGTTAACACATCAGTTTGCCCTGTCTTCCTTTGAACACATGGAGCCAGATCCTCAACTGGTGAAAATTACATAGTTTAGTTTGAAAGCTTAATCTTTTTCAAAACTATACCTCTGTGTTGCTCCCTAAAGTATAAGTGTACATATGCAAATATTTAATTGCAAATGCAAATTACACTTCATGTGCACAATTTCCATACAGAATTACTGATTTGCTCCTCTGAGTACTTAACAGGTGCAATATAGAAAACAAATTTTGAAAATTTGGCAGTGAAACATATCAAAATGTAATCAGAAGGCTCACTGTTAAAAATAACACAGTTGGCTTAAATATTTAAATAGTAACACTCCCATGACTTTTAAGCCAGTATTAATGACAAACTGATTAATAAATCCCATATTCCTGATTGCCTATCCT
Organism: Lepidochelys olivacea; assembly: GCF_965140295.1. Classification (NCBI taxonomy): domain Eukaryota; kingdom Metazoa; phylum Chordata; order Testudines; family Cheloniidae; genus Lepidochelys; species Lepidochelys olivacea. The sequence continues at coordinate 135,806,313 of NC_140411.1, read as the reverse complement.
GTTCAAACCCATTTGGCCCTTGAAATTAAACAAGTACTGCCTTAATTGTAAAAATAAATAGTATCAGGTAATATCTTCATTCTGTTTTCTTTTGTTCAACCTTTGAATGGTATCAAAGATTATACAGGTATGGAATGCTACCATTGTGAAGTAGTGTGAATTGAGAAAAATCACCTGCTTGTCCTAGGATTGGCTCCATTTTTGTCTGCCAAAACATCAGACTGGACTTTCAGCTTCTGAACTGAAAGCAGATGTACCAATGTGAACAAAAATTACTTATGGAACATGAGGTGACATCATTTAACATGTAGCAAATGGCTACTTGTAACAGAACATAGGACTAAAAAAAGAGTAGAGTCAAAATCTTGGAAACATCATCAGACTGCTTATTTATTGAAAGAGGCTCAGGACATCTGTGTGTTTTAGTGATTTACTTTTTATATACATTTTCCTATCATCTGGTTAGGAACATATGTATAATTATTGAGCCTGTGTTTGCAGAAGGGTTTGAGATATGATGAACTTGTGCTCACTGAAATTATCTTCCTCATGTCATATATGACAATCAGGACTCTAACCAAAGAGCATACACTCATGAATAATTGTGACTGTATCTGGAATATTAAGACATTTTAAAATAATTTTTATTTCTGTTACAGCGCTGGTTGAGCTCCCCTTATGGTTGGACACTAGGCTGCTGCAATGTTCTCAACCGTTGGATCCCATGTGCCTTTAAGTCTACTGGGTCTGAACACCATCCAGATACTGTCTTAGTCTGCCTCTTTGACATACTCTTGGACAACACATCCTTTCCTGGGATATGGGATCCCCTGGTCCAGCTGACTTAAGCCTCCAATAGTTTAAGCACACCCTCCTGACATCTCCATGCTTGTAGGTACTCTGGTTTACTGTTTAATCCTTTGGGGACCGTGTGACAGTTAAACAAAGGTACACAGAGATTATGCAAAAGGAACTTCTAAACCAGACACACTTTACTCATAGTCAGAGCACAAGAGTTATAACTATAGGGAAAAATAACAAATGTGCATGCAAAACCCCTCCCTCTAATGTCCTCACCACTCCAATGCTTTTTTGAGTTTTGGTTTGTGTCCTTTCAGAGTCCTCCTGCTCAGTCTTCCTGTTGGCCACCAACGACTGACTGGAGAGAGAGCACTTTTGCTCACAAGATCCATCCCTTAAATAGAGCTCTGGCCCTTCAGTTAGGTGACCCTCCAAGTAGATTCAAAATCCCCTGTCAGGTAATCATTACTTAACTCCAGCCTCCTACCCAGGGGTCTAAACTGGGAAAAATATTTCCCCTGGACTATGGTTCTAGGGTGGACCCTTTTGAATGAAGGATCCTCAAGACTGAGGACTCTTGATGGCTTTCCCATTGTTAGATCCTCTGCTAGATATAAGGATTTATCCTAACATCTCCTACGTGTCTTAACCCAAGATGAAGGTTACAGTGCAAAACTGAAGAGCACATGGCAATTTACTATCAAAATGGTGTTCACAAAATGGAATGGACTGATGATGATTGATATAAACATATACAGATATATACCAGTTCATCAAAATTTCTAATTGTCTCTGGTCTGTTTCTGTAGATATTTCCCACTGAAAGTAGGGTTCATTCAGAAATCTTTGGTATACTCTTTATACTCCAGAGATTACACTATGTGCTTTTAATTTGCATTAATAGCCACCCTTCACCCTCATTGGGCTTTAGAAGTTTCATGGGCCCTCCTCTGACACCTCATTTAAGTCTTGACCCCTAGATGGAATCTGAACTTCTTATGTACAGTTGAATTTACACACACATATATATATGGCTTCTCTGACCCTCTTTTTTTTTGCTCTGGACCCTGCTTAGATGTTAGCATATGTCAGGGTTCCCTCCCCACTCTGAACTCTAGGGTACAAATGTGGGGACCTGCATGAGAGACCCCCTAAGCTTATTTCTACCAGCTTAGGTCAAAAACTCCCCAAGGCACAAATTCTCCCTTGTACCTTGGATTACATAACGCTGCCATCACCAAGTGATTTAGACAAACTCAGGGAAAGGACCACTTGGAATTCCTACTCCCCCCTAATATCCCCCCAAGCCCCCACACCCCCTTTCCTGGGGAGGCTTGCGCATAAACAAGATGAGCACAGACCAACCTTGGGGTTTTTTAGGACACTAAAGAAAAACCCCATTCAGATTCTGAAAGAAACAGAACTTTATTGTAAAGAAAAAAGGTAAAAGAAGCACCTCTGTAAAATTAGAATGGAAGATAATCTTACAGGGCAATCAGATTAAAAAACAGAGAATTTCCCTCTGGGCCAAACTTTAAAGTTACAAAAAGAAAACCAGGAATACACCTTCCTCTCAGCACAGAGAAAATCACAAGCCAAAACAAAAATAAGCTAATGCATTCCCTTGCTAGTACTTACTAATTCTAATGGAGTTGGATTGCTTGCTTCCTTGATCTGCGTCCGGTAAGCACACAGAACAGACAGACCAAAACCTTTTCCTCCACCCCCCAGATTTGAAAGTATCTCGTCCCTTTATTGGTCAGGTGCCAGCCAGATTACCTGAGCTTCTTAACCCTTTACAGGTAAAAGGATTTTGTGCCTCTGGCCAGGAGGGATTTTATAGCACTGTATACAGGAAGGTTATTAACCTTCCTTTTATATTTTTGACAGCATATTTGTTTCTATTACTAAAAGTTGCAGAAAACCCATTTCCTGTTTCATAGAATCATAGAATCACAGAATATCAGAAATGGAAGGGACCTCAGGAGGTCATCTAGTCCAACCCCCTGCTCAAAGCAGGACCAATCCCCAACTAAACCATCCCAGCCAGGGCTTTGTCAAGCCTGACCTTAAAAATATCCAAGGAAGGAGATTCCACCACCTCCCTAGGTAACACATTCCAGTGTTTCACCACCCTCCTAATGAAAAAGTTTTTCCTAATATCCAACCTAAACCTCCCCCACTGCAACTTGAGACCATTACTCCTTGTTCTGTCATCTGCTACCACTGAGAACAGTTTAGATCCATCCTCTTTGGAACCCCCTTTCAGGTAGTTGAAAGCAGCTATCAAATCCCCCCTCATTCTTCTCTTCCGCAGACAAAATAATCCCAGTTCCCTCAGCCTCTCCTCATAGGTCATGTGCTCCAGCCCCCTAACCATTTTTGTTGCCCTCCGCTGGACTTTTTCCAATTTTTCCACATCCTTCTTGTAGTGTGGGGCGCAAAACTGGACACAGTACTCCAGATGAGGCCTCACCAGTGTCGAATAGAGGGGAACGATCACGTCCCTCGATCTGCTGGTAATGCCCCTACTTATACATCCCAAAATGCCATTGGCCTTCTTGGCAACAAGGGCACACTGTTGACTCATAGCCAGCTTCTCGTCCACTGTAACCCCTAGATCCTTTTCTGCAGAACTGCTGCCGAGCCATTCGGTCCCTAGTCTGTAGCGGTGCATGGGATTCTTCCGTCCTAAGTGCAGGAGTCTGCACTTGTCCTTGTTGAACCTCATCAGATTTCTTTTGGCCCAATCCTCCAATTTGTCTAGGTCCCTCTGGATCCTATCCCTACCCTCCAGGGTATCTACCTCTCCTCCCAGTTTAGTATCATCTGAAAACTTGCTGAGGGTGCAATCCACACCATTCTGCAGATCATTAATGAAGATATTGAACAAAACCGGCCCAAGGACCGACCCCTGGGGCACTCCACTTGATACCAGCTAGACATGGAGCCATTGATCACTACCCGTTGAGCCCGACAATCTAGTCAACTTTCTATCCACCTTATAGTCCATTCATCCAGCCCATACTTCTTTAACTTGCTGGCAAGAATACTGTGGGAGACCGTGTCAAAAGCTTTGCTAAAGTCAAGAAACAATACATCCACTGCTTTCCCTTCATCCACAGTACCAGTCATCTCATCATAGAAGGCGATTAGATTAGTCAGGCATGACCTTCCCTTGGTGAATCCATGCTGACTGTTCCTGATCACTTTCCTCTCCTTTAAGTGCTTCAAAATTGATTCCTTGAGGACCTGCTCCATGATTTTTCCAGGGACTGAGGTGAGGCTGACTGGCCTGTAGTTCCCAGGATCCTTCTCCTTCCCTTTTTTAAAGATGGGCACTACATTAGCCTTTTTCCAGTCGTCCGGGACTTCCCCCAATTGCCACGAGTTTTCAAAGATAATGGCCAATGGCTCTGCAATCACCTCCGCCAACTCCTTTCGCACTCTTGGATGCAGCGCATCCGGCCCCATGGACTTGTGCTCGTCCAGCTTTTCTAAATAGTCCCGAACCACTTCTTTCTCCACAGAGGGCTGGTCACCTCCTCCCCATGCTGTGCTGCCCAGTGCAGTAGTCTGGGAGCTGACCTTGTTCGTGAAGACAGAGGCAAAAAAAGCATTGAGTACATTAGCTTTTTCCACATCCTCTGTCACTAGGTTGTCTCTCTCATTCAGTAAGGGGCCCACACTTTCCTTGACTTTCTTCTTGTTGCTAACATACCTGAAGAAACCCTTCTTGTTACTCTTAACATCTCTTGCTAGCTGCAACTCCAGGTGTGATTTGGCCTTCCTAATTTCACTCCTGCATCCCTGAGCAATATTTTTATACTCATCCCTGGTCATTTGTCCAATCTTCCATTTCTTGTAAGCTTCTTTTTTGTGTTCAAGATCAGCAAGGATTTCACTGTTAAGCCAAGCTGGTCACCTGCCATATTTACTATTTTTTCTACACATCGGGATGGTTTGTCCCTGTAACCTCAATAAGGATTCTTTAAAATACAGCCAGCTCTCCTGGACTCCTTTCCCACTCATGTTATTCTCCCAGGGGATCCTGCCCATCAGTTCCCAGAGGGAGTCAAAGTCTGCTTTTCTGAAGTCCAGGGTCCGTATTCTGCTGCTCTCCTTTCTTCCCTGTGTCAGGATCCTGAACTCGACCATCTCATGGTCACTGCCTCCCAGGTTCCCATCCACTTTAGCTTCCCCTACTAATTCTTCCCGGTTTGTAAGCAGCAGGTCAAGAAGAGCTCTGCCCCTAGTTGGTTCCTCCAGCACTTGCACCAGGAAATTGTCCCCTACATTTTCCAAAAACTTCCTGGATTGTCTGTGCACCGCTGTATTGCTCTCCCAGCAGATATCAGGGTGATTGAAGTCTCCCATGAGAACCAGGGCCTGCGATCTAGTAACTTCCGTGAGTTGCCGGAAGAAAGCCTCTTCCACCTCATCCCCCTGGTCTGGTGGTCTATAGCAGACTCCCACCACGACATCACCCTTGTTGCTCACACTTCTAAACTTAATCTTAGTTCCTTCATTTAGCCTATTTTAAAAACTTCTTTGTCTGTGTCTCTTGAGTGTGAGAGGAAAAAAATGAAACACAAGATGGCATGGTGAAAGATTTTAGCAGCATTACCTTGAGATAGCTGCATTGCTTATGGGTAAAGGACATGAATGACTTATGCAAGACATTGTAAATGAGAGTAAGAATTATTATAAAATGTTTCCCTGTAATGTATGCGTCCCATAGGTCACAAACTATTTTTAGGAATATCTTAGAGAATTTTAAAATTCTACTGGGACTATTTTTCATATCCTTCCAGGTAGAGCCAGGTAGCTTTGATCCCATGAGTTCACTTAGGGCTCAGTGACAACCATGAAAACATCTGAAGCCATTGTTCTGAAGGACCAATATCTTAAGCCCTTCCAAGGCTAGATTGTTCAGCCTCATTTTGAAGTTGGAAATCTTTTTTTCCTGTGGGATAAAAAGCTCCTGCTTCTAACTTCTAATCCGGCAAAGCTGCCAGATGTCATACTTTTAATTTTGTGACATTTATTTATAGCAAAGCTGTTACTGCTCTAGGGCTGAGTCTAATCTATCCTGCGCCTTCACCTGGTATATATTTTTTTTCTTTTGTGAAGGGACAGAGGAGGAAATCTTTCTCTGACATGGGTTGATTTTAAAAGTGGCTATTGGAAGCTGTCTGGGGATCTGGAATGTTTTACAAATAAATCCCAGTGAGAGGCATTAGTGGGCAGATGAGGAGTTTATAAAGAAAAATACACTGATTGTATCCCTTTCTGTGTGGTGTAAGCAGAAGGCGTGCCCATCCTGCTCCTAATACAGTTAGACATTCTTGTGTATATGTAAGCGGGGGAATAGTCCCGCTATTGTGGGGAACTTTCCTGGGTTCTGTACTACCCTGGTGAAGTGCGCTAATGAAAGGATCTGAGTCCTCGCTCCCACTTCCTTTACCCAGTGGCCTCCCTGCCCTTGAGGACTCCCCTTCCACTCTCTTGTCTGGCAGAGTCCTCGTAACCCCAACAAGGCTGGGCCCAGGATTCCTGGGGGGCTCAACCCCCAACCCTGCTGTGGTCACCTAGGACAGGAGCTAGGGTGTCCCCACTCTGGGGTACTCTCTCTGCACTGGGCACTTGTCTGACCCACTGACCATTACATACAAGTTAAAGCAAATGCAAGTTATTTAATCAACAATTAATTTTAAAAAGAATAAGGAAAATGGGAAAGGTTAAAGGAAACACATCAACCTGCTCTGTGGCAGGGAACATCACAAACAGTGTCTCTGCAATGTCCGGGCAGTTCACAGTCTGTTCCTTGTAAATCCCAGGCCTCCTTCTCAGGCCCTGGCTGTGCTGCAGGGACGCTGTGGGTTGGACACTTGGTCTGGTGGTGGCCACACGCTCTCAGGCTCTAAGTGGTAGGACCCTTCTTCCCAGGGTCGCCCCCGCCCTGCCGGGGTTAGGATCCAAGCTAGGCCTGCAGAGCCTCTTGGCTGAGGCGTCTCCCTGTGCTAGGCCTGCTGCCCAGGGTCCCCCTCGCTCTTCCCAGCTGCTCACCGCACCCAGCTCCGGACTGCTCCAGCCCCAGCTCCACCACTTGGTCTCTGCTGCTCTGCCTGCCAGCTCCCTGGGCTGCTTCTTTGGCCCCCTCTGCCTCTGGTTGCTGCAGCTCTGCTCCCAGGACAGGTCTGCTCTGCAGGCTTCTGTGACTCTGCTCCCGACACTGACCCACTTCCTGGGCTGCTTTTCTGGCCCCTCTGGCTCTGGTTACTGCAGCTCTGCTCCCAGGGCAAGTCTGCTCTCTCTGGACTGTGCCTCTGGCTTTGGGGCTGCAGCTCTGCTCGCAGGACAGGGTCTGCTCTCTCTGGGCTGCTTTTCTGGTCCCTCTGGATCTGGCATAGCTCTGGTCCCCAGCTCAACTTGGGGCCCTGCTTTCTCCTTAGCTCGGTCCCACTCTGTCTGACCCAGGCAAATCCAGCTCACACGGAGGACGGGACCTCCCTGGCCTCCTGATTAGCCTGCCCGCCCTGTTATTCAGGCTGACCAGGAGCATTGGCCTCTCCCCATTGTTCCTGGGGGCTGTCAGTCTCAGGGTCCTGATTCCCCATCGACCCTTCCCCCTTTTTAGTACTGGGAGCTAGCAACTAAAACACCCCCACTGAATGTTAGTAAGGGGGCAACAGTCCCCTTACATATAGTCCAAATATATCTGTGATGGGGTCTACAGGCCTCACACTAAACTGTGGCCGGGAGTAGAGCAGTACTGGGCAAGGAAGGCCCTGCCCCTCAACAGGTGCAAGGCATGTTGTCAGTAAGGAACAGTTTAAAAACATTGACAGCCCAGGAAAAGGGAGGAATGAGCTGCATGTAGTGCTAGGGAGCAAGGGTGATGCTAAGAGATGTCAGGAGTGGCAACAGCTTTGTGAAGGCTGCTCAAGCAGCAGGGACTTGGATTCCTCCTTTCCACGCTTTATGAGCTGAAAGCCCTAGAAGAGATTGATTGAGCAGGACACTATGCAACCAAGGAGAGTCTGCTAAGTCAGTGACCGTGCCCCAAATTGAGGAGATCCAGACAGATAGGAAGTGATTCAGGGGAAAACATAATTTGGGGTAGCTCAGTAACTGGGCTGGATGCTTTGACAAACTACTAGGCCTTGGATTGGGACCTAGTGGAGTGGCTGGGCCTGGTTCTTCTTAACTTGTGTTGCTTGCTTCTCCCTTGTAATGACAAACCTCTGGAAAAACAGTTAGAACACATGGGGATGATTGAGGCCACAGCAGAGGTCCCCTCTGGAGTGACTAGGTTGGCAGACACTGTAAGGCCATGACTTGACCACTAGGCCAGCTGGTCACTGGACCTTCCTGCTACATTATCTCTGTCCTGAGATTTGGCTTTACTGGGAGGGCCGCCTGGAGGATTCAGTGGGCCTGGGGGCAATTCAGGCAGCAGGGGTCCTTCCGCTCCAGGTCTTCGTGGCACTTTGCTGAAGACATGAAGCGGAAGGACCCGCCCGCTGCCAAATTGCCACCAAAGACCTGGAGCGGAAGAAGTGTCGGCGGGTCCTTCACTCCGGGTGTGTTCGGCGGCACTGAAGGACCCCCCGCCGCTGAAGGGCCGCCGAAAACTATCCTGGGGGCCCCATGGGGCCTGGGGCAAATTGCCCTACTCCCCCCACCCCCCCCAGCGGCCCTGTTTACTGGTACTGCAATTCAAATAAGAGAAAGAAAAATATAAACCTTAGCCTGAACTTTCTCCCCTTGCTTGGCTATTCCTAGGGTTTTCCCTCCAGAAACTCTCTCAGATCTTAGTTCCTGCCTCTGAATGATGCTCCAGCTCAACTCAATCAATTATATTACCGATTATAAATTACAGGTATATATAGCTGAGCGAAACTGTCTGCTAGTATGATTCCATTGCACCCTCATAACGCCTTGCCCCAGAGGAGAAAATCTGACCCCTTTGGGGTGGAGACTTGTCATATTAAATGTTTCTAAAGTTCTTAACAATCTTTGGTTACTCAATTAATATATAATTGCATTATGAGTTCCTTCTCTCTCTTGATACTTCGTGGCATTACTCTGCTTAAATTGTACCAGCTCCCTTCTAGAGCAGGGCCTGCTGTGACTTATGGAAGGGAGGGTATTGGGAACAGGCAGAGCGTAGAAAACTGTTTAGAGTGAAGGCAGATGGGTGCAAAGCTCATAACTAACACTGGGATGGGATCCTGTTTTTGAGTTCCTGTCTCAAGGCACTGAAGGCGCCACCAGTCAGAGAGGACAAGGGGAAAACTCATTCCTGGGTCACCAGCACGTCAGAATAATTATTTTTTAAAGGATCAGCTCCCTGCAGTGGGCCTGCTGACACGAGTGAGGTTTTGCAGGCACTGGCATGATTAGTCTCTGCCATGGAGACCTTTATCAATTGCAATGAAACCATGAGTTCAAACATCTTTTTATTTTAATATTTAAAAAGTGCCATTTCCAAAAGAATTTAAAGCTTTTAAAAATCATTTCTAAATGCCTATTTATAGGAAAGGATACAAACTGGGTGATGAGCTGCCAGTTATTCCCTTACACTTAAGCTCTTGGATATCTGCCCCCAGGCCCATATGCTATCGGACTGTGGAAGATATGTTTGCTCTGCCAGCAGCAGCATCTGGATGCTTGGCACACTCCTCTGAACAGTTGTTTTGGCACCTTTGGAGCTGTTCTGGATTTCTCATGTGGTCAGCAGGCAGCTGGAACTTTTCATCTCTTTGGATACGATTTTCCTTTGGTTCGTCTTGGGTTCTTTGGAATTTCTATATTTCTATCTCCTGGGGTCATAAGATTCTCTTCAGTCACTTCTCAATATCTGTGTAGAGGATCTTCACAGCTAAAAGAAGGAAAGAGAGAGTGTGTGTGTGTGTGTGTATTTTCCCTGTAGTAGTCAGTGCCCTGGCCTGAAATCAACCCACATCCTGATATTGATGCCAGCTGCACTTACTGTGTGTGCATTGTGACTGTGAATCCAAAGTGACTATCCTTTGTAGAGCTGGTCAAGAATTTTTTGATTGAAGGTTTTTCCATCAGAAAATGCCAATTCATTGAAACTAAAACAATTTTGTGGAAATATGTCTGTGTCAATGAAACTTTAGTTGGGAAAGGTTCTTAGGCCTAGGATGGAATTTCTGTTCAAAAGCAGAGAAAGCAAAAATAAATAATAGCTTGATTCTGTAGTTAGGGCACTCATGTGCATTGTGGAGGACCCAGGATCAAGTCCCAGCTCTGAATCTGGGTTTTTTCTCCCTCTCATGTTTTTTTCATGAAAATTGTCAAAAGGCCTTGTTTTTGTTTCAATGCAGAACAAAAACAAATTTCAAACCCTCAAATATTTTCATAAAACAGAATTCTTGTTTGCTGGCCAGCCCCTAATCCTTTGCCTTTTTCTGCTTGTGTAATCTTCTGTTACAGTGCACACATCGAAGATATCTGGGATGCAGGTTGCATTGTCTCAGAAATATGCAGGTAGTGGCTCTACTGTGCTGACACAATTCCTTGCATGACAGCAGTTTGTTTGGATTGTAATCAAAGAAACAAACACAATGAGAAGTTTGCTACCAAATTAGGAGACTTAGTTGCTAGATAAGTCAGGAAAGAAAATGTAAAAACATAAAGAAAGGACAGCTCTTTCAGATTTTCTCGCACAGCTGCCAAGCCGTAAGTAGCTTCTTGAGTAACTTTTTTTTTATTGGCCACATCTTCCCTGATCTCAGTGATGACCAGGCTATGGCCTACAGGCCACTTTTGACCTCTGAGAGCAATTGTATTCGGGAGGGTGGGGCAGGGGGGAAAGGTGTTTGATTATGAAATGAAAATGTGTTCCCTGAACAGAACTCAGAATGTTTTGTACTGAAGTGTTTGAATTAGCTCTCTTACTTAATGTGCTCTTACCTAACTCTGGGCTTCATCAGTATTATCTTCACTTTACAGAGGGGTCAACTAAAGCTGTAAGAGGTGATACGATCAAGGTGCTGGGAATGAACTCTCAGTCTTGTGCATGAGCCACAAGACCATCATTCTCTAATTTATCCCTTCAGTGTCTCATTTCCTCCCTTTCCATCTCTCCGTTCCAATCTCCCTTCTGTTTTTGAGATTGGTTCTCTCTTTGTCCATCACCTGGCCATGTCCCTTCCCTGCCATGTCACTGGTCTTTTTCCTCTATTGGCCCTGTTTCTTCAGCCTTTGCTGCAGTCCTTTGCTCTCTGAATTTGTCTATGACATTGTGGCCCTGTCTCACACCATGGCTTTCTCCTGCAGGTGGAAAATGCTTCTGGTCCAGGCCAGAAAGCAGCAGTGTTGCCAGTCTGTTGCTCCCCACTTGCTGCGTCAGTGTGTTGCACTGACGAGCAGAATGGGTATGAGGGAGCCACCAGAAACAGTAAGGAGAAGTAGAAGTGATAAAGGACGCAGCCTTGGATGTCTGCTTGGTAGGTTCTAGTAGCAGGGAGAAGGAACTGAAGGGGAAAGCTTGCTCACTGCCTGCAGCCTTTCTTGTGAGTGACACTTCAGCTGGTGTGAGAGAGTGACAGCAGGGGAAAGAGTGACTGTCACTCAAAATGAGTGACACTTGGAAAGTAGTTGACTGATGATGCCATATGATATCGCTAGAAGTTTAGAAATCATTCCTTTCTGTAACCTTTGGAAATGTGGTTCTTTCCTTTGCTCCCACTTTTACCTAATTTTCTTTGTGGTTAAGGAACTGAAGTTGGACATTCTCTTGTAAGCAGTAATGCTATACAGCTATCTAGTTGTGTTTAAGCCAGTGCTATGTTATGGGACAAATTTTGGTTCCACCATCCAGCCAGAGGAAATGCACAAGGAAATCTTCTGGAATGGGAGTGGGGACAGAAGCCATCTTCTGTGTTTCCCAGGCCACAAGCAGCGATTGATTAAGTCAATCGCTACTACTTCAGCCTTAGCACTGTAGGCTCTGCAGCATTACAACCCCTGGTCCTGAATCCAGTCATGTAGGAGGGGATCCACTAGCTCTGTTCCACTCCCATAAAAACCTCTGTACCCAGCAGCGTATAAAACCCTAGAGAACTAGATTGCACAACATTCAGTCTCCTGAAATCTGCTCCCACTATCCTCCTCCAACCTGTAGAATGGAACTGCAGCTGTTCTGTGCTGTCAGAGAACATCAGCACCCAGAAAGGAATTAGTAAGGTTTGACAAGACGGGTTGAAAGTAATTATGTCAAAATAATTTAAAAATGAGCCTATGAGAAACCAATTGGTGGTCTCAGTCCAATTCATAATGGGTATGTGGTGTCCACATTGAAGATCGCTCACAGTAAAATTATCCTCACACTCGTAAACGTGAGTCCTTCAGGTCAGGAATGAGGTGCACTGACAGTGAAGCATGCGTTGCCTCTATGTATGTGCTGTGGCTAAACAGAATGCCTTTGTTACTGCTTGGTAAAACATAGCAACTGTGGAACAGCCCACAGCAACATAAGGGTTCGGGGTAGTCAATAGGCACACCACAGGCCAAATCCGAACTGCCAGATGCTTTTGAACAAACCCTGATATCTTTTTTTTATTTATTACCATAATAGTTATTATTTTTGTATTATTTTCTCTGGAGTCTGAACCTTGACTATACCTTGACCAAGAAATTTGGACCTTGACAAAATTAAATTAAAAACCATAACCAGTTGTAATGCGATCGGACTTAAGTAAGCAGAATATAATAGACTAGCAGCATTCTTTTTACACACACACACACACTTTCATATAGTTAAAAGTATATCACTAGCATGGAGTCATTAGTCACCAAGTCGTTTTACATTTTGTCTGAAAGGCTGCACTCAAGCAGCACAGTGCCCTTTAAACATTACACTGGAGTATTGTTTGTGTTTACTTAAAAAGAAGAGCTACCTACTGAACCACTAACACTTCCTACGGTAGCACCTGAGGGTTTTTTAGAGGTCTCCCATACAGATACTGACCAGGTCTGAGCCTAGTAAACCGGTGACATCTGACCCAATCATTGCACAAGATAATATTGCTTAGTCTCTTGCAGCTGCCAATATAATGTTTCACAAAAAGCAAGGTCCAAATCATACCTTCAGATACAAGGACATATATATGTGAGTTGCACCAATGTCAATGAGGGCAGAATTGGGCCTAATTTTGCTGTTTTTAAAAAAAAGTAAAAATCTAAAAGATTAACAGGATTATTGATATGATATTCAAATAATTCAAGTTTAAGAATAAATAAAAACAGCCTTTGCTTTCATATGTGAGTCTCTGCCTCAATCCATCTTTAATAATTTCTCCGCTGTAATATACACTAATATATACAATTTTCCTGGAAGTAGACACATTGATATAATCCTACTTTTAATTCCCCGCATTTACCTTTGGCTCCAGAATGTAGTATGATCTTTGAGAACAGTTATTCCACACATTTTATCTCATGGCTAAACAGAATGTCACGGTGAATTAGGAGATTTTAAGAAGCATAAATGGGAGTTAGGTTCCCAATTCCCATCAGTTTTTAGTGGGAGTTGCATGCCAAACTGCCCCACGTGCTTTTGAAAATATCCCTCTTATTCACTAGGATTAATATTTGTCCCCTGACAGTCATAGGGTCACTGTATCATGCCATTTAACTTGTTACCTAGAAATGGGTTAGAATCAGAATGGTGATGGGCCCAACTGAAAGCTCAGTCTGATTAATTCAAAACTTTCAAGAGAGCAACACTTGGATGAGAAAACAACACACCTATCCATAATAAGACAGACATTTGCCCACAATGTAGTGTTGGATTTTATATTGTGTGTGGATGTGGGTGGGGTGGAGGGAAAGTTTGCAGGACTTTTCATGCATGCACACACACACTATCATTTCTCTGACTGGTTTTACATTGGTAATTTGATCTAACCAAATCGGGTTTTAGTTGTGGATTTAAAATGTCTCAGATGTGACATAGACAAAAACCACAAACCATATATTTCTTCTGCTTTACTGCCTGCAGAGACTAGCTGACCACTCTTTATAAATGATGTTTATATGTCCCTAATCTAGTTATGACAAGCTGGAAGACTGACCAAAAAGTTGAGGTTGTTAGGCATTCTGTGAAATTGAAACTTGAATCTCCTTTCTTGTTGTGTTAGACTATGTCACAAAAACCAGTCTGTTAGTCAGTTCTACACAGGCTACTCCAAGCATCGCTGCTATACACTTCTGGGAAGAAACCGTGACGGGTCTCTTAAAGTATGTCTACACTGCAGTTAGACACCTGCGGCTGGCTTATGACAGCTGATTCAGGCTCAGGCTTAGGGGCTGTTTAATTGTGGTGTAGATGCCTTGCAGGGGGTAGAGTCTGGGCTCTAGCCCAAACCTGAATGTCTACACTGCATTTAAACAGGCCCTTAGCCTGAGCCCCAGGAGCCTGAGTCAGCTGGCATGGGCCAGCCATAGGTTTTTAATTGCAGTGTAGACATCCCTTACTTGTAGTTCATTGTTTATCATTTAAAGTTAGGATATTTAGAAGCACTCCGCATTGTCCTTACTCTGGTTCCACCCTAAGAAAATATATATTTGCTCATAAAGGGGAGTTTAAATTCCTGGAAATTATCCAGAAAGCAATCTGATGGTACTTTAGACACAGAAAGGAATAACAGAAACAATATCTCCCCTCTTTCTGGAGTAATTAAGCAAACTAAGGAAGGAGTCCTACAGTTCACATGGAGCTTCTGCATGGCACTAACATTCAATTGTGTATAAGTCCCTATGCTGAAGATGCATAGCTGTTACGAAATAACACCAATTTATAAATTGTTTACCTTTACAGCATCTTTGTCCCTAGTTATAGCACTATTTTTAGCCCTTTTAGCAGGGACATAGACTTTAAACCGAAGATAATTATGACTGGACATAGGCAACAGTCCGATAGCTGTGTCTTTAAACTTACCCTCATTCTATGGATTACTGTGTCCTTATACCATTGCCTTTTTGAGATGTTAGAAGAAGTACTTCACAAGATCTTCTTCCACACTCTTAGGCCAGGTCTACACTATAAACATACATCGGTGTAACTACGTCGCTCAGGGGTGTGAAATCCACCCCAAGTGAATCCCCCAATGTAAATAGCGCTATGTCGACAGGAGGGCTTCTTCCATCGACAACTACCACCTCTTGTGGAGGTGGAATAACTACGCTGATGGGAGAAGTAGTGGCTGCAGCATTATAAGTGTAGACTTGCCCTGATTAGGCAAACATCTCAATTTGTTTTACAGAAAACACATTTTTTTCTAAATGGAGATGAGTGTTTTGCCTGAGAGGATTGAGAACAAGCATGATAGGAACTTGGATGATTGTGATAAGTCCTCCCTCTTCTTCCTCCTCTTCCAACTCCAAATTTCATCTTTATAAGTTGCTTCACAGTAGCAATATTTCTGAAATCAAAAATGTACGTGTTTTCTAACTAAATCGTTCCTATTTGTCAAGTACACTGATCGCTGATTGTAAGAAATACAGATTTTGCGCACACCTTCTGTAAACCTCTTTAATAGTTTTGCCTAGACAAGATTATTTCCCAAGTAATTGGCTTTTTCCTCTTCTTAAGTGAGTAGTTGTTGCAAAATTTGATTTCTTTCTACCACTGACAAGATAGTGCAAAAGAGTTCAGGAGCACTCTTCACACCTTTCTAATTAAAGAAGTCTGCGCTATCTGCTTTGCACTGCTCACAGCATGTAGCTGGTCAGGTCACATCCAGGGGATAGTCATATGATTTAATCTTGCAGACCTAGAAGTCAAACTGAAAAAAAAATGTTATTTTCACAAGTCCCATCCATTTAAGATGCCAAAGCAAGATTGGCCTCTTCATAAATTTTCTCTCTTTGTATGCTTTCATCCGAGTGAAATTTCAAAGTTGAAATTTAATTTGTCCCTTAATAGACTTCACAGTTAACCTACTGAAATGAGTAGGGGCAGTTCACCCCTCTCTGAACAATATTTATTGTTTCAGGCTGTCTGCAGACTCAGGCAGACATCACTGGATCAGTTGTCTTCAAAATGTAACCAGAGTATAATCTTCCCATCTGCCAGGGCTAGGAACTTTTAAAAAACAGATGCATGCCGTCTGGATTGCTTTAAAAATGAAGAGGTACGAGCAAGGGTGGTTAATTGGGGTGTATTATCTTCTTGACATGTGCTTGGTGTGTAACTTCCATTAGCATAAATAAAACGCGTCAAAAAGGAAATAAATATATAATTGGCTTTAGTGTTTCGTATCACTTTATTATGGATGAAAAGAATGAAATTGTAAGCTATTATGCTTCTTGATTAGTAATTCAGGAATACTTCCAGCTTACCGGTTTACGGTTTAAATTTATATGTTGTTGATTTGAAAATAAATTAAAATGAAAACAGCACAATCTTAAATATTTCTTTCTTTATCACTTTTTGTGAAAGTGTCTATTATTTCCAAACTAAATACAAGTGTTGGAAAATCACCCCTGAACAACTTTATCTGTAAAATAATAATATTTCAGCTTTCAATAGCTCAGTGTAAATGTAGCACTTACATGGGGTGAAAATCTGCCCAACTTTTTTCTCTATATATACCTTTTCAGTGTTGGAATTGAAATATCACAAATAGCTAATTTTTCATTACTGTAATTAAATAAATTGCTTCATAATCATGAGTTATTTCATTTTTCATTTCCTTTCCATTTCTATTTGTAAGGCAGTCAACAGTTAATATTATTCCAGCGTGTGCCAAGTAAGAAGTGTTTGCACTGACTAAAAGAACCACTCTGAAAGGCCAAATCCTCCTTCCCTCAGCAGATGTTCCCATAAAAGAAGAAATAGACTCATTTGGGATGGAAAGCAGGTGCATTTATTGATTTCAAATTGTTTCTTTGAGCCTATACTGCATTCCAGTACAATATGTTAATATACTAGTAGGAGTTTACTGTTGTTAAGGCTTTCTTGATGTTACCTGGTAAATTAGTAACCCTGAGACTGTATTTCACACTCCTGAGAAATGCTACATTAATTCACGTTTTGTAGCAGGCAATCTTGTGGTAGTCCTCTTCCCTTAACTGACACATATATTGTCCAAAGTGCATGAAAGATATCAGGAAAAGCTATGATAATATGTGTATTATGTAAAGTTGTTAAAAGGCCGTACGGAAGGAAGTCAAAGAAATCGTGGCTACTGAGTTTGTCCGGACTGCACGAAATATTGACAAGGGGTCTTCAAGACTTTTGGTGCGGTTATTAATAGCAACAGAACAGACTCTTCTCACAATGAGAGGAACTATCCATATAGATAGCTGGAAAATTGTTTTGATGGGTCAAGGTTGTCAGTGTGTTGGACACTTGAGAATTTACTCAGTGTGGAAGGGTGTTCCGGAAGCAACATATTCACCATCCTGATCAGTGTTGCTGTCATGGGCACCAACACCATATGCTGAAATCCAGGGATTTACTAACACATAGTTGGGCCTTCTTTTTCTGGAAGATGATCTAACCCAACCAGAAGATAAGAGGGAGGCAGATGACTCCTCACCCTGAGTGTTCATGATCAACTCCTGAATTGTGAACATAATGTTTCTGTTATACTCTTTCCCTTCTCTCTTTTCCCCCTCCCAGTGTATCAGTTTCTACTTCTTGTCTATCTTGGTTTTTCTCTTCTGTTTAAAAGTCTGGCCACAGCCGGATGATGCAAGGTTATATTTTTCCTGGCTGATCAGCTTGAAAAACAAAAACAATTCCCGAGTATGTGCTGGAAGGGTGAAACGGGGGTCCAGGAGTGGTTAATTGGATTGTGTGCCATGTCTGAGGACTTCCAGGGTGAAATCCTGGCTTCACTGAAGTCAATGGGAGTTTTGCCATCCACATAGTGGGATCAGGATTTCACCTCCAGTAACTAAGCTGCAAGCAGCAGAGACAGAAGATGTATATTCCTAGGTTATGCTGTTATTTTCTTCACCCCTTAGTGCGTTTGTAAGAGAATCAGGGAGCTGAGCTAACACTTAAACTGACTCATTTTAAGAATTTCAGTAAAGGGGTTTTTATCTCTCAAAAGACCTTCTCGTAACAGACAGAGACTGGAATAAAGGAAATTAGTTAAAAGATTTAGTTGATTTTTTTAAAACAAAATTTGAAATGCTTTGACTGTTTCATTTTACTTTTTATATGTGTTTAATAATAGCTTCTTATTGGGGGTTATACAGCATATGATACACAATCCCTGGCAAAATAATCCTGAACCATTACATTACAAATTGCGGTGGCAGTTAGAAAAGTAACAAATAGGATGCCATTACTTAAGGATGCCAGTATTCTGAAACAAAAACAAAAAAAATCAGCCTTCTCTTAGCTTTACCACAGAGGCTGGGTTCATCCTGGGAAGGGCAACAGAAATTGAATATTTGTAATATTGGAATACACGTATTGATGTGACAAATGGGAACGAAGGATGAATTTTTAAAATTAGGTTCAGATTAAAAGCAGAACATCAGATGGAAAAGTCAGTAATATCTATTTTGTGTCCTTTTGATTGTGCTTAAAATGCTGGTTAACTGTAACTTGCCTGTTGCATAAAGCATGCAAATAGAGGGAATAGGGGCATCCTCACCAGTCACAATCACAGGGTAACCCCTGTTCAGTTGCATTGCAGGGGTAAAGGATAAGCAGTTTGGGGTATATGCCAGGACTAGGCTGCTGTTTGCAGCACTATCTGCTCTCAGAGCTGTAGAGATCTTGTCAACATTATATTAAATTTCTTCCCCCTCCACACATTTGAACTATCTTGGGTGGTAAAAGACAGACAAGACGAGTGAGATAATATATTTTATTCGACCAACTTCTGTTGGTGAAAGAGAGAAACTTATGAGCTACACAGAGTAATTGGCTAGGAGGCATTGTGCTATGGTGGAAGTTGAGGCATGGCTCTGCATTGCACTCTGCTGGTATCGTGAGATCCACAGGATTTCACCACAGATCTGATCCATCTGCGGGTGAAGAGGGCATTGCTGCCCTTGCAATTATAAGGGGAAGGAAAAGTCCTTCCTACCAAACCCCATGGGACAATCAGGAGAAAACTCTGCTGCTGGATCTAGCAGAGTTTCCTGGGCCTGCAACAGTAATTTTCCATAGCGGGGTCTAAATGGCCTTTGAAGAGCTGTTTGTGGTAGAAATGAATGCTGCTCCTTTTGTGAGACTGGAATATATTCATGTATGCGGTTGGGTATTGTGGGTTTTTGTTACTCTGCCCTCTAGACCTCAGAAAGACAGTAGTAAAATGCAACACATAAAAAATCATTGCTGAAAATATAAATTCACCTTTATATTTCACAAAGAGCTATAGAAAACTAGCTCTCACTAGACTCCAGTTAACCTTCAGTGGTATCTGGAGAAACTTTGCTTCTGAATAGATACTTAGAAGAATCTTCCAAGCAGCTAAAAATGGTTTGTTCCTTAAATTCTTAACTGAATTGAGTTTTTGCAATGGAGAGCATTTCTGGATTACTTAATTTCTTTTGCTTGTGTGCTTCTCTCTGTCTTCTGCAATAGAAGAATTATAATAGAATCTATAGAAATAGAAAAGAATTGTAATTGTAATTGTCTTTGTAATAGAATCTATAACCTTACTTGGTGTATGACTGTTACCACCTCCACGATATTGTTGTGCTAGTGCGATCCCTTTTTCTGTCCATCATCATAATCTTCCTATAGGCATTGTCTTCTTTTTAATTGCACTTTATACATTCTACTAAAGATCTACTACCCAATGGTGAAAAAAGTGTGCAAACACTCACTAGTGAGGTTCCTAGAAACTCTGATGAAAAGCATAGTTCCTGCCCTGCTGCTGGGATTGGGGAAGATGCTGAGATTCTTTCCAGGGTGCTGTCCCGGGATCCACCTTTGGATTTCATAAAGCCCAGTGTGGACATGGATGTATCTGAGGTTTGAAGCCATGTTAGTTGACTATGTTCTAGTCTAGTCTTTCCTCTAGTCTGCACTGCTGTCTGCTAACACATTATAGTCTGCATTTTAAGAGGTCTTTTTGTCACATTAAATTAACATGATTGAAAAACACATACTTTCTTCTCATCAAAATAGGGCCCACGAGGGAAAAAGAAGAAAAGAGAAAGTGTATTGTGGCTTTAAACAGCAGTCTCGGTGTAGTCTGTCACCACAAAAACTATGGGGCACTAAAATATGGTTACTGCATGGTGTCATTACCGGATGCCATAAAGATTGGGTTCCTTAATTATGGAATTCTGTACTTTAATATGTTTGGGTTTCTTTTAAGTGTAAGTTTAACTCTGAATTTCCTGTGTTTGTAGCGCTTGTTTTTGGGATAATTACAATGCCACTGTAATGTTCCTACCCTTAAGTGACTGATATGTACTTAACCTTAGCTCCAGTTTAACAGTGTTCATATGGGTATTCTATAATGTTGCAGCTCAGGGACAGTTCAACAAACACTAACCAAAAATCCAAGTGAAGAAATACCTAATCTGGGGTTTCAGGTTTGCTTACAGCTTTCACAGTGCTATAGAAAACTAAAGATCAAGGTGGCTGAATCACAGGCTTTATTCCCTGTCATATGGTTTAACAACATTTTGACTCAAAAGTAAAACAAATATAACCAATCTCTTCTCTCACAAGCTTCCTGTTTAGACTTCTGTTCAGGAAGGGTACATCAATACTGCAACCCCCACAGCAATGAGTCTCAAAGCCCGGGTCAACTGATTCAGGCTCGTGGGGCTCACGCTATGGGGATCAAAATAGCAGTATGGACATTCCCATTCGGACTGAAGCCTGGGCTCTGAAACCCATTGAGATGGATGGATCTCAGAGCCCGAACTCCAGCCAGAGTGGAGTGCAAATGTCTGCATTGCTATTTTAAGCCCCATAGCTGATCCAAGTTCTGAGACTTGCTGCTGCGGGGGGTTTTTTAATTTTTTTTTTCAGTGTATGCATACCCGAAGAGTCTCCTGAGAGCAGTTTTTCTGGCCCATCTTTATCTAAAGATAGATGACCCTTTTTATATGTTTCACTTGCTAGGATTTTAAGGAGGCTTGAAAGCTGCTTTCCCTCAGCAAAAGCAGAAATCTCTCCTCCCCACTCCTGCTAGGAAGTAACACCAATTTTAAACAAATCTCCTCCACAGGACCCCTGAGAAAAGCAGGTGACTTTCTGGTCTGAAGGTCTGAAGACTGTTGTAGTGGGTTTTTTTAAGGGAGGGGTAAAGTAACCTAACCTAAACTCCATATTCTGGAAATGAGAAGTGAGTAAGCTTTATCTGCATTTACCCTGTGCTACACTACTGTGAAAACCTCCCTGCACCATTTACATGGTTGGTGGAGGAGATGGGGGCTGTTAAGTGGTGTGTGGCCAAGTTGACAGCCCCTACCATTGTGAGCCCCGTACTGCCTGTAAATTCATCACACTGGGGGTTTTGTTTTGCTAAAATTGTGTGGGTGAAATCTTGGCTCCTTTGAAATCAGTGAGAGTTTTCCCAATAACTTTAATGGGACCAGGATTTCACCCTGAAATTTAGTAACATTTTATTTCAAAATGTGTTTTCTTTTGTTTTTAAAAACAATTATATTAGCCGATACCTGCCCTCCCATGAACAGCATTAGTGAGCAGCCCAGGTTTTCACAGTGAAAGGTGTTAACAGAGCGTTCTAGGATAACTAGCTTGAATCCACTACTGTTTAATCCAGCAGTTCTTAAACTTTGGTACTGGTGACCCTTTCACATAGCAAGCCTCTGAGTGCGATCCCCCACCCCTTATAAATTAAAAACACTTTTTTATATATTTAACATTATAACATTATAAATGCTGGATGCAAAGCAGGGTTTGGGGTGGACACTGACAGTTTGCGACCCCCCCCCATGTAATAACCTCGTGACTCCCAGTTCGAGAAGCCCTGGTTTAATCCATCTTGACAGCACCTCATTTCCCCGGGGCTAGGCTGATTCTTGCATTAGTAGATAGCTGAATTTGGCATAGTTGAATGTGAATTTGACAAGAGTGGCACCGTGCATGCAGCCAGAGAAAGTTAGGAACCCTTTAGAGTTCACTAAATGTGTACACAATAATGCAATAAGAGTTGTTATCTTAAAAAAATTGGAAAAGCAGAACAACTGACTTCTTTAAGCACTTCCTCATGATAGTGCTTCCCAATATATAATAATCGTAATTTAAACAGTAAGAATTGTAGTACATAGTGAAACCCATAAATAACCTGGCTGCTCATTTTGAACAGAACACATCCATTCATTTTACATTTTAATTTTCTCTGTATGCGTACTTCAGGAAGTAGCAAGAAAATACTACCGTCATTCTTCACTTCATGGAGATTGTTCCCAGGACCGCTGTCTAACCCTGTGAGTCATTATTTGTTTGAACTCTTGTATTAATCGTTACCCCATAGACCTCAACTGAGAACACTACAGTGTTCTCTTTGCAGCTCATAACATGGACTAAAACATGTGTCACTTACAGTGAGGTACAAACCCTTCAACTGCTTTTCTCTGGTCAGGCTTAAACATTTGGTATCAACATATAGTAATTTGTCAGTAAATCTTAAAGAAGGAAAACTCTTTAGACTTGTAGGTCACATTAACACTCAGGGGGAAAATGGATTTTTAAAATTATTGATTTATAATTTTGCAAAAGGTTTTTTATTTGACGTTGTTGGGCATCAAAGCTAACTAAGAGTCCAGAAACTGAAAAATATGTGCTACCATAGCTCATTTTATTTTCCAACTATTATACCTCTGAAAAGGAAAGATTGATCTGAAGTTGCTATTATTCAGAATAGGGCAATCCGTTGCAAAGACAGACCCTTATGGTTTCAGATGTGAAAGTGAGCCACCATCCCCAGGGGCAAACTACTGCATGGTTTAATCCAGATGTGAGTTCATCAAAATTGGAATGTAGCAAACATGTGGCTGCTGCTTCACACTTCTCATATCTTGCATCACAAAACTGATTTTCCAGTATATTATGCTGTGGCGAAATAGTTCAATATTCCTGTCATCCTCGACAGAGAGAACATCTGGGATCAACATGTTCACATCATGTTTAAGCATTCTGTGACAGGGTAACCCCCATAATCTCTACATACTCTGAGGTCCTGTCCCAGTGGCATCCCCAGGGAAATGTCCCACCAAGCCAGACCATGGCCTGAGGCTTGTGAGCATTGATTCCCAGCCAGGAATGAGAGGTAGCTAAGGGAGGATTACTAGATTGTCAGTAATTAAGTGCCATGGAGCCAATTTAAGATCCTCACCTAAAAGGAGAGAGAAGGGAATGTGTTGACCAGAAGCCAAGGAAGGGATGCTCTGGGGAATTAGAGGAGTTACTTGAATGACTTGCACTTTTTTTGTTCTAGTGTATTTAAGATTACGCTTAGTAGAATTGTCTGGAAGGAAGTGCAGCCAGAGACTCTTGACATATGAGTGTCAATATGGATTAAACCAGAACCACTGCAATAAAACCCAATACAGAGAGAGTTCAAATGTGTCTTTAGTGTGAGTGAATTTTCTCTTTAGATGTTTTACTCCAGCCCTGTTACAGTTCTAGGCAAGCAGTTGTTCTTACAAATAATATACCATCTTTATGGGGAAGAATGAAATGGGAATGTGCCAGCACTAGCTGACAGCTCTTATTACGGCATGAGGAAAAAGGCAATTGGCCTGTGTGTGACAGGTCAGACTGGTAGCTAAAGGCTAGCAGTAGAGGGAAAAACTACAACTTTGTTCTGAGATACCACATTAATACTGATTCTGACTCCTGTGAAGGTTTGAAGTTCATTAATCTGATAGTTATATTAGTACTAGGTATTAAAATCATCCCGTATTTTGAATTTCCTATTCGGAGTAACTGTAGAAGTTCTTTGAGATCACTTGTGAATTCAAATTCTGCACTTTTCATAATAGCATTGTTGTAGCATAGCCACGCAAAGCTAAGACAAAGCTTAAATTCCAAGGTCAAAATGGCTTTCAGAAATGCCATGGGGGAGAAAAAAGCCTTACATAGTGAATTACTGTGAATAGTTCTTAATATGCTCTTTTAGTAATAGTACATCTTGTTGAGGAGGCCTAAAATAATTGGTTTCTAAAAAATCCTACTTGCTCTTTCGCTTCCTGCTTTATTTCTGATGGAAGGCTATTGTGACCTAACTCCCAACTACACAAATCCCCATTATAATTACACTTACTATAAAAACATAGTTTTAAGACCTGTAACACTCCAGGATCATAAGGACTTACGGATACAGAGAGAGTGGAATATCTAATGCAAGTGGATAATTGGGAATATAAATGTCTCTCATTTCTAAATTTTTTTAAAATAAAGTTTAAAAGGAAGACAGTACAACTGTAATGAAGCACTGCCTCTCCCACTTGATCTTCAGAAAACTGACCAAATGAAAAACAAAAAGCCCCAACAGTAAACGAAAAAGGAGAAATAGAGGTAAAAAAAAAGCCTCTCATGGATAAGTACAGGAAGCTTGCAGAATTCATTATTTATATGTCTCAGAAAAGACTAACAAGTATCAAACTGAGATGTAGTTACAACAGAAGGACTAGAGTGAAGGGTCTAACTTTTCTTATGTAAAAGTGAAGAACTGGATTCAAGAGCTGAAGAACATTAAGGCTTTCACCTTGCAAATACTCTCAGGGGGACGCAACTTGAGATACTGTTTTTCCTACTTGTGTGGTCTTGGCATTTGTTGTGAAGAAGAGATATGAAGTTCTCTTTTATCAACGCAAATAGAGATGCTGTTTTTTTCCCAAACAATTATGTTAATTATTTAATTAGGTTCTAGTTTAGAGTCTTGGGGCAAGTCTACACTACAAAATTAAGGTTTCAGAGTAGCAGCCGTGTTAGTCTGTATTCGCAAAAAGAAAAGGAGTACTTGTGGCACCTTATAGACTAACACATTTATTTGAGCATAAGCTTTCGTGAGCTACAGTATCTGATTAAGTGAGCTGTAGCTCACGAAAGCTTATGCTCAAATAAATTTGTTAGTCTCTAAGGTGCCACAAGTACTCTTTTTCTTACTACAAAATTAAGTTGACCTAATTGACATACAGCCACCAGAGTAATTAAATCGCTTTTGCATATCCACATTATGCTCCTTGTGGTGGCGGTGTGCATCCTCACTAGCAGCGCTTGCATTAATGCAGAGGGCAGTGCACCGTGGGTAGCTATGTGGGTAGCTAGTGTTTTGGGAAGGGTTTGCAATGCCTCCTGGGGACAAATGAGTCGCACAGGAGTGACTGGGAACATTGTTTCAACATCCCATAATGCAATTTTCTCCATCCCATAATTTTATCTGTATGCCATAATGCTTTGCATCTCTTTTCAAAAACCTCACAAACCTGTGTGTCCACCATCTCTGTGAGAAGAATGGATCCTGCTCAGCTCTGCACAGTTGTGATGAGAGTTGCAAGCACAATGCGCCTGATCTTGCAGTATTTGCAGAGCTGCGGGGAACAAGATGATTCCTTGGAAGCTGGCTTGCTGGGGGACATAGAAAGAAACAATTCAACGTAGTTGTTGGCATTCTTGGAGGAGCTGCAGATGGTGGAGCGCCGGTTCTAGGCCCAAGAAACAAGCACTGATGCGTGGGATCACATCCTTATGTCAGTATGTCGGGATGATGAGCAGTGGCTCCAGAACTTTTGGATGTTCAACACCACATTCCTGGAAGCGTGTGTGGAGCTTGCCTCAGGCATCCAGCGCAGCAACACCAAAATGAGAGCTGCACTGAGAGTGGAGAAGCAAGTGGCAACCACTGTGTGAAAACTTGAAATGGAAGATTGCTTCCGATCAACCGGGAATCAATTTGGAGATGGAAAATCCATTGTTGGGGTTGCTATCATGCAAGTGTGCAGAGCCATTAATAGCATCCTGCTGCAAACGACTGTGACTTGGGCAATGTGCAAGACATAGTGGATGGTGTTGCAGCAATGGGGTTCCTGGACTACGGTGTGGTGATAGATGGCACGCATACATATCCCTATTTTAGCATCATACCATCTTGCCACAGAGTATGTTAATGGAACAGCTGTTACTGACATCAGTGTAGGATGGCCAGGAAAGGTGCATGATGCACCCATCTTTAAGACACAGGCCAGTTCAGAAACCTGCAAGCAGGGACTTTCTTTCCAGATCAGAGGATTACCATTGGTGATATTGAAATGCCAGTAGTCATCCTGGGAGACCCAGCCTTATTCCCCTGGCTCATGAAGCTATACACCTGCTACTTTGACACCAGCAAGGAGAGATTTAGTTACAGGCTCAGCAAGTGCAGAATGGCAGTTGAATGTACCTTTGGCCGTTTGAAAGGCCGCTAGCACTGTCTACTCACATGATTAGACCTCAGTGAAAAAAATATCCCAATGGCTATAGCTGCCTGCTGTGTGCTTCATAATATCTGTGAAGCACAGGGGGGAAAGTTTCCACCAGAGTGGAGAAGGAATAGCTGTCTGCTGATTTTGAGCAGCTAGTTACCAGGACTATAAGAAGAACTCAGTGGGGAGCTATACGGCTCAGGGAGGCTTGGAAAGAACTTTTTAATAGTGAGCCCCAGTAAAGTGTGTTGCTATAGTGTGCTCTGTCTGCCATAGTTGTTTTGCATTCCAGTATGAACCTTGCAATGAGTGCTGTATGTGTAGTAATATAACATTGCAAATGCACCTATTGTTAAGGCTGTGTGCTTGTCACGGAGGTCATGGATTCTGTGGCTTTCCGTGACCTCCATGACTTCTGCAGCAGCTGGTGTGGCTGGCTCCGGTGCTGCCTGAGCAGCTTGGGCAGCCCCTGGGCCAGCCGCATCAGCCGCTGCTGGGGCAGTCTCGGGCCACCATGCCCTCCCCCTCCAGCAGCAGGAGTAGTTTAGGTGTGGGAGGGGGCTCAGAGCTGGGGGTTGGGGTGCGGGGCGGCACTTACCTCGGGGAAGGGGCTGGCATGTCCCTGCAGCTCCTATGCGGAAGGGGCAGGGGGGCTCTGTGTGCTGCCCCTGCCTGCAGACCAGGAACCACAGCCAATGGGAGCTGCAGAGCTGGTGCTTGTGGCAGGGGCAGTGTGCAGAGCCTCCCTGGCCTTCCCTCCCTATAGGAGCTGCAGGGACATGCCGGCTGTTTCTGGGAGCTGCGCAGAGCTAGGTGGGCCAGCCCCGCCAACCCTCCCCACCCAGCACCAACGGGAGTTCTAGGCTGCGCACTGCCCCCCGCCCCCCTCCAGGACCCGCAGCGCCCCCTTCTCCCCCGGCCCCCTTCCCCCAGCACCCACAGCGTGCCCCTGAGCCAACCCCACAGAGCACCCGTGGCCCCTGGCCCAAGTTTTAGTTAGGAGTATATAGTACTAGTCATGGACAGGCCATGGGCCGTGAATTTTTGTTTACTGCCTATGACCTGTCCATGACTTTTACTAAAAATACCCATGACTAAAAGGTAGTCTTACCTATTGTTATTATCTGTGAATGATATCAGACCCAGCCAGCATATGTTGTGAACTAATAAAGATTAATTAAGTTTCAATAAATAAACTTTTATTCCAAACCCATGCAAACAGACATATTTATAACTGAATGAATCTTTATAAATAAAGGGAAAAGCACCTTTTAAGGGGACAGAACAGTCATTTTAATTTCACAAACACACACACCAACTGTGCCTCCCACAGGTAAGTGTATATGCATCTGTGATTGCCCGTACAGGCCTCTGGAGTGCAGTGCTTAGGTTAGTGCAGCGGCTCCAGCCTCCACGTGGAAAGTTAGTTGGCAAGGTGAATAGGGGAGGTCCTGGAATGCAGTTCTCTATGGACTGCAGAGGGAGGCAATCATGGGTCTGTTAAACCTGCAGGTCAACAAGAGTCCCCAGCATGTTTTTTTTGCTGCTTGAGAAGTGCTAGCATCTCCCGCTGCACATCTCTCTCTCCTGTGCCTTTCGCCTCTCCAGTCTATCCATCCCTGTCCATTCTGTCCGTGAGGGCGATCCTCCAAGCCCTGTGCTCGGTATCCGAAGCACCAGAGGCTTGCAGGATCTCTTGAAACATGTCATCCTGTGTCCTCTTTCTTCTCCTCCTTATCTGGCTGAGCCGCTCCACTGGTGTGGATGGAGAGACCCTCAAGGCCACATTTCCAGTTGCAAAAGATACAATGCACAGTGGTACTCTTGTGAGTGTTTTCACAAGATAAATGGAAACTTGGTATACTGAACTCACTCCCCTTGAGCCACACAAGTTGCAAGCACTACATTCTCACTTCTCCTGGGGATTTATAGAGCAGGGTAGTAGTCCCAGACATGAGTATGGCTCGGGGGAGGGAGAGGCAGGGAGATGGGCTAAGTTGGGATAATAAGTTTGTGGGGAGTAGCTCCCAGGCATGATTATATGCAGATAGGGCAACTGAACTGAATACTGGAACCATTTTCCACAGGCGGTGGTGATTTTAGCTGATCTCTCTCTTCTGAGAGTAATAGAGGCTGAAAGGGAACAGCTCCTGCACATGTCTGGCTGCAGACCGGGTCCATAGGTGGGGAAGGGAAGTGCTTGCCATAACTAGAATAGCTTGTACAGCAAACATATAACTCAAGTCTAGTTTCATTTGACTATTTCCATAACTTTACAGTCTCTAGGTGGTTTTTGCTCTTTTCCAGTATCAGACACCTTATTTGTTGCTCCCTTTTATTATTATTTTTAAACATAATCTTCATTTATTTTCCCTTTCACAGCCCTCAACTTGATGGGGGATGATGCCTGCATATAAGGTAGTAATTCTGGACATAGTTCTGCACTTGCCATGAGTTAAACGGTGTCTTTATTTATTCTTTTGCACAAACTATGTAAAAGAACACGAAGGTTTCAAAGCAAAGAATCAAAAATGTGGAAATGACAAGTCAAGGTAGATTGTACAACCTTAACTGGGCCCTCTTTTGCACGTGCATTAGCAATCAGTGTTTTCACATGATCATATACTGGTTCTTAAATAACACAATATAATATTAGAATCATACCATTTTATACTATCTTAGGTACACAAGTGTAGAACTTCATATGTATTGTAAAAATAATTGTTATTCCTTAAGTATAAAGAGAAATTATTTCATATGTTTAATATCTAGGTTTCATTTTTATATTCCGCTCCATAACGGAATGTGTGTCATTTTTTTCTTTAGAAAGTTAGGGATACAATCTAATATGGACTTATGTACATGCATAACTTAACTAACATTAGCCCCAGCAACTTCCATGACACTTCTCATATTGTGTAAAGTTAAGTGCATATGTAATGTAGTGTCATCAGAATCATACCATATTTATTCTAGCTTGGTTGAAAGATTACATATTAAGAGAGAACCCACCATTGCCATGACTGTTTACAGTTTCTGCTAGAACCTGCCAACCCTTGTCCTACTATCCATTCAGGGCTAGTGTCCCATTATTATCTATTTGTATTATGGTAGCACTTACTAGGACCCAATTGAGACTGTACTAGGTGTCTTCTGAACACATAACAAAAGACAGTTCCTGCCCTGAATAATTTGTAGTCAAATAGATAAGATAGTCAAAAGAACTATTATCTCAATTTTACAGATGGGAAACTAGATTTTTCAAAAGTGCCTAACAATCATTGAGGGTTAGACACCTAGGCACCTGCTAGGATTGCAAAAGTTCTTATCTTTATCTTTAGGTGCCTTAAATACCTTTTTAAGTATCTGGCCCTCAGTGACTTGACCAAAGCGACACAGTAAATCTGAGTCACAGCAGGGAAGTAAATTCATCTCCTGGTTGCAAGTCTTTCCTGTCTGGGATGATTGTCCCAGCAGTGCTGGGCTTTGCCACCTTGCTGCTCAGATCTTAGCACAGTACCTTGGGGAGTTTCCTAGCTCTGTTCAGCCAAGAGAACTTACATAGAACTGGAATTCTGCATTCAGATCTGTGTAGGCACTTGTCCCTGTACTTGAACTCTGGTGAGCTTCACTGAGGACACATGGGTCTGATTGCAAGACCACCTTGCTGACTCACTCATTCACTCACACAGGCCTTGTTTACACCTAAAACTTAGGTCAATCTAGCTACGGTTACTCAGGGGTGTGGAAAAATTTGCATCCCTGAGAGACAAAGTTAAGCTGATCTATGCCCTCTCAATGGGTAGATTAACTACAGTGACGGGAAAAACCCCTTTAGCAAGTGTCTACACTATGGTGTTACAGTGACAGATGCAGCACCGTAGCTATACCACTGAAGCATCTGTAGCATAGACAATCCCACCATTTCTCGCTATTTTGTTTGGCCGAGCAAAGCAAGGCCATACAGTAAGGTTGATGGCATTTTTGTTTGTCTGTAATGTTAAGATTCCTTAAAGTGCTCATGTTATTCCACTCTGAATTTAACTATATTTGGGTATTAAAAATCAACCCTAGCCATTGCTGTTCATATTCTATAGCCAGACTTCAAGGGTGAGCATTCAGTCCTTCTCCTTCCCTGTTGTTAGTTTGCTTCCTAGGAACAGGTTTATGCTGCCAGTTATGCTCATTAGCATTCCTCTCATGAACTGATGCCATTGAGTTATGCTGACTGCTGCACGGACGGCAACCCAAGCTTTTGTTGGTTTTCCCCTTTCTCAATCCTGGCAGCAGCCACATGGGCATCCAGCTATGTAGAACAGGAATGTAAACCTTGCTTTGGCAATGTTTGCATAAAGTTCAGCCACATTCCTAGTAAAGGAACAGAACAGAATATAAATCTACATGACAGGCTAGTTATTGTTTCGTTTGGATTGTGGCTTTTTAAAACATGACTTTGTGAAATTATTTTCATATACATAAAAAGGTGGTCATCATAGTATCTGGGTGACAGTAAGATTTTTTTTAAAAGCTATTAAGATTCCCCCAAAGAGAGGAACAAATCTCCTTGCTACCTCTTCCTTCATAGATATAGGATGCTACTTAAAAAGAAACACAACTGGAACCCACTGTTTCTTAGGAGGCAATTTGCTGGGAAAGAAGAATATTGGCATTTCATATTTTGTTCTTTGTTCGGTGGCAGCCATGTCCAAATTTCTCAGTTTAGAAATTGATTATTTTTTTAAAAAGGATTAGAGTTCTTTTTTTAAAAAATTCTTTTTTTAAAGTTGGCTCCTAATCCTGAAATATGTTTGATTCAAAATCTGGGACATTCGAATATATGTGTTCTAAAGGAGGTTTCCATAACTGCGCAAGCAGGAAATGCAATAGAGGAGACTTCATGGATCAATAGGGTGACCAGATGACAAGAACAAAATATTGGGACACATCGGGGGCAGCCACAGGCTCACCCCCCAACCAGGGCCGGCTCTAGGTTTTTTGCCGCCCCAAGCAAAAAAAAAAGAAAAAAAAGCCGGAGTGCTGCCAAAGCAAAATATCGGGACAAATGGTGTCCCGACTGGACATGGGTCAGGATGCGGGACGAACAACAATATATCAGGACAGTCCCGATTTTATTGGGACATCTGGTCACCCTACGGGTGAATAACTAAAGCTTTGAGATTCTCACATATCTGGCACTCTACACAGCAAATTAGGTATTTCTTGGAGAACACATTATTTTTGTTTCGTGTCAGGCTTCTGCCAATTAATATCATGCTGTGTTTACTACTGCAAGCACTATCATGTTCTCTGTCTCTTTACAAAAGCAACTTCCTTTTTGTCTTGTGTTTGTTTCCAAAATATCCAGTTCTACCATCACCATCTCTGGGTTTAAAAAATTAACTTGACTAGGCCCATTTTAAAGAAGAGGGGGGAAAGCAGCAGCAGATTAGATGCAGAAATGAGTGCCAAATGCTTTATGTATCACTTTTATAGGAACAGCTTCAGAAGAGAGGGAGGAATAGGAGGTGGCAGGTAGGGAGTTGGTTTCACAAAAGGATTTTTCTGTTGCAAAGTAACTTTCCCACCAGAAACCATTCAGTCTAACTCAGCTGCTCAGACATGCATTTCAACCATTCTTGACAAATCGGTGTATTTCTGATAAGCAGCTGTTTATGACTCTAACGAGTTTTAACAGTAGTTAATGTATGGGTACAGGCATCAGCGGTGTGACTTGCAGATGTTAATATGCTTAGTTGGCTCCACATTAGAATGCAAAACATGACCTACGGTATGTCGCCTTCTGGCCTTCAAACATGGTTAGTACGAGGTCATTTGGATTTGTCAGTTTTGTTTCCCTCCCAATGTAACATTTTATTCATCATGACCTAGTTTAGAGGAAACAGTTGAAAATGTGTAGACTAGCACCTTTTACAGTAAAATATTTAAACCCACAGAGTCATCCTTTGCATAAATTATAGCTTGTCCTCTTACAGACAATTTATTAGAGCTAGAGCTGACCTAACAAGCCGTAACGATTTATAAACCATCATTCTATGAGGTGAGCTTTCTTGCTGTTCCTTGAACAAAAAAAGCCTGTCGAACATAGGCCACTTAGGCGCCGACTCTGTGGGTGCTCCGGGGCTAGAGCACCCAAGGGGAAAAATTAGTGGGTGCTCTGCACCCACCAGCGGCCAAGCTCCCCGCCCCCCCCGCTCCCGTGCCCCACCTCACCTCCTCCTCCGCGAGCATGCCACATCCCCGCTCCTCCACCCTCCCTCCCAGCGCTTGCCACCACCAAACAGCTGTAGCAAGCTCTGGGAGAGAGGGGGGAGGAGTGGGAACGTGGCATGCTCAGGGGAAGAGGTGGGGCCGGGGCGGGGATTTGGGGAAGGAGTCGAATAGGGGCAGGGAGGGGTCGGAGTTGGGGCGGGGACTTTGGGGAAGGGGTTGGAATGGGGATGGGGCAGGGGTGGAGTCAGGGCGGGGGCAAAGGGGGGTTGAGCACCCACTGGTGCCATTAGAAGTCAGTGCCTATGATAGGCCATGTCTACACTACAAAATTATGTCAACCTAAGTTGTGTCTGCATAGAGCCACCACAGTTATTACATCACTTGTGCTTGTGCACGCTACGCTCCTTGTGTTGGTGGTGTGCACCCTCACCAGGAGCGCTTCTATGGATGCAGAAAGCAGTGCACTGTAGATAGGTATTCCACTGTGCAACTCACCACCATCCAGGACAGAGTGTTTTGGGAAGTTTTTGCAATGCCTCCTGGGACTGAAACGAGTTGCACAGCGGGGACTGGAAGCATGGGGTCAATTTCCCATAATACAGTGTTCTCCATCCCATAATTTCATCTGCATCCCATAATATTTCATGCCTACTTTTCAAAAATCCCCACCAACTCGCACGTTCCTCCTCTCTGTCCGCTGTCTGACAGAAGCATAGAGCCTGCACAGCTCTGTACTATTGTCATGAATGTTGCAGGCAAAGGGTGCATCACCCTGCAGTGTTAGTAGAGCTGTAAGGTGAGCCGTGGGGAACATGATGATTCCTTGGAGACTAAATTGCTGTGGGACATAGAAAGAAACAATTCAAGTTGTTGGTGGCATTCACAGAGCAGCTGGAGATGGTGGAGGGCTGATTCTGGGCTCAGGAAGCAAGCACTGACTAGAGAGATTGCATTGTCATGCCGGTTTGGGATGATGAGCAGTGGCTGCAGAACTTTTGAAGGAGCAAGGCCTCATTGCTGGATCTGTGTGCTGAACTGGCCCCAGTCCTCCGGTACAGGGACACAAAAATCAGAGCCCTACTGACAGTTCAGAAGCGAGTGGTGATTGCACTGTAGAAACTTGCAACACCAGATTGTTACTGGTCAGTCACATATCAATTTGGAGTCAGGAAATCCACTGCAAGGGCCATTGTGTAGCAAGTGCGCAGAGCCACTAATTGCCTTAGGGTGACCAGACAACAAGTGTGAAAAATCGTGACGGGGTGGAGGGGTAATAGGAGCCTATATAAGAAAAAGACCCAAAAATCAGGATTGTCCCTATAAAATCGGGACATCTGGTCACCCTAAATTGCCTCCTCCTATGCAAGTCTGTGACTCTGGGCAATGTTTAAGACATAGTGGATGGTTTTGCAGCAGTGGAGTACTCGAACTGCGGTGGGGCAATCGATGGCACACATATCCCTATTTTAGCACCAGACCACCTTGTCACAGAGAACATCAACAGAATGGGCGACTTTTCTATTGTAATGCAAGCGATGGTGGATCACGGAGGACGCTTTACCGAAATCAGTGTGGGCTGGTCAGGGAAGGTGCATGACGCGTGCATGTTTAAGAACACAGGACTGTTCAGAAAGCTACAAGCAGGAACTTTCTTTCTTGCCCAGCAGATTGCCATTGGGAATGTTGCAATGCCAACAGTGATCCTGGGAGACCAAGCTGCCGCTTGCTCCCCGGGCTTATGAAGCCGTACACCAGCTACCTCAGCAGCACCAAAGAGCACTTCAATTACAGGATCAGAAGGTGGAGAATGACAGTTAAATGTGCCTTTGGCCCTTCGAAGGGATCCTGGCATTTACGTACGAGATCTCAGTGAAATATCTTGGATCTCAGTGAAAAAAAAAATATCCCAATGGTTATAGCTGCCTGCTGTACCCTGCATAATATCTGTGAAGGAAAGAGGGAAACATTTCTACCAGGGTGGAGGACACTGATGGAACAGCTCTTTGCTGAATTTGAATAGCCAGATACAAGGGCTATCAGAAGAGCTCAGCGCGGAGCTGTATGGCTCAGGGAGGCTGTGAAAGAACATTTCAATAGTGTGTGTTGCTGTAGTGTGCACTACCAGCTTTGCTCCTTTGCAGCTCGATATGATTCTTGTCGTGATTTGCTGTGAACGTAGGAATTGTCCGTGCACCAATTAATATTGTCTATGAATGAGGTTATGGGTTCTGTGACAAAATGAAGCTGCAGGAAATTGCTGGGTCAGTGCTGCTCAGCACTAGACAGCATGTGTTGTGAACTAATAAAAATGAATTTTGATCCAAAAAAATAGAATTTTATTGGGTAACATAAATGGGGAAATTAAAAAAAAACATTTAAAACTTAATAAATTAAGGGAACAGAACTTATAAAGGGAAAAGAACACACATTTCCTTGTCATGTACACATACACCAACCGCGGTTTTCACAGGTCAGTATACGTGCAGCTGTGACTGTCTTGAATGTCTCCCGGGGTGGAGTGGCAGGGGCGGGGCAGTGACCCCTGATGCCACGTGGAATGCTGAGGGGTGGTGTAGGGAAGACCCTGTACTGAGTTCTCGATGGGCTGCAGAGGGAGGTGAGTATGGGATTGTTGAACCTGCAGGTCTGCCAGAGTTTGCAGCATCTTTGTTTCCTGCCTGAGAAGCCCCATTATGTGCTGTTGCATCTCCCTCTCCTTTTCCTGCTGGGACTCCTGGGCCTTTCTCCTCTCGACTCTTTCCTTCTCCTTTGTGCAGGGGTGATCCTCAGGCCCTGGTCTTATTCTCTAATGCAGCACAGGCTTGTAGGATCTCCTGGAGCATGTCATCCCCAATCCTCTTCTTTCTTCTCCTCTGGCTCAGGTGTTCCGTGGGCGTGGAGGGGGATACCCTGAAGGCCACAATGGCAGCAGCTGCAGATACAACACACAGAAGTACCACCACAAAGTGAAAATGCAGCTAAGGACAGTGGGATCCCTTTCCCCTCCTGCACTAGGAAAAGAATGTGGTGCAAGTGCTGCTACATTAGCTCTACACTACCATATGTTTTCCCGTACTTTGTGCATCAGTTAAATTGTGTTTAGGGTTAGATTACATTTGTGGTCTATGCAAAGTGGCTGCACCACACTTGAGAATCTGGCTCATAGACTTTATAGTCCTCAGATACCATAGTGATGGAGTAGAATAATTAGACATATTTATGCACCAAAGAGCACATGAACTGCATACCGCCCCCCTCACAGTTGCACATTATTATGACTGAAGTTTATTTCACGATGCGGTTGCTCAATTGCTTTGTCACTATCTGAGGTTTCGTTGGTTTTTTTCCTACTTTAAATTTCATGTTAACATTTTATAAATCAGTGTGTAGGAGATAAATTGGGGGGAAAAATATGGCTAATGCTTGTAGGAAAAGGGAGATGAGCAGACAATCCAAACTCAGTGGAGTTTATGTAATTTCATTGGCCTTGGTCTCCCTCCCCACTACTTTCACCTTTTCCTGCATTTGAATGATCGCAAATTCAAATAGCCATCCATGCAAATCTCAGCATACCATTTGAGGTTATTGTGACATACCGTTTATGTTCAGTGAGCTATTTTTAAGCCCCCAAAAGTTTATTTCAAAACCAAATTTCTCCAAAAAATTTCTCACACAGTACCCCGTCTCTTCTAACATACATACTATACATATCATAGCTTGTTTTCATTAGTCTAAGCACACAAAGGCAACTAAACTAAGCTGTGATGTTGTCTAATTAAAATATAACCATGCAAATCATTATTGCTACCACAGCTATATAATTGCAGCAAATCTTATACAAAATATAACTCATGGCCAGAAAGGGTTAAACAGCTTGCAGGCTGGATGACCCAAAGCCGACCTTTAAAGACATGTTAGAAATGGTAATTAGGGGCCATTAAGGATCTACAACCTATCCTAAAGGATGACCCAACACTCTCACAAATCTTGGGAGACAGGCCAGTCCTTGCCTACAGACAGCCCCGCAACCTGAAGCAAATACTCACCAACAACCACATACCACACAACAGAACCACTAACCCAGGAACTTATCCTTGCAACAAAGCCCGTTGCCAACTGTGCCCACATATCTATTCAGGGGACACCATCACAGGGCCTAATAACATCAGCCACACTATCAGAGGCTCATTCACCTGCACATCCACCAATGTGATATATGCCATCATGTGCCAGCAATGCCCCTCTGCCATGTACATTGGTCAAACTGGACAGTCTCTATGTAAAAGAATAAATGGACACAAATCAGATGTCAAGAATTGTAACATTCATAAACCAGTCGGAGAACACTTCAATCTCTCTGGTCACGCGATCACAGACATGAAGGTCGCTATCTTAAAACAAAAAAACTTCAAATCCAGACTCCAGCGAGAAACTGCTGAATTGGAATTCATTTGCAAATTGGATACTATTAATTTAGGCTTAAATAGAGACTTGGAGTGGCTAAGTCATTATGCAAGGTAGCCTGTTTCCTCTTGTTTTTTCCTACCCCCCCCCCAGATGTTCTGGTTTAACTTGGATTTTAACTTGAAGAGTGGTCAGTTTGGATGAGCTATTACCAGCAGGAGAGTGAGTTTGTGTGTGTATGGGGGTGGGGGGGATGTGAGAACCTGGATTTATGCAGGAAATAGCCCAGCTTGATTGTCATGCACATTGTGTAAAGAGTTGTCACTTTGGATGGGCTATCACCAGCAGGAGAGTGAATTTGTGTGGGGGGGTGGAGGGTGAGAAAACCTGGATTTGTGCTGGAAATCACTTTAGATAAGCTATTACCAGCAGGACAGTGGGGTGGGAATAGGTATTGTTTCATATTCTCTGTGTATATATAAAGCCTGCTGCAGTTTCCACGATATGCATCTGAGGAAGTGAGCTGTAGCTCACGAAAGCTTATGCTCTAATAAATTGGTTAGTCTCTAAGGTGCCACAAGTACTCCTTTTCTTTCTATGGCTAGGGAGGCTAGAACTTTGAAATGCAAACCTGTATTGTTAGAAGTGATACTAATTGTGTGTATCTTGGATGCTAGCATGTAAACAGACAGTTCCTGTCTGTTACTATAGCTATTAATTCAGAGATCAAAAGGCAATATTAACATTTAGATGAATCTTGGGTGAAGTAATATCATTGTCTGTATGTCTCTTTAAAGTTTGTGATAGACTGCCTAATGGATAAATTGCCCTGTTTAAATTTGTGTAACTAATTACTGGTGGTGTTTAGAAAACAGAAGGTTACATCAAAAGCATATTGTTTACCCAGGTCAAGTGGTTGCTAGAACACTGTAAAAAAGACCCTCAGGTCCTGATTCTATCATCTCAGATCTGTTTAAGCTTCATCGTGGGGAGTTAAAGCCATAAGGACTGAGATCCCAGTCCTAAGCTGGAACGCCCTGAAATGGTATTGGGTATTGGACATTGGACCATAACCTCTGAACTAAATTCAAAAGGAACTCTTTGCAACTGCAAAGCTCACCATCTCTGCTATGAATCTGAACCTCAATGGATTGAACTCATGTCTATATGTATATTGATCTTCTAACCATACTCTCTTTTATTTTTTTTAATAAATTTTAGTTTAGTTAAAAAGAATTGGCTGTAGTGTGTATTTGGGTAAGATCTGAAATATTCAATAACCTAGGAGGTAATGTGTCCGATCCTTTGGGATTGGTAGAACCGTCTCTTTTATATGGTGAAATAAGATTTTCAAAAATCATCGTAAAAAGAAAAGGAGTACTTGTGGCACCTTAGAGACTAACCAATTTATTTGAGCATAAGCTTTTGTGAGCTACAGCTCACTTCATCGGATGCATCACGAAAGCTTATGCTCAAATAAATTGGTTAGTCTCTAAGGTGCCACATGTACTCTTTTTCTTTTTGCGAATACAGACTAACACGGCTGCTACTCTGAAAAAAATCATCATATTTGACTTGGGTACCTGGATGGGGGCCTAAGACTGGATCACTTTAAGGGAACTGTGTTGTTTGGACTTCTGAGTAACCAGAAGGGTAATAAAGAAGCTGTTTTATGCTGATTTGGTAAATCTAAGCATTGGAATATCCACTCACTTTTGGGGGATTGTCTGCCCCATTCTTTGCAGTTCACCCTAATTGAGTGACCACAGCTAGCCCCCACTGGGACCCCAGTCACATAAGCACTTTTT
The DNA here is from genome assembly GCF_965140295.1 of Lepidochelys olivacea. Taxonomy (NCBI): domain Eukaryota; kingdom Metazoa; phylum Chordata; order Testudines; family Cheloniidae; genus Lepidochelys; species Lepidochelys olivacea. The sequence goes on along the minus strand of NC_140411.1, from coordinate 135,767,671 downwards.
ATTTTCCCATTCAGGTAACTCCAACAATATATTTTTTTATTTACTTTAAAAATAATCAATTTTGGACTGAGAGCAGATGTGAGAATTTTCAGCAACAAGAGACTTTAGAATGAAAATGATGCTTCAATATTTATGGGTGTACTACTACGATGATACTATTGTACAATATTAAATTAAAGAAGTACAAAAATGCCACAACCACAAAACAAAAAGCACGGATATGGTTTACAGATATGTCTGACATAGAGCTCTCATTCTTTCAGTAAATGAGCTGAATTAATAACTTAACTACTCCATTAAATTATCCTATTAGCTACAAATGCACATTAGTGTTAGTACCTTATAGTAATATAGCTCCATAAATTACCTTGAAATGTAATAAATACTGATCTTTTGGTTTGGTTTGTTTCTTTGGATACATCTGAGAGGTTCTTGTTCGTTTTCAATTTGGCTAAAATCATAGTTGCTTCACGTACCTTGGCAATATAACATGGGGATTCTCCTCTTATCTCTGTGTGACAGAAGGCTTTAGCACTTTAATTTATTCATAAACACAGAGGTATTTAGCCTCTTTGTTCATTAATTCTGTTTATTTTACATCTGTAAAATTCCTTTGATGAAACATTTTGCTCCTACAAGAGCATGGTTTATTTGTGTGCTGTCTGAAAGAAGAGGTTACTCTCTTTCTAAAGGCTTCATTTACGTACAAAAGTAGGCACTTCTGTTCCCCTGCAGTAATCAGGAAGGGTAATTTTAAGAGCAATGGCTTTTTTTGTTGTTTGGAGTAATAATAGAGTCCAGAGGCAAGTCGAAAAGACATTATTTGATTTTAAAAAAAGTTAACTGGTCTGCATGGGATGGAGGGAATCTTCTAAACTTTTACAGAAGTCCGCCCTCGATCTCTTGAGCACAATACTGAGTGAGAGAACACTCACAGTCAATGAAATGCCAAATAAGCAAGGGCTCTTCTTTAGAACAAATGTGCATTGACTAATTGTGCTCAGGCATGTGATTGTTCCAGCAGGTTTCAGAAGTTACCTTAATCCAAAATAACTCAGGGCTGTCAAGCGATTAAAAAAATTAGTTGCAGTTAATCGCACTGTTAAACAATAATAGAGGACCATTTATTTAAATATTTTTGGATGTTTTCTACATTTTCAAATGTAATTGAAATCAGTATAACACAGAATACTAAGTGTACAATGCTCACTTTATATTTATTTTTATTACAAATATTTGCACTGTAAAAAACAAAAGAAATAGTATATTTCACTTCACCTAATACAAGTACTGGAGTGCAATCTCTTTATCATGAAAGTCGAACTGACAAATGTAGAATTTTGTACAAAAACTAACTGCATTCAAAAATAAAACAATGTAAAACTTTAGAGCCTACCAGTGCACTCACTCCTACTTCAGCCAATTGCTCACACAAACAAGTTTGGTTACAATTTGTAGGAGATAATGCTGCCTGCTTCTTGTTTCACCTGAAAGTGACAACAGGCGTTCACATGGCACTGTTGTAGCCGGCGATTCACGATATTTACATGCCAGATGCACTAAAGATTCATATGTCCCTTCATGCTTCAACCACCATTCCAGAGGACATGTGTCCGTGCGGATGTCTGGTTCTGCTCGATAACGATCCAAAGCAGTGCGGACCGACACAGGTTCATTTTCATCATCTGAGTCAGATGACACCAGCAGAAGGTTGATTTTCTTTTTTGGTAGTTCAGGTTTTGTAGTTTCCGTATCTGAGTGTTGCTCTTTTAAGACTTCTGAAATCATGTTCCACACCTCGTTCCTCTCAGATTTTGGAAAGCACTTCAGATTCTTAAACCTTGGGGCGAGTGCTGTAGCTATCTTTAGAAATCTCACATTGGTACCTTCTTTGCGTTTTGTCAAATCTGCTGTAAAAGTGTTCTTAAAACGAACATATTCTGGGGCATCATCTGAGACTGCTATAACATGAAATATATGGGAGAATGTGGGTAAAACAGAACAGGAGACATACAATTCTCCCCCAAGGAGCTCAGTCACAAATTTAATTAATGTGCATAATCAGCATGGAAGCATGACCTCTGGAATGGTGGCTGAAGCATGAAGGGGTATACAAATGTTTAACATATCTTGCAATGCAGGCTAAATAGTGCCATGTGAACACCTGTTCTCACTTTCAGGTGACATTGTAAATAAGAAGCAGGCAGCAGTATCTCCCGTCAGTGTGAACAAACTTGTTTGTCTTAGCGGTTGGCTGAACAAAAAGTAGGACTGAGTGGACTCATAGGCTCTAAAGTTTGACATTGTTTAGTTTTGAGTGCAGTTATGTAACAAAAAAAATCTATATTTGTAAGTTGCACTTTCACGATAAAGAGATTGCACTACAGTACTTGTATGAGGTGAATTGAATAATACTATTTCTTTTATTTATCATGTTTACAGTGCAAATATTTGTAATCAAAATTAATAATAGAAAGTGAGCACTGTATACTTTGTATTCTGTGTTGTAATAGAAATCAATATATTTGAAAATGTAGAAAAACATCGACAAATATTTAATAAATTTCAACTGGTATTCTATTGTTTAACAGTGTGATTAATTGCAATTAATTTTTTAATCACGATTAACTCAAATAAATTAATCACATGAGTTAACTGCAATTAATCGACAGCCCTAAAAATAACCCTTTCAAATATGGTGTTTTATAAACTAAAATAGGTTGCCCTCATGCAGGGTGACATGGGAGAGGGTGTTCGTAACTCAGATTGGGAGTCAAACTGGAGTTTGTGTCAGTGTGGAGTAAGAGGAAGATGTTTGTAGCGGGGTTTAGAGGTCATGAAGGGAGGCAGTTGTCAAATGGAAGGGGCATACAGCTATTTTCCACTTACTGGGTCCAAACTACATATGTAATCTCTGGGTGTACGTGTGACACACAAATAGCAAAATCCTGTCCCCATAAAGTCAATGGTAAAATTCCCATTGATTTGAGTGGAGCTAGGATTACATCGTGTATATGGGTATGTTTACATATGCTTTTTTTTTAATGGCCATGTGGTGTTTTAATAAGCTAAACGTTTACAGTAAACTGAATTTTAGAGGCAAAGATTAAGAAGATATGGCTAAGTCATTGGTAATAATAATAAAAATAAAAAAGAGGAAAAACTTGGGATTCAGCACAAATTCTCTCTTCTCCCAAATCTTTGTATCTTGTCTAGTTTAAGGCTGTAAACTCTGTGGGGCTAAGACAAGTCTTATGCATTTGTGTTGTGCCTAGCACCCTTTGGGATGTAATAATAATAGCAGGGCTGGGGGGTGGGAATGAAAGATGGAGTTGGGTTCTTAAAGGGTAAGTTGTTCATTGAGTAATCTTATGACCAGTGGCATTAAAGTTTAGAAATTTTTCTGGTTGCTTATGATTGAAAGATTCTGAATAGCAATTCCAGCAAACAAAAAATAGTTTCTCTACTATAACTTAAAGGGCATAACAGCAAGCATTCTGAGACACAGTACCAGATTCCCAGTGCTACATAAAAATTATTGTATAGGATGGCTACATTCTGTTTTAAAAAGTGTTAACAAAACAATATGCATTAAAAATATATGGTTTAGGTTGACTTCTGCATTGACAGAAAATAGACTTTTTTCTACTGCTTTTCGATTTTTATCACACTCTGTAGGAAGGTAAAACTAAATATATTTGCTTAAGTTAAGGGGCGGAGTAAGGAGAAGAAATCTTGGACTATGAGTAATGATGTTTTGCCACTTCATTTAGGATTTGTTTTGAAAATGATGCATTCTGTTGTTATTCCAAACATGGCTTAAAACCTAATGTTAAATTATCACTGTTTAGTTTTCAATTCTCACTGGCTTGGTGCAGCGTTTACTTTCTCCTCTGCTTCCACCACTGTGCAGACACTCGTGTGAGCATTTTCAGGAAATAAGAGAGTGGTGAAGTCTTGGTAATGTAGGATAGCAAGACATATACATGTAGGAATATGCACATAGTTCTACTAAACAGCCTTGGAAAATATTTTATTACTTTTTTATGTAGGAGAAAAAGATCTCTTTGGAACACAACCTAAAAGCTGTCAAGTTCCTGAGATCTCTATATAATTATGTAGCTTTGTTCACAGAACTTATTTTTAGGTTGGCCTGTCTCTGGCCCATTGGAGAAACAAATTCCAGATAATTTATGAGCATTAGATAAACAATTACAGAACTTTGAGCTGGACCATCTCAGACTGGGGAACTGATTCTCCTCAGAGTACTGGAACTCTATTGACTTTAGTAGAGTTACTCCTGATTCTCACTGATGTATGTGAGGAGGATCTGGCTCTGAGTGCAAATCCATTCAATTTGCTATAAGGGGTAGTAGTTCATTTTTCACTACGCTCAGCTTGACTTAGAAAATACTGCTATCCATCTCCCCTTGGCCTATGCCTCTTTGTCATTAAGCCCTTTACAAATTTGCTTTTTCTACTTTTGGCTGACACTTGCTGTAAAATATATTTAGGTTTCCCTCTGTGTTTATTATTTTGAGTGGTTTGCATACTTGTGCCCATTCCTGAGTATTCAGAAACAATGTCACATCATACAAATGTCACTTAAACTGGCAAAGTCAACCTGGGCTCCATCTGGTGGTTTTGTTACAGTTCAGAATGTTGATCTGTGGGAGGTTTTGGGTGTGAAAGTACCTCCCACTTTTACTCCAAATCTACCAGTAAACCAAAACAGATGAGCTGTCTTGCACAGGGTAGCATTTTCTATTGCCTCCTCTGCTATACATTTAATGCTACAATAGACACGCACATATTCCCCACCCCAAACTTTTGCAACTGAAACAGGGCATCCAAAAGTGGTGTTCTCCTCCTTCTCCTTTCCACCGGTGTTGCCACCAGTCATGATTTTGTCATGAGTCTTGCAGTACTTGTTTGTCTAAAGCTCCAGCTTTCGGAGTCATGTGGGAATAGCAGCTGTCATTCATGTATAAAAAGTAAGTTTCTAGTCCTCATGATTGCAAATAAATGCTCGAAAACATGACTCAAGTGCACCTTAAAGGCTCAGAAACTAAAAGACAAAAGAACCCAAAGTTTGTTTAGTTCTTAAAATGTCCTGATTCTGGGCGCCTGACTCATGCTTGCCGGCCAATGGTAACCGAAGGGTCAATGTGCGGAGCCCCCTGGCTGCCCCTACATGGAGGAGGCACAGGGGGGACATGCTGCTGCTTCCGGGATCTGCATGGAGCCCTGACAAGCGCGGAATGGGGCAAGCCCCACACTCCGCTCCCCAGCTAGAGCTTGAGGGCCAGATTAAAATGTCTGAAGGGTCAGGCCGTAGTTTGCCCACCCCTGTTTTAAGGGGTTGTCAACAAGAAGCAATTTGTGCTCCCAAGAGTCTCATTGAACTAGCTTCATCTACTATGTAGAGTGGAGGTGCTGAAAATAAATAAATATTTAGGTGTAAAAGAAATTATGGAAATTGTAGGAATTGTCTAGAAACTGAAATAAAGAGTGTTGTGATTCTCACTGGAAAAAAATGTTTCCCTTTTCCCTGGAGACACTGTATGCCCCCCACCCTTCTTCCTCAGGAAGACACAATAACAGATAAAGCTAGCAACAGGATGACATTTTTCTCTTATATTCCAAAAATGTCAATGTGGAATAACTGTTCAGTTTCACACACATCTATCCACTTCGCTTATTATTTTCTGCTCCTCTGATTGCTTCCTTTACTCTATTAATTACTGTGGAAAAGGTCATTTTGATCTTTATGTTAAGAAAATAATCCAACACAGGCCAGTGCTAAGTAAATGAGATTTTATTTTGAGAATTGTTGTTAGTGCTGTTTCCTGTTGGCTTCAGTTATTTCCCCTCTTATTTAGTATCAGATATCACAGAATCAGATAACATTTCTTGTAAAATTCCACCAATCTGTTTGCTTTGTGTAAATTACTCCACATGCATCTTTCACATTACTGTCCATTCATTTTTAATGTTGATTTGACATATAAGAAAGGAGCCATTAAACACTGCATAGTATTGACATTAACACATAACATATAGTTAAATAGATGAATATAAATAACCATTAAAGACCCATAAATGGCACACAGGATATGCAATAATGAATTGTGTTTGGTCAAATGACACGTAATGTGCAGGTCAGTTGAGAAATTCTTTTTAAACTAAGTTAGCATAAAACTTAGCTTTAATTTAATTGATAACTGGAAGTTGATGTTGGTGTTAATGGACTCAAATGGCCCTTGAGTGAGTGGACAGATCTGCCCTATAATGACTTGAATCCTTCCCCTCAGACCAAATCTGGAAGGGCAGCGGTTTATACCTTTTCAGAGTCATCACCTGTGGAGTCCCACAAGACTTCATCCTCTTCCCCCATCTTATTTAACATCATAAGTAGCTGTCATGAGAGTTCATGCTCGCAGAGGGAGAGGGGATCTCCCAGATAATTAAGGCCATTCCCTCTATTAGGGGAGCTGCTGAGATAACCTGTCACTATGTGGATGACATCCAGCTCTGCACTCCTTTACATCAAACATCAATGGCACTATCTCCCAGTTTTCTCAGTGCCTAGCCAAGAGAAGGGCAACTGGCTGGAGCTGGGTCCAGGTGGAATGAAAGTGAGTATGGCAGAAGAAGGAAGCACTCTGAAGAAATTACCTTCTCTATAACATTCCCCAAAGGCATATGGTTTAGCCCTCATGTTGTTCAATAGCATTAAATGTTCCAAAAGAACCTCCATGCTACAAATTGAATGCCCCAATAGAAAGAATTCATGCTCCTATCTGCAGCTAGCCGGGACACTGCACCCTTTCCTACTGAGCTCAGACTTGGTCACTGCAACATATGCATTTATTACCTTCAGGCTTGAATATTTCAACTGATATTTAGGACTAAAGACATGCACTCTGAAAAAGCTTTGTCTAATATAGAATACAGCAGCCCATCTGCTTAGCAACACATGTTGTTGTGGTCACATCACCCCAATACTTTATTTTCTGCAATGGATACTCTTTGAATACAGAGCCCAGTGCAAGGTCTCTGTGCTGATATTCACAGGCCCCCATAGGAGTGGGCCTAGCTTCCTGAGAGATCCCCTCTCCCTCTGTGAGCATGACCTCTCATGACAGGTATTTTCCATGTGACCAGGACAAAGAAACTGTGGACCAAAACAGAGAGCCTTGGGAGCATAGGAGACAACTTTCATGGGAGCTCAGTCTAGACTATGGATCTCACTCCTGTAAAAGGTAAGACTGGCCACAGACTTCACTGTATTCTGGATTAAATGCCAAACTCTTTTTTCATACACAAATTAAAGCAGGGTGGGTAAAAATCAATGATTTAAAAACAAAAATTAAGGTTTTTTTATTTAAATTCAAATATGGGTTTATTTTAAAAAAATCTATTTAAAATTAAATTTGAAACTGACAACCTATGTTTAGGCACAAACTTCTTATAATCTATTAAAATAGTTTAAATTAAGTACAAAAAACAATATTAAGCTGGACATTTTTGCTGCCAAGTTTTAAAGAAAGCAAAACCACTGAACTGGGGGAAGTCACTGGCTAAACATCTAACTGTTTGAAGGGCTAAACCAGCTTTTGACGTCAGTAGCCTTTTTTGTAGGAGCAGAGAGTATATTTTCTACATTTCTGTTTATTCAACCAGTTCATTCAAAGTTAAAAAGACAATTGGGATTTTTCCTCTTCCAATCTATGAAGAAAAACTAGGTGTGAGAGGGTGAGATATACTAGTTCTAAAATCTTGAAGAGCGTGGTGATCAAAAACAATCGGTTGTTCAACTCACTAAGTACATATATACTTCCTCTATTTAATAAATCAGTTAGTTTCAAATGCAAAACATGTTTTGATAAACTTTTTTTCTTATATATACAGCACATCTAAGATAATTTTATTTAATAATAACTTTAAAAACTCTAGGTTTCAGAGTAGCAGCCATGTTAGTCTGTATCTGCAAAAAGAAAAGGAATACTTGTGGCACTTTAGAAACTAACAAATTTATTTGAGCATAAGCTTTTGTGAGCTACAGCTCACTTCATCAGATGCATGCAGTGGAAAATACAGTGGGGAGATTTTATATACACAGAGAACATGAAACAATGGATGTTACCATGCACACTGTAACAAAAGTGATCAGGTAAGCTGAGCTATTGCCAGCATGAGAGAAAAAAAAACAACCTTTTGTAGTGATAATCAAGGTGGGCCATTTCCAGCAGTTGACAAGAACGTGTGAGGAACAGTACAGGGGGAAAATAAACATGGGGAAATAATTAAATGCTGTTTTTATGCATTTTAATTGAATTTGAATTTCTGTCTAAATAGAGCTTGACACAATAATTACAAGGAAAAAAATCATTTAGTAAATAAGAAATGCATCATTCACCATTTTCTACCATAATAAAAATGTAAAAATTAAGAATTTGAATAAATGTAAGTTAAGCTATATAATTGCTTAAATAAGTGTATAGATATAGTGTATCCTCCTCGTTAGCAAAAAGAGCACCAAATTTAGCCTTTAAACTATATTTAGTTGCAAATCAACATGTTTTGCTGTTTACTGACTTGATAAGAGTCAGCCTGTCTTTAGGAGAATAACTAAAAATGCAAACACAGTTAAAACTTGTCAGCAAGTTAAAGAAGTATGGGCTGGATGAATGCACTATAAGGTGGGTAGAAAGTTGGCTAGATTGTCGGGCTCAACGGGTAGTGATCAATGGCTCCATGTCTAGTTGGCAGCCGGTGTCAAGTGGAGTGCCCCAGGGGTCGGTCCTGGGGCCGGTTTTGTTCAATATCTTCATAAATGATCTGGAGGATAGTGTGGATTGCACTCTCAGCAAATTTGCGGATGATACTAAACTGGGAGGAGTGGTAGATACGCTGGAGGGCTGGGATAGGATACAGAGGGACCTAGACAAATTGGAGGATTGGGTGAAAAGAAATCTGATGAGGTTCAATAAGGATAAGTGCAGAGTCCTGCACTTAGGACGGAAGAACCCAATGCACAGCTACAGACTAGGGACCGAATGGCTAGGCAGCAGTTCTGCGGAAAAGGACCTAGGGGTGACAGTGGACGAGAAGCTGGATATGAGTCAGCAGTGTGCCCTTGTTGCCAAGAAGGCCAATGGCATTTTGGGATGTATAAGTAGGGGCATTGCCAGCAGATCGAGGGACGTGATCGTTCCCCTCTATTCGACATTGGTGAGGCCTCATCTGGAGTACTGTGTCCAGTTTTGGGCCCCACACTACAAGAAGGATGTGGATAAATTGAAGAGAGTCCAGCGAAGGGCAACAAAAATGATTAGGGGTCTGGAACACATGACTTATGAGGAGAGGCTGAGGGAACTGCGATTGTTTAGTCTACAGAAGGGAAGAATGAGGGGGGATTTGATAGCTGCTTTCAACTACCTGAGAGGTGGTTCCAGAAAGGATGGTTCTAGACTATTCTCAGTGGTAGAAGAGGACAGGACAAGGAGTAATGGTCTCAAGTTGCAGTGGGGGAGGTTTAGGTTGGATATTAGGAAAAACTTTTTCACTAGGAGGGTGGTGAAACACTGGAATGCGTTACCTAGGGAGGTGGTAGAATCTCCTTCCTTAGAAGTTTTTAAGGTCAGGCTTGACAAAGCCCTGGCTGGGATGATTTAATTGGGGATTGGTCCTGCTTTGAGCAGGGCGTTGGACTAGATGACCTCCTGAGGTCCCTTCCAACCCTGATATTCTATGATTCTATGATTCTATGAAAACTGATTATTTAAATCAAGGTTTCCTGCTTGCTGATTTAAATCATTATTAAAATTGGTGATTTAAAAAGCTTTGATTTAAATTAATCCACCCTGCTATAAAGTAATAAACCAATTGACTTCTGTAGCCTGAGAAGGAGAAGACAGGTGTGTTAGCGAGTGTTTATATATATATATATGTAATATAGTCTGGCGGGGTCTCTGCAAAGTTATTGTATACTGAATCCTCTGGAATACAGATGCTCAGCGGTGGGAATCCTATAAAACCTAGATAATTAGAGATGCTGTGCTAAAAACTCAGGAGGCACAGTGCCTACGAGTGCTCTGGGGAGTATAGTTCCTGAACTAGCTTGTCAGAGGGTGCTGTGTTCACAAGCTTTGCAGAGGCCCCCAGCTCTCATGGCCCCTCCAGCCACCTTCTGGAAGGCTAGTACCAGTGTGGGCTCTAGAGTCACATCCCTTGTGCTCAAGGGTATGTCTACACTGCAGGTGGGACCATGCCTCCCAGCCTGGGTAGACAGACTCATGCTATCGCTGCATGAGCTAGCTCACTGGAAATAGCTGTGTGGATGTTGCAGCATAGGTCATGGCTTGGGCTAGCTGTCCAAGTCTAAGCCTGTCTGACTCCTGGGTCTACTCTTGGGTGGCTAACCTGAGCTGCACACGTGCTGCTATGTCCACGCTGCTGCTGTTAGCGTGCTAGCTCGAGCAGCGGTAGCGTGAGTTTGTCTACCCAGGCGAGACTCACAGGGTTGCCAGTTTTGGTTGGACATATTAGAATCATAGAATATCAGGGTTGGAAGGGACCTCAGGAGGTCATCTAGTCCAACCCCCTGCTCAAAGCAGGACCCATCCCCAATTTTTTGCTCCAGATCCCTAAATGGCCCCCTCAAGGGCTGAACTCACAACCCTGGGTTTAGCAGGCCAATGCTCAAGCCACTGAGCTATCCTTATTCCTGGAGGTTTCATCACATGACATAATCTTTAATGAAAGATTAATTTTTAATTCCTGGAGATTCCAGGACAATCCTGGAGGGTTGGCAACCCTGACAGGAGGCATGCTCCCAGCAGCAGTGTATATATACCCCAAGAGAGCACCAGGACTGCAACTAGACCTGGCTTCCATGGAGCATGGGTGGGAGAGGCTGCTTGTGCCTCTTCTCTCTCATTTCCCTTACCCACTCTTGTGCATCTGGACAGAGTCAGGATCTAATGTGGCCCAGTGTGGCTTATATCCCTGTACACGTGGGAAGATGATTTACTCTTCAGCCACAAAGTAATGTCTTCATATGGCATAGGTGTGTAAGCCACAAGTGAAAATAAAAAGACATTGATAACTGTGGTGAATTTCCACACATCTTGTTAATCAGTCGATAGAACTTTGTAAATATCAGGCATTTGGAAGGCAGCTTGTGAGCCTGGTAGTCTCATATGTTGTGGAATTCACCACCTTTTCCTCATGTGACCTGTGCATACAGTGGCCTTTATTTTTAACACACTGCTTGTGGAAGAAGAATGCTGGAGTCTTTTCATTGGCAATTTGTAGCCACCTCTAAAAGAGTGATCAAGTGCAAATATACAACAGAAACATTTGTAGATTTTTTTTTGTAATCTATTTTTCAAAATTATTTGTAAAAAGCAAATAAAGAAAACACAATTAAGGAAGCAAGGAGTAGAAGCTGGGTTGTTTTATCTGAATATTTATTTTGGCAGTGATCTGGAGTTCTGTAAAACTGACTTAATTGTCTCTAAATTTGCCAGCTGTAGTTTTATCTTTTATTATTAGAGTAAGGACATGTTTTGGTTACTTCATGAGATTTTTTTTTCATAACTTTTTATGAACATAATGCATTTGCTAATAGGTGTGCAGTCTAAAAATGCAAAAAGAAAAGGATCACTTGTGTCTCCTTAGAGACTAACAAATTTATTTGAGCATAAGCTTTCGTGAGCTACAGCTCACTTCATCAGATGCATTCCACTGAATGCATCTGATGAAGTGAGCTGTAGCTCACGAAAGCTTATGCAGTGAGTTGTAGCTCACGAAAGCTTATGCTCAAATAAATTTGTTAGTCTCTAAGTTGCCACAAGTGCTCCTTTTCTTTTTGCGAATACAGACTAACACAGCTGCTACTCTGAAACCAGTCTAAAAATGGCATTTTTAATCTTACATATAAAATGTGTTTTATAGACTCACAGACATGGGCTCTTAAATTTAGCTCCTATGAAGTGTTAACATATCCTGAACCACAACAATGCTGTTACATTACAGATTTTCTTGCTGATTGGATCTCCTGTGTAGTCACTGGAAGAGTCACTCAAGTTCTGTGTATTACTGTCAGAGGCAGATTTAAGGTTTCCTTGGGCCATGGGCCAGAGGAAGTAGGGGACCCTCCCCACCCCTTCCACCTGTGGTCCTGCCACCATTTCACCCTCTCCACATATGACCCCGCCCAATTGGCACCTACTTCCTCAACCTTTTGCATTCAAATTAAGCTGCTTGTTTACTCTTCCACCACTCTGCATGTGTACTAGCAGTGAGCACACTGAGAGTGGAGGAGAGTCTCTGAGCTCTCAGTTCAGGCACCCAATGCTACAGTGGCCTCCTGACAAACACAAGGAGCAATTGCAGGAAGGGTCCTGCTCAGCGTTTGCACCCCCAGGATGGAGCATACTCAGTTGCTCTGTGGGGGGCACATGTACAGTCTTGTCAGCATGCAGACAGGCTGTTCAGAGACTATAGCTGGCAAACTCTAAGAAGTCTTTGTTGAGCACGTGTGAACTTGAGATTTTCAGCGGCTCAGAAATTGGCCAAATTTGGGTGAATTTTTATGGGACCAGTAAAAGGCACATTCCTAGCACCACTACCCATCCTGTCAAATTGCAAGTCCCTGCTCCAAAGCATGGAGGCATTATAGCTTCTCAATACATTGCCAACCTCAATTATTTAAACATCATGAATCAGGCTTAAAAAAATCAAGTTTTTTTTTAAATAATACAATTTGTGTTTTTTCTTTGCCTTTTGATTTTTGAGCCTTTAGGGTGCGTTTTTCTTCAAACTTTACAATAGAATAATAAGGGCTAAAACCTTTTTTTTTTTTTTAATGAAACGCTAAGATTCTCAGGTATTCACAACACTCCTGGAATGATGGGGTGGGGTAGCCAGAGTGGGAGGGCTAACAATAACACCATATATTGTGAGACTTCGTATAAAAATGAGTGTTGGCAACAAATCTGACAGTGACGATTTCTAGTGAATATTCATATGCTGAACTTCCATTTCTGTCAATGGAAATTCTGTGCATAGTATGAATTAAATGCAAAATATGCAACAGAAATCTGCTGTGTCGGTTGGAATGGACTGTTTTTCCCTATAGTTTTGCCTCTTATGCAATTATAGTCCTCAAGGAGACAACAGAATTGTGCAAATGTAACGTATGTGTGTATTTGCTGATGGGCAAGCAAGTTGTTGTTTAAATAACTTTGGCATGTGTGCTTTGTCCAGGCTTGTAGGGCTACCAACACTTCATGCTTGACTGACATGCTCTAATATACAAGTAATATAACTTTCTTACAGCTATCCCTTTATCCATCAGAAAGGAAAATATTCAGTTTCATAATGGGGTGGTGAATGTAGCCTTTAAAACCAGCTTTCAAACTACATTGTTGTTTTTTGGCAGTTACCTCTGGCACTTAAGGTAGTTTTGCTTTAATAATCTCAACATATGTCATTCCCTTCTTTCCCATTCTGCATCATTTGTTGCTTAGAAGCAAGTTTAAAGCCTTCCTAAGCCTTTTTCTACAGTACAGCATATACAAGAATAAAATCATGGTAACTGGAGTATTTTATGGGGCTAATACACTCTACAAATAGAATACGAATCAAATTAGCATGAAAGCCATGACTTTCCTGTCATTATCTGGCTGGTATGCGTTTGCAACAGCTCTTTATAATGAGATTTCCTTATTTACAGTCAGACAGTTCCCTAGCATTGAAAATGTCCTTGGTGATATTGCAGTTTGTTTTGGTATAGACATTAAATATTATCAAATAGCCATACAATAAATTGAGTTAAACTGGAATTAAGGTTGAGAGTATGTATCAGTAACTTCTTGGTTAGGTGGACCCCATCTCTTTCCCAGCAGTCCTCCTTCCCAGAACAGCATCCCATGGTTGGGGAAACCAAAGCCCTCCCATCGTCACCAGCTGCACAACCATACATTCATCTCCAGGATGCACGTGCCCTTACCCTCCACTGGAAAGATGGGCGAGAATACCACCTGCACCCCCTAACTCCTGGTCCCACCTGGCCTTAAAATCTATGAATGGGAAAATGCTTTTTCAGTATGTGCTAAACTGCCTTTCTTTCACAGCACTAACTTTTCAAAGTACCCATCATGGGAGAGGGATAGTTTTCATTGCTTAACATTTGTATGTAACACCACAAGTATGCCTGACATTTTACAGGGAGAACAACAGGTTCCTTTTGAATAGGGTGACCAGATGTCCCGATTTTATAGGGACAGTCCCAATATTTGTGACTTTTTCTTACAAGGCACCTATTACCTCCCACCTCCGTCCCGATTTTTCACATTTGCTGTCTGGTCACCCTACTTTTAAAAATGGTGTTCAATCCAGGATTATAACTGTGCAGTGAAAGATTGCGAGAATAGTAGAAAAGTACATACAGATGGTGACTTCAGTTTATAGAGTGAATATTATATCGTTTTTCATAAGAAACATGAAAGACACTGAGAAGAGAAGATAATTGCATTTTGAATGTTTTATCTTCTTAGGATTAATGAACCATATTTATTTATTTTTGAAAAGCAGGACATCCCACTGAAATCAGTGGTGAAACCCACAGTGTAATGGGTTTCAGAGTAGCAACCGTGTTAGTCTGTATCCGCAAAAAGAAAAGGAATACTTGTGGCACCTTAGAGACTAACACATTTATTTGAGCGTAAGCTTTCGTGAGCTACAGCTCACTTAATCAGATGCATGCAGTGGAAAATACAGTGGGGAGATTTTATATACACAGAGAACGTGAAACAATGGGTGTTACCATACACACTGTAAGGAGAGTGATCAGGTGAGGTAAGCTATTACCAGCAGGAAAGAAAAAAACCTTTTGTAGTGGTAATCAAGGTGGGCCATTTCTGGCAGTTGACAAGAACGTGTGAGGAACAATCACTCTCATTACAGTGAATGCATCCGATGAAGTGAGCTGTAGCTCACAAAAGCTTATGCTCAAATAAATTTGTTAGTCTCTAAGGTGCCACAAGTACTCCTTTTCTCCTTACAGTATGTATGGTAACACCCATTGTTTCATGTTCTCTGTGTATATAAAATCTCCCCACTGTATTTTCCATTACGTGCATTTGATGAAGTGAGCTGTAGCTCACGAAAGCTCATGCTCAAATAAATTGGTTAGTCTCTAAGGTGCCACAAGTACTCCTTTTCTTTCCACAGTGTAATATGACCTTTTACATTTCATATCTGTATCTCTGACCAGCTGGGGAAAGGCTAGATTCCTGGGCTCTGATTCAGCAAAGCACTTAAGCATGTAGGACTTAAATCTGTATTTAAAGTTAAGCATGTGCTTAAGTGCTTTGCTGGATTTAGGCCCTTAGGAGGAAAGAGGGTAGAGGAAATGCTTTTCTGTTGGAGACACATACCTACGTATTTCATTATATCTCACATTAATCAGGGTGACCAAAGGATTTCTCACAAAGATACTAGCAGTTGTTGCTTCATTGAAAATTATGCTTTTTATTAACTAATGAAAAAATACAGCATGAAAACATATGCATAACAAGTAGCTGATGGATAATGCTTTCATTCTACAATACAGCATCTGGAAGACTTTTGAATCAAAACTAGGAACTTTCAAAAACAACTTTTGATTTTTAAATCCTCACCATGTAGCTTCAGAATTTCAGTAGGAAGAAAACAAAACCTGGAAAACAGAAAAAAATTGGAGAATGATTTTTTTGGTCAAAAACTAAAATACTTGGTGGGAAAAATCAAAATATTTTCTTTAAAAATTTCACTTTTGAAAAGAAGTTAATTTGTTTAAAAAAACATAAAATTCTCTTGAACCAGCTGTATTTTTTAACACTTCAGGAGAGAAGTGCAACGTTGGCTATTGTCATGTGCCCTCAGGAATGTGCTCCATGTCTGTCTGTTTGAAATTAGGGGCTCACATGTTGAAGGGGAATGGGTTTTTCCAGTCCCAGTAGCATTTGTGTTTCTTCATAAAGAAAGATCTTCAACAAAACAATGTGCTCCTTTCACAAAAAACAGGAGCTTTGTGAAATCATGACAATAGCATTGCTGAGCTGGGTGTGCACTTTTATAAAGGTTTGGGGTTTTGTGCAAGTAGATTACTATTATTAGAGATCATAACTTTGCCCCAGTAGGGATGGTGGCCTTCCAGCACATTTTCCTAAACTAGAACCAGTACAATTTTCCCCTCAGAACTGTGTAGAAAGGATAGTAGAGAGGAAGTCTGGTCCACTTGGAAACAGAGGAGGCTGGAAGGTGAGCGTTCTTACTGGGACAGACTTAAAATTGTAGTGAATTGTCTATAACATATGGTAATTGATCCAATGGTGAGGTGTGTGTTTCTGTGTAGAGGAGAAAGGTTGTAATGTTTGATAAACTTTTCCTTTCTTTATGTTTTTTTATTGGATATGTTATATGTAGACCCACCGTAGTTGATACACTAAGTACTATTTTTGTATATTCATAATAAATGGAGAAAAATTGCTTTTTTCTCTGGAGCCTAAGTGAGTTGGTTGAATCTTAGAATATGATGCAGGACCCAACTCCTCTCTCAGCTTTTACCTGAAGAGATTAGGCACGTGGATTGGCATTTGGTTTGATTTTTTGGGAAAGTCCTTTTTACTTTGTTAATTGTTTGTAGAACAAAGAAATTGCATCTTTTATCTTTTGATTCTTGTACATGTCCCTTTGAGATTTTAAATAAGTAGGCTAATTTTGCACAAATGATAAAAACATGCCAGCTTTTTCTGTGGCAGAAACCTTTATGAAAGATGAGAGGGAAGTAAACCACTAGCAGTGATCGGAGAATCTCTGTATATACACTGGGCTCTGGAAAAGCATGCACTGAACACTTCACAGACATCATTGCAGATGTACATTGTCCTCTGGCTGGTTAGTCAAAATGCATCAGCTGGAAGTGATACTGAAGAAGAAATAAATCTCAGCATGTTGAATGTAGAACTCACATCTTAAAGAAAGCAAACAATGAGAACTTTTCATTTTCAAGATACTGCTTCTGCTGCTGCTCCAGATGTTGACACAGCTTCTAATGCTGCCAGTGAAGAGTGATGGAGAAGGTCAGTTCAATATGAGCCTCTGGCCTGGTCAAAGTGAATCCTTTGAAGAGGAATCCCATTACAGCAGAGCAGCACTATCAGCCTGGACTTCCCTCACTGGGAGATGACTGACTGAAAGGCCAGGACTGGTATCAATTAAATTATTTTGCTGAGCTGTGAAAACAGTAAAAATAAATACATAAAAAGACCAGAATTACAAGGTTATTCCCTGTCTCCTTGCTTTCCCAGCTAGTTAAATTCTTTTTTGGAAGAACTGCTTTCAGAGTGAACTGCTCTTCATAGAGTTTCTGGTTACTCTCCATTGTTTGTGATAATCCCGAAGAAGCCTGAAAATAAAATATCATTTCCTCAATGATTATGATCATTTATTTGTCCAGTTTTTCCTCTGCCTGCACACTGACATCTTAATAACAAATATAAAGTCAATCAGAATGTCTTTTTATAGCAGTACAGAATAGAGCTGGATGAGTTACTTGTAATATTTTTGCATCAGAAATTGAAATTGCTTATTATTATTTTGCAAAATGTCTGCAGAATAGCAGCAATTGTATTAAAAATGGAAAGACTGATGCAGTGTTTGTGTGGAACTTTTGGCATAACTTTTTTGAATTTCATGTTAGGTTTGTAGTGACTTATCCCAAAAGACACGTGGTATTGGTTCCATGGATGGCTAAGACAACTCTACATGGTCAGAACTCATTGACACATTTTCTCAAAGGGGAGCAGGGGACATAATTTTTGGCTCTATTTTTATTCCAGCCAGAAACAGGTGGTAATGGCAACGGGGCTTATTGGCCCTCACAAAAAGACCTCGTTAGGAGGTCAAAGGATTTCCCTGGCAGCCATGTGAAAACATCAACAAGGAGAGACATCTACCCACCAAAGATACTGCAGAGAGTAGCAAGTTGCCTGCTTGTTCCTGCCTCCCTGCCTGGAGAAAAAAAACATCCTGTTGGGTTGGTGGGGAATTGTGTCACGGCTAAGGGTCTGTGGTGGGCTGACCACCTCACATGAGGCCTTAAGGCGTAAATTAGTCAATTTAACCTATAGGCTGCAACTGGAGGAAAGCCAGGGAGTACTCAGGCCTAATTGGCCGATGAAGCCCTCTGTGGGAGGAGGCGAGCTGGGTTTATAAAGCTAGGAAGCTCCAAACAGAAGGAAGCTGCATGGAAGTCGTCTGCAGTTACTCCTGGGAGAAGGGAGGTGTGGTTGGGATAACAGAGGTAGGTAGCCTGTAGCTACTCCCTGAGAGGAGGGAGTTTGGGGCTGGCAAACCAGAGGAGTGGGGAGAGCTAATCCCCAGAACCTCCAGGAGACACCACTGCCCAGTAGTGAGTAGAGGCCCCCATCAGATGAGTCCTCCAGATAATCACATGAGCATCTGAACTCTGAAATTTTTTAGGTTCTGCCATTATGCTATTGGCTATGTTGAGGCTGGCATATAGCATGTTTTACGTGCAAGTTGGCCACAGTCAGACTGGCTTATAGCATGTGTTGATACATAGTTGCTGTGTTCTTGCTGGGGTTGTCAGTGTGCAGTTGACCAGATTCAGTAATACTTTTGGTATTCTGTGGGGTCCTGGTAGGAGAGGGGTGGATTATCTGCTGGCAGACCCAGGGCCGCCAGAGGATTCAGGGGGCCTGGGGTCTTTGGTGGTGGGGGTCCTTCCGCTCCGGGTCTTTGGGGCTCTTTACCGAAGACATGAAGCAGAAGGACCCCCGCCGCTGAAGTGCCCCTGAAAACTCTCGTGGGGGCCCCTGTGGGGGTTGGGGCCTAGGGAAAATTGCCCCACTTGCCCCCCACACCTTCTGGGCGACCTTGGGCAGACCATAACAACAGTAACCACTGTGCCTCAGTCTCAGCTCACTCACCTGGCTCCTGCTACCCAAAATTCTGGTTTAAAGTCAAATGCTTCCTCAACTGGCCCCCCCGTTGTGGACCTGGAAGAAAACATAAAATAATCCATTGATAAAGTTTGCAGATGACCCAAAGATTGGGGGACTGGTAAATAATGAAGAGGACAAGTACCTGATGCAGAGCAATCATGATCGCTTGGTAAAATGGGCGCAAGCAAACAGTATGTGTTTTACTATGGCTAAATGTAAATGTATACATCTAGGAATAAAGACTGTAAATCATAATTACAAGCTGAGGGACTTTGTCCTAGGAAGCAGTGTCTTTAAAAAAAAAAAAAAAGGGTCATGGTGTATAATCAGCTAAACATGAGCTCCCAGAGTGATCCTTGGATGCATAAATGGAAATCTTGAGTAGGACTGGAGAGGTTATATTACCTCTGTATTCTGCACTGGTGCAACTGCTGCTGGAATACTGTGTCCAGTTCTGGTGTCCACACTGCAAGAAAGATGTTGATAAATTGGAGAGAGTTCAGAGAAGAGCCTTGAGAATGATTAAAAGTTTAGAAAACTTGCTGCCTTGATAGATCCAAGGAGCTCAATCTATTTAGCTTAGCAGAGAGAGAGAGTTTAATCGATGTCTTGATCACAGTCTACCTACTGGAGAACAAATGGGATTTTCACAGTCTACCTACTGGAGAACAAATGGGATTTTCAATCTAGTAGACAAAAGTATAACACAATCCAAGGGCTAGAAGTTAAAGCTAGACAAATTCAAACTGGACATAAGGCGTGTAAATTTTTGGCAGGGAGATTGCAACCTAACATCTCTTTATTTCTTAAAATTCAGAAACACACAAGAACCCAAAAACAGAGAAACAAAACAGGCTGCTCCCTAAAACAGATGAACAACTCACACACACCACCACCCTGCCCCTGCCTTGGTCTACCTGGCTGACTGCAAAATGACTCTGCTAGGCCCGGAATCACAGGTTTCCCTCTAGAGCCCCCTATCCTGTAAGCATGACAGGATTTAATGTGACTGCCTGTAATTTTTACAGTTTTCAGTACATCACACTGAGGAGAGGTCTGATTTTTTGCTTCAGTTGAGGAAGTGCCTGCATTGTCAGCCTGCACCTTCATAGGCACTCTGGCTGTCTGCACCAACTCTGAAATATATGTCGCTGGCTGTATGGTGGTGGGGTGGTTCAGTGTCCATTGTAGAGATTTCAGTGCTTTCTGTCTGTCATCCAAGGCTGAATCCTGACTTTTCAGGTCCCTGTCTTGTTAAGTAAGAACAGCCCCAAAGCAAAACGGGAAAGAGAATTTTCACCACTGCCCTGCTCCCTCTCTAAAAATGGTCTGGCTGTAATGTCACCCCCACCTCCCCTTAACTTCCCTCTGTGGGGCTGTTGTTGCCTTGGTCACGTTACTTCTCTGCCTGGGCAGCTCAGTGTAATGAGGATGCAAAATGTGGAACAGATCCCTATGCTACTTGTGAAGGTATAAAACAGGGCATGTAAATATGTCTGAGGAAAAATGTGGGAGGCCTCAAAATTTCTCAGAAAGCCAAATTGAGGGAGGACTCAAAACCCATGAAAAATGATAGGATGAAAATGTTAGCACCAAATTTGGAGGGAAAAATGTTCAACAACGTCAACCACTCTAGTGTGGAATTTGTTACTGCTGCTGTAGTAGCGTGTGTGTGTCACTGTGTGTTCATGTGCAAGTAGGAGCTGCATTTTGGCCTGACAGTCTTTAGTTGCTTCATTCTCTAGTAGTGTATCTTGGTGCTCATAGAGGTGAGGGACTAAATAGCACTGGTGTAGCTGTCTGTAGTGCAGCCAGGTAATTTACAGTCTCCTTCCCCAGACTGCAGCTCTGCCAATTAACCCAAATCATGACCTACAGCAACCCTATTATTTCAATCCTGGAGTATGTATTAAGGCCCCGATCCTGCAAAAAGTTACATATGTGCTTAACTTTATTCATGTACAACTCCATTGAAGTCAATGGAATTACTCATGGGAGTAAAGTTACACACTTGTCTACTTGTTTGCAGGATCTGAACCTTAATTTGTAAATTGAAGTGCCTGTAACTTTAAAATAAAACAAAAGAGGGACAAGAACATAATAATTTTTATTTATTTCCTGAGATTACAAAATTAAGAAACTTTCATGCTGTTTCATCATAAAAACTAAAATTGTGCTGGATTCTTGAGGTAACATCTGTAAATGTGGGAGAATTGTCATGGTGGTCAATGCTTCTGGACCTGCAAGTTTGACACAATGCCCCTTGTCAGATTCAGCTCTCACAGCCAAACATGTTGCTAACTAGGGAAGAATAAATGTTAGTCTAACTAGAATAAACTGAAATAGGCATCAAGCAGCAAAATCATACATTTAAATAAATTTGAGACCTAACAGTTCTCCAGTGAGAGGCTGGACACCCCCAACCTGCTCCTCAGCATGGTTATTTACTAAAACGTCCCTTTTGTGAGTAGTTTGATATCTGTCTTGAGTAGAAAGCAGGTGCTACTTCATGAATAGTAGCAGCCGGAGTTTTCAGAGGTGCTGAGCACCTGCATCTCCCATTGGCTCTGCTTGGCACTCTGGGTGCTCAGTGTGTGTGAAAAACAGGCTCATGTCAGACTGTCAGACACCAGGAGGAACAGCGCAGTGGTGTAAGGGCTTGGAGACCTCTAACAGCCAAGTTTTTAGTGGGCTGTCAGTATCATTTTATTAATGATGATACTTACGATTTTTAGCACAGTAGTATATAAATATTACAATGTTAAATAAAACTAATCCTCCTCAGCACTGGATGTGCACCTAACAGGCCCCCTGGACTCAGCAGCTCTCTTCCTCATACTTGGAGAATGTCAACACTGCCCTCTGCTCATTGGGAAGGGCACTCTGTACACTGCAGCCCAGGTTGGCTGGGGTTGATTAATTTCAGCTGAGCCTCCCTTTCTTGCCAGCCTGGATTTGAGCCGACAGGTTCGTGAAAAGGAGAGCCCAGCAACAGGGGGAAGAGGGCATTCACTTGACCTGAGCTCGGCGCTGCAGGGGGCCCAGTAGATTTAAAAACAAAAATCTGCTAGCCAGACCCCTTCCGCTCTCTCCCCACCTGCTTCCGGGGTTTCATCTCTGAAAACAGCTGGGCAACTAACCCCAGGGCAAGCCAGGGGAAGAAGTAAAGGGGAACCAAAATCAAGCTAGCTCCACTGTTGATCCTGTAGTAAGGGTTTCATCGCTGGAGGCATGTTGCCCCCCACTCCATTGGGGCACATGACCCTGTCTCATCCCACCCCACCTTCCATCCATGTGGCTCGCTTCACTGGCTATCCTGCCTCCCCTCCCCGGCCGGGAGCTCAAGGGCCAGACAGGACAGTCCCGTGGGCCAGATGTGGCCTGCGGGCCGTAGTTTTCCCACCTCTGCCTTAATCCTTCTCCACAAACCACAAGTATCTGAGGCTAGAAACTGTGTGAGACATTCAGATTTTCTCTTTATTTTAATAGTTTTTTCTCTCTGGTCATGAGCACTGGGAATAAAATATGAATTTGTATGCATGGCTAAGCTTATGCTGGGAAACATATGGACAGTTGATCTGAATGCTGACATCTTGTTGATGGGAAAGCTTTGCAACTTTACAGCATGTGTGGGTATCTTCTTGAATTATTTACCTTTAAGTGATTTTGATCATCAGATTAAATAAGTACAAAATGGAGCAAGACTGAAGACGTGTAAATGAATATTCTGGGATATGTGAGTGTTCTTTCATTGTTCATGCCCTAGGCATGTACGTTTTTAAAAAAAGGATAAAGGAACATATATTTTGTTTAAATTAAGCTATAATAAAGTGTGCTAACATTTTTACTACTTAACCACTTATAGTTGTAGTAAACCTTTTTGCTTAACTGCTGAATGTTGTTAGTTAAAAACATATCAGCAATATTTTTCTAAAAGATAGTGAACTTTTCAGGGCCATAGCAGAAGCATGCTTCAGGATTTTATTTTCATAAGATAGCGAATAATCCTTGAGAAGGAAAACACAAATCAGACTTCCATTGTACGTTCTAAAGGGTTTTTATTTGAAAGACAGGGTGCCATTCTGTCAAATAATTAAAATGTTCCAATACTGGTTAAGTGCTTTCATTTGTCCTCTTCAGCAGTAGCATCAAGCACAAGCAGAGGTCAATGAAAGAAGAACAGATGCAGCATCTATCTGACCTTTTCTAGGTAAAGAAATAAATAAAAACAGTCAAAGCGTTCCTAGGTAGAAAGTTCCATAGAAAAGTAAACCTTAGTAACGTAGCATGCTAGGCCAGGGATTGACACCGAACCATAGAGAGGCCTTCTGAAAGATATTTCTCTGTCCCTTCAAGAAGGGGTTGTCTGGAGAAGGTAGAATTTCAAGGTTAATAATGCATACTGCTTTTCTTACATAAAGCTCCATTTTACACAGTTGGGAAACTGAGGCACAGAAGGTAAGGGTCAGCCAACAAGGCATTGGAGGAGTGAGTAATAGAATACAAGTCTCATAAATCCTAATTTGGAGCAGTAGCCACAGTACCATGCTTCCCAGACAAGGAAACTGGACCAACTTTTTGTTCTGTATTTGTACAGCACCTAGCACAATGGGATTCTGGTTCATGACTGTGGCTCCTAAGTGTTACCACAATACAAATCATCTCCATTGTCATCTCCATTTGCTTTTTAGAATTAACCCTCCCCCACCCCACACACACACACTTTGGTTGTGTCTTTGCAGATTTATCAATCCAGGTACCTATATGGCCACTATATAACTTGAGTGCCTCAGAGTTATTAATGTATTTTATCCTCACACTACTTCTGGCAGAAATCAGACTCAAGAATCTTGGCTTTTGGCCCAATACCCTATTCCTAGACTGTCCTTTCTCCCAGTTTTGGCTGCTGTTAGCTTTTTAAATTTTTTAATAACGCCCTTGTTGTCAGGAAGAAACAGTTAAAAGAACTTTGTGGTTTCAGTGCTTGTGCTTTACAGTCCTTTGAGGCTGTGATCCTGGACAGGTCTTTCATTTCTGTCGCACCATACGTTCTCACTTTTCATTGAGGACAGGCTGGCTTTAGTTCTGTATGCTATTCTTAGACTCCCATAAAAGTCCTGAATGTTTAATTTCAGAAATTCATTCACTTGAGAGGACAGATTTCAGGCAAAAGGAACTAGAAAATGAGGGGAAGCAGAGCTTTTGCACTAAAGGGACATTATAGTTTCATCTAGTTTAAGGCCAGAATGGACCATTATCTCATCTAGTCTGACTTCCTTTATAGCACAGGCCATTAAATTGCACTCAGCCACTTTTATATTGAGCCCCGTAACTTGAGTTATAAGTTCTTAGGAGCCTCTTTTCAGTACAGTTTTAATCCAGTCTTTGTTTACATGACTTTGGTTACAGCTGGGGCTGAAATGATGTTAAATACATTTTAACAAAGATGGGTGCTCTAAGCAACAAATGTCCAGTAGCAAAACAAAAATATTCTCACTGACACAAATTGGGGGCTTGGTCTCCTAAGATTCTCCATTCCTTTGATCCCATTAATATCAGTGGAAACCTGATCAGACTCTGACTGCTCATTTATTCAAAAGTTCCTCCCTGTGGCCCTGATTCCTCAAGGCAGGTAAGCATGTGCTTAACTTCATCCCTATTGGCACAGATATGCCTAGAGCTGATTGGGAAGCAGGACTTTTTGTGTGTGAAAATTTTCATGAAAAGTTTGTCCTTTGCTGCGAAGAAAAAAAAAATTAAATTAAAAATTTCCAATCAGTTCTACCCAGGATTTTGATGCAAAAGAAACAGAAACCATTATCACTGCATAGAGTAGTACAGGCTGGTGTTGGCTTTTATGATCTGAAATTTCAGTAGGGTTGAGTGAAACCATCAAACTAATTTTTGTGACCCAAGTGAGGTTTGAAGTTGCACTCTGCATCCAGAGGAGACTGCATTAACCCATGATGTTGCTCGGTCTTTCTATATCTAAATAAAAAAATATTACAACACAAACATTTTCTAATATTTATGATTTAAATGACCTACCAAACCAATGAGATTGAGAGTCAAAGTAGAGATGCTGGGCTAAAGTCAGAAGTAACATACTTGGTATAAGTGACATGTTGATAAGACAATTTTAGAGTCAGCCTTTGTTGTATGCCTGCCTTTGCTGGTACAATGAAGGGCAGAGAGCACCCAGCTGCAGGAAGCTTGCTCAGAAGTGGGTTACAGAGTGACACAAGGTGCCTGCAATTTCTTCTCTGCCTGTGGCCTGCAGACAGCCAAAGTAGTCCCCACTCTGTGTGGCACTGGCCAGGGAGGCAGTGTTCACTGAGTACATCGGTGTCCACTAGAAGCTCTAACTGAGCTTGAGTCTCAGCATTAAACAGCCTCCCCAAGCAGAACTCCTGAGGGAGGGCAGTAATGCAAACTCTACCGGCTCTCTCTAAGGCACAGCACTTCCTCCTGAGGCAGGAGGGTACAATTTTCACTGCCTTGTATCGTGGGGGTGAGATAAGATTCGAGCTTACTTTGGCTTACACCAGCTTGCCAATGGGCAACTTCCCGCTCCAATTACTTCACTTCTTAATGTGTGTCCACACTGTAATGGCGGGGTGTGATTGAGCTACCATACCCCAGCTAGCTTTAATCTAACTATCTTGGGTCCTGGAATAGTGAAGCAGTGGCAGCGTGGGCTTCAGTGCAGGCGAGCTCTGCAGGTAATTACTCAGGGCTGTAGGCAGGTTTGTACAGCCCATGCTGAAGCTCTCACTGTTGTGGTTTCACTGCTCCAGGACCCAAGCTAGTTAGATTAAAGATGGCTCAGGTACGTCAGATCAAGCTTCAGTATCACCCTGTGATTGCAATCGAGACATACCCTTTATATGCCTTGCAGAGATCAGCAAGGAGTGGGTGGTTTTTTACTGTCCAAGGCTCAGTGGGCCTTATCCCTGACTGGGTGAACTTTCTGTTCTCATTTTGTCAGATACTTGTATTTTTTATTTGTAGTTTAATACAATAAGCAATAAAATACTTATTCTGTCTTTTGTATCTCTTGTGCTATGGTTTAAATCTGTTTGCTTCGCACAGATTCAGTTAATTTTCTTTCAGTGAAAACACATTTTAAAATTTCTTCTCCTCTCTTCCAACCCCTATGCTTTCAAACTTCAACTGAATTTAAAGCTACATTAGAAATTTCAGATAATGCCAAATTATTTTTGGGATTATTGGGGTGCAGGGGGAGAACACATAGATTATTATTTATCTGAATATTACCATTAACCAACTGGTAAAACCAGATGGCTCGTTTTGTGATTAAAGCTATTTATTATTATTTATTTTATTATAAATTAGTCAAATTTGAAGATTAAGTTTAGAGATTTGCAAAAAACTCCCAGTACAGAAACCACACAGTCATGATCTTGAATCTGCTCATCGGTATGCTATGGTACAATGCTGCTTTGCAACTATGTCTCTGATGCTTCTACTTCCTCTCCCTCCCCTCCTCCCCCTTCATGACCAGTGTGGTTTGCCCTTGGCTTGGCATCCTGTCCACCTTCAAAGAGACTAGCAGACAACAGTGCAAAGATGTTTACTCATGACCTAGACTTGATCAAGACTCATTTACTAGAACAAAATGTTTTGTTTCCAAGTAATGGCCTTTCAATAATTTTTTAATAAAAATACACATTCAGAATTAGGCCCTAAAGTAATACGCAATTCAAAGAGCTATAGTAATATTGGAAGACTTCATTTTTTTAAATTGTATAGTATTCTCTGGTTTGTGACTTTTCCATTGTCATCTGGGAGTAACTAGCAATTTTCTGTATTGTAGTAGGATAGAAGTCCACATCCTCACAGTCCAGTTAAATGGGTTGGTAACGAGTGGTAGGTTAACTGACTTCTTGTATCCCATTGCCAAATCTTTGTTTACTTTTCATTATGATTAAATGCCTGTGAAAATATCCAGTTGATTGAATCCAGTTCTTAATCTGAGGAGAGGAAAGGAGGGTTGGAGGTGGGAAATCTCCAGGGAGTTTGGCTCCCACTCTTGTTAAAAATCAAAGCTTCTGGTGGAATCCCATATCAAGCTTTCCCTTGCTGAAGACAGCATAGTTGAGAGACTTTTCGTGACCAACCCACCAAGAGGGTCAGCAGTTCTTGGGAATAAAATCTTTGTTTCCATAGAAAAGAGTGAATTGTTCCCTGGTGTTCGAGCAGACAGTCAAAACTGATGCTCTTTTTTTGGAGCAAATAGCTAAATTTAGGGTTTTGCAGCCAAACCAGTACTACTGTTCTCTCATTGGCTGCATACAGGGAAAGCAGTGTGGCTCCTTACATTTGACGCATCAAACTTTGATGGCTCCACCCTGGAATAATCACTCAGGTCTCTCTCTCTGTGCAAGTAGCTTTTCCCAACTGTTAACACTGTGGTGTGTGCTGCTTCTATCCTTCAATTCCCATCTCCAACCCCAAAGCACTTCTGTTCTATATAGGATCTTATACAGCACTTACTGTTGTAGTATCTAAGTACCTTGCAGTAGTGCATTAAGCTGTGTGACTACCCATCTGTTGCCTGGTGTTTGTTCTCTCATTCTCCCCTAGAGGGAGAAGCGTGTGCAATGGAGTGTCTTGGTTTGGTAATGCATGGGTTTTTTGGTTGTTTGTTTGTGTTTGTTTGTTTGTTTTAAATATAAATACACCTGTTGCTATGTGTCTGTTAGAAAAGGCAAGGTCACATTTGGAGTGAAAAGAGGTGAAGTTTATGATGGGCCTTAGCTCCTGAGGAGAGTTCATTCCACAGTCACTGATCACCTCTTAAGAAAGGTCTATCTCCTGCACAGACAAGCTTTACTCTCGTCGTTGAGAGTTCCACTGTGCCAGAGGAGCAAAGTTGGGGACCACAGTCTTCATCCTGGAGTTTTAGATGACCTTTTGTATCACCTCAGCCTAAGCCATGGAGTGCCTTGAAGAGAAGGATGGAGACCTTGAACTGGATTTGAAATTCTATGGTAATCTGCATAGAGAGTGGAGGACAAGTCTGATGTGCTTGCAGTAGTCTGTGTTGTTGAGGAGACTCACTGCACTATTCTGTACTCGTTGGAGTTCCGTAAGTGCTGTGGAATGACTTGACCGATTGTGGGTGTGTATTTTCAACCAAACAAGACTGCACCATGGTTGAAGCCTCTTCAGAATATTTTTCTCTACCCACCAGCATCACTGTGTCTTGCTTGGGTTCAGGTTCAGCCAGCTGTTCTTCATTCAGGAGCTGATCACACCCACGCACTTCCTTTATCCCAGTCTGCTAACTTCTTTGTCTTCTACACAGTAGACACTAGGTGGCAGTGCTCACACCACTACAAGTTCTTTTGGGGTCAGTTGCTGATTTTTTTTCATGTTTGTTTGCACCTGTATGTGTCCAAGTAATAGTTCCATTTATGCAATAATATATACTGTTTTCACAGTTGATTGTCCTTAGTATACTGCTATACAGGAGTTCCAAAACGAGACAGAATTAATACATTCATTAGTGGAAATGTAGTTCAGATCTTTTCAGAAAGCCTATCCCTTTTCCATGATTTGCAGTAGGAAAAGGCTTCTGAGGAAGTATTTGAACTCTGAATTCGTTTAAGACAGTGCTTTCATTTTTAATGATTTCTTCTTTTCGGGCCCTTTTCAGACAGGCAAGGCATAAAGCTATCCCATCATGAATTCAATGGGGTTTTTTCTGTTTGTTTTCCACCCAAGGATCTTAAGTTGCCTTTCTGACTATCATGCCCTAGTATTTCCACTGCTAGGATACAGTGTAGTTCTTAGTGTGCCAGACCCCATGTCTGAGGCCCTGCCTATATTGTGTATATATAGACAAGGCCTGAAGGATCCCTGTTACATTCAGTCATCTTTGCCTGAAAGCTGAAGACCTAATTATGTGCCTTGCTGCGCTCGTCAGAAAGAAAGGCTATAGAAATGGGATCTCCTATTTAGCCTCAGCAGTGTGGCTGGACAAATGGAGCAACTTAACTTTTCCCCTTAACCCCTTCCCCAAATCCCCGCCCCAGCCCTGCCTCCTCTTCTGAGCGCGCCGCATTCCCCCTCTTCCCCCCTCCCTCCCAGCCACGCGAAACAGCTGTTTTGCGGCGCAAGCACTGGGAGCTAGGGGGAAAAAGCAGGCACTCTCTCGAGTGATCAACATTCATATTCTTTCTTGAATGATCAACTCTTCTTTGGGGAAAAATAATAATGGCAAAATCCCAGACAATTTTAGTTATTTAAAAATTCCTCTTGGACGGTGATTTAAGAACCAAAAAGCCAGACACGTCTGGGAAAATACGGATGTATGGTAACTTTAGGTTAACAGATTGGGAAAAGGTCACCATAGACCGTTTTTTCTCTGTCCTTAGAGTGTTGAACAAACTTTTGTCCTGTCTCTGGTACAGAAACTTTAACCTAGTCCCCAAGCTTTGGGCTAATAAAATAAACTCTTCCTGTAGAGTGGCAAAAATAAATAAAGCTTGTCCCTTTATTTTGGAATATATACAGAGCTGTCCCTCTTCTCTGGGAGAAGATCAACAAAGTTGGTCCATAGTCAGGCTAGGATGAATAAATAAACTATTTCACCTGCGATAGGTACAGGTTGTGATCTGACCCTTGGATTCAGGCCTTAGATTCTTTCATTGTTTCTTTCATTGAATGGAGCCCTTGGATTCACTGAGCCATCTCCAGGTCAGTAAAGAGATCCTTGTCTTTCTCCAGAAGATAGCTATCTTAAAGCCACCTTTTCTTACTCTCTTGGCTTGCCTACATGGTGCCTTGATTAACTCATGGGTATAAATTTTAGTGCACACTGATGTGTTGTGTACCAACTGGCCTGTGTTGACCCTGCTGGTGCTCATTTAAAAGTTCCCTAGTGCGTGTTAACACGGCCCCATTTCAAACAGTACTAATGTGCACTGGGGAACTTTTAGCGCCTGCCAGCAGAGTCCACACAGGCCAGTTAGTGTACAACATGCTAGTATGCATCAGAACTTACATCCCTGCTGGTGTGCACTAAAGCAATATATGTATGCAAGCTCTCATTATGAGGGCTATCCTGCCAGGCTTGGTAGCAAGGCGAGTTTTTATGCCTGCTCTCAGAGAAGAATTGTAATGCCTTCCTTGTTATGCGGGATATGTGGCAAGGGTGTTTCTAGAAAGAAAGGACAGCAAAAACTGCAAAATTGCCCAAGGAACTACTGTTCGTTTTGGGGTGTTGGAGGTAGAAATGGGTTACAAAACCTTGGTCAAGGTTTCAAGGACTTGAGTAATGGAGAAACAGGATGAAATAGTGCTTGTGTGCTCAGATGGGGTTGTTAAGATAGTCCTGATGGAAGGTGGTTTGAAAGCCTTACTGCTTTCTTCTCCCAAATCCCCTTTAAATGGGCTTAGTATTTCCTGGGGCTTGGAGGAGGGAGATCCCCATTGGCATATGGTCTATGGAAGGACTTAAAGAAAGTCCAGATCAGGTGCATGAAACCCCCTCAGCAGCAAAAATGCAAAATGAAACTAAGTAAACCCTTAGACCCTGTGTAAATTCCATCTTTTGAGCTGCTATCTGTACAACAGGCGTTTTCTAAACCCTGTCTATTTGATTTCATAATCATACAGCATTACAGTGCATTAATTTAGAGTTGGCCATTTGTTGCTTGTAATTTTCTCCTCCTTTGTATTTCATCACAGGACTGCTGGGCAATCTTTTAGATATTAGAGCACCACGTTAGTGTGCCCTGACTTTTTTTTTTTAATAATAATAATAATCCTGCTCTGATAACTTTTTAGACAGTGTGGTAGCCTGAACTTCTTAATCAAAATGAAGCTTTTTAAAAAAAAAATAGAATCCCAGAAATCTGAAACTGTTTTTAGATTCCATATTTTGTGTTTCTAAAGTAAACACTAAGTGTTGACTTTTTGATACTAAAGTCAAAAAACGCAGTGTAGCTGGTTGTTTGAGATGTTGAAACGATTGGACCAACAAATAAGCCATTTTCATCTTTTGATGTCATTGTACCATTGAATTGATTCAATTGAACTAACATTTAAAACTACTACTTGATCCTTTATTCCTTGCTAAGCGGGCACACTTGCTTTTATTGTCTTAAGACTAGTTGATTTAAAAACCAAACAATCCTACAGAATTTCCAGAGATACATTTTGAAATCCTTCCCTCCCCTTTGACAATCATGGAATAGCACATTACAACTTCTGCACTGGCCTTTTTCCAGATAAGGGTGTATGACTCTGCTTAGTCCAGTTGATCATATAACATTGCCATTATGATCAGACATAGATCTTTCCTCACATGGCTCAAATTTTTCAGCTTGGAAAATTTGTTATTAATAGTATTTTAGATGACCATGAGGCTGAACTGCCCCAAAGTAGCTGACAATATAAAACACTCTACCAAATAGAGGACCACCTCTTCCCTCCCAGTCACCATAGCGGGAACCAAGTATTTATAGGAAAACTGGTTCTTTTAAAAGACAAACACCTGATACAGTCCCTATATTTTTAGGAATTGAAAATGTTGAAAGCTTAAGAGCAAGTTCTGTTCTTTTGTCATGTGTATTTTATAAGTTCAACTACTTACCAAGAGAATAACGTATGTCATTACCGTAATGATGGCAGGATGCCAACTGAAAACACTGACCTCACATTAACTTTGTGCCAGAAGTGATTAATTCTCATTGATCTACTGAGCCAGGCTAGTGCAGGATGCTATTAATTTATTTCATTCATTGGACTGGAAGTAGATCATTTTTGTGTATATCAAAGGAAGGAATTGAAAGGATATCAGAGAGACCTATTTGGAAGATTTCCAGGTTTAGATGTGTTTCTTTCATTGAATGGAGTTTATGCACAAGACTTGGGAGGATGAGCTTCCCACGTAGTCCATGTAAATAGGATTTCAAGGCATCTGGCAAGCAATACTTTGCTCCAGTGAGTGCCTGAAAAAGACAAAGAGGATCTGACATTGATTCAAACTCAGCTGTAATGACAGTCTGGTCAACTTCCTCCTTCTTATGTTACTGTTAAAAGGCCAGGTTAGCATGATCGGAGCTATAACCCAGGATACCACATTTAAAAATAAGCATTGCCCAAAATGGTACTCTCCCTGCTGAGTTACAGATCTTAATTTTTCTGTCACACTCCTAGGTGAATTGGCATTCATTTGAGTGCAGATGGTGGTGTCACTGACCCCTTGGAAAACTGCATTTCCACACATTACTTATCAAACATCTAAATTTTGCACTTTTTGTCTCCTAATGAGAATCACATTAACATGGGCAAGCATGAATGTAAATAGTGGTTTTCTCATGGAAAATTAAAAAGCATTTGAGGCCTTCTGGGAGGGAAGTTATCTACAAAATGATCCCATACAAGAAGGATCCATCTGTTAACTGCAAGCTAGGTTTTGTGCCAGAAACTTTGTGTAAGAAACAGATGCACTTTTTAAAAACAGATTATCTGTCCTAGTTTCCGTAGTATGTATGATTCCTCTGGGAAACTGTGAGCCACACATCAAAGGATGAGTTGCTTAAAAGTTTATTACCTCCCATAAGTCACATTTGAATAGGAGAGAAGGAAGCAAAACACCTTCAGCACTGGTGATAAGTACTTCACTCCAATGTGCATGCCCAGATGTTTTCCATAGGACTCAATTGTGCCTTAAGGAACTGGTCCACATGTGGCATCTACCACACTGTTTCAGGAGTGTGTGGCCTCCCTCAGAGATGGACCCCCCGGCCCCTCCGTGAGCAAAACTGGGACACCCAGGCCTGTCCTGCTGAAAGGCTAGGGTCAGGACAGGAACCGGAAGTAATAAAAGGCCGGTGTGCAGCGCCTCGTCCCCAGCTCAGTTGGAAAGGAGCCACCGGCGGAGAAGAATGTCTCTCACCTGCTGCTGGAGCTCGGACCCTGACAGCAACCACTGCAGCACCTGAGATCTGGAGGGACTGCTAGAGCTGCCGATTGCCGGAGACATCAAGGAATTGCTGGGGCTGCCATTAGCTGTTTACCCTAGTGAGACTGATGATGGCCGCGGGACCCAGGAACCCCCTCGACCTGGAGTGTAGGAAGTAGCTCAGGGGAGCCAAAAATCATTTGGCTGTGTTGCTGACTGACTGCCGGCCAGCATGTTGCGGACGGATTTCCGCACTGACCCAATGGCAGACCACTCTGTGGTGCCTGTGTTACCCTACCCCTGCCACCTCACCCATGAGGTGGCAGCCTCCCCACCATAGGCCAAGAGGCCTGCGTTTGTTGGTGGTCTGCTGGAGCCAGAACCCCTGACTGTTTGCTGCCCTGCCCTGTTTGAGGGCCTGACCTTAGAGACTCCTTATTGCTCTGTCCTGAGTACAGGCCCAAGCCACCTAACTGCTTGCTGCCTCCCCCTGCCAGAGGGCTGGGACTTATGGACACTGCTACTCTACACTGACTGTAGGCTAGAGCCCCCTAACTTTTTAGTGCCCTGTCCGGTCGGGGGACTGGGGTTCCTAGACTCAGTACCCGGCCAAATGGTGGAGACCCCGATGCTAATTTGCCCCATGAACTGTGCTCTTCCAGAGGACTTGTAGCGAGGGGGTGTGGCCTCCCTCCCAGATGGATGGAGGGACAGTTCTGACCACCTTACACACATCTTCAGGAGTTCAAGTACTTCTCTGTACTGTGTGAGAAGGAACAGGGCACTTACCTAGTACTTTCTCTCAGTCCTTGCAGAGTTGGCTGGCTCCTCTGTAGAGAGGCACAGGGAGTCTTGTATTGTTTCCCTTTCCTTGTAGACTAGCTACAAGTTGGCCGTCATTGGATCTTGTCCAAGCACCTATCCTAGTTTGGGCGTTAATCTAAATAAATAATACGAGTAGAAAGTCTTGTAAACGCATGATCTCTACAACAAAATCTGTCTATACATTTTCTCAATTCCCCTGAATAAAACAATGTAATTCACGTTTTAAAAAATGCAATTACTGTATTCTTCCCAGTTGGATAGAGTGCAACTACCCGCAATGGAAGGCCTGTGACTACTGATTGTCACGGTAATGGGAAGCTCTTGGGGTCTTGTTTGAATCTTCACCACTCTGGGACATATTGAATTAATTGGTGGCAAGGAACACATCTCCTGTTGACCAAAGACTAAAGTTTTTCCTCTCTCATGAGGATCTTTGCCATGTTGACAGGGTATTTGTCACCTCCAGTTTAGAATGCTGTGTCTCACGCTGTCTGGAGGGGGGAAGGTAGTTGCCACCAGGAAACTGAAGCTCCTACAAAGAGTGTTATTCCTCCAGGAATGCCTATGAGCCAAACAGGGTATAGACACATGACACCAATAATCCATGAGCTCCACTGGCTGCCCAGTCTTTCTTAGACTAACTTTAAAGTCCTGGTCCTGATCAACAAGGTGCATAAATCGACTCACTCTGAACTATCTTCATTCATAATCTTCAAAGGCAGCTATGCTCCACAGTGCTGTTTCAGCTAGACTGGTTGAGAATAAGATTTTCTGGTACATTAGATTCAAGCACCTTATCCAGCCCTGACCATGGTCAAATACAAACCCCACCTCTTAGAAACGGAGTATTCTCTGTGGCATTACACCCCATATTCATCATATAAATATTGTTATGATATGAATATAGCATAACTAAGATATGTTTTACACAAGATGCGTCATGTGAGGTATCATTGAAAAGGTTATGATCTACTGAATGTGTTTATCCAATTTGTATGCATGTATCATTTCTGTATCTAAAGTTAGGAATATTGACTATGTAACAATTACAACTGTGTGTGTACTTGGGGGAACACGCACCAGACAGTAGGCAATCAGCATCAATGGGCCATTAGGAGGAATAATAAGACTTCAAAGATATTAATCTCCCACCTTTCTAAGGAGCTTCCTGGGATGTTGCTTTGACACTGCGGGGTCATCTGATGATGTCACCTGGTACGGAGTACCACATTGGACACTGCTGGTATTTTTCCACTGGAAACAAAGGATTCCCTCCTCATGTAAATCCTACTTAAGGCTGGGAAGTAAGTCAATGAGAGCTCTTCTCTGTTGCCTCCCTGCTGAAGAAGGAAGACTGCTGAAAGCACTTGAGGAGACAAAGGAACTAAGCTGGGGAAAGGCAAGGGCTGAGTAGACCACTGTCTCAGCCTGGAGTCTGTAAAGAGACGTAAGTGGAACTCTAAGCTGCAGGAACTCTGCAACCTGCCAAAAACAACATTTAGGGTGAAAAAGTACATTTTGTGACCTGTTTGTTTAGTGAATTAAGCTTAGGTTGCCTGTTTTGTTTTATTTGCTCAGTAATCTGCTTTGTTCCGTTTGCTATCCCTTATAATCACTTAAAATTTACCTTTTGTAGTTAATAAACTTATTTCTTGTTTATTTCAAAACCCAGTTGGTGCAATTCATACCTGGGGAGGGGCAAAAAGCTGTGCATATCTCCCTCCACATTGAGGGAGGAGTCGATTTTTATGAGCTTGCATCATACAGATCTCTCTATACAGTGCAAGACAATATTATTTTGAGGTTTACACTCCAGATGGTGTGTGCACCGGAGTGCTGGCCATTCCCCTCGCTGAATCCTCCTACACAGAGATAATTTCAGTCTGTGCGTGCCGCTGGGTGTGGCCTTGCCTGGGTGTGTGCTGGAAAGGGGCTTGAGAGCCTGGCCCAGCAACCCAATGCAAGGGAAACCCAGGCTGGTAGGACTGGGGGGGATCAGTGGGACCCCAGCACATCCGATGCATTCCCACAGGGGGGTCCAACCCGTCACAGTCTCAATACCAGACAGTCTCAATACCAGACCATAGTTCTAGAGATTGTGGGAGAGAAAATAGAATACTGGAAAGAAGAGAAAAGCAGGGCAGAGATGGGGGAAGCATACCGTGAGCAATGGGGAGTAAAGATACTGCCATTTAGAGCACATGTGTTTGTATTATCAGTGTATAGATGCCACAGTACTAGGGGCATTTAAAAAAAACTGTTAATGACTTGGGTAAGTGGACAGGGTAAGGGAGTATATTTTCCAGCATCTTGGAATATATACTTTAAAGATAACATCCTCAATAGCTCAATAATTTATAGCAATGGCAAAGAGACAAATCATACTTCCAGGGAGAGCCAAAAAGGGCAAATAATGAGGACAAAGAGAAGAATCTGCTTTTCAGGTTGCACATTTCCTTGAAATGGAGATATTTTGCAGTAGAACTGTCTCACAGAGAAGGCATTTCAGAGACTGAAGAGTCACAAAGGCTCTTGGGGGATTCCTTTGCGGTGTTTCCTTATCTGCTTTGAGAAAGGGACTTTGACAGAATGAGGAGGTTGTGTGAAGAGTGAGACTCAGCGCTTACAGGAGATTCCTTTATATCTTGAAAATGATCCCAAGTGGGTAACTTCCAAAAATAGAATTGCAAACTCCGGAATTCTTACATAGCTTCAGAAAAAGCCTTAGAAGAGAAGGGTGAACTCTTAAAATCACTTACCAAAGGAGTTCTATGTTTCAAAATGTATCCAAGGCTTCTTAATACTTGTAATTTTAGAAAAATTTCAATACTTAATTTTTTTGTTATTACTACTTAAAAGCTATCAACAAAGGACCCTGCCGATGACGAAGGGAGGGCGAGTGCTGCCTCCACAGCATGGCTCTTACGGTTCCTCCAACCTCACAGGTTTAGAGTTTTGCAAATTTGGTGAAGCCCCAAGGCCTCTGCTGGATTACCTCCCCAGTCCCCACCATACACCCACAAATGAGTAAAGTCAGTGTGTCTAATACAGCTTTATGCCTATCGTGAGGACTGGACTATTTCAAGGGCTGGCAGGGATCCTGAGGTACTTTATGGCTCGTGCTGTTTATCATTTATACTACAGTAGTGCCTAAAGGCCCCAACTGAGATTGGAGTGCCATTGTGCTAGGGACTGTACATTAGACAGAGTAGGAGACCATCCCTGCCTTGGAAAGTTTGCAATTTGAATAGAGACTATAAAGGGTGGAAGGGAAACAGGAAAAAAAGTGGTGACTTGACTTGTCCAGGGTTACACAGCAGCTCTGTGGATGAGCTAGAATAAACCCAAGTTTCTTGAGTCCCAGTCATTGTTCTTGTCTACAGGACCATGCTGCCTCTCCTCTTATGCAGTGGCTGCGGTCCATAGGCTGTAGTAGGTTGGTGGGAATACATTTCCTGAGCTGTGGTTTTTTGGGTGCTGAAATCTCTGGGACCTTGCCAATGACAGGAGAATGCTATGGAAACCTTGTCAGTTAAATTTCCCTAACTTTCACATCCCGTACATGAGGCATTCTCACATGGGACACGAGAACAGCATTACTCGGAGGAGCCAGATATCTTCTTGAAATTAATTTCAGTGCCTAATGCTGGCTTATAGGGATACTAAGAAGTGAAGCTCATAGCAAATGCCACAGAGCTCGGAGCCTAGGAACTCCGGATCCAAGATCTTCTAGGCTCCTGGCTCTCCATCAGTTCAACTGACTTGGGGCTGGGCACCAAGACGCCCTAGAAATATCATAGCTGAACCAGGAGCCTTGGCACTTCAGCTCCAGGCTCAATTTTGGTTTTGCAGTTTTTGAAGCAAAATGTTGTGATTATTTCAAAATGATTTTTTTAAATTTTCCCTTCTGTGAGAAATTTAGAAAATTCTGCTTCTGAAATGGAAGAAAAATTTTCCCCAGAATTTTGGAATTTCTTGTGCAATGGAAATTCCAGCTTTTGACCATTTCTAGTTCTGAGGTCAGATTCAGAAGGGCCCATGCTTCAGGGAAAATAGTAGTGGCATATGAGCAGGGCTGGAGGCAGCAGACTGCTTCCTGGCTGTGAAGGGGTGGCCATGGCTGGTAGCCTCTGAGTTGGGACTGAAAGGCTGAGAGTAGGGTAGGAAAGTAGTCTGGTGCTGGCCGGTGCCAGCAGTAGACACAGCAGGATGGTAGAGTGTAGTAGGTGGCAAGCAGGAGTCATGGGAGCAACTGCATGTGCGTAGCTAGATGACAATGAAGAGGAAACTCCAATGACATTCTTTCGTCTTCCTGCCCCGATAGTGGGTTGTCCAGTAGGGCTGGGTTTGGAACCATTGTTTTGATCTTAATTGTGGTTGTAACTTAATCTTTGTGCCTAGGGTAATTGTATCTTTTAGTTTCTGGCAGCTCTAGTAATGTATGTGAGCGTTTATGGAAACCCACTAAGGGCTAGAACAGGTGAGGGCAAACTACGGCCCAAGAGCCGGATCTGGCCCATTGGGGCATTCAGTCTGGCCCGCAGGATTGCCAGCCCCTGGCGCAGTGGGGCTAAGTCATGGGCCCTGCCTGCCCTGGTCCTGCTCCCGCTCCCGGAAGCAGCCAGCACCAAGTCCCTGGAGCCCCTGTGGGAGGGATGGGGCAGAGGGCTCTGTGAGGTGTCCTCGCCTGCTGGCACCGCCCTCCGCAGCTCCCATTGGCTGGGAACAGGGAACCGTGGCCAATGGGAGCTTCAGGAGTGGTACCTGCAGGCGAGGGCAGCGTGCAGCAGAGCCACCTGCCCCACCCCACGCCCAGGAGCCACTGCTGGACATGCTCCCCATCAGGGTAATCCGCTGGCCAAAATGTCTCGTGGCCCGCCAGTGGATGACCCTGATAGACCGCGTGCCAAAGGTTGATGACCCCTGTGCTAGTGTAGCTGATGCACTGGTTCCAGTTTGGTCAGTAGGGCCCAGTTCTTCTCACTTACAGCAGTGCAACATTGACTTGATTGTTCAGACATAACATGACAATTGATATTTCAGTAGGAATGTTGGGGCCCAAATCTGCCACCCTTTCTAAACTAGTAGTACTTTGGTCCACATAGGTGGCCCCAGTGAAATCAGAGGGACCGCTATGAAATAAAAGATGAATAAGGTTGATCAAATCTTGCCCTTAAGAAATGTATTTTCAAACAGTTGTCTTTGCCCTCAGATTTTACCATAACTGTGTTCACACATTTTTTTAAGGAAAAACACTGATGAATGTCAAGCACTCACCCTCAACTAATGGAATTGTGTTGCATTTATACTCGAATGTGGCTGAACAGAATCTGGCAGACTCTCACATGAAACCACAAAAGAAAAAAAATCTTGTCAGCTTCATTACTGGGTAGTGTTTTCCCTTAAGTTTTGTTAGGCCTGGTGCGACACTGCATGTGCACCAAAAGTTCCCATTGACATGCAAGGAATGCAGGGTCTACCTCTAAGGTAATGTCTTTGCTGAAGAGTTAGCCTGGGTGTATTGCATCTGGTGTCAGCACCCAGGTTAGACTAGCCCCATTAGGAGCAACCACGCTGCAAAGCTGCCTCAGAATTACTGTGTCCTCACTAGTAATGGTGCTGCACTCCCCTATGTGTCACTAGGCTTTCTGGGGGCAGGCCCCATGGTGCTCTGTGCTGCAGTAAGCAAAACTGCTCTGATTCTTTCCCAGTGAATTGTGGGAGAATTTCTGTCCTGGGCTCTTGGGGTGGAATTATGAGAAGGCATTGGAGGACATATTAGGAATTTTTTTTTTTTTTTGCATTTGCTAATTTGTATACACTGTGAGACAGGGAATTCTAAATAGCTTACTCTGTGTTCTTATTAAAATGATTAATGACATCTTACCAGGCATGGGAGAGTATCTTAGCATTCATGTGGCCAGAAATACTGTCTTCTGCAAATATATCATTGTTGGCGAGTGTGCTAACCCTTTGGGTTCACACAATTCATCTCTGGTGAAAGCATCCTAGCCCAAACTGATTCGGATGAGGGTCTGGGAAGAGAGAAAACTACCCCTCTGTCAACTGTAGAGATGTACTGAAGATAAGGAGGGGTTAACAGTTGAGTTTTCTTGGCGGGTGGCCCTGAATGCCTTGTGAAATACTCCAACATGAGGTCTACAAACTGCTGCCCTTCCCTTGGAAGAAGAATGGGAAGTCACAGAGAAAAGTGAGAGCATACAGAGCCTAATTCAGCAAGGTGCTTAAACATGTGTTTAATTTTAAGCGCAGGAGTAGTCTCACTGAAGTCACTGTGGCCCAAATAGCTGGCAGTGTGCATTTATTTATAAAAAGAAAAGGAGTCCTTGTGGCACCTTAGAGACTAACCAATTTATTAATTAGTCCCTAAGGTGCCACAAGGACTCCTTTTCTTTTTGCGAATACAGACTAACACGGCTGTTACTCTGAAACCTGTCATTTATTTATATTTTCGACTGTTTTAAAATTCCTTATATTTGGTACAGTTTGGCTGTGAAAGAAGCACTTTCCCTGAGCCCTGCAGTAGAGATACCATCATTGTACTTGATACTTTTAAATTATTATTATTACTGTTGTACCTAGGAGCCTCAGTCATGAACTAGGTCCCTGTTGTGCTAGGTGCTCTATAAATACAGAGCAAAAAGTCCTTGCCCAAGAGAGGTGACAATATAAGCGTAAGATGAGACAACAGATAGATATAGACAGACGGGGCAGTACAAGGGACAATGAGACAATACTGATCAGCAAAAATGAAACCCAAAATGACAAAGCTAAGCAGACTGGGTAGCATTGGACCAACTGCTTCTTGCTGCCACTGCCAAAATAGTATAATCTGATTTACAGGAACAAACAAAATACAAACCTGCAACCTCATAAACATGTCTGGTATTTTCTATATGTTTTATATGTGTGTACACCACGCACAGCCCA
The DNA here is from genome assembly GCF_965140295.1 of Lepidochelys olivacea. Taxonomy (NCBI): domain Eukaryota; kingdom Metazoa; phylum Chordata; order Testudines; family Cheloniidae; genus Lepidochelys; species Lepidochelys olivacea. Next base: position 135,726,931 of record NC_140411.1, on the reverse strand, counting down.
AGACAACTGGACAAGTGACATAACTGAAAAGCAAAATGCACTTAAACATACCATTGATTGCTACCATGGAAGGAATCCCTGGATCCTGAATTAACCACCTCTGAGTTGCGATAACAGATGCTGGAGTTCCAGATGCTACTCTTTATTTTATTATGCCACTATTGTTGTGGGTTGCTGATGCCCTCTGAGAGGAAAAATAAAGATAAAAACATTATAGGTCCCAATCCAGCAAACATGTATGCACATGTTTAACTTTCCTCATGTGAGTAGCCCTATGGACTGCAATATGACTACTTGTGTGTGTAAATTTAATCTTACCCGTACAGATTTGCCTACATTATGAGCTGGGGTGTGTGAGTCACAGCTTGCATAGACATACCTGTGCTAGCTCTCATCTGAACTAGAATGCTAATAATAGTAGTGTAGTTGTGGTAGCCTGGGCAGCGGTGGCACAGGCTAGCCACCCTGACTGTACATCCATGCGGTACAAGCGAGTTTGTACTCAGGGCAGCTAGCCCACGGTGCCGTGGCCACTCCCTATGGTTACACTACTATTTTTAGCATGTTAGCTCAGATGAGAGCTTGTGCGAGTATGTCTGTGCAAACTGGGAATCGCACCCCTAGTTTGTAGGGTAGACACAATAGAAGTGTTTGCCCCGGGGCTGGAATGAAAGCTCATTTAAGTACACAGAAAGTTGCTTAAATTGGCTTTGGATCAGGACCTTAGTGATTTACTGGCCATCACTGAAAGCCCAGTCACTCACACCATGAAAGAGGCCAGGACTTCACGTCAATGGCATCAGCAAAATGTTTTGCTTGCTGAGCGCTAAATGGACAGTCCTTGTGGATGGAATGCTCTAATTCCACCCCATTCCAGCACCTCAGAGGACAAAGAAGAGCACCGTACGTAGAGCTCAGCTCACAGGGGAAGAGTGGAGAATTCTGACTGAGTAAGGGACAAAAACTATCATGCTGAAACCTGTTGTAATTAAAAATGCAGCAGCTGAGAGGTAGAAAAGGAGAAGGAATGATTCTGTCCATATATGTGGGTTTTAAGCACAAGTCAGTCAAGTGAGACAGAGGGTTTTTAAATAAAGTTCTTTCTTGAAATGAATGTGCTAATGCAGATAATACCAGAGCAAAGCAAGTAGCAGGAAGAGAGGGTTATCCTTGCTGACTAACATTGGAGAGAGAATTTGCTCTTTATAAATGTTTACATAGTTAGGAAATTTAGAGAACTGTAAATTATGACCTAAATCTTCAGCCGTACGTGCTCAGAGATGTACCATGTGCAGTCCTGCCACTCATGCTCACACCCAAGCTAGGACTGGTGCACACGCTGGGCATTTTGCATGTGCAAGTCAGGAGCTTAGTTAAGATTGGGTCCAGGGCTGGTACTAGGGCCGGACGAGCAGGGCGATGGCCTTGGGTGCCAAGTTCCAGGGGGTACTGAACTGCTGTGGTGCTCAGCTTTTTCTAGATGGTGTGTATGGAGTTTTTTGGGCTCAGCCACCTAGGAAGGGAGGTGGGGTAAAAATGTTTTCTTCTGCCTGGGCCAGGAAAATGGCTCGGGCTGCTCCTGACTGGGCCTGTCTTTAAATCTATAAAACACTCTCGTTCAAACTGATTTTGCTTAAGGCTGGAGCAGAAGTCGAAGTAGAAAGCAATAAGTACATTAACATCAGAGGCCATAACCTTAGGCGAGATTAGACCAATCTTATTAATTGAGAAGTGACAGCGTCCTCTGTACTGTACAAGGCAGACAGAGCCTATGACCTGAGAAGTTTAGTCTTACAACATTTCTTGGAAATATGAAATTATTTTTATTCTAGTGTTCTAGAGGGTACAGTCAGAATCAGGAACCCTGAAGCTCTTACGATCTACTTGAAAACAGGAGGCAACATGTGAGCGTAATGGAGAGGGGAGGAGAATAAAATTATACAATTAAATAGATTAGCTGTGGAACAACTTGAAAGTTACACATTGTACTGCAGTAGTGCCTAAGGACTCCCCTCAAGGATCAATGCCCACTTGTGTTTGGCACTGTGCAGAAAAATAACAAAGACAGTGTCAACCCCGAGAGCTTCCAGTGAAGGTCTCAGACAGGATGCCACAGGTGAGCATGAGGATGAGAACAAAAAGGCCTTAGCAGGAAAATGTCTCAGCTCACCACTTGCCTAACCAATGCCAGTTGGAAGTGAAAATTTAATCATATAGTAAAATTATTTTGATATTTTAACTCCCTGCCTGTTTATATATATTTTTAATGATTTTGGTCTTTACCTCTTTATAAAAAGAAAAATCCTATTTCTATTTTTGAACCTCGTCTCCCTTTTTTAAAAGGAAAAAAATGTAAATATCCTCTTGTGTTTCATGCTAGAGGTAACCTCAAGTCACAGATACTGATTCAAGAAGGTATTAAGTGTGTGCCTAACTTTAGTGGGACTACTCATGTGCTAAAGTACCTTGCTTTATCTGGTTCAGAGTCAGATCTGAAAGTTTGAGTGAGTTTTCATACTGAATTTTGTTTGGGATGCCCCTGTTTCACACAACTGTTTCATGCTTTAGTTATTTTAATCTTTCCACTTTTATGAGTAGGCTTGGAAGGATTAGATGGTTATCAGTAAATGTCGATTTCACTGTAAATACATAAACCGATGAAAAATATTTCCATCAATGATAATTGAAATTTACAGATAGGCAAAATAAGAAAAATGCTGCTTGAGAACTTACTAGAGTTTAAGGATATTTACTCTGTATATTCTGAAAAGTAATGTTGACAGTTTGTGTTTAAGTGGTTATAAAGCTTTAACTTTTTGAATCTCAATATCTACTGTCGTTAAATAATTATCATCTGAACCTCCCCTGTAATTTCCTGCAACTGTGAGAATTTAAATAGATAAAAATCAGGAAGAAATGCTTAAAACCCATAATTTTGCACAACTGGGAAAATTTAAATAGCTACAAATTTTAAAAGTGCTTTAAAATAAGCATTGATATTATACACTGAAATTAAAAAAAAATTAATTCTGCCAAGCCCGTTTCTGAGTCTGTGTGTATGGTGTTCATTAATATTAACACAATATTAACATGCGTTGAAAGGTAAGAGTATTTCAGGGTAAAGGTATTCATCCTGAAAATGTATGTTAGATAAAAATGATCTAGATAACAAAAGTGGCAGTATTATATGATAGCAGCCAGAATAAAGCTTGCATTGTTTAGGTGAATCTTTCAGGAAATTTGATTTGATATAGTTCTGTAATTCAAAAATAATATGTGGAATGAGAACTTTATTTTTTCACACCACCTACTGTAGTTAAATAGCCAGCAGCTCTGAAATGCCACCACGTGGAGATGAGGAGTATGGCAGAGCCTCAGACTGCACCTGAAAAATAAATAAAGAGAGAAAAAGAAAAGAAAAGTGGATGTAGAAACTTTTTGCTAGTAAGGAAAATCTTCAGTAGTCCTCTCACTTACTGGACTTACTATTCCAAAAGAAAATTCTGAACTTAATTTTTTTGTTTTTTCCTCAATCTTATGATTTTGTCTATAATACAACATAGACTAATAGTCAGAGTGATCATATGCCATCAGTAGGGCTGTGCAAGAACTGGAATTTCTGTTTCACAGGGAATTCCACAATTTGTTTTTGGAACATAAACAGACTTTCAAAATTTCCCACAACAAAATTTTTGAAAAATGAATTAATGTGGAGTCAGTCAAAATGTTCTGTTTTTGATAAAATCAAACTGTTTAATTTTTGACTTGTTAAATTTATTATAACTATAACATTTAGAAACTAATTCATTTCAAAATAAAAAAATCAAAATGTCCTGTTCCAAATGCCATTTTGAAGTTATTAAAACATTTCATTTTGATATTTGTTCCTAAACGTAATTGTATCAAAGTCAACAGTGCTCACAGAAAGTTTCATTTTTGAAAAAAACAGTATTTTCTGATGAAAAATTCTCAGATTGAAATTTTTCAACCTAGATCTAGCTAATAGTTTTTAAGGTAATTTCAGTGAGGAGGGCATATGATTTAAAATCAGCAGAACAATTATTGCCCTGTAATTATAACAAAATGAGCTATTTTTGCTCAGTAGTATTTACGTAAAAATATTGTTGTTTCTGAAATTTCATAACCGCACTCTAATGATAAAAATACATTTTGAAAAAGCTCATCAGCTGAGATCACGGTAAAATTCCACCAGCAGCACTGATGACGCAGGATTTAAAATGTTCCTGGGAGCGGTACACAGTCCACGATGAAGTAAGTTATTACTGTAGGGTGTCTGTTTGTTAGATAGCAAAATAAAACTGTCACTTGTTACAGTGAGGGCTCTTGAAACAGAAGCTTATGGCTGGTCTACACTGTACCCTTGTGGCATGTCTGGGGAAGACTAAAACCACCTCCCTGAGAGGCAGTAGCTAAGTCAGCGTGAGGAAGCCCCCCCACTGACTTAGCACTGTCCACACCAGTGCTTAGGTCGGTGTAATTTGTGTTGCTCAGGGAGTGACTTATTCACACTGCTGAGCAACCTAAATTATACCAGAATAGCCTGTAGTGTAGACAAGCCCTTAGTAACTGACAGAGAGGGCTGTGCTGAAATTAGTGGCTTCAATTTATACATTCATTGGCAGTACTGGATTTACCATGGCACCGGGCCCATGCTTCAAAGGGGCCCCGGCCTGGCCCGCTCCTCTCTTCCTCCCACCCACCACTCTCTCCTGCGGGGGCAGTGGGCGGAAGCTTGGTTGTGTCGGCTCCTGCTGCAGGGCAGGCTCTACCAGCAGCCAAGTTCCCCCCTCCCGCGGGTGTGCTGTGTTCCTGCCCCTGACCAGTGCTTGCCCCACCGCCGAACAGCTGTTTGCCGGCACAAGGGAGGGGGAGGAGTGGAGCCGCAGCGTGCTCGCCGCCTGGGGGAGGAGGTGGAGAAGAGGCAGGGGCAGGGCCCTGGGGAAGGTGGTGGAATCGGGGCATACCCCCTCCAGCCCCCTGCCATGAGCCGCTCAGGGCAGGGGGCTGGGAGCACCCACACGACCCACACGACCCAGCACCCACACGACCCCAGCCCTCTGCCCTGACTCCTGCACCCCCCACACACATCCTCACTTCCACCCTGAGCACAAAACGGGAGCTCCTGCACACACACCCCACATTCCCACCTGCACCCCTCACACCAAATGGGAGCTGCCCCAGGTAAGAGCTCTGCACCCCAACCTCCTGCCCCAACCCTGAGCCTGCTCCCTCACCCTAGCTCCTGGCCAGACCCTGCACCCCAACCCCCAGCCTGCTCCTGCACCCTAAATCCCTCCCAGACCCTGCACCCCCATCTCTGTGCTCAGTGCACCCCCACCCTCATCTCAGCACACAGAGAGGCAAAGAGAATGGGCTAGAACCCGAAGGTAGGTACCCTTACCCCCTCCCCAGCCCTGCTGCACTTGCAGTTTACCCCCAGCCCCTCCCTTGCTCCAGGGACCAACCCTAGCTCCCACCCCGCTGTGCTTTTGCCCCCGGCCCCTGCCTTGCTCCAGTCAGCAGGAACTAAACCTCCCTCCATGCACCACTGTGCTCTTACCCCTGGCCCCTGCCTTGCTCCAGCTAGGGACCAATCCTTCCCCCCCGACCATACCCCACTGTGCTCATCTTGCCCCTGGCCCCTGCCTCACTCCAGCTGGGGACCAATCCTTCCCCCTGACCATGCCCCGCTGTTAGGTGGATAAAAATCAATGACTTTCTAAAAAATCAAAAAAATTGATTTTTTTCATTTAAATCGGATTTTTGAGGAAAAAAACCTATCTTAATTAAAACGATCTCATCATGGAATAAGGATTATAAATTCTAATCCTATAGTGTGAGACAATATATTCATGTAACATTTAAAAAGAGTTTTGTAAATGAGTTCTAATAGTTCATGGATTAGGGACCCAATTTCATGGGGTTCCACAGGCTTCTGTATAGATTATTTAGGTTAATTTTTCTATCCACCCAGTGGGGCTCAGTGCTCAGTCTAGAAGATACCATCAGAGATGCTTAATTTTGCAGTTCTCAAACTGTGGATTTGTGTCTCCAGAGGTAACATGCTTGTTAACAGCAAAAAATGTTTTAAAATAAATAAATAATATATAGAGGTGAGAAATAACAGACCTCAACCCTATTGTCTCTCTGCAAATTTGTGTACACAGAGTCAATCCCTTACCTCTCTTTAAGAGTGAAAAGTTTCAAAAAGTTCAATGAATAGAAGATTGTTGGGGCGGAATAGATCTGGACAAGGAGAAGAAGTCTGGAGATAAATATGAGAATCAAGGGACATACTTTTTTTGTTAAAGTATTATGTTTGCTGTAGCAGAAAAAAATCCAGAGTACTTAATGTTGTTTTAGTTAAATAAAATAATTTAAATGTCTATCTGGTGATGTTCTCCTCCTAATACAGCCTGGCAAGAAAGTTCTCCAAACCAAGCAATCATTCATTTTCTGATATAGCTGTAAAACTAATCTGAAAAGTTTTCAAAATAAATTACTGTTTAAAAATGTATAGTGTGTACCTTCTAAAAATGAAACCTACATCTATCTCTGAGTTGTGAAGAATATGTATTAAGGTTATAACCACCAACAAGAATGCACTTTTATGTAGAAAATCATGATTAAATTGAGTCTTCCTGACTAGTGATTTAAATTATGATTTAAGTCAAATCGACCCTGCCCGCTGTGCTCTTGCCCCTAGCCCCTTCATTCCCCGGGGGGGCCCACAAATATGTTTGGGGCTGGACCCACAAAAAGTTAATCCAGCCCTGTTCATTGGAACTTTTTCTCCATTTCTGTTCAAATGGATTCATACCTGCTGAGGTTTGCTTTGACTTTCAGCTTTGGCTGCACCCAAAACTCAAAGTGAAACTAATTCAAAATTTTCAAATTTTACTTGGTTTTGGGTGCAAGCCATGTGAAACCACCCACTTTTGCATGGTTTCCACCCAATCCCGTAACTCCATCTCTGTTCACTGTAAAGTCTTGTTATAAAAGTTTTTTTGTGGGGCTCTGGTCAGCTTACTTTTTCCTAGTTACTGATTGACGGTGACTTATTAAATAACAATGTTGACATTTAAAGGAACATCATTGGCATCTGAGTTAACACACATTGAAATGAATGGAGCACTTAAAATTTCAGAGCTATTGTATCAGGTATCTCTGCATCAGTTTCACTCAAGTCATATTTTGAAGGTTTTCTTTGCAATTATAACACCTTAGCTAAAGACTCAGGCTAGAATCAAAAGGACTTTAAGTGACTAACTCCTAAATCAGGTCCCATTGGGATTCACAAAACCCCTCCTCAGCTGCCACAAAACCCTGTGGGTGCCTAAACACTCTCCACACCTAAATTTTTGCAGTATAAGTTCTCTAGGTATCTTTGTTTCTGCCTCTACATATGTGTACTGCAGTCTCACTCTAGGCTAGGGTTCCAAACTGTGTTAGAAAATAGTCCCCACCTTTTTTTTTTTTGTGTATGTGTATATATATATATATATATATATAAAAATAATCCACCCTCCTGAACAACACTGCAGAGAGGTATTGAGTTTTTCCCCCCTCCATACTAAGTCATTTTTCTAATTTTAAGATCCTTCTGAAGCACTTCTCTCCCTATTAAAAAATGTTTGTCTTTCAGTTTCAAATTATTTTAAATAGAACTAGCCATCTCAAAGTAGCCCGTACAAATAATTGACAAAAAGGGTATAATCAAATCCTCTTAAACTTTGTTATATATAAAACAAAAAAACCTAAAATATCTAAGGATGTAAAGTAAGATTTTTTCTATGTGAGAAACGGAAAATGTTTTGATAAAGCTCTTCTCAAAGTATACTGTACTACAATGGAATTATTTATACAGCCCCCGTTCCATTTGTTAAACAATACTCAAATAAACACTACACGACTAATCATTCCTAAAATACCCAAACTTCCTCTTCATTCATTCATTCTGTACCTTGGACAAGACAAATTTACATTTCATGCATGTAAAACAAATTGTACCATGATGTTTTGATGGTCACACACATTTCAATCACTTTCAGTAATAACCGGAAGCAGATTATTTGATGTAACACACAACAATTTGCTTCTCTTTAAGTACCGACATGTGTAAAAGCAGATTTCTGATGTGGCGGTTGGGGGAGAACAATTGTCACTCACTAAACCTCCCTTCCTAATAAAAACAAAAACAAGCCTTCAACTAATCTAATAAAAAACAATTACACTAGTTCCATTTTCTGTTTGTCACTGACTACAAATTTTTATTATACTCCCCAAATCACACACACAAATATACATAGGACTCCATATAGTCACTATTCCAATTGTCCACCCAACTTGCCCATGTCAAACAATTCATTTTATATTCTGCCTCTCAACCGATTAAATGAATCCAATTTGCTATATTTATGGATTTAAAGAGATTAACTGCACTGGGGGAGGGTGGAGGAGAAAACTTTCATTTTTAAGCAAAAAATGAAACAATACAAGAGCTAAAAAGCAGTATTTAGTGAAATGCAGGGTATTTATAAACCTACAATGAACAGCTTCTGCAGAAACTGATGGAGACTAACAGAAAGCTGTCTTGGAACTGCATTGTAGCACGCTTTTTGCCTCTCTGCTTTATAGAGAGAAAGGCAAATTGGGCATCAGTCACAGAGAAATAGTATCTCTTTTAGTACCTGTTTCTCAGGAGAAAACCATGACAATCTGTTATGTGTTAATATTCAGTGGTTCCCATTTCCATTGTTTGATGTTTTTAGTTGGATTAAAAATAGATATTTGTACCTAGTTTCTGGTTTAGTGGCAGGGGGTCTGATCTAACTATTTAGTAGATTAGAGCTATATCTCAAGGACCACTTGAGGGAGTCTTGTTCCATTATCTAGCTGCAAGCAGATTACTTGCTAACATAGAACATTTTGGGTTTTCATTTCCACCCTTAAAAACAAAACAAGATTTTTCTCATCAGTTTGCTATTTGTCCAGTATCAAATAGCCTCTCAAGAAACTGATTTCAGAGTAGCAGCCATGTTATTCTGTATCCGCAAAAAGAACTGGAGTACTTGTGGCACCTTAGAGACTAACAAATTTGAGCATAAACTTTCATGGGCTAAAACCCACTTCATCAGATTCATGCAGTGGAAAATACAGGCGGAAGATTATATATAATACACACAAATACACACACACGGAGAACATGAAACAATGGGTGTTATCATACACACTATATCAAGAGTGATCAGTTAAGGTGACCTACTACCAGCAGGAGAGAAAAAAAACCTTTTGTAGTGATAATCAAGATGGGCCATTTCCAGCAGTTGACAAGAATGTGTGAGGAACAGTAGGGGCGGGGGGGAGGGGGGGGGGACATGGGGAAATAGTTTTACTTTGTGTAATGACACATCCACTCCCAGTCTTTATTCAAGCCTAATTTAATGGTGTCCAGTTTGCAAATTAATTCCAATTCAGCAGTCTCTTGTTGGAGTCTGTTTTTGAAGCTTTTTTGTTGTAATATTGCCACTTTTAGGTCTGTAATTTAGTGACCAGGGAGATTGAAGTGTTCTCCGATTGCTTTTTGAATGTTATAATTCTTGACGTCTGATTTGTGTCCATTTATTTTTATGTAGAGACTGTCCGGTTTGGCCAATGTACATGGCAGAGGGGCATTGCTGGCACATGATGGCATATATCACATTGGTAGATGTGCAGGTGAACGAGCCTCTGATAGTGTGGCTGATGTGATTAGGCCCTATGATGGTGTCCCCTGAATAGATGTGGACACAGTTGGCAACGGGCTTTGTTTCAAGGATAGGTTCCTGGCTTAGTGTTTTTGTTGTGTGGTTGCTGGTGAGTCTTTGCTTCAGGTTGGGGGGCTGTCTGTAAGCGAGGACTGGCCTGTCTCCCAAGGTCTGTGAGAGTGGGGAATTGTCCTTCAGGATAGGTTGTAGATCCTTGATGATGCACTGGAGACGTTTTAGTTGGGGGCTGAAGGTGATGGCTAGTGGCGTTCTGTTACTTTCTTTGTTAGGCCTGTCCTGTAGTAGGTGACTTCTGGGTACTCTTCTGGCTCTGTCAATCTGTTTCTTCACTTCAGCAGGTGGGTATTGTAGTTGTAAGAATGCTTGATAGAGATCTTGTAGGTGTTTGTCTCTGTCTGAGAGGTTGGAGCAAATGCGGTTGTATCGTAGAGCTTGGCTGTAGACAATGGATCGTGTGGTGTGATCTGGATGAAAGCTGGAGACATGTAGATAAGTATAGCGGTCAGTAGGTTTCCGGTATAGGGTGGTGTTTATGTGACCATCGCTTATTAGCATCGTAGTGTCCAGGAAGTGGATCTCTTGTGTGGACTGGTCCAGGCTGAGGTTGATGGTGGGATGGAAATTGTTGAAATCATGGTGGAATTCCTCAGGGGCTTCTTTTCCATGGGTCCAGATGATGACCATCAATGTAGCGTGTCAAGGTTCCTCCCCCACTCTGAACTCTAGGGTACAGATGTGGGGACCTGCATGAAAAACCTCCTAAGCTCATCTTTACCAGCTTAGGTCAAAACTTCCCCAAGGTACAAAATATTCCACCCTTTGTCCTTGGATTGGCTGCTACCACCACCAAACTAATACTGGTTACTGGGGAAGAGCTGTTTGGACGCGTCTTTCCCCCCAAAATACTTCCCAAAACCTTGCACCCCACTTCCTGGACAAGGTTTGTAAAAAGCCTCACCAATTTGCCTAGGTGACTACAGACCCAGACCCTTGGATCTTAAGAACAATGAACAATCCTCCCAACACTTGCACCCCCCCCTTTCCTGGGAAATGTTGGATAAAAAGCCTCACCAATTTGCATAGGTGACCACAGACCCAAACCCTTGGATCTGAGAACAATGAAAAAGCATTCAGTTTTCTTACAAGATGACTTTAATAAAAATAGAAGTAAATAGAAATAAAGAAATCCTCCCTGTAAAATCAGGATGGTAGATATCTTACAGGGTAATTAGATTCAAAACATAGAGAACCCCTCTAGGCAAAACCTTAAGTTACAAAAAAGATACACAGACAGAAATAGTTATTCTATTCAGCACAATTCTTTTCTCAGCCATTTAAAGAAATCATAATCTAACACATACCTAGCTAGATTACTTACTAAAAGTTCTAAGACTCCATTCCTGGTCTATCCCCGGCAAAGACAGAATATAGACAGACACACAGACCCTTTGTTTCTCTCCCTCCTCCCAGCTTTTGAAAGTATCTTGTCTCCTCATTAGTCATTTTGGTCAGGTGCGAGGTTACCTTTAGCTTCTTAACCCTTTACAGGTGAGAGGAGCTTTCCCCTGGCCAGGAGGGATTTCAAAGGAGTTTACCCTTCCCTTTATATTTATGACATAGCGCAAGTAGAGTATTAAGGGAAGAGAGCTGAGGAAGCGTTGTTCTAAGTCAGCCATATAAATGTTGGCATACTGTGGGGCCATGCGGGTACCCATAGCAGTGCTGCTGATTTGAAGGTATACATTGTCCCCAAATGTGAAATAGTTATGGGTGAGGACAAAGTCAAAGTTCAGCCACCAGGTTTGCTGTGACATCATCAGGGATACTGTTCCGGACGGCTTGTAGTCCATCTTTGTTTGGAATATTGGTGTAGAGGGCTTCTACATCCATAGTGGCCAGGATGAGGTTTTCAGGAAGATCACCAACGGATTGTAGTTTCCTCAGGAAGTCAGTGGTGTCTCTAAGATAGCTGGGAGTGCTGGTAGCGTTGGGTCTGAGGAGGGAGTCTACATAGCCAGACAATCCTGCTGTCAGGGTGCCAATGCCTGAGATGATGGGGCATCCAGGAGTTCCAGGTTTATGGATCTTGGGTAGCAGATAGAATACCCCTGCTCAGAGTTCTAGGGGTGTGTCTGTGCGGATTTGCTCTTGTGCTTTTTCAGGGAGTTTCTTGAGCAGATGATGTAGTTTCTTTTAGTAACCCTCAGTGGTTTGGTTGGTCATTTGGGATAGGTTCGTATTCTTATCCCAACTATATCTGAATTTACCTGAACCTCTAACTTAAAATTCAGACCCACTAATCAGCTCTCTCATAAAATTCCCTGCACTTTCTGGTCCTGGCTAGCATGGAGATGCCACACAAGTGAGATATTTTGGTGTTTTCTGCTTCTGATGGGAATCAAAACCACAAAGTATGTGGAGAATAGTGGGAGAAGTAAAACAGTGATTTGTCTTTTGATTTGTCTTTTTTTAAATCTCAAGGAAGTTTCAGGTTCTCTTTTTTCATTTCTGGCTACATTTCTTCATGCTTCATACTTTATTTGGATTCACCCATTTCTACAGTGAAGTCTGTGGTTCAACAAAACAAAATGCTGGTATGTGTTATAAATATAAGATAGTCTAAAGCTGCTGATGTTTTCTCTACTCATTGAATTATAACACACAGAAATCAGTACTGAATGTGTGAACTTACTAGATAAGGTGGTTACATGGCAAAAATAAAGTAAAGCTTTGGTTCAATGTAACTTCCAAAAAAGCTGTTCAATGGGGTCTGTGTAAAACCCCATAATAAAACTCTAAAAGATCCATCCATCCTTTAGGAGCACACATACAAAATTTTTAGCATCATAATTAAAACTCAATTAACAAAACCTAACCTGATTGTAATAATGGCTTGCATGTATTTTGAAGAGGATTAGAAACATTCACACCATAGAGGAATCTTTAGACTTCTTGTTTTGTTTTACATGTTGTAGCACTTAGAAAGGTGTATTTATATGAACATATGTATTCCAAAGTTCCTGGAAAAATGTTAACATGGGATGAGATGTGGTGTCTGAAATTTCAGAGGGTTTGGTTTGTTAATGGAGAAAGTTGGCAAGGTTGGATAGTGGGTCTATAATGCAAGATAGTTTCAGACCTCACTGGAGAAGGACTAATGCCCTTCTATCATAATAGTCCCTTAACTTCCTACTTCTGTGTCCATGAGAATTTTCATTCCACACCCTTGCAGAATTATTAGCAAAGTTAAATGCTTAAAAGAGTGGTGGAAGAAATCAGATGTGTACATTTTGGGTCATTGTATATTAACAGTGGATGTGATTCTGCTGGGAGATGTGCCCCTGGAAAGCAAGCATGAAGTATATACTGTAGTAGCAGGCTCCCAGGGACTAACACTACTGAGATAGATTAGCAGATTTTATTCCACTTTATTCACTGCAGCACTAGGATAAAGTAAAGAAATGCCATCTAGTGGACTAAGTACAGGCCTGGAAGGCAGGACTCTTAGATCCTAGTCTTAGCTCTGCCACTGACTTGTTACGTGACCTTGGGCAAGTAACTTAAGCTCTGTGTTCCTTTCTTCCCCCATTTGTAAAATGGGCTTACTACCTACTTCACAGTGATATTATAAGACTTTAGTAGTGTGGGTAAAATGCATCAAGATTTTGGATGAAAGTTGATAGGTGTATGCAAAGTATTATTTTATTGTTAACAATATAGTACAAGGGCTCTAGCTCTTTTTCCAGCTTGCCTTGTCCCTTATCACACAGTGTCTTTAGGTTAAGAGATGCAGAGCCTAGTTCTAACATGCACATGCATCCAGAGAACTCTACCCACCAACAGCAGTCACCCTAAATCTACATACTAAGTAAATGGGGTAGAGTGGAAAATTTCTGGCTTCCTTAAAGGGACCTCATCTTTCTAGTCTGAAGATTCATTATAACATGTTCAGTAATGACTTTTGCAGATTGTTAAAGGATTGTGGCTCATAGGATGTCATGTTCATAAGACTGGTGGTTACATGGGGTCAGGAAGTGGGGAGTGAGTGCATGGTTGGGGTAGCAGAGGGAGAAATCTTCTTCAGAACTTCCAAGGAAGGAAGAGTTGCTAAGATTTAGTGCTAAATCCCTTCAAAATGAGCGAGTGTTCCACACCTTTCTTTGAGAAACTGCAGAATGAAGTGCTTTTGTAAGAAAAGACATTGAGCCTGGTTAACGTCAGCCAGGGGTAGAGAGGCCCAAGTGGTTACTAACAACAGCTGTAAATATGGCACATGTTCAATTAATGATGCTGCTGCTGACTTTCTATACGTCTTCTTTTCTCTATGTGTAAATAAAACACTGAAAGGTTTTTAAATATACTGGAGCAATTTTCTCGTTCTACATCTTCTTCCTCACTTCTTTCCTCTGTGATGAAAATCTTTTAGATAGAAAGTTAGCTAGTTGTGTTTTTATGAGAAGGCAGAGTAGCATTAAGGACCCATATAAACTATTGTTTTTAAGATGATTAGAGAACACCAAACAACAAAACAAAAGGTATAAATAAATAGCAGTTTAAATACAATCCAAGGAAGCACAGTCTGTTTTATCTAATGAGGTTCTTATACCATGCCTGTCACCATGAAACCTGAGTATATTTTGGTATCCATGCTTAAAGCAAAAAACCCTATTGATTCGGCAGCTCAGTTTAACTTGACCTCTCACCCGTCCCTTTCCCTCTGTCTAGTCTTGCTTATGCAAGAGCATTTTAATGATGCAACCACCATGGCAACCCCTTAGCGAACCCATAAAACATCTCCCAGCTCCACACAGAACTTCTCGTCATAGTGCAAAGGTGTTCCCAACAACACTGCCACGGCACTTGCTTTGAGTTAATCTGACCACCACTGCATCCTCAGGGCCCAGACAACTTCTGTTTTGCTATCCAAGGTGAAAACCCAAATGTGAGGGAAGCCCTTAATTCAGATACAAAACAAGAAAAGAGAAAATGAACAAATGCAATTAAACATACTTACCGGACATATAAAGAATATAATAAAGTTCCCTATCTGCTCGTTCACTGACACCTAAGATAAGGGCGCTCATCACTATAAACACTGAGCTGGTAGGCCCAGAGTGGATCTGGCAACAGCTCAAGGAGAGACTGGTCACTTTCCCACAAGCCATCAGCATGAATAGTCTGAGGGCCTAGCAGATAGACACCCTATTCTGTAGACATTGTGTATTGGCACCAAGGAGGTATACCAGGAATTGTGGGACAGGCACACTTATCCACAGGCCCTGCAATGCTTGTAAGGGGGGCTGTGTGCATCTGAAACTTGGTAACTAGTATGGATGCTCTGCATCCATGAAACTTGCATCAGTTCAGTCACATTGATACAAATGACATGAAAACAACTTTTTTGTAGATTTCCTCACTTTGATAAAAATGCTGCTCAAATCATGTTTGACAGGTTGGCCCTTCTTATTTTTAAAGAAGTTCAATATTTATAATTTTATTTGTAGGTGTGAATTCAGATGAAATGGCAGGGAAAAAAGGTTCCAACGTCCAGAAGGAGGTGAGGCAGACCAGTTGAAAATCTTTGGGTGAAGATAAAGGGGGAGAAAAACAGGGGTATTGTCATGCTAAGGGTCTACTATAAATGAACAAATCATGAAGAGGAGGTGGAAGAGGCATTTCTGGATCAAATTACAGAAATATCCAAAACACAAGACCTGGTAGTACTGAGGGACTTTAACTATCCAGACAACTGTTGGAATAGTAATACGGCACAACACAGAAAGTCTAGTAAATTCTTGGAATGCACTGGGGACAATTTTGTTTCAGAAGGTGGAGGAAGTAGCCAAGGAAAGTCATTTTAGACTTGATTCTGACTAACAGGGAAAATTAGTTGTGAATCTGAATGTTGAAGGCAATTTGGGTGAAAGTGATCAGGAAGTGATAGATTACAGAGGTGGATTATGGTTTTGTAGGGCCCTGGACCAGGACAAGAGGGGGGGGCCCTCCTCAGCCCTTCTGCCTGCAGTCTCTCCCCCTCTGCCCTCTTGGTGTTCCTGCCAGGGAGTGGGGTTGGGGCAAAGGGGCTCGTCCCACTGTGCCAGCCTGGTGCTCCAGCTGGGGAGCAGGGTTGAGGTGTGGGGGCACCCATTTTTCCAGGACCCCCACTTGGCTGGGGTCCCTGGGCATGGGCCCTGTTGGCCCAGTGGCTAATCTGCCACTGATAGATTACATGATTATAAGGAATGTGAGAAACAGAATAAGAATGAAGGACTTCAAAAAAGCAGACTTTAACAAACTCAGAACTAGTAGGTAATAATCCTTGGGAAGAAAATCTGAGGAAAAACGTTCAGGAGAGTTGTCAGTTTCTCCAAGGGTATGTCTATGATGCAGTAAAACACCGGCATCTGGCCCCCGGGAGCAGACTCTGGCTTGCGAGGCTCAGACTGAGGGCTATAAAATTGCCGTGTAGACGTTCAGGCTCAGGCTATAGCCTGAACTCTGGGACCCTGCTAGAGGAGAAGCAGTAACCCTGCTGAAAATTATCTGGGGGTTATAGTGGATCCCAAATTGAATGAGTCAGCAATGTGATGCAGTCTCAAAAAAGGCTAATATAATTCTGGAGTATTGTGACAAAGTGCTGTGAACCAACAGCTGGGCCAGTACTCTGGTCACTTAAACACCAATTAATTCCCTTCTAGGGTTGACCTGATGAGGCCTAATTAATGGATTTGAATGAGCTGGGGGAGGACGAGTGAGCAAATTGGCCCATTACTTCAGGAGGTATAAGAAGCACAAGAAAGAAGTGCAGAGACAAGCTAGCAGAGCCAGAACCAGCAGGGGTCTCCTTGTAGAGAGATCTCTTCCCTCTCCTCGGCAGAAAACTGAAGAGAAACTGAAACTGTAAATAAACTGTACTGGGGTGTCTAACTGAAGATCTTCAAATCTGTGTAGACAGAGCAGAAGGTGGGAGCACATCTAGATGACATAGCAGTTAAAACTCTGGTGGCCACCAGCACCTTGTCTACATTAAGTCTCAAGATTGCTACCACTTGTGAGAAATTCTTTTTTGTTGTTGTTAGAAAAACCTGGGTACAGTTAATTACTTTGTGCCTCAGTTTCCCCATCTGTAAAATGGGGCTATACATACAAAAATATAACCTCTTTGTGAGTTAGATAAGTGCTTCAAGGTTACATTTTGTAAAAGTAACTAGTGATTTTGGGAGCCTCAAGCTTTGGGTATCTGACTTGAAACCCCTTTAAAGAGGCTTGAATTTCAAAGAGTGGGTACTCAACACCGTCTGAAAATCTGGCCCCTTTAAGAGATCTCAAGTTATTCACCTAAAATTATTAGTCACCTTTGGAAAATCTAGGCCTGGGGCCCTTAGATGAGAAGATGTTTTAAAAATGCAAACGCCTTAATGTTAGCTGCCATAGAACTGGATGCACTTGGGTGTATGTGCTGTAATTTCAGAAGCAGAAATTCACTTTTCATAGGATTAAACCATGACTCCTTTGAATGTTGTAACTCCATGTGTGTTTCCTTCTTGCAGTCTCCAGTACAAATATAATAACATATGGGACAAGGAGGCAGATGGGAGGCACGGGAAGTCTAGAACCACTTTGTGTGAGTGCTTTTTCACAGCATCTTCAACAGACTTGGCTTGAAGATTTAATCCACAGAAGGAAGTTTCCTACTGAATGCTACTTACAGCTCTTTGTGGTTTCGTGTGTGGGAAGCACATATTTTGCAAGGTAAATGAGGACACAATACAATATGTAGGTTGTTGAGAGTTCAAAGCTGAAAGAGTCTAGGAGACCAAATTTCAAAGCAGGAAGTTATTATGGCTGATGCTAGATGTAGTGTATTTCTACCACCATACTCAAGCATGTGATCTAGAATCAAGTACAGACAATATAATCAATTTCTTATTTCATAAAAGAAAACAGATGTTTTACGGTACTGCCAGCCCCATGAGTTTGAAAATCATGAGTGGCGTAAAAATCTTGAATTTCTTTTTCTTTTTAAACTCGCTCTTCTCTTTGGTCTGTCTTCTGCTTTTTGAACTCCTAGGGAAAATCACCCCTTTTTGTGCACATATTTCAGGAAACTCCACAGGAAATGCGAGAAAGCAATAAACACCCACCACCCACCCCACTTCAGCACCTTCCGTGGACCCCATCTTGTATTATGATCAGTGGAACTGGTGTCAGAAGGCCCATGTTCCCTGAGGGACTGTTACAGATGTAAAATAGTACAATGTAGAACTGTAGAAAAGGGAATACTGGGAGTTAGCTCAGCCACATGGACATGTTCCCCTAGTTCAACTTAACCTGCGTTGAGCATCACTCTTTTCAAATGAAACAGCATCTGATCTCCGAGTTCTCTGGCAGTGTGACCCATGGAACTCAGTCTGAAGCCCCCTAGAGCCCTGGATATTGCAGACACAAACCTAGCCCAACAATGGACCTGGTGGAAAGAGGAGTTTGAGCTGTATACACACCTGGCCATGCAGTAGGATGACAACAGCAGGAAAGTAAAACTGTTACTTTCACAGGCTCTGACTTATTTTTCCTGGTGGGTGCTCCATCCCTACTCTGCCCTGAGACCCTGCCCCCCACTCTGCCCCTTCCCCTGAGACCATGCCCTCGCTCCACCTCTTCCTGCCCCTGCTCCTTCCCTCCCTCAAGGCACCCTGCCCACCTCCCACTTGCTGCTCTCCGCCCTCTCACAGTGCCTCCCACCAGCTGATCGGCAGCCCTGCCAAACAGCTGTGGCTTTTTTCAGTGGGTGCTTGAATCCTGGAGCACCCAGGGAGTTGGCGCCTATGGTTACTTTACCTTATTGGGGAACAAGGCGGAGGAGTCTGGAGCACTCTGAAGCTTTCCACCACCCCATGCCTAACAGCAGTCCTAGGAGCCCTGGAGAACTATTGCTCCCCAAAGCAGAAGAAACTGTGGAGTGACACAGGTGTTTTACTAGAGACCAATCCAAAGGGTTGGGGGAAGGATAGACTCCTGTGTAACTGCCTTACATACACTGGCTGCTACATGCAATTTTGGGGACGTGACAGATTTCCTGATTTGCAACATGATAGTCTGTGGCGCTTGGGATCACAACCTGCAGCTGCTCTGGGAAGGCAATCTCACAGGCAGATGCTTACACTGGGGCGTGCTGCTGAAGACTCAAGAGAAGGGATGGAAGCCCTAGGCGGCACAACACTCCCAGTAGTAGTGCAGTGAGATGACAGCAAAGGAGAGCAGGTGACCAGGGTTCCATATCCTTAGTGAGTGTAAGTTCCAGGGTTCCATATCCATAGTGAGTGTAAAGGAGAAGTGCCCCGCTCTAGGATAGCATTTTGCAAGGAATGTAGCAAGCTGATCCACATTTGAGAGGTGTGTGGAAGAGCAGAGGAAGTTCTCAGAAAGATTATCAGACTTGTACAAATGCAGGGTCTGGGTGTCAATTATTTGTCTTCTATGTTGTTTGTATTAAAATAGGGAAGATGTATAATCCATGAAACTGGAGTCAGAGATCTCAGAGACTTATTGTATTTCAGGGACACCAGTAGAATAGGGACTGTGAAGAGTTAGGATGGAAGCAACTCAGCCCCATTGACACAGCCATGCATATAGTTTAATAAAATTCCACTTGTTCAACTTTACCATAACCAAGCACTGTCCTCAGCTCCAGCCTATGTGCCCTGCCCCCTGCAGTTCTTCTATTCAACGGCCTCTACTCTTCCTACATGACCCTGCCCTACTCCATCCGTTGTTGCCTGACCATATCTGTGCCCAGTTCCCCTCTCTACAGCTCAACAGCAGTGGGGCATGATGGGCAAAGTGCAACCATCCTGGAGCTGGTTCCCTGTAGGCTGGAGAAGATGAAGCAGACACTTCGGGGACTCTTTCTCCTTCCCAGCTCCTCTGGCGCACATTGCTCACCTTTGGCTCTTTTACCTGAGTCCAGTATAACACAAGTAGGGGTGAGAAATAGCAGAGGTCTTCATGCCCTGGATTAGCTGTACAAGCAGAGACACCACAGTAAACAGAGCGGTGACTTCTGCTGGTGGCAGCCTGTGGCAGGTTTTGTACCTCTTCAACCCCTTTGGTTGGAGGGGCCAGGGGTATCTGCATCTATGTCAGTTCTACTACCCCTCCGGTAGCCAGTATCCTATGGCCTAATGGCCAGAGTCCCTCTAAATCCTCTTCCCCAAGTGGGATAGCACAGCCTAGTGGCTAGAGTCCATATACCATCTCCTCTGGGTTAAGAGAGGGGTCAAGTGACTATGTCATTGCAAAGGGGGGGGGGTTAATGACCCCTGGTGGGGGAGCCCAGGCCCACCCACCTTCACCAGGCTCCAACCCAGGGCCCTATCAGTGGCAGGGGTGGATCTGCCACTGGGTCAGCAGGGAATCCTACCAAAACACACTGACCTCACAGTGGTGGGAGGTAGCACTCCCTTACTTTCCCTGGGTCACTTTCCACCAGTCTTCCAGTCGCCATAGTCCCTGTGGCATCCAGGTCTCCAGGTTCCTCAGCACCCGACACTCCCTGGGATTCCAATAGCTGCGAGTCTCTGGTTCTTGTCCCAGTTCCTGGCTCCTCAGCTCTCCCTGGTAAGGGTTGTAACTGCTCCTGGGCTGGAGCCTCTGCTGAGCATCCTTCCTCATCAGCCACCAGCCCTGACTGAGCAGCTCCACAGGCTTTTATACCTGACTTCCAGTTGGAGCATGCCCAGCAGAGCCGCAGGGGCGTGGCTTTCTCTGCTAGGAAGGAAGGACTCTCAGTCCCAGTGCGGGGCCGTTCTGCACCATCACACAGCACAACACCTGCAGTTCAGGTTCCCAGCTTTAGCCTCTAGAGCTGGGGAGTACAGCTCAGGCAGAAATCCTGACCTATTGCAAATGTCCCGTGAGAGGTCTATAGTCAAGCTCAAAATCATGAGACTTGCACAAATAGTGTGAGCGCTGAGAGCAGAGTTTTTAAAATCATCACAACTGCAAAGTGGCGGCTGAAAAATACTGGGATCCCAAATCAGTGATAATTTAAAACTTAAAATCTACCTACTTTCCTATGAAGGCATTAGTTAGCATTTTTTACTGACAAAATCCGGAAGCAATTGCCAACCTCAGTTTGATTTCCTTGGGAAACCTCCATGTTCTTTTCAAAACTACTGGGGACACCTCACCTGTTTTACATCTTCCACTCTCAAAATCCCACATCATAGCTACTGTTTTTGTTAGCTGAAGCAGACTTTCCTTTAGAAGTTTATCAGTGCTACTTCTTAGGTGGTTAGAGGGGTTACTATTGAACAGTATAAGACAGCACCCTAACCCCCTTCCAACCTGAAGAATGAGAGATGGGGACTAGGTATCTAACTAAGGTTTCCCTAAGGAAGTAGAGAACTTTGTCATTAGGCACCAGGTTAGCCCAGTGTTGGTATCTTGTATTACTCAAACCCTGGATATTCTCCATTTTCTAATGGATGTGTAACAAAGATGGTACTGAAAATGTTGGCACCAATTTGATGTTTCCTAAGAAAACCAGTCCAGTAGTTGTCTGTGAATGACACCCTGTTTGGAACTATATGGTTCTATGTAACACAAGAGGTACTCTAGACTGACTTTGGTTAAGTACTTAGGAAGGTGAGTGGGTGTATTACTAGAAAGGAGGCCTGTAAAATTAATAAACTCTTTCCTGTTTTAGATTGAACACACGTCATTAGCTGAAGACTGTTTAATATAGCTTTTCTGTCTTTGGTCTCATTCTTTCCTCTTAAGGGTTTGTTGTTGAAATAAGTAGTTCAGAACAAATTATTTTCTTTAACCTTTCAGACTTCAGTCCAAAGTATGTTTTAAAGAGATTCAATTTACCACTTTACGCCTCAGTCCTATAAACATTTATGCACCAGCTTAACTTTATACACAAGTATTCCTAGCGAAATCAATCGAACTACTTAGATACATAAAGTTAAGAAGGTGCACTATCCAGGATCTGGTCATTGGAAAGTTTAGTATTTGTTAATCAGATAGTAAACTAGCTATTCCATTGTTACAGTTGATTTCTCTACATGACAATGTTAATAAATTGCTAGCTTGACAATCATTTTAAAAATGAAGTGAGGTGAATGCAGCAAAGACCAAGGAGAAAATGCATATTGGAGTTCATCATGCACCGATAGTTTCTTTAACTTACTGGAAAAAGCTCTTTCAAACCCATCACAACATAAATGGTCTTCTTCGCACCTACTATGAATTGTTTTTTGTTGTATCTGAATGGTAGCAGATTTTTCTGGAAGTGGTTTTATTCCAGTTTCTTGCCAAAGATTAATATAATAGAAGAAAATGAAATGTATCACTTCTGCTTCTCAGTTTGACAGTAATGCATTTGCTGAGATACAGAATTTAAATTGCTTTTCAAGGTTGGCCATACTGAATAAATGAGGCTCAGGAAGAGCTGCATCTTAAAAAATGTAAGACTTTTTATGTATGTGTGCAGATATATGTATATGGAGCCTTCAGGATGATAAAATCAAAACTAGGGCTGTCAATTAATCACAGTTAACTCACGTGATTAACTCAAAAAAATTAATTGTGCTTAAAAATATTAATCACAAACACAGTTTTAATTGCACTGTTAAGCAATAGAATACCAAATGAAATTTATTAAATATTTTGGGATGTTTTTCTACGTTTTCAAATATATTTATTTCAGTTACAACACAGAATACACAGTTACAACACAGTTACAACACAGAATAAAGTGCTCACTTTATATTATTATTATTGATTACTAATATTTGCATTCTAAAATGATATACAAAAGAAAAAGTATTTTTCAATTTCCGTCACACAAGTACTGCAATGCAATCTCTTTATGGTGAAAGTGCAACTTACAAATGTAGATTTTTTTTTGTTACATAACTGCAGTCAAAAACAAACAATGTAAAATTTTAGAGCCTACAAATCCACTCAGTCCTACTTCTTGTTCAGTCAATTGTGAAGACAAACAAGTTTGTTTATATTTATGGGACACAATGCTGCCTGCTTATTATTTACAATGTCGCCTGAAAGTGAGAACCAGTGTTCACACTTTTGTAGCCGGCATTGCAAAGTATTTATGTGCTAGATATGCTAAACATTTGTATACTCCTTCATGCTTCTGCCAACATTCCAGAGGACATGCTTCCATGCTGATGATGCTCATTAAACTAATAATGTGTTAATTAAATTTGTGACTGAACTTTTTGGGGAAGAATTGTGTGTCTCCTGCTCTGTGTTTTACCCACCTTCTACCAAATATTTCATGTTATAGCAGTCTCGGATGATGACCCAGCACATGTTGTTTGTTTTAAGAACACTTTCACTGCATATTTGACAAAATGCAAAGAAGGTACCAACGTGAGATTTCTAAAGATAGCTACGGCAATGCCAGATACAAAAGTGCCACACAAATGTCTGTTCTCACTGAAAAATACTATTTTATCATTTTTACAGTAGAATATTTGTAATAAAAATAATATACAGCGAGCACTGTACACTTTGTATTCTGTATTGTAATTGAAATCAATATATGTGAAAATGTAGAAAACATCCAAAAATATTTAAAGAAATGGTACGCTATTATTATTTAACAGTGTGATTAACTGCAACTAATTTTTTTAATCACGCGATTAATCGCAATTAATTTTTTAAATGTATTGACAACCCTAATTAAAACCTCTTTCTAATTCAGCATAGGGCTCTTATACATATTTTCAGAAAGAAGAACAAAAACAATTTGCCAATAATATTCTATTATCAATTTTCCTTCTTTAGAGATGTTTCAGAGTAACAGCCGTGTTAGTCTGTATTCACAAAAAGAAAAGGAGTACTTGTGGCACCTTAGCGACTAACCAATTTATTTGAGCATGAGCTTTCGTGAGCTACAGCTCACTTAATCGGATGCATACCGTGGAAACTGCAGCAGACTTTATATACACACAGAGAATATGAAACAATACCTCCTCCCAGCCCACTGTCCTGCTGGTAATAGCTTATCTAAAGTGATCATCAGGTTGGGCCATTTCCAGCACAAATCCAGGTTTTCTCACCCTCCACCCCCCCACACAAATTCACTCTCCTGCTGGTGATAACCCATCCAAAGTGACAACTCTTTACACAATGTGCATGATAATCAAGTTGGGCCATTTCCTGCACAAATCCAGGTTCTCTCACCCCCTCACCCCCCTCCCAAAAACCACACACACAAACTCACTCTCCTGCTGGTAATAGCTCATCCAAACTGACCACTCTCCAAGTTTAAATCCAAGTTAAACCAGAACATCTGGGGAGGTGGGGGTAGGAAAAAACAAGGGGAAATAGGCTACCTAAATTAATAATATCCAATTTGCAAATGAATTCCAATTCAACAGTTTCTCGCTGGAGTCTGGATTTGAAGTTTTTTTGTTTTAAGATAGCGACCTTCATGTCTGTGATTGCGTGACCAGAGAGATTGAAGTGTTCTCCGACTGGTTTATGAATGTTATAATTCTTGACATCTGATTTGTGTCCATTTATTCATAAATGTTCACAAATATTCATTTATTATTCATAAATGGACACAAATCAGATGTCAAGAATTATAACATTCATAAACCAGTCGGAGAACACTTCAATCTCTCTGGTCACGCAATCACAGACATGAAGGTCGCTATCTTAAAACAAAAAAACTTCAAATCCAGACTCCAGCGAGAAACTGTTGAATTGGAATTCATTTGCAAATTGGATATTATTAATTTAGGTAGCCTATTTCCCCTTGTTTTTTCCTACCCCCACCTCCCCAGATGTTCTGGTTTAACTTGGATTTAAACTTGGAGAGTGGTCAGTTTGGATGAGCTATTACCAGCAGGAGAGTGAGTTTGTGTGTGTGGTTTTTGGGAGGGGGGTGAGGGGGTGAGAGAACCTGGATTTGTGCAGGAAATGGCCCAACTTGATTATCATGCACATTGTGTAAAGAGTTGTCACTTTGGATGGGTTATCACCAGCAGGAGAGTGAATTTGTGTGGGGGGGTGGAGGGTGAGAAAACCTGGATTTGTGCTGGAAATGGCCCAACCTGATGATCACTTTAGATAAGCTATTACCAGCAGGACAGTGGGCTGGGAGGAGGTATTGTTTCATATTCTCTGTGTGTATATAAAGTCTGCTGCAGTTTCCACGGTATGCATCCGATGAAGTGAGCTGTAGCTCACGAAAGCTCATGCTCAAATAAATTGGTTAGTCTCTAAGGTGCCACAAGTACTCCTTTTCTTCTTTAGAGAGGAGATGGAGAAAGATTGACATCTATTAAAATAACTTGACCTCTATTGCACTTGACCTTGTCTGTTTTTAATAACTAGAAGCTAAAGAAAAATTATGATTGACTGCCTGTCTAGGGCAAATCTTTTTGTGCATTGAAGTCAGACAGACATGAATTAATTTGAGGCCAAAGTGCAGTTTTAATTTGAAAAGTGAGTATAAAAGTGGCATCTTAACTCAATAAATCTGCTCCCAGGGTGTACTCAGAATCATTTGTACTGATTTTAGTGACCAAACAAGTTTTTTCTGCCTTTTTACTTAAGTTAACACTGTTGATCTTATTTATTTATTTATTTATTTATTGAGAATGTAGATTAAAAGTCATCAAGGCTAAACCATGGAAAAGTAAGGAGCAAGCTATGTTTTACTGGAGTTCACAACTTTTGTCTCCCTTTAACTCCTGGCATTAGAACAGGCTAAATTTGGCCAAATTTAGGTTATTTTATTCCTATTTCTTATTCACGTAGTTTCACTTGCATGCATGGGATTTTACATAAATGTAAGAAGACAGTCCAGGCCTTGAGGAGCAGACAATAAAAGTTAGACCGGTAGAACCTAGAAAACAAGGTAACAAGAAAAGATAGACACTAGTCTACATTACAAGTACTACAGCTGTAGCGCTGCGGCTGTGGTGCTATAGCCTTGTACTGTAGACACCTGTTACAGTGATGGAATCGTTTTTCTGTAGTAAATCCACCCTCTTGAGGCAGTAACTAGGTTGACAGAAGAATTTTTCATTCCCCTGAGCAACATATCTAGGTTGACTTCCAATCTAGGTTGACTTCCAATCCAATATCTAGGTTCCTCTTCCAATCTGCCCTGGAGGAAAATTCCTTCCCGGCCCCAAATATGGCGATCAGCTAAACCCTGAGCATACGGGCAAGATTCACCAGCCAGATACTGCAGAAAATTCTTTCCTGGGTAACTCAGATCCCACCCCATCTAACATCCCATCACAGGTCATTAGGCCTATTTACCATGAATATTTGAAGATCAATTAATTACCAAAATCATGTTATCCCATCATACCATCTCCTCCATAAACTTATTGAGTTTAATCTTAAAGCCAGATAGATCTTTTGCCCCCACTGCTTCCCTTGGAAGGCTATTCCATAACTTCACTCCTCTGATGGTTAGAAACCTTCGTCTAATTTCAAGTCTAAACTTCCCAATGACCAGTTTATGCGAGAAGTCACATGAGATGATCATAATGATCCCCTCTGCCCTCAAAATCTATGAACAACAGAAAGACAAAATAAAGGAACTTTTAAATTTAAAACAATTTTGTAAACAGGTTATTACACTAATAAAAATGCATCAATGAAAGTATTTTAGCCATTGTTAATTGGTACTGACAAGAGATATAAGAATATTATGCTTTTAAAACAGAGGCCACTGACTGCATGAACTGTAGAAGACAAACACTGAAGATAGGCTAATTCTCGGTGTACATTAACTGGCTACCAGTTAATGTCATTATTGTTCTGAGTGCAATATTTTTCAAGTAAATTGGGTAGTGTGTGTGTAAAATGATTGTAATTCACTTAATTAAAAACTGCATCCAGATTTTTTTAAAATGTCTTTGTAATAAATACTCACTGCTTAAAGGTAAACCACAGTTCTTTTTTATTAAAATTTGTGGGAGTAAACTAAGGCCTGGTCTACACTATGGGGGGGATTGATCTAAGATACGCAACTTCAGCTATGAGAATAGCGTAGCTGAAGTCAACGTATCTGAGATCGACTTAGAATCATTTACTTTGCGTCCTCGCGGCACGGGATCAATAGCCGCTGTTCCCCCGTTGACTCTGCTTCCACCTCTTGCCATGGTGGAGTTCCAGAGAGCAATCG
This sequence comes from Lepidochelys olivacea, assembly GCF_965140295.1. Classification (NCBI taxonomy): domain Eukaryota; kingdom Metazoa; phylum Chordata; order Testudines; family Cheloniidae; genus Lepidochelys; species Lepidochelys olivacea. Next base: position 135,699,955 of record NC_140411.1, on the reverse strand, counting down.
GGGATCGATTTATCACGTCTACACTAGAAGCGATAAATCGATCCCTGATAGATCGATCACTACCCGCCAATCCAGTGGATAGTGTAGACATGGCCTTAGAGTTCAAGAAACTAGGAACTAATAGTGTAAACTGGCCTAATGTAAGCAGGCTCAAGGCAAAACTTGCCCAAAGTATTTTGCCAGTATGTGTTTATGCTGGTGTGCAGTTATATCCTCAAAGGTTATGGAATATAAATTGCAAGGTGCGTGGTAGTTTTATGATGTACACAAATGGGCACCAGATTGAATTTGGCTTGTGATTTTAGCTTAGTTTTTATCTCTGGTCTTCTGAGGAGACACTACTGCACACCAGTTTCTGTTGGGGAGCAGCTATGAGCCTCTGAGGTGCCAAGGGCTTTTTAGCAGGTGTTGAGTACCTGAACACACAGTTAAGTCAATGGAATTAAATCCTCCACTCAGCTTCTTCCAGGAAGCACTCATCACCTGGCTGGATCAGGCCCTTTGGTGGTGAAGAGCCAAAATCATTTCCAGGTCAAAGACAACCAATTTGCTACTCCACCCCCCACCCTCCCATTTTCTACAAATTGAAGTAAGAATAAAGCCTTTGGCAACAGAATTTCCTTTTGATTGTCACCTCATTGATTCTATTTAAGCAGTGTTAAGTGGCCATCACCTGTTTTTTGCCTTTTTTTCCTCTGACAAAAAGATATGACACACAACACTCACTAACTTCCTTTGGCTGTAGTGTGATCTCTTATACAGCACAAACATACATACAGTGATTCTCCATGAGTGCTTTTTATGGTTGTTTTCCTTGTGCTTTAAGTCCGATGAAGTTTCTAATTTTATTATCGTGGTCATATCTCTCAGTCCTGGCTAAACTAGACAGAAGCACACAAGCATCAGTCAGAATTGTTATGGGTGAATGTGATAACTGAAGCTAGATGTTAATAATTATGTCTACATTGTGCCCTTTTGGACAGCAGTTAACAAGAAGATGGTTTTCTGCGAGGTTGGCTACTTCTAAATATATAGAATAATACAGTCGTGTGAAAACTGTAGCAATGGTAGAGGAAGCCATTTCAAATCCCAAATAAAAACACAATGATGTGTGAATGATTAGGGATGCACAAACATCTGCAAGTTAAGTTCAAATTCCTTTGCTTTGCATGCATAAGTGACTTTTCTATTTGCAATAGGATGTTTGCTATTGTGACCATCTAAGTAAAAAGGAATGAGCTCTTAAATCTTAAAAATATCTGACTTGATGTGTTCTGAGGTAATGAAACCATGTCAACATAATGTGACACAGATACCATGAATTTAATTCTAAAATCAGGAAGTAGGCTCAGTTTATACCACATCTATAACAGAGTCAGGACATTTTGTGACCTATTCACAATACAGGTGAAATTTGAAGTGTAACATTATCCCTGCAAATGGATTAGAACCTTAGTGTGCGTGGGCTTTAAACCCAGTTATGAGGATCCTGTCTACAATAAAAGCTTCTAACCGTATTGTAACTGGGTCAGGTGGTGAGCATGGTGTACTCTGGGCCCCTGACTTGGTTGTAACTGCATGGCGTAGTTGGGGCCCTAGCATCAATGAGAGATGTGCAAACCCATGGATACAGTTATTTATCATTACATTCTTTCTGAAAACCAAGCACACATGGTTATATGGGCTACCTATGTGAAGTATTGTTTGAGATCACAGTTTGTGGACTCATGTTTATCTAGAAGGGAAGGTACTTGAGGATTACTACCTCCAAGTATGCAGTCCAGGAGTTTTGGAGAGGTAGTGGGAGGGGCAGGTGAGAGAGAAGTGAGTGCTCTGTGATATGGAACTGATGACTGCTCTTTTAGCAATAAATTCCTAACCTACAGTTTTCATTAAGTGACCTCACACAGGAATGTCAGAAGTATTTTAGGTTTCAGAGTAGCAGCCGTGTTAGTCTGTATTCGCAAAAAGAAAAGGAGGACTTGTGGCACCTTAGAGACTAACCAATTTATTAGAGCATAAGCTTTCGTGAGCTACAGCTCACTTCCTCAGATGCAAGTGAGCTGTAGCTCACGAAAGCTTATGCTCTAATAAATTGGTTAGTCTCTAAGGTGCCACAAGTCCTCCTTTTCTTTTTGAGAAGTATTTTAGTTGGCAACACAATTATTCAAAGAGTTACTGGAGTGCCCCAGGAGTGGAAAAGACTCAAAATCCTCCCCTCCCCTCAGCTGTGTAAAAAGCATGTTCCATTGGCTTGTTTTCTCCCCCTCCCTTTGACCCAACACTGTAGTTAGTGTGAAAATCCAGAGTTTCATTAACATCACAAAATGAACGAATACATTGTATATATTAGAGTAAATCAACCATGCACAAAATTCATATTACCCTTCTTCTACTGGGTAAATTTCTCAATACAAAAATAACATCTCCACTCATCACGAAGTTTCCACATGCTTCAATCTTTTTCTAACAAAAATGCAGGACCCCCAATCCACATACCACAAGGATCAAACATACAACAATAATCCTTTAAATTTCTTCCCACAAAATTAATTTCACATAAACCTCTGCTACTGGAAAGGTTTCTAACACCACATGGCTTATGACCCTTAGCTAATTTTGCTTCTCTCATCTATCAAAACATGCCAGTGTTCACCAGTCTGAGTACCAAAAGCCCACTGAGGACCAATAGGCTTTGGATCAGGTGCAAAAGGAGGAGGAGAAACCTGTGAACTCCCAGTTTGTTACCCCTCTAGATTGTAAATGTTTTAAGGAAGGGACCTCGTTAAATTTACCCTTATTGTAAGGCATCTAGCGTTCTCGAGCACTGTAAAATAATGGGCATGGCAGATGTATTGTAATGGCTTAAAGGAAGGCTGCATTATTCCATTTAGAAATGTAAAGAAAATTCTAAAGTAGGACACTACTGCAATGTGTAAGCGTGACTGATTATCTCAAAAAAAACCCACCCCACACCAAAAAACCTGGAGGCAACATTGTTCATGAATAGGGCATATGATGCTTACCGAAGGTGGCTCCCAGTTAGCGGTGCTGTGGGCCTAAGGCAGGCTAGTCCCTACCTATCCTGGCACATACTGCGACCTGGAAGCGGCCAGCAGATCCAGCTCCTAGACGGGGTGGCCCATGGGGCTCCACGTGCTGCCCCTGCGCCGATCACCGGCTCCGCACTCCCATTGGCCGGGAACCGTGGCCAATGGGAGCTGGGGAGGGTGCCTGCGGGGGAGAGCAGCACGCAGAGTCTCCTGGCACCACCCCCCCGCCTAAGAGCCAGACCTGCTGGCTGGGGCGCAGTGCGGAGCCAGGACGGGCAGGGAGCCTGCCTTAGCCCTGTTGCGCCACTGACCAGGAGCCGCCTGAGGTAAGCCCGCACCTCAAACCGGAGCCCCAATCCTCTGCCCCAGCCCTGAGCCCCCCCCAAACCTGGAGCCCCCTCCTGCACCCCAAACCCCTCATCCTCGAGCCCACCCCAGAGCCTGCATCCCCAGCTGGAGCCCTCACGCTCCCTGCCACAGCCCTGATCCCCTTCCTGCCCTCCAAACCCTTTCCCACACCCCTGTCTCAGCCCAGAGCCTCCTCCCATACTCTGAACCCCTTGGCTCCACCTCTCCAGGCCAGAGCCCCCTCCTACACGCCAAACCCCTCATCTCTGGCCCACTCCATAGCCTGCACCCCCAGCCGGAGCCCTCACCCCCTCCCACACTCCAACCCCCTGAGCTAGTTCGGTGAAAATGAGTGAGTGAGTGAGTGTTGGGAGAGCGAGCAACAGAGGGAGAGGGGGATGGAGTGAGTGGGGGTAGGGCCTCGGAGAAGGGGAGTGGCCTCGGAGGAGGGGCGGGGCAAGGGTGTTTGGTTTTGTGCGAGTAGAAAGTTGGCAACCATATGCATGGTCAGCCTTTTTTGTGGAGGCTTAGCCTCCCCCAGCCTCATATAGCTGTAAGTGCAGACAAGCCCACTGAGGAGGTTCATTACAAGTGTAACTTGTTATCTGGTATAAATGTAAAGTTCTGTTTCTTATTATTTTCAGATGTTGTCATTCAGTGGCTACTGCCGTGGTCCTGTTGTTGTCTTGCAACTCTATGTTTGTCCCCTCCTCCCCATTTCTATTCTGGAGCCATTGGCATTTTGTGTATTCAGCATTTCCATAGGGTGACCAGATGTCCCGATTTTATAGGGACAGTCCCAATATTTGGGGCTTTGTCTTATATAGGCATCTATTACCCTCATCCCCACCTCCACCGCCACCCCGTCCCAATTTTTCACACTTGCTGTCTGGTCACCCTACATTTCCATATCAACAGTACTGGCTGGCTAAAGAGAAATATTTAGAGTGTTTTGTAATCTGACTTCCTATGTTAAGAACCTTCCTGAGTGTTCACTGCCCTGCTGGCTGTGTAAACAGAACGCCCATGAAATACATGTTACCAACACCAAATATTCCCCTTCCAAATCCCTGTTTGATATAAAGCCAAAAATATATAAACAGACCTAGTGTGGTACCCATCTGGTGAATTTGCAAACCGAAAGAGGGAAATAAATCTGGTTTGTATTAGCTGCAGTAAGATGAAGAGCTGCTAAACGGTTCATGCACTAAGTGTGCTAAATATGACAGTTGTTTCTAACAGTTTGTATTAAGATAAATCTGTGTTGTGATTAACATCTCCTAATTTCCATTTGTTGTGTACAGTTCCAGACAATTCAGCGTTAAATGATTTGCAAGAGCTGAGGGGGACAATTTTGTTGGTTCTCTAGTACATATCATAGGAGTGTGATTCATTGCAGAAGAGGAGAGGGATTGCAGTCAATCGGGATTTACTGTATCAAGTTTGTTGAAAATGTCTTTGAATGTATTGTAAGTGGAACTTCCTGATTGCCTGTCTGTTATCTCATAATGGTATCAAGAATACACGCTAAATGCACAGGTCTGACCTTCCTCATGTATGTCTTTCTTTTACGTAGCTTCCATTTCATTGTATCAATAAAATGCTGCACAATGAATGCATGCTGGGGGATTATTATGCTTCTTGGGTGGTTAAATTCACTCATCCAAAGACATATAAAAATCCCCCCAAAACATGCCACAAGTCAGCCTTATTATGGCAACAGTGTTCACATTTTGCTCTTAAAAGTATCTTTAGGACTTTTATCTTTAGGACTCCATTAATTTAAAATGTTAATATATCTCATTTGGAATGGCATTTTATGACATCTTGGATGATAAAATCCAGTTTTCAGCTAGCTCACTGATTGCATAGAGTGTTTTGTGTGCTTTTAAAGTTCTGCTAGGAAACAGAAAATGTTTTGATTCCTAATTTAGAATTTTTTCGTCTTGAAGGTTCAAAGGTTTGAGTCTCCAAAATGTTCAGAATCCTGTTGGGTTTTTTGGAGCACATGTCTCAGAGAAGAAATACAAGGTCACATGCTGCAAAAGTTCTCTCTGTACTGAGCATTTTTGTCATAGGTAATGAATTACTACCATTGACACACTATATCTTTTAAATGTTCAGAAAACTGAGTGTGGTGGGTAAGACCATTCAAAATCAGTAAGAATCAAGATGAAAATGCAAACTCAAAACTTTTTTTGGAGTAGTGTTCGATTAGCTATTATCTTTTACCCCTGTGGTTTCAGTTTTATGATGCTGGCTGGAAGCTGAAGTAGCAGAATATTGGTAGCAAGGCTTTTCTGAAAGTGTTTTTGTCGTTGTCGAAAACAGAAAGTATCAGATATTTTAGGAATGAGCTTAACCAACAAAAAATGCAAAGAGCATGTATCATTTATCAACATTTATTGTTAAAAATTATTATTTCAACAAGTTTAATCTCATTAGTTATGATACTCAACTAGTAATAACAAAGTTATGATGCATAACATTGCATAATACAATAAATGCTCTGTATTCACAGCTTATTTTCAGATGTCATTTTCCATCTTTTTAACAGCCTGTTATAACATTAGTCATCTTGGGTGCATTTGAGTGCATACATCTGTCAGTCTATTCAAATCTATTTTGTAAGACTGATTCAGCTCTATTGCAATCACAGCCAGGTAATTCAGTCTTTCCTGTGACATCGTTGAGTGTATAGTTCTTGATTCTGTTCATTGTGTGGAATGAAATCAAAATTAGACAAATTCACAGGGAAGGTTATTGCCATCTTAAGTAAATCTCACACTTCTGGAACTCCTCTATCACTCAGTTCTTAGATCACTTGTGACGTTGTCAGAGATAATCTTGCAAGTAAGCATTCAGTGTGTATACGGAGGTGCTGTAAAAAATCAGTACAAATTCCAGAAACATCAACTAGGGAAGTAACTCTGTGTGCATATTGAGGAACATCTCACAAAAGGGATCCAGTGCAGATATAGCCACGATTGTTTGTAAATCTCTCATTGAGTTGACTGATAAGACAATCTCCACAAATACAATTCTGTGATAATATAACTGAACATCATCATTGATGCACATCTGCTTGCCTTCTTGCTGCTTCGGACATTATAGAGCTGGAATTTAGTTGGCCTGATACTGTGGATGCCTTCTTCCATCACCTTGGTGTTTCTTCCTGTACATGAGCCTTACATGCTATACCAGTAACAACCATCCAAATCTTAGCAAACCATCCAGGTGATCGCAATTCCACCAGATTCACTAGAATACTTTCCCTGTGTGACAGTGCCCTATCAAGCATTCTGTTCTTCTGTAGGCTTTCGGAGATTGGTTGTCTTTCTTGCAAGATGCTTAACATAATCATAATTAAGTGCAATGGTGTTAAGGATGAAATCCCTGCTAGCAACCCATCTGTGTCTTTCCCAGTACTTGAATCAGCCAGCATGTCAATCACTCACCCAGTATCTCCAGTGTCTTTGGGATGCAATAAATCAGTTCACAAATGTATCCGAAAAGACATATCCAACGAATATCACCCATGACAGCAATCTCCTGTTTGCGTACTCCATGAAGTTCCTGGACCCTCATGAATACATTGGTACTCTCTTTGAAGAGATGCTGAAAAAGGAATGTACTGTCTCTATAAATCTAAACATTTTGTTGATCTGACAGATCCCTCATGCTAGGTAAACAACAACCAGATTCAACCAATGTGTCATGTAGTGAATGTAAGGGCATAGATTCTGGCTGCCTTCTCATAAGTTTGGATATCATTCATTTTGGCAGACATCACGTTGGCATCAAAGTAACATTGTGCTATGCAATTTTTGATCGAGAGCCCTTATTAATTTCATCCAACATTTCTTTTGTTATAGAAAGCCCAGCGAAACCTTTCTTTTACTTTATCTATATGAACATCTACATTGAGCAGCTTTCTATCTGTGTGTGCTTTGTGAGAGGTCCTCAGATTCATTGGCCATTAGAACAAACTTGCCTGCCCACAAGACTTCTTCTTTTATGATTGTGATGCTGGCAAAGCAAGTGCCAGCTCTTGCCAAGGCTTTAGGCTGAGCACTCACAAATTCATTGCTGGAAATCAGTCTGTTTCACATATGTGTTAAGATGGATATCAAATTTATAACAGTGACTTTATAAAATGCTTGTAAATTGCTGAATGCATTAATCTCACTTATAATTTGTTTATCACATGCTGTAAGGTAATATGTAAGTTTTTGCTTTCACAGCAAACATTTTGCAGTTATCACCTGACAGGAGGAATCATCTCCCGCTCATCAAGAAGGCTTATCAAAACTAAATGGACCATTATGGGACATCACAATACAAAGAGCTCATCCTGTCAGTTTGAATTCTGAAAGAAATAAATAAAAATAGTTGACATGAAAATTTTTCGTCTCTCTTGTGCTGTTTGGACTCTGACAGGGCTGGAGCTAGGAAACAAAAGCAGAGTTCTCCAGGGTCAACCTGGGTTAGCCCTAAAAGACATTCAGAGCTGACAGAGCAGACATTCAGAGCTGACAACTCTGTCACCTTTTAAAACCTCAGACTGCAACTCATTTGTGCATATATGCTTGCCTGCTTTAACCTTGTAATAGCTCATTTCTTTTTCTAGTTGATAAATTTTTTAGTTAGTTTATTATGGGATTGGCTACAAGTATTGTTTTTGGTGAGAGATCTAAGGTACAAATTGACCTGGGGTAAGTGATTGGTCTCTTGGGACTGGAAACAACCTGAATCTTTTGTGATCTTTGGTGTATAGCATAGACTGGAATGATCTGTGACTACATGGTAAGACTTACAGTGCTTTGAGAATTCACACTTGTTACTGGGTTGGTGAAATTTAATTATAGAACATACAACCAGTTTGGGGTCTCTTCCCTGCTTCTTGACAGTCTGCCCTGAGGTTGCAATTCACAGTTGTGGACCACTCAGGACAGCGTGACAATGACATTACTGACACAAGATGCAGCCATCTCTAGTATTTAATTTTGGAATGTTTTTGAAGTATATTTGTTTCTATCTTCATTCCATGCCAATTTGTGGAATGTTCCATCCTATTGTTGAAGTAAATCAAGGGTTGCAAGAGTGTTTCCTCTTTTGATTGACTTTTCACTCTCTTGTTATACCCCCATAATGCCATTTCTTCACAATCAAGAGTCAGGGTGCAGTCAACAATATGCTGGAAGAACAATCAATTCTGTTTCACTTGTGTTTTTTGCTCCCTGAGTCGATACGGTCAATGACGTTGTTACTGATTTTGTGTGAGAGATAGGCAGCCCATTGTTGAAAAACTAACTTTGAGCAGGAGAAAGAGCATGCCTTTGTATGTGTTCATGTGCCTTTTCCTATCTATCAAATCCAGTTGTAGTGAATAACTCAGTGCCATTCCTACTAGAGCCCTTATTTATTGTGGATGGAGTGAATTGTCAACAACAGAAACAGAAGACAGCACCAGCCTGGACCGAATATAAAATGAAAGGGAATTGTTTGTCCATCACCAGATTAAAATAATGGTTCACTTTTCTGATCATTTTCTGTGGATCATTTTGAAGTATTGGTTGACATTTTTTCTCATCCTTACCAGCAGATAGATCCACTCAATAAGAGTTAAGATTTGTGAAACAATTGACAGAATTGCAGCAGTAGATGTCCCTGGAATGTTTCCTTGTGGTTCTTCACATTCTCTTAAACGCTTCTCAAGCTGAGTAGTAGGTGGTAGATCTCCTCAGGAACTTTTCACTTCCCAGAGAAATTGGATGTAATCTTGGTCATGATTTTGAGTTATAGTCTAGTACTGATGTGTAACTTTATAGTAAATAGTTAACTCTTCGGAGTCCAAATCTTCCTGACCATTTGGAAGCCATGGTGATCAATTCACTCTGCCAGGGAAACAACCCAAATGCTTTGAGGGGAAAATCTTGGTTAATAGGAATGCATCCGATGAAGTGAGCTGTAGCTTACGAAAGCTTATGCTCAAATAAATTTGTTAGTCTCTAAGGTGCCACAAGTCCTCCTTTTCTTTTTATGTATACTAATGTAATTGCATTTCCCTGCTCTACTTTGTCACTAGTCTTTCCCCATATTCCTTACTGACTGCAGTCAGTCTGTTTACACAGCTTCTTGGGGATGGAGTGGTCTTTTGCCCTTTGTCTTGTAGTCAATGCTGCGGGCCAGGTTCCTGTTAACCTCCTCTTGTGTCTTGCTAGAGGTCAGAAGTTTGCTTTCAAGAATGGTCCACAGTGACTATCCCAGCATACTTGGACACTGTACAGAATAAAAGAAAAAAATCTTAAAACAAAATGTATTACTAGATCAACTAAATCCAAGGTAAATGAAATAACATCATATCTAGTATATGGGGTAGGCAACAGCCGATCTAGGTAGATTAAATCTAATAGTTATAGTTCTGGTAAATTGGTGATTACAGTGTCTCTCTTTCTCTTTCTCTCTCCCCTCAGCTATCATGAGCTCTGCCTTTATACCAACATCCTAATGCCTGAGGTCATAACTGTGAGTGAGACTCTATTCCAATCCCTCCTCCAAGGGTCCATCATGTATACACTCACTTCCTGTAAAGTCTAGGTATGAACGCTATTACTTGATGACTGCTAATCCAGCATAGAGGATATGATGGGGAGGGTAAGTTGGCTTCAAAGTCCATTGTATGTCCCAACTTTATTTAGAAAGGAAGAGGACTCTGCCTTCATGAGCAAAGAGTTCTTCATCTCCTGTTATTTAAGATATGGCACTTCAAAGTTACATACCACTGGATAATGACATGTAGATTCTGTAATGTAGGTCTATCTTCTTAATGAACAATTGAGAGAGATGGGGGGAAGGGAGAGAAAGTTTCAGTCAGTGGGGTCACTGCCTTCCCAGAAGGGATGGGGGTGAGAGAGGGCCCAGGCTGGTACCCCCAGGGTATTTCCAGCAGGTAATCACCATAAATTCGCATTAGTTAAGAGCACTTAAAGCAGCTGTGACATTTTTACTGTGAAGTCAGTAGTGGGGGCATTCATCCAGTTCAAGACCAGACAGTTCTCCTTTTGTGGAGCGGTGTTCCTGATCAGTAGGACCCGGATATGGCTTTGTCCAGTGAAAATGAGCAAGACTCTGGATGCAGAAGGATACCAGCAGGGGCACAGGTGAGGGCAGCATCCATGTGGCGTGATGACGCAGGTGGCCCCTGGCCATCGGAGGAGGGACGTCCTGTGTTCTGGGGATGTGCCAGTAGCCACCTTAGTGGTCAGGTAGAGACTTAATAACAATCATACTTCTTACACTGACTAAACTAAGTCTCTGCTATAACCATATACTGTACAAAAGACTGATTATGCCATTCTTCAGTTGTAGCAGCACAGCAGCAAGTTAGTGCAGTGTCAGAAGACTTACGATTATTACGATGGTGAAACCCAGGAAAGGTTTCAGAGTAACAGCCGTGTTAGTCTGTATTCGCAAAAAGAAAAGGAGGACTTGTGGCACCTTAGAGACTAACCAATTTATTTGAGCATGAGCTTTCGACAAGCTTATGCTCAAATAAATTGGTTAGTCTCTAAGGTGCCACAAGTCCTCCTTTTCTTTTTGCAAACCCAGGAAAGTGGGAGTGTCTGCCCTCCCTCCCATCCCCCGAGCTCCACTATGTTCCCCTCCAAGCAGCCCCTGCCTCCCCCCATCTCTCCTTACTCCTCCCTACTAGTCCAAGGCTTTTGTGGAGTTGGGATTCTAGGGTCTTCCCCTCTCTGCCCCATGTCCAACACTACTCCCCTCTGCTCTCTCTCTCTGCCCTGTGTCCAGCACTGTTCCTTCCCTCTCATTCTGGGCCCCACATCCAGCCTTGCTGGATGCCTTCCCTCCCCAGGATTCCTCAGGATGATGTTGCCACTGCAATCTGGAGTGAGCAGGAGTTCAGGCAACCCCATCCAAGAAGAGGAGGTCCAGGCAATCCTCCCCCATCCCTCCCACTGTGTCACAGCTCCCTGCCAATCTTACATCCCCCTTCCCATATCCCCCGCCCCATCTAATTCCTTACTCCTCCCAGCTAGCACAAAAGCTTGTTGTCTCTCCCTGGTGCTCAGAGAGGCTGCTGTGGGTTCTGGCAGGTGGAGTGGTCTTAGGTGCCAGCTGCACTCTCAGCCAAGTGAGATACGTGGACCTGATTTCTGGACCTGGACCAGGTTTCTGTGGATGCAACAGTATCCACGGACCCAGCTAGAGCTACCAGTATTTTTCAAATTAACATCATCTGACTTACAAGTTAATAACTCTTTGTTAAGACCAAAGGAAGGTCACACCTCTCTGAGGTATTGTTTCAGGTTGTGTTCAGAACATCTCTGCACCAGCAGTTTACAGGAGATCACATTGTTAAGATTTTCTGTGCAGCCATGAAGGCTAGACACTTATATTAAAAAATAAAAAAAACAACAGCATGTCACCTCTCCCGCCCTCTCCTCCAAAAAAAAAAAAAAAAATTAGATGTTTGCCGTCAAGATAGCAGCCTCCAGGAACGAAGTGCCAGAAGTAGTGTGACTGGTCTAATTTGACCCCAAGTGCTTAGCTTGTCAGACTTGACAAGATCACGGCTGAAATTTTCCAACTGTAGTTGTTAACTCATAGAGATTTGTGAAATTAAGTCCAAAGCTATTCAAACTGAACAGGGTGCTATCAATTATAGTGAAATAGGAGAATAGCTAGAGCTAAAATAACATTTGGATTAGCTCAGTCTTAATTTCTTTGCTGAAACTCAAACAAAACAGCATGTTTGTTCTGAGGGGCTTCCAACAGAACGATCACAAATTTGCATGCTGGTAATGTGCTTGCTTTAGAACACAGTGGCTGCTGGAGAGGATAACATTTGACTTTTGCTTATTTAGGACCAGTTTCTGCCAACCTGACGCCTGTTGATTAGAACCTTACCCTGTGAGTGGTCCCACTGATTGCAAATGGGACTACTAGGGAAATAAACAACTGAGTGTCAGAATCTGACCCTAATTTTTTTAACACTTTATAAAGGAATAATGTCATCCTCAAAACACAAATGAAATCATACTAAACTACTGCAGTGGAAGGAAATTAATGATCAAACTGATAGATGGGGGAAAAATAGCTGGAAATTTGTTTAAGCTGTCTCAGCCAAAGAACTTCACCAGTGTTTCTGAATTGGGTGGTTAATGTTAACTTTAGTTTCTGAAGTAGGCCATGTCTAAGCTACACAGTTTTGTCAACAAAAGGCAGCGTTCATTGACCAAACAGAGGAGGTTTACACACTGCTATGCTCCTCCCACTGATTTAATTCTCCTGCTACGCTGACATAATAAAACCACCTTGACGAGAGGCATAGAGCTTTTTGCAACAAAGTTAAAGCGATTCAGTGTCAGTGTAGTCACTGTACCCTAAGTAGCCTCCAGGAGGTGTTCCACAATGCCCTTGCAGGCATACCAGAAGGCAAGGAAGGCCAATCATTGGTCTGTTTCATCACCAAAGACATGCCGCTTCTACAAGGAGCTGCATATCATCCTAAGTGGCAACCCAACCTTCACCACCAAGTGCCCTATGGTGGATACTTCAGGGGGGCTGGAGGCAGCAGCCAGCAGAGTGAACCCTAAGGATGAAGTGGTGGATGAGGAGGTCAAATTGATGAAGGAGAGGGGAGCTCCAGTAAGTACTTGTGGTTCTATACTGCAAGGAGATATGAGACCGGTCTTTTTTTTTTTAAACAGGGTAGAAGAGGGATAAGGGATAGAAATGACCAAGACTAGCACTGTTTGCATCTGCATCTCATTCCTCTGTGCAGCTAGGCAGAGGGGCCCTTGTGGAAAAGTTTGTTAATGCACATTGGAATATCCCGGGAATCTTCCATAGATATCTCTAGGAAAGTTTCCTGGATGTACTCTGCAATTCTCTGCCAAAGGTTCCTTGGGAGGGCTGCCTTGTTTCTTCCCCCAATCTGCAATTACTTCTGCAGTCAAGCAGCATACGGACCCAGTCTGAAACTGAATGCATACAGGAGCTGCACCCTTGCATTCTTGGTTACCCTCAGGAACAAGATATCCATTTCTATCATCTCCGCTTGCCAAAAACTGTGCCAGTATTCAGAATAGTGTTCCTAGGCACTTGTAGCAATCCCCCTAGGAAACCACCCCACTATTTGTCCCATCTTGCCCATTCCCCCCTGGCCAAAATCACCATGCTTAGGGCTCTCACCATGTGGTGTTCCTGCCAAAGGAAAGTGAGAAAGTGGTGTGCCTAACTTGTATGAATCAAGGCTGTGAGTGCACTCATGATGCTGCCTATGTCTATTGTTTCTTTAGCTTCTGCAGCTGTGCCCTTGAGGGTCTCTTGTATGTCGGCTGAGCAGCTGAGTCTGATAAGGAGACGAACCAGGAAGAATAAGGAAGATATGTTTAGGGAGGTGCAGCAATCATCTGATGCAGCTGATTGCGAGCAGAGAGACAATCAATGAAAAACTGAGAATGGAGAGCCAGGAGAGGAAACAGGGCAGGAGCAGATGATACAGCTTCTTAAGGACCCAAACTGACATGCTGAGGTCCCTGATTACGCTGCAGAAGGAACACAACTGTGCTTGCCTCCCTCTGCAGCCCATAGAGAACTGCCTTCCATGGCCTCCCCAAACTCCCCCCACAGATTCCTCACATGTTCCCGGGCCGTCTCAGTACCCCATGCATTCCACCCTTAGGGACATGTTTCACAATGACAGCTGGAGATACAACCAGCTGTCAGAGCCTCATTTTGAAAAGTGTTCTTCATTGGTATGTCCCTTGTAGGAAATAGTAATGACTGTATAGCTGTTAAATAAAGATTCATTTTATTTCTATAAGTAAATTGTTATGCTCTCCTACCCACGGTGCTACTGAAATTCATACACAATGGTAATCAGTACACCTGCAGAGTAAAACTAACACTCACGCAACAGTCATTACAAGGGTCATTCAACGTGCTGGAAAACAATGCCTGTCTCAGTGCATTACAGGAAGACATATTACTGGGGCTCACCGTCAAAATGCTCCTTTAAATCCTTCCTGATTCGAATAGCCCCCTGTTGAGACCTTCTAACTGCCCTCTTATCTGGCTGCTCAAAAGCAGTGACCAGCCGATCCACCTCAATGCTTCACCCCTGCAGAAACTTTCCCCCCTTAGCTTCACAAATGTTATGCAGAGCACAGCACACTACTATGACCATGGGAATATTTTCCTCCTTGAGGTCCAACCTGACCAAAGAGCAGCACCAGCGACGCTTTAATCTGCCAAAGGCACATTCAGTGGCCATTCTGCTCCTGCTGAGCCTGTTGATGCACTCCTTGCTGTAGTCATAGTTTCCCATGTAAGGCTTCATGAGTCCTAGATCTTTGGCTTAGCAGGATCCCTAGGGCTTTCCAGAATCTTCTGTATATCACTAATCAACCACAATTTCCTTTTGCAAACGCCTTCACATATGCATCCCCTTTGCCAACAAAGCGCTGTCCAAACTGGTGCTCTTCATCAGTAAAACTTTTGTCGGTGTTTTTTTCACACACCTGACCAACAAAAGTTTTACCGACAAAAGTGCAATATAGACATAGCCTCAGTGTCTTCAGTAAAAGTCTCCTTCTGAAGAGATTCCTATCTTAAACACATCCCCCTTGGAAAAAGCTTCACATTTATATGATCTGCTCCTCTCATCTGCAATATGTAGAAATGCTTCCTCTCCTACTCTCCACCTGCCAAAAAAGCCCCTCAAAACCTCTGTTTGGTTAAATAGTGGCATGTGTGAAAGAAACATGGGTTAAAACTCATAAAAAAATTTCTGATGGAACAGTTTTCTGTTGGAAAATACAGATTCCATGGAATTGACAGATTCAAATTGACACATTGATGTTACACACAAATATGTCAATACTTTCAGAACTTCAGATGCAAATCAGGCTGGTTCCTGCTATCTAGCCCAGAATTTTTCCAAAATTTCCATTCCACAGAAAAATTTTCATTTTTAACATTTTGTTCCATTTTGGAATGGGAAAAAACAATCAGAAACGTGAAACTTTCTGCAGGATAGAAATTCTGATGACCACACGGCTCTTAACTGGATGAAGAACATTTTTCTTGTGATCCTTTGAAAATCTATATATTGAAGAGGAAAGTACTGTATTGGGTAAGATTTTGCTGAGCCCAGGAAATCAAAACCCCTCTAACATGTACCTAACCAGCTCGGTTTCTAGACTCAGTTGGGTTATTGTGTAATATTTATTAATGCATTTTATGTGTATCTGTTGTGTAATACTAATGCATTTTATGAAAAACAGTTAATGTATCAAAATCCCATGCAAATATAATATGGTTTAGGTAAATGTACAGATTTTTTTCTTCTCTAATTTTGGGATTAACATGAAAAAAAGTATATGAAGATGATGTGGTCTGAAATAAAATTGTGGTCAGAATGAAAGGGTCATAGAACAGTGAAAAATATAGGGTTTTTTTAAAAGTTTCTTTTAATAGTATTTTTTTATTTAAAATGTATATTTTTGGATTCGTCTGAAACCTCTTCCTCCCACCCTACCCGCCCCAGTCTGCTGTAGCCAACTGGTTTTATTTAATCCAGCTTCATTCCATGCTGTTTTTGGCTCCATACAGCCATATATAGGTCCCAATACTGGTACCCTGACTTATGCTGAGCAATATCTTTCTCTACAATCATCCCATTTGTATCAGTGGGTCCATTTATGGAGTAGGCTACTCAATGGAATAAAACCAGCAGGACCTGGTCCCTAATGGAATGTTTCTGGAAATTCTGAAATTTCCTGCAACATTCTACTACTTTACATTGTCTGTTAGCAACTATCTTCATTTTACAGGTAAAACCAACTGGTATATCCAGTCAGTTATTGCAGTAATCATTCAAGAAATTTTTGCACCCCTTCCTGCCTGCATGATCTGTTTTATTATGGTCTTTTCCTCTGGGCTATTGAGGAATCATGTTCTTCCATCATCCTTCCAAGATGTGAAGTAAATCTCAGAAGAGACAAAGTGTGACCCCGTTCGGTATAATAGCCACTATTCAGACTTTATGGGGCCAGGATGGGTCCATTAGTTTAACAGACATTGTTTGTGTTTTAGTGGTGTTTTTATTGATCAGTGACCTTATCACAGAAGAAACACTTTGTTCAAAGGAAGTGACCTCCCTTGAGCTCTTCATTTTCAGTGAAGAAAGGGCTTAGTTGGGACAGCCTTAGGCTTTTCTTGTGTCCCCTTCACAGTTGCTATAGTTACAAGCTTATTAAATTGCTTTGGATTTCTTTTATTATTTTTTTCTGCAACTTTTAAACTCTTCAAAATAAACTGTTTGTGACACTGCTTTCAGAAGACAGAAGTGGGGCTGTTTGTGCAAAATAAATATCTGGCCTCATTAATTGATGCAGGAGGGACAAAAATACTAATACTATAGCAACATATTTATCTTTCTGAAGTAATAAAAAGAGTGAGGCTTATTTTACTTCAGGGGAGGGCAAACTACGGCCTGCGGGCTGGATCCAGCCCATCAGGACTTTCAATCTGGCCCGCAGGATTGCCACCCCCAATGGCACAGCAGGGCTAAGGCATGCTTCCTGCCTGCCCTGGCCCCACGCTGCTCCCAGAAGCGGCCGGCACCATGTCCCTGCAGCCCCTGGGGGAGGGGAGGAGCAGAGGGCTCCGTGCACAGCCCTTGCTTGCAGGCACTGCCCCCCACTGCTCCCATTGGCCGGGAACAGGGAACCATGGCCAATGGGAGCTTCAGGGGTGGTACCCTCAGATGAGGGCAGTGTGCGGCGGAGCCACCTGCCCCACCCCAACCCCAGGAGCCACTGCCGGACATGCTGGCCACTTCCAGGAGTGTCGCGGGGCCAGGGCAGGCAGGCAGCCTGCCTTAGCCCCTCTGCGTGCCACTGCCACCCTGGAGCCACTCACGGTAAGCAGTGCCGGGCCAGAGCCCGCATCCTGAACCCCTCCTGCACCCCGCACCCTAACCCCCTGCCTTGAGCCCCCTGCTGCACCCCTCCTGCACCCCAACCCCCTGCCCTGAGCCCCAAACCCCCTGCTCTGAGACCCCGCCACACCCTACACCCCTCCTTCATCCCGCACCCCAACCCCCTGCCCTGAGCCCCCTCCTGCACCCCAACCCCTTGCCTCCCATACTCCGCACCCCCTCCTGTACCCCAACCCCCTGCCCTGAGCCCCGAACCCTCTGCCCTGAGCCCCCTGCCACACCCCTTACCCCTCCTTCACTCTGCATCCCAACCCCCTGCCCTGAGCCCCCTCCTGCACCCCAACCCCTTGCCTCCCATACTCCGCACCCCCTCCTGCACTCCAACCCCCTCCCCAGCCCTAAATTTATGGCCCTGAATACAATTTCCCCACCCAGATGTGGTCCTCGGGCCAAAAAGTTTGCCCACCCTGTTCTACTTGCTAATAGTTTATTGAACTGTCAGTGGATTTGTGGCTTTAATTCCTGTTTTATCTGCTGTATGTCCAGGATAAACATAAACTTTCTATTGTGGGTGCGATTCAGAGCGACAGTCAAGGTTTTGGGGCCTCAGAATTGGCTTACTTCGAGGAGTGCACACAGGAATTGCCAAACTGGATCAGACCCAAGGTCCATCTAGTCCAGTATTGTGTCTCTTACACTCGCCATCACTAGGTGCTTCAAATGAATGTGTAAGAATCCTGCAGATGTGGGTAATCTGTGCCTCCTCCCACACCCCACACACTAGGTCTTATTAGGGTTGCCAACTGTATACTCACACAAAATCGAACACCCATGCCCCGCTCCTACCCCGCCCCTTCTCCCAGGCCCTGCCCCGACTCACTCCATCCCCCCCCACACACACACCTGCTGTGTGCTCTCCCCACCTTCATGCACTGGATTATTTTCACCAGGCTGGCTCATGGGGCTGGGGTGTGAGAGGCAGTGAGGTCTCCGGCTGGGGGTACAGCTTTGGGGGTGGGGCCAGAAATGAGGAGTTCAGAGTGTGGGAGAGGGCTCCAGGTTGACGCAGTGGGTTGAGATGCAAGAGGGGGCGAGGGATCCGGCTGGGGGTGCGGGCTCTGGGGTGGGGCTGGGGATGATGGGTTTGTGTTGTGGAAGGGTGCTCTGGCCTGGGACCAAGGGGTTCAGAGAATGGGAGGGGGATCAGGGCTGGGGCAGGGGGTTCAGGCCCAGGAGGGTGTCAGGGATGCAGGCTCTGGGTGGTGTTTACCTCAAGCAGCTCCCGGAAGCAGTGGCATGTCCCCCCTCCGGCTCCTATGTGGAGGCGCAACCAGGTGGCTCCGCATGCTGCCCCATCCGCAGGTGCTGGAGGAGAGATATGCCTGCTGTTTCCTGGGAGCCGTGTGGGGCGGAGGCTAGCAGGGAGCCTGCCAGCCCTGCTGTGCAGTGCCACCAACCGGACAGTCAATGGCCCGATCAGCGGTGCTGACCAGAGATGCCAGGATCCCTTTTCGACCAGGCATTCCAATAGAAAACCGGACACCTGGTCACCCTAGGTCTTATCTTGGTCTCTAAGAGTATGTCTACACTGCAGTAAAAACAACCATGGCTGGCCTGTGTGGGCTGACTAAGGCTCATGGGGCTTGGACTGCGGGACTATAAATTTGCAGTGTAGTCATTCAGGCGTGGGCTGGGTTCTGCACAAATGTAAAATAATCCCTGTGGATTAAAGAATGAAGAATCTCCTAGATGGGACCGTGGTCAAAGACAGATACTTAAAACCATGATATCAACCATTTAAACTATAAAAATTCAGTAACCTTTGTTTTGTTTTAAAATGAAATACAGATAATTGTTTATAAGACTTAGCAATACTGGTAAAGGTGCCTTCAGAGCATTAAACTTGTTCTCCTGTGATGTGGACAAATATTAACCTCTATCTCTTTCTATAAAATGAAAATAAGTCACTACCAACAAGACGGCCAAGAAAGTCAGGATATCTGTACGCTACAGGCGTTACAGCTGTGCCTCTGTAGTGTAGACACTTATTACAGGGATGGAAGGGGTAAATCCACAGCCTGGAGAGGTGAGAGCTAGCTGTGTCTGCAGGTTGTGAAATTTTTCACGGTCCTCAGTGATGTAGCTTGGTTGACATAAGTTTTGCATGTAAACCAGGCCTCAGTATTCAAAGCCAGTGTCAGAATTCAGAAGCTCCTGACTTCTGTCATATACTAGATTCTCCTACCTCATACCTCAATCTAAAAACTAACCGACATGCGTACTCCTTGCTCAGGCAGTAACATCAGACATCATTGGGGCTACTCATAAATTGCTCTTATGGATAAGATTATAGGAGTGGGTCCCTAATTAATAAAATCTTTGGGACAAGCCCTGCATGTTTTACTCATGTCAGTAGTTCAGTAACTTAATGAGTAAGGCATGCAGGATCAAGCCCTTATCTTAACAGAGTGAGAGGGAAGAGGAGCCACTGCATAGCTTAAAAACATATAAGCAAATATTATCAAAAATTAGATTTTTTAAAATGTATATTTTAAATATTTCTTTTAAAAGCCTAGTATGTAAACAAATCAGATCCACAAAAATGCATTTGGAAACATCCGCCGCAGTTAGTACGTCATTTGTGTTCATGCATACTTGGGTCTTTGTATTTGTGGAATGCATGCCTACTAGGAGTCCTTGTACTAATGCAGAGTGCGATACACCATGGGTAGGTATCCCATTGTGAAACTCACGCTGTCCAGCGCACTGTGTTTTGGAAAGCAATCTGACCTAATTCTGAGTGTCAAACTGCCTGCCTAGTAATTTTGTTTCTTCTTTTATAATTGGACAGACAATAACACCAATATTTATCCTATACAGCTTGTACCAAGTCTTGAAGCAATAAGACTCAGTGAAAGTCACAAGGGCAGATTCTGTCACCCACTGTGTCTCGTTAATGCTACTTTGGTGATGTAAGAGGGTGCAACTGGTCCACAAAGAATTCCCCCAGTGCAGACATGGCGTGAGGGCAGTGTACATGGCCCTGCAGCCCCTGAAATTATGGGCATCTGTTAAGGGTGGGGGTGGGAGTGGTCAAAGTCCTCCAGCCATTGTCAGCAGTGGGCAAACTGCTAAAAATTAGATCAGCCCAAGAGCTGCTGAGAATCTAACACAATGGTGCCCTCCCACCCCCTCTTTTCCCATTGGTACCCTCTGTACCACCCATCATGTTTGTTCTTTGTTTATAGAGTGTTTTGGGGTTTTTTACGTTTTAAAAAGAAATCATATGGTTTTATAATATGAACTGACATTAAATATCTATTCTAAAATAATGCAAAGGTTGCAGCATGAAAAGTTAGGGTTTATCAATACAGTGTCTACACTGGTTTAGCTGTATATCAGTTTAAAAACAGTTAAAATGGTGCCACCCCTCTGTGGGATGCAGTTACACTGCTATAAAGGTGCTTATGTCAATATAGCTCATGTCCATAGATTTACTGATATAGTTACATTGATACAAAAACTGTGTGCAGAGCGGCCCTTGGAAAATATATTTCCAATTTTAATTTGGTGCTCTTCTGTGCATATGCATTATGATACAGTCTTAAATTACATGATCACATGCTACTTTTTCACAAGATGCCTGCCTTATTCAGAAGCCCTGTCTATGGTAATTTTGAGCTAGTCACTACTGTCTTGCACAGGAAAAGTCAGAGCAATGTAGTAACAGAGGCATTTAGAGAGCTGTCATGGGGGTGACATATGGTTGCCAACCCTCATGGATTGGCTGGGAGTCTACCGGAATCGGCCTCAATCACCCAGTGACTATTAAAAGCAATTTGGGAGATTTTAATAGGCCAAAAGTCCGGATGGCGATGCAGAAGGGCTAAGGCAGGCTCCCAGACTCCCTTGGCTCTGCGCAGATCCCGGAAGTGCCTGGCATGTCTGGCTCCTAGGCGCAGGGGCGGCCAGGGAGTCTCCGCATGCTGCCCCCATGCCCTGCCATGAGCACCGACTCCGCATCTCCCATTGGCTGGGAATTGGGGCCAATGGGAGCTGTGGGGATGGTGCCTGTAGGCAGGGGCAGTGCACGGTGCCACCTGGCTGCCCCTGAGCCTAGGAGCCAGAGGGACATGCCAGCCACTTCCGGAAGCCACCCAAGGTAAGCACTGCCTAGAGATTGCAGCCGTCACCCCCTCCCACACCCCAACCCCTCTGCCCCAGCCCTAAGCTCCCTTCCGCATCCAAACTCCCTCCCAGAGTCCACACCCCACATCCCCCATCCCCT
Source organism: Lepidochelys olivacea (assembly GCF_965140295.1). Taxonomy (NCBI): domain Eukaryota; kingdom Metazoa; phylum Chordata; order Testudines; family Cheloniidae; genus Lepidochelys; species Lepidochelys olivacea. The sequence goes on along the minus strand of NC_140411.1, from coordinate 135,678,294 downwards.
CAGGCACCCCAACCTCCTGCCCCAGGTTCAGCCCAGGGCCCCATCCCACACTCTGAACCCCTCTGCCCCACCCCTAGCCCAGAACCTGCATCCCCTCCCACACTCCAACTCCCTGCCCCAGCCTGGTGAAAGTGAGTGAGGGTAGGGGAGAGTGAGAGATGGAGGGAGGGGGAGGGGGTGAGTAGGGGGCAGGGCCTCAGAGAAGGGGCGGTGCAGGGGCATGGCTTGGGAAGGGGTGGGACAGGGTGGGGCAAGGGTGTTTAGGTTTTTGCGATTAAACAGTTGGCAACCCTCGGGCGACCACTACATAGTGCTCTTTACTGGTGGAGTGCGGCTCTTGAGGCATTTTCTGCCTCAGTTTCCCTCCCTGGGTTGAAAGTCCTTGGTTTTCCAGACACTGTTGTGTTCTGGAGATGTGGTTCAGTCCTCCATCTATGTCACAAACAAACACTACCCCTTTTGGGATAGCGTAGTGTCCAACTAAAAGTCCCAAACAAAAAGATTCTGCTGTCCTTTGTGGGCTTTTCTTCAGCCCATCCTTTGGACCCTGTTCTCAGCCTCTTCCTGGGCTACCTTTGAGACTCTCTTTGGCTCTAGGATAGAGCACTGCCACCCAGGCTGGTTCCCCTTCACAGCCCCTCCCTGCCAACACCACTGATAATCCTTATGAAAAGAGTCAAGTTTATGGGATCCATGCTAGTCTCTGAGGTGATATGAAAAACAGAACATGTAAGCAGCGTGCACAGTCAATACAATGGCAGAAATCCTGTCATGTTGGCTATTGACATGTACCCATTATTCCATCAAATCAGTGCTGATATAAATTTGGAAACCATTGTAGGAGAGTTGGTGGAACAGGAAACAAAACAACGTGGTGCTCCATTGCACTAAAGAAAACGGGAGTAGTTTTTCCATAGCATTTCACAGTACTGTTCTTTGAAAAGTCACTGTGTAAAGATGTCACCTTCTCAACAGATCTAATTCTTGTATCTTGTGTTCAGAATTACTTTTTAGTGGTTGCTACTTGCTTCTAGCCACTGCTTGTCTTAATGACAAAAAAATAAGTTTTTAATGCTTTTTATTTCTGTTGGCCATGCTGATCCAGCAAAGCTAGGATAATCTGAACTGGAGTCTGTTCCTTCTTGGACATCATAAACAGAATTGATTACTAAATTCCAGTCACTCATAGCTGTGAAAGGACATTGGAAGCAGTGAGGTAGCACAGATATCAGAGCATAATTTGAAGATAATAGGGTTGCAAAAGACATAGCAACATAATCTGACTAGCAGAACCTTTTACAGGACATGATGATGCTTGAACCCAGCTTGAGTGTCAGATCCCAGATTGAATTCTGGGGCTGGCAATTAGTAAAACCATATTTTGCTTCGTAAAGTAAACACCTTTGATATGGCAGGCACTGAGAGTCAATAAACATGGGATCCCAAGATGCAGCTGTTAGTAAGCTTCTCATAGAAGAACTGCACTTTAAGCTTGTGCTACATTAATAGCTCTGAGCTGAGCATTAGGAGTGGTGTGGTCCAACTGAACCATCTGCAAGCCAGAACTATGTATCTGAGAGAGACCTTTCCAGAAGGGATGATTTAAAAGATATTTTATGCTTTGCACTGCTTAAATTAAATCGGTTTTTTAAGTGGATTTAGTTAGACCAGTGCAACACATTTCATGGACACTCAAACTGATTTAAACCTGGCTTATATCGTTTTAGCTTAAATTGGTAAGGAGTTAGTTGAAATTGTTTAAAGAGCTTTCACAAAAGGATTTGCACGGTTTTAACTACATCAGTTTGAAAACATACCTCTAGTTAAAATGGTGCAACTTATAATATAGATGAGGCCTGCCCTGGTGGCTTTTAAATTAACAATAAAAAAAGTAAAGAAATTCTGATATTTTTATTTTTAAAACACTGCTAATATGTGTTTTACTGAGATCGTTTATATCCATCTCAATTTTATGTTCTATATCAGAGTGAGAAACTATAAAACATGGAAAATATTGATGTCTAATATTAAAATCCCAGAGCTGTTTTCCTGTAATTTGCTTCAACAAAACTTGGCAACCATATAGAAGAAAATATTTATCCTTGTCTTGGTAATTCCCAGGGCCCTATTGTCTACTGCGCTAGACTTTTTCTTCATTTTTTGCTGTCAGTCATCAAGGTCGTGGCTTCATAGGCCTTTGTTGGCTGACTAGTTGCTGAGGCTGAGGAGGTTTTGTTTCTCTTTTCCAGAAGCCCCTCGCTCCAGTCTGAAGGAGCCTCCAGCTTTGAAATTTCACTGCTAGCAGGAAGCCTAAACTTAAATGACATCAGTTGGCTCTGTCAACAACACATTGAGAACACAGAATGCTTACCCCTTATTTTGCCACACGCTGACCTGTCCTGTAACCTAGGTGTTTAGTTTATATCAGCTTTGATAAAGCAAATCCCTTTGTGCTTGCTAAAGGCTGTTTTGTTATATTTTAATAATAATTTTGTCCACGGCCTTCAAAAGGGGCTGGATTCCATGGAAGCTCACTGCTGTGACATTAGAACAAAGTAGCAAGCTAGGAAGAAACTAACGTAAAAAATCCCACACGTGCATGCACACTCTCTTTCAATTGTGTGTGTGTCTGTGTGTAAACGCACACACTCAGTCTACATGGAGAATCCATCCCCTTCAGTAAGCTGAATAGACCGAGTTGTGCTCATTCAAGCTGAGTTTGTCATTACTTAAAAAGTTTATAAAATGAGTAGAAAACAAAGCATGATTAGTGTTTTGAATCTGTGACTGTTTCAAGAGATGGCAATAACTACAAGGGAATAAAACTCAGCTCCTACTAAATATCTTGGGATATTATGGGATATATAAATATTCATGGGATTACTTTAGATGCTATCTCAGCAGTGCCAGGGACCCATGCGGCCTACAGTAAGGGTATGTCTACACTACGAAATTAGGTCGAATTTATAGAAGTCGGTTTTTTAGAAATCAGTTTTATATATTCGAGTGTGTGTATCCCCACAGAAAATGCTCTAAGTGCATTAAGTGCATTAACTCGGCGGAGTGCTTCCACAGTACCAAGGCAAGCGTCGACTTCCGGAGTGTTGCACTGTGGGTAGCTATCCCACAGTTCCCGCAGTCTCCGCTGCCCATTGGAATTCTGGGTTGAGATCCCAATGCCTGATGGGGCTAAAACATTGTCGCGGGTGGTTCTGGGTACATATCGTCAGGCCCCCGTTCCCTCCCTCCCTCCGTGAAAGCAGCAGCAGACAATTGTTTTGCACCTTTTTTCTTGAGTTACCTGTGCAGACGCCATACCACGGCAAGCATGGAGCCTGCTCAGGTAACCGTCACCGTATGTCTCCTGGGTGCTGGCAGACATGGTACGGCATTGCTACACAGCAGCAGCAACCCCTTGCCTTGTGGCAGCAGACGGTACAATAGGACTGGTAGCCGTCATCGTCATGTCCGAGGTGCTCCTGGCCACGTCGGCTGGGAGCGCCTGGGCAGACATGGGTGCAGGGACTACATTAGAAGTGACTTGACCAGGTCATTCTCTTTAGTCGTGCAGTCAGTCATAGAATCATAGAATCATAGAATATCAGGGTTGGAAGGGACCCCAGAAGGTCATCTAGTCCAACCCCCTGCTCAAAGCAGGACCAATTCCCAGTTAAATCATCCCAGCCAGGGCTTTGTCAAGCCTGACCTTAAAAACCTCTAAGGAAGGAGATTCTACCACCTCCCTAGGTAACGCATTCCAGTGTTTCACCACTCTCTTAGTGAAAAAGTTTTTCCTAATATCCAATCTAAACCTCCCCCACTGCAACTTCAGTCCTATTGAACCATCTGATGGTGAGCAGGCGGGCGATACGGATTGCTAGCAGTCCTATTGTACCATCTTCTGCCGGGCAGGCAAGAGATGAGGATGGCTAGCAGTCCTATTGTACCATCTTCTGCCGAGCAGCCATGAGATGTGGATGGCTTGCAGTCCTTCTGCACTGTCTGCTGCCAGCCAAAGATATAAAAGATAGATGGAGTGGATCAAAACAAGAAATAGACCAGATTTGTTTTGTACTCATTTGCTTCCCCTCTCTCCCGTCTAGGGGACTCATTCCTCTAGGTCACACTGCAGTCACTCACAGAGAAGGTGCAGCGAGGTAAATCTAGCCATGTATCAATCAGAGGCCAGACCAACCTGCTTGTTCCAATAAGAACAATTACTTAGGTGCACCATTTCTTATTGGAACCCTCCGTGAAGTCCTGCCTGAAATACTCCTTGATGTAAAGCCACCCCCTTTGTTGATTTTAATTCCCTGTAAGCCAACTCTGTAAGCCATGTCGTCAGTCACCCCTCCCTCCGTCAGAGCAACGGCAGACAATCGTTCCGTGCCTTTTTTCTGTGCGGACGCCATACCAAGGCAAGCATGGAGGCCACTCAGCTCACTTTGGCAATTTGGAGCACATTAAACACCACACACATTATCCAGCAGTATATGCAGCACCAGAACCTGGCAGAGCGATACCGGGCGAGGAGGCGATGTCAGCACGTGAGTGATCAGGACATGGACACAGATTTCTCTGAAAGCATGGGCCCTGCCAATGCATACATCATGGTGCTAATGGGGCAGGTTCATACTGTGGAACGCCGATTCTGGGCTCGGGAAACAAGCACAGACTGGTGGGACCGCATAGTGTTGCAGGTCTGGGACGATTCCCAGTGGCTGCGAAACTTTTGCATGCGTAAGGGCACTTCCATGGAACTTTCTGACTTGCTTTCCCCTGCCCTGAAGCGCATGAATACCAAGATGAGAGCAGCCCTCACAGTTGAGAAGAGAGTGGTGATAGCCCTGTGGAAGCTTGCAATGCCAGACAGCTACCAGTCAGTTGTGAATCAATTTGGAGTGGGCAAATCTACTGTTGGGGCTGCTGTGATGCAAGTAGCCCACGCAATCAAAGATCTGCTGATATTAAGGGGAGTGACCCTGGGAAATGTGCAGGTCATAGTGGATGGCTTTGCTGCAATGGGATTCCCTAACTGTGGTGGGGCCATGGACGGAACCCATATCTCTGTCTTGGCACCGGAGCACCAAGCCGGCGAGTACATAAACCGCAAGGGGTACTTTTCGGTAGTGCTGCAAGCTCTGGTGGATCACAAGGGACGTTTCACCAACATCAACGTGGGATGGCTGGGAAAGGTACATGACGCTCGCATCTTCAGGAGCTCTGGTCTGTTTCAAAAGCTGCAGGAAGGGACTTTGTTCCCAGACAAGAAAATAACCGTTGGGGATGTTGAAATGCCTATATGTATCCTTGGGGCCCCAGCCTACCCCTTAATGCCATGGCTCATGAAGCCGTACACAGGCAGCCTGGACAGTATTCAGGAGCTGTTCAACTACAGGCTGAGCAAGTGCAGAATGGTGGTAGAATGTGCATTTGGACGTTTAAAGGCGTGCTGGTGCAGTTTACTGACTCACTTAGACCTCAGCGAAACCAATATTCCCACTGTTATTAGTGCTTGCTGTGCGCTCCACAATATCTGTGAGAGTAAGGGGGAGACGTTTATGGCGGGGTGGGAGGTTGAGGCAAATCGCCTGGCTGCTGGTTATTAGCAGCCAGACACCAGGGCAGTTAGAAGAGCACAGGAGGGCGCGGTACGCATCAGAGGAAGCTTTGAAAACCAGTTGCATGACTGGACAGGCTACGGTGTGAAATGCCACACAGCACTTTAAAAGTTTACAACTTTAAAATTTATTGAATGCCAGCCTTCTGGTTTTTGGGCAATCCTCTGTGGCGGAGTGGCTGGTTGGCCGGAGGCTCCCCCCCCCCCACGTTCTTGTGCATCTGGGTGTGGAGGCTATGGAACTTGGGGAGGAGGGTGGTTGGTTATACAGGGGCTGTAGTAGCAGTCTGTGCTTCAGCTGCCTTTGCTGCAGCTCAACCATACACTGGAGCATACTGGTTTGATCCTCCAGCAGCCTCAGCATTGAATCCTGCCTCCTCTCATCACGCTGCCACCACATTTGAGCTTCAGCCCTGTCTTCAGCCCGCCACTTACTCTCTTCAGCCCGCCACCTCTCCTCCCGGTCATTTTGTGCTTTCCTGCACTCTGACATTATTTGCCTCCACGCAGTCGTCTATGCTCTGTCAGAGTGGGAGGACAGCATGAGCTCAGAGAACATTTCATCACGAGTGCATTTTTTTTTCTTTCTAATCTTCACCTAGCCTCTGGGAAGGAGAAGATCCTGTGATCATTGAAACACATGGAGAAAAACACGTGGAGAAAAAAAAAGACACATTTTATAAAACAGTGGCTACACTCTTTCAGGGTAAACCTTGCTGTTAATATCACATACATAGCACATGTGCTTTGATTACAAGGTCGCATTTTGCCTCCTCCCACCGCGTGACTACCCCCTCAACCCTCCCCCCTCCCTGTGGCTAACAGCGGGGAACATTTCTGTTCAGCCACAGGCAAACAGCCCAGCAGGAACGGGCACCTCTGAGTGTCCCCTGAAGAAAAGCACTCTATTTCAACCAGGTGACCATGAATTATATCTCACTCTCCTGAGGATAACACAGAGAGATAAAGAACGGATGTTGTTTGAATGCCAGCAAACATACACTGCAATGCTTTGTTCTACAATGATTCCCGAGTATGTGCTACTGGCCTGGAGTGGTAAAGTGTCCTACCATGGAGGACACAATAAGGCTGCCCTCCCCAGAAATCTTTTGCAAAGGCATTGGGAGTACATCCAAGAGAACCGCGAATGCCAGGGCAAATTAATCCTTTCACATGCTTGCTTTTAAACCATGTATAGTATTTTAAAAGGTACAGTCACCAGAGGTCCCTTCTCCGCCTGCTGGGTCCAGGAGGCAGCCTTGGGTGGGTTCAGGGGGTACTGGCTCCAGGTCCAGGGTGAGAAACAGTTCCTGGCTGTTGGGAAAACCGGTTTCTCCGCTTGCTTGGTGTGAGCTATCTACAACCTCATCATCATCATCATCTTCTTCGTCCCCAAAACCTGCTTCCATGTTGCCTCCATCTCCATTGAAGGAGTCAAACAACATGGCTGGGGTAGTGGTGGCTGAACCCCCTAAAATGGCATGCAGCTCATCATAGAAGCAGCATGTTTGGGGCTCTGACCCGGAGCGGCCGTTCGCCACTCTGGTTTTCTGGTAGGCTTGCCTCAGCTCCTTAAGTTTCACGTGGCACTGCTTCGGGACCCTGTTATGGCCTCTCTCCTTCATGCCCTGGGAGATTTTGGCAAAGGTTTTGGCATTTCGAAAACTGGAACAGAGTTCTGATAGCACGGATTCCTCTCCCCATACAGTGATCAGATCCCGTACCTCCCGTTCGGTCCATGGTGGAGCTCTTTTGCAATTCTGGGACTCCATCATGATCACCTCTGCCGATGAGCTCTGCATAGTCACCTCTGCTGATGAGCTCTGCATGGTCACCTGCAGCTTGCCATGCTGGCCAAACAGGAAATGAGATTCAAAAGTTCACGGTTCTTTTCCTGTCTACCTGGCCAGTGCATCTGAGTTGAGAGTGCTGTCCAGAGTGGTCACAGTGGAGCACTCTGGGATAGCTCCCGGAGGCCAATACCGTTGAATTGTGTCCACAGTACCCCAAATTTGACCCGGCAAGGCCGATTTAAGCACTAATCCACTTGTCAGGGGTGGAGTAAGGAAATCGATTTTAAGAGCCCTTTAAGTCGAAAAAAAGGGCTTCATCGTGTGGACGGGTGCAGGTTTACATCGATTTAACGCTGCTAAATTTGACCTAAAGTCCTAGTGTAGACCAGGACTAAGTCCTGCAGGAGCTACTGCTGTCTCAAGGGTAGGAGTCAGGCTTCAGGAGGTGCCCTACCTCCCTTTTCTACTTCTCCAGGGGAGAAGCAGGAGGGAGAGCAGAGAACCTGTGCAGTAGGGAGACTAGTTGGATGATCCCTGCTGGCCCTCTGGGAAGATAGGTAGAACTTGTGAGTGGGAAGAAGTGAGGATTCAGGCAGAGCCACCAATGACTGAGATGAGAAGAGGAAAGAGAGGAAAGAGGCAGAGCCACTAAGGAGTGGACTGGCAAGGGGAACCAAGGAGAGGGACAGACTCACCAGAGACTGGGGTAGGTGGGGATATAAATATCTTGCATTGGTTTCAAAAGGGATAGTGGAAGGTTAGGGTTCAATGTTGTATCACCCCCTCAACTCCTTGGATTTTTGCTCAGGAGCCACTCTGAATATCACTGTGCCCCTGGTCATGCTATACATTATGTCCCTTTGGAGCAATGTTTGTTAGACAGCAGCCCAATTTAGAAAAAAATCCTATTTATTAGAGGTTTAACAGACATTGCATTTTATTTGTCTGTTGGGGGTAACCACAGTGGTGGTATGGTTAATGCAGTTTTCTGGACAATTCAGTGTAGTATCAGTGAATAATTGCAGCTGTGTAACCATGTTAATGGGCTTCTTAGGAAGCTTCTTTATGTCTTCTATGAACCCCGTCTGTAGTCAGTTTGAGACCACCAGTTTAATTTATATACACAGAGCAATGGGTGCATAAGATATTCCCTGTGTTATGTAGGGCACTGAATGGGATAGTTTAGGTACTGTGATGTAACAGCTACATAGACAGGGTCTGTGGGCTAGTGATCAGAGCAAAACAGAGGAATGGAAGCCACAAATTTAGGGTTCTGTTTCCAGCCCTCCCACCAACCTGATATGCATTTACCTCGTTCAGAGGTGTGTTGGGTCTTAATGTCTGTGAAGGACTTTGAGATCCTAGGATGAAGGGTGCTACAGAAATGCAAGTATTATTACGATGTTTTAATTTAACCATAAAGAGAAAACTAATCTTCTTTTAAAAAGTAACTGGGATGTAGGTGATGCAGTGCCATATTCTGTTAACATGTTGCCATTCTGTGATCCAAGCAGATTTCCCCCCCACTAAATAAGTCTTTTCCTAAAATGAAGATTTATGGAAATGTGCATCTCATTATATCCATGTCTTCTACTTCCTTTAGTAAAATGTCTGCAACATGCTCTAGTGCAGGGGTCTCAAAGTCCCGGCCCACGGGCCATCTGCGACCCAAGAACCTCCTCACTGCAGCCCGCGGAGGAGAGACGCAAGCAGCCACGCAGCCGGCAATATCTGCTGCAGGCGCCACCCCCCAGAGCTCCTATTGGCTGGGGAGAGGGGCAGAGATATCATCACTAGTCGCCGGGCAGAGTGAGCCATGGAGGCAACGTCATTAGTTGCTGGGCAGAGTCAACTGTAGCATCAGCGTCACTTTTTTCCACAATGAATATAAACAAGTCAAAATACCGAACACAACTATCTGATGCGCACCGTGCTGCAATCCTGAAGGTTTCAACTGCTCAGACACTGAGGCCAAACATCAACAAACAGACAGAACTGAAGCATTGCCAGGTGTCTGGCAAACAATAAAAACTCTCTGGCAGGCGAAGAATTGTATAAAGTTGTAGGACAGTTTTATTATTTCTAAGAAATTCGAAATAAAAACTACAATATAAACGTTTTCTTTTCTGAACACCTGCTTCAGTGACATTATTGGCCAGCTGGGAGGATTTGAGGACTGGCACTGGCCCGAAGGTAAACTGAGTTTGAGACCCCTGGTCTAGTGCAATGGTTTTCAAAGTACAGGCCACGACCCAGTAATGGGTTGTGGAATATTAGGCATTGGGTTGCTTGCAAATTTAAAATGTCATGATCTCTGAAAATGTCTTTCATTACAGTTTTAAAATAACAGTACAATCATTTAAATTTGGACATTTTACTTATTTTCAGTAAGATGTATTCGTTTGCAGAGAGTTTCTTATGCACTAGACATGTACATAAGATAGCTTATTTTGAATATAATAACCTAACTAGACTGCTTTCCACACAGTCAGTTTTGTTAATGCTGAGGAGATTTGAGTTGCGAGGCTTAATCAACAAACCTTCATCCTGAAAAATGGACAGTTTTGTCATAAAAATAAGAAGTTCAGAAAGAGTCATCAAATCCATCTACATCTGAAAATGAAAATACAAATATCGGTACGGCATCTGCAACAGAAAGTTCTAGTAATAACAGACAGACTTTTGCCATGTCGACCTTGCCTGAACCACCTACTAAAAAGAAAACCAAATCATGGACAAGACAGTGTAATGGTGCTTTTTTGAAATATGGTTTCATCAATTGTGCTAACACAAACCAAGATCCAAAGCCCCAGTGTGGTGTTTGCAATGAAGTGCTTGCAAAACAAGAGTTTAAAAATGGCATAGTTAAAAAGACATTTAGAAACAAAACATGAGGAACTCATTGATAAGACTATTGAATATTTTCAAAGGAAGCAATGGGAATTAGTTATCAGTGCAAGTTTTTAGTCAGTCAACGACTTTGAATGATAAGGCACAAGTAGCATCATATTTGGTTCCATACCATGTGGCAAAAGAGAAAACGGCCCATACAGTTGCTGAAAAAATTATTCTTCCAGCATCTCTGGACATGAGTATATGCAATTTTTGATGAGAAGTCTGCTGAAAAATTGAGACATATTCCTCTCAGTGATAACACAGTGTCTTGGTGAATATATGATATTGCAGAGCATTTGGAAGCCCAGCTTATTACTCGGTTACAGTCAGCCAGGGATTTTGCTATCCAACTTGACAAGAGTACTGATATTTCAAATTGTGCAATAATGGTAGTTTACGTGAGGTATGTATGGCAAGATGACTTTGTGGGAGATTTGCTGTGTTATCTGACTTTGTCAACAAATACAACAGAAGCACTGTGTGACTGCGTAGTTGGGAAATACAAATTGGACTGGGCTAATTGCAAAGAAATTACAAATGATGGTGCAGCAATTATGACAGGTAGAAATAGAAGAGTTGTGAAAAAAATATCTGAGGCAGCTGGTAATGATGTTGTTTGGAATCACTGTTTCATTCACTGTGAAACTCTGGACTCCAAGGGTATTTCCCCTGATCCTACAGCAGTACTGAAGGAGATAGAGAAAATGGTTAATTTCATTAAAGGAAGCTCACTGAATAGCAGGCTTTCTGAAGGGAGTGGAGCATACTCATTTACTGTTTCACACTGCAGTCTGGTAGCTGTCATGGGGCAGGGTGCTTACAGTGGTGTACGAATTCAGGAATGAGATTCAAATTTTTCTGGTAGAGAAACAGTCTAACTTGGCAAATTTGTTTGACAATGACAGTTGGTTAGTAAAGTTGTCATCTCTAGCTGACACTTTCCCAATTTTAAACGAACTGAATTTGAAATTACAAGGAAGAGGCAATGATTTGTTTCAACACTGAACAGATACAAGCATAGCAAAAGTCATTAGCACTATGACAAGCGTGACTAAAAAGTAATCGTCCGAGCTACTATGTTTCCCAACCCTATTACTACACACCGAGGAGAACAGCATCAGTGAAGAAAAAGTGAATGAAATGAAAAGTATCCTACAGTTACATCTCACTGCTCTGTCTGACAATTTTAGTCACTGCTTCCCTGCAGGGGGGTTTGAAAATTTGAAGGAAAAGTGTTGGGTAAAAGATTCTTTTGCTTTTGAAAATCCGAAATCAATAATGGAGCTAAACTTGATGCCTGAGCAAGAAAAAGAGCTGCTCCAACTCACCTGTTGCACACTCAAAACATGGCATAAGTAATTAAATTTGTCATCATTTTGGATAAGTGTTTTCAAAGAATATCCACTGTTAAATAAGATTAGTGTTCCCTTGTTGCTACGGTTCACAACAACTTACATGTGTGAACTGGGATTTTCAACTTCGACAAGGTTAAAAACAAAAGAAAGAAACCGACTCAACAGCACACCTGATATGCAGGTAGTGCTTTCATCTTGTGATCTAGATTGGAATGAAATCATGAACAACAGGCAGACCCACCCATCACATTAAATAAGTGAAGCTCAACTGATAGTCTTTTTTACTGTATTTATACTGTATTTAAAAATGTTTTACAAGACATGTCAATGTCTTATTTTAGTTATGACTTGCAGTGGTTAAAGCTAGCATGTATTGCCCTTTATTGTGATTTTATGAAAACTCTCTAGTCGGAAGAGATTATTGTTTTGGGTTGTGGGGATAAGTGTTTCTTCCATTGGGTCATGAGAAAAAAAGTTTGAAAACCACTGGGGTAGCAGATAGGGCACTGGACTGGGAGTCAAGAGATCTGGGTTCTGTTTCTCCCTCTGCCACTGACCTACTGTGTCATGGTCACCGTGGACAATTACTTCTCATCTGAGTGCCTCTCTTTTCCTTTGTCTGGTCTGGTTAGACTGTAAGCTCTCTTATGTGTTTTGTACAGCACCCTGACACAAAGGGGCCCTAAATCTCAGTTGGGGCCATTAAGCACTACTGCAATACAAATAACAAAAATAGTGAGACAAGGTGCCATTTTTCTCTTTCTGTGGCATCAGTGTAAGTGCAGAGTAGTGCCGTTGAAGGCAGACTGGTCATCTTCATTAAGCCCAGAGGAGACAGAAAAAGGGCACGGGAAGCCAGCTTCTCCGTAAAGAAAATGAAGTTGACGTCAATACTGCCAAAATAATGTAAGTATCGCTAATCGCTTTATATATGGAGGTGAAATTTAATAAAACAAACATTTACTAATAGGCCCCATGAGTATGTTATCTATTTGCCAATAATAGAAGATAGGTTCTTTAAATACAGAGCATGTGTGGGCTGAGCATGGTTGTGACTGAACTCAATGTTCAAACTGATTGGTTTCAGCTAGTTGACAAAGAGAAAGCCCTGGAAGAATATCTATGCCATACTGAGGGAAGGAAAAGCATGTTTTGATCTGTTTCTTTCAAAAGTGGGTTCTTGGGTTTGATGCTGTGAATGGAGCTGTAAAGAATAGAGAGAACATCATTCTTTATTTTTGCAATCAGGGTTTGCTAAAGTCCTGCAATTTCAACCTTAGGCAAAAATTAAGGTTGATTACAAATTGCTTTTGGCCAATTCTGAATTGAAGGATGGAAGTTGCAACTATTCCAGGGGCCTTTGTCTCAGGGGCCTTTGCAGAAAAGGAACAGAAAATGCTATCCCCTTGGTGTGCTTAACCCAGAAAGAAAAAGGAGGAACAACTTCATAATGACATAAAACTTTATTTGATGTTTTCAATAAGGAGAGCCTGATGAGTATAAAAACACTACTTCAGGGGAGTTGGACCTAGACCATTAAACTCACTTCCAAAAGAGAGAAGAATGACCACAGTCCTCACCAGTTTCAGAACTAATGCAAAGTTTATTTATTTGATTTAGCATAGCCTCATAAATTGACATACTCATGCACTTTCTCTCTTACAGACAAACACAACAAAACCCACCAAACAACCAAATAAAAAAACCCTTATTATCTAATTAAGCTATTTCTTTTCCCCACCCCATTTCTTTCCCTGCATATATAGAAGTGCTGCTGTTATGTCTGTCTGTAAATACTTGGGAGGTCTTCACATACTGCTATGATTGGGGTCAAATATATAGGTAGGACATCTAAGAAAAGCAAGAGACTAAAGACTCTTAAGAACGTGTTGCTCCTGTACAGCAGTGGTAATCTTTTAATGACATGTCTCAAATCAGAACTGTCATCTTTGAGTCTTTAAACTCTGATGATGGAAAGGCCTCCAATCTCTGTGTAAGGGATATATTGTTAGCTAAAGCAAATTTGGGGTCAGCTGGAACTGAGCCACTTCAGTGACTGTTGTTTCCTCACCTATTCCCCTATAATGTCTGTTTAGCATTGGAATCAAAAGGTTAATTTAGTTGTTGAAGTTCCGCATCCTAATATACAGATGGTATGGGCTGTGTAAGTCATCAATGTTTGTCCAGTCTTACAAAGACAAACATTCTCCCCCTATTTTCAACAAAACATGTTCTCTATTTTATGAACTTTTTTTATTTCCCCCTCTCCCCCACAGATTGATATTATAATTTGTGTGGAAGAAAAGAAATATCAACTTGAACAGCGCGGCAAAGAATAAAGCATGTTTCTAATCATGCTTCCAAGAAACATCTTTAGCTGAATTTAAAACTCCTCATTTTCTTTTCCCACCTAGATTTAATAAAGTATCACTAATCTGAATTAGAGAACAGAATTCCTTATGAAAACAGACAATGGAGGAGCTAACAGTTGAAATGTTATTTGTAGTCAAATGTCTACTACTTTATTCTTTGGAAAATTAACTAACAAAATGGTGTCAGCTGAAAAGAATGGAAGCATTCAACAGATGATCCAAAGGCTGCTGAGAAAACAGATAAGAAAATATGTGAGAAAGTCCAGTGACAAAGGGACAGAGTCTGCGTTATGGGAGGAGGGCTGGCAAATATGGAACATCAGTGGTTGAACAGGGAAAAGTGGTGGAGGGTTGCTAGGCATGACCTTTTTGTCTACACTAAGGAAAGTCTGGTAGCCCGAGATATGCTGGGTTTGAGAGATTAAAAGGGGCACTTAAGGACAGACCCTGAAGGGATGTTCAAAGTCATTTTCTAGTATTACTCAGATCTTTTTCAGAACTCGAAGGAGGCCCTCAAGGGAACGTGGGGGTGGCGAGGAGGGTCAAAGGGGTTCTGAGGGCGAGAAAGTAGGCAAAAGAGATGAGGAGAGACTAACTTTATTTTAGAGTCTCTACTACTGTCAAGGGTCACTCCAGATCAGGAGAACAGTCTGAGGGCCCCAATCACAAGTAGCGGAGGCAATTTAGCTTTGAAGAAAGGAGTTTCTCCAGGAATATGTGGTCCAACAAGTGAGCTGAACCAGTCCTTTCCAAACCTGTTCGCTAGAATGCTAACTTGGGCTCAGGTGACAATGGGGAGTCCTTTCAGACTGAAGAGCCCCATCTTCTGGCCATCAGTAACAGTGAACTCTTCCCCTGTGTAATGGCTTTTGTGGATGACATTTCAGGGATCTCCCCACTGTATTTTCCACTGAATGCATCCAATGAAGTGAGCTGTAGCTCATGAAAGCTTATGCTTAAACAAATTTGTTAGTCTCTAAGGTGCCACAAGTCCTTCTTTTCTTATTTCAGGGATCATCACAATTGCAGAAGACAATGAGAGACTTTGCTTCTGCTTACACACTTATTGAGAGAGCCTCAAGGACAGGGGGGTCCAATTCAACTTTCAGAAGAGCAAGGCAATGTGGCAGGCTGGGTAGGGTGGGCCAGCCTTTCCCTGTTTACAAAGACTGCAGAAGGTGGTAGAAGAGAGGAAGCTTAAAATATTAGGGTTGGACTTCTGTAAAGGGGGACGTGACAAGGAGTTGGAACTGGCAAAAGGCCCTGGAGATGGGAGAGTAGGCTGTAGAAAAATAGAATGGGTGGCGAGTTCCCACCATCTTCCAAAATGTAGAAGTTTTACATCAGTACCTGCTTCTTCTCTTCTTGCATTTGGGGCTGCTTCCACCCTCGGACCGAATTATGATGAAGCTGTTAGGACTGTTTTTTTCTGGTTTGTGGAGGAAGGCCAGATATCCCCTGGTGAAAAGGCCCTTAATGTGTAGGTCCAAGGAACATGATGGTCTGGGGCTTAGGTATCCTGAAGTGTGTTTTCTTACTTTAATAGTTCAGTTTTATTTTCTATGGGTGCCAGGCAGAAGCAACAAAGGTCACTAACTCGGCCTATATGTGACCCACTGTCCCACATTCCCCTGGGGAGGACAGCAGGCTTAATGCAAGAAAGGGCTGGGGTGTACAGTGGGAGGAGGCACCCGGGACATTAACAAATGAGCTGTTACAGACAACGGACAGGCAGAGACTTGCAAAGGTGCAGGGCTCTAATGCCCTGCCCAGAGCCCTCAGTGTTGCTCAGTGGTCTTGGCTAAAGTCCCCATAAAACTAATCTCCAAGGCTGTGGCCGAGCATATGCTTAGTGTACAATGGCTGTTGCATTTGCCCATGCAATCACTGCCCAACTAGTATCTAGCCTACTGTGCTTTGTAAAGTGCTTTGGGATAGCTTGAATATGAAAAGTGTTAAAAGAAACTCCGTTCTATTGTTCGTGTTTTAAGGAAGTCAGAGTAGCTTCCAAATGCAATCATTGTTTTGCCCCTTGGAAATGGGAAAGAATTCTTGACCCTACATTCAAACTCACTGTTGAGGGAGAGGGGAAATTTGCATGATGACTGTTTGCTTTGTTCCCTTACTGTGTACACACAAAAATAATCTGCTTTATTGACAAAGAACGCTCATTTGTTAATCCTGTTCCAGTTTAACAGTTGACTCTCCTGAGAGTCTTAAGAACTGGGTTGAAGTGTTGGCCATTTTTCAATAGCTGCACTAAATTGTCTTGCCTGTGAAAAAACGTTTCAAGAAGAAAACTAGGGTGGAAGGTCAGGCCATCCCAGAAGTAGAAAGGGCCCCTGAGAAAATATGGTATAATGGTTAGAACAGGGAGTCAAAGGTTGTATTCCCAATGCTGTGGGTTTGTTCTTATTGCAAATGGTAATGTGGATTAACTCTGTTGTCCCTAACTTGAGTCCTGTCCACATGCAAAACTCCTTGCCTCAAGTGTGGCAGTGCTTTTGTGTTGGGTTGGCTTGCCCGTCAGGGGCTATAGGCTAAAGCTCCAGTTAGCACAACTTGTCAGCTCCGGATGTGACCACTCTGCACTGTGGATCTAGGCGTGGTGCTAGTCCGCCAGTGCCTTTCCAAAATTCCCCCAGCATGCTCAGAAAGGAGAGACAAGTTCTCCACAATTCACTGGGAAAGAAGTCAGAGAGCGGGCTCATCTTACTGCAGCACAATGAATAAATCGTGGGGTATGTCCCTTCTAAGCCTTAGCACCATACATGAATGAATGCAGCACCAGTGTGGACACAGAAGCTCCAGTGTTATTTTGTAGTGAGGCCACTCACTTGAACTAGGCTAAACTGGTTAGAGTAAATTGAATGTCGCTAACTTGAGTTAACTTTGCTGTGAAGACATACCGGACTCAATAATACCGCTTCTCATATCTAACTAGGATTACCTACATCCCAGGGATGTTGTGAAGCTTACGTAATGTTTGTAAGGTGCTTTGAGAACCTAGTAGAATAGGTACTGCATAAATGCAAATTATTAGTATTTTTATTACTTAAAAAGAAGTTTATGGTGGCTGAATTATTTAACAAATATGTTTCCTCAGTCTCTAATGAGCGAGCACAGAGAACTGAGTGGCATAGATGAGGCATAAAGCTGATCTAACACTAAATAAAATGATGTATTTATAATGAAGCCTGTAGAAGAGAACATCACTGTTAGATAACTTTCTGTTTTGCAAGACTGCCCCAGATTATGTCCCCAAACATATTCAATTCTGTTCCACCTTTATTAAAAGGCCACCTACATTAAGCAATTATGTCTGTCCTTGAGTAGCTACTTAACACAGATTTTACTGTATGTTATTTGTAAACAATGTGCTCAGTAATTTCTGAGCATGTTTGACAGTATTCAAACCATACAATAAAAATGAAAAAATGGACAAAAGTCAACTGAAAATAGAACACACACACATCCAACTCACTAAAGAAGTGTTTTTCTCTCACCACTTACTCAGGAGGGGTTGATGTGCATACGGGGGCCTTGCAGTGAGCCCTGAAGTCAATAAAATTGGGCTTTGGCTGGACAATAGGGAAATCAGTTCCCTGATCGACACCCAACTGGAAACACGCTCTGCTTCCATTCCCCAAAGTTCAAATCAAGTTAGTGTTTGTACAGTGTTTTCAAGAGGTAAAGCACTATATTTCATGTAGTTATTATTATTAATAAAGAAGTAAGCTACAGAATGTTTGAATAAGCAAAACATTTAAATCAGCTACACCTAATAATTGATTTGCACTCAGGGGTTCTGTAAAGAGATGGGGAGCCGTTAAACTGCTATGATAAAAAGAAATTTCAGAGGGCTGGAGAAAAGTGAATGGAGCTCCATTCTTCATAAATGATAAAATAGATAACTCAAGGAGCTGCTGACCTGTTTGCCTAACTTCAAAATCTTGTACAATTCAATGGCAAATAAAGAAATTGTTTTGTAAACATTCAGATGATGTCTGGCTGATATTCTGTGGGAGGCGTGGATTGTTAGAAAATTGACCATGCCAGGCAAATCTTTTCTGTTGATACATTGACACATTTTTTGTCAAAACAAAAAACAAACAAAAAATGGAGTGAAGTTCAGAGTTGATTCCCATCAAGATCAAATTGGTTCAGTGTTGAGGTATCAAGCAATATTTATGCAAATATATGTATGAAGGACAATCCTATATTTTATCTCTTTTCATGGATGATTTGGAATTTTAAACTAGACGATGATTCCAAATTACGGAAGATTGTGACTATGGTGCAGCGAAACTGCCAAAGGACATGAAGAGTTCTAGCAAGTTGTGCGATGTCCAAGAGGAAATTCAATGTCATTAAATATAAGGTAATAAAATTGAGAGGAAAATAAATTCCAAGCCAAACTAACATCAATCAAAACCCAGAGAAGAATGGTTAGATAGCAGCAGTGTGGAGCAGGATCTGGACAGTAATAGATAAATATCAGCAACTCAGAGTGATGCATTTGCAAAAATAGAAAATGCCATTCTGGGTCTGGTCCCCAACTTCTTCTCATTTTTGATCCAGGATTACCTCAAATTCTGTTCCACAGGGACCTACTCTAATATTATTGTCTATTATTTACATTAGGAATGCAGAAGCATGTTATAAATAATGTGGGTTAAAGTAATCACATGTTGTTTTAAGTTGTGTGCACTATTAGTTTTCCTGTTTCATGGATTCACATTCAGAGGGAGGCACATATGATTCTGAGGTATATTGATAGGTTTATACCCCTTGTAAAACCAGGAAGGTGATAATTCCTATTTACACAGCATTAATAAGACCATGAATACTGCATTCTGTTTTGTGCTCCATAGTTCTGAAAGGATGGAGATAACTCAAAGAGCCTAAAGCAATCATGTTCTAATAGGAAAGACAGGTAGAAGGGGTATTTACAGGTTTGGAGAAGGGCCACAAATACACTTTAAAAATATTATTATTGTATCATATTTTTTAAGATGGTAACAAAAACGAAAGGGAGGGACTTGCTAAGGGTAGTCAATGAAAACTAGTCGAGAGAAACAGAGAAAGTCTAGCTGCATATTAGGAAAATTATATGGGACCAGTCAGGAAATGCAATAATCTACAGTACCTAGGGAAGTTGTTGAACCCCTCCTCAAGATATGGTCAGAGAAAACTGGATTTAGCACTAGGACTGGTCAAAATGTTTCCGTCAACGTTTCCTCTCCCCCAACAGAAAACTGGTGTCCTAACCATACAGCGAAGGGTAGCCTAGAATTCCTCCTTACCTGTAAGGAGTTAAGAAGCCCAAATAACCTGATTGGCACCTGACCAAAAGGACCAATGGGGAAAGAAGATACTTTCAAATCTGGGAGGGGTGGGGGATAAGGCTTTGTTTGTGCTCTTTGTTTGTGTGTTCTCTGGGGAAGCAGAGAAGCAGAGAAGCTTCAGGTCAGAAAACTCCTTCTCCTAAAATCATCCTAAAATGTTGATGTTTTAAATGTAATGAGCTGGGGCATGTAAAGGCCAGCTGCCCCCAAAATCCCAATAGATTACAATTCATTGCACCGGGGTCACACCAAAGGTCCTCAGGCCCAGATGCCTCGCAGATACCCTCAGAGCAAAGGGAAAGTGTGAGTGTGGGCAGGAAGAAGGTTATCGCGTGGAGGGACACTGGAGCACAAGTGTCGGCTATCCATCAATCCTTAGTGGACCCCAACTTAATCAGCCCAGAGGTCCAAGTGACAATTCAACCCTTCAAGTCAAACTCTTTTGACTTGCCTACAACCAAGTTGCCTGTCCAGTACAAGGGCTGGTCAGGAATGTGGACTTTTGCAATCTATGATGATTATCCCATTCCCATGCTGCTGGGGAAAGACTTGGCCAACCATGTGAAGCTAGCCAAGAGGGTGGGAACGGTCACCCGCAGCCAGGCTAAGCAAGCCTTCATACCTAGCTCTGTCTCTGAGCCTTCTACAAGGGCCCCGTCTGTGTTACCAGAGACCCAGACTGAGGTGGTGGAACTGGACCCCAACGTCTGCAACAGCAGTAGTGGATCCAGTCGCAGAGACCCAGCCAGAGCCAGGCCCAGAACTGGAACTGGCAGAGCAACCAACACCAGAACCACTGCCAGCACTGAGTCCAACGCTCAACCCCATCTGCAACCCCAACACCAGAGGGCACCACCGAGTCTGTACTGGCAGCAGCAGCCGATGACCTTACACAAGAGGCTCAGCCAGAGCCTGAAGTACCCCATAGTGCACCAGCAAAGAGCAGTTCACAGTCAACGGAAACAACCCCATCACCTTCATCGCTTCCAGAGGGACCAAGCCCAAGTCCAGAATCTAATGAGGAACTGATACCTCCAGCATCAAGGGAACAGTCCCAGACCGAGCAGGAAGCAGATGAAAGCTTCCAGGGAGCTTGGACGGTGGCACGAAGCAACGCACCACCTCTCAGCTCTTCTAATCGATCCCAGTTTGTTGCAGAAAGAGGACTTTTATACAAGGAAACTCTTTCTGGTGGGCACCAGGAGGACTGGCATCCTCAAAGACAGTTGGTAGTTCCAACTAAGTACTGGGTAAAGCTCCTGAGCTTAGCCCATGATCATCCTAGTGGCCATGCTGGGGTAAACAGGACCAAAGACCGTTTGGGGAAGTCATTCCACTGGGAGGGAATGGAGAAGGACGTTTTTACTTATGTCCGGTCTTGTGAGGTGTGCCAATGAGTGGGAAAACCCCAAGACCAGGTTAAAGCCCCTCTCCAGCCACTCCCCATCATTGAGGTTCCCTTTCAGTGAGTAGCTGTGGATATTCTGGGTCCTTCTCTGAAAAAGACACCCAGAGGAAATCAGTACATACTGACTTTTGTGGATTTTGCCACCCGATGGCTGGAAGCAGTAGCTCTAAGCAACACCAGGGCTAAAAGTGTGTGCCAGGCATTAACAGACGTTTTTGCCAGGGTAGGTTGGCCCTCCAACATCCTTACAGATTCGGAAACTAATTTCCTGACAGGGACCGTGAAAAGCCTGTGGGAAGCTCATGGGGTGAACCACTTGGTTGCCACCCCTTACCACCATCAAACAAATGGCCTGGAGGAGAAGTTTAATGGAACTTTGGGGGTCATGATACATAAATTCGTAAATGAGCACTCCAATGATTGGGACCTAGTGTTGCAGCAGTTGCTCTTTGCCTACAGAGCTGTACCACATCCCAGTTTAGGGTTTTCACCATTTGAACTTGTGTATGTTCGCGAGGTTAAAGGGCCATTACAGTTGGTGAAACACCAATGGGAGGGTTTTACGCCTTCTCCAGGAACTAACATTCTGGACTTTGTCAACAACCTACAAAACACCCTCCGAACCTCTTTAGCTCTTGCTAAAGAAAACCTAAAAGGTGCTCAGGAAGAGCAAAAAGCCTGGTATGATAAACATGCCAGAGAGCATTCCTTCAAAGTAGGGGTCCAGGTCATGGTCTTGAAGGCGCTCCAGGCCCATAAGATGGAAGCATCGTGGGAAGGGCCATTCACGGTCCAAGAGCGTCTGGGAACTGTTAACTATTTCATAGCATGCCCCACCTCAAACCTAAAGCCTAAGGTGTACCATATTAATGCTCTAAAGCCCTTTTATTCCAGAGAATTAAAGGTTTGTCAGTTTACAGCCCAGGGAGGAGATGACGCTGAGTGGCCTGAAGGTGTCTACTACGAAGCAAAAAGGTGACGGTGGCGTGGAAGAGGTGAACCTCTCAATGACCCTTGGAAGTATGCAGCGACAACAGATCAAGGAGCTGTGCACTAGCTTCACACTGATGTTCTCAGCCACCCCAGGATGGACTGAACGGGCATATCATTCCATTGACACAGGTAATGCTTGCCCAATTAGAGCCCAACCTTACCGGGTGTCTTCTCAAGCCAAAACTGCTATAGAATGGGAGATCCAGGACATGCTACAGATGGGTGTAATCTGCCCCTCTAACAGCACATGGGCATCTCCAGTGGTTCTAGTTCCCAAACCAGATGGGGAAATATGCTTTTGTGTGGACTACCGTAAGTTAAATGCTGTAATTCGCCCAGATAACTATCCAATGTCTCGCACAGATGAGCTATTGGAGAAACTGGGAAGTGCCCAGTTCATCTCTACCTTGGACTTAACCAAGGGGTACTGGCAAGTACCACTGGATGAATCCGCCAAGGAAAGGTCAGCCTTCATCACCCATGTAGGGCTGTATGAATTTAATGTGCTCCCTTTCGGGCTGCGAAATGCACCCGCCACCTTCTAGAAACTTGTAGACAGTCTCCTAGTGGGATTGGGAGACTCTGCAGTCGCCTACCTTGACGATGTGGCCAGCTTTTTTGATTCATGGGCAGAACACCTGGAGCATCTGCAAAAAGTCTTCAAGCGCATAAGGGAGGCAGGACTAACTGTTAAAGCTAAAAAGTGTCAAATAGGCCTAAACAGAGTGACTTACCTTAGACACCAGGTGGGTCAAGGAACTGTCAACCCCCTACAGGCCAAAGTGAATGCTATCCAAAAGTGGCCTGTCCCAAAGTCAAAGAAACAGGTCCAATCCTTCTTAGGCTTGGCCGGATATTACAGGCGATTTGTACTGCAATACAGCCAAATCGCTGCCCCACTGACAGACCTAACCAAAAAGAAACAGCTAAATGCCGTTCAGTGGACTGAAAAGTGTCAGAAGACCTTTAACTAGCTTAAAGCGACACTCATGTCTGACCCTGTGCTAAGGGCCTCAGATTTTGACAAACCTTTACTAGTAAGCTTTCCTAGTAACCACATATGCATCCGAGCGTGGTGTGGGAGTAGTTTTAATGCAGGAAGGACTGCATTGAAGAATTCCAGAATCAATCAAATCAAGAATTCCATCCTGTCGTGTTTCTCAGCAAAAAAACTGCCTGAGAGGGAAAGCCACTGGTTAATCAGCGAAAAGGAATGTTACGCCATTGTCTAGGCTCTGGAAAAGCTATGCCCATACATTTGGGGACGGCGTTTTCACCTGCAAACCAACCATGCTGCGCTGAAGTGGCTTCATACCGTCAAGGACAATAACAAAAAACTTATTCGGTGGAGTTTAGCTCTCCAAGATTTTGATTTTGAAATACAACACATTTCAGGAGCTTCTAACAAAGTGTCTGATGCACTCTCCGGTTAGTCTCTAAGGTGCCACAAGTACTCCTTTTCTTTTTGCGAATACAGACTAACACGGCTGTTACTCTGAAATCTCCCGTGAAACTTTCCCAGAATCAACTGGTCAAAATCGTCCTTGAAATGTGGAAATTATTGTTAGTTTTTAAATAATCAGTAGTATATCTAGAGTGCATGTGTCTTATTAACTCTGTTTTCTCCTAGAGCTCCAGGAAGAAATCACAGCCAGTGTGGTACAGGCTGTCCAGTACCATTTGTGATTTGCCGGGGAGGTGGGGGGGTGTCATAACCATACAGCTAAGGGTAGCCTAGAATTCTTCCTTACCTGTAAGGGGTTAAGAAGCTCAAATAACCTGGTTGGCACCTGACCAAAAGGATCAATGGGGAAAGAAGATACTTTCAAATCTGTGGAGGGAGGGGAAGGCTTTGTTTGTGCTCTTTGTTTTTGTGTTTTCTGGGGAAGCAGAGAAGCATCAAGTCAGAAAACTCCTTCTCCTAAAATCATCCTAAAATGAGTCACTATTGCAAAAAGAGTAAGTAAATAAGGCAAGGCGCATTAGATTATCTTTTGTTTTTAGCTTGTGAATTTTCCCTGTGCTAAGAGGGAGGTTTATCCCTGTTTTTTAACTTTAAAGTTTTGCCTAGAGGGGAATCCTCTGTGTTTTGAATCTGATTACCCTGTAAATTTACCTTCCATCCTGATTTTACAGAGGTGCTTCTTTTACTTTTTTTTCTTTATAATAAAGTTCTGTTTTTTAAGAATCTGGTTTACCTAATTGGTTGGTATATTATTCTCAAGCCCCCCCAGAAAGGGGAGTGAAGGGACTTGGGGGGATATTTTAGGGAACGGGAACTCCAAGTGGTCCTTTTCCTGAATCTTTGTCTAACTCACTTGGTGGTGGTGGCAGTACCCATCCAAGGACAAGGAAGGATTTGTGCCTTGGGGAAGTTTTTAACCTAAACTGGTAGTAATAAGCTTAGGGGGTCTTTCATGCAGGTCCCCACATCTGAACCCAAGAGTTCAGAGTGGAGAGGGAACCCTGGCAACTGGTTTTTGGTGGAAACAAATAAAGTTCTCAAAATGCCTGCTTTCCTCAAAAATGTAGTGGTTTGTTGTTGTTTTTTGGTCAGAAAACTAAAATCGTGAATACTAAACATTTTTTTTAATGAAAATTTTTTTGTTGTTGTTTTCTGGGCAATTTTTTTTCTGTTTTAGGTCAAAACCTCCTGAAAACAAAACAAAACAAAAAATCAAAAACCCATTTTCCAACCAGTTCTACTTACTTACACAAGCAAGAAAAAAAATTGAATGGCCCAATTGTCAGTTATGCTAAGACCCTTTATGCTACTCTGGCAGCAGAAGATCCTTGAAATGGATAGAAATGTCCCCTTGAGAATAATTCTTTGGCAAAGGGTCTCCTTGGATGGTATAGAGCTGGCATTAAGGGTGTATTAAGGGTTATTCCCCAATATATAGGGCAGCGCAGGGGCACAGCCAGAATACACTACTCTATAGCTAGTAGGGGTCCATGGGAAACAAAGCAGAAATTAGAGCAGACCCGAGGTTGCTTTAACTTACACCAAGAGCTAGGCAGGGCCACAAAGCACTCTAGAATTCAGGGAGGGCCAAGATGGCTTAAAGCCACTTTTGAATCACACTGCCACCACCAATATCTGCCCCAGGTGTAAGAGTAGAGTAACTGAGTATCAGACCCAATGCCCTCCAGTCCTAAAAATCTGTTGCCTGAATTTGTCCCCCAATGATCATTTCGAGTATGGTTTCTGTGCATGGTTCCCCACCTGCCGACACAGCTGGGGACAGTGCTAAGGTGCCATCTCCCCTGCACTGTGCAACATGGATAATGGTTCTCTGGCGCTTGACCTGGATAGAGCTCCATGGAATTTGGAGATGGGTAGACTGGAGTGGGGAGGTGCCTATCTCTGGGGCACAGTGCTCTGCAGAACCCTCTGATTTCAGCTGGGAGGTAGTACTCTCTGGAGCTGATTATCTCCCTCTGGGTTTCATCTGTGGCTTTCACTGCAGGGGCACTCAGCCACAGACAGTGTTGCTGATACCTGACCAGTCATGGAGCCGGGAGGGAATAAAGCCAGCAGAACAGCAGTTATCCCTTCTCCCCACATGAAAGGGAGCTTTATTCTTCAGGTATTCACACAGTTAGGGAGCAATCTCCAGAATACATGGTCTCCTACGTCCCTCTTACCAGAAGGCCTGCTTGCAGGAAACCTGTGCAAACTCTCACTCTCCTGCTCTGGGTTTTTGGGAAGTTGGGAGTGGGGTAAGAGGACAATAAGGCAAAAAGCTGTAGTAATGCAATGGTAAATCATCTTTGCATCTTAGTCCTTCAGCAGAACAAAGCTAGCATTAAAGAAAAAGGGCAAGATTTTTAGTTCAGCTTCATGGCTTTTAGAAATGAGGCAGCTATATGGGTTAAAAACTGTGCAGCAACTCACCTTTCATCCCTGCAGACGTGGGATTAAAGTATGGGATTAAAATACTAAGTGGCGTGTTTGATTAGTCTAATTTTAGGGGCACTAGTAACACTCATGAGAGTTATGGGCATAAATCTCCCTGCCCGTGGATAGAAGAATGGATCTTCGTGAGTAGACATTTGTTTGTTCAATGCCTGGTCCTGACCTCAGTGGAAAGAAGAGCGAGCTAGAGAGAGCGCGTCATAAGCAGTAGCTGCACTTTTCCTCCCCTTTCCTACCTCTGCTCGTCTCCTTGATCTAGATTTTCCATTACACCAGTAGGAAAGGCACCGATGTACTGATGTTTTGCTCTGATGTACAGTGCAGAGCACTTACGTGTGTGATACCAGCATTGTTATAAGAAAAGGAGTACTTGTGGCACCTGAGAGACAAACAAATCATGTTTCAGTATTGAAAAAGAAATAAGATTTTACTTACAAATGAGGTGGCAGCTACTGGCAACTTGATTCAGAAACAAGAATTAGCCTCCGAATGTAAAGCAAAACAGCACATGCTTCAGAATATTTCCTTTGTGGCATATTTTTCAGATTTGATAATATGTAATGAATTGATATAATTGATTGAAAATTAATTGATATTACTTAATTAAATCAATTGAATTAATTGATTGAATTAATTTATATGAATTGATTGAAAATGCTTAGGGGTCTGGGGCACATGATTTACGAGGAGAGGCTGAGGGAAATGGGCTTATTTAGTCTGCAGAAGAGAAGAGTGTGGGGGGATTTGATAGCAGCCTTCAACTACCTGAAGGGGGTTTCCAAAGAGGATGGAGCTAGGCAGATGAAAGAGCAATGAGCAATGGTCTCAAGTTGCAGTGGGGGAGGTCTACGTTGGATTTTAGCAAAAAGAAAAGGAGTACTTGTGGCACCTTAGAGACTAACCAATTTATTTGAGCATGAGCTTTCGTGAGCTACAGCTCACTTCATCGCATGAAGTGAGCTGTAGCTCACGAAAGCTCATGCTCAAATAAATTGGTTAGTCTCTAAGGTGCCACAAGTACTCCTTTTCTTTTTGCGAATACAGACTAACACGGCTGTTACTCTGAAACGTTGGGATTTTAGGAAACACTATTTCACTAGGAGGGTGGTGAAGCACTGGAATGGGTTACCTAGGGAAGTGGTGGAATCTCCATCCTTAGAGGTTTCTAAGACCCAACTTGAAAAAGCCCTGGCTGGGGTGATTTAGTTGGGTCGGTCCTGCTTTGAGCAGTGGGTTAAACTAGATGACCTCCTAAGGCAGTGATTCTCAAACTTTTGTACTGGTGGTGACCCCTTTCACAAGCCTCTGAGTCCCGACCCCCCCCCCCCCCATGAATTAAAAACACTTTTTTATATATTTAACACCATTATAAATGCTCGAGGCAAAGCGGGGTTTGGGGTGGAAGCTGACAGCTTGTGACCCCCCACATAATAATCTCACGACCCCTGAGGGGTCCCGACCCCCAGTTTGAGAACCCCTGTCGTAAGGTCTCTTCCAACTCTAATCTTCTATGATTCTATGATAATATTTAACTAAAATGTTTCCGGCGCCAAAAGGTTAAGAAAAGTTAAAGCTTCTGAATAGTGTTTTAAATAATTAAAAACTCAATACATAAAGAAATGGACATGTTCTGAATAGAGATTTTTAATTATTCTGTTTACAACATCATATTATAGCATTTTAAAACTAGAAAGATTAATAACTAGAGATCTGACCTGCCTCCACTTCCCTACCAGAACATTATAAAAGTTCTTAAAAACCTTCTAACCTTTGTTAAGAAAATAAACAGAAAATGGTCTGAGTAATGCATATACTCCTGTGGAATGTTATGGTCTAGCTACAATCTAAGCTGTAAGACGACACTGATGGCTCCAGTTGTTTGTTTACATTGTGCAGAGATCACTCTCCTCCCTTCATCCTAGAATCCCTCCTTTGTTTTGGTTAGTTTCCTATCAAACATGCAGGAGTGTAGGTCTGTGTGTCACTACCACCCTTCAGGAGCACAGCTGCCAAGTTACTGTTAGATTATATTAAGTCAGAGGTAGGCAACCTATGGCACGCATGCCAAAGGCGGCATGCGAGCTGATTTTCAGTGGCACTCACGGTGCCCAGGTCCTGGCCACCAGGCCGGGGGGGCTCTTCATTTTAATTTAATTTTAAATGAAGCTTCTTAAACATTTTAAAAACCTTATTTACTTTACATACAACAATAGTGTAGTTATATATTGTAGACTTATAGAAAGAGACCTTCTAAAAAGTTAACATGTATTACTGGCACGTGAAACCTTAAACTAGAGTGAATAAATGAAGACTCGACACACCACTTCCGAAAGGTTGCTGACCCCTGTATTAAGTGGTTATCTTGCTTCATGCTACTGTTGTCACTCGCTGTAACATCTGATATTGCACAAATGCAATGTAATTATGCAGTGCATGGAGAAGGAGCAAAGCACTTTGCCCTTGGATGGTACTTCAGTGCTGAAATAATAGGGACTGAACTGGGAGTAACTGATAAAAGGGACATTACACAGAGATAAAGAGAAAGATTTACAATACAAAGAATATGGGATATGCCTACACCATCTCAGCGGCTGCCTCTTCTTGCAGGACCCACAACTGCAGCTGGGACTATCTGGCAAAACAGTATTTAAAGCATGCAGGTATAGCTCTGAGGAACAGAGAGCTATAGAGCTTTCTCAGCGCAAGGCTCTGGGGAAATACGAGAGCAGAAGGAGTCCTAGTATCACCATTTTCACTTCTCATTGTGAGACTAACCACTGTGCCCTAGTATTCCACAAAGGACCAGACTGGGAAAAAATCCAGTAACACACACTTTGGCTTGTCTACTCTGCCTCCCCTCTCCCCCTTGCCCCCAATTGTCAGTTTAACTAAGTCAGTATAAAATTGTACATTCAGTTTTATTGGTACAACTGCATGTGGACAAGACCTTAGACTAGTAAACTTGAATTGCTTTTCCAAGAGTCTATGACAGATACCCAATGGCTATTTTTAGTAATTTTGTGTAGCTTTATAGGTGAGAGATTGGAGACAAACAAAGAACAAACAATGCTTGTTTTAATATTTAGTAAATGGACACTATGATATTACAAGACAACTGGTACATTCAGGGCTTGATCCTTCTCTTAAATCAGGGGCATGCAAGCTTTCTACGAACTTGTTACAGTCAGTCTCCTAGACCTTATATTACTCTTTGCGCCCCACTCCCCTTTATTTATCCACACTGGCTTTTTATCTGTCTGTTCAAACATTCTGACCACCATTGCAACAACAGCTGTCTTTTCTGTTTCTCCTGCTATTTGGATCAGTTCAGCTGCATCTTTCTCCCTTTCAAATCGCCATCGATTTTCAACTCTCATCTGAAAACATCTTACTATTTCCTTGAATATATTGTAACTTCTCTCCCTGCTATTGTTTTTATTTTGTTGCTATTTAACTGTGTAAAGCTTTATTATTCTTGTTTGAAAGATGCTATGCAAAATAAAGATGTTTTTGTACTGTATAGTACCATTAGTAACAAACATTTACATGTAAATATGAGTCTCTAAGGTGCAAAAGGTACTCCTTTTCTTTTTGCGGATACAGACTAACACGGCTGCTACTCTGACACCTGTGATAATCTGGAAATGTTTGTAGTGCTTTACAAACATAGGTGTCAATCCTGCAACCTGATTTGCACAGACAGACCTTTATGTTCACTGTGCTGAAGACTGGGGTATGGTTAAGCCTATGGGCTGGTCTACATTACAGGGAGAAGGGGAGGGGATCGATCTAAGTTACGCAGCTTCAGCTACTTGAATAACATAGCTGAAGTTGACGTATTTAGATCCACTTACCGCAGTGTCTTCACTGTGGTGTGTCGACAGGAGACGCCCTCCCATCAATTCTCCTTGCACTTTTCTTTGAGGAGGTGCAGTACTGGAGTCAATGCTAGAGCGATTGGCGGTCAATTTATCACATCTATACTAGACACAATAAATCGACTCCCGCTGGACCGATCGCTGCCTGTCGATCCAGCCGGTAGTGTAGACAAGCCCTTAAATAAGAGAGATTCCTTGTCCTGAGGAATTTACAGTTTACACTAGAAAGTTATAGGTTTTTAATAGTTAACGCAGTACAAAGATCCTACTGTTGTTGCAGTTATAGTGTTATAAAGGTGCCTTATACAGCTATGGCTGTTCCCATACAGGAAGGAGAAATAAATACAACTGCATCCATTTTAAAATTATTTCAGTAAAACAAAACAAAAAACCCCACACATCCTTAATTGATGTAGTTATTATTTTGGTACAAATTTTAAGTGTAAACCAGGCCTAAATTAGATAGTCACAACACCAAATATAGGATAACAGAGGAAAGGTGTGAGGATTAATGCTGATGGGAGGAAGGGAGGCAAAATGCTCGAAGAGTTGGGTTTTAAGGAGAGATTTGAAAGGGAGATGGTCCCTAGAGGACAAGAAAAGAGGGACTGTTATGGGTACAGGAGACAGTATATATAGAAGGCGTGAAGAAGAGCGTGGAAAAAAGGAGATGAGATGGTTGAGAAGAGGGAGGGGCAGTGCAGACCAGTGGAAGGAAAATGCTTCCCAAAAGGGATCAGAAACAACAAACGTGAAATGTACTGAAAGAACGTTTGTTTTTGTTCAAGATGAATTTAAAATTGTTTAGAAAAGGAAAAGCACTTTGTCAAACAAAATGAATCCTGTGAATATTTACCTGTCGAAGTAACTCATATAACCAGTCTGGCTCCATAAACTTTGTCTAAGAAGTCCGGATCAACAAAATTCAATTTGGAAGCTGTCAGTAAATTTGTGACCACCTGTCTGATCTGTACCAGGTTAACTAATCCAGACACCTCTGACTATAAAAGAAAAAGAATATATTATTGACTGAAACAAGAAGTAGCATATGGAAATGATTTTTTTCACCATTCAAAACGTTAGCTCACCAGTATTTTAATTCCATCAAGAGTGACATTAATCCAAGACTGACTATGTAAAGAGATGGTGATATGTAAATGAGTTACATTAAATTGCAATTTTTACTCACTTGGATTTTTTTCATCAGTAATCTCAAAATAGTTTCTTGGTTGAAATAAATGTAAAGAACTATATTAAAAAAAAGTCAAGCTGATTGTGTCTGAATTGTATTTTATCTAACACTGATCAAATAGCTGCTTTGTACACATTTCACTAACAGATGGACAAGTGATCCCATTTATGCTGCTTGTTACATGTTGACAGAGTGCATTAATTCATTTTGCCTCATTGGCAAGTTGAGATTTTAAGAAAACAATGCTAAGGTTACTCTCCTTCTGCATGGCTATCTTTGGAATGCTTCTTGGATTTTCATTAACTCTATCACCAAGATACCAAGGATGGGGGCAGTACTGCTAGGCAGTAGCAGCCTAAGACCAGAAACTTGTAAACAGCTTGCATTCTTTGCACTAACATGAAGAAAGTCTTCCCTTAAAGCCTTGTTGTGTTTCAGCATTTGTAGCTAGTTGGTCTAACTGGAGATGAATAGGTGGATAGCTGGCAAGAGCCTTGATACGTTACAGCTGTTGTGTGGAACAGCAGTCCCGAAATGCTGCAGCCAGAGAATACAGGCTTCAGTATAAACAGTACAACTCTCAAGATTCTGGCACTCTGCTGTCTGCATTCTGGCTTTGCTTGTGGACACAAATTATACACAGAGCCATTTCCAAGGTTTGCCCCCTTAACTTTTCAATCCAGTGTGACGGGGCAAGGCCAGATGGCTATAGAAAAATAGTGGGAGATAGATATATTAGCTCCAGGCTAAACAAATCCCTGGTACCAGGATAAGTTAAATGGCAGCTGCTTCACATCAATTAAGACAGCTGGGGCCAATTAAGAACTTTCCAGAAGGCAGGGAGAAGGCTAGGTTGATTGGGACACCTGAAGCCAATCGGGCTTGCTGAAACTAGTTAAAAGCCTCCCAGTTAGTCAGGTGGGTGTGGATATCAGGAGCTGTGGGAGGAAGTTGTGCTGTTGGAGAGACTGAGCAGTACACACCATATCAGGCACAAGGAAGGAGGCCCTGAGGTAAGGGTGAAGTGGAGCTTGAGGAAGTGAGGGCTGCTGTGGGGGAAGTAGCCCAGGGAATTGTACATGTCATGTTTCTAAAAGGTCAGCTACCATATCTGATACTATTAGGGTTCCTGGGCTGGAGCCTGGAGTAGAGGGTGGGCCTGGCTTCCCCCTTTGCCCCCCCCCAGTTAATCTCTGAGACTGGGAGACAACAGAGACTGTGCAAGGGAGGATAGCCTCTCCTCACCTTCCTTGCTGGCTTATGATGAAAATGGCTCAGTAGACTGTGACCCTTGTCTGTAGAGAAAGAAGGGTTTTGTGGAGGGTCACAGTGAGACTCTGAGGCTAGTGAAATCTGCCAGGAAATGTGGGACCCATGGAGAGAAGGACAGAGCTTTGTCACACCAGGGAGAAGGATGAAAAAGAAAAAGACAGAAGAGGCCTAATTCACCACTGCATTCTACCAGCTTTATGCTTGTATAAATTCACTGAAATCAATGGAATTACACCAGAGGTGCCATTTCAGATTTGTGGGTGGTGGTGGGGGAGGGGTGGCTCTAACCATGATTCTTAGGCACCTGAAACCTCTAGGTATTTTGCAGATAACTTAGAAATTAGCTGACAGGGGCACTGTATCTAGTTCATATATATAAAGAAAAAAATATACAAACACCAATTAAAGCCATGTTTAAAGTTTATATGTAAATTTAGAGCAGGGGTGGGCAAACTATGGCCTGCGGGTGAGATCTGGCCTGCCAGCTATTTTAAGCCAGCCCCTGAGCTCTGCTGGAGAGCAGCGTCTGGGGCTTGCCCCACTCTGGAGCTCCAGCAGGGGTGCAGGGTCAGGGGCCACTCCATGTGGCTCCCAGAAACCATGGCATGGCCCCCTCCGGCACTCCAGCCAGGGAGCAGGGTTGGGGGCTGTTCCATGAAGCTCCCGGAAGCAGCGGCATGGCCCCCCTTCAGCTCCTACACGCTCCAATAGCCCTGCTCCAATTATCCCCTCTGGTGCTCCAATGGGAGCTGCAGGGGTGATGCCTGCGGACGGGGCAGCATGCAGAGCTGCCTGGCTACGCCTCTCTGTACAAGCCAGAGAAGGGACATGCTGCTGCTTCTGGGAGGTGCTTGAGGTAAGCACCACCCGGAGCCTGTACCCCTGAGCCTCTCCCCAGCCCCCTGCCCCAGCCCTGATTGCCCCTTCCAGCCTCTGAACCCCTCGATTCCAGTCTGGAGCACCCTCTTGCACCCCAAATCCCTCATCCCCCATTGGCACTGGCCAAAATCTGTGGGAGTGAAGTGGCCATTGTCACAGTTCAGGGCAACTGCACCTGCATTCCCTCTCCCTAGTTCACCCAGGGCACCAACTTTTATGCTTGGGCAGAGACTCACATCTCTCTCCCTCTGGACCAGAGGCTTTCCAGGCTGCACTGTTCCCTGCCCACACTGTGATATCCCCAGCAAACCAGACCATTTAAAAGATCAGCACTTTACTTTCTCTCCAGAGATTATGAACATTGTAATTGCCAGCAGTTAAATTTACCACACAGCTCTTTGTAAGCAAGTACATTTATTCTTAAGATGAAAGCATTACAGATAAAACATATCAAAACCAATAAAGGAACCTATATACATAATAAAAAGCTTACCACAGGCCACCTCAACTCCAACCTTGGGCTCTTGTGGGTGTCAGTCCTTCAAAACTTATCACTGGGTTTCCCCCATCGTTATAAGTTCATAACTGACTCAGATTCAGAACCAGAACAACCACAAATAGTTGAGTCTTTCCTTTATACAGTTTGGGAATCCTATAACAGGTGATCAGCAGACAATAGCTCATCATTCCTCTTGGTGTAGTTTCAAAAGGCTGTATGTTTGCATAACTTGAGGTGGGGCATTTGTGTTCACCTCCTCCTAGATATTCCACTGGAAAACCACGTCACATTCTTTGTTCCAAAAGTCCATTCCTGACTGTCACATTATTCAATATATTCCTTCAAACCACCACATCTCGCCCCTTAAAAGATAATATGCAATCCCAGCCCACAATTATACAGAACCTTTGCATTTAATACAATGAACTCCAAAGATAATTACATTTAATTCAATAAGGTCTCCCCAGGATATTGCAGGAAATTGCCATATCTGTCACAGCCATCTGTACTGAGCATTAGTCAGGGCTGATGCAGTTTTCAGGGACTGTTACCATGACTTTGGTAGGAGACAACAAGAGTTCTGCAAATGTATTTTCTTTTCATTATGTTTACCAATGTTTTAATAAGAGCAGTATTGGGTCATACACAAGTTTTGTGAATTAACGTATTAATCTAAAGAAGCTGCTGGACATATGATTTGGCAGATTTTCAGGTTCTGCTGTTGGAGCACGTAAGAAAAAGAATTGCTCCTTGTATTTGTAGGAACTGAACTCCTTTGCCTTTTTGACGTAAATGTAGTTTTACAGGGTTTTATTGCTCATGTGCTTAAAGGTTACAATAGACACAGTGTTATAAATTAAACCATATATAACTTGAATCCCTAACTGATACAATGTGAAATCCCTCCAAGGAATATTAGGGCTTGATTCCTGATGGCTTGGTTCCTGTTCACATCAGTAACTAAGTATTATGTCTGTGCGAGGAGAATAGAGACTCAAACCCACTATCCTCCTGTTTAGGGGCCCTACAGGATAATCCAGTACGTTAAAAAAAATAGCATTTCTTTCCATATTTGATTCACTTCTTTGATATCCTGCTTTGCTGGGTAAATAGTATAACATGACTTGCAGAAAGAAAATTATTGTAAGTAACGTAGTGTATTCGTATTGTAAGTGACATAGTGTATGCCATGTAACCCCACTCACAATTGCCATGGGAGGAAATTTTGTCTTTTAATAATTTACTAATAATATAGTAAATATAGTAGCCAGTCCTGCAACCCTTGCTAATGGAAATTTTCCTTTCTCACAAAAGTAATCCCACTAAGTTCAGTGGGACTACCTGAGTGAATAAAGCCAGACGTCTCAGGCATTTGTGTCTGACCCAGTCACGTGAATCTTAGTACTTAACAGTGCACATATACTGTAAAATATCAAAAAGTATATAATTAAATACAATGTCCCTTTAGTTTCCAAATTACAAAAAGAGTCATATCATTCCCTCAGTCTACTTGTGCAAGTCTAACTGTTAGCAATTGGAGTTGTGGTCCGAGGGCAAAACATGGCCAAGAATTTACTGTTTCACTAGTGTAACACAACAAGGAAGTAAAACAGGCAAATGCTCAGTAATTGGACATTGCCCTAGATCCGTGCACACAACTTCCAGTGGCAGGAAGGCCAGTGTATAGCTCTTGGAATGGACAAGTGGCAAAGACTGAGAAATGTAAGGCAGCTCATGAGGAATATATGCAATTGTTGACATGTGAATCTGTTTTTTAAAATAAAATAAGGGTGGAAGTTTTAATTGCCATGAATACCAAGAGTAACATTCTGAACCTAACTTCTAGAATACAAGGACAATGTTTCAGTTGTTTTACATTATCCCAAACCTTATGAGAATTATACATTTACAGCTACTGCCTACACAAGCCATAACTGATTAAAAATGACATCATTTGTGAGTTATTTACATAGGAATAAGACTACTGTTGGTCACCACATACTTTACCCTGTTCATTACTTAATTACTTTATACAAAATGGAATATAAATTGCAACATTGCATGTAAACATTCATTACTTATCTTGTTCTCTGATGATACAACAGTTTATTTTCTGAACGACATAGTATTGTTACAGTAGTGTTAATCTTGATTAACATTAAATAAATAAAAAACCTAAAACAAGTCCTTGTTAAACATCCACATAGTAGGTTAAGATGCTGGTCCAAATATTGTCAATAGTTCAAGACATCAATTAGCTGTTGATCATGCAGACCTTCTATTTAGGTAGGCATTCTCCTATTCAGAAAGGATTACAAATCACATTTCTGTAGCCAATTGAAGGTTTCATTTTAGGGTTGTATTGCTTGTTATGCATCTGTGATTTCTTTCAGTATCAGTTGAGTGAAACAAAATTGTGGTTCTCTCCTCACCTCCCCAAACCTTATTTTAAGTAATAAAGTAATTGGTAATAAGGCTCTCATCCTACAATTAACAGCACTTGGGTGGAGTTCTTTGGCTGCATGGAGCCAGGTTGCTGTTGAAGGGGCACTTTGTGAGTGCAGTAGTCCCACCCGCCCTTTTCAGGGTGGGGGCCTAAATTTGCTGTAATCTTCACATCAGAAAGTGTGATTTGTTTCTCTGAATTGGAAAGACCTTATTTGGCATTCTATTCACAGCGCTTCTAACTACAGGTGATATTTATCTCAATATTTTCTCCTTGGGAAATCTGTTTGTACACTCTTCACCTGGAAACAGTATTATTATTATATTTGTTTACACATGGAAGGCTCCTACACATCCCTTGAATTTGTAACAGGGTTTCCCCTTTCTGTTAGGAAAGTCATCGAATGGTTTCCAAAGTGGGGACAATTTGGAGATTTAACACAAAAAAGATCAGACAGTATTTATTTACAGCCTGCACATGTACCAGTGTTGGCAGAATAAGGTACTTGGGCATTGCATTAGAATAAGGTAATAGCAAAGTGTAAGAGGAAATCAGGAAAGGAAATACATGACAGAGCTCTGACCCCTTAGGGGTCTAGAGGAAACCCTTGGAAGAGTTGCTTTTTCACAATTAAATCTCACTTCTGCAAATGAAGTAGGGCTGAGATTTTCAAAGCTATCTAGGATATTTGAATGTGTGTCCGTATCCCCTAGGCAGCTTTGAAAGTCTCAGTCTGGAAGTTACTTCTTGGCCTCAGCTGCTATTTTGCTTCCATATACTTCATGCATTGTTAGTTTATTATTTATTTGTTCCTTGTTCTCAGCTTCTTCCTGACTTAAATATTGCATTTTAGATTGATTCCCTCAGTGACCAAACTGAATGCAACCTGAAGTAAAGAATCCAAAAGGAAAACCTAAAAGGAAAAAGCTGAAGGCCTGATTCTGACATTCATACTTATATGGAGCAGTACTTTCGTCTGAGTAGTCTCATTAATTTCAATGGGACCTTTTGTGGAGTAAAGTATGCCTCAATGCAAAGATGGCAAATTCAGGCTTAATATTTGCATTGCTGTATTCAAGATTTTTTTTTTCTTATCAAATGAAACTTGGCTAATGTAATTAGCACTCTAAGAAAATCCCTTTAGCTCTACTCATAACATCTATCCTTGGTATAATCAAGGATGGTTTGGAACTTTAATTGAAAATATGAGAGAGAGAATTTTGTCTGGCAACCGTTGTTATATTGTCAAAATGAATCTGAAATATTTCACAAATTCTCATTGAGAAGTTATTATTCAAAGAGTTAAAAACAAAAAACAAAAAAAAAAGTCACTAAAAGGCAAAACACAAAACAGAATAAAAAACGCTCCCCAAACCCTGGATTTTTGCAAGTAGACTGTAAATTACTGAAAATCAATTCCTTGATTATTCCAGAAACAAAAAAGGAGTTGAAGTACACACATGCGTGTCCATCAACCCTGCTTAATTTTCATGTTAATCTATGTTTCTTTTCAGTTTTCAAAAATGAAAAATTTATAGTGACTTACAAGATAAAAGCAAAATTTAAGTTAGAATGCAATGCACAAAATACTTGGTAGTGGGATTTCTTGACTCAGATATTTAGAAGTTTGAGTTTAAAGATTTTTATAGTGACATTTCATAGATTCAGGAGACAGGGAACATTATGCAAACAAATAGGAATGTGAAGTAATTTAACTTTATTTTGGAATACAAGTCTGCAAAATTAAATTTCTTTGCCAAACCTACTGATGACAATTTTTATCATCACACAGAGGGCAACATACACTGACTAACAGACCATAAAACTCTTGTATTTGTAAGATGGAAAAATATGGATGTAGTTACTGAATGTACATATATGGGGGTGAAATTCTAGTGCTATTGAACTCAATGGGAACACTCCCATTCACTATATTAGGGCTAGGATTTTACCTGGGGTGTTCTCATATGTTGACTGTTCTTTATGCTGAATGGTTGTAGACTTAAATTCACAATTTGGGGTCTTATCTTGCATACTTTGCTCACATATGACCAGAGTGCTTGGCCTTTATATCGACAGGTTTCAGAGTAACAGCCGTGTTAGTCTGTATTCACAAAAAGAAAAGGAGTACTTGTGGCACCTTAGAGACTAACCAATTTATTTGAGCATAAGCTTTCGTGAGCTACAGCTCACTTCATCGGATGCATACTGTGGAAAGTGTAGAAGATCTTTTTATACACACAAAGCATGAAAAAATACCTCCTCCCACCCCACTCTCCTGATAAGCTATTACCAGCAGGACAGTGGGGTGGGAGGAGGTATTTTTTCATGCTTTGTGTGTATAAAAAGATCTTCTACACTTTCCACAGTATGCATCCGATGAAGTGAGCTGTAGCTCACGAAAGCTTATGCTCAGATAAATTGGTTAGTCTCTAAGGTGCCACAAGTACTCCTTTTCTTTTTGGCCTTTATATGTGTACCTTATACAGGTGTGCAAAGGGTGCGAAGTGCCTTTCCTCCTGCACTTTGTACATGGACCAAGTAATGACCAAGTTACAATATCTGTGTCTGTATTTGAGGATGCATAGAGCTTGCTCCATTTCTCAAAAAGAAAAGGAGTACTTGTGGCACCTTAGAGACTAACAAATTTATTTGAGCATAAGCTTTTGTGAGCTACAGCTCACTTCATCAGATGCATGCAGTGGAAAATACAGTAGGGAGATTTTATATACACAGAGAACATGAAACAATGGGTGTTACCATACACACTGTAAGAAGAGTGATCAGGTATGGTGAGCTATTACCAGCAGGAGAGCGGGGTGGGGGGGCAGGACCTTTTGTAGTGATAATCAGGGTGGGCCATTTCCAGCAGTTGACAAGAACGTGTGAAGAACAGTAGGGGGGGAAATAAACATGGGGAAATAGTTTTACTTTGTGTAATGACACATCCATTCCCAGTCTTTATTCAAGCCTAAATTAACTGTATCCAGTTTGCAAATGAATTCCAATTCTGTTTACCTGGGGAAGCTCGGTGCTGCCCTTCTGTGCACTGCTCCAGAACCTGTGCACTGCTGAAATAAATTGTACTCCCTCAGATGGTGTGGCAACATGGGCAGCATGTATAAGAGGCTTGGGGAGGCTGGCTATGCAGGGGACAAATGCTGGATGAGGCATGGGGCACCTTCCTTTGGAGGTGTGCCAGCCTGCCACCTTTGCACCTGTGTAGGAGCACTGGACACTCCCTCGAAGTGGCAGGGACCACCGGTGCCCAGACTTTACCCCTGCCTGTGCTCTGCCCTCGGTTAGCCCTGAGGCCCTGCCCTCACTCCGCCTCTTTCCCCAAGGCCCATGTTTGGGCAGGCTGCACAGAATGGGGAGGCTGGGCATGTTTGGGCACTGCACAGAACAGGGGCACTGGGCATGCCTGGGATGCATAAGCCACAGCGCCTAGGCAACGTGAACCCAACAAGCCAGTGGAGTGTTCCCCCCGTGCAGTGCCCTGGGGGGTGGGGAGAATGGCAGCCTTTGTTCTGTGCCCCAGTGCAGCACTCTTGGATGGGCACCTGCCAGGCTGTGGGGGGCTGAATTTCCAGTCAGCTGGGGGCCGGGCTGCACTTCCCCAAGCCAGACTCTGCAGGGACATAAATGGAGGTGGATTGAAGAGGGTATCAGGTTACGTGACTGTCTAGCTAGCACTCACTCCCCCACACTATGCCCCCCTACACAACCCACCAATCTACCTACACACACGCACACTATACCCCCTGCACACCTACACACACACACACTATACCTGATGCACAATCCACCTACACACACACTATACCCTCCCACTTTTTTCCTGCCTTAAGGTGAGGGGAGGGGGCAGAGAGTGGTGAGGGGAGGGGGCAGAAAGGATTGAGTGGTGGGCAGAGCTTCGGGGGAAGAGGTGGAGCAAGGGCGGGGTCTTGGGGAAAGAAGCCAAGCGGGGGTGGGGCCTTGTGATAGGGGGGCCACGGTTTGGGTACTGGTGGGCCACCCCACTTCTAGTGATCTTGAAAGACTCATGCGATGCCTATGTGTGGCAATGGTATTCTCTCCCTGTGCACCAGATCAAGTAGCAAGGACTTCTATACTTCTGTAGGGGAACTACCAGGAGCAGGAACTTGCTTTTCATGGGGGAGTTTTATTTCACTAATAAAATGTTCCTCAACGCTGTGATTGAGAGAGCACCTCCGGGGATGAGATGATGCTTTACTCTCCTTAACTGTTGAGTCCTTGACGTCTGCATAGTATTGGTGGATTCGGTGATGTAGGTATATGTTTATTAAGAACTAGATGGAGACCACCAATGCATTTCAAGGGCCAGCACATAAACTGTAATTTTTCAAAAAGAAAGATTGTTAAAAACAAAGAATTTCTGCAGCATTACCCATAAATATTACCCATAAATTGCAGCATTACCCATAAATTGCATTTTAACTGTTTGTTTTTGAGTTACATAACCATTATCTTTGAGCTCTCTTCCTTTTGTGGAATGTACATACACTGTAACTAAGAGAATTGTCAAAGTCAGATTCAGGACTCACATAATTTGTCAGACCACTCTGTTTATTAGCAAAGCGCTTTGCCAATGCACCCAGATGTGAGCCCCTCTCTGAGGCTAAAGATAACTTATTTATACAGCTAAGCCAAAGCCAATTTAACATAAGAGACAAAAGGAAGTAGAAACTGACAAATATACATACATATGTTATTTGCATACTAACGTTTACCAATCTCCTAGCTCAGCAGTCTTTTCCAATGAGAGCACAAGTCCCTCCTTTTGCCACCAGCACTATGTCCAATGCCTGACGGTTTTGGAGGGCCATCTGTCGGATTGCCCCTGTTTCTTTGGCCAGGGCTCTTAAACGTTCTCCGGTTTCATTTGCCATTATTTCAACTACTGCTTGTAACCTTAGGAGACCTTTTGTATGGTGTATTACTCCCCCTAATGGTATTAAGGAACTGCCAGTGGCCTCTTCCCAGGTTAAGGGGCTTATGTTATTTACGTGCCGTTGGGCATCTGTTAAGTCCCCTCTTTTTCGCCTGAAATTGCAGAGGCGTTCTCGAGGGAAGGTTCCTAGCACTCGGAATTGTGGGAAGAGTCGGGCAGGATAACAGATTCCTGACCAATTAGCTGCTAGTTCGGTATAAGCTCTGGTCCCACACACCCAGTGATGGCCTATTAAGGCCAAGAAGGGTTGGTTGCACCCATTTGTCATATAGGTGTTTGCAAAGGAGGAGTAGTATCCCCCAAAGGGTACAGGGTAATTCTCCTTACGAGGAGTGGTGTTATTTGCATGACATTGAAAGATTGTATTGTTTTCACTAAGGTTACTGTAGGGGGAATATGTGATTGATTTCTCTGTTTGATCCCAGGTTGAGAAAAAATTCATATCTCCATACCCGGCCCGCCACTTTTTAGTTTTGTTTGAATAATCCCATACACCATTGGCCACAATATGCTGAAGGCAACGGCTTTTCCCCAGATCCAGCCCTGTCCCATTACACACTCAACACCAATGACCTTTTCCCTCCACCACACTTATCCATTTAGTTGCATTTATTCCCACCGCTTCCCAAGTGTCATTGCTGATCCATATTTTGTTGAATGGACGGGGCCTCCAGTGAGGTCTGGGGACTTGAGTGGGATAGCCAGGACAGGAACACCAGTTTGAGAGTGGGCTGGGATGTGGCTGCAGACCCAGCAATTAGAAATATTAAGGATCTGAGCTATCCACACCTGCTGCTGGATAAAAGAATTGTCATCATGGTCTCCCCAGACCGTAAGATACCAGCAGCCGAGGAACAGTGTCTGCTTCTGGCAATGCTTACAAGAACGTAGATTGTAAGGTATTGCAGACTGTTCCTCTACGTCTTCTTCTGGAGTCAAAATTGACTCTGTGTTGTCCTGAGGTGGTGATTGGTTCTCTGGGGATGGTGCCTTTTTATGCTGTGAAGCATGTATCCACGCTGTGATGCCAGATAGTCCAACAGCCGTCTGTGTAGTAAGCAGTACCTGATGAGGACTCTTCCACCGGGGCTCCAAGGCGTGCTTTCGATGACGGCGCCGTACGTAGACCCAATCACCTGGCTCGAGGTTGTGGCAAGCGTCGGAGGTGGGTTCCGTGGGCCAGGTGGCTCGAACCTGTGAATGGAAGTGACTTACAGCTTGCATTAGTCCCTTGCAATACTGAAGAAGTGCACTGTGAGTCAAGTTCGAATCTGGAACGGGAGTCATAGCTTGCATAGGCTTAAGTACACCATTTCGTGTTTCAACTGCACCTGCACTCTGTAGGTGGTAGGGACAGTGCAACAGGTGTTTGATATACAATATACGGTCCAGGTGTTGAAGAAGTTGTCCAGTAAAATGTATACCCCGATCAAAGCAGGAATTCCCTTGGCAGGCATAATATGATTTAACAAACGTTTGGCAACAGACAGTGGGTCAGCCTTGCGACAAGGAAAGGCTTCAATCCAACCGGAGAATAAACGTACCATAACCAATATAAATTCATATTGTTGACACTTAGGCATTTGTGCAAGAACGGTGCTTGAGGCAGGCCCTGGAACCCCTGGGCCACTTTTACAGGTTTACCAATATTATGGCTTTGTGGTACAGGCTGCACAGTGGCGGGCTGCAAAAGAGCTAAAATGGGGGGCCCACCATCCTGTCTTAGTTACAGCAGAGACCATCCCCTCCTTTCCGACATGCGAAACACCGTGTAGCAGGGCAGCCAGAGAGGGGTAGAGTGAAAAGGGGGCTACAAAGGCGCCAGTAGGCGAGCGCCAAAAGGAATTGGGATGTAGAGAGCAACCTTGGGCAACCCAGGATTCTTTCTCGGTTTCTGGGGCAGAGTCTTGGAGCAGGGCGAGGTCAGTAAGGGACCAGGAGGGTAAGAGGAGAGCGGAGAACAAGGGAATCAGACATTTTGACTAGGCGCGCTGCAGCAGCCACAGCACGCAGGCAGGGGGGTAAGCCTTGGGCAACAGGGTCTAAAGTGGCAGAGAAATAAGCCACTGGGCGGTTCTTTTCTCCATGCATCTGAGTGAGAACTCCAAGCGCACACCCAGATTGTTCGTGGCAGAAAAGGGTAAAAGGCTTAGAATAGTCAGGCAGCCCTAAGGCAGGGGCAGAAGCCAAACCCTGTTTGAGGGAAACAAAGGCAGAATTGGCCTCTGGGGGCCACGGCATGGGGTCAGGCACAGAGAATCGAGTGAGTTCCTGGAGAGGTTTTGCAAGGGAGGCATATTGGGGAATCCACTGTCTGCAAAATCCAGCCATGCCTAAAAACTTCTGGACCTGACTTGGGGAGCGGGTTCAGGGAAAGCTAAGGATAACTTGGAAGCGGGTGGGAGAAAGTGCACGGGAACCCTGGGAGAGGAGAAAGCCGAGGTATGTGACAGAAGCTTGACAGAGTTGTAGTTTAGAGCGAGAAGCTTTGTGACCCTTATTTGCTAGGGCAGTAAGGAGCACTAAAGAGTCAGTTTCAGAGGCAGACAATGAAGGGGAACAGAGGAGTAGATCATCTACATATTGGACTCGTGTGGACCTGGACGGGAAAACAAGGTCAGCAAGGTCTCGGGCTAATGCTTGGGAAAAATATGACAGGCTTTCAGTATACCCCTGGGGCAGTGTGGTCCATGTGTACTGTTGCCCCTTGTAAGAAAAGGCAAACAGGAACTGGGAGTCAGGGTGAACCAGGAGAGAAAAAAAAGCAGAGCATAAATCAACAACAGTAAAATGAGTTGCATCTGGTGGGATAGAAGCCAGAATCTTTGAGAGAGGGAAGTTTTGATTCTGTCCACCTATGATTTGCCTCTTCCCACCACTGCATGAAACAATCAACCTCTCCTTTTGCCAATTTAGTCGTAGGTTGGCCGAGTTTGTCTTTTAAGATGTCTACTCGGTCTTTGTC
Organism: Lepidochelys olivacea; assembly: GCF_965140295.1. Lineage (NCBI taxonomy): Eukaryota > Metazoa > Chordata > Testudines > Cheloniidae > Lepidochelys > Lepidochelys olivacea. The sequence goes on along the minus strand of NC_140411.1, from coordinate 135,634,485 downwards.
CCAAGATCCTAACAGTGGCCACTGAATTTTGGGATTCTCCTGAGTTAGCCTTTTGCATTCCCATACACATCTCCCCCACCCACCCACCCCCGCGCCAAGGTCAGCCTTTTGAAGCCATCCCCCACCCATGTCATGAGGTTTTCTGTTCATTAAAACACAGCAATGCTAGCAACAAGACAAACAACACAAAACATAGATCCATGGTATTCTGAATTATTCTTCCGCTGGCACCAGCTTGCTTGTAGAGTCTGAAAACAAAAGAAACCATTTCCACCCCCCTGGTGGGGACAGATTATTGCTTTATAATTATACCACTTTCTTTTACAAATTTCCTTGCTAATTGCAGGAAAAACAGAAGAATTACCTCCAGGCTGTCCTTATTTTGTTCTATAGTCACGCTGTTCTATAGTCAGGCTAGTGAATTACCCCACTCACTGGTCATCTATGAAATTCATGAGGTGGTGTACCTCAGTTTCCCCTCTTGTGCAACAGACCATGTTTGCAATAGTTTCTCTGCTGTACCAAGCTATAAGTTTATTCTCAGGTAATAGCGGAGACACAGCTTCAGATTTTAGCACTATTCACACACACAAAATTCTCTTTTGCCTAACATCCCTTGCGCTGTGATTACTCTTTACACAACTGTACCCCGATTACACTTCCATCTTGTACTAGACACAACCAGGAGCAGCCAAGTTAAGTTCCAATAGAAACCCCTTACATCCTTTAGTGATTTTGATTATATTACCCAATAGTCAAATAATTTTAATCAGATTCTCTCTCTGCCTGCTGCCTGCAGCAGTCCCTTATAGACTATTTCTGTGGGAAAAGGGCCCATTTTCCCTCAGAATAGCTGTAAAGGCTTCTGGGGACAGAAGCGTAGTGCTGGTAGTAGTCACTCTACCTGACCCCCTTAGCCTAGACCATTTTTCCAGAAATTTACAGGAGTCCGGACTCTTCCTAAAATACATAAACTGAGCCGGCGTTCCTTTAGGGAACTGTCCCGACTTAGACATCTGGTAACCCATACAGAAGGACTTTACACACCAATCACACAAGAAGGAAAGTCGGGTTCATCAGAGCGATGCCCGGTGCAACACACAAAAGGAGCCCACAGGCTACTGCCTCAATCGCCCTTGCTTTCACACTAAGGGTTTTACCCAAGGCGCGTTGCGGCTGCGATTGTGCAGATTTCACTCACTCATACCGTGGGAAGAGGAACCCTTTGGTCAGCCGATCCCCGGATAGAGACGGCGCCCAGACTCAAACACACCACAGGGAGGACGGATAGACACAGAGACAAGACAGTCCTCAGTCTGGACAAAACACAGAAATAATTACCTGACCAGATTCCTGATGTCAGATCCCGGGATCCCTACCAGAACAGTGTGGGAACCAACAGGTTCGATGGCGTAGACTTCACTGTGGTCATGTACCCTTCCGTTCTGGCAGAGGACTGCTCGGGCCAAATGCCTTAGTGCCAGCTTGCCACGGCCGACCTAAGAACAGTCAGGAGTCACACGGCCCCAGTGAAGACGGTTGCCATCTCAGTGGAACCTCCAAATTGTCAAAGTCGGATTCAGGACTCACATAATTTGTCAGACCACTCTGTTTATTAACAAAGTGCTTTGCCAATGAAACCAGATGTGAGCCCCTCTCTGAGGCTAAAGACAACTTATTTATACAGCTAAGCCAAAGCCAATTTAACATAAGAGACAAAAGGAAGCAGAAACATACATATCTTATTTGCATACTAATGTTTACCAATCTCCTAGCTCAGTAGGAGCTGTAAGTTAATTAGTTTGAGGACCCATTGTCTCACACGCCTTAATGTTTCTCTTCCTGACAACTATATCTCAACAAACCCTTCAAGTAGCATTTCTTTAATGAATTATAATTTCAATATAATTCATTCTACTTTCACAGTATGAAAGTCTTCTCTTGGTTAGAAGAGAAATGTGCCAATGCCCAGAGGAAGGAATAGGCAGACAATATCTCTCTTGAGCACTGTCCAGCAGGCAAAAAGGAAGCTTCTGCTCACCCTCGAAGATATGGAGTTAGTTTTTTGATGACACAGGAGAGGTATATAGCTAGCGAAGTGAAGGGATTGTACAAGGAGAAAATAACTTCCTGGGTGCCTTTCACCTGAGGATCTCACTACTGAGTTTTACAGCCCATATTTTACAGATGGAGCAAAAAAAATTATTGAGTAAGCCTAATAGATTTGCTCAAAGTCACACAGTGAGAGAAGAACCAAGAAGTTCTGAGCCCTATTTACTGCTCTGAGGACCACATCACCTAAACCACATCACCTCCATAACAGAAAGATAGAGTTGGTCTGAGAACTATCCTCTGACCTCATTTAGTATGGCCTCTTGACACCTGAGCCTCTCACTGCCTAGAGGAGGTATGCACCTTAGTCAGAAGGACAATGAAGGACGGAGAGTTGATTATGTCTAAGTGGCTCAGTCACACCTCCACAATTTCACAACTGTTTGCTCACTGTAAGGGCATGGCTACACTGGAAACTTCAAAGCGCTGTTGCGGGAGCAAAGTGCGAGTAGAGAGCTCTCCTGGTAATCCACCTCCACGAGGGATAGTGTTATGTAGTGTTGTGAGATAGAATTAGGGTGACAGTTAAATATTAAACAACCCAGTATCACTAATGCTTGGCACTGTAAAAACTCAATTAGTGGTTTGAATTACCTAATAACTTCAAAAGTGCTATCTTGAAGCAAACAAGACTCAGTTAAATTCTGATCAGCCTTCACTGCTGGTGTCAACAGTATAGTAGTGGGTGGGAGAGGAGAGGTGAAAGTTCTACTGATGTGCTCATATGTTTTCAGTCAACAAGCAAACAGTGGAGCTGCTTAACAGTGTGGTCCAAGGAAACAACTGCAGGGGTATCCCACAATAATGACTTTGCGCTGGAAATCTAGAAAACCATTATTTTAAACCCTAGCCCGGGGTGGGCAAACTACGGCCCACAGGCTGGATCTGGCCTGTCAGGGCCTTGGATCCAGCCTGCAGGATTGCTACCCCCATGGCACTACGGGCCCCGAGCCGCTGCTGGAAGTGGCCAGCACCAAGTCCCTGTGGCCCCTGGGGGAGGGAGGGCAGAGGGCTCGGCGCACTGCCCTCACCTGCAGGCATCACCTGCCACAGCTCCCATTGGCCAGGAACGGGGAACCACGGTCAATGGGAGCTTCGGGGGAGGTACCCACGGGCGAGGGCAGTGCGCAGAGCCCTCTGCCCTCAACCCCTTGGGGCTGCAGGGACGTGGTGCTGGCCGCTTCTGGGAACGGTGCAGGGCCAGGGCAGGCAGGGAGCCTGTCTTAGCCCTGCTGCGCACCGCTGCCACCCCAGAGCTGCACTCCGAACCCCTCCTGCACCCCAGCCCTGTGCAGTAACCCACACCCCTCCCACACCGCAACTCCCTGCCCTGAGCCCCCTGCCACACCCGTCCTGCACCCCAACCCCCTGCCCTGAGCCCCCTCCTGCACTCTGCACCCTTCCTGCACCTCAACCCCCTGCCCTGAGCCCCCTCCCACCCTCCTGCACCTCAACCCCTGCTCTGAGCCCCCTCCCGCACTCCCCACCCCCTCCTGCCCCCAACCCCAAGCCCCCTAACCTCCTGCCTTGAGCCCCCTGCCACACCCAACCCCCTGCCCTGAGCCCCCTTGTACACCCTGCACTCCTCCTGTGCCCCAAACCCTTGCCTTGAGCCCCCTTGTACACCCTGCACCCCTCCTGTGCCCCAAACTCTTGCCCTGAGCCCCTTCCTGCACACTGCACCCCCTCCTACACCCTAGCCCCCTGCCCTAGCCCTACATTCATGGCCCTGCATGCAAGTTACCCACCCAGATGTGGTCCTTGGGCCAAAAAGTTTGCCCACCCCTGCCCTAGCCTGTAATGTGAAAATGTCTGATACAGTCAGTGATAGTTATGAGTAGTTTTTTATAATTAAGAGTGAAGAGCCTCAAGAAGTGCCTGAAGTATTTCTGTTTGCAGTCTTGTTGTAGCTGTGTTGGTCCCAGGATATTAGAGAGACAAGGTGGATGAAGTAATATCTTTTATTGGACCAGCTTCTGTTGATGAGAGAGACAAACTTGTGAGTTTACAAAGAGCTCTTCTTCAGGTCTGGGAGATGTACTCAGCTGTCACAGCTAAATACAAGGTGGAACAGATTGTTTAGGATAAGTAGTTAACACATTTCAAGGGACCATTCAAGGTGAAGAGGCCCATTAACACCTCTGCAGTCATGGGAAGGAAGCAGAGAGGGAGGAGCAGCTGTGAGGAATTGTTAATGGGTTACAGATTGTTGTAATAAGCCATAAATCCAGTGTCTCTATGCATCTGATGAAGTGAGCTGTAGCTGACGAAAGCTTATGCTCAAATAAATGGGTTAGTCTCTAAGGTGCCACAAGTACTCCTTTTCTTTTTGCGAATACAGACTAACATGGCTGTTACTCTGAAACCTGTCTCTATTCAGTCCATGATTTTTAGTATCTAGCAAAGTTATGAATTTAAGCTCCCAAACTCATCTTTTGAAGGTGGTGTGCACATTTCCTTTGAGGATGAGGGCTGAGAAGTCAGATGTAGAGTGTTCACTTTGTGAAAAGTGTTCCCCCACAGGGGACAGGGTGTTTTTGTCTTTTATCATTTTTCTGTCTGAGTTCATTAGAGAGCATAGTGATTGTCTGGTTTCACCCACATAGTGGCTATTGCGGTATTTAGTGCACTAGATGAGGTACACCACATGTTGGATAGGCATGTGTAGGACCCATGGATCTCAAAAGGTGTGTTGTGGGGGTTGTTGCCATTATAGCAGTGGAGATGTCTACAGGTTTTGTATCTGTTCTGGAAGGGTCTGGTGCTGCTTTAAGTTGGTGTCCTGGTCTGTGGGGAGCTTGTTTCTGATGAGGAGCTTGGACAGGTGAGGGTTGATGTAAGGCCAGAAGAGGAGGTTCAGGAAATATTTCTTTTAGGATAGGTTCCCCATTGAATATTGGGTTGCCACCTTTCTAATTGCTATTAGCTGAGGCCCTACCCTGTACCCTGCTTCCCCCAAGGCCCCACCCCTTCTCCACCTCTTCCCTTGAGGCCCTACTCTTGCTCAGCCTCTTCTTCCTAAGGCCCCACCCCCATCACTGGCTCCTCTCCCTCCCTGCCACTTGCTGGATAGTTTTCCTCCTCCTCTTCCAGCTGGGCTCCCTCTGCTCTGGGGCTGGGACAGGAGCTGCTGTTGCCAAGTAGGAGCAGGTAGGAGGCAGCCCCAGCTGAGCAGGGGCTGGCACAGGTTAATGATCCCATGCCTCCCCCTGCCCCACAGTAATGGACTCTTGGTGTCAAAAAAATAGGAATCTGGCAACCCTAAATGGCACCTGGACACAGACTGACTGGGTAAAATTTGGATGGGTGGCAACCCTAATTGAGTATAGGTTTTAGTTGTTTGATACCCCGTATGGTTTCCAGTATGGGGTGTGGGGGGGGAGGGATAGCTCAGTGGTTGTAGCATTGGCCTGCTAAACCCAGGGTTGTGAGTTCAGCCCTTGAGGGGTATGTGGGGCAAAATCCATTTAGGGATGTGGGGCAAAAATTGGGGATTGGTCCTGCTTTGAGCAGGGGATTGGACTAGATGACCTCCTAAGGTCCCTTCCAACCCTGATATTCTATGATTCTATGGCAAGGAGGGGTGGGTGGTTTCTGTATTGAAGCAGGGTCTCTCAGGGTATTTGGGTGGCCCATTCCAGGATATGATCTACTTCTCTGGTAAAGTGATAGTGGTTTTGTGTGTGTTAAGGTATATATCCCAGACTTTCTCCTCAGAGCATATTCTGTGGTATCTGAGTGCCTGGCTATAGATAACAGATTTCTTGGTGTGTTTAGGGTGGTTACTGGATCTGTGAAGGTATGTATGGTGATCCATAGGTTTCCTGTATATAGTTGCCTGTAGGGCTCCATTGTTGAAGCTGATTGTGGTGTCCAGAAAGTTGATGCTGGTGTGGGAGTGTTTTATAGGGAGTTTAATGGATGGGTGGTGGTGGTTGAAGTTGTGGTGGCAGTCTGAAGGAGTTTAAGTAGTCTGTCCAGAGGATGAAAATATACTCTATGTATCTCAGGTATTTCACTGGTTTCCATGGTGCATTTGTCCAGAAATTCTCCTGCAAGGTGGTCCATGAAGAGGTTGGCATATTGAGGAGCCATCCTAGTACCCATGGTTTGGACAAAGTGTGTGTTGTTGAATGTAAAATTGTTATGGGTGAGGATGAAATGGCTGAGTTTGGCAATGTTTTTGGGGTAGATATCTGATGGTTGTCCATTGTATTGCAAATATTTGAGGCAGGCAGCTAAGCTGTCATTGTGAGGATTGCTGTAGAGGGAGGTGACATGGCAAGAAAGTTTGTGGAGGAAGTAGGTTGTGTCCTGGAGCAAGCTGGCCTTGTGTGTCAAAATCTGCACAACGCTTTCAAAAGAGAAGCCTGGGAGCTTAAATTTGAAATTTTGCTGGATGCTAAAAATCATGGTCTGAAGAGACATTGTGGCTTATTACAACAACTTGTAACCCACTAACAAGCTCTCAGTAGCTCCACCGCCATCCTTTCCTCCCTATGACTGCAAGACTGTTAACAGGCTATTTCACCTTGAATTGTCTATTGAAATATGTGAATTACTTATGTTAAACAATCCTTTCCCTCTTGTATTGAGCAATGACACTGGGTATCTACCTTTCCCAGACCTGAAGAAGAGCTCTTTGTAAGCTTTCAGAGGGGTAGCACTGTTAGTCTGCATCAGCAAAAACAACGAGGAGTCCTTGTGGCACCTTAGAGACCTTTATTGCTCTCAGCGCTAAAACTACCACTGCTGGTTTGGGGTGGGTTTTTTAAATTGAGAGCTCTCTCTCAGCGATAAAGTGTGACTACACTGTAACGTGGGCAGTGTAGACATACATTTGTTAGGGTATTTAGTCATAAGCTTTCGTGGGCTATAACCCACTTCATCAGATGCAACCTGATGAGGGTTATAGCCCACAAAACCTTATGCCCAAATAAATTTGTTAGTCTCTAAAGTGCCACAAGGAGGACACCTTGTTTTTACTGGGACAGATTAACACAGCTACCACTCTGAAAATTGTGGGTGAGTTGCTCTTAAAACTAATACTCCCAGAGTTTGAGAGTAGGCCCCCAGTTGGGATTTCCAGAGTCCTGATTTCTAGCAGAAAGTCTGATTGTCACTCCCCTTTAAACACTGCTCGCTGGATGGAGTTTAGGGCAGATGTGGCCTCATGCAAATGTAAGTTGAACTGAGAGCAGATGCGTTTGGTGTCTGGCTGGGGACTGTCTGAGTTGGGTCTCACCTGCCTCGTTTTCCCCCCCCTTCTAGCGTGCCTGTTCTTGGGTCTGCTGAATCCTGCATCGCCAAACCCTTTCTCTTGCCCCCCTTCTCAGGTGTAGGCGGGCGCAGCCCCGCCCGCTCCCGCCGAGTACCGGGCCCGGGCCCGGCGGCCGGCTCCGAGCGGGCGAGCCGCTTTCTGGCCGAGCCCGGCTCGCGCGGAAGGAGTCAACCCCCGCCCCGCTCGATGCCAGCGCCGCCGGAGCGGGGCGGGGCGAGAAGTTGCGGGCGGCTCTGGGCGTAGGATGGTGCCAGAGGCTGCGGGGTTGGAGCCCGCGGGCGCTGCTGCTGCTGCCGCCGCCGCCGCCGCCGGGGCGCTGTGAAGGGGCGGCGAGGGCCAGAGCCGCGCTCCCCTGCCGCCGCCGCGGGGGTGACTGTCCCCGGCCATGGGAGACTCGGTGTTCAGCGAGAAGCCGGCGCTTTGCTACGCGGTGAGTGCGCGCCCGGGGCTGCAGCCGGGCGGGGGCGCGGGGGCTGGCAGGGCCTGTTCCGGGGATGCGCGGAGGGGCTCCCGCAGTTAGGGCGCCGGCCCCCCTCTGGCAGGGACGTGGCCCGCTTCGCGCCGGGCGCTGCCTGGGCTGCAGAGCCCCGGGCTGGGCGCGCCTGGGTGGGGGACCTGCCCCTCACGCCGGCGCAGCTGCGGGCGGGGGAAGAGGAAGGCACCGACTCCCCCGCCGGTGACAGCGGTCACGGAGCAGCCAGGCACCCTGCTCGGCCCCGGCCCCGGCCCCGCGGAGCCGGCCCGCCAGTGCCCCGCCGTGGGGCTCTCTCTGCAGGGGCCCCCCGTGGCCCAGGCAGCGCCGCGAACTTGCCCGCGCGGCTGCAGGCGGGCAGGGACGGGGCTGCGGCGGCTGGGCTGCAAGAGCGGCGTCTGGAGCGGGAGCGGGGATGAGGCTCCTCGGCTGAGTGCCCAGTGGCTGCGCGTGGGGGACCGGTCCCTTTTCCTCCTCAGTCCGCTGGCTCCCTGGGGGCAGGCAGGCTGGAAGAACAGGAACAAAACTCTCCAGTTTCTAATGATCTGCGAGGGCTCAAGAAGTGGGGCCAGTGTTTGCTTGGACAGTGGGTAGTCGGAGAGTGTGTGTGTGGTTTTTTTTAAGGCATTTCTTTTCATATGAATGCACTTAAAAAGGGGGTTGTGGTGGTTTGCATCTGGGTGTGGGGTTCCATGGGATCCCTCAAGGCTTCCTCTTTCTTTCCTCCCCAGTGAGAGGCCGGCACTGTGTGTGTGTGTAACAGGACTGGAGTTTGTCAGCTCTCCTGTCTGCCAAGAATAAAGTGCAGGGGAAGGAGGATGCATCTCCTTAGAATTATTTCAGAGTAGCAGCCGTATTAGTCTGTATTCACAAAAAGAAAAGGAGGACTTGTGGCACCTTAGAGACTAACATTTATTTGAGCATAAGCTTTGGTGAGCTACATGCATTCCATGAAGTGAGCTGTAGCTCATGAAAACTCATGCTCAAATAAATTGGTTAGTCTCTAAGGTGGCACAAGTCCTCCTTTTGTAAATAGGTTAAAATACTGGAGATTTTTCTTTGTAGGAGGGATAACGCTGCCTTTTTTGAAGAGAGGGTGAGATGTGGTTATTTTTAAAATTAACACAAGGAAATTTTTAAAAGCTAGCTGTGTTAGTACAATCTGTTAGTATAATACAAGCCATAACCAGTTAATTTCTTTTTGTAAGGCAACTTTTAGAACTGGGCTGTTCTTATATAATGTACTTTAAAGAAGTGATGCGACTCTTCATCACAGTTATACTGGCATTTTGTCCTTTTTTCCTAACAAGTTGAATGGAAGAATGAATTGCCAGTACTTGAAGTCATTTTCAGTTACTGATTTGTTTGCTGCTTCTCCGGCATTTTATGGGATAAGACCATATTGTATCATTTACTTCACAAGAGCTGAGCTCTTGAGAAACCACTTCCTTTTTTACTAGCCTTATTAGGAGCATTTTCTCTGTTTGGGTGAAAAAAGCTACTGTCTCCACTGTTTATTGCCTGAAGCCATATGTAAAAGTTAGAATTAAGAACCTGCTCACATTTACACTGGTGTAAATCAGGAATAATTCTGTTGCAGTCAGTAGTGTCACATAGATGTAAATCATGTATGAGTGACAGCAGCATTGGGCCTGTAACTTTTTTCAGTGTTGGAATTCAGCTGCTAGGAAAACTAAGGACATCCTCTTCCATGTAGTCCGATGTCCAATCGTGAGACAGAATGTGGCAACTTGAACTACTAGGGCTCAATCCCCACGTTATTTCAGCGATTGTCATTATACAACTTTTATGTTGCACAGTTGTTTAAGTGAACATTCAGGAGTGAAGTAGTGTTTGCAACTTTCTTCAGTACGTACTTTTATACGGAGTGTGGGGTTCTGAAAATATTTTCATACCCACTCAACCACAGTATTGCTCCGCCACAGATAGTACTTAGTAGACTCAGCTAATGAAAAAGATTCTAAAAACTGGTTGCTTCTATAGGGATACTTTAAATCTATCCTGGCTCTCTGTAGTGGTAATAAATCTGCTGAACTATTCGTTAGTGTCAGTAAATGAGCAGTCCCTTTGAAAATCTGATATTCCACTCTTATTTTTTTGCTTTTCCATCTTTGGTTGAGGTAACTGTATATACAGTACCTGTTTACCATGATACATACAGAATCCTATTGGTTTGGTAGGATAATAGCCCCACTGATATTGAGAAGTTTCTCAAACCGACACAATTTATAGAGACTAGGTGGGTGAGCTAATATTTTGTATTGGGCCAACTTCTGTATAAAATAAGAGATTAACTCAGCCCACCTTGTCTCTCTAATATCCTGGAACTAACACAGCTACAACAACACTATATGCATAAAATTTGTCACATACTAGAACTTCTGTTGCTTCCTGTGATCATGTTTGTAAGCCCACCATGAAGCTACCAGCTACAACCATGTTGTTGTTTCTCTTGGTTTGCCACTAGTTCATTTTTATGTCAGCGGGCTGCTGCCATGAAGTTCAGGTCTGCCGTCCTGCAAAGAATCAGGCTCCAGGATCAGCTACATCAGAAAAGTGGCAAGAACGACAACTGTTGTAATTGTGGTGTTTTGTTTGAATTATTCTGCATCATGGTAGAGGAGAAAATAACTTTATTTTTATAATTACATCAATAAATCTAATTTCCCTTTAAAAGACCTAATTGAGCTGTATTGGCCTAATTGAGCTATATTGTCTATATGAAAAATGCAAAGGCAGGATAACCGTTTGATAGCAAGATTTACATTCTGATCCAGCAAAGCACATATGCATGTGCTTAACTTTAAGCCTGTGAATAGTAGTTGACTTCGGGAGTTTAACATTTAAGCACAAGCTTAAGTATTTTGTTGGATTGAGGCCTTAGACACTACTACTTGAATGTCACTTATTGATATTCTTTTTAATTGTAAATAGTTGTGTGGACTAAATAAAAAAAAGTTCTCGGATTGTCTTAATGATGATCCGAAATAAAAATTGTGCTCTTACAGTATTTAGCCACAAATATTTATATTGGGACTATATAACAATATTTCTGTTTTTTATTAGGACTGTTTACTTATGTGCCATTCTTTAAAAAATAAAAGAGAATGAAATAACATAGAATATCATTGTAACTCACAAAGTTCATGATATATTTCTAAGCATGTGCTAGGTATAAAAAGTGCTAAGTGCTGTTGTCCATAAAGAATCAGGTGTAACTACTGTATTTAGTTGAAACTAAAATTATAATATGGAAAGTGGGATTGCCTTCTCGGATCACATGACTGTCATAGGGTTTGATCCTTCTCCTTTTGACATTGGTGGGAATTTTGCTATTGATTTCAGTGGGAGCAAGATTGCCAACTATTTTCTTATTTCACAGCTATGCTTTGGTGGAGCCTTATCACTGAAAAAAACACTTCAACTGGTGAAGTTTATTCCTGTCAACTAGTTGGAACATCTTTCCATTTTGAAATCTATTTTTTAAAAGTCAGCTAATGGGAAATTTTGGTGATTCAATTAAAATGGTTTTTCTTCACAATTGTTCTTTCAGCCTGTTTTCTTGTTTTAACTTAATTCCATTACTACCTCCTAACTATATGATTTGGACCACCCCAAATAATTCCTCTCCCTAGTTGGTGTTTACATCATTGCAGTATTGTAAATACTTGAAGATGCTTATTTTGCCTTGCCAGTTGCTATCTAGCCAAGTAGGATGCTTTAATCTTTCCTCCCAAGCCAATCCCATTAGCCTGTTAATTATCTTCATTATTCTCTGCAGAATCCTTTTTATTTAGTCATTTCTTTCTGGTATTGAGGGGGTCTAGAGCTGAATACAGTGTTCCAGGTGCTGTTTCACAAGAGCTGAATAAAGGGGGATTGTCACCTCCCTGATCTGGGATGGGAAGCCTCTGCCTATTCATTCTTAAATTTATATTCACTTTTGAAATCTTTAATAGCAATTTAAAAAAAATGCTACAGCTTCATGTTTTTTATCTTAAATACTTATTAAGCAGTATTATAATATTTACATTATTTTTAAAAGGTCATTGCTAACTGAAATAGAGTCAATTAAAGATTTAAAAGTAGTTTTAGGCACTACACCTGATTTTAAGTTCCTGTGGTGGTGTGGTGGGCATAAATCCCTCCAATGGGTCAGGGTCTAGCCTGAAGATAGTGACTTAAATCAGCCCTGCCCTGAGACATATGCCAGAAGTGGCCAGCCTGGAGAGAGAGGCTGGAGTTATCAGGAGGGACAAGAGATAAAAGGGGAAGGCAGGCCTTGGAGGTGGCTGCCCTGATCAGCAAAACTCTCACTGTTCAACTAGCTAGGAGGGAGAGAGCGAGCGAGCATACTCTCTCAACCTGAGGAAAAGAGAAGGTCTAGTTATTTCATTGCATTTTTTTGAGGAAAAGAAGGTGGTTCCCCCAGCAATAGTCAGGGACATGTCCTTCTTTCTGGCTCAGTCTTTGGTCAATTGACACTCAACTGCTGTGGCACCTTCGCAGACTCTCTAACTTTTGTGCTTTTTAAATATTTCTCTCTCCTGTTGCTGTGCACAGGGGAGTATGACTATGCACATAGTGCTTTCCAAAAAAAAGTGTGATATTTAAGTTAGAAGTGTCCTTTAAAACTAAGAGCTCGGACAGTAAAAATCCATGGTTGAGGAAAATCGAAGTACTTAATTTTTTTGCAGAATCCTAGACTTATTTTTTAAACAGAGTTGCTTGTACTTCTGGTTTGAAGGTATGCTATCTGATGTCGTGTGTCTGAAGCCCTTCTCAGATTGAAACAATAGAACTGTGTGCTACAAACATCTCCCTTTTATTTCAAAGGTTATGGTAGGTCTCAAGTGTAATTTATTTTAGTGGAATGATAACTTTTTTTTTTTAAAAAAAGATAATAGTTTTTTCAATTACTCAAATAATCAAAGGCCTATTCAACTGTTTTCATGTTGCTGTTTCAAATTAATAGAATTTCAGGATACAAGGAATATTTTCAGCTACATTGCATGAGCAAATTAGCTAGCCCAATTAGCAACAGTTTTTCTGGGCCTGAGTTTCTAGTTTTTACAGATTAACAAATCTTATTGTCTGCAGAAGTGTGGGTTGTTTTTTCTGGAGAAAAATGATAGATCATGATTTGAGATTATTGAGCCCAATCTTACATTCTTTACTTGGGGGCAGAATTCCCATTGACAGCGCGATTCACAAAATAAAATCATAAGAATTTGGGAAGTGGCTTTTCTGCTAAACTTTATGGGTTTTTTGTTTTTTTTTAAAGTGAGGAAATGAGCACTTTGTCCCACTCAACAATGAACCCTATGTCAAGCTTAGAATGATATTTATGGACACTGGAGTCTATTCATGTTTCGTCAACCATGGAAAGTTTCAGTGATTCTGACCATTGAGAACCCAGGTTGAAAGAAGAGGAGGTCTCCTCTATTGTAAAGACATAAGATTTTATTCTACTATGTCACAAGCTCTTAGAAAGTTACAGAGTGAAAGTACAATTCAGTTCAAATTAATTAGTTAGCATTTTCACCGCATGGTACAAAATATTAAGTAGTCTTGGCTCTGCACATGCCTATGTATATGAATTTTGTACCTCTTGGTGGTATAGATATTATGAGAGACAACTCACTGATTTTTCTTGCCCTTATATTGGATAATTTATCATTACAGTGGGATTTATAATCTTTGTGATTGAAGAATTGTCCTTACTGAGGTACTGCTTAATAAATCTATTTCTGAGCTGAGCTTGAGGTTATTAATTCAAATAGGCACAGGAGTTCTTAACTTTAATGCAACCATCTAGGACTCTAGTAAAATGCTGAAGCCCCAAGTCAATTCACTTGTGTATTAGTACAGTAGAACCTGAGTTACAAACTGCTCAGGAATGGAGGTTGTTCATAACCCTGTACAAAAACGTTATGGTTGTTCTTTCAAAAGTTTACAACTAAACATTGACTTAATACAGCTTTGGAACTTTACTATGCCGAAGAAAAATGCTGCTTTTAACCACCTTAATTTAAATGAAACGAGCACAGAAAGTGTTCCTTCCCTTGTCAAATCTTTAACCTTTATTTTCTTAGTAGTTTATGCTTAAACACAGTGCTGTACTATATGATCCCACAGTAGTCTGGGGTGAGTGACTGGTTTCTTGGGACTGGGAGCAGCCTGGTGTGGTGTTGTGTTTGGTTTGAATGATCTTTTATCGTGAGGCCCAGTTTGTCTGGGTGATAGGATGGACTGGAGAGTCTAGGGTGATTGTTTGTGCCTCTGTGGTGGGACTGGTACAGTGATCTGTGAGTTAGTGAAATCTGATTATGGAACACACCACCTGTTTGGGATATCTGCCCTGTTTTCTGGCAGTCTGCCCTGAGGTGGGCACTTACAGTAGGGTGACCAGGTGTCCTGTTTTTGTAGGGACAGTCCTGATATCCAGGGCTTTTTCTTATACAGGTGCTTATTACACCCCCATTCTCTGTCCTGATTTTTCACACTTGCTTTCTGGTCACCCTAGCTCAGTCATGGGCCACTCCAGACAGTGTGATAAGGAAACTCAGTATAGTTCATCTCTAATAGGAGATTTGGCCAACCTGCATTAACACAGCTGCTCTGTGAATGAACTTTATAGCACAGTATTGTGGAAGTCTGTGCAAGTAGCAGATTCTCACGCAGTTGGTCAGTAGCAGGCTTAGTCCTGGAAGGAAAGTTTGCCTTGTAGATAATGCACAGGCTTGGTAGCTGAGAAATCTGGGTTCTAGTCCAGGCTCTGCCACACATTCCGCATGTAATTCTGGACAAGTCACTTCACCTTTCTGTGCCTCAGTTTTCCTGTGAACATACTTCCCTGTCTCAGGGAATTGTTTTTGTGGATTAACTCATTAATGCTTGGGAGGTGCTCAGATACTAAGGTGGTGTAACAGAAATAAAAATAATAGAATCTGTGGGGTTGGTGTTTTTTATCTAATGATTTGATGGTCCTGTGTTTCAGGTTTTTTCCCACTGGAACTCAACAACTTTCTACATCCGCATCTGGGTCAGCGTGAGCTGCGACTTTTGTTTAGTTTTTACATTTCTTTCAGCCTGGAGAATGAAGTTATTCACTCTTATGACTATCAGTGCCATAGAAGTATTTAGATAGTCAGTGCAATTTTTCTTTTAGTTGCTGGTTATTTTCAGTTTCTGGTCCCTGGTCTACGCTACGCTTTAATGTTGGTATAATTAGGTCTCTTAGGAGTGTGGGAACTCCACACCTGAGCGACATAGATATACTGACCTAATCCCCCATATAGACATGGCTACCGCCTCTCGGGGAGGTAGAGAACCTATACTTACGGCAATGGGAGAAGCTCTGCTGTTGTCAGCGTAGGTAGCATCTTCACTAAGCACTGCAGTGCAGCTATGCTGTTGCAGCTTTGTAAGGCTACATCTGCACTGTGCACCTTACAACAGCACGGCTGTGGCACTGCAGCTGTGCCATTGTAAGGTGCGCTGTGTGTAGCCACGCTTTATTGCGAGGAGAGAGCTCTCCTGGTGACAAAATAAAACCACCTCCCATGAGGGGCGGTAGCTTCTTCCCCGGGAGCATGGCTCCCACCAACAAGACACTGTCCACACCGGTGTGTTTTGCCACTAAAACTTTTGTCGTTCAGGGGTGTGTTTTTTGTCCCCCCCTCCACACCCCTGAGCGACAAAAGTTTTAGTGATGAAAGTGCCGGTGTAGACACAACCTAAATGTAGACAAGCCCCTAGTCTCATGCTTTATTAACACAATACTGCAATGCATAGACTGCAGGGGAATATTTTTATAAATTCCAACAGAAACATATGTAAAGTCAGGATGTATTTCTTTTGTTGCAGCTTTTGAAAAATCTTAATTTTGACACAAAATCTTAATTTTGACTCAAAATTGACCTGATACTATCCCCTTAAGAAACAAACCAATTCTATTTGATATGCTTAGCTAAGTCTCTTGAAGACTTTAATTTCATAGTTTGTTTCTTCAGTTTTGACTACCAATATACACCTCTGGTTGTTCATTGCTTAGTGTCCTCTGGGGAAATACAGTTCTCTTCTTGTGTTTGAATGCAATACCTGTTTCCATAGTGATGGCCCAGCTGAACTTTTAATGGGTCGATGAGGTACATTTAGAGTTCATGTTTCGTCATGTTCATCATTTTCTAAAGGTATTTAATGATACAAGAATGGAAATAAAAGTGCTTCATCTATCCAGGGAATACAGAAGGTGTGCATGCAATGTACTCATCACATAAGGAATAAAAAATCCTTTATAAAGTGAAGTCAGGCTAACACATCCATGTTCGTGTTCACTAGCTGTATGGGAGTGTCTCCTCCAAAAGCTCCCTTGGGGAATAGCTTGTGCCTTATCAGGATTAACGGGTTTAAAAAAGAAAAATAAGAACTGTTTTCCTTAGTAATGATTGTAAAACTTTATCGACTCTACAAAGTAAAGGATTTCCTGCATATATTTTGTACTAAAAATCAAAAAAGAGGGTGTTAGAAAGTGCTGATGTGAAAAGGGATACTAAAGTAGTAGTTTTTTTTATAGATTGCCTGTAACAATTCTACAGTACTGCAATGTGAATTAAGTTTATTGCAGTTGTATGAGAAGTGCGAGTGTCATAACTATACAAAGTGGAGTTTGGTGATGCTCCAAAAGTGTAAAAAGAAAAGGAGTACTTGTGGCACCTTAGAGACTAACCAGTTTATTTGAGCATAAGCTTTCGTGAGCTACAGCTCACTTCATCAGATGCATACAGGCTGTTACTCTGAAACCTCCAAAAGCGTGTCTCTGCATTTTTGTGATACATGTCTGAGTCCTACTTAGACGTGATACCAGGAGCCTATGGTATCTGCCACTTCATGACCACCTTGATTTGTTTGTCAAAGATTGTGTGTGTTGGTTTGTTTTGGAATGTGCTAACTTTGTAGAGTCTGAGCCTGATTATGATGTCAGTTACTTTGGTGTAAAACCAGATTAACTCTGACTTCAGTATCTCTGAAAAGCAGGCTGGTTCAGTTGGTGCCTAAATATGGATTCAGGCGCATAACTCAGGTGCCTGAATTCTGTAAATGTCATAGTTGATGATATACTGCAGGACTGATTTTTACATAGGCATAACATCTCAATCGAGTATAATTTTACTGATCAACTTGTAATACAAACTATCATCAATATTGACATCAGTAGCAGTTGATTAGAACTTCTGAAATTAAGCACTTTAATAAATGTCGTCTTAATATGTATTGAGGTACCAAACTTCTGGCACTCAAGTTTGAAAATTTTGGCTTGAATGTCTACATTTCTGGAAGCATGCAGTATTCTTGCAGAACACCACAAACCCTGACATGTATTATTTTGCAATACATGGAAATGTAATATTATTCAAGTTTCTATTTAAAAAGCACATTGTGAAGAGTTGTCAGGATACATTGTTAAGCCTGAATAAAACTGAATAGAGTCTAAGATTTCTTCTGTCCCTTGTCAGTGTATACAAATCCCTGATCACGTACTCAGGGATGAGAGTATAAAGTGTGTATTGTACATCTCCATGTCAATGCAGGCCGGACCCTTTTTTACCTGAACAGAGCAGTCCTCTTTTGTTTTTGTTTCCAGTCCATTTTGTAAATTGTGCATAGTAATTTCATATTTAAACACATTTTAAAGTGAAAACAGAATCTGAAGATGAAAAGTTGAGAGATAAATATTAAGCTGATTAAAGCACTGGGGATATGTTAATGCATGCACATGGAAAAACAACCCATTGGGACCTTGAGAACTATAGCCCCATTGAGTCCATCCCTTGTCTTGCCAAGATATGTTGTAGGTCTTCAAATGGATTTTCAGGCCAACTTTTAAATTCTGTAATGCTAGCTGCTCCCTCTTCCTTTTGGCAAATTATCTTGTGTCCAGTGACCCTCTGGGTGAAACAACCTGACTTCTTGCCTTTCATTTATACCATGACCGTAGATGTTTTCTTGTTTTCTCTGTGGTAAATGGTTCACCTCCTATATCATATCACACTGGCATTAGTATTTGTATAATTAAATTTCCCTTTAATGGATACTTACAAGCTTTGGAAGCTTTCCTGCAAAAACTAGGTATAAATAACAAATGAATGATTTTATTTTAGATTAAAAAGTGTAAGTACTGGGGAAGTGGCCACATAATTAATGAAGTTTTGTATGTCTACCAGCAGAGTTTGGTGTGAGTGGGTGGGGAAGCCCCTTCACTAGTTATGTTCCTTCTTCTCTGACATGCCAAAGTGTGGTATTGTGTATTTTTTCTCATGGAGGGCTTTTGTATCAGGCTTCCATAGGATTCCAGCTTGTCATCACCCCTGTTAAGTGAATACAAATAGATGCTAGGGGAGACTGATGTGATTTGGCCTGCACTGTCACCAGTATGTATATATGTCAGAGTTACAATTTATGAATGTCACAGTTCTTGTGCTCTTCCCCTTGCCTAGCAAAAAATAGGCTTAGGTTCAAGCCAAATAAGAAGGAAGCTATTCTGAAAGACTGAACAAGGGTTCTGACCTGCTCAGATACAGAGAACACAGAAGTATGTGGCTACCAGGTATACCACTTCAATGAAGGCACATTTGTCAACCTAGTTTGCAGTATCAGGATAATTTTGGATTAATTCCTGCTCCTAGATTCTTATCAGAGCTGAGTCATGCAGTCCATCTTTCCACTTTTTGGCTTAGAAGCAGCAACCATTCCTTTCTAATAGAGACCTTTCTACATCAATCTATGCCCTTGTAATCTCAAGGCTAAATTGCTGCAGTGCTGCCTTCTCGGGCCTACCCACAAAAACCACCTGGAAGCTTCTGTTAGTATAGAATGTAGGGCCATGCAACACTTGTACTTTGCATTGGCCACACACACACTTTGGGCAGTTCTTAAAATCCAGATCCCATATGTTGATTTGTATTGGCCTATATTGCATGACTCATAAAGAAAAGCCTTATGGAAGTTACAATCTGCCCTGAAGGGATGCCAGGCCAGAATGTAGGCCTACCTTCGTAGCATCATGGTATCATAGAAATGTAGGGCTGAAAGGGACCTTGAGAGGTCATTAAATCCCATTCCTTGAGCTGAGGCAGGACCAAGTAAACCTAGACCATCCCTGACAGGTGTTTGGCCAACCTGTTCTTAAACTCCAATAATCAGGATTCCATAGCCTTTCTTGGAAGCCTATTCCAGAACTCAGCTATCCTCATAGTTAGAAAGTTTTTTCCTAATATCTAATGTCCCTTATTGTGGAGTAAGCCCATTACTACTTGTCCTACCTTCAGTGGATATAGAGAACAGTTTCACCGTTCTCTTTATAATAACCCTTAACCTATTTGAAGACTTATCAGGTCCCTTCTCAGTCATCTTTTCTAAAGATTAAACAAGCCCAGTTCTCCCCCACCTTTCCTCATAGGTCATGTTTTCTAAACCTTTTATCATTTTCAGCTGAGGCCCCACAGTGCCAAGTAGAGTAGGACAATTACTTCCTATGTCTTATGACACTGCTGTTAATATGCCACAGAACAATATTAGCATTTTTCACAACTGCATCACATTGTTGACTTGTATTCAATTTGTGATCCACTAAAATTCCCAGATCCTTTTCAACAATAATACTGATTAGACAGGTTTCAGAGTAGCAGCCGTGTTAGTCTGTATTCACAAAAAGAAAAGGAGTACTTGTGGCATCTTAGAGGCTAACAAAGGTATTTGAGCATAAGCTTTCGTGAGCTACAGCTCACTTCATCGGATGCATTCAGTGGAAAATACTGTGGGGAGATTTATACACATAGAGAACATGAAACAATGGATGTTACCATATACACTGTAACAAGAGTGATCACTTAAGGTGAGCTATTACCAGCAGGAGAGTGGGGTGGGGGGGAACCTTTCGTAGTGATAATCAAGGTGGGCCATTTCCAGCTGTTGACAAGAACGTCTGAGGGACAGTTATTCCCCATATTGTAGTTAGTTTCATTTTTTCCTTTCTCAGTGTAGTAATTTGCATTTGTCTTTACTAATTTAACTTTGTTGATTTCAGACCAATTCTCCAATTTGTCAATGTCATTTTGAATTCTAATCCTATCCTCCAAAACGATTGAAACCCCTTCCAGCTTGGTGTCATTCACAAATTTCATAAGCATACTCTGCACTTCAATAATGAAAATACTGATTAGCACTGGACCCCATACAGACCACTAAGACCCCACTAGGAGCATCTACCCAGTATGACAGTGAATCATTGATAAATTTCTTTGTGTATGATCTTTAAACAGATCGTGTACCCACCTACAGTAGTTTCATTTAGACACTTCCCTAGTTTTCCTTATGAGAATGTCATATGGGACTATGTCAAAAGCCTTCCTGGAATCAAGATCTATCACATCTACAATAACACTGTCAAAGAAGGAGATTAGTTTGGTTTGGTATGAGTCGTTTGTAACAAATGCATGCTGGCTATTCCTTATATCTCTATTGTCTTCTTTGTGATTACAAATTTCTTGCTGGTTAGGATCCATGCTAAGAAGTTGATTTAGGAAAAGAGAAACTTACAATTGTGTGGGTTTTTTTTTTACAGCTTATGTACATATGTAATGCACTGGAATACATATTTGTATTCATTTTGATGCATGTTTATGTGCTGTGCCTTTATTTCTTGTTTGTTGGAAATATTTCTCTTGAGGTTATCCACAAGATTACCCAGTGACCACATTATGATTGGTCTGTAAGTAATGGCAGTTGCATAGCTACCACCATATCTGAGAGAGATAGATGAGGCTGAATGGTTCCTTGACTGTATAACAGTTCAAAAGCTCTTTCTGGTTAGAAGGTATTTAAATTGTCTTGTTGAGAGCAAATTGTGTAATTTTGTAGCATTCTACAATGTGACAAAATGGCTGATGTTAGTATGGTGGATCCTGCGCTTTTCTTGGCAAGGGCTAAGATGCTACCCCTTGCCCCTGCTTTTGGGGCATCGAGGGCCCTGCTAGTGGCCCAGGAAGGTGGTAAAGGTGGGAAGCAGGGGAGGGGTCTGGATTTGCTCCTTACTCTAAGTCTCAGCCCCTGTGGGTTCTTACCCTCTTCCCCCTGGGGTGGGGTACCTTCAGTCCTTAGATGCTGGGGCAGGGTCTCCCTTACTTCAGTTTTCTGATCTTTCCAGTCTCATAGCACATCTCCAGCCTCCTTCTCCTTGTCTGCCTGAAGCAGGGGGGTTTTATTAGATTCCTGACAGGGTCTTAATTGACTGCAGGTGCTCCAATTAACCTGTAGCCACCCTCCCTAGTCTACAGGGAATCACACCTTAATTAGCCTTCGGCTTATATATTTCCCCTCTAACACTACTCCCTGGCCCTCCTGTATCACAACTTGTAAAGGACAATGGAGGGAGAAATTACTGTTTATCTTAAGTTACTTATATTATCTTTTTGACAATATATAAGCTTGTGAGGTGCTCAGACAAAACTAGATTTGTCAGTATAATGCCTGATTGTAATTTCTAAGTGTTATGCTACAGTCAGTACATGTAATACTTTAACTCAGCTCTGGGTTTTGTGAAATTCTTTCCCCTAAAATCCTTCTTCCTTTAAGAACAAGTACCTCATTTATAGTGTATTTAACCCATTAAAAAATGGTGCTTGCTGCAGAAGTAGTTAAGCTAAAAAGGACACACAATTGTCTATTTTCAGTAGACAAAGTAAATCACCCAGGAGAAAACACTTATACCTAAGATGTACTGGTAGGGGAACAGTAGTTGTTACATTATAACTAAGTATACTTGTGTCAACTGTTCCACTGGTGAATGGATGCACATTGCCTTATTTTAGGTCCCAAAGCATCAAATCAACAGTCAGCTTCATTGCACATACAGCACTTAGCACACTGGGGGACAGGTCCATGACTAGGGATCCTAGGTGCTACAGTAATACAAATCATAAATAATAATCATAATCATAATACTCACTATACATTGGGTTCTCAGCATTATTCAACTTCATTACAATCTGTTCTACAAAGATGTTAGTGAGGACAGAATTGGTTGTACAAAGTTTGCTAGCCCTTAAGGAAAATTCCTATAAAATGTAATAGCAAGCAATAATCTTTCTGTATGCCCCCCCATCAATTTGTATATGTAATTTAATAGATAATCACATCTTTCCAATAGAATTCTGAAGGATGGCTCAAAACTCTACAAAAACATCAATCTGTGTACTAAATGTAGGTTTTACAGTAATTTTGCAACCCTATGGATTTCATCCCTGTTAATTCCTAGTTTCTCCCTTTCTCTTTGTTTCTGTCTTTCATAGGGACCTGCATGTTTGGATATCCAACATTCTAAGGGATGTCTCCATTTTGGCTTGGGTTGTAATTCCCAGCTCAAGGAGATGTATCTGCACTAGCTCTCGTTGAGCCAGTATGCTAAGACTAGAGTGTATCCACATAGGCGCAAGCAGCAGGAAGCACTAGACACCTGAGTATGATCCTCTTCAAGACACTGGCTATGTACTTGGGGTGGCTAGCCCCTTTCTGCTGCTCATTGTGCTGCAGGTGGATGCTATTTGTAGCATGCTAGCTCTGTCAGAGTTAAGGTGGATGTCTCCGAGTCAGAATTTACAGCTCCAGCTCAAAGTGTAGACATACCCTTAAAGTCTAAATTGGTGTAACTCAGACACAGAGTGAAGCACAGCAAGAAAATCAGTTAACATATTACTCTCCTGTAGGTCACCCTTTACTTTAATATACATCTTCGTTCCACTCTTACTGATACTAGTTTAAACTGCTGTCTTGCTTGCATGTTGGTGAGTCGATGTAAGTAGGTGTATGTAGATTGAAATTACACCTTTTTACATATCCTATCTGAATTTTGTTAATAAAGTTTAAGCACCTCTGTGTGGGAGCATACTTAGCAGCTTACTTCTTGGAGGTTTACAGCCATTAGCAGGGCTCTTTAGACCAGGGGAAGTGACCTCTTGACTGGATGTATTTATTGTTTCTCTTGGGAATCTCTTTCCTCTTTGGGAAGAATGGCCGTAGCACACAGTAATATAATACTCTGGAAACAAACTAGTGCAATTATTACTCATGTGTTTTGCAGATTAGTAGGCCTATCCTGCTCCCAGTGATTTCGGAAGGCACTTCTGTTATGTCTCAAAGTTTTTCTACCTTTTTTTGAGGAAAAAACATTGAGCTGGAATTTTTCATACTGGGTCTAAGGATGAAAGTCAGTTGTTTATTCCCTTGAAAAGGTTAGCAAAATTCCAGTTGACCAATATTTATGAGAGATCAGAGCCTGGAGATGGGGATAAAATCCAGTCATTTATTTTATGCTTGGATGACTTCCTTTAAAAACTTGAGAATTGCTGTGGACATAGGGCCATATTCCTAAAGGTATTTAGGTGATTACATTTTAAATGTATCATTGTGGCTACAAATACCCGCGTTTGATTATGAAGAATTCCACAAAGAGTGATACTTTCTAAAATATTTTTATAAGGTACTTTGGCCTTTTCATAAATCACTTAACTTCCTTTCTTCAGTTTCTTCATCTGTAAAATGGGGACAGTTCAATGAACGTTGTTGTGAGGCTTCACTGGAGAATCAGCCTCTTAATTTTAATAAGTACTTAAAAGTACAGAACAGCTCTAGAATTGAGCCTAATCTTTGTAAAGTGCTGTGAAAAATGAAGTGTTTTATAAATGTTAAGTATTATTTTTATTATATCCCACATTTCCCCCTGTCACCCCAGTCTCATTTGACATTTCCATGCAGGAAATTCATGTGGCAGGACCTAGGGGTTCGGAGTGTGGGTGGGGGCAGAGGGTTGGGGTGAGAGGTCAGAACTCCAGCAGGGGGTGTGGGTTCTGGGGTGGAGCTGAGGATGCGGGGTTTGGGTTTCAGGCTGCCCCAGGGTTACAGTGGAGAGAGAGTACTCTCCCCAGCGCTCTCTCCCCGCAGCAGAACTTGGGCTGGGGCCGTAGGATAGGCGCCTCTTCACCGGCTGTGGCAGGTCCGCGGTTGGGTTGGGGCTGGGGGAGTGGCACCTCTTCACTGGCTGCAGCAGGTCCAGGGTTGGGTTGGGCTGGGGCCGGTGGGGAGAGGCGCCTCTCCTTCTGGCTGCGGCAGGTCCGGGGCTGGGGGAGCAGCATCTCTCCCTGCCACAGCCCTGAGCGCCTGCGCAGCATTTAATAGGCTGCTGTTTGGCCACGCAGCTTAGATGGAATTTAGCTCTAAATCTGTGTCACCCTGCTGCTCCTTTGGAGAAAGTGTCTTTGCAGGAGCAGCAGAACCTCAGATGTGATTCTCCACTGGTTTTGGGGAGGCCAGAGTGTTCAGCCTAAGGGAAGAGGTACATATTTGTCTTTTCTCAGCAGCCTTCTCTTCACACTTCCCCCCAGCAGTTGAGAATCCTGCCCAGGTTGTCCTGCTTTTGCATATAGTGGGATGCCAGAGTGTAGGGGAGAGAAGAGTTTGACCTGCTGTTTCCTCAATGAGAAGAATGAAGCTAACACTTCATCATTTTCACTCTGCTGCAGTTTGCCCCCCAGTGTGATGTGTAGGAGGAGCAGGTAGTAACACAGGCCTGGTTCTGTGGAAAAGAGGATTGAGACAGGGTTGAGGAGGAAAAAAGTTTAGAGGAGTGGGAGACAAGGAGAGTGAGAAGACTGACCGTGTGTGTCAGAGAGAAGGGGATACATAGGGGAGGCCCAGTGTCAGCGCTCATCAATTTGGGACCAAGTGCAATGTACAACTGAAGTGGTAGCTGAAACAAACATAGAGATTATTTTGAGCTCTCAGAAGTATTGTCTGTAAGCTCTTTTGGGTAGAGATACAAGGTGAAATCCTTCCCCCGTTAATGTCAATGGCAAAATTCCCATTGGCCAGGGATCTTACCCCTAGTCTCCATGTGCTTCATACAGCAATTCTGGAAGGAGCCTCTGGGAGCTATGAAATAAAAATGGTGTTTAATAATTTAAAACAACACTCTAACATTTTGGAATCTTCCACTCATGTGGGAGAGATTTTTCCCCCCATCTTCTTTGCCCTATAGCAAACAAAAATTGAAGTAAAGTCCTGCACGTTGTATGTATGAAAGTCAGGAATTTTTAAATTTCCTCAGCAACGGTAAAAGGAACATGTTCAACATAAAAATCACACTTCTGGCTGATGTTTTGTACCCATCATACTTACAGGTACCACCTAAGAAGACTGTAACTGGAAGAAATTACATGAACTTCACTGCTCTTCCAACGCCATTTGTTTGTTTTGTCAGTTTCAAAGTTTCCCCTTTACCATCCCTTATAAACATAGGCAGTGGAGCAGAAAAACTTAGCATTTATTTATTTTTAAATCAGGACATACTACCTAACAGTTTGAAGGAGGGAGACAGAATAAAATCAGAATGGTTCAGAAAGGCTGCATCACCAATTCCAATTTGCTTCTGGCTCCTTCTCCTGTGTCCAGACAGAAAACCCACCCATGGGTTCTCTACCCAGGTCCTGATATGGATTTGCAGAAACTGTGGCGTGCATTTCCCTGTCATAGGAAGCTGGGTTGGGGGAGATCATGCAGTGTGAGAAGTGCGTACTGGTAGAATCTCTCAGGAGGCAGGTGGAAGAGCCAAGGGAGGAGGTGGCTGGGCTGAAGAGCATGCATATGAGGGATTAATTGAAAATATGCATATGCAGACCTCCACATTTAAGGAAGAAATCCAGCTGGAGAGGATTGTGGTAGCACCACCAGGAAAGAAGGAAACTGCTCCTTCACTGGGAGGAACCTGGCTGCTGGTTTCCTCTGGCAGCAGGCAGTGCTCTACCTTTGCACCACCATCCATAGAGAGAAAAATCTGGTGTGCTTCCCAGGCAATGAGGGATGAGGAATCTCCCCCAAAAGGTGGAGGACGAGAAGCAGCCATGTACCCCCTAAGGCTGGGAGAATCGCATCCAGCACTCCCACCAGCCTTCATTTCTTCTTGGAAGTCAGTGGCTCCCACCTAAGGGGGATGGAGGCATGCATCTGCAGGCCTGACCTGGCATCTGGAGAGGTGTATTGCCTGTCAGGGACTCATATCTGAGATATTACAGAAGAATTGCAGAGGATCAGCTGGTGCTTGTGACTGCTATTCCATGCTGCTCATAGAATAATAGGGATGGAAGAGAACTCAGGAGGTCATCTAGTCCAATCCCCTACTCAAAGCAGGACCAACACCAACTAAATTATCCCAACCAGGGGTTTGTCAAGCCAGGCCTTAAAAACCTCTAAGGATGGAGATTCCACCACTTCCTTACATAACCCATTCCAGTGCTTCACCACCCTCCTTGTGAAATAGTGTTTCCTAATATCCAAGGTAGACCTACCCCACTGCAACTTGAGACCATTGCTTCTTGTTCTGTCATCTGCCACCACTGAGAACAGCCTAGCTCCATCCTCTTTGGGACTCCTTTCAGGTAGTTGAAGGCTGCTATCAAATTCCTCCCCCTCCCCCCACTCTTCTCTTCTTCAGATGAAATAACCCCAGTTCCCTCAGCCTCTCCTCATAAGTCATGTGCCCCAGCCCACTAACCATTTTCATTGCCCTCTTCTGGATTCTTTTCAATTTGTCCACATCCTTTTTGTAGTGGGGGGACCAAAACTGGACTCAATACTCCATGTGTGGCCTCACCAGTGCCAAATAGAGGGGAATAATCACTTCCCTCGATCTGCTGGCAATGCTCATCCGTGTGGGCACTCATGATGCTGCAGGGTATGACCCTGAGCAGATCAAAAATGACTACAGGGCTTTGTGAGTAAGGATAAAGGAGTTGTGTGCAGGTAGTAAGCTTATTGAATTTTCTGGTCCAGGCAGACACACCCATCCTGGAGGTAAACATACGAATGCGGACTTGTCACACTACTGGAATATTGGTATAGAAGGGTACAGCTTGTCCAGGAAGAACAGGCGGAGAAGAGGGAGGAGGGTTGCCTTGTATATTAAAGATGTATACACTTGCACTGAGATTGAGATAGAAGTGGGAGGGCAGACCTTTTGAAAGCCTGAGTAAGGAAAAAAGGGGTAAAAAACAAGGGTGATGTCATGATAGGGGTGCACTGTAGACCACCTAACTAGGAAGAAGTGGTAGATGAGACTTTTTTAAAACAACTAATGAAATCATCCAAAACACAGGACTTGGTGGTGGGAGACTTCAACTACCCAGACATCTGTTGG
This sequence comes from Lepidochelys olivacea, assembly GCF_965140295.1. Lineage (NCBI taxonomy): Eukaryota > Metazoa > Chordata > Testudines > Cheloniidae > Lepidochelys > Lepidochelys olivacea. Next base: position 135,607,353 of record NC_140411.1, on the reverse strand, counting down.
GAAAATAATATAGCAGGGCACAGATTATCCAAATTCTTGGGAATGTATTGGAGAGAAGTTTTTATTGCAGAAGGTGGAGAAAGGAGCTAGGTGAGAGGCTATTTTGTATTTGATTCTGACAAACTGAGAGGCACTAGTTGAGAATCTGAGGGTGGAAGACAGCATGGGTGAAAGTGATCCTGAAGTTATTCGAGTTCCTCATTCTAAGGAATTGCAGGAGGGGAAACAACAGAATAAAAACCAGGGTGGATCTGATTTAAATCTAGTGATTTAAATAATGATTTAAATCAATTTGTCAGGAAGACTCAATTTAATAATGGATTTCTACATAAAAGTGCATTTTTTTTGGTTGTTATAACCTTAATACATATTCTTCACAACTCAGAAATTGATATAGGTTTCATTTTGAAAACTTTTCAGATCAGTTTTACAGCTATATCAGAAAATGAATGATTGTTTGGTTATTTCATTTACCAAAGGTAATCAAAGCAGATATTTATGAAGTCATTGGGAGGTGAACCATCTCCAATTCAACAGGTTAGTCATTAATATTTGGAGGATTTTCTTGCCATGCTGTATGAGGAGCAGAACATCACCAAACAGACACTTAAATTGTTTTATTTAACTAAAACAACAACATTATGTTCTGGATTTTTTTCTTCAACAGCAAACATATAATATTATAACAAAAGAAGCATATGAATTTTTGAATTTAGACATTCAAGTTTTTTTAAATCAGGTTTGTTTTTGTTAAAATTGTTTTTACTAAAATAGTTAAATTTAATTAAATAGACTATGTCAACCAGATCAGCATGAAAAACTTAAAATATTGGCTTTTGCAGCTAACTCAGTCCTCTTCACCTTCATTTTCCTGTTTGTTCATAATCTGGCTTTCCTGCTTTTTCAGGTCCCAAAACAATTTCTTAGTTTGGAATGAATTAGTCCAAAGGAAGAAAATATTCTTTCTACACTGGCAGAAGAAGCTACTGCTGTTAAGTGAGATTATCACTTTAACAGTCTCTGAATCCATGTGCTTAGGTGACTTCCACCAGTACACTGGTGTAACTTTACTTTCTTTAAAATATCATCAGCAAACATATATTTCTTGAATGGTTCTTATTCCCAAACTGGGTCTCTTTTACAGCCTGCTGTCAGAGGTTTTCCCTTCTAGTGAGAATGGTATGGTAGATCTCAAATCAATGAAGGCTATATGCAGAAAGACCACAAGACTTCTGGAATATGCTGCTCAAACAGTTTTACTTTTGTTTCTACTGCCTGTCCCTCCCTTCTCATATTTATCTCCAGACTTCTCCTTGTCCAGATCTGTTTTGCCCCTCTCCACAACAATCTTTTATTCATAGAACTCTTTGAAACTTTTCACCCTTAAAGAGAGGTAAGGGATTGACACTGTATACACAAATTTGCAGAGGGACAATACGGCTGAGGTCTGTTTCTCACATACATCTATCTATCTAATTTATTTAAAAACATTTTTGCTGTTAATAAGCATGTTATCTCTGGAGACACAAACTCACAGTTTGAGAACTGCAAAACTAAGCATCTCTGATGGTATCTTCTAGACTGAGCACTGAATCCCATTGGGTAGGTAGAAAGATTAACCTAAATCTGTACACAAGTCTCTGGAACCCCATAAGATTGAGTCCCTAATCCATGAACTGTTGGAACTCATTTACATTTTTTAAACATTACATGAATATATTGTCTCATACTTCAGAATTTATAATCTCTATTCCATGATGAGATATCTTTGTTTTAATTAAGATACATTTTTATACAATCTTTAGATAGGATATTTCCTCAAAGCATTTTATCAAAAAAATCTGATTTTTTTTTTAAATCATTGATTTTTAGCCACCCTGATTTAAAAAAAAAAAAAAAAAAAAGGACTTAAAGAAGGCAAACTTTAGCAAGTCAGAACTGGTATACAAAATGCAATGGGAAGCAAGTCTAAGGGAAAAAAAGAGTAAGGAGAGGTGGCAGTTTTTAAAAGAGACATTAAGGGCCCAAGAGCAAACTATATCAAAGCACAGAAAAGGTTGGAAGTATGTTAAGAGGCCACCTGGCTTTACCAGGAGATCTTCAGTGATCTGAAACTCCAAAAAAGAGTAATACAAATAGTGGAAACTAGATCAAATTACAAAGGATGAAAATATATATAATTTAAAAAAAACAACACAAGCATATAGGGACAAAATTAGAAAGGCCAAGGCACAAAATGAGGTTAAATTAGCTAGAGATATAAAAGGTAATGAGAGCTTTTTACAGATACATGAGAAGCAAAAGGAAGACAAGGGACAGGATAGGCCCATTACCAGACGAGGAGGGAAAGAATTCTGGGTGCCTCTAGCTTTGGTCACCCGACTTCAGACACATTGGGCCTGATTTGAGAGGTGTTGAGTGCCCGCAATTATAAATGAAGTTAATGGGAACTGTGACTGTTCAGCACCTCTCAAAATCAGGCTCAAGGCATCTTAATGAATAGAGGCACCCAAAAATAGTGACAGATTTCAGAGTAGCAGCCGTGTTAGTCTGTATTCGCAAAAAGAAAAGGAGTACTTATGGCACCTTAGAGACTAAGAAATTTATTTGAGCATAAGCTTTCATGAGCTACAGCTCACTTCATCGGATGCTCAGATAAATTTGTTAGTCTCTAAGGTGCCACAAGTACTCCTTTTCTTTTTTCCAAAAATAGTGGAAATTTTTGTACATTAGGCCTGGGCGGGTTGCCTGACATCATGCAGGAAATCTGACAGAGCAAGGAATTGCACTCAGGACTCTTGGCACTCATCGTTAAACTCTGAGTCTTTTGTAGTTTGTACCATCAGAAAACTGACATACAACCAGGTAATCTGGCCTAATAGAAGGTATATTGCTATTTAAGAGAGATTTTTACAAATGAATAAGTTGTTTACAGACCGACTTAATCTTGATTTGAATGGAACCAGCATTTAAGAAATTTCCTTCACTTTTGTAATTCAACTAAAGTAGTTTCAAGCAATTTTCGTACAAGTTTAACACTTTGCAAGAGTCACTGTTTCAAATAGCTCATGCTATACTTACAATGTTGTATCCAGAAATCATGTTAGCAAAATGTGCAAAGGAAATAAATGCTAAGTGGTACTAAAACTAATGCCCAAGGGAAGAGGGTATAGCAGAGAGATATACTAATACTCTAAACAATAAGGCATAGGTCTGTTCCTGGTTTTCCAGTTTGGATTCATTAAAAGCATAAGATTATATTAAACAATATCATACTTGAGATTTTACATGTGCAAGTTATGGTTCCCACAGCAACTGAAACTTATCCCTCTTGTGTGTACATAGCACTATTACTGTACAGTATAATGGTGATAATTTGTATGTCTTAATATCAGATGTATATGTTAAAAGGACACTATCAATTTTATATTTTAATGACTTTTTAAAATTAATCCATTTTCTGACAGAGCTCTCTTTAAATCATAGAAATCACAGAAATGAAGAACTGGAAGGGACCTCAACAGGTCATTTAGTTGAGTCCCCTGTACTGAGGCAGGACTAACTATTATGACCTTCTCTGACAAGTATTTGTCTAACCTGCTCTTAAACCTCCAGTGATGGAGATTCCATCCCAACCCCAGGTTATTTTGTACCAGAGCTTAGCTACCCTTAGAGCCAGGAAGTTTTGCCTAATGTTCAACCTAAATCTCCCTTGCTGAAATTTAAGACCATTGCTTTGTCTTCAGTGGATAAGGAGAACAATTTATCACCCTCCTCCTTATAATAACCTTTTACGTACTTGAAGACTTATGTCACCCTCTTCGTCTTTTCTTCTCCAGACTAAGAAAACCCAATTTTTTCCAATCTTTCGTCACAAGTCATGTTTTCTAGACCTTTAATCATTTTTGTTGCTCTTCTCTGGACTTTCTCCAATTTGTCCACATCTTTCCTGAAATGTGGCACCCAGAACTGGATGTGATACTCCAACTAAGGCCTTCTCAGTGCTGAGGAGAGTGGAAGAATTACTACTGGTGTTTTTGAGTAGCAGCCCTGTTAGTCTGTATCTGCAAAAAACAGGAGTACTTGTGGCACCTTAGAGACTAACAAATTTATTAGAGCATAAGCTTTTGTGGGCTACACCCCACTTCATCAGATGCATAAAGTGGAACATATAGTAAGAAGATATGTATGTGTATTACACACACACGCACGCACACACACAGAGAACATGAAAAGGTGGAAGTTGCCAACTCTAAGAGGCTAATTAATTAAAATGAGCTATTATCACAGGAGAAAAAAAACTTTAGTGATAATCAAGATGCCCCATTTCAGACAGTTGACAAGAAGGTATGAGGATACTTAACTTGGGGAAATAGATTCAATTTGTGTAATGACCCAGCCACTCCCAGTCTCTATTCAAGCCCATGTTAATGGTATCTAGTTTGCAAATTAATTCCAGTTCAGCAGTTTCTTGTTGGAGTCGGATTTTGAAGCTTTTCTGTTGCAAAATTGCCGCCCTTAAATCTTTTACTGAGTGACCAGAGAGGTTGAAATGTTCTCCTACCAGTTTTTGAATGTTATGATTCCTGATGTCAGATTTGTGTTCATTTATTCTTTTGCGTAGCGACTGTCTGGTTTGACCAGTGTACATGGCAGAGGGGCATTGCTAGCACATAATGGCATATATCACATTGGTAGATGTGCAGGTGAACGAGCCCCTGATGATGTGGCTGATGTGATTAGGTCCTATGATGGTGTCACTTGAATAGATATGTGGACAGAGTTGGCATTGGGTTTTGTTTCAAGGACAGGTTCCTGGGTTAATGTTTTTGTTGTACAGTTGCTGGTTTCATCTCCCCAGCGTGCGATGAGATCCAGTACCTCCCGTTCGGACCATGTTGTAGGTAATCTGCTAATCCGGGACTGCGTGGTCGCTTGCGATGGTGGACTGTGCTGATGGTGACCAAACAGGAAATGAAATTCAAAAGTTCTTGGGGCTTTTACTGCCTCTACCTGGCTAGTGCATCGGAGTTGAGAGTGTTGTCCAGAGCTGTCACAAGGGACCATTCTGGTACATATATCTGTCTCAATTTCCATGTCTCTAAAATGTGGCTAATGCTTACTGGGATTGGTGAGGATTTGAGGTGAAATTGTAGCTCCACTGAATTCAGTGGAAGCCAATGGCAAAACTTCAACAGGACCAGAATTTCATCCTTGAACTTCAGAGAGACATTGTAACATTTTGTAGATACTTAAATGTCTGAAATCTCATGGAAAACTTTGATTAAAAACTTTTCTCTTACTAAAAATATTTGCAAGAGGAAAGGGGAGTATGGTGAGGAGAGGGGAGCATTTTGTTTGAATTCATCTGCTCCTGTTTGTTTCTCTCGTGAAGTCATAATATTCTTTGTTGCAGGATGGCATCATCACCTCTTTGAGTGAAACATACAAAGCAAACGGCAGCACTCCCTTTGTGGGGAACATGCAATTTGTGCATTTTTTTTCTTTTGTTTTTCATTTTTTCCATACCTTCCATACCAGGGTGCCAGACTTCACCTGCCAAAAGGAAGAGCGAATTAGCTGCATATTTAATCTCTACAGCACTTACTAGATTTGCAATACCCTGTCAAATTGCAAGACTGTTGCTCATTTTCAGAGCATTAGATGCTTTTTTTTGGTCTTGTACTGTAATGGTAGCCTAATGTAGTCAGTGTAATTATACAAGAATAGTGCCATTCTGGCAGTTGTGCTAGAATATAATACAATGAGTTTTATTTTATTTATTTTTGAGTCCATGGTAATTTAGAAAGGATTTGCATTTCAATAGCTACCCATTATATGCAGTGAGACCATATATAGGTTGGGGATAGATACTGGAAAGAGATTATTTTTGAAAACTTCCTTTATAAAAGCAACCATACACTGAAAAGTGATGAGTGCTTACAAGTTGTGAAAAAACACAAATACTAAAGAATTGGTCTTGCATTTAAGTAGTTCAAGCAGTATGGTATATTTATAGACTTTGCGGAGGCTTTGTGTTGTGCTGTGTAAGTACCCTGAGTTCTGTGTACACTCTGAATCAATGGGAACGCCATGAAAGTAAAACCTTCTGTCACCCTTGGAGACAAAAAGGTGGCAAGGAAGGGAAAATGGGGAAGTGTATTTCACCTCCAGCAATTGTTACATGCTTGTTCACATTAAGGGCGGTTTCCTTTACAGAATACCAAGGCATGTTCTAGTCAGGGTCCTGGGTTTTAGTGAGTACTATATATGCTGGCAATCCAGGGGTTAGATTGACTACCATCTAGTGGCAATGTGTGTAAAGAAAAGAGAGCTGGTCACCAGACAATTTAGTTTGAGAGTCACTGGCACTAAAAAGAAAATGGGCTGAAAATAGTCTTCTTTCATTGTTGTAATTAATCCAGTTCACGCTCTTTCCTCTTCTGTTTTTTAAATGGTGGTTTGAAAGCATACTTATTTTGTTTTAGGGCTCCTGCTGAGCAGAGGGAATATCAGTCGAGCAGAGAGCCATCCCTGGCACCCTGGCTGAAGAATGAGTGGAGCATTTCTGTCCCCATGGATGGGAGTGTTGAGTACAGCCTGACTCTTGATGAGGAGTGCTGGAGAGCGCTAGCAACCCAGTTTAGCAAATATGTCAAGTTTTTTTTTTTTTTTTAAAGACAGAAGCTATGTAGCCTTAAAAGGACTTGTTTAAATTTTTGTATGTGTGTGTGCTGAATATGTCAAGTTTGTAAGGAGCCAGCGAATCCTCCCCTCTCCTCCCCCAAATCCTTTTAAGTGAAGATTATAGAATAGTTCACATGCTGTGTCTTACCAAAATTCGTATTCTGGTTCACAACTTCAAATATAATATCTGAATTAAATAAGAAACTGCATTTGGACTGTTTTTTTTTTAAAAATCATTCATATTTAAAAAACAGGTGGGAAAGAAATGCTGGCTTCTTACAACCTTGACATAGTGAGCACAGGGGGAAAAAAACACAAATGTAAACACGTCCTTTTAAGGCGATATAAGCAGTATAACATTGCTAAGGCTATAGGTGCTATTTAAATAATTAAATACATAAATGGAATAATGCAAAAGGGACTGGAGGGGAGTGGAGAACAGAAAGGGAGCAGAGAAGCACAGCGCCATGGAAAGCAGCCAGAAAAATTGAGGCATATTATAGTTTCTTTGCCTCAAAATGGGTTCTAGTAGCAGTGGAATATATTCCCATTTGTGCAAGGCTGGAGAGGCAGTCACTTAAAGAAAGACCTGAATGTGTGTTATAGGCAGTACTGGGCTACCATGAATTATTAACGGGAAAGTAATCATTAACGCTATTTAGATTTGTTTGTATGATTTGATAACTGATAATTGTGTAGCATAGTATAATGCTCATTTGCCTGTCATTACACAGAATGCTCTCTTAGCTCCCAGCTATTTTGTAGCAGTGAAATTGTCTGAGCTAGTGAACAAACTGAAAAGTTTGGCTGTTGCTTTTGCATGTGCTGAATTTTTTTCTCTGTGCTTTACAAGCCTGTCTTTCCTGTCCCTCCTGCATTTAGCTCTCCTTCCAGCGGCCAATTATTTGCATCACTAGTTGTGACATTTGACCGTACGGTAGGCAACAGAACAGAAGGAAAACTAAGTGCAAGCTATCGGTTTAAGAATTGGAAAACTAGAATGAATCGCCTGGGTTTAGCACCGTTCCTGTTCGTTTGGCTTTGTTACAGAGCAGCAAGCATGTGTTTTACTTTGCTAGACTGGGGCTGTAGCACAGGGCACCTTGCAGGATCAAGCCTTGGAACAGCAGACCATGTTATAAAATAACGCTGGTTTTTTTTTCAATCTACATATGATATTAAGGATTTTATTCTTTTAGACATTTTCTGTGGATTTTGAAAAGCATGATTGTCATGGGGTGCTCTACTGACTGCTGGATTGCCTCCTTCTGGTTGCATCTGGGATTAGCTCTGCCACTCTGATGTCCCCTCCTGTGGTTGCTCACTCCGTCTCTCTGTTTCACTCTTTTGGAACTCAGCTGCTCCCACTTGGTGGCTCGACCCTCTGGCCGGTTCACTGTAATTTCCCTCTTATGTGGAGGTGCGTTTGTCAAAGTCTCACAGGACCCACTTGTCCCAGGCAGTCTTCCCTTTCGCTGATTTCAGAGTAGCAGCCGTGTTAGTCTGTATCCACAAAAAGAAAAGGAGTACTTGTGGCACTTTAGAGGCTAACAAATTTGAGCATAATCTTTCATGAGTTACAGCTCACTTCATCGGATACATGCATCTGATGAAGTGAGCTGTAGCTCATGAAAGCTTATGCTCAAATTTTTTAGCCTCTAAAGTGCCACAAGTACTCCTTTTCTTTTTTTCCCTTTCGCTGTCCCTTAGCGGTGCCACTTCCCCAGTGGTTGGTAGGGAAACCCAGGCCCACCCTCTACACTGGGTTCTAGCTCAGGGAACCTTCATCAAGCAGTCAGAGTTTGCACAGTCCTAAACCTTACAGCTATATCCCTGGGTTACTTCCTACCTTGCTTTCTTTTGCCCCGAAAGTGACGGCAGCCCCTTCTACTCTGAGCTACTGGGCTTTCTACAGGCGCTTCCTGTTCCTGTCCAGCTGCGTTTCATCTCAAATTAGTCCTCCTTGCTCCCTGGCTGCTCCTGCAGGTGCAGCCTAGGAATTGATGGGCTTACCTGACGCCCTAAGTGCTATCAGGGCTTGTGTGGGGTGGACACCTCATCACAATGATCATCTTCCAAAAGTAAAATTCCATATGGTGCCTTCTGTTTCTCCTCAGCCCACCCATTCTGGAATGGCAAATTATTTGGCCTATGCTGGATTTCACCAGTAGTGATAGTCTGTGAGTTGAAATCTGGCCATGTGTAGTACAGGTATAATCTATTCAAACAAATTTTCAAGCATTGCCCTTATTATATGTGGATTCTTTAAAACACATTTCATTGATGTAGTGATACCAGTGTTCCCTACATACATATAAGGTCCTGGTCTTAAACAAAATATGTACGAATGACACAGTAGGTTGTGCTGGTGGGGAGTGGCATTATATGTGAAAGAAAGCATAGTCAAATATAGTAAAAATGAATCAAACTACCATAAAAACAGGAGTACTTGTGGCACCTTAGAGACTAACAAATTTATTAGAGCATAGGCTTTCGTGGGCTACAGCCCACTTCATCGGATGCATAGAATGCAACATATAGTAAGAAGATATAGATAGATAATACATACATACAGATAAATTGGAAGTTACCATACAAACTGTGAGAGGCTAATTAATTAAAATGAGCAATTATCAGCAGGAGAAAAAAACTTTCGTGATCATCAAGAGGGCCCATTTAGACAGTTCACAAGAAGGTGTGAGGATACTTAACTTAAGGAAATAGATTCAATTTGTGTAATGACCTAGCTACTCCCAGTCTCTATTCAAACCCAAGTTAATGGTATCTACTTTGCATATTAATTCCAGTTCAGCTGTTTCTCGTTGGAGTCTGATTTTGAAGCTTTTCTGTTGCAAAATTGCCACCCTTCAGTCTTTTACTGAGTGGCCAGAGAGGTTGAAGTGTTCTCCTACCGGTTTTGGAATGTTATGATTCCTGATGTCAGATTTGTGTCTATTTACTCTTTTTTGTGTAGAGACTCTCTGGTTTGGCTAATGTACATGGCAGAGGGGCATTGCTGGCACATGATGGCATATATAACATAGTAGACGTGCAGGTGAATGAGCCCCTGATGGTGTGGCTGATGTGATTAGGTCCTATGATGGTGTCCCTTGAATAAATATGTGGACAGAGTTGTAAATAGAGAGGAGGTTTTGAAACTGATAAATGAAACAGTATTAAGCCACCAGGACTAGATGGTATTCACCCAAGAGTTTTGAAGGAACTCAAATATGAAATTGCAATACTACTAACTGTTGTATATAATCTATTGTTTAAATCAGCCTCTATACCAGATAACTGGAAGGTAGTTAATGTAACGCCTATTTTTAAAAAAAGGCCCCAGAGACCATCCTGGCAGTTAGAAGTAAGCCTGACTTCAGTACCAGGGCAATTGATTGAAACTATAGTAAATAACAAAAATATTAGACACATAGATGAACATTATATGGAAGGGGAAGAGTCAACATGATTTTTGTAATGGAAAATCGTGGCTCACCAATCTATTAGAATTCTTTGAGGGAATCAGTAAGCATGTATACAAGGGTGATCCAGTGATATAGTGTACTTGGACTTTCGGAAAGCCTTTGACTGTGTCCCTCACCAAAGACTCCTACACAAAATTGGCAGTCGTAGGATAAGAGGGAAGGTCCTCTCATGGATCATAACTGGTTAAAAGGCAAGAAACAAAGGGTAGGAATAAATGGTCAGTTTTCAGAATGGAGGAGGTAAATACTGAGGTCCCCCAGGGATCTCTACAGGGACCAGTTCTATTCAACATATTCATCAGTGATCTGGAAAAAGGGGTAAATGAAGGGGTAAATGAAACAATGAAGTGGCATAATTTTCAGACAGTTAAGTTCAAAGCTGACTGCGAAGAGTTAAAAAAGGATCTCAAAAAACTGGGTGCCTGGACAACAAAATTGCAAATGAAATTCAGTGTTTATAAATGCAAAGTAATGCACATGGCAACTATATATACAAAACGATGGGGTCTAAATCAGCTGTTACCACTCAGGGAAAAGATATTGGACTTAATGGTTCTCTGAAAACATCTGCTCAGCATGTAGCTTTTCTGATTGCTGCTAATAGGAACCATTAGGAAAGAGGTAGATAATAAAACAGAAAATATCATAAGGTCACTATATAAATCCATGGTACATGAACACCTTGATTAGTGCATGTGGTTCTGGTCGCCTCATCTCAAAATAGATATATTAGAATTGGAAAAAGTGCAAGGAAGGATAATAAAAATTATTAGGGGTATGGAACTGCTTCGTATGACAAAGTAAAAAAGACGGTGACTTTTCAGCTTAGAAAAGAGACGACGGGGGGGGGGGGGGGAGGGATGACCCTGGTCTATAAAATCATGAATGGTGTGGAGAAAGTGAATAGGGACATGTTGTTTTATCCTTTCATGTAACACAAGAACAAGAGGTCACCTAACGAAATTAATAGGCAGCAGCTTTAAAACAGAATAAAGGAAGTACTTCACACAGCACAGGGTCAGCCTGTGGAACTCTTCGCTGTGGGATGTTGTAAAGGCCAAAAGTATAACTGGATTCAAAAAAGAATTGTATAAATTCATGGAATATAGGTCCATCAATGGCTGTTAGCTAAGGTGCTCAGGTATGCAACCCCAGGACTAACTGATGAAAGCTAAAAGCTGGCACTGGATGACAGGGGATGGATTACTCTAAATTGACCTATTCTGCTCCTTCACTCTGAGGCACCTGGTGCTTGCCACTGTCAGAAACAGGATACTGAGCAAGATGAACCACTCATCTGATCCAGCAAGGCTGTTCTTATCCCACTGAAGTCAGTATTTTACTGCTGATTTCAATGGCAACTGGATCAAATATGAAGTCCTCCTTTACTCATGTTGCTGGTTCACAGTGTATCAGGAAATCCATCATAGTTTAAACATTGTCTAGTTACTGTCCGTTTCTGCAGCTGAAGATGGCTTCATTGCTAGTCTTCTAAGACCAAAGCTGTGACTATGCAACCATTTCTGTTATCTTTGTTTGTAGTTGCAGAAAACGATCGGGGAGCAGAATAACTTTATTTTACAAGGCCCCATGCTTTTATTTAGTTACTGGCAAGCATGAATGTGCCCCATTGCACTACAGTTTTTGATTTGGGGTGGCGTGATTTATTGATAGTCTATTATTACATTACTGATTAGCACGCTGAAATTGATAGGTTCTTGTCCCAAGATTAGGCAGAATATTATCAAAATCACTGTTAAATTGGGAGCACCAACATGCACGGTTACAGCACCACACTTGTGAAATCATATTGTATTTATAATGGTTTTATTAACTAACTATAATTTTATTAAAAAGAAAAGGAGGACTTGTGGCACCTTAGAGACTAACAAATTTATCTGAGCATAAGCTGTTGTGACCACAAGTCCTCCTTTTTGCGGATACAGACTAACACACCTGCTACTCTGAAACCTATAATTTTATTAGCTGTCACCCAGCAAGTAGATAGAAATAATATAGAATGAGCTGAGCATCCACATTCTTATAGCATGCCTTGCAAAACAACCCTGATATGTTAGTTCATAGAATAACAGAGTTAGAAGGGACCTCTGGAGGCCATCTAGTCCAACCCCCTGCCCAGAGCAGGACTAATCCCAACTAAATCATCCCAGCCAGGGCTTTGTCAAGCCTGACCTTAAAAACTTCTAAGGAAGGGGATTCCACCACCTCCCTAGGTAACACATTTCAGTGTTTCACCACCCTCCTAGTGAAAAAGTTTTTCCTAATATCCAACCTAAACCTCCCCCACTGCAACTTGAGACCATTACTCCTTGTCCTGTCATCTGCTATCACTGAGAATAGTCTAGATCCATCCTCTTTGGATCCACCTTTCAGGAAGTTAAAAGCAGCTATCAAATCCCCTCTCATTCTTTTCCGTAGACTAAACAATCCCAGTTCCCTCAGCCTCTCCTCATAAGTCATGTGTTCCAGTCCCCTAATCATTTTTGTTGCCCTTCGCTGGACTCTCTTCAGTTTTTCCACATCCTTCTTGTAGTGTGGGGCCCAAAACTGGACACAGTACTCCAGATGAGGCCTCACCAATGTCGAATAGAGGGGAACGATCACATCCCTCGATCTGCTGGCAATGCCCCTACTTATACACCCCAAAATGCCATTGGCCTTCTTGGCAACAAGGGCACACTGTTGACTCATATCCAGCTTCTCGTCCACTGTCACCCCTAGGTCCTTCTCTGCGGAACTGCTGCCTAGCCATTCGGTCCCTAGTCTGTAGCGGTGCATTGGACTCTTGCACTTGTCCTTGTTGAACCTCATCAGATTTCTTTTGGCCCAATCCTCCAATTTGTCTAGGTCCCTCTGTATCCTATCCTTACCCTCCAGCGTATCTACCACTCCTCCCAGTTTAGTGTCATCCACAAACTTGCTGAGGGTGCAATCTACACCATCCTCCAGATCATTAATGAAGATATTGAACAAAACCGGCCCCAGGACCGACCCTTGGGACACTCCGCTAGATACCGGCTGCCAACTAGACATGGAGCCATTGATCACTATCCGTTGAGCCCGCCAATCTAGCCGTCTTCCTCTTTTCCCTCACCATCACCAGTGGTCGTCATCCTGGCATGTCCTAAGAGCTACATCTCTCCCTCCCAAATCACATAGGCTGGGATACAGCTTTTATAATGTGTTATGCTGATGCCACTATGCCTAATAAGTATTCAGTAGGGGTTTCAGCCCCTTTTCCTTATTTGTAGTTCCTCACCTACTAATTCTGGGGTGCCCTTCTCCCATAGGATATTAATCCTTTTACCTGAAGTTTATTAGCATATATGTCAATTGGTTATCTTGGCATCCTTGTGGTCAGACATTTGCTGATGTCCATAGCTAAACATATCCCAAGCTGGTAGAAACTAGCATCTTTTGTGATTACTTATCAGCAGTGTAGTCATTACAGCATTCTATCTTACGATGTGTTATGATCTAGGGTTACTCTTGGTTAGCTACTTATGCAAAGGCTTTTTGGGTCATATGCCTTAATTATTGGTAAACTAATTGTCTTACAGGCCTTGAGCGTTATAGGCTCATTGAATTATTGCTTTAACTTGCACCTTTGCCTCCCTTAGTAAATACCTATACCTACGGGCTACAGGGGCTTAACCATATCATAATTAAATATTTGCTAAACTTTAAAGGGCAATGGGTCAAAGGAGACTGGGATTCAACAGATCCTGCCCTGGGGATAATGGAGGTGGGAAAGTAGCCACTGTGGCAGGTGCTTTTCTTTCTCTAGCCCTGCAGAACCTCATCTCTGACCATTCTGTGTAGTAGCATCATAACTGAAATGTATGCATCATTTGTAGGTAAGTTCTTGCTTAGCCACTCTTCCTTCTGCAACTTGGAACCCCCATTTAGGGGAAAGGGTAGTCCAAAGACACCAGTCTGTGGGAAGCCCCTTGTAGCAGAGTTTGTATAGGAGCATATTGATAAGAGACCAAAAGAGACTTGACTTGGGCAGAGGCATATGGCCTTTGTATGGATTGCCTGTGCCTGAACAGATTCCTTAAACCCGCAGTTCTAGGGTTACTCCTGAGGGAATGCTGTGCCCCAAAAAATAAAAGTTCTGTGCACAATATTTTTAAATTCTGCACATTTTGTCAATAAATGTGGAGGCCCCAGCATGGCAGTGGGGAGCGCAAGTGACTGGCTGCATGGAGGTGGGAGATCACCCTGCAGCCCCTGCCCGAGACAAGGACTTGGCGATGAGGCTGCATCAAAGGGCCAGGCCTGCCCCAGAGGTCCATGGGAGGGGCTGCTGTAGGGTGATCTCCTACCTCCTCCATGCAGCCAGTGGCCTTTGCTACCCATTGCCATGCTGGAACCTTTACATTTAACTGGGAGCTGGGGCTGGGTGGCTCAGTGCGGGTGGCGGGGAGGTCCAGGTGCTGGGAGAGTGGGACTTGGTGGGTGTGGCTTGAGTGCAGCTGGTTGGGGTTCAGTTGGGGGGGGGGTCTAGTTGTGGAGGGCTCATGGGATGCAGGGGGTGGGGCTCGACGGGGTGAGGCTCGGTTGGAGGGGGGGATCTGGATATGAGGGGTCCATATGTCTTGGGGTTGGGTGGATGGGGGAGCAGTGACCCTTCCCCCTGTTGCTTAGGAGCAATGGGGGCAGAAAGTGGGGTGGGGAGGTTTCTGGTAGTGGGTCTGACCTGACACCCCCTCCCCCCCCCGGCCGCTATGTGCAGGGGAAGTGCACTCCTCCCCCCTGCCCAACCTAGCCCAGTCGGGACTAGCAGCTAAGCCTGGCGCAGGGTAGGACCCACTTGCCAAAGTGGGGCTGGGGAGGGCCGTGTGTGTGTGTGTGGGGGAGTCTGGGGTGGGGGGGCAGCTCAAGATGTAGGGGGTGAGGCTTGGCAGGGTGGGAGTTCAGGGAAATTGGTGGTAGGGGTTTCTGGATGTGGTGGAAGGAGGTTTGTCGGGTGGTCTGGATGCACAGGAGTTGGGCAGATGTGGGGATGGCTGTGACCTGGCACCAGCTGGGGCATCCCCAGGCCCTCTGCCCCTGCAGTGATTTACCTCTTTGCTGGCTACTCTGGGCACCCAAAAGGACATGCTCACGCTGCTGGGAAGGGCACGTGACTTCTCTTGTGACTTTCCTTTACTTCCCTGTCAGTCATTTTTCTGCAAGGAAGCAAAGAATTCTGCACGCACACAATGGCACAGAATTCTCCCAGGAGTAGGGCTTGAAGCCTCCTACAAGTTATACTGAGAGACTAGAAGGCAAACCCAGCCTCCCTGTGGAAGATTTCCAAGGAAATACAGCAAACCTCATCTTCTGTAATTTCTTTGTACCTATGCAGAGATAATCTATTAATGAGAGGGTCTAGCTCACTTTTATTTCATGATTGTATAAGATCTTTTGGTATTTCCAAAATCACTTTTTTTTTTTTTAAATAAGTTTAGGTTTGGTCCTGAACCAGAATTCCAGATTCCATAGCTGAAAGTCTTTGTGTTGGGCCTCCTTCTGAAATAAGTTACCCAAGTGAACTAAAGCTTTGGATCCTCTCCTATCCACACATTTTAGGGAACTTCATATCCAGATCTGAGTCCCAGTTTTGTGAGCTGGACCCAACTTTAGAAGAAAATGTTCTATATATGAAGGAGCAGTTTCTTAAGACTTAGTGATTTATATAGTATATTTAGCTGATTTCAGAGCCCAGACCAACATTTTTATTATGTAGTGTCTTATTTCATATTTTGTTCACCCCCCGAAAGAAACTTTTTGCTTTTGGTAGCATCTTGTATTGGCCACACATCAAATGAGGTATAATAGCTGAAAATGATCAGCGCATTTTGTTGTGGTGCAAGAACACTTAATGAAAAAGAAGATGCTATCATTTGGAACATCTCAAAGTTGTTTCCTTAATAGTCCCTCAGGGCACTTATTTATCATAAAGATATGATTGTTTTACCATTCATTTTAAAAATACATTGTTCTGTATGTTGATACCCTTTTAAAAATCTAGCAACAATGGTGAAGAGTTGGGAAAAGTAGCATAAAAAACTAATGTATTTCTTGAGAAGGAAAAGTTGCTACATGTATTTTCTGTGCTTGTTAGTGAACTATGATCGATGAAATCTTCTCTTTGCCTGATTTGGGGGGGGAAAGGTATGAAGCATTTTATTTTCCTTCAGGCGAGAGGAGCGAAGAATAAAAGTAATAACTTGCATAATATTCTACTATTAAGCAATGGACAACTCATCAATAAGGGGCACAACTTCAAAATCACAATTTTGCATTAAAATATACCTACCACTCTTACATGTAGTATCTAAGATGACTTATAATTGAAAGAGATTGGAGGATCCTTTTTTTTTTTTTTTCCTATCTGCATTTGACAGAAGTTTGTGTATAGTCCGTTTCACTCTCTAGGTCACCTTCAAGTCTTTTTTTTCTTGTTTGTGTGGGCCTCTCAGTCACACAATAGGGGAGAAGATATATTTTAAAACTCGAAAATTTGGCTGTAAAAGCTTGAAAACTAACAACATTCAGGAGCATTTTTTACTCATTTTTTGAAGTAGTTTCGATTTCAGTTTGACACAGTCCTTTTAAAACAGTTGTTCTCAAACTTTTGTACTGGTTATCCCTTTCACCTAACAAGCCTTATAAATTAAAAACACTTTTTAATATATAAAACACCATTCTAAATGCTGGATGCAAAGTGGGGGTTTGGGGTGGAGACTGACAGTTCGTGACTCCCCATGTAATAAACTTGCAACCTCCTGAGGGGTCCCAACCCCAGTTTGAGAACTCCTGTTTTAAAATGGTATTACGAGACGCTGCACTTTGGGGACAGAAGTTGTTTTAGAACAGTTTTCTTTAAGAACTTCATGTTTATGAAATAAAGAAAGTTGAAATATTTGCTGAGCATGCTTCATGATTACCAAATCCCACATGCAGATGCAAAAGATGACTGTTTGTGAAATCTTTATCAAACTGGAATGATGTTCTGCAACAAAACCAAATAAATCAAAGGCTCTCTGTGACATTTCCTTTTCAACTTTACACCAAAATCCTTTTAGAAGAGCATTAAATATTCCCTTTTTGTCAAATGGAAGGATGTGGTTCTATCTTTTCTAAAGATGGGCGGGGGAGAGATTTATCGCAATCACATCATGGCTGTCCAGAAAGTGCACTGAATATTTTGGATTTCATCCTTTTGATGAGGAAATAATTGTTTTTGTTTTTTATGTAGTGATGGTACATGAAAGAATTAATTACTATAATATGAAAGTACTTCTAAACTGAAACCTTGAATCCAAGCTTGAAGTGACAGAAGATGCCAAGAGAACAGCCAAATTTGGTACCATTTTCCTTATGTATACCCTTGTGTCATAATGAAAATGGTTAATAGCACAACAGTATAGGATCCAAATAAATTAGGAGTCTTGTATTAAAAAGTCCAGTATGAAACTTTATTCCCAACTTGATGCCAGCAGATATTAGTATCTTATCAGGACAGGGGTGGGCAAACTTTTTGGCCTGAGGGCCACATTGGGGTGCAAAACTGTAGGGAAGGCTGTACCTCCCCAAACAGCTTGGCCCCTGCCCCTATCCACCCCTTCCCACTTCCCGCCTCCTGACTGCCCCTCTCAGAACCCCCAATCCATCCAACCCCCCCTGCTTTTTTCCCCCTAACTGCCTCCTGGGACCCCCCCCCACTCCCCATCCCCTGACTGCCCCCCCAACCTCTGCCCTGTCCAACTGCCCCCTGTTCCCAATCCCTTGGCACCCGCCCCAGAACCTCCGCCCCATCCAACCACTCCCTGCTTCCTGTCCCCTGACTGCTCCTCAGGTATCCCCTGCCTCTTATCCAATCCCCGGTCCCCTTACCATGCCGCTCAGAGCAGCATGTCTGGCCACCGCGCCGCCCGGCTGGAGCCATGCATGCTGCTGCGCCACACTGCATGAGCGGGCAGCCCCACCACCCAGAGCGGTGCCTGCGTGGTGGCATGGTAAGAGGGAGGGGGAACAGCAGGGGAGGGACTGGGGGCTTGCCTCCTGGGCCAGGAGCTCGGGCTGGGCAGGATGGTTCTGTGGGCCGGATGTGGCCCGTGGGCTGTAGTTTGCCCTCTGTATTAGGATGTACTGTATTTAAAAAGTTTAGCCACTTTTAGACTCCGGGTGATGGTGTAATTTTGAAGAACTGGGTGGGAACATGTGGGTCCAAACTTGGCTCTGTTATGTTTGCTGAAAAGTCAGAGTAAACACACAGGTTTTATTCCAGATTTCTCAGTGGAGCTGAGAATCAAATTTAGTCCATCTTCTCCATCTACAGCAATTGGGAGTCCTTCATTGTATTAAATAGATGAGGAATAAAATAGAGAAGTTCCCAAGTGATCTGTTAGTGCTTATAAATATGCAGCTACATTTTTCTTGAGAATGAGATTTATTTCCAAAAAACCCAAAGGCTTTGAAATACTAAGTCTTATTAGAATACAGCTCACTGCTTAAATAATATTAACATTGCAGATTAGTGAACAAACTGGTGCTTTCTGGCCACAAATTGCTTTAACATGGATCATACCCAACTCAACAGATGAAGGATGGACTAGTCCTGGGACTATATAAAA
Source organism: Lepidochelys olivacea (assembly GCF_965140295.1). Lineage (NCBI taxonomy): Eukaryota > Metazoa > Chordata > Testudines > Cheloniidae > Lepidochelys > Lepidochelys olivacea. The sequence goes on along the minus strand of NC_140411.1, from coordinate 135,588,533 downwards.
GAAGGGAAAGGGCACAAGACGTTATCCATTATTGATGGGACACTCTGCCAGTGTATCTCATGAAATGTGAATCCGAACTCTCTGGATTGGACAAGCGCTACTCAGACTGACAGTTGAGTGAGAATTACCTTATTAGACAGTAAAATAACTTAAGTGTAGGTATAGATTGCATTTTATGGTTCTTTTACCTGGAAACTTGTTTCCAGATCCTTTTATTTGAATCTTTAACTCAAGCTTTGCTAAATAAACTTCAGTTTGGTTTTACTGTTGACACATCTAAGCCCTGGTCTACACTAGGACTTTAGGTCGAATTTAGCAGCATTAAATCGATGTAAACCTGCACCCGTCCACACGATGAAGCCCTTTATTTCGACTTAAAGGGCTCTTAAAATCGATTTCCTTACTCCACCCCTGACAAGTGGATTAGCGCTTAAATCGGCCTTGCTGGGTCGAATTTGGGGTACTGTGGACACAATTCGACGGTATTGGCCTCCGGGAGCTATCCCAGAGTGCTCCATTGTGACCGCTCTGGACAGCACTCTCAACTCAGATGCACTGGCCAGGTAGACAGGAAAAGAACCGCGAACTTTTGAATCTCATTTCCTGTTTGGCTAGCGTAGCGTGGCAAGCTGCAGGTGACCATGCAGAGCTCATCAGCAGAGGTGATCATGATGGAGTCCCAGAATCGCAAAAGAGCTCCAGCATGGACCGAACGGGAGGTACGGGATCTGATCGCTGTATGGGGAGAGGAATCCATGCTATTAGAACTCCGTTCCAGTTTTCGAAATGCCAAAACCTTTGTCAAAATCTCCCAGGGCATGAAGGAGAGAGGCCATATCAGGGACCCGAAGCAGTGCCGCGTGAAACTGAAGGAGCTGAGGCAAGCCTACCAGAAAACCAGAGAGGCGAACGGCCACTCCGGGTCAGAGCCCCAAACATGCTGCTTCTATGATGAGCTGCATGCCATTTTAGGGGGTTCAGCCACCATTACCCCAGCCGTGGTGTTTGACTCCTTCAATGGAGATGGAGGCAATACAGAAGCAGGTTTTGGGGACGAAGAAGATGATGATGATGATGAGGTTGTAGATAGCTCACACCAAGCAAGCGGAGAAACCGGTTTTCCCGACAGCCAGGAACTGTTTCTCACCCTGGACCTGGAGCCAGTACTCCCCGAACCCACCCAAGGCTGCCTCCTGGACCCAGCAGGCAGAGAAGGGACCTCCGGTGAGTGTAGCTTTTAAAATACTATACATGGTTTAAAAGCAAGCATGTGAAAGGATTACTTTGCCCTGGCATTCGCGGCTCTCCTGGATGTACTCCCAAAGCCTTTGCAAAAGGTTTCTGGGGAGGGCAGTCTTATTGCGTCCTTCATGATAGGACACTTTACCACTCCAGGCCAGTAACACGTACTCGGGAATCATTGTACAACAAAGCATTGCAGTGTATGTTTGTTGGCGTTCAAACAACATCCGTTCTTTATCTCTCTGTGTTATCCTCAGGAGAGTGAGATATCATTCATGGTCACCTGGTTGAAATAGGGTGCTTTTCTTCAGGGGACACTCAGAGGAGCCCATTCCTGCTGGGCTGTTTGCCTGTGGCTGAACAGAAATGTTCCCCGCTGTTAGCCACAGGGAGGAGGGAGGGTTGAGGGGGTAGCCACGCGGTGGGGGGAGGCAAAATGCGACCTTGTAACGAAAGCACATGTGCTATGTATGTAATGTTAACAGCAAGGTTTACCCTGAAAGAGTGTAGCCACTGTTTTATAAAATGTGTCTTTTTAAATACCGCTGTCCCTTTTTTTTTCTCCACCAGCTGCATGTGTTTCAATGATCACAGGATCTTCTCCTTCCCAGAGGCTAGTGAAGCTCAGAAAGAAAAAAAAAAATGCACTCGCAATGAAATGTTCTCCGAGCTCATGCTGTCCTCCCACACTGATAGAGCACAGACGAATGCGTTGAGGCAAATTAATGTCAGAGTGCAGGAAAGCACAAAATGACCGGGAGGAGAGGTGGCGGGCTGAAGAGAGTAAATGGCGGGTTGAAGACAGGGCTGAAGCTCAAATGTGGCGGCAGCGTGATGAGAGGAGGCAGGATTCAATGCTGAGGCTTCTGGAGGACCAAACCAGTATGCTCCAGTGTATGGTTGAGCTGCAGCAAAGGCAGCTGAAGCACAGACTGCCACTACAGCCCCTGTGTAACCAACCGCCCTCCTCCCCAAGTTCCATAGCCTCCACACCCAGACGCCCAAGAACGCGGTGGGAGGGCCACCGCCCAACCAGCCACTCCGCCACAGAGGATTGCCCAAAAAAAAGAAGGCTGGCATTCAATAAATTTTAAAGTTGTAAACTTTTAAAGTGCTGTGCTTAAAGTGCTGTGTGGCATTTTCCTTCCCTCCTCCACCACCCCTCCTGGGCTACCTTGGTAGTCATCTCCCTATTTGTGTGATGAATGAATAAAGAATGCATGAATGTGAAGCAACAATGACTTTATTGCCTCTGCAAGCGGTGATCGAAGGGAGGAGGGGAGGATGGTTAGCTTACAGGGAAGTAGAGTGAACCATGGGGCAGGAGGTTTCATCAAGGAGAAACAAATGGAACTTTCACACCGTAGCCTGTCCAGTCATGAAACTGGTTTTCAAAGCTTCTCTGATGCGTACCGCGCCCTCCTGTGCTCTTCTAACCGCCCTGGTGTCTGGCTGTGCGTAACCAGGCTCAACCTCCCACCCCGCCATAAACGTCTCCCCTTTACTCTCACAGATATTGTGAAGCACACAGCAAGCAGTAATAAACAGTGGGAATATTGGTTTCGCTGAGGTCTAAGCGAGTCAGTAAACTGCGCCAGCGCGCCTTGAAACATCCAAATGCACATTCTACCACCATTCTGCACTAGCTCAGCCTGTAGTTGAACAGCTCCTGACTACTGCCCAGGGTGCCTGTGTACGGCTTCATGAGCCAGGGCATTTAGGGGTAGGCTGGGTCCCCAAGGATACATATAGGCATTTCAACATCCCCAACAGTTATTTTCTGGTCTGGGAATAAATTCCCTTTCTGCAGCTTTTGAAACAGACCAGAGTTCCTAAAGATGCGAGCGTCATGTACCTTTCCCGGCCATCCCACATTGATGTTGGTGAAACGTCCCTTGTGATCCATCAGAGATTGCAGCACTATTGAAAAGTATCCCTTGCGGTTTATGTACTCGGCAGCTTGCTGCTCCGGTGCCAAGATAGGGATATGGGTTCCGTCTATGACCCCACCACAGTTAGGGAATCCCATTGCAGCAAAGCCATCCACTATGACCTGCACATTTCCCAGGGTCACTACCCTTGATATCAGCAGATCTTTGATTGCGTGGGCTACTTGCATCACAGCAGCCCCAACAGTAGATTTGCCCACTCCAAATTGATTCCCAACTGACCGGTAGCTGTCTGGCGTTGCAAGCTTCCACAGGACTATTGCCACTCGCTTCTCAACTGTGAGGGCTGCTCTCATCTTGGTATTCATGCGCCTCAGGGCAGGGGAAAGCAAGTCACAAAGTTCCATGAAAGTGCTGTTACGCATGCAAAAGTTTCGCAGCCACTGGGAATCGTCCCAGACCTGCAACACTATGCGGTCCCACCAGTCTGTGCTTGTTTCCCGAGCCCAGAATCGGCATTCCACAGCATGAACCTGCCCCATTTGCACCATGATGTATGCATTGGCAGGGCCCATGCTTTCAGAGAAATCTGTGTCCATGTCCTGATCACTCACGTGACCGTGCTGACGTCGCCTCCTCGCCCGGTATCGCTTTGCCAGGTTCTGGTGCTGCATATACTGCTGGATAATGCGTGTGGTGTTTAATGTGCTCCTAATTGCCAAAGTGAGCTAAGCGGCCTCCATGCTTGCCTTGGTATGGCGTCCGCACAGAAGAAAGGCGCGGAACGATTGTCTGCCGTTGCTCTGACGGAGGGAGGGGTGACTGACGACACGGCTTACAGGGTTGGCTTCAGGGAGCTAAAATCAACAAAGGGGGTGGCTTTACATCAAGGAGTATTTCAGGCAGGACTTCATGGAGGGTTCCAATAAGAAATGGTGCACCTAAATTATTGTTCTTATTGGAACAAGAAGGTTAGCCTGGCCTCTGATTGATACATGGCTAGATTTACCTCGCTGCACCTTCTCTGTGAGTGAGTGCAGTTTGACCTAGAGGAATGAGTCCCCTAGACAGGGGAGCGGGGGAAGCAAATGAGTACAAAACAAATCTGGTCTATTTCTTGTTTTGATCCACTCCATCTATCTTTTACATCTTTGGCTGGCAGCAGACGGTGCAGAAGGACTGCATGCCATCCACATCTCATGGCTGCTCGGCAGAAGATGGTACAGTACGACTGCTAGCCATCCTCATCTCTTGCCTGCCCGGCAGAAGATGGTACAGTACGACTGCTAGCAATCCGTATCGCCTGCCTGCTCACCATAAGATGGTTCAATAGGACTGACTGCAGGACTAAAGAGAATGACCTGGTCAAGTCACTCCAAATTTAGTCCCTGCGCCCATGTCTGCCCAGGATCTCCCAGCCGACGTGGCCAGGAGCACCTCTGACACGACGAGAACGGCTACCAGTCGTACTGCACCGTCGCTGCCAGAAGGCAATGGGTTGCTGCTACTGTGTAGCAATGCCGTACCGTGTCTGCCAGCACCCAGGAGACATATGGTGAAGGTTACCTGAGCGGGCTCCATGCTTGCCGTGGTATGGCGTCTGCACAGGTAACTTAGGAAAAAAGGCGTGAAACGATTGTCTGCCCTTGCTTTCACGGAGGGAGGGAGGGAAGGAAGGGGGGTCTGACGATATCTACCCAGAACCACCCGCGACAATGTTTTAGCCCCATCAGGCATTGGAATCTCAACCCAGAATTCCAATGGCAGCAGAGACTGTGGGAACTGTGGGATAGCTATCCGCAGTGCAACGCTCCGGAAGTCGACTCTAGCCTCGGTACTGTGGAAGCGCTCCGCCGAGTTAATGCACTTAATGCACTTAGAGCATTTTCTGTGGGGGGACACACACTCGAATATATAAAACCGATTTCTAAAAAACCGACTTCTATAAATTCAACCTTATTCCGTAGTGTAGACATACCCTGAGTGCCCTGTGCTAAGGAGAATATTGAACTCTGGTGAAGTCAGCAAATGGGTGCACTGCTTGCACTGAGGCAGGAGATTGGTGTACATTGCAGATGTCTTGAGGACAAGGGACTGGGCACTCATTGTAACTGGATGGTGGTATGTGTAAACTGCTAACCTGCAGTGACAAAGAGTGGGGCTTGTGATAACCTGGAGTGGAGTGCTTGTGTGGCTTGCAGCCAGCAACTTTGGGAGAACTTCCCCCAGTGGGCCCAGACCAGACACTTCAGTTAACTGTGAAAGTGACACAATGAGTTAGTGGTTGGCTATGATAACTATTACTACTTTAGATGCAAAATCTTATGTGTTCCATCAGTTAGCATTACAGGTTCTGATTCTGTTTTTGCTATCTGCTGCGTAAAATCTCCTTTGAAACTAGAAAGTAGCTTTCCCCACCCTACCATTCACTTGTTTACTTTGTCCTCTCTTTGGCAAAAGTGCTAGAGCCTAGCCCTCGGCCCACTCCACACATGAAGCTGTCATTGGCTTCATTGAAGAGTTCTATGTATATCGGGTAACATTTTCAAAAGCATCTAAGTCACTTTAGGAACCTTAAGAGTGTTTGAAAACAAGACTTAGGAGCTTAAGTCCCTTATGTGCTTTTGAAATGTAACCTAGTGTGCCTAGGGGATTGAGTTTTTATTGTACTGAACTTTCTTGTGGGATAAGAATATATCTGTCTTTTTGATTGTTTCTGTCTATGCATCATCATGGATGGTATCAGCAAGAAAGTATATGCTTCAGGGAACCTGTCTGTGCACTAACACTATATTAGTTGTTTCTCCATAGTAGAAAATAAGTCTGTTTGCTAGTTAACTGCCACAGCAGAGCAAGAGCAAACATGGAAAGTGTAGACACAGTCTCAAGACACACTGGAATGATGATGCTATGGATTTGGGGTCAGGGCTGGGAGGGGAGTTAAGTTTTATTAAAGGCCAGCACCACGATAAACCACAATGAAAACAATTACATTTGTATAAAAAGTTAAGAAGCTCAACTAATCCTAAGGCTCACATACTGAGGTCACATCCTGACTGCGCTATGTGTTGGCAGACTCCCAGCACCAAAGGAAAGTGCAGCATTTAAATCCTCTGCTGACAGTCCTCCCAGGCCAAGAGAAATTCTGTCCCATGGGGGTTCTTTACTATCTGTCCTGGACTTGGTAAATACTTACACAGATGAGATATGCTGGTTTTCCAGCATACTGAGAGAGATCATTGCCTAATCTTCTCTTGCAAATGTCCCCTGATGATACTGTTCCTTATAAACCCTTGATCTCCTTCCATCCTGCAGATGAGTTCTCCTGCTACTAAGCACTATTGTGTACATGCTGGAGGCTAGAAAGCTTAGACTTGTGGTGGATCTGCAGTTAACTTCAAAAGGAGAGACGGGATGAGGGTTTCAGCATAGGTAGAGATGAGATGTGATGGAAATGGTGTGAAAGGCATATTTACACACCTGTGAGGTGCAGGAGGAAAAGGAAAGCTCATCAATATGGAAAGTGAACACAAATGGGAAGCGGGAATTGAGAGAGAGAGAGGTGGTGTTTGAAGATGCTCCACTTGCTCAAGAGAAACATTTTCATCTTTTGATACAGTTCGTGAGGAAAGCTGAGGTATAACTGTCAGTTAATTTAGCCAAAGTTTTCAGATGTATTGAGGAACTGCCCATACTTCCATTTTTGTGTGCACCTCAAAATAAGAGCTCTTGTGGAAATTAGGCTATATACCAGTAACGGAGCCTAAGTCCAACGTTTAAGTGCCACTGGCATTCACAAAACCCATGCTTCAGCTGCTGCCTAATGCTGTAGGCTTCTACAGTCCCTAGGCACCTCCATTTCTGCTGGTGGGCATGCACAAGCCGCCTGACAGGGCCATGCAGTGCCTAACTCATGCCAGCAGGATTCACAAACTAGGCATTTCCCCACCTACCTCAGCGTATCTGGTAGGTATGCTCAGAGTATGCCATAACCCATAAAAAAACTATGCAAAAAGAAAAGGAGGACTTGTGGCACCTTAGAGACTAACCAATTTATTTGAGCATGAGCTTTCATGAGCTACAGCTGTAGCTCATGAAAGCTCATGCTCAAATAAATTGGTTAGTCTCTAAGGTGCCACAAGTCCTCCTTTTCTTTTTGCGAATACAGACTAACACGGCTGTTACTCTGAAAAAAAACTATGGTGTTTGGTCCTTTTATACCTAGTAGCCCTGTGGTTAGAGCACTCACCTGGGATGTGGGATATCCAGGTTCACATTACCTCTCTCTGCCTGATTTGGACCAGGGACTGGAACCCAGGTTTTCCACTTTCAAGGTGAGTGCCCTATTCCTTAGGCTACGGGTGGGCAATAATTTTTGCAGGGGGGCTACTCCATAAATTTTGGTAAGTTGTCACAGGCCCCACATTTCTGCTATTAATGGAGGGGGTCTGGGAGGGAGTTTGGGTGCAGGAGGGAGCTCCCAGCTGGTACAGAGTGTTTGGGTACAGGAGAGGGTGAGGGGTGTGGGCTCTCGGAGGGAGTTTGGTACAGGAGGTACCTGTTACCTCTCTGTGGAGGCTTTGGGCAGGGGATTGGGGTGCAAGGTCTGGGAGGGAGTTTGGGTGCAGGAGAGGGTTCTGATCTGGGTTAGGAGGTTGCGGTGCGGGAGGGGGTGTGAGGTGGAGGCTCTGGCCAGGAGGCGCTTACCACGGGTGGCTGCCTGCCTGCCATAACCCCACACCGCTCCTGGAAGCGGCTGTGGGGCCGGCTGCTGCTGGCACGTCTCTGCGCGTCCCTTGTGGGGAGGGGGCAGCGGGTCTCTGCCCCCAGCACCCCCCCTGCAGCTCCCATTGGCCTGTTTCCATAGATTTACCTGTTACCTCTCTGTGGAGCCCCCCCCCCCCCCCCCCCCGGGGCATGCAGACACCACGAGCAGCATGGGGCCACGGCAGGAGTGCCCTGCTGTGCTGTGGGACCTTTAGCAGTTTGGACTCAGAGATCGCGAGGGAGCAGAGGAGGCCGGACAGAAATGTTATATGGGCTGGATCTGGCCTGCGGGCTGTATTTTGCCCACCTCTGCCTTAGGCTATGGGGTATTCAAGGGTGGGTGGCTCTGAATTGCTCCTGTTGAAACTGTTCCACTTTGTATAAAAGTCACTGACTCAGGACTTGAACTTGGGTTTCCTATCTCCCAGATGAGTGCTGTAACCACCAGGCTATGGAGAAATTAACATGTACTTTTTTTCTCTGTCCCAGTGTCCCCCTTGTGAATCTAGCCCAAAAAGTTAATTTTGGTACGTCATACACATTTTTACAATGTTAATACACTTAATCATTGTGTAAATCTTTGTTATATTCATCCATATGGACATAATGTTCAAAATCTATTTTAGTCATTTGCTTGGAATTTTCTCATTTGTTTCTTAAAATGATAGGGATTACCAGCTGTGGTGGGCTCTGAGGATGACGCAGTCCCAATGTGAGATGGAGCAATCCCTGAGAGATTCCATATAATTCTGGGCTTTACATTTTGAGGAGTTTATTTAACTCTAGTCAATTATTTTTTATATTTAAGTTAGCTTTTACTGTAAAGTCACATTTTATTCATGAAAAGCAATCTTCAGGTTTATGACTAAAAAGGTTTATTTGAACTGGAAAGGTACGAGATCTATTCGAAGACAGAACACCACACTCACTTCCCAGAAAACACATAATCAAGTAGACAGTATTATGCTAAAAATGCTGGCACTAAAGAAAGTTATTTTGGGCCGTGGTCCTGGGAGGTACAGAGAATTTTTGCTGGGTGCTCAGCAACCACAGCACTCGGAGCCTTCGGGCACTCAGCACCTTGCAAGACTGAGCCTTTGTTCCTTGGGAAATCTCATTTTTGCTCTGTTTGCATCTCCTTGCTAAGAAGGCTATTATCATCTTTACAAAGACAGACAGAGGCTGGATTTGCATGTGGAAATGTCTGCTTTCTAATAAACAATAGTAGTAATGTTTTTCTATTAAAAGTTCTTTAGGGCTATGTAGCTCCCAATGCAATTACTGGGAGCACAGAAACTGCTTTCTATCCCTCATTGTTCAGTGTGTTTGCATTCAAACTAATTTATTGTTCTTGTAGCATTGTCTCGCTTTTAAAAGCCTAATTTAAAGGAGAATTTTAGAAAGAGAGAAACAGCTCTGACACTCTTAATAAAGTAAATATAAATGTCAGAGTGCATTGTCATTTATTACAGGACAAAGAGTATTCTGTAGCCTCCTTCCTACAAAGCAAAAATAAATACTTCACAAAGAGCGAGAATGGTGCTGTAAGCTAAATGGAAAAAAGTGTTCATGTGAGATGGAAAGGGAGGAAAGTAATCCTCTCGGGGTGGGGGGGAGGGGAGATTAGTAGTATTGATGTTTGTTTATGTATTTTCTTATGTGGTGACATAAGTGAGTGGCACTTTAGAATACATATAAAAGGCCTGATTCTCATTTACACTACGGTTCCTTTACATTACTTTTGCAGCATACACTGCTCTGGCAGTGTGAAGTGACCTTAAAGTGAATGTAAATTTTACTCCTGAGGGCATTCTGCGCCAAAAAATTAAAAATTTTGCACCAAAAAAAAAAAAAATTCTGTGCACAGTATTTAAAATGGAAAATTCCGTACATTTCATTTGTCATATAAATGTGGAGGCTCCAACATGGCATTGGGGAGCACAGGCCACTGGCTACACAGTGGTGGGAGATCACTATGCAGCTCCCCCATCCTGGAACATGGACTTCGTGTTAAGGCTGCACCCAACCCTGACACAGCACAAGGACCAGGCCTGCCCCAGAAGCACCCCAGGGCCCTGCTCCTCCATGCCAGGTGCACCAGGTGTGGGCAGGCAGGCTCAGCAAGGCAGGATCCAAATGTGGAGGGAGATCCAGGGGGAATCCAGGTGTGGGGTGAGAGAGTGCAGGTGACTCAGTGGGGGAATCTGGGTGTGGGAGGGATCTGGATGCACAGGGTCTTGTTGGAGGGTTCTGGGACTCTGTAGGGGGATCCAGGTGAAGGTGGTTGGGACTCAGTGGGGGGGTCTGGGTGACGGGGGGATAGAGCTCAGAAGGGGGGGGGTCTGTGTGTGTGCGGGATCCAGATGCTGGCGGAGTGGGGCTCAGTGGGGTGGGGATCCAGGTGCAGCTGGTTGAGGCTCAGTGGAGTGGGGATCAGGTGGCTCATTGGGGTGGTTCAGGTGCAGGGGGAGTGGGGCTTGTTGGGGGGATCTGGGTGTTTGGGGGGGGTGAGGCTTGGCAGGAAGGTCTCGGTACAATGAGGTCTGGATCTATGGGGTTGGGCGGATGGGGGAGCAGCTCCCTGTACAGGGATCCCTCCCCCTGCAGCTGAGGAGTGATGGGTGCAGAAAGCATGCGGGTGAGGGGATTTTCAGAGCTTCCTACAGCTGGGGGAGAAATCTGGGAGTGGGTCTGACATGGCCCCGGATGCTGTGCAGGGGAAGAGGAAGTCCTGTCCTCACCAGACCAGCCGGAACTAGCAGCTGAGCCCGGCGCAGGGTAGAAGCCACTATCGGCATCTGCCACAGTCCTGCCCCGTGTCCCACAGTGAGTTACATCTCTGTTGGCTGGGGAGGGATGCATGACTGCTCTTGTGGCTTCCCTTTGCTTCCCCATCTGAAAATCATTTTTCTGCAGAGAAGCAGAGGAATCTGCAGGAGTCCTAAATTCTGAACATGTGCAGTGTCACAGAATTCACACAGGAACAAAATTTACACTGCTTGAGTGGTGTAAAAGGGTCCGTAGCATAAATGAGAACGAGGCCTAGAAGATTTTATATTCTGGGTTAAGATGAGAACGGAGGACATGACAAACACATGTTGGGTTAGGAGAGGGGAAGGACATGGACAATATAACAGTGAGGGCAATTGGGAGGCAATGCAGGCATCTTGAAACTAACCATGTTTTTGTCTATATATTAGAAGATATAGTTTTTAAGAACCCTCCAGTGGGTTTTAATAAGGGCCTATATGACATATGGGAGATGGCATGACAGACATGGACAGGATTAGGAAGGGAGTTCAAGGGAAAGGATAGATACAGGTGTTGGTGTGGGAAAAGGACACAAAAGAGGCATGCAGGCAGATAGCTTGGTTTGAATGAAGAAGGGATGAGGAAGAAAGAAAGAGCATTCTAGACCGATGGATCAGCCCAAGTGAATCACTGGGAGATGACAGAGACGAAGCCCAGCGTAGCACAGTGAGCAAGCAGTGGAGCAAGTAGGTTTAGGGTCAGGGGTCTCTGAGTCACTGGAGGAGTTTGAAAAGCATGAAGGCAGTCTGGAATGGAGTCAAAGAGATGAGGAAGCCAATGAAGGTGATAAAGGACGATACCATTTATTTTGCATGAAAATAATCATGCTGGACAACCCAAACTAGAAGTGATCTGGAGTATAATGGGAATCTTAAGAGTGAAATCCTGGCCCATTGAAGTTAATAGCAAATGTCCCATTCATTTCAATGTGGCCAAGATTTCACCCTCAGTTTGAGCTTCTTTACCATTATAGGAACATGCACAATGCATATATGTTGGATGAGCTGTGATTTCAGAGAGAATGTAAAATAGGTCATGTTTGAAGGACTAGACCTGTATTACTGCCAGTTAGTTAGATTTAAAGTTCTCAGGGCTCCAATTCAGTCAATAAATTGTTTATTGAAAAAGCAGCTTTTCCGGTATAAGTAACAGTAGCTTGACAGCTGTTAATTTAAAATTAAATTCAGAGTGAAAAAAACTGTAGCAGCTATACAAAGTTTTACTACTTTCGGCTCAAGGCTGAGGGTCTTGTGGAGAAGCCATGGTGAGGTGTAAGGAGACCAGAGTTCTCTTTCTGGCAATGTCCCAGACTTTCTGTGGGCGCATCTAATTTTCGGTGCTGCAAATTTCCCCTATTTTTTAAATTAAGAACGAGAATATTTTTTTCATTTTCTTCAGCCAATGAAAGCTATGTTTCTATATTTTCTATGAAAAAGACTTGGAGGGACAGGAAAAAGTACATTTAAAAAAAATCTTGGTAAATTATCTATAGCAATTCTTCTATATCAGTGGTCTGCAACCTTTTTACGCACAAGATCACTTTTTGAATTTAAGATCAACCCAGGATCTACCCCTCCCCTTCATCGAGGCCCTGTCCCCGCTCACTCCATCCCCCCTTCGTCGCTCGCTCTCCCACACCTTGACTCACTTTCACCAGGCTGGGGCAGGAGTTTGGGGTGCGGGAGGGGATGCAGGCTCTTGCCTGGGGCTGAGGGGTTCGGAGTGTGGGAGGGGGCTCTGGGCTGAGCCTGGGGTAGGGGGTTGGGGTGCAAGAGTGAGAGGTGCAAGCTCTGGGAGGGACTTTGGGTTCAGAGGTCAGGTCGTCAACTGCACCTAACCTCATAGAATCCACTGGACATTTCATGAATTTTACTTTTTATTAGTGTCAGTTGTGGTTTATAGATCCAAAATCCTTCAGGGATTGTCACAAATCAGTGTAACATTCTCCCCTATGGGGGTGTGCATGGGTTGAGCCTGGGACACAGGGTTGAGGTGCAGGAGTGAGGGGTGTGGGCTCTGGGAGGGAGTTTGGGTGCAGGAGGGGGCGCTGGGCTGGGACAGGCGATTGGGGTACAGGCAGAGGTGAAAGTAAGCCGGTATGCCACGGTACAGCGTACCAGCAAGAGCTGGTGCGCCATACCGGGGTGGATCGGCTTCCCCAGGCACAATTTAAAGGGCCTGTGGCTCCCAGCAGCGGCTGGAGCCCCCGGCCCTTTAAATTGCTGCCAGAGCCCTGGGGTAGCGGTGCCAGGGCTGGGGCATCGATTTAAAGGGCCCCGGGGTGGTAGCGGCGGCCAGAGCCCTGCTGCCGGAGCCCTGGAGAAGCAGCGGTGGCCCTTTAAACTGCTGCCAGAGCCAGCAGCTGCTGCTGTTACCCTGGGGGGGGGAGGTACTCACCGGTACGGGGTGGGCTGGGGCTGGCTCTGACCCCCAGCCCCACCCCTTCCTCCTGAGACCCCGTCCCTTCTGGGGGCCAGAGCCGGCCCCAGCCCAGCCCCATACCAGTAAGTCCCTCGACTTACTTTCACCCCTGGATGCAGGAGAGGGTGAGGGGTGTGGGCTCTGGGAGGGAGTTTGGGTGCAGGAGGGGGCTGGGGTAGGGGGTTGGGGTGCGGGCGGGGGTGCAAAGTGTAGGCTCCTGCCGGGAGGCGCTTACCACAGGCAGCCCCTGGTCAGCGGGGCTCAGGCAGGCTGCGTGCCTGCCGTGGCCCCATGCCGCTCCTGGAAGCGGCTGGCTGTTGGCATGTCACGGCCCCTGGGGTGGGGGCAGCAGGTCTCCGTATGCTGCCTGCATCCACAAGCACCACTCCCACAGCTCCCATTGGCCGGTTCCAGGAGCGATTGGTTCCTAGCCAATGGGAGCTGCGGGGATGGTGCTGGGGGCACAGGCAGCGCTTGGAGCCGCCGCCTCCCCCCCCCCTCCCCGGGGCTGCACAGACGTGCTAACAGCCAGCCGCTTCCAAGAGCGGTGTGGAGCCACGGCAGGTAGGCAGCCTGCTTCAGCCCTGCTGCACCGCTGGACTTTTAGCAGCCCGGAGATAGCAATTGAATGGCAGAGGCTCCAGGATTGACCAGTCGATCGTGATCAGTGGGATGGTGACCACTGCTCTATATGATACATTAGGAGGACTTGAAGTTCAGGTATCTTTGCCAACCACCAGAATACAGTACAGATTCTTTAGACAATTAGAAAAGTGGGAACTCCAAACATTATATTGATGTACAGTTTGTGTTTCTACTGTGATGGGTTATGTACAATCTGACTTTAAAATTATTACTTGTCCAGGATTGAATATTGTCTTTTCTGAATAACCGAACAGTGTGATGTTTGGGCTATGTCTGTACTATCATTTATGTTGGTATAACTTATGTTGCTTAGGGGTGCAAATAAGCGACCCCCCTGAGTGACATAAGTTATGTCAACCTAGGTACCGGTGTTGAGACAATGTTGGCGGCAGAGCTGCTTGTTGGGGTTGGATTAATTAAGTTGATGGGAGAGCTCTCTCCCTTCAGCTTAGAGTGGCAAAACTAGAGAGCTTACAGCAGCGCCACTGTAAGCTCTCTAGTGTAGCCGTACCCTTGGTGAAAGAAGTAAATCTTATTTGTGGGAGTTTCTATCTAATCGGTCTCCAAGTCTGACCATTATTATCCTATATATGAAAGTTGTTCAGAGGTTTGAAAGATGAATAGTAGATCTGGGTAGGATGGATTAATGAGCAGTGTTCAGGATAGGCAATTAAAAGTACAAAATAGTTGTATCAGGGATAAATACCACTTTATTTTGTTAGATACTTTCTTTTCCTTGAAATTGATGTGATGTGACAGTCAAATTTCCCTTGTGCTGAAATTTTGAACTTTTTTCCTCTATATAAGGGCTTACCTTATTCCGGATACTAGTGAATCAGTGTCGTGTTTTTGTTTGTTTGTGGATCTGAGAAGGAAAAGGGTCAGTAGAAGAATAAAGTGAGCAGGATAGTCTCTCTTCCTCCTCTCTTTCCAGTGAAATTGTTGGGGACACAGACAACATGAAGAGGAGCAAGTGTGTGAGGCCTTCAAGTTTCTGCTCCTCATCTTCCTTAATTTTGTTAGAACAACATTAGACAACACTTGATTTGTTTCATTCTACCTGGGAATAACTTCATCATAACTAATTTGTTAACACATACCTACTCACTAGCTTTTTTATCGATATAATTTGTGTGTAAAACAGGCATTAATTAGCCTTTTTGAAAATCACCTTGGCAACTACATAGTCTAATTAATGCAGATGTACTTTATAATGTTGTTTCTCATTTTTACCTGTTGACAGGGAGATTATTAACATGAATACCAGCTGGGTACCTGCATTTTCTTTTCTCATTTAAATGTCTGCTTCAGATATCTTTTTTTTTTTTTTTAAAGGCAGCTTTCTTGTTTTCTTTGAAAGCTTATAATAAGCCATGGCTTGGGGATGCTTCATCTTTTCTTGTGCCAAACTCAACAGCAACAACCAAAAAAAAAAAAAAAGATTAAAGGCGTAGTGAACCAAAATGACAGATTGAAGATAAATGAAAAACATTGTTAGTTGCTCAAATTTCATCCTTTTGTCTTAGGTCATTAGCTGTAGTGTGAGAAACAGGCACAAGAGAGCTGTGTGAGTTTCCTTGGAATAGCAAAATGTGTCACATCTTGGAGTTGTGTTTTCAATTTGGTGGGTCTTGATTTCTGAGTGTAAATTTTTAGCAGAAATTTTGAGCAGTGGAGTTGGTGTGATGTGTGGGGCAAGGGAAACAATTAAGGAACACTCTGTGCTTGTAAACATTTCTGTTCTGTTGCAGTTTTAAGTGGCAAAATGCTTAGACATATACAAAAGAGAAGAATAATGTTGATAGAAGGAACTGGCTTTATGATCCTTAAGATTTTTAGCTTTTATAAAAAGAAAAGGAGTACTTGTGGCACCTTAGAGACTAGCCAATTTATTTGAGCATGAGCTTTCGTGAGCTGCAGCTCACTTCATCGGTTAGTCTCTAAGGTGCCACAAATACTCCTTTCCATTGTGTACTACACCTACGTGTTCTGCCGTGAGATTGTAAACCTCGGGGAGGAGACACTGTTTAAAAGTGAAATCCTGGCCCAGCTGAAGTGAAGGGAAGTTTTATCATTGACTTTATGAGGGCTAGAATTTCAGCCTGAGCGTTTGTACAGTGCCCTTCACAATGGGGCCCTGTCAAAACTAGGGACCCCTAGTTCAACTGTAATACAAATAATACATAATAGTAATCATAAAAACTGCAAGTACCAGGGAGAGCCAGATGGTAAGAGGAGAGCTGGCCCATAGGAAAAGGAATGGAGACCTTTTGGATCTTAGTCTAACTATTGAAATGTCCACATTTCCCTCAAGCACTCACAGGAAGTTCTCCTAATCACTCCTAGGTGAGTGCGCCTGTCATATGTGATTCTTCTGCAGGTTTTTCTAGGGTAAATTACACTCGTTATTAAAGGGAACATGCTTTGTAAACTGGCTGTTCCATTACTACTTGCTTCGATGCCTTTTGACTGTAGTAAATGTACCTGAATACTTGGATGCCAATATCTAAACTGTATTGTTAAATTTATGCACATAAATTTGGGTTACTGCTGGTTTCAGGGGATCCACCAAGCATGGCTGGCACTAGACTCAGTGAGGCCCAGGGCAGAAAGCTGAAGCCCCAGTGTGCGGGACTGCAGCTTGGGGCCTCGAGCCCACCACCCAGGGCTGAAGCCAAAGCCTGAGTAATGCAGCTTCATGAGGCATGGGACCCCAGGCAAAATCGTGAGTAATGCAGCTTTGTGGTGCCTCCTGTGGCATGGGGCCCCAGGCAATTGCCCTCTTTGCTATCCCCTAACGCTGGGCCTGGCACAGCTGGGCCATGGAATTTTTATAACATGTTGGGGGGGGCCTCAAAAAGAAAAAGGTCGAGAACCCCTGCTGTAGAGTATTACAGTGTCCGTATTGAAATGACCTCTGTTTTAGTGATGGGTTCAGTATAGGAATTGGATAAACTGCCTTCCTCCCTAATTAAGCTTTGAGACCATTCAAAGGAACTGTTTTTACACTAAGAACCTGCTTGTACATACAAGAGTAAAAACAAGCAATCAGGTTGGGGATAGGGCATGGAGAAGATGCTTCCCAGAATTACTCCAGAATAGGCATTTGTAATCTGCATCCTATGATTTGGTTTACTGCTGATTATGTGCTATATGTATCTTATGACTTTTAAAACAAACTTGGTATTTGTGGATAATATAAGCACTATACCCAGATGTATAGACACTCTTCTCTTAACCTGTGTACAGACATCAGTGGATTTACTCTCACAACACTCCTGTGAAGTAGGGAAATCTCCTCCCCATATTACAGAATGGGCAGCAGGAAGCTAGTGGCAAAGTCAGGATTGAGACCTACTCAGCGCCATAGCCACAGGGCTCATTCTACCTGCCATTCCACAGCCTTTTGACTGTTTCAGCTCCTCTCTTTGCTGCAATGCCTTGGGGAAAGGTCTCTGAATATTTAACTTGCTTGCAGCCTCTAATTTTTGAGCTCTTAGGAACCATATATAGCTCCAGTCCTTCCCTTTACTACTGCTAATTGGTTCTGCAAGCTGCAGCATGAAATTGATATGATTCCTGTCAATTTCAGAGCTGCCCCTAGAGTTGTGACTAGCTGCAATGAAACCAGATCCAGTTTTGTCAGTTTCATCTTAGTGCCACATGGAAAAATAGTATTGCATTGTTCATATTTCAAACTTACATTTGTATTTAGAGGGGCTAGAAACTTATTTTAACAGTTGATACCCACCTTCAGCTTCCATTAAAGTTAATGACAATTGCATATATTCAGCACTTCTATAAAATTGAGCATTAATTAAAAATACTTAGCATTTATGCAAGTAATTGTGAAAGCTCAATTGCTGCAGAAATTGATGGCTTCTTGTCCTTCTGTGTTCCCCCAAACACCAGGGTAATTTCCTATTCTCTATTGAGGTGCTCTTTCAAGCTCTGCCCCAATGTAACAGATGTTTGTGGATTTTCAGTGTCTAAACCAATATTGCTATGGAAAAAATATTTTCTATGTTACTTTGCTGCTGTTCATGGCTCTAAAAAGCTTTTACTCAGGATTATGATTATAAATCATTAAATAATTGTTTGAGTTCTCTGGCTTATAATAATTATTTGTCTGTAGGCTAGTTTAATTTTCCTGGTATATGGAACATTATTTTCCTTGGCTGTTTGAGATTCTGAACAGCTGGAGGTCTGCAAACAGAGGTATCAAGAGAGTGAGAAGGGTAAAACTGTGCAACTAGCGCATTTGTCGGCCATTCTGTTTAAAAAAACATGACGTATCTCTGATCAGATAGTGGGAATGTTTTCTCCTGCAGTCCTGAGTCACTTGTAAGGAATGTTAAGATTAATGCACCAGATGAATTCTGTCACTGTGTTCTGTACTGTTGCAGAAATGGAAATTGTTCTTCCTTTGAACCTTCCTCTTATTTCAAATAAAAGTTCAGGTGCTCCAGAACTATTATTAGTATTCATTGGAAATTAGATAGATGCAAATTCTGATTTTTATTTATTTATTTTTTTCCTCCAGAATCTCCTATTAGTGGTTAGCACTAGATCAACATTTTTTTTAGGCTCTGCTTTGCAGAGCAAGAGACTGAGCCTTTTTCTGTGTTTGTTTCCAAGAATATTTTGGATATACCTATGTTGCAATAAAAGCCTTTTGTGGTACAGCCGTGGCTGGCTTGGGTCATTTGAGCTGGGGCCTGGGCTCTGAGATCCTCTCCTCTTGCAGGGTCTCAGAACCTGGGCTCTGGCTGGACCCTGAAAGTCTACACTGCAATTTTTATAGCCCTGCAGCCAGAGCCCTGTGAGCTCTTATTCAACTGACCTGGTCTCTGAGACTTGGTGCCTCTTTTTTTTTTTTTAAATCGCGGTGTACACACACAGAGGTACTACTACTGCAATATAAACAGCAATTAATAGTGTTCTCAGTTACAATGGTGTAAATCTGGAATAACTTCATTTAACTTCAGTGACATTATCTTGATCAATGTAATTGACATAGAATTTGGTCCATCTGCAACCAAGTGTTAATTACCTGAAGAGCAGTGGGGGTTCTCAACCAGGGGTCCAGGGCCTCCTGCAGCGGGGCCATAAGCAGGTTTCAGGGGATCCGCCAAGCATGGCTGGCATTAGACTCACTGGGGCCCAGGTCAGAAAGCTGAAGCCCCAGCGTGCGGGACTGCAGTCCGGGGCCTTGAGCCCACCACCCAGGGCTGAAGCCAAAGCCTGAGTAGTGCAGCTTCATGGTGCATGGGGCCCCAGGCAACTGCTCTCTTTGCTACCTCCTAACACTGGGCCTGGCACAGCTGGGCCATGGAATTTTTATAACATGTTGTGGGGGGCCTCAGAAAGAAAAGGTCGAGAACCCCTGCTGTAGAGTATTCAATGTCCGTACTGAAATGACCTCTGTTTTTAATGATGGGTTCAGTAAAGGAATTGGATAAACTGCCTTCCTCCCTAATTAAGCTTTGAGACCATTCAAAGGAACTGTTTTTACACTAAGAACTTGCTTGTACATACAAGAGTAAAAACAAGCAATCAGGTTGGGGATAGGGCATGGAGAAGATGCTTCCCTGAATTACTCCAGAATAGGCATTTGTAATCTCATCCTGTGACCCTTCGATATTCATGAATTTACAGTGGGCCAGATTCTGACACCAGGGCTCACATTGAATAGTACCTTACTTCACAAATATGCTTGTTGATTTTGAGGATAAAGGTTTTAGAATCTCACCCAGTATTATTAGCAGCCTGTGAGTGTAATTTCAGTGAGGGCAATTTTTCATAGAAATATGAGTTCATGTTTTCATAGGTAAAAGTATGTTTTTTTATTTTTCTTTGAAATCCAACACACAGAGTGTAGTTCAAAGCCATAACAAACAACACAGAAGTGAAAGATTTCTTCTGAATCGCGCAGAGGCTAATGTAGTGCCCATTTTTAAAAAAGGGAAGGAGGAGGATCCTGGGAACTACAGGCCAGTCAGCCTCACCTCAGTCCCTGGAAAAATCATGGAGCAGATCCTCAAGGAATCAATTCTGAAGCACTTAGAGGAGAGGAAAGTGATCAGGAACAGTCAGCATGGATTCACCAAGGGCAAGTCATGCCTGACTAATCTAATTGCCTTCTATGACGGGATAACTGGCTCTGTGGATGAGGGGAAAGCGGTGGACATGTTCCTTGACTTTAGCAAAGCTTTTGACACGGTCTCCCACAGTATTCTTGCCAGCAAGTTAAAGAAGTATGGGCTGGATGAATGGACTATAAGGTGGATAGAAAGTTGGCTAGATTGTCGGGCTCAACAGGTAGTGATCAATGGCTCCATATCTAGTTGACAGCTGGTATCAAGTGGAATGCCCCAAGGTTTGGTCCTCGGGCCGGTTTTGTTCAGTATCTTCATAAATGATCTGGAGGATGGTGTGGATTGCACCCTCAGCAAGTTTGCAGATGACACTAAACTGGGAGGAGTGGTAGATATGCTGGAGGGTAGGGATAGGATACAGAGGGCCCTCGACAAATTGGAGGATTGGGCCAAAAGAAATCTGATGAGGTTCAACAAGGACAAGTGCAGAGTCCTGCACTTAGGACGGAAGAATCCTATGCACCGCTACAGACTAGGGACTGAGTGGCTAGGCAGCAGTTCTGCGGAAAAGGACCTGGGGGTTACAGTGGACGAGAAGCTGGATATGAGTCAACAGTGTGCCCTTGTTGCCAAGAAGGCCAATGGCATTTTGGGATGTATAAGTAGGGGCATTGCCAGCAGATCGAGGGACGTGATCGTTCCCCTCTATTCGACACTGGTGAGGCCTCATCTGGAGTACTGTGTCCAGTTTTGGGCCCCACACTACAAGAAGGATGTGGAAAAATTGGAAAGAGTCCAGCGGAGGGCAACAAAAATTATTAGGGGACAGGAACACATGACTTATGAGGAGAGGCTGAGGGAACTGGGATTGTTTAGTCTGTGGAAGAGAAGAATGAGGGGGGATTTGATAGTTGCTTTCAACTACCTGAAAGGGGGTTCCAAAGAGGATGGCTCTAGACTATTCTCAGTGGTGGAAGAGGACAGGACAAGGAGTAATGGTCTCAAGCTGCAGTGGGGAAGGTTTAGGTTGGATATTAGGAAAAACTTTTTCACTAGGAGGGTGGTGAAACACTGGAATGCGTTGCCTAGGGAGTTGGTGGAATCTCCTTCCTTAGATATTTTTAAGGTCAGGCTTGACAAAGCCCTGGCTGGGATGATTTAGTTGGGGATTGGTCCTGCTTT
This sequence comes from Lepidochelys olivacea, assembly GCF_965140295.1. Lineage (NCBI taxonomy): Eukaryota > Metazoa > Chordata > Testudines > Cheloniidae > Lepidochelys > Lepidochelys olivacea. The sequence goes on along the minus strand of NC_140411.1, from coordinate 135,567,478 downwards.
GAGCAGGGGTTGGACTAGATGACCTCCTGAGGTCCCTTCCAACCCTGATATACTATGATTCTATGAGAGGTAGTACTCTGTGCATAACTTAAATGGATGTAGGTAGAGAAGTCAAGGTATACCACCCTTGTACTTCTCCTGCCCTGGAGTCAGCCAGAGGTCAATTCAACTCCCAGTGGAAGTTTTATCAGCTTCAGGGCTTCTCTAATTATGGTAAGTATGATCTAAAGGCTGTTTCAGAGTTAGGGATTGCCAAAGATTTTTAATTCCAATCAGCAAACCAAAAAAAAAAAAGCATATATATAAAATTTTGGCTAGTTTGGATTGATGTTTGTATATTATGTTGTCATTCACTGATGTGGAAGCACTTCCTTATTTTTATAATGTTCAACTCCTATTTTTTCCTCTCTCTCCACTGCTAACACCTCACGTCCATTCTCTGCTGTTCCTCCATTCCCTATCTTTTATATATTCCCTCTTTAATCTTCTGTCTGCTTATGTTATTTCTGTGGCCTCCTGCATACATCCAACACACGCATACTTTACATTTCTCCAAGGTTTTTCTTTTAGTTCTTTCAAATTTATATTGCAATGGTTCTCAAACTTTAGCAATATGAGGACCCCAATTTTGATTTAAAATTTTTCGGGAACCCCCAAACTTCCCTGCTCAGCCTTTGCCCCACCCCCTTCCCTGCCCCTTACCCGGGGCTATGTCCGTGCCCTGCCCCTTCTCCAAGGCCCCGCCACTGCTCACTCGCTCTCCCCACCCTCACTCACTTTTACCAGGCTGGGGCAAGGGGTTGGGGGCAGGAGGGGGAGCGGGCTCTGGGAGGGAGTCTGGGTGCGGGAGGGGGAGCGGGCTCTGGGAGGGAGTTTGGGTGCAGGAGAGTTGTGGGGTGCAGGCTCTGGGAGGAAGTCAGGGTGCAGGAAGGTTGTGGGGTGCAGGCTCTGGGAGGGAGTCTGGGTGCCTGCTCCAGGCACCGCCCCTATAACTCCCATTGGCTGCAGTTCCTGGCCACTGGGAGCTGCGGAGTCAGTGCTCGGGGCGGGGGCAGCGTGTGGAGATCCCCTGGCCCCAGGGTACATGCCCGTTGCTTCTGGGAGCACCGGGGAGCCAGGACACACAAGCCTGTTCCCCAGCATGTTGGAGGTGCACCTGGGAAGGAGGGGTAGGAGTTTTTCAGTGGGGCCTACGGACCCCATTGAGTCCCCTCGGGGACCCCCAGGGGTCTGCGGACCCATTTGAGAAATGCTGCTGTATTGGAATCAACTTTTTTTCACCAGAGTAATTCCCCAAGGTCCTTGTTTAATTCGGAAGGAAGGCAAAGGTATATACATTTCAGTGACGTGCAAATCATGCCAGAAATTATTAAGAAATAACAGGGATACCATCATGGTCTCAGTAAAGTCAATGGCAAAACTCGTATTGACTTCAGTTGTGCATGAAGTTCCACCCTAGTTTTCTAGTGACTTCTTTTATAAGCGAAACAGAATGAAGTATCAAAACCTTATTATTTCTGGCCATTCCTATTTACATCGTCTCCTGATTTCTTGCATTGTGCGTATGCATTAAGCAGCTCATGACTTGCCCACTGATAAACTCCACGTTTCATGAAAGGGGAGATTCTCTCTCCCCTCCTTCCCCCAAAACCTTTGTAGGGCTAATTGAAAATATCAAACTCCATATGCACCCAAGTTTACAACAAGGAAGTCTGCATATTAGACTGCATCTCAAGAGGAAACAGATTGAACCACAAACAGCAAAAGGCTTCCTGAGCATTTGAGCCTTCAAACAAATTTTTTGTTCTGTTTATTGTAGCCATTACTAACATCAGTCCATCTCTAAGCAGCCACGGGGGAAAGAATCATAATCATGTGGTCGCTTAAATGAACCCTGAACTTAACATAAAAAACCTATACAAAATCCTAGCATATTGTAGTCCACCCCAACAAGTCTGAAAAGTTGCTTAAAAGCATTTGGAGCAGAATAGGAATGTAGTCTTGAACCCTGAAAACCACATTCCCATTTCTGCAGCGAGAAGCAGGTGTTGTCTGCGCATAGGACTGGTAGTCAGTGATTCCTGCCTTCTAGCCCTGGCTCTGACACTGACCCTCTTTCGAACACTGAACAAGTTACATAACCTCTCTGCCTCAGTTTTCTCACCTGTAAATTGAGGGTAATAATAAGCTACATCACAGGTGTGTGTAGGCAGGTTGGTGTATTAGGTGACACCTTATTAGCACTCTGGAGATAAAAATGCTAAATATACTACTAACTTCGCCTTCAAAGTAGACATGGAAGACATGTTTTCATGTCACAAAAGCTGAGAGGTTCTAATACCTACACAAATAGCAGCAGAAATGCATTGTTAAAGGAAAATCAAACCTATGTATTCTCCAGACCCTCAAAATCTATTCAGAAAAGATTGTTTTAGCTTCTCCTAACCAAATTGACATTTCTTAGTCTAAGCCAGGGGTGAGCAAACTTTTTGGCCCGAGGGCCACATCTGAGTAGGAAAATTGCATTTAGGGCCATGAATGTAGGGTTGGGGCATGGGGTTGGGGTGCGGGAGGGAGTGTGGGGTGTGGGAGGGGGTGTGGTATGCAGGAAGGGGCTCAGAGCAAGGGGTGTGGGGTGCAGGAGGTGGCTCAGGGCAGGGGGTTGGGTTGCAGGAGGGGTGTGGGGTGCAGCAGGGGGCTCAGGGGGTTGGGGTGCAGAAGGGGTACAGGTGCAGCAGGGAATCAAGGCAGGGGGTTGGGGTGTGGGGCTCAGGGCAGGGATTCGGAGTGCAGGCTCTGGCCTGGCACTGTTTACCTTGAGTGGCTCTGGGGTGGCAGTGGCGCAGAGCGGGGCTCAGGCAGGCTCCCTGCCTGCCGTAACCCCACTCCACTCCCAGAAGTGGCCAGCACCATGTCCCTGCGGCCCCGGGGAGGTGGGGGCGGGTGGCAGAGTGCTCCGTGCACTGCCCTCGCCTGCGGGTACCTCCCCCGAAGCTCCCATCGGCTGTGGTTCCCTGTTCCCAGCCAGTGGGAGCTGTGGGGGGTGGTGCCTGCAGGCGAGGGCAGTGTGTGAAGCCCTCTGAAACACCCCCCCTCCCCCCTGGCGCCGCAGGGACATGATGCTGGCTGCTTCTCCCGCGGGCTGGATCCAAAGCCTTGATGGGCTGAATCTGGCCCGCGGGCTGTAGGTTGCCCACCCCGGTCTAAGCTTATTTTCTGTATTGTTAATATGACTTTTCAAGGTCTTGCATTCTTCAGTGGACTCATCTACAGTTTAATGGCATTGGGCCCATGAATAGTGCATGTTATTTAGTACTTAGGGTGTGCCAATGGTAATTACTATCTTTATCATAAGAATTCAAGGTTTTATCCAAAAGAGGCCATACCTGCTTGGAATTGCTCATAATCCCCCCTCACCTGTGATTGGAGCTCCTTTTTGAATGTTCTGGATTTTTTAGAGTCTAGTCACTTTTGTAGGATAAATGCTAGGGCTCATGCGATTAAGTCAAAAAAAAGTAATCGCGATAAAAAAATGAATCACGATTAATTGCACTGTTAAACAATAGAATACCAATTGAAATTTATTAAATATTTTTGGATGTTGTTTTCTATATTTTCAAATATATTCATTTCTGTTGCAACACAGAATACAAAGTATACAGTGCTCGCTTTGTATTATTATTTTTGATTACAAATATTTTCACTGTAAAAATGATAAAAGAAATAGTATTTTTCAATTCACCTTATACAAGTACTGTAGCGCAATCTTTTTATCATGAAAGTGTAACTTACAAGTGTAGATTTTTTTTTGTTATATAACTGTGCTCAAAAACAAAACAGTGTAAAACTTTAGAGCCTACAAGTCCACTCAGACCTACTTCTTGTTCAACCAATCACGGAGATAAACAAGTTTCTTTACATTTACAGGAGATACTGCTACCTGATTCTTATTTACAATGTCACCTGAAAGTGAGAAGAGGCATACGCATGGCACTTTTGTAGCTGGCATTGCAAGATATTTACATGACAGATATGCTAAATATTTGTACGCCCCTTCATACTTAGGCAACAATTCCAGAGGACAGGCTTCCATGCTGATGTTGCTCATTAAAAAAATAATGCGTTAATTAAATTTGTGACTGAACTTCTTGGGGTCGAATTGTATGTCTCCTGTTTTGTTTGACCCACATTCTGCCATATATTTCATGTTATAGCAGTCTTGGATGATGACCCAGTACATGTTAGTTTTAAGAATACTTTCACAGCAGATATGACAAAATGCAAAGAAGGTACCAATGTGAGATTTCTAAAAGTAGCTACAGGACTCGACCCAAGGTTTAAGAATCTGAAGTGCTGTCCCAAGTCTGAGAGGGATGAGGTGTGGAGCATGCTTTCAGATGTCTTAAAAGAGAAGACTGATGTGGAAACTACAGAACTTGAACCACCAAAAAAGAAAATCAACCTTCTGCTGGTGGCATCTGACTGAGATGATGAAAATGAATATGCGTCGGTCCACTCTGCTTTGCATCATTATCGAGCAGAACCCATCATCAGCATGGACACCTGTCCTCTGGAATGGTGGTTGAAGCATGAATCTTTAATGAATGTGGCACGTAAATATCTTGTGACGCTGGTACAACAGTGCCATGCAAAAACCTGTTCTCACTGTCAGGTGACACTGTAAACAAGAAACGGGCAGCATTATCTCCTGCAAATTGTAAGCAAACTTGTTTGTCTATGCGATTGGCTCCACAAGAAGTAGGACTGCATGGACCTGTAGGCTTTAAAGTTTAAATTTTTTTATTTTTGAACATTGTTATTTTTTTGTACATACATCTCTACCCCAATATAACGTGACCTGATATAATGCGGGTTTGCGTACAACACGGTAAAGCTCTGACACACAGCTCTGAGCAGCGTGTTGAGCATGCCGGGCTGGGCCGAGGGGTTGGATAAGGGGCAGAGGGTCTCGGGGGCAGTCAGGGGCTCCCCACCCTGGGTCTGGGAGGCGGGAGCTGTGGGGGGGCACTTTTGGGGGCCCCGCAGTCCCAGAGTGGCCCAGGGGATTAGCGGGGGGCCAGTCCGCTTCCCTTGCCCCAGCCCCAGCCGTGTCACTTGGAGGAGGTGGCTTGGGGAAAGGGACCCTCCTCCCCCCGCACTCACTGGCAGCAGTGGAAGCGGAGCAGCCCGGCCCCAGCCCGCTCCATTCCACCAGCTCCCGGCCGCAGTGCTCCGCTTCCTGCCACAGGTGAGTGCGGGACCTTTCCCCAACCCCCCTCGTCCCCAGCGACATGGCTGGGGCCTGGGCAAGGAAAACAGAGCGGGCTGGGGCCACGTCGCTCCGCTTCCCGCCACTGGTGAGTGCAGAGGGCCTCCTTTCCCCAACCTCCCCGCACTCACCGGCGGCAGGAGGCGGAGCAGCCCAGCCCCCGCCTGCTCCACTCTTCCAGCTCCCAGCCACGGTGCTCCGCTTCCCGCCTCACGTGAGTACGGGGGGCGTCCTTTCCCCAACTTCCCTGCGCTCACCAGGGGCGGGAAGCAGAGTGCTGTGGCTGGGAGGTGGGGGAGTGGAGCGGGCTGGGGCTGCATTGCTCCACTTCCCGCTGCTGCCGGTGAGTGCCTGTCAGGGGGCGGGGTGTGTGGATCGGGGTCGGAGCAGTCAGGGGATAGGGAACAGGGGGGTTGGGTAGGGGGTGGGGTCCTGGGGGTGATTAGTGAAGGGGGTTTCTGGAGGGGGTGGTCAGGGAACAAGGAACTGGGGGGGCCAAAGCAAGTTCGATATAATGTGGTCTCGCCTATAACGCGGTGAGATTTTTTTGTCTCCTGAGGACTGCATTATATCGGGGTAGAGGTGTAATTCTACATTTGTAAGTTCAACTTTTATGATAAAGAGATTGAACTGCAGTACTTCTATGACTATTTCTTTTGTTTTTGTACAGTGCAAATATATGTAAGAAAAATAAATATAAAGTGAGCACTGTGTTGTAATTGAAATCAATATATTTGAAAATGTAGAAAACATGGAAATATATTTAAGTAAATGGTGTTCTCTTATTGTTTAACTGTACAATTAATTTTTTTAATTGCTTGACATCCCTAGTAAATGCACCAAGACCCAGGAAGCTGACCACAGGCAATCTGGAAATGTGTTGCTCTTTTGAGGCATTATGAAGTGCTGGTTGATTCTCCAATATAAATACCTTCACAGACTATATAAGAAAAGCAGTGAACCTGAAGAAAGCCTGTTTAGCTCTGGCAGGGAGTTCTTCCCATCGCTCATCATCAAGCCCTCCAGCCAATTAAGAAGGCCATGAGTCTTGGTGGTGAATAAAGCATGGAACTAGAACAAATGAGTTGTACTGCTGGTCCTGCCACTGATAACATCACTTCCTTTAAGTGAAAGTAGCATACACAGAATTCTCTAAGGGGAGAATTCTCCCAGTGGGGAGAAAAAATATAAGATGTCACTGTGTGTGGAAGCTGGATCTCCTGGCTGGGTAGCACAAGGGCTGCATTGAGGCTAACCTGCCCAACCCCTCCACACCAGCCATAGAATTTTACAGGCACACAGGAAACCTGATGGTGGACCCTTAAAGTGTGGTACCATAGCCAGGCTGTTTTTCTACTCTCTGGAGCTACGCCAGGGTGGTATGCATTAAGGCTAAATTTTTGAAGTGTCTAGGGATTTCAGGCACCTCCATTTTTGCGTGCCCAACTTCACTTCACTTTAAAGGGGCCTGATTTTTAGAGTGTGGATGCTCAGTAATTTCCAAATAACTCAGAATAATATATTTCAAATAAACTTCATTGTGCAAATAGTTTAAAGCTAATTCTATACATAGACTACTATATATCTGAAGAAGAGTTATGTGTACAGGAGCCATGTGCTAGGCTCATTAATCACAGTGAGCCATTTTAATCACTTTTTTTTGAACACTGGAGTTGTCATTATTAAAACTTTAACGGGAAAATGTCAGATACAACACACAATCTAGCATGTCTTTTGATGTTTGAGAAGAGGCAATAGAACAGACTACAGTTTGGACTTGTATAAACATTTTCATTATGTAAGGTGAGAATGGAGAAAGCATAGCTAATGGATACCTACCGTCCATGGCTTTGGTATTTAAATATCTACCCAAAATATGGTTGGATTATTCCATTTTTAACTTCAAAACATACTAAAAGATTTACTTGTTTATATTTTCACAGTTTATAGCAACAGTAGTGATTGCTGGGTTGGGTATTTTCTGGTAGGTAAATGACTAGCTAAATTAAAAACCAAATTCAAAGCTTCCTTGTCAGTCAGTATCACATTTAGAGGTTTTCTGTCAGTTAAATTGCAATATGAATAAAAAGTGTGCACTGTATAACAGCTTTTTTTTCCTCAAGGTATCCCAACTGGTTTTACAAACATTGATCAGTTTCTGGAAATAAAATATAGACAAATGGACCAGAAACTATTATATGCTCAACACTTAGCTTTGTGGCCTGATTCTGATTTCTGTTACACCTATTTAAATCCAGATTAAATCAAGTTAAATTGGATTTAGAGCACTGTAATCATAGTCTGGCCTTTGGACATTAGGATGCTGTCCAAGACGCCAAAGGGTGGTCAATTACATTTTTCAAGTGGGGTTGTTGTTTTTTTCACTGCTAATAGGGAAAACCCCACATTAAATTTTCTGCTCTATATGTTTATAATATTCAGTGAAATTAATGTCAAATAAAGTTAAGAAGATCATGAGGAAAATTTGAAAGCAAGAAAGCTGTGTATATTTATATGACAAATATTGAACAGTATAGAATATGTAAACTGGCTGAGAAAATTCTCTTAGAAAAACACTGTGATTTTGTTTTCAAACATGACTTTTTTGTAATTTAGTCTGCCATCTACTCCCAATAAAAATCTCTTCTAATTCCCAGATTACCATTAAAAAGATCAGATTTAGGTACAAAATTTTTTTTTTTTAGGTTGAGGTTTCATGATTAGTCTTAATGTAATAATATCCTTTAGGTTTTGGTCCTTGGAGCTAGGACCATTTAGTAAAAAGTACAGTGGTAAAAAGCAAACAGCAACCCCACCTATTATAAATAACAATGTACTGTAATATGTTTACTAAGAATTTTAAATGCCATTTGTTTGTATAAGCAATAAGAATTTTATTAATCTCTAACTCTCATAAACAGATCAAGTGGTAAGTACAGCTGTATGTTTTTCATACAAATATCCTTAAGGTGCATTTGCAGGGATTTAAAATGAGACTAGTTGCATTAAAACTGTTGTTTCAGCCGTTAGTTTTTACCAAAAGTTCCAAAGCACTTCTCTAGACAAGTTTAGTCCTGGAAATTGGGACCTTAGACTAGAAAGTTGGACAGTATAGTATATAGCTAAAAGTATAGTATAGTATAGTAGCTAAAAACATATGATTGTACTGAGCATCTTTTCTATTCTGATTTGCTTAATTGGCGGTTGGCTCCAGCCAAAAGGTTCTCGGGCCCTTTAGTTTGATTTGTAAGGTTAATGTCAGTGAGTCTGGTTTTGGTTTGGATTCTGGCTTGTACGGATACAGCTGGATACTGAGACATTCCACCTTTCCTCACACCAGGTCTGAAGGCAGGGAGAAGGGAGAAAATGTCACTGTGGCAAAGTGCTAGAAGAGGTGAGCAGAAAATTACTTTTTCTGGAGCTGCTGCAAATGACCCCATAAACGAGCTATAAGAGGTTGAAGTAAGACTCTGCAAGAGTGTGAGATAAGCATATATCTCAGTGAAACTCTATGGAACTTAGAGACAAAAAGTAAAAATTTCCAAAGCACCTACGTCAGTGGTTCTCAAACTTCGTTGCACTGAGACCCCATTCTTACAACAAGTTAGGGGAGAGAGGGCCAGAGGCTGAGCCCCCCACCCCGGGTGGGGGGTAGAGCTCGTGCTTCAGCTTCAGCCCCAGGTCCCAGCAAGTCTAATACGGGCCCTGGTGACCCCATTAAAATGGGGTTGTGACCCACTTTGGGGTCCTGACCCACAGTTTGAGAACTGCTGAAAAGTGATACAGTTGTCTATGCCAACTGTCTAGCTTGGTTACAGTTATGATTGTAGTGATACCCAATGTGGATGATCTCTGAGGACTGGCTGTGTGAGTTAAGTTTATAATCTTTATCCATTATTTTTTGGAGCAGTAGCCACATTAAACTTGACTCAGCAGAAAATACATGGTTTAAATGGGTAAAGAACACTACCTTGTACCTTAGAAATGGTCCCTCCAATTTTGGGTTCAGGCATGTTGGTATAACGGTCGGGGGGAAGTACCATTCATTCAGCTGTGGATAAATAGGGGAGTTCACTTCCCATTTCTGCCAGTTTGGGGAAAACATCTGAATATGTCATCAGACCAGCAAATAAGAAATATTAGGAACAGAAAGTGCTGATACTCCTTTTAATATGATGTATCCGAACAGGAAAAAAAAAAGAAGGGAGTTCTGTAATTTAATGTGGCTATAAAACATGCCAGAGATTGATTTTTTTTTCTTTTTCAAACTTCCTAGCTTGTCTTTCAGAAGTAAAACAGTATGCTCTGAGAATGGCTGAAAAAGCACATTTCCTGTCCAGCTCTGAGAAGATAAAGGATGAATGCTTTGGTTGTGAGCTTCAAGCTATCATTGTGATTTAAAAAAAAATTGACAATTTTTGATTTTGTTTTAAATTTTTTTTTCTTAATTCAAGTGTTCGTATTTGATACTCTCTTCAGTCATTTTCACTCTCCTGTTGAAATCCATGACTTGTGCAACTAAGCTATTTTACTTTGTTAGTTTTAAGAATTAAATCTTTATTAAAGATCTCAGATAACAGGCAGAAGATATGTAAGCCAATGAATACAGCTGCTATTAAGTACATACCATTTAACTAGTGTCTTCACTTGTGTATATACAGATGGTATCAGAATACCAAATACAGGTTATAATCTGACTGTTCTTGGGCCATGATATGGGAGCCATTCAAGTCCTACATTGGGGAAAAATTATTAGCCTCTCTTCATTTTGGGGGGTGGGAGAGGGAGAGAAACAAGTCGAAAGCGTTCAATTATGGGAATAAGAGATTAAAGCTCTGAGGGGCAACACATTTGAAAAGACAAGTTATAAGTCTACAGAGCAGAAACTAAGGCCTGATCTACACTATGAGTTTGTGTCGGATTTAGCAGCGTTAAATCGAATTAACCCTGCATCCGTCCACACAATGAAGCCATTTTTTTCGACATAAAGGGTTCTTAAAACTGATTTCTGTATTCCTACCCAACAAGGGGATTAGCGCTGAAATCGACATCGCCGTTTTGAATTAGGGTTAGTGTGGCCGCAATTCGAAGGTATTGGCCTCCGGGAGCTATCCCAGAGTGCACCATTGTGACCGCTCTGGACAACACTCTGAATTCTGATGCATTGGCCAGGTGTACAGGAAAAGCCCCGGGAACTTTTGAATCTCATTTCCTGTTTGGCCAGGCGAGCTCATCAGCACAGGTGACCATGCAGTCCCAGAATTGAAAAAGACCTCCAGCATGGACCGAACTGGAGGTACTGGATCTGATTCCTGTATGGGGAGAGGAATCCGTGCTATCAGAACTACATTCCAAAAGACGAAATGCCAAAACATTTAAAAAAATCTCCAAGGCCATGAGAGACAGGGGCTACAGCAGGTACGTAACACAATGCTGTGTGAAACTTAAGGAGGTCAGACAAGCGCACCAGAAAACCAAAGAATCAGACGGACGCTCCGGGACAGAGCCCAAGACATGCTACTTCTACGCTGAGCTGCATGCAATTCTAGGGGGGGCCGCCACCACTACCCCATCCTTGTCCGTGGACTCCGATGATGGGGTCCTCTCCACCATGCCTGAGGATTTTGCGGATGGGGAAGATGAGAAGAAGGAGGAGGAGGACGAGCTTGAGGAGAACACTCAGCACACCATTCTCCCCAACAGCCAGGATCTTTTTATTACCCTGCCTGAAATACCCTCCCAACCCAATGAAGCCGGAGAAGGGACCTCTGGTGAGTGTACCTTTTAAAATATAATACATGTTATAAAAGCAAGCGATTAAGTAGCACTGAGGACTTGGGATGCATTCGTGGCCAGTACAGCTACTGGAAAAGTCAGTTAACATGTCTGGGGATGGAGCAGAAGTCCTCCAGGGACATCTCCATGAAGCTCTCCTGGAGGTACTCTAAAAGCCTTTGCAGAAGGTTTCTGGGGAAAGCAGCCTTATTCTGGCCTCCATGGTAGGACACTTTACCACGCCATGCTAGTAGCAAGTAATCTGGTATCATCGCATGACAGAGCCTGGCAGCGTATGGTCCCGGTGTTTGCTGGCATTCAAGCAACATCCGTTCTTTATCTCTCTGTGTTATCTTCAGGAGAGTGATATCCTTTATGGTATCCTGGTTGAAATAGGGCAATTTAACTAAGGGGACATTCAGAGGTGGCCGTTCCTACTGGGCTGTTTGCCTGTGGCTGAAAAGAAATCCTCCCCGCAGTTAGCCATGCGGTGGGGGATGAGGGGCATTGGCCCTGAGCTGTTCGCATTTGGCTAGCAGGGATCTTCCCTGATACTAGCCATTTGGTGGGGTGAAGGGTAAAGCAATCATCCCAGAGAATTGGATAGGGGGGAGGGGTTAGTTTGGTTTCTGCTGCCGCATGTTAACAGGAAAACCACAGCACTAAATGGCCAACTCAACATGCTTTTCTTGGTATGGGAGAGGAGGGCGCTGCTGTTATGAAGGTTGCAGAAGCTAAAAGACTATGGCTTACCATGGTCATCTGCAAGCTGAATTCTGTTGCCTGGCACTGCGTGTGTGATCTCTAACACCAAAGCCACAGGCACTCAATATAAGATGCAAAATGCAACCTTGTACCAAAATCACATGTGCCATGTAATGTGAATAGTGTTGTTCACTGTGAAAGAGTATAGCCATTGTTCTGTAAAATGTATCTTTTAAAATACTTCACTCCCTTTTTTTTCCTCCAGCAGCTGCAAATATTTCAAGCCTCCCTCCTCCGTCCCAAAGGCTATCTCAGATAAGGCGGCGAAAAAATGCGTGCGCAATAACGTGTTCTTTGAGCTCATGCAGTTGTCCGGCACTGACAGAGCTCAGCAGAATGTGTGGAGGGACACAATAGCAGAGACAGGAAAGTGGCTGATGAATGTGAGGAGAGGTGGTGGGAGGAAGATCAGAGGAGGCATGAGGCAATGCTGGGGCTACTGCGGGATCAAACGTACACGCTCCGGCGTCTGGTGGAGATTCATGAACGGCAGCAGGATCACAGACTGCCGCTGCAGCCCCTGTTTAACCGCCCTCCCTCCTCCCCAAGTTCCATAGTCTCCTCACCCAGACGCCCAAGAATGCGGGGGGTGGAGGCTCCGGGCAGCCAACCACTCCACCCCACTGGACAACCCAAGCAACAGAAGGCTGTCATTCAAGAAGTTTTAAAGTGGCCTTTCCCTTCCCTCCTACCCTCCTCCCACATCTCACCCGGGCTACCGTGTGAGTTCTCTCCCTATTTTTATAATCAAATAATAAAGAATACATGTTTTTTAAATGATAGTGACTTTATTTCCTTTGCAAGCAAGCTGTCATCGAAGGGGGGAGGGCGGGTGGCTTACAGGGAGTTTAGAGTCAACCAAGGGGGTGGGTTTTCATCAAGGAGAAACAAACAGAAGTGTTACGCAGTACCCTGGCCAGTCATGAAACTGGTTTTCAAAGCTTCTCTGATGCGCAGTGCTTCCAGCTGTGCTCTTCTAACTGCCTTGGTGTCTGGCTGCGCGTACTCAGCGGCCAGGCGGTTTGCATCAACCTCCCACCCCACCATAAACATCTCCCTCTTACTCTCACAGAAATTGTGGAGCACACAGCAAGCAGCAATAACAATGGGAATATTGGTTTCGCTGAGGTCTGAGTGAGTCAGTAAACTGCGCCAGCGACCCTTTAAACGTCCAAATGCACACTCTATCACCATTCTGCACTTGCTCAGTCTATAGTTGAACAGCCCCTCACTACTGTCCAGGGTGCCTGTGTACAGTTTAATGAGCCAGGGCATTAAGGGGTAGGCTGGGTCCCCAAGGATAACTATAGGCATTTCACATCCCCAACAGTTATTTTCTGGTCTGGGAAGTAAATCCCTTCCTGCAGCCATTTAAACAGACCAAAGTTCCTAAAAACGTGAGCGTCATGAACCTTTCCTGGCCATCCCACGTTGATGTTGGTGAAACATCCCTTGTGATCCACCAGTGCTTGCAGCACTATTGAAAAGTACCCCGTGCGGTTTATGTACTGGCTGCCCTGATGGTCCAGTCCCAAGATAGGGATATGCGTTCCGTCTATAGCCTCACCACAGTTAGGGAATCCCATTGCAGCAAAGCTATGACCTGCACATTTCCCATGGTCACTACCTTTGATAGTAGCAGCAGCTCAATGATTGTGTTGGCTACTTGCATCACAGCAACCCCCACAGTAGCAACCCCCATTCCAAATTGATTACCGACCGACCGGTAGCTGTCTGGCATTGCAAGCTTCCACAGGGCTATTGCCACTTGCTTGTGAACTGTGAGGGCTGCTCTCATCTTGGTGGTATTGTGCTTCAGGGCAGTCAAAGTTCCATGAAAGTGCCCTTAAGCATGTGAAAGTTTTGGAGCCACTGGGAATCATCCCAAACCTGCAACGCTATGCGGTCCCACCACTCTGTGCTTGTTTCCCGGGCTCAGAATCGGCATTCCATGGCATGAGCCTGCCCCAGTAACACCATGATCTCCAAATTGCTGGGGACCGCGGTTGTAGAGAAATCTGTGTTAATGTCCTCATCACCGCGCTGCCGTCGCCTCCTCGCCTGGTTTTTCAGGTGCTGGTTCTACATAAACTGCACAATAATGCACGTGGTGTTTACAATGGTCGTAACTGCTGTGGTGAGCTGAACGGGCTCCATGCTTGCTGTGCTATGGCATCTGCTTGGGCAATCCAGGGAAAAGGGCGCAAAATGATTGTCTGCTGTTGCTTTCATGGAGGGAGAGAGGGTTGGGTGATGACATTTACCCATAACCACCTGTGACAAATTTTTGGCCCCATCAGGCATTGGGAGCTCAGCCCAGAATTCCAATGGGCAGCGGGGACTGTGGGAATTGTGGAATAGCTACCCACAGTGCACCGCTCGGAATGTTGACACTTGCCACAGTACTGTGGACCCACACCGCCAAATTAATGTGCTTAGTGTGGATGCATGCACTCGACTTTATACAATCTGTTCCCAAAAATTGACTTCTGTAAATTGGAGTACTTTTGTAATGTAGACATGGCCTACATAAATTTGAGTTTATGAAGGCTCCTCTGCTGCAAACAGCTATACTAGTGTGAATTCTCACTCATCCAGGCAGCGTTATTAATTTCACTGGGACTCCATGTGGGTCACAGAGTGTGTACTGGTATATCCGTTTGTAGGATTGATAGTTGAGAGAGAATTTGCTCTTGAGTTGAAAGCAGAATTATGTAGAGCTAGGAAAGAAAGCCAGACAAGTTGTTAGCATGCAGGCTGAAGAAGGCAGAAATTTTCAGTAACATCCCCACTGTCCTTGGTGAGCAAGGATTAAGGTCTTTTCTTCATGTACTGTGATGCAGCTGGACCACTATAGCACTTTAGTGAAGATGCTACTATGCCGAAGAGAGAGCTTCTCCCGTTGGCATAGTTAGTCCACCGCCCCTCCCGTCAACACAGCTCTGTCTACATAGGGGGTTAGGTTGGTATAACTATGTCACTCACGGGTGTGGATTCTTCACACCCCCATGTGATATAGTTATACCAATATAGATCTGTAGTGTAGACCTGACCTAAGAGTCACCAACACCAAAATAAGTAGCCAGACATTCAGAAATTTCTGGGAGGAATCTTACACTGCAACACCTATGAAGGCTGTTGTCTCAGGACTCCTACAAACTCAGAACTCTTACAAATCTTGCAGGGCTACCTGAAAACAATGCTATGCTGAAAGCACCCACTAACCACTTTATTCATTTTGTTGTATAACTATGCAGAAAAAGGTAACAGAACCCTTTGGAAAAATATAACTATTTATGTTAGGTATAGAGAGAGAGATCGTGGAAACCACAGTGATGGGCACATTAGAGACACCATGTGATGGATCATAATGTTTTTAATATTCTTCTGAAAAGGAAAATAGCTCAGTTCATTCCCTTCTCTCAATCCCCGTTTCTTCCAAAACGGTCTGAGACTGTGCAGAGATTTCTCTGTTTTTATTGCTCCCCCTTTTAAAGTTTTTTAGCCTTGAAAAGACAAAAATATGTTTATCTTTTTTGCCTTTTTTCACATCACTGTGGTCAGATACCAAGAGAGAAGTTACAAAAAGATAAGTTGAATAACAGATCTTGTTTTTCAGCCACTTGTGAGGCTGCCGTGGTCTCCAGTTCCCTATTTTCATAAGTTGTTTTTCCATCTTAACGATGAATGAGTACAAAGAATAAAGACAGTTTCTTACCATTATGTGAAATGCAGTTGCTGTTTTAAATCTGAATCAGTGTCATTTTTAAATCCCGAAGTTTCACAAGGTTTGGTTTTTTTTTTGCAAAAATTAAAGTTTTTATTCCAGCTGGGGCGTACAAATTTCTTAAACATGTCTTAATAGCACATTATTTGCTCTGCTTCTTGTATAACCAAACCAAATGTTGTGAATATTTCTAAAGAGAATTACCTAGAAACTGGCAGTTTAAATGTAGTATTATAAAGCAATTTAGATTGATGTGGTTCGAATAGTTAATGATTCCAGTGGGAACAGTTGGGAAAAGGAGACCATAAATTACCACTGAGATGTGGTCTTGTCTGCTATGTGTCGGTAAAACAGACATCACTCAAACTGATCATGTCAAGATATGAATGTAATCAGCTGGTGGCTTCTAGGGGGCTTACTTACAGGATCAGGAAATTAGGATGCATGAAGGAATGTCAGGTTGACTGAGATAAATAATATTGATTGTAAGGATTTT
Source organism: Lepidochelys olivacea (assembly GCF_965140295.1). Classification (NCBI taxonomy): domain Eukaryota; kingdom Metazoa; phylum Chordata; order Testudines; family Cheloniidae; genus Lepidochelys; species Lepidochelys olivacea. Next base: position 135,551,446 of record NC_140411.1, on the reverse strand, counting down.
GTGATGTTAAACCAAAGGCAAGCCAATGAGATGATTTAATCACTGTTTTCTTCTTTTTTGATGCATATTTTTTTCATTGGGCCAGAATACTGTTTGCCGACATCACATCTGCCAACCTTCCAAAAACGAATTATGCTGAACCGTAAACAGACCAAACATCACAGTTAAAAATAACTAAATGATGCCATCTGCTGTCATAAAATATCATTTAATGTTTTATGAGATGCATGAATGGTTTTGATAACTAGAAATGGAAATTGTATGCATTTACTAAAATGCTTAAAGCGGTTGTATGCCACAGAGACCTTTGTCAGAAAAATATAATAAGTTTGATTCTCATTAGCTAATGTAATTTGCAGAGTACATGTGGAGATTTTGCTTTAGCTACTATGAAATAGCTGACTGAAGCCTGAGGCCTTTAACCTGAGCCCTGCTGCCCAGGGCTGAAGCGAAGCCTGAGCCCCGCTTCGGCTTTGACCCCAGGACCCCACCAAGTCTAACACCTGCACTGGTGACCCCATTAAAACGGGGTCGTGACCCATTTTGGGGTTATGACCCACAGTTTGAGAACCCTGAGCTAGAATTCTGTTTGGGACCTGAAGCTTGAAGTTTCTATAATATAAACCAGCGGTGGAATCCAGCATTGCTTGAATCCCATCCTAAGTGAATCTATCCCATCTATTCATTTCTGCTAGGTACACTATTATATTATCTGAGCGTCTGGAAATCTAAAAGAGCATCTGTTTACCCTTGAGTGTACACCTAGGGAGAAAGTGTAGGAGGATCAGGGTCCTCCAGATATCCTGGAACTCATGTCAGTAAAAGAAGTGGAAAGCTTCTTGTGCAGTTATTTGAGAGAATTAGTTGTTATTTTATATATGTATATAATACTAGGTTTGTGTATTTCTGACTGCAAGAGTTAAAGACATTATGAACCTAACAATATTTTTCTCAAATGCAGCCATGGTACATAATTGTAATTCATAGCAGAACTCATGAATAACTACTTGAGCGAGTATTAAAGCATTCTGAACTGCCCCTAGCTCCCCACCGTTAATAATGTTTACAAAATATAAGTGGCAAAGCTTATAATGTTTACAAAATATAAGTGGTGTAGAACTGAAGATGCAGAATTTTAAAATTTATTAATATGTTCTTAGTTCTTTACTACTCTTTGCCTTGGTATACAATGCTCTGAAGTAAAAATGGCTTATATTACACCCTTGTGCCTGTAATACAAATATTCTGAAATCTATAACGGGGAATGTAGGCCCCCATCCTGGAGAAACTTGGGAACATGCAAGAGTAGTCCCATTGAAATCAACGTGAGTACTCATATGAGTGAAGTTATTTATTTATATATGTATATATGTAAATGTTTTCAGGATCAGGACCTTAGTATCTTACTTCAAACAGGTATACTGTAGATCCTGTCTCTAGAGTAAACAAATCCTAATAAGCATTCAGAAATGTGTAGATAAAGACATATGGTTTTTTGTTCAAATAATACGATTACTTACATACATACATACATACATACGTGTGTATTTCTGTTTATAAAAAATACCTAAGCACCCAACCCATATTGTTTGGATTGCTTTTACGTTGTGTAATATCCATAGAAAAATGTATCTAATTAATTTTAAACATAAATATCCACTTGCAGACATAATATGGTAGAACTCCATATTAAGCATCATAATAACAAAAGCCCTTCAACCTCAATTTCTTTCTTGCTCAATGTTTGTATTTGTAGCATCCATAGAAGATGAACACATGGAAAACCAAGCTAGGGAATAAATTTCACCACTAACAATTCCTTAGGGAGAAGACCCTGGCCAGCAGCCTTTCAAACCAAAGGGAACATAATGCGTCCTGTGCAATAACAGAAGGTGTGCACTCAGGTACACTTAAACTATGCTGGTGGTCTGCAGTGTCTATTGGTTGTAATTTACTATAAACTTTTCACCTCTATATCCAGGAACGCCAACCTCAAGTGTTCAAAAATCAAGTCAGACCTCAAAAAATCCTGAGATTGACATAAAGATCATGAGATTAAAAACATTCTGCGGTTATTTTTATTTGCCCTTTGGTTTCTGCACCTGTAGGGTGCACTCAGGTCACAGCTTTTCTCCACAATTATGAGGGCTAGAAACCTTTTTTCCCCTTAAATGGAAACTGAGATTCACATATAGTCACAGGATTCGAGGAGATGAGTCTTGAAGGAAAACACAAAATATAAAATTGAGTTGGCAACCCTGTACACCATACAGCTGATGGAAGATTATGGTTTAGGATACATTCCTGTACACACACACCTGTTTCTATTAAAAAAAAAAATTAGTGATTGGGGTAAATGTGATATGAAAGTAAGACAAACATGGCATAGCTGTTTCCATACACATGGAATATATTGTGATGTTTGTATAGTACATAATCTATAATTAAAGGTATTACAGCCAAAATGTGTACTTTCCAGTAAAGTGTGAACTATTAACAAGAGCACACGGATCCATCATATAATGCATTGTAGTAGTGCCATGTCTGTGTTATAACTTTATGAAATGCAAGTAAGCTGATGTTAGGCTGGCACCCATTGTAAAGCTACTGAGCATCAGGAAGCTTCACTGGGATAATCTTCAAAAAATTCTTGTAATTAACAATTGTAAAAAAATTGGCTACATAATATTGTTAGTGGAATGTCTGGGCCTCTTCTATCACAGAGATTTTAATGCTGCGACAGGGGTATTCAGCCTTTGCAGTTCCCTGGTGGGGGTCCTGTGATCCTAGTACACCCCACTCAAAGAAGCACTGAGCTGAGAGGAAAAGAGCGACAAACGTGGGTCTGCCAAGCTTGCTTAGAGAGGACTCTCTGGAGCAGCCATCTTAAAACCACAGAGATCTGGTTCTCCAACAACTAGAGGACCTAGTAACAACCAATCAGAGCTCAGTAGCCTCAGATAAAAGGAGTTGCAGAGGCCTAGCAGGACAGTTTCTGGCTGGGCGTGGAGGAGGTAGAGTCTCCTTTCTGGCCAAAGGAGCCTGTAAATTAGCCTGAGTTTATGGGCTGTCTGAACTTACACTGGGATTGCAGAGAGAGGAGACCTGATGATGCTGACCCTGAGATAGGGCTGGAGATAAAAGGGCCCAGTAGGAAGGGGCCCAGGGAACCAGCAGCGACAGGTTGTGGGTCAGCAGTGCATGGCTGCTGTGTGTAGGATACCCTGGTTGGAACTCAAGGTAGCGTGTGGGCCTGGGTTCCCCCACCAGCCATAGACAAAGTGGTGTAACCCCCAAGAAGGAGTCAGAACTTATTTGGGAGCCTGAACAAAGAGCTGCGTTTAAAGGGTCCAGAGCCAGGACAGAAGATCCCAGCAAAGGCAAATAGATTGTTAGTTATAGGACTCTAATACCTGGAAGGGGTTTGTTCGGACTTTGTGAGTTGGCTGGAGGGCCAAGCCACTGAAGACCAACCGAGGTTGGCCAGCAGCCTGCAGGGGGCACCAGGGCAAGAAAAGAAGAGTGGTATCACATGCTGCCGCTGAGAGAAACTCAAGAGATGAGTGCTCCTTTACATATTCACTGTACTGTAGTCTTAAGTGGATATGGTGACAAAGCCGCTGTGTCAATAAGAGAAAAACTAAGTGCTGAGATCCTAAAATTGGCCACACAGTTTAAGAATTCAGGGCTAGGATTTTAGTTTGTGATGCAGCCTAGAGTAAGAAGTAGTATGTTGTTATGCTGTCCTAGAGTAGCCTCCCAGTCTTCCTGCTGCTCTGAGAAGAGAGGTTTCAGAGTAACAGCCGTGTTAGTCTGTATTCGCAAAAAGAAAAGGAGTACTTGTGGCACCTTAGAGACTAACCAATTTATAAATAAATTTATAAAATAAATAAATTGGTTAGTCTCTAAGGTGCCACAAGTACTCCTTTTCTTTTTTCTGAGAAGAGAATAAGCACATCTGGTATAGACCTGCTGCAGCATACCCTTTCCAGTGCACTGGTGTAATTATGCCACCAGCTTTATGGGGACAGGGTCATGTCCAGCACTTCCAATCTCCTGCCCCTTCCCTGTATGGTGGGGGACATGGCAGTTCTGTGAAGAAGTGGTGGTATAGTACATTCCCTCAGTGGAATAACGGGATGCCTCCTCTTTTACTCTCTTGTATCATTGCACAGGAAGGGCCATAATCTGGCCCCCTGTGCTGTCAGATTTTGTAGTGTTTGTTTTATCTTCATGTCATCTATGAATTGGAGAGGACTGGAGGAAGATATACAAACATAAGAAGAAAAAGAAGAGAGAAAAGAGGTTGAAAAAAACACAGGGAAGGAGGTAGAACCAGTGTAATACAAATGTTCAAGTACATTCAGCTAGGCAGCATTATCAAATGTTTCGGATGTGCTATATACACTGTCAGGTGTGTACAATATGGTTCCTGAGAACATGCAGTGCACATCAAACAAAATATCAACTACCTGTCCATATACTGGAAAGTTTATATCTTACCAAAGCCTGGTATCCTGCAGCAAATGTGCCCATGAGAGCAGAAAACTAAACCTGAAGAACAGCAATAAATCTAAAGGGCTGGTGGGGGGAGCCAGGAGCTTGGGGCGTCTTGAAATCTCAAGAACTTCTTGCTAAAGTATTTTAAAGGAGGAAAAAAACCTAAGGCATAATGCCTGCAATATGTTGGATTTTCTTTTTCTGGAAGATGGGGAAGATCCACAGGACCACATCCAGAAATAACCTCTTTTCCAACGGCCTTGCTAGAGCTTCTAATGAGCAAATCATTCTTAAAAAAGTGAAGCATGATGACACAGGCAATTTTCATAACTTTCTCTGTGTTATGTAGTCATTTGGATGCAGTGCATCCTCCAGTACAAGGGGGCACTGTTTCCAACTGAAGTATTTCATTTCTTCATGATAACACATCAGGACTGGCAGAAACAAGAGACAATGCTCTGTAAAAAGCAGAGGAAAGATGAGCACAATGCGGATAGTAAGAAACAAGAAAGGAAAAGAGGAAACAGAGTAATAGAGATGCAGAGGAATTCTGTCCCTTAAGAATAGGCTTTTCTTCTGTCTGCCCTCCAAGATTTGTACACCACTGTAATCACAGTGATATCTGAGTGCTTAATAATCCATCCCTCCCTCCCCCCAGAAAAGGAGCGCTCTCTCTCTGTTCCTAGTATCCCCCCCATATGTGTTTTACTTTTATGACTCCTGTTCTTTTTCAGCTGCTTCCACAGAAACTGATTTGTGCATTGAATAGAGCTTTTTTGTGCCTTTCCTCGTCCCCCACCCCCCAAGTGTGGCCTGCTAACCTTGACTGAAAGTGAACCAGTTGGATTGCCAAAGACTTCTAACTCTGTGTATTGCACTGAAGTAAGATCTATCAAATTGTCAGATCTCCTAGTTAGATTTTTAGGGCCCAGTTCTAATTCTGGCTTGTGTGAGTGGCCCTACTAATGTCAGCTGGACTACTTGCATAAGCATTATTTATGTGAGTAAGGGTTGTAAAATCAGGCCCTCTGTCATTGGTGATTCTTACAAATTAGTATTGCAGCATAATATCTGAAGGGAAAACAGTTTATGGTTGCAAATGAGCCAGTATTGTCTTTAAGCAGCGAGAGCCTGCATAATGGCATTTTCATTCTGTGAAGCAAAAAGGAATGTCAGTTGTGGTCCTCCATACAGAGTGCCAAAACTAACCTCTCTCTAATAATTACCAGTGGAAATACAGTAGCAATAGTTAGGATCCTTGTATTTCATGCCTTGCAAAATTAATAACTAAATTGGATCATGGGGAAATCACTGTTTCAATATATTTCTCTTGTCTCAGAAACACAAACTGTTTTCTCTCCTGGAATGGCATCAGAACATTTACATTTTACAGTGTATGTTTCTCTCTGGCCTAAGTGAGCTCTAGATGATGAATGTCAGCCTTTCAAGAAAGTTTAATGCTTCTGGAATAGATTACTAGTCTAGTGCAGTGGTCCCCAACCTTTCTTGCGGGAATAGCATATTGCTATTCCCAGAAGACTGTGGCGGGTGCTGGACATCCCGCCGCTGAAATGCCGCTGCCGAAAAGCAGCAGCGGGAGGAAGCACCGCTGCCGAAATGCGGCCAAGAAATGGCAACGCTTCTCGGCGGCATTTCAGCAGTGGGGTTTCCCACGGGCACATTGGGGACCCCTGGTCTAGTGGAAGGTTTTACTGACTTGAAAAGGGTTCTTTTAGTTAAAACCTTCAGTCCTTTCGACTTTATTACCTCACTTTAGCTATGGAAAGAATTTGCTGCATTATTTTAAAGTTTTCTAAGTTTCTGTTTCTGGAAATGCTGTTGCCTCAGGTTTCATTCTATGAGCTAAACAGATCAAACTGTTTCCATGACATAGCGCCTTATCTCAAGAACAAACCTTCTATCAATACTAGGATTTGTAATTTAAAAATAAAGTTAACTGTATAGCTTGTTGCCAACTTGAAAAAATTAATTGGCAAGTTGGTTATTTCCACTTATCTGGCCAAGCTGACGGCTATGATGATAAATCAGCTTGAGCTGAAAACTCATTATATTGCTTTCCTTTTGCAAATATAATTGATAAAAACCTTACATTGAGAGAATAAAAATACTACATTAATTAGATCAAAACTCAGAATTTACCTTTATACAACTACAATTGTAATTTAATAAAAGATCATAGTTTCTTATATTGTTTTAAGGAACCAGAACATATTTTGTTACTAAAATAATTTTCTGTTGCTGCTTTGTTTCTCTCTCTAACTCTTTTCTTGTTGGAATTTCATCATAAGCAGTAAAAGAGTGTTTTCATTTTATAAAACAGGTATATTTATAGCCGTGACACTCTATTTACACCCCACCCTATGAGGGGTTTGGTGAAAAGAGGAAGATGGATTAAATTGATCATTCTGTTTCCTTCCCTTTTGGACAGCCTCTTCAGCTGTTTGCTAAATGCATCACATTTTAGCAGCAGAAATGTAAGACTTCATGACTGAGCAAATCATGAAAAGAACAAATCACTTTGGCAATAGCATTTAATTAACCTTTTCTACTTCATGTGATGCCTCAGAATTATTATATAAAGTAAAGCAGTTGCAGGCAGATCTTCAGCTGATGTAAATTGTGTGGCAATTTACACCAGCTGAGGATCCGCTCGATGTTCTAGCATTATATGTTAGTCCTTCCAGTCTCTTGAATAGCATAGATAGTTCCTGTTTATCACTGTTTTTCATTAAAAGATGAAGAAATTTGGTGAGCATTGAAGTGACGTTTTATGGTACTATCATCACTCCATCTGTAGGGTTGCCAACATTCTAATTGCTGAACACTGGACGCCCCTGCCCCTCCCTGCCCCTTTTCCCAGGCCCTGCCCCTGCTCGTTCCTCTCCCCAGCTCCCTCCATCACTCCCCCCTACCCCCATCACTCACTGCCTCCCTGTCCCAGGACTCACCTGCAGAGCTGGGCTGGGTGAAGCTGAGGTAGAGCCTGCCTGCCTGCCTGCCTTCCCAATTGGGGCACAGGGTGGAGGAGGGAGTTGGTCCCTGGAGGGGTTGGGGCGGGGGCACAGCAAGGCAGGTGTGGGGGGGGAGGTGTCGGTCCCCAGAGCGAGGGGGTGGGGACACAGTGGGGTCATGGGGCGGACAGAATGAGGGGCTGAGGTGGGGGCACAGCAGGGTGGGGCGGACAGGATCTCCCCTCCCAGGCGGTGGCAGCACTGGTATCTACCTCTCTGCTGAAGAGGCTGGAGCGGGGTCTAGGAGCCAGTCCGTCACTTCTCTCCCTCAGCAGCTGAACAGAGCAAGCAGCTCCTCCAGGCTCCAGCAGCAGCTGCTGCTCTTCCTGCCCTCTCAGTGGGGAGCCTGATTGTGGTTACTCCGGTAACCAGACTTTTAGTGTTTATCATTATTGCTGACCAGACACTGCCAGGTCTCATTTTTGACCGGACTTTCCGGCTGAAAACCCTATCCATCTGCCATTATGTCTCCACCTCCAATAATCTCAAACAGGCCTGATTTGCACTATTTGGACTTAGCCAGATCCTAACCTTTGGAAAGCACAGTTGATGTAGAGCCAACGTGGGGAGCATGTGGGTGGCAAGAGATGGCATGGGCATAGTTCTTTGTGTTTCAACACTCTCAGGATGGTGGACAGGCCCAAGAGGGGGTATTTATACAGTGGTAGAAGTCAGATGCTCCGATATTAAGGTGATGAGCAGAAGTATGCAATCCTAAATGCAAGGATCGAAACTTGTTCCTGGCAGCCCTAAGGATCCGTGGTCCCCTTGTGTAAGTGAAATGGTAGTTACATCTATTGTGCTTAAATTTCTCCTCCTTTATTAGAAAAAAAAATATTGAAATAGGGAACTATAATAGGAAAGTCAACAACCCAGTTTAATCCTCTTTAGTTTCTCTTGGATCAATTATATCACCAGTTTCAAAAATACTTTTAATCCTCTATATTGTTCCACACCATGTTTGTTTTTTTATTGTATACTGTTTGCCAAATACACAAGATATTTAAGGGTGGATGGGGTGGGGGAGAGTGGAAGCTGAATGAGGCGGAAGACGATGGGAGTGCTGGGTAGCATGTGGGAATGATCCATGTAGAGCAAGGTTGAGAAGGATCCTTTTTCACCAGCTTACATACTGTGAGGAAGTCTTGATATACATATGCTTGTATATGTTCCTATCTGTAGTTCCATAACTCAGCACATTGTTATAAAAATAAATGGCAGTTTAGCTGTTGAAAATGCATGGTACTCACTTTCTGATGGCCTACTTATAGTCATTGGGACTGATTCACAGTAACTGGAGCAGAAGGGTGTCAGATTTTTTTCACTGAAAATTTAATTTCTTTTTTTTTTAATTAATTTTTTATTACATTTTTTTTGGATGTTAAGTATTTTTTTATTTATTTTGGTTTTACATTCTTGCTTCCCCCAGGGAGAAAGCAAAATAGTGAAAGTATTGGGGTGTGCGGGGGAGAGAGAAGAGTGAAGGCAGGAAAAACCAAAACCTGAATTTATTCTTCATTTGTTTTAAAAAAAAAAAAAAAAAGTTCATTTTTGAAACTTGCAGACCTTCTTTTGTGTGTGAAAACATTTTTTTTAGCAGCTCTGTTAAGATTGCAGTGCAGGTTGTTGAGGGATTCGTAGTACCTCTTTTGGCTACCCAGGCCATGCCTGCACCCCAGCTAGTGGCACTCATTTTATGGGTTGTGAAGGCTCCCTAGCAGAGTGGAGGTTATAAACATCTTCTACCACACCATTCACCACTGCCTCCCAGCCGGCCCCAGATGCTAAAGGGAAGCTGACCACCCCTGGGGCAGGGAATAGAGTTTGCAACTCTTTTGTAAACTTGGCTATGGAACCAAAAATGACCACAGATCCATTAAAACATGAACTAATGCATCCCACACTGAAAAAACAAAAAACAAAAATGCCATACTATGGAAAAGCACTATCAAACAAGTCTAAAAACAGCACTGCATGTTTTTCTCATTCTGTCTATTTTAAGATTATTTAACATAATTGAATATTGTCAAATTGTGCACGTCTCCGCCATGGGAATGTCATTTTGAGTGCATAGCCACACACACAGTTTGACTTGAAAGAATAAGCATTCCTTCCTTACCATATTCTCTGAGAACTGGAGGAATAAGGGACTGAGCACGTATTCCATTACATAACATGCAAAGAGACCTAGGGTTGGGTTTTTTCAACTCACGCATTGAACAAAAAGATAAACGTAGGGTTTTTTTTTTTTAAGAGGTTTATTTGCTGATTTGGAATGTGGGGGGGAGAGGGACTTTAAGCCCTGATGACCTCTCCTTAGCTCTTACACATCTCACCACTTTTTATTGGGAATACTCTTTATTTGTAGGACTTCAAACTTTATGAAAACAATCAGGCAACTTCATGTGTTATAGGAACTAGATTATTGTAGAGATCTACAAAGTTGGTGTGAACTGTGGCTATTGGGGGGCTGTTTAGGAATGAGTATTTATGCTGAGGTTTTCTTTTCCAGGGTAAGGAAGATAGTAAAAGGAGGCTATTGTTTTGACTAAGTATGATGACAAAATGTTCCTATTTCTGCAGTTTTCCCTGCACCTGTCACTTACTGGAGCTATTTTTTGACTGTCTAGACAATCCTCCTAAATGTGTCTCTTCTTTTTTTCTGGGCACTGGTCACAGTGAATAAACAGAGTAATCAAATTCATTGTGAATCCGTTCTTATGCTGATCCCTAATAGCTTTTTAAAAATAATACTGCTTAAAGCATATATCCCATCCAGATTGTGTATTTTCAAAATGATTTGAATCTGGCATAATTAACACTTGAAGCCCAACCCGGAAATGGGTTTTTATGTTGCATTTTTTATAAGTCTGAGTTAAGTGAAGTCTAAAACTGTTTTCTAAAATGTTGAACTGTTATAAATGGGCACCGATAATAAAAACAATTATAGCTGAGCTCTTTGAAATTTTTAGTTTCTAATAAGCTCCAATTAATAATATGTTCCAGTCCATTTGCTCTTTTATTTTCCAGGCCTTTTAGGTCAGCCTCTCACTTTAAGAAAAGGAGTACTTGTGGCACCTTAGATACTAAAAAATTTATTTGAGCACAATCTTAAATAAATTGGTTAGTCTCTGAGGTGCCACAAGTCCTCCTTTTCGTTTTGCGAATACAGACTAACACGGCTGCTACTCTGAAACCTCTCCACTTTAGTGGTACATTGGGAGCTGCTTGGTAGATCAAAGAATTTAAAGATTCAAAGCATGCCTTTGTGTCTGAAGCTCTGCCAAAAGGATGCAGCTACAGTACTTGCAGCTACCCACAACCCTCCTCTGTGCACAGATGCACCTGTTAACACTGGGTTTAGGGCTTTTCCTGCTATCGCAGCTTTTCTTACTACTGCTTCTCTGTCCTCCCCTCACTGCTCCTGTTGTTATACTGCTTCAGCTTACTCCACACACAGTTCTCCTTCAACAGTTGGTTTTACTTCTCTTCCCCTTCACTCTTGAAAAGAATTTAAGATGTTTTTAGAGGTACAGGTTACATTCTGCAGAAACAATGCAAGCTAATGTTACAACCACTGAATGGAGACTGAATGACTCACTGATCATGCTAATGGGACATTTAGCCTTGCCACTAATAGCCTGCCAGTTCAAATCTCCGGCTGTTCAACGACCTGGTTGAAATAAGTTAGCAATGAAGGCCCAACCAGAATGGGAGCACTGTAAGTGTCAATTTGCAGTAGTCAAAGCAGAAGAGGGAAGCAGCATTGGGCTTCTGACTACTCAAACACACTTCTTTTCCTTCCCAAAAAGGAGGAAGGAGCAGTAGCATCAGCAGTATTTGAGGCTCTAGTGGAGAACAGGGAAGCACAATATTTCTTAAATATGCACAGGCTTATTTTTATCTAACATACAACATGTGGAAAGCTACTATGGTTTAAAAAAGGATTTTTTTAAAAGGGTGATATTCAGCTATGAGCTACATTGGTGTAAATCTGGAGTCGCTTCATTACAAGCAAGCTATTAAAATATAATTTTTGTTTAATCTTTTTGTTAAAAAGTTATAGAACTCTACAGATGAGTTCATTTATTTTTTACCAACATTCATTCCTCTGGTATGTGCCAATGGATGGAGAAGCACACATTCTTGTGTGTGTTGTTGGAATTACACAGCAGTATACATACATGCATATATCTTGCTAATAGACTGTTTTCTCTGAAATTCATTTACAGCATATTCCCCACTGAAGGTGGTTTTTTATATACAAGAATTAATATTTGTCACATACAGTTTCACAATGAATTTATGGCGGTCTGAGTAATATTTATGGAAGGCTTATGATGAGATCATTTCCTTTCTGAACCGTGAAAGAAAACTTATCAAGCCAGATCGCAGAATGTTATGTTGCTATGCACTCACAAGTGAGATGCTATAGCAACATCATAACTTGATATTAAATATATTATAGCACAGCTGTAGTACTTTTCCCTTTCTTTCCCTCTTTTATGTTTAATAAATCCTATTGGTATTTGAATTTCTCAAGTAACTTCAGTAGTAATTAATTCTATGAGCCAAATTTTGCTCTCAGATAAGTTGGTGTAAACTATCATTGAACATTTGTATTGCGGTAGTGTAATGCTGACAGCCCCCTATCACTGGTGAGTGGGATCGAACCTGGGACCTCTGGAACTAAATGTAGGAGCCTCTACTGCATGAGCTCAAAGTGACCTGGTGTGGCACTATACCCCCATACTCTTCATAGTGTTATCGTTGTGATATGAATATGGCATAACTAAGATAAGTTTTATGTAAGATGGGTCATGTAAGATATCATTGGAAAGGTTATGATTTACTGAATGTGATTATCCTATTTATATGGATGTATCATTTCTGTAACTGAAGTTAGGAATATGGACTATGTATCAATTACAAAAGTGTTTGCACCTGGGGAACTCCCACCAGACAGTATGCAATCAGCATGGAGGGGCCATTAGGAAGGGCAATAGGACTTTGAAGGTACTAATCTCCCACTTTCATGAGAAGCTTCCTGGGATGCTGCTTTGGCACTGCAGGGTCATGGGATAATGTCACCTGGTACCGGATACCACCTTAGACTGCTGGCATTTTTCCACTGGAAGGGGATTCGGGTCAAACTGGGGAAAAAAAGGATTTCCCCATATGTAAATCCTAATTAAGGCTAGGGAATGAGTTAACCATGGATTAGCTTCACTGAATCCCCATCCAGGATGACTGCTGGAGATATCTAAGAAACAAAGACAAAAGGGAATAGAGGGAAGTACTGAACCTGAGCTTGGAATGGTGTCTGGCCCGTGAAGGATATACCTGGAGTTTTAAGCTGCAAGCTTAAAAGAAATTATTATTTGTAGCCAGTTTCTTTAGTGTATTAGTCTTAGTTTGCATGTTTGTTTTATTTGCTCAGTAATCTGCTTTGATCTGTTTGCTATCCGTTATCACTTAAAATCTACCTTTTTTAGTTAAAAAACCTTGGTTTTTGTTCATTCTAAAACCAGTGTGTGTAATTCATAACAGGGTGGGAGATGGGGAGAAGCTGCACATATCTTCCTTCACATTGAGGGAGGGAGCGAATTTCATGAGCTTATGCTAGACCGTTTTCTGTGCAGCACAAGACCATACAATTTGGGGTTTGCATCCCAAAGGAGGAGTGCACTTGAATGCTGGGCAATCCCCGAGCTGAGTCTTCCCGCACAGAGCTGATCTCAGTGTCTGTGTGCCTTTGCAGCTGGCTGTGTCTCTACTTGTGTATGTGCTAGAGGAGGCTTGAGGGCCTGGCATGGCAGGACAGGGTGAGGAAGCCCAGGCGGATGGACCGGGCGGGCTCAGTGGGACATCAGAATATCGGGTGGTACGCCGTGGGGAGAGGATCAACTCGTCATACTTGGCTCTTACCCAAGGTTGCAGCAGACTCATCAATCTCTAGGTGCTAGAGGGGGACAGAGTGTCACACAAAGCAGACATGGATTACAGTAGTACCTAGAGGCCAACCAGATAAGAGCCCATTCAAACACTGCAAACATAGGCCCCCAATCCTGCAAAGACATATGCATGTGCCTAATTTTACCCAATATGAGTTGTCCAGTTAACTTCAGTGGGACTATACTATCTTTTAGAAAAGGGAACAAAGAGGACCCAGGAAATTATAGACCAGTCGACCTAACTTTGATACCTGAGAAGATACTGAAATAAATTATTAAACAATTAATTGGTGAGCACCTAGAGGATAATCGGGTTATAAGGAATAGCCAGCATAGGTTTGTCAAGAACAAATCATGCCAAACCAACCTAATTTCCTTCTTAGACAGGGTTACTGGCTTGATGGATGGGGGGAAGGAACAGACACGGTAGACCTTGGTTTTAATAAGACTTTTGACACAGTCCCACATGACATTCTCATAAGCAAACTGCGGAAATGTGGTCTAGATGAAATTACAGTAAGGGGGTGCACAATTGGTTGAAGTAGGGCTGTCAATTTATTGCAGTTAACCCATGCAAATGACTAAAAAAAATTAATCTTGATTAAAAAAATTAATCACAATTAATCACAGTTTTAATCGCACTGTTAAACAACAGAATATCAATTGAAATGAATTAAATATTTTCAGTGTTTTTCTACATTTCTGTATTGAATTGTTGATTTCAGACCAATTCTCCAATTTGTGAAGGTTAGTTTGAATTCTAATTCTGTCCTCCAAAAGGTTTGCAACCCCTTGAGGTTATCTGCATATTTATAAAGCATACTCTCCGTTCCACTATCCAAGTATTAATGAATATACTGAATAGTACTGGACCCTGGGTAGAGCCCTGCTGGACCCCACTGGAAACATCGTCCCAGTTTGACAGCGAACCATTGATGATTAATCTTTGAGTAAGTCTTTGAACCAGTTGTGCACCAAGCTTATAGTAATTGATCTAGATCACATTTCCCTAGTTCGCTTATGAGAATGTCATGTGGGACTGTGCCAAAAGCCTCACTAAAATCAAGATGTCACTTCTGCTGTGTTTCCCCTATCCACTTGGCCAGTAACCCTGTCAAAAAAGAAATTGTGTTGGTTAGGAATGGTTTGTTCGCAACAAATCCATATTGGCTGTAACATGTTAGGTGTATTCAAGTCGGCAGGGCTTGATGAAAGCAATCTTAGACTTATTCTTGGAGCAACCATATACTCTTTAACTGTTCTTTCCTTATTCTGATTATGTTCCTTACCCCTTGTTGTAAATATTGTGTTTAGTATCTGGAAACAATTAAGCTTTTCAGTAATGACTGTAACAAAATAGGCATTAAACACCTCAGCCTTCCTGATGTCATCCATTAACTGTCCTTTGCCACTGCGTAGAAGACCTACATTTTCCTTCATCTTTCTCATGCTCTTAATGTATTTATAGGCTCTCTTCTTATTGCCTTGTATGTCCCTTGCTAGGTCTAACTCATTTTGGTGCCTTAGCCTTTCTGATTTTTGTCCCTACATGCTTGTGCTATTCTTTTATACTCATCCGTAGCAATTTATCCATGTTTCCACTATTTGTAGGATTTCTTCTTGATTTTTAGGTCAGTCAAGTGCTCCTGATGGAGCCATATTGACCTCTTACTATTCTTTCTATCTTTCCTTTGCAACAGGATAGTTTGCTGTTGTGCCTTTAATATTTTTGTCTCCTTCAGAGCTGAACCTTATCAGAGAATCAGGAACTTGTGTAATTCCAGTGTATGAGCTTTGAGGAGCAGCTGCTTCTGATGAAACTGGAGGAATTGAAATTTTAAGAAGCAGAACAAAAAGAAAGCAGTTGGCTTTCATTGCTTTTTAAATGGAATTATGCTCAGGTGGCCATGAAGGGGAAACTTTCTCTGGGAGGTTTTCTTACATTTCCTTGCTTCAGACCAAAGTCATTAACCCTTCTTTTAATACTGTCACACTTATTGCAGGAACAATTTAAAAGAATACCCACTGAGAATAGCCTGTAAGCTTATGCCTGAGCAAATGACACATAACATTTTTCTTTTTTTGTCTTTCTGAGGAGGAACTTGCTATGCCCTGATATGTATCCAGAAATAGCCCATCTGCCAGCTTCAGACAGTTTAATTTTTCTCCTTCCTTCAGGCCAAATGGTCTCACCCATTTCCGTAGACAGGAAGCTTATCAGCTTTTCTCTTCTATTTTTTTCTGAAGTAAGATGTAATACTACTGATCAGCTCCATGGTGGGTGGGGTGGGGAACATGCTAAAATATTTTGGGTGAGATCGTGGTTACTTAGAGTACTGAGCAGGATCAGAATTTTAACATAGATGCTGCAGCCTTTAGTGCTGTCCTGGCATATGTAACAGTTCCCAATGGATCTCAGGTTATCCGTGGTGTTGGAGGGTCACACAGTGGAGAAGAATATCTTTTAATCCTCTTGTGAGACTTGCTTCATGAGAATGGGATCTGCCCTATAGCTTTTTTTCAGCTTTCTCAGCAGCCAGCATAAAACTATGGAATGAACACCCAGAGGAGCTAGGTACCATTGCAAACTTCACTGCCTTCTACTCTAAGGGCAGTGCACATTTCTTTGACCTGGCCATAAGTATATATGTATGTGTGTGTATATAGATATAAAATTTCAAAACAAAATACTCCACTGCACACACTTCTCTCATGGCAAAAGGATGAGAGAACAAACACATGACAGATGTTAGGCATACCACTTAATGAACTCCTGGAAGGTGCTCAGATTCTACAGTTATGAATGCAGTATAAGAACCTATATAGACTAGAACTTGCTACAAAGTCTAAGATAGTAAAAGAGTAATGGAGAAAGAAATTTAAAGCCAGGGCAAGAAGAAACTGAGTGCTTTTTGAGAATTCAAAAGCACCGGTAAAATATAATTTAATTAGTTTGATAAAAATGCAAGTGTGTGCAGTTTTCCAAGTACTGTCACTCTGACATTGCATGTTGCCAGGGTTTCAGATACTTGTTTCTGTTTGAAATGTACAGTTTAATAAATATATCTCTCTGAAGATATAAACTGAGCAACAGCACCAAGGAGGATTTGTCAGTTTATTCTAACACGTCTTTCCTTTTAAACATTGTAAAAGAACCAAATTTCATGTGATTCAAAAGGCTGATTGCTGCATCTGCGTGTGTATGTTTAGGAGAAAGTGCTGTGTCTTAGAGATAGGGAATGTAGAATATGATGTAATAGTTGCTAAGGCAACTACACTTTTTATGGAATGCTAGGATAATAATGGTAAGAAGCCTATGTAAGTTGTTCACCTTCTCCTTTTGCCACTTTTCCAATTTTTGTAAATACAATAGATAATTTGAGATCAACCTAGAAATGGCTCTTCTTTTGTTCAACTCAGCCATATCAGTGAGGTTCTGCGATCTTTATGGATATAGCAAAGAGGGATCTATTTACATACCGAAAGGCTAGGATTCAAGCATCTCTAAAAAGCATACTTTACAAAGAAAAAATGCCTTCCTTGCTCTGCCTGAGTAAATTATGTTAGAATTGAATGAAAGTGGGCCAAGGTTGTTTTTGTTTTTTGTTTTTTTAAATGTGATTCCCTTTTCCTGTTTTCCCTTTCCCCTTTGTGTGTGTTCTACACAAGTTTTAGAAACTCTTCTCTATTACTGTGAAACAACATTTTGTGTATAATTTTTTGTTCATTATGTGGCAAATGAGGAGTAATGAAACCCCACTTGAAGAGAGTTGGGTTGGGACTAGAGCATTGCAAGCCCTTCCAAGTTCCGTGTGCTCACAAAAGTTGTATGTCAGCACTGGCTTGAATGGATGGACAGGCACAGAAATTCTGAAAGCCTTATGTTTTGAATTGACATCTGACCTTGCTCAGTGAAAACTGTTACAATGTTACAGAATCAGGTCCCATATACATAAATCCACTATATATTTTTAAGTATAAATACATGAATACCAGGTCTGTCTATATGTAACGTATAGTGGGGTATTTAGAATTTAATGGTGGGACTTCAGTCGTATTCAGCATTGGGCTCTCTCTGCTCCCAATGATTTCAGTGGAAGTTTTGCCATTGATTTCAGTGGGGCAGAGTTAGGCCAACCCTGAGTGCTTCTAAAAATCCCAGCCTAAGCTCTTCATGACAGGTCCTACATCCTTACATGTGTGTAAAGCAGCTAGCATGCTTTTGGGGGTTTATATATAAACAATTCCAAAGTGATCAACTTTCAATTATCGCTGAAATATGACCAGCTTTTCAAGTAAGGGACACTGGTATTTGACCAGAATAAGTCCCCCCAACTCAGGTTTCTGTGAAACAGTTCATGAAGCATACAATTTTTTTTCACAAATGAGAAAATAAGGAACATTCATTTACAATTTTAAGCATTTTTAAGGCTCCCTCACTCCTGATGACTAGCTACTTACTTCATCGACATTCAGTAAGGTGGAACTATTCTATAGATAAACGTAACTTCTGAAGGGAGGTACTGAAAACCTTGCTTGGGTCCCAGATATGTCTGGTCCAGAGAGATTACTTTTCAATTGAGCCCCCATTCTCTATTTTATTCTTTGTGTTTTGTGGCCATAATAGTAACTTTTCCTAAAATCTGAATGCAAATTTTTTAAAAAAGTGTTGGTAAAATAATTTAATCTGCCAAAGATTGATTAAGGCAGCAGAGACCTCACTTAGCAGGCTGTGTTTGTTCTTTTATTGCGCAAAATTCTGCAAAAGGGAGCATGTTAAAGCTGCAGGATAACTTCTATGAGAGACTTCTCTTAAATTCTCCTTTAGGGCTCAAAGTATTTATGCTTGGGCTCAGCCACAAAGTGAGATGTTTTGTAAAATATAAAGGAAAAATTCCATTGTTATAGATTTAGGTGACCTCTTGGGGCAGGGAGAGAGGAAGAAATATATAAAAGGGAGAAATGATGAAGGTGCCCAATGTGCTTTAAAATTCCAAATTTCCCATGTGAGTAAAAGTCTTTTATAATGTGTGAGTGGGAAAAAATTAAGCAATTAGAAGTGATTAATGGATTTTTATACATTAATTAACTATTAAAGGAGAGGTTTCAGAGTAGCAGCCATGTTAATCTGTATCTGCAAACAGGAGTACTTGTGACACCTTAGAGACTAACAAATTTATTTGAGCATAAGCTTTCTTGGGCTGCTGCCCACTTCATCAGATGCACAGAATGAAACATATAGTAAGAAGAAGAGGGGGGATGAGTCACTGAGGAAGGAGTGAAGAGCCATCAGCAAGGAGAGTCTGAGGCAGAGACCTCTACCCAGGCCCCAGCGAGATTAGAACCTTTTAGTTTTATCCATGATGTTTCCTATCCTGCTCCCATTAAAGTCAAGCTATGACTTCAGTGGGAAGCAGGATTGGATCCATACTGCATAATGAGAGAAAACATTGAGTGTCCAGAAGTGAGATAGAGCTAGAGAGAAATGCTCCTTTTGTTCTCCAGCAGCCAGAGGAAGTTGGGTTGGGGGTCTCCAAGTTTTTTCAGACATTTGCTAGCTAAAGGCTGATCCAAAACAGGATCCAGGGACAGCATCCTGTTCAGAACTTCACCATCCCTTTCCAGCAGCTTAGGAAGGAATGGAGCTTGCTTCCTTTCACATTGCCCTTGGACAGTAGAGTCCCCAATCCTACGTATCCATCTGTGGCTGGTGTATTTATTCATTTGACTATTGTGTCTGTTAAAATTTCATAGCACTAGATGTGAGTGGGTCTGTGGATGTGTGTGTTTAGGCAAGAGAAAAGGGAAGAGATGATGTGATATTAGAAAAGGGAAATATGAACAGATACATTTTGTGGGGAAGAATAGGAAAAGGGAGAGAATACAAGGGAGAAAGAGGATAGGTAGAAAAAGAAAGGGGAAAGGGTGTTACAAGAGAGAGGGGAAGGGAAAGAGGATATTAAACAACACTGAAGATCATTCTGTTTTCAGGAACTGAAAGAAAAAGAAAAATTGGAGTCAAGCCAGAATGGGAAAGTATGTAATAAAACCAGGAAAGGTGTAAATAGAAGTTGTCAAATAGCAGTCATTGAATGTAGCATTTTGATTAACTTCACAGGTCATCAGGTAAGTCATCTGACAAATACTACTTTGCAGTATTTGACCAGCCATATAGTTAGTCAAATACTATTTGGCAAGTGTATTATTAGATGGAATACCAGTAGGATTTGCTGAATATATTCAATGAATATTTCTTCTATTGTTCAACCTGCCCTAATAGCAAGTTGCATTAAATATATTTTTTTCTCCTTGACTAATAGTCTTAGCCCTTGGGTTAAAGGTGAAGGGTAAATATTTTGTTGCCTGGAAAGCAATTTAGGGTACCTAGAATGTAAAAGGTGTTTATGAAACCAACCTCCTTTTAATTGTAATTTAAAAGCTTGTTTGAATAGGTAGTTTGAGCTACCCTAATATTTGTGCAAGGACTATGATCAGATAAAGATTACAAATACAGTAGGGGCACTTTTTTCCTTGGAGGCATGTAAACTTTCCTCAACTGCTCTGACATGTCTCTTAGACAAAGCCTTCTACATCTTTAATACTGTTTTTGGAGTAGGGCATACTCGTATCGGGGAGAACTTTTAGATAATTTGGGATATATTTGGTCCCTTTCAAAGGTGGGTTTGATGAGCCATGCCAATCTTTGATTTGTTTCTTGGGCTTCAATCATATCAACATGTTCATTATAATGAAAAGTCCAGGGACCCCTACTCTATGGAATTACAAAGGATTGATTGAATCAGTTGAACAAAGCATATATTGAGCCAGCTGGACATATGATAGTGTGCTGGCAGCAACATTTAAGGAAGTTACAGGCATATGGTATGTGTTTGTAAACATTCTGGATAGCCAAACATTGAGAAAAATAAAATGCAGACTATTTAACTTATTAGTATTGCAGTATCCAATTAAGCCATCCATGTCCAACTTTATTTTGCTCCCAGGATGCACCGAGGCTTCTAGCTTGAAGGTCCATGTCAAGAAGTCTTGCAACATCTTAAAAAAAAGGGAAGTTACTTGCAGCTGGTCAAACGAAGCAGATGGAAATACTGATGTTGGTGATAATTGTGGAAATCTGAGATTAAAAAAGGATGATTATCATTGTTTCTGCTCAGGTGTAGCTCCTCCTTCAATCAGGATATGGCATTGCACTGGTCTGCACCTCTGGCTCCCCCTTTTGGCTGCTTTCTATACAGTGCACCAGCTTGTCTGCTGTATTTGCATTTTGTGGCCTCACCCTCCAGCTAGGTTATTTTTCCAGCCCCATCCCCTTTCGGGGTGTCAAAAGTCTAATATGTTTATAAGTTCGAGTGACCATAAATGAGTAGGTCCTCTGCCCCTTCGAAGGGCTATATCCAGATCACCAACTTCCCTCTCAAATCTTCCCTCACACGTCTGGCTTGCTCTCGGTCCTTCCTCAGGACATTCCTCACAAGAGCCTGTCTTGCTTCCTGTGATTCCTTGCAAAAGTATCCTCCCTTCTCTGCTGTCTCTCCCCTCCCTGAGCTCCTGAGCCTGCTTATAAGACCCAGGTGTCTAATGGATCATGAGGCCCGCAGGTGCTTCTCTTCTAGCAATTAGGCATGGCATACTCAGCCAGCCCCAATTAATGCTTTTTAATTGGACCTGGCTAACAGAGGGCTGGCTCAGGACCTCCTGGCCAGCACCCTGTTACAGATACCAAGTGACATCTGCTGGGAGAGCAATACAGCAGTGCACAGACAATCCAGGAAGCTTTGGAGAGT
Source organism: Lepidochelys olivacea (assembly GCF_965140295.1). NCBI lineage: Eukaryota > Metazoa > Chordata > Testudines > Cheloniidae > Lepidochelys > Lepidochelys olivacea. The sequence continues at coordinate 135,530,155 of NC_140411.1, read as the reverse complement.
ATTGGGGGCAACTTCCTGGTGCAAGTGCTGGAGAAACCAACTAGGGGCCGTGCTCCTCTTGACTTGCTGCTCACAAACAGGGAAGAATTGGTAGGGGAAGTAGTAGTGGGTGGCAACCTGGGCAGAGTGACCATGAAATGGTCAATTTCAGGATCCTGACAAAAGGAAGAAAGGAGAGCAGAATACGGACCCTGTACTTCAGAAAAGCAGACTTTGACTCTGTCACGGATGTGATGGGCGGGATCCCCTGGGAAGCCAATATGAGGGGGAAAGGATTCCAAGAGAGCTGGCTGTATTTTAAAGAAGCCTTATTGAGGGCGCATGAACAAACCATCCCGATGTGCAGAAAGAATAGCAAATATGGCAGGTGACCAGCTTGGCTTAACAGAGAGATCTCTGGTGAGCTTAAGCACAAAAAGGAAGCTTACAAGAAGTGGAAACTTGGACAGATGACTGGGGAGGAGAATAAAAATATTGCTCTGGGCATGACTTGGGAGGAAAATAAAAAAGTATGCAGGCGTGTAATCAGGAAGGCCAAAGCACAATTGGAGTTGCAGCTAGCAAGAGGTGCGAAGGGTAACAAGAAGAGTTTCTATAGGTATGTGAGCAGCAAGAAGGTAAGGGAAAGTGTGGGACCCTTACTGAATGGGGGAAGGAACCTAGTGACAGATGATGTGGAAAAAGCTGCAGTACTCAATTCTTTTTTTTTTTGCCTCGGTCTTCACAGATAAGGTCAGCTGCCAGACTGCTGCACTGGGCAGCACAGTTTGGGGAGGAGGAGAGCAGCCCTTAGAGGAGAAAGAACAGGTTAAGGACTATTTAGGAAAGCTGGATATGCACAAGTCCATGGGGTCAGATGCAATGCACCCAAGGGTGCTGAGGGAGTTGGCTGATGTGATTGTAGAACTATTGGCCATTATCTTTGAAAACTCGTGGGGATTGGGGGAGGTCCCGGATGATTGGAAAAAGGCAAATATAGTGCCCATCTTTAAAAAAGGGAAGAAGGAGAATCTGGGGAACTACAGATTGGTCAGCCTCACCTCAGTCCCTGAAAAAATCATAGAACAGGTCCTCAATGAATCCATTTTGAAGCCCTTGAAGGAGAAGAAGGTGATCAGGAACAGTCAACATGAATTCACCGAGGGCAAGTCATGCCCCAGCAACCTGATTGCCTTCTATGATGCTATAACTGGCTCTGTGGATATGGGGAAAGTGGTGGACGTGATATATCTTGACTTTAGCAAAGCTTTTTATATGGTCTCCCACAGTGTTCTTGCCAGCAAGTTTAAAAAGTATGGATTGGATAAGGTGGTGTGACAAAGTTCCTCCTCTATCTTGGTGGATCTTGCGCTTGTTGGCGGATTTGCTCGCCTCGGAGATTCACGGAAGCCTCAGTTTGGCCATTTTCTTGAACCCACAGTCCAGGTCAACTTCTCCTGTGTCTGACAAGGAGTTGGGAGGTTTGCGGGGATCCCAGGCCCGCCCTCTACTTCAGGTTCCAGCCCAGGGCCCTGTGGAATGCAGCTGTCTAGAGTGCCTCCTGGAACAGCTGTGCAAAAGCTACAACTCCCTGGGCTACTTCCCCCTGGCCTCCTCCCAACACCTTCTTTATCCTCACCATAGGACCTTCCTCCTGGTGTCTGATAAAGCTTGTACTCCTCAGTCCTCCAACAGTACACATTCTCATTCTCAGCTCCTAGTGCCTCTTACTCCCAGCTCCTCACACGCATGCCACAAACTGAAGTGAGGTCCTTTCTAAACTCAGATGCCCTGATTAGCCTGCCTTAATTGATTCTAGCAGCTTCTTGATTGGCTGCAGGTGTTCTAATCAGCCTGTCTGTCTTAATTCTTTCCAGAAAGTTCCTGATTGTTCTGGAACCTTCTCTGTTGCCTTACCCGGAGAAAAGGGACCTACTCAACTTGGGGCTAATATATCTGCCTTCTGTCACGCTCCTTTAGCCATTTGGCCCGACCCTGTCACAGTGGATAGAAAGCTGCCTAGATCATCGGGCTCAATGGGTAGTGATCAATGGCTTGATGTCTAGTTGGCAGCTGGTATCAAGCGGCGTGTCCCGGGGTCAGTGCTGGGGCCAGTTTTGTTCAACATGTTCATTAATGATCTGGATAATGAGATGGATTGCACCCTCAGCAAATTTGCAGATTACACTAAACTGGGGAGAGAGGTAGATATGCTGGAGGGGAGGGATAGGGTCAGAGTGACCTAGACAAATTGGAGGATTGGGCCAAAAGAAATCTGATGAGGGACAAGTGTAGAGCCCTGCACTTAGGATGAAGGAATCCCATGCACTGCTACAGGCTGACTGGCTAAGTAGCAGTTCTGCAGAAAAGGACCTGGGGACTACTGTGGATGAGAAGCTGGATATGAGTCAACAGTGTGCCTTTGTTGCCAAGAAGGCTAACAGCATACTGGACTGCATTAGTAGGAGCATTGCCAGCAGATCGAGGGAAGTGATTATTCCCCTCTATTCGGCATTGGTGAGGCCACATCTGGAATACTGTGTTCAGTTTTGGGCCCCCCACTACAGAAGGGATGTGGACAAATTGAAGAGAGTGCGGCAGAGGGCAACGGGCACATGACTTGTGAGGAGAGGCTGAGGGAACTAGGTATATTTAGTCTGCAGAAGAGAAGAGTGAGGGGGGATTTGATAGCAGCCTTTAACTACCTGAAAGGGGGTTCCAAAGAGGATGGAGCTCAGCGGTTCTCAGTGGTAGCAGATGACAGAACAAGGAGCAAAGATCTCAAGTTGCAGTGGGGGAGGTCTAGGTTGGATATTCAGAAAAACTATTTCACTAGGAGGGTGGTGAAGCACTGGAATGGGTTACCTAGGGAAGTTGTGGAATCTCCATCCTTAGAGATTTTTAAGGTCCAGCTTGACAAAGCCCTGGCTGGGATGATTTAGTTGGGGTTGGTCCTGCTTTGAGCAGGGGTTCGGAGTAGATGACCCCCTGAGGTCTCTTTCAATCCTAATCTGCTATGATTCTATGCTATGTCTCCTGAGAATTACCATTCGCGCAAATTCAATTGATTCTAATTAAAGTTAATATGCTCAGCATGTGCAGAATTCAGACCTATGGGTGTCTGAGTGCCTGAATAAGATATACAGGCCCAATCTTGCAGCTCAAGATTTTAAATTAATATCTATATGCAATATTTTTAAATGGGGCGTAGTCTTTTTTTCAACTCAGTCCACATCATAGGTGGGAATTCTGACAAAGTTACAGACAACGTTGAAAATAAGATAGACTTTTAATCGTGAATCTCATAAGAGGAGCTTTATGTGGTCTATTATGTCTTTAAAATGCATTGCTAGACTACATTTATTGGTCTGGAAATCATTTAAGTTCTATCTTCACTGTCTTCTGTTTTCAATGTGGGTAGGGGCTAGGCAGCAGGTTTTCTCTCTCACCAGAACAGCATAGATAGTATGACAGCTCTCCAGATTAAACACACATAAAGTCAGAATGAAAGAATTTTCTTAGTTCTCACTATTTAAAAAGCACAATGCCTATTTTTAAAAAGAGCTTTGCTACGGAGTGGTTGACACTCACTGGAAATTCCATCTGCAAAACCAGAAAAAGATAATCTACAGTTAGGCTTTGAAAACCTCTTGATAAACAAATCCAAGTCCTGCTACCCAATGTGAAAATGTTAATCATGTAGGGAGAAATAGTATGTAGCCATAATAAGCTCAGCCATTCTCAGATACCATGGAGCCTGTGTTTCCTTGCTCTCTCTTTCTGTGTTAACAAAGCTGCGTTCAATCAATCTCCACTTCCAAATACTCTTTTGTGAAGCTTTTCAAAACTGTTCATTGCTACTTTATTGCACACCATGAACTTATACTGATACCACTGTACTAAATATGTCTGAACTAGGTTGAAAGCTCTTCAAGGCAAGGATCAAACCTATTTTAATGGAGTATATCAGCTCTTTGAAGCTTGTGAGGGAACATCTGTGGGCCAGTACTACACTATTTCAGATTTTGCTTCTTAAAACATACCCGGGGGCAGGAACGTGTTGGCGGAAAACCATTGCTGCTGACTCTACTTTTAGGCCCCCAGGGCTGGGGTTCCATGGGCAATGTTGATTGCAACTCCCCTTCTCTCTTTGGTATGGGACAAGGCTAGCTCAAAGTCATTCCTGGTTGTCTCTTCTCTGGGAGCCAGGGGAGCACAGTTGTTGGAACATGTAGTTTTCCCAGCAGCGAGGGTATGGAGACAAGAGAAGATATAAATCCTGTTCTCCTTTCCCCAGATGAGGAGGGACCTGGTCTTGCTGTTATTTTATGAACTCTATGTATGGACACACAGTTTTGGGTTTCTTTAAAACTGTTTTGAGGAGAGAACCTCTATGGAGGTTCTGAATCAATTTCTAAAACCAAAAAAGGATTGTAGATATGAAGAACTGCCTTGTTCAGTGAACTGAAATAAGGATCACAGGGAGGAGAAGGTGTTTTCCTGTTTTAAAAACTCCCCAGCTGTGGTCTCTGTTTTTAATTTTGCCTTCCTCAGATATTTACAGTTTTGTATGGCACAGAGCACTGTTTGTGTTAAATAAATAATAACTCATCCTTGGCTTACTCTGATGTAAACAGAAAAATAATTAAAATGATGGTTTAAGTTGCTGATGGGAGTCTCTGCCACTCCTTTTGGATTTCTATGACATGGAAAGTAGCACTTTCTTTATACCAGCCATCCTGTCTGAACCTTTCCCTTCCTTAAAGCTTTTGGAGAGGACTCTCTCTGCCCTCACAATCATTTGGAGAGTTTAGGAGTATCTGGGCTATTACTGTTAATAATTTAATATGAAGGCTGATTATTTATAAAGCATAGCACAAAAAGTTAACATGGTGTCTTACAAACCTTCTCTGCCTGAGAAGCTTACAATCCAAGAAATGCAAGAGATATTGCAAATGCCCTTTATTTGACAGGGTTTATATGAAAGGTTAAGGGTGTATTCCTAGAGGCAGTGACTGGTAGAAAGAAGCTTCTCTGTTGCTTTGATTTGCTGACTGAGTTCATTTTGTAACATTTTAATGATTATTTTATGTTATCCGTAAAAACCAGGCATGATCATACATGCATGGGGACTGTATTATTTACCTTGTGGTAAAAACTACAGGTTTCTTATTTCCACTAGGATTTTACAGTGAGATAACTATCCCATGTTAGTGATCTTCCTGTAAAAAGCCACCTTTGTATCTGTGAAGACAGAGCCTTTGTATTGAGATGGGGCCTCAGAGGTGGGTGAGTGAATTGCAGCTCAGTCAGATAAGACATAGTATTGGTGGGTTGAAGAAAGTAGCTAGAAAAGATGATGATATTCTTTGATGATAACCCGACTGAAGGAATGTACTCATCGCTTGCTATGCAGGTTGGCTGTCTGAACATGGTCTTCTTAGACACACGAGTGCTTATGGATAATCAGGTAGCTGCAGTGGCCAAGGGCACTTTTTTGCCATATGCATTTGTTAAGAAAATGGTGTCCTTTTCTTTTGCTTGCCTGTCTACAGGTATCTTTGCTGTTGTCACTTTTGAAACTAGACTAATGCCATGTGCTCTGCATAGAGCTACGCTTAAGACCATTAGGAAGCTGTAAATAGTGCAGAAGGCAGTTGTCCACTTATTAATTGGAGTTTTGTATTCAGAGCTCATTACAGCAGTACTCTGTGATCTCATGTGGCTATCAGCTTGTAAGTGAAATTTTAGAGGTTAGGTTAATTTAAGAGCTAGCATATAAAGAGCACTTACTGGTTTGGGACCTGGTTGTCTGAGAGACCACTTTTTCCTCATGCAGTATTGCTTAAGTGGAGCTGCTTGATTTGGAGCTTCCTCATAATAAATGGAAGGAAATATGATCCAGTGATTTGGACACCAGCTTGGGACTCAGGCGTCCTGGATTAAATTCCCTGCTCTGCCACAGAGCTCCTGTGTGACTTGGGGGACTTAGTTTGGGGGATAATACCTGCCTCACAGGAGTGTTGTAAAAATAAATAAAGATTGTTATGTGCTCAGATATGACAATAATATGGGCCATATACTTATCATAGCCTGGATCTGTGAACCCTCAGGGTCTATGTCCCTGGTTTACAAGTCCATTATGGCTCATGTACATGACTGTGGCAGCATAAAGGGGCTATAACTGACTGGATTTGAGAGGTACCCTAGTGTAAGGGGGTTCCATGGTTGACCCAGAGGTGGCTCTACTCCTCCCATCCCACACGATAGTTAGTGTACTTTGGAGAGGGATGGTTAAAGTGCTGTCCTATTGCTCTTGCCTGATATAGTAGAACCTAGAGTTACGAACACCAGAGTTACAAACTGACCAGTCAACCACACACCTCATTCGGAACTGGAAGTACACAACAGGCAGCAGCAGAGATTAAAAAAGAGCATTCTGTGTAGTAAAGTTTCAAAGCTGTATTTAGTCAATGCTCAGTTATAAACTTTTGAAAGAACAACCATTATGTTCTGTTAAGAGTTGCAAACATTTCAGAGGTGTTCCCGAGGTGTTCCCAGCTCTGAGGTTCTACTGTATAAGGATTCTTTGGGGCTGGTGCAGCAGACTGAACTTCAGAGTTGCTTTAAAATAACACAGACTTGGTCAGAGTCCACATTTTTTAAAGCTTTATGTTTAATTCTGCTGTATGCCCAGTTCCTGGACTTACTTTGCCTGTTAAGCACGCAACAACTTCTCTCTGAAATACAGCAGTGTCACGCTTTACCCAGAATAGATTCCAGAGAATTGTTTGCCTGTTGATGGGGTTTATAGCTAGAAGAAGTTCCGGGAACAGCCTGCATACCCTAAGCACTTTTGAAGCAGCTTTTTCCACTGTCAGGCAGATTCTGGCTCTGGGTCAGTGGCTGCTTCCTGATTCTCCCCCAACATCACCTTCAACCAGAGAGATGACATGACTTAGGAATAACATTTTATTGAGTGGTAAAATCAAACATATAGATTAAACTCTTACCATGCACATTTTTACTTCCTGTATAATTCTGAAAACATTAATCCTGTATTAGCATTCCCTTCTTTCTTTGTTCATTGATTAGCTAATGCTTGTACAGTGCTTTGAAGATGACAAAGCTGTGTAAATTCTTTTGATTAACTGATATAATACATACTGCTGGAAACATTTCACGGTCAATCTGTACGTATTCTGCTAATAGAGATATACATTTATCACAAGAACAATGAAGCCTGGAAAAGTTGAAAGTCAGTTGTAAGTGTTAACAGATGAGTTTTGCATGATGTTCTGGAAGAATTAAGATATTTACTCACCCTGCTCCCCTGGGCAGTGAGTTCTAGTATGAGGTGACTTTCCTCTCCCCCCCACCTTTTCCCTAAAATCTCTGTCTCCAGTTCTGGTGAACCATAGAATCATAGAAGATTAGGGTTGGAAAAGACCTCAGGAGGTCATCTAGTCCAGTCCCCTGCTCAAAGCAGGACCAACCCCAACTAAATCATACCAGCCAGGGCTTTGTCAAGCCGGACCTTAAAAACCTATAAGGATGGAGATTCCACCACCTCCCTAGGTAACCCATTCCAGTGCTTCACCACCCTCCTAGTGAAATAGTTTTTCCTAATATCCAACCTAGACACCCCCCACTGCAATTTGAGACCATTGCTCCTTGTTCTGTCATCTGCCACTACTTTGAACAGCCTAGCTTCATCCTCTTTGGAATCCCAAAGTTGAAGGCTGCTATCAAATCCCCCACCCCACACTCCTCTCTTCTGCAGACTAAATAACCCCAGTTTTCTCAGCCTCTCTTCATAAGTCATGTGCCCCTGCCTCCCCTCCGCTGGACTCTCTCCAATTTGTCCACATCCTTTCTGTAGTGGGGGGCCCAAAACTGGACACAATACTCCAGATGTGGCCTCACCAATGCCAAATAGAGGGGAATAATCACTTCCCTCGATCTGCTGGCAGTGCTCCTACTAATGCAGCCCAATATGCCATTAGCCTTCTTGGCAACAAGGGCACATTGTTGACTCATATCCAACTTCTCTTCCACTGTAATCCCGAGATCCTTTTCTGCAGAACTGCCACTTAGCCAGTCGGTCCCCAGCCAGTAGCTGTGCATGGGATTCTTCCATCCTAAGTGCAGAATTCTGCATTTGTCCTTGTTGAACCTCATCAGATTTCTTTTGGCCCAACCCTCCAATTTGTCCAGGTCATTCTGGACCCTATCTCTACCCTCCAGCGTATCTTCCCCTCCCCCCAGCTTAGTGTCATCCGCGAGCTTGCTAACTAAATTCCATCCCATCATCCACTTCATTAATGAAGATGTTGAACTAAACCGGCCCCAGGACAGACCCCTAGGGTACTCAGCTTGATACCGGCTGCCAACTAGACACCGAGCTGTTGATTGCTACCCGTTGAGCCTGATAATCTAGCCAGCTTTCTATCCAACTTATTGTCCATTCATCCAATCCATACTTTTTTAACTTGCTGGCAAGAATACCGTGGGAGTCCGTATCAAAAGCTTTGCTAAAGTCAAGATATATCACGTCCACCACTTTCCCTATATCCACAGAGCCAGTTATCTCATCATAGAACGCAATCAGTTTGATCAAGCATGACTTCCCCTTGGCGACTGTTCCTGATCACCTTCCTCTCCTCCAAGTGCTTCAAAATGGATTCCTTGAGGACATGCTCCATGATTTTTCTTGGGATTCAGGTTAGGCTGACCAGTCTGTAGTTCCCTGGATTCTCCTTCTTCCCTTTTTTAAAGATGGGCACTATATTTGCCTTTTTTCAATCATCTGGGACTTCCCCCAATCGCCACGAGTTTTCAAAGATAACGGCCAGTGGCTCTGCAATCACATCAGCCAACTCTCTCAGCACCCTCGGATGCATTAGATCTGGCCTCATAGACTTGTGCATATCCAGCTTTTTTAAATAGTCCTTAACCTGTTCTTTCACTACTGAGGTCTGCTCACCTCCTCCCCAAACTGTGCTGCCCAGTGCAGCAGTCTGGGAGCTGACCTTATCTGTGAAGACCGAGGCAAAAAAAGCATTGAGTACTTCAGCTTTTTCCACATTGTCTGTCACTAGGTTGCCTCCCCCATTCAGTAAGGGTCCCGCACTTTCCCTGGCCTTTTTCTTGTTACTGACATACCTGTAGAAACCCTTCTCGTTACCCTTCACATCTCTTGGTAGATGCAACTCCAGTTGTGTTTTGGCCTTCCTGATTACACCCCTGCATGCTCAAGCAATATTTTTATACTCCTCCCTAGTCATCTGTCCAAGTTTCCACTTCTTGTAAGCTTCCTTTTTGTGTTTAAGCTCATTGAAGATTTCTCTGTTAAGCCAAGCTGGTCATCTCCCATATTTGCTATTCTTTCTGAACATTGGGATGGTTTGTTCCTGTGCCTTCAGTAAGGCTTCTCTAAAATACAGCCAGCTTTCCTGAACTCCTTTCCCCCTCATATTCCCTGAGGGAGTAAAGTCTGCTTTTCTGAAGTCTAGGGTCCGTATTTTGCTGCTCTCCTTTCTTCCTTTTGTCAGGATCCTGAACTCAACCATTTCATGGTCACTGGTGCCCAGGTTGCCACTCACTTACACTTCCCTTACCAATTCTTCCTTGTTTGTGAGTAGCAGGTCAAGAGGAGCACGGCCCCTAATTGGTTCCTCCAGCACTTGCACCAGGAAGTTGTCCCCAACACTCTCCAAAAACTTCCTGGATTGTCTGTGCACTGCTGTATTGCTCTCCCAGCAGATGTCAGGGTAATTAAAGTCCACCGTGAGAATCAGGGCTTGTGATCTGGAAACTTCTGTTGGTTGTCCGAAGAAAGCCTCGTCTACCTCATCGTCCTGGTCTGGTGGTCTATAGCAGATGCCCACCATGACATCACCGTTGTTGCTCTCGCCTCTGAACTTAACTGAAAGACTCTCAACAGGCTTTTCTCCAGTTTCATACTGGAGCTCTGAGCAATCATACTGCTCCCTTACATACAGTGCAACTTTTCCACCTTTTCTCCCCTGCCTGTCCTTTCTGAGCAGTTTATACCCATCCATGACAGTGCTCCAGTCCTGTGAGTTACCCCACCAAATCTCTGTTATTCCAAAGCCCTCTTGTTGACACCACCTGCATAACCACGCATTTAGCCTCCACAGTTCGGTGGTCCCTACTGGGTCTTTTCGTTCAACAGGGAGGATAGATGAAAAGACGACTTGCACCTCAAACTCCTTTATCCTTCTTCTCAGAGCCACATAGTCTGCAGTGACCCATTCAAGGCCATTCTTGGTAGTTTCATTGGTGACCAGATGGAGAAGTAGGAAGGGGTAGCGGTCTGAGTGCTTGATCAGTCTCGACAGACTTTCCGTCACATCCTGAATTCTAGCTCTGGGCAAGCAGCACTCTTCTTGAGTTTTCTGGTCTGGTTGGCAGATGGATGACTCCGTCCCCGTAGGAGAAAGAGTGTGGTTTTGATAATAACAGGCATGGTTTTGCTTCGGTTATATAAATATTCATTGACTATGGGGGAGCAGGATAGGGCCCTTAATAATGAACATTATGTAAGCCTGATCTTACACACGCACACAGTGCTGATCTTGCCGTCCTTCTGAATCTAAAAGTCTTTATGGCACTGATCCTGATTTCTGCCCAGGGAGACCTTTTAGCTTACATGGAGTGCCACTGACCTTCATGGTGTTCTAGGCAGGCATAGGGCCCAACCCACAGGGTTGAGGCCTTGATTAGTAAGAGTTCAGGAGGAAGGAATGCAGGATTAATTGTAAAGTAGGAACTGCTCTTTGGCTTCAGGAGACTCTATTAACAGCACCAGGGAAGATGTTCACTCTCCTTTAATGCAGCTTTTAATAAAGTCTAGATGTAGCTAAACTGTTCCATGTGTTTTGGTATTCTGTTCAGTAGATTACATCCCTATTAATCTGATCCCTTCTTGCAGTTTAAGAATCATGTTGCTTTAGCTGTAGCCTATCAGTATCATAACATTCCTGTTTTGTAATGAAGAAGGGACCCCACAGTGGTTGTATTTCATAACCAGATGTGAAGTACTGGGAATCTATCTGGAGCTAACAGAAATATTCAAGTCAGTTGTTTTCCCAGTACTAAAGAATACAGTTTTACATTTTTTTGACTATAGAATGAAAGCTCTGAAACAAATATAGAAATAATCCACGCTGCTTGTTGGCCATATTTCACTGATCTGGGTGATGTTGACCAAAGGTAAGAGAAGAGTTTGGAGTTGAGAGTACTCAGACCTTGCCTTGCTGTGATTTTTAGATGACAAAAACATCTATGGAGATGATTCAGTATATTTCATGCTAGGTGAAATTCGACTTGTCATTCTGCTTAAAGTAAAAGGCTGGCATGAAAATTTCAGTGTGTGGGTTATTAGACTAGCATAGTGAGTAAAAGAAAGGGTTGGATAGCTCTGTAGGCAAGTAACCTCCTTTCTCTTGGGACCTGTAGTGAGGGCCAGCACAGTGGGGTTCTGTGTGCTCAGAGAGTCCAAGGATTCTGCAGGTTTGGTCCACATGGTGGTGCTAGCCTCTGCCAACAGGACATGAAAGAGTTGTGGTCTTCCTTCCACCCCACTCCACACTGACCAACCCAGGGGAATGAAGGCTGTGTGCTCCAGGGGCTCCCAGATAAACCAAGGGAGTAGGAAGGGAAGAGGAGAGAGACAATAGTTAAGTTGAAGCGGTCCCTTTAAACCAGACCTTGATCATTTGAATTTTCTGCATTACTCAATTTAACCCAGCCTGAATTCCAAGAAAGCTAATTCCTTTCATGTTTGCAATTTGTGTTATCAATTCCTGACCATCGATATAATGATTCTCATACCTCTCCGATATTTATTTTTGATTCAAAGATCTTCCAGGATTTATTGATTTTGAGTGAGTTATTTAAATAAATTGTAAACTGAATTCAGCTCAGCCCAGAATGTGTCATTTTCAGCTCTTTGAACTTACTAGGGCATGTCTTGAACTGGAGCATGTCTTTGTCAAACTTTGAAAACAAACTAAGTTTAATATTTTGCACTTGAAGTCTACAAACCTGCCCCTATTTTTTCTGCTTGGGAGTTGACAGCTGTCCTGATGAAAATTCAAAGTATCTTCTATGCACAATGTGCTACATGCCACATATATTCTCCTCCCTTTTACTTTCTTACGTTTTGCTCTCTCCCTTAGAGTCCATGGAAGCCTCCTCCCACATCTTCAGTTGGCTTTATCTCAGACCCAGGGTAGACTAGCAGCAGCAGAATGAATTCAACCAAAGAAATGAGCTTGGAATGCTGGCACCAAACAGGATCAAATCAGGATCAGGATTCTAGATGGTTTTTACCATCCTGCTAGGTGGCTCAGAACAGAGTAGAGCAGCAGGGAAGAGGACAGTAGGGAATGAAAGGAAGCAGGGGCATCCTGAGCAAGACAAAATGTCAGGCATAGTTGCCAACATTTTAAAAAAGTTTCAGGGACAATTTTGCAAGTAAGATGTGTTGAGAAGGAGGGGACAGGTCCCTGGCTGCTGGAGGTTGTGTCTTCAATTGACATGAAAGTAGTGCTTTTTGTTAATAAATAAGAATCCCTTAATAAGAGTCTGAAAAACACTGTGACTCAGAGAAGCATCCAGGATGTATAGTTCATACAATATGATGAAAAGCATTCAAGCTTGGGTGTTCATCACAAAGCCCAACAGTCGTGAAATGCCACACAACCCCCCATTTCCAAAGCACCCATTATTGTGTTTGCTTTTATAAAGAGGCCCCAACTCTGCTACCCCTATAGTTCAATGGACAACTGCAGGCTCCGTTCCTCATTGTGTCTGTAAGAGAAGACATCAGATCTGCTTGTTACCCCACTCACATCTCTAGGACAACTCAGCTGGCCTGTTCTGCCATGTGATGGCTTTCAGCAGAGGATAGATTTCCTGTCAGGCGCCTCTCCAGCTCCCTTTAGGAGGCACTTCCTCCCTCTCTTAGTGATAGTCTCTGGGATTTCCCCTCTTTTTCTCCAACTGGGAAAGACATGGCTTTTTTGTCCCACCGTACCCCTGCCCTATGTTCCTGTGTCTTCCTCTGTTTTCCATTCTAAAAGTGCCGGGGGGAGGGGCTTGGAGACAACCAAAAGGAAAATTTCAGGCTTTTTAACTTTTCATGCACTGTACTGAGAGGGCAGGGCAATGTCTGATTGATTCCACCCTCTTTCCCCACAGTCTTTGCCAGTATCCACCTTGTGCAGTATTTAGACTTCAGCAGGAGTGTAGAGCAGTAGAGGTAGTAAGCAGAGTTCTGGATTCTTACTTACCTTCCCTACTGATAGCAGGACAGTTTTTTAAAAAAAGTAAACTTCGGATGGTGGCCACAATTGGCTGTCTTGTTTTCTGGCTCCCTCGTTATGTCCAAACCAAGGACATACCTGGCCAAAATAGGGCACAGTTGGCAAATATGGTGCTATATGCACCTTGCATACCTTAGGTTGTATAACTGTATATGAATTGCATGTTGAGGACTTGAATATGTATATTAATTACTTTATGGGAGAGCATAGGCTCCTAAAAGATACGAAGTAACATTTTCCAAAAGTCCTGAAGTGACTTAAGAGCCTAAGGACCAGATTTTTAAAGGTATTTAGGTTTTGGTTTCCTCAGCATTGCAATGTTGCTCATTTTCAAAAGTGACATGGCATGTTAGAGCCTGTTGCCCACTGACCTTCAGTGAGGCTTAGACTCTCAAGTGCATAAGTTTCAGAGTAACAGCCGTGTTAGCCTGTATTCGCAAAAAGAAAAGGAGTACTTGTGGCACCTTAGAGACTAACCAATTTATTTGAGCATGAGCTTTCGTGAGCTACAGCTCTCTAAGGTGCCACAAGTACTCCTTTTCTTTTTTCAAGTGCATAAGTCACTTTTGAAAATGAGAGTTAGGTGCTGCAATGCTAAGTAGAGCAATATGTATAAAAATCTGGGCCAAAATCACTTTTTCCAAAGGGCCGTAGGCTCCTACATCATGTTGGCATTTTACAGAGCTTGACTCTGTTTCGTTTGTATGGCTTATACACCTGTGCTTTGAAAGAATACCTTTGACTCTGTATGTTGTCTTCTGTTAGTAAATTTTGAGCTTGATGAGTAGGAGTAATTGTAGGTGCAGTTGTTTTTAAAAAAGTTGAACATTGTTTTCTTGCTCCTTTTTTTTTTTTTTTTTTTTGCAGTGCAGATAGACATTTTCAATGTATAGGGGAAAAAATCATCATGAGTACCAGAAATAATGTGTGGGGGGGCTTGTTTTTTTTTTCTCTCAAAACATACAAAAAGATCACGTGTCAGATAAGGAAAAATAGGACTTGTTTTGAGGCAACTGCAGTTAACTCTTTTTCAGGGTGATTACTATTATTTTGAAATTGTCATGGCATTTTTCAGGTAAAAAAGCAAGTACTAAGGGTTAGTTTGGACATGAAAGGCAAATATTTCTAACCTTTAGCAAATAGGAATGGAAAGTTGGGTCGGCCTGATCCCCACTGAAGTCAACAGGGGCCTTTCCATTCACTTTGATGGATGCTGGCTCCCTCCACCCCAAGATGGAGAAAAGATAGCACTTAAGTAATGCATTCATAGTATTAAATAACATTGGGAGAGTACTTTTAAATATTTGTTACTGAGTAACTAATCTTCATAAACTCCCGCATATTGTGGGTAAATGTTTTAATCCCCATTTGACAAAAGGAGAATCTGAGGCATAGCGAGGTTAAGACTGCCCAAGCCAGGGCTGGGATTAGAACTAAAGAGCTCTTGGTCAGGGCAGATGCTGCCCATTAGTTGTCCACTCTCTTTAGAGCTCAGTCATAATTTTGCTACTAGCGTAGAGTAAAAAGACAAGTGGTGTTGCACTGCTCAGGAGTTGCCTGGGTGGGTGATTTTAAATTTCAGAGTTGCAGTCTTCCTCCTGGCTTTCCTGCTGCTCTTGGGAGGGAGTAAATTCTGATGGGTCTATACATGGCTTGGCATATGTTGCCCAGTGCATCAAAGCAGCTGAGCAGTTATGCTGCTTGGCATGTTGGGGTAGAGCCAAGGCTCCTCCTATCCCCTGAACCTCCCCATTCACCTCTGTGGGGGAATGTAGCAGCTCTTCCCTTTCTGCACTGAGCACAGCAGTAATGGTAGCTGATTTAAGGGGGTAAGGGGTAAGGGCTATGTCTCCTTACTCCCTTGTGCTAGCAAACAGGACCACAATCTACCCTTGTATGATTAGTGAAAGGCACTTACAACGCCAGCATTTAAAACTACCTTTGATTATGTATATCTAAAGGGTAATAAACAGTATTGCCAAACACAAGCCTTTGAAAATAGTAAGTCAGGTCCCAAAAATCACAAGATTGGCTTAAAAATCAAGAGATTTAAAAACAAAATAACTGATTTGGGATTCCTTTAATTTGTCTTCTAATTTCTGAGCCTTAAGGGTATGATGGAATCACATTTTAAAGCTTTTCTCTGCAACCACATGAGCTGTGGCTTAAAGAAACTCACCAAATATCATGAGTCTCGCAATAAAATCACAAGAGTTGGCAATACTGCAGGAACCTTAATTGGCTTTTTGGAGAGTCATTAAACCATTTTGTGACTGCATCTTTTACATTAATATTCAACTTATACGTTAAGCTTTAGATCACTACAGTGGGAATCACTGTCTCTTGTGAAAAAGAGTGAGTGAAGCCAGTGGTTTTAACCCACTGATTTTACGTCCCTCCAGTTTTGATTGTTCCAGAAAACAGGCATTCAGAAATGCATATTATTCTCAAGGGAATGCATGTGATCTGGCCTTGGTTGTTAAAATCATTTGCAAAAACAAAACTGTGAAAACAGTCTCCAAAGATTCAACCCTCATGCTGCATTTATCATAATTGCATTCTAAGCAGTTTGCCGCATAGCAGTGTGTGTTGAATTCTCTCTGTATAAAATTACTCTGTGCAATTCAAATTCATATAAAGGACATTTACTGTGTATGATACACACCCCTGTTTTAACTGCATCTTATTTGAAGTTATAAGTTACCCTTTACAAGATCATTCTATGTAACTTGGAGCGCTGTATCTTATTTTTTCAAAACAAAGGTAGATTTTTTTCTAGGTGTTAATATTTATGCTGCACTCCATTCTTTTTATATAAATTGTAGAAAGTGACATCCCATAATTACATTATTCTTGATATAAGTGTGTGTCAAGAGCCTCATCTTTTTAAGCTCCAGCTTCAACAAAAAGACACAGAAGCACTTTAATATTTTCTTAAACATTTTATTGTTTGCTAGTTGTACTTTTCTCTTTGTTTTTTGGGGGGCTATAGCATTCACTAAGAAGTAGAGTTAATGAAAGCACGCATCATTGACTGCAGTGGAATGATGGATTCTTGAAAGCGAGTGAAAATGCCTAGAATACTTTTGCTTTTTTCTTATTTCCTGGTCTCTTTAATTCTGAAAGAAAAGGGAAAATAACTAAATTAAAACCAGCTTCATACATAAACACAGTAGTCGTAGGTTATGTGTGTGCGTGTTTTTTGTTTGTTTTATTTTTAGGGTTTTTTTTAATGCTAGTGATTAGAAATGGTTCTAAGGCATGACAAGAGTGGAACTCTCACATTTGGAATAAAATAATTAATACAACTTTAAACTAAGTATAAATTGCAAAACCCTACTATACAATTAGAATGTCAATTATCTATAGACAGATTTGTAAACAACTCAGTTGTGACTGCTATCTTCTTTTGTCCTTCTGAAGCAGTATACTGTATTGGATGATATTTTTTTCTTTTAAAACATGTTAGGACAGCATGTTATTAACTGTATCTGTTACAAAGGTTGTGTTGTCAGTTTGTTTACATTTTCATCCAAGATACAAGGTCCTGGAAAATATATTCTTCCCCTTGTACAGCATTGCACAATTTGCTAGATGTACGATGGGATTTTATTGTCTTCCTCTGAAATACCAATTAATGTCACCATTGGCAGGCTAGATGAATGGCCTTATCTGTCTTATGGCACTATGATCTGGTCTTTCATACAAACTGCCTTCATTTAATTTAAAATTTATTTGGAAACTGACAATGATTTAGCTCGATATAAGGTAAACAAATGTAAACCAGTTGTAAACTGATATATGTGACCACATAGAGGTTTCTATTGGCTTAAATAACTAATTAAAGTTCTTTAAACCAGTGCAGCTTCTGTTCAGACATAAGGCCGGTGTTTTACATTGGAGTCTATTGTGGTTCACTGCAGGCCATACAGAGATTCAGCTCATACAGTTTTTGAATTCTGGTGGGTCAGTTCTTCTGTCCATTAACAAGGGATTTCCCTTCACAATTCCTTGAATAGGCATAACATCCTGACACCACAATATTCGTCACTGTCATGTAATTGGGATATGTCTTATACAAAGTATGCCTTGTGAGGTGTTATTCTAAAAGTCTTGATCTGCTAGACAATAATATCTTGTTGGATTGTATGTGCTATCGTTGTATGTGAAGTTTGGTTATGTTTGTGTTGCTGAAACATGTCCTGAGGTTGAAAATACCCACAAGGAGCCTTTCAAGTATGACAGTAAAAAGGCCAAACAATGTTAATGGCTTATTGAGGAAATGCACACAAGCACAAGAATTATTACCCCAGGAACTGCGTACAATGGAAACTTCTCAGAGATAGCACTATACAATGGGAACTGTTTGATCCAGGTCACAGCAAAAAGGCTTTCCAGCAAGTGGGGAGAAGATATTAAAAGGGGGGAAAATGACATTATGGAAGGACCTCACGCTTCTTGCAACAACACACCTGGAAACACCTTTGGAACAAAGACTGAACTGTGGGAAGTGATGGACCCAGGCTAGAAGGATCTTTAGCCTGTGTATGAAAACTTGGGAAAGCCATGGCAACTTGTGTCTTAAGAATATGCCAGCCTGTTTCTCACTCAGGGTGACAATTTGAGAATTTATATCCTATCTATCTAGTGTGTTAAGCTCAGTTTGCGGTTTTTGTTTGTTTACTAAAGTAATCTGCTTTGATCTGTTGGCTATCCCTTATAATCACTTAAAATCTACCTCTTGTATTTAATAAACTTGTTTTTGTTTTAATTTAATTTGTGTAATTCATAACGGGGGCGGGGGGGACAAGCTGTACATGTCTCTCTCCACATTGAGGGAGAGGGTGAATTTCAATTAGCTTACGCCCAAGACAATACAATTTTGGGTTTACTCTCCAGAGGGGGAGTGTACTTGAGTGCTGGGCAATTCTTTAGCTGAGCTCTCCCATGCAGAGCTGATCTCAGCATCTGTGTGAATGTAGCTGCAGCTGGGTATGTCTCTACCTGTGTGAGTGCTGAAAAGGAGCTTGAGAACCTGTCACAGCAGCAGAGTAATGGGAATCCAGGCTGGTGGGACAGGCAGGCTCAGTGGTATCCCAGTTCCAAGTGGTACCTGGGGGAAGGGAGGGAGGGAGAAACCCGTTACAACAGGAATTACAGGAAAATTTCCACTTGCATCAGGGGGAGAAGAAAATATTAAATGTCTTCACAGGATCAGTCAAGATGTAATGACTAACCTTTAGTAGAATATGTAATATTTTAGCTAGTAATGTCTGCTATAATTTAGGGTTACATTGCTATTTCCATTATAACCCTTTTTTCTTCTTTGAGTGATTGCTCATATCAATTCCATTAGGTGTGTGTGCGCCGTGTGCACAGTCATCGGAATGTTTTCCCCGTAGCGATACCAGTCGGGTTTTGGCTGTGGAGCCCCCTGGAGTTGCGCCTTCATGGCGGTGTATATTGGTCCCTGCCGACCTGCTGCCTCTTCAGTTCCTTCTTACCGCCAGTGACCGTCATTGGAGCAACTCATCTCACAGCAAGTCCTAGTGGACTTTTCTCATTGTTACCTGTAAATAGTTGAAAAACTTAGTGTTACTTAGTTCAAGTAATTTTAGTCAGTTTAAGATAAGTTTCAGTTGGGGGTTCTCCCCACCCCTCTGCCACGTTTCCCCTTCTGGGGACCGGGGCATGCCTTGGTCTCAGGGTTTCAAACCGTGCAGGTCCTGTCTGAAGCCTATGCCAATGGGAGACTTACATGACTCCTGTTTGAAGATCTTTGGGGAAGCCAATCAAATGGATAAGTGTAAAATCTACAGAGGCTTCTGCCCAAGGACCAAGAAGGAGAGGGACTTAGGTTGAAACTACTCCTCGTGGAGTCAGTCCTTCGTCTTCAGCTGGCACAGGTGTCTGACCCCAAGCCCAGCACTTTGGTCTGGAGTGCGCCGGCCTTGGTAAGAGATTGGCGCTGAGAAAGGACTCTGGCTCCAGGGACCCTCTGCATTGCCATTCCCCGGCACTGAAGACCTCCTCTGGTGCGACTGCCTGGCACTACTCCATTCACCGGTGCCACACAAAAGAAAGACAGACAGACAGAGGTCTCTCTCCCACTAAGGTAGTGGAGCGAGGAGGCACCAGTGGGGTATGTCCTGTGCCAGGACACCCGGCTCCGACTCAGCTGGCACCATTGACTCCGGCCTCACAGGGAGGTTCATCAAGTCCGGTTCTAATGGACTCCCCGATGCGGGAGTGTCGGGAGGAGGACTTAGACCTTCCCCCTACACTGGACACCTTTGAGGCAGCTAGTGACCTCATAGCGATGAAGGAGCAGTCCCCCGCACCAGCGCTGTGAAGACGCACTGTGCCCTGTAGGGGCAAGCTGACGATGATGATGCACCATTTGCCCTCACCTCCACACCGCTCCCTGGCACCATCTCACTCCAAACCACTTTGGTCACTGAGGTCGGAGTCCTCGTCGGACTCAGAGGCGGCGTTGTACACCTGTAGGCAAAGCTGGCACCACTCTTGGCACCAATTTAGAGAAGAGGAAGGGCAGCCACTACCTATGATGTCCTGGACTCCTCAGTGGCAGATGCCGGCTCGGTGGCCTTTCTGGACTCCATGGGCCTACCACCAAGCCCAAGGGCTGGGGTCCAGATCCTTGTCTGTGACTTCAGAGGCACAGGACCCTCCATCATCCATGTCGGTAGCTTGGGATTCTCCCCCTCCCAACCCCCCCGGTATCTTCTTCATACTCCCCGGATGAAGCGGTGGCAGGCAGCTCCACCACGCTGTCTGCCATGGACAACAGAGCACACCAAGAGGTGCTCAGGAAGGTAGCTCAAAATTTGAGTATGCAGGCAGAGGAAGTGTTGGAGGAGACTCACCCTATGGTTGACATTCTGGACCCTGAAGGTCCCTTGTGGGTGGCTTTGCCCCTCATTAAGACTATCCATAACACCACTAAGGTGTTGTGGCAAACACCCACTTCCCTCCTCCCCACCCACGGCAAATGGGTTGGAGAGGAAGAATTTTGAGCCCTCCAAGGGGTATGAGTTCCTGTTTACTCATCCTGAGCTGGGCACTCTGGTGGTGGAGGCTGCCAACCAAAAATAAAGGCAGGGCCAATTCCTAAGTCTAGGAGGCAAAGAAGCTGGATCTCTTCAGTAGGAATGTGTATTCTACCAGGGGGCTCCAGCTTCACCTTGCCAACCAGCAGGGAGTTCTTAACAGATACAGTTTTAATTCTTGGAACATGCTGTTCAAGTTTCAGGAACTGCTTCTGGCGGACTCCCACTTGGAATTTGCTGCTGTCCTTGAAGAAGACAAGGTCATCACGAGGACCTCCTTGCAGGCCTCCCAGGACTCAGCAACCCATACTATGGCTACAGCTGTAGCCATGAGAAGGAGTTCATGACTTGAAGTGTTGGGACTCCTCCAGAGGGAATGAACAGAACAGGTAATCGTCAGTCATCCATCCCCTGTTGCCCATTCCTAGCTTCTGGCAAACAGAGTCCAGGGAAACCATCCCTGCCCATCCTGATCAGTAGCCACTGATGGACCTATCCTCCATGAACTTATCTATCAAATGGGTCTTGAGCATGGGAGAATTGGGATAATCTCTCCAGTTCTGTTCCCTCCCACCTTCCCTGTCCCTGTTTAGGGAACCTTCTCACGAGCAACTTCTAATGCAGCAGTGCAATCGCTCCTACAACTCAGGGTGTTAGAGGAGCTTCCTCCGGAGTTTAGGGGAAAGGGGTTCTATTCCCGGTATCTCCTAATCCCAAAGGCCAAGGTTGGGTCAGGCCTATTTTAGACTTGCAAAAGCTAAACATATTAATGAGGAAGCTGAAGTTCAGCATAGTCTCCCTGGCTTCCATTATTCACTCCCTGAATCTGGGGGACTGGTACGCCACCCTCGACTTGAAGGATTCATTCTTTCACGTGTCCATAATCTCGTCCCACAGACTGTTTCTCTGCTTTATGGTCAACAACAGCCACTATCAGTGTACAGTCCTCCCCTTCGGCCTCTAGGTGGCCCCTCAGGTGTTCACCAAGTGCATATCAGTTGTGGCAGCCTTCCTGCGGAAGCAGCAAGCGCAAATATTCCCATACCTAGACGACTGGCTAATCAAGGGCCGCTCCCAGGCCCAAGTGGAGAACCACATGAGCCTGGTGCAGACGATGTTCCACAGGCTCGACCTCATTCTGAATTTGGCAAAGGGGCATTGCTGGCACACGATGGCATATATCACATTGGTTGATGTGCAGGTGAACGGACCCCTGATGGTGTGGCTGATGTGGTTAGGTCCTATGATGGTGTCCCTTGAATAGATATGTGGACAGAGTTGGCAATAGGGTTTGTTGCAGGGATTGGTTCCTGGGTTAGTGTTTCTGTTGTGTGGTGTGTGGTTGCTGGTGAGTCTTTGCTTCAGGTTGGGGGGCTGTCTGTAAGCGAGGACTGGCCTGTCTCCCAAGGTCTGTGAGAGTGAGGGATTGTCCTTCAGGATAGGTTGTAGATCCTTGATGATGCGCTGGAGAGGCTTTAGTTGGGGGCTCTAGGTGATGGCTGGTGGCGTTCTGTTACTTTCTTTGTTGGGCCTTTCCTGTAGTAGGTGACCTCTGGGTACCCTTCTGGGTCTGTCAATCTGTTTCTTCACTTCCTCAGGTCGGTATTGTAGTTTTAAGAATGCTTGATAGAGATCCAGTAGGTGTTGGTCTCTGTTTGAGGGATTGGAGCAAATGCAGTTGTATCTTAGGGCTTGGCTGTAGACAATAGACAATGGATCATGTGATGTGGTCTGGATGAAAGCTGGAGGCATGTAGTAAGTATAGCAGTCAGTAGGTTTCCGGTATAGGGTGGTGTTTATGTGACCATCGCTTATTTGCACTGTAGTGTCCAGAAAGTGGATCTCTTGTGACACCATCATAGGACCTAACCACATCAGCCACACCATGAGGGGCTCATTCACCTGCACATCTACCAATGTGATATATGCCATCATGTGTCAGTAGTGCCCCTCTGCTATGTACATTGGCCAAGCTGGACAGTCTCTGTGTAAAGTATAAGTGGACACAAATCAGACATTAGGAATGGTAACATACAAAGGCCAGTAGGAAAGCACTTCAATCTCCCTGGACACTCAATAACAGACTTAAAAGTTGCCATTCTTCAACAAAAAAACTTGAAAAACAGACTTCAATGAGAAACTGCAGAACTGGAATTAATTTGCAAACTTGACACCATCAAATTAGGCCTGAATAAAGACTGGGAGTGGCTGGGTCACTACAAAAAATAATTTCCCCTCTGTGGATACTCACCCCTTTTTGTCAACTGTTGGGAATGGGCCACATCTGCCCTAATCTAATTGGGCCTCGCAGGAGAAGCGTGGAGGCTGAGCGGGGGCAGAGCCACGGTTCGGGCATGAGGGCCCACAAAACATTAATCCAGCCCTGTGTTGTGTTTGTGGCTTTTGCTATATTTACTGCCCATTATTCAAAAGTATGTAATTATACTTGTATAAGCACTGACCCCCCCCCCACTTGGTAAGCCAACTCCCATCTTTTCACATGCTGTATATTTTTTTCACTCCATGCATCTGATGAAGTGGGTTATAAAAAAAATGCTTATGCCCAAATAAATGAGTTAGTCTCTAAGGTGCCACAAGGACTCCTCGTTGTTTTTGCTGATAAAGATTAACATGGCTACCGCTCTGAAACCTAACAAGAGACAGTAACATTGAGAATTCTGCTTAAATATGCTGTAGTGTCACTGTTTAGTTCCATTACTTAGGATGAGGTCATCTTGCAGATAGAGATTTAAATACACTGTGCATACTGAAGACCATTTAAGTCTGCATCCCCAGCCTTCCTATTTTTATGCTGCAATCTGTGGTTAAAACTTAAAGCCAGTGAGTCTCAGAGGAATTGCAAATATTTGTATACTTTTAAGAAAAAGAAGAGATAGAAAACTGCAAAGTTGTGATTCTCTTTTCCTAATACCATGATCAAATTTTCTCTTGAATAGATCTTTCTTTTCAAGTATTCAGTAATTTTTTACATGTTGCTATACACAGACATGCAAAATAGTACTCTGTACTACTAGGACAGTTCTTTCTTTCTTTCTTTCTTTCTTTCTTTCTTTCTTTCTTTCTTTCTTTCTTTCTTTCTTTCTTTCTTTCTTTCTTTCTTTCTTTCTTTCTTTCTTTCTTTCTTTCTTTCTTTCTTTCTTTCTTTCTTTCTTGTCCCATGGAAATCAATGGAACAAGTCACATTAAGCATGTGTGTAAGTGATTTGCTGAATTATAAAGTTGCCTTCTATCTGCAACCATGTTCAGATGGCTTATTTTTACATCAAGCCCTCCTGCTATTAGGGTTTAATTCAGTGCTGCCACCTCTCCTTCGTTCACATGTAAAGACCCATGAAGTGGGGTTTGATAGCTTAAGTGGAAGGAATCCAAATCTTTGGCCTGGAGCGGCTGCCAATTCCCTCAACATACCTCCATGACACTCCATACCGACATGCTGTATTTCAGGCATTCTGAGGATGGACTTTTAATTACAGTGTCAGTCTCTTTCTAGCAGTTCAATCAGGACTGACAGAGCAATGCACTGGAAAGCAGGATTTTCTTCCAGAAGTAGTAGCAGCAGTAGTGGTAGTAGTAATAATAATATGGATGACTTATGTGCTTTAGACTTTTTTCAAGGTGTTTTACAAAAATTAACTAAATAATCCTTAGTGCTTTGAAGTTTGTCGGTATAAAGCCTGTACGTATGTAATTATACTTGTGTTAATGTTGTACTTATTGTTTGCAAGTTCAAGATATTGCTTGCTGTCAAGGTTATTGGAATTGATCACTGAATTACAGGCTGATCTAATACTCACTAGTACAGCAAATGTCACACCTAGGAGGCATCTATTTTTTATCCTAGAATAGAGAACTTTTGGCCAAATAATTGCTTTAGAATTTGTTGATGTGCATTTATCCTAAAACCAATTTCTACTGTTAATACTACATCAGTGGTCCCCAACCTGTCTTGTGGGAATAGCATATTGCTATTCCTAGAACACTGTGGCGGGTGCCCGACACCCTGCCGCCGAAATGCTGCTTCTCACAAGAAGCGTTGCTGCCAAGAAACGGCGACGCTTCTCTGCAGCATTTCGGCGGTGGGGTGTCCTGCAGCGGGTGTCATGGTGCCTGCGGGCACCGCATTGGGGACCCCTGTACTAGATTCTGTGCCATCTCTACCACAAACCGTTCAGAATTCCAGGAGCTGAAAGTATTTCCTTGTGCAGAATTAAGATGCTGAAAAGTTTTGTTTTTTTCCAGGATAGAAGTTTTCTATGTTAGAACATGTTTTATACATTATTCATACATTAAGAATAGGGATTTCAATTAAAATATTTCTTCCCTAGTTAAGATATTTCACACCAATGAAAGTCAGTTCTGAATGAAATACATTAAAGCATGATTTTGGCCACATTTAAAAAGAATGGCAAGATGCATCTACTTTCTCAGAGTACATTCACTGTGAGCTACACTGTGAAATCTTGTACACTTAGCTAAATGGTTAGGTCTTTCTTCATTCTTGCCTTTACAGTTAATAGCTGCAGAGGAGCAGTGTTCCGCTCTTCTTATTTGAAATAATTAAATAACCCAATTTAGGCTATGTAAAGGTTTATACTACAGCGTTGGGCAAATAAAAAATGCATAAGAGAATAATTATTATAATTCATTTTGCCAAACTAAACTGTATAATCTTAGGTTAAAAATTTGTTTTGAAATATAAGGATAATTATCTTCAATTGTAAAGTATTTTAGATACGTCCCACAGGCCTTCTTACTAATCAAAGACATTGACATGTGCTTTCTAAAAGGTACATTTGTCAGACACCAGAATCCAGGGTTGGTATTGTTCCCAAAATGTCACCGAACTAACACACTAGTATTTTTCCTTTTGTTATTATTGCTCTGTTTTAACAGTATGTCCACAGAAAAAATACAGAACAAGAGATAACGGATTTAAATTGGTCTATGAGAAGGTTTAAGTTTTAAATTTGCTATAAAATAACATTATATGAATGGATCAAACTTACCTTTAGAATACTCTGAATACGTTCTGTGTACAGTACAAGTTCCGCTGATCTTCATACTTTAGAACTCTTCCTACGTCTGCACAATTTAAACCATTTTCACAACTAAAGCAGCCAATCAGTGCTCAGAAAAAAATCTCTTCTGTCATCAAATTTCAGCTGTCAGAATACATCATTAAACTGAATATTGTGATTATGGTATGTGGACTTTGATTACGAAAAGAGAGCAGATATGACTCCAACATGATGGGTTTTGATGACAATCCTACTCCAGCTGAAGTCCATATGAGTTTTGCCATAGACTTCAATGGTAGCTAGATTGGATTTCTGTTGAACAAATAAGTTGACTAAAAGTGTTCCAGTTTAAGATTGGTTTCAGAGTAGCAGCCGTGTTAGTCTGTATTCGCAAAAAGAAAAGGAGTACTTGTGGCTTCTTAGAGACTAACCAATTTATTTGAGCATAAGTTCACATTCGATGAAGTGAGCTGTAGCTCACAAAAGCTTATTTTCAAATAAATTGGTTAGTCTCTAAGGTGCCACAAGTACTCCTTTTCTTTCAGTTTAAGATTGTTACTTTCCCAAGTATAATCACAGTGAGTCACCACTGGTTTATGGAACAGTCCTAGTTGTCCGTCAGCCATTTTACCCACTCTGCTTGTAAATGGCACAAGAGGATATGCTGAGCTGTATGTATGCTACGCAAGTGGAGATTGTTCCAAGGAATCTGTTCAGAAGGGTCAGAGCAGATGGCCCAACATATCAGTCCATGGCCAAACAGCTTTCCATTTTCAAGCATCTGACACAGTTGAGTTCTGTGTTTGGCAACACTACCAGGCACCCACAGACCCAGAGCCAAATTTTACGGCGGGAGGGGAAATATGGAAACCGGAAGAAAAATGTATCTGTCTGATACAGTATTGTTCACCATGTGAAAGTGCAATATGAGCAGTTCCATTCACAGAGGCCACATAAAGATTCCTGAAGCCTAGATGTTGATGCATGTTACCATTGGAAAATGCAATAGTAATGTAAATGAAACCAGAGGTTTTGTGTAGCTTGTAATTTCAAAGTTTTGTAAGCATTCACTAATTAGATGTTGAGGATAGTCTTCTCCAGTAAGCAAGTGAGACTAGATGTAGATGGATGGTCATTTGGTTAGATGGTAATTAGCTATGGTAAAAGCATGGAGTGAAAAATGCTCATCTGCATTAACTGACAAAATCACCAGCAATAATGGCCAGCATTCCTAAAAAGTTCAGAAAATCCTTACATGTCACAAGCTGCCTATTCTGCATCACTTATACAGAACTTTCAGATTTTATCGTTTTGACGGGTTGATCCTTTTTTGCCTGTCAGGTGGTAGAGAGGGGTCTCTAGCAGCGGCTTCTATTCCTCAAGAGATATTCAACTGGACAGATATCAGCAGAAGGCTGGCCTGATGAACTGTCCAAACTAGATGACTAATTGGGGGTGGGGAGGGAAGGGCCCAGCTGAAGGCCAAGATATGGTTGGCTTAAACCACAACCCCAGCTTCATGGAGGGGAGCTGGGGACACTTAACCACCAGATCCACAACCACAATCTAGCCCTGTGAGTGCCAGAGAGGCTGAGGAGCTACTGGAATCAGGGGCTCAGAAACAGACCAGTGAGAAATTGCCCAGGAAACCAAACCCTCTGGAGGACCACAGGGCGAACCTGAGAAATGCCCTGCAAGAGGAGCATAATAGGAAACAGGCTGGGACGAGAGATTGGTGCCAACCACTGGGACCCAGGAAGTGGGTGGGCTTGGGTCTACCAAACCCAACAGGAGGGTCCATTAAGGCCTTAAGCAAGTGAACTAAACACAAAGTTCTGCCAGTGACTGTACACCCTGAGCTGGGGATGGACTTTTTAGCACTCTGAAAGGGGAAAGGATGTCCAACAGCTAGCCAGAGGGCTATGGTAGTGACAAAGGACCAACAGGTGGGCTGGATTGTGAGTGATCCTTCAGAGAAGGAGGGAAACTGAGGCAGGCTTACTGAATTGCCTGGTTTCACTTCAGGGCAGTGCCACAGACCAAAGGCAACCATTAATACGCGGTACTAGAAGTGGGAACTAAGATGTCCTCTGCCATCATGGAGTGATGACAATTCAGAGCGATGCCTACCAGATCCTCCATCATGATACGTCTGACCTTCTAAGCTGGTCCGTGATGTTGCACCAATGACTCAAGAGTTTTGGTATGAGGTTTGGCAGCCACAGCAACAATGGGACAGGCCTGGGCATCAAAACAGGTGGAGATCTATGATCCAGTTGATTGGATGCAGGATTTATGGACGTGAGGGCACATAAGATGGGTCTGCCCTTATGAGAACAAAGATGGACAGGCCAGCCAAAATTTATAGGATGTTGAAAGAGTGCAGAGGTCCCAGATTTTTAGAGACACTTAGCCAGGATGTAGCAGGAAATAGGCCAAGAGGAGAAACACTCTTTGGTGCTAATTGGCCTGACTACACAGTATGAGCAAACAAAGCATATGTGGAAGAGTAATTATTCCAAGTTGGCCAATGAACTGCCTGTGTATCAGTCTGACTTCCCTGAACGGGTTCCCAACAACTGTTTGAGAGAGAGTGAAACCCTTTTAATCCAAACAGAGTTTCTTTGTTCTTGTCAGTTCCTGGGCTTTGGTCCTGCTTGTCAAAACCAGTTTGGTAGGATCAGCAGCAGTCAGACCAGAGTCTTTGGAGTCCGTGGGTCTTCCATTGTCCCATAACAACCCTTGAATGTTTACAAAGGGAAGATTGTTTTGAGCCGTTCTTCCTGTCCTGCTTATTTTTCCTTACAGACCACTATTCAACTAAACCAATATAGTCATAAACTGCTCAATAACCACATCAGTGTATAATATTGATAAATAATTACAGAGTAGCTCCACTTCCATCACACACATTAATAATATAAACAAGGTTTGTATTTAAGTAGGAATACAAAAATAGAAAATGATACAGACTTTCACAGTGGCCAAGTTAATTTTGCAGGAACAACCTTATTTTTTGGACTATTTGATATTTCAAACTTTACTAACAAATTATACTAACACAGGGTTGCCAGCTTGGTATTTGGTGGTTTTTCCCTTAAATCCCCAGTTCCTGTAGAGAGGTCATTAAGTGAGAATCCTAACTTCCATTAAAAAAAAAATCTTTAGCTCTCATGGTTGTGGAGAAAAGCCAGAAAGCATGTATCCAAAAGTCTCAGGAACCAGAAGGCTAATTTATTGGGGAAACAAAATCTCAAGAATTACAAAATAGAATTCCAAAGCTCAGACACAATGGTGATCTGTGGAGGGCGGGAGTGTATCTGATGTTTTAAATATACATATAGGCAGAAGTTGTTTGGCTTTAGAAGCTTAAAAATCTGTAGTATTTGTCAACAGGATATGTAAATTCTTTGAACTGGGCCTAACCTGAGATAAATGCTCTTGGCCAGGTAGGTGTCTACCTGGTGGAGTTTATACCAATTCTGGCAGCTCTGAGTTATTCTGGAGTATCTCAGAAGATGAAGGACTAAATTCTGACCTCAGCCACACAGGCACAAATCCAGAATAGCTCCATTTATTAAAATAGAATTACACTGGATTCAAACCAGTATAACTGAGATCAAATCTGGAGTAAGAACTATGGAAAATGAAAGCCCTATATTTTTTATAGTAAATTTGAAACATATATCTAAAATACGGAATGAAATGCTTAAATGCAATGCTCAATACCATCTTCATTAATAATGTGATCTCTTTAACTGTAATGTATCAGCTGACCTTTCAAGCTTTTTGTTTTTAAAACTCTTTGCTGTTCAGTCAATATTTACTTCAAGAATAACTGAGTGTATTTTATACCAAGGTAATGTAAACAGAAGCAGCTGTAGGTATGCCCTAAAGTGATTAACAGACAATCAAGGCTATCTGAGCATCTTTTGTTTGTAATGAAAAAGAATGAAATATTCCTAGTTTGTGGGGTTTGGAAATTAATACTTCTGTTTTATTCTCTAGAATATGCTCCAACACCTTACAAAGAGATGATAACATGATTTAGGTTTGCAGGGTCAAAAAAGAACATGCACTGTTTCTAGGGACCCTGTCATTTTAAAAATCATAATGCTCTCTGAAATCCTTTACCAACTATTGTTACAAGAAACATCTCAAGTAACTGCGATATTTAAAGAAAAAATCTTTTTTTCTATTTTTCCCTTTTGTTTTTTTCTGTGTGTTTGGCAGGTCTTTGAGAATAATCAGTTTTACTGTTTGCTGTGGATGCTCAGTCAGTTTCCCTTTCTGTTTGTGTTGGGTTTTGCACACAGCAACAGGAATAAAGAAAAATATTTTAAAACAGTAGGAAAATGTTAAAATCTCAAAAATTGAGTACTCAGGGCAGGTTGGTACCTGCAAGGTGATGAAATTTCAAGTTGATAATAACTTTTCAATACATTCCCCTTATTTTATATCTGAGTTCCTAAGATAAAAGGTTGAGGAGAAAATGGAGAACACATGGAGTGTATTCAAAAGCAAACAAAAATAACCCTCTTCTCCCAGAAGTTATGTACACCCACATATGTTTATTTCAGCAGAATTATTGCAGGCCTCTAGTGAATATAAAATGTAACTAGCAAATGGGGAATGAGTAAATTAACTATTTTGGTCAGGAAGATAGGGGGAAATTATCTAAACACACTCTATGTTCTTGGGAAGGCTAACTTAACAAACTCAAGCAGTTGAAGTGAGGTCATACAATCACAGTACTGCTAAGAGCAAGCCCGTGAAGCGATGATTTACAGCTCATCTTTCATATGAGAGTTTTTTAAGTAGAGAGCCCTCTACATACGGCTGTGAATCTGCATGGGTTGCAGAAAGAGTTTGGCTGATAATTTCATGAGCCAAGACATGGTACGTGGGAAACTGCTGTTCCTTTAAGAAAAAGGCCTTCTCTGAACTAAGCACTCTGGCCTGAAATGCGACCTTTTTCATCTCTTCACTTCAGTCAGAGTGGCCTGTATCTATGGAATGGCACTTTCTTAAAGGTACACTGACAGTATGTTAGAATTTTGTTTTACAGGATGGTGAAATCACTGCTAAATTAAATAACATTTCTCTTAAATTAGTTCAGATTGTTGGATCAAATGAGCAGAAAACAATGCAATTTGTATATTAAACATTAGACCCGCTAATCTGTAACCCACTCAATTTTCTTTTTTTCCTGGTAGGGTAAATTAGCTGGATCAGTTCCTTTCATGTGGCTTTTGTGTTTTATATATATATTGTGCAAGAATGTTTTATGAACAGGCCAATCTGAAGTTTTTTTTAAAAAGCGTTTGTTTTGCAGACTGAATTGCTTCTTACTCTCACACTTATGGTAGAATGACAAAAGTATGCACATTTTCAGAGAGATCCTGGAGGAAAAGTATGCATGAAACATGATGTACAGAGCTTAGGTGTACTTGTGTAATTGCTGGAAGAGTTTAATAGAATCAGGAATTTGGGGCAAACGTTCATACTTAGAACACGCAAGTTTACACATAACTGATACCTTTACAGTCAATCTGTATATAGGGCAATACAAATAATACATAATAAAAATATGATACTGAACTCATCCATTCTATTTTTCCAGTATGTGACCAAGCAGGACTGCACCTTGTTGATTCTAATTTTCATGAGAGTCAAAAACCAAACACTTTCTCATTTGATTGAGATTTTTGTGCAAGCTTGGTATATTGTATAATTGATTTATTAATACACTTTTTCCTGAAACATATACATTTCAAACCCTCGGAATGAATGTTTTAATAAATATTTTAAAAGCGTGCACCCTACTGTTAAAAGCAAACAATTCTTTGCTGCACATTTACAGAAGACCCTATTTGGGAGGGAAAGAGTAAAACTGATTTCCAAAGAGAGAATGTTTCTGGATACTGGGCACTTTTCCACTAAACTTTACTTCTCTGTGGAAATCTGGAAAAAGTGTTATTTCACTTTTCTATTACAAGAAAATAAGGCTAGAACTGAGTTTTCTTTCTCATCGCCAATAAATTGAGAAAATTCTGCAGAATCTGTTTTCTAGTAGAAAAAAATGGAACTTATTATGGTAAGTAAGACCTGAGAAGCATTTCTTTTAAATTCATTAATTTTGCTCCTGAAAGTATGAAATAATGGATGTTATTCTTATTATTGTTTTATGTTCTGTTTGGGGATGGGGCAATATTGACCATATTTTTTGCATTCTGTAGGGGGTATCTGTTTCTGTTTTGTATTTATGCTGCCCATCACCATAATATCAAAGCCCCTTCCACAAAATATAGATTGGCAATAGCATTCTCCCTAGAGGTCTTAAAGCAGCCTCTGGCTCTTCTCCCATTTGGGGTTACAGAAGCTCTGCTTCAGGAATAATTTTTGGGTAGGAGGACGGTGGAAGGCAGAAAAGGATAAGAGAGTAGTTTAAGATAATAATGTCATTTGTTTAACAACACAGTGCTTCACAATAATAGATTAACACATGTTCCCTGCCTGAAGCTTATTAATGTTTGTTAAAGTATTTTTTGCTGCATCTTATTACTTCAAAGGCTCTTGTTGTTGATCCTCCTCCCTTGAAATAAATGACAAATATACCACTCACTTCAGTGGGAGCGAGTGTATGCTTCTAGTACCAGAGATCACCAGGAAGCAGTTTTAAGATTAAATTGCAATGGTGCTGTGAACTACTTTCACAGAGGTTGGCACCAAAATAGACCAAGGTTGAGAAGAAGTATTAGCATAATTAAAAATTGAGATAAACACACACAGCCTAGCATATTGCTTTATCATTTAAGAGGCTTGTCCAGCCCAAATGAGCCTGTAAAGTTGCTCACTTCTGGAAATTATGAGCCTGTTAGGATGTGAAGCTGTAGAGTCTTCACACAGTGGTTACGGGAGAATAATCCTGCAGTAGTTGAAGAATGCAGTCTGTAATTTCCTTCTTCTCAGGGATAGAGTCCATGACTCCACCCAAGCTGACTTCTATGGATGACAATTAGATTTAAGGGAATTACACCAGGCGATGCACTAAGCAAGTAAATTCCTGGGGGGGGGGGGGGAGTTCAGGGCTATTTCTCCATCTCCTGGATGGACTCTGAATGAGACAGAGTTGTGGCATTGAATGCACTGGTTGGATCTCTGCCGCATTTGCTTCACAAATTGAAAAGTGTGAATGAGGCACAAAGGTGTGAGTCTGTTTAAAACAACCAAACAACAATAACAAAAAAGAATGAGGATGTTGTTTAAAGAACTGGGTTGGAATCCTGGAGAAATGGGTTATGTTTCTGGCTCTGTCACAGAGTTCCTGTTTAATGTTGTGCAATGAATTTAAACTGAAATGTTTGGAGGTGGCCGCTAATTGCATTTTTCTCATGTTGTTGGTGCCCAGCTTGAGACACCTCAGAAGTTCAGAGTTCCATAGGGAAATGTAGGTGCTCAGCTGCTCTAAAAAAATCAAGCCCTCCATGTCTCAATTTGGTCAGCCAGTAATTGAGAAGCTCAGAATTATTGGACACTTGCAAATCTTTACCTTACTTACTCCCTGCCATGGTTCTCTTAAATGGAAAAAATAAAACTTTCTAGCCTCATGGAGATTTTGTGAGGAAAATTCATTAACTTTTTTGAAGCACTTGTATATTATAGCAGCATAAGCTTTCATGAGCTACAGCTCAGCTACAGTGAGGAGATTTATATATACACAGACCATGAAACCACTGTTCCTCAGACGTTCTTGTTCTCTCCTGGAAATGTGCTGGCAATGGCCCACCTTGATTATCACTTCAAAAGGTTTTCTCTCCCCCCACCCCACTCTCCTGCTGCTCATCTTAAGTGATCACTCTCCTTACAATGTGTATGATAAACAACCATTTTTTCATGGTCTGTGTGTATATAAATCTCCTCATTGTATTTTCCACTTTATGCATCCAATGAAGTGAGCTGTAGCTCACGAAAGCTTATGCTCAAATAAATTGGTTAGTCTCTAAGGTGCCACAAGTACTCCTTTTCTTTTTGCGAATACAGTCTAATACGGCTGCTACTCTGAAACCTGTCATATATTATAGTGAGAAGAGCACAGAATTTTTTTTTAACAAACATTCTTTATTCAGTGCAGGATTTGAACAATGTGAGTAAATAAAACTTAGGGCCACAGGCACCGACTTTCTGATTTCCCGGGGGTGTTCCATACTGCTCCATCTCAGGCCCTGCTCTCACTCCACCCCTTCCCCAAGGTCCCACCCCACCTCTTCCCCCCCACTCTACCTCTTCCTGTCCCATTCTGCCCCCTCCCCCAAGCACGCCTCGCCATAGATGACTGGTGCCTCCCCATACTGGGGAGGAGGGGGGGAGGATCTAAAGGGGATGTCACGTGACCCCCCCATCAATTGGTGGGGGGGGTCATGTGTCCCTGCCCACCAATCTATCCCCCCTGCCCAGCCCGGGGCCACCAAGCTCTCCCCAGGAGGAGCTAATGGAACTATGGAGCTATGCCAATTAAAGCTAATGGAGCTAAGGCAATTTACACCAACAGAGAATTTGGCCCAACAATATGTTTTTGCAGCATTTAATTTCTGTCCAGAAATGTAGTTTATCTTTTTTGCATATGTTAGCATACTAATCACCCTAAGGAATATGAGTATACTTTACATAGACAGAAGGCCAAATGATGCAAGCCTTCCAATGCATGGAACTCCCACAGAAATCCATGGTGGTCCTGTGTATGCAGAATAGCTGCAAGATGGGGTCTACGCCAGCATAACCATTCCTGGTGCACTATAGGCATGTAGCAGTGGTGACTTTACATAACTATAGACAGCATTATACTAGTATTGTGATTATACTACTTTAAATACTTTACTACCTTGGTTTATCTTAAATAAAATATATTATATCAACTAAGTGTCTAAATTAATCTCCTTAGTAAATGAGAAATATATAGCTATTATAATCTCCAAAATGATAGCGTTTTGTAGTCTTGTATTTTAAGAAAAGTATTGGGCTGTACTGAACTGTTATATTTTTTGATGCAATTATGCGTTAACAGAAGTTTTCACACTTTGCTGTGTTGTTGTGCCGAGGGTTCAGTTCTACTGTCCTCACAGCAGGACATGGAGACAAATTGTATTCTTCTTCCAGAAAATTAATTGTTACAAGGCTATGGCAACAAACCTCTTCAGCTTCCTGTCTTTGCATGCCTATTTTGAGCTCCAAGACACTCTCAAATTCTTAAAATCTCGGATGTTGGTTTTTTTCTTTTTACTAAGCTCTTTCCTTAATAAAGCCATAGGAAATAAGACTTAAAGAGGTTTCAGTGGGTCTTTCAGCTGATGAATGTATGTTTTAATTAGGGTGTTAATAAAATTGGCAAGAGGAGCAAAGCAGCTGCTGCGTCTGCCTCACACAGATTAAAATAATTGGATTAAAGAAAGCTGTTAGTTCGCTATTAGAGAGTTTAAATAGGAGCAGAGGGCACTTAGTGGGCACACCAGCAACAGCAAACTGTAGAAGGGAGAGAGGAGGACATCAGAAAGCTTTCATGTTGTTTTATGCAAAAACAGATTTTCAGTCTGCCCCTGAGTTTATGTTGGTGTCAATGCTCGGAGCATATAAAAGACTATAATTTTTCTGCTTCGAATGCTTTGTGAATATGGCCATCCTATTTGTTTACCCTTTCATTCAGCAGTGTTGACTTTAAGGCAGGGATGGGCAAACTTTTTGGCCTGAGGGCCGCATCGGGTTTCCGAAATTGTATGGCAGGCCAGTTAGGGGAGTCTGTGCCTCCTCAAACAGCCAGGCGTGGCACAGCCCCCGCCCCTTATCTGACCTCTCCTGCTTCTTGCCCCCGACGGCCCCCCGGGACCCCTGCCCGATCCACCCCGCCCCCCTTGCTCTCTGTCCCCTGACCCCCCACCCCTGACTGCCCCTTGCCGCCCCATCCAACCTCTCCCCTCATTCCTGACTGCCCCCCTGGAATCCCTCCCCCATGCAACCACCCCTTCTCCCTGCCGCTTCCCGCAGCTCCCATGAGCTGGGAACGGCGAATGACGGCCACCAGGAGCTGTGAGCGGCCGTACATGCGGACGCTCAGGTAAACAAAGTGTCTCGCAGCCCTCCAGGGGCTTACCCTGAACAAGCTGCGAACCAAGTTTGGGAACCCCTAGCCTAGCTCCATCCTCTTTGGAACCTCCCCTCCTCAGACGCTCACTGACTACAGAACTGATTATTCAATTTTAACTCTCCGGTTATCCCATTCTATTTCCCCCCCAGTTTCTGCAGCACTGTTACCCATGCATACATTAATGTTTCTCCCTAATTAGCAAGGGCAGATTTCTCTCCTTCGTCCCCCCAGCCCCATAAACTTTGTCTCCATTAGACTTTGAAATTAAATTACTTTTCAGTGTGCTATATTGCACCTGTATCACTGTCATTCATGTCTTCACTATTCCCAACTACAAAAGTTAAAAAATCAATCTTCGTTTTAAAAATTATTAGCTTTTTTGTTGGGCTGTGTGGTTAATTTGCCTTTTTCCCCCCTTTTTTCTTTTCTCTTTTCTTTTGAGCCTTTCAGGGTCGGGTTTTCTAGATTTTTCTCAGCAACCGTGAAGGTTATATCCTTTATTCAAAGCTGTGAGTCTCACATAATCACATGACTCCAGAAGCTAAAACTTTAAGGAACAAATCAGGTATCATGAGAGCTGGTAACACTGTGTATAAGTATGTTTTAGGCACTTTAGCACATGTTACTCAGTTACTGCTGAAGTGACAAAAGGAGTACAAGAGCACAAAACTTTGCCTTTCTGTGAGTCTTACATAAGCAATTGCTAATTTTTGTGACTTTTTTACCGGAGCCTGCACCCCCTCCCATACCCCTGCCCCAGCCCAGTGAAAGTGAGTGAGGGTGGGGGAGAGTGAGCGATGGAGTGAGTGGGGGGCGGAGCCTCAGAGAAGGGGTGGGAACTTGGGGCAAGGGTGTTCAGTTTTGCACAATTAGAAAGGTAGCAACCTGAAGTGTAGCAGAGGTTTACTTAAGAGACAAAGACTTCTCTCAAATTCACTTATTAATTTAAAATATTTTACCAAACATTATCAACTAAATCATAGTATTTCCTACTGAGAGGTGTCCTGGGACAGATGAAAAATACAGTGATGCATCTCCACAATGTGAAAATGGGTGTACAATAGGTTGGGGCACAATGGCATCTGTTAAAAATAATGGTGCTTCTTGCAGACAGTGAAAGCAAATTCCAGGCTAAAGCATCTTAGTAAGTAAATGACGAGCCACTGACTTTGAGCTTAGTCCTAGAATCTGAAAACAATTTTCTGTATTTAATCTAGGGTCATAGGTATTTTCCAGTAATTGCTGATTTTGAAACAAACAAGTGAGTGCTTTATTATGCAATGTATGCAGTTATATGACTCAGTAAATTATTCTTTTATCTTGTAGAGTAAGCCAGCCTACCATATGCATATTCACTGATGCCAAGATGACATTGCAGCACTTGTTTAAATCAAACATTGTACACATTATTCATCTTTTTTGTATCAGTTGACTGAGGTGTATTGAGGTACACTCAAAGAAAAGCTCTCTTTTTGACAAAGATATGTAAATATACTACTTAACAGTTTTCATAAATTTGTCAGTATATATTCTGAAAGCAAGTAATTGATAAACATTTCAACTGATTAGCTATATTAACTGGATTTGAAATTGCTTCTGCTGTATGCACAGGTTGCTTTCACTCTTGTATTTTCACCCACAAATAATGCTTTTTTTTTTTGAATGAGTGACTGAATGTAATAATTGTGGGCTCCATCAGAACTAAATGTGTATAACTTAGTGTATAACTTAGTGTGATCATGGTTTTCCTGTGCACCCTTAGGCCAGATCCTCAGCTGCACCACTACTCACTAAGCACTTAGGTGGCTCTAAAATAGAGCTGGTCAGAAAATGGTGGCTTTTTAAATCACAATTAGAAATATTTTTATTCAAAATTTTGTTGTCATACCTCATGGGAGTTGTAGTTTGGGTTCATTATGCTCCCGGTCTTACTTATGGGCCAAGCTTTCTGGCCAGGCTGCATCTTCAGTGATGCACCATTCTTTCACCTGTTGGTCAAGGATGGGGATACGTCCTAGGAAGCCCTGGCCATGGTTCATCATGGGAACAGTAGTCTGGTCAGAGAGCCAGGCTCATTCAGGAGTATGCTAGCATCAGGTGTTTGAACTTCAAGTCCCATGAGGCATGGCAGAGCCATTTTGAATCAAAATGCATTTGGTTTTCAACCAAAAACTGTCTGTTTCTTCAACAAAATACCAATTTTTTTCATGAAAAGCAGGCACTTTTCACACCGTCTTTTTTAAGTTGCAAACCCAGTTTCCCATTGTAAAACAACTTTGATGGAAATGTTTAGACCAGCACTACTCTAAAGCTGTTCTTTTATTCTCCTGGGGCCACTGGAGAGCGCGTTGACGCTTTGCATGACCCCCATCACTTCTCTGGTGAGGGGGTTAGGGTGCCAACTCTGACTGAAGCTATTCTGGGAGATTTTTTCCCCCCAACATGACATAATGTCATTTTCTTAAAATATCCTATTAAAATCTCCCAGATTTCTTTCAATACTCACCAGGAGATCAATGCTGATTCTAGGAGACTCCAGGCCAATCCTGGAGGGTTGGCAACCACAGTGGGGGTCTGGACTGGTTCTTGGAATTTTGCACAATTCAAAATTAGTGAAAAATTATATAGAGCACATTCACAAAAATGAAGTTTTCAACTTTTAGAACTTTAATGAGACTGGTTTAATAATTTTAAAGTGGTTATTACGTACTTACTGAGGTCTAACCACATATTCAGTTTCAAGTCTTAAGGGTAAATAATTTTGAGTCTCAGTGCAAAAGAACCAAATCGAAATAGTGGGGAAAGTGCATTTTCTTTCTTGTTCACAGAACTCGTAAATGGCTGTTTGGATTTTGCTCAAACTTTAGGGCTAGACTGTGCTGGTAAAATTTCACCCCAAAGAAAAAACTTTTCAGAAAGCTAGGAGCCACTTGTAAAAAAAAAACAAAAAAAAAAACGCAGTTTGAAGTGGAAGAACCTTATATGATGTCTAAAACAAGGAATGTAATGATAAACTCATCTAGATATAGTGACATTCTCCAAAAAATGCCTGGACATGTAGACTGTTAGCGATTGAGTGTGATGGGATCTTTATTTAAGCCAGAAGGTATTAATACATTGGAACCCATGAGTGATTAGGAAGGAGGGGGTTTTTTTGTTTGTTTTTTTGCTGTTAAGATGTATTTCAAACTACCAGTAAGTGGATTACAGGTTCAAGGTGAAGATGATAGCTTTCGTAGTTAATCACTTCAGTAAGGGTTGCTAAATTGAATGCTTCACTGCAAGTCTGTTTTATCTTTCTGCAGTCAACTTAGAAAAGTTGATTGCATAAAAGTCTTGTGTGATTATTGGGCTCTGTATGCAGAGGCACCACAATACGCACCATAGAGATGATAGTTCCAGTATATATGACCTTAGCTGGAATACTGTGCCCAGTTCTGGATATTTGAATAACAGAATTATAGAAATTGGAGAAAATTCAAAGACTAACAAGAAAAGATGAATCAGATGGAGAAGGCTTTTTCGGAAAGATTTAAAATACTAAATACGTATAGCTTAGCTAAATGATTACAAGCAGGGGCTCTGATCATTGACTACAATAATCTGAAGGAGTGAGATAAATTGTTTAGTTGAAACTTCCATGATTTTGGCTGAGTTTGAGGTTTAAACAGTCTTTTAGGGCATATTTCAAAAAGGTCAGTGTTCAACCTTAATTGCAGTGGAATTAAGTCGTTGCTTGGCTAGTTTGTGTAGACATATACTACTCTCCTTTACTGAATGGTCTTAGAACTGCTCAGCTGTGTTTCAAAGGCTTTCATTTAGCTATAGATATAGTACAGTCTCCTTTAATCCCAGTTGTAGGACCATATGCTTTTGGGGCTTGCCTGAAAGCCCTTGAAGTCAAAGAACTTCAACGAGCTTTGGATCATGCTCTTGGAGGGAAGGATCTGTTTCTCTCTTTAATGTTTCTGAGGATGAATTAGTTACCATAGTATGCAGCATAGTGAAAACCATGCACTCCTAACTGACTCTGTAGGCTGTTACAATAGAATACTTAGTGAAG
This sequence comes from Lepidochelys olivacea, assembly GCF_965140295.1. NCBI lineage: Eukaryota > Metazoa > Chordata > Testudines > Cheloniidae > Lepidochelys > Lepidochelys olivacea. The sequence continues at coordinate 135,490,511 of NC_140411.1, read as the reverse complement.
TTGAAAGGTAATTTACTGGAAAGCAGTTCATAGTGGAAAGCATATGGCAGATTTGAAAATGTTGACCTAGCTTGGGCCTTCTGAAGGAGGACAGGTCTTTATTGATAAGTTTGGGGGGAAATGTTCCACACATACAGAGGAACGTGGAAGGATGCATGAAGATGCTTGGGGCAGAAGTGGAGAATGAGGTGATTGAAGCTGGCATTAATAGTAGAGCAGAGAGGTCAGGCATCCTTCTAAGGTAGTCAGTTCCTTAATTATTTTTCAAGCAGCCTCCTCTCCTATCCTAAGTCAAACTTTATGTTGATATCCTTTAAACAAAAGCAATACGTAAGATGCACAACCAGTTAAGAACTAAGGTGTAAAGGATGCTAGCACTACAGCTAGGTATTTTCGGAGCATTTCAGTTTCAATAAATTGATATTTTCTGACAGAAAAACGTTCTGTTGGAAGATTTTGAGCCAGCTCTAATGTAATGATTTATACTCTCAGTCTGAGGTTTTATATGAATTATGACTGACTGCATGCATAATGACAGCTTAACATTGGTTGCATAATACCCAAAGGGCTCGAGAAGGATGTTGGTGCCTTGGCCTCACGACACAGGACTGAAATGAGACTTGAGTGGTGCATAGTCCTGGTGCTGCACAGGGATGAATTTTACCCTATGCAAACAGTGAGGCATTATTGCCTCTGTTGCGCTGCCTTTTCAATGTCTGAATTGTCAAATTGCCTTCATGAGAAGGCATGGTTCTTTTACAACAAAAAGAAGGATGTATTTTTACAAGTTCACTGATGATATGAAGCTATTTTTTCTGTATGGATAAGGTGATTTCAAATTTTCTAGTGTTCTCAAGGCAGTGTTGGAGGAAAGAGTTAACCACATTTGGGTATATTTCCATCTTTTCCAATGTTGTTGATTTTTAAAATATTTTACTTTAGCTTTAAAGTATCCTGGGTTTCCAATTTTAAAATGTCATTTTATCCTTCAGTGTTATTTTAATCTCTTTTCCCTGAAATTGCTGATGTGCATTAACAGTCTTAACGGTGTGGCTTTGCCTAGGGTGGGCTCTGAATTTGATTAGGAGCCATACAAATAAACTTTTATTTCAATACCAATAAACTTGATGATGATATACAGTCAATCCCTGTGAACTGGAATCTTTGTCTTCCTTTTGTTGGGAGAGCAGTTTTATGAGGTAAAGTCATATCAGCTGAGAAACAAAGATGTCATTTATCGTGGTGATTTGGTAAGTTACCACATGGAATAGAACTGCAATTAACATAACTGGTGATTCAGAGTTTGTTTTTAATTAGGCTGCATTTTATAAATGGCAGTATAGTACTCATAGACTGTGAATACAACAGACTTTATTTAGGAAGCAAAATCTTTATCAAGGAATTTTTCCCCTAGCAAACCATAAAATACTTAGCCTCAGTGTTGCTTTTGTTTAAAAGATGTTTGGAGTGGAGGTTTTGCTTGTTAGGGCAGAGGAGGTTTAGAAAACATTTTTTGGAAGGACAGAGAAAACATCAAATGCATCTTAACATGCTCAAAGTGATTTTACCAGATGCGTCCAACATTCTTTGATATATTCCTAATAAGGAAAGCTTGCACAGTTACAGTCCAGTTATGAGTTTGTACAGCCCTGAGGAAGAAGGTTTTTTTTTTTTTTTTAATGGGGGAAGAGAGGAGGGAGACATGCCCCTTCTTAACCACTCCTTGTACTTCTTCAAAACAATCCCATTGAAATAAGAAGCAGGGAATCCAGTTGCAATTTGTCTGCTTCTCTCCCTGTGTCACTCGCTCTCACACACACGCTCACTTCATGACATAACTCCCTGAACTTACTGAGCTTACTTTGAAGCAGTCAAATAAAAAGGTTGTTTTATTTTATTTTATTTTAAATTATTTTTGGTTTCTTAAGATTAATGATAGTAGAAGTCTCTGGAACAAAAGGTATTGTGGGAGTCATAGTTGCTCCAGCTGGACTATTTCTCAGACACTTGATACATAGTTTCAGGAAAACTGCATTATTTTTTACAAAAATTCTAAATCGAGTTCTTGTTCCAAGTGTGGTTTGATCAAATTAGAAAAGACACCGGAGAGGCAGCAGAATTTAGTTAATGGGTAAGCAAACAAAATCTGTATATATGTAGTGTGCTAGAGATAACTGTAATGGAGTGTATGCAATGACTCTAACTTAACTGCATTTTAATTTTTATTTGCTGTAGCTAAATTTTAAGAAAACAAACGCTTCTTGCTTAGTAAGAAAAAAATTGGCACTTAGTTTGTGCCCACCACTTAGCAGGCTCTGAAATGTATTCCCTCAACAAACTAAAGGCTCTCAAAGACCTTTTATTTTTAATGATAGTTTCATGATCTTGCATGTTTTCATAGCTAGCCTGAGAGGACCAAAATCCATGTAATGATCGTGGCGTATGTTTCGGTTGATTTTGTTTAAATGGCTTAATCAGATGTTGAGTTGCTTTGAAATCTGTGTAAGTTCATTGTTTTTCTAAGTGTGCGTGAAGGCTGTGTAACCCCAAAATATACAATTATTAATGCATAGATTCAGTTGTGCAAAACACTATATCCTGTAAGCCTTGTGTTTTATAGACTAGCTAAACTGCCTTCACGTCTCTCTAAATTCCAGTTAGTTGCAATGATTTGTAGTGTAGAGTAAGAGCTGTTCATCTGTTGGCTCAGTCCTGGAGGAGCTTGTAACTCTAGCAATTGTTTCTGTTTTTCATAACATTGGGAACTTATGGGCTAGTTTTCCCTCTTCCTGTCCAAAATAAATGAGCTGCTTAAAGCAAAGAATGAAATTACAGCCGAGTTAGCAGGCACACAGTCTCAATTTGGGGTACCTGAGATTAGAGGGTAATTTATAAAAGATTCCTCTCTTGATACTTCCTGCTGATGTATAATGTTTTAAATTTTATTTATTTTTAATTTTTCTATATTGTTTTTATGGAACTATAACCTATTTACTGAAAAGAAAATCAAGGAACACTATATCGGCTTTGGTGTCAGAGCAAATATTTGTACAGTGAGCCATCAATCTAGTTTTAGCATCATATGTCCATAACTGCAAATAAGCAGGTACAATTTTGTAAACATGTTTTCACCAAGTAACATGGAAGTGGTGACCTTTCATATGTGCTGCATGATCCCCAAATGCAGGAGAAATCAGCCCAAAAGGAGCCAGCGCTAATTCAATGCATAAACAAGGGCAAACTGATAAAATGGGAGCACTTGTGAGTGCCCATCAGCCTTCACTCTATATTGCATACATTTGAGCTAGTGGCCACTGTTATGATTTTCAATATAAGTTCTGCTCTGAGAGTGAACTGTGCAGGGTTTTTTTGAGCAGCGGAATTATTAGAGCAGCTGCTTGTTGTGGTTGGGAATTGGAATACAGAAGATATCACAGTGCCAAATATTGGAATACATTGGGTCCTTGTCAAAAGTTGCAACTGACTACTCAGAGTGTTACAATTCCTCCTACTTTATAAATCAATGAGCAGGACAGGGCAGGTGGGGGAATGTGAGAAAGAGAGAGAACGCATGAGCAGCATAGGTGTGAGGACAAACATGAATGGGTGGAGCAGTTATGTAGCACATGAGTTGAAAAATTCTTCATAAGAGGTATTTATTTATTTTTCAATATATGAAGTATGCCTGTTACCAGTTCTAGGTGTCTGTGCTGTACATCTGTTGTAAAATAATGGCAACATGAGTGAATAACAACACAAACTCAAATGACTCAAAGAAAACTCCCCTTACCATAAAAACCTCCCACAAAATTCAGCACCCCCACTCCCACAATTCAGAGAAAAGCCTGATTGCAACGGGGCTGAAGGTCAGCAAAACTTAAAATCTTTCAGAGAGGAATTGCGGAGTTCAGTTGCAGCTGGAAACAAAACTGGAAACTAGTCAACTGCGGAGCAACTGATATAATATGCTCCTTGTGAGAAGTAGTGTAAGTGAGTAGCCATGTGCTGTGAAAGCTGAAGTTTCCAGTTATCCTGAAAAATGGCCACGTTTACAGGGCATTGCAGAAATCCAGCCTCAATGGAATGGATAACCTGTAATGTTGGGGTATAGTAAACTGATGAAACTTTTTCCCATCCAAAAATGCTCTTTTGTTGAAACCAATGTGTTTTGTGAAACTTGCGGGTTTCAGCCAAACATGCTGTCAGGAAGGCGTCTCAGGTTGCAGATGAGAATGCAAGAGACACCAGAATAGACTGGTTGCTAGGGCACTCACCTGAGAGGTGGGAGGTTCAAGTCTCTATTCTTCCTGAATCATAGCAGGAACCAGGGTTCCCCACATCCCAGACAAGTGCCTGAACTACCGAGCTCTTGGGGTGGGTCTCTTGCACTTGTGCCTTTTTGCGAAAAATTTCAGAAGGTCTCATTTTTGTTGTGCCTTAGAAGAAAAACAAATTTTGGAATTCGTTTTTTTCCACCCCCCATGAAACAGAATTGTTGTTTTCCAGCCAACCATAACATATAGATTAGTACTATAGCTTTTTCATTTGACCAACAAATTAATTTTTATTTTAAGTCCAAAGGTCTTTTCTTTAGGCAATGGCAGATTTTACATAAAGTATTGTTTTGAATCAGGGGAGCTGTCACTGATACACTACAAAGAGTGGTTTACATTGAATTACAGGCTTCAAAGGCTGCTAAAAAGTTGAGTGATCCAACATTTTATTGTAATGGATCAGGTAAGAGAAAAAGTGGACGTGAATAGTGTAGATATAATCATTTTTAATGCTATAACTCAGTTGCAGGGATTAAACTGGCAAATGCGGATTGTTTTCATTTATAAATTTATTCTGCTAAATAGAGATGCATGAACAGTGCACAGATATCCCTGTATATAAGTACACACACATTGCTAACTCATCCAATCTTATTGTGAGTCTTGTGATATTTGATCTTTTTCTTATAAAGGCCAAACAGTTGGAGTCATGAGATTACATGAGAATCTCAGCTTTCATTTTTTTTTTTAAATTAAGTTTCTAATCCAGGTGATTGCAGATAAAAGTTTGAAAACAAGAACCCTTAGGCTCAAAAGCCTAAAAGTAAATAAAGAACTCGAAATGTACTAATTTTAAAATCTCATTACTTTTAAAACTTGATTTTGGCAATATTGTGCACACCCATGATAAAAGCAGGTTAGCTAGGTCCTGTTTGTATGGGTTGCCAATTCTTTCCCACTGAATATAATAGTATTGGAGATCATACTTCACCTTTCTTGCTCCAAGAAAGAGATCTTGGAGTCATTGTGGATAGTTCTCTGAAAACATCCACTCAATGTGCAGTGGCAGTCAAAAAAGTGAACAGAATGCTGGGAATAATTAAGAAAGGGATAGATAATAGGACAGAAAATATCAATATATTGCCTCTGTATAAATCCATGGTACTCCCACTTCTTGAATACTATGTGCAGACATGGTCGCCCCATCTTGAAAAAGATATATTGGAATTGGAAAAGATTCAGAAAAGGGCAACAAAAATTATTAGGGGTATGGAACAGCTTCAGTATGAGGAGAGATTAATAAGACTGGGACTTTTCAACTTGGAAGAGAGATGGCTAAGGGGAGATATGATTGAGGTCTATAAAATCATGACTGGTGTAGAGAAAGTAGATAAGGAAGTGTTGTCTACTACTTCTCATAACACAAGAACTAGGGGTCACCAAATGAAATTAAAAGGCAGCAGGTTTAAAACAAATAAAAGGAAGTATTTCTTCACACAATGCACAGTCAACCTGTGGAACTCATTGCCAGAGGATGTTGTGAAGGCCAAGACCATAACAGGGTTCAAAAAAGTACTGGATAAATTCATGGAGGATAGGTCCATCAATGGCTATTAGCCAGGACGACATGGAATGGTGTCCCTAGCCTCTGTTTGCCAGAACCTGGGAATGAGCCACAGGGGATGGATCACTTGATGATTACTTGTTCTGTTCATTCCCTTTGGATGATGAATGGAATGAACAGAACAAGTAATTTGGGGCACCTGGCACTGGCCACTGTTGGAAGACAAGATACTGAGCTAGATGGACCCAGTAGGGCTGTTCTTATGGTGAGCCAGGACCCACAGAGGTTGAAGAGTTCACATTACTAACATTTTAAAATGGAAACATCACCACTTTTGCATTTAATAAAGAACTATTACCCAATTATATGTAGACAAAAGAGTGCCATTAAAAATTCAACATTTGCCAACACCTTCTAAACAGAGGGGATCTAAGGCCATGTCTAAACTAGTGAGCGTACAGCGTGCAGCTGTATTGCTGTAAGATTGCTTATGTAGCTGCTCTGTGCCAATGGGAGAGAACTCAACCACCTCCATGAGCAGCAGTAGCTATGTCAGCGGGAGAAACTCTCCCGCTGATACAGTGCTGTCTACACTGGTGCTTCTGTCGATGTAATTACATCACTTGGGGGGGTGTTTTTTCATACCCCTGAGTGCCATGGTAATATAGACTAGCCCTAAGACACTACAGCTGTTTTCCTGTTTTAAAGATAAAGACATAACAATGGTATCTCAGATACCCCTGTTTGGAGATGATAGGTAAATACTGACTTTCATAATGGTGACCACTCTCTCTCGTTCTGAAAGTAAAGCATGTGCTTTAGTTGTATAGGACCAGATTCAAGCATAAGAAAATTGACATCAGATAATGTATCAGCTTTGATGTATTGAAAACATCAATTCCGTTGTTACAAGAGCGACTCAGATAATAATGATGAATAACCATTCATAACAGGGGGCTGTCCTACGGACAGATGAATTCTTCCATCTACTGCAATGGGCTTTCTTGGCTGAGCCAGCTTCATTGAATTTGACTCATTGTTTTGAAATTTATTATTACAAACAAATATTAGCTCTAAGAAGAGGGTCACAAATATTTGGACAGTTCAGATGGGGTCTTCAGAAGCCTTGAATGATCTCTATGCTAAGTAGTAGATACAGGTTGAATCTATTTTACATGATAAACAGTTTTGTCTGGAAATGGAAGGACCATATCAGAAGACTTCTCCCTTATGCATTTAGCCCATAATTGCCCTCTGTGATAAAAAATGCTCTTACTTATAAACTTGAAGAAACAATTTGGGGCAGTCTGATGACTTCAGGAAATCATTGACAAAGGTAGTGGCAAATCACTTTCCCCACTGGGCTACTAATACTAACCTCTGGGTATGCTCCCAAATCCCTTCTTTATCCTTATACTAATGTTAGTAGGACACTTTTTTTCCTGATGACTGAAAGCCAACAACTATGATATTTATCTTCCCTGGGGCTGGATCATATCGTCTTACTTAGTGATATATTTCTGGTGTGGGTGTGAATTCATTCTCCTCTGTGGGTGATGTCAGCATTCCAGTATTCTACACATGTTGTCTTGCTATGCAGAACTTAGCAACGTGTATCCTGTGTTCATCTGATTCCAGTTGGCAGTTCAGAGCATTTAGCAAGAGAGGAAGATAACTCTGTGTGTGTGTGTGTGTTTTAAAATTGTCACATTCAAACTAATTACTGTTTGAAAACTATTGACAACTAAAATAATAGTTTCTAAAGTGTGATCTTTTGCCAAATCTAATAGATTTCCCTAGCTGAATGTACAGAATATTAGTCTGTGTATTGTGTTTAGGTAAAGTATTTATGTAGCTCTATAGGGTGAGATAAATCAATATCAACACAGAACTTCAGAATGTAATAATGTCTTAAGAACGGTATTGATTGCAAAGACTCTGATCATAATGGGAGACTCTGTACTAGGATGTTTATAACACAATGTTAAATCTTGTGGGTGAAACACTGGCTCCATTGAAATCTATAGGATTTTTGCTATTGACTTCAATGGGGTCAGGATTTCACCCTGTGTGTTGAAGTCATTAGTAAAGTCAGACTTTCGTATTGAATAATAATTAAGAGTCCCAGTGCTTAGTGTACTGGTTTTCAGACTTTTTACCAGGTCTGTTTCTGGGCTACGTAGTAGCCCTTAGTTTCCCACATTTTATTATTATAGTGCAGTCTCAGCATTCAGAAGGGTTTCCATCATTCCTTGATCTCCCGCTATGCTGGGGCCAGTTTGGCACCCTGCGCAATTGAGAGCAGCCTCAGTGCTCTAAGGTGCACCAGCTTGTAACAGCTCCCAGGGGATACCCAGAGTTCTGAGCATTCCTCCTTGACCCCTATGCAGGGGGAAGCTAAGAGAGAGTGATATAAAAAAAGAACACCACCTTTACACCACCCAGTCATTCCTGCACACTTGGAGAATCCCAAAAGGAAAAATAAGATAGCTTTGAGTACCTAGTGGGACAGAGGATTTGGTCCTTCAATGTTCATTTCGTGCTATAATGGACATTTAGTGATATTTACTCCTCCCTTTTCTTAATTCTTCATTCACTTCCTATTTTACATCTAGTATTCTCTATATTGATTTTATGTGGTAGGATTAAAGTTGTACTGGAATTAATAGCTTGTTTTTACGTATTTTTATTGGTCCATACAAATGGCAACAACTGGAAAGTGAGGAAAAGAGGGATTAGATGTTCAAACGTGAAAGCTGAGTTGGGGCGATATAAACTGTCAAAATTTAAAGTTCCTACGGTTGAGAGAGGCCTGGAAACAATTTTAGAAGGATTTGAAATAAATTACCAGTGTAAGTGAAAGGTTTACAAAGTGGCAGTTGTATACTTAGTTTCCTAAGCTTATAGAAGTAATTAAGCAAAGAAAGTTAAAACTATGTAACACTATGTCTACTAGCATGTGCCGTGTTTTCCACAGTATAATTTTTATAATGTGAAAAAATATTTAATTATTTTACAGTGAATACACTTCTAAACACTACTACGTTTGGCTAAGCATTGCTAGTTCAGGAGAAAAACCAAACCAGCTGTCAAGGTTCCTCCCCCACTCTGAACTCTAGGGTACAGATGTGGGGACCTGCATGAAAAACCTCCTAAGCTTATCTTTACCAGCTTAGGTCAAAACTTCCCCAAGGTACAAAATATTACCCCTTGGACAGGCCGCTACCACCACCAAACTAATACTGGTTACTGGGGAAGAGCTGTTTGGACGCGTCCTTCCCCCCAAAATACTTCCCAAAACCTTGCACCCCACTTCCTGGACAAGGTTTGGTAAAAAGCCTCACCAATTTGCCTAGGTGACTACAGACCCAGACCCTTGGATCTTAAGAACAATGAACAATCCTCCCAACACTTGCACCCCCCCTTTCCTGGGAAATGTTGGATAAAAAGCCTCACCAATTTGCATAGGTGACCACAGACCCAAACCCTTGGATCTGAGAACAATGAAAAAGCATTCAGTGTTTTACAAGAAGACTTTTAATAAAAAATAGAAGTAAATAGAAATAAAGAAATCCCCCCTGTAAAATCAGGATGGTAGATATCTTACAGGGTAATTAGATTCAAAAACATAGAGAACCCCTCTAGGCAAAACCTTAAGTTACAAAAAAGATACACAGTCAGAAATAGTTATTCTATTCAGCACAATTCTTTTCTCAGCCATTTAAAGAAATCATAATCTAACACATACCTAGCTAGATTACTTACTAAAAGTTCTAAGACTCCATTCCTGTTCTGTCCCCGGCCAAGACAACTACAGACAGACACACAAACCCTTTGTTTCTCTCCCTCCTCCCAGCTTTTGAAAGTATCTTGTCTCCTCATTGGTCATTTTGGTCAGGTGCCAGCGAGGTTACCTTTAGCTTCTTAACCCTTTACAGGTGAGAGGAGCTTTCCCCTGGCCAGGAGGGATTTCAAAGGGGTTTACCCTTCCCTTTATATTTATGACACGCCCCCCAAATCTCAGCTAGGGTGAAACACTGGCTGGGATTTCTTCCTGGAGCTCTAGGAAAACAGAGTTAATAAGACACATGCATCTCTAAATATACTACCAAGTACATAAAGACTAACAATATTTTCCACATCTCAAGGACGATTTTAACCAGTTGATTCTGGGAAACTTTCACGGGAGAGTGCATCAGCCACTTTGTTAGAAGCTCCTGAGATGTGTTGGATGTCGAAATCAAAATCTTGGAGAGCTAAACTCCACCGAAGAAGTTTTCTGTTAGTTTCTTTGACGGTGTGAAGCCACTTTAGTGCAGCATGGTCGGTTTGCAGGTGGAAACGCCGTCCCCAAACATATGGGCGTAGCTTTTCCAGAGCGTAGACAATGGCATAACATTCTTTTTCAGTGACTGACCAGTTGCTTTCCCTCTCAGACAGTTTTTTGCTGAGAAACACTACAGGGTGGAATTCTTGATCAGGTCCTTTCTGCATTAAAACTGCTCCCACACCACGCTCGGATGCATCTGTGGTTACTAGGAACGGTTTGTCAAAGTCTGGGGCCCTTAGTACAGGGTCAGACATGAGTGTCGCTTTAAGCTTGTTAAAGGCCTTCTGACACTTTCCGGTCCACTGAACAGCATTTGGCTGTTTCTTTTTGGTTAGGTCTGTCAGTGGGGCAGCGATTTGGCTGTAATGCGGTACAAATCGTCTGTAATAACCGGCCAAGCCTAAGAAGGATTGAACCTGTTTCTTTGACTTTGGGACAGGCCACTTTTGGATAGCATCCACTTTGGCCTGTAGGGGGCTGATAGTTCCTTGACCCACCTGGTGTCCAAGGTAAGTCACTCTGTTTAGGCCTATTTGACACTTCTTAGCCTTAACAGTTAGTCCTGCCTCCCTTATGCGCTCAAGGACTTTTTGTAGATGTTCCAGGTGGTCTGCCCAGGAATCCGAAAATATGGCCACATCGTCAAGGTAGGCGACTGCATATTCTCCTAATCCCGCTAGGAGACCATCTACAAGTCTTTGGAAAGTGGCGGGTGCATTTCGCAGCCCGAAAGGGAGTACATTAAATTCATACAGCCCGAGATGTGTGATGAAGGCTGACCTTTCCTTGGCAGATTCATCTAGCGGTACCTGCCAGTACCCCTTGGTTAAGTCCAAGGTAGAGATGAACTGGGCCCTTCCCAGTTTCTCTAATAGTTCATCTGTGCGTGGCATGGGATAGTTGTCTGGGCGAGTTACAGCATTTAGCTTACGGTAGTCCACGCAAAAACGTATTTCCCCATCTGGTTTGGGAACTAGAACCACTGGAGATGCCCATGCACTTTCAGAGGGGCGGATTACACCCATCTGTAACATATCCTGGATCTCCCTTTCTATAGCAGTTTTAGCTTGAGGAGACACCCGGTAAGGTTGGACCCTAATTGGGTGAGCATTACCTGTGTCAATGGAGTGGTATGCCCGTTCAGTCAGTCTTGGGGTGGCTGAGAACGTTGGCGCGTAGCTAGTGCACAGCTCCTGGATCTGCTGTCGCTGCATACGCCCAAGGGTCATGGAGAGGTTCACCTCTTCCACACCACCAGCACATTTCCCTTCATAATAGACACCTTCAGGCCACTCAGCGTCGTCTCCTCCCTGGGCTGTAAACTGACAAACCTTTAATTCTCTGGAATAAAAGGGCTTTAGAGAATTAATATGATACACCTTAGGCTTTCGGTTGGAGGTGGGGAATGCTATGAGATAATTAACAGCTCCCAGGCGCTCCTGGACCACGAATGGCCCTTCCCACGATGCTTCCATTTTATGGGCCTGGAGCGCCTTTAAGACCATGACCTGGTCTCCTACTTTGAAGGAACGCTCTCTGGCATGTTTATCATACCAGGCTTTTTGCTCTTTTTGAGCATCCTGTAAGTTTTCTCTAGCAAGGGCTAAAGAGGTTCGGAGGGTGTTTTGTAGGTTGGTTACAAAGTCCAGAATGTTAGTTCCTGGAGAAGGTGTAAATCCCTCCCATTGCTGCTTCACCAACTGCAATGGCCCCTTAACCTCACGGCCATATACAAGTTCAAATGGGGAAAACCCTAAACTGGGATGTGGTACAGCTCTGTAGGCAAAGAGCAACTGCTGCAATACTAGGTCCCAATCATTGGAGTGCTCATTTACGAATTTACGTATCATGGCCCCCAAAGTTCCATTAAACTTCTCCACCATGCCATTTGTTTGATGATGGTAAGGAGTGGCAACCAAGTGATTTACCCCATGAGCTTCCCAAAGGTTTTTCATAGTTCCTGCCAGGAAATTAGTCCCTGCATCTGTGAGGATGTCGGAGGGCCAACCTACCCTGGCAAAAATGTCTGCTAGTGCCTGGCACACACTTTTAGCCCTGGTGTTGCTTAGAGCTACTGCTTCCGGCCATCGGGTGGCAAAATCCATGAAAGTCAGTATGTACTGCTTTCCTCTGGGTGTCTTTTTCGGAAAAGGACCCAGAATATCCACAGCTACTCGCTGAAATGGAACTTCAATGATGGGGAGTGGCTGGAGAGGAGCTTTGACCTGGTCTTGGGGTTTTCCCACTCTTTGGCACACCTCACAAGACTGGACATAGGTAGAAACATCCTTGCCCATTCCCTCCCAGTGGAATGACCCCCCCAAACGGTCTTTGGTCCTGTTCACCCCAGCATGGCCACTAGGGTGATCATGGGCTAAGCTCAAGAGCTTGGCCCGGTATTTAGTTGGAACTACCAACTGTCTCTGAGGATGCCAGTCTTCCTGGTGTCCCCCAGAAAGAGTTTCCTTGTATAAAAGTCCTCTTTCTACAACAAACCTGGATCGATTAGAAGAGCTGAGAGGCGGTGGGTTGCTCCGTGCCGCCGTCCAAGCTCTCTGGAGGCTTTCATCTGCTTCTTGTTCGGTCTGGAACTGTTCCCTTGATGCTGGAGACATCAGTTCCTCATGGGATTGTGGACCTAGGCTTGGTCCCTCTGGAAGCGATATAGGGGATGGAGCTGTTTCTGTTGACTGTGAACCGCTCTCCGCTGGTGTACTATGTTGGGATTCAGGCTCCGGCTGAGCCTCTTGTGTAGGGTTATCGGCTGCTGCCAGTTCAGGTTCGGTGGGGCCCTCTGGTGTTGAGGTTGCAAGTACTGGATTCAGTGCTGACACGGGGTCTGGTGTTGGTTGTTCGGCTGGTTCCGGTTCTGGGACTGGTTCCGTCTGGGTCTCTGGGACTGGATCCACTACTGCTGTTGCAGACATTGGCCTGGGGTCCAGGTCCATCACCTCTGACTGGGTCCTGATAGAAGTTTCCGGAACAGAGCTAGGCCTCACGGCTTGTTTAGCCTGGTTGCGGGTGACCATTCCCACCCTCTTGGCCTGCTTCACATGATTGGCCAAGTCTTCCCCCAACAGCATGGGGATGGGATAATCATCATAGACTGCAAAAGTCCACATTCCTGACCAGCCCTTGTACTGGACAGGCAACTTGGCTGTAGGCAAATTGAAAGAGTTGGACTTGAAGGGTTGAATCGTCACTTGGATCTCTGGGTTGAATAAATTGGGGTCCACTAAGGAAGCATGGATAGCTGACACTTGTGCTCCGGTGTCCCTCCACGCGGTGACCTTCTTCCCACCCACACTCACAGTTTCCCTCCGCTCCAAGGGTATCTGGGAGGTATCTGGGCCTGTGGACCTCTGGTGTGATTCCGGTGCAATGAACTGTAATCTGTTGGGGTTCTTGGGGCAGTTGGCCTTTACATGCCCCAGCTCGTTACACTTAAAACATCGTCCAGCTGACGGGTCACTGGGGCGAGGAGGGTTGCTGGAGAACGGGGTGGTGGGACGATAAGGGGTCTGGAGGGTTCTTTGGGAGGTAGGTGGGGCTTTGGGCGGCCCCCGGTAATAGGGTGTGGTCTGGGGTGGTCCCTTCTGGTCTCCGCTCCAACTGCGACCAGTTTTCTTCTTCTCTGCCACCTCCACCCATCTGGCTCCAATCTCTCCTGCCTCAATTACAGTTTTGGGTTTCCCATCTAGGATGTATCTTTCTATTTCCTCAGGAACACCCTCTAAGAATTGTTCCATTTGCATTAGGAAGGGCAAATTTACTGGAGATTCAACACTTGCTCCTGATATCCAGGCATCCCAATGTTTTACAATGTGGTAGGCATGTCGGGTAAATGACATGTCTGGTTTCCACCTTAGGGCTCTGAACCTCCGACGAGACTGCTCGGGTGTTATCCCCATTCTGACTCTCGCCTTGGATTTAAACAGTTCATACTTGTTCATGTGTTCTTTAGGCATTTCAGCTGCCACCTCAGCTAAGGGTCCACTGAGCTGCGGCCTCAGCTCTACCATGTATTGGTCAGTAGAGATGTTGTACCCAAGGCAGGCCCTTTCGAAGTTTTCTAAGAAGGCCTCAGTATCATCACCTGCCTTGTAGGTGGGGAACTTTCTGGGATGGGAAGTGGTACCTGGAGAAGGATTGCTAGGGTTTGTTGGTATATTCTGCTGGGCCTTTATCCTCTCCATCTCCTCCACATGCTTCCTCTCTTTTTCCTTCTCCTCCTCCACATGCTTCCTCTCTTTTTCCCTCTCCTCCTCCACATGCTTCCTTGCCTCCATTTCCCTCTTGTGGGCAGCCTCTTGGTGTTGTTCTGCCTCCCTTTCTTGTTCCTTCTTCAGCTGCATGAGTTCTATCTGTCTTTCATGTTCCCTTTGTTTTTCCTCAGCCTGAAATTTGGCTAATTCCAGCTGTAGTCGAGCTGAGGATTTGGCCATTCTAACCTCTCTGTTTTTAACTAACTTTACACCCGAGGTTTAGAAATAAACAAACAAAACTTGGCTGTAAAATTTTGCTGTGCTGGAATAGAATACCTATTCTCTGATAGTGATTGTCAGCCTACAGAAAAAGACAATTCCCTTGTCTCTGCTCTGGGCCCAAATTAAAGCAAAAACCCTCCAACTACTTGGAAACCTGCTTACCCAGCCCAAAGAAGAAAAAAATTTCTTTTCAAACCTGTGCTCCTTGTAAAACAAAAAAAAAATCAAAATCCTAAAAAAACCCTGCCACTTTTGTCTCCAGGCAAATGGGTAGAGCACACACCCCCTATTTACTTTTAGGAAGAAAAGAAAAAAAAAAAAAAAACCTCTGGGTTGGAAGACTGTGAATTTCCCTGCAGGAGTTAAGTACCCTGCCTCCAGGCAAGAAAACCTGCAATTCACAAGATAATCCCCTTTTGTCTCTGCTTGGCCACAAAGCAGAGAGAAACCAAGCTGCTTTCAGTTTCAAAGCTGCCTTCTGGACTTCCTAAAAATTCCTTTTTAAAATCTGTATTTCTAGTTCAAAAAATCTCAACTGGATCTCAAAATGATTTCAGGTTAATCCCACCACTGTGCCACCATGTCAAGGTTCCTCCCCCACTCTGAACTCTAGGGTACAGATGTGGGGACCTGCATGAAAAACCTCCTAAGCTTATCTTTACCAGCTTAGGTCAAAACTTCCCCAAGGTACAAAATATTACCCCTTGGACAGGCCGCTACCACCACCAAACTAATACTGGTTACTGGGGAAGAGCTGTTTGGACGCGTCCTTCCCCCCAAAATACTTCCCAAAACCTTGCACCCCACTTCCTGGACAAGGTTTGGTAAAAAGCCTCACCAATTTGCCTAGGTGACTACAGACCCAGACCCTTGGATCTTAAGAACAATGAACAATCCTCCCAACACTTGCACCCCCCCTTTCCTGGGAAATGTTGGATAAAAAGCCTCACCAATTTGCATAGGTGACCACAGACCCAAACCCTTGGATCTGAGAACAATGAAAAAGCATTCAGTGTTTTACAAGAAGACTTTTAATAAAAAATAGAAGTAAATAGAAATAAAGAAATCCCCCCTGTAAAATCAGGATGGTAGATATCTTACAGGGTAATTAGATTCAAAAACATAGAGAACCCCTCTAGGCAAAACCTTAAGTTACAAAAAAGATACACAGTCAGAAATAGTTATTCTATTCAGCACAATTCTTTTCTCAGCCATTTAAAGAAATCATAATCTAACACATACCTAGCTAGATTACTTACTAAAAGTTCTAAGACTCCATTCCTGTTCTGTCCCCGGCCAAGACAACTACAGACAGACACACAAACCCTTTGTTTCTCTCCCTCCTCCCAGCTTTTGAAAGTATCTTGTCTCCTCATTGGTCATTTTGGTCAGGTGCCAGCGAGGTTACCTTTAGCTTCTTAACCCTTTACAGGTGAGAGGAGCTTTCCCCTGGCCAGGAGGGATTTCAAAGGGGTTTACCCTTCCCTTTATATTTATGACACCAGCATAATGGCTTTTGATCTTAAGTATCTCAAGTGGACTTGAACAAATGACTAATTAAAAGTACAGCTAATAGTAACAGTCTTTGTTGTATACCCTGTAACATAAACATGGCAGGGAGTAAAGCCATTACCTATTACAAATACTGCTGTAGTATAAAATCATCATTCCAATCTTATATCAAAATTATTATTTACAGTTTCTAATATGACTAGAGGCCGTATCCTGCACTCTGTGCACACCTCAAATTCCTGGTGGTTGCACCTGCTACATGTTTTAAACCCTCAATCCGTCGCTGTAGGTAATTAGTAACCTAAATCCTGATTCTGGATCCCTTGAAGAATTTGTCAGTGAGAGTGAACAGGATCACTAGAGTCCTGCAAATCTGCAGATATCCACTTTATATCTGCAGAGATCCGCATCCGCGGATGCAGCTATCCGCAGACCAGGTTTGCGGATCGTGGATAGATGTGGGTCTAAATTTTATATCTAGAGCCCTGCAAATCTGTGGATATTCACTTTACACCCACGGACCATGTTTGCAGATCTGCTGCAGATACAAATTTTTCATCCACACAGGGCTCTAAGGATCAGGACTTAGGTTATTGATTGCCTACATTGACTTGTGGGGACAGGGCCGGGGTTGTGGAGGAGAGTTTAAAAGATATAGGATAAAATTTTCAGTAGTAATGTAGGCACTCAGTCTCCTAAGTCCCATTGATTTTTCAGTTAAGTGCTTTCAGAAATTTTACCCATAATAGAAATTTGTTCAAAACATCTTTGCAAAATGGAAACTGGTTTCCTATTAAAAGGCTATGCTCAAGGTTGGGATAATATTTACAATGAACTTGGGAAGGATGGCAGATTTTCAAAAGCAGAAAGTGGAGTTAGGCACGTCTTCCTTATGCTAAGTAAGCCATCTACTCTGGTTTTTTTATTGATTTATCTGACAAATTTCTCATTTATGAGGAGAAAATGGGTTGAATGTTGGTTGAAGGGCCAAAATGGAAAATATAATTGAAGCTGGGGACTGGTAGGAGATGTGGGAGATGGAGCTGATTAATGGGTGGAGGATTTCGAGATGGGGTTTCAGTGTGCTTAAGATTTAAAAAAATCAACAGAAAAACTTTGCAACTAACAAGATATGTCCTATCATCACCCTGATCACTTCCTTCTATGTTGTATCCTTTGCCTTTTAAGCTTGTCCTCTTCTGTATTTAGAAAATGTCTAGCACACTTTGGGCAATACTACAATTGGGCTTGTCTATGCAAGGAAAAAGTCCTCAGTACCTAGTGTGCACTAGCTACTTCACATAACTCCTAAGGGCATGTCTACACTTGCCATTTAAAGCAGAAAAAGTCCCTTTTTTGCGCAAAAATCATGGGAGTGTCTACACTTGCCAATGACATTTTGCAGTGAAACTGAGAAGTTTCCCCACAAAAAGAAAACCACCTCCACGAGAGGCGTACAGCTCTTACTGGTGATGCTTTTGCGGTGATGTGCAAGTAAAGACATTCTTCCTGTTTATAGAGCTTTTAGCCTCCTGAGGATATCCCACAATGCCTAGGTGACCACTCTGGCCAGCAGCTCTGCTGCTCTGACGCCGGGTAAACAGACTTCCACCCCTCCCGCTGTAAAGCCCCGGGAACTTTGAAACTCCCCTTCCTGTTTTCTTGGCAAGTGCTCACTTATCTGACAAGGTGAGAGTGGCTGCTTCTTGGAGCAAACGATCCCCTGCTTGGAGCATTGCTGACCTAGTGGAGCTGATCAGCATTTGGGGAGAGGAGGCTGTGCAGGGACCCAGGATGATCCGCGACCACCCCTCGCCCCTTCCCATAAGACCCATAGTCAAAATGGAGAGAGCTGCATGTGGGATAGGTGCCCTAGAGCGCTGCTTTCATCCGCGAGGTAAGTGCTGCTAATGTAAACGCTCTCTGACGCCTGAGGAATTAAATGAGTACAAAACCAACACTTTACTTTCACTGGTTCCCTACCACCGGTGAAACTTACGCCGCAAAAACTCTGCAACTCTGTAGACACACCCTAAGAGTGCCCATTGTATGTATCAGCTTAATGCACCTTGGAAATGTGCTAAGCAAAATCATCTGAGGGCACTGTCAGTGTTTAGAAGAGTGTTCACTTGGGGCATTAGTATGGAGTAGCTAGTGTGCTTTAAATTCACACTGTAGCTTACTGTGCACTAACATCTCCATGTAGACAAACACTTTATAACAAATTAAGTAAAGTGTGCATGTGTGCATGCATATATGTGTGTAAGGTATACATATTCAACAGCGAGTAACTGAGCTAAGTGCTTGGAAGATGCTCAGGGTAAGGGGAGAGGTATTGTCCACCGTAGCTGGCTGTGGTGCCTCTCCAAGGAGGCACTTCACCCAACTGGTAGAGTAGACCTTGGATCACTTCAAGTGTGCCCTCCCCATATGGATGGGAGTAAAATAGGTCGATATGTGCAGTCTGGTCTGTCCATTGCCTCTCCCCTCCATGGCCCTTGTCTGCAGCACAGGAGGTGCTTCCAGAGCTGTGCCTTGCACAGTGTGAATCCCAAGAATCTTATTCCCCTCCTTGCACAGCAGACCTGCTCTTGTTCCCCTGCCAAGATCTGTCTCTGCAGAGGCAAAAGTTGGTCCTAGGAGACCATTACATTTGATAGACTTGTAGGAAGTCTGAGAAGACAGTGGTCAATACTTCTCATTATTATTAGTAGAGCCCTGCATGGATACAAAATGTATACTTGTGGATGCGAATATCTATGGATATAAAGCGGATATCTGTGGAGTTGCAGGGATCTACCAGGAACTGCACTGGCGAAAGCAATGGCATGTCAGGCCACTGCTTACAAGAGCCAGCGCCCAGCTCAGGCAGCTCCTCTGGCGTATCTGTACGACCTCCAGCCCTACCAACTGGGGTGGGCACCAAGCTCACTGGCAGCTGTCCCGGGTCGCACTAGTGTGTTCAAGCAGCTCACATAGTACCGAGGAGTCCCTTTCATGCAGCAATCTGCATCTCCTGTTCAGCAGTGTGTGAACCTCTAGCATACATTAGTGCAAGAAGCAGTAAAAATTATCTATCTTGATTTAGTAAAGATTTTGACACAATCCCACATGACATTCTCTAAGCAAAATAGGGAAATGTAGTCTAAATGAAATTAGTATAAGATGGGTGCATAACTGGTAGAAAAATCATAATCAGAGCAGTTATTAATGGCTCGCTGTCAAACTGAGAAGACGTATCTAGTGCTGTCCTGCAAGGGTCAGTCCTGGGCCTGGTACTAGTCAATACTTTCATTAACGACTTGGATAATGGAGTGGAGAGTATGGTTATAAAATTTGTGGATGACACTTATCTGAGAGGGGTTGCAAGCACTTTGGAGACCAGGATTAGAATTCAAAACAACCTTGACAAATTGGAGAATTGGTCTGAATTCAATAAGATGAAATTCAGTAAAAACAGGTGGAAAGTACTTCACTTAAGAAGGAGAAAACAAAGGCACAACTACAAAATGGGGATTAACTGGCTAGGTGCTAATACTGCTGAATCACAAATTGAACGTGAGTCAATACGATGAAGTTGCAAAAAAGTTTAATCTCATTTTGGGCTGTATTAGCAAGAGTGATGTATATAAGATATGGAGGTAATTGTCCTGCTCTTGGTTGGCACTGGTGACGCCTCAGCTGGAGTACTGTGTCCAAATCTGGGCACCACACTAAACACACAAATTGGAGAGGTCCAGTGGAAAGAAACAAAAATGATAAAATGTTTAGAAGACCTGACCTAAGAGGAAAGGATAAAAAACTGTTTAGACTTGAGAAACGAAGAACGAGGGGGACCTCATAAGTCTTCGTATATATTAAGAGCTGTTATAAAGAAGACAGTGATCAGTTGTTCTCCATGTTCACTGAAGTTAAGAACAAGAAGCAATAGACATAATCTGCAGAAGGGAGATTTATGTTAGATATTAGTAAAATCTTAAGCGTATTTATGCTTTGGAATATGCTTCCAAGGGAGATTGTTGAATCTCCATCCTGACAGCTGTGGTCTAGGTGTACTTGGTTCTGCCTCAG
Source organism: Lepidochelys olivacea (assembly GCF_965140295.1). Classification (NCBI taxonomy): domain Eukaryota; kingdom Metazoa; phylum Chordata; order Testudines; family Cheloniidae; genus Lepidochelys; species Lepidochelys olivacea. The sequence continues at coordinate 135,470,273 of NC_140411.1, read as the reverse complement.
CGCAGGGGGTCAGACTTGATGACTTGTTAAGGTCTCTTCCAGCTCTACATTTCCATAATTCTATGATATATAATCTGTATACGTGCAGTGTAATTTATGTGAATATATTACAAGGTGTGTATTTAGCATATGGTTGAGCTTGTGGTTTCCCCTGTATCCAGGTTGCCTAACACTTTCCATTATAAAAGATTATTGTAAAGAAGTGCTTTTTGATAAGCTGTGACATATTATGTAATTTTTATGCACCATGCATGCACATTTAATGCAAAGCAGATAAACTTTATAAGTACCAGCATGCTGTGTGTATGTGTGTAATAGGTGGTGTTTGGTAGCACCGTCTGTTATTGAAGTTGCTCAACACTTCCTATTATAAGGCCCTATTTTTAGTTGCTTATAACTTCACTTTAATCTCTGTCTAAGATGCCCATCTGTAAAATGCGAGTAATAGTATTCCATCACCTCACAGGGATGTTATGGAGATACATTAATTAATGTTGTGAACAACTCAAAAGCTATAGTTTTGAGCATTCTAGACAAGCTGGTGAGGAAATAAATGATTCTGTCTTCAAAACAGAGTTTGCAGTGTGCAGTAAATAAGGCATTGGACCTCACTTTGAACAAAGGGGAGAAAATCAAATAATGAACAGCTGCTCATTCAGTGAGTACTGTCTATCTTGTGCACTGAATGAGTCAGGGCTCCTAAGGAAATGAGAGTTTGTGATGAAAAAAAAGTCTCATAATGCGTACAGACAAGGGGGATGATATATGGTTGCACGAGCTACTTTAATTCTGGCATTTCCTAACTTCTGGGTGCTTGACTCTGCAATCGTAATGTTCTTTTCATGTAGTTTTCTGTATGTAATATATATGTGTATCTCACTAACACAGTGCAGAACATATACTGTATACTTTACTGTATATTTTACATAAGGGACTTGATCCAATGTCTACTGAATTCACTGAGGATCCTTTAGGTCTTTTACATGTCAAGTCTCACTCATTAGCATGCTATCTCACTCTCACACACATTCCTAAGCTTATCTCACTCACTTTGAGTAAATATATAAAGATTTAAACTATTTTTACTCAGGCACTGCTAGAGACCACAATACGTCCGGGACCTCAGGCATGAGTCATGGATTAAAAACCTGGACTATTGGGTGTCGCCAAGGACCAAAGATGAGAGTCCCTCTCTTAAGCAATGACCTAACACACGACCTAGAAAGTCTTACTCTTTGGCTTTGAATCTCACTTTTAAGGACAGCCAAGTGGATGAATCCTAGGTGACTCATTAACAAATGAAGGAGAAGAAAGGATGGTGATGCTTACGTTCATGTTAAAAATGGGCAAAATATCTTATGATGACAATAAAATTGTGTAATGACAGATCTATTTTCAGCGTATTGTGACAAGATATGGTTGCGTAGTATCTTTTGTTTTACATGTCAGCTGGTGTAGCTCCTTTGTCTCCAATTTGATGTACTTCAAATTATGCCTGCTAAGATTTAGAGACTATAAAACCAGAAATTACCATTGTGATTATCTAGTGTCAGCTCAAGCAACTGGACCATTATTTTTAATTTGGTCAGAATTTGTTCAAGAACCAAAGGAATTCTTTCTGTCCCAATGCCACAAAAATGTCCACTTAGACTTTGCTTCCATTGTGAAATGTTAGTTTGAATTTCATGGCTAACCCTGAAGCAAATATGTATATTTCACTATTACTAATTGACAGAAAAAATTACTTACCTCATCAGAATGAAATATTGACCTACAGAGTAAGATTTTGTATTCCTCTCCAAAGCTGGGAGACTGAATAGCTAAATCTGTTGATTAGATTTCCTAACTCAGTGGGTATTTATTGAATATATAGCATCCCATGTTGTATATTATATTTATTTTAACACATGTTGATTAGGACTGTTTAGACAAATGTTTAGGAACTTGTCATTCAATTAGGATAAATCTAGGCATGACATACATGAGGAGGAGAGGGGATACATAGGGAAGAGGTGGGGTTTTGTTGAGGTGGCTCTTCAGACCCACATAAAGGGATCAGCACTTATGGAAAATAAACTGTGTACTGTAAAGAGTCCAGTAAAATCTCTGTATGTTAAATTGATTATACAGGAAAAATGGTGTGAAACTGAGTATACAAAAAATGCTGTCAAATGCACAAAGAAACGAAACTTGGGAAGATCAGCCTTCCCCCCTCCTACACCTCTGGTTCTTTAGGAATCCTAATGTTTTTGCAACAATAATAGGTAAATTTTTCAGGGTAGAAATGATGCGGTGGGTTTTTGTTTTGTTTTGGGTTTTTTATAGGGCTGTTGATTAATTGCAGTTAACTCACACAATTAACTTAAAAAATTAATCACGATTAATTGCAGTTTTAATCACACTGTTAAAATACCAATTTAAATTTATTAAATATTTTGGATGATTTTCTAAATTTTCATATATATTGTATTTTGTGTTGTAATTGAAATCAAAGTGTATATTATTTTTTATTATAAATATTTGCACTGTAAAAAGATAAAAAAAACAGTATTTTTCAGTTCACCTCATGCAAGTACTGTAGTGCAATCTCTTTATCGTGAAAGTGTAGCTTACAAATGTAGATTTTTTTTTTTGTGACATAACTGCACTCAAAAACAAAACATGTAAAACTTCAGAGCCTACAAGTCCATCCAGTCCTACTTCTTGTTCAGCCAATCGCTAAGACAAACAAGTTTGTTTCAATTTACTGGAGATAATGCTGCCCTCTTCTAATTTACAATGTCACCAGCAAGTGAGAAGCATGTTCCCTGGAAGGTGGTTGAAGCATGAAGGGACATATGAATCTTTAGTGCATCTGGCACTTAAATACCTTGCCACGCCGCTACAACAGTGCCATGAGAACGCTTGTTCTCACTTTCAGGGGACACGGAAAAACAACAAGTGGGCAGCATTATCTCTGCAAATGTAAACAACGTTGTTTGTCTGAGCGACTGGCTGAACAAGAAGTAGGAGTGAGTGGACTTGCAGGCTCTAAATTTTACATGGTTTTATTTTTGAAATGCAGTTTTTTTGGTGCATAATTCTACATTTGTAAGTTCAACTTTCATGATAAAGAGATTGCACTACAGTACTTGTATTAGGTGAATTGAAAAATACTATTTTTTTTGTTTTTTTACAGTGCAAATACTTGTAAAAAAAATAACTGTAAGGTGACCACTGTACACTTTGTATTCTGTATTGTAGTTTAAATCAATATATTTGAAAACATAGAAAACATCCAAAAATATTTAAATAAATGGTATTCTGTTATTGTTTAACAGTGCGATTAATCATGATTAATTTTTTTAATTGCTTTACAGCCCTAGTTTTTTGCATAGATTAATTGATTCTGTGAAAACAAAGATGACATTTCAAAGATCAGGACTGTCCAAGAAGAGAATTTTTAAGGAAAGGGACCTGTGTTGTTTTGCTTACCAATGAAAGAGAAGGGTATGTTTGTTTAAACTGTGCATATGATGCTTCATGTTTTTCCACTTGATTTCCTGTAGGGTGACTTCACGTGGAACAGCATGTCAGGGCGCAGTGTTCGGCTGAAGTCAGTTCCCGTTCAAAGCCTTTCAGAGTTGGAGCGTGCCCGACTACAGGAAGTGGCCTTTTATCAGTTGCAGCAGGACTGTGACCTAGGTTGTCAGATTACTATTCCCAAAGGTAAGGCTCCATCAATCATTTCTATTTAGAATGGTGAAAGTTTAAACGTCTGTTTGGTTAACCACAAACTACATGTCACAGTAACATGGGAAGAAAAATATAGTATGTTGGTCACTGCTTGGCATGATCATATATTACGTTTTTCCTTGATCATCATAACCTTGTTGTAAATTATCAAGATTTTCAAAGTAACTAGTGATTTTGAGTGCCTCAGTTTATGGATATCCAACTGAGAGACCTAAAAAGATCCTGGTTTTCAGAATTATAGGACTGGAAGGGACCTTGAGGGGTCATCGAGTCCAGTCCCGTGCACTCATGGCAGGACTAGACCATCTAGAGTCTGACCATCCCTGACAAGTGTTTGTGTAACCTGCTCTTAAAAATCTCCAACGATGGAGATTCCACAATCTCCTTAGGCAATTTATTCCAGTGCTTTACTGCCCTGACAGGAAGTTTTTCCTAATGTCCAACCTAAACCTCCCTTGCTGCATTTCATGCCCATTGCTTCTTGTACTATCCTCAGAGGTTAAGAAGAACAATTTTTATCTCTCGTCCTTGTAACAACCTTTTATATACTTGAAAACTGTTATGTCCCCTCTCAGTCTTCTCTTTTCCTGACTAAACAAACCCATTTTTTTCAATCTTCCTTTATAGGTCATGTTTTCTAGATCTTTAATAATTTTTGTTGGTCTTCTCTGGACTTTCTCCAATTTGTCCACGTCTTTCCTGAAATATGGCACCCAGAACTGAACATAATACTCCAGTTGAGGCCTAATCAGCACAGAGTAGAGTGGAAGAATTACTTCTCGTGTCTCGCTTACAATACTCCTGCTAATACATCCCAGAATTATGTTTTCTTTTTTGCAACTGTGTTACACTGTTGACTCATATTTAGCTTGTGGTCCACTATGAGCCCCAGATCCCTTTCTGCAGTACTCCTTCCTAGGCAGTCATTTCCCATATTGTATGTGTGCAGCTGATTGTTCCTTTCTAAGTGGAGTACTTTGCATTTGTCCTTATTGAATTTCATCCTGTTTACTTCAGACCATTTCTCCAGTTCGTCCAGATCATTATAATCGTCTCCTCCAAAGCACTTGCAACCCCTCCCAGCTTGGTATCGTCCGCAAACTTTATAAGTGTACTCTCTATTCCATTATCTAAATCACTGATGAAGATATTGAACAGAACCAGACCCAGAACTGATCCCTGCGAGACCCCACTCATTATGCCCTTCCAGCATGACTGTGAACCACTGATAACTACTCTTTGGGAACAGTGTTCCAACTAGTTATGCACCCACCAGCTCCATCTAGGTTTTATTTCCCTAATTTGTTTATCAAGTATCAGAGGGGTAGCCGTGTTAGTCTGTATCCACAAAAACAATGAGGAGTCTGGTGGCACCCACCGAGCCCTACTACCCCTTCACTAAGCCCCAACCAGCTGCACCTGGATCTCCACCTCACTGAGCCCCACTCCCACAGCAATTAGACTCCCTCAGTAAACCCCCCACACCCAGACCTACCCGGCCGAGCTCTGTCCCCCCCCACACAGACCTCCTCTCCGTATGACCTCCAACCACCTTCACCTGGAGCCCCCTGCAAAGTGCCATTACCATTGCACCCAGAACACCACCCCCCCCAAAAAAAACAAAAAAACAAAAAAACCCTGTCCATTCAGATCCTCCCACTGGGCCGCCCGCACCAGAGTGCCCCACACAGAACCCTCTCAACCCATACCTGGATCCTCCCACACTAAGCCCCTCCACACTTGGATCCTGCCAGGCTGAGCCTGCCTGCCCACACTGGTGCACCTGGCACAGAGGGGCAGGGCCCTTGGATGTTTCTGGGGCAGGCCCAATCCTTGCACTGTGTCAGGGTTGGGTGCAGCCCCACCGCTGAGTCTGTGACCCTCGGGGAGCTGCAGAGTGATCTCCCACCTCTGTGCAGCCAGTGGCCTGTGCTCCCCAGTGCCATGCTGGAGTCTCCACATTTATTTGACAGATAAAATTTGCCAAATTTTAAAATATTTTGTGCAGAATTTTAAATTTTTTGGCACAGACTTCTTAATTTTTTGGTGCAGAATGCCCTCAGGGGTAACCCCCATCAGCTCCATCGTCCGCTGGCTGCAGCACAGGGATGGAGCAAGTGGGCAAACACGCAGGTGCTGGTGAGGTGGCAGGAAGCTTGTGGGTGATTGGTGATTTGGGGGGAGCTGGGCCACCTGGCCTATCAGGGAAGCAGTGCTGCCAAGTGCCCCTTGGCCAGTCTGCCTGCCCTGCCGCAGGGCCTCAGAGCCTGGCTGGGAGGGGTGACAGAGCCAGGCTCTGGCTCCCTGCCCTGGGGAGGGGGAGAGGCCTGCTGGGAGGTGCAGACTGGCAGGCTGCACCAACCGCTTTGCCACCATGACAGGGAGCAACACTTCCCCCTACCTCAAGAGTGAGGCCGCACGTACTCCCACCAGCACCCCTCCAGTACCACCTCCCAGTACACACACACACCCTTCCAACGCCCACCAACTGCCCCCTCCCAGTACAAACACACCTCTCCTGCATCCCCCAAATACCCTTCCCAGTACATGCACACCCCTCCAGCACCACCCAAATATCCCCTCCAGCACCCCCATCCCCCATCTCCCCTTCAGCTCTTCCCCTCCTCCCCAACTCTCCCCCCAGTTGACAGTGTCCTTTATTGGGGAACTTGAAACATAGTAACCCTCAGTTGCATGGGGGGTAATGTGCCTATAATTATTTTATTTGACAAAATCAAAATTAATACTTTTTGGAAACTCAAAACAAATGCAAAGCTTAAACAGTTGTAGGAAAGTGTTTTAATACTAATATTTCCATCTATTTGATGGTTTATATATGTTCTTTCTCAAAGTCTCAGATGTAATTTATTACATCTTTCTTGGAGGTTATTTTTAGGTTATACAGTGGTTTGATTTTATTTTTCATTTAATGCACTAAAAATATAAGCAATAGGCCCTGGGTACATTACACAGCATTGTGTAATGTGTTTGTTGAACAGGGGCACTTGTAGGTTGAAAAATGTTTCTTTGGAGTCTGGACCTTGACTGTACCTTGTCTAAGAAATTTGGACTTTGACAAAAAATAATTGGCTATTCCTGCAGTAGATCATCTCTATTCAGCAATGCACTTAACACGTGGTAAAAGTTAAACCTGTCCATAAGTGCTTTGGTGAATAGGGAGGGGCTTGAACATGTGATTAACTGTTTTCCTAAACTGGGGCCTTACAGATACCTGAGATGTGAGGGGCAGTGAAGGACCTCCATGGTCTGATTGCCACAGTGGGGAGCAATGACCCTCCATGTCCTGTATGCTGAGGGAGAAGGGATGCAATGGGGGGCTGAGGGGGGAGGGGAAGAAAGACAAGCATAAATCACTTTAAAGTGCATGAGTGTGAAAGGTATCTTGAATGGTCTTAAAGTAACCATCATTGGTGCACAGTAATCAACAACTGATGTGAAAAGGAAAATGCAAAAACAAGAAGCAGCCAATGTGGCTTCATGTGACATTGGCCAAATGTGAAGTTAAAAAAACCAAACAAACAGTTGTGCAAATAGAGAAGAGAGAGGGAGCAAGAATATACAAAGACTGTTCAGGCTCGCAGACTAAAGAGTACATCAAGACAGCAACATGATTAAATGATAGTCAAGTGGATTAAGGAGAATAAAAAGGACTTTTATAAATATCAGTGGGAATGAAAACACTGGAGTATGTTATTGTAGATGGTAAATTCCTTGGTGGCAGTGACTGTGTAGTCCTTGCACAAAGGGGCTCCAAACTTAAAGGGGAATCTGGGAGCTAAAGCAATAGAGATAACATAATAATTAATGGAGAGAAAGCAAGACAATTAATACATTAAGAAGATTAAATTGATGCTAATTCTAAAAACTATCTGTGTATTTATAAAGCACCCATCAGTGTGCAATCTGAGCACAAATGGCTAAGCTATTGAAATACTTTTTGTAATTGGTCTTTAACAAGATAAGTAAGGAGGAAATATATAGAGAATTAGGAACCAATGAAGCTTGTATAAATACAGCTGCTGGAAAATCCTTAGCTGAGAGAATCCTGGAAAATGGAATACTGTGTGCATACTAGCAAATCTGAATGATGTGCATTCTGAGGCATTATGGAAATTGTTTGTTTAATGTATTAAACACTCTGAATTTTTTTGTGAAAAGTCATGGAGAATTGGGAGATTCCTACCAGAGGAATGGAAAAAAATTACATGTAGTCACAATGTTCAAAACTGAAGAGAATGGGATTTAGCTGAATTTTAGTAAAACATTTGAAAGTCACATAAAAATCACATAAAGAATTCCATTTGGCTTGGATGTGTGCATTGTCACATGGATTGAATGCCAGCTGAAGGCCTGTAAATGAAGGCTTATGCTATATGGCAATATATTGAGTTGGGGGAAGGGTCGAATTGGAGACTAGTAGGTTCAGGCCTTAGGTTTTTTTATTTTTATTTTTATATGCACCGCTCAGGGCCAGGCATAAACTTGTCATCTTTGGGTCTGGTCCAGTGCCCATTGCAGTCAGTGAGGGTCTTTTCCATTACTTCAATGGCATTGGATCCGGCTTTTTTTTTGGAGAAATGGTCATGTGCAAATGGCATAGTATCAAAAATATTTTATCTTATACTTTTTTCCTCTATGCCATTGATTCTCCCCTAAACTAAATCTATGACATCACAAATAGGAAGTGTTTTGTTTATAGTCTACAAACAATACTGTGGTATGAAAAATAGTTGATGTTTTCACAGAATTGTGTGCAGAGTCAGATGAATAAGTCCCTTTCCTGCCCCAAAATTGCTCAATTATATTTCTTATTGGTAATGTGGCTGCATGCCACAATCACATAGACAACATAACAGCACAGTAAACAGCTTGCTGCAAATTAGGCAAATAGTGTTATTACCATGATGACAATCCACCTGATTGAAATGAATGGCAGGAAGCAGAAGCCAGATAAATTCAAAATTAGAAATAAGGCATACATTTTAATAGTAACAGTATGGTGATTAATCATTGGAACAAACTATCAAGGGAAGTGGTAGATTCTGCATCTTTTGATGTCAACTGCATGCCTTTCTGGAAGATATTCTTTAGTCAAACACAACTAAGTGATCTCAGTACATGAGTGTCTTGGTGAAATTTAATGTCCTGTGTTAACTAGGTGGTCAGACTAGACAATTTAATGGTCTTGTCTTATTTAAATTCTGTGAATCTAGGAGTCTTGATGGCAGCCTGGACTGACTTCTCCCAATCATTGTCTTCAAATTACTGTGCAAACTAGATGGATCTGGAGGTTCTTGCCCATGAGGGGTTGGATAGAGTGCCAGTGGGAGGAAATAGAGGTTGTGTCCACAATTGAGTGCAGAGGAAGTTAGGGTAATAGCAGAGAGAACTTTCCATTTGAAGAGCAGAGAGGAATTTGCAGCTGCTCAAGGGAGTGCTGCAAAGAGGGATGACACATCCAGATCTCCCCGGGGACAGCTTAAGCGACTATCAGCACAGATCTCTTCAGCAGCATGAAACGGCTTGCACTCCTCCACGCCACACAGCACTGGAACATGATCAATAAGCGTCAACCCATCCCTGGTAGGCAGACCACTGGCTTTGTGACAGTCAGAGCAGAAAGGCTGAGAATTGAATGAGCACAAAGAGCACATGGCTTTGTCACTTGTAAAGGTGGCCCTTCTGTGTGGGGACTTAGCTGTATGAGCAGACCAGTGTGGAGACATTTATACTGCTTTTGTCCATGCTTTACAGTTCTGTTTGGCACATTTCACAAGCTGAAAACTCACTTGAGAATAAAACAACAACGAACACAAAAGCTAATGGCTTTTTGTATATTGGTTTCATTTATGATTAGTTTTGACAGTTTGAAGCAGCCTCTGATTATTGCATTGGGACTGAAAAATAAGTTCCCTTTTTATATATGCCTAGAGAGTGGTTGTTGCTTTAAATCTGCAGCTGAACGTGCAGGTAATACGATGTGCTTTCATAGCAGCACAGCTGAAATGACCTTGCTGAAAGTCTAGGACAATGCCTTTGTCCTAGAAATCTGTAGGTTGATAGTAAAATATAAGCAGATAGGCTCATTATTCTTCTGTGCTCTAAATGAATGTAAAGCTTTATATTGTTATAGGCAATTTTTTTTCTGATTATTATTATTTATATTGTAGTAGCACATTGGAGACCCAATGATGGATGAAGGCCCCATTGTGCTACGCACTGTACAAATAAATTACGAAAAAGATGGTCCCAACACCAAACACTTTACAACCTAAATATAAGAGACAACAGATAGACACAGCCACACAGATGGGAGAGTACAAGAAAATAATACCAACTAGCACAATAGCCGGTGGCTTTTGTCAAGGTTTTTGTAAGCGTCACAGGAAGGGAGAGTTTAAGGTGGGTGGTGGTTTTATGGATGTTTATGGGAGTCCCATTCAGTATGGAAATACAATCCCTTAAGTAAAATGTTTTTTGTTTTTTTTTAAAAACATATCAGGTTTATTTGAAAAGCACATAGAATTAGTTTTGTAATAACTTGTTTGAAATAGATCTGTTTTAGAGGAAACTCATATTCCAGTGAGGTTAGGATTGGGAATGGGAAATGCCCCCTGGACCCTTGTGCACAGTTGTCAGTGAAAAGAGTTGTTCACTAAGTGGCTTAGTCTGTAGCTAGGTAAACCCTCAGGTTTCCATAGCAACTAAACACAGGGGCGTGTATGCTCCTGGCATCCCCAGAGCCACTGAGGTAACATCAGCCTGCTAGATGGGTATAGGCCTCCTGTTGCCCAAAAGGCATGGGCAGCCAGAGACCTGGCCACTGGGGGAGGTTAGACCTTGGCTCCTCCCCTCCTGCCCAAAGCCCCGCCCCTCCCCTCTTCTGCCCTCTCCCCCACAGGAGCCCAGAGCCATGTTTCCCCGCCCTTCCCCCCCCCAGCAGCGGATGGCTGGGCAGGGGCCGGGTGGCCGGGCGGCGCAACAGCAGCGCCCCCAGCCCCAGAGCGCCGGGGCACGGTCCGAGGGCTGGGTGGGCAGTGTGGCCCCAGCGTCAGCCTCCCCGAGTCCCCGCAGCAGGCCGGCCAGCCCCAGCCCCAGCCCCAGCCCCAGCCAGCCTGGGCCAGGGCAGAGCACTGGGAACTGCAGGAGGGAGCCTGGGGGTGGAGCATGAGTGGGGCCAAGCCAGGCTGCTTGAGGAGGCACAGCCTCCCTCAGCCTATCGTATCTGCCACCCAGGACAAAAGTCATCCATGCCCAGCTGATGAACCTTGGAGGTCAGAGAAGAGAAGGCCCCAAAACATATCGAACGAGGGTGACCAGATGTCCCATTTGTAAAGGAACAGTCCCGTATTTAAGTCCTCCTGCAGGTGTCCCAACTTTTTCTTAAAAACAGGCAAATTGTCCCGTATATTCTGCCTCAGCCACATCAGTATCGGCGGGTCCTGCTGCTGGCCTGATCCCTGCTCGCCAGCTGCCCACCCATCAGTGGGGAGTGGAGGGGTCCTTTGTCGACAATCGGGGTGGGTGTGCAAGACTGGTCAGCAGGGCCCTGCCCCCCATTCCGTTTCTGGCTGGCACTGGCTGCGAGCTGGTTACACGTCACTCCTCCATATACCCCCCACGGGGAGCATCCGACTCCCACAGCTGTGTGGAGAACCAGCCCCTGGTCGGAGCAATCAGCTCACCAGCAGCCTGGCCGGCAGGCTCCTTCCTTCCCTCACTGCCTCTGGCTGGGCTAGCACCCCAGGAAAGCCCAAGACCCTCCGGCCGGGGGCTGCTGACCAGGAGGAGCTGAGTCCTGCATGTGCCAAAGTCCCGCACAGCACTGGCACGGGGAAGCCTCTCCACCCCTCAGCTAAACTCTGGAATGGCAGGGCCAAAGTGATTCCCAACCTGTTCAAACCCTGAACTGCAGGCTCCACAGTAGCCCCTAGGGCAGGGGCCTAGCCTAGCACCCTCTTCACCTGCCCCCCCTCCTGCCCTGGGTCCTGCCCCCAGGGAGCACGGGGCTGCTCTGGCCCCTGGGCATTCTCACCTGTTGAGCCTCCTCTCTGGCCAGGCTCTGAGGCTGCTGAAACTCCCACAGTCAGGTGTCCTGGTACACAATGCATCCTTAGGGCTTAACCCCTTCCTGCCCACGCTGTAGCAGTGGGATGGAAGGTGGCTGGGTTATGTTGGTGGCCAGCGGTAGCCTGGACGTGTTAGTTGCCTTTGACACTATGCGGGCAGGAAAGGACAAGCTGCTTCCAGCCACGAGGGGTTTGGGAGGGGAGGGCAGTAGAGAAGGAGAGATGAACTCTGCAAAGACACAGGCCAGGTCATCCCTTCCCCCTTCTCCCCCCGCTGCGGGAAGCAGGTCCCGTCCCTTCCCTCCCACACAGTGCCAAAAGGCTGCTGCTGGCCACATTCTGGTGTGAACCCTGGCAGAAATCTGGGGAGGAGGGGCATGTGACCCTGCATGGGTCCCCCCTCCCACATGTTGCCTTGGGAAGATGTGGTGCCAGGTACCAGGAGAGGCGGGTCTGTCCCGGGGCCCAGCCAGGCATGGAGGGCGGAGAGCGCTGGGCAGTGAAGGTTGGCTCTGTCAGTCACCTCCCCCCTCGTGTGAGAGAGGTGTACAGGAGTGTGTGTGTGACCTTTCCCTGTGTGTGTGGGAGGGTAGGGGTGTGTGTGTCACCCCTCCCTGTGTGAACCCTAAAGCCTTAAAGATAAGAAGGTAAATAAAAAGAATCCAACTATGCAGTATTTCTTTTTAACGGGCTCAGTCAACTTGATGTTAATTTGAACATTTGTACTGCATAGTTCTGATTGATTGCCTTTGAACTCACTTAAATATGAGTAATTTTACCAGGTGTCCTGTATTCAGCATAGGGAAATATGGTCACCCGTATGGAATCAATTTGCAGCCGTCTAAGCAAAACCCCTAGAAGATTTTTAAGGTAATGAAGGTTTCCAGGGCTAGTGGGTAAGGAGGATCCTGGAGTCTAGGATAGGGAGAAAGAGTCCCCAATAGGAGTTTGAGGGAAGTGAATGCATAACCCAGCTATTGACCCCTGATTTTTTCCGATTGTTTGGAAACGTACATTTACCTTGAACAGTCCAAAATTTGGATCAGCTACAGAAATGTATTTTTTGGGTGGCACAGTTTTCATTAATCTTGTGTCAGTGTTTTCATTAAACACCTTCTTTTAAAATGCAGAGGCATTTATAAAATGCATTCTGGCACAAAACACCTGGAACACAGGATATCTACCTGAGAACAATTTTGTTTTTGTGCACTATGTCGTATTTTAAAGGACTAGATTCACTCAGTTTAGAGGTTATAGAAATAAAAGACCTTCAGAAGGTTAGTATTTCAGATGCATTATTATTTATTATTATTAACAACCCAATATCATTCTAAGATTACAAGCCAACAAAAATTATTATTATTATATAATTATGTGGAGATTTCCTTTTTACAAGGGAAGCATTACAGCAAATGTTTTGGGCCCAGTCTTCAAACAAATCAAGTATTTAGGTGTTTAATTCCACCTGTTGCACATGTAAGGACCAATCTGATTGCTCAAATATGAGATTGGTACACCCAATTTTTAATTTTGAGCCCTGTATGGTAGCCCAATATTTGGATTTTTCTATACCTGGGTGCAACAGGTTGGGTTAAGACCAGAATGTCAGTCTCAGCAATGAATATTCTTGCTTCTGTTGGCTTGTGTCAGAACCTTCATGTTATGTTTGTGTTTTAACATGCACTGCTTTCCGAAGTATATTTACATTATACTTATAGTACCATGTGCTTACTTTGTACTTGTGGATTCATTTCAGTGTATCTTAAATGTGCTAGGCAAAAATGCAAGAATAGTACCAATGTGAGCTGTAGAATTTTCTTATGCTTCCAAAATTGACTGCAAACTATCTGTCAATATCATCAAGAAGACAAAAAATAGAAAGTGTCTCAACCAATATATTTTTGCAGTATCACCACTGCATAGGATACGCATGTTTATCAACATCATTAATTATGTACTTGATCAAAAATTAGTGCAGCGTATAATAGCTTCAGTAATTACAGCAAATAATGCCAGGTTTTTGAGCAAATTTCTCATTATACTGTAGTAGTATACCGTGGGCATGGAGACTGGGAAGCAAGCCTGGTTGCTAATGAAAATTCACCATGTTTGATGTTTTGAGTAATGCCTACAAAAATATAGTCTGCAGATCACCAAATTAATCATCATTAAAATTAATCTTGACATAATGAAAGCATCTAAAGTTGCCTTGGAGATCTAAGGAAAAAACCCTCTGCATTTCTGAGAAGGAGACGGTAGCGTATCTTGCTCTTGTATGTGCAGGTGCACGTGGCTGAGTAGCTTGTAAATTAAACAACCCTAATTTTGCATGCATGTTTGCTAACTGATTTCAGAAGCTATGAGGTGCTGCATCTCTGCTCACAGAAAATCAGTACTATGGAGTCTTATAGAACTTTTTAATTAGGGTGGAATTAGGCAGATATGAAGTGACTGAGTATTTTAGGTTGCTTTGAATCAAAGGCACTATAAGAATAAAACATAGATTTTGAAGCAAGACCCTGTCATTAAAAGGGAGCAAAGGTAGATTAGCTTTCAGAACTTCTATTGTGCTGTGCTTCATTTTGTGTCCAGCATGTTTCTGTTCAGCTATGAATAAAAATGAGAATCCAGAATTATGTGTTCTCTGCTTTTTGTTTATTTTGGCAGGGAGTAGATTTTTGAACCAGGTTTTTGTTTACATTGCTGTTCATTGTATTTCATTACACATTTTCCTTAACATGAGAGTGACCATGATTTTTATCTCTGCTTGCATTTTTGTAAGTGCTCCAACTTGGTCATTGTGTTCTAATCATTGACTGCGGAATTATGTATTTTTAAAATATTAAAACAATGGAAGCATCTAAGTAAACTGTACTCTGAAATTTGACAACAGCTTTAAAGAAAAGCTTTAAACCGCTTTAACCAATGCACCAATGCAGATGCTTATGACCACCTTTTCATTAATGCTACCATCTGCCCCTATTTGTGTCCTATAAAAATATCTGCACCATGGTCCTGTAAGTCCTTGTGCAGAACGTAAGCTTGTTACACTCTAGTACAAGTGTTAATGGAAACAATGCATGGAGACAAAAGGCTAAGAACTAAGCATAGTCCTCCAGATTTAGCTCACATCTGCTCCTCACCTGTCAGACTTGTGAACAGAGCTGGTTGGGAATTTTCTGTCAGAATTATTTTTGATAGAAAATTAAATTCTCTGGGGGGAAATTTAAATTCCGATGAAAAATTTTTATTTTTTTTCTGTCAGGAAACTGCTGCCCACCTGGAAGGCTCTGGTCAGCTTCCCTTTTTGTGTTTAAGGAGGGAGAAAAATTGACAGGTGGGCAGTTGGGGAGCTGCAGCTGAACTTGAGGGGAGGCAGGGAGGGTGAGCGCCCTAGCTGTCCACATGTCCGGCTGTCTCTCTGGCAGTTGGTCTGGGGAGACACAGAGAGCTTGGGCTTTCAGCTTCTGGCAGCCTGTCTGTAAGGCTGTGAATTTCACTTTCTGCGAACGGTGAAATTAACAAGAGCCCTTCAGACAGGCTGAAATGCTAAAAATTCAGTTTTGGTTCTGCTAAATTGGAATTTTCCTGGAAATTCCTTTCCTTGAAAACTTAGATTTCCATTTCCAAGCCAGCTCTACTTGCTAATGTGCAGTGTTTTAAAGGTGGGATGGGCAGCATGGGCTTGTTTGAGGAGTTATGGGCATCATTATCTTCATCATGCTAATGCTACATGCTAAAGTCTTACTCCCACTACTAGGCAGGTCTAACTTGAAGGCTGGACAGCAGCACTGTCTGCCGTGCTCATCAGATTGGCTTCCCCAGCTCTCCCCGTCCCCCTAATCATTTTTAACCTTGTGTTTACGCAAGCAACCCTTTTCCCAGCACTATACAGGGTCAAGCCGTCAGGCCTTACAGACAGACTCAGCATTTTAGATCCAAAGCTCTTTCTGTTTACCTATTCAAAATGAGAAATGTCTTCTGCCTCATTACCTGAAGGGGTACCTTTGTCTTTCTAATTATTATCTATTATTTGTGTTGTGGTATTGCCTAGGAGCACCAGTCATTGACCAGTACCGTATTGCACTAGGCACTGTACAAATACAGAATGGATAGAGATATCAGAGGGCCTCTTTGACAGGGTCATGAGAACATTCATGTAGCTGATAAAATACAGGATATGCTGTGAGAGTGGGACTGGCAGCTTTCAAAAATGACTTTTATGAAATATTTCTACCCCACAGTGGGCATGCTACTGCAGGAAGAGATCTTACTGATGCTCCAAATATACATGCAGATGTATGATGATCCAAGTTTCCATACAAAAGGTTTATTCGCCATCTTGTGAAACCTAATTGCATGAGATTATATCATGACCATGAGGCAAGGGGAATTCTGGATCTTCCTATTGTTCATTTAGAGGTTGGATTTTGTGGAGTAGGGCACATGTACATCCTAATCCTGCAAAGTGATCCCTGGACACCAAGCTTTTATAACTGCATGGAGCCCACTGACTTTAGAAATGTTTTCTTGTAGTAAACATGGGAAATCCTCTCCAGCATCATTCCTTAATAATGCACTTAAGGTAGATTTTATACATCTACATTTTATACAAGGTAACAAAAATAAATGTAGTATTTCATTATTAGAATTTTACATGAGAATCTCAACTTTCATTTTAAAAAAAAAGTTTCTATGGTTGTGGAGAAAAGCTTGAAAACATTAATTGAATGCATTCGAAAGGCAGAAGACAAATTACAAGGATTCCAATGGATGGTTTGGGGATTTTTATTTATTTTTTAAGTCATGGTTTGTGATTTTTTAAAGCCTTGGTGTTGGCCGTACAGCAAAAGAGAGATCTGTGTTTCTTCATTCCCTGTCTTCCAAGACTTAGGCAGTCAGAGGAAATGTCTTTTGTTTTTGATGTAGGCCTGATCCTGCAAAGATTTGCACACATGCTTATATTTACATGCTGTCTGTCAGTAGTCAATGATACTACTCATGCATAAAGTTAACAATCTGAGAAAGGACTGAGAATCATAGATACGTTAGTCTCTGTGGACTCAGTCCTTGCAGAGTGATCCATATAGGTGTGGTGATTTTTGTAGTGACCTCCTTATTCAATTACTATTGTTTGTTATAGTTCTCTTCTTTATCTTCAAAGCCAAAGAATAAAACAAAAATAAATATACTACACATGGGAGACCTGTGAAGTTGTATTAATAACACTGGTATCTCCATCTATAGATGCGTTTTGACTACTCTTCTACATGTTCTACTTTACTGATGGCCAAGGTCTCCTGCTTTGAAGTGCGTATTATGCTGTGTAATTTAATTGAAATACCAATTTTATTTCTGTTATCTTTATATGTGACTTCTAAACATCTGTTTTAAGTACATACTTAAGTAAATATTCCTGGAAAGGATTTCTCTTCCATCCCTTGTATATGAGTAATTTTTGAAGTTTCTTCATTGGACAGTTTTAGCGGAGGAGCTTTAATTTAGTTGGTGCCATAAGTCTGAATTTAGTCTGTAAATGCTGATTAGTGAAGATAAGATGACTGCAGATGGATTTATTTATTGAAAAGATCTGGTAGAAGAGAGACCTTTTCTCCTTTATATTTTTGAATTATGTATGTCAGTGACATTCTCTGTGAATTAACCTTTTCAGTATTATCAAACTAATCAGAAATTAGCATTGCCTCTGTGCCATCATTTTTGCAACAATCATTTTAGTACTATAAAGTGAAAGTACAGTTGAAAGGCTCAGGATAAAAATGTCCCACAGCAATTCCAATAGTAAATGCATCAGGATTTGGAAGCTGTCATGAGGTGTGTGTGATCCATATACAGATTTCTGTGTATCAAAAAAAGCCCCATAAGAGAGAATTATAAGAGCTAATAAGAGTATTGTAAGCAAGACATGAGAAGTAAGTCTTCCTCTCTACTCCACACTGATTAGGCCTCAACTGGAATATTGTGTCCAATTTCAGGAAAGATGTGGACAAATTGGAGAAAGTCCAGAGAAGAGCAACAAAAATGATTAAAGGTCTAGAAAACATGACCAATGAGGGAAGACTGAAAAAATTGGCTTTGTTTAGTCTGGAGAAGAGAAGATTGAGAGGGGACATAACAGTTTTCAAGTATTTAAAAGGTTGTTACAAGGAGGAGGGAGAAAAATTGTTCTTCTTAACCTCTGAGGATAGGACAAGAAACAATTGGCTTAAATTGCAGCAGGGGCAGTTTAGGATGGACATTAGGAAAAATTTCCTGTCAGGGCGGTTAAGTACTGGAATAAATTGCCTAGGGAGGTTGTGGAATCTCTACCATTGGGGATTTTTAAGAGCAGGTTGGACAAATACCTGTCAGGGATGGTCTAGGTAATACTTGAGTGCAGGGGACTGGATTAGATGATCTCTCGAGGTCCCTTCCAGGCACATTATTTATTATGATGGATGCTACAGAGGACTGAAATTAAATGCTGATAAAAAGAATAAATGCCAACAAGCATCCTTAAAAATAATATCTAAATTGCCAGGGTTTGTAATGTGTTCCCAGACCTGTGTACAGAAGGGGCCTTCTGTACATGACTCCCCCTTGCCTGCAGCAAGTGCTACCATCTCATTGGGCCCCATACCCAAGGGAGCTCTGAAGGAATCTGTACCTAGTGAACGAATAGGGTGGGTTTTGTGGGATGTACATCAGATCAGCAGGGAACAAGCCTGAGGCTGCATTATCTTTCCTGTAGAGTTCTTTCTTTAAGGGGAGATTCCAAAAGCAACAGCAGATGAGGAGTCTCTGCCAATGAAACTCTGCAGCCACAGGCAGGGGGAAAAGGGAGGATTGGAACTGCTCTTGGACGCAGACACTCTTTAACCTCAGGCAGATCCCCCAAGATCCAGAGAGTTTGGAGACACTCTGACAGGAAACCCTGTTCATGAAAAGAAGAATTTGAGGAAAATCTGCAAGGGAAACCTCATGGAGTTTTCCTCTCCACCTGAACCTCTGCTGTGGGATTTTCCAAGGGAGAGGGCAAACTGTATTCAGATCAGCCTCATTCTAGAAGCCACAAAACTGAAAGAAATTTGGAGACATAATAAGTGTTTGCATCAGTTCAGTATATTCTAAGTATCTTCTTATGATCAAACTGGGAGTCACTTTAAACACTGCTTTCATTTGTATTTTAATATAATATAATTTCTAGTCACGATAGGATTTGTAAAACTTTTTTATTATTATTATTCAGTCAGTGGCGACCAGCAGACAATTACGAGTTTTAGTTTTTGTTTATAATGAGCTGAGAGCTGTTTTAGAGTTGTAATTTGTATTCCTCTTAAATCCATCTGGAGCAGCAAGGCTCCTCCTTATTGTGAACACAACTAAAATATTTTCTTATACAGCAATTTGTCTTAATGCAGTACTGTACATAGCTTTGACATTTCATATTACTGGTTACAAGAGCACTGCAAGCACAAGATGGTGTTCGATCTGTCCCTGTGTTTTATACTGCCACTGATCACCATAGTATTTGAATGCCTTTCACTTAAAATCAATGGCAATATGGAAGTCCCTAATATGTTATGGACTCTTTGGAACAGGAACTTTGTCCACCTTTGAGTTTGGAAAATTCCTAGCACACTTTGGACACTCCTGCAATCTAAAAATAATAATTCTGTGACTATAGTCCTACTCTTGTTTTGTCAACTACTGTACACTGTGACAATTCACAACATTAGTCCCACTATTGTCCTCAGTTTAAAAAGTTCGCCCCTGTTAAGGGTGATTCCCCACTCTGGCACTTTGAGTGCAGAAGGTGGGGGCCCACAAGGATTCTAAAAATTAATACTGGCTACTCCAGGTTTGTATTAAACTCCCAGGGTTACAGTTTTTCTCTGACCTTGGATGGGTAGATGCTGCCACCACCCAAATGCAAAACTCCTTTGAGGACCCAGGAAGGTACACTTGGGAATTCCTTCCTGTGGGGTACCCTCAAGCCCCCCCTCCAACTCTCCCATCCCGGGAAGAGCTGAGAAGAAAAACAGCTGTTGCCACCACCTAATTAAACAACATGTGCACAAACCTCTTAGGACACAAAAATCCAATCCTGTTCTTAAAAAAGGTAAATTTTATTAAAAACAAACAAAAAAAGAAAATACATCTGGAATCTCAGGCTATTGCTAGATTAAAAAAAAAACACCTTCAAGAATTAAGCATCAAGAATAACGTTCTTGAGGTCCAGCTTAAAGGTTACAAGCAAAACAAAAGCATTTGGGGTTAGCACAGGGGAGTCCACAAGCCATAAAGAAATAAAAAGAGATAGACCTAATTGCGTCTTCCTAGACATTTCCTGATCTACTTACGTATCTGGGATTTCAAATGAGTAGTTTCTAGGTATGATACAGATAATTTTTTCATACTTGGCCCCAAGTTTCCTACAGCATAACTGCAGCCCTGTCTGCCTCTCTCCGAGAACCACCACAGACAGACAAAAGAGGAGTCTTGTTTCAATTTTAAAAAGTTCTAGCCTTCCCATTGGCTCTTTTGGCCAGGTGCCCACTCACTTCTTTTAACCCTTTACAGGTAGAGCAATTAAAGAACAGTTACTAAGAGGAATTTTATAGCTAACTGGCAGGCTGGGTCCATAAAAGGGAGCTCCCCCCTTCCTTTCATTTATTACATCCCCCCATTGATTTCAATATCTGTAAAAGCCTGTTCTTCTTTGAATAGTGTCCCTAGACAGCTCCACTTCAGGTGCACATGCACCTGAAACTCTTTTGAAGGGAGATTTTTGTTAGCGGTGTCCATTTGATCTGCACATGCGCGGCTGATTTCCTCATGTCCCACAATGAGGCTATATCAGGCTGCACAGACAAACTGCCTGCAGTTCCTTCTCAACCACATCGGCCTGAGACAGAGCTTAGCAGGTCCACGTTGTGTGTGCTTCGGCTGCATGCTGACTTCAGTCTAGCTTAGTTTATTTGTGTTTAGTTAGTAGTAGTTAGTTACTGGCTATTTGGAAGTTTTATTTCCTCCAGGGAAATCCCCCCTGGGAGGGCCATACACGATTCACCGGGATTTAAACTCTGCTTCACATATAGACAGGCAATCCCGCTCAGCGACGGACACACTAAGTGCATTTGCTGCTTAGGGGAGTTGCATTCCCACAGAAGTGAGTTTAGCCCTCAAATCCAGGGCATGGAAAAGCTGGAGAATCAAGCTCTGACTGTTAATGAAGCACTTCCTTTGGACCATTTTGGAGCCAGGTCAGGCGAACTCCCTGTACACCAGTCTGAGACTCTGTAGCACCTCGGTGCAATATTCTCCTAGAAAGAGGAAAGCCTCAGAGATCTCCTTTAAAGAGTCCAAGAAGAGGTACTTTTTACTTGCCTCATAAGGAATCCACTTCAAAATATACCTCCGAGCAGGTCAACAGCCTCCAGTGACTTTGACCACGAGGCTCTCTATACTATAGAGATGAAAAGCTCCTTCGGTAGTGGTGAGGTGAGAAGGCCCTAGTACCATCCTGCAGAGATGGTCATAGCAAAGAGAGAAAACCAGTACCATCGTATTTAACCCCTTTCGCTGTACCCCTGTCTAGCTGTTCAGTACTGTGCAAGAGTAAGCCTTCATCTACATCAGCGCTGGCTGTGAAATGCTCAAAACCCTCAGTACTGACATGCAGGGACAAATTTATTGGTCCATTGGTACCACAACCTCACCTAGAGTTCTCCAGGGCCCCAATCCTCTTCCATCAAGATGTTAGGGAGACTCAAGCTTTTCCTCCCCAGCAAGATGAGGAAACATTTGAGGATCAGGAGATGAGGGCAGACAAAAGCTACCCCTCAGACTACCATGTCATCCTCATCATTGCATGAGGCCTCCTCTTCCATCTATGGGCAATGGATTTTTGGCAGTTGTAAAACCTCGTTAAACAGATGGCAAACTCCATAGAGATATCTCTTGAGGATGTAAAAGAATCTCAACAAACTGTTGGATCGTCTTTACTTTGTGACACCATCCAAAGTTACCCTTCCTATCAATGAGGCTCTGATGAAACCTGTGAAAACCATTTGGCAAGCCCTGGCCACAGTAACTTCTAAATGTAAGAGAGCCAGTAAAAAGTATTATGCTCCCACCAGGGACTCTGACTTCCTATTTTCTCACCATATACCCAACTCTCTGGTAGTTGATGCAGTGAATGAACAGGGCAAACAACAATGATATAAGTCCACTCCAAATGACAGACACCAGAAGTGCCTAGATCTTCTATGGAGAAAATCTTACTCATCGGCAACCCTACAATTCCACATTGTGAATTACCAGGCACTGATGGCCAAATATAATTTTACAAATCATGCAAAATTTGGTTCTTTTATTAAACACCTTCCTCCAGACCAAAGGGAGCAATTTCAGGCTAGCATCGCTGAGGGGCAGTTTTACTGCCTAGGACATCTCTTCAGGCAGCTCTGGATGCTACCGTTACCACACCCTGTTCCATTTCCACAGCAGTGGTGATGCATGGGGCAAGTTATCATATTATCTTCACAAAATATGACTCTCCTACACCGAGCTCACTGATTTCTAGGCCTTCCTGACTTCTGATTAAGCAGCAGGACTTTCAACACTTCATGGACAAGGGCAAATTATTCGCCAAGATGGCCCTTCAAGTTGCAGATGATGCTGCTGACACCACCTCAGGCTCCCTGGTTCCCAGACTGGTGCTCCACCGTGACTCCTGGCTGCAGTCCAGTGGGCTCCCAAAGGAAGTCCAAACCATGCTTGAGGACCTCCCCTTCAATAACCAGAAACTCTTCAGTGACAAAGCTGATGAGTCCCTCCATTCTCTTAAGGATTCTCTTACTATCCTCCAGTTGCTGGGCCTCTATACCCCCGTCCCAACCTGCAGGTAGCATCGGTCATCTTTCCGACCCCGTCCCTGCACAACCTACCAGCCCTACTCACAAAGCCAACCTGAGCTGTCTCGCTGCCTTGTTCTCAACCTCTATGGCATTCTATTGCCTCCACCTCATCTGCCTCTGCCTTCCGTTAATACACCTCCAGGCAGAACTTTTGACTCCTTCCATGAGAACTGCAAATCCTCCTCCACTCTCCCGATTATGCTACCCATCACCTTTGGGGGTCATCTTGCCCTGTTCGCCCACACTGGGGCAAAATTACCACCCCTCCCGCCCACATTTCTCCATGCCGAAGAAGGGGAGTGGCTTCTGCCCCATTCTGGACCTCCGGTCCCTGAACAAATTTATTTGCAAATTCCATTTTTGCATGGTCATGCTTCCCCATATCCTTCCATGCCTTCCCCATGGCACCTGGTTCACAGCTCTCGATATGAAAGATGCCTACTTTAATAGACATCCACCCTGCTCATCACAAATTCCTACAGTTCATGGTGGGCACCTCCCATTACCGGTTCCGTGTCCTCCCTTTTGGATCACCACTGCCCCCTACTGTGTCTTCATGAAGGTTTTTGTGGTTGTGGCAGCTTGCATGCATTGGCTGGGGCGTTCCCTCTTCTCCTATCTTGACTCCTTGTTGCATACCCCTGTGCCCACCTTCTCACCAGTATCCGGACCCTGCATGCCCTGCTTGGCTACCTAGGTATCTGTATCAACGAGGAGAAATTGGTGCTTGTCCCCACATGCACCCTCACCTTCATTGGGACACGCCTGGATTCTGTAGTGGCCTGTGTCTTTCTTCCCTTGCACCGCTTTGCTGCCCTCAATGCTCTTATCGTGCAGCTTTGCCACCAGCCATGGATGCATGTCTATCAGTGCCACTCCCTGCTGGCCATATGAATACCTGCACCATGGTCACACTGTTTGCTCGCTTGCATATGCGTTACCTCCAACTGTGGCTCCACTCGGCCTACAACCCACAAAAGGACACTCTCACCAAGCCTGTCCTCATTCCCCCATCCGTCCCGACCTCCCTGGCCTGGTGGCACAACTTTTCCATGATCCTCACAGGTGTCCCGTTCGCGCCTCACACTACTCTTACCACTGATGCCTGACTTGCAGGCTGGGGAGACCATTTGGACAGCCACATGGCCCAGGGCCTCTGGTCACCCCTGGAGGCAAGGATGCACATCAACATTTTGGAACTATGTGCCATTCGCCTTGACTGCTTGGCCTTCCTGTCTCTTCTCCGCTCCCGCCACATCTAGGTGCTGTCTGATAACATGGCAGTGGTCATCTATGTCAACAAGCAGGGCAGGGCCTGGGTCCGTGTCTCCCCCCCCACCCTCCCCGCTTCTGTGCGGAGGTCATCTTCCTTTGGAATTGGTCCATCATCCTCCACACTGTACACCTCCCGGGGGCAAGCAATTCTCTCATGGATCAGCTCAGTCTCTCCTTCCGTACCACCCATGAGTGGGAACTCCATGGTCTCATGCTCCATTCCATCTTTCTCATTGCCTGGACCTGTGAGCTCCATTATGTCTTCTTGTCCATTCCCCTGCTTCTCCAGGTCCTGCACAAAATCCGGAAGGATCGGGTGATGATTCTTGTCGTGGCCCCTGGTTGGCCTCGCCAGTATTGGTTCCGAGATCACCTTCATCTGTGGATGGTTTCTCCGTCTTCATTCACCCAACTACTGCCCGCTTCCTTCACTGTCTTCCCAACGCCTTCCCCTCTGTGCGGTAACCTACCCACCCCTGGGACCTCAACCTTGTCCTCTCTGCCCTCACTAAGCTGCCCCTTGAACCCCTGGCAACCTGCTCTCTCACCCACCTCTCCATGAAGATGGTCTTCTTGGTGGCCATCACCTCTGCACAGTTGGTCAGCGAACTAGTGGCCATGATTGTGGATTGTGGAAGATTGTGTCTTCTACCGTGACAAGGTCTCCCTATGCCTTCACCCCAAATTTTTTCCCAAAGTGGTCTCCTTGTTCTACCTCAACCAGGGCATACACCTACCCGTCTTCTACCCTAAACCATACACCTCCTCCAGAGAGTGCACACTGCACTCCCTCAATGTCTGCTGAGCACTGGCCTTTTGCCTCCAGTGTACCTGTGACTTCTGTGCTTCCCTTCGTCTCTTCCTCACTATCGCTGACCGCTGTCGAGGCTGCGCTCTCTCCTAGCAATGTCTAGCTCATTGGATCTCTTGTATTGTGAACAGATATGGTCTCCCTCCCTTCTGCCCCGGTCACAGCACACTCCATGCAAGTTCATGCTGCCATGTTGGCTTTCCTTGCAGACATCCCGTGGCAGGACATTTGCTGTGCAGCCACTTGGTCCTCTGTCCATACCTTTACTGCCCACTATGCAGTACTACATCAGGGCTACTTGTGGAATAAAGTGCTACAAGCATGAGTAAAGGTATAAAAATCTGGCATTTAGTCACTCTGCCAGTCAGTATTAGTATTTAGAGGAACTTTTTAATAATTAGGATTCAGTCCTACAATACTTAATGAGCCAAATTCCATGTGAAGACTTTGGGAGTTTTGCTTGCTTAAAGAGTGCAAACTCAGACTTTAGTGACTGGCACAAAGCATTAAAAATCATAGAATATCAGGGTTGGAAGGGACCTCAGGAGGTCATCTAGTCCAACCCACTGCTCAAAGCAGGACCAATCCCCAATTTTTGCCCCAGATCCCTAAATGGCTCCTCAAGGATTGAACTCACAACCCTGGGTTTAGCAAGCCAATGCTCAAACCACTGAGCTGTCCCTTCCCCTGAAAATCCACTTGTGACTCTCCCATGGTCCTAATGCAGCCCTTCAGTATTCAACACTGCTTGATTTCATAGGATTTTTTAAATATTTCAACAGAACCTGTGAAAGAGCATGGCAAAAGGCATTAAATACAGTTATCTGCTTAACAGCTGTTCTAAACTGTAAAAAGAAAGTTTGCAAGGACCAGTTTCCCTTTGCCCCAGGTTAATTGGCACAGAGGAGGGGGACTAGACTCAACACAAAGTTAAACATAGAACAATGTAGGCCAAAAGGATGTGCAGATTTATGTTGGCCACGCAATGAGTTCGGGTTCTGAGGCTGTGTTGGTGGAGGGAAGAAGGAGGAACAGCCTGGGGACATCTGTGGCTCAGAGCTTCGATTTTTCTTCTTGACTTTATGCCCCACATCCCCAAAACTTTAGCCCAGGGCCCTCTAGATGAAAATATTCACCTTCCGTCTGTGTTACAGCTGGCAGAGGTTTGAAAACTACTACATGGGGACTTTGCATTTCAGCAATATTAATCTAAATAAACATTGCAAGGAGGATTTATTAAAGTGCTGTTAAGGTCAGAAAAATGACAATGTAAAAATTGCACCATTTTACTCATCAGATTAGATCCATGTGTGTAGCCAGAAGCAAATCTGCTTTTTTTTTAGTGACCAACAGAAAAGTTTCTCACTCCAAAAACACTACAGCTATGGAAAAGTGTGGCAGTCTCTATTCTCTTTCATGCATTGTCAACAGAATTGTTAATTAACTTTCGATTTCAGAATCTTTATTCTAGGTGATGATGCACAAACCACAAGACTTTTGGTCCCTGGCTGGGTATTCAGGGCTGGCATACGGAAACAGAATGATTTTTAATGAGCAAATTTGGTATGGAAATCCATAAGAGAACAAACTTGCTTCATGAAACCATTTGTAGTCATTTTTCAGAGTAGAACTGCACTTTAAGTAAATCCACCCTATTTTTTTTTACAAATAAATTTACTTGTTTAGTAATATTCCATTAAATGAAAATTATGATGCTTACAGCTCCTATAGAGAAATATTAAATTGAATTTCCATATTTTTAAAATCACATATCCTTCAATTACAGATTTATCATCTTCTTTTGTTTTGAATAAGCCATGGGTATGATATTTATCTCCCAGATAAGTCCCCTCTGCACTGTATGAAAATAACTCTTTGTTGTAGAACAGACCTTGTTTTCTTCCATAAATGGACAAGAAACACACGTCTTACAGAAAAAGAAAGATGCCAAATAAATGAGTTTATTTCTTCACTCAGTAACCCCATAAGGAACAGAGAATATTTCCTTTGTTGAAAAAAGCTAAGAATTAAAATAATTGAAAGGATCTGTTGCACTCTGTGCGCATAAAAGAAAAATGCACTTCTTCCTTTTCTGCAAGTTTCTTTGCATGTGACCTACTGAGAAAGACTCGTCATATGGCTTATTCATACAGACCTTGCATAAGAATAATAGGAGTTGTAGGATCATATTCTTGTTTTAGAATTGCTTGAAGCTTATTATGATGGGAATAATTCCATCATATGAAATATCATACAATAGTTGTGAGTTTGTTTTCTCAGTAACATGACATGGCAGGCACTAATGCAGTTATCTTTTTACTGTATATTATTTTAATTAAAAATTAATTTCATATAATGGAGGGCTGTGCTAAGGCTGTATAGTATAATGACCTAAACTCCAGATAGCCAAGCCCTCCTGGATTTTAACCCCAGCTATGCTACTGACTTGCTGTATGATCTTGGGCAAGTCCCTTCAGGTTTGGTTGTGATAGCCTTCCTCACACTGAGTAATATCTGTAGTAGGAAGAGAGCCTGAGACATAAGCCCTTGTATTAGAGGCCTGGTATGAGACAGGACCTGCTCACAAAATTTGGCAAGAACAAGGCTGATATTGCAGAAATACACATTCCTAAGAAGTGCTAGAGACAGAGTACTCACACAAACACATCCCAATATCAAGTGGTACCAGAAAACCCTGATATCAAGGATGGTACTAAAACATTCCCCAAGGATAACAGGAATGCACTGACCCTTCGTAAAAGATAAGATCAGGATGACAGTACATAATAGAGATATTTTGATCGAACCAGCATGTCCAAGACGATGGGTGATTACTAGTGATGTCAGGGAGCAGTAACTAGGTCAAAGGGGCAGTACTAACTTGTTTGTGTTGGGGTATAAAGATGTATCTCAGAGAGAGTAACTTTGTCTGGCCTTAGGGAGGAACGGAAAGTCCCGCCGTTCACTGAGTTGGTCCCTTGTTATGGGCATACATGTCTTAGTGGTCCAGCAGAGTCTGTAGGATACTAGTACCATGCTTTGGTGACAATAAACCTGGCTGGGTGCCTTCGTCCCTTAACAGATCTTGTGGTCATTGGGCGGTTCGCTCAAGGTCTGCCGTGCCAGCTGTCTGCGCAGGGCTGGGGCGGCACACAGAGTGAACACATGCACACAGCCAAACACCTATCAACATCTAACCACAATATCTTACTTCTCAAAAAGGCCTATTGATTTCCCTAACGAGTAAAGTACTACTCAATTTGAGTAAGAGTAGCAGAATCTGAATGTTAGGGTATGTCTACATTGTAATAAAACACCTATGGCTGGCCAGTGTCAGCCCAAACATCCTGGAACCCGGGTCCACCCTATTTCACTGGGTTCCAACCTAGGGCCATTCAAAACAGTAAATCTATGCATGGCCTAGGGTCTGGTACTTTCATGCGTGTTCCCTGGGTCACTTCCTACTCTTTTTCCAGTCTCTGTCGTCACCACAAATAGGTCTTGGGATCCCTCCTGGGTTCCTCTCTGGTCTGTCTCTGGAACCCCTTCTCCTGACAATAGCAAGTCATCACTCTCGGCTCTCTGTGGCTTGGCTGTGAGGCCCAGTCCTGGCTGTTTGGAGTCCTGGCAGCTTCTCGACAGGAGGCTGCTGTACACAACTTTCTCCTCCTTGGTCAACCCAGATTGAGTTGAGCCACTCCCTTGTGAATGCTCCCTCTAGTGGGAGCATTGCCAACAGAGCTGAGGAGGCGTGGCTTCCTGTGTCCAGAGCAGCTCCTTAACCCTTGCCTCGCCAGTGTGGGGCTGATACACTCTGTCACAGATACCCAGAGATAAAATTGTTTAATCAACTTTGTAGTCTACAGATTTTTTTCAGATGCTTATAATTTTGTCTAACATTCACTTTTTAGGCATAAATTTCCCATGTTTCCAAAAATAGGAGTCTGAAGTTAGGTTCCTAAAACCTTATTTACAGCCTAGTCCAAATTCCATTGACTTCAATGGAAAGACTCCAGTTCTCTGCAGTGGCTTTGGTTCAGAACCATAGGTGACTTGATTTTCAAAAATGCCAAGAACCCAACAGCAACCATTGGCTATAATTGCAGCTGCTTTTGATAAAGCACTTTTGATAAAGAGGTCACTTATTTAGATGTCTCAATATGGACTAGTCAGCCTGGCTTAGTCTCTTATTTTTCAAAATGGTGGCCTTAGCATGTATGTTGGACAGTGAACACATAGAATTGGGTAGTGAATGAAGCAGAAAGATGAAAAATAACAAATATTGAACAATTGATTCATTTGTTTGCACCTTCTGACCTGCACATTCACTGAGGTAGGAATTCTGCAAAAAAGTGGTGGTATAATTAATGACTCTCATAATGCAAGAGCGCATGGGAATAAAATTAAGCAGGCATCCTTTATTTTGTCATTTCCTGACTTTTTTAAATACTTCACCTTGCAACTCTAGTATTCTTTTAATTTAGCTTTTTAAATTAATTTAAATTAATATATCATTGACAAAGGGAGCATAGAAATAAAATATGCTGAAGGCTGGGTGAGGGTGGGGTTAGCTTTGTGGTTTAAGCACCTTCTAACCACAGGTTAGAATACTAAATGATATTTCATTGTAGATAGCACTACACTTGCAAATATTAGCTAATTAATCTTCAAAGCACTACAGTGAGGAGAATGAGTAAATTTTGCTTGCGGGTAATAATACTTGCCTATTTCTCGGGAATGCTTTGAGGATTAATTCTATTCTCAAAGCACTATACATAAAATAAGCAAAGTACTACATAAATACAAAAAATTATTATTTGTTGTTATTGGATTGGAAAATATTAAGGTTAAGATTTCCAAAGCTGCCTAAATGTGCTGAGTCCTTAAGTAGTTACAAATATTTCCAGAATGCCTTATACCTGACATAACCAAAATGCATGCAGCAGAAATCGCTACCAAAAATATTTACATATTAAATAGATTTGATTTAATCATGTGTTCTGGTGGGAAAAAAATCCATTCCCCGTCCTCTTGGCTGCACAGAGCGACTAGCATCAGATTCTTCAATAAGATTCTCAAGTGTCTTTTCCATCTGTCTCACTTGAACCTTCACACTTTATTTTCTTGTCTTTGAGGCAGATCCTCAGCTATTGTACATGTTCATAGGTCCAATGATGGATCTATGGTCAGTGATCCCTCAAAATTCGAGGATGATTGTCTTCATAAAATGATAGCCAGTTATGATTGGTGGAACTGCAGGTAACTAATGAGGCCATTCTGGGATCCACAGAGCTTATCGAAGTTGGAACAGACATTTCCTCGTGGATGGTGAGGATTTAGATTGTTGAAGATCTAGATTGGGCTACAGCGTGTTCTTTCCTCCTTTCCCATTTCTCCATTTCCTGTTCTCTTTGTTGGGTCTCAAAATGTTGGGATCCTTCCCTCAAGATCCTTCTACATTTTTTGTCAGATGAAGGCTTGGGTTTCCTATGAGTTTATGGCAATGTTGCATTTCTTCATGTTGGCTTTGAGGGTGTCTTTGAAGTGCTTTTTTTGCCCTCTCCTCATCCATTGGCCTTGACTCAGTTTTGAGAACATGACCTGCTTCAAGAGTCAATTGTTTGGCATTCAAAGAACATGACCAGCCAACAGAGTTGGTGGCGAATGATCATAGCTTCAATGTTGAAGATTTTGGCTTGGGACAAAATGCTGCAGTTGGTGCATCAGTCATCCCTCTTAATTCAGAAGATATAGTGGAGGGATTGATGGTGATTTGGAGCTTGTTGGTGGAGCACTTTAGTTTTGTTAAGTATCAGAGGGGTAACAGTGTTAGTCTGTATCCACACAAACAACGAGGAGTCCGGTGAGAATGGGATTTTTACCCACGAAAGCTTATGGCCAAATAAATCTGTTAGTCTTTAAGGTGCCACCGGACTCCTTGTTGTTTTAGTTTTGTTGAGTGTGAGGCCTCATTGGTTATAGGCCTCAGAGAGAATGTTGACTGTTTTTTTGAAGATCTTCTGAGTGGGTGCACAGAGTACAGTCATCTGCATATTGGAGTTCAGTGACTGATTTAGTGAAAATCTTTGTCTAGGATTGGAGGCAACTGAGATTGAAGAGCTTGCCATCCATTCTATACTGGATGTCAAGTCTGCAGGTGAGCTAGTCAGTGATGAGAAGGAGGGTTGGAGTGATGACACAGACTTGCTTGACTCCTGTCTTGACTAAGAAGGGGTCCATTTTGGATCCATTGCTAATGACCATTGCAGACATGTTGTCATGGAGGAGTTGGGGGATGGCAACAAATTTTGGCAGGCATCGAAATTTGAGGAGCCATCTCCACAGAACCTCATGATTGGTGGAATCAAATGCTTTCATGAGATTGATGAAGGCCCTGGATAGAGGACAGTGTTGTTTGCAGCACTTTTCCTGAAGCTGGCAGGCAGTGAAGATCATGTTGCTGGTACTCCAAGATGGTCTGAATCAACATTGTGATTCTGGAAGCTGATTTCCTCAGCAATGGGGAACTGTCAGTTGAGGAGAATTTTGGCAAGGATCTTTCCGGAGGTGGACTACAGGATGATTTCTCTGTAGTTTCCACATTCTGATTTGTCTACTTTCTTGAAGATGGTCACAATCATGGCTAAAGTTGGCTGGGATTGCTTCTAAATTCCAGATCTAGAGGATTAGGGTATGAAGCTGACAAGCCAGTTCTTCTCCCTTGAAGATTTCGGCAGGGATTCTGTCAGCTCCAGATGCCTTTCATCTGTTTGATGGCTTTCTTTATCTTGTTCAGCGCTGATGGAGTTCTAAGGTTCTCCTTGCTGGGATGTTGAGGGATTAAATCGAAGATGAAGATTTCATCAACATTGGAGTTACAATTCAGGAAGTCTTCAAAGTGTTCCTTTTATCGTCCATTGATCGATTTTGTTGTCCTTGAAAATGTTGGCTCTATCCCTGGAGAGAGAGCCCGTGGGTGCGACATCTGTAGAGTGGTTTGGTAGCATTGAAGAATCCGCATATGTCATGGGTGTGGGCGAGTTGTTGAATCTCCTTCACTTTGATCTCCCACCACTTGTTCTTCATTTCATGGGTTTTCCTTTATGTCCATCATCAATTCAAAGCTGAGGTTCAAAGGAAAGGAATGGACTTATGACCAACACTACCAGATGAGTATCTTTCCCCTGGTATTCTAAAGCTTCTTTCTGTTGTCCAAGGATGCACTCTTCTAAGGACTCTGCTCTGTATTCTCTTTCCCCCGCCATGCTGGTCCTTTATTCTGCTGCAAACCCCTCCTCTGGTCCTGACAACTTGTGCACTATGTCCCAGCTTGCAAAGGGACATGCACAAAGATGTAGATGCTAAGGCTCACTCATGTGTAAATTGGGGCTTTGCATGCATACATACATTTGCATGTGTTCAATCCTGATTTTTTATGTGCAGCAGGTGTTACTCGTGCATTTTTTTAGAATCTTGCCCATATTTCTTATGCCAGTGCTTGACACTGCTTTCAGTTGAGTGTACTGGGAGTAAAACAGCATTGCTCTAAACATGGTCCTTTTCATAATGTTATTTGGGCAGGGAGTGTGTCTTTTGGTTGTCTGCAATGCTATTATAGAATGTCTAAAATGTAGAGATACTAAAAACTGTGGACATTTATAAAAGAAAAAAGAAATGCACATGGGGGATATCTCCAAATCTGGGCCAAATTCTGAACCTGAGTTGAATTATTTCTGATTTATACTAGTGTAATTGAGAGTAGAATTTGACATTTTATTCTAAAATATGTTATACTTTTTTGTTCTTAACAGGGACAGTATTCAGGCTTATTTTTGAAAGTGTATAAAAATAGCTCTGTCTAACTAATGGTAGTATGAATAATACTGTTATATGGTAACATGACTGCTGAATAATCCTAATCATAAAACCTGTTTGTGAAATTGCTTTGTGTAAGAAAACATGCTGAGGCGATATTTGTTGCTCTTGCTACAATGAAACAAATATAGTATAAGTTTTCTTTTGTGTATTACAAAAACAGCATGTTAAGAGTAAACATGCATTAATCACTAAGCAGAGTAGTGCATACATTCAATATAGGTCTATTATATTTCTTTGATATTAGAAAACAAAAAGTGACATGTTAAAGTAGGTACATAACTTAACCTAGAGTATTGAGTTTATACCTGTTATAGTGTCATTTTTGTTGACTTTTCATTATATTCTTAAGAAAATAATGGCAGCCAACCGTTTGAAATAGTTGAGTCAAGAAGAAACCTGCCTACCCTGCTACATGAACTCTTCAGTGCCTAATACCCCATAGAATTTTTTTTTAAAATGTACTATGTTGAAACAGTTGTTCTTCTAAAATTCTTATCCATCTGAACTGAGCTGGACATGCCATACACAGATGGAAAGCTTGTTGTCTGAGGAATTTCGTTTTTGAAGTTGGTCAATTAGCAACCATCTGACATGACTACCAGAATTCTTACCTGAGTCTTGTTTTTCTCCCCACCTGTCCCCAAGATATTAGCTGTGTATCAGTGTAACTGAAATATAGCCCCATGACTAAAGGTGAAGCGTAAGTAGTAGGATTGTGGAATCTGCTTTTCACTTGTCTAACAGTAACACCTAATACTTAGGCAACTCTCTGCTAGGCAACTCTCTGACACCACATTCTATAGGCCATTAACCTCTGATCCCACTGAGGGGTACCAAAAGAAACTACACCATCTGCTCAAGAAACTCCCTGAAAAAGCACAGGAACGAATCTACACAGACACACCCGCTAGAGCCTTGACCAGGGGTATTCTATCTGCTACCCAAGATCCATAAACCTGGGAATCCTGGATGCCCCGTCATCTCAGGCATTGGCACCCTGACAGCAGGATTGTCTGGTTATGTGAACTCTCTCCTCAGGCCCTACTCTACCAGCACACCCAGCTATCTTTGAGACACCACTGACTTCCTGAGGAAACTACAATCCATTGGTGATCTTCCAGAAAACACCATCCGAGCCAGTATGGATGTAGAAGCTCACTACACCAACATTCCACACAAAGATGGACCACAAGCCGTCAGAAACAGTATCCCTGATAATATCACGGCAAACCTGGTGGCTGAGCTTTGTGGCTTTGTCCTCATCCACAACTATTTCAGATTTGGGGATGATTTATACCTTCAAGTCAGCGGCACTGCTATGGGTACCGCATGGCCCCACAGTATGCCAACATGTTTATGTTTTCAGCTCTCATCCCCTAGCCCCCCTACTCTACTTGTGCTACATTGATGACATCTTGATTATCTGGACCCATGGGAAGGAGGCCCTTGAGGAATTCCACCATGATTTCAACAATTTCCACCCCACCATCAACCTCAGCCTGGACCAGTCCACACAAGAGATCCACTTCCTGGACACTACAATAAAAATAAGCGATGGTCACATAAACACCACCTTATACCGGAAACCTACTGACCACTATACTTACTTACATACCTCCAGCTTTCATCCAGATCTTGGGAGACAGACCAGTCCTCGCTTACAGACAGCCCCCCAACCTGAAGCAAAGACTCACCAGCAACCATACACCCCACAACAAAAACACTAACCCAGGAACCTATCCTTGCAACAAAGCCCGATGCCAAGTCTGTCCACGTATTTATTCAAATCACACCATCATAGGACCTAATCACATTATCCACGCCATCAGGGGCTCGTTCACCTGCACATCTACCAATGTGATATATGCAGTCATATGCCAGCAGTGCCCCTCTGCCATGTACATTGGCCAAACCGAACAGTCTCTACACCAGGGGTCTCAGACATGCAGCTCGCAGAATTATTTCCTGTGGCCCACCGTAGCTCCCTTCATCTGCTGCCCCCCAAGCGTGCCACGTCCCTGCTCCTCCGCCTACCTCTCAGCGCTTCCTGCAGCCAAACAGCTGTTTGGCAGTGCTTAGGACTTTCCAGGACAGAGGGGGGAGGAGTGGGGATGCAGCGTGCTCAGGGGAGGAGGCGGAGAAGAGGCAGGGCAGGGGTAGAGATTTGGGGAAGGGGTTGGAATAGGGACAGGGAGGGGTGGAGTTGGGGTGGGGACTTTGGGAAAGGGGTTGGAATGGGGGCGGGAAGGGATGGGAAGAGGTGGGGCAGGGGCGGGACCTCACGGAAGGGGTGGAGTGGGGGCAGGGCTGGAGGCAGATTGGGGAGCTTTTGTATCTTTGTTTGAAAAGGTGTCCATGATGTGGCCCTCGGGCCAATATACTAGTCCTCATGTGGCCCTCGTGGTGATTTGAGTTTGAGATCCCTGCTCCACGCAAAAGAATAAATGGACACAAATCAGATATCAAGAATTGTAACATTCAAAAACCAGTTGGAGAGCACTTCAGTCTCCCTGGACACTCAATAACAGATTTAAAAGTGGCCATTCTTCAACAAAAAACTTCAAAAACAAACTTCAGCGAGAAACTGCAGAGCTGGAATTAATTTGCAAACTTGACACCATCAAATTAGGCCTGAATAAAGACTGGAGTGGCTGGGTCACTGCAAAAAATAATTTTTCCTCTGATACTCACACCTTCCTGTCAACTGCTGGGAGTGGGCCACACCCACTATGATTGAATTGGCCTTTTTAGCGCTACACAAAGTAATTTTCCCTTTGTTGATATTCACCCCTTCTTGGGTGAGGGAACTATTGGGAAAGGGCCACATCCATTGAATTGGCCTTGTTAGCGCTGACCCCCCCCCCACCCAATTTGGTGAGGCAACTCCCATCTTTTCATGTGCTGTATATTTATACCTGCCTACTTTTTTTCACTCCATGCATCTGATGAAGTGGGTTATATCCCACGAGAGCTTATGCCCAAATAAATGTGTTAGCCTCTAAGGTGCCACAAGGATTCCTTTTTGTTTTTACTGATGCAGACTAACATGACTACCCCACTGAAACCTAATACTTATGTATCATTTGAGATCTTTCCATTGTGCAAACTGGTATGTGGGTGGATGTGCATACTATGATCCCACCTCCTCCATAGACCCTCTTAGGAGCACAGAACGGAAGAGTCTCGGTGTTCCCCTGAACTCAAGGATTGTGACTGTCCCTGGCATTTGTCTCACACACACACACACAAACACACACACATACCTCCTTATACCCTTTCCTTTCTCAGTATGCCCAATCATGTGTGATTGACAATTTAACCCTATATATTCTAGTTTATGGATAATGCTACTTTAACTATTCTTTCTCCTCACATATTTCTTTTTCTTTCTCTTATAGATGGACAAAAGAGGAAAAAATCCTTAAGAAAGAAACTGGACTCATTAGGGAAGGAGAAAAACAGAGATAAAGGTACAGTGAAGATTAAAGACGTACATATTTATCTAATAGCTGTACATTTTTATGAGATTTGTATTCTGAAATGTGTATCTTCTGCAATAGGACTGTGTTACCTAAACTGATACATTACCTAGTCATTTATTCTCCAATGGAAAAAATACTATATTTTATATTGTATTTTTTTTGTCACTGCCATAATCTAGCTGCACTGTGCAACATTAACTTTTTTTACGCAAGCAACCTTTTTACCTAGCAAACGGAAATTATTGTTATTGTTTAAAACATGGCAAACTATCATTGCTACTATACAGTCAGTTTCAAATAAGTTCAGGGTGACACATGTATGGCCAAATTTTTGAGGATACCTCAAACCAGACTCTAAAGTTGCACCCACACTTTTGTGCTTTTAAATAATTGTGTGTCTAACATTGCAGTCACTGTTTTAGAAGAGGCTCCAGAAAAGTTGGCCTGGAATCAAAAACTATAGTTATGAACGAGAATTAATGGCATTTAGCATTCTGACACCAATGTTGATATACTAATTAACTGCAAGAATGGAGTTTTGAAATGACAGTTTGTAACTAATATAGCTACTGAGCCAGTGTAATTTTTTGACTGTTTGTGCATTTCTAGAAAGGGCACGTTTGTTTCAGTTTGTTTTGTTCGTTTTTTAATGACTCATCAATAAAGCTCCATGTTGATCTGAAACGTTTGTGAATAAATGCTATAATTAAGCTTTATCACATTAAGATTGCTGATAAAGATCAGGAAAAAATGAAATGCCCGTGGTCATGTTTATTTTTAAAGATTTTTGTAATAGTTTTTCCAATTGAGTTAGGTGATTCAATAGCCTAACTAAATTATGAGCATTATTTGCTGAATAAGTTAATACAAATACACTTAATTTTCCTTACCTCACGTCAAATTTCCAGCTTTTGGCCTTATTTATTTACCCATATATTTAATTGCCATACTTTTTCAGGAATTTCTTAAAACCAAAATTCAGCTTTAAAATACAATTGAACAGATTATAGTGCAATGCAGACTATTACATGCTACAATAGAGTGAAGTATTAATTTATTTCAGTTTTATTTTTCTTATGATTTCCTCACAGACTTGGAGTTCTTCTATTCATTGAACTATTCAGCACCATATAGAAGCAGTCTGCACACACACTAAATACAGCACCCAGGTAGAGGCAGTTGCGCCAAAAGACTATCATCCAACAAGGTCTTGGTGGTACATGGAAAATGAGGGGTCTCATACTCCACTGAATCATGGATAGTTGATGCTTTATAAACTGTTGCATTCAACAGCATGAACCTAAGACTAGGTTACTTGCCTGCAAACATCCTTAGGCTCTTGAGAACTAACTACTTGTAATTGGAACTTGGTTTAAAAAAAATCTGTTGACGATTCATCTGGCAGAATAGAATCCAGCTTACTCTCCTGCAGCTGTGTTGCTCTGGAGTGATAAGAGAAGAAAAACTAGTAAAACCTTACGTTTGTCACTAAGGGAACAGATGTAACATTGAACACACAGAGGCGGCGGGGGGACGGGATCAAATACAGTAGAGAACTGTGTTAAATGTAAACTACTAAAAAATAAAGGGAAAGCAGAATTTTTCTTCTGTGTAGTAAAGTGTCAAAACTGTATTAAGTCAATGTTCAGTTTAAGCTTTTTAAAGAACAACCATAATGTTTTGTTCAGAGTTATGAACATTTCAGAGTTACGAACACCTCCATTCCTGAGGTGTTCATAACTCTGATATTTTACTCCTATGTTTTATTTTACTCTGATACTTTACTCCTTTTTGAACAAAGAATAACCATATTTTTAATTATTTCTTTCAGTGTGTGCTACCTTGCACTTAACTGCAGTAAATTTAATTATCCATCATGTTGCTCAGCTTGCTAGTTTTTTCCCCTAGTCTTCTTTAGTCTTGAGTAAACTAATTTAGTTTTTTTGAGAAAATTCTATTTGCTATTCATCCCATTTTCAAGATAGTTAATAAGCAGATAGTAAATAACACTGATTCTAGAACTGATTTGTGACATGCTTTACCATAAACTCCTTATGCACAAGGAACTGACCACTTGTTCCTAAACTCTGTCTTCTGTCTCTTAACCAGTTTTGAATGTGTGGTAGGATTTTATTTTCCATCCTAGGATTTTGAGCGTCTCTTGAGAAAATCTTTATTTACAAGCTTTTTTGAGAGTCTAAGGACTTGACTATGTCTGTATAGTGCATTAGTGTGCACCAGCTGGGATTCAAATTCCACTGTACACTTCTGTGTGGACCCTGCTGGTGCACACTAAAAGTTCTCTAGTGTGTGTTGATATAGGTCACAGTACTATGTCAATGTGCAGTAGGGAACTTTTAGTGTAGACCAGCAGTGTGACACATTAGTGCACATTAACACACCATGTAGACAAGCCCTAAATAAATTGCACCTACTTGTTCTCCTTTAGTCGGTGTACTATTCTCTAGTTTAATAACTGATCGTAAACATGAATTATCTATTTTGATAATGGTTCAATTACTTCTATAGTACCATCAAAAACTTTTGTTTTCTAGAATTCTACTTCCAGAGCTATTTCAATGCCTTCTTTCTTTCTTTCTTTCTTTCTTTCTTTCTTTCTTTCTTTCTTTCTTTCTTTCTTTCTTTCTTTCTTTCTTTCTGTTTATTATGAAAAGATAGCTTCTCACTTTTGTTACATGTAAATGCTTACCCTAGGATAACTCTTTCCCCCATATTTCACCATGAAAAAGATTATTTAAGCAATATCATTTTGTTTCTTTGCATCACTCCAGCCTTTTAAAATGTTTCTTTATTGTGTAAAAGTTTATTTCATCCAATCACTGACTCTGGCAGGCTCTTACAGTACTGCTTAGATACTTATGAATATTTTTTCTATCTATCTATCTATCTATCTATCTATCTATCTATCTATCTATCTATCTATAAGGTATTTGTTCTTAAGATTTTTTTTTTTTAGCTGTAGCATGTTACCTGCCAACAATTTCCATTCTGTTAGCATCTCTTAGGCTGGATTTTTGTTTTTTATTGGACGTGGTTTTTTGAATGCATCTTGCTATGTAGGGCTGAATCATTACCATAAGCAAAGGGCAACATATTGTTTCTCTTATTCCTTCTTGTTTTTACTTACTTCCTGGTATTCTGTAATACTTATAATAACTTTAACTACACATTTTTACCTGTTTCTGTGCTGATTCTATGGATTTTAATTTCTTATTTTTTCCCTTTGGGCTGAAGGCTAGGACTATAACAGGGTTTAAAAGAGAACAGGATAAATTAATGGAGGTTAAGTCCTTTAATGGCTATTAGCCAGGATGGGTAAGGAATGGTGTCCCTAGCCTCTATTTGTCAGAGGTTGGAGATGGATGGCAGGAGAGAGATCACTCGCTCATTACCTGTTAAGTTCACTCCCTCTGGGGCACCTGGCATTGGCCACTGTCGGTAGACAGGATACTGGGCTGGATGGACCTTTGGTCTGACCCAGTATAACCATTCTTATGCACTTACGTTTAAAACTTGTCTCTCCTAACACCCCTTTACCCTTCCAAATACTCTTATCTTGAAGTTTAATATCAGAAGCCTATATGTTCCACTCCTGCAAAAAATAACATACAGGGGAACAAACGTGTGGGAAAAATATCCTGTTCTACATGAGCCACAGAGTTCCTATTTTCCCTTCTTCCTTCAGAGGCTGCTGGATTGATGGAGGTGGCAGATAGGTAGGCAATAATGTAGACAAAGGGAGCAAAGGGCCAGGAGACCATAAGGATCCTGGTCCCAGCTCTGGAGTGTGTTCACCTGAACAGAAGGGTTCTGCACTGCACTGCTCTGCAGCTCCCCCCAGCCTACAAGAACAATAGCCATCCCCATCTCTTGCATGATGTTTATTTAACAGGCCTTTCTACCATTTATTTTATAAAGAGAATGTCTTCCAGTACCGGGCAACTGATTCAAAACAAAAATCCACTCAGCTCTGTGGATGTGGGCATACTCACACAAACGGGTTATGACCACTCACTCATTCACAGTTACTTGTCCCAAGTTCTCCTGCGACTAGTGACCCAGCTGGCTTGCCTAAGAGATTGGGCTAGTAGCTTTGTTCTTCAGGGCTGAGAAGGGGTCAAAGTTAGGGCAAGTAAGGAAATAACAAAGGTAGAGCAATGTGTCAAGGTTTCCAGAATACTCATTATGGGCTAGATTATGGCTGGCCTTTATGTCAGTGCAAAGAGCCTTCCCTTCCCTGGAGCATCCCCTGTGCAGAGCCTGCCTCAATAGCAGACCCTGCACTTTGAGGTGCCCAAGGACAGTTACCTCTGTGTTTCACCAGGGATGAACAGTACCTGAAAAGGAGTAGCGAATGGAAGGGAGAAGGTGGGGCCTTGCTCCCTGCCCTCGGGTACTTCTCCCTCTGGGCTAGCCATTAGGGCAGGGCAGGCACACTGTGGGAAGCAGGCTTGGAAAGGATTGTTTTTCCAAGAAGTGCATCCTCTCCTTGATTTCTCCCAGATGGTGCATCCCTGCACTATCCTCAACAAATTGCTATACCCTAGAGGTACAGTCTAGCTTCATCTATCAAAGGGGCATAATAATACACATTGTACAGGGGTATTGTGTGATTTAATCACTGATATTTCAGGATCAGATCTTGTTCTACTCACTTAACAGCAGATTATATCTATCTATCTATCTATCACTTCTGCATGAGTGAAAGTATCAGTAGCCTGATAAATCCCAGTGTTTTCTAAAGTCATCACATTCTCTTCTCCATCTTCTTGTATTTATAGTCACTCTGGCCATCTAAGCATTTTCCA
Source organism: Lepidochelys olivacea (assembly GCF_965140295.1). NCBI lineage: Eukaryota > Metazoa > Chordata > Testudines > Cheloniidae > Lepidochelys > Lepidochelys olivacea. The sequence continues at coordinate 135,429,254 of NC_140411.1, read as the reverse complement.
AACATTCTGTTTTGCTGCTGACAGTGAGAGTGCTAGTCTGGGGGAGTAATAAAATGTCAGCGTTGGTCTGAATGGGATGCCTGGCATGCTGACAGCTGAGATCCTGTTCCCTTACAAATTCACTTCTAATTTTGATGACAGGAGAAACAGCCATTCATCTGTCTTTAGACAGTGATATGGGTGTTAGTTTAAGCATCCCTTCTTTGACTGTACACCCTTGCATTCCAGAGATAGATGCCTCTTCAAAAGGATTTCTCCTGCAAGATTTTATCAGTGAGCTGATTCCTCGCTCCCTCTCCCACAGCCTCCTCTTAAAAACAAATAGTGAAGTATTTTCCTTGAACACTAACTAGAACCACATAATAAAATTCAGAAGGTACGTGCATGGTGACATCATTGCGGGAGTTTAAGTCTTTGGAATATGGTATGATCATTTTGTTTTATTTTAAATATTTTATGCTTTCAGAAAACTCTAGAGATGGACCATGAAACTTTTAAACTTGGTTTGTTCAGCAACTGAGAATTATCCAATTTGCCTTTGTTTCTGTGTGGAATGTAAACATTTAGGGCGCAATTCAGCCTCCTGAACCCCAAAGAGGCTGTTTGTGGTGGATTGCTGGTTATTTCTAGAGAAAAAGCACTTCTGTGAATAAATATTTGATTTGTCTTTGCAGCCAGAAACTCTGGAAACCTTCTTCTTCCATGCTTGTTTTCCACCCATTTTCTGTGAATTTAAAAGTATTTTCTTACTGTTTACACTTAAGCTACTTCAGTAATAATTCACTCTAATGTTGTCAGTATGCCTTGGCATATTCTTAGGAGAGAAGAGTTCCATAATAAATACAAAAATTTTCTTTTTCATTATAGTATTTTTGTTTCAGGCCTTGTCTGTGCCCTACTGCGTTTTATTTTATTACATTTCTAAAACGTGCCTCTTGTGATCTCTAAGCATCTGAGCAATTTTAAAAACCACATTATGTCATGTTTGGACTTATGTCAACTAAGAACTTCAGGGACTCTTCATTTAAAAAAATCAAAATCCTTCCCACAGAAAAAGGCTGACTAAATCAAATCAAATCAAATCAAGGCCTTATGATCTCAGACCAGCAAGAAAAGTTCCAGTTGCAGATCCCTCACTTGCGTGAAAACCTTGGGTGAAATCTTCACTTCACTCCATTGAAGTCAGTGGGAGTTTTGCCATTGACTTCAGTGAAGCCAGAATTTCACCCTGCTTCCAGTCCTCAGACACTTGAATTTAATTCTTCTTCGAGTGATCGATACATGCCCATTCCACTGTAGGTGTGTGCGCACCTCATGCACAGTTGTCAGAGATTTTTCCCTGAGCAGTATCCATCGGGCAGCATAAATGCCCTCTGGTCCCTGGCACCACGACACACATGTATAAAGAGCTGTGCTGACCCCAATCTCCCTCAGTTCCTTCCTACCACCAGTGACGGTTGTTGGAGCTCTGATCTTTGTATCTCCACGTCTTCCCTCTTATAATGTATATAGTACCTGTAGAATCAGTTTTTGATCTCGTGTAGTGTGTTTGTACATATTTAGATATACGAATAAGTTTAGGATATTAATTTTCTAGAGTGGTTTCCTAGTTGGATACTGGGCTTGGTTCTGGACTAATACCTCATTCTCCTGGCTTCAAAGACTGTCACTCATGTAATAAGTCTATGCCAGTGAGCTGCCCACACCCCAGCTTCCTTATGTGTCTGGCAGAGGTGCATGAGAGTGACATTTGTAGAGGGTTCAAAGCCCAATTGAAAAAGAACAGTGCTGCCAGACTAAAGTACCACCTTAAGGTACTGCGCTTTGCCCACTGGTACTTAAGGTACTGCGCTTTGCCCACTGTTGGAACCTTCCCACTCAGAATGGGAACCGAGCAAGTATGAGTTGGCTAAGAGTGCTCTCCCTCTTCTAATTGAGCCTAGAGGCAGATCCTCATCGCCGGTACCTAAGAAGAGACAGCATAAGTCTCCCAAAGACTTGGTACCAGGGCTTTTGAAGTCTACAGTGAAGGCAACAAGCGGAGGCAAGGGCTTGGAGGTGTGTTCAAAGAGGAGACATCCCCAGATACAGTCTGTAACTCAGAGGGATTACTGACTCTGGAGCCCAGGAAAGGTCTGTGGAGCCCAGTCCCTGAAGTGCATTTTTTGGTACCGCAGACCCCAGAGCCCTTTCTGGTGTCCTCTACACCAAAGCCTTTCAAGGCAGCTAGATTGTTACTTAACCTGATGATGCTGGCTTCCCCTGCTGTTTAAACAATGAGGAGTACTTGTGGCACCTTAGAGACTAACAAATTTATTTGAGTATAAGCTTTCATGGGCTAAAACCCACTTCATCAGATGCATGGAGTGGAAAATACAGTGAAGATAGATATACAGAGTACATGAAAAGATGGGAGTTGCCTTACCAATTCTAACAAGACAATTCAATTAAAGTGGGCTATTATCAGCAGGGGAAAAATCACTTTTGTAGTGGTAATCAGGGTGGCCCATTTCAAACAGTTGACAAGAAGGTGTGAGTAACAGTACGGGGAAAATTATCATAGGGAAATAGGTTTTAGTTTGTGTAATGACCCATCCATTCCCAGTCTTTATTCAGGCCTAATTTGATGGTGTCCAGTTTGCAAATTAATTCCAGTTCTGCAGTTTCTCATTGGAGTCTGTTTTTGAAGTTTTTTTGTTGAAGAATTGCCACGTTTAAGTCTGTAATTGAGTGTCCAGGGAGGTTGAAGTGTTCTCCGACTGGTTTTTGAATGTTATAATTCTTGACATCTGATTTGTGTCCATTTATTCTTTTACATAGAGACTGTCCGGTTTGGCCAATGTACATGGCAGAGGGGCACTGCTGGCACATGATGGCATATCTCACATTGGTAGATGTGTAGGTGAACAAGCCCCTGATGGTGTGGCTGATGTGATTAGGTCCTATAATGGTGTCCCTTGAATAGATATGTGGACAGAGTTGACAACGGGTTTTGTTTCAAGGATAGGTTCCTGGGTTAGTGTTTTTGTTGTATGGTGTGTAGTTGCCGGTGAGTATTTGCTTCAGGTTGTGGGGCTGTCTGTAAACGAGGACTGGCATGTCTCCCAAGGTCTGTGAGAGTGGGGAATCGTCCTTCAGGATGGGTTGTAGATCCTTGATGATGCGCTGGAGAGGTTTTAGTTGAGGGCTGAAGGTGATGGCTCGTGGTGTTCTGTTACTTTCTTTGTTGGGCCTGTCCTGTAGCAGGTGACTTCTGGGTACTCTTCTGGCTCTGTCAATCTGTTTCTTCACTTCCCCAGGTGGGTATTGTAATTTTAAGAACGCTTGATAGAGATCCTGTAGGTGTTTGTCTCTGTCTGAGGGATTGGAGCAAATGCGGTTGTATCTGAGGGCTTGGCTGTAGACAATGGATCATGTGATGTGGTCTGGATGAAAGCTGGGGGCATGTAGGTAAGTATAGTGGTCAGTAGGTTTCTGGTATAGGATGGTGTTTATTTGACCATTGCTTATTTGCACTGTAGTGTCCAGGACCATGGCCTGCACATAGCCGGGTCCTGCCTCCATATCAGTGGCCCTCTGGTTCTTCTTTCCACATTCTAAAGTCTCTCCACTCCTTTCCCGCTCTTCTATATTGTCTAGGTGCTAGGAGCATCTGCAGCAAGGTCACTGTGTTCCCTTTCCCCATACTGGGACCGTGCAAGTGGAACAGTGTGCTCAGGGACTCTCCTGTGGAGGAATTGGAGAAGGGACCTCCTCAACAATGCTTAGCTTCTTCTTCATTGCCTAATGAGAGGATGGTGACTGAGTCTACTAGTCCTGCTCCTGATCATTCCAGAGCTCATCAAGCGTTGCTGATGAGGGTGGCTGTAGCTGGAGATGTTCAACCAGAAGAGGTAACAGGAAAGATCACACAGGCTCATGGACATTTTAGCTTGTTCAGGACATTCTAGGGTAGCTCTCCCTATTAATGAGGCTATCCTGGAACCTGTCAAGTTTTTATGGCAAACTCCATCTTTCCTACCTCCCAGTGCTAAAAGTGTGGAGAGAAGATACTATGTCCCTTCAGAGGGTTTTGAGCATTTCTATAACCATCCTCCTCCAGACTCCCTGGTAGATGCTGGTGCCAATGAAAAAAAGAGACAGGGACATCAGGCCTCTACCTTGAAAGGGAAAGAAGCGCAAAGGCTGGACCTGTTTGTCAGGAAGCTTTATTTCACAGGAGGTTTACAGTTTAGGATTGCGAACGAAGAGGCTCTGCTGGGTCAGTATGATTTCAGCCTTTGGGATAAATCTTGAAGTTCAAAGACAAGCTTCTTGGTGAGACAAATCAGGAGTTCATTGCAATGGTGGAGGCAGGCAACTGAGTTGCCAAACCAACATTGCTAGTGAGCCTGGTGGTGGACTGTGTGGCTCAAGGTATAGCTTCCGCCATCACTATGTGATGTTCATCTTGGCTGCAGTGGACAGGTATTCCCCAGGAGGTGTAACAAATCATTCAAGACATCCCATTTGAAGGCCCCCTACTCTTTACTGATAAGACAAATAAGAGACTTCATAACTTTAAGGATTCAAGCATGACCCTTGTGTCTCTGGGGATTTATACACTGGCAACATAAAAAAACCAGTTCCTCCCACAGCAGTCCCAATGATTTAAGTCCTTCTCACTGCATACCCAAGATCTGTCCAAAAGGAGGAGCAGAAGTTACAAGAGGCATCCTCTTCTGCAACTGCCAGTTCAGGCAAACTGGGTCCTCTAAACAATCATTTTGACCTGTTGGTTGACAGCAGTCAACCACTTACCAGACTACCATCTTTCTCCACTTCAATTTTTGCCAATCACCTATACCACTTCCTAAGTGTGTGGACCTGTATCACCACAGATCAGTGGGTCTTAAAGCATGGTGAAACTGGGATACACCCTTCAATTTATTTCTATCCCCCCTCTTCAGGGACCACTCTCACAAGAGTCTGCTACTTCTGGAGATGCAGTCTCTTCTCATGGGGGCCATATAGGAAGTTCCCATGTCATTCAGAGGGAAAGGATTTTATTCATGTTACTTCCTAATCCTGAAGGCAGAGAGGGATCGCAGGCCCATTTTATTTCTAAGACAGCTAAACAAGTTCCTAACGAAAACAAAATTCCAGATTGTTACTCTAGCATTATCCCTTCCCTAGGTCCCAGGGACTGCTATGCTACTCTCAACTTTAAAGGATGTTTATTTTCACTTGGCAATTCACCAGAGCCACTGAAAGTTTCTCAGATTCATGGTCAATGGATCCCACTATCAGATTACGGTACTGCCTTTCAACCTGTCAGCAGACCTCTCGTATTCACAAAATGTCTGGCTGTAGTAGCAGCTTTCTTGGAAAGGTCAGGAATCCATGTGTTCCCTTATCTGAATGACTGGCTAGTGAGAGACTAGTCCAGGTCTCAGGAACTCTCCAATATAGCCACTATTCAGTCCACTTTCAACATGCTGGGGCTCCTAATCAATACAGAGGAATCTATTCTGACACCTGTTCAAAGAACAGAATTCATTTGGGCAGTCATGGACTCTACACAGACCAGGGCTTTCCTGCCGGAGCAGAGGTTCCAAACAATGTGGGTCATAGCTCAAGATGTAAAGGCACACCCTGTCACTATGGTTTGGAATTGCCTCAAACGTCTAGGGCACATGGAAGCATGCACTTATGTGGTGCAGCATGCCAGGCTACACCTCAGAGAACTACAGGTGGCTCAGCTCGGGGTGCTCACAGGCCCATCGTCACATGGAGATGGTGGTTCAGGCATCTGCTCAGGTCTTGTCCTCCCTGGACTGGTGTCTTCAAAGAACCTGCAAATGTTTGTGAGGGAGTTCTTTTGCCCCACCACAACAGTCACCCACTCTAGTCACAGATGTATTGGATCTAGGTTGGGGAGCTCGCTTAGGTCCGCTTCACACTCAGGGCCTTTGGTCTTCTCAGGATCTAAGTCTCTAAATAAATAGCAGGGAGCTTCAGGCCATTTGTTCAGCTTGTGTGGTGTTCCTTCCACATATCAAGGGATGGAATTTGTTGGTACTCACAGACAGCACAGCAGCCATGTTCTGTGTAAACAAACAAGAGGCTGGAGGTGGGGCTTTAGTTAAAGTTATGCCAAGTGGCAATCCTCCTTTGGAATGCCTACGTTGCCAGGTCTATCAACCTGAGAGTTGCTTACCTTCCAGGAGTTGAACACACTCTGGCAAATCTCCTGAGCAGGTTGTTGCAGGTCACCCCGAGTGGTCTCTTCAACCAAATGTGATCAGATCCATTTTAAAGCTGTGGGGAACTCCCCAGGTAGACCTATTTGCAACAAAAGCAACAAAAAAAAAAGTAATCTTCTTTATTCCTGATCCGGTCATAGTGCAGTTTCACTGACAGACACCTTCCTGCTATCCTGGTCAAAAGGTCTGCTGTATGCTTTCCTGCAGGTTCTGCTCCTGCTCAAAGTCTTGTCCAAGATCAAGCAAGATTCTGCTTATCTTATTCTGATAGCCCCTGCATGAATCTGTCAAGGTTGGTATTCAACTCTGCTAGCACTATTAGTCAGACCTCTGCTGTTGCTCCTCAGAGATGTGGATGTGATCTCCCAGGACCATGGCTGCTTCCTTCATCCTGACCGTTAGGCCCTCCATCTGACAGTGTGGATGCTTCAAGTCTGACAACTTCAGAATGAGTTTGCTCTAGAGTCTCAGGGAGTGCAGGAAGTTTGGCTAAATAGTAGGAAGCCTTCAACTAGGTCTACTTACCTTGCTAAATGGAAGGGCTTCTCCATTTGGCCCATACAAAGAGGCGTCCTCCCAGCTATGGCTCTGATTTACCATATCTTGGACTATCTTTGTTTCTGAAACAACAAGGGTTAGTTCTTAGCTGCCAAATGGATTCTGAGGGAACTATCTCAGCTTTCCACCCTCCCATGGCTAACCAGTCAGTTTTTTCAAATCCTGTGCCCATCAGATTTCTAAAGGGCTTGCTCAGATCATACCCCCAGGTTCACAGCCTGGTACCACAGTGTTTAAATTTAGTTCCAGCCAAGTTGATGGGTCCCCTCTTTGAGCTGCTAGCAACTTGTTCTCTGTTAGGCATGTCTATGAAGGTGGCTTTCTTTGTTGCTATAACCTCAGCCAGGAAAGTAGGGGAGCTGCAGACTTCAGTATCAGAGCATTCTTATACACTTTTCTGTAGGGACAAGGTTTTCCTCTGACCTCACCCAAAATACCTGTCTAGAGTGGTTTCCAATTTGCATATTAATCAAGCAGTACCAACTTCTTCCCAAAGCCTCATTCAAGTAAAGGGGAAGAAAATCTCCATACTCTAAATGTTAGAAGAACTTTGGCATTTTATCTGGATTGGACTAGGCCTTTCAGATCTTTGTCTTAGCTCTTTGTTGCAGTTTCAGACAGAATAAAGGGCCACCCACACAGTGGATCTCTTCCTGGGTTTCTTGCTGTATTCATTTATGCTACTGATTGGCTGATATTGCACAAATCTCAGGCAACTTCTGTGGCCATTCTGGCTCATCTACTCCTAGAAAACACTTCTAGGACAGCAAACTGGTCATTTGACTCTCACTGTGCCATCTATCATCAATCTAGAGATGATGCCCAATTTCGGCAGGTGGTCCTACAATCCCTGTTCAAGTACATTTGAATCCACCTGCAGTTTGAACTGCTTGTAAGTCATCTATAGCGGAATGGACATGTGCCATCAGAGAAGAAAAATAGTTATCTACCTTTCCGTAACTGTTGTTCTTCAAGATGTGTTGCACATGTCCATTCCATGATCTGCCTTCCTTCCCCTCTATATTAGAGTCTTTTCCAGTAGGAAGAAACTGAGAGGGGTCAGGGTCAGCATAGCCATTTATACCTGCATGCAGTGACATAATGCACTAGCGGGCGCTCATGCTTCCCTGATGGGTACTACTTACGGGAAAATTTCCAACTGTGCACGAGGTGCACACATACCTCTAGTGATATGAACATGTGCAATACATATCAAAGAACAATAGTTACAGAAAAGTAGGTAGCCATGTTTTAGTTCAAGCAGTTTAGGACACGTCTATATTGTGCAAAAAGCCAGGGAGTGAATCTACAGTGCTCCAGCCTGCCGTGCAATAAGTGTCTGGGTGGACCCTGCAAATGTGCACTAAAAGTTCCCTAGTTTGCATTAATGTACTGCTGATTCAATCCAGAGTACATGAAATCTCAATACACCAAATCGCAACTCAAACCACAGTATGTCTCAGTACACAAATCACAAATCTCAGTACGTTAGCTAATATCAATTGCTGATTGGCTGGAGTGGTGAGTACTGAGCTGAAGGCTCACCTTTAAGCATATGTTGTTATGAGCCCTGTCTTCCTGGTATTTAAATCTGATAGCTCAAGCATCTCAATAGATCTTAACCATAGGGCTGCTTAGATCAAAACCAGCACTTTTGGAATTGGAGTATTTGTGGCACCTTAGAGACTAACAAATTTATCAGAGCATAAGCTTTCATGGGCTATAGCCCACTTCATCGGATGCATGGAATGGAACATATAGTAAGAAGATATATATATACACATACAGAGAAGGTAGAAGTTGCCAGACAAACTGTAAGAGACTAATTAATTAAGATGAGCTATTTTGAGCAGGAGAAAAAAACTTTTGTAGTGATAATCAAGATGGCCCATTTAGACAGTTGACAAAAAGGTGAGGATACTTAACATAGGGAAATAGATTCAATATGTGTAATGACCCAGCCACTCCCAGTCTCTATTCAAACTCAAGTTAATTGCATCTAGTTTGCATATTAATTCAAGCTCAGCAGTTTCTCCTTGAAGTCTGTTTCTGAAGCTTTTCTGTTGCAAAATTGCCACCCTTAAATCTTTTACTGGGTGGCCAGAGAGGTTGAAGTGTTCTCCTTTCGGTTTTGGAATGTTATGATTCCTGATGTCAGATTTGTGTCCATTTACTCTTTTGCATAGAGACTGTCCAGTTTGGCCAATGTACATGGCAGAGGGACATTGCTGGTACATGGCATATATCACATTGGTAGATGTGCAGGTGAATGAGCCTCTGATAGTGTGGCTAATGTGATTAGGTCCTATGATGGTATCACTTGAATAAATATGTGGACAGAGTTGGCATCGAGCTTTGTTGCAAGGACAGGTTCCTGGGTTAGTGTTTTTGTTGTGTGGTTGCTGGTGAGTCTTTGCTTCAGGTTGGGGGGCTGTCTATAAGTGAGGACTGGCTAGTCTAGACTAGTCTAGCCTTGATGTAACACAGGCATGGATGACTGCAGGGTCTGCATCTGAGAGTAATAGGCACCATCTCTTGGTTAGCAAAGAAAAATATATTCTGATTACTGCTGCTCTAATGAGACCTTGAGCTTGTGAGCCAGTTTGATAATAGGCAGATTAATTTTTTCAAAAGAGGGTGATCTTATTGGTTTTGCCGGTTCTTTAAAGGGATTCCTACTGCCAGCCAGCATCACTTTTCTCTTATCTAGCCTGAACCCAAGCCAGCTGGTTTTCATCCAGGTCCCCACCTCTGCCACACATTGAGAAATCAGATAAGTGGTTAAGATCTTCTGAGAGGAAGGCATACAGTAGACTACTATCAGTTTATTGATGGCACAATAGCCATAGCTCTTGAGAATCTCCCCTAGTAGCTGTACATACATGTTGAACAGGTGGGGTGACACGATCAAACTCAACAACCAACAGTCCTGGAGGAGGAAGAGTGTTGCCCCAGAGTACCTTCTGTGACCAGGAAAGAGTGGAGCCATTTTAAGGTAATTCTTTCCAGCCCAGCCAAGGTCCCAAATTCATATTAGTAGCACTCCATGATCAACAGTGTCGAGGTAGAGCTAGTAGTATCATCTGACCTCCGTAGTCAGGAGATCATTGGGAAAGAGATCAATGCTGTTTCCATATCGCATCTAAATCCCAAGCGTGACTGACTGGGAGCCCAAAATCGGAAGGTGTCATTTGCTGCTGGAGTTGGTCTAACACCAATTTCTCAATGATCTTCCCCAGAAAAGTGAAGGGACAGCTGAATATAGGAGGCAGTTGGAAGGTGGAGGAGGACACTGTAGATACAGTAGAATGACACAGTGTAAGGGTCACTGTGGGAGCAAAGAGAACAATTTGGAGGCAGGGAACCCGGGCAGCATGGACGCAAAGTCAGGAGGACAGAGTACTGAGAGGAAGGAGAATGTGGGGGACAGGAGTCTGATGGGGCAGGAAAGGGGTTGGGGAAATGAAGAGGAGACAGGAGAGAGATAGAGATAGAAACCGGGAAAAGAATGAATAACAGCTCCACGCCATAGGTGTTATGATGGGCTAAATGAAGTCCTCCATTAAACAGCAGAAGGGAGGTCCATGTTAGTGTGTGTGCATTTTAAAGTTGAACTTTCAACCTGAAATAATTGCCTCCAAATTGGGGTCCCTAAATGAGAAAAAATCAGAAGACAACCCAAAACAATACCATGTGTTTATTTTTAAAATCTTATTATTATTCATTTAGGGGTGAAGGATGGACTGACATGGTTCTTTGATCTCTTAGAATTAGTAACATTACATACTGCTTGATTAACACTTAAATACTCTGTTGTGATATTTTTACTTGTTCTAAATTAAAAGCAAGTTGTTTTGAGATGTCATTCAGTGTACTGGTCTCCTCCAAACTCACTTGATATGAGTGAATCAGCTTCCCAATTTTGGTTTAGTCTGGCCACTAAATTGGTTTGTGTCCTAGCATGCTTTACTTCTAAAGTGTAGTGATGATGACTCTAACCAGAGCAAAATAGAGTCTCTTGTCTCCTTAGGTCTGATAATACAATAATGCTTCAATTCAAGATTCAGGGAGTACACTTTTTTTTTCCAATGCCTTGTTATAATCTCAGTGAAAATGCTAAGACTTACAAAGGTGTTCTACAAAATACAGCTGGGCATTCGATCCCAACAGGAAGTCTGGTAGAGGAAGGGTATTTCTAAAAAGTGTGACAGAAAATGCATTTATAGGAATTTCTGCTTGTCCTTTGTTTCTGAAGCTGGAATTGCTTCCTCTGCATCCCTGTTTGTGTTGTCTGTGTGCCAAATTCAGCTCCTATATGGGTTCAAAGCCAATGACTTTAGTGTTTAGAGTTGCATCCACTTTCACCAGGGATGAGTTGGTCTCAAAGACTTAATAAACATTTTACTTTCTGTTTAGATGCACAGTTTTACATAACTTAAGAAACCAGACTGAACCAATAGCTCTAATAGACAAATGAACTGACTCCATTAATCTCAAATGGCTCTTAGCTCTAATGCTTAATAATGACACTTTAAAAGACAATGTTATTAACCAATTCACTGCTGATCATTTTAGCCAAAACATCTTAGGCGCTTTTGAAAATTTCATGCTAAGGCCTGGTCTATGCCATTTTTCTACCAGTATGACTATGTTTGTTAGGGGGATGATATTTTCCCCTCACACACTGTTAAACCCCACAGTGCAGAGGCAGTTATGTTGGTATAAAGATGCCTTATACTAGTATCGCTTATTCCTCTTTCCATATAGAAATGGCGATAGCAACATAAAGTACCATTACACTAGTATAACTGCGTCCACATCATGGGGGTCAGACTGCTTTATCTATACCAACATAGTAAAGCGTATAGACTAGGCTGAAATGATTTTTCCAAGGTCACCTAGGGAGTACATGACAGAGCTGGGAACAGAATCCAGTTTCCTAGCAAGCCTATTATAGTGCCTTAACCATAGACTATGCTTCCTCTACACTGTGCAGCTAGTACATAGTTATCTGGGAGTTATTACTGAGAGGGAGCAGTTACCTTAATGAGATTGTTATATAGTTGAAAGTTGTCAAAGACATCAAGAGTCTTGGGATGATTGCTATTTTTACAAGTTTGGTATAAAGTGAAACAAATTTAACAAATAAATAATTCTGTTCTTGTTGCAGAATTCGTACCCCAGGCTTTTGGAATGCCCTTGTCCCAAGTGATTGCTAATGACCGGGCCTACAAACTTAAGCAGGATTCTCAGAGAGAAGAGCAGAAAGATGTGTCAGACTTTGTAGCCTCTCTCTTACCATTTGGAACTAAAAGACAGAACAAAGAACTCTCAAGCAGTAACTCATCTCTTAGCTCGACCTCGGAAACACCAAATGAATCCACTTCCCCTAACACACCAGAGCCAGCACCACGTGCCAGAAGAAGGGTAAGTTTACCTGTAACAGCTTAATGCACACTGGGGAACCTGCTGGGGCCTCAGGCTCTGGTCAGCACCAAAAATTAAACTTGTGCATGATGGTTTCTGACCACATTTAAATAAAGCTGGTTGTGGTTCGAGCCAGCCCTTGTTAATGGTGGAAGTTGTAATCTTAATAGTCAGCCTGCTTTCCCAACTGGGAACAAGATACAAGAGAACAAGATGGACACTGCATGATTATTACAACACCATAAGGGATACGAGACTTTCGGTTTTCCTCCACTTTGGTTCAGATTGGCCTGTCCAGTTCTGCAGGCCCTGACCATGTGTATTTTTTTCAACTGGTGATGGTAGATGGACTACACATATGTGACTGATGTTCATAGGTTTTCATATTCTAATTTAGAGTCCAAAAAAACAGAAATTAATTTAATTATTAGCATCCACTAGTAAAAATCATTATGGCCTGATTTAGATGTCACATACCTCAGAGTAAATCAAATTCACTATAAAAGTTAGTGAAAATAACAGTAGGATAAACCATGTGTGAGATCCAGATCACGCCCTTGGTGGCAAATCATGCCCCTGCCTCTTAGCTCATGGAGGGCTCCCTTGGCAGCAGAACAAGTGTGGCTCTGTGGCATGAGGTGGGGGCAGGAGTCTACAGGCAGCACAGGTGTCTGCAATCACCATGCTGTGCAGAAGATGATATCTGCAAAGGAAGATTCCTCTCTCCACTGCTCACATCTGTAACACCCAGCCCAGCTCCTCAGGCCATGTGCTAGTCAGAGAATTTAAGCACTGGGACCTGACCCAACTAGTGCTGATGTCAGTGGGACTCAGATCTAGTCGTTAGTGTCTAAATTGAAATAGAATGTTGCTCCTGCATATGATATGGATATCTGATAAGCCTCTTGTTTGCCGGGTTTCATCCCTTGGGTTTCATAACTTGATGCCATGCTCTGAACTGACGCAACACTGCAGTAAAGTAGATAATGTCACAGTTTGAGCTCTTTACAAAAAAAATCAGATGGTACTGGAACAAGCTGTCGTGAATGCTACTCACGTTGCCTTTTTATGTGGAAAAATGGAGAGAAAAATTAAACCTTGACAACTAATCTAAGTGTTGGGGATACCAGAGGAGCTAAGGAAAAAAGAAATGTTCCTGAGGAATCCTCAGCGACATTCACTCTTCTCCACCTCCCCTGCATCAAAGCTTTTATGGGGAAGTACTGTGGGGGACTCTGTAAAGTATAGCGTTAACAAAATAAAAATTGATTTTATGCAGTATTTGATACAGTGTATCCCAGAGTACCACAAGCAATAAGTTAGATTCCAGTAGCACAAAACAATTACAGTAAATGGTACAGTAATTCAGTAGTATGTTATATGTAGCCATAGTTATAGGAATCTGTTTTAGTGAGAGAGAGAATTATTGACCAGGAGATGGGAGCCATCCCCTATTATTTTTCAAAAAGTGCTGTGAGATATTTAATTTCCACTTGGACAGCCATCAGGGATGAGCAGAAGAAATCTAGGTTTAATCTTTCATCTAAAAGATGTGCCCCAATCCCCCCAGTGCTAAGTTCCTAGCAGTCTGTGTTTTTGACACCTTGTTGGTATGAACAAGAGAGATGGAAGTCAGTACTTCCACTTGCAGGGTATTGTGGCTGAAGTTTCAGTACACAGTCATGGTGATATAATATCATATGGTTCACCTCAGAGATAAATAAAAGTGTAGCCGAAGGCAAGCAGTTGAGGTAGAAGCAGACATAATTTTCTATTTAGAATGTGTTTGAATTATTAACTATAACAACCTCACATTTCTCTTCTGTCTTTAACTTCTACACTTTATTAGGCCATTCCCCAGCCATTCTTGGAGTGTTTCTTACAGGATATTCGACAGTGCATTTTCTAACCTACTTTTAAATGTTGCAACTGATGGGGCTACCACCTCTTCCTGTGGGAGACTATTCCACATTCTGGCCTTCCGCTATCGGATAGTTTTTCCTAATATTCAGTCTAGATATCCCCACTCTGTTTTATCTCATTACCTCTACCATAAATAATTCCTTTCCCTCTTTGGTGTTAACAGTCTACAGATATCTGCAGTTGGCTATTGTGTCCTCTCTCAGTCACTGCTTAGTGAAAATGAAAAAGATACTATCAAGAAACCTATGAAGTATTTGGGGAGGTTTTTTTTTGTGAAGTTCCTAAGATTGTATTCTTGTTTACCATATTTCAGATTGTGTTCTAAAGACACTGCCTTATGTTGTCTCTTCTTTATCCAATCTCCTTTAAAATGGGATAGATTGATTTATATATTGGATTTTGGCCAAGTCCTGAATAAGTTTCCAAATATCTATCTATGTTGCAGACGTATTTTAAATTTTGTTAAGTGCTTTTGCTTTCTTGAGATTTGGCAGTAGCTTACCACTCCCTTTCTCTGGTCATCCCTAGAGACACATATTGTATATTACTTCTGGCTGGAGATTCCTTGGGCCTTCAGATAAGTATGGTAGTTTTCATACGGCACCCCAACTTCCGTTTTGAAATACATGATCCGATGCAAAAGAAAACTTGCACTTCAGGTGTTCTTGTCCTATTACTCCCATACTCTTTCTCCTAAAAGATATTTTAGCAGCATCACAGATGAAAAGAGAAAGCATTGGAAACTGTCCCATTCCATAATACCGACTCTGGGTACTCTGCCTCTTACATTTTACCTCCTGGGCAGTGCATACTGGGAGTCCCAAAGTTTTTTTTCCTATTAAATATATCAAAGAAAATGGTCAAATGTGTATTGAAGGTAAAAGCAGTAGTGCAAACCTGTCAACACCACCTGCTATTGTGCTTCAACCTTGACCTGGAGGGACTATCGCAAGGAATGAGAGGGTGATTAATTTTATGTAGTCAATCCTTGGTCTCTCAGCTCAGGCTCGTAACAAGGGCACCAATTAGTGACTGTTGTGGTGGCGATGGGTCGTGGACTTTGTGATGGAATCCTACAGATGTCTGTGGACCAAAAGGGCTATTGTCATTAGATGGTGCAACTCCATTGCCTTCAATAGATTTTCACCTGCTTATGCCAGGGATGATTCTGGCCCTATGTTAATACGTTATCTATGCCAAAATGCACTGAAATAATGTGAGCACAGTCCCATCTCTTTTATTAACCAAGCTGTGTAAGGGGAATAAACTTTCTCCTGAGATGGCAGTATTTCTGGAACTGCAGTAGTGACTGTGGGTGGGGTTTTTCAATAGCTCTCAGCATTAACTGAAATCTGCTCCCATTGCAGTCCAGGGGAATTCCATTATGCCCTTCAATAGGATCAGAGTTAAGCCAAATCTGAATGTTTTGAAAATCTCATCCTACATCACTGGTGTTTTAAAAGAAGTTCTCCACTGTAAGCCCAGTTTTGAAACCCCCTGTGTCCAAAATCCTCAAAAAAACGTAATTTCCACGTGAAGTTTTACATTTGTGGTATGTAGCCAATGTATCTTTTTTTTTTTTTTTTTTTTTTTGCTTTGGGAGGAATTGAGGGGGGTCAGACAAAGCATTTTTCAGAGAATGAAACTGAAATTGAGGTGAAGCTGACTTTGTGAAAGGTCTTGTAATTATTTTTGTAAAACTGAATCTCAAAAAAGAATGGGTCTAGCAACTTCGAGGTTGTTTTATTCATAAGTCTTCCATGAGATCCAGGAAACAAGACTATTTTTGATAAGGTCATATGGTTATTTTAGATGTTATTAATGAAAGATTTTAATTTTCAGTCAGTTCCCAGTGGACTTTATAAGTTTGTCCAAGGGCTAGAAATATTTATAAAGTTCAGTCATGGGCTGACAGAGAATTGTACCAGCAAAATTAGTAACTTATGTCATATGAACTTCTCAGGTTCTATTTGCTTACATATTCCACCAACACAGGTTGTGGAATTTGTATACTCTGTCAGCAGAACATCTTGCATTTAAAGAGGTTACCAAGGTTTCCAGCAGAGTATTGGATTTGAATTCTACAATTCAAATGTTCCCTTGAACAACATGTACTGAATTCTTTCACACCACATCTTTAGTTATAATAAATATTTTATCTGTAATAAAAGGAAATATAACAATTTACAGTAGATGTTTTTATATCAAGGTTTTTTAAATAATCTGTAAATAAAAAAGGAAATTACTATGCCAACCTTCATTAAGAAACAGTTTAGCTTGCCAATAAATGTCAATGGAATTAAAACACTTACTAAAAAAAATCTTTTTAATATAATTGTGATCTACAAGCTTAACTGTATCCACAAAAGATTTTTGCCTAGGAATTTAAACAGGACGAGTCGATGGAATGTAATAATGTTATAGGAATACTAGTGAGGCAAGGTGGGTGAGGTAATATCTTTTGTTGAACCAACATTGAGTAAAGGATATTACCTCACCCACCTGTCTCTCTAATGTCCCAGGACCAACGTGGCTACAGCAACACTGCATAGGGATATTAATCTTTTTTGTGTTTGGGAATAGCTGGCCTTCATTTTTAGGTGTCAAATTTTGGAAGTGTTTTACCTCTTATGCCTTTTTCACTGCATGGGAGGCTGTGCCTTCCTTTAGTTCAAAAATGTATGTATTTAAAGATTTTATTACAATGTTAAATGTTTTAAAAATATTTAGAGCAGAAAAGGCAGATTGTCGAAAAAGAGCTCCATGTAGAGCCTATCCCTGGTCCTTCACAACTCAAAAGTAAAAATACATTGCAGGATTATGCAGTTATCTGAGGTACTGTAGATGTGTCTATGTATATAAAGTGTGTGTGTGTATAATATACTTTGCATTCCTTTTCACTGGGGTTATTACACAAGATGTGGGCCCAATAAAAAAGTGTGAATATACCCATACATGCATATGTATGTTTATATAGATAATGTACACACACGGCCCGATTTACAACTGTCCTGCACTTTATGCAATTACACTTGTAAAAATAAGCACAAAGTAGGTGTAAAACATTTGGTACTGTTTTATACCCTCTTTGCACTAGTATAGGTGATTACACAAAGTGCAGAATAACAGTGAATTGGGCTTCTTTTATATAGTGGGCCTGATTCTCCACTCCAGAACACTGATTTTATACTGGTATAACTCCATTGGAGTAGAACAGTGTCAAGAAGGGGAGAATCAGGGGCACTTTGTATGTATGTTGTTTAATATATAAGATCAGTGGTCAAAAGACCTCATTAGATACGCTCTTAAGGGAAGGGAGCTGCTTAGTTGATTCCATCCTTACTGATTGTTTGCATGTATGTGTACTTTACAGGGCGCAATGTCTGTGGACTCTATTACAGATCTTGATGACAATCAATCCCGACTGCTAGAAGCTCTACAACTCTCTTTGCCAGCTGAAGCTCAAAGCAAGAAAGAAAAGGCAAGGGATAAGAAACTAAGTCTGAACCCTATTTATAGACAGGTTCCCCGGCTTGTAGATAGCTGCTGCCAGCATTTAGAAAAACATGGTAAGTGTATTTCATTTTGCTTTAGGTAGAAAGATACATTTTTATGAGGGTTCATGTATGTAGAACTAAACATTATATACTCAGATAGGCATACATATACATGTTCTTATAATGTTTAGTGTGATATACATTTTTAACCCATTTATAGTATATTTTAAACCACTTCATGGTAATAACATTATTTACCTAGGCATTTGACCAACTATTATTATGACCTCAATTTCTTATCACTCCACAACAACCTGCTTGTAAAGTGAGACCTGTTGACAAGTTGTTTGATTACTAATGTTAACTAGCTTGCAAGTGAATATCTCATGAATATTCATACAGCAGCAAAATATTATTAATTATTTGTATTCTGGTAGCACATAAAGGCCCCCCACCCATTGTGCTTACAGTCTAAGTGACCAGACTGACTAACAACTAACAAGCAACCTGCCAAAAGTACAAATACAACTTCTTTTAATTTTCTACTTTGATAAAAACCTCCCCCGCAGCCAGTCTCTGCTGTGTCTACCTGTCAGCTCAAGTTCTTCACAGCTCTTGCTCAACCTAAATGTCCTCTTTCTCCCGCCACCGCAGGAAAACACTCAGCCTTGTTTTCAGAGACACATACAAAACCGGGGGAGGAATCCTAAAACCCCAGACTGCCAGAAGTGTCCTAAGGCCTACCCCCTGTTCCCCCACCCAGTGTCCCAGCTCTGTTAATTATGGACACTTCTCCTGCCTCTCTCCTTCCTGTGATATCACTCCTAGATGTGCTGCCCCTTAAAGCAAAATTGCCACCACAACATCCACCTGTCTGCCTGCCTGTTGATGTAGCATTGAAAAGATGGCACAAAAAGTAGCACTGAACTGCAGTTCGGCAGGTCAAGTAATCCAAAAGTTTTATTAAATTGAAAAACTCCTTGTCCCAAGGCACCTTAAGTCTCCTGAGCTGGGTAAACACGTGTTTAGAGAAATGCTTTTATTCTCTACTGTGGCTAATGCACATAGCTCAGATTGCTTTTGTTTCAATGCAGTTTCTGACTGAGTTTTTAAACAGTGAAACAGTCTGCTAATATGCTATGCTTTCAGGTCTCCAGACAGTTGGAATATTCAGAGTTGGAAGCTCAAAAAAGAGAGTCAGACAGGTGAGCAGACATTTAGTTACATGAACTTGACTGTTTTTGACTGTTCACCAATAGAATTTCTAGTAATGTGATTATTTCCCCCTCCTCACGGTAGATGAAAGTAGAGCTTTTTGTGGAAGTGACTTTATGGTATTTGGGTATTATCTATGGTAGCTCTGAGTAGGCTGTTTCCAGTCCCCTTCCGCTCAGGAAGGAGCAAAACAGTTCAAAGAAAACAAGAATTCTAACCTAAATCTTGAACTACATTTGTTTTTTACAAGTTCAAAAATGGTCAAATAAAATTGGGCAGAGGGAGCAATTCTTAACTGCCCACCTTCACCTTTGGTGAAATCCGTATCAGGGTCTCAGCAGGTTAGCAATCTCAGTATAGTCTGGATCATCTCACAACTGAAGAAGCAGTGTAGAGCATGAGATTTGAGTAGAGTTCAGTGACAAGGTTTAGGTTTGAAAGAAAAGTTGACAAATACCTGGACTGAATGGAGGAGGTGTACTCTTGGCTGCCAATTCTATCTAACATTCCAGAAAGAGTTGATGATTAAATTAAACCCAAATTACAAATCTCTTACACAGAAGTTGCGGGATATTAAATTATATAGGGAGAAATCAACCTCTTCAACCCCCGAATTCCATCTCGTAAGCGTCACCTCTCTTACCCCTATTAATTTCAAATAGTTTTCTCCCATCCAAGTCCCAGTCTCAGCCGAACATTGAGAAAGCAAAGATTCTGCACCATGGGGATCCAATGATAAAGACAGAGCTGGGAGTTAACGCTCACACTCCCTCCCAGCAGCCACACACACTAAAAGATGGATGACAGAGGATAGCCTTGTAACATCTGCTAGTTATACTAAGTTTGGAGGTACAGTAGTTACAAGGAGGTATCAGAGTGAACAATATGGTACAAAAGAGCAAAAAGAAGGAGCGGGATGAGTCAGATCCTGAAAACCTGAGGTCCTGCATGACACAGGGCTGGTCCCCTTGGAAGTGAGCTCTGATGGGTAATCTAGCTCTGCTCTCTGCATTCTGGAAGGCAGGATTCAATATCCCTTAGAGTTGTAGATTACTGTATGCCAGTTCTGACAACTGCGTGGGCTATGTATCAAGAAGTTAGACATTTTTATTCTACCAAGGTAGCTTACAGATCACCCACTAAATTGGGAAAATCAAGGAAAAATAAGTTACCATTTGAGCTACAGGCTTTAACTACAAAATATCTGTTGTTTAAGCAAAGGCAAGTGCAAACCTACAATCATATCATTCCCGTGGAAAGAACCAGAGGCTGGGCAGTCATGAACTAGACAATGAGCTAACCTCCACTTGAAAGTCGTTTACTACCTGTTTTTCCTTTTACCGAGCTTCCAAAAACGTAGCAAGGCAAAACAGTTTGGTATTTTTGTATTAAATTAAACTAATGTATTTAATTAAATTAACTCATGTATTGTATTAAACCACATGGAAATGTCTGGACCTTTTGCAGTAACAATAATAAATGCTGTCATCATGAACATAGAGTGCGGGATATGTAAGGTCTGATTTCAATTAAAAATCTGTCCATTTTCTGTACCATAGAAGGCTTTGCAAAACACTTTTTTAGTTGTGCGTCTACAGCTGTTCACAGGCTTTCCTGTATGCGAGATGGACAAGGGTTTTCTGAAGTGAGAGTTTTCTATTTCAGGTGAATTTCTTTGCAAAGAACAAAGAAATGTGTGTGCCAGTGGATTTGTTTGGGTTGTTGAGCGGGGAAGGAAGCATTAGAGCAATTGCAAATATGTACACCATTTTACTTGTAATCTCCTAAACCTCAATTGGAAGCCATTGTTTAATGCTTACTAGGTATGCTTCCTAACGTCTGATGAAAAGACTGTAATTAAAAGCAGTGTGTCTGAGAGATCTCTTAATGAGAAATGGAAAGATATTGCCTTTTTATACTGCTTATATTATATCTCAAACTGAAATAATTCCATGGACAACGTATGTCTGATATTCTGTTAATTACAACATCCCTTTGGAGGCCATCCTGGTGACCTTTTGTGATCTATAGATCCATAAGGATTATATAAGAGCTAGATGTTATTAGAAGTAGTGGTAACGCTTTGCCCCACCATGTGGGGTCCATTTTGTTTAGAAAATATCATTTCAATTCAATATTTTGTTTTGAAAATGTCAGTTCAAATAAACCAGAACAAGGCTGAATTTTTTTTTTTTTTGGTTTGGCCATTAAACCAAAAAAATCAGTTATTCGCTCAGCTCTATTCATGATGTTCCACAGTAACTCTGCCACCCAATCTGAGGATTGGCACTGGGTTGTGAATGGAATCCCTTGAAGTCCTCAGCTGGAAAAATAATACCCACAAAGCAGGGTCTCATGGGCAGGGAAGTGTAATAATGGAGGAAGAACAAATTGGCTGATCTAGGCTTCATGCTCAAGTGTGGGAATCCCACACTTAATAGCAAAGCTCACAGTGAAAAGGGGACCCCAGTTTTTACACCAGGCCCTTAAACACTCCCAAAGTGTCAACCCTTCGGACCAAGTTTGCATTAGAAAATGTGGCATTTTCAACACTCATCTACATTTACATGATTTCCCATTGCTCAAGACTAAGATCAATGTAGGCATATACTTTCCTGGTGATTTGCCTGCTCTTGTGTCTGTGATTTGCCTATAAACACCTCAGTCCCACTACAAGTAAGTTGTGGGGGGGGGGGGGCTCATTTTTTCTTCTGAGCCACATTTACCTATAATTTGTCATTGGGGTGATTTAAATATTTGAAATTCCCCTGCATACTAGCAAAGGTTTGAAGTACTGTACTCCTAGAAAACAATTTCATAAATTATTATTTCAACTTTGAATACAAGACTAACAGTTTGAAAAAGGCATGTGCAGAATACTTCCATGGGTGCTGGGGTAGCACACATACTGGAAAGGGGACTGTGACAACCTTTTACACAGTTCAGTGTGCATTCCCCATGCAAAATTGGCAGTGTATAAGTAGGAGGCAGGGCTAGTGACTTAGACTCTCCATGTCCCCTTTGGCAAGTCTGTTGCTGCTAACAGTGCTAGACTTGCTCATTTCTTGTGCTCTTGACTGCAGTTGTGGCTAGAAACAACAGTAGAACTCAGATTCTGTGATGAAGTCACTTGGCTGTTTGTTCACTTTTTAATGGTGATCACTTTGTGAAAATAAATAAATGGTTAGGAGGAGCAGGAAATATCAGGGCAAGGTGCCACAATGTGTTCGCAAACTTGGCTTCTTGCTTCCAGAAACCTGGATTCCAATGCAATCTCCGGTCACAAGAGAAATTTGACTTTTGGCCTCTTCTTATTTATTTATTCCTATTATGAAAATCGCTACACTATGCAGCATGACTTATAGTCTCTCTCTGCTCCTGAAGGGCTCAGGAGCTGAATAGTAGGAATAATGGAGCAAGGCTGTATGGGGAAACATGTCTACTACATATTCTTATTATAACTGATTCCAGCAAGTATATTATTCTCTTATTTTCATGACGATTAAATTCATTGGTGCTCTATTTTTGGTAAAAGACTACCATAAATTAATTGAAGAACAAAAATATCTCCCTCCCTTTTTAAAAAAAAAAAAAGAATCTGGCACATACCAGGGATTCTGTATATAATGGAAATAGTCAGCAACTAAATGTGAGTTGTATGCCTGCCCTTCCCAGGAACAGCAAACTTGAAATGTTAATGTGGGTAAATCCATATCTAAAAATATGTTCTCTTAGGTAATATACTATACTAATGAGTATGCTGTGGTGTGACTATTCTTTTGTCCTGATTTTTTCCAGTTACGGGAAGAGTTTGACCGTGGTGTAGATGTTGTGCTAGAAGAAGAACACAGCATCCATGACGTTGCTGCTTTATTAAAGGAATTTCTACGAGATATGCCAGATCCACTTCTCACCAAAGAACTTTACACTGCCTTCATCAACACACTCTGTGAGCTTCACAACCTCTTCTTTTAGTGTTTTTCCACAAGCTCAGTTCTACATGCTCCACGAGGCCACTAACAACATTTTATTTAAGAGCCTTAACACTCCCTCTACTTCCAGTTCATTGCGAATATTTGTGAATTTTCTCATGTGTTGCAAAGGGCTTTACTTGCTTTTGGTGCTGGATAGGTACAACACAGAAAAAAAATTCTCAGCAACATGGAGGTTATTCAGTGTATATAGAAAATCACATTCTGTCTATCCACGTGCATACACACATGCCCGGATTCTGTAATTGGATCTGCAAAGGCTGATTTTTATGCTCATGCAGAGTCACATGAAAATCAATGGGGCTTGCTCAGGTGGAAGAGTCTACCTCATTAGATCCAAATTTTGGATTGGGGGCTTTATAGAGTAATGAGGTAAATGATAGAGCCATGTGATTATGCCACATTTTTCATGGACTTGTTATCGCTCTGCCCACTAATCCACTAATGCCTGGATTATTTCCAGTGTTGCAAACCTCTGAGCAGTTGCATACAGCCCCTCTCCAAAACAATAATCATGCCAAAGAAATGTTTCTTTTCTCCTGCCTCCTCTTGCAGAAGTTTTGGCTTATAGGCATTGAGCTGCATGAAACGTTCTTCAACTGACTTTATTGCACAATCTAGCACCTGGTTAAAGAATTCAACTTTGATTTGTTGTTTGGGGTTTCTTAGGGGATTATCCCGTGCCTTGTAATCAAAATGTCGTCTTCTTTGGTGACTCTTATATTCTTGTATGGGTGGGAAAATAGCTTCAGTGTGAAGTTCCCCTGCCAACTTCTGTGCACTCTTCAGGATGTTTTGAAATCCCTCATCTGCCAGTAAGACTGTAGGTATGACTTTGCTTTGTCCAGTTGTTCCGTTGCTCCAGATATATCAAGGTCAACACGTTGGAGTCTCTTGCTTACCACATTTATTTCAAACAGTATGTCATGCCACAACACTAAGCCACACAGAAATTTGAAGTTATGTATGTTTCTGGTGATTCCATTTCCCTCTGCCACTGTTCTCCCACGAACAGTTCCCGTCATAGCATTATCCTCCATAATGGCAACTATGGCATCATCTAGCTTCCCAATTTGGTGTTTGATCGGCTTTATCGCCTCCGCTCGACTTTCCCATTGTGTGGCACTCAGTGGTTTCCGTGTCAGAGAGGATGTTCACAGATGTTGCTTCAAAATTTGCCATTGATGAGTTGATGCAGAGAAAAATACATAGATGCTTTAAATTACATTAAAAAATTCAGCAGCCTCGCTCAAAGCTGATGCTGCATCACTGACCACCAAGTTCAATGAATGAGAACTGCATGGGACAAAAAAAGCTTGAGGATTTAACTCTCGGATCCGTGTCTGCACTCCTGTGTTCTTTCCTCTCATGTTGGCACCATTATCGTAGCCCTGACCTCTCATGTCAGCTATCACAATCCCGTATCTTCCAGCTTTTTAAGAAGCACATTTGTCATACCAGCTCCTGTAGTATCATCAATGTCAATAAATTCTAGAAAATGCTCTCTGACAGTCACCATTGCAGGGACATTTTCACTAGGTTCTGTTGTTGTAAAACGCACCATTAAAGTCATTTGTTCCGTATGGCTGATGTCAGGTGTGCAGTGCAGAATAACAGAGTAATATCTTGCTGGCTTCAGATCTGCCACAATCTTCTGTTTGACTTTTGTTGCCAGTAACTGTATAATTTCATTTTGAATAGTTTTACCAAGGCAGTGGTGCGTGTACATTTCTTGGGTGATGACTCTTCTTAGATGCTCCTGGAGTTCAGCATCAAACTCAGTCATCAGCGCCACAATTTTAAGGAAGTTTCCATTGTTTGGCATATACAGCTGATCTGAAGTGCCACACAGTGCTAGATTTTGGGTAGCAAGCATTCTCACAATGGCAATGAGCCTTTTCAGAACATTTTGCCAGTAAGAGACTCTGATGCAATCATCTCTTGATGCTGATCATCTATGGTGGCCTTTAACCTTAGTCTTATCTCAAGCTCTTTCCACCTATGGAATGCTCTCTGGTGATTTGCTGCCTTCTCATGGCATTTCAGATTTCTAGCCAGATTTTTCCAGTCCTTTGTTCCTGTAGAACACAATGTGGCTGGAACATTAGACTGGAAGAGTTTGCAACAAAAACAGTATGCAGCATTCTGGGTTTTTGAGTACATAAGCCATGACCTCTCCACTTTGTCACCATTGGGGATTTCACGCCAGTAATGTGTTGGATGGAAACTTCTATTTTCATTGTCTTTGGGGAACAGGACATTTTTCACTTGCTGTGGCCCATGCAGTACAAGGAAGTCCCTCAGGCTACTGCTCAAATGGGCCCACAGTCCTGGATCATCTTGACTTAAGGAATTAAACGCAGTAGCAGCTGTTTCTTGCGCCTCCACCACACTCTTTTCTGATCTACACTTTTCTTCAGGAATGTGCATGGTTACATCCATTTCAGATGGAGATATGGATGCTGCAGTAGCTGCCAGGTCACCTGCACTTTGACTAACTGGAAGATCAGGCATCTCCTCACAATTCACGTCGTCACTGGGGCCGGAAGGCTCACCGTGAACATTTGTGTTTATGTATCTCAGAAGAGCTTCTTCCTGCTTAGATAGAAAAGCTTCCTTTGCTTTCTTTCTTTTTCTGAATGTTGCCCCAGAGGGGAAGTTTTCTTCTTTCACTCATGACTGGTGTTCTGTGCCAGCTATAGTGGATCTCAACACTGAATTGAAGGGGACAAATAAGGAGGCTGGTAGCAGGGCCTGAGTGAGGGAAGATACATCGTCTTAAGGGCCTAACTGGCTCCTGTTCTCCTCAAGTGGGTTCAGGGAAGCAGCAGGAAACAGGAAGCACCCCTGAGAAGCTGGTGTTAATCAGTCCAGGCTCGCGGGCATGCTAGAGAGGTAGATAAGAGGCTCCTCGTCCTCTCTCTCCCTGCAACTCCTGCTGCTTTCTGTTATTCCCTCTCACCTTTTGTCCTGCCTGCCTGTTATGTCTCTTGTGCCCTCCTTCCTCCAGCACAGCACTCCACCATCTCTGTGCATCTAGAGCAGAGAGAATATATATGCACCAGCAGCAGACACAATTTTCTACATTCTGGGTCCTAGTGGCGCCCTTCTGCCCAGTCTGGCACCTTAGGCGGCTGCCTCAGTTCACCGCATGGTAAGGCCAGCCCTGTTCGTCTCTCCTCCTGGAGCTGGGTAATTCAGGCAGTTTTCAACTCTCTCCTTAAACCAGGAATCCTCATCTGTCCTCCTGGAGCAGGTGGTAGTTAAACTTGCTGTACGAGCTTAGCCAGTTTCTCCCACAGTTGGCCCCACCTAATGCTCAGAGCCAGAGAGTTTGGCAGCCTTCTCCTGATGTGAGGGAGGAGGTTGCATTAATGCTCCCCTTCTCCTAGCTCATTCCCAGTTGGTTGAGTGAGAGGGGAGTCTTACCTTTCCCCCCCCCACAAGGCTCCTTAAGATTTTCTCCCAAGCACCACTTATTCCCATGAATGCTTCCTCTCTATCAATAACCCCTATTATATAAGGAGCTTTCAAACCTTAAAGAGCCAAGCCACGTGATTGGGTGGGCTGACCGCTGGACACCACCCCATCACACAGGCCAAAACCCGAGATCCAAATCTTACACCCAGATTCAAACTTTATGGCAATTCATGGACCTCAGAACTATGGTTCAAAATACTCCTGCCTGTCGAGGTCTCAAGCTGAAAATCTGAATTAAAGCTCTGCCAGATTTCTGAGTGTTTAGATTTAGCCCATATAAGAAAGATGTTCAAGCCACAAACTCATGTGTACTCAGATCCATTTGTGGGTTTCAGATTTGAGATCCTGTCTCAGGCCCATCTCTACTGTTGACTAACATTGCATTTAGAAGTATGAACTGGCTACAGACAGTGCAGAATTTATGTGCTCTTTCTTGCTGCTTTTTAGGTTTCCTAGTCACACTCTAGGAAAGAAAGTTGTAAGAAAACTAATTAAAAATGGTTAAAGCATAAATACAAATAGAATACTTTAAAACTAAAATTCTCCTGGATGCCAGAACATGTAGCCACCAATATCCAGTATATATATATATAAAAGTGACGGTAAGGCATATTAGGCCAAACCTTACTTTTGTTTGTTTCCAATAATGTAAGCAGAATTTAAATCTGAGCTAGCAGACACAATTAATCCTACAACTCCACTATTGGCTGAGATAAGATCACAGAATAAAACAGAAATATTTTATGCAACTGATATGTATTTAAAGTTGAATCGACCTACCTTGGAAAATGTATTGGAAACATGATCAGTAAACTCCTTAAACAATTCTTTTCTTATATTATTCTTTTAGCTGGCGCACTACCGAATGTATGTGCATTGCATTAGGTTAGTGTCAATGTTTTTCTTAGATTTTTCTTTTTCCCTCTTAGTATTAGAGCCAGATGAACAACTAAGCACCTTACAGCTTCTTATTTATCTTCTACCTCCCTGTAACTGCGACACCCTACACAGACTCCTGCAATTCCTCTTTACGGTGGCTAGCCATGCAGAAGACAGCACAGACAAAGATGGCCAGGAGGTATGTTCAGATCATTCATGTTCCTTCACTTCCGTTATTCCTTGCTTTAAGGACATATGTATAAAGATGAGAAACAGAGAGCCTAGAATCATAAGCATTAAAGATGAAATAGACTTAATATTGCCCTCCCTCTTGCCATCCAGTTGTTTACAATCGTATATTCCTGAGATTGTTTTGTATTGTAGTTTTTAAATGACTCAATCAATGAGGCGTCCACCACTTCCTGTGGGAGATTCAGAGCCTAATAGACTTCACTGTTAAGAAATAGCTAATTCAATCTAGCCTATTTTTTTCCTAGTTTAGTTTCATCCCATTATATAATATGGAACAAAAGGCTGTGAGTCAAAGGACCTGCTTTTTATTCCTGACTCTGCCACTGACTCGCAGTTGAGACATTGGACAAGTCAGTTCACCTCTCTCTGCCTCATGTTTGTCATACGTAAAATAGGGATAATGAGTGGGATCCATGAAGGGGTTTAAACGTTGAATGCTGAGTGTCACGGCACCTTGAAAAGTCACAGAGCAACATTGCAATCCCAAAAGCCTGAGCTAAGCACCCAGGCTCCTTATACAATGAATGGGGAGACATAGGTGCCTAAGAATGCAACCCAGAAAAGCCAGCATGCTATGCAGGGAGCTGCCTAAACTAGTCAATGGGAGATGCTGAGGAGAGGGGCGTATGCTAAGCCTCTCCCCTCTCTCAGAGATGAGCACTTCCCTGCAGTCTGAACTTAGGTGTCTGTCTCTGCTAGTGATGGATGAACGTGAACCACACTCCTGGAGTTAGGCTTGCCCGAGGAGTAGGGGTCTCCACTGATTTTTTTAGCTCAATGGTTAGAGGAGAGCCCTGTTCTAATCCTTCCTCTCCCTCTGTCAGAGGAGGAAATTTAAATTCAGGTCTCCCACGTCCCAGGAGAGTGCTCTAACCACTAGGATAAATGTTATAAAGTGGGTGCCTCCTCCAGCTAGATTTTGAATGAGACCCAATCCAGTAGGTGTGCTCAGAGGCCACCTATTGAATCAGGTCCAGCATGCAACTTATATGACCGAATGCCTGTCTCTCCCTGGTTCGTGAATTGCTCTGGGGCTTATGTGGGATATAGGGATCCAGACACCTAAAAGGAGTCAGCTGTGCACAAGTCCAGAGGCAGAAATGTAGGTGCCTAGAGAACTTGTACTTCGGTACTGAGTGAGTTTAGGAGCCTACAGCATTTGGTGAGAATTTTGTGGATCATCGAAGTAGAGCCAAAAGCAGGCCTTAGGCACCTAGGTCTGGTATTTAGGTGCCAAGTACCTTCGCGGATCCCACCCGTGACACACTTACTTTTGTAAAGCACTTTGAGGTGTTTGGGTGAAAAACACAGTAATTATTTATGGTTTCTAGCCATAACCCCTTGAGAAACCCTAAACAATTTTTGATACAGTCAGATATTTGGATGTCTGCGGGTGAAATTTTCAAAAACATTTATATGACTCAGGAGGACAAATGCTATTGAAAGTCAATAGTACTACAGCACTTAAGCATTTTTGAAAATCCCATCCAAAATACTGCTATTTGCACACTCAGCTAGCAGTTGGTGGAAAAGTACAGACACAATAATTAGGTATCTACCAAATTCACGGCTGTGAAAATCGAGTCCCAGACTGCAAAAGCTGGTCTTACCTGTGAAATCTGGTCTCCGGTTGCCCGGCTCTGAAGGCAGAGTGGAGAGCGGCTGCTGCTGCCTGGGCACCCAGCTCTGAAGGCAGCGCCACCGCCAGCAGTGGCAGAGAAGTAAGAGTAGCAATACTCCTCCTCCTTCCCCTCGCCCCCCTCCCCCCATGGGATTGCGGTGCCCTTTTGGGTGCCGGACCCCAGGTTGAGAAACGCTGCAGAGAAATCACACATTTTTCATGGGTTGGTCACGGCATAAATGGCAAATTTTGTGGATGTGTGTAACACGTTTTGTAACACAGCCATAAAATTTGCTATTTATGCCGTGACCAGCCCACTAAAATTGTGTAATTTTTCTGTGATTTAAGTAGACCCCTAATAATGGAGGGTTTTGAAAAAAGAATTGGCCTGTAATAATATTTATTGTGCTAAGAATGGTGTAGAGCTATACCACTGAGACCCTGATCCTGCACTGAGTTCTGTGTTGGTGCAGGAATCCGCCCTTGTGAAACTAATCGCAGGGTTAGAGCCCAAAGCTGCTTAAGAGAGTTGGTAGAGTAGCTGTGGTAAAGGTCTGAATTCTCCTTAGTAATACATTTGCTCAGCTGCAGGTATTCTGACACAGCAAATTCATGTAAACCATCCTGTCAGTATTATAAGAGTCAGGGACAGTGTATGTAATTGGGCATCTGTTATAGATAATATATTATTCTGCTAACAATTAATTAAAGCCCCAGTCCTGCAAAGACTTATACAGGTGATTAATTTTATACAACCAACTCGTCCCAAAGGATTGCTTGTATGCATAATGTTAATTGTGTGCATAAGTCTTTGCAAGATTGAAGCATAAATATCTTATTTATAAAAGAAAATGCTTATTTTTAACCAAGGTGTTCATGCAATAGAATTCTACTCAACAAGATAGAACTTTAGCATGTACGTAAAGTAAGTGACCTATTGGACAAACTCAAAATAGTATTTGAAAGAATAATTATATGCTGGAAGCCTTCTGGAATAGTTTGACAGACTATTTTTTACCTTTCACCCTTGTTTTAATGAATTAGTTGAATACAGTTCAGATGTGGGAAAAAAATAATGAATATGTGCATTTCTCCTCTTATACATCAAAATCTCCCCCTCCCCCACCCCTGTTAGTCAACATCTGGAATTTACATTCAGTCTTGTTTAGTGAAGTCCTGACAGCTTTTGCAGCATTCCCAAAATAGCAGCCAGGTGGAGGCACATAGAGGAAGATCAACTGAATGACCTCTGCTCCTTGCAAATTTGACACTGGAAAATTGTCCTTAGTAATCCATATGACACATTTTTTCAGAGAATTTTTAGTGTATTCTTGTTATTATTTTGTATCTACTAGTTTAGCCAAGATCAGGTGACTACAGGGGTAGAAGTGAAAAGAATTTTTGTGTTCAAGAACCAAACAAGGGAAAGATTAATAAAAGTGATAAGCATGTCCTCAGCTGTTTAGGTATCTTGAGGAACTTGTGTACAGAAGGATATAAGGGTTTGTATTTATTCTATCCACCTGGAAGCACCATCGCCTGTTGAAAGGAGCAGCACTGGGGACCAATTCATTGGCCTAAAGTGGCAGTACTTTGCTGGGGCTATGAGGTGAGATGTTAGGTCCTATTCTTCTACTTCCGGGCTTTGTGGGAGGAGAATGTTGAGAAAGCAATGAACTTCTTTACGGTGAGAGAGAGAGAGTATTAATTAATGATCGATAGCCAGAGAAAACATGTCCCTAATTTATATTCTTTTTCTTCTAGGTAATTGGGAACAAAATGACATCTCTGAACCTGGCCACCATATTTGGACCTAACCTGTTGCACAAGCAGAAGTCTACAGACAAAGAATTCACAGTTCAGAGTTCAGCTCGAGCTGAAGAGAGTACTGCAATCATTGCTGTTGTACAAAAGATGATTGAAAACTATGAAACCCTTTTCATGGTAGGTGAATGTTTCTTAATATTACACCAACTGAGTTTGCATTTGACTCTTCAAGTCAGGATATCCTAGATGGTGCTACCAAG
Organism: Lepidochelys olivacea; assembly: GCF_965140295.1. Lineage (NCBI taxonomy): Eukaryota > Metazoa > Chordata > Testudines > Cheloniidae > Lepidochelys > Lepidochelys olivacea. Next base: position 135,398,138 of record NC_140411.1, on the reverse strand, counting down.
AAGTTGAATTGAGCTATGTTCAAATAAATTATGCAAACATTGTTATAGAAGGAATGATTAGCATTGATTGAATGCAATTGGTAAGCAGGCTACATATTCTTACTTTAGGAAAAGAGCTTTGTAATGAGGGTTAAGCATTAAAAATGGGTAGATTAAAAACTTCTTGTACATAAGGGCAAATATATTCTGACTGATCATGTCCTCTCAAAGATTTAGGAAGGAACCTTGTTTAAGCTGCACAAAAATATTTATATATCTAGAGAAAGATGCTAAGTTATTTCCTAGATGATTTTTTCTCTTCTGTGTGATTGAATTATTTATTAAGTTGTGAGTTAAACAGTGCAACTCAATGGTTAGAGGAGACCCCTGTTCTAATCCAATTAATGAAAATCCCCCACTTTGTCTGAGCCAGGAGGGAAAAGAGAAATCTTTAGTCCCTTCAAGGATTGGTACCAGCCCCTCACCCCACATTGACTTGAGGAGAGACAGGTGTGGGAGGTGCTCTTGGTAGGCTGACTGTTTGGGCAGAAGGGATGCAGCGTAAGCCTATTGGTTCTTAGGCATCCAAAGGGAGAAGTTATAAGGAAGGCTGCGGGTTTGTCATGGAAGTCACGGATTCCATGACCTCCGTGACTTCTGCAGCAGCCGGTGAGCCTGGCTCAGGGGCAGCTCAGGCAGTCTCGGGCCACCCCACCCCACCTCTCCAGCATCAGCAGAGTTTGGCTATGGGAGGGGGCAGGGTTGGGGTATGAGACAGGGTGAGGTGGGCTCTGGGCAGTGCTTAACTGGGGGCCTCCCCAGAAGCGATAACATCCCCCTTGCTCTGCTGCTAGGTGGAGACTTGGCCGCATCTGGCTGCAGGCACCCCCCCATACCCCCCACAACTCCCATTGGCTGCGGTTCCCAGGCAATGGGAGCTGCGAAGCCAGCACTCTGGGCAGAGGCAGCATGCAGAGCTGCCTGGCCACACCTCCGCCTAGCAGCTGAGCGAGGGGGATGTCGCCGCTTCCAGGGAGCCCCCCAGGTAAGCACTGCCCAGAGCCCGCCTCACCCTATCCTATGCCCCTACCCCCTCCCACACCCAAACTCTGCTGTGGGGGTGTGGGGGAGAGGCGCGGAGCCAGGTAGGGAGTCTGCCAGCCCCACCAACCCCCCTCCCCCCAGCACCAGTGGAGTTCGTGGGCCGTGCACCGCCATGCCCCCAGCACTTGGGCTGCTCTCTCCCAGGGCACAGCCCGCCCCCCGTTTTAGTCAGGAGTATATAGTAAAAGTCATGGACAGGTCATGAGCCATGAGTTTTCGTTTGCTGCCCGAGATCTGTCTGTGACTTTTACTAAAAATACCCACGACTAAAATGTAGCCTTAGTTATAAGCATTTTTCTCTGCCCAACGGCACCATTCTGGTCTGTAAAGAAAAGCTTGGTTTACAAAGAAAGAACAACCTGCACCGGACAAGTTATTGCTGCATAGTTCCCAGATGTGTTACTTAATAAAGTTGTGGCCTAGTTAAATCACATTCCTGGTGTCTTGCCTTTCTTCCTATTGTCTACAAAACTATCACTCAGTTTAGTATGATTTATGATTTTGGCTTAAGAGAGCCTCTGGGCTGGAATAACAGGATAGTGCAGGTCTGAATTGTCAGTGGTATCTTTCTTTCGTTTTACGGAGACTAAGTCACACAAATGTCTCGAAGAAAAAGAAAAGTTTAAGTCTTAGGAAGGTAAGAATAGTTGTGTGTTCTGTTCCGTTTTGTTTTCCATTGTAACTACATAGCAGCATGCATTGTATTATTGGTGATCAGTTCTCAAAACAGGAAGATAAAAGAAAGGGAACTGCAATGATAGAGCATAGTTGGGAGCTGGGGAGAAGACAGGAAAATCTGTAATGTGGTAACATAGGTTTGAGGAACATAACACAATGTGGAACATACTGCAGTGCAGGACATAGCTGGGGAGAGAAGGACATGAGAAAGGAAGAGTGAACATGGCCTGCCAGGTCCAATAACAGCATCAGATGAGCTGCTCTGTCTTTCTTTCATACTGTATTTCCTTCCATTACATCCTGGGCATTATTTTTTATTCTTGTTCCAGTGAAACATTAAGCAATTTGTTTTTCTTTTGCTTTTACAGTTCAGGAACATTTCTGGTATATTTTTCCTTCTAGGGAAAAAAATGATGGAACTGTGCTCCTGTGAGAGCTGCTGCTTGCTTGGAGCACTGCTAGCAATAATGATTTTGTTACAGCAGGTTTACATAAAACAAATGTTGAAGTATTATTATTTTTGTTTCACTGTATGAACATTTTATGGAACAGCCACATCGCAGCACATTACACTCTAGGCACACATTCAGATTTTTAATGTGGAAAGGGTGGGGTTTAGGGGTTGACTAACCTACATATGGACTCTTTTAATTGTGACAGTTTTATTCCTTTATCTCTTCAGTGCTAGCATTTTTATCTGAAGGTTAAACTCAGTGCAGGGAAAACAGAAATAATTTTCTTTTGTTTTCTGGAGTAGCTTTTCAGTTTTTGGAGTGAGATTAAAGTCTGTGCGTCTGAATGCCAGACTAAATGGATAGCTGGATGCAAGGGAAAACTATATCTACCCAAATGCTCTTTTTATGACTAAAGTATATTGGTTTGAAACATTCAGAAATGTACAGCACACAAGCATCTCTGGAGATTTTGCTCTTCCCAGGGTTTAACATACAGGGTGGGTTGTTGTTTTCTTCTGCCTGTTTTCAGGAATGAAGCTATGTTTCATGTCAGTAGTTGTTTTTAAGTACAGTAGTGTCAAACTTCTTGTATTTATTGTTTCATAGGAGCACCATGGGTCTATATTCATCTTGTTAATGTCACTATTGGGGTTCAATTAAATGTTTTTTTGTTCTCTGTGAAATTAGCACACTGCATCCTTTGCAAAGTTGATGGGTTGCTGGGAACCGAGCTGAACATTTATTTGTACAGAACTCTGATGATTCCCAATCAGGCAGCAGCAAATTGTTAGCCAAACCCCAGGGAGTGGGGGAACGCCAGGACTGCTGTTTATAGTTATTGTTTGACATTTGTACTACTTTCAAATTGAGAAACAGCTGGACTAGAGCATGCAGCCACAGTATTAACATACAGTACATTACTGCCAGGGTGATTTTTTTGATTTGGTTTGTTTTTTTTAACACTATGACTGGCTTCAGCGTTGAGAGTAGAGCAAGGTTTGTGAAATAAAATCTAATAGAAACAATGTGATATTTGGCCCAGACCACAGACTTCAGAATGACCTAGAAATAACTCAAAACCAAAAAGATTCTGTTTGTCAGAAGGAACCCAGATAATTATGAACTGCGTAGATTTCTAAAATAGATTCCAGCAATTCAGATTAATACCAGCAATCTAAAGTGAATTTACTATAGTAGAGATATTCTTACCACCATTTCGGGCTCAACTTGTGCATTTATTTTGGTTCCCCAATTCCCTTTGATTACAGTGGAATTTAGAGGTGCAATTATATAGGATAGGGTCCTATAAAAGACTGCTGGTCTCTAGACCCCTAACTAAGGCCCCAGTCATGCAAATGGATCCCAGTAGGTGGACTCATACACCCACATCATGCCCCATTGACTCCATTGGCGTTCCGCATGGGTGCAGGAGTCCAAGCTACCAAGTGTTATGCTTTTAGCACCCCCGTTACACATTCCTGCGTCTCAGGTGAATTCTCACACATTTAGCTCAGCTGCAATGAGGCAGCAGCCATTTGCCTGGAGTTCCCCATTTTCATTGCTAGAGGCCACTACGGCACTTACTGAGCAAGCAGCCAGGCACCATTTCTCCATGGCAGTAGTTTTCAAACTTTTTTTCTGGGGACCCAGTTGAAGAAAATTGTTGATGCCCATGACTCAACTGAGCTGGGGATGAGGGGTTTGGGGTGTGGGAGGGGCTCAGGGCTGGGACAGAGGATTGGGAGTGGGGGTAAGGGCTGCGGGGTGGGGCTGGGACTGAGGGGTTCAGGGTGTGGGAGGGGGCTCTGGGCTGGGGCAGGGGGTTGGGATGCAGGAGGGGGTCAGAGCTCTGGGCTGGGGATGCAAGTTCTGGGGTGGGGCTGGGGATGAGCGGTTTGAGGTGCAGAAAGGGGTTCCAGGTTGGGGGTGGGGGGACTCAGGGCTGGGGTAGGGGATTGGGACACGGGGTTGGGGCATGGACTTAGCTCCGGCGGCTCCTGGTCAGGGGCACAGCCAGGGTGCAGAGGCAGGCTTCCCACCTGTCCTGGCACCATGGACCGCGCTGCACCCCTGAAGCAGCCAGCAGCAGGTCCAGCTCCTAAGTGGAGGCCCCCAAGTGGCTTTGCACGACTCTCGCCTACAGGCGCACACCCCTTCCCCCCGCCGTGTTCCCACTGGCCAGTTCCCATGGTTTGAAAAACACTGTTCTATGGTCCTCCTGCTAGATCTAAGTCAGGAATCAGCAGCTAGGAGACAGCACAAGATGAGACCTCATAACAGCTCTAGGCGTCCTCAGCTACACCATCCCTAGTTACCTGAAGCGCCCCTACTACCATGTGTCTTCTATTCTGACAGTCCCCTGCCCTCCTGGAACCGTAGCACCCACCTACCTCCCAGCAGCCACCAGCGTTATCCACAGCCCCAGCAACCCCACAGCTTCCGTCTCTGTGCATCACTACCACCACTGCCAAGTTTTGTGCAGCTCCATGACCTACCCTCAGCAGGTTGTATGCAAATCATTCACTTGTTTGCAAATTAGTTACATTTACATAAAATGTTATACAAGAAGCAAAACAAAACTTGGCTGTTATGAGAAGTCCACCAGCCTAAATCCAGTTGCAGGATCAAGGCTTAAGTTGCTTCATTCACCCTATTAAAAATTCTGCACACATTATGTAGCCGGCTGTTTTCATTTTATAGATTCCCCCCTCCCCCCCCCCCTCCAAAATCTACTAGAGTTTTCAGGGAGTTGTTTAGTTTTATATTTGTAAGGGAAAACGTTGACACTTTAAACTTTTTTTTATTGGCCAAAGTCCTGTTTACTGAATACTTTTATGATTAGCAACTTGATGTTACTTACTCAGTGTAGTATGCAGGAGGAAGAAAACTCTGCTTTCCCTTCAAATTTTCTTTAGAACCAAATCCATTGTTCACAAAGGCCACATAAATTGAGAGGTCACAAGGCTAGTTATAGTAGTAGGATTCCAAAAAGGCAGTCCTGTAGAAAGAAGGTTGATTATTTAAGGACTGATAAACAAATACCCAAAATGTAAGCAAAAGAGAAAACTGTGCATTGGACATGTACAATTATCATAAAGATTTTGTATCTATTTTAATTAATGAGCATTTATTTATTTTCAATTATTTCCTTTGTTATTCAAGCTTGTGCCCAGTTTGTGCCTTGAGTGCATTTGTAAATATTAAAGTTTTATGACAATTACTACATAGTCCAAAGAAATACAAATTATGTCTCTCCAAATACTTCCCCAAACAGCCCCTCATCCCCAAGGAATCTATTAGGAATCCTATTCGTATTTCCCAGTAAATGCCTGGGAGAACAAATGAACCGAGCAGCTTGACCTGAACATCATTTGATTTTTAACTCTGACAAACTGAGGCCAGAAACAGACGGCATCGTTTACTGAGGATATGTTTACATTGCAGTTAGACACCCACAGCTGGCCCATGCCAGCTGACTTGGGGTTGCAGGGCTCGGGCTAAGGGGCTGTTTAATAGGGGTGTAGATGTTCGGGCATGGGGTGCAACCTGAACTCTGGGACACCCCAAACCCCCGCCGGGTCCTAGAGCCAAGGCTCCAGCCTGAGCCTGAATGTCTACACCACAATTCACAGCCCTTTAGCCCAAGCTCTGCGAGCCCAAGTCCACTAGCACAGGCCAGCTACCGGTCTTTCATTGCAATGTAGACGTCCCCCGAGACTGTTCTGCTTCCTGATCCACCCATCACAAACAAACCAGACGTGGTTAGTCAGGTTCCTCAAATGATTTCTCTGTTACAGCATTGGGGAGAGATGACTTCTCTGATGTAATTTGGACCCAACCCATTTAAGGTTTGGTAGATAAAACTTCAGTATGTTAAATTGCACCTAGAAAACACGCTGGCAGCCAATGCACATCCTTGAGTACTAGTGCAACATGCTCCCAGTGAGCGACCCCTTGCTACCTCCTCAAGACAAGTTGCCCTATTCTGCAGCAGTTGAAGTTGCCAAGTGGTTTTAAGGTTTAGCTCCATGTAGAGGGCATTGCAGTAATTCAGGTGGGAGGGGACAGGTCATAGATCTCTCTGGCCAGGGCCAAGCCCAAAAGAAGATGGCACAGCCTCTTAACTAGCCTTAAAGGGTAAAAAGCCTTTAGGAAAGATGTGGATAAAGTGGAGAGAGTCCAGAGGAGAGCAACAAAAGTAATAAAAGATTTAGAAACCCTGACCTATGAGGAGCGGTTAAAAATACCGGGCATGCTTGGTTTTGAGGAAAGAAGACTGGGGGGGAGGGGGAAGGCGCGGACCTGATAACAGATATGTTAAGAGCTGTTATAAAGGTGACCGTGATCAGTTGTTCCCCATCTCCACTGAAGGTAGGACAAGAAGTAATGGTCTTCAGAAAGGGAGATTTAAATTAGATATTAGGAAAATCTTTCTAACTGGACGGGGAGTTAAGCTCTGGAATAGGCTTCCAAGGGAGGTTATGGAATCCCTGTCATTGGAGATTTAAGAACAGTTTGGACAAACACCTGTGAGAGGTGGTCTAAGTTTACTTGGTCTTGCCTCAGTGCAGGGGCAATATAAGGTTCCTTCCAGCACTGTTTCTATAATTCTGTAATCTCAGTCTTGACCAGATAGTCTGTCACCTAGCTCACCATCATCCAAGCCACAGTCTTAGTTATGTTCTGTGTAAGATGGTCAACAACTGCCCTGGTGAAATGGAGAGACAGTCAGCTATCATTCACAAACATGAGACAGAAATATTCAGATCCTCACCCTAGCTGCCCCTGCAAATGCTGCACAGAAGGGAAGGAGAGAAGAGACCCGTATGGCACTGCATGTGGGAGGACCTTGTGGGTAGATAAGCCGGCTCACAATATTATCCTGTGAATCATTTCAACAAGAGCCATTCCAAAACAACTCTTAGCTCTCTCTGCTAACAACTTGGCAGTTCCAGCAGCACTTCATGGTCAGTTGTATTAAAGGCACCCAAAAGATACTGTATAACAAAACGGACACTTAAAGTCTGGCTCTTGGACTGAGACTTTCAAAGGACCTAAGGCAGAGTTAGGTGCACAATTCCCAAGGCCTACGCACCACTTAAGTCCCACTTTTGCCCTGTGGCCCCTGAGTGCTAAGTACTTTTGAAAATCAGGCCATTTATTTAGGAGCGTAAATCAGGATTCTGTGGAAATTGGACACCTAATTACCTTAGGCCCCTTTCATAATCCTGATTTAGGCTCCTAAATAAATGGCCTGATTTTCAAAAGTACTTAGCTCTCAGCAGCTCCCATTGAAATTAAGTAATTGGATAACTGAACAGAATCGGGCCCACTTGATGCCAGCCTACCCAAGAAGCAAGCTGGTTTTCGACTGCAGAGAATGTGCTGCAACCAGGTCCTGGCCCTCACTACAAACATCAAGGTAGGGTTCCAACGAAACTCAAGACTGGTCCTGCCTTCATCTATCAGTCAGTAGCATTTGACACAGCCTGGAAGTAAAGTCTGTTACTGAAATTGGCCAAAGTGGATCCCCTGCATGCGGATTCACAGGCTGCTAAACTGCATGCTTAACAACTGAAGGATGCTCATACACCTCATAGGTCAAATGGGCTACCACAAGGCTCTGTACATGCTCCAGCACTCTTCAATGTATACACAAGCAATATGCCTGAAACAATAGCGCAGAAGTTTGCATACACTGATGATTTGCACTGCCCCATATCTGTAAAGAACTTGAAGTGACCCTTACATCTGACATTAAGATCATGGAGGAGTACTTCCAAAAGTGGCATCTGAGACCAAATTCAGGCAAATCGGTAGTCTCTGCTTTCCACCTAGACAATAGAATTGCACAAAACACTCTGTTGAGTTTTGTTGTGAAACTGCATTCTGACCCAAAGCCAATCTATCTCAATATCATTCTTGACCTTTCATGACTACCTCAAAAAATAGCCTTTCTAAAGTGACGACTTGCATCAACATTATTCCAAAGTTATCTGGAACAAGTTGGGGATCAACTGCCCCAGTGCTATGAACATTGGTCTTGGCCCTGCTGTACTCAGTTGCAGAGTACTGTGCATCAGGTAGGCAAGAAGCTGCCATATCCATCTTGTGGGTAAGCAGCTGAATCAGATCATTCTAATCATCATGAGAACATTAAAATCAACACCTCTACTGTGGCTATCTCTATTAGCAAACATCGACTCTCCAGCTATCCACTGAGATATAGCCATAGCACGAGAACTTAAACTTGCCAAAGATTACCCAGCACTTCCCCTCCAGATGGTTATGGATAACATTACCCTAACAATGCCTGGAATTGAAAAACACCACTATGGATCATGTGACCACCTCATGTCTCTGGATCTGGCCAGGGAATGGCAAAGTGTCTGCACCTCATCTACCATTCTAAACAAGCATATTACTACTGACCCAACGAGCCGCCCTGCTGGTTTTGACCTGCCATGCAGAATTTGGACCACACTGAACCGCCTCCAAACAAACCATAGAAGATGCAGCCACTTGATGCAGAAGTGGAAAATCAAAGACTCCCCTTCGTGTGACTATGGTGAGAACATCCAAACCTAAGTGTCCCAAATATGGATTCAAAGGTGAATTGAATCATATACACAATGTCCCAGAGGAGGCCTTAAAATGACTTATGGACCTAGAACTGCAGCTAGAGAATGTTGCTCTGTAGATGCCATGCACGCATGCATGCGAAAGAAAGAAAGCGAGAGCAAGCCTGGACAAGTGTGGAGATACAACCACCACATTCTAATTTCTAGACAAAAGGGGATTGGGAACTGTATAAGAAAAACACCCTAGAATACTCTGTCCTTTCAGTGTAGAATTTCACATTTAGTATTCCAGGTTCTAAAAGAAAAGAAATCCAGTTATTTAGTTTGGAATTTTATAAGCTCCACTGGCTTTTTCAGTGGAAATGTGGGCTCTTTAAATCAGAGCTTTGGAGCTGTACTACCACAAGTAGTTCATTTGAAATCCCTAGGTGTTGTCCAGACCTGTACTGGAAACCAATGGGATACTTGATCGTGGTCACTTAACACGGACATGCAAGGTGGTTTTTAGTCCTATATACATCTGTGTTGTACATATGTTTCTGTTATGTATGAGTGTGTGTATGCATAGTTATTATTATCAACTTATATATACACAGTATTTTACGTAATTCTGCACAATTTTATTTTCATGCTCAAGTCTGGTGTTTTAAAATGGACATAATTAAAATACACTGTAGGATATTCTTCTGCAACTAACTTCTTAATGTTGTTTTCATTGTAGGTTCCCCCTGACCTTCAGAATGAAGTGCTAATTAGTTTGTTAGAGACTGACCCAGACGTTGTGGACTATTTGCTGAGAAGGAAAGCTTCCCAGTCATCGTGAGTAATCTGTTTTTTCATCATCTCTGTTCCTGCTGGGAATTTTCATTTTCCATTGGAAGTGTTCAAAAGGTTCTTGTGTGTATTCTCTGAAGGAGTCAGAGAGTGCTGCCTATGACATTGACTCTGCCAAAGAAATTACGCCTCTTCAACATTGTTTTCTAAAGCGGTGGCGGATTTAGAGTTAGTGGGGCTTTGTGCTCAGCTTCATTTTTGGGGCCCCTCCTTGGGACCCATCCAAGAAAAAGAACATTCTTATCTCCCTCCCACCCCCACTTTTCATGCTTTCTTTTCTTCATCCTCCTCCTATAAGTAATAGCAAGTAAATGAAAATAAAGTGAGGTACCTTAATTGTTTTTGTAGTCTAACTTATTTTTCCACAGACCACGTGAAAATCACTGGGGGTCTCGGCGGACCACTTAATGATCTTTCCAAATATTGTTTGTACCATTAGCTAACGATTGCAAAGCGCTTGGGATAAGAGCGCTTTATAAAAAAAAATGTAAAAAAACATTGGGGTGCGGGGTCTGGTCAGGACATAGGGTGAGGGAGGGGGCTCAGGGCTGGGGGTGCAGGGTCTGGGAGGGAGTTAGGGTGAGGGAGCAGGCTGGGGGTTGGGGTGCAGGGTCTGGCCAGGAGTTAGTGAGGGAGCGGGCTCAGGCTTGGGGCAGGAGGTTGCAGTGTGGAGCGCTTGGGGCAGCTCCCGTTTGGTGCAAGGGGTGCAGGTGGGAATGTGGGGGGGGGCCAGGAGCTCCCGTTTGGGGCTCAGGGTGGGGGTGGGGATCTGTGGGGGTGCAGGAGTCAGGGCATGGGGTATGAGGGGGCTGGGTATATGGGGGGGTGCAGGAGTCAGGGCTGGGGTCGTGGGGGGATTTGAGGGGGGGTGCAGAAGTCAGGGCTGAGGGTGTGCTCCCAGCCCCCTGCCCTGAGCGGCTCACAGCAGAGGGCTGGGGGCGGGGGGTGGTATGTGTAGGGGAACTGCGGAGGCCCTGCCTTTGCTTCGCCCTGCCCTGATTCCACCCTCTTCCCCAAGGCCCCGCCCCCGCCTCCTCCCCCAAGTGCATTGTGGCCCCACTCCTCCCCCTCCTTCCAGGTGCGCCGGCAAACAGCTGTTTGGCAGCAGGAGAAGCGCTGGGAGGGGGAGGGACGTGAACGCGGCACGCTCGGGGGAGGAGGTGGGGGTGGGGGGAGCTTGGCTGCCAGCTCGTGCAGAGCCTGCCGCAGGAGCCCCAGGAGCCGGCAGGACCAAGCTTCTGCCCCCGCAGCTGCCCAGACCTGGGGCCCCCATCGTTGTGGGGCCCCGTGCCAGGGCACCCTGTGTTTCACTGTAAATCCGCCTCTGTTCTAAAGACAAAACTTGTTTACTGTTTCTGAGAAAGGTTTGTGTACTGCTGCAGAGAACATACCATTAGGTTTACATACATATATTCAGTGCACTGTAACCTAGTAATCCACTGGTACATGTCTTGTGTTTGTTGTGGTCTTGTGCTTTTGGTAATACAACACATATATTACACTATCATTGATACATACCCTGCAGTGCCTTAACAGAATCATGGCTAGCAGTTTGGCCAGTCTGTTGCCCTCTTCCTATTATACACATTCATAAGCTTCCAAAATAGACATGACATTGCTAACACTCTGATTGTTATAATAGAAAGTGTATTGACAATGGATGACAGATCTAGCAGTGTGTTTAATGAAAGGCATGAAGAGGAAGAAAAAAAACAAACACCCTGCTAGTCAGCAGAGCAAATGTGGTATGCAAAATATTCATATTCTTCTCTGTTAAATACATGATCTATGCCTATCTACATCCATGTGCCTTGATGCTATAACTTTATACATTTGGAATAGTGAGACTGCCTGTTCTCTAATAGGATTCCTTCTAGCCCTCGTAGATCCCAAGATATCAGACCTTAAAATCATACCATTGTTATTTATGGTAAAGCTATTTAAGATAATTTTTTAAGAGTTTCCTAGATTGAAAACTATTTGGAACAGGCTGGACTGTGTCTTCCTGTGTGTGTGGAAAGTGCCTAGCACGTTGTGGTTGCTTCCAGAATAAATAGTAAGTTCTTCAAGTGCTTGCTCATATCGATTCCGGTTAAGTGCATGGGTGCCACATGCATGACCATGGGAAGATTTTTACCCCAGCAACACTCAGTTGTGCCTTCATGGTGCCGGATATATGCCCCAGATGACCCAGCGCCCCCTCAGTTCCTTCTTACTGCCCATGATGGTCGTTGGAACTGTGGAGCACAGCGTAGCTGATCGCCACTCTCCCTAGCTTCCTCTCTTAGTACCTGTTAATAGTTGTTTATAGTTGTTAGTAGTTGTTAATAGTTAGTGTAGTTAGATTAGTGTACTTAGTAGGGTGGAGCGGGGTCTTCTCCCCTCTCCCCTCTCCCCTGTCCCGGTACTGGGGCCCATGCCGGGGTCTCTGGACTTCAAACCCTGCTCAGCTTGCTGAAGCCGATGCCGACAGGAGACACCCACAGCTCTTGCCTGAGGTGTCTGGGGGAATCCCACCAAGCGGACAAGTGCCGCATTTGCAAAGTCTTCAAGCCAAGGACCAAAAAGGAGCAGGACTTCAGACTCAAGCAGCTCCTTACGGAGGCAGCACTTAGCCCAGTCCCTTCCTCCACGCACCAGGACTCGGCGTCATCTTCGGTGCAGAGTGCCCCTGCAGCACCTACTGGTCTGGCACCGCGTTTGAACTCTGCTAAAGACTCGCAGTGTCAGGCCCCCCTGGCACGTCCACCACTGCAGCGCCGGTCCCTGTCTGCAGGCCAGAAGAAGAAGCAGCCCAAGCAGGTGCCGACTGCTTCTTCTTTGTCGGTTCGACAGCCAATGACACTTCCCGCACCTCAGCTGGAGCCACGTCCATTGCTGGAGCACACAGGACAAGTAACGGTTCCTACACCATCAACTCCAGTGCCACAAGGGCCGTCAATTCCAGTGCATATTAGCTCCCCGGTGCACACTGCAGTAAAGCTAAGGCTGCCCTTCATGCCGGAGACTTTCTCTACAGCGCGGGACTTGATTGCACTCACAGAGCCGACTCCCCTACAGCCAGCAGCACCTCCAGTGCGGGCGGTGCCTTCAAAGGGAAAACTGTCCCTGATACGACTGCCGTCGCCGAGTGAAGCAGGGCAGCACTGGTCCCGGTCCTGATCTTGGTCCCGGCACCTTTCACGGCATCGCTCGCAGTCCTGGAACCGATCCCCTTCTTGGCATCAGTAATGCTCGCGACGCCACTCTGGCTCGCGAAGATCCGAATCGTGGTACAGCCGGTAGCGATCGGACTCTCGGCACTGCTCCCGGTACTGGTCAGAGCGGCGCTCGACCTGGAGCCAATCCTGGCGCCGGTCTCATCGAAGGTCACCGTCGAGATCCAGATCAGGCTCCCGGGACCGATATGACCGCAGGCACCAATCGACATCTCGGTACCATTCTACATCTCGCCACCGGTCCACAGCACCATACAGCACCGGGGGACTCTGGGCCAACACGTTCGGCACCACCTTGGCCATCTCGCTCCGCCTCCACGTGTTCACACTCACAAGATGACCACAACTCCCAGGACCAGGGCAAGGATGGTGCAGGACAGTGGCTGGACGAAGGCTAGGACCCAGGCCAAGGACCTCCACAGTGGTCTTTTTGGAACCCCTGGGCATACCATCAGGCCCAAGGGGTTCCTTCGGAGCCCCAAGTACCGGGGCCACTGTGTCTCTCCTCCTCCTCCCCCCACCCCTCCCCCTGCACCGGGGGTTTTGAGGGGACTGCTCCAGCGCCAACACAGGCCCATGCCCATGCCCCTACCGTTGTAGACCTTGGGCAACAAGTTCCTCCACATGAGGACCCCACACAGGATCCCTTAGTCCCGGGGTATCTTCCTCGTCCTTGCCTGATGAGGCAGTGGCAGGGACTATGGTTTCAGGCCCTCCTCCTATGGACCTCCGCGCCCACCAGGAGCTGCTCCGCAGGATGGCGTGCAATATGAACCTCCAGATAGAGGAGGTGGTGGAGGTAGAGGACCCAGTGGTCGACATTCTGTCTGCGGAGGCACCGTCCAGGGTGGCCCTCCCAGTCATACGAACTATTCAGGCCAATGCCAAGACAATCTGGCAATCGCCTGCCTCTATTCCACCTATGGCCAAGGGGGTGGAAAGGAAGTACTTTGTCCCCTCAAAGGAGTATGAGTACCTCTACACGCACCCCCAACCATGTTCCCTTGTCGTGGCTTCGGTCAACGAGAAAGAACAGCACAGTCAGCAAGCCCCGGCACCCAAATCAAAGAACGCTAGATGCCTAGACTTGTTTGGGCGCAAGGTGTACTCAGCCGGAGGCTTGCAGCTCAGGGTGGCCAACCAGCAGGCACTCCTGAGCAGATACGATTATAATTCATGGCACTCTATGGAGAAATTCAAAGAGTTGGTTCCACAGGAGTCCAGAGAGGAATTTGAGGCTTTAGTGGAGGAGGGCAAGAAGGTGGCCAGAACCGCCCTGCAAGCCTCTCTGGACGCGGCGGACTTGGCGGCTAGGACCCTGGCCTCAGGCATAGCCATGTGCCACATCTCGTGGCTGCAGGTCTCTGGCTTACCACCAGAGTTGCAGTAGACCCTCCAGGACCTACCCTTTGATGGCCAGGACCTATTCTCAGGCAAAACAGACTCAAAGCTGCAGAGTCTGAAGGACTCGAGAACTATTCTGAGCGCTCTGGGAATGCATACCCCCATAACACAGAGAAGGCCCTTCAGACCGCAGCCTCAGAGGTCCTACCCTCCCCCTCAGACAAGACAGGACTTCTTTAGAAGACGTGGCCGAGGTGGTAGAAGAAGGCAAACTGGCCACCAAGCCAGCCAAGGCCAAGGCCCTCCCAAGCCATCGACTGGGCCTAAGCAGAACTTTTGAATGTGCGCCCGAGGATGGAGCATCAGTCTCCATTCAGGATCCTTCCCCGCCTTTCCAAGATCGTCTCTCCCATTTCCTCCGTGCATGGGTCTCACATAACAGCAGACCGTTGGGTCCTTTGCACGGTGGGAAGGGGTTACTCCCTTCAATCGCTCCTAGCTGTGGGGGTGATAGAGGAGGTTCCAAGAGAGTCAAGGGGCAGGGGTTTTTACTCCCGCTGCTTCCTAATCCCCAAGGCCAAGGGCGGGCTTCGGCCCACATGGACCTATGCGGACTCAACAAATTCATGGTAAAGTTGAAGTTCCGCATGGTCTCTCTAGGGACCATTATTCCTTCCTTAGATCCTGGAGACTGGTACGCTGCCCTTGACATGAAGGATGTGTACCTCCACATTGCAATCTACCCAGCACACAGACGCTTCCTTCGCTTTGTGGTCAATCAACAGCACTTTCAATACACCGTCCTTCCTTTTGGCCTATCTACGGCCCCCAGGGTGTTTACCAAGTGCATAGCTGTTGTGGCTGCCTCCTTTCATTGACAACGGATCCAACTGTTCCCATACCTCAACGACTGACTTATTCGGGGCCGCTCCAGGGATCAGGTGCAGTCTCATGTCCAGCTCACCATGAACATGTTCAATCTACTGGGCCTCCTGCTCAGTGTCGTGAAATCTACTCTGGTACCAACTCAGAGGATAGAATTCATAGGAGAGTCTTAGACTCAGGCCTAGCCTGAGCACTTGTGCCGGAAGCACGCTTCCAATCCCTGGTGAACATTGTCCACAGCCTGCAAAACTTCCCAACCTCGACCGTGAAAACATGCCTATGCCTCCTCGGACATATGGCCCCTGTGACAGGGTCGGGCCAGATGGCTACAGGAGAGTAATAGAAGGCAGATATATTAGCCCCAGGTTAAGTAGGTCCCTTTTCCCTGGGTAAGGTAACAGGGAAGGTTCCAGAACAATCAGGAACCTTCTGGAGAAAATTAAGACAGACAGGCTGATTAGAACACCTGCAGCCAATCAAGAAGCTGCTAGAATAAATTAAGGCAGGGTAATCAGGGGACCCGGGTTTAAAAAAGGAACTCACTTCAGTTTGTGGTGCACGTGTAAGGAGCTGGGAGCAAGAGGCACTAGGAGCTGAGAGTGAGAACGCATACTGTTGGAGGACTGAGGAGTACAAGCATTGTCAGACACCAGGAGGAAGGTCTTAGGGTGAGGATAAAGAAGGTGTTGGGAGGAGGCCAAGGGGAAGTAGCCCAGAGAGTTGTAGCTGTCGCACAGCTGTTCCAGGAGGCACTCTAGACAGCTGCATTCCACAGGGCCCTGGGCTGGAACCCGGAGTAGAGAGCGGGCCCGGGTTCCCCCCCAAATCTCCCAACTCCTGGTCAGACACAGGAGGAGTTGACCTGGACTGTGGGTCCACGAAAACGGCCAAATTGAGGGTTACCGTGAAGCTCCAAGGCAAGCAAATCCACCAATAAGTGCAAGACCCACCAAGGTAGAGGAGGAACTTTGTCACACCTCTTGCACATACACACCAGGCTGCAGCTACGTCCACTCCAAATCTGGCTATCAACAGTATACTGCCCAGGTCGGGACAGCTTGAGCACAGTAGTTACAGTCCTGCCAGGAATATTAGCCTCTCTAGATTGGTGGCTGGACCCCAAATCAGTGGGCGAAAGGGTGCCATTTCACGCCCTGCAGCCCTCCGTGTCCCTAGTCACGGATGCGTCATCCCTGGGATGGGGAGCCCACCTCGGGGTCCTCCATACACAGGGGCTATGGTCGGCAGGAGAGTTATCCCTGCACATCAACGTACGGGAACTCAGAGCTGTGCGCTTGGCGTGTCAGGCTTTCCAAGAGCGCATTCAAGGCCGTTGTGTTGCAGTCCTCACAGACATCACAACGGCCATGTTTTACATCAATAAGCAAGGGGGAGCCCGGTTGTCCCCCCTCTGCCAGGAGGCCACTCATCTGTGGGAATTCTGTATAGCCCACTCGATCCATCTGGTGGCGTCGTTTCTCCCAGGAGTCCAGAACACCTGAGCGGACCACCTCAGCAGATCATTTCAGACTCACGAGTGCTCGGTTCACCTGGACGTCATCCACTCTGTCTTCCTGAAGCGGGGCTTTCCCCTGATAGATCTATTCGCCTCTCACGAGAATCGGAAATGCCAAGTGTTCTGCTCTCTACAACGATGCTTGGGAGTCACCTAATTGGAATCGATATGAGCAAGCACTCGAAGAAGAAAAGACGGTTACTCACCTTTGTAACTTGCTCTTCGAGATGTGTTGCTCATATCCACTCCAAACCTGCCCTCCTTCCCTTCTGTCGGAGTATCCGGCAAGAAGGAACTGAGGGGGCGCTGGGTTGGCTGGGGCATATATCTGGCGCCATGAAGGCGCCACTCCAGGGTGTGCTTCAGCCGACCCACCGAGTGTTGCTGGGGCAAAAATCTTCCGACGATTGTGCACGCGGTGCGCACACACCTAATTGGAATGGATATGAGCAACACATCTCGAAGAACAACAGTTACAAAGGTGAGTAACCGTCTTTTTCTAAAATCCAGCGGCAATGATTCTCCTGTCCCTCCAAGGCCTTTACATCAGGACTTAGGGTACTAAGAGTCCATGACTTTACAAACAGAGGTATGCAAGGAAACAGTATCATTAACACTTCTTAAAAAACTCTCTCTAAAATCATTTCCAAAATTGTTAAAAATCATGATATATACAAGCTATATGAGGACGTGGTATCGTACGGTCACATCATTTCAAATGTATTCCAATAAAAACCTTTATGTTAGACCTCACCATCTATGGTATATAGAGATGTATGATTGTGTTTCACATATGGATACATGTTATGATTTATCATAGACTTAAGTCACAAAAAGTTGTGCACGTGAAGATTTATTCTTAAATCCTTCTCCGAATACTCTCAAAGCTTATTAATCTTTCCTTGAGCTTCCTTATTTTTCAGCCAACATGCACACATTCAGGGAACAGTGGATATCTTGTGCAAATGACAAGTTCCTCCACCCACCCCTCAAGGAAAGGTTTTCAGTGACATTAGGAGCCAATAGGTGCAGTTCTACCTGTTTATTGTACTTTAAAAAATGGAATATTAAAATGTCCCTGAGAATAGAAATATGTGATGTCATTTTTCTTTTACCTGGCTACCAACTGATTTATGACAGACTCACTTTTCTTTGCTATATATGTTTTCAGCTGTGATTGGAAACTTTTGGGTAAGAATTTAGCTAAGAGATTAGAAGGAATATTGGCTCAGTGTTAATGCAAGGGATATGCTGTTTTTAAGAGGTGGGTATGTTTCAGAAAATAATTTCCATTTAAAGACGTGGGGGCATTTTTTGGCCACATATATCTTGGTTATTTTTCCTGTGAGAAGGAGGAGGCAGTAGAGAACAAGGGAAATGTCTATATAGATTTAATCAAAACGAGCCTCCAAAATATAACCACATTCCTTAATGGATTTTGCTGACCATGTACTTGAGTATGGATTTCAGTTTGGACCTGTGGGATGGAAAACTTTACACATCCCTCAATAATTAAATAGACAAGCTTCATCGGCAAATAAATTAGTGGGTTTCATAGCATAGTATGTGAGAACAACTTCAGCATTTTATTCTCATGCAAATTATCCTGAGGCTACTACAACTGGTGCATGCACTGGACCAGCCTTCCACATCTATGCTTTTAATGCCAATGAAAAATTTCTGGACTCTGTTTTAGCCATAACATAGCAATCTCTTTGTTTTCCTCCTCCAAAGGCAGACAAAACAGAGTTTGCCTCATTTTCCACTTCTCTTAAGAGTTGAGTATCTTGTATGAAACATCAGGGAAAGGTAATAGGGTTGGGCACTGAGAACTGCTAATTACTATTAACATTGCACTACTTACTACATTGGATGTTGTGGATAATTTCCCTGACATTTTTGTACTTTGCATTAAAGATGATGAAAGTTTGGGGTTTCCAGCTACAAAGTGAACCAAATCTAAATTACCTCTAAATAAAAATAGTTCCTTAAGACCATTTATGGTTTATCATGTTTAAGTAGTCATCATAGAGTAAAAATATTTGAAAATGATAGATTTTTTGTTTGAAGTTCTCTTTAGATAATGGTTTTTAATAGGGCTATTGATTAATCACAGCTAACTCACGCGATTAATTCAAAAAAAATATTCATGATTGAAAAAATTAATCATGATTAATCGCAGTTTGAATCGCATTGTTAAACAATAGAATACCAACTGAAATTTATTAAATATTTTTGGATGTTTTTCTACATTTTCAAGTATACTGATGTCAGTTACAACACAGAATACAAAGTGTACACTGCTCACTCTATATTACTATTTTTATTACAGATATTTGCAGAGGAAAAATTCTAAACAAAAGAAACAGTATTTTTCAATTCACCTCATACAAGTACTGATGTGCAATCTCTTTATCATGAAAATGCAACTTACAAATGTAGATTTTTTTTGTTACATAACTGCACTCAAAAACAAACAATGCACAACTTTAGAGGCTACAAGTCCACTCATTCCTACTTCTAGTTCAGCCAATTGCTAAGACAAGCAAGTTTGTTTACATTTACGGAAGATAATGCCCACTTCTTTTTACAATATCACCAGAAAGTGAGAATAGGCATTCACATGGCACTTTTGTAGCTCGCAGTGCAAGGTATTTACGTGCCAGATATGCTAAAATTCGTATGCCCCTTCATGCTTCAGCCACCATTCCAGAGGACATGCTTCCATGCTGATGATGCTCGTTAAAAAAAATAATGCATTAATTAAATTTGTGACTGAACTCCTTGGGGGAGAATTGTATGTCGCCTGCTCTGTTTTACCTGCATTCTGCCATATATTTCGTGTTACAGTAGTCTCGGATGATGACCCAGCACATGTTCATTTTAAGAACACTTTTGCTGCAGATTTGACAAAACGCAAAGAAGGTACCAATGTGAGATTTATAAAGATAGCTACAGCACTCGACCCAAGCTTTAAGAATCTGAAGTGCCTTCAAAAATCTGAGAGGGACGAGATGTGGAGCATGCTTTCAGAAGTCTTAAAAGAGCAACACTCCAATGCGGAAACTACAGAACCTGAACCACCAAAAAAGAAAATCAACCTTCTGCTGGTGGCATCTGACTCAGATGATGAAAATGAACACGCGGCGGTCCACATTGCTTTGGATTGTTATCGAGCAGAACCCGTCAGCATGGGGACACGTCCTCTGGAATGGTGGTTGAAGCATGAAGTGACTTTTGAATCTTTAGCGCATCTGACATGTATATGTCTTGCAACGCCAGCTACAACAGTGCCATAAGAACTCCTGTTCTCACTTTCAGGTGACATTGTGAACAAGAAGCAGGCAGCATTATCTCCTGCAAATGTAAACAAACTTGTTTGTCTGAGCGATTGGCTGAACAAGAAGTAGGACTGAGTGGACTTGCAGGCGCTAAAGTTTTACCTTGTTTTATTTTTGAATGCAGTTTTTTTTTGTACATAATTCTACATTTCCAAGTTCGACTTTCATGATAAAGAAATTGCACTACAGTACTTGTATTAGGTGAATTGAAAAATATTATTTATTTTGTTTTTTACAGTGCAAATATTTATAATAAAAATAAATATAAAGTGAGCACTGTACATTTTGTATTCTTTATTATAATTGAAATCAATATATTTGAAAATGTAGAAAACATCCAAAAATACTTAAATAGTATTCTATTATTGCTTAACAGTACGATTAATCGTGATTCGTTTTTTTAATCGCTTGACAGCCATAGTTTTTAATCAATACTAAGCCGTGTGACTACACATCTGTCGCCTGATGTTTATTCTGCCATCCTCTCCCCAAAGAAAGATGCATGTGCAGTGGAGTGTCTTGTTTTCATAGTGTGTATCTTTATATCTGTTGCTATGTGTTTATGTTAGAAAAGACAAGGTCAAAGAACTGAGCCTTGCATTTGCAACAGAAGATGATGAGGTTTGTGATGATTCTTAGTTCTTGGGGGACTTCATTTCAGTCTCAGATGCTGCTACACCATTGCACTATATAAGAGTTGCCTCTTGCAAGAGAGAATGATGATTATCCTTTTTTGGAAGCCTTAAAATATTGAGAGAGAGAGAGAGAGACTCTTTGCTCAGACCACCAAGGTATCTAGATTTTTATGTTTTTATGGCCCTTGATTCCAGTGGGAAGATAGGAATGGATCCTCAGTAGAACGGTTCATTATTATTATTAGTAGTATTTATAATGCAGCCATCCTAGCAGTATCTGGGTGGCATTACATAAATGTAGAAGGACATCAGTTCCCTCAAGGCAATGAACAAGGCTCCTTAATGGCATTTCATGTTTGCTCTGGAACCTGAAATGGTATTTTTGAACTAGTCTGTAATAGATAAGCTTAGTGGATTTTCAAAGCTTGGGATCTGATGCCTGTAGTGTCATTGTTTTAGCACATCTTCTACATTGTGCTTTATGGCAAGATTTGTTATGATTCATTTTTCTTAATCGTTCCTTCACCTAGTTCATAACCTGTAGAGGATATTATTACAGGGATTCCCATTACCCCATCCTCCTTTAATGATACAGATTCTTCTTACTATCTCTTTAATACCCCATAACCTGCCTTTCTTTCATATAGTGTACCTATGTCGTACTTATTTTGCATGTTTTTCTTTAAAAGCCTTCCTCAGAATGAAACAAAGAAAAGAAAAAATATCTTTGAAA
This sequence comes from Lepidochelys olivacea, assembly GCF_965140295.1. Classification (NCBI taxonomy): domain Eukaryota; kingdom Metazoa; phylum Chordata; order Testudines; family Cheloniidae; genus Lepidochelys; species Lepidochelys olivacea. The sequence continues at coordinate 135,376,835 of NC_140411.1, read as the reverse complement.
CATCAGGCATGAAAGCATATAATCGTCTAATTACTTATCGTGTGTGACAATGTGTTTTTCCTGTTAATTTAACTTTAGGAACTGTAATATATCCAGGATTGCAATGTTGGAGAGAAGCTAATACAGCAGGAACCATTAAAATTTTGCTAATTACCACTAGCAGTAGTTAAATTCATCAAAATACTTTATGGTTTCTTCTTCGACTGATGGTCCCTATTGTATTCCACTGAGGGTTTACGCATGCGCACCATGTGTCTGGAGCCGGAGTTTTTTAAAGTAGTGCGCTCTTGGCTTGCCTCATGGTTTCATCCAAGATGATAAAGGTCAGAGCAGACCGACTGCATCTCCAGTTCCTTCTCACCACTGCATGGTCTAGGCTGGAACTATTAGTGTCCTTCTGCATGTGACACACTTTAAAAATATACAATTGTACAGTTTGTTTTAAAGTTTTTACTGTTTTTATTGTAAGTTTTAGTAGTTTGCTATTTTAGGATTAGGATGGAAGTTCCTTTTTGGGGAGTTTTGTTCCCTATGAACCCCCTTAAACTACGGAATCCAAGGTCAGCACCAGCCGTACCACCACTGTGGACCCAATTCTGGGGCCTAGTCAGGATGTCAGGAAGCGTACATATAGCATTGTAGTAAGTCTTCCTCTAAGCCTAAGGCCTAGTCTACACTGGGGGGGGGGGGATCGATCTAAGATACGCAGCTTCAGGTACAAGAGTAGCGTAGTTGAAATTGACGTATCTTAGATCGACTTAGAATCACTTACTTGGCGTCCTCATGGCGCGGGATCAATGGCCTCTGCTCCCGCATTGACTCTGCTTCTGCCTCTCACCCTGGTGGAGTTCCAGAGTCGACAGCAGAGCGATCGGGGATTGATTTATCGCATCTACACTAGACGTGGTAAATCAGTCCCCGATAGATCGATCACTACCTGCCGATCGGGCGGATAGTGTAGACATGGCCTAAGAAAGGAGAGAGTCCTTCAGTGAGTTCCAGTCATGGGGACGGAGCACACCCTAAAGCTCACAAACACAAAAAGAAGCCACATAAATTGATGGATCCACTGATACTGAGTGTAAACCTGCACACACAGTCAACATTGGCATCCCTCAGAACTAGAGAGTCATCCACTCCTGGGAAGACCATTGCGTCCATTCTGAAAAAGTGCCCTTGTATCCGGAAAGTTGGGGAAAGCACCAGAGCCCAGGAAGCATTTGCCCTGGGAGAGCCAAGATCCCCATGCCTTCCGGAGCCTCTACTTTCAGGGAGACATTATCTCCAGGACAAGACATGCTACATCTGAGGCACTCTTTAACCCCCTGATTTGGCAGCGTACATGCTTCCGCTGGCTTCAGTGGTACTGCCGATGGATCTGGTCTCCAAGTTATGTCTTCAGTGGACTCGGACAAGAGTCAGGGATTATCCGTCCCTTCCTACCACTACAACTACCAACGGAGGCCTTCTACATCATGACAGTATCCTTCACTCCAGCCACCATGGAGCCACTGGTTTCCTGCACTGTGGGACCCTCCTCAGCACCCTCCAGATCTGTAATCCGTAATCTGGCCCTATGGGGGATCCTGGCCCTAATACTCTCCCTTGGAACCCATCTGTTCCATAGGGAAGGCTTTGCCTATTTCACCATCTGGGGTGCCTTCAAGTAGATGTTCGGGTCCTGTAATGGAAGATGAGTCATCCAGTCCGGCTCCAATAGGAGCACAAGAACAGGAAAGATTCTTGTGGTCCTGACCTGATGTGGTAGTGGCTTCAAGTCCCCGCCATCTCCTACTGACTGCCACCAATTCCAGGATCTCCTGTGTAGAATGGCTGGAGAGATTCACACTGACTTGGAGGAGCTCCAAGTCACTCAGCATAAGCTGCTGGGTATACTTCACTCATCGGTACCAGGCAGAGTCGCTCTACCAATCAGTGATGCCATCCTAGAGCCAGCTTGCATGATTTAGCATATGCTGGCGATATGTACACCTATCCCAAAGGGGGCAAAAAAAAAAAAGATACTGTGTACCAGGCCAGGGGTCTGAGTTTCTGTTCTCACACTCCCCACCAATTCATTTGTGGTCCAGCCAGCGATAGAATGGGCTAGGCATCAGCATCCACGCTCCATCCCATCTGATCAGAAGGGCAAGCAACTGGACCTTTTAGGCCACAAAGTCTTCTCTTTAGCCAAACTTCAATTCAGGATTTCGAATGATCTGGCATTACTTGTCAAATATAATTTCCTGAACGACAGCAAATTGGAGGACTTTGCTGAGAAACTCCCACAAAAGAACTGAGCCTGTTTCTAGGCAGTAATTGAGGAGGAGAAGCTGGTAGTGGGGACGTTGGTCCAATCAGCAGTAGATGTGGCAGATATCTCATCATCCTCAGTGGCCATGGGCATTGTCATGAGGAGGGAGTGGACTCACAAAATACCACTGAAGACTTCCTTTTTGATGAATCCCATCTTTTCAACTAGAAAATGGACAATTCCCTCCACAGCCTCAAGAATTTGAGAGCTACATTCCGTTCCTTGGGTATTTACACACCAGCACCAAAACATAAGTTCCACTGCTCACAGCCTGCACAGCGTTACAGAACCTCCCAGTTTTTCCATCAATGGCCTTACAAACCACCAAGGAAGAGTCAAAAGACTCAAAGGTCTCGTCCTCCAGGATCACCCTCACAATCTTCCTCCTCCCAGATGCAACTCCCACAGAAGAGATATTTCTGAGGAACCCTAGAGACCCATCAACGACCTTGCCTGCTGCCATACCATCACACCACTTCCTTCAGGGATGGGCTGGCACTCTTTTTTACCAGCTTTGAGTGCAATAACAATGGACAAGCGGGTGCTAAATGTCATCCATTGTGGCTATACAATGAAGTTCATTATGCTGCCACAACCCCTTCCCCAATCCCTCCTCAAGCACCACTCTCACAACAGCATCCTCACCCTGGAGGTGGACTCCGTATTACAAAGAGGGGCAATAGCGTGGGTTCCTCCGGACTATCAAGGGGGTTCTATTCAACTTACTTCCTGATACCCAAAAAAAGAAGGGTGGATGGAGACCAATCCAGGATCTCCATTATCTCAGTTGCTTCATCCGCAAACCCAAGTTTCGTATAGTCACCTTAGTAGCCATCATCCCGTCATTAGAAGAAAGCATGTGGTTTACAGCTTTCGATATGCAGGACACTTATTTTCACATAGACATCCATCTGGCCCAAAGACAGTTCCTGAAGTTCACGGTAGTCCCTCAGCACTTTCAGAACAGGGTCCAGCCATTTGAACTCACCCCTGCTCCAGCATCAATGTTGAAAAATCAACTTTGGACCCCACATGGTCCCTAGACTTCATCAAAATTGCAAGTCATCCTCTCGAGTAGCAGGAAAGGGTCCACTAGGTTCCTAGTTCCTACCATGCCAAATGGAACTGCTTCACCTTCTGAGCCCAACAGAAAGTGCTTTCCCCAGAAGAAGTGGAGATTTCCCTTCTTTTGGATTACCTCCTGTCCTTGAAGGCATCGGGTCTCACCCTCAAGTCTCTCAAGGTCCACCTAGCAGCAGCTATTAGCACCTTCCACCCCACTGTGGGAGGACACTCTGTATTTATACACCTATTGACTGCTTGGTTTTGGAAAGGCCTCATCAGAACCTTCCCACCCATACAACCTATCACCCCCCCCCCAAGTGGGATCTTAACCTAGTTCTGTTGATACTAATGAAACTTCCCTTTGAGCCACTGGCTTTGTGCTCTATGTCCCTCCTTTCCATGAAAGTCACCTTCCATGTGACTATCACTTCAGCGAGAAGGGTAGGTGAACTTGAGGCCCAGATGGTGGACCCTCCTTTCACTACTTTCCATAAGGATAAGGTCTCCCTGCACCTGCATGCCAAGTTTCTGTCAAAGGTCGTATCCCAGTTTCATCTGAATCAACCCATCCACTTACCTGCTTTCTTTCTGAAGCCTCACACTTCGGAAGAGTAACGGCGACTTCACTCCCACGACATCTGTCGGGCCTTGGCCTTCCACCTGCAGAGAACAAGACCAATCAGGAAATTTTCTAAATTGTCTATTGCAATAGCTGAGAGTATTAAGTGGCAAGCAGTCTCTACACAGAGAATCTCCAAGTGAATTTCAGGGTGTATTACACTCGATCAGTTGTCGGGAGTGCCTCCCCCGCCAGGTGAGGGCCCATTCCATGAGAGCCCAGCCTTTGACCATGGCCACCCACCATGATGTGTGGTCCCTATCTGTATTCCACTTCCTGCCCCCCATCTCCTCTGCTGCGGAACTCTTTGATTCATGGTGGAGAAGGAACTGGAGACATGGGGTTGGTTCGCCCCGCCCTTTATCACCTCAGACAAAACCAGGAGGCAAGAAAAGGATGCATGCATGGACCAACAGACACTACTACTGTGAAAATCTCCAGTTCCAGATGCATGGTGTACATGTGTAAACCCTCAGTAGAATACACATAGGGACCACACATCTCAAAGAACATCCAGTTACAGGTAGATAACCTAATTTCCCAATCTAAGTATAGAGAATGCCACAACTACCTAAGTGAAAGTAAATACTGGAGTGCAGTAAACATCCACTTACTAATGGAATCATTTTAGGTGAAACAGATCTGGAAGTTTTGTTTTTAAGAATATGCAGTAGTTTGCTATTTGTTTATAGCATAGTATGTAGAACATGGTTTAAGGTATTTTACAAATAATATTTTTAAACTGTTTTTATAAATCATTGGAAGCTGAAAATTAAATTTCCACCCCCAAAGTGTTCCGCATTCTCTATTTGTCCATACCTTTGGTTTGGTATAGGGTTGTTCTGACCTACAATCATTTTCTTTTAATTTTGAAAACTAATCCTTTAAGAATAATTTGGAAAGTAATAGCACATGTAAATAGTTACATAATGTAAATAACAGATACTATAGAAGGGATTTTTTTAAGAAGTGAAAATATGGACCTTTCCAAATGTGACAGTTTCCATTTAAGTAAGTCTTTATCAGGGACACTATCAAGAAGAGGTAGAATATAACAAAGATCATTCAAGGTAAGACATTATATGACTCTTACATATAACTAAAGTTATGTTCTCACAGTATTTTGCTTTCTTTTCCCCCTCACTGTTTCTTGTGTTACCTTGCCATAGCTAGCTTGATGTATAACCCCTCTTTTCCCATATCTTACTTTAATCAGACCCTGATCCAGCAAACATTTACACATGTGCACAGTCCCACTGGCTTCAGTGATAATACTCACAGGCTTCATGTTAAGCATAAGCATAAGTGTTTCAGAATCAGGCCTTAGATCGCTTACAATACATTTTATACTTCCATCTATCTGGAAGCAGGAAGAAAAAGACTGTCAATGTTAGGAAATATAGCCAAGCTGTTCCCCATTTCCCTCAGGTTTTTTTGATTCCTCTTCTGAAATTTAGACATTGCTTAATCCTCTGCTACTTCTCTAATTCTATTTCCCACCTCCACCCCCAAAGGTTTCTCAGAATTGAAAAAGAAAGAAGTAGACATGAGGAAGGAAGGAAGAAAAGTTTAAAGAGAGGAAAAAGAAAAATATTTGGCATCCACTGATGTTGTACTCCAGATCCCATAATTCCTTAGTACATCTGCAACAAGTGTTTTCCTAGAAACTGTCGGTGGCAAGGTTTACTGATCTTTTGGTGAACCCTGCCTAAGTAGTGCTAAGATAACTCTACCAAGCCCAATGGCAGCCCTATTGGCTGGGTGTGAGTTAATTCCCAGTTAGAGTTCAGAATCAGCTCAGGGAAGTATTTCTAGATTCAGCTGAATTTATTTAAGCTCAGCATTCTCTGGATGCTTCCACAGTGAGAAAGACATGGAATGTGAATAAAACATAAGAGCTATTCTGTTTAGTGTATCTATTTTGTGTTTTGGAGTTTAGTGCTTGTAAAGCTGCATGAAAAGAATCCAGCCTGAAATTTTACTAAGTCTGTATCACTTTGGTAGATCAGGTCCCCTGAAATAAACCCAGAACATAGGAGAGGTTCAGTTGTGCGTTAATCCAGAGTCTCAAATGGTCTGTCAGTCTTTCCACTCTAAAAGCGTGTTGTTTTCCTTCTTCAGTTTGTCATTTGTCACTTGTCTGGAAAGAGGATCATTGTTTCATTGGAAACAATGTGCTCCTGATGCTTACTATACAGTTGAAGCCAAGGTCCTCTCTTTGGATATGACCCTGTGAGGTGCTCAACATTTTCAATGAACTCGGCACCTCACAAGATTGAGCTGATGTCACATCATGTTTAATTATAGGGGAGATGAATATGATGTCACAAAGTCTTTGACCTCAGGTGGAAAAAAAGTAACAGGGACAGATGAGCTTCTACTTTTTGTAGGTACTGGCTAGCCTGCCCAAAACTAAGGCTTCCCCATCAACCAAAGGGGGGAGGAACCATAAACCACAAGCCACAACTGAGTTTGAAGGACAAAAAATAAGAAAGCAGGGATGGAAGTGAACGTCATATGGCCAAAACAAGGGATCCAGACAGAAGCAGCAAGCAGAGTGTTACCCGAAATTGGGCCAGCTACTAAGCTTAGGGAGGACTAATGACCCACCAGAGTCTGGCAGAAAGCAGCACGTTTATTATACTGATAGATAAGCTCAAAAGAAGGTGGTGGGGCAGGGGAGGGTGTCACACTCACACTCGCATACTCACGCTCCCAGGACAGGCACAGCACTGGAGATGTCAGGATCCTTCAAGGTAAGTGTCCCACAGCGCAGCGATGGATGGTGCGATGAAGGTAAGGCTTCCCGAGGCACGATGGAATGCAACGCAGTGAGCCACTGGCCAGGCAATCCGGGCGAAGGGCCTTCATGGGAGGTACAAGCTTGTGAGTGCACTCCTGAGCACATGGCCCCTTCCCCTTTTAAGGACCTGCTCCTCATGGCCTGCGACTAGAGATGACTTGGCCGCATCTGGTTGGTCACACTCCACCTCGGACAATGTCCATGCATTGGGTGTGTGATCGCTGCCTAATCAGAGTGTCAGACACCTTGTCTACCTGGGAGCTCTTCTGATCTTCCAGCTGTTCAACCAGCCCATTCATCCCACAAGCATTCCAGGAGGGAGGGGGAGGAGGAAAGCCACTTCACAGGTATTCAAAGAGGGAGAGGAGAGGAGTGTAACAGACCTTTTGAGCATACAGGTTATACATAGCATAGTCATACAAAGCATACAGATCACTGCTGCTCCTACAACACTCTGCCCCTTGACCTATGATCATTACAGTAGTAGTTGTTGTTGTAGGTCACAGGTGATCTGTTGCAAACAAACCAAACAATCATAACCGGGTGAATATAACTAAAACCATTACAATTGACTAAACACCAGATATAACAAACACAAATGCAAACAATCACAATCATCATAATTGGGAATACAATAAAACCGTGACCATTACAATAATTGGGTACATTGACAAACAAAATGAGGCCCAAGTTTGATGCTGCAATAGCCATCAAACAATAAAAGTTAACCCTAACCCTTGAATACACACAACAAATAAGATTTGTAGGATTACCACAGTTGTCATGCAAGGTTAAAATGATTTGGAAGATGCATAATAACAGAGAACTTGGTGAAATTGTTGATACTTAAACTAACATTTAGTTGCTAAAATGTTGCAGAATCCCCAATTACTAACAGTTGTTCTCGAGGTCTCTGGACGGGAGGGAACAAATCCAAGACCTGAAAGACAGGGCCCTACAATCATGGGCCAAGGTCTTGCAGGTTATGGGGGCCCATGAACTACTCTTCAGGGATTGGGGAAGTAGAACCATGGTGCATAGAGGAAAGTGTGGAGTTAACAATACAAGAAAATGTAACTAACAATGCAAATGTACCAATAACAAAAATCAACAACAAAATGATTATTAGAGAGCCTAACAAAAAATAAACCTGATGCATTGGGGACCAAAGTCTTTTGGACAGGGCTGGATGTGATTGATAATTTTGTTGAAAATGGAGGAATTAGAGAGAGGAAAAGGCATTTACCCTGTCTAGTGTAGTATCCCCTCTCTCTCTGGACCCAATGCTAGCACAGGACACCCACCAGAGACAGACACAGAACATGCAACACAGAACACTGAACACAGACTTTATCTCGACACTATGACCATGGTATTTCTATAACTCTTTAGCTGGTACCAGCTCTCCTGATGTTCCAGTTCGGAGGCTGGAGAAGTGGAGTGGCGGTGATGTGCTCGGGGAGGAGGAGGAGCAAAGGTAAGCTGGGGCGGGGAGCTGCAGCAGGGCTCCCGGGGACGCAAGGTGGAAGTTTCTCCTAGGGCACGAAACATCCTTGCACCTGCCCTGGCCGTGCCCCCTGCAGGCGCAGGCCCATAGTTTCAGACCATCCTCCAGACTACTGAAACACAGTGTCTGGGGTCCAGATCCAGGGAATCCGGATCATATCAGATATCCCCATCCTAATCATCATATGGTCCCGCATCCCCCTGGGCTTTCACCCCAACGGCAGTGACCCGGGCTGAATAAGCCCTCTGGACTCTGTTCTCCTGGGCGGACCCCTCCAGGACCAGATCCTTCAGGCGGGTAACTGCCTGGCTCAGAGCAGCATTCTCCCGCTCCTCCTCTGCTGCCGCCACCTCTACTGCGGCTACAGAGAGGGAAGACACCTGGGCGCTAGCAGTCTGAGCCTGCGCCTTCCACATATCCTGTTCCTTTTCCAGCTCGTGAATTGTACTCCCAGGTGGAACCACCCCGGCATCCAGGGGTCTGCCCCTTTCTTCTGGAGCCATTCTAACAACATCCCGGGCAGTGGTGCCTCTCCCCAAGGGGGGCGTGTCTTCTCACTCAGGCTGCTTGTAGGGGTCCCCTGGTGTTCTCCAGTAATCTCTTGAGTGGGTCCAGCTTGAGCCTCCATGAAAAAGTGGTAGGCTAGCAACCCACTGCAGGGAGAAAAGGATGCCACTGCGAAGTATGCCACTGTGGGGCAAAGGGAAGAAAAAGGTGAAGCAGCCTGAGTAAGAAGACACCCCCACCTCGGGGAGCGGCGCCAGGGTGTTGTTAGAATGGCTCCAGAAGAAAGGGGTAGACCCCTGGATGCCAGGGGCGGTTCCACCTGGGAGTACAATTCATGAGTTGGAGAAGAAACAGGATATGTGGAAGGCGCAGGTTCTGACTGTGGAAGTAGAGAATGCTGCTCTGAGCCAGGCAGTTCTCTCCTGAAGGATGTGGTCTTGAAGGGGTCTGCCCAGGAGAACAGGGTCCAGGGGGCTTATTCAGCCCGGGTTGCTGCCATTGGGGTGAAAGCCCAGGGGGGTGCAGGACAATTTGATGATTGGGACGGGGATATGTGGTATGATCCGGATCCCCGGATCTGGACTCCAGATGGCCGGACCCCAGACACCGCAGACAACTCGAACAAGTACGGTCTGCTGTGGTGGGAGCGCTCAGCTAATTTGTTTCTAAGCTTCTATCTTTCAGCCTCCGAACCGGAACATCAGCAGAGCTGGTACCAGCTAAAGAGTTATAGAAATACCATGGTTATAGTGTCGCGATAAAGTCTGTGTTGCATGTTGTGTCTGTCTCTGGTGGGTGTCCTGTGCTAGCACTGGGTCCAGAGAGAGGGGATACTACACTAGACAGAGTAAATGCCTTTTCCTTTCTCTACTTCCCCTATCTCCAACCAAATTATCAATCACATCCACCCCAGGCCAAAAGACTTTGGTCCCCAATGCATCAGGTTTATTTTTTATTAGGTTCTCTAATAATCATTTTGTTGTTGATTTTTGTTATTGATACATTTGTATTGTTAGTTACATTTTCTTGTATTGCAACTAAATGTTAGTTTAAGTATCAGCAATTTCACCAAGTTCTCTGTTATTATGCATCTTCCAAATCATTTTAACCTTGCATGACAACTGTGATAATCCTACAAATCTTATTTGTTGTGTGTATTTAAGGGTTAGGGTTAACTTTTATTGTTTGATGGCTATTGCAGCATCAAACTTGGGCCTCATTTTGTTTGTCAATGTACCCAATTATTGTAATGGTCATGGTTTTATTGTATTCCCAATTATGATGATTGTGATTGTTTGCATTTGTGTTTGTTATATCTGGTGTTTAGTCAATTGTAATGGTTTTAGTTATATTCACCCGGTTATGATTGTTTGGTTTGTTTGCAACAGATCACCTGTGACCTACAACAACTACTACTACTGTAATGATCATAGTTCAAGGGGCGGAGTGTTGTAGGAGCAGCAGTGATCTGTATGCTTTGTATGACTATGCTATGTATAACCTGTATGCTCAAAAGGTCTGTTACACTCCTCTCCTCTCCCTCTTTGAATACCTGTGAAGTGGCTTTCCTCCTCCCCCTCCCTCCTGGAATGCTTGTGGGATGAATGGGCTGGTTGAACAGCTGGAAGATCAGAAGAGCTCCCAGGTAGACAAGGTGTCTGACACTCTGATTAGGCAGCGCTCACACACCCAATGCGTGGACATTGTCCGAGGTGGAGTGTGACCAACCAGATGCGGCCAAGTCATCTCTAGTCGCAGGCCATGAGGAGCAGGTCCTTAAAAGGGGAAGGGGCCATGTGCTCAGGAGTGCACTCACAAGCTTGTACCTCCCATGAAGGCCCTTCGCCCGGATTGCCTGGCCAGTGGCTCACTGCGTTGCATTCCATCGTGCCTCGGGAAGCCTTACCTTCATCGCACCATCCATCGCTGCGCTGTGGGACACTTACCTTGAAGGATCCTGACATCTCCAGTGCTTTGCCTGTCCTGGGAGCGTGAGTATGCGAGTGTGAGTGTGACACCCTCCCCTGCCCCACCACCTTCTTTTGAGCTTATCTATCAGTATAATAAACGTGCTGCTTTCTGCCAGACTCTGGTGGGTCATTAGTCCTCCCTAAGCTTACTAGCTGGCCCAATTTTGGGTAACACAGAGAACCCTAGACAGCAAGAGATGAGCTTTTAAAGAATAAAGATCTAGTTTTTAGGTAAATGTAACTGGTAATAAAAATTAGGAAAGGGAACTACAAAAAATAGGGTATGTAGGCAAAAATGTATACAAGGTCATCTTGGAGTTTTCTCTGAGGCTTCAGGGGCTCTCCCCTGTGTACATTAGGGTGACCAGATGTCCCAATTTTATGGGGACAGTCCCGATATTTGGGACTTTGTCTTATGTAGGCACCTGTTACCCCTTACCTTGTCCCGATTTTTCACACTTGCTATCTGGTCACCCTTCTGTCCATCTAAATCCTGATTTTCTAAATTACTCTCAAAATCTCAAATTCAAAATTCATTTTGAGGAAAGGATTGCCACTTGGTAAATATTTGCATGGTACCTAACCCGTTGGGTAACTGATATTGATTGGGACCCACAGGTACTACTACAGCACAAATAAAAATCATAACACTGAAAACCTTCATAAAATTGGGGTTCCAGTGTCCCCAAGATGTTTGTAAAATTGGTGTTTATCTGGGAGTCTGAGCTGTGCTTTTTTACCTTTTTCTCAAAATTAAATTACAAGATGTATCAATATGATATAAAGATAAAATGGTGACAGAAACTTTAAAAATTATCAGAAGAGCTAGTTGTCATGTGTGTTTCTGCGTAGGTTATTTTTCTCTTAATTTGTTTAGAATGGAATCCTTCTCATGCCATGAGAGAGATCACCCAAGACATAGCTCTTTGTTTCTCTTAAGAGTGGTAGGGGTCGGGGGATTGTGACATATTGCCTAATATCGAACAGATCAGTCACCCTCAAAATTCACTGCACTACAGGCAAAGCGGTCAAGGTAACATAAGGAATCTATTCAGTGTGTTTCTTTTCCAGTGGTGAGCTGTACAGTTTTTTGTTTTTATTTTAAATTGCAACATCCATTGAAGTTTATTGACCTCTGCTGGCCATTTTGTGGCAAGTTTTAATCCCCTAAATTTGTGGAAAAGTCTCCTCCATATTGCTTGTAAAGTGTTTTCATTTCAGCAGCTGTGATCACGTCATTTCTTGATGTTGTCAAAATGCAGCTTTATCTAATGGACTCAGAGCCCTGCACATTAACAAATGTTTGTTTATCAAATTCTGTCAGAAGCCCTGAGATGCTGCGATCAGAAGGTTCCTACTCTATGGAAGGGAGACATTCTTCCACGGACTCCAACAAAGCCTCAAGCGGAGATGTCTCCCCTTATGACAACAACTCACCGGTATTGTCTGAACGGTCGCTGATGGCAATGCAAGAAGATGTTGCCCTCAGTTCAGATAAGCTATACAAGGTGCCCGAACAGTACATGTTGGTTGGCCATTTGCAGTCTAAATCAAGAGAGCATTTGCCTGGATCATGGGCTGTGAAAGGTAAAGTAGGACCAGTACATGTTTGTTTTTCTCACATGCTGTTTATAAGGACGTGTTGTTTATTGTTTCTCCCCCTTGTGGCAGAATCGCTTCCTCCTCTTCAGACCTACTTATCCAGCAGTGTGATTTTCCGCACTGTACTTGAGCTGTGATAAAAAATAGGTCCATATAGGATCCTGTGGATCCCTCCCCTCCACATAATGGAGGATTCACTGTTGGTTGGCCTTTTAGATATGTGAGAGCATGGCACTTGTGCGGCTGGAATGGTAAAGAGTGCTATGCGTCAAGATTAATATAATGGAGCAATAGAGTGCTCTTATAATGAACAGCTGGCATCTTCCCTTCCAGGTTGAGCCATAAGGCTCTGCTCCTCAACCCATGTTGTGAGCTCTGCTGGCTGGCCCCTACCATTATGCTGCATTTGTGCTCATTAGAGTATTGCATTTCCCAAACTCTTGAAAGCTGAAGCCACCATTTAGGAAAGTAAAACACATCACACATCACTCTTCAATCCTGCCATGCTAGCAGAACAACGTGGGGGAACCTTGCACTGCCGCTGTCCTTCCCATCTTCCCAGGGGTATTCCGCACACTTTGTTACAGTGCAGGCCTTGCCCTACTGCTTGTTTGTGTAACCAAATGGTGCCCTCAGCTGTAATGATTAAATACTTTCAAGTTATAAATTCCATTTGCTTGATTATTTCTGTGAAAGTCTACAGTTCATGCTACAATAGTGGTATGCTGCCAGCACTCCAGAAGACTCTTCACATCAAAATTGCAGAGTACTTAATGGGTAAATTGAGGAAATATAGCGATCTGGAGCATGACTTTCAAAGGTCTTTAGACGCCTAAAAATGCAGACAGGTGGCCGGATGAATTTTCAAAATGCACCTAAACAGGTTAGGTGCCTAGCTCCCATTGAAATCAATGGGAGTTTGATGCCCCTAAATCATTTAGGTACTTTTTAAAAATTTCACTAGGCATCTGTCTGCATCTTGAGGCCTCCCCAACTCCTGGCTGCTGAGAGGGCTTTGTTACACACTTAAGGAAGGCCCCAATCCGAGAGTGAAAGCTCCTGGGTCTTCTCCATAGGGAGCTCATTGAAAGATTTGAGCCTAAATGATTCAGAACAAGATTTGGCTCTTTGTCTCTGGTGTACAGGAAATCCACCTTATCACTATGTTTGCTCTCTCATCTTGTGCTCCTGGATAAAGTTTTACCTTTAATTTATTTATTGTTCCATTCATGTGTTTCCATTCAGTGCTTATAAGGGATCATTTCATGTTCTTTTACTTCTTCTGTAGATGTTCCAGAGGATCATTTCAATATCTGGGGCACCTGGCATTCAACACTGAAATGTGGCTCCAAAGATCCAGGAATGACAGGTGTGACCTTTCTTTGATACTTTTTAGCCCCAGTCTGACAAAGGCTTAAGCACTTTGATATGCACTATGAACTGAAAGCAATAGGACTATTCATGGTGCATAAAATTAAACATGTGCATGCATGTTTATAAGATCAACGGTTTTCATTTGTTTATTTTTAAATGGTGAATCTTCATTCTAGACACATCTTCAGGGTTTTTTTAACAATTCCTCCGCTTCCCATTTTGTTTTTTTACTTCATTATTTTACAAATATATCAGGTAAAGAGAGGCACAACAATTATACAAATATGGCAGCATTTAAAAGTGAGCCACAAGATAAGGTAATAGAAATTCATCTCCTTTAAAGCAGAACAATAGAATTGAAAGGCAGTGTGTGCTAGGGGCTTAAGCACAGCCCTTGGAGGCAGGGGACCTGAATTCTACTCCTGACTCCACTAACTCCCTGTATACCCTGGGCAAATCACTTAACTCCCGGTCCTCAGTTTTTCTTCAATCTGCACCTACTTACCTCACAGGAATGTTGTATAATTCATGCTTTTAAAGCACTTTGAAGTTATATGGCATTATGTCAGTGCTAAGTGTTAAAGTCACCAGCTTTATACAACAGGTACAGTTCAGATAATACAGGTCCAACATCGACCTTGCCAATATAGTGCAACAAGTCAGTGGTGACTTGTAAAATGTCAGTGTGTCATATTGATGTTCTCTGCCTTATTCTGGTCCTCAGGTTCATATGGAAACATTTATGAAAGCAGCTCATTACGACCAGGACGGTGCTCTCTTTCCCAAGGGAACCTATCATTGAATTGGCCTCGGTGGCAGGGTAGTGCGACAGAATTGGACAACGGGAAGCAAATAATCAGAAGGAGTCAGACTACTGCTGCCATTCCTGAATGTAGGCCTCATCCCCCAGTTTCTCGTGTTTGCAGTACGCCACAAATTGAGGGTGGCAGGAGGAGTTCAGACCAGTCCAATTCAAGGGCTGAGCGGCATTTGACTTTTAGTAGCGCAGAGGACCTTACAGAGCATGACCCAAATGTGGGTTGTTTGCCAAGAACAGCTAAACCTTCGTACCTGAGACAAGAAGATATAAACAGAAAAGAGAGGCCACCACCCCCTTATCCTGGCCCAAAAAACCAAAGTTCTGCATTGTCCCAGCGGCCAGCTGTCTCTTCAACAGTGCATTCATTGTGGAGACTTCAAAGACCAGAAAAAAGTTTGGGGACCGTAGCAGCAGGAGGACCAGCAGCTGAATCAACTGATCAATCCACTTCCAGTCAGCAGTGGCAGCCCTTGCCGAACAAAATGGGTAAAACCTATTCCACTCCAGCCAATAATCAGAACAATAAAAATGTATCGGAGCCAGACTGGCACGATTGGCAAAGAGAGCGGTGGCAAATTTGGGAGCTTTTATCAGCTGATAACCCAGATGCTCTCCCTGAAACCCTTGTATGATCAGACTCTTACTGAGAACTGCCACCCAAGCCTACGCGTCTCTTGAATAGGGAAAGACTAGTGACGTTAGAAAACTTTTTGTTTTATACCAAGTACATTTCATTTAATTTTTTAGAAAACTTTGTTCACTTTAAATCTTTAATAGCACTGTCAAGCAGTCCATTTACAAATACAGTATGTTCCTGTTTCATAGCAAGCTTTTGAGAGAGAAAAATGAGATGAACATTTCAGTGTAACAACTCTGCATGCACAAACCGTGTGTAAGATAAAACTAGTGCTTTGGTGTTGCTAAGGTGTATTTATATGTCTGCAGTTTTGATGATTGTATAGTCTGGGTTATGTATGATAATCATATAGTATGTTTTCGTAAACAGATGACAATCAATTAGGACTGACTTTTTTTAAAACAAATCACTGCACTTACTTATGTTACCATAATATGCGTTGGAATTCTATAGAAAGTGCACAAGCTGGTTTCTGTGCTTTTAAACAACTTGTTAATGGGGGGCATTGTCCTTCTGTTCACTGCCTATAAAAAACACTAAAATAGAATGAAACATGAAAAGCCATATATTTTATAAGGGTAGTAGTAAGCTAGGGGGGACATTATTTACCAAATATTTTTTTCTTATAAATGTAAGTTTGTGAACAAAATTAAAATTTGATACAATGTTATAAAAGAATATTTTTTTAGATTCTGTTCAGAAGCAGTTCAGCTAATCAATCAAGAGTAAGTTTGTGCCTAAACCAAACTAACAGACTTAGTGCAAAAATTCACCCTCCCATTCTAGAGCGACTACAATCTTATATATACAGTATATAATATATAATATATATTTATAGGTGTATGATTTTATATATTTTAAAACAATGAACTGGAATCCAAAATTTAAAAAAAAATGAAATAAGGCATGTAATAGAAAGAAATATGGCTTTTTCTTTTAAACAACAAAAAAACAAAGCAATCGAAATAAGCATTTAAATGTATTTTCATAAAGGAGTCACATGCAGTGTTTTAGAAATGAGTATGACATTTGGAGAAGTTCACAGCTTTGTGTATAAATATTGTGCCAAAATTTGGGGAAATGTTTTTTTTCTTCAATAACTAACTATATGTTACATTGGTAAATGTCGCTGTTACACAAGTGCTGGTGTTATTAAACTGCAAAAATGTTTATGACCAGCAGGTGGCAATGTACTTCAGTATTTTAAGAGGATTTTTTTTTTTCACATAAGGGAAAATGTATCATATAAAAAGATTTTTATAAAACATGTTAGTCTTAATTTTAATGAAGCTGAAGACTTATTCAATGATGTTGTCTTGAAGTTCTATCTTGTGCCATAACGATGGAATAAAAAGCTAAACAAAAGCATTGCAGTATTTTTTGCTCTTTTGTTGTAATAATGGTTATAATAAAACCCCACAAATGTCAGTGATTTTTATTATCATTATTGGGTAAAAATTTCAAAAGCACCTAAGTTACTTAGAAGCATTTTCAAAAGTGACTTAGTCTCATTGAAAATCAGTAGGACTTGGTTCCTGTATGCCTTCACAGCCAATAGACACTGTGGCTGGCCCATGCTGGCCGACTCAGGCTCACAGTGCCCGGGCTGTGGGACTGTTTCATTGCTAAGACTTCTGGACTTAGGCTGGAGCTTGAGCTCTAGGATCCTGTGAAGTGAGAACATCCTAGAGCTCGGGCTCCAGCCCAAGTCCAGAAGTCTATACAGCTGCGAAACACCCCCACTGCCCAAGCTCTGTGAGCCTGAGTCGGCCAGCATGGGCCAGCCATGGGTTTTTCTTTGCTATGTAGACATACCTTTAGACTCCTAAATCCGACACATAACTCTGGCTTAACTCAGTGTAACTAAATGGATTTATGCAAGGTTTAAGCTGGTTCAAGTACATCCGTATATGAGGTTTATATAATTATAACAAGATCAATTTAAAAAGATTTAATTAAAGCAGAGCAACTTTTCTAATGTTGATCAGGTCTAACTGTGGTTTTAAGGTACTAACTTTAGGCACCCAAGTTTGAAAGCTTTGAGGCATTAATATAAAGGGAGGTTCACTCCCAGTCTAAGTCAAGTCAATGGGAAAACATCCATTGTCTTCACTGGGTCTTGAGTTTGGGCTTTTTCTTACACACGTATGTAAAACTAAGTGACCAATCAAAGCACACCCTGTGATGCTGAAATTGCAAAAGATAACCATGATTTTTTTTTTTTGGTTCTAGAATCTTGTATTTCAGCAGGTGCTCAACTAGTGTACACATGGCACAAAACCATGAATGTGTGAGGGAGCAAGGCCGCCAGTGTGTCTGTAATACTCACTTCTGAGTCAGTAGTTTGACTCCAGCCCAGGTCATTAGCAACTCAAAGTTAGCATCTGATGGGTGGGTTGGTGCTCTTTGGGAAAAGGGTTGATAGTGTGTGAACAGACCCAGAGAAGCCACCTTCACCTTTAGCAATGAACTGTCTTCTCTCTTGTAAAGGGGCAACCGTTCTGGTCAGGGTTAAGACATGTAGGCAGTGTGGGGCTATGCCTGTACTGTTGATCCTAATAATACCTAGCTCTTGTATAGTACTTTTTATTAGTAGTTTTCAAAGTGCCTGCCTTTACTCAGGTGCATATTCCCAATGAAATTAATAGGAATACCTACCAGAGTAAAGGTGAGCAAGATTTGATCCATTGGAGATACCTAAAAGACTGCAATCCCTGATGCTGTCAGGCGGGCTGTCTCCTCTCACGAACACTACATTTAAATAAAAAATCTGAGTTTCCAGTAACCAGACCTTCTGAAACAACATCAATCTGTCGAACTGCATTGCAACTGTGAGCGGGTGGTCATAGAGACAGATTCCTGCTTATAGATTGGGTGCAGCTATAGGGCACGTGCTTGTTGTTAAATGTGAACTGTGAGCAGAAGTAAACCAAAAATAATAGGAAAGAGAATTAAATATGAAAAGAGACTACATATGGTGCAGAGACACAATAGGAAAATGGCTTCAACCAGCCAATTCAAGAATTCTAGATAGCCCAAAGCCACCCCACACTTTACTGCTGTCAGCTGTATTCTATAGATGAAACCTCAGCTCAGGTCCAATAATAGCATCATCTATCCTGTGAGAGGGACTTGTGTTATAGAAATCCAGTCCTCCATTTTGAATCCCTTTCCAAATACAGAAGCGGATACATTTACACAATTTTTCAGAGAAAGATGTTCAGTGGTTATTCAAGCACATGAAATATTTTTTCTTTTGCATCTTGTGTGTGTGTGTAAATATATATTTATTTACACACACACACACACAGACTGCATGTGTGTGTTTGGAATTGATGCAAATTGATGGCAACACAAACCAAATCTGGAAGACATCCTTGGTGTCATATAGTTCAGTACTCAGTTGTTTGGCAGAAAATAAATATAGAACAATGTAGGATTCATACAAGGTTCATGCACTTGGCAACATTCAGGGCGCACCCGGAGTGTTGTGTAGGAGCAGTGCACACACGGCTCCTCTCAAGGGCATGAACCTTGGAATCTCGCCCACATGACAAGAACCGTGGGAAGCCTCCCAGGTCTGGGCTCAAGGCCCGAGAGCAAGGAATGTGGTAGATAGAAATTGGTAAATAAGAATGTTAAACAAAGCCAGTGTATTCCTTTTATCTGTTGGAGAATGTAATGCGCGGGGGGAGAGAAAAAATAAAGGAGAGGGTGGAAAGCTGACAGGACCAGTCCATTGGCAGACCAGCCTGTTTGCTTGCTTAAAGCTTTGTGCTGTCTTGTATTTGAACCGCAACAACTCGTGCCCAAACGTGGGGCCCTCAGCACTCACCTTGCCCGGCAAGGGTTTCAGACGCGTCACTCATCCGCTTCGCGGATCCCGGTGAGTATTTTTCATTGTGGTAAGTATGGGAAGCTCCCTCTCTGCTTTGCAAGTGCAACACCACAATGAGCTACAGTATTTGCTGCGTAAGGCTCAGCATGATTGCCCCACTCGAGAACTCACTCTCCTGCTACAGGAGGTGAGTGCTCAATGCCCGTGGTACCCTGAAGCCGGAACCCTTGAGCTAGCGGACTGGGAGCAGTTGGGCCAGACATTGCACAAAGAGCCTCAGGCGCCCGTGCAGGCTTTACATACAGCATGTCGCCTCGGACAGGCCCTCCCTCGCGGGGCTGGTGCTCTCGCCACTCCCGTCCGCTCCTGCAGCCATTCCCCCTCCTGGCGATGCGACACAGCGTGTCGCCTCGGAAAGGCCCTCTCCCGCGCCAACAGAGGGGCTGCCGATCCCGCCACCCCCGTCCGCTCCTGCAACCATCCCTCCCCCTGCTTCGCCCCTAGTGCCTCTATTACCACCGCCTCCCTTGCCTTCCCCACCGGAGCCGGTGTGTGATTACCATCCCCCCGTGGGGCCCCATGCTCCGGGGCCCCCCAGGGAGTCGTCCGCGTCTGCTCAGGGGCTTTTGCTGGTGCAACAAATGGCTCACGCAGCGAAGACTCGCTCCGATATTACAGCACAGGAGTTGGCTGATCTGGTCTCAGTTTGTCCGGTGACCTGGCAGGATGATGGCCAGGGCAACCAGGTTGCAAACTGGGTCAGTTTGCCTTACTCGGTGATCAGAGAGGTAAAGAAAGCGATTCGCGAGTTCAGCCTCACTAGCACGTATGTACGTGGTCTCATTGAAGGGCTACGTACTGGGTACACCCTGATCCCTGAAGATTGGAAGGCGCTGTTGCGCATGATGCTGACGCCCAGTCAGTATGTTATTTGGCTTAGTGAGTATCGGCAGATGGCGGAACGCCAAGCCCATATATAGAGAGCAAGGTATCATTTATGAGCACTTGGCAGGGGAGGGCCAGTTTGCTACCGTTCAGATGCAGTCTCAACTCCCTCAGGCCGTCTTCCCCATTATTCCACCTGCGCCCAGCATGCTTTCCGGAAGGTCCCGGATTCAGGCAAGCCTACAGAAGCTTTGCCAGTATCCGTCAGGGTGCCTCAGAGTCCTTTATGGATTTTACCAACAGATTGCAGGAGGCTATCCTCCGACAGGTGGATAACCCTGCGGCAGCTCAGGAGATCCTGTTAAAAATGGCGGTTGAAAATGTGAACGAGGATTGCCGCCGTGCTCTCCAGGTGGCACAAGCCGCTGGCGTTCTAGAGCTGTCGGACATGCTGCGGGCGTGCCAAAACATCGGCACACAAGCACATAAAGCTGGGGTTCTGGCCACCGCCCTGCGGAAAAGCGGGAAGGAGGGGAAGTATTATTACTGCTGTGGTAAGGAGGGTCACTTTCAGCGGGAGTGCCACTCATCGACGGCGCCCGCCCGCCCCTCAAAGAAGTGCCCCAAGTGTCGGAAGGGCTATCACTGGGCTAATCAGTGTCGTAGCGGGTCGGGAAACTGCACGACGGGTCTCCCCCGAACCCAGGGCCAAACGGGGGTGTTTCCCACTCAGACAATTGTTCCTCTGCCTTAAAATCCATAGATTCCATGAGGGCGGCAACTGCCGGAAGTGCAGGACTTGATTTGATTATGCAGGAGGACACTGATTTTCAGTTGCCAGGGGAGGTTTGCGCCATACCTACACAGGTGATGGGACCTCTCCCTGCCGGATTTGTGGGTCTGGTTCTCCCTTGCTCACACGCTGGGAAACAGGGTTTTTTTGTCATCCCAGGGGTCACTGACGCCAATTACACTGGCGTTATTAAGGTTCAGGTGTGGACCCATCTTCCGCAGTCGCTCCCGCGTGGACGGTCAATTGCACAATTGATTTTAGTCCCCTATCAGGTGCCAGCCGCAGAGGATCGAGCCCAGGGCGGAGGCAGCTTTGGATCAACACTGTCTCAGTTGCCGTCTCACAACACGTCCTCTCCGCTTGTTGCTCTAACAATGTCGGTCCGCCCCTCGAAACCTCAGTTAACACTTCTCTTAAATAATGTTCCTTTTACAGGGTTGGTGAACACTGGAGCTGACGTTACGGTGATTCGTGATTCGGAGTGGCCGGTCGGTTGGCCAACAGTTCCTTCTAAAGAGTTGTGGGGGATCGGGGGTAGCAAACCCGGGCGCCAAAGTTTGTCTTGGGTCACGGTCTCTAAACCAGGAGGCCATGCCCTTGCTACAATCCGCCCTTTTGTACTCCCTGTCCACCTCAATATTTGGGGCCATGACTTACTTGTAAACCTGGACACCACCCTCGATATTAATATATAATGGCCCCAAATCCTCCCTCACCCACCTTGCCCTCCGCATTACCATTGGTATGGCAATCCTTAGAGCCCATATGGATTGACCAGTGGCCCCTCCCCCTAGAAAAGCTGAAAGCGCTTCATTCACTTGTACAACAACATTTGCATGCATAGCGCTTGGAGAGCTTTACTAGTCTTTGGAACTAGCTGCTGTTATTTTGGCCTTTCAACTTTTTGCTGATTGTCCCTTTAATTTGATCATGGACACGCATTATGTTTATCAGGTAATTGATCATTTACCCCTTGCCCTCATCACCCCTCAGGTCGATGCGGACCTTCTTCGCCTGTTTTTGTCCTTACAGTATCTCCTCACCACTCGTAATTTCCCTTATTTTGTTGCTCATATTCGCAGTCATACCCCTCTGCCTGGGCTACTCACTGAAGGCAATGCGCACGTTGATCGCGTGTTACGTGGTCAGGTAAATTCCCTTTTTTCTGACCCCATTGAAAGCCATTCCTTTTTTCATCAGTCTGCCTCTGTTTTGGCCCGACAGTTTCACATTCCTGCTGATCATGCATGTTCTATTGTTCGTTCTTGCCCCCACTGTGCCGCTGCTGCCCCTACCTTTTCTTATGCCGTTAACCCCAGAGGCACAGCAGCAAATCAGCTGTGGCAAATGGATGTCACTCACGTGCCACAATTCCGCCCCTATTCGTTTTTACATGTTTACATTGATACCTATTCGGGATTCCTCTGGGCGACCCCACAGCATGGGGAAGCCACTCCCAAAGTTATTCACCATTTGCTAGCCTGTTTTGCTATTATGGGTCGCCCGAGCCAGATAAAAATGGATAATGCCCCAGCCTATTGCTCCACAGCCCTCTCCACCTTTTGTGCCCAATGGGACGTCCGTCTCAAACATGGGATCCCTTATAATTCCACGGGCCAAGCCATTGTTGAATGTGCAAATCGCACGCTAAAAACCTTGCTCAACAAACAATTAAAACAAGGGGAGCTGCGTCTCCGAACCTTAGGAGACATTCAGCAACAAATGCATATCCTTTTGTTTACTTTAAATAATTTAACGCTGAACGCAGATCAGCAGACCCCCGTGGATCGGCATTTTCACAAATCCGAGGTACTGGAAAGACCGCGTGTCTATTACCGTCAGCTGCCCGATCCGCAATGGTTGGGCCCGGTACCTTTAATCACTTGGGGTCGGGGATATGCTGCTGTGTTTCTCCCTGCAGGACCATTGTGGGTTCCGCCCTGGTGTGTGCGACCGGCACTGAAACAGCATGGCGTGGCACCAGGGGCTATCGAACTCCATACCGGAGTTTCAGCTGACCTTGGAGGAGAACGCGGTGCCTCCTGGGTCGACAACGGCGGGACAGAAACAGAGAACCATAGCGTCCCAAGCCAGCCCGTGACATGGGGAGCAGTAAAAGCATTGGTCGCCGCGGCTCAACGAAGACTGGCAGCAAACCAACAGCCAGAGACTCCTGAGACTTTGTTTGTGGCAATTCTTGCCCAAATTACTGCTAATTCTGTATTGATTGTATGCCTTTTGTGCCTGCTATTTCCTGTAGGGGTTGGCTCAGGAGAGCTTCCTCCGTTACGGGCCCAAATGACATATGACCTATGGGAAAGATTGGCTTCAATAGCAAATGTTACCAACTTTTGTTTATCTGATTTTGTAGCAGCTGAAGAATTGTTAGGTAGGTGCCTTATTCCAGTATGTCATCACCCTGCAGAAATTGGGAATGAGATGATGCTGGCTGCTTACGCGAACCTCTCTTCCCAGTACTCTAGCATGACTAATTGGGGCCCGGCCAATTACACTTTACCTTCTTAAGCTTATTTTTTGCTGTTGCTGTGTGCAATGTATTTCCTTTTTGTTAAGGCTTTGTCGAGACCCGCCCTGGCAGGCTCCACGAGTTATGACCTTGTCTGTCCGGGAGTTAATTGGCTTGCAAAAGCAAATTGATGGCTACCATGAGATGGCCGAGCACAAATAAATAAAAAAGGAGGGGATGTAGGATTCATACAAGGTTCAGGCACTCGGCAACATTCAGGGCACACCCGGAATGTTGTGCAGGAGCTGTGCACACACAGCTCCTCTCAAGGGCATGAACCTTGGAATCTCTCCCAGATGACATGATCTGTGGGAAGCCTCCCAGGACTGGGCTCAAGACCCGAGAGCAAGGAATGCGGTAGATAGAAATTGGTAAATAAGAATGTTAAACAAAGCCAGTGTATTCCTTTTATTTGTTGGTGAATGTAATGCGCGGGGGGAGAGAAAGAATAAAGGAGAGGGTGGAAAGCTGACAGGACCAGTCCGTTGGCAGACCAGCCTGTTTGCTTGCTAAAAGCTTTGTGCTGTCTTGTATTTGAACCGCAACAGAACAAATTTTGTTGACTTAAAGTAACACTCTTGCCCAAGATCACCTCATTTCTGTGTATTAACTGCAGCTGGATGGGGCAGAATAAAATGAACAGAGACCAGTTTAGAGCTGTAAAAGGTTGTGCTGGTCCCTTTAAAAGCAGACCTAGATCCAACAGTATCCTATTCCCACACTATGTGTTCTGGGTGTTTTAGTTCCCAGGGATGGTTAGGAGCTGTAGGCTTCACAGACATGCTTGCTGGGAAAAGGGTAGGGCTAGAAAGAATTCCTTTCCTCTCAGTCCAAGAGGGATCAGGGAAGGGGAAAGATCTGCTTTGAGTCTTTGGAAGGGAACTAGGAAAGGGGTAAAAGTGACTAGGTTTCTCTAGCCAAAGTGTTTGGAGCGGGGTGAGAACCAGAGAAAGAGACTGGGTAAAGAGTATGGACTGTAATTACCCCTGAAAGGGGTGGAGATTTTCAGCTGCAGGACTAAGCTACCAAACCAAAAGGAAAATCTGAGGCAGAGCTACCTTCACGTGATGGACAGATAAGGTACTACTAAATCATCTCAACAACTTTAAAACAAGTGGTCAGACTGTGTGGCGATAGGACTATAAAGCGTAAGTGCCTACAGGAGCTAGTAAAACTAACATTAAAACACTGGTTTTCTTTAACATGTTGCCTTGTTCCAATGTTAGAAAAAAAATAAACTAGAGTGACTCAATTTTTATCCACCTGATTTAACTCAATCAAAGTGCAGATTCTACCCCATGGAAGTCTATTGTTCAGAGCTTTTGTGGATTGTAGCAAAATCTAGAATAATTTTAACTATCTAATCAATTGTTATGTTTCAACATTAATACCTAAAATGTATAATGCATATCAAAGGTGGTGGGAGGGAGCAATATGAAGAGGTGAATGAGTGTGGGTCATAGAGGTTTCTTGGGTCCAGCACTAGCAAAGCCCAATGGAGAAGCAGATATGGTTGCTGCCATTTTAGCCTGAAATAAGTAAAAAAATCTCATTTTTCCCATACTGACTCAATCTCTATCTTTTAGTCTCTTGTATCTTTCCCAATAGGAAGTCAAAGTCATAGCTGTGTTGGCTCTGCCTTAGAACCTTTGATAAAACTACCGCATCAATATCTGCCAAATCTTTTGTTAATACTTTAGATTTCTTTTATGTTTTCTTTCTAGGCTCTGAGCTTTCTTAAACCCCTACTATACCCTCCTGTGGCAAAGTCTGCAGGATGGGGACAGAGGGTCACCTCAAAGCATTTCCTCTGAATGTTCCTCTTGGAAGTAGCAGAAGGCTGCAGAAGGGGCATGGAACTTGACTCCAAAGGCATGTGAGGAGAACTCTGCTCCCAGGACCTCTGAAGGACAACCTGCTCTTCACAATCCCCTACAGCTTTTTCCCACACTGCTGCATGGTTCTGTTTAGATCTTGCTTATAGCTGTGCAGTATAAAACAGGGAAGGGATTCTCTGCAGGCTAATACTGCTTGGAGAAGCATTAATTCTTTTGTGGGTTTCCATATATATGCAGGTCCTGGAGGGGGCATAAACTGTAGAATACAGCTGCTTCCTGATTCTTCCCATCCAGATATAGTCTCATCTAATCTGTAGACTAACCCCATGGATGTGGAGTTTGGACATTCTTGTGAGCAAAGGGGAGCCTGTCATGGAGACACAGCTCCCTGCCTTTGACAATAGTTGAGGGAAGCCAAATTTGTCACCCTGGGTGCTTAATGTTAGAAACCCAGCTTCTATTGAGATCAGTAGAGGCTGCAAGTGCATCATGATATTTATTTAGGTGCCTAAGGCTAACAGTGGGCATCTAATTTTAGGCACTTGAGTTTGTGAAGACAAGCCAAAATTTCTGATTTTCTTCTCTCCAGAACTGCTTATTGTGTGATTGGTAGTTTGTTGTTGTCCTCTGGAAAATCTACCAGTATTTGTGATTCTAGTCTCTCTCCCACCGTGCTCCTTTTGATGTAGATCCTCCATGATGTAGCCATTGGCCCACTTTCCTGCCAGTAGAGAAAACTAGGCCTATGTAGGAGATTACAATAAAGCTGCAAGAAGCCATTCTTGTAACGGGAGCTAAAGAATAACTGAACTAAAGACTAACTTTGTTTCCATGTAATGCCTTAACTCTCATCCTGTTGTGCAATACAGAAGCACAGCGAATGATTCCATCACATTAAATATTCTTCTTCGAGTGCTTTCTGCTGTCTATTCCATTCTAGGTGTGCGCACACGCACGTGCGTGGCCGATGGAGATATGAAAGGTCGCCCAGTTTCTGCTCCGAGAATTTCATCCTGGATCACAGTCTGCATTTCAGAGTAACAGCCGTGTTAGTCTGTATTCACAAAAAGAAAATTGATGAAGTGAGCTGTAGCTCACGAAAGCTCATGCTCAAATAAATTGGTTAGTCTCTAAGGTGCCACAAGTCCTCCTTTTCAGTCTGCATTTGCTACTTCTATGAGCTGGCTAAAGTGCTTCCACCAGCCATAGTGACAGCTCACTTGACTAGGGCACAGGCGTCATCGGCAGCCTTTCTGGGGCAGGTGCCGATCCAGGAAATCTGTCGGGCTGCGACCTGGTTGTCTGTCCACACGTTCACATCGCATTATGCGCTGACCCAGCAAGCTCGAGACAATGCTGGCTTTGGCACAGCAGTTCTTCAAACTGCACGAGGGTCAATTCCAAGCCCACCTCTGAGGATTCTGCTTGTGAGTCACCTAGAATGGAATCAAAATGTGCAAGCACTCAAAGAAGAAAAAATGCTTACCCACCTTTTGTAACTGTTGTTCTTCGAGATGTGTTGCTCCTGTCCATCCCATTACCGGCCATCCTGCCCCTCGTTGGAGTTGGCAGCAAGAAGGAACTGAGAGGGCATAGGGCTGACGGCACCAGATATATTAGCACATGGGTGCAGCACTCAAGGGGGCGCACACACCTAGAATGGGATGGACACGAGCAACACATCTCGAAGCACAATAGTTACAAAAGTTGGGTAACTGTTTTGTAGCTTGGCATCAAACAGCCCTTTTACAGGCACTGTGGAGAAGTATTAAATTTCTGGTGTGCCAAAATTCTTTGAAGGGAAATAGTTTATTATTCAGGCCATGCTACAGTGAATCTGTTTCTCTGTTGGCTACCTTCCACTCTGCATTGGCACCTGAAAGAGAGGGATCCATTACAAAAGTATTGGCTTCTCCAGTGTATGGCTACTAATTCATTGGTAAACTAGAAGATGGGAAAACGGTAGTTGATGACCATAGGGAAACTTGGCCTAACCAAGTTTACATTGTAACATTTCAACAAGTAACTACAAGCTGAGACAAGTAAAAGAGAAAGGGAAGTAGAGGCAGAGGCTCCTAGTGAAGGCAAGGCGCCCTCTCTCATACCCTTCAACGAATTTCACTGGAAAAGGAAAAGTCAGCCTGATGTCGTGATTGTAGCATAAGCCATCACGTGGTAGCCCCAGGTTCTGAATGACTGTTGGACTCCTGCTGCCTGGGCTGGTAGAAGAGCAGTTCATTACATGGCTGCTGCAACTGGGAGCCAGCTTAACACCTTGCTCTTCTTGGTAATGACTGAATTCAAGACCTGGGGAAAGTGAAGGACAAAAAGTACTGTGGAAAGGGCAGATCTAGTGCACATCTCCCCTTATAGCTCTGCTAGAACACCTCAGTTCTGAGCTGCCTGGGTCCCTGTAGTTTGCACGGAGAGGGGCTTTCCTAGCCCAATTCTGAATTCTGTTGTATTTTGTTTTTCTGATGGACTATGGCCACCAAACTGGCTGTATATCTGAGTGTGATGGGGTATATTATGCCCACCCTGGGATGGAAGGGGTTAAGAAGCAGATCTGGGCCCAAGTGATCCTTTTAGCTAAGGGGGAGCTAACTCAGGGAGAATGGGGAGTTTAAAAAGCCAGCTCATCAGCGACCAGAGGCAGTAGCAAACGGGACTTTAGTGAGGGAGTGTGAGAGGCAGATAACAAACATACTCTAAACTTAGGCCAATATCCACTTCCTTCTCCATTCCCCTCTGCACTCCTGCACCAAAAAAAAAAAAAGCCTGCAAGAGTAAAACTAATGCAGGCAGAAAGCCAGCAGCAGAGTGGGAGCTACCCAGTTTATTGCACGGAATACAGCATGTATGATTGTCATAAATATAAAGGGAAGGTAAACCCCTTTGAAATCCCTCCTGGCCAGGGGAAAACTCCTCTCACCTGTAAAGGGTTAAGAAGCTAAAGGTAACCTCACTGGCACCTGACCAAAATGAACAGTGAGGAGACAAGATACTTTCAAAAGCTGGGAGGAGGGAGAGAAACAAAGGGTCTGTGTGTCTGTCTATATTCTGTCTTGGCCGGGGATAGACCAGGAATGGAGTCTTAGAACTTTTAGTAAGTAATCTAGCTAGGTACGTGTTAGATTATGATTTCTTTAAATGGCTGAGAAAAGAATTGTGCTGAATAGAATAACTATTTCTGTCTGTGTATCTTTTTTGTAACTTAAGGTTTTGCCTAGAGGGGTTCTCTATGTTTTGAATCTAATTACTCTGTAAGGTATCTACCATCCTGATTTTACAGAGGTGATTTCTTTATTTCTATTTACTTCTATTTCTATTAAAAGTCTTCTTGTAAGAAAACTGAATGCTTTTTCATTGTTCTCAGATCCAAGGGTTTGGGTCTGTAGTCACCTATGCAAATTGGTGAGGCTTTTTACCAAACCTTGTCCAGGAAGTGGGGTGCAAGGTTTTGGGAAGTATTTTGGGGGGAAAGACGTTTCCAAACAGCTCTTCCCCAGTAACCAGTATTTGTTTGGTGGTGGTAGTAGCCAATCCAAGGACAAAGGGTGAAATATTTTGTACCTTGGGGAAGTTTTGACCTAAGCTGGTAAAGATAAGCTTAGGAGATTTTTCATGCACGTCCCCACATCTGTACCCTAGCGTTCAGAGTGGGGGAGGAACCTTGA
Source organism: Lepidochelys olivacea (assembly GCF_965140295.1). Taxonomy (NCBI): domain Eukaryota; kingdom Metazoa; phylum Chordata; order Testudines; family Cheloniidae; genus Lepidochelys; species Lepidochelys olivacea. The sequence continues at coordinate 135,348,059 of NC_140411.1, read as the reverse complement.
CAATGATAATCTGCCTTGTGGGCAAGGTAGTTTATGTGTACGTGTGGTGTAAGCAGCTCATGGCCCGCTGAGACCATGTAGGGGCTCCTGAGACCAGAGTGACTGAACAGGAAGAGCTAAGGGAGACAGAGAGATACACAGACAAGCCTTTCAGGAACTCAGTAGAACAGTCCCAACCTCCATCTGACAGCCTCTGTGCTGTTGAGGAGGATGAAAATCTCAGGGAAGGAGAACATTAAGCTGGTGTGGAGGGAAACAATCCCATAGTTGGGACCCTCCTTCCAGATGATGTCATGGTATCCTCTGAATCACACTGAGGACACCTCTCCAGGGGAGGGAATCCCAGTTACAAGGAAAAGCAAGGCAGGGTGACCAAATGTCCCAATTTTATAGGTGACCAGATGTCCCCATTTTTCAGTCTTTTTCTTATATAGGCTCCTATTATCCCCCAACCCCTGTCCCGATTTTTCACATTTGCTGTCTGGTCACCCTAGAGCAAGGTAATAGTAATGGGGGACTCAATTATTAGGAATATAGATCAATGTGTTGGTGATGACCTGGAGAACCTCATGGTAAATTGCCTGCCAGGTGTGAAGGCTGAGGATCTCATGAGACATCTAGACCAACTTATGTGCAATGCTGAGGAGGAGCCTATGGTTATGGTACATGTATGTACCAATGACATAGGGAAAGATAGGAGAGGAGTCCTGGAGGCCAAATTTAGGCTGTTAGGTGAGAGATTAAAGTCCAGAACCTTCATGGTAGCCTTATCCGATATGCTTCCAGTTCCACGTACAGGGCCCTTTAGACAGGCAGAACTGCAGGGTCTCAATGCATGGGTGAGATGATGGGATAGGGAGGAGAGTTTCAGGTTTATTAGAAATGGGGAATCTTATGGGAAAGGAGGAGCCAAAGCAGGAAATCCGGACATCACTTAAACCAAAAATGGAACCAAATTGCTGGCATGTAAAATTGAGACAGTTGTAGAGAAGTTTTTAAACTAAGCACTGGGGAAGAACTGACAGGTGCAGAGCAGCATACAGTTTGAGTGGAGACATCCCTTAGGGCTGAATTTATTAATGAGCAAACTCTATATCTTAGGAAAAAGGATAGAAAAGACATTGGTAAACCATAGGTGAGAACTAATGAGGAATAGTCAAACATAAAAGAGTCCCATTTAAATATAATACATGCAATGGAATAGTGACAAAATGAACATGCCCTTATACACAAATCTTAGATGTCTAAATGCTAAGATGGGTGAACATGGGTGCCTGGCATTAAAACAGGATATTGATATAACTTGGTGGAATGAAGATAATCAATGGGACATGGAAAAACAAGGTATAAAATACGTCGGCATGACAGAATAGGTCACACTGGTGGGGGAGTGGCACTATATGTGAAGGAAAGCATAGAGTCAAATAAAGTAAAAATCTAAAATGAATCAAACTGTACCAGAGTACCTCCATGGATAGAAATTTCTTGCTTGAATTATCAGAATAGAGCGGAAGGAAGATACTACCAACCACCTGACCAGGATGATGATGGTGATTGTGAAATGCTCAGGGAGATTTGCGAGCCTACAAGGCAGGAAACAACAATAACGGGATTTCAACTAACCCCACCTCGACTGGGAATATGTAACCTCCTGAAGTGGCACAGAGGTAAAATTTCTAGACACCGTCAGTGACGGCTTCTTGGAGCAGCTCGTCCTGGAACCCACAGCTGCACAGGCACTTCTTGATTGAGTCCCAAGTGGAGCACAGGAGCTGGCCTGATCTTGTGGCGGGGGAATGCCAAAGAAACCTGCCACAGTAGCATTTAACCTGAAAAAGGAGAATTAAACAAAAATGAGGAGGTGAGTTAAATGCAAATTAAAAGGAACAGTCACAAGGGTGAAATGCCTGGAAACTGCATGGAAACTATTTACAAAGACCAAAATAGAGGCTCAAACGAAATGTGTTTCCCAAAACAAAACAAAAAAAAGCCAGTAAGAGGATCAAAAATGCCCTCATGGCTAAACAGCAGAGTAAAGGAGGCGGTTAGAGACTTCCTTGAAAAATTGGAAGTCAGATCCTAGCAAGGAAAATAGAAAGGAGCATAAACTTTGGCATATCAAGGGTAAAATAAGGCAGGCAAAGAAAGAATTTGAAGAGAAATTAGCTAAAGACACAAAAACTAGCAGCATGGGTTTTTTACGTACATCAGAAGCAGAAAATCTGCCAAACAACCAGTGGAGTCTCTGGACAATTGAGGTGCTAAAGAAGCATTCAAGGAAGACAAGTCTGTTGCAGAGAAACTAAATGAATTCTTTGCATCAGTCTTGCCTGCAGAGGATGTGGGGGAGAGCCCTACACCCAAGTCATTCTTTCTAGATGACAAATATGAGGAACTGTCCCAGATTGAGGTTTCAGTAGAGGAGATTTTGGAACAAATTGATAAATTAAACAGGAAGATGTCACTAGGGCCAGATGAGATTCACCCAGGAGTTCTGAAGAAACTCACATATGATATTGATTAACAATTAACTGTGGAACATAACATATCACTTAAATCAGCCTCTGTACCAGATGATTAGAGGGTAACACTGATTTTTTTTTTAAAGGCTCCAGAGGCAATACAGGCAATTGCAGGCCAGAAAGCCTAACTTCAGTGCCAGGCAAATTGATTGAAAACTACAGTAAAAAACAGAATTGTCAGACACATAGATGAACGCGATTTGTTGGGGAAGAGTCAACATGGCTTTTGTAAAGGGAAATCATGCCTCACCAATCTATGGATTTCAAGAAGGCAGGCTTGGGAAGGCAAATTCAGGGAGCTCATAGTTAAGATCCCATGGGAAGCAAGTCTAAGGGGAAAACGAGTTTAAGAGAGTTGGCAGTTTTTCAGAGAGACATTATTAAGGGTACAAGGGCAAACAAACCCACTGAGCAGGAAGTATTGCAAGAGACCATCCTGGCTTAACCAGGAGGTTTTCAATGATCTGAAATGCAAAAAAGAGTCCTACAAAAAGTGGAAACTAGGTCAAATTATAGGGGGTGAATATAAACAAATAACACAAGAATGTAGGGACAAAATTAGAAAGACCAAGGCACAAAAAGAGGTTATATTAACTTGAGACAAGAAAACATTCTACAAATACATGAGAAAGACCAAGGACAGGGTAGGCCTGTTACTCAATGAGGGGGTAAAACAATAACAGAAAATGTGGACATGGCAGAGGTGCTAAATGACTTTTTTGTTTCAGTTTCCCACCAAAAAGATTAGTAGCGATTGGATGTCTAACACAGTGAATACCAATGAAAATGAGGTAGGATCAGAGGCTAAAATAGGGAAAGAACAAGTTAAAATTACTTAGACAAGTTAGATGTCTTCAAGTCACCAGAGCCTGATGAAATATATCCTAGAATACTCAAGGAGCTGACTGCAGAGATAGCTGAACCGTTAGCGATTATTAACACTATGTTTTAGTCATGGGTATTTTTAGTAAAAGTCATGGACAGGTCACAGGCAGTAAATAAAAACTCATGGCCTGTGACCTGTCCAGGCCTGTGACCTGTCCAAGACTAAATCTTGGCGGGGGGGGAGGTAGGGGGAGAGGCAGCCTGGGGGTGCTGTGGGTGCTCATGGGGGGTGGTGGCCCAAGGGCACCACAGATGCTCAGGGGGGAGCAGTCTAGGACCCATGCTGGGAGAGGGCTGGGGGGGCGGCACATGGCCCGGGACCCCCGCTGGTGCTAAGGCAGGGTTGGTGGGGCTGGCAGGCTCCCTACCTGGCTCCTCGCAGATCCCCGGAAGTGGCGATGTGTTCCTCCCTTGGCTCCTGGCTCCTCACACTGCCCCCACCCCAAGTGCCAGCTTCGCAGTTCCCACTGGCCAGGAACCACGGCCAATGGGAGCTGCGGGGGTGGTGCCTGTGGGCGGCGGGAAAGTGGAGCTAATAGCTGAGAGGGAGGGACACATTGCCGCTTCCAGGGAGCTCCTTAGGGTAAGCACCACCCAGAGCTCTCACCCACTCCATGCCTCAACCCCCAGTCCTGACCCCCCTCCCACACCCAAACTCCTGCTGCTGCTGGGACAGGGGCAGTGGCCCAAGACTGCTCCAGCAGTGGCCGATGTGGTTGGCCCAGGGCCTGCCCAAGCTCCTCAGGCGGCCTGTGGGCCAGCTGCACCAGCTGCTGCAGAAGTCACGGCGGTCCCAGAAAGTCACAGAATCCTTGACTTTCGTGACCGCCATAACAAACTCACAGCCTCAGTAATTATCTTTGAAAAGTCATGAAAATTGGGAGAGATTCCAGAGGAATGGAAAAGGGCAAATATAGTGCCAGTATATAAAAAGGGAAACAAAGATAACTCTGGGAATTACAGACCAGTCACCTTAACATCAGTACCTGGAAAGATAATGGAGCAAATAATTAAGCCTTTCAAGCTGTGAACACCTAGAAGATAATAAGGTGATAAGTAACATCATGGATTTGTCAAGAACAAATCATGTCAAGCCAGATAGCGTTTTTTGACCGGGTAACAATCCTTGTGGATGGGGGGAAGCAGTAGATATGGTATATCTTGACTTTAGTAAAGTTTTTGATACTGTCTTGCATGACCTTCTCATAAGCAAACTAGGGAAATACAATCTAGATGGAGCTTCTATAAGGTGGGTGCATAACTGGTCTGAGAGCTGTTCCCAGAGAGTAGTTATCAGTGAAGCTGGAAGGGCATATAGAGTGGGGTCCTGCAGGGATCAGTTCTGGGTCCGGTTCTGTTAAATATCTTCATCAGTGATTTAGATAATGGCACAGACAGTACACTTACAGAGTTTGTGGATGATACCAACCAGGGAGGGGTTGCAAGTGCTTTGAAGGATACTATTAAAATTCAAAATGATCTGGACAAACTGGAGAAATGGTCTGAAGTAAATAGGATGAAATTCAATAAGGACAAATGAAAAGTACTCCATTTAGGAAGGAAAAATCAGTTGCACACACAGAAAATGGGAAATGACTGCCTAGGAAGGAGTACTGCAGAAAGGGATCTGGGGGTCAGAGTGGATCATAAGCAAAATATGAGTCAACAGTGTAACACTGTTGCAAAAAAAGCAAACATTGTTCTGAGATGTATTAGTGGGCATATTGTAAGCAGGACATGAGAAGTAATTTTTCCGCTCTACTCCATGCTAATTAGACCTCAACTGGAGTTTTGTGTCCAGTTCTGGGTGCCACATTTCAGGAAAGATGTGGACAAATTGGAGAAAGTCCAGAGAAGAGCAACAAAAATGATTAAAGGTCTAGAAAACATGACCTCTGATGGAAGATTGAAAAAACTGGGTTTGTTTAGTCTGGAGAAGAGAAGACTGAGAGGGGACATGATAACAGTTTTCAAATAAATAAAAGGTTGTTACAAGGGGGAGGGAGAAAAATTGTTTTCCTTAACCTCTAAGGATAGGACAAGAAGCAATGGGCTTAAATTGGGCAAGAACAGTTTAGGTTGGTGTGACGTTATTGACACAAACTGTGACCGTATAGACCACTGTTGCAACCAAGATCCTGTAGTGGCACCAAATCTTGTACAAAGGAGGTCAAGTAAGGTGTCTATGAGGAGGTTATGATTTGCTGGTTATGATTATGCTATGTATGCATGTATCATTTTTGTATTTAAAGTTATAAATATTGGCTCTATACTGCCTAGCCTGCTTGATGGCCCATTAAAGACCATCAGCTATACAATTGACCCATTGAGAGAAGGCAGATAGACCTTGTGACTCAGGAACGCATGCAGGGACATGCCTATGGACAGAACTCTAAGGCTTTCAAGCCATGGCTGGGCAGCTTGTATTTGAGACAAAGGAAGCACAAGCCACATGGCACATGGAAGAGGATATAAAAGGCCCTGGAAACATTTTGTGTTCAATCCTGCTTCTTACTTCTGGAGGAACCTTGCTACATACTAAAGCTCTGAACAAAGGACTGAATGACCCATTCCACAGTACATCTGTGGATGTACTCCGGAGACTTGATTTGAATCTGCAGTTTATTTCATCACTGCTGCAAGCCTGAACCAAGAACTTTGCCATTACTGTATGTAATTGATTCCATTTAACCAATTTTAGCTCTCATTTATATCCTTTTCCTTTTATGAATAAACCTTTAGATTTTAGATTCTAAAGGATTGGCAGCAGCGTGATTTGTGGGTAAGATGTGACTTGTATATTGACCTGGGTCTGGGGCTTGGTCCTTTGGGATCGAGAGAACCTTTATTCTTTTACGGGGGCATTGGTTTTCATAACCATTTGTCCCCATAACGAGTGGCACTGGTGGTGATACTGGGAAACTGGAGTGTCTAAGGGAATTGCTTGTATGACTTATGTTTAGCTAGTGGGGTAAAACCAAAGTCCTCTCTGTCTGTCTGGTTTGGTGTGCCTTAGAAGTGGAGAAACCTCAGCCTTGGGCTGTAACTGCCCTGCTCTAAGCAATTTATCCTGAATTGATACTCTCAGTTGTGTCCCACCAGAGGCAGAATCATTACAGTTGAAAATTAGGAAAAACTTCCTAACTGTCAGGGTGGTTAAGCACTGGAATAACTTGCCTAGGGAGGTTGTGGAATCTCCATCATTGGAGAGTAGGTTACACAAACACCTGTCAGGAATGGTCTAGATAATACTTAGTCTTGCCTTGAGTGCAGGGGACTGGACTAGATGACCTTCTTGAGGTCCCTTCCAGTCCTATGATTCTATTATTAGAATTCTTTGAGGCTGTCCACAAGCATGTGGGCAAGTGTGATCCACTTGACATAGCGTACTTGGGCATTCAGAAAGCCTTTGACTACTCGTAAGCAAACTAAGTAGTCATGGACTAAGAGGGACAGTCCTCTCATGGATCAGTAATTGTCAAAAGATAGAAAAAAAAGAATAGGAATAAATGGTCAGTTTTCACAATGGAGCGAGATAAACAGCAGGGTCCAGCAAGGATCTGTACTTGGACTTGTGCTGTTCAACATATTCATAACTAGGGCTCTACTAAATTCATGGTTCATTTTGGTCAATTTCATGGTCATGGGATTTTTTAAATTGTCAAGTTCATGGTTTCAGATATCTGAAATATCATGGTGTTATAACCAGGAGGGTCCCAACCCAAAAGAGGGTAGTGGGGGGGTTGCAAGGCTATTGCGGGGGGGTGGGTTGCAGTATTGCCACCCTTACTTCACTGCTGCTGACGGAGGCGCTACCTTCAGAGCTGGGCAGTCAGAGAGCAGCAGTGCAGGGTTGGATGGTATGGGGGGGATTATCATTTTGGGAGGGCAGGGTCAGTCTGATGCCAGGGCCCCATGGCCAGGGGGCACTGTGGTCGCGTCAGCCGACCCAAGGCCCCTTTAACCCCCAAGCGCTGGGCCTGGAGCTGGGGAGGGGCAGGGCTGGGGACAAGGGCACCAGAACCTATGTAAAAGTGAGGGGCCACCAGCACTGGAATAGGGGAGAGCTGGGAGTCATGCCCCCCCAGTTTTTAACATGGGCATAGTTGCGGGGGATGAAGGGGTGGCGTTGCCCATCCAAACTGCAATCCTCGGGCAGGCATGGAGTGGTGCTGGCAGGGCTGCGCTTTGTGGAGGTGTTGCCCCCCAATCCCCAGACTGCAAGCCTCGGGCAAGTGCGGAATGGTGCCAGCAGGGGCTGTGCTTTGCAGTGGGGGAGCTGATAACTATGCCTGTGTTAAAAAGGCGGGGAGTATGGCCCTCTGGCCTGCCCGGTTCCAGTGCAGTTGGCGGGGGTGCCCCAGATGAGGGGTCCTACTGTGTGCTGAGCTCCAGCTACTAGTCTCAGTTGGGCTGGGGAGAGACAGGACTTCCTCTTCTCCTGCAGGGACTGCTCCCGGGGCCGGGTCAGACCCACCCTGGAAAACTCCCCCTGCTGCAAGAAACTCTGCAGCTGCTCCCTGTGCAGTGACCCTTCCCCCCGCGGCTGGGTAGCGATGTGTGCAGGAAGTGGGGTGGGAGTGCAGATCTTCCTGCAGCTGGGGGAGATTCCCAGAGGTGGGTCTGATCTGGCTACTTAAGTCCAAAGCTGACTACAAAGGTTTACAAAAGGATCTCACAAAACTGGGTGACAAAATGGCAGACGAAATTCAGTGATGCTAAGTGCAAAGTAATGCACATTGGAAAACACAATCCCAACTGTACCTACAAAATGATGGAGTCCAAATAAGCCGTTTCCACTCAAGAAAGTCTAGCCCTGTCACACTGAGCTAAGCCAGGTTTGCACTCCAGAATGAAAGAATAGGGCAGAGTGCGGCCAGCCCGAGAACCACCCTTTCACCTCTCCCATTTGACGAAGGCCATGCTGTTCTGACAAGAATGTTTCCTGGCATATATGGTAATTAAGGAAAGGAAAGGAAAATGTGTGTGTTGCTACAGGGTGTTTTAACACTGGATCATGGTATCACTGACCTCCCACATTGCACGGGGCCTCAAGCCTGCCATTAACAAGTTAATTGTGTTTAGCACCTTCTATCTACAGCACTTTGTAAACACAGACAGATTATCACTCTCAAAACCCCCAAGGAGAATCAAAGAATCAAAGAAGATTAGGGTTGGAAGGGACCTCAGGAGGTCATCTAGTCCAACCCCCTGCTCAAAGCAGGACCAACCCCAACTAAATCATCCCAGCCAGGGCTTTGTCAAGCCGGGCCTTAAAAACCTCTAAGGATGGAGATTCCACCACTTCTCTAGGTAATCCATTCCAGTGCTTCACCACCCTCCTAGTGAAATAGTTTTTCTGAATATCCAACCTAAGCCTACTGCTACTTGAGACCATCGCCCCTTGTTCTGTCATCTGCCACGACTGAGAACAGCCAAGCTCCATCCTCTTTGACCCCTCTTCAGATAGTTGAAGGCTGCTATCAAATCCCCCCTCATCCTTCTCTTCTGCAGACTAAATAAGCCCAGTTCCCTCAGCCTCTCCTCATAAGTCATGTGCCCCAGTCCCCTAATCATTTTCGTTGCCCTCCAGTGGACTCTCTCCAATTTGTCCACATCCTTTCTGTAGTGGGGAGCCCAAAACTGGACGCAATACTCCAGATGTGGCTTCACCACTGCTGAATAGAGGGAAATAATCACTTCCCTCGATCTGCTGACAGTGCTCCTACTAATGCAGCCCAATATGCCGTTAGCCTTCTTGGCAACAAGGCACACTGTTGACTCATATCCAGTTTCTCGTCCACTATAATCCTAAGGTCCTGTGTTCAGTGTGTAGTCCACAGTTATAAGTTACCACCCAGCTCTTTCTAAGGCCTTGGCTACAATATATGGTTTTGTCAGCAAAAGGCAGCTTTTGCTGACAAAACAGGGGAGGTATACACACTACAATGCCACTATTGGTGGCAAAACCAACTCTACAAGAGGCATAAAGCTTTTTTGCAGCAAAGTTAAAGCGACAAAGCATCAGTGTAGACACTGTCATTCATTATGTTGCCATAACTGACCTCCCCCAGTATCCCACAATGTCCACTGTGACTGCTCTGCTCACGGTTTTGAACTTGGCTGCCCTGCAGGCATGCATCCCTCCCCTTTCAAAGCTCTGGGAAGTGTTGACATTCCTCAGCCTAGAGAGCTCACAGAGCTGTTGAGGATGCTGCTCCAGGCAATTGTGGAGGCTGTGGGAAAACTCAGAGGGAATCACAGAACCATTAATGTGGAATTGGCAGGCAGGTTAAGCAGGCTGCTGCTGCGGGGAGGAGTGGGGGAGAGGGACTGCTTTGCTGTGCAGAACCAGGGACTGATGTGTGGGGGGTTTTCCCCCTCCCTCAGGATTAGTTGCTAAATTTAAAGAGACAGCATACAGACACTGTCCCCCAACACACACACTTCCCCAACACACACCCTGTTTCTGTCTCTCCCCCACCCACACACACCCTGTCACACACTTCAGTTGAAAAGTGGCCATCTAGTAGGATGCCCATGGAATGATGGGATTGAGCAACCTGCATCATGTGACACTGTGCCTGCCCCATGAGGCATTGCAAACCCTTCCCAAAACATCCTGAAGCCATTTTATAGCGTGATAGCTACCCACAGTGCACTGCTCTCTGTGTTGATGCAAGAATTGCTGGTTTTGATGCACTCTGCCAACACAGGGCACTAGTGTGGACATGCAACAGTGGTTTAATTAAAATGGCATAACTTTTGTTGACAAAACTCTGTAGTGCAGACAAGGCTTAAGCAAGTACATTTATTCTTACGGTGAAACATTCTTACAGTGAAAACATATTAAAAGTAAAAGAACATACATGCATGCTAAAAATCTTACCAGCAGTCACCCCAATTTTAACGCTCGTGGTAGGTGTCAGTCCTTCTAAATCCTCACTTGGGTTTTCCTCATGGTTAAAAATTCTTTGTTTGCTGATTACCTGTTCCTGAAGATGAGATCACAGGCCCGAGCTGTATTAAGAAACAACTGAAATACCCTGGGTCTGAATCTGAGACAATGACATACTTCCCAAGATGTAGCTTAAAAAGGCTGGGGTTTTGCATAACCAGAGGGGGGGAATTTGCATTAAGCTCTCCCTAGGTATTTTCCAGGAAATCCACTTCACGTGTCCCAGAAGTCCATTCTTGTCTGGCACATTTTCAGTGTCATCCTTTGAATGCCCAGGCCTCACATCACATCTCCCCACTAGAGAGGTTACATGCAAATAATGTAATAATACATCATCTTTGCATTTAATATAACGGATCCCAATCTTAATTCAATAAGGTCTCCCAAGATTATACAGGAAATTGCCAAATCTGTCCACACCCTACCAGTTAGGCAGGCAATATGTTCACTTTACAGAGAGGGAAACTGAGACACAGTCAAGCTAAGTGTCTTTGGTGAGGCTGTGCAGTGAGTTATTGATGGAGCTGGCAACTGAACCCAGAAGTCTTGATTCCCAGTTGCTAACAGCAAATTCTTTCCTGCCTAACTTATTTATTATCAAATTATCTGAGTACCAGCCTTCATAGCTTATTGTAGTACTTAAAGCAGCAAGTAGGAAGTCTTGCTAATAACATTCTAAATTCCTCCTGCTGCTAAAAAAAGATGCCTGAAAGAAGCTTTAATTTAAACTTAAAAAGTCCTTAGTTCATCAAAGGGAAAGACCATCTCAACCCGAGTTACCAGTTTAAACTTAGCAGAGATGAGCAGTGGAGACTCCATCAAAAGAGGTAAAGGGAAAATAATTTTGGATCGGAAAGAACTTTTTTATGCAGAAAATAAATGTGTGCAATGGTCTGCCAAGTGGGGTTACTGACGCAAAAACACTCTGTTCACTGCAGGACAAGTCTGCCTTACACCCAAAGGCTACTTCATAGCCAGTAATAAATACCCAGGCAAGGCATTATTCAGGCAGCCAGGTTCCACAGCTGGCAAAAGTATACCTCCATAATATAGCTGTTGGCTCAGTTTCCTGACAGTAGGGAAAACTGGGCCTGTTCAGGACCTCAGAGGAAAGCTGTAAGTAGACATTCTTGTAATCTTTGTAAAGACTACGGCTATGTCTACACTGCAATTAGACATCCGCCATTAGCCCATGCCAGCTGGCTTGTGCTCACAGGGCTGGGTCTAAGGGGCTGTTTAATTGCAGTGTAGGTGTTCTGCTTGGGCTGCAACCTGACTCTGGGACCCTCCCCCATACCCTAATGGTCCTGGCTCCAATGCTACCAGCAACTTAGCAGGCCGTAAAGAGCGAAGTAAGGTTAAAAACAGAACAGAGCTACGAAATACTGGGCCTGATCCTGCTAGGACTTTCTATTGATAAATAACACTTTATAAGAGCCTACTGTTGTTATCACTACAAAGTGGAAAGTAGTAGCAGGTTAGTCCTGTCTGATAGTTCACAGGATCATGTGCAAAAGCAACAGATTTCACTTCAACCTTTGACAAAACATTTAAGCTATTATGAAATTACCAAAACAAAAGAAATGCACCAAAAAAACCCCACCCACCTTCTTTTGTCCTCTCTCTCACCCAGGTTCTTACACCATGCCCATCACCGTAATATAAAAAAATCTAACTTAAATAGTAGTGGAATTCTATAAATACAATAGGCTATGGTCACACGAGAGTGAAAGCACAAGTGCAAATGCAGACAGCAGCTGCAATGTGGTTATAAATGCACCAGATGAAACGTTGGGGTAGATGCAGTTCATGTTCATAATATGGTGTCAAAACAAGGACTGTAGAGGAGGATTTAGGATATGGTAGCTAGAAGGAAGCTATGTCAGTACAGGGAGATAATAGATGATTTATGCTTCTCATTCTTTGTCCAACAGCCCAGATCCCCAAAGGTAATTAGGCCCCTACCTTTGGGGATCTCTGCCAAAGTACTTTACAAACACTAATGCATAAAGCCTCACAATGGCCTTGTGAGGTAGAAGGAATGTGACCTCCATTTTACTAAGGGCCAACTTGGGCCCAGTGATGTTGAGGTGCTACATTTTCCAAAAGTGTTCACTAATTAGGGGTGCTTTCACTTCTGGGTGCCCAACTTGGGCTACCTAAGGTCAAATTTTTTAAACGGTATTTAAGTGGCTAAAGATGCAGATAGGCACCTAGTGAGACTTTCAAAAGCATTTCCCGCAAGGCACCTTAGCTGCATCTCTAGTCATCTAAATATCTTTAAAACCTGGCCCTTGTGCCTGATTTTCAGAGATGTTGACCACACATCTTTGTTGAGTGCTAAATGACTCCCCGTGACTGCATGCACTAATAAGGAAACAATAATGATTTCCAGAGTAATTATTCATTGTCTTGAATAATTTCTACCCTGGTTTAATTGAATTTGGCTAGATAAAGCAGTGGGCATGATGCAAAACTTGCTCAGACACCTGATGTGACAACTGGAAGTCTATGATCTTGGCTTTTGTGTAATGAAAGTAACAGCTGGAATACTTTGAGGTGAGTAACTTGAGAATCATAGGTCTGATTACTGTATGTTAGCTTCACACACCCAGATGTTGTCACTCCCCAGCCAAGTGGTTTACATGGCCTTTGTCACCATGACATTTGAACATAAATCTCTTGAAGCACATGGCAGTGTGGGAAAGCGTGCAGTGATGCCACCCATGCAGTGTATGTTCTGTGCATGAACTGGAGTCTTCAGCCTTTAAGGCTGTCTTCCACTAGCACTAAATTCACTTTCATGGACAAAAGGAGAACTCTCCCCAGACAGCCTGAATAACAAATGAGTCAGGTGCACACATTTGACACGTGAAACATCAGTGCAGCCCTATTAGTTCTAGACAACTCTTGTTTAAATAAAGTAAACTTTGTGTCTCTCCAGACAGCGGGTCACAGCAAAATGGGCAGCAAAGTTCAAACCTGGCCTATTACTTTGTGAATAACTGACAGGGAAGGGAAGACAAGTACTTCAACTGGGCAGGGAATAGCTGCCTGTGTTAGACTGAAGCAAGGACAGAGTAGTAGTTCACCACTAGCTGAGCTGAAGGCAGCAGGCTATTCCTTGCAATAATTCTCACTAGCAAGGTACCAGTATAACCCTAGAATTTAATCCCTTCCTATGTTAGTAGAAGTTTTTGTATAAATACTGGTACATGAATAACATTCCTGTCTTATAAGATACATGAAAATAAAAATGATGGGATGGGCCTTTAAAATGTGTTTTTTGTTTTGTTTTTTTAAATCCTGGCACAGAATCAAATGCTTCACCTGGGTAGAGGCATGCAGTTTCCACTGCACTCAAAGGGGCTGTATCTGTGTCAATGAACAGAAGTCCCATCCCGTTGTTAAGGGTCTGTATTTTAAAAGGATAATTGAACATTAAAAGTCCCACATCTTTTCAGCTTTTATGAGTGCCTCCCACCTCTGGACTTTTGCACTAGCTCTGTACTTAGACCTTCCCAAAGCTCTGCTCTCTGTTACACTGGTACAAATCTGCAAAACCTCATTGTGGTTAATATGACGCTAATAGTTATGCCAGATTCACACTAGTATGAATGAGTGCAGAATTTCACCCAGTGTTACTCCAGCTTTAACTGATGTGCACTTTCCAGCCAGATTTGCCTTTGATGCCTTTTTGACTTTTTTAAAAAACAAAACCTTTCTTTATTCTGTCCTCAGCCTTGACACTGATATAGTATCTCTTCCAGCTCAGAGCAGTGCCACACAAGGAAGAGGTGGCAGGAGTCTAACGGGCCCATGTGAGGAGGCTGAGGAAGTCAGGCAGCCCTCCTGTTCAGAAGAAATCTTAATCCCCTCAGACAATTGCCTGCCTTTCCTCCTAGGCTGTACATAGGGAGGAGATGTAATTGTCACTTCTGTCAGACTATGAGGGAGGGGATTATCACTTTAAATTCAGCCCCAACGAATGTTAGGGGATGGAGATGGCAGCGGGACAGCAAGCATAAGGAAAAGGGAGAGCAGGAGGAGACAAACTGAATACATTCCCCAGCTTTGTTTAATGGTAAGAGCCAAAAATCCTCTGCATCCACCCCCCACCCAGTATGGGGATGGTACCACCAGCAAATCAGATTAGTACCTGATAAAAGGGGAAATGACAGAGGTCTAAAGTGAATATAAATGCCGTGCCTCAAAGGACCCCCTTGGTCCAGTGGTCAGGACACCAGCTTAGGGTTTGAGAGATGGAAATTCAAGTCCTTGCTCTGCCCCAGAAGTCCTGCGTGACTTTGGGCAAATCCCTTCGCCTCAGTTTCCCATCTGTAAAATGGGGATAATAATGCTTCCCTATTTCATGGCTGATAGTATCCCAGCACCTCACACTCTAATCTATTTATTCTATTGTGATGGGAGCCACACCGTTGTAGATAGATATGTAGCCTGAAAAAGTCCATAGTTTAAAAATAACCATTTGTATGATAGTCTACTAAATTGATGGCAACTGGTGCTTGCCCCTCCAGTGATTTATACTAAAAAATGGGCCACGGGGTCCTCTTCAGATCCAGGCAGGGCCGGCTCCAGGCACCAGCTGAGGAAGCAGGTGCCTGGGGCAGCCAATAGAAAGGGGCAGCACTCCGTGCGTTATTGGGGCGGCATGTCCAGGTCTTTGGCAGCAAATCCTTCATTCCCTCTCTTCCTCTTTGGCAGCAATTCGGCGGCAGCTCAATCGGGTTTTTTTTGTTCACCACTTGGGGCGGCAAAAAAGCTGGAGCCGGCCCTGGATCCAGGTTAGAATTAGATTAGGGTTTGGAGCTCAGGTCTGAAACCAAACCCAGAGTAGGCCTCTGATTTGTGTCTCGTGCCTCAGAAATCTTATAAGGAATTAGGAGTATATTTGTTCACCGCAGTGGACTAGGGGATCAATAGGCAGGGAAGGCCTTTCACACAGGGGCACCATGCTTTAGACCTAGCTCTGGCCCCTCAGCATGCCTTCCTCCTCCCCTTGATGCCATGGCAACGCCAAGCACAGCCCCCCCGCCCCCCCCCGAGCCACTGATACCCCTGTTACTTCTCTCAAAAAGGAGGCTCCCTGCTGCAGTGGGGGATCTGTGGAAAGGTAATTCAGCTCTAGGCACTTCCCAACCCCGTGTGGCGGCCTGGAAAGCAGAGAAGGACAATGCTGCAGAGGCAGCTGACCTTTCTCCCTTCCCACCCACTTCTACATGGGAGAGTTTAGATCTGGAGGCACAGTCTGGTACTTGCAGAAGTTAATTTAGAACAGAAATACGATTATACGGTATAAAGTTACCTATCTAGCAAAGATTAGCATGGAAGTGAGCTGTAGCTCACGAAAGCTCATGCTCAAATAAATTGGTTAGTCTCTAAGGTGCCACTAGTACTCCTTTTCTTCTTACAGCACAATTAAGTTAATGTAAATCCATTCCAATTGGATCATCGAGAACTATGCTGAATGCCTTGATTATTACATTGAACAAACAAAAATTGCCATGGCTCTTTAAATATGGTTAAAATCAAAATACTGCCAACTTTCCCACCCATCTGTTTTATGTGGGTCTCTTAAATATATCCAGATGGACTTTTTATTGAGAATTTCAACTTTGAAATTGGGAGCATATTGTTACTTTCAGTAAAACAGGACACGGGTTGCATAACTAGGTCATCTAAAATCCAAGTATTTGCTGCATGTCAGTACTTGTGAACTCTTTCTCTCTCTCTCTCCTTTTTTTTTTTTAAGTATGGGAATTCTCCAACAAAGAGGTTACTAGATGAAAAGTTTCATAGACCAGAGGTCCATGGGAATCTAGTTGCTTAGCTTTCATTCTTGTTCTTTGAACAAAATGCTCTTGAAGAGACAGAAGAGTGAAACTAGACTTTTGTGGGGTGGGGGACGACACATATATTTATTTAAGAGGCGTTAAAGGCTGTGGTTCAGTACTTTAAATAATATTGTCCTACCTGTTGACATCATGTTTACATGTTTAAAATATGTACTGCTCTGAAGCATAGGCACTGACTTCCCCTTTGCCCAGTGGGTGCTCAACCCCCCCACTGGCCCCGCCCCTGGTCCGCCTCTTCCCACCCCTACACCGCCCTCGCCCAACCACCATTCCCCCCTTCCCTCCCCCATTCCACCTCCTTACGTAAGAACGGCCATACTGTTCATCCAGCCCAGTATCCTTTCTACCAACAGTGGCCAATGCCAGGTACCCCAGATGGAGTGAACCTAACAGGTAATGAGCTAGTCATCTCTCTCCTGCCATCCATCTCCACCCTCTGACAAACAGAGGCTAGGGACACCATTCCTTACCCATCCTGGCTAATAGCCATTAATGGACATAACCTCTTTGAATTTATCCAGTTCTCTTTTAAACACTGTCCTAGCCATCATAACCTCCTCAGGCAAGGAGTTCCACAGGTTGACTGTGCATTGAGTGAAGAAGAACTTCCTTTTATTTGTTTTAAACCTGCTACCCACTAATTTCATTTGGTGGCCCCTAGTTCTTATATTATGGGAACAAATAAATAACTTTTCTTTGTTCACCCCCTTCTCCGCCTCCTCCCCTGAACGTGCCGCATCCCCGCTCCTCCTGTTCCCTCTGGGAAAGTCCTAAGCACAGCCAAACAGCTGTTAGGCAGCAGGGGATTGGGAAGTGCTGGGAGGGAGGGGGAGGAGCAGGGACGCCATGCACTTGGGAGGGAGGAGGAGGTGAGACGGGGGCAGGGAGAGCTTGGCTGCTGGTGGGTGCTGAGCACCCGCTAATTTTTCCGTGTGGGTGCTTTAGCCCTGGAGCACCCAAAGAGTCGGTGCCTATGCTCTGAAGTGAAAACTGAAGAATTGTATGACCAAAGGCTCTCCATTCTGAGCAGTGCTTCCTATTCACATCATAACAGGGCAGTTAAAAAGTCACTGGTAGCTGGATCAAACCCACTTAAAGTTGACTGTTTCATTTTATTAAATGTGAGAGAGTGTGCCTGTTAGAATAGATATTCAGGCCTGCCTGCAAAGGCCTATCCTTTAAAAACGTAGGTGTATTTTTATCACTTAGCTAGTTATAGAGATATAAAACAAAGAATCAAAATCACAAGTCTGCCTGTGTATGGGCCTTCTCTCACTAGGATAGTTGAGGCCTTGTTCTTAAGCTAAGGCCTTTGGCTAAGCAGCAGGGGCGGCCATAAACTGGGAAGCGAATGGTCACATCCGCACATTCCAAACCAGTCACACTGAAATAAGGTGCTATTGGGCTGTTAGGAATACAATCCTGTCCTGATAATGCCCATCACCACCAGATAAAGATGGTTAAAGAAAACTTAGTTTGATAGCATCCTGTCTGGCAAGAAATCGCTTGTCAATGATTGTGAAACCCTTATTTTTGTATGTTTTATCTTTATGGCCCGCACTTTTCTATTGTTAATCTGTCTGGTTCTCTAATTGTTTCTGTCTGCTGTATAATTAATTTTGCTAGGTGTAAGTTAATTAGGGTAGTGGGATATAATTGGTTAGAGAATTATGTTACAATATGTTAGGATTGGTTAGTTAAATTTCAGTAAAATGATTGGTTAAGGTATAGCTGAGAATATTACTATACAAACTGGGGTCAAACAGGAAGTGGAAGGGAAAGTGGAATCATGTTTGCTAAGGGGGGGAATGGGAACAGGGAATAGGGAATGGGGAACCGGGACATGGGGTAAAGGCTCTGCGGCGTCAGAGCTGGGAATGGAAAACTGGGGAACAGACTCTATCATTCCTGACTGGTGTGAAGGACTTCGGAATATGCTTGCTTGGAAACTAACCCCAATAAACATCTCATTGTCTGTGCTTCGGACTTCTGGTCTTTTGCTGCATGCTGTCTGCATGACAAGAACCAGGGAAGTGGGAGGGTTGAGGGTAAGCCCTCTAACAGTGCCACTTGAGCTAATGCCAGAATATTGATCACTTTTAATCTTGCTGGTTGCAGAAGGGAACAGATAAAGCAAGTGTATATATTGTGAGCAGTGGTGCACAATGGCCTGCTCATTCCTCAGGCAATAAATACATGTCCGTGTTTATACAATGGCTAACTACCTTCACCCTCCTGATTAGGGCACGAGAATCCTCCTATTCATACCTTAGAGCATATGGTTTCAATTACAGTAGGGCTGCTTCATTTTAAACATCACTTTCTGGGGGCATTAGGCAACATGTCCTTCCATAAAACAGGGTGATCAAGATTTATCCACTAGCCACTGGTGACTTTGCTTGTATTGTGCCTAGATATAACTTAAAGCACCTACAACAGAAACTCATAAGCATGCAAGAGAAACTGTTAGTAGTGAAAATGTATGTATTTTGTCCCTAACACTTTTAGAGGGTTTCCTGTACTATTCAGATGCTAACAACTATGTTTTTAAAACTAGCATTGAAAGAACACAGTGTGGGTCTTTCATGACCTACACCAGAGGTCTCTAAACTATAGGGCACGCCCCCCCTATGGTACCACCTAAGCCCACTCCGCCCCTAGCTCTGCTTCATCCCTGCCCCCAGCTGTGGTCCTGGGCCCTGTGCCTGACCCTGTCCCCAGCCTCGGCATGGCTCCACACCCAGCTGGTTGCCAACCCTGGGCCCGGCAGCTGCCCACATTGTGGCCTGGCCACGGCTCCGTCCCCAGCCCCAGTCCCACCCCCAGCTGCGACCCCAGCCTCAGTCCCCTTCCCCCTGTCCACCCCTGCACAGGAGCTGCGGCCCGGCTCCTGCCCCTAGCTCTGGGGGTGTGTGTGCAAAGGGGTATGGACGAGGGGAATGGGGGGGGGACGGACAACCCTCAACATTTTGGGGACCTGTGACCTACATAGAGGGGAAAGTTGGCTGCTTCCTCAGCACAGTTTCCTCCCTCCCCCTGGATCCACTCACCAGAGAGTGCTGTGCAGTGTTGAGGGAATCTGGCTGCTCCATGGGAAGGCAATAATAAGAATAACAATTAATAATAACACAGCCACAGACTGCACTACATTTGTTATAGTTTTTGCACTTTGGGCCAGATCAAGACCAAGCAAAGCCCTATGCACTTTATGAAATGGGGGGGAGGGGGCCCTGTGGCCTTGCCCCCACACAAGGGCCATTCTCCCAACTTGGAGTGGCAATGGCAAGGAAGCCCCCCCAGTCCCAGAGAGGCAAGGCAGTGGCATGGGGATCCCCTTTTTCCATCAAGTGCCAGCAGCGGATCCTCTTCATCAGGGGCAATACAGGGGTTCCCCTCCAACTCTTTATCTTAGTAGTACCAACATACTGGGTGTATCTTGGGTGGGTGAGTGGGGCAGGGTCACTGCATTTGTCTCTGCTTTCTAACTATCATGTGCTGGGGTGGTGTGATAGGGGCTCCCTAGAACAGTGGAGTTTGTTAGAAGACCACAGAGATGCACAGGGCAGTTCCCTTCTAAAGAACTGGTTGTCTTCACATTCTGACCAGAGCATTTTAGCGCCCTGGGTAAGCAAGCATATTTCCACCCCCTACCCCTTTTTTTAGCTGCTTTGAGTTAGGATATTACAGAGTAATGATAATGCATTTATTTTTGCCTATAGGTATTGCATAGACAATAGAAGCTATTGTATGATTCTTGTAGGTGCCACATTAATTTTCACACAATCCTTTAACATCCCTATAGTATCCTCCTATATACCCTTTAAGTAAACTCATTGATAGGTCCTTAACAAAAATGGACTGAAAATAATTGTAACATAAATATGGATACTGCAATGACCTAATAGCATGAAACATATTCAGAAAGACATAAAATTGGATTACTGTTTTTTTTATAAAGTGATACTGGTGCTTTTCCATCACTCCACAGTGAGACTGTGGTTAGAATAAACAGCTGCCTTTCTCACTGACACGTTGTAGAATAAAAGGACTCAAGTATAAACAAAGAATGAATTTACCATGGAGGTGGATTATCTAGCAGTTGAACTACCAATAGCATTTGACTCTGCATAAGCAGAAATCACTCTTTCTCTGGCCTTTCTATGAGGGAGACAGCCATTTTTGGGGTGGGGAGGGGGTGGAGTGGGGTGGATGGATTGTAAGATTTCTGTTTTTTATCTTTTACATTGTGATTTTTATTTTTCTAAGAAGAGTATTGATTATTGTTTGCTTCCTGATACAATATTATGGTTGGCTTATACCCGATCATTTCTCCTGCTGAATCCTGCCAAGTAAATTGTGATTATGCCCCTTTAAAGGTGAAGGATTATAGCAGCATGGCTTGTTTGTATAAAACCCATGTGGGAAGTATCATTCAGTTGGGGAAGCTGTGTTATGACAGCTGATAAGAGGCCTGACACATCCTGCATCTTGGCAGGGGGTTAGGCTAGATGACCCTTGTGGTCCCTTCTAGCCCTATGGTTCTATGACCTTTGACTTCTTGCCAGGCAAGGCCCCACACACTTTGTGGAGACAGAAAAAAGTATATGGCTGTGGTGATTGTGAAATCAGATTATGCTGTGCTTCAGTGTGAGACAATGCCAATGTCATGGTTATAGTGGCTAGATGGACATCTCACCGTAGAGAAGGGTGTCAGGAACTGGGTCACAGCCCAGAATGCTACAAGCACAAGTCACAGGGAACATATTTCCTCGCCAGTGCAAATCTCACCAGCAGCCCAAATCCAGATCTGCACCCAGTGCAGATTTCCCTATTGGTCTCTTCACCTGTTCAGTAAATGGCCTGTATTTTTATCTGTCTGGGCACAACTGAAAATTGTACCTATCCCAGAATAAGAAGCCTTTTAAAAGAAAAGCCAAGGTGTGTTCAGCATCTGGGGCCACTCTGCCGCAAAGGTATCAATTCCCTGATGTGTGAGTGCACCTTGCTGGCCAGGGAATGGAGCATTATTGCAATGGATCAGAGGAAGGCTCCCTATTCTGTTCTCTGTAATAACCATTGAATCAGGCTGGGGCAGCAACAAGTAAGGGTAGGTCACAGTAACAGGAAACCACAGCTCAAGGAGGGAGCAGGGTGTGTTTTACTCCTGCTGAGTGTTGACTAAAAAGGCATGTTTTACTTGTACAGTTTTTACTATCTTTGTTTCTACTGTAGCTCCCTCTCACTGTAAATCACAAGCAGCCCAGGACTTCTTCATTTTTCTTGTCTAAACGCTTCTTCCTGAGCATGGAGTCCATCACCGTTCGAAATGGGTGCTCAACAAGGAATTCTCTGCAGCTCGGCTGTGGAGGCCAGGGAGGAAGGGTATGTGAGGGACACAGACAGGTTACAACTTTCCAGTGGGGTAGCATGCACCTGTCAAAGGTTGCCAGCAGTGGGGGCTTGAAAGCTGCTTTGTCTTCTTGAGGGAAGAGCTGTAAAACAAATGAGAAGCTCAGAGAAGATACCCAAGAGAGAACATGGTCAAAGGGGCAGACCTTCCAGATTCTCCTGGGTAAGCTGTAGTGCAAGTGCACTTGTGTAGTCATGAGGTGAAGGCGATGGAGTAGAAATCATTGGCTGTTGCATGTGCAGGTTTGAATCTTGCTGACTATATTCTTTCCCCTATGTGGGTTTGACTTTTGCCAGCCTTGTGTTTTCCAAAAGTAGCGGATGGGCCTCCGGATATCAGAGACCTTTGTAAGGGCCCTTTGGTGCTCCTGCCCGGTTCCATCTTGCTCTCCCCAGCAGGGCTTCCTGCAGTAGAAGACAGTGATAGTTGCTCTTTCGTCTTTCTGCTGGTCATGCTGTGCTTGGGGGCCATCTTTCCCTGAGACTCAAGAGAGCCAAAAAGTCCAACCTGTCTGCAGTCTGTGGAGGCAGGAGAGCAAGAAAAGAGCGATGTCTGTGAAGAGAGCCCTGCTTTGCCTGCAAGGGTCTCCTAGGGCCTCAAGAAGCCACCTACTTTCCTATAGGCTGCCAAGTAGCCACCAAACCATGGCAGCCAGAGGAGTTGCCAACTTTGTTGTCTTGTCAGGCCAAGGGCTGTAAGCACAAGCAAGTGTCTAAGAAAAGAGCACCCCAGGTGGGACTTGAACCCACAATTGCTTGCTTAGAAGGCCAGTGCCTTAGCCATTAGGTCACTGGGGTGAAAGCCATACCACACTCCTCTTTTGTGGAAGAGGTCAGATGAGACGTGGGCTAACATATCACCACAGAGAGTTGCCTTAGTATGAGAGGGAAGAAGAGAGCCTTTGTGGCCTTGGTCAAAGACAACTGCGGGATGCTGCCACTGTCAGCCCATGTATGGCCCTCCGCTCCGCATGCAGACAAGCTCTTTCATTGATTATCTGAGCCAGGTCATTTTCTACAAGCTTTGGCATACTTCTGGCATGGCGATGACTAGCTCTTCTGGGCTCTAAGTCTCTGTCCTTTGTCTTGGGATGACTTCTCCTGCCATCTCAAGGCGTGCTCATCCACTGTAGGGATGTGGAAAGACACTGAGCCATGAGGGTGCAAGAGAGAGAGGGAGAGCTGCGCTTCTTAGTTAGGGGGTCAGTACTCACAGGTTTTGGCATGTGGTCTCTAGAGCGGCTGTCCTTGTGTAGTCATGGCTGAGAGGTGAAGGCAAGGGAGTAGAAATCTACGGAGGTTAGAATCCAGTCGACTATGAGCCTTGCCTTTTGCCGGCCTTGTGGTTTCCAAAAGTAGCAGACTGGCCTCCGGATATCAGAGACCTTCGCAAGGGCCCTTGGTTTGTCCTGTGATGCCTTGCAGCGCTGCCTGGTTCCCATCTGACCCTTTCCACACCCAAACTCCCTCCCAGAGCCTGCATCCAGGACCCCTTCTGTACCCCAACCCTCTTCCCCAGGCTCAGTCGAAAGCCTCTTCCTGCACCCTGACCTCTCAGCCCCAGCCCAGAGCCCGCACCCAACCCCCCTGACCCAGCTTGGTGATAGTAAGGGAGGGTGGGGGACAGCTAGCAACAGAGGGAAGGGGGATGGAGTGAGTGGGGGCAGGACCACAGAGGAGGGGCAGGGCAAGGATGTGGCCTCAGGGAAGTGGGAGAGGGTGAAGGGAAGGGTGTTTGGCTTTGTGCACTTAGACAGTTGGCAACTCTAGAGCCAGAAGGTAGGGAAGAGGCTCAGGGAAAGACTACAAGTTTTAGGAGGGACCAGACCTTGGCTGCTGACTAGAGTGTCCTTGAGCAGATTCCAGAGTAGAGGGTGCTCCTGGTTCTCCTGCCAGTGACTGAGGGAGTGGCACTATGGTGTAGTGAATGGGAAGGGTCCCTAGGATTGCTGAATTAAGACTTTTGTACCCAGAAGGGGAAAATGCCCATAGTAACCTGGCTCGAGGGCCAACTCATGAACAGGAGTGCTGGAACAATCTGTATAGTATGGGTGCCGAGAGCCATTGAGCCAAGCTGTAAACCCTGTATATGATGGAAACAACTTCAAGCCAGGAGGTTCGACAGCCCCCCCCCCAGCATCCTTAGTTCTAGCACCTATGGTCATGAAGAGGCAGCAGCAGCTTGTGGAGTGAGAGAGAGGCTGTAGATCAAAAGAGAAGCAATGAGACACTGTGGGAAGAGATGTCAACCTTGTGAAGCTAATCCCCAGAATGGTGAGAAGGAAGCACTGTCCTAGCAGTGAGTTGAGCATCCCGTCATATGTAGTTAGTGCTACTATTTGTAGAATGGAGCTTCCAAGTATGATAGACTAAAATATCATGTAGAGAGCTTAAGGATGATGTTTGAAATATATAGCTATAGTGGAACTAGAGGTTCAAATCCTGCAGTGTCAAGTCAGCTCTTTGTTCTGAGGTAGCTATGTTTTGCTCTGTGGCTCTTTCAGATGACATCTGAAACACTTGGTGCCAGATTTTAAAGGTATTTAGGCACTTAATGATGCATATAGGCACCCAGCAGGATTTTTCAAAAGCACCTATCTGCATCCTTAGGCACCTTTAAAAACTAACCCTTAGCTGAACAGAATGGGCACCTTTCGTAACACTGGGAGCTTTGCCCTTGTATCTTACTACTCGTATAGTCAAGTATACCTTTGTAAAGGGAGTGTAAATTTCTTGCACTAGTGTAAAGAAGCAGAGAATGCCACTAAAGCAGAATTCCCATTGCATTGGTGTGACTACATAAAACGGTAAGGCAGTGAGGAACTGAGCCTGTTACATAAACTTCAGACACTGGGCTGAAACAGTGTTGTCATAGCAGCTTCCACAGCTGCTGTGTGTCCTGGGGAAGAGGAATCCTTCTCTGTGTCCACCACACATCCACCTGGTTTGGCTAATTGGAGTAGACTGGGGCTCTGGATTTGGCCTGTGAAGCAGATAGATCATGTATAATGGATACTATATTCTTTATATAGTAATTTTATTAAATACAATTCACTTGCTCACTCTAGTGAATAAATAAGACCAATGCATAATTAATAGAATAAATCTAAAGAAAGGAAATTCTCTAGTTTATTTACTACACAATTTCTCTAAAGTACTCCCTTTATTTTTAGAACTTCGAGGAAAGCACTTAGCTTTGTCTGCCTTTTGTGTCCTTATATGCAGTGATGTTGGCCCCAGGATATTAAAGAGACAATGTGGGTGAGGTAGTATCTTGTATTGGACCAACTTCTGTTGGTGAGAGGGACAAGCCTTTGAGCTTACACAGAGCTCTTCTGCAGTTCTGTGGAACTTGAAAGCTCATCTCTCTCACCAACAGTTGGCCCAATAAAAGATATTACCTCACCCACCTTAGTTTTCCTTATTCTTGTGTGGGTTTAAAACTCTTCTAAAGTGAAGGACACATTGTAGGAAATAGGCTGAACAGCTTTAAGCAAGAGTTTGTATTCAAGTTACTGTAAAACAGAGAGAGAATTCAGTTTTCCGTCTCACTAGTTGATTGTCTGGGTCTTCTATCAAAATGTCTGGAAATGCGCTAGCAAATCGGGACTTGCTCCATAAACTAGAGAAGAGTTTTGAACTTCTTAAAAACTTTAAAGCTAGTAAAAACTTTGAATTTTTTCCTTTCTCTACTGTAGTCAGGATTTTGGAACAGGGGGCCATGACATAGAAGTCACTTAGAGCAGTGGCCCTCAACCTTTCCAGACTACTGTAGCCCTTTCAGGAGTCTGATTTGTCTTGCATACCCCCAAATTTCACCTCACTTAAAAACTACTTGCTTACAAAATCAGACATAAAAATACAAAATGTCACAGCACATTATTACTGAAAACTTGCTAACTTTCTCATTTTTACCATATAATTATAAAATGAATCAATTGGAATATAAATATTGAACTTACATTTCAGTATATAGGTTATAAAATAGGATAAACAAGTCATTGTTTGTATGAAATTTTAGTTTGTACTGTCTTCACTAGTGCTTTTTCCGTAGCCTGTTGTAAAACTAGACAAATATCTAGATGAGTTGATGTACCCCCTGGAAAACCTCTGTGTACTCCCAGGGGCATGCGTACACCTGGTTGACAACCACTGACTTAGGGTATGTCTACCCAGCAATTAGACACTTGTGGCTGATGCGTATCAGCTGACTCAAGCTCACAGGGCTCATGCTGTGGGGCTGTTAAATAGTGATGCAGACATTCAGGCTCGGTCTGGTGCCTGGGTTTTGGGACCCTCCCCCATCACAACATTACGGCCCCTTAGCCTGCCCCGCAAAAGCCTGAGTGAGCTGACATGAGACAGCCATGGGTGTTTAACTGCTGTGCAGACTGAGGCCTGGTCTAAACTGGGAGGGGGGGAGAGATTGATCTAAGTTACGCAACTTAGTCGACGTACTTAGATCTACTTACCACGGTGTCTTCACTGTGGTAAGTCGATGGCTGACGCTCTCCCGTTGACTCGACCTGCACCTCTTGCCCTGGTGGAGTACTGGAGTCAATGGGAGAGCGCTCGGCGGTTGATCTATCGCGTCTAGACTAGACAGAATAAATCGACCCCCGCTGGATCGATCGCTGCCCATCGATCCAGCCAGTAATGTAGACAAGCCCTGAGTGTTAGACGAAAGCTCTGCTATGGCTGCTATACCTGCTTACGGCTAAATTGTGGCTTACAGCACAGAGCTGGGGGAGTGCTGAGAAAAGTGGTATGTGCCCAGGGGAACGCAGGCACTAGTTACCCCATTAATAACACTTTGTAGAATGCAGTGTCAGCTCCATCTGCTTTGGGCTAGCCCCTGTGACTGTGCCATGTCCCCCTTTTCTTATACCACTCAACACAACTTGGAGTTTCTAGCAATGTGGGTAGAGACCCTTGGTGATTGTGCTCAAGCTGCCTGAGCATCTTAAAAGATCAGCATCCAGAACTACACTTCAGTGAGACTTGAGGATGCTCACACCTCTGCCCCTCAATTCGGTGAGGGGCAGAGTGGGCAAGGATTGGGACTGTGCCTGGCCCCTGTACAGACACAAGGAAAGGAAATGTTCCTTGTACCCTCTAGCAACCTCTCCTACTCTGCAGGGCCAGGTACAACCGCCCCTTTAGCTGGGACAAACACTCTAAAGATGGGTTTTAGAGTTACCACATAGCAAATGGAGCAAACTGAGGGAAATACATGATCAGGGAAATACATAATTACTCTTTCCCAGACTTTGTTAATGAGCTGTCATGTACACAGAATGCTCTGTGTGTATGTGTGTGTGTGTGTGTAAAATGCTTCAAAGCCGAGGGGAGGATATACAAGGGTCCCTTATTTAAAGTGTTCTGTCTTTCATACTGTACTATGTATGTAGTACATACAGTACTAAGAACTGTCAGTGCCCCAATATGTCCACCAGGAGACTGTCAAAGCTCACAAATGGTAAGTCAATGCTAAACCAAAACTGCTGTCTGGTAAGTTTATGCATTAAAGGCCGGTAACTGACTTGAAAATGTTGAGCTGGGGAGAAATACAAAGGAAGCACAGAATACTAGCTTGGTAAACCAACTCAGAAAATGAAATTAGCACCTTTTATGAACTCACTCCTCAAAAACAAAACAAAACAAAAAATCCCCAAAGTCAAGGCCAACTTTTCTTAAAACATACTGCATCTCCTGGTATCGTATGTAACAAAAAAAAAAGAGCAAGGATAGCCACAAGCTCACTGGAGAGAATTAGTACATCTCTGTCCACATGCACTTATGAGGCTAAATTCTATGCTGGTTTACACTCTGCATATCTACTGAAGGCAGGACACTTGCATGTGGTATAAATGGAAAAGGATCTGGAATCTGACCCATAGTGTTCAGTAGTTTTTTTTTTTTAATTAGGTGTCAGACTACTTGGCTCAGATATATGGCTAATCCATGGGATGGCATGTTCCTATTGCCTTTCTTCGCAAGCAGTTGAGGTGGCTGTTGAGAGGTGGAACTAGTTTCAAACTAAGTTGCTGGTTACAATAGAGATGAAAGCAAAACAGTTTTTGTTTCTGAACTTTCTATGACCATGCTTTTGTTCTCCCTGAAGCAGATAGTAAAACATCAGTTGATTTCAGGAGGAATATGATCCAGCCCATTCCTGCTCAGCATCTCACTTTGACCTTAGTGGGAGTTGCTGGTGTTTGGCATCTCTCAGAATTGTGAATTTAAAGGTTACTTGCCAACTAATTTGAGTGTCCATAACTCAAACTACACAACTGTGAATGGGGAATGTTGTTAGCTTTTTTTTTTTAAAAGAGGGGGGCTCAGGATTGCTTTAAATGGGCTGAACTCCAGTACTAACAAATGTCTGGGGAGCAAATAATCGTATTTGCTATGTGACTTTATAGGACTTATTGCACTCACAATACCAAGGAAAATGTTCTATTCTGAATAAAGGTTAAGTAACGCCTGAATGTATTAATGCAAAGAAATCAATTATGAAAATGGGAACTGAAACTGTAAATAGAACTGTGGGACAGCAACAACCCCTTTAGAAGCCATGGACCTCTGGGTCTACAATCCTGACCAGACTTTGCATAGCTCTATGGAAGAAGGCAGCATGTCCTGTGTATTTGCCATTCAAGTTAAAGATGAGGACTTAGTTGTGCACAGAAGCATAGGCAAATTCTTGGAGTTGATGCAAGTTATTCTGCTGAATTACTTTATCCAGAGGATTATATAGATTATTTATTCTATGGATTCTTACACCGGTTTGGATTTACTGCAATAACAAAGAGCTGATCGTTTCATTTCATTTAAGTATCTATATTTAATTTGTTAAACAAACGTAGTATGACTTCTGCTTTGAAGTCCCACATAGTTTTGTACTCCTTTGTACACATACAGGGAATGAGGAAGTCAAACTTCATGTTGGCGTTCATCTGCAATAGAGCTTGGATTCAAATTTAGTGGGGGAAAAAAATACCAAACTTCCATTTTCTTTCTCCCTCTCTCTGGATCACTTGTAAGAGGTGAATATGAAATATCTCTCCTAACTCTCCCCACTACCCCCAGAAAATATTTTCTCACCCAATTAAGATACTTTTATATCACCTAAAAGTTTAACTTACATGCTGTGGGGTCAGAAGGGTGAAGCTGGTAGGAAAAATAACCACCAAGAGGCTGTACAATGATGTATAATTAAACTGCCCTTTGTTCAGGTTGAGTTTTTTTCCCTGTTACAGCCCACCTCTTCTAACTGGTTGGGGTGTAAATTACACTGTTGCTTCCATTTGATCCCTGCAGTGTACTGAAGCCAATTTAAGTCTCCTATTCTCTCTTCACACCAAGTAAAGTAGAGGTGTATCCTTCTATCACAGGATGACACTGGCCCTTTAAAAGGGCACAGGGCCAGAGCAGCTGTGCCTGGTCAGCTGATCCCAATTAGGTTTTAAAGAGGGCAAGTGAGCCAGAGAGCTGTATGGAGCAGGAGGCAGTTGCTTTGAGCGAGAAGGTGGAAAAACACTGCAAGTCCATGGGTTAGGGGACAGTGGTTCCCCCCACCCCCCTTATGGGAAATACATTGTCTGCAAAGTTTCAGAGTAGCAGCCGTGTTAGTCTGTATTCGCAAAAAGAAAAGGAGGACTTGTGGCACCTTAGAGACTAACCAATTTATTAGAGCATAAGCTTTCGTGAGCTACAGCTCACTTCCTCAGATGCATATCGTGGAAACTGCAGCAGGCTTTATATATACACAGAGAATATGAAACAATACCTATTCCCACCCCACTGTCCTGCTGGTAATAGCTTATCTAAAGTGATTTCCAGCACAAATCCAGGTTTTCTCACCCTCCACCCCCCCACACAAATTCACTCTCCTGCTGGTGATAGCCCATCCAAAGTGACAACTCTTTACACAATGTGCATGACAATCAAGCTGGGCTATTTCCTGCATAAATCCAGGTTCTCACATCCCCCCACCCCCATACACACACAAACTCACTCTCCTGCTGGTAATAGCTCATCCAAACTGACCACTCTTCAAGTTAAAATCCAAGTTAAACCAGAACATCTGGGGGGGGGGGTAGGAAAAAACAAGAGGAAACAGGCTACCTTGCATAATGACTTAGCCACTCCAAGTCTCTATTTAAGCCTAAATTAATAGTATCCAATTTGCAAATGAATTCCAATTCAGCAGTTTCTCGCTGGAGTCTGGATTTGAAGTTTTTTTGTTTTAAGATAGCGACCTTCATGTCTGTGAGAGAACACTTCAATCTCTCTGGTCACGCGATCACAGACATGAAGGTCGCTATCTTAAAACAAAAAAACTTCAAATCCAGACTCCAGCGAGAAACTGCTGAATTGGAATTCATTTGCAAATTGGATACTATTAATTTAGGCTTAAATAGAGACTTGGAGTGGCTAAGTCATTATGCAAGGTAGCCTGTTTCCTCTTGTTTTTTCCTACCCCCCCCCCCCCAGATGTTCTGGTTTAACTTGGATTTTAACTTGAAGAGTGGTCAGTTTGGATGAGCTATTACCAGCAGGAGAGTGAGTTTGTGTGTGTATGGGGGTGGGGGGATGTGAGAACCTGGATTTATGCAGGAAATAGCCCAGCTTGATTGTCATGCACATTGTGTAAAGAGTTGTCACTTTGGATGGGCTATCACCAGCAGGAGAGTGAATTTGTGTGGGGGGGTGGAGGGTGAGAAAACCTGGATTTGTGCTGGAAATCACTTTAGATAAGCTATTACCAGCAGGACAGTGGGGTGGGAATAGGTATTGTTTCATATTCTCTGTGTATATATAAAGCCTGCTGCAGTTTCCACGATATGCATCTGAGGAAGTGAGCTGTAGCTCACGAAAGCTTATGCTCTAATAAATTGGTTAGTCTCTAAGGTGCCACAAGTCCTCCTTTTCTTATTGTCTGCAAAGAGACTCTAGGTGTGGCAGGGGGTCCTTTGGAAGCTGAAGAGAAGGCCAGTTTGTTACACCCTCAGTGTTTAAATCAAATCTTTGGGTCAGATCTTGCTGTTGAAGCCAATGGGAACATGATTAGGCCTATTAAGTGCTTGTGCATTATTTATTAATTTTTTTAAAAAAGAGATGCACCCTGCAGTGGTGTATATCTCCTACCAATACAAAGAATGATGAGGTGAGCATGTTCAGCAAAAAGCACACATCTGGGGTGACTAACTTATCCAAACATTTCAGAACCTCAAAGAAATTTGGGACAGATTTAGTATTGAGGATAAGGATTGTGGGGAGGAAGAGGGTTCTTTATGTAACAGAACAAGTTCCTATACCTTTATGATGAAACAAACCTTGCGCTTGTTTACACTGCTGAATAGAGTCGTACTTGTATAACTGAGGACAGAATTTGGCTTCTGTGGGAGACGGTTATAGAAACTTCTTGAAACACAGGTATTTTCTATCATTAGATAGGGTATCCATTCTGCACACTGGAGTGACCACTGTGCTATGGCTGAATGGGAATAAAAAATCTGAAATGCTCAAGTACCTATGGAAGGCAAAGGTTAGTGGGTTTAGATAAAATAAATCCAATATCTTTATTAACAGGTAAAACTTACACAAAAAATGTTGAGGGTTGAAAAATAAAGTGTTTTCCTCTCCTCAATTGCACTTTCATGCATCTCTGAAATTAAAAGTGCCAGACATCTCTTCCATGTCTGATCTGGCAGCTTTTTAGGCCACATAGGTAGACTCAATATGGGAATAAAGACCCCAAACTTTTGGACGATTATCCAGACCAAAAATACCTCTGAACCTTTTGAGGTTCACTCATGAGTATGTTCCTTCCCTACTTTTGACATTCACTGTCAGCATGCCACAGAGAAAATACATTTGATTCTTCATGTTACAGTGTAGAAGACTCCCAGGAAAAAGGATGACACACCTGCATAAACTGTAAAAGACATGATAAAGTCTCTAGAGGACTGTGCCCTTAGGTGGTTTAGATTTAATTGGTGTTCTTCCTACTTGTCAGTCTAACTACCTGACTGTTAGACTTGTCAGTCTAACTACCAGCTGCAGCAAAAACCCTTTACTTTTAGCATTCTGAACTCTAGTTAATTGACATACTATTCTCAGTGTGTGAAAAGTCAAGTGCTCCTAAAGTTTAAATATAAAAATATTAACCATGCAAAAAACCACCCGTTTTGCACTTGAATGCAAAGAATTGCTGCCACTCTAAGGCATAGCAAATATAAAAGTTGTTCTGCTGCAATAAGCTTGAGCTCCTTCATTTTCAGCTGCGCTATGAAACATGCTAGAACAAGTAACCACAAAATTAGAATGCACAGATGTTGTCAGTTAAGTGAAGATTTGTTCTTGTAGTCATTTTCCTCCGTTGGACAGACCTTCTTAAGGAGGACTAGTGAAAACAATCATGTCTGTGCTCTTGCCAAAAATATTATTGCATTGAGACGAATGGGATGGGGGTAGCAAATATTTTCTGAAGTGTTGAGCTGGTTCTCTGGATTTGACAAAAGTATGGTTGCAGAATAAAGCCTTTGGGTACAGAGAGAGACTTCAGCTAGGAAGTTAGGAGTAGAATTGGAAGAAAACACATTGACTACAGCTTCAGCATTTTTTATACCTGCAATTGAGCTCCAGTCTTGAGCTCATTATGTTCTCCAGCCTTTGCTATTAAGGGTATTTTCAATAAACTGCCCCCCCGGGGGGGCCAAGGGGGGAATCATTATTTGCTTCCAAGTCCTAGTGGCTGCTAAAACTTCTTAATATTTATTTCACAACTGGGTGCGGACCACTTGGGCTATAGTCAACCATTGTTTGGCAATATATATTTTGGAAAGTTTTTATAAGCTTTTCTATTGCTTAGGAATTGTGATTCGGTACTGCTTTTAGCAGTTTGTCTAGTCTGCTGTTGCAATATTCTCACTCTCCATTTTATTATAATGGTGGTTGTACAAATACCCAAATATTAAACTGAGAATACATCTTGACGCACAGACCAATCAAACTCCTGAAAGCTACACTAAAGCAAATGGTTTGCAGTATCCCTGCTTTAGGCAGAGTGCGGATATTGGTTCTGTGAATTCACTTTTAATAAGAATCTGCCATTATTCTCTGAATACAGTGGAGTAAATGGGGTGCTACCATTTTCTGCAAGTGTGGAGCATGTATTTTTAAATGGGGTGATTCAGATGCAACTGGCTTTTGATGTGCTGGAAGACAGTAAGTTTAACATCTTTGACCATTAATGAACCCCAAAATATGGTGATGAATGGTGGTCAATCTGGGCAAGATGCCTTCCTTTTTGAGAAGGCGGGAGGGGCTTGTCTCATTAGCGGTGGTTAGAGTTGGAGCAGTTCCAGAGGCAGCAGACTTTCTCTACTGTCAATTTTTTTTGATGGAGTACAACATGTTTGTGGCTTTTAGTGCATGGCCTTTCTGTTATGCCTCAATCTGCCACAGCTCTAGTGACCTAGGATTAAGATTTGTAGGACCTTGATGTTGGGCACCAAAATGCCTGTTAAAATCTCTGAGTGTTCGGCAGCTCCTATTGAAGTGAATGTGTCCTTATGCATGCTCTGCACTTCCAAAAATCCTACAGTTAGCTAAATAAGCATATATAGGGAGGTAAATTTTAAGCTTTCTTTTAAATCTTGGCCTCTGGTTTTAATGAGGACCCTGGTATTTTCTAGATATTGAGCATTGTGGATGAATATTAAATGTCACTTAAAAATGTACTATTTATGGTGTAATTGGTTTTTGTGGTTTCAAGTAACACCCAACTTCTCCTGATACCTTGCAGAACCTGCCTGGTTCATAACTATGATAGCTGGATACTTGAGGCAGTGTCCAGTTTTGGTGTCTCTCAGAATCTCCTTTTATCTCCTTAATACATCCCTTTCCCCACCTCCCTCCATTCTGGGATGGGGGAGACAGTTCAGATTAAAAACAGGAAAAATGAAGATACAAGATTTAATGGCAATTTCTCCTACTTTCCTGGCACTGTTTTTAATTCTATCATTAATTTTAGCAGCTGAAATTTAACAGACCTTAATCTGTATTGGTTTGTGGCTTGTGTAGTTATTTATACCTCTGAAGAATAGATGTAAAACATAACCGCTCTGGTTTCACAGCATTTTGCACCCACTTTGCATTGGCAGGGGAGCTGGAACAATTTGTATTGGGGGGGTGGGGGGCTGAAAGCCATTGAACCAAACTGTAAATCTTGTATATAATGGAAACAACTTAAAGTCAGGGCGTGCTGCAGCACCCTTTGTGCCCCTAGTTCCAGCCTCTGTGTGCATGAGTGTAAATGGCTGTGTAAGATTCAGTGTGATGGAGAACTAGGCCCAATGCATCTGGGTTTGTCCATTTCCAACCCTTTTCAGCCTAGCACCATCTGAGCTTTCTAGATCAAGTAAAGGGAGCTAAGGGTGAAGTATGTCAGGAGGGAACTTCTGAAGAAAAGTAGTCGTATTTTTCCCAACAAGAATTTTCATGATGTTTCTTATACCAAAGACATTTCTCCTAAATCTGTTTTCCAGATTATCTTGCTGCTCTTTGTATTTGCAATGTTTGCTTTAGCTTGGTTGGTCTCAGGATCTGAGGGTCAAGGTAGGTGAAGTAATATCTTTTTATTGGACCAGTTTCTGTAATGGTGGAAGCAGTGTGTCTGAGCTCAATACGAGTTTTTCAACAGATTGTCTCTTTGCCTTTGTCCGTTCTGTTCTCACTCCTTAGATTCAAGAGAGTTTTGTTTAGTAATTAGTTTTGTAATTGTTAAATGAAATTTAATGTGGTAGATGCTGAGAAAGGCCACTAATCTGTATTGAAATTGTATCCAATCCCCCGGTCATTCAAGTCTCAGGAATTCTTTCAGTGTTGTGATGTGTTCTGCAGAACTGCAGCTGCTTCAGCCTCTGACTTAGTTGAGTCAGCTGGCTTGGATTCTTGTGGAAAGCAAAGAGGCCCGTCCTTAGGTTAGTTAGCATTTATGATGGGATTTTTGAGCCCCATTTAAATTATTTTAACTTCAAATGAAGAGGTGAGTGTAGAGTCTGGAGATGGAGCAAGATGGCTTCCTGCTGGCATATGTCTCCTCCTTCTCCCTTTCATGATTATCTTTACTATTATGTGTTTTAATTTTTGCTCTTGTGACATTGGAGGACCAAAGCCGAGGTGTGATTAGCTTCAGATTTTAAATTTATCTTTCACAGATTTTATAGGGGAAAATGTTGTTTTAGAATTCTTTAACTGCTTTTTTGCTGTTTTGGAATAAACTAATACATTCTGTTCTGACTCTGATACACTTTCACTGCCACATATAATCTAAGACTGCTTACATGTACATAAAGCTTCCAGATTTTGGTTGACATGGATATTTAGAGGGAAGAGAGAACTGACAAACATTGACTACTGGAAGTCCAACGTGTACATTGTCTCGTCCAGTTTTCATTTATATAGAGTGAGCTGAATACTGTTCTTCAGATTTATATCAGTAACTCTCTTGAAATGACTGCAGTTACTCTTGGTTTATAATGGTGTAACTTGGGCTAGAAATTAGCCTGTCAAATATAAAGAGCCTGAACGTGTTCCTGTCAGAGTCAATGAGTTTTTTCACATACAAATCTTTTTTTGTACTCAGATTTGTGCTATACTTACATTTATGCTGTCCTAATTTGGAGCCACTCAGACAACACAATCTTAGCAAAAATTCTCCCCCCTGCTGGGATGTTACTGTCTCATTCATCTGTCAGTGACATTTTAGAGTTCCTTGGTGAATTCTTCTGTAAGCCATGTGTGGTTTTAAAATGAAATTGGAAGGTGCCACTGCCTATGTTAAGAAAAGTAGAGTTAATCAACAATCTGTAGCCAGTAAACAGGTAATGGACAGTGCTATTAGAGTGTGTGTGGGTACCAACATATGGTTAGGGGCTACTTGTCAACCTTGAGGCGGTAAATTGTAGCCCTCCCCCACTGTCTGCTGCAATACACAGAGATGAGAAAATTGTTCTGCCTATTCTGAGAGCACCAGGAAAGGTAGGATCACAACTTGACTTTTTTTGTATGAGCCTTGGGGGACATCTAGTAATGGAAGGCTCCCATTTTTCATCCAGCAATCCAGGAGATAGAAGGAGTGATGCTGGTGGGGTACGGGGTGGTGGCAGGGGGAGACAAGTTAAGAACTGGCTACCAATTATGGCTCTCTGACTTGTTTTTTTGTGTGCTGGTGCAAGTTAGAGCAATCCCCAGGCTGCTCTAATTTGCACCATTTGGTAGTGGGCCCCCAAGGGACTGTTACCCACTGGGCATACAGCCAGTGTACACTCTCACAGTGGGGAAATCCTCAGCAGGGAACTACTCATGATTTCCACTCCTTTTTCTACCACCTGAGCAGCTCAGTGTAAAGCAAAATAGGGCAGAGGAACTGTCCCAAAGCATTGACTGTGACTCCTTGACTTTTTAAAATATGGTCAGCCCTCAGCCTGTAAAGAATAGACACCACGGCTTTAATGTGATGTTGCTAAAGAATGCATTTGAGAGGAACCCCAGAATTTCAGTCCACCTGGATGTCAACAGATGCATATACTTGGAATAAAAAGGAGAGTCTGATTTGAACAGACAATAACATTGGTGCATGTGATCAGCAGGGATCCAAGTTTTGTGATTAGCCCCCCCCCCCCCAAATTATCCAATAAAACATAAAAATCTGTTTTTCCACGATTAAAATGAAATGCTAAACTTTAGTTTCCCTAGCCACAATATATATTGACATATTTACAATTTTAAGCAAGTTTGAAGCCTACCGGTGTTTAGCGCTTTCCATGTGTTCTTCAATTGTCTGTCTTCAAACATACTCTACAGTCTTGCTGCATACAGAACAGCACATTACCATTAACGTGAAATTTGTCCTCACCAAAGTTAGTGACATGGTCTTGAGGGGTGATTTTTAAAGTTTTCAGCATATTTTCATAACTTTATTTACTTCCCTCTGGAGGCTGAAGTGAAATTTGAGATGCCTTAAAACATGCACCCCTATACACCATTGAGCAATCTCTGTACGCCAGAAGCAGTTTAAATTGACATAGCTAAACATACTCCAATAAAGGGCATTAAAAAATCAACCACACGAGGGAGAGGTTGTGCACACTGAATAAATGATACTGGTACTTTCAATAAAATGTAGTTAATATATTGTTTTTTTCACAAAATGTAAAAATGAAAGATTCTCTGTAAAAACACAAATTATGCATTTTTCCCCCTTGGCAAACAGATTTCTAGGATCCCTGCCAATCAGTGGTCTTGTCTCACATAGGGGCTCTCTCATTAGAGTGAAAAATCCTGTAATTTGTGTCCTCTCGCTGTCCACTTAGACGTCTGTAGGACCAGAAATAATTGCACATGTCCATTGGGATGCAGGCAGGATCCGGGCAGTTGTGACAAGAACTTGTATAAAATCCCTG
Source organism: Lepidochelys olivacea (assembly GCF_965140295.1). NCBI lineage: Eukaryota > Metazoa > Chordata > Testudines > Cheloniidae > Lepidochelys > Lepidochelys olivacea. The sequence goes on along the minus strand of NC_140411.1, from coordinate 135,310,933 downwards.
CAGCAGTTAATTCAAGTCAGGGCAAATGCCATACCAATGTCTCCCTCCCTTTTGTCGTAGGACGGGATGTCAAACTCATTTCATATGGCAGGCCTGATCTGATACCCTACAACTTGGCCTGGGTCATATTCAGCAATAGTTAAGATAAAAATAAAGATAAACCATGTTACAATTACTTACATTTTATTTTAGATTTTAGTGACTTCTAATGCCTGAAAAAGATATGATGGCCACTTGTCACAAGCTGAATAAAGAAATGAAAGACGGGAAGTGTTTCTCCCCCGTTTATTTTATGTAAAGGAGGGAGTCTACTGGCTGCACTAAGCATTCACCCTTGACTTATTTGAAGTTTCTTTTTCTTTGACGTGCCAGGCTGGGGTATCTACTATCTACCCAGCAGGTAAGCAATCTTCAGTGCCATTTCCCCTTGCCCACAGGGGTGAGAGCAGAAACAGTAACAACACTAAGTTGGGTCGGGCATTCCAGTAGGGATGCTCACCCACGCTCAGCTGTAACCTAGGTGGTCAGACCTCAGTGCCAGTCACCTGGATTAACTCTGCAGTATAAACATAGCCAGAATTTTAAAAATATAAAAGTATTGTAAAAGGTAACAGTACATTGCTGACAGCCTCTCCCCTAGTCCCAATTATTCATGAAATTCGTCATCCTTGTTATGAGGATGAACTGCCACCTTTGTTTACAATTTGAATGGAATTGCATATGTAATCTTCCTCCTCTGACCTCTTATCAGGAAATCTCATCTGTACAACTGATGCTAATGAACGTGCAAGTTTTGGGTTGGTGCTGTTGTCGGTCAAGTCAGATGAACTGAATCAATACTTGTACTAGTGAAATGAACCCAGTAATGCTTACATCAGGTGTTTCTCCCTCCCCTCCCTTCCTTTTCCATTTCTACCACATTTTACCAATGTACTGTTCTTGGCACCTGAATAAACACTTGCAAATATTTACAATTCCCCCACCTTTCCATAGCCCTTTTTTGAGATCTTTCCCATAACTCCCTCATATAAAACAGTTGAGTTCCTCCTCTTTCTTAATATAAACATGGAACTAATGTGCCCCTTGTCACAGTGGCCATCTGTTATGTGTATAGTACTAATTCCATTGCTCACAGATTTAGTCGGGGTGCTCCTACTTATTTTGCATTGCAATCTATAACTTACAATGAACGATTCATTGAAGAGACAGAAAATAGGTTTGTTCTTTGTTAATAAACTGTAAATTATTCCTATATTCACAACTGTTCCCCTGTGATTTGTTCCATTCTCCAGGTAATATATACTGGTTATAAAGACATTTTAGTAAGATGGGCTCTGCTAGTTACAATAAATGAAGTTCATCTTTACTATTAATGGACTTAATTTGTCACCACATCTAAGCTTACATTTTTATAACTTATATTAAAAAAATTACCCATGAATACACTTCTTTCAACAATTGGTATGCAGTTGTCTACAAACACTTCACATTTGTTCCATGGGTAATGGCTCTGCCATTGCATCACAACTAGCCAGGCTCATATTTTTGTTAAGATGGACTAACCATGACACATTAGGAACTAACATGTCCTCTTCAACAATGGGTACACGCTAACTTTCTCCCATCTTCTTGAACAAACCTTTTTATATTGCAGAGGATTCAAAGAAAATCCATGAGGACAATCCAAGAATTCAGCAATAGAGAAGTGACATTACATCCTTCTTGCGCCCATGTTGATGCACAAGGACAAAACTAGATTCTTCCATTCCTCTCTATGTTGCTTCTATTTGCTTTATGGTGTTGAGATTCACTGTTCTGCCCCGCCTTCAGAGGGTTAAGGTTTCTCTTAGGTGCCCCCATTTTCTCACATGAGTTGGTTTCCATTTGAAACCTCTGGAACTAGAGAGGAGGTTATGTAGATTGTCAAGCACTGGGTGATGCACTTTCATTGGTCTGTATAATCAAATAGTCATGTCCTACATGCTGGACAAGCTTCCGGATGGCTTTCACAGCCAGTCCTTAGCTAAACAATGCAGTGTGCTTTAGCTTAGAAGTGATGAAGGCATGAATGGCCATGGCTAAGCTTTTATCTGATAGGAAAGGACACAGTCTCCTAGCAAGCTAAAGGTGAGTAAGGCACTTCTGGGCACTATTGCAGTTTGTCTGTTTAGTATCATCTATGTATTCAGAAAAAGCCCTAGAGCTCACACTACTTTAGAACATCAGATGACAATCATTCTGTAGGATACTAATTCCAAGTTCATCTCAGATCCTTGAAATACACAAGTGATGCTAATGTAATCGAGGAAGTATTATCTAGACTGAACTTATCTAGACTGAAGCCATATAAGTCTCTTCCAGGTACTTACCTCTCTCAGACACTGGGGACATCTGAAAGAACAAGGTATAGGTGTATTGGTAGCAATGAGGCATGTAGTATCCCACTGTCTTTCCTAGTTTTTTCGTTTACATTGAATAGGAGTGGGCCTTGCGGGGACGCAACAAGTAACAGATTGTTGGGGTGAAGAGGGAGCTTCCCATCACGATCCTTCAGGACCTATTAAAGAAAGGAAGCATAGCCCAGTGGTTAGGGCATTAGCCAGATTGAGACACCTGTTATCAAGTCCTTGCTCTACCACAGACTTCCTGCCTGACCTTAGGTAAGTCATTTTGCCTCTCTGCCTCCATTCCCCATCTGTAAAATGGGGATAATAGCACTGACCTACATCAAAGGGCGTTGTGAGGATAAATACATTAAAGATCATAAAGCAAGCAGATAATATGGGTGATGGGGGGCTATGTAAGTGCCTAAGATATATTAAGAGAAATGAGCAAAAATAAATTAAGGTTCTATTCTGCCAAGTGCTGAGCACTGATTCAGCAAGGCGCTTAAGTATGTGCTTAACTTTGATCATGTTGGTAGTCATTTTGCGTTTAGTGGGGAGTAAACCTTTATTGTCACCCTTTCAGTCTTGGTAGGCCTCCTAGATTAGCCAGCAGTACTTCATGGTTGACCATGTGGAAGACTGCTGATAGATTTAGTTGACAGGTTATTAATAACCCTGAGCTCCCTGTGTGTATATTGTAATCATTTTTCATGGTAACTATTTGTTGTTTGTCTTGATTTACCACAGGGCTCAGATTACCCAAGCTGATATTGCTATGCTTCCACATAGCTTCAGTAATGAAGGGGCAGATTCTGATAGCAGCTTACTTCACAAATAGTCCAGCTGACTGGAAAGGGGGTGCTTGTGAAGTAAGTTACTATTTCACATGGGTAATATTCAATGACAGAATTGGCCCTAAGTTAATTGGGCATCTTTCTCAAATGTTTGATAGTACAGAAGACTCTTTACTATGCAACATTTTTCGAAAATTTCATGTCTTAATGTGCCACTTCACTCTCACATTTTTGATCTGTCCTTTTAAAAGAGCAGAGGGTTTTTTTTAAATTAACCTTAAATAAATGTTACGAAGTACCTTATAGAACATAACATGAAATCCAATGAGTAAATAGTTTTAATCTTAGCTGTCCATTTTCTTTTCACATATTAGTGTGTTCTCTGTTTAGCATGTTTTTGTGATGGGGTGTATAAAGCCCATACCAGTGACAAAGAGGTTAAAAAGCTGCTGTTGGCAACTCTGACTCATCTCTTCTGGCTCTGTCAGTTATGTGAGGGGCAGATCAGGGGGTTAAAAGCAGGAACTGGTAGGCAGCTCTGGGAGAGAGCAGACAATAGCTCTACAGAATGCACGAGGAACCCCTGGAGAACTTCAGGAAACTTGTTCTCCATAAGGACACTCACTGATCTCATATCCCTGTAAGGAGGCAGCAGACTCCAGCATACTGCCTGGGCAGACAAGCTCCACGGTGAGCTGTCAAGCATTTGGTACGCAAGTTACCCTCCTCCCCTCCCAAGTAGTGAATCTGGGACCATACTGGAAGGACTTGGGGAATGGGAGCCAGGAGCCCCACCCCCCTCAAACGGTGCCAGACTGTTAGCCCTAATTTAGTACTGTCAAGGTTCCTTCCCCACTCTGAACTCTAGGGTACAGATGTGGGGATCTGCATGAAAGACCCCCTAAGCTTATTTCTACCAGCTGAGGTTAAAACTTCACTAAGGCACAAAGTCTTTGCCCTTGGATTAGGTAAAATGCTGCCACCACCAAGTGTTTTAGACAAAGAATAGGGAAAGGACCACCTGGAGTCCTATTCCCCCAAAATATTCCCCCAAGCCCTACACCTCCTTTCCTGGGGAAGGCTTGATAATAATATCCTCACCAATTGGTACAAGTGAACACAGACCCAAACCCTTGGATCTTAAGAACAATGAAAAATCAAACAGGTTCTTAAAAGAAGAATTTTCATTAAAGAAAAGGTAAAAGAATCACCTCTGTAAAATCAGGATGGTAAATACTTTACAGGGTAATCAGATTCAAAACATAGAGAATCCCTCTAGGCAAAATCTTAAGTTACAAAAAGACACAAAAACAGGAATACACATTCCCTCCAGCACAGCGAATTTTTTACAAGCCATTAAACAAAGAAAACCTAACGCATTTTCTAGCTAGATTACTTACTAACTTTACAGGAGTTGGAGAACTTGCATCCTTGATCTGTTTCCAGCAAAGGTATCATACAGACAGACAAAATCCTTTGTCCCCCCACCTCCAGATTTGAAAGTATCTTGTCCCCTCATTGGTCATTTTGGGTCAGGTGCCAGCAAGGTTGCCGTAGCTTCTTAACCCTTTACAAGTGAAAGGGTTTTGGCTCTGGCCAGGAGGGATTTTATTGCACTGTATACAGAAAGGTGGTTACCCTTCCCTTTATATTTATGACAAGTACTGTGAGGACCCTAGTTTGTGCGCACTGAGGTACCCCATGGACTTTGCAGCACCAGGTTAGCGGGAGGTGCCTGCCAGCACCCCAAGGAATATGACACATGTATGCTGTTCTTCATGTCCCTTTTCATCATACAAAGCTTTCCCTTCTCATTTAGAGTATGATAAGTATTCCAATCAAATCACAGTCTATTAGGTCCCCATTTTTCAAAGAGTACAGTAATTTCCCATCAACATCAAAGCAGATGTGACTGTTACATTTTCTGTTTTAAGGACTGGAAGCACTAGTTTATTTTCTCACTGCAATTTATTTGTATTTACAAAACAGCGCTGCAAAAATAAATCTCTGTTTAGGCTACTCTTAGAAAAATAGGTTGAATATATTTGCAATTTTAAAAGAATGTATTGTATTGGAGCAGCTAGTGCTAAATCTATGCTTGCATGTTTTAATGTAATTGAAGTAAATAAATTTGGCCACACTCAAAATGCTGTTTAACAGTAGATGGAGAGTCATTTTAGAGCAAACAAACCAAACTCACTACGTTTTGTAGCATCAAAGCCTCACATTCTTATCAAAACACATGGCTTGCATAACATTAATATTACAGATTTCAATGGTCAACTATATATTGGGTCCAACATTGTGAATCATTAGGAAAAGGATAGATAATAAGACAGAAAATATCATATTGCTGCTATATAAATCCATGATAGTCCCACATCTTGACTACTGTGTACAGATGTGGTCGCCCCATCTCAAAAAAGATATATTGGAATTGGAAAAGGTTCAGAAAAGGGCAACAAAAATAATTAGGGGTATGGAACAGAGTCCATATGAGGAGAGATTAAAAAGACTGGGACTGTTCATCTTAGAAAACAGATGACTAAGGAAGGATATGCTAGAGGTCTCTAAAATCATGACTGGTGTGGAGAAAGTAAATACGAAAGTGTTATTTACTCCTCATAACATAAGAACTAGGGCTCCAAAAATAAAATTAATAAGCAGCAGGTTTAAAACAAACAAAAGGAAATATTTCGTTAACCTGTGGAACTCTTTGCCAGGGAATGTTGTGAAGGCCAAGACTATGACAGGGTTCAAAAAAGCACTAGATAAGTTCATGGAGGATAGGTCTATCAATGACTATTAGCCAGATTGGACAAGGATGCAAAACCATGCTCTGAAGTGTCCCTAGCCTCTGTTTGTCAGAAGCTGGGAATGGGCAACAAGGTGATTACCTGTTCTGTTCATTCCCTCTGAAGCACCTGGTATTGGCCACTTTCAGAAGACAGGATGCTGAGCTAGATGGACCATGGGTCTGACCCAGTATGACTGCTTTTATGCTCTTATAAATTTGAGTTGGAAAACTGAATTGGCCTGAAAATTGCCAGAGGTACTATAAGATAAAGGAGAAAGATCATGCAAAATTTGGAGGGGAATTGTCAAATTCTTCACAAGTTACTAGTCATAAAAAAAATCACATCAATGCAGTTGGCTTTTGTCCGTTTCCCTCTAGTTCTAATCTAGCTCAGGAATATTCCTTCATCCTTTGGAATACTATGAGCTCCTTTAACTCTTTTTCTGGCTGTATTTTTTTAAAAAAGGTTTTAATTAAGCAAATGTTATTAGTGATTTTTGTGGTGGCCAGTTATTCCTACTCTCACTGACTTCATAGGAATTAAACAAATGTCTTTGAGGTGGATAATTTGGCTGGAAATCTCATTAAAACAGTCTTTTGTGTGCTGTTTTGATACTTCTTGCTTCTGCCTTGAGGTGACAGTGATATTAAGATGGGTCCAAACTGCAAGTTCAGATCCAGATCTAAAATTTCCAGAAGTTCAGGGTGTTTGCATCTAGGGTTTTACTTTAGTAAAGAGCTAGGGGTCAGCAGCTTTGTCTGGATCAGGATTTGCACTTTCTGAAAGTTGGGGAGTTCGGATCTAGGATATTGACTCAGAGCCATCCCTAGTGAAAAGGTGCACTAGTAATATACAAATGTAGACTTAAACCCAACTCTTCTGAACCTCATAAAAATTCTGTTCACATATGTTTCAAGTTTTCGGTGAAATCTTGGGCTCAAGAGTTTCTTGTACAAACGCGTTCTCCCATCTTTAGCACTAACCAAATCAACTTTTAACTCCAAAATGCTTTTGACAAAATGTAAATACAAGAGTGTTCAGTGTCTCTCTCTTGTTTATACTTGGTATTAATGAACAACAAAGAGAACTGGATTTTTAAATCTCATGTTGCAGGTCAATTATTTTATTATTGCATGATTGTGTCTTCAAACAAAGCTTGCTGTCTTTTGGCTTTTTTGTTAAATGAAATTCTGGCACAGCCTATTGTGTTTATTTTACTTAGCCATGTTTTCCCCAAACACAAATCCATTTTCCCCCATTGTTTGCTTAAATAAAGAATGAAAATTAAGTATCTCAATTTTTATTTTATAATGAAAACTAAAAGTAATTACTCTAAAACTTTGTTAATGCAGAATTAAACTTGCCCAGTGCTGCCTTGTACCTTTCCAGGATGCGGAGAATTGCTAAATTTCTGAAAACCAATAAGTACGAAGTTAAAGTGTGCACCACTCCTGCAATGCAATCTTAGCTCTTCCCCCTGGAGCCTGGCAATAGGCAGTGGAAATGGTTCAGTAAAGGTGGTGCCACAATAAGCAAGTCTGAGGAAGGGCTAGAAGGATGTGCCATTGTTTGTAGTGTGTTCCACAGTTCTGAATTCCAGCATTTATCTGCATGCACTCCAGCTAAACTCAGTGTGTTAGGGGTAGTTGTATTAAATGGTGAAAAAATTAACTAGAGCAGGTTGGTTGCTATGGAGTAAGGATGTCACACTTCCTGTACACTCTAGATGTAGTCCTTAGTTTCCTGGGACATGCTTCCTGCTGGGGCCAAAAACAAAAGAGCCCAGGACAGGGAAGTCACAGGCTGCAGCTACAGAGAGTGGCAGAAAGTTTTGTTACCCCATTGCTGTAGACTACCCTTTATTATGAACAGAGGTGACACCAGTCTGCTCATCATGTATAGTTGGGAGAATTGTCATCGTGATATGATAAGACTTGTGTGACACTGCATCCCATATTCTTCATAGTGTTATTATTATGATATGATCATGGCATAATTATGATGCATTTTGTACAAGTTAAGTCATCTGAGGTGTAATAGAAAAAGTTATGATTTGCTGAATATGATTATCCTATTTCTATGCATGTATCATTTTTGTATCTGAAGTCATAAATACTGAGTATGTATCTGTATTTCAAATGTAGTTACACCTGAGTAATGCCCACTAGACCAGATGCTTTTAGGCTAGATAGCTGGTTGGGAAGGGCCTATTCAGGGAAATGAGCCATTAGGGAAAACAATAGGCCTTAGGACAGGGATGGCCAACCTGAGCCTGAGAAGGAGCCGGAATTTACCAATGTACATGGCCAAAGAGCCACAGTAATATGTCAGCAGCCCCCCAGCAGACCTCCCCCCACTCCCAGTGCCTCCCACCCACCAGCAGCCCTGCCAATAAGCGCCTCTCCCTCCCTCCCCGCACCTCCTGATCAGCTGTTTTGTGGCATGCAGGAGGCTCTGAGGGGGAGGAGGGAAGTGCAAGGGCATGGCAGGCTCAGGGGAGGGGGCGGGAAGGGGTGGAGTGGGGGCAAGGCCTGTGGCAGAGGCAGGGATTTTGCTGTGAGCACCCCGCGGCTCATTGGAAAGTTGGCGCCTGTAGCTCCAGCCCCGGAGTCGGTGCCTAGACAAGGAGCCGCATATTAACTTCTGAAGAGCCGCAAGTGGCTCCGGAGGCACAGGTTGACCACCCCTCCTTATTTCCCACCTGGGGAGCCGTCCTGAGAACACTCCAGATAGTCTGTAAGTAATGGCTGCTATGACTCTACAAGGACATGTGACCAGGCCACATGATTCTGGACTCCATCTTGGGATGTCAGTATTTTTCCACAAACTGGACTGGGAACCAAGTTTTAAACCAAAGGGTTCCTGCCATATGCTAAAGCTATATAAGGCAGGGAGTGACATCATCTGTTGTTCTTCAGTCCCCACATAAGAAACTCCTGGAAGCACCTGAGGAACAAAGACTGAACTGGTGGAAGAGCTGGACCCAGGCTAAAGGAATTTCTAGCCTGTATATGAAAGATCTGGGGATTCCAAGCTGTCAAGCAAGTGCAGTTTGCCCCTTAAAAATATGAAGCCTGCTTGTATCATCAACCAGGGTGAGAATATGCTAATTCAGATCCTATCTTTCTCGTATCTTAGACTTAGTTTGCGTTTTTTGTTTATTTGTTAGGTAATCTGCTTTGATCTGTTTGCTATCAGTTATAATCACTCAAAATCTATCTTTTGTAGTTAATAAACTTGTTTGCTTTATCTAAACCAGTGAGTTGGAGTGACGTGCATGGGAAATCGTAGCTCAAGGGGCAAAGGCTATTGCATATCCCTCTCCACATTGGGGATGGGGGGTGGAGGTGGGGAAATACAAACTCTATGAGCTTACACTATACAGTTCTTTGTGCAGAGCAAGATGGTATAATTTTGGGTTTATGCTCCAGAGGAGAGCGGGGAGTTACCTTGGCTTTAGCCTTTCTATTGTTAGTTCACACACAGTGGCTAAATGCATGTAAATGCAGCTGGGTGTCTCCCTACCTGTGTGAATGCTGGTGGAAGAGGATTGGGAGCAGGTCTGCAACTTGTCACAGCAGTGCAGTGAGAGAGGGAGCCCAGGGTGGTGGATCAAAGGCTCAGTGGTACTCCAGTTCCAGGTGGCACCCCGGGGGGTGGGTATATGATTTGAAGGATCCAAGTATGCCTCACTTCAGTGCTGTACTTTGTAGGTTGTGTCAGTAAAGGTGCAGGAAGGTGTTTTCTGGCCCTGGGGATTGCCAGCAGTCTGGTGGCATACATGGCAGTGTTCTCTTGGGGCTTAGTGAGATGTACGTGAAGGAACCCTCAGGGCAAGGATGAAGGAGTGGTAATATTTGGAAAACTTGGGCTGGTTTGTGTGGGGTAGGCTGTGTGTCTGAGGGGAGGCCAGGTGTAGGTAGCTCAGTCTGCAATTCTTGACCTAAATTTGAGTTTTGCCTTAGCAAAGAGAAGGTGTTAGATTTTTGTCCTATTGTGTTCATGTGCTTTGTTACCGAAATGTTCAGTGGTACCTATGAGGGTGGAGTCCATTAAATAACCCCTTCATATCAAATCTCCTCCTCCCAAATATCACACCTTTAATTACCTTTGTCATCTCTTCCCTGTTTGTAGGGGGTGATATGGATGCTTAGTTTGCTCTTAAAATCATGACAAATAAATACACTCACCAAAAAAACCAACAACCCTTTAAGCATTATTTGCCCATATATCGGGTCCAGTTTTGCAACTTGTACTCACAAGTAACCCTGTGATTGTGTGTATACCCCACACTGGCAGAGAAAACTAGAGTCAGGACATTATCATTGCACCTGATTTTGGCCTTTGGCTACGCAGCAGGGGCAGCCATAAACTGGGAAGCGAATGGTCACATCCTCACATTCCAAACCAGTCACATTTGAAATAAGGTGCTATTGGGCTGTTAGCAAAACGATCCTGTCCTGATAGTGCCCATCACCACCAGATAAAGAAACAGATCTTCAGATGGTTAAAGAAAACTTAGTTAGATACCATCCTGTCTGGCAAGAAATAATTTATCAATGGTTGTGGCTGTGAAACCCTTATTTCTGTATTGTGTTAACTTTATGGCCCCCACTTTTTTGTTAATCTGTCTGGTTCTCTAATTGTTTCTATTTGCTGTATAATTAATTTTGCTAGGTGTAAGTTAATTAAGGTAGTGGAATATAATTGGTTCGAGAATAATGTTACAATATGTTAGGACTGATTAGTAAAATTTCAGTAAAATGATTGGTTAAGGTATAGCTGAGAATATTATGATATAAACTATATATATATTACTATTCAAACAGGAAGTGGGTCGGAAATTGGAATCATGCTTGCTGGAAATTAACCCCAATAAACATCGCATTGTCTGCATTTCCGACTTATGGTTTTTTGCTGCTTGCTGTCTGTGTGACAGGAACCAGGGAGGTGGGAAGGTGAAGGGAAAGCCCTCTATTGTTCAGTATAAGATCAGGAAAAGCCTGTGAAAAGCCTGGAGAGGAGTAAAGTACCTGTGAAGGACTGAGCCTCGGGCGGGAAAAGGGCCTAGAGACAGCCCAAGGTAAGAAGTAAGTCCAGTTAGGCAAGAAGGCGTCTGAAGAAGCAGATCTTAGGTGCAAGCTACAGGATCCCTGGATTGGAACTGAGACTAGAGGCAAAGCCTGGGTTTCCTTACCTGCCACTGAGGAGGGCGGCATAAAAGAGACCTTGAGACAAGGGGTGTAAAGACTACTGAGCACAAAGTTAGGCCAAAGATCTGGTGTAAGGTTATTAAATTACTGTTTTGGAGGATTGGATTACTCAAAAAATGGTGGGACTGAATGTGACATATCTTGAGGGTGGAGTCATTAGAAGCACCAGACCATCACAGGACCTGAATAGTTCCCAGATGGAAGGTGTCTCAATGCTGCATCCAGCTACCAGAGGGTGTGCCAGCTGGTGAGTCACTCTTCTACAAGCCCTTACTGATGTGATGCATCAATGGGACTATACATCTGAGTGAGAAATGTAGGCTTAGGTCCTTTAGAACTGATTTGAAAAATCAGACTTCATTAATTTTCTTCTTTGTTTTTCTTTCTCTAATGAGTGGGAACACCAGAAGTAATAGCCCTTAAGTAGGGAGTCACATTGTTATAGTGGAAAATAATAGACTTGGTTGACAGGGAAATGGTAGATGGGAATTGGGTGGGAGAAGAAACATCTTGCATGATCCTTAGACAATTTCTTCTGATCCATGCAGTCCAACAGAAAAAAAATATTCACTGGAAACATTCAACATGCTGTAGCTCACGGAAGCTCATGCTCAAATAAATTGGTTAGTCTCTAAGGTGCCACAAGTACTCCTTTTCTTTTTCCACTTATTAGGGAAATTGTAGTGCATCCTACAACTCTAGACACCCCCAGCAAGATAGAGTCCTGAACCCTATTCTGTTTTGCAGACACTGCAGCTCCAAAAAGGAGGAGGAGTTCCTGAGCATGTTTCCTCCAAGGATCCTGGAAACATTCCTCCTGCCTCACCTCAGCAAAGGCAGAATGATTCCAGGAACTTTTGCTATTAGTGTCCCTCTGTACCTACCCTTTCTGTGGGTATGGCCTATATAAGCCCTCTGTGTTTACCCACTTTGTAAAAGGGTTATAATAATAGGTATCTGCTTCCACAATGGGTCTTGTGAGGCTTAATTACCTTTCAAAGAATACAGTGAATGAACAGCTCTATGTAAATTCAGTTGTACCGGAAAGATCCCTGGCACAGAAGTGTTTGTTGCCTGAACTGAGCAGTTAATACTATTATTTGTATTTTTTTATGGTAATGACTCAACACCAGCCAAGATTGGGACCCTGTTGTGCTAGGGGGTAGTAGACAGTCCATGCCCCAAAGAGCTAAATAGATAAGACATCCAAAGGATATAGGAAAGTGATAAAACATATGAGCAGTGAACAATGTGGTGGTGGCAAATGGTGGCAGGTTAGTTCCACAACTTCTTTTGGGTGTGGTTTCATTAGGAAGGCATTAGCTAATTATGTTATTGTTTGCCCTGTACACATACAACAATGTGGTTTATTTTTGTTCTAGATGCTAAATGTTATACTAGGATCCTACCAGGGGTGAAAGTAAGTTGAGTGACTTACCGGTACTCTGGGGCCAGCTCTGGCCCCTGGAAGAGGTGGGGCCTAGGGCGGAAGGGGTGGGGTTGAGGGGGTCAGAGTCAGCCCCAGCCCACCCTGTAAGATAAGTGCCCCCCCCACCGGTGTAGCAGCAGCAGCCTGGGGCTCCGGGGGCTATTTAAAGGGCCCAGGGCTCCACTCTTTTACCGCCCTGGCCCTTTAAATAGCTGCTGGAGCCCGGGGGAAGCGGTGGGGCTCCAGCGGTTATTTAAAGGACTGGGGCGGCAGAGGCAGCTGGAGCCCTGGCTCTTTAAATAACCCCTGGAGCCCCTGCTACCCCAGGGCTCCGGGTGGTATTTGAAGGGCCCGCGGCTCCCCTGCTTCTACTGCCCCGGTCCTTTAAATAGCCGCCGGAGCCCTGGAGTAGCAGCAGTGGGGCTCCAGTGGCTTTTTAAAGGGCCCGGGTGGTAGAAGCACGGGAGTCCCAGGCCATTTAAATAGCTGCTGGAGCCCTGCAGCCGCTACCCCAGGGCTCCAGCAGCGGGGCTCTGGAGGCAATTTAAAGGGGCTGGGGCTCCAACTCCAACTCCAACTCCAACTCAGTTGTGCTGAACTCACCGTAATCATTGCTATATGGCAGATCGTTGACCCTGAAATCCATCTACCTTCTTACCTGGGACTACATATATAACTCTCTCTGAGGTTGGGATCTACCTAGGAGAACAGAGGAAAGAGTGGAAACTTCAGTGTCAGGGTGGGCAATGGTCAGACTCATAATTTGATGGGGAAGCATTCACCCCTTACACCATAACTGGGATTTACAGTGAGGGGAGAAATAGCACTACATTGATGGAAGATTAGGATGGTTCACCTGAGGCAGCCACCTTTTCCAGTAGAATACCAAAGAATGGCAAGGAGAAATACATTCTTTTAAAAAAGGGGCTGTTGAAGAATTTCTATTCATTTATTTTTTTTTCTTCACTTCATTTGTTTTGTGTGGAAAACTATGTATCTTTCTGCAAGACTGCAGCTTCTGGTCTGACCAGTCAAACAAACGAACAACTGACTACTATCCTTAATAGTAATGCTCCCTGGAAGCTACTGTGTGAGTGCTGAATGGTTTTTTTGCCTAAACTCTAGTAAAACCCTTCAGTTAAAAATTATTTGTACTCTTGTAAAAAGGGGTAATATAAAATTATCAAAATAATGTAATTATAATAATTAGCAAATTGTGAAGAAAGCTCTTTAAGACCTATAACTGCACAGTCAAGCTACTATCACTATAATTTATGGGTTGACATTTTACCTGAGCTTTAAGCAACTCTAACAGTTGCTTCGCTACTTGTTAAAATAAGTGCATAGCTCTGAGTAATTATAGTATAAAGTTATATGGTAAACTGATTCCAGACTGTGAGACAGAGCCTTCTGATAGAAGTAAATCCATAATCCACTGCAACATTCCTTCTATATTTTAACCTGATTTCTTCTGAACTCTAGTAAAAAATTATTGAAATATATTTTGTTCAGCCTCCTTTTTTCTTGATAGTGACACCAATGTGTGGAGAAGTTACCTTTTGTGGCAGGAAAGGGAGAATTATGAATGTGCTGGGGATGTGGCAGCTGTTGTCTGCCTTTATGTTGCTTCCATTGGAAAATACAGAACACGGTGGTGACTGTCTATTATTAGAGAATGAATTTCAGCAGCTGCCTAACAATGTAAAGGCAAAAAATAAAAAGGAATATTGGATTTCTATTTTTCCCCCAGATACCATGATGAGAGGATGGGGGTAAGAGGCGATCTGTTTCTGAAATACTGCTACATTAAAGTTGCACTTAGAAATGTAGCATTCATTGCTGAGTGGCAGATTTTATATTAGGTTTGTGGATTTATTCAGGTGAACCCCATTCCTTTCTAATGACTCATCCCTTTCTCAGTCAATTTTTGCAGAAGAGTCCCTTTGGTATAAGGTATACCCACGCCCTCATATTTGGCTTTGCTGGAAATTTAGTTTCTAAAACTGTGTCTATGTGTGTCAGTGTCTCTGCGTAGATCAGAAGTGGTTGCTCATTATGTACTTTTGTCAGGTACTTAATGAATTTATAAGGTATAAGTAAACTTTACTAGAAGAGGCCTGCCTACCTATGGGATGGGGAAATGGAGTTCTAATTCTGGCTTTGATGCTGATTCCCTATGGGCACATCACGTAACCACTTTGCCTTAGAAGAATCAGAGTGGTCCAGTCGATAGGATATGACATATGTACAGTTCAGGGGACAAGAGGCTCTCTTCTTAGCTGTGGCAATGACCATGGGCAAGTCCCATCACTTCTGTCTCTGCCTCACAGGGCTGATCAAGCAGAAGTAGATGAGCAAGAAGAGTCTGCACTCTGGGAGTTCTATTATTGGATCATGAAGAAAAGCCGGGGTCTGGCCTGCAGCCACCCCAGGACCCTGCACAGCCACTCATTTTTTCTAATACTCATACTCTAGGGATAAGCTCTTGCCAGTTGTCCAGGCTTCTGTGGTCTTGTGTCAATACAAACATCCTCCCGTCAAGATGCAAGCCAGGTCCAGGCTCACTGAACTTTGCACCCATCACTTAAACTTCGCTGCGTTTACTCACCCCTTAATCTTATTGCCACTTGTGCGTTCTACAGTGGATGATGTCTCAGAAGATAAAACAAGTTTGGCCACACACAATAAACCCCCCAAGATCTTGTGTTTGGCAAAACTTTCTAATCTCCCCTGAGACATCTGCTTCTTTAGAAGTGAGGAACTGCTGGCTGCCCTGGAGCCCTGTAGCGATGTGTGTCGGAGGGCCTGCTCTAAAATTTATGGAGCATAATAATTCTATAACTGTAATGCTAATTATATATTACCACTTTTTATAACAGCATACAGAGAAAAGATTTATAACTTAACAGGTTTACAGGAGCTTAAGATGGTCTGTTAGCTGAACATTAGCATTTGTGCTATAGCTTCCATGGACTTTTTCTGTTAAGGACAGTATTCAGTTGCTTGAATGATCTTACCAGAAACTGCAGCCTAAGAGATGCAGGTCCAGAGTCCAGAATTTCAGTAATAAGTTCCTTATTGAAGCACTTATTCTTTTAGTCTCTCCCTACAGAGGCAGGGGAAAATCCAGAGGGGTGGGGTAAATAAACCTTATTTAAGGGTGAATAAACCAACACTATGTGGTAGCTGGCCAATGGGAGGAAGAATTTCCAGGGGCAGGGTTCAAACTGGGTTATTTCTTACTAGGGATATGTGAGAGGAATCAGCTTCTGGGAGAGGCTGAGATGCCTTTCAGTGGGGAGGATAAGGAAGAATTGTAACATGGGTGTATTCAGATGGAGGCTCCTCTCAATCCTTGCAATGCTTCTCTTTATGGGCAGAATTTGTGCTAGTGGACCACAGTTCAATTTCTCCATGTCTGATTTCCATTTAGATTGCATGAACATGGTGGTTCCAATGTCTGGAGTTCACCTGACCTTAGCTGGAACACTACACAAAGGTGTAGCAAAGATGAATTCTTCAGGGGGGCTGAGGCTGATGTATGCCATTATCTTCTTTCATTCCTAACAATGTTCACAGCATTAAAAAAAGAAAGCTTTCTCAGAAGTATGAGCAGACCGTCAGGAAAAAAATGAATACGCTACTATTACGTTTTGGTTTTACCTGTTTTGAGCATGGTTTTTGAGTGTTTTTAAGGAATTGTGAATGTTTTATTAAAATTCTATCTTTATTGACAGTAGGGAAAGACATTGGGGCACATGTTAATTTAAATAATGTGTAATGTAAAGAACCACTAAGGAGGTTGTGGAAATATAATTATGCCATAGAACAGTTTAATATTAACTAATATTACAAATGGACTGTAAAAGAAGTAGCCTTGCTAAATTGGAGGAGACCTCCAATTAACATCTGAAGGGTACGTTTAGGTTCATGATTATAAGACTATACTTCCGTCTGTTGTCAGTGGACTGATCATCCACTGATATGCTCAAAGATGAAATAGTATAAGTGGTAGTTGCATTCCAGTTTGCTTAACTAATCATTTTCTTTTAAAATAAAGTTTGGTCGCATCATTCAAAGTGTTGCCTAGTGGTCCTCTACTAATGAAATTTTTGACCTAGAGGCTTGAACCTGAAAAAGAAATTGGGTTTTATTGCACACTTATCTTTAACAATTTAATATTAATTGGGAACATTTCAACCTAGAAGTTACAAAAGGTTACAGCGGGTGTCCACTTGTGCAATGTAACATGCATGTTTGGGGCCTCCATGTTTACTACTTTCTGCTTAATTGATTTTTAACAGATTCATAGTTCTTTTGCATTTTTACTATATTCCAAGCTAAATACACAGGGTTATCTTTTCACCAGTGCTATGACCTAGGCTACGGCAATCATTATGAATGTAACATGTAAGGTTTCTGAATTGTTTTATTTCTAAGATTTTTCCTTATTTCTCCCTAGTGACAAAGGAGTTGATTGTAATATGACATAAAATATGTGCAATAGTGATTTTCCACTCCAGCTATTTGACATTAAGATCAATCATTAGATTAAATAATTTTTGGAGGGAGGTGCGGAACTTTCAGTTTAGATTCTATATTAAATCAAACAGGTTTCAAAAATTAAAGCACAATGTGTGAGAGATTTTACTCCACTGAAAAATGTTGAAGCAGGAACAATATCTAAAT
Organism: Lepidochelys olivacea; assembly: GCF_965140295.1. Classification (NCBI taxonomy): domain Eukaryota; kingdom Metazoa; phylum Chordata; order Testudines; family Cheloniidae; genus Lepidochelys; species Lepidochelys olivacea. The sequence continues at coordinate 135,293,623 of NC_140411.1, read as the reverse complement.
GAACCTGTTTGAAATTTTTTGGCACATTCAGAATTTGCCTAATAGGATGAATAATAAAGTCAATAAATAAGCATAACTTGTTCAACATGTCCTGACAAAGTGGTCCCCAAAGAAGGAACGATAGAAAATTAAGAGCAGTGGAAACATTTTAACTAGCAAACAGAAATCTGGAATACAGACAGTGTACTGGAACATCTCAATAGATCCATAAGTTTTTCTTTCATCTTTTTTGACCAGAGAAATGGGTCTGCATTAATTCTTTTTATTATTCCAGATAAAAAATACTTCAAGCCTGCTCTTGTTCCAGTACAGGTCAATGTCAAAACTCCTATTTGTATTAATGAGTAGGAAACATTGTTTCAACACGTCAACATAAAACATTAAAGCACATTTAAACAATGTGACACACTGTAGTTTAGGAAGGAAAGAAGGCTCTCTATTTCAATTTAGAATAATGGAATAATTGAAGATTAGGGTTGGAAGAGACCTCAGGAGGTCATCTAGTCCAACCCCCTGCTCAAAGCAGGACCAACCCCAACTAAATCATCCCAGCCAGGGCTTTGTCAAGCCGGGCTTTAAAAACCAGTAAGAATGGAGATTCCACCACTTCCCTAGATAACCCATTCCAGTGCTTCACCACCTTCCTAGTGAAATAGTTTTTCCTACTATCCAACCTAGACCTCCCCAACTGCAACTTGAGACCATTGCTCCTTGTTCAGTCATCTGCCACCACTGAGAACAGCTGAGCTCCATCCTCTTTGGAACCCCCCTTCAGGTAGTTGAAGGCTTCTATGAAATCCCCCCTCACTTGCCTCTTCTGCAGACTAAGTAATCCCAGTTCCCTCAGCCTCTCCTCATAAGTCATGCGCTCCAGCCCCTTAATAATTTTTGTTGCCCTCCGCTGGACTCTCACCAATTTGTCCAAAACCTCTCTGTAGTCGGGGGCCCAAAACTGGACACAGTACTCCAGGTGTGGCCTCACCAGAGCCAAATAGAGGGGAATAATCACTTCCCTTGATCTGCTGGCAATGCTCCGACTAATGCAGTCCAATATGCCGTTAGCTTTCTTGGCAACAAGGGCACACTGTTGACTCATATCCAGATTCTCATCCACTGTAATCCCAAGATCGTTTTCTGCAGAACTTCTGTTTAGCCAGTCAGTCCCCAGCTGGTAGCAGTGCATGGGATTCTTCCGTCCTAAGTGCAGGACTCTGCACTTGTCCTTGTTGAACATCATCAGATTTCTTTTGGTCCAATCCTCCAATTTGTCTAAGTCACTCTGGACCCTATCCCTACCCTCCAGGGTATCTAGCGCTCCCTCCAGCTTAGTGTTATCCACGAACTTGCTGAGGGTGCAATCCATCCCATCATCCAGATCATTAATGAAGATGTTGAACAAAACCGGCCCCAGGACAGACCCCTGGAGCACTCTACTTGATACCGGCTGCCAACTAGACATCGAGCTGTTGATCATTACCCGTTGAGCCCGATGATCTAACCAGCTTTCTATCTACCTTTTAGTCCATTCATCTAATCCATACTTTTTTAACTTGCTGGCAAGAATACTGTGGGAGACTGTATCAAAAGCTTTGCTAAAGTCAAGGTATATCATGTCCACCGCTTTCCCCATATCCACAGAGCCAGTTATCTCATCATAGAAGGCAATCAGGTTGGTCAGGCATGACTAGCCCTTGGTGAATCCATGTTGTCTGTTCCTGATCACTTTCCTCTCCTCCAAGTGCTTCAAAATGGATTCCCTGAGGACCTGCTCCATGATTTTTCCAGGGACTGAGGTGAGGCTGATCAGTCTGTAGTCCTCCAGATTCTCCTTCTTCCCTTTTTAAAGATGGGCACAATATTTGCCTTTTTCCAATCATCTGGGACCTCCCCCAATCTCAACAAATATTCAGAGATAATGGCCAATGGCTCTGAATTCACATCAGCCAACTCCCTCAGCATCCTCAGATGCATTGCATCCAGACCATGGACTTGTGCATGTCCAGCTTTTCTAAATAGTCCTTAACCTGTTTTTTCACCACTAAGGGCTGCTCACTCTCTTCCCATAATGTGCTGCCCAGCACAGCATTCTGGGAGTTGATCTTGTCTGTGAAGACCAAGGCAAAAAAAGCATTAAGTACTTTTGCTTTTTCCACATCATCTGTCACTAGCTTGCCTCTCCCATTCAGTAAGGGTCCCACACTTTCCCTGACCTTCTTCTTGTTGCTAACATACCTGTAGAAACTTTTCCTTCACATCTCTTGCTAGCTGCAACTCCAGTTGAGCTTTGGCCTTCCTGATTACACCCCTGCATGCTTGAGCAATATTTTTATACTCCTCCCTTGTCATCTGTCCAAGTCTCCACTTCTTGTAAGCTTTCTTTTTGTGTTTAAGCTCACTGAAGATTTCTCTGTTAAGCCAACCTGGTTGCTTGCCATATTTACTATTCTTTCTGCACATTGGGATGGTTTGTTCTTGTGCCCTCAGTAAGGCTTCTTTAAAATACAGCCAGCTCTCCTGGTCTTCTTTCCCCCTCATACTAGCCTCCCAGTGGATCCTGCCCATCAGTTCCCTGAGGGAGTCAAACTCTGCTTTTCTGAAGCCGAGGGTCCGTATTCTGCTGCTCACCTTTCTTCCTTTTTTCAGGACCCTGAACTCAACCATCTCATGGTCACTGCTGCCCAGGTTACAACCCACTTCTACTTCCCCTACCAATTCTTCCCTGTTTGTGAGCAGAAGGTCAAGAGGCGCACAGCCCCTAGTTGGTTCCTCCAGCACTTGCACCAGGAAGTTGTCCCCAACACATTCCAAAAACTTCCTGGATTGTCTGTGTACTGCTGTATTGCTCTCCCAGCAGAAGTCCCCCATGAGAACCAGGGTCTATGATCTGGAAACTTCTGTTAGTTGTCCGAAGAAAGCCTTGGACAATATTTACAATATTTTGAGTAGGTCACTCAAATGGTAGCTGGGGAACCTGGATTCAGTTCCTTTCCTTTTGTTCTTTCCCTGTGGAACATGATCATTTAGTCTCCTGAGAGTTGTAATATTTGGTTTGTTTCTGGTTGTTGGGGTTGGCATAGGGGTAGCTGGCTGATGTTTAGTGGCCTCTGACATACACAAGGTCAGACTGGATAATCTGTTGTTCCTTTCAGGCCTTAAACTGTGCATGCATCTACACAGCAGTTAACCACTTGTGGCTGGCCTGGGTCAGTTGACTTAGACTCATGGGGCTCAGGATGTAGGTCTAAAAATAGCTGTGTGGAAGTGTGGGCTTGCAGGCTCCCAGGCTCTAGCCTGGGCCCAAACATCTATATGGCTATTTTCAGCCCTACATTCCGAGCCCTATGAGCCTGAGTCAGTTGACCTGGCTCTGCCATGGGTCTTTTATTCCAGTGTAGATGTACGGAATGACTTCCATCTTGGACTTGGGTAAACCATTTTGGCCCAGATTTTAAAAAGTATTTAGGCATTGTTCTGCTCAGAACTATAAGGACTGAGACCTACTTTAAAAAGTGACTGAGGCCTCCATTTCAGAAGAGAGTACAGTGATAAGGTTCTTGTATTATAGCAGAGCTAGTTCTAAAAAGCACTATATAAAAGCTAGGTCTCTTGTTTATTACCATACTAGCATATCAGCTGCAAACTTAGGTGAGAATTACAACTATCTAAATGACCACTAACTCCTACCAATAAACATTTCTTTCTGTTTAAAAAAAAACCTAAGAAATTGAATGGCAAAAAAACTTTGTTCATACAGAGTTAAGGTTGCCCGGTTATAGCTCATGCCCTTCCAGAATGTCAGGCTCTGCAAAAACTCAAACTTCTAAAACCCAGGAAATATGAACTTTTTAAGTTTTTTATCAGTTAGACATAATTGTTTCTTCTACATCTTTGTTTCATGACAATTACACATGAGTTCCCTTGCAACAACTGCCTACTCTTGTTTTAGATTCAGCACTATGTAGGAGGATGAATAAAAAAAGTTGATTTGTATATAGACTGCCCATGTTTCCATTAAGATATTTTTATTAATAAAATATTTCTCTCCGTGTGATATGCGTAGACATGAAAGAGCCAGGGAAATAAGTGATATCTAATCATAAAATATTTAAAATATGTACAAAAATGTCAAAGAAGAAAAAAGGTCAACTATGTAAAGATGTGCATTCTACGCTTTATAACAATCTGAAAAGTGATAGTCATTTTAAATGGCCAACACAAACAAGATATAATCAGAGCTGACTTCTCTCACCCAGATTCCAGGACTCATAAGCCCCGGGAACTCTGGGGTGGGAAAGCAAGCTGACTTGTTTAACTTGGCCATAAAAATGGCTAACGCTTTTCTAACTTTTTCTAATGTTAACTTCCTTTCAGATTATTCTCTATACTTCTAATCACACTGTGAAACGTTCTGAGGCCTATTCTATATGGACTTTCACTCCCTTAGTTGCAAGTGGAACTTTGTATACCTTCCCAAAGACAGTCGATTTCACTACTTGCAAAAGGAACATAAGAATTGCCACACTGCCACACCAGTGGCCATCTCTATATATTAATACTCTCTCTATACCATTTTTTTTGTGTACCTCCTGTCCTGTAAACAATCCCATTAGTATGTCCTAGTTCAATTACCTGGCTTTCAGAATGTTGTGAAATAAGTTAAAAGTAGACTACTAAATTGTGTGAATGTTGTACTTCAGGATATAAATGTCTAGCATCCAGAGCATATCCTAGAGTAACCACTGTGACTGAGTTAGACTTCCTTAGACACACCAAGAATTAAAATGTAAATACATTTCCTTGCTTTGAGACTCAAAGCCCATATTTTCAAATGGGCCCCCCTTCTAGGGAGTGTGCCCCCCCAATTTTTTCCCTAGCAATAAATATTAGAGAAAAATGTTTGTTGTCATAAACAGGTATTTAATTTTATATCTGCAAAGACGGTAATTTTACATCTAAGTACTGTTGTGCGCTAGTGATAAACTGTGGGTGTAATTTTTTGTGCAGATAAAAATGGTGGTTGAGATGAGGCCTGTCTAAAAATCTGGCTGTACATGCAATTCTCCTTCTCACCAACACCCAAAATTCTGGCAGACAAAATTACTCTGATGCACGTCCTTACACAAACAGACGGTGCACAATGTTACGCCTCAATCTTGCAGTATTATTAGCACAGGCAGTGACTTCAGTAAGTCTCCTGGCAAATAATGAATGAAATAAGAGAATGAAATAAACAAGGAAATTAGTTTTTTGTTTTAATATGTTTCTTAACCTGATAGCATCTTTCTAAAAACTGACTGTTTTGGTGAGCTGTTGGTCAAAAGAGCAACTTCCTATTTTCAGAGGAAGCACTGTTGCAAAAGTCCAGTTATTGAATAGAACAAACCTTTTACTCCACTGTTAGAGCAAATATTAAATGCTTCTTTGGGCCAAATTCTGTCGTCCCTTTAATTGAGTAAATCGTACACTGGCGGCAATGGGAGTCTTGTTCAATGAAGGGCCATGGAATTTAGGCTTTATTTTAAATATGAGATCAAGAAATTGTGTGACCTCTTTGGCACTTGTGATAGGAGATGGCTAAGTAGATTAAGCCTAAAGTGTTCATTTTAAATTCTAGATCTCCTGCATTACACACTTCAAATCTCAGGAGGTCAATTCAAGTCTTCTGAGATAGAGAAGTAATAAATATCTATAATTCCTTTATAGTGTAGTGATCCATTCAATCAAGACCATAAAAGGAGGTCATGACAGCTTCTCCCATGAGTTGGAAACATTGGTGGTACTTGTCAGAGTAATCGTTTGCCCTTCACTCCACTGTTGTGCAACATGTTCTGTGTAAATGAGATGTTGTTCTGCACAGCTGATACGCTGCATTTGAGTGGTTTTCTCCCTCTCTGTGTTTAGGGTCCAGTCCTGAAACAGTGCACTGCACACATGGGTGGGAGTTAGCAAACTAGGGTCTATGCTTTGTAAAGACTTTGGGATGAACGAGACTAAACATTGTAACTCTTAGAACCTAGATATATAGTGACTACCACTCTCTACATACTTCATGTAAATACTGATATTTACGGTACTCTAAAGCATAGCCTTGGCCCTTCAAGTTCACAGTTCCATTTTGAGTTATTTTTCAAAGCATAACCACACTCTAATGAACAATCTCCCTTGGAGTTCCCAAGTAGCTGAATCAGACTTCTCTGTCAGATGTGAGAGATGAAGAGCCATTACAGTTAACTAGTAGTACTCTTTCTCATAAAGCCAGACCTTTAATACCTATTTAAATTTCCACTTTGTAACTTAATAATTTCACATTGAAAAATATAGCCACAGGGCTGCATGTTGAATAGATTTACTCCCTTTAGGATATTATCTCTACATTAGCAAAACAAAACACAATTAATAATACTATGTTTATACTATGTTATTTTATGGAAAGTCTCTCTCACCAGCAGGAAAGTATAAGTACTTCTAGGAAGCACTGGGGAATAATGAAAGTTGCCAAAAATGTAAAATAATACAGATTTTCTTATGAACCATGAAAATGTTATGTTTAAACTAAATCAGTAACCTTTAGCATTCGCATGAGAACAGCAAAAAATATGAACAGGGATTTTTTTTTTAAAAGTGTCTGTCTAGAAGATATTTATTTTAGACATCTGAAAACTTGGTTCTTACTTTTTATTAAATAAATAAGGCTTGAAACCTCAGATGTCATGGAAAAAAAGAGAGCCCACTAAACTAAATGCAGAAGATCAATGAGCAATAAATAGAAAAATTCTCTATTCAAATCTGAAAATGAATCTTAACAGTGGATTTTCGATTCCGTTGCTTTCTCCACGGCCTCATATTGAACCATTATGGTTGAAATTGTACTAAGATAGATTTTCCCTCTCCATTGGATTTTTTTTCCTTTTTTTTTACCCCATATACTTTTCAGAGAGTTTCCACCTTATTTCCCACTTTCTCACTTCCTTCCTTCCATCCACAAAGTCCATATACCACATGTGATAACTTTCTACTGAGGAGGGCTAGATCAGTGACTTTCTGTGACCTTTCACTGCATGCCCGCCTTCCAATGGCCAGAGGGATAACAACAGAAAAATGTGAGGCATGCTGTCTCAGGGGCTTACCAAGTTATTGAAAAGAGATCATAGCCCCTCCTCACCTGGGAGTGAATTACAGTGTTGGATTCTTAGATTCTGGTGCCAGACTTGACTGCAGTTATTCAATAGTGTATAGCTTGCATCTGTAATAGTGCCTTTAATCCTGAGAATCCCAAAGTTCTTTATCCGTTCAACAGACTGACAGACAAATTATGTCATAGAAGTTAGACCTTACCGGGTCATTCAATCAATTTTTTACTTTCCTAACACTCCAGTGTGATGTACCTGTTCAACAGCACATAGCAACACAATAGTTTAGAAGAGATAAAAGACAGAGAAAGATATTCCTAAAACTGCAGGGGTAAGTTAGGTAGCCAGAAAAAGATTATCCAAGATGTAGATCAGTCATGGGAGTTGTCTATCCAGAGAGCCCAACTCATTGGGAAGAATGAGTGCAAAAGGTACCCTAACTACTACTCCCATGAGGCACCATGGAACCTTAGGCAGATGCAATTTAATGTCAGATTGAGTCAATCTTTTCATTCCATGAAATAAAATTGTTTTAAATTTTTCATCTTGATTTGGGACTAAAACAAATGTCAGAATATCAGAATTTCCCACAGGATGGAAATTCTGATTTTTGTTCAGATCTAGTTTCCAAGAATTCCAACGTTAATTTTATAATATTTAATGTGCCCCTTGCGAATACTACAGTATTAGTGGTAAACCTTTAGGCATGCAAAGGAAAATAGCTCATATACATATAGGGACAGATTTGTGCTTTAGCATGTGCCTTCTTCTTGTTTCCTTTGCTGACAAGATGTTAGTTATTAGAGTTGATTAATGGAGTTTCTTCTTTCAGGAAACAGTAGTTGGGTCTAAGGAAGTATTCCCTAGCTGGAAGTTTCCCAACAAGATTCAGACTCTCTGACTGTCTTTTGTATATACCAGAGGTTCAGGAGTTTCTGCATGTTATGGTTCAATGGTGCTGAATTATTCTTGCATGGATCTTTTACTTCCTTCCACATTTTAGATGGCAATACACATTCAGCAGGAACAATCCAAAGTGAGATTCTATGTCTGAAGTCAGAGCACCTCTGGCAGACAAAAGTTAGTAGTACCAGATGATACCAAGAAGACCAGTACTGAAGGAAAGAATCCCACTGTACTCAAAGAGTATTGATCAGATACTATATTTGGGGTTCTCAAGGGGTTAGTAGTCCTTTAGGGAGAATAAGGGTCCACTTGGCCCATGATGACTCTGTAAACCACACCTGGGAGCAGGTAGGGAGGAAGCAGGTTGTTAGTCAATTAAACAAGGAAGCACCTGGGCTTAATAAAAGGTCTATGGAACCTTAATAAAAGGTCTAGACTGAGCACTGGAGTTAGGCAGACACTGTGTTCCCTAGGTGGGGAGCCTGAATTACGTAGAAACTGTGTTCCTAGAGCTGTTGAGATGCAATCAAGTGTGCTGCTAGGGGAGGCAGCCTGAGTTAAATGGAAGGCACATTGCAAGAATGGACAGCCCAGAAGGAGCCTGGCCAGAAGCAAATAATAAAGTTAGATGAGGGGCAAACAGACTGAGTCTGACTGAGTTTCTCAGCGGGGAAGCTGGGGTAAAAAGGAGGATGAACTTGATTTGCTTAATTTTGAACCCACTCGAACACCAAAAGTTTGAGTAAAATTCTAGCAGTGTGTTTTCATTTCTATTTAAGGAAAATTGAAAAACTGAGCAGGCAGAGAGAGAGAGAAAAATTAAAATGAAAAAATAGAATATAATCCCCCCAAAACTAGCATGGCACTAGTGGCTGGCCCAAACTATGATATACATGATTAATCTCTGTCTAATGTATAGCTCAGTCTTCTGTCCAACTAGAAAAAAGATTTTCTTTTTAAGTTGAAACCCCTTTGGGGAGGAGGGGAATGAAGGGGCGGAGAAGGGTTTCTATGAGCTTAAACTAGTTTTGTAAATTCTGAACCTGAAAAGTATTTCATGATGTTTACCTCCCCACATTCATGATTATTACCCTTCTCTCTCTCTGGTGACATCCATCATCATAATACCTGAGTGCCTCACAATCTTCAATGTATTTATCCTCACAATACCCCCATGAGGTAGGAAAGTATCATTAATCCCCATTTTATGGATGTGGAACTGAGGCACAGAGAAGCTAAGTGACTTGCTCAAGGTCACCCAGGAAGTCTGTGGTGGAGCAGGGACCTTCACTCAGGTCTCCTAAGGCCAAGGCTCGTGCACTAACCACAGTCCGTCTTCCGCAATTGTACAATCTATCAATATTGGGGCTTCTTGGCTGCAAAAAGTATACCTGTAACCCTTTAACATAAGGGTGATACCTTCTAGGATAATCTATTGCTAAAATATTTTCTTAGGAGGAAAGTAAAATACATATTTAATAGGCAAGCAGCCTATTTAACATACAGAATAAACAAACAACAGTGAATATTATGATGGTGGTACTTCATCTGAGTTCAGTTACTTTTTTATAAACAGGAATCTCTTGTTTTCTCAGCTGCAGAATTTGTCATGGTATTGTGTTCCAGGATCTCCACTTTCATTTGAAAAATAATGGCTCTTTGCCCTTAGGTTGTGAAGATGCATTCAGTTTGTTTTCAAGGTTAACTGATGAAGTGACATCAGCCTCAGTTTCATTATACAGCCTGAAACAATCATTTGGGATGATGTGAACTTTTCCATTCATTTCAATGTGTTGTGGATGCCTGAAACTTAGGTGACATATTAAATGTTAAATATAAAATGTCTAGTATTGTTTCACTGGTAATCATTTTAGTGGCATAATCCAGCTAATGTGCACAGTACTGCAGAATTTTCCAGTGGGCTGCCACGGTAGGTCTGGTTTCCCACAGAGTGCTCAGGCCTTATAAATCACAAGAATGAAACTTGAGTTCATATAATATTGGAATAACCCTGTATTTCAGTATGTGCTAGGGTTTTTGTGCGTGTCCATGTTGCTGCGTACATTGATTGCTGTCCTGAATTTGCATGTAGATGTTCATACTGAATCTTAGTCTCCCAAAAATTTGGCTCATTTCTGTCCCCTCCTGCATTTCAACAGCTACTGTAACCTACTGGCTGCTACCCTGCCATGCTTCTCTTCACTGCAGCTGGAGCAGCATTCACCTGTTAAATAGGTATTTTTCCCGGATAGGTCCCCTTGGCAAAACTTATACACCGCAGCCCCTCCTGGTCCCAGTAATCAGGATGTGTGAGGAAAAGCAGGCATAGAACTACAGCAACCCTGCCTGCTGGAATAATTTCTTGCTGCCCTAAATGGCATATGCTGGTTGAGGACTAGAGAGTAACAAAGACACCTTTCCTCCACCCCTGCCAGTGTTCAGCTGGATTGGAGTATCTGGCATAATCCCTTTAGTAAACTGGCAAATAATTGGTGCTGTCTGCTGAAGTGGTGGTATTGTCAATTGGTTCCAGCGAGTTCTGTAATTCATAGTATCCACCCTTCAATTCAGAGTTGTCTTTGTGGGTTTCAGTATTTGCATGGGAACATCCAATTTGAAGTCTCTATATAGTGCACTCTATTACTATAAACCATACGTTATAGAGTCGGACATCTGCTAAGGAGTTCTGATAGCAAACCACTTGAGTGCAACCTGTGGTTTCCTATTCCCTCCAGAACCCCAGGAAATGTCTTGAATGATATACTTATTTTTATTTATAACATGAATGGCTTCAAAACCACCCCCTCCTCCTTCCTCTCATGCTGTTCTACCCTCTCAACCTGATCTCCTACTACTTTGGACCATTAGACCTTCTCTCCCTTCAAAATTAACTGAGAAAATTGTAGTTTTTTTAGTCACTCAGAAAAAATACTGCAACTCTGAACTTGCTTTGTTTAGAGAGGTGGGTGAGTGACTTTAATTTATCTATCCAAGACAAAACTTGACAGGAGAAACTAGGACTTTTGAATGTTATTCCTTTGGTGTTTTTGTGCAGACCTATTCTCACTAAATACCACAGCTATCATTTTAAGTGGTTCATGAGATGAGGAGAAATGTACCATTAAATTTTTTTCCTTCATGTTTTTGCTGTAGAAGCCAAACACTCTGTTTCTAGCTCTCCACCTGACCCCTGGTTCCTGTCTATGTTAATGTTTGTAGCCCTGTGGCTAGACTATGTACTTTTTTGTTTATGAAGTTTTGAGACTTGTTTAATAAAAATGTCTGTATTGCCCTCCCCCACCCACTGATGTGTTGAATGGCTAGATTCTTATAATGAATGTACACGAAATCTTGCTTGATGTTTCCAATATCAACAACAATTAACTTTACAGTAGTAAGCACTCAAAGGAGCAAAGAGGACTAATACCTTACTACTTAAGCACACCAATTGTCTTGCACTAGTTTCTTGCCTTTTCATTTCCTTGTTTTTTCTGGGGTTTGCCCCTCCTCTGACTCTGATGAAATATTCACAATACTAACCCTTGCTATGATTACTCCCTGAAAAGCTGTGTTCCCGTAAATACTGATAAAAAGGACTGAAGTATAAATGACAAGTACACTATGACAGAAGTACTTAAACACATGATGTGGAAATAGTACTTATAAATATATAAGTAAAAGCACAAGTATTTTGAGCTCCAGTATTCAATGCAATTGTCTGGTCAATATATGGACAACTATGTAAATATATAAATCCATGTTTGAAGAGAGAGAAAAAGAACAACAATGACATTTTATTCATATACACAAATAGGCATGGAGTAACAATGAAAAAATCTCTTGTAAATAAATTTCATTTTGTGTGTGTGTGTCAGAGAGATAAACACGCTCTCTCTCACCGCTGGCTGGGCCAGACTGGAGTTAGTCTCATGGCTGACAGCTGCAGTGACCAATCAGCAGTGAAGGGGAGATGGCCTAGGTCCTGCAACAGCAGGGCTAATAGAAAAAGCCCTCGAAGCCAGAAGTCAGGGCCTGAAGCCCTGACAAGTCAGGACAGTGGGTTCTGGGAGAGTTGGGAGGGATGTGATAGTTTCAAGAAATTATTTTACTTGAAGGTATTTTACTTTATGTACCTTTTAAAATGTACTTAAATTCAAGTACAAAGTACAGAATATTTAAAGTGCTTAGGTACAGATGTGTAGAGGGCTTTGAAATACTTGAGTGTACTTTGGTATATTTGTACTTAAGTACATGGGAACACTGCTGAAAAGTGGGTCACTCGTATTTATGTTGTGGTCACTGTTCTTGAGTAGACCAAAACCTATCTGGTATTCAAGACCATCAAAGGAGCAGTTTCTGTTTGTGGATGCTCCAGAACAAGCTGTTCTAAGAGGCAATCAGGCAATACTATCGTAGCTCACAGGCTCCAACGCCTGCCACCCATCTTGCTTTCTTGGCTTTTCCTCTCCTTCAGCTGCTCTTAGTTCCCACGTAGAACACTCAGACAATACCAAGAGCCTTCCTTATGTCCGGTTATTGAGCACTCTAAATAGAAAATGTAATATATAATTAGATAATGACAAGCTTAAACAAAGAGGTAATAGCTCATAGAAAAGGGTTAAACATTTAAATGTGCAAGGTAAGGTAAAATTATAAACTAACCCATCACATCCCTCCCTTAACCTATCACTTTCAGGTTGCCCTGCCTGTAGGAGCTCCTTAGAGGTAAGCGTGGGGAAACGTGATGTGTGTCTGTGTATACACTATTGATAGTGCACATTACTGCATTCAGTAGATACTAAATTGAATTAATTCATTCACCTTTTTTGTTGTTTTGGTGCAGATCTTTATGTAACCATTCATATTTCAGAATGAAGGTGTCCTACTTCAAAATATAAGAGTTAAACATTAATACACCAGAGCTAGCAACTGTATTCCAATATAAATGAATTCATGGTGTAGAAAAATATCCCATGGAAGATTCAGCTGTGATTCTGTAACTCATGTTGAGTATGGACTTCCATTCTAAGCCCTATTTTCAACTGCTTTCTCCAAACTTCTGAGTGGTATTACTGAACTATTTGTACATTGGGAAGTTTCAAATAATGTAGAGGAGAATTTCCTGATAATTTGGGAAGTGCAGGACATAAGGATGTTTACTTGCTACTTAAATATTATGTTTTAAATTCTTTCCCGGAGTCTTACACTTTTTTGGCAAGAATGTTTATACTCATGGGTCTAAAAAGTTCAGACTTCTAGAAAAATCCATTGAGCCACAAATAACACATCCAACAATATAGGGACCATGAATGCAAACCGTGAATTGCATGAAGAGTTTTCAAGATATAACCCTTGTGTAGCAGGTTGAGCACTCACAGGCACAGCGCCTTCTGCTGGTTACCTCAGGAATTAGCACTTTCCAGTCTCAGAGCACCTCCTGCTGGCCAGTGTCCCTCCTGCTCCAGGCCCCATATCCCTCCCAGACCCCAGTGCCCCTTTCCTTGGGGTGCTGCCCTGCAGCAGTGCATCCCTCACTCTGGGTCTCCCCTCCCAGGGAGCCCCCAACTTCTATACCCACCTTGCCTCAATGGCTACTATCAGTCATCATCTAGATCCCTCTCCCTGGGGCAGACTGCAGTCTGTAATGGCCACTCATCATTGGCAAGGGGGTTGGACCAGCTGCCTCTGCCTATCCCTGGGCTGCACCTCTGCAGCCCCAGTGCCTCCATAGGCCTTTAACAAGGCCTCAACCTGGGGAGTTGCCAGGCTGGAGCTGGAGCTGCCCTTGCCCTTGCCCTTGCCCTTGCCCTCGCCCTCGCCCTCCTATCCTCCCAGGCAGCTAAGTCCTTCCCACTCCAAGCTGGAGTGAGACTGATTTAGCTCCTCCCTTAGCCCTTATATCAGGGCCAGCTGTGGCCTGATTGGGTGTGGCCACAGCTGTGGCCGCTTCCCCAATCAGCCTAGGCCTTTTCCCCAGGAGCAGGGTAATTGCCCCACTACACCTTGGTATGAAAGACACAGGAAAAACTATAATGTGGAATTGTTGCAGGTCAGAATTAAGGCTATTTGCATGTCCTCATTGTGTATTTTTATTTCATAGAGTAGTTGTTTAAATGTTAGTCTTAACTCAGGATTTATTATGCATGGGTTTTTTTTATAACTATGGTAGTCTCGCCATTTTAATTTCAGGTAACAATTTTTTGTGTCTGTGAATTTACTAGGGATATGCTATTTGTTTTTTTCTTTATAAGACCTTAGTTTAAACTATAATTCACTGGACTGAATGTAATGATTAAGCCATTTTCTAGTAAAATCATTGTGTACCCAAAAAGTGGCTTTTTTTCTAATGCCTTCTCTCTTTTTTGAAAAAAAAAATACAGCAAATTAAAGTTCAGTATAATGCAAGCCAACATGTGCAAAGAAAAACAGGTCTTTAACCAACATTCTTTTCATGCCACATATAACTTGCGCACGGTCTATTAAAAATAATTCCCACAATTAAAAACAAAGTGGGAGAAGGATGAGAGAAACGATGAAAAAAGCTGAAATAGCTAACCCACTAAAGATTTAATGTTAGGCAATTGGTTTTACTAGTGCGTCTGGCAAACTGAAAAATATTTTCAAACAGTGGAGATATTTAAGTTGCAAAAATAATTGGAAGACACTTTTTTTCCCCTCATAAGCTTTCTTGTAAAATGTTAATTCACCATTTCCCTAGTCCCTTGCATAGGACACATAGCATCATCACAGTCAGCCCATGAAGCTGTCAGTGCAGATCTCTGGAGACCTCTTTTATGATGGCAAAATGGATGTCTATACAAGTTCAGCTGCTGTAAGTAAAACAAATATAACTTGTTTTGCATGACATTATGCACGAAACAAATTGACCATAGCGAGGAATATTTGAATTAATGCTACTACAGCCCCTAGCTTAGCCTAGTTTAGTTATGATGAGATATTACACTTAATTAATAAATACAAGTTTGGGAGTTGGAACTCCTTCGGAATCCTAATCCTGACTCTGCCACTGATTTGCTGAAGACTGTAGTATTATTGCTTGCTTTTTCTCCCTCCACTGTTTCCAGCTGGCTTATCACTTGCTTACATGGGGGGGGGGCAGGCAAACCCCACCAACTGTTACAGTATAATATTTACGCTAATAAACAAACAGATAATATTTATGCTAATAAACAAACTTTACTAAAATTAATGATTATCCCAAGAACCCAGTAGACTTGCTCCTCTCCAAGTAGAGTCTAAAATTAGTACAGATGGTGAAAAGAAAATAGTTTTGAAACTTTTGGGGAAAATAGTGAATGGTAATTAGTACTTAAATGGATCTGTGTTTGAGAAAATGGAAAATTATAAATCT
The DNA here is from genome assembly GCF_965140295.1 of Lepidochelys olivacea. Classification (NCBI taxonomy): domain Eukaryota; kingdom Metazoa; phylum Chordata; order Testudines; family Cheloniidae; genus Lepidochelys; species Lepidochelys olivacea. The sequence continues at coordinate 135,278,215 of NC_140411.1, read as the reverse complement.
TTAGACATAAACCTAATCTTCATTCTATTTGTCGCCATCTTTTGTACAAGCTTTTTTAAACACAGGGTACATCTATATTATTTGTCATAAAGTAGCACTTGGAAGCTCTAATCAGGATTGAGGCCCCATTGTGTTGGCACTGTACAAACACACAGTAAAAAGACAGTCCTGGCCCTGTAAAAGGAATAGCTTATTTTAAACATGTATTTGGACCTAATCCTCTAGAAGTCTGGGTCAGTCTTGCTTGTGGGCAGATTTCAGGACTCATGTCATTTTATTACCCTTTGTAAAATTGACATTCTTTCTTTTAGAAAATGCTACTTCACTGGGCTTAGAACTGTGCATTCATGGCAGGTGTTGCTTCACTGCAGATCTATAGTAGCAAGGAGTTTGCTTGGGTAGGGCATACAGAGATCTTAAATACATTTTCTGCTGCTCTTCATAAGTACCATGCAGAATGCTCACAGTTCTGTTGACCACTGGGTATGGGGTTGCTGAGGCCTCCTGCTTCTTTTTCTTGAGAACACCCTTCCACCAGGGGCCAAGAGGGGAGTAACACATTATGGCAGTTTTATCCCTTTTCCACCAAGAGATTCCCCTTAGGCAAGCAGGATTCTTAGATTCATCTAAGCCAGCTTCCCTCTGCTTGCTTCTGCAAGTGGATCTGAGAATCAAGCCCTGAGGGCCCTTGACTTTATTGGGACCAGGATCAGGCCCTTTGTCTATTTTCATTTCCAATTATCTTCACTGGAGTACCACCTTCTTACAGTTGAATGCTTATTTTCATTATATTTTTCTCTGATCACAGAGGATGAGACACTACAGCTGCTATGAGTAGAGAAAACACTCTCTGTTTTTCTCAAACTTTCGCTGTTGGGGGTTAGAAAGTGTGTGTGTGTGGGGACAGGGGGGTGGGGAGTTGGATAAGGAACACATCACTGAATACTTTGCATTCCACATGAGCAAATGAACCATACTCACAATTTAAATATGCAATGACATTCTTAAAGGTGCATAGTTTGTATGAACTGAACCTAATCTGTTATCTGCAGACTTATTCTATGCAGAGTGCAAATGTTGCTTTAAGGAAATTAAGACTTTTTCCTTTCCTTCTATTGAACAAAAGCAAATAAATTGTTCTCAATACCTTACAGGAGTCTCCCTCAAAATACTATGGACATGATTCTCACTTACACTAAGGCTGCTTTAGACTGTTCTGGCAGTGTAAAAGATCCTTTGGAATGAGTGTAAACGTAACTTGTGCCCGCTTATACTGCCAAAGCAATGTAAAGGGGCCCTAATGTAAATGGGAATCAGATTCTATATGTTTTTGTGAATTACACATCTGCACAATATATATTAAAAACAATATAGCAGTTGTTTAATTTTTTTATGTAATTAGAGATGCTTGAAAACATCTGGTAGTTGACACACAATTCATTTTTTCATTGTATCTTTTCATGGTAAATTGGGAACAGAATACAATACACCCCTCTGAGATACTCTTAAGTTTATGGCAGGTTGTGTACTTTTTAGCTAGCCACTGCATAACACCATTTGCTTCCCACAGATACAGTGGGAAGTAACTTTATCTGGCAGTAAAAACTAAGAGGGAAGGAGAGACTGATTAAGAAGGAAGTTTTAGTGTCTATGTTTGTAATACAGAATATTATTTGCACAGGCAACCTTAAATCCTGCAACTCTCATGCGATTCACTCTACAAGTGAAATAGTGTTCTTTTAACATAGGAAATTGTGTACAAAAACTAGGTTTTTTTTATTGAAAGGAAAAGGGTAAAATCAAATTTTATTATACAGCTGTAACAATTCGCCCTTCATGTATTGTTAGTGGAATTGGAACCCTGAACCTTTAGCATCCACCTGAATCTTCTACCACCTGAATAGCAGGAATAACTACAGTAGAGGGCAAAGAAGGTTGGGGGGTGGCAGTGGGGGGAGGAGGGGCAAGATGGACAGCTGGGACCCTAAGGAGTGGTGAGGGGAGCTCAGCCTGGTGCACAAACCTGTGCTTGCTCACGTTCTCTCTCCAGGAGTTCAAGGAGCTCCTGTGGCTATATGCAGGGTCTGAGGGTGGTCCAGTTGTGCCAAGCATTGTTCAGCAGTCTCTCCTCCTTTTTGGTGGTGGTGGGGCACAGCACTTTAAAATGTTTCTAGTTAGTGTGTTTTGTCATGCTGCCACTAGTTTCTCAAGGAAAGCAAACGAGAGAAAGGGAATACAGATTGTCAAAAGTTCATACCTCACATAAATCTGACCGGAATTTCATGGCACAAAGAAAAAGCTCTTCTCTAGCCCAAGGACTTTCCCCTGCTGCATTACAAAGGGCTGCTGCAAACAATGGAGGTGCTGGAATCTCTCAGGAACAAAAGTTGCACAAATCTTTTAGAATGGACAGTGTTAGGCAGCTCTCCCCAAAATAATAAAACATCATTGTCGTTTTTGCAACCCACGTAGTACTCATGTGCACAGAATATTCAATGCAGCATCACTGTGCACTGTGAATTATAGCTGTCATTATGGGAAACCCCCATGGTGTGAGGTCCAGGTTCCCTTCTAACCAGATCCCAGAGATGAAACTGTAATTTGTGGGATTGCCCCCATATACATGTATGTATGAGAAAATGAGAAGCTCCCTGCCAGCAAGGCTTTCTCTGAAGGGGCAGGTACACTAAAATCCATTAGAGTTATGTAGTTGGGAAGAAATTTATATTTCCATATGAAATGAGGAAGAACTTGCTCTATGTGGTAACCATCTCAGATTAAACTCTGCTGCTTTTAGGGGAGCAATGTCAGCGGCTTTCTCAAACATTTCAACTCTTCTTTCCCTCTTCCCCTTTTTTTAACTTAAACTCCCATGGTTCCTCTAAGGACAGCTCTTGATCTAAAAATGCATAAGGCCAATGTTTAATCTGATGGCACTCTCAAAATAGATTTATGGATTTGTTTGTTAGAATAATTTGGAATGGGATGAACCAAATTTGCCTCAGGCAATGGATATGGCCTCTGAGAGTCGAGTTTTCTGTTTGTTTTTAAAGAAATAGATTACTAATGAAATATGACTTGCAACTAACAGAAATTAAAACCAGGGGAAAGCTTTGTTTTTATGTAAATCTTAGAAATGGCAGCCTGGCATTTCCAAATATGAGTGATAAATTGTAACTGTCCTGTCAATTTTTTGAGTTTATCTCCAGGGTTGAAAAATTTTAGGTTAAGGAACAGCAAAAAATCATGGGATTTTTGTGAATTCTACCTGTCTGCCCTTTGCTTTCCCTCTTACTTGCTTTCTTTTACTTCCTTCCTTGCTGCTTTTGTTGTCCTGCTCTCCAAACAAGCAAAGAAGATGTTCCTCACCAAGGGTGGTGAGAATCAGTACCACACCTCTTTGGGTATGTCTGCATTAGCAGCTGGGAACACATAGCCAGACATATGCACTAGCTCTTCTTGCTTAAAATAGCAGGGTTGATGGGGTAATGTGGGTGGCCATTCAGGTTGGCTGCCTGAGTATGTACCTAAGAGGTCTGGGTGGGTTTGTACCCAGGCAACTAGCTGCAGACTCTAAGGCTAAGTCTACCCTACACACTACTGGTGGTGGTGTATAATGTGCATGTAGCTACATGCTGCAGTGACAAGCAGGCTGCGTCCACGCTGGCATGCATAGCAACATGTTAGTCAAGGGCTCTGGCAGAGGGGAGGCAACAGGGAAAGGCTTCAGCATCTCCACTCTGCTGGAGCCGTTCACTGCAGTGAGGAAAGGGTTTGGCGTGGGGAGAGTCCAGCAGCAGGGAGCTGCCTGAACCTTTCCCTCCTGCCCACCACACATCCGCTGCCACAGCCTTTCCCTTTGGTAGGGGAAGCATCCATAGCAGGGCCTTTCCCCGCTTGGAGTGTCTTTTCCTGCAGAGGGGAAAGGCTGCAACAGCTGGGTTGCAGTGGGACACTATGGTGCTAAAAATAGCAGTGTAGATGGGGAGACACTGCTTGGGCGAGTAGAGAGTGTGTATGGTATGTACTTGCATACATACCTGCACCCTTCAGGCCTATCTTTACTCTACTTGCCAAAGCTGTGTCTCACTGGCTACGCTGCTATTTATACTGGTGCTAGGGGACCTATGTGGGTATGTACGCTAGATGCTGCCCAAAGACGTGAGCCAGGGAGATGTACCATCAGAGGCCCAGAATTGCGGCCCAGCGGGAGAGGATCTAAGCTAGCATTAAACCATCCTTGAACTCTCCTGATCCTGGAGTTGTCCCTGATATAATTTAGACAGCTATGCATGGCCTGTTGGCAGCATCACTCTGCCGCCCAATTGTCCATAGTTCTGCCAGGAATTTCTGCAGTGCTGTGCATTGCATCCCCACCCATGGCAACCCCCCCATGCCCCAAGGCTTGTGATGGGGTCCTTGGAAGACGGATGCAGGCTATCTTCCAGAGCCAGATTGAGTCTTTGTACTCTGCTTTGGCCCTTTAGCCCAGCACAAAGGTGTCAGAGTGGGGGTGAGACTCTCACCCCTTGTACTGCTTCTGGGGCCTCACCCAACTGAAGGATCTTTTTTAGAATCACACTTAAAAGTGTAATTGTAACATTATAGATCTTCTTTTGAGTAGTTCCAGACTTTATTACATTAATACTCTTAATCTTTCTGAAACATTCACCTTTTAGTTTATAATGTTGTAGGCTTTGTTTCTTAAAGATGGTTATTTTTAAAATGTGAGTAAAAACTTTTCATCCCTTTGGTGAATCAGGGAAATATTTTTTCCCCATTCTTAAATTTTTTTTTGCTACTTTTGTTTTAACAGCACCACTGCCAAAACCAGTGAAGTTGGAACGTTGAAATTTGGCATTGAAATAGTCCTTACTGAGAAGTACATTCCTGAGGAAATTGATTTTCATGTTACCATCTTACGAGTGTCTTGAAAATTTAGGTTCTGAGCCACAGGGTTCACAGTTGATTTATGTCTTTATTTTTTGCTAAGCTTGTTGAGTTAGATTTGCAGTGAGCTAGCTAGTTCTCTCTGGTCTGAGCAAGATATAGAGAATCTACCAGTTCCCTTTGTAGTTTGTTCCAATGATGAATTGTCCCCACTGTTAAAAACATGTGCTTTAATTCTAATTCTGAATTTGTCTGGCTTCTCCTTCTAGCCATTGGTTCATTTATGTTTTTAGTTTTTGCAACCAGAAAAAAGATCCCTTTTAGTTGCTTTGAAGATGCTCATACAGTATAACCAAATCACTTCTACCTTCTTTGTGATAAACTAAACAGACTGAGCTCTTTAATTCTCTCTAGTCTAAGGCATTGTTGCTAGCCCTTGAATCATTTTTTTGCTCTTTTGTGTACCTTTTCCAGTTTTTCATTATCCTTTTTCAAGATGTGGACACCAGAACTATATGCAGTATTCCAGTACAAGTCTCACTCATACTGCATAGAGGTAAAATCAACTCTCTACTCTTCTATTTATATACCCAAAGATTGCATTAGTCCCCTGACCAAGAGGCCCTCCCCCCCCGTGGCTTTGCCCCTGCTCCTCCTCTTCCCCTCAAGGCCCCACCCCCTGCACAGGCCAGAAGTTGGAACTGGGCCGTGGTAAGAGCTGCCAAGGGACCCCAAGCCACTGTGAGGAGCCCCAGACCCTTCACCTGTCCTGGGCGGTGTGTCCCAGGGAATGGGCATATGGGCTGGGGGCTGCTCTTGGGCACCCAGCCCCACTGCCCAGGGCAGGTGGAGGGTCCAGGGCACCCGATGGTGACTCAGGTTCCATGGTTGGCAATTACCACTGCCCAGCTCCAGCTTCCAGCCTGCAGGGGAGGGGGCGGGCAGGGCCTCAGTGGGGAGAGCAGAAGTAGGGGTAGGTCCATGGGGCAAGGGAGGGAGCTCATGCCCCCCCCTTCTGCTGAGGTTCCAGTGCTTGCTCCTGATTCTGACCCCTAGGTCCTCTTCAGAGTTGCTGCTCTTTTAGATTATAGTCCCCCGCTCTGGAGGTATGGTCTGCATTTCTTGGTCCTGGATGCGTAATATTACATTTGGCTGTATTAAAGCCCATTTTGTTTGAATTGGCCCCGGTTACCAAGCAATCCAGAGAGTTAGAGTTTTGGACCCTGAATACTTGCAACAAATAGCTCATTAATTACAGGCCAATAATTAGTCAATGAAATATGTTCATGAATACATTGGAGGAAATCATAAGGAGTTCTTTGGCACACGTTTGCTATGAATACTCTGACTAAACCCAAAGAGTTTCAAGTGGAGTTTCCAGCTCCTGATGGGAAGGGAAGGGACTTTTGTCAGCAAACATGCAGCTAGCACTCTTTTTACAATGCCTGGTAGCAACTTTAGCCCATTGCAAAAGTAATTTTACACAGACATCAAATACTTTAAAGGATCCTCTCAACATATTTTGAAACGTTCCCTTCATAGGATCTTGGATATTCTTTTTGAGTGTAAACAGGATTGTTGCCATACTTTGATCTGCTTTTGGACTAAGCATGACATTTATCTATATTCTTGCAGAATATTTTTTTCCCCTTCCTTGATTAATGGGGGTCTTGATTTTTGTTTTTCTTTAATGGATATTCTGAATAAAACTCTCTGGCTGGAAACTGATGATAAAAAGGTGTTATTCCCATGATGACTATCTTCCCTTAGCTTGCAGATGACCTAAGGCTCAGGGAATCTCTTGCTCCTCTTAACATTCTAATAGAGATAACATGGCTCATGAAAGAACTTGTTTGCCTCACATGGATGTGTTTAGCTGGCACAGCCTTATTTATCATTACTGTGTCACTTAAGGAAATGTGTATTCATGGGATATAAACTTGGCTGTTGTTTTGTAATGGCTGTTTATACTGCACATGGTCAGGTCTCTTCTCTGGTCTCCTTCTAATTGTGTCTGGAATGCTGCAAATGTGAGGAATGTGTGTTAGACTTGGTTTGGATTTTTCAAGGCAGTTGTTCTCTGATCCTTTTTATGAGATGATTGAAGGGGACTGGGTGGGGGGGGGGGAGGGGGTTGGCTCACTTTTTTTAGTGTCCACAGTAAAAACTGTTCAGCAGTTTTGAACAGTCACAACGCGTTTGACTGCAAGCTGAATTAGTGCTAGGAGGGCTTTCTGACGAACTCCATGAATACTTTAGCTATCCTAAGAATCAAAGTAAAAACAATGACTTTTTTCTGAAAGAAATACTGTAGGTAGGGAATAACCCAATGGCTGTTGCATTTCTTCCATGCCGGGAGAAGGAGAGAAGGGGGTTTTATTACCCAAAGTATTTATTTTTTTCTTTTTTCCTTTTAAGTGGCTCATTATTTTTCAGAACGTTATACTGTGTGTATATGTATATGTGTGTGTGTGTATATAATATATATATATATGCTATATTTTTGTTTACTTGCTTCTCTGCAAAATCAAACTTTAGCTTTCTAGGGATTTGCGTGGAACCCGCTCTTCTCACAGAAGTAGCTGTAAGGCTATCTTTCCCAGCATCTGACTCTTCTGTGATCTGGGGTATGAACTAAGCAGATGTGTCTGGTGCTTGACTCATACATCCCATAATGTCTGTGAAGCAATAATACTGCCAAGTGAGCAACATGGGAGGTCATGTATGATGTATGGGCATAAAAATGTGCGTGGGAGCTAGCAAAAGTTGCGTCAACGTATGTGTCAACATCTGGACCCACTAGTTGTGGTACTGCTTGAAAGCCTACAACGTCAGCTTAGGCTATTGAAGAAACTGAAACTGCTCAGGCCTTAATGAGACTTCTTCGACCATCCTTTCCTTGCATCAGATTTGAAAAAGGGCATTCAAAAATAAACGGTGCCTGATATGGGCAAATGATATTATGCATACAAAATGATTTTTTCTCATCAGAGAGGAATATTTATCCCCCTGAATTGAATAGCCTGTGATAGCTGCACACTATGGCCCTGATTCTGTATTACTCTGAATGCCTCTTGAGAAATGCAGTCTTGAGTATGCCTTTGATTCCCACTCAAGGACTAGGTCCTAACTTTCATTTCTGTATTAAAGTGTCTGAGGTGCAAATAAACCCCTGCAAGTGAACTTGTTGAATAAAGACATGTTAGTTGTATGCTGTAATTTCCCTAAAACACATGCATTCCCGTACATCAGAACCAAAATGGTTAGTTAACATCCTGCAACCTTGTTGTACCTTGATTTACTTTAACGAGGATCCAAACAGATTACCTGTAAATGCATGGTAATCCTCATCTCTAAATGAGATAATATGGAAAGTAATTAATAAACAGCATCATAAAACTGACATAAAATAGCCTGGCGTTTTTCATTCAGCTGATGGCTTAACTGATGGCTTGCATGTGCTTCAAAGAAAGAATTCAACTAACTAGTAGACCTCAGGGAAACCACCTAGAAAGTAATCATGTATTATATCTTTTGAGCCTACGGTGAGATGAAGTCAATAAAGAATTTTAAAATAAGAGAGAAATAGGTCAGCAAAAAATAGATATCTAAATCCTAGCCTCTGTACATCTTGGAAGCAGTAGCCATAGCCAGAAGGACCTAATGGCTTTATCAACCTTGATGTATTAAGTGTCATGTCATACTGGATTCTGGATTGGTCTTTTCATACTGGATTGGTCTTGTCATACTGGAAGTAGCGTGATTATTTGTAGGAGGAGTGGATGGCTTTATCAGTAATGTTCACTTTCTTTTCTAAATGAATTGTGCTGTGCAGACAATCTTTTCATATGGTAATAAATTGGTGTGGTATTCTTCTGGGTGCAATATACAGTATAATTGTTTTTCCATAGACATTTCCACAGAGGAAATATATATTTTCAATTCAGTTGCCTTATTTGTATTACAGTAGCACGTAGAGACCCCAATATAGAACTTTAGTTATGCTAGGCACTATACAAACACATAGTAAGACATGAACAGTCCCTGTCCGAAAGATCTTAGTCTATATGACAGACAAAAAGAAAGGGAAGAAACAGACACAGGGGTGAAGTGACTTGCCCAAGGTCACTTAACACATTTGTGACTAAACTCAGATTTTCAAAATCCCAGTCTAGTACCCTAGCAACAACCCTGCTGATTGATATTTTAGATTTGAAGAAAAATGAAGTCTCCATAAGAGAGCAGAGAGCGTGTGCCTCCTCTTTATCAACAGCCATCCTGAATTAGCTCAAAGTGACTTCTCTACAGACTGACCAGAGGGCCCATTCTACTCCTAAAGATGCAGTCTATAGAGAGAAGCCTTACCATTGCATACTGTACACCACAAATAAAATAATATCAGTATTTATTAAATAGACTAAGAGGGCTCCCTAGTTCTATTTGCTGAGGACTGGAAGTCAAGAATCCTCTGATACTTGGGGCTGATCTACTCTACCGTGGTTAATCAATCTAACTTACATAATTTCAGTTATGTAAATAACATAACTGAAGTCCACATACTTAGAGCCACTTACCACAGTGGCTACACTGCGCTGTGTCGACGGGAGAGTGTCTCCCGTCGACTTCTGTTACACTTCTCAGGGAGGTGGAGTACACAAATGATGGGATGATCTCCCATCGATTTAGTGTGTTTTCACCTGACCCGCTAAATCTACACTCGCTGCATCGATTGCAGCAGTGCTGATCTACCGGGTAGTGTAGACAAGCCCTTGGATTGGATAGGAAGGGAGAGAGCCACAATAACGATTAAAGGATTCGAAAATATGATTTATAGTAATGAGTTCCTTGAATCTTGTCTACTAAGCTTAAAAAAGAGAAGGTCAAGGAGTGATTTGACCACAGTCTAACACTGCCTACGTGGGGAACAGAAATCTGATAATGGAGGACAATTCAATCTATAAGACCATCCTTTCCTTGCATCAGATTTGAAAAAGAAGCTGAAGCTGGAAAAATTAATTTAAGAAATAAGGTGCAATTTTTTAACAGAGAGGGTAATTAACCATTGGAACAATTTACCAAGAGCTGTGAGAGATTCTTCATCACTAGACATTTTAAAATCAAGATTGGATGTTTTTCTAAAAGATATGCTCTAGTTCAAACAAGACTTAATTGAAGGAAGCCCTATTGCCTGTGTTACACAGGAGATCGGGTTAGATAGTCACAAAGGTCCCTTCTGGCCTTCAGATCTATGAAACAGAATCCTTAAGGGCTCTAACAAGGATTCCCGTCCGAGACCTCAGGCAAGTTGTTTCTTTTTCTTGATTTTTAAAAATAGGGATAATACTCGTGTCAACTGCGCATTGTAAGGATTGATTATTTTTGTAGAATTCTTTGAAGATAAGTGTTGTAAACACTTCAAGCAGGGGGCAAGGTTGTAATCAGAAAAGGTTTATTTGGAATAGGAAAATTCATCTTGTATTAATATGTTGGCTTTGAAAGTTATATTGGAAGGTGAAAGTTATTGGGTTTGCATTCAACTCAGGAGTGTAAAGGCAGAAAGGAAAATCGTCCAATGAAAACCAGAATATAAATGGACCAGTGATGGGCAGAATGACTGCTATAATGTAAAATAAAAGGACACTAGAGATGTTAATGGCAAAAATGGATAATATAGTGTAAACCTAATGGCTAGGTGGTTTGCTGGGAATTGAAGCTCTCTGGTGCCCTTATTGGTGAAAAGGAAATGTGTATGCTGCATATTGTTTTATATGGGGCACATAGTAGCCTTGTTTTTAGTGCTTGGCCTTCTAACTGTAACAAATTGCACAGGCTTTGCTTTGGCACAGAAAACCATTTTAGAGAAAAAAAACTCCACCCAGGAGTGGTGGGATGCGGACCCTTATTTACAGGAAATAGTTTCATAAATTTCACAAAGCTCCAGATTCCTGCAGGTACACACCTTCCTAATGCTCATGACCCATACCCTTTTCTGTGGCTTCACTAACGCTGTCCCATATTTAAGAGCAGTAAATGAATTGCACTATTTGAGAATCCCCAGCTGCAAGACAGGTACTCGTTTGTTTTCACAAATTCAAAGGTTGGCCATAAAGGGTTTGGGGAATGGACTAGAAATGACCGTAGTTTGTAGCACACTAAAGTACTGCACAGCAATGGTAAGTGCTGATGTGACGTTAATAAAGCCCCTGTGTAGAGGCAGTCCTAGGGACATGGATGAAGTGTGGTTGTTCTTAGTGCCTCCTCGCTAGTGGCATCCCCTTAGTACTGCTGAGGCTGGAATCAGCAGGAATCATTATTTTAAAAAAAGAAAAATAAATAAAGGGTTGGAAGGGTAGAATAGTAGGCAAGTGGTGGGAGCTTCCTGAGGAGGAATGGGAACCTCTATATTGAGGAATGGGAACCTCTATACTGCTAACTACAAGAAGTTACTACTGTGATTATGATGAGTTGTCTGAACGTTATTGATTATAAGCAGTGCATCATTTCATAATGAAAGTTACTCTTTACAACTTGCATAAGGTTTAAAAGACAAAAGAAAGGAAAATGTTGGGAGCTTTGGATATGTATGGGGAAAACCTTAAAAGAAGGCTATGGACACTCTCAGGGTTTATTATTTTAGATTACTTAACCAAATCTGATAGGAAAAAGCAAGCAGCTTTCAATTCTTAGTTTTCCCCTGTATGTCGTGCAGGATAGTGTAGACTGGTTGCAATGTGATGAGAAGCACATCAGCCAAGTGTATCAGCTGCAGTGCCAGGGTAATTGAGGAGAATAGTAGATGCAGAAACTGGGAAGTCTTGTTATTTTGCTCCTAGAGTTCTCGCTTTGATACTGTAAATAGTAGGTTGCTACAAATAAGGAGAGAGAAACTCTATATTTCCGTTGAAAATATATACAACTTTCATCTCCCACTGTGTGGTATTATCTAGTCACCTTGGTATCCCGCAGCCACATCATTCATATTCCTTTTGATCTTATTCTTGGCAAATATTGAAAAGGACTGCCAAGATCATTTTAGCCCTTTATCCAAATTACTATAATGGCTAGGTTCTGAGCTGATGTCTTAATTCCCTATCTCAGATGAACTGAAGAAAAGCTGAGTTCTTAGTGGTTTGCTCTAAGAGGAATGCCGATCCGGGATATCTCCTTGCTAATCCCGCTGGACTTTCATAGTACCATTCATGAGTCTAAAAAGCACAGGTAGCATGATGGCCTTTAGTTTATCCTTTGATAGTCATATCTGTGATAGTTTTAGGGTTTTGTGTTTCAGCCTTTGAACGATTACCTGATGGAAATCTTGATTTAACAACCTGTAAATACAAGTCAGTTATTTTACCATATGTTAACAGAGATAAGCCTTCTTTAATGGACGGTTTCACAGATTGTGCCATTCATAAAGACAGATTATCTTCTGAGATCCAGCCCCTTTGCGCCACTAAAGCAGCATAAAGGGACTGTAATCTGGCTGCAAATCCCTGGCCCTGTACTTCCCTTTCCCAGGTATTGGATGGGGACCTGGCAAACCCTGCCATCTGTGGCAGATCTTACAGCAGACAGAAGCAAACTAAAATGTTTTGGGTGGGGTCAGTCTCTCTCTCATTTTGACCAGAAATTCCATTCTGGACCAGAGAACTTTTTTTGATGAATCAGCATTTTCCCATGAAAGTCGTTTAATCAAAAAATTCCTGAACAATACTAGTAATTTCCAAGTTGATCAAACCGATGTCAATCTGAAGTGGTATGCAAGCAGAGAGAGTAAAAGTGAAATAAAAAAAAAAATTAAAAGTCAAGTAGAGTTGGACCTTGCAAAGGGAATTAAAACCAATAGTAAAAGGTTCTATAGTCATATAAATAGGAAGAAAACAAAGAAAGAAGAAGTGGGACCGCTAAAAACTGAGGATGGAGTGGAGGTCAAGGATAATCTAGGCATGGCCCAATATCTAAACAAATACTTTGCCTCAGTCTTTAATAAGACTAAAGAGGATCTTAGGGATAATGGTAGCATGATAAATGGGAATGAGGATATGGAGGTAGACATCACCATATCTGAGGTAGAAGCGAAACTCAAACAGCTTAATGGGACTAAATCGGGGGGCCCAGATAATCTTCATCCAAGAATATTAAAAGAATTGGCACAAGAAATTGCAAGCCCATTAGCAAGAATTTTTAATGAATCTGTAAACTCAGGGGTTGTACCGTATGATTGGAGAATTGCTAACATAGTTCCTATTTTTAAGAAAGGGAAAAAAAGTGATCCAAGTAATTATAGGCCTGTTAGTTTGACATCTGTAGTATGCAAGGTCTTGGAAAAAAATTTGAAGGAGAAGGTAGTTAAGGACATTGAAGTCAATGGTAAATGGGACAAAATACAACATGGTTTTACAAAAGGTAGATCGTGCCAAACCAACCTGATCTCCTTCTTTGAGAGAGTAACAGATTTTTTAGATAAAGGAAACGCAGTGGATCTAATTTACTTAGATTTTAGTAAGGCGTTTGATACTGTGCCACATGGGGAATTATTAGTTAAATTGGATAAGATGGGCATCAATAGGAAAATTGAAAGGTGGATAGGGAATTGGTTAAAGGGGAGACTACAACGGGTCCTACTGAAAGGTGAACTGTCAAGTTGGAGGGAGGTTACCAGTGGAGTTCCTCAAGGATCAGTTTTGGGACCAATCTTATTTAATCTTTTTATTACTGACCTGGGCACAAAAAGTGGGAGTGTGCTAATAAAGTTTGCAGATGATACAAAGCTGGGAGGTATTGCTAATTTAGAGAAGGACAGGGATACCCTACAGGAGGATCTGGATGACCTTGTAAACTGGAGTAATAGGAATAGGATGAAATATAATAGTGAGAAGTGTAAGGTCATGCATTTAGGGATTAATAACAAGAATTTTAGTTATAAGCTAGGGACGCATCAACTAGAAGTAATGGAGGAGGAAAAGGACCTTGGAGTATTGGTTGATCATAGGATGACTATGAGCTGCCAATGTGATATGGCTGTGAAAAAAGCTAATGTCGTCTTGGGATGCATCAGGAGAGGTATTTCCAGTAGGGATAAGGAGGTTTTAGTACCGTTATATAAGGCACTGGTGAGACCTCACCTGGAATACTGTGTGCAGTTCTGGTCTCCCATGTTTAAGAAGGATGAATTCAAACTGGAACAGGTACAGAGAAGGGCTACTAGGATGATCCGAGGAATGGAAAACTTGTCTTATGAAAGGAGACTCAGGGAGCTTGGCTTGTTTAGCCTAACTAAAAGAAGGTTGAGGGGAGATATGATTGCTCTCTATAAATATATCAGAGGGATAAATACCAGAGAGGGAGAGGAATTATTTAAACTCAGTACCAATGTGGACACAAGAACAAATGGATATAAACTGGCCACTAGGAAATTTAGATTAGAAATTAGACGAAGGTTTCTAACCATCAGAGGAGTGAAGTTTTGGAATAGCCTTCCGAGGGAAGTAGTGGGGGCAAAAGATCTATCTTGCTTTAAGATTAAACTCGATAAGTTTATGGAGGAGATGGTATGATGGGATAACATGGTTTTGGTAATTAAATATTCATGGTAAATAGGCCCAATGGACTGTGATGGGTTTTTAGATGGGGTAAGATCCAAGTTACCCGGGAAAGAATTTTCTGTAGTATCTGGCTGATGAATCTTGCCCATATGCTCAGGGTTTAGCTGATCGCCATATTTGGGGTCGGGAAGGAATTTTCCTCCAGGGCAGATTGGAAGGCCCTGGAGGTTTTTCGCCTTCCTCTGTAGCATGGGGCACGGGTCACTTGCTGGAGGATTCTCTGCTCCTTGAGGTCTTCAAACTACAATTTGAGGACTTCAATAGCACAGATATAGTTGTGAGGTCTTTTTTAGGAGTGGTGGGTGAAATTCTGTGGCCTGCGTTGTGCAGGAGGTCGGACTAGATGATCATAATGGTCCCTTCTGACCTAAATATCTATGAATCTATGAAATGACAAAAAAGGGTATTTTAAATATGTGGGTGTGTCACTCTGTCACATTTGAGCACTTAATACATGTTGTAATTGGCTGGTTTTAAGCACAGATGTCACTGTTTATCATCTAGAAGTATGGTGCTGACTGACAAAGCTCTTTTCTCTTCCCCCTCCACCCTCCTGTTCTTATTAAAGCTCTGTAATAGTGAAGTGGACCAACATCCAAAATATTCCAACATAATGAAACAATATTATGATTTGAAAGCTGAAACTGTTGTGGTTTGGAATCCGGAAATCCTGGGGATTCAAAATTGTGGTATAGTCCTGTATAACTATACTTGGTAATTATGAGAAGCTCTATTTTTCTTTAATATTAAATTTCACTGATTAAGAGGTTCAGCCTCTAGCTACAATACATTAGAAAGAGGATAAAATAATTAAATCAACACAACTTGTGTTGCATTTAGAGAAGTACATATCATGATGAGAGTAAAAACTAAAAATAAATAAAAATGAAAAACTGGAGGAGACTTGCAATGAGAACTTTGTAGACTAGTGAAATATGTTTGATAGAATAAATGTTCATACTGTGTGGGTTTTCCCTCAGTGCAGCTTCATTCCCCAAAACACTGATTTCCATGATAAGAATTGGATAATTTAGACAGACCCATTAACCAGTAGCAAAGTTATCCACAATCATTAAGCCTCCCACTGTTCTCTTTTAAGAAGAATCTGTCTCATGGAATAAGAACCCATATAAATAAATCACTCTGACACTGAAAAATATCATTGAGCTGATCGGTAATTGTATCTACTGTTTGAACCCCTCTGTTTATGCATTGCTCAAAAATCTTGAAATAACATTGGGGTAACATTTTCAAAAATGGCTGCCGATCTTTAGGCACCCAATCTCATCTATAAGCAACTAGAGAGGTCATTAGAACTTCAGAGGTGCTGAGCCACCTACAATTCCAACTGAAATTCAAGCCACCTATTAGCTAGGGAAGGATAGGCGAGAGGTCCTGTAAGCCAAATTTAGGCTGCTAGGTCAGAGATTGAAGTCCAGGACCTCCATGGTAGCATTCTCTGAGATGCTCCCAATTCCAAGCACAGGGCCAGTTAGACAGGCAGAATTGCAGAGTCTCAATTGCATGGATGAGATGATGGTGTAGGGAGGAGGGGTTTACATTTATTAGGAACTGGGGAAACTTTTGGGAAAGGGGGAGCCTATACAGGAAGGATGGGCTCCACCTAAACCAAAATGGAACCAGATTGCCGGCACTTAACATTAAAAAGGTTGTAGAGCAGTTTTTAAACTAAGGGCTGGGGGAAAGCCGACAGGTGTGGAGGAGCACATGGTTCGGAGAGACACATCCCTTATGGGAGGATCTATTAATAGGAATCTCTATGTCCCAGTGAGGACGTCAGGATGGAAAATGATAAAATACAGGCAGGTCTGATCAGAAACAGTCAAATGAAAGAGTCCCATTCAATTACACTGTGTAATGGCAGACAGCTAAAAGGAGAAAAGTTTTTAAAGTGCTTATATACCAAGGCTACAAGTCCAAATAATAAAATGGGTGAACTAGAGTGTCTTGTATTAAATGAGGATATTGATATAATAGGCATCACAGAAAGTTGGTGGAATGAGGATAATCAATGGGATACAGTAATACCAGGGTACAAAATATATCAGAAGGACAGAACAGGTCATGCTGGTGGGGGAGTGGCATTATGTGTGAAAGAAAGTGTAGAATCAAATGAAGTAAAAATCGTAAATTAATCAAACTTACCATAGAATCTCTATGGATAGTAATTCCATGCTCTAATAATAAGAATATAGTGGTAGGGACCTATTACTGACCACCTGACCAGGGTGATGATAGTGACTGTGAAATGCTCAGGGAGATTAGAGAGGCTATTTAAAAAAAAACCTCAGTAATGATAATGGGGGATTTCAGTTATCCCCATATTGACTGGGTACATGTCACCTCAAGACGGGATGCAGAGAGAAAGTTTCTTGACACCTTAAATGACTGCTTCTTGGAGCAGCTGGTCCTGGAACCCACCAGGCAATTCTTGAACTAGTCCTAAGTGGTGCACAGGATCTGGTCCAAGAGGTGAATAATAGCTAGACCGCTTGGTAATAGTGACCATAATATAATTAAATTTAATATCCCTGTGGCAGGAAAAACACCACAGGGGCCCAGCACTGTAGCATTTAATTTCAGAAAGGGGAACTACACAAAAATGAGGTTAGTTAAAACAGAAATTAAAGGGTACAGTGCCAAAAGTGAAATCTCTGCAAGTTGCATGGAAACTTTATAAAGACACAATAATAGAGGCTCAATTTAAATGTATACCCCAAATTAAAAAACATAGTAAGAGAACCAAAAAAGAACCACGGCGGCTAAACAACAAAGTAAAAGAAGTGAGAGTTTAGAAAGTGGACATTATGCTTCTTTTTATTTTCCTCACTAAGATTTAAACACTGGCAAATGAAATGCAAAAATACAATTAGGAAGGCCAAAAAAGAATTTGAGAAACAGTTAGCCAAAGACTCAAAAAGTAATAGCAATTTTTTTTTTAAGTACATCAGAAGCAGGAAGCCTGCTAAACAACCAGTGGGGCCACTGGATGATCGAGATGCTAAAGGAGCACTCAAGGATAAGGCCATTGCAGAGAAACTAAATGAATTCTTGAGGATGTGAGGGAGATTCCCAAACCTGAGCTATTCTTTTTAGGTGACAGATCTGAGGAACTGTCCCAAATTGAGGTATCATTAGAGGAGGTTTTGGAACAAATTGATAAATTAAACAGCAATAAGTCACCAGGAACAGATGGTATTCTTCCAAGAGTTCTGAAGGAACTCAAATGTGAAATTGCGGAACTACTAACTGTAGTCTGTAACCTATCACTTAAATCAACTTCTGTACCAGATGACCGGAGGATAGCTAATGTGACACCAATTTTTAAAAAGGGCTCCAGAGGTGATCCTGGCAATTACAGGCCGGTAAGCCTGACTTCAGTACCGGGCAAACTGGTTGAAACTATAATAAAGAACAATATTGTCAGACATATAGATGAACATAATTTGTTGAGGAAGAGTCAACATGGTTTTAGTAAAAGTAAATCATGCCTTACCAATCTACTAGAATTCTTTGAGGAGGTCAACAAGCATGTGGACCAAGGGGATCCAGTGGATATAGTGTACTTAGATTTTCAGAAAGCCTTTGACAAGGTCCCTCATCAAAGGGTCTTATGCAAAAAGCTGCCACAGATTAAGAGGGAAGGTGCTCTCATGGATTGGTAACTGGTTAAAAGATAGGAAACAAAGGGTATGTATAAATGGTTAGTTTTGAGAATGGAGAGAGGTAAATAGTGGTGTCCCACAGGGGTCTGTTCTGGGACCAGTCGTATTCAACATATTCATAAATGATCTGGAAAAAGGGGTAAAGAGTGAGGTGGCAAAATTTGCAAATGATACAAAATTACTAAAAACAGTTAAGACCCAGGGAGACTGTGAAGAGCTACAAAAGGATCTCTTTTGACTGAGCAGCAAAACAGCAGATGAAATTTAACGTTGACAAATGCAAAGTAATGCACATTGTGTTATACTTATAAGAAGCACACGGGATCTTTATAGGGAAGAAGGCAGCATGCTGCATTTATTGAGAATACAGTTAGCATATGCTTTTCAATCACACACACACACACACACACACACACACACACACACACACACACACACACACACACACACACACACACACACACAGAGTCTTGCCAGTTGATGTTTATAGTTACCAGTCCAGAGTCTGGATCAATCTAGTGGCCAGCCAGATTGGTCACAGAGGGGAGCAGGGCTCTGTCGGTTGCGATCTGATGCTCCTGGAGTGTGGCAAGACGAACCCAAAGTCCCACAGCAAAGCACCCTGTTCTTATAGTCCTCTTTCTCTGTTGAAGTCTATAGATTTTTGCTATGTTAGTTTCTGACCGGTTACTCCTTGACTGGTGTTAACATTCCAAAACACCTCTGAGAAGGTCATCCTGTTTTGGTTTTGATTTAATCAGTTGTCTTTAGGGGTGCCAGCTTTCACCTCAGGGTTGTCAATTTACCCTTCTTCAATCATAGATACGCGTTGATGGTTCTTTGGCATCAACAAATCTTGATAAGTGTCTTCGCTCCTCCTTTCTTGACCATCTGGTGAACAATGGCCTTCACACCTTATCTTTTCCTGATGCATGCCCCCCTCATTCACACAAGCAGTCTCTTACAGAGACCAAACAGTCTTTTACAGAGACTTTGAGAATACAAACAGTAGTATTTTATATCGAGCAAAAAGGCACTGCAAATTAAACCTTGCTAAGTTTTACAATCAATAACCAAGACAATTTACATTGAGATCCAGGCCTTCAATGTTCCTCTAATCTATTTAACATAGACACAATACAGAATCCTGTCTTTTACTAACTAAACCTTAAAACAAAGAACTAAAAGGGCCCAATTAGTAATGCATATGGGAAAACAGAATCTCATAGTCCCAGAGGGTCATTCCTTTCTGCTATTCAAATGGGGTGGCTAGCAGGATGAAATCAAATTATACATTAATTCTTACAGTGCAATTCTAAAATCCTGCCCCTACAATTGGAAAGCATAATCCCAACTATACATATAAAATGATGGGTTCTAAATTAGATGTTACCACTCAAGAAAGAGATCTTGGATTCATCGTGGATAGTTCTCTGAAAACATCCACTCAGTGTGCAGTGGCAGTCAAAAAAGCGAACAGAATCCTGGGAATAATTAAGAAAAGGATAGATAACAGAATAGAAAATATCGTGTTGCCTCTATATAAATCCATGGTACGCCCACATCTTGAATACTGTGTGCAGATGTGGTTGCCCTATCTCAAAAAAGATATATTGGAATTGGAAAAGGTTCAGAAAAGGGCAAAAAAAAAAATGATTAGGGGTATGGAATGGCTTCCATACGAGGAAAGATTAATAGGACTGGGACTGTTCTGCTTGAAAAAGAGATGACTAAGTGGGAATATGATGGAGGTCTATAAAATCATGACTGGTGTAGAGAAAGTAAACAAGGAAGTGTTATTTACTCCTTCTCATAACACAAGAACTAGGGGGTCACCAAATGAAATTAATAATCAGCAGGTTTAAAAAATACACAAGGAAGTATTTCTTCACACAATGCACAGTCAACCTGTGGAACTCCTTGCCAGAGGATGTTGTGAAGGCCAAGACCATAACAGGGTTTAAAAAAGAGCTAGATAAATTCCTGGAGGATAGTTCCATCAATGGCTATTAGCCAGGATGGGCAGAATGTTGTTCCTAGCCTCTGTTTGCCAGAAGCTGGGAATGAGCGATAGGGGATGGATCACTTAATGGTTACTTGTTCAGTTCATTCCCTCTGAGGCATCTGGCACTGGCCACTGTTAGAAGAGATGATACTGGGCTAAATGGACCTTTGGTCTGATCCAGGAGGGCCATTCTAATGTTATGTTGTCTAAATATGGATTTTGGGTGCCTTACTTTGGCAATGTGCATATATTTGGCTAGTGCATATTAATACATTGTATATTGCATGTAATTATTATTAGGAATTATTACTTTTCTCCAGTTAGAGCCTTTTAAAAAATTAAACTACAGTCATATGCCCCAATCTTGCTAACTCTTCCATGAGAGTGGAACTCTGTGCCAATGTAGAGTATAGTAGCCTCAGCAGTATTGCAATTAAGAGTTTACGATATGTTTGAGAAGATAACAAACACCAGCAGCTTTGTTGCCTTTCAGCCTTAAATCTCTTGCACAATACAACACAGAATTTGAACCTTCCCTCTTAATCATTCACAATTTTCATGCCTTCCTGGCAATAGCAATGGAAAAATAAGTGCACCAGTAGAAAGATTAGTTGCAGTGCCAAATATGTGTTAGACTTTCTCTATTCCAATTATCTTTTAATGAAAGAGTCAGTATAACTATTTGACTAGTCGTTGCAAGCTTTTCTCTTAAGAAAAAATAATGCTGGGCGCCGACAGTGGGATTAGGGAGACATATCCACCAAATCAAAGGCCGTATTCTGTCAGTTGGAATCACACCTCATGAGGTGAAACCTTGGCCCCAAAGACATCAGTGAGAAGTTTGACATTGACCTCAATCAAGTTAGGGTTTCACCGATGGTGATATCTTTCCCTAAACGAATAACAAATTTTGTGAAATGCATTGGTTCTTCTGAATTAAGTAACTTTTACAATATATACACACAATTAAGACATAATGGAGTTTTATTAGGCATGAATTTAGCCTATGCTGTTTAAAACATGAGGAGGCAAAATGGATTTACAAATTGGCCAAAAAGGTTAGTAATTCCTCCCTGCGAAGTTAGATAACTGATTTACCACCTTAAAAACCAGGTTTATCAAGGTCTCATTAGAGTTTCATTACAGAATGGCAGGTAACACTTAATTGTAAATATTTTTAATTTAAAAAGAAATAACTCTTGGTTTCAGCTGTTACTATATTAAAATACAGGTGTACAAACTTAATTTGTGTTACTAATTTTTCTGTTATGGTGGTAAAATCTGATCCAGGTAAAGACCGTTAGCTTTTCAACTGTGGTTAGAATGTATTTTCAGAAATTTGATCTGTACTTGTTCCTTTTGTATTGCTTTTGGCTGCTTGCAGCTCTGTTGGAAACCTGTAGTAATTGTGTTCTGCTATTATTCATGTTTGCTTTCACTAATCCAGATGAAGAATGCAAAGAAGATGACTCTTTTTTTAAAAAGTTAGAAATGATTTAGATTAATGAGTTAAACATAAAAGTTTTGTTCTTTAATAAAGTGCTTACAGTTACCATAGGTAAGTAAGACAATCTTGTTTCTGAAATTCTAGTATCTAGTGAAACAGAAATATGATTCCACTACTAAAAGTTGTTAGCACTAATATCCAAGAAATGTAAATTAAACTTTTAAGGACACATGGCTTAGGATGACTTTTTTTCTAGGGAAGCTTAATCTTTTAAAGTTTGCTTGATATCATTCTTTCAAAGAAACACCCATAAATAAAAATATAATAATGTCCAACAGATATCTTTTGATTGATTTTCACTTTACCTGTCTTATGGTAATAATTGATCTTTGTATAAATTATGTTTCATGATTACCTTTCCAGCCTACCTTCTGATGCGGAAATTCACATTTCCTTTAACTAATAGTTTTGCCACTGTGGAGGTTTATCGGAGGTTTTGTTGAACAGTGTGAGTAGGGAGAGAGACTATTTCATCAAGGTGACAGCTTTCAGAGCTGTAGCCATGTTAGTCTGTATCAGCAAAAACAGTGAGGAGTATTTGTGGCATCTTAGAGACTAACAAATTTATTTGGGCATAAGCTTTTGTGGGCTAAAACCCACTTGATCAGATGCATGGAGTGGAAAATACAGTAGGAAGATATATATACATAGTACATGAAAAGATGGGAGTTGCCTTACCAATTCTAATGAGACAATTAAATTAAAGTGCGCTACTATCAATAGGAAGAAAAATCACTTTTGTAGTGGTAATCAGGGTGGCCCATGTCAAACAGTTGACAAGAAGGTGTGAGTAACAGTAGGGGGAAAATTAGCATTGGGAAATTAGTTTTTAGTTCTTGGAGTGACCCATCCACTCCCAGTCTTTATTCAGGCCTAATTTGATGGTGTCCAGTCTGCAAATTAATTCCAGTTCTGCAATTTCTCGTTGGAGTCTGTTTTTGAATTTTTTTTGTTGAAGAATTGCTACTTTTAAGTCTGTTATTGAGTGTCCAGGGAGGTTGAAGTGTTCTCCGACTGCTTTTTGAATGCTATAATTCTTGATGTCTGATTTGTGTCCATTTATTCTTTTGCATAGAGACTGTCCGGTTTGGCCAATGTACATCGCAGAGGGGCATTGCTGGATGGATGTGAATGGCATGATGGCATACATCACATTTGTAGATGTGCAGGTGAACGAGCCCCTGATGGTGTGGCTGATGTGGTTAGGTCCTATGATGGTGTCCCTTGAATAGATATGTGGACAGAGTTGGCACTGGGGTTTGTTGCAAGGATAGGTTCCTGGGTTAGTGGTTCTGTTGTGTGGTGTGTAGTTGCTGGTGAGTATTTGCTTCAGGTTGGGGGGCTGTCTGTAGGCAAGGATTGGCCTGTCTCCCAAGGTCTGTGAGAGTGAGGGATCGTCCTTCAGGATAGGTTGTAGATCCTTGATGATGCGCTGGAGAGGTTTTAGTTGGGGGCTGAAGGTGATGGCTAGTAGCTGAAGGCTTCTAGGGAGGGCAGCCTTATTTAATACAGTGCAGTAGGATGTTGCTTGTCATCTGTAGCCTGCATTACGATGCAATCCTACCGGTCAGGGCTCTTTTCTCGGGCCAAGAAGCAGCACTCTACCATTTGCAGCTGCTCCATGAACATCACCAACGATCTTGATTTGGTCCTTTCTATGTCCCACAGTAATCTGCTCTCCAGGAAACCATCATGTTTCTTGCAGTTCTGCAAATACTGGAGGATCGTGCATCCTGTGCTTGCAACACTCATGACAATAGTACTGAACTGTGCAGCTCCCATGCTTCTGTCAGAAATGGCAGACAGTGGCAAGTCCCATGCAGGTTTGTGGGATTTTCAAAATAGGCACAAAAATTATGGGATAGAGAAAGTTGCATGATGGGAACTTGACCCTGCAGTCCCAGTCACTTTTGTGCAACTCATTTCCGCCCCACCCTGCATTGACAAAAGTTCTCCAAAAACGAGTGTGCTGGATGGTGGCGCGTTGCACGCTGAGATACCTACCCATGGTGCACCGCAGTGTGCATTGAAACAAGCATGCCTGGTGAGCAAGAAACCAACCATGCACAAGTAATAGGCTAACTACAGTAGCTTTATGCTGATTTTATTCATTGGCAAAAGTTTGTAGTGTAGAACATGCCCTCGGTCCTGGTCAACGCTACAAAGTTAGGGCCACTTCACCTTGAATGTTCCCTTAGAATATGTGTTAACTACTCATGCTAAACAACTGGCTGTACCTTATATTTAGCTGTGACAGGCTGAGGGCATGTCTACATGTACAGCGCTGCAGTGGTGTGCTACTGCAGCACATCTGGTGAAGATGTTCTATGCTGATGGGAGAGAGCTCTCCTATCAGCATAATAAAACCATCTCCATGAGCAGCAGAATCTATGCTGGCAGGAGAGAGCTCACCTGCTAACTTAGCACTGTCCACATCAACGCTTATGTTGGAGTAACTGATGTCGCTCAAGGGGGTAGTTAATTCACACCTCTGAGCAACATAAATTCTATCGACATAAGCTGCAGTGTTGACATAGCCTAGTACCTTTCCGAGACATGGAGAAGAAGCTCTCTGAAGGTGTGTCTCTTTCCCAAACAGAAGTTGGTTCAATAAAAGATATTACCATGTTTCTCTAATTGTTGCTTTTCATTTAGACATGAAATTGGTTGAAAGCAATGGTCAGCAAAGTTTGCTGTTTTCCTAAAGGACAAAAGAATATAAATCTAAGTTAGAAGAGTTTAACATAAAATATTCCCTGAAAATGAGGAAGCAACTGATCCTAGGTACTATGGTAATACAAATAATAATAATAATGATTTACAGATCGTTTATTCCACAGTGCATAGTTAGCCTCTCTTGCTAATCTACTTTTGTGTTGTCATCTTTGCAACAAAGAGGCAGTCTTTTGGGCATGTAATAAAAAGGAATGTTGGCCTCAGACCTCTCATTTTAAATCTGTGCTTTAAAGACCATTTTTTCTCTTTCAAATGTAAGAACAATAAACTCCTTTAGCAAAACTCTGGAACATACCCAAACCAAAATGGTAAGAATAGTATGGCTAAAGTTTACACAAAATGCATGCTTAGCCTTCAAAAATTTTAATTAGGTAAGGCAAACATTCTTTGTCTCTGTCTCTTTCTTAATGTCTGTTCCATTGCTATTGATTTCAGTTTTTAAAATCTTTTTTATTATATCGTTGTAAAATTAGAGACATAGTTTGGAGCTAGGCATTATTTTCTTAAGAAAAGACTACAGAATTGCAAGTCAAAGATTGCTTAAGAGAAAACAAGTTTGCCATTCATGTTTCACAGGACCAGCCTCTTTGTTCCCAGAGGACTTTTTTTACAATTACAATTTAAAGGTTAAAATTGTGTGTGTCTGTGCATGTGTATATATAGCTATGTGCTGTCATATACACAAATTTTATATATGTTATATACACACACACAATATGAGACATGTTTTGATGAGTAAACTTTTCTTCCTGCCTTTAATTATGAAACCTTTGAAAAGTGAAATTTATGTTGGGAACTGGAAGACTAAATGTGTTCTGTTTCTGCTAGTGTTATTGCTACTCTTGCAATTTGTATGAGAGGTACATAAATGTGCTCCCCACCTATACTTTTAGCTAGTGGGTTTGTCATGTTATCACCAAGACATAGATGGGTATACATCCTGGATATTTTTTATTATCTTTGAGTCCATAATCAGTTTGGAATTCTTATTTATAACTCACTATTTAACAAAAATAAACTTCCTAAACAAACCATAAAAGAAAAATAAAAGGACCTAAAAATATTTTAAAGGAGTTAAACTAGAGATGGATGTGAATTAGAACTCCAGGCCTGAATAATACAAACTTCAAAGAGAAGCATTATGGAATCAGAATTTGAACCTAGATCCAATTTTGTGGTTGGTCAATTTCTTTATATGTATTTGGCCTAGCTCAGATCCAGATCCCAACAGCCTCAACTGTATGGGGTTTGAGGGCTAGATTTAGCTCTGACATTTATGGATTGAGATAGAACAAGGAAAACAATTATGGAAATAAATAGAGGCATGCTGTAAAAACACAATGAAAATGAAAACCGCTGAAGTGGAAGACACACAGTAAAACCACATTCTAGTCAGTTACACTAGTGAAAATCTGGAATGACTCCAGAAATGGCAGTGGGTTTATTCCAGATTGTCACATTTAGGTAACTGACAGCAGGATTTAGCCTGTTTTTTAAAAAATACTGTAGTAAACTCTAAAAAGCTTCAGAGGGGTAGCCGTGTTAGTCTGGATCTGTAAAAGCAGCAAAGAGTCCTGTGGCACCTTATAGACTAGAAGAGGGCCTCATCCTCCCTGATTGAACTAACCCTCGTTATCCCTAGCCTGATTCATGCTTGCATATTTATACCTGCCTCTGGAAATTTCCACTACATGCATCTGATGAAGTGGGTATTCACCCACGAAAGC
Organism: Lepidochelys olivacea; assembly: GCF_965140295.1. NCBI lineage: Eukaryota > Metazoa > Chordata > Testudines > Cheloniidae > Lepidochelys > Lepidochelys olivacea. The sequence continues at coordinate 135,252,059 of NC_140411.1, read as the reverse complement.
TTATGCTCCAATATGTCTGTTAGTCTATAAGGTGCCACAGGACTCTTCTAAAAAGCTTGGTATTTAACTTACTTTCCATGTTGTACACATACAACAGAACATTGGCTTTCAAAATGTCCATATCTCTCTGTCTGTTATTTCATGTGATAGAAGGGAAAGAAAAGGCCCTCCATACATCACTGAGCAACAAAATATACTTTGGAAATATGTGAAAGTGCAAAGGGATCTTGTGTTTCACTCTGTGTATGTGTATTCATCTTGGTTGCTTAATTATGAAGCATAGAATTAAGGCTGAACCATGCACTCCTGGTTACAGGACCTGTGGGGTGACTGGATCCATTGCTTGGTAACTTGTTCCTCAAGGACCAATTAAAAGCAAGACATGTAAAGTTCAATAAAAGTACAACTTTTGTGAGCTGCAGACTTCTTGCTAGAAACTGGCTTTAGCAGAACTTCAGTAAACTGCTTTTTCTATTGTCCTTTTTATGTGAGACACTTAGCTAACTTGTTAATATCAATTCACACCAGTATCTCAAGATCAGCAATATAATTAAATGGCCATTTTTATACACCAGTATTATTATCCTTATTATTATCTTATTATCCTTGTGAATGAAAATGAGACATGACCGTAGCTGAGAAATCTTCTCTACACTCACATACAATCCGTATAAGAAAATATTCAACCTCTTGCTCTGCTGATGTTTATGTGGGATGCTATGTGGAGGAATTTCAGATCTTGTTTATGTCAGTAATTTAATCTCAAAAGTCATAACAGCCTGGTTAATTTAGCTCTGCTGATGATGTATTCTTTCAGCTAAATTATAGTTAAGAGATTTGTTGAATTATTCATTTATATCATTTTGTATGTCAAGACTCTAAATATATATACTCACAAAATGAACTAAGTATATTAAGCATCTGTAATGCATTGTGAACATATGTACAGTTACTAGAAAAATGGGCCTTTATTCTCCACTCAGTCATACCATCTTACATTGGTGTAAATGCATAGGCTTTAAAAGAGTTGCTCCCAGTCTACAGCGGTGTAAGCAAGAGGAGAATCATGACTATAATCTCTGCATTGCTAAATGAAATGAAAAACCCAGGAGAAGATATACAAATAATCAATTCAGCAGCTCTCATGTTTAAACATAAACGCTATATCCACAAGCAAATATCCATTCATAAACAACTGCTAACTCTGTTATAGATTTACCATATGCATGAGTACTTATGTTAATGAAGAAATAATATATCATTTGTCAAAAGTGTTGGTTTCTTAAAGATGTAATTTCAAATTTCTTGCACTGTACTTGGAATAAGAAAGGAGGGAAATATGGCTGTTTACATTAGTATTCTAAAAGCAGATTTGTTTATTTGGAAAATATTCCAGTAAAGACAGATATTTACATTCAGACTGGCAACTGAATAATTGTAGCCAATTATGGGAACAAAAACTAGCTCAAATAGGGCTGCAAGAGAAGAAAAGGAGCATCCAACACTCAATGAGAGTATTCTCAGCATATCAGCAATCATTCCTTGGTTAATAGAGGCAGACCTGCTCTTGTTTTACACAGATAGTACAATCCTGTTGTCTGGTGAAGTTGCCAATCTGGGGGCCAGCCCTCCAAGCATAGGTCTGGAATAGTACTAAGTGTGTTTTCCCTGTTATCTATAAAACAAGCTAGCACTTGTTTTAATAGCAAGCTATCCTACTGTACTAAGCTGAGCGGTATGAAAGTTCAAAGGGAAGCAATCTTCAGCATGAGCACACTGACACACACATTTGAAAATGTGATTTACAATTATGATTGACTTTTATTCAGCCTAAATTTTCAAATGCTAGTAGTGATTTCATAGCCTAAAATTCAGGGTGGCCACATGAGACATCTTAAAGATTTTCAGAAAGAAACATTTGACCTAGGCCATACATTAATGAAAACTTGACTTATCTAGTAAGAAACTACAGTTGCTGACATTGGTTTCCATTCACTCTTCAGAGGAGGGAACTACAGAGAAGAAACCAATTCATTTACTGGATGCTGTGACTTTGGGTTGAGCACAATAGTCAGATCTAAAACTTTTGGTATTTGAAGAAAGAACAAACACCAGTGAAACAAGGACAAAACGCTGGAGGCAATTTAGGACACTTAATTTTTGAAAGCAGAGGAAGTGGAAGATTTAAGTAATTTGTTACACCTCTCTCACACACAGGCAGTTCTTAGCCTTTTTTTTTTTTTCTCAGAATAATTAGATCTTTATAGTCTAGCAAAATAATTCCTGTGAATTAGGGGTGGAGAAAAGGGTCTGGCCCATAGGAATGGGGAAATGAGTCTGGTATACCATAGAAAAATGCACTGCAGTTTACTTGGAGCAGGGCTGGCCTTACCATGAGGCAACTGCCTCTGGTGCCAGACTGGGGGGGCGCCACTAGGATCCAGAGTGTAGAAGTGTAGAAAATTGTGTCTGCAGCTGGTGCACGTGTATCCTCTCTGCTCTAGATGCACAGAGATGGTGGAGTGCTGTGCTGGGGGAAGGGAAGCACAAGAGACAAAACAGGCAGGCAGGAGAAAAGGTGAGAGGGAATAACAGAAAGCAGCAGAAGATACAGGGAGAGAGAGGAGGATGAGCCTCTTATGTACCCCTCTAGCACCCCCAGGAGCCTGGACTGATTAACACCAGCTTCTCAGGGAGCTTCCTGTTTCCTGCTGCTTCCCTGAACCCACTTGAGGAGAACAGGCAGTCAACTGAAGTAGTAGGAGCCAGTTAGGCCCTTAAGATGCTGATATCTTCCCTCACTCAGGCCCTGCTACCAGCCTGCTTATTTGTCCCCTTCAACTGAGTGTTGAGAGCCAATAGAGCTGGCGCAGGACAACAGTCATGAGTGAAAGAAGAAAACGCCCCTCCGGGGCATCATTCAGAAAAAGAAAGCAAAGGAAGCTTTTCTATCTAAGCAGGAAGGAGCTCTCTTGAGATACATAGACACAAATGTTCACGGTGAGCCTTCCAGCCCCAGTGAGGATGTGAGTGGTGAGGAGATGCCTGATCTTCCAGTTAGTCACAGTGCAAAAGTAGCTGGCACCTACTGCAACATCCATATCTCCATCTCAAATGGATGTAATCATGCACATTCCTGCAGAAAAGTGTAGATCAGAGAAGAGTGTGGTGGAGGCGCAAGAAACAGCTGCTGCTGAGTTTAGTTCCTTAAGTCTAGATGATCCAGAACTATGGACCCATTTGAGCAGTAGCCTGAGGGACTTCCTTGTACTGCGTGGGCCACAGCAAGTGAAAAATGTCCTGTTCCCCAAAGACAATGAAAATAGAAGTTTCCATCCAACATATTATACTGGCGTGAAATCCCCAATGGTGACAAAGTGGAGAGGCCATGGCTTATGTATTCAAAAACCCAGAATGCTGCATACTGTTTTTGTTGCAAACTCTTCCAGTCTAATGTTTCAGCCACATTGGGTTCTACAGGAACAAAGGACTGGAAAAATCTGGCTAGAAATCTGACATGCCATGAGAAGGCAGCAAATCACCAGAGAGCACTCCATAGGTGGAAAGAGCTTGAGATGAGACTAAGGTTAAAGGCCACCATAGATGATTAGCATCAAGAGACGATTGCATCAGAGTCTCTTTACTGGCCAAATGTTCTGAAAAGGCTCATTGCCATTGTGAGAATGCTTGCTACCCAAAACCTAGCACTGCATGGCACTTCAGATCAGCTGTATGTGCCAAACAATGGAAACTTCCTTAAAATTGTGGCCCTGATGACTGAGTTTAATGCTGTACTCCAGGAGCATCTAAGAAGAGTCACCACCCAAGAAATGTACACACACCACTACCTTGGAAAAACAATTCAAAATGAGATCATACAGTTACTGGCAACAAAAGTCAAACAGGAGATTGTGGCAGATCTGAAGTCAGCAACATATTACTCTGTTATTCTGGACTGCACACCTGATATCAGCCATATGGAACAAATGACTTTAATGATGCATTTTATAACAACAACCGAACCTAGTGAAAATGTGCCTGCAATGGTGACTGTCAGACAGCATTTTCTGGAATTTATTGACATTGATGATACTACAGGAGCTGGTATGACAAATATTCTTCTTAAAAAGCTGGAAGATATGGGAATTGTGATAGCTGACATGAGAGCCAGGGCTACTATAATGGTGCCAACATGAGAGGAAAGAACAGAGAAGTGCAGACACAGATCTGACCCTCAAGCTTTTTTTGTCCCATGCAGTTCTCATTCATTGAAGTTGGCGGTCAGTAATGCAGCATCAGCTTCTAGTGAGGCTGCTGAATTTTTTAATGTAATTCAAAGCATCTATGTATTTTTCTCTGTATCATCTCATCAATGGCAAATTTTGAAGCAACATCTGGGAACATCCTCTCTGACACTGAAACCACTGAGTGCCATACGATCGGAAAGTCAAGTGGAGGCAATAAAGCCTATCAGACACCAAACTGGGAAGCTAGATGATGCCATTATGGAGGATAATGCTATGACAGGAACTGTTCGTGGGAGAACAGTGGCAGAGGGAAATGGAATCACCAGAAACATACATAACTTCAAATTTCTGTATGGCTTAGTGTTGTGGTATGACATACTGTTTGAAATAAATGTTGTAAGCAAGAGTTTCCAAGGTGTTGACCTTGATATATCTGGAGCAATGGAACAACTGGACAAAGCAAAGTCATACCTACAGTCTTACTGGTCAGATGAGGGATTTCAAAACATTCTGAAGAGTGCACAGAAGTTGGCAGAGGAACTTCACACTGAAGCAATTTTCCCACCCATTCAAGAATACAAGAGTCACTGAAGAAGACATTTTGATTATGAGGCACGGGATCATCCCATAAGAGACCCCAAATAACAATTCAAAGTTGAATTCTTTAACCAGGTGCTAGATCAGAGGTGGGCAAACTACAGCACACTGACCACATCCGGCCCGCGGGACCATTCTGCCAGGCCCCTGAGCTCCTGGCTCCTCCCCCACTGACCCCCCTCCCCCGCAGCCATGCAGGCAGCACAGCTTGCGCCTGCCCACCTCCCAGGCTTTCCAATAAGTCTGTCCCGCTGCTCTGAGCAGCATGGTAAGGAGGTGGGGGGACGGGAGGTTGGATAAGGGACAGGAGGTCCCGGAGGGAAGTCAAGGGGCGGTTGGATGGGGCAGAGGTTCAGGGGGGCAGTCAGGAGACAGGGAGCATGGGGGGTTGGATAGTGGGTGGGGTTCCGGGGGTCCCAGGACAGGGGGGGCAACAGGGAACGGGGGGGTTGGACAGGGGGTGGAGCCCTGGGGGGCCAGTTAGGGATGGGGGTCCCGGGAGGTGGCAGTCAAGGGACAAGGAGTGTGGGGGGGGTTGGGTGGGTCAGGGGGCCACGGGGGTCCTGTCAGGGGGTGGGGGTGTGGATAGGGGTCATGGCAGTCAGTGGACAAGGAGCAGGGGGGGTTGGATAGGGATGGGGTTCCGGGGATTCCGGGACGGAGCAGTCAGGGGATATGGAGCAGGGGGGCAGTAGGGGCAGGAAGTGGGAGGGGGTTGATAGGGGGCAGGAGCCAGGCTGTTTGTGGAGGCACAGCCTTCCCTATCTGGCTCTTTACCGTTTCGCAACCCCGAAGTGGCCCTCGGACCAAAAAGTTTGCCCACCCCGTGCTACATTGTGCAATACAGTCATTTGAAGAACGTTTCAGCTCAAGGAACACAGCAGTATATTTGGGATGTTGTATGATATTCCAAAACTCCTCACTATACCTGAAGACCCACACAGATAAAAATGCCCATGTTTACTATGCAGACAAGAAAAGTTACATTTGCTGTTCAGGCCTTTGAAAGTGAAGTGTTAAAAATTTTTTGAACAAGGCATTTTAAGTTGTTAGTTCTCCTTTATTGGGGTAGGTAGCAGAGCAGTACCATGAGAGGAGTAGAACAGGAAGAAGGCAGAACTGAGACCTTTCAAAGTTTTGGCCCAAGCAAGGGGGTATGGGGGCATCATTTGAACTCCCCGCCTCAGGTGCCTAATGTTGTGGGCCGGCCCTGACTTGGAGACAATCATAGGAATATACTTGGCGTCCCATATTCCTGTGCTCCAAAGGTTTGTCTTCACTAGGAAAACTTATGTTTCAGCCACTGTCACATTTCATGATGTCAGCTAATCATGGTTACACAATTCTGAACTTAACTGGTCCTTTTGTTTCAGAAAGTGCAGGAAATAAACAGAGGGGCAGCCATTTTAGACTTGATTCTGACCAACAGGTGAAGGTGGAAGGCAATTTGGGTGAAAGTGATCATGAAATGACAGATTGCGTTATTCTAAGGCAGGGTTCTCCAAACTTCATGAGACAAGGGCCATATTAGATTTCTGAAGGGGCTTCACGGGCCGAAGTGACTGTGAAATACATTAAATATATGCAAATATATGCAAAATCATTTAAAAAACAACACTACTGTGTCAGTATTGCATTAAATCAGGCTTCCCTTTTTGGGTCTGCTCTGCCCGGTGTCTGGTCCCTTCTTGCTGTGCCTGATAGGCATGCCTGCTCTGCTGAAGAAAATGACAAAGGATTGAAAGTTTGGCTGTACTTTAGTAAGAGAAGCTCCAGGTTCCCATTGCTGGTTGGGACTGTTTGGTTCTATTAGTGCTATGGTTAAAATTTAACCATTATGAAATTGTTAATTTCCATCTTCTTTACTCCATTTATTGGAGATGTAATTAAGCATCTGGCTTGTACTTTTACTCTAAGGCAGGGGTCCATGCCTGCTCGGCTGCAGCAGCGACTCTCCCCTAAGTTGGCTCCTCTTTTGGGGGGCACACTGGCTCCCGGGGGCACTCACCCCTCCGCACAGCTCAGCTGAGCTACCCCCACCCGCGTGAGCTGCTGCCGGCAGCCCCTCCCGCTGCCTGCTCGGCCTGCCCACTCCGCTGCAGCCTGCCTGTTTGCTTCTCCCTGTACCTGTTCGGCTGCAGCAACGACTCTCCCCTAAGTTGGCTCCCCTTTTGGGGGGACACTGGCTCCCAGAGGCACTCAACCCTCTGCACAGCTCTGCTGTGCTGCTGCCCTGCGTGAGCTGCTGCTGGCGGCCCCTGCCCCTGCCTGCGTGGCCTGCCTACTCCGCTGTTCGCTTCTCCCCTGTTGGTGGGAGGGCCAGACAAATGGAAGCCCCGGGCCAGATCCGGCTCGCGGGCCGTAGTTTGGAGACCCCTGTTCTAAGGAAAGGAAGGAGTGCGAGCAACAGAATAAGGACAATAAACTTCAAAACAGCAGCCTTTAACAAACTGAGAGAACTGGTAGGTAAGATCCCATGGAAAGAAATTCTAAGGGATAAAGGAGGTGAGGAGAGCTGGCAGTTTCTCAAGAGACCATATTAATCACACAACTGCTAGCTATTCTGACATGAAGAAAAGAAAGGAAGAATAGTAAGAGGCCAATGTGGCTCTGTGAGGAGCCATTTAATGACCTGAAAATCAAAAGGGAATCCTACAAAAAGTGGAAATGTGGACAAATTGCTGAGGAGGAATACAAAGGAAAGCACAAGCATGTAGAGACAAAGTCAGAAATGTTAAGGCTAGCAAGAGACATAAAAGTTAATAAGAAGAGGTTCTATAAGTACATTACGAGCAAGAGACAGATGAAGGAAAGTGTAGATCCTCTACTTAGCAGGGAGAGAGAGCTAATAACTGATGGCTTCAAGAGCCTACTTTGCTTCAGTCTTCAATAAAAAGGTTAATGGTGACCAGATAGCCCACACAATTAATATTAATGACAAAGGAGAAGACAGACATAATAGCTCAGTCTGTTATGTTATCAAAAAGACTCAGAGGTGACTTGATTATGGTGTATAAGTACTTTCATTGTGAAAAAATACCAGTAACTAAAGGGATTTTTAACTCAGTGGAGTAAGGACTATCAAGAACCAATGGTGGAAAGCTGAAGCCAGGCAAATTCAAATTAGAAATAAGGCACATTTTTTAACAGTGAAATTGATTAACCATTGGAATCAACTATCAATAGAAGTGGTGAATTATTTTAAGTCAAGACTGGATCCCTTTCTGGAAGATGTGTTTAAGACAGGGGTAACTGGGTGAAATGTAATGGCCTGTGATACACAGGAGGTTAGACTAGATGGCCTAATGTACCTTTGTGAACTTAAGCTCTCTGAATCTATGCGTTACCATCTCAAGTAAAACAATGTAGTTTATATCTAGTCTAAATTTGTCTAGCTTTAGCCTCCAGCCATCAGATCTTGTTTTACTTTTGTCTGTGAGAAGGCTTTCTAATCTACCAGACAAAGGCATTACAAGATCCTTAGAAGTTGAAACAATACAAATTCAGCCTAGAATTAAGGTGGAATTACATTTTTCACCAATACAAGATGGCTAGCATCATAGGTGTTTACACCATATCTAATTACCAACACTACATTTATCAAAGATAGACACACCTACTGTCTGTAGTTGCTTTATTTTTTTAAAATGTTTATTATGGTAGTACCTAGGAGAGAACTGAACCCAATTGTGCTAGGCACTGTACAAACACAGAATAAGACAGAGTTCCTGCCCAGAGGTGCTTACAATCTAAATAGACAAGGCAGACAAAGGGAAAGAGATATAAAACACAAGCAGACTGAACAGAGTGATGATCAGCAAATGTCATGTACGTTTTTGTTTTTGCTTTGTTGTTTAAATCCTGGTTTGGGCTTATATTAGGAGAGGATTAGCTAGTTTGAAAGACTAAGGAAGAGAGGAGGTGAAAAGAGGTTGGAGAACATGAAGTAGGGGGCAGAAGGAGTTGGAGCAAACAGCCAGTTGTATTATGGTCAGTTATGCATATGATGGTTCCTTTTATCAGCTGACACAGCACTGGACAAAGCTGTTTGTGTGTGTTTATTACACATTACTGAGTTAAAAAAACAACAGTTACTTTGAGAGATCATTAACATTAACCCTAACATTAACATTAATTGGTTGGAAGAGCACAGCCTAGTAATTGTTTAACAATATTTTTGAGGATACACAGACTCTTTTTTCCTCTTGAACCTTACTTACTGTATTTGAAATGAGCCAAACACTAGCACCTCATCACTCTCTTTTCACTTTTACTAAGAGTGCAATGTCTGTATTGTGATATATAGCATTAGGTTTTTATGACTTTTAGATACCTAATTAATTAAGAATGGTTTAGGAAAAACAGCACATTTAAACAATGTACTTGTCTCTAGTCTGCTAATATAAATGTAGGAATCATGAAAGGGGAACAGCTTTTCTAACAGAAGTGCCCTTCTATTTGCACTGGGCTTAGCCATTAAAATGTTGAATGCAAGAGTAAAATACTAGGTTTTTTTATGGGAGAACTTGTTGCCTCACCCTCTGTTAAGTAGGAGGTAAAGCAAATAAAATTCCGTAAAATGGAATGTGGAATCAGATTTACTGCACTGGGAGTAGTTGGGGTTAACAATGGCCATGAAGTATACAGCTAAAATCTTCTCTCCAGTGGATGCCTCTGTTCAATAAACTAATACTAATAAGAGACTCTGATCTTTATATAAGACTGAAAAGCTGAAGAAAAATATTTACCAAAAAAGGGTTATCTGTAAAATTTACATTTTCTCTGTGTATTTTTAAAGAAACAAATACATAGCAACTTCCTATTCCTGCTGTGATGGTTTGGGAAATCTGTCTATACATAGTTTATTAGTTCTGTTTCATACTGGGAGCTCTTTATGTGTACACAAGTAAGACCACGGACTTCATTTTGAATACGGGGCTTGATGCCTTCTCTGTTGTCTTTTAATCTCCATGTTGGACTGAAATTCCAAGAGATGGTGGCACAGGGGTAACAAGAGAGGGTTGTTAAATCTTGATGACCCTCTATTCAGATAGAAGCACCCTTGGACAAAGTATTGGTTCTTCTGGGTGGCAGCCAATCTGCCCAGATGAGCTGAAATTTAGCACTTTGATCACCTGATGACGTTAAATAGAGATCACTGGAGAAAGGGGATGGAAGATTATAAAAGAGAGGATTTCTTGCTCCCCAGATATTGGGAGAGAGACCAGAAGCAGAAGAAGTTGGGGGCAGGGGTGAAAGAGAGCTAGGTCAGACCAGAGGACTCCATGTTCTGGATGACAAGCTGAGGGCATGGAGGAAAGGAAGGATCTGGACTTCTCAGAGGATTCTGGACTCAGAGACTGTTTCAGAGTGCTGAAGAAACTGTGACAGTGAAATGCAGGTAGATGTATTTTTTTGTCTGGATGTGTGTGTTTCTCATTCTATCTAAGTAGAGAGCAACAGAATTCTGTGCAAAGTCTGCCTGTGTGTATGTTTGCTTTTACCTGTCATGTGACTGTCAAGGTTCCTTCTCCACTCTGAACTCTAGGGTACAAATGTGGGGACCTGCATGAAAGACCCCCTAAGCTTATTCTTACCAGCTTAGGTTAAAACTTCCCCAGTGTACAAACTTTTACCTTTCGTCCTTGGACCTTATGCTGCCACCACCAAGCGTTTTAAACAAAGAACAGGGAAAGAGCCCACTTGGAGACGTCTTCCCCCCAAGCCCTACACCCCCTTTCCTGGGGAAGGCTTGATAAAAATCCTCACCAATTTGCATAGGTGAATACAGACCCAAACCCTTGGATCTTAAGAACAATGAAAAAGCAATCAGGTTTTTAAAAGAGAATTTTAATTAAAGAAAAAGTAAAACATTCACCTCTGTAAAATCAGGATGGTAAATACCTTACAGGGTAATCAGATTCAAAACATAGAGAATCCCTCTAGGCAAAACCTTAAGTTACAAAAAGACACAAAAACAGGAATATACATCCCATTCAGCACAACTTATTTTATCAACCATTTAAACAAAACAGAATCTAACGCATATCTAACTAGATTGCTTATTAACTCTTTACAGAAGTTCTGACCTGCATTCCTGCTCTGGTCCCGGCAAAAGCATCACACACACAGACAGGACCTTTGTTCCTCCCCCCACCCCCCCTCCAGCTTTGAAAGTATCTTGTCTTCTCATTGGTCATTTTGGTCAGGTGCCAGCGAGGGTATCTTAGCTTCTTAATCCTTTCCAGGTGAAAGGGTTTTTCCTCTGGCCAGGAGGGATTTTAAAGGTGGTTAGCCTTCCCTTTATATTTATGACAGTGACCCTGAAGAGTTAAACTGTGAACCCAGAGTACGGCTTGAGTTCTGGGAGAGGGTCTGCTTAAGTTACCGGGAGTTCTGCTGTAGCTATAACTAGGGCTAGGCAGTTAAATCATGGGGGTCTCAGCTCTCAGAAAGGGGCTGCTAGACAAAGGATCTGCCCATTGAGTGTGTGCCTAGAAACCTCTGCCAGGAGCGGTGCATGGACTCTGTTTAGACTCAGGAGGCTTAAAGTACATGGGGCACAGGAAAGTGGGCCCCAAACACAACACCCTGGTTAATGTCTAGCTACAGGAAGCTCTACCAGTGCTGTGGATGTGTGATACCTGCTTTCTAAGATTGCCAGAAACTCCAGGTTGTCCCTTTTCACTTTTGCTAATTGCCGTAACTGATGTGAAATGCCTATCACCGAAACAAGGACTTCTGTAGAATATTATGGGACAAGATAAGCTCAATGACATTGTGTGATGTATTTCATAAATCAGTTGAAAGCTTTCCATCTAAATCAACACGGATGCTTACTTTAGAAAGGTGTTGGCAGAGTTTTGCTCCCAGTTATGTTAATAAGAATTTTTCCAGTGGCTTCAACCAGAAAGTATTTTTATAGAGAAGGGGGACATATGGCAGTAGAGCTGGGCGAATGATGCATTTTCAGTGTCGCACTTTCAAAAAATAATTCAGTTCAGGTTGAACCAAATTTGAAAATTCCAAAAACACTTGCTGAATCAAAGTCCACTTTGGGTTGAGGGAATGGTTTGTTGTATCGGAAACATTTTGTTTCTGGGAATTTTTAAAGGGCTAGATTCACAGGGAGGAGGTGATGGTGTCTCCTTGATAAGTTTTCGTCCAGGATTTAGGGCACTCTGCCGGGATCTGGGTTCAATTCCCCACTTTGCCTGATGCAAAGAAGGGATGTGAATTGTAGTAGGATAGTGGCCTAATCCTCCAGGTCATAGGGTAGTCTGGGGTGGGTTCTTCTCAGCCTGTCCTGTTCAAGCTGTTCCACTTTGAATAAATAATTAGTCATTGAGGGACAGAGACAGAGAGAGAGAGACGCTATTCATATTAGGCACTCACCCGGGAGTTGGGAGACCCAGCTCCAGTAACTGTTTAATTACTTATAAGCAGTGGAACAACTTTAAGAGGAGAAACTCCTACATCAGATTATCCCATAGCTCAGGGGTTAGAGTGTGAGTCTGCAATGTGTGAGATCCCTTTTTCACATTAGCAAGAGGGGGAAATTGCCTTAGGTGTGTGCCCTAACCACTGAGCTAAAGTGTCTGAAGTAGGCACTACTACTACTACTTCCTCCTTTCCTGGCCATTTTATTCACGGACACCTCAATCACAAAAAACCCCACATTTTTTGGGTTGAAATTATTCCATGAATTTAACTCAAATTCACGAATAGTTTAGGTTCCCCCCCAAATTGCAATTTTTGGTAAATTTGCTATTTGTTGGGGGGGAGGGGAAAATAACACAGCTCTATATAGGAATGGAGGGAACATTTATTTTCATTTGTTATGAAATGCAGCAGGGAAGAGAAAATAACAAAATAATTAGATTAGCACAGAAGTAGCCTTAATTTATGGGGCTGCAAATTGTTGGAGCTTGTCTTTGCTAGGAAATATTATTATTGGCCACACTAGAAGAAGACAAGAAGCAATGGATGTGGTTTAATTAGCCTGCAATTTTATTCACTTAAAATATCTGGGAGTACCCAGCAACACAGTTGTACAGTGCAGGTCATCATTCCTTAATCCACAGAATCACCAGTCATGTCCCAGCCCTCTTGCTGCTGGGACCCCGCTGCCTTCACCTTGTATGAGGTGAAAGGGGTCTATGAGAAGAGAGGTGTCACCTCACAGCTGTTCCAGATGTAAGAGCCCGGAGCTGCTCTTCCTCACCTCCCTTAAGGATTGCTTTCCTTTACATCCTTTTCCAATCCATTTGATCTGTTAACCATATCCCTTCCATATTGAGTGCCTACACTGGATATCTTACCCGATCCAGGTAAAAGAGGGCCTCTCTACGGCTTCATAGGGTATAAATTACACCCCCCACACCCTAATTCCGTTATGCACAAAGACAGCAACCTTCTCCTGACCTGGTCCCAACTGCATCCTGCTTTTCCTGTCTATCTCTTTAAATGTTCTCCCTTTTCCCTACCCATTGTAAGAAAGCCCCTAAAGGGGCAATAACTTTTCCCCCCACAGCTAGCTGCACAAAGACTCCAACATGAAGGTTGCAGTGGACACACTGTGTGTAAGCATAATTGTTAGGGGAAGACTTAGGTGACAAGGTGCTGCCTATGACTGATTGGCCAGGGTAGACAAGGACCAGTCAAGTTGAGAATTGTTTAACTATGATTAGCTGACATCATGAAATGTGACAGTAGCTAAACATAAGATTTCCTAGTGAAGACAGGCCTTTGGAGCACAGGAATGCACAAGTAGTTGCTTTGCTTGTGTCTGCCCCTATGACTGTCCCCAGGTAAACTGCAGTTATTTTACTATGGTATACCAGACTCATTCCCCCATTCCTGTGGGCCAGACCCTTTTCTCCACCCCTAATTCACAGAAATTATTTTGCTAGACTACAAAGATCTAATTATTCTGAAAAAGAGACTGAGAACTGTCTTCTGAGAGAGGTGTAACAAGTTACTAAATCTTCCACTTCCTCTGTTTTCAAAAAATCAGTGCTGTAAATTGCCTCCAGTGTTTTGTTCTTGTTTCAGTGCTGTTTGTGCGTTTTTCAAATACCAAAAGGTTTTGATCTGACTTTTGCGCTCAACCCAAAGTCTCACAGCATCCAGTAAATGAATCTGATTTCTTGTCTGTCAGCTCTTTTCTCTGAAGAGGGAATGGAAACCAATCCTTGTCCGCAACTGTAGTTTCTTGCTTCTTGCTAGATAAGTCAAGCTTCACTAATCTATGGCCTAGGTCAAATGTCATAGGACATATGATTTCAGAAGAAGCTGGAAGTTGGGAGGGTTGTTGACTTTTGGGGGGTATTATAGTAACAACAGCTAGAAGAAGAGGGTTAGGAGTCATTAGAAAAGATGCTAGCAGAGTGCAGGGATAGTGTGAAAAGAAGATAGGAACTTGGAAACTTGTAGCTAGGAAGGAAGACGGGAGCTAGAGATTGCAGAGGAGAAGCTTGCGGATACTGCAGGAAGCTGGAGACATGGGAAAACTGAAGCTGGGAATTAAATAATTAAATATAAGGAGATTCAAAGTTTGTACCTGAAAGAGTTTATAGAATTAAAGAGTTGAACTACATGAATCAAGTGGTGGGGCCGCAGCTGAGAGAGGCTCTATCAGGGGTGCTGGAACAGTTTTTAAAGTGGGGGTGCTGAGAGCCATTGAACCAAACTATAAACCCTGGATATAATGGAAACCACTTCAAGGTAAGGGGTGCTGTAGCACCCCCACACCTCTAGTTTCAGCATCTATGGGCTCTCTGCAGCGGTGTTTGGGACACCAGCCACTGTCCGTCACTGCTGTTGTGGGGGCATCAGTTGCTGCTTCCATTTTTCAAAGCGCCATAGACATGCTTTTTAGCTTGGCTTTTTTTTTTTAATTGTGTGTGTAAAGTCTTTGGCACAGGAAAAGCATCTTACTCTGAATGTGGTGTGTAAACATGCAGTGCTGTCTAAATGATTGCACATAATAGCATGCTGTGCCTTTTTTTTTTTTTTTTTTTAAAGGCTGTTCATACAATGCAGGATAGAACAACTCGAGTACTTCTCCCCCCAGGCCCAGACAGACTACATAAAGAAAACTGTTGAAATCAGCTGACAGGAAGAGTCTATCTGAAGGCTCAGCAAGGCATTTAGAGAAAGAGCCCTTTTCCAAAACCCCTGCAATCTTTCTTCTGGCATGCAGACAAGTTGTAAATATTAAACATGGTCTTTCTTTTTTCTCCTTCTTATTTCACTCCATCAGAATGTTTTATTCTCTCTTAAGAAGAGCTGCTGTCAGGCCCCAACAGGTTATTTGCCAAAGCACTAACGACCTCATCTAATTACTGTTTATCTGAAACTGCTTGAAGAAACCTTTTTTTTTTTTTTTTAATTTGTTAGAGAAGAATTCTGTCACTGAATCTCAGCACAACAGTTGAAAAATCCCGTGGATTTCAGCATTTAGGAATAGTTCCTTTTCTAAAAGAGAAACACAGGCTATATTACAGCAGTAGCTTTACCAGGATATGATTTATTAAAAACAAAACCAAACTTAGCTGAATTTGGGTATTATTTGTAAAGTCAGTGTGGTCGGAGTAATCAAAACTGTCCTGGGATTGCTACTAAAGATGGGCAACATTTTTATTGCAAATATATATTCACTAAAATAAGCATTTTTTGTGTCACCTAAACATTTATGAATTTGGGGTGGATTTAGCTGAAAGTCAAAATGGTTTATTTTGGCCGTTTTGCAACAAATCCTTTTGACTTTGTTTTGAAATGACATTTTGTTTAGCAATTTAGCTTTTTTCTTTTTTCTTTTTTTTTTTAAAAAGTGTAAACAGCTGGAAATAACCCAAATTGACCCATGTCGTCCCCTCCCCCTCCCCACCGAAAATTTTTTCAAATTTTTCAGTTCACTCAGATCTAATTGCTACTGGCAGGAGGAAAAATGCTAAATATTGTTGGGGGGAAACCCCAGCTAAAACTCCCCCCCCCACACAGTAGAATTGTTTTAAACATTTTGTAGATTTCAAAAAGCAAAAATATGAAACTAAAGTTCTTGAAATAGGGACTTCAATATGTTCCTGTGAAACTACAGCAGCTTCTGCAAGAGTTTTTGTGAGGGGAACTAAGATTCAAAATCAAAGTGGACCAAAGTGGCCCAGGAAATATAGGCCCTATCCTGTAGTAACTCCAGATGTGCAAATCCCTGTGAGAGTTAGATGCATGGAGTAATTGCAGGATGAAGCCCTTCAATAGAAAATAATTCCAGTGGACCAGTTGGACTGTCAGACCTGTTAATAGATAATCACTGTAAGTCTTGTTCTTCACACAAACTGAGCCAGCCCATATCTCTTACCATTCTTGAAAACTGTGAAGGTGGAAAATCTTTTTGTTCATGTTGGCAAAATTACTGATTTTTTTGCATCACCAGTTTTATTTGTAAAAATTGATAGACGCATAATACTCTTAATGCTGAATCTAGGACAAACTGTTATCAATTCCAGAATTTTATGTAGCTTAACCCCCACTCCAAAGAAATGTAAACAAACTTCCCTTATCAAAATCCTTCCCTTTGATTAAAATTGTGAAAAGTTCACACATCAAAAACAAGTTTCTTTGCAGGGGTGTGTGACATTTTTATGAGTTTATCTGGTGATGGCATTAGTTTACATGAAAGATTTATAACTAGGTCCCTGCCAAATTTATGGCCATGAAAAATGGACCATGCTATCTGGTCTCCCCCCCGTGAAATCTGGTCTTTTGTGTGCTTTTACCCTATACCAGTGGTTCCCAAACTTGTTCCGCCCCTTGTGCAGGGAAAGCCCCTGGCGGGACGCGCTGGTTTGTTTACCTGTTTACGTCCAAAGGTTTGGCCGATCACGGCTCCCAGTGCCCACTGTTTGCTGCTCCAGGCCAATGGGAGCTGCTGGAAGCGGCGGCCAGTACTCCCCTCGGCCTGGCGGCGGAACAAGTTTGGGAACCACTGCCCTATACGATGCAGATTTCACTGTGGGGGAGACCAACATGTCTCAATGTGGGGCTCTTCACCCAAAAGGGAATTGCAGGGGGGGTTGCAAGGTTGTTTTAGGGGGGTCATGATATTGCCATCTTACTTCTGCGCTGCCTTCAGAGATGGGCGGCCGGAGAGTGGTGGCTGCTGACTGATGGCCCAGCTCTGCAGGCAGCAGTGCAGAAGTAAGGGTGGCAATACCATACTATGCCATCCTCACTTCTGTGCTGCTGCTGGTGACAGCTCTGTCTTCAGAGGTGGATTCTTGGCCAGCAGCCACCGCGCTCCAGCTGCCCAGCTCAGAAGGCAGCGCCGCCACCAGCAGCAGCTCAGAAGTAGGGGTAGCAGTACTGCAACCCCCCTACAATAACCTTGCGACACCCCACAACTCCTTTTTTGGGTCAGGACCCCTACAATTACAACACCATGAAATTTCAGATTTAAATAGCTGAAATCATGAAATTTGTGATTTTTAAAAATCCTATGCCCGTGAAATCGACCAAAATGGACCATGAATTTGGTAGGGCCCTATGGATAACAGCCATGGATTTGAGTCATAGCACCAAATGTGAGGTAAATCACAGGACTGTGAGCATCAGACTGTGCAGTAAATGAAACTGAATTGGTTGCAATTAACACCCTTTCATTATTTCTCTCCAGGTGTGGACGTAGACACTCTGGTTTACACCGTTTTGCAATGGTATAATTACTTTGTCTAGGGGCATGGTTTGCTTTAATTTTTTAATCAAATGTTATTAAAAATAGTTATTCCAGTGTGTAAACAGTAACTCCTAGGGCGTACACAGTTATATTGATATAAAGGTGACTTATACCAGTATAGTTTATTCCCCTCCTTGTATGGGAATTAGTATGCCAGTATAAAGCACCTTTATATCAATATAATTCCATCCACACTTGGAGGGTTGTACCCCTTAAGTATAGTTTAACTGGTATAACTTTTGTATGTGGACAAGCCCTAAGAGTGTTCCATTTCCATGTAACTTAAGTCAGTGAAAACTCATGGCTTTATGAAGGGAAGGAGTGATATAGATGCTATATTTGCAATGAGACACAAGTTTGAAAGAATGATAAATGGAGGGCATAACTGCTATGCAGCATCTACTGATATTGAGAAAGCATCTGACTTGGTTCCTTAGGAGCTGCTGTTTGGAGTATTGAGATAGATGCGAGGGGGACTTCAAGACATGGAGATAATAGAGGAGCTGTTTCAAGGATCAAGAGCTAAGGTGATACCAATAAGTGGAATTTTGGAGAGTTTTGATGTGACGATGGGATTGAGACAAGGCAGTGTGCTGAGTTCACTTCTCTTCATCCTAGTTATGGAGTTAATTAGCAGGAGACACAGAAAAAACTAATGTATGCTGAAATCTGGCCCTTTTGGCTGACAGCAAAGAGAAATTTGTAAATATGGTATCAGAGTGGACATCCATGTTTGAAGACCATGGTTTGAAGGTAAACATAAAGAAAACTACAGTTATGCAAGTAGGGAAGGCAGAAGAAGAGGTGTGATGGAAGTTTCAGAAGAGAAGCTGAATCAGAAGTATTTGTGTATTTGGGAAGTATAAAGGAGAGAGATCTGGAGAACTCAAAAGAAGAACCCAGTGTGCATGGCAACTGTGAAAAAGGTGTCAGGAGTACTATGGAATTGGCAATTAAGTAACAAGATGAAAGGAAAAGCATATCCTACATGTGTATGCCCATGCCTGCTCTGTGATTTGGGAACAGTGGGTCTTATGGAGATGGAAGACAAGAAGGTACAGGTAGTAGAAAATAATATACTGAAGAGAATGGCAGGCAAGCAGAGGGTAGACAGAACATGCCTGGAAGAAATTAGGGGGAAGATGAACTTGGGACTCTCAGTGATAGATAGGTGGGCTGGACATGTGAAAAGAATGGGAGAAGAATGATCAGCAAAGAAAGCATGAGAGGAAGAGGACAGCAAGAAAGGATGTGGAAGGCAGAGGACATGATTAAAAGACTCTATCAAGAGAAAAGGATGAGCTCCAAAACCTATGAACTTGTGCCATGGACCAGAAAGAATGGTGAAAAACCATGGGCACCTCTGACCCTGTGTAAATGGCAAATGGAACCAGAGAAATGTTAAGCGTTAAGTCAGTAATAAAAATCAAATCAAGTTATATTGAAACAGGGCACTCTTACTCCAGAATAACTGTTCACACACAGGGCTTGTCTTCGCTACAGGGGTAAGTCGACTTGAGTTACGCTACTCCAGCTACATGAATAACGTAGCTGGAGTTGACATAGCTTAGGTCGACTTACCGCGGTGTCTTCCCTGTGCTGTAGGGCCTAATTAAGGCATCAGCTAACTAAGATACAACTTAGGGCCTCTAAAAAAGAAAAAAACAGACTCCATTTCAAATTTTATCAAAATCAGTTGATAAATAAAGGAAATATGGGAAAAAGAAGATTCTCTCTAAATATAGACATTTTCGTTCAAATATAACAAAAATATATACATCTGGCTACACAAATACCCTTACTCTACTCTTACCCTTCACTAATTGTTCGTTATTGACAGACAGGAGGCCAGGACTGAGAAAAAAATTATAATTGCATTTGTAAAATTAGTATTTCTACGAGTAAGTGTGCTATCAGTCTCCTAAGGCAGCGTTTTGTTGGCCAGCTACTACTGGTAAAATTCTGACTGTGCCTTCATACTTATTTAGATGAATAAATAAGCTCATTGCCGAAAAAATCAGATGTAAGGTCAGAGACAGCAGTGTCATGAAGCAATCCTGCCAAGCTCATACTCGCATGTTAGTGTTCTTTCTTCTTTTGATCTGTACATACATACAATTGTATATTTTAGTGTGCACACCGCTTTCTGCTTCATGCGCTATCCATGCTTCACATGATTGAGTTTGCAGGTGATCATTTTATGGACTTGGGTTGAGTGGATCCTGAGGAGGATAAATGTGTGTTGGCTTCCCTCCGTCAGTTTTGGGAACCTTCCAGGGGTGAAAGTAACTTAAAGGACTTACCGGCACTCTGGAGTCCTGAGCGGGGAGGGCGTGGCCTTGACCAGAAGAGGAAGGGCCTTTAAATACCCAGGCCCTTTAAATCAAGATTTAAAGGGCCCCGGGGCTCCTGCTGCTGCTACCGCAGCAGAGCTCCGGGCCCTTTAAATCACTGCCGGAGCCCTGCCACTGCTACCCCAGGGGCTCCGGCAGCAGGGCTCAGGGAGCGCTTTAAAGGGCCCGGGGCTCCGGCCACTCGGGGGAGCCCTGGGCCCTTTAAAGCGCCAGCTGGGGAAGCTGGTCTGGTCCGGCACGGCATACTGGCTCTTGCCTGTATGCCGTACCGGACCATACCAGCTTACTTTCACCTCTGGAACCTTCACAGTAAATATCGGAAAGTGCTGACAAAAGGATAAATAGAGGGTTTTGAGAGAAGTGAAGAAGGATATACATATATATCAAAATATTCTGAGTACTTGGTGAGCAAGTTATTTCACACTGTGCATATATTATTTATAGGCTATTAAAGCCTATAATATTCATTATATTTGCTTGAATATAGGCTAGTTTTTTCACTTTCTCAATGCCTGTCTAGCGATTACCAGTCTTTTTTCTGTTAAATTCTTTCTCTTTTGTGCATATAGCTTGTTGTCACTCTGTGTGTCCAAGGTGTTTACTTGAGATTAATTAGTGGTCCTGGGGAGACAGAGGATAGAGAAGTGAATATGAAGAGAGATGTCTGCCTGAAAAGACTGGAATTTTCTGCTCGCCGGGTTTGGACAGCACAAGATAATATTTTATTATAGGTAGTATGCCATGCAAAAATTCTTATATAGACTTATAAATCACATATCATATGCATAACACATTTTATTTTTATAGTATGGCAAAAGAAAAATCCCAACAATTCATTTTTTCATAGCGAAAATTAAATCTGAATAAACGTTTGTAAATGTATTTTTATATAGTCTGGATAAACTGTCTTTCCCTAACAAAACTAATCAAACATTTTTCATTTATTCATATGAAAAGAAGGATAATTTTCCTTATTCATGGTGTGAAAAAAATTATATATCCACTCTTGTTTTCCCATGAGAATATAGACAAAATAGCACTAACGTTCACAGAAATAACCGGGTAAAATAACAAAGATTTTTGGTGGGTGTATATGATTTGTTGTTGAATAGATGTGTTATAAATATTGAGATTTATATAAAATTAATTTTTTTACTTGTTTAAATAAAAACTTTCTGCTAATAATTTTAGTACCAACATTAGGTAATGCAGCATAACCTTCTATAAAAACAAAACAAATCAATGTATTGGAAAAATACAACCTGCATACTATTTTCTAATGGTTTGCTTATTACCTGAGTGTAATTCATATCAATATAACTTATAGTTGAGCTTTAAGCTTGTGGGTTATCTACATCCTATATCCTCTGTTGCCTCTTGTATCCTCTGTTGCCATCTTATATCCTCTAAGAGTTTCATTGCGTATTCAGACAAGGAATTCCACAATTTAAATGCCCCAACAGAGAAGAAAAAGTTCCTGAGAACTCTTCTAGTAAATTGTATTATTTACTGTATTTTTTTTATTTTGTAGTTTTTATATTTGTACCGTTTACTTCTAATTTACTTACATACGCAATTAGTTGAAAGAATTTGTATAAAATTTATTCCTGTCATGATGTCGTCGTTACAGAGAGGTCTGCTGAAAATAAAGATTATTATTCTATTTTTACAACTTTGCCTTTGTATAGATGCCAGTATAAAGCTTTTGTGTTTATATATTCAGTGTCCTTTCTGTGAAAATAATAAATTCATTTTTTATGGTATGGAGCCTCTTACATTTGACATAGCTTAGGGCCTCAGTCATAACCTGGCCCTGCTGCACTGCGTCAGTGGGAGATGCTCTCCGGTTGACTTGCCTTACTCTTTTCAGAGAGCTGGAGTACCGGGGTCAACCGGAGAGCGCTCTGCTGTCGATTTAGCGGGTCTTCACTAGACCCGCTAAATTGATCCCTGCTGCATCAATCTCCCTGGAGTGAAGATCAGCCCACAGACTTGAACTGAAATAACTAAAAGTGTGAATTACAATAAATTGTTACTTTGTTTCCATTTACTGTATAAACAAGCCCATAGTCAGTTTAACAGAATTAAGACTTTGCTAGGGACGCGAAGAATGCACACGTGACCCAGCATAGGCCTCAACAGCTCCTTGGAAGTTCCTTTCACTTCCACTAATGATGTGCATTGAGTACAGCAGCTTGAGATGTTCTAAGTTTCTACACTGAAACGTGATATATGGGCCCAATCTATGGCCCCCTGCCATAAAGGATAGACTCCCATTGACTTCAGTTTCCTTTGGATCAGGGCTAAAAGAGCATAATGATTTGGTTATGTTTAACAAATAGTATTATCCTCCTCCATCAGGGATGGAGGGTATTTATATTACCGAAATATAATCTGCTGGAGTTCAGATTGTCTGAACAAGCAGACAAACAAGAACTTATTTTGGACTTGGAGAAAGTAACCTTTTTATTTCTTATGATTCCATAGCAAATGTTCTCAGTTTACAAGTTAAGATTCCCCCTCAGATCTGCCCTGCAGACTCAATGTAGAATCTCTGAATCCAGCCGTATTAAAAAATGTTGCCTCTTGCATCATCACAGTACACATAATTCTGAAACTATGAAATATGAATGCAATATGAAACTACTGATGATGCATAAATCAGACTCAAATCTATTTACAAGCTTTGTAATCTGCTTTATGCACCATCAACTAAATTTTATTTTTTCAGCACTGTAAGCAGTGATGGGTCTGACACATATTAAAAGGAGGCAGAAGGTGCTATATTACATTATCACTTTACTGACTAAGTCACACTTACAAACATGAAGACCAACAGCTTTTCTATTATAATCCTGCAGGATCTAAAGTAGCTGGCTACAGATGACACCATCTATGTCAGCAGGGTAGAATAATGGCTAAAGTAATAAAACCTTTTTCTGAAACAAGTGGGTGATCCCATCTGTCTGGTCTTGCTTCAAGTTAGCTAGCAAATACCATTTGAAATCTCCCAATCAGCCGATTATATATAGATACTGTATACAGGTACTAGGGGATATGCCATGTGTGCATCCTTTAATTTAAGGAGGACTGAGAGAGGAAAAACTCCACAGCACAGATAAACCTTTTCATTTTCATTGTTCTTTTATTCTTCCCCTTCTTATTGTGTTTTATGTGGCTTGTACATGATGTGACTTGAGTTTGATTTAATGGTGTGAAACACGAGTGTTGGGACCTGAGTGAACTTTTGTTTTCTGCTTCTTGGCATTTGGATTAAAAAAGGATTAACGCAGGTTAATGCTATGTAGAGCAAGTTGAAAAATGGGTTGACATTTTTGCTAAAAGATTGATTTGTTTTATTCACTGAAATTCAAAACTTTGAAAAAAAAACCTTGAAATTTCTTGAGTGGTTCTAGTTGTTACCCCTGTCTCAATATAGGGGTTAGTAGTCATTGACTTCAGTAGTTGTTACTGATCCTTTATTTGTCTCTCTTTTAAGAATGTCAGCAAGGATGCAGGTTCTGTGGTTGGTAATAGCTTTCATTGACATGATATTTTTATTACTTTCTTTACAACCAAATATTGCCATCAGTCACTGACCAAACAATGTCTATAATTTCAGTTACTTATTACAGATGATTTGGATTTGCTACCATAATATTTTTTTTTATAAATTTGACAAAGAAAGGAACAGCAATTGGGTATGGACAACTAACTTTTAGAAACTGGACTGAGACCATCACCACATAGGCCTCTGAAAAGTCACAATTATTTATACAGCACCATAAATACGCATGTTGCTTTACAGACCTTCAGAGAGCAATGAATGTCTGATATTACTGGCCTTTGCCAGATTTGAGCCATTGGCTTAGGTAGAAAAGGCTTCGTGCCCTGTTATCAATCCCCTAAACCATTCAATCCAGTCATCTGAGTATTTGTTTTCCTTTTCATGCTGTGATAATATTTCTGAATACTGATGAGATAATTCATTCCTTCTTCTAGACTTAGGTAATCAGATTAATACATATAAACAACATATTTAAAAAACAGCATTACAAGGAAATTTGAAATGGGAGCTGTTTTATGTCTTGCTATCAGGCAGGTGTTGGTACAGTGTGCCAGAACTACTTAGCTTCGCTGTGCCTGTTCTCTCATCCATATCAGTTGCTAGATTAAGCTTTCATATCAGAAGAGTATCACAGAGGCTTTATTAATCTCTGTGAACAAGGACTGTAGTGATGCCACCTCACAAAAAGAGAAAAATGGAAAATGTACTAAATATAATTTATTTTAATCCAATGCACATTCATCTGCTACATGTTTTCAGATGAATGGCTGACTGAGTTGGTAGTAAGATCACATTATCCAGAACTTGTGCTTTTTCTAGCAATAATCCTTGTGTAATTACACATTTGACAGGTGAAAATTGCCAATGGAGTTTGACACTGCTTAGCAAAGCGTAATCTTGCATGCTGCAATCTGTAATTTTCTTAGTTTTGTGAGAGACTACATGGTGTTATCTCTGTGCAGTCGGGGTTCATCATAAGAACTGAGATACTGTATATTTGTTATCTATACTGCTTACTTAGCATGGCACTATACAGTGCATTCACAGTCTTCTTACTTGAATTCAAGAGGCAATTTCTAAAGTCAAAATACTGGTAAATCGCTCTTGCTGTTTTGGATATCTTCACACTTTATGGGTTAGGATTATTGTTGCATGTAGAAGAGAGCCTGCTGGTCTGTCTTTTCCATCATGAGCAGGTTATAGATGTTCTTTTTCAAATTCAGAAGAACGTTTTGAATACTGCTGAGCAATAAATAGAGCCTTCAGTTAGAATCCATTTCATAAGAACATAAGAACGGCCATACTGGGTCAGACCAATGGTCCCTCTAGCCCAGTATTCTGTCTTTGACAGTGGCCAGTACAGAACAGGGCAACTTTGGAGAGATCCATCCATCCTGCCCTCTCAGCTTCTGGAATTCAGAGGTTTAGCGTTGTCCGGTCATGGAGTTGCATCCCTGACCATGATGGCTAATAGCCATGGATGCACCTATCCTCATGAATTTATCTAGTTCTTTTTTTGAACCCACTTATACTTTTGGCTATCACAACATCCCATAGCAACTAGTTCCACACGTTACCTGTATGTTGTGTAAAAAAGTATTTCCTCTTCAACTTGCTGCTAATTAATTTCATTGTGTGAACCCTGATTTTGTGTGGGAAAGGGTAAATAACATTTGTTCCACACCATTCATGACTTTATAGACTTCTATCATATTCTCCCCCCGTCCCCCCCTTAAATGTCTCTTTTCAACCCTTCTGAATCTGTCCTAATAGGAATAATTATATGGCAGTTTTCATATTTGGAATTCATTGTTAAGATTTGTAGTTTGTTTCCTGAATGGGGGAGAACCAGATTTTTGAGATATTATAATTCCATTTTCTTTAAACTTTTTCTCCAAGTGATGGAAATTAATCAGTCAACTGAAAACAGTCTTCAGAATGCAGAAAAGGTAAGTATTTAAGATCACACAATGTGGTATGATAAGTTCACAAA
The DNA here is from genome assembly GCF_965140295.1 of Lepidochelys olivacea. Taxonomy (NCBI): domain Eukaryota; kingdom Metazoa; phylum Chordata; order Testudines; family Cheloniidae; genus Lepidochelys; species Lepidochelys olivacea. The sequence goes on along the minus strand of NC_140411.1, from coordinate 135,226,564 downwards.
GGAAATCTCTTCCAAAGACTTGCAGGCCACTCTTGAATTTATAAAACATAGAAAATAGCAACTGAGTTAAGATCAAACAACGTTTTACGTACCATTCTATAATAGGTAATAGCTGTCATACTTTGTTGCTTTCTATTGTTCTTGAGTACCTACAGTTGGCATACTTATTTCAAGACATAATATTTCCTTGGAACTTCATTTTGGTGAGTCTTCCCATGTAGCAAGACACAATCTGACACCCCTGCCCTCCACACAATTATTGATCCAACAGCATAGTTAAATGCAAATGCAGCATGCATAGTTTTTTTGTTGCCTATTCTACATAACCTAATTACAAGATAATTATATGATAATGGTTTCTTAGGGGTTACATGCAAAATATTTTACATCTACTCCATCTTCTTTCTGTAACACAAAACAGTACTTCACACAAATCTGTGAAAAGTTTTAAATAATTTGCTTTGAATTTGCTTTGAATATCTCAAATATTGCCTCAAGATCCTTTGTTAATATGCTTATGCCAATAATTTAATATTGTTACATGATTTTACTGATAATAAACTCGATGATTAGGTAAAAATGCCATTATGCTTAAAGATATTATTGCCATGTCAATGGCAAAGCCCTTCCCCTTCCATCCCCATTATTATTGCATAGGAATGAAGTAGCCTCTTTAGATGCATTAATGCTTGGGAAAGTGTCAATCATTTGGGAAGGCTTCCTAGAAATAAGATAGGGCCTCATGTTTGACAAGGATACAGCACAGTCATCCATTGTTTTCGTACTTCCACTTTTTTCTGTTTAATTTCCTAATACAAGCTCTTTTGTGCCTCTCTTCTTGTATCCAGTTGTTTTCATAAGGCTGAAAGAAAATGGAAAATAAGTATTTCTATTTCATATAGAATATAAGCTATTCCTAAAATTTTACTGGAAAAGGTGGGGCTCTAAGGCATTCTTTGGACTTTTCTCTGGTTTTGCTATATGTTGCTTTTACTTTCCTGTTTGGTGTTTTCTGTATGCTTTACATTGTATATGTACAGAAAAATATTCAATAAATAACATATTACAAAAAACGCATTAATAAACGATACTACAATTATATGTTATTGGGTTGATCCAAAGTTTAATTACGTTGATGGAAAAGTATAGATGAGCCCCTATTTTTTTTATTTTAAGAATACCGTGACTACATTATGAACTCCCTGATGAACCCAAGAATCCAGAATGTCAGGATTGCTGTCAAACCATCTAATATATGGAAACAACAAATGGTGCAGGTGCTATCATAGCAGAGAGAGGGCCAGAGAGATTCTGATATCCATTACGCCTGTGTAAATTTGGGCTACTTCACTGATTTCACCCTCAAATCAGAATATTTTCCCAAGTTGTTCTGGAATCCAGAGAAATGTCACTTTGGTCCAGAAACCAAATCATGGTGTTGAAAAATGGTCTGCCTGTCAGGATTGAAACCATAACAGATGTCAACACGGTAAAGCCATTGTCCTGCTTTCAACCTTGGCTTCTCTGGTCTTGAAAAAGCAATAGTTCAATAAAAATAATTAGAGAGGTGGGGGATGATTGAGTGACATCTATTTTATATATATATATAAACACACATAATTTCCTGGCTCTGTTAGTGGTAAGGGAAAATGTGATGTTTTTAACAGTATGTCCCTCTGACTAGCTGGTACTCTGCCAGAGAGAGCTCCGGTTGCAGGAATTTCAAACATAATGCCACTTTTTGCTTGGAAATTAAGCCCTAAAAATCAATAATTGGGTTTCAATATTAAGTCATATATAGTATTTTTATTGTAGTTTTATTAGATCAGTAAAATGCCAACTGTGGGACAATATCAGAAGCAAACTTAAAATCTAATATATGCCAAAGAATGTAGAGAGAGGGATTTGAAAGAGGCAAAGAAACTATACTTTTAGTGTTGAGTTTCCTAATATGAAACGAGTAAAAAGAAACTAAAGTCCAACAAAGTAAATATTGTAAGTTTCAGATTACCTTACTTTGCTGTGTAAATTGCTAAGGAAACAAGGTCATGAGACACTTTCTCAGTCACCTTCCTTTCCCCATGGGTTGTTTTTCCCCCACTCTCAGCACACTAATTAGAAACGAACAAATTAATGGCAATCTAGAATTTTTAATTTTGTTAATTAAATTGGAACCATCAATTGATTAAAGTACAGGCAACTGAGTTTGTTAAACACATTGGGCCAAGATACGACACACATACTCATTCTGTGTAGAATCTGGCCCATAGTTTGTGCATTTCTCAAATTTAATCCTTTAGGGAAGGATCTGAAGCACAGGGCCAGATTCTGTTCTGATTTATATCAGTGTTTAATGTGAAGTGATTCCACTGAAGTTTGTGGAATTTGGAGTATCTTTGGCTTTTCACTGGATTGAATTACTTAAATTATTCTGGAGTTACATCATTGTACCAGAGAGATCAGAATTTGACCCAGGTTAGGCAAGTTTAACTTCTAATCTGAGTTTTAAAAAGACTGTTATTATTTATTATTGCCATTGACAGAAATGACCATAGGATCAGGCCCTTTAATATGTTAGCTTCAATGATATCCAACAGGGGGAAACTGAAGAACAAATAAGTAAGTAAAGTGAGTAAAGCTGAATTAAGTTTACTTTCACACATAAGAATGAGCTACTGAAAAGCTGAAAGAAATTCAGTTCCAAAATCTGTGGGAAATCATTGGAGGAACTGCAAAAGAAGAATATGTTTAATCAGCTTCACTTAAAATATACAAATCTTCCAATATGTACATTTTAAATAGTTTTTAACAGTTTTTAATAACATTAACTTTGTCATTAATTCAGTCTTGTTTTTTAAATTTCTGTACACATTTCCACTTCAGGTATTTGTGGGACTAGTGACTGGAATGTAATTGTAGCATTGGTCTGAGACCGGTTTAGTCTGATATATTATTCCAAACTATACATGGTGACACAGAGATAGTACAAAATCTACATCACTGTAGGATGAGAGCTTCAGGGTGACAGATCTAGTTGATGAGGATGAGGCAGTCTTGCACTCTAAATTGAGATTTTTTGAGAAAGACCTTGACACTATGAAACTGCTCTTTCTCTAATGTCAATGTCGAAACAAATATGCAAATATTGATAAAGGAGATATCCTGTTCTAAATGCAAATACTTTGATATCCATCATTCATTAAAAATACCCAATTCTTTGTTAGAAAAGATCAGTTTGCCTTGTTTTGCCTATGCCAGATGTCAGACAGGAGGAGACAGTTGCTAAATTGTTCACCATGCACTTGAAATAGCAATGGAAGTATTATACCCAGCATGTGGTCCAAAGGCAGACATCTGCTAACAAAGATTAGGGATATTGTGGAACAGATTCACAGTTGTTATAATGAGCCAAATAATCTCCCATGTAACTCCACTGAATCAAATGAAAATAGCAGTCAGTGGTGTTGTATCAATGTTGGCCCAGTGTGCTTTGCCAATTGGATTCATAGTATGTGTTTAGTGTTTTGGGGGTTACAGATGCATTTGTCAGAGCTTCTTGGTAAATCCATGTTTATTGGCTAGAAACATGGTGAGAGAGGAGTACCTATTGCTCTAGGGGAAATAGGGAAAACCACCCAACTTCATGGACTTGGATAAAGCCAGTGAGGAGACTAGCTGTTGGAGTTCTACATATGCTTCAAAGATAAACTGCTTCTAGCTCTTCAGAGAGTGTACAGAGAGACCAAGTGGAAGTACATCCTTTGTTGTACCTTTTGATTAGAAGCATTCTCTCCCGCAGTTCAGCGACTTGCAGCCCCTTGAGAGGTATCTCTCACATATGTGTTATCAGTATGGTCACTAAAATATCAAGTATAGTTAAAATCATTAGGTATTGTTCATTCTTAAGACAGTCAGTAGGTTGGTTGGGTACTCGAGAGTCCCAACAACTCCACTTGGATTTTGTTAACAAATTTTAAACTTTCTTTTAAACTTTAAAAAGGGAAAAAATCCAAGTAATTTTAGAGATCAATTGTTCACTCTGAACATTTTGGTAAACTTCTGCATTAGCTCTTAAGATGTTGTTTTATATAGTCTGTCAGCAAACACAGATGCAGGCAAACTGCAGAATAAACCACCTTCACTTCTGTTTGACCTGTGGCTTGTGTACCAATGGGAACACAATAGGCATATGTGCATACATTCTGAGATAATTAACTTACTACTTATTGAATAGAGTCCAGTGCAAGCATGAATACAAAATGTGTAAGGCTAGGTCAGCCAGTTACCACAGTTGTCATTCATTGCACTTGATTTGAAGAACCGTGGCTTCATAAATTGGTATGCCCTGGACATTTGGCAGCATGAAACTGGGATTACCCTTTTTCAACTTGAAGCTTTTTGGTTTCTATTGTATATCTAACCCATGAGAGGAGAATTACAAAATGTTATCTCCGATCAGATGGCATAAGGATATTCTCCAAATGGATAACATAATGTGATGTCAGTTTCTGAAATTTATATTGGTACCTATGGGATTTCATATTTTCTTTCCAACAATTCTGAGAAAAATACACACTGCACCTAAATCAACATTGAAAACTTCAAAAACTTTGCTCAGGTGTGTATAATAATCATAGTGGATGTGTAAGCTGTTCTCCATTTTATCACGTCTCTGCTTCATTTAACTTCCACTTCAATTAATATAATCAAATAATAGATTTAAATGTAAGATCTCTATCCCCCTTCACCTCTGAGAGTATAAAAGCTAAATGGAAAACGAATCTGGATATTGTTCTGATGATGATGCCTGAAGTTTTATATATTATATATCTATCCCTTTCATGTGAAGCAGAGTTGGAAGGAAAATAGTTTAAAACTAATTCAATTTAAAACTTCAGATAGGCTATTTTAGACACCTGCAAAGATGGAACTGTGCAAATGCTTGCTACATGAGTAGCAGAAAGGGAATGATGTTAATAATCTTATATTAATGTAGCACCTTTCTGCTGGAAGACTTTGCAAACTATATTGAAACATGTCTTAAACGATACTCAAGGGACTTACCAAAAATTGATTGCTTAATGGAGCTGGTCTTCTAATAAAGCTACAGCAGACCTGAAATCCTCTATACACTTGAGGATACTTTGAGGTGGTCTCTTTAAAAAAAGTTTGCCTAATAAGGCTGTACAAGTTTATACTGAAATTTTTCTGTACATATACAATGTAGAGCATATAGAAAACACCAAGCAGCAAAGTAAAAGTAACATATAGCAGATTCAGTGAAAAGTCCAAAGAACGCCTTAGAGCCTTGCCTTTTCCAGTAAGATTTTAGGAATAGCTTACATACTATATGACATAGAAATACTTATTTTCCATTTTCCTTCAGCCTTATGAAAACAACTGGATACAAGAAGAGATGGCACAAAAGAGGTTGTATTAGGAAATTAAACAGAAAAAAGTGGAAGTAAGAAAACAATGGATGACTGTGCTGTACCCTTGTCAAACATGAGGCCCTATCTTATTTCTAGGAAGTCTTCCCAAATGACTGACATGTTCCCAAGCATTAATGCATCTAAAGAGGCTACTTCATTCCTATGCAATAACAATTCCTTAATTGAGATAGAAGGGGGAGGGCCTTGCCATTGACATGGCAATAATATCTTTAAGCATAATGGCACTTTTTACCTAATCATCGAGTTTATTAATATCAGTAAAATCATGAAGCAATATTAAATTATTGGCATAATCATATGAACAAAGGATCTGATTAACTAAGAGTTATACTTACCAATGGAGGGAGGGAGTTTGCATGTGGGAGGGGGCTAGGGGCAGAGGGTTGGGGCGCAGGAGGAGTTTTGGGGTGCCGCATCTGGGCGGCGCTTACCTTGGGTGGCTCCCCGCACGCAGCGACATGTCCCTGCTGCTCCTAGGTGGAGGTGTGGCCAGGCAGCTCTGCACGCTGCCTCAACCTGCAGGCGCTGCCCCCGCAGCTCCCATTGGGGTCAATAAGCATGTGGACAAGGGGGATCCAGTGGATATAGTGTGCTTACATTTTCAGAATGTCTTTGACAAGGTCCCTCACCAAAGGCTCTTAAGCAAAGTAAGCTATCATGGGATAAGAGGGAAGATCCTCTCATGGATTGGTAACTGGTTATTATGCAAGGTATTATGCAAGGTAGCCTATTTCCCCTTGTTTTTTCCTACCCCCCCCCCAGATGTTCTGGTTTAACTTGGATTTAAACTTGGAGAGTGGTCAGTCTGGATGAGCTATTACCAGCAGGAGAGTGAGTTTGTGTGTGTATGGGGGTGGGGGGGGGGTGAAAAAACCTGGATTTGTGCTGGAAATGGCCCACCTTGATTATCATGCACATTGTAGGGAGAGTGGTCACTTTGGATGAGCTATTACCAGCAGGATAGTGAGTTTGTGTGTGTGGTTTTTGGGAGGGGGGTGAGGGGGTGAGAGAACCTGGATTTGCGCAGGAAATGGCCCAACTTGATTATCATGCACATTGTGTAAAGAGTTGTCACTTTGGATGGGCTATCACCAGCAGGAGAGTGAATTTGTGGGGGGGGGGGGGTGGAGGGTGAGAAAACCTGGATTTGTGCTGGAAATGGCCCAACCTGATGATCACTTTAGATAAGCTATTACCAGCAGGACAGTGGGGTGGGAGAAGGTATTGTTTCATATTCTCTGTGTGTATATAAAGTCTGCTGCAGTTTCCACGGTATGCATCCGATGAAGTGAGCTGTAGCTCACGAAAGCTCATGCTCAAATAAATTGGTTAGTCTCTAAGGTGCCACAAGTACTCCTTTTCTTTTTGTGAATACAGACTAACACGGCTGTTACTCTGAAACCTGGTTAAAAGATAGGAAACAAAGGGTAGGTATAAATGGTCAGTTTTCGGAATGGAGAGAGGTAGATAGTGGTGTCCCCCAGGTGGTCTGTACTGGGACCAGTGCTATTCAACATATTCATAAATGATCTGAAAAAAGTGGTAAACAGTGAGGTGGCAAAATTTGCAGATGATACAAAACTACTCAAGATAGTTAAGTCCCAGGCAGACTGTGAAGAGCTACAAAAGGATCTTTAAAAACTGGGTGACTGGGTAACAAAATGGCAGATGAAATTCACTGTTGATAAATGCAAAGTAATGCCCATTGGAAAACATAATCCCAACTATACATATGAAATAATGGGGTCTAAATTAGCTGTTACCACTGAAGAAAGAGATCTTGGAGTCATTGTGGATAGTTGTCTGAAAACATCCACTCAATGTGCATCAGCAGTCAAAAAAGAAAACAGAATGCTGGGAATCCTTAAGAAAGGCATAGATAAGAAGACAGAAAATATCATATTGTCTCTACATGAATCCATGGGATGCCCACATCTTGTGCAGATATGGTCACCCCATCTCAGAAAAGGTAGATTGGAATTGGAAAAGGTTCAGGAAAGGGCAACAAAAATTATTAGGGTATGGAACGGCTTCCTCACAAGGAGAACTTAATAAAACTGGGACTGTTCTGCTTGGAAAAGAGACAACTAAGTGGGGGTATGATAGAGGTCTATAAAATCATGACTGGTGTAGAGAAAGTAGGTAAGGAAGTGTTGTTTATTCCTTCTCGTAACACAAGAACTAGGGGTCACCAAATGAAATTAATAGGCAGCAGGTTTAAAACACACACAAGGAAGTATTTCGTCACACAACGCACAGTCAACCTGTGGAACTCTTTGCCAGAGAATGTTGTGAAGGCCAAGACTATAACAGGGTTCAAAAAAGAACTAGGTAAATTCCTGGAGGATAGGTCGATCAATGGTTATTAGCCAGCATGGGCAGGGATGGTGTCCCTAGCCTCTATTTGCCAGAAGCTGGGAATTAGCAACAGCGGATGGATCACTTGATGATTACCTGTTCTGTTCATTCCTCTGGGGCACCTGGCATTGACCACTGTCGGAAGATAGGATACTGGGCTAGATGGACCTTTTTGTAGTCCACAAATGCAATACGCAATGGTACTTTGTATATATTGCATTTTTTGATGAGCTGCCGAACTGAATGGATGTGATCAATTGTCGAATACTCTGAGCAGAAACAGGCTTGTTTTCTGCTCTCATACATTTCAAGATCCTTCTTAATTCGATTGAGTATGACACAGGTGAAGACTTTATACACTTGTGAGAGGAGTGTGATTGGATGCTAGTTGCTCAATTCTTCTAGATCACCTTTCTTCATCAATAGTATTGTTTTTGATTTCTTCCATGCCTCTGGAGCACACTTGCTATTGATGTAGATGGTGAACTATTGTGCCAATGCTTTGAAGAGAGAATCTTCTTCTGCTTTGAGATATTCCAGCCAAATATCGTCCACTCCCAGGCTCTTTTTTGTTACGAACTGCATATTTTGATTTTCTTCCCACATAACATTGGGAACTTCTGTAGCCTGCTGCCTTGATGGTGTATGCTGGACATTGAAATGCATGGAGTAGAGATCATTGTAGAATTTTGTAGATATTTTGTTCATCTTGCTTCTTTCCAATGTCCTTTCACCATTTTCATCTTTCAGTGCTGCCGGAATAACCTGTTTCAGCCTAATGTCTCTTTGTACCTTCTTCAGACTCTCCTTCTTTTCGGCAGCCTCTCTCAATTTTTTCTTTCTAAAATCTTCACAGTCTTCTTTGATCTTCATGTGAATTTCTTTGCACAGTGTTCTGTATTCTTCAACCATTTTTCCTTCTAATTTCATGCACGCCCTCCTTGCCATTAGATTCACAGTTTCCTTGCTGATCCTCTGCTTGCATCCAAGGGTTTTCAATGCCTTTGCCTTTTTAGCTGTTGAGATTATCTGCAAGGTGAACTCTTCATAGTCCTCATCGATGTCCTTTTTTCAGAGTAACAGCCGTGTTAGTCTGTCTTTGCAAAAAGAAAAGGAGTACTTGTGGCACCTTAGAGACTAATTGGTTAGTCTCTAAGGTGCCACAAGTACTCCTTTTCTTTTTATCGATGTCCTTGTTGACCTTGCACTCGAGGTCCATTTCACTCACTTCCCGTGCAAATGCCTCTTTGTTGAAGTGCCATTTTCACTTCAGTTTCTGGCTTCTCTTGACTCAGTCTTTGTAGACATTGTCAGTGCATAGTTTTGAGCACAACATATGATGGTCTGAGCCTCTGCAAATGATTCATTCTCCTATTATTGCTACATCATTGAAGATTCTTCTGGTATCCATCAATACCATTATCATTATGATTCAGTGTGACTCCATCTGGGCTTTTCCATTTCCACTGCTGCTGATGTTCTTTTTGAAATATCATGCTACCTTGGGTTGTTAGCATTGGTCAGGCCAATGCATGAGTCTGTGCTCAGTTTCCCAGTTTATTCTGCTTTGGGTGGCTTGTTTGGCAGAAGAATTTTGCAGCAGTGGATTTGGGGTGCCGGCCCTTGTGCCCCGTAGCTGTGGTGCCCGCTCCACTTTGGCCAGGTTGCCCTAGAATAATAGAGGTACAGTTGGTCTCCCTACTACCTTGGATGCTAGCTTTACATCTGCTCGGCTTGCTGAGACCTGCCAGAGCATGCGCTTAGAGGACGAATGGCCGAATGTCTTATAATGGCAGACTAAATCCCTGACGTAAAGCTGAAAGGTAAGGCAGTCTACCCTGTCTGTCAGAGACCTTTTTATTCTTGGTTTGTGTTTTGATATATTGTTCCTGTTGTATGTTGTTCTTTAAAGTTTGGATAAAGGTTTTATCAGCCTTTCCTTTCCAGAAGGAGGGATGTGGTGCGAGCTGTGAATGTTATAGAGTGGCCACCAGGGGGCAAAGAGCAAGGAAATAAGTCTGTATAAACAGGAAACAGATTGTCTGACATTCATCCCAAGCACAGTATGTTGGGTCTTTGTAATCTCTACACCTCTTCAAAAACTTAAGTTCCATTTCATTCAGAATCCCTTAGACCTACTTACATCCACTCTACTGATGTGTTAAAGAGTCTAAGTTAGTGTAGCCTACCCATGAAGGGTCCAGAAGGAGGAGTATGTTAAAACAGAGTGAATGAAAGCAGCCCTTAAGAAGTCTAGTTAGTATTTGTGGGGTCTAATTTACACATTACCTCTAAAATTGACCTGGCGTGTCTAGACGAGTCTAAATAAATTAAATCTGAGTGTAAAAGAGTTTAAGTCTAGAGAGAGTCTAAATTGGTATAGGATATGGGTTCTTCTTGTGCCCTTAGACTGTAAGTTGCACCACACTCTCTAGACTTTCCTAGTCACATTTGAATTTGTTTCAAACTCTCCTAGATTTAATGCATAAGGGAATCTGAGATGGTGACACTTACATGCTGAGGAGGCAGGAGAGAGATGCTCATGGATGCTACTTCAGTGTATATGTCCTAACTCCTTGATATAGCACTCCTGCACATAAGTCATATCAATTAAGATTACCTTAAATCTATTACCAATATCTAAGGGACTGTGAGGAGATTGTTTTAGACAACTTTACATATTACCTCTGAATTTGTTCCAATGGGTATCTTTGTCCCTTGCCACCTCAAAAAAGTTCTCCCTAATTAACAGTGAGTTACATTACATAGAATCATAGAATATCAGGGTTGGAAGGGACCTCAGGAGGTCATCTAGTCCAACCCCCTGCTCAAAAGTAGGACCCATCCCCAATTAAATCATCCCAGCTAGGGCTTTGTCAAGCCTGACCTTAAAAACTTCTAAGGAAGGAGATTCCACCACCTCCCTAGGCAACGCATTCCAGTGTTTCACAACCCTCCTAGTGAAAAAGTTTTTCCTAATATCCAACCTAAACCTCCCCCACTGCAACTTGAGACCATTACTCCTTGTCCTGTCCTCTTCCACCACTGAGAATAGTCTAGAACCATCCTCTCTGGAACCTCCTCTCAGGTAGTTGAAAGCAGCTATCAAATCCCCCCTCATTCTTCTCTTCCGCAGACTAAACAATCCCAGTTCCCTCAGCCTCTCCTCATAAGTCATGTGTTCCAGACCCCTAATAATTTTTGTTGCCCTTCGCTGGACTCTTTCCAATTTATCCACATCCTTCTTGTAGTGTGGGTCCCAAAACTGGACTCAGTACTCCAGATGAGGCGTCACCAATGTCGAATAGAGGGGGATGATCACGTCCCTCGATCTGCTCACTATGCTCCTACTTATGCATCCCAAAATGCCATTGGCCTTCTTGGCTACAAGGGCACACTGCTGACTCATATCCAGCTTCTCGTCCACTGTCACCCCTAGGTCCTTTTCCGCAGAACTGCTGCCTAGCCATTCGGTCCCTAGTCTGTAGCTGTGCATTGGGTTCTTCCGTCCTAAGTGCAGGACCCTGCACTTATCCTTATTGAACCTCATCAGATTTCTTTTGGCCCAATCCTCCAATTTGTCTAGGTCCCTCTGTATCCTATCCCTCCCCTCCAGCGTATCTACCACTCCTCCCAGTTTAGTATCATCTGCAAATTTGCTGAGAGTGCAATCCACACCATCCTCCAGATCATTTATGAAGATATTGAACAAAACCGGCCCCAGGACCGACCCCTGGGGCACTCCACTTGACACCGGTTGCCAACTAGACATGGAGCCATTGATCACTACCCATTGAGCCCGACAATCTAGCTAACTTTCTACCCACCTTATAGTGCATTCATCCAGCCCATACTTCTTTAACTTGCTGACAAGAATACTGTGGGAGACCGTGTCAAAAGCTTTGGTAAAGTTAAGATACAATACATCCACTGCTTTCCCTTCATCCACAGAACCAGTAATCTCATCATAAAAGGCAATTAGATTAGTCAGGCATGACCTTCCCTTGGTGAATCCATGCTGACTGTTCCTGATCACTTTCCTCTCATGTAAGTGCTTCAGGATTGATTCTTTGAGGACCTGCTCCATGATTTTTCCGGGGACTGAAGTGAGGCTGACTGTCCTGTAGTTCCCTGGATCCTCCTTCTTCCCTTTTTTAAAGATTGGCACTACATTAGCCTTTTTCCAGTCATCCGGGACTTCCCCCGTTCGCCACGAGTTTTCAAAGATAAAGGCCAATGGCTCTGCAATCACAGCCGCCAGTTCCTTTAGCACTCTCGGATGCAACTCGTCCGGCCCCATGGACTTGTGCATGTCCAGCTTTTCTAAATAGTCCCTAACCACCTCTATCTCCACAGAGGGCTGGCCATCTCTTCCCCATTTTGTGATGCCCAGCGCAGCAGTCTGGGAGCTGACCTTGTTCGTGAAGACAGAGGCAAAAAAAGCATTGAGTACATTAGCTTTTTCCACATCCTCTGTCACTAGGTTGCCTCCCTCATTCATTAAGGGGCCCACACTTCCCTTGGCTTTCTTCTTGTTGCCAACATACCTGAAGAAACCCTTCTTGTTACTCTTAACATCTCTCGCTAGCTGCAGCTCCAGGTGCGATTTGGCCCTCCTAATTTCATTCCTACATGCCTGAGCAATATTTTTATACTCTTCCCTGGTCATATGTCCAAACTTCCACTTCTTGTAAGCTTCTTTTTTATGCTTAAGATCCGCTAGGATTTCACCGTTAAGCCAAGTTGGTTGCCTGCCATATTTACTATTCTTTCGACACATCGGGATGGTTTGTCCCTGTAACCTCAACAGGGATTCCTTGAAATACAGCCAGCTCTCCTGGACTCCTTTCCCTTTCATGTTAGTCCCCCAGGGGATCCTACCCATCCGTTCCCTGAGGGAGTCAAAGTCAGCTTTCCTGAAGTCCAGGGTCCGTATCCTGCTGCTTACCTTTCTTCCCTGTGTCAGGATCCTGAACTCAACCAACTCATGGTCACTGCCTCCCAGATTCCCATCCACTTTTTCTTCCCCTACTAATTCTTCCCGGTTTGTGAGCAGCAGGTCAAGAAAAGCTCCCCCCCAGTTGGCTCCTCTAGCACTTGCACCAGGAAATTGTCCCCTATTCTTTCCAAAAACTTCCTGGATTGTCTATGCACCGCTGTATTGCTCTCCCAGCAGATATCAGGAAAATTAGTCACCCATGAGAACCAGGGCATGCGATCTAGTAGCTTCCGCGAGCTGCCGGAAGAAAGCCTCATCCACCTCATCCCCCTGGTCCGGTGGTCTATAGCAGACTCCCACCACTACATCACTCCTGTTGCGCACACTTCTAAACTTAATCCAGAGACACTCAGGTTTTTCTGCAGTTTCGTACCGGAGCTCTGAGCAGTCATACTGCTCCCTTACATACAGTGCTACTCCCCCACCTTTTCTGCCCTTCCTGTCCTTCCTGAACAGTTTATAACCATCCATGACAGTACTCCAGTCATGTGAGTTATCCCACCAAGTCTCTGTTATTCCAATCACATCATAATTCCTTGACATCACCAGGACCTCCAGTTCTCCCTGCTTGTTTCCAAGGCTTTGTGCATTTGTATATAAGCACTTGAGATAACCTGCTGATCGCCCCTCATTCTCAGTATGAGGCAGGAGCCCTCCCCTCACAGACATTCCTGCCTGTGCTTCCTCCCGGTATCCCGCTTTCCCACTTACCTCAGGACTTTGGTCTCTTTCCCCCGGTGAACCTAGTTTAAAGCCCTCCTCACTAGGTTAGCCAGCCTGCTCGCAAAGATGCTCTTCCCTCTCTTCGTAAGGTAGAGCCCGTCTCTGCCCAGCACTCCTCCTTCATGGAACACCATCCCATGGTCAAAGAATCCAAAGCCTTCTCTCCGACGCCACCTGCGTAGCCATTCGTTGACTTCCACGATTCGACGGTCCCTACCCAGGCCTTTTCCTTCCACGGGGAGGATGGACGAGAACACCACTTGACATAATAATGTCATCCCATTTAATGTGAACTAGTTCCCTTTAAATTCTGTAGCAGCGGACCTCTTTTCAAACTACAATGACAGAAATATGAAGAAAAACATAAATTTGATATCAGTGCTATCATAAAGTCACCTGCAATCCCTTGCCTGAGTCCCTCTGGCTGTGTAATATTCTAATATAGCTAACTTTTTTTCCTCCTGTGTTTAGAAAACAATTTATATTTAATAACTTACTATTATAAAATGTTTTTGTCTGGCCAAGACATCAATGCGAAAAGAACTACAGATGCTACAGTAACTTTAAGAATTTATTAATGTCATTCATTTACATGTTTATTTAAATAGTAATTAGCATTGTTATAAAAATGTCATTAAGGTCACTATGATGATATTGAAACGCACAAGATAAACACATTATCATTTAAGTCTATGGACAACATTTTCAAAAAGATTGCAAGTTACAGCAGAAAAACTCTGTAAATGTCTCTGAAGATAAAGAGATGGCACGAAGCAGCAAAGATAGAACCACATCCAGACTTCTCAAATATTGAGGATGTTCACATCTAGATATATGGTTTAGGTCCCTTTCTGGTGGAGACCACATGATGGTAATGGTAGGGGTTAGTGAATGGCCAAAGAGACAAGCTTTACATTGCTAAACTACTAGGCTGACCAAGATAATGCACCAAATCACTCAGATTAAGACCAACTATTTCAGTGCAAGTCAGTGCAGACCATGTTAGAACACTGACACAACAGAGCTTGCACTATAGTACTTGTATGAGGTGAACTGAAAAATACTGTTTCTTTTGTTTGTCTTTTTACAGTGCAAATATTAGTAATAAAAATAACAATACGAAGAAAGCACTGTATACTTCGTATTCTGTATTGTAATTGAAATGAATATATTTGCAAAATGTCAAATCCAAAATATTGATGATAAATGTAAATTGGTATTTTATTATTGTTCAACTGTGGGATTAAAAATGTGATTAATCACGATTTTTTTAAATCTTGCGATTAATTGTAATTATTTTTAAAAATTGTTTGAAAGCCCTAAGAAATATTATAATTTATATAGGAATAGGTTGTAAAATCCTTAGGTCAGTGACAATGGGCCATATTCTCAGCCTTGCTATGGCTGCTTTGTGTCTGTTTAATGCTGATCCCTAGTAGCTGGAACAGGCCCTTGGGGCCATAGACAGCTGTGTAAATTAGAGCAGCTCAGCATGTGCTCTAATTTACATCAGGGACTAAATCAATCCTTGGCTGGCCTTAGCATAAGGGAGCCATAAAGTTGGCAATTTTGACCTCCTTAACAGAGCTGCACCAAGTTCAGCTCAGATGTAAACAAGGATCAAAGCTCATGTCCTCATTCTCAGTACACTTTGCTGGTGCAATATACAATTGTTTAATAATAATATTCTAGGATTTATATTTCACTAGAGCCCTCTTTGCAGTATCAAAATGTATAGACCACATGTGTGAGGCAGGGTTGCTGTCACAGATTTACTTAGCAATTTTCTCGCTTTGGTACTCTCTGCATCTGTTAATTTTGAGTATTTTAATATAGATTGATTTTGGTATGTTCCTAATAGCCAGGCTGCTAGGTTTTGAATAGGCATCTGCTTATGAAGCCATTTCCCTACTTTACAAAAATCCATCCTATGCACAGAATTTGTCATATCAAAAGCTTATGTCAATTAATACCTCCTATGAATCTTCAATAACACGCACTCTGTGAGAAATTTCACTTGTGCATTATGCATGAGCATTTCACACACAGTACGTGCATGGACTATAAAGGTTTTCTATCTACGTTGGGATCAAAGTTCTATCCTTTTGCTTTTCTTGTGTTTATTGGCAGCTTTTGATTCCATCAGTCATGCTTATGCAACATAAACTTTGAAGGGACACTGCTGGGTTACTCCAAGTATTATTTTGGCACGCTTGGTATGGTTTCAGAGGACTCTCTGATAGTTATTCAAGTTGATTTTGTTTTCTCATAGCTCTTCAGGATTCCATCTCAGACCCTTATTAGCCCCTTGTTGTCGCATGCTAGTGTCCTGATTACCCTATCCTTTAAAATATTAGATGTGCCATGCAGGTGACCAGGCATCCTTACTGAACTATGCCTTCCAAAGTTGATTTGGTTCCTATGGTTTCTGGGCTGTCATTAAGATATGCTTCTGAGCCAGGGCCAAAGCTGTACAACATTTTGCTTTTGTGGAATTCTGACACGATACAAGCTTTATGTGCAGAACCCAGTATCATCTTGGAAGAGCCTCTTCCTTCACAGTCTCTTTGGAGGATGATTTTTCCATTTCCTGTCACTACAGATTCACTCTTGGAGGCAGTTTTAAATCTACAATGTCTTTGATGTTTTCTTCTTACTATGCCAGGAACATTCCCAGAGTGACACTGATGCTCTCCCAGGCTGTCCAAATGTGTATTCATGGCAGGCTTCCGCTAAGCTCTCTCTCTCTCTCTCTCTCTCTCTCTGTTTGCTAGCTTGCCAGATGTGAATAAGCTTCAGTTAATTGAAAATACCAGATTTTGAATAGGTTGCAATTAATTCAGAATGCTAAAGGCAGATTATATGTGTGACTAAAATTTATGTCAGCTAAATTTAACCATTGCATTACTGCTCTAGTCAAATCTATTGACAAAAGTGTCTTATAAATTTCAGAACATTTTCTTTCCAGGCTTACAAATGCCTTCCAAGTTTTTTTTTTTTATTCCTCTTTCCAGTCTAAAGTATCAGACAAAGCATTTAGAAATGGAACATATATGTCATGGAGATGGCCAATTTCCTATAGCCAAGCAACCAAGTATGTTTTTGTCTCCTTGTTCTTCTAGGACCTGCCTGTAGCTGCTCCTCTTTCTCCTTAAAGGGAAATTAATTGATTTCAGTGATTGCTCCTTGTTGTGTTCCATGGAGCTAGGTAACAGGGTGGTATCAACCATCTTCCTTTTCTTTCTTCCTTCTGCAGATCCACCTCTTCCTTTTTGCTGAACTCAGACCAAACACAAACCAAAATGCTTGTCTGGTACCATGATACTTCAAAAGAGTTGTTGCAGTAGCTAGTAAAGGATTCTGGGGCATACATACAGCCATTGAAATGAAGGAGCACTGAGTTATTTGGAGAACAACCATCCATCTTTATGAAAGAAAACCATTGAAGTCTTCAAACAAAAGTATATGGGATTACAAAATAAGAAGACTGTTTTACTCATGGTAATGATGCAGTAGATGGGGGAGCCTTCCATGCATCATACTTCATGAAACTGTGAATAGTGAAAGATGCCAATTTTCATTATAATTGAGGAAACATTGAGTTTGCCTAGGTTTTGAATGAATGTCATTATTGCTATGTCAGGATCTGCTGCTGACAGTCAAGTCAAAGCAATGCCCTTCTCTAATGATGTAGTCAGATGATGAATTCATGTTATGGCCGGAGAAGTTCAGGAACAGAACAAAGCTTTAGCAAAGCTTTTGACACTGTCTCCCACAGTATTCTTGTCAGCAAGATAAAGAAGTATGGGCTGGATGAATGCACTATAAGGTGGGTAGAAAATTGGCTAGATTGTCGGGCTCAACGGGTAGTGATCAATGGCTCCATGTCTAGTTGGCAGCCGGTATCAAGCGGAGTGCCCCAAGGGTCAGTCCTGGGACTGGTTTTATTCAATATCCTCATTAATGATCTGGAGGATGGTGTGGATTGCACCCTCAGCAAGTTTGCAGATGACACTAAACTGGGAGGAGAGGTAGATACGCTGGAGGGTAGGGATAGGATACAGAGGGACCTAGACAAATTGGAGGATTGGGCCAAAAGAAATCTGATGAGATTCAACAAGTACAAGTGCAGGGTCCTGCACTTAGGACGGAAGAATCCAATGCACTGCTACAGACTAGGGACCGAATGGCTAGGTAGCAGTTCTGCAGAAAAGGACCTAGGGGTTACAGTGGATGAGAAGCTGGATATGAGTCAACAGTGTGCCCTTGTAGCCAAGAAGGCCAATGGCATTTTGGGATGTATAAGTAGGGGCATTGCCAGCAGATCGAGGGACGTGATCGTTCCTCTCCATTCAACATTGGTGAGGCCTCATCTGGAGTACTGTGTCTCCAGTTTTTCCACATCCTTCTTATAGTGTGGGGCCCAAAACTAGAGAGTCCAGCGGAGGGCAACAAAAATGATTAGGGGACTGGAACACATGACTTACGAGGAGAGGCTGAGGGAACTGGGATTGTTTAGCCTAAAGAAGAGAAGAATGAGGGGAGATTTGGTAGCTGCTTTCAACTACCTGAAAGGGGGTTCCAAAGAGGATGGATCTAGACTATTCTCAGTGGTAGCAGATGACAGGATAAAGAGTAATGGTCTCAAGTTGCAGTGGGGGAGATTTAGGTTGGATATTAGGAAAAACTTTTTCACTAGGAGGGTGGTGAAACACTGGAATGTGTTGCCTAGGGAGGTGGTGGAATCTCCTTCCTTAGAAGTTTTTAAGGTCAGGCTTGACAAAACCCTGGCTGGGATGATTTAATTGGGGATCGGTCCTGCTTTGAGCAGGGGGTTGGACTAGATGACCTCCTGAGGTCCCTTCCAACCCTGATATTCTATGATTCTAGCAGCAGCCTAGAAGAGTTCAGAAGAGCCAGCATTATTCAGTACAACTGGATGAAACTATAGATATCAAATGCCCAATTTATAACATTTGTCTAGTATGGGTGGGAAGGACCCAGACAGGAGGACTGGCTGTCCACTGACAGTAAGTAGATTCCATAAAACTGAAAGAATGTTGAAGTCATGCCAGTGTTGAACAAGGGCAAGTGAGATGACCTGGGGAAGTATAGGCCTGTCAACCTATCAGCCTGTCATCAATCCCAGGTTGTCATAAATATAAAGGGAAGGGTAAACCCCTTTGAAATCCTTCCTGGCCAGGGGAAAGCTCCTCTCACCTGTAAAGGGTTAAGAAGCTAAAGGTAACCTCGCTGGCACCTGACCAAAATGACCAATGAGGAGACAAGATACTTTCAAAAGCTGGGAGGAGGGAGAGAAACAAAGGGTCTGTGTGTCTGTCTATATGCTGGTCTTTACCGGGGATAGACCAGGAATGGAGTCTTAGAACTTTTAGTAAGTAATCTAGCTAGGTATGTGTTAGATTATGATTTCTTTAAATGGCTGAGAAAAGAATTGTGCTGAATAGAATAACTATTTCTGTCTGTGTATCTTTTTTGTAACTTAAGGTTTTGCCTAGAGGGGTTCTCTATGTTTTTGAATCTAATTACCCTGTAAGATATCTACCATCCTGATTTTACAGGGGGGATTTCTTTATTTCTATTTACTTCTATTTTTATTAAAAGTCTTCTTGTAAGAAAACTGAATGCTTTTTCATTGTTCTCAGATCCAAGGATTTGGGTCTGTGGTCACCTATGCAAATTGGTGAGGCTTTTTATCCAACATTTCCCAGGAAAGGGGGGGGGTGCAAGTGTTGGGAGGATTGTTCATTGTTCTTAAGATCCAAGGGTCTGGGTCTGTAGTCACCTAGGCAAATTGGTGAGGCTTTTTACCAAACCTTGTCCAGGAAGTGGGGTGCAAGGTTTTGGGAAGTATTTTGGGGGGAAAGACGTGTCCAAACAGCTCTTCCCCAGTAACCAGTATTAGTTTGGTGGTGGTAGCGGCCAATCCAAGGACAACGGGTGGAATATTTTGTACCTTGGGGAAGTTTTGACCTAAGCTGGTAAAGATAAGCTTAGGAGGTTTTTCATGCAGGTCCCCACATCTGTACCCTAGAGTTCAGAGTGGGGGAGGAACCTTGACATGGTAGGATTAACCTGAAATCATTTTGAGATCCAGTTGAGATTTTTTGAACTAGAAATACAGATTTTAAAAAGGAAATTTTATTTTCCTTTGGAAAGGAAGTCCAGAAAGCAGCTGAAACTGAAAGCAGCTTGTTTTTTCTCTGCTTTGTGGCCAAGCAGAGACAAAAGGGGATTATCTTTGTGAATTGCAGGTTTTCTTTGCCTGGAGGCAGGGTACTTAACTCCTGCAGGGAAATTCACAGTCTTCCAACCCAGAGGTTTTTTTTTTTCTTCCTAAAAGTAAATAGGGGGTGTGTGTTCTACCCATTTGCTTTTTCTTTGGGCTGGGTAAGCAGGTTTCCAAGTAGTTGGAGGGTTTTTGCTTTAATTTGGGCCCAGAGCAGAATCAAGGGAATTGTCTTTTTCTGTAGGCTGACAATCACTATCAGAGAATAGGTATTCTATTCGAGCACAGCAAAATTTTACAGCCAAGTTTTGTTTATTTCTAAACCTCGGGTGTAAAGTTGGTTAAAAACAGAGAGGTTAGAATGACAAAATCCGTGGCTCGACTACAGCTTGAATTAGCCAAATTTCAGGCTGAGGAAAGACAAAGGGAACATGAAAGACAGATAGAACTCATGCGGCTGAAGAAGGAACAAGAAAGGGTGCCAGCGAGGTTACCTTTAGCTTCTTAACCCTTTACAGGTGAGAGGAGCTTTCCCCTGGCCAGGAAGGATTTCAAAGGGGTTTACCCTTCCCTTTATATTTATGACACAGGTAAAATAATGGAAACGCTGATATGGGATTCAATCTATAAGAATTGAAGTGTGGGAATATAATTAATGCCAGTCAATGTGGTTTTATGAAAATATGTCTGGCCAAACAAGCCTGATTTCATTTTTTGGTGTGATTACAAGTTTGGTTGACAAATATAGCTGGGTAACTGCAATAGACTTAGGCTTTTGAAAGGCATTTGACTTTTAATCAAAATGCCATGTGCTAACATTAACACTATATGTTTCTACTGGGGATCCACAGGGATCAGCGCTTGGCCTAAGACTATTCAACATTTTCATCTTGTATCTAGAAGTAAATACAAAATCTGCACTTTCAGATGAGAGAGAGGTTGGTGGAGTGGTAAATGATGATGAGCCAGACTGGGGAATCTGAATTTCATGGTAAACTGGGTCTATTCAAAGAAAATTTGTTTAAATACAGTCAGATGCAAGGTTATATATCTAGGAAAAAAAGAAGACAGGCCATATCTACAGAATGGAGGACTGTATGTGGGAAAGCAATGATTCTGTAAAGGATTTAGGGGTCAGAAGGAACAAGCAACTCAACATGAGTACCCACTGCTCTGGCGAAAAGGGTGTATGTGATTCTTGGATGTCGAAATAGAAAGGTGAGTAGTGACCAAGAGTAGGGAGGTGAATTTTACTTCAGCATGTGGAATTAATTGGTCAGGCAGATACTGGAATACTGTGTACAGTTCTGGTGTTGCAATTTAAAATGAATGTTGAAAAATTAGAGAAGGTGCGGAGAAGAGTCACACAAATGTTACTAGGATTAGAGAAAATGCCTTACAGTGGAAGACTTAGAGTTCAATCTGTTTATCTTATCAAAAAGAAGACCAAGGGGTGATTGATTAGCGTAGATAAGTACCTTCATAGAGAGAAAATAGCATGTACTAAAGGGCTCTTTAATCTAGCAGAGAAAGACATAAAAAGAACCAGTGTCTGTAAGCTGAAGCCAGACAAATTTCCTTCACAAATAAGACACACATTTTTAACAGTGAGGGTTATTAACCATTGGAATAAACTACCAAGGGAACTGACAGAGTATCCATCTCTTGATGTCTTCAAATGAAGACTGGATGCCTTTTTGGAAGCCAAACACAAGTTATGCTCTAGTCAAACACAAGTTATTGGGTTCAATACAGAGATAACTGGATGAAATTCTTTGGCCAGTGTTATATACAGGAGTACAGACTAGATGATTTAATGGTCTCTTCTGGGCTTGAAATCTATTAATCTAATGCTACAGAGGAATTTTAAAAAAAATTTTCTAAGAATCCAGTTCTTGCAGCGTGAGTTGATTAGTATGGCTGTATTGCTATTTCATTGATGTTGACACTGTGGCCTTGCAACTAGACTGTATTTCACCCTGAGACATTTGGACATAATTTTCTGTTGAACGGAAAAATGTTGTTGTGGTGAGGATGCTAGTGGAACTGAAAAAGGTTCTTGACAAGGCTGTAAATTGTGAACTCTTAATATAGATAAGCCCAGTGCATGCCTCTTCAATCTTTTTATATGCTGAAAGGGCCATTCAGCATCAGCTCCTTCTCCTCACTAAGGTTTGTTGGCCTTTTGTATGACACAGTTATAAAATCGAATGTTTGAGCTCAGAGAAGTGGCTGGGATTTTTCTTGTTGAATGTAGCTCTGCCCTTGCAGAATATTGCATTGAGCAGCATTCATTTTCTTTGAACTCTTCTTTCCAGGGAAGGGTTTGTGACACAAATTTTCCACGTAGGAGTCACAAACAGGAGTTAGGGGGTCAAGATCACCTTGCTCCTCCCCTAATTAAAAATGAAGAGTAGGGTGGTCTTTGGAATAGGGTGCTTGGTTTTCCACGCCCCCTCCTTCAAATTAAAAATTAAAGGGGAAAGTTAATACTCGTGAACCTATATTACAATTAGAACAGGAGTACTTGTGGCACCTTAGCGACTAACAAATTTATTAGAGCATAAGCTTCCTTGGGCTACAGCCCACTTCATCGGATGCATAGAATGGAACATATAGTAAGAAGAAATATATATACATACAGAGAAGGTGGAAGTTGCCATACAAACTGTAAGAGGCATTATATATATATGTATGTATATATATATCTTCTTACTATATGTTCCATTCTGTGCATCCGATGAAATGGACTGTAGCCCACGAAAGCTTATGCTCTAATAAATTTGTTAGTCTCTAAGATGCCACAAGTACTCCTGTTCTTTTAGCGGATATAGACTAACACAGCTGCTACTCTAAACCTATATTACAATTGATGACCACCTTCATGTAATCAATGGGTCCAGTATAATCCTTGGCTGTTCCCTTGTGCTCTGTCATCACAGAGACAGTCAGCTTTGACCAGACCAGTCAGGAATAAATAAAATACATTTTTAGATCCATTCACTTAATTGATGCCCATCTTAGATTGTAAGCTCTTCAGTGTCTTTTTATGTACGTCTAGGGATGGTCTTGGTTTACTTGGTCTTGCCTCAGTGCAGGGGTCTGGACTTGTAGACTTCTTGAGGTCCCTTCCAGTCTTACATTTCTAATTCTATGTTTACACACTATGTAGCACAGTGGGCCCTGCTTCTGATTGGAGCCTCTAATGTGAAAACCGTAAAGCTCACTCATTCTAGAGCAGAGTGCAAGTTCTTTCAAAATATTCAAAAACCTCTGTTTTCCAAAATGTGAACAATGTAAAACAAGGGGATTTCAGAGAATAATGTTTGCTATCACCCCACTTCCCATTTTCTCTCGATTGCCCCTAGAATGCATTGGCCATTCATTCTCATCTCTTTTTCTTCCTCTTCCTTCATTGCCCTATTGGCCTTTCAATTCACCAGACAGGTTTTATGAGAGCATGAACCCCAATATTTTGGGGATATTTGTCTGGCTCAAGAAAGGATATTGCTTGGTTCAGGTGCAAAGTTGCTCTGTATCACTTTCTATATAACTTCCACTAGGTAACATGTTATTTGCCTTCTCTGGTCCACCACATAATAACGGGTATTGTTTAGGTTGGATTTGTTAGTGGATGGCCTTCAGGAAGTTGTGTTGTCATCTACATGGTGGACATTTGTTAAGTGTGTGGCACAGGAAGCATTTATACGGCATGCAAGTTTGTTTGAATTTTGTCAGTAGTCTCTCTCTAGAGTGTTAAATTATTTTTGTCTAGGATTCATAGGTGGAGCTTGGACTGAATAGCCAAAATGGCTGATCATCAGTGGATGCAAGCTTCAGTGATAGCATAGAAATGAGACACTCCTATTGGAATGTAAAACTTGCATTTAGAGGTAATCGTGTCTCAATTTTTATGAAAGCACAGCTGTGCCTGTAAGCAATCAGACACTATGTTTTATGTGGAGGGTCACACCACATCAGATAGGTGGTGAACTGTACACTTTATAATTCTCTGTTAAAAGTTGTGGTTAAAAGACTTTAACTATTGAATTTATATCTGGAGAGCCAAATTTTCATCTGTTAGAAATCAGCATAGTTCTAGTTAAGTCAGTGAAACTACACCAGCTTGAACGACCTGAGGATCTGACCTGGAGTGTTTATCTGGCTGAAATTGATGGGAAGGGAGGTGGCAGAGTTGTACTCACACCCAACTATGTGTGGTGTTTTTTTTAATTAAGCAAACTACTTTATATTTTATGGAATGAAACCCACCCTGAAAACAATAGCAGAAATCTGACCACTTCTCTGGCCTGTATTTGTAAATCTTCTTTCACTCCTCATAGGCTTCCTTCTAATACCAGAGTAATTGTTCTGGACTCAGCTCTCTAATGTTATTAATTGAAGAGTAGTTTACTTTTCATTCTCCCCACCATTTATTTTAAAGAAAAGCAAGGACTTCAGAACACAAACATGCATATAATAATGTGAAATTCAGTATGTGAAACTAAATCCACAGAAATTAAGGCGGTGACGCAAGCAGACACAATCCAGGGACTTCAAGCTTAAGGCTAATATTTCATTCTCCAGAGCTGTTAAGCCTTTTTATTTTTTCTTTTCTTTAATAGGAATAGTGTGAGCTATGGATGGAGTGTTGGTTAAGTTAAAATTTCCTGGCTTTTCAGTTTTTGCAACTTTAATGTGGTTTGTGTAGTACGTGTGCACATGTTCACATATTCTTTCTCTCTAAAACAGCTGATATCAGATTTTACATGGAACAGAAAGATTCTCAGAGTTTTCACAGAATGAGATATAATATCTATTTAAGAGCTGTAAGAAGTGGATTTTGCATATTGCTTTGAAGGTCACTGTCATTCTGATCAATTCCAGGTGGGAGTTTCAATTCTGTGGGCCACACACCAAAATGCTCTGTCTCTTGTGTGTGCATCTTAACCTTTTGAGGTTGATAGTTCCACTGTTTCAGTGGAATGTAGCTGTCATGAGAGGCCTTGATCATACAGGCTGAGGTGGTCCCCCAGGTAAATTTGGCCAGTCCCACAGAAGGCTTTGAAGATGGGGTTCAAAACTTTGAATTTAACCCATATTCCATCAGGAATCAGTGAAGGGAATGGTGCAGTAGGGTGTTTTTTATGTGGCTATGCCTGTTTGGATCTCCAGAAGCAGTAAGGAGTCCAGGTGAACACACAGGCTGTGAACTGTCAATTCTGAGAACATAGCCTGAGGTTTTTAGACCTTCCTCAAATTGTACGTTGTTAGTGAGTATATACACTACATTTGTATCTAATCATCCACTAGTTTCTTTGTCTGTTATCTGCCTCATTAGAAGTGGTCCAGTTAAAGGTGTTGGTAAATTAAGTAGAACAGAAAAGAAGTGCAACATCTGTTTTTTAATTTCTATTTTTTGGGAGCAGGGGGACGTTGGGTGTGTTTTTAGGCTAGCTGTATACTTTTGGTGCCCTTTGTCACATCTGGCCAATCATTAAATCTTGAGGGTTGTGACTGAAAAACTGATGGCTTAGTTTCTCACAGAAAATGCAGTCCAAGTGACACACGATATGAAAACATCACATGGAAATTTCCAAAAACATGTGATGTGAAAATGCCAACTTAATTAAAATATACATTTTTTTAAAACTTCCAGATGAAAATATGTTTGGCAGTAAAGCTGATCTATTTTGCCTGTATAGCAAGATTTGGAATTTCATTTAAATTAGAGGACCAGTCCAGCATCTCCTTTCCCAATTTTTGGTGCTGCATATCAAAGAAAGTATTATTACAGGAGCAGTGAGCTAAGTAGTTGTTTGTAATAATGCTTTACATTGGTAATGAGGAAAGTTTTAAGAGTTTTGAAAACAAATTGATGTTTACCCTTTAAAGGACAAATTCTACTGGTGGAAATATGAATGGGTCTTCTGTTGACATCAGTGGAAACCATGTGCTCAAAGGAAGAATGCAGCTCGTAATCTTGTTATCTCCAAATGGGGAGGAGAGCCTGGTCAGCCAGAAAATGGGCATTTCTCGTGTGAACAGGGATTCTCCAATCTGGGTCTAAAAGTTTGGAATCCATAAAAAGTTCGGGACAGGAGTCTCACCAAAGAGAGTTTTTTGAGAGACATCTCAGTAGAAATATCAGGCAATGAATCTATCTTACTGTATGAGAATGACTCATAGAGTCCAGAGCCACTCTCCAGTAATTATTGAATACATGAGAATCAAAAAGAGGAATGACAATAGCTGTGAAAACAACAATGAAAAAGCAACTATAAGAGATTATGGTTAACCCATCCCAAATTCTGCAACTCTCCCCCCTTCTCTAGTACTTTCCATATTCCCAACCTCTTCCACCAAATTAAACTGACTGCCATCTCCAGTCCTCTCTGTGCCTGAGTCTGCTTTGTATGTTTTAATCCTAGACCTTCTATAGGAGTTTTTCTGCTTCCTGCCCACCTGTAACTCTGTTGACATAGCCCAATAGACGCTGAGGATGGCTCCTGCTGTGATGGACAGGGGCAAAGCTTTCTCGGCTGTGTTTGTGCTGCTGCTGAGAAAGCAGTAGATGGAAAATAAACAGATCTGAAGGACAATAGTAGTGCTGCAGGCAGTGGAAAATAAACACAGCTGAGCAGTAAGAGAAAGATCTGTTCTTTAGCTTCTTTAAACTTTGAAATGGGTGGGGCAAACTTGAATCTAGCAAGCTGGTTAACTCCTGTCCCATTACAATTTATGTCTTTGATACAAAGAGGTGAGCTGGGGGTGGGGGGTGGGAGAGGGAATGAAAATAAGGAAAAGAGGGATTGAGAAGAAGGACACTGAGGGACTTAAAGAGGGAAGAGAGTGGGTTGATGAAAGCGGGGAGAATGAAGTTGCTGGTGTGTAATACACTGGTTCACTAATCCTCTCTACCTTCCCAGATAGTCTTTTTTTCACTGTGGTATAAATTACAAGAGCAGATGTGGAATCTGTGAAGTAATTTCTTTTTGAAGAATTTAAAGTGCTCACCACTGGCTGGTTAAGACACCATACCACTAGCAATTATAAAGTGCTCTAAGTAACTCTGGCTGATGGGCAACTCGGATAGCAAAGAGAAACTTTTTTTTTTTTTTTTTGCAAAAACTGGTAACAAATGATTTTACAGTTCTCAATGCACTAAAGAGTTCTCTCACCCAGAGGCTTGAATTATGAAAACTATTCTTCTGCTGCAGAGACACTAGAGAATAGGACTGCCTGACTTTTGCTTCATGAGAGCGAGCCTAGGATAGCTATACGTTCAAGTTGCACTCAGCACCTTAATGTCGTTTTTTTTTATTAATGTGTAAGAGTTGTGGCTGTTTGTTTCTGGAGGGATTCATTCAATACACGCAACTCCCATTAATATCAGTGGAAGCTCTGCATCTAGATTTAGGATAGTATGTCACTCTACATGCTTTTTATTTGTTTCTGGAAATTGTGCACATTCTGTTCTAGGAAATTTATTTAGCACATTTGTTGGAGCTGGGGCTGATAGTGACGGTGGACAATAATATGGGTTGCAGTATTGTGTTTATTGATAGACTTTTCCAGTACCTTGCAGAGATTCTTTCCATTAAATTAGGCTTGAGTAAAGTCTGGGAGTGGATGGGTCATTACAGAAAGTAAAACTATTTCCCCTATGCTTATTTCCCCCCCTACTGTTACTCTCACCTTCTTGTCAGCTGTTGGAAATGGGCCATCTGATTATCATTACAAAAGGTTTTTTTCTCCTGCTGATATGGCTCACCTTAGTTGATCACTCTCATTATAGTGTGGATGGCAACACGCATTGTTTCATGTTCTCTGTGTGGGTATATATATATATCTTCCTACTGTATTTTCCACTGCATGCATCCGATGAAGTGGGTTTTAGCCCTCAAAAGCCTATGCTCAAATAAATTTGTTAGTCTCTAAGGTGCCACAAGTACTCCTCGTTCTTCTAGTATACAGAAGTATCTTTAATACTTAGCATTAGTTTGTAGTATTGCATATGTAACCATTTAAAACAGGGCTTGCAAACCACATCAAAAGTCTCGAGATGGGTATTTTTGCTGTTGGTTGTATTTGATTCCCACAGCCATCTGCCGCTATGTAAGCTTATTTCTGTTCTTATTTATGCAAAGAAAATTATCAAACCTTAAGTCCATTGTGAATACCTCGAGAACAGCACTATTGTTTTATCATTTTTCCATATGTTTTGGGTAAATCTTGCCATAAAATTCAGCTGCAGCTCAGAAATGTGTTCAGTACACTTTAAACTTTATAAAATCTTCCATATGTAAAGCACATTAACCAGCATATCATGGCACATGGCTATTGTACTGACAGGAGACTGGTTCTGCTCTTGTGTTGTGTAGGAAGGTGGCTATCCTTTGCAAAGAACAGATTGGGCTATGCATTCTGTGCTTAATGCCCTTTCAGAGCTGTGACCTGAGAGGCTAGGATTTGGGGCACCTAAATAAAGAGGTGACATTTTAAAAGTCTAGATGGCTTGAGAAACAAAAAAAATCATTTAAAACTCTGTGTTGGCTTTAGGCACAAGCAATGCAAGAGGCTTCTTAGTTAGTTCTTAGGACCCTGCACTTCTGTAGGCTTTGCAATGCTGCACTGACTTTGGGAACTGAGCGGTTGACGCACTCTGGCAAGGGCCATGGAATGGGAGGAAACTCGAGGTCAAAGATTTAGAATACTTTCAAATTTCAACCCATGGTATTGAAATGAATGAAATCTGACCCGTGAGTTTCTGGTAGTTAATGCCAACCATCAGCTCAGCTTCAGTAACCTCACCCTGCTGTGGTTTCTGACATCAGTCAATTTGTTGTTTTCGAAAAGACCAAAAAAAAGCTATCTCGGCAAAAGCATTTGATGATAGACTATATATTTGCGTAATTACAGGATATAGAAATCGCAATTCTGGAGCATCACTGAAAATCTTCTGCCTCTCTTCTGCTGTTGACAGATTCTGTTATGCATGCTTAGGGAACACGTATCTTGTTGTTGAGTGATCCTTAAAGTGCTTCTCTAATTTATTGTGTCCTGCCTGGAAATGGCCTTGCAAACATCCCCCGGCTTGCTGAGGGCCAAAGGTTCATTCAGAAACAGTCAGTGTTGCTTTTCCTTTTTTTTTTTTTTTTCCAGAAAGCTATCTTCACTGATGTCAAACTACTGCTCCAAGTGCTTTGTTGTTATTGGAAAGGAAAAGAAAAAAAGTTTTTCTCCTCTCCCTCCATTTGATTGCAAAATAGATTTTTGGGATTGATTTTCAAGAGCACAAATGGCTTTCGTTAGCCATTGAGAGCCAATGGGAATTAGGTGCCCAAGTGCCATTTCTGTTTTTGAAAATCTATCCTTCTATGTTTTTCATAAATGTTTGCAATTTTGCTTGATATGAGTTGTCAGTTTAGATCTTTACCAGTATGGCTATGTATCTAATAATGGAATAAAAAAATTGGAGCTAGGAAATGCAGGTCCTATGGTCATTGCTACATTTAGGTTGTGGTTTGTATTTGGTCCTAGATAGTGTGTTGAAAAATTTTTTAGAAAACTTTGTTGAAAAATGCCATTTCATCAAAACAGATGTTTCAAGGAAACATCTGATTTTGATGAAAATTTCACTTGGAAGGTTTCTCAGGCCCAGGATCGTGAGGGCAGGGGAGAGGAGGAAGAGGAAAATCCCAGAATAGTTAATATTCTGATTAGTAGGGCTTTTAGTTAGACCTAGGTTCTAAATCAGGTAGGGAAGAGACTTGAACTTGGGCCTCCCCTCTCAGTGCCCTAACCACCGGGCTATCAACTACTCTAGGGTGTGTGTCTCTGACGGGTGTGTGTGTTTTTTTACCAGAAATTCTATCCTGGACCTAAGAAACATTTCCTGACGCAAGGTTTGTCTAAACCAATATGTTTCCGTGACATACTTCGGTTTGGACAAATGAACATTTTCTGACCAAAAATGAAAAATACCTGACCAGCTCTAATAATGATCACCATCAGCACACATACTACAAATCAGAAGCCCCTCCGACAGACCCATTATGCAAAACAAATATGCAGCCCACCCCTATCTCAGCCCTCCCTCAAAACCAGCTCTTACAGATGGACTTTGAAGTGTATCCAGATGGTCAACATAGTAAGGCTACCTCAAGCCCAAGCTGGGGACTGAATTCCAAAGCTGATGGGCCCCATAGAGAATCCCCCATCTTTTTAGAGAGCCATAAAGCTGCCAGAAATCTAACCAGTTCCCAAGGTGATGATCTCAGTTTCGTTTTCACTAGACAGAAGTCTGCAGAACAAACAGACCTTGTCACTACCATTGGCAGACCACTGTGTTATCATTGTTATTAATTATTTTGAGCTCTTATTTATTATTTATATTACTGTAGTGCCTAGGAGCCCCAGTCATGGCCCAGGACCCCATTGTGCTAGGTGCTGTACAAACACAGAACGATAAGAGAGTCCTTGCTCGACAAGCTTACGTTAACTATAGGTCAAGAAACAGTAGATGGATATAAATAGGGGAGAGTGGAATACAAAGAAACACTGAGACAATAATGGCTGCCATGACAGGCTGTTGTGGGCAGTGTAGCGAAGGCTGACATGATGGGCTGATCAGAGGAAGCATCGATTGCTTGACACTAAATGAGAGAGAGAGGTGGGTAGGTGTGGGGGGCAGAAATTGACTGTAAAGAGTCGGGAAAGTCAATACAAGCAGTTTGTTTTATGCAGTACAGAAGAGGGAGTCAATGGAGGGCTTCAAAAAGAAGTGCTCCATGTCAAAATGACGGGTAGGAAGAATAGTCTTTGCAGCAACAATATGAATGGATATGAGGTAGGCCCTATTCCTTATTTTCAGCTTCCTCTATGTTACTAGATCTGTCAGTCTCTCTTGTGACAGGAAACATGGTTGTAGTGCAGAAGGGGTTTCAATTATCTTCTCATTTGCTGGAAATAATAAAAAACCTCAAGCTGACATGTGTCTCAGGAAGGATACATAGTCCATACCACAGAAACAAACAAACAACATTCTTTCAGCTCCAATATCCTGGTTGGGAAACCAAAAAGTGGCAGAACATCAGCAGCTTCATGATCTAGCAGTCTTCCTTGCTGACACTGATGTGTACATGCTGGTTTGTCAAAGTGCATTGTGAACTGACCAGCCATGACTGCATAAGTCCTAGAATGAAGAAAGTAAATTTAGAATTATGTAGGGATTTTATAAAGCTATGTATAGCTTTTTGCAAGAATCAAAACATTTTATAGAATTTTTAAGTACATTTTTATACTGGTTTCAGAGTAGCAGCCGTGTTAGTCTGTATCCGTAAAAAGGAAAGGAGGACTTGTGGCACCTTAGAGACTAACCAATTTATTTGAGCATAAGCTTTCGTGAAGTGAGCTGTAGCTCACGAAAGCTTGTGCTCAAATAAATTGGTTAGCCTCTAAGGTGCCACAAGTACTCCTTTTCATTTTTATACTGGAATCACTTCACCCACCAAAGGAACATAGAATCATAGAATAGAATATCAGGGTTGGAAGGGACCCCTGAAGGTCATCTAGTCCAACCCCCTGCTCGAAGCAGGACCAATTCCCAGTTAAATCATCCCAGCCAGGGCTTTGTCAAGCCTGACCTTAAAAACCTCTAAGGAAGGAGATTCTACCACCTCCCTAGGTAACGCATTCCAGTGTTTCACCACCCTCCTAGTGAAAAAGTTTTTCCTAATATCCAATCTAAACCTCCCTCACTGCAACTTGAGACCATTACTCCTCGTTCTGTCATCTGCTACCATTGAGAACAGTCTAGAGCCATCCTCTTTGGAACCCCCTTTCAGGTAGTTGAAAGCAGCTATCAAATCCCCCCTCATTCTTCTCTTCTGCAGGCTAAACAATCCCAGCTCTCCTCATAAGTCATGTGTTCTAGACCCCTAATCATTTTTGTTGCCCTTTGCTGGACTCTCTCCAATTTATCCACATCCTTCTTGTAGTCTGGGGCCCAAAACTGGACACAGTACTCCAGATGAGGCCTCACCAATGTCGAATAGAGGGGAACGATCACGTCCCTCGATCTGCTCGCTATGCCCCTACTTATACACCCCAAAATGCCATTGGCCTTCTTGGCAACAAGGGCACACTGCTGACTCATATCCAGCTTCTTGTCCACTGTCACCCCTAGGTCCTTTTCCGGAGAACTGCTGCCTAGCCATTCGGTCCCTAGTCTGTAGCGGTGCATTGGATTCTTCCATCCTAAGTGCAGGACCCTGCACTTATCCTTATTGAACCTCATCAGATTTCTTTTGGCCCAATCCTCCAATTTGTCTAGGTCCTTCTGTATCCTATCCCTCCCCTCCAGCATATCTACCACTCCTCCCAGTTTAGTATCATCCGCAAATTTGCTGAGAGTGCAATCCACACCATCCTCCAGATCATTTATGAAGATATTGAACAAAACCGGCCCCAGGACCGACCCTTGGGGCACTCCACTTGATACCGGCTGCCAACTAGACATGGAGCCGTTGATCACTACCCGTTGAGCCCGACAATCTAGCCAGCTTTCTACCCACCTTATAGTGCATTCATCCAGCCCATACTTCCTTAACTTGCTGACAAGAATGCTGTGGGAGACCGTGTCAAAAGCTTTGCTAAAGTCAAGAAACAATACATCCACTGCTTTCCCTTCATCCACAGAACCAGTAATCTCATCATAGAAGGCAATTAGATTAGTCAGGCATGACCTTCCCTTGGTGAATCCATGCTGGCTGTTCCTGATCACTTTCCTTTCATGCAAGTGCTTCAGGATTGATTCTTTGAGGACCTGCTCCATGATTTTTCCAGGGACTGAGGTGAGGCTGAAAGGCCTGTAGTTCCCTGGATCCTCCTTCTTCCCTTTTTTAAAGATTGGCACTACATTAGCCTTTTTCCAGTCATCCGGGACTTCCCCCGTTTGCCACGAGTTTTCAAAGATAATGGCCAATGGCTCTGCAATCACAGCCGCCAATTCCTTCAGCACTCTCGGATGCAACCCGTCCGGCCCCATGGACTTGTGCACGTCCAGCTTTTCTAAATAGTCCCTAACCACCTCTATCTCCACAGAGGGCTGGCCATCTCTTCCCCATTTTGTGATGCCCAGCGCAGCAGTCTGGGAGCTGACCTTGTTAGTGAAAACAGAGGCAAAAAAAGCATTGAGTACATTAGGTTTTTCCACGTCCTCTGTTACTAGGTTGCCTCCCTCATTCAGTAAGGGGCCCACACTTTCCTTTGCTTTCTTCTTGTTGCCAACATACCTGAAGAAACCCTTCTTGTTACTCTTGACATCTCTTGCTAGCTGCAGCTCCAGGTGCGATTTGGCCCTCCTGATATCATTCCTACATGCCCGAGCAATATTTTTATACTCTTCTCTGGTCATATGTCCAACCTTCCACTTCTTGTAAGCTTCTTTTTTATGCTTAAGATCCGCTAGGATTTCACCATTAAGCCAAGCTGGTCGCCTGCCATATTTACTATTCTTTCGACTCATCGGGATGGTTTGTCCCTGTAACCTCAACAGGGATTCCTTGAAATACAGCCAGCTCTCCTGGACTCCTTTCCCTTTCATGTTAGTCCCCCAGGGGATCCTACCCATCTGTTCCCTGAGGGAGTCGAAGTCTGCTTTCCTGAAGTCCAGGGTCCGTATCCTGCTGCTTACCTTTCTTCCCTGCGTCAGGATCCTGAACTCAACCAACTCATGGTCACTGCCTCCCAGATTCCCATCCACTTTTGCTTCCCCCACTAATTCTACCCGGTTTGTGAGCAGCAGGTCAAGAAAAGCACCCCCCCTAGTTGGCTCCTCTAGCACTTGCGCCAGGAAATTGTCCCCTATTCTTTCCAAAAACTTCCTGGATTGTCTATGCACCGCTGTATTGCTCTCCCAGCAGATATCAGGAAAATTAAAGTCACCCATGAGAATCAGGGCATGCGATCTAGTAGCTTTCGTGAGCTGCCGGAAGAAAGCCTCATCTACCTCATCCCCCTGGTCCGGTGGTCTATAGCAGACTCCCACCACTACATCACTCGTGTTGCACACACTTCTAAACTTAATCCAGAGACACTCAGGTTTTTCTGCCTGTGGGGTATAACATGGTAGGTGTGTTTGAGTAGCAATAATTGTTGTGGAAAAATGTTAGACATTGCTGCGGAGACCAAAGTTCATCCTCCGTCATGGAAGAACTGGCTCTGAATTGCAAAGGGTGAGCTGCAGGTTGAAATGAACAGCAGGCTCTGGTTTGCATTTTGTTACAGTGATGCAGGGTAAAATTTTCTAAAATGCCTAAGGCCCAGCTCCTCAAAGGTATTTAGGCACCTAACTCCCATTGAAATGGGAGCTAGGTACCTAAATACCTTTGACTGAATGTAAGTGACTTAAGTGTCTTAACTCCCATTGAATTTCACTTCTGAAAATGTTGTCTCTTTTGCAAAGACCTGCCCCTCAGTAAGGCAACACAGCGGGTGTTAAACTTCATCTAGCTGTGCTACACAGAATGCAAGTAAAGAAGTGAATAATACATGCAATTGAAATTGCAAGGGAAATATACTGAAGCAGAATGTAATGATCTGAATTTGAATTTAGCTTGGAGAGAAGGGATAATATGCCTACCTTTCTGAAAATTGTCATGGGATCAATAACCGCAAACAGGACCTTGGTTTCATGTCTCATCTAAAACACTCTCTCTCCAGTGTTACAATGCCCTGAAACATCATAGAAATGTATGGCTGG
This sequence comes from Lepidochelys olivacea, assembly GCF_965140295.1. Classification (NCBI taxonomy): domain Eukaryota; kingdom Metazoa; phylum Chordata; order Testudines; family Cheloniidae; genus Lepidochelys; species Lepidochelys olivacea. The sequence continues at coordinate 135,192,014 of NC_140411.1, read as the reverse complement.
AAAGGTCTTCTAGTCCAGAACCATGCTGGGCCATTGGTTTTCTGTACACTCAGGAAGAAGAGTACTTTCTTCAAATTTATGTCCTGAAGCCCTTAGGTGTTTGGTCAGGATCAGTAGAACAGACCCCGGTTAATCTTACGCCTACTTAGCTTGTGACAGATGATGGAGTCTCAGCATAAGGTGCTTTTACCCTTGCTTTCCCAGGTATTCAGCACATAATTTAGAGCTAATTTATTTTTAAATAGTGCAAGTCACCTTTAAACACCTGCCTTCCAAAGGGGAGGAGGCAGGCCTTTAAGAGACATGGTTTCATTTACATGCATCTCACTTTGTATTTAGCAAGGGCATATTTGACTCATTTTCATTTTTTGTTATGGCACCTGCAGTATATTTAGCTTCCTCTGACAGTAGTAACAGTTGTTTATGTAAAATAAAATTAACTGTTTAAAGATTTAAGTCAATTTTCATGCTTCATTTTTTAGTGTATATTCCAGGAGAGAAAATTTCCTGTGCTTTGAAGGAAAAAAAAGTACTTTTCTGGTGCCAAAAAATCATAGAATCATAGAATATCAGGGTTGGAAGGGACCTCAGGAGGCCATCTAGTCCAACCCCCTGCTCAAAGCAGGACCAATCCCCAACTAAATCATCCCAGCCAGGGCTTTGTCAAACCTGACCTTAAAAACTTCTAAGGAAGGAGATTCCACCACCTCCCTATGTAACGCATTCCAGTGTTTCACCACCCTCCTAGTGAAAAAGTTTTTCCTAATATCCAACCTAAACTTCCCCCATTGCAACTTGAGACCATTACTCCTCGTTCTGTCATCTGCTACCACTGAGAACAGTCTAGATCCATCCTCTTTGGAACCCCCTTTCAGGTAGTTGAAAGCAGCTATCAAATCCCCCCTCATTCTTCTCTTCCACAGAATAAACAATCCCAGTTCCCTCAGCCTCTCCTCATAAGTCATGTGTTCCAGTCCCCTAATAATTTTTGTTGCCCTCTGCTGGACGTTTTCCAATTTTTCCACATCCTTCTTGTAGTGTGGGGCCCAAAACTGGACACAGTACTCCAGATGAGGCCTCACCAATGTCAAATAGAGGGGAACGATCACGTCCCTCGAGCTGCTGGCAATGCCCCTACCCCTTGAGCCCGACAATCTAGCCAGCTTTCTAGCCATCTTATAGTCCATTCATCCAGCCCATACTTCATTAACTTACTGGCAAGAATACTGTGGGAGACCGTGTCAAAAACTTTGCTAAAGTCAAGGAACAACACGTCCACTGCTTTCCCCTCATCCACAAAGCCATTATCTCGTCATAGAAGGCAATTAGATTAGTCAGGCATGACTTGCCCTTGGTAAATCCATGCTGACCAATCTTCCACTTCTTGTAAGCTTCTTTTTTGTGTTTAAGATCAGCAAGGATTTCACTGTTAAGCCAAGCTGGTCGCCTGCCATATTTACTATTCTTTCTACACATCGGGATGGTTTGTCCCTGTAACCTCAATAAGGATTCTTTAAAATACAGCCAGCTCTCCTGGACTCCTTTCCCCCTCGTGTTATTCTCCCAGGGGATCCTGCCCATCAGTTCCCTGATACAGAAAGCTTATATGCTACGATAGAAAGGTGAGAGGAATGGGACTGTTTTTGAGAGAATAAAAGTTCCTTTTACTTCCTGGATTTTCTTTAAATGACTGCTAATATTTTTAAATTAACCTGGTACTATCAGGCAGTAAAAAAGCAGCCCCCCTTATAACTCTCCCCCCCAAAAACAAACTTTTATTTTCCTCTTCAAGCAGCGTAATTCTAAGACTGTTTTTAAACTAAACGTTCCTGCTTAAAAGTAAAGGGCAATCATATTCTGCTTTTGAAGACAGCTGGTAGTTTGTCCAAATTCATAAAAATAAGTGTCACAGCAATTACCATAAGAGGCTGAGCAATTGTCGAATTCTCCCTTCAGTTACATTCCCAACGTTATTGGAAAAGAGAGAATAATGAGAGGTGTTCAAGCAATATAGGAAAATAAACATTTAAGTTAGCAAATATTGGAGCTTGGGTAATGGAGCCCCCAGGACAATGCATACATTCCAGTACCTAGATATCGGTTTAAAAGCAGAAAAGTTTTCTTAGACACTGGAGTTAATTAAACTTCCATGTTTGTCAATACTTTGCCATTTATATCTGCTTCTGTGAATAATATATCCTATGGCAAAATATCACATCAGTGCCCAATTCTTTAAACTCCTCATGTGACAATTTGACCATCATGGGTGGGCCAATTGACTACTAGAAATAATCAAATCTGTGGAGTTAAGTTGAAATCATAGAGTTATTGGTCTTCAGATTCTTAGAGAGGACCAGGATGTGTTGCATGAGGGTCTTGATAAAGTGAAGGACCGCTGAGTAAGAGATCGTTCTCAAGTTTCCTACTCAAGCTTATGGTCTATTTTCTCTCTGCTCACACAACACACATGCCTATACACAAATTCAGAGAATCTAAGGCTAAATTTAAAAAAGAAACCCAAATATTGAAAAGGATGGAAAGCACAAGTAAGGTAGCCAAGCTATCTTAATTCTGGCACTGCAGAGATATCAGCCTCTCACCTTCTTTTTGCTGCAGGAGTTCTGGCAACATAGAATGTTTGGTTATATTTAGTTTCATATGTAAGTCTCCAATACTAAGTGAGTTGCTCTGTCACCATTTAACAACCATATTTTTATTGCAAGGGCTTTGATTTCATGATCTGGACCAGGATGCTGATATATGCAGGCAAGCTTACTGTGCTTAATGACACTTGCATAAGTGGCTAATATGTAATTGTAGGGCCCAGCAGCAAAGTTCTAAGTACCTTTTGCAGCTCCCAGTATTAGGGCCTGAATGAGGACTGGGGAATAATTGCCTGATGTGTGCTATTTGTTCAATTGGGAATTTGTAAAGTAAGCATTTTCTTTTCTCTGGGTGGCGTATGAACATAAAGTAACCCATAGTTGGTGCAACCACGGCATAGTAAAGCTCAATACCTTGATTTTTGTGGTGATTGCTAAAATGATGCTTATTATGGAAGGATGAGGTAGTCTGAATATCTAATTTGCTCAGGGTGTTGCTACAAGGCAGAGCTAATACAGTTTGAGAGGCTTAATGATATATTTCAGTACAAGAGACCAGCAAGGTCATTCATTACATTAGCTAAATATTAAGTAACCCTTGAGGAGAGAGCAGGGAGCTTGGAAGGGCTATTGTCCCGCTGCCTGCTGACTTCCTAAAAAGAGCCTACTCTTGTGTATCTGTCTGGATCCACTGGTCCCTTGCTGGAGCTCTGTGAGAGCTGGGAATAGAGAGATCAAGGTCATTGTGGGGAGGACTCTCCTTCTCTTACTGTGGATCTCCTCTATAGGAGGGACCCATTTCTGCAGATGCTAGGAAGTGCATAAGAATAGGGCTCCACATGGATACATCATGTCCCTATGAGCCTGAAGGGGTTTGCTGGGGGACCCTCTTCACACATGCCACAAGTGTTAGAAGGCTCATCATCCCAAGCCTTAGGAGGTTTGTCAGGGTCCTCCAACCTCCCCCGACAATTTCCATCCACTAACAAGCCTTGGGAAGTGGATGACTTTTGTGTAGGCAGAAAGAAAGGTGGGAAGGCAATTTCCCCCATCTCTGTTGAATAGATGAATCTAAAACCTTAATTTGAAATGTCTCCCATACTTTGGTCTCAAACTAGGACCTGGCAGACAGTGACAGAAGGATTTTCTAACTGTGACATTTTCTGAGAGAATTTTCTGAACATTTCTGAGATTTTTCTATCATGTGAAACAACTTGGGATAAACTGATTTCAATGAGAATATTCATGTGACTAAGGATTCCTGGAATGGGTGAATGTTTCAGTATCTGGCCTTTAATTAATATTGTGATGGAAATATTTATGCTACATATATTAATATGTAGCATAAAGCAAAGACTCAGAAGTTAGGGCTGGAAGAGGTTATCAAGTCCAGCCCCGTGCTTGTAGTGCAGGTTTATCTGCTATACTATTCGTCTGAGTGTATTATCTAATCTCTCTCTAAGTATTTCCTCTGACGATGTCTCTGTGGCTTCTCTTGGCAGGCTGTTCCATTGATTAATAGCTCTTATTAGGAAGTTTTTCCTGGTATCTAATCTTAACTTGTTCTTCTTTAGGTGAAGACCATTACTTCTTTTAATGTATCCTTGGTCAACTTTGAATAAGTCTTCCCCCTCTTTCACCTGGTTTCCCTTAAAACAGAAAAACGGTTCATATGTACTCTCTGGTATGTTTAAACAATGTCTCCTTTTCACCTTGTTCCTCCTGTGGTACCTTCCAACTTTCTTACTGTTACTGCCCTTCTTTGCTTTCTCTCTTTATCACTTCTGTTTGTACTGAGATGCCCAAAGCGCTTCATGCTATCCTCAATGAGGCCTTTTCAGTGATGTGAATGCAAGAATTGTTACCTCTCCACTCTCAAGAATAATATTTAAATGTATATATTTTCCATATGGCATTAGTCTTTCCACTGTCTGTTTGTTGTACCAAGGCTGAATCTAAAATTGCAGTATCCCTGGTACGTTTTCCTCTTTTTGGAACAAGAAATTATTCTCCAAATATTTCAGGAAGTCCACAGAGATCCAATTTTTACGCAAATATATTCATTATATTTGTGTGTTCTAGAACGATCTCTTCATCCCCTCCCCTATATATTTTTAGTCAGATTTGTGGCAGTCTATTGTCACCCATCCACTTTGCTTTTCCTGCATTACATTAATCCATAAAGATTTACTGTTGCCTTTTCCTCCTGAAAGGCAATTCTATGTCACTAAATGTACTGATAATTTAAATATAAATTCACCCCAACACTGAATTGGCCCATAGATTCTATCCATAAATAATGAAATTCCATTTCTGTCAATGTATCCTATCATGTTTTATGTATGGCAGGCATCATTCTGTCTACTTTCTCACATACGTGACCACATTCCTCGGATTTATTGCCCATGCTCTTTATCTTTGTGTATAGATACTTGAATTTTATTTTTAATTTAATCTTAATTTGGGGCTATCTTTTATCCATTATTCCTTTTTATTAGGCTTGGGCTAAATTATGTCTGTAAAAGGCAGAGATGTTCAGTGAGTAAGGGAAGGAAGCATGTTGCCTGAGCACTGCTTCCTCCAGAAGCATAGAGGGATGTGGGTGAGCAGGTTAAAATGTGTAACAAGTTTCCCTCCAGTGCTGTCTGGTGCTCAGGGTAACCATGGCCTTCCATTATCATTCTCAGGCACATCTGCTTTGGACCATTAGCTCTCACCCACCCATGTGCTCTCTAGTATAGTCAGCCAACTGATGCTGGCCTCCTTCAGGATTGTGCTGGGCTGTGGTACTCACCCCTCGGTTTGCCCACACAGGGCCAAATATAATTTGACCCATAATGTTTTGTTCCGTACATGACAATTTTCTCCATCCTCCAAGCTCAAAGATCTTTATCCCACCTTAATTAGTTTGACATTCAGATAGCTAGCTCCCTATCTGATCAAATAAAGGCAGAACTGTTCTAAATAGCCCTGGAGTTAACATATTTGTAAAGCTTTGAAGGAAGGTCATAGTTACTGGCTAGTTACGGAAATCTTGAAAGACTAAAGGGCTGTAAAACAAACTCAAATTACAGCCTGGCTTAGTGGTTGAGATCCCAGATTTTGATAAAGACTTGGAGAAATGTTCTGCTGTCTAGATTCCTAAGGTCTAAGAAGTAAGAGCTGGATTCACAAAAGGATGTAGGCACCTAACCGCCACTTTCACAAAACTCCTGCTTAGCTGCCCCAAACCCTGTAGGTGCCTAAAATCTCTGGTCCTATGCTGAAGCTGTTGCACTGTGATTAAATAATGAGAGAATCCACTGAGGGTGAGGGGAGTTAGGGAAGAGAGCTCTTGTGCACAACCATCACAATGATGCTGTAGCCTGGTGATTAGAACACTCATCTAGCAGGTGGGAGACATAGGGTCCGGTCACCCCTGCTCCAATGATTCTTTCATAATTCATTCAAAGTGGAACAGTGTCAGCAGGAGAGATTGAAGGAGCCCCACATTTGAATAGCCCAGTGGCTAGAGCATTCAGCTGAGAAATGGGAAACCCCTTGTTTAAATCCCACCCCCCCTCCCTCAGCAGACGGGTGGGAACTGAACTGCGGGTCTCTCACATCCTATGTGAGTGCTCTGACTACTCAGCTAAAAATTATAAGTTCCTCCTCACTCCATGGCTTCTTGCAGAAACGGCACAGGTGCCTAACACCAAGAGAGGGTTTTCAGCTGAGGCTCTCAAGCAGAGGGAGGCACCTATTTCTGAGAGAAGGGTGGGGCTTTGGCTAGGCATCCCCCATTGGCTAATTTAGATGAGGAGCCACCTAGCATGTGCTGGCTTTTGTGATTTCCATTCTAAATGTGGTTTCCATTCCATTCCATTCCACTCTGGTCTCTCCCAATTCATTGTATAAGGAGCCTAGGTGCCAAACTCAGGCTTTCTGAATCCCAGTTATTATCTAGGCAACTAATTTTCTTTGTGAATCTAGCTCTAAGTACTTCCCATGAGACCCTTGTAGGTCTAGATATTCTGAATAGTCTTCTCATGGGTCTCAGAAGGCATTGTCCATGCTGAGAACATATACATTTTTACTATTTATTTTCCAGAGTATTTTAATCCCTCTCTAATCTTAATAACATTATTATCATTATTTCATTAACTTCTCCTACTAATACATTTAAGCTCCTCAGTACCAAATAGTTTTCTGCTGCCTTCCATACCGATTGCTTCATCAGATCCCACAACTTTGAGTTTTTAATTTATTTCATGAAAAAAACCCATGATTTTTTTGGTCTTGTATCAACATGTTTTTGAGGCCTAAAGTAGCCCTTACACTTGGTAGAAGACTGTTGTATTACAAAGGTTTTAATGAAACATTTTGTGAGAGATGAAGAAGAAACCACTGTGATCTTTTTCCAAGGGTAAAATAATATCCACAGGACTTTAGCATGTTTTGACATCTTTGTTCCTATGTAAAGGTTAATAGATATGGTAGAATGTTATAAGCAATGCTTTATTAAAAGCAATATGTTAAGGTTGTAAAATTAAATATCCAAATCAGAAAATACTATACAACCTTCACTTTTTATTATAGTGAACTGATCCATACAGATCAGTTACGTGCTTAACAATTGACCCAATACTTTAAAATACTGCATATAATATGTGCAACATGAACAAGTTAGCATTTTCTGAAACCCGTAACCTTTTCATTTCCTGACTTCTTCCTGGCTTCTTTTCATTTGCAACTTAAATGTTTCATTAATATAATTTCTTGCATTAATTTTATTTTGTGCATTTGTTGGGGAAAAAGGATAAAATGGGGGGAAAACTCATAGTTGTGTGTTTTACATACTTGATTGATCTGTATTAATAGAATTATAATGCCTTAACCTCAGAGTGCTAGTTCTCCATTTTAAGTATGCAGGGTTAATTGATCTATTTTAGAAACAATCACTTCCATGACATGGAAATATTAAGAACATACATATAGTTATTGAATGAAAGTAGTTTGAGGTTTCTTGTCTGGCCTCGGTCAGCCCAACGTTCTTGTCTATAGGGAGGGAGAGTTGTATAACTTCACAGTGCAGCTTTAGGAGACACAGAGACTGTAATATGTCAAATAGAGACTGTAATATGGTAGCCTTTTAGACTCTTCTTTTGTAACCAATGTTCTATGAGTTCGGTTAAACATCAGGCATTTTTTAGGAATAATTTAGACAATTTCTTGAGTTTTATGTGTGGTTTTCTCCTTTTTTTAATACATTTTTTATCTTATCTCATTTGGATTGAATATGTCAATTTTATTTGAGGAAATACATATTGTTGCCATTCATGAAAGTGTGTGATTTATCTGTCTTCAGTTCTGGGTGATGTTATGGAGAAAAAGAACATGAACTACTGAATTGTTGGCCTGTCAGAAAGGAGCAGTCCCACATAAATTGTTCTGGTAGTATACTGGTGATTAAGAGATGTCATGACTAAGAGGGAGGGTGAAATCCTGTCCTCAGTAAATTCAATGGGAGTTTTGCAATTGATTTCATGGAGTCAAGATCTCAAGAGTGCAAGAGCAGCTTAACTCCTAAAACTGTAGCATAATAGTGTTGTGCAACCAAATGTTGCACATCTCCCCTCGTTTAAACTCAATGGCTTCAATATATGTAGCCAGTTTATCGTGGTGTTCAAGCATGGACAGTTTCAACCTAAAGAGGGAAAATTTCAGAAAGTTATGGATTAGAGAAGACTGGAGGTTGCAGAAACATTATTTTAATGTGATAGCTTACCAGGCCTATACAGATACTTGTGGTCAATCAAATGCAGAGTTCAGTAACAAGAGATTGAATTCGTACTTTAGATTTTTATAGTGAGAGGAATTCTTAAGCTAGTTACTTGAATAGTGAAGGCAGGCTGTGATTTTTATTAAAATGATGGGCATTGGTTATTTAGTTTTTTGGTGCCAGGCCTTTCCCCTTTATGATCTCTCCAAATTCACCAGGCAACATGGGAAAATTGCAATTTTTACTGGATTTCTGTTTCTGAGCATGATACTGATTCCATCACTATGTAACCACTGAAATGCGGGTGCATTTTATGAACAAGTTATGAAGGGAAAATGAAAGCAAGTCACTCATTTAAGAGGTAAGAATAGGTCTCATGAATAGTCGCCTGCACTGTAGAGAATACAGCTACTTAGGAGAACAATTGGCAGTCATGAAGAGGCAGCGCGGTTCACTGGATTAGTCACTGACCTTTGAGGTCCTCCTTAGAGACTGTCCTTATCCACAGTAAACAAAGCTCATTGTAATTACAAACAGATGCCAGATAAAAGGTGGAGAATACAATAATCTCTGCTGAGCTTCTAGTGAATGCTGAGAATGGAAAACGGGGTACCATCACTCCAAAGGAGCATGGCACAGTGTAGTTAAATTGTAAGCTTTGTGTTTAAAGTTACCCAGAGTACACTGGAAATCCCACTGTTGCCATTACTTGCATTAATTCCTGATCCTTTTCATATCAACCCTTCCATTTCCCAAATTTTAAAAAGAAATATTTTACAGGACCAAAATCATACTCAAATGTTATGTCTTGCAACTTATTAATATACGAGGTTGATTCCAGTGTAATTAATATAATCCTATCATCACTTGCAGACAGTACATGAACGACAGGAAAGTAAATGAAAGCAATCAGTCTCCATGACTTTTCAACTCTCAAAATTGGATACTGCTAAAAGGCCATACTGTACATTACAGCAGCCATTTAAATACAATCTGACTACATGTAATATATTACTAATATGAATTATTTTAATTCCTTGGTGTAGGTACTCAGTGAAAGTGTAGTGAAAACATTTTTACGATTTGAGAGATTGCTAGTTCCACTGCTACTCTCTGTTTTAAGTAAAGAGACTATCTCCCAAACCAGTAGTATATTTCAAAATTGAAGAAACTATTAAAGTGTGATCACTATGCCACGTACTAGGGATATGACAAACCCATAATTTTGGGATTCTATAGATAAATAGTGAGTATTCCTGATGGATTCAAATCCAGATATTGATTATCTTTAGAGTCTTTGGCTCATGGATGGAGGTGAACAGAGGGCTGAGCTGGGGGAGGCAGCGGGTGAATAGGTTTTGGGGATGTGGTGGAGGGAGGGGACGGAGAGAGAAGTAATAGGTATGGGTGGAAGGACCCATGTGTGAACAGAGGTGAGTAGTGGGAAGGAATAGTTTTTGATGTGTGATTTGCTTCTGGGGCTGTGGATTTGCTGGAAGAATGGTACTAGTATCAGGACTGAGAGTCAGGATCAGCCCTCTCAAGCGTTTATTATCCGTTTTATTATCAACTGGAGAATCCAACTGATTTCAGTACAGGTGCAAATTTGACTTGCTTAAGATAAAAGTTGATTTGTAATTGGGGATTTGTCACATGTTTTACTTCTAGGGAGAGAATACATGGTGTTGTGCAGTACAAATAGTTTTTTATCATAATAGTATGAGTTTGGCGTGGCCAACTTACCTACAAGTAGTGAAGCCACAAGTGAATTATTTAAATGATCCTAAATGAATCCCATGAAGACCATTATACCACATCCTATGGTCAGGTATTTGGTATATGCCACATATTTTACAGGTAGACTATTTTAAATGTATTTATGGAGTGTTTTATAATTTTTATTGGAATCATTTTTCATATTTCTCTACCTGTAAAGCCAGGCTTCTTCAGTATCATGAGGCCTCATGATGCAGAGGAAGAGGAATATTCTAACTAATGAAGTATTGAAACAATTCAAAATGACCAGACATAGCTTTTCTAAATAGTACATACTAATCTACGGCTCTTAAAATCCCATATATCATGGGTTCTTGGAGCTAAACAAAAAGTCTTGCTGTCTTGGAAAGAGAGGAACCTTATCTTTCTGGTTTTCTGATATTTCTAACCCTAATAACTCACCTGTTACCAGACGTAATACCTGTTGCTGGTTCAGGACTGAATATTGCCTGTCATGAGCCATGCGGCTGTATATGTTTGGCATGAAAGAATGAAAAGTTGTTTTTTTTTCCTTTAAGGACTGTATATATCTGTACTTAATATTTAGTATCTCTCCCCACTATATCTCCCCTTTTCCAGTTTTTATCCACTTTTTTCTTTTTCGCTTTTTGCTTCTTTCTACTTCCTCTCATCTTTTGATATCCCCCATATTATGCTGGCAGTGCTCTCTATTGTGAAGGGAAGGCTTTGGCAAAGAGGTGAGTCTTGATCTGACTGGAGTCAGCCAAGAATGTGTTTAACTTGTGATATTTTTAATGAATTACCTGACTGTTGAAGCTGCTCTGGTTTTGAAAAGTTAGAAGCAGTCCACGAAGAAATGGATTAGTAGGCAGAGTGCAGTTGAGGGGAGTTAAAGATACATGAAAAATTCAGATGTATTAGTTCCACAATTCCTCACATAAATAGCCACTCCTTTAGAAGCATGCGTGCCCTAAGGGGACACCTTGTGTGTCTAGCGATTTCTGTAAAGCATCCCAAGGTATGATAGTGGCAGTATGATAGTATGATAGATATAAAAAGGAGATCCCTGTCCCAAAGAGCTTAAATGCTAAAAATACCCAAAATTCAAACAAAGGAATTGGAGATGGGATACAACAAGCTTTTTTTATCCCAGTCTTTTCTGTTCTATTTTATTGTTTTAATAATTTGTAGCCTTTACTTCTTGCACGTAAAATTCAGTTTACTGTAATCTTGTATTACACATTCTGAGCACTGCTAACGTTTAAAAACTCTCAGATTCCCTGTGTTTACACACAGATTCAGGTACCAGTGTCATCTGTTGTGCTTTGTTTCTCTCATCAATATTAAAGCATTGGATGATGAGGGTGTCGTGCCACTGTTGTAAAAACTCTGTTTAATGTTCTGTAATAATGCAGACTATCTTAGCTTTAATCCAATGACTATTTGAATAGATGATAAACCATGCTCTAAATTAAACAGGTACCACATGCCTTTTGCAGGGTCTTTTACAGTGCTCGCTAGCAAACTACATGCATTCAAACCATTTGGTATTTGTGGAGTTAACTAACGTACACCTATTTCCAATTAGCTTCTTACACCCGGAATGGAGTGCTTGTTTACCTATATAAGGAAACATGCTACACTGAAATGAGCTTGCCTGGTTTTTAGTCTGACTGAGAGAGACGAGTAAGCACACACCCTGGAGAGTGGGAGTGATCAGTAGGCTGGACAGAGCACAGCTTCCTGAATCAAACTGACTACAGTTCAGCTGATCTTGAGAAAACCAGCACAAGCAGGCAACAAAGCACCCTACTTGGAGGAACTATCAACTTAAAGAAACAAGCAAACAGAATTTCAGGAAAAGAACAGTAACTGACAGTATAAAAATGGAGAAGCAGGTAAGTCCCTTTCATTTTAGAAGCGGCCTTGTTAGAATGAGGAGGAAATCAGAGTGCTACTATTAAGTCTTGTTCTTGTATCTCGTTCAGTCCTAAAACGGCTTGGCACATTTTAGAAATATTTCTAGACAATTTATGTCTCTTGTGCACAGTAACATCTGTGTGGGGTAATTATTTTAGTTTATCTGACTTTCCATGTGTTTCTAATTCCGATACACCTTTCTTTACCAAAGAGATTATCAAAGTTTCTTATCTTTGATGGAACACAGATGCAAGCTGAAACTGTGGAAATAAAGCTAGGATGCTTTGATTAACTGTCTGAATCTCTGCAAACTGCAGAATGCAAAATTTCTAATATGCACACACTAAAAGCCCTTATTTTTAACGTTTAGTGCATTTTTTAAAAAAGTGAAATATCTCTTCATTCCGTAGTTTCTAGTATACTTCATTTTGATTGGTATGACTGGAGCTCAGCTGATATGTTCTTGCTCGCTGTACATGGAATAGGGGGATACCTGCAATAATAATAAGCACAAGTTACTTACTAATAAGCCTGGTTTGATCTTGCTAAACTTGTAAACTAAACTTGTTCTCCTAAAAGAAAAGTTGTCAAGGTACAAAACAAAAATGTGGATTGCTTAGGGAACATTTACAGATTCTGATAGCCTTTACAATAGATTCTGATTTGAATCCAGAGAGAAAAGAGTTCTTTGAAGAATATCTCGGTAAGAATGCCATTAAAAGTGGAAATCTGAAAGAATATGTTTCAATAGCTTTCTAATTGCATATTGTTGTACAGTACATCAGGACAGTCAATGTTAAAATGCAGCTAAGTATAGAACTTCCTCCAAATTCTATTGCACTGATGATACAAAAATTACAAATGAAAGTTTGGTTTACCTGATCCCTCTGAGAGGTACCTTCCACAGAAGAATACCGTGTACAGAAAACTTGACAGAAACAGGTGCAGACTTTGTTTCTAGGGTGATTTCATTTCCCTCATCCTGGTGGTTCACTGTTATATGATGGCATTGCACTAAGCTTTGACTGATAATCTCGTCACAACAAATCTGCGTTAAGAATTTAATTGGTATGTCTGTATCTTTCCTGGGAGCCAAAATAGCAAAAAAAAAAAAAATTACATGAATATTTCTAAAAATTTAGAAGATTTTTAAGAAGTTGATCACACTAGAAACAAAACAGTTAACTTTCAAAATGTTGCAAGATATATTAATGTATGCCTAACAGTAAGCAGTTATATTGCAAGCTCCTGTAATGTAATATTTCCTGGCTAAAACATTCATTCGTGATAAGGAATTGGCAACGTTAAAATTCACTTATGCTAATTTAGTTTCTCATTCATAAATATACAGGATATTTCCAAACTCCTGACCTTCAAAGTGATATATTAATGGGAGTTACATACATAAAACAGCAATGCTGTATCTTCAGTATAGCATTTTTACAGGATCATCTGCAAGGAAAGTAGATAGTGAGTTCTTAGACATGGGCCAACATCTGAACATACCATGTTATCCTCCTGAAATATCATCGGTTTCGATGGAACTCAGCAGCAATAGGGAGTCTGGGAACGGAGGACGAGGAGCAAAGACTGTGGCTTCTGAACTTCACTCACCTTATCTCCCACCCCATCTTTGCGGGCTTCAGTTTATGGTACCTGAAGAAACTTTATATTATTGTGCCTCAGGTAGGGTACAAGATAAGAGATTTTCTCAGGGATATCTGTAAATAAAATAGAAGCTTTAAGAACAGGAGAAACACATGCCAAGAGAAATACACACTCTTAATCCATTGGATTCTATTCTGTCTAGATACTTAATGGTACTGATCTGAATACCTCATAATCATTAACAGAATTTACCTTTACAACACCCTGGGAGGTAGAGATGTTTTACTGCCATTTTACTGTTGGGAACTGAGGCACAGGGTATTTATTTATATTATTGTAGCACCTAGAGCCTCAGCCATGGACCAGGACCCCATTGTACTAGGTGCTGTTATATAGACACAGATCAAACAGTTCCTAGATTAAAGGAGTACTAGTGGCACCTTAGAGACTAACCAATTTATCTGAGCATGAGCTTTCGTGAGCTACAGCTCTCTTCATTGGATGCATTCAGTGGAAAATACAGTGAGGAGATTTATTTACACACAGAACATGAAAAAATGGGTGTTATCATACACACTGTAAGGAGAGTGATCACTGAAGATGAGCTATTACCAGCAGGGGAGCTGGGGGGGAGAAAACCTTTTGTAGTGATAATCAAGGTGGGCCATTTCCAGCAGTTAACAGGAATGTCCGAGGAGCAGTGTGGGGTGTGGGAAATAAAAATGCGGAAATAGTTTTACTTTGTGTAATGACACATCCACTCCCAGTCTCTATTCAAGCCTAAGTTAATTGTATCCAGTTTGCAAATTAATTCCAATTCAGCAGTCTCTTGCTGGAGTCTGTTTCTGAAATCTTTTTGTTCTAATATTGCTACCTTTACGTCTGAAATCGAGTGACCAGAGAGAATGAAGTGTTCTCCGACTGGTTTATGAATGTTATAATTCTGACATCTGATTTGTGTCCATTTATTCTTTTACGTAGAGACTGTCCAGTTTGACCAATGTACATGGCAGAGGGGCATTGCTGGCACATGATGGCATATATCACATTGGTGGATGTGCAGGTGAACGAGCCTCTGATAGTGTGGCTGATGTTATTAGGCCCTGTGATGGTGTCCCCTGAATAGATATGTGGACACAGTTGGCAACGGGCTTTGTTGCAAGGATAGGTTCCTGGGTTAGTGTTTTTGTTGTGTGGTTGCTGGTGAGTCTTTGCTTCAGGTTGGGGGGCTGTCTGTAAGCGAGGACTGGCCTGTCTCCCAAGGTCTGTGAGAGTGGGGAATCGTCCTTCAGGATAGGTTGTAGATCCTTGATGATGCACTGGAGAGGTTTTAGTTGATGGCTAGTGGTGTTCTGTTACTTTCTTTGTTTGGCCTGTCCTGTAGTAGGTGACTTCTGGGTACTCTTCTGGCTCTGTCAATCTGTTTCTTCACTTCAGCAGGTAGGTATTGTAGTTGTAAGAACGCTTGATAGAGATCTTTTAGGTGTTTTTCTCTGTCTGAGGGTTTGGAGCAAATGCGGTTGTATCGTAGAGCTTAGCTGTAGACGATGGATCGTGTGGTGTGGTCTGGGTGAAAGCTGGAGGCATGTAGGTAGGAATAGCGGTCAGTAGGTTTCCGGTATAGGGTGGTGTTTATGTGACCATCGTTTATTAGCATTGTAGTGTCCAGGAAGTGGATCTCTTGTGTGGACTGGTCCAGGCTGAGGTTGATGTTGGGATGGAAATTGTTGAAATCATGGTGGAATTCCTCAAGGGCTTCTTTTCCATAGGTCCAGATGATGAAGATGTCATCAATGTAGCGCAAGTAGAGCAGGGGCATTAGGGGACGAGAGCTGAGGAAGCGTTGTTCTAAGTGGACACAAATCAGATGTCAAGAATTATAACATTCATAAACCAGTCGGAGAACACTTCAATCTCTCTGGTCACTCGATTTCAGACGTAAAGGTCGCAATATTAGAACAAAAAGACTTCAAAAACAAACTCCAAAGAGAGACTGCTGAATTGGAATAAATTTGCAAACTGGATACAATTAACTTAGGCTTGAATAGAGACTGGGAGTGGATGTGTCATTACACAAAGTAAAACTATTTCCCCGTGTTTATTTCCCCCACCCCCCACTGCTCCTCGGACGTTCCTGTTAACTGCTGGAAATGGCCCACCTTGATCATCGCTACCAAAGGTTTTCTCCCCCCCCCCGCTCTCCTGCTGGTATTAGCTCATCTTAAATGATCACTCTCCTTACAGTGTGTATGATAACACCCATTTTTTCATGTTCTGTGTGTATATAAATCTCCTCACTGTATTTTCCACTGAATGCATCCGATGAAGTGAGCTGTAACTCACGAAAGCTTATGCTCAAATAAATTGGTTAGTCTCTAAGGTGCCACTAGGACTCCTTTTCTTTTTGCGAATACAGACTAACACGGCTGCTACTCTGATTCCTAGATTAAGTGATTTACCTAAAGTCACAAGAAATGTCTGAGGATGAGCTGGGAAATGAACCCAAGTCTCCTGCATCTCAATCCAATGCCCTATTCACAAGATCAGAGTTTCTCAGTTGTGAGGGGAGCCTGTCAAATTTTCTAGGGGGGCAAAGTACATCAGAACACCATTCAAATTGGCCTGACCATCCCTGAGTCATGACAGAGGAGCAGCTGGTATAAATTTGAGTAAGTGACATGAGGCCTCCAAGTTTAAAAACAAAAACATACCTCCCTTTCCCCATGCAAAAAAGCCAGAGATGTAGGATGTGGTTCAAACAAGGTTGAGAACCCCTGCACTAGATCACTCTTCCCTCTTAATCTACTCTGCTGAGCCCATTATCTGTAAAATGGACATATTTCTTCACACATCGATAGACAGAAACATTCTCTCTGTGACGATATGCGAGTAAAGTAATCTTGGAAACTGGGAACACCGCCCTGTACAAAGTGGTTAAATAGCGCTTTCACTGCCAATGAGCTGTATGTAAGGAACTCTACTTTTGTATTTGGTTAAACTGGTTCCAGCAATTTTTTTGGTCCATGAACCCACAAAACGGAGGGGGGGGAATCCATCCCACAAACCCACGATATTTATGGCATTTGGGTCATAAGACAATATTTCTGCCATTTTATGGGTGGAGCAGCTGGCAGTAATGGGTGAGGCTCTTTTGGTAAGCTATTACCTTGAGCTGCATAAACTTTATAGCCTTTCTCCTTGATACTTTTTATCAGTAAATATGTATTTTTTTTAAATGAGTTTTGCCCACGTAGTAGAACACTTCCATTTTAATACGCCTTGAAACACTGATGAAAAGTTTCCACTTTAAAATGGTTGGTGGAGAAAAAGCTATAGATTTGTTTTCAAGGTTAATTCCAGGTTAAATAATGTAATTAACTTCTACAAGGTATCTCCCTGTCTTTGGATCTGTGTCGATTTTAATTGTTTAACTCCAAGGAAAATAATGAAGTACATTGATGATGTTCAGTTTAAAGAGATGTCAGATTTACAGATGCACATATTGAATCTAAGCAAAGGTGTTGTGCCCCATCAGGCCTTCTGTGTATATGTATGTACTTATAGCACCATCTTTAGTTGTCTAAACATGAGGACTGAAGTGAAACAGAACTCTGATTTGACAGTCCGAGTTTTAACACAGAGAGGACTGAGTTGGAAATTTTTGTTCACGTTTCAGAGCTGTGAAGTTATTACTCTCTGACAAAGGCTTTGATTACTTAGACAAAAATGATTTTGCTTGGTTCTGAGTGAAACACTGCTGGTGCATTAAATTCAGGAGTGTTCTTATCCATTTGTGGTTTTAGCAAATAAAGTGTTAACTTTAGAGCTGAGGCTGTTGGATGTAGTTATCATGAAAGTTTTATTGTAAAAGAAAAGTTGAATATGGAAACTAATATTTCTCTTTCTTTAATCCATGAACTATAGTATTTAAGGATATTTTTAAAAGTTTCCAAGGTAAATAAACTAGAGTTGACTGTTCACCCTACAACAACTGTCTTTTTCTTGATAAAACAGGTTTTTCAGGGCCACTGCTTTGTTTATTTATTTTTACTTTTTAAATTTTTCATGTAATTGGGATTGAGAGCTCCTGTACATTAGCAAGTAGAGGCTGTGCACATCACATTTCCATTTTGATATCTTAATGCTTTTTCAATAAGAAAATGCAAGACTTTCAGAATGTAACTAGAGAGCTAGCAATAATAGATGAGCATGCTGTACTAATTGTGTGCTCCCTGTAGGGTTTTGTTAAAGGTTTTACCATTCTATTACGCTATCGT
This sequence comes from Lepidochelys olivacea, assembly GCF_965140295.1. Lineage (NCBI taxonomy): Eukaryota > Metazoa > Chordata > Testudines > Cheloniidae > Lepidochelys > Lepidochelys olivacea. Next base: position 135,174,108 of record NC_140411.1, on the reverse strand, counting down.
TTTCTAATGTAAGCATTTTATATGGCATGTGTGATTTCATTGCCCTCAAGTGACCTAAGTAAATTCCTTTTTTCCCCTGAAGCATATGCCTAATTGAAAAGAACCGTCAGCAGTTGCCAAGCTGCAAGCAACATCTCTAGGAATAGCTTGAAGAGAGACAGGTGTCAAAAGGGTGGGGTCAAGTGGGACAACATTTATAAGAACCTTCTGCAGATCCTACATTGAGTCATTGTTAGGATTAATGGTAATGAAGAAGTGTAGGCAGGGCATATTAGTTTAGCTGAAGAGAAGACAGCAGCTGCCTCAAGATTAAATATACAGATTATATTTTCTGAAAGGGCATCTGTTGTTTTTGTTTTTTACTTCTGCTGTCTTTGCTGTTCTATTTAGGAAATTTAAAATGCAACTCAAAATCTGTATATTTCCTAGTGCAACTGCTGTTCTAAAATCCTAAAGCCCCACCTGGCTGTGTGGAACCTCTACATTCATAAATGTAGTTATGAAGAACACACAGGGCTGCAACCTAAGACTGAAACATTGTGTTCCCTCTTGGAGGCCCTATGTTGCTTTACAGTGCCAGCTGCACTGAGTGCATGTGTTTTAAGAGTCATGCAAATGAAGGACAATCTCAAGCTGGGGAACAGCCTTTCTCTTCCCTGATCAAGAGACATAAAATTATTAGATAATAAATGATTGGTCAATTCTGCTTAGAGGATTAAAAATTAATCTCAGTTTAAAGTACTTCCATGAAGTCTGCTCAAATTTTATATTTATTGATCACAACTTTAAAATGCTTGATCAGGTAAAAAAAAATCAGTACTTAAATTTAAGAAGGTTAAAAACCAATGGTCCTTGCAGGCACAAACACAGAGCCTGTATCATATAAGATGTGACACATCATTCTATCAGCCATTCTGTGCTATTTGTCTGTCTTGGAAAGTTCGGAAAACCACTAGGCTGAAAATGAAGGCTAGGAATGTCTCTGCCAATGGACTATGGATAGTAAATTAGCTCAACGCGTCTGTCTTGTGTTATCTGTCAAATAGACTGCTTTAGGTAGGCTTGTGCTATTGATTGATTTATTTGTTTCTGTATTTATTCCATGCTATATTTCAGTAGCACATGTAAGAATTTTAGTTTTGGAATGCTTACAACTTTGGGCCTGATCCTGAAAGATGCTGAGCACCCACAACTCCCATTTCAGGCAACTAGATTTATAGTTGCTGTGGCCCTTAACAGGCTGCATCTGCCTGGTTTCTTTTAGAACAGTATTTCCTGTTGTGTTTTATTTTTTGCTAAATTAGTCAACACTAAGTCTAATTTTTGGTGCTGTGACCAGTGATTGAGAGAATACAAGGCTGTGTTGTTGATGCAGAGGTTTGTTTGTAATACAGTATTTTATAGAGGGGTTGGTCATTTTCATGATCAATTCCTGGTTCAGCAAAACACTGAAAGACAAAAAAAGTATATTTCCAGGAAACTTCTCTGTCATCAATACTGACATCAATGGGACTTAAGCACAAGCATGTTCTTAAACATTTTGCTAAATTGTGGCCTCAATCAACAAAATTGAGATCTCTTTGTCCTCAGACTTTTATGCTCTTTGTACAGTATATCAGGACTAGGGAAACAGATTACTTTGAAATCAGTTTTAGCCAGGAGGACTTCTTAATACAAAACTCAGCATTTTCACCTTACAGACTGAAACATTTTCAGTGGTTTTAGGTCTTGCACTATTCTTATTCCTGGACTCACACCCATTGGTAGTAATTGTGGTGGCCCTTAATATAAAGAATTAGGGTGAAGGCAGAATGGAAGTGGGCAGTTTCTCTTATTACATGTGATTAATTTTATTTGTAGGAAGTGTTTGTATAATTTCAGCTTCATTTAAAACCAGCTGAGGTTACTTCCAGGAATAATGAAACAAGAAATTTGTGGATACTGTAGTGCAAAGTTCCAGTCATTCCTACAGGTTGAGAACAGTCTTGTTTCATAATACAATAGATATATGCAGCGTCATTTTCAAAGGGTCTTGACTTGTGCCCAATGAGCTTCCACTGATGTGTGTTCTCAGTGCTGCTGGGTTTCCTGCAGTTCTGTGTGGTAACTGCCTAATCTTGGAGGTTCCATTTGAAACCCCCAAGTCAGGACCCCTGAGGGGTATATTTTTTGTACTTGTGTCATATTCCTATGAATTAAAAACTGATTGTTCTCCTAATATGTGAATTCTGTAACATAAGTCATTATTTTTACTGTACATTTTTATCTTCTTAGTCGGTCTCTAATTTCTTAGTCTGTTTGAAATTCAAACCTATTTTATCTGAGGACTTTAAGTATTAGCGATTAATTATAAATTCTTACCTTAAGAATGGAAATATGCCACAAAGTGGTTTGGGATATCTTATTGGTTATTTATTCAAAATTAGGCAGCTGCACTTAAAACTCTAGTGGGAAATTCTGAATATGTTGTGTTTTGCCTTTGATACAGTGCCATACCTCCTCCATTAGTGCAGCGCTTAGACTGCAAACATCTGTTTGCTTTTATTGCACATGTGTTACGTAAGATGTTCTGTTTCTGCATGATGTAAATCACTGGCATTTACTGAAACATATGATTTTTTTTATTCAGTAAACCTTAAAATGTGCCAATAAATTGACTATCCTAGATAATGACATGTATAGACATACATATAGAAGGAAAAGCTGATGCTCTGTGTCTGTGTAATCAACAATATTACACTTCTCTGTTTTTAGAAACAATTTGTAAACATTCATGTGATTGTCTATAAAAAATTGACCTAAAACGGGCACACATCCACACAATCAGATGATAGTGGTCAAAACTGCGGATATAGAAATGCACCTGACTTAATTACATTTCAGAAAACAAAATGACAAAATCTATAGACCCTCATTCTAGAATCTTGCTATGTTCACAGAACAAAACAGAACATATGAATGTATAATATACAGTAAATGCATTTTCAGGTGATCATGGCTGTGTACAACATATTGCCTTTTGAACAAATTGATAAATTAAACAGTAATAAGTCACCAGGACCAGACGGGATTCACCCAAGAGTTCTCAAGGAACTCAAATATGAAATTGCAGAACTACTAACTGTGGTATGTAATCTATCATTTGAATGAGACTCTATACCAGATGACTGTAGATAGCTAATTTGATGCTGATTTTTAAAAAAAGGCTCTAGAGGCTATCCTAAAGGCAATTACAGGCCAGTAGGCCTAACTTCAGAACCACACAAATTGATTGAAAGCTATAGTGAAGAACACAATTATCAGATACATAAATTAACACAGTATGTTGGGGGAAGAGTCAACATGGCTTTTGTGAAGGGAAATCATGCCTCATCAGTCAATTAGATTTCTTCGAGGGGGTAAAAATTGTGTGGACAAGGGTGATCCAGTGGATATACCATTCTTGGACTTTTAGAAAGTCTTGGACAAGGTCCCTTACAAGGGTTCTTAAGCAAAGTAGGCAGTCATGAGATAAGAGGGAAGGTCTTCTTATGGATCTGTAACTGGTTAAAAGAGAGGAAACAAGGGGGCATAATAAATGATCAGTTTTCACAGTGGAGAGAGGTCCCCCAAGGATCTGTACTTGGACCAATGCTGGCCAACATAGTCATAAATGATAGGGAAAAATGAGTAAACAGTGAGGTGGAAAAATTTGCAGATGATACAAAATTACTCAAGATAGTTAAGTCCAAAGCAAAGAGTTACAAAGAGATCTTACTAAACTGGGTGACTCAGCAACAAAATGGCAGATGGAATTCAACATTGATAAATGATAAGTAATGCAGAATGGAAAAAAATAATCCCATCTATGCATCCAAAATGATGGGTATAAATTAGCTGTTACCACTCAAGAAAGATCTGGGAGTCATCGTGGATAGTTCTCTGAAAACATCTGCGCAATAAGCAACAGCACTAAAAAAAGATAACAGAATGTTAGGAACCATTAGGAAAGGAATATATCATAATGCACTATATAAATCCATGGTATAGTAACACCTTGAATACTGCATACAGTTCTGGCCACCTCATATCAAAAAAGATGTATTTGAATTGGAAAAAGTACAGAGAAAGGCAATAAAAATGATTAAAGGGTATGGAACAGCTTCCATATGAGAAGAGATTAAAAAGACTGGGACTATTCAGCTTGGAAAAGAGATGATCAAGGCGAGGTCTGATAGAAGTCTGTAAAATCATGAATGTTGAAAGTGAATAAGGAAGTATTATTTACCCCCTTCCCATAACACATGAACCAGGGGTTAACCAAGGAAATTAATAGGCAGCAGGTGTACAACAAGCGTAAGGAAATACTCCTTCACAGAATGCATAGTCAACCCGTGGAACTCATTGGCAGGGGATGTTGATTGTGAAGGCCAAAAGTATAACTGGGTTCAAAAAAGAATTAGATAAGTTCATGGAGAATAGGTCCATCAATGGCTATTAGCCAAGATGGGTCAGGTATACAATCCCGTGCTCTGGGTGTCCCTAAGCCTGTGACTGCTAGAAGCTGGGACTGGATGACCAGGGATGGACCACTCGATAAATTACCCTGTTCTGTTCACTCCCTGTCAAGTATCTGTTGGAAGACAGGATACTGGTCTAGATGGACCATTGGTCTTGACCCAGTATGGCCGTTCTTATGAAAAATTATCTGGATTCTGAAACAAGTTTCTCAAATGATCTCAGTAACTTTGGTTCTTTCAATAATCTTCTTTCTATCAGACCTCTTGAAGCTTGGTTCTAATGTAATGCACTCAACATTGCTAAATTGCACAACTGAATTGTTTACTTTAGGTTTCAGAAAATATAACTCTTCGTAGTAGATTAAGCTTATGGCTGTCAAGCGATTAAAAAAATCATGAATAATCATGCAATTAAAAAATTAATCATGATTAATTGCATGATTAATCACACTGTTAATAGAATACCATTTATTTATATATTTTAGATGTTTTCTACATTTTCAAATATATTGATTTCAGTTACAACACAGAATACAAAATGTACAGTGCTCACTTTATATTTATTTTTGATTACAAGTATTTGCACTGTAAAAAAAACAAATATTTTTCAATTCACCTAATTCAAGTACTGTAGCGCAATCTCTTTATCATGAAAGTTGAATTTACAAATGTAGAATTATGTACAAAAAAAATCTCATTAAAAAGTAAAACTATGTACAATTTTACAGCCTGCAAGTTCACTCAGTCCTACTTGTTCAGCCAATCACTCAGAGAAACAAGTTTGTTTACATTTGCAGGAGATAATGCTGCCCGCTTCTTGTTTACAATGTCACCTGAAAATGAGAACAGGCATTCACATGGCACTGTTGTAGCCGGCGTCGCAAGATATTTACGTGCCAGATGTGCTAAAGATTCATATGTCCCTTCATGCTTCAACCACCATTGCCGAGGATATGCATCCAGCTGATGACAGATTCTGCTCGATAACAACCCAAAGCAGTGCAGACAGATGCATGTTCATTTTCATAATCAGATGCCACCAGCAGAAGGTTGATTTTCTTTTTTGGTGGTTCGGATTCTATAGTTTCCGCATCGGAGTGTTGCTCTTTTAAGACTTCTGAAAGCATGCGCCAAACCTCGTCCCTCTTGGATTTTGGAAGGCACTTCAGATTCTTAAAGCTGGGTTGAGTGTTGTAGCTATCTTTAGAAATCTCACATTGGTATCTTCTTTGCATTTTGTCAGATCTGCAGTGAAAGTGGTCTTAAAACAAACAACATGTGCTGGGTCGTCATCTGAGACTGCTGTAACATTAAATATGTGGCAGAATGCAGGTAAAACAGAGCAGGGGACATAAAATTCTTCCTCAAGGAGTTCAGTCACAAATTTAATTAACGCTTTTTTTTTTAACAAGCGTCATCAGCATGGAAGCATGTCCTCTGGAATGGTGGCTGAAGCATGAAGGGGCATATGAATGTTTAGCATATTTGGCACGTAAATACCTTGCAATGCCAGCTACAAAAGTGCCATGCAAATGCCTGTTCTCAATTTCCAGTGACATTGTAAATAAGAAGAGGGCAGCATTATCTCTTGTAATTATAAACAAACTTGTTTCTCTTAGCAATTGGCTGAACAAGAAGTAGGACTGAGTGGACTTGTAGGCTCTGAATTTTTACATTGTTTTGCTTTTGAATGCAGTTAAGTAACAAAAAAAAATCTAGATTTGTAAATTGCACTTTCATGACAAAGATTGCATTACAGTACTTGTATGAGGTGAATTGAAAAATGCTATTTCTTTTGTTTTATCATTTTTACAGTGCAAATATTTATAATAAAAAATAATATACACACAGGATACAATATATATGAAAATGTAGAAAAACATCCAAAATATTTAATAAATTTAAATTGGTATTCTATTGTTAACAGTGCAATTAAAACTGCAATTAATCACAATTAATTTTTTTTTAGTTAATTGCGTGCGTTAACTGCGATTAATCGACAGCCCTAGTTATTATGTTTGTGATGTAATTTTAAATGTCTCCTACTATGTTAGCCTCAAATGCCTTGCAGTTTTAGTTCTTTATCTCCCTATCTGTTTGTGTAACTCAAGCATAACTAAACTGGAATGCATTGTCCATCCACTGGAGAATGAAAGAATCAAAGCCTAATTAGAAAAGGAGAATTTGAAAGAGGACAAGTCAGTTGAATCATCAGCTGCATAACCTTTTATTTCCCTACCAAGAACTTGAAAGTATTCAGAGTTCTGGTAAGAGGGCACAGAATTTCAGAACTGGAAGTTTCCATAGACAGTTGAGACTGTAAAAGGAATTGAAGGTACTGCTGTGACCTTGAAAATTGGAACAGGTTATTTTTTGTCCTAAACTGGCTTTAGGGAATTAAAGAGTTGATCTTTCCTGAGACTCAGATTGAAACTGTTGGTATGATACATGTGATTCCCTGCAGATTGTGGTGTCTACTGAGGCCTCTTTAGTCATTCCAAGGTAAATTATTTTGGTTTGGCACTCTGGAACTTTAACTGATTATTTTTACGTTAGACTATTACACAGTTATCAGCATCAAGTTTAACATGCAGAATTCCTTGCAGCTACCTGGTTTTTAGTAATAAAGGATGCATAGTTGGCACAAGAAAATGCTAAACCTAGTATAAATGTTACAAATTAGTGAGAACATTCACACATCTATTGACATGAAAACAGTCACCACATATAATACAGTCCAGCATATATAATTTTCCCCTGTTAAAATGCTAATTAAGGATTGTGGTATAGGTAAAGAACATAACAATGCAATATCTGTAAATGTAAGGCAAGCATGAGAGTAACCACATGTACATTATATCATTCCAGGAGAAAAATGTGTTGTCCTCTATGGCATTTTTAACTTTCATGTCTGAAGTGTGGGGAAAGAGTTGTATGACAAGGTCCTTCTAAGAGAATACTGAGCAGAACTGGTTGTTGCTTAGAATGTAATATTGATTTGGCATGATCAACAAATGAGTACTCAACATATCACCCATGGTTATGTTGCAGTGTTGAGTCATTGATCAGTATGGATCAATGCTGCGCTCCATACTGCAGTATCCATTAGGTGTGCTCTGGGAATTACAGGTGTTATCTCTTGAATGGTTAGGTTCCAAATTAGAGTCAATGATCTCAGAAATAGCAGATAATAAACAAAGAAATGGAAATGAGATTGATTTCTTTTGCATGGTACTTTCCATAACCTCACCTTCCCGAGTCAGTATTTTTGAGATAAATAATTGCGGTTAGATTGGATAAACTGAATCCCTAAATAAGGGTGGTCTTTGTCAGGAGTGTAATCAAGAGCAGTAAAGTGTCAAGGCTTTGTATGTGTACATCTTCGCTTCTAAAATGGACCAATACATAGTCTTTATACTAACAGATATCTGTCTAATATTTAGATATTAGATATCTATATTGTGATATCAAACCAAAATCTGTCAAGGTGGGATCATATTATGGATTCTGAGAACCTATATCTTAATTCTTTATTTGTTTGTAGCTGGGATTAATTACTTTAACAGATTTCTTTTTAGTGAATTTTGTACTTGTAAAAGATGCAGTCTCACAGCCCTGGAGTCTGAAGTATTTTATTTATCCACAGAACAGATATAAGCACAGGTAGAAACTGAATAAGCTCGCATCCTCCCTTCTATCCTGTTTATGTGACACATTTACATCATGGTTGGGGAGGAAAAGGTAATTCATTCTTAATACTCACTCAGTGTTTGGCCTAATTGCTGGGACTGCCAACACCGATTCCATGGCTTGTGTGATGAATTTCCAAAAGGAACTGGATTCAGAACACCAGCTCATTATAGTGTTGCCATTAAAGGCTGTTAAGCAATTAAAATTTAATTGCTATCTCTCTCTCACAGTGATCTCTGACATTCTACATTATTTTCTATTGTAAATTTAGGAAATGATGCAGTATGTCGGATAACAAATGTTGTAACAGTTGGCAAATGTTCACTTTTGAATGGCAGTCATTGCCTTTCAGTTATTGCTGTTTTGGGTCAGAACGGATTACATTTTACCTTCAGTGTGTATGGCACTTACTAATTTCTAAGATGTGACTGAAGCTCTGCATCTAAAAATATTTTGTAAACATTAAATTGAACCACGTTATTAAAAATTCAGTAATTACGTGCAACTGTACTTCCATATGTCTGCTCAAAGCCAGCTTTTAACATTTTGCCTTTAGACAAATTCTCTTTAAAGTTTTTGGACAAGTTAAATCCCAAGCTAAAATTTGTTTGGAAGATGATATTTTACTAAGCATAGTTTAGTAATTCTCCTAGATCAGAATCAAATCAGTAGTTTTTAGCATATTTGTACTGAAGACAGATCTCAAACTAAAAACCTGTTAGAACACATGACAAATCCTCTTGTCTGGAGATATTCAAAGATGACACCAATATTCAACAAAAAGGGGTTACTTTAGCCATCTCCTGAAACTATAGACTCTTATGCTGAACTTGTGAAATCACCTTTATTCCCAGATGGAGCAAATCATAGCATTTGCTAAATCAGGGCCCAATCCCTGTTCCCATTTAAATTAATAAGAGTTATATTTCTCATTGGCTTAAAAAGGAGCAGGATCAAACCCTTAAAATAAATCTAGGATAGATTTAGAAGAAGACTCTGTATCTGCAATGGATTTTCAGAAAACCTTTGAGTAGACATGTAGTGGTTGCATAATTCACATAGCAATGAAAAACTTCTATTTAAACCTATCATATAAACATCTGTAGCAGGAGGTGTGAATGGATAAAGAACTTGATAAAAAGTAGAAGAACAAAGAAAAGGGTAATTTTCAAAAGTAGCCAAGTGACTTAGGAGACAAAGTCCCATTGAAGGACAGTGAGATTTAGGGTCTTCAGTCTGTTAGACACTTTATAATTTTACCCAAAAGGATTAAAGGAGTTACATCCCTATGTCCTACGGAATATCCCATAGAATTAGATAGATGAAGCAATAGGACACTGCCCAGATGCAGTTAGTTTGAATAGCATGTAGAATCCAAAGGCTGGGTCCATTTGTAAGCAGCCTGATGACTTGTCTATCAACAACAGAGGTTGGTTCAATACAAGATATTATCTCACTCACCTTGTCTTGCTAATATCCTGGGCACTGACATAGTTACAAGTACACTATATGCAGCTTGGTGACTGTCCACTAGGAGAATTCATCCTGGGCTGTACCATAGTGTATTAAAAGAAAAGAAAACCTTAGAATGTCAGGAACATTTCATAAGCATCAGGCCTATTACAGCACACTTCCAAAGGAAGTGATGGAAGTTCTGTTGCTTCAGTCACTTAGAACTGAATTGTATAAAGCACTTTAAAATATACTTTATACAAACCTGCACAAACTGAGGGATAGACTTGATATGACCTAGCTGGGAGAGTGGAGTGGAAGGGGGCAGTTTCCATCTATAATTTCTATGATGCATGTCTTGACAAATGTGCAAAGTTCATAATGGGAAGTTTGCATTCTTACAGAGATCAGTATGAGTTGCACTCTTGCCACAGAGCAGAAACACTCACTTCTTCCTGCTACCTAATACTCCACCAGCATTTCTTCCTCTGCACTACTTCCGTGTAATCAGTCTTAACAAAACAATCCACCAGAGTCACAGCTATCTCTGTGTGACACAGAGAACGTGATCTGTTTGGAAAGTGGTTCTCCTTCTACTAATGCTACTCCATAGGAGAGCTAGAAGGTACTGTGCTCTAGGTGGATAACATGGGAGGATGAGTTTCACAATTAGCTAATGGAGGGAAGATAGCTGTTTGTATGGACATAATGGGTTCCTAGCCTGGTTGGCATCTAGGTAAATACTTATGGACACATTTTATATAAGATTTCACAGTCACCAGACAAATTGCCCCTCTGAGCCTTCCTTGTCTCTCTCAGTGCTCACCCCCACCCTGGTCTCAGTCCTCAAGTCATCACCTAGCTCTTGGGGTAGATTCCTGCAATTCTCCCTCTCTTAGACTAGGCCTTGCATGCAGTCCCCACGGGCACTAATTTAATGTCCAGATGCTGCACATTGTTTCTTCTGGGAGCAATGAGGACAGACAGCAATGACCAGACAGCCAAAGTATTATTTAATAGAGCAAAAGCATTTAGGAGAAAAATAGACTGTATGCCTGTCCAGCCTACCAGGCATCTAATTATCTTCCGCGTGTGGACTCTGGAAGGTCTAACTTTGTTTACATTTGTCAGCAGACTTTCTCTCTGTGTCAGCTTTCTCCATGTTGTAGCTCATTGACCATTCCTTCCTGCCTTTGGGAGTGTCACTTTAATGCTTTGATTACCCCCCACCGCCCCTCCTTCATGGGAATCATGCTTCCACCTGTGATGTGGTAACTCCCAGCTTTGGCAAAACAAACTTATTGGAGGCAGAAGGTAAGATCTCTGAAACTAATAGCCTCCCTCATTGTCTTTCAAGTGTATACCTGGATGCTCTTAGCTGGGAAGCCATTGTGTTGCCTTCTTGTTCAGTCGCCATTGAATTCAAGCATTTGAGATGTATATATTAAATGTTCCACTATCCCCAATGTAAGTTATGTCAATAAATCATACAGAAAGTCCACCATAACCCACCATAGTTACGAAGTAATTTTACCTCACTCACCAGGTCACATACAGTGTTCCTGAAATTGTTACATCTCAGTGTTCTTAAAGTATTATATGGAAGTGCCACGACTGTCACATATGGAAGATTCTATTGATAAATAGTTTATAAATGATTAGTAGAGGTTGCATACAATTTTCAAAATACCCCAGGCCCATTTTCAAAAGAGCCTAAGTCCAGTGGGACATAAGGAAACAGAGATAAAAGGGAGATAAATTATGGAGGATACTGAAATGGATTGTCTAGTAGACAAGAACAAGTATCTAAGGCCCCAATCATGCAAACACTTACACAAATGCTTAACTGTACTACCTTGTGTAGTCCCACTGAAGTCATGGTAGTACAATTAAGGAATTGTGTAAGCATTTGCAGGATTGGGGCCTTAGATATGATTCAGGCTGCAGTAGGAAGCCAGCAAAGGGACTTGGAAAAGGGCTGAAGAGACCATCAGAGAAGCTAGCTAGATGATTTTTTGTCTCTGAATTTTTAACAGATGGCAGGGAGCCTCTAATTGATAAACTGAAAATATCAGTCACGTTGTCGACCCAGAGAAGTGTGTGAAGTCTCATTGCAAGGAAGCAGAAAGTAGGAGTCTGGAATACCTTACAGATGCTACCCTTTCACTTTATTCTTCATACAGGTTTTCTGAGACAGGGCTCAAAATGTTTTGATAGTGTTAAAAACCCACTCCCCTCCCTTTACTCATCACAGTTTGTTCAGCATTTTCATGCAAGGTTTGAAGTGGAATGTTGTAAAGTTATATGCTTTTAGTCTGTAAAACTCTGGATTCTGTCCAACAGACTGTTTTTACGTGGCCTGTATACTTTTTAGACAAACAGGAATTGTACTAGGGTGCAAGAATTTAGACAACTGATGCATTCTTTAAAATAACTACAAGTTGGCCTGCTGCCTTTGAAATGAGTAGAAAAGTCCCCCAACCCCCACGCCAGTGGAGTCTAGGAATATAGTTGTGGCAAAAACAATTGTAAGTGCCTTTAAATTAATAAACGTTAAAGGTACATTTTGTTTTCTGACACATTAGAATTCCTTTTTAATTAATTAGCCATCCACACAAGGTAGGTCAGGGAACTTAAAATTTCTGCAACAGAATACATGTACTCTGTGAATAAAGTGTTAATTTTTAAATGAAAATATATCATGACATTTTTTTCTATAGTGGTAAAACTAGCTTTTCAAGTCCATGACACCCTTTTCATGATGAAATTGATTCAGTGATGTGCTGCCAAAATTTTAATATAGGACTCCTCAGAAATGTTGTGCCTCAGTCAGTGATATGTATGATGGTCTCCAGGAAAAGCAGTATTTCATCTCCTTGCAAAGATATGAATTCTTCTTCCTCCCTGATGATAAATTTTTCCATCACTATCCCCATCTTCCAGCTCAATGCCTCTTGACACTTCATTCTTTCCCATTCCCTGCACCTCATGGAAATGTCTCTAGATGCCAACCCCTATCAAGCATCAGTTCCTCACAGCAGTACTGGTGGTGGTGGCAGCAAGTGAATTGTCCAGTGGCCTTTGTTGACAGCAGTAGGGGTGGATAACTTGTCCGGTGGTCTTTAGATGTGGAATGGTTGGTCAGGTGAGGAGTGGATCCCTTCTGGTGGCAGATAGGGAGTAGGTCCCCTTTTAGCTCTTGAGGTGGGTAGGTTTCCACTCACTTCTGTTAGGAAGGGGAAAGTGTGAATCCTCCACAGTTGATATGGAGAGTATTAATGGAGGAGTGGGTCTCCGTTAACTGGTCTGGAAAGTTGGGTGTGGAGCAAGTCCCTCCTGGTAAATGGGTGGAGAAACATGGCTCCAGGCTCTCTGCCGATGTCAGGTCTTCAGGCGCAGGACAGGGAACAGGCAGGAAGTTGGATGAGGGGTGGATGGCAACAGCTATAGGACTCCTACTTCGTGCAGCAGCAGGTTGACCCCATCTTCTTTCTTCCTCCTTCTGTGCTGCTGCAGCAGCTGTGGAGACAGGAAGGTTAAATGGGTGTGTCCTCTTTGTGGACCTAAAGGCACTGATGGGGGATACAAGGGAGTTCCCCTTGCAGTAGCTGTCACGGTTGCAGTCAGAATGTGCCTACCCAGAGAGAGCTGAAAATTTTAACAAGAGTCAGCTTTAGTATTCTAGCATTTTGTCACTTCCCCTCCAAATGCAAGCAATTTCTTACCACTGTAATCATACCATATTGCACCGGGCTGACTGAAAAGCCTAGCAGGGTGATTGGGCTACAGTCCAAATGCAACTGACTTGTTTTATATAAAAATTATGTGTGGGATCGAAGCTGTATGTCCCCCCCAGCCTCTGGCTGTGGAAATGGAGCCCCCAACTGCATGCTCCTTTATAATCCTAGCAGTCACTTTTCATTGATTTACTTTTTCATGACTATCTTCACAGGGAAAGAGACTAGAGGGCTCTTTTAAAATTAAAATTTAGCTTTTCCTTTAAAGGGACCGAAATCTGACTGTTAACAAGGGACTCACATGACTGCTCGCTGACTTCAATTTATTTGAGTTTTACTTCCAATTTTTCCTTCCCTTCTATCTATTTTTAAGTAAAGAGATCCTAGTTACAACCACATTCCTGGAATGGGATCAGTGCTGTGGTCCTTGTGTAACAGCCTTTAAGGAGCAAACCTAGATAAGTAGTTTGACTAGGATAAGCATATATGAGCAGGGCAGGCTAGCTTTAGCCTGTTTGCACTGGGATTATAACAAAGACAATGAGGGAGGAAAGTTTGAAAGCATTTTCTTCAGGGTTGTATTATAGATTGTTTGCTGATTTGAGAGCATTCTTCAGAACATTGAGAACATTCAACAGAACAGAAAGACATGCATTTCTTTTCAAGCTTGGAAAGCAAACCTTGTGAATTTTTCATGGTTCCTTCTTTAGTGGTTTCTTTAAGTTCTTTTAATCAAATAGTTGTGGAGGATAGAATTGTGTTTTTAATTATTTTTATGTAAGAATTTTATAGTAACAGAGCTAGGGCCAAATGACCCTTGGATGCATGATTTGAACTGGAGTAAATGGAAGTTGTGCATCTGAAGCCAAAGACAGAAAGGCATTTAGTGCATGAAAAGAAAAAGTAGTTTGGTGTTTTTCCTTTCCCCCCATATCTAGATGTATATCTTGCTTTACTTTTGTAGTGGGTAGCGAGGGGATTCCATCCAATTGAATCCATGGGGAGTCCCTTACTAAGGTACAATACATGTAGCTGCTAACTTTGCGTTAAAGATAAACAAAGTTGATGAAAATGCAGTTTTAATACACAAGTATTGAGAAAGTGACAAATACAAAAAAGAAGACGTAATATTTATGGGAAAATGATTCAATCAAATCAGTATTTTTACTAAAAATACATTTTCTGTTAATATTTTAGTAGCAGTGTTATGGAACTTCCTGATATAGAGTAAGTAAAACATTAAAAAAAGTCAAGCCTTACAGTATTTCAGCAGCAAAGATCTAACTTGGATCAGATAAAATGACACTGTCCAGGAAAGTAAATGGATTGAATTACTGCACTAATAAAAGGGAAACTGTGTGGTACAGTAGTTTTGCTCAGCCATTGCATTTCACAGGTGCTTAAACCACTGTGGGATAGAATAACTGTATTGTAAATATAGTCATTATATTTTGCAATTAGCTGCATTTTTCTGTGAAATGTGATAAATCAAGGAATGGAATTTGTCAGGCATCAGTTCCCTAATGGAAAGAAGAAAAAAGCCTCACAGCTAAAATCACCATTTTTTAATGTTAATGTTTTCACTCAAGTCACAAGAGAAATATTACAGTCCAGTTCATAGACTGAAGCTTTTTGATTTTTATTTGCAGTAATTAGAATAGGTTTATTATGTAACCAGATATTTTGGCAACACCTATGCCTTTATTGTGTATTTTCCACAAATCTGCCGCTCCCTGTGAAGGGTGGCACTTTGTCACAATCACTTGGTGCAACCTGACGTCTTCCTCGCTGATTGGGGAGTTTATAGTTGATAGCTATCAGAAGAAGCATTTGCCAGTTATTCTACAGGTGTATTATTCTCCATGGGTAGCGGGGCTTTTTTCTTACAGTGTTAACTATGTTTTTCCTGGTTATAGTTATGACTGCATAGCCCATTTGTTGTTAAAAATTCCATAATTCAGGATTCTACACCTCTGCAATACTGCATGATCTAATTTATGGTAACTAACTCATATAGGAAACCATAGCCACCCTGAGATTTTTTTTTCTCCCATTCAATAAAAAAAGCACGTGGATTTAAATTTTGTGATCATTTAAAGATATAAAAAGGAAATAGTTATTAGGTGATGGACATTAAAGACCTGATCCAACTCCCATTAACTTCAATGGGAAGTTAGATCAGTCCCTAAAATGCAAACACAAATGAAAATAGAAGTACGGTAGCTACAATTAACTTTTACTGTCACCAAGATGTGACAGATCTGCCTTCGGATGCACATTCAGTTCCTATCTAAATAACTGACTTTGAATGCAGATCATGCATCCACTGGCGGTTACCCTCTGTGTGCTTAGCAATTTTTCTGTGCTGGATGCAAAAGCTTAAAGGGGTATATTTTCCCCTCTAGCCACATGTATAAAATTCACTAATGTTAACATGTCAGCTGAGCACGACCACTGAGGTAAAAAGAGACCCAATAATGAAGCAAATCCAAATGATGTGCATGTGGCTTATTTTTTTATACTTTACAACATTAAAATCCTTCAGAGATCACTCCCTTTCTGCCACAGAACATATTTCTCTTGGAGGACTAGATTCCAAAACTGCTAATGCCACAAGGATCGTATTTCTTTTACTCCGTCTTTTTGTGAGAAACTCCCATTGGAAGTCGAGCAATGAAATTAGAGTGGAATGTAGCCCTCTTAAGGGCCTAGCTCATGCTGCCCAGCTCTTTATAAAGAGGATTTCTCCCTCCTGCATGGAAGTTACGTGTCAGTCATGTATGCAGCAAAGTCTCCCTTGCTCTGAAGGGTATTCATTTGTTGCAAGGTCAATGCATGGGAAGCGGGAAGAGCCTGGGGCTGTATTATTTCTTTGCTGGAATCCATTTGGGGGCCCCAGAGCAGTCAAGGCCAGAGTAGTGCAGTTCCATGAAATCCCTTTTGCCAGGAGGCACGGAGTTGCTGTGCAGATGATCCTGGCTGACTGTTGATCCCTGGAATCTGTCAGGCACAGGAATTGGCCCTTCAGCATTTTCCACAGGGGCAAACCTGTGGGGGGTGGAAAGAGTCCTTGTAGAGATTTATTTCCCCAGATATCACTCCCATGGGTTTTACTGCAGGATGAGATGACCTAGGCCAAGGTATGGTATCCGTGTTTTCCTGTTGCTTGAGGGTGGCCTGAATTATTGAAGTGCAATACAGCAGTGGTTCTCAAAGCTGGTCCGCTGCTTGTTCAGGAAAGCCCCTGGCAGGCCGGGCCGCTTTGTTTACCTGCCGCGTCCACAGGTTCAGCCGATTGCGGCTCCCACTGTCTGCGGTTCACCGCTCCAGGCCAATGGGGGTTGCGGGAAGTGGCGAGGACCGAGGGATGTGCTGGCCGCCCTTCCCGCAG
Organism: Lepidochelys olivacea; assembly: GCF_965140295.1. Taxonomy (NCBI): domain Eukaryota; kingdom Metazoa; phylum Chordata; order Testudines; family Cheloniidae; genus Lepidochelys; species Lepidochelys olivacea. The sequence goes on along the minus strand of NC_140411.1, from coordinate 135,157,339 downwards.
CCCCCATTGGCCTGGAGCGGCGAACCGCAGCGAGTGGGAACTGCGATCGGCCAAACCTGCGGGCGCGGCAGGTAAACAAACTGGCCCGGCCTGCCAGAGGCTTTTCATGAACAATCAGTGGACCAGCTTTGAGAACCACTGCAATACAGACTTCACTAGCTTGAATATAAAACATAGGAGGAGGAGGACTACAGCAATGCTCTGAATGAAGAGTTAAGGTGAGAAGAGCTAACAGGAGTCAGTCAACAAGCAAGTGTGGATGGGGTTGGAATTTCCTGCTATCCTCTGTAAGAACAAGTTTCCATTTTGTTTGAATCTGAGTGACATCCAAATATTATAGGACAACAAACATTAACTATTATCTTCATGCTCAAGCAACTCCCAGGTGAATATAAACAGTGATTGTTTAGAGACCATCAATTAAACTAAGATGTATTTACAGCAGGTGCTACAGAGATAATGGAATGAATGTAAAGAGAACTTTATAGCCTCATAGCTTTAAAACAATTAGGGTTTTTGATGTCATGTTTACTGGGAAAAGTACCGAGATGATATTCAAGGCCTGTGCTACTTTATGAAAGGTTTACAGTTTAACAACCACATTTACAGACATTAAGTAAGAAGGGCTAAGTGGTGGGAGCTTTTACCCTGAAGAAAGATTTATTTATAACTGCAGTAATTATTAAAACGACACTTGAACCTAGAGCCAGAAGTTCAGACGCTAGATCTTTTCTAACCTATGATTAGATTAGATGTGATTTGTTTTAAAATAATATTTGTTTTAAGGTAACCTTTTACTATATGTATTTGGAATACCGTGTAGCATCTAGAGGCCCCCATTGAGTTTGGGGTCCCATACATACATATAGTCGCTGCTCTGAAGAGCTTACAATTTATATAGTCAAGACAGACAAAGTGGGAGAAATGGAAGCATATATTATCCCCACTTTGCAGATGGGGATCTGAGGCACAGCGAAACGGGGTTGAGACTTCCAAAGCATGCTAGGGCACTTAGCCTCATGACTCATTGAAATTAAACCTACGATGCCCTGTCCAAGGTCACAAAGGAAACTGAACCCTCAACTCCTGCATTTTAGTTCAGTGCCTTAACCACAGGACCAACATTTTGCTGAAATTAAAAGCAGTTCCTTTAAAGGATTCCTAGCCCCTTGATTTCTGCCCAGGCATGCTGTATTACCAGGTGCTTAACAGTGGAAGGAAGGAGAATCTTAGATTTTAACCTGAAATGTCCCAGCTCATTCAACGAGTCAGTGTCACAAATTATTTGATGTTCCTGTACCTTGGTCAGTTCAGCTATCAGATTAGGTAAATAGAAACAGGACTTTACTGAGAACTAGATCCTGTATCTGAGCTGACCTATCCCTAAATAAATAAGCTACAAAATAAAGTTAACTATTTTTAATCGTAGTGTGGCCCGTTTCCTTAAACAAGGGTTTCGCATCAGGATTTTAGTACACATGAAACTTACCTTTTTTACATGATTAAACTGTCATTAATAATACTGATTGTGCTTAATGCCACATACAACATAGAAGAGACATGGCCCCTAGCCCCAGGGAGCTTCCAATTGAAATAGAGAAACAATATACTTCAGGCACAGAGCACTGGGTGACACTACTTGCAATGATGTAATAATGCACATGCGGGGAAACAGGACTCCCTGGGCCAGATTGTCTCTTGTGCTAGAACTCCACTCAGTGTAGAAACTGGGGGCAAGAGAGCCATAAGGGAACCAGTTATTGCACCCTGATTCTCAGGGCTAATTCCAGCTCCAGGGAGACCTAAAGCAGCTTCTGGACTGCTCTCAGTTTCATGACTGGTGTAGGGTCTTTTAGTGAAGTCTATGCCAGTAGAGGAGCAGCATAGTAGAGAACATCTCTGGGACACCCTTTTCCTTTATGACCCTACAACTCTGAGAGAAGGAAGTGGTCAGGTGAAGGACTTAGTTTCAGCACACTTGCACCACCCAGGAGTTTGCCTCCAACAGGATAATTCTCTTTTGGGCATTTCCGGATGGATTATACCTCCTTTGTGCCACCTGACTGGTGCAAAGGTGAGTAGCTTTGTAGGGAATCTGGCCTTCTCTGTACATTTCAGGTCTGAAAGAGATCTCTAGTTTGAATTTGCTTTGTCGTCTTAACTCCTGAGTTTAACAATATATCCACTTGTCAATAGGGAAGCACCTCATCCAGCCAGCTAACAGTCTGATGTAGGCCTGTAAAAATTCCTCCTTCTCCATCTCTGCCTAAATGGCAAATTCAGAGCTTGTTGTTCACCTTTCTATACACTCAGCTGCCACTATCTAGTTTGAAAAACAGCAACAAACTGCTTTTCTCTTCCACATTTAAGGAAGCCATAACATTATCCCTGTAGTGAAAGACACCCAGTTACAGTTCAAACTTTACTGCTGCCCAATAGCCATAACAGATGGTAAACCCGAATGGGATTACAGCATTCTGATATTTCCTGTGAAAAAATAATCTTTCGTTAGGTTTATGCTGCTAGTGATACGAGGAAGTCTGAGCTTCCTGCTGACGGTTAATGAAAACTGACATGTGCAATACAGGATACCAAAGTTTGAGTTCATAAACAAATTCCTTTCCTGCTTTACCATCTATTCCCAAACTTACCTTAGAATCATAGAATATCAGGATTGGAAGGGACCTCTGGAGGTTATCTAGTCCAACCCCCTGCTCAAAGCAGGACGAACCGCAATTAAATCATCCCAGCCAAGGCTTTGTCAAGTCAGACCATAAAAACCTCAAAGAATGGAGATTCCACCACCTCCCTCGGTAACCCATTCCAGTGTTTCACCACCCTCCTAGTGAAATAGTTTTTCCTAATATCCAACCTAGACACCCCCCACTGCAATTTGAGACCACTGCACCTTGTTCTGTCATCTGCCACTTAGAACAGTCTAGATCCATCCGCTTTGGAACCCCCCACTTCAGGTAGTTGAAGGCTGCTATCAAATCCCCCTCACTCTTCTCTTCTGCACACTAAATAACCCCAGTTCCCCCAGCCTCTCCTTGTAAATCATGTACCCCAGCCCCCTGATCATTTCTGTTGCCCTCTGCTGGATTCTCTCTAATTTGTCCAGATCCTTTCTGTGGTGGAGAGCCTAAAGCTGGATACAGTACTCCAGATGTGGCCTAACCACTGCTGAATAAAGGGGAATAATCACTTCCCTCGATCTGCTGGCAATGCTCCTACTAATGAAGCCCAAAATGCCATTAGCCTTCTTGGCAACAAGGGCACACTGTTGACTCATATATTCAGCTTCTTGTCCACTGTAACCCCTAGGTCCTTTTCTGCAGAACTGCCATTTAGCCAGTTGGTCCCCATCCTGTAGCAGTGCATGGGATTCTTCCGTCCTAAGTGCAGGACTCTGCACTTGTCCTCATCAGATTTCTTTTGGCCCAATCCTCCAATTTGTTTAGGTCATTCTGGACCCTATCCCTACCCTCCAGCGTATCTACCTCTCCCCCACAGCTTAGTGTCATCTGCGAACTTGCTGAGGGTGCAATCCATCCCATCATCTAGATCATTAATGAATATGTTGAACAAAACCGGCCCCAGGATCGACCTCCTGGGGCACTCTGCTTGTTACTGGCTGCCAACTAGACATAGAGCCATTGATCACTACCCACTGAGCCTGACAATCTAGCCAGCTTTCTATCTACCTTATAGTCCATTCATCCAATCCATACCTTTTAAATTTTTTGGCAAGAATACTGTGGGAGACCATATCAAAAGCTTTGCTAAAGTTGAGGTATATCACATCCACCACTTTCCCCATATCCACAGAGCCAGTTATCTCATCAGAGAAGGCAATCAGGTTGGTCAGGCATGATTTGCCCTTGGTGAATGCATGTTGACTGTTCCTGATCACCTTCCTCTCCTCCAAGTGCTTCAAAATAGATTCCTTGAGGACATGCTCCATGATTTTTCCAGGGACTGAGGTGAGGCTGACCAGTCTGTAGTTTCTGGATTCTCCTTCTTCCCTTTTTTAAAGATGGGCACTATAATTGCCTTTTTGCAACCATCTGGGACCTCCCCCATTTGCTACGAGTTTTCAGAGATAATGGCCAATGGCTCTGCAATCACATCAGCCAACTCCCTCAGCACCCTCAGATGCATTATATCCAGCCCCATTGACTTCTGCATGTCCAGCTTTTCTAAATAGTCCTTAACTGGTTCTTTCACTACTGAGCACTGCTCACCTCCTCCTCATACTGAGTTGCCCAGTACAGCAGTCTGGGAGTTGACCTTATCTGTGAAACCGAGGCAAAAAAAGCATTGAGTACTTCAGCTTTTTGCACATCGTCTACCACTAGGTTGCCTCCCCCATTCAGTAAGGGTCCCACTTTCCCTGACCTTCTTCTTGTTGCTAACATACCTGTAGAAACCCTTCTTGTTACCCTTGACATCCCTTGCTAGCTGCAATTTAGTATTGAAATACTCCAAGGATTAAGAGAGTGCCCACTGCTGGTTATATTAACAGCTGCAGATAAAGGTTTTCAGTGGTGTTATCCCAATTCTTCCTTGGGAGGAAATAAATCGTTCATGGTGGAGGTATATGGTTAAGTCCTAATACATTAACCAGGTATTGAAAGCAGGCTGAGGATCATGAGAGAATTGCCAGATTTTTAAATTGTTGGGCTGGTAAAATTTCTCAAATTTCGTTCATCCAATGAAAAATTGCATTATCTTAAGTGATAGCACATAGGAGAGCATGTAAATCTTTACCCTTATTTAATATATACATTCATTGACTTAGAAAAATAGATCTGTGTTTCAGTCAAGCATAAATTGAATGGATAAATCATATCCTTAAATGGATAAAGTTTATACTGAACTTTTATTTGTAAATTAGTTTTTAGTTGGCCAAAACCTACCAGTTTTGTTCTTATATTTGTCTTCAGAAATCGACACATTTCTTTGTTTTTCATAAACAGATGTTTCATTCTACTTTTATCTAATAATAATTAAAAAAAATTATGCAAAAATGCCAATCCTCAAACTGTCAGATGCTGGACATCCCTAATAAGCAACCCTGAAATAACAAATCAGTGTTCCCATGTGTTATAGGGGAAAAGAGTCAAGAGCAAAACAGTTCCGTTTCATGCTTCCAATATGTTATAAACAGTGGGTGTAAAAAAGAAAAAAACCAAAGAGAAAGAAACTTGACAAATGTTGACAGCTGCCTTTGAGCTTTCAGAAGCAAATAAACAGTTAACTGTTCCATAAACATATAGGACCACAATCTGCCATGAATGCACACGTGGATTCCCTCTGAAATCAAATGGAGTTCTCCCTAAAAATTGATTTATGATTTCATATAAAATTGACAGTTTATATGTAAAAAAAATCCCATGTGAATTTACAAAATGTGTTGAATAACATAAGTACCGTTTTCAATCTTAAAATTCCAGCCTCAGCAATTTTATTTCTTCAAGTGCCAATTTATTTCCTCTTTCACAGACATACTTTCTTTAATTCCTCCTCTACTAAAATGAGTAGTGCAGGGCTTTAAAAACCTATGATTAAAATCATCTCAGAAATAGTTTCCTCGCATGGTTTTTATTTAAATTGTAGAGGAATTTTTAATGGTTCTTCCACTGAGAAAAGTTTATTTCTAATGCATTTTCTTTATACCTTGTACATCAGTCAAGCATTCTTTTCATTTACATAATTAACTTAAAGTGTCTTCTTAAGATAGTGTTGGATATTTTTTAATACAAACGATATTTTAGTTTATCTATTAAATAATGCTCAAACATTCTGTTTTTTTAACCAATTGAAATTAAAACAACTTGATGGCCAGATCTTCTAAAAAACAAAACATATCTGCTTGTTTGGGACCTGAATGTTTAGACAGGGCAGTTTTATATCACCATTTCTCTACAGGGAATGTATATCCATAGGTGGAAATTAGGAAGATAATTCATAGGACTTTGCTGAGTCTTATATTATACAGGAGATCAGACTAGATAATCACAGTGGTTCCTTCTGCCTTTATAATCCATATCAATTAACCTTGGGTCATATTAGAGCAGTGACATCTAGTCATTTTCTCAGCTGTTAAGGCCATTGCAAGTATGCCTATTAGGTACTTACCAGTTCCATTGTATCTGAGTGCCTCACAATGGAAGGAAGCTATGAGAGAAGACATCTCCATGCAGTTTTCCCCATCATCCTATGGAGGAATGGGAGTTTTCTCCTGTGGAATAGGCTACAGCACCATTGGAGCAGAGATGTCAGAAACTCCCTTTGCCATTAGGACATGGTACTTCTTGAAGAAGAAAACACAGGTTTAGCCATGTAGTTCACTGTTGTGACCCATATCTTCCCTTTCCTCTTTCTGATCATATTTTGTGTTGCTATCACTCATGTTATAATATTGTTTCTATTATCATACATCTAAGATGATAAATTCTTCAAGGCAGGGGCTGTGTCTTTTATTTGTCCGTTCCTAGCAAACTTGTGGACTGGCATAAACAGTCATGATGATAATATTTTGATTTTTAACTTTCTCCCTCTATTGATACTTTTGGGTAAGAGTGTTGTTCATCTAGCAGATGGCACTGTTTGTTTCATTGTTAACTTCAGCCACTCCTGCTGTGCTTTTGGAAAGGAAAAGACTCCGCAGGAAGAGCTTTTTGTTACAGGAGCCAATTGCTCCACGCAGGTGTGTGTATATGTGTCCCTAGCGGACTGAGAACAAACACTCTTAATTTTTCAAACAGACAGCAATAATCTGAAATGGGCTGACCTGGAAAGTCCTTGGCAAGGGGAAAGGGGAAAATCATTTTGTAAGGGCTTATCCCCCAGTTCTGAAATCAATGAGAATATTGCCTGCAGAACTGGGACCATAGTGATTTGAGAAACAAAACATTTTGATAGTATTTAGTAATGTATTTCATGGAAGGGTCTTGAGAAATCTTCTCTCCTTGGTAATCTGAAGTATAGTAAATACACAGCTGCAAATAAATACCTGGCTTATTTTGGATTGGACAGGAAGCAAATTAATAGCTTGACACAATTAATATTTACAGTTGAGCCATCTGTATAATTAAAATGACACTCAACAGAAACTTCTTTCCTTATAATATTTTGATTGAAATTCACTTTGTGCAGGGGGCCAACCTAGTCCTTGGCACAATATATGTCTCTGTTAACCACTGTGCATTGGGTGAGTTTCACCTTTTCCGGATGTTTGAGCAATATCAAGGTAATTAATGGCAATGGAGCATCTAATGGATATCTTGCTATAGATCACTCAACTGCAGAGGGGGAACAACAACGAACTCCTTGGTCACATATACAAAATAATCTATGCTGCTGGCATTTCCTTTACCTATGTGATTGAAGTATGTGTTATAAATGGCTGATAAATCTAGTCTGGTCTGAAAGGAAAAATGATCAGAACAGCTTATTGTATATAATGGAGAAGAAATGCTGGTTTTATGGCAAAGGGGCCAGACTGGGGGTATGGGAATGTAGGTTCAGTTCTTGGCTGTGGCTCAGGCTTTGTGTGACTTTGGCAAGTCAGTTGGGCCTGAATGTTCAGAAGTGACCAATGGTCCCTCTAATTTTTGACAGGCAAAAAATTTCTTCTGTGCAAATTTTTGCGCGTGTGGTGTTTCGCCATGTGTGCGTGGGGTTTAGGATCCGTGTGCGTGCACACACGCACACCGCTTAGAAGGAACTGTGGGAGTGACTCATGATTTTGGGTGCCTCTATTTTTGGGTGTCCTGTTTGAAAATCTTGAGACAGATTTTCAGAAAGTGCTGAGCCCCTGCCTTCTGAAAACCAGTCCTCTTTCAGGCATTTTAAATTGGGCACCCCAGAATGGTGGCTCCTCAAATCCGCAGTGACCTTTGAAACTGTTGGCCTAAATTTCTCTGTGTTGCAGTTTCTCATCTGTAAAATGGGAACGATAATACTTCCTTTCTTCAATCCTTTGCCTATCTTTTCTATTTATAGTGTGAGCTCTTTGCAACAGGACCTGTTTCTTACTACACGTATGCTGAAGCTTCTAGCACAATAGGGGCCTGATACCAGTTGGTGCCTCTGGGTGCTACTGAAACATCCTGTTTCAGTTCATTGTTTATTATTATTATGGCTCTTGGAGCGCAAATTTTGGCTGATAGAATAAGCATATGATCCTTGAATGTTCACATTATTTATATTATCTAGATCATATGTTTATGTCATCTGTGCATATAAAACATATAATTAGGGAATGTTTGAATCTGTAAAATAGGTTTTATTAGGAAACTGAAAACCAAAGGTATATTTTATACTGCACTTTATGCAACAATAAACTGTTAACAGCTCAGCTTTTATAAAGGATTAGAAAAGAATTCAAACAGGTGTGATAAATTATATGTTGAAAGAAAGACTACCCCATAAAAATACAGACTCCTTATAGTTTAATGTCCATTGAATTTCTAAAACTTGAGTTAAGGATCAGGTGACATTCTAATTTTTGGGGAGGGGGCATACATAATTACTTGGCTCCTATTAAGTCACTTAAGGCTAAAATTTAGCAAGCAAGCTGGGTGAATTTTCATTTTCTAAAAATAAAAAAAATTCTTCTGCTAGTTAAAGGGCTCTGTAAATTATTTTTGCATGCTGTGTGTTAGAGTGTATGGTTTGGGACACCCTATTTAAAAGTTAGAACATGAAATTTTTTTACTGTTTTTCTTTGGCAAAGGTTTTTTTCTGTGGTCTTGAATAAAACTCGGGTTAATATGTCTGCTTCAGTTAACAGTCATTAATACAATTTATGCTAAAAAAAAAGTCTGTACTAGCATCAGCAGTGATAAAACAACTGTGGAAATTGCAGGTTTCAGAGTAACAGCCGCGTTAGTCTGTATTCGCAAGAAGAAAAGGCGTCCTTGTGGCACCTTAGAGACTAACCAATTTATTTGAGCATCAGCTTTCGTGAACTACAGCTCACTTCATCGGATGCTCATGCTCAAATAAATTGGTCAGTCTCTAAGGTGCCACAAGTCCTCCTGTTCTTTTTGTGGAAATTGTGTGTGTTAGTGGAGCTTGGATATTGCTATTGCAGTGCCAACACACACAAATTTGTTTGTGAACCTCGCAAAAATTTGTCTGTTTTTGTGTTTTCTGTTATGGATGCTATTATTTTTTTTACAATATATTTAGAATAATCAGGGCACCCCACCACTGTGTTATGTGGATAGAAGGATAGGATAGACCTAAATGCTGTCCTATTTTGTAACCGCAAGGTGGTCAATACACATTGATTTTTGGAGCTATAGTTGACATTTCCACTTTGGTCTCACTAAAAATAGCTTTCAAAAATGATAGTTTCACATTTCTCACATACTTGGGGACCTGATCCTACAGCCCTTGTGTACCCAAAATTCAGTGTGAATTAATTGGGAGTCTTAAGTGTGCAAAGAATTTTTCCCAAATAAGAAATAATAAAATCTCCATGTTCCATGGTAGTTCTACCAGCTTTACTGTTCACGAGGGGAAATAAAATCTGAGAAATTCTTAAGTGAGATTTCATCGATTAGTTGCAGCAATGTGATTAATTGCAGCTCTCTGGAAACTGTAATATCCCTTTCCAGTAAAAAAAAAAAGAGGGCTCAGTTTTAATAGCTATGACACTTTAGCTAAACATTTATAACATGATTATAAATCATAACATGATTTGCCTCCCTTTTCTTGGGTTTATGGCAGAGGAGAAAGTAAGCTGATACGCCCGGGTACGGTGTACCGGCAAGAGCCGGTGTGCCGTACCGGGGTGGATCAGCTTCCCCAGGCGGCAATTTAAAGGGTCTGCGGCTCCCAGCAGCGGCTGGAGCCCCCAGCCCTTTCAATTGTTGCCAGAGCCCTGCTGCCGGAGCCCTGGGGTAGCAGTGGCGGGGCTGGGGCAGCGATTTAAAGGGCCCAGGGCTGTAGCAGCAGGCTCCGGGGACGATTTAAAGGGCCCAGGGCAGTAGTGGCGGCCGGAGCCCTGTCCCCGGAGCCCTGCTGCCGGAGCCCTGGGGAAGCGGCGGCAGGGCTCCGGGGATGATTTAAAGGGCCCAGGGCTCCGGCCGCTGCTACCGCCCCGGGCCCTTTAAACCACTGCCAGAGCCTCCGGCTGCCACTGGTACCCTGGGGAGGGGGAAGGAGGCACTTGCTGGTACAGGGTGGGCCGGGGCTGGCTCTGACCTTCCCCAGCCCCGCCCCTTCTGCCCGAAGCCCCTCCCCTTCTGGGAGCCAGACCCGGCCCCAGCCCAGCCCCGTACAGGTAAATCCCTAGACTTACTTTCACCCCTGGTTTATGGGCATGCAAAATCCCAGTGCAGTTTGAAACCAGTAGAGTTGAGGGGGGGCGGTCACAAGGTTATTTCTTGGAGGGGAGGGTGTTGTAGTATTGCCACCCTTACTTCTGTGCTGTGTGCAGAGCTAGGTGGCTGTTGGCCGGGTGCCCAGGTGTGAAGGCAGAGCCTCCGCCAGTAGCAGCACGGAAGTAAGGGTGGCAGTACCATTCCCTGCCATCCTTACTTCGGCGTTGCTCCTGGTGGCAGCTCTGCCTTCAGAGCTGGGTTCCCGGCCAGCCACAGCTGCTCTCCAGCAGCAGCGCAGAAGTAAGGGTAGCAGTACTGCAACCCCTTCTACAATGACCTTGCGACCCCCCACCAACAACTCCTTTTTGGTTCAGGATCCCTACAATTACATCACCATGAAATTTCAGATTTGACTAGCTGAAATCATGAAATTTACGATTTTTAAAATCCTATGACCGTGAAATTGACCAAAATGGACCATGAATTTGGTAGGGCCCTAGACCTGAACTTGCTTCTCTTGACTTCAGATGGAGCAGGAAAAGGTCATGTATTTTCATCATCTGAACATGGCGTTCAGAAGGAAGTAAGGCAGTGATTTCAATGGGATGGACTGAGTGTTAAAACTGAGTAAGGATCTCTGAATTTGGACTCTAGAGAATACGAACTTGATTTGAGTACTTCCCTCACAACACAATACAATTCCTATTGCACAGTAAAATAGTGCTGAATCACTGAGCTATTGTAAGCTTGATATATATCAGAGAAACTAATGCCTTTACTGCAAGCTTCCTCCTCTGCTTTTCGTTTGTTTGTGACTCTTATTGTGAGTCTGTTAGTCATGTTTAAAGCCCGTGTCACACATTTAAGCCTGGCAGATTGAGAGCTATGTGGCTAATGTGGAATTCAGATTCACAAACTAACCATGCCTTCACATGCAAACTGTGCATAGCAAACATACTTTGCTTTGTACATTTTTGCATAGAAACTGTAACTCGAAACGCACTACAGAACTAAAGAATATAAGGCAGAGGCCAGTATCTGGTATAAATTACAAAAAGCAGTTTTGAAAAGACATTGTTTGATAAAAGAAATTAAAGCAGTGAGTCATCAGAATAACGAAGGCAAAGAAAAATAAAGGGGCTTAGGGAAGGGAGACAAGCTGAAGATAGGTTTCAGAGTGGCCTTCCTGTCAACTGTTGGGAATGTGTGATGTCCACCCTGATTGAATTGGCCTCATTAGCACTCCGAAAAAGTAATTTTCCCTCTGTTGATATTCAGCCCTTCTTGTCAACTGTTGAGAATAGGTGACTTGCACATTAATTGAATTGGCCTTATTAGCACTGACCCCCCACTTGGTAAGGCAACTCCCATCTTTTCATGTGCTCTAATATATATACTGCTTGCTGTATTTTTCACTCCATGCATCTGATGAAGTGGGTTTTAGCCGACGAAAGCTTATGCCCAAATAAATTTGTTAGTCTCTAAGGTGCCACAAGGACTCCTCGTTGTTTAAGCTGAAGATAGGGTCCCTGATTCTGCAACTAATTTTGCACGTACAGATCCTTTTGTCCACACAGAGCCCCACTGACTTCAGTAGAACTCTGTATAGGTGCAGGGGTTTGCCCAGATGTTGTCAACTACAGTACTGGGGCCTTGGTTTAAGACAAGAGAGGGTAAGTGAGATTGAGGTGGTAGAAGGGTGGTTCCACATGGCAGCAGTTGCAGAGAAGAACATTCTCACAGCAGCAGTGATAAGTTATGTGATGGGACAGAGAAGTGGAGGGCATTGGAAGGGAAAAGGTCTGTAAGGTAGGCTGGAGCAAATACATGGAGGGTTATTAAGAATTGTATTCAGAAATAAGCAGGATAGGTGTCTGACTGTGGAGGTGATGTGGTTGGGTTTCTTTGTGTGGGTAAAAAGGAGAAATGCTGGATTCAGGAGAGTGGGATCTTTGAGAAAGGGTATATTAAAAAAATGCCACTCGAGTAATTTAATTATACTGTTTAGGGCTTGGTCACCCATGGCACAGAGCGCTCTCTCTCTTTTCAGAAGGCAAAACGTAGCATACTTTTTTTTCTTTTTGACAATTAACATTCTATATAATGTTTTGTGGCTAAGAAAGAGAGAGGGAGAGATATCTCTGGCGCTCTGTATCCTCATGGGAAGACACTGGAGATTACACCCATACTCTCCCTTATGAGTAGGGTGGAGCAAAACCTGGTGAAAACAGGCTGTGGAGAATAGAGTTTCTATAGCATATTCTTTTTTCCCTTTCCTCTTCTTCCATAGAAAACTCTCCCCATTAAATCCAGAGCTCTGAGATTTGTGAAGGTTCATAACTGCATGGGGAGGGGTAGGACTGGGGGGATGGTCAAGTTCAGCCACATTGCCCCTACCAGAGTTCTCTTGCATAGTTCAACCCCTGTTCATGGATGTTTTGGAGCAGCTAGTGAGAATGTCATGAAGCTTGCCTGGAGGTAGCTGTGCTGCTATGGGGAGAGGGAGCCTAGGAAATAGTGTGGTGGAACTAGTTCATCAAGCCAATTCGATTTCAACAGATTTCTGGTTTCGTGGGCCTCACTCCGATCAGTACATCACACGTGGGCAAACTCCATTTTTGGAAAAATCTGAAGGAAACTCTACAAGTTGAAACTCAGTGTTCCAATGGGATTTTCTTGATGTACACTTCATCAGATCTGCAAATATTATTTGAACAGGAGATGGTAGATCTATTTATTGTTGATTTGGGCTATCATTTCCCTTGTGTTGTTCTAAAGATATTTCTGCACTTTTTTTTATGAAGGTTGCTTAAGTGAGAACCCAAATTGTGCTCCTGAAACAATCATTAAGGGTGGTGTAGCTGCGTATTAGGGCTGCAATGCCCTCACTATCTAAAATAAATTATTCTTTTTTATTCATGGGATTTCTCTCACATTGTCAGCCTTTTCCTGTTCCTTTCTATTATACTTTCCCCTCTGGATGAACACTTGACAGCTGATAATGAAAAAATGTTATATTTAGAGAAAAGTTTGCCTGAATAACAAGAGTGTGAGAGACAGAACTGATGGCATTTCTTGCACTGTGATGTTTAGAAGAGTATCATACTCAAATATCTGTATCTGTTCACTTGAAAATATTGGAAACTTATTTCAGAAGAAAGAAAAAGTAATCCATCTGTTGCCAATTGTCATATGTAAGAGATAATATCAGTCCAGTACAGAATTGCCGTAAGATAATTGGTTCCTGCTCCTGCATAAGTGCTGAGACATTTATGGAAAATAAATGTCAAAGTGAAGCTGAGACGTTTATTTTCAAAGCATGAGGCATGGGTCCTTTGAAAATATTTTAGTTTAATTACTTAAAGGGTAATGTGGTACTAGTACCTGTGAGGCAAAAAATGGCTTTGTTGGCAATTTAATGCCAAAGCAAAGCTTGAAGTGTTTGTTAACTGCCAAAGTTACTTTTTGTTAGAGCTGGTTGACAAATAGAAATTTCCATCTGGTGGGAAATTCTGAGATTCTAAAATTTTGGTTCATCCCAAATCAGATGCAAAGTTGCAATCTCGAAATTTTTTTCATGAAACAAAATATTCCAACATACTTTGTTTTGACTATCGTTTCGACTATTATGTTATATTTATAATATACAAGTCAAAACATGTTGATATTTATATGATATTCTATATCAGAGTTGAAATGATAAAGCTGAAGTGAAGTGTTTCGACTTTATCAAAATGAAATGTTGACAAAAGCAATACGCTTCTACAAAACTATTCCACTGGAAATTTTTTTGACCAGCTCTGTTCATTGCCTGTATACTCAAGTGTCATGAACCCTATTTGTATTATACAAGGCAGTGGTCAATTGAGGAAATCTAGGCCTACACAGGCCTGTGCCAGGGGAACATAATAAACAAGTAACAAGTTTTCCCACCCTGGTAAAGATTTGAAATTAGGAATAATGGTTGATTACGCAGAAAACTGACTGGGTGACCCACATTCTTTGTGTGTGTGTGTAATAAAGCTGGGACAGACTTCCAACAGATTTTGTCTCCCATCTTGGTGTCCAAGTGCTGTACCCTCTTTCATCAGCAATAATTATGTGATATTGGGCCAAATATGCCCCTCTGTGCAGTGCAAAGGAGAGTAAAAAGAGAGGGGACAAAACCGCAGATGGAATAAAGGTTAGATTTGGATGGTGTGTTTTGGGGACGTACTGAGTTGAAGTAGGTAGCACTTGGGTAACAACTGGGTAGCAACTGTTCTACCCAGCACCCCTCCCTCAACAGCTAATTTCTCAGTGGAAATTAATGCTGCCTATTGTAGCATTAACTATTCCTCTGAAACTTCTATTTCCTTTGGAGAGAAGAGATGGTGCATAGCCATAGTGGGGGAGTCATTGGTCAAACGGCTCTAAGAGCTGTCAGAGTGGACCAAGCAGCACTGAATGTGAAGAGGTAGTGCTCTGGATGACACAGGTTCCTTTGGAGTTGGAGCCAATTTCCCTCATTAGCTCTACTCAAATGGCATTCCCCTAGCTCTTTCACGTGACTGTTGACCACTCCCTTACAGAGGAGCATGTTTCATTTTTCCTCCCTATTTCACACAGAAGACTTTATATTTACATTAGTTTTTGTCCCCTCCTGCAGGTTTTTTCAGCAGATAGGGAAAATATGTCCTATGGTCACTCATGGCCTATGGTGATGAAGGTATCGTAAGTCCCGTGGTAAGAGAGAATCTCTTTCTCGCAGATGCACTTTAGATGAGGATTCTTGAAAATAAATGAATGCTTTTTTTTTTTTTTGGATAACATAAAAGAAAAGGATGTAGAACTATGTTTACAACATATAGTACGTTGTCATAAATATAAAGGGAAGGGTAAACCCCTTTAAAATCCCTCCTGGCCAGAGGAAAAATCCTCTCACCTGTAAAGGGTTAAGAAGCTAGGATACCTCGCTGGCACCTGACCAAAATAACTGATGAGGAGACAAGATATTTTCAAAAGCTGCGGGGAGGGAAAAACAAAGAGTCTGTCTGTGTCTGTCTGTGTGATGCTTTAGCCAGGGACAGAACAGGAATGGAGTCTTAGAATTTAGTGAGTAATCTAGCTAGATATGCGTTAGATTATGATTTCTTTCAATGGCTGAGAAAATAGCTGTGCTGAATAGAATGAATATTCCTGTCTTCTGTGTGTCTTTTTTGTAACTTAAGGTTTTGCCTAGAGGGATTCTCTATGTTTTGAATCTAATTACCCTGTAAAGTATTTACCATCCTGATTTTACAGAGGTGATTCTTTTTTACTTCTATTAAAAGTCGTCTTGTAAGAAAACTGAATGCTTTTTCATTGTTCTAGGATCCAAGGGTTTGGGTCTGTGGTCACCTATGCAAATTGGTGAGGATTTTTACCAAACCTTCCCCAGGAAGTGGAGTGCAAGGGTTGGGAGGATTTGGGGGGAAAGACGTTTCCAAACAACGTTTTCTCAGGAACCCAGATAAAGTTTGGTGGTGGCAGTGGAAGTCCAAGGGCAAAGGGTAAAATAGTTTGTACCTTGGGGAAGTTTTAACCTAAGCTGCTAAAAGTAAGCTTAGGAGGTTTTCATGCAGGTCCCCACATCTGTACCCTAGAGTTCAGAGTGGGGAAGGAACTTTGACATATGTATTTACAGACAGTAAATTCTAGTTTTCTGAAACATCATTATTGCTGAAGAAGAAAATGATAGTACTTCTGGGTGAATTCTGTGGAGGGAAATGTTCCTAGCATGTCTTATAATACCCCAGAGACATAATTATTTGGTAATTCTCACAGCTTCAGCCAGGCTGTAGCTGATTAAATAATGTAAGTATATATGTGCCACATCCCTGTCCCTGCCATTTTTCTGAAACTCTTTCTAATAGGACGGTGCTATGAACTGCTGTTTGGATAGTGTGAATTCCAAATATAAATTGGGGAAAGATTACATTTTTGGAACATCTGTAATCTGTGTGCTATTACAGAGTTAATTAGCTGTATATGAATTTTAAGCATTTCACTCTATCTCTGTTATATGGACATAATGCATGTCTTGCATTCTTGAGACCTTATGATTTTCCTAAAGATTGTAGAATAAAAACTGAAACCGGCCTTGATTACACATGATGTTCAGTAGTGTAGCTAAGTACGTGTGTACCAGCTTATTTAAAGGCGTCTTTGGGGGGACAGAGAAGAAAGATATCGATATGGAGTAAAATCCCACTATACCTTTTATTAGTGGCATTGATATGCAGATTAGAATTAATGAAAGGATGAGTCCTTCATTTACCCTGCATAGGTCTGTAGCAGGTGAAAGTGTGCTTTCCTGTTAGGATGGTTAAGTAGCTGTCCTTAATACAAAATGTAAAAGCAGCTTTAGGGCTTGTTACCAGATTAAACTGAATCAATATAATGTACTCTTACACTGATTTAAGAGTGTCCACACAAGAGGGTTCCACTGACTTAATATAATAAATTTAGCAACTGATTTCTTTAAATCAGTGTAATTTCTGTGTGTAGACTGGGTCTTACAGAGAGACAGACTGTCATAAATATAAAGGGAAGGGTAAACCCCTTTGAAATCCCTCCTGGCCAGGGGAAAGCTCCTCTCACCTGTAAAGGGTTAAGAAGCTAAAGGTAACCTCGCTGGCACCTGACCAAAATGACCAATGAGGAGACAAGATACTTTCAAAAGCTGGGAGGAGGGAGAGAAACAAAGGGTATGTGTGTCTGTCTATATTCTGTCTTTGCCGGGGATAGACCAGGAATGGAGTCTTAGAACTTTTAGTAAGTAATCTAGCTAGGTACGTGTTAGATTATGATTTCTTTAAATGGCTGAGAAAAGAACTGTGCTGAATAGAATAACTATTTCTGTCTGTGTATCTTTTTTGTAACTTAAGGTTTTGCCTAGAGGGGTTCTCTATGTTTTGAATCTAATTACCCTGTAAGGTATCTACCATCCTGATTTTACAGGGAGGATTTCTTTATTTCTATTTACTTCTATTTTTATTAAAAGTCTTCTTGTAAGAAAACTGAATGCTTTTTCATTGTTCTCAGATCCAAGGGTTTGGGTCTGTGGTCACCTATGCAAATTGGTGAGGCTTTTTATCCAACATTTCCCAGGAAAGGGGGGGGGTGCAAGTGTTGGGAGGATTGTTCATTGTTCTTAAGATCCAAGGGTCTGGGTCTGTAGTCACCTAGGCAAATTGGTGAGGCTTTTTACCAAACCTTGTCCAGGAAGTGGGGTGCAAGGTTTTGGGAAGTATTTTTGGGGGAAAGACGTGTCCAAACAGCTCTTCCCTAGTAACCAGTATTAGTTTGGTGGTGGTAGCGGCCAATCCAAGGACAAAGAGTGGAATATTTTGTACCTTGGGGAAGTTTTGACCTAAGCTGGTAAAGATAAGCTTAGGAGGTTTTTTCATGCAGGTCCCCACATCTGTACCCTAGAGTTCAGAGTGGGGGAGGAACCTTGACGCAGAAGTTTTTAAAATGTCTTTCTGTTAGTTCATAGTCACCAGCAATAAATACATCATATTTTTAATTATCCATTTGTGTACATGAATTCTCTTCTTCCCCATCACCCCACAACCTATTTTGTACTACCTTCCTCTCCCTAATTTACCTACACAACCTATACAGGGTGAGGTGAGAACTTGGTATTTCACTTATCTGTTTTAGTTTTTTGGAAGTCTTCCTCCTCTTGAGCTACAGAGTGACTTCCTCCCTTTAAATCTTACATCTTTCTTTGTCTCGGTTTCTGATTAATGCTTGGTACAAAGTGCTCAGTGATGCTGTGAATTAATGGCATTTTTGTAAAATTAAAATGTATTTTATTTGCCAGAATTTGTTTCTTTGTATTCTGGACCTGCCATTTGTATTTTAAATGGTGGTTTACTTGAAAATCAATAGCGAGACAAGATGGGGGAGGTGATATCTTTTATTGGACCAACTTCTATGATGAGAGAGACAAGCTTTCGAGCTTACACAGAGCTGATCTGAAGAAGAGCTCCATGTAAGCTTGAAAGCTTGTCTCTCTCATCAACAGAAGTTGGTCCAATAAAAAAATATTACCTCACCCCACCCATCTACCTAATATCCTAGGACCAACCTGGCTACAACAACACTGCAGTGAAAATCAATAGTCATCTGTGTATATGGGTGCATGCAGGCATACATTTTGGTTTACGGCCTCCTGGAATTTTGCTTGAATTCACTTTGTTGATTTGACATCTATGCTAACAGTAGCCTACCTGAAGCCTTTCACTTGTAGGTTGCTAGTTCATGTCCAGTACATATTAACAGAGATTGAAAATGATTATAAATTGTTGGCTGTTTGATGGTTAATGTAAAATAAATTGGTGGCCTCAGTCCACTTCCCTGTGGACAGTTAGTCATCTTGTACAATTGTCACTGGTGTTGGTAGCCCTTCAGAAAGGTAAAGAATATAATGGGGATGAACACTGAATTCCCCTAGAGCCTGTTGTGCCAGGTCAGGGCTGAGGCATTCTGGCAGGGCAATTTGGGGAGGCCTTCTCTGCTGTTGCTGCCTATGCTGCATGTATTTTATAGATAAAGTTCAGTGCTGTTAATTATGCATTTTTTCTGAGCATGAAGGCCAAAAGTTGCAAACCTGGGTGCTTAAAATTAGGATCCTGAATTCATAGTTAGGCACCTAAAGAAATGTGGCTTGATTTTTCTTTGAAGTGCTGAGCACCCACTAATGCCTCTACAGTTAATAGGAGCTGCAGGTGATCATTACCTAAATTCAGATGTCTAAATATGGATTTAGGAGCCTAACTTTAAACCCAGGTTGGAAAATATTGGACTAAACTCTCTAATATTGGGAGGAGAAAGGGGAAAGAAATCTCTCATATAGGACCTGATCAATAGCCCATTGAACTAAATGGGACTCTTTCAATTGATTTAAATGGGCTTTGAATCAGGTCTAGGTTATTGTCTCCATCAGTTTCTGTTCTGGATGATATAGAATTTATTTGTTGTTTATCTTTTAGATTTGGTGTTGCTAAATATTAGTCTACTCTTCCATCATTCTCAAATAGTATCTTTGCAGTCTGAACTGCTCTGTCAGCACATTTATTTCTCCGAAGCTAATGATTAGAGGAACTCACAGTATACTTTAGGTCCCATCTGCTGGTGAATTGCTGAAATTCTTTGCAGCTGAGCTGTGGTCTGTTACCATTTATTAGTTCATCTGGAATTCCACCCTTGCTGCTTGAGCTTTCATCTTCTCAATAACAGCTGATGACTTAGTATTTGGTGAGACATTCACTTCAAACCATCATGTAGTGTTCTTTTAGCAAGTAATCTCTGTTGGGGTACACCAGTAGATCTGCTCTATTTCTCTTGGCCTTTGTGGAAATGTGAATGACAGCAAAGATACTCTACTGTGGTTCTTGTGACTAGAGTATGCCTTAGACATTTCTGGATGTATTTTTTGATGCCGTCTTCTCCTCACTGTGCTTTCTATTGCTGACATCATTGACATGCTTCTGTTCTAAGATGTTTTACAGCTGATAACTTTCAGAATGATCATCTTAATCTAATAATAATACTTAGAACTTTTACAGTGTTTTCATCATCAGTGCCCTTTACAGGTTGTTACTAAGTAATCTTCAGATTGCCTCTGTAAATTAATATAGATGGGTAAATAAATTTCCATTTCCCAAAGGAAGCAAAGATACTTCAAGTAGGAAACTTTCAGCTTTCTCAGAGTTTTCTACATGATCCTCCATACTAGGGCTCTGGTTTAGCTCTCCTCCTCCCACAGATGAGATAGGAGGATTAGCTTCTAAAGCCAGTAGGACCTTTGAAATCCATGGAGGCTCTACTTCCCTGTGACAAATGTGGCAGTGTCCTGTAATAGCCTTGAAAGACCGTATTGTATTAAGTTCATGTATTATTGTGGGCAGAGATTGTATGTAACCTCTCTATGGGAGAGATGTGATGGATGTAAGAATTTGGGAGTTCAGAAGAATAGATTGAAATGTGTCAGACAAGTATGGACTTTTGGGACAAGAAGTGGTAAGTGGATTTCCTGGGGATTCCTTAGGGAGAGGTTAATGCAAATTCTCCAAGTCTGATTATGCAAAAACCCAGTTTTTTGAAGCTATGCCCCAAGGAAAGGGTCTTTGTCAGCTTTTCACCTGTTACAGAAGGCCAAGATCAAAGGCTCGAGCTGTATAAAGAAATGGCTTCAGATGAATTTGTAACCTTGGGGAGAAATCAATTGTGGGTTTTGAAGGACTGAAGCCTACCAGAGTCTAGATTAGCACTCAGGATGACCTCTGGTAAGCTTTAAGTGGGTAGATTTTTGTATTTTAATATGTTTTCTCTGTAATGCCTTTACCTTGAGAATAAATGTGCATGCTTAGAAGGAGCTGTGTGATAACTTATAACTGTGGGCAATACACTGGACATCACCATTTAGAGAGAAAGTAACACACAGTTACTGGCCTGCTTAGGCTGTCTGGCTTGCTGAGGATATCACACTGAAACCCAGGGAGCTGTGCAGCCTTAAAACCACTGGCCAGGAGAAAGAGTCCTGATCTCTGCCCAAGAGAAGTGACATCTGGGAGCAGGAAACCTTTAAGTGGGTGCCCTTGAGTGATCAAGGAGGGGAAAAATAAATACAATTACCCTTTGTGGCAGAGCTCTGACCTTGTCCCCATGGGTCCTGCGCTTCCGGGCAGTTTATGCTAGCCTCAGAGGCTCACTGCGACCCTCCACATAGCCCATCTCTCTCTAGGGTCAGGATTACAGTCTACTGAGCCCTTTTCATCATAAGCCAGCAATGGAGGATGGTGAGAGAACTCCCAGTCTCTGTTGTCCCTATGGGCTTGTTCCAGAACAGTTTAGCCTCCTGTCCTGAGAGGGGCCTGTTTTCCCCTCCCAGGAGGTGTTTCTGTACTGGCCGGTTGGCAGGAACCCAGGCCCGACCTCTACTGCAGGTTCAGGCCCAGGGACCCTAATGGCAGCAGCTGTTGGCAGCCAACCTTTCACTGCCAGAGTTGCTACATTTCCCTGGGCCACTTCCCCACAGTTCTCCCACTTCTCTCTCTTAACTCCTTCTTCACCCTTACCTTAGGGCTCCCTTTCTAGTGGCTTGAGGGCATCTTCATTACCAAGCCATACTTTCTCTACTCTGGCTCCCTTTTGGCCTGACTGGACTGAGCCCTTTTATACTATCAGAGGGGCCTTAATTAGAGTCAGGTGTTCACATTAGCTTAACAGCCTCACCTGTCTCTTTGCAGGCTAATTGGAGTCATGTGTCCACCCTAGCCTGGAGCAGCCCCTGCTTTGGTCAGTCAGGGAACAGAAAACTGCTTATCCAGTGGCCAGTATATCTGCTTTCTACTACTTTGCTGTACCCAACTGGCCTGGGTCTATCACACCTTAAACAGTGACATCTCTATCCAGACTCCTTTCAGAGTCAAGCTGTTAGGGGCTCTGCTTGCCAGCCACCGACCAAAGCACACTTCCCTTAAGGGGAGCATTTCACAGCATAGAGGGGAGTGTGTGAGGGATGTAGGCAAGTTGATTGCTGATAGGATTGTCATTAACTTGCCAAGAAAAATTCCATAGGTTTGAGGGAGAGAGGAAGATCATTTGACCTCCTTAGCTATATCCCTGACCGAAAGGATTCCTGAGCCTCACATGGGGTGTCCACAGAAGGCTGATACTGCGGAGACACTGTGAATTAGTGGATCAGACACTGGCCTGAGAGTTAGGAGACCTAGATTCTATTCCCAGCTCTGTCTTGGGCAAGGTACTTCATCTCCTTGTGCTTCTCTATCCCTACCTGTAAAATGGGGATACTGATACTTTCTTTTGAAAAGTGTTTGAGTTCTGTGGATGAAAAGTGCAGTGATCCAAAGCCTACTGAAGTCAGTAGTAACATTTTAATAGACTGTAAAGCGCACTGAATCAAGCCCTCTTAGATTAAGTATTATTTATTTCTTTATTTTATTGCCTCTTTCCCTACCCTGGGATCTCCTGAATCCTTATACACTCTGTGATGGGAGCAAAAGGAATGATGACATCCTTTGGTTTGCTCATGTTTCAAAAGGCATATAATAGCCATCCATAAGTTAAACTGGCTGTTATAATACATATTCCACTAACAAACTCTCAATTTGTTAACGGTAAGTATTTCTCTCAAACCAAAAACCCTCAGAAATCTGTATATCTCTAAAGACTTCCCGTCCAAAGCCTTGAATTCTTAGATAAAGCAAATGAAAATATATTTACAAAGCATGAATGAAAGTAATAATTTTTTTTAAAATAATGAATATTTTTCAGTGTGACAGGGTTTGATGAGGTTACAGAGGGAAAATTTAAACTGATTGTAGTGATTAAGGGTACTCAATAGAAAATAGTCTTCTGTTGCCATAAATCAGAATTAATCACACATAATACTGTGTGCTGTGTATCTCATGAAAAGGAGAGGAATGAAAGGTAACAAGGGGAAATGGGTTTTATTTATTTTATGGCTTATGGCTGTTTAGTTGTTTTTTTTTTAATTCTTGGAAAGAAAATTTATAATTTAATGGGGAGTTGCAAAGTGTTTTCTTTCCTATAGTACAGGAATTCAGCTGACACAGTTATTGGTAGATAACCTAAAGCATAATATGAATCCATACAAAAGGGACTGTACTAGTTTATCCGTGTACCAACTAAGATTATTATACTTAAAAGTCAAAGCATTCTTCAGTTGCCGATTTTGGAATATGGAAATTCAATGTAAATACAAGTGAAAGAATGCTATCTCAATGGCCCCTCCTCCCCCAGTGCCAAAAGCTGTGAACAAATTAGAACAGGTGTCCACCCTCAAATTCTTTGCAAAGCCTTCCATGTGCAATCTGTCACTGAAAGATCAAAGTGAAGCCAGTTCATGTAGCATTTTTAGGGATTTGTAACCTGTCCAGAAAGGATTTTAATTGCTTATTTAGAATATAGACAATTATTACTAAGAATGTATATTTTGTGGCTTTGTCTAATATGTGCTAAATCCTCAAAGGCCCATTTTGCTTGGACAATATTACTTAATCAGCCCCTTTCCTTTCCCTTATAATTGCAGTTTCTAATACAAGATTAAGAAAAGCTTTTAGAAAATTGCTCATAAGAGTTAGACGTTTCATCTGGTAGGGACAGATGTGGGCATTGTACACAGTGTAGAAACAGCTATTAAAAATGCTCATTCTCAAAATAATAGGGATGTTTGATAAAATCTCCTTTTCAGCCTTGTAGGAAATAGGCAACTGGAATGTTACAATGACACAAAACACTTTGGGGAAGATTCGCAGCTGCTGTAAATGGTCATAGCTCCACAGACATCAATTTATACCTTTTTGAAGTTGAGCCTGTGTGTTGCAGTAATGGAAGTTACAGTCATAGGGATGGATTCTGACACCCTTAATGATGTTGGGCAGTGTCTTACTCCACAAATAGTTCCATTGGATGAAATTGTGATGTTATTGACCTAAACTGTGACCGTATAGATCATTGTTGCAACCAGGGTCCTATAGTTGTACCAAATCTTGTACAAAGGAGGTCAAGTATATAGAAAGTATATAGAAAGGTTGAAATTTGCTGGTTATGATTATGCTTTCTGCATGTGTGTATCATTTTTGTATTTGAAATATGAATATTGGTTATGTACCTGTATCTCAAAGTTTTTGATACTAAGTAGCCTCAGGGAAGCATTTGGTCAGCTTCTTGAGAAAGGACTATTCTCAGTAAGTGCCCAATCAAGAAACACTTAACTGACAATGGACTTTGGGAGACGCCAATCCACATCTGAGCTTTTCTGGGAATGTTCAAACTAACATGTAAACAATGGCATCGGCCTGCAAAAAGCTGAATCGTTCATGGACATGTGTCTTGCCTAGATGGCTACAAACTCCATCTTGTTGCTGTGACTTTGCCCAGAAGAACAAAGTGGTTTCCACCCACAAGAGAGAGAATATAAAAGGCCCTGGAAGCCTCTCCATTGTTTCTTCAGCTGGCTCAAGAGATGGCCTCTCCACCCCAAAGAGATGCCTGAAAGAAACTGGGACAAAGGACTGTAACTACGGGGGTGTGAGTGATTGCTGGACCCAAGCCATAAACCACAACATTGGTCTGAAAAGGATTGGGCCCAGACTAGGAAGGAGTCTAGTCTGTGAAAGAAGCTTATTGGAACATCTCTGAGGGTGAAATTTACCTGTATTCAGTTTCCTACTGTATTAGGCTTAGACTTGCGTGTTTTGTTTTATTTTGCTTGGTATTATTTTACTTTGATCTGTCTGTTATTACTTGAAACCACTTAAATCCTACTTTTTATACATAATAAAATCACTTTTTGCTTATTAATTAACCCAGAGTAAGTAATTAATACCTGGAGGAGCAAACAGCTGTGCATATCTCTCTATCAGTGTTATAGAGGTCCGACAGTTTATGAGTTTACCCTGTATAAGTTTTATACAGAGTAAAACGAATTTATTTGGGTTTGGATCCCACTGGGTGTGTGGGTGCTAGAGACAGGAACACTTGCTAAGCCATTTTCAGTTAAGTCTGCAGGTTTGGGGGAGTAGGTCAGACCCTGGATCTCTGTTTGCAGCAGATTAAAGTATCTGGCTCAACAAGACAGGTTTCTGAAGTCCCAAGCTGGCAGGGAAAACGGGCTCAGAGGTAGTCTCAGGACATCAGGTGACAGTCCCAAGGGGATCTCTGTGACCAAATCTGTCACAGAAATCTTGGCCTCATTGAAGTTAATGGGAGTTTTGCCATTGACTTTGACAAGGCCAGAACTTCACTCGTGACTTCAGTGAGACTGTTAGTAGTGTAAGGTACTGGTCAGCATAAGCAAAGGTCTCAGAATCTGGCCATGGTGACAGAAAAAAAGTGGACAGTTCTGTTTAAAAACACATACAAAAAATCCAACTGATGATTTTGTGGAATAATTATTTTAGGTACACAGTGGAATTGTTGGTGACTTTATTATTACATAGTTAGAGGCATTTATGAATATAAGACAAACATGATGTTTCTTTAGGATAAGCGAATGCAATTTTTATATTCTGAATGAGTATTCTTGAAAATGAAATACACAGTTCACTGACTTCATTACAACATTGCTGCTACACTTACAATTTCTGCATTGCACGCCATTTTCATAGGCTTATATTTTGATTGTAGGGACTTGCTCTGAATTGCATGCATCGTCTCTTAAACTGGGAGCTATTAGTTTTATAATATTTTTCTCCAAAATAGCGTTAGCCTTTTTGAGTAGAAAAACAAATTAAAAGTTAACATGTTAAAGATTTATTTTTATTTCTATGATTCAAAATATTGAAAAGATTTTTTGCAGACCATTTGCTTATAATAGGAATTAGTACCTTAAGGGAATAATTACTAGAAGGTAGCTTAGTTAATTTATTTAGAATTGCGTCTTTGCATGCACACTAAGAATTCTGTTCTAAGTTTACGTGTATAATTCCCATTAATTTTATCAGGAATTAAAAACATGTATTCAGAAAAGAATGACACAATATTTTCTTTCTTTGAAAATTTCATAGAGATTTTTGGCATGAGAAAATAGCACACATTTATAACAGCTGGAACAATGTGATTGATCACAATAGCTGCAAAGGAACAATTACACTTTAATAATTCAATAATCTTGTTAAGAAGGAAGTAACTATTATAGCACTTTGTGTAAATACTATGTGACAGATCCTCAGCTAGTGTAAATTGATGTGGCTCTATTGAGTGAATCTGAGGACCAGGGCTGAGATCTTCACCCCATTTTAGCCTCTTTATGCTGGGTAAAGGAGCCAGAGCAGCATAAAGGGGCTCTAAAAGCTCTGACTCTGGCTGGGGGTGGGCTCTCTCAGCTCAGGCAGTGCAGAAGATAGCTATAAGTCTGACTTTCAAGGATCCCTTTATGAGCACAGGCATTGGGGCTGGAAACAGGAGTGGCATGTCAGCTGCAGGGGCTACAAGTTGTATGCTCTGCTTTTAAAGAGGCACAAAACAGAATCTTATCCTTAGTTTGCTTGTTCTCAAAATTGGTGGGCTAGATCCTCAGCTGGTGTACATTGGTGTAGCCATGTTGTATAAATTGAAGTAAATGGATTTATATTAATTTACTCCAGTTGGGCATCTGGCTCACCACATTTCGGCATGTCTAGACTAGGTACTATTTGAGAGAATGTGGGTTTTTTACATGGTTTTAAGCAAACATCCCTTAGCAGCCAATATAAAGAAGATTTAAAACACTTAAAAAATGTGTTAGCTGTTTATGATCAAGCCTAAACTCCTCTCAGAACCAGCTGACATGTTTTCAAATGTGTTAAACCCTGTCAACACTCGAAGCTAAGCGGTGTTTTAAACTGAGTGAATTAAAACATGTTAGCTAACATGTTTTTAAAACATCCCCTATTTTCCTCCTCTCACAAGGTCTTTCAGAACATATGGGCCTGATCATCATGTAGTGTTAATTAGTATAGTTTCACTGAAGTATATACACTAATATTGATGATGTATGTTATGTCATTTACCTGACAGTAAATATAAAGACCTTAGAAAGGGAGAATTACTCACATGAGGACAGATACTCAGCTGGTGTAAATTGGATTATTATCCTTTCTATGTACTAAGCGATAAACAAGATAATGTCAATATTAGTGTATACACATATTGATCTAACATAATTCAACAACGTCAGTTATATAATTTGGGGAAAATGGTATAGAGGGAGTTATCTAGTATTTATATTACTGCATCATTTTATACTTGCATATTTAAAAGATCTTTCAGTGAGCAATACAAGAGCTCAGTTCTGTCCCCTTTACTAGAGCTGGTTGAAATTTAGAATTTCCCATTCATGGAAAATTTCAACATTTCAAAATTTATTTTCATTTTTAATTGGAACAAAGGCAAATATTTTCAACATTTCTGAAAACTTTTGTTTTTCTAGATTATGGGTTGTGTTCTGTACCGATCTATGCTGGGGGCTGGCTTTACCCATTGGTGACCCTGGCAGAGAATGCTAATGTTGAAAAGTCCACCAGAGCAGAGTGGTTTTTCAAAAGTTACTCCTGGGGGAATTCTGCACCAAAAATTTAAAAATTCTGCACACAATATTTTAAAATTCTGCAAATTTTATTTGTCGAAATAACACTATATAATCATGCCAGTTTCAATTATTTTAGTAATTTATTTCAAAATACGTGTCAACAAGTATGTCTGTAGCAATACAAACACACACACAACAATTCCCCAGGAGTAGAGTTAAAGAAACCCCTACAACAAACCAGTTCCTGCTTCTCTGCCCCCGCCCCAGAGCCCAGCTGGAGGAGCCAGACACTCACTCTCCCTTCCCCTCAAAGCTCAGCCCTGCCCCCCCGGAGACCAGCCATCGCCCCCCACTCCCCCAGCCCAGACACTCACGTCCTCTGCCCCCCAGAGTCCAGCTGCAGGCCCCTCCTGGCCCAGACACTCATAGACTCCTAGAGCCCAGGGATCCAGAGGGAGAAACAACCTGATGCTGGGTCCCAGGCTTGCACAGAGTTTCCTGCGTGCCATGTCTTTTCCTCAGGGAGTACTGGGAACTACAGCTGCTGGGAACCCTCCAATTCCCTCCCCCTCCCCCAGACCTTGTCTTCTATTTATGAGCTGGGCTCTGCTGGGTCCAGCAGTCCCTAGCGGTGGCCAACGTCTCTGCAGCCCATTTCTGTGGGGGGGAAAAAGGAAGTTCTGTGCATGCAACATTAATTTCTGCAAAATTCTGCATTGTGCAGCGGCACAGAATTCCCATGGGAGTAAAGAGTTTGGCAGTGAAGTGACTGTAACCTCCTCCCTTTGGAGGGAGCCAACACAGCTAGAAAACCTTTTTGGTTTTGGAATTAAGAAGGCACGACTGAATAGTTTGATTTGATTGAGTATGTTCCACATAAGTATTATGAAATCTTATAGTCTAGGCCATAAAATAAGGATAATTCTGAGCAAATTAGTAAAAGGAGATGATTTTTTAAACTATTAATTTGTTCGTTTAAATGAGGACCATGTGGACAGTTAATAAATTCAGCGGGTTTCATTTCAACTCCCAAGGAGGGTGTATCCTATGTTTTATTTTACCTACAGTAAATGACACATAGCTGGTTGGAATGTGGAGAGATACATCACTGAAAATTTCCCCAAGTGGAGCTCTGTCATTGGGTATCATTATATCACAGCACATGCGCAGTAGCAATGGTTTCAACTAGCTCTCTCTTTCTTTTGAGTTCTCCTTCTGTGATGATGGGGACATTCTTAGAAGTAGACCCTTGACCTCCACCCCTTTATTTTCCATTTCCAAGGCAACGAGAACCAGGACATGATCATATTTTGGCCGCTAAGAAAGCCCATGTTGCAAATGAATATATCTTCCTATGCTGTTCTATAGTCCCTAAAATCTATTGCATCTATATTTGAAAATAAGTAATTTATGTTTTTTAATTAAAATATATTTATCTCTAAAATCTTGCCTTGTTAATAATATATAGTATGGCATTCAAATATATGTTAATATTAAATTTGGCTTTAGTCAAAAATATATAGTAATTAAAATCTGCAGATCTGGCCTTTACATAGAAAATTTATTATTTTCCATTGGGGTCAATGTTAATGCAAACACATTTTTTTTTTATTAAGAGTCAAAACATCTGCATAGTTGATGTAAGGATGGACAAAGAATAGAATTCCTTCTCTGCAGAAGCTTGGAGGCTATGCTTTCAAACTGTTGACTTTAAAACAAATTTGATCTTAGTGTGTATATTCCTAATGCTGGTGTCAAGTATCAGGGGGTAGCCGTGTTAGTCTGTATCCACAAAAACAAGGAGGAGTCTGGTGGCACGTTAAAGACTAACAGATTTATTTGAGCGGAAGTGGGGGTGTTTTGCCCACAAAAGCTTATGCCCAAATAAATCTGTTAGTCTTTAAGGTGCCACCAGACTCCTTGTTATTCCTAATGCTGCCATTGGATGTTTTGTTTTATTGTTGATTTCTTTTTCTTCAAATTATTTAACCCCCTTCTGTTTGCAGTGGCCATGTATGCTGGAAATCTTTCAAGCCATTTATTTTCTAAAAATGCTGGGATCAGGGTAATATTTTATTGACCACAGCCCTTCATTTGCTCAAATAACAATGCAAAAGGTTGGTGTGTTAGGTAGATGAGTGGGTGTAATGAATCATGTTCCATCTAAATCCCAGTTATATTCTCATGTCTAGACAGGGTCTGCTACAAGGAACATGTGAGTGTAATTGAATGTCAGTATGCATTGAAGACTTTTTTTCTAATAAGATTTTAATACAAAACAACAACATTTAGTAAAACTCAAAGCATGTACACTGTTTAGAAAAATCTTTTTGAAGTGAGGAATCTGGTTGATTCTTCTGCGCTAAGCTGATTAACTGTTGTGTGACCTTTCAAAGTATGTCTAATATAATCCTGAAAGACCACCAGAGTTGAAACTGCTTTATTATGTCCCCTTCAGGCTTATTATCTGTATCACACGAAATACTAATTCACTTTGGTTTTAGTTAATTTGACAGGTCATTGGTAACATCATTACTAATAGCAACCTACAAGAAGTCACACGTGTTCTGACAAGCTGGAGTTTTTAGATAATGTCAGTTAATTAGAGTACAGTGAAAATGCCAATTGCTTCTCTCCATGAACTGGATATTCTTAATATTTTTGCGGGGGAGAGGCAAAATACGTTTACTTCATGGACAGAGCTCTCTCTCTCTCTCTCTCTCTCTCTGGCTAAAGGTAATTAAGACTAAATAAAAGTTTGAGGATACCTATAAACAATCATAGTGGTAATACCATGCAGGCACTCTGATGAGGAGGACATCCTTGTCTGGTAGCTGTATATCAAGCAGCTTTTGTGATGAATCATCACAAAGTCACATCAGTCCTTCCTGTTCAAATTCTATGCAGGCATGTGAGGAAGTTTTTGTGGAGTGCTACAGTGGCAATGTAGCATTCCTTGCCCAACATCTTTTGGAGCTAAGGATGGCTGTGACTAGACTAACCTAATTTACAACTAAGGGGACTATAAAGCTGTTCCTCAGCTGATAACTTCAGTACATGGAGCTGTCGTAGCACCTACCAGTCTTGTGCTGCTGTTTGGCAGATATAGTGCCTGGTAGATCCACTGGCTCTGTAGCTACTACAACCAGATTTTCAGGTTGGCTACTCCTTATTTGGAGTAAATCATTTTCATGACCCCCTTACATTTACTGTAAAAGTAAGAGTAAAAATGCATAAATGATAAGGCTGTGTAATTTGTGTTTTGAGAGATTGAAAGAGAATGCTTGACCTTGAAGGGTTAGAGTATGTAGGGAATCTTAAAGCGAGATTTTCTTTTTTAAGATACAAGGGGAAATTTCTGAAAGTTAAATCTCTTTTCCAAATTTGGGACCACTTCTATAAAAAGCAGCTATAATAACTCTTCTTTGAGTGTTTCTATCAAAGGGATTCACCAAGGAATAATTGGCTGTTCCAGAGATACCTCATCCCCACTCAGATCAAAAAATTTAAAATTTATTATCATTAATTTATTTACTTGTACTGTGGTAGCACCTAGGGATCCTCATCAGGGACCAGGACCCCACTGTGCTGGGCAGTGTACAAATATGGAAGAAAAAGATGGTCCCTGCCTGAAAGAGCTGTGATGCTTGCTGTAGAATGTGTGTGGCAAGGGAGCGATGCTTTGGAGTGTCCAAAGGTGGCCAAACTTTAAGCATATATCCCGGCACTGACACCAGACTACCGATGGACCCTTTAGTTATAGTTTCGGCCCTGGCTTATTTCTTAACTCTTGGTAGCAGCAAGATGCTCCTTAGCTGTGAATTGGAAGAAGAAAGATCCCTAATACAATTGCTTTGTTTGATAGGATCTGGGACATATGCCATGTGGAAAAGCTTAAAGACAACAGAGAAACCAGTGTTAGTTTCAAAATAACTTGACTCCAATTTTTTTTAGAACAAAATAATCCTTCAAAAACAAACAGGTGACTGGATAGCACCAAAGTTTTTCTTTATCATGATCTAGGCAGTGTCTTTCCTTTTGACATGTGTATAAACCCTATGCATTCCTGATCTCTTCTTATTCCATTTCTCATATAATTTGCATACCTTTGTTATATTCTGAAGATTGCTCTGTCTCCTATGTCTGTCTTCTATGTTTAATTTTGTTATTTCTGAGCAGAAGTAAACATAATTTATTTATTAAGAAAAAAGACGGAAAGCAAGGGGAGGGGAGATGGTGAAGGGACAGGAGTGAGGTAGAACTGTCAGGATAGCACAGAGAATGTGCTGGGAATTCTCATTTAAAGAAAATACAATGACTATGAGATCACTTTTGGAGCAAGTCAGAAAAATGCCAGAACAGCAGTTTCTCCCAATCATAATATCCATGTTTACACTGAGATTCAGCCTGACCACTTGTTAATTAGTGTTGCCGATTCATATCACACTTAGCTCTATATCTCAACATGCCACAACTGTTCGATTTACATTTCACAAAGAGAAACAGCCCTGACAGAGGCTGTGCAGAGAGGCACAGCTGGGTTATGTAAATGTGATTTATCAAGCTGTAACTTGGGTCCTGTTACTCAGATGCTGGTGTCTAACTCATTGATGATTTTTGTGAGTTTCACACATACTCAGTGTTTGGTATTGACTCTTAAGCTCATTTGCTTTTATGAATGTCATAAAGGTTTACATCAAAGTTATCATATACCCTGAGTCCATGCTCACAGTGACCTGTGATGTTTATCTTCCTCCTTTCCTGCTCTGCCATTCGCCACAGTGACATTTTCAAAGAGGGGTGATGCATACCAAATGTGTCTAATTTAACACCAGACTCCAATGAGTGAAAGAAGCTTAAGAAACAAAATGTAGCAAGTGGTATCTAACTGGTCTGTTATACTGGCAGTGTTTCCCGTTCAGCTGGCCTTGATCCCAAAACCTTTTATGGTGCCATTTGTATCTCGAAAGAACAAACATGTGTCTCTGAAGATGGTTACGTAGTGAGCTTTATCCAATGCCATAGCGTTGCTGTAATTGTAATTAGAGGGGGCATTTCAGTATTTGGAAAACTGCTGTTTGTTAGAACTTGTTTGTAACTCATGGAAAAGGTGTCACATTGCAGGTGTACACATCACACTCACAAATAATACTTTATGGGTTAAATTGAGCCATAAGACTAAGCCCTGAATAAGAGGCAGTGCATAGCTGCGCTGCCCCAGGAGGAGCCCTGGTAAGGAATTGTGACTTAGCCTGGTCTACATGAGAAAGTGACGATATGGAAAGTGGTTTTTAAACCAATTAAGTGAAAACCCCTGGGTGGATACTCCTCTTTCAGTTGAAGAATGGCTTCTTTGAGTTTAGCCTCAGTCTGTCCCAAATAAGCTAAACTGAAATAAGACTGGTTTAAATTGAAATAAGAAGGTCCACACCGGGGTTTGCACCCCTTCAACTCACTGGGTGTAAAATCAAGTGTTTAGTTCAACTGGTCCAACTTCTATGTATAGACAAGGCTCCAGAGAATTGCAGTTACTTCCCTTCTCCTTGGGGAGAAATAAATTGCACCGTATTTCCCTCCACATGCCAACTCTACTGGTCTTGCCACACACTGGGATGGGGGAGATGAGGCTTTGTCTGCTCGATTATGGGGGGCCTAGGGAATGTCTGGAGTGCTGGGGCTGCACCCTTCACTAGATCCAGACCCAAATGAAATACTGAGAGCTTTGCACAGAACCCAGAACTAGTGCTTACCTTACCCTTAGACTATTTTTCTTCATTATTTACAGAGATTTGGATGATCTCGTCAGCTCTTTAACACCAAATATTTCCTTTTCTGTTAAAATCCTTTATAAAGCATCCTTTTGTCCTATGAAGTTGTTTATATGAGAGAGAAACCGGAGAGACAAGAAGATCTGTTTTCAATCCCATGATTTTGGGCAATGGCCTGAAAATGCCAACTATCTCTGTCAAAATAACCAAGAGAACAAACAATATACCAGCAGCCTCTATGGTACATTTATACTATGTTTTTAAAAAGTTATGAAGATTTGAGTATTGCCTTTGTGGGAATGTAGGATGGGCTCTGGGGTTGCAGCAAACAGAAGTTACCATTGTTAGCTGTTGACCCAGGAGCCTCCTATGTTGACTCTTGCACAAGTGGGCAGGCGCTGAAAAGCCATTGTGATGGGAAGTTTGCAGCTGGTTTGAATACTGTAGCCTGAGCTAGAGGAGCGGAGAGTTAAACGATCTCAGTACCTAGAAACTTCAGAATCAAAATAAACATTTAGCTGATATTTTTTTAAAAAGTCTAATCCACATGGGGTCGTTCTGCAATTAATTATTTCATGGATTTTTCTGAGATTATATTTCTGCCTTGTTTGAAAGTATAATAAATAAGGGCAGCATTTCACCCTCCTAGACATATCCCAAATGTAAATCTTTTAGGATATAATGTTCCTCTCCTATTTGGGGGATGTCCCACTGCTGCTTTTAGGGGTGGCAATCAAGTGCTCAGAGGGCCTGGAGAGAATGCGGAGCCAGTGAGTGAGGCCACTACAACCTGCAGAGCTTGGGGCTTAGTAGGAAAGTAGCCCTGGGATCCTTGGCTAGATGCAGAGAGGCTTTCCTTCCATTCTCATTACATGACAAACAGTCTTCCCTTCCTCCAGAGAAACAGCAGTACAACTTGGTACCAGCCTTGCTGCCATTGGCTGTCCATATGAGATTATGTTATGTTTATTTTATGTGGACTGCCCACAGAGGAAGGGGAAATGAAACATTTTTTGAGTAGCCATTGCCAACTCCAGACTGCTGTCTTTGGCCACACAGGCACTGTGGAGACATGCTAGAGATAACTATGCAGAGGACAGGAGAGTAGCCACTTTTCCTCTCCAGATATATCCAGTGGTGCAAGTAGAATTCATTTCTTACTAGTACGCTGCACCAGCTAAAGGTGGCGGGGGCGGGACATGTGACCTCCCCAGGTGACTGCTCACATGATCCCGTCCTGCCCCCAGCCCAGGGCCGGTGCGCCATACTGTCTATAAATAGCTTACTGGAACAGCATACCAGACTGTACCGCCCTACTTGCACCACTGGATATATCTCTCTGACTTCTCTCTCTGTTATTGCTTCTCTCCATTATGTGCAGTAGGAGAAGAGTAAGCGTCTGATATCTACCTAGATCCTCAAACCTCCCGAAAATAACTTTTCTGTCCTAAGTAACCCTGCAGGCCCTACAGATTCTTACAGTATGGAGAAATATTATAGGTACAGGATGTTCTTCTAGCAGTACAGACCCCTGAGCATCCTTATGATCCTTGATTAGCCTTGTGGAACATGGACAGACGCAACACATGCTGTTTAACTCATTCCAGTAATACATTTAAGCAATTAAAATAATCAATTCCAGGGATTTTTTGCTAATTAAGACGGAAGCATTTTAATTTGAAAAATATAGATTTGATTTTTCACCTGGAATAAACAACACATTTGTAATGGCTTTTGTGGTGTGTCAAGGAACTGAAAATGTAAATTGGACTAAACGGTGGTGATTGTTTTAATGTGGATTAATGTCCCTTATAGTGTTCAGGAGGAAGCTACCAAACTTCATTTTCCCTTTTAGAATTATATCTCTGAAGCTGGAAGACTAGTTCACTGACACTCTGTCTTATTGTAGCCCCATCTCAGAGCCTTATCATCCAATATGAGGGTGTCTCCAGCTTTTGGGTCTGGGAAATGCGGCAGACGTTCTTATATCATTCAGGTTCTAATCAAATGATGATGGTTCAGTTTGTTACAATAAATACAGCTTGAATAAATAAAGATTAAAGCTGGATTCTCCCCTACAATTCAATGAGCACAGGAAAATCACGAGAGAAGGGCTGTGTTTATGCACAATGAGGAATCCTGGCTTCATGGCCATCCATCCCTTTCCCACCCCTACACTCTGCGAAAGTGGGTAGAGGTTGTACCAGGTATAGGAAAAAGAAAAAGGAAAGATCAGTCAGAAAATCCCAGAGTCTGATTTTCTATATGCCTTGTGGGAGTAACCCACACAGGGAGAATATTTGGCTCAAAGCCATTGTTTAAATGTTTGGGCACCATATCTCACCATCAGGTTTCAGAG
The DNA here is from genome assembly GCF_965140295.1 of Lepidochelys olivacea. Taxonomy (NCBI): domain Eukaryota; kingdom Metazoa; phylum Chordata; order Testudines; family Cheloniidae; genus Lepidochelys; species Lepidochelys olivacea. Next base: position 135,121,786 of record NC_140411.1, on the reverse strand, counting down.
TAACAGCCGTGTTAGTCTGTATTCGCAAAAAGAAAAGGAGTACTTGTGGCACCTTAGAGACTAACCAATTTATTTGAGCATGAGCTTTCGTGAGCTACAGCTCACTTCATCGGATGCATACCGTGGAAACTGCAGCAGACTTTATATACACACAGAGAATATGAAACAATACCTCCTCCCACCCCACTGATGTGGCTCTCCCAGGATCAGTGAGGTTTTTTTTGCACAAAAACCATTTGCAAGGTAGTAATTAATTGATAATTACAGACAGCTATCTGTTTCTTAAAAAAAAGAGCCTTATAATAAATGACGGTAAGTACAATCTGTGAAAGTGCACACTTGTTACCTGACATGATGCAAAATCCTTCATGGCTATAGCATAGGTTTTTAATTCATAAACATGGTAGATTTGATTTTAACTATACTCAGGTGAAAAGGAATTTTAAAATAAAAATTCAATTAAAAAGAAGAGGAGCTCTGTTTGGCTAGAAAGCTTGTCTCTTTCATCAACAAAAGTTGGTCCAATAACATATATTACCTCACCCACCTTGTCTCTCTAATATTCTGGGACCAACATAGCTCCAACAACACTGCAAACAAACATATTTTCTCTTCACAGAAGATGTTCAAAGAAGCTCCATGTTTGGCCCTGGATACATTGTAAATTCTACAGAGATCTCAAAAGGAATTATCATCACTGCTTAAATGTACAACTGCAGCTGGGTCTTAACTGTATCCTAAATTTTTCACCTACATTCACAGTTGCCCAGTTACGGTTATACATACCATTCCTTTGGCAACCTCATTTTTCTTCCTGCCTGACTACAGCAGTGAACAAGGTTTCATTGCTTCCCCAGTAACAAAGGTCTCCCGTTGAAATTCTGTAGCTTCTTTTTGAAATGGAAGAATATGGTACTAAGCCAAACACCCACTTACTTTCCATCAAAATACTTGCAGGGTGGCATTATTCTGTGCAGGATACTAGAAGGCCTATATTTGACATAGCATACCAACTGAAAAAAATGATAGTACTGGACCTGTGCCTCTCCCTGTTTATTTAAGTGTATTGTATATCTTTGTTTAAACTACTGACTCTTTTCCTTACTAGCAACCTACTATATCCACAGATTGACAGTAGTAGTTTCTACCATTATGCATACATTACCAATCATTTTCATTTGTTACTGCATACATTAACATGGAAAACTGAATGAATTTTTAAATAATTCAAAATGATAATTTCCCATCATTCAAAGTAGCTGACTGGAGAGCTCTCTATAGTGTTTTTGCTGAAAGTATTATTTTATAAATATATAAAAGGGAAGTTCTCAATTTTTTTTCTCTCTCTCTCTCGAGTTATTTCTTATGTAGGTTTTGCATTCACTTAAACATTGTCATGCAGAAGGAGCATATGAGCATCCAAGAGCTATGCACAGTTATGGAATCTGTGCTGTAAACTATGGGTCAGATCCTCAGCTGATGGTAATTGGCACGTCTCTATTGGATTAAAGGCAGTTATGCTGATTTACATTACCACCTTAGAGTCCTGTGTTTCCAGGAAATGGGTTACAAATAAATAAAACTACCTCAAGGAACAAATTCACACATCTATCTATGATAGTTATGTGGCATCCATTATCATATTTGAGAATCTTGCAATCTTCACAATGTAGTTACTTCACAACCACCCTGCGAGGCAGGGATCACCATTTTACAAAGGAGTTCCTGAGACTCAATGCGTTGTCCATAGTCACACACAAAATTCTGTGGCAGAGTAGAGAATTGAGCCTGGATCTTCAAAGTCCCAAGCTAATGCCCTAACCACTGGACCATCTATTTACTGCTATTGTGTGGCTTTCTTGGGGTGCACATGTGTCAAGGTGAGTCACCTTGTTGACCACCCCCCCGCAGCAAGAGGGAGAATTGCTTGTGCTTAACTGAGTGTCAGCTCCCTGACACCACCAGTGTGTCAGCTACCCAAACAATTCCTCAGGGCAATGTAAGTCCTGATTTTGCCTTACAGGTTAAAAATAGGCACTCTCCAGTCTGCAAGCCCCTTTGAAGCACTTCCCTGTGATACCCAGCCCCTGCCACTGGCTACTCACAGAAATACCAGGTAGACTAGCCCCAAGGGGACAGTGTAAACACCAGGTTGTTTGATTCAACTGAGGATCGGCTCCTATATAACATCACAGCCCTGAGGCATATTTATAGTGAAAACATAAATTTATTATCAAAAATTCAGATTTAAGCAAGAATAGTGGAAACAGAAAAGTTACATATAAAAGAAAATCATAACATGCTTTCTAGAGATTAAATTTAACAGGTTAATCTCCTGTCAAAGGAAGTTTATCTGACCCCAGAGGTCTTTTATAGCATTTCTAACAAAGACTGGTTGAGTTCCCATTTTCATGAATGTCATTGCACTTCCCAGTTACTTCCTCATATAAAGGAGCATCTTCTGCCTTCCCCTTATGGTCCCCAAAGTCATTATTTGTCCCTAGAGTCAGATGACCACCCCTCCGCCCTAGTTTATTCTTTGGCCTGCTGATTCCATGTTGATTTCATATCCTCATACTGACTTCATATGCAAAAGGGGTTCCATTGTGTTGACTTACAATGCTTAATATTTACTTCTGAAGTGAGGCAGGCAGGTGACTATACATCTTTTGTCTGGCAGAAACCTATTTGTCAACCCTGCCTTGAATCAGACTTTTAGGAACATGCTTTCAGTATGTGTATATACATAACTCCTTACATGGTATTTGGTATTTGCACATACATTTCCCAACACTGTACATGATGAGTGTGACCCCAGCTTTTACTGAAGACTCTTATGACATTATTTATGGATAAATACTATGAAAGCAGTGTCCTAGGTGTAGTGTGTTTGCCAGGCCCAGCAGGAATTGCTGTTACAGAACAGAGAACCCTTTGCAGGTTGTGCTTCTTAGGGTCACAGTCATACCACATCTTGTCATGGAAACACATTCAAAATAATGTGTACATTACACATTTAAATCATTGAGATTAGAGCCAATAATTAAACAATCTGGTAGTTACTTACAAAAGCCCATTCGTGTATGCACCATAGGCCCAATCCTGCTCCTCTGAAGTTAATGTAAAGACTGGTAAGCAATTTGACTTCAGTGAGAGTTGGATTAGGAGCCATGACTTTCAAAGTGTGATCTCTGCATTCTGGGTGGAATTCCAGTTGAGCTAATGCTGTTAGAGACAGAGTTTTTAAACAATAGGAAAAAAAACCCAAAATAATTACGAGACACTTCTTTGACTAAAATTTCACTGGTGTTTCATTTTCAAAGAGAATACAAAATATTTGATTAAAGAAATGCGTAAATAATATTTAGCCCCCCAGGAGCATCACAGACTTTTAAATTTTTGTTAAACAATCCTCTTTTCTATTTTATGTCTGTATTTCCTGCCAAGCAAAATCAAAAAGACTAAATAATGTGTCTAAAATATTTCACAAGAAAGAATTCAGAGGACAAATAGCTGCATGGAAATTTAGAGATTTTAAACTTCTGTGATGCATTTTTGAGTAGTCTTGAATAGAAATAAATCTAAACTAGAGCCATTTATCCAAACCCAACCTCCCCCAAATCACTGAAGGTTCAGATAAAATGGAACCTGGAATCTGAACCTGACAGCTGATATTTTACAAAATGAAAATCAGGCCTGATTTTGTTCAACCCATGATCTTCCTTCTGTTCCCAATAAAGTAGTTGGCAAAAAGTCTCATTCGTTTCAATGGGAGCAGGAACTAGGCCTCTGTCTGGAAGCTGCTGTCTGAAATTCCACATAGAAGATTTTGATCTAATTGCTTAGCATGAAAGAATGTTGGATAGCGAGATAACCCAGTCATTTGTTACTGCATTACAAAGCACCAAAGAAGTGAGCTGTAGCTCACGAAAGCTTATGCTCAAATAAATTTGTTAGTCTCTAAGGTGCCACAAGTACTCCTTTTCTTTTTGTCTAAAAACTGGCTCCCCTGGCTAAAAAAATCTGACACTTCTGTTCAGAACAGAGAGCAATCAGCAGGCGTTATGAAACATTTAACGTTACACTGCTCCAGGGTTACTGCTGTGGATGTACTGTATCATGATCTGCGGCATTAGAGTCAGAGGGCTATGTTTCCTGGAGGACTATTATTGATGGGACAGGGGAACAGAGAATGCTGGGAAGTTAGGTTGGAAGCAACGCAGCCACATAGATGGAGCAGTGTAAAGGGTTTAATAAAATTCCACTTGTTCAGTGTAATCTGTTTTCTGCATCTCTCTTTGCAGATAAAACAGGGCGGCAGCAGGCATTCAAACTTGTAACTCAGATTTTTAATTTTTATTTTACAAAATAGTGAAAAATATTTAAAATTAAATACGTTACAATATATTTATGCAGTTGCATCTCTTTCTATAGAATGCTTCTATGACCAGCTGGTAAGAGACAAGAGCATCTTGGCTTCCATTTTCAGTCCATTTGGCGTTAAACTGCTCAGCCCTGAGCATCTTCTCAGGCTTCACAGGAGTTCAAGTTCAACAGTCTGGAGTGAATTCATGGCTATTCAGTGTACTTCCAAAAAATTGTTGCCAATATGTTCTTGAAATAACAGTGAATTTGCTTTCACTAGGTTCGCACCCCTATTGTGGACACTTTCTGCAAATATTCTAAACCACTAGTTTACTTAATGTTTGTAAATTTTAAGGAAATAGTCACAGAAGGGGATATTCACTGCTTCAGTCCAGTTTCAACCTTCAAAATAGAGAATTCAAGTTGTGTACAGGTCTTTTTGCTGGCCTGCTGTACAGGAGTCAATTTCATGCAGGAAATTATTTTCAAAATATTAATGGGAGTATTTGGACTGGAAAACTGATTGTAAAAGTTGTGTTAATCCAATCAGGGAATGGAATAATATCATGTGATCAATGTGTCCAATTAAAATAACGGACCGGAATCTTCTGAACTATGAATATTGATTGGATCCTGTCGGTTCTCTGCTTAGAATCAAAGGCCAGAAATTATTTGGTGAATAACTTTCAATAGTTAATACATTCAAGCAATTCCATTGTGCGGATGCACTATTTTTTAACACAAAAAAGTGGAATTTGACACATTCCTTATTCAACACAAATTATTTCCCTATCTTTAGTATGTATATAGATTTCATTTTTCAGCTAAATTACACACATGCAGTGGGAGCGTATAATTCAGGACCATCTGTGCCAGAAAATAAATGCCTCCATCACTTGTACTAAAGATAAATGATGACCTAATGATGGAGTTACCTTCTTTGTAGGCCTCATATTACCATAAGTTTTATTCTATGAAGCATAAGGACTAAATAAGCAATACAATACAGTACTCTAATTGCAAAGGAGCCCACAGTTGCATTAGTGGATATCTTAAATATGCAACTATCCTATAGAATTTAACAGACAATGCAAACCTTTACAAAGATCTTTTTTTTTCAGTCAGCCTATAGAATTCTATGGCGAGGTTATCCTTCTCTATTCAATTCTATAGACTTGGAGCAGCAACACCCTGAGCTGGAATTGTATGTTCAATGAAAGAGACCACCTGGGATATGTATATTGGTAATCAAGACAAAGACATTTCAAATACATTTGAGAATTTGTGGACCTGACACTCTATCAATTTTTTTCTTATCTTTGAGCATTGCAACAAATAGAAGTCTCTCCAATGCAGTCCTGTTACCACGACTCTTCATGTGCTTTTGTTCGTGAGTCTGTGAATCACAGTCAGGCTACTTCAAATATCTCCCTTTTTTTTCAAACTTTATTTTTCTTTCAGGTTATTTCCATATTTTGGGCTTGGCTTCTTGAAACTAAATAGTTCTGAGACAGTCATGATGGTCCAGATAGATTGCTCCAACTATTAGGGATTTAGATCCAATTTTGAGTCCCACATGAAGACTCCTGTCCTGCTCTTCATGTCAAATGTAGAACTACTTGCCAGTTTTTAAAACCAGAGGGCACAAGGGTGGATAGAAAGCAGTTTCTGAGTTTCTTTAATATCCCTAGGAAACCTACGAGAGTATAAATGGCATTTGTATTTTGTTAGTGTCTTCTCTACAAAAAGAAAGGAGGACATTTTCCATAGCTTTTACTTTTTACAGTGTTTTTCTGGATCACAGGGATTTTGCCCACATAGTATTTGTTTAAACTGCAGCATTATTCCACTTAATTTGAAATGGCTACCAGGTCAGAAAATTGGAGACCTTCCACTTAAATGAACTTCCTTTTATCTGAAGCTAATGTGTAATCACCTGGCCTTGCAAAGAAGTTGCTTGAGTGTTTGTATTCAGAATACCATATTGATTGAAATATGATACACTGGTTGCCATCAAAAGTCAACATTTACCCACAGTTATCACAATGTAGTTATGCGATGGTGCTTTAGAGATACAACAGTTACCATTTGCAGTGTATTTTATAAAATAAAGTCAATGAAGCAAGTTGATATGCATGGCTTTGCTTGTCAGGATTTTCTTTTTAAATGAACTACACAACAACTTTTGAAAATTTCAGATAGGAACATTAAAGAACATACCATACTTACAACACATTATTCTAGCCTTAGTGTCCAGAAATATGAAAATCTATGTTTAGAGAAAAGCAGCAGTCTTTCTTTCTTTCTTTCTTTCTTTCTTTCTTTCTTTCTTTCTTTCTTTCTTTCTTTCTTTCTTTCTTTCTTTCTTTCTTTCTTTCTTTCTTTTCTTCATTACTGGTGCATGGTGGAGACTTTGAGAGAGGCTGGTATAGAGAGGCCTTAGTGCAAATAAGAATCAAGCACAGAAAAAGCATTATGCACTTCATTCTGCAGACTTGAATCTGTCTATATAGATTTAGTATATGGCCATGTATCAGCATTGTATCTAAGTGGGGTCTGGGAGTTTTGCCTTTGACTGATCATATCACTGACCATAAACAGGAAACTGTAAAAGTCCTGCGACTTAGGGCCTTATGGTTGCTGCCATGCTGTATGTCACAGGCACTAGGAACTTCTTTGTGAGAGTGGAGATAAAACTCAAATCCTCCAGCTCCAAAAGCACTAGCTTCTACCATATGAACAAAAAGAGTCTCTATTAGTTGTACAGGGCTATCACACCCAATTAAGCAGTTTTAATTTTATCCAGAAGAGGTCATTGGAACAAATAAATACTAGCAAGTTTATTACATTCTCCCAGTTAGATAAAACTTGAGTCTTGAGTGTGTGAGGGTCCCAGGATTGCAAGTCTCACCTCTTATACCTGTGTGGCAAATTGGTGGCCACCTTGGGATTACACAGTTTTCAGTATGTTTTCACAATGACAGTGGGGATAGAACTATTATCATCCTACTATAAAAGGTCAGACAACTCCCATCTGAAGGAAGGAGAGTCAACATTAGCTGTCTCTCCACCTATCTACATACCTAGCTACATATATAGTCCTCATCAGAGTAATGTCTGAGCTTCTGTTAGAAATATAGAGATTTATGACACGAGGATGATCTTTTCAGATTCCACTCAATAGAAAACAGTGGTGCACAAACAATAGCCAGCATACTTATATAGCACTTTCCAGCTAAGTATTTGAAATAGAATTTTGAATCTGGATGAATTCAGATTCACAACAGCCCCATGGAGTATCACAGTTTACAGTTAAGGAAACAGAGCTTCAGAAAGAGGCAAAAAGTTTATTGTAGTTCTGGGAATAAAAGTCAGATCTTCTGGCTCCAAATCATGTGCCTTGACCACAAAATTTTTTCCTTCCCAGAAAATCCAATTTTTCTCTGGCTTGTATCCTTGACTATCAGTACTTTTAGGAATCTGCAGATTTTGGTTTAGCTTGCATGGTGTCATACAATACTTCAGGACAATGTCTGACTTGAATATTCTTTTGAGTGTTGAAAGAAAGGATCTTTAACTGATTTCATTTAGTCTTCCTTTGCAATTTCTGAAGTTTTCACTTCACTATCATTTACATGTAAGAGTATCTGATTTCGACACTGCCAGTTAATGTTAGTGTAATGCCGACAGACCGCGGTTGTTGGTGGGCAGGATCAAACCGGGGACCTCTGGAGCTTAGTGCATGAGCTAAAAGCCAGCTGGCGGCTGTAGAGCAGACTCATTTAACTCTCTCTAAGTAGTCTCGGTGCCACAAGATGGGACAGAACACCACACTCAGGGCCATCCTTACCCACATGCAAAGCATGCAGCTGCATAGGGCACCACATTTCTTGGAGATTAGATAAAACTTGAAGATTGCACTCCCCTGAAGATTGCAGCCAGGCCCGACCCTGCACTCATGGCGTGGTAAGTGGAGCGACCTGGCCCCAGCCTGCTCTGCTCCCCTGGCTCCCAGCCATGTCGCCAGTGAGTGGGAGCCAGAGGAGCAGAGCAGGCCGGGGCTGGGTCACTCCACTTCCCACAGGAAGTGGCCAGCCCCCGTCCCCCACGGACAGCCTCCCACGGAGGCCTGGGGCCCCACACAGCCCCTCCGCAGAGGCCTGGGGCCAGCTCCCCTCCTTTTCGGACTCTCTTCGTCCGCGGGTGGGGGGGTGGGGCTGCGTAGGGCACCAAAATAGCTAGGGATGGCCCTGACCACACCCAGAAGTGTGTGGGTTACATACTTCCCCTAGCTGAGGAAGCACATCCTGAGCTTCAGAGACTTCCCAGTTGAAATCCCAGATGAGCCCCCACTTGTAACGCCAACAGATCCCAGTTGTCGACGGGATTGAACCTGGGACCTCTGGACCTTAGTGCATGAGCCTCTACCACATGAGCTAAAAACGAACCTGCTCTTAGCTCAGGCTGTAGAACAGACGCATTTAGCTCTCTCTAAGTGGTCTGAGTGCCACTAGATGGGAGAGAACACCACACCCAGAAGTGTGCGGGTTACGTTAGCAGTAATTACCATTCATGTTTTTTTTAAAAAAAAAAACCTCTGTGAAGATATTTATACTTATATTTCTACCATAATATGAACTATAGCCAAGAAATCTATCAGCTGAACATTTAAAGGTTCTGTTCAGGGCAACGAATCTTGTGCTCTGCTGTACAGGCACTGAAAGCTTTCTGGGCTTCCAAGCTCAGTATAAGCACAGGGTCTGTTAATTTTTAATCGAAATTGTTGTTCTGGGGGTCTGTTAATTTTTAATCGAAATTGTTGTTCTGACATCTCCCTCAAGAACTCTAACTCTTGCCCATCCTCAATACCCTCTAAAGGCATGTCCTCCTCCAATATCAATAAATTAGTGGCCCAGTATCAATTCTATTATTGAACACTAGTCAGCCTCTTATTTTTTGATTTCATTAAACTATTTAAACTATTGAAATATTTTAATATGTATGGGACAGAGTACTAACTGTAGCACCCTGATCACTGACATTACTGCTGGAGGGAAAAGGCTGCAGGCTCAGTTGGAAGCAATTAAACACTTTCCGTTGGGAGATTATGACCACCACCTGGCTGGTCATTGCTGGGCTAATGATACAATTAGCAATAATTGGGAAGATATAATGGCGGAAGGAGGGGAAAAGGGCCAAAGTGACAGGATGAACTGAGAAGAGGAAAGATGCTACATAGAAGTTTCCTCTGACAGTATGTCTGTGACATGTTCTGTTTGCGGGAGACTGAGGAATACAGGTACATGGGGTGAAAAGGAAACAACTTGGGGATGCTTGAGGTGGAGGGGCCATGGAAGCAGGCTAGGTAGAGAGGCAAGTATCTGAAGAAGCACCCTATGACTGTGAAAAAATAGTTATGCTCCCCAGGTTCTACATAAGATTATTTCGTTGATTAGTGCGTTTTAGGAGCCTAAACAAGCTGACAGCATCCCTTTACAATAAAACCTTTGAGCAAGGGTAATCAACTATTTTTTGTCAGGGTCCAAATTTCTTGGTCAAGGTTCAGACTCCAGAGAAGAATAAACAAACCCCACTAATGATAAGTAAATAAAAAGATTTCAGGGTCTGTTCAAAAGCATCTGACAGTTTGGATTTGGACTGTCTACTGACTACCCTGCCTTTGAGCACTCTGGCTGAAGCTAAGTACTTGAGAAAGATTAATGTTGTCTTAGGACTGTATATTGTACTCAGTGTTTTCTATTCTTCCATATTTCAGTGTTTGGTTTTTTTTGAATGTATAAACATATGTAACCTCATGCAATATCAGGTATAACAGTAATGCTCTACTACTATTTTAGAAGACAGGCTTCCTCCAGAAAGGGGAGAACATTCAGGCTCCCTGCTTTTCCTCAGTGCCTATGAAATGATGCATGCTACCCCTACCCAGTGGGAGAAATGAATTCCAGTCCAACACATACATATGCATATATAGTCACCTGACCAAAGTGTTAAAGGCAAGATTCCAGGTTGCAAACGTTAAACATCTTTCTTGAATTTGCTTTCCTAAAGTTCAGAGAATGCTGTAGGCTGCTCTAGCTCTGAGCTGCCATGTGAATTATGCATTTCCTTCTGTTTCTTAATGGGTAATGTATTTATTTTTGTAGGCAGAGGACCTGATTTTAAAATGTGGCCTTCAGTTTTGACTACAGATTTATCAGGGGCACCATTTCAGATTTTGGTAAGGGGTGGAGCAACTTTAACCATGATGCCAGGGACTACACTACAAACACAAGTAGATTTCAAAAATAACCAAGCATCACCACTACTCTGCAGGCTAACTACTTTAAACCTTGTGGTATTGCAATGTTTGAATGATGCACATGAACAATATTTTATTACAACCTAAATCAAATAAGGGGGGATATGACTGAGGTCTATAAAATCATGACTGGTGTGGAGAAATTAATTAAGGAAGTGTTATTTACTCCTTCTCATAACTCAAGAACTAGTGCTTGCCAAATGAAATTAATAGGCAGCAAGTTTAAAACAAACAAAAGGAAGTATTTCTTCACACAATGCACAGTCAACCTGTGGAACTCTTTGCCAGAGGATGTTGTGAAGGCCAACACTATAACAGCATTTAAAAAAGAACTAGATAAGTTCATGGAGGATAGTTCCATCAATGGCTATTAGACAGGATGGGCAGGGATTACCCTCTGTTTGCCAGAAGCTGGGAATGAGCGACAGGGTATGGATCACTTGATGATTACCTGTTCTGTTCATTGCCTCTGGGGCACCTGGCATTGGCCACTGTCGGAAGACAGGATACTGGGCTAGATGGACCTTTGGTCTGACCGACTATGGCCCATGGTTTTTGTTCTTATTATTTCATAATACCCTACAACTGAAGTGCTTTTCAGAGCAGCAGTTTTTGCATTCTTAATTTTCCAGTGCACAAATAATTGAAATTCTACATTTTGGTAAAATTTCAATGAACCTCAGGTTTGTATTAAGGAGATCAAAATATGTTGTTTTCAAAATCTTGTAGCAGTAAAATCAAAACTAAAAATGAAATAAGATGGACCATATTCTGGTCTCATTTACACAATTCCAAATTCAGAATACTGGTTGAAACCCATGCAATTTCTCCAGATTGACAGCAGTGCTAAGGAGAGCATGATTTGCCCCTTTGTGTTTGTTAGTTGCAATTTCTGTTGGGAACTGTGCTAGAGATAGCTATGGATATGGATCCTCTGGTAAAACCCCTCCCTTAGTGGCCCACTATATTAAAGAATTCCTTTAGCACAACTTACTGTAAGTATTAAAGTGTACCTAATTACCAGAATTTGATGTTTCTTTGTAAAACTTCTGTAACGATTGGAACAAACATTGCTGCCGAGTAACATTAGACCTTTTTGTAGGACCGATTGCAATGCATTAACTATGGTAAAAGGTCCATCTGTATGGAGATCATCCACAACAGAACCCTTTCATTTGGGACAGGGAAGCAAGCCATTTTTCAAGGGGGTACATAAATATAAAGTTGAACCGGGGGCTACATCCTTTAAACACATATTTCACAAGTCATCATCATCTAATACTTGTGCATAGGTAAATGAAGGGGCATTCTGGAGGTAGCTCTTGCTCTTTTTGTTGAAACACTGGAGATCTGAATTGTCCAGAGGGGTTTCTTTCCAGAACTACACCGCTGAGCATCATTTACTCTCTCTGATCTTTTTCCTTTAATTTCTTTAGTGCACTGTCCTAGGCACTTTAGAAATAATTCTACATTGTATCAGTAAAAGCACTGGCATCTATTGATTACGTGGCAGACAGCAATATATTTCAATTGTGAAAGGTTAGAAAACTTCTCAAAAATATGATGAACTCACCAAAGGTGACATAGATCCATTTGGCAGATAAGGGTCTAAGAGCATTGGATCAAACTCCTTTTTGGGGGAAGGGGTCATGGGAAAGAGGATTTGTAATTGGCAGCCTGGAGGATGAAGAGACAGGATCCAGGAATCCACCCCAACTCCCCACCCTAGGAAAGCCCAAGGCTTTGGCCGGGAGAGGCACAGCACAGAGTACGGGGGCAGAGTGGTGTGTGCAAACAAGGCAGAGGAGCCCCAACAAAGGCTGTTGACATCAAAGAAGCTGCAGGCTGATTGACAGCTCAGAAGAGGTGTTGTGTGACTCTTGCGCACACACACACAGCGCTGTGCATCTGTCCTAAAGGGCCAGCACTCGCTTCCTGCACACCTGGGCACATCCGCGTGGAGCAAGCTGGAACCTGGCTTGGGTACAAAACCCGGGGGGAGAGGGGAAAGCGCTGCGCCTGAATTTTATGTGTACATAACTTTGAGTACAACAATTGCATGTCTACCATCTGCACGTGTGAATCAAGTAGAGGTTGGCACCTGCAATTAGTTGTACAGGTCTTTACTAAAATCAGAATGAGAGAGTTCCCTAGTTTGTTTTCCATAACTCGAATAATCCAATTATTGATGGCTACGTTCAGGGGCAGGTAAGGATAACTGGAATGTAGTAATAACAAGTGTAAATTAATATAGGAATATAAAATTGTATGTCTCCGTCCCATCCTTCATATGTTATCTTCTAAAAAAAGTGTAAATTCTGAGAGGGTGGGAGCAGGGATTACAGGGTTTTTGTTTTTTTTTTGTTAATTTAATACTTAGCACAATTGGGCCCTTATTTTGATGGGATTCTAGACACTACAGCATTATAATAATTAGGTTAGTTATTTATTGTCACTAGTAGCCAATATGTAATTAGCCCTTTTACTGCAGGATGTTACTACTTTGTACTGCAGCTTTAAGTAGACATTCCCTGATAATAAGTAGGACATGCATACTTCATGCTTTGGGCAGCCTACGATGCCTGTGTCTGTTTGGCACAGCTGGTATTTGAGAGCAATTAAATGGTTAATTACTTTGTGTGATATATTTCAGTCCTTTAAAGTCTCTCATTTTCACTGAAAATGATACTGTTTCAAATAGATAGTTGAATCCAAACCATGAGATGCAATTTGTTGCTACACACAAAAGTAAACCTAAATTTTTAAAAAATCATTAAATAGTTTATAGTAGGTTCATGTGAGATGTGGAAAATATTGTAACTATATTCACGGGGAAATGACCTTCATAACTCACTTGAGCCGCACCTTTCATGTGTTATGAGCTCTTCTCTTGCCAAGAAGAGATTCCTCCCCTCCGCCCTCCTCCCCCCATATCTCTAACATGCCCCTTGTGAATACTACTTGCCTCTCTCTAACTCTAATACTGATTGTATTTCTCTTCTGTTTATCAGTCCGGGGAGGGGAGGGGGGCAGAAGAAATAACAGAAACAAAACCACATCTCAGATAAAATTGTGATTGTGATACAGTAGATAGTGACACAGTAGAAATTGCACACGGCTGACTCACCACTCTGTAAGCTTCCCCTCAGGGGCCAAACTGGGGAGATAACTGGCTAATCACCCAGTCCTTTGTCAGTTAACAAGGGGATTGAGCTTGACAGCTGGGATAGTTAAAAGGGAGAGGGGGAGGCTGGAAGGAAAGACCAATGCTTGATCTAAGCTGTCAAGCTATACTGAAGTAAGGCAACTTACATCAACCTAACTCTGTAAGCATCTACACTGCAATGATGCTCCCACTGATGTAGGTCACCCACTATACTGACATAATAACTCCACCTCTGCGAGAGATGTAGCACTTAGGTTGATGTAGTTAGGATGATGCAGTGTCTGTGCAGAAACTGTGTTATTTACATCGCCTGTGGTCTGTCAGCCCCACCACTCCTAGGCCCACATAGAGTTACCACCTATCTGTTTTTCCACCCAAACAGTCTGGGTTTCAGCTTGTCTGGGTGCCATTTGACAAGCCTGTATGTCTGTTTTTTGTTTATTTGGGGGGAGAAGAGGTGGGGTGCAGTCTTGGGGGGAAGAGGCAGAGCAAAGGGCAGGGCCTCAGCGGTCTGGTCACCAGCCATTAGAGAGGTGGCAACCTGGGGCCCACAGGCGGAGCTCTGTCTGTGATTCCTGCACAGGGCTCACAGTCTGGGCCGTGGGCCTCAGAGGGGCAGGGGACTCCAGCTGTCAGTGCCTCACAATACCCCACACAGTTAAATTGAGGGAAGCGTTCCTGATGAGAACACGCACCACCAAGAGAGGGGGCGTAGTGTGGACTCGAAGCACTGCAGTAATTACTATGGTGGCTGAACGTCGACCTAATTTAGATTGACTTAATTTTGTAGCATATACAAGGCAGGAGAAGCCCATGAGGAATGAGAACCCTTGCCCTGAGCCTAGAGAGTATGCCTTATGCTGTAGGGACACAAACTTGTGCAAGATGATATAAATAAAACACATGGTGCTGACCCTACAGGAGAGTGTGTGAGGGCGAAACACAGTGTGGGGGGGGGAGCTTACCCTGCGACAAGGATGTATTCCTGAGGTCCAAGAAGAATGCAAAGTGTACAGAGCAGCCTAGAAAATGGAATCAAGATGCCTGAGAGTCTAGCCATGTTCTGTGCCTTTATTTTAATTTAATAAGCCTTGAAATGTGTTTTATTAGTTTTGTAATTACAGTTTCAAATTGTTTTATTTTGGCAGCTGCATTAAAAATGTAAACATCAAATAGTACCTTGAAATTGTTTCATGAACCAGTTTGAATTCTTCTACTGGCTCCCTGCCTTACATCTAAGCAGAGCTCAGGAGACAGATCCTCTGAAGATATGTTCGAGGAAGTCTCCCTAATTGAAAAATCATTTCCCTCTTTTTTTTTTTTCCCCTTGCAAATACAGAAAGACTTCATTAGGAGGCTCTCTAATATAACATTCACAGACAAAAAGCTACTATACTTTAGCTTCAGTTTTCACTAAACTCCATTACAGAGACTCAGATTATTCACACACACAAATCTTTATGATTAGGTCGCTAAAGTTCTTTCTCACACTGTAGAAAATGTGTTATGCTTAAGCTTAAACCATGTTATTAGTTTATTATTCTCCAACATCTGTCTCAAACTTGTGAGAGAACTGAACTGTTTGGCTCAGTTTACATTTAAATCCTGTCAAAGCTAAGGAATTTGTCACACCAATCACTTTGTGGCCCACCTTGCATACATACCAAAAATACTCCCAAAGACTAACAGGAATTCCTGCCACCAATTAGATTAGACCTGCTTTGAAAAAATGTAGCAAATTTGGTCTCTCACTTTGGCAGTTACCAATTGTGACTGGTTCCCCAGAGTACAACCTAGAACTGGGGTACTGCTGAGCCCTCTGTTTCACCAACCTGAGCTCCCTCTCACACTGTGATGCTGTGACAAGCTACAAACCTTGCCATGAACTTATGCTGCCATCCACAGGCAGAGAGACACCCAGCTGAGTTACATGAAGCTTTCATCAACCTCTCATGAAACCAACAAGGAGAGGCTCCAGCCAATACTCCACAGGTCCCCAGCCTAGGACCCCATAGCTAAACTATCTTGCCTTGGTCAGAAGCCTGACCAGTGTCCGTTTATTACCCAGTCTGCCCCTCCCTCAGTGTAGAAAGGACATGCACCAGTTTTTGTTTCTGAGCAGATTCTCCAAACAGTCTGAGCAAAAATACTGTCTCCCACAGTATTCTTGTCAGCAATTTAAAGAAGTATGGGCTGGACGAATGCACTATAAGGTGGGTAGAAAGTTGGCTAGATTATCGGGCTCAACGGGTAGTGATCAATGGCTCCATGTCTAGTTTGCAGCCGGCGTCAAGTGGAGTGCCCCAGGGGTCGGTCCTGGGGCCAGTTTTGTTCAATATCTTCATAAATGATCTGGAGGATGGTGTGGATTGCACTCTCAGCAAATTTGCGGATGATACTAAACTGGGAGGAGTGGTAGATACGCTGGAGGGCAGGGATAGGATACAGAGGGACCTAGACAAATTGGAGGATTGGGCCAAAAGAAGTCTGATGAGGTTCAACAAGGATAAGTGCAGGGTCCTGCACTTAGGACGGAAGAACCCAATGCACAGCTACAGACTAGGGACCGAATGGCTAGGCAGCAGTTCTGCAGAAAAGGACCTAGGGGTGACAGTGGACGAGAAGCTGGATATGAGTCAGCAGTGTGCCCTTGTTGCCAAGAAGGCCAATGGCATTTTGGGATGTATAAGTAGGGGCATAGCGAACAGATCGAGGGACGTGATCGTCCCCCTCTATTTGACATTGGTGAGGCCTCATCTGGAGTACTGTGTCCAGTTTTGGGCCCCACACTACAAGAAGGATGTGGATAAATTGGAAAGAGTCCAGCGAAGGGCAACAAAAATGATTAGGGGTCTGGAACACATGAATTATGAGGAGAGGCTGAGGGAACTGGGATTGTTTAGTCTGCGGAAGAGAAGAATGAGGGGGGATTTGATAGCTGCTTTCAACTACCTGAGAGGTGGTTCCAGAGAGGATGGTTCTAGACTATTCTCAATGGTGGAAGAGGACAGGACAAGGAGTAACGGTCTCAAGTTGCAGTGGGGGAGGTTTAGGTTGGATATTAGGAAAAACTTTTTCACTAGGAGAGTGGTGAAACACTGGAATGCGTTGCCTAGGGAGGTGGTAGAATCTCCTTCCTTAGAAGTTTTTAAGGTCAGGCTTGACAGAGCCCTGGCTGGGATGATTTAATTGGGGATGGGTCCTGCTTTTGAGCAGGGGGTTGGACTAGATGACCTCCTGAGGTCCCTTCCAACCCTGATATTCTATGTTTCTATGATTCAAAACACAGTGTTACGCAGGTAAAATATAAAACAGTTTATTAAGTACAGAAAGATAGATTTTAAGTGCTTATAAGTAGTAAGTGAACAGAATAAAGTTGTTATCCAAGAAATACAAGTAAAATTGCAATCTGAGTTCTATCAACTAGACAGGATTTGAATCAAGCAGTGTCTCACCCTGATGGTATAGTTCCTTACTGCACAAGGGAATCTCCTTTCCAGCATGGGACTAACTCCTCAGTTCAGTCTTTGTTTTCCAGACATGGTTCCAGGTGTGGGGAATGAGGACCAATGATGATGTCACTTCTCCTCCTTTATCGGTTCTTCCAGCTTGCTGGAAAGATCTTTTGCTATGATGTGAGTCAAACAGTGTCATAGAATCATAGAATATCAGGGTTGGAAGGGACCCCAGAAGGTCATCTAGTCCAACCCCCTGCTCGAAGCAGGACCAATTCCCAGTTAAATCATCCCAGCCAGGGCTTTGTCAAGCCTGTATCATTGTATACAGGATCTGTATACAATGAAGGCTTCTCAGAAAGAGCATGTAAACAATGGACAAACAATGTAAACAAGGAAAGTGTGGGCCCCTTACTGAATGAGGGAGGCAACCTAGTGACAGAGGATGTGGAAAAAGCTAATGTACTCAATGCTTTTTTTGCCTCTGTTTTCACTAACAAGGTCAGCTCCCAGACTGCTGCGCTGGGCATCACAAAATGGGGAAGAGATGGCCAGCCCTCTGTGGAGATAGAGGTGGTTAGGGACTATTTAGAAAAGCTGGACGTGCACAAGTCCATGGGGCCGGACGAGTTGCATCCGAGAGTGCTGAAGGAATTGGCGGCTGTGATTGCAGAGCCATTGGCCATTATCTTTGAAAACTCGTGGTGAACCGGGGAAGTCCCGGATGACTGGAAAAAGGCTAATGTAGTGCCAATCTTTAAAAAAGGGAAGAAGGAGGATCCTGGGAACTACAGGCCAGTCAGCCTCACCTCAGTCCCTGGAAAAATCATGGAGCAGGTCCTCAAAGAATCAATCCTGAAGCACTTGCATGAGAGGAAAGTGATCAGGAACAGCCAGCATGGATTCACCAAGGGAAGGTCATGCCTGACTAATCTAATCGCCTTTTATGATGAGATTACTGGTTCTGTGGATGAAGGGAAAGCAGTGGATGTATTGTTTCTTGACTTTAGCAAAGCTTTTGACACGGTCTCCCACAGTATTCTTGTCAGCAAGTTAAGGAAGTATGGGCTGGATGAATGCACTATAAGGTGGGTAGAAAGCTGGCTAGATTGTCGGGCTCAACGGGTAGTGATCAATGGCTCCATGTCTAGTTGGCAGCCGGTATCAAGTGGAGTGCCCCAAGGGTCAGTCCTGGGGCCGGTTTCATAAATGATCTGGAGGATGGTGTGGATTGCACTCTCAGCAAATTTGCGGATGATACTAAACTGGGAGGAGTGGTAGATACGCTGGAGGGGAGGGATAGGATACAGAAGGACCTAGACAAATTGGAGGATTGGGCCAAAAGAAATCTGAGGTTCAATAAGGATAAGTGCAGGGTCCTGCACTTAGGACGGAAGAACCCAATGCACAGCTACAGGATGATACAGGATACAGGTCCTTAGTATCGTAGGCTCATTAAGGAGAATCCCGATTACTATCTGGCTTCTCCATTGTTGTACCTGAAAGGCTCGTTGTGAGTGTTTCCAACTTCACAACATATTTCAGTAACACACATAGCAAAACTTCACAACTTCACATACAATTTAACAGGGTATTAATGGTCAACAGATTAAGACTTTTAAAATGATACCTTACAAGACATATTTTGTACAAAACATATCATAATCATATCACCATGGTAAATATGGGTGTGCCAGGGTGTTGCTTTGGGGTACAGTGTGTCACACCAATGTTGCATTGCTAGTGTGAACAGAGTAGAGTAATAATCCCAGTAGAGCATACATCCATCCCTCTCGTATTCCACAGTACAGGGGCCACTGCTTAGGTGACTTGTCTGATCTTCTCCAAGCCACTGCTTCAGAGACTGTCCTAGGGATTGTGGCATAATTACCTGCATACAGTCCAACTGCAGTGAGACTGAACAGTATCTATGCAGTTGCATGCTAGTATTGCAATTTGAACCAGCATGGCTACCATGGAAAACACTGCACCATTTATGCCTACATTAGATCCCACCAGTTTAATTATCAAAAAAATCATTTTTCTAGTGTGAACAGGGCCTTAGAAAATTCAGTGTTATCTGAACCTGTCTACCTAGTCCTGAAAATGTGGTGTTGGTTTTTTTAATGGGTAAAACTTGTTTTTGCCTAATCCTCATTGATGAAATAAAACAAGTGGAATAAACCATTTTTTAAAAACCATTTAGTTAATGCACCTTTTTCTACTTCTAAACATGTTTTTTTTCTGTGTATATGAGTGTGTTTCACAACACCACTCAGCAAATAGGGCAATCACTAAGATTTGCTGTTTTAAATAAGGGGTTTCACCTTCACCACTCATCTGTTCATTTTTTATTTTTCTTTGAAACTGGAACCAGGAATGTATGATATCACTGTCAATTTCATGGCAATAAGAATGAAGTAAAAACACAGGATTATAATTTTATTGCAGGATCATGAGAAATTTTATTGTAAGTGAAAATTCTTATTCAAACACTAATAACTTCAGTAACCTGGTGGGGCTTATATAAAATTGCAGTGAAAGTAATGGCTTTTGTGGAGGGTCAGGGCTGGAAGGAAGGAAAGTAAAAATATCCATTTTATCTTTTAACGTCTATCCTATATATCTTTGTTTAGACGCTGTGGCTTCTATTAGATTTAATGACTTTCCACTGTAGCTTGCATCCTTACTAAAGAGGGCAGCATTTATTTAAAAACTATTTATTTAAAGCTCCTACTCAAAAGTGGCTTTTAAAATAGAGATAAAAGTGTGTTTGTTCTCAGCTATCTTAGTGCATTTGGTGTAATTTATTGTTGAGAACCAGCACTCTGACTGGAAGGGTTCAGGGATGAAATATTTTGTGTATATGTGGATGTATTTTCTCCTCCACATACACACAGACTATTTCATGTCTCTGTTAATTACAGCTTGATTAATCCAGCTGCTTATTAATTTTGTGATGTGTCTTAGTAATAACTGTGCCTGATATCTAGCCAGGAATCTGGGGGAAACGCTATTTTACTGCTGTTTTAAGTGTCCCCGGCATCCTCAACCACATTTCATATATCTGCTCAATGCAATGATTGAATCCATCTGTTACCATTCTATGGCATGTTATCATTTGCCAACCACTCACCATGGCCATTAATTGCATGTACATGCTCCTGCCACAGTTGCAGAGGGTACAGTTGCCCTTCCAGAGTGGTGTTTGTGACTTATTTCACTGATTACCAGGACTTCGGGGAAATGCAGTATGTTGCAAAGTGTCCCCTTCTTCTCCCATGCATTATAATACTATTTGATTACATCTGCCAAATCCATGGATAGAATTTACTGGTCTCCATTTTCACATCCTTTCTTCTTTGCAATCACTGTCAGTCACACAAATACTTTAGTAATTGTATATATGTGTGAAGGGTGAGGTCACTTACCCTTATCCATCTCATTGTATTAACTACATTACTGCCAAATTTAGCCTGATGTCTAGGGAAAGCTGTTTTATTTCCCTGTTAAGTATCACACTTGTACTGTTTTAACATTTATATTGCAGCAGTGCCTAATGGGAGTTCAGTTTTCGTTAAAGGAGAAGCTGAAAAGAACTCAGTGGAGAGTGGGGGAGAACCGAGATTCACCAGTTAAAGGAGCAGAAGAGAGTCCAGAATGAATGTATTTAGCAGGAGAAGGGAAGGCTGAATTCATTCATTGTTCAGAGCCCAGAGTTTAAGTAATGTATGTGTCAAATTTAAGATTTTTTTTTTTTGGTGGATTCAGGCTGGCAAAAGGAGGCTGGAAGGGGTGTAATTAACTGATGTGGGAGTGAAGATATGGTGTCATAATAACTTTGAAAAGCCACTTTAACAAATTCCAAATGAATAATAACCATGCAGAAAACAGCTCAGGTCTGAGTGATGCCAACAAGCAAATTGCTACATTAATACTATCAAATTGAAATGGTGATTTATTTATTTTTCTAGTTGTTGAAATTAAGTTTGTAATGGCATGGTTGAAAGTCAGTTGTTTTGCTGCCACCCCAAAGTTTCAATAAGACCTTGTTAGAGCTTGAAGATTTCTTTCCTCCCACCCCCATATGACCACCAGATGAGGAGCAGAGAGGAGTGAACTTCACAACAAAACTTGGGTACTAGACAAAAGGAAGCCGGAGGTACTGGCTTTATACTCCATTTGCACTGTCCATAGGTTGAATCCTGGCCCCATGGAAGCCAATGGAAGGGCCCCTATTTACTTCCATAAGTCCAAGGTTTCATGCATAGTTTCTAAGACTTGTGCTTTGAGTGCTTTTGTCCTGTCCTTCTGCTAAGCCTAGTAAAGAATCTTCTCCTTGAAGTTGTGTGTATTAATACTCATTGGGAAGCCATCAGGCACTAGAGTCTGTGGGGACTAGTTGTTCGAAAGGCAAGCTACCAGGTATCTGAAGTGCACTGGAGTGTCACCACAACCACAGTAACACCATGGAGTGGGGTTAATTACAATGTATATTTTAGGATGGCTGGAACATCAGTTCCGTGCCTCTTTTGAAAGCCACACAGTAGTGCCCTATATGATTTAAATGACTTACTGAATTGTAAATGAATCCTTTTAAAAAAGAATTAACAACACCTCTGTATAAGTAAAATGGCTAGATATTGTCCACATACCAAAAATCTGTCTTGGGATTTATGATTACTTCTCTTCATTCAGTGACAATGAAAGGAACACTCATATAGCTACACCGATGAACAGCCTTTATTGACACCATACATCACTACTGGTATATAAATAATCTTTAAAAGATGCCTATTGGTTGCCCTGGTTGGACAATAAAAATGAAAAATAACTTCAGAGTGAAAACAGTACTACCAACAACCTTAGATCTTGTACTAGCAGACATAATAGGTTTGTAGCCTCTTGGATATTTTTATTTCTCTGTTTCTGAATTATTTAAAGGAAAATAACCAAGTGTAACTGTGAGCTATGCAGCTCTACCCTGCAAATGTAGTCTCTTCTCATTTGGTATGTGAGAGTAAATCCACATGATTTATTTATAGACTCCCAGGCTTTTCTATGGTGCTCATCACCACAGTAGCTGAATGCCTCATAAACATTAATGGAGTTAACTTGACAGTGCCTACACTGAGAGGCAACATTCTCTCCATTTATAAGATGGGTAACTGAAAACACAGAAAGAAAAGGAGGACTTGTGGCACCTTAGAGACTAACCAATTTATTAGAGCATAAGCTTTCGTGAGCTACAGCTGAGCTGTAGCTCACGAAAGCCTATGCTCTAATAAATTGGTTAGTCTCTAAGGTGCCACAAGTCCTCCTTTTCTTTTTGCGAATACAGACTAACACGGCTGTTACTCTGAAACCTGAAAACACAGAGATTGGTACTTGCCCAAGGTCACTATGTCTCTAGTAAAGCCAGAGATGGAACTCAGATCTCAGTACAGTGTCTTAGCCTCCAGACCATCCTTCCACAGTATCACTCTCATACACCACAAATTTACAAGAATTGCTCAGGGTAACATTTGATCTTGTTCTTATGACAAAACATAAGTCTCACCCCATTCCAATGCCGCTCATAGAAAACATATCCAACCCTTCCCCAAACATCCACATTTGAGACACTAGCGTTGCCCTGATGACTGTTAAATTGATACAGATATTCACCAGATAAAAGTTTGCCTTTCTAAAAGGAATCACCACAAAAGTAAATGACCTCTAGCTGTCAGATGTGTAATGCTGATCTCCAGGGTTCAGCGGGAGCAGGACTCAATATCAGCCTACAATCACAATGGATAGTATGCAGGTTCCTTCACTCCTCCCCCAAAACCCTCACACTCCTGGGGCACGGAGCTGACCTCGTCACTCAGGGAGGATGACCTCTGCCAGCACCCTTGAAATCCGCTCAACAAAGTTCCAACGAGAATGGAAGGTTTAAACCAAGACTTTTTGCAACAGAGGTTTTGACAGAAGAACCATTTGTCTTTGGAGCTACTGTTACAGCCAAAGAGCATATTCCAGTCTCTTCTTATTTAAATAGGGTGCGTATTGGAGAATCCATTTCTTTAAGTCTGCGAAATACCCTCCAGGGAAGGCGGCAGAGGCATACTAACATCTTTTTCTGACAATTCAGAAATAAAGGTGGTGGGACATCCGTTGGACAATGAAATACTATATGTTGCTTTAATGATCACCATGTATGGTGCATATGGAGTTGTACGTAATGAGACAATACATGTTGTTGGGTTTCATCAGCAAGAATTTGGAATGGCCGCATTACTTACAAGAAGCAAAGAGGCTTCTGGGGCCAGATTCTTGCAGATATGGTATATCTTTAGGGGCTGTCTATGCATAAAATGCTGCAGCAGTGCCGCTGTAGTGCTTTAGTGAAGACACTACCTACACCAGTGGAGGGTGAGGTGGGGGTGTTTCTCCTGTTGGTGAAGGTAATCCACTTCCCTGAGAGGTGGTAGCTAGGTCAATGGGAGAATTCTCCCATCAATCTAGCACTGTCTACACCAGGGGTTAGTTTGGTTTAACTGCACCATTCGGGTGTGGATTTTTCTCGCCCCTGAGCAACACAGTTATATCATCTTAATTTCCTAGTGTAGGCTAGGCCTTTTGATGTGGGTATTCTTACTGACTTCAGTCAGACTATTCATAGGAGTAAGGGTTGTAGTATCATGCCTTTAGGTCTGACCTGACCAGGCATTGCAGAGCAGTAGTGGGGAAGGTATGTATAACTTAAAAACCAGAAATATCTTATCTTCTTTCATATTTCAATAAAAGATTAAATACTTGTGTAGTTTGAAGATTAAATACTTGTAGTTTGTCATAAATGAGTTAAACATCCCAAATTTTTAACTTGGCTCCTAGAATTAGAATTCATAATGAATCAATTTAATAAATTCTTTCTTTCTGTTAGCAGAACTACTGTCCGTTCAAAGATCATCATTTTCTGGATTTTATTGTTTGAAATTGCTCAGTGAAAAATTTCACAAATTCAACTTTCTCTGTGCATGCCATTCAAAATTCAGGGTGTGTTGCTTAGTTGTAACAACAGAATTTACATGGTTATTGTTTCTATTGCCTGATTGGATGAGCAATAACTCACTTTGGAAATGCTTGGGGAAAGCAAATGTAAAATTAACTGTTGCATCATGGGAGTTGAGAATGTATATTTCCATTGTACAGTACTTTAAATATAATTTTTATGTCTCCAGTGATGTGTATGGTTGATTTCCTGTCCCAAAGAACTTAGAATCTTATCTATGCAGCACATCCATGAGTAAGGGATAGTAAAAACCCCAGGAAAAGGTTGGGGAGGAATTGTGCCTTGGAAGCTGGTGTAGTATACTCTTGGCCCGCTTTGTAGGCCTGCGAGGGAGGGGAGAATAGAGCTGGGAGGACCCACACTTCCAAGGGAGCACTTCTCGGAATGTAAGGAAAGTTATTCTGCCTGGCCCTTGCATGAAGCATAGACAGAAAGATCTCTTAGAGACAAACAAATTTATTTGAGCATAAATTGCATCCGATGAAGTGAGCTGTAGCTCACGAAAGCTTATGCTCAAATAAATTTGTTAGTCTCTGAAGTGCCACAAGTACTCCTTTTCTTTTTGAGGATACAGACTAACATGCCTGCTACTCTGAAACCTGTCAGAAAGATCTCTGTGCCTCTTCTTCAACCTGCACACTCTCATAATGACTAGGCTCAATCTAACCCTAATTTAGGATGAGAAACAGAAAGTAACAACATAGGGCAGAGGTGGGAAAGAGATATAATGGGGAGAAGACAATTGCCCAGATCCTCCAGCACATAAATACCTTTGAGGCTCTGGGCCACTATGAGTACATGGCCATATGGGGGACTAGTAAATATGGTTAGTTACAATTATGTATTTATTTGTTAATGATGTCTTATGTATTTAAACTAAAGCTATAGTTTATATGCAGGCTTGAAAAATGAGTTGCTTTTTTTTTTAGGGATTAACAATAGAGGAATGGCAGGAAATGGTGTCAGGAGGTGAATTTTTTTTTTTTTTTTTTTTTTACATGCTTCATGTGAAATATCAGCTGTTCTGGCTGCTGCAGCTGGCAACCATATTTTTGAAGAATCAGTTAAAGTTTCTGCAATTTATCATTTCTGTTACTTAAGGTTAGGTTCTTGTTATGAGAATTCATAACCAAGTATAAGTTTATAGATAACTACCAGAGCTTTCGAATCATGGAGGCTTTTCATCTTCCCTTTTCAATTAAGAGGACTGATGTAGCCCTAGCCAAAAGACTTTTTCTGCCGTCCACACAATGTATCATAACTGGGGTTGACCATGTTTGCCTGAAAACTAGTAATGTCCTTGACTGCATGGTTTTTCCAAATGTCCTTGTTGGTTTTACAGAAAACAGCACTTCTCCACCGTTTTCACTAACTCCATCTGACAGGCCACCTGAAAGAGCCATCGATCAACTGAGATGCAGAAAGTGATCAAAAGCTGGCTGATCATGTGTTCACTTCCAGGATCTTCCCCTACCAGTCCTGTGTCACATTGCCATGTCCTTCTTACCAAGAGCCTGATCCATCTCCTATTGACTTGAGTGGAAATTGGATTAAGTCTAAATGATGACTAGCATGTGGATTCTTATGGCTCGGTTTAATTCTCAGTAAAGTTAGTGAAAATAATCCTATTGACCTCAGAGGGAGTTGGATCAGGTCCTTTGTGTCTGAAAAAAAAAGGTAGTTGACACTAGCATTAAAATATGCAATTTCAGTTCACAACCCAGACATGGGTTTTGTTACAGATTTGTTCAATGTTTGGATGGAATTCACAGCCTGTTGAGCTAAGCTGACCATTTATTAAAATTTTTCCATGTAAATCTTCTGTTTGGAAAAACTCTGGATTACTTAGCACATGATCAGAATTGCCAGCTGCAGCCAGCCATTTCAGTTGCTAGCATCAGAGACCTGTATACAAAGTTCCAAAATTTTATTGTGCCTTAATTGCTGAAAAGGGAGAGCTGTCTAGCAGAATTTTTGTGAGCATTAATAAACTCTCTTGGTAGTTATATAAAAATTTAGGGTAGTCTATTAACGAAAAATGTGTTAATGCAGGTGTTGAGTGTACTGCAATGAAATTACAGTACTCAAGAGCTTGTTTGTTGTACTCGGTTACATGTTCTGTAATACTTCCAGGTATTCATACTGAACTCAAACAAATGAAAACATAGATTAAATCCTGTTAAAATTGAAAATAAAGTTAATGACAATAAAGAAAAGGAGGACTTGTGGCACCTTAGAGACTAACCAATTTATTTGAGCATAAGTTTTTGTGAGTTACAGCTCACTTCATCGGATGCCTTCAGTGGAAAATACAGTGGGGAGATTTATATACACAGAGAACATGAAACAATGGGTGTTATCATACACACTGTAAGGAGAGTGATCAGGTAAGATGAGCTATTACCAGCAGGAGAGCGGGGGTGGGGGATGGGAGGGGGAAACCTTTTGTAGTGATAATCAAGGTGGGCCATTTCCAGCAGTTGACAAGAGAGAGGTTCTTACAACTACAATACCCACCTGCTGAAGTGAAGAAACAGATTGACAGAGCCAGAAGAGTGCCCAGAAGATACCTACTGCAAGACAGGGCCAACAAAGAAAATAATAGAACGCCACTAGCCATCACCTTCAGCCCCCAACTAAAACCCCTCCAACGCATCATCAAGGATCTACAACCTATCCTGAAGGACGACCCATCACTCTCACAGATCTTGGGAGACAGGCCAGTCCTTGCTACAGACAGCCCCCCAACCTGAAGCAAATACTCACCAGCAACCACAAACCACACAACAGAACCACTAACACAGGAACCTATCCTTGCAATAAAGCCCGTTGCCAGCTGTGTCCACATCTATTCAGGAGACACCATCATAGGGCCTAATCACATCAGCCACACTATCAGAGGCTCGTTCACCTGCATATCTACCAATGTGATATATGCCATCATGTGCCAGCAATGCCCCTCTGCCATGTACATTGGCCAAACTGGACAGTCTCTATGTAAAAGAATAAATGGACACAAATCAGAAGTCAAGAATTATAACATTCAAAAACCAGTCGGAGAACACTTCAGTCTCTTTGGTCACTTGATTACAGACCTAAAAGTGGCAATTCTTCAACAAAAAAACTTCAAAAACAGACTCCAATGAGAGACTGGTGAATTGGAATTAATTTGCAAACTGGATACAATTAACTTAGGCTTGAATAAAGACTGGGAGTGGATGTGTCATTACACAAAGTAAAACTATTTCCCCATGTTTATTTCCCCCCACCCCCCACTGTTCCTCAGACGTTCTTGTCAACTGCTGGAAATGGCCCACCTTGATTATCACTACAAAAGGGGTCCCCCCTGCCCCCGCTCTCCTGCTGGTAATAGCTCACCTTACCTGATCACTCTCATTACAGTGTGTATGGTAACACCCATTGTTTCATGTTCTCTGTGTATATAAATTTCCCCACTGTATTTTCCACTGAATGCATCCAATGAAGTGAGCTGTAGCTCACGAAAGCTTATGCTCAAATAAATTGGTTAGTCTCTAAGGTGCCACAGGTCCTCCTTTTCTTTTTGCGGGATACAGACTAACACGGCTGCTACTCTGAAACCTGTTAATGACAATGTTTGTAGCAACTGAATCTTCTAAGTGAAGAAACCAGTCCATAATGAATTTAGAGGAAATATTTTTTCCAAGCAGACTCCCCATGATTTCCCAAGATTTATTGTAATAAATATCATTGCCATAAAAACAACTTCAGCCAAGGACTTCTGACAACTTCATTTTTAGTCTGGTCAGCTAAGGTAAACTGAGATGTCCAAGGAGAGTTGGGGAAAGAGTTTACTTGCGGTAATTGTAATAAAGGAAGTTTATAAACCACAAGCTGTTACAATTCAAAAGTGAACAACTGAATATTATTTCTAACAGATTTTTTATTTCCATTTTTTATTGCCATCTTCTTGGCAAGCTGGTGCTACTTTGGGCTAGTGGGAATGGGATTGTTTTGAGGTTAGGGCACTGTTATTTATTTTAGATAAATGAAAGTATAATCACTGCACACTTTCACTGCATAAATTCAAGTTTTGTAGTTTTAAATCCTAGGACTTTGTTTTACAGCCTTAATAAAACACACCATAAGTAAAGATCAAATCATAGCATCCATTTGTTTCTGGCACTGAAATTCATTTGTTCAACTTCACATGTGTGAACAAATACTAACAATGTACTATTTGCCTACTACACTTTCTAAATTAATTGTTTCTGCCAATAGAACTCTAATTCTGTTTTGCAATTTCTATAGCCTGATTCTATGGCAAAATATTAACCCTGGAAGGAACCATTTGTAGCTATAAAATATTAGAAAATGTAACTCAAATATGTTTATAAATGATTCTGGAAGGTGAACATTTATGGCTGACAATTTTATTTTGTAGTCAAATGAAAGCTTAATCTCACCTTTGATCTCAGTAAAATCAAAATCTCAACTACAGCTTCTGATGGCTTGCATTTGCAGTTATTTTTTAAAAAAAAACAATGATAAATTTGATAGACATACAATACATGGTATCATGTTTGAAATGGAGTTTCTCTACACAGAGTTGACTGCAGAATTGCAACAGAAGTGCTGGCAGCTTTATGCAAATTAACCATAGGAGGGAGCCTTTCCTCTTTAAGGATATAAGGAATCAAGGCCTTTACAAATTAAAGATGTCTTTAGTAACAGACTATGGTGTCTACCAACCAGTTTTTATTCTGGTAAAAAAAAATACTCCTATTCTGTTAAGATGCTCTATGGCAACTTCACAAAAGGTAACATTTACACAATAGCATAGACTTCAGTTTCTATAGGCACACATAGAGCAATTTCCAAAACCTACTCTGAAGAGCACATAAGGTGTGATAACACTTTTAACATTACTGGGATTCACTCATTGTTAGAAGAAAGCTGCTTATTTAAATCTTTGCCAACATCAATAGAGGCTGCTGTGGGAAAGAATGTTTGTTTGCTGTTTTAATGCCTGTTTGGGTTGCGGCCTACCTTTGTAGTCACTGACTGCTGTATCCTCAGCATGTATCGGAGAATAAAGTCTCAATGACTCCCTTACGTCTTCGAATAAAATTAGGGGTGGTTTACACAGAAAAGTTTCACTTTTTAAAGTAAAATCAGGTTTAAAATCAATTTGGCTAATCTGCTGGAAACCCCCATGTGAACAACTGACTTGTATTGCTTTCACTTAATTTGGTTAAAAGAAAAGGAGTACTTGTGGCACCTTAGAGACTAACCAATTTATTTGAGCATAAGCTTTCGTGAGCTACAGCTCACTTCATCGGATGCATACAGTATGCTCACGAAAGCTTATGCTCAAATAAATTGGTTAGTCTCTAAGGTGCCACAAATACTCCTTTTCTTTTTGCGAATACAGACTAACACGGCTGTTACTCTGAAACCTTAATTTGGTTAGGCACCCTACCGAGGAGAGAGGTAGATATTAGTTGTTGGGTAAGTACTGGGGGGGAAAATAACAGAGGGGAGAAGAATATGATTTTTGGAAGAAAAATGAAGAGTGAGAGAGAAGGATGAGCAAAAGCAAAGGATTAAATTAAAAAGATTATTTTTTGCAGTGTTTGTAGCTGTGTGGGTCTCAGGATATGAGAGAAGGTGGGTGAAGTAATACATTTCATTGAGCCAACTTCTGTTGGTGAGAGACCTGAAGAAGAGTTCTGTGGAGCTTCAAAGCCTGTCTCTCTCACTAATAAAAGATATTACCTCACCCAATTTCTCTCTCCCATTTTATTTTGACATTAAACTGTGGTCACTGAAAACACATTTAATTTTCTAAAGGGATTTATGGCTGAATTTTTGTAAGCTCTCAGAAGATATTTCATGGGTTGCTTGTGCCTGTTGGTTCATCTCTAGGCTTGCGGAGGGACTCTGCTATTTTCCTTCTTTAAGTGGCCAAGGAGGGAGTTCCTCTGGCTCAGTTGTTCTCAACCTTTTCCACACCATGACCCCATGTTACAACAGCAAAAGGTTTCAGCACCCTACTCCCACCTACTCATTAAACCAACCAACTCCTATTCAAGTTAAAGGAAAGACTGCCATTAAGTTGAATGGGAGTTGGATAAGACCTAGAACAGTTAGTCACGATGCCCCTATATTTGATGTGATTGCAAATCCCAAGTTGAGAAGCCATTCTTGGTCTAGACTGGAGCAGGAGTGGGCTGCAGATTCTCACCTGTGCTGGCCTGCCTTTCCAGCTCTCATGGAGCTGCTTCTCCAGACGTAGCTCTTACCCGTCTCTCCAGCTCTCCCCCGTACCTCATATGAGCCCCTGCCTTCCCAGCCCCTTCCTTCCAAATTAATCTGTTCCCTGGCTTGTTCTGAAATCTGCCCCTGTCAACAAAATATTTGGGCTTCATTATTTTGAACAAAAGCTAAAGACCACATTTTCCCACAGCGTTTAACGAAGACAATATGCATGTTTTAACAGAAGCCTCTTTCACCATGGTGTTCTGCCTCCTCCCCATGTACGTGAGGCACATGAAGCACCTCAGGCTCCTGGAGTGGAGGGTGAAGGACTCCAACGGCCCCTCTGGCAGGGGACCTTAGCGCATGCCCTCGCTACAATGAGTTGGACTGGCTCCTCTCTAAGGCTGTGGGTACGGCGCCTGAAGTGACTCTCTACCCTCTCCTTGCCCGTGCCCTTCATTGGCATCCCTTTTAATTGTATGCCTGGATACCAATGAAGGGTGCAGCCAAGGAGGCAGCGGGGATCTCAGAGGAAGTTCCAGAAGGAGTCCTGAGGGAGACAGAGGAAGAAGAGCTTGTAAATCTGCACCTCTATCTGGCAGACCTGTTCAGGAAGCCCATCCCCCCATTTGCCCTGAGAACACAGAACCACTGTAGGAACAAGCGTCTGATGCTGGTAAGTTTTTACAGTGGTGCCCCACCCTCCCCGACAATATTCCCTCTTGCTCTGGTGCTACAAGCCTCAGCCTGCCACCTCCCGCCCCACACACGCAAGCTCCCAGCCCTGGTGCACCCTGACATGGTCCTGAAGCAACACATGGCTGTAAATCAATAATTTTATTGAAATCCCATGACCCGCTGTAAAGCATATAGTGGAAGCTATAACACATTTATTAATGAGCAGTCACTGTGCCTCTGTCTCTATGCATTTCTTGACCATCACTGATAATGATAGTCCCTGGGCTGTGTGAAAAGGGGCCTGGAGAAGGGAGGGCGCGGGTGGATTTTGAAAGGGCCCCAGGGGGAAAGAACAGTTTGTCATGACAATTATGGTTGTGCAAATACCCAACACCATCTCTCTCCACTCCCGTCCCCTTTGTCTTTCCTTCATCTTATGAGTGGGAGCCATGTGGAATGGGAATAGGGGTGGTTGGTGGCTTAAGTGCAGGCTCGCCTAGGTCAGGGAAGGGAAAGGGAACAGTTTGTTTGCTGAGGAAAATCAAAGCAATCCATTCTCTCTGTGACTATTTCAAGTATTTTGAACCATTCCCAGTCTCTGGCATCCGTCATGAAAGCTGGGAGAAGCAGGGGGGTGGGTGAAGCATCCGCTTAGGCAGTTGCATAAATACAATGCTGTTTCCCTTATCGGGGAGAGGCGATTGCCATGCGCAATCCAAAACTTCAGGGAAGAAAATTCACTTCTGGAGTCACTCTCTGTGTTCCATGTCCCTTTCAGTGCTGCTTGCTGGACACGGGCTGGATCATCTGGTGATGTGGAGGGCCTAGGGGTGAGTGGATGTTTTCTGTCCTCTTCCAGGGGAACTCCATCTGCTAGCTTAGAATAGTCAATTTCCTCTTGAATTGCCACTCAGGCCTGTAAATATAATTCAGTACATTTCTGGTGTAGCAGAAATTCAAGATGGTTCTTCAGGTTTAATGGCAGGGCAAATGTGCTTGGTTCATCTTCGTAGCTCACCAAACCCTTCCACTCAGCAATAGGTAGAGGGGTCACCATTAGCAGAGACTTCTCTTTGGCATAGGTGTCCGCCATGGTACTAGGAAGCACATTTCTTTTTTCCATTCCAATACCTTCAGAACTGCTATGTTCTCCAAGTGGTGGCCAGCCTTTAAAGAAAAAAAAGGTGACTGGTAATATTATCCCTGAAGGAACCAAACCACACCCCAAGCAGTCCCTTGATGGACTGCAAACATTACAACATTTAAATAAAAGTAATGCAGGTATCTTACCATATTTACCCTCTGCTCCTTCCTCGTGGGCTGCATAAGTAGTCTGAAGGAAAGAGACTGCAACATTTGCATTCCCGGGATTCTAAAGACTACCAATATTGTAGCCTTCGGCAGCACAGTTATGTTATGTGTGTGGGGGGATTTAGGTACCTGTCAAGGAAAAGTGAAATAGAATGCAACCCTTGCCTTTGACTTGGTAGGCTATTCCAATGCCAACAGGGAAACCATTCCAGTGCTTGGGCAGTAGCAGCACCACAGAGGTAGCAGAGGAAGACCTGCTGCTTGGCATAGATAGCTGCCAAGAGCACTTGGACTTTCTCCGGGAAAGGGAGGAATGGGCTCCTAGGTAGGATGAGGCATTCCTGCAGTGGAGAGGCAGCGCAGGCAATGGGTCCATGCAGAGAGAGAAGGGGATCATGCGGTTCCTCATTCAACTGGTGATAGAACACTTTTGGGGCCTGCCGCTCCTGTATGGGAATGGGCTTCACCTACTCCTTCTCTAGCTAGCACACAGCCTACTGCTGAGGTGGTGAATCCCACCACTCCGCAATGGGAAGGAGCATGCTGGATGCCCAACACATCCTCATCCACTGAAATCCCTCACAGAGAACCCACCCCACCCCCCAGGATTCAGTGAGGGAACAGTGAGCCTGATCCCCTCCCTGTTGTCCAACCTGTGTTTGTTCCCAGACCCATGCAGAAGATGTTCCTGTTTGTACCCCTGCACAATATTCTGCAACCATTTCCCTGCTCCTCTCTCTCCTGGCCCTTCCCCTCTCCCCACATGTCCATAGACATGGTTTGCCCACTTTTCTCAGTGAATTTAACCGTTTTTGGCTCATTTTTTCTCGTTATAAACCCCATTTTGTTCAATGTATGCCTGTTCCTTGTGGGTTGGTTTCCCAACCCTGAACTGGTTTGCAACTGATCAGTAGATGCCAAGGCTTAACAGCTCCAAAGCATGATAGCCACCCACTTATGTACTGGTATGGATTTCTGAAATCAAGTGGTCTGGCACTGAAGGGTTGTTGCAAGCTGCTCAGACAACTCTGTGAAGGTCTGCTTCCCCATTCAGAAGTTCTGGAGCCACTGGTCATCATCCCAAGTTTCCAAAACTATGTGGTCCCATCACGCCATGCTGGTTCTCCTGGATCAGAAATGGTGGTCCACCCATGGGCATTCCATTGCAATCCTGGCACTTAGCACTTTCCTTGGGACTACTGCAGATTTTAATTCCCCTTCTGAGTCAGTCATCTTCACCATCTCAAATTTTTATGGACCAATTCTGCCCAGTATCCGATGCTAAACCACACGAGCATTTGTGCTTTGGACAGGAGCAGAACCACATCATCATACACTTGCTTCATATCTCCAACATAGTTCAGAGAGATGGCCAGGAGCTGCTGATGCCAAATGTGTGAAGGCCGCACACAGTGTCAGCAGTTCCCAGAGTCTCTGGGATACTCCCATTTCAGGGGTGGTGCTACTGTGCCATACTGAAAAGGATTAGTGTGTGTGCAGCACACAGGTATATTCCTGTGCACAGCATGTACCCGTGCCCAGCTTGGCATATGTGGACACTTGGTGTGGATATGGGAAACACCTGCTAGCAATACATGGATAAGTACCCAGGGAAGTGCACAAGCATAGATGCAGCCTAAGCATAGTACAGAATCCATAGTCTAGGGTGAGGGTGGGAGGGACTAAAGTGGTTTAAAGCCACTTTTGCACACTCCTAATCCTGGCCTGGTCTGCGATCATCAGAATAATTGAGTCAGTCCTGGGAGCCTGTCTAGGTTACAGCAGCCTGTCCCCGGCTGCCTATGGGCAGCAGCTCTGACCAGAATCTATCCCTGATGTGCCTCTTCCACCTGCAACCTCACCCCAGCACATACTCTATGCTATATTTGTGAGGCGGTCCTTGGAAGACATTCTTATGGCAGTGCTGGAGGAATCTTCTCCCAGCTAAATGTGGGGCTTTTAGAGCTACTTCATGTCACATCTAAAGAGGCTGGAGCAGGGCTAGGGATCTTGCCATTGCAACTAGCACTCTCTCCAGCTAGCACTATGGTAACCAATGGCAGGAAAGTTGACTTGTTTCTATTCTGTTTTCTTTTTTTTTTAATAAGCTTTAAACTGAGGCTGCATTCACTAAAATTCAAGAACCATTCACGCAAACCTGGGCTGAATTATGCTTTGATATTAGATTCTACAGATATTTTTAGTCTCTCAAACTCCTGATGCAAAACCGGCTGAACTTCAGTCATTTTGGTTGACTTTTACTTCGAAAATATGAGTTCATCCAAGTCAAAAACTAAAAGCAAAATTTGGGAGTGAGGATTGGTTGAACCTATATGGACCAAAACCAAAGAAAATAATTGGACAGATGGTTGCAAAGTTGAAATCATTGACTATCACAGAGTTCTTGCTGGAGTGAGTCTTTTTTTCTCTTACTAATGCTAAGTAATATCACAATCTTGTGTGTTTCTTACTCTCATTTTCTCTTCATCTCAGTTCTTTCTTTTTTTGCTCTATACCATCTCTCCCTCTCCTTTTACTCTTCCTATTTCCCTATTTCTGTCTGACTCTCACCAGCTCTCTCTTCTCTCTAATTCTACTCCTCTACTCTCCCTTCTCGCTTCTTTCTCAGAGGGCATTACCCATGATATGTAACTGAAAACATCACCAGAACATTTATGCAAATTAAGCACTGATTGGGTCTGCATCATCCACACTTTATTTACAAATGGTACATTTTCAGTGCTTATTGAGAAAAATAAGGAGCTGGCCTGAATGAAAAGATGTTTGAAAATCTCTAACATTTCCAAAATATGGACCTTCCATGGATTTGTACTCCATCTGTACTTTACCTAAAGCAAAAACTTAGTTTGTAAATCATTGCTTTTTTGACAGTACTGAATTGAAATCAAATTATAATCTCTTTGACCTCTTATCTTTAGATCTGAAATTTGGCTGTTCCATGTGGCTTCTGCATGTTTTTAATGTGCCAAAATGAACTGGCAATGGAAAAATATAAAAAATGACACTGTATCAGTAGATAAAATGATTCTAAAACTGTCAAGAAAAAAATCAACGGGAGATTAGAGTACAGAAGGCCAATTTTGCTTGAATCCCAGCTGTCTTCTGCCCCAAGATCTGCACAGTTTGAGGAGATTGTGTAATACTTTCAGGGAGCCAGTTACAATTCCCTGATTTTTTTGGGCTTCATACTTTCAGACTGTCTGAGTTACTTTAGTGATTGTTTCAGGGGGAAACCTAATTGTAAAATTTATTGAGGATTTTTTAAAAAGGGGATGATGAAGTGGCATTTAGGCACTATAGGCATTTAGGCAAATAAAGAAAGCATCATAGCTTGGCGTAGGGCTGTCCCCCAGACTGAAACCATTCTGAGAAAATCCAAAGTTACCACAGTTCTGTAATGAACAGGCTAGGGAGTATGTTTACCACTGCCCTTTATTGGATGGAATCAGAACTGCTCCACATGTAGGTCATGGATGCTACGCTGCTAATAGTTAACAGAAAGGATAATCTCTCTTATGTAGTAGAGTCCTCTGCTATCCTCTTTATTGCTGAGAAGTTTTGAGTCCCTTTTATTGTGCAATGTAGTAACATCGATGAAATCCTTGGTGTGTATGGATTTGTTACAATTTGCTTCTTTCCTTATTTGCATAGGGCTCTGATCTTGCAACTGGCTTCGTGCAGAGCTCCAATGACTTCAGCAGGCCTCCACATGGATGCAGGCATCCACCCCATACAGCTCCTTGCAGGATCAGAGCCTACGCCATCATTAACTGCTTTTATATAATAGCCCTGAAGAACAATTTTGACAAATGTAGGAAGCTATTCATTAGTATATGGGATTTTTCAAGCAACAAAGGCTTAGTTGTGACTAACTCTATCAACTACTCATCTTGGAGAGATATTATTAATGGTCGTGAGGACAAAGCATTGTCTTTGTTC
This sequence comes from Lepidochelys olivacea, assembly GCF_965140295.1. Classification (NCBI taxonomy): domain Eukaryota; kingdom Metazoa; phylum Chordata; order Testudines; family Cheloniidae; genus Lepidochelys; species Lepidochelys olivacea. The sequence continues at coordinate 135,085,238 of NC_140411.1, read as the reverse complement.
ATTCACTCACTAGCTCATAAATAATAATGCTGAATGTAAATATTAGAGGTTTAGTATACGTTTTTCTTTGTTTTTATTGTTTCTAATGTTAACTGCCTCTTTTGCCTCTGTCTCCACATTGTGTTCTAGAATTGGAATTTTTTTCCCAAGAGTAGATCGGCAACAGAAGTGTCGCTGTGCTAGGCTAATCTAATCAGTCACATCACAGATCCTCAAAGAGCTTAGTGTCCTTTCATGTTTAGTTTTGCTAGAATCATTTCCAGTGCAATTACATACTCTGTTCTGCTTAGGGATTTGAAATACATTTAGGATTACTATTAAAAATGCAGAATTATGTCCAAAATGACCTTGCTTTGTTTTTTCTTATTAATCCAAGAAACACAGAAGGAAGTCAGTACTATGCCAATCAGGTGTTTTAGATAGGATAAGGATAAACAAGGATTTAATTTTGAGTAAGTAAAAGAGAAATTATATCAGCAGAATGTCCACTTTGTCAACATTTCCCAAAATTCCAACCTTGTTTCTGACCAGGCCTCTTCGTGTGAATCAGTATGAAAGTTTATATTCTGCTCCAAACAGAGACTCTCCAGTTCTTGTGTGTTACTTTTGATTGGTGTGTTTTATTTTTATTGTGGGAATAATTTTATAACCTGCTTCTGCTTCCAAGAGTGGCTGACATTTTGAGATGAGCTGGAGCCTGTTCATTTTCACACTTGAAAGGTACTTTCTATGTGATGCCTACAGCTCTTTCCACTGTAATCCCAGCTATACTGTAATTCCTGATTACATCCTGGATAGTAGGAAAACTGTTAGTTATAGGCAATAAAAATGGTTCTCACACATGCCAACTCTTGTGAATTAATCGCGAGAAACACGATTTCTAAGTATCATTAATCCTGACTCATGATCTTGATAGAATTCTCAATTGTCAGGATTATTTTTTTTCAGCCGTGGCTACGCTGTCAGCCCTGGGAAGCCAATGTTCCCCTGCCAGCCTGGGAAGTAGGAGAGAGGACCCACCCCGCAGTCCCCCCAATCCCCGCCATGGCTGGGGAGGGTGAAGAACCCTAAGAGGATCAGGGGTAAGGCTGGGGGGGCTGAACTATGGCCTGGGAGCTGCAGGGGGGCTGAAGTGAGGAAGGTGGGGGCTGATGCCTGACTAATCTAATTGCCTTCTATGATGCGATAACTGGCTCTGTGGATGAGGGGGAACCAGTGGACATGTTATTCCTTGACTTTAGCAAAGCTTTTGATCCGGTCTCCCACAGTATTCTTGCCAGCAAGTTGAAGAAGTATGGGCTGGATGAATGGACTATAAAGTGGATAGAGAGCTGGCCAGAGCATCAGGCTCAATGGGTAATGATCAATGGCTCCATGTCTAGTTGGCAGCCGGTATCAAGCGGAGTGCCCCAAGGGTCGGTCCTGGGGATGATTTTGTTCAATATCTTCATTAATGATCTGGAGGATGGCGTGGACTGCACACTCAGCAAGTTTGCAGATGACGCTAAACTGGGAGGAGTGGTAGATACGCTGGAGGATAGGGATAGGATCCAGAGGGACCTAGACAAATTAGAGGATTGGGCCAAAAGAAACCTGATGAGGTTCAACAAGGACAAGTGCAGAGTCTTGCATGTAGGACGGAAGAATCCCATGCACCAGTATAGACTAGGGACCAAATGGTTAGGCAGCAGTTCTGTAGAAAAGGACCTAGGGGTTACAGTGGACGAGAAGCTGGATATGAGTCAACAGTGGGTCCTTGTTGCCAAGAAGGCTAATGGCATTTTGGGCTGTATAAGTAGGGGCATTGCCAGCAGATTGAGGGATGTGATCATTCCCCTCTATTCGACATTGGTGAGGCCTCATCTGGAGTACTGTGTACAGTTTTGGGCCCCCTACTTCAAGAAGGATGTGGAAAAATTGGAAAGCGTCCAGCGGAGGGCAACAAAAATGATTAGGGGACTGGAACACATGACTTATGAGGAGAGGCTGAGGGAACTGGGATTGTTTAGTCTGTGGAAGAGAAGAATGGGGGGGATTTGATAGCTGCTTTCAACTACCTTAAAGGGGGTTCCAAAGAGGATGGATCTAGCCTGTTTTCAGTGGTAGCAGATGACAGAACAAGGAGTAATGGTCTCAAGTTGCAGTGGGGGAGGTTTAGGTTGGATATTAGGAAAAACTTTTTCACTAGGAGGGTGGTGAAGCACTGGAATGCTTTATCTAGGTAGGTGGTGGAATCGCCTTCCTTTGAGGTTTTAAAGGTCAGGCTTGACAAAGCCCTAGCTGGATGATTTAGTTGGGGATTGGTCCTGCTTTGAGCAAGCGGTTGGACTAGATGACCTCCTGAGGTCCCTTCCAACCCTGATATTCTATATTCTATGATTCATGCACACACCCTGGGGATGGGCAGGGGGAGTTAAAAAATCCAGACACTTGAGCTAAAAACACAATATAACTTTTTTTAAAAATCTCATTTGGGGGCCAGTTTCATGATTTTTTGGGAGGGGTCTGGCTCATTTTTGATCTCTTGAAGTTGGCAAAACTGGGTTCTTAAGTTGCTGTACCTATAGTTTTAAAAACATTTGGGACATTTCCTTCTTTAGAGACAGCAGGTTCCCAGATCCTGATGTCAGAGATCCTGAAACCAATGAGAGCAGTTCAAAAGCTGTCATAGAGAGAGAAATGGTTCACAAGTGCAACTTCTGAAAGCCATCTTCATAAACGGTGAAATTCACCCCTTAAGAGTCAGCGCAAAGGCCCTGTACTGCTTAAGTCCCCTTTAAGCTCTCAAAATGGGTGGGACTTAACTGTATGTAGTGCATAGCTCTGGTGCTGATCCTCCACACAGGGATGAGTTTCACTCACATAGAGCTATGTGAATGAAACAAAACATATAAATATAAGATATATTATATAAAACCCACCAATTTTGCTTTGCTGGTATTAATCACGCCTTATATTTGATTGTCTTTGAACATTTGTGTGAACAAGTTTCTGTTTGTTAGAACTTGAGAAAGCAAAATCAGGAATACTCACCTGAATAAATGTTTTCACTAGAAATGTTATCAGAGTGACTTTGAAAAGCTTGTTTTGTCTTCATACCAATAGAATAATCTAAATGTTACAAAAGTTTGTGCCTAACTTGTGACTCAAAAAGACTCATTTTTACAAAGTTTAGGTCATGCCATCAGGGAACAGAAATAATACCATATGACTTAGGTGGTCAACAATATGGTCTGGGTAATGGACAGTCAATGCTCAACCAGTTTTGCTAATATTTGGTTTTGTAAATAATTCTTGAAATAGTATAACCAAACGTGAGCTATATTGGGATGGATGACCTCTTATTTAGGACGCGAGCTCAGGTCTCTGGAGACCTGGGTTTAATTCCCTGCCCTGACACAGATTTTCTATGTGGCCTTGGGAAAGTCAAATAAACTCACTGTGCCTCAGGTCCCGCTTCTGTAAAATGGGAGCTAATAGCACTTCCCTACCTCACAGGAATATTGTAACAACATTACAGACTAGTGTGCTACAGTCCGATCAGAATGGCCATATATGAGTACCACAGTTAGACAGACACGTAGATAGAAATGAGCAGTCCCACTAAAATTAATTGGGTTTCTCCTTCACTTGAGTAACATTAAAAGGTTAAGTATTTGCATGCTTGACCCCAAAATTATAGAGAATTTATTGGAATGGAAGTGTCTCATCTATTTCACTGAAAAGGTGACAGCGCTCAGAGACCAGTGGAGAAATGCATATCATTTTGCTGCTGACTTTAGACTTGGCACAGATGCAACACTCCTGTATCTTATGGTTCTAAAACCAAACTGCAATTCCATATCTATTTTACGAATAGTTGATTCTGTGAGGCAATGATGCTGCATGAGAGCTTGAAATGTAGAAATGGGTGATCAGTGAGGTAAAAAAATCTGTGAAAGCTGTAAATCAAATAACTTAGTTAACTATAATGTTAAAAGTTCATTTTAGTGTGGAATCTGTGCTTGAAATAGTAGGGTGACACTAAAGTACATTTTAGTACATATTGTTCCTCTGATATTTTACAGTTACATTTTAATAATAATAAGCAATCCCATACTGGGACTTTGTATGGCGCAGGAGTTTGCCTCACGAATTCTGTTACAGGATGGGGGCCTTAGTGAAGTACACAACTGTCCAAGGTTCCTGGTAAAGCCATTAAATTAGTAGTTAGGAGAAATTGACAAAGGTCATAGTTCAAGTGCCCTTGATGGTACATGGAAACAAAAAAATTCTTGCCATCCTGGCTGAGCATGCTTTTTTGTGGGCCAAAATAAGCTTTGTTGTGTGCTACTGACACTAGCCCTCCTCTTTGTAATGTCTCCCTAGTCACCTCTTACTCCCACAGCCTTTTCCACAACAAACCCAGAAAAATTTAGAAAAAACAAAAACCAAACAAACCCTCGCAACTTTGGTGAGGTAGCAAAAGAAAGTCTCAGCCTTTGCTACACAGGTTTTGCTTCATTTTCATTGTTAAAATTGTTTTGTGTGTAGTAGCTTTTTGTTTTTGTTTTGCCCTAGATAAATCATAATGGGGGATGGGGCGGGGGGGGTGGGGTGAGGAGTGGGAACATAGCTAATGAAGTCACAACCTATATTGTGAACAGAGAACCTCATCCATCAAACCGTCACCTCAGGTTTCTGTACAGGGTCACAGAGGAACAAAGTACGCCTGTGTAAGGTTGAAATAGCATTGGTAAGTGTTAGTGTGTGTGAAGCTGGTGGTCTGAAGTCTATTTATTTTGTCTGAAAGGCACAAATGGCATGCTGCTGAGTCAGGGAACAAGCATGGGGGAAGTGTCCTTATCAATTATTACTAGAAGGCTAACAACCGACATTTAAGAAGTGGAATTGTACCATCTGCTTTTCCACATCTTTCGTTTTGTTTTGTGGCAGCTGTTCATTTCTGAGCTTCAGAGAGAGATGGACAGGTAAAGCTTATGTTTCCAATTGAAACAACAATGTTTTTGAACAAAGCTCTAAAGACTTCGTTAACTATGAAGAATTTGCTGAGGATGAGATTTGATTTTTATGGCATAACTTCAAGGTGCATTATCTGGGAAAACCAAATATTGGCGCTTTGTACATGTAGTTAGAAGTCTTTGTCCAAAGTAAACTTCACATAATAGTTTTTTCTGCTTGTAGCTCTTATTTCAGGGAGCCGTAGATGTTTTTAATAACTCACCATTGATTTCTGTAATTCCTAATACATTTTTGATCTTATTTGTTAGGTTTTTTTTAACTTCATCTTTGTTATCTTTTTTTTTTTAAACCTTTAGATTTATTTCCAGGATCTTTATTTGAAAAATAAATAAACAAAAATTAGGCCCATTAGCAGCCTTAGGAAGTTCAGGTAGCTAATTTTTTTTTAAAAAAAAAGACTAATTCTTTAATATACTTTAACTGAGATGTAAACAGGAAACCCTTAGAAGTATCAAGGGGTGTATTTATTTCAGAAATTAGTAGCTAAGATGTTGATGAATGGAGATGCACTCTTTTTTATGCCTTGTCAAGAAGCACTCTTTGTATGGCATTTGGTGCCTGATGTCCAAATGACCACACTGTGTAGGCGAGTTTATTTGGATACCCTCTCTGAGGATTAACATACTGCAATGGTTGAATGCCAGCAGAATCTCTTTCCTCACCACCCCCCAGGAGAATGGTTTCTGCTGAAGTCATTTTGTGTGTGCTTTTTCCTGTGTGAGGATTAGGGAATAGGAGAATGGCTTTGTGAGGAGATTCGGAGAGAGGGAGCTGAGGAGAAACTAAACACAGGGTACGAAAGACTTTAGCCTTTCAGAGTTCTTTCAGTCAATTCATTCTGGGAGACCAATTGCATGTGATACAGCAGCTGGGGTTTTGTTTTCTTTTCAGCTGTATACTGTAGGAGAAGCTGGTAAGGTTATTTTTTCCCCCTTGTTCTACTGTTCCATGATGTTGTTGTAATTGCTTTATTCAAGTGATTGTTTCAAGAGGAAGGGAAGTTGGTTAATGATGCTGGGGACACCCTGCATTGTCTCTTCTTTGTACAGCTGCTTAGTTTGCAAAGAGGTACTGTTTACAGCAAAGGGACCAGTTTCCATTGAATATCTTTGCTATTTTTTAATCAAAGTTGTTTTCGCCTCTCTTTCTGCAAAGCTAGTAAAAATAAATATATAAAAGGAACTCAGCTCTTCAGTAATGTTTGAATTTATAGAAAGCTAATTTGGGGGGAAAAGCTTTCACCTAAATGCTAAATTTGAGATGTTTGTTCTTCATTGATGTTATCAGATTTCTCACTTTTCTGGGTTAATTCCAAACCTCTCCTGGGTTTTGCGTGAGGAACATATATTAGTCTTCCTTCTCACATGGTCAACCTAGACAACAGGGGACACTTGCTCTGACAACAAAATAAAAGGAAATAAATTTCTGTAAGGAAGGTGAAAATGAGAAATACAAAATAAATAAATAAATTAAATAAATGGGGCGGGGGAGGGAGGGATGGGGGATTATTTTAGTTTAGTTTAAAAAGAAATTGCAAATAAATCCTCAGCAAGGACATTAATATTAGACACTTATTCTTACCAAAGTGCTTGTGGATAATGTAAGACGATAAATACAAGGCTAAATAGAAAAAATAAGGAATCTCTCAGAGGAATCAAAGTATTCAGATTCACATATAGTCTAATTACACCCTCTCAAAGAGGCAGTTTTCAGATTCTCATTTGAAAAAAAATTAGCTGTCCATTCCCTCCCCCTGCCCCACACATTATTTTCAGAATAGTGACTTGTGTTTGTCTGCATCTTTTATTTCCTTTCATATCATCGTGGGAAACTTTATCTTGAATTACTTGAGGATATGTGAACACAGCTTGGGGCATACCATGCCTAGTCCACAGGCAAGCTATGAAAATCCTTCCTGTGACTCAGATGAATTGCAAAGTCCATAATTACAAACAAAAGTTTCTTTTGTGGTCAGTCAAAAATCACAGACAAGGGAACTGGAGAATGATTGACACCAGTTATAGGAGTGATTGACAGAGAACCAGAAACTTGGTCCATGACATAGTATGTTAGTTTTTCAAGCAGTGTTGGTCTTTTTTTTACAGTTATTCATTTCTTTATTCCCAGTTCCCCTATTGAGTTCTGAATGATTTGCTAAAATGGTCCTTTGTAGCTATAGCCTATGGATGTCTGTATACAATGATTTACTAATCTGTTGCTGCTGAAACAAAACTGATAACTGCATCATAATCAGACCTCCTTGAAAGAATGTGTAGATTCTATACACTTTACACACTTAGCTGTTGTTCCAGTTACAGATCCCACTCTTATTAAGTAACGAAGTGCTAATGCCCAATCCTGCAAAACCATACTCACAAGGTTAGCTCTTACTAATGGAGCCGGCCCACTCATCTTAATGTGGTTACAAGTGTGAGTAAAAGTTTGGCGGATCAGTTTCCTAATCATTAATGAACTGGATTAGGAAGTGAGCCGTTACTTTTCTTTTCTTTATGGCTTTGAAACATAAACATCTATTAAAATAGACATTGATGGAATCTGTCATGGGAGCCCAATGAATGTCAAGCTCACTGGCTGAATATCAGAGTTTTGTAGACTTTTGACTTCACCATTACAGGGAAATGCTAAAAGATGGAGCACATTTTGCAACTTTACCTTTAGAATACTAACAATTTTGGCAGCAAGGGAAACATAATTCTTCTATCTCTTTGCGTTCCACACTAGATACTGTGACCCCAGGGTTAGCAGTGTAACTTAGGGCTACTCTCTAGGAGGACAGAAGTTAAATTAGTATAGTCTTATCACCTACCATTGGAGTCCTTACCCCTCCCAACTCCTAGCAATAACTCTCAGTTCTGCCAAATGGTTAGATTCATTATCTTTTGGCATCAGGATCTGTTTTCAGCAAACTGACACATCAGGTTAGGCTTCTGGCTGTGGTTCTAAAGATGGAAAAGTAGTTAAACTCCGGACTGTAGAGCAATATACACTGTTTATTATTTTCACACCACTGATTTCAGTGTGACTACTTGTGTGAGTAAACGTTTTCAGTATCAATACCCCAGTCATGAAGGAACCAATCAAAGTGAACAGTTACTATGTCTCCTTGGTTCTCTGCTATAGCACTGTTCAAACTCTGTTCATTAGTTTTCATAACTCAGCAGCATTCTTTAATGTATGAAAGTAAAAATGAGGCTTTGTTGTCATTCTTCCCAAATATGCGTAGGTCTGCAAAATTCCCTTGGAAGAGAAAATGTGATAACATTGACCCAAGTGAACCACATTATCTGCTATTTCTATCCACACTGGAGGTAATGTAACTGCACTGAGTTAGTTGGCCCCAGCAAAAAGAGACATAAAATTATCTGTTTGAGCCTATACTCTGGCTAGTTCATCATCATATCACAATACAAAAATATCTATTTTTTTCTGTGTATACATTATTGGCAGTTATTGCTTAGAAAAGGGGGTGGGATCCAATGCTAGGTGAAAGGTAATGTTGTTTTGCCAGACCTGTTATGTTTATCGTCCTGTATTTTACATAGGAATGTGGTTGTGTAATTTAAAGTACTTGCTATGTTTATGAGCACAGAGAACATGTGTGGGAAAAGTCCTTGCAGCTCATGGTTTCCAATCCTTCTAAAAATAACCACCAGACTCCCACGTCATCATATCTCATGCTAAATATCCTGTAAAGAAGGTGTGCTTTCATTATCCAAGTCTAGCATCTGGTCTCTCATGGGAAGTTGCCATTTTACAAGCACTAATCCACCAGAGGTCCAGTCGGATGGAATAGGGTAAGAATTAGGGAATACACCCCCAGTTGCTCATGTAACAAAACAAGAGACTTTGAATATTGCTGTAAAGTCAATTCTATCACATAGTAATGTTTTTTTTTTAATTGCATCTGAAAATGGTCAGCAATTGCATTAATCATTCTTTTTAATAGAACTAATTTATAGTAATTTTCAATCTTTTATTTTGTCATCCATTCAAATGCGGGCTATATTCTCTAATTATCTATTATCAGAGCTCCATTGTGGCAGCTTCCTATATGATTGTCAATTATTCTTTTTGGTACTTGACAGATATGGTCCTGGAACTTTAAAACTGCCAGATGTTCTATACTGTCTTTTTTACAGGAACCCAGTGTAACTTGATGAAAACTACCTTGCTGAGTAGGTGATCAGCCACAGGATTGGTGGAATTTAAAGTCTCTGAGACGGTATAACTTATGGTTGAGGTTTTCAGAGCTGATGAGTGGATTTAGCCACACAACTCACATTAATCTGTATGCATGTTGTGTGACTAAATATCATGCCTCACCATCTTGGAAAATGTTTATTTGTGTGTGTGTGTGTGCACCCATGCGTACAACTAACAATCCTTTGTAATTAGATATGGTGAGCATCCTTTATATGACATTTCTGTGTCCTTTAGGAAGATATCACCATTGCCATTGTAAATGTTCAGGATTTAACAGCTTGACTATGAAAATTCATGGCAGGTTAAAGCTTTGCATAGATGATAGAACAGACTGGACACTGTCTAGAACTCATATTTGATACAGAATGGAATTATTGAGACATGTGGACTTAATGTATAAACATAACCTCTATTGAGACCAGGATTGAAATGTTAATGATCTTTTGTCTGACACTTCAGGGAAAGGCCACCAATGATTTCCTAGGGGAAAAGAGCTATTAGCTTGAAAACGTGTCTTAGTCTGACCAAGCTTTTTTACATTATTAACTGTCATCTATGTAGGTACATAAGAACTTTTGAAGTTCTCTCTACTACAGAGAACTTCAAAGAGAAAAATAGAATGGGGTGCTTTTACTTCCATGAAGAAAGCGGATCTCTGAGATACTTCAGCGCTAAGACCAGGAAGCTAAGGGACAGCCTGTCAGTCAGGCCTTGTCTATATGGGAAAATCTGTAAGAATTTTTCTGTACAGGTGAAGCTTGTCCAGTGGTAGCTATTGAGGCTAGGGAGTAGGCTGAGGCTTTGTGAGCCATATTATGATCAGAAACGTGTTAGACGGCATTGTGACATTCCTCACAGTACATTCTGGACTGTTGCATAGCTGTTATTCCTCAGTTCTCCAACCTGGAATGCCTTTTACACTGTTTTACTGGTGAGCAGCCACTCCCGGTCAGTTAATTACACAGCCTCCAGCATGCAACTTGCTCTCAAATACACGGTATTTAGTGCTACTAGCTAACAACTTATAAATTACACTGCAGAGGAATACCTGCAGATTCTCTAATCCAAAACCTTCTCCCATAAATGTGCATCTTTTATTGCCTAACACCTTGTTGAACAATGAAAGCTCATATAAAGTCCGACATTCCATCTAAGGAAAATGATATGCACCAGCTTTGTTATCCCAAATGGAGTTTCCCCACACACTTTAAACCAAAAACACTGTTTAGATAAAACAATGAAACAAGTTTATTAACTACAGAAAGAAAAGAGACTTTAAGTGACTACAAGTATTAAGGCATAAAAGTCCAGATTGGTTACAAAAGAAATAAAAAGATAAAATGCAAACTAAATGCCTAACTTAACAAACTAAGTGCAAAAGGTTTTTCTCACCATAAGCTTACACCAGCCAGTACTAGCTGAAAAGCCTCTCAGCTAGGACCTCTCCTCTCCCAGTTCAATGGTGCTTCCTTTGTCTTTCGAGTGTTGTAGCTGTCGTGAATAGAGATGAGGAGAGAAAGAGGTGATTTGGAGGCCATTGTCTCTCATTCTCTCGCCACTTTGCTGATTACCCTCCAGCTGGGGTGCAGGAGACAGATAGTCTCTTGTGGACGTGAGGTTGAAACCATGCCTTTGATGAAATGTAAATTTCTCATTCCCATCTTCTCGTTATTGGAAAATGGCTGCTTAGCTGGTGATAGCTCTGGGTGTTTGCCAAAACTGGTTTGGGCCCGATTTTCTTAACCTTTGAGCATGTTATAACAATGGTATACAGTAGAATTTTGTAACTTCACATACAATAGTGATACACATTTTACGAGGACAATAATGTTCAGCAGATTATGACATTTCAAATGATACCTCACAAGTCATACTTTGTACAAAATTTATCATAGTCTTGTAAAAGTGGTGAACATAATCATAGAATATCAGGGTTGGAAAGGACCTCAGGAGGTCATCTAGTCCAACCCCCATATTCAAAGCAGGACCAATCCCCAATTTTTGCCCCAGATCTCTAAATTGACCCCTCAAGGATTGAACTCACAACCCTGGGTTTAGCAGGCCAATGCTCAAACCACTGAGCTATCCCTCCCCCAGTATAGACTATCAGAGGCACACTGGTAAAAATACCTCTAAGCTACTTTCACCAGCTCTCCCACCATCACTAGCACCTCTGTAACAGCACTGTGGTCTGCCCAAGGAAACAAGGAAAATGAACTTCTGCTCCCTCCAAGGAGACCCAAAAGGAAGTTACACGATATTGTACCTGGAGCATGTAGTTCAAGGCATGGGCAAAAGACTGTCTCCGTTCAAGAGTTGCTGTGCAGATGCCAGCTGTGGTCAGTAAAGATACAAGAAGAAGGCTAGGAAACCACTGGAAGCAACGAGACTAGGGGACCAAAGACTGCATAAGGTTTTGACCCTGCAAAAGCCTTTTAAAAATATTTATAATAAACCTGTTTTGTGGTTAGAAGAGGGAAGTTTGGAAGTCAGTAGTTTTGACAATGCTTAGAAGTAAGTGGTCAATAATTTATAATGTTGATTAGTGCCTTAGGGTGTTTTGGAAAGAAAAATGTAAAAAATAAGTTATTTTAGTCCCTATCATGGTTGTTGTGTCAACAACGACGTTTTCCTACAGACATTCAGGAGGATTTTTATCACTCAGAGCACCAAATAGCAGGATGAACTTTATTTCTTGTGTAAGGTTTAATTTCCATTTTAGTTTTAAGAATAAGATGAATTGGGGGAAAGTTTGATATGGGGAATTCTGTGGTTAGATGATGTTAATACATATCAAAAACAGTCTGTGACTTACTTACTATAGTTTTGAAATTGAATAGTCAAATGATATACCAGTGTAGATGAGAGAAGAATTTGGTCAAGAGTGTCTGGTACATTTAAAAACAATTGGTTAAGTTTAGAAAGAAAGTAGAGCCATATATATATATATATATATATATATATAATTACTAGAGGGAAGAGTACAAAAGAAATACCTGTACTCAGTTAACACTCTGATCTGGCATTACTTTTACATCCACAGTGCCCATTGATTGGTGTCAGTCAACCAATTGTCAAGGTATTTTTACAATTTGGGATCTTACAGAACTCATTTGCGTTTTATGGACATCCAGCTGATAGTGATGGCTTGACATATCTTCTTGATCTTCAGCTAGCTAAGGGATAGTAACATATAATCTATCTCAGATATTGACCTAGTCATGCTTACCCACCATTTATCACCTCTAGACATCCATGCTTGCATTGTTAGGGAGGCATGCTCAAGGAAAAGCTTACAGGAAGTGGCTCATAGAATTCTCTGTGGCTGGCCCTCACCTCTGGAACTCATTCTTACTGCAGGGAATACAAGATGCATATCTTTATTTAGCCTGACTCAAGCAGGCATAGAACACACTTTTTCATATGTTATGCATTTGTGTCTATCACCAGCCTTGATTTGTAGCTCTGCAGCCCAGGGTGTAGTGCTCATGCAGAGGGGTTTGTCTAAATTTAGGAGTGCGTTAATTATTTTTATTTTATAGTAGTGGTTGAGGTTCCCCCCTACAGTTTGAAGAATTATTTCCAAAATGCTAGAACTGTATCTTGTATTAATAACCCCCAAAAGGCCTCCCCCACCCCAAAATGCTGACTAAAACCAGTTGGAATAGACTGCGAAGATAACAACTGTAGAGTGAGAGAGAGGACATGTCTATACTGGTATTCTCTCTCTCTCTCTCTGTTACATCCTCACACACGGTCTCATTCTGCCCTCTTTTACTGTGGTTTTACACTGTTGACGTCCGTGGAGCAACTCCTGATTTACAGCAGTATAAATGAGATTTGAATCGGGTCCATTGCGTTTCCTGGTTTCATATTACCATTAGACATAAATATGTCAGGTATGATGATCCTATTCGAGAGCTGAATAGTCATAAAATGACTGTTATGCCACCCTCTGATATGTTCAGCAGGAGGACTGAGTCCTCTCCTTCCCAAACATGCAAGGTGGGATATCCAACATTGGCATAACCCAGTTCCATTGGAGTCAAAGGGAGTTTTACCATTGACATCAGTGGGAGCATTAGGCCACTGTTGAGTACTTTTGAAAATATCACCTGCAGACTTATTTCTGCAGAAATATTAGCATGCGTAGGTTGGGTATGGGGAGGAATATGTTCTTAGCATACTAGTGCAGTATGTGGAGTACTTACTGCTCTACAGGGTAGCTTGCTTGTCCACTGTAAATACAATGGAAGTTGCCTGCCACTGCTTTCTTTGCCCTGGTTTACCCCTTGTACTTCTTGTTCTCAATTGGTGCTGCTACTCTTGGATTTTCCACTTATTTGGAGTCCATTTGCTGAGCTCTTAAGACTCTTGTGTGTGTAAGTTTCCCACCTCACTATTTTTGCATGGGTGTGCATGGGTGTGTAAGTTTCCCACCTCACTATTTTTGCATGGGTGTGCATGCCAAACATTTATTTCCACAATTAAACATTCTAAAATATAAATCCAGTTACTGTTTGTTTTACGTCTATCAGTAATTAGACCTCAGATGGTAGGGCAATTGCAGAATAGAGTTTATCAATTTACATGCTAATCCAGCTGAGTTTGATGGAGCATGATTAGCATAGACTCAGTCAATATATTAATTAGCTACAATCCCAGTATGCTGCAGTGGTGGTTATCACTCTGAGAATTTTTCCAGAGCAAATGCAGGTTCCTTAAAAGCCGATTCTCAGTGTTGTTGTTAAAGCTAAGACCTTAATAATTGGTTTTATAAGGGAAGTTAGTTAAAAACTACTCAACCTCACATAGAGCACCTGGGGCAGCACAGTATCATTATTAGGAGATGCCTGGTCTCTCACTTGTATCAGAGGATAGACCTCAGCCCACTGTTAAATTGAACCAGGTAATTAAATAATAGACATATCAAAATGAAGTTCAGCAAAAGGATACAATAGATCTTCTGACTTAGAACAAATGGTAAGAAAATAAATCTCACCAAGTGACATGCTCTCTAAACCTTGTTGGTTTTTTTAAGGGTTTTGGGATGGTTTTATCTAATTAATTAATTCCACATGCCTACAGCCACAGGAATCTCTCCACAGGAGACTGTAAGAAATCAGGACGAGCACAATTTGAGTCTGCCTTTGTATTTGAGTACTCTGCTGAGCTAGACTTCACCTGGGCTATTAGTATCTACCATGATATTTTGTGAATAGAAACACTGGAATGACGTTTTTGTTTTGTCTGTTGTTAATTTTGGGGGTAATTTTAGGATTGTAGATTGAGTTTTATATACATAATTATATGTATATTTACATATGTATTTTTAAAATGTCCCTGAATTAGACATTTTCAAAGCCCATGCTTCTGAAGATGAGCTCTGAGTGAAAATAGATGTTTCGAAATTTTCCCTGCTTCAACTCCTTGCTGAATATTTTTTCACACTGTAAAATGTGTGTAAATCTGGGAAAGGATTCTGTGTATATTAAAAAAGCAAAAGCCCAAATCAGAAATATTTGTTTTCTCTGGGTGAAGGGAGGAAGTTATATTTTAATTTTAAAACCAGGAGCTACTTATACTGCATATATTGATGCTACTCCAACATTACAAAGCAAAATGTAAGGGGAAGGTAAATATGTTCATTCTGTGCAGCTTCCACCTCTTCTTGCCTTCATGGCTGTGGGTGGAAGAACAACTGGAGGTGACAAAAAGGAAACATCTGTTGTGTTCCATATTTGTCATTTGGAACTGACATTTTCGGTTAGAACTCAGAGCAATCTGTGACCTTATACTTCTCACTGCCCTTGGGAACATCATAATGACTGTCTGTTTGGGTTCTAAGATGAAAGGTTTAAAGCCACTCTTTGTATCAGACAGTCCACACAGGGAGTGCCGTTTGCATGCTCTATTCAAATACTACTCTGGCCTTCCAGCCAGGGGAATGACACTATCAACTCAGACAGACAAAAAGGAGAAGTTTTATTTGGGAGATGAATCAGAAAATAAAGGAAGAGGTTTCTTATGTCTCCATCTAGACATCCTTGTAGCTAGAAATGTCTAGAAGTTATAAATTATATTACCTGCCAGTGCAGATCATAGAAATTATTGATGAAAATGACCCATGAAGTCTCCTCAATCTGTTCCTCTGCAATGCAGTATTGTTCTTCACATCTTTTCAGCTTCTTTGTCCTGACCTGCACTGTATTGTTTCTTACATGCTTCATTAATGGGCTATCTCCCACTCCTCTTGAGAAACTGTCACAAGTCTAATAGAGCTCACTGTCAAGAATTCTTTTATTAATATTTAACTTATAATTTCCTTTGTTTGATTCGGTCTTACTACTCCTAGTCACTATTCCTCCAATTTTAAACAACTCTTTTCCTCATCAGATGAACCACTACTGGGAAGTGTTCTGAATAGGCAGTGATAAAATCAATTTTACTTTATTTGAGAATATGTTATCTATCATCAATTGATTGAGAATCACAGGAATTTAAAGAAACCAATGAAAGAAATAGCATTCGTTTATAGACTTATTATAGGGAAGGATAACATTTTAAAATGTTGCATCCGATGACGTGAGCTGTAGCTCACGAAAGCTTATGCTCAAATAAATTTGTTAGTCTCTAAGGTGCCACAAGTCCTCCTTTTCTTTTTGCGGATACAGACTAACACAGCTGCTACTCTGAAACCTGTCATTTAAAAACCTGTTAAGTCCTACAGTCTTTTAGGATAAGAGGATTTTAAGGGTATGGGTGCCTAACTCCCTTACGTGCCTTTAAGGCAATTTTCAGCAATAGGTTTCAAATAAACAAGAGCTGGCTGATCTCAAGCCAAAAGAAAAAAGTAATTAACATATGTATTCAATATACAGTGGTCACCATTTAAAAAAGATCGACATTATCGACAATTGCTATACTGCAGTATCTGAGTTACTACCATTATTTCTTACTCTATTCTAATGTAAGCATTTGTAGAATCACTGGGGATCTAGGTGCCACAGATACCACACTGGTAGTGAAAATGTCTATTAAAATGGGTAAAGATATGAAACTCTTAAAATACTTTTATCATAGAACACAGCTACATAGTTTGGACACACCTAAGCAGTTCCTTCTGGTTCCGGAGGTATTCTGTGGTCTTGATGGTATTCTGTGTTTTAAGTGTAGGGAATATCTTTGGAAACCTTTACTATCTCTAAATCTAGAAGGAACTTTTGAATTGGGCACTCTGCACATTGCAACACTTTATCCAAACTGGAATTCTGTCCTACCCTCTGAAGTCACCTTTGTCACCTCTACTTACTCTCTCTAGTGTTTTTATTAGACAGCCCCATTATTATTATTCAGCCTTTCCACTCATGTTACTGTATTTCTCTCCATCTGATATGAGACTTGAATCATCTGTTTTTCATGGACAGCTAATGACAATTTCAATTATTATTACTAAACCACATTGCTGACAGATTGCTTTAAAATTAACATAACACTGAGAGACTCCCAACAAATTGCCAAACTTTTGTAATAGTACAAGCACTTGAAGTAGTAAATTTCAATTATGTAACATGTTAACAGCAAGAAATATGTACTTTTATAAGCTAATTTCCCATATACAAATCTAATTTCCAGTGGTCTATTTTCATCAGTTTTAGTGCACTATTTTTTCTGAGGGTTTTGACTCTTGGAGATTAATGCAGCCAACAAAAGGAACAAGCCAAAACAGGGATGAAGCAGTCTAAGAGCAGTTTCTTCCCAAGATGTAGAAATGCCATGTGTCAAAATGAATGAACAATATTATGTTGAATAATTGGAGACTACCCAGGGCCAAACGGTTTTAGGTTCTGGTCATTTACATGACATTAATATAATGTGCTCCTGTAAAGACATTTCACCAGCAGCAGATTTACATTACACTGTTCCAGATGTTTAGTGCACTATCATAAACAAAATCTCCTTATTAATATGTAAGATGTTCCAGTTGTCATCTTTGTTGTTGTTTCATATCATCCAAATTGCTGTAAATTTTCTTCCCCATCTTTTTCTCTCTAACTAAATCTTTTTTTGGGGGGGGGGTGGGGAAGGAAATAAACATGGAAATTATAGTTTTTTACTTAGTTGGAAAAAAGCAAACACATGGGAGAGCTGAATTATATGCCAAATGTGGGAATTCCAACCACAGAAGTTGCATTAACTTCAATGGGAATTTTTTACTTTTATTTTTAAATGTATATTGTCTCCATCATCATAGCTGTTTTAAATTCTGTAAATTCACCCAATCAGACAACTACAAGTATTGCCAGCAACTGATAAAAAAGAAACACATTTGTGCCTCTCCCAGGGGTCATTGAAAAATAATTCCCCCAGCCGGTCACAATCCTCATTAGGGAAAAACATATTTTAAAAGTTATTGTGCATTGTGTTCTAAAAGCCATTAAACTGGTAAATCACAGTAGAAAGTCATCTCTAGAGCTGAGAGTCCTTGGTTAATAATTCTAATTAATTAGCACTTCCATACTGCTTTTCAAATATTAACTAGTCCACATGATGTACCCCCACTTTACCCAGGAGGAAATGGAAGGCGGAGGAGTTCAATGATTTGCTCAGGGACCACAGAGGGTGTCATTTACAGAACCAGGATCAGAACTCGGGAGTGCTTTTCTCCTAGTGCAATGATCAGATCACTACACTTTTGAAGATAAATCTCTTTCCCCTTATCAAAAATGCTTTCTGGATCCTATCTTTGAGATACACTGGGAGAGAAGATCTGGGTTTGGTGAAATGAAGGCACAGAGATTTGAACTGCATTATGGGTGATCAGCAACACTTCTATTAAATTGGGTGGATATAAAAATTATTCACCCTATAGAGAAAATGGAAAGATAGGCTCTTTTCTCTGTATGTTAGTTGTATTCTAGTCATGTGTCTGATTCTTAACACTATACTATATGTTATGTATATGTGATAGTCAACTTCTAGAGATCTGGGAATTGAAATAATATTACTAAAGTATTGTTGAATTGGGAAAGGGGAAAAAATCAAGAGTTCTATGAGTTGTAAAAAAAACAGACCAGGAAAGAGCCCACCAGCTGTGCGATACTGTTCAGTGTGAAAAATGTGCTTTAATTCTCTCTCTTTTCTGTAGGAGATCATTAGAGGGTTTTACAGTCTTTCCACATCAGTACAAGAGACATTCTGTAGCTTGGTGTGTGTCTATGAATTTGGAAGATATGCACTCCAAAGGGGTACTGCTGTTTGTTTATCTTATTAAGGTTCTGCATGTATTTCTGCAGAATATCTAGACTGTCTCTTATAGCTGGAACTGCCTGTGGTGATAAATTGGATGCTGAATCTTTGCACCTGATGCCATGCAAAGCTATAAATTAGTTATGGGCTAGCAAGATAGAATCCTAAATGTTTCCATTTCTCATAGCGCAGCTGACCCTGGAGGTCACCAAGCAATGAATGGGCAAAAAACTTGACTTGTTAGCAAGAATACAATGAATTATTTACACACATGTGAACATTTGACATTAGCATCTTTTGAATTAGAAGGCTTTGCTGTGCTTCTTTTATTTTTGCCCTCAAAACTATATAGTTGGTAAAAATGGGATTCGGCGTTTGGCTCATTTAAAACCAGAAAATATACACAAAACAAGTTATAGCATAAAAATGGGGGATGTGTGTTAGGAATTTTTGGTGAACAATTTAAATGTTTTTAAAGGATCTAAGATTAGACTATTTTATGTCAAAGCTACAGCATTGAAGAATGGGCAGTGGTTACTTAACTGTACATATGGTCGCTTAATATCCCTATACATTCAAAACCAGTGTAAGATTAATAAATATAGTGAATGCTGTGGGTTAAACACAAAGAACAGGGGAAAAACCCACCTCCCAGTACAATTCCCATTGGGAAATCTTCAGTGAAGCTCAGCCAGGTGGGGTTTCCACTTGTTTTTCTCATTTACACTGCCGTGCTCTATTCATCACAACACCAGGGTCACTTTTCATCCATGAAAGCTCCTTGCTAAAGTATGGGTTTTGTAAATAAAGCCTTGCGTCACTGACAAAAAAATATAGATCACTAGGTACTCCAATATATTGAATTTGTTTTAAAGTCTGAAAAGTTTATTCCTGTAGTGGAATATTTTAAGGCACCCTTGGTAGGGAAAATTTTCTTTTTAATGGCAAGTAACCTTTACAGGCCCTTCATGGCTATAGAACTGTTGTTTTGAACACGAAGGGGCTTAGAACTGCTGCAGTACGATACAGGAATTTTAGTATGATTGCTCCAAGGTGAAAGCATTTTTTTCCACTATATGAGCAATTCTAAAACATCAAGGTCCATGTTCTGCTCTCAGATACATGCCCAAGAGATCCGATGGCTACAGGGAGAGCTGCACATGTATAGCTAAGGGGCAGTATTTGGCTCTGAATGTTAACGAGGCTAGGGGAGAATAGACTTTGGTTTTGTTTAGCTCCTTTCCTACTTGGCACAGCTCAAAGCTACTTACAAAGAAGTAAATGAGATACTAGCAGTGTGATGACTGCAGAGGCAAATGAAGCAGCCATGAGATGCTCAGTAGTAGCTCTCTCGCTCTCTGGAAAAGTAGACCCTGGTTTATGTTGAGAAAAGCAATACTGGCTAGTAACACTGGGGTTATCCTGGTTTTTTTTCTGAAAGTGCCAATGGATCTTTAATAGTATCGGACATCCACCAAAGAATTTAATGGCTCAAAACTATGGACTTTCCCCCCTTCTCCTTATAGTGTTGCTCTAAGCCCTACAGTAACTTGCAAGCATCAGATGTGAAATACTAAATGCCTTCTCCAGCTCAGTGCTCCAGTTTCAAAGAACAGTGTTTATGGGGGTGGAGGGCGCTGAGAGCCACTGAACCAAACAGGAAACCCTGGATATGATGGAATCCATTTCAAGCCAATGGTGCAGCGGCACCGTCAGCAGCCCTAGTTCCAGCACCTATGTACAGGAAATTTGTTTACTTCACATGCGTGTTCTGTACAGCAGGCTGTGTGCATTCATTCTAAGCAATGACCGTAAACAGCTAGGCACCAAGTTAAGCCGAGTTTTCATATAGCTAACTTAGGCCCCAATCCTGCAATGAGCTCTGTGCAGGTGGGGGCTCTTGCACTTGCATGGAGCTCATTGCAAGCTCAGGACATTAGATGTACCTGTGCAAGTGTTGATATGCTATGCTATTCCCACACAAATAATCGTCTGCTTCAGAGAAGGAGGCTTTGGATTCATGGGAAATGCCTGAATACCGTCTACAGGCTGATGTTCTTGACACTACCACTTTAACAGCCTTAAGAGGTGCTGACCTTTCAATCTTTGATTCTAGTGCCAAAGAAGGAAGTCACATATGCGTATGATTTTTCCCCTCAAATTCTTCTGTTCATAAGCACTGTTGCAGTGGTTGCATAGTTTTTACAACTTGGAATATTTTAAATACATAGCACTGGCACACATCAAAGGGTGGTTTGGATGACTGTACTTTGAGAGCACTTCTGGAATGATGTATTCCATATTTTCACCGTATAAAGGATCTGGGCATCTTATATGTCACTGAGCAACAAGAAAGGCAGGCTCCATTCTTCGGCAGTGCCAGGAACTACTTGCTTTTGTAGACAGGGAGGAACATCTTTTGGGATGCAAGTGGGCAAATTTGTGGAAGGGGATCTGAGGTCATGATAGTAATAAAAATGGATATATGTACTATCCATGCTCTTTTATACATAATCTTTCAAATCTGGCAAGCCTTCAGTAGTTACTTAGCCACACTACCCTCCCTTCCTTTATACCTATATCCATAAAAAGACACAATAAAATAGAGAACAGCATCTTTAACATTTTCTGCCTAATGCTCTCTTTAAAATTGGTATAAACAATGCTGGCTTTGGAACCCCAGCTGGTCTTAAATTGTTTAATTGCTTGCCAGCAGCATGCCAACCTCAACTTTGTAGTCTGTGGGACAAATGCTGCTTGCCTAACTCATGTAAGTAGTCTATTAACCTGTGGCCCTGGGCATCTGACATTGCCATGGTAAATTTTAGAAAAGATGATATCTAAGCATTTAAAGATCTTCAGGACTCCGTTATACTCAGAGAAACACCTATTTTTCTTTTTTAAATTGAGCTACTTGTCTTTGAAGTGTAGTTTCTCCTAGAATGACGGTGACAGATTTTGCATTAGGGTGCAATCTACCACAAGGGCTAAGAGCCTACCTGATCCTAAACGCTCTTATGAGGCACAGCCTTCGGGTGCAGGGGCAGAAAATTCATTGTTTGAAGTAATGGTAGGCATTATCTTCTGTGCCTGATCCACAGGATGCGTGAGCCTGTTACAGCACTCTGCTGTAAAGATTGGCTCTTTAACTCAAGCTGTAGTTGCTTTCAATCCCTGGTGTTTTAGCAATGATCATACATGGAAGCATTTACCTGCTCTCGTCTCCCACATCCACAACATTGCCAGACCCACACAGTCAAAATTCATGTTTCAGGTCCAGCAGCACACTCCATACAAGGTGATATATTCTTGTTTATGATCCTTTCTAAGGACTGTTTTACAATACTTAATTATTATGTGAGTTCTGTTACTATTCTGTTTGTTCTGCACAGCATAAAGCAAAAGGTCAAAACACATTTCTTCAGGTCTGGAAAGCCAAGCAGTTGTTTTTGCACCAGAAAAGGAAGACTTTAAACTTTTACTGGAAAAAGTCACCAAGCGGAAGAAAGTGAAACTGCAAAAGCATGAAACTGCAAAAGCAAACTTAACGAGCTAGCTAATACAGAAGGAAAAGGACAGTACTGAGAAGTACATGTCTTTTGTGCAAAGCTGAAAGTAAACCAGCATTTCTAACATGATTTGGGGGTCACTGCTTAAGAAACACACACATCAGAAAATATGGATTTTTGCAGTTAGACATGAAGTATGCTGCTGCTATGGCTGCCAGATATCATCAAAGACATCCTAGTGGGAGAAGAGAGAATGGTGCCTAGTTGTAAAGTGAGACTGCCTATAGATATTGATCTGAAGTCAGCCAGAAACAGAAAAAGGAAATACATTTCTTCCCTCAACCCAGCCATAAGAACAGCTTATAGGCCAGTTCTGTTTTCTCCACCTTGCCATTTACTTAGGGTCAGTGTCTCGGGGCTGCTCTAACTGCCACTGGGGTTGGGCTGGCACAGAATCAGAGAGCTTGTAACTGAGAAGAACTTGGATTCAGGGGAAAACTGAGCATCCTTTTTTTGGTCCAGATTTTAAATTGTTTGGACAAACCATATGTGCCGACTCTGTGAGTGCTCCGGGGCAGTTAGATAGAGGTTTTTAATGAAATAATTGTTACCTGACACTTTTTTCCTTAGGAAATAATAAGTTTAGGCCTATTTCTCCACTGTCTTGCACCTTGGCTACAGGCTGCAAAGTCTGGCACCCATCACTAGGATTTATTTTTCTCTCCCTAAGTAAACTATCAGCATCCCCAGCCCAAGAGCTTTGATGTGGATAAACTGCCAGATTTCCACTCAAGAAACACAGCTTCACTGTAAACACACCTTTGTTTGCAGTGACAAGTATTTATGTGTGTGTTGCACCATCTCTCAGCTGTGCTTGTTTTCTCCACTTATATCAAAGAGCATGTAAGCAGTGAAAGGAAGCAGGGCAAAGTGAACCCGAGGATCCATGAAGCACAGAGCTGGCAAGAACCAGCTACTGAGCCTGATAGTGTCTCTTTGAACTACGTGCCTATGATATTATAGGTCCTGATCCAACTATCATTGATATCAAGTACAAAACTCTAGGAGCGGCTCTTGTAAGAGCAACTAAAATCTGGCTCTGTGTGTGTGTGTATGCATGCATGCATGCGAGAGAGATTCCTCAAATGCAGTGTATACTTTATTCCTAAACATTTCAAGAAACTATTTGGCCTTTGACATTAATGACATGACATAAAATGTGTTAATAATAGCATAATAGTTAATCTTTGCAAGAAAAATAAGCGCATCCTTCAATACTTGCCATACTCCTAGATCAAATGCATCCCTACAGACTATTAATGCCAGATGAAATCTGAAGATGTAATATAACATGAGTTGAATAAAATGTGTTGTCCTTTGTTACTCAGTTCTTTCAAGGCTAAGAAGTAACAGAACACAGGATATCAACTGTTTATTTCTCAGTAGCCCTGTTCTTGCACATTGTAACTGTGCCATCTTCTGTTTTGCCATCCTTTTCGCAAGTGTCAGCACCCTGCTGAAGCTCTGTTGAATTATTATGGCAAGTGTGGCTCATTAACTTCACCCTAGAAATAAGGAAAGTATGAACCAGTTGCCGAGGAAGAAGAAGCTAGTGAGTTCAGTTGAGAGCTGTGCAAATAACTGATTTTTCAGTTTGCCAGCTGAATCACAAAATCAGAAAAAAAAATAGAATTTTCTGGCACAAAGTCAAAAAACAGTTTTGGGTGGAATGAAATGTTTCATTTCATTTTCAAGATTTTTAATCTTTTATTAGTAACATTGAAACAAAATTTGAAACAAAGTCATTTTGCATCCAAAAATCAAAACATTTCATTTCAAAAATGTCAGCATGAAGTGTTCTATTTTTTTCAGATTTTTTGGGTGGGGGAAGTTGAATGAAACAATTTGGTGAATTCAACACAAATTCATGAAATGTTTGAGTCAATCTAAATCTGCATTTTACAGTGAAACAAAATTTTGGCCAAAAAATGTCACCCACCTCCAGTAAAGATATAGGAACTCCTGGGAGAAAATATTATGAATAGCTAAGATCAGGGAGGAAGCTTAGGCTGAAGTTTGTTTTGGTGGTTGTGTTTTTAGTTATCAATACAATCAGACTTCAGTAGGAGAATGAGCTTGGGCACTAACTCAAGGTCCACATGCGTTTCTGGAAACAGGGTAAGGATTCAGCCTGTTTACACACATGAACAATATGAGCCATATTATTCATAAAGGGATAGGAATGGGATTTCTGGTTGCAATCCCCTTTCACCAGTAGCCATTGTTCATACATCTAAGGAGAAACAAACAGCAGAAATTGAGAAAGCTCAGACTGGAATCATGATCCATTTCATTATGGATTTATTTACCTTTTGAAAGAGTGTTGGGGTGCATAATAATTATTATAATTGCCCTGTCTTCACCGAGTAACTATAGAAGGTAGCTGTCAACGCATTGAGCTGTGTTCTTCTCTTTCATGTTAGAACATGCTGACATGCTTTCGAAGTTTCACTTTGTTTGACTTAAAGTTTGCTGGTTGGCATAACTGGATGCCTCTTATTAAAACAAAAAGAAAATCATGATCTGACATAAGGTAGAAAAAATATTAAAATGCACAAAATGATTGGACATCTACAACTTAAACTCTCCCAATTCAAGTATATCTGAGGCTGATACTGTGTTGTTCTTATCCCCTTTATGCTGACTATCAGGATATCGTGTTGCTGTAGGCTAATGTGGAATGCACAAGTGCCTTACTGGTCAGAGTTCAAAGGTTTCATCATATTTTTGCAGCCAGAAAGCTGGTCCCAAGCACAGTTCCTTTATCCCAAGGGGCCAAACTTCTATGCTGGGAAAAACTTACCACAAATCTGAAGCATGCAAAGTCTTGCAGGCTCTTAAACTTGTAACTACAGAAAAATTACAGAGTAGAGACTTCAAAGTGATAGTACAGTTGGAGTATGTTGTGTAACATAAAATATTCCCAGTGGACATTGGTGGGGTACCTACTTAATAATTCCAACGTACTTTAAAAAATTACAATTTGAAACTCTTGTCTTTGTTTGCTCATACAAATAAGTTCCTTTAGCCTATGAAGACATATTTAGAAACTGAGATTCCAAGTTGTTTTTCATTAAAATAGCAGAGTATTGGGTGGGTTTGTTTTCAAGAATTTATAGAGCTGCCTGTCTTATTTGTTCCTTTTTAAGTGATTGTGTTTGCTTATCAAGTTTAAGAAACTAGAAGCAATTGAAAATAAAGACCTTTATTTTTCTTTTGAGTAGCTGAAATATCACTATGATATCTATGTGTGTGTGAAACTGATCTCAAGCCTGGATTGAAAGGAATCCCATAGTCTTTGCAATTCATTTCTGGGCCATCCTTCAGCAAAGTCTGCGAATCATTTTTGATTATGCAAACGTATGTGTTGTTTGGGCAGCAGGGATGAAGTGTGCTGGGGATTCTTGTGATGTTTATTATTGGCCACCAGAGGCTGCTCAGGGTCCACCATACTCATTTCACGGAGGATTAGAGTCCTAGTGGTAAAAAGAACAAAAGAGGTCTTGCTCTGCCATCTCTTTGAACTGGTTTCTCCTATAAAACAAATACATTCCTTTGAGGTCTGGTCTTTGTAGCAATTAATTAATTACCTCAATAAAGAACCATAGAACAACAATTCCAGACTAACTAATGACAGTCCCATCCTTTACTCCTTTATTTTTCCTCTAGCTTCTTCCTTCACCATTTGCAAAGAAAAAGTATTTTTTTCTGCAATCTCCCAATTAATTTCACTTATTTTCCTTATGTTTGTGATGTTAACATTTTTTAAAATGTTAATAATTTAATTTTTATATTTGCAAATTCTTGTTCTTTTCTCTTTTGCACTTTCTACATTTCCCCTTCTTCTGTCTACATTTTTTCATAGCCATCTCCACTTACACGTTTCCTCCAAAAACTTTTTATTTCATAACTTTACAATCCACTTTTTTCAGACCTTTGAATAAGTGACTAAAAACTGAAGCTGGTAACATGATCAGTGGTTTGATAACCAAATAGCGCACTGCCAAATGGAAGCTATGTCATAGGTTTGGAAGTGCATACCTCACCGAGGGCTTCTGTTGCTTAGCATTACAATTGCTGATTTCACTAGCACTATCAAAGCACACTTGAAGACCAACCATGACTAATTTACCACTGCTAACTACATCACAAAAATGATTCTCTGAATGCTTATTATTGTATGTACAGATCTCCTTAATATCTGTATGTATACCATATGTGCTTACTGTTGTTGCAGTGTGAATTTAGGGTTTTATGAAGTGATAAGCCATGTATTAATAGTTTTAACAGAAGGCACACTAGTTGTTAACATGGTAACACCTTGCCAGAACAATGTTATATCCATTTTTTATGCTAGAAATAGGCTAGCTGCTGGGCTTTAAAATATGTAATATGAGTGCATATTTAGCACTTGCATCTGGTCAATATATTATCTTCCTCAGTCTCTTGGGCTATTGCTAGTAGTGGTATAAAAATGTGCAGCCCTAGACTTAATATTAATCCATTTCCCAGTAATTTGGGAAACAATATGCAAATATCGACCTCAGCACCGCAAACACTTTAGCACTTGCCTAACTTTACTCATGTGCATAGTCCCATGGATTTGAATGGGCCTACTCACATGAGTAAAATTACCAAGTATTCGAGTGTTTGCAAGATGGGCCATGGCTTGGAGGAATAATTTTCTTTGTTCTTGCAAGAATCATTAGATTAGGGGTGAAATCCTGGGCCTATTCAAATCAATGAGAGTTGTGCCATGGATTTTAACAGGGCCAGGATTTCACTCATAACTTATTAAAGTAATTTCACAATTTGAAAATCTCCCTCCCACATATTCCTAACATACCCACCAAGCTCTAATCTTTTATCTGTAATTTGATAAATTTTAGGGATTAGGCAGTGAATTGCCAATGTAGCTTACATGGTTCCAAAACGTTATGATATTTGGATCATCAGAAAAAAAACAGGGAAGGTTCTCATGTCTTCACTTTTCAGAGTTTTTTAATAAACCAGATAAAATGCAAAATTAGCATGAAATCAGCATTTTCAAACTTCTGTTTAGTAGCATTGTTAAGAAGATTGACAAGGATAAAATTCAGGTTAAATTGCCAAATAACTTGTCTTTCCAGTAACTCCTTTAAACTTGCCATTCCGAGGAGGGAATGCATGAAAGCATTTACCCGTGAGTAATACCTTATTAAACTGTCATGATTTAATGTGACACATTTTTCTCTCAATTTGCATGCCTGATAATAAACTTCCTAAATATCAACTTCAGGACCACTGGCAAAAAAAGTAACCCAATCGAAATAAATGTTGGATCAGCATTGTGGGACAACTACAATGCCCCATGTGAATACAGGACAAAGGGCTTAAGCCATTAAAAACTATATGGTCCATTGCCATGCTAATGTTGAGTTCTTTGTGCAGAATGGGCTTGTTGCCTTGTAAACACATTTCCATGATTCATTAAATCCTGTGGAATAACCCCCACCACCCAACAATTCCAGTACAATGGAGCAGTCATTTTTAGATTTAATTATGAACAGGCAACACTGAGCTGACTAACTTTCCCACTTTTGCTGAAGGACCAGTGTGTCTACAGACCTTTCCTTTAATTAACAGTATAAACATTTTAGAAATCCATTACTTTTTTAAAAAGAAAGAGGGGGGTGGAGGGACGTCTTAAAAATAATAAGGGTGCATAAATGAATGCCATTCGGGGCACTAATATTTCATTCATCAAGTTGCACTGGTTTTGCACATCTATTTAGTATTCAGTTTAATAGAATATAGTAACCATAGTAACCAATGCATAAAGGGATATGCAACTGCTTCAGACTCTGCAACGTCTTCTTAATGAAACGTGAACCACATGCCATGTTAATGTCTAAAACAATTTTGTTGATACTATCAATTGGAAAAAGCTACAAGGAGAGAGTATGGATAAAATCCTCAAGAATCCTGACCTTGCATTATATTTTTTGCCTTTTAATTTAAACATTGATTTCCCCTTGCCCATTTATTTGTGTTATGTATTCCTGGAGTAACCAGTGAGAGTGTGGGTGTAGTCTGCAGAGGGCATTTCTGCCATTTTAGACTCTGCCTGGCAGGCGCCTCCCTTTCCTTTGCAGCTTCAAAGATGCACTGGGGTGAGGGTCTACTCTTGTGGTGTTTAGAAAATGGGCACGACAGCCATGTTCTCCTGCTGTGTCATTCTGAAACCTCACAGGGGCTCCAAACAGTAGCTGCCTGCTCCTGCAAGCCTCTCCCTGCTCATCCCACAAGACAGTACTTCAGCCCCTTCCACTGTAGCCTGCTCCTTTTCCACTAGTTTAGGAACTGCACAAGACGGGTGGATGGCTGTCACGTGGGGCTCCCAAGCTGCACAGGAGCCCTTGAGCAAATGCTACGGAGCCACGTTTGAAATGATAATTTCTTCTAAGGTTTTCATCCAAATATGAGTTTCCCTCTTTTTTTTTAAATTTTAACTGAATGTGAGATGCAATAGTTTTACGTTTTCACTAGGGCTATGTATTTAAAACTAGGTCTATACAATCAGTGGTATGATTCTGTGATTCTAAATGGTTTCATAATCAGTGGACATGGCTGCACAATTCAGTGCAACTCTGCTGCACAACTTGAGAGATCTTGGTGCATAGTTTAGGTCTATGCCATGCAGTACAAAGCTCCCAGACCTTAATCTCATAAAGTAGACATCTCATTGCTCACAAGTCAATGGGAGATTTGGGTGCACAAGGTATGCAGGGGCAATAGGATCACTGCTTTATACCAGCTGAGTGGGTGGAAAGAGGCCTTTATGTAAATGAGAATTAGGCCCCTACAATTTAGTTATAGTTATGGAAAGAGAGAGAGGGAGTAGTAAAAAAAAAAAAAAAAAAAGCCTGTTGAAGAAGGTATTAAAAAATGTGACAGTATGTGAGAGAAAGGGTGGCCACAAGCATTAAAAATTGCATACAATGGCATACGGGGCATACGCTAAACTACCCTTATGGGGAAATATAATGTAACAGGCATTTCTGTGCTTCTCTTTTACTGCTGTCAGTGAATAGTGATTGTACCTGACGGGAGTGCAGTGTAGGCAGGAATTTGAACATCTGGGTGTTCCAGCAAAGAAACACAAGCAGTCATGAAGGGTGTTCCACACCTGTCCGTTTCTGTGGCTTTGGATAGTGAAATGTCAGAAGCTGATTGAATAAACTGGGGAAAAAAGAGAAGCATTAATGAAAGCACACTGATATAGCCTTTGTTTTGTGCCTGCCTGCATATTGCACAAGCACTACCTGTATCAGCCTTCACAGTTTTAACTTACTGGAATGGCATCAAAATAATGGCACGTCACATAAAAATATCATAGTTTTACAAATCAATAGTTCAGTCTTTTTTATGTGTGTGGCTTAAAAAAAGAAAAAGAAAACAATCAGAAAATCTGAATGTAAAACAGCATTGCCAGAAACCTAGGGAAGTACATTATCTTTGTAGCCACTGTCTTTTATTACCAGCAGCATTTAACAAAAAAGAGAAGCCTACAGAGGAAACACATCTGGAAATGTGTCCTAAATAAAGTAAAAATTCTTTTGGGAAGTGGTAAGCCTATACTATATGTCTGTAATTAAAAGAAATGAGGTATGGTTGCTCATAAAAAACATCTGAAAACAGTTTAAAGGTTAAAAAGAGGGCTCCCTGGCATAGATAGAAGGGTAAGAACTGAACAGACCAACTCACTCCTCGCAGGGTGGTTCTCACTGTTAGACAACTTAAAAGTGCAATTTAATGTTTCAACTCATTCCTTACTTAGCTGGCATGTAGGTAAATAATTTTAAGTACTAAACAATGCCACTAACAAGAAGAAAAACAGCATTTGTGTGATAGGGAGGACTCTGAAATTGTTTCTTTCTTATTCATAATAGTGTATGACTAATGTTTAGAGACATCAGTCCATGTCCTTGTGGGTTACTTCATTAAATCCTTAAGGCCTGTTCTGTTTTCATCTAAGGCTTCTGTTTTTCCTCTTCTACAAAGCAAGAACAAGGATGCTTTCTGCTGGGTTTCCCTAAAAAACATATTGGGTAATCAGCCCCGAGAGTCACAGATGACAGTAACTGAAGCAAATTCAGGGGTACTGCAGTTATATGGGACTGGCTTTGATGTAGGGTTGCTAACCCTCCAGATTAATCTTTAATTAAAAATTATGTAATGTGATGAAACCTCCAGGAATATATCCAACCAGACTTGACAACCCTACTTCAATGACGAATCTGAGGTGCTGTCCTGACAATTACAAACATCAGAAATTTATTCAAGCCAGATCCTGAGGCATTTATTCAGGTAATCTCTCATTGATCAGCAAAATCTAAGGACTTCTAGATTTTTGTCCACTGTATTTTTGCACAGATTTGATCATGCTAATATGACACCAAAACAGTCATATTAACAGGTTCCCTATTTAGCTAAATGTTTAGCCCAGCTCTGTGTGTGTGTGTGTGTGTGTGTGTGTGTGTGAATTTAAGTGTATTAGAGTATCATGATAAAAAGCTCCGAGCAACAGTGGAAATATCTAATCTGGGGTGTCTTGATACTTAAAGATATTGGACTCCATCAGTAATTTTTTATCTTCTCATTTTGGAAATATTTTGGAAAATATTTGCATATTTAACTATATAGGGCCAGCTTGTGTAAATTAACATAGTTTCATTGATTTCATTAGAACTATGTTGATTAAACCCATGAAGGATTTGACCCATATGGTTTATTTCTATATTTATTAGTGGTTACTGGAAAAATTCAATGAAATATAAGAATGGAATACTGCACATTTTTGGGAGGGTGATTCCCTCCCCCCCTATTTTCAGGGCAACTTTAATATTTATACTTGCAAAACTCTATGTATTTTTCTTATCAATGCCATGTTCTTGGGATATTTTTGGCTCCCTACAAGCTTTTAGGTCAAGTATTTTATGATGTTTCTTTTGGAGGTTATTTATGTATTCTGTTTTTGTTGTTGCCACTTGAGAATTAAAGAGAGTACTTTGTATTCTGGACATCCCAATCTTCCTCTGGCTGTTGGTTTAAAAATCACTGAGGAAAGGGCATATAAAACCTGCTTGTGGAGAATTGAAACCACGTTAATTTGAGTGTGAAAAGTAGCGCTGTCTGCCTGAAATGTGAAGGATTAGGTGATTACTCATTTGTGAAAAATAATGGGCCTTTATTCCCCTAAATTATTTATATCTAAAATCAAAGGCAATCTGTTAGTGATAGACTTCACATCTCGAGATGATGATGATTGTTTGTAGTATCAATCTTAACGGTCCTTTTTCAAGCTTGGCTTTTTTTTTGTTTTTTAAAACATGTGCTGGGTCAAATTCATACCTGGTGTCAGCATAGCTGGTGCAACTCTATTACTCCATTCTGATGAAGGACCAGATCCTGGGGCGAGGCCTGGCTGTATCTGGCGCAGCTCAGGATGGGGACAGAGTGTGCCCCTTATCTTGGGGCTGGCTAGGTTACTTTAATGTATAGTCACTTCCCTTGGCCCAAAGGGGCCATTATGGCAGTTGGCAATCAGATGGGTGTAAAGAGGCCCTGGTTCCATCTGTATTGCCCTGGCCCCACACCCTGTGCTATTAGCAGGTAGCAGCTCTGTGCCATCTGAGAATTGCTCTATGCCAGAACAATTGTTCAGCAGCTGAGGAAGCCAGCTATAGAACAGCTTTGTACCTGTTCCACCAGTTCAAATCCACCTGGTGTACTGGAAAATTGGACCTGAGTTTGGATCAAATTGTATGTACTGGGAAACAAAATAAGCTGTCATAGACCAGATACTTTATATGACGTATTAGGCATGCTAAAAATAAGATCACATACAAACATCTGGCCACAGTGTGGCTGAATCAGATTTTTTTCATGTGACATTTGGCAAACAAATTAGTTTGATTATATAAGGTAACAGTGTGCTCCCTTCCTTTCAAAGTATATAACTTTCAATCTATCAACACAGAACTAGCCTCTGTCAGATCACAGTAATCAGGGCTGATTTGTCTATTATCCCAAAAAAGTAACTGCCTCAACAAGCCTGCTCTTACTGCTGTACAGTAACTCTCAACCTGCCAAGGCCCAAATGTATGACCTTGGCCTGTACACTGGGCACAAAAAAGAGTCACAACAGAATAGCTAAGGAAGGAAACTGAGAAGACGTGAGATTAATTTATAGAATGTATGTTGTTTCCATAGTTTAGTTTTAAGACTTAGCATAGCTGATGTCAGTAATTATGGATTCACTAGTGACTCAATACGTAAGACAGTGTTTCCACTTTAAGTGCAAACTGTTTCTCATGCAGGAAGTCTCTGCTCTGATAATTTGTTTTGGAAAGTATGAGGGTAATTAGGGCAGGGTTAACTGGATAAGCCATTTTGAGGTCTGAGACTTAGAACAATTTTTATGACGTGAAAAACCAACACAGTTTCAACCTATTTTCCCCTCCCCTCATAACTTTACAAGTCTTGTTATAAAAACTTCAAACTTGTCTTTTGCACTAATTCTCATTAGCCTAACCCCCAGTACTATTGAAATCAGTTGGAGTTTGCCAGAAATGGGATTTGTCCCAATGAAAAATAATGCATAGCCTGTTTTTACCAACTTGCAGTGCAAATGTGTTTCATGATTAGGGACTGATGTTTCATACATAATATATTCAGTACAGACCCATTTACACGCAAATCCGCTTAATGCGCGGTAGCACCAATGCTACCTATTTAACACGCGAGACTCTTTAACACACGGTAGTTATATAGTAATATATATACACTACATTAGAAAATTTTAACCATAGGCCTGATATAATGGCAGAGGGCAAGCATCAGCGTTCCTAAACCGTAGAAGAAGAGTTAGCTGCAATAGATCGAGTAAATAGCAGAGAAACCCAGGCCAAAGTTTCAAAAGATATTGGGATTGCCGAATCTACTCTCCGAGGCTGGCTAAAAAAACAAATCTAAACTGAATGGCTTTGTACAAAATATCGATTCTGCCACGGGGCTTAAGTGAAAACGTGTGTGCTATTCAGCAAACCCACAGCAGACAAAGCCATGCACACGGGGTTTGCTCAGGAAAGGCTGAAAGGAATGCCGCTAAGTGAGCCAATTCTTCAAGCCCAAGTGACAAAATTTGGAAATTTAACAGGGGATGAATCATTCCAAGCCAGCAAGGGGTTTATAAGTCGTTTTAAAAAGCGTCATGGCATAGCGCAGGTATCTATTTCTGGAGAAAGCTGATCAGCCCATCAATTGGCCGCGAATGCGTTTCATCTGCTGGCGAATGACAGACTTCATAAGAAAGAAAAAAAAATACGAGCCAGAAAGAGCAGAAAATAATGGTGTTTTTTTCTAAGTGAATCATAGACACTTTTTTCAGCATGGCCCTCTTAACTCGCGGTCCATTAACATACGGTCGTGACGGCTTGACTCCCGACATCTGCGCGTAAACGGGTCTGTACTGTATATAATAACTTTGGGGAGAGGTCTATTGAATGTTGTTAATGCTAGTCCACCTGATTACACTAGAAAGTGACTCTCCAGCCCTTATTGTTGGTGAAGACAGCTTTTAAAATGTAAACCCATGAGTAGGTTAGTACACTTGTAATTAGGGGCGACTCTACCAATTTTGCCTCCCCAAGCAGTTGCTGCTGAATTGCTGCTGCCCCCAGAAGAGCGGCGGAACTGCACTGAATTGCCACTGTGGGACGTGGACGGCCGCCCCATTCTGAATGCCACCCCAAGCACCTGCTTGGAAAGCTGGTGCCTGGAGCCGACCCTGCTTGTAATAATTTTTCTTTCAAAGAGACATCTTCACAATCATCTTCAGAAAAATGTCAGGCCCACAGCCAAGCTTGCATATTCAGAGAAACACCTCTTCCCCTGTGCTGCTTGGTGAGAAGGTATGAGAAAGCAGTTCTACCACGCCCAAGGAACCAAGCTATTGAGCCTTCTCCTCCTCCTCCTCCTTGCAGCAGCCTCATGTCATCTGCAGAGGCAAGAGGGGCTAGATTTTAAATGCTTCTTCCTCCAGCAGTGGAATCTTCTTTCACTTCCCTGAAGCTGGTAAAATTGCTGTCTGTCCTCTCTGTTTCAGAGATGGAAGCAAAATAGTCCTACAGGAGGGGCAGGGAATGACATAACCCTTTCACCGATCCACGTGGCAGTGACACTTCCTCAACCTCTCAGTCATATTGTTTTATCCTTAGGGTTAGGGGCCTAGCGGCAAAGTAAATTGAAATCTGGACCCAAACCCTGATCTTTTCAAAATTGTCCAGAGTTTTAGTGTGTCCAGAGCCAAGATTTTATGTCAGGCCCATCTCTCTTGATCTTCTGTCTTTTGGGAAACTTGGAATAGGAACTTCTCCAGCCCCCTTATGTGAGTGCAGAATGTCAGAACAGCCAAGTTTTCAAAAATCCACCCTGCACTTGAGTATCCCAGGTGATTGCACTGTGTATTGACAGTTATGGACGAATCACAAACCACACTCCTTGAATATGGAAAGTTAATTGAACAGGTGATAAAATGCTGACCAGGTGAGATATTTAGATTACCTGAGTAAAATGTTTCCCCACAACATGCATCCTTATCTCTTTGGAATGATTTGTTAGTAACACCATACAGGTATTGGTTTTCAGCAAATAGGGCCATATCAATTTTTGATGCCATAATCCGCTAATTAGTCACAAAGATAAAACCTGTATCTTGTGAGAAAATATATGGATTGCCAGTCACTGTGTGTGGCATTTTAACAGATGCAAATTTCTAGAAGTCTTCTTCACCTTTCCTCTTCAACATAGGAGTTTCTACTGTATCTGTTGTTGTGTGAGAGCCCCACTGAAATGCTGGAGGCGGCTCTTAGGACTCCCTTGTTAAAATTCTGACACCAAATGGAAGAGAGTGTAGGGTGATTCCCCAGCCTTTGGTACATTTTGCCTCTCTCTGGCTACTGCTCAATCACCCTTAGCACAGCAAACTGATCTCTGGGGCTCAAATTACTTCAGAAGAGCATTTTTTTTCTTTTAGAATGCATCATATTAAACCAAAGTCCATGTTTTTAAAAGTATTTAGGTGTTGTGGTGTTCAGCATTGCAATGCCTACCTGATTTAGGAGATTGTCTCATTTTCAAAAGTTATCTAGGCATTTAGGAGCCTAAATCACATTGACTGTCAATGGGAGTTTTGGCTCCTCCGTGACTAAATCCCTTTGGAAAATTATACTTACACTCTGTAATCAGTTAGACATTGCAATGCTGAGTGCAGCAATGCCTAAATACCTTTGAAAGTCTGGGCCCAAGTATCAGGCAAAAATGTTCCCAGGGAGGATTCTCCTAGGCTTATCTACAGTTAAAGGTCTTCACATACCATATACATTTCAAATTACATTATCTGAACCCTAAGCTAGGGATATAGATATTTTTCAGGAACAATGTATACACATTTCTTTCAAAGTGCACTTAACGCACCATTCTACCCTGCAGCCACTTAGAGCTGCTCCAGCAGTGGAAAGAGTCCCTAAAAACCTCTGTAGCTGGCCAGAGGATCATTAAGTCATCCCCTCTGGCCCAGTGTAGATATCATGGTTGGGGTTTTCCTTATGCCTCTATTCACGACAGCCATGTTGGCCCGTTAAGGCCGCAAGTGAGAGCAGCCTGAATTCTTTAACTGAAGTGTACCAGTGTACAGCTTGGCCAGGGTCAAGAGAGTGGAAAGGTATCTGAGTGTGGAAAGGTACCCTGAGCTGTGCAGCGTATTCTTTGACTGCAGCAGAGGATCTGGGCCAGTATGGTATTACTTCCTGTCTCAGCTGTGCGTATGAGAAAAAGCTTTTAAATAGCAAAGCAAAGGAATAGATTCCCCAATCCTTCACTCCCATTGCTACAACATACACAGCCACGGTACACGGAGCTTATCACTGGTCGAAAGAAAACACATTTTAAGAACCACTTTACTGAACTATTGGCATCACATCACTGTGACACCTTATTCTGCAGCTCAGTGCAAAAGATTCCTGGAGCTGAAAGGAATTTTCTGGGTAGTGACTACTTCTTGCCTCGATAGAAACAGCCATTGCTGTAGCAAATCCATGACCATGGGGCTTTTCTTCAGGCATCAGATTTGCCTGATTGTCCCTTGAGATCAAAAGACAGATTTCCATTTAGAGTGGAACAGAGGAACTAGCAAGCTTCTAAACTCATCTTAAGTTTGAGGCTGGGAAGGAGGGGTGAGAGAGGCGAGGGGGGAGAGGTGAGAGGGTTAGGGACTTGAGGAGGCGGGTGTGAGTGTATAATTCTGTAGATCTCCCCCTTTTCTTGGCTTAAAAATGGTGTAAGTCAAGCAGCAGCCACACGTTACACACAGCTCCTTTTTAAAAGAAAGCCACTAAGGGACAGATTATGTGTGTTGTGCAACTAAAAACAGGTCCTATTGGACAAAGCAAAAAGGCTCCACCAGTTGTATTTTATAATCTGGATATTTTCTTGACATTCAAAATAGGGTACAATACTAACTTAGGTTTGGAACCTGTATGCAAGAATTATTTTTCCCCCACGAGGAAAGGCAGGAATCACCCTCCCTGAGGAGAAAAATGAAAGTAAAATGTTAGGGAGAGCGTTATACATTTACTAGTGAGACAAATGAGGGTTTATCACAGAACATTTTGTAATTTCTATAGCTTTGTTTGCACATGTTCATATGTTTCTGTTCCTCAGAGCACACATATACTTGGTATATATGTAAATTAGACATAGCGTGTTTTTCCCTCTATACTTCTTATGTTTTATGCATTTTAATCTGGTAGGACTTCAAAAACAAATGTTTCTTAAATTGATAGTGACATACGTGGTTCTAAATAGAATGGGTGTTACTACACCTTACAGGTTTTTTGTTAAGTATTTGGGCAACTCTCCAATATTTGGGTAGTTTTACTGGGTATTTAAATTTCAAGGTTTTTTTTTTTTTTAAATCTCAGGAGCCTGTTAAACTTTGAGCGGACCCAGAGCAGTAAAATAAGAATGAAAATAATCTCTTATGCCACAAATTGACTTCCCTCTTTGTAGCCTTAGACACTGTTTCCAGCTGCTTTCAGTCTGTTAAATCCTTGAAAGCTTTCCTAATCCTCATGTAGGCAGTCTTTCTGTTATACCCCCCTCCCCTTTCTGCTGATTGGTGAGGCTATTTCATGGCCTAATTCAGCCAACTACTACGTATCTGAGCAGTGATTTGAAATAAGAGCAAGGCAGACAGTTGCCTCCCTACTCCTGACTTTTAATAGGCTAGAGGAAAGGTTGCGAAACTTGACATTGTCTTAGGAAGAGTCCCGACAGCAAAAGATAAAGGAAAATGAGAGAGAGAGAAACTTAGCAGCTTGTTTATACGGAAACTGCTGATGGATTTTTGTTTTTACTTTGAAATTACACTGTAAATTTGAATTCAGATTGTTTCCTGCTGGATGGATAATGGAATTCTAAACATGAGGCAGGTAAGGAACATGCAAAGCATTTAGAGATCTGTAAAGGAGGGAGCAAAGGGGGGAAAGTTGGGTTGGTCTGTAAATATTTACTTTGTTGGACTAGATAGCATTTGCAGAAACCTTTGCCGAGTTTAGATTTTTAGCCTGAAGATCCTTTATAAATAAATAGAAATTAACCAAGGGTTTTTACTTTCAGTTTGATCTTATTGCTAGTAAGTGATGTCATGCAATTCATTGTTTGATTCAATTTTGTAAAGAGCATGAAAGCTGTTTGTAGGATATGTAAATCAATTCCAATTTGCCATGGCTTAAATATATTGTGTAGACTTTCTCACAACCTTGTTTGTGACATGTAGAATAGGAATGTGTTTTATAACTGTAGAAGTGTGTGTGAGTGATTTATTAAACATGCACAGCAACTCACACACAATTGCCAATACTTTATTATATTTTAAAGCAACTGAAAAATTAGTCTCAAGCAGTTTTCTGTTTTCAAAAAAAGTACTGAAACACTGCAGAAAAGAGCCTAGAAAACCCATGATTATTCAAATACGATCACTTTTTTAAAATCTTGCTATGAATAGACAAAAGCAGCTGTTTTCTTATTCACAAAGTTGAAGGTCACAATGGGATAACAATTTGATACTACACTGTCTGTAGATTTGCAATTAAAATATGCAGTTAGAAGAACACACAGAGTACAGAGCACTGACAGATGTAAATCTCAACCTTAAAGCGGAGCTCGGCTCTGAATTAAAGACCCTGGCAAATCAACATCTTAAAATCAATACTTTGTTTTATGGATCGCCACTGTGTGAAAGTCAGGCTCTGAGAAAAATGTTCTTGTTTCTTTGTGAGAGTCATAGTCTATTCAGGCAGCTTTCTGAAATCAGTAGGACTTGGGATAAGGTGGGGGAGGAGGTAGTGGGGAAAGGAGGGTAGAAGCCAGGGGTAAAGTTTGCACCTGCAGTGGAAATAGAGCATTTGTTTTTTTTTCAACCACTTTTTGAAATCAAGATGAAAGCACTCATGTATTTTAGACCATTTTGCCATATGTGGAGGAAAAGCAGTTTTTGCGATTGGGCAAAAACCTGCTTTTTACCTTTTTAAAGATTGTTGGGGGGGAGGGGAAATCTTGTCACAGTGGAGTGCAAATGGAAACTAAAGTTTACATACTGCATTGCTTGGGTTCAAATTAGTCCTTTATCTGTGTGATCAGCAGAATGCTTTGTCACCACAAAAAAGAACCTTTGTAAAGGGAGGTGTCAGAGAGGATCAGAAGAAAGTTGGGATATGTCAGAGCCTAAGAAAATACAAAACAAACATTGCTAAAGATCGATGAATGTTGCCTATCTGGGATGCTTCTATTTGAAGCATAAGGTTGTAAAGTGTGTGTGTGTGTGTGTGTAAGAAAAGGAAAATAAACCAGGAGAGGAGAAGAGGAAAAAGGGGAGTGGGAGCTAGTGAGAAAATAAACAGCACTAAAGTTCTTCAATGACTCCCCAGTAAAAGGAAAAGAGGAGGGGCAGATTTAGTATTAGAATAGTTTTGACTCATTATATAATACCCACCTCCATCCAACAGAAGTTCTCCTCTTTCCACTTCCTCTATGACAGCAGTATCTCCTGGGAAGTTGCATACATGAAGCTGAGAATATGGGCCCGATTCTTCCCTCACAGCAGTTTTACATTGCTGCAGCCCCATTAATTTTAATGGAGTTACTCCTGTTTTTTCCCCTCTGTACATGAGAGAAGAACTAGATCCAATAGGGCAGACCCTTGACTGTTATACGTTGTCATAGCTTCATAATGGAGCAACTACAGCAGGTGAAGATCTGCCCGTGTGTTTAGACACACATTTTTGTGCAAGCTTTCCCAACCAACTTGGCTGACCTCACTTATGCCATATGCACAATTCTGAAGTTGCCACTGGATTTCAGTGGTGTTTGTGTGTGAGAAGTATTTCAGTTTGGCAGAGAATCTGTTCTTGCTGAACAAAAGCCAGTGATCTAATAGTCTAGAGTTGAAGGGACTAATCATGTGTATGTTGACAGAGCTCAAATAGCCTCTTTGCATCTTTAAAATGGTAATTGGAGATCTTGATAAGCCTCCAGATGTGATGACCGAAGGACAGTACAAAATAAGAAAGCAAAATATTCAGGAACTGAAGTGCCATGAAATTGGTTAGAAATCATGAGATGGTTAGAAATCACTTCTGATTTTATTTGAAAATTTCTGAAGAGGAGTCGTCCTCAGGAAAAGATGTGCCTTTTATATCTGCCAGCCAATTCGTTGTCATAATCCTAGTATGGTTTGGATTTGCAGGGTTAACTATCAAACAAATCTGGTGTCATCGCATTCAAATGAAATCATATATTGTGCTGATGAATGATCTGGCCCACAGGCAGCATATAGCTACTGAACAATAGTGCACAGGCTCAGAAAAGTGCAATGAAGCTAACTATCCTAGCCGAAAAGCAGAAATTACCCATAGAAATGTAATCTGCTGCCTGTTGGGCTGATAGGATTCAACCTGCTTTACAACTGTGCCAGGCCCACAGTCCCTAGCGGGACATCGTTGGTTGGTGGTATGGAATGCTGTGCTGAGAGTCATAAATGAGACATGTAAAAAGAAATAGCCTTTCATTAGGAGGTAATTTAAAACCTCAGCAAGAGCTGTGACAGTCTCTGTTCTGTCTGATATAAATAACTCCACTGAAACCTCTATAATGAAATTGTGACGTTTCCATACAACTGCTGTGTACATCACATCTTTCAAAGCACCTTGGTAATTCTGCAGCTGGAAAATTTCAGGCCTCTAGTCAAAAGTACGTCCCTAGGAAGTGGAACTATGTCGTTTAAGAGGGTCTAACCCGGGGTGGGCAAACTTTTTGGCCCAAGGGCCACATCAGGGTGCAAAACTGTAAGGAAGTCTGTGCCTCCCCAAACAGCCTGACCCCCAGCCCCTATCTGACCCCTCCCACTTCCAGCCCCCTGACTGCCCACCTCAGAACGCTCCATCCATCCGACCCCACCCATGTCCAACCCCCCCCGCTCCTTGTCCCCTGACCGCTGCCCCCCCCCCCCGGGACTCTCCCACCCAATCCCCCCTGTTCCCTGTCTCCCCCCCACCCCCTGAACCTCTATCCTATCCAACCCCTCTGGCCCCCTTACCATGCTGCTCAGAGCAGCATGTTTGGAGCCGCGCCACCCAGCCGGAGACAGACACGCTGTCCTGCATGAGCGCGCAGCTCCACCACCCAGAGTGCTGCCCACCTGGCGGCATGGCTGAGGGGGAGGGGAGACAGTGGGGAAGGAGCCAAGGGCTAGCCTCTGGGCCAGGAGCTCAGGGGCCGGGCAGGACGGTCCCATGGACAAGATGTGACCCACGGGCTGTAGTTTGCCCACCTCTGGTCCAACATGACAGCCAAATATATACCAGGAAACAAATCTTCAGCTTCACTATGGATACTGAAATTTCCATCTACTAAAATTCTGACCAGCTCACTACTTGGGGAAAAGGGATCAAAAGAGTCAAAAAACTCTCAAAGATCAGAAGTTTAGATAAGAACACAGATGTGTCAGAGTTCTAAGATTTATTGAGGCCAGTGTGGCTGGGTGCAGTTTGCTTGTCTGTATTCTTGGTATTTACTTTAAAACTGGAGAGGGCAGTGTGGTATCTGTTTAAGGTTCCCCAAATGGATCTCAGAAACTAGGTAATCAATTAATTTTTAATATTCAAACCCATTTTTGCCCACAACAAATAATATCCTCAAACATACTAACACCATAATGCAGCACATAGGAATTCTGTGAAAACAGATTTAGGGCTTTATTTTCCACTCACTCAAGTCAATGGCACTATTCCCATTGACTTTGATCAGGGCAGGACTGGGCTCACAGTCCTATAAAAGGGTCCTATTAGACATGCAATTTGCTAATGGATCATTAAGAACCTAATTAAAAGTGAAGATAAAATCTGTAAGGCACAGAGGCCATTTCAGTTCTTATTTGTCACAGCTATAGTCATAGCTTTTATAGTATATGATTCATAGAGTGCATACATGCTGGATAGAATTTTAGTCGATAACATACGTAAAACATAAAATCATCCCTCTTCCATACAGATGTTTAGCTTTTTAGCATGTGGTTTCTATTTCCTACTTTCTTTAGTGCACCTTTTTAATTCTTAATTTATTCCTTGCTAAGAAATCTATATCCTTGTCCTGAAATATTGTAATCATAAGACTTGCTTTAGGAAGTGCTGCTTAGAGTTCTTTTTTTTTTTTTTTCAGGGGCTGTCTTGTCTAGAATGAGAATTTATCTCTGAGAATTCTGTTTGGTGTGTGCCATATCTAATAAAGAAAACAAGTGTATGGAAACTGTGGGCTGAGAGTATATCAGTTAATTAGTGCCTGGACATTACCCGGTAGGAAGTCTGGCAAAGTTTTTGTGTGTGTGTGTGTGTGTGTGTGTGTTGTCTGCTTTCTTTGATCATTTGTGTGGTAAATAGATATGCAGAGTAACTATGGCAACATGTGCTGTAGGTTTGTGGGAACAGAGGGGATTCAATCACTGGACAAAGGATAGTTTGTTAGGATAGGTTATGATTAGAAAAAGGTGGCACCGAATAGGACATTTAAAAACATAACAAATTTGAGTTTTTCACAACTTAGAAAACAACATTTGCTTTTATAGCTATGAAAAATCCGGCCATGTTTGAGGGTAGTGGTGGAGAGGGGAAATAGAAATAAATTAGAGTATAAAATAGTGCTATTTGATTATTGTGCAGTATATGCCTTTTGTAAAACTGCATTTGTTTGAACCAAATGTACATATTAGTGTTTTTTTAAAAATAAATCCTTAAATATTTAAACCTCATCAGTGGTTTGTGTATTAAGGCTGGAAGACTGGCCTTCTGCAGTGTCTAATATCTTTGTACAACTTGTGATCAAAAGATACAGTACATATTTCAGTTACCTACCTGTAGAGGTCAGACTTGAAGTTCACAAAAACTTTACATGATAGAATTTAAACCAGAGTTAAGAGTAAACATTTCAGTGCAGACATAGCCACTTCCTTATTAACTTTAAACTGAATTACCTGATCTTGGTTTATAAATAGCATATTATATTAAATATATACACACGCGCACACACACACACACTATGGATGTGCATAACCAGCTTGGAATAAATAAAAATGGAGCCTTCTCCCCTATCTTGAAAGGAACCAAACCTAAACCTTTTATTAGGTTCTAAAATATTTAGAAGTGTTTCTCTCTCACTAATCCCCTTCTACCTTTGATACATCTCAGGTTCTCAGAATGTCTGGCATTCTCTGCTGGGCTGGCTGCTGACTTCCAATCTAACAAATTCCAGGGTTTCTGTGGGATCAAGGGTGGGGACAATGCATTCTGGACCCCTTCTAACCTGAAGAAGCCTTTGAGCTCAGTAAAAATAGTGCCAGACCTTAGAATCCATCAACAGAATAGCACCAAAGGTAAGGGGTCTGCTGGAGGGTGGGTCAGGGATACACTTTGAGACTGAGGAATTAGTAAATGCTCAGGGGACTTGCTGGAGCTCAGCAGAGTAGAAAGATGGAGTCTGGGAGAAGAATCAGATGGGTGGGGAGGCAGAAACAAATGTAAGGGGACTTTTGTCCCCTTACTAATTCAGTGGGGGTTTTTCAGAAGGCTAGCTCCCAGTACTAAAAGTAAGGGGAAGGATCAATGGGAAATCAGGGTAAAGGAAGGGGGAGCGAAGACTCAGATCCTTTCGCTAACCCACTTCACCAGGGTAGTGTATAAGCCAGGAAAGTTCCCCACAATAGTGGGCCTGTTCCCCTGCTTACACTAGTAAGGGAGAAAGAAAAGGCACGCACAAAAATGTGGATAAAGTTTCGAATAAGCATCAGAACTTCCAGGGCTTATTTGAACTGAACTTCCAAACCTTTAAGGTTTCCTATACGGTAGTCTACCTTTTGCTGCACCGTTTTTCTGTACATTTGTGCTATTTCGTGCTTATACTGTTTCTGCAGGTTGTGAAGAGTTATTGCACATCACTAGAGAGCTCAAGCCTGTAATATGAAATCGACCCTGTATGGAACTTAAAAGGCACCACAACGGTTTGAGGAAGCAGAGTTTGATCTGATGTTTATAATAAAAATAGTTCTTAATGTTTCAAAGTGATACTTCATAGATATATTTATTATATTATCTT
Source organism: Lepidochelys olivacea (assembly GCF_965140295.1). Lineage (NCBI taxonomy): Eukaryota > Metazoa > Chordata > Testudines > Cheloniidae > Lepidochelys > Lepidochelys olivacea. Next base: position 135,041,430 of record NC_140411.1, on the reverse strand, counting down.
ATGGGGATATGGGTGGAAAGATGTGCAATTCAAAAAAGCTGGAATATAACACTTTAAGGTGTGTTTATTTGGCCCTGCAATATGATTAGATTTTTCTTGTAACATGTTTAGGTCTAAAAACACTTTGAAAAGTACTAAAAAGAGGGACAGAGACTGAGAAGACACAATAGTTTTGTTATCAATTTTTATTATAACAAAATGGACTGTAATGACAATATTTTGCCACAATAACACATTTGTAAATTATCTAGTTGTATTAAGATTTTATTACTGCTGAAAGGAGTTGGTACTTGATAGTCCATCACTTTATTTTTTGGGAAAGAAGGATTAATTTTTTGCATTTCTATAAGAGGCCTGACCATTGCACCTGGGCACCTAACTCTCGGTGTCACGTTGCATGTGTGTTATAAGAAAGTTATGTATTCATCCTGTCAATGTCACTTCAGGCTCAGCCAGAGCAGCTGCTGTGGAGCTGAATTCCTTCTCTCTTGCCACCCCAGCATCTGAATTCAGAGTTTGTTAAATTCCCCTACTTGACTGGCTCCAGAAGGGAAAAATGGCCAGTGAAAGTTTTTCAGGTGGTGTTGCATGGAACTACCAGTACAGCACCAAGCTGACTCTCACAATTCCAATATGATAATTCACATGTGTAAAGTTCTTCACATCTGCAAGTGTAGCCCTTTTGCCACGTGCCGCTGTCAACAATGAGGACTGGGTTAAATCTCTGTAGAATAAAAAAAACTGTGGCTCTAGCTCCCACCCAGAGGCGTGTTCCTACTTCTGGATCTGGAAAATAGAACCGCTGTGGTCATCTTGGCAGCTGATTCTTCCCCACTGAAAAACACTCAGGAATCCTTGGGAATATGGAACCACAACTACTTTAATTTTTGGTGGGGGTGGGAAAGTAAAAAAACAAATCAAAACAAGTGTGAGACGCTAGCCACATAGATATCTATATACAGGAAGGTAAGCAAAACCCCTATCAATGGGTCAGGAGTATGGTGTCAGGCGTATGGCCGGTTCCACAGATGCAATGTATTATTTGACGAGCTGGTTGATGTTTGGAAGTGTTACCCATGAAGCAATCCCCATCTGCCAGAACCCCATTCATGGGTCCATTTAGAGTAGTAATCAGGGGGACATCAAAGGTTGGCTCCCCTGTGCCTGTCAGCTCAAGTCTACACCACTGATATCAGCTGTGGTGAAGTTAACTCTGTTCTACAGGGCTCCTCGAGGCATGGGTGAAGTCTGCTCTGCAGAGTCTCTTGGGTAGGCAAGCACTTTTTTCTCTAGGAAGCTTTGGAATGCTACCTGCTTAACTATATCACTTAATTTTGCACCTTGACTATTGACTCTAACTCCCAAACTCTGTGTCAAAATTCTCAAAGTGTGTGTTTTGATCCTGAGCCTGGTCCACTGAAGTCAAAGGTTAAAACTCATTTACTGAAGTAGCAGAGGATTAGGCCCTGTGACATTTTATTGGTGAGATTCAGTGATGCATAGCATTTAATTAATTGCGCAGTTGGTATAAGGGTGTGTGGTTGGAAATGATTCTGACATGCAAAATCTGAGGTGTACTTTAAATGTTGTATTTAGGTCTACTTCTCTTCAGGTTTTTGGTACTAAAACGCAAGTGTTGTTCCAGTTCTATACCAAGTCAAACCCACACCCTATGCCTCTTGGTATGGGCTGACATGGTGAGCAGACTACAATATAATCATGCAATGAAAAAATTACAATGGAGAAGTTACTTATATCCTTAACAGAAAATGTTCTGACATTTATGTTGTCAGCTGCAATGTTATATTAGAATACATCTTAATCTTTTGTAAGGGGAACAGAATCACATCTTTACTTGTACATTAATGACAATTTTGCTTAGGGGAATTAGTATAAATCTTGTAATTAGATTAGGAAAAGAGGTGAAAAGCACTACTTCCTGTCCTCATTAAGTTGACTTTTGAATATTGGGGGGGTGGGGAGTAGAAGCACCACATAATAGGACCCGCTCCTGCATACACTTAACTATGTAAAGTAACATGTGTTACTTTATTCACATGTGTTTTCTGTAGGGCTGTCAAGTGCAGTTAACACATGATTAACTCAAATTAATTGGGATTAATCACTGTTAAACAGAATACCAATTGAAATGTATTAAATATATTTGGATATATTTTTAAATACATTAATATATTTCTATTACAACAAAGTATACAGTGCTCACTTTATTACTAATATTTGCACTATAAAAATTACAAGTATTTCAATTCACCGCATACAAGTGCTGTTGTGCAATCTCTATCATGAAAGTAATTTACAAATGTAGATTGTTGTTGTTACATAACTGCAGTCAAAAACAAAACCATGTAAAACTTTAGAGCCTACAAGTCCACTCAGGCCTACTTCTTGTTCAGCCAATCACTAAGACAAACAAGTTTGTTTACATTTATGGGTGATAATGCTTCCTGCTTCTTATTTACAATGTCACCTGAAAGTGAGAACAGGAGTTTGCATATCACTTTTGTAGCTGGTGTTGCAAGGTATTTATGTACCAGACTGGGCATAAGAATGTTTAGCCTTTCAAGCTTCGGCCACCATTCCAGAGGACATTCTTCCATCAGTACAGCTGATGACTCATTAGAATAATGCATTAAATAAACTTGTGACTGAACTCTTTGGGGGAGAATTGTATGTTTCCTGTTCTGTTTTACCGCATTCTGCCATATTTCGTGTTATAGCGGTCTTGGATGATGACCCAACACATGGTTGTTTTAAGAACGCTTTCAGAGAGGATTTGACAAAACGCAAAGGAGGCACCAATGTGAGATTTCTAAAAATAGCTACTGCTCTTGAACAAAGGGCTAAGAATCTGAAGTGCCTTCCAAGATCTGAGAGGGACGAGGTGTGGAGCATGTTTTCAGAAGTCTTAAAAGAGCAACACTCACATGTGGAAACTACAGAACCCAAACCACCAAAGAAAAGTCAACCTTCTACTGGTGGCAGCTGACTCAGATGATGAAAATGAGTATGCAGTAGTCTGCTCTGCTTTGGATGGTTATTGAGCAGAACCCGTCAGCATTGATACGAGTCCTTTGTAATGGTGGTTGAAACACGAAGAGACATAAGAATCTTTAGTGCATCTGGCACGTAAATATCTTATGATGCCAGCTACAACAGTGCCCCGAGAACACCTGTTCTCACTTTCAGATGGTGACATTGTCAACAACAGGTAGCATTATCGCCCATAAAATGTAAACAAACTTGTTTGTCTGAGGAATTGGCTGAACAAGAAGGAGGTCTGTGTGGACTTTTAGGCTCTAAAGTTTTACATGGTTTTGTTTTTGAGTGTAGTTTTTTTGGTATATAATTCTATATTTGTAAGTTCAACTTTCATGGTAGCGTTTGCATTATTGTACTTGTATCTCTTTACAGTGCAAATATTTGTAATACAAATGAGCACTGTACACTTTGTATTGTGTTGCAATTGAAAGACATTTGAAAGTGCAGAAAATGTCCAAAAAATTTAAATGCTATTCTTTAATAGCACAATTGTGCAATTAATCAATTTTTTAAATTGCTTGACAGCCCTAGTTTTCTGATTAGTTTCTTTCAGACTACTTATGTGAATAAAGCTATGGATGTGCTTAAAACATTTGCTAGATTGAGCAATAATACTGTAAAATTAGTAATATAATAAGCAGAATCACTTGATGTTTAAATAAAATGGTACAGATCCTATGCCGGTATAAATTGGCAGTTTCCATTGAAGTCAATGGAGCTTTGAGGATTTACATCACATGAGGATCAGGCCCAGTGTTTTAAGGGAGAATGCTAAATTCTGCTAATTAGGCAAGCAAGAAAAGTTTAGAAAATGAACCCATTTGCCTGTCTCCCTTCTTTCCCAAATTTTTTGGGGAACATAGATCCAGAAAAATTGAGATTCAGAATTTACCTTTTCAAACAAAAGGTAACATTAACATTTTTGAAATGGAAATGTTTCATTTCAGTTTACTGAAATGATCTAAAGTGTTTCATTTTGAGCCCATTAAATACTAAACTGTATTCCCCTAGTAGCATATTACCTCATGGGAGATGTAGTTCAGGCACCTGATGTTCCCTTTCTCCTATAGAGGCTAGGCTCCATGGCTGGACTACATCCCCCATAATGTTCCCACAGTCATGTGACTCATGATGCACTAAGTTTAGTCAGGGAAATCCACATTTCATTATAGTCCTCAAGGGAGCCTGGCCCATAGAGAATGGGGTCTGAACTGCAAACCCTCAAAGCAATGCTCTGATGGGAAATTCAGTTTAATGTTTTGCCGAACTCTTTTGAAATGAAATGTTTCAACTCAAAACACAAAATATTCCAATTCAAGCTGACCTGACCAGAAATGAAAAATTTCAATTTGATTTCCCAATATAAAAATGAAAACTCTCAGCAAAATTACCAACTATCTCTAGATCAAGAATATCCAGAGTTGTCCAAAAAATTTGGAATTATAATAACTCATGTTTCAGGTCATAAGCCTGTTTCTATTAGAGACCAGGAGGAGACCTACAGTGGAGGTCAGATTATTCTATATCCGCATGTTGCAAAGTTCTTATACCTTCCTCTGAAGCATCTGGTGCTGGCCACGGTCAGCGACAGGATGGTGAACTAAATGGTCTTCGTCTGATCCAGTCTGGCAATTTCTAGGTTTGACAGAAGCCTGTTGGCCAAGGGTCCCCGGTCTTTTGCAAACAACTCTCACCAGACCTAACACTTATTATACCAAACACACATCTCGCAGTCTATTTATCCATAAAGAGTAACATGTAAAGGTACCTACAAAAAGCGTATAAATAGTCAAGATTCATAATCATTAAGATATGCACTTGGGTAATATTTAAGGAATAGGTTTTATGGACTTTGAGTAAGAGTTAGTTACCAATGGATGTTACCAGTATGTCTTGATGATGGTCCATTCAAGCAGGAAGACGCTGTCACCCCTCCTTGGTTAGCCAGTGATGTAAAGCAAGGCTCAATGATCTAGCCTTGCTCCATCCCAAGACTACTGATGGAAACAATCAAAGACAACAGCAAACAATGAAAATCACTTGAGATAAAAAGGGCATAAAAAGGGCAGGGGATTTCCATGTTTGAGTAGAGGCAAAAGACCGATTCCATATATTAGAGTGCAGAGAAGCCTCCTTAGTGAAAGGATGCAGATAGGCTACCATGGAAGAATTGGGTTCTGGTTTCTGTGAAGACAGCCAACTCTGCAACAAACTGACCTGTTGAGAGAGAATCTATGTTAGGAAAGGTATAGATACATGTAGATCCCGGTTTGTTTTATTATTTTGTATTGTAAATGTTTCCACCATTCTCTTTTTTCTAGTTAAATCTCCACTCTTTTAAAATAAACCTACTCTCGTTTTATTCTCACAAGTGCTGTGTTATATAGGAACTGTGATTTAAGGTAAAACTGGGCAGAGGATCTGGAATTTCTGTGAGTAGTTAGTGTCAAGGGCTGGAGATCACAGGGGAATGATTCAAAGGGACTCAGGGACTGGGGTGCACTTATTATTAACCTGCATGGCAAAGACAGGGCTGGCATGTAGGGTTGCCAACCCTTCAGGATTGTCCTGAAGTCTCCAGGAATTAAAGATTAATGTTTAATTCAAGATTGTCATGTGATGAAGCCTTCAGGAATAAATCCAACCAAAACTGGCAACCCTACTGGCATGGTCTAGAGAAGAGTGCTTTGAGTAGCATGGGTTTAGGGAGCCAACACCTCACTGAGTCCGGTGAGGCTACCTGTTGCTACAGAGAGGGGATAACAAGGTGACACTCAGTCCTGGGAACCCAGAGAACTGTTGCATTCTGTTCCAAACTCTCAGGTAAAACTGCAAATGGAGACTTCAGTAACCAGGATCACACTTGTATTGTGGTTGAGACTAATGTGCTATGCTGCAATATAGTAAGTAAAGGCAGAAATGTAAGATGTAATTTTCTGAAAAAAATGCAGTTAAAAACCAGCAAGTTCCTTGTGTCCCCTGAAAAATGAAATGTGTGCTGCAAAAACTGCAAGACAGTGTCAAGAGAACAAAGGCAGGGCTACTTTGGGAGAAATGTGGAGACAGCAGGATTCTTGTCACTTTCAGCATGCTGTCTGGGTAAAGAATTGGGACAGGAAAACAAAATGGCAAAGGGTGGAAGGAAATCAAGTTGCATGGAAGTGACTGGGGCACATACATGCACAAATCTGCACCTGTGCTCTGGCGTGATATAGCAGGGTCAAAATCAATGCAGTTTGCTTAATCAAATAAATTAGCTTTGCAGTCCCTTTTTAGAAACAAATAAAATGCACTGAATAGAGCAACTGGTAGAGATTAATATATTTTGATGCAGATACCCCCTTTAACAATGCCCCTTGAAACCAGTGGCTGTAAAGAGTTAATGGTGGTTCTTTTCTGATTGGATAAAGAAAAGAGTGCAGTTAGGTAAGGATTCCTAACTGGGAGTTAAACAGTTCAAAAGTGCACTATATTGTTTTGGTCTAATTAACACAACATGGTGATAAGACATTAAAGCAGAGTGACAACACTATACATTGATAACAGAGGACGTTAATGCCTGCAGACACAGCCTACATTGTAAAAATCTGGGAAAAAAATGCTTATTATGTTAGATAGGTCAATGTGGCTTGACCTAGTTTTGCTTTGCTGCCTGGAAATTATGTCAGTATTAGTTATGTCATCCCGTTGCTTGAACAATTTAACATCCTTTTTGCATTGCAGTGTCCTGCTAGTACTTTTATATATATATTTACTTATTCTTTACCAGGATCCTACAGGCTAATAATTGTAGAGATCTGCATTTGACAAAGCAAACTAACCAACCACCACCACACTCCAAAACTGTCTCTTTTTGATATGCCCTTTGTGTGGTAAGGAGGGTTTTTTTTCTGTCAATAAATAGCAACCTATAAAAATCCTAAGGCATCTCTTCTCCCCTTGATGTAAATGTATAACTCGTGTTAAGGTTACGGAGTGAAGAACAACTAGGCCTCATGTTGCCCCTACACAGCTTTATTTATGGAAATATATTTTTAGTTTTGTGATAATTAGCTGTTTGCCTTTATCATTGTATAGAGCTTACTGAGTTCTTGTGAATAAGCAGATTTCCTCCCCCTGCGAAATGGGTGAGATCATAGGAAATCACTTGTAATTCATCTAGACAAAATTTTGCTCAGCATTGAAGATAAAACTTGGATTTCCCTAAATATTCATGTTTTGTCTTCACATTTGTTTTTTTTTTTTTCCAGTGTCAGGGCTGGGCCATACAATCTGCCCTGAGTTCAAGGGTGATTGTTAGCGTTGTGTATTTGGTTGTCGTGGTAATAGCCAAAACTGCTGCCCCCAAGGATACAACAGTTAGTGCCTCAGGAGCAGGCTAAGGAATGAAATGTGTCTCTTCTTCCTCCCTGCTCCAGTGAGGAAATAATCGGCTCCTAGTGTAGCAAGTTACTTCCTCCTCTGCACCAGTTCATCTCTGCTAGCTCCTGTGTTAAGGTGGTGAAGCTGTGGCTCCACCTACTCCTCAATTCTACCCACCCACCCACCAACCAGCTGCACAGATGGGGGAGTAGTGGCCCTGGAGAGTTAACTGTGCCCCCCTCCCTACCTTCCCCCTCTTGTGGCCTCTTAAGCCTCTGCATGTTCTTGTCAGGGCAAGTCATATTCTGGCTTTGTGTAGCATTTCTACATATCCAGGAAAGAGTTTTGAATCCTAATCTTGCTCCCATTGGAATCAAAGGGGAGAGGCTTTTGGCTAGTGCCTCTGGACCCAGTCATGCAGGCATGTGAGAATAATCATGGGACTACTTAGGTGGGTGAATTTACACACACGCGCAAATAGTTGAAGACTCACACCCTCTTGCAGGAGCAGGGGGCGTAGGCCTTTTATCTTTTAACATTTTTTTAAAATGAATGATATGAAATGGTCCTCAGGGTTTGAATGTGGCCTTGTTCCTCTCGGTGTTAAAATATTCTAATGTGGAAAGAGCTGTATAATTTCTCCACCCTTTCTTCACAAATAAATGTAACCTTCAAAAGGTCCTGGTGCTCAGATTTTCAGCTCAAGTAAAATTGCTTTCTAAAGTCCTTGAATGTGCATTAGATGTAAATGCTCTTATACCCCCCATTATCAAGCTTAATTGGAAAAAAAGCCTGATAAGACTATGCCTTCAAAGATGCCTCATCAATACTTCTGAAAGGTGAAGAAATGGCTGGAGCTAGAAGTCTAGTATTGCTAGAGCAGTATAAGCACATGCAGTTACTGTAGATGACCATGGCAATCTGCAAGGAAATGGAAAGAGACGATCCCTGCTCCTTGGAGTTTACAATCTAAAACAGATCAAGAACACAACAGCAGGTCATGATGGGGAAAAATCCAAATGATTTAAAACTGATCTCTTTATGCTGCTGTTAATTAGCCTATGGAACTCACTTGCCACAAAATATCATTAGGAACAAGAATTTAGCTAGATTAAAATTTCACTTAGCTATTTATATGGATAAGACTATCCACAGATATACTAGCAAAGAAAAGCACTTAGAGGTCTCGGTCTTCATGCTTCAGGACATAAGTCAACCAACAGCTGTCTGAGGTTAAGAAACTTTCCCCCCACAGTAGGTTATTTTAGAGTTGCCCATTGCACGGTTTTACAGTTTATCTGTTTCTATGGAATGATACTAAAAATAAATCCTCCTCCTACATTCTGAGGGTAAGGTAGATTCCTCAGTGAGAGCAGATCTTTTGAGCCGATTCGTTTCCCCATGTGTTTTGTGGGAAGAGATGACTAGGCATGGACCAGAATACTAGCGGTTGAAATAGAGAAGAAAAAAGATGGAAGTTCAAGCTGTTGTTGTTTGGTCTCTACAAGAGTTAGCAACATCTGGATATAGGAAGAAAAGAGGAATCAAATATGACACCAAGTTTGAGCTTTGTGTTGGGGAGAATATTGGAGTTAACAGAGAAAGAGAAGGGAAAGTTTATGAAGAAATGTAAGATTTTATTTTACCTGTTGAGTCTGAGTGTGTAGTGGGATATCCAGACAGAGAGAGACAGCCAGTGCTGCTTTTTTGGGGGTCAGGATTGGAGGGCAATCTCAATGGTTGTGCATCCTAGCTTATGTGTAGCTGTCTGAGAAGTTACATTGCTCAAAAAAAAAAAAAAAAGAGGGAAAAGTTACAATACATTTTGCCAATTCCCTCCCACCCCCCCAAAAAGTTAATTGCAAATTTTCACACTAATTTCTAAAGTAAAATAATTTTGACCAGCCTCACTGAGGCATTTTTTTAACTTCCTCCTACTAGATAGTAGTGTGCAGAGCAGGCTGACTTAAGGCTCTTCCCTCCTCCTCCTCCTCCCCCCACCTCAGTCTTTCTATGCCTTCATACACCAGAGCAGACACCAAGGGAGGAGGTGGAAAGAAAACACTAGCCCCTTTACTATCTGTGCACTGTGTCTGCATTGCAGCACAAACACCAACTCTGTGGGTGGCACGTGAACTGCCAGGTGGGGGAGGCTAGCCCTCAGTCCCACCCTTTCCGCCTGATGCCCCACCAACCCCTTGCGGCTACCGAGCCCTGCTTAGCTCCCCCACCCTCCCAAAGCGCCAGGAGGGCGAGTGGTGCAGGGAGACTGGAGCCGCACACAAAGCAGGAGGGAGGACCTGGGAGTGGAGCACGAACAGGACTATGTCTGGCTGTTTGGGGCGGCACAGCCTCCCCCAGCCTATGGTACTCACTGTCCATGACCAATTGCCCATTTTTTTGGCATAATTTTTAGTGTTGGCAACAGGAAGGAGATTCTGAGAGTCACCATGATACAGCTGTAGTTAGAGCTATGAAAGAGGACTATGTTACCTAGGGATAATATGCAGAAGGAAGAACCCTGAGAGAAGCCAACAAGAGGAGAAGATAACAAGTGGGGCAAAAATGGAAAGAAAAGAAGAGAACTAGGTAATCATGGGATGATCACTAGGAAGGAGAATAGACCCAGGAGTCCAAGGATAAGATTTTCCAGAGTGACTAATGATTTTTATGTGCCTCCAGTTTTGGGTTTTGCTCATCTTGAAGCTTTGAAGGGGTCAGATTTTCGGAGGATGGGTGTACAGCAATTTCTGAAAATCAGGCCTTTTTAAAAGTGTCTCAAGTCAGTCAGCTAAAATAATTTATGAAATTCTTGAACCATGTGTGCTTGAAAAAGTATCAGATCAACAATGAGAATGGGTTTTTTAGGCATTACATGATTATAGGTTGTCTTGGTAAGTATAGATTGAGTAGAACATGAAGAGCAGAACAATACTGAAGGAGTCTGAGGGGAAAAAGCTGAAGAAGTAGGAGTAGATGGCAAATGAAGAGCCTGGGGGCAAAGAGGAGGAAGAAAATGGGGTAATAGTTGGAGAAGCAAGTAGGTTTGAGACAGGAATTTTTAAAACAGGGATTCAGAGAAGGTGTCATGAGCAGCATTCCCTCTAATTTTTCCCCCACTCATGTGCAGAATGAATCTTGCTCTGTGCACCAATATGGAGGTGATGTGCGAGGGAGGGGGCTTAGCATAGGGCTGAGGGTTGGGGTGTGAAGGCTCTGGCTGGGGCAAGAGCTCTGGGGATGAGGTGTTTGGGATGTGTAGGGGGCTCAGGCAGAGGGTTGGGGTGCAGGGCCAGGCTTTGACTGGGGGTGCAGGCTCTGGGGTGGAACCAGGGATGAGAAGTTTGCAGTGCAGGCAGGCTGCCCCAGGGCTGGGGCCAGAGGACTCCCCCACAGCTCTCTTCCCACCAGCAGCACAGAGCTCCAGAAGAGGGGGAAGAGGCCCACAGCAGCCCTGGATGCTCAACTTGCTCCCCTTCCCAGTTCCCACCCACCCCTAGCCTGCTGCACAGCCTTTTACAGCCTGCTGCAAGGCTGCACAGCTTAGAGGGAACTTAGGTCACAGGGCCAGTACACCCCATGAAAGGTGGGGTGGGCCTGCAGTTAAAGCCAGTGGGGCTTCCCTGGACTACAGGGAAGTGCAGCCCAACGGCCAGAGTCAATGGGGTTCCCCTGGACAATCAGTGAGGAATCCACCCACAACACACCCACTTCTGCCAGGACCCTGGCTCATCCTTCCCTGGGCTACATCCTACCATGACTCCTGCAGCTGAAGTCACAGTGTCTTTGCAGTCTCTGGGCTCCTCAGGTGGTAACTGCAATCTCCTTAGGTCATCCACAAGTGCCTGGGCCTCAGCATCTCCTACTCCGGCTATCTGGGATCCTGACTGCTACTCAGCTGGCACTGGCAAGGTGCATCCTTCCTCCTCAGCAGTAAGCCCAGTCTGAGCTAGGCTGCTTGTTTTTATACTGCAGCAGCAGTTGGAGCATGCCCAGCAGGGGGCATGGCTTCTGCTGCTAAGAGCGCTGCTTTAATCTGTTCCGCTCCATTGCGGGGCCAGTACACCCGGTCACAGAAGGCCTCACAAAAGAAGTACTGAGAAAAGTCATTGCTAACTTCATACACTTCTCCATTAATATGTGTGCCTTAACCCTGCTTCAGTCTGTGAGTGGCATAATGATCAATGGTGATTTATCTCAAATAAATCGTCTGGTCCCCTAGTTTTGATTCTCATGTTTATTATATAAATCAAAGAAAAAGTACATTTTTTTAGTATGTAGTTTTGAGTTTAGCTTATCTAAAACTCACTAAAAAAGTTTTTCTCCAAGGATCAAATCCCAAGGGGATTTTTCTATAATTTGAGGAATTTTGTACATTCTCTCTCATCAAGCTTTTTACTGATAGCTGTAAGCTTGATAATGAAACCAGATATAATCAATTTAGAAACCAAATGGGAAAAAAAGTTTAATATTTTTTAAAAAGAGTGAAGCAAAATTTAAAGGGATGTTGTCAATTTAAGAGATTCTGGGAAATACCTTATTCCATTTTTTAAACAATGTTTATGAGCTCTCATTGAGCCAGATTGTGAGCCCCTTGCTCTCACTGGTGAACATTTACTCACACTGGGATCTACCTGTGTGAGTAAACATTCATCAGCAGGAGTAAGGGACTTGTTCTCTGGCCCTTAGTAATAAAAACAAACATTGAAATATTTTGCTCCATTGTGCAAGAGTTTTACATTAGCCCTGAGGAGTAGACAACCTTGTGACACACACTTTTGATGACCTCAGCTATATGGTGCTGTATCAGGTCTTTAAGATCAATATTTTTAGTGTTTATGTGTTGTTTTAATCAACATTTGTATGGCTAAATCTAGAGCTAATGAAAGTGATATAACACTGGCTAGAATGTTGTGGGCAGATTCAATAACAGAGAACTGCAGCCATACCAAATTATATGCTGGTGTATGATTCTGATGTAGTCAAATATTCTTATAAGATCTCCAAACACATGCAACTGTGTAACCTAGGCAGGGTTTGAACCTCGGTCTTCAGAAATGAAAGGCGACTGAGTTAATTTACTTCCCCAGCCTTGTACAGTAATATTTTAAGGCAGTGTGAATAGTAGAATCATAGAACTGGAAGGGACCTCGAGAGGTCATCTAGTCCAATCCCCTGCACTCATGGCAGGAAGGGAATTAGCTATTCTACTTTTAAAGGATAAAATTGTAATGTTTTCAGTATGTGAATTGACACAGAGCAAAATTCACACCGTAGTTTATTTTGTAGAAAATCAAGCAAGTCAGTGAAACTTTGGGATTCGATCATTTATGCTTTGGAGGTTAATTTATTTATTTTTAATTCTAACTGTTGTTGGGGTAAAAAGGTTAGTCATAGCTTCAGGTGATGATAGATACATTATTTAATATTTGTGTTTATGCTCAGAATAAGGTCAAGAATCTTTGCCTAAAGTGCGAGAATGAATGTGATTCAGAATGATTAACACCCAGAGGAAATTTCTGAAGAGTTTATTTTGGCTAGTCTATAATTGATAATTCCCATGGCTAATGGCATGCCAGGCGCCACGTCTATCACCATCTGCAGATCTTAGCTCCGAGTAGCAGTTATTGGTCACATATGGTAGCTTGTCAACTGTCATTTTAAAAACAGAATGCAAAAGGGCACCTTGGTAAATTACAGCAATTGGGGGCTTAAATGATTCTGATGGTGGGCGGGGAGGGGGAATAAATGTAGCCCTGAGGTGAGCCTGCCTGCTGAAGGCAATAGACTTCCCCTCCCCCACCGCTTGGGACTGCAGGTGAATGTGATTTGAGAGAGGTTCGCAGAATAGAAATTGGATCAAAGTGCTCTTTTGGTGCATGGTGCCCCATGTCTTCACCTGTAGGGCGGCAGACATGGTTGGGTCTGAAGGCTCTGGATGCATTAAAGTTTGTTGGATTTGGGGTTTTTGACAGTGTGGTCTCTTGCCTCCTTCTACTGTTCCTTTAACAGTGTGGCTCTCTTGCCTCATTTGTAATGCTACAATACTGTACTCGGTGTAAAGCACTCTAGGCCAGATTTATCCCTCCACAGTGAAGGAGGGGAGGATGTTTTTTGCTTACCCTATTCTGCTGGCAGCCATAACTTGGGCCACTTGCTGCATTGCCATGTGGTGCTTGCAATAGGAGTTAATTATTGGCATGCAGAAACATCCGGGTCATATCACCTCCCTCTTCCAATCCATCACTGACTGCTCCACGCTGTCTCGAAATGCTCCCTGGTCTGTGGATCCTGAAAAGGCAGGGGTGGGGGAGGGGAGGCTGCTCGGTGCTAGGGTAGGTCATGCAGCCCTTTGCTGGCCACTTTGCCCAAACCTAGCTGGTATAAAAGAGTCACAATGCTGGGATATATATTCCCCTGGAGATATTCAGCCAGGTGTATCACTGCTCAGTGGAACATTCCTAACCCTTTAGTGTAAATTTGTAAAGTGCCCTCAGGGAACCTCTAGTTCTGTTAAAAAAGTAAACAGTACATGTACTGTTCAACACTATAGGGCTACAAAGTAAAATTGCATAGTTCTGTTCCTGTAGAGCTGGTTGGAAACCAGAATTTTCATTCAGCAGGAAATTCTGAAATTTCTGCGATGATGATATCCTGAATTGGAATGATGAAAAGCTGAAATATTGAAATTTCCCATGGAATGGAACTTTGAAACATTTTTTAATTCAGAACCATTGAAACAATTTGGAATTCAATTTCATTTTAATTATGTCAAATCATTTCATTTTGACTTTTATATTATATCAAAATATTAAATATAATATAATTTTTAAACACACCTTATAAGCAGTGGAGACACAACTGCAGAAGAGGTACTTCTATAGATGAAACACCAGCTGGGGCTACGGATACCACAATGATGGGTCTGATATAAAAGCCTAGATGCGTGGAAAAATAGAATATTAATAATGCATTCACATTCATATAGCACCTTTGATCTCAAAGACTTGAAAGGTTCTTTAGACATATTGCTCTGGTAAAATTTGGCCCTGGTTTAAAGTGTTTATATTAAAAATATGATGCACAGCTGTGGCAATTAATTTTAAATATTGTGCAGGTTTATTCTTATGTTTAACAATATTGAGGTAGGAAGTCTACTTATTAAAGCACTGGACTGGGATGCAGGAGAATGGGTTCAATCCCTGGCTCTTTTACAACTTCCATGCTCTCTCTGGGTATATGTTCATTGCAGACTTCGCTTGGGCACTTGGTGGTGTTCCTAACCTCCTTCCTGTCCACACACAAAAACCTCTTAGTTGAGTCTGGTGGTGCTTTCAACCCAGGCTTGTTGGCCTAACTGAGGATATAGGTTGGAGGTCAAGTTCTGCTTTCACATGGGCTGATAACCTTTGCAGTGAGGGTGCAGGTTTTATCACTTGAATGCTGATAATCCTCCAGTGCCTTCCCACGATTGCCCCCGTGTGCCCAGAAGCACAGACAAGTTCTCCCACAGTTCACTGGGAAAGCAGTGTAGAGTGACTCAGCTTACTGCAACACAAAGAACTGTGGAATGTGTCCCTAGAAATCCTCGTGATGCATGCGGGAGGGAGGGGGTGTAGCATCAAGACACAACAACTCTGGTTAGGGCTTTGCAGTGTGCAGTACTTAAAGTGTGTCTGGGCAGTGAAAGATCTGACAAAATAAAATAAAAATGAGCTGGATCACTGAGAGGTGCACTTTAAGCACTGTTTTACCAAAGCTGCTGCTCCCAGACTGAGAGACCCCTTCTCCCTTGTGCCCCCCCCCCCCCCCCGACTTTCTTCAGACTACTTTAGCACTGGCAGCATGATTGCTCATATCTAAGGTAGGCTAATCTGGGTGCTCAGACCCAGATGCCAATCACTTTGCAGTGAAGACTTACCATGTGTGACCTAAGGCAAATCACTTAAACTACCCTGTGTTTCAATTCCCCAATCTGTAAAATGAGGATAATCCTTCCCTGCTTCACCAAGATGTTGTGAGGATAAAATCCATTAATGATTGGGTGGTGCTTGGATGTTGGTGCTGAGGGCCAAATAAATACCTAGATAAACGATGTGTTGTGTTTTTTTTTAATATCAGGTGTGAAAATACTTAACCAAAGTTGTTGTCAGTGTTATACCTATACAGTTCTTCAAATAGGATTACCCTGTGGAGCTACCTGTTCAGGTATATTTTAGATGACACTCATGTTCTGCTCTCATATTGACTTGAAGCTTTCAGCCATCATCCTTGAAATGAGGACAGTGGAAGATGTCAGGAAGAGCTTGTATAGAAAATTGAAATTGGTCTCATTGGGAACAATGTTTAAAATACCTTATTTAGTGATTTCATGCGGTGTCAGCAAAGGTTTTTCTCTCTTTTGTAGTACAGTTAAAAGCCCATAAGAGTAGATCTTTGGGAATGATCAGAACTTTGATCTGCACAAATGAATTATGGAGTTTGTTTTGATGATGCCATACAAAAAGATTTCAATTAACCTCATCTGAAAAATGCATGGTACTGAGAAACTTACATATCCGATTAATTGGCCTTCAGCTCTTGGGTCCCAGTTGTGACATACCGGGACACAATCCAGATTAGTGAGGGGCTGTGTGTAACTGCAGGCTGCCAGCTACACCCTGCAACCTCGGGTTCATACAAACCACACCCTGAGTGTCTGTGTGTAACTGCAGGCTGCCAGCTACACCCTGGGTCTCACCACCCTTGATTATACTGCAGGATGACCTCGACACCCCCCCATTCCCTGATCTTTCCCCAGAAACATATGTCCTGTATAGCCCAGCCCTCTTCTGGACATTACAAATATATTAAGTCCACTATTCCTTTAAGGAAATAATATATATACATCTTGTTACCCGAAATGGAGTTACCCAGACACTTGAACTTAAACACACTGGATTAGATAAAACAATAAAACAAGTTTATTAACTACAAAGAGAGATTTTAAGTGAGTACAAGTAATGAGGCATAAAAGTCATAAATGGTTACAAGAAAAATGAAGATAAAACATTTACTAACTGAACAAACTGTATTAAATTCAAACAAAATTTCTCATCACATGCTTCCAGCGAGGTTATTGACCAAACTCTTTAGGTCAGGAACCACTCTCCCCGGCCCAGAGTCCAACAGCTATTTCCTTTGTCTTCTCAGGTGCAGAGAATGCAGTGGGCAAGGAAAGAGAGAAAGATCTGTTGGGGTGTTTGCCTGTTCTGTTTATAGTTTCAGTCCTCCTCTTGAAAAACATTTCCATCTGAGAACCAGGAGACTATGTGGAAGGATGTTCTCTGCTGTTTTTTTCCCCATTGTTTGTGCGTTTGTGTTTTTTTCCCCTTCCTGCTTGGTGGCACCGCCCCTGTTTACTGCTTACATGCAAATTAAGGCAAGCACACATTCCTTTGTTTAGGACAGACCTTTTTCATGACTTCTGCCTGTGCGGGACTGTGAAGTTGGAACATGTGTTAATAGCATCATATAGGAGCAGGGTCATAACCAGTGCGAGGCAAGCAGGTATCTCCCCAGGGCGCAAAGCTGCAAGGGTGGAAAAATTATGAAAAAGTAGAGGGTGCAAAAATGCTTGCTCAACCTGGGTGCTAAAATGCCTAGTTATGGTTCTGTACATGCAGAGCCACCTGGCCACGCCTCCCCTTAGGAGATAGGAAGGTGCTGGCATTTTCCTCTGGGAGCCGCCTGAGATAAATGCTGCCTGGAGCCTGCACCCCTCTCCCCCTCCCATGCCTCAACCCCCTGCCCCAGTCTAGAGTCTCCTTGTGCATCCTAAACCCCTCATCCCTGGCCCCACCCCAGAGCCCGCACCCCCAGACAGAGCCCTTACTCCTTCCTGCACCCCAACCTCCTGCCCAGGCCCGAAGCCCGCTCCTACACCCCAAACCTCTCATCCCCGGCTCCACCCCAGAGCCCCCAGCCCAGAGCCCATACCACCTCCCACACTCTGAACCCCTTAGCCCCAACCCCCAGCCCAGAGCCCCCTCCTACATCCCAAACCCCTCATCTCCAGCCCTACCCCAGAGACCGCACGCTCAGCCGGAGCCCTTGCACCCCAACCCCCACCCCAGCCTGGTGAAAATGAATGAGTGAGTGAGCGAGAGTGGGGGAGAGTGAGCGACTGAGGGAAGGGGGATGGAGTGAATGGGTGGGACCTTGGAGAAGGGGCAGGGCAGGGTGTTCGGTTTTCTGCAAATAGAAAGTTAGCAATCCTACCACCGACATAGCTATCCCTGCTCGTTGGAGGTGGCTTAATTATGTTGAAAGGAGAGCTCTCTCCCATCAGCATAGCGTGGTTATGCAAGAGATCTTACAGTGGTGTAGCTGCATCGATACAGTTGTGCTGCTCTAAGGTCTCTAGTGTAGACACAGCCTAAGAAGTTTTATAGTGCTAATCTTTTAAACTTCCTTCTAGGGTTTTGTTACTAGAACCCACTGGGACTTAGCTATAGATACTTCACTCCACCTCTTTCCAGACATCTATTTAAAATAGAGTTCAGCTCGTCCACTCCAAAGTGACCACCGAGCAGAACTGCAAGAGACTGCAATAAGCAGACAGCTTTACACTGTTAAAATGCAGTTCTACCAAAGGTACCAAATAATTTGTGAGTAAATGGATTAATGTGCTTAAAAGGAGGAGCATTCATTGGTCACACATACTGTGAATATCCTATCTACATTTTATTTTTCTTCATCTCTGGAAATCTAGAAGGATCCTTTCTGTAGTAATGTTCAGAGTACATAAAGGCACGCCTGTTTCTTAGAATTAGTGAAGCTATGAAATCCGTGAACTTTTCCCCATGTTCTTATAAAAGGAGTGCCAAATCTATGAATTTTAAAGCCATGGCAAATTTTTGTTGCCCTTGGCTGTGGATAACAGCTATATCTTTCAGTGATGTTATGTTTGAAAGCTGTTTTCTGTGTAACATCCAAAACTTCATCTTATGCTTTCACTGCATTCATAGCACCCACAGAAAGATGAATAGGCATCCTCTATTTAGAGAATTTCCTTATTTCATCTGAACCATTAATTTCATCTGGCTGCTTGATTGAAATGATTCAATGCCAATAATCCAGAGATATACAAAAATCTGTTTAGCAACTTGGTGTTCTTAAATCGGGAAATAAAGGATCTGATGTTATAATCCATGAAGGAATAGTTTGTGCTAGTAAAATGGGTTGTATGGGGCTCAGCCACAAGAAAACTGGAAATATTTCCTGTGTAATGAGCCGTGCAGGGTAGAGACTTAAAGGAATGGCTGGCAGTACAGAGCTATCTACAGTGATGTAGTCATTTTTATGTTCCATTTAGGTTTTGTTGTTGTCGTATTTAAATGAAATTATGCAGAAGGAAAATATGGGTCCTATCATGTAACTCTGATGAGAAGAAAGATCAGCTTTCAAAGCATTAAAACTACCATTTAGAAGAAATACATACATCATACTCGGATTATTCAGCTGAGAACATTAGAGATGAAAGAAAAACACCCCCTAGGTTCAGGAAGGAAATTGTGGACTATTGAGCTTTCGCAAACGGTAAGAGCCAGTGCGGATGGATACAAACAGCAGATTCTTGGCTGAGTAGCTGCAACTTAAACAAAATAAGATAACGCTTGGACTGAACAGCCTGTATTTTCAGGAGTCATTACTAGTGATTTTGGGTGCCCAACCCAGGGACACCTTAAGACAGAGGTGGGCAAACTAAGGCCCGTGGGCCACATCCGGCCCGCGGGACCATCCTGCCCAGCTCCTGGCCCGGGAGGCTAGCCCCCGGCCCCTCCCCTGCTGTTCCCTCTCCCCTGCAGCCTCAGCTCATTGTGCGCTGGTGCAATGCTCTGGGCGGCCGGGCTACGAGCTCTTGCCGGGCAGCGCAGCTGCAGAATCACGGCCTGACCCTGTGCTCTGTGCTGCGCGGTGGCGTGGCTGGCTCCAGCTGGGCGGTGCGGCTGCCTGTCCTGGTGCTCTGGGCGGCACGGCTGTAGCGCCGCCAGCCACCAGGCAGCGCGGTCAGGGGGCAGGGGGCGTTGGATAGAGGGGCGGGGAGTTCAGGGTGGTGGTCAGGGGGTGGGGGTGTGGATAGGGATCAGGGCAGTCAGAGGGCGGGGAACAGGGCTCCCCGGGGGGCAGTCAGGAAGGAGGGGGGTTGGATGGGGCAGTGTGGGGCAGTCAGGTGCAGGAGTTCCAGGGGTGGTCAGGAAGAAGGGGTGGTTGGATGGGCCAGGGGTCCTAGGTGGGAAGTCAGGAATAAGAGGAGGGGTTGGTTGGGGCAGCAGGGGGCAGTCAGGGGTGGGGGAGTCTGGGAGCGGTCAGGGGACAGAGAGGGTGGATGGGGCAGTGGTCCCGGGGGGGAGGGGGGGTGTCAGGAGACAGAGAACAGGGGGAGTTGTATGGGGCAGGAGTCCCAGGGGGCGAGAAGTGGGGGGGTCTGATAAGGGGCGGGGGCCGGGCCATGCCTGGCTGTTTGGGGAGGCAAAGCCTCCCCAAACTGGCACTCCATACAATTTCGGAAACCCGATGTGGCCCTCAGGCCAAAAAGTTTGCCCACCCCTGCCTTAAGAGGATCTGATTTTTCAGAAAATGTTGAACACCTGACCTCCAATAAGCAGGCCTCTGAGATGTCTCAAGTTGGACCTCAAAAAATGGACATGCTACCTTCTAAAGATGATCCTGGGAGCTCCGATTCATAACTTTGCTTGATAGTAAAAAGTATGGACTCAACAGAGATACTGGATTTATGGCTTATAACAATCTCTAACTCTCTTAGCACCCTCGTCCCCCAGCCTTCCCCCCCCTTCCCTCCTATGACTGGAGAGGTATTAACGGGCTACTTCATTCTGAATGGTCCCTTGAAATATATGTTAGCTACTTTGGCTAAACAATTTTGTTCTGCTTGTATTTCGTTGTGACACTTTGTGTATTTAACTCTAGCACTCTCGTAGCCAAGGTGGAGTCTGCTCTGCAGGCAGCTCTGGACAAGAGACCGCGTATGCAGGAATGCAGCAGGGAAAGTCCCTTCCATCCCAAGGACACCTGTTTCAAACCCCCAGAGTGAACACACCCACCCACAGGAAAAGTACAATGGATATAACAAAAGGGAGATTTTTATTTACAGAGGGATGAGAAGAGAAAAACAACCAGAGGAAATATAGGTGGAGCAGTAAAACAGGGTTGCATCCAAACTAAGGCCCCACGGGTCCAGTGGTAGCACAGTCTGAAAGGGCAGACACTGAGAAACGTCTGCACACAGTGTTCAGGAATCCTGAGCAAAGTTCCAGTCCAGTGGTGAGTCTTGGGTGCTCCTGGTCGTCTTCGGTGCCAGTAAACTTTCCTCAACAAACTCCTCCAGTGCCCTCTTCTGCTGTTCTCTGCAAAGCCACACAGAGCAACCACCTCCCCACTTAACTAGCTAGCAGCCTCCCTCCTTATCCCCAGTGCAGAGTCACAAGCCCCAGTACTCACAGCCCCATGCAGCTCTGGGCAGCAGTGATACAGCTCCGGCCTGTCCTTCTCGAGCGATTCCTCCCTGGCACAGTGCTCCTCGTGGCTCCTGTCCTGGGGTGTCCCCGATCAGCCATGCTGTCCTTCCCAGGCTTCAGGCAGGTTCTCCGCTGCTTCACTTTGTGAGGGCCTGCGGGCTGCAACCCTTCTCTCTCTGGAGCTCCAGAGCCACCACTCTGGAGTTTCTCTCCTTTCTCTCGCTGCTCCCCCTCACCCCTTAGGAAAAAGATTTAAAGGGGCCATACTCTCTAAATCCCAAAGGGGTTACATATATATTTCCTAGACCTGAAGGAGAGCTCTGTGTAGCTCAAAAACTTGCATCTTTCATCAGCAAACTTAGATGCAATGTGTTCATAGCCCATACAATTCCAAAGTCTGTAGCCCTTTGCAAGCTACTGAATGAGGAAATCCCAAACCTCACTATCAAGAGCTCAGGGATCCAATTGTCTTTGGCCTGGAAGATGAGTAGATACCTAAAGGGCTTTCATCCCAGCTAGCCTCTGTGGCACTGGAAAACCAACCCACCATTCCCCCCAAGGGGAATCTAAGCCTGCTGCCAAGGCAAACTGCCACAGATGCTGCTAACTTCGAGTTTAGCTGGTGAAAACCCACCTGCAACCAATTTCAATCTATTACAGTATGTCCAAGCTGAAAATACCTGTGTTCGTGTCAAAGAGGAGTGTCCTCAGCTTCAGTTTTTCATCCCAATGAAATGTAGAAGAGTTCATTCTCCCAGCTAATCTCCTTCCATGGTTGATCCACTGCGCTGTCAGTGCCTCTCCAAACTCATTTCAGTAGCAGCTTAGGCCATGCAGTCCTGGTCACTGGGAAAAGTTGCTTAGGCCCAGCCCAGTCCCGTGGCTGGGGACCCTTAAGTGTTGCCAGCTTTTGCAATTTTATCACATCTCCTTTTTCCTTAAAGTCCTCACTCCCAAGGTCAGATAGTTAAGTAAGAATCTCAGCTTTGCTTTTTTAATTTTTTTTAAATAAGTCTCTAGCTCTCATGGTAGTTGAACCTTACAAGTTCAAAACCCAGAGGCGTGTAAAAAAGATCCCCAGACTTGCTATTTTTTCAATCTTCTCATGATTTTTAAGCCACTCGGGATTTTTGGAGCCCTGACTTATGATTTTTTGATTGGTGAGTATTGGTAATAATGAGTTGCATACTTGGGTGCAGAGCCTGCATTTGGAGAAGACTGGGACAGAGCAGGAAGAGACCTGCATCATCCTGAAGCCACCTCTTATGAGCAGTACCCTGCCAGCCAATCCTAGCATTCCTTAGATATGTTGGGTTTGGCCAACAACAACAATCCTAAGAAAGGAAGGCTACTATGGTTATTGGACCCTTAGTTCAACCTCCCAAGCACCTTGCATGAGAGGCAAGGCTCCTGGTACAAAGAGAGCGGAAGTTATAGGGATGCTTGTCAATACTGGCCACCACAAAAAATTGATCTACCTCAGAAATATGTTTGTTAAAACGCCTGTCCCCCCAGAAAACTATTAGTTTCTGTAACATCGTGGCTTCATTCTGTATCCTAGATCACGTTATTAAATTATTTGAATGGGTGACTATCAGGAACAATTAACAGTAGTGCTAATATGTGCACTGGTTGTAATGCTGGTGTAATTGAGGGTAAGCTCCTGTTTTACGTGTTCAATATTTAGCGTTAGACATTTTAGTGCATATAAATTCCAAGGGTTTTTATAACCTGTTGGTTTTAATTAGACTCAGACTATAAAGCGGCAGACACACTGGCAGTTCAGATGTCATTTTTTTTAAAAGTGAAAATCAGAGAAGTTACAGTGGGGACATTAGATCAAGAGAAGTCAGAAAAAATGCATTTCAGTGACTTCACTTAATCTATTCCAAACTAAAAATGGGAAAATATGTGTGTGATTTTATAAGGTAGGCATTCCGTGACCATTCATAATACAACATGGGGGAGGAAAAGCCCAGTTTTTCTTTTGCCACAGGTGCTGCTGCCAAATTGGCACCAGCTCAGCATCTAGGGATTTTAAGCTTTGCACCTATGATTTGCACTGCTCAGAATTTTAGTGCGTGATTTCATTTGATATCCAGGAATGTTTCTGTACAACCAGGACACTGTCAGCCAAATGCTGCTCTCGGTTGCACTAGTGCAAATCCTGAGTAACTCCATTTACATCAGTGGGATCTTCAGAGGCAAAGAGCATCTGATAATCACACCAGCTATGTAGGTTCCTGATTCTGGATGTGGATGCCTAGCTCTTAGGCACTCAACTTTGAATTTTTTTCACTATAGTCAGTTTAGTCAGTTCAAGAATCATTCTCTCATGGTAAATTTTCTTCTAACTTCCCATTATTTTATGAAGAAAAGGAGTACTTGTGGCACCTTAGAGACTAACCAATTTATTTGAGCATAAGCTTTCGTGAGCTACAGCTCACTTCATTGAGTGCCACAAGTACTCCTTTTCTTTTTGCGAATACAGACTAACACGGCTGTTACTCTGAAACCTGTCATTATTTTATGGTTTCCCCAACAAAGGAAATATTTATCACCTAAAGATAGCCTGGTCAATCCTTGTTGTTCTGCACATTTGTTAAAAAAGGCATGATTACTTTGAGCCTCATCTCGCTTCTCTACAAATGGCCCGGTCCACCTCCCACTGAAGTCAAGCACAAAACTCCCATTGTCTGCAGCAAGAAGTGAATGGGATTCATGAGTGCTCAGCGTCTTGCAGGATCCCATTCAATGTACTTTCCATTGAAAGTTAAAGAACTGTCCATTTCTTTAACTCTCATCCTTCATAACCACAAGCATTCACATAAAATAAAGCTATATATTTTGGCAATGTCTATGCATATTTGAACAGTAGCATTTATATATGGCAAAATAATTTACAGTAAAATAAGTGGCACATGGACCACATTTCCCATTTTTTTTATTAGGGTACTATATGCTCTGATTGAGCTAGCATGCTAAAAATAGAGTGTATCTGCACCTGTGCGAGTGATGGGAGGGGCTAGCTGCCCTGAGTACGTACACGTCTGAGAACCTATGCACATACTTGGGGCACTTAGCCTCTCCACCACTCACACCACCCCAGTTATACTCTATTTTTAGCACACTAGCTTCATCAGAGCCAGTGTGAGTATGTCTCCACAAGATGGAATTAATGCTTCCAGCTTCAAGTGTAGCCGCACCCAGAGTATCATAAAATCCTGGGTCAATCGTATGTTAAAATAAAATATTAACTTTCTTTCTTCATAATGTTTCAAAATGGTTGGCTCCTGAGACATGGAAGATAAGTGATGCTATGTGTGTAGTTTCCAGTCTTTCTTTCACCTCTGAAGGCCTGGGTTATAATCTGATTGAAGTGGCAATTGAAACAAGATTGATGGTCTCAATTTAGCTCCTAATGTACATTTGTTAACAGCCACCCTCATGCAGTTCAGCACAGTTAGTGGTCTATACACAGTAGAGTCTGAGGACTGGAATAATAGGGGTATTGCAGCTCAAGACTGAGGAGCATTGGCAGAACTGCATGAAAAGAATTTACACTGTACACTTGGCTCTTACAAAATCCAATAAACTTACTTTTTATATGCCACAAAAATTGATTCTGATTTTACAGTGTAGAAAAAATACCCAATCCAACAACCATCACATGCCTTAGTTCCCATGGATGACAGAATGTACCAATGTTTGCATTATAAATAGAAAAGCTTTCTGTGTTGTTTGTGGAGGAATCACTCAGGAGGAGGAAATGCATTATGGTAAAAGTAATTTACTTGTGATTTTGCAGCGCTTTGTTGAAGGTATCAGCAAAGCAAGGAAATCTTCACTTAGCAGAACGAGAGCAGATGGTATATTATTTTTATGGTATCCTCAAGCAGGAAGCTGTGCTAGATTACAGCAGTGATTCACATCTGACTACTTCTGAATTCATAACAGGGATGATATAGTGGTGTGACACGTATTTGGTTTCCATAAACCATTCTTTGGTATACATTAGAATTTAACCTTAAATAATAGTAGTGAAAATAAATGTAGATGAGCCAAAAAAGATGAAGCCAGACCCATATTGCTAAATTCTGAGAGGAAGACTCTCTATAATGCCTTTTGAAATGCACTATGGCAGTTAATCCCATTTATGTAACCCTAGATAAATCTGTGTACCACAAACCTCAGCAAGTAGGTTTTTGCAAGACACAGAGCAGACATAGCAGAAGAAAGAGAGTTTTTAGAGCTCAGCACGCCAGGGAGCTAACATGTATAAAAGCTACTGCTCGAATGGACCATAGTTTAATCCCTGGTGCTGCCAGTCAGGATAGTGATTAAAAATCACCCATCCAGAGAATTACTTCTGGATGTTGTTACGCCAGGTTGTGAGGGTGAGGTTAAGGGGAGGAGAAAAGGAGGGTTTGTGTGGGGAAGGATGGTGTCTGAGCAGTTCTTTTTGAAAAGGAGGGAGGGAAAGTGGGGGAAACTTGGCTGGCTTGAAGAGAGAGAACAAAGCTCCCTTTACTAAACTCACAGCCAGCCCCGCAGTCAGAATTTCTGTGTTCCTCATGGGTCGGCTACTGCACTGTTAATACACCAAAGAGGGAGCAGAATTGTGAACAAAATGTCAGTGACGGAGAATTAATGAGAAACTTTTAAATGAAGCAGGTTTTGGACTGAGATAATAACCAGTAGCAGTACTAGCCAGGCTGTTGTGAAGCCCTCAGGGGATTTTTTTTTTAAATCTGCTTTTCCCCAGGTGCAAAGTGTGCCGTTCTTTAAGTAGGTTCTTCTGTATGTCAAAAGAGTGTCGGCATTGATAGTAGTATAATATAGTCTTCAGTGTGAGGGGGGTAGGAAGACTAACTAGCTTTTTTTTTTAACCTTCTCCTGGTAATTCAGATGTGTGGGAATTTTTCTTTATTTTGATTGTATAATTGATTAATAGATATTTTACTTCCAGGGTCTATTTGATGCTCTTAAAACAAGGGCTGGGGAAAGAGGGGAGGAAAGTAAATATAGTTCATCTGCAAATTATCCTAAACAAATACTGCCCCTAGCTGCAACTCCTCTTTTAGCATTAAACATTTAAGCGATGTCTGTGCTGCTGCCTTTTAAGTTCACACATATATCTCCTCGGGTGTTTCATCTCCGAGGCTTTTTTCACATCACGTCTATGTTAGTGAGGAGAAAATGCTTTGGGTTCTGATCACTGCAAGAGGTCAGTTCATGGAGTTGCTGGCACTCAGCCTCTTGCAAAGTAACTGTACCCACTATTTTTGATGGAGAGACTTCAGTCTGATAGATTTACTTCAGTGTACCTGAACTACACAAAGTCCTTAATGCCGGTACATTTTAATAGAGCTAAGCCAAATGCCATAAAACCACCTTCTTCCGTTCTGGATTCCAACTGACTGTTTTATATTTTATGCTCTTCAAAAGTGAGGAGAAGAATGGCAGTTTTGCTTAATACACATTCTGAACTGGTAACATGAAAGAAAGCTCAGAATATGGTCTATGGCTAACATCCAAAACTAGGAGTAAGAGAGCTGAGTTCTGTTCCCACATATTTCCTGCTGCCACAGGTGTGATCTTGGGTTAAGTTATTTAGCCCTTCTGTCCCTCATTTTTTTTTCATTTGAAAAATGGGGCTAATACTACCCAGATCCAGTGTATTCTGCAACTCTTTGACCTTGGAGCTTACTGTGCAGCCCCCCTTTCTGAAGAATTGTGCTTCATAATCTGACCTTCCATTTTAAAAAAAAGTTCCTTCTGGTAGTGGAGATAGTTTAAAAAGTGACCCGCAGTGCAAACCGATGCAGACTCATTTGCCTGTGTGTGCACACAGTCTGAAACAGTAGGTCTGAGAGGTGTGAACTGTCCCATTGATCTCATTTGGGGTCTAATGTATTCTGTAATTCTGTTGTTGTGTTGTAATATGGAATTTTCTCAAAATACCATGGGATTTTGTATTTTTACCACAAAACTCCCATTTTGCAGTAGCCGGGTGCCCAACATTTTATTTTCTGTCTCCCTGCCCTTCTGGGACCTGTCTGTAGTTTCCTCTTGCTCTGTAGCTTCCTCCATAAGGAGGAGTTAATTGGATTTTAGTGCATGCTCTCCATACAGTTCCACATAAGAGAATCCCTAAAATCATCAACGGCTCTGAAGTCAAGGAGCATTTTCAACTGAGAGTCGTGACTATGTTTGTTTTCCTGGAGGTGAAGACAGGGGAGTAATAGGAAAGGAGGATATTTCATGCAATAGAATAAATGAATGTTGCCATGGGATTTAGGGTTTGCAGCCACAGAATTTAGGAGCTACTGATGTGGAATTTGGTCCCGTTGTGCTGTGGAATACTTGGAGCCCTTGAGAATACCCATCTCAAAAGATTATTGTGAGGATTAACTAATGTTTGTAAAGTGCCTTGAGATCTCCTGGTGGAAGACACTTATAGAAGTGCAAATATTTATTTTTATTTATAATTGTTAATTTTTTCAGTATGGAAAATACTTAAAGGAATCACTGGATACAGCCTTTTGTTTCCTCCTTCACTTGAGTCCCCAGCTTGAGTCATATTCCTTTACTTCACAGTTCATAGCACCTGCCAGTGGTAATAGGCTAAATGTGTTCTCCAAACATCCCTATGCTAATTGTTTGCTAGTGTAGGTCAAAAACTTTTTCAAGGCAGCTTAGCCACCCTAATGCATGCTCTTCCATATTCTTCCTTCATTTTGACAGAAAAGCTCTAAAAAAATCAATTTCCTGGCTCTGCTATTCAGGCACAGTGACATGAAGCCTTTTCAGATGCTATAAGTTCAACAGCAATGCTCCTGAAAATGGCGATAATTCAAAAACATATTTTTTGCTTGTCTAGAGTCTGATTTAAATGTGCTACCTTTTCCATGAGGAATTTGTGTGTCAATCATTCCACTGATCATACGACATGTTAACCAATCAACTCGTAGATTTCAGTGTCAAGCTGAAAACAATTCCATATCATAGAATCATAGAAGGTTAGGGTTGGAAGGGACCTCAGGAGGTCATCTAGTCCAACCCCCTGCTCAAAGCAGGACCAATCCCCAGTTTTTGCCCCAGACCCCTAAATGGTCCCCTCAAGGATTGAACTCACAACCCTGGGTTTAGCAGGCCAATGCTCAAACCACTGAGCTATATAATTCAAAAAGTTGTCTTATTCTGTTTATAAACTCAGTATTGTGCCCCCCGCCCCGATCTCTATATGGTTTACGGGTTCAGTGAGTTTCTACTCACAAAATCCTTCTGTCTGGGGTAGGATTTGCTCACACTGACTACACAAGAAGCCAAGCATTCCACCCCTCAATCTGTGGGCCATCTGAGGTGGGCTGGAAGCCCTACTAAATTTCTGACCCATCACCCTTCACATACTACTTGTAGCTCCTGAACAGCGTAGCTCCCAGGCAGGAGTGAAAGTAACTTACATTTCTTATCAATACAGTCGTATCGCAACCCACCTCCATTCCTACACACTTAACTTCATGGATCTCTTTGCATGACTTTGATATAGAAATTAAAGCTACAACTACCAATGCTGTCTCTAGAATAAAACTTTAATAGTGGAATAAAAGCCTGAACTCACTGTCACATTTCTCTCCTCTCCTCCAGTTTAAGGGAGCCCCCATGGAAAGAAGACAGCATGGAGGGAGGGGGAGAGAATCTGTGTACGTGAACCAGACTCAGAGGAAATACAGCAGGCAGAGGGAGGGGGAGGGAGCCTCAGCCAACCCCACTGAGCTCTGCAGGTGCAAGACTCAAAGGAAAAGTCCCTGCAGGCTCTGTCACCACGAGCCAAAGCCACCAGCTCCACTGCCCCACGCAGCTGTGGGACAGAGCTGGGCTAGCTTCAGGATGATGCCCAGGAAATGCCCTGTCTCCCAGGGCAGCAGCCCATCCCAGCTATCAGCGCCAATTCCAGCTTGAAGTAATGGGCCAGCAGCGGCCATGGTCAGGGTGTCTTTGTTGGAGCCATCGATCCAGTCATCCAGCGCCGCACCCCCCTACCCTGCCCTTGGTGGAGGAGCTGGAGAGAAGATGAGGAGGGCATGGTGACTTTGTTCCATATTCCACCCGGTGGCTCCTTCCTCCTCCGGCCAGGCTGTGGAAGGTGGCTAGGCTTGGCGCTTCACCCCCGCCTCGCACTCAGCAGCGGCTCCTCTCCAGCTTGCGGCAGGGAGGAGGGGAACTGGCTGGCAGAGAAGCCCAGCCACTGCCAGAAAAACTTCCAGGCTCAGCAGCTGCTGCTCTGCCAGGCTGCGGAAGGGAACCGTGCATAGGAGCCATCCGGGGGGGACAGAGGTCCGGGGGTGGCAGCAACACACACAGCAATGGGGGCTGGTGGGTGGGGGCTGCAGCTTCAAGGGGAACCCACAGCGAACCTGCCCCAGCCACCCTCCAGCGGCTCAGTCCTGGCTTGTGGAAAGTGTGAGCGGGGCAAGGGACATCCGGGGAGGGACTGGAGTAACCTTCTAGAAACTCCCACATTGGCGCATACAGCTGATCTTGCTGCTCTCCCTGTTGTCATGTCATGCCTTGAGATGAATGTGCTGCACGTCAGCCCCTTCCAAGCCACAATTTCATACATGGCATGGGATTTCACTGAGTATAAGGAGGTCCCACACATGAAATGAATAGCAAGTCTCCTACATGACAAGCGATAAATGTGATCTGTTTCACTGTAATGATGTTGTTCATCGCACTGAATCCCCTTTCGCTGTGACCGTTGCTTGCAGCAAGGGTGTCCACTGCAAGGACAAGGGTTTTTTTAAGTTTTCCAAGAAGGGTTTTCCTCCAGAAGCCTTGAATTCCACAAATCCCAAGTGTGTATCCTGTTGATTTATTCTCCATTGATCAGCCAGTGCTGTTATTTCCCTTTCTCCAAAGTGGGGATTCTCTGGATTCTCTTGCCATTTTTCAGGATTCAAAAACCGACAAATTGTTAATTAAGTTCTTATAATCAGAAGCCCTTTCTTTGCGTGTACTTTGATTGGCTTTGTTCGAGGCAGTGGTGAATAGTTTTGTCCTCGTGTTGTCAACGACTACTTGAATGAATTGAGACAAGTTGATTCTGGGTTTTTTTCCAGCGCCATTTAGTTTGCTGTTTTTGAACATCATGGATTGTTAAGCCTTCTGAGCTTGTTCAGAGTGAACTCCTGGGTCTGTTTTTAGACTTTTGATTCTCTTGATGTGTATTTTCATTAGGTTGTCTGCTTTTGGAATGGTCATGTCTCGTTCTTGTAACATCTCAGACAAGTTCTTCAGTTCTGTCAGCACATGTAGCATTAAAGAAAGGTTTTTGATAAAATTTACAGAACACAGCTTTGAGCATAGTCCTTGAAATTTAAGATATTCGCTTCTGACTCTCGACCGGTCTTGTGAGGCCGCCTCAGTGTTTTACCAAAGCAGAGTATGTTTGCCATACTGTACTGACTGCTCTTCACATTGATGCCACCCACCTTAAATTGTACTTCAAAAAAATTGGCAAAGTATTCGGTGTGTAATTCTTTGGCATGAGCTCTCAGTTCACGAGAGTTTTTTGGTGACTGACTGTTCAAGAAATATAATGCATCCAAAAAGGCCTTAAAGTCATTTGTACCTCCAAAATTTTGAGCTTTAGCTTCATCCACAGTAAGTTCCAGTCTCTGGTTGAGGCAATGCTATAATATCACGTTAGGAAAGTCTGTTTGTAGTAGTTTTCCAACGCCAGCTTTGACTGCTAACATCACATTTGTGCCATCACTACAAAAGCTGATCAACGCTTCCAATAATAGTTCTTTAGTGAACGCACAATGCAGCAAGCATTTCAAAATTTCCCCTTTAATGGCTGCTGCTGTTGTGCTTTGCAGCTCAATCAAGTCCAGAGGAAACATTAGTGGCCTCATAATTCCATCTATACTAGCTTTCAAAAAAGTGAGAGTCGAGTATCCAGGAAGAGTAGTTGATTCATTGACAAGTACTGTAATTTTTGACTTATTGTTGATTTTGTTGACCATTCTTATTCATTTCAGTGGATATATGATTGATTATATCTACACAAACTATTCTACTATGCAACAAACGCCCTGTTTCAATTCCATTGATTTGCTGTAGGTCAATGAGGCTCTCGTGGTCACTGGGTGGTTGATGTTGTTTTGGAAATGTAGTAAGCTGTACAAAATACACGAGCAGTAGTTTCAAATGCCTCTTCTTTACTTTTAGCATTCAGATTAAGAAGAGTTTCTTTTTTAGCCATGGCTTGAATTTTTTCAGCTTCCATGTGAGCTGCCGATTTCTTATCTTCATTTATTTTTTTGCAAAGGGAGGACAGCTCTGTCTCTTTATTCTTTCCATACGAGGATATTTCACAAGAGGCCCAGTTTAGAGAGATGTTCACCCTTCTTGCAGAATGCAGCTTAAAATCGGAAACATCATGACGTACTGTGCACCCAAGTTTACCGCCCGAAGCAAAAGGCCAGTAGCTTTTATTTTTGAACTCCTCAAATTGCATTTTTAACCATACAGCAGGGTAAGGTGGTTGAGTCCTAGTTTTCTTACCTGGCAATTCAGTAGTTTCATTTGTCTCCTCTCTTTGTGGTGGCTGCAGGTGACCACATGACAAAGGTGTAAAAGTATCAGTGTTTTTTCCCTGTAGATGACTTTCAGCTTCTTCATTTGTTGCTGTTCTTTTTGACTGACAATCCCCATTTCCTCACTTTTACATTTAAACTTAACCATTAGGGTCTGTTGAACATGTATATTCTTAGGTGGCATTTTTTTTTTCTCACCTAAATTGCGTGCCTGACAAGACAGACTTGACCAATAAGAAGCAAGCATGGTTACCATTATGGCAGTATAGCACTCAAAAGCTAACGTTCGGAACAACCACGTGAACATCTTCCTGTGAAAACAAAATCTTCTTGCTTGACAGATCTACACACACACACACACACACAGAGAGCAGGTGTGTATATATATACATACAATATGGATGGATCTCTCAAAAAAGATAGCTTTTCACTCTAACACCCACAGCCCCCCGGAGCAGGACACCATTAAGCAGCAACCCGAAAGCTGGGTGCCCACAGACGCACTGGCGCACAGCTAGACCTTGCCTCTTGCAGAAGTTCCCGAGGTGTTAGCCATGGAAACATTCCCCCCACCCCTCAAAGGGATGCCAAGCCGGCACCCTCCCCACTCCAGAGTCCCGGGCTTTATGGCTGGAGAATGCACCTGGCTGTTGGAATGGGTGGCCGCTTGCACAAGGACAGTAAGTCACAATGCAGCTGCCACTGACCAGAAGCCACACCAGCAACCAGCCCTCAGCCCTCGCCGGTTGCTGCCTGCAGAGAGCCAGCAGCTGCCGCTGCACTCGGTGCTGGGCTGGGTCCGCCAAGGAGTAACCGAGGCAAACCACAGCCAGCCAGGGGCAAGGGGCTGCACTATGCCCTCCAGTGCCCCAGACCTGCCCTATTTCCCAGCAAGTGAACAGATCTCAAGGATTGTTCTAATTTCCCAGGAGCATAAAAGGGCACAGGGGCACACCAATGCGTGGCTAGTAGGGTGAAGGATAGAAGTGAATGAAGGACAACTAGAAATAGCCTTCATGAAATATACAAGATACTTTGAGAAAATTTTGTCAATTTCAGCCTCCGGATTAAAATCTAGAATTAAGACCGACATTAGCTAGCAACTTTAAAATGGCAGAAATCTGGGTTTGTTTGTTTTGCTTTGTTCCTAAAATGGAAACATTATTTTTTGTTTTGTCTGAATTTAAAAATTGCATTAAAAATGAGGATCTTTTCTACCTAAACAAACAAAACTCCCACAACCCTGCAAGTTACAGAGAGAGACAGGGCACTGAAACAAAACAGAAAGAGATCTGAGATCGCGCCTGTATGTTCTAACGACATTTCAGGTGTTTAATTCAATATATAAATAGGGTGGAAACTATTTTTCCTTTCAAAGGCGGCACAGTAATTTCCCTAACTATCCAGTTTTCTCCTCCAGTCTCTTTGTGGTTTTGTCTATAAGGCTAATTGCTTTCCCTGTGATTTTTTCGTTGCTTTAGCAAAATTCATTTGCCAAAAATAAGCCCCGATGACACATCTTCCCGCCACGTTCTCCATTTTTTAAAGAGCAACGTTTCAAGGAGGATCTGCTAGCAGTTTGGGCATTGCATCCATCCTCCTGGAGTGGGGGTTTTGACCCCCGATACCAGCCATTTTTTTAAAAAAGGGGGTGCAGTGATGGAGGGATAGACTTGAACTTGGAAATAGTCCCTGATTTTATTTGTGTATTCGATCCAGGGCAGAAAAAAACTGTCCCTTGGTCACACCAACAACTGTGAAATAAACAAGGATGCCAGAAATGGCCCCTAATCTTGCAGGTTGAACCGGGGACAGAACATTAGCTGAGTTTAAGCTGTTATCCAGCCAAGCAGAGGTGAAAGTAAGCCAGTACTGAATGCTTTGGCCACTCTCTTACCGGTACGCTGCTGCACTTTCTCAGCGGTACACCGTACTGGCTTACTTTCACCACTGCTCCCCAGAGACCTTTCTTGCTGGGGGATTCCACAGTCTAGTTGTGTCCTGAGCCCCCTTCAGTAGGCATATCCAGGAGGCACAGAAAGTTGTTATAGGAGTGCTCTGTAATAGAACCTATATACATGTAAATAGTTAGTTACTAGATAAAATGCCCATAGTTGGCATTCAGGAACATGTAGAATCATTTCTGGGTTTTATATGTCCAACAAAATTTTTGATGATACAAATTTCTTCCTGGGTGTAGCTGTTTACATAGAGCTCTTAACAGAGGGAAGCCTGTGGTTACTGCAGTGGCTGGGCCTTATTTTCAAAGGAGCTGAGCCCCCACAGCTCTCACTGTCTTAATCAGTAATTTTGGGGTATTACTAAAATCAGACCCAGTCTGTTTGCAGCAGTCTGTGTTTGGGGGAGTACTCAGACACCATTCAAATGGGGCCTCTTCTCATCTCTGGAGCTGGAAACCCACAAAAGGGAATTCTCAGGGTTGGTGGAATGGGAAATGTGCTGTGTCAGTGGCTCTTCCCACTTCTTGCCTGGCCCAGCCAGATCTGTGATTTTGGAGGCCCTCCAGGTGCAGAAACTCAGGGGAGACTGTGTTTAATAGAAAATCAGACACCTGTATTATTTATAAAAAGGGACATTGCACCATGGGAAAACTGAAAAAGAGAACATGTAATTTATCTAATTTGTCCAACATTTTCAAATTCTCTTGCTACTATTAAAGAGATTTGTGCTTTCAGAAGACTTTCTCCTCACAAATCAGCTTCTCCCTCTGCTAAAGCCGGCAATAAAACACTAAATCTACTGCATGTTTATGGCATGAGTTATTTTTCTTCTTCTTTCTCTCCTTTAAAGCAAAAAGCACTTAAATGATGTCTTTGAATGTGGTAGAGAGAGAGTGAATGTGAAAGTTAAATAAATCTATGCAAGAATATCATCATCTGTATTTTCATAGCCCTTGCTCCTTACTGATCTAGTTGTTTTCATACTCTCCAACTCATCTTGTCCTAGGCACAACAAGTATTGATCAGAGAAAGGGAAGCAATTTCACTCATGGAGTGGATTTAGAATACAAGCTTGGATTTAGAATACAAGCTTGATTCTGCCCTTTGACAAATTACTGCACTTATGCATGTACATGCAATGAGGAACTGTTGAGAAAGGTGGCATGCTGCATAACCGGGCAGGGCTGAGCCATCGGTGTGGCAATCTCCTTTCCAAGGCACAGTGAGTGCATTTAGTTTATCTGTCAGTAGAAATAAAAAACACACTTTAGCTTTGTTCTTTTTTTCCAGCTTCTGCATTAAACAAACCCACATATTGATTCTTTCTGGGGTCTGAGGTGGGAGTGCTTAGTGTTCTTATTCTGTTAGGAGAGTTCTCAAAGAAATGAAGACAGAAGCCAAAAGGGCTCTTGCTCACCTCAAAATATAAATTGACTTAACATTGATGTATCTAGGTGAGGAATCTGCAGTTGTTTTAGGATGGCTAGCGGGGTGGGATGGGCCTCAAAAGGCTTGGTTTCTAGCTGCCATGATGATGTGATGATGCAAAGTGTAAATGACATTTACATCAGCATGCCAGCCCAGTGGATTCCATGATCTGAAGACAGATTAAACAAGCCAACTGTGTGCTGAACTGGCTGACACTCAGGTTGGGTTCCCAGAAGAAAAGGTTCTTCTTGGCTAACTGCTTCTTAAGGAATATGCCCTGTCCTTTCATCCAAGCTCTGGATTGTGGTCTCTTCTCATCTGGCACTGTGACATGATGAAGTCAGAATTCAAATGTCATCACTTTATGCCACAAAAACAACACTGAATTTATACATAGATTCTCTTAGTTCAGAAGAATCCAATGGCCTGGCTTGGAATTTTTTTTATTTATTTTGCTCAGCCCTACCAGAGATTTCTGTTGTTGTTGAAGCTTTGTGGTTACTCTCTGGAATGTGGAAGGATAAATGCCATTTGGAGAGTTGTAGCTACGATAACAGCAGCTTGTATGTCTGATTGCTTCAAGCATGAAGGGCAATCCTGAGCCTGTTTGGCAGTATTTGGATCAAGAGGCTAGGAGATAGCAAGAAAGGAATAGAGCAGTCTTTCATTGCTGAGCTTATGCATACAAGGCTGACAAGAATATAGACAAGAGACAAAAACAAGAATATAGAAGACTGGTAGACTTTCTGAGAACAGTGGATTTTGCTACTGGCACCTGAAAATTGAGCTAAACATACAGAAATTGGTTTATGTCTCTAACCACATCTACTGCATGCTTGGATTAGGTTTAAAATAGCTTTCATTGTCTCTATTTAATTTGAAGGCTGCCTGGTGCATCAGACTATTTATTATAAGTCACAGTGAATGCTTTGGGAAATTCAGTTTACAATTAATATTGTACATTGTATATATCATTGTATATAGCCCCTTTGTGCTAGGTCAGGGGTTGGCAACATATGGCATGTGAGCTGATTTACAGTGGCACTCTGCTGCCAGCCTGGGGTCCCAGCCACTGGCCCCGCTCAGCCCACTGCCGGCCTGGATGGACATAACCCTGCTGGGACCCCAGATGGCAGGGGCTGGTGGACAGAATCCCAGATCGGCAGCGGCCCCGCTCAGCCCGCTGCCAGGCTGGGGTTCTGTCCCCAGGCCCCTGTATATGTAAAATGTATTACTGGCATGCGAAACCTTAAATTAGAGTGAATAAATGAAGATTTGGCACACCACTTCTGAAAGGTTGCCGACCCCTGTGCTAGGTGCTCTGCACACACAAGTCGAAAAGACAGTCCCTGCCCCAAAGAGGTTACATTGTAAATAGATTAAGATACAATAGAGACAAGAGACCATAAATAATTATTCTCTTTCAGATGGGTTATGAGGCATTAGTCTGTTTGCTCCTTGGTGTTAATATCAATCTTTTTCTATCGTTTTTAGGAGAATTTCTAGAACCTATAGTTCAGTTTGTATTGGGCACCCCCCTCTCTTCCTGATTTACAGAAGATATAAGTCTACTGTAGCTACCAGCTAAGAGACTTCATCCTTCAGTTCAAGCGGTAGAGACTCCATGTTCATTTCCTGGTGTTGCCCAAGATAATGGTTGTTACTCTGCTGAATGATTGGCCAAGTTTTCTTGAAGTCATTCTGGAAGGATGTCTCCCCGCCCTTTTTAATTACTAATCCTCTGAGATTGGATACACTTCGTATGAACACAGAGGCATGTTTTTAGTTTTTGTGACATCACGGTACTTCAGAATACATTGGAGCTGCAGGAGATGCTCTAGAAGAAAGAAAGGAAAGAAAACTATTACATTTTGTTTTCTTGCCTCTTGGTATATGTTGTTCTTTAGGAAATTCCTCTAAAATAACAGTACAATCACAGCATACCGAGAACTGCTGGGCTGGAGAGCCTGCATCCTTGGTGGCAGGTGATTCTTTGAAATACTCCCCTGCCATAGGGGAGGAAAACACATCATAGCAGTTGCAGATGTATCAGTCAACCCCAGCTGCCTATTCCACAGTCAATAACTTTGTATTGGGCATTGTCTGTCCTTCCTGGCTTCAGGTATTCTAACCTGACAAAGACACAGAAGAGAGAATAAAGAGAATGAGACAAGCAAGTGTAACTGAGGATTCCTTTTAAATCAGAAATATTTGAGGAGAGAGTATGGTTGATGGGATTGATTAGTGCTTTATGTTTAACAAATGATTCCAGCCATACTGAACCCACGAATTATAACCTGAATTTTGTAGAAAAGACCAAGAGAGATTATGACTTTTACAGTGCATATCAGTTTATGAATTTTGTTTTTTATCTGTATGGGAGAAAAATCAGATGAATAGGTCCACAGTGCACATAAAGATAATATGAAATGTATTACCATGATTTATATTTCTTTGGGAGAGTCAGAGAAATGCAGATAAACCAAGCATGGGTCAGCAAGGCCTGCCTCTCTTCTGCTGCCTATGGTGGTATGAATTTGGATCCATCTTGTCTGAACAAATCATTGTACCTGCTTTAGGTCATCACTTAAAATGACAATTAAAACTTACTTAACATGCTCTGTATTTAACAAAACTTAATCTCCATTTTCCTCCTCAAGCAGATTGTAGGTGTATATTCCTGTAGTTACTTTATGTATAGTTCCATCTCTTTGCTTGTCTAGGGAATTAAAATGCACGTGTGAGTTTGAATTAGTAGGGCCCCATCCAATAGACTGTCACACAAATGGCCTGTACTCAGTTCAAAGGGACTATGCCCTTAAGTAAAGATATCTCAAATGTACATCCTAAGAGTTTGCAGGATTGGGTCTTTTGTTTTTTAATTAAAGCCCATGCCTTTTCTTTTAATACTGTAGTACATGCACATTCAGTTCCTTTTCCGAATGCATTGCACAGAAAGAGAGAGAACTGTTTAAACTATATATTTAAAATTAATATAGGACTATCACCTGAAGACGTACTCTTGGGAGTAAGGACTCATTACATTAAAATATACTTGCTTTGATCCTAATCCTGTAAACACTTAAGCACATGCTTAACTTTACCATTGTGAGTAGTCCCACAATAGTAAAGTTAATGGGTGTGTGTTTGTGGGATTGGGGTGGGGGAGCACTGTGTGTGTGTGTGTGTGAGATTCCCTCTAGTATCTGCAGACAGGATAAGGCCCCTGGTACTACTTCCAGCCAGTGGACATTTCCTTATCTGCCACACAGAGTTTCATTACCATGTGGAAAAAAGATTTTCAGTATAGGGCCCTTAATTTGTGATTAAAATAAGATGCTGATAATGGAAATAGTTTTGTCAAGCAATGGGCTTTTGAATGAGGTAGTAATTTAAAAATATTAATGTTCATAAGAAAAAGTGCAGCCTGTAGGGAATATGTGTGGGAGGGAGGAATGCAGCAGGACTTGACCAGGAAAATGCGGTGTCTGAGTCATTCCAAATAACTTGTTGGGACTTATTACCAAGTCCAAATGGCCAGTGTCAGATCCATCTGTGCTGATTACAGGGCTGGTATTACATTACTGTAACTTATCCCTCTTTGCTAAGAAACTTTGAGCTGATCCTGCATTCTTTGTATACCCAAAGCTCCCATCAGCTTCAGGATTGGAGGTTTTAAGAGGCATGTTGAACTTGCAGTCAAAGAATGAGGAGAATGCACAGGCTCATTTTTGACCATTTGAGTCTCTTCCCTCCGAGACCTGATTTGGTGTCAGATTGAGAGTGGGCCCATCCATCCATCCGTAGAGTGAGGGTGGAGGGGGTCAGCAGATCAACACTCTCTAAGTTGATGGCTGTTCTTGTAGAGGTTAATTTAAAAAATGGTCATCGCTACAGCATGGCTAGCCAAGCAGAACAAACAGTTCACAATCTTCTCGAAACGGTCCCATACGTGGAAAACTGGAGGCAGGCTTGAACAACAGACCAAAAGGTACAAAAGAACTAACCAGTTAACATGAAGTATGCACTAATTATCTCTGTGCACTCATAGTAAAAACCAGGAAATTATTTTCAGAGAATCATAGGATGATAATATCCTAATTCTGGATCTGCCAGGGTTGAGGAAGAGTGGACCTTGTCATTCTTTTTTTTTTTTTAAATAGTTACCCAATCAGTTGAAGTAGGTATTGGCTTCTTCTCTGCACCCTATCAGTTGACTGTATTGAATCCCCAACCAGAAATGAAATGAGACCTAAATTATCCAGAACAGCAATCTTGAGAATTTCCAATCTTTAAACTTCTTTTAGAAAAAAAAATCCTATATGTACCAGGAAACAAAGAGAGTTGGACACACAGTACTAGTTGTCCCATATAACACAAACAAAAAACTGAGATATGCTCTTTATAAAACAATCCTTTCCTATTTATAACAGTGAGGTATCACTATTGTGTACAGCTAAGAATCTGGTATTATACTAAAATATATACTTTGGTTACTGTCAGTGAAGAAGCTTTTAATACCAGAAATTAAATCAATTTTGTTCTCTAGCCTGGCAGAGGTTTGCTTCAACATTTTAAGAATAGAAATTTTAGGGCATTGCGATACCATAGTGGTTGCTGGGGTATGAGAATCTGAATAGACTAGAGTAGGACTGCCCTAGTACACTTATGCAATCCTTACATGCCAATACGTTGAATCAGAAAAGTGTGCGGGTAAGTGATATTGGAGCTCATCATTGTAAAGCATTTATTAAAGAGGGGGGCCAATGTGAGGTTAAGGTTTAAGGCACATCACACCAAGGGAAGGTAACACAATATTCGAATTAGGCATGAGCAAAGGCCGCAAAGTTGGGACTGGGATTCAAACTTGCCCAAGGTTTGAGGATATTTGGATTTGAGGTTTAGAGTGAGTCTCTAATCCCAAATGTAGTCTAGGGTTGTATTAATTTCCAAACATTGCAGCTGGAACTCCAACTCCCTAAGGCTCCTTTGATAATCCCAGCCTTTGTGGTTTGTGTGTTTCAGACTGCATCACATTTGGATATTCATATTGCTTTAAAGCAGTTTAAACAAGCTCTTGTTACTTATTCATTGCAAAAGGTTTTTCAGGTGGTGATGCTGAGAAGAAGTTGCAGTGCGTTGTTTATTGCGGTGTTGCTGTCAACATCATCATCATCATCATCAATGTTCCTATTACGCCTCTGGCATTTAGGGCAGTGACGAAGCTCCTCTACTCCTGTCTGTTTCTGGCAAGTCTTTCAATGGTTCCCCAGCTGTGCCCCAGGTTTTTCAGCTCAGCTTCCACAGCTCTTCACCATGTTGTTTTCGGGTGGCCTCGTTGCTGTAAAAGGAGTCCGATAGAACAACCTCCTTGTTATGGGATTTTCTCTACTGAGCTGAGTAGTATGCCACCTCTGTTCAGTACACAGGAACATGCAAAATTCTATTCCTCATCTCCTTTTTTCATATGAGGGGATCTGTCACCCTTTTCATTACTGCTTTTCTAATCATTCCCTGTCTTTCAAGTGGTTAAACTAGAATTCAGTGCTTTACTGTCAGTTTAACTACGTAACAAAAGGAATTCTTCTTCTTCTCTAGCCAAAAAAGAAAACACAGTTGCTGAGCTCATGGCTCTGTTGATCACAGGGGAATATTAAAAGCATGTCCTGTATAATAGTTCAGCCGGATGAGGTGGTAGCTTTTCTTTTTTTTTTTTTTTTTAAGATTACAAGTAACTTCAATGTATTGTGAATGAGGGGAGTTTTTGTGAATGGCTCACTTTGAAGTTTAGAAAGATACCGGCTTGTTTGAGCAAAGGAAATCTAATATTTGATGGTGCAATTCATAATCTAGTCATTTTATGTGAATCAAGTACCATACAATTGTTCCTTCAGTGAGTCACAAAGACTGCCAAAGAGCACATGCTGCTATTGAAATTAAAGTTTGCCAGGCTCCAGAGAGCTGTAATAAAATTGTCACTTTTAGTAGGACTCATTGGGCCAAATTCAGAGCTTACTTAAATGCTAATGTAATTTGCAAGGGAGTATAAATGGCACAGTAGTGTATCATTTTAATGTAGTTACCTATCGTTTTTCTAAGGCTGAGAAAGCAAAAGGTGGGGGTGTATCTGACAACAGGAGACTGTGCTATGAAGCAGCCATTTAAAGGAGACTGTAATAAAGAGAGTGTAGCATAAAACAGCCATGTAAAGCAGTTTGGTATAAAGAAGCCATCCACCTTCCATGGGAAATTTCCATCAAGGGAGTTGCATTTCCTATGACACTAGTTGTGAATTTGGCCTCTAATGACTGGGCTGGATTCTCAGTTCTACCCTACTCTCTTACTACACAAAGTGAGTGCAAACCTCATGCAAGTCCCAAACTGCAGATGCCCCTGGCTCCTATGCCTCCTTCTCTCTTGGCTTCAGGTACCAGGAGCATATCTGGGATGGGCAGGAGGAGTGGCCATAGAGCAATGCACTCTGTGAATCCCCAACTGGCAGAAGAGCACTAGATTTCTAGGAATGTGCTGTTTAGAGCAGCTGTGAGGCTATCCTAACTTTCATGTTCGGCCAGTGAAAGAATCCGAGAGCCCCCACACTATGTTCACCTGGCATAAGTTGGACATGACCGCGAAACTAGGACATTTGATTTTCTTCTTGAACAATCATTTTACTTCCCAAGAAACTTTCTCAGAAATTGAAGGAATAACATTTTCACTGTCTCCATCTAGCTGTGCACTTGAATAAATCCACATGTGTGTAAGCATCCTTACACTTGGCCAAAGACACAAACTGAGGAGATGTAAACTAGCAAACACTACTCTTAAATGTCAGCCTCCCTGAAACTTTTATTTTTCTCATTGTTAATATTATATTGATGTAGCTCTGCCCTGATCTCACTGTACTTACATGGCTGCATTTGCACCCTACATAGGGACTGGTGGCTTGGAATATCAACTGCCTGATACCTGATAGTATCTCTCAAACTATTAATATTTGTGCCCCAAAAATCAGGAAAAAATGCAAAAGTACTTCAAATTTCAAAAACGTTGGCATTTTTTTAACTTGAAAAGTGAACAATTCTGGAATGATATAAAAATAAATCAGAAAAATGAGTCGAAATAGAGCTTTTCCAAGCAGAAACAGGCAAAAATATGTTCCATCTTCTGACCAGAGGTGACTTTTGCCCTGAAAATATGCACCAAAAAAAAAAAGCATATTGTAATTTTCATATGTGCCAAATATTTTTACCTATTGAAATACTGACATATGAAATTGTTTTTGAATCTTCTTCAGTCTGTCTAGGTATTTATACCTTGCTCACCAGCATAATATCTGAGCAATTTTCCCTCAGCCCAAACCCAAAGTAACTGCTCTCTGGACTGCAGAGTTCCAGGGGATTGGAATTCTGTGCTCTGTCTGGGGAGTTGATCAACAGCTACGTCTGGTACTCCTCTTCCATGGGTTTGAATGTCTGGTGGATCCATGACCAATTGTCACATCCCACCCTCCTCTTGGTCTGCTTCTTCACCTAAAGGCCTTGTGCTTGCCTGGGCACAGGGAGCCTGCTGTGGAGCACAGCTCCATGGTGGACAGGGAGCAACAATCTGGGATCCCATAAAATCTGGGCTCCCTTGGTCATAAAGTTGCCGTCTTTCTAATGGCTGGTAACCAGACCCCGGAGTCCCCACCCCCTGCTCTGCCTCTCCCGCACTCTCCAGATAAAAAAACCTGGACATCAGGGCTTGTCAAATGGCACCTGGATGCACAAGCCGAAACCCAGACTGTCTGGGTGAAAACTGGGCAAGTGGCCAACCTACTTGCTCAGCAGAATCATATTGTGTCAAATCTTCTCTATACAGAGGTGATGTGGATGGCCCTGAATTCTGCATAACCAAGGTGTTAATGAGCAAAAGCACTGGAGATCCTGCCATCAGAAATATGTGCTTTTCCTCATTTAAAAATTATTTCAACTCTGTTGAGGGTTAAAGACTTGCCTTTGAAGTCTAAGGGTGGGGAAAGTGTACTTCTGGGGTACTGCTCCCAGTCCACAGAATGTCATGAATATCAATAGGAAATGAATACAAAGAGGGAGGCTAGCATACATTTCCAGAAAAGTCTGTTTAATGTTTAAAATGCTGAGTTAAGGAAAGGGCAGCAGGTGACCGATCAGCAGGAGAGATGAGGTGAACAGTCCATTAGATGCATGATTTAGCTTAAGTTAAAGCTGCTGAATGAAAACTAAGAGATGCTAATGTGGCCAGGGGACACAGTAGAAATATTTCCTTGGGGGACAAATTCTTTGATTTTTTTCCTCTTGTACATTTTTTCCTTTCGTCTTCTCTTTTCATATTGACCACCCATACATTTGTTTGCACACCTGGAAGTTGTCCCACACAGTATGCATAAAGCTGTTCCAGAAATCCAGTTTGAGGCATAAGGGCCTGATCCTGTAAATACCTCCTACTTGAATAACCCCACTGAAGTCTATGGTCGACTCATGAGAGTAAAGTGAGAAGGATTAGGCCCTCAATGGCTCTCACACTGAATGTATACAAAAATCCACATTTTTAATCACACAAGTGAGTTCAGATCAAAATAGAGCTGTTTTGTTAGAATTGAAACAACAAGGAGTCTGGTGGCACCTTAAAGACTAACAGATTTATTTGGGCATAAGCTTTCGTGGGTAAAACACCACTTCAGATGCATGGAGTGAAAATTACAAATGCAGGTGTAACCCTTCTGCCCGTCAGAGTTGGCAGCAACAAGGGCCGGGTTCAATATCTAGGGGTTCCATTCCAATAACACAATGCAAATCGGCTCGAGCCCCCACCCAGTGACCTGGGACAAATGTATACCACCCCCGCTGGGCGCCTCCCAGAGGCAATACTTCCCCTCTCACAAGCACATAGTCTGAGTGTAGCAAAAGTCTTTTAATAACAGAGAGAAACAATGTGGCATTATGTTGGGGAAACACCACCAACAGGATTCATAATACAACCCCTGAGCAAAAAAAACCCACCCCAGGCAAATTGGGGCATGCCCTTTTCCCTTTGGTTCTTGAGTCCAGCAACCCCAAATCACCCAAAGTCCCAAAAGTCCAATGCCCCAAAAGTCTCTGTCCCTGGTCAGGGCAGCCCCAGAGTTCGAAAGTTTATCTGCGGAGCTTTACCTCCCAACCTGGGTGGAAATGGGACGGGGGTAAGAGGCACCTTACGTGATCTGAAGCTGACCGCCCCATAGCTCCATAGCGGCGCTCCACTCCGCCAGCCGCCCCACGAACTCCTTCGCTCAGCTGCGCTCCGCTCCGCCAGCCGCCCCACGAACTCCTTCGCTCAGCTGCGCTCTGCTCCGCCAGCCGCCCCACGAACTCCTTCGCTCAGCTGCGCTCCGCTCCGCTCCGCCAGCCGCCCCACGAACTCCTTCACTCAGCTCCACGGCCCACAAGCAGCTCCTGCCATCCACACACTGCGCCGCGTTGAACTGCTTCACCAGCCGTCCCGCAAACTGCTCCACAATATATCTTCAGGCTCCCCCACTACTTAACACAACACTCAGTGATTTCAGCTCTTAGGTGAATTCAGCTTATAATAGGGGAGCCCCAGTGCTGGTGCACTGTCAGCCTAAAGTGAGCTCAGCAGCCTATAACTAGACTTCTAATGAAATCAAAATTAGCTCTGATATTCCACAGTGGAGAGAGGAGGAAGTGCAATTAGCATGTAAGGCCCTCACCAAGGGGCCCATGCCACCAAGTATTAATACTTGTCCCCAGCCTCTCTCCATTCACACAGTTTTGGAACCCATGACCCTTGCCTAGCGAGTGCTACTTAGTTGATGGTGAATCCCTCCATCATAACAAAAGGCCACGTACAGTTCCAAGCACAGTTCCCATAATCAGGGTAATAACAATT
Source organism: Lepidochelys olivacea (assembly GCF_965140295.1). Taxonomy (NCBI): domain Eukaryota; kingdom Metazoa; phylum Chordata; order Testudines; family Cheloniidae; genus Lepidochelys; species Lepidochelys olivacea. The sequence continues at coordinate 134,996,580 of NC_140411.1, read as the reverse complement.
TATTCTTCCTGCCCCAATAACAGAGACACTGGGGATCCCACAGCAGCCAAAGTGACCATTTGGGCAGCTATGGTCTCATTCTAGGCGTGGTGGGTGTGCCTATGCAAATGAGATCGGCCCCTGAAGTTCTTTTCCACAACTTGCCACACCTCACCACCAGATGTCAGGGTGGAGCTCATCCTGACACTGCTTACACAGGCATGATATGATGACACATGAAGGGAAGGGAGTTACCTCACAAGTGGAGAACCAGTGTTGACAGAGCCGATTCGATCAGGGTGGATGTAGCCCACTCCAAATAATAGATGAAGAGGTGTCAATTCTAGGGGAGGCAAAGCTGCTTTTGTAATGAGCCAGCCACTCCCAGTCCCTATTCAAGCCCAGATTAATGGTATTAAATTTGCAAATGAATTTTAGTTCTGCTGTTTCTCTTTGAAGTCTGTTTCTGAAGTTTTATTGTTCAAGTATAGCTACTTTTAAGTCTGTTATGGAATATCCAGGAAGATTGAAGTGTTCTCCTACTGGCTGTTGTATGTTACCATTCCTGATGTCCGATTTGTGTCCATTCATTCTTTTATGAAGGGACTGTCTGGTTTGGCCAATGTACATGGCAGAGGGGCATTGCTGGCAAATGATGGCATATATAACATTAGTAGACGTGCAGGTGAATGAGCCTCTGATGGTGTGGCTGTTGTGGTCGGGTCCTCTGATGGTGTCGCTAGAGTAGATATGGGGACAGAGTAGGCAACGAGGTTTGCTACAGGGGTTTGTTCCTGGGTTAGTGTTTCTGTGGTGTGGTGTGTAGAGTTGCTGGTGAGTATTTGCTTCAGGTTGGGGGGATGTCTCTAAGCGAGGACTGGCCTGCCTCCCAAGGTCTGTGAGAGTTAGGAATCGTTTTCCAGGATAGGTTGTAGATCATTGATAATGTGCTGGAGAGGTTTTAGCTGGGGGCTGTACGTGATACCTGGTGGTATTCTGTTATTTTCCTTGTTGGGCCTGTCCTGTAGTAGGTGATTTCAGGGTACCCGTCTCGCTCTGTCAATCTGTTTCCTCACTTCCCTGGGTGGGTATTGTAGTTTTCAGAATGCTTGATAAAGATCTTGTAGGTGTTTGTCTCTGTTTGAGGGATTGGAGCAAATTCAGTTGTATCTTAGGGCTTGGGTGTAGACAGTGGATCGTGTGATGTGTCCTGGATGGAAGCTGGAGGTAAGTATAGCAGTCAGCAGGTTTCCGGTATAGGGTGGTATTTGTGACCATTGCTTATTTGCACTGTAGTGTCCAGGAAGTGGATCTCTTGTGTGGACTGGTCCAGGCTGAGGTTGATGGTGGGGTGGAAATTGTTGAAATCCAGGTGGAATTCTTCAAGGGCCTCCTTCCCGTGGGTCCATATGATGAAGATGTCATCAATGTAGCGCAAGTAAAGGGGTACTAGGGGACAAGAGCTGAGGAAGCGTTGTTCTAAGTCAGCCATAAAAATGTTGGCTTACTGTGCGGCCATGCGGGTACCCATAGCAGTGCCACTGACTTGAAGATATAGGTCGTCCCCAAATCTGAAATGGTTGTGGGTGAGGACAAAGTCACAAAGCTCAGCCACCAGGTGTGGTGGCCTCATCAGGGATAGAATTGAGGCAACCTTCTCCCACTATCCTTTGTTCCTGTTAAACATCTTTAAAAGGGGAACCGTGAAAACTTTTCATGTTCTTATTTTGGGTAACAGGTTCAAAAGAATTATCTTTATCCAAAACACCACTGTGCAAGTCTCCCTTTCTAATTTAGTTTATCTATCTGTTTGGCCCCCACTACCATAATTTCTGAGCACCTCACAGTCTTTATTGTGTTTGTTGTCACAACAGTCCTGTGAGGTAGGGTAATGCTGCTCTCCCTGTTTTTATTGGTTGGGAACTGAGGCACAGAGAGATTAAGGCCTTAATGCACAAAAGGAGTTAGGCACCTAGAAAATCACTGTGATTCACAAAGCCTGAGTTGGGCATCTTGTACAACGAATAGGGAGAGAATAGGCGCCTTAGAGTGCAATTCACAAAAGCTAGCACACCACCTAAGCAATGCCAATGAGAAGGATGTGTGCCCCCCTCTCAGAGATAGGTGCCTAAATCCTGGCTCCAGGGAGGTGCCTTGGGATTCTCAGTTGCAAAATGTCTCTTGGTGGTAAGTGCCTACACAGTTAGCAAGAAGCTGGGAAAGAGGAAGGTAACGTCCCTCATATCTTTTAGCCCAGTGGTTAGGGTACTCACCTGGGATGTGGGAGACATACAATCCAAGTCCCCACTCTGCCTGATGGGAAGAAGGAATTTGAGCAAGTATCTGCCACCTCTCAGGTGAGTGGCCTACCCTTCGGGTTGCAGGACTCCCTGAGATTCTGTCCTGTTGAAGCTCTTGCACTCTGAATAAATAATGGAAGAGTCAGTGGAGCAGGGGGACTAGATCCTGAGTCTCCCAACTCAGTGCTCTAACCGCCAGGCAACAATTGGATTCTCATGAGGGTGTGCTCATTCTAATTTGTTTGTTCACTCACTCTCTTTCAAAGAGTCATTTGAGCTAGAGAGATAACCCAGGCCTGAGACTAACTCTATTGCCTGGCGCTTAGAGCACTCACCAGGTGTGTAGAAGACCCATGATCTCATCTTCTTCTCCAGTGACTCTAATAATTTATTCACAGTGGAACAGCGTCAAAAGGAGAAATCCTTAAAAAATCTGAATGAAGTAAGTCGAAAAGGGTTCCAAACCATTGTTTTAAGGAAATGAAATGCATAGGAAATTAAATAATCACAATGTTTATTATTCCATTGTGAACAAAATACAGATTCATGTGGGGAAAGAAAGACCAAAGAGAATGTTTGTTTGTTTTGCATCCTTATGGTCAAACATCTGAGGTACGTTTGCTTTCTCTGTGCTGTGCTGCAACTGCATGAAAGAAATCATTGCAACATGAAAAACAGAAAACACCAGGAAGCAATTCTTTCCTGCTGTTTCCACTTTAACATGAATTTTTTTAACACCTTTGTTGGAGTCCAAATGTCTGGTGTAATATCAAATCAGTCAGGATTACAATCAGACATTTTACATGCTTTTGGGTTAATCTGTAGTTTACTCTTGAGGGTTGTTCACTTGCACACTGATAATTTAGCAATGTTTTTTACACAACTGCAATCACCCAGTGCTTCATCTCCTAAACTAAAAGAGGTGACTTATTGCTCTGTGATTGTGGAAAGAATTCCCTTCCCAATAAATACAACTAGGTGTTTCAAGCAGCTGCTCCAGCTTTTAGGTGAACTCCTGCCAGGCTTTGTTTATGTGATGTATTTTTTAATAGTGCTTGGAGAAAACAATAAAAATAGCAGGGGAATCATTTGTCATTTTTCTCCTGTAGTGTTCTACATTCTGTGAAGAATTAGAAAAGTTCTGTACTGTTCACATTGTGTGACAGGTTTTGCCAGTTCAAGTCAGTCTCTTTTACAGGCATGGCAACTACAATTCATTATTCAGCTCTGCATTAATTACACAGCAGGCTGAGCTTCCACTTGTTCAAGTTATGTGGCAGTGTAGCCCAATGTCCTTATTACAAGCCATCATTGTCGGACAGGTTATACAGAAGCTCTGTGAGAGAATCTGATCCTCATTGCTTTTTTACTTGATTTAAGTTGAATGCTGAGAGAGATTTTGCTTTAGGGTCAGTGACTAAGGCATCTGGATTGCTGAAGGATTTTTGATTCTTAAACTCTGGCGGAGGTGATTAGGTGGAGCTGGTTTTCCTGGAATTGTAGGGTAGATTTTCCTGTTGTGTTTCAGCGTCCACTGTCTCACAGTTACAGACACAGTCACAGTATCGCTCCAGGATTACTAGGACAGTGGTAGCTGCTACCATCTGGCCGTTTTGGCCTGTCAGTATTTTTTGAGTGGGTCAACGTGGTCTTTCTCTACAGAAATGTATCAGCCAAAAGAACTAGGGCGAAATCCATCGGTGGGTATGTGAGTTGATACGTTCTTGAGGGTTGGAACAGATACTTAAATTCTCAACGGCGAGATTACATTTTCCATTTTCAAAAATATTTTCAAATGTGTTTAACAATATGGTAATGCAGCATTTTATGTTTTTGTGCTATTATAGAAAATGATCTTCTCTATATGGAAAGCTTAACAAAAATGTTTCTCAGTAATAAGCTATTTTAAATTTGTGTGAATGTTGTTGTTGTTTTATCAATTGGTGTTAAGCTACTAAAGAAGCCTGGAAAATAGGCATCTTCATTCTGGTAAATGCAACTTTATAGTTTTGGTTTAAAAAGTATCCAATAAAGGGCGAGGTAGCACATTTTCCCTCAGTTCTCTCATTTAAACATGAAATTTCCTACAGCCCTCTACCGTGCTTGTGCAAAGTCTTTGAAATCACCTTTTGATATAAAATATTAATTTGTTACCAATCAAGTTACATAATCTAAAACTTTGACATGTACTAGGCTAATGTCCTAGAGATACATGTTAGAAGGATAAACTTTCTTTTAGCACCAGTATGGTCAACGTGGTATAGAAGACAGCTTGAGCATGTAAACTATTTTATTTATGTGTGATTGAAGTAATGCCCACCAGATGTACTATATATATTCAGTGAAACCAGGAGTGTGTATGAGCCACAATTACTGAGTTTCTAATCTATATTTCCCAGTAGGATATTTCAAACTGAACAATTGTCTGTCTAAGGGCAAGATAATCTGACATTCGGAGAGGTCCATTTTTAAAGTAGCTATTTAAAAATCTAATAGATAATGATGCTAGGGTGTGTGTATGTTGTGGGGAGTGCGGGTGGGGGTGGGGCTGGAACTGTACAGCTACATGCCAGTAATTCTATCCATCATGTTACTCGTTTTCAACCAGTAAAAGTTAAGGGTCACTGTACTCTGATAATTAACCAGAAATGTATAACATGCCCTAGGTCTAGAAAGTTGAACCAAATTAAAGGAGATTTTACATTTTGTTGGTGAATGGCATTGCAAAGAGCTGTAACTTTAAGTATTTGTTTTTCTCATGCTGTCATCAGAAGTAATTAGATACTGTTGTGATGGGTGCTATAGAAAATTTTGTGGTAGAAAGACAGAATATCTATTTAGTGTACTGATGCAACCATTCTGTATAGAGAATAATTTTGCTTTTGTTTATTCCTTTTCACTCTCTGTCTCTCCACTGTAAGGTGTTATACTGGACGGTTGTCTCTATGACATCAGTCACTACCCCAGGTAGCAACATTTAATGGATAATTTCCTTTTTTTTTCTTTCTTTACTCTCCTTTTCTACCTTTTTAGAGAGGTGCTGAGCACAAGCATCCCCCAATGATTTCATATGGGCACTCTGCACCTCTCCGGATAAGAATTATAATGAGAACATAAGGAAAGCAGTACTGAGCAAATGCTGTACCACACATTGCATCTTGGCTTTAAAATGCGTGGCTAGAGAGAAATGAGAATCGAGCACCAACTCCCAACTATTCTGAGACTGAGTAATAAGATTTCTGAAAATCCTGTATTTACGCAGTAAAATTTAGCTCAGATGCGACACCCAGCTATCAATGAGGTTCTGCTTTTGTGCAACCTTCCAGGTGGATTGAGGCAGATGATTTCCTCCAAGGTCAAATAGTAAATGACTTTACTCAGATTAGAACTGAGTATCCTCTGGCTTCCCAGCCTTTTCTATGTGCTGGAACTAAGGGTATGGGGCGGGGGTGCTCCAGCACCGTCTGGCTTGAAGTGGTTTCCATTATATACAGGGTTTACAGATTGGTTCGAGGTCTCTCAGCGCCCCCACTATAAAAATTGTTCCAGCACCCCTGCAGTCTTTGTTTTGACTGCTGTTCCCACCCAGCCCCACAAAATCTCCTTGCTCTCCTATATTTTTTTTCTTTCTGAAATGAGCCAATAGCGTTTGGCACTTTTAATTGTCTGAGTTACACACTGTTACTGATACTGTTCTTTCATTTGCTGCTTTTAATTCTTTAGCTAGAAGTACTAAAGCTATTCTGCATGGCTGCTAAAAACCCTCAAGGCGAGATTGTATGGTTGTGGGCAATTGTTTGTTTTGTCTCACCGTTCTCCTTACAAGGGATGCAAATACAAAAAAGAAAATACTTGAGATTGCCAAGGTTCATGTTTCGTGGGGAGATGTTACCTTTAAGTTCCCACAAAATAAGAGGGTGGACATGCCTCTGTGAGACAGTGAAGCATTGCAGGCTCTTTCTGTCAGCAGGTGGCTTTTGCAAGCTGTTCTCAAACAAAGTCCACAGACAAGGAAAAGTAGGGTGACCAGACAGAAAGTGTGAAAAATCAGGACGGGGGTGGGGGGTAATAGGCTCCTACATAAGGCAAAGCCCCAAATATCAGGACTGTCCCTGTAAAATTAGGACATCCGATCACCCTAAGGTAAAGTAAAGAACTCCCCTCTTTGCCAAGATTGGGCTTTATTAACAAAGTGGTAAGACTGAGACTTTTACATCTCACCCTGAGTAAGGGGCAGTGCATAGCAGACCAGGGAATGAATTATGACAACAAATTGTAATTTCTTTCAAGACTCATCCTTGCTCCAAGGAGGAAGAAAGGTGCTATTGGCATTACCAGTAGTTGATTATTTCCCCCTGTGTTGGCTGAGATATGCTGGTCAGCAAATCGACCAGCTGCACAGTGGACTTAAGAGGGAGAAAGAGTCTTACACTTGCTTACTTGTCTGCATAGAGTTATAACAGCAAATCACTACCTTGTCCAAATAAATTAACAATAAGATACTAAACTGAGGCTCAAGCTTTCTCTCCAGGCTTGGCTGTTCTTAGGGTTCCTACTTAGAGTGCTCAGCCCACACCCTAGATCTTTTCTCTGTAGGAAATTATCCCCACCTTTCTCATATTCAGTGGAGATAAGAAGCTGCCTGCCTCAGTGATACAGCAGAACCTCCTTACTTTTGAATGGAATAGAACAGAACCCTTTCCCAGCAGAATCAACACCTGCTAACAGGGAGGGTTGTTTCACTGCCAGCCTGTTATACTCTCATTGTGCTATACCAGAGGTGACTCTTGGCCTGTAACTAAATTGAGTTTCCTCCTCATTCTGTAACTGGCTAAAGCTGAATGGAAATGAGATGGGCGCAGCAGACAATAATGAAAAGGAGATAGCCATCTTTGAGATACTCCTGACCCAAAGACATATTTTTTCTTGTTCTTGGGATTCAGGATTTCAACAAAGATATTTGTAAATTCTCCATGGAGGAAATCAGGAAGCCTGGAGACAGTTGTTTTGCAAATCTTAGTCAATTACACTAAAGTGTAACTGACATAAGGCACAAAAATACATACTGGGATTGGGTTCTGCTGCTTGTTCTGCAATTGACTTTCTATGAGGACATCGCAAGTCAGTGTCTTAGCTCATAGAGCCTGAACCATGCTAGGAAGATGGGTAGGAGGTATACAACAGTGGTTCTTAACCAGGGGCCTGGGAACCCCTGGGGAGCCGCGAGCAGGTTTCAGCTGGTCTGCTAAGCCAGGCCAGCATTAGACTCACTGGGGCCCAGGGCAGAAAGCAGAAGCCTCGCCACCTGGGGTGAAGCCTGGGGCCCTGAGACCACCACCTGGGGCTGAAGCCAAAGCCTGAACAATGTAGCTTCACGGGGGCCCCAGTGGTGTGGGGCCCCAGGCAATTGCCTTGCTTGCTACCCCCTGATGCTAGCCTTTGCTTTTTTAAGCAGAAAGCCAGTTAGTGTGGCACAGGTGGGCCGTGGAGTTTTTATAGCATGTTGGGAAGGGCCTCAGAAAGAAAAAGGTTGAGAACGCCTGGTGTAGAACACTGTCCTGAAACCGTTCTGCCTGCATGGGCCAGAGTGGGAGCGTCCTTACTAGGATTGCCGATTTTGGTTGGACGTATTCTTGGAAGTTTCATCACATGACATTATCTTTAATTAAAGATTAATCTTTAATTTCTGGAGACTCCAGGAGAATCCTGGAGGGTTGGCAACCCTAGTCCTTCCTGCTGTCCTCTGTTACAGCTAATGACTGCATTCCTCTCAGAGCTGTCTCACAGACACCAGGCCATATGTGTGAGGGGCTCAGATCACAATCTTGCCACCACACAGACATGTGTAGTGTCTGTCCGCCCTTTGTTCTCTCAGGAGACAAGCAGCCAAATTTAGCTGTCTGTCTCCTGCACAGATAGCAGGGCTCTCTGAGCCCTATATTCCTCCCCTACAACAGTGCATCTTTAACAGAGCAGCTATAGTTTGCCCCTTATCCTCTCTATGTCATAGTCAATCGGTAAAATAGGGACCTACCTCACTGGGGCCACATGAGGCTCAGTGGATTAGGTCCAAACTCTCCTCTCAGCTACACTGCTACAACTTTACCAACTTTGCCCCTTAAAGTTTGTAAAATGATTTGGGTCCTTGAATGAAAGTGTGTGCAAAGGGAAAATCATTTTTGTTGTTGCTCATTTTAATTCTACTTAAATACTTACTTAAGTGATTTACAGTTTTTAAAATCTTTCCCCCTCAACTTACCTTAGCAATACAGTCTTCATTTGAAAATACATTTATTTGTCTTATACAGGCACTCAGAGGAACATACAGAAAGGAATTATAAGTGTGATAGACATACAATTGGAATAAAATGTTCAATATTGGATTGGGAAAACTTGTAAAAGCCAGTGAGCTGATTCTTTTCATAGTGGTTGCAAATGTGCAGAGTATAATACTGAGAACACATTTCTGGTCTGTTAGAATAAAAATACACTTTCTTTATGGGACTTTTCAGCTATCACATGTGAGGAGCAGAAAGCAAGGCAGAGAGGTTGATGGGATATGCCTGGTGGGTAGGATGGAGATTAGTTTAAAAAAGCAAGAGCTTTATTTAGCCAATATTGCATCTGTACATTGAACTTCCAGTCTGTTTAAATTCTAAAAGCCCCGTGAGATGTGAGGTCATAACTTGACTGTTGCAGCTCCCCGAACACCTCTTACTGCTATTTTAAAGGCTCTGTGTGATGTGAGAACAGACCCTCGGTTTCTTCTGACAGTTTATGATTCATGGTCAAAGTTTAGGATGGTTATGAATTTAAATATGGTGTTTACCCTTGTAGTGCTAGGTTCCCCCTCGAGTCTTTTTAAGTACATGGTCGTTGTCACCCATAATGCCATTACACTGACCAAAAAGCAAAGTGAAGTGCCCAATTTTTGCAGCTGTATAACTAGAGAAACATTTGAAATTAATCTCTTTTCATTCATTAATTCTTTTCATGGAGAGGTGAGAATTATTTTTATGTAAGAGTCTTTTAGCTGGTGTAAATCAGTCAAGTTAATGGAGCTCAATCATGAGGTCAGTGGAGTTATGGTGATTTACACCAGCTGAGGATCTAGCCCTTTGTTTTCAGCATTCCACATTTCAGCATCATACACCTAAAAATATAGAACTATTGGACACACATGAATATTAAACAATTCAGAGCATTTAATTTTTAAAACATACAGAAGCATATTAAAATATATATCTGCTATTCTATTTTAGGTTTCAGAGTAACAGCCATGTTAGTCTGTATTCGCAAAAAGAAAAGGAGTACTTGTGGCACCTTAGAGACTAACCAATTTATTTGAGCATAAGCTTTCGTGAGCTACAGCTCACTTCATCGGATGCATACTGTGGAAAATACAAAAGATGTTTTTATACACACAAACCATGTTTATCACTACAAAAGGTTTTCTCTCCCTCCACCCCACTCTCCTGCTGGGAATAGCTTATCTAAAGTGATCACTCTCCTTACAATGTGTATGATAATCAAGGTGGGCCATTTCCAGCACAAATCCAGGTTTTCTTACCACTCTCCCCCACAACCCCCCCCCCCCCCCACACACACACAAACCCACTCTCCTGTTGGTAATAGCTTATCCAAAGCGATCACTCTCCTAGCCCTTTGGGGCTTTACTGTATATGGTCATTCTTGATTTTTTTCAGTTTTTAACGTAAGGCTCAAAGAATATTCTAGTTCCCAGATGATTATTAGATCCCAGTTTGGTAAACGAATGTGTGTTTTTTCTATTGAAGATTCCACTCCTGTGAGGTGCTGAGCATTCTCAGTCCCGCTGATGTCAACTTGCAGGATTGGGCCTTTAGAACATGTGTTCTGTAACTGACATATGACTTTCCACAGACAGAATGATGCCCTCAGGACTATGTTCAACCACAAGTGGTGTGGAGGATGTGCTTTTGCTGTATTTGTTAACATCTCTTAAATGTTCCAAAAAATGTAAACTGTTACAAATATTATGACATATCCTATGTAGTTTACTTGTGGACAAAACAGTTAATTATTCCTTTGGCAATGAAAATATATGAATAATGTGAAATATTCACATGAAAAATATGACATTCACTTGTGGCAAAAGCTGTTGAATGAATACTCTCCTTTTGTAGTTTTATTAACCCTCAGTTTTACGATATAAATGAGGAAGAGAGTTCTCTGCAGTAAACGGAGGCTTATATGTAATGATGACTAGCTTTCCCTAATGTAGTGAATGCGTCTCTTCCCAAAGTATTAGGAATAATTTGATTATCAGCTACATGTGGATGGTTGCAGTCCTTTAAAAATATGTCTATGTCAAAGTAATGAAATGCATAAATAATTATTAACAGCACTAGTTAATCACAGACCTCAATTATCTGAGATATAAAAGTTGAAAGTAGTTAATGGATTAGGGGCAAACATTAGGTTGTGAGTGTTCTTTAATAGCATTAGGAATACTTCTTGAATCTGATGCCACATGTTCTAACTGTTCCCTAAAATGATTCTATTTATATCCATCAGGAGAAGGAAAACTACAAAATAGATTTTCTTTCTTCAGAGCTAGTACTAGAAATTCCAAATGTATCAATTACAGATGAGACAGGTTTTCTTTCTTGCCTCTTTCAGTGCCCATATCCGATTCTATGATAAGAATGTAAACACTTAACTACACTTTACTGTGCATTTATACAACATCCTGCTAACCTGAAAAACAGACATTGCCTATTATGATGTTACTTTGTGTCAGCACTAGAAGACACACACCCATGTGCGCACGCACACACTAATTCTGCCTTTGACTCCATTTCCAAATTTCACTCAACTTCATTATAAACAGTTTCTATACAGTACATTCTTTGTGTGTGGTATCTATAAAGGTTTTGCAACTTATTTTATAACTGCCATTCTTGGATTAACATAACATGGTAATGTATATAATAAGGACCTTTTTATATTAATTTTTAATTTTTAAAGTTTGAAAGACCTTTCTACAAAAAAAATAATTGCATCAGCAGGTGTTTCATGTCTAATTCCCCAGTCTTGCATGCTTATGTACCTGTATGGCTTTTACACATGTGAGTTATTCCCACTGAATTTAAGTACATCACAGGTGCTGGAAGGATGGCAAGAGTGGGGGGAGCAAATCCCTCTCTCCCCCCCCGAGTCCCACCCTATTGTAGCCTCTGCCTTCCCGGAGCCCCTGCTCCCCCCCACACACACATACTCTCCCTGCTGACCAGCCTGAAGCCCTCTGGTGATGTGTTCTTCCTGTTTCCCAGACCCAGCGGGTTCCCGGCACCAAGAAGAGCCTCCACTGTAGTTTTGGTAGCTGACAGGTGAGGGCCAAGCTGCTGGCATGTGGCTCAGTGCAGAGTGGGACCCAGGTGCCAGCCAACCAGGCCAGGTTACAAACTGCTGCCTCCCAGCCAAGTTTTAAAGGTGGGGAGGGGGAACCATAGCCCTTTGGGTGCCCGGAACCTTTGTAGAATTGGGGGTGGGGAGGGAGGCAAGGCCAAAGTGGCAGAGGAATTAATATTTAAATATCCCACAGACAGCATATATGTTTCTTTTGTTAAAAAGTGGGGTGGCCATGGCACCCTAACCACCCCCTCCCCCCCCCCGGTTTTAGTGCTGGTGACACGCGTCAATGTTTGCAGCATGGGCCCTGACATTGCAGTACTGAAATCCGGATATGTTGTCAGTAACTGTTGCTAGGAAAAATGCCAATGGAAACTGCTTTGGGTATATTTAGGATATGATTCACCAACACATGAAAAACTGAAATCTTGTTAGTGAGGAGACACATCAGAGAATCTCCAGATATAGCACAACACACCTTTTTTGCTTCTGAATAAATACAGTTTTACCAAGTTGCACAGTCTTACATGCACCGGAAGACAGTGGAGAGCGGCAGCTGGTTGCAGCTGCTTCAGCAAGTGTAGGACTGCTCAAGGACAGCCCTTACTTATGCCACTGGCTCAAGAACCTTATGCCAGTGGAGGATCAAGAGTAGCAGAGATCCATTCTGCCACATTGATACCTATCCCATCTTGTCCGTGACCTGCCCCTGACACACCCTCTCCTTCCACTCCCTCTGAAGAATGGGCAACTGTATGGAAGCATTCGAGCCACCTCTGCTAACTTTACTCCAGTAGAGGGTTATTCTCCATTGACTTTGTGACGCAAAGTGTCCTTAGTTAACTAGAGCCTCTAGCCTATTATTTTTAAGTATAGTTTTACTTTTTAGTATAATTTTACCTCAGTTATAAAATTATCACTCTTCAAAAATTAGCAATACGTAGTCTTGTCCTGAATGTATTGGGTCAAAATGGTGGATGACATTATCTGGTAGTAATGATATTCTTATGTAGTTAATGCTAAAGAGAAAAAAAACAGGCACTCAGATGTTGTGGTGATGAGTATAAAATAGGTAGGAAGATAGAACGGTTCTTAAATCTACCTGCAGAGATAGTTTCAGCTTCTTGGTATGTGTAGGGACTTTAAAGTATTTCATTGTTGTTGCACTCCTAGGACCAAAGAAAAGTAGAGAAGAAATACTCAGAAGTACAATGTTATCATTGTACTTTGGTCTGTAACCTTAAACAAATTGTTTAAGGGGTTAAATGCAATGTCACCTCAAGGAGGAATACTAACACACGTGTAGGGTGCATTGGATTTTTTCTCTGTTTGCTATAATAGCTGCAAAATACTTACTAGAGCCAAGAAGAATATGTTACATTCTCCTCAGTGAATGTATTTTTGGGTCTTGATCGTGCTCTCATTGAAATAAATTGCAAGAGTCTTAATTACTTTAATGGCACAGGCGCTGGATATTGTCAATGAAGAAGTGTTAGGCTTTTTGACCAAAAATAGATGTATAGAATTGTGAGTTTTAAAAAGATATGATTTTCCACTATGAACATTTTCTCTCTAAATGTAGCTCTTTATATTCATGCATTTCATTCATATCCAACTAATAATATACAGTTCAAAGACACATTCTTCTTGGACTTCTGTTTTTTCTTAAATCATAATACCCCTGCTCTGTGTGTTTAAATTGCACTTAAATAAAAAGATAAAGCATAGAAATAATAAAGTAAACATAGTAATAAAATCATATTGCAGATCATAATAGTAATGAAACAATCATATAAAGGAAGAATTTTCCACTGTACTCCGCTCGTACTTGACACTTGCGAGTTAAAGTAAATTAGTCAAATTTCAGTTTAAATTGTCCATTTCTCTTTCTTTTTTTCTAGGGAGCTTGAGGATGCTCTCCTCATGGAATTAAAAGGAGTTATCACCAACTCAAAGTTCTTCAATTTGTCTTAAAACAATGGGTCAAATCCTGGCCCATTGAAGTCATAGGAAGGGAGTTTTGTCACTGATTTCAGTGACATTTCACCCTTTAAGGGCCAACATTCTATTTCCAGCATATTTCATACACTGCATTTCTGTGAGAGGAGATTCAGACTTCCAAATGTTCTGTTTCCTCTGAGGTTTCTTCCATTCAGGTTCCCAAGAATTCAGTCTGACTCCAATCTCATCACACAGGATCCTTTATTTGGTATACAACAGGGGTTCTCAACCTCTTTCTTTCTGAGGCCCCACTCCCCAACATTCTATAAAAATTCCATGGACCACTTGTGCCACAATATCTAGTTTTCTGCACAAAAAAGCCGGGGCTGGCATTAGGAGTAGTAAGCAGGGCAATTGCCTGGGGCCCCATGCTACAGGGGCTCTCGCAAAGCTACATTGCCCAGGGCTCCAGGCTTCAGCCCCATCAGATGGGGCTTCGGTTTTCTGCCCTGGACCCTAGCGAGTCTAACACTGGCCCTGCTGGCGGACCTCCTGAAACTTGCTCACGGTCCTCCAGGATGAGAGCCACTGGTATACAGCAAAGCTACGCTGCTGAGTATCAGATTCAAGCGTAGTGGTTGAGCATAGGGCATACCACATAGCCACAGCAAACCTTTTCCTTTTATATACATTCATACATCACATTGCATTTATTATACGTTGCATCACATGTTTTGGGATTGGCTTGGTTACTTTGTAGGAACTAATCTCTGTGCAGCATGCTCTGTCCATGCACAACTTACTGTTTACCTCATCTTTACATTCCCAATTTATCCATTGTTCCCAATTTATCCATTGGACATTTGTAAATGGTTCCCTCTTATCTTAGCTAGAACAAACATTCTATTTTTAGCCTGCTGATCCTAATCCTGTCTCCCAAAAAGTGAGACCTCACCCATGTCCAATTACTCATGTCAAACCAGGTCTACATTCAGTTCTTATTGAAGTAGGTTTCCCAGCTAGAAATAATATTAATGTTTTAGCATTTGCTATTTCACTGTTGTCGATTGCTAAAATTACTTCTTGTGAGTTGAACTTAGTATTTCTCATTGCAATAATATTTTTAGCCTGTAATTCTAAAGTTTTTGAAATTACCAAATTATATATTCCAAGTTCTTTCCACTATTGCTGTTTTTCCTGCACTGGTTGGGTGGCAGTAATTTTACAAACTACAGCTTTGTAAAGCCACAACAGAATCTATTATAAATCATTTATACTGAATTTTTGTTTCTATGATAATACACTTGGCATATGGGGTGGTTTTTTGGGGTTTTTTTTTCTATTGGTATTAAAGTGCAGTCTTCCAATTTCAAGAGGTTAGAAGTTTTCCAGAAAGCTCATGAAAGTGAAAGTTCATACATGAAAATTTGAGAAAAATGGCATTGGGTTTTAAGAGACTTTGTGGATGGATTGCTAACATGACCTGCACTGAATTGTTTAAAAATACAATAGAAGGATTGTAATAGTAAAGTAATAGCAGGATTGTAGTTGGTTAGATACTCCTATTTGGATTGTCTTTAGCATACTCTGTCCCTCTTACAGCTTACATTAGTTTTTGGTTCAGTTACAGAGGCAGTGGTAATGAAAAATGCAGTGTTATTAAAAGTAAATGTCATTGGTAGCTACAAAGGAGAGGAGGTGCAGATGATTTTGCTAGAGGTTTTAGCAATATTTGGTACAAGGGGACATATATCATTTATTGAGCTCCCTCGGTGTGTTCAATTCTGAACAAACAGGAAGACAGGTCTCTAAGGCCAGATTTTGATGCCCTTACTCTCACGGAGTAGTGCTACTCAAGGAGTAAGTTACCATTCAGTAAAAAGAAAAGGATACTAGTGGCACCTTAGAGACTAACCAATTTATTTGGGCATAAGCTTTCGTGAGCTACAGCTCACTTCAGCGGATGCATTCAGTGGAATACATCTGATTAAGTGAGCTGTAGCTCACGAAAGCTTATGCTCAAATAAATTGGTTAGTCTCTAAGGTGCCACAAGTACTCCTTTTCTTTTTGCGAATACAGACTAACACGGTTGCTACTCTGAAACTTACCATTCAGTGTGAATAAAGGTATCAGAATCTGATCCTACATCAGACTTGGACAAAATAGTCTATAAACACCTTTCTGAAGCACTGGGTAAGCTCCAGCCTTTGGATCAGTGGTGCATATACCTCCTTGTTTATCTGTAGTTGACTATCATTAAAAGCCATTTGTTTCAAGGAGGCAACTGAACAGAGATAAGGACGTCACCTGCCACACACTGAGCCAGCGGGATTTCCATATATAAAAGGAAGCATGGGAGAAGCCCCAAATCCTAAACAATTATAAGAAAGAAACGCTGAAGGTCAGTGTGTTTTCACTGAAATGCCAGTATAGAAGTAACAATTAGGTTTGCTGGCTTAAAACCTTGGCTTCTGCCAACCATAAATCCCCTTCTCTTATTTTCAGTTCATCATATAAAATACAGGATAAATGGGTGATGAGATATTCTGTTGTGGTGTGGGAATGAATTCAAACAGCATGAATGAGGTTTTGATCATCTGGATCTGTCATGGAACAGTGAATGAAGAAAAGAAAAGAGACACTGTTCTTCATCTGCAGAATATGCTTTCATCTTTTGTGTGCTGTGTGACTGTGGTTGATGTGAGAGTGGCGGGTTATCATTGCACCCATGTCAAATCAACAGGTCTTTAATTTTTAACAGGCACAGCATGTATTTCTGGCATTTGATGGATAGTTATAACTGAATTAGACAGTGGCAAAGTGAACTTTAGTTGAACCAAGATCATCAGCACAGTAGACCTGAAAATTAAGACTTGTGATGAGGTCAGTGCGTTTTTAAAATCTTCAGAGCTTTTGGCATATATCTGGATGACTGCAAAGGACCAAAAACATCTCTGGAACTGAAGCCTCAGTGCCCTTACCCCAAAGCATGTATGAATAAGAATTAATGGGTGATTTGAACCTTGCCTCCATTTGTTGAACTTTTCTGTTCTGTTATGGTTTGTATTGGGGTTATATATAGCATTCCTGTCACTGTAACTGCAGTCCGAAGTTTAATTGTAGTGAAATGCAGAAAGTTCAAAGAGATTTGGTTCCCAAGCTTGCTAATGAGCACCAGGCTCTCTTCACCCTTAATGAACCAAGGTTTGTATGTGGATTTTTTTTTTGAAATGGGAGGGAGGCAGGAGTTCACACAACTGAACAATGACTTTACAGTGTAAAGAGTGTGCAGCTGTGCCATCTGAAGCTGTCCTCAGTTATGAGCAACAAAGCTTAAATAGATTGTACTGTGAAGAGGTACAGCTCTGTGAGTGTGAAGCATAGCTTTTGCTTCTGCTTCACTGACCTGTCTGCTTGCAATAGCAATGGGGCCTTGATGAGAGCTTAGGCAGGGAGAGCTGCGTAGGGCGACTCTTTCAAAATCACTCCCTGTAACTTGAATAGAGAAGAAGAAACAAAATGAAGTTTCAGTTGATCTCTTTCCAGGGATGTACTGCTGCGTTTTCTTGAAAATCCCATGCCCTCCATCTAAAAGTCATTGGTGATTCCTTAGCCTCTTCAGCTGATCCATAAACCACTAAACTGAGTATTTTCAGCCGATAGTCTATTTTCCTTCTAAATTGTAATAACAAAGATTATACACACAAAGAAAAATTTGTTAAACTAAACAAACCACAGATATGAGCTTCTGGAAGATCATTGAGCTAACGTGAAATATTATGTCTTAGGTCAAGCTCATTTGAAATTTGTGCAGAGCCAATATTTTCTGTTTAAAATAGATATCTATATTATATTTTGTCTAACCTCTCTATTTCTGTTGCATCCATCGCTGCTGCTGCTGCTGTATATATGTGTACGTATATGCCACATTAAGTGTGTGTGTGTGTGTGAGATGTATTTATGCATATATACACATTCTTGAGAATATATATACACACACCTCTGTACTCTGCTGCATGTGTACTGCACTACACGTATATTCACAAACATACAGATATAGAGACAGATATACCCAGTATATTTATGTACCATGACTGTAACATTAATTAAAATGTGTAATATGAGACAATGCCACAATGTGAAGTACAGAAGCAACAAGGAGCTTTTAGGTTATCTATTATAACACTGTGGCTTAATCCTTGCTCTGCTAGTCTTCAAAACAGAAATAAAAAAAAAATTGCCAGCAGGTTAGCAAAGCAGAAAGCTGCTTCTGCAGCAGGAATCTGTTTTTACTGTGATATGTTGTTCTGCTGTTTGAAGGTCTTAATTTTGGCTTTTAATAATTCAAAAGCACCAGAAAACATCTGCTGTTGCCCTCAATCTCATGTTAAAGATAGAAAAACCGACAAAAGGGTTTTGGTTTTTTGTTTCGTTTTTTAAATACAAAACAGTACAATTGCTATGGTTTTTTTTAAATTGCTTTTGTTTTTTAAATACAAAATAGTACAATTTTAAATACCTTGACGTGTGCCTATGCAGATTCAAAACTTTAGATAGCTCTTCCGTCTGCCGTGGTGGCTTGATAGTACCAGTGGCGAAAGTTGACAACCCCCCGTGGCTGACCCCTCTTGCTCTCTCTCGCCTAATCGAATTTTGCGTTATGTTTCCAGATAGCCGATCAGCTTCCCTGGATTTCGCTGACGACACAGGAAAGCTTTGCCTGAAGATGGAAACACTGGAGTCGGAATTGACCTGCCCTATCTGTCTGGAGCTGTTTGAGGACCCACTGCTGCTGCCTTGTGCTCACAGCCTCTGTTTCAACTGTGCGCATCGCATATTGGTCTCCCACTGTGCCACCAACGAATCAGTGGAATCCATCACTGCCTTCCAGTGCCCTACTTGTCGTTATGTCATCACTCTGAATCAACGTGGTCTAGACGGACTGAAGCGCAACGTCACCCTGCAGAATATTATCGACAGGTTTCAGAAAGCGTCAGTGAGTGGGCCCAATTCTCCTAGCGAAACCCGCCGAGAGCGGGCATTTGATAGCAACAGCATGTCATCCAGTGAAAAAGTTCTCTGCCAGTTCTGTGACCAGGACCCTGCCCAGGAAGCAGTGAAGACCTGTGTCACTTGCGAGGTGTCCTACTGCGAGGAGTGCCTCAAAGCGACTCACCCGAACAAGAAGCCATTCACAGGCCACCGTTTGATAGAGCCTATTCCAGACTCTCACATCCGAGGATTAATGTGTCTGGAGCATGAGGACGAGAAAGTTAACATGTACTGCGTGACTGATGACCAGTTAATCTGTGCCTTGTGTAAACTGGTTGGACGGCATCGTGATCATCAGGTGGCAGCTTTGAGTGAGCGCTATGACAAATTAAAGGTTAGTTTTACCTACTCACTCCTTGTAGCCCAGCAAGCAGGGTGTGACAAGAAGCTTAGTTGCATGATGGGGAAATATGTTTTCTCACCTCTGAAGAGTGGTTGGTATGGGTAGGAGTGCAGTCTGTAATTAATATGTAATATGTATGTACACACATATATCTGTTCTTGAAAAGGTGTCAATTTGCTGTAGATAAAGTTACCTCAGTATTGTCTAAACTTCCCTATACTTACCATAGGGAATACCAAGCATACTACAAATATTGAAGTAAACTTGTTCATTTATTTAAAGCATTATCTATAGTGACTGGTAAGTTTTTAACGTTGATCGCTGTACATATAGGTGTGTGTATATACATATACATGGACATTGAAATTTCAGACATTCTTTGAATATTCTGATGACAATTATTTTTAACGCAGTTGCTTACAACTGGAAATCCCTCTGCATCACGCTAAGCAGGGGAAGCATTTAAGAGCTGTCTTCAGGACTCCCCCAGCAACAACATTCACCCACACTTATATAAGACATAGAAATGAAAACAAAAATGAAATTGTTTCAGAGCTACCTGTGACATTCCCTTGGTTATGTGATTTTTTTCTCCCCCTCCCTACCCCTTCCACATCTATCCTATCAGGTAACAATGCTGTTCTGACAGTCCTGTGTTCCGTTGCAGAATGTCTTCAGTATAGTACCGGTATTGCTAACACACATTCTCTGGATGTTCTCCAGTTTCAGCATGGAATTAATTTAAACAAAGCTCCAACTCAGGTAGTAGTAACTAAGTAGAGAAGTATTATACCTCCTTGAGCCCAGGATCTTTTAGTTACCAGATTTGCGTGCTGCTGCAGAGCAGAATAAGAACAAACGAACCTCAGGAACCCCCACCCCCATTCCTTAGGGAAATGCAGCTTTGATTGTTTTGAAGGAAGACTACAACTGAGAGATCATGAGTATGAAGGTAAAAAGAGCATTCTTCTTCTTCTGCATACAATGGTTTCAATGGCAAAAAATTAACAGAATAGGTTGAATTTAACTAGAAGTCTTATCTCAAAATATATACTAATAACACACATTGTGTGTGTGCTTTTATGTTTATATATGAGTGCACACACACACACACACACACACACGTCGTCTTATATTAAAACAGTGAATAGTAATAGGAAGAAAATCTGGCTGAAACTGACAGCTTCCTTTTAAATCTTAAAGGATTTCTTGTTTAATAATGAAGTCTAGTTATTTTTACATATATTACACAATTTTATTCTTTGATAAATATAAGATTTTTTGTCATGATTGATAATAGTTTACTTTAGTATTATAGAATGTGGATATAAAAACCCAATAATCGGCTTAATGAAATGTTACAATTCGGTAGATGAATTAGAACTGTTACATCGCTATTGTTCATTGATTTATATTGGTAGGAATGCACTATTTAATGTGAAATACCTGCCATAATTAAATATTCGTATATATTCGTAAGTATATTTTTTGGTGTCTCAATATAAGCAATTAGGAAATATCTCACATTTTGATTTATTTAGATGTAGTAAGCCTAAATATAGCATTTTTAAAACAGTTGACTCTTTTCTTTATAGCTTTGAGTTAATATCACCAATAGCTTGGAAAATTAAATTTAAAGCCAGGCTAGTTTTTACTGTACTTAGGTTTTCTGCTAGCTCTGGTTGTGAACATGAATGCAGTGGGTAGAGTAGATGATTGTCAAATGATGCCATTCCACTTTAAGGACAATGCAAATGATTGTTTAAATTCCTACTAAAATTATTTAGCTAAAATTCTCTTTACATATTGTATTACAGTGTTTTGGCATTTTGTGTCCAAGGTAGCAAGATATCCAAATATGTGTTTCCTTGGCCCCAGCAATCCTGCCAGGTGGTTGATCTCTTCCCACAGATAGTTCTTTCAAATAACAACAAGCCTGTCTGAAGGCCATTTGTTACCCACTTCATCATGAGCTACCATTCTCCTCATATAATCCTTCCCTCCATGTGCTGCACTACACTCTGGGTAGAAGGGTAGTAGGCCAGGTAGTTTCTTTCAAGATCAAAGTTCCATTCTCTGGCCATCAGCAAGGCTATTTGAAAACCATGCCCTAGCCTTTCTCTCCCTACCCTTTTCTCCCAGAGGCTGAGAATATTTTATGTGCTAAAATCCTAGAGCGAGATCTATAGCATGTAGATCGGCATCATTCCATTGAAATAAACTGAGTGATGTGGGTTTGCATCAGCTGAAGATCTGGCCTCTGCTGTCTGTCAGACAAGCAAGAGTTCCAAATCCACTCTTGAATTCTGGTTGTCTCCTTCATTAAGGGTAATATTGACCTTTGAGATAGATACAAAGTCAGTCTAGCTACACTACTGCTACTAAGAGTGGAAGGATCTTGTTCTTGAGTTTATATGGTGACTTTCATCCACATGGACGTGTAGAAGCTAATAAGCTCAATGTTAAAATTAATAAACTAAAATGTCAGCTAAAAATGGATAACACTGATTGTGAAAATACTGTTATTTAAATGAAAAGATTTTTGGTGATACGAAGATTTTTGAAAAAGTGAACATCTATTATTCTGTAAAATCGCTGGACTCATTCATAAATTTCTAATGATAACAGTTTCCTTAAAAAACCAAAACACACCATACCTTAAGTGACATTTTCTTTCAGTGGAGTTTTTTTTAAATCAACATAGTGTTGATGCTAACGAAAGCAACTAGTTGGTTTTTGATATGTAGCTCTGGGTGTCAAGCTATGCTAATTACTTACATTCTATCCCAGCAGTGTTGCTAATTATTTAAACAATATATCATCCTTCATTAACCACGGGACAAAAGATGCCATTACAATCTAGCTCTTTTTGTGGCAAAAATGAAGCCCTTTAATTAAGAGTTCTGGTACACTTGTCTGAGGCTTGCATGCTAGAGTGGATTTAACAGTCAATGTAACAGTCATTGTGAAGCTCTGGAAATGAGAACTAAAAGTCTCTAAATCGCTTTGCCCTGACAGTTGTAACTCCAATCCTGTGAGGTGCTGAGTACTTTCATCTTTTATCAGCGCACTGTGAGTTGAAGGCACTCATTTTCTCACAGCAGCAGGCCTCTGGTATTTTTAGTTATAGGATTACATGAAAAATCTTCTGTTTATTATTATTAATAATAATTAATAAAGTAGGTCACGGACATGTATGTGTATAATAAAAAAACTGGGGACAAGTCAGTAATATATTGAATTTATATGACATGGTGTAGTGTTAACTTTGTGGTGGAACTTTAAAATTAACCTTCTGTTATATAAACAATGTGTAGTGTGTTATAAATATTAACAGGAGGTTCACAGGATTCCAGCAAATGCTCACATCTAACCCACTTTATGAATGCAAAGAATCTCTATTACTCAATGAACATTCATCCTTTCCTGTTTGTCTTGGAGCAATGGAATGAAAAAAAATGCAATTAGAACTATACCAATTTTTTTCAGGGAAACAAATTAAAATTAGATTCTCATATAGTTGTATCTACATAAGTTAACATTAGCTAAGGTTTTGGAGTGAGAAAGAATGTTGTGTGCGGACAAATGTAAGACATAGATATAGTCAGCTAATGTTCATTTTGAGTTAATAAACATGTTACATTTGGGCCTGACAAAAGGAAAAAAAAATATATCTTGGATCAGAGTCTCAAATAGTACAATGTAAATAAACATTGCTCAATCGAAGTTAATGGAGCTGCTTAGATTTACACCAGCTGAGGATCTGGTCCATAACGTTCAGATAGCTATATCTTCCATAATGCCATGAAATGTGAAATCAGTTTGGGGTGGCTTTCATACTATCTAATCAGGAGAGATCCTTTGTTGGGTCTGCTATAGCCCTGAATATTTCTGTGTAATTCTTATTAATGCTGAAGTGTGTTAGGGATGTTTACGAAGGGTAGATCACATTCCAGAGTAGAATTCTGTAACTGCAAGAGTGTTGCCTTTTTCATTAACATTTTCAGTATTTTTACTTCCAAAAGTACACCAACAAAAAGGGATCTTTAAATTGTTTTGTTGTTGTTTTTTTATTTTCATGGAAAGAATTTACAAAAATAGACAACACTACAATCAAAATCCACATTTTGGTGTGGTGATTTTATGACGGAATCCATTTAAAAAAATCTATTTCTTTTTTCCTAATCTGAATCAGGACACAGGGAAAATAATCCATTTGCCTTAACAAGTTTAGTGCTCAAACATTTTTCAGTGGGAAACAACTATAAAATATTTAAGCACTGAGAAAATCAAAGTTACATCTTACAAAATTACTTTGAGCATATTATGATAGAAGGCCTTCTGCCAAATCCAAAGCTTCTATAAATAGAGTATAACAATGCATGCATCTTTCCCTATTGTTTTAAACTTGAGGTTAAAACCCTTAATATTTAAATGTCTTTGTAGAGATACTAATACAATATATGCTGAAATTTTCAGTCCAGCTTTGTGTCCCTTACTTCCTTTTTGTATTACTTTTAATTTATGGACTAATCATTAATCAGGTTGCAAATGTATTGCAATATCATCAGGGTCTGACACTGCAAACCTGTACTCATGTAAATAGTCCTGCTGACCACACATGAGTATGTGCTTAAAGGATCAGACCATACGTCATTATGTGCATTTATTAATAGTATGTATGTGTAGATCAATACCTATACACACAAAGATACTAGTAATATCTACATGTACTCTGTGTGTGTGTGTGTAACAGAGTATATATAATTTGTGTGTATGTGTATAATACACATGCAAAAACACACACAAATGTACAGTGCATGTAAAAGATACATATGGGTGTGTATCTATGAATTACATACACATGTATGTTATGTATATGCATTCCATATATAACGTACTTGTGGCTATTACTAGCACGTTTATGGATGTAATGGATTTCTATTTTTAACTCAGCATTGATTAATGTATCCTTTTTAAAAACTTTTTTTCTGTTGCTGATTTTCACATTTATGAATATATTTTCCCTTTTGTATCTTTGTAACGTCTATTAACATTAGGCTTAATGGTAGTTATACAGACAATACATTTAGGAAAGAATATGCGCCTTAGAAGAAACACACAAAGCCTTTCTCAATAGGATCAATTTTTCAATCTGTCAGTGAGCACAATATATAGTATGAAGAATGTGGAAAAAATTATAACTAACTTTACAAGATTGAATATTTTCCTCCTGCTTGCTTAGTATTGAATGATTTTGAGTGGTAGCCAGTTGTCACCTTTCTTTCAAGTTTATGCAGCTTTAGTATTTTAAAAGTATTATATTAAACCTGGCAAAATGTGTTCTAGGGAAACTTGAAATTCAATAGCTTCTTGTTCATTCCATACATGAACTATAGAAATTAGATGAAACAGGTTTAATAAAAATTGTTAGAATACATAAATTAAGTACAATATATGCATACATGAAGTTAATAAATTGTTACATTATATATTGCCCGATCTAAAAATAGTGTATTCTACTGCATAGATTATTCTTTTTGGTGTCGATATTGGTATTTAGTCACTTTTACTTGTATAGAATATTATCGAAACACATTATCAGACTGGCCGCCTTGAAGTGTGCTGATACCCAGACAATAAAAATAAAACTAATATGTGTAGCCATGGTGTTTTAGGGATTATTGTGCTACAAAGAGTGTGTAATCTAGGTGAAAAATGGAATAACCATCGACTACACTAATTTACTACGTTAATATACTTATACAATTATGAGAATCCTCTTTTTAGTCCTACATCCTTTGTTTTAGTGTGTGACCTTAAGTCTGTGTTGTTTGTTCTCCTGAGTCAGAATTTTTTGGTGGAGAGGAGCAGGACCGTATAACATTTAATTACGGTAACAGATATTGCTGTGCATGTATGTTTTATCCTTTACTCCCTTCTTCCATGCATGAGTCATTTCAGGCATCCTTGGCTACCAAGCAAATTCTAAAATTTACTTTACACAGGTTTCCTTAAGAGACCTGTGTAATCCATCCGATGAAGTGAGCTGTAGCTCACGAAAGCTCATGCTCAAATAAATTGGTTAGTCTCTAAGGTGCCACAAGTACTCCTTTTCTTTTTGCGAATACAGACTAACACGGCTGTTACTCTGAAACCTTCCTTAAGAGGGAGACCTTTGTCTGCCCCTACTAGATCTACAAGTTACCATCTATCTTTTTTTTTTGGTGATCAAATAAACTCTTCAAGGCTGGAGCACAGTCATTAAACATGTCTGTAAAGCGCTTAGCATACTTTGAGTATCCTATAAATAAATAATAGTAAGTGAAGGAAAAAGTGATGTACTGTTGACTTTTGGGTGATAAGCCGTATGGTGCTAACAATGCTGCCTGAAAAAGAGTTTGAGATGGCCTTTTTCTTGTGACTTGTATAGGGTGCATTAGGAGCATCACTTTTCTTGTGACTTTTTCCTGTTTGTGTTCTGGCACTATACAATAGTTCATTTCATACCTGTTTTTTTCCAAAGAGCACCTTAAACAAAAGTACTTTCAGAATCAGATCCTTGTATTGGTACTTTAACTTACTGTTCCTCTTTTCCATTAGAATGATTTGATTGAGTTCCTAAGCTTTCTTCTCTGCATCTGCTGAGGTGTGAGATTTTTGTTGCAGCTAGAATTAGATTGGCACAGATATGGCCGTCATTGCCTCCTGGTAAAACCTGCAAGGTTATTTACTATTTATCTTTAAAACAGTTCCTGCATTAACACTATCATATGTCAACAGTTGTTTATATAAGGATATGTTTTCAAAGGTGCCTCAATCCAACTTCTAAAATTACATGCACAATTTTTCACTTGATCCAAAAAATTTGAATGTGAAAAATGGTGAGTTCAAAAAGACTCAGCAGGCAAAATCTGATGTGTAATTTGAGTGCATTCTTTTGAAATTTCTACTCTAGCCATGAGTTCCGCAGACAGAAAAGCAGGAGTAGCAGCATGATCTTTTAATTCAGTTTGATAATATTTGGTGGATCAGAAGGCTCTTGAAAGACCATAAGAATAAGGGATACAATAGGAGTGACTGTGGCTAAATTTCTCCCTTTTTGAGACTTATCTTTTCAAGTATTTTTGAGATTGAGAGGGTTTTTGTTCCATAAGCAACGATAGACTCTTTTTGTGAGTGGTCTTTCTCTGACTTATAAAAATCAGAGAGATGAGGTAATATCTTTTAGTGGACCAATTCTGTTGGTGAGATAGACAAGCTTTCGAGCTACACAGAGCTTTTCTTCAGGTCTGGAAAATGTACTCTGGTGTCACAGCTAAATACAAGATTAAACAGTTTCAAATTAAACGATATGTTCAATTTTGTAGTTAGCTGTGACACTGGACTAGAACTGAAATTGTTGCAGACAATAGATTAGAAAGGCAATGGGAATGGAGGCTTCAGCATGGCAGTGACGAGTGCAGGCCACTGGCTGCACAAAAATGGGGGTCACCCGGAGCCCCCACTCCTGGGACACAGGAGTGATGAAGCTGCATCCAACCCTGACACAGTGCAAGGGCCAGGCCTCCCTCAGAAACAGCCCATGCCACTGCCCCTCTGCGCTGGGGCACACCGCAATAACGAGTGAGAGGGATAGTCTCACATGCACACCCATCCCGAGCCCCCAGTCGAGGTGTGGGCAGGCAGGTTCAGCCCAGCAGGATCCAAGTGTGGAAAGGCTCAGTGTGGGGGATCCAGGTGTGGGGGGAAGGTTCTCTGTGAGGCAATCTGGGTGCGGGTAGCTTGGTGGGAGGCCCTAGGGTCGGGGAGGCCCTGGATGCACAGGGGCTTGTTGGGGTGTTCTGGGTGCAGGAGCAATGGGACTCTGTGGGTGGGGGTCCAGGTGAACATGGATAGAGCTCAGCAGGGGGGTCTGGGTGGGATGGGGCTTGGTAGGGGCTGTATGTGTGCAGGGATGGGGCTTGGCAGGGGGATTCGGGAGCTGGGGGGATGGGGCTTAGTGAGGTGAGGTTCCAGGTATGTGGGGCTTGGCAGGGTGGTCAAGGTGCAGGGGGAGTGGGGCTCAGCAGAGTAGGGTTTCAAGTGCGGGGAGCTCAGTGGGGGATGGTCTTGGGGTGTGGGGGGGGCAGATGCAGGGGATGGAGCTCAGCAGGGGAGTCGGGGTGAGGGGTGGAGTCTGGATGCCCGGGGTTTGGATAGGCAGGGGGGCAGCTCCCTGTAGAATGACTCCTCCCCCTGCAAGCTGGGGAGCTATGGGATCAGGAAGTGGGGGTGGATGTGGAGCTTTCTGCTGCTGGGGTCACCGTATGGGGAGCTTCCCCCCCCCATGTCTACCCAACCCCCATGCATCCGGATACCACCCCACTCCCCAGCCAGACTTTCCTCATCCATACAGTGGAAGAGGAAGTCCCGTCTTGCACCAGCCCAGCCGGGACTAGCAGCTGGAGCCCAGCAGCTCTGGGTATAGCACAATAGCAAGTGAGAGGGTCAGTCTGTCTCGCATGCATGTCCAGCCTCCTCCCCCACCCTCAGGCTATGATTTATGTCTCCCTCAGCTGCTTCCAATGCCTAAACCAAAAATGCCTGCTCTGGACCACTGACCACTGTGAATCAATTATTCTATGAGGAAAGAGTAAAATCTGTGGGAGACATTAATTCTGTGCTTGCGCAGTGGCACAGAATTTCCCCAGGAGTATAATTCTGAGCTCAACTCAGGATAAATCAGGAGTATTTCCATTAAAGTCACTGATATTATACTGAAGTATTCTAAAAACTGAAGTGAGATCAGAATCACAAAGCTCGTGCAAAAGAACTTAAATTCCTGAAAAAGTATTTTATATCCCAAGTATGCTGGTAGCCATTTACATCCCAGTATGCTTTGTATTTAGAATGGGAATTACCATAAATATGGTAATAAATTTAACTACTACTTGCTGTAAATGCTGAGTTTTTAATGGCACCCATTGACAGTCCTAAATCTCTCATTTCTGCCATCAAAATAACAACTCTGAACAACTTTCAGAATTTGCAGATGATGGCTTATTTGTTTAGCTGAGCTAGAAAGGTTCGTAATTTACTCTTAATATAAGATAGTGGTTCTCAAACTTTTGTACTGGTGACCCTTTTCACATAGCAAGCCTCTGTGTGTGACCCCCGCTCCCTTATAAATTAAAAACACTTTAATAGATTTTGGCATTAATACCATTATAAATGCTGGAGGCAAAGTGGGGTTTAGGGTGGAGGTTGACAGCTCGCAACCCCCCCATGTAATAACCTCATGACCCCCTGAGGGATCCCAACCCCCAGTTTGAGAACCCCTGGTATAAGAGGAAGCAAGGGGACAATAGTGACTCAGAAGCTCCTGGGACTACTCCTGGAATAGTGCTGTTGATGGTACCGCTCCTTGTTCAGGACTGTGTCTAAAATCACAAGCTGCACCTCCCTTCCTTGTATCACTTCCTATAATTGCATGTACTATATTCCAAAAGTCTGAAACTCAGGATTTTACAATTAGTTTTCATATATTGATGTTTTAATTCTGTGTCTAAAGATAAACTAACTTGTTTTTAACAAACAACATTTTTGGATGGATTAAAATGCTATTCTCCTTAGCACTGTCATGACAGGCTCAGAATATTGGGGCTGAGGGAAATGATGACTAACTAAGTAGAGGAAATCTTTCCATGAAACTGATGAGAAAAGAGATACCAGAACAGAAGTGTTCCCTTGTTGAAAATAACCCTGTTCTCAGGTAAATGACAGTATAACTGGTGACTTAGGACCAGATTTAGGGTCAGGTGACCAAATGGGGTACGGGGCTTGGCGGGCACCAGGCTTGGGGTGATGTAAGTTATTCAAAAGTTTAACAAATGGGAGGGGGTGCTGAAGATGCTCCTCGCCTGGGGCGCCATTTGGTCTAGGGCTGGCCCTGGCTAACAGTTGTCTGTGCTTGCACTGCGGCAAGCTCTTCATTGAAACTGATCCATGTGAAAGTGTCCTCTTTGATTCATGCTTTGCTTTCTTGAAACATGAGGCTGTATAACTGAGCTCTGTTGTTTAAAGGGGCCCAGACAATATGGTCAAACTTTAAAAATGATTAGACAGACAGCTGTTTGCCACATATGTATCTTGTTCAGAAGTCATTTGCTAGAATTGTTAAGCTGTAGTCAATGACACTCTGTGCTAGCTTTGCCCCATAACCAAAAAAGATAAAAGGGAAGAATAAAACTCATAACACATTGACTCTTTCGTATCTATCTATAATGGTGAGTCTGTATACATAATCTGTTAAACTGTGACATGTGCGTGTGGGGTGTGTGTGTGTGGGGGGGAATGGCAAACCATTCAAATATTTGTTAAAATATGATATTCTCCACACAAAAAAGCCTCACCATATATATTAGGAGAAATCCTTTTCAATGACTAACAGAGCGGAAGAAATTGTTAAAAGAATACATTGCTGGTGCATCCGTAAGTAAAATGCAATATAAAATGAACCTAAGTAAAAATAGAGGTTTTTCTGGGTATCCAACCCAAATAGATTCTGTAAAATAGAAGAAGAGGAGAAGTTGGTGCATATGTGAATATGAAGGTTGAGGAGAGGTGGAAGGTCTGCAACCCTCACTACCATCAAGGGCACCCACTGTCCACAGCCACTTCACTCTCACAGCAGAGGAATATGTAGCCACAGAATGACACGCCCTTACCTTGCCCTTCCTATTTCCTGCCTCCTCCTGTCCATTCGTGCCAGGGGGTGCTGCTGTCATGGTCACAACAAAATCGTGGTAGTTCCACTATGGGGGGTTTCGGGCCTTCCTTATCTGAAGGGGGAGGGGACAGGATTTGAGTCAATAGGGTTAACTACCGCGCATATGTCTCTAAGGCTACAATTGAAGGTTTATAATAATTATTAAGCTACAGGTTTGAAAAAGTTATCTGCAGTAGGATATAATGCCTGCATTCTGTCACTGGTCTTTCACTTCCCCCACCCCAAAGAACAATAGTTGCCCCCATAAATAAAAAATTCTGGTCTAGATACTTGGTCAAATTAGTTAACATGTACGTTGATGTTGTTTTTGTTACACTTTTAAATGAAGGCAGAATTTTCCTACTGTTTTATTACGCCCCTCAACAAATCTGTCTGTACTCAATGTGTTGCATCATCGCTGACCTTCTGATGCTTCTGTCGTAGCTCATGGGGCTGTGTGACCTTAGTGGAAAGAACAGCTCCATCAATTTTGGCAACAGCCATCCTCATAATGCCTTTCCACTTTTTTTTGAATTGCCACCCAACTCACTGAATTAGCCCCTTTTTTTGCAGGGGGGAATGGTGGAGCAGCACTCCAGAAGTTCAGATGCTTTCCCAAACCTCTCGTCTAAAAACTGGACTAAAAGTCTCATGCAAACAGGATGTCATGAGATTTCTGTTTCTGGCTGGGTAAGAAATATTAGAAGAACTATTTTTATTTACTTCAGTCCTTCCAGTCCTGCCCTTGTTGTGAAAAAAATCTTACACATATTCCACAGAAATGATCAAAAAGTGCTATGTCTTTGTCATACTGTTGCCTTTTGGATCAATAACAATAGAAAAAGTTGTACTTATTGTTAAGGGTAACTATGTGAGGGGGGAAATGAAAGAAATGAAATAAAGAGTTAACTATACTTTTTTGAACCTTGAGAAGGTTTGAGTTTGGTTTGAATTTTGAGCAGAGTTTGAAATTGGCTCCTGCTTCATCCACATCAGTTTGCACATTCCCAGTTGAAACCAATGCAATTTACTTTGTCAAATAAATCACCATTGCTCTTTAGAAAAAACACAAACAAATTCCCGTCAGAGCAGTGTTGTTAGGATCCCATTGTGGTTAATTCTGCCCCATTGAAAACAATGGGGCTTTAGACTTCACCGTTTTAGTCAATGGGCACAAGACCAAAGTCCCAGTTGTTACCTACATTGACATTGCCTCTTAAATAAAAAAAAGCCCGGTGTTAAACTAAGTAGTGTTTACAAACTAAATTATCTGCTTATAAAGTAAATTATCAGAATTACAGATGCATGTGAAGGAGTGATTATTTTCTTAGTTACCGATGTGTATAGTTAGCAATGAAACTGTCAGTAGCAAGAAGAAGGAAAAAGGAAAAAAGGGCACTGCTTATTTTGCACACTTTTACAGACATATTCTAGGACTGATAAGAGCTCCAATTCATCCTGAAGTCGGAGACGGAAGTTTTCTTGTTGAATGACTACTGTGCACATAGTGGGACTATTAATCTGTTGTCACGTGTTTTCCTTGGAGGATTTAGTTTCCTTCCTGAGGAGGTCCAATAGGTCAGGTAAATATCTGAGTTTGGAAGCTGTTTGTATCAGTCCTGCCCTGTTAGAATGAATATTTCTACGAAGAAACTATGAGAGGAAAGTTCTAGGAAACCTAATCGTGCAGCTATGCAATACAGCAATGTCGGGGAGCCATTTTAACTGTGTATGACAGATAAAAGGTCTCCTCTTTATTGTGTAATTTGAGAATCTAGCTTGTTTAGAAATCAGTATTCAGTTTTGTTTTGTTTAATAGCATTGGCTGAGTAGAGATTAAGAGCCAGATTGTGGAGCCTTTACTTAAACCAGCCCTTGTTCATGCGAGTAATCCCTGGTATTACTTGGTCAAATAAGCATTCTCTAGTGTACGGATTCTACAGTCAGGGCCTAAGAAATTTGAATCTATTACTTAATCCATCTGTTCTCTTGTTTTATACTTAGATTGTAAACATTTTGGGGCAGGGATGGTCTTTCTGTTTGTACAGTGCCTAGCACAATGGGGTCCTGCTCCATGACTGGAGACTGGGGCTCTTAGGTCCTATGATAATACAAATACAATAATAAAATAATATCTCAATTATACAGTATTTACATTGGTTCATCTGGCCACACCCTGCCTTAATTTACACCAGTGCAAATCCAGAGTAATCCCGTTGAAGTAATGGAGTTATTCTGGATTTGTACTGACGAAACAGAGTTCAGAATTTGATCCATAGTGTTTTAATAAGGAACAAAACAGACAAGCGTATGCCTGTGCAGCGCTATTAAGGGCTTTCCCTGTTGTTAATACAGACCTGTACCACAAGAAGTAGAGATGAGAATCAAATCCCCACAAAGCGAGAAGTGTTTGCAATATGAATCTGAGGCCAAGACTACACTAGAAAAGGTTTGCCAGTGTATGCTATACAGGTCTAGCTATACTGGCAAAGCTTCCTAGTTAGGGTGACCAGATGTCCTGATTTTATAGGGACAGTCCCGATATTTGAGGCTTTTTTTAAATATGGGCTCCTACTACCCCCCACCTCCTGTTCCGATTTTTCCACTTGCTATCTGGTCACCCTATTCCTAGTGTAGACACAGTTTATAACAGCAAAAAAGAACTCTTGCTTCTATATGTTATACCGGTTCCCAAAGTGAAATAACCTATACCAGCAAAACCACTTTGATGCTGGTATAACTGCATCAACACTAGGGCTTTTGCTGGTATGCCTATGTTGCAAAAATATCACCCCCTTTGCTGACATTGCTATACTGGGAGAAGCTTCTAGTGTAGATCTGGCCTGACTGTGAAACTCTTGTTCACAAGGATTTGTGAAAACACTTTTGATCTATCTGAGTTTGTCCCCCATCCCTGAATTTCAGTTTGTGCTTTAGAGTAAAATAAAACTCAGCCAGTTTTCTGAATCTAGCTGTAGGATATCCAAAAAGGCTCATAAAGTTAAGCCAAACTTTTACAAACCTGCCCTGAATTTTGAGCTTGCAACCAGCTGCCAAACTGGCCATGTTTTGGTTTTCACTGCAAACATTTAACACAGTTCTAGTACTGTATTATATAGTCTCCTTGGTTTTTTAGACAGTGATTCCCTAAAAATATCAACTTCACTTTCCAAACTGTGGATTTGATATTTATATATTTAGTTTGATTTACACACTGATCCTGTTAAAAAGGAGCACCTACCCCTGCTCTAGGCACTACTTGACTATTCCTAAAAAATAAGGAGCTCTTCTGTAACTCCCTTTTAATTATGAATCAACTAATTCAGAATAAACCAGCAGCAATAAACATATGGAAGATCATGAAGATCTCCAATGAGAACCTTCCCCCTCCTTCAGTCTGGAAAAACAAATGGGCTTCACAGCATGCCCTGAAAATTAGGGCTATTTCAGACCAAGAGGAGAGCATGTTCCAAAGTATATACATACTAATTCCTCATTGTTTTACCATAAACCACAGTGAATCCTGATGAAATGAATACAGCTGTTGCAGTGCTGTGACATAAAAGAGAGCCAAAATATAGTAACTAATTTACTGTTCAGGGATTTTTAAAATATACATTTGGAGGAGATTCATTATTGGCAATTCTTCAGTGAGGCATTTATAAACTTATCCTCTGAGGTGATCGTATCTTCTTTCATTCTGAGAACACACAGAGAAGAAATAGAACCAGGATGACAAATGAGCAGTTAGAAATCTGCAACAAGAAACCACAAGAACCTCAAGCTAATCCAAACCAAGCTGAAAAACCTTTTGGGAAGGAGATGAGAACTCTTTCATGGGCTGTTAGAAAAATTCACTGAGAGACTCTCTGCTGACCAGGTCACTGAGGGCAGAGTCAGCAAGGGGAGGCTGCAATAGCCACAACCTCCCATATGCTGGCAGGACTATAAGAATTCGCCCCCTAAAAGTAGGTAATGTTGGCTGGGGAGGAGTTGTGCCCAGCACTGATTCTATGCGTCCCCTCAGCAACCTCTGCTGATGGTGACCCTATGGAACTCTGAACATAACCCAAGGATAGGCTGCCTCTTCTCACTTCTGGTGAATGCTCCCCTGGGGTATCAGTGACTAGGATGGCACAGGGAAGTATTCCAAATACTTCAAACATCTGTAAAAAATTCAATGATTCTGGCCCACAAAACGAATACTGCCCATACTGCAGTGTGTCTACCCCACAGATAGTCCCAACCTTTGCTCTGGCTGTTTAGAAGTAAGCAAGCAGACATGCAGAGCACCAAGGTCATGAAGAAGTGGACATAATATCATTTACACTGCTATAAGACCACTGATAAAAGAAAAAACAGTTGCCTCCTGTCTTATCCTGAAGAGGGTCTAGCTTCTCATTTGTACTAATTTTGACCCCAAACTATATTCTGGCTGCAGGAAGTGGGAAAATATACAGTGCCAGAGTCCCTTCAAGTGTTCTGATGTTCACTGTGTTTGGTATTTTGACTAAAAAATTATTATTTGTTACAAAACTGTGCATAAAAATTGTAGAAGTACATGATTAAATAGGTGAAATGGATATTAAAGCTGGTGAGATGAGGGTAAAGCATGATTTGAACTGTGTTAACTGAAATTGGTGTGAACCAGGGTGTGATGGGGTGTACTAGGCCTTTTAAGGCAAAAGGCTAGAAAATGAGTAATGGAGGTGGGTCCCCAGGTCTTCCTAGAAAGGCTGCAGGGAAGAAGCCAATCAGAGCTCAGCAGGCTCAGCTAAAAGGAGTTAGTTCCTGGCAGGTACTAGAGGAGCAGGGAAGGTGCTCTTTGCTGGGGTTTGAGACAGAACCAGAAGGTTGGTTGTGGTGACATTGGCATTCTGTGGGGAAGAATTTCAGCCCTGAGGTAATGGTGGAGAGGAAGGGACTACAAGGGAAATGGCCCAGGGAATAGCAACAGCTATATATAAGGTCCCTGGGTTGGGACCCAGAGTAGTGGGTGGGCCCCGGTATGACACTGGCAGGATGACCTAAGCCCCAAGAAGGGGATAAGACTTGTTTATAACCCCAAGAGAAGGGCAGGACCTAAAAAAATCTCCAGGGAGAATGCTCTGGGTGCACTGCTCTAAACCAGGGCAGACAGGGAGTTAAAGCTAGCCCAGAAGGGTCTGAGGATTGAGCCCAGAGACCAGGCTAAAGCCATTACTTAGGGCATAGGGTCAGATCCTGTTGGACCTTTTACCCTGGAAGGAGTTTGTTTGTTGACATGTTGACTGTGTGACTTGGCTGGATGGCAGAGCCACTGAAGGGCAGTGTTGGCAAGGGCAATAGCTGAGGGGGCACAGCGAAGAGAGAGAGAGAGAGAGAGAGTGTGTGCAGGTTTGCACCTACCCAACACGAGGTGCTCACGAGAGGTGAGTGTGCGCCACCACATGGGGCTTAGGTTGAGTCAGTTTTTACAAGACCAGAGAATATGACTTTAGACTTGCACACCAGATACAGTAACTCCCCACTTAACGGCCTCACAGTTAACGTTGTTTCGATCTTACAACCCTGCTCCATTACAGAACATGCACGTTTAAAGTTGTGCAATGCTCCCCTATAACGTCGTTTGGCCACCTGCTTTATACATGGCTGGCAGCCCCTCTACACGCCTCCCACTCCCCCCCGCCAGCACTTCCCGCCCGCTGGTGGACCCCGAGAATCAGCACCTTCCCCGTGCTCCCCCTGCCTCCTGCTCGCAGCAATCAGCTGTCTTGCGGCATTCAGGAGGGTGGGGAAGTAGTGAGGACGCGGCGCGCAGCCTCCCCCCTCCCTCCCCTGCCTCCTGAATGCCGCAAACCAGAAAGCAAACATTTTGTTTCAAGGAGAGGAAAAGATATTAGCAGAAGGGAAATGGTAACAGTGGGCAGCTCAAAGCAACAGGGTATATCCAGCACAACCAGATTAGGTAGTGTAGAGCTACAAAATAATATTTAAGATGGAAAGCTTACTCTGGAAAGACATTCCTTATGGTCCTTATTTGGCAGAAGCTGAAAACTAGGAACTTGGTATGTGAGTGATAGACAGAATTATCTCCTTTATTAAAGAAAGACATCTCTGTACTCTGAGAGGATTTATTTGGGACATCTGAGGGTGTCCACTAATTCTTTCTGAATCCAGAGACAAATTGAAATAGAGGAGAGCTGATCTAACAGCTGATACCAGACTGTGGAAGAACTGAGACAAAGCAGACAAGAGAGGAAAACCAAGCCCTGTATCAACCCAGCTGCTTCACCTTGTAGCAGCAATTGAACAGCTACACATCTATAAACATTGTACCTTGCTGGAGGTAATAGCTAAGACATACAACATTAGCCTACAGTTAAAACCCTCAACAAAATGCAGTCTAAATCTATAGTCTGAAAACCTCTTCAAGAGTAAAGATAACTTTCAAGATTTAACTCTTACCCTAAAAATGGGTTATTACTAGAATAAATGCTGTTAACACACATAGAATTGCATTGTGTATTGTAATATGTCCTGTCTTTTGATATTTTGCTTTTTATTACAATTAAAACTAGTTTAATATAGGGCAAGTCCTTTAGTCCCCTAGCTTGGACTTCAAAGAAGACTAATTACTTGGGCCCTTTTCTGTAGAAAAGGCAAACTTCTGACAAAACTTTGTCTAATTTTGTTTCCAAGTGACCAATAACAGTTAAGATATTGAATGCCCATAAGAGAATTGAAGAAGATTGGTCGTACTTGGTCAGACCAATGGTCCATCTAGCCCAGTATCCTGTCTTCTGAGAGTGGCCAATGCCAGGTGCCCCAAAGGGAATGAACAGAACAGGTAATCATCAATTGATCCATCCCCCGTCACCCATTCCCAGTTTCTGGCAAACAGAGGCTAGGGACACTTCAGAGCATGGTTTCATATCGCTGTCCATCCTGTCTAAAAGCTATTGGTGGATCTATTCTCCATGAACTTATCCAGTTCTTTTTTGAATCCTGTTATAGTCTTGGCCTTCACAACATCCTCTGGCAAAGAGTTCCATAGGTTGGCTGTGCATTTTGTGAAGAAATACTTCCTTTTGTTTGTTTAAAACCTGCTGCCTATTAATTTCATTTGATGACCCCTAGTTGTTGTGTTGTGAGGAGTAAATAACACTTCCTTATTTACTTTCTCCACACGACTCATGATTTTGTAGACCTCTATCATGTCCCCTCTTAGTTGTCTCTCTTCGCAGCTGAAAAGTCCCAGTCTCATTCATCTCTCCTCATACGACAGCCGTTCCATACCCCTAGCTGTAAGTAGATCAGTATGAGGCACTCGGGCTGAATTTTTCAAATTTCAATTTTGCAACGAAAAGATAGTGATGAATTTTTCATGAAAAATTGTCTGGTTTTTTGGCCAGCTGTAATTAAGAGTAAAAGCTGGTTAGTGCAAACATGGAGCTTAAATGGTATATTTCTGTACCTTTGTGTGCTAAATCTAATTCTTAGAATCATGTTTCCAGTATGCATATTCACTATTACAGATTCAGTTCAGAAATAGCTTTCTGTGAGTATTTTATGCCATGCTTCCTCAGATGCGTTCTCTGACACTTGAGTGCACAGACAGCATTGTTAGAGCATG
Source organism: Lepidochelys olivacea (assembly GCF_965140295.1). Lineage (NCBI taxonomy): Eukaryota > Metazoa > Chordata > Testudines > Cheloniidae > Lepidochelys > Lepidochelys olivacea. Next base: position 134,959,206 of record NC_140411.1, on the reverse strand, counting down.
CCAAAAGATTCCTTTACTTTATGCCTACTATTCTTTGTTCCTTATGTTTTGTCCAGATGGTGAAAGCATTCCTCAGTAACTGCTGATCTGAGCAATGCAGGCTGGCTTGGATGTAAAAGAACAAGAATGTTTGGGGGTGGGGTGGGGGGGGTTGGACTTTTGACCAAAACCCCCTAAAATTTTAAAAAGACAGAAATGCTATGATCAGACTGTCATGAGTTTATATTCAGCAGTAACTTTCAAAGAACAACTTGTAAGAATCTTAAAATGTTTTTTTCTTCAATGTAGAAAGGCTAAGTGTGATTACCTCCACTTTCTTAACTTTTGCTGTTGTATTAAAACTGCTTAATATCTCTTACATCATAAGTATGAGGCAAGAAAAAAATGGCCCGTTACATCCTTTTGTTGCTCACCATTAGTCAGTAAGCATGAATTCCTTTTTTGGACATAATTATAAGAGATATAACAGCTAGTATTTGGCCTAAAGGTAAACGTTTTACCAGCATGAATCTATTGTAGCAACAAACTGAAGTCTTTTGAATTCAAACCAGAAGGGGAAGAAAGGAGATAAATGGGGAGGGTGGGATTTATAGGTCAGTCATTGATTTCATTTAATTCATTTTTTGTGTAGCTTTAGGAGTACAAAGCTGTCTGAGATTTACAAAAACAAACATTAATTTTTTTTTCATAGTGTTGCCAAATTACAGAGTGCTGGCAACCCTAGCCAAGAATATTCACAAGCACCTTTCTATAGACAAAAAGAAAAGGAGTACTTGTGGCACCTTAGAGACTAACCAATTTATTTGAGCATAAGCTTTCGTGAGCTACAGCTCACTTCATCGGATGCATATGCATATACACGGCTGTTACTCTGAAACCTTTCTATGGACAAACAGCCTTGCCTTATACTGATGAATCTGGACTTTTACACTTAGTATCTTAGGCTGTTTCAGCATTACTTCAGGGTGGAATGGCTCTTTCTGCTTTAACTCTATCACACATTAGTGCAGTGATCACTGATTGTCTGACAAATCCCTATGATTTCTTTTTTAGTATTTATAAGTGTAATCCTAGATTTCTCTTTGGCATGTACTCTGTTTTGCATCAGATAGAGAAACCTGGCCAGCTTTAAAGGCCCACCGTCAAATTTTCAAAAGCACCCCAGTCACTTAGGGTGCAATCCACAAAGCAATTGAGGAGCCTAATTTCCAGACTTAGGTGTTTAAATCCCCATGCGTGGCATCACTGTGATCCATGAAACTCTTTCTTGGCTGCTGCCTAGTCCTGTAGGTGCTTAAACTCACTCAGCATCTAACTTTCTGCTGTAAAAGTTCTCTAGGCACCTAAGTTTTAGACCCTGGGTCATGTGCACGGCTGCCTCGTCTCGATGCCCAGGCACCTATCTTCCCGCCTAAGCCCCAGAACAATGAATGGACAGGGAAGCTAGATACTAGTCTGCCTCAATCACATATGGGATCCAATCCAGGAGGTGGCCGCTAAGAATGCCTACTGGATCTGGTCCCATTCAAAATCCTATTGGAGGAGGAGGTGGGGCTGATTCTCATCTTATAATGTTTAGCCCAGTGGTTAGAGCACTTACCTGGGATGTGAGAAATTCAGGTTTAATTCCTGCCCCTCCTCTGCTAAAGGGAGATCCGGGATTGGAATGGAGCTGGGATGCGGGGTGTTTAACTACTGAACTGTGGGATAGCCTCATGTGTGGCTGTCTCAGGGTCTGCTGTTGAATAAATAAAGAGCTACTGGGAGCAGGGGCACTGGATCCTGGGTCTCCCACATGGATGTCCTAACCACTGGACTACAGTCATTTTCTCACTCTGTCTGCCCCAATGACTGCTCCACTGTAGCTAAATACTTAAATAATCATTGTGAGAGAGGGAAGGATACTATAGTCCAGTGGTTAAGGCACCCACCTGGGAAATTGGAGACCCCAGGTCCAGTCCCCACACAAAGTGGAGCTTTATCAGCAGGAAAGATTGAGGGAGACCCACATCTGAATATCCCATAGCTCTGTGGTTAGAGCACCCTCCTGAGAGATAGGTGCTTAGGGCCAGATTTTGCCACCCTTATTCACTACAAATAGAACCTTATTCTGTGAACATGCTTTCAACAGGACTAATCAGAGTAAAATACTACTCAATGTCAGAGTGGCTAACTCTGGCCCTTACTAAACTGAATCTCCTGCAGAGGAGAGTTTCCAAGCAATGCCTTATTTTTTTCATTTGCATTGTCCAAGAGAGTCCTATCTTTTAGGTAGACTTCTTTAAGAGAGATTCAGCAAGTTAAGACAACACTGAATTCATTGGCATAGCAAGCCTGCAGTTTGGCCAGAGTTGAAGTCAGACTAACTTGTATAGTAACAATAGTTCTCAGATACTGAGATTTGGGAGGGATGACCAGAAGCAGGTGTTTCAATCTAATATATAAGAGAATGGCAAACGAAAAAGCCATTGACCAGGACAGCCAATACATGAGACAAATTGTCAAAACCTGGAATCATCCTGGCCCAATGGGGGTAGTTGTCAATTATGTCTGGGGTAACTTTTGTGAGGTCATTAGCTCTGTTCTCTTTTGAGTAGTGTTCACTCGTTAAGGCGCTGCAGGTCAGATGATTAGTTAGAGGGAAAGCTAATGGGTCAGGATTCTAATGAAGGGCATTTACATAGGTTTTTGAGAGCTTTGCAAATCCCAAAGTTGATTTCCTGTTCCCAGGTGTCCTGGGATTTAAAGAGATATTCATATTCCCCTCCCCTCCTATAAGCTATTTAGTGGAACGAGCAGTTAACAGAATTCACACTTAAATTGTTCTTCTGAGGTGATCTCTAGAGTTAGCACCCCATTAGGCACCTACCACACTTAGGAGCTCTGAATACAGAATAATTTAAAAATAAATAACTGAGCTGAATGGAGGAAGGGAAAGAGTTCACATCTCTCTAAGCTATTGTTTCAGGTAGAGTCCTACGTGGGACTGCTGTAGAGCCTGGCAGAGGGATTGAGATCCTGCGGGTCCTGCAGGACCCGCTGCCAGAACAGTGAGAGCAGGTGGGAGTGGGATTAAAGAATAGTCCCACACACATCTCTAGTTTGAGGCTCTTTGTCAGCAGACTCAGACAACACAGTATTAGTTACATCAGTTCATATTTGGAAGGTTTTGTTCACAACCCTAAGGGAAGGACACTCAATTATTCTAAAATGAAAGTGTAGATTCTGATTAACCTGATAGCATATGCCTCCTTGTCCCATTTAGATCCACCACCACTTGGAGACTCTCTACTGAATGCCTCTGCTAGTACACTCAAGTCTCAAAATACTCTGAGGCTTCTGTTGTTTGTGAACCACAACGGAATAAGAATTGAATTGCTCTGAGGCTTTCTGTCAGAGCATGCCATTCAGCCTGATGTGTGACTGATTTGAAAGCCTCAAGTGACATGTGAACTAAAAGCAAAGGGGAGAAGTAGAGAAGCTGCAAAACCTCATGATAACAGATTTCTAAATGTATGAGAAGGGAGACAGACACTGCTGGAAGAAGAGGAGTAAATAGAGATGAAGAAAACTGGATAGGTTGGGTGGTGCCTATCTGAACTTCTTCATCCCATGAAAGGGCTGAACTTTACACCACCTTGTTCTTTGCAAGATTTTCAATAGATCCTGGATCTAGCTAGGCCACAAATACCAGAAGAAAAACTTATTACAGTTTTTCTGCACTTCTGCTTCCAATTGTGGCTGAAACCAGGCAGCGTGAGGCTTATTAAACTTGAATATGGGGAGCCAGGCTGGGAATAAAAATTAGCCTAACTATTGTATACTTCAGATAAAGGTTGCTTTTTGGTTTTGTTTAACTCGTGATTGAAACTAGTTTACTGTAGAGGTGGTGCTTTCCTCCCCTCCCCGCAACTTTGGAGTTCAAATAAAAAGGGAGCTGAATCCAAAGTGTCCCTGATGTTGCACAGCTCCTATTTAACCAAATATTTTAAAAATGGAATGTTTCAATTTTATTTGGGGGCATAGGGGAATCTAGTTAGAATGAGCAAATTTTTTGGGTGTGGTTATTGTTTAAACCACTTTATCAATTTCCAATCATAATTAAAGTATTTAATAAAGAAAATAGTCTTGCTTAACCTGATTGCATAAGTTAATACTTTGAGCAATACACGGTGCTAGCTGATAGTTCATCTTTGCAAAGGAAGATTTGTTTTAATGAAAGTCAATAGCATCCACTAAGTTAAGACATTGCAGTTTGTCACTTCTTTGTCAGTTGATATGCTGAGATCTGTGCATATATGCTTACACTTACAGTAGTAGGCTTTAGCTTTATATTGGTGCATGGCTCATGCAATGCAGATGTGTAAATGTTTCTGAAGGTGTTTTCTGTTAATAGTGGGGTGGAGTTTGGAAAGGGTGACGGGCACATGAAACCAGTTGCAGCTCCCAAATCCTGAGCTGCCCAGCTCCCTAATCCTGAGCTGCACTAGCATAGGATCCAGGTGTACATTGGGATTCCATCCATGACCTCTTTCCACTCAGCTTCCCAAGAACTCAGTTTGACTCCAGACTTTGTCACTCAGGTACCTTTATGTGTCATACAGCAACACTACGCTGAGCTGATCAGACTTAAATATGGGGTGTCTGTGGTGTGAATGAAGGGTATATCGCATCTCCAAAGTTACAGAGAAACCCTCTCCCTTTATATACATTTACATATCTCGGTGCATTTACTATAAACTACATCACGCATTTTTTGATTGGCTAGGTTACTTTGCAGGAATCAATTGCTGTGCAGCATGTTCTGTCCATGTATTGTTCATGCTTGACTACTCCTTACCTTATCTCTACATTCCTAATTTACCTTAAAAAGAAAAGGAGTACTTGTGGCACCTTAGAGACTAACCAATTTATTTGAGCATGAGCTTTCGTGAGCTACAGCTCACTTCATCAGATGCATGCCGTGGAAGCTGCAGCAGACTTTATTTATACACAGAGAATATGAAAAAAATACCTCCTCCCACCCCACTGTCCTGCTGGTAATAGCTTATCTAAAGTGATCATCAGGTGGGCCATTTCCAGCACAAATCCAGGTTTTCTCACCCTCCACCCCCCCACACAAATTCACTCTCCTGCTGGTGATAGCCCATCCAAAGTGACAACTCTTTACACAATGGGCATGATAATAAAGTTGGGCCATTTCCTGCACAAATCCAGGTTCTCTCACCCCCCTCCCAAAAACCACACACACAAACTCACTATCCTGCTGGTAATAGCTCATCCAAAGTGACCATTCTCCCTACAATGTGCATAATTAAGGTGGGCCTTAATTCTTTAAAGAATAAATGGACACAAATCAGATGTCAAGAATTATAACATTCATAAACCAGTCGGAGAACACTTCAATCTCTCTGGTCACGCAATCACAGACATGAAGGTCGCTATCTTAAAACAAAAAAACTTCAAATCCAGACTCCAGCGAGAAACTGCTGAATTGGAATTCATTTGCAAATTGGATACTATTAATTTAGGCTTAAATAGAGACTGGGAGTGGCTAAGTCATTATGCAAGGTAGCCTATTTCCTCTTGTTTTTTCCTACCCCCCCCCCCCCCCAGATGTTCTGGTTTAACTTGGATTTAAACTTGGAGAGTGGTCAGTTTGGATGAGCTATTACCAGCAGGAGAGTGAGTTTGTGTGTGTATGGGGGTGGGGGGGATGTGAGAAAACCTGGATTTGTGCTGGAAACGGCCCACCTTAATTATGCACATTGTAGGGAGAATGGTCACTTTGGATGAGCTATTACCAGCAGGATAGTGAGTTTGTGTATGTATGGGGGTGGGGGGGATGTGAGAAAACCTGGATTTGTGCAGGAAATAGCCCAACTTTATTATCATGCCCATTGTGTAAAGAGTTGTCACTTTGGATGGGCTATCACCAGCAGGAGAGTGAATTTGTGTGGGGGGGTGGAGGGTGAGAAAACCTGGATTTGTGCTGGAAATGGCCCACCTGATGATCACTTTAGATAAGCTATTACCAGCAGGACAGTGGGGTGGGAGGAGGTATTTTTTCATATTCTCTGTGTATAAATAAAGTCTGCTGCAGCTTCCACGGCATGCATCCGATGAAGTGAGCTGTAGCTCACGAAAGCTCATGCTCAAATAAATTGGTTAGTCTCTAAGGTGCCACAAGTACTCCTTTTCTTTTTGCGAATACAGACTAACACTCTGAAACCTAATTTACCTTGTCCATTGTTCTTGTTCATAGTAAATGGTTCCCTGGTGTTCTCCCTCTTACCTTAGCTGGCTCAGACATTCTGTCTTCTTATCCTACTGATCTATTTACTTATCTTATTTAGCACAAAACCATCTGTTTTCAACCTAATGATCTCTTTACCTTCCTAAGTCTGTCTTTCAAGAAATGAGGCCTCTCTCCAGGTGTTAATTACTCATGTCAGGCCAGACCTCAGCTACAGTTTAGCGTAGACTCCACCATACCCCATCCCTGACAAGATCCTAATGCATCCCCTATACCAGGGTTCGAGGGCTGGTACAGGAGGCAATGAAGCCACTATAATTAGATTTCCATCAGCAAAAAGCTCCCCTGCACAGTCAGAATTATCAAATGGCCATCTCTGGATACATTAGGTCCACTTCATGGTAACAGCTTACCAGAGAAGCTGGCTCTGTGGGGAAAAATAATCACTGAATGTAGATAAAAGGCCAGCTTTCCCACTGGGAGTTTCTCTGCTTAGTAGACTATCAAGTTTGCCAACAAGCCACACCTGTACAGTAGTTGTGAAGGTAAAAATATGATAGTGTGTAAATAGCACCTCTTGGTAACAGAACTATTTCTCCCTTATTTCATTCATTTAAACTGGTAGCCTCAAAGATTATGGTGAAAATAAGTGACATTTATGTCACACTTTTCATCTAATGTTCCCAAAGCACTCATCTTACCTGACATAAGCCAATAATAATGTATTATTGTTTGATTTCTAATGATCTACATAAAATAAGACAGCATCTACCTTGAAGAGAAATATTCTGGGTTTCATGACATCCGAGTTCTTGCTTTCTATGCCATAGTTTTCACATTCAGAGAATGAGGGTAATGTTACTTACTTAGATTTCTCAACCACATAATGGTATTGCTTCTGAATCTTCCAGTGCATATCTCCATTCAAACTTTAGTTTGACATTGAACCAAATTGAAATTCATGACTCTAATGGATTTTCAAATATTTCTGATGTAGACATTCAGAAGGCAAGTGATATGTGCACTGGCTTCTTGCATCAGTGAACATCAAGGTTTGTGGTACCTTGGAATAATTATTGATCTCTCTTGTCAGTATAGCTTGTTATTTGACAGAACTGAAGGGTTGCTTAATATTATTATGGGAGTATATAAATGGATAAGTGAAGCATAAGGAGTCTTGCTCATCATTAGCTGTTTTGATGGTACTAGTGCATGTCAAGGCATATCTGCATTTTAGTGCCAGTTCACCTTTACAAAGAGAGAGAGAAATCTGATGTGTAATCAATGGAAGAAAACTAGAGTAGAAAAAGTAGAAGGGGGGTGAGGGAGAACCATTTTAAGGCCTCAATCCTGTACTACTGAAATCAGTGGGAGTGTAACAGTTTAAGGCAGGGATCCACAACCTTTGGCATGCGGCCCGCCAGGGTAAGCCCCCTGGTGGGACGGACCAGTTTGTTTACCTGCCCTGTCTGCAGGTTTGGCTGATCGCAGCTCCCACTGGCTGCGGTTCGCCGCTGCAGGCCAATGAGGGCCGTGGGAAGCAGCAGCCAGCATAGCCCTCAGCCTGCGCCGCTTCCCGCAGGCCCCATTGGCCTGGGACGGCAAACCGTGGCCAGTGAGAGCTGTGATCGGCCAAACCTGTGGATGCGGCAGGTAAACAAACCGGCCCGGCCCTCCAGGGGGCTTACCCTGGCAGGCCGCAGGCCAGGGGTTGCTGATCCCTGGTTTAAGGACCAGGAAGCCTGGGGCTAGCCAGCCCTGTTTATTCAGCACACCTGTGCAATAATTAACTGCATTTTAGGCAGAGTGGAATGGACTAATTAGGGTCAGGTGACAGCCTGAAACACCTGTGCCTCATAAAAGGGCTGAGAAGAGTCAGTTTGCAGGAGAAACCATATGGAGCAACCTGGGCTCCTGTGAAAGGCACCAAAATACGGTTTGGATGAGGTGTTGAGATAATGAGGGGACTCCAGAGAAGGAGCCTGGGAGTCAGGGCCAAAGAGAGAGAGAAAGAAAGAAAAAAAAAAACTTAAAGGTAGCCTAGAAGGGGCTGGCAACAGAGCCCCAGAGGGCAGGCTGAAGAGGAGCCTAAGTGGGTGTTCCAGGGTAACTGCAACTGTATCTCTCCCCCTCCATGTTCCTCTCCAGGAGTTTCTAGTCAGGTCTCCAGCCATCACTGGTCTCTAGGCAGGGACCCTTGTCCCACTCCCTTCTGACAGGGGGTTTTAAGGCTGCACTGCTTTCTGTCTTATACTGTGATATCTCCAGCAGCCAGTCTGCATAATGGTCAGCACCTGTGCTTTGCTTTCTCTCTGAGGGTTATGAACAGTGTACTGCCAACAGTTACCACACAGCTTTTTTTAAGGAAGCTGTCAAGGTTCCTTCCCCACTCTGAACTCTAGGGTACAGATGTGGGGACCTGCATGAAAACCTCCTAAGCTTACTTTTACCAGCTTAGGTTAAAACTTCCCCAAGGTACAAACTATTTTACCTTTTGCCCTTGGACTTTATCGCTGCCACCACCAAACGTCTAACAGGTATATAATTGGGAAAGAGCGCATTTGGAAACATCTTTCCCCCCAAAAATCCTCCCAAACCTTACACCCCCTTTCCTGGGGAAGGTTTGACAAAAATTCTCACCAATTTGCATAGGTGAACACAGACCCAAACCCTTGGATCTTAAGAACAATGAAAAAGCATTCAGATTCTTAAAAGAAGAATTTTAATAGAAGAAAAAGTAAAAAGAATCACCTCTGTAAAATCAGGATGGTAAATGCCTTACAGGGCAATCAGATTCAAAACATAGAGAATCCCTCTAGGCAAAACCTTAAGTTACAAAAACAGGAATCTACATTCCATTCAGCACAGCTTATTTTCTCAGCCATTTAAAGAAATCAGAATCTAACGCATATCTAGCTAGATTACTTACTAAGATCTAAGACTCTATTCCTGTTCTGTCCCCAGCAAAAGCATCACCCAGATAGAGAGAGAGGCTTTGTTTCTCCCTCCTCCCAGCTTTTGAAAGCATCTTGTCTCCTCATTGGTCATTTTGGTCAGGTGCCAGCGAGGTTATCCTAGCTTGTTAACCCTTTACAGATGAAAGGGTTTTTCCTCTGGCCAGGAGGGATTTTAAAGGTGTTTACCCTTCCCTTTATATTGATGACACAAGCACATTTATTCTTGTGGTAAAAACATTTCAGAAATAGGGCAGACAATTCCCCCCCACCCCCAAACAGGTGGTTTAATCTATAATTAGATTCACCAAGCCAGTAACAAAGAGCTTCTGCAGCACCACACTGGTTAAACAGAAGCCAAACAGTCACCTTTAGGCATCCAGCCCTTGGCTCCCATCCAGACAAACAGGCCTAATATAGTGAGAGGTTACTGAAAACTCATTTTGCCATATGTGAGGTTCTTACTGATCCCAAAGGGTCAGATACTTACCCCAGATGAATGTGCATCTCAGATCTTACCTAAATATCACGCTGTCAGCTGGATTGGTAGTAAACTAACTGAAGATTTAACAATAAAAGAGTTATAAATGGTTAATAGATCATATATATATAAATGATTGCAAAGTCTTTAGATCAGGTTTGTAGCAGTGATAGAATAGGCTGCTGGCTTGCAAAAGTCTGTCTGGTGACTTCCAAAAGATTGGCAGGCCCCCAATCCATAGTTTAAGATGCTCCTTTTAGTTGTAAATCCACAGTCTAGAGAATTAGAACAGGAAAGAGGCAACATGGAGATGTCTCGTGTGTCTTTTTATATCCTCTGCCATGTGCATGGAATTTTACTGTCCCAAACAAAGCCCACAGCCTCTGTATATGGAAAGTGGCCGGTCCAAGATGGAGTCCAGGGTTACATAAGCATATCACATATCCTTACATGGTTTGCTGAATCACATGGAGTGGCCATTGGCTCTTTGCTGTCTGAGGCGTCCTCAGGAACAGCTATCTGGACGGGATATGTTTCTTCAATGGTCTGTTGAGAGCTGAGTGTCCTTGATGGGTCATCCATACATAGCTGTCTAGCCCTGATGTAAATGTATCTGGGGTGTGTCACCCAGGAATACAACACAGGTTTAAGTTGTATTTAAACAAGTACATAGCTAATATTCATATACAAAGATGATCCATGTCTATAAACAGGATAGTCATGCTTAGCAAATCATAACTTTTCCATTGACACCTTACATGACATACTTTGTACAAGATCTGTTGCAATTGTATAACATTGATACGAATGGTCATCTATCTTATACACATCACAACACCTGCAGCACCAAGTCCTGACACCAAAGTGTGCCAAGGCAGTCAGTGGAACTGCTGATAAAGTTGTACCATTAACTTCAGTGGGAGCAGGAACAAGCTGTGGCAGATGTGGCAATGTCTTGCAATATCTCTGAGAGATCATACTGTATTAAGTTCATGTATGGTTGTGGGCAAGGGATTGTATGTAATTTAATGGGGGTGAGTGACCACAGCCTTCCAGGAGCTAAGACCAGTGTGGGGTGAATAGGCAAATTAACTGAGGTAGTAACATCTCCAGAGAGGTATCACTACCTAGAGAGGCTTGCATATATTGGTTCAAACTGAATTTGTCAGAGACCAATGTCAAAGAAAGGAATTTTGGATGAATAGCTTGAGTTCAAACTGTCTCGGGGCCTTCTTTCTTATCTGGCCTAATGGGGGCACCAGAATCCTCCTGGAAGGGTTGCAAGGACTGACATCTACCTGAGCTTGGAGTTGTGGTAACCTCTGAAAAACTTTTTAGGATGCATTGAAGTTCTTTTATTGTTTTTTAATATGTTTTTTCTGTAAGGTTTTCACCTTACGAATTAATATGCTTGCTTAGAAAGAGCTGCGTGGTAATCTATGACTGTGGGCAATTATGCTGTTATAGCCTCTGGAGAGAAAGCAAAGCACAAACACTGGCCTGTTAGCCAGTCTGGCTTGATGGGAATAACACATTGCAGACAGGGAAATGTGCAGCCTGAAAAAACCCTGTTCAGTACAGGAGGGAAAGAGAGATGCTACCAAGGTGAATTGATGGCTGAGAAGCCAATACCCTAAAAGTGGGTGACCTTGGACCACGGAAGGGCAATACAAGTGCAGTTGCCCTGAACTGTGACACAAGTCCATTGGTCCCACATCTTATAACAAATTGTATTGCTGTCATTATAAAATAGTGATCTATTTTTGTTACATTTTTTCCACATCAAAATGCTCAAGCACTAGAAAGTCATTCCCCAGACTAGCATTTAGTCCCCGGAGTCCAGGGAGATTACTGAAGAACCCAGGAAGCTGAGTAACACATACCGCCTCCTCAGCTACCCTGGAACCTGCATGGCACATATCAAAAGCACAGGTTCCTTGGGAAGAGAGACAAGCTTTTCCTGTGAGGTGGCTTAGGGTCTCAGGAGGGGAGATGTGGCATGGCTACGGTGGGATCCAGCTGGCCCGGGCCTCCTCCGGCCGTGGGGGGGACGGAACAGTTGAGGCTCAGGGCTTCTCTGGGGGGCCTCAGGTGGAATGGATAGGACGGGGTGGGCTAGCCTCCCTGAAGAAGGGCTGCACCTGCTGCCAATGAACACGTGTCCTCTCTCCTATGTAGTCAGCCCAGACTGAGTTGAGCTGCTCCCTCTTATACTCTGGTTCCAACTGGAGCATGCCCAGCATGAGGGGGCATGGCTTCCTCAGCCCACAGTATGGGGTTAACCTCTTCCTGTCCATTGTGGAACAGGTCATAGCTGGGTTGCAGTATCTTCCATTTTATGCTGGGCTTTTGATTATAACAGGAGGCATCCAGCTTCAGTTGCCTCTACTTCCCCTTTCCTTCTTATTTCTTTTTATCTATTAATTCTGATATAAGCTCAGGAACACAATAAAAAAGATCTAACACTCAGTGAAATGCACACAGCAAAAAGCAGCAAGGAAATGTTGCACTACAGCAACACAGGCACAAACATTACAGTTAATAGATGTCAATGGCTTTAAGAGCTTCAACCCTTAGTGCCCCACATGAATGTAGAACATGGCCATTCTTCTAGCAGTGCTTGTGGTTTTGCTATAAGAATCCCCTGAATACTTCTGCAAAGAGTCTCCTGATTGTGTGGTAAATTCTAGTGATTTGGGATGCTATCAGGGTTAAAATTTCTTTCCCTCAATCTTTATTCTTGATCAAATGGAACTCTATGAGCCAGACCAAGCTCCATAGATCCATATATGGAGGGAATCCTAAGCAAACACCCACCTTACATGAAAAATGTGTGTATATATAACGTTGTGAAAAATAGCATGAAAATAAAGCAAAATTTGGTACCTTTGACACTTTTATCCCAATTTCTGTCACTCCTGCAGTGCCTCAAGTTTGCAAAGCGCTTTACACAGAGTAATCCTTTCAACAGCCCTGAGGGTTCTGTGACTGTAAGCATCATTATCTCCACTTTACAGGTAGAGACACTGAGACAAGGAGATATGTGATTTTTTCCCCCCCAAGGCCACACAATAACTCAGTGCCAGAGCTGGGATTAGAAGTCAGGAACTAACTTTATTGAGGATGCTAACATTGTGTTGCTTGAAACTAGACAAGGTCTGATAGGTATTGTGCTATGTAAACATTACACACTCAGGTGCTGGCAGACAACCAGTTCATTATAGAAAAGGCACAAGCTACAAAAACCAACCTTTGGGATTTCTGGTAGGTGACGAAAAATCACCCTAGAAAGCTAGAGCTCCTGCTCTCAAGTAGTATATGTGAGTTGTCATTGTTCTTCAAGACCTAAGATCTCACCCTTTTTGTATGTTGAAGGTTTGAGGCTAAAATTCCTTCCTTTGTTGTTTATACAGAATTAAGCGAAGGTATTTTTCATTTACATAAATTATGCATTTGTAGGGAGACAGCAAAGTAAGCATTTTCATCTTTTTGCAGGTTTCAAAGGAAAAATATATGAAAGCTCAACAAAAAAAATTGTGGGAAGAATGCCTATAGATCTATACTAACCCATTTATTAAAGTTTGTAGGGAAAAAAGCCATAGATCATTATATTTTTCAACCACCATTGTATTATATTTCCTCTCTGAATAACAAAGGCCAAGATTTCAGAAATCGGAGCTTCAAAAATGAAGCTGAACACTTTTTGTAAATCTGGTCCTTTATTTAGATACCTAAATATGAATTTAGGAGCCTCACTTTAAACTTCTATTGCTGAACATCTTGGCCAGAATGTACAGTGTTATACACGTGTGCATGCACATTTGATTGGATTTACTTCATCTCCGTTCATAGGGACAATTTTTCATCTCATTTCCAGCACCCAACTGAAGTAAGTGTAGTTACTCTACAGATTTACATGTCCTTTAAGCAAAATCAGAATATGTCCCACTATGTACATTATTGTAGTAACTCTTGCACAAACTTGAGCACATCCTTATTAATGATGGAAGGACTCTGCTTGCATTTCCTGTGAGTGCTTATTCAAGCTAACATGAAGATACGCTGCTATTTTTTGTTCTACTCACAGGCATTGTTATCAATGAATTAAAACAGGTAGGAGTTAAATTACAATAAAAGTAAAATGGAGGATACTTGTATATTACCACTTTTCTGTTAAGCTTCTCATAATGAATGTACACACTAATAAAGTAGAACAATGCTGGACAATTCACTTAACACGTACAGAGAACAAAGAAATAAGAAATAGCACTATTGCTTCATCGTAAAATAAAATGGCCAAACCCTGAGATCCTTACTCAAGGAAAGTTTCCACTAAAATCAGTAGCAGTTTTGTTTGAGAAAAAAGCAAGGCACATTAGAATTTGGCAGATGATTGCTAATCTGATACCTTTAGAAAAATATAATAGTTTCTCAGTCCCTCTCTCAGTTTTATTTGCTTGTAAGCAAAGCAAAAAGAACATTGGAACAAGAACTACCGTATTAAAGCCTGCTGTGATTTGCATCCACAGCGAGACTGGATTCTCTACAGGAAATGGAAATGATAGTAACTGAATTCCTTCTGCACTGACTAAATTTTTTTATTCCTTAAATATAATCCACTTTCAACTTTCCTGTGTATTTTGGGGTGTTGACTATTTTAGCTCATTAATTGCCCTCTACTATATGGAAGTGTACAAACAACTTTCTGTGAATTATATAGGACCTGATTTAATACCCACCAAAGTCAGTGGAAAGGCTGCAATTGATGTAAATGCTCATTGGACGAGTTCCATAGGGTGTTCAAGATGGTGTGGTATAAAGGGTTTGATTGGTAATTACTTGGGATGTTGCCTGGCTCCTGATTGGTGAAGCCACAAGTGAGTTATGCTGATGATCCCAAATGTGTGAATCCATAAAGAAAAACTCCAGGAAAAGGATGGTATGATATTAAATCAATCACTCAGGGTTGCTGTGCAATCTTAATTCAGCTCCCTTTGTATATGTAATTTGATACGGGGGAGCTTTTTGAAGGCACGAATGTCAATTGGGCACCTAAATCCCAGAATCAGGCTCCACTGGTATTCACAGAGCCCCAGTGCAGCTGCTGTTGAGCCCTGTAGGCACCTAAACTCACTTAGCACCTAAATTTTCACTGTAAAAGTTCTCTTAGGTGCCTAGGCACCTAGGCATCCACTCTAGGCATCCAGACACCTAAGCCCCAGAGCTATGTGCGAACCCAAGGAAGATAGGCGTGTCTCTGCCAATGTTGCTGCAGGGCCTGATCCAATAAGTGTGCTTGGAACTTGCCTACAAGATTGGGACCCCACAAGTAAGCTCACATAAAACAGATGGGTGGGGAAGAGGACTTCCCCTCACAACTTTTGGCTCAGTGTTTAGACTACTCACCTGCGATATGGAAGACCTGCAGTTTTCAAGTCACTCCACCCCCCTCTACCTGAGGGGGAGAATAGATTTGAACAGGGATCTGCCGCCTCTTAGGTAAGGGTTCTCGAGGGTGAGCTGTGGGATATTCTGATGTGGCTCCCTCACTCTCTTCTCTTGAAGCTATTCCACTGTGAATAATGAAAGCATCATTAGGCCAGAGAAAGCAAATATGAGAATGCTCATCTGGGAGGTGAGAGACCCAGGATCCAGTCTCCTGCTCCAATGACTTTTAAAATTATTTATCCACAGAATTCTATTTTCCCCCCACATAATACCTCTCCCATTCTGTGTCCAGTACACCCTGAGTGCTTAGCTTTGCAATCTTAGCAATGTTCTTTTAGCATTGCTTGTTTTGTATGGGGAAATATCTATATTCTCTTACACATGTACCTTGCCTCCCATATGTTTCCCTATGTTGGATTTAAGTTCTTCAGGACATAGGTACACATAAAACTCCAGGGACACTTTTGGCTCTATACAAATAATGAAGGGCCCAGTCATTAGATTAGTAACTTATATGCAGAGTCTCAGGGAGGTTAGTGGAACTCCTTGTGTCACAATATCTACGTGAATAATTGCTTGCAGGGTTGGGCTCTCATAACGTCTGTTGGGGGATGTGGATGTGAATACTTTTTTTTTTTTTAACTCAGGAACGTTCAGCTCAAATGCAACATCTAATTTTCAGCACAGTTCTACTCTACTTAATTATCCATTTAGATTGACTGAGGCATAAGGAGGTCAGCTGACTAGTACAGTGTTCCAGGGATCTCCTGATTTAATTCTGCCAGCAACCAGACTGCATGACCTTTTTATCCTCTTTTGAATTGATTTACACATTATGGAGGTCCACTTTATTGTACTGTCAGATGATTAATGTACACAAATACTTATTAGATAGGCACATAAACTGTTTTTCTATTATCATTTTATATCATATTTGCATAATGCAGAAACTTTCCAAAGTACAATTAATTTAAGACATGATGTAAAAAATAAAAGGCTCTGTTTTCAAATTAGTTAAGCTCTATATTACACTTTTGATAGACTGTATATTAAAGCATATCATACCCAATTTAGAATTACTTATACCCAGTATGGTCCTGATTATGAATAATCCTGTGTAATGTTGCCTATAGTTCTTACCTAAGCAGATTTATGTCTATCAAATACTCCACTAAATTAGGTTCATTCCAGCTGTAGAGGGGATATATAGGAACTGCTTCATGTAACTCTATCCAGTTTATAGACAAAACAAGTCAAATTCATCCTCAGTCTGACTCAGGTGATGTCACCAGAAATAAATTTGGCCAAACAGATACTGCAATTTAAAATGGCGTTTGGGGGTCATATTCTACCCTTTTGCTATGCCTGCCACTCACATTGGATGTCAATAAGTTTAACATAATGTTGTCTGTGTCTTGAAGGAAGATAATCACCCTGACTATTCACCCTAAACCAAGCTTCAGAGGTTCGAACAATTCAAGGAATATTATCTTACTTATTTTACATTTTCAAGTAGCTCTCCACTCCTTGACTCCAGCTGAAATCAAAAGTAGATGCATGTCACTCTTGGGAGAACCTGTGCCCATGAGATTTCCAGCCCAATCTTTATCCAAATCAGACCTTCTAACCTTCTGATGTGACCACCTGTGCCAGGATACTAGTGTATTCATTAGAAAATTATCCACCAGGACCAAGGATATACCTCTAAGGGCCCCATCCTCTGTTCCATGCATCTCTTGAGGTTTGTAGTTGAAATGATAAAACCTTGCTGCTATTAGCCTATTTAGAGTTTTTGATTTGTAGATAATGGCCCAAATCATGAGATCCTTAATCAGTATTTACTTGGTCCTTACTAAATAAACACAAAGGGTCAGACGGCGGCCTGCGTTGCACGTAATGTGAAGTTGCACTGCCATGTATTCTGAACTCCCTGAAATACTGGAGGGTGCACACAGTGCATCAGTCATATCTTTGGCCCTTACCTGTACCCTTTGAGCAATGGCGCAGTGGAGCATGATATAAATGTAATAGTAATGATCCACAGTAAAAGGCAAATACAGGCCACACTAATTTATAATGGCTCGAGAGTGGTCTGAAGACCTTGTGCATCAGCCAAGTCCAAACCATGTAACCTTTTATGGAATGAAAAGTCTTCATGCACAAACTGGTAAAGAGCAATAAGTGTTATGACCCAATCCTGTAAAAAATGTAGTCACATGAAGATTCCTATTGTCTTCAATGGTACTTCTTACAAGAGTCAGGGCTACTCATGTGAATAAAGGATTACAGGTTAAAGCCTTTAGTTACCATTTCAAAACTCTTTACAGAATTGTTAAATAATACGTTCCAGGAATGCATCCAACCACCTGCTCTTTTACCATTCCACTAAGCATGTCTTCCACTTCCATATTGAATCCATAGAGGCAGATGAGGGAACAGAACGTAGCCTTTTGTTTTACTTATTTACATTAAGTATTGCATGATGCAATGCAGACTAACCTGAAAATAATTTCTAAAAAGTACATGGCTGCAAACTTTAGAGGAGTGTTCATGTGTTTTATCTTCAGAATTTCTTGTTGCCCTGGGTAACAAAGTCTCTGAGTCCTGGACAATTCTCTGGACCAAGATCCATTTAAACCATATAGTTAGCACTCAATATCTTTTATTAGCAACCATTACAGAGCTCAGGTGTAATTTGCTCTTGAAAACATACATTATCTAAACGTCAGCTGCATTCTGACAATAACACTAGCATAATTTGCACTAGCTGAAGCTTCCAAGTGGCCATCAAGGGTACAAGCAGAGCTCATTGAGATAATCCAGTCTTTGTATGTTAAAAACACAGCTAAGTGTGGCATGGATTGCATCTGAAAAGAAAATCTCCAAGTCAGGGAAAATGAAAGAAGACATTTCTGGCCACTACTACTATCTGGGAATTTTGGAGATTGAAAAATAATGTTAGCGTCCGTGGATGAACACAGCTGTGTGTATAGCCATAGCCACAAAGCATCATCTCAGTTTTACCTAGACTGATCTTTGAAATGCCGGCTTTTATCAAAGTCCCCACAAGGAACTGGCAGAGTGGGGTAACAGCTTTGTCCAGGCTCATGAAGAAGAAACCTAGAGCAGAGTATAATCAGCATATTGATGACATGGCAGCATTTCACGCATTACCTCACACTTACGTAGTGCCCTCCATCTAAAGCACTGAAAGCACTTTAGAAACATTCATTGCTTCATCATAGAACCCTGTGCGATATGTATATTATTACCCTAATTTTAAAGATAGGAAAACTGAAACAAAGTGTGTTGGACCAAAGTCACAAACTAAGTCATTTGTCAAAACTGGAGGTAGAAGCCAGGATTCTTGATGCCCAGACTCAGACTCCAGGCACTAGACAATGCTGCATCCTTTGATTAAATAAATTACAATTATCAGTTCAAACATTAGCTTGCCAAATTCAATTCTGTTGTAACCCTGTTTCAATGAAAGGAGTTGCAGCCATTTATATCAGGGTTGAGTTTGGTGCAGTATTTATTTATTAATTTTCATTTTACTCTTGTGGCTTCTTTGTTGCTACCTAGCACATAACTGCCCAAGGATAACAGAAAGAAGTTTGTTAAAATACCACTGTAACCATGGCAAATTATACGACAATAACTGACACACATGGGGTTCAAATTAGAATTGAGCAAATAATTGATTTTTTTGGTTAGGGGGACAAATTGAAAAAACCAAAACAAAATAAGTCAGTTTGGATCAAACCAAAATGGAGATTTTTCAGGCTCTCGCTTTACAATGAGACACCTGGAAAAACTAAACGTGGTGTTTCCTGTTGGTTCTAGAAGTCTCTTGGTGGGTCTTGGCCCCTGCTGCAAATCTGGCAAGCATCAGGGTCCGCAGCAGCCTGCCAGGAATCCAGGCAAAGTTCTAGGGGAACCTCATTTTGGATTTGCTGAAAGTTTGTAGAACCCAGAAGTTTTGGGGGAGACATTTTTAACTCCACAAATCAGCATTTTCCTACAAAATATTGTTTTGCTGGAAAATTTCTGGCAAGCTCTAGTTCAAATTTTGTAGGGGTATCCTGAAAGTGTGAAAAATATCATTTGTGCTCTGGTGAAAATAGTTAAAGCAGTTTGAAAGTCCACAATTAGGGAACAATACAGCACAACCTTTCCATGTGGGGCTTTAGTATAGGACAGGGGCAGATCAGATAACAGGTAATATCTGATCAAGAGCTAAATGCATTCATGATATTCCTGTGTTCGTTTTTTTTTTCATACAGCGCATGAGATAAGTATTGGCATTGTCATTATTTATTTTAACAGGGGAATTCATTATTAAATTATTGTCTG
The DNA here is from genome assembly GCF_965140295.1 of Lepidochelys olivacea. Classification (NCBI taxonomy): domain Eukaryota; kingdom Metazoa; phylum Chordata; order Testudines; family Cheloniidae; genus Lepidochelys; species Lepidochelys olivacea. Next base: position 134,939,711 of record NC_140411.1, on the reverse strand, counting down.
GTTACAACAAAAATAAAGCGTCACTGAAGAAAATCATGTATTTTTCCAAAAATCTTTACTTTCAATGGTCAATAAATCATCTTATATTCCATCATCTGATATCTAATGTTTTATTCCATTCTTCAGTCTGCAACAGAAAGCTCTTTAAATTAAATATAGTATAATACATTGTCACTTTCAATGCTGCAATTCATTTGAACAATTCTTGCTCATGTGAAAACTGGTATCTGAGGCTCATGTAGTTTATCCACATTCTTAGGGTCCAAAGATTCAATTACAGTCTGTGTAAAGGTTATAGAACAAAGAGGATTGGATTTTTTTTCATACTTGAGGATATTCCAAAGTTCTATACAAAGCAAGGAGTTAGCTCAGAGGTGAACAAAATACGTTTTTGCTGTAGATATTACTATAAAGATCAGGAGAGTCACAGAATGCTGGGAACAAATGTAGCTCTCTTGACACCTATCTCTTTGGAAACAATAAAGCAAGGATAAGAGAAACAGTAGAGAGTAGGGCCTGCTTATTATCATCATACAGATGCTCAGACTGCTGTGCTGAAAAAAATTGGTATAATTTTCTTTTAAGTAAAATGTGACGGTTTGGATTCAAGATGGGTTCAAACTGAACACTGGATCCAAACTTCATCTGAGAGGACATTCAGATTCATTTCTGAATATGGACTCAAACTTGTGGCTTTGACTAACTCCTAGCTGTGGTAAAGGAGGGTGAAACAAAGAATGATTTTCTTGAAGTTTTCTATGTAATCTCAAATTGTGTAGCGGAATTTCTGCTCTTTTAAAATAAGAGACTTCCAGCTTTAGATCTAAGATCATGTTCCCCTGATTTTGCAGAATGTGTCCACCTCCTGCTGCATACAGCTCAAATTCCTCACCTGCAAAGCCTTACATAATCATGCCCAAATCATTGCTCTCATTTACCACTAGAAGACCTTCTGCTAGCTGTGCTTTTCCTTGTACGTATTTCCTTCTTAGTCTCTTTTCTCCCACTCTTGCTTTCATGCTTTCTATCACGTTGGCCCCCAGGCCTGGGACAGTCTCCCTGTTCCCATCTGTCTAGCACTGCCTTTACATCCCCCTAATAAGAAAACTTGTTTAGGAAAACTCTTCTCAAGATTTTTGATACTGTCATTTAGGGACTTCTATGGACTTTCTCTTTCTCTCATAGAAAGATGGTATCTCAGCATCCCTTTGAATTTCATATTCCCAAAGGAACAGAAATATATTGGTCAAACAGTGTACAATCAGACATTATTTCAAGTCAGCCTGCCCAGTTCCAGTTTGTTGCAGCTGTGACCAATCAGGACCTCCAAAGAGAAGTTGCGGGGAACAAGGGCTACATGAAAAAAAAGCAAAGCCCTTATGGCATGGGAGAAGGTTTAGTATGTAGAGCAGTGGTTCTCAGCCAGGGGGCTGTGACCAGGATTCAGGGAGGCTGCCAAGCAGGACCAGTGTTAGACTTGCTGGGGCCCAGGGCAGAAAGCCAAAGCCCCACCACATGGGAATGAAGCCCAGGATGGGCCCTGAGCCACGCCACCCAGGGCTGAAGCAGAAGCCTGAGCAACTTAGCTTTGCAGTGCCCCCTATGGTGTGGGGCCCCTGCCAATTTTCCTGCTTGCTACCCCCTAACACTGCCTCTGCCTTTTATATTCAGAAAACCAGTTTTCAGAAAGAAAAAGTTTAAGAACCCCTGATCTAGAGTTTTCATTGATTGAATATTGCACATGCAGGAATGACTATTCAACTGATCAGTGGTTTTGCAGCCAGGCATTTTTGTGCATTGAGGTGCTCAGAACCTCACAGACTAGTTATCACAATATCTGATTCTGTCACATGTAAAAATCACTTTATTGAACATCTAGAAAAAGGTTTTGTCTATGTATACAAAATGGCTCATGGTCATCTCTAGCTCATGATTGCCAAAAACTGAGATTTTGATGTTTCCTTCCAAGCCTTCTCCAATAACCCTGTTCTCTATTACTGGTGACTATGATCCTCTCTGTCATGTTGACTCAGAACTATCTTTAACTCCTTTTTACTTTTCCACCCAAATCCAGGCCATGACCAAGTCCTGCTTTTCTTCCTCCACAACAATTCAAACAACTGGTCATCTCTTTCTGTTCAGATAGCAAAATCATTTGTCCATGTCCTAATCATCTCCCATCTCAGCCACTGCCATCTCCTCCTTTTGCCTCTTCATGAAAAACTAACTATGTTCCACTATTATCTGTCTGATATGCTACTGTCAAAATTATGTTTTTTGTCCATTTCTTCAACCATGTAATCCCTTCTTTGAGTCACTTTTCTGGCTCCTTATTCTGAAACCTGGTCTTTGTTCAGGTTGCCGCCTCCCTCTCATCTGCACACTGAAGCCAGCCTGAAGATCCTTTGACTCCATCACAAACATCTTTGTGCTTTCTTCCAGACTGTCCCTTTTTTTTGACTGTCCCTCTCACCAAATTTTATTTGTTGGTTCATGATCAGTTTAGATGATAAACTTCCACAGCAAAGTGGTTCTGTGGTTTTATTTGTTTTATAAAGTGCCTGTCGTATTTTCAGGAGCTCAAAAATATTATTAATAATAAAATTATATTTTGAATTTTTAAATATTTTGTATACTAGTTGTATTATATTTAGTGATTATAAGCTCTTTGGGGCAGGTATCACCATTTTGTTCTGTGTTTGTACGGCATCTAGAAATTGGAGGTTCTGGTCCATGACTGGGACTCCTAAGCAATACTACAGTACAAATAATAGAGCATTATATTTTTCTCTTTAATTATTTCAAAATAGATTTATTACAAATATTTTATGCTTTACATACAGTGAGCTTGTATTTCTTTTTGTAACAGACTGTAATATAAGAGTACTGCAGAAATAGAATTTAATGCAATATCTGGATTTATAAACATTTGGTTTAGAAATGTTTAAATGTTTCTAACATATTTAGAAATCTCAGAATTATTGAGAGATATCAGTCATGATTTATATATTTAAACCACTGTTCAAATAAAACATCTCTGACTCCAGGACAGCAAAATATTTTGTTTATGCTAATATGCTCCAATGAATCCTACATCATTGTAATCCGATTAGTCACTGCTTTCTATGTACTGCCCAAAATCTTTCTCCACTTCTTAGAAAGAAGCAGCAGAAGTCTTGGAAGGAAAATATAACATTACATTAAAGAGAGCAAATTATGCAGTATCAACTTTCTTTAAACTCCACAAATGGAATAGCATTTTTTGATCAACGGTCATGCAGGACAAGAGATACTATTATTAATTGGTCTGGAGACTGTTGGCTAATCGTCACCATTTAAGTCTCAGCCTAACAAAATGTCCAAGATTTAACAATATGCTCATTGATAAAGTGATCTTGTTGGGCGGGGGGGAAATTCTTCTTCGAGTCCTGGCCCTTATGTGTATACCACATGTGTGTATTCCACATTGGTGAATTACAGATAGGAACCACCTTTCAAAGAACATCCAGTTACAGGTAAGTAATCACCATTTGCTCACTGCTTGGAATTGCCTCTAATTACAAGAAAGATCACTTAACTTTACAATTATTCACCAGCTATAATGAGTGCCTTTTTAACTGCAGATAAATGTCCTGTGCTAGAGAAAGAAAGGCTTAGTAGCGGGCTCATAATCCTATTCCCCATCCCCTTATTTTTGGTCGTCCTCGATCTATGTGAAACTCATTCATTTATTTTTGTTTGTTTGTTTGTTTATCTCTCAATACCATGGGTATTTTGTAACCAAGGCACAATTCAGCAAGACACTTAAAGCATCCTTAACTTAACCTTTTGAATTCAGTGGGAATACTGGGAGCTTCAAGTTAGGCACATATTCAAATACCTTGCTAAATCTAGACCTAAATTCACTGAACCATCCTGGGAAGTCGGGGGAAAAAATATGTTCCTATTGTGTGATGTCAGCTGTGCAGATATAGGGCACCATAACACATAAACATAGCAAAGAGCACACACAAGCATGCCTAACTTGTTAGTATTCAGCTTTATGCTTAGGTCATGTCAAACTACTGGGTAAATAAAACATCTCTGACTCCAGCACTGTGAAATATTTTGTTTATGCTAATATGCTCCAATGTATCCTAAATCGCTGTAAACAGATTAATTACTGCCTTCTATATACTATAAAGAAACAGCAGATGCCTTGGACGGAATTAAGGAACAGACCAACTCTTTAGGATAGACCATACTTCAGAACTCTTTGCAATCCTGTGTAGATAAAATAAGCCACTCTGTGGATTCTGCTGAACTTAATTATTTTCTGTACCTTGGTTGGTGGGAATTAAAATCCTTTTCCCTGAGCACATTCTAGAAATGAGGCAATTTTCCTGCAGTAGGCAAAAGAATATAAATACTGTAATCCTGAATCCAGATTTTCAACAAACATCATAATATTGTAACAAAAGTGGTGAACATACAAAGCTAAAGTCATTGCTATAATTTACTGTAACACTTCCCAGGTTTATAGGCTGTCCCTATGCCCATCATGTCTATAACCAGCATTCCTGTGGCACCTTTTAGAGAGAGACCATGAAGTTCCTTCAGCTTTGACCAATACTTAGCCTGTATTCTGTTTCCTGATTCCTCTTCTCCAAACACCTCCCACCGAGCCCTTTCTTCAACTCCCTCTAACCCCTGAATCCAGAAGCTGGGTTCTTGTTATCCAGTAAAAGACCTGGGGCAGGGCCTTGACTGGCCTGGATCCACTGACTCGGGCTCATGGGGCTATAAAATTGAAGTGTAAACTTCGGGGGGTTGGATCTCACAGCGGGCCGCAGGGACATGCTGGCCGCTGCTTCCTGCAGCTCCCATTGGCCTGGAATGGCGAACCGCGCCACTGAGAGCTGCGCGGGGCCGTACCTGCGGATGTAAATCTAAACAAAATGTCTTGCGGCCCATCAGCGGATTACCTTGATGGGCCATGTTGCAAAGGTTACTGACCCCTGATTTAGACTGTAAACTCTTTGGAGTAAGGACTATCTTTTTATTATTCATGTATTGGGCCTCAATATGTGACAGGCCTCTAGATGCTCCCACAATACAATTAATCGATAATGATAACTCTGATTGTGACTAGGAGTATGTGGGGAAGCCACATTGCTCAACTGTGCAAGAACCAGTCACAGTCTAGTCCTAAATAACACATCCTCCTGAGGTAAGTGAGTACATTTTGCATGTTACAGATGGGGAAACTGAGGCATGGATGTGAAGAGATTTATCAAAGGCCACAGAGCAAGTCTTAATGGTGAAAAAAAAACGGGGATAAAATTGTTTAAAATATAATTATGGAGTTTGGCTCTCACTAGACCACGTTCAAAACAACGCAGTTCACTTAGCACCGCTTGTTATTTGCCAGTTGGTATTAGTCATGAATGGTTTTCCTTAAAAAGAATACTTGAGAAAGCAAAGTAATAGACCTGTTAGTGAATAGCATGTATTGTGTACAAAAGTTGTACTCCATCTCCAAAATCTCTCATTAGGAACAGTAAATATTTTCTTGTGTAAAGTATTGTTTTTTATAACCGAGTTGGAGTTTGCTGGGATAAATCCCCTTTTTTTTCCTGCCAGAAAGTTCGACTTTTCTATTGAATAAATCATGACATGTAAGAGACACATCTACAATGGATAAAATCCATTGACAAAAAATCCTTCCTCTAGTTTCTGCCAGTTGGTGATTAGATACTACAACACAGCTGCCCAATTACTGGAGTCAGCTGACAGCTGGGTTGAGAGAGTGAGTGTCCAGAGCCAAGATTCCAGCAAAGCCCATTTTGGTTGTAATAGTATTACAGCTTGGTGAGTCAGTCACAGTGAACAGTATATTTAACAGATTTACTCGCCTGTTCTATTCACACGTCATCTGTGAACAGACTTCAAGGAGCCAAATGGGTCAAAAGGTTCTGGCTGAACCAGAAGGAAATTTGCAACACGAGTGGAGAGATGGGTGAACTGCTTCAGGCACATGGTGGAAGTTATGCACCTAGGCACTTGTGAAAAACTCACTAGACTCTTAGCTGCATCTTTAAGTGCCTACCTACCTTTAAAAAGCTGGCTCAACAGCCTTGTCAACACTAAGCATAAGGGGATTCAGTTACAACATGGTTGCCTCTTAACCTGTTAACAAGGGGGTTGAAATGTGTATTGCTGACAGGATCTAACCATGTTCCCATAATCAAGCTAAAATCTGTGATTTAGCTATGGGGACACAGTTAGGTCCTGTCCACACTATAGATTTTTAACTATGTTGTAAGTGGCTCAGGGAGCAACGGCATTGTAATGGTATCCCTGGTTTGATTATGGCTGTAATGTAGATGGGACCAAAGCTTACTGAATCCCACACAGTTGCTTTAACTTTTCAGCATTACCATGTAATGTTTTGATGTGAAATTCTACACAGCAATGTTAGTCTGGCAAAGTCTGTCATTTGGGGATGAAGCACAGGTGCCAGAGGAAAGTTAGCTTCTTAAATCCAGCTAGTTTGGCTAATTGGAGTAGTATGAATTCAGTCTGGTTGATGGTGTTTTCTGATCTGTTTTCCCATTCTTACTGTTAAATTTATGCCCCAGGGAAGTTGGTCTTTGCGGATTTGGCACTTCAGATCTTACATTGTGCTTGTACTATAAAGTTACAAAAAGAAAAGGAGTACTAGTGGCACTTTAGAGGCTAACCAATTTATTTGAGCGTAAGCTTTCGTGAGCTACAGCTCACTTCATCACGAACGCTTATGCTCAAATAAATTGGTTAGTCTCTAAGGTGCCACTAGTACTCCTTTTCTTTTTGCGAATACAGACTAACACGGCTGCTACTCTGAAACCTATAAAGTTACAGAAATTGTTAGTTGGCTGTCTTGTATTAGATTGATATCTGAGTACGATTCCCATTTTTAAGGTATCATTTTTAAACGGCTCATATTAAACATTGAATAGATTTAGGCTCATGTGTCAGATTAAGTTGTAATGTCTGTGTAAAATTATCCATGATAAAGCAATAAGTGATTTTATCTTATATTCACAGTAAATATCAGAGGCTCAGTTTGTGGAGCACATTCTGAGATGGAGTCAATGGAGCTATGACAATTTTCACCATCTAAGAGTCTGCCCCTGAGTTCTTAAAATAGTTACTTGAAATTCCAGTTACTTTCCTATGGTGACAAAATTGCTATAGGCCAAAACTATTATACATTTTGTGAAAGAATTGGAGCACTGGAACTTAACTTATATTTGGAAACTAAACTAGTTTAGCTTTCTTCCTTGATTATCAAAGTCAAAATAAAATAAAAACTACAGAATGTCTTCCTTTGAGAGCTGAGTAATAAGGGCATTGTGCTTTTAACCTAAGCAAAGCTGATGAGGGGTAATATTATAACATTATATGTTATACTTAGCAGCAGGTTCCAAGAAAAAATTGCCTTCTAAAACCCTTCTAACCTATGGAGAATAAATAGATGGTGCTCACAATGAATACATTTTAAAATAAATGGAAAAAATCACATTGACATTGCAACATTTTGTTTGGTGGATGCTGGATTAAGAGTGTATGTGTTAGGATTTCACCCACAGACTCTTCTGGCTCTGTCAGTCTGTTTCTTCACTTCAGCAGGTGGGTATTGTAGTTGTAAGAACGCTTGACAGAGATCTTGTAGGTGTTTGTCTCTGTCTGAGGGGTTGGAGCAAATGCGGTTGTATCATAGAGTTTGGCTGTAGACGATGGATCGTGTGGTGTGGTCTGGATGAAAGCTGGAGGCATGTAGGTAAGTATAGCAGTCAGTAGGTTTCCAGTATAGGGTGGTATTTATGTGATCATTGCCTATTTGCACTGTAGTGTCCAGGAAGTGGATCTCTTGTGTGGACTGGTCCAGGCTGAGGTTGATGGTGGGATGGAAATTGTTGAAATCACGGTGGAATTCCTCAAGGGCTTCTTTTCCATGGGTCCAGATGATGAAGATGTCATCAATGTAGCGCAAGTAGAGTAGGGGCATTAGGGGACGAGAGCTGAGGAAGCGTTGTTCTAAGTCAGCCATAAAAATGTTGGCATACAAAATAAAACTATTTCCCCTTGTTTATTTCCCCTCATACTGTTCTTGTAAAGTGCTGGAAATGGCCCACCTTAATTATCACTACAAAAGGTTCCCCCCCAACCGCCCCGCTCTCCTGCTGGTAATAGCTCACCTTTCCTGATCACTCTTGTTACAATCTGTATAGTAACGCCCATTGTTTCATGTTCTCTGTGTATATAAAATCTCCCCACTATATTTTCCACTGTATGCATCCGATGAAGTGAGCTGTAGCTCACAAAAGTTTATGCTGTAATAAATTTGTTAGTCTCTAAGGTGCAACAAGTACTCCTTTTCTTTTTGCGGATACAGACTAACACGGCTGCTACTCTGAAACCTGACAGCAGTAGTAGGTTGACATCCTCAATATGGACCTATACTAGAAGGGAATGAGACACATGCTTTGTCAGTAAGTTTCACCAGTATTTACTAATAGCAGAGGAATGATGAGATTCAAGAATCTTGGGCTCCAATCTGGCTCTGGAGGGGACTGTGCTATAGTGGGTGCAGTCTTCTGCCTGGTCCACCTGCCCCCTTTCTGTCCCACCCCTTCAACCTGTCCCAGTCACTTTTTCTTTCTTTACCTCTCCTCAGGTTTCTCATCTCAGTCTCAACCTCCTTGCCCAGTGAGTCCTAGTTTCACCCTCCAGCCTTGCTATCTGAGTCCCAATCTTCCTTCCCACACCCAGCCCCAGTGTCCTTGCTCAGCAATCCCAGTTCCCAGGTCCTCAGATTATGTCTCTCCCCACACTGTCCTGCTAATCCTAGTCTCTCTTCCCAGCTCTTCATCCATCCACAGTCTCTCCCTCTTCACCTCTCCTCAGCTCCTTGCTACAGTGTCCTTCCTTCCTGGCTCCTTGTCCCAGTCTCCTTGTCCACCAAGTCCCTGTCTTTCCCATGCATTCCAGCTTCTTGTCTGTTCTGTGTCCCCTCCCTCCAGCCCCATTCTCCCCACCCCCAATACTGGTTCATGGTCCCAGTCTCCTTGCCAATCTGGTCCCAGTCTGCCCCCATTCCCTCATCCAATCTTGATGTCCGCTCCTCAGTTGGCACCCAGTTCCCATTTCTCTCACAAGCTCGCAGTCCTAGTCTCCCCTGGCTTCCAGTCACAGTCTCACTGGCCAAACTGTCCCAGTCTCTCCTCATCTCCCCCCACCCAGATCAGTCACTTTGCCCAAAGTCCCCACCCTCTCTTCCTGCTCCATCTCTGGTTCCCAGCCCCTGTATCCCTTACCTCCCAGTCCCAGCCTTCCTCCCAGCTCTTAGCCCCAGACGCCTTGCCCAACCAATCACAATTATAGTTTCACTCCTGACACCCTGCAGTTCCAATCTCACCAGATTCCTTGTCCCAGTCAACTCCTTTCGTTCCCCCAATCTGGTTTTTGCCCCCTCTGCATTCCAATCAGACAGCTTCTTCCTCCATGCTTCTAGCAGTGGGGTCACTGAGAGCCCAGGAGAGACAAGTTCCTTGCTTTCAGTTCCACTGCAGTGATGATAGGGAAAGTCCGACTTTATCCCAGTAATCCTGGACTGGAGTATCCTCAGTCACTCTGTGGGGATACCACATGTTGAGTCTGGTCAGCACTAAGGGCTGTGAGGGGATGGGGCATGTTTAATTGCTCAGTGGGGTTGGCAGATGCATGAACACTCCTGTCACATGTAGCAGCTGAAGCATGCTCAGTTGCTCTGTGGGAATGGCGCATGTGCAATCAGGTTAGCACTAGGAGGACTCAGGACTAGGTCTGAGGCTTGACCATACTCAGTGAGGACAGAATCTTCAGAGATTTTAGTTGCTAAAATCTAAGTCTCTACTCAGCATAGGCTATCTGCAGTTTTTCAAAGGGTTGTAGGTTGGCCATATTTGGGTGGATTTTCTCAGGGATGACAAAAGGCACATCCCTGAGACAAGGTCCACACTGGTCCAAATCTCAAGTTTCTGCTCCAAACCATGGGACCACCAGTTTCATAAGAAAAGTTGTCCACATTTTTTACATGAGTAAAACAACCTGTTCTTGGAAATAACTGATCCATTTTGGCTGACCAAAAAAAGAAAAGTCTGAGCTAGACACCCAGAACAGAAAATTTCAGCCTGAACAATTCAAGTTTGGCAAAGTTATAAGCAAATGAAAACAGGACTTGTAATGTGAAGTGTAAGGCAACCTTAATAATATTATAAGCTTTGAAAATGTAAAATATGGTCTAAATATTTTCAGGTAAATTCTGATGGTGTCAGTTACATTTCTGAAAATTATGTAGATGTGCATGAGCTTTACTGACAGCTGATTTTGATTTTTTGTGCATACCAAAATATATTCATTTTTGTATCTCCTCTAGACACCACTGATTTACACATTTTAAGACAAGAAGGGACCATTATGATACCTTGGCCCCTGGCATAATAGAGGCTATAACATTTTATACAGTAATTCTTCCATCGAGCCTAATAACTTGTGGTTGAACTAGAGCATATCTTTTAGTGTATCTATGCTACTTATCAGTAGTGGGATGGCCAGTTTATTGGGAAAAGAGTTTAGCCTTATGATCATGAATGATGTGACTGCATCTTCCTGGGGACATTGTTAGAAAAAAAAATTCCACTTAATGGGGATGCACTGGGCTGATATAAATGGTTTAAGTGATCATCAGCCAGCTGTGAAATTATAAACTCCAGCGTTAGTACAGAAGTTGCTAATTAATGCCTCAGTCGAGAAAGCACTCAAACTTGAACTCAATGGGGCTATTAATATGCTTAAAATATGCATCTTCTTAAGCACTTTGCTAGGTCAGGACCTGTAAGCATCAAAAATAGAGATGAATTTAAGAGAATTAAATTTTTATCTTGCATTTTTATTGGTTTGGTTTGGTACATCATTTTATTTAATCTTCAAACCTTTTCTTTCCCCCCGCCCCCCAATCGCCTTTTGTTTTAACCAGGATAGCCTGTTAATTGGGATGATAGGCTGCCCACAGGATGTCCCAATTAAGAGGATAGTACTGTCAACCCTAAAAGAAGTTAGGATTCCACTTCAGCCAAGTGGCTTTTTCAGTTTTTGAAAAGAGCATAGCTTAATTGGTTGAAAAACTGGGCAGCCAGTCTGTTCAGGAAAAGCTGAGAAATGGGAGTGAAATTTATATCAGGATCTGTAACTATTTAGTTGATGCACAGATCTTTTCCTCTTTTCTCTGCCCTTCCCTACATCCTCTTAATGCTTACCTCTCAATTTCATTTGTACTTCTGTCTGATGCAAAATAAGTTTATACAAAGACTTTTTCCCTTTCTCATCTGATTCTCACATTCTACAAGCAGATGTTAAAAGCAGTGCTGTTTAACGAACTTAATCTGTCCTCTCCACTGATGGGTTTTTAAATTAAAGTTATTTGAAACTTTCATGCCTGGAGTGTGAATACAGCCCTGCAGTACTTGCCCTTTGCCACATGCTGATGCACCAAGTCTTAGAATACAGGTTGACAATTTGTCCCGCTATGCTTACTGTACCCTACCACTATTGAATGAAAGGTAAAAAAGTGTCACTATTCATTTATAGGTGAGTACATAAAAAGTTTGTTTGGTAAGGGCTGGGGATTTTATGAGGTGCTCAGCATCAGCTGTACCCGTTCAGTGGGTGCTGCAGCTACTCTGCACTTCACCTTAAATTTGTAATTACACTAGAAGAAAGTATAATTTAATGAATGGCAAACTATAAAGAAATTTTCATTACAGTGTACTTTATTGGTTTGCAAATATATAATTCTTTGTAACTGTGGGACTTGGCAGTAAAATAATGAAACTGTGATGGCAGATGGAAGTTATGAATTCAAGAGACAGATGCAATTAAGCTAATAGGTAAGTGCTGTACAGCTCTATAATAAAATTATGCTTAATCATTTATTTTAAAATATTAAAACTGTACGGTTTGCCTAGGTATAGTGATAGGTGTGCTAGAAATATCAAATAAATATGGTAAACTTGTCAGAGTCTTAAACTGATTTTCCTGAAAAAGGCCTTCATGGAGACTTAAAAATGGAATCTTAAATGCATACATATTTATTAGCTCTTTGTGATCATATATAGGCATATCATAGTAATGTGTTTGGATGGTATAACTATTGTAGCCAATTAAAGAGGGATAAAATCACATAAATTAGGTTTTAACGGTCAGTCAAAATTGCAATTTCTTCAGATTTCCATTGCTTCTATTAAATGTAATGGTTTATTGGGGTGGCAGGTTAATTTGGGTTTGTCTTATTAAAGATAACAATTACATTTTCTTAGAAGAAAATCCACATGTATCATATGTGTTGCCTAAATTAATTAATGCACTAGAGTTTGATGCCAGTGCTAGTCATTCAAGCATAGATTCACAAATGAATTTCAGCATGTTGATGCTCAGCATCACCACATCTAACGTTCAAGCATTAAGAAAGTCACCGGGATTCACAAAGCCTGAGTTAGGCACGCAGGCTCCCTACACAGTAAAGGAGGAGAGAGAGGCTCCTTAAAATGGGATCCACAAAGACCAGCATGTTAGGCAGCTCTCTGACTCAGCTGGCCAATGGGAGATACAAAAGTTGGTGGCAGGGGAGGTGTAAGCCTTGTCCCTCAGAGAATTCAGCACCTAAATCTAGGCTGAAGGAGGCACATTCCTCTGCTTGGAATCCTCAGCTGCAAACCCTTTTTTGGGGCTGCGCACCTACGCTGCTCTTGCAAGAAGGTGGGAGTTGGGAAGAGAGGACCTCTCCCGTCGTTTTTAGCCCAGTGGTTAGGGTACTCACCTGGGATGTTTGAGACCCCCCAGTACCAGTCCCCCCACTGCCTGAAAGGGAGAAGGGACTTGGGCAGAGTGAGGGATCTGCCACCTCTCAGGTGAGTTCCCAAACCACCAGGCTATGGGATATTCTGATGTGTTGCTCCCTCATTCTACTGTTGAAGCTGTTGCTCTCTGAATAAATAATGAGAGTTATTGGAGCAAGTTATTGGACTGGATCCTAGGTCTCCCACCTCTCGGGTGGGTGCTCTCGCCACCAACAGGCGAGACTGAGGGAGCCGCACATCAGAATATCCCACAACTAAGGCTATCATAATGTCAGAGAAGTCACGGAATCTGTGACTTCCGGAGACCTCCATGATGTTTTCTTCCCCGGGGCTCGAGCTATCAGCTGGCAGGCTGTGCAGCTCTCAGCCACTGCTGGCGGCTGGCTCCCAACAGCTCCTATCTCCTGGGCAGCAGGGGGACTCCAGAGCTCCCAGCTCCCATGGGCGGTAGGGGGACCTTGCAGCTCCCAGCACCTGGGACACTCTTTCCCCACTCCCCCCGCCCCCGATAGCTCTAGCTGCTGCAGGGGGCGAGGGGACTGTGGATCTTCCACTCCACGTGGGTGGCATGGCCCCCACACACAGCTGCCCAGCTGTCATAGACAGCGAGGTGCCCCCCTGCTGCTCAGCCAGAGCACCCCCCGCAATTTCCAGCTACTTGGGGGGAGTGAGGGGAAGCCTCCCAGCTGCTGTGGATGCTGGACCCTCCTCCCTCCCCATTTTGTCAGGGATATTTTTAGTAAAAATCACAGGCAGGTCACAGGCTTCCATGAATTTTTGTTTGTTGCTCGTGACCAGTCTGTGGTTTTTACTAAAAATATCCGTGAGAAATCTGAGCCTTACTTGTAACCCAGTGATTAGGGAACTCACCTGAGGGGTGGCAGATCCCTGTTTAGATCCATTTTCCCCCTCAGGTCTCTCATGTCCCAAGTAAGTACCCTAGCCACTGGGTTAAAGGTTATGAGAGTGGGGGCAGTGGCAGGAGATTGGGCCCCACAGGTGAATTAGGCAGACAAATGCCTCTCTTCCCCTGGTTCATTAATCACTCTGGGGCTTAGGTGTCTGCATACCTAGTGTGAGGTATGTGCAGAGACAGAAACATAGGCACCCCGGGGAACTTTTACAGTGAAAATTTTGGTATCAAGTGAGTTTAGGTGTCTACAGGGTTTGGCAGCAGCTGAGAGGGGGCTTTATGAATCCCAGTGAAGCCTGGAATTTAGGCAGCTGAAGTGGCAGTTAAGCGCCTAAGTCCTTTTGTGAATCTAGCTCTCTATTCCTAATGCCTTTTGGTATATTGCAGAAATGAAACAAACTAGATCTTTGTTTAGTTTGAAAAGCATCCAGCAGTTAATGTTATACATTAAAGACATACTAGAACACAGATTTGGGAATGAGAATGTACAGCATTTAAGACCAGGCCAAGCCCAAAAGGAATTATTGAAGTCTCCCATTTCAGGAGTACATTAAAAAAACAGTGCCCAATGGCAAGCCATTAATTCTTCAAAATGTGACTCTGACTCTAGCCTTACAGCCCTAGAATTGGGGGTGTTTGTCCACTTAACTTCCAGTTTGATCCTGTACTGGTGAGATTTGGAAAGCACAGTGCACATGTGTGTGGTTGGATTTAGATAACTTTGAGTTAGTGCTTTTGCCATAATGAGGAGTCATTAGTATGTTATAAAAGGCCAAATTCTCCTATCAAATATGCCTCTGCAACTCTGATGAAGTAAGTGAGAGTTGCGTCAAATCACTTACTGAAGAATTTGGCTGTATATGGAGGTCAGACTAGATGATCTAACAGTCCTTTCTGGCCTTAAACTCTCTGAATCTGTGAATTAAATATGCACCAGACTGAGTCCCAAAATTAGTGACATAAAACCATGTATTAAATGGCAACTGTGTCAGGAGAACTGGATTCTGTTCTTGGCACTGCTGCTGAGTTGCTGTGGACCTAATCCAACACTAAAAGCAATAGAAAGATTCCCATAGTCTGCAGTGGACTTTGGAACAGCTCTGTGTACTTTTGATAAGTTAGTTTGTCTGTAAAATAAGGATCATAATGCTTACTCACCTTTTGTAAAGGACTTTCAGATCAATCCATGCAAAGTGCTATGCCAGTATAAAGCATGAATTATTATTGTTTATTTGGACAGAAATTCAGTTTGGTGAATTATTAGTCAATTACTTATTTTGATAGTTTTAGGAGGTTTTTAGGTCAGTCTGTGTTTTTGTGTTTTTTCATTTGAAGTAATTTAGTTGCTGTGGAGACAGGGCAGTCATATAATTTGGGCTGTCATTAGTTTCTCAGACAAACAAATTATTACAAAAAACAAGAAACTCACTGGGCAAATGTATGAGCAGAACCAGAGCCTTACTAATTTATAACCCATCTTGGGTAGAGGCTTCTTTTTATAATGTTGAATATAAGCCATCCATGATGGCTTATATGTTGAATATAAACCACCCATGCAAAAACAAGACGTGGGTTTTTTTACAGTTAATATTACTATATAATTATACCAAATGTAATTCACAATCCCTACTTGACCTGTTAAACAAAGTGAAAGCTTTACCAATAATGATGTTGTTTTACTATTTCAGTGTCACTATTAAACTTAAATATAAAATTTACATATTCCAAAACAAAAGAACAATATTAAAAATTGAGCTGTTCTCTTTTTCAGTTATGCAGTCAATACAGCATCACGTTTTCCTCCCATCTACTTGTACAAGTATTTTCTTGGCCATCTCAAAGTACGTATGCTATGCTTTTACATATATGATACTTTGTGTTGAAAGGAGGAACCTAAGCATCTTAATCTGGGGAAGCCTGATGTCCTGAGGTTTGATAAGTGTTGCCAGGTTTCACTTCCAGAACTCCTGGAGATATCCAAGAGTGTGGTGCAGGACAGTATGGATTAGACACATGTCAACTCTTCTCCCCCATGCACAGTTCATTTTGACTTTTGCATGACCCTGTGTGTTCAAACAAGAGGAAGTGGTTGCATAACTGAAATCAGCTCAAACTAGAGGAGTAAAGTATAGGTTTGGGACCCACGAAAACAGCAAGAACCAAACTGACCTTGTTGTTTTCATTTTGGTATTTGCTAACGCATATTAAAATGTCTACATGAGTTTCAGGTACAACTCTTTAAGTAATTTCTTTCACTATAAAGTATTGAATAATGCATTAAACCTTATCTCAATCATTTAAAGAAGACTAAAAGAACTATAGTCTGATAGAATGATTTTAAAAATGAAAGAGAGAGATCAGAAACAGGGTCCAAACCAACATAGTCACAGCCTAAAAATCCCAGAGGAGTCCTCATATTGTCCATCTGCAGTGTAACAATTTTTGCATGACATTATGTGGGATCTACTTTTTTTCCTCTTCCTGGATTGTGTGTATATGTTTTATGTACCTAAACAGGGTGTAACTAGGTTAAAATTGGTAGGCCTGATTCACAGAAGTCAATGGATTTACAAGAGTGTAAAGCTGAAGTAAAGTACTAGAGTCATATTAGTGAGCTCAAAATCAGATCCTTATTTGACTAAAGATTCTGAATAAATGTCATCTCCTTGGGCTTTTCATTTATTTATACTTTGCCAAATTGACATAAGAAACATATTTACATAGCCACTGGTTCACCGTTCAACCTTTGCCACCGTCAGTAAAAGGGAAAACTCGAAAGGTTGTAGTAAATCAAATGAATAATTTTCTGGAGGAAGCCTGTACAAATTGGACATGTTGTCTAAATTGGTCAAATGAAACATTAAGATGTCTCACTCAAGGCTCAGAAAAGATTCTCTCCAGAAGTAATTTGATTTGCACATTTTTTCTGAGATGTTAGTCTATCCCAGGGATCGTCAACCTTTGGCATGCGGCCCAACAGGGTAAGCCCCCTGGTGAGCTGGGCTGGTATGTTTACCTGCCGCGTCTGCAGGTTCGGCCAATTGCAGCTCCCACTGGCCGTGGTTCGCCGTTCCAGGCCAATGGGGGCTGCAGGAAGCGGCGCGGGCTGAGGGATGTGCTGGCCACTGATCGGCCGAACCTACAGACGTGGCAGGTAAAACGGCCCAGTCCTCCAGGGGCTTACCGTGGTGAACTGCGTGCCAAAGGTTGCCGATCCCTGGTCTATCCACCAGAGTGAAGCAGCATGTGCTTTCCATTGTCTAAAAGTTCTGGGTGACAAAGGTTTATACATGAATGGTTAAAGCTAGTATATGACCAGTTTGGGCAGGCTGGCTTACATTTAACTTTTGCACTCTTCTCACTATCTGGTTAAAGATGAGCAGCAGAACAGACTTTTAGCCATCAAACCAAGATACATTTGGGCTGGAGACAAAGTTAAGCTTACCATATGAACATCTTGTTTTTATTTGACTGATAAAAATGGCTTAATTGATTCCTATCACTAGTAAGAGACTAATAAAGTGTGCAAGATTTTTTTCTTGATTGTTCAATCTATTCAGATTTTGAAGTGACCCAACAGAGAAACTAACACATGAAAATACAGACTCAGATGCTGAGCTATATAATGATGGGTCATAAAGTTAGAAATGGAAATAATTAGAAATGAACCTAAGCTGCAGAGTTTGAATCTGGATTTCCTGGAGGTCAAGGGGGTATTTGCACTGGGGAGTTTGATTTGGGCTCATCTCTAGAAAAGACCTATTAGATTTACATTGTCTATCCCTTTACGAATGCAGGATTGTTCACTGCAGTATGTCTTCTAGTGCCATGTCTATTCTAGTTTTAACTGTCTTAAGTACTGGACTTCCCCCGATTTCCACTGAAAAAGAATGGACTCTAGTGGATGTTCCTGTTAGGAAATTTTCCCTGATATATGCTTTGAAATATGAAGTAATTGAAGCAGATGAAAATAATATTTGACTCTTGATAATTATAACAGTAGAATTTACCTTAGTATGTGTATATTGTGGAACTATATAAATGTTTTATTATAATATACATTTAGTGAAAAATAGCCTTAGAAAAAGCACATAGGCCCCAATCGTACAAATACTTATGTATATACTTTAATTTACTACTGTTAAGTAGCTTCATGGGGTTACCCACAGTAGTAAAGTTAAGTGCACGTAAGTGTTTGCAAGATTGGAATCTCAGTGAGGTACATGAATCTGGATTGGTCTCCAAAATGTTTTATATATTTAAAAAGCTATTCATTCAATATATTTTTCTAGTTATTTTTCTTTATAGCTAGAATCTCTTATATATAAATTATATAGGGACCTGAACCACAATTTCAGGTCCAAACATTTCTGAATTTTCTTAATGGGATGTGCAGGGAGCGGGTGGCAGAATGTGACTGTGATCCTTGATGAAATGTTGTCATTAGGATTTATATCAGTAGTGTACAAAACTAGAATCCTTAATCTGCATACCACTGAAATATTTATGGTGGTTCAAATTCAGATTCAAACCAGGATCTGTGTTTTGCAGCTCACGCTGATTTTTTATTTGGTATAAACTGAGCTCACCACCATGCTGCCATATGCGGTAGTGAGAAATACCTCCAACATCCCATCACAGATTTGAGAGAGATTGTAATTAGACTATCCAACATTTTTCTTATGTTGTACCCTTAACTACTTGTTAATAGCAAGGCCTTCAACATGATAATGCTGTAGTTCAAATCTAGATCAAATATGATTAGTTTTCTAATGAAATCCCAGATCTGACGCTGATCAAAAGTTATGTAACATAACCAATAGCATTTGAGCTGTTACATTATAAAATAAACAAATGTCATTGGCTTAAGTTTCACACTGAAAAATGACTGTCTTATACCAGGTCCATATGGTATTTTGGAAAAAAGTTTAAGGCCCCTATTCAGCAAAGTACTTAAACTGAAGCCTAACTTTAAGCATGTGAATAGTCTCAGTTTATCCAATCAGCCCCCCTCCAGGGTGTTTACTCAACCTTGCAACCTACAGTACAGACGGTTCTGAGCGCTGGATAAAGAGCAGAGCATGTGAAAAGGCAATTGAAGGTGCTGAACACTTCCCTAGAGTATGTTCTGGGATGGAGCCCTAAACTTGTAGAGCATACTAATTTTCTGCTTGATGCTCTGCTAGAATTAGATCCAACTCAAGTGGAAGACAAAGGCAAAACTACCACTGACTTTCAGTGGTGTGGGATCAATGCACTCGTAGCACATGGCATTCTTCATGCGAACATTCTAGCCAGGTTTAAAATTGGGAGGGGGGAGAGAGAGAACCAAATACATGTTGCTTTGTTTACTGTGATTCACACTTAAGTCACAGCTCTCTTGTTTGTTTGGGTTTTTCTCTTTTTTCGTCTTAAATAAGGAAGAGAAAGCTGCCAAAAACCACACACACAAACAAACTACCAACAAGGCAAGAATCCTTAGTTGGGCTTATTTAGTCTGCAGAAGAGAAGAGTGAGGGGGGATTTGTTAGCAGCCTTCAACCTCCTGAAAGGAGGGTTCCAAAGAGGATGGAGTTAGGCTATTCTCAGTGGAGGCAGATGGCAGAACAAGGAGCAGTGGTCTCAGGTTGCCATGGGGGAGGTCTACTTTGGATATTGGAAAAAAAATATTTCACTAGGAGGGTGGTGAAGCACTGGAATGGGTTACCTGGGGAGGTGGTGGGATCCATCCTTCGAGGTTTTTAAGGCCCAGCTTGGCAAAGCCCTGGCTGAGATGATTTACTTGGGGTTGGCCCTGCTTTGAGCAGGGGATTGGACTAGATGACCTCCTGAGGTCTTTTCCAACCCTAATTTTCTATGATTCTATGAATACTGACCTTAAGTCCTCCAAAATGGGCTAACTGACACTATGGTTCTTTTTTACTTTCTTTTAAAGATAACAACCTTGACAGAGTCCCCAGAAAGTAAATTCAATTGCATACAAAGTTGGATCTATCAAAAGTCAGTTCCATCCCAGTTAAACTGATTTATTATTGTTCTACAGTCTGTTCATCGATCTTGGTTATGGGGAAGTTATTTTTTAAATAAAAAGGTGAAGTGTGATATGACCGTGATTAATAGCTTTATGGGCTCAGACAGCAGCCTATAAAACTAGTAATAAAAACAAAAGTGCAAAGAACAAATTTGGGTTTAAGGAGAAGTTATTTGAGTTCACTTTTTGAAAACTGCTATAAACAATATTTCTCTTCATTCACCTGGGCTAATCCAACATGTGACCAAATATTTGCTGTCGCCTACTAAAATTCAGCAATTTTTTTTTGCTTATTTCACCCTTGCTTAGTATTGGCTTCTCTGCTTTAATGATGCTCAAGATAAAACGTGCCACCTCCTTTCCTGTATCAAACACTCATATCATGGCTTGCCCTATATCAGTTGAAAACTGACTTGTCCTTTCATTACTGTGGCTCCAATTGACAAGTGTTGTCAGCCCCATTGATCCAGATATCTGTAGGAAACTGTTGCTGTGCCAGCCTTACTTCTCTTTAAAATTGTAATCCAGTCAGGTTTCCTTCTTCACTCATCATAATGTATAATACTTATTTGATTTTTTTATATAATCCCATAAGATCAAGAAAGGTTATGTTTCAACCACAGAATTTAGTAATATGTACTGGCTGATTAAAAACAGATTGTCCTCATGATGTATCCCATAAAACAAAATTTTTAGAAAGTGGAGAGGCACATGTTTGTAGAAGCCAGAATTTTAAAAGCACTGCATAAATTGTGGTTCTTTAGAGGAGCTTTTACCTGTCTGTGCCAGTAAAAGCTGTTTTAGTATTAGTGATGTGTAAAGCTCAGAACTTCAGCTTTGGAATGGATGCTAGGAATGGATTAGCCTAGACATTTTGTGTGCACAGGCTATTGGGAGACTTCCTGATTTACCAGCAGTTCCCATTTCTTGGCAGGGAAAAAATACATTTTGACTGATCATCCCTTCTTGTGATATTTAAACACTTCAGTTCTTAACCTCAGCTGCTACAAAAAAAAATGCAGAGCTGGACAGAAGTTAAATATAATTGGGGTCGAAAGTTGTCCACACCTTTTCAAACCTCTATAAGTTCAAGTTTCAGCCCAAACATTTGTAATTTATCCATACCACTTTACCTTTCCCTTCTTAATTACTAATTAGAGATGGGGGCTAACCCAAAATCCTACACTCAGACTACCACCAGATTTTGGGATATTTGAAATCTAGATTGAAATCTGAATTTCGCCTCTGTTGCCCATCTCCAATGGCAGTTTTGTGCCAAGTCTATTTGGACACTACACAATAATATTAGTACATTGTTTTTGCAAGAGGTTTGAATGCACTGAGAAAGAAGTATTGCATTTTGTATGAAGCTATCCTATGGGAAAACCAAAGCACTACTGTAGCTTGCGATTGTTCTCAATCCTGCTAGATTATCTCAGTGGAAAATTATGCACAGGAATTAATTTTTTTAATTTAAACTTTGTTACTCTGATAGTTTAGCTCTGTAGACTCTAATAATTTATATTTGAATGAGACTTAACAGAATCATTGCATTTGTTTTTCTCCAGCAAGTGTACTTTATCCGGAGTTTATCCCAATCTTTCCCCAGAATCTATACTCATAAAGTTCCTCTTTATGCTGTGAAATAGGTGTGGGGAGAAGAGTTAAAATAGTTAAGGAAATGAAGACAAAGGCAGGACAACAACTCAGAGGAGCTTCTGGCTTAGCAGCTGTAGCTGTTCTAGTCAAAGAACAAAAACATAGCTGCACTTCAGAAGCATCCAGTAAGAGGAAGCAGTGTGCCAGGGGTATGACTAGCAGGTCAGAAAGGGAAGAGCAACAACACTTGTCAAGAATACTGAGATCTGTGTTATTAGAGGTGTTTGTGTGTTTAGGCAGATCTGAAACATTTTGATCATCCCCACAATGCCCCACTTTATGTAAGAATTAATAAGAAAATAGCAGCATTCTTACAAAATATAGAAAGAATTCTAATTTAGTTTAAATAATTTAAATTATATTGGCTTCAAAAGCTGTTTCCCTTCTATTACATTTTTTAATGAAAAATACTCTTCGCCTATTAATTGCTTGTTGTCTTTGAGTTTCTCCGTGTGGTATACTGTGATGAGTTGAGGATAAGCTCAATTCCCACAAGTGTGTATCAACATCATAGCTATTTCCACTTCACGATGTGTGGAGTGATAGTTGAGCTCTGTGCCTTTGGACTTAAGGCGAGTTACTCCCATAATCATTTTGTGGGTTCAAGACTGTCTGGAGAATTACATGGGTCAAACAAGCAAATTAACATGTCTGTAGGTTAGGCATAAGTATAGGGTGCATAGGATAAAAATTAGCTCAAGTTCTTCCATGTGCACCTGGGATCCTGGCATATTCACGTAAAAGAACAGAACATCCCTATATAGAGGCAACAGTTGTATTGGCGAGGGAAGACATTACATTCAAATATACTCAAAACCAAGCTTTTCTTTATATTTAATATTTTGTATATTTTTTAGAATTGAGCGGCAACTTTGTCTAGTGGATCAGGCATGACACCTGGAGCCGGGAGCAATGGGTCTTAGTTTCTGTTCTCCTATTAATTAACTCTGTGATCTTTTTAATTTTAGTCATCCAAGCTTAAAAATTTGGGCCGTAACCTGCCTGTTTTCCACTTGTAAAAGGCAGATAATAATACCTACCTATTTCACAGGGGCCTTGTGAGAATTAACTAGTTACTGGTGGTGTTTTCTGTGGTGGTGGTCTAACCCCCGTGTCCACCTAGAGGTCCAGAATATGAGGAATACAAAGTGATGCATAGTCACCTTTGACCTATCCCAGTACAGTTCCTGCTCCACACACAGGAATAGAGGAACTGAGAATTGCTGCCAAAGTTTGAATACTTAGATCATGTACCATACTAGATAAATGCTAAGTAACATTGTTATTACAAAGTGTTCTTCTGGAATGTTTGGTTATAGCAGGATCCACAACTTCAGATGAAAGCCTTTTATAAACCATAAAGGAAAAGGAGCTCTTATATTAGTACTCTGTGTGTGTGTGCGTGCGCTCATGTGTATGTGTGTATATATATATATATTTATTTGAACAGGCAAGAAGAAGAAAAACATTACTTTACTTTACCGTACCCTGTGCAGTTCCTATTGTAACTG
Source organism: Lepidochelys olivacea (assembly GCF_965140295.1). Taxonomy (NCBI): domain Eukaryota; kingdom Metazoa; phylum Chordata; order Testudines; family Cheloniidae; genus Lepidochelys; species Lepidochelys olivacea. The sequence continues at coordinate 134,916,677 of NC_140411.1, read as the reverse complement.
ACTGCTGTATGTTTCTCTTTGTAGCCCTTTGAACAGGAAGGTTCTACAGTGCAGGAAAATATCTTTGGGAGTAAAAGAGGTTCTTGGGAATGTGGCTGTGTCCTCTACTGTGATAAATTTTAGAAACCCTCGTCATGCCAATTAAGGCCGTGTCAGCACCAGTCAGCATTTTTTCTGTTTAGCGTATTTAGAATCTCATTCTTTCATTCTGACAATATCATCAGCCCTTGTAGTGGTTTAGGCCTATCCAAATCTGCAGATCTAGGAGGAAAGCAGCTGATAAATCCAAAGGAAAAAATCCTTTTTTGCACATGTTGTTCTTTGCATGAGACCACTAATTTGGCAAAGGACATGGGTTCACATTTGGTTTACATATATTTTAAGTCTAAAAGAGACTATGATGATCTTGTCTGACTGCCTACTTAAGACAGGCCAACAAACCTCACCCAATAATTTCTGCATCAAGCCCATAACTTCTGTTTGAGCTAGAGTATTTCTTTTAGAAAGCCATCCAGTGCTGATTTAAAGGCTGCAAGTAACACCACATCCCTCACTAAGTTGTTCCAAATGGATAATTAGCCTTACTGTTAAACTCAATCTTATTTTTAGTCTGAATTTGTCCAGCTTCAATTTCCAACCATTGGCTCAAACCATTCTATAGACTTGTGGAACAAAAATGAAACACCACCCTCTCAACTGTCCCTTATAATTACGTTTTGGTGACTCATTCTGGGTGGACTTGGCCCCATTATACTCCATAAATAATCATGTTTTAAAATGATTGTATAAAGCTCCATCTTCATGACCATTTTAACTGAGTCAATTGACCTGCTTACAACTCAGTTAAAAGTTGTAATATGATTACACCTACTGTGTCCAAGCAACCTGGTTAAAAGAAGCTTGTGAATTTTGGCTAGTTGTTTGTTAGGGTTTGTCTACACTACCGCACAGGATCAATCTAAGATACGCAACTTCAGCTACATGAATAGCATAGCTGAAGTTGATGTACTTGGATCTACCTACTGCAGTGTCTTCACTGCGGTAAGTCAACAGCTGACGCTCTCCCATCGACTCCGCTTGCGCTTCTCTTTCTGGTGGAGTACCAGAGTTGACGGGACAGCACTCAGGGGTCGATTTATCTCATCTATACTAGATGCGATAAATTGACCACCGCTGGATCGATCGCTGCCCGCTGGTCCAGCGGGTAGTGTAGACAAGCCCTTAGTGTTGCTGTTTAAGTTCTCACGAGTGGACTTTGAAGTCAGAACTTCATTTAGATAAACAGAAATGTTCCTACCTCTTTGGGTGGCGTTGCTTGATTGGGCTGAGTGCACATTTTACAAGGCAGGAATGCATTGGCAGAAGGGCCAGAAACCTAACTTTTTTTTTTTAATGAGCATATACATTATATTAGATATATTATGATTTTCTTCCCCACCCCACCACAAAAATCCTCTTGTATTTACAGATAATCTGCAAGGCTTATGTAGCATTTATTTTGTTGTTTCATCTGCTTAGCCACGCAAGCCAACCTTGTATCTGTCACACTTGTATCTGTCAACGTTACCATTAAAAATCCACGTTTTCAGGAATTTCTGATTTAACTGTGGAAATCCATTCTAGACAGAATGTCCACACACAGGTCAGGACTACATTACAAAATTTATTGCTGGAACTATATCTGTCAGAAGTGTGAAAATACCCACACCCCCTCACTGTCATAACTTTGTTATTAAAATCCCCAGTGTAGATGCAGCTACTGCCTGCTGTCTTCTAAACTGCTTCAGTTGTCTTAGCTAATATAGTTCAGAGAGGTGATGTTATTATATGGGCAGAAAACTCATTCTATGGCTGTATCCATGCTAGGGGCTATGTTGGCAAAGCAAAGACTATGTAGTGTAGACTACCCCACAGACTTGCGCCAAAATAACAAAACGTGTGAATTAAACCAATTTAGTTATTTTGATGCAAATGTGTGTAGATCAGCCTTTTACTCATACAAACAGCCCTTAGTATTGCCAACCCTAAATGTTCAAAAATCACGAGTCAGGCTCACAAAAGTCACAAGATTTAAAAATAATGATTTGGGCTCTTTTTGTTTTCTGGCTTTTGGATTTATGAAGTGCATTAGGGCCACGTTTTCAAGCTGTTCTCCACAACCAGCAAGGATAAAAACATTGTGGGTGTTTGGTTTTTTTTAATTAAAGCTCAGACTCTCTTGTATTCACTTGTCTTCGGGAGCTAGGCTTTAAATAAAATTTCAGCTATCATGAGAACCATGATAAAAACAGGAGTTGGCAACACTGATATTTATTTCAGCCATAAACATGAGGATAAAGAGCCATAAGCAATAAGATTCATGGGATTATAAAGAAGAAATCTTCTTAGAGAAACTTGATTGCTGTCCCTGATAGAATTACAAAGTTAGCAGACAAAGGGAACAAAGTAGATATTATATTAGGCTTTTAATAAAGTGTCTGATACTGTCTTTCTCAAAAACAACTGGGAAAAACAAAATTATGAACGGATGATATTTCATTTTCATGGTTATAAGAGATTTATTTAAAATGGCGAAAGAAAAAATATAGATATATTGAAGATCTTGACAACGATATTTAGTTGATATTAAATCAGTTACAGTTTTGGTTAAAATTTTGTGAATTCCAATAAGTTTATAAGAAGAGCATGCACGCTTTGCACATGCATTATCAGATACTATATGTTCAGCACATGGCTAAATAGTCCCTTTCCTTACCCTGTGCCTGCTCAAAACACCTGGTAATACGGATAAAAAAGAAAGCCACATGTGCATACCTACAAACATACCTGAAAGTATAACAGTTTTCCATGTATTTGCCTGAAATCCTAAATTCTGTAGAAAACTAAAATGTTCTTTTCTTTCTTTTAAACAGCAAAATTTGGAGAATAACCTCACGAACCTTATTAAGAGGAATACTGAACTGGAAACTCTCTTGGCTAAACTCATTCAAACCTGCCAACATGTGGAAGTGAGTATTGAGCTATTCTTGAAATACTTGATATCTGAAACGTGTATTTACAGCCAGTACCTGTGCACTTCAGAAATCCTCAGCTTCTAGGAATTCTGGAGGAACTTCCTAGAGCAGGAGTAGGCAAACTATGGCCCATGGGCCAGATACAGCCCCGTGGCGCAGCAGGGCTAAGGCAGGCTCTCTGCCTGTCCTGGCCCTGCGCCGCTCCTGGAAGCGGCCAGCACAACATCCCTGCGGCCCATGGGGTGGGGACAGAAGACTCCACGTGCTGCCTTCACCTGCGGGTACCTCCCCTGAAGCTCTCATTGGCTGCAGTTTCCCGTTCCTAGCCAATGGAAGCTGCAGTTCTATGTTATGATAATATTTCATACAGGGCCATTTAGCTTCTGACTACTTTTTCATTCCTGTGGCAACTCGGTGTTATTCAGAGAACATTGTAGATACCTAATAGACCATTATATTAAATATTAATAATGGTGGACAGGAAAGGTTTCACAATATTGGGATTTAGAACATTTCTTGCCTACACGTATAGCAGTCTAAGGGAAATCTGCTTTATTCACCAATATTACACTATGGAAAATTCCTGTAGAGAAGAATAGCCTTTCTACAGAATCTTTAAAACAACTTTTAGAATCTAATAGAAATTACCTTGGTAGACTGCTATAAGATAGTTACCAAAGTCTATGGAAAGATACGATTCATTATTAAATGCTTCAGGTTTTTAGAGTAACACCTATAGAATCCTGTTGGTTTCATCCCTATACAATTCTGTAGGACTTTCTCATAGGATATTTTATTCTTGGTTTGATTTTGGTCTTTTCTGGTATGTGGCATCTACCTTTTTTCCACAGGCTTCGATTCAGCAAGGTACCCAAGCTTGTGCCTAACTTTAAGCAAGTGAGTGTGGCTATTGAGTAGTCCTATATGCATGTGCTAAGTATCTTGTTAGGTTGGGCTTCAGTGTCTACTGCGGTATTTGGTTCTATCTTGGAAACAAAGACAAGATACATCACTTCTTGTTTCACTTGTTTAACTCTGGTAGAAAATTTTCCTAATGGGGATGAGATTTTGGTGAAACAAGACCTCCTCTCCATTAGGGGAACTACAACCAGCACAACCCAAAATGTGGATGGACCCTGCACATTTTAGGGTCAGTCTTCAGGGCAAGTCTATGCTTAAAACGCTGCATCGGCTCAGCTACACCAATGCAGCAGCACCGCTGTAGCGCTTTAATGAAGATGCTCTTAACTGAAAGAGCTCTCCCATCAGCATAGTTAACCCACCTCCCCGTGAGGCAATAGCTAGGTGAACGGGAGATGCTCTCCTGCCACCACAGAACTGTCTACACAGGGAGTTAGGTTGGTGTAACTACATCGGGCAGGGGTATGGATTTTTCACACCTCTGAGCAACATAGTTATACCAATATAGGTCTGCACTGTAGATGAGACCTCAGTTTTCTCTGTGTTCTTCAATATGCTACAAATTCTAAGCTTTCTTTAAAAAAAAAAAACTAACTTATTACATTGTAAAGATACAGCTGCCACACTGCAAACAGATGTGCTGCTGTCCCTTGATCTCAATTTTACAAACAATTCTCTCCAGACAAAAAGCAGCAGCTGCAAAGTTGGGAACTCATTCCTTCCCAGCCAGTTGGTCTAATTAGCATATAAATTAGCTCAATATTAAGAGATGTGCCTGAATCACAATCCTGGATCCAAGCACCACTGAAATTTGGACAATTTTGGATCTGGCTATTAACTTAACAGCTGTCCATGTTTATCATCAAGGACCCAACTGTGACAGACTTGCAACATCTGGGACAAACCTTATGGAGTAAAATAAACTTTATTGAATTAGGATAAACCCTTCTGAATTAGGTTTAATACCTTTTAGGATCCATGGTATTAAAATGTAGTTTTATGTGTGTTCTTGTGGAATTTTATGTAACTTCTCTTGAAGGAGCAGGATGCTAATGTAATTCCTCTGGTTATCAACCTCTTTGAAGCCACCCCCTGGAGAGGTTCACATATGCTAGTTCAGACTGGATTCTCCAGGAACCAATAGCCGAGGAAAGGATTTTTGGATAAATAGCTGGTAGTAAACTGACTCGGAGCCTTCTTCCTGATCCAGCAAATTGACAGGACCCCTGGTCCACGCAGGGCCCCAGTCCTTATGGTAGAGTTGTAAGCACTAGGCCTACTGAGGCCCCGTGGGAATGGGTGTTTGTTCTGAGCTGAAGCTCAGTGATCAACTGGTAACCAAAAGGAAACCCCTTAGATGAGGTGTTGAAGGACTGCTCCTGCCAGAGTCCATGTTAGGGTCCGGGTGCTGTCTGGTCACCTTATTAGCATGCATGTAGATTATTGGGTTTTTTAAAATGTTTTCTCTCTAGTGCTTTTACATTAAGAATAAAATAGGCTTGCATAAAAAGAGAAAGCAAGCAGGACTGCTTTGGCAGCCTGTCTCTGCTGTGAACAACACAGTGAATGCCAGGAACTGTTCAGCCTGGAAATACCCCGGTCAAGAGGAAGAGATGTATGTCTCAGCCCAAGAGAGGTGATGGCCGGGGAGCAGGAAGCCTAAGAGTGGGTCCTCTTGGTATACCACTGGTGTGTGAGTGTGGAGGGGAATATAGGTGCAGTTGCCCAGAACTGTGACACCAACCAAAACTTTAGAGCTGAACACCCTAACCTTGAGAAGTTGAGATCTGGATCCAGATAAAAACTTCATCCTGAGTCCATCTATACTATTTTTTGAGCACAGGTAATTGCTTTTTGTCTCTTTCTTTTAAATAAAAATAAAATACAAAAGTACAAAAGTCAAGCAAAACAAACCTTTTGTTAATGCAACATTAATGTTACAAAGTTAAAATGACAAAAAAGTCAGGAAAGGAAAAATGTAAGGTTCTACTAGCAATGTTAATTTTGCCATATTTCTTCTCTGACTCGACTGCTTCAGACTTAGACAACCTGAACCTGCAATATGACACCCATATGTTTTGAAGTGTTTACAGGACTGGGGCCTTAGCATTTTCTATTTCAGTTTTTCTGGTTTCACATATTACTGATAATGTTGTAAAATGTATTCTGTAAAATATACACTGATGTACTACATGCCCAATGCATCATAAGAGTTGCTGTTGTATAATAAATTCACTATTGCCTGACTGTGTTTTTAATTTTGTAGTCTTATTGTTGCCTTAGAATTTTTTTAAACACACAGTTACTTTAAATAAGATAAGCCTTATATATCTTAAGGATATATCTTGTGCAAAAATATATATCCAAAACAAAGGAAGGGAGACAATGGCATTGGAACAATGTTTATTGGGGGGGGGTGCTGAAAGCCATTGAACAAAGCTGTAAACCCTGTATATTATGGAAACCTCTTCAAGCCAGGGGGTGCTTCCTCACCCCCAGCACCCTTAGTTCCTGCACTCCAAAGGGAGAAAAACTACTGTTCTTTGATTTTCTGTTTCAGAGTTTATTAAGATGTGCACAGGCTACAAAACTTATTTAAACTACCTTCATTTGCTCTTATAAAATAGTAATAAAACTTAACATCTTAGCAGAGCATTTTGGTCCTCAAAAGAATGGTAGTTACAAGAAAAATTAAATACAACCAAAAATGAGTGGGGTGTTCCTTCTAGTTTTGCTCTTCGGTTTTTAGTGTGTGGCAGACCTGATGATTCTGACAAAATGAAAAATGGGCTATGGGCCTTCTGTAAAAAAAATTACCTGGTCTATGGGGGAGATATATTGTAAATGTTTTATACATTGCCTGTGTTTATCATCCAGTGAAGTGATGTCAATGAACCCAAATGTTCACTGGTTCTGCTACTCATTACAAAGTTTAACTCCCCAGCAACTGATTTCACCATTGATACATTATTTAGAGTTAGGGTGACCAGATGTCCCTATTTTATAGGGACAGTCCTGATATTTTGGGCTTTGTCTTATATAGGTGCCTATTACCTTCTACCCCCCGTCCCGATTTCTTTTATTTGCTATCTGGTCACCCTATTTAGAGTACACCCCTCAAGACATAAGAACTGATGACTTAACCGTACTAAGGAACAAATCCAGTTCACCCTATGACTTAAGCATGACTTCTGTGTGTCTTTTAAAAACAAAAAAACCCAGAGATGCGCTTCACTCCTAATTGACATGGGTAACCCTGGTGACTTCAATATGAATACTTACGTGAGCAAGGCAAGCAGAATTTGGCTCCAAATTAATAAAGAGGTCAGAAGACAATTTTAAAAAATCAATATAATTTTGGTGGGGTTGAGGGAGGAATGAGGGGGAGCTACCAAAAAAGTAGTTTTCATCTATAATATGAAGTATAAGCCCTGATTCTGCAAACACTTAAGCACATTATTAACTTTACGCATGTCTCTATTCCCATTTGGGGTCACACATGGTAAATTTAATATATTGCATGATCCTCTATGCACATGCACATACACACAGAGAGTCTTTTTTGGGCAGGGTTGTTTGGTTACACACACACTCTGATTTATAGTTGGTTTCACTCACTTTTCTGATTCATCCACACCTGTTTTTTTAACTCATTCCACACCCTCTCGTTTTTCATTCCTCACCTTTCCAGGGAATCCAAAAGGCAGGTGTACTGTGAAAGGTTTTCTCTGCTTTTCAGGGGAAACTGGTGTTAGGGGCACAGCTGGCTCCCAACCTGATCATTAGGCAACCCAGAATGTTCACCTGGACCCAGTGATTTCCCCTCACTCCAAATGGTTGCACTTCCTAATTGGGCAGGGGAACCAGCAGTTTGCTAATTGAGCCTTGCAGAAACAGCACAGAGACTGCTCAATACATACCATGCCTGCAGCTGTGCTTACCCTGCTCTCACCTCTGCTTCATGCTCCAGCCCTTGTTTCAACATGCTTCTAGTCCAGGGGTCGGCAAACTTTGGCACATGGCCCATCAAGGTAATCCACTGGCGGGCCGTGAGACATTTTGTTTACGTTGACCATCCGCAGGCACAGACCCCCGCAGCCCCCAGTGGCTGTGGTTTGCTGTTGCCAACCAGTGGGAGCTGCAGAAAGCAGCACAGGCTGCAGGGACTTGCTGGCCACCGCTTCCCGCAGCTCCCATTGGCCGGGAACAGCAAACTGTGGCCATTGGGAGCTGCGGGGGGCCGTGCCTGCGGACGGATTTTGTCAACGTAAACAAAATGTCTCACGGCCTGCTGACGGATTACCCTTGTTAAGCCGCGTGCCGAACGCTGCCACCCCTGTTCTAGACCTTGCTCCAAGCCCTGCTCCTGCCTTGCTCCCAACCCTGTTCCTGCTTCAGTCCCAGAATGTACCTGCTCTGTTCTGGTTTCTGAATCCTGACTACACCTCTGGCTACATCTGACTATGATTCCTGCTTACCCTTCAACTTAGGCTTTGGCGTCTGACTCCAGTTCTGACCTTTGGTTGGCTCCTCAAACCTGACTCTGGCTTCACCCTTGGACTGTTACCTGTTTCCTTGATCTAAGCTTGTCATTACCTGACATATGTTTTAGGAAATTGGTTAAAATGTTTATTAGTTACTCAATAGACTGAAGCTGTTCCAGTCCGTTATGCACTAATGTAATTAGAACACAGCTGTAGAAGAATCTGAACAATTAGCTGTGAGGGGGAATACAGGTTTGGCCTGTAGACAACATAATAACATCTGGGTTTTAGCCATTGTTTTCAGTCTACCAAACGTAATAGGCAAGATTTATGGATGCTATTGCAAAATTTCTTTTCATTTTTTCCAGTCAAAATCATTCTTTGGTTATATAAGGGAGGGAGGGGCATTTTTACATATTTGTATAACTCTGGAACTGCTGCACTCACTGTGTTTTTTATAATGGAAATGTTTGGATTCTAACTCAGCTATAAAAATCTTGCTGCAGGCTTAAACTCAGCAGACAAGGCCACAGTCAAAAGTGATTTTGTGTGTGTGTGTGTGAGAGAGAGAGAGAGAGGTTTTCATGGTCAAGTTATATAAATCCCCTGAAAAAACAAGGGGGAATAATGATGGGCCCTTAACTCTGACAGCACAGATACTGACACTGTGATACGGATCAGACGCCTCTCTACATCAGTGTAACAATAGCAGAGCAAAAGATAGGGAGGAAAAATGGCAAGCACTGTGGAAATCCTGCAGTCGCCTTATCCAAAGAAAGGGCCTGATGGAAAGTCACAATTCAGGGGCTGAGGCACAGGATAGCATAGGAAAATAAATGTAGTTAAAAATAATGAAAATTCAAATATCTTCTCAGACTTCAGCCACTTAATCAAAGAGTAACAGCCATGTTAGTCTGTATTCGCAAAAAGAAAAGGAGTACTAGTGGCACCTTAGAGACTAACCAATTTATTTGAGCATAAGCTTTCGTGAGCTACAGCATCCGATGAAGTGAGCTGTAGCTCATGAAAGCTTATGCTCAAATAAATTGGTTGGTCTCTAAGGTGCCACAAGTACTCCTTTTCTTTAAACAAAGAGCTTCTTTGAGTTGTACAGAGAAGTATGTCTCCCTTCCTTTTTCCATGAAATAAGCTTAGAATTCTCCTTGTTTGTGGTCTAGGAAAAATTAGAACTACGCTGGCAGGGTGCTCCCCTGAGGACTCTTAAGTAATAAAAAGGCTCTGTTCATGACAATAAAAATAATGCACTGTGTGATGCCAGCTCCTTTTATTTCTCATTCACAAACTGAAACTTGGGAGCACTTCATTCAGATCTCACATTAGCTGTAGTCTCCTCTGCTTCTCAGCTCATAGGAAGGATTAGGTGGAAATCCTGTCTACAGAACATGTTGATAAGTACTTTAGTAAAGCAGCCCCTCTTTATCATCAGAGTTCTGACATACGCTGTTTATAATAAGCTACCTACTTCAGATGATGTTTACGTATGCTGAATTTATTTGCATAATGCCCAGTACAACAGAAAAAATAGATAAAATAATACACAGAGTTCATCCCTCACAAGACGGCATTCAGTAATGGAACTTGAGGTGAGAGTTCATTATCTATCATTATATTGGTGGGGGGGGGGATCATACTTGGGAGGCAGTGAGGGGGTAGGAGAAAAGAAGGTAGGAGTGAGTTTATTAGGGTCATCACAAGAGGGCAAGGAGCTTCTCTTGGACACAGGAAACCAGTGAAAGAATTTAAGAAAAGTGGTGGCATAGTTGGAGTGATACTTTTATACCAGTGTTAGGGGGAGACATAAGAGGAAAAGTTGGAAAATAGAAAGTTTCTGGTTGGGAGATGACCCAGGCCTGGACTAGGGATTTAGATGTGCAAACTCCTGCTAATTCCCCCTTGCCAGGAATGTGTCTTTGTGATTCCCATGCTGATTCAGACGGAGGTTGGGATTGCAATGTATCATGGGAGGCATAGTCCAGCCAGAGAGCCCAGCCCAGAGATGATGGTAGGAGCATAATGCGCATGAACTACTGCTTCCCTGAGGCATGACATGAAATGCACATATTAATGGCAAACTGACTCAAAACGAAACAGTTCATGTCGGTTAAGCAAACCAAGATGTGTTGTTTTGGGTTGATCTGACATGAATATTTTGTTTTGATTTTTCCAACAGAAAACTGAAAAATTTCAGTAAAATTATTAGATATTGGTTAGGGGGCGTTTTATATAGAAAATTCCTGACCAGGTCAAGCAATGTTTCTTAAGAATTGCATGTGTCATTTCAGCTGGTTTCTCTTTCCTCTAATCCTTTTTCTGATTTTCTTATAAAACAGTGAACAAATATTAAATGTTTTACTTTATTATTAAAACTAAGGTAGCTGATAACAGCTACAAAAATATTTTTCCTCCCTCCCCCATCCCCTTGCATTCCCTTGAATTATAAGCAATTACTCAACGTCTTTCTCAGTTTCTTTATCTAAGTCCTAGAAGTAATTGAGATTTTTATATTTTGGTGGATGAGCAGGAATAAATGACTTGAAGGAAATTGAGTTATTGTTGGTGAGAGTAATTAGTGATATCTTTAAGCTGTGCACAAACCCTTAAAGAAGGGTTTACGTCATTTGTATCCTAAGACAGTTATTAATGAGCGAGTGGTACTTTCTCCATTATTATTGTTCAGATGAACTATGAACATGCTCTATCTTTGTTTTAGGAATCATGTTAGTACAGAGTTTGCTGTTACTGTGTGTCTCTCAAACAAGATATTTTTATTCAGATCACAAATGAATATTAGGCAGTAAACTTCCGAAGTTTGTGGTTGCTTAAACCTCAAAACAAAAAAAAAAGGCAAGGGGGGGGCAAAAATACTGTGGGTGACCACACTCTTCAAGGTCCAAGACAAACCACAGGGTATTCTCAAGCAGGGTAAACCACAGAGTTTATTGAGGCAGTTCCCCTCACACACCCTGCAACAGTCTTATTAGGCCCCTCAGGCCTGTCCCAGGCAGCACAGTACTCCTTTTTGTAATAGAGCAAAGAAATAGTTTCAAAAACAAACTCAGGAGCCCTGTGAGAAGTCTACCTTCTTCTAGAAAAATTTCTATTAGACGGTCATTTTTTTTCCATTAATGCAGAAATAGAGAGCTCACTTTGCCAGTCTGTCTATGAGGGAGGAATTGCAGATTTCCATTTTGTCAAATTCACTCCTTTGGCTGCTAAAATAATTACGGCAATCCTTTTCTCAGTGTTAACTAGTAATACCAACTCATCCAGCACCCCTAAAATACACAGGCTTGGAGAAGGAAAAATAGCAATATTTAAAGTTTTCAAAAGAGCACTGAATATAGTGTTCCAGAACACATGCATCTTTGACAGGTATAAAAGATGTGTGAAAGGTTAGCATGGGGGTGTTTGCACATCCAACATTCACTGCCTGTTGCTAATCAAGCCTTAAATGTTCTGGAGTCCAGTAATACCTGTTTAATATCTTGTTCTGGAATAATTGCAAAGGTAAGGAGCTTGAAGTATCTTTCACATTAAGCCAGATATCCTGCCAGGTTTCTGTTGAGATAGTAAGGCTAAGATTTTTCCCATTTTTCTTTGAAACTGAGATTGAGAGGGTAATGCCAAGCATTAAGCCACCTATAAGTAATTTCTACAAAGTGACTTGTATTTCCATATTTCTTAACACGTTTGTCTTGAGGTGAGAGTTGAAACAGAACAATTGTCCCCTAATCTTGCATGAATCCTTGAGCATAGCCCCTGAAAGAAGGAACTGTGAGATAATGGTAGCTGATATTGGTTGTATATGTAAATTGAGGGAGGCCAGTTTATCATCTTGGATTATATCTTTAATTTTTGGTAATGCTTTTTCTGTACAAATTGTTTTAAGCATGGAGTTGGCCTTGATCCTAAGACAAAAGTTATCCCATAGTGGTACAAGAAACAAATTAGTGAGATTGGATGTGGTAATCGTTTTAACCCATTGCAGGATTCCCCATGTAGATGCAAAGATTGGATTTTTCCGTAAGGGTTTCATTAGCCTCTTAAAGTATATAAAAGAGGAGAGGGAACTAGGGGCATAGCTAAGCTTTTTTTAATCTCAAACCAGGTTAATGTTTATATAGAACTACCGCAGGGGAACCATCCTACAATATGACACACTTGGAATGCTAGATCATAGAGATCCAAATCTGGCAACCTGCATACCTCCAGTTGCCCAGGATTTTTAAAGTGTCTTGTGTGACAAGCCCGGCTGCTGTTTTTTTATCCCATATAAATAGGCTTCTCATGCAATTTATACAAGTACAGAGCAAGGGAGAGAGCTTGAAAGGCAATAGGTGAATGATATGTCATCCTGAGAGATATTCATATTCGCTATTTCTGTTCTTTCCAGTAAGGATAGAGGGGGGATGCCTCCTCTCGACATCCTTGGAAATTTCTTTTAATAGCTAGTCCATATTTATAGAAACAATTTTGGGAAGATCAGGACAAGTTTTAAATAAATAATTTATTTGAAATAGAAAATGTTGAAACTGAGAAGGATCTGATCTTTGGAATAAATCACAAGCAATTGATATAGCCAAGTTAATGTGAAAACCAGAGATCTTTCCAAAAACATCAACTGCATTCAATAATTATGGGATTGATGAGGATGCAGTCTTCCCAAAGATGTCATAAGCTTATAAACTGACTTTGTATTGTTTCCAGTTTATAGTCATACCTTCAATGGCTGAATGCTCTGATGTGTGTTTGAGAGTGAGATGAGAAAGAGGTGAGAGGGGACAGCACTGTCGTGTCTCTCTTTCTAGCTGAAATGGTGGGAGAAGTAATTCCAGTAGTTGATACCGAACAAGGGGACAGTTGTATAATACTCTGACTCAATTCAGGAATATTGGTCCAAATCCACATTTTTTAGGACAGCCATTTTATAAGGCTATTCAATCCTATCCAAAGCTTTCTCTGCATCTAGAGATAAGGCCATGGAGGGATCATCTGAGCTTGTTGGATCAAGTGAGAGATTTTTCTCTTACCAGCAGTCATTCTCCCTTTAATGAAACCAATGTGACCTTTGTGTAATATTGATGAGATGGTGATATTCAGTTGTGTCACTAAAATTTTTGCAATTATTTTGCAATCTTAGTTCAGTAGAGATTGCGTGGCGGAGGGGCAGAAATTGCCACAGTTGCAACCATCTTTGTTTTTCTTTATTATTAACATAATTAAAGCAGTTCTCATGTCACAACCCTGGTGACTTTTTGGAATATTTCAAGTGAAGACTTTTGAAAGAATAGAAGATAGCGGATTACAAAATGTTTTGTAGAAACCCGCCAGAAAGCGATCTATCCCAGGGGCCATGCAGAATTCATATTTTTATGGCCAATTCAATCCTTTGTTTTGTGATAGCTTTGTCTCTAAACAGGTGTTAGGGTATTAAAAGGTAGGTCTTCAACAAAATGATCAAATTGATTAGAATCAAATTGGTTGTCTGATTTATATAAAGCTTGATAGAATTGCTTAAATTGATTATTTATATCTTTGGTTCAAGGATGGGACTAGAGTCTTCTTGTAATAAGAAGAAAGAAAGAATGTTGTTGGCTAGTTCCATCTTAAGTCTTGCCAAGTAGTTTACCTGTTTTATCTCCCCATTCATAATATCTTTGGCCCTTTGAGGGCAAATTCGACTTGACTGGATAAGCATTCATTATATTTATATTTGGCATTTATTAGAGAACTTAGGAGGTTTTCATTATTTCAGTCAGTCTTATGCTCTTCTCTGCAACTCATCTATTTTCTTGTCCAGAGAGCATAGTAATTTGAGCTGCTCTCTCCTTTTGAGAGTCATACTTTATCCATTCATCCCTTACAGTAGCTTTTAGAGCTTCCCAAAAGATGGTATCTGAGGTGACTGAGTGCTTATTTTCTTTTCTGAAGTTAGAAATGACTGAATCAACTGTAGAACTAAATTTTGCATCTTTTAGTAGCGGAGCATTCAGCTTCCTCCTAGAAGATTTGAATGATGTGTAACCAGCATCTATGGTAGATATTAGGGCTGTCAATTAATCACTGTTATCTCAAGCAATTATCTCAAAACAAATTACCTCGATTAAAAACATTAATCACAATTAATCGCAGTTAAACAATAATAGAATACCAATTGAAATTTATTATAAATGTGTTTGGATGTTTTTCTATATTTTCAAACACCCAAAAGATACCTGGTTTACCTGTTGTGTTTTGAGGACTCACAAGTCATAGGATATTTGACTGAAACTGCTCTTGCTGAAGCAATCAATGAAGGTTTCTTCAGGCCTGAAGGAAACAGGTACTAGAACACACCAGGCACTGGACACAAAAATAAAATCCATGAGAACCCCATCAATTAGACATGTGACATCCAAAACCAGCAGGGAGGAGACCTAGGACCAAAGACCCTGCACTGAAGTCAACATAATTGGCACTGAAGACAATATAGTATCATAGAATCACAGAACTGGAAGGGACCTCGAGAGCTCATCTAGTCCAGTCCCCTGCACTCATGGCAGAACTAAGTATTATTATCTCCAATGATGGAGATTTCACAACCTCCCCTAGGCAATTTATTCCAGTGCTTAACCACTCTGATAGCTAGGAAGTTTTTCTTAATATCCAACCTAAACTTCCCTTGCTGCAATTTAAGCCCATTGCTTCTTGTCCTATCCTCAGAGGTTAAGAAGAACAATTTTCTCCCTCCTCCTTGTAACAACCTTTTATTTGCTTGAAAACTGTTATCATGTCCCCTCTCAGTCTCCTCTTTTCCATCATCTGCTCGTAAGCCAACACTCATGGCACTGAAGCAGATACCAAGTCCAGCAGCAGGAGAGGCTGCCCTGATAGTTCAGTCAGAGACTGTAGGCGGAGCTCAGTGTTTTTGCAGAGCGAAGACCACACATGGCCTCCAGGAAGAAAGCCACTAAGTCCCAAATGGAGTCGAGGGCTAGTGACAAGAAGCCTCCTATCATCTCTGCATGGGGGGAAACTTCCCTACTGCTGACTGCACAATGATGTCAGGGTCAATATCATCAGAGTCACTGTTGCCGCCGGACATGTCCCTGTTGGAATCCAGAAGGCGCAGTTCTAAGACAACTACTGGCACTGATGTGCAGACCCAGTGTACCTTTGCGCTGCCTCTAAAGGGAAATCTGCTCCTCCTGTCTATCACAGTGGCACATGTTCTTGCCCCCTTCCAGTAGATAACCCTCTTTCCTGAGGTCCACAGGTGAGACCACAGAAAGAACCAAGTGGCTTTCCTTACAGACCTCAGCCTAACCACATTGGGAATGACACTGGGCTAGCCTATGCCAGACTAGCAGGCCATATCTGTATAGCATGCCATCATGATTTTATTGGGCTTAGTTGAGTCCACCCCTACACACTTCCAGGAGTCAATCTCCATTCCATTCCATAAAGAGGCAGAGATTGTACTCACAAATGGCATCCCTAGCTAGACCACTGACACTGGACAGAAGAGAATGCCAAGAACGGTCAGATATGGGACCTGAGGAGAAACAGCAATAACATCCTGCCTCACCATCCAAGGACTTTTACTGTTCATCACCCGATGAAGCAGTAACTCTATCAGTGCCAGTAGACTTCCAGTCATTTCAAGAATTACTTTATAAGAATCACAGATACCAGAAATATACATGTCTGTCATAAAAGAAAAATCTCATCAGTTGTTTAACATGCTGGCAACTTCAGGCCCAGCTAGAATTGCCCTTCCAATAAATGAAGGATGGCTAAGGTCCTGGAAAAACACCTGCCATGACTGTGATCCTAGGAACACCACAGCGTCAGATGGCAAGGGTTTCCCTGATATGTAACAGAAAAACTCAGTTGGCCTGACCAGCTCACAACACTTAGCATGCTTTTGTCATAATATTTAAAACATGTCTTGGAATATCATTCAAAACTAAGAACATGAGGGACACTAATATTACAGTGAAATGTACGTAACAATGCTATATGTGAAATTATGGATACTCACTGATCTTACATTCTGAAGTCTGCAAAAGGAGGCAAAACGTTTTTCCAGACTAAGGAGAAAGGCAAACACCTCTTTGTCTCAATTGCAAATTGAACTAGGCATGACCAGGGGCAGGGACAATGGGCTACTTATTTGCATCAGAGATTGTAGGAAAATCATTTGCATTGGGAAAAAAATCACAGGAGACTGCAAAATTAGCACGGTGTCGGCTCCCTGGTGGACATACAAAGCTGAACCCCCAGGATGGCTTTCTGACTTTAAAGACAAAGAAACTTGGGGGATATAAGGAACTGCTGAAAGCCTCTGGGATATCCATCACCTGGGAGAACAAAGAAGCCAGTGCTTTGTATCTAAGCTGGGTCATCCTGCTGAACAACTTGGAGAATGCTGACAACTTGGTGTGAGTAAGAAACGATGTTAGACAAAACTGAATCTTGCTAGAATCAAATTCTAGGCACTAGAAAGCATGTTGTTGTTGTTGTGTGTGCAGTCCTTTCATACCTTGTTCACTCTTGCTTGAAATCACTTAAATCTATGCTCTTCCTAAATTTATGCCTAGTTTTACTACAAACCATCTCAGTGCTGTGTATTGAGGTGGAGTGCATCACCCCAGCTATGCTAACAAGCTCTTTGGATGGAGTGAACTTGGTGTTACCCCTGCAAGTGTCTGTCAGAAGGACTGGACACTGCAGTGGAGATTATTTTGGGGAGACTTGGGACTGGATGTTGTTGTTGGGGGTCACCCTGTGAAGAGTAAGTGGGCTAATGAGATAATTGTGCTGTGAGCATGCTGCTGGAGTGAGGGCTCTGAGCCAAAGCTGCACAGCACAGAGGCACCCGGGGTTGTAGGGCAGGTGGTGACAGAACCCCTTACTAGTCTGAGTGAACCCCCAAAGCATCACAACCATTCACCACAAAACGGTTGAAGAGGTACCAAGTCACTCAAAGAAGGATCTGAGTACTTCTAAGCCCACCCAAGCACAAACTTCTCAGCCATGTCAACAGTGCAGGAGAAATCCAAGTCCAAAAAAATCATCTCAAAGGATAAGGGCCCAGAAAGCTTAACTTATTCATGAGGCTACCATATTCCCCTGCCTCCCTTCTACTACAGGTAGAAAATTATCAGGCCGATCTGGCTTTTTTTTTTTTTTGGCGTCTAGGAGAGAGTGACATGCTATCTGTTTAAAGCTCCTACCGGATAATAGCCAAAAGCTCAAAGAGAGAATCAGAAAGGGACAATTAGTAGCCAAAATTCTCCTAACAGTGCTTCAGACACCATGGCCAGATCCATGGCCATGGTGGAGGTGACATAAAGAGCTTCCTGGTTTCAGACATCAGGTATTCCCAGAGAAGTGCAAGCCCTTTGAAGGCATGGACTGATTCAGTGAGCACAGAGATAACCCTGTACACTGTTTAAAGACTAAAGCTATCTTCAGTCAATCGTGCTTACTTTATGGGGGCTCAACTAGCGGAGGTCCTCTAAGGCAGACTGGGCATCTGGCTATTTTAGAAGTTTTTAGGACCTCCTCTGGTTCCCTCAATGTCCAGTGGTGGCAGTGGCAGGGGATGAGGCTAGTGGGGCTGCCCAATGGAGGAGGGCAGCTGCCAGATGGGGCTGCGAGGAGCAGGCTGACAGGGAAGTGTTATTGCCTTCTCCCCAGCTGCTCCCCACTCCTGGCACAGAGCTGCTCCTGGTGGCACTGCCTGCACTGGTTGGACTTCAGCTGCTTCCCTCCCCCTCCCCCCCTCCCCGCTCATCCCCCATGGGCTCTGCTGTCTGGGCTGCTTCTGGCCTCTGCTCGGATTCTACTTCAATGGCAAGGAGCTAATTTGAAAAGGTATGGGGGACAGACTAGGGGATGTGGGGCTTGCTGGGAGCCAGACAGGAGGTGCAGACTGGGATGGCAGCGTGTAGGGGACCAAGTGGGGGGTGAATGGGTCTCATTCTGCTTGAGCTGAGCAGCTCCAGGGGAAGGGTTGCAGGAGATACCCAGCCCTGGGCGGGGGAATGCGGACACCAGGGGAGGTTGAGGAGGAAGGATGGGGAGCAGGTCCACAGCCCCAGAGGTAAAGTAGGAGGCTGGAGGATGAGTAAGTTGGTGAGGGGTGCCTTGACCTATTCTTGCATCAGGGTCCTCCAGGGCCTTGTTACGTGACTGAGTGAATCAAAATTCCTCAAGGGCCTCCTGCATACTTACCCACCTGTTAGAGAACTTACTCAACATTATCGTCCGAAAACTCAAAGAACCTCCTTTCAGGCAGCTGCTGGATTGCTCAGCATATCATCTACCCTCAAGAGGGTTTTTCTGGTGGCTCTCTCCATGGCACAGAGGGTAAATGAGCTTGAAGCCTTCATGGCTTAGACTCCTCACACATCCTTTCATAGGGACAAGGTAGTGCTCAGACCACACCCTACATTCATCCCAGTTGTGGTCTCAGAATTTCACCTTAAGTCAGTCAATTTACTGGTCTCTTCCCCAAATCAGACTCAATACAGGAAGAAAAGAAGCTAACATGCTTTGGGCATTTCAAGAGCCTGGCTCTATTACGTTAACAAGACCACACCTTTTAGACTCTCTCTCCACGTCTTTGTGGCTATATCTGGCCCATTGAAAGGTCAAGTCAGAATCCCTGATCAGGTTCTGTATTGTATATCTGCCATCTATCAGATAGCTGGCAAGACCTCTCCCTCTGAATGTCAAGGCACAGCCTGACAGCATCTTCAGCCTGCTTCAGCAATCTCTGAGATCTGCAAGGCAGCAACACGGAGTAACCCTCTGATATTTGTTCATCATCATTACCTTGACATGGCAGCCAGCCATCGGATGCAAAGCCTGGGAAAACCATTCTTTAATTATTATTTGATGAATGCAGCAGAAACCTCTTGTTCCCATCCTCCTGAGTCCATGCTGATACTGTTTGCCAGTCACCTACAGTAGGATCCACACTAGCATTTGAAGAAAGAATAGGTGTTTACTATGACTGGTTCTTTAAGATGTTGTAGTCGGTATGGATCCCACAACCTGTTCTCTGTGCAAAATCTTCAGCAACATAGGCTTTGAATTGCAAAGGAACATGAGGAGGCACAGGGCTTGTGTGTGGCCCCAGTGGATACTGCTATTCAAAAGACTTCTATTTTGAGCACACAAGGGGCATGTGCAGTTACAGTGAGCTCCACACTGACGACATCTTGAAGAAGCACAGTCGTGTAAGTAACCATTTTTTAGTTTTCCTTCTGATCCGGAAAAAAACCAAACACCACTGTCTATGCCTCAGCTGCTGCCACATATGTGGTTGTAGAAAACAACAAAATAACTCTTCTAGCTTCATTTTCCTCAAACCTAGTGTTTATTTTGTTTACAGTCAAAGGCATACACGTCTGGAATGTAATGGCACTGTGATTTTTGTGGTCTTTATCAGAATATTCCAAACACCTTTGATCTGAAGGCTTTTTGGCTGGAAATCTTACAAGAATAGACTTTTCATGAAATTTCTGATCTTTTTAAATACTGATTGGGTTGGAAATATTTGATAATAGCCTTTTTCATGTTGTTTAGTCACTTATCAGTCTGCTCCCAACAGTGGTGCAGAGGCATGTAAAATGACAATATTTTAAAAAATAACACAGACACTCTCCAACCCCAGAAAAAGTTTTATTGGATTCTCTCTTGGGACAAATGTTGGTGACAATCGACCCAAACTGGTTCAGCTACCCTGGCTTAATGGAGACATTGTTCACAAAATTCTTACGTAGCCTATGTAGGTTGCTTTATTTTTGTACTCACCTTTTTTTAAACCTGCTATGAAACTGTCTCTAAATCCAGATTTCCTGGTTAGAGAAAAATGTTGATAAGACCTAGAAAAAAAACGAAAACAAAGCCTCCGGCTCACTTGAAATAGGAGATGACCGTTCCTTTCTCCAGCCCCAATTTAGAATAAAAATGTTGTAGATGATCTATTCAGATGGCAAGCTGATTAATATCACATATTTCCAAAGGCACAGTTTGTCATAATTGATAAAAATCAGTGTTGCATTCAGACTAGAAAAAATCTGAAAGAGTTTTATTCCAGTTTTCTTGAGAATGCTACTTTGTGCCTCACATAGTATCAGACAGACATAAAAGAGACATAAAAATGTGACCTCACCGCACACATCCAGTCTCATCATCCAAAGAGATCAAGAAGAAAATGTCTTTTTGTTGCTGATCATCATTCATTATCCCTTATATTTCCATCACATTGTTCTCATGTGTTGGTGTCTCAGTGCACTGATAAGACGATAATTTTTATACCATGAGCTAATTGTCATATTTGGATAAGTTTTTAAAAACAAATTCTTAAAATGGACTTTAAGAAATGTCTTAGAAAAATAGATAATTTACACACTAAGCCATTAAGGAAATGGAGGGGCACAGTCTCTTTTGAAGGTTATGGAAATATTGTGTGGGCACAAATAAAGAACAACATTGGGAAACTGAATTACAATGATATCAATTGTTTTATGAAAACAGTTCACTCAGCTTTTTTTTTTTTTAAACCTAGTCTCAAGCTATAATAATGGTTAGGCTTTTGCTGTTCTGAGACTACTCTGCTGATCATGCTGACTAATATTGCCTCATGGTTTCCTTCTACTCTGTCTGTCTGTTGTTTCTTGTCTTATACTTAGATTATCAGTGCCTCAGGACAGGGACCATGTTCTTGTTCTGGTTTGTACAGTGCCTCGCACAGTGGGGTCCAAGTCCATGACAACATCTCCTAGGCACTACAGTAATACAGTAATAAATAATAATCAACAACAAATCCTCCCTTCTGAGAGAAAATATTCAGATAAATGGCAAAAGGCATCCAAGAAGCCATGACACATGCCTTAAGTGCTGTGGACCTACTTTTCATACGAGAAATGTCTTCTATTCATTTGTGTTCTCTCTAAATTGAGACCCAGTTCAGCTCTCTGTTATCCCCATATGATATCTCTGTGGAGTGCAGTGGAGCTACTCTGATTTACCTGTGGGTAACTGAAAACCTAATTTTAGCCCATGGTATTCTTGAAGCAGTTAAATAAAACAAAGAATATTTTAATGTATAGAGGGATGGCTTCATGTGAATGAAGATTATCAATATTATAATTGACAGTTTGATTTTTACTGTATCTAATGAAAGGAGTGTAATTCTTTCATCAGTTTGTGGACTCAAAATCCCTGAAGGATGGTTACAGATCCACATGATGAAAAAGGGGAACGTTTTCAAAGGCACAGGAACATTTAGGCACCTAACTCCCATTGAAAGGCAACAGGAACTTTTGGCTCCCATTTGTACCTCTGGAAATCTCCTGCAAACTCCAGCTCTGTGGGCCAAAATGCACAGTGATGGTGAAGTTACCCTCCTGATGTAAGTGGGAAAATTAGTGTAACTGCCACTGAACTGGCGTTCAGTGAGTGTGAGATGGGACTACCATATTTTACAAGCCTTTCCTGTTTCAGGCCCCTTCCTATTATTTTGCACATCCTAATAAAGTCAAATGGGTGCAAGATACACTACTTTACCACTTACACTGTTTTCTGATCAATTTACCCTTGGCCAGCCTGGACTTAATAAGTAGGCTTTTCTCATCAGAGTAGCCGCTGGCTAGAGTACTTGTTTCATCCCGTCCCTTGGTAAGATTCTGCCAGGAGGGCTCCTATGCAGACTCAACCACAAATTAAACTGCCAACCTCTGATGAACCCCAGAGGGAGAGCTGTACTCCCATGAGGTGAATCTTGCTAGGAGACTACAGAACACTTTTGGCTCAGAGATGTGAATTACACAAGTGCTAGTAGGTGTGAGGTTAGCCCTGTGATTTAACTCTTTGCCAAATTAAGGTTGAGCTAGCAGCAGAAGATTGACTGTAATTGAGTTGTCCATTGTGTTATAATTTTGTGATTTACCAAACATCTGCTAAGGACTTTGAAACCACCACAACCATTTTGCTTATGACCTAAATCACAATTTGACTCAAGTCTCTGAATATGCAAGTCTAGGCAGCCTCTCAGAGAGCAGAACTCTTTGCAAGACAGTCCTCAGTTTTAGTTGAACTAAAACCAGCTGGCCTAATTTCTCCCATTGGGTTAAGGATGTTTGCAGCTACAACTCCCTGTCAGCGCACTGAGGAGCACCCATTTTTCTCTACTTGCCCACTCTCACTCTTGAAGATCAGCCTAGCAGTCATCTTTCTGTTTGGAAAATATTTGAGGTGCTCCCTGAAGAGCCCATTAGTCAGTAAGATGGATCACTGTGTTGAGCCAACATAGGACAACCCAGTTCCCTGAGGGGCCTGGGTGTGTTGCAACTTGCTTCCATAGAATCATAGAATATTAGGGTTGGAAGGGACCTCAGGAGGTCATCTAGTCCAACCCCCTGCTCAAAGCAGGACTGTCATAAATATAAAGGGAAGGGTAACCACCTTTCTGTATACAGTGCTATAAAATCCCTCCTGGCCAGAGGCAAAGTCCTTTTACGTATAAAGGGTTAAGAAGCTCAGGTAACCTGGCTGGCACCTGATCCAAAATGACCACTGAGGGGACAAGATACTTTCAAATCTGGAGTGGGGGAAAAGGCTTTTGTCTGTCTGTGTGATACCTTTGCCGAGAACAGATCAAGGATGCAAGCCCTCCAACTCCTGTAAAGTTAGTAAGTAATCTAGCTAGGAAATGCATTAGGTTTTCTTTGTTTTGGCTTGTGAAATTCGCTGTGCTGGAGGAAATGTGTATTCCTGTTTTTGTGTCTTTTTGTAACTTAAGGTTTTGCCTAGAGGGATTCTCTATGTTTTGAATCTGCCTGCCTGAGAGATTATCTTCCATTCTAATTTCAAAGAGGTGCTTCTTTTACCTTTTTTCTTTCTAATAAAGTTCTGTTTTTTAAGAATCTGATTGGGTTTTTTGGGTCTTAAAAATCGAAGGCTGGTTTCTGCTCATCTTGTTTATTCTCAAGCCTTCCCGGGAAAGGGTGTGTAAGGACTTGGGGGGGATATTTTGAGGAAATAGGAACTCCAAGTGGTCCTTTCCCTGTTCTTTATCTAAATCACTTGGTGGTGGCAGCATACTGTTCAAAGACAAAGCAAAATGTATGTCTTGGAAAAGTTTTTACTAAGCTGGTAAAAATAAGCTTAGGGGGTTTTTCTTGGGGGTCACCACATCTGTACCCTAGAGTTCAGAGTGGGGAGGGAACCCTGACAAGGACCAATCCCCAATTTTTGCCCCAGATCCCTAAATAGCCCCCTCAAGGATTGAGCTCACAACCCTGGATTTAGCAGGCCAATGCTCAAACCACTGAGCTATCCCTCCCCCAAAATTCCAAAGCCTTCCCAACCCCTACCAGATCACAGAGCAAGAAAGAGACTTCTGGCTACTGTGACCACTCATTGATGGAAACACAGGCCACTACTGTTACCTTGTCCTTCCGTCCTATCCTTCACCCCAATCCCCGTTTGTTTAGTTTATTTTACCTGTCGCACATTTTCTACATCTTAGATTGGGAGAACTGTCTTCCAGTTATCGGTTTGTATAGAGCCTGTTTAGAGTCCTTAAGCAGTGCAGAAATAAAAATGATTATTTCATTATCATAACAACAGGACTAGAGTCAGACCTTGTCTCTTTCATGGCAGCAGAGAACAATATCATGTAGCCAAAGCACAAAGCCATACCAGTCTGTTTTAAGTAAATTTCATACTATAAAATAGCAATGTTGTAAAACGGTATTTTAAAGCTATAAAATATTAGGTTGAAAGTAACAGTTAAGGCCCCAATTCAGCAGGGAATCTAGGCTCAGACGTAATTTTTTAAGTTCATGAGTAGTCCCATTGGCTTCACTGGTACTTAAAGTCAGTTAGGCATGTGCTTAATTAAGTACTGAAAAGGGCCTATGTAGCCTGCAACTATAATAAGATAATGTATCAATATTTCAGAGAGGGGTCAGAAAAACCTAGAAAATGAACTAGCTTTTTAATAGTAGTTTTGGACATGCTGTCCAAAAATTTTGAAATACATTTTCTACTTTAATAAAAATTGGATATGTGTTCAAAAGAATTTAAAAATACTTTATTTTTCTAGTTTCAAAGAAAAGAGAAATCTGTCTTCATTGAGTAAGAGATCAAAAAGGGAAAGTTTTGGAACCATTTTATTCATATAATATTGGTGGGTGCATCTTAATTTTTTCCCCTTTCTTAAATAAACTTGGCACTAAATAAAACATTGTTGTCTATATTTAGCCCTAGTGTGACTCCCCTGATGTCTGGAGAGTTACACTATAGATGAATTTGGTCCTATAGGCTAATTTAATCATTGATATAAATAATGGTGATAGAAATTACACATTGAGTGGAAGCTAGTCAGAAATCCTGTTTAAGTGATAAAGTAATTAATCTAAGCACCAGTCAACCATGACATAAGTGAGCACTGACATAAAAAGAGTTGCACCCATTTATACCTAGCCTGAGTTTTACCTTAATTTATACCAGTTTGGGATTCCTTGCTTTGTCAAAAGGAATTTCAATCCATGTAGTCAACCAGAACTCGGAAGAAGGGCAGGTCTGTGGTTAGAAAATAGTACAATTGGTTAAAAGCAGTTCTGCAGAGGTGCAGGATGACAAAAGTGACCAGTGGGAGCATGCGTCAGAAGACCAGGTTGTAGGTGGTCATGCCTAGTAGTCAGAGTCAAAGTCAAAACCAAATTCAGAGTCTAAATGCCAAATCCAAGAGTCAAGACAAAGTCAGAACCAGGAACCAAGGCCAAGGGTCAGAACTCTAGTCAGAATCCAAATGCCAGAGCCAAGGGTAAAGACTGAGTCAGAGCCAGGAATCAGAGCCAAGGGTGAGAAATGGATTACCAAGAGTCAGGGAAAGCAGGGCTGGTTCCAAGGTAGCAGCAAGGCTGGAACTGGACTGGAATAAGGCCAGGTGCAGGGCAGGGTCTAGGTTTGGAGCAGGGCAGGAACAGGACTTGCGAGTGAGGCGAGCACATGGAGGCAGAGAAGCTGCAGACAGGGGTATTGAATAGTCACAAAACCTCTGCAGCTGCTGGCCTTAAGGGCAAGCCACCTGACTGCCAGAGGCAATCGTGGCTCTGCTGTGGCCCAATTGCATTGACTGACAGCCTGACAACTGGGCAGGCAGAGCTGCAGGCCCTCATTTCTGACAGCAAGTAAAATAGATTGTTACTAACATCTCTAATGCACACACCATTGAAAATAGGCCCACGTTTCCTCTTCACCTATGTCAGGGCAGACGTCTCCAGCACCACACAGGCCCCTCCTCCAGGGTTATTGAACCAAACAGCATTTCAATATTGAAAATACATTTAAGTATTATAAAACTGCTACCTCTATTAATGCTTGAGCCTATGGTATATGTGGCTAAATCTTGTTTGTTATGGAAATAAAATCAGGGTTTTGTACCCTACAGTTAGTAGGCTGAGGGGCATAAAGGCTGTTCAGATAAGAGGGCACTTTGTAAAATTGGCCCTGATCCAATAATGTGTTTAAGCATGTTGTCATAAATATAAAGGGAAGGGTAAACCCCTTTGAAATCCCTCCTGGCCAGGGGAAAGCTCCTCTCACCTGTAAAGGGTTAAGAAGCTAAAGGTAACCTCGCTGGCACCTGACCAAAATGACCAATGAGGAGACAAGATACTTTCAAAAGCTGGGAGGAGGGAGAGAAACAAAGGGTCTGTGTCTGTCTGTAGTCGTCTTGGCCGGGGACAGAACAGGAATGGAGTCTTAGAACTTTTAGTAAGTAATCTAGCTAGGTATGTGTTAGATTATGATTTCTTTAAATGGCTGAGAAAAGAATTGTGCTGAATAGAATAACTATTTCTGTCTGTGTATCTTTTTTGTAACTTAAGGTTTTGCCTAGAGGGGTTCTCTATGTTTTGAATCTAATTACCCTGTAAGATATCTACCATCCTGATTTTACAGGGGGGATTTCTTTATTTCTATTTACTTCTATTTTTTATTAAAAGTCTTCTTGTAAAACACTGAATGCTTTTTCATTGTTCTCAGATCCAAGGGTTTGGGTCTGTGGTCACCTATGCAAATTGGTGAGGCTTTTTATCCAACATTTCCCAGGAAAGGGGGAGTGCAAGTGTTGGGAGGATTGTTCATTGTTCTTAAGATCCAAGGGTCTGGGTCTGTAGTCACCTAGGCAAATTGGTGAGGCTTTTTACCAAACCTTGTCCAGGAAGTGGGGTGCAAGGTTTTGGGAAGTATTTTGGGGGGAAGGACGCGTCCAAACAGCTCTTCCCCAGTAATCAGTATTAGTTTGGTGGTGGTAGCGGCCAGTCCAAGGTGTAATATTTTGTACCTTGGGGAAGTTTTGACCTAAGCTGGTAAAGATAAGCTTAGGAGGTTTTTCATGCAGGTCCCCACATCTGTACCCTAGAGTTCAGAGTGGGGGAGGAACCGTGACACATGTGCTTAAATTTAAGTACAGGGGACTATTAATGTGCTTAAAGGTCAATACATGTTTTGCTGGATTAGGGTCCTTTTTGTAATCTCTGGTCAAGGAGCTGTCCGTTTACTTGTCTGTAAATATCATTCTTGTTGCACTCTATAAATACTATAATGTAAAGATGAGATACAATAGCCTACCCTCCATTTCCTTAAGCATTGTGTTCTAGAAGTTTTTTATAATGCTTGAATTTTAAACAATGTCTACACTGTATATTCCTTCTGTCAACTAGTGATATACTCTGAAACAACCATTGTTATACATTTAGTTTCTCGAATGTAGAATATATAAAAAAGAGCTGTTTGAAAAGTGGTATTCTTCCCACCCACCCAACCCCCTGGAACATTTTGACTTTAAACTGAAAACCCCAAAGCTTTTTGATTGAAATAATTTTTTTTAAAAAATCTGTTTTTTGGGACGTTTGGGGTGGGGGGGGTATACAAAGTGAAATTTTGCACAGAAAGCAAACATTTTGCATGGATATTTTTGTGTCTCCCTCTGCCCCGCCTCCACCCACTTTTCCATTAAAAAACAGTTTTGAGAAAAAAAATTGACCAGCCGAGAGACCTCTCTCTCTCTCTCTCTCTAATCACAATTATTTTAACACTATTTTGTTACTGAAGAAGAATGGCAAGAATCTCAAATACACCTAATATATTAAACAATTAACCTTTTCCATGGGCTGTTGTGTATAAGCTGTGGTAATAAGCTACATATGTGTTCTTTATTTGAACCCTACTTAGGCCTCGATTCTGAGAGGTGCTAAGCACCCAGTGAGGGATAGTAAGGGCTCTCAACACTCACTGATGTCAAGTAGAGTTGAGGTTACACAGCACCTGACAGGCCATATTTGACTTTGGTTAGAAATACTGATGAGTTTGTCTGTACAGTGATACATTATGAAAATGCTCTGTCTGGACTTTTGAATTTTCATTATTTCACAAGAGTCAGAAGAGGGAAAATAAACAGAAGACAATTTGTAAAACAAAAAGAAAAATACAAAAAATTTTTTAGAAATGATCATTTTAAATTAAAAATAGAATGAAAAAGACCAGACCTTTTCTAACCAAGGTGACTTGCTTTTCAGGTGAATGCATCACGACAAGAAACCAAGCTGACAGAGGAATGTGACCTGCTCATTGAAATAATCCAACAGAGACGACAAATTATTGGAACCAAAATAAAGGAAGGGAAGGTAAGTGCTCTTCTCCCGATAGTTCAAATGGGTCAGCAGTGTTTCTTCATGCTCTGTAACCTCTGTGATTTCTTGACTTAATGTGCTAGGAATACACACTTACAAGAGTCCTTGGATACTCCTTGCCATCTGTAACTTTTAGGTGAACTGAGATGCTGTCTGCTGTCTGCATTGGGTAAACATTCAGTCATTGCTTAAAACTTATTGAGTGTTAAACACCAAAATCGCATAAGGTTAGATTAAGGTTCTTTTTTTGTGATGTAATATGATTTTTAAAAATCAAATAATTTATGTAATATTTTCCCACAGGGATGTGATTTCACTTATCAAAAGATATTTATAAAAAGAGGGACTAAAAAAACTTTTACTTTATCAGAAATCTGAAGGCATTTGCCCATAGCAAGAATTTACTGTATCACAGGACTTGCTCTCCAGTCATCTGCATTAATATTTTATTCCATACAGATATAAATTGTTTATTAAAGACATTTATACAAAATAACTCGACAGACAAGAGCAATTGCTTTCAAGATAACACTTCTTTAAAGACTGTAACGGGGAACTTTAACTTGTATTTTACAGAAAGTGGTATGAGATTTTTACTATCTAAAAATATTGGGAATGTAAATTCAATGCCATTGCTTTCCTAATAACTGCAGGACAGTGGTTGTTAGTGTCAACCTAATGAATGAGGCAAATATCAGATATGCATTCAAGTTTTAAATTGATCTAGCTACCTGGTAAATTAAGGAACATCTTAGTTTTAGATCATTATTCTTGTTTCTTTTGGAGCATGGTGTTTATTCTTTACCTGCTAAAGTAGCTGGAAGAGTGAAACATAAACTCTTCTAGTGTGGGAAAAGCTCAGACAAGGAATAAAGTCAAGGGGAGGTTAAATGGTTCACTTAGCTGTCAAGATATTCCAATTAACTTGAAATTAAAAAGGCTGTCGGCGAGGGCTGATTTAAACATGTTTGAAGACCACAGTTCCCATTCCTTATTTGACAGATCTTGAACTTCATGATATTAACAAAATACATCTCCCTTCAAGATATAGTAAGCCAGCCTTCTGCATAATCTTCTTGGCTGTATTTCTGTATACATTGAGACCAACCCTACTGCCCTCAAAGTTCATGGCAAACTTCCTGTTCATTGGGAGCTGCCCATTATGCATATAGATTTCATCTTTAAAAGATCCTTCACCAGATTCTGATCTCAGTTACGCCAATGAAAACTTGTAGAGTTCATTAGTTACTTTGGATTTTCTCCAGTGTAACTAGGATCAGACTGTGCCCCATTCTTTTTTCTGTTAAAAAAAATCAGACTTCTAATAACCCCATAAACACTTGAAAAATATCTGGTTCCTTCCTAAAATCTGCATCACTTGCACACTCTGGATTGTTTTGATGAGGCTCTTCATTACTGACAAGGTTGCTGCTAATGATTTGTTTTTAAGAAATATTTTTAAACAAATATTAAAGACCTGTTTGTGCCCAGCCCCCTGTATGGGAATGTGAGGCCACAAGAAAACCTCCAGAGGCCAGGGAGTCCTTGCACAACACTGAAAAAGTTTCTACCTGTTTTCCAACAATGGTGCAGCAGCTATACCAGTACTATCAACAGGGTAAGCACTGGTATAGACAGGGGTCAGGCATTTTTATCAACATGTCATGAAACCCTGCTCAGAGCGGCTGGAAAACAAGTACAAAATATTCTAGTTTAGATCTACCTAAGGAGCCCAGAGATAGAGCTACCACCTATATGTGCCTAGCTAATGGGTCAAGGCAGGGGTGGAGCCATGTCCTGTCCCCCCTCCTACGCACTGACCAGCGAAGCCACAGAACAGAGTGCATGTCGCACCTTCTTTAAAGAAGGCATGTCGGCTGTTCCACAAAGGAGTTCTAGAAGGCACAGTACCTGCTAAACTCCCCTTTGGCCTATGACTTTGGCTACAGAGCTATGGCCTCCAGACTGGAGCTCCAGCTGTTGTTATTAGGATGAAGGCTCTGACATGGGACTGTGGCTGTGGGCAACAGCTCAGCCCTTAATGCACTGTTGTATACTTGTGTAATCACGTGAAGTGTACTTAACTGAACAAGGCATTTAAATATCAAACAGGTAAGATGTGTTAAGCATAGAGGACATTCCTGCAATAGAGGAAGGGAGGTTCTTCCTTTCCAGATTTATCATCTATTGTGTATATAAAGAAGCTGAAAAATGCTAATTCAGACGTTTGGCCTGCCAACCAGGAAAGTGTCCTCTGGTGCCTAAAGCACATTGTGTGACATTTGTTCAGTTAATTACTTGGATTGTTAATGAATACCATGGTAAAGAGTTGAACAAGATTTGCATGTTTAGGCAGTGAATGTGTCACTGCCTAGGGCAATATATGCCGAAATGCTGTCTCTTCATGAATGCACATATAGAGCATATCTTGTGCTGCACAGAACAATCCCCAGCATACGTACAGTATCTAAACAAATGGCTCGTTTCCTAGCTATCTACCTACCCCCGTACAGTGTGTTCATGAGAAACGATCAGTTAACTGAGGGCTGGATTGTGACCCCTTTCCTCACATAAGTTACCTACTGGTTTCAGTGGGACTACTCTTGTGAGTAAGTGCTCACCAATGTGAGTATTGGTTGTGCAATCTAATCCTTAGGGCAGGGAGATGCTGTTTGGTAAATTATATCAATAATGAATTATGCTGAAAGTATATTATGATCTTTTTTCTTTGAAGAGCAGGTGACAAATGTTTGTTTCATTCAAATACTCAACAATAGTAGCAGCCAACCACAATAAATACGCTGTAGCAGTAGATCACATTAGGAACCAGCCAGAACATTAACGTCATCACCATTTGTACGTTTCTGTAGCAATTTTTCTCCATTCATTGCTTGTATTTTGTAGGAAAATATCAATGTTAAAGATTTTCAGCCTTCTTCAACATTGACCTTTGTTTTTTTAAAGTTTCCTGAAAGGAATATTTTACTTTTGCTTGTGGACTCTATTGTCCTAAAGCAAATTAATATGTACCCTCACCTTCACTCAGCATGCATAACTCCCATTGCAGTCAATTATCTGGCAGTAGAGCGAGCAACTACAGTGTTTATTATTTAATTAATGAGACTCTTAGAGTTTGTGTTAAATTTAGTATACAATTCTGATCTTTCTGCTAATCCACTTAATCATTAATTTCCTGATTTTATACATAGCTGGGGCTTAATGTCCTTCTGAGGTCCAAAGTTATTAGATTTCCTTCCTTTTTTTCCCCTCCTCTTGGAACTATGTGGTGGTGATGATAATGATTTTATAGAAATAGGAAGGATTCCCAGAGCATTCAGGAACTAAGAGGCTTCAGGAGCCAACATTGTCTCTAAAAGGCAGATTGATTGTTCCCCTCCCTAGCCTTCCAGCTAATGGTACTTTCCAGGACAAAGTCATATCTCATGTGGATTTCCTGACTGGCTATTTCCTTGCTACGTATAGCAGAAGCACAATCAATTCTCCATTTATAGCTGTGCTTCTGAGTAGCCAAATTCATTCCACAAGACAGGTTAGGATCTGAACAAACATAAAATAAAATAAAAAGGATGAACATTTATTTATTGTTAGTGAACATGAACCAAGCCCCTTCATCAAATTTTGTTTTCGTGTCATTTTTGTGTAAACCAATTCGGGACTAAAGAAAAGTAATGAGCCTTGTAAACTGCTCTTAACGCATTTCTCATCACTTCAGGGAAATGGTTATCAAAATACTTTTTAGTTATCATGTAAGCAGAAAGTGCCAGGAAATGACGTCTTGCTGAAGGAAAATAGGCTAGCTGTGCTTGTTTTGGCTCCCCTCTGTTGTTTCCAGTGTGGAAAAAGTTGATGTAGAAAGAACAAATCTGTCCTCTTGTAAAATAGCACATAGCTTTTACTTGGCTAATGTGGCCTATGAGTAAAGCGGGTTGAAAAGAGGCTCTTTCCTGTCAGGTAAGCCACTGATGTTAACACCCCATTTGCACTATGGCCATGAGCACAAAGTGTAAACGCTAATGTGATTTGTGAGCACGTGGATCTGACTCTTTTCTTATGTTTTTGTTCAAGGTGGTGAGACTGAGAAAACTGGCTCAGCAGATTGCAAACTGCAAACAGTGCATTGAACGCTCTACATCTCTCATCTCTCAGGCCGAACAGTCTCTGAAGGAGAATGATCATGCACGCTTCTTGCAGACGGCTAAAAATATCACTGAGAGGTAAAGGCATGGACTGCTAGGGAATTTCCTCCTGGCAGATGCAAGAGCTTAAAGTTAGGGCAGTTGATTGGTCATGATTGCCCTCTTGTCTTTCTTGTCTTGCTGTAGGTGCCTTCAAAGAATAAAGGGGGGCTGAATTGCTTTATTCTACCCTAATGATCATTGGTATTGCCTTGAAATGTCAAGGTCCTTTCTATAATATTAAATCAAAACACCTATTTAAAAGAGGAAAGACACATGAGAATGGAACTGCTTTCAGTATTGTTTCATGATCCTCATCATCCATAGATGAAGAAGGGGGCATAGTTATACATGGAAATTGATAAATACTAATCGGTAGTTTGGCGATAAGTACAGTTATAATTAGAGCTGGCCAGAAACTGTAATTCCCCATTCTATGGGAAATTGGAAATTTAAAAGGAAAAAAAATCCAAAGTGGAAAGAAAAATGAACTTTCCTGAAGGATCGGAATTTCA
Organism: Lepidochelys olivacea; assembly: GCF_965140295.1. NCBI lineage: Eukaryota > Metazoa > Chordata > Testudines > Cheloniidae > Lepidochelys > Lepidochelys olivacea. Next base: position 134,883,823 of record NC_140411.1, on the reverse strand, counting down.
AACCGTTTCTGAGGCTCCCTAAGCTGCCAAACCGTTTCTGAGGCTCCCTAAGCCTCACCAGGTGAGGAACCAGGCAACTTTCTGCCTGGGAGCCAGATAGCTTGGGGAATCTGGAAAACAGCATTCCCTGGCTTTTGAGCTGCTGAAGGATGGGGAGCCTGGAAACCCAGGTCGCCAAGGAACAGGAAGCCTGGGCGCTCTGGGGCCAGGGCTCGTAAGGCTTCAGGCTCCTGGCTTCCTATTAGCCTGCCAGGCAGGCCACAAGAAGCGGAAGCCTGGGCTGCTGAAGAGCCACAAGCCTTGCAGACTGGGCTCCTGGGCAGCCAGCCAAGGAGCTTCATGGGTGAGCTGGCAGTAGATGAGGTCGATTTCCAGTGGAACCCTGCCTGGATTCCATTCTGCTGGAATTTCATTAAAATCTACACGTTCCCATGAAAATGTCTAACTAGGTGTCGATATTCCATTGAGATAGGGGAAAAAAAAGCAAAGTAGCTGTAACTATGATAAAATGGAGTCTACACTATAACAAAAAAAAAAGAAGTGGAGCACATATTTGGAGCTTGTCTTTCTACTAATATTTACATCTTTGTCCAACAGTTCTTTTTTGGCTATGGGGTTACTTTGTCTTCACATGATACAGCTAGTGTTAAGTGCTGGCCTAGTCTAAGTCATAAGGATCTGTGTTGTTATTTATTTTATGTTTTATTCTTTCTACTTCTTTGAGACACCCTCTCTGCAGATGACTGAAATCGCAAAACAATGCCTTTATCCCTCAGAGATTTCTTTACTTCATCTCTGATATAAACCAGTGGCATACACTGGAGTGTTGGGAGTAGATTTGGAATGTCAGTTTATTCCTGAATAAAAAATTAAGCCCAGATCCTACAAAGACTATTACATGTCCTTAACTTTAAATATTCTGAGTTAGTCCCATTGACATAACATGGATCTATACATCGTGTGTAAATTTTACCACGTGTAATAGAATTTTCAGCCATGGAGCCTAAATTTGATTTGGCTGTGTTAGACTCACTTTTGGTGTTTACTTTATGGGCCAGTCTCTGTCACCTTTTAATAATTGTATTTTACTCCACAAGCAGTCCCTTTGAAGTTAATGGGACCACTCATTTAGTAAAGTACAATTCAACATGAGTAAGGGTGTGGGAATTTGGCCACCTCTCAATATTCTGGAGAATTAATCTTTGGGCAGAAATATTTGCAGATACAATATATTTTCAGTGAGTGTTAGAATATTCACAGAAAGTGCATTTTGAACTCATAAACATTAATATATTTGCACCAGACATGTGATGGCAAGAGTTTCACTCATCCAGTCAGAGAACAGTAATAACCCCATGTGACAGATGTGTTCAGTCAAAATTAATCCAATGCTTCTTGCATATTATAGGCCTGTACCTATGACAAAATGTTCATGAATAGAGCTGGTTGGAAATCTTCTGACAAAACATTTTCATTGGAAAATGCCAGTTCATGAAACCTGAAATTACTTGTGGAATTTCACCAAATCATTGTCAACATTCCAGTGGAACCCTGTGTGGTTCCCTGCCAGTTTGCCTGATTGGCTACTGGAGAGACCTGTGATGCAAACTGCTCCAAGGCTGGGGACCCCAGGCTTCCAGGGTCCATGGGTCTGGGGCAGGCCCATCATGTAGACTGCTCCTGGGCTGGGGACCCAAGGGCTTCCAGACTCCCTTGCCAACTGGGTCCCTGTATTGTTCAGTTTTTGAATAGGCAATCCTGGAGCAAGCCAGCCTGGGAGTCTGGAAGGCCTGGGTTCCCTGACCCCAGGGTAATCCACATGGCAGGTCTGCCCTGGAGCCACAGATCCTGGGAACCCTTGCAACTGCTGAGTGAAATTGATACTCTTGTGAGCTTCACCACTGCTAATAGAAATAGAAAGAATGTCAGTTATAGCCAGCAGCTGTCACTCTGGGGAGTATATTTTGGTTCAAAAACTCCATGTGTCAGTGTTTTCAAAAGAAAATTTAGGGATGGATTTCTGAATCAAAACAAAACCACATTTCAAAACATTAAAATTTCTCATGAGCCAGAAATGTGAGTTTAGGCCAGCTCTACTTGTGAACAGTCTGTGGACCAATGAATAATTTCAAAGAAGAATAAATCCGAGAAAATCATAAACTGCTCACAGACAATTTACAAAATGGAGAAAGAGGCTAAATTTGTTCAATAAATTATTCACCACAAATGATTCTCTCAGCTCTAGTGATGTGTAAAACGTTGCTTGCTGCTAGAGTATACATTTAGTCACCTCTACAGGGCCCTGAGCTCCAGTGGCTAAAACTGATTTCTTAAAGTTACGTACACTGCATTTTTTCATGCACATATTTCAAAGGAAATGCAATATAAAATTCTTTGCTGTGGGCACAGTGGGAAACCATGCTTACCACAGGAGTTTTTAGTTAGTGGGTTGTTCATCCTATGAATGAAATCCACTTCCTTTACATAAAGCCTTAGTAATCAGATGCTATATGAGTGAAGTGCTGGAGAGAGAGCTGGGGGAAGTGAAATCTACTGAACCAGAATGACATAGGTCTACAGTATGCCATTTGCTCATTACGTTGTGGGCACAGAATCCACCTAAAATGCATGCCATCACACGTGTAATAGCATCATTTGTCCAACCTATGCGTGGCCAGTGTAGAGACCTTTTCCATATAGGGTGTCTGGAGACACCCAGGAGCAGCTGTTGTGTTCACAAATCCACTTCTGTACTTCCCAGCAACCCCAGTGTGGGGCCTCTGGTACAGAAGGCCAGGTATAAAAATTTTGGCCAAACCTAATGTAATATAAGGTCCAAAATAAATTAATGAGTCTTTTTTTCCTTTAGGGATAGAAACATTAGGGCCAAATTGTTATTGACCCTTTAGTGAAAATGGGGAAGAGTGCAAGAAACTTCCTCACTGTGTGCCAACACTTACACGTGCAGTCCCTACAATAGACCTCATCCACACTAACATAATTACCTGAGTGTCAGCCACAGTCTCAGCAGAACCAATGATGAAGATGATTAACTGCAGTTATAGAACAGGAGAAACCTCATTCAGCACAGTTTCAGAAAACCATTCTTAAAATCCTGGTGAGATGGATGGTCAAATAGATATGAATTCTCTCCTGAATTTTCTGTAAACATCACAATCCACTTACACTCCTGGTTCCCGCTGACACGTCTTTGAGATATCAGCCTGAAAAGTTCCAAATGCAGCATCTATCTTAGACCTAATTTTCCTGGAAAATCTCATCTACAGATGCATGACGTTTACTGGAAAAATAAATACAATTTTTGATGTGAGCTAGGCAAGAAAGTATTTCAGGTTTGAAAAAACATTATTCTGCACGTTCAAAAGGCTAAGCATTTCAAGATAAAACATCCTGACATCTGTTTGTTTAATCTTCACTCTGCACTTTTTGAAGTTGAAAATTATGTAACTTGTTTAACAACTGGGGGAAGTGTGACAGTCTGAACCAAAACCACAGTTTTTGAGACAGATGTGCAAAGGAATGCCTGGAGCAGGAAGCTGCTTAACAAGGCAGTAGTTGAGAGAGATACAGCATCTGTTCAGGACTGTTTAATACACAGCAGAAGCAAATAAAAATACTTCTAAGAAGAATTTTGTTCAACAGGAGAAGGAAAAAACCCTGCTTTTCCATTTTTTAAAACCTATTGATGTTTGATCATAATTTTGTTATCGTTGTAGGGTAAAATAGTTCAACATAGCAAAATCGGAGGCAGCCATGTAATTACTTACTTACAGAAGTAAGAATGCAGGATACAGCACTAAATTACCGTAATGTGTTTTTAAAAATGGTTGTAAAAATGTGACAATTTGGGTTTGATGATTCTGATGATTAGGAGATGAATGTGAAAGCTACTGCATCCTTGTGTTTTTCCATTATAGGGTCTCCATGGCTACTGCATCCTCTCAAGTGTTAATCCCTGAAATTAATCTCAATGATACTTTCGATACTTTTGCGCTTGATTTTACCAGGGAGAAAAAATTGCTGGAATGCCTCGATTATCTTACAGGTATTTTTTTAAACGATTAATTCACTTGTAAAATAGTATGACCATGATTGTCACGTTCCCATCCTTATTAGACTCCCTGCATGGATTACCCATAACACAGGGGAGGGGAAGGGAGTGAGGGACAAAAGCAGTAGGTGTAGCCTTGCCTCTGTCCCCTGCTCCCTGCCAAGTGCTCTGGCCAGCACAGTTAAGTGGACATGGAGGGGAAAATAAGATGAGCCCAGTACATGATGTGCATTCCTTCCCCCCCCCACCCCCGATGTTGTAGCGATGGGGAAGTAGGGACTGAATTCTGACTCATAATCATAATTTGTTCCCTGTTCTACCCCTAGGCTAGTGTTGCTGTGCACTGCTTGTGTACAAGGCAGATTACTATTGCTGTTAAAGGCAGTTTAGCTGTATATTAGTAACCAGAAACAATTCTAATAACCAGCACGAAGGAATCAGCAACGAGAGAAGTATTTGTGTATTAACACATACAGGACCTTTCACCCATGAAGTACCTGAAGGAGCTTACAGTGTTCAGGGTTGTCTAACGTGTGGCATCTTTTTCACTGCTATACAGATTGATCCTACAGTTTTTACTTTCTCAAAGATCCCATTAAGTTAAATGGGAATTTTGCCTGAGTAAATCGGCAGGATTGGGCCCTTCCAAACAGATTGCGTAATCTACAATCACAGAATATTTAATCATTCACAAAGGAAAACAAATTGCTGAATCAAGAATGTTCCCTTTTTGGTGCCAGAATTAGAACAATTAATTTCAGTTTAATTAATTGAAAACAGCAAAAACATGGCAGCAACTCTATATTTTTGTACAGCCTGTAAGCAGCCATCACTGAGAGTGAGAATGTGGAAATGAAAAACACACAGCATTGTTCAAAGAGCACTTACAAATTCTGCCTCAGTTTTGATGGGATTTCACAAGGGCGTGCCATACACCATCAGAGGAGGCACCCCAGTCTTAATTCTGCCCCAGTTGGGATGCCAGCGTTCAACTACCCCCTTCCTCAAATTCCACCCACAAATGACCAGACTTCTTCTTGTCCCTTCTGCACAGTTCTGTGAAATGACACACACTCAGGTTTGGGGGAACAACATAATAGTTAGGTCTGTTTAGCTAGACATTTTTAATCTAACATTTTCATGGTTTGGCTATCCGGTCAAGAACAGCCTACGTACCCATGTCTTTACCAGATTAGTCTTTCATAGTAATAAATAATGTGTGGCTCAAATTGCAAAATACAAACAGGAAATCCAAAGTGTCCAAGCACAAAATACAATCTGCCTAGATTTCTTGTATCTCATACACGAGTATTGAAATAAAGAAATTATATATACACCAGTAGTCCTATATGCTTGGCTATTCTGTATTATAATTTGAAATCTTTAGGGCCAGAATTTACTCCCTTTCCTCGTGATGAGTAGTATTCTTAGTTGTTGAGGAGTTTCACTGAAAACAATGGAGCTATTTGTGGAATGAAGCTCTATTCACAATGATGAAATGTAGCAGAATTTAACGCTTTATAAGCGATTTCTATTCCATTGTGTTTCCTCACTCTTGATGTTCTGAAATAGTTAATTTTTTTAAAGATAAATTAGTACTTGGATTACTAATTAAAGAACTTTGCCCTATTACATTTACCACTGGTGAATAAACAACTTACAATGATGTGTCTATTTCATTGCTTTATAGACCAAAAGCCATAGGGGCTACAGGTCCAAGGATGGATTTTACATTCAGATGTTTAAATTTATTTGAAAGATTGGAAAGACACTTTCAAGCAAGGAATTCCCCTCACATCTTGAGGAATTCCATGTATATTATTGTAGTCTAGCTGGTTCATGAAATAAGTAATGCTCCGGAAACATCACCCATATTCTAGTTTCAGAGAAGGCTAAGTACACAGCAGGTGCATTGGATAAAATCCTCCCACTCTGTCTCAAATCCTCCCTGTATTCTGTGATTTTAGAGCATGAATATCTATACTCTTCAGTGGGAATCCCTGTGTGTGCACAAAAAGAGAAAATTCACACTGGTGTTTTCAAAGTGGATGAAGGGAATTAGGTATTCAATCCCTGTTGAAATTCAATGGGAATTGGGTGCCTCAATCTCTTAGGCTCCTTGAAAATCCCTCCCTTAGGTTTTATAATAGTTACCATTTAACCATCAGTAATAATAACTATCATCTTTCCCTTAAATTATTATTTATTATTTGTGCTATGGTACTGCCTAGGAGCCTCAACTGGGATTGGGATCCTATTGCACTAGGCATGTAAGAGAACGAAAGCACAAACATTTCAGTTTAATACAGTCCCATAAAATTGGATACCCCAGCCTAAATACAAAGATCAGTGTTTCCTTTTAACGATATTTTTCTAACCTGAAGGAATGGCAATATATGGAGAAGGAAGAATAAGGTACAACAGAGTTTAAAAAAACAGCTACAGTAAGTTATTCTGATAGAAAGTCAGGTCTTTCTAAAAGCCATGAATGTCAACCTCTAGTGTTTCAAAGAGAACTCAAGGTAGCAACACTGCCATAGACTCTTTCACAATATATCGTCAGTTAATACACACTATCTAAATTGCAGCAATATCCCTTTCAGAGAATTGTTTTCTTTTTCTTTTGCTTAAATTCCCCTTCTGGAATGAATGTTCTTATTTTAGCTGATTTTCATCCCTTTTTGTTAATACCCATATTCCCAAGGGTTCCTCGGTTTGGAAAAAAATACGCTGACAAGCTTCTGTGCTACAATATTTAGAGCAGCACAAATCATGGTCAGATCATGAAACACATTTGAGCATTTCCGTGTGCCTCGCAGTTGCCTCTTTTACATAAATGAAAAACGCTGTTTGGAACAAAGTCTACCCCTTTAATCCTTGCATAACACATAAATGAAATAGAACCTTTAAAATATAAACATATTTAATAGCAAAATAAAATTTTTAAAAAGTTACATTAAAATAAAGTTACTGAGAAAGGAACAATAGACTCGTCTACTGTGGGGTTTTTTAAGTGCTCATGACGGTCTGAGAACTGCCAGCAAAAAACATGTGTAGTCCACTTTTTCCTTTACTTTTAATTCAGGTGCAATTGGATCATTTTTGTACAGCCTTCTCTGAGAGTTATCAGTACCACTGACCTCATTGGGGCTATTCATATTAAAGCAACTTAGATGTGAAAGGATTTTTAAGATCTGTACCCATGGATGGTGGCAATTATATGACATGAATTCCTGGAGACTGATTTTTAAACTACCCATCTAAGGGTCAAATCATCCGTTTTTAAGAAGTTCCCATTTATGTTAGCAAGAAGTTGGCATCCTGAGGTCCCTTCCAACCACTGTTCCCTCTAAACTGTGCGCGAGCACGCAGATCCTAAACCCTGCGCACATGGCGAAACACCACGCGCACAAAAATTTGCACAGAAACACAAAAATTTGCACAGGGAACATTGATTCCGACCCTACATTTCTAAGTTCTGCCTAAAAATCTATGGTACAATATGGCCATAAAATCCCATCTAAAATGTGCACATTAATCTCAGAGGTGAAAGGGAAAGTACCCTACTGAGTCAGTCAGTTCCTTCCCCTAACAGTTGTTCTTGGTTTTTCACAGCTCCTAACCCACCAACCATTAGAGAAGAGCTCTGTACAGCTTCTTACGACACAATCACTGTCCACTGGACCTCAGATGATGAGTTCAGTGTGGTTTCATATGAGCTGCAATATACCATCTTTACTGGACAAGCTAATGTAGTTAGTAAGTATAAATCTTCTCATTTTCTGTTCTGTTTAATTGTGAGTTTCAGTAAATTACATACCTTCAAATACAAATATATACAGAAGTCAAGAAGAAAAGGGGAAAAAAACATAATTCCTATACATTTTTATTGCTCTGTTTCTATATTTAAAGTCCAATGACTTTTGAAAGGATTTTCAAATTCAAAACTTGTGTGGCTTGAATTTCTTGTTTGCATACATTTGCTAGGAGTGTAGTAGGGTGGGAGTTTAAAAAACAATAATAGATTCCTAATGGTACAAATACAATCCATCTCATAAGAGCAAAGCAGTATTCATAACTTTTTAGACTCTTTGTATGATGTTAAGTGAGTTTAAAATATGTGCACTGTAGTTATAAATTCTGAGCAGTGGTATTGTCAGTATAAGCAAAGCCAGATGGCGAGGGCCAGGGCCAGATTTTCTAAAACACTTAGCACTCGATAGCTCCCATTCAAACACTTATGGTGAGAATTTCAAAACAACTCATTACCCAATAAAACTGTACTCATTTGAAAATCTGATTTCTTTAGATTAATGCCTTGATCTGCCGAAACATTTAAGTATGTGCTTAACTTTAAGCAAGTAGTACTATTCATTTAAATGGGATTATTCATGTGCTTGAAGGTAAGATTTGGTCAAAGACTATTCAAGTGCTTATGTTCAAAAGCACCTATGTGACTAAGGAGCCTAAATCCCACTTTCAAAAGTGTCTGAGTCTCATTGACTTTCAGTTAGACCCATGCTCCTAAGTCACTTAGGTTCTTTTGAAAAAGTTTACCTTTAGGGATAAAAAATAAGGTTTTCCTACCAACTTCTATTTTCTGTAGGGCTACAGAAAGTAGGGATTCATTTTGGTGTGAAGCTTTGGGTGGAGGGATAGCTCAGTGATTTGAGCATTGGCCTGCTAAACCCAGGGTTGTGAGTTCAATCCTTGAGGGGGCCATTTAGGGATCTGGGGCAAAAAATGGGGATTGGTCCTGCTTTGAGCAGGGGGTTGGACTAGATGACCTCCTGAGGTCCCTTCCAATCCTGATATTCTATGATTCTCTCAGTGTATTAAGTCAAAGGGAGTAAACATCAGTGGGAAAAGCTACTGACATGGTGATTTTATTTAACTCAGTTTTTATAATTACACTAACCCTTGCATTGTCCTATATGACTTATAGTAGAACATTTTCCTTTGCCTTGATACTAAGAGTTTTATGAAAGACCAAATATAACTTCTTATTCCTTGTGGGTGAACTTGTTTCTAGGCAACTCTTCTACCAGTAATGAACCTCCTAATTTTTATTTCTGTAAATTATTAAAATAGATCAAAATCCACAAAGAGACTTAGGTACTTAAAGCCCAGATTTTTGGAAGAGGAAGCTGCCTGTCTTATACCTGTAGTCCAGTGATTAGGGTATTCACCCAGGATGAGGTAAACCCTGGTTCAAGCTCCCTACTGTCTATTGAAGAGAAGGACTGTGAACAGGGTTCTTCCACATCTCAAGGGAGTGCCCTAGGCACTGAACTATAGCAGCATTCTCACTCTCTCTCTCTCTCTGACCCAGTGCATATTTAATTATTTATACAGTGTGGAACAGCTTCAAAAGGAGAGACTGAGAAAGCCCCACTTTAGAATAATTCATAGTCCAGAGTTTAGGGCACTCACCTGAGAGGTGGGAGACCCCAGAGTGAATCCCTTCTCCCCTTCAGGCAGGATAGAAAATTGAACTGGGGTCTCCCACATCCCAGGTGAGTACCATAATTGCAGGGCTAAATGTAATACGGGAGGCTTTGTCTGTCTTTTCCCGTCTGTTTTGTGTGGAGTCTGGCAGGCACCTAAGCTGTCTGACTCCAGGAAAGGGGGTTCTGGCTGTGGATCACAAGCAGAGAAAGGTGCTTCCCTGCAGCCTGGACTTAGGCACCAATCTCTGTGAGAGGGGTGGCTCATAGGAAACACCTCTGACATCGGCATCTCCCATTGGCTAGTATAGGCAGCTCTTCACCTAACATGCTGGCTTTTGTGTGTCCCATTCTTAGTCACCTATCTCTCTCCATCCATGTAATAGGGATCACAGGTGCCTAACTCTGGCTTTGTGGGATCCCGTGATTTTCAGCATGATTTTTCTCCATCTGCATAATGGAAATAATACCTGGCTGATGAACTGAGAGGATGAATAGTCATAAATGTTTTGAGATGCTTTGATGAAAGTTAGTACTGTGTCTAAGTGCAATTCCTGCTGTTAACACCTGGGAATGAGGTGTGGTCTGAACACAGGCTTGGAAGCCTGGGATCTAATCCAGGTTCTAGCACTGACGCCTGTGGCGATGGTCAAGCGCCTCACACTCGCCACCTTAGTTCCTATGTCTTTAAAATGGGGTGAGCATTTACTATCCCCTCTAAATGGCTTGTCTGAGGATTACTTAGCTGGAGTCTGCACAGTGGTCTGAACATGAGTGCTATCACAGGATAGAGCATCATTTTATAAATAGGAATCCTGGAATATTGAAAGCACGTGCTTGTCAAATACTTGACCGAACCCTGCATTTAGTATTTCACTTGTATGCTTACTTCTTGTCAACAGCCTCTAAATTCTTAATAGAGCTGAGTAGAAAGGCCAAGTAAACTTCAGTATACACTTGTACGCCCTGGTTAACTGATGGATTTCATGCAATAAAGGCTTAAGAGTACTTCAAAGGAATTAGAGCAAGGCAGACAATAGAAAGAAAAGATTCTCTGATTAATCACTAACAAGCAGACAGAACTGTGCAACAATGCAGTGTGCTGCTTATTCTCTGACCCATTTTCATACATGGTATTATGCCTGACAGAAGGCATATTGTGGGGTAAAGAGAGCATGTCAGCTGCAGAACATTAGGGATGGGTTTGATGTCAAATATAAATGATGGCAGAAGTGATTGTAGTTTCTGCACCTTTGTAATCTGACACTTTCTGTTCCTTGTTTGCTAGTGAATAAACAACAAAGTATCTCCTTTTAAGGCTATGTTGTAGGCTTCACATGTGGAGGTGAGAGCTTTGATCTACAAAACAAGTATTAATGGGGTTTTGGTGGTGTAATATGATAATTTTTTGGAATTGCATAGTGTGAAATGCTCAGTGTATGCTATGAAATTTAATTGTCGCACTTGCTATTTTCCATACATAATAGCATTAAAGCATTAAATAAAAGTTAATGAATGAAGTAAACATCTTCAGAGAGCTTTTTATAAAATGTGTTTTATATATTTCAGACAAATGTAGATATGTTGTAGCAATATGTTGGACTTAATTACCCTATTTCCCCAGTTTTACATCATTGCGACCACTAAATTCAGTGGACTTCCTCTCTTGATTTATACCAGCAGAAATCAAAATCAGTCCTGTGGTCTTTGGAGAAACTGATTTCCCAAAATGTTTATGGCTTCTTCAGGTCTCTCTCAAGACTGGAAAATGGGTGGCTGTTTGTTTTAATTTTACTTTCATCTGTAAGCCATGGAACTGTAAAGTTTTATTCTAGGTCATAAAAATGTATAAACATTATTCTACTTCTTGTAAAACTTCCTTTTTTTCTCTCCGGCTGAGGTAAAGTCCTGTGCCTCATAGTGGAGATACCATTTCCTTCTTGCAAATACCAGTTCCAAGGGGAGAATCCCTACAAGCGTGCCCTGATTTCTTTGATGTAAACCTCTGTAACATGATACGGTCCAACTTCCAACCATACTCAGAGATTTGTCCACCAGCCTCCTGTTTTTACCCAAAGTGTTCTTGAGTGTATGGGTTTTTTTCTTCATGTAGATCATGTTCTTTGTCCTCTAGTGGAGGTGAATCTTCCTGTTTTTATAAAAAGAAAAGGAGTACTTGTGGCACCTTAGAGACTAACCAATTTATTTGAGCATGAGCTTTCATGAGCTACAGCTCACTTCATCAGATGTATGCCGTGGAAACTGCAGCACCATTTCCAGCACAAATCCAGGTTTTCTCACCCTCCACCCCCCCACACAAATTCACTCTCCTGCTGGTGATAGCCCATCCAAAGTGACAACTCTTTACACAATGTGTATGATAATAAAGTTGGGCCATTTCCTGCACAAATCCAGGAGAGTGAATTTGTGTGGGGGGGTGGAGGGTGAGAAAACCTGTATTTGTGCTGGAAATGGCCCACCTGATGATCACTTTAGATAAGCTATTACCAGCTGGACAATGGGGTGGGAGGAGGTATTTTTTCATATTCTCTGTGTATATATAAAGTCTGCTGCAGTTTCCACGGCATACATCTGATGAAGTGAGCTGTAGCTCACGAAAGCTCATGCTCAAATAAATTGGTTAGTCTCTAAGGTGCCACAAGTACTCCTTTTCTTTTTGCGAATACAGACTAACACGGCTGTTACTCTGAAACCTGTTTTTATATTTAACTTTCCAAGAATGCAGTGGAATACTGGAGTGTTAACCTCTTGAATTTTGAAATAAATGGTGTATTCAATGGAACCCTCTTACAGTGAATTATTTTTCCCAGAACAGTTTAGTGGAAGTGGAAGTTCCCTGTGTCTGGGTATGCAGTCTTCATGTTGCAATCTACTAAAACAAATTATTATATTTTAATATAATGGAGTTCCAGTAAAAGATGGTTTCCCTATATTTGTGGTATTTACATACTGCCACATAGTAAAAGGCATTCTTCACTTCTTCCCCGGCCACCCCCAAACAATGCATGCAGTGGCTGCTCTTACTGCAGGTTACCTCCTACAGAGAGTGTCTATCCATTTCTATCCGTGAGTTAGTCAGGAGGAAGTAGCTAGAGTACTGTATCAGGCCAATAGGCTTCTTTCCCCAGAGGCTATGTGAATTACTTTGGATACGTACCCACACATTCTACTTATGTAAGTTGTTGTTTTGGAATCCATTTCTTAGACCTGCATTGCCAGATTTTCTACACTTTCCTGTCTTTACTACATTTCCCTCAGCAAAAGCATACATTATTAAGAGATTATTATGAATTCAGCAAGAAAAACAAACCTAAGCTTTACTGATGCATTTTGTGTCCAACATAATAAATTATAATATCTTTTATTAACTGATAAATTTGGAGGTTAAAATTTGATCCAGGCCCTATTTAATACAGGAAAGATTATTTCCAAATGTGGCCAAATTTCTTGACTACCAAAGACCTGGCAGCACTGTTTCTGTAACAGTGTAGAACTTTAAATTAAGTAGTTTTTTATTACAGTAGTTATTCTCAAAGCTAATATTATCTGAGGAGCTGTTTGCACATTAGCATCTCTGAGAAGTAGCTAATCATCTGTAATCTAAATACTGTAAATGTCTTTTCATAATTACTGTGTGCTAGTTGCTTTGCATGCAGTATAATTTTTTTTACCCCTTTTGAATCATGTGAAACATAAATCATGTAAAAAACCTAGTACTTTTTTAACTTCATAGAATTTCTTTAGTACACTACAGTAAAGGTCATGGAATTGTTTTAGTACACTACCGTAAAGGTCAGCTTTCAACTCTTTGTCTTCACTGTATGCAGCACAATGTGTTTTTGAACAGCACTCATGGCTCTCTCTCTCTCCAAGACCAAATACAGGAGGCAAAAGATTAATTCTATTACTCCTGGTCATTGAGAGAATCAGGCCTGCTATATATATATTTAAAGATACAGTATAAGGTGAAAATCTACCCTGAGTTAGATGGCTACAACCCCCAGGAGTTCCATCATAGAGGAAGTTCATCCCTGTCCCACAAAAAGAGAGGACAGATGGTCATGTGGTTAATGTACTGGACTGGAACTCAGGAGATCTTTATTCAATTCTCAGCCCAGTCATAGACTTTCCATGTGACTTTGATCATCTTAGGTCCCCTTCTGTTAAATGGAGAAAATAATACTTCCTTTGTCTAGTTAGATTGTTTTATCTCTTGGACAGTTTACACTCTTAGGGGCAGGGTCCATGGATCCAATTGCAGGATCAGGTCCTAATCTAGAACCATATGCTGGTTTACATGGTACATTTAGGGCCTGATTCTCGTTTACTCCCACTTTAAGGCCCTTTACGCTGCCAGAACAATGTAAAGAGACTTTAGTGTAAATGAGAATTAAGTCTTTAGTCTGAGATTTTCAAAAGTGCCTGAGGGGGCTAGGTACCCAACTCCCACGGAAATTCAATACAGGCTGGGTGCTTGTCTCCCTTGGGCACTTACTGTCTGAGCTGTTTCGGTGTATTCCTTGGGGCACAGGTTGTGTTTTCCTCTATTTTTTGTAAGAGTACCGAACACATCACTAGAACGTAACAAATTATTTATTGTTGTTATCCTCACTGCTTGTTTATTATGGCCTTGAGCACGCAAAGAATGGCGGGAGAATAGAATTTTTATCTTTAGTTAGGTAAACTGTTGGACCTAAAGAAATTGCAAGGATAAAATTTTCAATAGTTAACTCCATTGAAAGTCAACAAGACTTTGTCTTTGACATTACTGAGAACTATGAAATTATGAAAATTTTACTATGTCTCTTCATATAATTCTTTAACTGATTAAAAGAGATTTTGTATATTAAGAAAAATTCCATAGTACTTTCTCAGTGAGTATCTCTTGAATGTATAATAGCCAATGTTCCAAATGTGGGATAGAACCAGGAAAACCTCAGACTGTTAAAACAGTGTTCAAAGATCATATTGCTTAGGAAAAATTGTTATCTATTTAACAGAAATTCTGTCTATATTAATTTCATCCATGTGGGAATGTGGAGGGGGAAAGTTATATATCTGTCACCTTCTCCCACTGTCATTGCTCCACTGATGTGAGTTGGTAATAAATTTATTGAAATAAAGCATTTTTAAACAATTAAAATTCTTGGGAGATTAGATAACCTTCCTGTGACTTATGTGTTCCTGGTGTAGTTTAAAAAGAAAAGTGTTTTGTTAAAACAGTGTAAATTTTAGTAGCATTTACACATTGGGATTTTTCCCGTCTGGTTTTTCAAGTGCGTCAGCAACCAACCCTGGGGAAATAGCTTTACAAATTATTACCTCCAGATTGCAGAAAACTTAATTTTTTTTTTCAGCAAAAACTCACACATCCTGCATGGGCATCACTGTACTCACTACACCATTTCAGGATGTAATTTAAATTCCCTAAATTCTTCTAGGATACATACATTGTTTTGCCACCTGCAGGAGCCGTAATTCTTAATGTTTAAAGCCCTAGATTTCTGAAACAAGAACCCTAAATCTACAAACAATATGTGCACATGCTGTGATTAGGAGCAGTCGTGTCTCTCAGCTGCTTCTTCTACACCTGTGCATAAAGCTTAATGGTGCTGCTGTGGCATTTAAACTATTGGCCATGGTAGGGAGTCAAGGATGCACACGGTCCTAGCAGCAAATCCTAGAGGCCTGTGAAGTGTTCACACAAGCAGGTTGCTGAGTTGGCTGATCGTTCCTAATCCTCTTTTTCCCCTTTTCCCAGCTAACTGGGGTCAGGGTGCTGGATCAGTCTTTTCCAGGCTTGCCTGTCCAAAGCTTGTTCCATATTCACTCCATTCTCCTCCGTTCCTAATTTTCTCCATTTCTTAAAAGAAGTGGCTATTCTATTATGTCTGCCCCTGGAATAGAGTGGGAGACTAAACAAAATGTTCTCTCATAAGTAATAGTTTTATATGACTCTGGTTGGTTGTCTGTACTTGTTTTAGATCATATTATAATTGCAGTTGGAGGACATCATCATAACTTTACTTTTTCAGCTTTTGGGGCCAAAGAGTTGTTTGGTCATGTGACAGCCCTCCAAGGATAATCATCAAGGCCCCCATTCAGGAAAGCATCCCTATTCAAATGAAATTTAAACACATGTTTATATGGATAGAGTTAACCATGTGTTTAAGTTTCCTCCAGAATGGGGCATTGATGATTGTCCTTGGGGGCCTGCCACATGACTAAACAAAGCTTTGACCCAAAAATATTCTATTTAAAAACATTCTGTTTTATATCAATAGACACAGGCTGCAGAAGTTTTCTCAATGACCCTCTAGTAGCAAGATATCCTGATGTCTTAGAGTGGTATAGTTATGCCAAGATCCCGAGGTCTAAATTAATGTTCGGATTGTTAAATAAGTTAATAACTAATATGTACATATAGTTAATTTTATAGCTAATATGTAACATATGTACATATGTAACATATGTAAATCTAGATGGTGAAACCCATAACAAATGTATCTGCATTTTTTTACAATTCCTCACATGCCTGTTTGAATGCAAGTTTAGACTGACTTCATTGAGATCATTTTAACTTCATCATCCTCTGATGGATTGCATCCAGTTTTTAATGTTGTCAGATGGTTCCACGGCAAGCTACAAAAATGTACTTTAATTAGAGAGTTCTAGGGATTGATACAGATCTCAGATTTCCAGGTCATTTAATAAATGGCAATTAGGGTATCAACAAAACTAACACAGTACTGAGGAGCATAACTCTCACTACCACTGCCTGCCTAACATGGGCCTGGAAGGATGGGGCATACCCAGCACTAAGGGTTGGATCTTGCTGCGATGAGCACCTCCCGTGATGAGCTGAGTCAGTGGGAGCCGAAGGCTCTCAGCACTATCCAGGAGGTTTGCAGTGCTTTGCAGGATCAGACTCTAGAAGCAATTGAAAAAGAAGTGAATGGATCTGGTGGCCATTCATAGAATCAATCATGGAATCATAGAATATCAGGGTTGGAAGGGACCTCAGGAGGTCATCTAGTCCAACCCCCTGCTCAAAGCAGGACCGATCCCCAATTAAATCATCCCAGCCAGCGCGTTCATGGCCTTATTCTGTGAGGCTCTGAGTCCATCCTGTGAGCTGAGTTCCTTCCATCCCCAGTCACTTAACAGCAACAGACCATGTTCATCACTGTGGTGGGGGTGTTCAGCACCAGGCAGGATCCCTCCCTAAATCAGTTTTTAAAAAGCAGCTCTGTATAGCATGGTGTAGCCGCAACTGAAATAGGGCCTGAGCCTGCCCAGTGTCAAACCCTGTATTTTTCCAGTGCTTGATGTGGAGTCTCTGATTGCAGAATGTTCTGAAACCACTACTGGAAGGGATTCTTTTTTTTTTTTTTTAAACTGCATGTTGGGCAGATTTGTTCTGATAGAATGGAGCTAAAATAGTGAATGTGCTGGTGGTGACTGAGGCCCCAATTCAGGAAAGCACTTAATTACAAGTTGAAATCCATCCTTGAGTCCCATTAACTTCAATGGGTCAGAATGGCTGAATAGTTTTGCTTTCCTGAATCAAGGCGTGAGCTTGCGAGGTTGCACATGACTGTTGTTGTTGTTGTGGACACTGGGTAGATTCTAGGCATACCACCATAGGAAGGAGCCTAACCCTTCAGTCGTTGAAGTTGGCAGCAAACTTTCTTAGATATTAATGGGAGCAGGAATAGGACCTCATTTAGATGATATTCCATTGGTTCCAGTGGGACGTCAATCAAGTATGGCATTAGCATCGCAAAAGCTGGAGGGAAGGACCACTATTAAAGCGCTGAAATCCTTCAGGAATATTTTATTAAAACGGTATCTATCCACAGCATCGCATTATCCTTCCTAATGAGAATCAAAACCCTTTTGGTGCATTATTAAATTCTCTCTCGAAGCCCTTGTTATTCAACACTGTTATTGCAATAGTGCCTAGAGGCCTGTCGGGTCGGGGTCCAGTTGTTTAATTCAGAATAACAGAGTAACAACTAGCAACAGCAGTTGCTGCATAACTCGTGCTAATTTTCTATAGTATCAGTATATATTTGGTAGTCAAAGGCCAGGAGGATGGTCTGAGCAGTGTAATGCAATTGGTAGCGTACTTCCCTGCCCTATGCTGGGATCGTGCCCAGGGCTGCTTTTACTTCCCTTCTCT
Organism: Lepidochelys olivacea; assembly: GCF_965140295.1. Taxonomy (NCBI): domain Eukaryota; kingdom Metazoa; phylum Chordata; order Testudines; family Cheloniidae; genus Lepidochelys; species Lepidochelys olivacea. The sequence goes on along the minus strand of NC_140411.1, from coordinate 134,866,098 downwards.
CATGAGCAAAAAACTCACTCATAGAATAAAAACCAAAATTCAGTAGATCTGTTTCAGAGACAGAACAGGGAATGGAGAGATACTGCTGTAGGCACCATACTATCGGTGCTAGACAGCACTGGAGCCTCTGCAAGGAAAGCACTGGGTTCTTTTCTCAGGGGATGGGTGGATGATGGATTTGTCTGATCTAATTTTCCAGCATCTTTGTGAAAAAACTGAGTGCTGCAAACTGTTCCTTACAGTTTAAAACTCGTGTAGCGGATGTTTGGGAGACGTAAATAGGGTCAGGGAGCTCACTGGCTTACGAACAAAGAAGATACCAGAATTCATTTTTGCTGTAAAACAACAAACAAAAAAATGTTTCAAGTTGGGTAAACACAGTTGTTGTTCATCTTGACAGTATTTAGTATCAAAATACCAGTATGCTTGATGTGTTAGAATAGGCCACAGAAAATTGGAAATCTGCAGACATTCCAGGTCTGCTTTCTACAAGATAAAATACAAAAAAGTCAGTTTAGTGGCACTGCAGCTTGGTAAGAAGAAGAATGGTGTGAAAGCTATGGACCTAGTCTGGGAGTTAGGAGACCTGGGTTCAATTGCTGACTCAGTCCAGGTGTTTTACCTTGGGTAAGTCACTTAGTGTATGTCTACACTGTAGTAAAAGACTCAGGCCATGGCCACTGATTGGGCTTGTGGAGCTCAAGCTGTGTGGCTATAAAATTGCAGTGTAGACGTCTACTGAGACTCGGTGCTGTGGGATTTTTATTGCAGTGTAGGCGTATACTCAGGTCTGGATTTTTATAGGTATTTATGTGTTGTGGTGCTCAGCTTTGCAGCCCCTAACTCTTTTAGCAGGTTAACTCTCATTTTCAAAATGGATGTAGACATTTAGGAGCTGAAATCCTGCCTAAATCCCTTTATGAAATTGAAATTTAGGCTCCTAAATCAGTTAGGCATTGCAATGCTGAGTGCCGCAGTGCTTAAATATCTATAAAAATATGGGCCTTCATCTCTCTCTGCCTCAATTCCCCATTTGGAAAATAAAGGTAATACCTCCCTTCGTTGTTGTGAGGATAAAATCCATTAATAATTGTGAGGCACTCTGATATTGTGGTGATGAAGGCTAGATAAGTACCAAGACAGAAAGAATGAACTAATGAAAGACCATAGAGACAAAGCAACACAGTTAAGAAATTAAAAGATGAGTCCTAAACTCGATCCTGAATGGGCTTGCAAACTAAAAAACAAAACAGCCTGAGTTAGGAAGAGAGTTTCCAACGTAACTCTGAATTTATTCAAGTCTCTGTACCCTATCAGCATAGTTCTTTTTTATATGATCTCCTTGTGTGTGTTTTTTCTTTCTTCACTTTTTTTTCTCAAAAGGTTTTGTGCTGGCACCAGTGTATCTTCATGTATAAAAGAGTCTATTGTCAACTGGTAAAAGTCACTATCCATCCTTGTTCCCTGCTCCCCTGGTAAAAGGCAGGATAAAAGGTCAAAACTGCCCTGAAAATATTCTGGCTTTTAGAATGTGTTCCAGCCCCAATGAAGTTAAAGCCTGAAAAAAACTTCAATCTTCTCATCCAGTGCAAGATTGTTCCTTTTTGTTATATTTTCCAGTCTTAAATTATTATTCTAATTATTATTTATATAATGTAATTACATGCATATATCATTATTAACATCATTGTTATTTCTATAAATGTTTATAATGCAAGAGTACCTAGAGGCTAATTAGACTGGGGCCTATTATACCAAGCACTGTTTTAAACACATAGTACTAGTAAATGATTTGTCTCAATGAGGCTTCTACCAAATCTTGTAGGAAACACTTCCACAGCTTAATAGATCTCACTGTGGGACGTTTTCCCCTTTTGGTTTAGCCTACGTTTTTCTTTCCTTCGTAGCTTCCTTCTATGTTATACCCTCATTTGGATGCATCTCACACACAATAAAAGTTTATAACTGTATACAATGGAAAGCCGTACTAACCTTTCCCAACTAACCACTGGGAAAGAAATCAGAAAAGTAGTAAAATAAATTATAAAGCATGCAATTACATCCATCTGGCAGAGGGTAGACTGAAAAGATGACACTTGCACAATACCCTGAAGTCTAACAAACTTAGGCTCTGATAGACCGCCAAGAGATGTAATATCTGCAGTTGAGATCTCTCCACCACCAACTTGCTTCAGGTCCTCAAAAATGAACATTAAGGGACTGTCAGCAAAAATGCCTTAACAAACCTCATGGCAATGAATCACATTAGTCTTTTAAGTCCTAAAGCATACAACTCAATTCATTAAGTCAAAAAACAGACTGATGGCATTTCCACATCCTCTAGTCCTTAAGCAATAAACCATTCCTTGTCTAGGGACAATTGAAAGTTCCCAGAGTATCCACACATCAGTGAATCATTTCTTAAAGGTCCATTTTTCATGGTTGGTTACATATACTAAGAGTTTAAAAGGTTCGCTGGTTGGGTGCAGGAGAAATGCGTCAGTGGAAATTAGCGAACCGGTTGGTTCAACACTTAAGTAAAGCACTTAAGTAAAGAAAGAGGCAAGTGTCTTGTGGATTGTTTAATAATTCCTGTTCAGGTTAATGTAAATATTCATGAGTGTTCAAAGTATGTCTCCATCAGTTACAAAGTATTTAGTATGTTATGACTAATGTGTTTGGTTTGAAATTACAGGTTTATGTAACTCAGCCGACAGTTGGATGATTGTTCCAAATATCAAACAAAACCACTACACAGTGCATGGGTTACAGAGTGGCACTAAGTACATCTTCATTGTCAAGGCCATTAATCAGGCGGGCAGCCGAAACAGTGAGCCAGGCAAGCTGAAGACAAACAGTGAGTAACATGGAATCCAGCAAACACACAGGCACTCCCACACTCCCTCTCCTCCCCACTGTCCTTCATAGGTTTGATACTTGAAAGGCGCAGGAGTATAAAGCAAGTTGCCTTCTTTAAAGTGCTTTGCACTTAAGCTGTTTATTTTTCACCCCATTCAAGACTGCCAGAGTCTTCAACATGACAACACAGGGATCTCTTTTATTCCTGAGGTCCACTGAAGTGTCCACATCATTGAAAATACCACTAGCAGTAGCAACATCAAGAAGAAATTAGTGAAAAGGTTTCTTTGGGGTTTTTTTTTTATTACTTCTCATATTGTCTTGCCCTTTTCTTCTACCATTATAGGACATTTTATTTCTTTAAAAATTTAATAGGATGGTCATTATATTGTTAAAATGAGCTAAATTGGGTCCTCTTGGATCCCTGTTTTATGATATTGGGAGCCTCCCTGAATTTATTATAAAAACTATGTGGAGGTGATGGAGTCAGAGATCTCACTTTTAAGAAAGTAATTGAACAAAATTATTAGTGGATATAGCATAGCACTTTAAAGCAGTGGTTCTAAGCTTTTTTCCATCTGTGGTTTCTTGTCATGCCCTAGCCAATCCCATGATCCTTTTAGACTACAGATGGGTTTGGGTGTTGGGTAGAGAATGTTGGGGCTGGAGGGGCAGTTGCTGGGGGATAATGAAAGTGTTGGGAGATTACTCTGGGGGAGCTGGTGCGTTTCTTCTTCCTCCCCTGTCTAGCTGGCCAGCACTCTATCCCTAAGTTACCGACATATATAAACAACATCTGCTACTAAAAAGAATGTATGTAGCAGTAAATACAGTTTTAAGTAAAGCAGGCATTTCCCTTCCTCTGAAGGACCCATATGGGAAATGGCAAACTTTCTTCTCTTTTCACTTTGAGACACAATGTGACAGACAAGCAGTCTTTATTGTCAGGTACCTGTGACATGATCTGGCCTGATGCAAACCAGTACAGAGAAAGAAATGTTTCAGATGATACTTCACTAATACAAAGACTAGAAAACAGGTAGAGAGACATGTAGAAAGTATTTTGCTGATACCAAGTGGTAGAAGCTAGCAGATACTGTTAGCATCGGTGGGGAAAAAACATGTGTCATAGCCTACGTTCTAAAAGGTAAATCTTACCCTTGATATATGCATAATTCTATGTATGTTATGAAAGAAAAGATACCCCTACATCTAAAACCATTCCTTCATCTTTAGTATCAAAGTAATAGTGATTGAGACAGTGTTGGCCCAACCTTTTCCTTTAAATGCGTAGCCTTTCTGATTTCCTAGAGATCTGAAATAAAGCATACTGAATATCACTTTTCAGACCTATTTCATTCATCTTTTTATGCCAACTTCAATTATTTCAATTCCGCTGCATAGGAATTACTTAGCTCTTCTTTCACAAACACTAAGGAATTCACATCTTGATTTAAAGTGCACATTTATCAATAGCATAAGGTCACAGAGCCACTGAGAATGCTCATTTCCACACCCCACTCGTGTAATCAGATCTTCCACTTATAAGAAGATTTGCCTTTATATGAAAGAGGATAAAGGAGAAAAAAAGACTCTGTTGGCCACTGGTGATATATTTTTTCCAATTGTCCTTCAAAAATTCTCTGGCAGAAGTAAAAAGATCTTTCTGCTTTTTAACTCAGGTAAGCTTGTCAGAGTCAGAGCAGGCATTATGTATCTACAGAGTTCGGTTTACCAAACTGCTTCCTGTTACTGTCTACACACCCTGTGCTATGGCAGAAGATACCTGCCAACAGCAACAACAGTAATGTTTTTACACCATATTGTTTGGACCAAGTTATAGTTCATTTCCTTCATTTTAATTCACAATATCCGCGATTGTCAGCATCCCAGTGTAAATAAAACCAAGAGAGAGTAAATGAACAGACCAGGATAGCACTTCTTCTGATTTTCAAACTTCATTTTATGGGATTATGAAGTAATACATTTTCTGCAATAGTGATAAAGCTATTATTGTAATTTTTCATTCTTGGCAAACTAATAAGAATGTGAGGTACTCTAAAATCTAGTGTATAACAAAAAAAGCCATAATGAGAGATTGCGTGTTTATTGCAATTCAATTGTAATTTCACTTACATGAAAGATTTAGAGCAGTGGTTCTCAAAGCTGGTCCACCGCTTGTTCAGGGAAAGCCCCTGCCAGGCCAGACCAGTTTGTTTACCTGCCGTGTCCGCAGGTTCGACCGATCACGGCTCCCACTGGCCGCAGTACGCCGCTCCACGCCAATGGGGGCTGCAGGAAGGACAGCCAGCACATCCCTTGCCCTGCGCTGCTTCCCGCAGCCTCCATTGGCCTGGAGCGGTGAACTATGGCCAGTGGGAGCCGCAATCGGCAGAACCTGCGGACGCGGCAGGTAAACAAACCGGTCTGGGCCGGCAGGGGCTTTCCCTGAACAAGCGGTGGACCGGCTTTGAGAACCACTGATTTAGAGTATTCAAGTTAGCTCAGACAATGAGCGTGACTTTAACACGGGGCTCTTCTTAGATATAGCTAGTACTTCAATCTATCTGAACACTAATCTACAAAGATCATCCTTTTGTTGAGTTAGAAGGCAATTTGAACTGGTATATTTAAGTCTGGGCCTGTTTCAGTCCAGGGTAATGTTCCAGAGAAGAAAATATGTCGTATTATATAGTCTTATCTGTTTAACATCCAGATTTTATTATTCAAATATATGACCTTACGTGTGTTTATTAAAATTAAACAAACTTTTCCTTTGTCATCCTTCTGTGCGTGCCCAGGCCAGCCATTTAAACTGGACCCCAAGTCTGCCCACAGAAAGTTGAAGGTGTCCCATGATAACCTGACAGTGGAGCGTGATGAAACCTCTTCCAAAAAGAGCCACACACCCGAGCGATTCACCAGCCAAGGGAGCTATGGAATAGCTGGAAATGTGTTTATCGACAGTGGACGGCATTACTGGGAAGTGGTTATAAGTGGGAGTACATGGTATGTGTCACATTTTTAATTACTGTAGTACCAGAAAAAGTTGCATTTGTTTCCATGCTAGTACATGTCAGTGCTTCCTAAACAAAATTGAAACATCATTCTTCAGTAAGAATAACAGATTGAATATGAAAACAGCTTGATGGTCCAGTGGTAACTGCTACACAGGGGAGTCAGATTAGGTTCCAATATCCCTAGAGAATGGAATGCTGTGGATACATGTCTGTCAAGGTTACTCCCCCACTCTGAACTCTAGGGTACAGATGTGGGGACCTGCATGAAAAACCTCCTAAGCTTATCTTTACCAGCTTAGGTCAAAACTTCCCCAAGGTACAAAATATTACACCCGTTGTCCTTGGACTGGCCGCTACCACCACCAAACTAATACTGGTTACTGGGGAAGAGCTGTTTGGACGCGTCTTTCCCCCCAAAATACTTCCCAAAACCCTGCACCCCACTTCCTGGACAAGGTTTGGTAAAAAGCCTCACCAATTTGCCTAGGTGACTACAGACCCAGACCCTTGGATCTTAAGAACAATGAACAATCCTCCCAACACTTGCACCCCCCCTTTCCTGGGAAATGTTGGATAGAAAGCCTCACCAATTTGCATAGGTGACCACAGACCCAAACCCTTGGATCTGAGAACAATGAAAAAGCATTCAGTGTTTTACAAGAAGACTTTTAATAAAAAATAGAAGTAAATAGAAATAAAGAAATCCCCCCTGTAAAATCAGGATGGTAGATATCTTACAGGGTAATTAGATTCAAAAACAGAGAGAACCCCTCTAGGCAAAACCTTAAGTTACAAAAAAGATACACAGACAGAAATAGTTATTCTATTCAGCACAATTCTTTTCTCAGCCATTTAAAGAAATCATAATCTAACACATACCTAGCTAGATTACTTACTAAAAGTTCTAAGACTCCATTCCTGTTCTGTCCCTGCCAAGAGCAGCATACAGACAGACACAGACCCTTTGTTTCTCTCCCTCCTCCCAGCTTTTGAAAGTATCTTGTCTCCTCATTGGTCATTTTGGTCAGGTGCCAGCGAGGTTACCTTTAGCTTTTTAACCCTTTACAGGTGAGAGAAGCTTTCCCCTGGCCAGGAGGGATTTCAAAGGGGTTTACCCTTCCCTTTATATTTATGACAATGTCCCACAGTGGGCTGTATGGTGTAGGGGATGAAGAGGAGCATCCCTTCATTGGCTGTCATGTGGAACAGGGTTTGCGGCCTCTGGGGGTAGCTGTATCCACCGTGTTTGGTCAGAAAGAGAGACACCATGACATGGGATTCAAGGGTTGTGATAGTGCTAGAAATAAATGGAAAACTGGTGGGGCCTGGAGTGCCCACCTCCGGTACAAAGAAAAGTGCACATTTGCTAATGCCACCACATAACAGGCAGAAAAATGCTTAATAGTGTATTTAGCATAAAGCAAGAAAACACAGCTGATATAGAAAAAACCTACAATAACACATATGAGGTTAGCCCCTGCTTCCACCTGAGGAATGTAAGCCATAAAAGCTTCTTCCCTACAGGGCGAATCAGGCCTTCATGCAGGGTGCCCAATGATGAGACTTCCCCTGGAGGTCATTGTCCGAGTCTGTTTCACCAGGACATCCCACCAATCCTACCATTTGTTTGGCAAAGGAATATTGTCTCCTACAGTTGCCTCATATGGCGCAATGCTCAATCCAATAAACTTGACGCTTGAATCTACATACCTCACAGAGGCCTAGCAGAAGAGGTTCTTTGAAGGCAGAAATGGGCATTCCATGTACACTTTAATGCTTTTTTCTCCTCTTTCTGCTGCACCATGTATTGAATCAGCAATAAGAGATCACATTAATAGCAAATGCAACAATAGAAAGTTATTTGGTTTATTTAATTAACGGGCCCTATATTCTTCTGTTCAGGAATGGAAATTTCCAGACGAAGGATTAGAACTCTGAGCTGTTTAGCATGCAGCAATTTTCCTTGTCAATAAAAAAGGCCTTTATCATTAGCTAAGTGTTCCAAAAATTGCCATAGCATCCAAACTGTAAATAGCAATGTGGACGACAAGATTTGCATGACCTGCCAGTCACAACATTGGGAGCAGGGAGGAATATTAATTAAACGTGGTATTATGGTTATCCTTCACTTAATGAGAACGTAACATGCATAAACAAAAGAGGACAATGCATTCCTTAGAGTCTTTCAGGGTAAAGTTTAGCCGTTATTGATAGAAAACAGCATGGCACAAACCATTGGTTTTCTAGACTGTTTTTGTTTTACAGGTATGCAATTGGTATTTCTTACAAGACCGCGCCAAAACATGAGTGGATCGGAAAGAATTCTGCCTCTTGGGTGCTTTGCCGTTGTAATAATGCCTGGGTGGTGAGACATAACAGCAAAGAAATTCCTATCGAGCCTGCTCCTCATCTCCGTCGTGTTGGGATTTTGCTGGACTACGACAACGGTTCCCTCGCCTTTTATGATGCTTTGAACTCTCTACACCTTTACACTTTTGACATAACCTTTGCACAGCCTGTGTGCCCCACATTCACTGTGTGGAATAAATGTTTGACAATTATAACAGGCCTGCCTATCCCAGATCACTTAGACTGCACTGAGCAGCTTCCGTGACTGCTAAAAGCAAAGGGATATAATGTCAGTTTTCCAGTGGACTGCAAAAATACTGCCCACAGGAGCTATTTGAATATGTGGCGTACAAAATATCCCTGATGATTCCAGCCAGAATTGAAAGTGGGTATCTCTCTTTGCTGTGTATTTTGTATTAAAGGGCAAGAAATGGCTTTAATAATTTCTCAGAACTATTTTGTATTTAGTCTCTTACAGGAAGATTTATAAATTATTTATATAAAGAACTCCCCAATTTGGCTATTTGGATTACAATTCATTGCTTTTGCACATTAAGGGCCCCATTCACTAAAGTTTCACAAGCCTTTTCTACAGTTTTATTTTACAAGGGACAACTAGCAGGAATTTTGTTTCCTGGAAACTGTGCAGCGGACACATTGATATACTGTTGATCTTACATTAAACTCCAATCTTATTGTGTGCAACATCTCTCTACTTCCGTTTTGCACACCAGAACGTGCATACCAAAAAAATGAAATAAAATAAACAAGGGAGGAAATGGAGTTATCCAGTACAACAAAAGAAGAAGGGTTTCTTTACTTCTGTTCACTAATAGGTCTGCATGTAAAACTTATTCATGAAGAAACATATGGAATCCCTTCTAGAAATGTCAGTGGATAAATCATCCAGTGATTCCCATCTATCCGTGCTTCACTTTTGTCTCTGGGAAGTTCAGTAAGATCACTGAGGATTTGTAAGACTGATATCATCTCAGAAAATCAGCAACATTGGAGCAGCGCAACCAATCCAAGGTCTGACTATATCCTGATTTGATGAGATGATGTGTCATTTAAGGTTCCATTATAATTGGAGATGGCTTAGTTCTGACGGTCGAGGTGTGGGTGTATATCACTGATTTTACAGGTACACCACAACAATCCAAGCCCATACATCTGAAATGAGAGATGGACTACTTACAACTGATTTTAAACTAAATGCAAGAGTTTCAGTGCATCGCACTGTAGTGTATCAATAAAGAAGAGCAAAGATATCTGGTATATGGATGTTGCATTGAGAAGCACTGTACTGACGTTCATCATAAAATCAGCCAATGAAACAAAAAATGCGTATTGTTGCATTGGGTTGTTTGAAGGGATAGAGTTCTCTTTGTGAGTAAATGACAGCTTTGCAGCAGGAATGTTTGTCTATCTGAATTTCACCTGCACATATGGGATCTAAGTTAGCCCTGCTGTTAGTGGCTGCAACTCCACTGAGATAAGTGGAAGCTGTACGCACTGTATATCCCAAAGCTGAATTTTGCCCATTAATTTTTTAAAACATGAATAGGGCCCTTTGTGAGTATTACAATATTTCTATAAATATAAAATTATCATTTGGGAGATTCCTGAGAAACATTTGAAATGTGGAAGATGGTATGATGCCTTTTAAAGATTTCCTAGAGAGACAGTGAATGGGGTTTTGTTGATAATATGCAAAGGATGAAAACATGCCTTCATAGAATAAGGATAAATGGAATACAAGCGTAATGAAAGGGTTGGCTCAGTCATTTTAAACCTTGCTTTGGGTGTCCTTTGAAAACGACCCTTTAATGCACTTTGTTCACCACTGGGCCCAAAATGAAAGGGTCTCAAGCTTGGCTTCAGATTTTTTAAATATTGACTCTCCAGGTACAAAGATGTACTACAGTTTGCCTTATGACAGTAATATGAAAAAAGCTTATGAGGAGGCTAATGAATACATGACTACAGGTTTTGTTTAAACAGAGATTAATTACTGCTCATGTTCCTTTGATTCTCTATACATACCCTGTTTACTGTGGAATGAATGGGGAAAAGTATCTCTCTGACAGCATGTTGGTTTCAGCCATTTTATCGCTTCCTGCCATGGCAATGTTCCATTGTTTACAGAGAGTAGCCACTGACCTTTTCTGAGTTGACATATGTAAGGGAAAATATGTACATACTCGATGACAGTGTTTACTCTAATGTCTATGATGATATAGAAAAGGGCCCCCCAAGAACTTTAAAAAATTTCTGAAACAGTGTTTTTTGTAACCAAATGCGCTATTACCAGTGTGACTTGATGGACATTGTTCAGCTGATCTGGCCTTGACTGTTTGAAAGGCAGTTGAGAAAGCATGAAAGTTATTATACACGGCAGACTGGGTACAATCTGTCAAAAAAACAAGGGTAAAAAGGTGCTGGGAGGGAAGAGAGTGACAACATGGAATGGATGTCAACTTTCTACCTAGAAGAACAGAGTATGTCACTGCAATGTACAAGGCACCACACTTTTTCATAGAAACGTTATTAAATATATCTGGAAGCTAGTTTCAGAAAGGGGCAAACTGACAACAGTTCAATATTCGATCATACAAGGTTTGCAGAGATCAAACTGGATTGAAAAAGTATCATGAATATTTGGAGGCTTTTCTCCCCCCTTTTTTCATTTTAAACCCCACACATGCGTTTACAGGTTGACGATGGTTTTGGCTGAGAGGGAAAAAAATGGTCTGGTATCTAAAATAGTAAACCTTACCATGGGATTTATATTTCAACAGTGAATACTTCATTTTAAGCCAAACCACGTTCCTCGAATGGACTATTAATTCTATCAGTGCTCTTTGTGGATGTATGTGTGTATATTATATATGTAAAATTACACACACACACATAGAATTGTGTGTATATTATATGTATGTGTATGTAATTATACATATGTAAGTACAGATTAATTGGCAATAAATTAAGTGTCCTACCATCCCTTTTAGCTTATTATTTGAAGCATTATGTAGTCTGTATGGACTATGATTGGGGAAACAGTTTGCTGTGCTTGGTGTTTGTATGGACATTTTCAAAAATAAAAATCTGTTTATTTTACAGTACTTGATTCTATGCCTGATTATACAATAAAAACATCCATTTCAAAACTTGGCTTTTGTGGTTCTGTGGCATTTTGCATGGTCCATAAGAATAAAACGAAATATGGGGGGACCAGCAATCTTAAACCAGTAACTAAAACATGCTGCTTTTACAGTATATGGCAGAGCTGGATCAGGTTTTCCTCTGGTATTCTGAAACTGCTGAGACTGTCTGACTGCCAGTGAAGCCCGCATGTGCACAATGATCATTTTAAGGCTGTAAATCCAAGTTGGGATTCAGTGGAGCAAACTGTGGAACCCTGATAGGAAACTAAGTGCAAGAACAGAATGGCTGAATGGCTAGGGGTGTTGCTCAACCTGGCTTACAGAGACCAAAAGGAAAGCTGCTCACTGACATAGCTTTTCCTCTGACTGCTACTTCTCTCAACTGCTCAGGCAAATGAACCTCATTGAGCAGGGGCTCCCCATCCATGGTCGAGAGAGCATTTGTGGGTGGGCTGTTGAGATTTGGCTGATCATGGAGGAATGGCTTCTTCTCTTTTCCAGCTGCTACATCGCAATAAAAGAAGCTAGAAGTACAATGAATATTTTGCAGACATTACTCTTCTATGTAAGCAATTGCTGTAGTTGCAAGAAAGATGATATAGACTCATCAGTGGGAGAGGTGAAGGTGGTCCATGTGACTACCAATGGGAAGGGAGGATGGTGTGTGTGATTGCAAATGGGTGACTGAGCCTGATGCTACATGTAAGAGATGGTAGGTCTATGACACAATCCTCTTCACTTTGACCATCATCCCTCTCACCCACTTTCATGGCCCAATCACAATCTATTTCCCATCCAGGGCCGGCCTTAGGATGGTCGACATTGGCAACTGCCCAGGACACCGTGGTTGCCGGGGGGCACCATCAAGAGAGTGTAACAATAACAGCTTGAGAACCTCTGAGCTAGATGAACCCTTCTTATGGGTTGGGTTAAAACCCCTTTGAGGTTGATAGGTGTTAATTCAATGAACATAACTGTAAATGTAAGAGCGACCTAAGACTAAAGGTCTGAATGAATCCACACAGGAGCTCTTGAGTTCAGCATTGTTTTGGGTGTGTAAGAGAATACACAGATACTGAGGTCACAGACAAGAACAGAGAGAGGCAGAAGAAAAAAGGCAAGTAAAGCCAAGCAGGAACCTGAAAGCACAATGTGACCCTGGAACAAAGCGAGAGAGAGAGAGTGAGAGAGCTTTTGGGTCTGTTAGCCAAAAGAGGGTGGAGGCTGATAAGCTAAGACATTGTTCCTTTTGGTTTGTGGTTCCTTCTGTGTTCAGAGACACAGGACTTCATACGTTCCCTGTAAAGGAACAAGATTACATCAGAGAAATACCTGGCTACCACTAATTTCTACTCCCAACTGGAACACCCCCAAGGCCTCAAACTTTGACTAGCTGCTTGGGTCAATACGGGCAACACTATCATCACTCATTCAGGATCGAAAGGTTGACTCCTGCCTGTGGTAGGCCCATGGTGCCAGCGTCCATCACCCCTTCTTACATTTTCAAACAAGCACCTTTGTCCTTTCTCCCTGCTGCCTCCAATGCTTGGGAGAAGTTCCCCCTAAACATCTGCAAAATTAATGCATTATTCTCCTTCAGAGCTCTCCTTTACACACTCCTCTCCTGTTAAGCTTACAAAAAAAAATGACAACTGGCTGCTAGTGCAGTGACACCGCAGTCTGTCATGCTGACCAATACTGTCTCATTGTTTTCCTTGAAGAAAAGGAGTACTTGTGGCACCTTAGAGATGAACCAATTTATTTGAGCATAAGCTTTCATGAGCTACAGCTCACTTCATCGGATGCATACTGTGGAAACTGCAGAAGACATTATATACACAGAGACCATGAAACAATACCTCCTCCCACCCCACTCTTCTGCTGGTAATAGCTTATCTAAAGTGATCACTCTCCTTACAATGTGTATGATAATCAAGTTGGGCCATTTCCAGCACAAATCCAGCACAAATCCAGGTTTTCTCACCCTCCGCCCCCCCCCCCCCCACACACACACACAAACTCACTCTCCTGCTGGTAATAGCCCATCCAAAGTGACCATTCTCCTTACAATGTGTATGATTATTAAGGTGGGCCATTTCCAGCATAAATCCAAGTTTAACCAGAACGTCTGGGGGGAGGAGTAGGAAAAAACAAGGGAAAATAGGCTACCTTGCATAATGACTTAGCCACTCCCAGTCTCTATTTAAGCCTAAATTAATAGTATCCAATTTGCAAATGAATTCCAATTCAGCAGTTTCTCGCTGGAGTCTGGATTTGAAGTTTTTTTGTTTTAAGATAGTGACCTTCATGTCTGTAATTGCGTGACCAGAGAGATTGAAGTGTTCTCCGACTGGCCGTCACCTTCAGCCCCCAACTAAAACCCCTCCAACACATTATTAAGGATCTACAACTTATCCTGAAGGATGACCCAACACTCTCACAAATCTTGGGAGAAAGGCCAGTCCTTGCCTACAGACAGCCCCCCAACCTGAAGCAAATACTCACTAGCAACCACATACCACACAACAGAACCACTAACCCAGGAACCTATCCTTGCAACAAAGCCCGTTGCCAACTGTGCCCACATATCTATTCAGGGGTCACCATCACAGGGCCTAATAACATCAGCCACACTATCAGAGGCTCGTTCACCTGCACATCCACCAATGTGATATATGCCATCATGTGCCAGCAATGCCCCTCTGCCATGTACCTTGGTCAAACTGGACAGTCTCTGCATAAAAGAATAAATGGACACAAATCAGATGTCAAGAATTATAACATTCATAAACCAGTTGGAGAACACTTCAATCTCTCTGGTCATGCAATTACAGACATGAAGGTCGCTATCTTAAAACAAAAAAACTTCAAATCCAGACTCCAGCGAGAAACTGCTGAATTGGAATTCATTTGCAAATTGGATACTATTAATTTAGGCTTAAATAGAGACTGGGAGTGGCTAAGTCATTATGCAAGGTAGCCTATTTCCCCTTGTTTTTTCCTACCCCCCCCCCCGACGTTCTGGTTAAACTTGGATTTATGCTGGAAATGGCCCACCTTGATTATCATACACATTGTAAAGAGAATGGTCACTTTGGATGGGCTATTACCAGCAGGAGAGTGAGTTTGGGGGGCGGGGGCGGAGGGTGAGAAAACCTGGATTTGTGCTAGAAATGGCCCAACTTGATTATCATACAGATTGTAAGGAGAGTGATCACTTTAGATAAGCTATTACCAGCAGGAGAGTGGGGTGGGAGGAGGTATTGTTTCATGGTCTCTGTGTATATAATGTCTTCTGCAGTTTCCACAGTATGCATCCGATGAAGTGAGCTGTAGCTCACGAAAGCTCATGCTCAAATAAATTGGTTAGTCTCTAAGGTGCCACAAGTACTCCTTTTCTTTTTGCGAATACAGACTAACACGGCTGTTACTTTGAAACCTGTTTTTCCTTGTACTCCCCTGGCTGTATCCACCTGTTGTCTCTTGGCTTATGCTTAGATTGTAAGCTCTTTTTGTTCTGTGTTTGCACAGCACCCGCACAGTGGGGTCCTGGTTCATGACTGGACCTCCTAGGTGCTACAATAATACTACCAGTAGTAATAATTAAAATGTGCCCACCCTATGGGAAAAGTTGGAGACCCCTGACATAAAGTGAAACACATATTCTGCTCATAGAATTTTAGAAGATCAGGGGTGGAAGGGACCTCAGGAGGTCATCTAGTCCAACCCCCCGCTCAAAGCAGGACCAAACCTCAACTAAATCATCCCAGCCAGGGCTTTGTCAAGCCTGACCTTAAAAACCTCTGAGGGAGGAGATTCCACCACCTCCCTAGGTAACGCATTCCAGCGCTTCACCACCCTCCTAGAAAAATAGTGTTTCCTCATATCCAACCTAGGCCTCCCCCACTGCAACTTGAGACCATTGTACCTCGCCCTGTCAGTTACACACCATGTAAGTCAGAAGTAGCTCCATTAACTGCAGTACTCAGCATCTGTCTCAGCTAGCCCAGCCTCCATGTGGGAGGAATATCAATACTCTCTACATCAGAAAACATAGTAAGACTATATTGACAACACATTTAATGTTACTGTGTTGCGTTCTTTACTACAGTCATTCTTGGGAGGGTCAGCACTGGCAGCTGTGGGAAGGACAACTTGGCTTGGAAGAGTACTCAAAGAGCAGCGGGGAGTAAAGGCATTCCCAGTTTTTCTGTTTTAATTAGTCGGGTACAACAGCTGTCTACTAACCCAAGTTCTGCTCTCAGTCTAAGTCCATGAGACCGCCTCAGCGCTGCAGCTACTCCACTGTAGCATAGATGCTTGCGAACGTGACGGAAGAGGTTTTTCGGTCACTGGAAAATCCACCCCCTCAAGAAGCGGTCGGTAGCTAGGGCAATGGAAGAATTCTTCCACCTACCTAGCAGTGTTTACACTAGAGCTATAGTCCTCTTAACTACATCTCTCAGTTGTATGACTTTTCCACACCCCCTCAGCAACATAGCTAAATTGACCTACGTTTTAAGTGTGGACCAGGCCTCAGTTACACCAGTGTAAATCCCAGACAGCTCCATTGAAATAAACAGGGAACTTAATTTGCTCCAGGGTCCACATCGCACAAATTGCCATCATACTTGATTTCAATTGACAACTCCCTCCCTTCCTGAGTGGCTGAGGGTTAGCTGGACATAGAATCTTAAATGTTCCCACTCCAGATTAGGATTGAAGTCCGCTAGTGTGGCTGTTTGGGGAACCTCCCTGCTTACCTGTTATATGTCCTAACTGTGCTCAATATGTAAATAACAGAGAATTTCACTCTTCATTGCTGCCAGTCTGGCTCCTTTCACCAATAAAATGTAAGCAGAGTCTGAATGAACTCTCCCCTGACATCTAGTGGTGAGCTGTGGAAAAAGACTTCAGGACTGATCTTGTTTGCATGGACTCACCAACCCTGCCTAAGTACTCAGCATGATGGGATTGCTTGCCCAAATGATCACTTGTAGCTGTGATGGATCCCCAGTCTCCTTGTTATTGTGGCAGGAGTAATAAAGGGTTGTTATGTGAGCCAAAGGCAGCAGAACTGTACCTGGCATACCCTGATGAAAGGACTCACCCTCAACTGAACAGCACTCGCTAGACAGGGGACATAGGTTCCAATGCCAATGAGTGGAGAGAAGGTGGGGGATAGGTACTTGTACCTGGTGGTGTGGGTTCTGTTTAAGGGTACCAGACACGGTTTGCCCCTTCTGCTCTTCATGGTACAAAAAAGAGCTAATTTAGACTGAATTGAGAGTCTTGTTACATGCTGCAGAGCTGAAATCACTGATGTCTAAGTATTAGATCTACTTTAGGACAGTGTCTCTATTGTAAGAGACTGCCCAGTGTGCACCAGCAGTGAGGCTCCCCCACTAACAGCTGAAATCACTGAGAGCTAGGGGGGGGCTGAAGACTTCTTAGTGTGGCTAGCAGGGTGGCTGGTGGAGAGGTGCGGCAATTGGCTGTTGGAGTGACGAGCAAGTGCCTGAGCAGCAGAGCTTATAAGGTACCTGTTTCCCGCCCTTTTCCCTTGCCCCTCCCCACAGGGTGGGAGGTGGACTCTGCGGATGCACCTCTGAACTTTGGGGTTGCACTGGACAAGGAAAGCAACTGTGAGTGGGGTGCAAAGAAGGGATGGGCACATTAAAGGGACTTTCATGTTGCTAGACTTAAGAACCTGAGGGGAAAAGGACACTGCCTGAGGGGGTGGGTCTTTTGCTCATGGTTTGTGTTTATGAACCCTAGGTGTGGTGTTTTCCCAAATTAATGCTGAGTGAATTCCCTCCTTTTATTAAAAGATTTTGTTACACTCAGACTCTGTGCTTGTGAGCGGGGAAGAATTGCCTCTTAGAGGTGCCCAGGGGATGGTGTGTAATTGTCCCAGGTCACTGGCTGGGGGCTTGAGCCAGTTTTGTGTTGTGTTGCTGAAAGGGAACCCCTAGATACTGAACCCGGCCCTTGTTGCTGCTGGCTCCACCTGGCAGAAGGGTTACATAATATTTACTGAAAAGTAAGGGGGGAAGCTTACTGCCTTTCATTTTCACAAAAGATGTTCCAGCCTTCATAAACTAGCGAAAATTTGATAATTTAGTCTCTCCCTCCCCGACCCAGTGGGGATAATTTTTAAGTACTGCAGCCTTAAAAGTGAGATTCTGGTGTGTTTAGTTATAAGGAAGGTTGTGACCCTTTCTAACTTTTTTCAGCACAGTTTTTCTGCCATATGATTGACAGTGTCATTAATAGTGCTGTCTCTGAGAGAGGGGGAACTGCTGGGAAAGACAACTCAAAAATATAGGATGGGTGGAAACCTGCCATCCCTTCTTTTCCCTAGTGTAGCTGCATCCCCAGCTATATATATATAAAGCAAGTCTGCACCCATCCTTCCATCTGTTGCTTCCCTCCCTGACCCCATCCTACATTCCACAATGACACAGAAATATGCTGTTTAAGGATGTGTTTGAAATCCTAATCTGAACAAAAGCAGCAGGAGAGGGATGTCAAGCCCTCAGGCCCTGATTCTCCTCTCACTTACCCAAGTTTTACATTTGTTGGCTTCAAAGCAGTTACTCCTGATTTACACTGGTACAGGTGAGAGGAGAACCAAGCCCATAATCTTCAGATTCCATTGGGGTCAAAAATCCAACAAAGCATGAACGCTTGTGCTATCAGACCAGCATTCCTAATAAATCATGTCTCTGGAGTGGGTGCATTAGCTGCTAGAAAAGCCCACCCCGTTTCTCATGAGCTGTTTCTCAAGTCCAACACAGGTGCATTTTAAAACGTACACTTCAATTGCATTCTGCTTGGGTGAATTGTTCGGGCAATGTTATACCATTTCCTTAAGGCAGTATGCAGAACAATTCTCTTGGCAGGTACTGAGTTACATTTAACATGGGAACAGCTGGGACATAAGGTAAGACACAATAAAGCAGCATCATTCTATTGTTCCTGTTGTTTCTGTTTAAAAAATGGAGGCTGCCTAAAGCAGTTGAAAAGTCTACTTCCTGCAGCTGTTTATCATAATTTATATATCTATTCTAGTGTATGGAGAGGTTTCCTTTCAAGGAGCATTGGACCTTTTCTTTTTAATTCCTCCCGAGGCTGCTTTGTTGTTAGAGGTTTTCTAAAAAATCCACTGTAGCACATAATGGGTTGCAATCAACCCCCTGAAAGATGTACAGTAAAAGCATTGTTGTGTCTCCTGCTGGCTGATGAATGAAAGAAAACTCGAGCTGGTGGAAAATGAAATAGTTTTGAACACCAGTCTGCCTTTCAAATCACATGAAAATTTTCCTGAGAGTGTTTTGTTTCTTTTGAAATTTTTGTATCTTTCCATAGGGAAAAACACCTGACCTGGGTATAGGTTTTGGGTTCTCCCCATTTTGTGGCTTTTCTCTCCTTGTTCTTTCCCCCACCCCGGAAGTTTTGATTTTCAATTTAAAAAATAAATGTTTGCAGGAAATGAAACAAATATACAAAATAATGTGGGAAAAAATTACCTCTTTTCCACCAGCTCTCATCAAAACTACAAATGGAATAAAAACAATCAAATCATGTAGAAAAGCTACAGCTGATCTCAGGGTTTGTCTACATTACAGCCACTATAGCAGCAGTGTCACTGTAGCACCTCTGTATTGACTCTTCCTACATCAACATAAGGGCTTTGGGGGCGGGGGGGTGTCAGTGCAGTTAATTCATCTTTTCAAGAGGCAGTAGCTAGGTTGATGCAAGAATTCTTCCACTGACCCAGCTGCATCTACACCGGAAGTTAGGTTGACCTAGCCTGGCACTCAGGGAACTACATTTTTCATAGCCCTGAATGACGTAGCTTGCTCAATCTAATTTTTAAGTGTAGACCAGGCCTCAGACGTAGACTTTGGCAGTCACTGTTCTGATATTATCTTATCTCATCCACCTGACATCAAGTGATGGCCAAACCTAGTAAGTTCTGGAGATTCATTCTGAAGGGTAGTCCTCATCTAAACCTGCTAGTGAGGGCACTGAGCTGGAAATCTAGTGAAATGAAAACAGCTTTAGTCTACTGGACTAAGCCTAAGGCTGGGCATCAGCAAATGTAGATTTATTTTCCAACTAGCACTGACATTTCCTTTGACCTTAGGAAAGCCACATCACCCTTCTGGCTCAGTTTCCATCTGTAAAATGGGAATAATGATTCTCCCCTACCTTTGCACAGCACTTTGAAATCAATGGATTTGAAAAGCACTAGATCAGAGGTTCTGAAACTGTGGTCGGCGAGCTGTGTTCAGGTGGTCCGCAGATAGTTCCCACTAAGATGCGCACCTGGTCGGCAGCACACAAGAGAATGAAGAGCCACTCACCTAATTAGTGGAGCCGCACAGGTGTGGTGACACTAATTAGGTGGCTGGACTCTGGAGAAGACACACATGTAAGGTGAGGGGTATTCTCTTGGGGAGAATAGGGGGTAGGTGGGAGGGGGCAGTGGGGTTAGAAGAGGGGTTGGGGGGAATTTGGGATGTGCAGGGCTGCGGCACCCAGAGAAAGAGGTGACTTTCACCAGCTCCAGGGCTGCAGCTGGCAAGGGAGAGACCCCCCTTCCCAGCCCCAACTCGGGGGCTGCTGCAGCAGGGGAGAGAGGGAGAAACCCCCCTCCTTCCAAGCCCCAGCTTGGGGGCTGCCACGGCAGAGGAGAGAGGGCACATCCACCTCATTAGATAGGTAAGACTACTGATATTAAAATATGAGTTGTGTACTTTTTATTTGTAGAACAAAAAAACGTTAATTATTATTAAGGGTTTTTTTTTAAATAGCACTGATATCCAAAGCTCTTTACAATAGTTAGCAAATGGTACAAACAACATTTGAAAAGATGATTAAGTGGTCCGCTGAGACCTTCAGCAATTTTCAAGTGGTCTGCAAAAAAAAAAGTTTGAGAACCACTGCACTAGATAATTGCAAAATATCAATCTTGGTTAGTAAATTTGGTACTTTCTTATTTTGACCTAGTGGAAAATACCGTGGAAAGCAGACCTTTCTCATAAAATGTTAGGTAAATGTTTGTGGCAAAAACAACAACAACAAAAAAAACAATCCAAAACCAGGATATTCAGAGGCCAAAGAAGCTATCACAGCTTTTTTGAAACACAAAATCATTTTAGGATCCATTTGAACATGGAGCAATGATGCAGGTCAGTCATGTTCCAAGGGAAATAGAAGTAGCTCAAATGAATTCATCCTTGTCACACAAATAAGTAGTGAGTGATACTAACAAGCAGAGAGGGTCAAATAGTAAAAAAACACATATATGTGAATATTTCTGTAAATATATGGTTTGCTCAGTTTCTCTTCTATTGATTGGGTCATATTTAGAGGTGGGAAGAAAACAGTTTTCCCATCGCATGACAATTTTTTCCATCATGGGAAAACGTCATAATGTCGACAATTTTTGTGAACCGGAAGTCTTGAAAAAATATTGGCTTGGGTCAATCAAACAGTTTGTTTTGAAAATTTTGAAGTGTTTCATGAACAGTTTCAATTCTGACAAATCAGCATTTTTGGAAAGAAAAAATGGCTTGTTGAAAAAAATTCCCACCCACCTCTAGTCATGTCATTCCATGTATTTGGATCAACACTAGGTATCACAAGCAATGTAACTGTTTGCGAACCACCCAGAAGCTTCTTCATCTAGACTGTTCAGCCAATACTTAGAAATACAAAGCCAGTCATAGAAATCAGGATCACTTTGTGAATGATACACAAATAGAAAGAACAGCCTAAATTCACCGCATCCATTAATCCCAATGCATTATTCAAACAATTCTACAAACAAGTCTTTCTCATTAGAGTCTTGATGGTGTTGTCTTGTGGATAGGATGAAATATGAGTTCATCATCTTTGAATCTGTGAAGTGAGTGTTCCACATTATTAATACTTGGAAGTCACTCAGGATGAATACATTCAGTACAAACACCAGTACTGGAAACTGAATAAGCTATTTGCCAGTTATAAGACTGAGTTACTGTCTAGTTATGAATGGCATCATGCATATTTTAAGTCTTGTAAAAATAAGCTTGTTACCCATACTAAACAAGTGCTGAATTTTACATAGATGTATGAAGAGACTCTATGATTCTGAATAAAGTAACAGAGTGAGTTTGGTACAGTGATGTGCAGAATCGATAGAATTATTTTCATAATGTACCTGCTCTTGGGTAGGTTATCATGCCTGAATGAATATTGTAGCATTGAGCCAAATCATGTTTTGTCCGAGATGGGAAACCAGGATCCTGACCTTTTGTGTCCATTAAAGATCCCGTGGCATTTTACCACAAGAGCAAGGGTCACAGAACCTGGCCAAATGTCATCTTTAGTAATGAAATAACCAGGGGTGGATCATGCCTCCTGAAATCCATCTTCTGTGGGGAGCCTTTACATACACCCCTCTTGCATGGGAGTCGCTCAGCCATCTGTTCAGCAGCTTCCCCAGCTTCCATGAGCAAGCTCCACTGGATTCAGGAAACCACAAATGGGAAGCGGATACATACTGGTAGGACTGGGTATGGGGAATGCACATCTTCCTCCAATCAGCCTAATAGGGTCAGGGAGGAAATATTCTACAACCTGGACCATATTATACTTCTCCATCTCTATGGTAAGGGGGACCCTCCATTTAAGGTGGGACCTTTCCTGGGAAGTCCTGACAACATAGCATCAGTGGAGTCACACTATCAGGCAGCGGGTGGGGAGGAGTGCACCTGAGAGCCTGAGTTAGTGCAGAGGCACAAAGCCACCTTCTCATGCCCCAGGATCTGTAGGGTTTGTGAGCAGGTCTTGCAGCCTGTTCTGGGTAGAGCTGAGCAAAATGTTTTTAGAGAATAGGAAATGTGCCAGAAAATGTATTTTGGGGGAGGGCGCCAAAAATGATTTGTGAATTCGGGTAGAATGTGGCAAAGAGGTTTGGCCAAAATTAGAAATGTTGAAATGTTTCCTTTTGAAAATGTCATTTTGAATTGACACGCGGACCGTTTCATTCAATCCAAATGGAAAGAAAAAACAAAAGAAATCAATCTGAAATGAAAGTATTATTAAGTATTATTATTATGGAGAGGTAGTGGGGCTTTCAGTTTAGGTAATGAACTGAAAGATCAATTATTCACTCAGTTCTAGTTGGTGGGGAGGGAGTGGAGATATGTGGCATACATTATTCCACTCTGCCACAACCCTCAATGTTCTATTTGGGAAGAAATTGCTGTGAAAGACCGATGCTAGTGATCTTCTGATTGTCCAAGCTGAACAAATATAAAAAGGAAACATCAGGTTTGAACTAGTTTTAATGGTGAATTCTCTGTAACTTGAATTCTTTAAACCATGCTTTGAGGACTTCAGAAGGGCTGCCAGAAGCTGGGAATGGGCGACAGGGGATGGCTCACTTGACAAGTACCTGTTCCGTTCATTCCCTCTGAAGCACCTGGCATTGGCCACTGTCAGAAGACAGGACATTGGGCTGGATGGACCTTTGTTCTGACCCAGTATGGCCATTCTTATGTTCTCAATAACTCAGACAGAGGTTAGGGGTCTATTTCAGGAGTGGGTGAGGTTCTGTGGCCTGCAACGTGCAGGAGGTCAGACTAGATGATCATGATGGTCCCTTCTGACCTTAAAGTCTGTGTCTATGAGCCATCAACAGCGGGGGGAAAAAAACCTTGATTTTTATAATTCTTTAATTTTAGATAATCTATAATGTTATTAATCACATCACTAAATAAATGTGTTTGGGTAAAATACAGGATTTATGCCAAGCACATGGAGTAAAAAACCTTGGCCCCATTAAAGTCAACAGTAATTTTGCAACTGACTTCAATGGAGCTGAGATTTCATGCATATGGACTACATCCAAGGTGAATTGGTGTATGTGAAATTCCTGTTGAATATGGAACTCTCCACCAACTAAAGACTGCTCTAACAACTGAGCCCTTTTAAACTTTTTCAAAGGAAATTCTTCACAATGATGCTACAGTGAAGAGTCCCCCTGGGCAAAAAAATAAAAGCTAATCTGTTTGGCAACAGAACAAAAGACTCTTAAAACAGGATTCACTTATGTACTTTTTTTATGTAGATATTCTTGTATTTGTATCTACTATATTAATAATATGAGTCAGCGGAAATACTTTAGACTCCAAACTCTTTGAACGGTGTAATCAACAATGCTAAGTGTTTTGTTGGTAAATGTACGAACAGTACCTGATATTATCATAGCTAGATACTTTTTTTTAATAGAGATCATGGCCAGTTTGCATCTGCTCATCCTATCCTGCATTAGCTAATTACCACTGATAAATGTAAGCCATCCACAGATGATATCAAACCTGGAACAGCTGGAATCAAATTCATGTGGGAGCATCATTCTATCATCTTGACACTAATAGTATGATAGACTGCACATAGGAATCAAAGTCAGTCTGTAGCAAAGAATGATTTAGCTTGTGTCATATAGATTTTTGTGTACAGAATCAAGATTCCCCTACACAAATCTCTCCTGGTGGGAATACAACTAACCCACTGTGACGCTGTGGATCAGAAAGATGACCATGTGTAACCTTGTCACTACCACTGTTATACAATTGCAACAAATCTTGTACAAAGTAGGTCATATAAGGTGTCAATGGAAAAGTTACAATCTATCAACTATGATTATCCCGGTTAAATCTATGTATCGTCTCTGTATCTGAAGTTATAAATATTGGCTATGCATTGGTAACTGATACCTGTTCTGTATTCCTGGGTGACAACCACCAGATGTATTTACATCAGGACTGTGTGTCGATGGCCCAGTAAGGACACTTCATTCTAACAATGGGACAGAGAAGAAACTCATTCCACCCAATAGGTCTTCCTGCAGATGACTCAAACTCCGTTTGGGGTGAGTCTGTCCTATTTCTCAGCAGTCTGGCCTAAAGTTGGCATCCTCAGCTGTGACCCACTTAGGCATGGTGACACCCACAAGTTTCAAGGAGTATGTGAAAGAGCTTTGAAAAATGTGGGTCCTTACACATTGATATTCATTAAATGCTGGTCCTTAAAGCAGTTATGTTAATGTGCAATATGCCAGTGTCCTCGGGGTGGGGTGGGAGGGGGGTAAATCTTTCTAAATAAAGATGTGGATGCTCCAGAACAGCATTTGTCAAACTGGGGTCTCCGGGGGTACTCCAGGGGATCCGTGGGCCACGCTGAGCAACTCTTCCCACTCCCTCCTTCAACTTTTCCCCCTCCTTCCCAGCATCTCCCTCACACTGGGGAACAACTGTTCCCCGGTGTGAAGGAGGCGCTGGGAGGAGGGGGGAGAAGCAGGGACCCTGGGTCCGTGCCGCTCCTGGAAGTGGCCAGCACGTCCCTGCATCCCAGGGATGAGGGGCAAGGGGTCTCCATGTGCTGCCCCCAGCCCGAGCACTGACTCTGCAGCTCCCTTTAGCCAGGAACTGTGTCTAATGTGAGCTGTGGGGGAGCTACTTGTGGGCAGGGGCAGTGTGCAGACACCCCGTGCCCCCCCCACACACACACCTAGGAGCTGCTGCCAGAGGGATCTGACAGTCACTTTTGGAAGCTGCTCAAGGTAAGCAATGCCCCCCTCATCCCCTCCTGCACCCCAAGCTCCTGCCCCAGCCCAGATCCCACACCCAAACTCCCTCCCAGAACCCACATCCCCTCCTGCATCCTACCCCTCTGCCCCGCCCTGAGCCCCTTCCAGCACCCAAACTCCCTCCTGCACCCCCTCCCACACCCAAACGCCCTCCCAGAGCCCACACCCGCTCCTGCACCCAACCCCCTGCCCCAGTCTGGTGAAAGTGAGTCAGGGTGGGGGAAAGCGAGTGATGGAGGGAGGGGGTGGAGTGAGCGGGGGCATGGCCTCAGGGAAGGGGGTGGGGCCAGAGCTGAGCAGGTGGAATTGGGGGCCCCAAAAAATTTTAAATCAAAATGGGGCTCCTCGGCTTGCTAAAGTGTGAGAACCGCTGCTCTAGAGCCCTGCTGGGGTTCTTGGCTCATTATATTTAGGCTATCAGGTTTTTAAGAGGATCTACATATGTAAGGAAGGGCTTGTCTATGCTACCACTTTTGTCGGTATAACTTACGTCACTCGGGGTGTGAAAAAAACACACCCCCTCTGGACAGTGCTATGTCAACAGGAGAGCTGCTCCTGCCAACACAGCTACTGCCGCTTGTGGAGGTGGTTTTATTAGGTCAACGGGAAAGCTCTCGTCCATCAGTATAGACCAGCTACACTGGAGATCTTACAGCATCAGTACAGCTGTGCCGCTGTCAGCTCGCTAGTGTAGATAGGGCCTCAGTAAAAATGTTCTGTCTGTCTAGGGTTTTGGACTGCATACATTCCCATAGGATGAGCATCTTGCATGCATAGGTTTGAATTTATCCATCTTTAAAACAGGGCTAATACAGATACACCGGACCCTCACTGGAACACAGAATTTGGGGTCCATGCGCGGTACCGCATTAATGCAGGGACTGCGTTGTAGCGGGGACCGCGTTAAAATGAATTGCAATTAAAGTAATTGAATTTGGAATCCATGGCTGCGACCGCGTTATATGGGAATTCGTGCTATATAGACGTGTATTCTAGCGAGGGTCCGGTGTATTTCTAACAGTGGTGTCATAAGGACTGATACATTCATTAATGTTCATCAGGTGCTTTGAGATCCATGAAAGAAACATCTCAGACAAATGACAAGTACTATTAACTGATTGTCCTTCACAGGTGAAAGAAGTGACTCAGGCTGGGGAAAAGCTAGTTTAAAAAATTGGCTCTCTCCTGGCTGGTAGGTAAATTGGTGGAAGAGAGAGAATGCGTTCCTGCCAGAGGCACATGTTTTGGGTGGAAAGAATTAGAGGTATAGGATGGGAAGGATAGCTGACAGAAGGCCAGGAAAATGACCAAACTAGGCAAACTTGTCTGGAGGAAGGGCTAGCTAAATGGGAATTTGATGAAAGGGAATTCACTCTGGAATCCCAATTGGCGCAAAACAGAGGGAGTTGGTCAGGTGGGGTGGAATTTTTCAACAAAAACATTTTTTTTCAATGAAAAATGCAGATTTGGCAACACCAAAACATTTCATGAATTTGCATCAGTTTTGCCAATTTTGTTTCAGATGGAAAAAAAGGAAAAATAAATTCCAGAAACAGTGAAACATTTTGTTTTGATGTTTTAAGAAATGAAATATTTTGATTGGAAATTACTTTTCACTTCAACATTGCCTTTAATTTTATTTTTAAACCATTTAAAAATGTTTGAAATCAAACTGAAATGTTTAATTTGCCCCAAAATGATTTCCCACCCACCATTAGCTGAAAATTTAAAAATAAAATCATTTCCAGTGCAACCCAATTTCTTTTTTTATTAATATTTGTTCAGAATTACCAGCTATTATTCACCCGGTGCTATTCAGGATCACTTCTAAGGGATGGCAGAAAATCTCAATTTGGGTAGATGCAGGTGGTTGGATGAGAGTGCTGAGAGCAGTCCTGTTCCGGGATATTTTCTCAGCACTATTAGTAACAATGGCAGTGAAAAGACACTGAATTGGAACAGAGGTGAAACTAGAAGAAGGACAAACATATTCATTTATTCCTTTTTTTTTTAAGTTAAAAATGCACTATTGTATGAGCTCAGCATTTATTATGCGAAATTATGCAGCACCCGGAACAGATGCAGAGTGCAGATGGTAAAGAATTTTGGAATCCAGTCTCCTTACCTGTGTCACTAATGACCCTTCAATTATTAAAATGGAGAAAACCTAATTTACTTTTCACCATTCATCTTGGTTTGGGGGTTGGTTTTGTTGTGTTTTTCACTACTTGACAATCGGTCTCTGCATCTCTGTTGTCAAACAGCAGGTCAGATTGTGACCCTGCGATTCATGCACAGCCAGAGCCTTTCACATACGGGTATCCCCTAATCCACATGAAAGGGAGAATAAGCCACCTCAGCAGCACTGAAAGGCAGAGGGTGTGGACCAAAAGGTGGTTTTCTGGCTCCCAACTCTATTATTTTATTCATGGAGCAACACCGCACTAAGGAATCCCCATCTGGGGGAAAGTTCAGAGAATCTGCAGCCAATGGAGGCCCTTATAGAGCATATCTCACATTCTATGGAGTAGCCATGACTGGTCTGGGCAGAGGGAGAGTGAAGCTGCAGAGCCAGCATTGACACACATGGCCTACATATTGATGGCTTTGCCTTCTGCCTATGTCCCACAATAACAAGAGTCATAGCATGAAGGGGGTTCAAACCCTGCCCTCTCCCAGTGGATTTGTGGGGAAACTATTTGGAGACCTTTGCTGAACTTCCCTGCTACTCCCCAAACTTTCTTCCCCGGGTGTTTTCATGGGAAGTGCTGCTCTTCCGAATGAGTCCTGGGGGAACTTTCAGTTCTGATGTAAATGGATGTAGGTATATTAAAGTTAATATTCCACCATGATTTCAACAATTTCCATCCCACCATCAACCTCAGCCTGGACCAATCCACACAAGAGATCCACTTCGTGGACACTATGGTGCTAATAAACAATGGTCACATGAACACCACCCTATACCGGAAACCTACTGACCACTATGCCTACCTACATGCCTCCAGCTTTCATCCAGACCACACCACACGATCCATTGTCTACAGCCAAGCTGTATGATACAACCGCATTTGCTCCAACCCCTCACACAGAGACAAACACCTACAAGATCTCTATCAAGCATTCTTACAACTACAATACCCACCTGCGGAAGTGAAGAAACAGATTGACAGAGCCAGAAGAGTACCCAGAAGTTACCTACTACAGGACAGGCCCAACAAAGAAAATAACAGAACGCCACTAGCCATCACCTTCAGCCCCCAACTAAAACCTCTCCAGCACATCATCAATGATCTACAACCTATCCTGAAGGACGACCCATCACTCTCACAGATCTTGGGAGACAGGCCAGTCCTTGCTTACAGACAGGCCCCCAACCTGAAGCAAATACTCACCAGCAACCGCACACCCCACAACAGAACCACTAACCCAGGAACCTATCCTTGCAAACAAAGCCCGTTGCCAACTGCGTCCACATATCTATTCAGAAGACACCATCATAGGGCCTACTCACATCAACCACACTATCAGAGACTCATTCACCTACACATCTACCAATGTGATATATGCCATCATGTGCCAGCAATGCCCCTCTGCCATGTACATTGGCCAAACTGGACAGTCTCTATGTAAAAGAATCACAAATCAGATGCCAAGAATGATAACATTCAAAAACCAGTTGGAGAACAGTTCAATCTCTTTGGTCACTCGATTACAGACCTAAAAGTGGCAATTTTTCAACATAAAAACTTCAAAAACAGACTCCAATGAGAGACTGCTGAATTGGAATTAATTTGCAAACTGGGCACAATTAACTTAGGCTTGAATAAAGACTGGGAGTGGATATATCATTACACAAAGTAAAACTATTTCCCCAAGTTTATTTCCCCCCCATACTGTGCCTCACATGTTCTTGTCAACTGCTGGAAATGGCCCACCTTGATTATCACTACAAAAGGTGTTTCTCCCTGCCCTGATGGTAATAGCTCACCTTACCTGATCACTCTCGTTACAGTGTGTATGGTAACACCCATTGTTTCACGTTCTCTCTGTATATAAAATCTCCCCACTGTATTTTCTACTGCATGCATCCGATCAAGTAAGCTGTAGCTCACGAAAGCTTATGCTCAAATAAATTGGTTAGTCTCTAAGGTGCCACAAGTACTCCTTTTCTTTTTGCGGATACAGACTAACACGGCTGCTACTCTGAAACCTAAAGTTAATCGAGTTACAGAGGGCTGAATTTGTGTGTGTGGGCAGGGGGGAAGTCAGGAGTTTTGAGGTGAGGGAGAGACAAACAAAGCAAAGTTCAGAAGAGCTTTTCTCCTCTATAAAACAAAGTTGTTAGGGGACTATCTCTGAGCCACAAATTCCAGTCACAAGAGTAAGAAAAGATTTAATTTCACATTTGGCTTAGGGATAGC
The DNA here is from genome assembly GCF_965140295.1 of Lepidochelys olivacea. NCBI lineage: Eukaryota > Metazoa > Chordata > Testudines > Cheloniidae > Lepidochelys > Lepidochelys olivacea. Next base: position 134,836,631 of record NC_140411.1, on the reverse strand, counting down.
TTTCTATCACATTCCTGGGCCCTTGGCTCACAGATACTCTCTCTAAACTTCCTTAGAACCACTCAACAAGCCTATGCCAGAGGAATCGCACCTATTTAGTCACCTTTTATTACTTATAATGAAATGTATATAAAATGGCTGAGCCAAATATAATACAGGATTTATGAAGCTTTTTTCCCCCTGGCAGCAGCATATCACGATAAGTGGTTAATCGTTCCTCGAACAGCCATTCTTTATCACTGAGAAACCATTTGTATACTTATGTGCCTGCAGCCATACTGCCTTGTGCTGTGGGCCCATTCAGTCTCATAAGCAGTGCGGGGTCAGATCGGGACTTGTATGGGCGTTGGGAATTTTGCATCTGGCACTCTTCCCTCGCTGAGTGAGTGTTGAACCAATATAGTCTTAGGAGGTTATTATGGTCCCAGTTCAGCAAGATATTTAAGCTTGTGGGTAGCCCCACTGAAGTTGATGGAACTACTCATGCTTAAAGTAACATGCATGCTTTAATGAATTGGGGCCAACTGCTGAAGTTGACTTTGTTTTAGCTCAAAGAGTAAGGAGAGAAAAAAGTTCATGTAAAGAAAAGCTATGAATCCCTTTCAATGTTGAATGGATGAGTCTAGAATCTTACCAGTTTATTTAAGAAGAATCATCATTTAAGATCTAAAATGAGTGTTATTAATTAATATTTTAAGAAGCTCTCTTACCAAAACATAGTATTTACTGTCCTTAGCAATGCTAAATTTAATACAGGATAAAAAATCAAAATTATTCTATTTAGCATTTGACAGCAGGTTTAAGAAATAGCATTTAAGCTTTTATGTTCCAGTTTACCTTTAGTCCCCATTTTAAAAGTTGGCCATAGTTAAAGCCACTGATGTAATTTTGAAAATATGTGAAGTTCAGAATAAGTAAAATTTCTAAAAAGAGTTTTGTACATTTGAAAAAAGCTCTTCTTCCTGCAATGATTCTTTAGTTTCTGGTTGTAGATGGGCATAGCTTCTCCATTGCTAAATCACCATCAGGAGTCCAGCTTAAATTTGTCCAAGCAATTGCAGTGGGGCAGAAGCCAATCCCACAGCATTGGGTTGCCTTCTTCTGAAGCATTAGACACTGGAGCCAGATCTCCATTAGAAATTCGACCAACTTTTTGAAAAGTGGAGCTGGTGGAAAAGAAAGGGGGTTCCGATCCAGGTTTGGAGCTCAGACATGTCTACACCAGATTTGATAAACCAATGGACTAATCCAGTAAAAAAAATCATATGAAACTCTCTTCCTGTGGGGATCCAGGACAATAGTTTGGTTCAAGTGACAGTTTCTAGCTTACTAAAAGAGTGAGTCTAGAAAAAAGAATTTAAGATGTTATCGACTTGCAGAGAATAGACTCCCACTGCCCATTTGTTACACATGGACTACAAATAATTAGAAAAACAGATTCCCCTTTGCTGTTTATCTGTACTCCCTGATCTATTCCTTTAGGACCAGATTGCAACCCCCTTACTCACACTGCTGAGCAGTAACTCCCACGAGTCATTCTACTGCAATGAGTTGGGCCAATCAATGGCTCGATCCTGCCACTCCTCATGGTGCCACCCAGCATGCAGTTCCCTGCAGGAGTGTGCTGAGAATTCTCCAGAGTAGCATGCAATCCAAAGCCCACCCATGCAGCAGGGGACAGGCAGTGTGTGTGCTTCAAAATAGCGCATGGGCCCACAACAGTACAGAGGGTCGGGGTAAGGGGGTCACCCCTCTCATCCTAGCAAGGGCTGCATGTGTTGAGGGCTGCGGTGCTCACGTTGCAGTGGTCTGGTCCCTGTCTGTGCAGACAGCCTGGTTTCTTGCATCCTGCAGGCACAGGAGAATTTTAGGAAAGGGGGCATCTTCCACAATCATCTGCTGCCTCCTGGATAGCATGACCAGATGAGATGCAGCACCGTGTGCCCCCTCTGCCTTGCACCATGCCCCTTCTACTCTCTGCACACTCCAATGGAGCTGGGTGTTCGTGGACCTTCTCGGCTACCTGGCAGCCATGGGTGCCTTGCTCTCCACACAGAGCACAAGTAAGGATCAGCACCATTGGGGAGCCCATCCGTAGGGTAGCCCTAACGTTTGGGCAGGCTCAAACTCCAAGTGAGAAACTGCTCAGCAATATGCATGCGTGGTCTGGCCCTTAGTATAGTATTTGAACCACAGCCACCTTTTAAGTAGGAAGTTAGGAAACTTTTTCTATCACACTTTGCTTTAAGAGCTACAGATTTGTATTTTACTTACAGTCAACCTCATGAATTTTTAGAGATATATCAGTGATTTAAGCAAACCTTGCATGTAATAAGCTGGGTTTCAGGTTTTGCTTAAAAAAAATCAAATAAACTTTCAATGAAAATTGTAAGGGGAAAATGCAAATATTTAAATCTGAGACTGATTCAATGTTTATCTTAAGGTCATTTTAGCTTAATAGTAAAACGATTAGAAACACAAACCTTGCTGAATGCCACCAATCTTGCACAGAACTCCAGATGTGCTCTGACCGATTGCTTTCAAAAGCAGTGAGGATATTAAGACCCTTTAATCATTTTAAGTGAGGAGCTATTTAAATCGCAGAAGCTATCTTCTCTTTTCTGAATATCTGACGGCTTGCAAACGTTACTGAGGGGAGTGCTTATTATCTTGAGTAGTCCCTTTGATTTCAGTGAGACTAGTCACAGTAGGAAGTGCTACACCAAGTAGTAGAAAGTGTTTGCAAGACTGGTCCCACGGTTTGTGACTTAAAAGTTCAAGAAAAAACATATAAACCAGCCTACACCCGATCCAGATATGGAGTGAGTGAAATCAAATACATGAGTAGTTATATATTTATACTGTTTTTTAATGACTTTTACTATTTTGTCACAACACATGTATTTCATGTGTTGATCAATATATGCTGGGCTAGCACCTAAATATCACAGTGGAAATACATATTATCCACACCATACATATATCAGGATATACTGAGGGCAGAATATTAATATAATAGCGGTTATAAAGCCAGATTGGCCTATGCTTTTTATATAATCCTACTCACGTATGTGAAGTGTCTCATAACACTTTGCATTTGCGGCAGTATACATTTAGCACAAGCAGAAAGGAAACTTGTCAAAATCAAGATACACAGCTGTATGTCTTAGTACAAGTTAGAGAAGTAACTTCAGGGACCAGTACCTGGAATGCTAGGGTCCAAAACACAGATAAGAAAGGAACAGAAGAAGAAGTTAGGAAACTGGGACAAACTGATGGGTTGGGTTTTAGGGACATGTAAAGAGCTGTGTAACTTGTAAAACCATCATATAAATAATACCAGCTGAAACGAGTAGCTTTGGGAGCACACCTTCTGTGTAAGGGGGATGTAACATCACTGCACAAGACAGTTTCCCAGAGATTGGTATCATAGAGAACCTTTTTCCTCTACTATATTATTATTGGTTTGGAGCAATCAGCCTAACTGACATTGGCATTTTGGTCTCGAGTATGTTTCATAATGAACCAAAGTATGGTCAAGTAATTGACTATACAATTTGTGTGTCTGTGTGCATGTATTTGTGTGTCCCACATGCTTACATTGCAGCATTAAGTGGTGTAAATAAGGGAAGAAACTGTGGAGACAATACATAGTTTCTTGGTTTTGCTTTGGGGACTCTGTGTGCCTGCAAACTTGACAGAGCCAGGAAGGGGGAGGCCCTGCTGGATGGCCCAGATCACTGGGTGTTACAGGCACTAGATGTATTCATTTGCTGTTTGAAGATACTGTACTTGGATGATTTGCATTGTGGACAAGCAGCCTGGCAGAACATACCCAGAATCACTCTCTAAGCATGGAACCAATGTGAACTCAAGAATAGGGGAGGAGTTTTTTAAACAGAAGTGAGAGCCAGATTGAAACTCAGAGGAACAGCAGCTCAAGGACCAGGAAAATCTTCTGTAGAATGCATCCGATGAAGTGAGCTGTAGCTCACGAAAGCTTATGCTCAAATAAATTTGTTAGTCTCTAAGGTGCCACAAGTACTCCTTTTCTTTTTGCAGATACAGACTAACACGGCTGCTACTCTGAAACCTTCTGTAGAATTGTGTTCCAGGGACTTTGCCAGTTTGTTGGATTTAGACTGAGGGCTTTTTCATCCCACTGGAGAAGAAGACTAGAATTTGCAACAGGCTGTGCAAATTGTGACTGAAGTTGCAAAGAATCATGGGGAGTTTGAAGGAGACTGTGGGATTATCACTTGTTTCCCAACTTTAAGGTGCTGGTACTTCATATAGAGGGTTTGGACACCATTCCACAGAGGATGAAAAGGGGAAATCCTCCCTAAGAAAAGTCCTAGGGGAGCATTTGTATGTGTGCACATATCATTATATGTTGCATTTGAATTTGTGTTAGTTTTAGGTACTAAAACATAGGGAAAATTCCTTGAAAGTGTTATCTTTAAAAAGTTGTTATTGACAATATTTGCAATTGTTTCATGGGTTATATGTAAACTGTTTACTTAGAACCCATGAAATACTGTCAATAACAACTTTTTAAAGATAACACTTTCAGGGAATTTTCCCCAAGAGAATATATATACTTTTAGTAAATATTTTTCCTTAAGAGATTGTGTCATTTTATTTCTTTCAGCTATTTAATTTGTATTATCTATATCTATATCTATATCTATATATTAGCGCTGTCAAGCGATTAAAAAAAGAATTGTGATTAATCACACGATTAATCGTGCTGTTAAACAACAATAGAATACCATTTATTTTAAATATTTTTGGATGTTTACTACATTTTCAAATATATTAATTTCAATTACAACACAGAATACAAAGTGTATAATGTTCATGTTGTATTTATTTTTTATTACAAATATTTGTACTGTAAAAAACAAAAACTTATTTTTCAATTCACCTTATACAAGTTCTGTAGTGCAATCTCTTTATCATGAAAGTAGAACTTACAAATGTAGAATTATGTACAAAAAAACCTGCATTCAAAAATAAAACAATGTAAAACTTTAGAGCCTACAAGTCTGCTTAGTCCTACTTCTTGGTCAGCCAATCACTTAGACAAACAAGTTTGGTTACAATTTGTAGGAGATAAATCCTGCCCGCTTCTTGTTTACAATGTCACCTGAAAGTGAGAACAGGCGTTCACATGGCACTGTTGTAGTGGGTGTTGCAAGAAATGTTCGTGCCAGATGCGCTAAAGATTCATATGTCCCTTCATGCTTCAACCACCATTCCAGAGGACATACATCCATGTTGATGATGGGTTCTGCTTGATAATGGGTTCTGCTTGATCCAAAGCAGAGCGGACTGACACTTGTTCATTTTCATCATCTGAGTCAGATGCCACCAGGAGAAGGTTGATTTTCTTTTTTGGTGGTTCAGGTTGTGTAGTTTCTGCATCGGAGTGTTGCTCTTTTAAGACTTCTGAAAGCATGCTCATCCCTCTCAGATTTTGGAAGGCACTTCAGATTCTTAAACCTTGGGTCGAGTGCTGTAGCTATCTTTAGAAATCTCACATCGGTACCTTCTTTGCGTTTTGTCAAATCTGCTGTGAAAGTATTCTTAAAATGAATGTGTGCTGTGTCATCATCCAAGACTGCTGTAACATGAAATATATGCAGACTGTGCGTAAAACAGAGCAGGAGACATACAATTCTCCTCTCAAGGAGTACAGTCACAAATTTAATTGACACATTCGTTTTTTTAACAAACATCAGCAGCATGGAAGCATGTCCTCTGGAATGGTGACCGAAGCATGAAGGGGCATATGAATGTTTAGCATATCTGCAGGGGTGGGCAAACATTTTGGCCTGAGGGCCGCATCGGGTTTCTGAAATTGTACAGAGGGCCGGTTAGGGGAGGCTGTGCTTCCCCAAAAAGCCAGGCATGGCCTGGCCCCCACCCCCTATCCGACACCCCACTTCTCGCCCCCTGATGGTCCCCCGGGACTCCTGCCCCATCCAACCCCCCCTGTTCCCTGACGGCCCCCTGGGGACCCCTGCCACATCCATCCCCCCCGCTCTCAGTCTCCTGATCGCCCCCGGACCCTCTGCCCCTAACTGCCCCCTGCTGCCCCATCCAACCCTCCACTCCTTCCTGACTGCCCTCCCCAGGACCCCTGCCCCATCCAACCACCTCTTCTCTCTGACTGCTCCTGGACCCTTCACCCCTAACTACCTCCTGCCCCTAACTACCTCCCACCACCCCATTCAACCCCCCTCTCCTTCCTGACGGCCCTCCTGGGACCCCTTCCCCCATTCAACCCCCGTTCCCTTCCCTCTGACTACCCCCACCCCATCCACGCCCCTGACCACCCCCCCGAACTCCCCTACCCTCTATCCAACCCCCCCCCCCACTCTCTTCCCCCTTACCATGCTGCCTGGAGCACCAGTGGCTGGCAGCGCGGCTGCACCAGGAGAAGCAGCCACGCCATGCAGCACAGAGCACCGGGTCAGGCCGGGCTCTGCAGCCCCGCCTCCCAGAGCATTGCGCCATTGGGGGACAGCAGGGGAGGGGCCGGGGACAGCCTCCAGGGCCAGGAGCTCAGGGGCCAGGCAGGATGTGGCCCATGGATCGTAGTTTGCCCACCTCTGATATCTGGCATGTAAATACCTTGCAACACCAGCTACAAAAGTGCCATGTGAATGCCTGTTCTCACTTTCAGGTGACTTTGTAAATAAGAAACAGGCAGCAGTATCTTCCACCAATGTAAACAAACTTGTTTGTCTTAGCGATTGGCAGAATAAGAAATAAGACTGAGTGGATTTGTAGGCTCTACAGTTTTACACAGTTTTGATTTTGAGTGCAGTTATGGAACCAAAAAAAATCTACATTTGTAAGTTACACTTTCATGATAAAGGGATTGCACCTCAGTACTTGTAAGAGGTGAATTGAAAAATACTGTTTATTTTGTTTATCATTTTCACAGTGCATATATTTGTAATAAAAATAATATAAAGTGAGCACTGTGTACTTTGTATTCTGTGTTGTAATTGAAATTGATACTGAAAATGTAGAAAAATATCCAAAAATATTTAATAAATTTCAATTGGTATTCTATTGTTATAAGTGCGATTAAACACGATTAATTTTTTAGAGTTAATCCCGTGAGTAAACTGCAATTAATAGGCAGACCTAATATATCAAAGTCCTGAAAAAAACTAAACTCTGCTCTGTACCTTTGCAGAGAAGTAAGCTGAGCTACAGGAAAGGGGAAAGAAAAACACCTAACATAAGCATTGTACTTTAACCAAACCCATTACAGATGCACAAACACATATCCATTTTGAGGGCAGAAATGAGAAATGTGATCATCTACTCTGATCTGCTGCATAACACAGGCCATAGAATTTCACCCAGTAAATTCTGCAGCTAAATCCCTGTTGATCTAGAGCTTATCTTTCAGAAGGACACCCAATCTTCATGTAAAACGTCAACTGACTGAAAGGTCACCACATCCCAGTGACTGACTACTCACAATATTAAACCATTGTGTCTTAATTCCATTTTGAATTTGTCTAGTTTCAGCTACACACAGACACATGCACTCACTATTTTAAATTTTAAAAACAAAAGACAACGTCCTGAATTTCTCCTAAATGAACTCTCACCCCTGAAGGGTTGGGGTTGGGGGAAGCATCCCAGTAGAAAAACATTTTTAAAACTTGACATTTTAAATCAGGTGGTGAAAAAAGACATCTCATAATTTTTCTCTTGCTCAAAATGTCAGGTAATATAACCAACAAAAGAGTGCCTCTATCACCTTGTCATATTCTAAACTTTAATCTCAGCTATAAAACGATAGTCCATTGTTAGTCCTTAAAAGCCTCCATTGTGAAAGGGAAACGTAATAACCTTTGCTGCGGATACACCAGGTGCTCTTCTCTAACAAGCCATGGTGATAGAGTGATGTCATCTTTGACAGTAACGTCTGCAAGGTATTGAATTGCAATAAAGACGCTTACCAGAAATCGTATCTTCCAGGATTATAGACTGTATGAGCAAACCATATGATTTTACACAATGGGTTAAATAATGGATAATAGTGCTAGATACCTTTTGGAAACATTGTAAGCTTGATCTCCTACATGGGAAAAATCCAAGGTGTTTAATAGCTTTATAAAGTAGCACGTTTTTGTCCCAGAATAGAAGGGCAGCAGTAAATTCTGGGATTACTGCTGCTATAAAACACAGTAACAGAAACCAACAGCTGTGCTTTAGGATCCTCAGCCGCAAAGGTTAGTGATGGTTTTCCTTCAGTGCTAACCAAGTGACCACAGGGAATGCCATATCATTATCCATGTTCTTAAAGTTCGGTGAGCTGTATGCCAGCCTAAACAATTAAAATTGTAATACCATTACTGCAAAATGGATCTAATTATAATGATCTAAGTGGTTTCATTGTACAGTCAGGGTTTGGGATATTTTTTAAAAAGCCTATTAAATATGATGCATTCCATGAGTTACACATGAAAATAAAGAATGACATGGAAGAGGGAATAAAAGCCTAGGGGCAGAACATATAGGAATTTACATCTATTCATATAGCATATTACTGATCAGCTGCTATTAAAGGGGTCCAATTTGTCCAAAGACATGTGGCTAGTCTCAATCCAATGAAAGGTATAGATGATGACTCCTAATGAACATGGTTCAGTTTTACACCATGAGAACAGTGAACCAGCAGCCATCCTTCTCGAGTGCCGATAACAATATTAAGAAGTACGAATCTGCTACATGAAGGACACAAAGCAAGGAAAAAGCTCTTTGCACATGCTCCCGGTGATAGGGTGTCCACCCCACCCTTGTCCTGGGGAGAGGGGTTAATCTAGTCTAAGAAGAGGGCCAATTAACCAGACAGGCCACAGCTGAGGGAAATCAGGTGGTTTAATTAATCCCCTAACTGAATAAGAAGGGAGCCCTGATGAGGAGGGATGAGCTGTGCTGGCATATGAAGGCTGGAAGTTGGTAGCAGAGGTAGGCTGCAGGGAAGTAGTCTATGGTAACTCCCTGTGTGAAGGGAGGTGTATTTGGGACTCTAGAGTATAGTCTACAGTTACTACCTAGGAGTGGGGAGGGAGCCAGGAAGGTAGGAGAAGGCTCAGGGGAAAAGCAGCAAGGTATAAAATAGTGCAGACCTTGGCTGCTGAACCCCTGCCAGCTACTGGGGAAATGGCACCATAGAGCAGTGAAGGGGAAGACTGCCTGAGACTGCTAGTGAGGAAAGCCTTTGATAGCCTGGAAGGTGGAAAAGTGTATTGTGACCTGGCTGGAGGGCCAAGTTGTGAAGAAGGAGCACCTGGAATTGCAGAGGCTGGGAGAGAGAGAAAGAGTAGCAGCAGAAGGGGGCTCTGGACCTGGGCAGAGCTAATCTTCAGAATGGCCAGGAGGAGGTGCTGCCTGTAGTGAGTGGACCCCCCTGACACTCCCCTCCCCTTCTACTTGTGTCCCTGTGCAGGGCCAGGCTTGCACTATCTTGACTTTTCTACAGCATCTAGCTGTATGGTACCTAAGCAGTTCCCAGTTAAAATTAAATCTACATGACAAGGCCCCAGATGGACTTCACAGGGTTTTCTGGTATACACCTACAGATATGTTTTTATCATTATTATCTTCCCTCCTCTATCAACTCATTCTCATTATGGTAGGAAAACTAATAACGATGCAGGTTTTGCAGCATGCTTTAAAGGTAAACAAAACCATGCCCCATTAACTGAGAATGCTTTATCTCCAGCTTTCTCATGGCTCATCCAGTGCTTTGGCAGCTGCACTGGCCTTCAAAAGTGCAATTGTTTTGGCTGGTCATGGAGGGATATTCAGTCACCAACTAGGCTTAGCTAAGTCACCAGTTTAGTCACCAATGGGTGACTGTGAAAAGCCGGGCCAAGGCCTTGAACTGGCTACAGAAATGACCTGGGAGCTAGTGATGAGTTCTGAGCACAGAGCTGATGTGCTCATGGTAGCTTGTCCTATTAAGGAAGCAGACTACCACCTTTCTGCACAAGCTGGAGCCACTGCTTTACTTCCACCTTCAGTCCTGGTGAACCTAGCATTTTACAGAATGCCAGTCTGTAGGTGACAAATGGCTCGACTGCTGGAATCCAGTGGCCAGCCTCTGATCAGCGTAGGAGGTGTGGCATTCCTTAGTAAGCTGGTGATGAAAGAAAGCACTTTTTGCCACTTACACTGGCTATCTCAATGATGAGTCAGACCGGTCTGTTTGTACCAATTTAGTGATGGGGGAGGGGGGAGAATGCCTTTGATGGAAGGGAAGGGGAGGGCAGTGCCCCCACCTAGTTCTTCAGAGCTTTTGTCCCTCCAATGAGAATCACAGCTGTCCTGCGCAGGCTTAGTTTGAGACAGTTGTTCTTCATCCAGGTGCTAATCCCTGTAAACATTGCAACGTTCTTTTGATGGAGCAGGCTCCTTCAGTGTAGAGCTGAGCATCATCAGCATGTAGCATCTCACCACCACTCCTAGTGATATCACACAGCTATTGAAGGGAGGACAAGATTCTGAAGGTAAGGGCATCTGGGGAAGAGATGCAGTTACCCATCACCACTCACTGACTCTTGTTGCAGCAGAATGACTAGAGCCACTGTAATGCCCTAGACTATACCTATGTCATGTAAGTGGGCCAACAACACCTGTGGTCAACCGTTCTGAAAGGTCACGTAGTAGGAGCCTGGAGATGTGGCCTGTATTCATTGTCATGTGGAAATCATCTTTCAGTACCTCTATGGCTGGCTACCCCAGCCAGTACCTCTATGGCTGGCTACCCCAGCCAGTACCTCTATGGCTGTGATACCCCAGCCAGAAGCCCCATTGTGAAGAATGCTGGCAGGTGTCACATGCTATCAGTTGTTACTGCCCTCCATGATTTTGTCCAGGAATGGGAGAATGGACATAGGGAAGTGGTCAAAGAGGGTGTAGGTTTTGCAACTATTACACTTTTTCCCCCAGGGAGATCAGCAGTTTGGCACCTACGAAGAGGGTGTTGATGAAAGCAGACAGCAGCTTTTCTCTGACTTTCACCAGCCAGGAAGAGTACAGGCTTCTTTTGCAGGGGTAGCTAAGTACTTCTCAGGGCTTCTAAGGCTTCATTGTGTGTAATGGGGCTGAATTATGTCAGGGCAGTGAGGTGGTCAATGCCAACCCGTCCGGTTGAATGTGTTCTGCCTCAGTGAGTTCTTGTCATATTGGGTTTATCTTTCTGTGAAGTAGGATAAGAGTTCTTTGTGGTCTCATGTTTACTAGTTTAGTAGTGCAGTCTTCTGATACCAAGTTTTAATGGCCTCTACAAATTATTGATGGGATAGTTTTCTTGAATTTCTATATGCATACATATCCTTTCTACAAACAAATTGTATTCTAGGCCTCCTGAATTCTGCAGTTGCCACACTATATACCCCTTGTTAGAGCGTTGTGCTCCAGCATTTATGCTTTCTTGGAAAAAATGACATTGCTAGCCATTACATTTGAGAAGCAAATGTCTTAAATGTCAACAAATGCAGCATTCTCTGCCTGGGTATGCAGAGAGCCTGGAACAATAGGTCTGAGAGCGGTGAACTGCCCCTATTCATCTGAATGGAAGATTAACTCTGAAACATAATGATTATTATCCTCTACCAAAATCTTAGGTTCCCCCTTCTGATAACTTGTACAATGCAGTTCTGCATTTTCATTACAAAATTCTGCCAGACACTGAAAGTTTGGGTTGAGTCATTGCTTTTCCATGAACTCTGTGAATGGGATGCCATATTGTTGCACTGCCCCAAGAGCAGCATGGGGTGGTTTCCTGTTGGTACTTTCACCAGAATGAGAACTTGGATAGGGTGACTGAATGTTCCAGTTCACTGGAATTGTTCTGTTCACGTTCTAACTGCATTGAAAAAGGGATTGTTGTCTTTTTCTGTGTAGTTCTGGCTCACTTACCCGCTCTCCTATAGCGTTACTCTGCTGGCAGCACACCGAGTCCCAGTCTGTCTACTGTTTTCCCCAGGCTGTTGCTGGAGCCAACCTTATACCTGGCACAGCGTAAGTCCCCAGTATGCCAGTGCTTTGGAGGGGAAAAGCCAAGGTTCCACTCATCCCCATGTGCAAAGGAGAGATGGGATGGACCCAGGGAGGCTGCTGTCCCCATCATGGAGCTACTGACATTATCTGCTGCTGCACAAGGGACTACCATATCCTCTTTCTTTGATTTGAGGAAAAACTAAAAGACCAGGACTGTTCAGCTTAGAAAAGAGACAACAATGGGGAGAGGGATATGGTAAAGGTTTATAAAATTGTGCATGGTGTGGAGAAAGTGAACAGAGAAGTGTTATTTTCCCTTTGCCACAATACAAAAGCCATGGAACAGCCGATTGAAATTAACAGGCAATATGTTTCATACAAAGAACAGGAAATGCTTTTTCACAAAATGCACAATTAATCTGTGGAACTCCTTGCCAGGGCGTGATGACCAAAAGTATAACTGGGTTCAAAAGAGAACTAGATACATTCATGTAAGATAGATCCATCAAGGGCTATTAGTCAAGATGATCAGGGATGCAATCCCATCCTCAGGGTGACCCTAAACCTCTCACTACCAGAAATCAGGAGGGGAAGACGGGGTAGATCACACCAACTACCCTGTTCTGTATACTCCCCCTGAAGCCTGGTATTGGCCACTGTTGAAGACAGGATACTGGGCTAGATGGGCTGTTGATTTGTCCCTGCATGGCAGTGCTGATGTTTACTCTACTTCTGTATGGGAGAGAGTGGGCCATGAGCTGGTCTTCTGGAAACATGAAATGAACTTAATACAACTTCAGTGTAAATACCACCAGGTGGTCCCATACTGATTTGGCTTAATCATTTTAATATTTAACAAATAAAATCCTCCATTTTTTTATGTACCTGAAGTTGCCACAGAATTTCCAGGTTGCCACAGAGTGCTGGAACTCCAGTGAGCCTGGATGCTCAATATTAGACCAGCCTCCTGCAGAATACACAGGGCTTTGACCATATGGGAATGACTGTGTTTGTTTGTTCAATTTAAGAAGGCTGCTGTCCTTTAAAGCTTCTAGACTCTCTTCAAGCAGACTATAATTTGTTTTTATCATTTTATCTACTGTGCTTGCTGAGTGGATGAAAATTACTCATTAAATTCCAAAGCTTGTTAAGCATTCCCTGATTTTTAAACCATCCTGCCACTTTAAAAAGACATTCCCAGGAAGGGTAAGGCTGTATGAACTGACTTTTAAACTGTTTTATATTCATCTAGTGAGAATGGCCTGGGTTTAAAAAAATAAAGCTATCCTGATCTGGTTGGATTAGGAGATTTCCTATGGGGTATGTCGTCGTCCTTCTTCTTCTTCTTCTTCAACTCAAGTATAAATCTAGCTAATGGCAAAAATGTGCTACCTTTTCATGGCTCTTTGTGGCCACTGACACAATAGTTGGTGGTGTCAGTCCAGTTCATAGTGAATAAATTATTCCTAGGAAATCCACCCTCCAAATTGGCAGCATGGTGGGATACGGAATGACCCACTCACTTCTAGAGGTGCTTTCACCAGAATGGGGACTCTGGTGGGGTGACCACATGTTCCAGTACACTGGAAATGTCCAAGTACTAATTGTATTGAAACTGGGATTTTTTTCCTAGTGTCGGTATAGTTCTGAGGTACTTATCTCTCCTCTAGCATTAGTATGCTCCCAGCAGAGTAACGCAGCTCCTGCGGTAATGATCAGGGAGGAGGTGGGAGTAGAAGTGAAAAGACAAAAAGTGTAAAGGCCTTAATGAACAGGCACTGGTGACAGGGGAAGGTCAGCATTATTGGACGCTCCTTCTCCGTCTTCTCTTTACTCCCTCTCTATTCCTCCCATAGAGTTGTGAGCAGAAACATCTCACTCATCCTTTACATCTCCCCACAGAAGTCCCTGTGTCCTCTGTGTCACTGCCATAACTGTCTGGGGTTGTCCACGCCCTGAAGTCCTGAGTCCCCACTTTTTCTCCCTCTGCTGAACTAATCCAAAGAGGGAGGAGAATAACCTAACTTCTTGTTCCTACGTCTCCAGGACACTCAGAGCTTCCAGGCACTGAGCAATCAGGCAGAGAGCAATCTTAGCGGCTTTCTTGCCTATCTTCTAGCTGCAGCAGGAAGAGTGGCCCTTAGTGAGGATTTAAAGTGGGTCAGCTGGCCAGAAAGCTGAAGATGATGGGTCAGAGTGTAATGAAAGTGCCAAAAACCTGAGTATCCTGTCAAAAGTCAGGCTGGTATCTGTCTAGTCCACTTGGTAGCAGGAGGAAGACAGGAAAGGATGAAGTAAGAAATAAGATAGGACTTGGAACAGGGAAGAAGATAAAATTTAGGGGAGCTGGGCTGGAAGTGTAGCTGAAAATACAATGAAAAGGGTAGTACTGAGAAAATAGTAAAGGGAATACAGGAGGTAAATACTTTTTTCTCCCTTCCTACCTTTAGCTATAACATGTTTTCAAAGGCCTCAATAACTATTATGAACAGCAGAGGTTTCTGGTGCTTTGGTGTTTTCAGCAATCCTCTGTTCTCAATTGTCAAAGAGTGGAATTCAGCTAACATACTAAAAGCACTCTTGCCGCTGACAAGTCACTCATTGTTCTTTCAACAATGTGTACTTTGTCAGCTATTGGAAAACTCCCTCCAAGAGCACTTGAATTGCTGTTTTAGTCTTTTAACAGTTTATAGAGTAAAATTTTAAAACTTTTGTACCAGCTGCTAGCTGGCATTTCACATTGACTTTAATGACAGGTTTCAGAGTAACAGCCGTGTTAGTCTGTATTCGCAAAAAGAAAAGGAGGACTTGTGGCACCTTAGAGACTAACCAATTTATTTGAGCATGAGCTTTCGTGAGCTACATCGGATGCACTTCATCCGATGAAGTGAGCTGTAGCTCATGAAAGCTTATGCTCAAATAAATTGGTTAGTCTCTAAGGTGCCACAAGTCCTCCTTTTCTTATTGACTTTAATGGAAGTCATGCCACTGAAACCCCATACGACACTCAGAAATTACTTTTTTTTTTATCCATTTCATTTTAGTAAACATAGTCCAGCTGAACTAACTGTACCCAAGGAGCCTATTTTGACTGCCAAAGGTAGTTAATCTTTTGTACCTACTGCAGTCAAAACTTTTGCTAGTTAAATTGTATTCAAATTTATTGTTTGTATTATTACTGTTGAGGTTAGGATCTCGTGCTAGGCAGTTTAGGCAAGAGACCATCTATTCAAGTAGCTTCTCTCCGAATGGTGTGTGTGTGGAGAGATAGTTATATCCACTGTTTATCTTTCTCTCATGTTTCTGTCTATACCACGAGCTGGGGCGTGATTTCCCTGCTCGCATACACATACTCAAGCTAGCTCGATGAGCACTAGCATGAGTATAAATAGCAGTGTAGCCACAGCAGCATGGGTAATGGCTGTAGAGGCGTGGCTGTGGCGACTATGTACCCACCTGAAACTGGTGGATACCTATACCGGATGGTGAAGTCTTGCCTTTGCTGTTGCTAATCATGCTACTGGAGCTACACTGCCTTTTATACTTGTGCTAGCTCAACAGGAGCTAGATCAAGTAGGTGTATGCAAACAGGGCAATCACAGCCCTAGCTCATTGTGTAGACATAGACGGGGAGACACACACAGATGGGTGGAGGAATTCATGAGAGTGTGGTGTGACTTTTTTTTTATCTGCAGTTGTTTGGAATGACTTCAAATCTCACAAATGGGAAACCCATAAATAAGTTAGGCCTTGATTCAGCAAACAACTGGTGCATGTGCCTAACAAAGCATATGAGTAAGTTCATTAGCTTCAATAGGAATATTCACATGCTTAAAACTATGCATATGCTTAAGTACTTTGCTGAAGCCTTATGCAGGTCATCCCCAAACCTTCATAGTACATCATGGTATAGGCTGCATATCTCACATATTTCACAGAAAAACTGCTCCAAGATAATCCACTGATCTTTTTTTCCCAGTCCTCTATGTTGCTTATTCTTGCATAGAGATTCATCTGTCTCTATATGCATAATACATTAGGAACATGTTAAAATAATATTGTAGCTATATTTGAAACACACTTGATAGACTGTGTAGCATTGCAACATGCTATAAATGTTTAATTTTGTGCCTGGAAATTATTTTGAATATTTTATATGTATATATAAAATATACATTTGGAAATATTAAATGAACTAAACAGATGTTGTAGATATGTTGGGGGAATATCTGATGTACATTTAGTACATGCTATTTTTCTACACGGGAAGGCTTCAAAAAAACATGAATTTGGAACCTACAGCAAATGGGCTTATTTCTGACTCCAATCTAATATGGCTATTGCAATTTAATGTGCCAGTCTGGCTTAATGTACACATACAGATGACTGTAAACAGAATTTGGGCAGTAGGGAACCCTCACTAGTTGGCTGATATGTGAATAGCTGAAATGTATATTTGGCAAAGCTGGATTGGGTTTTTAGTTTGTTTTTGTTTTTATTTTATTTTGTTTTTTGATGAAACAGAAATGTTCGTGGAGAATGGAAACCCCTGGAAGTTTATATTTGTGTATTGAAAAAAAATAAATTCAGGGGTTAGTTGAAAAACTGAAAACCAAATGGCAACAAAAACCTAAAAAATTTCAGCCAAAACCAACCAACTTTGGTGGGGTTTTTTGTCTGTCCATTTTTTTCTGAAGAAAAAAAAGCACTGAAGCAAATTTTCAACAAATGAAATCATTTTCATTAAATATTATGCAGGGAAATAAAAGTATTGATCAACTCAAATACTGAATTGCTGTTGTCCTTACACTTTCGCAGCAAGAAGGCAACAAGTAAGATAAAGATTACTAAAAAGAACAAAAATTGCAAAATGAGAAGTTGGTCTAATAATTAGGATATTTGAATTTTTTTTAAAGGTGATCAGATTGTAAGATTTTAGGACAGGGACTGTCTCTCACTATGTGTTTGTACAGCACTTAGCCCAATGATGTTCCAGTCTAGGTTCGGGACTTATACATACTGCTGAAATATATAATAATAATTTCACTTTACATTTAATCTATATGACCTTTTTGGAAGGCAGTAAGACCTTCTCTGAAGAACCATTGCTGGATAAAATTATAATATGTTACCTTTATAAATATAAGCCAGGGTTCGGGAAAACGCTTGCTGCTATGATTCCTGATGGTAGATTTGGGAAGGAACTGTTAATTAACAAGAGATGCCAGAAACAGATGGACAATCACATAAATGTGTTTGAACACTCATCTACAAAGTTCAGCTGCAAAAGATGTATGGACAGGTCAGACACAGATTTACCAACTGTTACATTTTGGATGGGAGTTAGTTTTAGTAATATATCTAAGGCAGGGCAAACTACGGCCTGCGGGCCAGATCTTGCCAGCCATTTTAATCTGGCCCTTGAGCTACTGCTGGGGAGCAGAGTCTGGGGCTTGTCCCACTCCAGCATTCCAGTGGGGGAGCAGGGTCGGGGGCTGCTCCTCACGGCTCCCGGAAGCAGTGGCATGGCCCCCCTCCAGCTCCCACGCGGAGGTGTGGCCAGGCAGCTTTGCTGCACACTGCCCCTGCTCCAAGCACTGCCCTTGCAACTCCCATTGGCCGGGTACTGTGGCCAATGGGAGCTGCAGGGGTGGCACCTGCAGAAAGGGTAGTGTGCAGCAGAGCTGCCTGGCCGCGTCTCTGCGTTGGAGCCGGAGGTGGGACTTGCCACTGCATTCGGGAGCCGCTTGAGGTAAGCGCTGCCCTGAGCCTGCACCCCTGAGCCACCCCCCCCCATGCCCCAACCCCCTGCCCCAGCTCTGATCCCCCTCCCACTCTCCAAACCCCTTGGTCCCAGTGCAGAGCACCCTCCTACACCTCAAACCGCTCATCCCCAGCCCCACCCCATAACCCGCACCCTCAGCCGGATCCCTCACCCCCCCATCCCAGAGCCCCCTCCTGCACCCTGACCTCATTTCTGGCCCCACCTCAGAGCCCTCACCCCCCAGCCAGAGCCCTCTCCCCCTCCTGCACCTCAACCCCAATTTTGGTTGCATTCATGGCCCACCATACAATTTCTATACCCAGATGTGGCCCTTGGGACAAAAAGTTTGCCAACCCCTGATCTAAGGATTCTGTGCTCTAACGTTTTCTTCTTTTGGGGATTTTACAGAGATGTCTGTTTCCTTGCCAATATATTAAAATTAAATACATTTTTGTGGTGGGTTCTTTTAGTAGTTTTATACCTTTAACAACTGGATATTCTCAGGAAATATAACAGTATCTGACAAATTGTCATTTAACTTTAGAAGTTAGAAAAGACCAGTCCAACCAGACCATCTCCCTCTACCAATGCATGATTGTTCCCTACAGAACATTCTTTAGACTGTGTAAATCAATATAGCTTTAAAATCCCTAGAGATCCTTTAAAATGTTCAGAACGTTTTAATAGAGTTGGACACTATAATAACTTACTGTCCAGCAAAAAAGGTTGTTGACATTTTTTAAGAGTAAAAGATGCCAAATGATAACACAGAGTTTGTCATGCTGTATCTACCTTGAAATTTAATTAAACATACTTAAAATCCTTCTATCAATCACTTACAACAGATTGCAAACCAGAAGCACAGCCTGTCTTATGTAATGCCTGGCAACACATAAATATGTTTTGCTTTAGGACAGTAGGCCCCCTAAAGCCTGGGGAATTCATGGTTAGAAACTGGCAGGTTTACTAAGTAGCTGGATGCTTTTTTAAAAAAAATTAGCTGTTTGAACCAAGGACAGCATGTGTAGAGTTTCTATATTTATTATTTCTATGAGTCACTCTGGATTTACACCAATGTAAATGAAGATCAGATTCTGGTCCTATATCTCTGGTAAAACTCCCAGTGGGATTAGGATTTGGTCTTTATTGTCCATCATGATCCATCCTATAAACCTTAACCACTTTTTCTTTATAAGCATGCTTTAACATATGTTATCTCAAACTGAACACTTTATTTAGCCAAATGATATGATGGTGCTGGGTTTTTATGCTGGTTGTGGTACTGAGACAGCAATGCTAAAAGTGCTCTGTGACACTTTGCAGCAAAACTGGAATGGATTTATGGCCGTTTTATTTAATTAAACAGCTATTTTTGACCCAATCAGCCATTTGACACCAGTTCAACATTTATCATCTTAAACTTCCATGGTTTGGAGTGCGGTAGAGTGGAGTCTTATCTTTCTAATAATTCTTTCCTGTGTCATGTGAAAATCAAGCTTTTCACATTCTTATGCTTTATAAATGTTGGTGTACCTCAGGGCTCAAGCCTGGGTCTTTTACATCTTTCACTATACTTAAGTCCTCTTGAAGTGTTGATTGTGTCACATGGCTTTCATTATCATATGCACTCTGATGTTGTTCAGATCTGTGGTTCCTTTTAACCTTTCCTGCTGAGGTCAGTAACTGTATCTTTGAGTGTCTAACAGCTGTCTCCTGCTGAATGGCTCATAATATTTTGACATTAAGCATGGACAGTTCGGAGGTTTCGTTAATTAGGTCCGACAGTTTGTATTCTACTTTTGGTTCACATTCCATGGAATCTGTTCAGTACCTTCCACCAGGAATGTGGGTGTTATTTCTGCCACTCACTTGTCTTTTTCAGTTCACATTTTTTCCTTCAACAGAATCATGTCACTATCAATTATTTACCATCTTCCAAATTTGCATGTACTTGGCCATTAGAACTGCAAAAACATCAAACATGAGACCAGAAGAGCATGTACTAGAGTATTGCAGGAGTCTGAACACATATTTACAGTGGACACGCTCTTCTGCTTGGCTGCAAATGGAGGCCTATGTGAGGCTGTGCACGTGTTGCCAGGGATATTGGGCAATGTGTGCACCTTGGTATAGGAGTAAGTTAAAGTATTATTTGGAGGGGAAAGCATTGCTTTATAGTTCCCTTTAGTCCTTATTGCACTGCTACTGATTGACTTCAGTGGGACTTTCTTCTGGAGTATTCTCTGAGTGAGGCCTGATCAACATACACAATTGTATGTGTTTGTTTAAAGGTATGATTTATAAATCTATGTAGTTAGACCAGTGCAGCTTTGTGTTTAGACACTCTTAACCCGATTTAAACTTGGCTCATATTAGTTTAGCTTGAATCTAAACTGAGAAAAGTATGTCCACACAGGGGCTTGCACCAGTTTAACTTAAATTGGTTTTTAAAATGATTTAAGTTTAACGCAGGCAACTCCTCCGTGTGGACAAGCCCGGTGAGAATACTCTGCTATGCCTTCCTCACTTCTTGTGCACAACCCATGCATTCCAAACCTCTCAGACTTGATGCTCTGGCTCTTAAATCTGGTTTCTGTTTTCCTTCCAGTGTGCAACTTATATAAACAATCAAATTTAAAATCAGTGTTTTAGAAGTTAGGCTGAAGACTGACCATTTTATTGGTTGGTTCTAACTTTATAACTGTTGGGCCAAATTCTGCCTTCAGTTAAATTGAAGCAGATTTAGGGCCAGATATCAAAGGTATTTAGGTACCTAAAGATATAGATAGATGCATAATGTGATTTTCAAATGTGCCTAAATATCTTTGAGGATCTGGGCCTTAGTGACTGTGGGCTACAGCCATAAAGGGACTTAGGCATTGCAACACCATGTGTTGTAATGCCTAAATTCTAGGTACCTTACTGCCGAGTGGCATCCTCAGTCCCACGTTAGGCACCCAGGCTTCCCCTAAAGAGTACAGGGAGAATTAACCACTGGGCTAGTGGCTGTTCCTTCATCTCTCCTACTGGAACTGTACCACTTTATATAAACACCTATTCATTGAAACTGCTTCTCCCACATCCACCACTGAGAGGATAGCTATACAGTCCCTGAAGTCTAACTACCAGAGAGTGATCAAACCAGCAGACAAAGGGAGTGCCACTGTAGACCTCAACTGTGCTGACTACATTAATGAGGCCAACCAAAAATTCTGACCCCATCTCCTATAAAGAACTCAATGACCCCCCATCACAATTTACCCAGAAACTTAATTATATAATCAAATCCTTCCCCAGACAGCTCTGAGAGAGTCTACAAACTCATCCTCCACAAACCCACGGCAACAGACTTCTATATGTTTTCCAAGACATACAAACAAGGGAGCCCAGGCAGATCCATTATATCTGGCCACAGCACTTTTACTGAAGGAATATTGGGACTCATAGGAACCATCCTCAAACCACTCACCACACAAAGGGCCAGTTTCCTCTGGGATACAAATGATTTCCTCCACAAACTTTGCAACATTAACAACCTCCCTCAGAACACCATCCTTGCAACCATGCATGTCACTGCCCTATACACCAACACCCTCACAATGATGGCATAGCTGCCTGCCTCAAATATTTGCAAGAAACTGAACAATCTGCAGATATCCACCGCAAACACATTGCCAAACTTATCCATTTCATCCTCACCCATAACAATTTTACATTCAACAACAAACACTTTGTCCAAACCATGGGAACAACCATGGGTACTAGGATGGTTCCCCAATATGCCAACCTCTTCATGGGACACCTTGAAAAAGAATTTCTGGATGAATGCACCAAAAAAACGATATACCTGAGATACATCGATAATATTTTCATCCTCTGGAAAGATGACTTAAACTCCCTCATAGACTGCCACCTCAAGAACAACAATCACCAGTCCATTAAACTCTCTCTGGAACACTCCCACACTAGCATCAACTTCCTGGACAGCACAATTGGCTCCAACAATGGAATCCTACAGACACTCCTATACAAGAAACCCATGGATCACCACACCTACCTTCAGAGATGCAGTAACCACCCCAAACACAGCAAGAAATCTGTTTATCTACAGCCAGGCAGTCAGATACCACAGAATGTGCTTCGAGGAGAAAGTCTGGGATACATACCTTACCACACTTACAACCACCTTCACCAAACAAGGACACTCTATCAGAGAAGTAGATCACATCATGGAGTGGGCTGTCCACAAACCCTGGGAGAACCTGCTTCAATACTGAAATAACCTCCCCCCCACAACCACATACCTCTAAGTGTCAATTACCACCCCACACTGGAACCCATATGACCTATCATGAAACAACTACAGCCCATACTGGATGGAGGACTCCATCCTGAAAAATCTTTCCTGAACTCCAGACTTCTGGCCTTCCCCAACTCTCCAAGCTCATTATCAGTAGCATGTTCCCACAGACCAGCACACACCAATTCAATTCAATTCACACCAGACCATGTAAGAACAAAAAACCTGTGACATACCTCCACTGCTACAATGATCATCAACCCACAAAACACGCTGTTCAAGATCCATGAATCCTATGCATGCCTATCACAACATGTTGTGAATCTCATTCAGTGCCCTAAATTCCTCAATAACAATTGAGTGAAACCAGACAACCACTACACTCTTGAATGAACTCACAGAGGAAAATGATAAAAGACAAAAGCTTGCCTCTCTCACCAACAGAAGTTGGTTCAATAAAAGATATTACCTCACATACCTTGTATCTCTAATATCCTGGGACTGACACAGCTACAACTACACTACATACATCTCACACATCCCACATGAGTGTGCTTACCACTGCACTATAAAGTCTTTCTCTCTTGCACCATAAATATATAACTGTTTATTCAAAGTGGGACAGCTTGGACAGACTGAGAGACCCATCCCAATATACCCAACAGCCTGGGGGGACTGAGGTCACTTTTCTGCAAGGTGGGAAACCTGAGTTTAAGTCCCTGACCCAAATCAAGCAGAGTAGGGATTTGAAAATAGCACACACCCCATCCCAGCTAAGTGCTCTTTCTTTCTTTGCTTCTTTCTGTCACCTGGGTTGATCTAGCTTAGGCATTCAGCTCCAGGTGAGAATTCACAGCTGTGACTTCCAAACATAGGCACCAGGGAGTTACATATCTAACTACTTTATCTTTGAGGGGCCAGGGTCCACATCCCTCTCCTCAGCATTTCCTGCTGGCTGCTTTAGGCCACTTCCCCTCTCAACATGCTGCCATCAATGAATTTTTTGGTTAGGCATCTAACTAAACCTATGTATCGTACAGGGAGCCTGGGCACCTAACCGGGGGCTGTGGATTCCCCTGGTTGCCAGGGCACCTAAAATTCAGGCTTTGCAATGCTGAGCAGTGTGACATTTAAGTCCCTTTGTGGATCTATTCCTTTGTGCATTCCCTACATGAAGTTCATTCATGGTGCTCTCTACTCCCCTCAACAGACAATGGACATTCAGAAAATATTAAAAAATAAACATTTTACATGATTAGACAAAGTAGGTATTCCACTATTTGTTTAGTTATTTATTTGTACATACCCACACACTAAAAAATTGCTGTTTAGAAGGGCTCAGTGCACAAATTCAGCACGGTTACCGAGGATAGAGGGAAGGAGAGGGAAATGTGCTGAGCACTTTAGTATTAATCTTCCTGTACAGTTTCATTCAAAGAGCTACAGGCATACTTTCTCAGCTTCACAGATGCCACATGGCATCATGAGCCTTCATCTGATGCCATCTGCAGGAGGAAAGCTTCAGCTTGGCCTGCAAATAGAGCAAATGTCATTACAGTTGAATGAATGAAATGAGACACATCATTTCAATCGGCACAAGGGTGCTGGGGGGAAAATCAGGCCAAACTAGTTCAGTTTTTGCTGGAGGAGCTAGAGAAAGATTTTAGAAAATCATTGTTTGGAAAGTTTGGTTGACTCTATATCAGGAGAGGGATGAGTCGGGAGGGGAAATATGGAGCTAGTGCATTTTTTGGAGCTGATTCTCCAGTTTCCTGGAATTTTCTTAACATTCCTAGCAGTCAAAAATGTAGAGACTACTGAAAAGGTGAGAAGTTGGTCACCATAGTTTATTCCTAACTTTGCATTTGAAAAGAATAAATCCAGAGAGCATCTTCCCTGAAGTTAGATGCTTCCTTTTGTCATAAAATTGACTGTGTATCAATTAATCTTATGCTAACCCTGGTGGCTTTGGGGGTTGTTCTGAGTCTGCTGGTATTGGGTTTTTTGGCAGCTTCTCAGGCCAAACTTCCCTATTAACTTTTACCCAAAACAGAACTTAAAATATAAATAGAACTTTTAATATCATCAACAGGGGAAAAGATCATGATCATATAAAACCATGATAAAGTAATTAATCAGGTTTTCTGAGCCTATACATACAGATTGTGAGAAAAAGTACACACTGACAATGCATACATACCTCCTACAAACCTAGTACACTGAAGAAAGCTCTCTCAGTCCAGGACTTTTCTGTTAACTCTATCTCCAGGCAGAACTTCCCCTATTTAAGTTCTCTAATTGTGTTTTCTCAGTGCAGTTTTCCCTATCTGGATCTCTGAGCACCCCCTACCAAACTCTCATGAATGTTTACATTCTCTCCTCTATCAGGTGCATCCAATAAGAGAAGCAGCAAACAGCTTCCTGGTGGCCTAGGGGCTCACTTCTAGCCACGCAGGACAAACCTCTCCTTAATGCAGACTCATCCTAAGGTAAGATTCTTGGGAAAGCTCCAAAATCTCTTCCTAGACTAGTAAACAAAAGTGACGCCTTCCTAGAGGGGATGGTTGCACAATCCTATTGCTTACAAATCAAATAATCCTCAAATAATAATAATCCTTTCAGTTAGGCCCTGTTTTGTTATTCTGGGCTCTAAGGCTTTCAGAAATATAAACAAACCATCCATATATAAATACAGGATGGAAGAAAGAAAACTATGCTGTTATATTCTTTGTAAAACAACTGTCTGTCAAGTACAAACTCTCATATCCTTTACTATAATATGTTCGTCGTGCACAGATATTAGGGTTGCCAGATGTCCAGTTTTCGGAAAGCCCGGTCAAAAAGGGACCCTGGCAGCTCCGGTCAGCACTGCCAACTGGGACGTTAAAAGTCCGGTCGATGGTGCTGCAGGGCTAGTTCCTACCTGTCCTGTCTCCATGCTGTGCCCTGGAAGTGGCCAGCAGGTCCGGCTCCTAGGCCGGGGGCCTGGGGTTCCATGCGCTGCTCCCGCCCCGAGCACCGGCTCTGCACTCCTATTGGCTGCTTCCAGGGTGCAGTGCGGAGCCACGACAGGCAGGAAGCCTGCCTTAGCCCCACTGCGCTGCTGACCAGGAGCTGCCCGAGATAAATCTGTGCTCCAACTCTGAGCCTCAATCCCCTGCCCCAGCCCAGAGCCCCCTCCCACACCCTGAGGCCCATCCACGGCACCACCCCAGAGCCCGTCCCCGAGCCGGAGCCCTCATCCCCTCTTGCACCCCAACCCCCTGCCTCAACCTGAAACCCCCTCCCACACTCTGAATCCCTCTGCCCCACTCCCTAGCCCAGAGCCCCCTCCTGTACCCCAAATCCCTCATCCCCATGCCAGAGCCTGCACCCCCAGTCCAGAGCCCACATCCCCTTCCCCACACCCCAACACCCTGCCTCAACCTGCAGCCCCCTCCCACACTTCAAATCCCTTGGCCCCACCCCCCCAGCCTGGAGCTCCTTCCTGCACCCCAACCTTCTGCACCCTGAACCCCTCATTTCTGGTCCCACCCCAGAACCTGCACCCCTTGTTAGAGACCTCAGTCCCTCCCGCACCCCAACCCCCTGCCCCAGCCCACTGAAAGTGAGTGTAGGTGGGGAAGAGCGAGCCATGGAGGAAGGGGGAATGTAGTGAGCAGGGGGGCGGCACCTTGGGGAATGGGTGGGGCCTCAGGGAAGGGGCGGAGCTAGGATGTTTAGTTTTGTTTGATTAGAAAGTTGGCAACCCTAACAGATACTTGTCTGCTATTGCTGAGCTGTTTGCTTCAAACTACTAATGGATTTGAAAAAAAGGCCTGCTAGATAAAGTGAAAAGTCAGATCTACAAAACACTTTCTATTCTTGAGGTTGTTACTTTATCTATCTTACTCATGTTTGAGAATTCACAGTGCTGAATGCTAATAAACTTGGTGCAAACTTTAACTCCATAAGGTTTAAGTAGCATGTGGGCCTAACTGACCTCTCCACAAGGGGGAATTTTCCTCAGACTGTTTTCACTTCATTCCTGGCCTAATATGGGAAAGCTTCAGGAGCTTATTTAAGACTGGAGCTTCACAAATATGTTAACCAAAAATTACAAAGCAGGGTGAGGCAAATTCTGGTCTTAGTTATACTGGTGCAAATCTGAAATTATTTGTCCTCTTAGGTATTACTCCAGAGTTCTGTAAATGATATCTGGCTTACAGTTTGCTTCATATTTCAAAGTTTTCATAATTTTAATACGTATATTTAAATTTCCATTATTTTTTTCAACCAATGAAGTGTTACAGAGTAAATCAGAGGCATCTCATCCAAATGCACATACATACAGCCCCTGAAAAGTCAGGTTAGAAAAATAATATTCCAGCCATAGGGAGATGTAGTTTCTATAAAAACTTAAGCACATTTAAATTCAAGTGAGGCCAAGTTAGCCCCACCAATGCCTATCTTGTAAGATTGAAATATCATAGAATCATAGGACTGGAAGGGACCTTGAGAGGTCATCTAGTTCAGTCCCTTGCATTCATGGCAGGACTAAGTATTATCCAGAACATTCCTGACAGGTGTTTGTCTAACCTGCTCTTAAAAATCTCCAATGTTGGAGATTCCACAACCTTCTAGGCAATTTATTCCAGTGCTTGACCACCCTGACTGGATGTTTTTCCTAATGTACAATCTAAACCTCCCTACAATTTAAACCCATTGCTTCTTGTCATATCCTCAGAATTTAAGAAAAACAATTTTTCTCCCTCCTCCTTGTAACAATCTTTTACTTACTTGAAAACTGTTATCATGTCCCCTCTCAGTCTTCTCTTTTCTAGACTAAACAAACCCAGTTTTTTCAATCTTCCCTCATAGGTCAGGTTTTCTAGACCTTTAATTATTTCTGTTGCTCTTCTCTGAACTCTCTCCAATTTGTTCACATCTTTCCTGAAAAGGAACGCCCAGAACTGGACACACTAGTCCAGTTGAGGCCTAATCAGTGCAGAAGTGTAGAGTGGAAGAATTATTTCTTCACTTTTTTTTTGCAACAGCGTTACACTGTTGATTCATATTTAGCTTGTGGTCCCTTATGATCCCCAGATCCCTTTCCGCAGTACTGCTTCCTAGGCCATCATTTACCATTTTGTATGCGTGCAACTGATTGTTCCCTCCTAAATGGAGTACTTTGCATTTGTCCTTATTGAATTTCAACCTATTTACTTCAGACCATTTCTCCAGTTTGTCCAGATCACTTTGAATTTTAGTCCTATCCTCCAAAGCACTTGCAACCTCTTCCAGCTTGGTATTGTTCGCAAACTTTGAAGTGTACTTTCTATGCCATTATCTAAATCATTGTTGAAGATATTGAACAGAACCAGACTCAGAACTGATCCCTGTGGGACCCCATTCATTATCTCCTTCCAGCATGACTGTAAACCACTGCTAACTACTCTCTGGGAACAGTTTTCCAACCAGTTTTGCACCCAACTTGTAGTAGCTCCATCTAGGCTGCATTTCCCTAGGTTTTTTTATGAGAAGGTCATGTGAGACAGTATCAAAAGCTTTACTAAAGTCAAGATATACCATGTCTACCACTTCCCCCCCATCCACAAGGCTCGTTACTCTGTCAAAGAAAGCTGTCAGGTTGGTTTGACATGATTTGTTCTTGACAAATCCATGCGGACTGTTACTTATCACCTTATTATCCTCTAGATGTTTACAAATTGATTGCTTAATTATTTGCTCTGTTACCTTTCTGGGTACAGAAGTTAAGCTGACTGGTCTGTAATTCCCTAGGTTGTCCTTATATCCCTTTTTATAGATTTGCACTATCTTTTCCCTTTTCCAGTCTTCTGGAATCTCTCCCGTCTTCCATGACTTTTCAAAGATAATTGCTAATGGCTCAGATATCTCCTCAGTCAGCTCCCTGAGTATTCCAGGATGCATTTCATCAGGCCCTGGTGACTTGAAGACATCTAACTTGTCTAAGTAATTTTCATCTTGTTCTTTCCCTATTTTAGCCTCTTCTGATCCTACCTCATTTTCACTGGTGTTCACTATGTTAGACGCCTAGTCACCACCAACATTCTTGGTGAAAACTGAAACAAAGAAGTCATTAAGCACCTCTGCCATTTCCACATTTTCTGTTATTGTTTTTTCCCCCTTCATTGAGTAATGGTCCTACCCTGTCCTTGGTCTTCCTCTTGCTTCTAATGTATTTGTAGAATGTTTTCTTGTTATCCTTTATGTCTCTAGCTAGTTTGATCTCATGTTGTGCCTTGGCCTTTCTAATAGTGTCCCTACATACTTGTGTTATTTGTTTATATTCATCCTTTGTAATTTGACCTACTTTCCACTTTTTCTAGGATGCTTTTTTATTTTTAGATCATTGAAGATCTCCTGGTTAAGCCAGGGTGGTCTCTTGCCATACTCTTGCCATATCCCACATAAAGGAACTACAAATTTGGTGTAGAGATGGAAGATTGACTTAGACCTAATTTGTTTTAGTTATTCCCAATTAAATGGTCACATTAAATATCTCTCATTATGGGTATTATCAACTTTTAAAATATTATTTTCAAAGCTATGTTTTCCATGTAAAATATCTTGGATCAGATACATAAAGTGGTGAGCTGGAGCCGGTTGTTAAATTTAGAAGCCCTTTTAGAACTGGTTGTTAAATTTAGAAGCCCTTTTAGAACTGGTTGTCCGGAAAACCGGTTCCAAAAGGGCTTCTAAACTTAACAACTGGCCAAAAGTGGCACCTAAGGCGCCCATACAGGGCTGGAGCACCCACGGGGAAAATTTGGTGGGTGCAGAGCACCCACTGGCAGCTCCCCACCCTGCCCCGCGCCTGGCCCGGCCCAGCCCCAGCTCACCTCCGGTCTGCCTCCGCCTCCTCCCCTGAACATGCCGCCCTGCTCTGCTTCTGCACCCTCACCTCCCCACCTCCTCCCCCCCCCCCAGGTTTCCCATGAATCAGTTGTTCGCGCAGGAAGCCTGGGAGGGCTGAGAAGCAAGCGGTGGCTTTGCACTCAGGCCCAGAGAGGCGAAGCGGAGGTGAGCTGGGGTGGGGGGGTGAGGAGGGCTGTTGTTACCTGCTGCGGCACATGGGGGGGGGGGGCGCAGGCGCAGGGGAACCACTCCCCGCCCCAGCTCACCTCTGCCTCCCTGGGCCTGAGTGCGAAGCTGCCGCCTGCTTCTCAGCCCTCCCAGGCTTCCTGCGTGAACAGCTGATTCACAGGAAGCCAGGGAGTAGGGGGCAGAGAAGCAGAGCGGGGCGACACATTCAGGGGACAAAGCAGAGGCGGAGGTGAGCTGGGGCCGGGCGCGGGGTGGGGAGCTGCTGAGCACCCACCAAATTTTCCCTGTGGGTGCTCTAGCCCCGGAGCACCCACAGACTTGGTGCCTAAGGCACCACTTTTGATGTGATCAGTGGGGGGAGCAGCCACTCCCCTGCTCCCCCCCTAGCTACGCTCCCCCGCCCCTAGGAGACAGAGGGACCTACTGGATGCTTCCTGGGAGCTGCCCCAGGTAAGCACCTCCGGGACTCCCCACCTCGCCCCCCGGCAGGTCTCTCTGGCTATTAGGGGCGGGGTGGGCACCCACTTTGGTGGCCCACAAGACCCTCCTGCCTGGTTCTGGGGGCAGTCAGGGGACAGGGGAGGAGGGTAGATGGGGCAGAGGTTCCGGGGGGGGCATCAAGGAACGCGGGGGGTTGGATGGGGCAGGAGTCCTGGGGGGCAGGGGTGGGCCATGACCCCCTAGTGGGGTGAGGAGGGAACTGGTTGTTAAGATTTTGGCAGCTCATCACTGGATACATACGTCAAACTATCCTGCAGGTATGAGTACCAACCTCAGGGCAGACTATTGTAAGCAGTGTCAGGATGAGCTCCACCCTGACATCTGGTGGTGAGGTGTGGCAAGTTGTGGAAAAGAACTTCAGGGGCCAATCTCATTTGCATAGGCACACCCACCACGCCTAGAATGAGACCATAGCTGCCCAAATGGTCACTTTGGCTGCTGTGGGATCCCCAGTGTCTCTGTTATTGGGGCAGGAAGAATAAATTGTTATTACCCTGATTATGGGAACTGTGCTTGGAACTGCACGTGGCCTTTTGTTATGATGGAGGGATTCACCATCAACTAAGTAGCACTCGCTAGGCAAGGGTCATGGGTTCCAAAACTGTGTGAATGGAGAGAGGCTGGGGACAAGTATTAATACTTGGTGGCAGGGGCCCCTTGGTGAGGGCCTTACATGCTAATTGCACTTCCTCCTCTCTCCACTGTGGAATATCAGAGCTAATTTTGATTTCATTAGAAGTCTAGTTATAGGCTGCTGAGCTCACTTTGGGCTGACAGTGCACCAGCACTGGGGCTCCCCTATTATAAGCTGAATTCACCTAAGAGCTGAAATCACTGAGTGTTGTGTTAAGTAGTGGGGGAGCCTGAAGATATATTGTGGAGCAGTTTGTGGGACGGCTGGTGAAGCAGTTCGACGCGGCGCAGTGTGTGGATGGCAGGAGCTGCTTGTGGGCCGTGGGGCGGCTGGCGGAGTGGAGCGCAGCTGAGTGAAGGAGTTCGTGGGGCGGCTGGAGGAGCGGAGCGCAGCTGAGCGAAGGAGTTTGTGGGGCGGCTGGCGGAGTGGAGCGCCGCTATGGAGCTATGGGGCGGTCAGCTTCAGATCACGTAAGGTGCCTCTTACCCCTGTCCCATTTCCACCCAGGTTGGGAGGTAAAGCTCCGCAGATAAACTTTCGAACTCTGGGGCTGCCCTGACCAGAGACAGAGACTTTTGGGGCATTGGACTTTTGGGACTTTGGGTGATTTGGGGTTGCTGGACTCAAGAACCAAAGGGAAAAGGGCATGCCCCAATTTGCCTGGGGTGGGTTTTTTTTTGCTCATGGGTTGTGTTATGAATCCTGTTGGTGGTGTTTCCCCAACATAATGCCACATTGTTTCTCTCTGTTATTAAAAGACTTTTGCTACACTCAGACTATGTGCTTGCGAGAGGGGAAGTATTGCCTCTTGGAGGCGCCCAGCGGGGGTGGTATATATTTGTCCCAGGTCACTGGGTGGGGGCTCGAGCCGGTTTGCATTGTGTTATTGGAATGGAACCCCTAGATATTGAACCCGGCCCTTGTTGCTGCCAACTCTGACGGGCAGAAGGGTTACACTATTAAGAAGCAGGGCACAAACTCAAAACTGGCTGTGAGTTCTATACTTAGATTTCACCAACCAAGTATCGAGTGTAAATTTCTCAGGTACTGTAACAGCCTAACCAAGGAGTCACGGACAGTCCCCTAAAGTACTCTTATCTCTCTTGTCACCTAGGCAAGCTTGCCTTTGTTGTAGATGGTCCCTTACACCAAAAAATACAACAATGTTCAGGTTACGTCCAGTCCCAAAGGACCAGTCACTTATGTCAGGGCAATTGCAACTTAGATCTCACCATCAAAGACAATGCTTATAGCCAATCCTGTAATAAACTATCTAAAGATTTATTAACTAAGAAAAGGAAATAAGGGCTATTTACAAGATTAAAGCAGGTAAATCTACACAATGAGTTACAGTCTTAAGTTCCAAAATGTAATAGAAGCTTTTCTAATTAGCAACCTCATCCCTTAGGGTTAACACTGGGAAGTCTTGCTTATGCCTAAAATACCTTGCCCTCTAGAGTTCAAGCACTTTAGGGCAGAGGTTCCCAAACTTTTCTTCCTACATATCCCTTTCCAGATCGACTAGCTGCCTGTGTACCCCGACCCTTCTCATCGCTAATATTTCATGTGTTCTTCTTAATACTACCTGTCTTTAGCCATCTGTCCACATTTCACTGTTACATACAATATAGTGCGATATATAGACCCGGGGTGGGGGGAGAAACCCTGACTAAGTTCTGAGCTTAGTTAGACTGGATAGCTACAAGGCAACTGAACCCATATTGTACAGTGATTGGAGGTCAGGGCTGTGTACATCAGGATCTCTGTGTATCTGTGTTCTCAATGTTACATCTTGAAGTAAATTAACTACCTTATTTTATATAACAAATTCCCACAGAGTTTTAAAGCTTTGTCTGACTAGCCTATAATGGAAATGCAATCAATAAAACAATTAATAAATAAAATCCACCGTTACACAATTCTTCCACATATCCTACAGAGATATCTCACATACCCCTCCGGGTATGCATACCACAGTTTGGGAACCCCTGCTAAAGGGGATGCAAAGTAAGGTTTGCAAAATTCTGAGGTGAATGACTGCAAGTTGCCATGTCTGAATGGCTAGTCAGCATTACTACTGAAGAGATCACAATGTGTCTGTGCTCCTCTCAGACTTCTAGCTGCTGCACTAGTTTCTGTTCCACTGAGTTCAACAGAATTGATTTAACAGGAAAAGGACATAGAGCCTTAGGATATGTCTACACTGCAATTAAAAACTTGCAGCTGGCCGATGTCAGCTGCCTTGGGCTCACAGGGCTCAGACTAGGGGGCTGTTTAACTGCAGTGAAGATGTTTGGGCTGGAGCCCAGGCTCTGGGACCCCATCACATTTTGTAGTTCTGCATTTGACTTTTTTTTTCCTTCCTAAGTGTAGTACTGTGCACTTGTGTTTACTGAATTTCATCTAGATTCATAGATATTAAGGTCAGAAGGGACCATTATGATCATCTAGTCTGATCTCCTGCACAATGCAGGCCACCGAATCTCACCCATCCACTCCTGCAATAAACCTCTCACCTATGTCTGAGCTTTGAAGTCTTCAAATCATGGTTTAAAGACTTCTTGTTGATTTCAGACCAATTCTCCAATTTGTCCAGGCTGTTTTGAATTCTAATCTTGTCCTCCAAAATACTTGCAGCCCCTTCCAGTTTGGTGTCATCCACAAATGTTATAAGCATTCTCTCCCCTCCATTATCCAAGTTATTAGTAAATATGCTGAATAGCGTGGGACCACCCACTAGATATATCCTCCCACTTTGACAGTGAACTATTGATAATTACTCTTTGAGTATTTGTACTGCATCAGAGAAACGTGCAAAAAAGAAAAATAAGTTCTTGTAAAGTACATATTTAATTTTATAGATCAGGGATCGGCAACCTTTGGCACGCGGCCCACCAGGGTAAGCCCCCTGGCGGGCCGGGCCAGTTTGTTTACCTGCCGTGTCCACAGGTTTGGCCGATCGCGGCTCCCACTAGCCACGTTTTGCTGCTCCAGGCCAATGGGGGATGCGGGAAGCAAGGAATATGCTGGACCCTGGCAGGCCATGTGCCAAAAGTTGCCCATCCCTGTTATAGATTATCTGACTAATTGTTTTGTTTCTCATGCAAAAAAACAAGAATAAAAAATAAAATTACAATGGAAATATTATGATTTTTTTGGTGCATTCTGTAAAACGATAACAGGAGAAAGTCCATTAGGTCTGTTCAGTTAGTCTTTATTTTCCTCTCTGCCTCCTTCAAAATGCCATGTTAAGAACTTGTTTGAGATTTTTATTCTTGTTTGCATGCACTGGGCTTTTCTCACTTTGCTCCCAGTTCCCTAAACTTTATTTTCTACCTTCCTGTTCTGACTACTGGTAGCAGGAATAATTTATCTGAGTCAGGGTAATGAATTCTTTTCAGAATTTTTTCAAACTGCACCTCTGAGTCTTTTCTTGCCCATAAAATTAAGCCCTTCTTCCTTAGCCATTTTTCACAATGTAAATCTTGGATCTCTAGTGTCATCCTGATTGCTTATTCTGCCTCTTGCTAAGGGTAATATTTCACATCCAATGCATAGCTGCCAGTGCAATACAGCATTATTTTCACACCCTTTCTTTTGATTTATTTTAATTTCCATTAACAATGTCAATGCATCTCCTTGCTTATCTGCTTCGCATCATCCAGCAACAACTGGATAGAAAGCCTTAGGTTATTGTTTTTGAGGGTTTTTTTCTGACAACTTCTAGGTGTTTTCCACACCATCTTGCAGTATGGAGCAAACATTCCCTCTGTCAACTCCTAGTCTTGTCTCAGTTGCATTTACACTGTACTTCACAGGGTTTGAATTAGTTCCTATTCCTTGTTGTACCTCCCATTTTATCATTATTTTCAAAAATGGAAATCTTAGTTTCCAAATGTGTTGTCCAAGTTAGCTACTGTGGATAAATAGTAAAACATTTAGCATAAAGAATAATGATGTAAATTTTCACACAAGGCATAACTAACCTTTGGAACTTATTGCTGCAAAGTATCATTGGAGGCTCAGAGCTTAGCAGGGTTTCAAGAAGGATTAGACATTTGTATGGAATGTACAGAGTTATAGTAAGTTACATAAATAAACAAGAGTTTTGGAAGGGACATAAATCCTCAGGCTTTGGATCCTCATAAACCAACTGCTAACTGTTGTGGATTAGATTCCCTGAGCATAGATAATTCTCCTAATTACCTACTGCAGGGTTGCTCCCACTTTTCTGTGAGTATTGTGTAGTGACCGCCGTCAATGCCAAAATGCTGGCCTAAATGAACTACTGGCCTGATTCTGTATAGCAATTCCACATTCCTGTGCACTGATTCCAGTGATATCTCTTTGACAGGATGTAGCAAGACCTTATTTTGGGGAACAGATGAGGTGGTTGGGGGTTCCTTTATGAATATTCACTGCAGAAAGCAATTATCTTGGCTGAGTCAAATAGGCTGAGGATACCCATTGCCTTGTTTTCTGAGTTGATGAACTTGGTTTATTTCCCTGCTCATGAGTATCTCATTTCCATTTTTATTGGACACCCCTTTCTCAGTTCCTACACATGTAATGAAAGAAACAAATAACACTGGCTTAAAAACCCTCCTTCATAACAAAGATTGACCCAGTTAAGGTATATTTTTTCCTAAAAATAGATGGCAGTCACTCAATAAGCAATGATTGAATTAATTCTTATTTTGAGGGATGGAGGGAGGGATATCATTCAGGTTGTTAGACCATGTCTGCTAAGTGATCTTTTAATGTTTTGTGTTAGGTAGCAGCCTTGGACTCAATGTACCAGCTCCATTATATTAGGCTCCTGAAAACTTTCTATAATCTGCCTGCAACAATATCTAGAGAGAGAAATACTATTTGTAACCAATTTCTTTAGTGAAACTAGCTTAGTTTGCATGTTTGGTTTCCTTTGCTTAGTAATCTGCTTTGTTCTGTTCTGTTACCCCATTTACCACTTAAAATCTGCCTTTTACGGTTAATAAAATTTGTTTTGTTTATTATTAAACCCAGTTTCTGTCATTTCTAACAGGGTGGATGAGAAGCTGTGCATACCTTCCTCCACACTGAGGGAGGAGGCGGATTTCATAATATACTTTTGGGTCTGAACTTCAAGGGAGGTGGACACCTGAGTGCTGGGGCAAGTCCCTTAAGCTGAGCCTTCCCAGAACTGCTCTGTGTCTGTTTCGTTCTGCAGCTGGGTGTGGCCCTGCCTGTGTGTTTGCTGGGGGAGGCTTAATACCTTAGCTCAGCAAGGCAGGTAAAAAGGGTGTCCCCGCTGGCATAACAGGCAGGCTCAGTGGTATCTCAGCACATCAGGTGGCATCCTAAGGGGTCCAACCTGTCACAGTATGAAGAAGTCAAAATGATTTACACTTGAGAAGGTCAGGCATGTTACCTGATGTCAGAACATCTAATCCAAGTATCCTTTAGTACACCTTACATGACGGCTTCTTGGAGCAGCTACTCCTGGAACTGACAAGAGGAGAGGCAATTCTTGATTTAGTCCTAAGTGGAGCACAGGATCTGGTCCAAGAGGTGAATATAGCTGGACCACTTGGTAATAGTGATCATAATATAATTAAATGTAACATCCCTGTGGTGGGGGAAACACCACAGCAGCCCAACACTGTAGCATTTAATTTGAGTAAGAGGAACTAGACAAAAATGAGGAGGTTAGTTAAATAGAAATTAACAGGTACAGCACCAAAAGTGAAATCCCTGCAAGCTGCATAGAAACTTTTTAAAGACACCATAATAGAGGCTCAACTTAAATGAAAACCCCAAATTAAAAACAGAGTAAGAGAACCAAAAACGTGCCACCATGGCTAAACAACAAAGTAAAAGAAGCAGTGAGAGGCAAAAATGCACCCTTTAAAAAGTGGAAGTTAAATCCTAGTGAGTAAAGTAGAAAGGAGCATAAACTCTGGCAAATGAAGTGCAATACATTATAAAAATATAATTAGGAAAGCCAGAAAAATAATTTGAAGAACAGCTAGCCAAAGACTCAAAAAGTAATAGCAAAAAAAAAATCTAAGTACATTAGAGGCAGGTGTCCTGTTAGAGAACCAGGAGCCACTGGATGATCAATATGCTAAAGGAGCACTCAAGGATGATAAGGCTTTACAGAGAAACTAAATGAATTCTTTGCATCAGTCTTCACAGCTGAGGATGTGAGGCAGATTCTCAAACCTGAGCCCTTCTGTTTAGGTGACAAATCTGAGGAACTGTCCCAGGTGTCAGTAGAGGAGATTTTGGAACAAATAGATAAACTAACTGTAGAAAGTCACCAGGACCAAGTGATATTCACCCAAAAGTTCTGAAGGAACTCCAATGTGAAATTGCAGAACTGTAGATAACCTATCATGTAAATCAGCTTCTGTACCAAATGACTGGAGGATAGCTAATGTGACGCCAATTTTTAAAATGGGCTCCAGAGGTGATCTTGGAAATTACAGGCCAGTAAGCTTGACTTCAGTACTGGGCAAACAGGTAGAAACTATAGTAAAGAACAAAATTGTCGGACACATAGATGAACATTGGGAAAGAGTCAACATGGTTTTTGTAAAGGGAAATCATGCCTCGCCAATCTACTAGAATTCTTTGAGGGGGTGAGCAAGCATGTGGACAAAAGGGGATATAGTGTACTTAGATTTTCAGAAAGCCTTTGAGAGGGTTCCTTGCCAAAGGCTCTTAAGCAAAATAAGCTGTCATGCGATAAGAGGGAAGGCCCTCTCATGGACTGGTAACTGGTTAAAAGATAGGAAACAAAGGGTAGGAATAAACGGTCAGTTTTGAGAATGAAGAGATGTAAACGGAGATGTCCCCCAGGGGTCTGTACTGGGACCAGTCCTATTCAACATATTCATAAATGATACGAAAAGGCGTAAACAGTGAGGTTGCAAAATTTGCAGATGACACAAAACTACTCAAGATAGTTAAGTCCCTGGCAGACTGCAAAGAGCTACCAAAGGAAGTCTCAAAATTGGGTGACTGGGCAACAAAATGGCAGAGGAAATTCAGTGCTGATAAATGCAAAGTAATGCACATTGGAAAACATAATCCCAACTATACATATAAAATGATGGGGTCTAAATTAGCTGTTACCACTCAAGAAAGAGATCTTGGAGTCTTTGTGGATAGGTCTCTGAAAACATCCACTCAGTGTGCAGTGACAGTCAAAAAAGCTACAGAATGTTGGGAATAATTAAGAAAGGGATAGATAATAAGACAGAAAATATCATATTGCCTTTATATAAATCCATGGTATGCCCACACAGTGTGTGCAGATGTGGTCACCCCAACCCAAAAAAGACATACTGGAATTGGAAAAGGTACAGAAAAGGGCAACCAAAATCATTAGGGGTATGGAATGGCTTCCATATGAGGAGAGATTAGGAAGACTGGGACTTTTGAGCTGGGGGGGATATGATAGAGGTTTATAAAATCATGACTGGTGTGGAGAAAGTAAATAAAGAAGTGCTATTTACTGCTTCTCCTAACACACAAACTAGGGGTCACCAAATGAAATTAATAGGCAGCAGGTTTAAAACAAACAAAAGGAAGTATTTTTTCATACAACGCACAGTTAACCCATGGAACTCCTTGCCAGAGGATGTTGTGAAGGCCAAAACTATAACAGCGTTTAAAAAGAACTAGATAAATTCATAAAGGATAGGTCCATCAATAGCTATTAGCCAAGATGGGCAGGGATAGTGTCCTTAGCCTCTGTTTGCCAGAATCTGGGAATGGGTGACAGGGGATGGATCACTTGATGATTACCTGTTCTGTTCATTCCCCCTGGGGACTTGGCATTGACCACTGTCAGAAGACCGGATACTGGGCTACATGGATCTTTGGTCTGACGCAGTATGGCCGGTCTTATGTTCATCCTTTCATATAATACAAGACACCAGGAGCTAGATTCACAAAAGGACTTAGGTGCCTAATTGCTACTTTAGATGTCTAGATTCCAGAACCCTAAATACCAGAATCAGGCCCCACTGGGATTCATAAAGCCCTCATTCAGCAGCTGTGAAACCTGGTAGGCACCTAATCACTCCGGGCACATAAATTTTTGCAATAGAAGTTCCCTAGGCATATACATTTCTGCCTTCCAGCATGTAGACTGCAGCTCCATGCCAGACGTCCAGATGACTAAGCCCCAGAGCGATGCATGAACTGGGAGAAGACAAGCAGAGCAACGCATATCTTCCCCATGCCACCTGAAGGGCCTGATCTAGTAAGCATGCTCTGAACTCATCTGCTAGACCAGGGTCACATAGAATAATAGAACCATAGGGTTAGAAGGGACCGCAAGAGTCGTCTAGTTTAACCGTCTGTCAAGATACAGGATTTGTTGTGTCTAAATCAGGGTGGGCAAAGTACAGAGGAGGGCCGGATCTGGCCCATGAGCCATTTTAAGCTGGCCTGCGAGCTCCTGCTGGGGAGCAGGATCTGGGGCTTGCCCCTCTCTGGCACTCTAGCCAGGGTACAGGGTTGGGGGCCGCACCACGCAGCTCCTGGAAGCCGCAGCATGGCCCTGCTCTGGCACCTACATGCTCCAACGGCCAGCTCCGGTGCTCCAATGGGAGCTGGAGGGGCAGTGCCTACAGACGAGGCAGCGTGCAGAGCCACCAGGCCACACCTCCACATAGGAGCTGGAGAAGGTACATGCCGCTGCTTCTGGGAGTCGCTTGAGGTAGGCGCCGCTTGGAGCCTGCACCCCTGAGCCTCTCCCCATGCCCCAACCCCTTGCCCCAGCCCTGATCCCCCTCCTGCCCTCCAAACCCCTTGGTCCCAGCCCAGAGCAACCTCCTGTACCCCAAACCTCTCATCCCTAGCCCCACCCCAAAGCCCACACCCCAAGCCCCAACCCCTTGCCCCAGCCCTGATCCCCCTCCTGCCCTCCAAACCCCTTGGTCCCAGCCCAGAGCAACCTCCTGCACCCCAAACCTCTCATCCCTAGCCCCACCCCAAAGCCCACACCCCAAGCCGGAGCCTGCACCTGTTCCCTCACCCCAACCCCCTACCTATGCCTGGAGCCCCCTCCCGCTCCCTGAACTCCTCATTTCTGGCCCCATCCTAGAGCCTGCACCCCCAACCAGAGCTCTCACCCCCTCCCATACCCCAACCCCAATTTTGTGAGCATTCATGGCCCGCCATAAAATTTCAATTCCCAGATGTGGCCCTTGGGCCAAAAACTTTGCCCGCCCTGGTCTAAATCATCCAAGACAGATGGCTTTCCCGCTTCTCTTTGAAAACCTCCAGTGAAGGAGATTCCACAATTTCTGTAGGCAGTTTGTTTCATTGTCCTGCTGTTCTTATAGTTAGGAAGTTTTTCCTGAGATAAATTGAAATCTGCTATGCTGTAATTCGAACCCACTGCCTCTTGTCCTGCCCTCTGTGGTAAGAGAGAATAGTTTTTCTCCATCTTTCTTGTGGCAGCCTTTCAAGTATTTGAAGACCAGTATCACGTCCCTCCCTTAATCTCCTCTTTTCCAAACTAAACATGCCCAGTTCCTTCAGTCTCTGCTCATATGGCTCCCGTTGATCATTCTTGTCCTTTCCAGATTCTCTACATCCTTTCTATGCAGTGGTGACCAAAACTGGACACAGTACTCCAGCTGTGTCCTAATCAGTGCCGAATAGAGCGATGCTATCACCTTCCGTGACTTACATGCTATACTTCTGTTAATGCAACCCAAAAGTTTGGTTGATGGAGCTACATTGCTCAGGGGTGTAAAATATCCATACCTCTGAGCGACGTAGTTAAGCACAAACAGCACTAGATCAATGGAAGGATTCCCAGCACAAACAACACTAGATCAATGGAAGGATTCTTCTGTTGACCTAGCTACCACATCTCAGGGAGGTGTACTGCCGACAGCGATGGGAGAATCCCTCCTGTCACTGTAGTAAGTGTCTACACTGAAGTGCTACAGTGGTGCAGCTGTAGAAGTCTTAGGAAAAAATTCCTTGAGGGAGTGGAGCTTAGGACATGTCTTGGCATCTCCCATTGATTAGCATAGGTGGGGAGCTGCCTCGCCTGCTGGCTTTTATGAATCCCATTCTAAAGCAACTGTCTCTCCCCATTCATTACATAGGGAGCCTAGGTGTCAAACTCAGGCTTTGTGAATCCCAGTGCTTTTCTAAATGCTAAAAATTAGATGCTCAGTGACTCCATGTCTAAATTTCTTTGTGACTCTAGCACTAGGTGATCTGCTCCTACATTCCTTTAACTTCTTTTCTGTTTGAAGAAAGACTATTAGGTTGTGTGCAAGCTTATTTTTTATTTATTTTTTTTAGCTCTTTAAAGTTACCCATTTCATCAAACCAAACTCATTTTTGTACATTTACATATTTATTTCTGCCTGTCACTTTAATAAAATGCCAGTAACTTGATGGAAAACTCAAATGTGTTTCTTGGTGTTCCAAGAATACAACCCACTGCTTAGTGCATGCTTTTGGGAATGATGTAATTAATTTTTACATTTTTATTTGAAGAAAACATAAATTTTAACAACTTCTCTCCGTGGAATATTAATCATATGCACAAAAAGTCACCTGGAAGTTCATATTCCTCCTATGTAGAATACTGCCAATAAATAAATCCTTCCTCCTCCCCATGACTTCTCGAACACATTCTATTTTGCACACCGCTAAATGCTTACTTAGCCGTATGTACGGAAATATGTCAGAATCAATGCATAAACTTGTTATTGTATATCAAAGTCCAAATGGATTACTTTTACTATCATGCTATATTTTTACTATCATAGTTTGGAAATCCTGGGCTTGGTATGTTTTCAATAATCTTTTAATTAAATTTAAATGTTCTAGTAACGTGTTTGTCACTGAATGTCATCTGTAGCCTCCACAGTGGAGACCCAGAAAATGCTGAGTCATGTACAAAATATCAGTTAAAAGCTTCAAGAAAGGAGACTGGTGGTTAAATTGCTTATCTGCAAACAACCCCTTGATTATATTTATAAGTTCTAAAAAACGTATTTTCACACTCTGCTCGCCCTCTTGCCCCAACCCCTCACACCTATTCGCTCAAGTGTCTCACTCTCTTTTCCATATAAAAGCATAAAGTCCCTCTCATTTCCCTTCACAGTGGAAGGGATCCCATCAGCAGAATCCTAATAGAGACATTCCTGTCAATGTCCCCTTTTCCTTCCTTCCCACTGTTTTATTGTTTTTCTTGTAAACTGTTCAGAAAAGCTGCTAAGATTAGAAATCTCCTTATATCAGTAGCCATTGCCTTCCTGGAGTGACAGGCTAATTTCCTCCCTTTCTCCTCATAGCCTTGTACCCTGCTAGCTTCTGCTGTGGGAACTGGGGAACTAAATATTATCAGCCTGATAAGGCTTACCTAGTTCTTCATTTTTGTGCATTGGCAAATGAAATAAAGACTGTGACATATAGGTTTTGGAGGGCAGGGATTAGTAACTTTTGTGCACTGGAAAGCAAAAACAGCTGGGGCAAAAATGTAATATTTGTCTCACAAAGTTAGTGATGTTAGCCATCATATGCATTCCATTTATTGTATTTTATCAATAAAGTCAGAAATATTTTTCAAAAGTATAGGTTTGTTACCAATTTCTCTACGGTTTCTTGATAATAGGATAGAAGTAGTCATTCCAAAGAAGGAGTTGGGGGATGTACAGTGCTTTAACAACCTGCACATTGTGATTTTGTTTGCTGAAGCTGTGGGATTTAGTTCTTCTTGATTTCATTATACATTTCCAGAGTAAGATCTAGAAATGTTAATCTTGCATTAGGATTGACTGAAGCATTTTATTTAGAGTTTTCAGCACTAAACTGATGCAGAAACATCTTGCAACTAATCTAAATAGTGAGAGGAACAAGATATAGTACATCTGCTTTGCCCTCCATGTTATTTGTAAATGGATAGATAAGCTATATGTTCAATTTTAATGTGTTTTACAGACACAAATACCATAATTGAACTTGAAATCCATGTAGCTAATTTCTCTTCATTATTAAGAGCTCTATTCTGATTAATTCTGCCTTGGTGGAAGGTCACAGAGCAGGTTTATGTACATCACTGTGCTACTCCTCTGAAACTCGGTTGAGCCTTTGAAGAGATTCGCCCTCCTGATCCGCAGGGGGACTGCTGTGGGAAAGAAAAAGAAAATGAAGTCTTGCTTTCAGTGAGTTATTTCATGCCAGCAGAGCATTATGTCAAATTCTTGTGGGTCAAAAAAAGAGAACTACAGAATGTGGGTTTTTTTTCAAAAGGATGAATCTGGCTCTGAGCTGAATAAATTCCTGTGGAGGCTCAAAGTGGAACAGCTAACCATGTTCTTTGCTGGGAATTCTCTCTGACAAAAACATCAGATCCTACCCATAACTCCCACTGCTGTTTCTTCCCTCAGGCCCGCATGTTTGGAGAGCACAATAATACTCTTGTGTTGACTGCATCCTTGGCTTAGGATTCTGTGTATTTCAATTGTAGGGTGAACTGTTGCACTGGTCCTGCTAAACAGCCTTTGAGAGCCCTTGTTCTATGTGTTGACGTCATTCTTTTCTCTGATAGGGTGTACTCTTCCTTCAGTGTACTTACTTAGTATGACTGTGATGTAGGTGGGTATTGCTTGAAGTTCTCTTGTATTGATAAGTTCTTAAACAAACTACTGTCAGAGCTCCATGAGAGCAAAATGTTTCAAATCAGAATCAGACTTTGCTGGTACTAAAATAAAGATGCCTTATTGTAGCTTTATGGCAAAATCGGTGGAAGTCTAAGTTTGAGACCAGGAGAGAGAATGAATTCAGTTAGTATCCAGAAGTTTACATTTGTTTCCTTTTTTTTTTTAATGAAATGGACATAGGATAAATATAACATCCAAATAGACCTATACTCAGTCAAAAGTGTTCAGCTACTTAACGACTATTACATTAGCATGCTCTTGTTAAACGTGTGTATGGGAGAGACCGCTGCTGACTTTTCCTTTGTGTGTATGTATAATAGACCACTAGACAAAGAATTTCCTTTCCAACTTCCTTTCTGGTTCCACTTCTAAGAGACACATCTAATCAAAATCTGGACAAATAAGGATTGTAAGGTTTTTTCCCCCAGCCATTTTCTTTAACCTCTGCAAGCTGACAAGTATTTCCTGTCTGAGTTTGCTTTAAAAGACAACATTCCTCCTGACTAACAACCCACTATGAGGACCTGGCAGGTGCAGAAAAAGAGAGGTAGAAATCTGTGAGTGGAGATAAGTAGGTGGTTTCTGGAGTTGGACATGTTCATGCAGGATAATTTAGGGCTAGCAATAGAAAGCACCATGGCAACATGGCAAACCATCAATTCTGGGAACTGAACCAGCCAGTCTCATTTTAAGGCACTTTGTATAATAAGAGAATTAAAAAAAAAGTTTCATACCAAAATTCAGCT
Organism: Lepidochelys olivacea; assembly: GCF_965140295.1. Lineage (NCBI taxonomy): Eukaryota > Metazoa > Chordata > Testudines > Cheloniidae > Lepidochelys > Lepidochelys olivacea. The sequence continues at coordinate 134,792,887 of NC_140411.1, read as the reverse complement.
CTAGTAATGGAATCACTGCATTCACAGCAGTACTTATATCAGTCCTTCAGCTATTTCAGTTATAACACATGGGATATAAAAAGAGACTGGGATTGCAGTAAACGGCTTCTTAGTCCCCTGTCTTACTCCCGCTGTGTGGCAATGGCAAAGTCCTCATTAACTTCAATAGCAGGCTGCCCTGTGGGCCCAACTCAACTCAAGGAAAGTTTTCCCATTGACTTAAATGGCGATTGGATTGGGCCCATGCAGAGGGAAAGAGTTGGATGTGCCCGTTGCATAATGTTCACTATCTGCTTCAATCCCAGTGAGTTTACATATAAACTTGTGCCTAGTGCTAAGAGCCCAAAGCTACATTAGCCATGGTTAGCATTTAGAAGGTATGAAAGCTTCTCTAGCATGAATGAATGAAAAGGGAACCATACTACGTGTATATTATTTACCACAGCTTTGAGCAGCAGCAGCACCCCTGTATTACGACTCTGTCAGCATTATGAAAAGGAGTACTTGTGGCACCTTAGAGACTAACCAATGTATTTGAGCATAAGCTTTCATGAGTTACAGCTCACCTCATCCGATGAAGTGAGCTGTAGCTCACGAAAGCTTATGCTCAAATAAATTGGTTAGTCTCTAAGGTGCCACAAGTCCTCCTTTTCTTTTTGCAAATACAGACTAACATGGCTGCTACTCTGAAACCTGTCAGCATTATGTTCACTTTTACAACCCCTGATTTTTGTAAAGGGGGTTTTTACAGTCACAGTAATTAGGGCTTAAATTAAATTGCAAACCTGGTTTGCTTGTCAACAGCCTGAATTCATTCTCTTAAAAGATATTTAAAAGCAACCATTGCAAAGTATTTTTAGGTTCAAAGTTTAATAAAGATTTGACTATTCAAACCATTACAATTTACTACGGCTTTTTAAAAACGCTCTGGCGGTTTGAGAGCTGTTTCCACTATCACAGGGGACAATTTCTGAGCCTCATTTCATTTCCCAAGCCAGCAGGGTCTTAGTCAGTTTGGTAACAGGAGCCATATAGGATTGCCAGGCATCTGGTTTTTGACCGGAATGCCTGGCAGCTCTGGTCAGAACCACTGACTGGGCTGTTAAAAGTCTGGTTGGTGGTGCAGTGGGGCTAAGGCAGGCTCCTTGCCTGCCCTGGCTCCGCGTGGCTCCTGGAATCTGTGGTTCCTACAGCTCCTAGGTGCAGAGGCAGCCAGGGAGGCTCTGCATGCTGCCCCTGCCCTGAGCGCCGGCTCCGCAGCTCCCATTGGCCACGGTTCCCAGGCAAGGGCAGCACGTGGAGCCCCCTGGTCACCCCTGTGCCTAGGGGCTGCAGGAACATACTGGCTGCTTCTGGGAGCTGCTTGAGGTAAATGCCACCTGGAACCCACACCCTCTCCTGCACCCCAACCCCCTGCCCCAGCCCTGAGCTCCCTTCCAGATACTGCACTCTGCACCCCATCCTGCACCCCAACCCCATGCCCCAGCCCTGAGCCCCTGACTGCACCCAAATTCCCTCCCAGAGCCCGCACCTCAACCCCCTGTCCCAGCCTGGAGCCCCCTCCCACACTGCAAGCCCTTGCCCCAGCCCTGAGCCCCCTCCCGGAGTCCACACCCCCTCCTGCACCCCAACCCCCTGCCCCAGTCCTGAGCCCCCTCCTGCACCCAAACTCCATCCCAGAGCCCTCACCCTGAACTCCCTCCCACATGCCAACCCCCTGCCCCAGCCCCGAGTCCCTTCCTGCACTCCAAATCTCTCAGCACGAGCCTGGAGCCCACACCTCCAGCTGGAGCCCTCACACCCCACACTCCCACGTCCCAACCCCCTGCCCCAGCTCAGAGCCCCCTCCCATGCTCCAAACCCATCAGCCTAACACACACGCCCAGCCCAGAGCCCCCTCCTGCATCCCAAAACTTTCATCTCTGGCCCCACTGCAGAGCCTGCACCCCCAGCCAGAGCCCACACCCCCTCCTGCACCCCAACCCCTTGTCCCCCACCCTTAGCCCCCTCCTGCACTCCGAACCCCTCGGCACCAGCCCGGCGTCTGCAGCCCCAGCTGGAGCCCTCATGACCCCACATATCCTGCCCCAGCCCAGACCCCTTCCCATACGCCAAACCCCTCGGCCACACACCCCCAGCCCAGAGCGCACTCCTGCACCTCAAACCCCTCATCACTGGCCCCATCCCACAGCCCTCCCCCCCTCCCCTGCACTTCAACCTTCTGCCCCAGCCCGGAGCCCCCTCCAACACTCTGAATCCCCTAGCCCAGCCTGCTGAAAATGAGCGCGTGAGTAAGGGTGGGGAAGAGCAATTGACAGAGGGAGGGGGGAAGGAGTGAGTTGGAGGGCAGGGCCTTGGAGAACGGGCATGGCCTCGGGGCAGGGGCAGCGCAGGGGGCAGGGCCAGGATGTTCAGTTTTGTGCGATTAGAAAGTTGGCAACCCTAGAGCCATATACATACAAATTCGTCATTTTATCATTAGTGTAGCCTCACAACACCTCTGTGAGGAAAGTACTATTATTATAGTTGGGGAACTGGGGGGGAAAGTGAGATTATGTGACTTGCCCAGAGTCACACAGGAAGTCTTTGACAGAGCCAGAAATTGAGCCCGGATCTCCTTAGGCCTAGTCCTATACTTTAAGCACAAGACAACCTTTGTTTTCTAGCGTCATGTGAAAAAGTAGTTCAAATCTCTCTAGAGTAATACTCCTGGCTGATTAAGATGTTGATGGGTTCAAAAGGAATCTCATCTATTCTCCTTCATCTCAAAGTATAGTAGTTGTGACATGCTGCAACAGAAACACAGAACGATGCCATGGGGAAATATGTTTCCTGTTTTTATCTTTTGATATTTTTTTTAAAAAATAATATTTTGACTTTGCCAAGATAATTACTTCTGAAAGTATCAGAGTGTCACATTTTTCTTTTCTTTATTATGTGGGTCGAGGCTTAGGGAATGAGACAAGCACCAAATAGCTGTACAAGCAGTTAATCAAATAAAACTGTTCCGAAGAAAGAACTGTAAATTGCTCCTTTTCATCTATAACCACAATTTAACTCTCCTGTACCCTGGAGTTTATATGCAAACAATTTTTACCTTGTCCCCCAGAGGACTCTAATCTACTTTCTCTGCTGTGGACAGTTTCACAATGGAGGAGAAGAAAACTTTGCACTTACTAAAGACCTGAGGGAAGCTTGTAATGAGTTTTCCCAACATCCCGCTCAAAGGGAGCGTAGCTGCAATCCTTGGAAAGTGTCCCACAGCATATTGGTTTCCACTGACCCACTTCTCGACAGCCAGTTGCTTTCTTTCTCCTCTCTGCCTCATCAGAGTTCAAAACCCTCTTCTGCTTGACTGTTTCCCATAGACAACTCATTACTAGAGGGTGCTGGCAAATTGCATTTAAAAGTACAGGGCCAATGAGGTACAGATATCCCTTTGTGAAAAGAGCATTTCCAGCCATTAAAGAATGACACTTTAAGGGATAACCTTTTATCTCCAGCAAATGAGTTTCCAGTGCTGAAGTGTAGTCAGTGAATGTCATGGTAGGTATCTCTGTGATGGGTCAATGGCCTGGATAGAGAAATGCCTGCATGCTTGTGTGTTGCTTTGGTTCTCACAATGGAAAAAGGAGTGTCAGCCAAGCTCTCCCACAGCCTTTCTATTACCAATTATAGTTTGCAGTTATAGCACCTTTCAGTCAAGATCTCAGTGGGTTACAAACCAGGATATCATTTTATAGATGGGGGAAACTGAAGCTCAGAAAAGTTAAATGACTTATTAGTAATGTCACTAATACAAACAATGTTACTTTTTCACACATAAATATTATCACGTGTCATTTTTGCATCATATTAACCCATTTTCCTTATTATGGGAGGGTGCCTTATAGAACTGTAAGCAGTATATTATTGAAATTATTCTCTATATCTGCTGGATCTAATTAGAATGGTATCCTTTCTATAGATCTGTGTGGTTGCCCTATAGAATTCTATAACAGGGATATGATTATTTGTTGAATTTTTCTTGCTATTTACAAAAAATCTATGAAGAGGGTATCATCCTTCTTTAAATTCCCTAGGAACTGCCATAAGCATTAGAGGCCTCTGGACCAAATCCTACTTGCCTTAAGTAGCATGGGTCACACTGAAATCATGAGGACTGATTATGTGAATAAAGCAAGTAGAATTTTTATCCTATCGCCACAAACTATGTGGCGGGAAATTCGTCAGCCAGGCTATCCAGGAATGACTGGTGCTGATTTACTTCCAGGATGATATGCTTCAACAAGACCCCTTCCAATACCTCATTCTAGCTATTTTGCCTCCAAGAGACTCTTACCATCTGTATTTTTATAGTTTGGAGCACTAGAAGTCTGCTCCTCAGATGGCCATTACTTAACAGTCATGTTTTTGACAGCAATGGGATGTACACTGGAAAATCGCAATTCTCTATATCAAAGTACTGAACTCTCCTTACAGAACAGTTCTCCCATCCTTTCTCTAAGGCCTTGTTGTAATGTTTTGCTTAATTTTTTTATGCTGACTGGGCGAGTTCAAGCAAACCTGGGGTCAACTGTCACTTTATTCAACTAAGTCCCCCCCATTCAATTCCTACATTCATAGTCAAGCTTCTCTCCTTCACTCCTGTCTCCCACATATAACTGTGTCATACTCCATACCATCTGGGTGTATGAGAGAGTGGGATTAGGTGATAGTAGTTACCCATGGGCTCACTTACTCTACTGTAAATGTCAAGAGTCCGAACTGAAGTCAGTGGTGTTATTCGGGAAATACATCAGTATAAATAACAAGATTTAGGCTCAAGTGTGAGTGTTTGGGGTGGGGGGAGGGAGATGGATTTTTTAATAATAAACAAGAGAAGAGAGGAATCTGAAATGTGCCCCAGCCAGAGCTGCAGTAAAAAGGGAGACTATCACTATGAGCTTTGTCAACAGGGATGTTAGATGGGGTGGGATCTGAGTTACCCAGGAAAGAATTTTCTGTAGCATCTGGCTGGTGAATCTTGCCCATATGCTCAGGGTTTAGCTGATCTCCATATTTGGGGTCGGGAAGGAATTTCCCTCCAGGGCAGATTGGCAGAGGCCCTGGAGGTTTTTCGCCTTCCTCTGTAGCATGGGGCACAGGTCACTTGCTGGAGTATTCTCTGCTCCTTGAAGTCTTTAAACCATGATTTGAGGACTTCAATAGCTCAGACATAGGTGAGAGGTTTTTCGCAGGAGTGGGTGGGTGAGATTCTGTGGCCTTCATTGTGCAGGAGGTCGGACTAGATGATCATAATGGTCCCTTCTGACCTTAGTATCCATGAATCTATGAAACAGCTCATGCTTCATCCCCGTATCCTACTCAGCCACAAGCAATAGCATCACACTTGCATTGGTGGAGACACACTCTAATAAATTGGTTAGTCTCTAAGGTGCCACAAGTCCTCCTTTTCTTTTTGCGAATACAGACTAACACGGCTGCTACTCTGAAACAGCTATAAGAGGAGCTTCTACTCCATTTTGTCCACTTAGACTACATTGGAAATGTTCTTCCATGTTATTTCCATAAGGTAGTAGTCCCTTGGTGCAAGTCCCCATGAAAAAATTAGTGCAGACAAGCCTTAGGACAGCCCAGAGTTTTCCCACTATATCATCTGGGCCCTGCTTAGAGCAGGGTTAGACAACAATGCTACAAACCACTTGCTCCCGGGCTACACTTAGCATTTCCAGCAGAGGACTACTGCCCTTTGGGAATAATGGGTAAGAACACTTCTAGAAGGGAAAAGCCTTTACAGTTAAAAGAAGTGTTCCTGAGGGTTTAACATCTGGATTTTCCAACTCTGACCTCTCCTGCACCAAGCACAGAGAGAAAAAGTGAAGCTGTGAACAAACAAAACCAGAAAAAGGGTAGTCTTTCCATAAACGTCAAAGACCTTAAGATCAGACCTAAATATTTAAAAATTAAACAGCCAGTCATAATGTTCCATTGAGACTTTCATTACAAAAACACAGGGAAAGGGCAAACGTAATGTTCTGCTGCATCTAAAAATGCTCAGAATCCACAGAAACCATTGAATTTCAAACTGGAACTTCAAAATGTTCTGATCAGGACTGTGGATTCTTTCTGAAGATTCTGCACTTGTCCATGTTGATGTGAATGGGAGCTGTGCTTGGGAAACAAGCAGAGATAAATGCTGTAGATTAATAGAGAAGGATTTTAACATGATTATGTCTCCATGTGCCAAGTATTGTAGAGTGGGGTGGTGTAAAGTTTATGAGGGTGACTTTAGTTGGAGGGCAACAGGGAAATAGAAAAAATTATATTTACTCATGCAGTTCCATTTAGTTTTGCCATAAGTGAAGACAAATTTGACCACCACAGTGGTTAGACGGCTAAAGACTGAAGGGTAAATTCTGCTGACTACTGAGATTTATATTCTTAAAATGAATCTTATTAACAATGTCAGCCATCCTTTGCTCATTGAAAAAAAAAGTGTGAACTGGCAGCTCTGGACTACAGCTGCATTTTTTTGTGGAGAGGAAAAGGGGCACGTTATACTCAAGATGAAACTGTCACTTTTTTTTGGTTATTGTCTAAAATATTTGTCGTAGAAAACTACTTGTCAATTCTACAGAGCCCTTGCTACTTACTATAGAAATGGCATGAGGTCTTAACCTTAAAAATACCAAGGAAGGCTTTCAAAAGCAGAAATGGGAGTCAGATATCCAACTTCCAAGGATTTTTTTTTCCAATAGGAGCTGGACACCACACTGTCATTTGTATCACTGAAGAACTCCCCTTGTTTTACAGAACTAATTCTTAGGCCAGTTTGAAAATCCCAGCCTAAGCCTATTTTCCATAAAATATTCATAGTATCCTTTCTCTGCGAGTTTGCAACTGTGCTACTTAAGTTTCAGTTTCCCAAGTGTTCATAAAAAGCCACATACTTAAAGGCAGATTTAATAACACAAAATTGGTCCCCATATGGCTGAAATGATAACTTTGAGAATATTTTCCATTCATGAAAATCGATTCAGCTTTCTTTTCCTTCCACTATAATGAGTAGCATCAGGATCAAATTACTGTACCAAACAAACTGGAGAAAAGAGAAACAATGAGACCAATCCATAGGAGAAGCTATAAAAAAGCTTGTTCCCAAGGATTTATAATGACATGCTAATGTTAAACTATTCTAGCATGGTCTAATTGAATGTATAATAAAGGAAATGCTTGGGCATATTAACTTCTGTGCTACTCAGGTACGGTTGCCAACCCTTCAGGATTGTCCTGAAGTCTCCAGGAATTAAATATTAATCTTTAATTAAAGATTATATCATGTGATGCAATCTCCAGGAATTCATCCAACCAAAGTTGGCAACCCTATACTCAGGCTTTGTCTACACTAGCATTTTTGTCGGCAAAACTTTTGTTGGTCAAAGGTGTGAAACAAACATACCCCTGACCAACATAAATTTCACCGATAAAAGCATCAGTGTGGACAGCATTATGCTGACGGGAGACACTGTCCTACCGACATAGCTACTGCTGCTTGTTGAGGGTGGTTTAATTATGCCGTGGGAGAGCTCTCTCCTGTCAGCATAGGGCGACTACACAGGAGACCTTACAGTGGCATGGTTGCAGTGGTATAGCTGTGTCACTGTAAAGTCCATAGTGTAGACATAGTTCAGTCTACTGAATAACTGCTCACTGTCTGAATTAGTTAACTCTTCCACTGCTTTAGAAAGAGAGGGTATTACAAGGTACCTCTTTATAGTGATGTGCAAGGGTTTAGCTATGTGACTATTGTTGATATTAATAGAAGTGATGCAGCAAAAATACTGTGTATTGCCTCAATAGTGTAGCACATATTTTAATACATTATTAACAAGAGAAAGGATACTCATTCAATTTGCCTTCCTTTACGGGTTTCTCTAAACCCCCGTCAACTTCCTGTTTATTCACATTGCCCCCTGAGCTCCTTTTTCAGAAATGTACACCTATAGATCCACTGGAAACTTGTGCTCATGTCCTGGGGAATGTACCATATGGCCATGAAGTTTCCAGAAACCATAGCCATTTTGCATTCATTGCAGAACTAAGAGCTCTGCATGTTTTGGTTATAACGGGGCATTTAAGACCTGGGCTGTGTTTGTGAGAGGGGAGGGGAGAGGTGTGATGGGTGGTAGTAGTGGGAATTCCCAGGGGCATTCTGCCTGACTCCGTTAGACTCCATGGGTTCTGGGGTGAAAACACTAGATTGGAAGCTCCACTCTCCTGTGTGGTGAAGCTGGCACTTCTCCCGTGCTGGCTTGTCTCTACTGTGGTGAGGCAACAACTATAACCTTATTCCACCTTTGTGAAGAATCTAATGTCATGACTGACTCTAGACAAGCATAGTCTGTGTATGTCCTACTGGCACGATGGCTGGTCTTCTACTTTGCTAAGAAGAAGGATGATTTCTTCACTCTTCCATGCACATCGATTTATATCCACAATCTGTTCCACCCACAATAGCTCACCACGCCTCTCAATTACAGAATAACCAAGGGTGTAGGATCCCTGTACTAGAAAGTATAGCTGGAGAGATGTTGATGCTAGCTGTGGGGAAGAGTACTTGAGCGATGCTCTGATTCAGTGTATTCCCTCAGGTAGTCTCCACTGGGTAGGCTCTTTCTATAAAAGCCCCAGCTAGAACTTAGCTTCCCTCCTCTAGCAGAAACTTTGGATGAGGACAGCAGTGCAAAAACAGTTTACCTTCTTCTGGGGATGAACTCAGAATTGTCACTGAAGGTTTCTTTCAAATGCTTTGTAAAAATGCCAATTTGTGAAATAATGGTCCTGATCCAACCTTCTCTGAACACAACTGATCCACTCCCATTGTCTTCAATGGGAAATGGATCAGGCCCTAAAAGACTAGCCAGAGATAAATTCTCTTTTTGGTTTCTTACGTGAAATTATACCATCCATCGAGGATGTTTGAGGTACACTGTGTGTGTGTGTTTGGGCTTTTTGTAACGTATTTCAAATAAGTTTTTATTGTCCATTTCTTCTGGTTCTCAAGGGAAATGTAAGTCTTCCAGGACTGCAAATGTTTATGTTCCAGACAATGTTATAAAAATGAAATGAAATCTGATTTAATGCAATTTCAATCTTTTTGGCATAGAAAGATGCTGTAGCCTTTGTACATACACTACAAAATTTTCCTCTCCTCCACTCTAGTGGAGCCTGATAATTTTTCCTCAAATAATCATTTTACCTTTCCTTTTTTAAACCAGACATCGTTTCCTTCATAGCTACTTCACTGGTTGCTTTGCTCTTTTAAACTCATCCCATCCTCATTGCCAGAAATTCTTGTTATTTCTCCAGATACCCACTCAGCCAATAGCTTCAGCTGGATAAGAGAACAAACAGCAAGTAAATAATACAACAAAATGTTCCAAGGGTGAAATATCCCCCTGTAAAGAGAATGATCACAAGGTCTGGGTACCATTTTCATAAACCCTTGAGTGGTGCCGATGTCTTTTGCTGCCCCTCTGCAGAGAGGTGAATTTCACTGAGAATTAGCACACTGGAATGCTCCCTGTTACAGATACCACCTAGTATGCTCTCGGGTCCAGTTCCAACTTCAGGCTTCAGTTGACTAGCTGTGAACTCTGCCATACAGTGAGTGTGCAGAACTTAAAGGGACAGCAACACACACAAAGGCACAATTCATAAAGCTAAACCTGCCACAGGGCACGGTGGAATACTTTGGTGCTGGGGTTTGTCATTTTTATCCTTCTGGCCCAAAAAATAGTGTGAATGCAGCCTCTCTTTGTATTTTTCAAGCTAAGTATAAAAATAGTTGAATAAACAGAGCAAACTTTTCTTTACCCTAATTTTGACAAGCTGTGCAGTTTTACAGGCAATAAATAGTGGTTTGCTGGTTGTGTGCTTCTCTATTATGGTGTGGGAGAAGAAATGCATTTCAAATACTGTCCCATGAACCAGGGACATAACTTGAAAGTGTCAGTGTACTTCTAGAGTATCGGCTTTTCAAAGCAAAAAATGACAAAGGGTTTGAATTGGAATCCTTAAGCCCTAAGCATAATAGATGAAAATGTAAGTGGTTTTTGATGTAACCAGAAGCCTTTGATATATTTAGAAAATCTTGCATGTCCTCTCATATTTTATGCTGGCTAATATATGGATAAAATAATTAGTTATAATATCATACTTTTATTGTGCTTTAAAACTGCCCTTCTGAAAGTCCCTCATTTATGCAGTGTCCCTGCTTTTGAATGCACCTGTGTTGCTTTTTATACTCACAGCGTAACCTGGGAGACATTCAAAGCCCCAAACTCAGCCTGTTGAACACATATTGCAGTTAAGAGCAGTGTGGCTGATGGCTAAGCCACGGCTAAGTCACTGGTTCCATTTATAAACTGGTCTTTTCTTCCCTTAGCATGGTCAGAGCCAAATTCTTTATTTTCATTTCCTTACACATTGGTGTGAAAGTCCATATGGTTCTATTGAAGTCAATGGAGTTATTTTGAACTTACACTGGTACGTCAGAGAGCAGGTTTTGGCCCTCAGTCTTGACTGAGATTTCACCTTACAAAAGCACCGTACTACAGCTGTGCAGAAAAATCCAACCCAAACCACAACTTCTGTAGTGATATCCATGTTATAAAAATAGTGTAGGTATTATTCCATTGCACTCCTCCATTAATATCAAAATCATATCCGAAACAGTATCTTCCCTCAGAAAGATTTTCAGGACTTAAGATACTTTATCTGACCTATCCCTCATCCTGGATTCTATCCTAAACTCTGGAATCAGTGCCTTTACTTTAACCCTTCTTTAACAGTTCCTGCTGTTACAACCAGAGGAGTTGCTATCTGAAACTTAAGAGCTCTGTTGGCTTTTGAGTGTTCACGTGGGGTTTTTTGCAACAAAATCAGTTGTTTTCAAATCTGCAGACTATAACTGCATGTGCTCAGGGAGCTTTCAAGTCTGCTGCATTGTAATGAATGTCTCCCAGGGCTATCGTGTCTTTCTGCCCTTTGAAACTGCCTGCTTTATTTTCCCACTTCAGCAGCCGGGCACCTGCTGCTCATTTTACCTTGGAGACCCATAGTGGAGTCTTCTAATGATACTCATGCATCTGTCCTGCACACTTTCTTACTTGAACATCTCTGTGCCTTCAATCAACCTGCCTGTGTGTCTTTTGTCTTTTTTTTTTTATTAATAAGTGGGGACTTTGTGCTGTTGTGAGGCTTTATCTCACTAATTCCACCTGCTCTTCAGAGTTGTCCACAGAACAAAATAACAAATACCAGACAGAAAAGTCTACATGCTTTTAATATTCATTCTTCTAATCTTTTTTAAAAAATTTTTACAAAACCATCTCTTTTTAAATTGCCTTCAACATTTGTCCTTCTTAAGAGAAAGGAGAAAGATGGAAATGATGAAGATATTACAGATTCCAGTGTGGTGACAACTACCCTCTTCATTTATTCATGTTGTTCTCTTCTCATTTATGCCCGTGTAAACCAAATGCAGTTTAGACTTAATCTAGACTTAATCTGCTGTAACTGCCCTTTGATTACCAACATTGTTAGAAATCATATCCGGCTTCTCTACTTCTTAATCTTGACTATGGCCACTGATTAATGACACTAGACCTTTACCTGATCCCTTGCTTTATTCTGATTGTGCAGGAAAGGTTGTAATGCACTTCTATGACAGGGTTCTACTGATTTTATATTATGTTAGAGGGCGTAATCCTGTAGTCCTTATTCAGTCAAAACTCAGTTTATGTCAGCTGCAATGTGGCCTGAATAAGATATGCTGGGTCAGGCTTCTGGACAATTCATCTCTCATCCCATCTACTTATAATATCATTGTGTTCAATTTCTTTTCCGCAGCTTAAAACTCCCACTTATGATTAAGATCTTCAACCAGCTTCCAACTTTGAAGGCTCAGATTTCCACTTACAAATCATTGTGCCCTCAATAGTTGCTCCTCCAAATGCTAGCATATAGATTTCTAATTGCCGCCTTTGCAGTTGCACCGAGGTGCATCGATAGCCCCATGCTATCATTTTCGCTCAGAATTAATAGGTGCAATTGTTTGGGGTTGCAAAGTTGTCTCAATGAAATTGGAATCTATTGGCTGAATGCCTTCAACTCACAATGAAGTTAAAGTGTAGCAGATTGTGCTCAGCACTTTGCAGGATCAGGCTCTAATTTTCTATATCCCTAACTGTATCCTCTAGTATTATGGATCAGATCCCACACTATCGCCAAGAAGCACACAATAAGTGTGTGTGTGTATGTGTGTAAAGGCAGCATAAAGTTTGACTTCGCATTCTCCTGATTCTAGCTATACTGTGTGCAGGGCCAGTTTCCAGCAGTTAGGGCATTTCAATGGCTGTTCTAAATTACACCAGCTGTAAATGGCCCTAATGGTCTAAAATGGCAGCCAGAGACTGGCAGAGCATAAGACCTGCTGGCCACATCTCTTTCCTCTGGCCATGCCTACTTCACCAGCAGCAGGGAAGAGGGATGACACAGGAGCTTCTACTTCATTAGAGGATCTCCCTTGCACTAGAATCATCCTCTCATGTTTGGTAATACTGGCTTTACAGGGCATGGGACAGAGAAGCTGCACCATGGGATCTGAACCTATATCTCATAAGAACGGCCATACTGGGTCAGACCAAAAGTCATCTAGCCCAATATCCTGTCTTCTGACAGCAGTCAATGCCAGGTGCCCCAGAGGGAATAAACAGAACAGGTAATCATCAAGTGATCCATCCCCTGTTGCCCATTCCCAGCTTCTGGCAAATTTGTCTAGGAGTTTTCATCCACTTTCTGACCTTTACAGAGACACATTTATTATAGTCTCTCCTCTGACTTCCTCCTTAAAACTCCCTCAGGGAATGTATTTCAATAAAATGACTTTTCTTTCAGGTATTCCTTATTACTGTGCTTTCTTCTGTTTTTTTCAGCTTAATCTTTCAGTCTCGTGTTCATGCTTTATATATACAGGAGCATGCTTCCTTCATTTCCAGGGGAATAAAAGATAATACTTCACTCATTCTGTGGAGGACAGAAGTGAATTAAAAGGCAAACCTCTTCAGTGAATTTTGTCTTTGTGTATTTGATTGTGTTTCCTACCTAAGAGCTTTACTTTTCACTTTATTTAATTTCATGTAGTTGAATTCAGACCAATTCTTCAGTTTGTCAAGGTCACTTTGAATTCTAATCCTGTCCTCCAAAGTGCTTGCAACCCCTCCCAACTTGGTGTCATCTGAAAATTTTATATGCATACTCTGCACTCTCTTATCCAAGTTATTAATGAAAATATTGAATAATGCTGGAACTGGAACCCTCCTGCAGGACCACACTTGATATGTCCTCCCAGCTGGTTTGACAGCAGATCATTGAGAACTACCCTTAGAGTACATTTTTTCAACCAGTTATGTACCCACTTATAGTAATTTAATCTAGACCATATTTCCCTAGTTTACTTATGAGAATGTCATGTTGGGTAGCCAGCTTTCTATTTGCAGAAAACCGAACACCCTTGCCCCATGTCCTGCCCCACCCCTTCTCTGAGGCCCCGCCCCGCTCACTCTATCCCCCCTCCCTCCATCACACACTCTCCCCCACCCTCGCTCACTCACTTATTTTCACTGGGCTGGGGCAGAGGGTTTGGGAGGGGGTATGGACTCTGGGCTGGGGGTGTGGGCTCTGGGGTGGGGCTGGAGATGAGTGGTTTGGGGTGCAGGAGAGGGCTCCAGGCTGGAGCCAAGGGGTTCAGAGTGTGGGAGAGGGCTTCAGGCTGGGGTAGAGGGTTGGGGTGTGGGAGGGGGTACAGGCTCCGGGCTGGGGGTGTGGGCTCTAGGTTGGGGCTGGGGCTGAGGGGTTTGGAATGCAGGAGGGTGCTTCAGGCTGGGGCAGGAGATTGGGATGTGGGGAGGGATCTGGGGTGCAGGTTCCAGGCTCTGGGTGACACTTCCTCAGGTGGCTGCCAAGAAGCTGCCGACATTTCCCTCTGTCTCCTAGGTGGATGGGTGGCCAGGGGGCTCTGTGGACTGCTCCTGCCTGCAGGCACCGCCACCATAGCTCCCATTGGCTGCAGTTCCTGGTCAATGGGAGCTGTGGAGCTGGCGCTGGGGGCGCGGAGCAGCGCACAGAGCCCCCGTGGCCACCCCTAAGCCTAGGAACCAGAGGAAGATGCCAGCAGCTTTCTGGGAGCTGCCCAGAGGTGGGCAGGCAGCCTGCCTGTCCCACTGTGGGCAGCCAACTGGACTTTTAATGGCCCGGTCAATGGTGCTTACTGGACGAAACTGGACACCTGGCAAACCTAATGTCATGTGGTACTGTGTCAAAAGTATTACTAAAATCAAGATGTAACATGTCCACTGCTTTCCCCTGTCCACTAAACCAGTGACACTATCGAAGAAAAGAATTAAGTTGGTTTGGTATGATTTGTTCTTGACAAATCCACGCTGGCTATTACTTATCATTCTATTATCCTCTAGGTGCCTACAAATTGTTTAATAATTTATTCCAGTATCTTTCCAGGTATTGTTTGGCTGATAGACCTATGATTCTGTGGGTCATCTTTTGTTCTCCTCTTTTAAAGATATGGACTATGTTTGCTCTTCTCCATTCCTCTGGAACCTCACCCATCCATGAGTTCTTAAATATAATCACTAACGATTCCAAGTTTGCTTCAACTATTTCCTTAAGTACCCAATGGTGAATTTCATCTGGCTCTACTGACTTGAATATGTCTAACGTATGTAAAATATTTTTAACCTCTTTTCCCCCCTCTGTTGTGATTCCTGTTCCTTCCTCCTTGTTAATGTTAATTGTGTTAAGCATCTGGTCATAACTGACTCTTTTAGTGAATACTAAAGCAATACAGCCATTAAACACCTTTGTGGGGTCATTCTTTAATACCTTTCCATCCCCATTATGTAGTGGACCCACATTTTCCTTCATCTTTCTCTTGCTCCTAATGTATTTATGGACCCTCTTCTTATTGCCTCTTATGTCTCTTGGTAGGTGTTGATGCAGCCCCTTACTATTCTTCCTGTTTTTCCTTCATGTCAGGATTATTGGGATGTAGCCATAGGAACTCTGGTGTTTCCTGTCTGATTGTACCATCCTGGTGCACATATAGGAGCATTTAAGAGACAAGAGTAAGTATTTTACAAATTTCATGGTCTTTAACCAGTGTACTAACTCCTCTAGGCCCCTCATGTGCTCAGGTATGCATTTCTTGCCAAGGAGAAGTTAAGCAGCATCAGTTCAGTGAAGCCCAACTTCACCTTTTTAAGTTGCAATCTCAGGCTTTCCTTTTAAAAAACAAACACACACACACACACACACACACACACACACACACACACACAAATAGGAAGTAAATACTGTAATAATCCTGAATTGACTCGTTGTTAAATTATCAAAAGCCAGGAAATGTGAAAGTTAAGACTTAGCACAGGGTTTCTCAAACTGGGGGTCGGGAACCCATGGGGGTCGTGAAGTTATTACATGGGGGGTCGTGAGCTGTCAGCCTCCACCCCAAACTCTGCTTTGCATCTATTGATGGTTACTGGGACCCACTAGGGCTCGTGCCTACAAGGCCTAGTTGCTGAAGCACCTTAAGTGCTTGCCTCTGAGATGTGGTACGCCTGGCACACTGCAGGCACTGTAGGGGTTTGGAGTACAGAGTAACCCCAATAATTGCACTATATGTCTAAGTATCAAGAATTCTAACAAACAGCAACCAAATACAGAGAGAGACAGCAGAATGGCACAACTCACCCACCTTGCAGACTGTCTCTTTTGCAGGCAGACTGCTGAAAACCCAGATCCCACCCTTCCCTTACTATTTTAAGTGATAGCTTCTAATTTTAACAGTTTTCAGTATACCACATAACTCTAGTAAGACTGATGCAGCCCATTCATCTTCTTGGACTTCTAGATGGCTTGATTGTGCGTTTTACTGTGGGCACGTCTTCTGGCTCTGATCTCACAAAACAAGGTCCGGCCCTACTCTGCATTGATGATCTAGTGGCATATTTCACAAAAGTAGAGTTTCCCCTGGTGCCCTGGGACAAAATTTTCCCTCCCTGACCCCTGTTGTTGAACATTATTCTGTACACTGGTTAGCTAATGCCTTCAACATCAAAAGTGACTGCATCACAGAGGAGCTGTATGTGATCCTTCAGGTGGTATAAAAATGTGCTAAGTATTGCTCTCATTATGGTACATGCCCCCTTATTTCTAACTATTCAGTAAATTATCTTTCTTCAATTAAGAACGGAGCAGCCAGCGTAGTTATAATTTGCGTATTGGCATTTTTGAGAGAACTTAATTATCTTAGACATGTAATGTTAAACATCACCTCCAAGCGTCCCTGATATAACACATCTGATGAAATGTGTCATTTAAAATAATATAATAAAAGCACAGGAGAAAAGGTGGTGAACAGGGAGAACTTGTGCAAACATCAAAAGTACCATATGTACCAGGCATTTCAAAAAGGATTTCCTGTGTACTTAAAAGTCACAATGATTTAACATGTCTTCCATATGCAAGCTCAAATCTATAAACTGATTAACTTGGGCTAAAGTTCTAGCTCTTTAAAAAAAAACCAAGTGTTTACAAAAAATAGAAGAAGAGTTCTTAGAACAGGCTTGTGAAATTTGGCTGCTAACAGTGCGGATAAAGGAATCTGGACATCAGCAAAAAAATGTAAATTAAGAATCAGCTTTGGACCGAAACACTTAGAAATTATTATTCCATTTAGGGCACGAATTATACAGCAGCTTGATGCTATTACATGCTCAGTTTGAAGCTCTTCTATTGTAAATTACATGCATGTTATGGCATTACACACACACACACACTCCTATGTCCATCAGCCCTTTCAGTCTGAATTCCTATTCACATGGAATAATTTTTTGCAGAATTATTTTGAATGAATTACCACAAGCATATTTTAGGCAGAACATCACCTTTTGGGATGAGAGAGAGTTTGTGCTATTGAGCTATATAATGAAAACTTAAATGTCGATTGTGATGTAGGATATGTACTATTTTCATATTTAGTTCACATATGCAAGTAATGGAATGAGACAGGTGTCTGCCAGAATTCAGTGCTCTAGCTTATTTGACTCTTTACTTCTCCTTTCAGACTACCTACAAAGGTGCCAATTAATAAAATTTCGAATGGTGATTTTTGGTGCTAAAATTAGACAAAATGATCTAAAACCATTCAATTCCTTTCAAAAAGTCACAAAAAACAGATATCTATTAACAGTAACTTTTTAAAATAGTTTCCACAAATGCAATATGCATAGAAACTATTTTCTCATAACATTTTATCTTAGCAATGTTGAGTCACACCAAAACTGGAATGAGGCTGTTTTAATGTAATGGAGAAAATTAACATGGGGACCTATTGCAAATAAATGGGAGATTTATCAGCATTAAACTAGCATTATAATACAAAGAGTTAAAGTCCTTTACCAACATAAATATATCTGCTGATTTTTCAAAACTAAAAAAACCTTGCTCATATCTCTTAAATTGTCTGCCTCTTATTTACTCTTACGGGAGCTTGAGCGCCAGATAAAAATGTCTGACTGGCCGGGAGCAGCCCGCGGGCCGTAGTTTGCCCACCCCTGCTCTAAATCTTAGGTAAACCAAATTTGTGAATCATAGGGACAAAAATAGGTTATCGACAGAGATGACTCAAAGTGTGGCTCTGGAGCCAGATCTAGACCACCCCAAATTTTCTGGGTGTTTTATGTAAGGTTTTGATTTGATCACTTATAAAGATGGAGAAAGCTGCAAAATTTGCGGTTAGAGCTGTGTTTGGATTTCAAACATGTGCAAACTAGGAGTTGTTCAGAGCTGGAGATTTAGTTCTGGCCCATCTCTTTCTCAAGTATTTTGATTTTTAATCCAAGTGCTAGATCATTCTTTACATCATACCCAAAGATTGTACCTTGGTAGCATGTTAATTGTTTGTCTTCCACTTCTCTCAACACTGCAATATAGGCTACAATATATATCATTCATTTTTGCCAGGTTTCAATTCAATAATTTATGGGGGGAAATTAGTTTATTATTTTAGTGCTTAGAACATGAGACTAGGATCCAAGGAGTTTTAACCGCAGGTTTGCTGCTGGTTTGCTGTATTACCTTGAGCAAGTTATTTATCATCTCTGTGTTCTGGTTTCCCCATTTTACAAATGGGAACAATACCTTTGAACACTCAGAGGGATAGGATTATTTACTCAATCTTTATGCAACTCTCTAAACATGTAAAATGCTAAGTGTCATTAGCAGTTATTACTATTAAAGACCCATTGTTTCAAACCAGATGACTTTTCAGTTGATGTCTTTTCCATAGTCTAATTTGACTGGAGTTAAAAGATGTGTCCCACTTTTCTGCCTAAATGTTCCTATACACAGCTGTGAAACATTAGCAGATATAGATTACCCTGAGTCATCTTAAACTTAGAAGGGCTTTGTCTTTATAAAGTGAGTGAAGTGCATTTACCTTATGGTCTGACCTTGAAGAAAACAAAAAGTTTGCAAAATTTTGGTGCATTACTCATATTCAGACTGTTTTAAGATCTGATGTTTGTGCCTAAACCTTTCATAAAAGGCTCCATATGTTTCAGAGTGAAATACTGTTATCATGTATGGAAAACCTGTCACATCGTTTAAAAAAAGGCATGATGCAGTTGGAGAGTAAAAGAGAAAATACATAATTCTATATGATCTGCTCTTTACTCTGTCTCTTCCAGTTCATTCCAGCTATAGGCTACAAATAACAGACCTTCAACTGTCTGCAACTGTCACTGATTTGTAACATTTGTTTTTAATCAAGATAAATTTGACTCTGATTTAAAGAGCATTCTAACCACTAACTCATGTATAAGTTCAGGGGGAGTGTTCAGGAAGGATGTTCTAGCTCTCCCCCAGGATAACAAGATGAATCTGTCACTGAGGAATTGCTTTAACTGGCACAGTGTAATTTCACTGAGAGATTATTTTGTTTGAAGCAGTACTCTGCAATTGGCATTTTTGGACTAGCTGAGCTAGTAAAGTCTCTGGGCTGGAGTCATTTGGATGGGGCAAATCACTACACAAGCATGGGTTTCACAAGCATGAAGGTTCACCCCTTTGGTAGCCCTACTGATCCACACTGAACTATGAAAAGGAAATGGCCTTCAGCTTGACAAAATCAAAAGACAGACTCATAAAGTGCAGTACCCCAGAGGCCACATGATGTACCCTAGTTATCCAGCTGGTTCCTGTGGAAGCATGCAGATAGGCTTTGCTTTAAAACCCAATTTATATCATAGCATTAACGCGAAAGCAGAGCAGGAAATTGTCTTCCTGTCCCATGAACATTTTTTAGATTTCAAAAATGTTTGTTCTGCATGGGAACAAAATTGAGACCGTTCAATTTTTTTCATGGAAAAACAAGAGAGACACACATATTCCACCCCACCCACCCCATAGCATAGTTAGTGATTAGGGCACTCCCCTGGGATGTGGGACCCAGGTTCAAGTCCATACTCTGTTTGATTTGAACCTTAGTCTCCCACATGTGTGCCTAGTAACGAGTATGTGTTGTGTCTTTCTCTATTAGCAGTGCTTAATGTGGTCTGAAAAACAGGCCAAGGGGTCTATCATCACCCACATCTGCCTGTCTAACGATTATTTCTGCCCCCACATTAGGTTTTCTGCCCCAGCCTCACCTCTGGAGCTCCTGAAGTTCTCTCCCAGGTCTGGGCCAGCTGCAGCAAGGTCCCCTCTCCCAGTTTCAGGCCAGGGGTTGCAGGAAGCAGAGGAGACATCTGTTTGCTCACAGGAGGGAGCAGAGCTGTCCTGAGCTTTTGGGCTCTTTCCGTCTCCACGCTCTCCAAGGAGAATGACATTGGCTCCTGAGGGGAGGGAGGGAGTTCTGCCTGCTTTCTGCAGCAGCTCTGATTGGCTGCTCTTCCCCAGCAGCTGGGCAAGTGGGAAAAGCAGTCAATCAGAAAGGGTTTTCCCCCTATGCAATACAAAAAATGTATTGCAAGTGAGCCCCTCAGTGACCTGGCTCAATTTTTAGAAATTTTATCTCCCGGGTCTGTGACTCATTGCGTCCCAGTGCACTCGAAGCACTGCTTGGTGGGTATGTTGCGGTGGGTCTTTCTCGCTCTCTCTCTCTCTCTCTCTGATTTTGAGCAGAAATTCCATCCTGGGCCTGAGCCCTATTCCCAATTAAATTTAGTTAAAACTGATGCTTTCCCATGAAAAGCTTTGGTTTAAACAAGTTGACACTTTTTGAGGGAAAAAAAAATTTTGTCAAAAAATTCTTAACTTGCTTTAATTATTACCTCCAGAGTTGAGTCAATGACCCAAAGAAGTTTTGAGCACCTTTTTCCTCTGTTCTTAGGTTCTGCTCTTCCATGTTTCTGCATGTGACTGTGCTAAAGGATCTGACTGATGTATTTGCTCTTATTTTATGGAGAGTAACTGTGAGGAAAATATAATTCTCACCATTAGGTCACCTGTGTCAAGAATACCACATATGTTAGAAAATTGGGAACTATTTCTCATCTCCACCTGAAGCACATAAAGGAACTTATAAATGATATGCAGTTGCCAGACTCTATACTGTTCCCTACAGATACCCTCCCACTGACTTGTGTTTTCAACTGTCATTAATATGGCCTTAAATGTTATATAGATTCAAAACTGACTGTGGAAACTGAAGGCAACATGTGTGAAGAGGTAAACCATTCCCAAAGTTTTGCAAGTGGCTAATTTGGGTGAATTGAAAAAGGTGAGAGGAAATAATTAAGGTGAGCAATAAGGTAATTTCTGCAAGAACTGTACATGCTGGCCAACATTTTTACATCTTATTGCTTAAAATCTGTCTCCTAAATCTGTGTCTAGAAACCTAAATAAGTGGTTTGATTTTTTTGCACATGCTGGGCACCCACAAATCGGGAAAGCAGCCTATCCTGAGCATCTTTAGAAGTCAGGACATGTTTATTTAGGTGGCTAAATATGGATTTAGTAGCCTAGCTTTGGACCGTAGCTTTGAAAATGTCAGCCACTGTAAACAGATTAGTGTCATTTGTCCATGTCTAGTGATGTCTCCCCAAAGGGACAAACACACTTCTTGAGTGTAGGCTTCTAATCATTCAGAAGGCATGACTCAATGAAGCTTTCAATTGGCTAACAGTAAACGCAATTTTAGGAAATAATTACTATGATCCTCCTCTCTCTTCATTGAATGAGCACCCACATCTTTAGTCTGCAGAACTGGCTTGGAAGTTTTGGGAAGAGAGGTGCACTCTTAGGACTCCACGCATATCCATTTTGTGTCATAGCCAGAAATATCACATAATAAGACGAGTCTCTCTCATGGTCCAAGCCAAAAAGCTGAAGGAAAAATTTATGTAAATATTTCATAATGCAAAGGTCTTTGGTTTAAGTGCTGTTTAAAGTGGGTGAAGTATTAGAGAATTTGGACTACATGTTTACATCTATTTCATGTTCACCCATCTCTGTGGCTTTCTTCCTATTACAAAGTTGGCATTTCAAAAATTTGCACTCTCTCACCCAGTTGTTTTGAGAGTTGCTAGAGGCTTGAGAAAAGGTTGCAATTTTCTCAGTAAGGTGCGATTTATATTTAAATTTTGCACTTTAAAAAAATTACATTTAATAATAACACACCTTAATAATATGTGTCCTTACTCTTGTAAGGCATTTTCCATGGAACAAAGGCTGTGTTGATTTACACTCACATGCCAAAAAAATTAAATTAAATTAAATTAAATTAAATTAAATTAAATTAAAGGCAATTGGATTGAGCAAGGCTGTAAATCAGCACCGTATTTTTATGCGTTACCTTCACTCCCTCATTGTACACTAACCATCAGAATGAATTATCACAGGCTTCTGGAACATGATATCTCCAGGACGTTGGTGTTTCTGAGAAAAGAGAGTTTATATTAAAAATCAATGCCTATAATTTGTTTTTCCTCTATTAAAAATATTACTAGAGGCAGAGGAATTGCTAACGACACTCATTGTGTAATCTGATTTCTTTGTACCCCTGAATACTAGTTCAGAAGCAAACATCCAATTTTATTTTTAAAAATGTAACAACAGATTTGAGCTTTAGCCATTCGCCATAGCCTGGGGATTCCAATCACATTTGGAATACTAACTAAAATGAAGGTGGGTTCCTCTCTGATAAAGCCTTGTTAGAAGTAATCCTTACTACTGCAGGTAGACAAAATAACGTCCTATAGCCTCAGTGAGCCTGATACAGACAAGCAGTTCAGCTGAACTGTCCAAGCTGAGAGTTTGTGAGGGGCACTAATTGGGTGACTGTAAGATGCTGTTTCTCTCTTTTAGTCAGTTCAAGTGTCCAGCATCTGGAATGTGAAAGTTTCCAGACTGTCAGAAAGTAACATGTCACAGGCACCCCATGACTCTCATCATTCTGTGATCTGACCTCATCAACTCTAGATATACCATTTCTTCATGTCAGCCACAGCAAGGATCCTTTAGGTGGAAATGTTGCTGGGTACCTCTGCTGACGGAATAAATTGTTGGGGATGAGCTGTCTGAAGGATTTATTAATGTTGTTATTAGCTGAAATGATGTAGATAGGTGGGGTTTTTTTGCTATTCTGCCTCACCACCATGTTTTTTCACTGCTATTGGTGGTCATTTCACTTAAACATACTTTGTCATGTTAAGGTTTCAGTGGGGTAGCCGTATTAGTCTGTATCAGCAAAAACAAGTCCTTGTCCTATAGTAGGTGACTTTTGCGTACACCTTTTGGCTCTGTCTTCTGTACCCAGAAGTCACCTATTATAGGACCTACTATAGGACAGACCCAACAAAGAAACTAACAGAACACCACCAGCCATCACCTACAGCCCTCAATTAAAACCTCTCCAGCGCATCGTCAAGGATCTACAGCCTATCCTGAAGGACGACCCATCACTCTCACAGATCTTGGGAGACAAGCCAGTCCTCGCTTACAGACAGCACCCAAATGTGAAGCAAATACTCACCAGCAATTACACACCACACAACAGAAACGCTAACCCGGGAACCAATCCCTGCAACAAAGCCCAATGCCAACTCTGTCCGCATATCTATTCAAGGGACATCATCATAGGACCTAATCACATCAGCCACACCATCAGGGGCTTGTTCACCTGCACATCTACCAATGTGATATATGCCATCATGTGCCAGCAATGCCCCTCTGCCATGTACATTGGCCAGACTGGACAGTCTCTATGCAAAAGAATAAATGGACACAAATCAGACATCAAGAATTGTAACATTCAAAAACCAGTAGGAGAGCACTTCAATCTCCCTGGACACTGAATAACAGACTTAAAAGTCACCATTCTTCAACAAAAAAAAAACTTCAAAAACAGACTTCAATGAGAAACTGCAGAACTGGAATTAATTTGCAAACTTAACATCATCAAATTAGGCCTGAATAAAGACTGGGAGTGGCTGGGTCACTACAAAAAGTAAATTTCCTTCTGTTGATACTCACCCCTTCTTGTTAACCATTGGGAATGGGCCACATCCACCCTGATTGAATTGGCCCCATTAGCACTGACCCCCATCCCCCCGCACACACACACTTAGTAAGGCAACTCCCGTCTTTTTATGGGCTCTATATTTATACCTACCTACTGTATTTTTCACTCCATGCATCTGATGAAGTGGGTTATAGCCCACGAAAGCTTATGCCCAAATAAATTTGTTAGTCTCTAAGGTGCCACAAGGACTCCTCGTTTTTGTCATGGTAATTACTGTAATTATTGCTGCTATATACAGACCCTCTCCCTATTTGTCTCCAGATACTTTTTCTTTCTTTCTTTCTTTCCAAATGACCTGATTTTGCACTTTGTGTTTGGACTTGGTGTGGAAAATTTCAGGGATCTGATTTTGAGGGGCAGTTTGGTGTCTCAGTTTTCAGATATCTCTTGTAGAGGACCTCAGAGTGCCCTGTTTGAAGGGAAGTTCCTTTATGGTGCAGGGGCTGTCACTTTCACAGGAAGGTGTATTTTTTGGGGAGGGAGCAGAGCTTGGTATTTCAAATTTGGAGGAGAGGGGGCAGGGAATCAGATTTTCTTGAATATGAAGTAGACCCTTTGCAGACTCTAACAATCTCTCTCTTTCACACACACACACACACCTTG
Source organism: Lepidochelys olivacea (assembly GCF_965140295.1). Classification (NCBI taxonomy): domain Eukaryota; kingdom Metazoa; phylum Chordata; order Testudines; family Cheloniidae; genus Lepidochelys; species Lepidochelys olivacea. The sequence goes on along the minus strand of NC_140411.1, from coordinate 134,768,619 downwards.
CTGTCTCCAGGTGCATGCAGAGAGAGCTACCTATTATTAGATTCCCACAGAAAAGCCTGAGTCTTTAGGTTTACCTTTAATTGTTGTGTTACCTTTTTTTATTGTGAAACGTGACTTTCCTTCTTTCCTGGTCATTTGTACAGAATTTCCCATAATGTTCTGCACCATGGTGATTTTTACCATCCTCTCCTTCCTTCTCTAATTATGGTTGTTCTGTTGATCATTAACTAATAGAGTTGCTTAGTTACTAATGTGGACAATCCCTTGAACCTTCATAAATATTTAACTTGTACTGTAGAGGGGTAACAGTCCTTTGCTGATGATCAAACTCAATGTGCTGCATGTTTTATAGCTGGGAAATTGTGTAGTCACCAAATCCCATCTCTTTCTGAAATGTCTAAAAGACCTTAAAATGCAGTGGGTAGTTCTGTTTTTTAAGGTAACTGTAAAGAAGGCAGGTCCCTCTGCTATCTTCTGGCCTATTTGGAAATAGCTCGTACTGTAAACTGAAATGCAATCCAATAGCTGCTTTAAAAAAAATCTGACTGTGTGCAAAATGAAAAAGCAATCCAGTCCACAGAGGATTTAAATATTAATGCTGCCCCTACAAAATAAGATCTGGAGTCTCACAGCCATAAGCCCAACACTTTTTTGTTCAGTGAATTAAAAAAAAAACACTATAGGTCATGTGCAATTACCCAGAAGGTCAGACAAAAAGCTATTGAGTGAAACCTGTAACCACTGCGGGTTGCTAGGGAAGGAATCTCACTTAATGGAACCCTGCAGCACAAAAACACAGGACTGTTTTATGATAACCTTGGAATGTTTGTTAAGAAACGTAAGATGCTTTTGCTCTGAGCTACTGCCCCTACACTTCTCCCATTTACTGTGGAGTCAGTCTCCTTAAATGAAAGCTTTGACAATTTCTCTATAAATTGCACTCCTTGAGAGGTCTCCTGCAGCTCGTCTGTTTGTTCTCCTGGGGTTTTGAAAGCTGCACACTGTGGAAGCCTCCATCCCTTCTCTATTTGTCCTTTTCTTATTGCTTTCTGAACCAATGATTATTTATTTATTTATTTATTTATTTTTGACTGTCCAAAGGATTAGGGCTGAATAAAACTAAAACCCACCAATTTTGCCACAGATGCTAACCAGATGAATTCCTCCCTCCTCCCGCAAATCTCCAGCCAACACTATCGTCACCAAAGTAATGTAATCTTTACGTTTATTCCCTTCAACTCAATTGGTTTAATATGGGTTTGTGTCTTATGGCATTACAGGTCAGAGTCTGACCTCAGTTACATGGCAGTAACCCTTTCCAATGGAGTTACTGATGTTTTTGTTAATGAGATTGGAGTCTAGTACAGTATTCTGAAAAGGAGCTCTTTATCTGGCTTGAAAAGTACTGATATTCTGCAGTGCATGGTGCTGGCTACTGGCTAAAAAACCAAAGGGGACAGCAAATAAATCCTAATATGTATATTTACCAATAAGCCACTTTGACTGCATTTCAAAAAGAGCTATAAATTGGAACTGGTCAAAAAATAAGTGTTTTTTTCCCATGGAAAAGTCCATCTTTTCAGCAAAATATCAAACACCAAAACATTTTCATTCAAAATGGCATCTCCTAGGAGCTATAGTTACACTTCCATTCTCCTCTATGGGCCAGGCTCCCAGTCAGACTATATCACCCATGACCCACCAGTTTCTCTTCTCCTGGTGAGGGAATGTGTGGTAGGAATCACTTGCTGAGATGCATTATGGAGATGTAGTCCAGCCAGAGATCCTAGCCCACAGATGAAAAAGGGGTAAATAAGACACCCAAATTACAACTCCAATGAGGCATCGTGGCACCATATTTTAATAAAAATATTTCTGGTTTTAGCTGTTTGGGGTTTTTTGGAGAAAATATCAACATTTTTCTGATGAAACCACTTTTTTAAAAAAAAACTTTTATTTTGTCAAAACCTCAATTTTCCAATGAAATATAGTTTTGATGGAAAAATTTTACAAGCCTGACTATTCACTTTCTGTAAGTTAACAGCCCTTTTGGAAAGCTTCAGCAATTTCTGTAGAATTTTCCATTCTTTTTACTCTCCCATGACTAGCTACTTTGAGCTGAAAGAGTTACATGGCCACAGAGTAGCCACATAATTCCCACACAACTCTTTGAAGATGAGAGGACTATGTTGTCCTAGGCAGGAAAGTAAGAGTATGACAGGTTGAAATAGAAGAGTCTATTCATGGGCTGAGATTTACTTCTGGAAAACAAAGGTAGTGTACACTTGATGTGACAACTGAAACATGTCTGATTTCTCAAGAGATTTTGGTGCCACCATGTTGCTTCCACTTCAGATCACAGAGCTTGCACCTGTGCAATCTCATTGGCTGTTTATGTAACACCGACAGACCCCTCATCATCAGTGGGCAGGATCGAACCTGCGATTTCTGGAGCTAAAGATATGAGCCTCTACTGCATGAGCTAAAAGCCACATGGTTGCTAGCTAAGGCTGTAGCAGACTCATCAATCTCTAAGTGGTCTTGGTGCCAGTAGATGGGACAGAGCACCACACCCAGGAGGTGTGTGGGTTACATATGTATGAAACCGAGGGCCCATAATGTCTACATTTTCATAAAGTATTCCTGAAACATCACAGCCCAGTTCAGATGCCTGATGAGATGTCAAGGGCAGTGTACATCTCGGACTATTGGGTCCCGGTGCTTATGGACAACTGGGCCAGTGATAATGAGACTGGGTTTTAGTTCAGCTCATGGTCCAAGATGGGTCACAACATGTACAAATGAAAAGGATAAAGATTATGGTAAAACTAGAGAGTCCAGACTACCAGGCACAATCTCTGATGTACCAGAGCTGCAAGGCTTCCAGTCTTTCAGAAGACCTTCTTATTATTTGTTGTATTTTATGAACTCAAACTCTGGGATGGGACCCACACTCAGCTATCCCTTGGCCAAATGCAAGGGATGCTCAGAGAGAATAAAAGAACAAAAATGGTATTTTTCCTCATCAAAAACAAAGCAAAAATGAAATTCAGTCCATTAATAATTTCCTTGTCTTTCAGTTCTGTGTCTCCAGCTTGAGTCAGAGATCTATGTGTAAGCTGCCAGGGTGTGGGCAGCCTACCTAGTGGGTAGGACCTTGCCTGGTGGTTGCAGTGGCAGTTTGGAGTAATGGTAGGTGCAGATCCAGGAGTCAGGTACTGGGCTCAGGGTGAAGCCAGAGTCAGGGTCAAGGAACCAAGCCAAAGCTCAGAAACAAACTCTGAATTGGGGCAGGGCTGCAAGGCAAAGACGGGAACAAGGGGCTGAAAACAAGAGCAGGGCAAGCACGGCTGCAGGCATGGGACACGGTCAGGTGATGCTGTGCTGCGGCCACTGCAAGGCTCAAGTAGCTGTCTGTGGCTTCCTTTCCCAAACAGGAGACACAAGCATTTGGAGAAGGTCTCACTGAGCCCAGCTGAGCTTGCTGGGTCGCCTAGTGGATCACCCAGGCTCAGGCCAGCTCTGTTCCTGATACTACATGGTTATAGTTGTGGATCTGTCCAAGCTGCCGACCCTCCTTCCTTTCAGTCAGAAATCTTCATTAGCTATTCACCTGATCACAAACAAGCATACAAGATAAAATAAGCTTAAAAAAACAGCCTCCAACATACCAAGCCTGAGCTAGAGAGCAGTGATGGATGAACCTACAAAGTGTCAGAGGTCCAGTTTGGCTTGGACATTTTCCTGGAGCTTATTTGGCCAGGGAGTCAGGTTAAAAATCCAAGGACAGGCTTTTGTGTAAGATTTCTAGGTCTTCCTGACATTAGCTGTTTCTGATTTTTAATGTGAGGATAACTTTTCTTGTGGTATTTTGATATTTCTGCCTCTGGTCTCAGCCAAACCCGAGTCATTGAAAACAGCCTAAGCCTCATGGTTTTGAATTTCAAAAACTCCCATTAAGTCCCTTTTACTGAATGTGCACTCTTCCCCCATCTATAAATGAACTGGCTGCAAGTTGTTGCCTAATCATACAGGCTCAATGCTTCAGAGGCTTACTGGGGCATCCAAATCCCCATTCAGGTGCTTAGTTTGAGCCCATGTGTGCTCCTGTCCCACTCCCAGTTTTCAAAGTAGGTGTCTGGGATTGCACAGTCAGTTTGTGCTGGAAGAGGTGTGTGAGAAAATGAGCTGGGCTGTGAAGATGGCCATGGTAATAGATGTGCATGAACTATGTTTTCAGACTTGTGCAGACAGGCCCATTCAGGTTGATTTAGACATGTGCAAATGGCTCAAGCAAAGGAGTAAGTAAGGAGATTCGGGTAAGGTGGATTCCAAGCAGCTCTCTGACCACAGCTCCAAAGATGCAGCAAATGACGCTGAGTAACAAGCAGCACCAACAGACATGGCCAAGTTATCAGGCATGTGTAATAGATTTATACCTAGTCCTGCTACACTGCTGTCATGAGGGTAAAGTGCTTTCCAATCTACTCCTCCAGATTAGCCATGAGATTAATGAACATGGGCCCTTGCCATGGCACTGATGTAGCTCCCACTGCCTCTCCACAGCTCCATGGTATCAGCTGGCAAGATCTGTTTCAAAAGTTCCATAGCAAATTTATCTGTAGACCATCAAGTGGCACAGTTTGCTGACTGAGAATGGCACATTCAAAATGGTGGTATCTGGTAGTGCGTTCTCATTCAGGGCATGATACCCCCATCGTTTGTCTGGCCCTGACCTGATCCATATTCATATCTATCATGCCCTTCCCTCCACCATGGAATGGACACTAAGTACTCTTAAAAGGTTGGAGGGGGAATAAATTTTAGGGGACTATATTTTACTGAGCTCCCTGGCCAAAGATATTTTATGTCTGGTGTGAAGTCCAAGAATGAGTTTATCTGTTCTACAGACAATCAAGAGTCAGTGTACGTATGTGAGGTGTGTGGTGTTACTTTTTAAAGGTACTGGACTACCCACATTGGTTATCTCTACACTTATGAAAACTTGCAACATTTGACCTTTATGTGATGAAAACTGTCTCCAGTATCTCACTGTTATCATCCACTTGTGCCGTGTAGTAAGGTGCCCTCTTGTCCCGCTACAGTATCTGTTGCAAGCAGCTGCAAAATGAGGTGATGCAGATAGTCTTATTCTTAGCTGTAACTGTCCTGGAGATACTGGGGGGAAGTGTGGGCAGTAGTGCCAAATGGCACACAGGAGCTCATTTTCAAAATCCCAGTGCGGTGCATGCAGCTAGGATCTGTATGAGCAACCACATACATTTTGATCCATTGTGTCCTCTTTTTTCAGACTGCCCAAATCTGCATGTTTCTTTTTGAAAAGAATCCCTCTTCTAGGCTGCAGAAAGGAAACAAAAGTTCAGGACTCAAACTTATTCTGGTGCCCATGGGCACCCATGTGAGATTCTTTGAAATTCTGAAGTGGAGGCTTCTGCAGCATTTTGGCTGCTGTTCAGAAGTGTGTGAGTGTGTGTGTGTTAAAAATACCCCAGAAGGAAGTTCCTTCAAATACAATTCTGTTGTGAAAGGAAATATATATACACACACATACACTATCTCTCTCATATATAAATAATACGTACACACATACACACACTTCCTTTCACATAAGAATTGTATTTGAAGGAACTGCCTGCTGGTGCATTAGAGGGTAGAGGAAATCTTGATCAGAGGCTTAAAAACTCATAACACAGGGTTTTTTTCTTCTCTTTTTTAAAATATGATACTGAAAGAACTTCCTAGACTTTCCTGTGAGGTTTAGTGAAACATATTCTGGCACTGAAAATGGTTTATGGATTCCCGCAACTTCTGTAATATCTTTGATCTGGAATTGGGACTATTCCAATAAATACATTCTCTGTGTATGATGCATTGTATTTCTTTTTCACCTGGTCATTTTCCTTCAACTCTTTCTCCCTTTAGACAATAGTTTTTATTTAACTCGTGGATAACTTTATTCTGGTCATCTTGAAATGTTTTGCAGCCAACAATTTCTTTCATGCCTTGCTTCTCTTGTCTTATCAAATGCAAGAAATTAAATCCAAAACTTGGTAGATAGGGGCACAAAACAGAGAAGTTTGGAATATTTATTGCTATTGTCTGTTGAGTTGGGGATGAGGAGGAGAGCAATGGGTATAAGCCTTAGGGCATGTCTACACTGGCAGAGTTACAGCACCGGGAGTTACAGCGCCGCTCAGAGAGCACTCAAGGGAAAATGCTGTTGTGTGTTCATACTGTCAGCTGCCTGAGTAATAGCGTGTTCACACTTGCGGCATTTGCAGCATTATTCAGAGTGGTGCATTCTGAGGAGCTGTCCCACAGAGCATTTCTTCCTCTTCTGCCACTAAGAGTTGTGGGAAGATGGAGGGGGGTCGCAGGGCATCATGGGTACTGGCCCAATGCCCCGTGATGCATTGCTTTGCATCCCAGAAATCCTTGTGCTTCCATCCACATTTTGTGCCATCTTTCAACAGTTCGTGTACTGCGCACCCTGCCTCTTTGGGCTGCAGGAACGGATCCCAAACTGTTGACCAGTATGCTGCTCGCCCTGACCAACAGGTCACAAGTGGCAGTGGAGTTATTCCTTAAACTACAAAGGTAAGGTGAGTGTGACATTGATCTCACCACGCGTAGTAGCTATGACACGAGATTGCTTGTGGCATTCATGGAGGTGCTGACTACAGTGGAATGCCTTTTGGGCTTGGGAGAACAAGCACTGAGTGGTGGGATCACATCGTCATGCACGTCTGGGATCATGAGCAGTGGCTGCATAGGCGATGACTTCTAATGGCGCCAGTGGGTGCTTGACCCCCTCTGCCCCCGACCCCACCGTGATTCTGCCCCTTCCCCTCCAATCCCTTCCCTGAAGTGCCCACCCCAGCTCCACTCCCTCCCTGCTCCTCTTCTGACTCCTTCCCCAAATCCCCACCCCAGCCCTGCCTCTTCCCCGCCTCCTCCCCTGAGCGTGCCACGTTCCTGCTCCTACCTCTTCCTCCTGGAGCTTGCTACAGCTGTTTGGCAGCAGCAAGCGCTGGGAGGTAGGTGGAGGAGCAGGGACGTGGCATGCTCAGGAGAGGAGACGGAGGCGGGGGTGAGGTGGGGTGTGGCGGGGAGCTTGGCTGCCGGTGGGTGCAGAGCACCCATTAGTTTTTCCACGTGGAGTCGGCGCCTATGAGTGGCTGCAGAACTTTCGGATGAGAAAAGCTACATTCATGGGACTATGTGATGAGGTCACCCCATCCCTGCGGTGCAAGGTCATGAGAATGAGAGCTGTCCTGCCTTTGAAGAAGCGCGTGGCGATTGCACCGTGGAAGCTGGCTACTCCAGACTGCTACCAATGGGTCGCTAACCAGTTCAGAGTGGGAAAGTTGACCATTGGACTCATGTTGATGGAAGTGTGCAGGGCCATTAACCGCATCCTCCTCCGAAAGACCGTGACTCTGGGCAACATGTGTGACATTGTGGATGGCTTTGCACAAATAGGCTTCCCTAACTGCAGAGGGGCGATAGGTGGCACACACATTCCAATTCTGGCACCAGACCACCTAGCCACCGAGTACATTAATCGCAAGGGGTATTTCTCAATGGTTCTCCAGGTGCTTGTGGATGACCATGGGCATTTCACAGACATTAGTGCAGGCTGGTCCAGAAAGGTGCATGATGCACGTTTCGGAACACTGCCCTGTTCAGGAAGCTGAAAGCTGCAAGATCTTCTCGAAGCAGAAGATCACCATAGGGGAAGTCAAAATACCCATTGTGATCCTGGGAGACCCTGCCTACCCCTTAATGCTGTGGCTTATGAAGCCATACATGGGGCAACTTGACAGCGGAAAGGAGCAGTTCAACAACAGGCTGAGCAAGTGCAGAATGACTGTTGAGTGTGCTTTTGGCCATTTAAAGGCCCACTGGCGCTGCCTCTATGAGAAGCTGGACCTGGCCAATGACAATATTCCCTATGCTTATATTGTACTCTCCATAATATTTGTAAAGGGAAGGGTGAAAGTTTCACTCAGGGATGTACCACAGAGGCTCAGTGCTTGGAGGCTGAGTTTGAACAGCCAGAGACCAGGGCTATTAGAGGGGCACAGCATGGGTTCCCTAAGGATCAGGGATGCCTCTAGGCAGCAATTTGAAGCTGAAAGCCACGAATATTTGTTGCTATGCTTGGGACTGCAGTACTTGTAATGCTAGAAGGTGATTGTGATTGGTGCAGATGATGCAATATGAAGGTTTAACTTAATTATCTGTTGCTTTGCAGGGCTCTGTTTGCTTTCAATTAAGTGAATAAAGATTGCTTCCAAACCCACACAATTCTTTTATTAAAAAACAACAACTGCAGCAGAGAGTCAAACAAAAAAACCCATCAGCAGTGAGGGGGATGGGGGAAGGGAAACTCCCAGGAGGAGGTGGAGTCCCAGGATGGCTAAAGATTTGTGTATGTCCTGGAATCATATCTAGCCTTCTCCTTTGGAGTACAATGCAGTGGGTACTGTACTTCAGCAAGGCTAAACTGCAGAAGGACAGGTGTTGAGTGCAGTGGGTAATGGGAGTCTGCAGGGCTGGACTGTGATGGGGCAGGAGTGGAATGCAGTGGATACAGACTGGAGCCAGGAGGTTGATAAGAGTGTGTTGGCAGTGTCTGGGGGAGCATGGGAAAGAGTTTTGTGACAGTGGCTGCAGGGGAGAGCAGGTGTGGAGTTGCTCAGTTTGCAGAGCTAGTATCTCCTGGAGCATGTCTGCTTGGCGCCCCATAACCTTTAAGAGCCACTTCATGGCTTCACTCTGGCATGCTGCATTCTCCTTTTGCTCCCTCTTCTTGCTGTCCTGCCACTCCTTCAATTCCTGTTTCTCGGCGGCGCAGTGCATCATAATATCACACAGAAAGTCCTTAGTTCTTCTTGGCTGCTTTCTAATTCTGTGCAACTGTTCATCTGCCAGTAAGAAAGAGGGAGGCTGGGCTCCCAAGGTAATCTCTGTGAAGTTTAAATGCAACATTTTACAGAAGCAGTGTTGTTTGCAACACACAGAACACTGAAGGAAAATAAGATATGGGGATGACGGTTGGTCATCTGAGGGCAGGGCAGTAGAGTTCACACTGATGACCAGAGAGGTGAGAACAGGCATTGTGGGACACCGCCCGGAGGCCAATGGCAGCGCTGTAATCGACCAGAGTGTCTACACTGGCACTGCAGCACTGAAGCCCCGGCGCAGAAAGCTCTACGCCTCCCGTTGGGGTGGGTTTTTTAAGTGCTGCCACTGTGCAGTTTCTGCGCACGAAGTGGCTTGGCAGTGTGTACACCTCGGGAGTTACAGCGCAGAGAGCTACTTTACTGTGCAGAAACTTACCAGTGTAGACAGGGCCTTAGAATCTGCTTTAAAGATGTTAGCACACATTGTTTAATAACAATTACTATGTTACTAAAGCAGTGTATCTCAACAACAATACAGGATGCTGTTTTAGTGATCATTATACACCCATAGTCTGTGTAAGGCCCTTAGGAATGTCCCCTAGCAGTATAAGGGCAATCAATGTAGCTTTAGAATACAAAGCTGTATTCTAAATGTAAAAAGAAATATTCCATGCCCAAAATGGTGTCTAATGTATCTAGCAAGTGACTTTCTTTTACACCAGACATTCCCCTACCATATTCAAATGCAGGGCTTTAAAATTAGATTTAATAGAAATGGCAGTTTAGATCATCAAAGAGCAAGCACAGAATGGCATAGAACTGCAGGAACATAACAGACATTAGGTGGGATTTTGATAGGTGCCTACTGTGACTTGGGAGCACAAGTCCTATTGATTTAGTGTTTCTAGCTTATTTGAGCTGAAAAGGATTTTCCTCTCAGGGCCTCCCACAAAGGATTAGATGTTCACCTGGATAATGAGAATGCTCACAGTTAGGGTAAAAGAAAATAAGAAAGGATATTAACCTCATGCTTAGGGGCATAAGACTTGATTTCAACATGACGTGCTCCTAAGGGCTTGTCCACATGAACACTTAGTTCATAGCAAGCTGAGGTGTAAATCTACCTTGCACTAGCTTACCACGCAAAGTGTTCGACAAGGCTCTTAAGCAAAGTAAGCGGTTATGGGTAAGACGGAAGGTTCTCACATGGATCAGTAACTGGTTAAGAGACAGGAAAAAAGGGTAGGAATAAATGGTTAATTTTCAGAATTGAGAGAGGTGGTATCCCCCAGGGATCTGTATTGGAACCAATGCTGTTCAACATAGTCATAAATGATCCAGAAAAAGGGGTAAACTGAGGTGGCAAAATTTTCAGATAATACAAAATTACTCAAGATAGTTAAGTCTAAAGCTGACTGCAAAAAGTTACAAAGGGATCTCACAAAACTAGGTAACTGGGCAACAAAATGGCAGATGAAATTCAATGTTGAAAAATGCCAGGTAATGAACATTGGAAAACAGAATCCCAGCTGTACATACAAAATGATGGGATCATAAATAAGTGTTATCGCTCAAGAAAGAGATCTTGGAGTCATTCTGGATAGTTCTCTGAAAACATCTGCTCAATATGCAGTGGCAGTCAAAAAGGGTAACAGAATGTTAGGACCCATTAGGAAAGGAATAGATGAGACAGAAAATATCATAAGACCACTCTATAAATCTGTGGTATGTCCACATCTTGAATACTGCATGTGGGTCTGGGAGCCCCATTTCAAAAAAAAAATATTGGAATTGGAAAAGATAAAGGGGCAACAAAATGATTAAGTATATGGAACAGCTTCCATATGAGGAGAGATTAAAAAGATTTGGAGTTTTCATCCTGGAAAAGAGATGACTAAGAGGGCACATGATAGAGGTCTATAAAATCATGAGTGATGTGGAAAACGTGAATAAAGAAGTGTTATTTATTCCTTCACATAACAAAAGAACCAAGGGCCACCACATGAAATCAATAGGCAGCAGGTTCAATACAAACATAAGGCAGTACTTCACACACCACACAGTCAATCTGTGGAACTCATTGCCACGGGATGTTGTGAAGGCCAAAAGTATAAGTGGGTTCAAAAAAGAATTAGATAAGTTCACGGATGCTAGGTCCATCAATGTTTATTAACCTAGATGGTCAGGATGCAACCCCATGGGTGTTCCTAGTTTCTGATTGCCAAAAGCTGGGAGTGGATGATAGGGGATGGATCTCCAAGGATTGTTCTGTTCATTCCCTTCCGCTGGAAGACAAGAAACTGGGCTAAATAGAGCACTGGTCTGACCCAGTATGGCCATTCTTACATTTTGCATTTTTGTGGGTTCAGCTAAATGGAAAGAAAAGGGAAGGGAAAGGGGTGAGAGGCACAGAACAGGGGAGAAGAAGATAAGGGGACATGTGTCAAGTAAAGCTATGGTGAAGAGACAATATGGGAGAGTTTGGAGAAAACAGCCACCATATAAAATACATTGAACTAAAACTTATTTTAGAGGGTGGGGATGAGGGGGAAATGGTAAATATATTGTTTATTTAAAAATAGGGATTGTCCTTTGAACACAGTCAGTTGATATGGATGCTTAATACATATCACATTTAAATCACATTTAATTCTGAGTCAGGGTTTAGCAATTTCATTGATTTTTGCTCTTTTATCAAGTATGGATAAAATAATCCAAATGCAATTTTTTAACATTCTAAATTTAATAAAAATTAAGCTCTTTCCAGAGGGTCTACCATGGCTATTTACTAAACCACTACCATAATAATTTTCTTCATTTTTTGTTTAGCTCTATTTTAAATGGGAATAATAGTTTTTCTAATCTGAAGGGTACCAAAATAATTATGCAGGTCTCAAAATACCACAATATTGGCTTAAATGTTTAAATATTTTTTCCCAAAAATAATAGGTCTGGTGTTCTTTTTATTTGCCTTCTAGTTTCTGAGCCTTTCAAGCGCAGTTCAGTCATACCTTCAGATTTTTTTTCTCTCTGCAACCATGAGGGTGAAAAACTTTTTTTTAAATGAAAGCTGAGTTTTTTCCCATAATCACATGGTCCCCAAGAGCTGGGTCTTTAAGAAAAAACAAACATCACAAGCCTCACTATAAAATTGTGGGAGATAGCACTACTATTGGGAGGGATAGCTCAGTGGTTTGAGCTTTGGCTTGCTAAACCCAGGGTTGTGAGTTCAACCCTTGAGGGGGCTATTTAGGAGTATGGGGCAAAAATTGGGGATTGGTCCTGCTTTGAGCAGCGGGTTGGACTAGGTGACATCTTGACATCCCTGATAATCTAGATTTACAGGTGATAAAAAAAATTGCTAGTGAAACCTGCACTAGCATCAGACATAGAGGACTCCCTCTGTCTCTTGGTTTCAGTTGGGATGAGAAAAAGGTTAAGCTGGATTTTTTTGGTTTGCTAGAATGGACTTTATTTTAGTGGCTTGTCCTGTGCATTGTGTTGTCTTGACCTATTCTCTGTAATGTTTTGGTGGGTTTCTTATTCCTTGTGTTTGTGTCTTGCTGATTGAGTGAGTATTTCTGTGTTGGAGTACAGGGTTTCAGAAGACAAGAGGAGATAAAGGACACTCTTGGCCCTGTTTAGACTAATGGCTGTAAACCGGTTATGAACTGGAGCCTTTGCTTAGATACTGTGTGGTCAGTAGCGGGATCAGAAACCACTGTTTAACCAGAAAAACTACTACAATCATTCATCCAGGCTGTCACCAGTCAAAGTGCTAGGAATCCTATATTCCAAGGTATGCTAAGTTTGAAAACTTCAAAAGGAGCTTCTTCCTTGCCTAGACTTCAGCAAAAATTCAGGTCAGAGGTTGAGGGTTTGTAAACTAATAATCCCTAGATGATACAGGAAGAGTCTTTACCAAAATTCATTTTTCCATCTTCTCTTCGTTAGGAATATGTTGAAAAGTGGTTTGGAAAAGAAATTGTTTTTAAACATGAACAACAATTCTGGGAATATACTGACTGAGTGACAAGGGCCCAGAGAGAGCTCTGAAAACTATACATTTTCACTTAGCTGATACAAAAATAAGAGTGTGCATGAACTCGGTCATGACTCAAAGCACCATGCACTATGCAACATATCAGACCTAAAAACTGCAACAAGGTTCCCTATTCCCCCTCACCACACTTACTCATGAGCTGCCCTGAATTCTGCAGCATGCTGGAAATTATTGGAACATGACTGGACGTCATATGATAACCCTCAGTTTTAACGAGCTTGTGATGCTGGCTGATCAGGTCATGCTACAGTGTATTCAGGTCAATTCATAGAATCATAGAACTGGAAGGGACCTCGAGATGTCTTCTAGCCCAGTTCCATGCATTCAAGGCAGGACCAAGTATTACTAGACCATCCTGACAAGTGTTTGTCTAACCTGCTCTTAAAAATCCAGTGACAGATTTCACAATCTCCCTAGGCTATTTATTCCAGTGCTTAACTACCCTGACAGGAAGTTTTTCCTAATGTCCAACCTAACCCTCCTATGCTGCAATTTAAGCCCATTCTTGTCCTACCCTCAGAGGTTAAAGAGAACCATTTTTCCTCTGTCCTCCTTGTAACAATCTTTTATGTATTTGAAAACTGTTATCATGTCTCCGTTCAGCCTTCTCTTCTCCAGACTAAACAAACCCAGTAGATCACTTTTTCTAGACCTTTAATCATTTTTGTTGCTCTTCTCTGGACTTTCTCAAATTTGTCCACGTCTTTCCTGAAATGTGGTGCCCAGAACTGGACACAATACTCCAATTCAGGCCTAATCAGCCTCAAGTAGAACGGAAGAATTACTTCTGGTGTCTTGCTTACAACACACTTGCTAATACATCTGTAATGGGGTCAGCACCAACCTCTTGCAAGTGTTCCCCCAGTCTGCCGATATGTGCCTGCAATCACTCAGTTTTGAACAGAGTGACATCCACCTCTTGTAGGCACCTCCTTTCTGGTCAGGTGTGAGTTTGTTTTTCTTTCAGTTCTTACACTGGGGTGGCACCCACCTCTTGCAAGTGATCCCCTGGCCAATGGTTGTTTGGTGGGTCTTCAGCGACTCAACCCTCTGGCCAAGTCGCACATGCTGTCCCCCATTCCAGATATACAGTCTCTAGTTCCTTCTCATAGTCCTGGTATGGGGCCATAGCACCAAGGCTTCCTCCCTGGAGGCACTACCTACTTTAACAGCCCAACAGAGGCCCATCTCAGTACCCTTGGTCGGTGTCCTTTCAGCAGCCCTCCCTGGGTGCAGTCTTCACCTACACCAGCACGGCCCATCATGGTACCCTCACCCGGTCTGGCTAGGTTCTGGGTTCAGTCCCCTGGGCTCAGCCTGCCTGCACTGACCTGTCCATGGTCCTGCTGCTCTTCCAGCCAGCCAGGCACACAGTTCTCCCTCTTTGAGCTCCAGGGAGCAACTGATTGTTCTGCCTTTTCTGCTTGCTTTTCTATGGCCCTGATTGGTCACTCCAGCAGCCCATCTGATTAGCTGCTCCCTGGAGGACTTCTCCTCCCCTCTAGGCTACCTTGAGGAATTCTCCTCTGTGTTTTTTTTTGGGCAGGGAGGGGGTCAGGCCAGGCCATGAGGCCTCCAGACCTAGTCCACCCCGTCACAACATCCCAGAATGAGGTTTGCTTTTTTTGCAACAGTGTTACACTCTTGAGTCATATTCAGCTTGTGTTACACAATGACCCCGGCCCCCTGATCCCTTCCCGCAGCACTGCTTCCTAGGCAGTCATTTCCCATTTTGTATGTGTGCAACTGATTGTTCCTTCCTAAATGGAGAACTTTGCATTTGTCCTTATTGAATTTCATCCTATTTACTTCAGACCATGTCTCCAGTTTGTCCAGATCATTTTGTATTTTAATCCTATCCTCCAAAGCACTTGCAACCCTCCCAGCTTGGTATCATTCACAAACTTTATAAGTGTACTCTCTATGCCATTCCCTAAATTATCGATGAAGAGATTGAACAGTACCAGATCCAGAACTTATCCTTGTGGGACCCCACTTGATATGCCCTTCCAGCTTGACTGTGAACCACTGATAACTACTCTCTGGGAATGGTTTTCAAACCAGTTATGCACCCACCTTACAGTAGCTCCATCTAGGTTGTATTTCCATAGTTTGTTTATGAGGTCATGCAAGACAGTATCAAAAGCCTTACTAAAGTCAAGATATATCACATCTACTGCTTCCCCCCCTCTCCACAAGGCTTGTTACCCTGTGAAAGAAAGCTATTCGGTAGGTTTGATACAATTTGTTCTTGACAAATCCATGCTGATTGTTACTTAGTACTTTATTATCTTTTAGGTGTTCGCAACTTGATTGCTTAATTATTTGCTCCATTATCTTTTTGGATACTGAAGTTAAGATGACTGGTCTGTAATTCATCAGGTTGTCCTTATTCCTATTTTTATAGATTGGCACTATAATTGCCCTTTTCCAGTCCTCTGGAATCTCTCGTCTTCCATGACTTTTCAAAAATAATCACTAATGGCTCAGATATTTTCTCAGTCAGCTCCTTGAGTATTCTAACTTGTTCTTTCCCTATTTTAGTCTCTGATTCTATCTCATTTTCACTGACATTCATTAAGTTAGATGTCCAATTGCTACTAAACGTTTTGGTGAAAACTGAAACAAGAAAGTCATGCAGCATTTCTGCCATTTCCACATTTTCTGTTATTGTTTTCCCCCACCCAGTTGAGTAATGGACCTACTCTGTCCTTGGTTTTCCTCTTGCTTCTAATGTATTAGTAGAATGTTTTCTTATTACCCTCTATATCTCTAGCTAGTTTGTGCCTTGGCCTTTCTAATTTTGTCCCTATGTGCTTGCATTGTTTGTTTGTATTCATCCTTTGTAATTTGACCTAGTTTCAACTTTTTGTAGGACTTTTTTTTGAGTTTCAGATCCTTGAGGAACTCCTGCTTAAGACAGGGTGGTCTCTTGTCATACTTCCTGTCTTTCCTACTCAGTGGGATAGTTTGCTCTTGCGCCTTTAATAATGTCTCCTTGAAAAACTGCCAAGTATCTTGAACTGTTTTTTCCCTTAAACTTGCTTCCCATGGGATCTTACATACAGGGCCAGCTCTAGCAATTTTGCCGCCCCAAGCAGCTGCTGCCGAATTGCTGCTGCAGTGGGAAAAGCAGCGGAGCTGCCGCTGAGTTGTCACCGTGGGACGCGGACTGCCGCCCCATTCTAATTGCCACCCCAAGCACCTTCTTGGAAAGCTGGTGCCTGGAGCCGGCCCTGCATACATACCAACTCCCTGAGTTTGCTAAAATCTGCCTTCTTGACATCCATTATCTTTATCATGCTATTTTTCCCACCTACCATTCCTTATCATCATGAACTCTACTATTTCATGATTACTTTCACCCAACCTGCCTTCCATGGGAGGCAGATATAATAGGCCAGGGAAGGCTGAACCTTTCCTGGTGCTTCCACCCACCCGCCGCCGGACACCTGGGCCACGGTGGCCCCACCCCTTCCCCAACTCCCCCACCACCTGCTGCTGCTCCTGCTGCCTGCCTGCCATGTCTCCTCCACTCCACCATCCTTCTGGCGGTCCCCATTGCTCACCGCATCCCCCTTCCTCAGGGACGGGGGCGTGAGGAGGTTCGGCCAGGTGGGTTCGGTGCTTGGAGGGCTGGCCAGGCACTCGGGGGGATGGTGGCTCAGTCCAGTGCTGGGGGTGGGGCATCAGTGGCTCAGCCAAGGGAGGGCCTTCAGGGGCAGGGCGGGGGCCGGCAGCTTTGCCCAGCTGGCCTGGCACTGGGGATGGCCCGACAGCTCGCCTGGGTGCTGGGGCTGGCCCAGCACTGGCAGTGGGGGCCAGCCACTCGACCAGGGGCTGGCTTTCGCAAGGGGGGAGAGGCTGGCGACACGACCTGGCACTGGGGCTGAGCCGGTGCTCAGGGGTTGCGGGGGTAGCGGGGTCTGGCAGCTCAGCCCAAGTGTGGCTGGGGCAGGCAGGGTGGGGCTCCTCTGGCTCCGGGGAGGCCCTCAGGGCTTCTTCTGTTGGGATGGGGTTCAGGGCTCTGCCGTGTGGGGGCGGGGCCTTCGGCAGAAGGGGCGTGGCTGGCAGGCTAGCCTCTCCAAAGTAGGGGTTCACCCACTGCCCATGATGCCTTCCACTTTCAAATTCTCAACCAGTTCTTCCAATTCATCTAAATCAAATCTAGAACAGCCTCTCCCCTAGTGGCTTTTTCCACCTTTTGAAATAAAAAATTGTCTCCAATACATTCACTTGTGTATTAGATCAAAGCAATTGTAAATATGTAAGTGTTTTGGGTGTTTACATTTCATAAAACTATGAGATGTTACATGCCTTGTTTTCACTTATCTGTTCCTGTCATAATGTAATAGCAAACATTTACATAGTAAATACCCTTGTAACTGAATTACACATAAAAGAAATCTTGTGAAATGCTAATGAAGGACTTAAGGACTTTAACAGAGCAGTTCTAATTTCAAAGTGAGTGGTCAATGTGTTTGATGTCGGAGGTCAAAGACAAAACTGAAGGGGAAGATGGAGATCTCCAGAGTTATTCTGGGTAGCCCTGAAGAGCTTTGGGAAACTGGCAATTTATTATACTACTGCCACCATTTGGAGTTATAAACTGATTTGCCTGTTATTAATGTTTTACCGGCTTTAACCTCTCAATAACGCTCATTCTTTTTTCTTAGCTAATAAATCTTTGATTAGTTTACTATACAATTGGCTGCCAGTATTGTCTTTGGTGTAAGATCTGGAGTATCAATTCATCTGGGGTAAGTGACTGGTCTTTGGGACTGGGGGACATTTGATGTGGTGTGATTTTTTGTTTTAATAACCTCTTGTCACAAAGTCCAGTTTGTGTGGGGCTAACGGGACTGTCTGTGACAGCCTGGTAAGACTGTTACAGTGATCCAGGAGTTCACATTTGTTACTGGATTGGTGAAATCTAATTATAGAACATACCACCAGTTTGGGGTGTCTGCCAAGTTTTATGACAGTCTGCCCTGGGGTGGGCACTCACAGTTGTGAGCCACTCCAGAGAGTGTGAGAGAGCTAATCCAAAAAAAAAAGCATCACAAGGGGACAAGACATAATCAGTGCACGTTATCTGTTCGCACTGTAACAGAGAGCACAGCAGCAGTCCGTTCCCTGCGTGGCTGGCTCAGGGAGTGAAAGACATGGAGTTACATGAGGTGCTGAATATGAGTTAACAGTAAGAAGCATTCACCATCCAGCAATCCTAGACTGCACAGGAACAGAACTCCACTCCAGCAGGGCTCAAGTATGCCAGATGGCTTCCCTGATATGCAATTCTTAAACTGTTCAGGGCTCCAGCATGAATTAGGAGTGTTGGGTGGCATTCACTTCCTCCTGCAAGCTTCCCCTCCGATCTCTGAGAAAATGTCAGGTAGGGCAGTTTGCTCTTTGAGCTGTCCTTGTTTACATGAACTGCGAAGGAGTTCCCTCTCAGGGCCATGCACAAAGGATCTGATGTTTGCCTGGATAATGAGAACATCCATTGTTACATTAGGTAGGGGAATAAGAAAAACAGGAAGGGTTATAAAAAGAAAAGGAGTACTTGTGGCACCTTAGAGACTTAGAGAGGAAGGGTTATATATCCTTATGCTTCAGGGCATAAGCCAGACACTCAGGTTTGTTTAACAGTAGGAACTTATGTGCGTACAACTACATCACTCAGGGGTCTGAAAATCCACACCCCTGAGTGACAGTCATATTGACCTGACCCTGGGTGTAGACAGTGCTGTGTTGACAGGAGGGCTTCTCCCATCAACTTAGCAACTGCCTTTCAGGGAGGTGGAGTATCTATGTTGATGGGAGAAGCTCTCCTGTTGGTGTAGTAGCGTCTTCACTAAGTGTTAAGAGTTAAGAAGAGCTCTTTGACATCATATGAAGCATTTGATACTTGAAACTGACTAGGTGGATCAATGGGCTGATCTGCTATGGCAATTACTATATTCTTAGGTATGAGAAATCCAAAGAACTCAGGGGGACACAGAAAAAAACAGATGTGGAGAAGGAAGACAAAAATGGTGGGAGGAGAAGCTGAAGAGCTGAAAGAAAAAGGCATAAAATGTATTTTATTCTATAGCTCAAGTAGATTTGTGCTATATCTGGAAAAAGTAAATTATGTATCCACTTGTATGCATCAGACACAACATTGTTGTTTCTGTTGGAGTACCCTTTATTCATTATAAAAAGAGTGCTATTTTACCCTAGAACAAATCACACGTCTTTTATTCCAAGCAAAATATGTTTCATTTTTGCAGAAAAATAGTTTCGCCTGCAAAAAAAATCCCTTTTTGTTTCTTGTGAAAAAATGCCAAAAAGAGTGGAAAGCAAAGCCACAGAGTGTGTTTTATTTTTGTCTTCTCCCACCCCCAACAAAAACCCCAACAAAAAATATGGTTTTCCTTGAGCTGCACAAATTTTGTCACATAGCTCTAGTTATTCTCTACACATGCTCCATGTTGCCTGTCAGTGACTCTGCCAAAAAGGAATGAAGGGAAAAGAACTAAAGTGCTTAGTATTACCAAATCAGCGGACCTTTGTTTCTGAATCACTTAAGCAGTTAATTTCCTCATCTAAAATTGTATCCTTCTGCATGAATATATACAACAAACCTCTTTGTGGGATGAGAAAGAAGCCGATATTCTTTGCTGGTAGGTTCTAGGGAAAAGCCTGTAATCAAGTACAGCCCTAGTCTCCTCCAGTGACATCAACATTCATGTTGTTTAGTATGAAGGCAATTTTACCTCACAGAATGGATTCTTTTTCTTAAGGTAGATAGTTTAGCTTCTGTAGCTAGGACAATAGACACCAGCCCATCTTCAATCCATCTTTGCATAGTGTTAACAGTACAGTTATTTGTTGTGGATTTGGGGTGTGATTTCTTGTAACTTTAGGAAGCTTTTTATGAGAAATTGGATGACTTGATTGAAAAGTAATTTTAGTTTTGGTCTGACTGGTTTCTATGGAAGAAACAAACGAAATTCCCATCTCTTAAACTGATCAATTATATTACTGCTTGGAGTTAAGGCACCCAATATTTGATATAGCTATTATCGCCGATTATTTTTCACAATATATCAGTCTAAAAATCTTCTCTGTTTGTTTTTCTTTCACGAGTATATGAGAGAAAAATCCCATTTTGTGTGAATGCAGCTGCTGCTAAATTCAAACATAACTGAACAACCTACGCTTGATTTATTTTTTTTAAATGTTCCCACTAAGGTTCCAATCCTGCCTCTTGTAGCATGCAGGTGGACTTCAGTGAGGCTCAGTGTGAGACCAAGGGCTTGTCTACATTACCTGCTGGATTGATGGACAGCAATCGATCCAGTGGGGATCGATTTATCGCGTCTAGTCTAGACATGATAAATCGACCGCCAAGTGCTCTCCCATTGACTCCTGTACTCCACTGGAGCGAGAGGCGCAGGTGGAGTCGATGGGGGAGCATCAGCAGTCGATTCACTGCAGTGAAGATGCCATGGTGAGTAGATCTAAGTACGTCAACTTCAGCTACGTTATTCACATAGCTGAAGTTGCGTAACTTAGATCGATCCCCTCTCCCAGTGTAGACCAGACCCAATAGTCCATCGGTGCACTATACACTGCAGGATTGAGGAATAAAGCAACATCAGAGATAACGCAATATGTCTTTGGGGGATTTTTCCACCATTGACAAATTTACAGTCTTAGATTAAGGACAAAATTCTGCTCTTACATACAGTCAACCAATCCACCTGAAGTTAGCTGAAACCAAAGGGTTGACACAGATATAAGCAAAGGTAGAATTTTCCTCTAAGGATGGGATCCACAAAGTGATTTAAGAGCCTACATTCCTGTTTTAGGCACTTAAATTCCAGTTCTGGCTCCACTGCAATTCACAAAACTTTCACTGAACTCTGTAAGCACCTAAATTCACTCAGTGCCTAAGTCTTTTCAACATAAAAGTTCCTGCGGCAGCTATGTTTCTGCCTCTGAGCATGTGCACTGCTGCCTAACTCTAGGAGTCGGGTGTGACCCCTGGGGTGCCACCTGGAACTGGGGTACCACTGATCCCCCTGAGTCACCAGCCTGGGCTCCCTCTCACACTGTACTGCTGTGACAACCTGAAAAGCCCTCAAGCCTGCACCTTCACCAGCATACATACAGGTAGGGACACACCCAGCTACAGTTATATGCAGGCTCTCTGACCAGCCCCTGCATAGGAAGGCTACAGCCAAGGCAACTCCCAGCTCCTCAGGCATGTACCTTCTCCAGAGTATAAACCCAAAATTATACTGTCTTGTGCTGCACAGAAACTGTACAGCGTAAGCTCATAAAATTCACCCTCTCCCTCAATGTGGAAGGAATATGCAACAGCCTTTTGACCCCTGAGCTAAGATTCCCATACACTTCACTCCAACTCACTGATTTCGATAAAGCAAAAACAAGTTTATTATCTACAAAAGATAGACTTTAAGTGATTATAAGGGATAGCAAACAGATCAAAGCAGATTACCTAGCAAATAAACAAAAAATACAAACTAAGCTTAAGATACTAAATAAATTAGATATGAATAGCAGATTTTCACCCTAAGAGATTATACAAGCAGGTTGCAGATTCTTAAGGGGCAAACTGCACTTGCTTTACAGCTTGGACTCCCCAGGTGTCTCATTCACAGGCTAGAAATCCCTTTAGCCTGGGTCCAGCTCTTACCCCAGTTCAGTCTTTGTTCCTCAGGTGTTTCTAGGAGTCTTCTTCTGTGGGGAGCTAAGAATGCCAGATGATGTCACTCCCCACCTTATATAACTTTTACATATGGAGGGAACCCTTTGTTCCCAAAGCTTGGTTCCCAGACCACTCTGTGGAAAAATACTGACATCCCAAGATGGAGTCTAGAGACATGTGGTCTTATCACATGTCCTTTTAGAGTCATAGCAACCACTATTTGGAGCCTGTCTGTAGCGTTCTCAGAAAGGCTCATCAGGTGGGGGATAAGCTTCTCCTAAGGCCTATTGTTTTTTCCTAATGGCCCATTGCCCTAAATAGACTGATAGCACCCAATGTCTAGACTGAAAGCAACTTGTCTAGTGGGTGTTACCCAGGTGTAACTACATTTGAAATACAGATACATAGTCAATATTCATAATTTCAGATACAAAAATGATACATGCACACAAATAGGATAATCATATGCAGCAAATCATAACTTTTCCAATGATACCTCACATGACTTATCTTGCATAAAACGCATCATAATGATGCCATACTCATATCATAATAATATCACTGTGAGGACGATGTAGTGCAATGTCACATCATGCCCATCTCCATGAACCCGTTGAAACTATTTCACTGTGGTTAAAGTTTTCCATCTCCCTTTCCGTCCATCCTTTCAAAGTGATCTTCTAAACTGGTGCTACCATTGCATAGGCAATTGCTAACTACAGCTGGTCAGAAAATTTCAGACAAAATGTTTTTTGCTGGAAAATTCAGGTTTGATGAAACCAAAACTATTGTGGGGAAGGGTCAGTTTTGCCAAATCTCCCAATTAAAAACAATGAATTTTTTTTGACATTGTTGAAATCGTCCATTTTTAGACATTTTTGTGGCTGAAAAGTTTTGGTTTTCATTTTGATATTACTTTTCATTTCAAGAATTTAATTTGTACTAAAAATAAAAAATAATTTAATATGTCCATTTTAATGTGACATTTTGAAGTTACAGAAACAAAATGTTTTAACCTGATCTGAATTTTCTTCTTACTATTATTATCTGTTTACAAAAACTTTTCAGATTTCAACTTTTTGTCCCAATTCAGGACAGGAAAAACTTTTGAAATATCAAGTTCTCACAGGACAACTTCCCAGCTCTATTACTAACATATATATTTGAGGGAAACTCGGTGAAATTCTGGCTCCACTGAAGTCAATGGCAAAACTCCAATGAGTTCAATGCGGTTGGTATTTCATCCATTGCCTACACACATACTGAGTCTGTTCGGGAAGCTAATTCTCCACTACCCAGTATTAGATGGGACGGTCCATCCTATGGTGGGTCGCGGCATACACTGTTCATGTTGGTACCGCTCAGGAACAAACTGCATTGCAAATATGCAACAGCCAATGTACTGGGCCATGCATAGTTGCCAACTAGAACAAAATTTCAAATGCCAATTCTCCAAATAAATCTGGGGATGCTGGATGCTACTGGGCCCCGGGTATTGTAGAGCTTGAGTGCATTCTTGTGAATTTTATCACACCTATAGTAGAGGTTGTGACTTCCCTAAAGCCAGAGGGAGTCAACATTGTAGGTAGGACTGAAATGCAAGAATCCCTTGCTGTCAATTCCATACTTAGTCCACTACACCACCCTGTCTTCCCATTATTGAGGTGCCTCTCCTAATGGCTAGAGACTACACTGGGTGATCAGCAGAGGAGCATTCTTGGTTGCAATCTGCTTTAACAGCTGCAAGGGATCTGGCACACATCTAGCATCTTGGTTTGAAGCACATAATAAAATCAAGACCTCTGTGGCTGAGGATTTCAAGGGCCCCAAAGGCCAACTCTGTGGTATTGTAAGAGATGCATGAACAGTGCATGTATATTAGGAAGAATCACAGAGACAAACTTTTTTTTTATACTAGTTGACATTCTCAGTTTACTGCTGCAATGAAAAGGACTAGAAATTCTTTATGTGCCTGATGCAAGATCCACACAAAAAAGGTAAGCTGACTCAACAGAGAGTCCAGTAATAATATACTATAATAATATATACAATATATTATTATTATATTATTATTATAATTGTAATTATAATTATTATTATAATTATTATAATTATTAATAATAATAATTATTATTATATATAATAATATACACAAAGTGAAAGATGAGAGAAAAAATAGTTTTCTGTTTCCTCAGTTATACTCTTAAGAGTAACTTACAATGGTAAGTTTAAAAAAGTTCAGAAAGAAGATAATCTTTTTTAAGTTGATGGTGTCCCTTTTAAATCAAGTCCAATGACCTTTAGGTGATTGCATTGAACTCTGCTTATTCTGTTATAGGTCACTATAACCACCATAAAAAGAAATACACCACCACATGTTATTATCTATGGTGACACATTTATAATCCAACTCTTTTGAGGCTGATCCTTACCAATAATTGTGTAGCTTGTCTTGCTAATAAATGTATTACAGTTGAATCAAACTGGAAAGTGACATTATGCTCCACGCAGCCATACATCAATGTTTGCTCTGAGGCTCTTTCACTATGAGGCAGAATAAAACCATACAAATCCTTTGCCCTATAATAGCTTAAGTATTTTCACAGGACTATAAATCCTCAGATTTAGTGGCAGATATATAGAATTCAATTATCAGTTCTTGGTGACCAGGTAAAGACCCTGATCCTGTAAACACTTAAGTACATGCTTAGCTTTAAGCATGTGAGCATAATTCCATTGATTTCAACAGGACTACTCATGAGTTTCATGTTAAGCATGTATGTTTGCGGAATCAAGGCCACAATGAGCCATGGAAAATGTAGATATGTCTTCTAACCTTCCTTTAGTCATTCAGCTCCTACAAAGATAAATATCTGCCTACCCATGGTGTACAAAACAAAACAAAAATGCTTTGGCTGGACATTCAGGTAAGTTTTATTACTGGAAAATGTAATACAAGGGTTGAATGGCATCAATAGGAAGGAGACAGAAGTACTAGAAAGCCTGTTGTGGTTAAGAGAAGAGTGAATTTTCACTTGGTCTTGACTTGCAGCAGTGTAAAGACAAGGCTGACCTCTCCTAGTTCCCAAAAGGCTTCACTTATAGCTAAATAGATCCTCAGGGCACTGCGCTCTCATCGTCCTTTTCTGTATAAACAAAAATGAGAGTGGATGAGCACCAAATTGCTCCCTCTACATTTCTGTTAGTCACCGTTGTTACTGTCCCTCTGGTCAAAATCTGGAATCAATAACCTTTTAATGGAACCACCAGGGGGTGAAGGATATGCTGGGCATGTGTCCTCCATTGGCCCAGTTGGAGTTGAGCCTATTGAGTTTAAAAATTTACACAAATGAGTCATATCAAAAGACAACCCCCCTGGAGGGCTATATCAGCCAGGAGTGTAATTGCATGCCTAAGTGAGAAGCTTTCATTCTTTGCCTACCCTGTGGTGTGCTGTGCTCAAGCTAATTGTGTTCTTTAGAATGAGGGTAAGCATTTGAAACATCATCTTGAGCTTGTTAAAAATGCCCTCCTGTTGTACCTTTTTTTGCATAAATAAACTGTGTTTACCTGCCATTCATCTACAAAACAAGGCTGATATCTAGGCATCTGGTAATTCCCTCAGGGTATTTATTTTAATATACTGGCCTTTCACTGCTGAAGATTATGGATTCCTCTGGGGGCAAAAGAACCTTAACAGTGAAATTCAAAGGGACTTAAAATGTGTTTAGCATGGATTCATTAAATACCTTGTGAAAGGGACATAATTAAGTCTCATTTGATTCGCCATTTCACCTGCTTAATGCAGAGTTTGATGTTTGCAGAAGGGGAACCGAGTTAGTATTAATTAAGGTTAGTTTAGGCAATGCTGTGTGTGTAACATACTGGAGAAGCATCTCTTTCCTCTCTAATAGCTGGAATGTTAAAGGATAACAGCATAATACCCCATCAGCATTTTCTTAGGATTTACTTCGGTTGTACAAGACCCTACCACCACCACCATTGAGGGAGAGGTTTGGGGACAGCCAAGGATTTGGGTTTAATTGACACAGTAGTAAAAACGCTGGCTGCTATGGGAACCTTATGCACACTGAGCTACCAGGGTTAGCACAGGGCAGGATTTTTTTGCTCAAATTCTCTACTGTAAAATGTCCAAGTATTGACAAATATTATTGAAAGAAAGCACTATGAAGAACTCTGAATAAATGATACAATTCATTCAGCATCTGTAGTTACTATCTTCAGAAATTAAGGCAGCAACTGCCACTGGTAGGCTACCAAGTTGGTCTTGAGCAGGTTTAGTCACATATAGAGGTTCCGTTACCCAAAGAAGGGAACACACGTTGTCCCCAGGATTCAATAGATATATCTTAAGAGTTACAGGTAAAAATAACAAAAAAACAAACAAACAAAAATCTAAGAGCTAAACATTTAAAATGTCTGTTCCCTAATTCTTACCTAATTCTAGAGACCTTAAACATTTCTTGCAAATCTAATTTATTTTCTTCCTCAGTGAAAAAATGAAGACTTTCCCCCTCCTCTCTTAGCTCTACATTTTCCTTGTCACTTAAGGCACCTATTAAAATGACCTTTAAAAAAAAAGTGATCTTTAAGAAATTAGAGTCAAGATGTAGACACCCATTTAATTTATTTATTGACAATTTTGGTTTAGATAATAGTAAACACCAAAAAAATAGTTTGGCTGGTTGTTTGCATGGGTGAAAAACAGCTATTTTAGAACCACTTTGATTGTATTTTTTTACAATGGAAATGGTTTTATGGATTAAAATTCAGAGTGAAATGTAAAGGATTGCACTGCATTGTCTATTGTGAATGGCTACTTTCCCCTCAGTTCAGGTTAGTGCCAAGTCACACTAGATTGATGAAAAGCGCCCTGAGCAATCTTTTATTATGCAGGCTGCGCAGGATCTCATGAGAGGAAATTGAAGGTATGGGACAACAGCATAGCCACTCTTTGCACTGGAGGAGGGAAGAGAAGGGGAATGTACAACAGGCACAACTTGCTTTTGGTACTCTGATTTCAATTGGGATAGTTGACTAGGTCACTTGCTAATACTCAGCTGCTGTTGGCTGAGAGAAATTTAGCAAGGCAACAAGGGACAAACAGAAGGAGAGTTGTGTGTTTCTTTCCAGCCAACCATATTGAATGCAAAGAGATATACTAACAGGGTGACCAGATGTCCAAATTTTATAGGGACAGCCCTGCTGTTTGGGTCTTTGTCTTATATAGGTGCCTATATTACCTCCCACTCCCTGTCCTGATTTTTCACACTTACTATCTGGTTACCCTATATACTAATATTCTAAGAAAAAGCAATGTTCTTCTTTCTATTGAAGGAAGGAAGGAAATTCTGCTATCATTTTGTCAACAATTGTGTTTTGCTGAGTGGTAATTGCAGAGGGTTCTCCCAACTCATTTTTCATCCTTTCTTTGAAGAGTATCCCTAATACACAGCACAAGGATTTTGCTTTCCTTTTCAGTTTCCATCTGTTTTTAAGATAGAGAAGAAAATGGTGATGCCTCCATCTCTTATTTATCTGGAGGGCTTTGACATCCTTTTGATATCTTGTGAGCAGCAGAAGCTCAGAAGAAAAGAGTTCACATCCAGTCTAAATTTGGACAGAGGCACAAAGCCAGAAGAAAAATGCAGAACTTCTCCAGGAACTATGGCTGCTTAGAAATGTCATTTCAAAGAATTTGTTCAGGAGAGAATAAGCTAAATTCATCCCTGGGGTAGTTCCACTGAAGTCAAGAGTAACACAAGGGATGAGTTGAACCAATTGTCTTTGCTATGAGCTTTGACCATGCAGGGAGAATAGGGGGGAAATTTTTCCTTTTTCACATCTGTTTGAAGCATTTCTATTTAGCTGTTGGATAACATGCGGCCCAACCTAAAGGGCTCAGTGCTGATGCCCAATGGGAGTTTTGCCCAAATAAGACACTGGAGATCAGGCTCAGTGTTACCAGCTCTTTTCATAGGAACAGGCCACTTTCAGAACAGATTGACGGGTGGACTTTGTGGTAAGAAACACAAGCAGAATTCTTGTTTCCTCAGTAGTGGCATAACACGACAAATTAAACCCAGTTTTCATTTTCTAGAATAGCACTAGAGCCTATGAAGAAATGAATTGTTCAGCTGGCCACTTAATCTAGATGACAGTTTTATTACAATTAAATATCACCCCAAGGATGCCCTTTGTTTGCATTGGACAGATTTTATTGTGTTTATATGGACTAATGAAGCAGAATGAAATTATACAGTTTATATTAAATTTAAATGACTGATTTATTGTATTTAAAGCCCAAAATTATCATCTATACTCTTTAATGCCGCACAAACCAAATTATTACTTCTGCTGTTTTTTATTTTATTTTACTAAGTTGCCCGGTGGAATAAAAGTGACTTTCTAGATGCACTAACATTAGGTTATTTCATGTTCCTAATATTTAAAACTACTACTTTCAAACATCATAACTGTAGAAATGCTTTGATTTCCATCATCTGTCCTGTACTTCAAGTAGGTGGGTCTAATTTCCTAAGAGTAAAATTGCATTTCATATGTTTTTGTCGATGACTCTGAGGAAAACTTTAGAGTTGGGCCCCAGGGCAGCAATGGGCTGCACATGGTCAGACCTCTGTGGTTAAGCGGGGCCTCTTTGAAGTCAAATGGGTCACACAAAGCAGCTTGCAGGAACAGAGTTAATATCGCCCCTCTCTTCACTTTCTATCTTTTCTTTTTTTGTTCTTTATCTGTATTGTGGTAGTACCAAGAGGTACCAGACCCATTGTACTAGGCACTGTACAAACATAACAGAGATGGTCCCTGCCCCCAAAGAGTTTACAGTCTAAGTAAACTTACAGTGTGGGTATATAGTTTTACATGTAAATATTAATCTGGCTGCTTCTTGCTCACATGCTCAGGGTCTAACTGATTACCATATGTGGGGTTGGGAAGGAATTTTATGGTTCTCACTGCACAGACCCTTGATTTCTGAGCCATTGCTGAGTTTCAATGGCTTCTGCAGTCCAGTGCAACGAATGGATTTGTCTGCTCAAGTGATGGAACCTGACAGTTTAGCAACAGCATGCTTCAATGAGTTTCCAGGATTCAGCTCTGCCAATATCAGTTTCTGTTGGGGATAAGTAACTATCAAAAGATGCAGTAGTTTGGATGCCTCCCCAACCCCTATTTGAACTGTAATAATGCAAGCCTGAGGTGGAAATAATGTGAGGTTTTTGTCAGATCTTTTCTACTTGCAGGGCCAGATTTAGGGGCAGGCAACTCAGGCTTAGGGGGCACCAGGCTCAGGGAGTTGTCAGGTGTTCAAAAGTTTAACAGTGGAGTGGAGGGGTGGCACCAAAGATGCTCCTCACCTCGGGTGCCATTTGGTCTAGAGTTGAACCTGTCTACTTGTTGCATCCAGATGGTTCAGCATTAGGAAGTGTAGAGGCACTCCCTGCAAGATTCACTGATAAGGTACCTGCCGCTCATTAGAGCTGAGACAGTGAATAGTTCAACAACTCAGTTGTCTGATTCCACTCAGGAAAGTGATTCTCCTTTCAAATGCCAAGCCTCTGATTCTGGATGAGTAAACTTTTACATGTGAGGAACAGCTACCTCTTTTCTATCTTTACACCTCTACACCAGTGTTCCTTTGCATGGGTCACTTGGGGGAATATCACTTCTCTCACTGAATTTTCAATCAGAGAAAAAAACACAATAATTTAAAACACTGAGGCCCAGATCCACAAATAAGTCTCTGCTTTAGACACCACTGCAATCCACAGAACCCCCAGTTGGCTGATACCAAATCCTGTAGGCACCTAAACTCACTCAATGCTTAAATTCCAGAAGGGTAGCCATGTTAGTCTGGATCTGTAAAAGCGGCAAAGAGTCCTGTGGCACCTTATAGATTAACAGATGTATTGGAGCATGAGCTTTCATGGGTGAATACCCACTTCATCAGATGCATGTATCCTACATAAAGAGATAAATGAACACAAATCAGATATTAAGAATGGCAATATACAAAAACCTGTAGGAGAACACTTCAACCTCACGGGACACACAATAGCAGATTTAAAAGTAGCCATCCTGCAGCAAAAACACTTCAGGACCAGACTTCAAAGAGAAACTGCTGAGCTTCAGTTCATTTGCAAATTTCACACTATCAGCTCAGGATTAAACAAAGACTGTGAATGGCTAGCCAACTACAAAAGCAGTTTCTCCTCCCTTGGTGTTCACACTTCAACTGCTAAAAGAGGGCCTCATCCTCCCTGACTGAACTAACCTCGTTATCCCTAGCCCGATTTTTGCTTGCATATTTATACCTGCCTCTGGAAATTTCCACTACATGCATCTGATGAAGTGGGTATTCATCCACTAAAGCGCATGCTCCAATACGTCTGTTCATCTACAAGGTGCCACAGGACTCTTTGCTTCTTTAATGCTTAAATTGCTGTTGTAAAAGTTGTCTAGGCACCTATGTTTCTGCCTCTGGGTAGATGCCTAATTCCAGACAGCCAGGTGTTTATGTCACACCTGAGCCCCAGAGCAATTCACAAACCAAGGAAAGATAGGCATTCCAGCTATGAGGGAGGAATACCACCACATCTTCCATCTACAAAGGAGGCACCATCTCCTCCAGCCATGTTGTGTCGAGTGAGGCAGGTGCCTAACTCATTCTTGCAAGAAACAGCTTAGAGTCCATCTATATTATAATTAAACACACACGGCTAGCCCATGTCAGCTTACTTGGCTTGCAAGGCTCAGGCTCGTGGGGCTCAGGCTATGGATCTGTTTAACTACGGGGTAGATGTTTGGGCTCGGGCTAGAGCTTAGAGTCTGGGACCCTAGTATGGGGGAGGATCCCAGAGCGTGGGCTCCAGCGCGAGCCCGAATGTCTAAACTAGTGGTTCTCAACCAGGTATCTGGGGTCACCTGGGGGCCAGAAGCAGGGGCAGCATTAGCCTTACTGGGGCCCAGAAGAGAAAGCCAAACCTCTACCGCATGAGGCTGAAACCCAGAGCCCAAAGCCCCACCACATCCAAGGCTGAAGCCAAAGCCTGAGCAAAGTAGTTTTGTTGGGCCCCCTCTGGCCTGGGGCCCCAGGCAATTGCCCTGCATGCTACTCCCTAATGCTGGTTATGTGCAGAAAACCAGTTATTGTAGCACAGCTGGGCCATGGCGTTTTGATAGCATGTTGGGCAAGCTTCAGAAAGAAAAAGGTTGAGAACCCCCTGATCTAAACCACAATTAAACACCCCTGTAGCCAGAGCCCCACAAACCTGAATCAGCTGACACTTGCCAGCTGCAGGTATTTAATTGCAATGTATAGATACCCTTAGGCATGTTAGTTGCCTGACTCCAGAAGCGGGACTCCTAGTTTGTGGAGAGCAAGCAGCAATAGGCACATCACTGCAGCTCAGAGTTAAGTGCCTAACTCTGGGGGGTTGGGGCTTAGAACATACCCCTTATGTCAGCATCCCCCATTGCTAGGTTAGGCAACTTCCTGCTGGCTTTTGGGACGCCCAGTCTTAGGCACCTTTCTCTCTCAAATCACTATGTAGGTGCCTAGCTCAGGCTTTGTGGATCCCATTGTTATTCCAATGATGTTCTAGGTGCCTAAAAGTTAGGCATTTTGCCTCTCAGTGTTTCAATGCATAAGTCCTTTTGTGGATCTGGGCCTTAGGGCCTGATACTGCTGATCCTTGTTACATCTGTATACCAAGAGGACTCTCTTTGAAGTCAATGGGCCAGATTGTGCCTCATCCTGAAGTACAGACTAACAAGGGAGGACAATTCCATGAGACTCCCCACCTCACAGAATTCCTCCCAGATGGTTCCATCCTTGGATGGAACAGGCTCTGTCCACAAACCTCAGGAAGTGACCATGTGCACCAGCAGCTCTAGAAACCCCACTAGTCAATTGCCACTTGCCACAGCTACTTTTAAAAGGGGAGAGAAGATACTGCAGTGGACATGAGGACAATATGCTTGCTCCCACCCAGGGTAGGACTGCCCATTCCTCGCTCTCCAGCCTGTCCAATCCTTGTCCCTTCCTCTGCGTGGATCTCAGCCACACAGGTAGTGCTGCCCAGATTTATGCACAATCTGGCGCACTGGAAAAGTCACGCGTGAAGTTACTCCTTTACATTAATTTGCAGACTGGGCTCTTGAACTGGAAGATGTCATAAGAAATTATATATAAAACTTATTTTGCTGAAGCTAAGCACTATTTTCACGTGTGTCCACCTCTTTACCCAGCTGCCAGACTGTTGGATAGTCCCATAGCATATGTATCGGGGTTCTTTTTTCTTTGTCCTAGTGCCAACCAACTACAGAGGATAAAGCCTTCATTTTGTGCAACCACTTTCGTGTCCAAAATTATATCCCAGGTTATTTACCTGCTCCGTTTGGTTTAAGTCCCCCACAAAGACTGGTTCTTGAGGACTGTAGTGATCTCCAAATGCATGATTTAACAAAAATGGAAGAGCAGGCTTATGCCCAGAACTGAGCAGTGATATTCAGACCTGTCTGAGTTAGCAGCCAAAGAAAAAATAGCTTATTGATATTGAGACCAAGTACATGAATTCAAAGAAATGTGGCCCCCCATTTCTAGATACAGTTGAATAAAATATGTTGTGATGGCTCAAAGAATGGCAGGCCTCAATTCCGCCTAACCCCTCATCTTTTTTCCCTCCCGTCCTTCCCTAGTGCCCTCCTTCCCTGTTCTGCCTATTCATGTCTTCTCCTATTTTATTACTGTTACCACCACCCGAATGATATATTTGTGTTGTATCGTCTGGTTTTGTATTGTCTGGTCTTTCAGCTTTCACAAGTTGTAAAACTGCGTAATTCTATGGATAGCCTATGAAACATGCAGTTTTTGGAAGTATATTCAGGTTGTAAGTTATTTACCTTTTTGTACTTTCATTATCTTATTTCTTCACGAAAATCAATTAAAAATTAATCACAAAGAATAAAAATGGTTTTGCCAGAGATTTATTACAAAATATGTATCAATTGATCATCAAGAACAATCAGTAACAACCAACCTTAAAACAAGTGACAATGAGTGACTGCAACTTTTTTGTGAGCTTAGATAAAAAGTATCTTATCTCCTGGTATCAGTTACATAGTTGGTACTGCATTTTGATCAGGTGAAAATGGTGTACCTCCAAAGGAATAGAATTCTTTACTGAGGGTGACCTATTCAAAGTGGCCTGCAAGGCCGCATGATTCATTTGGTGATATGGCTGTTCTGTTGTCACATTTGGCTATGTTATGCTCAGGGAATCCACAGAAAGGTTAGATAAACGCATAAAATACTCTTGCTGGGAAGATGCAATGCAAATACCCAGTACTAGAAAGTGTTGTTTACCATAAGTAAATAAATAATGGGTCATTATTAAGGTCCTACTCGAATCATGGGATGACTGTCAAATAATTGCAGCAGAGTTGCGGACAAGACATGGAAAATTATGGAAAAGTAATAATGGACCGTTATTAACTGCAGTAATTTGGAAATGCTGGCTGCGTGAGGGGCTGTTGGCCGGCGTCCCAGCCACACGTGGGGCTGTTAGCCAAAGCCAACTGTTAAAATGTAACATACATACACAGCATCAAAATGGCAGTGGAAGCCTAATATTGTGGGAAACACAATTTCCACAATATTGCAAATAAGGTAGGGCCTTAGTCATTATTCCTTGCCAGATTAAAAACTACTTTAAAAATGAAAAACTCTTAGAATTCAGAACCCTAACACACGTAAGCACCAAAACAAAAGATAGACAAAGCAGGCTGCTCCGTAAAGCAGAGAAGAACAACTCATCCTACCTTACTCTAGGCCAGAGGTGGGCAAACTATGGCCCCTGGGCCACATCCGGCCCGTGGGACCGTTCTGCCTGGCTCTTGAGCTCCCAGCTGGGGAGGCTAGCCCCCGGCCCCTCCCCTGCTGTCCCCCTGCCCCCTCAGCCATGCCACCGCACGGGCAGCCTGGCTGGCTCTGGCCGGTGGGGCTGCGAGCTCCTGCTGCTCTGAGCGGCATGGTAAGGGGGCAGGGAGTGGGGGCGGGGGGGTTGGATAAGGGGCAGTGGTTCCCAGGGAGCAGGGAGCAGAAGGTGGTTGGCTGGAGAGGAAGTTCGGGGTAGTCAGGGGACAAGGAGAAGGGGGGCTGGTTGGATAGGCGTGGGAGTCTAGGGGGGCCTCTCAGGGGGTGGGGATGGGGGTAGGGGTCAGGGGGCACTCAAGGGACAGGGGGGATTGGATAGGGGGTGGAGTCCCAGGGGGCAGTTAGGGGTGGGGGGTTCTGGGAGTGGGAGATCAGGGGACAAGGAGTGTGGAGGGGGAGGGTTTGGATGGGTCAGGGGTTCTGAGTGGAGCAGTCAAGTGGTGGGAAGTGGGAGGGGGCAGATAGGGGATGGGAGCCAGACTGGGGAGGAACAGCCTTCCCTACGTGGCCCTCCATGCAGTTGCGCAACCCCGATGTAGCCCTCAGGTCAAAAAGTTTGCCCACCCCTGCTCTAGGCTATCTCTCTGCAGACTGACTCTGCTAGACTCAAATTAATGTTTCCTTATGCTGTTTCCTAGGCTGCAAGCAGGAGCAGGAAAAACTCCTTAGCATTTGAAGTGATAGTTTACAGTTTTCAATACACCACTGGCTAGGATTAATAATATCTGGGGTGGGGTTCTGTACTGTGTTTAGCAGGTTTTTTCCATGTCTCTGGGGTGTATAGTATGTGGCTATCTAATTTTTTTTCCATTATGAAGACCCTTTTTGGGGATAAGAAGAATCTCCCCTCATCCCGCCCCCCAGCAAAATCCCTCACTGCTTACTTATCCAAAGTGGTTCAGAGCATAAATCACTAAAAGCACCTCTATAAACCATTGGTAGTCCATGGACCATAGTTTGAGGGTAATTTAAGGGGCTGTGGAGCCCAGTGTAGAAAAAAGAGCCTTTAGGGTTTGTGATATTACACCCCATAGTCTTCATAGAAATATGGTTATGATATGAATATGGAATAACTAAGATATTTTATGCAAGATGGCTCATGTAAGGTTCCACTGTAAAGGTTCTGATTTACTGAATGTGATTCCTAAAATTAGGAATATTGACTATGTAATAATTACAGCTGTGTGTGTACTTGGGAAACGCCCACCAAACACTAAGCAATGAGCCTTAATGGGCCATTAGAAAAAGACAATGAATCTTTGAAGATGTGGATCTCTCATCTGCCTGGAGTTCCTGCCTTTGGACATAGCAAATAAACCTGGTTTCATAGTTGCTTTGACACTGCAAGGTCAGGTGATAAGATCACCTGATACAAAATACCATCTTGGACACTGCTGGTACTTTTCCTCTGTAGGGGGAGGGAGATCAAACAAAGGTTTCCCACCTTAGGTAAATCCTTTTTAAGGCTGCAGAGGGGGTTAATCTGGACTCTCCTCCATTGCTTACCCAAGAAGAAAGACCGCTGAAAGTATGAGGAGGGACAAAGGAACTAACCTGAGGGGAAAGGCAGGAGTGAATCCAGACTGAGACAGGGGTCCAGTCTGTAAGAAGAAATAACTGGAACTCTAAGCTACAGAAACTCTGTAACTTGCCTAAAATAACATTTAGGGTGAGAAATTACTTCTTGAAACTAGTCTCTTTAAGATCTTAAGCTTAGTATGTGTGTTTTGTTTTATTTGCTCAGTAATCTGCTTTGTTCTGTTTGCTATCCCTTATAATCACTTAAAATCTGCCTTTTATAGTTAATAAATTTGTTTTGTTTATTATTAAATCCAGTTTGTGCAATTTCTAACTGGGGGGACAATAAGTTGTGCATATCTCTCTTCACACTGGGGGAGAGGGCAAATTTGTATGAGCTTGCACTGTGTGGATCTTTCTATGCAGTGCAATACAGTATCATTTGGGGTTTATTCCCCAAAGGGGCGTGCATGTGAATGCTGGAGGAGTCCTCTCACACAGAGTTGACTTCAGTCTGTGTCTGCAGCTGGGTGTGGCCCTACCTGTGTGTGTGTGTGTGTGTGTGTGTGCTGCAAGAGGCAAGAGAGCCAGATTCAGCAAAACAGGGAGAGGGAATCCATATGGTGGAACAGGAGGGACTCAGTGAAACCCCAGTACATCAGGTGGCATCCCAGAAGGGGGGGGGTCCAACCTGTCACAGTTTGGGGGCCATTTAAGAGGTTATGGAGCCTTGTGTAGAAAAAAGAGCCTTTAGGGTTCTAAATTTTTGCTAGCTGGTGAAACTCAAGCTGGCAGTGATCCAATCCTTCTATTTTTGGTTACAGATGGATTGGGTCTGGGGAGAAGTGGGTTACAGTCTTCAGTTTATTTACAGAGCTCTGCTATAAAAGAGGAGTGATTTGAATGTACAGTATTTTGGGGTGCTCAGAATACAATCAAGACAGTATATGTTAAGCCTGTGTGGAATGGAAGCGAATCCATGTGAGGCTCCTGCTTGAAGAGCAAAGTCAGCTGAGGGAGGAGGTGTTAACATTTCTTCCGTTCTAGTAAAAGCTCACTGGGATATGCGAAGCACATTCATTAAGCACTGCTGAAGAGTGACAGATGCTGACACATAATTTGACAGCTGCAAATACCAGGTACTAGGAAGTGTCATTTCCCATAAGTAAAAAATAATGGGTCATTATTTCTTGACAGATTAAAAGCCAGCTACCATGAATGTATGCATTGGTAATCCTGTTTAAATAACACATTCTTTTCTCACTCAGAGGTAAAGGTGATTCCTTTTGTCTTTGCCCTACCGGGCACACACGTGTGCATATGTGTCTGCACGGGCTACAGGTCCCCATCTGTGCCTGTCCACAGACGATGTGATTTGATTACATCTCCAGGTCTGGAGGCTTGGCTGTAGCAGCTCATGAGTTTAGCTCTGGAGGCCTTAGGTTCAATCCCTGGTATATTGGCCAAGAGGGCAGCTGTCACCGCTCCATTTGATGCTTAGGATACTTTGAGACGTCTGAACCCATAATGTAGATATTGTCGCCCCTTTTTGACCTGAGCGGCTAGTCAAAGTTAGGGGCCATGGGAATGCTCCAGTTGCAAGTAGAAATTGATGGAGTCTGGTATTTTCTTTGATGCAATCTTGTTTATTTACAAGGAATGTTCAAAGTCCTGCTTCTCTGAATGCAGGAGGAATTAACAACAAAATGACCCGTTTCTTAGCTTACAGTTCCAAGCGCCTTTAGCTAACAGACTCAAAAATTCTTACCCTCGCTTTTCCCAGGGCTACTGCTTGGCTTTCTTGCTTTTTACTTTCTTGTCTTTTTTAGTCTTTTGTCTCTTCTGCATGTGCATGTGTATGCACACACGCATGCATGCTCACTCCTCGGCAGGTTCATTCCTCTTGTCTTCGGTGGGCATCTTATGCTTACAGTCATGTTAACTGAAAGGTGAGTTCACATCTGTCAATCTCAATAGGGTTTTAACTCAATCCATAGCAAGATTTAACCCAGCTCATACCAACATGTATGTCTGTTCCTTTAGTATTCTATAAGGATGTGTGTCATGGGTTTTTAAATCTTATGACTACAGCTGGTCAGACACATTCCAACTGAACAGTTTTTCAGCAGAATTTGCCTGTTCATGCAAATCAAAACATTCTGTGGCAGGTTTGATTCAATCAAGTTCTGCTGGAAACCAGGCAGCTTTTGAAACCTAACTCCCAGAGCACGTTTCCTGCCAGAAAGGCTACCAAGTAGCCTAGACTTCCAGAGTCCACCAGTCAGGGGCAGCCCACCGGACTGACTGTTTCTCTGAGTTTCTCTACAGACTAAGGACCGAATGGCTACAGACTAGGGACCGAATGGCTAGGCAGCAGTTCTGCAGAGAAGGACCTAGGGGTGACAGTGGACAAGAACCTGGATATGAGTCAACAGTGTGCCCTTGTTGCCAAGAAGGCCAATGGCATTTTGGGGTGTATAAGTAGGGGCATTGCCAGCAGATCGAGGGACGTGATCGTTCCCCTCTATTTGACACTGGTGAGGCCTCATCTGGAGTACTGTGTCCAGTTTTGGGCCCCACACTACAAGAAGGATGTGGATAAATTGGAGAGAGTCCAGCGAAGGGCAACAAAAATGATTAGGGGTCTGGAACACATGACTTATGAGGAGAGGCTGAGGGAACTGGGATTGCTTAGTCTACAGAAGAGAAGAATGAGGGCGGATTTGATAGCTGCTTTTAACTACCTGAAAGGTGGATCCAAAGAGGATGGATCTAGACTATTCTCAGTGATAGCAGATGACAGGACAAGGAGTAATGGTCTCAAGTTGCAGTGGGGGAGATTTAGGTTGGATATTAGGAAAAACTTTTTCACTAGGAGGGTGGTGAAACACTGGAATGCGTTACCTAGGGAGGTGGTGGAATCCCCTTCCTTAGAAGTTTTTAAGGTCAGGCTTGACAAAGCCCTGGCTGGGATGATTTAGTTGGGATTGGTCCTGCTCTGGGCAGGGGGTTGGACTAGATGGCCTCCAGAGGTCCCTTCCAACCCTGATATTCTATGATTCTATGATTCTATGAGTTGGGAGGTTCTAGAACTTTCCCTTCTATGGAGAATTTCAAAAATTTGAATCAGAATGAAACCAAATTTCAAAATATAGAAATTCTCTGTACAGCTCTATCTTCTCTTTCTCAAGAAGAGAACATGGACTGAGTGAGACAATTTACATGTTCAAAACAATCAAATTAACTTACACCACCAAGTCAACTTACCATGTGAACTTACTGCTGTTACCCTTCTTCTCCTTCCCTCTTTTCTCCTATAGTTATACTCGCTCATTTGTGTCTTGTTTCAAAGTAGATGATCAAATCCTTGGGGTGGGGACTGTGTCTTCCTGTGTGTCTGAACAGGGCCTAGTGCAAAGTGGTCCACATCCTGAATGGAGCTTCTAGGTACTACTGCAATATAAATACAACCAAGGAGCTAACTGATCTCAAGATAAATCTATTCCATAACAAGTTGCTTACAATATGGAGGCTCAGATCTTGAGCTGTGCTCAGCGTAGCTCAAGATAGGGAGGAAAGAGAGAGAATGGTGTAAGTATGGCTATAAACCAGCACCACCACCAAGCTGGTCAGTTTGTGAGGCCTGTCCCCACAATAAATTAATTTACACCAGATACTCATGGTACCAAGGAGCTGTTCTCATAGTGAATGTACAGATACAATCCAACCACCCTAGCTTTTCAATGGCCACACCCCACTGCACCAGCATCTGGGAAGGGGGCAGTGTAGGAGCTTATTACATTTAAGGATTCCCCTGAACAAAGTGAATCCTCTGGCGGCCAGGTAGGCAGCATTGGCACTGTTTTATATCAGCAGAGCAGTGCAAAGCAGCCTTAGAGCACTGAATAATCTAATCCTTGTAGACTTTTTTCCTGTATGCATAATATACTTACAGAAAGAAGCATTATTTATTTACTTATTTCTGTTATTTTTAAATCTGCATGTATCTGTAGCTATAGATTAGATTTATATCACCAACCCTCCTGCATAACACAGGCTATAGAATATCACCCAGTAATTCTATAATGGTGGGGTATATGCCTTCTGTTTTACACAAGTGCAATTGCATGCATTAAAGTTGTATGCCATCCATGAAAGTATAATATTTACCGAAGCATAAACTGTATCCACAAAATCTTAAACATTTCTACTGCATATTTTAATCATAATTATCTTTTATGCTACATTAATAAAGAGGTATGTAGCTTTAGATATTTTAGCATCCTTGCTATGCTTAAATTCTGTTAGCATTTACCTTTAACAAATGATGTTTGTTACTGTCTTTGTAAATTGTAGATAATTAGAGACTCAATAAGATGAACAAACAAAACAATCTCATTGGACAAACCACCAGTGAGATCATTATAGGATCTTTGGGGCAGGGACCATATCTTTGTTCCGTTTGTACAGCATCTAGCACAATGAGGTCCTGGTCCTTGACTTGAGCAGGTAGGCACTGTACAAATGTAAATAATGATAATTGGATACATGTTAAAGGCTGTACTACCACTCCAGGGTATTGATCAGTCAAAAGGAGAGGAGCCTGAAATGTAGTAATGATCATTTGTTTACTTCCCATAGGGAAAAAAAAAGCACACGGCGCGGTGGGGGGGGGGGCGGGAATGTAAATTAAATGTTCAATTTAAAATATCTCATTACACAGCTAATTATCAAATCAACGGATATATTAAGAAAACTTTCCACTCCAATCTGCCAGTTTCTTCTCCCCCATTTTGTAACTGGTGGTTGTTCAGCAATTTGCAGCTTTTTCTGTCTATCAGTGGGAGAAGATTACCTCCTCAGGATGACTATCAAAGGTTGTCAAAAAGGTAGCCCTATAATCTCAGGCACCTGGCATCAGCTGGGAGCTTAGTTTTTGTGAATTCAGTGTCATGCTATCCAGTCTTCTAACAGTCTAGGTCTAGATACAAGTCTTCTAACAGTGCTAGGTCTGTTTAAAAACAAATTCTCCTCTGGCTGCCCACCAAGATTTTGACATAATCTCAATCGCAATGGCCATTCAGGACAAGAAGCTGAAAAGCATTGAATCAAGACTACAGGTGGAATAATAGACCACTGAGACGGGATATGTGATTTGCAAGAGGTAAACTGGTGCAGATAAAATGAGTGAACAAGCCTTCACCAGTGCCTCTTAAACTCCACCCTAACCAAGTCTAGTGTGATAGAATTATTAAATATTTAGAAGGCACATACTATTATTTATTATCATTATTTATTTACATAATGCCAAAACTTCTCTAGACACGTTACTGCACATCAGAGGCATAGTCCCTGCCGTGAAAAGCAGACAGGCTAAATAATTTGTCAGTGTGTCTTGAGAATATAAGTCTCATTTTTCAAAATCAGCCATAGAAAGATAGTGTATGCATCCCTTTCCTGCATAGGGCCATGTTTGTCCAAAAAAAAGGAGCCCAGTGTTAGGCTCCTATATCCGTTTAGGCACCTGCCTGATTTCCAAAATTGCTGGTGACCCAAAAATCCCCAAATTGTCTAAATATGGATTTGGGAACCTAACGTTAAGTGGCTGTATTTGAAAGTTAAGCACATGCATAAGCCTTAGTTTTCAGTTTCACCTTGACCTTTAATGTTCTGGATAGAACTGAGTGAAAATTTTTGTCAAATAATACATTTTTCAGAAAATGTAGATTTGGAGCAATCAAAACTATCCCCAAATTCACGTCAAATTTGGCAGATAGTTTGAGCCAAATAAAAAATGAGGAAAATAATTTCAAAAAAGTCAAAAGGGTTCATTTTGATACTTTCACCATGAACAGTTTCATTTCAAAAATGTAAATTTGAATTGACCCAAACAGAAACGTGTTTTGTTTTGTTTTTTGTTTCAGCAAGAAAAAAATCATTCATTTTTGGTTTGAAACAAAGCACGTTTGGGATTTTTTTTTTTCAGATTTTTCATGTCAGCCACCAAAAAAATAATTATTCACTCAGCTCTTACGGATCAGGAACCAAGATTTACTTTTATACATTAATAAACTTCTCAAATGAGAAATAATCTGATGGTTATTTCTCAGCTCTTGTGTTCAACAGCCGTCTAGTGCTGGTTTTATCAGTAAGTCAGAAAGAGGTTACAAAGGCAGTTAGTGAGGAAGTGTTACAGAACACCAGTAAAGAGGCTGACGGACTATTGGCAGCAGGAGCCTACTAGGAGACAATCATATCAGAATGAAAACAGCTGTCTGCCAGCACCATAAACCTTTAGGAAATGTTATGGGTGATTAGTTGTTACACTTAATGTGTGAAAGTTGGCTTCTGTCTGACTATGGACAAAGTAAACCCCTCCTTTTTTTCTACTTACTTCTACTCCTATAGAGAAACAACAGGACATGATGGGATGTTTTAAAACTCATAAAAGCCAGGACATTCAGAGTTAGAGCTCAAACCATGGCAATGACTGTCTCTTTCTAGTTGAGTACCTTTGTGTGAGCAGGTCAAGTGAAATGAAAAAGACCAGGAGGCAAACTGAAAATGGGTCAAAACTCTAATGGGAAAAGCATCTCAGTCAGGAAGGAACACTCAAGCATACATTATACAGCACCTGTCCTCTTTGAGATTTGGCTGAACTTGCTTTTCTTTTCAATAGTTTTTTAAACCTTGCTGGCTGCTGAACAGTGACAAAGGAATGGTCCTATGAACAGACATTCTGATACATGCTATATTGTCTTCTTCCCATGCAGATGTGTCGGATTGATTTCCCTGCCCCCGCCTTGGCTGAACATTTCAGGGTGCTTTATAGTGTCATGTTAAACAAAAAAAGAGCGCTGAATAGTAGCTAAGATGACATTCTGACTTCCTGATCTTGAAACACTTAGTTTATATGCACCCAGAACCAGGTGTTCAAGGTAGGCATTTGAAACCAAATCAACTGTGACTGTAAATGTGGGTGTTCAACATGGATTAAACCATCCTCATTCTGTTTAGTAGAGTAGTCTCAAAGCTGGCTTTGTGGGAAGGATTTTACCCGATGCATTGACTGAAATGGATTTGAAAATTAGGTGTTTTGCTTAATGTTTTAAATTGAGCCTACTGCTTTCAGCAATCGTATCAATGATTAATGTTTACATAGAACCTTTCAACCAAAGATCCAAAAGCACTCAGCATATGCATACCAATGAATACTTTGCACAACACTGGAAAAAATAGATTGTTCTAGGGTGAAAGGTAGCTGCTAGCCTATTGCAATGCTGCAAAACTGTTCAGAGCAGAGAATAATGATTTTGGCGACGACACCAGAGTTAATATTGCTGCTGTTGAAAAATATGCTATAGGACTTCTACGGACCAATTTTGCAGGCCCTCAACTTCCAGGATGGAAATCCTCATCCTATTGGAGACAATGGAAGATTTGCCCATTTACTTCAATGGGGTCCAGATTTCATCACCAGAATTCAATGGGATTTATACTCAGAGAACTTGTAAGATCTGACTCTAATTAACCACAAGTAGTTAAGACCTCCTGGTTTGTATCTTATTCAAGAGAGAGCTTGCCAGCAACACAGTTCC
Source organism: Lepidochelys olivacea (assembly GCF_965140295.1). NCBI lineage: Eukaryota > Metazoa > Chordata > Testudines > Cheloniidae > Lepidochelys > Lepidochelys olivacea. The sequence continues at coordinate 134,725,811 of NC_140411.1, read as the reverse complement.
CATAACATGACGCAGGGACATTGGTTTAGTACTGACATATAGATGGAAATGTATCAACTGCTGAGCCTCTAATATCAAGTAGCCTGATGGTTTTTCCCTGAATGTTTCCCACTCATGTATGGATCAGGCTTGCTAAAGTATCATTATTTGTGATGGCAGCAGTATAGAAAGAACAATCCAGCTTCTGTCCTCCTTTAAATTTGATTTAACATCAGAGGAGGAACTTCCTTTTGCAAACATAAGACATTTCTTGGAGTTTTAATCTAGAATTAAATTAAAGCAGAACTTCTCTCTCTTCTTCTTTTCACCTAAGAATCCTTTGCTTCAGCTGTATTGGAATCTAGAGATCCCAAAGACTCTCTATTGTAAACAGTAGCATGCATGGTGTACTGTAGAGATTCCCTAACCTTAAACTTTGAAGATGTTATCGGCTCTTCCACTTCAATACAAAAGCTATTGAATAAAAATTGTTACAGATTTGTATGGTATGGTCCACTCCTCTTTACCCTTTTCTCAGAGTTATTTAGCGTATTACAATACAAGGCTTTTAATTCAACGCTCTCTGACCATGTTGATGCTGCAAAATAGCAGGATCTTCTAGGATCATGATGCATTTATCACATAGATTTTGAAGCTCTAGGGAAAATGAAGCACTGAGAAAGAAGTTAAGTTGAAGAACATAAAGAGAAAAATAGAAACAAGTCTCCAAATGTTGAAAATATAACTCCATTTTTTCTAACTTCATCAGCTGGGGGTGTTTCCTTCTGATAGCCACTTTGAAATGGCAAAGAAATGCTTTCTTCAGACTCTTGGGGTGGGATTCTAAAGGGGGCTTAGGCACTGCAATGCTGAGAGTTGCAGCACCTAACTTTTAGGTGCCCAGAAGCCAAGTGGAATGTACAGCCCTGAGTTAGGCACCGCGGCTACCCATGCCCCAGTGTGCACTGTTGCAACACTCACACTTCGAAAAATCCTTCTGTATTTGGAATAGTTTTATTAATACAGTTAGCAAAATCACCAACACTGTAACTCAGCAAGGTAGCTAGAATGCAGAATGCACAGTCGAACAGTCATATACTCACACCATCCCACTTATAGCAACCTGAAATGTTAGCCATGATCTTCCTCATCACCACCGCCAGTGACCATTGTCCTGGTACCTCTCAAGGGCTACATTTCTCTCTTCCCAAGTACACAGACTGAGATACAACTTTTATAATATGTTATGCTGACACCACTATGCCTAATGCATATTCAGTAGAAGTCTCTCCCTTCTTCCTTATTTGTATTTCTTCACCCTACTAACATTGGGGTGTCTTTATCCTATAGGTTAGTATATTACTGACCTCAACTTATCATATATGTCAATTCGTTGCCAAGGCACTCTTGTGGTCACATGTATGTGGATGTTCCTATCCTAAAAATATGCAAAACCTGGTATCAGTTCAAGGTTTTTGTGGTTAAGTCATATAAACTTCCCCCTTAAACACAACTTCTACTCTTTCCCAAAATTCAGGGTGACTGTCAGGCCATTTATCTGTGTCAAAGTTTGCAGGCCTCAAAGCCTTATGCTAACTGCTTACGTCAATGTCTTACAGGACACAGGCCTGTAGGCTCATTGCTCTACTCCCTTAACTTATGCCTATGGCTTACCTAGCAAATTCCTATACCTCTAGGCCACAGGATGCGCATTCCAAACCAGCAGGTGCTGCCATCCAAATATAATTTTGTGAATTGAGACTCTGTAGCCAAATTCACTGACAAGTTGCCTGAATCCTTTAGGGAAGAGTTCAGGGCATTTATCGTGGGAGTCCATCTGGTTGCCAAGGCATCATTACAATAAGCACTGGGCATAACTGATACAGCTGCCAGAGTTATGGCATCAGTGGTTATCATGAGAAGGGCATCATGGTTGCAAAACTCTGGAATAGCACAAGGCATCCAAAGAGTGTGGGAGACCTGATAAAATGGATAAGACTTTATTTTCGTTGAAAACTCACAAGCAACCCTGCACTCTTTGGGGATTTATACCCCAGCCATGAAAAGGGGTCCCTTCACAGGTCAGCAACAACAGCAGCAATACTGGCCCCAATGGTATTTTAGACAGGTACCATACCATTTGAGGCACCAGACTACTTCAGAAAGAGGAATAAGTCCCATAGGAGGAGGTCTTCTGGATCTACTTTCACTCAGCCAGCCCATTTCCCTTCCACCTTCAGCCAGACTTGTACATTGATCTTAATACTATGCTGGCTGTCCTTGTGAGTCCTCTGTTTGAGCCCAGAGCAATCTGCTCACTCTCTCTCCTCTCTCAAAACACAACTTTTCATCATCTTGACATTCTGTCTCCTATGCAGATTGGATGAAAACTCAGCCAATCACCACACAGATGGTCTCCAGGTGGATACCACAGCTTATATACGGTAGCTTAGACTATGCCTCTGCAGGCATTATGGGCCCATTCCACAAGAGCTCAAGCAATATCAATCACATTTCTCAGTGATGTCTTGATGTTGGACATTTGCAGGGCTGCTACCTGGCCTTCTGTATGCATTTTTGCTAGACAATATGCTGTTACCATGGCGTCTAGATCAGATGCAAAATTTGGGAAGATTGTTCTGCAGTCACTGTTGAAATGGACTCCAAGCCCTACTGCCTAGCAAAGCTGCCTGGGGGTCGCCTGAGTGGAATACATCTGCCCCCACCTGAAGAAGAAAAGTTGGATACTTTCCTGCTACTGTAACTGTTCTTTGAGAGGTGGGTACAGCCATGGATTCCACCACCCACCCACCACACCTTCTGCATTGGAGTCCTGAGCCTTGTTGTGAAGGAACTGGGGAGAAGGGCCAGGGTGGCATCACCCTTATGTAGCCATGGGAGAGGCCAGAGCCATAGAGCATGAGCACCATGCCTGTGGGTACTGCTAGGCAAAGTTCTCCAGCTTCCTTATGCTGGGTGCACACACGCACGCACGGGGACATACACACACATGCCCCTGAGTGGAATACGCATCTGCGCCTACATCTTGGAGAACAACAGTTACAGTAAAGGTAATGACAAGTTTCAGAGTAGCAGCCGTGTTAGTCTGTATTCGCAAAAAGAAAAGGAGTACTTGTGGCACCTTAGAGACTAACAAATTTATTTGAGCATGAGCTTTCGTGAGCTACAGCTCACTTATGCTCAAATAAATTTGTTAGTAAAGGTAAGTAACCATCTTTGACTGGGGGAACGCAACCATCTTTTGTGTGGATTTTGATGCGCTCTCAGCACACCTTGAAAGCAAGATAGGCGGGGAATGCCTCATTTGTTAATCCTGCTGAAGCTTAGGTGTTACACAGGTGCTCAGCTTCTGGATAGGGTCAGACTTAGGTGTCTGTGCACATGCTCAGCTACTGAACTTTAGATGCTTCAGAGACTTTAAAAGTGGAAACACAGGCACGGAGAGAGGTTAGGTTCCTACAGGCTTAGGCAGGGGCTGAGCAAGGGGATTTATGAATTCCATCATCTCTGTGAACTGAATGCACGACTAATGGAAATGCATTGGTTGCGTGAACCGTCTCAGAAACACCACCAGGAAGGAGGTTGCAGATTATTTTTTCCTCTTTTTTGCCACTGTGTTTTCACAGCTGTGACGTGTGGATGAACAAGCCAAAGCCAACAGACATGCTTTGCTCCTGCCCCAATAGTCCAAACAATGCAGAGATTTCCCGCCACCCCCCTCCACAAAGATCTTTGGCAAACCTCAGTCTTTAGAAATAAATAAATAAATAAATGAAAATGACAAATATTGAGTGTATCTAAGGCAAATCAAGGATACAATTTCAGAGTTAAAAAAATAAAACAAAATCCCTTACAAATGTTAAAAGGGAAAAAAAACAGTACAGGCATGACTTGCAGGCATTCTGAGGCTGGAGACTTTGCTATAGTGGGTATTTGAATGCCACCTAGTGGGCCTATGTAACTTATAGCCAGTGGAACAAAGAAGTTAACTCATGCTCCCTAAATTGACACCATTGCATCCTACCGTGCCTGTGGCATTTTATATGCTGCGCCACGAGGAGTGCCATAGTATGTGCAATAGTGTATACGTAACAAGGTATATTCTGCATCCCTAGCAAGCTCCATTAATGTTAATTGGAGTTACACAAGAAGAATGCACCCCAGTGTGTTGCTAATAAGTCATTTGCTAACTCAGTACTAGCTAAGAATATTGCACTGATGTAAGTCCTATATGCTTAAATGCAGAAGAGGACATTGGCCAGGATACCCTTTCTGGTACAGTACTTGAATGCTCTTATGAGAACGTAACAGGGAAAGATTAGATCTCTCTTTGAAGCTCACAGAATATCTAACTATGAGGTCAAACACTCGGCCTTCTTTGGGCTGCTGTACAGAAATAAGAACAGATTAATGCTGACTGCTCTGACAAGTTGTAGTTTGCCGTGCTTTATACAGACAGAGCAGTACTAGCTGCAATAACAGATTTGGTTTCCATTGTAAGCCAGATTGTGTTTATATGTGGGAAAATAAACTGATGGCAATTCCTACTACAGATGCGTATATGGCAATTTAGTGATGACTCACTAAGTCCATACTCCTCCCCTGGCATGTCATAAAGGGTACAGGATGAAATGGCAGGAAGGAAATGGCACTTGGCCAATCAGTTCACCTGAGGACCTTTTAAAAGGTCAGTCCCCAAAGGGAGGATTTGCAGCCAAATATCACTGTTCCTCACCTTTTTCTCTTGGCACATCTGGTCACATGAAGCTTCAGAAAAACCTAAGGTAATAGAAGGAGGAATGGAGTCACTTGGTGAATGTCTTGAGGGACTGGGGTGTGGGAGGGAGGCCAAGGATGATGTTAGGAAAGCAGTGCATTGAGAGGCTGAGATTAGAGGAGAAGGGTAAAGGGGTTACAGAGGGATAATTACTATTTTTGTCCATCCTGCCCTTTCCTATATAGTATTGCAGTATTTCATTCATGGATGAGCAACTGGATCTAGGAGGAGCAGAGGGGTTGGCACATCCCCACCACCTTACAGTCATACTCTGCCCGCCCCACAATGCATTCCTTTGATGTTTTCTCCCCCTTCACTTTCCCTCAGGATCTCCAGCGTTGGCCCAGCTTGTCTCTTTGGAACATATGATCAACCCCCCATTGCAGAGGGGGGAGGGTTAGGGAGGTAGTAGAAATGGAGTTAGGCAGCTTGTGACCGCTTATTTGGGCAGCAGCTGCCACTGCACAGGCCCCTGTGTGTTAACTCTAATTCTTACTAAAAATAAATACTTTCAGAATTATTTAGACCGCTTGCATTTTGAGATGTGCGCTAGAAAGGCAGAGTAGCCTGGGAGGCAAGAGCCCTAAGGGACATTCCTGGATTTGTCACTGGCTTGCCGTCTTATAATTATTTGTATTATGGTGGCCCTCTACAATGTCTGTGGTATCCATGAGGTTGGACTACAGGGTCATAGACGTCCCTTGAGACCTTAAAAATATATGACATCACAGTCCCTAAGCCCAGATTCTCAAGGTATTTAGGCACCTCAGGCTAGATGCCAAAAGAAACTGAGGATGATGACCACCACCCTCATCAATTTTAGCCTACTGGTTAGGGCATTTCCCCTGGGATATGGGAGATCCCCCAGTTCAAGTCCCCTTCTGCCTGGTGGTGGGAGGCAATGGGATTTAAACAGGGATCTGCCACCTCTCAGGTGTGTGCCCTACCCACTAGGGGATGGGCAATTATGATGTGGAGTTCCCTCATGCTCACCTGCTGATGCTGTTCCACTGTGGCTAAATAATGAAAGGCTCATATTAGGTATATGAAAAAGAGAAAAAGCATTAAAATAAGGATATAGCCTTGGGGTTCGAGCACTCCCTTGGGAGGTGGCCAGGAGCCAGTCTTCCTGCTCCAATGACTTCTTTAATTATTTCTCCACAGTGGAACAGCTTAACAGGAGATCCTGAGGGTGCCCCACATCAGCATATCCCATCGCCCAATGTGGGGAGGAGGATGAGATCTCAGTTAAAACCTTTAGCTCATGGGTTAAGGAATCCCTTGTCCTCATCAGGCAAAGCAGAGAATTAAATCACAGTCTCCCACATCTAGGGTGAGTGCTCTAACTATTGGGCTAGAAGTGAGGTTGCTGTTACTCCTTGCCCAGCCATTGTCTGTGGTGTTAGGTATGCTTTGAGCCTTTATTGGATAAAGCCCTGTGGGGGAAGGCCTATCTTTACCTGGTTTGAGGCTCATGCTGGGCTGAGCTATGAGAGTGGCACCTAACATGAGGCATTGTACACATGTCCAGCAGCAGAAACTTTAGGGGACTTTTATAAGGGAAAGTTAGGCAGTGAGGGATTTTAGGCACCTCCAGAATTGGCAGCAGCTGAACAGGGGTTTTGACAATCTCAAACTCCCAATGTGGGAGTTAGGTGCCTAAGTCAGTCTTTTTGTGGATTTATACTCTAAAAATGCAAAACAAAGGGGGTGACAGGACAGCAGAAAAAGATACAACACACAAGACAAAACATGACCAGAGTGGTACCAAGCACAGGGCTTTTTTTTAGTTACAGATGATAATATATTAGTTTTATTTCTGTTACAAAAACTTGGATGGGTATTTCTGTGGGGTACACGCGGTTAAAGTCAGCAAAAGGAAAAGCCTGCTGGTTTAAGGCAGGGGAGTGGACAAAGGGAGAGGTAGGCAGGTAATTGGGCTATTGCTGCAGTTCATGTGGAAGAAGGATGGCATGTCCTGAACTGGCCTTTCTGAGTCTGGAAAGGGGGCACATGACTGCTGTGACTTATCTGCTGGTGCCCTAAGACTCTAGGGACTGCTATAGTCCAACCCCTGAAACCTCTTCCAGGCAGAGAAGAAAGGGAGGCTTTGGGGCCTGATGTCCTAGGCAGATTCCTCTGGGTTTGGAATGGAGAGGCATAGGCCAGGATTGCATGGCACTGACTTACTTCCCAGGCCCTTGTAACTAGTGATTTGTGATGGCATTACTTAAAAGTTGATATGTGTCTAAACCATAACCCAGACCCTCAAATATGTGGGGCATTCAAAATCTGCAACCACGTCTCTTGACTTTGTGTCTACCTCTAATTACAATTTCACTTGAAGGGTGGGGGGGAGAGAGAGAGAGAGAGAGAGAGAATGTAACTAAATGGTTGCTTAGCAGCTCCATTGTGCACTCCTGGGAGAGAGACACAAATCATGGATTAACATGATCAGGTCTGAGTCAGATGAGAGACGATGCAATAGTATAGTCAATAACAGCCGGTGTTTTTTCCTGCTATGACTATTTGAGCATTCAGTGTCAGAGAGATGCCTTGAGATTCCCAAGGCTGCAGACCTACTTAGCAAGCTGGATCTAAATGCCCCTTATAGTGGGGAATGGTATAGAGGAGGCAAATGTAGCCTCTGGTTTTTTCAGTCTGCTCTCCTAATGGCTTCAGATAAATAGCGATGAACTTTGTGAGATACTGAGGGCTGTGAAGCTGGAACAACTAGTCGTCCAGGTTCTATGCCACCTCTGCCACACACAGCCTTTCTATGCTGTTTATAACATAAGATTGATAATACTTAGTATCCCTAGTACTATATGTGAGTTCGTAGTACTACTGTATATCTGAAGCTTAATTTATTAGCATGCTCCTTCTGATGGAAGTCGCTATGGAAGTGCAATGTATAATTGCCTGTGCTGTGTTAGCCTCCTCTTATTTTAGAAGCATGACAAATTATCTAAAAATATACAAAAATGGGAAGTTTGTACTTGGTTTTCTAAAGCACAAGGCTTCATCACATAATCCAAGTACCATCCGGAAATGCCTTATCCAGTGCCTGGAAAACTTTCTGTGGCTGACCTCAAAAATATAAAATTACAGCCATATTCAGCCAAAAGCCTTCATCCCCCTAATTATTTGGGATGGTCTCATTCCATGGTACAGTTACTCCAGTCAGTCCACTAATTTCTAGTCTTTCTCAAAAAGAATTCCTTACCACTTAATCAGTTGACTCTAGCATCCTACAGTACTGCACGTCAGCACTTTGTTAATGAGCCAGTCCATAACCCAATCCAGCCTACTAACTGTTTAGGGAAAGGATTCATTCTTGATGGAAATATGTTGTCATTTAGGAAACAGCAGGAAAGGAAAACAACAGTGGCTATGTTACCTGCCACTCCCCACAAAAGAATTTCAGATTTCCTTAGGGGAGCAATACGGGACTCATTCTTAGGAATGAAGGTAGCCAGCATTGAACAGGTGACATTCCTGTTGGGCTTTACGTGCATTTCTGTATAAATAAATGCACTTGACACAACAAAACATTGTTCACTATATAAAGCAGTTGACTCTGCCTAGCCCACTAAGCAATCTGAGAAAAGTGAATTTAGTTAGATTTTTTTCTCTCCTTACTGAATCTGTTTGGATTAAGAAAAGCTGTTTAATCACTAAAATATGTGTTCCATAACAAAGTCTGGATTGTGCATAAATTGTTCATCTCACTGTGCAAGCCTGGAACTGACTCCTGGGGCTTTTGGAAATCCCCACAAGGTGCTGCGCGCTTATTGTTTCTTCTGCAGAATTATTTCTCTAATGAAACCTAACATTGAAGAGATGCCAAAAACTGGCTATCCCCAATCTGCCTTCACATATGGCAGTGTCTTTCCAGCCAGTTAACCACCTCTGGACTGGGAAAGAATTGTAACAGCATGAATTCTCTATTTTCTTTGTTCTTGGCGATATATACTTTGGTCCAGATCCTCTGTCTTGGCTAAACTGTACATCGTACAAGCTGGATTGGACGAGGCAGGCAAAGATGACCAACAGCTGCAGCTCAGGCTACTGCCCCTGCACTGAAAGCTGCCTAACTTATGCTAGCTGCTAATGGCCCCAAAAGGCCAAAGCAGAGCTAGGAATCAGTGCAATGTAAGAATGCTCAGGCACACCCCCTTTCTTTTAGCCAAGTCCCCCTCCCCTTGCTGTGCCAGCAGCAGGAAATGATGCAAGAATCTATAGCCCCCCAAAGGCTCTTCATTACCCTGGAATAATTTTCCTTAGGCAGGATATCCTGGCTTTAAGACTGTGCTTGGATGGAACCTGCCCCAGCATGGGTAGAGCAGACCTGGGAAGATACCACCCCCGTTCTCTGTTTGGAGCTAAGCCAAGAAATCTGGGCAGGAGAGGGAAGTAGTGGTGTCTGGAGATTAAAGAAGAGGTTGAAAGGGTGAACAATAGGGAATGGGGCTGTCACCAGGCCATGTGGCAGCTGGCTCATCTGGGCCTTGAACCAGGGCAGGCAAGGTTCAGGGAAGGAGGAGAGAACCTGGCCCAGGGCTGGTGACGCACAGGTGTGAGAGGAGAGTACCAGATCTCTCACACATACCTTGTGCATTACCTTTCAAGAAAGGCTCTGCTCTCACAAGTGGTGACTGACAGCTTCTGGCACTAAGACTGCCACCATACCTGGAGGTAGCTCCAAGGCTCTATGATGGCCAGTTTCCGTTTACGGGTCCTGCTCTAATTTTTTATAGTCTCCTGGAGTCTTCCGCCATGATGATTCTTCCTCTCAGCTTCTGGACACCAGTGTAAGCATGGGAAGAGCCAGCAACACCAAATGGGTTGGCAGCAATTTATGGTCCACTTACAAAGTCTCCAGGGACTTCGTCGTCTGCTTCTGAAATACAACCATCTCTCAAAGGTGTTTAACAATACACAGCTCAGCTGCACAAAAAAGGAGGAGGAAATGAAGAATACTGTATCCAATGGAGACTGCAGGGAAACACTTAGGCCAGGCACACAGCAATTAGTTTAATTGGAATATTGCCAAGATGTCAGGGTTAACACACTTACTTTCTGGAAAAGTGCCATGGTATCTTTAAAGCCTTTTGTGGTCAACCCCTTGATTTAGTGTCACATCAGCATAAAAACATAGTGAAATATCTACCACTGTGTGGGATATTAACCAGGAAGAGCCCAATCCTACATTCTTTCTCCTCACTGAAATCAATTCTCAGGCACAGAATTAATGGGAGTTTTTGCCTGAGTTACATATGCAGGATTAAGTCTACCATTTTCATTCATTGAGCTAGCTCCAATCCAAAAAAGTAATCATGATCCACAACCAAAAACTGAACTTGCCCAGAAATTTGAATGAGCAGCCTTAAACTAGCTTAAGGAAGACAGCAAACAGAACAGACTTGAGGGAGAACAAATTATCTTCTTTCTTTAATTGTTTTTTTAAAAATAAATTAAGAGTTCATGTTATCAAGACAATGTACTGCAATGTTGATCTCCAAATACAGTATAAGACTATTTGTCTGAAGTTCATTGTTTGGGGTTGACTAACTCAATATGTAACTTTAGCAATCACGAAACTGAATCAGAGATATCCCAACTCATCCAACAAACTTGAGTGGTCGTATGTGGTGAAATCTAAAGTCATACTGGTACACATGATATAAATGCTTCTTCTCTTACTTAACAATATGTTCATCTTTGTGGGTAGAACTGTAAGCTTGTTTTATTTAAAAATAAACTCCAACATAACTTTTTAATAAGGTGCAACATATAGACTGCTTTCTACAATTAAAAAACAAAGCAAAACAATATTCATTAGTATGTAGTCATTCCAACATGGAATTAAATGGGATCTTCTACAATGCTTGAATGGTCTTATTTTCTGCTTCACGAAAACAAAAAGCAGTTATTATTACAGTGACAGTCAAATAAGGGACTGGGGCATGTTAGCTTTGTCCTGTTCTTTAACAGAAGGCCTCCTGGTGCAGAACACTTCACATACATGTCAGAAGCTAAGCCTAACTCAACACAGTCCATGCATAACAAATTTGTAATACTGAACTTGCATCATTCATCATCAAAGGTTTTATTCACCCATTTGGTTTGACATCAGCCTCAGTCCAACAGCTTGAAAGCAAGTATTGAACTGTAGTTGCATACATTGAGTTATATACTACAGTAACTTCCTCACTCTTAAATTAACCAAGCTCTGTGAAACTTTTTAGGTTCTGCCAAATTAATTAAGGTTGGGATCTATACTTCAGGGTTTGTCCAGTAACTTCTGAGATCCATGTTGATAAATGCAAAGTAATGCACATTGGAAAACATAATCCCAACTAGAAAAGGAGTACTTGTGGCACCTTAGAGACTAACCAATTTATTTGAGCATAAGCTTTCGTGAGCTACAGCTCACTTCATCGGATGCATACTGTCTGCATCCGATGAAGTGAGCTGTAGCTCACGAAAGCTTATGCTCAGATAAATTGGTTAGTCTCTAAGGTGCCACAAGGACTCCTTTTCTTTTTGCGAATACAGACTAACATGGCTGTTACTCTGAAACCTGTCATAATCCCAACTATATCTATAAAATGATGGGGTCTAAATTAGCTGTTACCACTCAAGAAAGAGATCTTGGAGTCATTGTGGATAGTTCTCTGAAATCATCCACTCAATGTGCAGTGGCAGTCAAAAAAGCAAACAGAATGTTGGGCATCATTAAGAAAGGGATAGATAAGAAGACAAAAAATATCCTATTGCCTCTATATAAATCCAGGGTTTGCCCACATCTTGAATACTGCGTGCAGATGTGGTCACCCCATCTCAAAAAAGATATATTGGAATTGGGAAAGATTCAGAAAAGGGAAACAAAAATTATTAGGGGTATGGAACGGCTTCCATATGAGGAGAGATTAATGAGACTGGGACTTTTCAGATTGGAAAAGCGACAACTGATGGCGGATATGACTGAGGGCTATAAAATCATGAGTGGTGTGGAGAAAGTAAATAAGGAAGTGTTATTTACTCCTTCTCATAACACAAGAACTAGGGGTCACCAAATGAAATTAATAGGCAGCAGGTTTAAAACAAACAAATGGAAGTATTTTTTCACACAGCACACAGTCAGTCGGTGGAACTCCTTGCTAGAGGATGTTGGGAAGGCCCAGACTATAACAGCATTCAAAAAAGAACCAGATAAGTTCATGGAGGATAGGTCCATCAATGGATATTAGCCAGGATGGGCAGGAATGGTATCCCTAGTCTCTGTTTGCCAGAAGCTAGGAATGGGTGACAGGGAATGGATCATTTGATGATTACCGGTTCTGTTCATTCCCTCAGGGGCACCTGGCATTGGCCACAGTTGGAAGACAGGATACTGGGCTAGATGGACCTTTGGTCTGTCCAAGTATGGCCGTTCTTATGCCTTTTGGGAATACTGTATGGATATAAAACACTGATGATACCATAAAGTGCTTGTGCTATGGGCATTACGTAAGACATATTTTATAGCTGTGATAATCACACTGGGTGCCTAGTGTTATCGGTGACAGTCTTCAGAGGCAGTCCTTGCCATGGACTGAAATTCTAATAAGACTAAAAATAGCCTCCTCTCTTTCAGAGATAGAGGGTGTAACTGATGACAGCATTTGGCCTTCTGCATTCAGACTATTACAGTCTACTAAAACAAAAAATACCTACATTCTGCATCCCACAGAGCACCTGAATAGGAAGGCTTTAGGACCAGGTTAGCATCATTAACCCAACATACCTGGAGTTGTTTCCTTTTAAACTTCACATTCTGGGGACATAAGTGACACAAGGTAACAACAACAATTGCTTTCTTGCACCCTTGTCCAAGCTTGGTGCTATGGAGGGTTGCAGCATGAATCCTGTACATGGTACAAGCAGCTTAAAGAATGAGAAGCTCTGCTAGAAAATAAATATTTCAGCCATTCTATTGTAGCCCACATACCTCCTGGGTGTGGTGTTCTGTCTCATTTAATGGCACCGAGACCACTTAGAGATTAATAAGTCTGTCACAGCCATAGCTAATAGCCATGTGGCTTTTAGCTCATGCACTAGAGGCTCATGCATTTAGCTCCAGAGATCCCAGGTTCGATCCTGCCTCCTGGGCCAGGGTCTGTCAGTGTTACAAGTGAGGGATCATCCAGGATTTCAACTGGGAAGTCTCTGAAGCTCAGAATGTGCTTCCTCAGCTAGGGGAAGTATGTAACCCACACAACCCCTGGGTGTGGTGCTCTTTCCCATCTAATGGCACCAAGACCATTACGGAGAGATTCATGAGTCTGCCCTACAGCCTTAGCTAAAGGCCATGTGACTTTTGGCTCAGGCATTAAGCTCCAGAGGTCCCAGGTTCAATCCTGCCTGCCGCTGACTGGGGTCTGTCAGTGTTACACTATGTTAATTTAAGTGATTTCTTAGAAAGTGCAAACCATTGCCAGGGAGGAATAAGGAATAAACTGGAGCAGGGAAGAAATCACTGCAGAGCTTCATTTGTCTGTTTTTCTATTTACATGGTGGGAGATTGGTGCCCATTGATTTTCAGTGAGAGTTGGGCACCTAATTGTCCTTTGTGCCTTTGAAAATCTTCCCCGAGCTTTTTACGGTTTTTCCATAGTTATAGCAAACTACATCATACTAAATATTACAGTACCAATTTGCCAATTTTTGCACAGAGAAATAAAGAATCCTTACAAATCAGTCTCTTCATTTTAAAAATAACAGAAGAGAGCTGATTGACAAAACTGCTAAACTGAGTAAACCTGAATGGCTTAAAGCAGGAAACAAAGGACAGGATGTTTAAAGTGAACAAAAGTGTATTCTACAGCTTTAGTTCCACTCCAGTCTCAATTAACTTTTACAAAAATAAATGAAGATGACAAACTTCTCAGTAAATAGGACGATTTTTTTCCATGAAAATATTTTAGTATAATTCAGTAGCAAATAAATAACCATGACATCAGTAACAAGTAAATCAATGTGAATCATACATGCTCGGTTATCTAGTTTGGAACACAAAGGTTTACAGTTGGTACTAACTTATTTATAAATATCTGCTAGTCTTCGCACCTGTCTAATAAGTTAGTGTGAATGTTGGTGTGTTCTCCAGTACTCCTGGCTCCTTGTCTTCAAACCATATCATTTAAACCTATATCACTTCAAACCATATCACATATACCAGCAGAGCTGTTAGGAAACTCACTGAAGAAATATAGCTTGATGTTTGCAGCTATAGACAGCGTCTAACCTGACTACCTGATTAAATAAGTCTCATCCTGCATCCAATCCTCTCTGTTGTAGCTTAGTTTTGGGCCACTCATCACTGTATTTTTCTCTTTAAACAAAACAAAATACTGTATGCAGCCTTTGTGTTAATCTAGGAGAGATTCCTTCAAGGTTATTTCTTCCCATCTTCTGTTACCAGTCTAGTTAAACATGATAGATTCAGGGTCCTGATTTGCCATTTGAGCCATATGTCTTAACACATCCTTTTTAGTTATGATGCCCAGCAGCCTTCTAGAAGAGAAAAAGAAAGCAAAGGTGAATCATCTTATCTCTCATCTATTTTTCCTGTTCTGCTGCAGGGTCCTGTTTCGAAAGCTTCCATATGCAGCTGTAGATCTCCAGTTTGTTTTTAATCATCATTTTGGAAACTAAGCAAAACAAAAAAAACTATTCCCACCTCATGACCACCACCAAGACAATAAAAATCATGTCCATTATAAAAATGAAGTGCTTTGGTTCTCTCTCCCCTTTTGTGGAGAATCTATTCCACTCTGTGTTCAAGTGAGAACTGTAATTAATACATCATTTTGTTTGAGAAAATAATTAAATTCTATCAGAATAAAATTCACTCCCAAGCAGAGGGCTACCAGCATAAGATCTAGGCAACACAAAACCATTTAAACCATCTAATCAGGGGCTAAGTGGGGCCTATGACTTGTCCTGGCATTCTGCACAAGGCTGAATTTCAGGGAGTGTGTTCTTTTTAAAAATTCTGATGCCCTTATTCATCACCGCACAGCGCCTTACTCCCATTGACTTTAATGGAACTAAACAAGAAGTTACCATCCAACGGGAGTGAGAGTTTTGGAATCTGCCCCTTATTAAGCTATAACTAGCAATGCAAGTGCTGGTTGTGAGACATTTTTAATATCCAATATCTCACGACTCCTCAGGGGCCAGAATACTTCCCTTTCCAACTCTTGAAAATAGTTAGATACTGGACTTTGGAACCCCATCATTCTTAGAACCATTTGCCTTTCGATTCAGTTGTAAAATGATATTTGTGGCTGATGCTTCAAGAACTGCTAGAGGTAGAAACCAAAACCAAAAGGTTCCAAGCCAGAGTGCCTAATAGGAGGCACCTAAATCCATATTTCAAATCAGAGGCTTTATTTTCACAGATGTTGAGCACCCAGAACTGAAATTGACTGTGGATACTCAGCACCTGTGAAAAAGCAAGCAGGTTTTATTTAGGTGCCAAAACTTTAGGCACCCAGATTTATCAGGAATTGGGCCACTATATTATTCTGTTTATTCCGGTCACTAAAGCCCAGGCTAGACTGTGTTTCCAAAAGGTTTTAAAATCAGTTTGAGCTGTTAGGAAAATTTCCCCAGTGCAGACAAAACTGTTGTTTCACACTTTTGATTCAGTTTCTGTTCCTGATCATTTTTTGTCATCTGGCTCTCATAGAGTTTTAACTCACTTTTCCTTGCTTTCAGACAAAACTGAGCAGATTTATTTTCCTCAGTTGTCAGCCATATCATGCTTTTCATGAGCACTTCAGTCTGGCTGGAAGCCTAGGAACAAGCAAACCCTTTACAAACAGTGATATTTTGCCAACTCTGCATTTGCGCTTGCTTAAAAACAAAATATATTGGGACATCAGCCTGATAGTATCTGTATTTTATTGTCCCCTATCCTAGATATGGCACCTAAATTACAATACACTACAGAGAAGGGAACATGGTCTGAGCATGAACTCAATGGCAGCCAATACATCTTTGCTTCTAATTCAAGCTCTGCCACTGATTTTTTCTGTTGCCTTGGGCAGCCACTTGACCTGTCTATCTTAGTTTTAGAGAAAATAATAATACTTATCCAGCTGACTTCATAGGCTGTTGAGAGTTAGCTACTGTTTATAAATTCGTTTGAATAGCAAAAGTGCTATATATATTACAGCCACAGCAAAGCTGGTGTGGCACTTTCCTTCCCTTTAAGTACGTAATCGCATTGGTTCATCTATATATACCTACCCACTGCGTGTGACAAGACATTGTCTGAGTCCAAGTTTCCGAAAGATGTCTACCACCGTCTCCATTGGTGTGTGGTCAGTTACTGTGAAAGGGCTCAAATTGAGAATGCGCCGTAGCTTCAGTGGGTGAGGGCTGTTGGCTGGGAGCTCTGGTGGATCTTCAGTGAAATACATGATAGAATTGCTCACCACCCCATCCTGACGCTGCCTTGCGTTCTCTGGAGGACAAGGAGATCAGACAAATGGTAGACCAAACTCATGTACATCCCTACTTGGAAATGAACGGTTACATTTGCTTTTAATATGCCAAGATATCAGAACATGGGATTACAGAGCAAATCATTTGCATTTCACAGGGCCACCACAGTCATTCAAAGAATCCTATCCCAAATCAAATATAAAGACAGTCCCAGTCCCTTTTATTTTGCTTAACATATCTTTACGAACATGTTATTTCTTGTATTGGGATGTTCATTGTCGTCATTCTCCTTAAATTCAAATGTTTTACACTATTGGTTTTAGCAGGTAGCACAATGCAGTCTCTGTATGAAATTCACCCAGGGCATCGAGGTATGGAAGACCTCCAAGATAATGGAAATGTGGAACTTCTGCAGTACATGTGCACCTGGATTTGGACATTGTGACTTCTACACCACCACAGAGGGGCAGTCTATGGGCATGGTTACTCGGTCGGTGCTCTGATCCAGTGACAAACTCCCATTCAGGGTGTGTGTAGGAGACATAGCCATTATTTCAGGATTGCTGAGCCACCACATGCCCTGCCCAGAGGTGGGTGGGGGGGCAGATTCTGTCTCCTGAGCCTCTGGATACTTCTTCATATAAAGCTTGTTTACCTAGGCTTCATGTTGGAAGGAGGTGTGGTTCTGTCTTTAAGGAAAAGGAGCTATAGCGGGGGAAAAGTGCTGAGCTAAATGAATTTGATCACCTCAGTTTTCTCAACTGTGCATATTTGCCCATGTTCCAAATCAAAACCTCTCACTGGCACCTTGATCAAGCTGCGAAGTGAAGTTTACTCCTTGCTTTTATGACTATTATTACAAGCCTGTCACTTAACGTGTACCCCTAGCCATTTGCTTTACAGTTATTGTTAAAGTGGAAATGGCTGGTTTCCTTTGCACTTTTCTCTTCACTGGCTGTTCGTTTGTACTCTGCAGTGTATGGTGCTAACAACAGATGAGGTGAAATCTCAAGAATGATGATAGACACCTCCCTTCTCCCTAGTACAAACACATCTTGGGTTTTTGTGGGTTTTGTTTTGTTTTTTGTTTTTTTAAAGAAATCATAGCTAATTCTAGCCATTTTCCTTTTTGATTGATTCAGGTTGTTTCTGTTCTTGAGAGGCACAGGAAATTGGAGACAGTCAGTGCAAATATATATATTCTTGGAGCTCATTTCCATCAATCAAATCGCAAAAACCTGCTCTGTGACTTGTAATGTGCATACAGTAATGATTTCCAACACATTCCCACCACATTACTTTTCTCTTAAAGATCATTTTGTTGTAATATCACTGAAATCAGAACGCTCCAGTTCACACCTAATATTACCTTGTCATGTGACTTTCAACCATCTCACCCCATATATTACACATCCTCCTGCAATTTACAGGAATTATGCTAATCTTGTCTTTTCTTGTCTTGATTTATACATCTGACTTTCAAAAGTGAATGTGCGTGCACAGGTCTTTGATATATTATGCTATGGGTTTACATCATCTAGCTGAAGGTGGTTCATTTAGTCTGACCCAGGTCAAGAAATGTTCCTCACATAACTAGCTGATTTATTCATGGTTCTTTATTTTCCCTCCTTTATCTACACAGGAAGCAACAGGCAATGACATTTTGGTTACTATTTTTCCAAAAGTACTACTCACCCCAAAATGACAATGACACTGGACAACACTGGTAAGCCCATGCTGTTATTTTACTCCTGGATGTAAAATTTGTGTCTCTAGAGACAGTACTTTTGCAAACGGTACATTAATATTGATCTAAATTCAGTAGTACCATAAATAGGGTGAAATTTATACATAGGGTATAAATGGGTTGGGAAGTTTGAGAGATGATAAAATATAGTAATTGCACAGATATATTTCAGTCAGTGAGTGTACAAAACTTAGTCCAAGGAGCAAAGCAGCCCCAAAGGAAGGGTGACTATATTTGCTGACTCCCCTGAACCAGAGTAATCCACAGAAGACGACTCCTGTCAGATTTAAAGGTGAATTAGTCCCTCCAGATATGGACATGGCCTCTCAGATCCAAGTTATGCACATGAGCTTCAAATCCCAGCTTGTCTAACCTAGGTGGCGCTTAAATCCCATACTGAGGATTTCGCTGTAGTGGAAAAGTGCACTGAGTTAGCCAACCTGTTAGTTATCTTGTTTGAACTAATATGGTGTTCAACATTGTTTGCCCTGGTCCACAAGAATGGTTTAAAAACTTGTTAGCTAGTCACGGCTAGCCTTAGGTAATGCAAAATCAATCTGATTATACCATTTTTACATTAAAAGTGTGCATTTGTCTCCTTAGCTAGACAGACTAATTTGCCTCTCCTTCATCTTTTGCTACCAGAAGAGAAGCATTATTTCTTCAGGGTATAGCTACACTGGAGAAATGCATCCCACGATAAAATAAGTTAACTGTTTTAACTAACATGATGTGAAACACAACTGTTGCCCTAGGTGTGGACAAGGTCAGTCGTATTTAAACGTGTATTAGAAGGCGGCCACTGACGCGGATAATGAGATATTGCCTGAGGGAAGTCCAGGGGACTGCACTAACATGGCTTTAGTCCTTTCTGCAGGAACACTCTCAAAGTGCAGTGATAAGCACCAACACCCTCTGCCACCAGTATCCTCACTTGGAGGCTCAGTTCTCTTGCCATCCTTATTCACATGCAGCCTAGCAGAATTAGTAAGACATTACATGCTCAAATGTCAACAGTATGCAGATGACATACAACTCTATCTATCCTTTGTACTGTCATTAAGTTAGCTCAGTACTTGGCTGAGATCAGTTCATGGACAAAGAACATCTGGTTGAAGTTAAATCAATGAAGAAGATGGAGGTTATGTTGGTTGGCAGAGGAGTTTACAGCCACAGTGAAGTCTCCTGTGGTTGACAAAACACATCCAACAAGGGTTAAGCTCTTGGAGTTTAGGAGTGCTCTTGGATTCCTTACTGACATTAAGCTTTCACATAGTAGTGTTCACAATTGTCTTCTACAGCTGGCTAGAAGACTCCATCCAATCCTGCTGGCTGAAGACCTGGCCTCAGTAATATCTACTTTTGTTACTTCCAAATGGATTTCAGCAATGCAATATTCCTCGCACACAACCATAAGTGCTCAGTATAGAACACAGCAAAACATCTCTTCAGTATCATGGGCCACCATGAACTCATCCAACCAGTCCTCTGCTCACTACACTACATTCCCATTGAATACTGATTTATGTTCACAATCTCTAGTCTTACCCTCAATGCGCTCATGGGCTCAGCTTACTTAAAAAAAACAACAAAAAACCCCAATCTGTCTGTAGCTCCAGAACGTGAACCACCGCAAACCTCATCACCTTCCCTTCCAAGTGCAAGGTGCAATTCTTCAGCCTTGCCTTCACTAATAGGCAGACATGGCACAGTGTATATGCGTATATACATAAAAATATGGAAAAATAAAATAAAATTAATAAAAAATGCCAGAAAACATGCAATTTTTTCCCTGTGGGGAAGAAGAGATAAAGAAGGAGAAAAGACACACATGATGTTTGTTATAGCACTTCATGCCCTCTGGAAGGCTCTCCTATACCATGGTGCAGGGCCTGAATAGAATAGAACAGAATCCTATTGAGCTATAAAATTTAAATCAGGATTTTGATTTATAAAAGACACACATTAAATCATATAGAATCACCATGTACCATGAAAATTAACAAGAGAGACAGTTTATTGCAAAACTGGTGTAATATGAGATCAGAATCAGTCATATGGTTTCCAAACAGTTGCCATTACTCCCGATTGCAGCCCACTCTCAGCGGAAATGGGGGGAAGCAGAGTCCTATATAGCCAACGAGTCCTGGCTGATTTTTAATTCTTGACTCGCCCCAGGCCTACGAGAAGAGATTTTAATTAGAGCTCCCCGGAAACCACACATTTTTTCCTGTGGAAAATTTGGATTTCACAGAAACCATTTTATAAGAGGAAAATATTTCAGTTGAAAAATGTGGACCAGCTTTAATTCTTAATTAACTCTGCACTAGTAATAAAAAGCTTAGAGACAGGACCACACATCCATGTGCCTCCCTGTGAACAAACCAGCCTTGTTGCTGTTTAGCAGCAGCATCAAAAAGTATAATTCTCAGCTTTTTATACCAATTTCAGATGGTGTCTGATGTCTCTACCTTTAAATTAACGGGTCTGATCCTTTCCTGTTTGCAGCTTGCTGGTCACTGATGTTGGGGTCACATTAGTGCAACAGGCCTGAAATCCAGCATTGTAACTTGCTGTACACTCACTGCATGACAACATAAGGTACAAGACAGACAAGGGTCTGGCCCAGTGTATCTAATTTGTATTTTCAAGTTCTCACAAGGGAATTTAGGGAGTTGGGGATGGACGGCACCTTAAAAATAGTTAGAAAGAAAATTATATAAACTGCAAACTTCGTACATTTTCTAAAAAGTTCCAACTCTTGGCCTTTATATCTTTTGTCAACTCTCTAACAGCTGGTGTATTTTGCCCTTCTGACCCTACCATATAGTGTATCTTTTGTATCTGCCGGAGGAAGTGACAGGCTGGAGGTAAAACGAAGATTTAAAGGGACACTGTCACAGTTGTTGGCTTAATTATCCTGTAAATGACTTAACCATTGTCTCATATTGAAGTTATTACTTTGAGGATTCCTTCCTCCTGATTTTTTAAGGGGTAGGGAAGAGAAGGAGTAGTGGGGGGGCTATTGAGTTGATGCTATACAAAAAAGCAGATTCCCTTGAACTACTTGATCGTCTTTTACAGTTAGATGAGCCAGGTACCTTATAGTTTGAGGTATGTGCACTTGCCTATTTTTGATCATTACAAAACTAGTCTGAATTCACAAATAGGGTTCCCAGGCATCTGGTTTTCGACAGGAACACCCAGTCGAAAAGAGACGCTGGCGGCTCTGGTCGGTAGCACAGCGGGGGCCCGGAGCTAAGGCAGGCTCCCTGCCTGTCCTAGCTCTGCACAGCTCCCAGAAGTGGCTGCTAAATCCTTGCGACAACTAGATGCATGGGTGCCTAGGGAGGCTCTGCGCAATGCCCCCACTGCCAGTGCCAACTTCACAGCTCCCATTGGCCAGGAGCTGTGACCAATGGGAGCTGCGGGGGTGGTGCCTGCAGGCACGAGGCAGCGCAGAGCCACCCTGGCCACCCATGCGCCTCCAGGCTGCAGGGACCTGGCAGCCACTTCCTGGGAGCCATTGTAAGTGCTACCAGGACCCCGCACCTCCCATACCCCAACCCCTTGCCCCAGCCCAGAGTCCCCTCCTACACCCTAACTCCCTCCTGGAGCCTGCAGACACACCCCAACACCATGCCCCAGCCCAGAACCCCATCCTGCACCCAAACCCCTCATCCCCAGCCCCACCCTAGAGCCTGCACCGCCAGCCAGAGTCTGAACCCTCTCCAGCACTCCGAACCCCTTGGCCCCAGCCGGGAGCCCCCTCCCAAACCTCTTATTTCTGGCCCCGCCTGGAGCCTGTACACCCATCCCAGAGTCCATCCCTCGCCCTGCACTCCAGCCTACTGCCCCAGCCCAGAGCCCCCTCCCGCACCCCAAACCCCTCATCCCCAGCCCCACCCCAGAGCCCACACCCGCAGCCACAGTCCTCACTCATCTCCCACACCCCAACTCCCTGCCCCAGCCTGGTGAAAGTGAGTGGGGCAGAGAGCGAGCGACGGAGGGAGGGGAAATGGAGCGAGTGGCGGCAGGCCTTCAGAGAAGGCGCGGGGCCTTGGGGAAGGAGCGGGGCAGGGGTGTTCGGCTTTGTGTGATTAGAAAGTTGGCAATCCTATTCACAAACCATTTAAACCACCCACCTCTCAGTCATGCAGTTAAAAACAAACATACTTGTAACTTAAGGGAAGGCTGCAATATGTATTATAGCTAGAAAACCGGGCTCTAGAATTATTCTCTCATCTGCTCCTCAACACCCCCTCCCTATGCAGACCATGAATCCGATAACTTTTGAGTCTATGGCACTCTGTTAAACCTACAATGATGAAGTGGATTCCAAAGTAGGCACAAAGAGTTTTTCCATCCCTTCTGCTTAACATATATAACATGACGCCAACTATCAGTTTTGGAGAAGGGGAGATGGGAAATTAAATTATAGACTGACACCTGATGGGAACAAGTAATTTAATTTTAGGTCTAATTTTACTTAGGGATAGATCCACAAAAGGATAAATTGAGAGGCAAGGCTCTGAGAAATTAGGTATTACAAAGTTCAGCATTGCAGCACTTACTTCCCTTTGTAAATCTAGGCTTTAGGTAGTATCCTTTTAAGTAGAGCAGCTTAAAATGTAAAGAGTACATGGTTTACAGAGCAATTTTTGCTTCATGAAAAAGTCCCTGTAAGCAGGAGAGGCTGTCACCAAAATAACTGTTATTTTTTATTTATAAATTTTATTTTCCAAAGAACTCAGGAGCTTCTCCTCCTCCAATCATCTGAAAAATCATACCACTGATCTTTCAGGTCACCAAGGTCTGCAAGATTTAAATGCTTACAAATTAGAACAACTATGATGCGATAACAGAAACTAACTCAGTGTGGCACCAGCACTTTGCACGTTGTTGTGTAGTGGTTGGGGTTCACAGATATCTCTGGACTTTTACTGCTGAGAGTGACAAGAGATTTGGTTGGAGACTAGAAATGCTACTGACCATGGTCTGATATGACTTTCACCAATTTGAAACTGGTTTAACTCCAACGGCTTTAACAGAGTTACTTCAGATTTACCTCAGCATAACTGAGTGAGGAATTAAACCCCAGAGGTTGGCCGAAGGTATGTTGTAGTGGGGAGGTTGCTTGGTTCTCAGAAAGGGTAGAAACAGCCTTCCACATCCTTTGGAGTAAACATTCAGTTTTGTTCTTATTTACCTATTCGTACATGCTTCACAGTATCACTCTAATACCCTTTACGTTCCCATTAAAATCTATATTGTACTCTTTACTCACTTATTGCAAGAATCAGTTCCCGTCTCTGTGCAAAACCAATGAGACGCTCCGAGTCTTTGGAAACCACCACCGGAAAACCGTTGTAATCGGTCTCTTTGATTAATGTCTCCACATCTTCCACTGTCATACTATCCTGTGTTAGAACAGAGAGTGGAGGCTCACCACGCCTAGGCCTCATGACATCTGTTGCTAGTGTTCGGTGTGTGAACTCGTCCTTAGCATCCAGAAATGGGTAACCATTCAAGTGGATGTGTGCCTCGTAGATCCCTTCTTTCCCAAAGGCATCTGCTACCCACTTGCTGGTCACAGCTGCAGCCATTAGAGGTACAATATACTCCAAGCCTCCGGTTAACTCAAACATAATAACCACCAGGGAGACAGTCATTCTGGTAACTCCACCTGCCAAGAAAAAGATCATTCAGGTTCCCCCCTAAAAAAAAAACAACAACAAAAATCTATAAATGTACCAACTCTTTGGACTTTCTAGTATCTTATATGCATAAAGGCATGAAATTATTCAAACCCCTCACTGTCTGTCGTTCACTGAAATTACAGGTTTCCATTTCATCTGCTGTAATTTTGAACAGAAAAGGTAACAGTGACACGCTCAACCCAAGTTTATTAGCATGTGAAAAGCAGATAATTACGGACTCTGGTACCTGCATGCTTGGAGATTACCTTAATTAAATAATCTGGCACAACAGTAAAGCACACACACGTCTGAACTATATTTGATACATGACATACCAAAACTCAATGGATTGGGGTCAATCTAAATGCCTAGGCCCATATTTCTGGGAAAATCAGTGCTAAAGTGTAGGCATAACTACTGCAGACATGTTTAATTTCATTATTGACTTCTTCATTTATATAAAATTGATCATATTGAAGGTTTAATTTGAAAACATACTTGATTAAGGATTACACTCTTAAAGAAAAAGAAGCATTAAGGGAACTGTATTAAATGTAGCCCGCTCCTTGATCAACCCCTGGAAATTGCTTGTCATAATGTAAGCAGCTTCCATGAAATGTGTTCTTCTAGCTTGGTTGTGATGCCTTCTGTGCATAAATCAGTTCTAGCATCAACATTCTCCACTGTAGTTTCTTTGTGCCATTTTATAATCAGTTTACTGCTGCAGTTTACATTACAGGATATAAAGAATCATATAATCACAGTATAACGATTGTATGTGTTTCTCCAGGTAATATGTCCGAAAAATAATTGTGAGAATTTGATATTCTTAGATCTCCAAATACAGTGCCATTGTTTAGATTAGAGAAATAAGAAAATAGGTTATTAAAAATTTGTTTTTATGTAATGGCATGGGTAATGCTATGCAGTTACAATTATTACATAGCTAACTGTGGCTGTAAAAACAGAATAGGATTGCCTGCTAATGGATGCACAGTAAAGAACTTTTCTTTAATATAAAGGAAAAATATCTGCACTGATAAATTCTGTTTTGGAATGCTAAAGAAAAGCATAAAAAAGGACAACTGAGGCTGGTTTACTATTTCTGACATTAGGTTCCTACCATGACTGGTCTCACAAATCATCCTACTTATCTGCCAGTGCTCCTCTGGATGCAGCTTTCATTGGAAGCCTAGTCAATTACACTAAGGCCTGGTCTACACTTAAAATTTGTGGGCATAGCTATGAACATAGGGGTGTGAAAAATCATACCCTAACTAACATATCCATGCCAGCAAAAGCCTGAGTGCTAGACGCAGTTATACTGACACAGGAGTCCTTTTGCCAGAATAGCTTATTTCGTTCGGAGCGCTGGTATAAGCTATATCGGCAAAAGCACTCTTTTGCTTGTACAAGATACAGCTACATGAGAAGGTTTCGTTGTAGACAAGGCCTAATTTTGTGAGATATGTCCATTACTGCATAGTCCAAATACCAAGCAGCACTGGAAATTATGTAAGATACAGGTCAAATAAAAAATGAAAGAAGAAATAACATGCTTGGAGTTGATGTTTTCACATTTCATTTCCATGTACAACTTGGCATTTGATGTATGAGATTTAGTTTATATCAATGGCCTTGCTTTAACAATTAGCATTTAGGACTGAATGGCAGTCCAATTGAAGTCAATAGCAAAATTCACGTTGAATTCAAAGGAACCAGGCTTTGACCTATACTCAGGGATGAAAGACTGAATATAGCCTGTGTGACTGGTAATGGGATACAGACCTTTCACGTCCAGATCAATGATTTCAATTTGGGCAAAATTGGTAGTGATCAAAGATTGTTTTCCTTGGCTTAACAGTAGAATATTTTAAATCAGTGGGTAATTCCAGTTCAATTAGGGTGGAAATCACAGCCATCACAAATGAGCAAGCCTCTTGGGAGGGATACCATTTTCCTGCTCTTTATAAAAAAAACCCTCATGTTCTTTTTATAACTCTCCCCCCACCCACCCCTCTATGGTTTGCAATTGACATCCTTTTTGGCAGATTCGACAGAGAGGACCAAGTTTAACTGGGCAGGGACAACTAGCTACCCCTCTCCTCTAGACCATGTTTACGGTGGAGCAACGTAAGGAAGAGTTTAGTGTTACTGCCTGTGCTGTGCCCGGTGGAACAATTTGTTCCCAGGATTGTCAGAGCGGCAATCTCACCTGCTTCCACGAGCCTGAAATTCTCTTAACAATTTAAAAAACCCCACAGTATGTCTGGAAAACATCTTGTAGCACACACACACACAAACAATAAAGACCGCCGCTTACTGTACCGAGACATGCTGCAGCTCCCACCATAGCATAAAGCCCTGGAGTGACACAGTCTGCTCCTGGTCTACACCAGTTCCTGAAGATGATCCAGTCATGATGATGGTAGGCCAGCTGCTCTACTCCAATTCCAACCATTCTACCAGCCATGGCTCCCACAGCCATGCTGGGAATAAAGAGGCCTGAAGGGATCTTAAATGAAAACAGACAAGTGACTGTTTTGACCAAAAGGTCTCCACTATGCATGTAAGAAATATGGTACCAGAGTACCAACATCCCTTATCGGAGCCAGTGCCAGACCCCACAACTCTCTGGAAGTCTCAGTGGATCTTCTCCTTGGTCTGAGATGGTCCTCTGCAAATACTGGAACTATACAGGAACTTAAAAAGTGATATATAATTTAAATACATGCATATCTATTTTACCTAATCCTAGTTCCTGAATTCACACCAACTTTATTTCTCAATATTGGTCTGAGCAATCTTCTTTTTTAAATTCAAAATTTGCACATTGCATAGTTTTAATTTCTCCTCTTCTGAAGGCGTAGCTTTTGTGTGTGTCATAAGCAGGGCTTTGGAGCTGTGCTCTGGCTCCACTCCAGCTCCAGGCAAAACCTGCAGCTCCACTGCCCTGGAGCTGCTCCGCGCTCCAGCTCCAGGCTCCGCTCCAAAGCTGGATCTTCAGTTCAAGCTTATTTTGCAAGATAGACTTAAACGGTTGTTGCTTAGCATATAGCACTAATACCATATTAAAGTCAGTGGCTCATTAGAACTTGATTCATTCTGCTATGGACAGGTCCTAAATTAGACGTTGAGAAAATAGCAGTTGGTTAGGTTAGCAAAATAATCAAACTGTTGGGTTTATTTCAATAGTTTCACTTTTTGGAATAAAACCATGAATTTATTTATGTGAATGCGAGCTACTAGTTTGTACAGACAAATGTATGTTTACAAATGGACTCCACCAACAACCATATAGCTACAACTTGCCTCTTCCCACTTTGTGTAGTTTGGGCTTGGATAAAATGGAATCTGGACCACAAAACCCCTATTTGTTTGGGGTGGAGGGGTGTTAAACCAAAATAACCCTTGCTTGATGTAGGTTCACCTTCAGACAGCACTTTTTTTCTTTTAGCCATTTGGTCTGATGTACTGAACTCTATTTCCCCTTTCTTTCTAAAAAGCAAAACTTGACAAACACAATGAGGGGAAAAAATAAAACAAATCAATAAAACCTGCACGGATGGAATCTTACAGCTGAGCTTTTATTTCAAATGTTGCATATTTGCATAATCTTGTGATCTTTTAAATTAATAAATAGTCAGTAAATTCAAACGTATGGTTCCCACAATCAGTGCAACTTGGCTACACTGCACTGTATTAAGACAAGAATATACAGCAATATAAAATACTCCATATTTCCAAGGGAGCTGAATTTCATTTGAAGTGGGAATCATGCTTTATTGACTTACTGGCAATAGTGAATGTAAATGCTCAATAACAATACTGTATCTTTTTTTTTAAACCAAGAAAAATCAAAGAAACCTAGCAGATACAACAAGGGGGCTCAATCCAATACGGTCTTCTTTGTATCCAATGCAAGTTGATGAGAAGCAGGGGAAGTGAGACATACAAAAACAGATAGCATGCTACAGCTAAATTGAGTTACTCTGTATATTACTACAAAATACAAACGCTGAATGAAAGACCATGAGAAGGTTCTGTGATAGCATCTTACAATTCACCCTGATACCAGGAGTGTCTGTGGAACTCTTGCTAATTTCTGAATCTTTAGATGAATCTGTTGCCATCAAAGCAGAATCCTAATTAAGCCCTAATTTTCTATTGCCTTGTGCTTCAGAATTTGCATGTTCTCACACACATCCCTGGTATTATGCCAGACGTATGTAACCTGAACATGACACTCTAAGCTCTGATATTAACCTGGTCTTGTCATGCAAAAGTCTAGCTTCAACACACAATATGGATTGCAGCAATGAACTTTACACACCCTCCAACTTACCTTCATGCCAAAAGTAAATATTGTGATAATAATTTTAAAAATCAGAGCCAGGGCCAGCTGCCACATTGCAGTGTAGACTCCAAAGCCAGCAGGTCTGTCAGGGATGTCATCTACGGGCCTGGTCATGTTTGGGTCATTAATATAGTCACAGAGTTGTGAAGACTCCAGAGCGCCACAGTCATTGAAGAGCTCAGAGATCAGCTCACTGGTGCTCCTCCGAGTGTATGGATTAGGATAGGCGATGATGGCAGTGATAGCAGTTACCACAATGACCTCTAGGACCGGATACTTCCCAAGCCTGGTTGTTTTGCGCCTCCGGCACCATGCAATGTTGCAACGGATAAAGAGCGTCCCCCACAGACCTCCAAAGACCCCAAGCAGAATGAATGGGAAAAGTTCAGCCATATACCAGGGGGTGTGGTACTCCACATAAAAAAGAACCAGTCGGCTGTTTCCAAACGGATTGATGGACCTCAGAGTAAAGGCAGCCACAAGAGCAGCAAAAAATGACCTCCAGAGGGTTTTCAGGGGAAAATAATAACTAACCTAAAACAAACAGAAACAGTGAATGCTTAACTGAGTGGGAGGTAAGGTGTTTTGATTTAGTTACTCTCTTTTTTGTTGCACCACAGGCCCTACTGCAGAGGTGGGCAAAGTACAGCCCACAGGCCACATCTGGCCTGCGGAACCATCCTGCCCAGCCCTTGAGCTCCCAGTCCCTCCCCTGTTGTCCCCCTTCCCCTGCAGCCTCAGCTTGCCATGCTGCGAGCTCCTGCCGGGCAGCACTGCAGTGTGGCTGGCTCCGGCCATGCGGCACAGCTGCCAGTCTTGCTGCTCGGAGTGGCATAGTAAGGGGGCGGGGAGTGGGGGGTTGGATAAGGGGCAGGAGGTCCCGGGGGGCAGTCAGGGGACAAGGAGCAGGGGGCAGTTAGATGGGGTAGAGGTTCGGGGGGGGGGGGCGGTCAGGGGACAGGGAACGGGGGGGGCTTGGATAGGGGTTCTGAGGGGGGCAGTCAGGGGGCAGGAAGTGGGAGGGGGTGGATAGGGGGTGAGGGCCAGGCTGTTTGGGGAGGCACAGCCTTCCTTACCTGGCCCTTCCTACAGTTTCGGAACTTTGCTGTGGCCCTCAGGCCAAAAAGTTTGCCTACCCCTGCCCTACTGCATTCCCTCTGTTGGTAATTGTGACTTTACATACATGGGTGTGTCTGTGACCAGAACATGGTCACACATCTGTAAGGAAAGGCATTTTCAGACTTGAGGAGGAAATTGCGAACAATGGAAAATGAACATCAGATGAATCATAAAGGAAGCTGTTGAACTGTGATGTTTTAAATGGACACACTGGAGTTATGATCTCTAGACATGCTGTAGTAAGTTTCTGTAATCTTTTGTTAGAATGCTCAAGGCATACACCTTTTCTGTATGGGGTCAAATGCTGAACACACACACAGCACAATCACACCTTTGGTTATCTCCAGGAGACTATTACTCCTCTTCTGCCAACATTATGCTAATCTACAGGGTAACTTCTCATTGGTAACAATTACAGATTATATATGCTTATATATGGCATAACAATATTGGGAAAATAAAAAGGATTCGTAAGGAAGGAATCAAGAGAAAGTATTGTTACTGATGCAAATGAATTCTGGATTCGTAAGGAAGGAATCAAGGGAAAGTATTGTTACTGATGCAAATGAATTCTGCAAACATATATCATGAAAGTGAAACACAGCTGATTCACTGGTAGCTCTTACCTCTTCCAGGCTAAAAAGTACACCACCAATTGGAGCACCAAAAGCCACAGAGACTCCTGCAGCAGCTGCAGCTGAAAGCACCTGCAACACAAAGATTTGCATACAAGGCATGAGCCCTTTGAGTTGTTGTCATTTCGTTCCCCTTAAATATAGTCAATCTGAGTCCAAGCTCACCTCTCTCCTCTTTCCTTCATTCTTGCTGTACTTTGAGAAGAGGCTGCTGAAGAAGTTACCACAGCAACAAGCCACATGCACTAAAGGACCTTCTTTGCCGAGGCTGAGGCCCGAAGACACCACGAGAACCAAGGTAACTGTTTTGATTAAGAGTGTCCACTTCCCCAGGTAGCCCCTAATAATGAAACCACTCAGGATGGTTTTTATCTGGAAGGCAGGAAGAATAGGTTGAAGAACTAAATAAACTTCTGCAACTTCAATTTTGCAAAAATGACTTAACAACTATAGTAGACAAATCATTGCTTGAAAGAAGCCACTGATGCACTCAGCGAAAGATTAAGACAACTCTTCTACAGTGATATCGTACTAGTGGTTAACATGAGTAGTGGGTAGACATGGCAACAATTTTACAAGCTAGTTAATGTGGGTGGACCCTGCCTGTGTGAAGTCAACGGGACGCTGCCCATGTGGATTGGCTTGCAGGATCAGGGCTGAAATGAGATGCAAATGAGTGTGACCAAAAAAACAAAATAATTATAGTGTGGGGCAGATTCCATAAACATTATATTTTTTGTTATTTCCAAAAATCCCATCACAGAAAAATATTACAGTGCCATGAGACTGAACCTTGCAGAGGTCTTGGTTTTAACAAGTTTCTCTCAATTTTTTTTAAATATGGATCAAATCTTGCCATATTTAAACAGACAAAGTCAACAGGCAGAAATCTGATTTGGAATTTGCCTCTAAAACATGTCTAAACTGAAGGTAACTCTAGCATACACCCATCACTTGTCACCATTCTTAGCAGTGATTTTTATTTTTCTACATCCTGTTCCAGCAATCCAGTCCAGGGGGACTAGACATGGCATCTGAGTTCCTTTAGTGACTGCACTGTAAAAGGAATTGACTGAGTGTGTGCAAGCAACAGCCAATTTAATGTGTCTTGTAGCCCTTTGAGAGGGAAGGAACTATGATTTACTATATGTTTGTACAGTGCCTACATCGCAAGAACGCATGACCTGGTTAGCTTATAGGCATTAAAGCAATATACATGTAAAATAATAATAGAAAATCCTTTACAAAATTATAGCACGAGTTGAGACCATCATGATTTTAAAAGTGAGATCAACTAAGCTGTGTCAGTTTAAGTATACACTATGCCAAGCTCCAGTTTACACGGATTGATACTCCCCCGCTTCCTTTTTTCCTTTGTATTCTTCCCCAAAGATATAAAGCAATAAATCAATCTCTAAGCAAGTTTTCTAAAAGTACACTCAAACCAGTCTTGAAATAAGGTTTTTGGCTTTGGTGTTTGTTGATTTTTAAACGTCTCAAAATTTTGCAAATTCAAAGTTTTTCATCCAAAAGTGGCCTTTTTTGACTTCTGACTTCATTATCAGAATTTTTATCCAAAATGTTATCAAAACCAGTAGACATTTTCATTTATTAAAATCCAGGTTTTCTGTAAGTGAAAATGTTTGATAATATTTTTATTTAAAAAATTAAAAAGTTACAACAAAAATTGAAAAAATAAAATAAAAAATAGCTTCATATTGACACCTGAGCAACGGAAACAATGTCAATATTTCAGGAGGGTTTTGCAATTATTTTTTCCAACCAGTTCCAGATTTTTGGTTAATCAGTTTTAGATTTCTTGGGTTGCTCTCCTAGGGGTGACGAAAGGAGCAAACAGATCTGTACAATGAATTAAATTTGAAGGACAAGGATCAGACTTTCAAAGACTGAAGCTTAAATTTAGACTCCACAATCCATATGGAGGCTCTTAATAATACCCAGCTGTTATTTAGCCTCCCCCCCCCATTTTTTTTTCTTTTAGCGTCTGACATGTTTTATTAAAGTATTAAGTAACCTGTAGCTCTTCTTGATTTCAAGGTCACTAATTTAAGAACCCAAAGATGGATTTAGGGCCAAATTTTCAAAAGTGACTGGTGACTTTGGTTGCCTGAATTTTGGGCACCCAGCTTGACACACCTGGTTTTCAGAAAATCAGATCCTTTAAAGGAATTCCAAATGGTGGGCCCCCAAAAATTGAGGAGCTCAAACTCACTGGTTACTTTGGAAAGCTTGGTCTTGAATCTTCCTCCCTTCCCTTTTTTTTGCGCCCCACCCCTTAAATCTTGGCCTAAACTTTTATCTTCTCCCTTATAACTGGAACATGTAATTGTATCTGGTGGACTTCCAGGCAAATATTCATGTGTAACCCACTGATGAGTATGCACTATGGCTCCCCCTCTGTGTCCAATCCACAGAGAATATGAATTGTTACAGCCCAGTTAGGGAGCCTTGGATCTTTAACTCAGGTTCTAGCAGTTCATGCTTTTAGCTCTGGAAGTGTCCAGTTCAGTCCTTGGGTTGTTGACCAAAACAGCAGCCATTACGTATGCCTTTGAGTGGAGTCTAAGATGAAGAATTTAGACAGGAAACATGAACACAGCTTAGGCAAAAGGCATAATATAAAGACTTGTCAGGTGAAAAAAAATATTAAAATGCCTTGCTTCTGCTTGTTCATATGCCAAAGGCATAGCTATATAATGGCACAGGTCTAGAACATGAAATGACTTTTCAGGTTTTAAATATGCATCCATCTGGAAGAAACTCACCTCTGGAATCCCAGAACCACAGGCGTAAGGAGCAAACACCCTGACCAGGGAGACTGCCAGGAAAGCAAAAGATAGAGCCCACATAATGTACAGAAAATAGTTTAGAATGTAAGCACTTGCACCCTGGAAAAACAACAGCAAAAACACTGTTAGACAAATGCAATGAAATAACCTTATGTTCTTATTAGGATTTGGAGTGGGGTGGAGCAGGTTCTGTTCAATTACTGCAACACTAGTGGTATGATTGAAGCTGCTTCTGCCTCAGTAAGTGTGAATGTTTGCACATTTTTGTGCTCCGCAAAGATACATAGATGCAGCATCTTAGTTTATTTAAACCAATCTACATGGTGTCTTTTGGAAGCTTCTCACGCACTATACAAAATACCAAACTAAACACTTAAACAGTTGAAAGAAAAGCTGAGCACATATACACAGTCCAAACAACATCAAGCAAACCTAGCACCGGGGCAAACCCAGTTACAGCCAGAGAAAAAATACCCCAAAGGAGGGATTTGCAATGTACTTTAAAGTCAGCCAACGAGAGACGGCGGTGGGTCTCTCTGGGGACGGTGGCTGAGATTTTCAAAGCCGGGGATTTAGCAACACTTCTCCATTAATTTTAATAGAAGGGGCAAGACCAGTATCACCCCGGCTAATTGTAATGATCAGGCAGGAACATAGGATGCGAAGTGATCAGTCCAGTTCTGAGGGTTTAGATTATGAAGAGGCTCTCCATACTAACTCTGATACCTTACATTATATTCTTTGGTGTATTAACAGCCAGTGCACTTCACAGAAGATGGGTATAACTGAATTCCTCACTCCTATCTGAAGGTATAAGGTACAGGACACATTCTGCAGTGGTTGCGGCCTCCAAAGCAATTTGAAAGGATGCCCAGTTATGAATGTATTACAGTCGTTTACCCTGGATATGACAAAAGCATAAGCAATCATGCTGAGGCCTGTACTCAAGATAAAGAGATGGGCTTTCCCGACAGGATGCAGATGGTAATGGTAATAGCCACTCTAAATCACTGTTGTAACTACGGAGTGAGCAGTCAGTGGTTACCTCCAAGTTCCACACCCATCTCTAGTGATGCCATTCTCCCTGGAATGGACATACAAAAACTGCCCAAGTTTTCCTCAAGACACTCTTCCCTACCCACAAGCATGACCTTGACCTTTTTGGGGTTGAGTTACCATTGGATGTGTCCCCTCCAAATAATAAAGCCACTTAGACAGTCCAATAGCCAAAAAAGAGCTCATAATGGACTGATCCAATCAGAGGCATGGAGCTGTGATTTATCAGTCTAAAGATGACAATATGATGCACACCTTTGAAGGTTCTCCCTCCACTGCCTGATGGTCCAGAACAGAGACAAGGGAAGCCTCAGTGAAGACTAGTAGTGTCCATAACCTGTATTTGAAGTACTGAGAGTGCTTTTTCAGATGGCAGAGAATTAAGAGGACACCATGCTGTATGTGTGACCATCAAGGAAGTCTGTGTCAACTACTCCTATTCTGTTCCAGTTCTCAATGCTAAAAACCCTATTTTCCAATCTTATGAATGACAAAGCAGGCAAGGTCAATGTGATGGTCCCCGTTTGCCAAACATGCCATAACAATAACTAAGTCTAGCATATCCCTAGATATTTCTATCCGAATACGATATCAATGAGTGGCCTTACTGATAACAGCAGAAGAGCAGAGTGTTATCAACCCCCATGACCCAAGACTTAAGTAATAAATTCCATACTTATCAAGGACACCCATCCATAGTCATAGTGGAGTTTTATTGTTCCAACTGAAGAATGTTTATTTCATTTCCCCATGAATGTCTTCTCCCTAGTGCTTTCAACTAGAGACTCAATGGTAATATTCGCTATTCCCTTAGAGCAGTGGTTCTCAACCAGCCATCCGGGACCACAAAGGCAGCTGCAAACAGGTTTCAGGGGGTCTGCTAAGCAGGGCTGGCATTAGATTTGCTGGGGCCCAGGGCAGAAAGCTGAAGCCCAGAGGCCCAAGCCCCTCCACCCTGGGCTGGAGCTGAAGCCTGAGTAACTTAGCTTCATGAGGCCCCCTGTGGCGTGGGGCTCCGGGGAGTTGCCCTGATTGCTACCCCCTAATGCTTGTCCTTGCTTTTATATACAGAAAAACAGTTGTTGGGACACAAGGAGGCCATGGAGATTTTTAATAGGACAGTGGGGGGCCTCAGAAAGAAAAATGTTAACCCCTGCCTTAGAGGACAGTCTGAGTTTGCAGTCCCAGGGCTACACTCTGATCTCAGCTACACTAGTGTGAATCTGCAGCAGTTCCAGCTCATCTGGTGAGAATTTGGCTCTAAAACATTGAGCTAAAGCAGCTATTTTGCTTCTTAATTCAATTAAGCTGCACCATATTCATTTCTTTTGACAGACTCCTTTTTCAAATCTCAGATGTAAAGACTGCAGATCTGTTTTAGGTATTTGCTACAGACACACATACTACATCATACTGGGTCAGACTACTGGGATCCCACTTTTTTTGCACAACTACGTCCCTAGGGATAACATTCATCCTCACATTCTCCAAACATTTGACATATGAACATAAGAACGGCCATACGGGGTCAGGCCAAAGGTCCATCTAGCCCAGTATCCTGTCTTCCGACAGTGGCCAATGCCTGGTGCCCCAGAGGGAATGAACAGAACAGGTAATCATCTAGTGATCCATCCCCTGTCGCCCATTCCCAGCTTCTGGCAAACAGAGACTAGGGACACCATTCCTGTCCATCCTGGCTAATAGCCATTGATGGACCTATCCTCCATGAACTAGACACGTGGTCACAGGCAAGATTGAGTTCTTTTTTGAACACTTATAGTCATAAACTTTTGGAACTTTAAATAACAGTTTCTAAAGATTAATAGTCTTTCAGAAGGGAAGTACTAGTGACTCAGCCACACTTTAGCTGCCATCACCAAGACCCTGATTCAGGAAGGCACTTACTCACATGCTTACATATAAGCCTACGGGTCTACTGTTGGAGTCAACACTCTAGGCCAAAACAGATGGCTCCAGTGTATTACCTGAGGCAAGTTTAGTCTCCACAAGGAAGATGGCGCGTATCCTACTTTTACAGCATCCTCTGCTGGCTGTTTTAAGGAATGGCACTGGAATAGGATAGTGGTTCTCAACCTGGGGTATGTGTATCTTTGGGGTATGCAGAGGTCTTCCAAGGGGTACATCAACTAATCTAAATATTTGCCTAGTTTTACAACAGGCTACATAAAAAACACTAGCAAAGTCAGTACAAACTAAAATTTCATACAGTGACTTGTTTATACTGCTCTATTTACTGTACACTGAAATGTATATACAATATTTATATTCCAATTGATTTATAATAATATGATAAAAATAAGGAAGTAAGCAATCTTTCAGTAATAGTGTGCTGTGACACTTTTGTATTTTTATGTCTGATTTTGTAAGCAAGCAGTTTTTAAGTGCGGTTTTTAAGTGAACTTGGGGGTACGCAATACAAATCAGACTCCTGAAAGGGGTACAGTAATCTGGAAAGGTTGAAAGCCACTGGAATAGAAGAAGGAAAGAGCACAGGGTTGAATGGATGGCCAACACAGGTAACCTGTATAATGAGGAGTCGGGAAGAAAACATGATCTGATGCATAGACTGATTTATTTTCATGTTTTCTCTAAATCAAATCTGCTTTTTGGGGGGGAGGTTTCATAGAAATACTATAATTAAAAGAATACTGACAGATCCCATAGGATGTGTCAGAATTCATAGTGGCAACATATTTAAGGGGCTGAAAGGAGCCATGATGCCCAAAACCACAGGGAAGAAATGATTTTGCAAACAATATCTATGTACATCTAGGGCTCCAAAATGTCAAATTCAGTTAGACATGATAAGCAGAGCCACAGCTGTGCATAAAATAGAAGAGTCTGAACATATTACATCTGGGAAAAATCCTCCAAGAACTTTTTATGTAAAATGTTCTGTGAACTGTTCCCTCTGCACACTCAAGGCAACCAGTTCTTTTCACTGTGCTTGTGTCTGTTGTTTGGATGTCTTCTGCAAGGTGTAGTAATTTATGAATGGGAACAAAAATCTCTCTGTGTACTGACTGTAATTAAATCAATCTTGATTGTTCTTAGAAATTCTACAAGGCTTTGAGAAGCCTGCAGAGTTTGTACAGCGGTAGGACTGACTTTCTGATGTATGTGTGTACATTTCCTGTGGGGCCCTGGTGCCTGATTGGGGTCTCTAGATGCTACCATAATATAACAATATTAATACAGTTAGATCTACTGACTGTAGAAGTCAGTGAGACAGGGGAAGACTGCAGATCTTAGAAGCTCTGTTGGTCTGGGGGAGTCGCCAGAATCAAGTCAAACTAATAGTTATTTTCACTGTAATCCTTAAGGATCAGAAACCTAGCTTGAATATGGTGAAAATATTAACTACGTGTGAACTAAAACACCCATCCAGCTGTTATGCTTAATGCAACGCTCCTTCCTCCCCACCTCTTCTCCATCCAGGGATTTCTAATAATCTACAACTTCACTCCAGTTCAGCAATTTATCCTGGGACAATGTTTATTTAATGTTACTAAGAAACAACTAGTACTTGTGGCACCTCAGAGACTAACAAATTTATTTAGTTATTTATTTAGTCCCTAAGGTGCCACAAGTCCTCCTTTTCTTTTTGCGAATACAGACCAACACGGCTGCTACTCTGAAACCTAAGAAACAACTATCAGTCTATAAATACTGACTAAGACAGTTGAAATGCCATGCAAATTGCATTGCATTGTGTATCACCCACTGTACAGGAGAGATTCTTGCTTGGTATCAAACAGCGCGGCATGTACACACAAGTGCCAGTGAAGTCAATGAGACATCCCCTCTGGAAAATTAGGCCATGCGTGTCCACAGACAGTGCAGTCCAGCTAAAACTAAAACAGCAGCTTTGGGGTTACTGTTAAGAATGACCAACCTGTTGTTGTACAGCAACGACAGGGTTCTTAGAGACTGTATGGAGTTCCAGGTTAAAATTGCACTGCCAAATTAAAGTGAAGGTTGTGGCGTTCTCCCTAGTGGAGTCAAACCTTCTGTTTATTCCGCTAAATCCCTTAAACCAAAGATGACTTATCCAGAAGCCCGTAACAGCACATCCAAAACACTTTTTTCCTGAATGGATGAGATTGCAGCAAGCATCAGATGTTTTTTTAAAAATGGCTGGTGGAAGATACTCCCATACTCTGTTCTCCACAGAGAAAGAGAGAGATTGGAGAAAGTTTTTTGAGCCGAAACTAATCAGGTCAAATTTGTTAATAGTTTCAGGTTGACCACAACCGCATTTTTTAGCAAATAAATAACTTGTCTGAAAATTTTCACCCAGATCTAGTTATGAGGTAATTCTTTTATTCTAGTAAGGATACAAATAAGAGATTTCCCCATTCTCGCAGACTTTGTCTCTGCAGCACACACACGAGACCTGGGGCTTATAACAGGCTAAGCAGAAAATGTTTGTGGGAACCCCTGGTAACAATATTGGCAGTTCATAACTCTACCTCGGGGGTTGGGGGACAGACTGTTTGAAGAGAATATCACAGAGTAGTGGGTGGGGGGGAAAGAATAATCTGGGAATGGTTAGTATTTCCCAGTCTACAGCCTAAGCAGGTCTTGCATACCTCAGACCGGTTTACCAGAAGCTCGGACCATTTCTGCCACAGGGGACATTTGTCCCGGTCATCAAATGTGGTTTCATTAGATGTCCAGCAGCACTGCTCATGGCTGTACCAGAATGCAGATAAGCAGACACCCTCTTTCAGATCTGTCATCCAGTCTACAGCTAAATCTATAACTCCAGCTAACGTGCCTTAAAAAAAGATCAGGAAATAAAAAATAAAGTTAAGTGGAACACATATTCATCTAATTATATTGAAACAAAACACATGATCTGAAGGACCAGTTACAATCGGAGCATAAAAATGGGCCAAATAATTAGACTGAACAGCTGTGAGTTAGTAGGGAGGAACTGAGCTTCTCCAAAAATGTCCTCTCTTCTTCTACATTTTACTGTGCAATGCTTCTTTTGAACACCATAATTCTCATCTTGGCTCTGCCCCTGATAAAATGGGACATCACATTCCAAATACAGACACAAGCCGCAATCCTGCAAGCTGATCCATGTCAGCATGCCATTTGACTGCTGGCATACCAGTGAAGTTAATGGGACTTCACACATGCAGAGAAATCAATGTATACATATCAGACTGCAGGATCAGGGAAATTGTTCCACATGGTAGATGAGAGGAGGGGCATATGTGTGCACGCACAGACACACGCATTTCTGTTGGTCCCAGTACACAGATCTTTAAATGAGCAATTTAAGTAATACAAATAATGTAAGGCCCAATCCTGATTTACTGAATTTTATGATAGTTTAGTCATTAAGATCAATGGGACTACCATTTAAACATTGATGTAGATACCTAATAGTAATTCAAGCCTGAGAATAAAAATGTCCTTAAAATACTTTCTTTATGAACTTCATCCTTCATTGCCAGAGCCAGCTTTTTCAAATAATTATACAGAGCAACAGTGACATCCAGTGGCCAAACAATGCTTGAGTATATGCCCTATGCTGTGGATTCCCAGAGAAGATCTTGACCTTCCTGTACAATTCCTAATCAAATATCATAATCTGCCATAGCTCTAGTATTGTGAAAACAGAGAAGTCACCTTAGCACCTGTGCATTTGACTGTGCATAAGACTGTGAAAGCCTGTCCACTGGTGTACAGTAGAAGCTCAAAGTTACGAACACCAGAGTTACGAACTGCCTGGTCAACCACACCCCTCATTTGGAGCCGGAAGGATTCAATCAAGCAACAGCAGAGACGGAGGTGTGGGGGGGAAGCAAACACATTACAGTACAGTGTTAAACATACTAAAAAAATAAAGGGAAAGTTTAAAAAAAGATTTGACAAGGTAAGGAAACTGTTTCCATGTATGTTTCATTTAAATTAAGATGGTTCAAAGCAGCATTTTTCTTCTGCATAGTAAAGTTTCAAAGCTGTATTAAGTCAATATTTAGTTGTAAACTTTTTGAGAGAAGAACCATAATGTTTTATTCAGAGTTATGAACAACCTCCATTCCCGAGCTGTTCATATCTCTGAAGGTCTATTTTGGACTTATTCTACACTGATGTCTCCAGATGCTGTCATTGACAAACTATTAAAATTGTATTCAAAAGTTAAATTAGAAACAAACTCTTTAAAGACAACTGAAAGGTTCTGCAATAACTTCATAAGTACATCACATTTATTGTCACATCGGCAAGAGGGATAATACTTGTCACCACTATAAGGCATATGACAACAATGAAGGATTTCATGTGATATGGGAAGAATCTGTCTCCAAACTGAAGGGGAACACAGATATGCCAATGAGAGGTATGTGAGATCATTAGGGAAGCAAAGGGGAAAGCTGGTGTAGCAATCCAAGTTTTTGCTTTTGTAAAGAGTTAGGTTTTGTTTGTTTGTTTGTTTGTTTTGGTTTTTTTTGTGGCTTGTCATTTCTAGTTGCTCAAGTTTCTATAGAAACAGTGGGCCATATTCTGAGTTGGTGTAAATCACCATAACGCTACTGACCTCAATGTGCCTAGCTAAGTGAGTTTCTCTGTAAGCTCTATGATTTTCTGAAAAACCTCCTACTGATCAGAATCTCTAACTGGTTCAAGGAAACACAAGACCTGGGATTGGCCCAAGGAAACCTCTGCCTTGTCCAAAATGTGCAGAGTTCAGTCCCTCTCTCATCCTCTGATGGACCTCCATATTTATCGACACTTCCCAAGCTTCGCTTAAGGTACATCTACCCTGCACCCTGCTTTTGGCAGCATGTCGAGTACATACACTATGCACACACCCCAGCATGGGTATAAACAGCAGTGTAGACTAAGGCACCGCTGCCTCCCCCCGCCCCCCAGAGCCTTTCACTGATACATGTAGCTACACATCTCAGTGTGGATGCAGCCTGCTTTTTCACTGAGGCATGTAGTTACACGTACCCTACATGCTGCTGCCTGTGATGTGCAGTATAGACAGATCCTTAGTGAAGCCTTCCACCATGCCCTGTCAGGTAAATCAATACTCATGTCACTTCACAGGTGAAGTAAATAAGGACTATATCGGGGTGGCCAAACTTACTGGCCCTCCAAGCCGCATACGACAAGCTTCAGAAGTTCAAGAGCCAGGGCACACCTGCCTCAGGAGGTACTTGATGACCCCCAGCAGGTGCATCCTGCAGGGCTGAAGCCCCAAGACCCTCCTCCCTGCCGGGCAAAAGCCCCTACCCCACCACCCCGCTGCAAGGCAGAGGCTCTGAGCTTCCCTGCCCCAGTCTGGTAGGTGAAGAATGGGAGGAAGAGGGCTCCGCAAGCCTCACTTAAATGGTAAAAGAGATGCGTGTGGTTTGTGAGCCTCAGTTTGGCCACCCATGGACTATAAGATTGTTTTTAACCTTATAAAGTGACTTGCCCAAGGTCAAGAAAGTTTGTGGCACAGCTGGGGACACATGTCCAGGCCTCTGACGTGATAGGCTCATTTCATCCATTACACTATGGTGCCTCTGAGGAAACTGCATAGTTATGCTAGCTGTAAAATGAGGCTGCTGGGGTCAAGTGCTTTGAGATCTGCTAACAGATGAAAGTGCTACACATGTAGCACCATTTTTCAGATAAAAAAACAGACATGGAAAGACTGAATGACCGTCCTGGGCAGTACTATGGGCTAATAGGTTAGGTAGAGCCCTGTGAGCCAGAAAAGCATAAGTGCTGAAAACTCACCACTCCAAGAAAGTCAATGGAGATGCAGCTGCTCGGAAACCTCAGAAAGTCAAGCTAGTTTAAATGACTTTCAGTGAGACTTAGGCTCCTAAGTGCCTAAATCGCTTTTGAAAATGGAACTTAGCCATCTAGATCCCTTAGGCCTTGCAATGCTGAGTGAAACAACACCTAAACACCTTTACAAATCAGGGCTCTCCCAAGGTCACACAGGAAGTCTGTGGCAGAGCCTCTTGGGCTCCAGGCTAGTTCCTTAACCATTGGTCTTTTCTTTCTACTACATCAGGCCACCACCGTGATGAAGAAGTGTGCAGAAGACAATCTTGATGGGTAGTCTGATGTGTTGGGACAGGATTGTTTGGTAAAGGGGATACTGGAAGGCACATTTCCCTAGAGGGGCAGAATTAAACGCGTTGTGTGTTGTCTGTGGTGTACGGTAGTCAAAGAAGTGGTAAGGTGTATGTCTGTGAGTAGTTCATATCTATTAACTAAGCCCAACCTAACTACAACCTTTTCCCTAGCATAGGTGCAGAATAACATATTTTATTTCAATGCAGCCAGTTGAGATAAAAGGTGTTAACCTTCCTCCACATTAGGGAAAAGGGTAGAGTTAGTTAACATGTTAACTAGCTCCAACCTAACCTCAGCATACCCATACGACATACCTGAAGGCCAACAATTCCATTTGGCATCAACTTTTGAGGTTTCAAAATATTTTGGTTCCACATTGGAATGAGAGAGTGAACGAGCATATGTTTTCACTGTATAGCTGTGTAATTGGGGTACTGTCTTGGAATGTGGGGGAGACAGGTTCAAGTCCCTGATTCAGAGCAGAGCTATTTCATCCCAACTCAGGCAGAGCACTGACTTGAACATTTCCCAGGCTGGTACTCTAATCCACAGGGGGGGTGGGTGTGGGTGTCTCATAGCTCATATCTTCCCAACAAAAGTTTTGTGTAAATTTATATGTCTCCATGAAACAGCGTATTTTGTCAAAATTTCACTTCAGCAAAAAGGCTCCAGATAGCTTTAGCCATAATGTTCCAGAACAGCTTCCACTCGCAGTTCTAAACACTGATATTAAATATACTAACTTTACATTTGTTAAACCAGGAGATTCACACTAGTTTTGGTGAGAACATGGTGTGTAAAACTTGGCATCATGCTATTTCCTAGCAGTCATAATCACATTGACATAATCGAGACAGCATAAAAACTATTCAAGGCCGCTGTTTTAGGTTGGTAACATGAGAGCAGCTTTCCAAACTGGAAGACATGCTAAACTGAGCAGGAGACAGGAGCAACTCAGGAAATTAATGAATTTCCCATCTGAGTTTGTTGTTAAATATGTAATGTCTGTCTGGCTTGTGAGCAGATCTGGAAGTCAGTCTGAAATTGGTTGTGTGTCAGGTCTCCCCCCCCGCCCCGCCTTTTTAGGCATGTATAAAGAGATAACCCGGTCTACAATGAATCTAGTGCATTAGAGAACTATATTTTCATTGTACTCTAATAGTACTCTCCTCCTGCATCAAAATATCTATCCCTGGAATTAAATTCACAAGATCAAGAAAGGAACATGTGAATCAGAGGCTGAGATAGTCAAAACAGTTCATCAAGGGTAAGGCACTTTCACTCAGAGGCATGTTTTCAAAAGCAATACAAAAATCACATTACTTGTTAATAGCAATTTTTCTAGGTCAGCACTCAGTGTGAGATTTTCCAAGCGAAGCATTAAAGCTGTGTGGGTGCATAACTATCTCTTTATCTCATCCATCTCGAAAAGTTGGGGACCAGACAAAGTAAGTAAAACATAAGCAGCTGGCTCTGCAGGAAGACTGAGAGAGAGAGTTCCTGACGCAGCACTGCTGCTATTATGCACATACCTGCCAGAAGTCCTATGAGAAGCATTACAACCCATCCTGACCAGGCATCCAACAAACTCTTGATGAACTCCCATATGGATTCCTTACTTTTGCTTGTAATCTGAAAAAATACATACCCTGATTCATAAGAGTCGGTTTTGTTGTGTCACATCTACAAGGCAAGACTCTTATTTGAACACAGATGGACTGAACACTAAAAAGACTGATTGTTTTTACAGAGCTCGGGATCAAGTGAATTTGTCCAACCTTAACAGTTTTACTTATTATTTCAGCTCTAATCCACCAGATTCAATACAGTTTTTCTTCTTTTTTTTCCCCCTCATATTGACAGATGAAATCATGAGCAATGAAAGGCAAATTATGACCATCTTTTTGTAGGTCCTGCTCAAGAACCGGGGAGTGCACAATGACCTGAGATACAACAGTTTTGAAAACAACATTTTCCTGCTTTACGGATGGCTATAACGTGGGCTTTTGTTGATGAGTGCATTTGTGCTTGAGTCTGCATCCCTTACATAAAGTCATACAGTTTTAGGTTAGAAGGCACAGCTAGATCATCTAGTCTGACCTTCTGTATATTACAGGACACCAACGCCACCCACACGCTAAACCCAACAACTGAAATTAAACCAAAGGATGACAGCCCACAGGAGACTAGACTCTTGTGTGCCACCATGAAAGAACAGGAGGGAGTGAGATGGACCAATGCCCAAGGCCTCTGCAATGGCAGGAAATGGATTAAGTGAGATATTTCCAGGTAATTCTGGCAATTGACTTGCACCCCCGTGCTGCAGAGGAAGGTGAAAAAAACCCAATAGGCACTGCCAATCTAGCCTGCAGGGAAACTCCTTTCTAATATCACATATGGCAATCAATTAGACATGCAGCATGTGAGCAAGAACCAGCCAGCTAAGTACATGAGAGAGAGCATTTTTGGTACCATCTCAGAGCCCTGGCCCATCCCCAGCCAGGCCACCTCCTGATGCTTCAGAGAATGGAGATTAAAAAAAATGCTTCCAAAATACATTTTGGGAGGGCGGAATCTCTTCCTGACCCTTGCCAATGGCTTGCTGAAACCCTGATGCATGAGTAGAAGTGAGCCTCAGGGCTATTGAGCCCTACCCCCCTTCCATCACTCATAAATTTGTCCATCTCTCTCTTAAGACTAGTTCAGTTGTTTGCCCCCCACAACTCCTACTGGGAGGCTGTTCCAAAGCCTCACCCCACCAATGATTAGAAACCTTCTAATTTCCAGCCTGAATTTGTTCCCGGACAGTTTATATCCATTTGTACTTGTACCAACATTGTCCTTTAGCTTAAATAGCTCTTCCCCTACTAGCCTTCGTTTTACTAAACAATCCAAGCTCTTCCAGTCTCCTCTCATGAGATAGGCCCTCCATTTCCCTGATCATCCTAGTAGCTCTTCTCTGCACGTCTTTCAGTTTAAATTAATCTTTCTTTAACATGGGTGACCAGAATTGTATACAGTATTCCAAGTGACGTCTTAGCAGTGCCTTGTATAATGGCATTCATACCTCTCGATCTCTACTGGAAATGCATTGC
Source organism: Lepidochelys olivacea (assembly GCF_965140295.1). Taxonomy (NCBI): domain Eukaryota; kingdom Metazoa; phylum Chordata; order Testudines; family Cheloniidae; genus Lepidochelys; species Lepidochelys olivacea. The sequence continues at coordinate 134,680,896 of NC_140411.1, read as the reverse complement.
CTGATACATCCTAGGATCGCATTTGCCTTTTTTACAGCCTCATCACATTGGTAGGTCATAGTCATCCCGAGATCGACCCACATACCCAAGTCTCTCTCCTCCTCTGTTGCTTCCAACTGATGAGCCATCAACTTGAAGCAGACATTCTTATTATTAGACCCTAAGTGCACTTTGTACTATTGAATTTCATCCCATTTCTATCACTCCAGTCTTCAAGGTCATGCAGATCTTTCTATGTAATATTCTGATCCTCTTCAGTATTGGCAATGCCTCCCAACTTTGTATCATCAGCTAATTTCATTAGCACACTCCTACTTCTTGTGCCAAGGTCATTAATAAAAATATTGAATAAGACTGGACCAAGGCTGATCCTCCAGGAACTCTACTAGTAACCTCCTTTCAGTCCGAGAATTCATCTTTTAGCACAACCCATTGCCTGCTCTCCTTTAGCCAATTCTTATCCACCTTACAATGCTTGTATCGATCCTTAATTTCAGAAATAATTTCCCATGTGACCCAGTGCCAAATGCTTTACTGAAGTCCAAGTACCGGTATATTAGATCTACTGCATTTCCCATAGCTAAAAAGTCAGTTATTCTGTCAAAGGAGGAAATCAGGTTAGTCTGGCGTGATCTACCCTTGGTAAAACCCTGTTACACTGCATCCCCTTTACTTCTATGACTTTAATTATTCTTTCCTTCATAATTTGTTCTGAAACCTTGTATACTACTGAGGTCAGACTAACAGGTCTGTAATTGCCCAGATCACTGAAAAGATAGATTTATTACAAATCCTTGCAACTGGGCTAGCAATCTCATGTGCTGGTTCTTTCAGTATTCTGAGGTGGGAATTGTCTGGTATGCCTGGATTTGAGCACATTAAGCTCTTTCTGTTTTTCTTCCACCTCAGATGTGGCCGTTTCTATTTCTAGACACTCATTTCCATCAGCCATACTGCATTCATACCCACGCTCCATATTATCATCATTATTGAAACCGAGACAAAGTATTCATTTAGTTTTGGGGCCATACCTTAATTATCTTTCAACTCCTTCCCATCCACACTGCATAGTGGCCCAACCTCAACCTTCCTTAGTCTACTTCTAGTTATATAACTTAAAAACCTCATTATTTATTTTAATTTCCTTGGAAAGAACTCATTTAGCTTGACTTTTAGCAATTCTCTCTTTATTCTGGCATTTTTGAACCTCCGTAGTGTAGTTTTCTTTGTTAACACCTTTTCCAATTCCTTATAGGCTGTCTGCTTACTCCTAATAACCTTTTTGAGGGGATTATTTATCCAGGTGGGTCTACAACCTCTCTCCAAGTTTCTCCCCCTTACTTGGGATGCAAATTTCCGATAGTTTTTGTATAGTTGATTTGAAAAAAATTCCAGCCCTCCTCCATATTTAAGCCCTTGAGCTCCTCAGACCAGCTGACATTTTTAAATAATTCCCCAAAGTCTGACCTTTTAAAAGTAAAGATCATAGTTGACGACTTGATTTGATTTACCTTCCTATGTCTGTCGGTGTCACGTGATTTCTCTCTCAGCCAATCAATGGTGTGGAAGTCCTCATATGTCCCAACATCAGGGAAAGGCTCATCCAGGAAATCCATCAGATTACCAGAACCATTCATGTCTCCTGCATTAACCATATTAGTACCTGTAGGAGTTAAAAACACAAATTTAGAAAATTCATGCAACATTTCCAGATGTTTCAGAACAAAATTATTCAGAAAACCCTCAAGCTGCCACTACACACACAATGCAAGAATGGTGGGAGCCTAAGACAACAGTTCTTGTTTAAAGGAGCTTAGTATGTATGAAAAGTAATGGTTTCTAAAGCTTGCATCAACAGAAAAAATACATTCACCCTGAGCAAAATGTTTGCATAGAATTCCTAATCCACTAAACCAGGATGGTTTCAGAATTCAATTGAAATGGTGCACATCAGACCATGTCTGAAAAAGCAAGCATAGCCTTACAAACTAGCTGCTTGCAGGACACTTTATAGTCAAAGGGGCCACACTGGAAAATAAGTGGTGGTGCTTACCTAGAATCCCAGCTCTATCTATCCATAATGGCAAAACAAAATGACACTCAAAGCACATCATACAAATCTTCATAACATGATAATCACTGAAGATCTAGGGGATTTACTAGGATTGCCAGGTGTCTGGTTTTCAACTGGAACACCTGGTTGAAAAGGGACCTTGGAGGCTCCGGTCAGCACCACTGAACAGGCCGTTAAAAGTCTGGTCCGTGGTGCAGTGGGGCGAAAACAGGGTCCCTACCTGCCGTGGCTCTGCATGGCTCCCGGAAGCAGCAGCATGCCCCTTTCCAGCTCCTAGGTGTAGAGGCAGCCACGGGCTCCGCATGTGGCTCAAGCCCCAAGTGCCGGCTCTGCAGCTCCCATTGGGAGCTGCAGGGGCGGTGCCTGTGGACAGGCAGTGCACAGAGCTGCCTGGCTGCGCTTCTGCATAGGAGCTGGAGGGGGAACATGCCACTGCTTCCGGGAGCTGCTTGAGGTAAGTGCCGCAAGGAGCCTGCACCCCTGATCTCCTCCCGCACCGCAAGCCTCTGCCCCAGCTCTGATCCCCCTCCCAACCTCAGAACCCCTTGGTTGCAGCCTGGAGCACTCTCCTACACCCCAAACCGCTCATCTCCGGCCCCATCCCAGAGTCTACACCCCCCTGCAGCCCAATCCCCTACCCCAGCCCAGAGCCCCCTCCCACACCCTGAACCCCTCATTTCTAGCCCCACCTCTGAACCCGCATGCCCAGCCCAGAACCCGTAGCCCCCAACCCTCTGCCTCATCCCAGAGGTCCCCCCCATACTCCAACCCTCTTGACTCCACCTTCCAGCCCAGAGCCCCTTCCTGCACCCCAAACCCTCATCCCTGGCCCCACCCCAGAGCCCACACCCCCAGCCAGAGCCCTCACTCCTTCCTGCACCCCAACCCACTGCCTCATCCCAGAGCCCCCTCCTGCACCCTGAACTCCTCATTTCTGGCCCCACCCCGGAGCCCGCGCCACCAGCCAGAGCCCTCAACCTCTCCCACACCCCAACCCCCTGAGCCATCCTGGTGAAAATGAGTGAGTGAGTGAGGGTGGGGAGAGCGAGCAACAAAGGGAGGGGGGGAATGGAGTGAGCGGGGGGTGGGACCTCAGAGAAGGAGTAGGACAGGTGGTAGGGCAAGGGTGTTCGGTTTTGTGTGAGTAGAAAGTTGGCAGCCCTAGGAATTACAGAGGGGCCACCTGACTCCAGGATATAAGTGACAGGACTCACCCAGCCCCAAGAAAACATTTAATGGTAAGTACAGGGCTTGGGAGGAGGCTGCAGGGTAGAGGCTGCCCTGGAGGACTGTAAGCAGGGTGGGTGGTTTCTTCAGCCCAGCTCCACAGAACTTTCACAGTTCTGGGCTGATGGTCTCAGTTACCTTCCAAGGCAGGGTTTTGCCATACTCATTACTACCAAGCCCTCAAACCATATTTGATTCATGTAACCCACACAAGCCAAGCATAAGGTTCACACAGCACTACTGCACATCTCTCTCCCCAAGTACATATAAGATGCAAACTCTGTTAGAAGTGCAGGTTTCTATGTGGCCACTCAGGTGATAGATCAAAAAAGACTGCCCCTGCTCCTGATGAGGTCTGACAAGTGGTGGGGGCGGTACCAATTAAATAAACTGCTGTAGACACTAATTGCAATTTACAAAGAAAAATTGGAGATAAATATGGACTTTAAAGATCCTTAGGTAACCTGACCAAAGCTGTTCTGCAGCATTTAGAATTCCTTAGCAGAAAGAACGTCCTTTTGCTATAGATAGATAAGGTTAATAAAATCCTAAACAGCTTGGATCATATTCTGCCATCAGACATCAACACACAAATCCCACATGTGTGTCAATGAGAGCTACACATGTGCAGGTAAAGACAGAATCTGGCCTCCATGAATTTCTTAGGAAATTTACTGATTCCTTTTATTAAAACAGGCAGAAATGTGGCAGACCTGTCCCTGGTGCTGTGCTCAGCTCCTCCCAGTCCACCTGCTTATATTTTAAACTGTATTATTTTAATCCCTCTTTTTCTATCCCTTTAATTTTTTGTGTTAGGAACATACAGGACATAAGTACCAAAGCTCACTTTTCTGAGTTTCTGTTCCTTTGAGCACTGCCAGTTAGGGACTTTTATACTAGATTGACAATCTGCTCTGATCAGACAACTGAAAAAAAAAAAAAAAAAAAGCATAATCTTCCAGGGAGTGCAGCAGGTCACCATGACAAATTTATAGAAGGTCTTTTAAGTGCAGTAATTGAATAATCTTCCAAGCACCATGGCATGTTTATCTGAAAATGAATCAACCTAGGGAGTCCAAAGCTTAGGAAGGACATGAAACCCAGACCAGGTGTCCAACATAGCAGTGCAATGCATGAATAATTTGCTGCTGGACTGGCTTTTTTAGTAAAAGTAGCAGTTAAACAGTGACACTGAGAATAATGGCAGATAACCCAGCAGATGGCAAAGACTCTCCTGCACATACTTAACTCTTATCATCTTAATCTCTCTCAGGTACTTATATGCCCCCATCATCATAGTATTAGAGCATCTCACATTTTTTAATGGATTTAGCCTCACTACACCCATTAGGTAATACCACTCTATTATCCCCATTTTACAGCTGGCAACCTGAGGCACAAAGACTAAGTGACTTGCCCAAGGTCACACAGGACCTTGTGGCAGAGCTGGGAACTGAATCCAGTTCTCTAATGTCCCAGGCTAGTGCCCTAATCACTGGACCATCCTTCCACTCCTCATCCAACACTGATCACTTCATAACCAAAGACCATGTGTTTTGTGACTTGGTGACGGCAGAGTACAATTTTGGATGTACATGACCTGCCACAGTTGTAAGGATGATAAACTGGATGTGACTCCAGTTGTAGATTTCAACGTGTTTTTGTTTTGTGATCACGTTGTTGGCCATGGTCAAATAGTTCCACGCCATTATTTACTGTTACCTGTAAATGTGTGTGCCTGGCTGCTAGAGGTTCTCAGTGCTGTATGTCGATATCACACTCTCACAATGAACACACAGCTGTAAGTATTAAAAAAAAACAAAACATTTTGCCCACTGTTTCAGCTAGTTCACCACATATAATCTATTCATAGACAATCAGCACTCCATCTAACCTGCATGTTTATTCGCATTGCCTGATTGCTGGCGAGTGTCATGGTTTCAGGTCCAGCTGCACCTCTGTCTCTTCCCGGTCTCTGTGAATGCATCCCCTCAGGAGGCAGGCTTTGTGCTCTTACCTAATCTGAGGGCAGAAGTCCACAGTTCTCTCCCTCTTAGGCTGCACCCTGAGCTACAATGTGTATCAACTGTGCTTGCCCAGCAGGTCTGACTGGAGTTAGTGCCTGTGACTTTTCCCCTCAGGAGTCTGTGTACACAGTGACTCAACCACCTCCTTAAACCAAAGTATTGTTTATTTTGACAGTAGGAACAAAGCATAGACAAAAAGGATTTTAAAACAATAGTCTACATGCACGTATCTTACCTAAAGCCCTACCATCCTGTGATGGTGACTGAGGTAGGCCTAGTTTCTTCAGATACCCTAGCTGGGTCCATATAGTACCTCCAAACAACTGCTCCTTTTGAGTGTGTGTTCCTTTTTAAATTGATATACTCCTTCTGATCTTCAGGCCTTTTCTTATCCTGGCATTATCTCTTAACAACCCTTCAGTGTTTGCTTAGGGGTGGCTTATCTTATTCTTTTCCCTCCCTGCTTGTTTTTCCTTACAGCTCTTATTAAACTAAACCAATATATTTATACACTGAACATCTCAATAATCACGTCAACATACTGTAGTAATAAATTATTACAGCATAGAATCACAGAATATCAGGGTTGGGAGGGACCTCTGGAGGTCATCTAGTCCAGGACCAATCCCCCATTTTTGCCCCAGATCCCTAAATGGACCCCTCAAGGATTGAACTCACAACCCTGGGTTTAGCAGGCCAATGCTCAAACCACTGAGCTATCCCTCCCTCTTAGCTCCACTTCCATCAGAGCGAGACCATCAGACTCCAACAAAATGCTCTTAGATGTTTAGAGAAGAGTGGTGGTCACCCCATTCTCAGCATCACACCTTTCCTAAAGCATGGCACCCAGAATTGAACACAATACTCCAGCGGAGGCCTCACCAGTGCCAAATTGAGCAGGAAAATTATCTCCTGTCTCTTATGTATGACACTCCTGTTAACACACCCCAGAATTATATTAGCCTGTTTCACAACTGTATCACATTGTTGACTCGGATTCAATTTGTGACCCACTCTAACAGCTCCTTTTCAGCAGTACCACCGCACCACTTTCTCTCCATTTTGTAGTTGTGCATTTGGTTTTTTCTTCCTAAGTACTTTGCACTTATTTTTCTTGAATTTCATTTTGCTGATTTCAGACCAATTCTCCTATTTGTAAAGGTCATTTTGAACGCTAATCCTGTCCTCTAAAGTGTTTGCAAACCCTCACAGCTTGGTGTCATTTGCAAATTTTCTTCACTCCATTATCCAAGTCATTAATGAAAATATTAATTGCACCAGACCCAGAACTGAACCCGTGGGACCCAACTAGATACATCCTCCCAGTTTGACAGTGAACCATTGATAACTACTCTTTCAGTACAGTCTTTCAACCACTTGTGAAGTCACCTTACGGAATTTCATGTAGATCATTTGTTTCATTCAGCTCTAAAAACAATCCATGAAGGAAATCTGCATGCTCCGATGAACTTCTGACCTCAATAAGTGCCTACTGTGAATTTGACTGGCAGCATTTCCCTGGGGATGTTCTGATAAACCAGACTATTTTTAATAATTAAAAAAAAAATTAAAAGTCAGAAGGCTCCATTATGTAAAGCTGACAAAGAAGAGGTCAGTGCCTGCAAACAAGCTGACAGAATTCAAGACACCTGCACAGCAATGTTAAAAAGTGCATTCTGGGTGTTGATATGCAAATGAGCACATCAAATTCTGTGTGTATTGTACTCATCATTTGTTAAAATTTTGTTTTATAAAACCACATGGAATTTTTGAGTTTTAAGATGCTTTTCTGCACTCTTAAGTGTGTGAATTCATCTTTCTGTACTCCAGAAAAAGCCAATTGTATACTAAATTGCCATTTGGCTGGAGCAAAGTTTTACAGATGGGTGATAAAATTATGTTTAGAGTGGAAAATACTGACAAACTCTCAGCTTTGTAGCATTGTTACAATATGTGCTAATGTAGAAACCACACACAGCTAGAAGGGACATATCAGTGAAATGGTGTTCTAGGTAGGATGGTGACTGATTTGATACAAAGTATATTTGCTCTAGCAAGGACAGACTAGTGTCTTGCAGCCCAAAGCAAACTGAAAAGCATATTGACTGGAAACAACTAGTTGAAAAGCCATCAAAGGAAAATGCTTGGCTGTAGCTTATTGCAACTAGACATGTTAGTTCCATGGTACATTCTCTTCATCCTGTTTTCTGTTTTAATTGGCCAAATCAGAGAGAAGCAGACAGTGGTTTTATTAATGAAATTCCAACAAGTTTCAAGTTACTTTCAACATATCACAGTAACTCAATTACTTCTCTACCTACAATATTGCTATCAACTACAGAAAAGTCACCTTTATGCTTTATTGCTTCAATTGTTATCTTATTTGTCTTAAAGATAATAATCTGGTATGGAATTTGTGCCCCTTGCAGATTTTGAGTCATTATTATCTTCAGTTAATTTTGTGCTTTAACAAAAGAAAGAAATGAGACTGAGGGGAGAAGGGACCTGGCTGGTGAAGACTGAGGTGGCATTGTAAACTCCTGCTGTTTATATTTGTATGGATCTTCTTTTCTAAAGCATCCAGAACCCTATCTGTGCCCTGTGCCAAATGTGGCACTGTACTAGTTGGCTATCATGCAGAGTTTGCCCTGGGATTTCTCTACGGTATGGTACATTGTATTATCGAAGTAGATATTCTTTGAAGTGAGATGGCTCGGCCCTTGGAATGGCCACTACAGCCAGAAATAATTGAGGAGACAGCCTCAATTATTTGGGTCTGTTGACATAAGATTCTGGAAACATCCAGTGTATGTAACTTCTTTTCTCCCAGTGTAGTGTAGGGCTCCAGGAAAAAAAAACAGATAGGATAATGGATTGATTTCGGTAGAATTCTGAGACCACACTGGGGATGAACTTGGGGTGAAGTTTCAGCACTACTTCATTCCGTGAAAGGTCATGTTGGGAGGGTCAGCACTTAAGTGCTTAAAGCTCATTCAGTCTCCTTGCTGAAGTGATATCCAGTAGAAAGACAGTGTTCAGCCTGAGAAGAAGTAAGGAGCATTCTGAAAGGGATTTGAATGGAGGCCTATGAGTCTCAAGAGGATGATGCTGAGGTCCCAGGAGCATGGTTCTCTAACTAGTGGGTATGTACATAACAGACTCTTGAGGAACTTTGATACTGCCAGTGAGTGAAGATGGAGCATGACTGTACTGGTGGATGGCATCCTAAGATCATTGCGAACTTGATGGAGCAGAATGATTTGCCAGAGTGCTACAGATGCAGCAAGATCCATGGTATCAAAGCATACGTGGCTCTGCTGGGCCAGCCAAATTTAGAACCTCATCCATTTTGATAAATAAATCCCTCTGGTGGATGTCTTCCTGCTCTATAGCAGAATCTCTAGGACTTGCCTATAGCAGTTCCTATCCATGGTAGTTAATGAGCCAACACCCAGAATGTCAGGTGCAGAGACTTCGGCTCTCTATGGAGTATGTGACCATAGTGCTGTGAGATCAAGCCTGTGCAGTGTGAGAACTAGATCAGCTGCTGAACAGACATCTGCATCATGTCTGTCAGCCAAAACTGTCTTACCTAGGATGGAGCTACACAAAAAATTTCTTTTGATGTTGGAAATCACCCTGGGGATCGGGAATCACAGTGACAAGGCATAAAAGAGGTGTGGGCTCCACTGCAGAACGAAGGTGTTGGGCAATAAGCCTGGGCTCATGCCTCCTTTAGAGCAATAACTCTGCCACTTGGCATTAACCTCAGTGATAAACAGTCTGTCCTGGGAACCCACAGCCATGGGATATTGGTTCTACGATGGATCTCTATAGGGACCACTTGTAAGCAGTTACCAGTTGTCAGGTCAGGAGGTCTGCCAGGTTGTTGCCAGCTCCTGGGAGGGAAAGAGCATCTCTGCTATCCTGTGTGGTGACACCATATCCAGAGCTTGATGGCTTCCAGAGAGAGGGGAGATGAATGTACATTTCCATGCTTGTTTACGTAGTGCATTGCAGATGTGTTGTCTGTCAGGATCTGCACTATGGAGTTTTGAAGAACAGGCATACTAGCCTGATGGCTCTGAATTCCAGGACACTGATATGGACCAGACGTCTTCAGGTCCCTTGCTGGGCTCAGATGCGTCTGTGATTAAAGACATTGAATAGAAAAAAAAGCAGGGAATGGCACACCTTCCACACACATTTTTGGGTTCCTTCCACCATTTCAGTTCTGCAATGATGTAAGGTGTAACCAAAATCTTCTTGCTCATTTGGTGTTTGGAAGTCTGGCAAGTGGAGTTATGTATGAGCACGCCAACATATGACCTACCAGCCACAGACATGTCCATGCCATCGTAATCAGGTTTGATTCTTGTCCAAGTAATAGTGACTGCATCAACAGGAACCAGTCTTTGGGGTGGTATGCTCCTGCCACCATGGAGTCAAACAAGGCTCCTATGAACTATCGTCTGTGATAGCATTAGAGACCATTTTTCATAGTTCACCAGGAGCTCTGAGAGAACAGGATTAGGGTATATTCTAGGCTTGTTGCCATCTCCTGCAGGGATCTGCCCTTGATCAGCCAATTGTCCAGGTAAGGATAGATGGGAATGTCTTTCTTCCTGAGTTGTGCTGCTACTTCTTCATGAAGACTTTCCGTGTCATGGAGAGTCTGGATGGCTGTACCTGGTATTGGGAACGATTTGGTCCCACAATGAGCCTTAGGTGCTTCCTGTGGGTCAGGTGGATAGCTTTATGGAAATATGCATTCTCCAAATCAAAAGCCATGAACCACTTAGCTGTAATGGCCAGTCAGGCCTGGTGGAAAGGAACAAGGTGATTCCCAAATGGGGGTGCAGGTTCCAGATTGACTCCAGTATGACTTGAGTGCTCCAGTCAAATCTGCTGCTTCAGAGGGAGCTGGGTTAGACGAAGAGGCAGAAAACTGGCACTCCCTAGAGTACCTGGGCTTCTTTCTTTGTGGGTACTGTGACTGTCGGCTTCAGGAGTAGGAAAGTGTCCTCTGGTAATTCTATGGTTTCCTATAGAGGGCCAATGGGTAAATCCCTGAGGACTGTAGTGTGGCTCTTGAGTCCTTGAGGGAGTAGAGTGCTGTTTGTTTTCTGTCTGAAGAGCTCCATCTCCTGAAGGGCGGTCCTTTGTAATATCCTGTATTTCACATGCCAGATACCTGGTGCCATGAGACCAGTTTCATAGTGACAGCTGTAGCCATCAACCTTGAGAACACATCAGATGCATCAATGGCTGCCCGTAGAGATGTTCTCATGACCAACTAACCCTCCTTCATGATCTCCTTTAACTTACCCCTGTTCCCTTGTAGGATATAAAATAGGAAGTGAGTGATCCTCTCCAAGTGAGGAAATTCTATTTGTTAAACAGAACCTGGTAGTTCACCTACCCAAAGCTACAGTGAGTACGACAAAATGTGCCTTATATCCAAAAAGGTCAAATGTTTTGGGATTTCTGTCTGTACATGTCTCTTGTGTGGGTACTGATTTTTCCTCAGCTGCCAAAATAGTCAGGGAACTTGGGTTTTGGATAGTTGTAAAGTGCCCCTTTGGGGGTGCCTGATCTCTCTTTTCTGTTCCTTTACAAGTGGGAGGAAGAGTAGGGTTTTACATGGTCCTTTGCCCAGTTCCAGGATACACTGTTAATAGGGAGGGCAATTCTGGCCGATGTCATGTAGCACTCAAAATGTCAAAGAGTTGGTGAGGCTTCTCTCATATAAATGTAGTCTCAATATCCAGGGTCTCCATAATATGGGACAGGAAGTCATGAAAAGCTTTCGAGTTGTCCATCCCAGTGTCAGGGATGGTGTCATTGCCTCATCTGGCAGTGAGGACCACTCCTTGGGTGGAGACAAGGTTGATGCAATTCTTCTGTTGCTTCTTGCTCCTGGAGGTCCACATCTGATTTTGGCACGAACAGCCTGGTTAATGATGCCACTGGGGAATGGGATCTCCTCCTCTTTCTGGAAATGTGAGAGGGGGGGATCTGCTCCTGGATTCATGAGATGTGGCCAAGATGGCATGCCATATGGGCACTGGCTTGGTTGTGGCTGGCCAACCCAATGCCACTCACATCCCATTTGGGGTGCAGCTGTAAGTAACTGCTCCCTGGTGCTTTCTTTGAGGGCAGAGAAGATAGATTTGTGCTTGACACCAGTGAGAGCGAGTACACTGGTGACAGTGAGGAAGGGTATATCTTCTCTACAAAACAGTGGTGCCATAGGGCGATAAAATATCAAAGGCCATCTCCAGCACCATTCGTCTCTTTGGCATAGGAAACATTTCTGGACATGATCCAGTGTTCTCCAGGTGTATCTCAGAGTCTTGCTGGGTTCCATCACAGATACTGGTACTGAGGTCGGTGCCTGGTCTTTTGTTCTCTGTGGCATTCCTGCTCTGATCAAGAACTCAGAGGCTCTGTACTTTGAGAAGTGATCTTGTGGGTCCTCCTTCGGGGATTTTCCTTCACATTTGATGCTATACTGGGCTCTGCCCAGCTCTGTGAAAGAACGTCAACTTTACGTCTGAGCACAGATGCTGGCTTTACTCTCTGGGATGTCGGTGCCAGGTTCGTCCATACTGAGGTTTCCAGTGCTGAAGATTTCATTGATGTTGAGGTGACTGGTGTTCAAGTCACCAGCACTGGTTCTGCCAGTGCTCTCTGCCTTGTTTCCAGTGTCCAATCCTAGAGAATAATGTGTACTCAAAGGAGCACTGGCTGATGCTGATTTATCTCGCCTTGATCGGGAAGCGATGGTCACCTCTGGGTCTGAAGAAATCCAAATGGACTGCACCTGCAGGCGTAGCTTGAGCCAAGCCTCCCCAGATTTGTGGGTCCTGGAACAAAAGAACTTACACACAAAGCATATCTGACTGGGCAGAAAAGCCACTGTGCCCATCTTTGACAGGGATCAGTTGACAATAGGACAGGCAGGGTTTGGAGTCCACCATGGGGCTCGAAGTGGCTGGACCCCTATACAGCGGAGTTGCTGATAATGCCCTAAGGAAGAGTGAAGGAAGATTTCTTCACAAAATTGGTGAAAAAAATATTTTAAAGACTCTAAGAGTAGTAGGAGGTTGAACACTTTCCAAGTTCTGTCTTGTTGCCATGGGGGAAGGCGGAGGGATTGTGGTGACTCTGTCCTTTATAACCTCACACTGGTGCACAAGGAGGCAGAGGGTGTATGTGCAGCCCTGACAGACACAGCTAGTCAAAAAAACAGACCTTGCATGCATGTGGCGCATATGCACCTACGTTGGAGTACACGCTGACATATACTTGACAAAGAAAAAGTCATTTCTATATTTAATTTCTAATATTTTATGAACACCTTTCATACTTGCAGGTAAAGATACTTACTCTACTCTAACCTTCAAGGTATCATGATGATGAATTGGCCCACAACCCTGACACAAGAAATCTCTCTTTCCCCTTTTAAAAAAATCTTTCCATATCAACAACAAATATACAGACAGGAAAATGACATTATAACAGCTACATGATGCTGCATCATTGTCAGTGCACCTGAAGGTAATTAAAAGGTGATGGAACATTCTTCTAAATATTAAAGAAAAGGTAGTGAGTGATGATTTACAGGATATGTTTAGCAAAGGCATGATTGAACCACTGGCATGTTAAACTGCATTTTAATCATGTTTAAAAATACTCACAGGCAATTTAAAGCTGTTGCTTTTCAAAGTCATAAATGAGCATATTGATTGATCTATTGACCTTCTGTATAAACTTAAAAAATTTAAAAGGTCATTTAATTAGAAAAGTGCGCCCCCCCCCCCAAGAAAACAGTACAAGCCTGTTTGGAAGCATGATATAGCATAAGAAAGTAGAGTCCAGTTAGATTGGAACAACCCAGGTTAAAAATAGGAGATTAAAACTAACAGTATTTTTATTATTATGTGTCTGGGACTATCAGATAGACCTCTTTCCTAACGAGAAAACATACTGCTATATTCTACAGCAGTCACTTAAAACAGCAGCATCTCTACAGAGGGATGAAGCAGTTTGAAACATTACTTTAAAATATGGTGTTACGTTTGTATATGGGCCGGTTACCACATGGAAAGGAGTCTCCTGCTATGATGCTGTGGGTCAGCTAAATGCAGTATATCCTTGATGTATAGTTTTAGCCAGAATAATCTCCATGGAAAAAAATGTGAAGCTGAAGCAGTAATGAAAAAACATAGAGCATAGCATCACATGGGAGAGATTCTGGAAGAAAGGAAAAACACATGGGATAATCACTGGGAACTTAAGGCACAAAGGGAAAGAACTGCTCCAAATTAAATCATGATCTCCAGCCATTAGCACTCAGGTATTCCACATACGGACAAAAGCATAGTGAGGGTAATAGAGCTGGTCTTAAGAACGAGCGAAGCAAGTATCCACCTGGCACCTCGGAATCCATGGACACTCTGAAACTCACCCGCCAAAACAATCTGCATCTTTGGCAGCATGAATGGATGCGGAGGCGGTCTCTCACTGCCAGGCCTTCACTCCCCTTTGCCAATGGGAATGGAAGCAGCAAGAATTTATGGCCCGATTTCCTGTCTTCTAGCTATATAGTACTCCTCTTGCTAGGCGCCCTTTAAATCATAAGGCTTGCCCTGCTAATGCTAAAACACAGCCTCACCTGCGATGGTAGCACCCACTATATTTAAGGTTGACTTCTAGCTTTTATCCTAAGCTTTCTCCCTGCACCTCCCCCCTTTCAGTTTAACTGTAGGTTGTCTTTTTTCAAACAAATTCCTTTTGGTCTGAAATGCTGTGTTTGGTCACAGCTTGAGTTTTCTTGGAAAGTTTGAGCAAAATTGGTTCAGCTGTTGAATTATGTCAGAAGAAAAAAAAACCAAAAAAAAAACCACTTTCCCCATATGTTCCACGTGGAATTTTTGCACTCACATAACTCAAAATCAGCTCAAGCTAAAAATGCCAAACTCAGTTTGTTTTGTTGTTCCCAGTGAGACTTAAATATCAGCCCAAGTCTGAAGAAAACTGGTTCTGTAGATCTCAACTTAATGTGCAAAGTCAGCAATTTCATACCCAGATTTTAGAATTATTCTATTTGGGTTTTTCAGGTTGTGTTATTCAAGCTTCTTAATAAAGAAGATCTCTCAGTTAACTTTTGTTCAATTCAGGGAAGAGAGCTCTGTAGTTTAGCATTAACTTCCTCCCTTTTGTCTTTTAAAGGAAACAGGGAAATTTAATTAAACAAAATCTGGAGATGATGCAATGTTGTGGTCGAGAAATGAACACTCAAAAGTCAGCTTTCAGAAGCCAGGATTTCTGACACACCATTAACTCTTACACGATTCACTTATATTATTTTCTAGTCTTGCTTTCTTCATTAAAATTGATCTTTATTCATTACTGTTTGGAAGAAACCATCAGTTTGAAAAGGTCTGCTTTTGAGCTCATTGATTTATATTGCTTTTAATTTAATACTCCAGTTGGCTCTCTCTGCAAAACTACCTCAGTTTGCATGGGATCCTCAACATCAGGATTCAGACACATGGGCTGAGCACAGTGGAGAAACTCCCTCTGCAAATCTCTGTACCATGAGCAGAGAAACTCTGTTTCCAACATTGTTAGCAAGGAACCTTTAATTAAATTGATTCCTCCCTTCCCTATAGGATCTTTCTGAGTGTACTCTGTCTATTGCACATGAGTATTTCTTTATTCTTATGATAGATTTCCCGTGTCAACACCCACCAATCTGTAGCCAAAGAGTACATTCAATGTCATTATTGAATCAGTTCTAAGCATTGTTTTTGAGCTATGTATGATGACCTCTGCCCTACTCAGGCCACTGCTTCTCTCTTTGGACGGAGCTCACTGCTTCCATGAAGCTTTTATCCAAATGAGCAGTGGGTTGCAGTCCACATTCTCACGAGTCACCTGCAAGACAATTGCCTGGAATCCATGCAGTATACAGTAATCAAAATGGGGCTTGAAGAGGAAAGAGTTCCGGTTGACCCTCTTTATGGAAACAGATTTTGGTGTCATCCATCAACAGACTAGTGTGCTGAAGCCCAAGGATATTACTACTGATGAGAGGTAGAATGACCCCAGGACTCCTGCAGTCCAGAAACATAGGTACTGGAACTAGGAGGGCTGGGGGTGCTGCCACATCCCCTGACTTGAAGTGGTTTCCATTATTCACAGGGTTTACAGTTTGGTTCAGTGGCTCTCAACACCCCCCCTAAAAAAATTGTTCCAGAGCCCCTGTCCAGAAATATCAAATTTGAAAATCATCCTTTTTTATTTTAAACAAACAAAAAAAAATTGGTATCTGAACCTATGGCATGATTCATTTCACTGAACAGCACTACACTTGTGGGTGCCCTACACAATAGCCAGGCTCATTTGAAAGCAAACAAGGATTTTAAGAATTATCATCATACTTAAGCCCTTCAAAATAAAGAGTACAACTGAACTTAGGCAGCAAATATTTTTATCAAAGAGAGGGGACTAATGGATACAGTCACAAAGGAAGTATTTCAAATTTAGCAGAGACGTGTTCTGGTGTAGCCCAAGGTCCAGCGTGCTTCAGCAGCAGCAGCCGGGGGAAATACAAGTTGTGGACTACAAACGTTGGCATGTTGGACAGCTTCCTGGTTCCTGGCAGGAAGTCCTCTCTGCCCTCCCAGCAGGAAGTTTCAGGATAGACTGAAACTGGGAGCACAAGGCAGATGAGCAGAGAGGAGGCTGCTGGACTTGAATGCTGTTCTGTGTTTCTTTACAGAATAAAGCCTTGTTCCTGGTGGTTTGTCTGAGTGGGCCTGGTCTGAGGAAAACACACACTGACACACAACGCAGCGCACACGGGGGAGCCTCAGGCCCAGTTTCCCAAAGTTGTGTAAAAAAGGGCACAAGGCCTTTTACTCTATCTTGAACAACCTCCTAGTGAGCCAGTGAATAGGAGGGGGACTACACTGGTCAAGAGACATGTCTCTGGGCAACATACTCGTCTTCATATTAATGCTAAAACAATTGCACCGCTGTGACTTTTTAAAAAGTAAATTTTTACCACCACCACAACCCCCTCCCCCCCACCATGGCTGTGGAGAAATGCTTCAGTATGTGGCCCCTGAAGGCTTGAAAACCCAGAGGCACCCCCACAATATTTATTATTTTAAAAGCTTGTGATTTTCAAACAAATTCATGATTGTTGCACGCTTGGGGATAGCAACGGTAGGTCAGGACTGTAAAACATCTGGGCCCCTGGCTACATCTGGCCCCAAGGACCTTCTCTCCAGTTGGCAGCTCGCCCTGCGCACTTCTAGGGTCCCCAGCTTGCAGCTGCTTGCTTTGCAGCTCACGTGGCTGGAGAGAGTGGGGCTGGAGTGGGCGGAACCGAGGAGGAAGATCATGCCTGATTGGGCATAGGCAGCTGAGCTGCCGCCCCCTGCTGTTCAGCAGTGGCTCTTTGAGCAGCTGCCACTACTGCCACAGTGCTCCCAAGCCAGGGGTCCCAAGAAGAGGTTGTTTTCCAGCCTCCCCCTCAGGCCCACTCCCACAGGCTCTGCCTGGTCTCTCCTTAAATGCTTGCTGCTGCTGCTTCTCCCTCCCGCATTTGGAATATGCCCAAAGTGAGGGGAGGACGACAGTGGTAGGGAAGCGGCCAAGGGAGGAGTAGGGGAAATTCCCCAAGTGTTGGGGAAAGAGCAAAAATTCACTATTAGGTTCGGGCGAGAGGTTACCTTATCAATGGACAGAGGAAAGGAGGTTTCATAAATGCATTCGCTTTCTAAAAATGCCCTCCTTTAAATGCAACATTTACCGTCACTGCAGGCCGATGGCACAGGTAGCCTCCTGCTAGAGAACTTTTTACCCCCGGCCCAGGAGCTCTGAGTGACAGGGCCCTTCAGCCCTCAGGTTTGACAGCCCTGCACTAGGTAGGCCACTGCTAGACTGTTCTGTTCTTTCAGCTCTTCTGATTCGAACAGAAACAGAGACAGGGAATGAACAGAGTGTGCAGCAAATCCTTTCTACTCAGTCATGAGGAGACAACATGGGCCAGCGGCATGGCACCAGAGTGGGAGTCAGGGGCCTGGCTTCTATTGCTGCATCTCTCACTGACCTGCTGTATGACCTCAGGCAAGTCACTTCACCTCCTTTTTGGGTTCAGACTCATGATTTTTGAATGCTTAGGGATGACAACACTGAGCACCAGATCAGGGCTGTAAACATACGAGTCATTGGCCACACACAGCCTCTGGGAGCTTACACTCCAGGTTTCTCTTCTTGCACCTGTTCCTTATCTGCAAGCAGAGGGCACTTTCCTTTGTGGAGCACTTTGAGGTTAAGAGGTGAGAACTGCTATATAAGAGCTGAGCATCATTCTATGGATTTTTTGCCAAGATCTGGAAGTTTTGCATTCGCCGCGAGTCATTTCATAGAATCATAGAATATCAGGGTTGGAAGGGACCTCAGGAGGTCATCTAGTACAACCCCCTGCTCAAAGCAGGACCAATCCCCAATTAAATCATCCCAGCCAGGGCTTTGTCAAGCCTGACCTTAAAAACTTCCAAGGAAGGAGATTCTACCAACTCCCTAGGTAACGCATTCCAGTGTTTCACCACCCTCCTAGTGAAAAAGTTTTTCCTAATATCCAACCTAAACCTCCCCCACTGCAACTTTAGACCGTTACTCCTTGTCCTGTCCTCTTCTACCACTGAGAATAGTCTAGAACCATCCTCTCTGGAACCACCTCTCAGGTAGTTGAAAGCAGCTATCAGATCCCCCCTCATTCTTCTCTTCTGCAGACTAAACAATCCCAGTTCCCTCAGCTTCTCCTCATAAGTCATGTGTTCCAGACCCCTAATCATTTTTGTTGCCCTTCGCTGGACTCTCTCCAATTTATCCACATCCTTCTTGTAGTGTGGGGCCCAAAACGGGACACAGTACTCCAGATGAGGCCTCACCAATGTCGAATAGAGGGGGACGATCACGTCCCTCGATCTGCTCGCTATGCCCCTACTTATACATCCCAAAATGCCATTGGCCTTCTTGGCAACAAGGGCACACTGCTGACTCATATCCAGCTTCTCGTCCACTGTCACCCCTAGGTCCTTTTCCGCAGAACTGCTGCCTAGCCATTCAGCCCCTAGTCTGTAGCGGTGCATTGGGTTCTTCCGTCCTAAGTGCAGGACCCTGCACTTATCCTTATTGAACCTCATCAGATTTCTTTTGGCCCAATCCTCCAATTTGTCTAGGTCCCTCTGTATCCTATCCCTGCCCTCCAGCGTATCTACCACTCCTTCCAGTTTAGTATCATCCGCAAATTTGCTGAGAGTGCAATCCACACCATCCTCCAGATCATTTATGAAGATATTGAACAAAACCCGCCCCAGGACCGACCCCTGGGGCACTCCACTTGACACCGGCTGCCAACTAGACATGGAGCCATTGATCACTACCTGTTGAGCCCGACAATCTAGCCAACTTTCTACCCACAATTCATAGTGCATTCATCCAGCCCATACTTCTTTAACTTGCTGACAAGAATACTGTGGGTGAATTTCCCAGTCTGCAGTCCAGAAACATAGGTGCTGGAACTAGGAGGGTTGGGGGTGCTGCCGCATTCCCTGACTTGAAGTGGTTTCCATCATATACAGGGTTTACAGTTTGGTTCAATGGCTTTCAGCACCCCCACTATAAAAATTGTTCCAGCGCCCCTGTCCCGAAACACCAAATTTGAAAATCATCCTTTTTTATTTTAAACAAACAAAAAAACCCACCAAATTTGAAAATCTTTTTTCTCAAAATTTTTAACATAAAAATTAATTGGTATCTGAACCTATGGCATGATTCATTTCTCTGAACAACACTACACTCGTGGGTGCCCTTCACAATAGCCAAACAATACAGCACAAGGAGAATCTAAGTGAATGGAAAGTGGAATTTAATGGCAATATTCTGCTTCTGTTATGCACACAAAACATCTGCATGGGTCATTGGAATAAAATGTACTTAGCCTGGTATCTTGTCATTTTGCTGGATGGAAAATGCCTGACTCAGATCAGCCTTGACAGCTTTTGTTTCCACCAGATTTTGTTAATGAATTCCAGTGTTACCACTGGAAAAATAAATTAAAGTTCACCTTTAAAAGATCAGGGATGAAGTCCTTGTGCATTTTTCACACAGGCAAAACTCCACGCTAGTGGGAGCCAAGCACTATGGTCTATATTAAACAGGAACATATTAGCACAGTTTAAGTGCGAGAGAAAATTCATACAACTCTCTTGCTGAGATTTCAAGGAGTTTGGACAGATAAACCCAGTATTGGAAGCAACAGAATGCAGCCCTTAGTGCAATCTCGTTAATATGGCAATTGGAAATGTGTTTGCATTGCTTTTAGTGCCTACGTGCAGAAAAATGAAAGATCTCTGGAGATGCTTTTTCTCTACCAGATTTGATTTTGTCTGAAATGTTTTTTTAAAAAAGGCTTATAGAGCTGAAGTCTCTTTAAGACACATCTGACCACATAGCTTTTAATGCTTTCTGGTATTTTAACCATTAGTGCTAGTGGTATATTAGTTCTTCCTTCACTAGGATGTACCATACATTTAAAAACATGACACAATCAGATTTCGCTCACTGGGACGGACAGATGTAAATGCACACACACAAACACATTTTTCATGGCATGTCTTTTCTTTCATTTTCAGTAGTGGGAAAAATATGTATGAAGAAAGGGAATTCAAGCATCAGAAAACTTCCTGCATAATCTGACTAATAATTAATTTGACCATCTCCCTGCTGCTGCTGCTGATTCATCATCCATTCTCTGGCAAAGACAGACAATTATTCTCAAGGTTCTTACAAACGAGTGAAAGCAGAATAAATTCTCTTCTTTCACAGTCATGCTTGTAAGCGATTTTGATGTCTTGTCTCCTAAAATTCCCAGCATTTGCCATTATTTTTAGTTTGCTACCAACAAAATACATTTTTAAAATCAACTAGAAAATAACAGAGTAGCATTCCCCCCCACCCTGAATGATTTTTCTTCACGTATTTTCATTGTGTGCAATTACAACAGAAGGGAAAAACATTGTGGAATTTAAAGTTTTGCTCTATCGGATGACAAAATCCTTGCAAACAAAAACCATCTGACATCATGCAAATTAATTATGCAAGAAACTACTATACTAGGTCCTTAAAAATACTGTCAGCAAACAAATAAAAATCCTCTCCATTAAGATCTGCTAACAGCTAGTCCAATTTTCGTTTCTTTTAAAAGACTAGAGACATTTCATCTCTATACTAATTTGCTTTGTGCGTGGGCGGAAAACAGGGAACATAACCAAGACAATATTGCTATGCCTCTCTGTATTGATCCAGGCTGATGGCTGCTAATGTAAATACATAATTTGGCACTTACAAGAAGGGCCCATATTAGGATACAGGGCCCATTTCAGGACAGTGGGCCTTCTTCAGCTTTAAAGCTCCATCTGCCAGCATTGCTGCTAGAGATGTCAGCCGGAAGAGCTGTAAAGTGCAAGGAAGCAGACCCTGTACCTGCAAATCCTCTGCTTGCACAGAAACTGCTCTGCTCCATTTTCTAGTGTAAGATCTGCCTAATAGAGGTTGAGCTCTAGGATGACAACACAGAAAGAGACTGGCAAATTAGCTTTTGGAGAATTGTCTCTTACCTGCAAAGCAACATTTAGCCCAGTCCCACAGATTTTGATAGCATCCTTTCCTTACTGGTATGGCTGCAAAAGCAATGATGTCATGGGGAGGAAGCAGTTAGTCATGTGACTGCATCCTCCCACTCTAGGGTATCAGCTGGGGGAGAGAGAGAGAGACAGTTTGTAATCCTGCAAGAATCAGTTGAGGCAGTGAAAGCTCGATCACCCTTTTCTACACATATGTTGTGATTTACAAAGCTCTATTAATTAAAATGGATGACTAGCTATTTCATACCCAGGTTGCTTTTCTAAAAAGGATTATGATTTTGTCATAGCAGTAATAAATCATTGTTAATGAAGAAAAGTTAAGTAACTATGAACTCATGTGTCCATATGTTATGAGCAATATTTCTGTTTATTTCACAGCAGTGCCCCAAGGCCTCGTTACATAATTCATAAAGATGAAAAGTTACTAACCACAGTAGTTTGAAAATGGCACAAACCACAAATTTCATAATCTCTTGCTATCCTCTGACATGCTTCTCACCTTACCCCTTACCAAGTCTATCAAAAAATGCAGTTGCAAAAAACATCTTTTTCTCCCACCATTTCACACTCTCATTATGTTGGATCATATTAAAGAAGTTCTGTATTAAAATCACAAATGAGTTTGATTCCCCATAGTTTAAATTCCAGGGTATTACTAATTAAGAGGTCTCTTGGTTTTTGGTACTGTTTCTCTCCCTCTCTATGTGAAACTTGCAAGCTGCTAATTGTGTTAGTACATTCTAAGACAGAGTCTGTTCTCAAAGCAATTCTTTGTAACAACAACTATTCACACAGAGAGACTCAAAGCAATACTCTGTAACAACAGAAACAGCACCCAGAGACTCCCCGCCCTTTTGTTGTATTCATCTTGCTTTGTTAACAATTGTGATTAAAATAGAGATAGAGGATGTATGTGGATGGATGCTTGGTGTGGATAATAACTGAATGATCAGGGAGGTGCCAGCCTAAGAATCCAGTGTCCATCGGCTGAAGAAGGCGTCAAGTGGAAATAACCAGAGGACCCCCGGAGGGCAGACTGGAATCCACCCAACAGCCTCAAGAATGGGAGAACTAAAGAACAAGGTAACATCTGGCAGCACGGAGCCGTCAGGAATGTGCCATCTGCTGATTGATTCAGCAACAGCATGATGAAGCAATTCCCATGGACTGGCATAGGAAGAAATTCCTATAAAAATGGACTCTAGAAAGTGAGAACTTTGAGGTCTGATTCTGCAAACCAACTTCCAGGAGCATTAGATGTGCATCTGACAAGGCCCTGCTCCCTCCTCATGTCCAGGCCACCTGGCCAGTGGCTCAGCATGAGCGACTCTAAGGCTGGTAACTATGATAACAACCTTGCAGAACCTGTGTGTGTATGAATGAATGTGTGAATATATATGAAATTGAATAGAATGTTATAGCTATAACTAACTGCTTACTATGATTCTTTCTGTTTTGCCTTGTTCCCCTTTAATAAGATCCTGCTGGTTTTTATTTTATTGGTATAAGAGTTGAACCCTTTAACTGACTCCCTTTATCTTCCGCATCATGTTCAAGCTTCCTATCCTTACCTCCAAAGTTCAATACCTCCCTCCAGCTATGTTCTGATCTCTTATTCCCCCATTTTGCTTGCCCATGCCTAACCTCTCATTTTTGTATTCTTCTCCTACTCATCTTTCTCCCCTCTCTCTTCCACGCTGCCCCTTGTACTTGAAATTGTTCTTTTACTATGTGCCACATGTTTACCCTCTTGTTTGTCAAATTTCTGTTTAATTATTTTCCATGGAATCTTTTACTGACAATTCACTTAAAATACATTAAATAGCTTAAAAAAACCCCAAAACAAACAAAACCCAAAACCCACAATCTTCATTGCTCCGACTTCCAAATCATTGGTCATCCAGCAGATCACATTTAGAACCATTCTCTAAGGAAAAGTTTGGACTGAGTTTTAGTCTAATTACAGTACTATTCTGAGCACACTGACAGTTCTCTAGTTCTAAATAAACTTTTTTTTGGTAAGAATTGTGTACGCCTCTAGATTTACCTTTCACAGTACATAGTTCCCAATGAAATTTTACAAAATATACTGTATATACATAATTGTGTAGGAGCATGTTACCAAAGTTTTTGTTTTATTATAGCATTATGCTCACATTATTCATCCTCCCTTATTTGAATATAGCCTTAATGATCTTCAGTGAAGACTTTTTCAATGCCAAACAGGAGAGTAAACACAGCAACATTTAAGGTGTTGTCTTAAGTATTGCACTTTTATTACAATATTCTCTTTGTATCCTCCACAAGTCTCTCACTCACTTGGAATATGCATTTTGAACTGGTCCTCAAGTCCACTAGTCTCCTCATGGTCAAAGCCTTCCTCAAAATCCACTTCTATTGTGATACCTATGAAAAGTTAGCTACCTAACAATAGGTAGGCTAGAATAGTATGTTTGCTCTCAGGGAATCATTAGCAGGCTATAGAGGGGGCACACAGGGGGATTCCACCCATACCTTTTTGGGTTGACAAAACAGTTCTGCAGCAGTTCTCTTTGCATTCATGTAGAACATCTGAGGCAGGCCAAACAAATAGCCAGCAGGTCCATAACTATGTATACCCAACTGGGCCAAATCCTTAGGTAGGGACTGCATAGCAGGAGTTACTGTAAATAGCAAACTGGATTAATGACTTCAGAATGGCTACACAGCTGCTCCAAATCTGGGCTCTAGGTTGAAGGAAGTGCCTGTCTCCCTGGTTTCTCATGCAGATCCTCTGACGAAAGTCCATTTACATGGACTTTGCATAAGAGCAGAGCTTGGCACTTAGTCTCCTATGTCTGGGTTTTCTCAAACATTTTCATTGCGTGGACCACATCTTAAGAGAGAGACTGGCTTATGATCCACCTCCCTGCACATGATCAGGCAGATCACCTCTCCCCCATCCTCATTTATAATCATGAAAGAGCCCTGTGCCAATTACAACAATTGTGACCATGGAAAAGTAGCAGTAGGAAAGTTTTTAGGGTAGGACGTTCAAAAGAGCTCAGTGCTATCCTAACTCTGCTCTACCTGGAATCAGGAGTAAAACTCCAATTGATTTCAATGGAAGCAGCTAGGCTGTCCCATCTCTTGAAAATCCCATGATTAAGGTACCTGGAGTTTCGTTTAATGGAGTTTAGCAGTTCAAAATAAGGAGAGCAGGTACCATGTGACCCATCAGCTCCTTATGGGCCACAGCTGAGGAACATCCTATTACATACAAAATAATCCTAGTACCATAACCCTGGCCATAAGCAAGGGAGTGGATGGCTCCAATCAAATGAGCATACACCAAATGGCTCTCTGTGTATAGAGAAGCTTCTACATTAATGGTCTGATTCTTCCCTTCTTCTGTATTAGTCTCACTGAACTCATCCCAAAGTTTTATTCTCTGCCTATCACATCCTTGATGTGTATTTTTAGTATGATGGGCTCATTACTAATATGCTGAAGGATTTAAGGGGCAAAATAACTAATTCACCATAAAAAATAAAATTCTACCAGCTAGATGTTTCTGTAGGTTACAAACACACATGCAGCTAAAATATCCTGTAAAAGCTTTAAATAATCTGCTCAATTTATAGTCTGATATTGAATGGTGAAAAAGCAGTAGTACTGTATACATAATGTTTTTTCCTTTTGGGGGTGCGGTAGGGGATAGTTTTGTTTTCCCTAGACCAAAAGTTCTTGAGTATTTTAAACCTTCTCCCCGTAACTGGAACCTTTTAAAATCTCTCCAGTCTTCTACTTGTGGGGCTCCTCTACACTTAAAAAGTATACTGGATTCGTAAGGAACATAGTGTTCTTCCCTGGGATAAAATTTGGAATTTTATTATCCTCAACAGGACCTATAGTTAACAACATACATAATCATCTAAGCCTTAGAAGAACCTTGTCATCGTTATTTAACACTTACCTTGAACGATCATCTTGCAATATATTTACCACTGTTTGAGTAAAAGAGATACATAAAACTTTGTTCTCATACCATGTTGCAGTTCCAACATATCCCCTTTAACTTTGTTGTTGATCTTAATGGCAGCAATGAGTGACGGCTAAAACTTCCAAAGGCTATTTCCAGTAGACAGGTTAAAAATAGTCTAGCTCTATTATACCCATAATGCCTTGTAAACAGTGAACTGAGAACAGCGTACGTCCAGTGCTATAAATCCCCTCTGAGCTTATGCTGCCCATGGTTACACAGATACAATCAGGTCCCCACGCTTCTGCAGCATAGTGATCCCCATGTGTATTGTATATTCATTTTCAAATTGAATGCATATTCTTCCGAAGAAAATGTCCTAGTGTGGCTTAGTAATAGGTCTGTCAAGCTAGGAATGGAACGCAAAAATTAACTTATCCTGTAAATCTTACTTCTGTTTGAAGTGATTTCCATCTAGGAACTATGATGCTCAATAAGTTGTTAAAGAAGTAAAAGTAGTAGTAAGTAGTATGATGACGCTGTCTGCAGAGCACAAATTAAACCTTAGCAAGGAAATTTTGAACAGCCTTTTCTCTTCAGAGAAATTGCTCATCATAATACAAAAGTAGCAAATAAGCCCAGAAAAGATCTTAACCGTGACCCTCTGATGCAGATGAGAGCTTGTTTTCAAGGGGAGGTATTAGTGCTAAGGCTTCAGGACTTTATTCCCATACATGGCACTCTGGATCCATTTCAAGCCTTCAGGGTAACCTTTCTGGACTGATTGGTTTAACTATTAGATGAAAGTTTATTATAGTGATGTCATCTAAATAATGCTCTACAGCCCACGAAATTGCTTTGTAAAGGTATTATAATGACTTATATGTAATTATTTCAAAAACATCTTATATTGTGGGACATAACAAAGCTCTATTTGTATTTATAGTAAATTATTTTATTCTGTAAAAGAAATACTTTCCAAATAATACAAATGACACAATTGTACAAAACTGTGACAAAAACAAGAGAGATGAATACTGAATATTATAACTGATTACCACATCAAAAGAGTACTCGTTACAGCAGTCAATCTTGGACTCTCAAAACATTCTGGTGATACTGTACCATTAAAAAAAACAACAACAGGAACATTCGCCATTAGATACCGCACTGTTATTTCCTAGTCTAGGTATAGGACAAGTCTGTGACATCTCAGATATCACAGTGCGTACCTGTTGGTAAATACTGCCTTTTTAATGGCAATCACTGTAAAGGAGACAGATCTATTTCCTCTCACGCACTGGGACATTCAGGTAATGAGCACTTAAAGAGTTGGTGTTCTCAGACTTTCATCCCAACACAGACTAAAACATTGGTTTTTAGTTATTTATTTTAGTAAGTATTTATTTTTGTTGGCTTATATTCTGTTCATTTTTTGAATCTCTCTTATTCAGGCTTGAGACCCTTATCTACAGCTACCAATACCACTGTGAAGAAAAGAGGCTTGAAAGCAGTTAGTATGATAAAGCCAAATATTCTTTTTTCATGCCAAACTGGATGAATAGGAAGCTTACAAACACTATGTCAGGTAAAAAGGAATATAATTTAAAAACACAAATGTCTGTGTTACTAATAATGTTCAATTACTAATCTGTTTGGGTTTTTAATATAACATACTTTTGCTATTTATATTCTGCTTACTTTCCACAGCTTGGACAATGAAAATAGACCCAGTCAGTTTAACTTTTACGTTCTCATACTCTTACATAATGCTACAGTACATGAGTCCTAACACCGCAGGGAATGTTTACTTGTTTCTAAAAATAAATGAAAACAAGCTACTGGTCAGAGATTTTGCAATTTTGTTAGCTTTTTACAAAACCTAAATTTGGGGCCAAATCTGTCCTGACGATGTCCCTTGAACCGAGAGAGACCTTGATTTTCACACTGGATGTTCCAACATTAGGTTAAATAAGTCTTGTGTGGGGTGCCCTTCTCCTTAGGTAATGCACATTAGAAAATATTAGAAACTGCCTATAGTAGCTCAGTAAGAAGCATTTTTACATACTTGCAAGATGCAAGGACACAAAACTGGCATTGTCGGGAATTTAGGGTGACAGTCCTATGTTAAAGCAAATGGTAACAAATAAAATCATTCCTGGCCAAGTTGTAGTTGGCCCAGCTGCCAACCAAGTGAGCTATTTCTTCCAGAGTTATAAGCCCTGTTTCTGAAAAGCATCAGGAAAGCAAAAACTTACACATGTGCCTAACTCAAAGCACCTGCTTAAAAAGCTATGCGCATGTGTTTAACCCCACTTCTGAATAGGGATGCTTTCCAGAATATAGGACTTAAGTACTTCCTGAATGGGGCCACAATCTTTAAAACTACTCGGATGCTATATTCTTTTACTGGTTTTATTAATATGGGAAGTCCCCTCCCCCCCCATTTCCATCTTTATTAAATCATAGCAAAACAAAGACCTGCCACCCTTTTCCTTTCCCCCGTTTAAATTGAAAATCTAATTAAAAATATAAAGATACATTAAACACAACTGAAATGAGAACAATCTGTTAGTGCACAGTAAGAACATGCAAATGAGTTCTGCAATGTTGAATGGCATTTTTAATCAGTATTAAAAACATTGCAGGTGATAATATTTTGCTATAACACAGACAGTGCTAAAGAATACAATTTACATGATAGGATACAGATAGTAAAGCTGATAAAAGTGACAAATTTAGAACATAGTATTTTCATTTCAGGTATCAGAAACAAAACCAGCTCAATGGTTCCATTCTACTGTATGACGAATACTGAAGAACAAAATTTCAGTCTTAAAATACATCTTAAAGTAGGTATTTTCCTTCAAGGAAAAATGTGCTATAAATAAATTACAATACAGTGAATTTGCCTGAACTCACTTTGTTTCTGTCTTCCAGCCTTTAAATCAAATAAAACAGCATAAAAACTGTACACACTCTTAACAGGATAGCTGATCTTTTATAAAATAAGTTGTCTTCAGAGATGTCAATTTCACAACAAGGAAAAACCAAGCCTTGTTGCAGTCACTATTATAAAATATATATATGTGTGTGTGTGTGTGTGTGTGTGTGTATATATATTTATATAATTTTTTACTTTTACTTTTTTTACGTTTTTATTTTTTACAAAAGGTGTATATTAATAGTATTTTGCACAAACTTTTTAAAAGAAATTTAGCTAGTCTAATAATTTCATTAAAATAAAACAGACAGATAAATACTTCATGTTTACAATGCAACCTGTTACACATCATCAGCTGGCAGAGGAGGTATGTTAATCCTTGGTCTTGTAAAAAATGCTATCTTCTCTCTGTCATTGAAAAAATAGAGATAAAAAGTAGTCAAACAAATGCTTATATACAGACTTCAAGAAACTGAATTTGTTTCAATCTTTATTTAGCTCATTAAATTCTTCAGATCAAATATTTATTGAGGTGTTTATAAACATAGTAAACCGGGCTCATATTGTATAGCTATAATAAATAAATAATAATAAATACCACCTAGCCCTTTATATAGCACTTTTCATCAGTAGCTCTCAGTGCTTTGCAAAGGAGGTCAGCATCATAGAATCAGTCTTTTGGAAGAAAAAAAAAGAACTAGTATCCACTACTAGCTATACACGATTGAACTAAATGGGGAATACAGACAAATTCCTCGACAATATAAACCACAGACACTATTACTTTTTGGATGAAAGCTGCCCCAGAGTACACAGAACCACACAAGGCTCTACACATCGGCTAAGCCTTGCATAGTTCCTCTTCACTGGACAAAACTGCACTGTTTCAGTTTTTACTGACAACACATACAGAAAGTAACAGACTATTTCTGGATGCATTCATATCTAAAATAAGGAAATTCTTATTCTTTTCACTTTTTTATTGAGCAAACACCACAGACAGCAGATTAAATGTGATTAGAAACTATCCATGGTTTCATCTCTGCATACCAGCCTGTATATTTGATTTATTTCCTCCCTGCCTTGTGTTCCCCAATATGCAGGATTTAAGTTGGCTTCATTATTACAGGAATTAGAGAGCTATCAAAAACCAACCCTGCAATTTCTGCTCTCCTGAGGTCCTGCCTGTCAGCCTAGGAGAAAGGGATTTTTGACAGCATCTCCCAAATGAAAAATGAAATTAACATTTGACATAAGAACTGTAAGCAGAGGAGGAAGGGATGAAGAAGGATACAAAGCACAGAGATTTCTGGAAAGAGCAGTTGGGAAACAGGACTTTGGTTTGAATAGTAAGAACAAACAGTTATGGGTACAATGCTGTTTACTAGAGTACATATAGAACATTAACTAATCGACTGTGCATATAGGGATGCAACTGGTTCCTTGGAGAACTTAAACCATGTTAGCTTGGAGCCCAAAGAATATGGTGGTGTTAGTAGCTGCCCGAATTAGAATTATAGCCTAAAAATGTGTGTACATAAATTTGGACATTCTCTTTTTGTACTACAGCATTTTTTTATTTGCACGTTGGGTGACAGCGCTTCTTCACTTCGGTTTTTAGTCTTTGTACCATGAATTGCTCAAAAGAAAAGCACTCTAATGAAGACAGGCCCACATCAATATATAAGTAAAGGTTATAGATACATAGGACACTGCACAGTGAAGCTAGGTGGTTTGGAGCTACTATAGTAATACATTAGTACATTACAACCAACAGAGACCGGTAAAGATTAAACATGTGCTATTTTCAATACAGATGTTATTGCTTACCTAAAAGTCTGCACCTGAATAGGCTCTTTCTGGTTTTGTCCACGCAGTAGGTATACTTCTTTGGATGCTTTCTTTAGCATTTTTTCAGCTACTTGTTCTTGGTGATGTTCAAATTTGGTCTGTCTTGTCTGAAAAGTATTAAAACCAAACTAAAAATGAATAGCTGGAAACATATGGAAATGAAGACATCTGTTTAAATAATATGCTTTCCCACTTCATCTCAGTGAAACCAGCCAAACACAAGGTCTGAAATAGCTAGACTCCCCAGAGCCACAGGACTGTTTTCGTCCCTAATGCTCCTGAGAAAGATGTGTTAAATTCCACGTAGTTTACTGTATTTCGATCTTTCAAATGAGACCATAAACTAGAGATTATGTGTGCTCTATGTGGGCACTGAAAATCCAATGGCAATTTTTTGTAGTTTGCCCCAGCATGCTTTGGTACACTTCCCTTTCCCATCAATGGGAATTACAGTATGCATACACAGTAAGAGGAAATTATGCAGAACACTCATTTATGATAAAATATCAAATCAGTGGATATTCATCCAGAGGCCACGTGGGGAAAAATGCATTGCGATTCCCCTACTAAATATCTATAACTTACAGAAATATCAGAAAATGCTTTTAAAAATACCAGAAAAATCAAACTTTTGATGGAGAGTTTTAATGTCTCAGACACATTAAACAGTTCCATCCTCCAGTAATTGTCACCAATGTGGTATTCAATAATGATCAATGAACTGATGTTTTCATGAGGGTAACAACAAGGGCATCTGGGGTGAAATTGTTTATTTGAAATCATGTAACATTATAGAGGTCCATTCATTTAACTTCAGCACTTCCAAGGTATACTTACCATCAGGCAGGCTTTAATCAAGGGTTCTGAGTATGCCCAACATAGAGCCCAAGAAACCATACCTGTCTCTCTGCTTCCTTCAACAAATTTCGGAATCGTTCGTCCCGAAGGACCCAGTGGGGAAGATCAGTTTGCCCTCTGAGTTGGGCATCTTCCAGACGTTGCTTCAACTCTCTCAAAACACATATCTCCTCATTCAGTTGTCTCTGTCTAGTTCTGGATGCCTGGAGATCCAGCTCCAGGTCTAGGGATGTCCTTGCCATAAGCTCAGCCAAAGAAGATCTACAAGACTGCTGGATTATTATAATTCAAATAAAACACACAACAGAGATGTTATTCAGAACATGTTATATTGATATATTCTTAGCTGATTCAGGCAGACATTTCATGCATGTCTTTAACTCTTCTGGCACGGAAGTTTTGGAAATAACGTACCAATCTCACTGTGACAAGACTAAACATATTTTGTATTTCAGGTATACTATTTCAATTCGTGTTTGATGGCAGATCCAAATTTTGGTCTCAAAAAACTAACCACCTTTTCCAAGTAAGATGTCTTAGTCCATAAATATGCATAGGGTTGTGAACCAAGTGTTCTTATTTACATACCTTCTGCTGCCATCATGAAATTCTTACTGTTAAATGATGACTTCAGGAATAGCTTTCAGCAAAGGGTGATGTACAAACTACACCACTCAGGAGTAAACTCAAAATGCATTGTGACTCAGGAGACACATCCTGAGTAAAAACTCCTTCCAAGCTTCCTCCTTGCTCTGAAGGTGGTAGCAATTTGCTACTCATCTCTTCCAGCAATAAGTTACGACACCTGCACTGGCCAGAAAATATGGGGGATGAAAACAAGGCTCCGCACACTCCCTGCCCCCCTACTCTGGTAAGAGACTAAAGGGGCACTTAACCTTGCTTACTTCTGAACACCTAGGACCAAAGTCTAGGTGGACCACAGAGGGTTGTGACCGGGATTTCTAATTGGTCTCACCGCACTTTGTGGGTATGCAGCCAAGCACAGTCTTACCGATAGCATTTTAACACACTGGATAATTAAACCAATCCATAATCAGAATTGATTTAAATTGGTCATTAGGTGACAAGCAAGTTTTTGCAGTTGTTTATGACTGTATCTCAAATATCTGTCTCTTCTCCTAAAAAAAACCCAATTAATTTATTACATTACAGTATCAGATGCTTCATAAAAATTGTCTTAAATACACCTTTGAAATCCAGGTCAAAGTACTGCTGCTTCACTTTGTAAAAAAGGTCTCAGCAGAGAAAAATCCACATGCTCATATACTGTAGTATACCTGCTTATAGCGCAAAGTACGCCTTTCCAATGTATTGCGGATGAAGGGTGATTTCCTTGGCAGGGTTGAACTGTCACTGTCACTACGATACAGCTGATTAAAAAAGATATTAAACATAAATGGACATTTATTCATGGTTGCTTTGGAATCACAAATGTTACAAGCTTTTAATTGGAAACAATGCTAGACAACAGAATACTTTTCTAGGACACTTGGGATTTACTTACATTAATGGACAAAAGTTCTCAGACTGCATCATAAATTCATACTTGCCTTCACTTTAAAAAAATTCTGTTGTGCAGTTTCTGAACAATGTTTATTTGTTAAAAGATGGTGCACGTGCTTCACTATGTTTCTTTTTAAATTGCCAACAGATTGTTGTGGTTGGCAACAGTGATCTACCATCAAAAGTGTTTATTGTTGTGTATAACAAGCCAATCTCCTTAGCGTATTTGCAAGAAGGTGGCATGTGACCAGGATTCATCACTGAATTTGGTCCGCTGGTGTCATAAATATAAAGGGAAGGGTAAACCCCTTTGAAATCCCTCCTGGCCAGAGGAAAAATCCTCTCACCTGTAAAGGGTTAAGAAGCTAAAGGTAACCTCGCTGGCACCTGACCAAAATGACCAATGAGGAGACAAGATACTTTCAAAAGCTGGGAGGAGGGAGAAAAACAAAGGGTCTGTGTCTGTCTGTGTGATGCTTTTGCCGGGGACAGAACAGGAATGTTGTCTTAGAACTTAGTAAGTAATCTAGCTAGGTATGTGTTAGATGATGATTTCTTTAAATGGCTAAGAAAATAGCTGTGCTGAATAGAATGAATATTCCTCTCTGTGTGTTTTTTTGTAACTTAAGGTTTTGCCTAGAGGGATTCTCTATGTTTTGAATCTAATTACCTTGTAAGGTATTTACCATCCTGATTTTACAGAGATGATTCTTTTTTACTTCTATTAAAAGTCTTCTTGTAAGAAAACTGAATACTTTTTCATTGTTCTAAGATCCAAGGGTTTGGATCTGTGGTCACCTATGCAAATTGGTGAGGATTTTTACCAAACCTTCCCCAGGAAGTGGGGTGCAAGGTTGGGAGGATTTTGGGGGGGGGGGAAGACGTTTCCAAACTACGTTTTCTCAGGAACCCAGATAAAGTTTGGTTGTGGCAGTGGAAGTCCAAGGGCAAAGGGTAAAATAGTTTGTACCTTGGGGAAGTTTTAACCTAAGTTGGTAAAGATAAGCTTAGGAGGTTTTCATGCAGGTCCCCACATCTGTACCCTAGAGTTCAGAGTGGGGAAGGAACCTTGAGAGCTGGTTAGATCATTAGCTTTCCCAGCCAAAGCTGGGTACTGACAGCGAGCGCGACATGAACAGTGATCCATGCCAATGTAAGGGGACTGTTGGCCCCTTACTGAAAGTTAGTGGGTTTTTTTGGCCCTCTCCCAGTATCAAAAGAAAGGGCCAATGAGAAATCAAGACCCTGAGACAGACAATCCCCAGGGCCAATGCTCCAGGTCAGTCTGATTGACAGGGCAGGCCAGCCAATGAGGGAGTTGGGAGTCCAGGGTCCTGTCCCTCGGTGTGAGCTTCCAGGAGCAGAGTGGGTTGGAGGCAAGGAAAGAGCAGCAGCCAGAGCCAGAGAGATCCAGAGAAGCAGCCCGGAGAGCAGAGCTGGGAGGCAGAGCAGCAGCCGTGCTGAGGCAGAGTGGAGCTGCAAGTGGAGCAGCCCGGAGCCGGGTGCGGTGAGCAGCTGGGGAGAGTGAGGGGGGACCCTGGGCAGGGGGCCCAGCGCAGGGAGACGCCCGTGGCCAAGAGGCCTTGCAGGCTGGACTTGGGAGGGGATTGTAACCCCGACGGGGGCAACGCTGGGAAGAAGGGTCCTGCCACCTAGAGCCTGAGGGCGTGTGGCCACCCCCAGAGCGAGTGTATCACCACAGCACAGCCACGGCCTGGGAAGGCGGCCTTGGACATGTGAGGAACAGACTGAACTTCCTGGACATTCCAGGGACAGCTATTTGTGGTTCCCCCATACTCACAGGGTAGGGTTATAAGTTTTCCTTTAACCTTTCCCATATTTTCCCTAATTTTTTTTAATTAGTTGCTATTTAATAAATCGTATTTGCTTTGAACTATATGCAATGACCAGAGGGTCAGGGAAGCACCCAGTGCAGAGAGAGCACCCCGGTGTGGGGCACTCTATCCCCGGTCCTAAGTGAGCACAACAAGGTTGGGGGGGTCGAGCCCCCCAGGAAACCTTGCCCCAGCCTTGTTGGGGTTATGGGACTCTGCCGCACAGGAGAGTGGAAGGGGAGATAAGGCAGGCCTCTGTATAAAGGGAGTGGGAGTGAGGACTCAGACCTTTTGCTCACCAATTCCATCAGGGTGGTGTATGAGCCAGGAAAGTTCCTCACAACAGTGGGACTATTCCCCCACTTACACCAATGTCACTAAATTACTAGCTTTTCAGATTCAGTGAGGTGTCTGCTTTAAACAGTATATATTAAAATAGTATCTAGCATTACATAGTCCTTCACTTTGGATAGAAACGTGCAGCAATTTTATCTGAGCCTCTTGCAGAATGTGATAACAATGCATTTTCAAGGCGTGTCAAGTGGCTGCTATGTGAGTTATTATTTGTATTATGGTAGCAAGAAGGAATTCTGAACAAGGATCAGAACTCCACGATGTTAGACACCAAACAGACAAAAAACAAAGAAAAGTTATGTTATGGAAGTCAGCAGTATCTAGCATAAGACTCCAAAAGACTATTCTATCATTTAATTCTTAGTATTTTATAGAGAAATAGGTTCCTATCAGTGAACTCTTTCCAGTGATGATAATTTAATGCAGTGTAGAATTTTTGGCTGAACATTAAAAAAAAATATAAATCCTAAATCGTGTAAATATTATGTAAGTATTGAAAAAGCACACTTTAATACACTTTCTGCTTCTGAACGTAAAACCACAAACAATTTCTACTCACTCTGCAAACATACTGACTTCGTGCTCCAGGTGAGAAGGTCTGTGATCGAACAATAGTGCTACTACGAACAAAAGCAGAACCACGGGGCCTTCGGCAGGTTCTCTCTTTTGGAAGAATAGCGACTTCTTCTGGGAAGAGATCTTCTGTGTTAGTTTCTTTATCCACCTAGAATCACAGCCAAAAACAGTACTTTTACTCCACTGACCTCTTCTACAACAAAAGCAGAAAAACTTGTTAGTTATGATCTAGTTGTAATTAATATGTCCAGTGCATGAATCATCTCTCATTTAAGAAACCATAATTCTAAAACCACACAATTCAAAATAGTGGGACTGGTTTGCAAGTGCTAACAGCCTTTCTGCTGGGCCTTAAACCATAAAGAGATTAACATGTAGCATTCTGTAGCCACATCACCAAATCTGCTGGACTGGACAGCTGCCTAAGCTCTTACCTCAATGGATGGAGAGAACTAAATCACTTTTCAGAAAACTGTGCTGATTCTCGGGAAGGGAGCAGCCCCGCCACTAAGTCAGTACAAAGGTAGGGAGAGGAGTCAATCACGAGGAACCCGGAGACTTTGAGGATATCACAGAAAAAATCAAAGCATTTGGAGATTCTGAACATATAAGTTTTGAACCAAGCCTCCAAACTTTTAGATGGCTCACTTAACTGTTCTGTATTACCCAACCACAATGTGACACTGAATGGTGCACCACACTCTGACAGGACAAGTTTCTCAGCACGTGTAAATAGATGTAGTTCCATTGACTTTCTGTGAGTTTCCAGAAGCTGATTTAAATGACATACAGCCTTCAACACACCAAATTTGGTCTGAAAACCAGCTACGTTTATTTTAACACGGTGAAAGTAAGGTAACAAACTTAACCTTTCAGTTTTTACATTTTAAAAATCTTCCACGAATGCGACATTGGTATGAGTATTTGCATTTGGGAATGGCCTTCTCCAAAACACTTCTAGGAAACACAGTTACTGAGTGTAAGTCTATACTCACTCATTATGCAGGAGCAAAAATATTTTACCTTACGAGCTGACAAAGTGATTCTGTTCAACAAGAAACTGGACAAGTATCCCATTATAGGAAGTAAAATTAAGAGACAACACGCAGTTTTCCCCCAAAAGTAACTAAAAAGAGTAAGTTTAACAACTCAATATAGAGTATGATTTTCAGCATTGCAGACAACAATAGGTCAGGGTTCTTGATGCAGCTCTGATTTTATTTTCTGACCAAATGACACAAGTTCAGCTAGTGCCAGTAATGCACAGTGTGCTAGGCATTTGCCCGTCTTCAAGAGTATAGTGTTTTCTCTTCTTACCTTTAGGGGTGGAGGCTGCACTTTACCAGAACTGTATTGACCTGCCTGAACTGCAAACATATGGCCACGTAACGAATCGCCACAACATGCCTCTGGATAAGGTGGGCTGGTCTGAGTGCAATTACATCCACTGTCAACAGATTCTGCTTGCCAACTCCTAAGGACAGAACATTTCAAGGAACTTTCAAGAAATGTGATGGAACTGTGCAAAAATATATGCTGTGTTAATGAATTTCAACATCCAAATCTTCAAGGATAAGTTGCCTTTTAAAAAATTTTGTTCCTGCCGTTCTGATTCATTCCACTTGAATGACGTGATTATCCTATTTGGACCTCTAAGGTACACAGACAAGCCATTAATTTCAGATCTTTCATGTAAGAACCAGCTTTTCTAGTCATCCCAGCCAGTCACTTCCCAGCCTTGAAAAGAGCATTAAAATAAATAAAAGGACAAAATGCCTCTCAAACAACAAACTAACAACATGAAAAACAGTGATGTATAAAATAAAAGACTGCAAAGGTTGGATTATTTAGCTTGTAAAACAGAAGAGCAATAGGAGCACTAAGTGAAGGTATTCAAAATTATGAACACCATAAAGAAAGCGGCCAGTTCCTCTTTTTAAAATCTCTCTTATAACATGAAAAGAAAGGAACATTGTGTAATTAAAAGGAAGAAGAATATAGAACTCCTTAGTTATGCAGTTTATGAGGGCATTTTGTGATGTGATATTCAATATCAAGACTCTGTATAAAGTGGGCAGTGGGAGGGTGGTATCAAATCTCGCTGTTTGTTTTCTGAGGGATTCATCATACCATGTGGCTAGCTTTGGGGGAATACACTTTTTTTTTTAAATGGTTCAGGTCCATCTTTCCGGGACCTACCCCTTTTCTTAAATAGATATAGCTATACCAGATCAGGCTGCTGGTACAGTTAATCTGGTATAATGCCTCCAGCAGCAGATCCTTAGCCAGTTGGAAGTTGGACAATTCTTGACGCTTGCAATGTACACCCGATAGTATGAGATTTGGTTGCACATGTCATTATCTTACCTTGAATAACTCCAAGTATTGTTACTAGATCTACAACTATGCAGTCACTTTTTAAAGTCCAGCCACAATGTTTTTTGCTGAGAATTTCTGCATCAATAAATACAGGTTGATCATGCACTGTGTAATGAAACAGCCTCCCTCATGCAACTTTTATCTAAGACAATACAACCCTAACCTAAAAATATCTTTTTAATACAAGCCAAAGCAAAAATAAAAATGGATAAGCAATATTTAAGGGCCTCTACTATCCTTGTCATTGGCAAAAGCTTTCTTTTCTTAAAAGTGGGTCATTCCAGGAGGTGAGACTGAAAAAGTACTTGCTATATGAAAGGAGGTCCTAGTTTTGAAAATAAAGTTAAAGACTAACCTTTATGGTTAATTTGTTGGTAGGAAAGGTGAAAAAAATATAAGGTTTCTATAAGACGAAGCTAGTAACCTGCACAACTTTTTGATGGGAAAACAGTAATACTAAAATAAGTTGTTCACTTACTGACTCTTGAGAAGTAAGATTCAGCTTTAAAGTAGCTTCGCTGATCTAACTGGGATTCTCAGCCCATATGTCCCTAAAGCAACTAAAAGGGCAGAGGTCTTACAGACCACTCACATATCTCCTGCTCCCAAGAGGAATTTCAATGTTGTCACAATGTGTTTCAAAAATTGACAACCCTGGAACTCATACCACCTATCAGCTATGTTCTACACTCATATATAAAAGACAAATGTCAAAGCATGTCAACATATTTAAGGTGCTAACTTCTGAAATGCCCTTCTTTCAAAAGCCAGGGAAAAATAGCAAAAATCTTCATATAATATAATAGCAATAAAAATAGCAAAAATCTTTGCCCATGGATATGATGCCCCATTCTGCACACCTGCTGCAGAATGTTGAGACCCATAAATCTGAATGAGAAGCAAATACTGTACCAAGTACTAACAACAGAAAAAGCTGTGTGAGCTTGTGAAACAGAAGCATGATCTCATGAGTTTGCCATTTGAAGTGCAGGCCCAGATGAGTCACTCAAAACATATCAGACTGCACGTTGCACTTTAATTCTATTAAATTGCTTACCTTCATTTAGCAATGATTTGGGTTATCCAAAAGCTAGCTCTCTATTTTGAGGACAATTAAATGCAGTTTAACTTTACTCCATAACAATCTTCTTGGTATTCCCCTGTTCCCCAAACAGCATAGTAAATTTTGCCCTCTACTGCAAAGAAAATCTTACCACAATTTTTGAGATGGGAGAAGTCCTCAGAACCAGATCTGGATGGATTATCTATTTCTAAAATGGGTTTTCTGGGAATTTCTAGGCTCCACCTCCTGGGTATACTGATTTAGCAAAGTTGTGGGTGGCAGAGAGTGAAAGGATCCTGCTATAGTAATATATGCCTGGAAAAAGAGTCATGGTTTAGCACTTTCTAGCAGCTGGTATCTCATCAGGACCACAAAAGAACTGAACAGATTAGTCTGCAATGATGTAAAAGCAGAATGGAGCTGAAAAATAAAAGAACTAGCAGGTGAAGTAGCAATTCTGGTATGAAGGTCCTTAAATCTGAATGGCTGTCTAAGAAACAGAGGATTAAAGTTGGAACAAGTCTGCAGTCAAGAAAAGTGGTAACAATTCAAGAAAAAAGTAGTCCTTTTGTTACAATACAGAATCTCAGAGAAGTAGGACTCCATAGTAGCAAGGAGAATCATAGAATCATAGAATATCAGGGTTGGAAGGGACCTCAGGAGGTCATCTAGTCCAACCCCCTGCTCAAAAGTAGAACCCATCCCCAATTAAATCATCCCAGCCAGGGCTTTGTCAAGTCTGACCTTAAAAACTTCTAAGGAAGGAGACTCCACCACCTCCCTAGGCAACGCATTCCAGTGTTTCACCACCCTCCTAGTGAAAAAGCTTTTCCTAATATCCAACCTAAACCTCCCCCACTGCAACTTGAGACCATTACTACTTGTCCTGTCCTCTTCCACCACTGAGAATAGTCTAGAACCATCCTCTCTGGAACCACCTCTCAGGTAGTTGAAAACAGCTATCAAATCCCCCCTCATTCTTCTCTTCTGCAGACTAAACAATCCCAGTTCCCTCAGCCTCTCCTCATAAGTCATGTGTTCCAGACCCCTAATCATTTTTGTTGCCCTTCGCTGGACTCTTTCCAATTTATCTTCTTGTAGTGTGGGGCCCAAAACTGGACACAGTACTCCAGATGAGGCCTCACCAATGTCGAATAGAGGGGGACGATCACGTCCCTTGATCTGCTCGCTATGCCCCTACTTATACATCCCAAAATGCCATTGGCCTTCTTGGCAACAAGGGCACACTGCTGACTCATATCCAGCTTCTCGTCCACTGTCACCCCTAGGTCCTTTTCTGCAGAACTGCTGCCTAGCCATTCGGTCCCTAGTCTGTAGCTGTGCATTGGGTTCTTCCGTCCTAAGTGCAGGACCCTGCACTTATCCTTATTGAACCTCATCAGATTTCTTTTGGCCCAATCCTCCAATTTGTCTAGGTCCTTCTGTATCCTATCCCTGCCCTCCAGCGTATCTACCACTCCTCCCAGTTTAGTATCATCCGCAAATTTGCTGAGAGTGCAATCCACACCATCCTCCAGATCATTTATGAAGATATTGAACAAAACCGGCCCCAGGACCGACTCCTGGGGCACTCCACTTGACACCGGCTGCCAACTAGACATGGAGCCATTGATCACTACCCGTTGAGCCCGACAATCTAGCCAACTTTCTACCCACCTTATAGTGCATTCGTCCAGCCCATACTTCTGTAACTTGCTGACAAGAATACTGTGGGAGACCGTGTCAAAAGCTTTGCTAAAGTCAAGAATACAATACATCCACTGCTTTCCCTTCATCCACAGAACCAGTAATCTCATCATAGAAGGCGATTAGATTAGTCAGGCATGACCTTCCCTTGGTGAATCCATGCTGACTGTTCCTGATCACTTTCCTCTCGTGTAAGTGCTTCAGGATTGATTCTCTGAGGACCTGCTCCATGATTTTTCCGGGGACTGAAGTGAGACTCACTGACCTGTAGTTCCCAGGATCCTCCTTCTTCCCTTTTTTAAAGATTGCCACTACATTAGCCTTTTTCCGGTCATCCGGGACTTCCCCCGTTCGCCACGAGTTTTCAAAGATAATGGCCAATGGCTCTGCAATCACAGCCGCCAGTTCCTTCAGCACTCTCGGATGCAACTCGTCCGGCCCCATGGACTTGTGCACATCCAGCTTTTCTAAATAGTCCCTAACCACCTCTTTCTCCACAGAGGGCTGGCCATCTATTCCCCATGTTGTGATGCCCAGCGCAGCTGTTTGGGAGCTGACCTTGTTCGTGAAGACAGAGGCAAAAAAAGCATTGAGTACATTAGCTTTTTCCACATCCTCTGTCACTAGGTTGCCTCCCTCATTCATTAAGGGGCCCACACTTTCCTTGGCTTTCTTCTTGTTGCCAACATACCTGAAGAAACCCTCCTTGTTACTCTTAACATCTCTCACTAGCTGCAGCTCCAGTTGCGATTTGGCCCTCCTAATTTCATTCCTACATGCCCGAGCAATATTTTTATACTCTTCCCTGGTCATATGTCCAACCTTCCACTTCTTGTAAGCTTCTTTTTTATGCTTAAGATCCGCTAGGATTTCACCGTTCAAGCTGGTCGCCTGCCATACTTACTATTCTTTCGAGAGAGGGTGGGTCATGGAATCCATGTGGACAACAAATCTCAAAGAACCACAATTATCGTAGGGTAAGTAACCGTTATTTGTTCTTTGCGTGATTGTCCATATAGATTCTATTCTTGGTGATTAACAAGTCATTATCTGTTCGTTTGGAGACCTACTTAACAGTGACTGTGAGACAGCCCTTCCAAAAAACATGCATCTGATTTGGAGGCTTCTACCAAAGAATAGTGTCTTGTAGAGGCATGGACCAAGCTCTATATAGTGCTCTACAAATTTCATGTACAGGGACATTGTTCAAACAGGCAGCAGAACGTGCCTGAGCACTAGTGGAATAAACTCTAATATGATCAGGTGGATCTAACCCAGCTAACTCCTAGCATGTCCTTATACAGTTGGAGATCCACTTAGATAACCTCTGTAAGGATATAGGATATCCTTTAGCTCTACTTGCAAAGATGACAAATAGTCTAAGTATGTTCCTGAATGATTTTGTCCTGTCAATATAAAGAGACAGTGCTCTTACTACATCTAGTATGTAAAGGCTGGCTTCCTCCGGGGCTAAGTGAGACTTGGGGGGGAAAATGGGAGGTGAATGGATTGGTTTATATGAAACACTGAGACAACTTTGGGCAGTAACTTGGAATGAGGCCTGGCAGTGACCCTGTCCTTATGAAACACACTGTACAAGGAGAACATGAGGGCCTGAGTCCACCTTACCCTGTGAGCTGAGATAAAGGATATTAAAAAGGCATTTTTAATTGATAGGTGGTACAGGATAGGATTGATAGGAACAGGTGGGCGGTGCTCCTTTCTGCCTGTCAGAGGATGCCAAGATAGCGATAGACTCATGAAAACTCTGAGAAGATCTGGCCTGAGAGCTCAGGGTGGAATCTTGGCTCTCCAGGCACTAACAGAGAGAGACTGACCGGATGGCTGAGGCCTTACAGTAGTCTTCCACTCAGTGTCTGAAGAGGCTCACATTGATCTCTTGAGGAGTGCACTTGGAGAAAGACTGACAAATGGAACATTGCCACTGGATGTGTCCGTCTCCTCTGCACAGTAGACACTGGGAGTGCCCATGTCAATAGACATCAAAATATTGTACAAGGGATAGGTCTTGAATCCTAGAGATTTCGCTTCTGCCACATTTCTATTACATATCGCTAGCCTAACTGAAGTTTTCTAGCATATGTGAATCTTATCTAAGAAGTCATTAACTTTTAGTAGTATATATATTGCCAACAGGCAATTAACTAAGATAAGTAACACTAGCTCAGTGTGCAGAGAAAAGGGGTTCCATCTCACTGCCACAGGTGATAAGAAAGAACTAAGGGATAGTTGGGCCCACTCTGCCCTTTATATCCTCAGATGGAGGGTGTGAGGACATCTAGGGTTGATACAGCCTGTTTGGACACTGCTGGCAAAAAGAATCCAATCTCATGTACACGGGGTATAAGCGTGTCAACAGTGGAATCCATGTGGACAACATATCTTCAGTAAGAACTTAAGCCCTCAAGTCACTCAGGCACTTCCGAAATGTTACCTTACATATGAATAAATTCAGGATCAGTTGAGTACTTCAAAAAGAAATCACCATAATAAGAAAACTCTCAAAAGCATGATGACTCTCTGCTGAGAATTGTAATCCAGCCATGCTGCATTTTACAAGATAGTTATGGGGTTTTATAAAATTCATTAAAATGCTCCGTGGAATCAGTGTTGTGAATGTCCTTAATTTTTGCACATTTCCCACCCTGTCCAGTTGATAGCACTGTATTGTCTCTAGTGTCCAAACTGGATCTTTTTGCTCTTATTGTAAGTGAGAGTAGTTAGGAAAATAGAAGACTGTGGTATTGTTAATGTATAACAAAATCAATCCCTCCCTCTCCCTTCCACCAGAAAATGCATCCTTTTATAGGATAAACAATTCATTTCTAATTTTTATACAAGGTCATACATAAACAATTTAAACGTATAAATGTGTATGGCCCAATCCTGAACACACATGTATAGGTGTTTGCAAGGTCAAGACATGAACTATCTACATTTCAATTTTGTTTCCTCTGCAACATGCAGTTTTATTTCAACTTTCCTTCATGAATACAACAGAATTTTAATTAAAGTGCAAATTATATTCTAGAAAGTGACTGCAACAATGGCACTGCAGGGTTCCCTGCTTTCTGTTTCGCAATATCTCCATGTAAAAGGTACTCAGTTTGTAACAAAAAGTCATTTTCCACCCCCTTCCTAGCTGCCATCCCTGCAAACTCAACCTGGGATCTGAGAGATAAGTTGGGTTCCCTTCTGCCTGCACGTGATGATAGGCTATAATGATCTGATACACTGAATACAGGCAGGGAGCAGAATTCAGA
Source organism: Lepidochelys olivacea (assembly GCF_965140295.1). Classification (NCBI taxonomy): domain Eukaryota; kingdom Metazoa; phylum Chordata; order Testudines; family Cheloniidae; genus Lepidochelys; species Lepidochelys olivacea. Next base: position 134,637,501 of record NC_140411.1, on the reverse strand, counting down.
GTAAGATCTGTTGTTTTTACAGTCATATTTGAGGACAGAACCACAGCGTAAACTTCAGCCAAGATCTTACAATTTCTTTTTGATCAGGGTTTAACCTAATATTTTTACCTCTCTGATACAGCTTCTGCCTGATCTTCCTTTCTTTCAATCTCTAGGATTTCCTCCTCTGTGTACTCCAGTTTCACTCTCTCTTCTGCCAGCTCTCTCTCCACTGCTTCCAGCTGAGCTGTGGTCCTAGCTAATAGGGCTGTCACTGCATCCTGAAAGAGAAAACGGGTTTCAAATGAAACAGCTTAAACCAGGACTTAGCTTTTATGGAGTATTCAGAATAAAAGAAGTGTGTCCTGAATCATGACTTTATACTCACCAGGTGACCAAAACATAAATGCTGTTCAGTCACTGGAACGCTCCAGAGAGGTGGCAGCCTTTCATTGGGAAAGGGTGAATGTTTTACATTTATTTTAAATAGCAATAATAGGATTAGAGTTGAGCACTAGCATAAGTGCTTGCAGGATCTCAGCCTTTATTCTAGCAAAGTGTGGAAAACTGGATAAGATTTGTGATTTCTTTTAAAGATATTGCAAAATGTAAGATATTTTCAGATTCTTGAGGAGTATCAGTGTATACAACTGGAACAAAATACAGCCTAATATTAGTTGTCCTTCACAGAGAAAGGAATTAACCAATTACAATGCAGTGTTCCCTACAATGAAAACGTAAGTTTGATACTTCTATTTTATAAAATACTTTCAAAATACTGTTTTTTAAATCATCATCAAATACTGCAATTAACAGAACACAAAGCACTCTCCCATATTAGAAAGCTATATTTTCTACTAAAATTCAGTGGTTCTGAAACTTTGTATGACCATCCATTTTCTGCAGCCTAAATGCTGCAGATGAGTTGAACAATTAAGCACATATGATGAGCATTGTATTATAATAGAAGAAACATTCATTTTTTTTCTTTTGATGGTAACCCCTCCAACAAAAACAAAGTTAAAATTTCACCTGTGTGTGCAGATAGTATACAAATTCCACACAGGAACAAACAAACAAACTTGTAGAGGATGAGGCTCCACTTTAAGTTAATACCGATTTCACTGGCCATACCGATTTCACTGTAGCTGTATTTCCAGAACTCTGTGGAGTGCTTTCTTCACACTGGTTTTTCTCCTTCACCCTTTGTGGGTCTGAACCAGTGAATATCTGGACAGGATACCAGTGAAGCTGCATCTCAGTGGAACTCTCATGATCAGCCAGGCTAATCTGAGCGATGCCCTGTAAAAACGATAGGCCAAAATGAGCAAAGAATATACTTCCCATTCACAGAACTCTCTCATTTAATAGAAATACTGCATCAAAATAGTACACGTTATGGGTGACCAGCAATGGAAAAAAGTATAAAGTCTCCCTTGTTTTTCTTATTTATGATGTATACCAAAAAACAAACAAACAAAAACAAAAAACACCTTTCTTCCCACACCCCAACCCCACAAAAAAGAATTTTTTTTTTTTAAATTAAGAATCTAATTGCTAAGTTTGATGTTCCTGAGGTTTACTGGATACTGTGTTAGAAAGCTCAGTTCTTTATCTTTTACAAAGACAGCTTTTCGCTCAAGTGTTAATTCATATATTTGAGTTAAATTGTCATTAACGAAAAAATTAATCTGAATAAAAATCACTACTGTTCTCAGTGATTTTTCACCGAGTCTTCCAGCGGTGAAAAACAAAAAAAGATAGATAAGACCAGAATTGCTATGTAAAAAACAAGTAGTAAAAGCTTTCAAGCTTTCCTTATACATCATAAAGAAGCCAAATTGGAAATAAACAAAATTTGTTTCCTTTGTAAGTCACCTTTAGAAGTCCCAAAATTCAAGGGGGCAACAAAGAATGAGGGATGAAGTGACCCTAATTAAATGTTAGCCTAATTCACCCATCTGCAATTTATGCCTTTATCTAGCTAGCCATGGGACTTTATATTTCTATTCTATGAACCTACCAGCAGGGGTCTCTTTCATTGAAATGGGTTATGTAAAAAGTATGGCTTAGATCTCTCACAATACAGGTTGGCTGAAGAAGTGTATCTAACAGTACAGTAAGTTAGTAAATGTGTTCAGAAATTGTAATTTAATTTTAAGCAGATTTTAAAAAAAAAGACTTAATTAGAAAATGTGTAAAGTATTTATTTTATTTGTTTCCATGCCAAAAGTTCCCTAAGGCTCTGTTTGAACAAGTGGACAAGGGACAAATGATTGCAATGAACAAAATAAAATAACATATTGGGAAATAAATTATGGAGACTATAACAATTTTATGTCAATATTGCATACCACAAAGTAAGACACGATTCATTTGGTATATTTGTTGCATCATCCAAAAAAAAGGACTGTCTTGTTCCACAGCTGATATTTATTTTGGCTCAATATTAGAGAAAGAAACATCTTTTGCAGATACTGACACTAAACATCAAAAGGTGGAGGGTTCTATTAGAGAGGTTTGTATTTGTTTTTTAAAGACACAAACATTCCTCCAGAGTAAGCTCTGATAGAGACAGATTAGTTAAGTCAAACAAGGACTGCAAGATGGAAGCTATACAATAACTTTCATATCTTTACTCTTTCCTATATCCGTGAAATATAGGGCTACTTGGGAGAACATTTCTTAGATTCTCTCTCTTGCTTAATCAAGGCCCAATTGAGCTTTGAATCTTTTCTGTGGGAAAATCACTAACTGGGGTGGTACAGGTGAAGCGAAGGCAGCCATCAATGGTGGCACAGAAAGATGAATAGGATACATGGATCAAAGGCATGGAGAAGGCTGTAATCTTCTTCTTGGAACAGTTTTCGGAATGATAACACAGGAGATCACCACTATGAGTATGAAGGACCAGTTCACAACGAAAAGAGTATATAAGAAAATCCATTTTCAGGCCACTAAGAAAGGATGACTTGTATGCAACACTTTGAACTGTTCTTTTGTCAATCTTTGGTGGCAGCAGCAACTATAATTCTTTTACTTTTTCCAACACAATAACTTTTTAAGTAATAATATATTATTAGTATTCTTAATTGACCAAGTCTCACAGGAAGCTGTGGACCAGCATTCTATTCATTTTAATAAGGCTCTGCATTGAAAAAGTGATGAAATACAGACAGTCCTCGGTCTTATGACACAATTGGTTCCTGAACATTGCGTCGTAAGTCAAAACGTCGTAACTCGGAACCGCAATCCACACAATTGCGGGACCAAGTGTTGTAAAGTATTGTCGTAAGTCAAATCAGGGTGTCAATTCAGAAGTATTGTAAGTGCCGTTCGTCGTAAGTCGAATGCTGTGAAGTCAAGGACTGCCTGTAACACCACAAATATACAGCAGGTAATATTAAAATTTTGGCATTCTCCAAGACAGGGGGGGGCCAAACTACAGCCTGTGGGCCGGATCTGGCCCATCAGGGCTTTGGATCTGGCCCATGGGATTGCCACCCCATAGCGTCGCGGGCCCCACCACTGTTCCTGGAATCGGCCGGCACCACGTCCCTGCAGTCCCTGGGGGAGGGGAGCCAGAGCGCTCCGCGCGCTGCCCTTGCCTGCAGGCACCGCCCACCGCCGCTCCCATTGGCCAGGAACAGGGAACCATGGCCAATAGGAGCTTGGGGGAGGTACGCACAGGTGAGGGCAGCATGTGGAGCCCTCTGCTACTCCCTCCCCCAGGGGCCATAGGGACATGGTGCCAGCCGCTTCCAGGAGCAGAGCAGTGCGGGGCCAGGGCAGGCAGGGAGCCTGCCATGGCCCCGGTGCGCACAGCTGCCACCCCGAAGCTGCTCCAAGTAACCGGCGCTGGGTCGGAGCTGCACCCCGAACCCCTGCTGCAGCCGGCACCCTAACACCCTGCCCTGAGCCCCCTGCCGCACCCCTCCTACACCCCAACTGCCTGCCTTGAGCCCCCTGCTGCAGCCCACATCCCTGCTGCACCGAACCCCCTGCCGCACTCCTCCCTGCACCCCTGCCCTGAGCCCCCTCCGCACCCTCTCCTGCGCTCCAACCCCTTACCCTGAGCCCTTTCCTGCGCACTACATCCCAACCCCACATTCATGGCCCTGAATGCAATTTCCTCACGCAGCTGTGGCCCTCGGGCCAAAAAGTTTGCCCACCCCTGCTCCAAGATCTGTAATACTCTATTTTTAGCTAATTTCTTTGAACATTTAGAGAGGGATTTTCAAAAGTTCCTAAGTGAATGAGAAGCACGAGCTCATTGACTTTGAAAATGGCTTCTGAAAATCCCATCCTTAAATTATATTTAAATTACAGGCAGTCCTCAACTTTACGACGTTCAGCTTATGACGAACGGCACTTATGACACTTCTGAATTGACACCCTGATTTGACTCATGACAACTGGTTTTGACTTTACAACGCTGGGCCCTGCAATGAAGTGGATTGTGGTTCCAAGTTATGATGTTTCAACTTATGACACAATTTTCAGGAACCAATTGTGTCGTAAGTCCAAGGACTGCCTGTATTTCTTGTTAGTTAGACAGACCTCAGACAGACAATTATACCAGTTATTCTTGTTATCTACATGGAAAAATACCCCTGATGATGACTACTCCAAAAAGATGCTCTGTATCAATACACTCCCTTCAGATTCCAGCTACATTTCTCTTATGCTTCAGAAAAAAATTAGTCCTTTTGGTGTCCTTTGCTGATACGGAAGTGACTTTTATTAAGGAACTTAGAGCACACAATATCATTATTTTTTTTTCCAGGAAAAATGGACCATTTACCAAGAGTTCTTCTTGCTGCTGGTGGTCAACTGAACAAATATACAGCTGCAGCGATTTTAATTTCAATGCACTTGAATGCACCGGGATTCGGAAAACGTCATTAAATATTAACGGGGTTTGGAATTCCAAAGCTCTAGAGCAGTAAGTGGTAGGTGTGCCTGACTCCAGTGGAGGTAAGTAAACTCGAACATGTCTGGGAACAGAAAAACAAGCAAAAACCAGCACAACTGAAATAAAGAAAGCTAGGTTCAAATTATTTTTTAAGTTTCTAAAATTTAAACTGAACAATAAAAATAAATGTAATTTCTACATTACCGACACACGCTTGCAACTCTTCATTAATGGAGTTTAGTCTTGCATTCGTTAAGTGAAAAAAACACAAGGTTGAGCAGTTCTTCCACTTTCCAACTTTACTGATTAACCCGGAGACATTACAATATAGCTCTTGTTATTGTGTCCTGTTGACCCCCCCCCTCCCTGCCCTCTTGGAGTTTTGCTGGAGAAGTGAGGCAGGAGGGGAAGAAAAGAAAGGTCACGGAGGGTGCCTTACGATTGACAATCCCTTACCTGCTTCTTTCACCGATGAAACTCCAAGCCCAAATTAGTAGTCACTACCTTTTAGGATGACCGTCACTATACGTGGCTCTCTTCAGAGACTATGAAAATCTCTCTCATTACATAGGAGCATGCGTTAAACAATACAAGATGATCCTTACATCCCCTTCTATTCCCAAGAAAACCAAACCTTTGTATTCTATGTATGGCAGCAGACTAACATTAGGACAGTGACCCAGCTTATTTTGAATTATTTTTAGCTGTAGCTTGGAGGAGAGGGGAAAGAACAAGCTTTATGATCAAGAGGCCTTATGTTAATTTAAGAATCCCATTGGAATGATTTACTTTACAACGCTCATAACAGTTCTACAGTACTTAAACTTTCCAAAGTTTTCAGGCAAGTTCATTGGGCAGAAATAAAAGCAGACACCTAATTTTCATGGTCCCGATCGTTTGTCATTAATTTAGAGATATATCGTCAGCTAAGTTTCATCTGATGTTTAAATACAGAAATATAATTTCTGTAACTTTGGGTAAGAAATATTGTAAATACACCGAATTAGAAATGTAGGTATATGTTCTATATATTGTGGCAAAGAAATGGAAGGGATGAATTGTCATACTATTAGACCAGATGTAGAGAGACTATAATTTCTCATTCTGAGACTCTGTCAGATAATTTCTTTGTTAGAATTAGTTTATCTTTATGGATTCTATCCCAAATGGTCTTTATAGCTGCAAAACCTACAGAAGTACACAGTGCTCCTGGGCTTTACAGCTGGATTATTACAATTAGCTAAGGGTCATAAATCATTACTTATGCGAGTAAAGGTTGCCGTGACTGGGCCTCTAAGACAACTATTTCCTTAATGGTCACTTGTTAATGTCCCTGAATATTAACACAATGCAACCTGCCCTCCCCACACTCCCCCAACTAGATGGATATAAAATTACCAAAATTTTCACGCTTCCCCAAATATTGTACCATTTTATACAAACAGCATGTAGCCAGATTTATTGCACATTTGTGGTTGGGGCACAAAATAAGCAATGATCTGTAATAATCAGACCTTTAGTGATATTTGAGCTTACATTTTGCAGCCTTCTTTCACAAAGACACCAATAAAGTTCTTCAGCTGTAACACATGGACTAGGAGACATTCACATCCACCATCATGCCTGGAAAAATAAATTGCCTGAGTAAGTTAGCAGAACTCAGTGTTTAGCTTGCCAAATTTGGAGGGAAGAATAAAAATGTTACAAGGAAGAAAAACAACTATGTTCAGAGTAAGATAAATATTTTCTGTATATGCGGTTGAATGAAGTTAGTCAAAATTCTGTTGACATCCAGTGTGATTCTGGGTACCACATTCTGGTAAGAGAAACACAATATTATTACAATACTACACTAAAGAACCTATTAGAACCAACAGCATAAGAATCAAGTACTATTAAATTAAAAAAAAAAAATCTCATCCATGCTACCACCCCTCAGCTACAACTGGGGCTTACCTATCCACAAACATTGTATTGCTTTCATTATACGGCTATAGTTAGAGCAGTACAACCACCTTCATGTAGATGAGGTTGTATCAGCATGAAGGTGCGTTATGCCACTAGAGCTCTTTTCATATGGGAAGGGGAATAAGCTAACACAGCTGTAAGGCACCTTTATACTGATTTAACTGCATCCACACTAAGAGTTGTACCAGTGTAACTAGATTGATAAAAGCATCTGAACATCAGTTGCAGTTTGCCGTGGTCTACATTCTTTCGCTAATTCATGCGCTGTATAAATAAGAGTTAACTTTTTCATGTCAACATTAATTTGGAAACTGAACAAACAAATTAAACCTATTAGCTGAGGATCTGTGATGCACCTCTTAGAGAGACGGAGCAGAACTCATAGCCTCGGTGCAGGACTGCTCTGCGGGCTAACAGGCCCCTGGCATAACACAGACTTGGTGGCCTGTCTAGGTGCCTGTGGCTGCCATACAGGTGGCAGTGCTACCTGAAATCCCTTCAGCACGGTGTGCTGTGACCAGCCCTCCCCCCAGTACCAGGGCTTGCAAGGGGATACTTGAGAGGCAGCCTTAAACCGGTCTTCCACTGTGCCTTACGTGACACTAAGGGGCCAGAGAAAGGGTGATGATCTCATGTACTGAGACAAATCCTCATCATCTTACTCACACAAGAATTCCAAACAATGAAAAGGATACTGTTGAAATAGCTGGAAGGATGGAAAAGTGCGGCAAACCAGGTGCTCCTTTGCCAACCAAGGTAGAGGGACCTGAATGGAATGCCTGATGGTAGTATTTATATACTTCAGTGGTTGGTACATGATATCCAGTAAGGGCCTGGGTCATGCCCACACCCAGCTACCACTGCCCTCAGTGTTCAACGCTTAACAGATAAGACCCGAGAAGGAGAATCCTGGTGGGCAGTATCTACCGAAGAACCCAAGTAGCATTACTTACAGGAATCCAACATGTATTTGTGGTTCTTCACTACTAGCAACAACATCACTGTAAACCGGGTCTTCAACATCCTCATTCCTACATGGAAAAAAAAAGCCAACTGTAAATTACACGCTGATTTGGAGGGGTTTATTTTATGATTAAAATGGATATATCCATTTAAAATGCAAAAAATGGATACAAGCTTTGTGACTTGTTTTGTGACCTGAAACACTGCAAATCAGAAAACATGGGAAAAGCTCATTAGGTAACCTAGGGTATGTCTACACTGCAATCAAACACCCACAGCCGGCCCGCATCGGCTGACTTAGGCTTCCAGGTTTCAGGCTGCAGGACTATAAAACTGTCGTGTGTATGTTTGAGCTTGGGCTCCAGCCCAGGCCCTGGGACCCTGTGAGTGGGAAAGGTTCCAAAGCCTGGGATCCAGCCCGAACCCAAACTTATACACTGCAGTTTTATAGCTCTGTAGCCCAAGCCTAAGTCAGCTGGCACAGGCCAGCCACATTTATATTACTGAGATGTAGACATACCCATAGTTAGGCTCCTGCCACTACAGGACATTCAGCTATATGTTCTACAGTGGTTACGCTAGACCAGTGTTAAATGATTCAAGGAATGGGCCTTCTACAGCTTCTCTGGAAAAATTATTTCACAGTCCAAGAGATGTCACTTTTAGAATGATTTTTTTCCAGATATTCTTTCCTTGATTGCTGTTTTACAGTGTTTACACACTTGTATATTGTTATACACGCTCCCCTTAATCATCATTTGGCCAAGCTATACATTTTAGTTTTACAATTTTCCACAAAAATCAATTATTCCTTCCTTTTAATCATTTTTGTTTCCCTTCTGTTTCCAGAACTGTAAATAGTATTTTGTAGAATATCGTTTTCATGTTGATAAAATACAAATAGAATACATGATGACAGATGCTGAAATCAGAAAAGAGTTAGGATATGATGAGACAGCCAAAATAATTCAGCAAGAGGAAAAAGCAGCATTTTACATGTAAAAGGGAAAAAAATCTTATAGGTTGTTAGGAGAGGTACAAGGTGGAAGTGACATAGAACACCTGTGAAGATGACAGTGGAATGGCATGTAGTCAGCCTCCATTCTTTCTAAAGTGTTTTAACCTAATATTCTTACATTATTAAATATTAGGCATTATCACATATCCGGTAAGAAAAAATTATACCTATTTTAGAAATTTACAAACTATTTTTGCAGACTATGTGGTAGAAAAAGGACATTTCCAATTTATTGTGCATTTATACACCTGACCTTTTGCTTAAAGCTTCAAACACGCCACTGTCACTAGCCAGTGAATAATCGGATAGACATGCTGAGACTCGCCTGGCTCGCCTCGCCGACCTTCTTGCACTGTCTTCGCGTAGAGTTACGGCTACAATGGATGGCAAAAAATTAAAGAAAGTGTCAGGTTGCGATAATCCCTCACAATGCACTACATAAAAAGCAAATTTAATCCCTCTTAAACAGCCCAAACAAACATACAGTTGATGTAAATACAATTACACATGCTGGAACATTATTGCAACTTAGAACAATATATAAAATGGATTGGAGTTACTTTGCTGGAGAATTTAGGAAGGATGTTGATGGCTAATTTCTCCATGACAAGATAAAATAGAAACTGATCTCCTCACTATGCAATGTATTCCTGAGAGAACCACCACCACCAATGGGGTAAGCCTTAAACTGCCTCAACCCCAGCATGTATACACACACTATAGCCTAATATTAGGATTTACCTATTAACCATCCATTTATAAATGTGTGACACACTGGAAATATCCATAATGCCTATTTCTTTTAACCTAGTTAAAATGTAAAGATTTAGGAAGGAATTTGCTGTTGGCAGTATGGGGATGTTATTTGTTTTTAAACATTAATTCCTCAACCACAAATCAAACTGCCTTAGTCAGACCATAGTAGCAGCTTCTACTTGCAGTATGAGGCACACTGTCAAAATGGACCTGAACCTGACAAGCAGAGGTGGGTGAACTTTTTTTAAAATAAAAAATAAAATTTAAAAAAAAAAAGATGATTTTTTTTAAAAAAAAATTGACATTCCCCTTCTCCTCACCCCTTACAAGCTAACTCAAACAAAAATAGTATGGACAATCACTTTCATATCATAAGGTACATAACAGAATGTATGCAAAATAGTTTTGCATATACAAGTGAGTATTGCAGTGTAGAACCTCAAATGGGCATGCACAAGTGACAGTGCTCAAGAACTGAGTGCAAAGTTATGCACATTCAAAAGGCCCTGTACGTTCTGAAATTCCATCTCTTGAGTCTCTGAGAGATTTACTTAAGTGTTTCCTCATTGCACAGGTATCGCACATGATCTTTCCAAATTTAATTTCCCTTCCCTCAAAGGCAGAATTAAAACAGAAAACAGGAAAGCAACTAAAAATGTTTTAAGGAAGGTGAGTAGTGAGATGTGGCATTCACAAGTGGGGTAAAAACAGAAACATATAATTCCCCTGTCTATCCATGCTGTGATATTTCAAGGGGTGGTTTTGAGGTGCATCAAACTGCAACAAGCAACCCTTTCAGATGACTGTGTTTTTGCACATGCATGGATGGTAAGGGACAGTACATTGGAAAAAAATGACTAAAGCATACAGCCTATTACTATGGAGAAAGTACACAATGTATATCCTATGACAAACAGAAAGCACAATTAGTTAATAAGTGCATCCTAAAGATTAATTATTTTAATGAATGGCAGTAAAACATTAATATTCACGATGGATGAAAAGCACCGTACAGTGCAAAGGGCCAGCACACTGCTGGGCATACGTGATGCGCAGGCCTTGGGCAAACCCTCTGCACTAAGGTGAATCTCAGCCCCTTTTGAGGGCAATATGAAGAGGACCGCGTAATTACTTATGTCATGCTCACGAAAGCCTTCAAATTACTGCATGTGTGCAGCTGCTGGTTTTCAAATATCAGTACCTGCTGTCACCAGAAAACTTTGGTCAGGATTAAATTAATCATGTGTTTCAACCTTCTACTGGACCACTTCACAATGGAGTTTAGCTGTCACCTAGATCAATGGGTCTCAACCAACGGTACATGTACCACTGCGGGTACGCAGTGGTCTTCTAGGGGGTACATCAATTCATCAAGCTATTTGCCTACCTTTACAACAGGCTATGTAACAAGCACTAGTGAGTACAAACTAAAATTTCATATTGAAAAGGACTTGTTTATACTGCTCAATATACTGTACACTGAAATATAAGTACAATATTTATATTCCAATTGATTTATTTTATAATTATATGGTAAAATGAGAAAGTAAGCAATTTTTCAGTAATAGTGTGCTGTGAAACTTTTGTATTTTTATGTCTGGTTTCATAAGCAAGTAGTTTTTAAGTGAGATGAAACTTGGTACAAAAGACAAATCAGACTCCGGAAAAGGGTACGGTAATCTGGAAAGGTTGAGAGGCACTCAGCTAGATGACTTACCTCATTGCAAGCCTGATATACGTTACAAACTCAAATGTTAAGAAAACAATGTATTTTGATACTTGCAAAAAGTGAAAAGACCTGTGCAGAATCCAGAATTCAAACAACTAGATGCAAGAGCATCCAAGTGTTTGCCTTTGTGGACTGATAACAAGCCATGTTTACCCTCCTCCAAATCTAATGTTTCTAGCTATCTATATCTACTTAGGAAATTTAGACCTTCAATCAGGAGCATCCCAATCTCTTTCTAAATCAGTAGAAGTGTCTTTGAGCTTGAAGAAAGAATTAAGCTCTCCTGGATCATTGCTTCCCATCTTAATCGTCCAGTAAAGATCATCATGCAACAGAGTGCATCTCAACCTTACCAAAAATACAAGCAAACTTCTCATCTCCAGTTAATTAGAGGAAGCAAAGGACTGAAGAAACGATATTCAAACTATGATGATGTTTGCATAATACCCCAATATGAGGCCTTCAAGATGGCGTGTGACAGTGAGATTTTTTTATGCTACTCATTTCATTTTTTCGCTTGTCTACGTGAAAAAGTAGCATCAGCATAATTTAAGGTGTGAAATTAAAGTAGTACATTTTAACCGGTACAAAAGGCTGGATGGGCACTCTTATTTTAGTATAAGAGCAGCTTACTTTGGATTAGTTTAAGTCAATTAGGAACAGTTTCAGCTAGATTGATATAAGCCACTTTTACATCACAAAGTGTCCAGAGAGCCTTTCGCACCAGTGTAACTGTATTCGTTTAAACACCACCTCAAGTTACACTGGTGCAATTTTTCACTACATGGATGGTTTGTGTGGATATAGGAGACGAAAGTAAACCCTGCAACCATAATAGGCACTTTGCAAGCTCTCTGTTTTGGGCTGTCATCTTTTGGAAATCTGTCTGATACAAAAAATTGATCTCAAAATGCAACATGGTGAAGTCATGAATAAGTAATGTTACAACAATGTTGCAACTTACTAATGTTTTGCTTGCTGCCTGGCGGCCACGGAAACACCTGATAATATCAGGAAAATCCCACAGAATTTGGGATAGGTAGCAAATATCAGAACATGCCTTTGATTAGAAAATCAACGTGAAAAACAGCTTGACAACCAGAAAGTAACACCTCTGGTTTTGGATCTCATGTAATGGGATTTACCACTAGTTTTAGTCAAAGTTGGAAACTGGAAAGTTTTATTTAAAATAAAATTTGGTATTTCTACTGTAGAGGCAGCATTTCATCTTTTACTATCTAACTCCATATCTTAGAAATTTGGATACAAAATACTGACCTACACTTTCAGAAATGACTCGTGATTTTGGGTCAGCTGATACACCTTAAACAGGCCTGGTTTCAGAAAGTTCTGAGAATCCACTATCTGAAAAAGTGGACTTTTTAAGGTGTCTCAAACTAGCAGTTAAATAACTGAGGCACCAAAATCACCAGCTACTTTGGGGACTGTAACCCATGTTTTATGAACTTGAAGCGCTGTGTATCAGCTCAAAATGCATTTTAATAGCAGAGTTAAACAGTCTCCAGAAAATAAACTTATAATGGAGACACAAACAGACCCTTATCTGTAATGGTACTGTTGGGTATTAGCAAGATATAATAAAGCTGAAGCTTACAGAAAAGTTTTTCTGAGAAGTCATCCGCAGCCATGAATATAATGTTTAGTGGATATAGCAAAAACGTAAGTATCCCATAATAATTAAACATATACAATGTGATACCAACTAAAACCAAATGTAGCACAGCCACCCTCTTCTCCACATGCAAATCATAGAGAACATACACACCACACACAAAAAAACACACTAAGCATTACAGGCAAAACCAGCACAATAAGTAATTCCAGGTTCACTTACAGTGAATTTTTCTGCTGTGTGGCATGAGAAACAAGATATAAAATGAAAAGCACACGGTGATAAATCATTTTTTTATACAAAAGATTAGACATTAAATGGAAACTTTATACCTAAATAATTGTATCTGGATCTGAATTTTCCCCAAGTTTGGTAATGTTTGGATCAAGGAGTTTAACTTGGCCCATTGTAGAGATAAGGGCTGGCTGTGAAATTTGGATCTAAATCCAAACTTCCCCAAAGTTCAGGGTTGTAGATATGGATTTTCTGTTTGGTTCCCTCTCTACAAGAAAGCAAAATATTCCTCTATATTTAAATAAATATAAAATTTAAACTAACAAAAATCATATGAATGATGGAAGTTCTTTAAATTAAAATTCCCAGAAGAGGAGACAGGAAAAATGTAAAAGTTTAAAAACAATGTTCTATTCAGATGTGATTTTTCCCCCTGTGATCGTTGCAAGCCTCTTCCTGCAAGTGAGATGAATTCCATGGCTCAGTCGGGTTCTTTTTGTACACATCATAAAATCAGCATATATTTTAGCACAATTCTTAGTATATTCTCAGGAGAGATGCCAGACTGGAGGAGCAGCAGAGGTGCCGGTCAACACTGAGGGGCATAAACAAGACATTTTGTGAAGAAATCTTGCATGCTGGCTGCATGCAGTAAACAAGGGACTGTTTGCTGGGACTGTTAGTTTCTCCCCCACTTCCACGAGTAATAAAGTTCATCAAAATTACTACGCACTTTATTTTATTTGAATATTTAAGAAAGTTGTTTGAAGTGTCAGAATTAAGATTTGTTCCCTGTGCATTATGCTACAACACCAGTAGGTGGCAGCAACCAAACACTTTGAACAAGAACTTAAAACCAACAAGCTAGCTTTAAGCCCCAGAGTTCCAATCTGTGGTATATGTACCCTGTTGGTACGTGAGCATCATGTTCCATCAGTTCACTTCACAACAGTTCTTCAGGTGGTATGTGAACCAATAAAGTTTGAGAAATGCTGCTTGAAAACAGCTGCTATGAAACAGAACACAAACTATCCAAGTCAATCAATTTACAGAGTGCAAAAGAGTCAAGAGCCTTGGCAAGAAATGTAAAGGGGAACCATTTTTTCCTAAATAATAATTTTAAAATTCACACATTAAAAGCAGCTCAAGAGAACACCACCAGAATAATTCTTTGGCCTTGTACTGTTTTTCTATTTCCAATGTAAACATTGCATGCTATACACAGCGAAGAAATAGGTGACCACAATGGAACAGAAAGCGCTCTAGTGACAAAAGCAGAAGACAATGTTTAAATGAAAGAAAAAAGAAAAGACAGGAAAGAAAAGTTCATAGGGGGTGGGGAAAAGAGCTTAACTGAAGCAGCATCCCAGCCCCACTACAGCCTTCCTTATCTCAGCACTCAAATCAGGTCTTAATTTCTAGGAACTAAGTTTAAGCAGGGCCCTACCAAATTCACAGCTGTGAAAAACACGTCACAGACCTTGAAATCTGGTCTTCTCTGCGAAATCTGGTCTTTTGTGTATTTTTACCCTATACTATGCCATATTCTTTTACCCTATGCCTTCAGAGCTGTGCGCGGAGAGCACGGCGGCTGATAGCTGGGCACCCAGCTCTGAAGCCAGCATCACTGCCAGCAGCAATGCAGAAGTAAGGGTGGCATGGTATGAACACATCTGCAAAATTTGCCATTTATGCTGTGACCAACCCACAAAAAAAATGTGTGATTTCTCCAAGATTTAATATACCCCTACATATTCAATTTGTGATCCACTATAGCCTGCAGCTCCTTTTCACCAGCGCTACCCCAGGGCCAGTTATTCCCCATTTTGTAGTTGTGCATTTGATTTTTCCTTCCTAAGTGTAGTACTTTGCGCTTGTCTCTACTGAATTTCATCGTGTTGATTTCAGACCAATTCTCTAATTTGTCAAGGATGTTTTGAATTCTAATTCTGTTCTCCAACGTGCTTGCAACCACTCCCAGCTTGGTTTCATCTTCAAATTTTATAAGCACTCCATTATCCAAGTCAGAAATGAAAATATGGAATGGTACCAGACCCAGGACTGACCCATGCAGGACCTCACTAAATATGTCCTCCCAGTTTGATAGCAACCATTGATAATTACTCTTGGAATATGGTCTATACCCACCTTAAACCAATTTAATCTATACCATATTTCCCTAGTTTACTTACGAGAATATCATGTAGGACTATGTAAAAACCTTATTAAAATCAAGGTAGATCATATCTACAGCTCTCCCCCTGTCTCCCGTTCCCTCAATTCTAATCCCTAATGCCCCACTAATCCCTCAATTAGTGGCCCCCACTAAGCCAGTAACTCTGTCAAAGAAAGAAATTAGGTTGGTTTGGTCTGACTTGTTCTTGAAAAATCCATGACGACTATTCCAACTCTCGGGCCCTTTAGGTATTTACAAATTGATTAATAAATTTGTTCCAGTATCTTTCCAGGTATTGAAGTTAGGCTGACTGGTCTATAATTCCCCAGGTTCTCTTTGTTCCCCATATTAAAGGCAGGTATTATGCATGCCCTTCTCCAATTCTCTGGGACCTCACGCATTCTCCACGAGTTCCCAAAGATAACTGGTAATGGTTTATATGTGGGGAGCACCCATAATGAATGACCTGTTGTGATCATTTGCAATACAAGTGGAATAGTACCTATTTCAGGACAAATGGTATATATTTTTGAAAAGTGTGTTGTGGTAACCACAGATTTTAGAGTAGAGTTATTGTAAGAGTATAACTGCCCTTCCCTTCCTACACTTTAAGATCTGGAGACCCCTAATAGTCTCAACCAGCTCACTTGTTCGTTTTCCCCCTAAATTCCTGTATGCATGTCAGTTCATGTAAACAGAATAAGTGCTGGGTGGCACCCATCCACCCCAATTCTGGCCCAGATAACACTCACACATAGACATTACATACTCTGCCCACACAAATCAAGAAATACAGTAACATCATAGACTTACAAGCCAGTTGTGTTTGCCTGCCTCATACAATTGTAAAACAAAAGGGTCTGATCTGCATGAACCAGGTAGATTTCAAAGGGGTAGTTACTGCTGTTACTTGTGTTCTCTCATTGTTTGTTCCTAGTTCAGCCAGTTCAGGTTGTATCCCCATTTTCCTCCATCAAACTTACTGCTATTACTGAGTGTGTCAGGCACACAAAGAGAAGTGATATCAGCTGGGGCACAGTCTAAGACTCTTCAGGTTCTCTCATTCAGGAATTTTCCTAAGAAGTAAACACGCAGGCCTGGATTTTTTAATCAACAAAATTGGCATATTTTCAGAACAGTCCTGAAGTTTCCATTATCAATTTATGTTGAAGTCTAAAAAAATTACTACACACACACATTCTCTGCACTTCACCTTTGAACAAAAAAATTTTTTAGTTAACATCAGTTGTAGAATTGTTTTTTTTTAATTAAATTAAAAAATAAATCAAACTGATAGCAGATGTGTATCCTCTATTATAATGCCATGCGTACATTTTTCTTGTGTTTTTCACTATCCCTTGAAGATTAAAAGAGACAAGATGGTAATGAAGAAAACAAACTCACCTCCACCAGTTTGGATATTTGCCAGGTGTGGTCCCATTTCTTGCAGTCCTTCATCATCCGCGGGGTAAGCAGGAGTCTGTGATGAAGTTGTTCCTTGGGTATCATTGTCACCCAAAACCGAGGCCTGAGCTCTGCGCATTTCTAGGGCTCCTACTCCCGCTATCTCCTCAAATCCTTCTGACATCTGGGCAAGTGGAGAATCCCGAGAAGCAGAAAGGAAGGGGGTGTCCAGAGGGGAACTTGGAGGGGACAGTGATGACAAAGAGGACCGTGATGACAGGGATGCCAGGGATTGAGGAGTATCCAAGGACCTCCTTTGTTTATTGAAGTTACAATGCCCAGTGGGATCAGAGTACTGCACATCTTTACTGAGAGAATCAAATGGGATCAGGTCAAAGCGTAGATGTTGTGCATAGTCAGTAACACTGTCTGATTTGTCATACTGTGGGAGGCCATATATGTCCGTGAAGCTGACAGAGCTTAGAGACCCTCTGCTGGACGCCAGTGATCCTCGGCTGGATGCCAGTGATCCCCTACTGCTGCCAGAAGACATTGTGAGGGTGCTAGCAGACAAACTAAAACAGAGAACGATCCATTAATATATGAATTATATAGCTAGGAACACAACATAGATAGAAAAATAACCCATGTTAAGGTAGAGGATTTTACATGCATTCAGCATTGTAATACTAAGGTTAAGAGCCATCTTTCTTCTCCTCCCTTGCCTTTAGGCATAAAGGTGATGAAAGTAGTATAAATGAGAACCAACTTAGGTCAGCATGCCTAAAAAGGAGAAGTGGAGCAAGAAGGATCACCACATCCCTTTCCTCAAATCTGCAGATGGCTCTCTGTGGGTTTTGGTGGAAAGGTGGCCAGAGAGAGGACTGGTGAAGGAAAGTCATAGATTCATGGAGTTTAAAGCCAGAAGGGACCATTAGCTATCTAGTCTCAACTCCTGTATAACACAAGCCATTTTATTTCAATCAGTCGCTTCTGACTTGAGTCCAATAAGTTGGTTCAAGAGGAGTGGGACATCAGCAGAACCAGAAAAGTGTCATTCTTTACAGCAGGGATCGGCAATCTTTGGCTTGCGGCCTGCCAGGGTAAGCCCCCAGCGGGCTGGGACGATTATTTTACCTGTCGTGTCCACAGGTTTGCTGCGGGGCTGCGGGAAGCGGCGGCCAGGACATCCCTTGGGCCGCATCGCTTCCCACAGCCTGCATTGGCCTGGAGTGGCGAACCATGGCCAGTGGGAGCTGCCATCAGCCAAACCTGCAGATGTGGCAGGTAAACAAGCTGGCCCGGCCTGCCAGGGGGCTTACCCTGGTGGGCCGCATGCCAAAGGTTGACGATCCCTGCTATACAGCTTTATATCCAAGCAAACTCACAGAATTCCCATTTGAAAGCTCCCATTTGTGGGAGCTTTCAAGTTGCAATTTCAGCACGAACCCCATTCCTCTGCCACTCTACAAACGTGGAGATAAGAGTATAGCAGTGGTTAAAGTGTGAACCAGCAGGAGCTAGGCTCCTGCATGTGGTGTGCTGGTGAGATAAGGGGGTCCTCAAGAGGCTGATCCTTCACGGAGATACTCTCAAACCTGTAGGATTTCCCTGTAGACCTCAGGGCATCTTCATGTTTACAGGGTGACATCCTCTGTCCCCGCCATAGCATGCAAACTCCTACTCTGGGTGACTATTGTCTTGGAATGTCAGAGTAGTGAATCTCTCAGAATGTTCCGAGCACATTTTATCCTCTTGCATTTTATCTCTTTCTCACTTCTGACTACGCTGTTTATCCTTTCATACCAGAAGTGAAGCCTGAGCTCATTTCTCTCTTCAACTCTTCAGTGTTTGTGAGGGAGAGGGGAGGTTGTTCAGACTGTGGGTAGTGGAAGTAGTGGCTCTTTTGCTGCTACTGCTGCTGCCACTGTACTCATGCTTTTCCTCCAGCTGAAAATTATAAGATTTGCATAAAACAGGCAGTCTGGAAAGAGCCAGTTCTGACAGTGGATGCTGGGAAGACACATCACAACCTTTTCTGTTTCTTCTTAGCCCAAACTCCAGTGCATCAAGTGCCTATTGTTTCTTCTTTCACATCCCTCCTCAGAATTAACTTCTCCCACAAAACACAGCCCATGTCAGTAAAATGCTGCCTCCCTGATTATATATTGACTCCTCATTTACCTTCCTCTTGTTACCTAGGAGTTGTGTGTCTGATCTGTACTGTCTATTTAGCCTGTCTTCTGTGTTGTTTTCCGGTACAGCACCAGAGACCATCAATGCTTAAGAAACAAGAAATCACTAATATGGGCTTAAGAATGGCACCCTGAATGTAACTGAATTTTCCGTCTTTTGTTATGTGTAGTTTAAAGGCTTAATCTTGTTTGTGTGTAAATTTTTATTTATAAACAAAAACAATAAGAAAATGGGTTCATCTGTATTTCTCCTTTCCACATATTATACAGACAGATCTCACTAACTTTCAAACCAGGCAGTCCAGATAGCTATTATTAAAAGTGAAAAGTACATTTCTCCTTTTTAATAACACTCTATCCAAACCACTGAATTTACGACACATCAAATACTTTGCTAAACTGCAAGCTGTGAATGCCTTTCAGTGCCCAAACTGTACTTAAAGAAAAAGATCAACAAAGTAGAAACCAATGCCCATCCTTTACTTATATTACAAACACACAAAAGTAGTATGAAAAAGTAAAATGGTCTGTTCTGTTTGTACTTTTTCCTTTTTCTGTGCAATTCAATTTTTTTTTTAAAAAAATACTATTTTCTCTAAAGAACTCACCTTTTTAACTGGGAGTGTAAATAGGAGGCTAAACGAGTAGCTTCTTCCAGCTGCAAAAGCAAACAATTTCTCTTCTCCTGTAACAGTATCCTATAATTAAAAATTGCAATTATTATTTTTCTTCTTTTGTTTATATTGCAGTAGTGTTCAAAATGTGCTAAGAGCTTTCCAAACACAGAAGAAGAGACCGTTCTTGCTGTATTAGGAGTATTCAGTGAATCCTTTTTTAACAAATAGAATTAGTTCACTTAGGGCAATACACAGTGTTTAATCCATGACGGAACTCCCATTGAGAGCATAGGAACGGTGAGCACTTACAGAACTGCAGTAACTGAGGAATAGGGAACCAAAAGAAAACACAAGAGCTCTGGTGGTGAAGGTATATAACAGAAATTGCCAAGGCCTACCGTAAGGTGACATGTAAGAGGCAGGAGCAGCTGATTAAAAACAGTAAGACTTCTTTTCTTCCTGGTGTCAATATTATAGCTCAAGTAATACAGAGAAAACTATGTCACTTAACTGTATGTTGCAGGAAAAAGTACATGGAAATTTACCAATTACCCATACAGATTGAAAGTCAAACATCAAAAGGAAAAGACTTTTTTTTTGGATAACTTCTGTTCTGTTAAGCAGTTTATCACCAAACTCTGTGATCCTGGCTTTCATTCAGATATACTGTGGCAGGAGAGGAGTGAGGAAGCACTGGGAAAACAGATAAGTATCGATTTGACCTTTAAGTAATGCCTCAAGAGTGAATTTACTGTAGTAAACTGTAATTATAATTTTTTAAATGTTTGTTAATGTATTTCTTGTATTGTTCTCCTTCAAACAGAAGTTAGAGCATTCAAAACATTAAACTATGATAAAAACTTCTTTCTGCTTGAGGAAAAAAAGTGACCATTATTGTTTCTTTACTGAGGCAAAAGCAAATTACTCAGCATTACTGCCCGAACAAAAACAGAGTCGTCATAACTTTGCCTGTATTATATGCTTGTAAAGTACTCTGATTACATTTTGAAATTATTAAACTTTATTTTAAAAAGGTGCAGCATTTGTTCCCAACCCCATTTATTCTCTACCGGAAATATAGAGTTCTCTATGTTTTTTCTGGAGTTTTATTCTTTTAACTCCAAATTAAAACCTCTCTCTCCACCGATTAAAATCAAGGGGGGAATTTTGTTTTGTTTCTTGGCATAATATGTCTCCATGCTGCAGCCCAGACCTGATACTTCCTCAGTCCTCAACGTTCCCAAGATATTTGGAATGCAGGGGAACAAAGGGGTGGGTGTCCAGAGCTCTCAGGCTTAGCCAAGGGCAGTGTTAACTGGCTCCACAGACAGTCCCATCAAACCCTCCTTGACTGGAAAAACAGTTAATAAGATGCAGGGGGTTTGACAGAGAGGGTAGTAAAGGGGAATCGTTCAGATGAGTGAAATTAAAAATTAAATGTCAGCCTTAACCACTCATATTATAGCTATTTAAGAAACAAGAAAAAGCTACCTTCTCTACACAGCATAATCTTGAAGCCCCAGTGTAGTTTACTGTATGAGTTTTAAGTTATGCCAGCTCTTCGTGTGCTTAACGTTATATTTTAAAATCAGTAACAACAGAACTCTTATTAAATGTGCTTAAACATCAACCCCTTTTTGCAAGCTGGGGGAAGAAGAGGGGATGTGGAGGGAGATCCTCCAGTGATAAACGTTTTTTGTCTCAGACAGAATAATTAGTCTCATCTCTGGTGTTGATCTCTCTCTTTTATTATAAAAAATACAGCATCCTTAAATATTGTGCTAACTTTTGCTCAATTTCTTGCTAGAATCTGAAATATCAAATATCACCCTGGAATGTTGGTTTCCACAGCACAGACTACAACATGGAAAAAGAGCTTGCTCTTTTTGCCAGCAGAAGTATGTGCTACCTAACATGCGATCCCAAAAACAACAAATAAAATTTACTACACTGCAGTGTAAAGTGAACTCCCTTCTCTGTCATTTTCTAGGCTGGAGTGCCAATATTGCAAAAATCACAAATAATGTCATACAAAACATCAACTGTGAATTCAGCTGTGAATTCTCAATCACCATTTGGATTTACTGCCTGAAGTAAGCCTTTTCAAATCAAAAAGAGTTCTACAAACTCTGATATGGGGCCATTTTCAAGTAAGTATAAAGATCAACTTAATCACATAAGTGTTAATGTTAGACAAGATTGTATTAACATTGCCCAGTGTAGTGTCCTCAAGTGTCAAAGTTGGCTTTTTTCCATTAATTCATGCCTCAACCTGTGACAAAAACCAAAAGAATGCACAGAAAATCTGGGAAAACCTCTCACAGATGCTAGCTGCTTGCATGGAAGAACTAAGTGGGCAGAAATATTTCTTCTAATGTAAGAAAAAGTTCACCATAAAGCTTGGCAACGTTATTAGAGTATTAGGAGAAATGAGTTTTAGACAGAAGCTCTGTCCCTCTAATTGAAGGCATTTTATAATATGCACAGTTTATTGACATATTTGGCTGGAATTATAGTCCATTCCTTAAATTCGGATGACAATTTATGGCATCTTGAAATGAACAATACGTCCCCCAAGTGAAGAATGTTTTCATTTCTAATAACAGAGAGCTTCATATTGGTTTTAAATACAGAAAAATTATATACAGAATCTCAAAAAATCTTAGGGCCACATTTGGGTCCAGCCAAACTGTACATTGCACAGGTCAATGGGAAAGATGTGTGTACAACTACAGCATAAAGATCATCTTTAAAACTTCCTAGGTTCTGGGGCTACTGCTATGTGCAGGGCTGATCTCTGTTCTGGTGTCTCTGCTGTTTCTGGGGACGTGACCTCAATCACTCTAACTTAACCCCAGGTGCCTACCAACTATCCCCATCATCTCAGGTCACCATTGTTTGGGTCCCCATTCATCCTGAGTAGCTCAATGGCATGTCTCTGCAGCTCAGAGCTTTTCCAAAGATAAGTGAAAAACTGACATGATTCTTATCAGTTCTGCTGCACCCCCAGTCTGAATAGGAAAAGGGAAAGTGACCAGTCTTGTCGATTTCACTCTAATACCACTTAGAGGAAAGCTTTCAGAAGATTGGATCTAAACAGTGGCATGGTCAGGAAGTGCGGACTGGGACCCCAGTCCCTTTTGTAAGCAAAGTGCACAAATAACCACTGTACTGCTTTGATCTCATATAAAGCTGGTAAACTGCACCAGCTCTTCACTTGGAATCTATGCAGCTGCATCCTATGGTAGATAAGAAAATAATTTGTTAAGTCCTCAAACCTTTCAGTGGCCCCCTGAGCAGAACTGGCCCGAGCCTGCTGAATTTCATCCTCCAAGCGCCTTTTTTCTTCCTCCAAACGTGCAATGTATTCTGGGGATCGTCTCTGCTGACTGATGAGCTGCAGTTCCTGAAGGAGAGCCTCTTTCTCCTTGATGAGCTGAAGACGGTCCCTGTCCGCCTCAGCCATTCCTGGCCAAGATTCATTATCTAGCAAGGCCAGCTGCTGCTGTACATTGGAAACTCTTGGGGGGAAAAATGAGAGTGCGCATAAGAAATGGATAAGTAACGGGGGGAAAACACTGTGGAATAACTGTTGAGGAAAATCACTCCCAGACCACTAGCACTTAGCTACTTTTATTCTTAAAACTATTTGTATATGTGAAATAAACCACAAAAACTTGCAAGCATACATTTATAGTCTCACATAAGTGAATATGTTCAGAGCTATAGCTTAACATCTTTAACTTACACATACACCCTGTTATGTTGGGCATTTAAAAGATACTTAATGACTTCTTCCACACTGTACCATATATGTTGCAGACAGATTCAAAAGATGATGTAAGGATACAATTGGGGAGTTTACTCTCTGCTTCCTCTCTTTGTTGGCTTTAAATTAGACCCTAATTTATATCTGAATTTTTTTAAATAGCAAATGAAGAATTAACAAAACTAATCATCACAACTATCATAATTAATTAGAGTGGACAATGTCTGCCATGATATTTTAGCAGTTTTGAGCTGCTATAATTCATATTATAAAGATGTGAATAAAGTGACTATTTTTAAGATGACTAGATGCAGTTAACACGAAACTCGTTGACTGCTGTTCTAAGGAAACAGTCTGAGTGCTAAGAAGCTGCCTTCTATTCTGAAGGAAATAGTCCCCTTTATTTCTTATTCTCCCCAGTCAGGATTTTGGGAATGCTTTGAGCCATCAACAAGTTCCACAATGTCTAGAGCCAAGCTATTCTCCAAGTGACTGTATATCATTCAGCTGGGAAAAATCTTTAAGGGACAGAAAATATTTGGCACTCCATGGCTGACAATTCAAGGACAGGAATAAATAAGCCATGAGTCCAAAAAATATGGGACTGGAGCAGAACAGTTGCCGCCAGAAGCAGCCATTATACAAGTACGACTGGGAAGAAGCCAAGCCCTCCCATACACACCACTCCAACAACTTATTTCTTTTGTTTGAAAACAAAACACAAGCCATAACAGCCCATCCGCAAACCAAGAATTATTCAAGAGAGTACTGCAACCTTAGGGTGGTATGGTGATGGGCAGAGAAGTAGAAATGAACAAACTTATCTTGAATATTAAGAGTTGAGGAATGCAGAAGTCATGGAGTTTATTTGCATAAACACTACTCCCCTCAGAGCAGAGTTCTTTTGAGTTTCCTAACAAATCAAATCAAGTTCTTTGAAACTTACATTCAGTTTGAACAGTTTCCTTTTTCATTCGGACATGCCTCTGAACTTCCTCATCCTACCCAGGCCTGCAAGACCCAAATTCCCATGATCTCAAAGGCCTAACGGACAAAATCTTCCAACCACACTAAGTTTGTCGACCAAACTGTCAGTGTAAGCTATGCTGGCCAACCTCCAGTGTAGATGCAGCTATGTCAACAGAAGAATGCTTCTGTTAACATTGTTAACTTGGTTTGGGAATGTGGCATTCCTATACTACCCCTTCTGTCAGTGTAAGCTGCATCTACGTTCAAGGGTTGTGCCGACATAGCTATGCCAACATAACAATGCAGGTATAATCTCTGCAACGTAGGCATAGCCCAAGGGTGGCAAAATCTGGTCCTAATTTTGTAAAGCCAAACAATTCTGAAAGGCAACTAAACAGAAGTAAATATCCTGACGCTGAAGTTTGTCCATCACTTTGGAAAACATGTCAGTTTTAAGTTTATGTATATGTAACAGAAGACAGCAGGAGTACAGAATCAGGGTTAGTGCACCTCAGTGGGACTGTTTACCTAAGTAGAGTTTCTATGATATGACCCTAAAGGTTACAATCTAAAAAGCCTAGCCCATATTATTAAAATAATTAAGAAACACAAAAACCCAAGAGACCTTTTTATTTTAGAGTGTGAACAAAAATTCTTCAAAGCTACATGATACTATTTGTTTTATGCACTCAAATTAAAAAAATGTCCAGACGTTTGTTTCAGTGTGTGTGTTCCCTCGTGAAAATCTGGAATGACATGTCTGCAGGAGATCTGATGTAAACAACCACATTCTTGTCAATCAATTACCAACACTCTGACAGCTCTTTCAGTAAAGTGGATGTATGCAAGAGGAAGAAAGTTTTGTAGGTGCAATATAAAATTTGCCATAATTTTTCCTCAGTTCTTAGGAATCTTGGCAATTAACCAACAATACTGCCATGCTGACTAACTTAAAAATGTTCAGTGGTTTCATTTTATTAAAAAGATGTTAACTAAAAATGTTTGTAAGTCATATTCATGAAACAGATTCAAAACTGATAAAGCCAAACAGGGACATATTCATTTTAATCAGAGTTAAAAACAAAAAAGATCATTCTATGTTCCTCCTGATAAAATAAAACAAATTACATGCAATTTTACAAATACAGTAATTAATTGTATCAACTCTGCTCCTGAAATCCAGATTACTTCAATGGTACTCTACGCAGGCCCAGAAGTCCATCAGTGAAGATCCAATTGCAATACCGGGGTCTACCAAAGGATTTTAAATTCTGTCAGGTGAATTTGCGGAAAGGCTATTGACAGACAGCTGAAGAGTAGTAGTGACTGGGACAGTGATCAGATCTGAAGCGAGATTTTTTTTTTTTAAATGTAAACTTACAATAAACTATTATTTTTAAAAAATTCATTAATGAAGTGGGGCAAAAAGAATGGTATGGAAACCTATAACTAATTATTGCATATTTCAAGTCTAATATGCACACAACTACATTCCACATGTACTTTCAAACATTGTACCGAGTGTCAAGAGGTGTATTCACTGCAACACAATCATGACCAGCACATTAGGGGCAAGGCCCATCTTTTAAATAGGAGAATCACTTCTTATCACAAACTACAGTTATACCAGTCCCAGGAAACGTTTTTCAATAGGTAGTAATAGCACTACTTATCATCCATCTCAGTCACTCTTTGAAAGGATTCCATTCATCCCGTTCGATAGGATATATATATATATTTTTAATGTAAGTGAAAACAAGGTTTCCCTTGAGCTGGATGTTCCTCTTCATGGGAGCTAGCTAAAATGTTTCCTCCCTTTTTGTGCTGCTTTCTGTAGATCACATTTCAAAAAATGTGAAGTTCCTACATCAGATTTTTCATGTAACCATTGTTTTGATAGCCCTAAGGCAAGAGATTTAAGCTACTGTTTAAACCAGTGGTCTCCTTCTTGCGTTACTCAATGTTGACAATCGTGCCTTGTCTTGAAAAGGACCTCTAACTACTTGAAGAATGTTTATTTGAGAGTCTAAAACTTTCTTGTGAAGCATTTAGGGTTGTTACACCCAATATACTTGGCATCCATGAAAACAATGAAACGAAAAGTTAGGACATTTAACTTCTATTCCTCCACCCAGCAGAACATACCTTTCCATTACTAGACACTACAAGCCACACAGAACAGCCTTAACTCTGTTGATTACAATTTGGTAAAGAAGTCTTCAGAGAAGTATTCTTCTTTAAGGCTAGTATCCTTAGGAAAGCAGAGTTAAAGTTATAATGCATGGCCTATATTGGGTATGGTAGCTGTAGTAATGGTTAGGTGTGGCCTGTGGATAAAGAAGAAGTTACTGTTAAGTTACTTAACGCTTCATTTCTTTGGCTTTGTGAGTTCTGTGAGTTGTCTCAAGTATGTTAGGAGTAGAAACTCTAACAGCTTCACAATGAAGTTTGGGTATTAATTTCCTAGGTTTTTGGGTTATTTTAAATTCTTAAGCAGGGCAAGCGTGGGACAGAGGAGATGCAGAAGTATTGCTGCAGCTGGAGAAAATTTTATCTGTCAGCAGCTGTGCATGAACCTTTGCATGTCAGCAGCTATGTATGAAACTTTCTCTGGTGTAGGATAAAATCTAACAGAATGTGTAGCTCCTGACAGAAGAATGTGTGCAATCTATCAGGTTTTCCTGGCCCCGCTCAATTAGATTTAGTCACACAGCACAGAAACTAGCAGCATGATTATAGCCTAAAAATGACCCCTCCCCACCCCCCCCCCTTTTTTTTAAATAATGAAAACTACTTGTTGCATCACATCTACTGAGGACACACCTTTCTATCAAGTTTGGGGTATCCAGAAATTTTTTTTCTTTTTCTTTTTCTTTTTTTTTTTTTTTTAAGAAAGATACCAGTCAAAAAAGACAAGTAGAACTTCCCTGGAAAAAGAGCCAAATTCAAGCCAGAGTCTAAATTCAAAACTACCCATTAAAAATATATTAGGAGAAACCAAACACACACTGTACAGAAAATTCAAGGGGCATAAAAAACTAACCTAGTATGGCATTTCACACTAATTGGCCACATATTTGGAAATGCAGGAATTTATGCCCCACTTCAAACCCATTTCAAAACGTAACCCTAACTATGGAGTCAGTATCAGGCACCTCCTGATCATTTTTTCAATGTTTCTTAGTGCTTGACCTTGCAACATAAATAATGTTCTTTTAACAGTTTTTTGAAAGCGATAGTACATTAAAGACAAAAAAACACACTTAGAGGTGAGATGAGAAATTTTCGTCTCATTCTTATTAGGGCTGTCGATTAATTGCAGTTAACTCATGCAATTAACAGAAAAAATTGCGATTAATCACAGTTTTAATTGCACTGTTAAACAATAGAATACCAATTGAAATGTATTAAATATTTTTGGTTGTTTTTCTACATTTTCAAATATATTGATTTCAATTACAAGACAGAATATAAAGTGAACAGTGCTCACTTTATATTATTTTTATTACAAATATTTCCACTGTAAAAATGATAAAATAAATAGTATTTTTCAGTTCACCTCATAGAAGTACTGGAATGCAATCTCTTTATTGTGAAAGTGAAACTTATAAATGTAGATTTTTGTTACATAACTGCATTCAAAAACAAAACAATGTAAAACTTTAGCACTTACAAGTACACTCAGTCTTACTTCTTGTTCAGCCAATCGCTAAGACAAACAAGTCTGTTTACATTTTTGGGAGATAATGCTACCCACTTTTCATTTACAATGTCACCTGAAAGCGAGAACAGGCGTTCCCATGGCACTTTTGTGGCCGGCATTGCAAGGTATTTACGCTGCACGTATGCTGAACATTTGTATGCCTCTTCGTGCTTCAGTCACCACTCCACAGGACATGCTTCCATGCTGATGACACTCGTTAAAAAAATGTGTTAATTAAATTTGTGACTGTACTCCTTGGGGGAGAGTTGTATGTCTCCTGCTTTGTGTTTTACCGTATTCTGCCATTTATTTCATGTTATAGCAGTCTCGGATGATGAACCAGCACATGTTGTTCGTTTTAAGAAAAATTTCACTGGAGATTTGGCAAAATGCAAAGAAGGAAATCTCACATTGGTACAAAAGATAGTTACAGTACTCGACCCAAGGTTTAAGAATCTGAAGCGCCTTCCAAAATCTGGGAGGGACGAGGTGTGAAGCATGCTTTCAGAAGTCTTAAAAGAGCAACACTGATGCAGAAACTACAGAACCCAATCACCAAAAAAGAAAATCAACCTTCTGCTGGTGGCATTTGACTCAGATGATGAAAATCAACGTGTCGGTCTGCTCTGCTTTGGATCGTTATTGAGCAGAACCCATCATCAGTATGGACGCATGTCCTCTGGAATGGTGGTTGAAGCACGAAGGTACATATGAATCTTTAGTGCATCTGGCACATAAATATCTTGCAACACCGGCTACAACAGTGCTGTGCAAATGCCTGTTCTCACTTTCAGGTGACACTGTAAACAAGAAGCAGTCAGCATTATCTCCTGCATATGTACATAAACTTGTTTGTCTGAGCGATTGGCTGAACAAGAAGTAGGACCGGGTAGACTTGTAGGCTCTAAAATTTGACATTGTTTTATTTTTGAATGCAGTTATTTTTTGTGCATAATTATACATTTCTAAGTTCAACTTTGATGATTAAGAGATTGCACTACAGTACTTTTTTTAAGTGAATTGAAAAATACTATTTCTTTTGTTTTTACAGTGCAAACATTCAAAATAAAAAAATATATAAAGTGAGCACTGTGCACTTTGTATTCTGTGTTGAAATTGAAATCAATATATTTGAAAATGTGAAAAACAGCCAAAAATATTTAAATAAATGGTATTCTATTATTAACAGTGTGATTAATCACGATTAATTTTTTTAATTGCTTGACAGCCCTAATTTTCATTACTATTTGAATGTACAGATACTCTTCTTTCTCAATTGAACGTTTCTTGACTCAGTGGCAGCATTCCATCCAGTGCTGTTTCAATCCCCACTGTTGGAAAATGGGTGTTCCATCTGCATCAGGCTCAAGGTACCTTTCCCATGCATTTGCAATTATTTGCGAAGATTTCTTGTTGGAGGCTTTATATAGGAATAAAATGATCTGGTGTATACTCCAGTTTGTTTGTACTGATGTAGCTACACCAGTGCATGGTCAGTTACTGGTGCCCCATTTTGCACCAATGTAGTAAGTCTATACTATGTGGGATTGCACCAGTGTATTTATATCCCATTACCAAGGTTACTTAGATGCAAATTTCCCTACTCAAGAAAAGCCGAAAATTGTATTTAAATCCACCTTTGGTGAGATTCCTTTTTGCTTTACTGAATGTGAGAAACATTCTGAGACGTACAGTAAATTCAAATAAAGGTTGTAACACAGCAGTACACTTATATTATGTAAAGGAGTAACACAGCAGTAGTTCTATACATAACAGTGAATAGCAGTTACTTCATTGGAAGCTGTATGCTGCCATCTTAAATCTGTGTTCACTTATGAACTACAGTGAAAGGTTTGTTTTCTCCTCTGTGAACCTCCCTCCTCTGCACTTTACAGGAACACTTACATTTTTTCAAAGTACATTTTGATATTCAAATAAGCAGCAGTCAGCCTGTTGACCCAGAAAGCAATAATTTGATACCACCTACTGGAGTATTGAATGCAAGCCCATCGGTACTTGTTATTCATGGATGGGAATGGGCAAAATGCCTAGAACACTGTTCGATGTTTCAGAAATTTAGTTTTTTCAGAAAAATGTTAAATTACTACATCAACAGAGACTTCTGTTTTTGGTATACAGCCTAATGAAAGTATTACTTTTTAAGTTTAGTCACCGAAAAAAACCCATATATCTTCAAAAGCTTGTAGCAGGAAGAAAAAAATTATTTCTGAAAAACTGAAGTTTTACACAAGACTTTAAATGTGTATTTTGTCAGTTACATCTCTGTCAATACATTCATTAATTGTAAGAAGGTTGGGAAACCTCTTGTAAGAGGTGGTTAGGGAAAGCAAATGTATTCTCTGACCCTGAAAAACAAAACAAAGCATACCCACTCTTTTTGGAACAGGCCAAAAGTAAAAAATGGCTGAATTTAGACGCTGAAAATTAGCATATGCACATTCAATAGGGAACATATGCTTAGCAACAGTAGGTTTGAGAAGTGTGGGATGAGAGAGAAATACTATAGGCAATTCAAAAACACTTCTGAGCATGCTCAGTACACTGAGCATAAGGGTCAGCTTTGAGAAGAGCTGAATGTACTGCCCAGCCTCACATGTATAAGCGCAGCTGCTCTCAGATTTGCTTGAGGGAGAATGCAAATATGCCGATGAAATACAAACAAAAATGCTCCAAAAACCCTACAGAGACCAGAGAAAATGTAAACTACTGAGCATGTGATTTTTAGAGTCTCATAACAGTATGCAATATTATGCAAGTTCTAAGTTTTCCTTTTTTTAAAAGAAGTGTAGTTCTCATGACCAAAGCTATATTTTAATTAATGTAATTTTTGTTATCATAAAGGTCTCATTTGGGGTTTAGAGGCTTTTTACAAAAAAATGTTATTCTCTGCCTTCCAGCCTTTTCCTTTACTCTGTAGCTGAAGGCAGACCAATGGTTGTTGCTCTGAGATCATGAATAGGGCCCTGAAAACAGTAACAGGGAGCAACAAGGCAGGTTTAGCAAATGGTAGTTATTTACCTGTAATGGGAGGTTCTTCGAGATGTGTGATCCCTATCTATATTCCACATGTGGGATACACATGCGTACCACTTGACTCTGTCCAGAGTTTCTTGCAAGTGTCTGCTGACCCACATATGCACAGTACCTCTCCTTGTGCTCCCAACCAAGGCATAAAGGCTGGGGTGGGCCAACACATCTCCAATTTCCCACTCTTACTGCAGTGTAACCAATTCACAGCACAGAGGACAGACGGTAGGTAGCGGAATACAGATAAGGACCATGCATCTTAAAGAACCTCCAGTTTCGGTAAGTATCCTCCATTTCTTCTTCAAGTGATGATCCCTATGTCTTTTCCACATGTGGAAGATAAACAAGCAGTCAAACAGGTGATGACTGTAGTATTGCTGTCCCCAAAGCCATAACCACAGCTAACGACTGTACCAGGCCGTAATGGCTTGGGAAGGTGCACGAACAGCTCCAAGTAGCTACCCTCCATATCTGTAATATGGGTATGTCTCTCAGAGAAGCAGCTGAAGTGGCTTGCCCATTGGTGGAATGAGCCTTTACCCCTTCCTGGGACAGAAAGGGATGCCAAATAGCTGGTAAGAAAAAGGTAATACAACCCGAGATACATTTTGAAAGTCTCTGCACTGATATAGGTTGATGACCTGATACCTCTGCTATGGAAATAAACAGTTTAAGGTGTCTTTCTTATGTCCTTTGCTCATTGCAGATAAAAGGCCAAAGCCCTCTGGGCGTCCAGAGAATGCAGTTCTCTCTCCTCGTCTGCGACATGTGGTTTAGGACAATATATAGATGACCTGACACATAGGAAATGGAGAAACTACCTTGGCAAAGCAAGACCTTTTCTTTATAGAAGATAGTATATGGTGGGCCCACCATAAGCGCTCCCAGTTCACTAACTCTTCTGGCTGACTTTGTAGCTATCAGAAAGGCCACTTTCATGGACAGATGGGACATAGATCATGTAGCCAGCAGCTCAAAGGGAGTCTCAGTGAGAGATGATAGAATAAAATTGAGGCCCTACTGAGGTGCGAACTTCACCACTGGTAGAAAGGATCTGAGCATCCTCCTCAAAAATCTAGTTGTGACAGGGTGCATGAAGATTATACGGTTAGCCACTGGAGGATGGAAAGAGCTGACTGCTGCTAAATGCACCCACAGGGAACCAAACGCAAGACCTGAAGACTTTTAAGGGTAAGTAGACACTCTAAAACGTCAAGGATTCTGGGGGACTCTGGAAACAAATTGCGTTGATGAGCCCAAGCAGATAAGTGTTTCCATTTAGCTGAGTAACAGCTTTGTGTAGAAATCTTTTAAACTTTGGATTACACCCTCCTGGAACATGAGCATTCGCTCTCTGATGGCCATCCAAATATACACAGCTTTGAGTAGCAGTCGCTCCTGAATTGCTGTGCGTGACCTTGCCCATGTTGTGTTAGCAGTTCCAGCAACAAGGGGATGCTCACAGGTGGTTGCACTGAGAGTTTCAACAGATCTGTGAACCAGAACTGTCTCGGTTCTGAGGAGTTGAGCATGAGGAGGATGACTCAAGCTGTCTCAGCAGATCTTCCATAGAACTTGTGTGATCAAAGGAATTGGAGGGAAGACATACCCCAAGTGACCCTCTGTGACATCAGGGGGCAATGAGCTGCTCTAAAACAGTATAG
Source organism: Lepidochelys olivacea (assembly GCF_965140295.1). NCBI lineage: Eukaryota > Metazoa > Chordata > Testudines > Cheloniidae > Lepidochelys > Lepidochelys olivacea. Next base: position 134,604,761 of record NC_140411.1, on the reverse strand, counting down.
AGGAAGCTTCCTGTTTACCTGTGATGCAAAAAGATCACAAGCTAGCATTCTCCATTAAGCAAAGACATCACTGAGAATGGAATCAAGACTCTCCCATTCGCGATTCACAGAAAAGTGTCTGCTCAGGCAGTCCAGTAGGGAATTTTGAACCCCAGGTAAGTAAGCTCTGATAAGGCTATGTGATGTTTGATTCACCAGTAGCAGAGTGTGACTGTCTCTATGCACAAATAAAGGGCTCTTGTTCCCCTTTGCTTACTTATATAACTATTATTACTATTATATATTACTATTACATTGTCCAACATTAACTGAACATATTTGGATTGGATGAGTAGGAGAAAAGCATTGCAGGCCTGGTGGACTGCCCTGGATTCTAGTAAGTTCATGTGCATTCTGGTCTCTCAGGGTATCCAGCTGCCTGTGCCACTTGATTGCCCATGTGCACACTACAACTCATTCCTCCTCCTCCTCCCCTCCATCCTCTCAGCTCCCCACTGTGAGATGCGGGGATCTGAACACTGGTTGCAAAACCTGATTGTTATACTGAGCCAGAAGATCAGGATAAGGAGGAAGGGGTATGGGAGGCCGAACCGATAACATGAGGAGGTCAGAGAACCAGCATTGTTTTGGCCACACTATAGCAATAAGAATGAGCTTTGCACAATCCAATTTAAGCCTGAGAATGACTTGTGGGATGCAGGAGAGTAGAAACCTTCAACCTTTGTGTGGCAATGAAGCACTGTTTCTCTGAGCATTTCACTGTAGAGGGCAACAAAGCTGGGGTATTCTAGAGGGCCTTCGAAGGTGCCAGGAAAGACTCATTTATCAGGACAGCTACTCTCCCCTGGAGCTGATGGTTGGAGAATATCCAGCATCTTATGGATATTCTCCTGCAGGAATATTCTGCCTGGATACCAAAGGTAGCAGCCATACACCTCAGGAGGCCCTGATGCAACTTAAAATCCTTGGATACTGAGGGAGAGGAAGATTCCAGCACAGCACAGTCATCCAGGGAGGACAAAGAGGCAGTTAGGTGCGCCAACAATGGATCCTGTTCTTAGGTGCGCCAACACAGGATCCAGCTGGAAGAACCCTGTAGGTCCCGGGGAATGGACTAAGTAGTTGCTTGCAGCTGAGAGGTACAGCAGTGGAAGCTACTATTGGGACTAAGAAAAGGAGTACTTGTGGCACCTTAGAGACTAACCAATTTATTTGAGCATGAGCTTTCGTGAGCTACAGCTCACTTCATCGGATGCATGCCATGGAAACTGCAGCAGACTTTATTTATACACAGAGAATATGAAAAAATACCTCCTCCCACCCCACTGTCCTGCTGGTAATAGCTTATCTAAAGTGATTATCAGGTGGGCCATTTCCAGCACAAATCCAGGTTTTCTCACCCTCCACCCCCCCACACAAATTCACTCTCCTGCTGGTGATAGCCCATCCAAAGTGACAACTCTTTACACAATGTGCATGATAATCAAGTTGGGCCATTTCCTGCACAAATCCAGGTTCTCTCACCCCCTCACCCCCCTCCCAAAAACCACACACACAAACTCAATCTCCTGCTGGTAATAGCTCATCCAAAGTGACCATTCTCCCTACAATGTGCATAATTAAGGTGGGCCATTTCCAGCATAAATCCAGGTTTTCTCACATCCCCCCTATTGGGACTGATGACCTCACTCTGAAGTGGGTCAAAGAACAGGAACTCAGGGACCAAGGAGCACTCCAGTGATTCCAAGGAGGCTACTGGGCAGAAGGAGAAGGCGTTGGTGGCCAGTAGGCACTGGTCCAAGAGCCCCTGTCCTAACTTTGGGACAGATGCTGATCTTGGTATCAATAATGGTCTGAGAGCAATCTTTGGCGCCTATCCAGGAGGACAACCCAGAGGTTCTGTAATGACAACAGGAGAGCCAACCCTGATGGGGGAAAACAACTGATCAGACTCATATGAAGCCAAATAAGAAGGTAGCATTGGTGCCGAAGAGAAGTGAAGTGGAGTGTCGGCACTGGTGGCATCAAATGGGACACACTTGCCCCCCCTACCAGGAAAGGTGTTGGCACCAAGGCCAGTACCAAATTCCAGGATGGGATCTGCCGCCACGATGCCACCACCGCCGAAGGATGCAGCAGTGTCAAAAGGGTCTTCAGTGCTGGACCTGGCCTAGACTCCCTAGTCTACAACTCAGCTGGTTCGAGCTGCAGTGCCAATGAACCCGACAGCTCTGTGACACAACCAGATATTGTCCAGGGCACTCTGGAGGACGAGCCGGTGGAAGCCATAGCACCAGAGAACACCTGAACTAGCTGAGAGTCTGGGACTGAGAGGCAAAGTAAGTCTGATGCCGCCTAGTATGCTATCAGCTTGGAGACAGTTGGCACTGGTGCCAGCATCATCAGTACTGGACTCAATGGACACCCCACGGCTGGAATCAGAGTTGACAGTACAGGCCCTTGCTGCTCACAGCACGATACAGGGAGCAGTTGGAAGGACCTGCTCCATCCCATGTGATGGAGGGAGTAAAGTGCCAGTCAGCACTCCCCTTCAAAGAGAAGTCTCCCCGAGCCCTGGAACAGTCTCAACACATTTAATGGGCCATCTTCTGCACTGCACTGGAGAAAGTTGAATGACCCCTTTTCCTTTTGGGGGAAACGCCAGAGCTTGAGTGTGCAGTAGCATCACCTGCCAGATCCAAAGGTGACAACTGATCAGATGAGGGTCTCGGTGCCAAAGCGGGCTTCATGGCCTGTTCCAGAAGGTGCTGCTTCAACCACAAGTCTCTCACCACCTGAGTCCTCTTTGTGAACGACTCGCAGATGGAGCATCTCTCTTTAATATGTCTGTTGCTAAGACACAACAATCACCTTGTGTGGGGGTCACTGCTGGGGATGGCCCTCCTACATAGCAGGCAATTCTTGAACCCTGGTGAGAACATCACACAGGGCAACCAGCTACTCTAACACTAAACTAACACAAAACTAAATCTATGGTACAACAACCACCATATACAAAAAATTCTCAGAAAACAGAGCAAAAGTGTGAGGTGAAGACACCACGCACAGCTCTGAATCTAGCCTAGTCTGTGACAAGGAAGGTCGGGGCGGCAGGGAAGGGGGCCACAGAGCATGAGCGTCACCTCTATGGATACTGCTAAACAAAGTTCTCCAGCTCTGGTGCGTGGGGCACCCCCACACCACATGCAATACAAGGCTTCATCTACTCAAAGAAGAAAGTTAAGGTTGCACAACAATATTAACTCTGCCATGGCGCACACAGTATTATTCCTAATTTTTTTTTATGTGTAGTTTAATATATTATCTGTTTCTGCTGTTAAATGTGCCCATAAGCTAACAAAACTGGAGACCAATATGAGCCAACTATTGTTTTGTGTTTTGAAACCACAACTGTAGCATATCTTTATTTTTAGGGGCTTCTCAAACACAGCTACATCAGTGGTGGAATCGGACAGCTTTCTCTCACAGCAACTCAGAAACCCCAAACCTCTCATGTAACGTACAACCGCTGTGATTAGGAGATGAGATGCAAAACAATGTGAGTTTGTAAGTCACCCATGTGTGCTAACTGTGGAAAGTACTTAGATACCACAGTGATAGATACAAGATCCTGAATGCAACTGTTCATCATAGGGTTGCCAACTTTCTACTCGCACAAAACCGAACACCCTTGCCCCACCCCTCCGCCAAGGCTTCGCTCCTCCTTCCCGGTCAATGGGAGCTGTGGAGCTGGTGCTCCGGGTGGGGGCAGCACGTGGAGCCCGCTGGCTGCCCCTATGCCTAGAAGCCGGAGGGGGGACATGCTGCTGCTTCTGGGAGCCTGCCTTAGCCCTGTCAACTGAACTTTTATCGGCCCGGTCAGCGGTGCAGAGCGGAGCTGCCATGGTCCCTTTTCGACTGGGCATTGCAGTCGAAAACCAGACACCTGGCAGCCCTAGTTCATCAGCTCACAGCACACAGTGGAACAACTGTGGGCAGGCAGTGAACAATAGCTAGTTTGAAACTAGGAGAATTGAGGTAGTCAAAATGTAAATACCCAAACTGAAATTTGGCCAGGACACTGTGATACATGGTCTTATATGAGCAGAACTTTGTTCACGTTAAAACTAAAAAAAAAAGGGGCTTGTCTACACTAGACATTTTTTCGGTTGTACCACTAGAGTTATGCCAGTGTAACTCCCCTCTTCCAAAGCACTATAAGCTACCACTGAAAAACCCATTCTTATACTAGAATAAGACTGTTCACATGGGAGTTACGCTACAGACATTTAAATATAACTACACTATACAGCCATTTAAATTCACACCCTACATTATAGCAGTATAACCTCTATGCATCTGTGCATTTGAACGAATCCTAAAAGATCATGGGCCTGTTTCTAAGAGCTGCTGAGTCCCTGAAGTTCCTATATAGCTTCATTTGGCATTTCTGGTGCTTGAAAATTGAGCTGCATGTGTCATGGGAAATGTTTGCTGAGCCTTTTCAGTGCGGAACCACATACCAATGGATGTCAGGGAGTGGATAAACACTAATTTTGCTGATTGTTCCTGGTTCTGAGATTCCACTTAATGGTCTAGAAGTTCTTCAGGAAACCACAGCTGGAATACATGCACAATAGCTGAAGCACAAAGTACCGTATATATTCATGCATAAGCCGAATTTTTTTAGTGAAAAAGGGAAGCAGAGAAGGGGGTCGGCCTATGAACAGGTACAGAGCAGGAGAGGTGGTACACAGCCCCTCTCCCCAACAGAGGGAACAAGGAGAGCCAGCACAGCCAGCAGAGCCACAAGGGAAGAGGCGGGGCCAAAGTCTCTCTGCTTCTGGCCACGTTGCTCTTCCCCCAGCCTCCGAAGCAGCTGCTGCTCTGGGGCTGGCAGGCTGCAGCTGCGCCGCTTGGCCCCGTCCACCAGAGCAGGCTGCAGCCCTGTCGCTCAGCCCCGTCCACCAGAGCATGCTGCGGCTGCGCCGCCCGGTCTGGCCCACCGGAGCAGCTCCGGCCAGGCCAGAGACATCCTCCCTTGGCCCTCCCCAGATAAAGTGGGAAGGGATGGGATGGGGAGAGTATGGGGGTCCTGGGCTAGGGGTGGCGTCATGCAGGGGGTGCTCCCCTGACCCCCAGCTTCTCCCCACCCAAAAATTTCAACAGCAGTTGTTGTCCCGGCCCATCAGGGTAAGCAGCTGGTGTGCTGGGACACTTTGTTCACTTAGGTTTACCTCCGTGCCTGTGGACGCTCGAGGTAAACAAACCATCTCGGTCCACCAGCAGCTTATCTTGATGGCCCAGGAGCCAAAGTTTGCTGACCCCTGAATTACAGGGTCAGCTTATGAATGGGTCATAACAATTTTCCATTTTTACTTATCCATCTTCGGAGGGTCGACTTATAAATGAACAGGCTTATGATCGAGTATATACGGTATTTAAACTATACAATACCAATTCACAAGTGTGCTTTCATTTATATTGCATTCACATTAAAAGAAGGAAATACTATTGACTGGCTCAGTAAAATATCATATTTCATTTGTGCATGGAGTATTTTAGTATGAAACTTATTACCTGCATTAAAATGAAAGCTACAAAAAATAATAATTTTCCATTACTAAAAACTCTGAAATATTATGGTTTAAAAAAGGTAAATGCAATGCTATCATATCATTGGTATATGGCTTGTAATATGGCTTACATTGATACTTGATTTTATTTTTTCCCCACCTGACATTGCAGATGACCAAATTCTTTCCAGATGGCAGTATGAAATAAACTTTACATTGGGTATTGTTTCTGTTGGGAGAAGTCCTTCCTGGCCATACTTAGTACTGTTTTTTCTCAGGAAGCTGAGAAATGTTATAATGTAGTGATTAACACTGGCTGTGGAGCTGCTGTTTCCTTGCCAATAAAGGGCAGAGTCTTTAAAAAACACTCCATTCATTTTTAGCCTCCCTTATGTTCCTTTTTAGGTTCCGTTCCCCACTCCTGATCTACGTTATGAAAAGACTGTTGTTTAAAGAGACATTTAATTGCAATGTGCAATGAAAGCATATGCTGGTTTGATAGGCTGCTTTGAAAATAATGTGATTTTTAGAAGCAGAAATACCTTTATTAATGAATTTCGAACACTAACATACCAAATGAAAAACTTGGTGAAGATAAAGCTAAGGCTACAAATACAGATTTATTAATTACATCACTCATTACTTTAGCTATAACAAAAGAACAGATGTTTGAATGTCAGGAAACTAGAAGGTTATAGTTCAAAACAGACGAATGTCAGAAAATCTCAAGTGCCCAAGTCCTTTTTTGAGATGGCAAGAATACATTAGAGGGCTTCACTAAAAACGAAATATTCTCTCTCAAGGCACATGTCTCAAACAACCCTGTTTTATATACCCAGACTTTGCCAAAATAACTCTTTTGGCAGAAAGAAACACATTTGTGAAATGTCAAGCTATAGGATCTTTACTGTGGAATTTAGGAGAGCTCAAAATTGCCCTTTAATGGAAAGTTTCTTACAACCTCAACTGTGGAGTCACTGTTGTGCCACCTTAATACTGCTGCTCTGAGTGTTTCAACACACTGAGCCTTTACAAAATACCAGGATTGCTCTCTTAATTGCCTGACTGAGGCAATGGAACAATCTGAACCCACCTGCAGGATGCAACCCATGTCCTTTGCATAAATGCAATCTCCAAATCCTGAATTGTCTGTTGACAGCTAATCTAAGATTTTTGGAGTTTGGTCTAATGTTTCCTGTCATACTTAGAAAGGACTCAGCAAAATGATGCTGTCTAACCTCAGACTATAGAAGAAAGGGAGAAGTTATTGCTTGTGCCCTCATATGAGATCCCTCCAGGCAAGGAAGCCTTGATTTGTTAATTAAGACTGAGTTCAAAAATCAGTTGGTATCAGAATAAGTTAAAACCACTGGGCAAAATTCTTTTCCATTTTATTTAAGGTAACAGATTACACATCTAATGACTTATGGGCATCTATCTATAATAAATTAATGGCATCTTGATTACAGGCAATAGTGCAGAAGTGCGCACACACAAATACCTAGCAGTAGTAAAAACAGATTTTTCAGATGCACATTTTTATTTGCATTAATTTAGGCTTTCACAGAGCAGGATTTCACACGTAAAGCTCCTCAGCATTACCCATGTTACTATTTTAAATCTCACTATTTCTTTTTGTGGAAAATGAATACTTTCTTTCTCTACAGCTTTTGGATTTGTTTTTTCATTCTGGCACACATACAACAGTTAAATCATTTTTGCACCTTTTGACCTTAAAGCTAGCCACATGATCAAGTATTTCACTGAAACTCTTTCACTAATACTATGATCGGTTCAGCTGTAGATTCATGCCAATCTCATTACAGTTAAACTGTGTTACTATTCAAATTGTATTTGACCAACAGCAAAGGATAAGAAAACGGAGCATTCTTATTCATGTTCTAAAAGTTCAAATAGCTTTTTTCTATTCTCTCTGCCAAAAAAACAGATTTGCCCAGGTTATGGTACTACGGATGAGCACTGCACTGAGAGATCATTTTCTTTTAATGTGCACTTGGGTCTATGACTTTTTAGATTATTAGCTGAAAAAAGGCAAAATGCATTATTTCTAATCTGCATCTTGGAAAGATACTGTGCACTTTCTTCAGCGAAGAAACAGCTAGCAAACAGGAGAGTTTTGCGAAGAAGTTCTGCTGGTGAAGGAGGAGCAATTACATGACCCTTGGGGTAAGTTTGTCTGTAATGCGTGTGTTTGTGTTGTGCTTGCTGCTTGACTGAAATATACCATGTGGTGTGTTTGTTTGGGGGACTGTGTGCTGAGCCTAGCAGCCTGCTAAGCAAGGCTGAGAGCTTCTTAACGAGGCTTTGATCCCTAAGCCCTTTAGCACCCATCAACCCTTAACTGGGGGTGGGGCTACTCAGGAAGACCAGGGCTTTCAAAAGTGACTAGAGGACCTAGCAAACAGGAAAGGCTAACGGGGGAGTTTTGCAATGGAGTTCTCCAGGTGAAGGAGGAGCAATTACGTGACACTTAGGGTAAGTTTGTTGTCTGTAGTGTGTGTTTGTGGTGTGCTTGCTGCTTGACTGAAATATACCGTGTGGTCTGTTTGTTTGGGGGGCCGTGTGCTGAGCCAGAAGAGCTTGTGAACAGGAGTTTTGCAAGGGAGTTTAGAGAGGGAGTGTATGGGGGGGGGGAGGCTACATACACTTACCATTCTTTAAACTTAAAGCCAAAAACACACCCTTGTAAAAACAAAACATCAACAAAGGACCGAGCTGCAGGAGTAAAAAGAGAATTCAGGCAGAAGTCCAACACCACAGTGAGGGCTACCCAGTTTATTGCACCCAGTGCAGCATGTATGATTACCTGCCCTATGGGCAGCTGGCGTAGGTGTACATTCGGTGCAAGAAGTTCCCGGCCCTCAGAGACCATGTATGGGCTTTGGAGACCACGGTGGCTAAACTGGAAGAGCTAAGGGAGACAGAGAGGTACATAGATGAGACTTTCTGGGACACAGTTAAATGGTTCCACCCCCATCTGACAGGAGACAGAGAGGTACATAGATGAGACTTTCTGGGACACAGTTGAATGGTTCCACCCCCATCTGACAGTCTCTGTGCAGTTGAGGGAATGAAAGTCTCAGGGAAGGACAACATCCAACTGGAGCAGAGGGAAACAATCCCATAGTTGGGATCCTCCTTCCAGATGATGATGTGGTATTCTCTCGCACTAAGAATACCTCTCTGCTTGAGGGAACTCCAGTTATTAGGAAGAGACCGGTAATAGTTATGGGGGATTTGATCATTAGAAACATAGACTGGAATGACTGCAATGACTGGAAGAACTGCATGGTGACTTGCCTGCCTGGTGCGAAGGTCTCAAGACATCTAGATAAACTTATGTGTAGTGCTAGGGAGGAGCTGGTGGTCATGGTACATGTAGGTACCAAGGACATAGGGAAGGACAGAAGACAGGTCCTGGAGGTCAAATACAGATTGCTAGGTAAAAGATTGAAATCCAGGACCTCTAATAGTAGCATTCTCTGAAATTCTTCCAGTTCCACGCACAGGACCAATTAGACATGCAGAACTGCAGTGTCTCAATGTGTGGATGAGACAATGGTGTAGGGAGGAGGGGTTTAGATTTATTAGGAACTGGGGAAACTTTTGGGAAAGGGGGAGCCTATACAGGAAGGATGGGCTCCACCTAAACCAAAATGGAACCAGATTGCTGGCACTTAAAATTAAAAAGTTCATAGAGCAGTTTTTAAACTAAGGACTGGGAGAAAGCCGACAGGTGTGGAGGAGCACCTGGTTCGGAGAGACACATCCCTTAGGGGAGGATCTATTAATGGAGATTCTCTATGTCCTAGTAAGGAGGAGAGGATGGAAGATGATAAAATACGGGTAGGATCTGATGAGAAACAGTCAAATTAAAAAGAGTCGCATTCAATTACATCATGTAATGGCAGACAGCTAAAAACTGACAAGTTTTTAAAGTGCTTATATACAAATGCTAGAAGTCTAAATAATAAGATGGCTGAATTAAAGTGCCTCACATTAAATGAGGATATTGATATAATAAGCATCACAGAAACTTGGTGGAATGAAGATAATCAATGGGACACATTTCAGAGTAGCAGCCGTGTTAGTCTGTATCTGCAAAAAGAACAGTACTTGTGGCACCTTAGAGCCTAACAAACTTATCTGAGCATAAGATTTCGTGAGCTACAGCCCATTTCATCGGATGCATGCAGTAGGTCACTCGATTACAGACCTAAAAGTCACAATATTACAACAAAAAAACTTCAAAAACAGACTCCAACGAGAGACTGCTGAATTGGAATTAATTTGGAAACTGGACACCATTAAATTAGGCTTGAATAGAGACTAGGCATGGATGTGTCATTACACAAAGTAAAACTATTTCCCCATGTTTATTTTTCCTTCCTACTGTTCCTCACACGTTCTTGTTGACTGCTGGAAATGCCCCATCTTGAATATCACTACAAAAGGTTTTTTTTTTCTCTCCTGCTGGTAATAGCTCACCTTAACTGATCACTCTCCTTATAGTATGTATGATAACACCCAATGTTTCATGTTCTCTGTGTATATAAAATCATCCTACTGTATTTTCCACTCCATGCATCCGATGAAGTGGACTGTAGCCCACGAAAGCTTATGCTCAAATAAATTTGTTAGTCTCTAAGGTGCCACAAGTACTGCTGTTCTTTCAACGGGACACAGTAATACCAGGATACAAAATATATTGGAAGGACAGAACAGGTCGTGCTGGTGAGGGAGTGGCACTATATGTGAAAAAAAGCATAGAATCAAATGACTTAAAAATCTTCCATGAACCAAACTGTACCACAGAATCTCAATGCCTAGTAATTCCATAATTCATAAATGATCTGGAGGATGGTGTAGATTGCACTCTGAGCAAATTTGCGGATGATACTAAACTGGGAGGAGTGGTAGATACGCTGGAGGGGAGGGATAGGATACAGAAGGACCTAGACAAATTGGAGGATTGGGCCAAAAGAAATCTGATGAGGTTCAATAAGGATAAGTGCAGGGTCCTGCACTTAGGACGGAAGAATCCAATGCACCGCTACAGACTAGGGACCGAATGGCTAGGCAGCAGTTCTGCGGAAAAGGACCTAGGGGTGACAGTGGACGAGAAGCTGGATATGAGTCAGCAGTGTGCCCTTGTTGCCAAGAAGGCCAATGGCATTTTGGGATGTATAAGTAGGGGCATAGCGAGCAGATCGAGGGACGTGATCGTTCCCCTCTATTCGACATTGGTGAGGCCTCATCTGGAGTACTGTGTCCCGTTTTGGGCCCCACACTACAAGAAGGATGTGGATAAATTGGAGAGAGTCCAGCGAAGGGCAACAAAAATGATTAGGGGACTGGAACACATGACTTATGAGGAGAGGCTGAGGGAGCTGGGATTGTTTAGCCTGCAGAAGAGAAGAATGAGGGGGGGTTTGATAGCTGCTTTCAACTACCTGAAAGGGGGTTCCAAAGAGGATGGCTCTAGACTGGTCTCAATGGTAGCAGATGACAGAACGAGGAGTCATGGTCTCAAGTTGCAGTGGGGGAGGTTTAGATTGGATATTTGGAAAAACTTTTTCACTATGAGGGTGGCGAAACACTGGAATGCGTTACCTAGGGAGGTGGTAGAATCTCCTTCCTTAGAGGTTTTTAAGGTCAGGCTTGACAAAGCCCTGGCTGGGATGATTTAACTGGGAATTGGTCCTGCTTTGAGCAGGGGGTTGGACTAGATGACCGTCTGGGGTCCCTTCCAACCCTGATATTCTATAATTCTATGATTCCATACTCTTAATAATAAGAATATAGCAGTAGGGATCTATTACTGATCACCTGACAAGGATGGTGATAGTGACTGTTAAATGCTCAGGGAGATTAGAGAGCCTATTAAAATAAAAAACACGATAATAATAATAATGGGGGATTTCAACTATACCCGTATTTATTGGGTACATGTCATCTCAGGACAGGATGCAGAGATAAAGTTTCTTGACCCATTAAATGACTGCTTCTTGGAGCAGCAAGTGTTGGAACCCACAAAAGGAGAGGCAGTTCTTGATTTAGTCCTAAATGGAGCATAGGATCAGGTTCAAGAGGTGAATATAACTGGACCACTTGGTAATAGTGACCATAATATAATTAAATTTAACTTCCCTGTGGTGGGGAAAACACCATAGCAGCTCAACACAGTAGCATTTAATTTCACAAAAATGAGGAAGTTAGTAAAAGAGAAATTAAAAGGCACAGGGCCAAAAGTGAAATCCCTGTGAGCTGCATGGAAACTTTTTAAAGACACCATAATAGAGGCTCAACTTAAATGTATACCCTAAATTAAAAAACACAGTAAGAAAACCAAAGAAAGTGCAACCATGGCTAAACAACAAATTAAAAGAAGCAGTGAGAGACAAAAAGGCATTCTTTAAAAAGTGGAAGTTAAATCCTAGTGAGGAAAATAGAAAGGAGCATAAACACTGGCAAATGACGTGCAAAAATATAATTAGAAAGGCCAAAAAAGAATTTGAAGAACAGCTAGCCAAAGACTCAAAAAGTAATAGCAAAAAAATTTTTAAGTACATCAGAAACAGGAAGCCTGCTAAACAACCAGTGGGGACACTAGACAATCGAGATGCTAAAGGAGCACTCAAAGATAAGGCCATTGTGGAGAAACTAAATGAATTCTTTGCATCAGTCTTCATGGCTGAAGATGTGAAGGAGATTCCCAAACCTGAGCCATTCTGTTTAGATGACAAATCTGAGGCACTGTCACAGATTGAGGTGTCATTAGAGGTGGTTTTGGAACAAACTGATAAACTAAACAGTAATAATTCATCAGGACCAGATGGTATTCACGCAAGAGTTCTGAAGGAATTCAAATGTGAAATTGCAGAACTACTAACTGTAGTTTGTAGCCTATCATTTAAATCAACTTCTGTACCAAATGACTGGAGGACAGCTAATGTGACACCAATTTTTAAAAAGGGCTCCAGAGGTGATCCTGGCAATTACAGGGCGCTAAGGCTGACTTCAGTACCAGATAAACTGATTGAAACTATAGTATAGAACAAAATTGTCAGACATATAGATGAACATAATTTGTTGGGGAAGAGTCAACATAGTTTTTGTAAAGGGAAATCATACCTCAAGCTACTAGAATTCTCTGAGGGGGGTCAACAAGCATGCGGACAAGGGGGATACTGGGACAAGGGGGATATAGTATACTTAAATTTTCAGAAAGCCTTTGACAAGGTCCCTCACCAAACGCTCTTAAGCAAAGAAAGCTGTCATGGGATAAGAAGGAAGGTCCTCTCATGGATTAGTAACTGATTAAAAGATAGGAAACAAAGGGTAGGAATAAATTGTCAATTTTCAGAATGGAGAGAGATAAATAGTGGTGTCCCCAGAAGTCTGTACTGCATCCAGTCCTATTCAACATATTCATAAATGATCTGGAAAGAGAGGTAAACAGTTATATGGCAAAATTTGCAGATGATACAAAACTACTCAAGATAGTTAAGTCCCAGGCAGACTGCAAAGAGCTACAAAAGGAGCACACAAAACCGGGTGACTGGGCAACAAAAATGATGGATGAAATCCATTGTTGATAAATGCTAAGTAATGCACATTGGAAAACATAATCCCAACTATACATATAAAATGATGGGGTCTAAATTAGCTGTTACCACTCAAGAAAGTTCTTCGAGTCATTGTGGATAGTTCTCTGAAAACAATCACTCAATGTAAAGTAGCAGTCAAAAAAAGCTTACAGAATGTCAGGAATAATTAAGAAAGGGATAGATAATAAGACAGAAAATATCATATTGCCTCTATATAAATCCATGGTATGCCCACACACTGTGTGCAGATGTGGTCACCCCATCTCAAAAAAGATATACTGGAATTGGAAAAGGTACAAAAAAGGGCAACAAAAATGATTAGGGGTATGGAATGGCTTCCATATGAGGAGAGATTAAGACGACAGGGACTTTTGATCTTAAGGGGCGGGGGGGAGAGAATAGGATAAGAAGTCTATAAAGTCATGACTGGTGGGGAGAAAGTAAATAAGAAAGTGTTATTTACTCCTTCTCCTAACACACAAACTAGGAGTCACCAAATGAAATTAACAGGTAGCAGGTTTAAAACTAACAAAAGGAAGTATGTTTTTGAAGTTTTTTTGTTGAAGAATTGCCACTTTTAGGTCTGAGATTGAGTGACCAGAGAGTTTGAAGTGTTCTCCGACTGGTTTTTGAATGTTATAATTCTTGACGTATGACACAAGACACTGCTGAATTGGAATTAATTTGCAAACTGGATACAATTAACTTAGGCTTGAATAGAGACTGGGAGTGGAAGGGTCATTACACAAAGTAAAACTATCCCCCCCTCCCCCGCACACACTGTTCCTCAGACGTTCTTGTCAACTGCTCGAAATGGCCCACCTTGATTATCGATACAAAAGATTCCCTTCCCTTCCCCTCCCACCCACCCACTCTCCTGCTGGTAATAGCCCACCTTAAGGGATCACTCTCCTTACAGTGTGTACGGTAACTCCCATTGTTTCATTTTCTCTATGTATATAAATCTCCCCACTGTATTTTCCACTGAATGCATCCGATGAAGTGAGCTGTAGCTCACGAAAGCTTATGCTCAAATAAATTTGTTAATCTCTAAGGTGCCACAAGTACTCCTTTTCTTTTATGAAAATATACTTCCTTTTTTCAGACTGGCAGCCATGTTAGTCTGTATTCGCAAAAAGAAAAGGAGTACTTGTGGCACCTTAGAGACTAACCAATTTATGTGAGCATAAGCTTTCATGAGCTACAGCTCACTTCATCGAATGCATTCAGTGGAAAATAGAATGGGGAGATTTATGTACACAGAAAACATGAAACAATGGGTATTACCATACACACTGTAAGGAGAGTGATCACTTATGATGAGTTATTACCAGCAGGAGAGCGAGGCGGGGGGCGGGAGGGGGAGGAAACCTTCTGTAGTGATAATCAAGGTGGGCCATTTCCAGCAGTTGACAAGAACATCTGAGGAACAGTGGGGGTGGGGGGAATAAACAAGGGGAAATAGTTTTACTTTGTGTAATGACCCATCCACTCCCAGTCTCTATTCAAGCCTAAGTTAATTGTATCCAGTTTGCAAATTAATTCCAATTCAGCAGTCTCTCGTTGGAGTATGTTTTTGAAGTTTTTTTGTTGAAGAATTGCAACTTTTAGGTCTGTAATTGAATGACCAAAGAGATTGAAGTGTTCTCCAACTGGTTTTTGTATGTTATAATTCTTGACGTTTGATTTGTGTCCATTTATTCTTTTGCATAGAGACTGTCCAGTTTGACCAAGGTATATGGCAGAGGGGCATTGTTATTTTCTTTGTTGGGCCTGTCCTGTAATAGGTGATTTCTGGGTACTCCTCTGGCTCTGTCCATCTGTTTCTTCACTTCAGCAGGTGGGTATTGTAGTTGTAAGAATACTTGATAGAGATCTTGTAGGTGTTTGCCTATGTCTGAGGGGTTGGAGCAAATGTGGTTGTACCCCAGAGCTTTGCTGTAAACAATGGATCGTGTAGTGTGGTCTGGATGAAAGCTGGAGGCATATAGGTAGGCACAGCAGTCAGCAGGTTTCCGGTATAGGGTGGTGTTTATGTGACCATTGCTTATTAGCACCGTAGTGTCCAGGAGGTGGATCTCTTCTGTGGATTGGTCCAGGCTGAGGTTGATGGTGGGATGGAAATTGTTGAAATCATGGTGGAATTCCTCAAAGACTTCTTTTCCATGGGTCCAGATGATGAAGGTGTCATCAATGTAGTGCAAGTAGAGTAGGGGCATTAGGGGATGAGAGCTGAGGAAGCGTTGTTCTAAGTCAGCCATAAAAATGTTGGCATACTGTGGGGCCATGCTGATTTGAAGGTATACATTGTCCCCAGTGTGAAATAGTTATGGGTGAGGACAAAGTCACAAAGTTCAGCCACCAGGTTAGCCGTGACATTATCGGGGATAGTGTTCTTGACGGCTTGTAGTCCATCTTTGTGTGGAATGTTGGTGTGGAGGGCTTCTACACCCAGAGTGGCCAGGATGGTGTTTTCAGGAAGATGGATTGTAGTTTCCTCAGGAAGTCAGTGGTGTCTCGAAGATAGCTGGGAGTGCTGGTAGACTCCCTCCTCAGGCCCATCATTTGATGATCACCTGTTCTATTAATTTCCTCTGGGGCACCTGGCATTGGCCACTGTCGGAAGACAGGATACTGGACTAGATGGACCTTTGGTCTGACTCAGTATGGCCGTTCTTATGTTAAGAAGCATAATCAAATACTTCATGGGAGATGTGGCATAGTTACTAGAATATTTCAGAATGCTTTTGCTGATGGAAGCTCATATAAGGCATTAAACTATTAGCACCATTCAGAGTTTTGAAAGAAGCAATTTTGCTTTTGATTTCTCTTGCTGTGCAACAATTCTGTCAGAGCAGTGGTCTATGGTGGCCTTTCCAGCTGCCACCAACTACCTTCTGAAGAGGTAGGCTCTCACTGATATAGCAACTGAAGCCAATATCAGTGCTCCAAGAAGGTGCTTGGGTCACTGCTCCAAGTGAGATTGTATTAATGTGACCACAGTTCTGTAGGGCGAGACTGCCAGGGCTCACAGACAAACAGTAAATCCCATGGCGTAGCATTCAGCTGATATTTTTTAAAAGGTGGGGAGGGCAGAGTAAGGGGTGGAAGGAAATAGATGTAGCTTCCCAGGGAGCTGGACTGAACAGTAACACACGTGAATTATGAGCTTCATGTATCCAAAGCAATGGATTCAATGTGGGAGAAAGGATGTTTTCTCCAGAACTTAAAGGCGGTCAGAATCCCCGACTCCATCCTGCAGAAGCTGCTCACAAGAGGAGGCGTATTATCCAATATGGGAAACTGTAGAAAATCTCTGTGCATGTCTTAATTTATGTAAATGTCAAGTCACGCAGGATGGTACAGGATGAGAATTTTTGAAAGAGGGATTTCAACTCAGATCACCTTCAATGGGAAGGGAGGGAGTAGAATTAGCCAAGGGAAATTTTTCTACTACTGGGTCTTTTTCCCCCTAGGGAGCTCAATCTGAAATCTCACACTTGCACTTCTCTGCCAAGAGGCTACGCACACAACATGTAAATCAAATAGAAAATCGTATTTTTTTTTTCTTTACACATGGCAAAGCCAAAAGGTTACTGCTATCTGAAGCTGCTCTATCTCCCTGACTCTGTAGGAGTACAGATAGGATATGGCATGCCAAATATTACCACTCTTACTTTTTTCCATTTTTTTAGAAAGAGAAAAGGGAGGTGGTTTCCACCCTACACTGTGAGTCAATTTTAAATATTCTGTTAACTTTTTTTTCTCCGAATAAACAGAAGAATTTATAGTGTACTGATTCACTGTGTGCTACCAGCATAACAGATTGATTCCATGTTACATTTAAGAAGCAAGGAGTCATGTTAAAATGTTTTACAATTATTAGATACTGAAGCATTTTAATTTTCTAGTTTGTAGATTTTAATCCAACATAGCACATTCCTGCACCCACGCTGTGCAGTTACAATAGATGTTTCATCAGCCAAGCTAGGCTGAAGACAAAAATATTTAATGGAGACAAAAGCTCTACAGAAATGCCAGCAAGCTAAAGGGAAGGAATGCATGATAAATGAAGAATGTGACCAGAGATAACTGGTAGGGGCATATTGAGCTTTGTGTAGTTCCACTCAAAACTTAAAATGCCGATTACTACTGTACATTATACTGGGCAAAATAAAGACTTTTTAAAAGCAACTAACACACTTCTGTTGAACAACAGTTCATTGTCAAAGCTGTTATCCCTGGATAGCAAAATTGTATCTTTGTGGCAATTTTAGAAAAATATTTTTAAAACAGAGAGCCTTTTTTATTCGATTAAAAAAAAGTCTAAATTTAGTTCGTAGAGAAAGGTTTTAACCAGGTCACTTATTGATGTTCAGATAACACAAGTACCTCACACTTCGTGAAATGCTCAGCATTTCCCCTCTATTTATGCTTGTGCTACATGCTACAACAAAAAGAAGCAACCAATATGTTTTTCCTGGCATCAAACAAAAAAACTTCTGTGAAGGACATGTAGAATATCTGATTGTACCTCAGAAAATCTAATTAACACCCCGCCCCACATGATTTATACAGTAAGATACAAATAACCCCTATTATATTATATTGCACAAACCACACTTCTCTCCTCCTTCATCCTTGATCAACGTCACATCTCTCCTAGACTGTAAATATGGGGCAAGGCCTTTGACTGA
Organism: Lepidochelys olivacea; assembly: GCF_965140295.1. Classification (NCBI taxonomy): domain Eukaryota; kingdom Metazoa; phylum Chordata; order Testudines; family Cheloniidae; genus Lepidochelys; species Lepidochelys olivacea. Next base: position 134,586,857 of record NC_140411.1, on the reverse strand, counting down.
TTTCTCTGTACCATGTCACATGGCACTATATATATGAGTGCATTTACAGAAGTTATGCAGTGCAGGCAGTGTTACGATGCCAAGCGAAGATGGGCGGGTCATGTAATCCGCAGGCAAGACAATAGATGGGCAACCTGCATCAGTGACTGGATCCCCAGAGACCACAAGCAACCGCTGGGCAGACCCGAGCGGGCAGATCCCATGACAAAACTCTGGACAGAAATGGAAAGAACGTGCTCACAACAAAATGGAATGGTGTGGCGTTGACTTGCGTTCGTGAAGTTACGAGGACAAGCCGGACAAAGGTGATTTAAAGAAGTTGACTGTTTTAGCATGGTCTTTCACTACTGCCCAAACCAAGATCCTTTCTAATTCCTTTGGCCTTCCCTCTAGGTTTATGACCGCAGTGAGCTGCACTATCCAGAGTGCCAATAGGCCAGTGTTTTTAGCAGGTTTGTAACCAGTGTGTTAAAAAACTGTACATTATAAATGTCTATCTTTTGAATCATTCCTCAGTCATGTTTTCCCAATTATATAAAAAGTAATGACCCAGTGAAATATATTAGTTTTTCTCTTCCCTCCAAACTCACAATCACAGTTGGACAATTAAGTGGCATATGTGTTGGCCCTAACAAACAAAACAGGATTCCTTAACTCTTTGAAGTAAATGAAAAGGAGCAACAACTTGAAAAACTTTTAACCAGATCAAAGAGTTAAATTTCTAGCTCCTACCCCCTTGAGATTTCAGATTAAATTAGGTCTTATAAAAACAACAAGGATGCCTTGTGGCACCTTAGAGACTAACTAAAACACAGTGTTTTGTTTTTTTTTTAATTAAATAGAAGTTCTTCCAACTACCAGCTCTGAAACAAGTGATTTGACAAGCATCACACAGGACTTCTGTGACAGAGGCAGGGACAGAATCCTGTTCTCCAGGGCAGCATTTAACTACTTTAACAATGACACCCTCCAGTCTCTTCCTGCAATCCACTGCCTAATTCACTACACACCTCCCAACTTCTGGTACACGTGAAACAGGTCCTGGAGACTATAGCCTCCCTTTCACTACAGGACCCTGATTCATTTCCAGATCAGGTCCATACCATGCACTGAAAGAGGGAGGGGATCTGTGGAAAAAAGGTGTGTGATTATGTTATTAAAGATTGTATCACATTGCTTGTATGCACAAAGGGTGCACAGACAGCCTTAATTCTGGCATTTCCTAACTTCTAAATGCTTGACTTTGTAACTGTAATAGTGTTCTTTTAACACAGTTTTTGTGTAAATTCCTTGCTTTAAAAAAAAAACTGAAAAAACAAAAATTCTATCAAATAGCATCATATTGACACCTATGTGGATGATTAGTAGCATTGGAACCTTTAGATCTCCCACACAGACTTCTGCCATTTGAACTAAGGGGTCTCCAAACTGTGGGGTGTGCACCCACAGGAAGACCTGAGGACCACAGCCCTCTGTGGAGATAGAGGTGGTTAGGGACTATTTAGAAAAGCTGGACGTGCACAAGTCCATGGGGCCGGACGAGTTGCATCCGAGAGTGCTGAAGGAATTGGCGGCTGTGATTGCAGAGCCATTGGCCATTATCTTTGAAAACTCGTGGCGAACGGGGGAAGTCCCGGATGACTGGAAAAAGGCTAATGTAGTGCCAATCTTTAAAAAAGGGAAGGAGGAGGATCCAGGGAACTACAGGCCAGTCAGCCTCACCTCAGTCCCTGGAAAAATCATGGAGCAGGTCCTCAAAGAATCAATCCTGAAGCACTTGCATGAGAGGAAAGTGATCAGGAACAGCCAGCATGGATTCACCAAGGGAAGGTCATGCCTGACTAATCTAATTGCCTTTTATGATGAGATTACTGGTTCTGTGGATGAAGGGAAAGCAGTGGATGTATTGTTTCTTGACTTTAGCAAAGCTTTTGACACGGTCTCCCACAGTATTCTTGTCAGCAAGTTAAGGAAGTATGGGCTGGAAGAATGCACTATAAGGTGGGTAGAAAGCTGGCTAGATTGTCGGGCTCAACGGTTAGTGATCAATGGCTCCATGTCTAGTTGGCAGCCGGTATCAAGTGGAGTGCCCCAAGGGTCGGTCCTGGGGCCGGTTTTGTTCAATATCTTCATAAATGATCTGGAGGATGGTGTAGATTGCACTCTCAGCAAATTTGCGGATGATACTAAACTGGGAGGAGTGGTAGATACGCTGGAGGGGAGGGATAGGATACAGAAGGACCTAGACAAATTGGAGGATTGGGCCAAAAGAAATCTGATGAGGTTCAATAAGGATCAGTGCAGGGTCCTGCACTTAGGATGGAAGAATCCAATGCACCGCTACAGACTAGGGACCGAATGGCTAGGCAGCAGTTCTGCGGAAAAGGACCTAGGGGTGACAGTGAACGAGAAGCTGGATATGAGTCAGCAGTGTGCCCTTGTTGCCAAGAAGGCCAATGGCATTATGGGATGTATAAGTAGGGACATAGCGAGCAGATCGAGGGACGTGATCGTTCCCCTCTATTCGACATTGGTGAGGCCTCATCTGGAGTACTGTGTCCAGTTTTGGGCCCCACACTACAAGAAGGATGTGGATAAATTGGAGAGAGTCCAGCGAAGGGCAACAAAAATGATTAGGGGTCTGGAACACATGAGTTATGAGGAGAGGCTGAGGGAACTGGGATTATTTAGTCTGCAGAAGAGAAGAATGAGGGGGGATTTGATAGCTGCTTTCAACTACCTGAAAGGGGGTTCCAAAGAGGATGGCTCTAGACTGTTCTCAGTGGTGGCAGATGACAGAACGAGGAGTAATGGTCTCAAGTTGCAGTGGGGGAGGTTTAGATTGGATATTAGGAAAAACTTTTTCACTAAGAGGGTGGTGAAACACTGGAATGCGTTACTTAGGGAGGTGGTAGAATCTCCTTCTTTAGAGGTTTTTAAGGTCAGGCTTGACAAAGCCCTGGCTGGGATGATTTAACTGGGAATTGGTCCTGCTTCGAGCAGGGGGTTGGACTAGATGACCTTCAGGGGTCCCTTCCAACCCTGATATTCTATGATTCTATGAATGTTCAGGAAGTTCAGTGGGGCCAGGGCCAGCCCCCAAAAGGGAGAGGGGTGGATAGGGAGCGCCACCCAGCCCCACTCCAGTTCCGGCCCCAGCCCCAGTTCCACTCCATCCCCTGCTCATCATCTAGCCCAGTTCTGCCCTCATTCCCTCTCTGCCCCCACGTCAACTCCGCCTCTGCCCTAATTCCTCCCCCATACCCAGTTCTGCCCCCAGTTCCTCCATTATTGGTATGGAAAGCAACAGGAAAAGTTTGGGCACCACCGCTCTGTGCGGTCCGGCAGTAGAGGGGGATGAAACACACCCTCTGACAGTAGGTTTCAGTGATATTTGATGGCAGCAGAGGAAGCTCAGGAATCTTAAGTTCCACTCCAGCCTTTGGAGGGACTGTCTCTGGTGGACACAGACTCTTCTGTCCATTCCATCCAAGACTTCTTCTGCTCCGTGCCTTGCAACATGCTTGTCTGTTTCCCACCCCTGGCTCTTTGTCCCAGTGCCATTCTCCCCACCTAGCCAGTCCCAGCCTCCACTCCTCAGGCTTCTAATCCTAATCACAGTCTCACTGCCCAACAAGTCCTTGTCTCACCCCCAGGACTCCTCCTCTCATACTTCTTGCTCAGCTATTCCCAGTTCCTCCTCACCCCCTTGCTCCTCACCCACCCAGTCCCAGTTCCCCCACTCTCAGAACCTTGTCTAATCGGTTTTTCCCCTTTTCCCCCATCCTCCACTACCCATGTTCTCCATCCTCACTGGCTCTCAATCCCAGTCTCTCTTCCTAGGTTTCTTGCAATATGTCTCCCAGTCCCAGTCTCCTTGTCCAGTCAACTCCAGTAACCCCTGCTCAATTCTTTGCCCCAATGTATTTCCTCCCTCATCCAGCTCTTGTGCCCCCTGCATTCACATCAGACCGCTTCCTGCTGCTTGCTTCCTGGGTCCAGCAGCAGTGCACTGAGAATGGATGAGAGTCAGCCTCCCTGCTTTCAGTCCTGGTGCTTAGCTGTGGCAGGGCAAGTCCTGCTTAGCCTGGGCTGGAGTTATACTCAGTATGGACAGAATCTTCAGAGAATTTAGATGTGAAGTTCTAGCAAGTCACCATCAAGCATGTGTGAAATGCAATTATTCAACCTTGGCCAAGATTATTCTGATTTTCACAGGAATGGAGAAAAGAAAATCCCTGACACAGTGTTACCCTCACCCCCTGCCAAATGTCAAGACTCTGCTCCCAAGCATGGGGGTGCTATAGCTACCAAAAGAAAAGGTCACCAGAATTTTTTATCATGAGCAAAGGATCTATTTTTTCTAGCCTCATTCTGAGAAATGCCTGAACCACTTTGCTTGAAATGTTGAAAAATTTAGGCTAAGGCAGACACCTGGCTTGGAAAATGTCAGACCCAAAGGTTAAGTTTTGGCAAAGTTATATGCTACTGAACACTTGGTTGTGGGAGGTGTCAGGCAATCTTAACGGTGCTACCAACCCTACCTATAAAAAGCACAGTTACAGCGATGCAATCTCATTGTCCTCAAATTACCATTTATACTAGTGCTACCCTATCACCTTCAATTGCACAGGTGTAACTGAGCACGTAATTTGAGGAGAATAGAGCTGCTAAGTAGCACAGCAAACAGAAATTAGTTAACAATTTTCTTGATGCATAAACCAGAAGAGTGTCCAATTTACTTTTACAGTGTTATGTTCTGCAGGATTGATACACTAATGCAAAAAAAAAAAAAAAAAAAAAGTCAAATCACTAGGTAGGCAGGTATGACTGAAGGAATTAGTGAAGGATGAACAAATTTCAAACATTTTGTTTTTAAAAATAAAAACCACCCTTTGTTAATTAGAGATCTCAAAAGTTTAAAAGCACTGCTGTTCAGTTAGGAAAGTTTTGTTTTCACTAGCTCGCTTTGAGTTTTAAGCCTTATCCACACTGATTTAGTTAAACTAGTGCAAACCTTTATGCAGTCATACTTATATTGACTTAAAACTGGTTATATTGGTTTAGCTTGCCCTGTAAATTTACCAAAGAGCTAAACAGCTATAAACTGGATTTAAATTAATTTAAGAGTGTCCACACAGGGTTTTGCGACAGTTTAACAAAGCCACTTTAAAACCACAGTTTTAAACTAGTGCAAGTGTATATGGGGCTTCTGATATGTCTGACACTTGGATTTTCCCCTGAAAACAAGTATCATAATCTTACTGATAATGTTATGTTACAGCAAACCTCGACTACCTCTGGACTAAGCACTAGCAAATTCAGTTAATTAATCTTTCTAAAATTGTTTCAGGAGGTAAACTGAAAGTGATATTGTTGCTTTGCTTCAAATCTATTTTCAAAGCTGTAGTCACAAAGAACAGACAACAGGCTTAAGTTTACTTACCTCTTTTTGGCCTCTTCATATTGCCAGCTCAGTCTTACTTTGTCCACAAGTCTTGTTTTATCATCAAAGCAAAACTTTTTTTGGAGTTGAGGACCAGGAAGAGAAGGAAAGGTGGAGAAACACAACACACATTAGTAACAAACATTTCAAAAAAAGACTAAAAATAAAATGTAGTCTCCCCACCCAAGCTTACCAAAAAACTGTCAATGTTTCAAATAAAAATGTGTCCGCAAGAGATAGTTTGGATTCTTAAGATATGAAATTGGGTTATTAATAAATTATCTAAAGGTGCAGTAAGTGTAAAGTTAGCCCTCTCAGTAAAAACAGCCTTTCTGGAAATTAAACGAGGTAGTTACACTTAATTATGCATTGTCAAGACCTTCCTAAGTCAGAGTTCAAAATGTAAAGTACAGGATATATCAAATGAGTGCAATATTTAATTGCTTATCACAGTAGTATTCTTATTTTATGGGAAAATTCAGTGCAAAGTCATTGGGGTTTTACTTCCAAAGCAAAAAGAAAGATGTTTCCTATATGTTGAAGCATTACTCAGTATTTTAGTCCCTGGAATCCATGTCTCTTTGCTTAAATTTATCTAGAAATAAACAGATTAAACAGTTTTATTCCAATGTGCTACAACTGCTTCTTGAATCAAAAGGTTTCAGCATTGTCACCATGCTGCAATTCTTACTGTAGCAAAGCTAGCTCTCTTCTGCAAACCCTCCTCGGGCAATATGCTCTATCACGTGCAGCTTTAGTTCCTCTCCCAGCCAGCCACATATAGCTTAATAGCTATAACTTCTCTAGATCCCCATACACACCAGATCACTGAGCTTCTAGTCCCTTGTCAGTTGCCTATCCTACTCTATGCACCTTCAGGCACAGGTAACACAATCCACCAATTTCCCACACTCAACCATCAGCTGATACTAATTCCCCCACTCCAGAATATTTTTCAAATTCAGGAGTGCAAGGGTTATCCTTATGCAGTTATACATTTATATTTTCTAACCAAATGTATACTATACAAACTTAGTCTTCAAAAGATACCATAGTTGGTTTGTCTTGGATGGTATTCTGTGTGCATTCTGAAGCAGAGGATATGGCTATTATCCTTTTGGTAAACTAGGAGCCTGCAGTCTGACCCACCACCAGTTTCAACAAATGACTTTCCAATTGTACCACATGACTCACTTTGGACCATGTGAGAAAAAGTTAGTGCCAGATAAATTCCTTCAAACTCTTCACAGACCACAATCACACGTCGTATTTATAAAAAATTCCCTTTCTACTCACCCATCACTCATGGGTGAAAGGGACTAGAGGGAAAAAGGACCAAAGAAAAATGCATGGTATACAATGCTCAGAAAAAGCGGTTAACTTAAAGATCTTGAATCGTAACAATCTTTGTATCTGAAGTAACATTCAAATTCTTATACTATCTCACTGTGAATGGGCTCTCAACTACACTTCTAATTTCCTCAGATGCAGTTGCTTACTTTTTGCCCATGAAAACCTAATTCAAATGACCAAAGTAGCAGTGCATGGTAACCACTTTAACAGGCATGCACATCACAGTGTAATTCACATTGTGTTGTTTAAGTGTGGTGCTCTTATACTTCTCTTGAACATGTTTTTAAAAAGGACTTGAAGGAAATGACAGCGAAAGCCTGACCAACTAGATCTAGAAGGAAGTGGAGTCTTATTAAGAAAAAATATTAGAGCCCTAATTTAAATTGTAAATTTCTCTCTATCTTGGAAGAAAGGAGTGGAAATCAACTTAGATCTTGGATCTTTTAATCCAGATGAAAAGATGAAACCATTGTGGTAAAGAAACATGACAGCTCAGAGGGTAACAGGTCCTTGAAGCAAATGTCAAACTGGGCACCTACAACACTTTATTTTTTCTCCTCCAGCATGGCTGTAATACTAGTAAAAGTTTGATGCTTGGTGCAAACAGCTGGCAACAATTGCACTATAAAAAGGCAAAACCATAGACTGGGAGGCTTGTGAACACTCCTGTGGGGAACTATTATTCAAAATCTACTTTGCCATCTGCCCATTAGTCATGGCGATGGTAAGAAAGTGATCACTTCAGCCCAGACTGATGGAACTGAGGAGCAGATTCCTTTGCAAACACATTTCACAAAGGCCTTTTGCATGTTTGAGGATTAGAATCACAAAGCACATAACTAGTGAACATTATTTGCATACTATTAAACTAAAATGGATTCTTTTAAAAAAATGGAGAAAAAAACAAACAGTATTTTCTTCCAAGCATCCATTCCACCACAGCCAAAACATCTTTGAATTAAAATGGAAAACGAACTATAATCATGTGACTAACATAAAAGCAGCTTATTTTCCACAGCAAACATCTCACATTGGAACACATACCTCTCCAGTGATGTCAGTTTGAGAACAAGCATCACAGTGTTGTTGAGGTAAACAGGAGTCACTGAGTGAACCAGAATTGTGCTGGAGACCTCGCAGAGAGTCTGTAATACAACAGCTATTCCTGAATCCATCCGTTAGCTTCGCCAGGCTCTAAAAAAAGAACATTAAAAAAGTGATCTAATAGAATCTAATTTTGGTTGTCCATTTAAAAAAAAAAAATAGGAGAATTATTCCACCCACTACTTCTTCTATTATTGGGATATAATAGGAGGTTTATTAAAAAAGCTACCTGTAAGAAAGTCAAAATTATCATTTCATTCTGTGAAATGGGAACTTTGTTTTGAAAACTCCATTTCCAAAACCCCCCAATGATTGTATATTGTATGTAAGTGTTTATTAAAACTAATATAGTTTAAATCCAAGAACAACAAATAGCTAAGAAATATCTGTCAAATTTTCCAGTTCTCAGAGGTGTGATTAGCTCTGACTTTAATACACAGCAGCTGCCATCTTCCACGACAGACAGCAGAGCCATGTCTTACCTGCCCCTGCATCAAACACATAACACTCCTCAGTGACTGATCCCTCACCCATCCTGAAAAAATATCACCCATTGCTTCAATTTTAAATCACAGTTAATTCCATCCCTGGATTCTATAATCGCAAGGTCCATGCGGCCAGAGAGGTTTTTCACTTGGATTGCAGGAAGGACAGCACTGTGAAATCTGTGGATCTGAGCAGCTGTGTCGGTAAGGGTGCAGAACAGCATAGAGGGAGAGCGACAGGTAAGACACAATCATGCAAAATAGCAACTGCCAGTAGGAAGGCAAGTTTTCAATTCGTTAAAATTAAATGTTAATTAAAAGAAGAAAGCAAATATGATTTTTATATAAGCTTAATCAACATGATTTGGGGTTTTTAAAGTTCCCATTAAGCAGAGTTTCTCTTCAAGATAAATAGCCAATTTTTAATTTCATGATTTGACTATTTGATTATTCACCCGGTCCTGCAAACTTCCAAAAGATTTTTTCTTTTGGCACAATTCAAACAAAAACCATACAGTGTGGCATGCATGAGAGAGACCACTGGCATCCACCACTGTGAAAAAATTAAACATAAAATATTTAAATAAACTTCTCCCACACATTCCCAAAAAGAGATACGCCACACTAACAAATCCCATCAAAAATTAAGTTAACCTACTATGACCATACTGACCAGCATCAGGTAGAAGACTGTTACCTTACAAAGAACTAATCGGATTCTAAACTACAGAGGCTCAGTGCCAGTGAAACACAGTTTGCTGATTTTAGGTTCCTATGGGGATTGCGAATTTGCAACGACCTTTAGTTATTAGGCACACCCAATTTATTAAGAAAAAAAAGACATAATATAGCTCAGTGATTCTCAAACCGTAGTTCACAAAGAGCTGCAGACAACATGGTACTTCTGGCATCTCCCCTTTGCTTACAATTGGACAACTACAGAAGCAAGAAAAAAGCCCTTCCTGAAAGCTAATAGAGGAGAGGGGCCTTGTGCCCTCTGATTTCCACACATGCTCTACCACACGGTGTGGTCCCACTTTCATCTATCCTGCCCGGCTCAAAGTCATTCGTCTCCACGAGGTACAGGGAAAATGGAGCTGTGCTGGGTGTAGGGCAATGGGGGTCTTCTGCCTGAAACTTCTCCCACTTCATAGTTCTATCCTGGGGACACTATACCAAATACACACACTATCAGATACTACTTTGGGGCAAGAGACCTGTACTTCATGTTAGATAGAAACAACTCTTCAACTTCAATATTTCCTATTCAATCCCCCAACCCAGTAAAAGAAAAAGAAAATCTCCCCAGGGCTGTCAATGGCTGTTAAAATTAAAAAAGAAACACACACACTGGCGCAGACAAAATCAACATAAATCTACACTTTGGAGGCACGGGGGAAGAGTAGCTCTCAGAAGTCTAACCACGCACACAAACTTTTATAAACATTCCCCCATCTTTTTGGAGCAATGACACCACATATATGGCATTATTTCTAACCACAGCACCCAGTTTAAATCTGTCCCCCTCTTCCTTCCTTGCCTCAGACTTCTCTCCCACATATCCTCGTCCAATTATCATATTTCTACAACAGCCACAGTTTTCTGAGCACCTACAGAAGACTGAGTCACCTCTGCTATGTTTAGGTCCACTGCCTACACCTTACAGATTTAGATTAAGAGGTAGTTATGAAGTTTTCTATTTCCTCTTTCTGGAATAATTTACGAAGTGTTTAAACATAAAACTCCCAATTCCTCCATAACCACTGCTTTTTCCAAAATGTGTTTATTGTGAGTGAGATTTTTTTCCCCTTCTCCTGCTAAGCAATGTTTTTAAAATGTAAGAGTAATATGGAAAATTTTAAACAGACTTCATTCTGGTTCTACATGACTGATATACTCATATTTTGAAATTTAAATATTTTTATTTTGTTAAATCTTAAAATTGGGTCAGGATTGTAAAGTATGCCAAAATTGAATAAAATATGTAACTACTAATTTTGAAACAAATGAATATTAAAAGACTATTGCACCATAATACGCACTGGAAGAAATATACAATTGTGACAACTTCAATTCTCATCAGTAAAACAGATCTAAAACCAACGACCAATATCATCCTAAATGTCTCATTTGTTCTGTATGACTTCTTATTCCAGGCTTGCCAGAGGACCCATTTCAGTCCATGATATTTAACTTGATCCTAGATTTGTAATTACTTAATAGTACTTTTTAGGCCACTGCTATCACTCTTAAAGTTTGTTTTAAAGGTCCAATTCTCAAGACTTCTCAGTCTTTCAGGTGGACACTGTGTTGCTGGGTTAAGACATAAGAATAAAAAAAATAGTCTAGTGGGAGAGTTAAACAAGGTCAGTAGTTGAGCTGATCCAAGATTTCTCACACACAAGTCTTTAAACTGCCAGTTACTTTCCCCAAATGTGCATTATGGAATCCAGGAAGAATTGCTTTTCTAATTATTCTCACTAGCCATGGCATGTGGAAGGCTGAAAACCATTTTAAAAGTTGGCCAACACAAAATAGCAAATATACTGAAAGTTGCCAAGGCTGAAATTTTTAATAGTGACTTCACTGTTCTGCCTACTTAGACAATGTTTTGTAGTCCATCAGCTGACCTTTGGGTAATGCTTCAGAGACTGAATAATTTTTAAACTATGGAAACATAATATAAGAAGATTACAAGATACCCAGATAATTAATCAAACAAAAGGTAACAGAACATGATGAAACTACTGCAGAGAGAGATGAAAGATGCATTTGAAAGGCTATGTTAACTTACTAGGCTCCTAAAAGTTAGCAGCCAAGATATTCCCTTGCACAGCAGAGGTGATTTAACAGAACTATCCTTGTCATCTTTCCGAGCCCACAGGCTCTCTGGGTTTTTTTAATAAGGTGTATAATGCTAACATATGGTATGTAGTTGAGACTTAAAAAAAGGAAAGGGGAGAGGTTAATGCCTAATGATAGTGAGATAGGGATGAAGAGGCTTCATACAATCATATGTGATTACATTCCAGTTATCTGGACTAGTACATCATAGTACTACTAGTCCTCCGCTGGAAGTTGAAGCCAAAAAGGTGGATCACTGAATTTTTAAAAACCATAGGACAAGCTGTAATGGTCAAGAGGGGTAAAACTGTTATTAGAGGCCTGGATAGATTCTAAATGAGGATAAATTAATAAAATAAACACTTCATAGTTTAAAGAAGATAGGAGGGAACATGGTATAGAGATATATAAAATAATAAGTGGGTTAGCACATTCCCTGTTTCATTATACAAACAAAAAGAGAACATAAAATGAAATTAAAGACAAGTAATGTAAAACTGATCAAAGAATATATTTTCTTATGTAACGTAATTACTCTGTGAAACTCAAGGTATCCGTGAAGTCAAGAGTTTACATGGATTAAAGTAAAGATGAGACATTTATATGAATAATAAGATTTAGTTATACTATCTAGGGTATAAATGATTCAGGGATATGAACTCTCAGGCTCAGGACATAGGCCAACCACTAATGGATAGGGATGAGTAAGAAACTTTCCAGATAAGCATGTTACTGCATAATCTGTCCACGATGTGGGTTTTGCACCTCTCCTCTACTTCTGATCAATGTCAGACAGAATATCAGACTAGATCAGACCACTATCTGATTCAGTTTAGCAATTCCTATGCACCTACAAACAAGGGAAAACAGCAGAGACCAGGGGAAGCTACATTTTTGCAGCTATTCATCCAGTAGAAAGTTTCTTACCTGCATAAGGTCCTGCCTTTCTTTCTCACCCATACAAATAGCTTTCTTTATGGTTCGGAGCTCATTCATTATGGCCTGGGCTTCATCCAGTTTATAATTTGTATGAGCATTTGACATTTTACGATCAATCCTGTCGGCAAAAATTCAGAGAAATTTAAAAGTTAACTAATTATGCAAAAGTTCCAAAAGTATTGGTTGCTAATATGCCACTTCATTTATAAGAATAAAATGGTATATTTACTTTGAATTAACAAACACCAAGTATTTATAATATTCTGAAGTTATCTGACCATAAACCAGGAAACTGAAATGGCAATGCAGTTGGCCCAACTCCGCTTCCCCAGAACTGACAAGTTTCCTGTTTTTAACCTCCGGAACCAGAGTTCACAGTTCATGCAACATAAACATACACTCTAAAGGCAGTTTTATGTAATAAAAATAAAATTAACTTACAAAGTAGAATTACAGATGGTTAAGTTGAAATAGACCCCTTAGTGTAAGCTGCTCCAATACCCTGCCAATGCAGCATTGATTCATAGATTCCGAGGCCAGAAGGGGCCATTGTGATCATCTAGTCTGACCTCCTGTATAACACGATCCATAGAACTCCCCCAAAATAATTCCTTTTGATCTAGAGCATATCTTTTAAAGAAACATCCTATCTTGATTTAAAAATTGTCAGGGATAGAGAATCCGCCACAACCATTGGTAACTGGTTCCAATAGTTCATTACCCTCACTGTTAAAAATTTACACCTTATTTCCAGTACGAATTTGTCTAACTTTCTATCACTGGATCTTGTTATACCTTTGTCTGCTAGACTGAAGAGCCCATTATCAAATATCTGTTCCCCATGTTGGTAATTCTAGACTGAGATCAAGTCACCCCTTAACCTTTTCGTTAAGTAGATAGACATTATTGAGTCTACCACAATAAGGCATATTTTCTAATACTGTACTATAATCATTCTTGTGGCTCTTCTCTGAACCCTCTCCAATTAATCACCACCCTTGCTCTTTACAGCATATTTCCTAGGACTTTGTTCAGTCTTGTTTTAAAAGTTTCTAGTGATGGGACTCTCACAATTTTCCTTGGGTCAAGAAGTTCTGATTGATATCCAGCCTAAACTAGGAATAATCAATACTTATTCTTTCTGCTGAATTTCAGTGTTCACATCAAAATGGGATCTCATGGTCAGCTTGAAATCACAGGACTGTCCCACAAAATTTCCAACTCAATCCATAGCAGGACACACTCTGGATCTTATCTTTGGTCTGTGAGTTGGGGGTCTGAAGATAACATCTTTATCAAAGCCAGACCACTTCTTGCTCAAGGTTAAGGTCAGCTTCTTTCAGGGGGAAGATCTGTTAGGGCGCTGATGGACCTAGTGCAGGTCCAGATACCTCTGGTGGGTTCTGCTGCTCAACCATTAAATCATTCTGTCAACAGTTTAGCTGATTATGGTAACTTGTTATCAGTAATCATTGACAGACCAACACCTACATACTCTCTCCCATTACCTCATCCTCACAACTCACGTAGAGATACCAATTAAAAATAAGACCAGAGTCCCTACAGATCTTTCTAGAATAAACACTCCGATTGAGATTTCAAAGCTGACAGGGGGATTTAGCCAGCCACTCACTAAAGTTAATGTTAACCTCAACTTCTATGCCTACAGTAGTGTAAAAGAAAGTGTGTATAGGGGGAGAAAGCACGCATAGGGGGAGAGCTAGTAAGAATACTGTTATGGGCTATATGCCACAGCTAATAAAGGAAATCTGTCAGCAGAACTCTCATAATTCAATACAAAGATTGAGTAATACAAAGTGAGAATACTCACAAACTGTATTTACTTGACAATACTATGGATACTAAGAGCTCAAAAATATTCTTTCTGGTAAGCTGACAAGAGTATTGTCAAAGCCGCAAAAGTATTATAAATTTTAAAAAAAAAAAGAACAAGGATTTGTGGCTTAGATAGAATGAAAATTATGACAAAAATATCAAAGTGCGAACAAGTATTTATGATAGGGAACAAGCATACCACAGGAAATTATCTTTCATATTCTAGCAGAATGATACAAGATAAACAGAGAGAGAAGATTTATAGCCACCGTGAGGCTGGCAGACCAGGTGCCAGCTTATGACAAAGCCCCAGGCCTCACTGAACACTTACAAGTGCATAGTTAGGAACCAGCCTTGCTTATCTGTGTTAGCATTATCAAAATAAATAGTATATGTTAAGATTGTAAGAATGTGGTTAGTGGTTTATAAAATGTTTGTAGGATGCTGCATATATTGTTCTCACTCAGCTGTACCCCAAGTCAGAACATAACAGCAAACATCTGTATTGTATATAGCCTTATAACTAAGTAACCCATCGAACAAGAAAGAATGCAAATGCTGGTTTCTTACAAGATGTTTTAAATCCTGTTCATTAAACAAAAATGAGCCATTGTGTGAGATCAAGGATCAAAGACTTTGTAAAGTGCATACCTCCCCACCCTCCGGAAGAAGGGGCCTGTGTGGGAACTGCTGCTGTCAGCTTGGTTTGTGTGAGAAGAGGCTATAAATATGTTTACAAGAAAGAATTCTTCATCTCTGGACTGTTTGGATTCTAACTGAAAGAAAAGACTAAGGTCCCCAGAGTTACTCTGCGTAGCCCTAAAAAATTTTTGTGAACTGGCAGATTACTACATCTTTGCTACCTTTCAAAGTTATAGACTGTGACTCATCCGTACATATATTTTCATCTGCTTTAACCTCTGAACAACTCCTTTTTTCTCTCAACTAATACACCTTGGCTGCCAGCGTTGTATTTAATGTGAGATCTGGGGTGCAAATTGACCTGGGTGAGTGACTGCTTTCTTTGGACTGGGTGCAACCAGAATATTTTATGATTTTTTTGTTGTAAGTGACCACTTATCACATAGTCCAGTTTGCCTGGCTGGCAAAATAGACTGGAGTGTCTAAGAGGCCTGGCTGTGACTCCATATAAGACTATTACAGTACTTTGGGAGTTCACATTTGTTACTACGTTGGTGAAATCGAATTATAGAACATACCGCCAGTTTGCGATGTCTGCCCTAAGGTAGGCACTCACGGTCATGAGCCACTCCAGACAGCGTGACAGCCACCACAAAAGGAGGACAACTAGGTTCCTGGAGTCGATTAACAAAGATTTACTTTTGATGTCCTATCTAGCAA
The DNA here is from genome assembly GCF_965140295.1 of Lepidochelys olivacea. Lineage (NCBI taxonomy): Eukaryota > Metazoa > Chordata > Testudines > Cheloniidae > Lepidochelys > Lepidochelys olivacea. Next base: position 134,571,488 of record NC_140411.1, on the reverse strand, counting down.
GATGTCATTAAGCTACTCCAAGCTAGCAGAATCCTGACACAATCTTGAGCTACTCAGTGCTGACTAGCAGAAACTCAAACTTTATTGAAGGAGAGAGGCTGTTGAGTTGCAATATGGAAGGAGGAAAATGATAATAAAAATGATAATTTGCCAAATACACTGAAAATACTAAATTATGACACTGAATACACTACTGTATAAGAATAACTTTATAGATAGCCTGAAGAGACACGTCTCTTGCCCCGTCATACAGCATGTGCCTACCACCACCCACTTTCCATTAACTAATCTGATGAAACTCCATTTTCAATGGAGTCTTATCGACATAAATAAAAATAAATTGAAAAAAAAAAAGGAAAGGAAACCTATTACCAGGTAAATAAGCCATCAGTGAGTTTAGCAATTATGCTAATTCTGGTGATTCTATTCAGAGTCTTGTGATATTTTGATCTACTGAAAGACCTAGCTCCTGGAGTCATGTCACTAACCTCCTGGTTGCAAAGAAAAGGTGGGAAACATGAACCCTGAAATTTCAAACACCAGAGAGGACGTAACGGTGTTACTTTTAACAATCTCATTATTTTTTTGGGCCTGACTCGTGATTTTTGAATGATATGAGCTGGCAGCACAGGTAAGATTCTGACCAGACTAGACCAAACCACAGTAGAAAAAGTGACTTAAACTCACTAAGAATTGCATATGATACAGAAAGTATTTGGCTTTAACCCAAGGTCACGTTAATATCAAGAACTTGGATTCAATTCAAGTATTAGGCCAGAAAGCCCCCTTCTACCCTCCTGTTTCTTGACATCTACAAGAAGACATCTAGAGAAAAGAAAGATATTTAACTTCAAGTGGAATATTCTACAGGTAAGTATCTGCTAATTCATGTTCTGGGGGAGAGTTGGAGGCTGACTAGTGAGTTTTTATTTTCTCAGACAAAAGGTCACAGCCAATTATACTGTAAACAGTATGATTGACAGCCATACAGTCAATCCAAGCTGACCTAATATTCTAAGGCTGTGGGTCTCAAACTTTTTACTAAGGCGACCCACCAGGGATCTGCCAATCATCCATCACCCCCTCAATCCTGGTGTGTGTGTGTAAAAAAATAAAAATACTATTTTTTTTAAATCATGTAATTGTGCAACAGACATTTTTATTTTGTTTGCAGCTACTCAGCTCCTCTGCTTCCCCTACACTCAGTCCTACAGCTCCCTGCTCCTCCCTCCCCAGTCCATCCTCGCCCCCAAGCCAACGCTTGGCTCTCCCCAGCCCCCTTGCCCTTGGTCTCCCAGGCCTGCTCTCCCCCTTACCCCTCAGCTGGCCCCTCTTCCCCCATGGCTGGGCTGCGACCACTAACAGGCTGCTAACTGTCCATTCACTAGCTCCGGCCACTTCCTCCACGCTGCTGCTGCAACTGCCCAGACCTTGCTCCCCACATCGCTGCCTCCTGCCCCAGCCCAGCAGAAGAGAGAAGTCAGGATTAGTGCTTCGGGGCACACATGGAGGCGGGACCTGACTGGAAGGGTGACAGGTGACACACCCAGACCCTTCCTGGAAGACATCAGTTTGTTTATTACCAATTATTTGGGAAACATTGTTCAAAAGAATACACAAAGTTACTGTCAAGGTTCCTTCCCCACTCTGAACTCTAGGGTACAGATGTGGGGACCTGCATGAAAACCTCCTAAGCTTACTTTTACCAGCTTAGGTTAAAACTTCCCCAAGGTACAAACTATTTTACCCTTTGCCCCTGGACTTCCACTGCCACCACCAAACATTTATCTGGGTTTATTTTTATTAGGAAAGCGTCGTTTGGAAACGTCTTTCCCACCAAAATCCACCCAACCCTTGCACCCCACTTCCTGGGGAAGGTTTGGTAAAAATCCTCACCAATTTGCATAGGTGACCACAGACCCAAATCCTTGGATCTTAGAACAATGAAAAAAGCATTCAGTTCTTGAAAAGAAACATTTTAATAGAAGAAACAGTAAAAAGAATCACCTCTGTAAAATCAGGGTGGTAAATACCTTACAGGGTAATTAGATTCAAAACACAGAGAATCCCTCTAGGCAAAACCTTAAGTTACAAAAAAGACACACAGACAGGGATATTCATTCTATTCAGCTCAGCTTAATTTTCTCAGCCATTTAAAGAAATCAGAATCTAACGCATATCTAGCTAGATTACTTATGAAGTTCTAAGACTCCATTCCTGTTCTGTCCCCAGCAAAAGCATCACCCAAACAGAGAGAGAGGCTTTGTTTCTCCCTCCCCCCCCCAGCTTTTGAAAGTATCTTGTCTCCTCATTGGTCATTTTGGTCAGGTGCCAGCGAGGTTACCTTTAGCTTCTTAACCCTTTACAGGTGAGAGGAGCTTTCCCCTGGCCAGGAGGGATTTTAAAGGTGATTACTCTTCCCTCTATATTTATGACAGTTACTATTAATTAATATTCTTCCAAGTTATATTCCCATTCATAAATTGCTAGTTTTGAAGGCAACACTAAGAAGACATATCCATATATTAAAAAAAAAGTAGCAGCATTCCTGCCCACAGGATTGCCCTCCATGGTGCCACAGGCCCCGTGCCGGCACCACATCCCTGGGGTCCCGGGGGGGGGGGGGGGGGGGGGGGGGGGGGTAGAGGGCTTCGTGCACTGCCCTTGCCTCCAGGCACCACCCTCTGCAGCTCCCATTGGCCGGAAACAGGGAACTGCAGCCAATGGGAGCTTTGGGGGAGGTACCTGGAGGGCTGGCAAGGGCAGCATGTGGAGCCCTGTGGGCCCCCCCCAGCGGCCACGCAGGGACGTGGTGCTGGCTGCTCCCCAGAGCGGTCTGGCGTGGGGCCAGGACAGGCATGCAGGGAGCCGGCCCTGGCCCCGCTGCGCGCCGCCGCCACCCCGGAACCACCGGGTCGGAACCCGAACACTTCCTTCACCCCAACTTCCTGCCCTGAGCCCCCTGCTGCACCCTGCACCCCTGTGTACCCCAACTCCCTCCCCTGAGCCCCGTCACACCCCGCACCCCTCCTGCATCCAACCCTCTGCCTTGAGCTCCCTTCCGCAGTCCGCACCCCTCCTGTCCCCCTGCCCTGAGCCCCCTCCTGCACTCTGCATACCTCCTACACCCCAACCCCCTTCTCTGAGCCCCCTCATACGCTCCTCTTCCCCAATCCCTTGCCCTGAGCCATTCCCGCATCCCCTTCCACACCCTGCACTCCCTCCGGCACCCCAACCCCCTGCCCCGACCCTGCATACAATTTCCCCACCCAGATGTGTGGCCCTTGGCCCAAAAAGTTTGCCCACCCCTGCCTTAGATACAATAAAAAATGGGTAAGGCACAAACTGTTTGTCATCAAGGCATAATCAAACCACTAAATAACAGGAGACAGAAATAAACTGCCCCTTTGAGTACATTATTGTCCATTATGGAGATTGTTCCGTCTTTCTTTGAAATATCTGGTATTGACCACTGTCAGAGACAAGATTTTGGACTAGATGGACCATAATTCTGATCCTTCTTAGCAATTTCTATGATCCTAACTTAATTTTTCTTCATATTTCTTCAAATACTTGAAAGACGTTTGTCCCCATTGAGCATTAGGCCCATAGCATATTTTAAGTTTTAAATTTAACTATTTAATTATGTGAGCATAAAAAATGTTTTGCCATTCTTTGCTTGGCATTTTTCCTCCCTCCCAAAGATATATTTTTCATGAGGCCCTCAATCAACAATACTCATTAGTTTTGATAAAACAAAAATCCCTCAATACTTGGGTGAGCCCAAGTAAGACAGTTTTTTGCCCACCAGATCCATTTTTGAGAAAGCTACATGAGAGTGAAAATACAGTTTGAAAACAGAATTACTTTTTTAAAGTTATTTTACTGTGATTGTGAATTCATTCCTTTTAGCAAAGAAATCAGGAAGTCTACATCCTGGATTCTTTAAGAGAGTGGGATGGTATAGATTGTCTGTTTCTTAAGGTACATCTACACTGGCAGAATTACATCACCGAGAGTTACAGCACTGCTCAGAGAGCGCTGAAGGGAAACCGCTGAGGACAGAGCAGCAGAGTTCACACTGATGACCAGAGAGGCGAGAACAGGCATTGTGGGACACTCCCTGGAGGTCAACGGCAGTGCTGTAATCGCCAGGGTGTCTACACTGGCACTGCGGCACGGTAGTCCTGGCATGGAAAGCTGTACAGCTCTCGTCGGGGTGGGTTTTTTTTTTTTTTTACAGTGCTGCAACTGTGCAGTTTCTGCACACTAAGTGGCTTGGCAGTGTGTTCACCTCGGAAGCTACACCACAGAAAGCTACTTTACTGTGCAGAAGCTTGCCAGTGTAGACAAGGCCTTACATTACAATGCTAACTGCATCTTTAAATAAAAACTTTGTCCCTTCTTTTGGGCCAAGGAGCTACAGAGCTCCTTGGGCATTTGGGGAATCATTTGTCCCTAAGAGAATTCAATTGTATGGGCCCTCATTTGGGAATTAAGGGTAGGATTTTTAAAATCACTCATCACTTCCCTAATTCTGCTCCCGTTTAAACCAATGGGATTGACTTCAACAGAAGCAGAGTTGGACCAATGCTGAGCACTTTTGAAAATCCCACCCTAACTGCCTTTTCTTTGCAGCAAGACTTTTCATTTTGACTTTTGATGCACAGCACAGAGAATTATGCTAGTGACTGACTTAAAGTGACAGGATTCTGCATGGAAGCCTCCTTCATCTGTAACTTGAGCTGTACTTGGACACACACACATACACCCCCCCATCCTTGTTCTCACTTCTACATCTCATATATTAATTATCCATTCTTTATTACGTACCATTTATAATTTAGTAACACCTAGAGGCCACAACAAGATCAGGTCCTTTTGTGTTAGACTCTGCAAAAAAAATTCTCATTCCCTTTCCCCTCTTGTTTCGGTCTGTTCTTCCGTCCTCAAGTTTTTCTTTTTATGCATTTTGGTGATTTTTTTCTTCCCACTAGCTTTCTCAGAGTGCTGTCCTATTTTCCTCTGCCTCTTTCTTCCAGTCTCTGCCCCTCTGTGAAGCCCCCCACTCTTAGCTTCACAGTGTTCTTTCCAACATTTTCATTCTTTAGCAGTTTATCTCCCTTTCTCTATGCTATTCCCCTTGCATTTTCCCCTCCCAGATCCTTCACATTCAGTCTTTCCCATTTCCTTCCCCACTGCTTTTCTCCTTCCTTCCCTCTCATCTCCACATTCCCCCACAACCCCTGCTGTTGCTATACTTTTTTCTCTTCTCTCCCCCACTCTCCTGGAGTTGGCAACAATTCTCCAAACCAGCAGGAACCCAGGAGCTGCCAGACCCCCAACTGAAGGACATATTTGTGTAACCTCTGAGCAGGTTATTTTCTTCATAAAACATGAGAAAAAAAGGAAAGAGAAATCTTCTCAAATTCACCAGAGTGCACATGGAATACTCCAGTAGTTCCCAGACCACTAGTTGATTTAAAATAGCATACCCTGATAATAACACTGCTCTGATTTTTTTCCTCTTGTCCATAACCTCCCCCCATAACTTGAGACATCTATCCCCTGCTGACTATTTTTGCTCCCCCAAAAGCGTGCAGGCTTCTTTCCCTGTTGCTCAGTCGACTACTACCTACTGCATGTCTCTCTCTTCAGTGCAAAAACCTGGCCTCCAGCTCCTTGTTCAGCTGGGCACAGTTCTACAGGCAGCTGCAGGAAGCCAGAGCTAGGATCTAGCTGTCTGCACCTAAGAGAAGCAAGCTGGCGAGGAAAAAGGTATGGGCTTTTGCGTAGCTGCTTGCCACAGTCCGGGATTGCAGTTTCCCAGAAGAAGTTTTCAAAACCTGGGAATGTTACAACCAAATCAGGACTATTGACAGGCATGCACTAGTGGCTTTCCTTCTCTGTCCTTTGCTCCCACTTACCAGAGGAATAATGGTAGGATCCTTTGATGCATGTGTTCTCCTTTGGGAGCACAGAACAGAATGGACATCTGCTCTAAACAACGAAGCTTAAAAGGAGCCAGCCACCACTCTTCTGCTCTTTGGCTTCAACTTTCAAGCTAGGGAGCAGGTCTGCAGTGCACGCAAGAATCTGAGAGCTTCCCAGTTACCACAGCTCCTCAACTCCAGTATCTTTTCACCTGCTACATACTTCCATCTCCACAGTTAAACGGGCCCATCAAAGTTGGGTAGGAGCAGAGACAGACGTTACAGTTAACAGTCACCATGTTTATTTTTTTGTTCTACTACCTGTACTGCAGGCTGAGTGGCCTCAGTGACCACATATACCTGAAAGAGCTGTATCCTTCTAGAGATGTCTTGGGCTCACCTACGTGAGGAGCTGCCTCACAGGTTAAAGAACCATTTGCTGTAAATGGTGAGATTCATTGTTAGTGGTAGCAAAAGGGCTTATCAAATTCAACTCTTGAGTAAACTGTTGCTGCAAATTTATCTTGTATGATATTTCTGAGGTAAAAGAGAAAGAAAATGTGTGATCTTTATTAAAAATAATAAACTTATGAATTTTTTTTCCAAAATTAAATTGGCCCCTATAAAAATGTTTTGCTTTCAACATGATTTTTAAGTTGTCAAGAGACAACAACCAATAGGATAAAATTGAATGTGCAGTAATACAATTTACTGTCTATATTACTCCTTTTTACTCTACATACCCTGAAAAAACCACTGCCCAACCCTACCAGCTGACTTCCCATATCACACAATAGATTACATCCTAAAAGAATGGAAAGTTGTGTTACATCATCTGCATTTTACATCACTGATCCTGGCAGCAGGCCTTCAGTTAACCACAGAAACTTTTCTGCAAGTCCTTGGTCAACAGCAGATAAAGAAGACAGGTTTTCTGCAGAAACCATTCCATTACCAGAAACAATACCTTTTTTATTTTCACACTATTTTTATATCTTTTTTTTCCTGTTATTAGAGCGCTAGTCATATCTGGTGTTTTCTCAGGGACCACATTTGCTGTAATTTTATATCTACATTATACAAGAAAACTACGTTAAAAGAACATGATTGACGTTGCAAGGTCAAACACTCAAAAACTGAAAAGTGCTGGAATTACGTTTACCTATGCAACCTTAATTTGGCCACCTTGTGCCTACAGATTACAATGCAGCCTTTAATTACATAATCAGACTCTATTTTGTCAACAGGACTTTCCTTACTGAGCAGGTTGGATGATGCTCACTTACTTTGTTTTCTCCTCATTGTTCAATGCTTTATTTACCGCATACTATTCAAACCCTCTTCTTAAAATTGAATTATTAATTTCCTCATGGGCCTTTCTCCAGCATTCATCACTATAAGATTTGTGTACTTCACAAACATTTATTAATTTACCTTCACAACACTGCTCTGAGGTGACACGGTGGTATTATCTTCATTTAATATATGGGGAACTGAGTCATAGAAAAATGAAGCTTAAGTTTCCATTAAATTTGAATGCTTAGTTTTAAACACTTCGGACCTAATTTTTCAGAGTCCTTAGCTCTTTATAACTTCAAAGCACAACTCTCATTGACTTCAGTTGCAGCTTTGAGAGCTCAGCACTTCTGTAAATCAGACCCCAAGGTCTCAAGTCAGGCAACCAGAAAATGAACAACCACCTGTGAAAAGTTTAGTTGATGTGATTTGCCTTGCATGCTAAAGAAACCCTGTATCAAAGGCAGGGATAATATCCAATTCTACAGGACAGCATTCAACTGCCTTAACCATGAGATCATTCTTTGTCTTCTCACAATCTCCTACCTCATTCACTACACATCACCTGACTTCTGCAAAAAATCAGGCAGTGGTCCTACATGCAACAGTCTCCTTTTCCACAAATCCCTGAGTAGGGATCCCTAGACTAGGTTCATCCTGTGCACGGAATGAGGCAGAGATCCTGAGGAAGAAGTATTATGTAATCATGTAATCACTATCCCAGGTGAAGGGGGAGTAGCTGCCCTTAGTGGAAGAGTTTAAGTATCTAAGGGTCTTGTTCATGAGTGATGGCCAGTGGGAGCAGGAGATTGACTGGCAGATTGGTGAGGTGGCGACAGTGATGCGGGCTCTGTGCTGATCTGTGGTGGTGAAGTGGGAGCAGAGCTCTTGGATGAATCCCTTGGTTTACGGGTCACTCTACATCACCATCCTCACCAATGGTCATGAACTTTGGGTAGTGACCGAAAAGACGAAATCACAGGTACAAGTGGTGGAAATGAGGTTTCTCCGCAGGGTGGCTGGGCTTACTCTCCAAGACAGAGTGAGGAGCTCGGCTATATGGGAGGGCCTGGGAGAAGAACAACCATTCCTCCGGATCGAGAGGTGCCAGTTGAGGTGGTTCAGGCATGTGATAAGGATGCCCCCTGGGAAGTTTCCGTTGGAACTCTACTGAGCACGTCCCACTGGGCAGAGGCCCCGAGGCTGACCCAGAACATGCTGGAAGGATTCTGTCTCCTGGCTGGCCTGGGAACGCTGGAAAATCCCCCAGGAGGAGCCAGAATCTGTTGTGGAGGAAAAGGGGGTCTGGTCCTCCCTACTCTCCATGCTGCTGCCGCAACCCACACAAGGAAAAACAGCATAAAGGAAAAGTAGTAGTAGTAGTAATAATTAAAGACTATATCATATGCATAAGGGGGGTGAATTATGGTTACACAGGCAACCTTAATTCTGGCATTTCCTAACTTTTGAGTGCTTATATTTACAACCTTAGCAATATTCTTTTAGCATAGTTTGTGTGAACGTAACTTCACAGATTTGAAAAAAAAAAAAAGTATAGTGAAAAGACAGAAATTGACAACATATTGATGCCCCCAAGATTCATCAGCAGAGTTAGAACCTTTAGATCTACCACACAGACCTCTCCACTTGAGCCAACGGAGTAAATAATAGCAAGCATAGGATGTCATCCACTATGCAAACCAGGATTAGAGAGGGATGAAATACACACACACACACTTTGCCAGTGGTCCCATTCCCTCCAAGACTGACCCCTTTTGGTCAGTCACCTCCAACCTGCCTCTTTCCTGTATCTTTCCCACCCCTGGCTCCTTGCCCTATTCTCCCACTCTCCACTCCTCAGGCTTATCAGATCAATCCCAGTCTCAGTCCCCACACCCTATTCCAGTCTTCTTTTTTTGCTTTCCTAGGCAGTCCCAGTTCCCCACTCTTGGCTCTTCCTCCTATCTGTCCATCCCCTCATTCACCACTGGCTCCCCTGGGGTTCTCATATAGTCAGTGTCCATCCTCACCCCCTTCCTAGCTCCAAAGCCCAGTTTCTCCGCTTCTTGGCTCCTGGTCCTAATCTCTTTGCCCCACCAGTCCCAATTCTCTTCCCACACCTCAGCTCCTTGTCAGATCTGTCTCCCTTCCCTCTGCCCCTTCTACCTTAGTTTCTAGTCTCAGCCTCCTTGTCCAGCCATTATCAGTCTCCCTGCTCCCCCAGCTCCTTGTTCTATCTCAGTGTTCCCTCCAACCAACTGATCTGGCTGGCTTTTGTCCCCTCTGCATTCAGATCAGATGGCTTACTCCTCCACACTGCATGGGTGCCAGAAGGGGGTCACTGAGCACACAGGAGAGACAGCCTCACTGCCCTCGGGTCCATTATCTGGCCCCACCCTTGCCTGGAGCAGCTGGGAGCAGCCATTAAAGGGAAAGTCAAGCTTTGTCACTGTAGCCCTGGGCTGCAGTGTGATCAGTCACGCTGTGGAGATGGGCCATGCGCAATCTGGGCAGCACAAGGAGCAGTGACGGACCAAAACATGGAATCTACAGAGAAGTTACCTGCTAAAATCAAAATCTCTACCGAGCATTCAAAAAGTGTGTTTTTTCAAAGGCTTATAACTTGGCCAGGTTTTCAAAGGGATAGCAAAATGCATATCCCTCACACAAAGGATCCCCGCTGCTTCATCCTGCTCCCACCCAGCCAAATTTCAAGTCCCTGCTCTGAAGGACGGGGTCAGTGGAGCTATTCAAAGAAAAGGTCAACAGAATTTTTTTAATATAGGCAAAATAATGTATTGTCCCCCTAGCCTCATTATCCAAAACATCTGAACCATTTTGGCTGAAACCAACAAATAAATAAATATATAGCTCAGACTGAGAAAGACATCTAGCATGGAAAATTTCAGCCCAAGTAGTATAAGTCTGGCAAAGTTATAATAAATTGAAAACAGGGTCTTATAATGGGAAGTGTCAGGCAATCTTAACAGGCAGCACTACCTGCCCCACCTATAATAAAATCTGTCTGATCTTCTAGGTCTCAGTCCAGGACCATTGAAGTCAACAGGAGTTTTAACACTGACTTCAGTAGTATTAGGTTCAGGCCCCTAACTGCACATAATATTTTGCTGTTTGGAAGCTGTGCGAGGGTTTTAAAGACCTAACATTCACTCAGACGCAAAGCTCAAAACACAATGATTCCTACCACTGCTTAAAATCAGACTTAAAAATGAAAGGAAACACATGATTGCAAACCAAACAATTAAGACTTCACTCCTGCTATTTTATACTTGGTAATTACTTGAAAATGTAATTAATAAAATAGTTTTGACATAGCCTAGCGAGAAGGCAGAAAGCAGCGGTGAAGACTGAAGTTTTTAAAGAAATTCTACAGCAGAAGAGGAATTAACAAGGTGACTGAGCTTAAAGCACCTGCAAAAAACTTAAGTTTTCCATTTTAAAAGAATGGGGGAGAAGATCTACTTGGCTGTCTATTTTGTGACAATGCAGTTTCTCTGTATGGATTGATACAACAAAATGTCAGATTCACACATGATTCAAAACATATATCCAAAAAACAAGCCTTCCCAGAGCAGCCTTTTAAAAAAAAAAAAAAAAAAACCACATATCTCCTGGCTCATAAGTCAAGAAGTCACTGTGGAGAACATACAGAGATCAGCAAAGCAAGAGTGCTCTAGAGAAATTCTTGAAGAAAATTCCATCACAGCTTCAGATAATACACTAACAGACATATGGCTGCCTTCAATAAACAATAATGGATGAGAAATGAGACAAAGCAGGAGCAATATCATGGCTTCAGTGTCAGTGATAAACAAGCATTAAAGCACTGAAGCACAGAACAGTTATGTCTGAACTTTTAAATCCAATGAAGTGAGCTGTAGCTCACGAAAGCTTATGCTCAAATAAATTTGTTAGTCTCTAAGGTGCCACAAGTACTTCTTTTCTTTTTGCAGATACAGACTAACATGGCTGCTACTCTGAAACCTCTCTCATCAGAGTTACCTAAAGAACTATTAGTTGATCAGATTCACAAAATCCTACTTTAAAAGTAATTATTGGTTTTTTCTCCCTAATGTAGGCAATTTAACTTAGACTAAAATCTTAGACATTAATATTTAGGTTCACAACTACTTCTCAGGTTGTTTCCCCCACCCCCACAAAACCATACAAGAGAAAGGTTTGAAATTGCCTTCAAATCACTTTCTTTGTTCTTGGATCTTCCTAGAGAGGTGACTAATCCTTCACAGACCAGAACAGAGTGTTAAATTGGAACCCTATCATCTTCATTTTAAGTTAACCTCATGTCATGGGAAAGAAGGGAAACTTTTAAAACTAAGACATTATTAAGTCACTGTGTAAGGCATAAATTTTTATGTGTGTATGTGCTACCTGTCATGTGAATACAGTATTCTGAATTATTGTTTGTCTTGAAACAGCCAAGGTCTTTTCACTATATTAAACAGTTCCTTTTTGTGTTACTATATATTTTCCATTACTTTAGTATATTCATAATTGGTCTTCTATTTTATACCTCTGACTGTTTTTAGGCCTCGCAGTTACTTGATGTAGTCAATTTAGAAGACATTTGTGCATGAGGATGTCTAGTTAATATTTGCCAGTGAAGTACTTTGGCCTGACGAGAGTTTTCGTCTCAAACTTTTAAGTACGAACTTTGTTGTTGCTTACTAAGTACCATGTTTAGCAAATGGAAATTAAAATGGAAAAGAAAGCAGCTACCTGTTTTTAGATTGCTGCCTGAAAGTCAGAAATTAAGGACAACACTCATTTGTAATAGTAAGCAAACACCACTTCTACAGCAAGCTTGAAAGGGAATTACTATAGTCTAAAACACAAAAATTGATCAATTTTTGCATATTTTGCCAATTTTTCAGAAACTTGCTGGCACATTAATCAACGGACTCATCATCCAAAATAATTCCAGCCAATCTTGCTTACATCCGTTTGCCTTATCAATGAGAGCACATTGTTAGCACCATCCACGGTTGTCTAAGTAGGGACAGTAAGAAAAAAACAAAACAAAAACAAACGACAATTCCTATACAAAAATAAAAACTTGCAGCAGGAGTCTGTGCATTAAATAAAGCTTTGCAACACTTCCAGTTAGGTGAAACAAGAAAATATGGCAACAGGAAGAAAAAGAAAAATTCCCCCCTCCCACAACCTCCCAACTCACTCTTGTAGTGTTTCCACTCCTTTTTCTTTATACTGCAGTTCTTCCTTCATATGTGCCAACTCTCGTTTTAGTCTAGAAAGCTTAAAACAAAATATTTTTTAAGCAAAAATACATTATGGCAGCAAATCACTGAGTAACTATTATTATTCTTTCAAATAATTCTTCTTCAAATAATTGTTCTTTCAAGAATTTAAAATTACTGTGCATTGTTCAAAGACTAGTATTTTCAAAGTGAAAAGTGATAATCTGTTTGTTTTTTTAATCTACAGAAAAACAAAATCAACAAATGCTTTATAGAAATATTAATAAAAACCAACCCAACAATGCTCACAAAGGAACAACACTGCCAAATGTAAAAGGCAGCTGCTTCTTTGTATAATCTTCTACTATGCTATCTGCTATCACTTGTTCTGACAGCCAACAAGTCTCTGTCTACATGTCATTTCCCATCTTCCCCGGAACAGTGATTTCCCATCTAACCCTGTAGTAGACAGCCACCCAAAAACCTGCCCAACAATACTGAAAACTATACGTCAGGCAGCCGGGAAGGGGAAGAGGTTCAGCACTATGGCTTTTTCCATGGGAAGAATGTTCATTTAAAGTCACTAGAGATTGTGATGATTCATCTGCCCACTTTTATTTCTGTATTCTAAAACAGAAGTACAAAGTGACCCTTCGGCAGCAGTAAATAGTGAAAGTTGCCTGGTGGATCATTTATGTAATGTAATAATAAGGAGCTGTTCATTATAATCTCACCAAAATTTGGTGCATGTCTGCAGTGACATTTACGACCAGGTTTCACGATTTTAATAAAGGTGCTTCTTAATTGATGCTTATTGTAACAGATATGAAACCAGACATAATTCTGTGTATGAATGTGTTATATTTTTGGTTAAAAAGGTACATATATGTTTTGGGACAGGCTCTCCTTTGTTTATATACGCATTTCAATACATGATGCCGTCAACCTACTGCCACAGAAAAAAGGGAAAATGTGAGTTTCATAAACAGAAAAACTGAGTCGCCCAGAGATTTAGCAGATTTTCTACGATGTATCCGAAACACTGATAAGATGTATATAAATCAGTAAGTGACAAAATGATTAACATGACGTCTTCCTCATGCCCCGCAAAAACAGAAATCACATCATCATCATATCAAAACAGGCAGTATATAGTGACTTCTTGGATTATCTAGTCCAACCCTATAAAATAAACTCAGCTAAAATAAGAAAATATATCACTAATATCTTCCATGTTTACATATTCAATGGTGTATAGTATATTGCACTCTTTATATTAATTCCATCTACATGAGCATGCATAACACAGAAGTTCACCCTATGCAGGGAAGTAAAAAGGTGTATTTCATGGTCACTTTATTGTTCGACTACGGGGGGGGGAGGGGACAGAGATGGTAATCCATATGCAAGTAGAAAAGTCACTTATTTTCTTTAAACCTTGTTTAGACAAATTGAGTGACATTTTAACTTGCTATATTTTCTTGTTTGGTTTGCTGCATTTTCTAAACATTAGGTCTATCACATACACTATGTTGTAAATGCATGCTGACAGAATACATGCCTTTGATGGGTGGTGAACATAATTTATTTTCCAGAGCTACTCCTGTGAAAAGTGGTCACTAAATCATGAAGTCATAAACAGGACCACCACCCTTCAAGGATATGTATTTTATTTATTTCATGAATCCAGCATCTGGCATGCTAAGTCCCATTTTATCCATTAATAAAAGGAATATGCAATTTAGATATATGGTGGGCCTTAAGTTCTAAGTTGTTTTATTAATTGTGGACCTCTAACTAGCTTCTATTAAATGTGTAGAATTTTACTGTTCGTTAGGAACACTGACAGATTTGGAAACAAAAGTATAACTTTCCCCTCTACCACTGTAACTACTTCAGACAAGACAATATTCAAAATATGGTTCTAACCTAAAAATGGTTAAGTAAAAATGGTACTTTCTTATACAACAGATGTGGTCCGTATGTGTTCAGAGTTATATATGCTTACCATAGTATGTGATGGAGTGGTGGGCAGTAGGGGGAGAGGGTTTATTTGTCACTTTTTATTCTTTTATAGATGCAGCCCTGGGAAAACGATCTATTCTGGATTGTGCATCAACTGAACTGATCATTGAGTTCTCAACACAGAGCCACATCCTGACCTCAGTTACATCTATAGAACCCTATGGAACACAATAGCAAAATCTAAAGACAATTGGTTTTGACAAGTGTTGCTGGGGACAGAATTTGGCTTGCAGCATATTTGCTACTAGTGGTAATGCTCGAGACAGAAAGGAAATTATTTTTAAAATACAAGTTGAGTTTGTGTGTCTGTCATTCAGAAAAAAAATTCTTTACACTTATAAACAGAAAAAAAAATATTTGGAATCACTGAGACATAGTAAATATGGAACCGCACTGCTATTTTTATTAAATAATTGTTCAAGAGTAGAAGGGCACTTTAAACATGTGCAGTTTTAAAAAGTATACATACACAACTTCTAAGTCTAATGGTGGGTGCGTGGGTACAGCATTGTTTTAATCACATAACATCAAAAAAAGATTACTCACTCTGTCACGTCGGCTTGCTATTTCTGCTTTAATCTGATATGGGTCATACTTGGTATTAGTTGAAAATCCAGAGAATGCTAAACAAATGGAAAACAATGGTATTTTATAATAAATTTTTCACGTTTCCAATGTGTTAAATGATCGTGTGTGGGGGTTGTATGCCATGTAAATTGTACCATGAGGCTACCCAGTCCAAACATGTTTCTAAAACTTCAAATCCCCAACTGAGCAAATCACTTAAGCATGTGCTTAACTGTTTTGTGGGATCAGGGCCAAAAAGTACATACTTGTCAAAGTGTGGCTACACGTCATTCAGGGTTCCCAAAGTTGAGTCATTCTATTTCAAAGATGGAACAAGCTTATTTGTCTACAACTTCCAGACGTCTTTGTAGGATATGACAATCATTTGTGGCAAGACTTGCTCAGTGTAATTATTTTTGAGTATAACACATAAAATTATTTTTGAGTATAAACATAAAATGTTTGTAGCCAAAATGATTTCTTCTAAACAGTAGTTGACAGTACGTTTAATGGATTTTTCCATTTATTTTTCTTGCAGTTAAGGAACTTTAATAAAAATTTAACAAATTTAATGTTCCTATGGTAACACAGTTTTTATTTACAACCTCCTCAACATGATTACAGATAGAAGTCATTTTTGGCTGTTAGTTAAGTGTATGGTATTTATATGCAATAAATATAAGAATTTATTTAGCTGGACAAAATTTGGACTGAACCATCTAATAGAATGTGAATCAATCTGGTACCAAATACATATAAAGGAAGTAAAATCACATCATCACAAATTTCAATTTAACAAAGCCTTTGTAAGAACAGAAAACTAGGAGACATTGTTCCACATCAGTTTCCAGCTCAACCACCCCAGACTGATGAAATTCTGTCTGCTTGCAACTAAGTGCATTCAGTAACCACATCAAGTTTACAGTTCAAAAATGTCCTCACTCTCAGAGTTACAACCCCTCAACAGTGAGTGTTTTAATAATCTCATCACAACTTCTCTTAAGACAGTTATTTAAAGACACCTTTGTGTTTTCTCTTTTGGTAGACTGAGGTTTTCCAAGATGCAACATCATTTCATACACGAACATATTATTTCTTTTATAACGGTACAAGATTTCAAAAGTCAATCTGGGCTGAATTCTAACTGGGAAGTTATCTTGTGTGTACCTAAAGTTATTCATTATCTATCCTGAATTGCTATATAACAGCACTGTCTGTTGATTAAAAGCTGCTACCTTCCATTCCAGTGTAACTGTCAGGATCATCTCCGGAGCCTTTTTTAAAAATTGTCAATGCATTAACTACCTTCCAGTTATTTGCCACACGGGCTTGTTTCAGTGTTTATTATTGTTCAATGTATCAATTTGTTCCAAAACCTCCCTTTATTGACAGTTCCTCAGATTTGGGACAGTTCCTCAGATTTGTTGCCCAAAAAGGATTGCTCTGATGTGGGTATCTCCCCCACATCCTCTCCAGTGAAGACAGATGCAAAGAATTAATTTAGTTTCTTTGCAATAGCCTTGTCTTTCTTGACTGCTCCCTTAACACCTTGGTGGACTATTGGCCTCCATCCCGGTTTTGCAGGCTTCTGATGTACTTAAATTCTTACTGTTAGTTTTGCATCTTTAGCAAGTTGCTTCCCAAATTCTTTCATGGCCTGCCTTATTATATTTTCACACTTAACCTTCCAGAGATCATGCACCTTCTCATTTCCTTATTAGGATTTGACTTCCAAATTTTAAAGATGCCTTTTTGCCTGTTACAGCCTCCATTACTCTGCTGTTTAGCCATAGTGGCATTCTTTTGGTGGTCTTCTTGTCTTTTCTGAATTGGGGCACACATTTAATCTGAACCTCTATTATGCTGCTTGCAGGCATTTAATCCTTCTGACAGCTCCTTTTAATTTCTGTCTAACAAGCGTCCTCATTCTTGTGTAGTTCCCCTTTTTAAAGTTAAATGTTACTGCAGTGGGATTTTTTGGTATTATCCCCACACAAGGATGTGACATACAATGTCTCTTCATACTCTAGGAAAAAGAGAACTTAATGTGTGCAGTTTAATGCAATACCGAAGGGGAACATAATGTCAAGTAACTGTTTAAAAAAAAATTGAGAGTTGGGAAAATTATTTTCCATCACCATCTCAGGCATAAATGAGTAATAATGGCCTTAAATTATAACAAGAAATGTTTAATTTTAATGCCCCCTCATTCATTCCGTCATGTGGATCTGACCAGAATGCCTGTTTTGAGATTAGAAAGGATTTTTTTTCCTTTGGGGCCAAATTAGCAAGGTGTCTGGGGAGGGAGGTCTGGGTTTTGCCATGGAAGTCCTGTTGGTTAAAAGGAATAGTTAATGTTAAGAAGTAATACAGGAATATCTAATTCGTAGCAATTAGCAGCCAGTGTCTAATGTGGATAAAAAGGCTAAAAGGGCCAGCTCCCAGAAGTAAATGTGGTTAAGAGTCCCAGAAAATGGCTGGCGGACCTGTTAGAGTGTACAGAAAAGGGGAGACCTGAAGCCCTTGCAGACTGAGGTAGTAAAAGGATTCTGAAGTGGGCTAAGTCCAAGAGGTTAGGTTGGAGACTGCAAAATCTAATTTGCTGGTTTTATTGTGTGAAGCCATTTAGCCCAGCACTGGGCCCAATAAAATGCCTGGTATTTCAGGAGAGTCCCTCTCTACCCATTGTTAATGAAGTTGTGGCCTGACACTTTATAAGACAGCTCAGCATTTCATTCTGCTGTGTGTCTTGATCAATTGTGGAAAGAACTTTATAATACCGAATAAACCATGCAGTAACTTGCCAAAAGACGTCGTGCAATTGCTATCAATACATGAACTGAAATTCTCTAATCCAGAATTTCATAAACTTTTTCATAGTGTTGATCACAATTTAAGAGTGAAAGAGTTTCATGGACACCTCCACTTCCACCTGCAAACATACAGATCTCACCTTCCCCTGCTCATGAACACATAGCCTTGATGAATTTACAGCATATGTATACATAGAAAGGTCTATGTATTTTTAAACTGTCTTTTAATCCGATTTGACAGATGGAAACAAGAAGGATTATATGATCATCGTTCGACAAACCAGCTCTCCACAGATCCAGAACTGCTCTAACTGGTCAGAGACCAATACTTAGAAATGTTTACTGATACTGAAAACATTTTTACTGGTCTAAAATGTTTCTAGATCTTAAAGCACAAGTGAAACAGTTTATTACAAATATTTTTCCAGTATTTTGTTAGGCTTCTGATTCTGGGGAATGCCAGCAACACATCTCAGTAGTTCCAGAAACTTAAATTAGTTAGTATTTGTACCTTTCCTATGGATACTCTCCCAGCAAAGTCTGAGTAATTGTTTGTGTCCAATTCTGCTGCTGTTATACGCAGTTTACCTTTTCTGGGTAGAAGAAGAACTACAACAGTCCAATCACATAAAACAGTAAAATAATAATAATAAAAAAATCAGACCTTATTTCCCCAATACTTTCTCCACTTATATAAAAACTGCCCTGTGCAAAATGATAGGAAATAGGTTATCAAAATTAGTGGAACTAAAGTCTTGTGGAACTACTAAAAGTCTTGAAAAATAAAGAAAAATATTTATAAATTGGATGACTTTCCTATTTTAAAATTACATCAAATTATATTAATTTGCTTTTTTTCCCCATTCCAATTATGACATTATTTTAGCAGCTAATCTTGCATGCCAAAAGAGCTGAGATATAAATGCTTCATAAAGCACCAGTTTCAGCCTGTTACAGTTTTTGCAATACCAGCAACTAAAACTATGTTAGACTATAATTGGGAAGAAAGCAAGATGGCAATCTAAGTAGTATGACTTTGGTATCCAGTACCTCAGAAACCAAAAGGGCCAAAAACAAAAGCTATTTCTCAGCTTTCCAACAGTACATACCACTAGTGGTTTGATAGACTTTGCCACTGATCCCTTGGCCCAACAAAGTTTTTTTGGCCATTGTTACAGGAGTAAATATTATTAGATCAGGGTAATTTTCAGAGAGTTGGATTCACACCAAGAATAGATAAAAATTTAATAAGGATGTTATTGAAATCTATTAATATTATTCTGGGACAACAGGGAGAGAAGGACAAAGACTCAAAAGTTCCTTACAACTCCAATATCTAAAGGAACTTAGTTTTATTTATCAGCTCACTGATTATTTCAACAAAAACAAATTCTCAAGTAGTTGTTGCAGGAAACAGCAGAGAAAAATGTAAGATGGTTTTTGCACAGCTCTGAAAAAACATTTTTGATTTTTAAACAAACATTAATCCTACAGTGATAGATTTTTTAAAATATTCTGAAACCACAGGGCATACCATGTAAAAATTATTCACAAATTATAGGTGTTAGGAGGGAACTAAAATAGTGAAGCTGGAAAGAAGGACAGCCAAATATAGCTTTTACTTTAGAGGAAAAGAGACATATGCACTTGAGAAAACAGTCAAACATGAATTCATTTACTTTGCATTTGTCATAACTGCTACTGCCACGATAATTATTAAAGATAATTATTAAAGATAAATACTTTTTAAACAGGATTTTTTGTTTCGAGTCTATTTTCACTACTTGATCCCGCACTTAAATTTATAATGCTGCTATTGTTAATATCATGTTTATTACCATGTTAACATATGACTATGATGTCACAAAATGTTACAATTAAAACTTAAGAAAGAGAAGATCATAGAATATCATGGTTGGAAGGGACCTCAGGAGATCATCTAGTCCAACCCCCTGCTCAAAGCAGGACCAATCCCTAACTAAATCATCCCAGCCAGGGCTTTGTCAAGCCTGACCTTAAAAACTTCTAAGGAAGGGGATTCCACCACCTCCCTAGGTAACACATTCCAGTGTTTCACCACCCTCCTAGAGAAAAGTTTTTCCTAATATCCAACCTAAACCTCCCCCTACTGCAACTTGAGACCATTACTCCTCCTTCTGTCATCTGCTACCACTGAGAACAGTCTAGATCCATCCTCTTTGGAACCCCCTTTCAGGTAGTTGAAAGCAGCTATCAAATCCCCCCTCATTCTTCTCTTCCACAGACTAAACAATCCCAGTTCCCTCAGCCTCTCCTCATAAGTCATGTGTTCCAGACCCCTAATCATTTTTGTTGCCCTCTGATGGACATTTTCCAATTTTTTCACATCCTTCTTGTAGTGTGGGGCCCAAAACTGGACACAGTACTCCAGAGGGGACCTCACCAATGCCCAATAGAGGGGAACGATCACATCCCTCAATCTGCTGGCAATGCCCCTACTTATACATCCCAAAATGCCATTGGCCTTCTTGGCAACAAGGGCACACTGTTGACTCATAGCCAGCTTCTCGTCCACTGTAACCCCTAGATCCTTTTCTGCAGAACTGCTGCTTAGCCGCTTGGTCCCTAGTCTGTAGCAGTGCATAGGATTCTTCCGTCCTAGGTGCAGGACTCTGCACTTGTCCTTGTTGAACCTCACAAGATTTCTTTTGGCCCAATCCTCGAATTTGTCTAGGTCCCTCTGTATCCTATCCCTACCCTCCAGCGTATCTAGCTCTCCTCTCAGTTTAGTGTCATCTGCAAACTTGCTGAGGGTGCAATCCACATCATCCTCCAGATCATTTATGAAGATAGTCAACAAAACCGGCCCCAGGACCGACCCTTGGAGCACTCCACTTGATACCGGCTGCCAACTAGACATGGAGCCATTGATCACTACCCGTTGAGCCCGACAATCTAGCCAGCTTTCTATCCACCTTATAGTCCATTCATCCAGCCCATACTACTTTAACTTGCTGGCAAGAATACTGTGGGAGACCATGCCAAAAGCTTTGTTAAAGTCAAGGAACAACACATCCACTGCTTTCCCCTCATACACAGAGTCAGTTATCTCGTTGTAGAAGGCAATTAGATTAGTCAGGCATGACTTGCCCTTGGTGAATCCATGCTGACTG
The DNA here is from genome assembly GCF_965140295.1 of Lepidochelys olivacea. Taxonomy (NCBI): domain Eukaryota; kingdom Metazoa; phylum Chordata; order Testudines; family Cheloniidae; genus Lepidochelys; species Lepidochelys olivacea. Next base: position 134,550,465 of record NC_140411.1, on the reverse strand, counting down.
TTTCTGATCACTTTCCTCTCCTCTAAGTGCTTCAGAATTGATTCCTTGAGGACTTGCTCCATGATTTTTCCAGGGACTAAGGTGAGGCTGACTGGCCTGTAGTTCCCGGATCCTCCTTCTTCCCTTTTTTAAAGACGGGCACTACATCAGCCTTTTTCCAGTCGTCCGGGACCTCCCCCGATCGCCATGAGTTTTCAAAGATAATGGCCAGTGGCTCTGCAATCACATCCGCCAACTCCTTTAGCACTCTTGGATGCAGCGCATCCGGCCCCATTGACTTGTGCTCGTTCAGCTTTTCTAAATAGTCCTGAACCACCACTTCTTTCTCCACAGAGGGCTGGTCACCTCCTCCCCATGTTGTGCTGCCCAGTGCACTAGTCTGGGAGCTGAACTTGTTCGTGAAGACAGAGGCAAAAAAAGCATTGAGTACATTAGCTTTTTCCGCATCCTCTGTCACTAGGTTGCCTCCATCATTCAGTAAGGGCCCCACACTTTCCATGACTTTCTTCTTGTTGCTAACATACCTGAAGAAACCCTTCTTGTTCCTCTTAACATCTCTTGCCAGCTGCAACTCCAGGTGTGACTTGGCCTTCCTGATTTCACTCCTGCATGCCTGAGCAATATTTTTATACTCTTCCCTGGTCATTTGTCCAATCTTCCACTTCTTGTAAGCTTCTTTTTTGTGTTTAAGATCAGCAAGGATTTCACTGTTAAGCCAAACTGGTTGCCTGCCATATTTACTATTCTTTCTACACATCGGGATGGTTTGTCCCTGTAACCTCAATAAGGATTCTTTAAAATGCAGCCAGCTCTCCTGGACTCCTTTCCCCCTCATGTTATTCTCCCAGGGGATCCTGCCCATCAGTTCCCTGAGGGAGTCAAAGTCTGCTTTTCTGAAGTCCAGGATCTGTATTCTGCTGCTCTCCTTTCTTCCCTGTGTCAGGATCCTGAACTCGACCATCTCATGGTCACTGCCTCCCAGGTTCCCATCCACTTTAGCTTCCCCTACTAATTCTTTCCGGTTTGTGAGCAGCAGGTCAAGAAGAGCTCTGCCCTAGTTGCTTCCTCCAGCACCTGCACCAGGAAATTGTCCCCTACACTTTCCAAAAACTTCCTGGATTGTCTGTGCACCACTGTATTGCTCTCCCAGCAGATATCAGGGTGATTGAAGTCTCCCATGAGAACCAGGGCTTGCGATCTAGTAACTTCCGTTAGTTGCTGGAGGAAAGCCTCGTCCACCTCATCCCCCTGGTCCGGTGGTCTATAGCAGACTCCCACCACGACATCACCCTGGTTGCTCACACTTCTAAACTTAATCCAGAGACTCTCAGGTTTTTCTGCAGTTTCATACTGGAGCTCCGAGCAATCATACTGCTCTCTTGCAACTCCCCCACCTTTTCTGGCCTGCCTTTCCTTTCTGAACAGTTTATATCCATCCATGACAGTACTCCAGTCATGTGAGTTATCCCACCAAGTCTCTGTTATCCCAATCACATCATAATTCCTTGACTGTGCCAGGATTTCCAGTTCTCCCTGATTGTTTCCCAGGCTTCTTGCATTTGTGTATAGGCACTTGAGATAACTCGTTGTTTGTCCTGCTTTCTTAGTATAAAGCAGGAGCCCTCCCCTCTTGTGCTCTCCTGCTCGTGCTTCCTCCCGGTATCCCATGTCCCCACTTACCTCAGGGCTTTGGTCTCCTTCCCCCAGTGAACCTAGTTTAAAGCCCTCCTCACTAGGTTAGCCAGCCTGCTTGCGAAGAAGCTCTTCCCTCTCTTCGTTAGGTGGAGCCCGTCTCTGTTTAGCACTCCTCCTTCTTGGAGCACCATTCCATGTCAAAGAATCCAAAGCCTTCTCTCCGACACCAACTGCGTAGCCATTCGTTGACTTCCACGATTCGACGGCCTTTTCCTTCCACGGGGAGGATGGATGAGACCACCACTTGCGCCTCAAACTCTTTTATCCTTCTTCCCAGAGCCACGTAGTCTGCAGTGATCCGCTCAAGGTCATTCTTGGCAGTATCATTGGTGCCCACATGGAGAAGCAGGAAGGGGTAGCGATCCGAGGGCTTGATGAGTCTCGGCAGTCTCTCCGTCACATCGTGAATTCTAGCTCCTGGCAAGCAGCAGACTTCTCGGTTTTCCTGGTCGGGGCGGCAGATAGATGACTCAGTCCCCCTAAGAAGAGAGTCCCCGACCACCACCACCCACCTCCTCCTCTTGGGAGCGGTCGTTGTGGAACCCCCATCCCTGGATGGAAATGCGTAGGAGAACTCTGTCTTAAATAATTGTTATTTAAATAAATCACTTGCCATATAATATAGCTGAAAGAAAGAAATTTTAACCAAAGAACAACTATTTACCTTACAGTAACTACAATTCTTCAAGATGCTGTAGTCGCTGTGGACTTGTGTGCGCACATGCGATTCTCACACACAAGATCAGTTTGTTTGTTTTGTAAACCGCAGAGTCTGTCAGAGCCACACACATGCCCTCTGCTTCCTCATGCTCCCATGTGAGGGCATAAAGGGAAGAGTGCCATGACTCTCCCTTAATTCCCTTGTAATTGAAAGCTTGGGTAGCTGAAAAACCAAAAAGCAGAGCTTGAGGGCGGGTTGTGGGATCCACACTGACATCATCATCTCAAAAGAGCCATAACCATTTGTAGGGTAAGAAAGAAGGACCAGGGAGAGCATGTGTCAGTGTGGACCCCACTTTAGGTGGCTGGCAAGCAGTAACCCCTCAGGATGATAGGAATGAGGCGTTCCAATTGCATGAGTTGAATAGGGATTGTAGTATTGCTCTCCCAAAGTTGGTATTTGGCCTAGCAGATAAGTTCAAGGAATAGTGCTTGACAAATGTCAGAGGGTTATTTCAAGTCACTGCCTTATCAATCTCTGATATTGGCAAAATCCTGTAGCAGGGAGAGGATATTGTTTGCACTCTGGCAGAGTTTGAATCTTGATGTTTGGTGGGAGAAGCTGACAGGCAAGTGAGGTACTTTGTGTTATCCATTTTTATATCCTTTGAGAAGAAGAGGATGGACCTTTCAAATGATCGGGCTACAGTCTGAATAGTTTGGTCCTGTCAGTATGATAAAGCAAAGTCCTGGAAATGTGAACTATATGTATTTTCTTTCCTCCTTGAGCAGAGTGTGATTTCAGGGAGAGGGCAAGTAGGATGAACAGATGGTTTAGATGAAAATCAGAGACCACCTTCAGAATAAACTTTGGGTGTTGTCTCAGCACCATTTTGTCACTATGGAAGGTCATATAATGGGGGACAGCCATAAGTGCCTAAAGCCAGTTCACTCTCTTGGTTGAAATAGCCATGAGGGACACCATCTTCCAAGTGAGTTAGTCCAGGAAACATTCTGAGAGAGGTTCACACGGAGGTTTCACAAGTTTCAGGAGGACCATACTAAGGTCCCAAGCAGGAGCAGGTTTTCTGACCAGTTTGTATGAGTCTCTTGAAAATCTTTGATACTATGGGATGATAAAAGATCAGGCACTGCAGTACAGGCAGATGGCAAGCTGAAATCACTATGAAGTAGACCTTTATAGAGCTAAATGGAAGCCTGCTGCTTCAATGGTAACCCCGTAGTAGAAGATCCTTAGTACTTAAGTCTGGATCATGTCCAGACCATGATGGGCTGCCTATATTGGAGAACCTCTACCATTTGGATGAGTAGGTCCATCTGATAGATATTTTCCTACTTTGAACCAGAATTTCCTGGATCCTATCCATGGTACTTAACCCAGTCAATGGCCACGCTGTTAGGGGTGGCAACTCTGGGTCTGGATGGAGTATCTGAGTATGGTGTTGTGAGATCAGGTCTGGATGGTCCACGATTTGGATCAAAGACTGAATGAACATTAGCAAGAGACCTGTCAGCCAAAACCATCTCACCCAATCCAGGAACAATGAGAATGACCATGGTCTTGTCGCTCCCAGTCTTGGAGATCATCAGGGAAATCTGTGGGACAGTCTATTGAAGAATGCATCCAGTAACGATCCTGGGCTCAGACCTCCTCTGGAGCAAAAGCAGTGACATGTGGTGTTGTCCTTTGTGTGAGACAAGTCTACTAGGGATTTCCGAACATGGAACAGCTCTTCTGCAATGAATCTATGCAAGGACCATCTATGGTTAGTCACAGATCGCCTGCTCAGGAAGTCTGCCAGGTTGTTGCTGACTCCTAGGAAGTGAAGAGTCATCAGAATCACCCCATTCTGACAGCATCAAGTCCGGAATCTGATGGTTTCCAGGAAGATGGACAAGGACCAGGTGTCCACTTGTTTGTTTATGCAGTGCATAGCTGTTATGATAGACCCAGGCCAGTTGCGTACAGCAGAGTAGAAGAAGGCAGATATACTGGCCACTGGATAAGTAGTTTTCTGTTCCCTGACTGACCAGAGCAGGGGCTGCTCCAGGCTAGGGTGGACACATGACTCCAATTAGCCTGCAAAGAGTCAGGTGAGGCCATTAAGCTAATGCAAACACCTGACTCTAATTAAGGCCCCTCTGATACTATAAAAGGGCTCACTCCGGTCAGGCCAAGGAGAGCCAGGGAGCCAGAGGAGAGGAAGTGCAGCTGAAGGGCTGGGTAATGAAGACATCCTCAAGCCACTGGAAAGGGAGCCCTAAGGTAAGGGTGAAGAAGGCATTAAAAGAGAGAAACAGGAGAGCTGTGGGGAAGTGGCCCAGGGAAATGTAGCAACTCTGGCAGTGAAAGGTCAGCTGCCAACAGTTGCTGCCATTAGGGTCCCTGGGCCAGAACCCAGAGTAGAGGATGGCCCGGGTTCCCCACAACCCAACACTACAGAAACACCTCCTGGGAAAGAAAGACAGGACCCTGTCAGGACAGGAGGCTAAACGGTTTGGGAATAAGCCCATAGGGACAACAGAGACCGTGGGAGTTCTCTCACCAACCTCCTTGCTGGCTTATGATGGAAAGGGCTCAGTAGACTGTGACCCTGACCCTAGAGAGAGAAGGGTTACATTGAGGGTCGCAGTGAGCCTCTGATGCTACCATAAACCGCCTGGAAGCTCGGGACCCATGGGGACAAGGTCAGAGCTCTGCCACACTGTCTTGTCCATGAAGATTTGCACTTCCAATTCCGGAGGATCTGTAGGAACATCACACTGACCAGTCTAACGGCTCTCAGCTTCAGGACTTTCATATATAACTCCATATCATCTGAGGACCAGGTCCCTTGAGTCTGCAGTGGTCAAAATGAGTTTCCCTGATTGCTCCTGACACATCCGTGATCAGCGCAACTTCATGAGGGACTGAACAGGGCATTTGTGGAATCCAACCACTAAGCCAGCTCAGCAGTGACTGATATGTGAGGCACAGAGATTTTCCTGTCTAGTCAATGTTGCAGAGAATAGCCTGACCTGAGCTAGAGCTAGAGGAATGTGATTGCCTTGCCTTGCCTTACCCAGGTGGGCAGCCACCACTGCTAGAGTATTTACAAAAAGCCTACATGCCCTGGAGAGTCCAAATGGAGTACCTTGTATTGGTAGTGATTAAGTTTCACTGTGAAACTCAAGTACTTCCTGAGGGCTGAGTGAATATCTATATGAAAGTACACATCTCCCAAGTCAAGAGCCACAAACTAATCTTGAGTCTGAAGAGATGGAATGATGGATGCACATGTTACCATCCTGAATCTGGGGCAGTGTATGTATTTGTTCAGTCTCCAGTCAAATCTGCTAGCTGGATGACAGGGTGGGACGAATGCCAGAGGATCCAGAAGAGTGGCATCTTTGAGTATCATGATCATTTTCAGAATGGTACTCCAGCTGTCTGCTCTGGGAGTATGGATGAGCCCACAGTTTTCGTTGGGGCTGGTACTTATAGAGCTTCCTGTAGGGGGTCGGTGTGTAGATCCCCAGCAGGGTTACATGGGACATCTCCAATTTAAACGCAAAATTGTCTGTCCCATACTAAGTCAGTATGGGATGCATTTTATCCCATATTTCAACTTGGCACATGGGGTCTCAATGCCACTCAGAGTCATGCCAGAGGCTCCGACTGTTCCCAGCACCTGCATGGAACCTTAACAGGTGCCACAGTGGCAGCACCCAGAGCTAGAGAAAGGACCCCTGGGAAGAATGGGAGACAAGAAGGGACTTTCCCCCAGAGATGCAAGTGAAGACTAGGCACATCTGAGGTTTGTCCCATACTTTTGAAATTTAAAGTTGGCAAGCCTAGTCACCAGTGATCTCAGGGTGGCCCCAGTGTCCTTTAAGGAATTATTTTGCCAATTCTCTTTTTGAAGCGCTCCATGCCACAAACAGCAAATCTTGTTTGGTATCCTGGACTTCTCTAGGTAGCTCTTCTGATGCCAGAGCCAAGAGGCCCATCTCATGTTCATGGTCATGGCCATCTACCTTCTGGCTGTGCCAGAGGCACCCATGTCAGCTTGTGAGGCTGTTCTGGCCACTGTCTGGTCCTCTCTGATGACCTCCTTTAATTCCTCCCAAATATCCTATAGCACATTTGTCAGAAAGAGTCACTCTTTCCCATATCAGAAAATTATATTTGGCTAACAGTGATTCATAGTGTGCCACATGGAGTTGCAGTGAGGCAAATGAGTAGACTTTGCACCCAAACAGGTTCACACAGGCACCCAAAAAGCTTTTCAGGGTCTTTGTCCTTGGATGTGCCTTTTGTCAATTTTGATTTTTCCTGCACTGCTGCAACTACCAATTAATCTGGAAGAGAGGGGAGAAGGGAAGAGAAGTGCTCAGTGGTTTTTGGAGGCACCTGATAATGCTTCTCCACCAGTCTGCGCGTGGGCTGGATGGTTGCTGGGGTATGCAGAGCCCCTGTCCTGATTCCAGTATGCCTGCAGTTACAAGAAACACAATTCTGGATGGAGCCAGTGTGATCAAGAAATTAAAGACTTTGTGTGATTTCTCTTGGATTACCATCATTTTTCTGTCCAGAGTCTTCACTATGTGAGTTGGAAGATCCTAGAGTACTTTAAAGTCCTGGGTCACCAGGGCTAAAGATGGTATGACAACCTAGTCAGGAAACAATGAAGATGGAGGCCAAGGTGCCATTGTTTCTCCGGTGTCCCTACTTCTTGGAAATAAATGGGTGGCTCTGGTGTCAGTGGTCCAGGTCACGATACCGCTGGGGAGCCTGATCTCTTCATCTTCCTCTACCTACAGGAGAGGGATCTGCTATGGGATACCAGAGATGATTGGTCCCCAGTATGGCCGGAGTAGCCTGGTATATGGTTACTAGCCCAGGAGCGACTGGTTGACTCAGTGCCACTCCTGTTGTCTTTGTGGCTGCACTGCAACAGGGACCGCCCCCCAAGACATCCTCAGGGCCACTCGCAGATGGTAACAGGGAGGCATCCCTGCTTGATCCTGGGGAGGAGGCATAGCTCAACAATGATGAGAAAAAGTAGTCCTCGAATGGTGGACAATTCGCTCCAGGGCTCAGTGCCACTTCAGTACTAACAATGACCCTGGAGGGAATCCTGGCAGTTCCACAAGGGTATACATCAGTCCTGTGGCATGGCTGATGCCTTCACTGGTGTCAGCTTAGTCAGTGCCACGCTCCATGGTAGAAGATTTGGGCTCTTTATCCTTTGAGGAGTGATGCCTCTTCTCCTTTCTATAGGGCGATGCCTCCCTACACCTGGGGCCATGTCTGGTCTCAGTTTGTCCCTTCCCATCCTTATGTTGGGTGCTGGCTCCAAACACGATGTTGTGTATGCCAGAAGAGCTAGTCCAGAGGTCAGTTGGTATTCATGCTGATTTTGTACCCAATTTCAGTCCTGAGGTAGCTATGGTTAGTGTAGATGATCCCAGTACCAGGGTACTCGATGTGCATGCAATGGTGCAGTTTTCTTCACTTCCTTCCTTTCATTACCAAATCCTGGGTTGTGGTGCTTGCTGGTACTGTGGGGTCAGGGGTGGGAGGGAAGGAAATGGGGAGGCAGCGATTAAGTGCAGTTTCAGACATACATTCCTTGACTTGCTCATCCTCACTGAGGAGGATGTATACACCGAGCAGGTTATCGGCAAGTGGCTGCCCCCCGACAGAAAAGTCATCAGCTCCACCTCTCAAATTGGGGGATGAGTCCATTACAGATCAGGGAGGGCTAAAACCCTAGGGCTTAAAAGAAAAGCTCTAAACTTCTGATAAGTAGATTTCATCAAAAATTGAAAGGATGGAAATATAAATCTAATCTAATATGGAAGGCCTTTGAAGGAAAGTACCACAGATTTTTGTAGTATCCTGTTTTATTTATACTTTGATGCAACAGACCAAATATATAATACATTGAATGTACGTTTAACATTTGTGTTAGTAAATCTGTCACCTTATTGTGATTAATATGAACAAAAGTATTGTAAACTAAAAATGAACAAAGTTATTGTCAATGTTGGGCCTCAAACTTCTGGAAGCTTCAAAAAGCAAGATCGGCAAAGTTAAATTGAAACTTGAGGTCAGGATGCGCTGCAACCAGATGACACTTTAGGCTGGCTCATATGTATGAAGATAAACTATGCACTCGAGCATAGCTTATAATATTAAAGTAACCACATTTGAGATAATTGGCTACATGAAGATAAACTATGGACCCGCCCATAGTTTATAACATCAAAGTAACCACGCTAAGAATTTGGCCCACCCTGATTGGTAGGTCTGTTTTAAACAAGGCCGACAGATGAGATAAAAAGTACAAAGGCACAAAACTAAGGTGTGTGTGTTTGATTAAGAGGACCCCTCTGATAGTGAAAACTGACTCATACCCCCTGAACCAAAGGGATGTGTACTTCTTGACTGTCTGTACCTGGCCAGGGCGAAAAATGGCCGACTGAAGGGTAACGTATTTTCGGACGAATGCAGGGTAAGATTATATAGTAAAGAAGCCTGGTTGCTCGAGCTGAATTGATCTCAAGTTTCTATCGCTACTATACTGTTAAGAATAGTAGTAGCTAGTTGATGAATAACTTAACATGTACTTGTGCTTGTCTTCAGTATAACTTGCCATTTATATTAATCCTTATTCAGTGCTGGACTTTAATCTTTCTTTTCTTGTTTTGTCTGTGTTGCTTTTATAGCCGGAAATCATTAAAAACCTTTTTTGAGGAATAATTAGTAGTTTTAATTTCTCAATTAAATATGGGCTCTACTCAACCTCATTACATCTGTGTCGGGTGGTGGGAAGCAGCAATCACACAGGGCACAATTAGGGCCCTGATGCAAGTCCCCTTGTTCCTTCATCTCCGCACTTATGTAAAATTCTGTCCTATAATTGCAACTTAAAGTTATCAAAAGAAGTTCAGCCATGAAGAAGAACCACAGTGATTTGGACAGAAGATCTTTGCTTTTTCCTAACAGTGTGGTTCCATTCTGAAATAACTAAAGCATTTATGGCTAATACTCAACACCCTTCGTAATATTTTTTGCCCACCAAGAGTGGGGGTGGAGAGAGGGGGAGGGATGGAAAATCACTGAGAACAGGGGGCAGAAGAATCAGAGAGGGAGTGATTCTATACTCAGGGGTGAGAGGGTGCAGCCAGCAACAGATGAAGAAGGAAAGTTCCTGGTGTTCCTACCTGCTCCCATTGCTGCCCTGCTAGGTCCCGCTCCCTGCTCGATCCCGAGCGCCACAGCAGCCACTCTCCCCCCCTCGTCCACCAGGCATGCACTAGTTTTCAAGGCAGCAGAGTTCCCCACTCCCAATATTTCCATTGCAGGGCTGTAGCTCTGCCACAATATCTTAAAAGATCATTTTAAAAATAAATACCTGGGGTTTTTTGGGTTTAATTTTGAAAACCATGTAAAAAAGAATCAATGAGGATTATGAGGTGGAGGGATCTCCAAGGTAAAAAGACATTGAGTTTTATGATATTATGCATGAAACAAGAACAACATCTAAGAACTGGCTAAACAAAGTAGCCTTTTAGTAAAGGCACATACAATTATTAAAAGGATTTTTTTTACACAAATTATCTAGTTGTGTACTATATAAATATATTAACTATTTGGACACTCTGGCACCGAGCCCTTCAAAATGCCAAAGTCATGCATCAAACATCTCTGTTCCTGGCTCTGAATATCAAAGTAAATGTTACATTTAAAAGCAGGCACTAATAAAAGAGAATAAATTGTACTGGGATTGGACAGTAAGTTGGACTGTGAAGGCAGTCATCTGTAGAAACCTTTTATGTCTATTCCACCACAGTCACTAACCAGTGGTTGGCCATATGAAAGGAAGCTTTCTCTGGTACTCACATTATAAAGTCATCTCTCATAAAATGTCCAGCTTGGCTCCTAAAGCCACTTCAAAACCTACTCTCAACTAGTGATGGATGAACCTCAATGGGTTCAGTTAATCATCCACTGTGATCCAAACTTTTTTGGACTTTCACTCATTTCATCCTTTCCTAATAGCCACTTTGCCCTTTCCCCTTTTGGTAGCCCCCATTCCTCCACAACCCACACTAAATACCATTTTTTTCCCCTGCAACATGCTCCTGTTTCCATGTACGACATACAATGAACCTCCACCTACTCCTCCATTTGTCCCTCACTCTCCTTTAGATATTTGTTGCGGGGATACAGTTGCCTCTGTGCTGGACCCCAGGAACTTGTACTTTTAACTATCACAAGGTCTGGCAAATCTTGGTGTGACTTAACCCAAACTGAACTATGTAAGACACAACGTAAGAGATTTTAAAGTTGAGGCAGCTAGGTTCTTCAACAGACCTTAAACAGTATTAAATAACATAATGGAGAGATCTGAGGGGGGGTGAGGAGTTAGAGTCTGTTGGAGACTCCAGAGTTAGGGAGGAAAAATAACTAGAGGCCTGTGGGACAGTAAAGGAGCAGCAGAGGACAACTGAATTATAGTGTAGGGAGAAGTGAGTGAACCAATTCTTATTAGGTGATACTATTTTTTCAAGTAGCACTGACCAAAGAAATCCTTAGCTGAGGTAATACATTTATTAAGAACTGTGTATGGAGTTAAGGAAATTTTTCAATTTTCTAATTAGCTTAAGGCAAGTAAATTTGTCACCTGCTGGTACAGAGTGTTGCAAATTAACACAATAGATTGCCATTGTGCAAAGGACAGTGCCTTCTGGACTGACAATCCTGAGATGTTGCTCATGTCTATTCCACAATAGGTGTGCGTGCTCGTCACGTGCAGCAGTGCCGGAAGTTTTTCCCCGAGCAGTACCCGTAGGGGGGAGCGCCTCCCCCCCGCGACCTCTGGAGCGGCGCCTGCCTGGCACGGTATAAGGGGGGCTGCGCTCCCCCCACCCTCAGTTCCTTCTTGCCAGACAACTCCGACAGAGGGGAAGGAAGGCGGAATGTGGAATAGACATGAGCAACACATCTCGAAGAACACCAGTTATGGAAAAGGTAATGGTCTTTTCTTCTTCGAGTGATTGCTCATGTGTATTCCACAATAGGTGATTCCAAGCTATATCTGTTGGAGGTGGGTAGGAGTTCACAAGTTCTCGGGACAGTGTACTGCCCTGCCAAACCTGGCATCATCCCTGGCCTGAGAGACGATAGCATAGTGCGAGGTGAATGTGTGAACCAAAGACCACGTGGCAGCCCTACAAATGTCCTGGATGGGGGACATGGGCCACGAAGGCAGCCGACGAGACCTGCGCCCAAGTTGAGTGTGCCCTCACAATGGGCGACGGGGGAACCCCCGCCAGCTCATAACAGGAACGGATGCATGAAGTGATCCACTTAGAAAGCCGCTGAGCGGCAATCGGCTGACCCTTTGCGCACTCAGCCAAGGCGACAAACAGTTGCGAAGATTTTCTGAATGGCTTGGTCCACTCGAGGTAGAAAGCCAGAGCTTGCCTCATGTCGAGCGTGTGGAGACAGCATTCCTCACTAGTCACATGAGGCTTGGTGCAGAGGACTGACAGAAAAACATCCTAACCCATGTGGTAGGCGGAGACCACTTTCGGGAGGAACGCAGGGTGTGGGCGGAGCTGGACCTTGTCCTTATGAAAAACCATATACGGTGGTTCACAGGTTAGGTCCCTGAGCTCCAAGAACCGCCTGGCCGACGTGACAGCTACCAGGAAGGCCACCTTCCACGAGAAGTGAGACCAGAAACACGTGGCCAGTGGTACAAACGGGGCCCCCCGTGAGACGAGCCAGCACCAGGTTTCGGTCCCACTGTGGAACCAGGGGCTTGGAATATAGGTAGAGATGGTCCAAATCCTTAAGGAAGCGGCCATAGCATGGGAAAACACTGTGTGCCCTTGCACCAGGGGATGAAAGGCCGATATGGCTGCCAAGTGTACCCTGACTGACGAGGGAGCCAGTCCCTGGGCCCTCAGGTGGAGGAGGTAACCAAGGATAAGCTGGATCGGGGCAGCCATCGGGGAAACACCCTGGCCTGCTGCCCACCTTGAAAACCAAGACCACTTCACCACATAGGAAGCGGCAAGTGGAGGGCCGTCTACTTTCGAGGAGGACGTGCTGAACCTGTTCTGAGCATGTCCTTTCCTCGCCACCTAGCCACTGAGCAGCCGTGCCATGAGGTGAAGCATTGCTCGGTTGGGATGGAGGAGGCGGCCCTGGTCCTGAGAGAGCAGGTCTGGGTGGAGTGGCACTGCCATGGCGGAGCTACCACCAGCCCCAAGAGGGTCCCATACCAGTGCTGCCTGGGCCACAGCAGGGCAACAAGGAGAACCCTGGCTTTGTCCGTCTTTATTTTCTCCAGGGCCTTGCTGATCAGAGGAAACAGGGGAAAGGCGTAGAGGAGCTGACCTGACCAGGACAGGGTAAAGACATTGGAGATAGCACCCCTCCCTAGGCCCCCCCGTGGCAGAACCAGGGGCATCATCGGTTCTGCCTGGTCGCAAATAGGTCCACCTGGGGAGTGCCCCACCTTTGGAAAAGCTGGTGAGCCACTTCCAGGTGTAGAGACCACTCGTGCTGAGAGGAAAAATTCCTGCTCAAGTGATCCACCCTGACATTCTGGGCGCCCGGCAGTTGGAAGGCTTTTAGGTAGATGTCACGGGTTATACAGAAGTCCCACAGACTGAGTGCTTCGTGGCAGAGGGCAGAGGATCAGGCCCCACCTTGCCTGTAGATATAGAACATCGAGGCCATGTTGTCCATGAGGACCCTGACTACCTAGCCCTCCAGCTGCGAGTAGAAGGCCATACACGCCAGTTACACCGCCCTGAGTTCCTTGATGTTTATATGAAGGGATAGGTCTTGTAGAGACCACAGGCCTTGGGTCTGAAAGTTCGGCACCCAACCCAGGTCCGACGCATCGGACACCAGCTCCAACAACGGGGCCCTGTCCCTGAATGGAGCATGTCTTAAACTCTTTCTTATCGCGCTCCTGAAGGAGTCCTCAAACTTGGGAAGGGATTCCCAGAGGTTAAACTCGCAGCGACCCAGGAGAGCCCGATGGTTTGCTACTCATAGCTGAAAGCTTGACGACGAATAAACTTTTCCCCCAAAAGTATCCAGCCTCCAAGAGTCTTTGTTCTTGGGGGTTGGGGCTGGTTGCCCCTGCCGCTTCCTGTGGTTGACTGACTCGACCACCAAGGAGTTAGGCGCCGGGTGGGTATACAGATACTCATGTCCCTTCGTGGGTACAAAGTACTTGCGCTCTGCCTTTTTAGAAATGGGAGCCAACAAGGCTGGTGTTTGTCACAGGGCATTTGAAATTCTTGCCACCCCTTCATGCCTGGTGCTGAAGGGGACAGCATATTCAACAGGGAGTCTGAGGGCTCTTCCATCTCCTCAGCCTGGAGGTGGAGACTTGCTGCCACCCTATGTAGGAGGTCTTGGTGGGCCCAGTAATCCTCCTGCGGGACGGTGGGGGGGGGGGGGGGGGGCTGCAATCAGCTCCTTCGGACAGGGCAAGGCCGGTGCAGTGCTTTGGGTGTCGTCCGGCACTGGAGGATCCACCACCTGATCAGACTCCGGGCACGGTACCGAGGACACAGGTCCCACCAACCTTTTTTCTGGTGGTCTAAAGGTGGACGCCGACGGTATTTCCAAGGCCCGGGCCACCGAGCGAGCCTCCACCTGGGGGCTGCACCGTAGGCCAGTGCCCACTGGTACCACTGGGCCAGCCACGATGCTTGGTGCCATTGCCTTGCTGAGGAACCGTCGGGGCCGGCTGTTCAGGCTGGCTAGCTTGGCCTGTAGACAGGCAGCTGTGAGGAGAGGCCTGGCTGGCATATGATCCGCTGGTGCCTCTGGACTGGGACTATCGGTGGTGCCAAGATCTACGTTGGCCACGGGACCGCGATCTCGAGAGAGGAGCGGCACCAACCGTAGTAGCTGCTCTGCAAACGGCCTCAAAGGGCAGACCCATGTCGGCCACACGCCAGCAATCGACACCCTGGGCTACAGTGCCTTGGTGGAAACTTGGAACGGAAGTCCGAGCGGGAATGGCGTCGACAATCATGCCATGACTGACTTCGCTATCTCCTGCAAGACGAGGATCGTTGGCGACGTCTGCCACAGTCCCATCAGTATTCGCTTCGCGAAGACGAGCGGTGCCAGGAGTCCCAGTCAGACGGCACCCATCCGGACAGTCTGGCTGGCATCAAGGGCGATCCGCATGGACTGAGCCCTGGACGGTGAGCGGTGTTGGGAACGCTCCCCCGACCAAGACCGGTACCAGGCCAGTGGCGACTGCAGTGTTCCCAGCGGCAGCTCCAGGGTGGCAAGGGGGCACTCCCCCTACGGGTACTGCTAGGGGAAAAATTTCCGGCACCAGCGCACGTGGCAAGCACACATACCTATTGTGGAATACACATGAGCAATCACTCAAAGAAGAACTGGAGTGCATGCACGTAAGCAGAATCCAAACATACTTTAAAATATTCCAGTGAAGTAGGGGCTTTTCATTAATGTAACACATGACTTTCACATTCATAGAGCCTGAGAAGGAGAAACTAGGGTTGTCCTATTTCTACTCTCATTGCTACAATAATGCTTTCAATATTCTGCAGATGGATAAAAAGATTAGCCTTCTGCTCTAAGTAAAGATAGAACTTACTTTTCAAAACTACAAGTTCATTAAAATGAAACTGCTAATTATATTGCAGGAAACTGTCTTTGGAGAGGGTTATTTTCTTTTAAGATTGCAATTTCTTCCAAGAATCTCAGCAATTTCATGAGTAGTTAAAACTTTTACATCACTAAAAAGAGCATGATGGAAGCAAGCTCTCAGATTGTGTGTAAAAACTGAATAGTGGAAAAAATGTATTAGCAAGAGAATGAAAGTAAACTCACCACTTGCATAGGAACGGCTGTCATCCTCACACAATTTATGCAGCTGCTGGTATTCTTCTTGCGCTAGCTCAAAACGCTGCTGTTTAATTTGGTAAATCTCTTTCTTGGCATTAAGTGCCTCCTGGGCAACAATTAAATATTCCTTTAACATGCGTTCCTGTTCTCTTCGCCACTGCTCTCTTGGGTCCTCAATTTGTGTGAGCTCTGAGGAGAAAAACTTAAGTCCTGTTACTCCACTAATTACAAGTACTTTCTCAATGTCAAATCTCAATACCTACACTGATAGTTCATAACCACAGGAAATGTGCTCAAAGAATCCAGGTGAAGTCTGTCTCTAAACCATCTAGTATACTCAATTCAACACGAAGTTCAACATCACTCCAGCAAAGAGAGAAAAGAGTGACTGCACTGTCACTTATATTTGAGTCTTTTATTCTTAGAGATGAGGTTAAAAAGAAAACTAATTTTTCAGCCCTAAATGATCTTACTCAGTCAACTTGTTTTAAGATGACAAATTAGACCATTCTGATGGCCTAACCACAATACAACCCACAGCCAACTAAGAGAGCCAAATCAATATCCCAAGCCTTAACTCAGTGGGTGGTAGGAACAGTTCAGAGATTTCACATTTAGCCTCCAGAAAGGTGCAAGAGAAACAAAACATCCTGAAAGGCTATTTATGTTATCTTTATGCCTGCACGGTCAAACAGTGAACAATGAAGTTAGCTACCAAGATTAGTGTTTTGGGCCCAGATTCAGGAAATCACTTTAACACATGCTTAATTTTAACTTTCTTCTATCCTAACAGTCATAACAAGATCCTTGATGTTCCCATCACTACCCTTTAAACGTTTGAGAACAGCTAATGTTTACAGTCACAGACTGAAAAGTAAAGCTTGTTTCTAGTATCAAGAAACTCTTTCAAATATATGTTTATAGTATAAAAAAGTTTTCAATATGTTATGTTCCTGCAAACACTTCGGTGGCCCACAAATTCAAAAAATAGAACCAAAAAACCCTGAAAAAACAGATTTTTCTGGGGTGTCGGGGGGGGGGGGCGGGGCGGGAAGAGACGTTTTACATCATCCTGCCTGTGCAGAGTCCGCTGCATATGCGAATGCCAGCCTCCTATGGCTGTGTTTACAAAAATCAGATGCATAAATCACCATTACTGCAGCTCCACTGTTGGTAGTAATTGTGCAACCTGTACTACAGCCAGGGGGCATGCATCTTACCATCATACTTCAGAACAGGGTTAGTCAGTATGGTAGTAAAAATGCTTATACCTTATCTGCATTGCTGTTCCATTGCCACCACATAAATCAATCTCTGTGGTTCAAGTTATATCATTATCTTAATGTGCACAAGTGCAGTAAATAGTTGTCAAAATCATTTAGTCCTTTTTAAAAAAACTTTAGCCACAGTAAACCCCGCAGTAGGGTATTCCACAGGTTAACTATACCATAGGAAGTATTTCTGTTATGAGTTCCAAATGTACTAATAAAGTGATTTTTGAAACATCACACCACAGGCTATTTTGAGGAATGTAGAATAAGCCATAAGACAGATACTCAGTACAAGCAAAGAAGATGTTTTCAGTTAATTTTCCCCCCTAAAAACTCTGATTTTGCTGTTGCTATGATAGGAAAGGGGAAAGACAACTCTTTTGTTGGTACTAATAATAGGACTTAAAGCTATTTAAATACTTCTGTTTGTGCTGTGAAATCAGAGACTACAGTGATTGAGCCCCCAAAAATAAAAACTGCATACAAGCAGCTCTGTTGTTCGCAAAGCATTTGAAAAGTAATCGCCTAAACAAAAAAGATTTTCAGGAATTAAAAAAGTGAAAATATTTAAAGTGGTTTAGAACTATGATCCCCCAATAAATGGCTCTTCACAATGTTCCAATTCTAATCCCAGGTAACAGGAAAGGTTAAAATGCATCACACATAACCCTTGAGAATAGGAGTCTGTACATTTTGAGGCACTGCAAAACCTGCTAAGTGACCAGAAATCTTCATCATCATCTTGTAGTCCATGCAGAAAGAGCAACACTTCCTATTAAGTACAACACTGACAGTCTTCTGTGGAACACTGCTCTGTACTCTGGCCTGGAATAAGTGCACGGAGCACCGACTGTACCAGTTACCATAGAGAAACTGAAACTGAAGGTGTTTTAGATTTGGATAGCTACTAATTTAGTTTCTTTAGAGCTGACTGAAATTTTTATAGTCATTCAAGCACAGCCCTGGCTGGCCAAGAACATGGAATATGTTATTCCCAAAACTGGGAAATGTGCAGCTGGTTAAAGGAGACTTCAAAGGCTCTGAAAACTCAGAGGAGGAGGGGAAAGGAATTCTGTGGTTGGCAGCCACTGAAGCTTCTTAAGAAAGGGTTGGATAGACTCCAACACTAGCCCACCGAGGGTGCCGACCACGTCCAGAATTAACAGGACGAGATGGAGATCAGGGCTGGCTCTGAAGGTCGCTCTGTGATTTACAGAGGACTGCTTTTCCTCTTGGGTTTCCTAATGTAAATGGAAAGTCATTGACCAGAATCCCAGCTTGTGTTCCTCTTTCTTGGGTAAAGCTATCAAGAAAGGAGGCTTACAAGAGTGATATGCACAGCTGCTCTATTTTGAAGAGTGGAAGGAAAGAAAGGATTTGGGTGTACATAGCTTGGGAGGTTTCTACAATGTGTGGACTTCAAAAAGCACTGATTTGAAACCTCTCTTGCATTTTCTCCCAACATTTCTGTAACTATTACATTAATTTCTGCCGCGGTGTCTACTGATACACTAAGCTCTAGCGGCTGGAGAGGGCATATAACCAGGCCATCAGGAAAGAAGAATGGAAAAAAGCCTAATCAAGGAGTGATCCTGTTCTCCTACTGGATACTGTTACCTGATAGCTACTGTGGCAAATATTTTAGGTAGATTCAGAACCCCCAGAGTAAGAGATTCTTTCCACTAGAACCTCTCCTTGATTCTTATACCATCAATGCATTCACCTGTCATTGCATCCCCAATGGTTACTGAATAATGCCCCCATAAATTCTACCCCTGCATTAGGATCAAGCTTAAAAAACTGAAACAAAAAAATAACAGATCCTTATACCATAGCATGGAGAATTTAGTTCTTAACAAAGGAATCCTATTAATTGGATGCTTTATTAGCCTTTTTAGCCACAGCATCCCAATGGGATGTTGTGTTTAGTTCATTATCTACTATACCGGTAAGTCCTTTACAAAGTAAAGAAACCTGTGACAATATTCAGAATTATTGACACTGTGTTTATATGTACAGTGTGTGTGTTTCTATGGTGTTCTATTACGGTCTGAGATAAAGCTCTATCTTCTATAAAAGTTGTCCTGACAGCTCAAATAAAAATTATATGAGCAATATTCTTAACAGTAAGTACCTTAAGAATTACACAAGCACCTGCACTATGATTTTTCAATGTATCTTGAAATACTCACTACGTTATTTATCCTTCCAGTGACTGCATTAAAATCTCTTTAAAGGTTTTTGTTCTTAGAGGGAAGAAGTGTCTGTGTATGGATCTTTCACACACCAAAATCAGGTGAAAAATGTTTTTGTGAAAACCACAAAAATATGCAGAGCAGTTCAGAAGCTGGTATAACACCTGAAACTATTAGTTTAAATTAACTAGATTCCGAAGAGATGGTTGAAATCGGTTTTGCAGAGAGTGCTATTTATCACTGATGTTACTGCTGCTACTGTACCTTTCTTCTTTTCTTACCAGCTAGCTGCCAATTTGCACAATTCTGAAAGCATTCGCTCATTAGTGATAAGCAGCTTAATGATGGCAGCACAATAGTACCAGTGGCAATAATATACTATGTGGAAGCATAAAATATGCAATGCGTAGGACAGGATGAGATTGCCAAATTAAATAAAAAAGATATGATAAATATATCAATCAATAATCTTAAAATTATGCGAAATAGCTGCTACGATGAAAAACACCACACACTTACTCTCAGCCTGTTTTGGGCATTGTGGGTTCTTTTGTAAGGGAGCAAACTATGGACTACTGGAAACGTATACAACACACACAAAATGCAGTCTGAAAATGCTGACACTTCACCAGCATTAGCATTTGTATCACTTTTTGACATGCTCCTTCGATACTCTTTTGTCAAAACGAGAACCTGAAGTACTGATTAGGAATATTGGAAATTCTTGCTGAATATAAATATTAAAATGAAATTATAAACTTGACTTATTTCAACAAGGGCTGTTTAGATAACCCTTTACATTACATCACAACAGTAATAATGATTTTACATACAACCATTTTTCATCCATAGATCTTAAAAGCACCTTACAAAAGGAGGGCATTATTGCCATTTGACATATGAAACACTGCAAGAAGTAACTTGCCCAGGACTTCTCACAGTAGCTGGAAGTTCAATAAATGTCATCTTAATCACTCTTGGTTCAACTATAGATATCCGCTTGTGAATGTTCATAAAACCAATTCCACTTCTACTCACGATTTATATGGTCCATGTAATAAATTCCAATCTGTTGATCATAAACAGTTTCCCATCCTAAAGGAAGTTCATCGCCAACACAGTCAGCAAATGTTAATGGCTTTGTAATCCTGTAAAAATATAAAAAATGAAAATAAACTCAAAAGATGCATAGTTTACAATGCAATTAATGCTATTTAGTATGTGCTTTGACTATATCAAACCTCTGATTTGACCAAGATTAAATAGTTGTAACACTTGGGTATGCAATAGTAATTTTAAGTAAATGAAAACTAAAATGTACAAAGAAAATGAACATTTAATTTAGAAAGTATGCTGACAGCTACTCCCAAAACAGGTGAGACAGCTTCTCCCTTGAAGTTCTGTGTTTAACTATTTAATTATGATGGCATGCAGTCCTGCCAGTCCCCTTCCCCCCCCCCCCCCCCCCCGTACTGCAGTAACAATGTGAGAACAGAGCTGGAATTCATTGCTGTTCACATTTATTGGAAACTTTATAGCATCCAAGTTTTTAGAATGTCAAAGCAGTATAATTTGCTATCCATAGCAGCTCAAATGTAAAAGAAAAAGTATCTTTTTCAACTGCCAATGCACAACTGTTCACGAAATTCTATTATCTTAGGCCAACATAAATTACCCTGCTCTGCCCGGAAACAGGCAATCACAATAGGTTTGTGAAGCATTTTGATATTCCTAGAATGAAGGATACACACAAGTAGCAGTGGCAAAATTACTAACTGAGTATTTTGAATATCATACTACTTCTGCAGCAACTGCTCGACAAACTAATACGCAAGTGATAACATTCAATAGAGTACTGGTAAATAGTCATTCTTCCTACTATTCACTGCACCAGAGCTTCTTGACCTTTTTCTTTCTAACACCCCCACCCCCAAAATTTGCTATAAAACTCCACAGCCCAGTTGTGCCACAACCGTTTTTCTACATATAAAAGCCAGGGATGGCATTAAGGGGCAGCAAGCAGGGCAATTGCCCGGGGCCCCACGCCAAAGGGGGCACCACAAAGCTAAGTTGCTCCGGCTTCAGCCCTGGGTGGTGGGGCTCGGGGCTGCAGTCCTGTGCGACGGGGCTCTGGCTTTCTGCCCTGTAACCCTAGCAATTCTAATGCCAGCCATGCTTGGTGGACCCCCTGAAACCTTTTCATGGCCCTTGGTTGAGTACCACTGCATCATGGATTCAACATTTGTATTGCTCTGGAACATCAAAACTACCAAGAATTTAAGAAAACCAATACAAAGGCAAAAGTAACCCAGACAGAACCAAGGGTGTAGATTTTTATCCAGTTTGACTTCCCACAGCATCATTCCAGCAGTTGTTGAAACCCTCACACAATGTATTCCCTAATAGTTTCTAAATGGCTCAAATAAAAAAGATATAACTCAATGTTATATGTAATGTAATGTAATCAACTCAGTCACAAAAGTAAAGTTAATTTTATAAAGATAAACATTAACTAAATATTCACAATACAAACATTAGTTAAATATAAACAATATAAATATAAACAATTCCAATATAATATAAGTGATCCATAGAATCATAGGCTATCACGGTTGGAAGGGACCTTAAGAAATCATCTAGTCCAACCCCCTGCTCAAAGCAGGACCAATCTCCAATTTTTTGCCCCAGATCCTTAAATGGCCCCCTCAAGGATTGAACTCACAACCCTGGGTTTAGGAGGTCAATGCTCAAACCACTGACCTATCCCTCCCCTGATATCCGTATCACTACATACAGCCTAAAATCAGCTTCCAAATTTGTGCACAGATGTGCAATATCTGATGTACAGTCTCCTATAAAAGATCAGAATTTGGACAACATTTATAAATGCATACATTTTATGGCCAGCAGGAATCCTAATGGTCATCAGTCTGACCTTCCATATAACACAGATCATTGAACTTCCTCCAGTAGTTCCTGCAAAAACTCCTATCTTTTTAAAAAAGACAGCCTTCTCAGTTTAAAGACTTCAGTTGACAGATTATCTAAAACATCCATTGGTGAGTTGTTCCAATGGCTCATTACCCTCAATGATAAAAAAATGTAAGCCTTAGTTATCGTTTCAATTTAATTAGCTTCAACTTTCAAAAGTCCAACACTGAATCTTTTTAAGCCTTTGTACGTTGGATTTAAAAGCCCTGAAGTATCAGATATAGTCTCTCAGTGTTAATACAAACTTACCAACTTGTCTCTTAACCTTTGCTTCATGAAACAATCTACTTAGTTTATTAAGTCTCTCACTGGAAGGTGTATTCTCCAGACCTCAAACCAGTCTTAGCTCTTTTTTGTACCCTCTTCAGTTTTTCAGGACCATCTCTGAAGTACTGATACCAAAATTGGCCAGAGCATTCCAGTAGTGGTTTCACCAATGCCATATATAAAAGTAATATCAATTCAGTATTCCTACTCAATGTTCCTTTGAGCATCCAAAGTGATCTTTATCCCTTTTAGCCATCACATCACACTGGCAGCTCATGTTTGTTTCGTTATCTACCATGACCGCCTATGTTCTTTTCAGAATAAAGAAACTAGACTGACTGTTAACTGTCCCCAAGGTGGCCTGCAAGACATTGCTTATCTTTTTACATAAAAACAGTGAAATCTTTCATAATTTCCCAAACCTTTAGGCCCGATGTCAACTTTACAAATACAAATGGGAAAATATAATGACTCTATAGTAGTGTCTGGGTCTTGCTCTCCTCAAACCCTCTCTCAACTTAAAAAAAAAAAGTATTTTTCACACTTTTATAGCAGCACTCTGCATTATACAATACTTCTATGTGAAAGTGTTCCACTCATTTTCAAAATGCAGGGAATATAATACATTATCATGTTTGTAAACACGATGGGAAACAAACTAAGTTGGGCAATATTCAAAACAATATTAACAAAATCCTAGTTTGTTCTCCTACTTACTTGTGGTCTAGATGTTTCCCAGAGACACTGATTATTTCTTCTGCACAACAGGTAGAAGATATGCACACACAAAAAAACCCAAAAGTTTTGTTTTAGTACCAAACAAGGTTTTGGTTTGAAGGAGATAGGAAAATTCTGACTGATCCAATTAAAAAACCACTGCATATTTAAATTTATTGAACACAAAATAAAGTAGCAAAGAAAGATTTCAGAAGGGGATTCATTTTCTAACCAAGAAGGGGTGCACAGCAAGCACATGTAGAATGTTCTTAAATTACACCCAACTTCACTACAGATGCAAGAGGAACACTTTCTGTTGCTCAGACTTGTTCATCGACGTCACATGCAGAAGGCATGGAAAGCGTGCCCCTCAAAACTATCTACATACTTATAAGACTCTCATTAGCGCATCTGAAAGTTAAAAGGTCTATACTAACACTTCTCTCACCTCTGGTCTTGAAGCAGTGCATCTGTGTTGTCAGTGCTCACCTTAGTGGAAGTGCTCGCGAAGAGAGCATGAAAAGCCACTGCCATTTCCACGCTAGCACTTTCATCATCACTGCCACAGGTGGCACAGCATCAGTGGTGAAACCACACTGAGATAGATCACAAAAATTCCATACATAGGCACATGCACGCAAACAGAACAACGATATTTACTTATCTCCCACGATTATTTTAAGCATTTTTAAATGCCTGGAGAGCGCTTTAAAACTGTGAATTACTTTGGAAGTACAAGACAGTAATTCATAGTCACAATCGCATACAATCGTGCGGTTTTGAATGTGCCTAGTACAAGAGTTAGTGAACCGTATGATCAGTGCAATCATGTCCTTTTGTTTTTAAAGATAAAAATGTTAAATTAGGTTTGATAAAATTTTGCAGATTAAAGAATATTTTCAACGGTCTGCTAAAATGAACGTTATGATAGCATTACGAGGTATTGTACACAATACTTACCCAACAGGAAACCCAAACAATTGGGAATAAAAATAGGAAGGTTTATGAACTTTAGGAGCTACAGAAATATATTTAGACTAAGTGATTAGAGTTTACTAATGCTACATGATTTGAGATTTGAAATCTAGTAAAATAAGGGAGGAATTTTACAGATTAGAGCTATTGTTACAGTTACACTAACAATTAGAGTATTGTTACAGTAAAATTTTCTCTAGGACTACATATACAGTACACCTACCTTAAAATTTTCCATTACTGACAACTTGTATGATACTTCGTATAGAACTGTCCATTTGAACCAAAAGCTGCAGTCATTGAGAAGAAGCTTTATTATAGAACAGCATAAGTGTTCTTCCAGGACTTTGTCTAGTAGTTATGCAGGCAAAATACTGCCACATTAGTTCTAATTTCTCTGGACTTCTGTTACAATATTAAAAATACAAGAGAAGGCATAGCAATTGATTTACCTCTGATGATTTTGTTCTAGACACCACTGTGTTTGCAATTACTCAAGATAGTCGAGACATTGGTTCCTACCTAAACTGCCACATTATCAACAAGATTTTCTTTGGAATGGATAGTGAGGCATGCTTGCCCATCACACATACACATCCCTTATTCGTAAGCAAAACCTACATATGCAGTATTCTCCCTTTGCATGCCATAAGAACCTTAATCCAGCATCCTTAATGATCCCACCTCTCTCACTTAAACTTCTAGAACATAAACAATATTAACTTTCTGGGAACAGACAGAGCAAAAGTGAACAGTAAAGAAAGGGAAGTAAGTAGACGCAACAGGTTTTATACCATTTTCCCAAAACCTGTTTAAACTGTGGAATGATAGTGTATCCAAAGGAAACCTTAGATCTGTTAAGAATTCATGTCAGCATTCTAAAAAGAAAAATGGAAATAGAATCAATGATCCCAGTCAACAACTCAGTTATTTAAGTAAAGTTTTTACTAAAGAATTGTCTCTATTCAAAGTTGTACAAATTTAATTTTAATTCAGTTTAAAACTGATTTCCTTAAGCCAGTACAAAACAGAGTGGGTGTTCTCCATTTGATTTAAATCAAATTTATATTAATGTATCTTATTGATTCCTTATTTAATTAAGCTAAATCAAAATAAGCAAGGTTTAAATCAGATTAAGGTGTTTACACTGTGTTCGCACAGGTCTAACTAATCAGGTTTAAAGTTACACCTTTAGCTAAACTAGTACAATTCTGAATATAGACGAAGTCTAGAAAAATGTTTTTTCTGCTAGGCAAACTACAGGCCCCCATAATAATAAAATGTAAAATTGTAGAACAGTAACATACAAACAGACACTGCTGCAGCAGGTCAGCCAAAAAATATATCAGGAAACTACTGAAATTAAACGTCCTCTGGAAGTATCACACCCCTTTCTCTGATTAATTCAACGGCTACAAAAAAATAGTAGAGGTCTCCTTTCCTGTTTCTATATAAGGAATTGTACATGGAATGTGTACATCTGTAAAAACACTTTAAGATCATCAAAATTAGGAGCTAGGCAGCAACAGACCAAGAGCACTCATTTTTTACCTTAAAAAGGAATTCAATAGGTTCTTGTCTGAAGTCACAAGTGAAAACAACCTTTGGTGGTCTTATTCTATTCCCTCATCTGTTCACAGTATAAAACCAAAACATAATATAGCACAATTCACTCTCTCTGCATATGAAAACACTAGTACTTGAAGAACAGGGGTAACTGAAATACTGAGATGTGCTGAAAGAACTATTGGATGAAACTTTCATACATTCAGAGAGTTGAAGGCCAGAAGGGATCATTTATTCCTGTTTATCACAGGCCATTACATTTCACCCATTTCCTTCGTATTGAGCCAAATAATTTGTTTGGCTACAGCATATCTTCCAGAAAGGCATCTAAATAGTGATTAGAGATGGAGAATCCACCACTTCCCTTAGTAGTTTTTTGGCAATGATTAATCACCCTCACTGTTAAAAATGTGTGGCTTGTTTCTAATTTGAATTTGTCTGCCTTCAACTTCCAGCCACTGGTTCTTGTTATCCCTTTTTTCCACTAGTTTAAAGAACTTGTACAGTGCCTGACTGCTCTACTTGGATCAGACCAATGGTATTCATCCTTCATGTTGATGAGAACAAAATTCATTCCAGTTGCAAGGAAAAGCCAACTAAATAACGCCTGTTGTGCACAATCTGAGACCTGTTTAGTGCTCACTAAAAGACACAGACTCCACTGTGGCCCCTTGACTCAAGTCCTCTAACATTCTGCAATGAGCACACGAAAAAGTACTTGGTAGGTTCCATGTAAACTTTTATTAAAGACCGCCAGATTAAGTTTCAAACCAGTGATACGGTGAGATCACTCCACACTGGCTTTTTCTGTCTCTCTTATCATCTGTGGTGTACAAGCTAAAAGTGTAAATTTTAAAATGGTACATTTTTATATAAAAAGGTTTTGGTCTCTCATCTAGGGACCATACTTCACAGTAGTCAATGAACTGCCATAACAGTAGTCTACCAGTATTTTTGCCATTATTCATACCATGATTCAAATCAAGATTAAGCTGTTTCCTCAGCTCTTTGATTTAACTTTACCTTTTCCAAAAGTAATACCAATCTTCTGACATCACAGCCATTTTTGGCTATGTAACTCTTCAAAGGTTTAAATTTTGAAGCACATTAGAAAGCTTCTGGAATCTGAATCCCCTTGGTTTAAAAATAGAAAAAAATCTTTAAGAACCATGATATTTTGTTTTGGGGGATTTTTTCCCCACCTAAATTGTTTTGAGTAAAAACATTCTTTTTAAAAAACAGTCTTGTATGCACGTGCAATAAAGCAGATAAAAATATTCCTATAATGCCTAGCTTTACTAAATATTTACTCTGCCAATTTAAAAGCCAAATTATAAGAACAGTCCAATTACAAGATTTGAGGCTTGACATGAACATGAGACAGTGTTGCCACCTGATTAGATTCTGATTGAATCAGAATGGATTGCTTCCCATCCTCGATTTGTTTAGTTTACATTATCATCTGTTGTAGATGCATAAGAGACGCTCCCCTGGATAATGTAAATGCTTCTAAATATAGTCCAACATCTTTGCAAAAGTAGTTCCCAAAAAAGTATTAGCTTGGGGGGGGGGGGGGGGGAATCAGTATTTTAGGTGAATACGCAACATTTTAGCCCTAACTTTAACACCCTTTATAATAGAATCCTGTTTTTTCGTTTTAAAAAGGTGGAAATCCCCTCTTGGGATAAAAACAACACAACACAAAAAACTCAAAGGACCTTTGTATAATAAGAAAACCTTTATGGGTGCATAACAAGTGACAACTACATGCCCCTCTTGCCCCTGCTCCTTTCAAGAGGGCTGAAAGCAGTTTGGTTGTTAGTACAGACACCCGGTACAACCAGTGATGAGCTGCCAACAGCTGAAGAACCAGTTCCTTCAGTCGCTCCAGGTCTTCGGCAGCACTGAAGGACCCACCGCCGAAGAAGTGCCGCTGAAGACCCGGAGCACCGCCGGGTGAGTAAAAATTAAAAAGGATTCTCAGGGGAGCCTCCCCAGCAGAGAGCTCAGGCAGGCCGGACAGGATGGTCCCGTGGGCCAGAAGTGGTCCGCAGGCCGGAGTTTGCCCACCCCTTTAACAACCAGTTCTAAACCGGATTCAAAATTTAACAACCAGCTTGCGCAAACCAGCTCCAGCTCACCATTGGATACAACCAATTTTAGTTACTTCCAACACCCTACTCAGAAATTGAGCTAGACCAGGGGTGGCCAACCTAAGCCTAGGAAGGAGCCTGAATTTACCAATGTACATTGCCAAAGAGCCACAATAATACGTTAGCAGCCCCCCATTAGCTCCCCAATATTCCCAGTGCCTCCTGCCCACTGGCAGCCCCGCTGATCAGCGCCTCCCCATCCTTCCCTGCACCTCCTGATCAGCTGATCAGTGTTTCATGGCGTGCAGGAGACTCGGAGAGCGAGGGGAGGAGTGAGGGCATAGCAGACTCAGGGGACGGGGTGGAGTGGGGGCAAACCCTGGGTTTGAACAGTGAGAACCCCCCAGCACATTGGAAAGTTGGCGCCTGCAGCTCCAGTCTCGGAGTTGATGCCTATACAAGGAGACGCATATTAACTTCTGAAGAGCCGCATGTGGCTCCGGAGCCACAGTTTGACCACCCTTGAGTTAGACCACTGGGAGAACAAGAGACTGGAACATGTTGGGTGAGACTTTCATACCTGCTATGGCCCCTTTACAGCCAGTAGCTATGTCTTGTCAACATAGTGCTTTCTACATAGGGGATTAAGTGAGTATAACCGTCAATCGGGGTGCAGATTTTTCACAAGGTCACAGGATGTTGAACGAGAGTGCGCAATTTTACACAAGAAAATGCTATTCATTATCTTATCCTTATTCACTCTGATAGGGCTAATGCTGGTCCACTCACAAACTGAAGGCACTGTTTTAAACACCATACTGGCAGTTGCTAGGGAGAAAAGGGATGAGAAGTGGAGAGGGTGAAATGAGGAGGAAAGCACATATCTAAACTGTTTTTGTCAGATGTCTGACTTTTCTCCTAATGTTTGTTTGCCTTTCATACTATATGTAATTTCTAGCCACTTTAATAAGTTTACGCTTGTACATTAGCCTGGTATTTTAGCAACTCTTTTTCACAGAAAATATACAGTTAGGAAAGGGAAACACTGAAGAGGGCTTTTTTTGTTGTTTCACAAAGCCATTCACAGGAAAAGCTGTTTACAGCTTTTTTTAGTCACATTCCAATCTTGAAGAAGCTATAATGACTTCCTTCACCTTTGTAGCTACAGGCTGGCTAGGAGTACATTCCAAAGCCTGCAGGAACTTCTTTGAAGAAAGCCAGTCTGTGACCAATGAACTGTTCAGCTATATCCCTCCTGCAGCCCTAACCCTCACAGCTCCTCCAAACAGACTAATCCAAAGAGATCAAACACACTCTCCTTAGAGATGCCACCTCCCTCCC
Source organism: Lepidochelys olivacea (assembly GCF_965140295.1). Taxonomy (NCBI): domain Eukaryota; kingdom Metazoa; phylum Chordata; order Testudines; family Cheloniidae; genus Lepidochelys; species Lepidochelys olivacea. The sequence continues at coordinate 134,521,763 of NC_140411.1, read as the reverse complement.
AGAAGGACAGTACAGTATTGAACAAATAATGAATGCACTACCCTGGCCGTGAAGGAATGCGCTTTTTCAGCAATATTTCTTGTCAAAAATATATAGTCTTTTTTTAAAAAAGCTAGGACACCTTTAGCAATGTGGCAGCAAACAAGATGACACTCATTTCTGTATGTGAAAATCTGTAACAAATTACATCATAAGCAATGAACCCTATATTATGGTACTTTTGGATATTATCACATTTGTCCAGCTTACATAAAGCATCCCATTCTACGAACAAAATTCAGAACATGCTAAATATTCTACTCCTGGGGGAATTCTGTGCCACTGCGCAAGCACAGAATTAATGTCCCCCACAGATTCCCCTCCCCGCATACAATAATTGATTCTGACGGAGAGGCAAAGGGAAGCTGCAATTACACCTTTCACCCACAAGGGGCTGATATGGCACTGGAAGAGAAGGCAGGTGGCTTAGGGGATGGAGCAGCCAGTCACAGAGAGGAAGGGGGCAGAGGCTGCCTTCCTCACAACGCCCTGCCCACGGGACTAGGTGAGGAGGCACTGGATATGTGGGGACAGACAGACAGGGCACACAGGGCTCCTGGGAGGTGTCACAGAGACACGAGTTCAGAAGGGCTAGTGGTAGTGGACAGACTGGGGTTGGGCACAGGAGCTAGTGAGGTGACAACATTGAGCCAGGGGCTGAATGGGAGTGGGGGTGCAGGGCCACATGAGGACGGAGGGGGGGGGATGCAGGGATTGACAGGGGCAGCTATGACTGGCTGAATGGGGAGTGGGGGCTCAAGGATACGTGGAGATAGAGGCAGCTACGCCTAGCTGAGTGAAGGTGAAAGGACACAAGGAGGAATGGAGGTGTGGGGCACACAGGGACAGCAACAGACATAGGCACCGACTCCAGGGTTGGAGCACCCACAGGGAAAAAATGGTGGGTGCTGAGCACCCACCGGCAGCCCCCCAATCAGCAGCTCCTCCTCCCCCCAGGGCCTCCTTCCCACCGACACGCCCTGCCAATCAGTGCCTCCCCCTCCGTCCATGCACCTCCTCCCGCCCACTGCAGACAGCTGTTTCACAGCATGCAGGAGGCTGGCGGCAAGGAAGAAGGAGCAAAGACGCAGCAGGCTCTGGACAGGGGAAGCGGAAGAGGTCAGGAAGAGGTAGGGCAGGGTGGAGAAGAGGCAGGATAGGGCGGGGCAGCATGGGGCACAGCCTGTGGGGGCAAATGTGAAGTCAGCACCTGTGGGGGCAAATGTGCTTGACTGAATGGGAGAGGTTGGGGGCAGCCAGGGTCTGCATGCAGGAGGCTCCCCAATTCCCTAACAATCCCTCCCACACCCACAAAAAACCTGTTCTATACTTTTCCCACCACACCCAGCAACCCTCCAAGATTCTCTCCCAGGCACCTTCCCAGCAATACTTCCTTATCCCTCACCTCCTCCGTTACCCTTGATTCCCCCAAGCCTTTGCACTGCTTCTGAGGGATACAGGAAATATGTTTCTGTATTGCTGTTTAAATGAATTATTACTCAAAGTTCTGTATTAATATACCTAGTAAGGAATCTATTGGTCAAAAAAAACATTTCGTGAATCTTTTTAGTCTGTATTTTTACAGATATACTTGCTGACAGGTATTTTGAAATAAATTACCAAAATAACTGAAACTGGCATGATTATGTAGTGTTACTTTGACAAATATAATATGCAGAATTTTAAAATATTATGTGCAGAATTTTTAATTTGTTGGTGCAGAGTTTCCCTAAAAGTAATGTTCAAATCATAGAAGATGGTTAGCATTTTAATATTCCAACCTTTTTTTTAAAGCCCACATTCACTACTTAGAAATATGGGTAGCTCAGAGTAATATAGGCTATAAATACACATTTTTTAAAAAAAGATAAAACCTTAAGGTAAAGTCTTCCCTCAAATAAAAGTGCACATTTGTGTACAAGTGCCTGACTGGCTAATTGGATTTCACCCTTGGAGAACGGCAGCTCAAATATAACCTTAATTTCTGAAATAAAATAATTTGGTACACATCAGCTCAGGCCCTCACGGACATAAATCCACAACATAAATGACCACACAGAAATTGGCACAAATAAAGCTCAGTGCTCAGAAGGACAGTGTTAGCACAGAAAATTTCAGAATGCAATATATCCTAGCTTGAGGTCACTGGGAGGAAAATACAGAAAGAGTCATACTACAAGAACCTGCACTGTGCTCAGCAAACTACACAACATTCAATGCCAGTTGCCTTAGTTCTTTTATTTATATATAAACTCTTATAGTAATTATATAATCAATATATGAATTATCATATTTTGAATTATTGCATATTTTAAATTACAACTTGCATTAAAAGCAGCCTCTCACAATGGATTTTTCCCCCTCAGAAATAAAACATTACTTCAGAATGAGAAAAAAAAAAAAAAGAGCATCAATTCAAAGGTCAGTTATTTTTATGGTCCTCTAGAGTGCTTCCTGCACTTTCCCAAACGTAAAAAAATTTAACATAAGCAGGTTACATTGTAGCATTATTCCAAAGGTATTTCAGTAGCATAAAATAGAAGTAGCACAGTGATGAATCAGGCTCATTGTGCTTAAAAAACAATGGAAGAGAACTTTTTTCCACTGACTACCAGGTATATAATATTTTTTTAGCCGAAGTCTCTTATTGGTCTCTAACAGCATGAACTGCAAGTTGTTCTGTATTTATAAACCCTTGCACTTGCCTAGGACAAAAATTATAGGATTAATGCAAAGATCAGACTGCAGGACTGGGAATTTAGTGCCTAGTATTCTCAGGATGAGCAAATCATTTCATATTATTTAATTTGGCAACTGTTACAAAATACATAAAAAAGTAGAAAGAAAAGGAGTACTTGGGGCACCTTAGAGACTAACCAATTTATTTGAGCATGAGCTTTCGTGAGCTACAGCTCACTTCATCGGATGCATATCGTGGAAACTGCAGCAGACTTTATATACACACAGAGAATATGAAACAATACCTCCTCCCACCCCACTGTCCTGCTGGTAATAGCTTATCTAAAGTGATCATCAAGTTGGGCCATTTCCAGCACAAATCCAGGTTTTCTCACCCTTCACCCCCCCACACACAAATTCACTCTCCTGCTGGTAATAGGAGAGTGAATTTGTGTGTGGGGGGGTGGAGGGTGAGAAAACCTGGATTTGTGCTGGAAATGGCCCAACTTGATGATCACTTTAGATAAGCTATTACCAGCAGGACAGTGGGGTGGGAGGAGGTATTGTTTCATGATCTCTGTGTGTATATAAAGTCTGCTGCAGTTTCCACGGTATGCATCCGATGAAGTGAGCTGTAGCTCACGAAAGCTCATGCTCAAATAAATTGGTTAGTCTCTAAGGTGCCACAAGTACTCCTTTTCTTTTTGCGAATACAGACTAACACGGCTGTTACTCTGAAACCTGTCATAAAAAGTAGAAAGTCATTTGATAAACATCACTTATAATGGTATACAAATGAAGAAAAACATTCCCATTTTTCTTGAAATGGTCATTATATTAAATTAATAGGTCAGGAATATTCTGTTCTGACTTCTGAAAATTCACTAGAATGATTTTGATTCACACAGTTTTATAGGATCTTGAGCCTTGTGTTATATGGCATACTGCATCAATTCAGAGATCACGGAGACAAGACGACTTCAATTTTTCAGGCCGTACAATCCCTTTACATTTTCTTAAGTGTCAGTGATAACCAGCCAAACAGGAAAGAACCTCACCCATGCACTGGAATCTGAGAGATGCATTAAACACGTTCAGTGTATCCTCTGATATCTCACATAAGCCAAATGCTTAGGAAGGAGATGAGTACAGGTAACCATGAAATACTGAAATCTCTAGTATGCAGCTCCTTCCATGCCACAAATAACCAATCTGAATAGGATAGCCCCAATGTCTGCATACACCAAGAGGGTAGAATCTCTTCAGAACAGCAGCTGTATGTTGAATTTGAGCTGAACTGTAAAACCCATAACAAACAATCCTGTACATTAGCAAAATAAGAATAATTAACAGTAGTTCATAGTCTCAGTCTTGAGAACCTGTATACCTAAAATTATGGTTGAACAAACAAAAAAAAATTGGAAGACTCCACCCTCTGACTTTTTCTTTACTATCATCAAGTAAACCTATGAGCAATGATAGTTATACACTATATTTTCTTGTTTTTCTTCGCAATCAAATTCAGAAAAGACGGCAAAGCTTAGAAAAAGTTGTTTTATTCCATTACACCTTAAAAACTGTAATAGTCTCTAATGGAAATTACAATAAGTAAAAATAATGTAAAAAGCAATATATAATTTGTTTTAGAACTCAATAGTCATCTAGATATTTAAAAACAGAAGAAAAAAAACTTCAACATATTTTCTGCAGCATGGGTACATTTCCTTTTCCAGATCACCAGAGTCTTTCCCCTAACCTCAAAGTTAGAGGGGCATGTAACTGCCCAATTTGTGTTTATCTCTTTATGGCATGTCAATTTTTACTTCAATTAGTTGATATTACTTGCAAATTATGTTTTATTTTATGTATTTAAAATCTCCAGGTACACTATAAAATACATACAAAATATTATTATAAAGCTTCATAAAACAGGTCTCCCAAATGTGGGCTAACCCAGCAAATCTTAAAAGATACAAGGACCTCTCCCAAACTCTCCCAAACCCAAAGGAGCTTTCCCCATCATATCAGCCAGAGTTCTCTTCCACTCATTCTCCTAGTTCTCAGAAAACATAGTGCTTGTTTTTCAGTTCTTCAGTACCTCCCAATAAATGTGTGTAGTCCCTACGTACATATGCCTATAAAGCTCCTACATGCTCCTATATGCCAAAAATGCATATAACTATGCTGAATTTACAGTGATTATTACTTTAGGTTTAGTCATCAAGCTTAATATTCATCATATATTTTTCAGAGGTAACAATAATGATATCAAACCTTATAATCTTAAAGGCAGCCAGTAGTTTCACAATACTTTATATTTAAATTTAAAGAAAGCTAGTGCAATTTAGTGCTTTAGAGAAAGTAATAAAACAGTTGCTCATAACTTCACTCTCACTCTTATGTGGCGTATAGTCACAGAATTAACAATGTTCTATGAAAATGTTCCATTCAGGAATGCTGACCAAACAATACATTTTTAATGAACACAGACCAGTGGGAAAATAGGAACTTGCTTTAGGTTACAGAAACGCTTAAGTGGAACCTGCATAAATATGGTATATTAAAGAAATAGATCTATTAGAAAAAAAATTGCATTTTCTGTGTACCAAATAAATACAAATAGTGACACAGTGATGAAGCCCTTTAACGTGAGTAAAACAGTACTAACAGAAGTTATAAAATTTGTTAAGAGTATAAAATTCCAGCGCACTCAAAAAGCAAAAGAAAAACCATCAGCTAAAACAACAGAGCTGTTTAACATTTGCTTTGCACCGCAGCCAACTCTATCTGATAAAATAGCAGAGTGCTCTTAAAATAATTGTGAAAGGATTAGACCCATAAAAATAATAAAGTAATTTTGCAAAAATAATCATTTAATACGTTTCCACAAAAAGCAGTGCAAATTTTAAATACAGTAAATTCCTGGAGCGACAAGACATTCAACAGGATGTGACAAAGTTCCTCCTCTACCTTGGTGGGTCTTGCGCTTATTGGAGGATTTGCTCACCTTGGAGCTTCACGGCAGCCCTCAGCTTGGCCATTTTTCTGAACCCACAGTCCAGGTCGACTCCTCCTGTGTCTGACCAGGAGTTGGGAGGTTTGAGGGGACGCGAGCCAGCCCTCTACTCTGGGTTCCAGCCCAGGGCCCTGTGGAATGCAGCTGTCTAAAGTGTCTCCTGAAACAGCTGTGTGACCGCTACAACTCCCTGGGCTACTTCCCCATGGCCTCCTCCCAACACCTTCTTTATTCTCACCATAGGACCTTCCTCCTGGCATCTGATAATGCTTGTACTCCTCAGTCCTTCAACAGTCCACGTTTTCACTCTCAGCTCCTAGCGCCTCTTGCTCCCAGCTCCTCACACGCACACCACAAACTGAAGTGAGCTCCTTTTTAAACCCAGGTGCCCCGATTAGCCTGCCTTCATTGATTCTAGCAGCTTCTTGATTGGCTGCAGGTGTTCTAATCAGCCTGTCTGTCTTAATTGTCTCCAGAAAGTTCCTGATTGTTGTGGAACCTTCCCTGTTACCTTACCCAGGGGAAAGAGACCTACTTAACCTGGGGCTAATATATCTGCCTTCTAGTACTCTCCTGTAGTCATCTGGTCCAATCCTGTCACATATCCCCCCCTCTGCTCAACACTATGGGGTTGGGCAACTTGGGACATCAGGCCGTGTACTCGTGACAAGCCATCTGCATTACCATGGTGGCTTCCAGCCCGGTGATGTATGGTGAATTGGAAAGGTTGTAGGGACAGGAACCATCTGGTGACCCTTGCATTCTTCTCTTTATTTTGCTGCATCCACTGGAGGGGGTGCATGGTCGGTCACAAGGGTAAACCGTCGTCCCAGAAGTAATAACGTAGCGTTTCCATGGCCCATTTCACAGCAAGGCACTCTCTTTCAACCACGGCATACTTCTGCTCTCTCAGGAGGAGTTTCCTGCTCAGGTAGAGGATTGGGTGTTCTTCATCTCCGACCATCTGCGATAGGACAGCTCCCAATCCTACTTCAGATGCATCTGTTTGTAAAATGAATTCTTTGTTGAAGTCTGGGGCTATAAGCACAGAGTTACTGCAGAGGGCTGTCCGTAGATCCATGAATGCTTTCTCTGCGGCATCTGTCCATTTCACCATGTCTGGACCCCGGGCTTTTATCAGGTCTGTCAGGGGACTCGTTTTGGTAGCAAAATGGGGAATAAATCGTCGGTAGTACCCCGCCACACACAGGAATACCCGGACTTGTTTTTTCCAATTCGGCCGGGGCCAATTTTGGATAGCCTCTAGTTTGTTTAGTTGGGGCGTGACCATGCACCTTCCTACAATGTAGCTAAGGTATTTAGCCTCGGCTAGCCCTATAGCACACTTGGCTGGATTGGCTGCGAGGCCAGCCCGTCTTAGTGTGTCCAGAACCGCTTCCACCTTTTCTAAGTGGGTTTCCCAGTCGGGGGTGTGAATAATCACATCATCCAGGTATGCCGCTGCATAACTGGTATGGGGCTGTAGGAGCTTGTCCAAAAGACACTGGAAGGTGGTAGGTGCCCCAAGCAGTCCAAAAGGAAGAACAGTATATTGAAACAGACCCTCTGGTATGGAGAATGCAGTCTTTACTTTCGCATCTTTGGCAAGGGGAATCTGCTAGTATCCCTTTGTTACATCAAGGGTGGTCAAAAATCGGGCATTGCCCAGGAGGTCAACTAACTCATCAATATGGGGTATGCATCGAATTTGGATATTTCTCATTCAGCCGGCAAAAGTCATTACAAAACCTAGTTGTGCCATCGGGTTTGGGCACCAACACAATCGGGCTTGACCACTAACTGTGGGACTCTTTGATGACTCCCAGCTCCTTTTTACCTCTGCCTTGATCTCCTCCATTTTTGCCGCTGGGACCAGATAGGGCCTTAAAGTTACCTTTGCCCCAGAGTCTGTAATAATGTGGTGATATGCTTAGGTGGTCCAACCTGGTTTGATTGAAAACACATCCTGGTATCGGCTGATCATCTCAATTACCTCCTTCTTCTGGTTTGGTGTCAGATCAGTGGATATCCTGATCTGCTCCTGCATGTTATTTCCCTGGATCGGGGTCTCTCGGCCCACTACACATGCTTCTCATTGGTGCCAAGGCTTTAAGAGGTTAATGTGATAAATTTGTTCTTGTTTCCGGCATCCTAGCTGCCGCACCTTGTAGGTTACTTCCCCCACGGGTTCAACCACCTCATAGGGCCCCTGCCATTGGGCCAAAAGCTTGCTTTCTGCCATGGGTACCAACACCATCACCCAATCCCCTGGTTGGAACTGTCGGACTTTTGCCTGGAGATTGTAATGGGTTCGTTGGGCCTCCTGTGCCTTTTCCAAATGTTCCCGTACAACAGAGGTGACCTGGGCTATCCGTTCTCGCGTCTGCAACACATGGTCAATTATATTTCTCCCCTCATTGGGTTCCTCTTCCCAGATTTTTTTTGCAATATCTAGTATGCCACGGGGGTGACATTCATATAATTCAAAGGGGGAAAACCCAGTTGAGGCCTGAGCTACCTCCCGCATTGCAAATATAAGGTAGGGTAGTAGGGTGTCCCAGTCCATCCCGTCCCGACTTTCCTTATCATTGCCTTGAGGGTTCAGTTAAACCTTTCTACCAGCCCGTCGGTCTGCGGATGATAGACTGAAGTTCTCAGGGTATGCATATGGAGCAGCATACAGAGGTCCTTCATTAGCTTCGACATAAATGGGGTAACTGGGATTGTTAATATCTCCTTTGGTAGCCCCACTTGGGCAAAGATCCGCACCAACTCTTTAGCTATCGTTTTAGAGGCCGTGTTCCACAGGGCAACGGCTTCTGGGTAGCGACTAGCATAATCCAGAACGACAAGTATATATTGGTGGCCCCGGGCTGTCTTCTCCAGGGGTCCCACTAGATCCATGGCTATTCGTTCGAAGGGGACCTCTATGATGGGAAGGGGTACTAAAGGTGCCCTCAAGTGGGGACGGGGACTGTGCAGCTGACACTCCGGGCAGGATGCACAATACCTACGCACTTCTTCATGTATTCTGGGCCAGAAGAATAGTCACAGGACCCATGCCAGGGTCTTCTCTACTCCCAAATGCCCCCCAAAAAGATGACTATGGGCCAGACTTAATACAGCATTCTGGTGTTTTTGAGGTACTAGGATCTGCTGTACCTTCTGCCCCTGTACTGGTGCAACCCGGTATAAGAGATTCTTCTTCATTATGAAGTAGGGTCCTAGTCCCTGGGTTTTCCCTTCCATGGGGACCCCATCTATTTCGGTCACCTCTTTCCTAATTTTGTCGTACCTTGGGTCTTCAGCCTGGTCCCGTCCAAAATTTCCTCTCCTGGGGCTAATCTGCCCGAGATCTAGGGGGCCAGTATCTGTTGCCTCTACTGGTTCAGAGGTGTTAGGGTGTGGGTCAGACTCAGGTGCTTCTCCCTCTTGGGTGGCCTCCTTTTCAGCTGCTCGGGTCCACCTGCCTAGGAGAACGGATGGGCCAATATTCGAGTTCCCAAGGCCTTAGCTGCCCTTCTTTCCCTTTTCGTCTTTCTATCCTGTCTGGGAGTGGAGAAAAAATCTGGGGATATTTCAGAGAAGATTGGGGGTTAACAGTCTACTGTGGATGCCTCACTAACTTCAGGGCTTACCCCTTTCCCCCAATTCCCCTACCGGGAGTAAATCTCCAAACCCTGGGAAGTCCCTCCCTATGAGCGTCAGGTATGGGAGTTCAGGGACTAACCCTCTGCTACCTCTGTAGTGTTCCCCTGAATCTTGATTTTTCCTGGGATGGTGTGGTAATAACGAACTGTCCCATGGACACATATTATCCCCGTACACTTAGGGGGGATTTGATAGCTGCTTTCAACTACCTGAAAGGGGGTTCCAAAGAGGATGGATCTAGACTGTTCTCAGTGGTAGCAGATGACAGAATGAGGAGTAATGGTCTCAAGTTGCAGTAGGGGGAGCTTTATGTTGGATATTAGGAAAACCCTTTTTTACTAGGACGGTGGTGAAACACTGGAATGTGTTACCTAGGGAGCTGGTAGAATCTCCTTCCTTTGAGGTTTTTAAGGTCAAGCTTGACAAAGCCCTGGCTGGGATGATTTAGTTGGGGATTGGTCTTGTTTTGAGCAGGGGGTTGGACTAGATGACCTCCTGAGGTCCCTTCCAACCCTGATATTCTATGATTCTATTTCCTCCGGACTCTGGGACTCAGTTCGTAACCACTTTCGTGCGAGATGGATGAAGTCATATAATTGGGACCGTGGGGTTTTGTTTTCCTGGTACCTCCACTCATGATATTGCTGGGCCCACACTGCTGTCATTACCCCAGATCTGATCAGGATCTCTGCTTTTAGCTGGGGGTAGTCTTCAGGCAAATCATAGTAGGCCTTCTGGGCCTCCCCACACAGGAATGGAGCGAGGATGCCAGACCACTGTTCTGGGGGCCAAGCCCCCCACAGGGCTGTCCTCTCAAAGGCCAGGAGGTATGCCTCTACATCATCCTCCCGCGTCATTTTCTGCAGCCAATTGCTGGCCCGAATGATCTGTGTCCCATCATGGCCACGGTTCAGCTCTGTAAGGGCCTTTACCTGGTTTACCAGTTCCTGCAGCATAGCCCGGTCTTGAGCAGCCTGGTCCATCAGCAGGCAATTAGTCTCTTGCTGCAGCCGCGCTGCCTCCTGTTGGGCGGCTGCCTGGACACGGGTAGCTTCCTGCTGGGCAGCCATGGCTTGTATCAGTGCCTGCACTACCTCCTCCATTGTGGTGAAAAAAAAAGAAAATAGACCCTCTCCCTTCCCCCTCCCACCCAACACCCTCCTTCTTCCGCCGTGCTGTGTACACCAGATCCCACTTCTCACACCAGTTGTGACAAAGTTCCTCCTCTACCTTGGTGGGTCTTGTGCTTATTGGTAGATTTGCTCGTCTTGGAGCTTCACGGCAGCCCTCAGCTTGGCCATTTTTCTGAACCCACAGTCCAGGTCGACTCCTCCTGTGTCTGACCAAGAGTTGGGAGATTTGGGGGGAACCCGGGCCCGCCCTCTACTCTGGGTTCCAGCCCAGGGCCCTGTGGAATGCAGCTGTCTAGAGTGCCTCCTGGAACAGCTGTGCAACAGCTACAACTCCCCGTGCTACTTCCCCATGGCCTCCTCCCAACACCTTCTTTATCCTCACCATAGGACCTTCCTCCTGGCGTCTGATAATGCTTGTACTCCTCAGTCCTTCAACAGTCCACGTTTTCACTCTCAGCTCCTAGCGCCTCTTGCTCCCAGCTTCTCACATGCACTCCACAAACTGAAGTGAGCTCCTTTTTTAAACCCAGGTGCCCCGATTAGCCTGCCTTCATTAGAACACCTGCAGCCAATCAAGAAGCTGCTAGAATCAATCAGCCTGTCTGTCTTAATTGTCTCCAGAAGGTTCCTGATTGTTGTGGAACCTTCCCTGTTACCTTACCCAGGGAAAAGAGACCTACTTAACCTGGGGCTAATATATCTGCCTTCTATTACTCTCCTGTAGCCATCTGGCCCGACCCTGTCATAAGGGCTACAGTATAAACAGCAGTGAAGACACACACTGTGAGCTTGACTACAAAATTACATGCTACTGCACATCTACAAGTACCGAAACCAGCACCTGGCAGCTACAGATCAGAAGGCAACTGCTGCTGGTGAAAAAACCAGTTCACCACAGGACAAGAGACAAATCCTGCCACTTCTATCAATGAAGAGGAAATGTACACAGGTAACATACTCAAATCCTTCAACACTAGATAAGGATCCTCCTCCTCCTCCTTCCCTCAAAAAACAAATACGATTAAGAAAGTTAAAAATAGATATTTCCGTTTCCTAAGATTATTTCCCTTTAATTCCAGTGCTCTGAGAAAGTTTATCTGGTTTATCAACTTCCCATGTTTGTGTTTGAAAAGGAGGAGTGTTAAAGCCATACTTCCATCTATAACAACTCTAGAAACTGATTTTATAAGCTTTGTATTACTGTATTATCAATACTACTAAATGGCATCTTATTAGCATTTCTCTCCAAGTTCTGCAGCTCTCTTAGAAGGTCTGGCATAGGGGCAATTTTAATTATGAAATCACCTCTTCACTCTCACCCCCCAAAAATCTGTTAGGTGTTCTTCAACACGGGCTTATTTTTCTACATTTAAACATTCCTTTGTGGTCAGGGGAAGCAGATGTGAAGGTCATTTCCACTACTGATACACAGACTTTGATTCCCTGTGATGTCTAAGCAGCACTCGGAGCAGAATGGGGCCCTGCGGAGAGCCAACCACTCTCAACCACGCAGTCCTGGAGTAAGTTAGAGCCAAGGGGTTGGGGGAGGGGAATGGTATATCAGCACAAAAAGGGAGGAGTGGCAGGAGATAGATAAGAGCAAAGGGAGGACACAGCATGAGGATAGGACAGAGAGGGACAGAAAGCCTTGGGAAGAGGGACAGGAGAGAGGGATAGGCATTAGAAAACGCTGCCCTACAAAACCTGGAATTGAACCCGAGTCCTCAGTCTCCACATTCCTCAGCTCTCAGCACATAATTCTGAAACCCACTGAAAATGTATGTCTCTCTTCCCCCTTTCAAGGGACTGATACACAAAGAATAACAGCTCACTACTACCATTAGTTATTCCACTAACACAAGAAGTAGAGGTCTGTATTCTAGGTCTAAAGATCCAGATCCTGCTGTGGCATGGGTTCTGTGGAAAAAGTGCATATGATCATGTAATTAAAGACTACATCTCCCACTTTACCCCTTATTCGGGACAAGATCTAAATTTTAATATAGCATAAGAAATAAGAAAATTATAGTCAAAGATGTCAGGCCCATATTTAGGGGTTGTTGTTTTTGTTTGGTTAACTTTCTTACGCCCACTTAAAAAAAATGGTAGTCATCAATCTAGCATATGTCAGTAGTATTATAACCCACAGTTAGTGTGTAGGCTTAATAGGGAAAGCAGGGGGAGGAAGGAAACAGACTTCTGTTTTCAAGGAGGCTGGCACTTACAAACAAAACAGCCAAGCACATATATTGGACAGATTTATTCTGAAAGGCATAGTGGCTAAGTGCAAAAGACTGGGGACTGCCATATTAGAGAGCTCAGTTCAATTCCCAGCTCTGCTAGAAGAGACCTGATTTTTTTTCAGTTGTACAATGTAGATAATATGATTGCCTGACTCATAGGGAGGGACACAAAGCCTTGCTCAATAACTATTCTGTGCACTTCACAACCCTTAATAGTCAATAGAGAAGTCAAACATTGAACTCGTCTCCTTGCTCCCAGCTCAATGCACCTTCTACTAGGCTACAAAATATTTTCTGTGGGCCTATCCCTCTGGGCTTGTCTACACTACCGGCCAGATCGATAGGCAGCGATCGATCCAACGGGGGTCAATTTATCGTGTCTACTATAGATGTGATAAATTGACCGCCGATCGCTCTAGCGTTGACTCCGGTACTCCACCGCAACGAGAAGCGCAAGGGGAATCGATGGGAGAACGTCTCCCAATGACACACTGCAGTGAAGACACCAAGTAGATCTAAGTAAGTCGACTTCAGCTACTTTATTCACGTAGCTGAAGTTGCGTAACTTAGATCGATCCATCCCTACCCCCCAATGTAGACAAGCCCTCTCTCTCTGTCTGTCTCTCACTGGAATTTTGACCATCTTAGATCTAAGCAAGATAGGTGAGCCAGTCTTCAGGGACTGTCCAGCAAAATTTGAGACAAGAGGCAGTTGTAGGGCAACAGTTCCTGATTACTTAAAATCCAGTTAAGTCAAACTCGCAGCAGTTCATGAGAAGAAATCTGCAGGCTTAAAAGCTCTGTAATGCAGAGCAGTGCGTTGTTCTCTCAGATGAACACAGAGTAAACTGGAGTCAATGTGCAACGCTGCAGCAGTCCAGCAAAAGGAGTCTGAACTCAAAGGAGAAATGAAGGGTGCGGGGGAGAGTAATCTTCCTCCACTGCGGTGGAATTAGCGGGGGGGGGGGGGGTGTAAAGGGCATACCAGAAAGATCCAAGTGTAATGGGGTTATGATTCTTGCCTACCTACTGTCCCTATACACTGCCTAAGTTCTGTTATTTTTACAAACATTGAGATACCTATTAAATAAATTTTGAAGTCTAGTTGAAAGGGTAGCTCTCACTCTTCCCCCTGTGCTACGCCACAACCTAATGATTGTCTGAGGGGCAGAGGGTTTCTCGGTTATGCTGACTGCTTCCCATCGCCTTGCAGCTGCCAAATAGATGGCTCTCCTCTACTATCCCCTTCCCCTGCCTCCTTTTTCAGGTCCTATTTTCCCATAAACACAAATTGCCCACATATGCTGCTGCTTATAGCTTTCCCAGGTACCTGCAGATTTAGATCCACAGGATTCTTGTTCACAGGGTTTTAAATAGAATTAATGAAACTCACCAGCATTTTATTAATTTCCCTCTGGCACTGCTTGAGATAGCTGAAGTAGTAACACAGGCACTAGAGTAGTGTCTGCAGACTCAAGAAGACAGCAGTGCATTGGTACGTGTGTGTGTACCCAGCTCATGATGGTATTTGAAAGTCTGATCCTGCATCATTAGTGTCCATCAGAGTTCTGCAAAAGACTGCTACTGAGTTCAATGAGAGCTGAATAGGGCCACTGCTGACAAAACAAATCATCATATTGTAATCCTGTGTGTGATTTAGTTTCTTCCCTCCTTCCCCAAGAAGACTGTTCCCTGCCCTTCCCTGCCCCCCATTCAAGGTTATCTTTGGAGCCATAAGGATTAGAAACTGGGTAACAAACAATCCTTAAAAACAGGTTTCAGAGTAGCAGTCGTGTTAGTCTGTAGCTGCAAAAAGAACAGGAGTACTTGTGGCACCTTAGCGACTAACAAATTTATTAGAGCATAAGCTTTCATGGGCTAAAGCCCACTTCATCGGATGTATGGATAAACCTGGAAATCCTAGCCACCCCATCATCTCAGGCATTGGCACCCTGACAGCAAGATTGTCTGGCTCTGTAAACTCCCTCCTCACGCCCTACACTACCAGCACTCCTAGCTATCTTTGAGACACCACTGACTTCCTGAGGAAACTACAATCCATCAGTGATATTCCTGAAAACACCATCTTAACTACTATGGATGTAGAAGCCCTCTATACCAACATTCCACACAAAGATGGACTACAAGCCATCAGGAACAGTATCCCCAATAATGTCACGGCAAACCTGGTGGCTGGACTTTGTCCTCACCCATAACTATTTCCCATTTGGGGACAATGTATACCTTCAAATCAGTGGCACTGCCATGGGTACCCGCATGGCCCCACAGTATGCCAACATTTTTATGGCTGACTTAGAACAACGCTTCCTCAGCTCTCGTCCCCTAACGCCCCTACTCTACTTGCGTGATATTGATGACATCTTCATCACCTGGACCTATGGAAAAGACGCCCTTGAGGAATTCCACCATGATCCTCAGCCTGGACCAGTCCACACAAGAGATCCACTTTCTGGACACTACAGTGCTAATAAGCGATGGTCACATAAACACCACCCTATACCGGAAACCTATTATACTTACCTACATGCCTGCAGCTTTCATCCAGACCACACCACACAATCCATTGTTTACAGCCAAGCTCTACGATACAACCACATTTGCTCCAACCCCTCAGACAGAGACAAACACCTACAAGATCTCTATCAAGCATTCTCATAACTACAGTACCCACCTGCTGAAGTGAAGAAACAGACTGACAGAGCCAGAAGAGTACCCAGAATTTACCTACTACAGGACAGGTCCAACAAAGAAAATAACCGAACACCACTAGCCATCACCTACAGCCCCCAACTAAAACCTCTCCAGCGCACCATCAAGGATCTACAACTTATCCAGAAAGACGACCCATCACTCTCAGAGATCTTGGGAGACAGGCCAGTCCTTGCCTACAGACAGCCCCCCAACCTGAAGCAAATATTCACCAGCAACCACACACCACACAACAAAAACACTAACCCAGGAACCTATCCTTGCAAACAAAGCCCGTTGCCAACTGTGTCCACATATCTGTTCAGGGGATATCATCACAGGACCTAACAACATCAGCCACACTATCAGAGGCTCATTCACCTGCACATCTACCAATGTGATATATGCCATCATGTGCCAGCAATGCCCCTCTGTCATGTTCACTGGCCAAACCGGACAGTCTCTTCAGAAAAGAATAAATATACACAAATCAGACATCAGGAATTATAACTTTCAAAAACCAGTCGGAGAACACTTCAATCTCCCTGGTCACTCGATTACACACCTAAAAGTTGCAATTCTTCAACAAAAAAACTTCAAAAACAGACTCCAACGAGAGACTGCTGAATTGGAATTAATTTGCAAACTGGACACCATTAAATTAGGTTTGAATAAAGACTGGGAATGGATGTGTCATTACACAAAGTAAAACTATTTCCCCATGTTTATTCCCCCCCACACACACACACTGTTCCTCACACGTTCTTGTCAACTGCTGGAAATGGCCCATCTGGATTATCACTACAAAAGCTTTTTTTCCTCTCTCCTGCTGGTAATAGCTCACCTTAACTGATCACTCTCCTTATAGTGTGTATGATAACACCCATTGTTTCATATTTTCTGTGTATATATCTTCCTACTGTATTTCCCACTGCATGCATCCGATGAAGTGGGTTTTAGCCCACAAAAGCTTATGCTCAAATAAATTGGTTAGTCTCTAAGGTGCCACAAGTACTCCTGTTCTTTTTGCAGATACAGACTAACACGGCTGTTACTCTGAAACCTAACAATCCTTAATCACCATTCAATAAAACTGAATTTCACTGCATCCAATCCTCCTCCATACGTTATCTGTACAGATTATAAACCCCTTGAGTCAAGGAGCTTGACTTCACACCTGTCCGTATACACCAGTGGTCTCCAATCTTTTTACACTCAAGATCACTTTTGAATTTAAGACCAACCCAGGATCTAACCATGCCCCTGCTCACTCCATCCCCCCTCCATCGCTCACTCTCCCTCTCACTCACTATCACTGGGCTGGGGCAGTGAGTTGGGGTGCAGGACGGGCTGCAGGCTCTGGGCTGGAGCCAAAGGGTTTGGAGTGTAGGAGGCAGCTCCGGGCTGGGGCAGGAGGTTGGTGTGAGGGGTGCAAGCTCTGGGAGAGAGTTTGGGTGCAAACTCAGAGCAGGGGGTTGGGGTGCAGGAGGAGGTGCAGGGTCTGGGAGGAAGTTTGGGTGCAGGAGGGGGCTCTGGGCTGGGGCAGAGGGTTGGAGTGCAGGAGGGGGTGCAGAGTGTGGGCTCAGGGCAGGGGGTTGTGGTCCGGGAGGGTTGTGGGGACTGGGAGGGAGTTTGTGTGCAGGAAGGCACTCTGGGCTGGGGTGGGGGGTGAGGTGTAGGCTCCAGCTGGGAGGTGCTTACTACAGGCGGCTGCTGGTCAGTGGTGCAGCGGGGCTAAGGTAGGCTCCCTGCCTGCCCTAGCCCCACGCCATACCTGGAAGCAGCTGGCATGTCTCTTAGGCCCCCGGGGGCCAGGGGGGGGGAGGCAGGCGGCTCCACACGCTGTCGCTGCCCCCACCCCAGCGCCAACTCCACAGCTTCCATTGGCCGGGAACTACAGCCAATGGGAGCTACAGGGCAGTGCTTGCAGGTGTGGGCAGCACACGGAGACCTGCTGCCCGCAGCCAGCCTCAAGAGATGCCCCCACAGCTCCCATTGGCCACAGTTCCTGGCCAATGGGAGCTGTGGAGTCGTCGCTGGGGGGTGGAGGCAGTGGCAGCACGCAGAGCCGCCTCCCACCACCTGTCCTCCCTCAGGGGCCGCAGAGACATGCCAGCCACTTCCGGGAGCAGCATGGGGCCGAGGCAGGCAGGGAGTCTGCCTTAGACCAGCTGTGCTGCTGAACTTTAAGTGGCCGGAGATCGCGATCGACTGGCAGAGGCTCGAGGATCAACCAGTTGATCATGATCTACCAGTTGGTGACCACTGGTATCCATTTTCAGTGTTATAGAAAAAGTAACAAACTTTTTAATGGAAAATGAAATTTGCAGAAATCAATGGCTTAGCCCCTCCTCTCCATCCCCACTCATCAGACAAAGCCTCTTACTCACCAGTGCAGTGCAGATGTCTCAAGTCTTGTATTAAATTATTTTTATGGAGGCTATTAAATGTTTTCTCCCATGTAAGGAGCAATTATATTACACTGATTTTATAGCTATCAGTCAACACACTCCTGAGTGTAATACTGATCTTCACTCCTTTCTGGCACATATACAGCCAAGAAATACAAAGAAATACACTTGAATATAGACTAATGTGCAAGCAATTGTGTCACTATCGGTCTGCACAACATGTCACTTCTTGAGGTGGCAACAGTGATGCCACACAGTCTTGAAATGTAAAGAATCATGAAACAGGCCAAGTTCCCATTGACTAAATTGTCTGCATGTCTCAAAACTCTGCCAACTCAGAAAAGAAGTACTATTCAACATTTACTCTGGCTCCGAAAATTAAAGGAATGCCAACAACTGAATTAGGAGCTAGGAAGAGTTTGCAGTGAAAAATCTGCCAAGCAGGGTTAATTTAGAACTCTTAAAAAGGATAAAATACAATTTGTTGTTTGCTGTGCCAAAACAATTTTATGCAAAATCAGGAGCAATAGTATACAGTTATGAAATATTTCAAAAAGCTATTGCCCATAGTTAAATTTTAGAAGGAGACAATTGTTACACAAATGCCATTCTTGAGCAGAAATTGCTTTCATGTTTATCAGGTCCCTAAGTATTAAAAAGGATAGTAAACTGGAATAAGATTATCGAGCAGAATTTAGCATCTATCAGAATCTTATTCTGAAGAAAAAATAAAATAGTTCCAGGCATCCTTTACAGCTGCTTTTCTTTCTCTCTGTTCTGTTTTTGTTTTTTGAGGGGCAGGGCCTCCTCAAAATGCTCAACAATAAAAACTCATTCACTCTATCTTTAGTAAACTGTACGGCATGTTGCACTTTCTACTCAAGCTCACGACATTCTTCCCTTATCTTGAACATATACTGTTTTAATTTCCGCTAACCTCAATGTCCATAACAAAAAGATCATAAAAAATATTCCCGAACACATACACCTTCACCTTCAAGGTCATTTATACTCTTGCATCTTTTCACATTAATGGCAAATGAAACTACATTCCTTTGCTCTTTTGATGCATATGATTTCACACTGACACAAATTTTGATTGTGTATTAGAAACAAACCATTTTTTTTTTTTTTTAACTGTCAGGATACGATTTTACCAATGTGGTCTTCTATCTCTTTTCTTCAGTGCAGTCTCTTTTTTGTTTTTTGTTTGTCAATCAGAAAAATGACTCCAGCTTTCCAAACTCTTTGAAACCCACTATTAGACTGGGGTGATCAGTTCCATCAACTCACATGCTTACAACATTCAAAGCCCCTGGCTTTAAAGTTAGTTCACAAGGGCTTTAATGACTGTTCTCCACTATACAGTGAATTAATTTGCATTGTAGTGGTGTTTATTCATGAATGTGTGTTAGAGATTGTTGATACGTCCACTTAACCAGTGCTGGTAGAAACTGAATGTGTACAAATACACACACACACACACACACGATAAAGTACCATATCTCCTACCTTTTAAAAAATTAAAATAAAAAAGTAGGGCTGTCAATTAATCACAGTTAACTCAAATGATTAACTCAAAACAAATTAACTTGATTTAAAAAATTAATCGCGATTAATCCCAGTTTTAATCGCACTGGTTAACAGTAATAGAATACCAACTGAAAATTATAAATATCTTTGGATGTTTGTCTACATTTTCAAGTATATAGATTTCAATTACAACACAGAATACAAAGTGTACAGTGTTCACTTTATATTTTTTTTATTACAAATATTTGCACTGTAAAAAAGATAAACAAAGAAATAGTATTTTTCAGCTCACCTCATACAAGTACTGTAGTGCAATCTCTGTAGTGAAAGAGCAACTCACAAATGTAGAATTTTGTTTACATAACTGCACTCAAAACAAAGTAAAACATTAGAGCCTACAAGTCCACTCAGTCCCACTTCTCTTTCAGTCAATCGCTAAGACAAACAAGTTTGTTTACACTGCTCTGCAACACCGGAACTCCAATAAAAAGGAGAGTTGTTGTGCAATTTAAATAGAAGGCTAATTCATTTTACATAGAACTACCAATAAATAAAAACATTACATAAATTAAGTTCAAATCAAGACAGAGCAGTCAAGAAGCTTATATAGGAAGTCAAATGTTTCCTTTCAGTTCTGGAGACAATATTGGTAAGTGCAAAACAGTATGCTTAGAGTAAAGTCTCCACCATAAAGTTCTAAATCAGAAGCATAATTTGAAGAGTCAATAATACTGCCAATTTCTTATGATTGCAGTTTTAGGCAAGGAAGTGGTTAAGATTTTAATCATGTGTACTAAGGATAAATTTGCATTTAGTGGACTGAGTACTAAAAGCTGGCAAAAGGCAAAAAGTGTACAGAACACAGACATACATGTGAAAAACAGTAACATTTTCTGCGTAACTCCTGCCACATGATTCTTTCAGAATTCTCTGAATAGAACCAAACATCAAACCCAGTACTCTGCAATGGACCTCCCACCCTGTCCTAGACATTCACATGCAAGTTACCCAAATATTTTCCCTTCCAAAGCTATTTTCTTTAAAAATACATTAAATATTTCCTTTATAAATCCACAACAGGTCCTATTTATGTGAACGGAGCTAGATGCTGAGCTAGAAATACCATAACAGCTGAGTATTTTAACTGGTAACACTCTTGTAGTGACATACCTGTGTGTGTCATATCAGCTATGGAATCCATAACTTTAAACATTTGAAATATCATGGCTTGAAAATTTAATTCACTTAGAGTGCATGTGGTATTGTTACATACATATTTACACACACACAAATATACATGATTATGTGTTAGAAAGTTTATGCCACCATGAGTTTGCAATAGTCGTATTATTCATTATGGATGGCAAAGCTATGAGCAAGTTAGGTAGGTCAGTCCAAAAAAATGCAGAAAAAACCTTGATGATACACCATCATTTATTCTGGATATGCCATATATGGTATAGAAAAACTACTTTAAGATTTTTTTAGATTTTAAAACAAGTTGAAACTGTATTTGTTACCTCCCCATGTAATACCAAGTGCCTATAGGCCTAAGTTACCTGAAAATAAATTTATCACATAACTTTCCACATATCTTGGGACCAGAACACATGTACATATATTAGTAATGTTACGATAAGGAAATCTATTTAAGCATACCAGAATTACACACATTAAAAGATGCTACACTTATGTATACATCTAAGATAGATTTTTTTCTTTGTTATTTTAAAACAGGTTGACACAATTAAAGACCATCCTAATGTTTATTCAAGGCAATCACCAGGGGTGCAGGAGAGCAAAGCACCTTCTATCCACAATGTTGGTATTTCCTGACATCTGAATGCTTCAGTTTACAACTTTAATACAAAGTTAAAGTCGTTTTATTGCATTTAACATAGTTACAAGGGAAGGCAAGAAAACAATTGCTGGTAACACTGAATTTCATGCCCCAGTAGGCAGGTAAAGTACTTTTTAAAAATAGCTGTCCTGATTAAAAATGGCCTGCCATGGAGAATCAAAGAAATATAAATTTGGGGACCTGAACATTCATACAGTAATTGTGTTTATTTGTTTTCATAAATATTTAAGAAACAACTTATGGTATTTGCTATTACTGAGTCCATTGTAGTAAAATCCCTCTCTTCACAACATAAGCAAATACAATCAATTCTTATTTGTTATACTTCTCTTCAATATTCAAGGCTAATCTAGTTTTAGGTCAGGAAAAAGACTGTGGTCTATCATTTTAAACAAACCATTGTAGTAAAATGTGAACAGGAAATTCCAAACTATGCTACTCAAAAAACAATGATTAAAATACCCTTAACTTACAAAGCATAAAGAACCCATACATGTATCACATTAAATGAGAACAAAAGAAATGTGTAATTACCTCTGTCATTTTTTTTTTCCCATTGGGGTAAGGGCTTTTTATGGGTTTGCTGAGAGAGAAACATTCATATCTGGAGAGAGAGAGAGAGAGCGCATGCAACATATACAGCCCTGTCTGATACCTTGGAAATAAACAGCCTGTGGGAGTTAGAGAAGGCATGCCATTCATTCTTCACCATATAAATACCTTCTTAGAGTCTCATCTGAGCAGCAGTTTCACTTGGACCTTGAGGCACAGGTCTGACTTATTTTTCAAATAAGAGAGCTAATTTTTATACTCAAATATATTTTTTAAAACATGCTTGCTAATATATAGACATTTATATAAAGCCTAACCAAAACATGGGGTCAAGGATCTGAGCAAAATCTTCCCAGTTAGAATCACACATCTGAGAGGTACTCAATTTTTTTCAAGAACTTGGTCTTACAAAAATGATGCATGCCATATTTACTACTTTTAGATTACAGAAAAAAGGTATATTCTTAACTTGAGCTAGCTAACCTGAGGTACAATCAAAGGGGGGAGGGATGCACATATTCACGCAGGCACACACCTTTATCCTAGTGAAGACACAGCCTACTATAGAAATTGAGATATTACCATTGCTACTGAGTTTTCCAACTACAATACCAAAACAGGTACCACAGATCAAATACAAGGCTAACAAGAGAAATTATTTTTCCCCGATATAAAACATGATCATCTTACCATCCGCTAAATACATGACTGACAAATTTACAAACGCATATTCTGAAGGACTCCATCTACAGAAAGGAGGGGGTGGGGAGAGGAGAGACCTTTCCATGACAAGGACATATTTTCCATGGTTCTTTTACATGGCACCAGAGATTTTTAAATAAAATAAAATGTTTCTTAAGTTCCATAACTTCTTTCCCTTAAACAGAGGCACAGGATTCCCTTTTCATACATCTAAAAGGTGATTAGATAAATAGACAGACAGACACACACTCTCACTGTACTTCCCTAAGATTTACCAGTTGACTTCAGAAAGTATAAACCAAGTATCTGAACAAAGTATTTGTTTTAAAGAAATCTGGGAAATGGTTAAATGTGGAAAATCTAAAAAAATACAGGCATTTTTGTGTATTAGACATGATACATGTAGCAAAAATGTCAGTGATTTATTATGGCAAAGTTGTAATGACAGAATGGTTCACAGATTTTATAAAAGCAGAATACAGACTGCTGAAACTTCTTAGCCAAAATTTTAAATCAAGCCACATTAGAAAAAAACCACACATAGTATTCTCCTTTAGTTTATACTGACAAGCTAATCAAGTATCTAATGGGGGGAAGCAATACATAAGAGAGGGCTTTGGCAATGAGATTAAAACTTAGGTCATTAGTCTAAAACCAGAACAGGTCACTGGTAACCAAAAGTCGATACAATCTAAGAGCTATTTGGTAGCCTATGTGAAATAAAACGGAAGTCTAAACTAGTATGCAAAGGACAGAGGCCAATGAAACAGAAACTCCGAGTATAATCGCTTCTACATGTCATCAGAGAGAGAAAGTAGAGATAGTTTGGTGTTTGTGGAGACTGGTTATTTAGCTAGAAGAACTCAAATAAATAAGAAGAAATCAGGGCAACATTTCATAGGAGAATATTTCCAGATTTCTCCTGCAAGTTGGTAAATATCCTTCTAAACTAATGACACTGAAGATTCAATTGTCCAATGAGGAGTTATTGTACAAAATACAGAGAGTAAATTCAGGTTTCAGAGCAGCAGCCGCGTCAGACTGTATCCACAAAAGGAAAAGAAAAGAGTAAATTCAAACACTTAAATGTAAAACAGAGGAATTTTAATGCTATTTAAGCACCAATCTCAAGGCAACCTCAACCCTGGAGACACTACTTGTACTTCTGCAGTAAACACGCAATAAGCCTTTCAAACTTTTTCTTACATAAATTATGCACTGACGGCGAAAACGAGGGAGTGCAATTCAAAATGATTGTCAACATGCCTGTTTCACAAAAAAGAATACATAACTTTTAAAACTGGCAACACTTAAGCTTAGCCTTTCACCCTATGTTGCTTGAGAATGATAGCTTGATTTAAGGATATTACTCTGCATATTTTGCATGTGATGTTGACAATATGTTTAACAGTGACAAAGCTTTAACTTTTTGAATCTCAACATCTATGGTCATTAAATAATTATTGTCTGACACTCCCTCGAATATTTTCCACAACTGTGAAAATTTAAATTGATAAAAAAAGGAAAAAATGATTAAAAATAGACTGATATTATCCACTGAAATTATTTTAAAAATTAAAATTAAATTCTGCCAAGCCTACTGCTGCATATACTTAACTTTACTCAAGGTAAGCACATGTGTAAGTAGTATCAGGGCTTTAAGTTTGGCTAGAAATTAGACAAATTATCTTCTGGTAAAACCCTTACATTCATTCTGAGTAATATTCATCAAAGCTTCAGGGTAACTATAACTGCATCCCCTGACCCGCATGGTCCACTCAACTGGAAACCCAGTCAGGTTTCAGGTCTGCTGCCATCACCTATGTCTGGGTAAGGACCTTTCTCCCACTCCCTT
The DNA here is from genome assembly GCF_965140295.1 of Lepidochelys olivacea. Taxonomy (NCBI): domain Eukaryota; kingdom Metazoa; phylum Chordata; order Testudines; family Cheloniidae; genus Lepidochelys; species Lepidochelys olivacea. Next base: position 134,497,379 of record NC_140411.1, on the reverse strand, counting down.
CTGACCAGCAGGTTTTAAGGCTGCACATCTCCCTCCCATACACTGTGACAGGCAGACAGACTTGCTGGTGCTAACAGCCAGCACCCGTGAATTGTTTTGTCTCCAAGAGCAATGAACAGCGTATTACTAGCAGTTCCCAGTTACTACACAACTCTTTCTAAGCAAAGACATTTATTCTTAAGGTAAAAGCACTACAGAAAAAAACATATAAAACACTAAAAATTCTATTTGCATGCTTAAAGCTTACCAGAGGTCTTATGGGGCATAGGCCAAAATTTTGCGGGGCCTTAGTAAGATGAAGTCCTCCAACCATTCCACAAGGGCTAGGGCCACCCATGGATAGAAGATTCTGTCCATTTGCGGAATCAGAAAGAAGGCCCTTGGTCTTTTAAACTCAGCTTTTTTACATCAAAAGCCCTTTCTTTGTTTGAGTCTCTGGAAAACCCAGCCTGAACCAATACATGCAAGCCATTCCAAGGGGTGGTACCTCTCTAGGGTTGCCAACTTGGTAATATTTAAAAACTGGACACTCCAGCCCTGCCTCTTCCCCCGAGGCCCCACCCCTGCCCCAACTATTACCCCCAAAGCCCTGCCCCTACCCCCGAGCTCCCACCCCTGACCCGCCTCTTCCCCTGAGGCCCCACCACCTGTCCACTCCTCTTCCCCCCTTCCCAATCACTCGCTGCTTTTCCCCTCTGACCCTCCGGGCCAGGACGGAGCTGCCTGAGGGGCTGGGCTGGAACAGCTGCCCAACGAAGGTAGGAGGCAGCCCCAGCTGACTAGGGGCTGTAGCAGGTGATGACCAAGCGCATCCCTGCCTCCCCCGCTTGTAGCAACCGAACTTGAGGTGTCCAGTCAGTAGAGCTGACTGGACACTGTCAGGTCCACTTTTCAATCAGACTTTCCAGTCAAAAACTGGGCACCTGGCTACCCTATACCTCTCTAAAGTTATTTAGTCTCAGTAACTCACTTTAATCACCCCTACACACACAGTTTTAGTTCCTCGATGAGCTGTAGTAATCCTCCCCCATGTAGCAGAACACAACCATACAAAAATTATTCATAAATTTATTACAATGCCCCCCCCCCAAGATACTTTATGGGATTACAAAACCTATCACAATATTAACAGTGAATTGTCAATGTCAGCTCTCTCCGGCACGTGATGGAAGCCTGTTGAACTACTAAAGGTTTCTTTTGTATTTTAAAATCCGAGTACCCTACAACATTAAATACCCACAATTATTGCATTCTGAACGTATTTTAAATTGCTATATTGCTTTTAATAGTATGTTTAAAACCAACTAATTTTAATAGAAGTAATTTTACTATTTCACTATTTTTTGAACCACATATAACATCCACAAGAACAGATCTTGATGTTTATATGACTTCACCTTCAGTCAGGGAGGCATAATTCCTTTAGTTATTGGGGAAACAAAAGCTGAGCAACTGGAGATTATTGATTAAACAAACGCCTACATTGTTTTCTCAACATCAACTAAATGACTTATCTCTACACAATCTTCCCTTTCATATAAAACTTTTAGTTCATTTTTTATTTTAAAGCTTTTTTTAAAAAATACAATCTAAACAATCCTTCATATAAGCATCTTAAATTTCAAAATTGAATTCCAGTTCAAAACACTGCTGCCATAATCCCTTTTCTATAACGTGCCACACACATTGTCGGTGCTATATAAATAACTATGAGATATTGCACTAGTCTTTGCTACATGCACAAACCACCCTTTTATTGTAGGTTTAAAAAAAAAACACACCTTAATATACTATCTCAATGGTGACATGAAGAGTACAGGACAAGAGCACACAATGGATGACAGAAATGACTCAATGGACTATTAAAAGTGGTATGTACTACAACTTGTTGGTAGAACCGATTAAAATTATCTACCTAGAAAGGGTGAGGACACAACAAAAATCAGGTCAGAAAACTATCCAGAATCTCCAGACATGGCTAACCAAGATCTACTTTCATGTTCAAGTTTCCTCACTGATCCATGGCCCATTGTTCCAGAATCAGAAGTACTCTCCTTGGCATGAAATACTCCTATTACTAGCAATGAAGCAAACAAAGACATCCAGCACTTTTCTCTATTCAGTGCATCAAAGCTTTCATCTATCATCTCGTGCCTCAATTATTGTAATCGCATCCTCTCTGACCTTGAGTATTCCAATCTTGCTCCATACAAGCCCACACCGAAAAATTTTGAAAAATTTCAAGCATCTAATTCAAATTACTACTGCCAGAATAATCACCTTAGCCTACCACTTTGATCACAGTACCTCCCTCTCCTCACATGAACTTTAACTACTTCCATTGGCTCTCCCTTACAAACTTTTGGTCCCTACCATCAAGGCCCTTCTTCTATCTCACTGTATCACACACACCCTTTACTCTGCCAAGGATGTCCGCCTCCATCCTTCACTTGTCCACTTTTACCACACACACCTTCATGCCTCCTTCCTTGCTAACCTCAGTGACTGGAATGCCCTCCCCCAAATGATTCACACACGCAGTACCCTGCCCTTAAAACCCCTTCCAAAGATCCACCTTTACCATGATACAACTATCTAATGATAATTACTAAGCACATGACCTATTTAGTGATTCATTATTATCCCTCATACACCCATCTTATTTTTATTCAAAAACTTAAGCCTCCATATTATACGTAATATAAGACTTGTCTTTTTTTTAAGATCAGTTTAGTTAGACTGGTATCCACATAGGGATATCTTAAATTAAGATAAATTGATGAGTCAATTTAAAACGAAGTCAATTCCTTACCAACTTAAGCTCAATCGATATAAGCCATTTTAAAATGGATTCACACCAGGTTTTTTAAGTCACTTTTAAAACACACCTTTAGTTAAACCAATGCAAGTCCATGTGTAGAAAGACCTTAAATAGGATATCTAGCGTTCCTAATATTTCAACCTCTTCCCCTGCCCCTCTACCTCATTTTGTTTCCCCACACCTCTGTGGCATCTTGTCCACATTTAGACTTTAAGCGCACTCAGACGGGAAATGTCTTTGATGTTTGCACTGCACCTAGCAAAATAGGCCACCAGTTTTGTTTGGGGCCCCTAGGTGCTACTGCAAACAAAAACAAACAAGAATCCTACTGCAGAAACATGAGAAACATTATTCCCTGTAGGCTAGCCCTAATCCAGCCTTTTTGTAACTTTTGTTTCTCTTTTTATCTTGCTTCGACTAGTACAGATGCTACCCTAGTCTATATTCGATTGGGAAGATTGAGAGAGATGAGAAAACACCTACATTTCTATTTTCATTGGTCAATGCTGCAGTCAAACTAAAGACCCAATGTTAAGAATCTGTGGCACTTGCTTGCTCTGCTGAAGAATGCAAGTTGTCACATCTTAGCAGACATGATATTCAGGAAGTTCTATTTTTAAACTGTAGGCAAAAATAGTAGTTTTATTTTGTTCTGCCAAAAAAGCAATTAAATGTATTTCTGTAGAGACCCATACATACCTTTATAAAAGTACTCCCCCATACACTCCCACCACAATATTAGAAGCCCCATGAATCAAGCATTATATTTAATAGTTTATGAAGGACAGGGTAAATATAGTGGGGTTTTATCCACTATAGACAAATTCCTACACTTTTTTTCTTGCCTGTAAAGGATTTGTTCTTCTGTTTGTACACTGTTATACTTCATACTCTAAACAAACTACATTTTTGGCTCTAACACAAACTAAATTGATATCTATGGTCTCTAAATCTACACTAAAGTTTGCTCAAGACGACAGAAACCTAAATCCACATTTTATACTCAGGACTGAAATCTCAAGTCACTCATTCTTAAATCAGCTAATCATAGAACCTGAGAAGCAGAGTAAAAATGTTCTTTTATATGACATATGCATTCTAGCTACCGTTTTTTAAAAAGCTAATATTTAAGTTCCTGTTCAGTAACACCTACATGCGTGTTATTTCTAAGTGCTTCTGGAGCACATTGCATTTTACATGCAATTAAAGAGACTTAGGGCTTGTCTACACTGGCAATTAACAGCGCTGCAACTTTCTCACTCAGGGGTGTGAAAAAACACGCCCCTGAGAGCAGCAAGTTGCAACGCTCTAAAGCACTAGTGTAAACAGTGCCCTGTGCTGGGAGCTAAGCCCCTCCTTGAGGTGGGGGTTTTTTTAGAGCCACTGTGACCACAAAAGGCATGTTAAAGTGCTGCTGCGGCAGCACTTCAGCATTGCCAGTGTAGACTAGCCCAAAGTCCCTACCCCTTGCAGCTCACACTTTTAACAGCATCTGAAGTCCCATCATCTGAGGACATGTTTAACATTTCTCTGAATTTGCCTTACCTTAAAACTCTTACACACATTTGCTATTAAAGAAAGCATCCTCATTTTGTCCAAGATTAAACTGCATTACCTTTCATCCATCAGTACTCAGCAGCGATAGGTCTCAAATTCTCAAGAACAAATATTTTCCAAAAATTCCTTCTGTTCAAAACTTGGCTGCTCAGGGCTAGATATTGAGAGCTGCCTAATGCCCTCAAGTCCAACTCAAGGGTGCTCACCACCTCCCCACAGACAGCCAGGACCTTCTAAGAGTAAGCACTTATCATACATTCCTGTATCATTGCCGTAACACTGCAAAGCCCTGAATTCTACGAACATTTTTCCTGATAAATATATTTGAGCAGCAGATCATCTGGAAGTGCACAACTGCATGAGTTTATCAAGCGCACAAAATAAAATCTCATTTCTGTGAACTCTGACAAAACATTTAGCAGCCTATCATCTTTCTGCTTGTTAAGGTTTCACAGCACTCTAATTTTTTTTTTTCCTTCTTAAGCTACTGCAAAAATTGGCTAACCTGACCACAAAGTTTAGTGTCACTCAATCTAAACTTAAAAATCTAATGTTCTTTTTAATATACAAATCTATCATTTGTACTGTACTGTAGGGAACAATCCTTCACTTTTTGGAGAGAAATGGTCTGCATAATCTAGAGAGAAGCTTCCATCTCTACCTTCTACGATTCCAGAATACTACTCTCAACACATTTTAGGCCAGTAATAGTTAGAATCTTCTGCCACAAGAGGTACAGCATCAGTGTTCAACAAGGCTGGATAAACCATAGGATTTCAAAGCTATTAATTAGGAAACAAATGGACATGGAATTAACACGTAACTACTTTTCCTCAAAACAGGCATATAATTTGGGCAAAAATAATACTGTAATCATCTCACTTGTTTCAAAGTATCTAAACGACAATGCACTGAGGGTTAAAAAGATCATGTTCAAATTATTACCCATGAACTAGATTTCAGTTATCAAATAAGAGTAACAAAGAAGCTACAATTTTTAAGTAAACATCAAGTTTAAAAAAGTACCCAACACTGACTAGCCTGACATCTCTGGCCCCAATCCTTCAAACACTTAAGTCACTCACAAGTATCAAGTTAAGCATGCGTGTGTTGGGAGAATCAGGGCCCAGGCCAACAAGTTGGAGTAAAAAATATTTGCACCTATACATCTCCAGCAATTTAAAGAAATAGATTAATATATTTTAAAAGCTAGATGGGACAGCTGTGATTATCTAGACTGACCACTTGCATAACACAGGTCATAAAAAGTATAATTCCTGCATTCAGAGCAAAAACGAGGGACGGGGGAGGAAGGAAACCCAGGCCATACTGTCGAAATCACCAGGCAAATCACCTGTTCTCTAGAATGTTCGAAGAGCAACTCTCACTGGCTTCAGTTGCAGCTGTGAGTACTCAGCACTTCTGCAAATCAAACTCCAGAGTCTCAAGTCAGGCAGCCAAAAAATGAGGACTACACAATCAGTGATCACATGTGAAAAGCCTGGTTTAAGCGACAGAACCTGGGGCAGAGGGAGAATAGAATCCAATTCTCCAGAGCAACATTCAACTGCCTAAAACCATGAGAACCTCCTTTCTCTTCCTTCAATCCCCAGGCTCTGCAAACCTTCCAACCTCCAAACCACTTCTGCAGAACATCTGTACATGCTCATGCTTCACACCATACACTTCCCTAGCCCTCACATCCCACCCCTACACCAAGTGGTGGGATCTGCTGCCACCTGAGGAGCGTAGGTGTTGGAACCAGAGGTTCAGGTGGTGCTGCCACACCCCCTGGCTTGAAGTGGTTTCCATTATACACAGGGTTTACAGTTTGGTTCAATGGCTCTCAGCACCCCCACTATAAAAACAGTTCTAGCACGCCTGCTGAGGAGGGGGAGGAACCTCAGTGGGCCAGTCTGTACTACACTTTGGTTCAGTGGCCGAGAGTCTGGTGGAAAGAGTGGCTGGTGCCCATCCATCCAAGTGTGATCCCGTTCTTTTCTGCTCTATCCCTCCCAACATGTCCTGGTCCTGTCTCTTCCCAGTCCCGTTCTCCTTATTTAGCTGGTCTCTACACCTCAGGCTTTTCATCCCAGGATCACCAAGCCCTAGTCTCACCCCACCAAACTGCTCATCCCAGTCTCACTCTGCCACTCCTACCCAGTCTCCTGGCCCAATCTCTCCACTCTTTACCCAATCTCTCTCTTCTCTCCCCTCCCCCCCCACCACCCTGACTCCACTCACTGCTCCCCTATCCATGTTCCCTGTCAGTGGCTCACAGTCTCCCTCCACATAGGCTCCTAATCCAATCTCAGTGTCCCTTCTTCCCCATCCCAGCTCCTTGTCCAACTAGTCCCATTTCTCCCCCACACCCTAGCTCTTCTGCAGATGTCTCCCCACCCCCTCATTTCTTTCCCCCTCCCCTCTGGTTCCCGGTCCCAGTCTCCTTCACGTCCACCTCTTCCCCTTCCCAACCCCCCTTTACCCAGCTTCCATTCTCAGTCTTGGGATTCACTCCCCATTTCCTTCAGACTATTCCCCCTCCAAATCTAGCTTTTGTCCCCTCTGCATTCAAATCAGGTAACCTTCGCCTCCATGCTGCCTGAATGGGTGCCAACAGGGCATCACTAAGAGCACAGGAAAGGTAAACCTCCATCTCTCAGTTTAACTTTAGGTGCCCATGCCCAACACAGCCTGCAGCAGCCCAGATCTGCAACTGCAGAGCACGTCCAGCTCAGCTCCAAGTCGCAGCACATTCAGTGCAGACAGAATCTTCAGATAATTTAGCTTCTAAAATCAAAATCTCTACTGAGCACGTGCAAACTGCAATTTTTCAAAGGCTTTTTCAAATTTCAACAGTTTTCACAGGGACAGAAAAAGGCACATCCCTGACACAAAGTCCACCCCCTTGCCAAACTCAGAAAAAAACGGTCACAAGAAACGTTTGTATTACCACAGTATCTAAGCGCCCTAGCCACTGATCAAGACCCACAGTGAAGAGTTTATAATCTATGGCCTTGGTCTACACCACAAAGGTATGTCAGAAGAGCTATGCTGGCTAGGAATGTGGAACAAAAAAACACACACCCTGAAGATAATTAGGCTGACAAAACCACCAGTGCAGATGCTTCTTTGTCATCTTAACTAATGTCATTCAGGGAGGTGGTATTCCTATGCTGGCAGAAGAACTTCTGTCAAGATACACTGCATCTACCTTTGGCCAACATAGCCCATGTCTATGCTACAGAGCCCAGGTATAATAAATACAGAGGGAGAGACAGACAGACAGATGGGGGAGTTCAGATTCATTGATGATTATCCATTAATAATTTTTGAGATCTAATCATTTATAATCCATTTAATACATAGCACATTGATTTTATATAGTGCTAAGAAGTCTAAATACAACACAATTATCTTTGTCAACCAAGGCAGTGATCCATCTCAAAGATAAAATACTCTCTAAAACTGCTTGGCTGACTGTGTTGGGACGTGCTCTCCACAGCAGCTCTGAAAGAATTGATTAGGCTAGGTGGGCCCCATCAACCAATTAAACTGCAAAATGGGGGAGATTTAGGCTGTGTGGAGGGCCTAATTATAGGGAAGCTCTCCTATGAGGGCGCAGGCAGGGCTTCTATAAAGGTAGGAGGCTGGCAGTTGCAACAGGGTGGGAGGCAACAGGGATGAAGCCTTCAGCTTCTCTCCCTGCAGGAAGGGAGCAGGAATGGGAGATAGGACTACTCATGAGGAAGGGTTTACTTAATGGGGCTAAGAGAAAGGGGTCTGACTAAGAAGGCTGATGAAAAAGAAGAGGGCAATAAGATTGGTGAAGTCCCAGACCAACTGCTTACCACAGAGCCCTGAACAGGAACCCAGAGTAGAAGGTATGCCTTGGTTTCCCAATCATCCACTGCAGAGTGGTTTTGTTAAGGGCAGTTGATACGAAGACTGCTGGAGACACTGCAGGAGTGACATAGTCAGGGCAGTCATCTGAGGACTGCCTGATGCTGTGGGTGCAGAAGGACTTTGAAAGACTCCCCATGAAGAGGAAATTATAGTGTGATCTCGCTGGAGGGCCGCGTCATGCAGTAGACATACGGTGACTTGGTGAGCAGGAGAAGAACTGTACGGGGGAAGACCAGAAAGGGGTTGCTAATCTAGGCAGAACTAATCATCACGAGGCACCACCCAGTGGCAAGCAGACCATCCTGTGACACTGACCTTCCTTACTTCATCTCTCATATTATTCCTTGTTTTCCTTCCTAACTTTACTCCACTTTCTTTCCTATAAGTGATCTAATGTATTTTTCCTGAGTTGTATTCAGTTTCCAGTTCTCTTCTTTCTCTTTCCATCTACCATCATCTCGTCTCTCTTTTCACTGTGTTCTCCTCCTCCTCTCTCTTGCATCTCGTCCTCACCTCTGCCTCCAAAAAAATCTGTATACATACTGCTTTCCTAACTTATCCCATTAACCTTTGCCCCTCTCCCTCCTGCCCACCCTGACACAGGGATCAATTTGTTAACCAAACAACTGGTGGTAGGTTTAAGTTTGTACTCAAACAAAAGATTGAGACACACACCCCACGCCACACTGTCTGGAGGCAATGCCCAAAAGAAGAGCCACGCCCCAAGCTGCTGGGAATGGGGAGCATGCTGGAATGCCTAACATAATGCTGTCCCTGATGTGTGCTTGGGAATTGGGCTCCATCTTTCCTATCATTCTCTAGTTAGTAGATGGCTGATAATTTGAGGTGCCTGTGGGCCAAGCTTCAAATTTTTCCTAATACCTTTTGGCTGCTAGATAGTAAAAACATACTGGGTTTGTCCTCCTCCACCCCCCCCCCCAAAAAAAAAAAAACAAACAACCAACCCACCACCACCTTTTGGCTGCTTCAGGAATGGGGAGTAATTTCTGCTACTTTACTCCTCCCCCAATCTCCTGGTTGATGTGATCGGGTGTGGGGGGGAGAGATGTACTATTGCTACCCTGACAGGTTTCAGAGTACTTGTGGCACCTTAGAGACTAACCAATTTATTTGAGCATAAGCTTTCGTGAGCTACAGCTCACTTCATCAGATGCATACTGTGGAGACTTTCACCCTATCCCTCCCTCAACTTGGTGTTAAGTCCTTTTCCCCAAAAAATGAATAGCTACAGTACATATGTCTCCTAGCTGCTTAGGGCTTTCCCAAGCATTGGCAAAATTGAGTTCTTATTTGTTCCACTGCCACCCAGAAGACTTTGAATAGCAGCAATGAAAACTGACAAGCCTGGTCAGCTTTCACTCAATAGTATTTCCAAAGAAACATCTAATCAGCAACATACTCTGAAGATGTCTATCTGTAAAATAACATAGCAGCAGTTTATCCTGAGTTTGCATTTGAAAGGTTACCTTTGCAACCACAGGGCTAGAATGAAAGCTTAAATTCTGCAGCAGTTGATGGCACCGGCCTGATATAAATCACCTTTGTATTTGCTTCAAGTTAAATGTGTCAATCTCCACTGAATAAACTGTACCACATATTCATGCATTCTTGGTGAACCAAGGGAAGATTAAGCATTAATCTAAATTAGTATTTGGACAAAGCTATACACGTATCAGACAACATCCAGATTATTTTAAAGAATTAAGGCATATGATAATTTGAAGCATAGTGAAGTAAATGTAGTCATAAATTCAATGGTAAAAAGAAAAGGAGTACTTGTGGCACCTTAGAGACTAACCAATTTATTTGAGCATAAGCTTTCGTGAGCTACAGCTCACTTCATCGGATGCCAGTGAGCTGTAGCTCACGAAAGCTTATGCTCAAATAAATTGGTTAGTCTCTAAGGTGCCACAAGTACTCCTTTTCTTTTTGCGAATACAGACTAACACGGCTGTTACTCTGAAAAAAATTCAATGGTGTTATGCTAAGACTTGTTTAATTCTTTCCTCTGCACTCTATATATTTGCTCCATATATTCCGAAGAACCATATTGAAAGGCTTCCTCCTTCCATTACATTTCAGGTGAAAGCAAAGAGAGAGACAGACTACTGAGACAAACATACTTGCCTTCAAACACCCCGAAGGTAGCATATTCAAAACCAAAAATTGGGCCATTAAACCTCACCCACCTTGTCTCTCTAATATCCTGGGACCTAGATGGCTGTAACACCACTGCATATTCAGAATAAATGAACAGCATTAGAGTATACAATCAATGCAGAAAATTATATGCCAACTGAATACACAAAACTGCAGTACATGAACACAAAGGATACACATATACACAGTCAATAGAATACGGAAAAAGCCAAACTTTTGTTTTCAAATAAAACAGCTAACTGTATAAACTGTATAAATATTTACCTACAAAAACAGCAGTGTACCATTGTGCAAGAAAACAGGAATTGAACAAATTATTATTACAGTCTTTAAACCAGACTCCATTTAAATGTTTCTGTGGCCTGCTTAACATTCCATGCATATTTCTGGCAAGGTAGCTCTGGCTGAAGTTCAAACTGTCCTTTTCTAACTTTCACTTACTATAAAAAATTGTTTAATATAGAAAAGTATACAGCAAATGTTCTTATTTTACCAACATCTAAAATACTGACACTTGTGTTCGGTAACTCTACATGGAAACTTTTAGAGCAACTCTTCAAAGTGAGATTGTGTTTACCAGACCACACCATCTATAAATGTTACATACTTCCATAATCTTTAAACTGTAATAAATTCTTCATTTAGCTGATGCAAGTTTATGAAAAATACTAAAAACCTATTTTTTAAAATTGATGTTTTTTCACTCATTGAGTTCATTTAATCTTATTTATTACATGCCACCAAGCCCAAAAGATGTGAAGTCATTCTGTGACAATGTAGTCCAAAGAAATCTGTAGTAGCCCACATAGTCCTCAAATTGATTAGAAAAACACTAATTTACCAAATTTCTCCCTAAATGTTATCTTCTGATAAGGTAAACTATCATATTATATAATTATGTCTCAAGCGCCTGTGTTTCCAATTTGTTCAAACCAGCTAATAAATCAGCATGGTCATGCTGCAAAGTTATAGTGGATTCTATAATAGCACTTGAAAAATGAAAACACTCCAGGCTTCTAGTTATACACCACTCACAAAACTATGTATGGGCACTAACCACAGACAGTGCTGCTTTGTCTCCTAAAATAAGTTTTTACCGCTCAAATAATATTTACAAATTGGAAGTAAAAAGATACCTTAATACTATACAGAAATGACTGAGGACCTGATCCTGCAAACACACACACCTAACTTAAGTGAGTTGGTCCACTTCAGAAGTCAGTGTGATTATTCATGCAAGTAAAGTTAAGCATGTGCAAGCGTTTACAGGGACTGAGTACTGTATCAGAATAAAGCTATGCAGCTCAGTCAGTCTATCCACTGTAAGAGACTTTATGCTCCATTTCTTTTAAAAACACAGCTACATCTAAAATAGTGCAGTTTAACGGGTGTGGGAGTTGTTTGGGGTTTCTAGAGCAGAGAAGCAAAGATTCCACACAGGGCCCCTTTAAGAATATTTAAATCGGAGGAGGCCTAAACATTTTTCTGTTCTTCTGAGAAGGAATGTATTAGATTTCAACAAGTGACAACTCCGTACTTCTAAACTACACCACCCTGCACCAAATAATATCTCCACTTTCACACTTCAGAGCAAAGTGATATTTCACCCGACTACAAATTCTTTAAAAGGCTTATGCTGAAATACAAACAACAGTTTGCAGAAGTTTCGATGAGAGCAAGAAGAGTTCCTTTGACTTCATATTGGGAATTGAGTTAAAAATTACTAGAGCAACCCGTGACTTAAAAAACCCAATCAAGCCTTTTAAATCTGTTGCGGGAAGTGTCCTTTCTGGATTTCCTTGGCTTGTAAACTTACACCATGGAACGGACAAACCACCACCATCGCCAGATCAATAAAATCGAGTGCCGCCGACCGGCTGCTCTTTCAGGTGGCTTCAGCCCATTATTGCAAGCTGAAACGCTGCGACAGTTTTGCAACTTGGAAGGTCTCTTTCTGTCCGTGCCGTGCGGGCTGAACCTGGCTCCAGCAGAGCGGGCAGCCCGGCGAAGGCGTGACGGCCCCAGCCAGCGCGCACACACCTCCCGACCGCTCGGCTGCGTGAGCGCGGAGAGGGCGAGCGGGCAGGGGCTGGATTCGAAACCCGGGCCCGCTAGCCTCCAAAAGCAAAGCTGAGGCGAGGCAGCCGATCCACCCTAGCCCGGGCTGCTGGGAGGGAGCACAAAGGGGCAATGGAGACCCCCCCCCCAAGAGGAGGTGGGAACAAGGGGGCATCAGCCAGATGTGACCAGGGGCTCGCCAGGCTCCAACCCCATGTGCTCCCCCCCCCCCCGGCTCCGTGCAGGCGGCGTGGGTGCCCCTTACCTGTCCCGGGGGTCGATCCACGAGGTCTGCCGGGTGTTGTGGTCGATGTAGAAGACGCGCCCATCGAAGTCTCTCGCCTCCTCCCAGCCCGCGGGCAGCGGCAGCTCCGAGCTCTCCCGGCCCCGCGGGCCGCCCCCCGCCGCCGGCTGCCCGGCTCCCTGCTGCGGCGGCTGCCGCCGCCGCCGGCCGCTCACCCACGGCATGGCCCCGCCGCTCCCCGGCCGCCGCCACCCGGCCCCGGCCGCCGCCCGCTCCCCGTCCGGCCCCGCTGCCGGGCCCCGGCCGCCCGCCGCCGTCGCCGCCTCCAGCGCTACCAAGCGGCCCCGCGGGGAGCGGGACTCGGGCGGCTCCGGCAGCGCCGCGCCGGGCTCATCCTCCCCCGCTCCGAGCCGGGACCAGCCCCGCCGCTAACCCCGCCCGGCAGCGGCCCCGAGAGCCCGCGTCGCCCAGCGCCCGCCCCGCTCACAGCCCCGCCGGCTCCCCCCGCTCCAGCCCGGCGCCTGCCCCGGCCATCTTCCCTCCCTCCCTGCGCCAGGGCCGGCCCCTCCCGGCGATTCCCACGCTGGGGCGGGGAGCGGCGCTTCCCCTCCGCCTCCAGCCCCGGCGGCGCAGACACTCCCCTCCGGCCAGGGGAGCAGGCCCGGGAGCGGGGGTGAGGCGCGGCGACCCAACTTAGCTCCTGGCCCAGGTGGCACGGAAACAAACCCGGGCGTAAGGGAAAGGGGGCGAGGGGAGGGGATCCGGAGCGGCGGGTCCACGCGGGGCTTGCCCCTGAATTCGGAGCCGGGTTCGGGTTACAGCCACACGCCCCCATCCAGGGCAGTGGCTCGGCCTGGGGCGAGAGAGCCGCCCCTGTGTGAAACCGCTCCAAGTTGGGGGTTGTGTCGTTCCCACATCTAACCCCTTCTAGATCATGCGAATTTCACCCCTCGCCTCTGTTCACACCGGCACTTGGCAGACTGAGGCGCAATTAGGGAGGGACTGGAGCGGCCACACGACATGCCTGGATCCCAAAGCCCAGATCCTCACGGTACTTCGGCTCCTAACTTTAATTCATTTCGATGGAAGCTTGGAGCCTTTGGAAAATCTGGGACCACGTGTCCGTCAAAATCTGTAGCTGTCATTAAGATGGTAGATAATATGTATGTGCGTGTATGGGGAATGTTTGACCCTTAGGGCCTCCAGGAAATAAGATTTAAAGGCATGCAGAAGAGACCAGCTACACAACATCAAGGCAGCCTTAACACTGACTGCCTCCCGTGAGTTGGCAATAGCCACTGGGAATTATTCACATCCACTCTAGCTGCATATACTGTGTTAGGTGTAGCTGTACTCAGTGATGGACAGAGGAGTTGGAGAAGCTGATCATTGTGATATGAGATGTGCGGGGGTTTGAGCCTCTCTCCTTTCCCCCCATGTGTCCCCATTTCTCATGGTACACAGGCATCTGTGTCCTTTGATCAGCATCCCTCTTTCAGTGCTGAATTGTGGTGTATTAGTAGCAACGCACAAGAGTCTCCTTGCCATGGGGATTGCCAGCGGTGAGAAGGGATATGAGAGTGGGGCATCACACAGAGCTAAGGTTGTGTTGGTATGTACTTTAACTCTTTCCGACTTCCGGAACTTTCTTTGCTTTTCCTTAACCCTTTATTTCCTGATTTTCAAAGATCTGAGTTTAGCTGAACTTGTTGTTTCAGAAGGGCACAAGGCATCTCCAGGCAACTTTAATTCTAGGGAAAAGTTTTGAGGTATTTAATTTTTATTTCTTTAAAAGTAATTTATTAGCACTTCCATGTATCATACCCAGCTCTCCCTTCCACAGCCTTGGGCTCCTTCACAGTGATTGGTCCCAGTGCAGAATGCACTGGCTGCATGTTAGGCCCTTCCCTGCCTCTGCATCTTCTCCATGTCTCTGCCAATCTAGAACAGCCTGGCTCTCCCTCCTCAACCATCCACTCCATGCAGAGGCAGGCAGCAGCATGGAACCTGCAGGTGGAGGGTTCAGGGTCAGGGACAAAGAGTCAGCGGGGACATGTTTTGAAGAGGAAACAGACATTGTGGATGACCAGAGAGGAAGGATGTCCAGGGGTTAGGACCTGAAACTTGGGTCCAATTTGCTGCTCTGTGACAGACCATTTGTGACCAAGTCAGTCTCTCTGTGACTAAGCTCCCCATCTGTAAAAATGGGAATAATAGCACTTCCCTGCAGAAATGGAGCCCTTCGGTCTACCTGCCTTAGGCCCACAAGCAGGTGGTTTCAGGGGCCGCATTTCCGTGGAAGGGGCAACAGAGTGAATCAGTGCCCAGAAGTCTCCCAGAGAAGCCAAAGGAGGAAACAGCTCTGCAGCCTTCTGAGACAGCCTGCTTAAAATATCTAGGTGTCCAGAGGTTTGGATTCCCCTCACAGCTGTTTATTGAGTAGCCATGAGGGAGCACTTGAATGGAGCTGGTGTAACCCACACACCTCCTGGGTGTGGTGCTCTGTCCCATCTAGTGGCACTGAGACCACTTAGAGATTAATGAGTCTGCTCTACAGCCGTAGCTAAGAGCCAAATGGCTTTTAGCTTATGCAGCAGAAGCACATTTACTAAGCTCTAGCGGTCCTAGTTTCAATCCTGTCTGCCAATGACTGGGGTCTGTTGGTGTTACAAGTGGGGACTGATCCAGGATTTCAACTGAGAAATCTCTGAAGCTTGGGATGCACTTCCTTAGCTAGGGAAAGTATATAACCCCCACACCTCCTGGGTGTGGTGCTCTGTCCCATCTAGTAGCACCGAGACCACTTAGAGAGAGAATAATGAGTCTGCTTTACAACCTTAGCTAAGAGCCACATGGCTTTTAGCTTATGCACTAGAGGCTCATGCATTTAGCTCTAGAGGTCCCAAGTTCAATCCCGTCTACTGACGACCGGGGTCTGTTGGCGTTACACTGGCACACATGGCATCTGTGAAAAGACCCTGGCCTGGAGGCTATCTTGAGAACCAGACAACCCCCACCTGAGAGAAAAGTGGGAAGGGTTTCTCAATTGCCTGTCAATTACCCCACAAGAGCAAGGACTCCCTCAGTCCTTAACACACACATGCATAAGATGTCAGGGCAGGGACTTTCTCAACCACCCCAAGAAACCTGAACAGAGAACCACTCAGCTTCTGAACAGGAACCCCACCCCAATCCCCCTGAGAGGCCAGGCCAGGTACCCCCAATCTTCAATTACCGCATCCTCCTGCCAGTTCCAGGGACAGGAGAGAACTGAGCACCTTGGAACCAATGGTTGTTTTTAAGGAGGATAGAGAAATCAGGCAGCACCACTAAAATTTTAATAGGAGGGGAGAAGCGTACTAGGCTCTGTGCCACTGCCCATTCTTTGCCATTCTCCTGTCTTTCGTTCTGTGGTATGTCTATTCCGCAAGTGAAGGTGCGATTGTAGCAAAGGTAGACAAACCTGCCAGGGACCTTGGGTATGTACCCTGGTTGGTAGCCCATGCTGAAGTCTGTGGCACTATGCCTACACTACTGTTATTACCACTGCAAGTATTTCTTCACACAGCTCACAGTCAACTTGTGGAACTCTTTGCCAGAGGATGTTGTGGAGGCCAAGACTATAACAGGGTTCAAAAAAGAACTAGATAAGTTCATGGGGGATAGGTCCATGGTGTCCCTAGCCTCTGTTTGCCAGAATTTGGGGATGGGCTACAGGACATGGATCACTTGATGATTACCTGTTCTGTTCACTCCCTCTGAAGCACCTGGCATTGGCCACTGTCAGAATACAGGATACTGGGCTAAATGGACCAGTATGGCTGTTCTTATGTTCACTGCTAGTTATACTGAAGCTAGCATGATATGCCTACCTGTATTACAATCACACTTTCACTTGCAGTGCATTAATGAAAAATGTAGTATCTCAGGCTGCATGACAGCTCCCTCCTCCGCTCTTCAAAAAATACCACTGGCTCCTCTCAGCCAGCTCTACTTCTTGGAGGCCTCTCTTGTCTAACAGGAGTAAGGTACCCAGTATAATGCAAAATTTCTCTACATTAGGTAGAACAGGAGAAACAACCTGCAGCCAAACCAGAATGCTGTGCACAATGTATAGCACTTAAGTTTATCCTGAGTTTGTTTTGCAAGAAAGACAACACAGTTTGTACAGTACATGCATACTGCCAACATTTGCAAACAAAGAAAATAATTATTAATTAAATTATTATAATTACAATTATAGTTATAAAATGAATACATTTATTTTCATCAGCTCATTGTCTCACACCCACTGCATGCATTCAGTACCTCTCAGCTCTCACTTATTTCACATATTTTCACTCCACACCCACTTTCACTCCACTCCAAGTCGTTACACCCACAAACACACACACTCATTCACTCCTGAGGCACATCTTACTTCACATCTACCCAAATTCATTCTACATTTACCCACCCACTTCTTCTGCATGCACACGCACCTTCCCTGTCATTTTGAACATATATATGTCACTAATTCTGCACAGCCATCTGCTTACCCTACATCTGCCCATTCCATATGCACATATACCCACTCCCATGAATGCCAACCCAGTCCCTATCAACTACATAGTTTCTGGCCTTTCTACTAGTCTACAGGGAAAATCCTTTATCTGTGGGGAAATCTTTACCTGATTGACTGGCTCATCTTCATTCCTTACTTGTTTGGAAATGGCAGCCAATCAGAACTGGTAGCTGGGAGAGCTCCTGTTTCTCCAGCTTCCAGTTGTGAGCAGCTATTCTAAGTTTATCCCCCATATCCTGCTGTCCCCAACCCATCTGAATCCTCCACACACATTCTTCTGACGGAGGAGCACTGATGGATTCTCCCCTCCTCCCATCTCATTGTAATCAGAGGTGGCCCGCTGAACCCCTCATCTTCCAGTCTTCAGGGAGCCACTGTGCACTAATCCAGCAGAGAGTAGGAAAATTAAGGGAAATTTTAATTTCCCCGACTGTGCTCTGCCAGCATCATCCCCTGGGGGAAGAATAGCTTAATCCTGCTGATGGAGAAACCCTATTATGACTGAAAAACCCCTCCCATGGGACTGGAGCTTCCCTTGGGCTGCCTGCTCACTGTTAGATTAGAGAT
This sequence comes from Lepidochelys olivacea, assembly GCF_965140295.1. NCBI lineage: Eukaryota > Metazoa > Chordata > Testudines > Cheloniidae > Lepidochelys > Lepidochelys olivacea. The sequence goes on along the minus strand of NC_140411.1, from coordinate 134,479,481 downwards.
CAGTGGTCCCCTTTGGTGACCTCCCTAAAACATAAGAACAGGAGAGTTAGCTGATCAACCTTTGAAACCAATGGGTTGGTAAGAGAAGGCCATTGAAGCTCCCCAGAAGACACCAGTGATAAGTGGGGAGCCAGAACTTGGGGTTAGGTGTGTGGGTCAAAAGGGGACAGAGGGATATTGGGGTGACATGGGTAAATGAGGGGATGGAGTGACACAACAAGGTGACTGCACATGGGGGCAAGATGACAAATTTCATGTGGTGCTCCTATTGTATGTTATTAACATAACAAATGTCATCAAAAGGCTACCAGACATGGATTTGTCGTTGTCTCACTATGATTAGCAATGTGAAATTTGTTAAGGGTCCCTGTCTGGGACAGCACAGAAGAATCATAGGACCAGCTGTGTGTGTGTACCAGCTCAATGTGACTATCTTTCAAGAGTCCTCAAGGTGAATAACATTAACGTTGTTGCTCTGCAAGAAACTCATGTGGCAGACAATGAGCAAACTGCAAGATACAAATGCATGGCTGTGAACTGATTGCCCTCATGAATGATGCAAAGTATGGCCTTGCCATGTGCATCAGGCATGGTCTTAAAGATGTCTTAGTCCTGGAGGAATCCAAGACCATGGGAATCTATTGCTCCAATAAGAATCAGACAACTGACCATAATGGATATCCACAAACCTCCAAACCTTGAATGGTCAAATCTTGCTTTACCATCATTTCTCCACCTAGCTGTGTACCTTGGTGATTTTTAACAGCCACCATTCACAATGAGGCTATTGCAGAAATGATACTGCTGGTGAGCAACACACAGATTGGGCCTTGCTCACAGATGTCCTCCTTCTTTAAAACCCCAAGCAACCGGGGCTTTTCACTTGGCCAAATGGAATACTGAACACAACCGAGACCTCTGCTTTCTGATGAAAGACAATAGCAGCGTACCCTTGTAAGCATCATGAACAGTGCTTTGAAATGTTCTTCACAGTGAACACTACCCCACTATTCTGCTTGTTGCCTTTGGATTACCATTGATTGAATCAATGCCAAAATGGTGCTGGAATTTCCGCAAAGTGAACTGGGTTGCATATACCGCAGAAGTTGAAGCTGTGATATACTGTATCATATACCATATCTTTGAGACCATCCCAGAAAACAATAAGCACTCTGTTCACTTTCTTATCAAATCTGCTGCAAAACACATTCTCCACTGCTATTGCAAGGCCTATACTCTTTGCTGGCAGCTGGCAACAGGAGCACTCTTCAAAGACTATGAGAAGAGTGGTGATCCAGACACAACAAAAGCTCTAGTAGAATCATTGAATTCTGCCCATCTGAAGAGAACAAGACGGTGGAGGATCTTGACTTCGTGCTTTCCAGTCACAAATCCTGGGCACTCTTCCATAAGCTTGGAGTTGCTGACCCAGTAAAACACCATCAACTGAAAGTGATGGCCAGTGCTCTCTCTTCACACCTTGAAGACCAAAATTGACAAGCCAGTTAGACAGAAGGGTCAGAAAGAGCTCTTTTAAACATATGACAAAGCTCACCACTATCACCCCCTCTTCACTATAGAAGAAATAAGCAAGGCTTTTATGGCCACTAAAGCAAAAAAGCTGTTGGCAAGGTTGGCATTTATCCTGAATTCCTTAAGAATTTAGGGCCAAAGAGACGAGCATGATTGGCAGACCCATTCATTGCCATACATTTGACTGGGAAGATCCTAAAAAGCTGGCAAGAGCTGAAAATCATTGCCTTCCCCAAAAATGGGAACCATTAAATGATGCTGCCAGCTATCACCCAACATCACTCCTCTCAACAATTCTCAGGTTAGTGGAGAGGGTGTTTCTGGCCCATTTCATCCCTATCTTTGAGACCATCCTGCCAAAAAACAGGCTGATTTCAGACAAGGAAGAAGTTGCCATGACCAGGTTCTCACCATGACTAGTCACATTAAGGCTGGCTTCCAGCAGAATATAAGAACCAGAAGAGCAATATCTCACAAGCCTTTTTCGGATCGGGCTAAAGCTCTTAAAAAACACCTTCGTCCAATCCAGAGGCATACTGGAAAGAGTTCTGGGATAATACTAATGTCCCAAATAAACCCCTGATTGCTGGCCACACAGAAGAACTCTCAGGCTTCAACATACCCCAAAAACAATGTTCGTCACTGAATTATTTCAGAATATCACATGACAGATGCTGTCATCTCTTACACCTCTGAAAGATGAGAGATAATGCACAATATGACTGTGGACACTAGTCATACATGATGGACCACATTGTAAATCAGTGCCTGCTTTGATCATTTGCCAGTGGCATTTCAGACATACACCAACCCACTGCCATAGTTATTCACTAGCTCATTTATCTGGACTGGGCTATTTGAATGTTGCTAATCACCTGTATTACCAAATAAAATAAGGTAGGGACAGAGGGCTGCCTTTGCGGGGAATCAGGAGCAGCATGCAATGGGTGGAAGTGGTGGCTGCACACATAGGCTAGGCATATGGTGGGAATCCTGAGCAGAAGCTATCTGCTTAAGGGAAGCTGAGGACCATGGAACCTCATTGCTGACCTGGGGCTCACTGGCCAAGAGGAGAACTATGGTGATGGAGAGATCGGGGGGTTGCTCAGTGGCAGCATCTTCACTCTCTGGCCTGGGACTGGGGGAGTACAAGGGTCTGAAGAGCTGTCTGGAAGATCAAAAGGCTCAGTGCTGCATCTGGGAGGCAGGCCAGAAGTCAGACTCTGCCCACCTCTGTACTGAGCAGCCAGGCTATCCCCTCAGCACATGGAGCAGCTTTGATTAGCTGCTTTTCTCCAGAAAGTGGGGGAATGGGGAGAAGCAGCTGGCTAGTGGGGGGAGGTGTTATCCATAGCCTATGGAATTTCCCTGTAGAAGGCTCTGAAAGCCCCTGGTCTGTGGGAAAAATTTCTATGGTTGGCAGGTCTGAATCTGAGTTGACATGAAAGCTTTCATTGGAGAAGGTTGTTTTATTAAGGAGGAATTTGAGTGAAGAGAAATCTAGCCAGTCTTCATCAGCAACTTAGAGAGAGGAAGGGACACAGTGGTGTGAAGAGCTCATAAGATAGAGATCTATTGTTGTTGTAGTGGTGGATTTGAAGCTGACCAGTGCAACCAAGGTCAGTCTCAGGACGAGTGGAATGAGCTTTGGATTCCAGAACTGAAGCCAGAGGTCAGAGCCAGTACTGGGGTCAAAAGACAAGCTATGGATCAAGCCAGAGTCAGGAGTTAAGCCAAGAGCCAGAGTCAGGCCTGAGGGTCACTATCAGGAGTTCAGGAACAGAGAAGCAGGGCACGTGTAATAGCTAGCTAGGGATACTCACTGTTGCCTGGACACTTCCTGCTAAGCTCCATGGGTTTATGAAGGGCCAAGGAACCAACAGGGATCACTAAAATCACTATCGGGTCACTCAGTGTGGAACTTCCCATGACCTAGAACCTCTGCAGATTGTGGATCACAGAGTGTGCCTGAGTTACAGCTGCTGGTGGGTGGCAGTTTGGGGATGTTGGTTGTCAAGCAGGCCCAGGTTCAAGTCCTGCTGATCCTATAGCCAGGAGGATAAAGGGAAAGGATCTATTGTTTTTCTGCTATTTGTATTTTATTTCCTCTTTTCTCTCATGCAAATATTACTTTCAATGGGATATGGAGCCTTTTACCTCTGTGTCATTGGTTCAAATCCAGCTCAGGAAAAGACAGAAAGCTGTCACCCAACTACTGTTTGGTGGGCTACTCCTTAGTAACTAAATATCAACATTTAGAAAATCATCAATGTTACTCAATTGACATCTTCAGCAGAGGGTAGGAATGAATGATTTTTGCGACTAAATTACCCTCACTTTTGAGATGGTTCTTTCAGAACAGGATTGAGACAATTTACTATTAAAATATTATCCACCTTGAGAGTTGCACCTCCTCAGGGAGGTGCAGTTCCTCCCGCAAGCTCCTGGATGTGCACGCAGGAGTGTGCATGGATGATGCAGCCTGCTGTACAAGACAGTGCCTATGGGGCACCCAGAAAGAGCAGTCCCTGCACTGTAATGAGCACAGGGATTGAAACTGCAGTTAGCCTTTATGTGAGTGCAAATCGGGTATTTAAATGTTCAAGTGTAAGAAAATGTGTCCACAATTATTTTTTCTCACAAAATTGCACATACACTTATTTGAGAATCCAGAATCTGACACCACCTCTGTAAATTACAGCCTTAGGGTAGATCTATACAGCCTGGGTCAATAGACATGGGCTAGTGGGGCTCATGCTAGCATTCTAAAAATAGGAGTGTAGACAGTGCTTTGACTTGAGGCTTAGGCTCTGAAGCCTAGGGAGGGTGTAGACTGGCTTTTACAGTGACCCTTTTCGTAATGCACACCTGAAAGGTAATACTATGAAATACAGTGTAGTCGGAAAGCTCTTAATGTATAGCATTTATTAGATGGTAACTTAAAAGTGAAAATAATTCAACAAAATATTGTAAAGAAACCAAATTAGGCAGAAACAACAGTACATGATCTCTCTCTAAACTCATCTGCTTACTAACATGGATATAACTGCAGATAGGAAAGTTGTGAAATTTACAGGAGTTAGTAAAGTTCATCCTTAAATAATCATAGCAGACTTTTTGTGTAGGTGAGTTACCATGAGCAGACAGCCATATTTGGGAGTTGCCTCTGTGTTTTTAAATCCTCTGTTCCTCTGTATAACCCTTAGCTCTCACTCACTCTTCTCTGGGAGGATAGGGATAAAGGCAATCTTACTTCCTGTCTTGCAGTCCTTGCTGGCCATTTTCATACTATCTCCAAATAAAGTATTGTTCAAGTTAATGTAAAACTGCTCACTAAAGAAACCATACAGCTCAATTTACTAGGACAGGCCCAGTTTTTCATTTAACATCTTGGTGTCTCAAGAGACTGAAATGCCCCCAGTTTTTTTCATTTATCAATCAAAACATTTTAGATTTTTATAACTATGAAATGTTTTCTCCCAATATATTCCTATCAGAGGTTTCTTACTATCCTGTTTCACTCCCGTGACACAGTGAGAATATGTTTCATACCAGCCATTGTTCAAGGCCTAAGCTTGTCATAACTTGTCAGGCAACAACGTTGCAATCTTAATTCATTTATTCAAATTTCTACAGTGTAGCTATATGGGATGAACAAGTTTAGTCAGTGCATAAGTCCTGCTCAGGCCCCAAAGGGGTGTTTGAAGGTCAAGAGGTGGGCACCTAGCAGACCTCTGATTACTTGTTTTCCCTCCTTCTATGGTTATCAGTGGAAGAGGTAGACCTGAGCCTTTCTTTGATCTGCTTTGTTGTTCCAAGTGGAGCTTTCCTAATCCAGGCAGAGCAGATCAGAGACGAGAGACTTTGTGACCCTAAAAAATGTTGCCACAAAACCAGTTTTTGATTTTGAAAATTGGCTCTCACAGCACTGAACCTCCCACCCATTCACACATCCACCCATCCAGGACAACTGCTCTTCCACCTTTGTCCTTATGAGGAATGTTGGTCCCCACCTCACCAATTGTCCTATTTGCAAACTTAAGGGCCATTTCACATAACTGCTTTTCCAGCTAGCTACTAACAGGCGTGGGTAAGAACTCTTTCCTTCTGAGAAATGTATACATGACAGAAGTTTTCATACTTTTTTGATTCTACAGAAGAAACCCCAGTGAGAGTCCAGCTAACTTTAAGGATTGCAGAAACAGAAACAGTTCTCTGTAACTGCAGAGAACTATGTTAGGGTCCAAAGAGGGTATCACTTGTTTCTTCTTTGATCCTTGAATTATGCACACTAACAGCACCACCCAGTGGTCAGGAGACTCCATTATTGCCACTTCTCTGCTCTTCCTCATTCAGTACATAGGTGGATCACATTAAGCTCTCATGTAAAGGTTCACAGACTGGTTTGTTTCTAGAAGTTATTTGTAAAATGAATACATTGATTTTTCTTTCTCTTTAGGGATTATTTTAAAAAATATATAAACAGGGACCTTCCTAAGTGAAGGGCCTCATGGAGATTCTGTGCAGGGTCTCTAGCACAATTCTAGTTCACGCCACGATTCCTGTTTCCCTCACCAACACTCTGCTGCTTGTTCTCAAACTGACATTACTGGAGAGATATGTGTTCCAATGTGAGATGTTTGCTGTGGAAAGCAAGCTGCTTTTGTGTTACAATCACATGATTATGGTTCACTTTCCCTTTTAATTCAAAGATGTTTTGGCTGCAGTAGAATGAATGCTCAGAAGAAAATATTTTTCCTGTTTAAAGAAATGCATTTTTGGTTTAATAGTGTGAAAATAATGCTCACTAGTTATGTATTTTGTGATTCTAATAATCAAACATGCTATAAAGCACCTGGGAATGTGTTTACAGATCAGTGGAGGGAGAAATCTGTTCCTCAGTTCCATCAGTCTGGCTGAAGTGATCACTTTCCTATCATGACCAATGGGCAGATAGCATAGATTCCCAGGTAACAATTCCACACAGGCATGTTCACAAGCTTTTCCAGGCTATGGTTATTTTATCTGCCTTTTTATAGTGTCATCATCAGCAGCTGTTTGCAACAAAATTTTAACGGTATTTTCAGCTATGCTGGAGAGAAGAAAATAAAGGTCTGTAAGTGTCCAGTTTTAAATCTCTCTCTAGGATCCTGTTATCCTCTGAACTGTCATATTGCAGATGATACAAACCTGGGAGGTATTGCCAATTTAGAGAAGGACCGGGATATCATACAGGAAGATTTGGATGACCTTGTAAACTGGAGTAATAGTAATAGGATGAAATTTAATAGTGAGAAGTGTAAGGTTATGCATTTAGGCATTAATAACAAGAATTTTAGTTATAAGCTGGGGACGCATCAATTAGAAGTAACGGAGGAGGAGAAGCACCTTGGCAGATTGGTTGATCATAGGATGACTGTGAGCCGCCAATGTGATATGGCCGTGAAAAAAGCTAATGCGGTCTTGGAATGCATCAGGCGAGGTATTTCCAGTAGAGATAAGGAGGTTTTAGTACCATTATACAAGGCACTGGTGAGACCTCACCTGGAATACTGTGTGCAGTTCTGGTCTCCCATGTTTAAGAAGGATGAATTCAAACTGGAACAAGTACAGAGAAGGGCTACTAGGATGATCCGAGGAATGGAAAACCTGTCTTATGAACGGTTTCAGAGTAACAGCCGTGTTAGTCTGTATTTGCAAAAAGAAAAGGAGTACTTGTGGCACCTTAGAGACTAACCAATTTATTTGAGCATAAGCTTTATCACATCCAATGAAGTGAGCTGTAGCTCATGAAAGCTTATGCTCAAATAAATCGGTTAGTCTCTAACGTGCCACAAGTACTCCTTTTCCTTTTGCTGTCTTATGAAAGGAGACTCAAGGAGCTTGGCTTGTTTAGCCTAACTAAAAGAAGGTTGAGGGGGAGATATGATTGTTCTCTATAAATATATCAGAGGGATAAATACCAGAGGGGGAGAGGAATTATTTAAGCTCAGTACCAATGTGGACACAAGAACAAATGGATATAAATTGGTCATTGGGAAGTTTAGACTTGAAATTAGACCAAAGTTTCTAACCATCAGAGGAGTGAAGTTTTGGAATAGCCTTCCAAGGGAAGCAGTGGGGGCAAAAGACCTATCTGGCTTTAAGATTAAACTCGATAAGTTTATGGAGGAGATGGTATGATGGGATAACATGATTTTGGTAATTAATTGATCTTTAAATATTCATGGTAAATAGGCCCAATGGCCTGTGATGGGATGTTAGATGGGGTGGGATCTGAGTTACTACAGAAAATTCTTTCCTGGGTATCTGGCTGGTGAATCTTGCCCATATGCTCAGGGTTTAGCTGATCGCCATATTTGGGGTCGGGAAGGAATTTTTCTCTAGGGCAGATTGGAAGAGACCCTGGAGGTTTTTTGCCTTCCTCTGTAGCATGGGGCACAGGTCACTTGTTGGAGGATTCTCTGCTCCTTGAAATCTTTAAAGCACGAGTTGAGGACTAAAAGCCTCAGTTGTGCCTTTTAGTCACAGATCCATTGTGGGGGTGATGTGAAGCGGCACTATCCCAGGAAGCACTCAGTGAGAAAAAGGAATGAGGAGTACTTGTGGCACCTTAGAGACTAACAAATTTATTTGGGCATAAGCTTTCGTGGGCTAAAGCCCACTTCATCAGATGCATGCAGTGGAAGTTCACCTTCTGGAGGGAGAATTCCTCCCCAGACTCCCCAGTATGCCTGGTTAAGAACAATCACAACTTCTATTTTTATAGAAGCATTACGTTCATATCCAGTATACAGAATGGATTTTCTTACCTAACATTGCTTGGTATTTTGTTCTGGTTTTTATGCGGACAGCTCTGTCTCACCAGCTGGGAGAGCACTGTTCTTTTAAGTAAACAAAAGCCTCAGAAACCAAGTCAATCCTTGGTATCAGTGACTGTGGTACAGCTCTTTGCCAGAAGCAGGATGCATGCAAGGAATTTCTAATACTCAGTGATAATAGGTTAAGGATGTTTGTGCTGTGTTGCTTCTGAGCATCAGCTTCCCTTAGCAAATACTTGTCCCACAGAAACTATGTAGACAGCTTACGGGCTGGCAATAATACCAGAATTAAAACAAAACAAAAACACACCTTTTGTATGTTTTTATGTCAGGCATTTCACATAAACCTTAAAATTTCAACTGGTCTCCAATGAGCCTAATCAAGATTTAGGTTGGTTTATACTATCAAGAGATCAGTTATGCTTTTACAAACCTCAAAAGTGAATTTCAATTGCCCAGCAATTTTTCAATTATTTACAAATCAGGAACTGATCTTTTAAATTAATTCCGAGACCCCTCAGCACTGTAAAATAATGTCTCTGAAATCATCCTGCTGTTCCATCCTTAATATAGGAAACTTGCTCCAAGCAAGTTTCTGTAATACATTTAGACTGGTACAGTCCATGATAATCATATCCTCATATGGCCCTGGTGCAGAATAAATGGAAGAGTACATGGGGAACTCCCCATATCTAAGTCAGATCAGCATCCAATAGTCAGTCTTTATACATCCAGCTAAGTAAAGCAATATGGAATTCAGTAAAAGTATAATGAGACTGGTGTCCTTAAATTTATGATGCTTTTTTCAGGCAGAATTTGGTGCAATATCTCATTTTCACAGAGGAAATCCTGTATCACTAGCCTGAGACCACGTGGATCTCCTTGCTCTCATTACCAAGCACGGACTAGTTCCTAGACCTGGCCATCATCCCAATTTTTTCCAGCTCCAGTGCAACACAAGAGAGCCCCTCAGATAGATTTAATCAATGGGCCAAATCTCAGCAAGTGCAAATTAGTCTTGTGTCACTGAAGTTGAAGATACACCAGTTTATAACAATTGAGGAGCTGGCCGATTGCCAACTTGAGACAGCTTCTCTACTAGACTTCATCCAGACAAATGAAGGTGCCTACCCTACATAGTCCCTTTTGGAATGTTGTTGCTGTCATTGCCAGTCCTTATGTGGTCTGTTAGGGTTTAACCTTTTCTTCTGATAGTTTCTTATTTATTCATCAGTAATTCATATCATGCAGTTTGCCACTTTTGTCACATATATATTATAAAAGCCTATATTAAAAAGAAATGTAAAGTTGCAAAGTCGAACACTCAAAAGTTTGGAATGCCAGAATTAAAGATGGATGGTGTTCACAGCATGGGTAGTTATTCAATATTTCTTTTTTCCTCATCATTCAATGCATGGCTTCATGCATTATTCATTGCATGGCATCCAAACACTGAAAACTGAATTATTAATTTCCTGGAGGGCTTTTCTGTTGTGCCCTCATGATATTATCTGGGTGCTTCACAAGCATTAATTTATCTTCACAAAACCCTTATAAGGTAAGGTGGTGTTTTTATGCCTATTTTACAGATGAGGGATTAAGGCCAAGAGCTACTAAGACCAAAATTGTTAGAAGTATCCACTAATTTTGGATGCCCCAATTTACGATAGCTATAGCCTAAGATTTCACAGTTCAAAGAATGTATTTAGAACTGTCCAAAGCACAGTTCCCGTTGACTTCAGCTTACTCCTGCGGGCACTTTGTGCCAAAAAAATTAAAATTCTGCACGCAACATTTTAAAATTCTGCAGGTTTTATTTGTAAATAAATAAATGCAGAGCTCCAGCATGGCAGTGGGAGCACAGGCCATTGGCTGCATAAAGGTGGGAGATCACCCCCCACCCCGGGACATGGACTGAGTGGTGAGGCTGCACCCAACCCTGACACAGCACAAGGGCTGGGTCTGCCCCAGAAATACCCTAGGGCCCTGCTCCTCTGTGCCAGGTGCATGGCAGGCAGGCTCAACCAGGCAGGAGCCAAGTGTGGAGGGGCTCAGTGTGGGGGGATCCAGGTGTGAGGTGAAAAGGTTCTGTGTGGGACAATCTGGGTGCAGGCCGAGGTTCATTGGGGTGGTTCCAAGTGCAGGGGCAATGGGACTCTACAGGGGCTTCCAGGTGAAGGTGGTTGGGGCTCATCAAGGGGTCTGGGTGTGGAGGGCTCAGGGTGGTGCAGGAGGGTGGGGCTCATCAGGGTGGGGATTTGAGTGCAGGGAATTCAGTAGTGGGTGGTCTGGGTGCAGAGATGGGGGTCTGGAGGCAGGGGCTTTGGTTGCAGGGAGGCTCCATATGCAGGGGTTGATGTTCAGTGGGGTGGGGCCTGGGTATACAGGATGAGGTTTGGCTGGGGGGTCCAGGTATGGAAGGTCTGGTTGCTTGGGGGTTGGGCAGATGAGGGAAGCAGCTCCTCCTACAGTGACTCCTCCCCCAGTGACTAAGGAGTGATGGGGGCAGGAAGCAGGGGAGGATGCTGAGCTTCCTGCAGCCAGGGTGAGGTTTCTGGGGGTGGGTCTGACACAGTCCCATCTACTCCTTGAAGGAGAAGAGGAAGCCCCATCCCCTGCCTCCAGCTCAGCTGGGACTAGCAGCTGATCCTGGCACAGGGTAGGAGCTACCAGCAGTGATTTACCTCTCTGCTGACTGCTCCAAGTGCCTGAAATGATGTACCTGCGGTGCTAGGGAAGGGTGCATGACTGTTCTTGCAGCTTCCCTTTGCTTCCCTGTCAAAGTCATTTTTCTACGGGGAAGCAAAGAAATCTGCAGGGGACATGAATTCTGTGCATGCGCAGTGGCACAGAATTCCCCCAGGTGTATTCAATCTGTGAGTGTTCAGCACTTCTGCAAATCATGCCTTAGGTGTCTCAATTAGGCACCCAGAAAATGAGGAATAAACAATTAATGGCCACCTGTCAGAATTTTGCTTTAAATGACTTGCCAAGCATCACAAGGGAGTTCTGTGCCAGAGGCAGGGATAGAAATCAGTTCTCTATGGCAGGATTCAACTGCTTTAACCATGAGACTTTTCTTTTTCCTGCTGTTCCTTACTTTATTCACAATACATCTTCCAGCTTCCGCAACGCATGAGACAGGATTGCTATGCACAACCGTCTCCTTCACTACATAACCCTGATTAATCTCCAGAGCAGGTCCATTGTATGTGCTGAATGAGGCAGGTGTCCTGTGGAAAAAATAGTATGTGATCATGTAATTAAAGACTATCATAATGCATATGCATAGGCAATTTTAACTGGAATTTCCTAATGTTAGAGTTCTTGACTTTGCAATCTTAACATTTTTAATAAAGTGGTGTGTGTGTGTGTTTATGTAATCTCCTAAAATTTTAAAAAGCAAAATGAAAAAATAGAAATTCCATCATATTGGACCACTGAGAGCATATATATATATAGCTGGCAGCCAAAAGCTATTCCCCCAGACTCCTTGCTGCCTCCCTAGACCACTTCCTACTTCTTCCATCCACCAAAGAGTGACTATAGACTCTCTCCCTACAGCCATTTTCTGCTACAAACTTTCTGGCTTTATAATCACCACCCTGCCCCTCCTCAGCTGGGCTTCATCATCAATTAAGCCTGGCTGTCCCCGCTCTTGCTCTCTCACAGGTGCTGCCATCAGGGCCTGTGTGGGGTACACGGCCTGTCACACCAGGCTTCTTAATCTCTCAAGCTGCCATCAGGGTTTCTTCAAAAACACAACCCATGCTCCAAGATAACTACACTGCCTAACATTCTAATAAACTACTCTGATTTAAATGCTATTGCTAACTAATACCACAAATTTTCTAAATATTTAATAAAAAGTAGCAGAGGCCTGAAGAAAGAAGCATCCAGTTCTTAATCCATTGCGGCTGGCAACTGGAAGGAACTGACCAAAGCAACATATCCCCCTTTTGTAGCCTCACCCATAGAATGTCCAAGAGCAAGGGCCAGGTGGGCGGGGGCAGAAAAGCACTCCAGCAGGCACAGCTACCTGGGGTTCCAGGGTCTGATAACCCAGCCAGCACATCTCAAGAGTGGGAATATGCAGAGGGCACTCAATAGGGAAAAAGTTCTTCCACCATGTATGTCTCAGCTACAGGCGAAATGCTAAAATCAACAAGTATAGAAATAACTGCAGCTAAAGAGCCAAACAAAGGAAACGGAAGGCGGAAAGTCAGCATGCCAAGACCCACATTGAGTATATGGCTTACAAAAACTTCATAAAAGATCATACTATATGACCAATAGGCAGGGCTGGTTTTAAGATTTTAGGAGCCCAAACAGATTAATAATAGATTCCCAATCCTTTTATTCTCTCCTTCACTTTTTCTTCTCTCTCTTTTTCTCTCCTGCAGTCAATATGCATAGAGAGCAGAACACCCAATAATCCTACATTAAATTTGGGATTGTTCTAGAAAGAGCCTCTCTTACTAATCTAAGACTTTCCTTCGCCAAAAGTTTCATGGGTCCCAAAAGCCAGCTCTGTAAATCAATCGCATGACTTAAAAATAAACTTGTGGTTTAACATATATTTCTGGAAATTGTTAACATCAAAAAACATAATGAACTGCACTGTGTAAAAAGTTTAGGGCATAATTTTAGCCAGTGCCTGATTTAGAGATTATGGATTAGGCCAGATTTGATTACAGTGGGTTTCACAGAACAATATGGAGCTCATTAAACAAAAACAACTGCAGTGATTTAATTAGCAGCTGCATTTTGATATGAGATTTGATGTAGTGAACTCAAAAGTAAGGACAAACTGAAACTAATTTCTCTGTGTTCTTTTGGATTTATGTCCAACAAGACTGCTGTGTCATGATTCATTGATGCAGTTTATTTCCAGCCAGAGTGAGTCAAGACAGAAGCAAAATGGATAATGACTTGGCTTTGCTGAACTTTCCAGGCTCTTCCTTGTCCTTGTTGGCTATATTTGCTCTCTGGTGACTATACTGTTGCCTCAGTTGTTCACATTGTCATCAGGCTTGCTTGCAAATGAAAATTATCTGCTGCATTTATGGGAAACATATGTAGTTCAGGATTTGGGGAGCAATGTATGCAAAAACTATGACAGTCTATTGCACCTTCCTACTGAAATCCAAATGGATTCATATATGTCTTTCTGTAACCACTAGCTCACTTGGCTATTTGATCACTACAGACCTGTATGAAGTTCTGTGGGAGCAATGAAAAGCCTGTAAAAAGAAATATGTCCATTTTAGGTGGAGTTCTGTATTCTCTTGCAGGTTCATGGCTTTGGCTCTTTTGTTTTTCATGGATCACATTTTAGTGGTGAAGTCTTGGGATCCTAATGTACCAAACAACATGTCCCTTTGGAAGTATGGTGATATTATGTTCTGTGGCTAGACTGGTAGATTTTTGCTTTTGGCAGGGAGCTTTCATCTGATCAAATCATAGTTCTATTTCAACAGAGCTCATGAGCTAAACAGACATTTTCCTACCACACACACTGTTTCAAGACATTTTTTCTTTCTACAGGACAGACTATGTATGAACTTGATTAATACCAGCTAAATTTCCTAAAACCATTAGCCTTTGGGAGTATCATTTTACTTAACATCTAATACATTGACATATTCTTTTTTCCCCTTCTCTATTATTATTCTATGAGTAGATTTCATAGCTTGGTTTTATTAACAAAAGAAATGATTGTATGTTTGGTAGTAATTCTTTTGATGAGAAGACAGAAAGCCTTAGAATCAAAATCATGTTTCTCAAATACACTTGTTCCACACTGAAGAGTATCTTTCTAAAAATGGGTAGAATTGCGGTAAAAAAATTCTACATGTACACTGGGAAAACATCTGATGAATTGGTGGTTTATAAGACTATGAAAACTTATGGCAGAAAGGAAACTCTGTGCTGCATGTAGAGAAATATATTGACTTACTGCGACAGGTAGCTGATCCACTTGACAGATAATATGGTACTGACTTGTTACAGAATAACAACATTTGCTAACAGACATCTAGTCCTGTAGTTTTTTTTTTTTTAATTTAAGTCATTAAAAAGATCTGGTTGTGTGTTAGCACATTTTGATGAAAATTAGACTTCACTGTTGTGCATTTGATTTTTCTTTGTATGGTATTACGGTTTGTTCATTCTCAATTCTAACATGTCCTTCATATCTGTGAGAGAATTACAAATGCCTTAATTCATAGCCATATTGTGTTTTTTCAAAGGTTACATAAATCATTGTCATCTCATTGAATTTACTGTGACATAAGACAATCTGGTGATAAGGCTTCATTATATTGTGTTACCCATTGTCATGTCTCATTTTAAAAACTTGGACAATTAATTCACAGAGATGCTGGAAACTATGTCCTAAGTAGCAACAGTTGATATGCTTAATTTCAGATTTACCCATCTGCTGTACATTTGTAGGTGGGTCTGGAAGATTTTCTGTTCATTCTCAATTTACTGACAACTTTGTAAATCCCCCTTTGACCTAAGCAGTTAGCTAAATAAAGGGTGCTATGGGCTGGTCCCAGTAGGAGATGAAACTGACAATAGAGTCAGATATTAGAACATAAGAACAGCCATATTGGGTCAGACCAATGGTCCCTCTAGCCCAGTATCCTGTCTGCCAACAGTGGCCAGTGCCAGATGCTTCAGCGGGAATGAACAGAACAGGGCAATTATTGAGTGATCCATCCCCTGTGTCTGGTCCCAGCTTCTGGCTTTCAGAGGTTTAGCAACTCCCAGAGCATGGGGTTGCATCCCTGACCATCTTGGTTAGTAGCCATTGATGGACCTATTCTCCATGAACTTATCTAATTTTTTGCACCCAGTTATACTTTTGGCATTTAAACATCCTCTGACAATGAGTTCCACAGGATGACTATGCGGTGTGTGAAGAAATACTTCCTTATGTGTGTTTAAAGCCTCCTTCTGTAGCCTCTCTGTTGTGGGTTCATGAGTGGCGGGGCCAGAGCATTCGTGAACACAGTTGGGTGTGGTCCCTGCCTCTGTGGAGGTTGGTGTGAATGCAAACTTGAAGGGCTTTGGAGCTTGTCAGAATGTCACAGTGCAAGAGAGAACCCAGATTGGTGAGACAGAGGGCTCAGCTGCACCCCATCACATACTACATTTCCTTTGTCAAAAAAATCAGTTATTTTCTCAAAGGAGATCAGGTTGATCTGGCACAAAAAGTGGGTGTATGCTAATAAAATTTATGGCTGACACAAAGTTGGGAAGTATTGCCAATACAGAGGAGGAACAGAATATCATACAAGAAGATCTGGATTACCTTGTAAACTTGAGTCTTTAAACCATGATTTGAGGACTTCAATAAAACAGCCAGAGGTTAGGGGTCTATTACAGGAGAGGGTGGGTGAGGTTCTGTGGCTGTAATGTGCAGGAGGTCAGACTAGATGATCATGATGGTCCCTTGTGACCTTGAAATCTATGAGTCTATATACATATAGTTTGAACCTCTACCGTGATGTTTTTATAAAGTTTCCATGCCGCTTGCAGGCATTTCACACTGGTGACAGTTTCATTGGCAAAGAGTGAAGCTAAATGAAGGTTAAATTGAATAGGTGGAACTTTACTGAACCCTGTAAACTGGTCTATCCATGTGGCTGTATTCCTTCCAACCCAGCCCCCCACATTCCCTGTTTTTCTGGTGTCTGCTTAATAACAGTCCCTCCAAGGAACATGGGTCCTCTAATTCCAGTTCCACTGATCATGATATATCTTCCCTATTTTACAAACATTTAAAACAAATAATTGATACCCAGGCCTCCCAGCCCACATCCCTTGAGCCTGCCACATTGCCAAGTTGGAGTCTCATCTTTACCACAGACTCAGCAGGTTACATAGTCTTTGAGATAGTTTGGTCTCCTTAACAGGTGACTACACCAGGAGTGACCTCTGTCTCCCTGTCACCTGTCTCTGACTCTAACAAACTATATAACTGTGGAGTCTCCTCCATCCCTGTGGAGTTGGTCTCCAGATGGTTCTCTGTCTCTCTAGTCTGTGATGATCTCTGTAGGTTCTCTCTTGGTGCTGTGTCTGCTGGTTCATAAGGGCCTCCTGTTCCTTTGGATCACTTGTCCCTCTTACTTCATCACCTTTTTTGACCAGGGTGCACTGCACCCCTCTTGTTCACTCTTTCTGGTGTCTCTCTAATTACTGGATCCTCACAGGAGTGCCTATCTCCAGGGCCGGTAGATCCTTGGTTAACCTGTCATAGTCTAGTGCCTGCTTTCTCTGATTATTAGTCATCTCTTCTCGGTAGTATCTCCATCCTTCTGGCTGCAAGAGGTCTCCCCTTACTAGTAGTAGGGTTTTGGTCCTTTGCCCCAATAGCACCTGCAATGTACTGTTTTGGCACCCCTGTGATGGGGCTTTCATGTGTGCCAAAAATGCTAACAAGGGTCTGAATCAAAAGAAACAGCCTAATGCAATAGACTCTTAGTTGTTTTCACAGCTGATACCACCTTCCTATTACTCTGTGGGTATGCTGGGAAGAAGGAAGTGGGATGGTCAAACTTCCATATTTCAATTTCCTTGAATTCTTCCCAGGCAAATTTGGGTCTGTTGTCAGTGAATATGGTGTCTGGAATGCCATACCTCACAAAGTGGGCCTTCTGTTAGCCAATCACTGATTTTCTTCTTGAGTCATACAGGGCATCAACCTCCAAAAAACTGAATGGTAATTAGCTGTAATCAAGCACTGTTTTTCATTTAAAGTAAATAAATCCGCTCCCACCTTTTCCCATATTTGTGTGGGCAGTTAATGGAATAACAGAATGTCTTTTTACTAGTGGTTATCACAAGACTGACAAGTGTCACACCCTTCAATCAAGGAGCAGAGTTTTGTATTCATTTCCAACCAGTAAACCTACTCTTGATCCCTTCTAAGGCAGCTGTCAATGCCAAGGTTTGAGGCATGTATTTTTTGCATGCCATCCCTATATAATGAGGTGGGGACTATATTACTCTGTTCTCAAAACATGATTTCATCCTACACACTCAACTCATCTTTAATTTGAAAATATAATTCTGCCCCTATTGGTACTTGGCTTTTGTTTTCTTGCCACTGTGCGAGGATAACTCTGTTGACTGCCTGTAGTTGGATGTCCCTTTCCATAGCCTCTTTGGATATGTCTACCCTGCAATTAAAAAACGATGGCTGGTGCATGCCCAGCTAACTCAGGCTTGCGGGGCTCAGGCTAAGGGGCTGTTTAATTGCAGTGTAGAAGTTCAGGCTTGGGCTGGAATCCAGGCTTTAGGACCCTGTGAAATGGGAGGGTTCCAGAGCTCAGGCTGCAGCCCAAGCCAGAATGTCTACAGTGCAATTAAACAGCTCCTTAGCCTAAGCCCCGGGAGCCTGAGTCAGGTGGCACGGGCCAGCCAAGGATGTCTAATTGCAGTGTAGACATATCCTTTGATTTCCATCAGCTTTGCTGTTGAAACTGGGAGATAGTGCAGCATGCTAATGCATTCAGTGTCATGATCCCTCAACTCACTGATGGTGAGTATATATGCCCTGCCAACTTGTCAGTTAACACCAGTAATTGTCCTGGATGATATCTGATCTCAACTTGGCAGCACTGGAGAGCATCAACATGGGCTGCAGTCTCTTTGGAGCACTAAGAAGGGGCTTTGCCCTGATTGTCTCTAGGGGTTTGTGGTCTAGGGCACAGATTCTCAAACTTTTTCTTGCTGAGGCCCCCCTTAACATGCTATAAAAATTCCAGCCAAGGCAGTGAGAGGGACTCAGGGCTCCAGGCCTGGGATGTGGAGCCCATGGGCATAGGCAGTTGACTTCTATTTTGGGGGGGCAAGGGCTGGCAGGGCTCAGGCCAGCTCCGCACAGCAGGGCTCGGAAAGGGAGCGCCACCTCCACCCCCGACTCACCTCAGCAGGCCACCCAGCTTGTTTGGGTTGCAGTAGGCGCAACCAAAAATATAACTCAAAGCGGGACTCAGCTCAAAAAGTTTGAAATGACTCAGGGTGTAGGCAGAAGGTACCTAGGGAACGCGCGGGTAGAGAGGTAGCTCAGGGTGCAGGCAGGGAGTAACTAGGGGCTGTGTGCGGACAGGGGGGTAGCTCAGGTTGCAGGGAGAAGGATGGCTAGGGGCTGTGCACCAGGAGGGCTCCCCCATGATGGCTGCTCCCCGAGGGCTCTGCTAGCCCCCAAGCCGGGTCCCCACACCTGGGCAGCTCGTACCAGCTGTGCAACCCTGGGCACCAGCAGCAGACAAGGAATACCATGGCTGCCTGCTCCATTGCACCACCAGCCAGAGGAGCAGCTGCCCAGCACTGCCTGGCTCTGGCTTCCCACATACAACCTGGCCAGAGGGCTGGGCCTGAGAGGGGCTGGGGGAAAAGGAGGAGGTGGGTGGGTAGAGCTGCCCCACTTTTGGTAAGGCACTGCAGTTTGGTGGGACAACACCCTTGGGCCCCCCCAACTCTGCCCATGGATCTTGGGGCATGGCTCCCAGCTTCAGCACAGGGCAGGTCTGGGGCTCTCAGCTTGGAGGGACCGCCGGTTTCATCCCTGTGCCTCTCCTAGCTTGGGATCGGGGGTTGCCGGCTTCAGCCCCACACCATTCCTGGCTTCACACCGGGGGGGGAGGGGGATGCAGAAGTGGGAGGCCGACAGCTTCAGCCCCACACCCACTCCCAGCTTCAGCCCTGCAGGGTGCACTAGGGCTTGGGGCACCAAGTTTCAGCCATGGGGCCCTGAGGCCTCCCTGAAAGGGCTCGCAGACCGCCAGGGGGCCATGGACCGCCAGTTGAGAACCACTGGTCTAGGGGTTTGCACTATTACTGAGTGGCCATAGCTGTACTGATGGAATCACTCCACTCCAAATACCACAGCCAGAAGCTCTTTTTCTATGTGGGTTTACCCCCATTCAGTCTGACAGGGTTCTGCTGTCATAAGACACCGGTCGCTTCTGCAAAAGAGCTATACCCAATCCATTCTCTGATATATCATTCTGGAGTGTCAGTGGCTCCCTTCGCTGGTAGTACTTCAAGACGGGGCATCCATTTTCCTTTGCTTCAGCATGGTAAATGGTTGCTGTGGTGTATGGATTCCACTACTGCAGCCAGGTGTAGACAGAACTTGGACAGAAAATGTATCATTCCTATGAAGCACGGTGCCCAGTTCACATCCACTGGTCTGTCATGTCTCTGACTGGCGTGATCTTGTTGGGATTTGCGTTTAATCCCTCCGTTGCAAACAGATGTCCACTGTATGTCACCTTATGCTGTTTGAGTCACATTTTTTCAGGTTTTATGTTGTCCCTGCATTGCTATAGAAAAGTCTGTAGTTTTCTGTCATGGTCTTGTTCAGCGTCTGTATCATTGCTCCTTTCACCTGCAATGGGGCTATCATCTGCAGTTATTTTCACCCCAAGCAGTCCTTCCAGTGTTTGGGTGAGTCTCCTCTGAAACACCCCTACACAGCATTCCCACTGGTATGTGCAGGCATCTGTAATGACCAAATGGTACTGCAAAGGTTGTCAGTATTTTGGGCACTTCAGACCAAATTCCATGGCTCATGCTGCCTGCTGCTACACTGCAGAGAACTCATAGCTCAGACGCTGCCACTGTGTTTCACTACCAAAGAGTGAAGCTGAATGCAGGTTAAGTTCAACATATGGAACTTTATTAAACCCTGTGGACTGCTCTGTCCAAGATGCTTCCAGGCTAACTCCCTGTGTTCCCTGTTCCATTTGTGCCTTCTCAATAACAGTCCCTCCAGGGAACATGGTGCCTCTGACTCCAGTTCCACTGATCAAGACGCAAGGTATTTCTTTGATGCAGTAACGTTTATTTACAAAGAATATATAAAATCCTGCAAAGAGTCCTGTGGCACCTTATAGACTAACAGGTGTATTGGCGCATAAGCTTTCATGGGCGAATACCTGCTTCGTCGGATGCATATCACATGTATCCAATGAAGTGGGTATTTACCCACGAAAGCTTATGCGCCAATATACCTGTTAGTCTATAAGGTGCCACAGGACTCTTTGCCACTTTTACAGATCCTACCCCTCTGATCTATAAAATTCTGTTTCCCTGAACACAGGAGGAACCAAACAACAGGACATAGTTTCTTTGCTTACAGCCCCAAACCTCTTTAACTAGCACCAGATTGATAAGGCCTTCTAGGCTTCTCTCAGGGTCACACACTGTGCTAGTCCAGGTTGAGACTCTCCCCCTGTGTGTTGTGGATTGCCAGAAAATGTCAACGAAACAAGCATGATTAGTCTAAAAAAGCCACCCAAAACCACAGGGACAGGGTTAGAGAGCAGCAAGGGGCAGGATTTGTGTTATCATGCGGGTTGTGGAGGTGCAGTTTGCATCATTAGGTCACTAAGCTTGGTGTTTGTGTGGGGGATTGTGTTTTTATGTCATCACATGGGGCACGGAGGTAGGGTTTGTGTCATCATACTGGGGGGTGCGGTTTGTGTCTTTAATCACGTTGTGAGTGGAGATAGGGTTTGCAGCATTATGCTGGCCCTGGGGGAGGGATTTGAGGCAGCACACTGGGCATAAGGACAGCATTTGCATCTTTGTGGCATCATGGTGGGTGGAGGCATGGGGTTTTCATCATCATGCTGGACATTGAGGAGGGGTTTCCATCTTTATGTCATCGTGCTGGGCATGGTGGCAGTGTATGCATCATTACACTGGGTGTGGGGGACGGGGCATGGTCCAAGAAAGAAAGAAAAAAAAAGCCCAGAGAAAGCAGAAAAACTCACTGACCATAACTCAGGGGGAGAAACCACACAATCTTTAAAAGAGAAACCCAAAAGTTGCTTCAAGTAAGCTACTCTGGGTCCTGTTTCTCTTACAGACACAGATACACACACCACTAGTCAAACCGTATCCAGCAAACCCCTCCGTCCGGGTCGTTCAGATTTCTGGGCAGCCTTTGTTTTTGGAAGAGAGATGTGCCTGTGTTTTGGGTTTGGAGACTGCTATTACTTCAGTTACCTCTTTACATTGATCCTGAATGAATGGCAGTGGTTGTGCCCAACCCATAACAACAAGATTTAATGCAGCCCATAATAATATTAAAAAGAGAAAAGCCTGATTCTTATTTATGTTAAGGCCTCTTTACACTGCCCAAATGTAAATAAGAGGCCCAATGCAGCCTGTTTAACAAGGGCCTTACTGTAAATGACAGTCAGGCCCAGAAACGTCTACTGTATACAGGGTAGGACAATAGGTAAGACCTCTGCCACAGACAATACGATACAACTTCATTTGGTAAAATTTTAGTAATATGCAAGAAGCGTTTAACTGTGGACCTGTCTGCATGTAAACTTGCACTGAATTAGCTAAATCAGTTTTAAAACACACCTTTAAATAAATGAGTGAAAGTTTGGGTGTAGACAAAGCGTAAGTATAAGAATCCCTGCTACCTTATATCAATGACAGTTAATGAAGCTAGTTATAAAAGTCTTCTAGTTGGCACACAATTCCTGAGAGTTTGTTTAATTTCCTTTTTTCACACATGGCTCTGTGCCTTGTCCCATGCAATCTTCTATCTAGTATGCAATACACCCTCACTCTTCAAAGCAATTCTAAAGACCCACCAGCTAGACAAGTTTCTGTCATTGAACCTGCAAACTCAACCTTCACTTTGGACAAACACCATCCACAAACCCTAACTTTTGATTTAAAAAATCAATCCAAAGTGAAGCTAATATATGAATATTACTTTAAGCACATTTCATGCTCTTTCACTGTTGTAAACCATTTTCTTGCCACACTATCATTTTGTTTGTCTTCACCATTCACGCCAATGGCATTGTATAAATAACAAATACAAAATTGATGATGATAACAAGCACACCAGGAATTTCTATTCTTAGAAGAGATAGTCTCAAAATGCGTTACAGTGTCAGGGGCTTACTTATGCAACTCCATTAAATGAACACATTAACAGTGAACAGTTGAATGCCTGTTTTTTAAATTCTTTAGTAGGTGAGTGAAGTTTACACACACAGAGAAGATACCAACATTTATCAGTGGTAGAGTGAAACATCTGTTGATATTATTGACAAATCCTTGGGAATATTTGACAATTAATAGAAGTCATGGCTTTATTTTTGTAAGAACTAACCCTCAACTTTATTATATTTGTCTGATTCAAATCCAAAGAGTTTCTGGAAAACGCTTTCTGGAATGTTTTGTGTCTCTTTAGGCTGATAGTTAAGATCTTGGGTTCATAGGGTTTACCCTAATTGATGTCACAGGAGATCTGATACAGAGGGAAAAGAGCCCACTTATAAGCAACATGAGGCCAGATGAGATCCCCATAGGAATAGCAATCCCAATTCTCTGTGCTACTGGGCCAGAGGGCAGGTGGAAAGAAGGAGGAAAGGGGATGCTGCTATTGTTTGCTACCGAATAGAAATTCCAGCTCACTGGGACTAAGACACAGAGACCTGCAATTATATATAAGATCCCTCCAGCTAGAAACAAGCAGATAGCCTGAGTTTTGCGCATTGTTCCCATATAAAAGTGCCATGGTGATAAGAAAGTGAAAAATATTCCTAATCCTCCCAAGAAAGTAGCAATGAGCAGGAGGATCTGGGCAAGAAACATTTCCACAGGGAAAAAGTTTTCATTGAAATTGAATTCGTGACAGCACACTATATCATAATCACTGGAGATTTTTAAGTTTGGGGGAAAGCAGATTTTCCAGATTCCCACATGGGCAATACCAGAGGAGAAGATGGTGGTATTATTCACAAGCCACAGCCTCCACTCTGCATGCCTTGTTGTAATACAGGATAAAATCCAGCCGAGAGAGCCCAAAGAAACGCCAACTAGTTGGAGGGTAATTCTTTTAAATAGAGAAAACATTGCCTCAAGATCTTCATCAGTCCTCATGCAAGCAAATTAGCCAAGAAGATAATCACAGGAGCACTGAAAAGAAACCCAATATATTTATTATAATTATATTATTATTAATTATTATTATTGTTGTACTGTTAATGTTAAAAGAAACCCAATATATAGTTATTAATTATGATTACATTACATTTTCTTATAGTGAGGAAAAATCTCACACTGATGAGTTTTACATACACATGTCCATTACTTTATTCATTTATACCAATGGAGCTGTTCATATATGCAACCCTATGCTTATGCATTTGCAGGATAAGGCATGTATTTGAACTTCATGAACAAAGAATAGAAGTTTCATCTCTTTCCTCAGGATGTTATCCTCATTGCTGCTTGAACTCAGTATTTCATATGACATAATTTATTCTCATTGTGACCCAAGAATATGTTAATGTCAGCTGACAAAGCAGAGAGTCTATGGGAATCTCCTGATTCTGGTATGTATGTTCTAGTTCACCAAAGAATGTCATGTGAGATTTCAAACAACAGCTGGTGTCACCCTGGTCATTGATATCCCTGTGAAATGTGTGTACAAATACTAAGTAAGGAGTTAGTATGTGTGCTGAAATATGTTCTTCAAGTCTGTAAGGTAGTGCTCACCTGCAAAGATGAAAAATAGGTTTTCTGCCAGACAAGAAATGTTTACTCCCCTATCTGTTGACATGTATATCGAATATTGTCTCATTTACAACAGGCTATCACCATTCCAAGCTGAATTTTACAAGCTGATGTGTTCTGTTCTTTTGGGAATAGGAGGCCTGGTAATTCTGGGTGCCTTCACTGTAAGAGGGGCTGGACAGTGTAGGGCACGCTCTGAGGATTGGGGGTTTGGTGTGTGCCTATGACTGCCTGTACAGAGAGAGTCAGGTCTGCAGAGGCCTGAAAGGTAGTACTTGTGCTGCCAGAGGCTGGTGGATTCAGGAAGCTGATCTGTAGCATGCACAGACAAGACTGCCTCATGCTAAAGGCAGATGGTGGTGAGGGGCCCTCCCATCCCTGGGTACGCGTTGAGAGCTTCACAGTCATCTTTCATATATGCTATATTCCTACAAGCAGTTGTGAAAAATATATATATTTTTCCTCTCAAAAATTGATTTTCTTCCAATATCCTCCTTTCCACCCTCCAAGAAATCATTTTGGGGCTTAGATCAAGCCTTGAAAGTTTTCAGCAACAAGGAATATATTTTCAGAAAGTTATGAACAAGTGAAACAGGGGCTTCCTAATGTGAGTGAGGTTTCCACCCCAGCTACAGTAACCCCCATAGTATAGGCATTCTCTGATTAAGGAACAATTTTCAGCTGCAAAATTACATTCCATATCAGAAAGTTCCATATGTTCTGTGTTCTGATGTTCTTAATTTTTTTAAAAAAAATAATTGAGTGTCTCAGGCCTGGTCTACACTGGAGAGGGCGGGGATCGTGACATAGCTGAAGTTGACAAACTTAATTCTACTTACAGTGGTGTTTTCACTGTGGTAAGTTGACGGCTGACGCTCCCCCATCAACTCCGCTTCTGCTTCTCGCTCCGGTGGAGTACCGGAGTCGATGGGAGAGCACTCGGCGGTCGATTTATTACGTCTAGACTATATGCGATAAATTGATCCCCGCTGGATCGATCACTGCCCGTCAATCCAGCGGGTAATGTAGACAAGCCCTTAGAAAGGTGCCAGATTGGCAATCCTGTTGACTAAAGTCATGTTTGTTCATAGAAGGTACCAGCAGTTCAGTAATACTCCACACTACCTCATCATTGTACTTTGGTCCTGAGCTTGATGATCCACACAAAGGAATGAGAAATCTCAATATCTATATACTTTTAATGCTTGGCCTCTCTTCTCAGAATGCCAGCAAGGGTCCAATTAATACCCACTGAAATGGTGGGTTTTATAATAGGGACATCAAGGAATAGAACATAAACCACTATTTCAAGATCACCAGACAGCCCATACTGAAGTTTAATTACTGCTGACTTGGGTTGAATCTGAACATGTGTCCGTGAAATGAAAGACACAGTAGCTTATTATCAATCCACTGTGCAATCCTATTTCTTACCTCCTCTGTGTTTTTACAGATTTTAAGCCCTTAATTGAGGTATGTGGCTATGTTCATGGCTGTCTCTGTGACCCTCATCCTGGAAAGTATCTTTGCCCTGACACCATCTGCCATTTAAGGGTTCCATTCTCACAGCTTATGTTCATTGTTAACCGGAACTTTTACTGTGGTGACCCCGAGGTGTGGAAATTGCCTCACCTCCCGCAGGTTTACCCAGGTCAGCTCATCAACTTTTAAAATATGCCTAAAAGCTCTCCTTCTCTGAGCTTTTTCTGTATGATGAGAATTGGCCCTTGTTCTTTTGGTCTTTCCTCATTTTAATGAATGTATGTGGTTTTCACACAATATATTATGTTATAAATATACTGATTTTTATTTGTTGGAGCAGCAGCTCTCTGGGGCTGGGCTGCTTTATAAGTTTTTGATTAGTGATTCACATTTAAATGATAAATTACACAGCAGATTCACAAAAGGGGTATGTTTGGATTTTTGAACTTCAGTAAATATTTCCTAGTGATCAGTATCTAATTGCTATTCCCTAATCTACTTGATGTGTGAAAATAGTTTTAGATCTTTATTTTTAAATCTTTCCACAATCTACCAGTCCGTCTTCTATTTGCACAGTAACATAGTGTATGTCTCAGCAAACACATTTCTTCCTTACATGTTTCTTTACCTGTTCTCTACAGAAAAGTAAATTCCTGTAACAAAACGGTAGCTACTTGTGAACTTCATGATAGCCTCTATGCCACTACCACAAGCACTCATAACTTCCTGTTGTAAGGTTCCACTAGATACTTAACTGAACGCTCCCGTTGAGATGGGAAGCGCCCTCAGTATTTTGCAGGACTGAGCATAAGGCCTACTACTTGAACTAAAGGAGAAAAAATGGTTACCTACCTGTAACTCTTATTCTTTGAGATATGATGCAGCCCTGTATTCTACTTAGGTGTGTGCACACCCAGCACACCAGACCTAGAGTACTTTGACTAGCAGTACCCATATGGGGGCACGTACACCCTGACGCCCTACCCTCTCCCCTTGCCATATAAGGGCAGTGTCACCCCAACCCCTTCAGTTCCTTCACATGAATGTCAGAACACATACACCAATGCAGAGGAGATGGAGGGTGGGTCCCCTACATCACATGTCGAAGAACAAACAGTTACAGGCATGGCTGCATCTTCGAGAAGATGGCCGGAAACGGTGAACCGCAGCCGCTGGGAGCTGCAGGGGGCCGTGTCTGTGGACAGTCAACATAAACAAAATGTCTCACAGCCCGCCAATGGATTACCCTGATGGGCTGTGTGCCGAAGGTTGGCGACCCCTGTTCTAGGCAAAGTTCTCCAGTGCCAATGTACTGGATGTGCCCATACCTAAGTAGAATGTATAGCTGCCTCTGCTCAAAGAAGAAGATCCATTAGCTGTTAGCAGTAAAAGGCCTATAACACATACAGGAGAGTAGTGCTGATTCTAACTACTAGAGGGCAATAATATTTGTAGACACTGGGCAGTTTGTTACAGTACTCACCAAAGAAAGAACTGGGGAAAAGATGGTGTCAAAATTATTTTCAAATCTCACCCAGATTTAGCACACTCTGCAGTATGATCTTTACAGATCCTAGCTCCGGTTCTTCATATAAATTCTAACTTGACAGGAAACCCTTTACCTGTAGGAAGACCATTAATACTAATAATGTGTATTTAATCAACGGTTTCTTAGACAAATATTAACTCTGATAAATTTCCCTTTGTTACCAGTACATGCTAATCCCTTCATAATGTAATAAAAGCTATTTCATCTATGTTATTCAAAAAGACATTAAAGAAAAATCAGTAATTAGCAGCTGTTAATAACACATTGATATTACATCCTAATTGGGAATAAAGACTGGTATATCCTGTTAGATATTCCTATTTATTTATCTATACCTATCTAAATATATACTTGTTTAGTAAGAATTTTTGTGTGGCCCAAACAATTATTTTTCATATAGAATCAATCTGTCAATTTATGTATGTCAATAAATAGAAAGGAAGACAAATTTAATACATAAAACAGTGCCATAAAATGTCAATATCAAAGACACTTGGGGAATTCTCTCCCCTTGTCCTCTCCCAAAGCCTATGCAGTAGATAAGACAGGGATAGGTAGATTGGGGGCATGGCCAAAGCATGCTCATCCCCAGTTGGCAGAGTCTCTTGGGAATTGTTCCCGACTGGCATAAATTAGAGTAGCACTCTGGCTGCTCTACTCTGTATTGGATTAGGATGGAGCCAGGCAGAATATCAGAGAGTCATAATAGCAAGACGGCTCTCTTGGCTGCACTGTGCATAATCTGAGCGCAGAATCTGGCCAATAGTTCTCATCTTGCTATGAGAATTTACATATAGTGTCTTGCATGCTACCATGAGATTATTCAGTTAAATTCTTCTTCTTCACAGCCTGTATTTCTTCTACACTAGTGAGAACATCAATAATCCTTTTACTTGTACTATAAATCATTATTACATTTTTTGAACCACTAGGAAAAAAGTCCTACTTTTTTGTATTAAATAAATATAGCACACTGTGAAATTGGCAAAACAAACGATTAAAAAAGTCCACTTTCAAATTAGTCTACTGCTGCAAGTTTTATTATTATTATTATTTACCAGTCTAGTTTTGAAAGTGAATTTTTAAATACATTTGTAAATATAGATCTTCTTTAGAAAGCAGATTTATGAGCAATACTATTTATGGAATGAGCATATCTAAATGAGGTATGTCCTCAGGTAACTCCAGTGTAGCATCTCTGACTTTTCAGTTTCAGTCTTACTTGGTTAGGGAAAGCTTTTTCTTCTGCCACTCTAATTATCTGTCTTGAGTCTTGCATTACACCATCAGTTTAACTTTTTGTGACATGCCCCCTTTAGTAGCCCCCTGGATAATCGCAGCCCAAACAATTGTGCAGCCACCATGTACCATGCAGAGCCACCCTGCTCTCCCAGCTTGTTCAAATCTACTTTAAGTTATATAGGTTTATGTATCACATAAGTAGATGGTAGAAACCAGAATGACTTATTATCTGTCTGTGATATTTCTATGGTCCCTATCTCATTAGTATTTAAGGACTGGTCTTACACCTAAAACTTAGGTCAACCTAGCTACATGGCTCAGGGGTGTGAAAAATTCACACCTAAGCCCCAGAGTAGACAGTGCTAGGTCAATGGAAGAATTCTTCTGTCAACCTAGATACGACCTCTGGGAAAGGTGGATTTACACAATGATGGAAGAACCCCTTCTGTCGCTGTAGTATGTGTCCACACTACAGCACTGTAGCTATGCTACTGTAGCATTTCTAGCGCAGACATATTCTACGCTCTATGACTCCCATTCATATATTGACCGGCTACTACAGGTTTAAATGTACTTAACACCTATTGCTAGTAAGCAATATGCTAAAATAATAGGGTATTTACAGATTAAAGAAAAGTAGTAACATTTAAAAGTCTAACAGTTCCCACCTGATCAGGGCTCTTCCTGGCAGTATGTGTGGCTGAGCCAGAAGTCATTCCTAAAGAATAAGCATTATGAAGAAGAAATTCCTCTCAGAAATTCCCCACCTGCAGTGTGCTCCTGCCTTTTCAGAACAATGGAAAAGACTCACCCAACCTGTTGGCTTTAAAACTGAAACTAAACATTCTCATCACCATCCCAGAAATATTGTGTTTCCACGGTCACTGTTCCTGATTGGCTGCTTTCATTATTCTATAACACACATAACTCAGAGAGTTCTTAGAACATTGTCACATGATGCAGGACATCTTTCTTCGCAACATCTGCTTACCTGAGCCATCAGAATGTAGGAACCATGGGCTAAGAGAGCCAGAACAATGCTGAAGCATTAGGAAAATTAAAGGGAGGTAGCAGGGAGGGACATCTGTCAGACCACAGGAAACCAAGAAGACTAGAGGACAAAGAACTACTTTTTGTCATTAAAATTGACAAAGAAAAATGTGTTCAATAGAGTTAAACCATCTTCACCACAATATTACAGTCTAGGAATACGAAAATAACATAGTAAGATAAACATCTTCCTTGTGATGGCATCACTGAAATGAACTGAGTTTGATTTTTCTCAGCTCAGGACACAGTAGACAGAGTACTTTATTATGGCACCATAATTTACTGGAGCAGTGCTATGTTCAGGAAGGACCCAAGACCAAGCTAATGAGCAAAGAGGGTGCAGGGCCATGGCCCTGCACTGCTTTTCTCATCAGCCAATACTTTCAAGGGACATGACTTAAGGTTCCAAAGTGAAATATGCAAAAGTCTGAAGTTGGCAAGTGAATATGTAACCTTAACTCTGCCCACTTGGGCATGTACATGTACATACACTCTTTAGTTACATGACCACATACTTTTTTTCAAATAAAAATATAATACTTTTCTACAATTTTTGTTACACTCATGTAGCATCCCATGTTATAGGACAGAGCAGGAATTCTAGACGGGCTAAAAGTGTATTAGATGGACAAAATTATACAATTGAGCAATCTTTATGGTTTCAATCCTGTACAACTGAGGCCTGTGGAGGGGTTATAATTGATTTATTTGTAAATGCTGGCTGTACATATAGTTGGAATTTTTTGTTTACTTTAAGAATAATAAAGTAGGACAGATGGAGGAGTAGGTAAAAAATTGAAGGAGTTTTTGTCCCAGAGCTTGAAAATCCTGATGGTGAGCCTGTTTGCTTGAGAAGCACTTTTTAAACTACCGGAATAATTAATTATTCTTCTGCCGTATGTCTGTGTCCAAAGAAAACAATATTGCTCGTGTAAAAAAATAATAAATTTTTTAGAAAAAAAGTTATCATATGAAACATCAAAGTCACTAGAACAGGGGTGGGCAAACTTTTTGACCTGAGAGTCACATTGGGTTTCCGAAATCATATGGAGGGCCAGTTAGGGAAGGCTGTGCCTCCCCAAACAGCCAGGTGTGGCACAGCCCCCGCCCCCTATCCAACCCCCCCTGCTTCTCGCTCTCTGATGGCCCCCCCGGGAGGGACTCCTGCCCCATCTAACCCTCCCTGTTCCCTGACGGCCCCCCGGGACCCCTGCCCCATCCACACATGCCCCCCCTCTCGGTCCCCTGACCTCCCCCAGACCCCCCATCCCTAACTGCCCCCCACCACCCCATCCAACCCCTCTCATTCCTGACTGCCCCCGGAACCCCCACCCCTAACTGCCCCCCACTGCCCCATCCAACCCCTCTCCTTCCTGACTGCCCCCCTGGGGACCCCTGCCCCATGCAACCACCCCTTCTCCCTGTCCCCTGACTGCCCCCCCAGAACCCACACCCCTAACTGCCCCCTGCTGCCCCATCCAACCCCTCCTCTCATTCGTGACTGCCCCCCGGGACCCCTGCTCCCATTCAACCCCCCTATTTCCCACCCTCTGACCATCCCGCCCCCTATCCACACCCCTGGCCCCTGACCACCCGCTGAACTCCCCTGCCCTCTATCCAAACCCCCCCCACCCCCCCGCATTCCCCGCCCCCTTACATACTGCCTAGAGCACCAGAGGCTGGCAGTGTGGCTGCACCAGGACAGGCAGCCGCGCCGTCTGGCTGGAGCCAGCCACGCACTGCGGAGTGCAGAGCACCGGGTCAGGCCGGACTCTGCAGCCCCGCCACCCAGAGCATTGCACCGGCAGCGCAGTGAGCTGAGGCTGCAGGGGAGAGTGAACAGCAGGAGAGGGGCCAGGGGCTAGCCTCCCGGGCCAGGAGCTCAGGGACCAGGCAGGAGGGTCCCGCGGGCTGTAGTTTGCACACCTCTGCACTAGAGTCTACTGTGCATTATATTATATTATTAGTATCTTTTCTATGTACATTAAATTCAGTACCTTGCTCACGCACATTTTGCAAGGGCAATGAGGGGATGATGGGTGTGTGCCCCTGCCCTCTCCTCCGGTCAGCTCCCTCCATCCACCTGACTTCACAGTTTTTCCCCATGTGCACCGTGCTCTGCAAGGCCTAGAGAATGCAAGGGGGATAGTGCCTTGGAGGCACTTCTTTGATCTCAGCAGCACCTGGTGGGAGCACAGCACTGTTGAAAATCAAACTCTTTATTTACATACCTAAATATGGATTTAGAAGACTGAGTTCAGGCTCCTAGTTTTGAAAGAGCTTTGCCCCCGTCTTTATAGTATGTGGAAGGTATGGATGGGGTCATATTGGCCATACTTTGAATGGGATTTGGCAGAGGATTGCCATCTGGTGATGGAGTTGGCGTGGGTAGACATATCAAATATTATTCAGCCACATATTACTGTGTGGCATTAATATTCCTATTATTCAGCAAATGTAATAATGTTTAGCTCTTCCTTTCTCTAACATTTACATCTATCAGTAGTTTGTTGTTTACCTTTGACTCCCTCTTCTGGCTCTTCAGTAGCATAACACAAAACTGGTAGATCCTACATCAGCAGTGCATTTTGTGTGTTCATTCTTAATTTCTTGGTGTCAGTGGATATTTGTAAAAACTTAAATTTTAAGTATGACCTCTCTTATTTTGCCTAGCTTCACAACCCCAGAAGTCTCCCTGACTCACCTTATGGATGACCTCCTTTATTTCAGATTCTGCCAGTCCTGAACTGAAATGATCTTTCTTAGTGAGACAAGGTGGGTAGGGTAATATCTTTTAGTAGACCAACTTCTAATGGTGAGAGAGAGAAATTTCTGAGCTTACACAGAGCTCTTCTTCAGTTCTGTGTAAGGTCGAAAGCTTGTCTCTCTCAAAGATGTTACATCCCCCAGCTTGTGTCTTTAATATCCTAGGACCAATATAGCTACAGCAACACTGCATACAACAATGGATGCTCTTTCTTTGCTTTCTCTCTCCTAGCAGACTTTAGCTATTCTGTTAGGAAATGTAATATATATTTGTTTGTGTTCAGTATTCCATTTCTAGACACTAGTCAGTTTTATCATGCATTTGTGATCTCTCCAGTAACCTGCTGTAATTGTTCTGAAAACTTTGATGTTCATTCTCAGTTTTGTGAATTTCACACACAAACACATGAAAAAAAGCCACTTACTCCCTGCATAGAGAACTATATGGTGGGGTTTTAACCGAAGATTGCAGAGAGGATGAGGAATAGGGCCAGGAGCTCCACAGCAGCAGCATTTCTGAAGGGATTACGATGACCCACCAGAATCCTTCCAGTGGCTCTGAGGAAGCGCATACTGGAGTAGGAGAATTTCCCTCTTCTAAAGGAAGCATGCACTGCATCCTGATGTCAGTTCAATGACTGATGTTGGTATCTTTCTCAGCTTTCCTGCTACAGAGCTGGACTGCAGGTCCTTGTGCTCAAGGGGGGCAGAGTTTGGGATTGTGGCTGAACCCTGAGCTTGAGTGCAAAGAAAGTAAGTAAGGGTATGTATCTAGGTATCTACAATAAGCTCCTCTCATTATTTTGTAAGGTTCCTTGCACTCTCTTACCTAGTCCCTTTTCACATCCATGCAGGGCCATCACAACCTAGCCCACTGTGTTGCAGAGTGAGTCTTATACAGTTTGAATGACATATAAGCGCAGACAGAGTTTAAGCATGGATCTGCTGCCAAAAGGAAAGATGATAAAAGTCTCTTCTAGGACACACACAGCCTGGCAGATGGAAATAAACATGTAAGGACTTAGCCCTCTTAGAAGCTTTGGCCTCACAGGTTGTGAGACAATGCCAGGTTAATTACAAGAGAAAAGTCACAGGAACTGATCCTTATTAAAGAAAGATACACGCCTATTTTTCATTTTTAAAATTTTAATAAAAGAATACAGTTGATACAAAAGGTAACAGATGATAGTAATCAGCAGTTATAAAGTGAAACAACTATTTGCCTCAGTGATAAACCTTTCCAAATGTTTGCCAGTTAATAGGAATAATCATTTTATATTCAAAGACACAATATTATGAAATGCTAAACTCCTCCAGAGACACCTCCATTAATTTCAAGGGAGCTGAGGGCATACAGCACCTCAGAGGACTACACCCCTTTATGTGTTTTATTAGTATTCAATGAGTTCAAGTTAGTACATGGTTAATATAATTGTAAGTGGCAGTAGGATCCAAGAGCTCACCAAGGACACAAAAGGCTAAATTCTGCTCCCAGTTACACAGGAGCTTTACCTGTGTAAGTGGAAACAGAACTTGGCCCACCCCAAAGGATAAAATCCTGCTGTCAGATTTGCACTTATCTGCAGTGCAGATCTCTCTTGGGAGTTATTCACCATATGGGGCCCCAACAGACATCAATGAGAGCTTTTGGGGGGAGGCTTGAACAGGTTTGGACCTAGGTTTTTGTATGATGTAACTTATGGGTCTCCAACCAAGTCCCTGTCAAGTGGGTGGGGCCCCTCACGTCTGATACCTGTTTTTCTGATACTCAACCTTTCCTTGCCTCTGTAAGAATTGAAATTGGAGGAAGCTAATCAAACTAAAAAGAAGGCAGCTCTTCACCAATTATTAAAATACTAGGGTCAGGCGTTACACATTTGGATGGTCGGTATGGAAAAGGTCCAACAGGGATTTGAAAGGAGGTTGTCAGTTCTTCTCCAGGTACCTGATTCTTCATAAGTGTGGGGCCTCTATGTGAACGGGCCCCTGAGCAGCTGTCCATGCCAAAAGGTCTCTGTGGGCCCCACAGGTCAATTTCCAAGGAAGATCCACAGTGTGGATAAGTTTGGTTTGATCTGGCAGAAGGATGTCTGGACTGGCATGTTTGCCTCTGGCTTTGTGCTACCTGATCTATTTTTTTCTTTTTAGGATGCACCTTACAGATTAGTTTTAGAGACCTGTCACAGAGCAGTAAGAACCCACTCAACAGCAGCAGGAAGACAGATATAAGCCCCACAGGAATAGCAGCTCCAACTTTCTGAGACTTTGGAGTGGAAGGCAAGTGGTAAGAAGGAGGGAAGGCAATACTATGATTTTTCATTATGGAATGTAAATTCCAGCTTACTGGAATTAAGATAAAAACACTTGACGTGATGTTCAAGAGCCCCGCAGTTAGAACAAAGACTAAGATGTATTGTTTCTTAAGCTCTTTCTTATAAACATTCCACAAAGTAAAGAGGGTGGTACCTATAGCTACAGCTTCCATGATAATCGCTAACATCAGAAGATCTTGGGCAACAAAAATTTCTGAGGGGATGAAGGTGTTCTGAGGAGTGAATCTTTGACAGAGCATTAAGGAAGAGCCATTGGCAAGTTCAGGGTTAAGAGTAAAGCAGACCTCCCAGATTCCGATCCAGATGGTGCCAGAGGAGATGATGGTGGTGTTGTCCACATGCCACACTCTCCATTGTATAAATCCTATTGAAATAACACACAGAATCCAGCCTAAAACGCTCAAAACAAAGCCAAATAGTTGAATGTGAGAAGTGATGACCAGGGATTTCACAACCTGGAGATTTTCAACTTCTGTCACAGCTCTGTCAGGTGCACTATCAGCCATGCAGACAATTTCAGGTTCTCTGAAAAACACCAACATATACACAAGCATACATGGATTGGAGTGCATGTAGTACATACTCAGCCATCCGTCTAGATTTATTTACCATTATCATCACTGTGAGAGCTGAGCTTCTAACCAGAGACACCCCCAATCATTTAGAATTAGTTCAACATTAAAACTTAATTTCCTCATGGTGTCATGCTGATTCGTAAAAGTTGTAGTTCAGGATTTTAATGCCCCCATTCTCCCCTATGGACTAGGCTCCCAGACCCAGTAACATTTCCTACAATGCACCTGCAGTTATGTGGCTCCTAGGATGCACCACACAGCTTGGTCAGAAGGGAGATGATGTCCTCCAGGGAGCTCAGCCATTAGGAGAAAAAGGGGAGCCTGAATTACAGTTTCCATAAGGCAATGTGACACGATAAGAAAATGTAATGTAATATTGAAATGACTCAGAATTAAGTTCAGTTCACTCAGGTCAGTTAAAAAAAAAACAAAATATTCCAATTTGCGTGGAACCAACCTGAAACAAAATGTTTTGTTTAGGTTTTCCTGATAGAAAAATCAAAAAAATTCAGAAAAATTGAAATTTTTCTGTGGAAAACTGCATTTTCAGTTGAAAAATCATTTTGATGGAAAATTCCCCACCTGGTGTACTCAAATGTCAAAAAATTCCAAAGCTAAGTTTGCTTGTGTAATCTTGACTTATGATATACAGTATTATTGAAGTGGCGTTGGTCCCAGGAAATGAGAGAGACAAGATAATATCTTTTACTCGCCCAATTTTTGTTGGTGAAAGAGACAATCTTTCAAGCTACACAGAACTCTTCTTCAGGTTATGATGGCAGTCATTATGATATTCATCTAATTTTACCTCATCATTCTATAGATGAATATCTAGTTACTCCTTCCTACATTAATATTCTTTTCATGTATAAACAGTAGAAAAAAGCAATTTTAGAACTCTTAAGTATCACAATCCACTGGTTAGTCCCTGATCTATTTGCAAAGTGATTTTTGAAGGCAAAATAACCTAATGTATTCACTTCCTCACATACAGTAGTATGTGTGTTGTGTACAAGAAATTAAGCTACTTACAGTACCTCAATATTGAAGGAAGTGTTTACTAAGAAGGGTTGGCTGAAACATTTTAAAATATCAGGCAGACACAGCATACTCTGGAATGTGATTTCTTGAGTTCCTCGCTCCACTTCTTCATTTTCAGATGTAACCTGATAGGCTTCTCGTTTCCTGTGGGAAGAAGATGAAATATGCATTGGTACTAGTAGAGTTTATCAATTATTTCTTGAGAAAAATTGTTCAAAATATTGTTGGGGCATTTTCATTTTCTGAAAACTAAGGGAAACTAGGGACTGTTAAACTGGTATTATATTTAAATGCCCGTGGCTGAGAAATCAGTCATTTGAAGTTGCTAATGACTACACTAGTATTAAGTTCCCATGGGGAATCAACACTGGGCTAGTTTGTTAAGTTTTCTGAATTTTATATTTGTAAATTGCAGGTATGCTTGTGAAATTGGAATGTAATGTGTGACCCTGTTCTCCTTTATGAGACTATGTAACCAGTCTATTAATCAATTGACTGATAGCAGAGCTATAAACAAACCAAAGTTAAAGAGCATCTTGGTATCTTAGGTCACAATTCTGAAGTCACCATTCCATTAAAGTGGCTAGTTTTCCTTACTGTCATTTCTGCCTTGATTGCCTGATTCTTTTGTTTTTCATGACTTTGGATAATTCAGGCTGGTATGGGGTTTCCTTCACACCTGTCACCAACCAGCCCACGATAAGGTGGATAGGCAATAGCACCCTGTGCATTGGAGGTGACAGCAAAAGAGACTCCATTATCTCTGTCTTAGTGGTCTCTGTATTAAACAAGACAGCCTAAGCTATTGTTAATAGACAGGAAGAAGGTTGGTATCAAAACTGTAAACTGTGGAGGGGGCAGAATCACAGGGCTTCTCCTTCATTTCCCACTGAGGCACTGAACATTGAAAAAGTACACCAGCTTCTCTTTCTTGTATCCATATCGAAGCCTTCACCACCCCCACAAGTCTGGATCAGAGCAATAATTTGACACAAAGGGTAGACATACTACCTGTGCCAGAGTAGACATCCAATCCACTTGTCTTAGAGTGCCTTGAAACATTAATGAGTACATCAAGATTGGATGTACAGACACAGATGTTCAGAAAGCCTTTGACAAGGTCCCTCACCAAAGGCTCTTAAGCAAAGAAAGCAGTTGTGGGATAAGAGGGAAGGCCGTCGCATGCATCAGTAAACTAGTTAAACATAGGAAACAAAGGGAAGAATAAATGGTCAGTTTTCAGAATGGAGAGAGGCAAATAGTGGTATCCCCAGAGAGCTGTACTGGGACCAGTGCTGGTCAACATATTCGTAAAAGATCTGGAAAGAGGGTGGCAAAAATTGCACATGATACAAAATTACTCAAGATAGTTAAGTCCAAAGTAGACTGTGAAGAGTTACAAAGGGATCTCACAAAACTGGGTTACTGGGCAACAAAATGGCAGATGAAATTCAGTGTTGATAAATGCAAAGTAATGCACATTGGAAAACATAATCCCAACTATATATACAAAATGATGGGATCTAAATTAGCTGTTATCACTTAGGAAAGAGATCTTGGAGTCATTGTGTATAGTTCTCTGAAAACATCCGCTCAATGAACAGCATCAGTGAAAAAAGCCAACAGAATGTTAAGAACCATTAGGAAAGGGATAGATAATAAGACAGAAAATATCATAATGCCAATATATAAATCCATGGTACGCCCACCCTTGAATATTGCATGCAATTCTGGTTGTCCCATCTCAAAAAAGGTATTTTAGAATTGGAAAAGGTACAGAGAAGGGCAACAAAATGATTAGGGGTATGGAACAGTTTCTGTATGAAGACAGATTAAAAAGACTGGGACTTTTCATCTTGGAAAAGAGATAACTAAGGGGGAATATGATGGAGGTTTATAAAATCATGAACAGTATGGAGAAAGTGGATAAGGAAATGTTATTTACTACTTTATATAACACAAGAAGTAGCCATCATCCAAGGAAATTAATAGGCATCAGGTTTAAACAAACAAAAGGAAGTACTTCACTCAACATACAGTCAACCTGTGGAACTCTTTGACAGGGGATGTTGTGAAGGCCAAAAGTATAACAGGGTTCAAAAAAGAACTAGATAACTTCATAGAGATTAGGTCCATCAATGGCTGCTAGCCAGGATGGGCAGAGCTACAAGCCCATGCTCTGAGTGTCCCTAGCCTCTGTTTGCCAGAAGCTGGGAGTGGACAACATGGGATGGGTCACTTGATGATTACCTGTTCTGTTCATCCCTCCTGAAGCTCCTATCTCTGGTCACTGTTGGAAGACAGGATACTGGGCTAGATGGACCATTGGTCTGGCCAAGGATGGCCATTCTTATGTTAATAAGAAAGGAAATGATGATGGAAAGTATAAGAGGAGGTACTTGGGCTCCTCAGCCGTGGTGGCAAATGCTGCCTTCTGATTAAGGGAAGTAATCAAAATTATATGCTAGGAACTAGGGCCCAGATCCTCAAAGGTATTTAGATACCTATTTCCCATTGTACTCAATAGAAGTTAAGTGTCTAAACACCTTTGAGGATCTGAGCCTAGAAGTATTCATTATTAATTAAGTATGGTTAACTATTTAGCTTGTAGGAATATGGACTAATGGATAGCACACTACATTGGGAATCAGGAGACCTAGGGTTTATTCCTGGCTCTGCCAATAGTTTTCTGGGTGATACTGGGCAAGTCATTTCCCCCTCTGTGCTTCAGTTTCCCCATTTGTAAAGGGGGGGATAATGATACTGACCTGCTTTGTAAAGTGTGTTGAAGATCGATTGAAAAAAAGCACTGTATACGAGCTAGGGATTATTATTAACTCTCAAAATGTGCTGGGTGCCTTCCATTCACAAAGACAGATGTAGTCTCTATCCCAAAGAGCAAGCAGCCTTTTCTTAATTCAATTTTGAGGGCTGAAACAATTGCATTACTACAATTACAGTACTATGTTTACTTTCATTAAATTACGATGTGGCAGACCAAAACACAATTACTGTACTTAGCACTATCACTAAACTACACAGTAAAATAATAGGCTATTCACACACTTAAGAGAGTATGCAGATTTTCCAGGTGGTCAAGACTCCTCTTTGACTGTTTCGGTAGCAGAACAAACAAATATTGCTGAACAAGAACTCTCCTAAACTGTTAATTCTAGAATTTAAAGCTAAACATTCTCATACCATAAATCTTGTTTCCATGGTTATTGTTTGTAACTAGCTCATTTGATAATTCTATAACATACACACTTCAGAATGCTCTAGAACCTTGCCACATGAGGGGGGGCAGCCTTCGGTGTGACATCTGCTCACCTGAACTCTTTAAACGGTAGTAACCATTGTGGGAGAGGTGGTGAGAGACTGAATAAATGTTCGACAGAATAACAGTTATAGTCCATTCTTCTTTATCTCCGCTAAAAGCTGTTTGTGTGCAGAAAACAAAATTGTGCATTGTCTCCGTTATGGATCTGGAAAGTATAAGTTATATGCAGCTTGACACAACACAATTATTTGGCTGGCTCTTTGGAAGCTTCCTGCTGCTGTTCGGGCTCTTCAGAAATCCCTTAGGTCATATACATGTTCATGCATCTGACCCAAGGCAGCCTATAATTAATCTTTCCTGTCTCTTAAATGATAACAACATGAGTTTGAATCCAAGATCTTCTGCACTACAACACAGACCACTATCACTTGAGCTAACCAAGTAACTCCATTAGTTTACTGCAGTGTACTGTTATCATTCTGCCAGCATGTTACAGTTACAAAACAGTAAAGATAGTCTTCATCAAGACTGTAACCCAGACAATAAATAGAAAATGAAAAATGGCTCTCTTCCTACTGGCAGAGTTGTTACGGAGGTCTAAAACCCATTGCCAAATTACAATTCCAGGAATCTTCCTTGTTTAACAATTTCACTCTGATTAGAAGCAAAACTCTCAGTCACAACTTACCTAATTGTAGAAAATTCCTTACTCAAAACATCCTTCAGGACAAATGCCTTTTTGTTGCCACACTTTTATTCTGCTGGAATCCCAGTGAAAATAGAAAGTATTTCCCTTAATAATAATCTTCCTACCCTATCTCTTTTTATTATAGAACTAAAATCTAGAGGAGAGGATTTTCCCAGCCAAAAGTCTGTCCCATTACACAAATAAATAAAATAAAAAAGCAGATGGGGAAAATATCCCTTCTCATATTTAGAAACACATTACTCATTAAGTGATCAGCAAACTTTCATAGATTGTAAGGTCAGAAGGGACCACCATGATCCCATTTAAAACAAGCCAGAGGAGTTCCCTGAATAAATTCCTATTTGAAATTAATCTGATCTAGTTGAGTTAGCCTCTTGTTAATCAGCTCAAAGCTCTCAAACGTCAGAGAATTTCTTTAGGGCCCTGTTGCACATTTGACAGGCATTAAAGGCTAAATTCAGACTATATGTAAGCAGGCACAAACTGAAATATTTTGAATATAGTTGTGTATGCCAGGGGCTTGATCATCAGCTGATGTAAATTAATGTAGCCTCATTGACTTCAGCTGAGAATCTGGACACAGTTATTTATTTGACTCAAACCAGCCTGTTCTAGAAGCAAACTGTAGCTCTGAAACGGTAATATCTTTGTTTTCTGTGTACAGCATTTTTGAATTTCTAAGACCTCTGCCTGTGTAGACACTGCATTTATTCTGCACTCAGAGTGGATGCAACCTGTTATCCAGTGCAGACCCTCATGGAGACATTCTGGGCTGGATTCACAAAGGGACTTATAAATCTAACTGCCATTTTAGGCACCTAACACCAATATTTAGGTGCCACCAGCATTCACAATCCCGTGCTCAGCTGCCACTTTACTCTAGAGGTGCCTAAGTGTCTACAGCACTTAAATTTCAGCAGGTGAGTCCGTGTGCAGGTGTATAGGTGCACAGTTAAGCTGGAACACCACTCAGCAGCTGGGTATCTAATTCATCTCTAAATCCCAGCAGGATTCACAAAATAGGCATTCCCCCACTTATCTTTCCTTTGGGGCCTGACTCAGTAGCCATGCTATGAGCATGCATACACCCCTACAAAATGACCTGCGAAGGGAGTAGGCTGTAGGAGACCTCAGTTCAATTTCCTCCTCTATCTGATGTGGAAAAGGGATTTGAACTGGGTCTACCTCCTCTTGGGAGAGAACCAAACCACTGGGCTAGAGGATATAAGTGGGAAACCACCACTTGCTCCTTCAGCATTTCTTGCAAAAAAATGGCTCAGCACCTAACTTCAGGGGACAGTTGATGGCTGTGAACTCCAACTGGAGATAGGTGACTCCCTCTAATCCAGTGTTAGGCACTTAACTCCCTTTGAGGGCCCCACTCCTGTTCTCAGCATTTACTACTGGTTAGCCTAGGCAGCTCACCACTCAATGTACCGGCTTCTGTGATTCCCATTCTTAGGAACCTAACTCTCCTTATGCAAAGCACAGGGAGTCTGGGTACCTACATCATGGCTGTGAATTGCACTAAGCGGCAGGGTACCTAAAAGTTAGGTGCTGCAACACACAGCGCTGCAGTGACCAAGTCCCTTTGCAAATCTAGCCCTATGTTTTTTTTCTTTTTGTTCTTTTCTTTAATAAAAAATAAGTTCATTTTAAACTAAATGGATGCTCTTTGAATATGGAAAAACACAATGTGATGTGTGCTCTTAAGATAAAAGGCAGCCCTACAGCTCTGCTGCAGACACTCTTTCCAATATCTGTTTTAATAACTGCAGCCAGTTAAATGAGCAGAGTTTGCCTTGATCTACCCCAATAACTAACTGCGATACTATTAGAACCCTTTGATTGCCACAGCCTCTCAGGAATGCTGAATCACTTTGTCGTGTGCACATTCACCTTGTCACACCAGTCCAGTGGCGACAACTTATTTTTTTAAACTTTACAGGTTTTAAAATACTACTTAGAATACATACAGCACTTTCCATTTTACAAGCACTTTACAAACATTAATGAACCCTCACAACATTCCTATGATCTAGAGCAAGTCTACACTACAGCACTACATCAGCACAGCTGCACCAATGCAGCTGAGCCACTGTAGCGCATCTGGTGAAGACGATGCGCTATGCCAACGGGAGAGCGCTCACCCGTCAGCGGAAGCAATGTCGGCAGGAGATTGTCTCCTGCCGACACAGTGTGGGTGTGGACAGTGTAAAACTTGCGTCACTCATGGGGTGGCTTTTTCTCACCCCTGAGCAATGTATGTTAGGTCGACTTAAGCAGTCGTGTAGACCTGCCCTTAGATAAGTGTTGTTACCATTTTAGAGATGAAAAAAGAGAGGCAGAGACCGGTTAGGTGACTCACCCTAGGACACATAGAAGACTAGTATCAGAGCTGGCATAAGAGCAGAGCTGTTCCTAAGCCTGAGTTCAGTCACTTAAATCAATCAGCCAGACTGGGCTGACCTAAAATCCTCATTGTTTGTAAAGCCTTTTTAAAAGCATGAAAGAAATACGTTTTCTCTGTCAACGTTGTCCTTTTTCATTCGGCCACAGTAGTTTGATTTGTTGCTGGTTTTAACAACACTGTAATGAATGTTTCCCCCAGCCCTGGAATTTCTGGCTCTCTTTTTTGTTCAACATCATCTTCATCACTGAAGTCAGCAATTAATCTCTAAAGGAACAGGATTTGTTAACTCATGCTCCCTCTGCTGGCTCTTAAGTATCAGAGCATAAAATGTGATGGATACTGCATTAATAACAGATTAAGCTTGTTAATCATCTCATTATACTCAAAAAATGTGTGTCAGGATGCAAGGTGGATGGAAAAATAGGGCATTCATAGATTTGAAGGCCATAAGGGACCACTATGATCATCTAGTCTGACCATCTGCATAACAGAGGCCATAACTTCTGGTTAAACTAGCTGCACACATATCGTTTAGAAAGACAGCCAATCTTGATTTAAAGACTTTAGTGTCAGGTGTTGATTACAATAGGAAAAACTCAGTTAAATGAACAGGTCAACAATGAAAAGTTAAATACCTATTTTAAAAGAAAATAAAAACATAAAGTTCCTGTATATAGAAGGCAAATGATAGCAGTCAGCAACTGTAGAGTGAATCAACAGTTCCCTTCAATGTTAAGTCCGTAGCAGTGTCTCGTAATTATTAGGAATAACTGTTTAAGTGAAAATCACTAATCACATACTTTGTTGGTGTGCCCCTATGTTCCAATACCAACATATTAATGTCACTTCAAATCCAGAGAGCTCCTTGAACACACAAAGTCACTGGGCTACTATGTTTGTCTTGTAGCTATGCTCCAGCTTTCTCTCATGCAGCTCAAGTCTGTTATCAGAAAGCACCCGTAACATCTGGCATCACAGGATGTTTGTAAGAAAGGAAAAAGGGCCCACTCATCATCAGCAAGATGACAGACACGATCCCAACAGGAATAGCAGCACCAACTTCCTGTGCCTCTGGGCTGGAGGGCATGTAGAAAGAAAAAAGTGGGATAGCACAATTGTATGCTACAGAATAGCAATTCCAGGTCACTGGAATTAAGACACAGACACCCGTAAATATTTTCAAGATTCCCCCAGTTAGGAAAAAGCTGACAGTCTGAGTTTTGAGAAAAGAGAAAAGGAGTACTTGTGGCACCTTAGAGACTAACCAATTTATTTGAGCATAAGCTTTTGTGAGCTACAGCTCACTTCATCGGATGCATACTGTTGAGAAGAATTCCCATATAAATATTCCTCAGACCAAAGACAGTGAAAGCTTTTCCTAGTGCCCCCAGGACTGTAGCAGCCAATAAAAGGACCTGGGCAACAGAAATTTACTGGAGAATGAAGGCACCATTGAAACGGAATTTGTGACAGAACATTATTTGAAGGTCTCTGGAGACTTTGCCGTGACTGTTAAAACAAACTTTCCAGATGCCTACCCAAGCGATGCCACAGGAGATGATAGTGGTGTTACTTGTATGCCACACTCTCCACTGCACTTGTCCCATTGAGATGATGCACAGGATCCAGCCTAACGTACCCAAAGCAAGGCCAACTATCTGGAAGTGAATACTAGTGGCCAAGGAGGTCATGGTCTGGAGATCTTCAAGAAGTGCCCGGATCCTGTCATGGGCAAATGCAGACAAGTGCAGGTCCACTGAAATGAAGCAGAATATAAATAAAATAATATATTGTATTTTTATACGCACACACATTAACACATATGGGGCCAGATTTGGCAAAGCCAGGCACATGCCTAAAGGCCAAATTCATGGAGAGGCCCACGTGCTAGGCCACAATGCCACTCACTCAAATTTGGCCTGGCCGCTCCTCTGTCATGACAAAAGGAAAGCTGGGCCAAACCTGAGCGGGCAATGCAGTGGACAGCACTGCGCCCCCCGGCCGCTGCTGTGAAGCCAGGTCCTGCACCAAGGCGCCCCGCTCCTCCGGACAGGAGAGAGTTCGCTCAACTAC
The DNA here is from genome assembly GCF_965140295.1 of Lepidochelys olivacea. NCBI lineage: Eukaryota > Metazoa > Chordata > Testudines > Cheloniidae > Lepidochelys > Lepidochelys olivacea. The sequence goes on along the minus strand of NC_140411.1, from coordinate 134,435,038 downwards.
ATCTGTGTAGCGGGAGCCGGAGGTGCTTAATAGCTGACAAGTGTAGCTGTGCTGGCCTGAACAGGGTTAATATGAAAGCATCCATGTCACTAGAGCATCTAATTTAGCTGGCCAGAAGTTTGTTTGCCAAGGGCCTGATGATGAGTTAATCCAGCCCTGTGCACACATGTACATGCAACGGCCCAGTACTTGCCAGAGGTGCCAAGGGCCTCCACAGGCCTTTCTGAGGGAAATCCTGCTGCCTCTTCCCTGGGTGCCATGGCAACTAGTGGGCAGGGTTCTGAGCCAGCTGGGAAGCAGGCAAACCCAAGCGCAGGGAGTCTGGCTCTGCTTCAGCTCCACCCACATCGGAGACTTTTGGCTTTAGGAGGACAGGCTTCCTCCCTGGACACTGGAGAGCAAGTAACCAGGTACTCCACAGGCCTGCTCCTGCTCCCATTGAAATCAGTGGGAATGTTACCGGAAGAACCGGATCAGGCCCTTGTATTTTTCTTTTCAGGTCTCTCTCCATAATGTTTTCTCTCATTTCCCTCTGCTCTTTCTTCACTGTATTTTCTACCCTCTTTGAAAAGCCTCTTCTTTCTCATTTTTTTTTTTGCTCTTTCATATTCGCCCCAGCCATTGTCGTCCACCCCACTGCCATATTGTTTTTATTGATTATATGTATTATCATAGTGCCCAGGAGTCCATGCCTCTTCGCTTCCCTTCTTCTCTTCTCTATATCCCCCTGCTTCCCATAACATTCCATTTTCTGTCCACAATCCTTTCTTGTTCTGCATCTGACCCTCATTCCCAGGGACCCTTGAAATCTGTTTGCCATGGAAAAATGTGGAATGTGCTTTTTTACAGAGAATCTTAAGCTATTACATTTTGTGAAAAAAATAAAAACATAAGTAGAATCCTGTTTATCTGAGCCTCCATTAATCGCCTTGAACCACCAACTGCCCAGGGCTCAGAGCCTTGGGTGGCTGATGGTTCAGTTAATACAGAGAGCCAGATAATGGAGGCTTGAATAAATGGGGTTCTGCTGTATCAGTAAAACATTGTGTTCATCTGATACCTAATATATATTGTGGCTAGGGAAACTAAACTTCAGTGTTTCATTTTAATTGTGGAAAAAAGTGGATTTTTAGGTTTTTTTATCAGAGAATTCTGGGGGGGGGGGGGTTTATCACAGAAAACTAGGATCCCTGCTCATTATTAATATTTAGCACCACATAATGCCGTATATGCATGAATTAATTCTTCATCACTGAGGATAGCTTTTTAGTTAGGAACAATGTTCTACAGATTTATCCAAGGGCACTGGAACAATTTGTATAGTGGGAGTGCTGAGAGCTATTGAACCAAACTATAAATCCTGTACATAATGGCAACCACTTCAAGCCAGAGCGTGTGGTAGCACTCCCCACTCCGCTAGTTCCAGAATCTATGGATCTATCTTAAGCACATAGTTGGCTTCCATTCCTATAGTATCAGTGCACCTCACAATCTTTACTGTATTTATCCTCATCACACCTCCCTGAGGTAGGGAAGTACTATTACCCCATTTTACAGATGTGGAGCTGAGACACAGATTTTTAAAGGTGTTTAGGCACCTAACGATGCATCTAGTAGCCTGTAGTTACAAAAGCTTCTAGATGCATAACTCCCATTCAAATACAACTAGGAACCTATCTGCATGTTTAGGCAGCTAAATACATTTTAAAATATAGCCATAAGTGACTTGTCTAACCTCACTCAGGAAGTGTGTGGAGGACAGGGAACTGAACCCAGCTCTACCCAGCTAGCACTCTAACTATCAGACCATCCTTTCTCTCTCCAGTAAGGAGATGGGACTAAACTGAATCAGTAGGGAATGGGAATATTTTTGGTGAGAGAAAGATGGCTTTATGAACTGATGCTGTGTCTGGCAATGTTGATGGTGACATTCATAAAAGGAATCTCAGTTCAGTTTTCCTTAGTCAATATCTGAATGGACTTGGAGCCTATAATTTTCATGTCCATTAGTGTGTTATTTTAAGAGAACAATTTACCACAAGCGCATTCATTAGTTTAGTACAGAATTCCAGATATATTCTATACAAGGTAAACTTGAACATTTATTATTAGCAAAAAAAAATCTTTGTTTTGAAGTATTTTAATCTCCTAAAGTTCAGGAAATTTCATGTGGCATTTCAAAATTTTCCAGGTAAGACCAGAGTGCGTTAAGCTCTAAAATAGCCTTGTAAACTTTAAAAAAAAAAAAAAAAATCAAGAGAGAGCTTTTTAAGGAGTTTATGCCATCAAAGAGCAGGAAGGGAAGGTGAAGAATTGATCAAGGCACTAAGAGAGAGAAGGCCCTGGGATAGTTATTATAGGCTTTTGGGGCAAGGTTTGGCACACTTACTAAGGTTTCAATGGGGCTAATCATATAAATATATCCTGATCAATACAGTTGCAGAATTAAGTCATTAATTTCTAAAGCCATATTCTTTATTTCATATTCCTAAAGCAATGTATCCTTTAATAACTCCACTGTTTATTTAAGGATTCAGTTTAAGGATTCAGTGTCCTCTTTTTACAAACTTCCCAAAATTTGCTCCAGTCTGCCTCACAGGCCTGTATATCTGACCCTGCGTCTCTGCTTTTTCTCTGGTCCTTTCATACAATCTGGTGAGAGAGCCTTCTGTTATGAAACCCTTGCCATCTGAAACAACCATCTTGTGTCTCTGCATCACACCTATACTCCAAGTCTTTTCAAATCTCATTGAAGCCATCTCTTTTTTCCCTTTCCTACATCTTTTAATTTTTATTCCCTCTTCTTTTTTTCCGTATTAACTTTGCCACTGTAATTTAATTCTGCAAGGGGTTTTATGTTGCAGTTTTTAAGTAAGACACTATACAAAATTACGTTGTATTCTGTACTGAAGATGAATCGATGTGTAAGTGGCTGGAAAATGATTTTGGAATGTTAGGAAGGAGATCAGTCATTCTCTGATCTCTCTCCACAGTAGCATCCCATAACACATATAAGAACAAAAACATTTCTTCCTCACATTGGTATGTGCTTAAGAAATAGAAGTACCCAAAATCAGCAGTGAAGTTATAGCCCTTGTGAAAAATTGTTGGATCAAAAATGTGTATTGCTTTCCTGTCAGAAAGAGCACGTTCTGCAATATAGCCTCTCCTGTTCTCCTTTGTTTCGTCTGTAACTGGGAATAATCCTCATTGTACTAATGGAGATTATCTTCTTCCCAGAAAAAAGGTATATTCAGCCAGTCAGATATTCACTTTGTATGTTTTTACAATATATTGGATTATTACGTTCTTTTTAGTTTGGTCCATTATTTAAACAACCACTGCTAGGAACTGCGTAATAAACATCTGTCAATAACCAATGGAGTATAAAAAGTGGCATGTTAAGTTCTTTTTAATTTTACATCGGCAAACTGCAGCTACTTTTCTTGAAAAAAGTTTTTTGTGTGACCCAAACAATTTTCACAGAGACACTTCCAATGTATTACAGTCTGCTAAGGCACAATCTGTTCTCGGTTGTGGCAGATGGCAGAACAAGGAGCAATGGTCTCAAGTTGCAGTGGGGGAGGTTTAGGTTGGATATTCGGAAAAACTTTTTCACTAGGAGGGTGGTGAAACACTGGAATGCGTTACCTAGGGAGGTGGTGGAATCTCCATCCTTAGAGGTTTTTAAGGCCCATCTTGACAAAGCCCTGGCTGGGATGATTTAGTTGGGGATTGGTCCTGCTTTGAGCAGGGGGTTGGACTAGATGACCTCCTGAGGTCCCTTCCAACCCTGATATTCTATGATTCTATGATTCTATGATTCTATGATTCTAATCCTATTCCCAATGACGTCAATTGCTTTATCAATTGATATCAGAGCAACAAATAGGCAAGTGAGGCAGATGTTACAAACAAATCAGTTTCCTAAAATGTCAAAAAGGTGTATTCTCCTTCTTAATGCATATCGATTGACTGATGTAATTCATTAGTCAATTAAAAGAAAAGCCCCAAATAATTCTTTTCCTCCTAAACAGACATTTGTTACACCAGTGAAAGTTTCAGACAGATAATCCAAAACACCAAACCATAATCAGAAAAATAAAACAGGACTGGGTGTATTTGTAGACTGAGCTAGTATGGAGACTAGCATTCCCAGATAGGGTGGAACCCACAGGTCAGTTTCAAGGTCACTAGTAAGGTAGCATGGAGAAGTCTGCACTACAGCTGATGGACTGTACCACATTTGTGGATAAAAAAAACCAACAGCTTAAATTTTTCCGGATGCCAGAATCTTAATCTTCATAAGCAAAACATTCAGTAAAATTTAGGTTGAAATCCTGGTCCCACTGAAGTTAATGGTAGTTTTGCCATTGATATCAATGGGGCCAAAATTTCATTTCTGTTTTGGGAGACGTCCAGGGTGTTAAAACTCTATGGTATTTGACTACAGACCTATGTTTTATGTACATAAACACACACTGAGGATAGTGTTGCTATTGCTGTTGGATATTAAGTTTGAACTGCACAGAGGGACAGGTTAATAAATAACAATATATGCATTTATATGCTGTAGAAATTTATAAAGAAATAAATACTGTTTCAGGAATACACAGAGGCAAACAGTACAGCCCCAATTATCCAAAGATAATGGTGTTATACCAATAAAATAAAAACCAGCAGGATCTTATTAAAGGGAAAAAGGTAAAATACCACATTTATTGTGAATACAGAAAGAATCATAGTAAGCAGTTAGTTATAGCTATAACATTCCATTCAATCTCATATTTATTCACACATTCATTCCTACAAACACACACACACACAGGTTCTGCAAGGTTGTTATCATAGTAAGCAGTTAGTTATAGCTATAACATTCCATTCAATCTCATATTTATTCACACATTCATTCCTACAAACACACACACACAGGTTCTGCAAGGTTGTTATCATAGTTACCAGCCTTAGAGTGGCTCATGCCCAGCCACTGGCCAGGTGGCCTGGACATAAGGAGGGAGCAGGGCCTTGTCAGATGCTCATCTGATGCTCCTGGAAGTTGGTTTGCAGAATCAGACCCCAAAACTCTCACTTTCTAGAGTCCATTTTTATAGGAATTTCTTCCTAGGCCAGTCTGTGGGAATTGCTTCATCATGCTGTTGCTGAATCAATTAGCAGATGGCACATTCCTGACGGCTCCGTGCTGCCAGGTGTTATCTTGTTCTTTGGTTCTCCCATTCTTGAGGCTGTTGCGTGGATTCCAGTCTGCCCTCCGGGGGTCCTCTGGTTATTTCCACTTGACGCCTTCTTCAGCCGATGGACACTGGATTCTTAGGCTGGCACCTCCCTGATCATTCAGTTATTATCCACACCAAGCATCCATCCACATACATCCTCTATCTCTATTTTAATCACAATTGTTAATACAACAAAAGGGCGGGGAGTCTCTGGGTGGTGTTTCTGTTGTTACAGAGTATTGCTTTGAGTCTCTCTCTGTGTGAATTGCTTTGAGAACAGACTCTGTCTTAGAATGTACTAACGCAATTAGCAGCTTGCAAGTTTCACACACAGAGGGAGAGAAACAGTACCAAAAATCAAGAGACCTCTTAATTAGTAATACCCTGGAATTTAAACTATGGGGAATCAAACTCATTTGTGATTTTAATACAGAACTTCTTTAATATGATCCAACAATGGGAGCCACCCAAAGCTTTCAGATAATCAAAGGAGCTAGTCCAACAGTCTTTGAAATCTGTGCTCTAACCCCTAACACAGATTTCTGGTAGGTTGGCTGTCTCTCTCATCTTATCATAGTCCTGGTTACTTTACAGTTCAGACCTTGTAGAGCTCAGAAGTTCCATACAAACAGTGCTTCAAAGTCACACCTCAAGACACAGTGAACAAACAGCCATCAGCACTGAGTGGAACAATACCACCATATACCCAAATTTCTACATGTTTTTGTTTTAGCTAAGAAGAATGAAAAAAATCCCAACCCAATGGGTCAGTGAATGTGGTCGAGGAAAACAGTTGGAATTACATACATTTTATGTCCAAATAACATCAACATCTATGTTGCTGTTGCTTTTTATTAAATTTCAAACTTTAAAAATGTTTTGCCAGAAAATGTTCATAGTTTAGTACTTTAGTACTGTAGATGAGCTTTGGAGATACACTACTGAAAGTGGTGTAAGCTGCAGAGGGAAAGGCTGACTAGCCACATTGGCGAGACCGTAAATTAGCACCAGTGAGAAAGCTGGTTCTAGCAGCAGAGGAAACAGAGAGGTAGGAGAGGGAGGCCAGGTTCACGGGATAGTCTAGGGGAAGTCACAGTGTGTCAATGAAGAAACAAATTCCCTTGTCACATACCCATGCAAGCCTAATAATTTCCATGTTCTGTTTACATGGGTGAAACTTTTCAGAGTAACAGCCGTGTTAGTCTGTATTTGCAAAAAGAAAAGGAGTACTTGTGGCACCTTAGAGACTAACCAATTTATTTGAGCATAAGCTTTCATGAGCCACAGCTCACTTCATCGGAGCTTATGCTCAAATAAATTGGTTAGTCTCTAAGGTGCCACAAGTACTCCTTTTCTTTATGGGTGAAACTGAGGCAGAATTGGCCAAATCAGGCAATTTTGAACAGGATCCTGAAAGGAATGGGGGAAGAAGTAGAGTTGATTCGCAGGGGGAGAAGATGGATATGGTTGCATGTCTCCCCAGAAGTGGAAAATTGGAAGAATTGCAAGAATTTGGCTTTGCTTTCGTCATTTTCATTTTTTTAACCTCAGAAATTAGGAATGAAAAGCAACAGCAGAAATAATTACCAAAAATAGTAACTGCCAGTCAGAAGAACTGGTTTGTTGGCATTCTACATCTTCTACTGTTAACGTTTACATAAGTATATTCTAAAACGCATTGTAATTAAAGCAATGAATCTTCATGTATGTATGTTCATTTATATTCCTAGGACTCTTGTAACAGAGATTTGAAAATTCAGGGCCTCTCATGGGACTTTACTCAATAAAAAGTCTCTTCCCACTACTGCTCCATTGTTCCCCGAAACCCTGATTTTTGTGGGCTTCTCTGGTTTATTGCTGTGCTTTGGACATTTTAAAAAATCCAATTAACATATAAAAGAGTTGCTGCCACCAAAAATTTCATGCATGTATTTCTGATGATAGAAAGAACAGATTTTGACACAAGAAATATCCTAGTAATGACACTGGTCAAAGACGTTTCCCCCTTTCACATTCCTTTTTGAATTAGTGCAGTCTCTGATCAAGAAGCATATGTTTGCAGACTTTGTGGATCTTTTGTTTAAATGAGGAACTGATAACACACCATATCTTCAGGTGAAGATTTGCAGCAAGCAAAGTAAAGACATACAAATAAATATAGGATCAAATACAATCAACTTTAGAGGGCACCCTACAGATAGAAGAGAAACTAGTAAGACCTCTTTAGTACAATACATGGAGACTCATATAATACAATTGCAATGATATTCAAGTTGAGTTTGACTACGGTATGTACTAGAAATCTTGATATGTCACTGAAAGTCTTCTATGCAGGACAAAAATATCTTGGGAGCAAAAAAAGACAAGTTCACATTTAGAAAATATAGTTGCACAAGGTGCATAATAGTGGAAGGACCTAATTCAGTGGAACAACATCAATTCCTTGAACATATTAAACAGCTTCATGTTTCTAAACTTTAATACATGAATAAAATCCATATATGCAGATGATAACAAATGCTCAAAGTCAGCAGCTGTGGCACAAATCAACCATTCATCTCATTGGTGAGTCCTTGATAATGTGTGGCACTTAATAGGATTAATTGTTTTATGTGCAAACACACTAACCATGGCCTTTACTGGTACTCAACTGGTTTGAATACCCAAATATTAATGCCACTGTAAGTTAGAATAAGATCCAGATAAGGCCTTAACATGCAGCTCCTGGGTCATTATATTTATATTTTAATTATGCTCCACCTGTTTGGTACAAAGTTCAAGTCTCTGTTATCAGGATTACAGCCCAGCATTTGGGGTGACAGGAAATTTGTAAGAAAAAGAGAAAGTCGCACTCATCAGCAGTAGGATGGCAGAGATGATCCCAAGAGGAATAGCAGCACCAACTTCTTGAGCCACTGGGCTGGAGGGCATGTAGAAAGAAGTGGGAAAGGAGATTGTTTGGTTGTGCACTACAGAATAGAAATTCCAGCTCACTGGAATTAAGACACAAAGACCTGCAGCTAGGTACAAGAATCCAGCCACTAGAAAAAAACGGATGATCTGAGTTTTGTAAAGTATTCCCATATAAATACTCCTCAGAGCAAATATAGTGGAAGCCATTCCCAGTGCACCGACAACCATGGCAATCAGCAGGAGGCCCTGAGCAACAAAAATTGCTTTGGGGATGGAGGTCTCATAGTCATTCATTTTATGACAGATCTGTTCTTTAAGGTCAGAGGAGACGTGAAGATAACTGATGAAGCAAACTTTCCATATTCCCACCCATGCAATGCCAGAGGAGATGATGGTGGTGTTGTCCACATGCCATACTCTCCATTCCACAAGCCCCATTGAAATGGTGCATAAGATCCAGCCTACTGTACCAAAAGCAAAAGCAGCTAGTTGGAGATGAGAAGTGCTGACTAGGGAGGTCATGGTCTGGAGATCTTAAACAAATGTCACAATTCTGTTGTGGGTATATTAGCCATACAGACAATTGCAGAGGCACTGAAAAAAACAACAATATATCATTATGAACATGATCATATTAGTTAGTTTGTTTGTGTATGTATGTATGTACACATGAGAGAGTACCCATACAGAAGAAGTATGGTAGTATCCTTTCTTTAACTGTGGTGAATTTTGGAAGGTTAGTGTTTATAGCTGAATAACATCAAGATTTTCTTTCAATTCACTTTGTTGTACTGGGGGTGGGGAGGAAACGTTCCCCATTGGCAATTATTATAGGATTTATTTTACATTCGTAAACCAAAAGGTAAGCTTCATGTATTTCCCAAAGTTATTTTCTCCATTGGTGCACATTGTTATGAATGCTTTCAGTATATCTTACAGCCTTGGAGTCTGAAATCCTCTGTTTACCCACAGAATGCAGGCAGTGACCCTGCAAGCTTCTTCATTCTGCCTGTAGCTTTGAGCTGAAGGGATCAACATTAGACTGACTGAAAACAAGAGATCTGTAAGCATCAACTTCCCCATTCATCCCCATTAAATAAAGGCTGATGGTGAAGATTTAAATGTCAGCATTCATAATGATTAAACTGAGAATGTTTTAGCATTATCCTTGGATTGAGGGTAGATTTAGGACTGAGTAGAATACTATCCTTTTCTCTGTTCTCCACACCTACATAGTGGAATAACATTGTGTTAGATTCACAAATCGTGATTCGTTATTAACACCGCCCACCGCCCCCGAGCTTCCTCAGTTCCGGTCACCATGGGATAGTAGTGGAATATTTCAGTCCTTGGCTCATATGCTGAGTTTACCAACAGCATGCAAATTAATCATGCTGATTGGCTTTGTCATGCAGAAATTGTTTTGACTAAGAACTGGGCTGAGACCCCCAACTGTTTCACATAGGCTTTCAAATAACTATAGCAATGATTCATTGCCACTAATGATAATTGGACTTGAATTTAAATTTATTACACAGACCTGACAGGCACTATACATCTTTAAATTCCATGAGCTATCCATTCTCACATCTCTTCTATCTTTTAATAATAGTCCAGATACATTTAGTTTATGAATTGGGGGCTTGATTCAAGAAAGACAATATATTAGGCCAAATTTTTCTCTCAAAACAATAGGTAGATCTAGAGTGAGGGGTTTTGAATGGTAACACATATACCTTTTCTATATATTTAACTTTTTAGAATTTCACAAATATATCCAAGCCATATCTAGCTAGCTGAGAGTATAAAACGTTCCTTACAAAAAATCTAGCTGAGAGCGTAAAATGTCAAAGACCGTTTTGGAATTCTTGGGTAGAAAAATCCAACAGTTAGTCTCTTTATCTAATAATATATAGTAGGTCTGGACAAAGACATTCCTTCTTGATATACTGGTATGTTGTATACTTACTTCAGCATTGAAGATAATTCCAGAGAAAACAGGATAGCTAAGACAGTTTTGGGCACTAGCTAGATACAGCATATTCTTCAGTCTGATCATATCAGCTTCCACTGCACTTTTGCATTTCAGACAGAATCCAGACTGTCCATTTCCTGTGGGAAGAAGATAATCTCCATATTGCAAATGTATATTTAATCAATTGTTTCTTGAGGGGGCGGAGTGGAGGTCTGGCAAACCGACCTCTATTTTTATCTGCTCAAAATGCATTACGTTAATAAAGGCTCTTCAATCCGGTACATTATTTAATCATCTCTTTTATAGAAATCAGTAATTAATAGCTGCTAATAGCCACATCGGTATTACATCCCGATGGGGAATTATAGATGGCATGTTTTCTGTCTTAGTTTCACATCTACGAAGTGCAGCTATTATATTTGTCTAGCACTGGGAGCACGGCATATAAAATTTCCATTGTTGAATTACCTCCGCTCTTATTAAAGTGAGTTGACGCCAGTAGGAACAAAGATAGGCCAAAGCTGAACACGTTTGAAACTCCCACCCTTTGTGCATAGCTCAAAACTCTATATTTATAAATCACTGGTAAATAGCTACTCTGTTCATCAACTGACTGCTACCAGATAGAGCCTGTGAATTTCACAAGCAAGTCAGTGTTGGATGACTTACGGGACTGTTTCAGTCTCTGATTTCTGTGATTCTATGAATATCTGGAATTAATAAATTTAGTGTAGTAAAACTATCCAAATGTAGTATGATAATACAACATCAATAACTATGAAATTTCATGTTAAAACCAAGACAAAAGCTCCTCTGCGTATAGGGCCAGATTAATGCATACCCACTATAGAACTGTGCCTAAGGTACTAATTCCTGGGGTCATATGATTTCAACAAAATCACAGCTTATGTATTTTTTTAAAAAGTATTTTTAATACAAAAAAAGATATTGCAACATTCACCTGAGTCTGCAATAGAAACAATAGCTCAGAGAGGGATGAGATGTTCAGTGACTCTATAGGAAGTTTTAACTCCAGAACACACAGCTCCCTGTGGCCCCACCAACACCATGCTGGAAGAGGCAGAAGAAGAGTGCACCAGTTGCTCACATACAGATTTGACCCAGCTGCTCGGGAAACTACTGTGGGCCCTCCCTGCTGCTGAACCCTGCCTTGCTGAGGGGCAAAGTGGGCCTTCCTGTCGCTACTTCTAGAATGACCAGTTCCAACCTTAACTATGGAGTCACTACCAGGCACCTCCAGAATTATAAGAAATGCTAGTGGCTACCAGTGTGTGATGTCATGATTTCTGTGCGGATTAGGTTTAGAGTAGTCTTTAGGAGAAGGGAGAATCTGAGACGGAAATGTGGTGAAAAGAGCTATCAAGTTTACGTAGGCCAGCAGCCGCTACTCATTTGATAGTTCCTTACTGTTGTTTTGACCCCCACTCTGAATGCACACACCTCAGATATGAGGCCTTGTTCCTGTGATTCCCTGGGGTGGAATCACATAATTCTTCCACTCTTAAACCAGGTCCTGGACTACAGCACCTTGTGGATCAACTGTGCTTACCCTGGACTGGGTTTGGTTACCTGTGGTTCTTCCCTTACAGAGCTTGTGGCCAGTCATGAGTACAGTGATCCCAAACAGCCTTCTTAAAACAAGGTGTGGTTTAATCTTAACAGAAGGAACAAGACAAGTCGTAGCAGAGGTCTTTAGAACAATAAAGTGTCTATACTCGTGGCCATTGTACCTAAAGAGATACCCCAGACCTCTGCTCTCTGGAAGGTCTTGGTCTCAGTCGGTTTCCCAACAGACTCTTCTTTTGAGGGACTGCCTTTTTAATCCAGCCAAAATTCTCTGTTGCAGTTCTCCTGGCTTGGATCACCCCTGTGACTGCCAGCTGAGACCCTCTCTCCCTTGACATACTGTCCAGTGAGCTTAGCAGGGTGTCAGAGGTGGCATTTCACTAAGAATGGCTTAGACACTGTCTCTCCAGTGTGCGTAAATGGGTTTCTCTGAAGCCATCGTCCTCCTTCCTGCTTGAATTAACCTGTTGTATTCATACAGCAGTCCCACTTTCAACAGCCAGACAAACAGAACATATAATAGTCACAAATTGTTACAGAGCGGCTTCACATCCATCACACCTATGCTCCACTCTGCCCCTGGGATTATGCCGTGATGAGACACCGTCACTTCTCTGCCCGTTACCGCTTTTCTTTCTGGTTAACCGTTAAAACATTCTGCAGTCAGTGTGGCCAGAGCACCTGCTTCAGGAGTTGGGGGGTGAGCAAGTTCCTTATGAAAATATTTCTTAACCTGAGAAAAAATTTAGGTTGGTTAAAGGATGAGCAAAAACTCAGGATTTCCATATTCACTGATTTGTTGATCCCCTAATTTACATTCATGGGGTTGAGAAGACTGGTTTCTTTTCTTCTCTCTAAATGCCTCTATTTTAGGATGGGTTATTTTGTTTGTTTTTGTTTGTGTTTGAGTGAGGAAATGTTGTGGCCAGGAACAATGTGGCATGGTTAGTACTGCCTTGACCCAAGAGTAGAAAAGGCAGGTGCTGTTGAGAATTTTCACACCCGGCTCTGCCAGTGTATCTTATGTAACCTCCTTGCTTTTTCGGAGCCTCTCTGAAGCAGCTCCCACAGACAACAGCCCAGATGCAGCAGCTGGGGGAAAAAATGAGACAGCAAAATGGTTGCTTGGCAACACTGAGCAGGTATTCTTTCAGGAGCTTCCAGGACCCCAAAGGCCAGGACCCCAAAGGCCTACCTAATGTGGGCAACACAGGAAGAGGCCAGGAGTCGGACGGTTATGCCAAGGCAGCCAAAGGCAGGTCCTAGATAACCTGCAGATGGCTGGGACTGTGCAGAAGTAATCCACACACCTCCTGGGTGTGATGTTCTGTCCCATCTAGTGGCACCGAGACCACTTAGAGAGAGAGATTAATGAGGCTGCTCTACAGCCTTAGCTAAGAGCCATAGGGCTTTTAGCTGCTGCAGTAGAGGCTCATGCATTAAGCTTCAAAGGTCCCAGGTTTGATCCCACCTGCAGATGACCGGGGGCTGTTGGTGTTATATAGACATGCACTGAACCCAGACAGTCACAATATTTCGGGGGAAAGAAGTTGGCTGAAAGAGATCAGCTTCCAGTTGCTGGAGGAAATGCAGCCCCACAGTTGCTCTCTGAAGGAAGGAGCACAAAATACCTTGTGCCCATTGGGTTGAGAATGGTCCACAGAGCCACTTAGGGGAAGGAATGAGAGACCTCCATCATTCTTGAGACATGGGGTGCTCAAAGACAGGGCTGCACTTAATTTTAGTTTTAGTCCAGCTCTGGGCTTCCCCGCAGCAAAAGTCAATCTACTTTTGACCACAAGTTTCTGCAGCTACAGAAGCTGCTTCTTTTCCTGCATAAACCTGAAGACAGACTTACATGGTTTCAGGCCTTTCCCAGAAAGGCACCAAAGACTCCACCCCACCCAGTTACCATCTATGGGAAGGAGGAAATCAGACATGGACACACACACTCGTGCTGTTCAGCTGCCATTCCAGGTCCCTTATTCCTCAGGTGAGGCAGATTCAATGGTATCTTGGGTTTTTTTTCAGCAAAACAGAGCCCCTACGAGGAGACTCCAAATCACACCCAAGGCCTTAAATTATGTGGCAGCAAGGACACTGGAAGTTTTGGTAGCCGGGCAGGGGATCATTCAGACTTTTGGCACCCATTAAAGTGCAGAAGATGGTTTGGATTTTTGGCAACCTGGAAGCAGTTAGTTTATTGGGGGTGTTAATTTTTCCCACCCACCTTTGAGAGAGGGATTTTGAATTCTTTATCCTCCACTCCAGCAAACTTTAACAGCAAGCGCCTCCCTCACTGCCCCCATCCTCCCACCCCTCGTGACTTTCAATAACAACAGAGAACAGTTCATTCAAACTTTGTGCTAAAGATAATGAAGCAGTGCTGCCATGGGAGACAGGGGCGTGGTGTGGCGGCCCTGCGCCCTTGCTCAACAACTCACACCTGCTGCAGGGATACAAAGACTCAGAGAATTTCCCTCCGGATCTCAGGACAATCACAGGGTGGGTGGGAGGACTACATCCTCAAAAGGATGATCAGGCGGGAACTCTTGCCTCCATGCAAGTGATAAACGTGACTCAATATAAATGAAACTCTACAAATGATGAATAATAAACCAGTAAAGTGTATTATGGTTTTCCCTATTATAGAATCATAGAAGATTAGGGTTGGAAGAGACCCCAGGAGGTCTATTAGTAGACTCCCTCCTTATTAAAAGGTTTTTGCTATTGGAAATCTAGTGTAATTTTTAAACACTTTGAAGAGAAAATCCATTATAAACTCACCCTCATAAAATCAACACAATATATTGATATGGAATGAGTTTTCCCTTTCCCTTAACACAAGAACTCATTTTACCAGCTTCATTTCATTTTTAGCAAACATTTTCATTTGTTGATATTTTTAGCATTTGCTTGTGTTTTGCAATTAACATTCAAATCCTATCTTAGTGCAGTTTTGTTGCCTACATGCAGTTTTATTGCAGCATTCAGGACATAGCTTACTAACCAAATCCTTTGCTTGATTCAAATCTTCCAACAAAAAGTAAGTTTCAAAAACGTGAGATAGTAATTAGATAATTCTTAGCAATATCCCTATGATTTAATGGCTGAAAATTAGTTCTTCGGTTCCCAGTTGGGAAAGTAATCTTTTAGGAAGCATAGAAATACTCATATCTCCTTCCAGCTGTTCTCTATCAGACCTTCATAAAATAAGTAATACAGAAAAAGAGAATCTTACTTTTGTGGGTCTGTGAGCGGCCTGAACCACTGAAGAAGAATCAGTTGCATGAAATAGAGTTCAGGACACAGAATGCAGAGTGCTGGAAAAAACGCACCTATGTGGAATGGTCTGATTTTTTGAACTATGGAATAAGAACCTCACAGTTCTTTTCAGACTCCCACTAAGTCAACAGAGATATAATGAGGCAGTTAATCATTAACACGCTATAACATATGATGTATGTTTTACCATATCATTTTAGTTGCACTAAAACTTTTGCCAAAATATTTAAATGCACATTTAAAATTCAGTATTCTGTCAAGTAATACTTCACAGACATTGTCAGAGTGATCAGATGAGTTTAAGGCCAGGAGGAACCATTATGACCGCATAGTGTGAGGTCCTGAAGAACACAGCTCATAGAATTTGAAAATGTAGAGAGATAGTGTCATAGCTCTTTTCTCCTGTTAAGGTCTTGCTATCACATTTCTTGTGAACCTAAAATTCACAGTTATGTCTTGGTGGTGAGGGGAATGCAGAAATGGGTCCCAAACCAAGATGTGAAATATATTATTTGCTTTACCCTTTGGAGAAACAATTCTGAGCTGTTGCATTCTCTTCTTGTCTGGAATTGTTTTGACTCCATATCTGAGTAAGATGACTAACACATTAACATTTCAATAAGGAGAACTGTTCCAAACTTGCTATCTTGAAACCAATTTTTCTTTCTTCTTGGTTTTTAATTTCTTCCTGGTTTTTCCATGAGTGAAAAAAATGGCTCTTATTTCCTGGTAGGTGTCCTCACCTTCCTTGCATTTGCTCCTGGTTGGAGCCCACAGTTATGTTCTACAGACTCTTACCACTGGTGCACATTTGCTGGGCTGGGACTTGGAGGCTACAGCCTGTGGGGGGTCACCCTTACAAGGAACAATTTCGAACCCCTGCAATAAGTGCTGTGATTGGCGATTGCTTGTAGTAAAGGGCTCTGCTAGGAGAAAGGAAATCCTTTTCCTGCTTCTCCCTGCATCATCTTATATCTCCTGATTTGCAGGTAACATGGTAGGGTTTCCTGAGTGTGGGTGCTGGAACCTTCCCTCTCTGTTGTGGCTGCTCCAGTTTGAGACTCTTTCTTTGGCTGGGGATAGCAGGGTTGTGGATTTTGTCATTTTGTTGCACAGGCGCGTTCGGTTGCTGGCTTTATGATCGTGTATCAGGATGTTGCAAGGTTAGGTATGTTTTCGGATGGGTTGAGATTTGTCCTTATGGTTGGAGCCTGGTGACAGCCCTTGGACATTATTACAGATCTATTGATTCACAGGACCACACCTTTGGGCAGTAGGTTGTGGCAGCTAGGAAACAGGTTTCCCTTCCTGTGGCCAGTAGTGGTGTGGCACATGGGACAAAGCATTTCTGGGTAAGGTCTAAATGCTCCGCCTATAATGAAGCACCAGTGCCTCTCCCCATGAGGAGAACAGGACTGGATTTTTGGAGATTCCCAAGGGGCGGTGGTGACAGCTATGGCAATTTTCTGTAATTTCATTGCAGAGATCTTTTTGAAATATGTTTAATTGTCATTAAGGTCTATTGCAGTGGTTCCCAAACTTGTTCCGCCGCTTGTGCAGGGAAAGCCCCTGGCAGGCTGGGCCGGTTTGTTTACTTGCCGCGTCCACAGGTTCGGCCGATTGCGGCTCCCAGTGGCCGCGGTTCGCTGCTCCAGGCCAATGGGAGCTGCGGGAAGTGGCGGCCAGTACGTCCCTCAGCCCACGCCGCTTCCCACAGCTCCCATTGACCTGGAGCAGCAAACTGTGACAGAGGATGTGGAAAAAGCTAATGTACTCAATGCTTTTTTTGCCTCTGTTTTCACTAACAAGGTCAGCTCCCAGACTGCTGCGCTGGGCATCACAAAATGCAGAAGAGATGGCCAGCCCTCTGTGGAGATAGAGGTGGTTAGGGACTATTTAGAAAAGCTGGACGTGCACAAGTCCATGGGGCCGGACGAGTTGCATCCGAGAGTGCTGAAGGAATTGGCGGCTGTGATTGCAGAGCCACTGGCCATTATCTTTGAAAACTCGTGGCGAACCGGGGAAGTCCCGGATGACTGGAAAAAAGGCTAATGTAGTGCCAATCTTTAAAAAAGGGAAGAAGGAAGATCCTGGGAACTACAGGCCAGTCAGCCTCACCTCAGTCCCTGGAAAAATCATGGAGCAGGTCCTCAAAGAATCAATCCTGAAGCACTTGCATGAGAGGAAAGTGATCAGGAACAGCCAGCATGGATTCACCAAGGGAAGGTCATGCCTAACTAATCTAATCGCCTTTTATGATGAGATTACTGGTTCTGTGGATGAAGGGAAAGCAGTGGATGTATTGTTTCTTGACTTTAGCAAAGCTTTTGACACGGTCTCCCATAGTATTCTTGTCACCAAGTTAAGGAAGTATGGGCTGGATGAATGCACTATAAGGTGGGTAGAAAGCTGGCTAGATTGTCGGGCTCAACGGGTAGTGATCAATGGCTCCATGTCTAGTTGGCAGCCGGTATCAAGTGGAGTGCCCCAAGGGTCGGTCCTGGGGCTGGTTTTATTCAATATCTTCATAAATGATCTGGAGGATGGTGTGGATTGCACTCTCAGCAAATTTGCGGATGATACTAAACTGGGAGGAGTGGTAGATACGCTGGAGGGGAGGGATAGGATACAGAAGGACCTAGACCAATTGGAAGATTGGGCCAAAAGGAATCTGATGAGGTTCAATAAGGATAAGCGCAGGGTCCTGCACTTAGGACGGAAGAACCCAATGCACAGCTACAGACTAGGGACCGAATGGCTAGGCAGCAGTTCTGCGGAAAAGGACCTAGGGGTGACAGTGGACGAGAAGCTGGATATGAGTCAGCAGTGTGCCCTTGTTGCCAAGAAGGCCAATGGCATTTTGGGATGTATAAGTAGGGGCATAGCGAGCAGATCGAGGGACGTGATCGTTCCCCTCTATTCGACATTGGTGAGGCCTCATCTGGAGTACTGTGTCCAGTTTTGGGCCCCACACTTCAAGAAGGATGTGGATAAATTGGAGAGAGTCCAGCGAAGGGCAACGAAAATGATTAGGGGACTGGAACACATGAGTTATGAGGAGAGGCTGAGGGAGCTGGGATTGTTTAGCCTGCAGAAGAGAAGAATGAGGGGGGATTTGATAGCTGCTTTCAACTACCTGAAAGGGGGTTCCAAAGAGGATGGCTCTAGACTGTTCTCAATGGTAGCAGATGACAGAACGAGGAGTAATGGTCTCAAGTTGCAGTGGGGGAGGTTTAGATTGGATATTAGTGTAAGCAGTGTCAGGATGAGCTCCACCCTGACATCTGGTGGTGAGGTGTGGCAAGTTGTGGAAAAGAACTTCAGGGGCCGATCTCATTTGCATAGGCACACCCACCATGCCTAGAATGAGACCATAGCTGCCCAAATGGTCACTTTGGCTGCTGTGGGATCCCCAGTGTCTCTGTTATTGGGGCAGGAAGAATAAATTGCTATTACCCTGATTATGGGAACTGTGCTTGGAACTGTACGTGGCCTTTTGTTATGATGGAGGGATTCACCATCAACTAAGTAGCACTCGCTAGGCAAGGGTCATGGGTTCCAAAACTGTGTGAATGGAGAGAGGCTGGGGACAAGTATTAATACTTGGTGGCATGGGCCCCTTGGTGAGGGCCTTACATGCTGATTGCACTTCCTCCTCTCTCCACTGTGGAATATCAGAGCTAATTTTGATTTCATTAGAAGTCTAGTTATAGGCTGCTGAGCTCACTTTGGGCTGACAGTGCACCAGCACTGGGGCTCCCCTACTATAAGCTGAATTCACCTAAGAGCTGAAATCACTGAGTGTTGTGTTAAGTAGTGGGGGAGCCTGAAGATATATTGTGGAGCAATTTGCGGGACGGCTGGTGAAGCAGTTCGACGCGGAGCAGTGTGTGGATGGCAGGAGCTGCTTGTGGGCCGTGGAGCTGAGTGAAGGAGTTCGTGGGGCGGCTGGCGGAGCGGAGCGCAGCTGAGTGAAGGAGTTCGTGGGGCGGCTGGCGGAGCGGAGCGCAGCTGAGCGAAGGAGTTCGTGGGGCGGCTGGTGGAGCGGAGCGCCGCTATGGGGCGGTCAGCTTCAGATCACGTAAGGTGCCTCTTACCCCTGTCCCATTTCCACCCAGATTGGGAGGTAAAGCTCCGCCGATAAACTTTCGAACTCTGGGGCTGCCCTGACCAGGGACAGAGACTTTTGGGGCATTGGACTTTTGGGACTTTGGGTGATTTGGGGTTGCTGGACTCAAGAACCAAAGGGAAAAGGGCATGCCCCAATTTGCCTGGGGTGGGGTTGTTTTTGCTCATGGGTTGTGTTATGAATCCTGTTGGTGGTGTTTCCCCAACATAATGCCACATTGTTTCTCTCTGTTATTAAAAGACTTTTGCTACACTCAGACTATGTGCTTGCGAGAGGGGAAGTATTGCCTCTTGGAGGCGCCCAGCGGGGGTGGTATATATTGGTCCCAGGTCACTGGGTGGGGGCTCGAGCCGGTTTGCATTGTGTTATTGGAATGGAACCCCTAGATATTGAACCCGGCCCTTGTTGCTGCCAACTCTGACGGGCAGAAGGGTTACATTTTTGGGGGCTCGTCCGGGATCGCCTGGGTCAGTACCCCTCGCAAGCACCTGTTGAGTGATCCACTACATTGGGAAACAATTTATATTTTTTTTGTTTGTGCTTATATTTTGAGGAAATTACTGTTTGTATAATGGCTAATATGTCAGGTTTGTTGGGCCCTGGCTCAGCAGCTTCTAGCTCAGAGGCTGCAGCCTCGGCTGATGATTGGACAAAAGCTCTGGGGCAAATATTGGAAAAGGTTGTGCTTCCCCATGCTGAGTCAGACTCTTGTCGTAAGTTAAGATTATTTGCTGGGGAGGAGGAGTTTGAACCCTGGTTAGAGCATACCACTGAAATGCTGCAAGAGTGGGCCGTACCAGATGCAGAAAAGCGAAGATGCCTTATAGAGAGCCTTGGCGGCCCAGCATTAGATGTGATTCGCACCCTGAAGCTCATTGACCCTGGGGTCAGTGTGAAGGACTGCCTAGAGGCCCTTGAACACAACTTTGGGAGCGTAGAGGGCCCTGAAGACAGCTACTGTAAGTTCCTTAATTCCCGACAACAAAAGGGCGAGAAGGCTTCAGCCTACATACAGAGACTGGAGAGACTGCTTCAGAGAGCTGTCATGAGGGGAGCAGTGACTGCTGAGCAGATGGATCAGACCAGACTGGCTCAAATTGTAAGAGGAACTCAGTATCAGAACCCGATTCTACTTCATCTCCGGCTAAGAGAACGACGGGAACATCCCCCAAGTTACTCCCAGCTGATAAAAGAGGTCCGAGAGGAGGAAGAAAGGCAGGCTGCCAGTGAGTTTTGGGAAGCCCAAACATCGGAGCCAGCCAGCACAACACCACTGCAAATGGCCAGTGTACTGATGGTGAGCACCAGAGAGGAACTTGCCCAACAAATGCAGGTCCTGACGGAACGGATAGCTGAGCTGCAAAGTACCGTTGACCGAGTTAAGACTTCTAGGAATAAGAAGCCTCAAACTGTGGCGATTGAGAAGCCCGCACTTAGAGCCACCATCCCCCCCAGGCGAAGGGGGAAAGGTCAATTCTTCTGCTACCGATGTGGTCAGGATGGACACAGTGCTGCCAAGTGCCGTAATGAAGAAAACCCCTCCTTAGTGTATGGAAAGCTGAGGATCAGTTGGGAGAGATCCGGTAGCTGCCAGAGGGTCTGGGGACGGGGACCCCCCAGGTCTGCAGGATTTGAAGATTCCCCCAGAAAAGACTGTCCAGCTGGGATCCCTGCAGGACTGATAGGGCCTCGAGCAGAGGTCATGGTGAGGATCGAAGGGGTGGAGTGTAAAGCAGTGCTTGACACTGGATCTCAAGTGACTATTATATTTCAGTCATTCTACCAACAGATGCTTAGGCACCTGCCTATACAGCCACTGACTGGCCTTGGCCTATGTGGCCTCAGCATGGATGAATACCCCTATCAAGGGTATGTCATAGTGCACCTGGAATTCCCAGAGGAGGTTGCTGGGGTAAGAGAAGAGGTAGACACAGCTGCCTTAATATGCCCTGACCCTAAAGGGACTTCTGATGTGTCTGTGCTGATAGGGACCAACTCCAGTCTCTTCAAGGTACTCGCGGATTACTGCAGAAGGCGGGCTGGGGACCAGTACCTGAATACCCTGATGATCCATACGCTTTGTGCTGAAGCCTATAGGAAAATTGAGAGCGCTAAAAGGGACACATCTGAGCTACCGCTTGGGGCACTGAAGTACGCGGGCACAACCCCCTTAGTAGTGCCTGCAAGGACGGAGCAAGAAGTGCTTGTCATGAGTACCTGTCTGAAAGGCAGTAAAGGGACGTTAGCAATGATAGAGCAGCCGATGGGAGGAGAGCTCCCTGAAGGAGTGCTGGTCCCCAGTGGAGTCATAACCCTACCTGCTGAAGCCCAGGAAAGGGTGACTATATTGATTGCTAATGAAACGAGTCGTGATATTTTTGTGAAGCAAGGACAAAAGATAGCAGACCTCTTTGAGCCTGAGTCGATTGTAAAACCCCAGTATGAAACTCCAGTTTCGGCAATAGACCCAGCAAAGTTTGACTTTGGAGATTCACCAGTGTCCGAGGACTGGAAAGATCGCCTGAGGAAGAAACTTTGTGAAAGATCCAAGGTGTTCTCACTGCATGAGTGGGATGTGGGATGTGCAAAAGGAGTAGAGCACAATATCAGACTACATGACTCTCGACCTTTCAGGGAGAGATCTAGGAAGATTGCTCTCTCTGAGATGGAAGATGTGCGACATCATCTTCAGGAGCTGGCTGCGAATGGCATCATTACAGAGTCCCGCAGCCCATACGCCTCACCCATTGTGGTAGTCCGCAAAAAGAATGGGAAAATCCGGATGTGTATTGACTACCGCACCCTAAACAGCCGTACTGTGGTTGACCAGTACACTATGCCTCGAGTGCAAGACGCCTTAGACTGTTTGCTGGGAAGCCAGTGGTTCTCTGTGTTGGATCTTCGAAGTGGATACTACCAGATCCCTCTGGGAGAAGAAGATAAGGAGAAGACAGCCTTCATCTGCCCATTAGGGTTTTATGAGTTTGAACGCATGCCCCAAGGGATTTCTGGAGCACCTGCCACCTTTCAACGTCTCATGGAGAAAGTTGTGGGAGACATGAATTTACTGCAAGTGTTAGTTTATTTGGATGACCTGATTGTGTTTGGAAGAACCTTAGAGGAGCATGAAGAAAGACTTCTTAAAGTGCTTGATAGGTTGGAGGATTATGGTCTGAAGCTTTCAATTGACAAATGCCAGTTCTGCAGAACCTCAGTGAAGTATGTGGGTCACATTGTGTCCCAAGAAGGTGTGAGTACTGATCCTGATAAAATAGAAGCACTCACTACATGGCCACGTCCAAGTAACTACAGAGAACTCAAGACCTTCCTTGGATTTAGTGGCTACTACCGCAGATTTGTGAAAAACTATGCTACGATTGTAAAGCCTCTGAATGATCTTACCAGGGGACATCAGTTCAGCAAGAACAAATCTAAGTCCAAGAATAAGGGGAGGTCCCCAAAGCCTCCTGTGCAGAGACACAATGGCCCCTTTGCACCATTTGGGCCACGGTGGGATGAGAGATGTGAAAGGGCTTTTCAAGAAATCATTACTTGCCTAACTCATGCTCCAGTCCTAGTTTTTGCTGACCCAAGCAAACCATTTATCCTGCATACTGATGCCAGTTTGGAGGGTCTGGGAGCAGTCCTGTACCAGGAAGTGGAAGGCAAATGTAAACCTGTAGCCTTTGCCAGCCGAGGATTGTCTGATAGTGAAACTCGCTATCCCACCCACAAGCTGGAGTTTTTGGCCTTGAAATGGGCCATCACTGAGAAATTTCGAGACTACTTGTATGGTGCTCAGTTCCAGGTGTGGACAGATAACAATCCACTGACTTATGTGTTAACAAGTGCTAAGCTGGATGCTACAGGGCAGAGATGGGTGGCCGCCTTGGCTAGCTATGAGTTCAGCATTCAGTACCGATCAGGGAGAAGCAATGTAGATGCAGATGCATTGTCCAGGCGTCCGCAGGCTCCAGAAGTTGCTGTGATACCCACAGATGGAGTGAGAGCTATTTGCAGTGTGAGTCGCCGAGAGCCAGAGGCCCGTGAAGACTTTCAGGGATGTGTTGCAGAAGCTTTGGGCCTGCCCCCTGAATGCATGCCTTCTGCCTCGGTGAACTATATTGCATTAGACCAATCTCCTTTGCCCATGCTCAATGCGGCTGACTGGCAAGAAGCCCAGCGGCAAGATATTGACATTCGTGATACACTACTTGCCAAAAGGGAGGGGCGAAGCCCAACTGCGGTTGTCCCACCTAACCCGGAGGGTAAACTACTATTGAGAGAATGGACCAAACTAAAACTGATTCAGGGAGTGCTACACCGAATGACCACTGACCCTTTACAAAAACAACGAGCACAACTAGTACTGCCAAAAAAGTACAGAGCCCTGGCCATGAGGGCCCTGCATGATGACTTTGGGCATTTAGGGATGGAGAGGACCCTGGAACTTATTCGTAGTAGGTTCTATTGGCCCCGAATGGCTGAAGATGTTCGCAGGAAATGTGAGACTTGCGCTCGATGTGTTCAAAGGAAAACTCTGCCCACGAGGGCTGCATATCTCAAGAACATCACCAGCAACAAACCTTTGGAGTTGGTATGCATTGATTTCTTGTCTGTAGAGGTAGACAAGAGGAATGTTGGAAACATTCTAGTAGTGACTGACCATTTTACACGGTATGCACAAGCATATCCCACACGTGATCAGAGGGCCACCACCGTTGCTCGAGTATTGTGGGACAAATATTTCTCAGTCTATGGATTCCCGGCTCGGATACACTCTGATCAGGGGCGGGATTTTGAGAGTCACCTTCTGAAGGAGGTGCTGAAGATAGCAGGAATTAAAAAGTCTAGGACAACGCCTTATCACCCCCAAGGTGATCCTCAGCCAGAGAGGTTCAATCGAACCCTATTAGATATGTTGGGAACTTTGCGACCAGAGCAGAAGGCAACCTGGAGCCAGCATGTCGCATTTCTGGTGCATGCCTACAATGCCACAAAGAACGATGCTACGGGAGTCACCCCATATCTCTTGATGTTTGGGCGAGAACCAAGATTACCCATAGACTTGTGCTTTGGTGTATCAGAGGATGGAGATAGCTATGAAACTCATCAGCAATATGTATCCCGACTAAGAGAAAAGCTGCGGGATGCTTATCGCTTAGCTACCGCTGCGGCTCGGAAGAACGCAGACTGCAACAAACATCGATATGATGCTAGAGTGCGTTCGCAGGAGCTCCAGCCGGGGGACAGAGTCCTGCTGCGAAATTTGGGTATTGCTGGCAAACACAAGATAGCTGACAGATGGAAGGCAATACCTTACCTGGTGATGGAAAAGCTGGGAGATCTGCCGGTCTACAAGATCAAACCTGAAGACGGTCCAGGGCAAATAAAGACGGTGCATAGAAACCTTTTGCTCCCTGTGGGGGAATTGGTAAGCACCCCTTGTGAGATGGGCCACGGCAGGGCCGCCGGGCAGAACAGAGGTGCTAGACCAAAGCCGCCATCCAACACAGACAGTGGGCCCCCTGCAGCTAACTTACCCCTATTCTGCACATCTGAGAGTGAGTCTGAGGAGGAAGACACAACCCTGGTGTATCCTGGGATGGAGACAAGATTTCAGTCTCGATCAGCTGAACCAAACGAGAGTTCTCCCTTTTCCGCCCTAAACCCGTTGGCGGAACTATTTAGGCCCCTTTCTGATACCCCGGTGCTGCTGATGAGACCCCCCTGTGATGACAAACACAGGTTATTGGACAATGGGGACAGACAGGTAGAGGATGTCCTGGGCACCTTGGACCCTCCAGCGTTAGAACTAGGAGTGCAGGGGCCTACGCCAGTAGCCGAGGGACCCTCCAGGGAAGCCTCTCCATCCGTCACTCAAGAGGATGTTCCCCTTACTTCGGCAACAGAGATTCTCAATAGACGAGACAGGGTGATAAGACCAGTGAAACGGTTAACTTATGATGCACCTGGGGTGACTAGTGAGGAGCCAATACATTTAGCACACAGGCTTGTGGAAGCTAAAGTGGGCTTCCTGAGGCCCTTTGGAGGAAACCAATGAGTTGGTATAAAGGGAGTGTGATTTGTCGGGACGACAAAGTCTCGGCTGGGGGGAGGATGTAAGCAGTGTCAGGATGAGCTCCACCCTGACATCTGGTGGTGAGGTGTGGCAAGTTGTGGAAAAGAACTTCAGGGGCCGATCTCATTTGCATAGGCACACCCACCACGCCTAGAATGAGACCATAGCTGCCCAAATGGTCACTTTGGCTGCTGTGGGATCCCCAGTGTCTCTGTTATTGGGGCAGGAAGAATAAATTGCTATTACCCTGATTATGGGAACTGTGCTTGGAACTGTACGTGGCCTTTTGTTATGATGGAGGGATTCACCATCAACTAAGTAGCACTCGCTAGGCAAGGGTCATGGGTTCCAAAACTGTGTGAATGGAGAGAGGCTGGGGACAAGTATTAATACTTGGTGGCATGGGCCCCTTGGTGAGGGCCTTACATGCTGATTGCACTTCCTCCTCTCTCCACTGTGGAATATCAGAGCTAATTTTGATTTCATTAGAAGTCTAGTTATAGGCTGCTGAGCTCACTTTGGGCTGACAGTGCACCAGCACTGGGGCTCCCCTACTATAAGCTGAATTCACCTAAGAGCTGAAATCACTGAGTGTTGTGTTAAGTAGTGGGGGAGCCTGAAGATATATTGTGGAGCAATTTGCGGGACGGCTGGTGAAGCAGTTCGACGCGGAGCAGTGTGTGGATGGCAGGAGCTGCTGTGGGCCGTGGAGCTGAGTGAAGGAGTTCGTGGGGCGGCTGGCGGAGCGGAGCGCAGCTGAGTGAAGGAGTTCGTGGGGCGGCTGGCGGAGCGGAGCGCAGCTGAGCGAAGGAGTTCGTGGGGCGGCTGGCGGAGCGGAGCGCCGCTATGGGGCGGTCAGCTTCAGATCACGTAAGGTGCCTCTTACCCCTGTCCCATTTCCACCCAGATTGGGAGGTAAAGCTCCGCCGATAAACTTTCGAACTCTGGGGCTGCCCTGACCAGGGACAGAGACTTTTGGGGCATTGGACTTTTGGGACTTTGGGTGATTTGGGGTTGCTGGACTCAAGAACCAAAGGGAAAAGGGCATGCCCCAATTTGCCTGGGGTGGGGTTGTTTTTGCTCATGGGTTGTGTTATGAATCCTGTTGGTGGTGTTTCCCCAACATAATGCCACATTGTTTCTCTCTGTTATTAAAAGACTTTTGCTACACTCAGACTATGTGCTTGTGAGAGGGGAAGTATTGCCTCTTGGAGGCGCCCAGCGGGGGTGGTATATATTGGTCCCAGGTCACTGGGTGGGGGCTCGAGCCGGTTTGCATTGTGTTATTGGAATGGAACCCCTAGATATTGAACCCGGCCCTTGTTGCTGCCAACTCTGACGGGCAGAAGGGTTACATTAGGAAAAACTTTTTCACTAAGAGGGTGGTGAAACACTGGAATGAGTTACCTAGGGAGGTGGTAGAATCTCCTTCCTTAGAGGTTTTTAAGGTCAGGCTTGACAAAGCCCTGGCTGGGATGATTTAACTGGGAATTGGTCCTGCTTTGAGCAGGGGGTTGGACTAGATGACCTTCTGGGGTCCCTTCCAACCCTGATATTCTATGATTCTATGATTCTATGAATATCATAGTACAGGCAGGGAACTATGCAGCCTGAAAAATTCCAGTCAGGAGGAAGAAAGAAGTGGTTTCTACTGAAGAGAGGTGATAGCTTAGGAGCTGGAAGCCTGCAGTGGGTGCTCTTGGTAGACCACGAGGGAGGCATACAGGTGCAGTTGCCCTGAACTGTGACAGTGGTCATTCCTATATAGTAGCAAACCCATTATCTTTGGCCTGCCACACTCTAGAATAGGAGGGCTTCTATAAGCCTTGGGTTAGGTGAGCTGATCACACTCAGAAAACTTTGACAGACTCTCAAAGAGCCCTCCTCTGATCTCCTTCCCTCATTACTGCTGCCAAATTGTGTCATCACTCAGGAGTTATCCTTGATTGAGTTATCTGGAATTTTTGGCCAAGAGACTGTAGCTTCCGTCAGTGGCACACTTAGACAAGGTATCTGTCTCGGGCCTCTTTGGCCACTTACCACTGGCAAAAAACCATTGTGACATTTTAAAGATGAAAACATGCATAAAAATGAGATTCCAATATGTCCATCAACTGCCCCTGCAGCACAATGGCATTCTATTTCAACTAGAATTCTCTGGAGCTTAGCCTGTGACGCCT
This sequence comes from Lepidochelys olivacea, assembly GCF_965140295.1. Taxonomy (NCBI): domain Eukaryota; kingdom Metazoa; phylum Chordata; order Testudines; family Cheloniidae; genus Lepidochelys; species Lepidochelys olivacea. The sequence goes on along the minus strand of NC_140411.1, from coordinate 134,407,653 downwards.
GTGAAAATGTAACCCATTGTATAGACTGAGCCGTTTCTGTCTTAAGGGGTAATGTAACATGGCCAAGTAACTGGGATATGAAAGTTGGCTACAGCGTCTCATTAGCATGTTATTATGCATTGTATAGTCACACTGTGCAGTGATATGAAAGCGGCAAATTATTAAGGAGGGGGTGGAAACTAGGGAAATTTTCTGCCTTCCTCTTCCCCACCCACACTTCTCACACCTCCAAAGTATTTGTTCTAAACAGTTGTGTCTAAACAGTTAATAGCTTCCCAGCCAGGAAATACAATTTCTCCTCTCTATGGGCCTGATCCAAAGCCTATTGAAGTTAGTGGGAATCTTTTCACTGACTTCAAAGAGCTTGGGATCAGGCCCTGTATGTTCTGTGGTTCACAGTATCATATTTAGCACGGGAATGGGTTCCCTAGGGAGGTGGTGGAATCTCCTTCCTTAGAGGTTTTTAAGGTCAGGGTTGATAAAGTCCTGGCTGGGATGATTTAGTTGGGGATTGGTCCTGCTTTGAGCAGGGGAGTTGGACTAGATGACCTCCTGAGGTCCCCTCCAACCCTGATATTCTATGCTTCTGTGTTTAATAGCCTGGAACTGGAAATATTTGCTGTAAATTATTTTCACTACATTTGCCAAGTGGAAAAGCAGGCTGAAATCAAACCACAGTGCTGTGGCTTTACAGTCAATGACTTTACAGTCAGCCCTGAGTGAGCAAGCAGCAGTTTGTAGCTGCACAGTCCCATGAACAGACTAGAGAACAAATGGGGACTCAGGCACAAGTCCCTCCCTGCTCCTCTGGGAGGAAGAGAATAAGTGACTTCTCCTTCTACCATAAAGAAGCTTATTGGTCCCTGTTCACCTGGCCAGCTAGTGTGGACAGTGAGTTGAGGGATGGGGGTGCTCCCTGTTTATTTGCAGGGGGAAATATTGGGTGTGTAGCCCCTCTTCCAGCTACCACAGCAAGAGTCAGCATCTGACACTTACACCCTCCTACTCTGCTGTGTGGCCAAGCAAGGGCTGTGACAGCTAAATATGTGCTGTGCAATAAAGAGAAATCCTTTCCCACACAGTGCATATTTAGCTGTGGAACTCATTGCCACAAGATGTCACTAAGATCAAGAGCATAGGAAGATTGAAACAAAGGGCTGGGTATTTATATGGATAACAGCCAGAGTTGTTACAATAGTGAAGATTTTTTTTAAAAAAAACAGGAACACTTGGAAGAGAAAAACTGTAATACTTCTGAGCATATGCTGATCTCTAACTGGGGGTTAGGAAGAAACTTTCCAAGTGAGCAGGTTACCCCATAACTTCCAGCTGGAGAGGTTTGGTATCATCCTCTGAAACATCTACTGTTCACCACTGTTAGAGACAGGATACTGGACTGGATGGATCACTGGTCTGATCCTGTCTGGCAGTTCCTCTGTTCCTGAGCCTATGCATGTAATTCTTGCATGATGTGGTGAGAACTGGAAGTGGTTGCTAAAGAAAGCTTGACTTTTTCTCCTAGTGAGTTTATCACTCTGACTCATTTTCCTCAGTGAGTCCCAATACCTTGGAATGCTGAAGTACAGTCAAAATGCCCCAAGGTAGTCTTTGCCCAGCCCCTAAAGAAAGGCAGCTGTGGCTAAAATTGTCTCCAGTTACACTGGGTTCCAAATGGGAAACTTATAAAATCTTAACACATTTCAAACCACATTCAGTCCATTCATCACCAAGGCAGTGGTTCTTAAAGGAGTCCTTCTTAAAGGAAACTGATTGCTCAGTTGGACAGGATGATGGAAACCTCATTAGGATGCAGTGGAGTGGTTGATTCAATAATATGAAAGAATGGCTACATAGCAAAAGCTTTGGGCCAGATTCTCAACTAGTGTAAATGGGCCCAAGCTACACTGATGGCAAAAGAGCTCTGTCCATGTGCAGCAGCTGAAGGTCTGGCCCTCTTTTTCACTGGTGCTTGTGTTGTTGCTATTGGCTTTGTTTTAGATGACTGCAGATACCCTTGGATTTTGCTGTAGATATTTTACACGGCCCGGAGACCTGGAAGAGGCACATGATTCTTGATATTCCATCCTTCCTATATCCAAAATATCTAGCCACCTAGCACACTCCAAAACTGTTTTTACTTTGAGTACATTTTGCTATGAATATAGGTAAAAATCACTTATACAAATGCACACACTACACACACCTCTTGCCGTAAGTATATAATATATCATTTAGTGGCATCACATACTGTGCGGTAATAGTAATGGGAGGCTAGGTGAATAGTAGATAATTGAATTCAGGAGGCATCATAAGCAGGTTATATCCTGAGTCTCTCCCCTACAAACATGTATTGCCTAACATGAATATTTTATCTTTGGAATATCACTCTGCTGGTGCCACTTCCCAAATCCCCTAGTCCACTGACTGTGTCAGAGATATCACGATGTTTGCTGCGCTCCTCCCAAGTAGTTGCGTCTCCTCTCCTCAGCCTCTTCCCCTGCTCAGGAACTGGAAGGGGCTCATGGGAGCTTGCACGAGTTCCTTGTTCACAAAAATGGCCTTTCATGACAAGGCAAATTGCAAGCTTTCATTCAAAAAGGTTTCTAGCTCTGTTCCGTGGGGAATTAGCCTTCTACAGCATAATCTGATTTCTCAGAAGGGCTTGCCAAAGACCCCAAGGCCATGTGTGTTATCCTGTGGGCTGAGCTCAGGACGGAGATTTTGGCTTTGTAGCATAGAATATATTTATACATCCATTACGGACTAAATGTTCAAGCCTTGGTGACTTCAGTTGGATTTGTGGGTGTTCAGTAGCTCTGAAAGTCCAATCACCTATATTTAGGAGCCTAAATAGAAATGTAGGGCCAAATAGAAAGCTTCAGGCTTTTCTCTCTCTCTCTCTTTCTCTTTCTATATATCAGGGGTGGCCAACCTGAACCTGAGAAGGAGCCAGAATTTACCAATGTACATTGCCAAAGAGCCACAGTAATATGTCAGCTGACCCCCTCATCAGCGCCTCTCCCTCCCTCCCTGCACCACCTGATCAGTTGTTTTGTGGCATGCAGGAGGCTGCAGGGAAGGGGAGGAGCAAGGGCATGGCAGGCTCAGGGGAGGGGGTGGGAAGGGGTGGAGTGGGGGCAGGGCCTCGGGCAGAGCCAGAGGTTGAGCAGTGAGTATATAATATATCATTTAGTGGCATCACATACTGTGCGGTAATAGTAATGGGAGGCTAGGTGAATAGTAGATAATTGAATTCAGGAGGCATCATAAGCAGGTTATATCCTGAGTCTCTCCCCTACAAACATGTATTGTAAACATGTAAACCCCCCCCGGCACATTGGAAAGTTGGCACCTGTAGCTCTAGCCCCGGAGTCGGTGCCTAGACAAGGAGCGGCGTACTAACTTCTGAAGAGCCGCATGTGGCTCCGGAGGCACAGGTTGGCCACCCCCGCTATATGTACACATTCAAGTGGTGTCATACCGGAATAAAACTCTCCAAGACAGACAATGAGTAACCTAAAAGAATTTCAATAGTCCGCAGACTGAGCTATTTGCTGCATCATAAACACGGTGGCCAGATCAGTCATCAGCTCTTTGGCTCACAGAGATTATGCACAGATGGTGTCTGTACCAAACACTCCTAAAAAAAAGTTTGGGCATGTTCCATTTGATCACAACAGGAAATGTGAACATTATATACATCCCTATGAGAAACCAAAAAAAAAATGAGAAGTCAAAGAAAGCCTTTTCTTCACATCAGCTGACTAAAAGCTAATAAATCATTTGCTCAACAAGAAATTGGTTATTTCCAAAGAATGGAACTGAGGAAATCCAGACCCCCACACCACACCACCCCAAACAAAACAAACAAACAAAAAGCCCTTTTAAGACCACATATACTTTTTGGTAGTTCCATTATTATTCCCAGAAAGCAATAAGCAGGTCATTAGAAAATTCAACACATACATTTCCTGAAGACTTGTGGATTTCTGTTACAGCTTATCTTAGAACCCACTATATGAGATGATATCAACAAATGATATCTCGATAGTCATTCCGGACGTATTTTTCTTGTATTTTTCCATCTCCTGGGCACCGACTTAAGGCTTGTCATTCTCAGCTAAGAGCAGTTGTGAGAAAATTAAATAGCATATGTTCCTATCAAAGAGAATGGAGTAAAAGAATCAATAGAAAACACCATTATTTTCAAAAGCTTTAAACCAGGTATAAAGCAATCTCACAGTCAGAACACAGGACAATATTAAAGTGCCTTCCTAGTAAGAAACCTGTGTGACCTCTGGGTTATGGCAGTTGGTCACTAGCAGATCAGTTTGGAAAACCAGAGGACATCGATTGATCACAATATTGCAACTGATCTCTATCCTGTTTAAATCTGTTCAGTAGGAAATATTGAATATTTCTATGGAGAAACTTAAAATATTATACAGATGAAATGTAAATGTAAATGGATTATGCAGAATCTACAATCAAAAAATTATTCTCATGAACTATAAAACCATAGAAATCATTCTAAATCATAATATAATGGAAGAGAAATGCCAGCAATTCTTTAGCAAGAATATGAATATAAAATGCAAGATACACACAATTTAGAAAGACCATCAAGGCTGACTCAGTGATTGGAAGGTAACACTGTAGATCCTGGGAAGGTGAGATTCATTTTGTTTTATCCTACAGCGGTACTTGCTGGATGTCTAAGCATGGCATTAACGGAACATCTGAAGAAGTCAGAGTTGCAAACGGTATTTTTACAGCAACAGGTGAGAGAAACATAATTAAACATAGCAGCTAGCATCAGGCTTTCATGGAAACAAAATTGCATACAAATCCTGGATTACAGTTATGTAGGTTGAGAGACTTAGCCCTGGTCTACACTACGAGTTTAGGTCGAATTTAGCAGCATTAGATCGATAACCCTGCACCCGTCCACAAGATGAAGCCATTTTTGTCAACTTAATGGGCTCTTAAAATCAATTTCTGTACTCCACCCCAATGAGGGGATTAGCGCTGAAATCGACATTGCTGAGTCGAATTTGGGTTAGTGTGGATGCAATTCGACGGTATTGGCCTCCGGGAGCTATCCCAGAGTGCTCAATTGTGACCGCTCTGGACAGCACTCTCACCTCAGATGCACTAGCCAGGTAGACAGGAAAAGCCACAGGGACTTCTGAATTTCATTTCCTGTTTGGCGAGCATGGCACAGGTGACCATGCAGAGCTCATCAGCAGAGGTGACCATGGAGTCCCAGAATTGCAAAAGAGCTCCAGCATGGACAGAACGGGAGGTACTGGATCTGATTGCTTTATGGGGAGAGGAATCTGTGCTATCAGAACTCCATTCCAAAAGACAAAATGCCAAAATATTTGAAAAAATCTCCAAGGGCATGAAGGACAGAAGCTATAACAGGGACCCACAGCAGTGCCGCGTGAAACTTAAGAAGCTCAGGCAAGCCTACCAAAAAAACAAAGAGGCAAACGGCCACTCCAGGTCAGACATGCCGCTTCTATGATGAGCTGCATGCAATTTTAGGGGGTGCCCCTACCACTGCCCCACCCCTGTACGTGGACTCCTGCAAGGGGGGAGTCTCACACAACAGGGATGAGGATTTAGGGGACGAGGAAGATGATGATGAGGAGGAGGATGAAACCGTTCTCCCCGACAGCCAGGAACTGTTTATCACCCTGGATCCAATACCCTCCCAATACACCCCAGAGTAACAGAAGGCTGGAATTCAACAAGTTTTGAAGTGCAGTGTGGCCTTGTCCTTCCCTCCTCCGCCACCCCTCCCGGGCTATCTTGGCAGTTATCCCCCTATTTGTGTGATGAATTAATAAAGAATTCATGAATTTGAAAAAACAATGACTTTATTGCCTCTGCAAGTGGTAATCGAATGGGGGAGGTTGGTTGGCTTACAGGGAAGTAGAGTGAACCAAGGGGGTGGGTTTTCATTAAGGAGAAACAAACAGAACTGTCACACCATAGCCTGGCCAATCATGAAATTGGTTTTCAAAGCTTCTCTGATGTGCAGTGCACCCTGCTGTGCTCTTCTAATCGCCCTGGTGTCTGGCTGCACGTAACCAGCGACCAAGTGATTTGCCTCAACCTCCCACCCCACCATAAACATCTCCCCCTTACTCTCACAGATATTGTGGAGCACACAGCAAGCAGTAAGAACAATGGGAATGTTGGTTTCGCTGAGGTCTAACCGAGTCAGTAAACTGCGCCAGCGCTCTTTTAAATTTTCGCAGCCACTGGGAAACATCCCAGACCTGCAACACTATGCGGTCCCACCAGTCTGTGCTTGTTTCCTGGGCTCAGAATCAGCATTCCACGGCATGAGCCTGCCCCATTGCCACCAGGATGTCCAAATTGCCGGGGCCCATACTTTGAGAGAAGTCTGTGTCCATGTCCTCAGCACTCTCGTCACCGTGCTGCCATCGCCTCCTCACCTGCCTTTGCAGGTTCTGGTTCTGAACATACTGCAAGATAATGCGTGAGGTGTTTACAATGCTCATAACTGCCGCGGTTATCTGAGCGGGCTCCATGCTTGCCATGGTATGGCGTCTGCAGGAGAGCAGAGTTGCAGTGGAAGCGGTGGCTGAAGATGGATACCATGAGAATAGATATTTATAGAGAATGATGAGAGGACCTGCGAGGTGGATTCATGAGAGCAGGAGAGCAGAGTTGCAGCGGAAGCCCATGACAGCCAACATGGAGACATTCGCTATCAAGACAAGAGCAGGAGAGCAGAGTTGCAGCTGAAGCGGTGGTTGGATGATTAGTTTTGCCGACCTACTGCACCGTCTACTGCCAGCAGCACCAGGACACAACAGCGGCGGTGTTGGTGAGCTGATCTGAGAGGGCTGCACGCTTGCCGTGGTATGGTGAGATAAGAGCAGGAGAGCAGAGTTGCAGCAGAAGCGGTGGATGACAATGGTCATATAGAGGACCTGCGAGGTGGATTCATGGCACCAGGAGAACAGGAGAGCAGAGTTGCAGAGGAAGCGGTGGTTTGATGATAACGGTTAGCAGTCCTACTGCACCGTCTGCTGAAAGCAGTATGGCATCCATACAGAAAAAAGGTGCATAACAATTGTCTGCCATTGCTTTCATGGAGGGAGGGGTGACTGATGATATGTACCCAAAACCACTCACAACAATGTTTTTGCACCATCAGGCATTGGGAGCTTACCCCAGAATTCCAATGGGCGGCGGAGACTGCGGGAACTGTGGGATAGCTACTCACAGTGCAATGCTCTGAAAGTTGACTCTAGCCACGGTACTGTGGACGCACTCCGCCAACTTAATGTGCTTAATGGGGGGACACACAATCCGACTGTATAAAATCACTTCCTAAAAACTCGACTTCTATAAATTCGACCTAATTCCATAGTATAGATGTCAAATATAAAGGGAAGGGTAAACCCCTTTAAAATCCCTCCTGGCCAGAGGAAAACTCCTCTCACTTGTAAACGGTTAAGAAGCTAAAGGTAACCTCGCTGGCACCTGACCAAAATGACCAATGAGGAGACAAGATACTTTCAAAAGCTGGGAGGAGGGAGACAAACAAAGGGTCTGTGGGTCTGTCTTTATGCTGCCTTTGCCGGGGATAGACCAGGAATGGAGTCTTAGAACTTTTAGTAAGTAATCTAGCTAGGTACATATTAGATTATGATTTCTTTAAATGGCTGAGAAAGGAATTGTGCTGAATAGAATAACTATTTCTGTCTATCTTTTTTGTAACTTAAGGTTTTGCCTAGAGGGATTCTCTATGTTTTGAATCTAATTACCCTGTAAGGTATCTACTATCCTGATTTTACAGAGGGGATTTCTTTACTTCTATTTACTCCTATTTCTATTAAAAGTCTTCTTGTAAGAAAACTGAATGCTTTTTCATTGTTCTCAGATCCAAGGGTTTGGGTCTGTGGTCACCTATGCAAATTGGTGAGGCTTTTTATCCAACATTTCCCAGGAAAGGGGGGGGTGCAAGTGTTGGGAGGATTGTTCATTGTTCTTAAGATCCAAGGGTCTGGGTCTGTAGTCACCTAGGCAAATTGGTGAGGCCTTTTACCAAACCTTGTCCAGGAAGTGGGGTGCAAGGTTTTGGGAAGTATTTGGGGGGAAAGACGTTTCCAAACAGCTCTTCCCCAGTAACCAGTATTTGTTTGGTGATGGTAGTGGCCAATCCAAGGACAAAGGGTGGAATATTTTGTACCTTGGGGAACTTTTTGACCTAAGTTGGTAAAGATAAGCTTAGGAGGTTTTCATGCAGGTCCCCACATCTGTACCCTAGCATTCAGAGTGGGGGAGGAACCTTGACAATAGATATACCCTTTGGTTGTGTCTTCATAAAGATGTGCCAGCTGTTATTTTCCCATAGTCTTGTCTTACCTGTTGCTCTACACAAGTCCTTTCCTTCTAGCACTCCATTTATGACAGGAGCAGGAGGTAAAATTAGAAAACAGTTGCCAATGGTAAATATTTACCAAAGAGGTCACACAAGTGCACCTTGTTATGTGACTGTGAAGTGAGTCATAATTGAGTCATAATGGCCACAGAAACGTGAACTGTGAATTTCCTGGCTGTTGTGGACTGAAAGGCCAGCCTAAATGGTGCACAGATGTATTTTGCATAATAGATATAGAGAGATTGATAGAATAAGGCCAGAAGAAATCATTATATTCAGGAGATCAAACTAGATATCACAGACCATTTCACCCAGTTACTGAGCCAAATAACCTGTTTGGCTAAGCAAACCTTCCATAAAGACATCCAGTCTTGAAGGCACCAAGAGATGGAGAATCCATCACTTCCCTTGGCAATTTGTTCCAATGGTTAATCACCCTCACTGTTAAAAAATGTGTTCCTAATTTCAAATGTGAATTCTGGCTTCAAGCTTCCAGCCATTCTTGTTATACCTCTTCTCTGCTAAAGAGCCCTTTAGTAACCAGCATTTTATCCCCATGAAGGTACTTATACTCTGTAATGAAGTCACCTCTCATTTTTAACAAGAGGAACAGACTGAGCTTATTAAGTCTTTCACTGTAGGACATTTTCTCCAGCCCTCAAATAATTTTTTGTGGCTCTTTTCTGCACTCTCTCCAATTTTCAACATCCTTTAAAACTATGGACACCGGAACTGGATGCAGTATTCCAGTATCGGTCTCACCAACGCTGCATATAGAGAGAAAATCACCTCCCTACTCATTGCTCCTCTGTTTACATCCAATGACTGCATTTGCCCTATGACAGTGCCCCCTATAAGGCTTTATGGAAATATGCTTATGAATCTATACATGACTTAACTGGAATATGTTTTATGCTACATATGCCCTGTAACATATCTATGTAAAGGTTATGTTCTACTGCATCTATTAATCCTATTTGTATGTATGTATCATTTTTGTATTCGAATTCATGAATACTGGTTTGATTTCTAAGCAGCCTTAGTAAAACATTTGGTCAGCTTCTTGAGAAAGGAATGTGCAAATTAGGTGCCCAATCAAGAAACACTTAAAGGACAGTGAATCTTGTAAGGCTCCAATCCACATAAGAGTCTACCTGAGGACATTCAAGGAAGCATGTGAACCATGGCTGCCATGGACAGGTGACTTGCCCATGTGACTCCAAAACTCCATCTTGGAGCTGGACTTTGCATAGGGGAGAGGAGGGGGTCTCCATCCACAAGAGAAAATGTATTTAAGTCCATGGGAGACCCCTCCATTTGGTCTTCAGCTGGCTAAGGAGTTAGCCTCTCCACCCCCAAGGATACCTGAAAGAAACTGGAACAAAGGACAGTAACTACAGGGGGTGTGAGTGCTTGCTGGACCCAGGAGAAGTCTGGGACACGGGTCAATTGCTGGAGGATTCTCTGCTCCTTGAAGTCTTTAAACCACGATTTGAGGACTTCAATAGCTCAGACATAGGTTAGAGGTTTTTCGCAGGAGTGGGTGGGTAAAATTCTATGGCCTGCGTTGTGCAGGAGGTCGGACTAGATGATCATAATGGTCCCTTCTGACCTTAGTATCTATGAATAAGTCTAGTCTAGTCTGTAAAAGGAAGCTTACTGGAATTCCTCTACGGGTGACGTTTTTATCTGTATTCAGAGTTCTTACTGTATTAGACATAGACTTGTGTGTTCTATTTTATTTTGCTTGGTAATTCACTTTGTTCTGCCTGTTACTACTTGGAACCACTTAAATCCTACTTTCTGTATTTAATAAAATCACTTTTTACTTATTAATTAACGCAGAGTATTAATACCTGGCCGGGGGGGGGGGGAGGAGGGGGAAACAGCTGTGCATATCTCTCTATCAGTGTTATAAAGGGTGAACAATTTATGAGTTTACCCTGTATAAGCTTTATACCAGGTAAAACGGATTTATTTGGGGTTTGGACCCCATTGGGAGTTGGGCATCTGAGTGTCAAAGACAAGAACACTTCTTAAGCTGCTTTCAGTTAAGTCTGTAGCTTTGGGGCACGTGGTTCAGACCCTAGGTCTGTGTGGAGCAGACTGGCATGTCTGGCTCAGCAAGACAGGGTGCCAAGTTGGCAGGGAAAGCTGGGGCAGAAGTAGTCTTGGCACATCAGTTGGCAACCCCAAGGGGGTTTCTGTGATCCAACCCATCACAAGCCCTTTTTGCTACATCATTTCCCTGGGACCTCATGCTGAGTTTCTTGTCCCCTCTCACCCCTAAATCATTTTATGACTTGCTTACCCATATATCTCAAATGATAACTAACAATACACCCACACCTGTTTTGGTTATCAACATACCTTTACATGTATGCTCAAACTGCAGATAGCTTCTGAATGCAACTGTGTTTGTAACTCCAGCTTCGCAAAGTTATGAAAATATACCATCATATAAAGAAAAATCTACTTACCTTTTTATCCTGACAACAATTATAATGAGAAAATTGGTTGTATTTTACTTCCCTCTCTATCTCCCCCCCTGCAAAAAAAAAACCCAACAACTCACCCAATCCCAGGAAAATAATTGAGCAGAATTTTGCGAGGCTGCCTTACTCAAAGCACAATGAAGTATCATGATTTTCCAAAGGAAAAGTTAAATATGAGGTACTATAGTTTCTTCATTTATTGTGCACATATGGAGATGGGGAGATAGAGCTGAGAATCACAAAGGAGATGTTCAATTATTTTCTCTCCAGTAGGTCTATAAAGCATCCCTTGAGGATCCTCTCACAGTTTTCCCCATGCCTAAGGTCCCATATCACTGCTCTGCTGGCCCAGGAAGACTAAGGACTATGAATTTGACCTTTGGTGCTTGCATGGCACCATTTAGCCCCTCTCAGCATATTTGATTTTCCTTTGTATCTCTGTGGAACGTGTTCTGAATGCCAGGGTTCCTGTCACAGTAGCTTTAGGAGTGATTATGAACCACCTTCTTTGAATTGTGTCTGCACACCCAAACTAAATAATGCCATTGTCTTGGGCTTTTTCTTGTAATCTACAGCAGTTTGTTCCATCTGCACTACTGTAATGCTAAATGTTACCACAACAAGAAAAAAGCCCTGCTAAACCTAATGCATAAGCCAGAGAGGAAGGTTTTAAAGTGAAGGCAGCTATAGAACGCAAAGCAATGTCTTGTGTAATGCATATTTTGTTGATTCCCATCAGGATTTGTTGGCTCTCAACTCCTTCTGTGCAGGAAAGTTACAATATATTTGTAAAGCTCTCTCAGTGTACATGAGGTCCTTTGTCCTGCAATACTCCAGGTGATACGAGGCAATCACGGAAGTGCTGGTGTCTAGTAATATACAGGCTACCTATTGTTCTGGCTAATTTGCTAATTTGTGAACAGCTTGTGGTCCACTAAGACAAAACTCCTTCAGTGTACATGAATGAGAGCATCTCCATGAAAATATAGGAACATACATTTTAATAGAACCACAGGAGCCTTCCTGAATCTGGCTCGTATCAAAGCACCTTAGTTCAGGTCTCGTGACAGCAGATAATATTATTCATGTGCCTCTTTTGGTGTGCTGTATAAACACGAGGATTCAGATCTATTTCCTTTGAGTTGAGAGTTTGACCTTTCCAAGGATGAATGTGCAAAACTTCCACCAGTTTCGTAAACGCGTTAACTTAATCATTCCCCACAGCAATCTTGCAACTAGTGAACATAAACACTAGACAGTTATAGTAGGTAACCTGGTTGAGGCCTAAAGGTATGACTGAACTATAGGTGTTTAATAAAATAGGAAGAGAACATCTCTTACATATTCAGCGAACTGAAGGAATTCCTCAAACTCTTGATCCCCATTGGTTCTCAGTTCCACTCTCCCATCCTCCTCATCCAATCCTCCTAACTCCTACTGCTCATCCAGTCCCATTCTCCTCTAGGGTCAGACTAGAGGATCCTCTTAATGATCCCTTTCAACCTTAAAACCCATGACTTTTTTAGTCCCAGTCTTCTTCCTCTACAATTCCCAGTCCCACTTTCCTTTCCCTCACAACATCCAGATCTAGTCATGTGTCCCCCCCGCAGGTTCCTTGTCTCAATTAACTCCTTGTCCCTCTTGGTCCAGTTCTTGTCTCTTCATTCAAATCAGGCAGCTTCGTCCTCCAGGCTGCCTGGGTGAGAGCAGGTTGAGCATGGAAAGCACTGGAGAGACTGCATCCTTGCTCTAAGTTCTGATGCCCAGCATTGGCAGCAGCTCAGCACTGCAATTGCAGGAAAAGTCCTACTCAGCTGCAGGCTGGAACATGCCCAGCGAAGATAGAATAGTTGGAGATTTTAGCTGTGAAGCTCTAGTCAGCCTCTTCTGAGGATGTGAGAACTGAGATTTTTCTAAGCCTTACAATTCAGCCAAATTTGGGCAGATTTTTACAAGAATGGCAAAAAGACACATACCTGACCAAAAGCCTCCCCTCCCCCCATTTTAAGTCCCTGCTCCAAAGCATGGGGGTGCTAGAACTTCTCAAGGAAAGGTCTCAAGAAAGTTTTTAACATGGACAAAAAGTATTTTTCATAGCCTCGTTCTTGGAAATAGCAGAACTGGTTTGGTTGAAAATTTCCAAAACAAAAAATCATCCGGAGTCAAAAATCTGGCATTTCAGTCAAATGGTTAAAGTTTGACAAAAAGTGATAAGCAACTGAAAACAGGGTCTTATAGAGGAAAGAGTTAGGCAACCTCAAGAACAGGTGATGTTCCCAACTCAGCCTACAATTAATTTCATTGAGATCTGGAAAAATAGTAGTTATGTGGTATTTGCATTAAACTGGACTCATTGCTTCACACTATGTTTTCACACTTATATTATAATTAAGATCATGTACTTCAACTGGGATATACTTTACTGTTAGAAATTTTGTCAAGGCTTAGTGGGGATGGCCTAACATAAAAACACTAGAGAGGGCGAATAGGTCTCTGTAACCTCAGGGTATTTTAAACCTATTTCATGTTTCATGGAGCACTGTGCTTGGTTAAATAATAGATTGTGACTTAGAAGGATGAATAGGGATGGCTAATGTGAGCATGATGCCAATTTTATCATCAGCATAGTACAATACTTTCAGCTATGTTATTATTCTTACCATAATAGTGTGTAATAGGCACTTCCAATGATATGACGTGGGACACAATTTATGCCCTAAAGAGCTCACAGTCTGAGATGTCCTCAGTTACTTAAGTTCCAAGCACGTCTTCAGTAATAAGTAGGGCCCCTGTGAAATCTGGTCTTTTGTGTGCTTTTACCCTATACTATACAGATTTCACAGGAGAGACTGGTGTTTGGTATTTGGTAGGGCCCTAGTAATAAGTGACTGAGCTCTGCAAAACAATAGCAAGTAGTTTACTGAACCAGATTATGAGGCCCTGCCAGCTATGAATTGCCATTCATGCCACATTGGTAATGAGAAGCCCAGAGGGAGGTATAAAACTGGAAACAATGACAGAAGTATGTAAGCAATAGTCAATAGCTACCGATTAGTCAGAAGGGGACACAGTAATACCAGGAAGTTTCTCTGAACTCTGGTGTGCTCAGCTACCTAATACAGGAAGTCAAAGGTAGAACAAGATCCTAGGCAATTTCATTGGGCAACAGAAATTTCAAGGAAAGCACATTTCTGCACGGACAACTCTTCTGTAGCTGCCAGCCTGAGCCTTACAAAAAGGAGAAAAAAAAAGAGCAAGAGACCAACGCTAAGAGAAAAAAGAAGGATGTATAGTAAGACAGCAGTGTTCAGCAGGGGAAAAAACTTCCAACAAAAAAACCCAACTTCCCTCCACTTAATTTTAATATCCTGCATACATTTTCCCATTGAGGATTACACGAGCAATCAGAGCTCACAAAAGGGTTACCAATACCTGCTTTTTGTAGTCCACTAACTACAAATCAAGTTAATTTATTCACCCCTTTGACATTTGTATATGATACAATATCTTAAAGGTGAACCAATTCAACTCAATTGCCCATGTTAATTAAAGAGAAAAATCTTGTATCTTCCTCTCTGCACTTCCTTCATAATATTTATTATTAATTTTTATTATTATTTGTATGGTGTAGAAAAAAGATAGAGGAAAGTGGAAACCTAAAAACAGCACACGCAACAAGGATCAGTCAGAGAAGGGATGAAAATCATTCAGACCCACTTCTTCCTAACCTTTCCTATTGATCTATATCCTTACATGGAATGCCACAACTATGTACTCCTTCAGTTCGAGATGTGGGACTTGAGACTGATCAGTTAATCTAAATTTAAAATAATTTGTTTGACAAAAAAATCGATTCTGATTTTAGACCAGCAGGTAATTAGTCTGCTACCCTATGTGCTTTATCTTATCTGAGAGATAGCAAAGTGGACATGAGTATCCAATGAAAGAGTAGGTGTCTTGATATTTTGACTGCATAAAATTAATGATAAACTCAGTACACTGAAATATACAGTTTATTTCCTCAAAGTCAAGCAGTACAATTTGTCAGTAGGTAAATGTTAAGTGTCAAGCAAGAAAACTGTACACATTTTCACTCTGGGCTGCAAAATCCAAACAACGGGGAAAACCTGACAGAAATCTTTCGCTATACAAAGGGATCTAAAATGGAGAGATGACATGAGGTGAAGTAGCAGCCATCACCTAATGATGCCAAAGGCAAAATATTAGCACCGCCATTTTTTTTAAAGCAACAACAGAGCTATTTACAGATTTACATATAACATTGGGAGACAGCCATCTTCTGGTCCCAACTAACAGAGCTTTTGAGCACAATTTAAAAAGAAGAAAGTGGGACAGGGTGACTATATATACTGCTTTGTGAAAACGACAACAGATAGAGCACTTTCAGTATTGCTATCTTTATCAGAAAGATCTAAATCAAAGTACTGTACACACAATGGAATTATATTATTATTCACAGTCACTTTTCACATACACGTCAGAGTAACCACAATCTGTAAAAAAAATTTAAAACGTCACAGGTAAAACAATGCACACTACTTGACTAAAGCTAAACATAATTTATTTGGGAATTATTTAGCTTAGGGTTTCTTATGGTTAAGGAATGGGTCGAAAGAGAAAACTCACTGGTCCTACTATCAATTAACATAGCAGCAAATATTTGTGGGATTTTGTTAGAAGTCTAAGTTTGGTAAACTGTAAGAAGAAATTAAGGCCAGAACATCAGGTAGACTAAATCAGTAGCCCCATTTGACTTTGATGGAGTTGATTTACACCAATTGAAGATCTGGCCCAGGATACATGAATCAGGATCGTATAATAGGCAAAACTGTCCTTTTAACGTTTATAGCTGTCTGCGAAGGGCTTGGTTTTAGAGAAGTTTTTGTGCCAAGTCCCTGCAATCCAAGCAGTTCACTGATCAGGAAAAAGGGACCAAGAGAAGCACTGAAAAAGGAGAATTTTGATAATAGACAAAGAACCTTTTGTCAATATTAAAACTGCAAGAACAGTTGTAAAGAGCTGATTTTCTCTCATTCTGTTTTATCTTTAATCACTTGTACTGTTCAAAGAGTTTGCTACAGGCTGGTATCCACGCCAGCCTTAAAAGTAGCTCCTTGTTGCAGAATCTGTTTGTTATTGAAATACAGAGATAAAGGGCTTCCTTTATATAATTTAAATAGTCTATACATGAAGCTAAGATTTCCCTTTGCCCTTAAAAGCTATATCTTAACATAGAGATAATACATGTGTACACAGAGCAATTCTGTAGTATTTGTAGGAGATCAAATCAGTTAATGCCATCATAAGAGATGGGTTAGCATGATGCAAATTATCAGAGTTTTACTGGACGGCAGTGTTACTATATCACCTCCAGTAGTCTTGAACTGACAAAATAGTGTCCTATCATTAAAGTGTATATGTCAACATGTGAAGTAAAAAAAAAAAAAAACCATACAGATGTTCACAGTTACAACCAGAGTTACTCTGAATACTGCACTGAACTCACGTGGCTTAGCCGTACTTACGTGGCCTAGGTGTTTATAGTGCATTTGGTGGTGAGGGAAGGAAGAAAGAAATAGCATTACATAGGTCAGCTTGAGTATAATTTAACCATTTATATAAAAAAGGTGAACTGTTGAACAAACAGAAGGAAAATAAAAGCAGTACAGTTTGTCCTGTTAACTTAGTGACTCTTTCCTACAAGGTAGCTGCGCTGGGGGGAAACCCAAAGCAGCAAATAGATTTTCCAAATAGTTTAGTTGATAAATGAACTGACCCAAACTAACAAGGCAACCTCAGTCCCATTTGGAAATCAAACAACTTGGTAAGAAAAATGCTACAATATTAATGGGCCCACAACTGTTTCTATGCCATGCCAAAAAAATAAAATAAATAAAAAACTGGGGAAAAAAGGATGTTTCTCTAAACCATGTGTTCTTAACTTCAGTAACATAAATCTTAAATGATTTTCAAGTTGGTTCAGCCGCTAGCCAGCTGAGATTGGCTTTGAAATTATTTTCTGAAAGGAGAAAGTGAGAACTTTTCTTATATGATACGTTACAAAGAAAAAGCATCTGACGTACCAGGATCAAAGTGCTGGCAACCTGAACATAATATTAAACACATGACACACGCTTCTCCTACTTGATGGGACCGAAAAAAAGAAAAAAAAGCCCTAAAATTAGAGCTTCTTTATTCATTTACTTTTGGGCTTCCCAGCAGTTTGTACAGCCTCTGAAGACAATAAAGACTATCAAACATCTTATTTTGAAAACCATTATTGTTTGCATGCACTATTGCAACAGACTTCACAATACACTGCATTCAAAGCTTAGAATCTCTCCTCTGCCACCTGCAGAACTTTCTATAGGCTAGGTTGAGAGACGAAGAACAGCTGTAGAGTCGGGGATTAAAAAGAGGCTTTAAAAAATTAAATACATTATCCAAACAACGAGAAAGCTCATTATTGCTCGAATAGCTATTTTTCTCTTGTCTGACTCCGCCTCCTAGACACAGATACAAGTCAGGGTTTTCGCTTGCATACTTGGAAGCTGTGCGCAACCACCAGTTTTCCAGTCTTTGGTCCGGGCCTTGACCTCTTATCTGAGCCTTTCAGGTTGGAGGCTGTCCGTCAGACACTTGAGTTGCTCCTCCCCCAGCTTGATCTTGTCCTCTAGCTCTCTCTGCTCAATGATAAGGGCTGACTTCATCTTTACAAAGTGCTCATAATCTGCTAGGCTCTCTTCGCTTAGATAGTTAGCCAAAATGTCAAAGACAATACGCTCCCGTCGGTCCAGGTTTTCCTTCAGTTCTTTCGCATCTTCATGCTGCTGAGTCAGCAGCTTCTGCTTCTCTACCAATGTCCGCTTAAGAGAAAGAGAAACATATTACAGATACCAGTTCAAGACAAACAGTCTTCTGGTCAACCTTGAAATCAGTTTTATCTGCAGGGACAAGGATGAAGAGGTGTGTGTATGACGGACTGGGACTAAGGACTTGTCTATGCAAACGATTAGTTCGTGGCAAGCTAGGGAGCGCATGTACACCGCACTAGCCTGCCATGGACTAACTGTCCATGTGGCTCCTGCTGACATGCACTAACAATTCGTTAATGTGCTTTGATCTAGTCCCATTTCAAAGATGACTAGATCAAAGTGCATTAACAAACTGGTATGATGAGTCAGCAGGGTCCACATAGACAGTTAGTCCATGGCAGGGGGACATTCACACCCAGATTTTCTGTGATCCCAATGTTCTTGTAGATAAGTTGTAAAACTGCTGCTTAAAGGTTAACTTGATCTCCCAACTGCCACTGATAAATATAAATCTGATAAAATGAATTAATAGAAGAGAATTAAACCTGCAGAGACAGTAAAGCACTTAGGAATACGTTTTATAAACACTGGTAAGTAAGGTCCTTTTCTTAGTGCTTAATGGTTTACAGGAAGAATTATAACAAATACAGCTGCCTGTGGGAAGCACTAGCATGAAGTAACATGGATGCCATCCTGATTTCCAGAAATTATTTGCAAGATCTACTTGCATGTGTAACCAGCAATGAATTAAACCCAGATTAGGTCTCTCAAATGACTGCCAGAGCATCAAACTGTGAAAACACACTGCTTGGGGTTGAGAAGAGTTGACAGAGAGCTCTTCATTATGCTTAGGGCCCTACTAAATTTGCAGCCGTGAAAACACGTCACAGACCGTGAAATCTGATCTCCCCCATGAAATCTGGCTATTGTAGAGGAGATCAGATTTCAAGAGGTGGGTGGCTAGGGAGCGGCGGCTAATGGCTGGGAGCCCAGCTCTGAAGGCAGCAGTACCACCAGCAGCACTGCAGAAGGGAGGTGGCATGGTATGGGCGGGGGGTGTCATCACCTTGGGGAAGGGAAAGGGCTGGCCTTATGGGTGGGCAAGTGGGTGACCACTTGGGGCGCCATGGTCACCCCCTGCCCCCAATACACACAGAGCCAGCCCAAGGCCCCTTTCACTTCCAAGAGCTGAGCTCCAGCTGCTGGTCCTGGAGGAGCTAAGGAGGGCCAGGACTTCTTCCTCTGCGTGGGCTGCTCCCGAGGCGGGGTTAGACCCATCTCCGGGAACCTCCCCTAGCTGCAGGAAGCTCCCCGGCTGCAGGCTGGGAGTCCAGCTCTGAAGGCCTCGCAGCCTCCAGCAGCAGCACAGACGTGAGGGTGGCATAACATGGGTATGGTGCTGCTACCCTTATTTTTGCGCTGCTGGTGGTAGTGGCGCTCCCTTCCGAGCTGGGTGCCCAGCCAGCATCTGCTCTCCGACTGCCCACCTCTGAAGGCAGCAGCACAGAAGTAAGGGTGGCCATACCGCAACCCCCTTTAATAGCCCCATCCCCACGACCCTGTTTTGGGTTGGGACCCCCACACTTACAATACCCTGAAATTTCAGAGTTAAATATCGGAAACTGTGAAATTTAGGATTTTTAAAACCCTATGACTGAAATTGACCAGAATGGACCATGAATTTGGTAGGGCCCTAATTATGCTGCATACTAACCCAATATGAACCTGATAGGGTTTTCTTCCTTATTGTAATGTGCACTTTTCTAATCAGAAGTAAAGGAATATGATCATGGGGAATGGGTGTGGATAAGAGTAGGGGCAGAGAAGCAAAAACAAAAGCACAGCCCGTTCAAAAGATCAGCCTCTTCTCACTAGTCCATGCGTCTGTCCTGCTGGTACCCTGATGCATCACTCAACCAGCTCTGTGGAAATCTTGCCTGACTTTCTATTCTGAGACACACTGAATCTAGACAGCATCCCCTGCATTGTCATGAACTGCTATGCCCAAGCAAAGCTGCTTCTCTGTGGTGACCTGGAGCATCAGCAGGAGGACAAAACAACAGGCAGAAGAGATCTATGCGCATGGAAGAAGAGACAAGGATGAAGATTTACACACATGGATCTAGGCAAAAAATGTGTAATCACATACCCTGATTTTCAGCTTTGTTCCCTATGTAAATTCTCCTTTGAGTCTCTGCACCATCAAGTGACTGATTCTTATTCTACTAAGAAGTTCAAAGCCAGTCTTTCTCTTGACAGTATCACCCCCACCCCCCGCCCCGTTCCTCGGACGTTCCTGTTAACTGCTGGAAATGGCCCACCTTGATTATCACTGCAAAAGGTTTTCTCTCCCCCATCCGCCCCCGCTCTCCTGCTGGTAATAGCTCATCTTAAGTGATCACTCTCCTTACAGTGTGTATGATAACACCCATTTTTTCATGTTCTGTGTGTATATAAATCTCCCCACTGTATTTTCCACTGAATGCATCCGATGAAGTGAGCTGTAGCTCACAAAAGCTTGTGATCAAATAAATTGGTTAGTCTCTAAGATGCCACTAGTACTCCTTTTCTTTTTGTCTGTACTTAGTATTAGAAAATGATTTACATTACAATAAGGCTAAAAAAATACAACTACATGTTAATGTGCAGGGGTCCCAGTAACACTAAAGGAAATGATACACATCAACATGAGAATTTGCATATAGAAAATAATCCATGAAGCTGGAATTAAAGTTCAGACTAATTTGATGCTGAGAGTAACTTGACAGTAAAAATTCTTATAAAATGTGCTAAGGATAGCATGCAACCAAAAGACATTTCAGAATTAAAGTTCAATTTCAAGAAACAAATGCTTGAAAATGCTGTTAAAATAGACATGAAATCCTAACTCTGCTCCTGTGACACCAGCCTCATACTGGCTCCTCTTCACCACTCTTGCACACCTAATTTCATAAGCCATTTTTGTAACACGGTATTTTTCACAAGGGCATGGAGGTGGGAGAAGATTATTTTCTTCTCCCACAAAGTACTCGTATGTGTGTGCACCTGGGGAAGATGCACTCAATTCCCAGATTCTTCCTAGAACTCAGAAATGCTGTTTGGAGCAGAATCAATGGCAAACCTCCCTAGAAACTGGTTTACAATTTGAAAACCCCCTGCAAGGCCAGTGACTTTTTTTTTTTTTAAATGAAAGCCTAAATATCTCCTAGCCATATCATGCCCTTTTAAAGTCCACCATTGCCCAATGGACCATTCATAAAGTCTTAAATTGTCAGTGAACACCTTTGCAAACATGCCTTTCCTGCGTCAAAAACTGGTCCTCAGGTCCAGATCTTTTCAGGAAAGATTTTTCACAACATGATTAAAAACCTTAGATCCAGGTCTTTATTAGATCCAGGTCTTTAAAAAGTGTGTCCAAGTTGGGCAAAAGATTGCACTGGGGCCACAGGCCAGCAATGCAAAATCTGACGCAGAGAGGTGCTTTTTTCAGCTTTTTTTAAAAAAATGCAACAAACAGGAATCTAAAGTCAGACATGCAAAGGAAGCAAGTCTCAGTTTTAACTATGGAAAGACTGTGGCTACCAGATAATACTATATAGCAATAAGTTTCCATTTCTCTGCTGTTATAGAAAGATTAGTAATGAATACCTGGTCCTTAAAATCCTTCCTACAAACCTACTTCTGCTGAGATTCCTATAAATCACTACCATCTGACACTGATCAGGTAAATAGGAAGCCATGACTTCCATTTTTCTGTCAAACTTTTTTTTTTTTTTTTTTTTTTTTAAAAACGCTGTGTTCCCATCTAGCTCCACCCCATTTCTCTACTTTTTGTCCAGTACTGCATCCTGTCAGTTCTCTAAAGCAGGAACCATTGTCTTTGTTACATGTCTGTACAGTATCTAATGTAATGGGTCCCAATCACTGACTAGGGTCCTTGGTTCTGCCATAATACAAATTAATAATAGGTCTCAGAGTGGTAGTCATATTAGTCTGTATCAGCAAAAACAACGAGGAGTCCTTGTGGCACCTTAAAGACTAACCAATTTATTTGGGCATAAGCTTTCGTGGCCACAAAAGCTTATGCCCAAATAATTTTGTTAGTCTCTAAGGTGCCACAAGGACTCCTCATTGGTTTTTTTAAATTAATAATAGTACACTGTCGACAGTGTGTATGGACTGGAACTCAAATACAATCTGTTCATTTTTAAGCATCCCAAATTGCTGAGTCAGACAATTACTTTTAGTTTGTTCTCCCCCACTTATTTTTTCTTTTCTTTGTTAAAGAAACAGGAGGCTCCTCTGCTCATCATCTTTCATCAAGGCACTTGTCTTTTAGTGTTTCAGAAAGAAAGGCATGTCAGTGCTTTTAAACAACCTGCTCTCCTAAACCTGGGCACAAAGTGTCATGCATTCTTCAGGGCCAAGCCACTTGTAGTGGGTGTATTCTGAGTGAAAGCAAGGCAAGGTTAAGAGTATTAATGAGATCTAATGAAAGCATCCTGATGTGAATTATCAACACAGCAGTTTTCTCCCCTCCACTCTCTTGCCCACCTGGTGTTCAAATAAAAAAAGCCTACCACGCTGGTTCCTTAAATACCAAAATAATACTATTGCCCTTTAGCAACCTGCCTTACCCGTTCCTCAGGAGAGGCATTTTCATCCAAGTTATTCAGGGCATTTTCCACCCTGGCCAGTCGACCTGACAGTGACAGCAGCAGGTTGACCACTTTGTCCAGGTCCCCAATGAACATCCTGAACTTGTCAAACTCATTAGGTTTGCAGACCTCTTTCACAATAGCCTCCACCTCATCTCCGAGTGCATTGTTTGCTTGGATGTCTTCCAGGAGCGTCTCCCGAGCTTCGCGCAGCACCTGCAGCTTCCTACTGATGCTGTCAATGAGTTTTTGCTGTGGACAACAAAAGGGGAGCAAGAATTTATTAGATACACTTGACCCAGCAGAGATGGAAACAGAGACTTCCCTCCCTGCATTCTGGTCCAATAGCTCAGGCAAAAAAGTCACACATGGTTCTCTGCGGAAAAGTAGCAATGGTAAACTACCCCAAACTTCAGCATCAGGCTACCCTCCCCTCCCCTCCTAGAATATATCAGTTTACAAAGCCCAAAACAAAACAGGACCCCTCTACTGTAGATTCTTAGGCCTCAATCTTCCTCTCATTGAGGTCATCGGCAACACTCTCACTGACTGAGAAGATGGATCATGTCCTTAATTTGCTTTGTTACATGGCAAACCCCCAAAGAAACACCAGCCATTGATTCTGATTAGCAGTGGTCTGTGTGTTTATGACTGCAAGGGAAACTGTGATTATGGCTGTGACTGTTGTCCAACTAGAGAATTCAAGTCTACAGATAAAGTTTTTTGCAAGCACAGTATCTTACATTTCATTGCTAAAAAAGGCTTTCAAGCTCCAGGAGAATTACTTCACATGGCAAGAAATCAAAGTTACTCTATCTTGTTTTTTCTCCACCAGGGAAAGGGGGAGAAGAAATGAATTTGTTCTTTGTCACTCACTGGGCTCCCAGGATTCTCTCCATTTCCTCCCCAATCCTGTTATAGACACTCCTTTGTGATAGATTAAGGGCAAATCTGCGACTCTGCCCACCGTGGAGCTGAGAAGCCAATCAAATGTCAGTCCAAGGAGTAGAACACTTCACTTAAGACATATGGTCAGCTGGCCAGAGAGCAAGGAGGTACAGGTGTTCACAGCTGATTCCTGGCCCCAATTCTTTTGTCCTCGTCATCATGCTACGCGTTACAAGAATTCTTCATGTCTCACACGTTGAGGGTGTCACTCATTTAAGTCCCAAAGTTATCTGCATCCCACAGAAATCTAGTCTCCCCTCACTTTTATGTAGAAAGTTGTTTACACAAGAAACAATGAATCACAAAATTATTATTAAGGAATAAATACCAGCATCACTGCATGAATTTTTATGAGTCCCTGTCACACAATGCAACCCACATCTGGGGCATGGCAGATTGAAAGGTATGCACATTACAGACATATGATGTTCATCTAGGCCTTGGTAGTGTTCTGGATTCAAAAAAAATCAGGACACAAACTTTTGATAGACCTAGGTCTACGTTATAAGAGCTCACCCTTTGGCAATTCACCACCATGGCAGAAGACAAGATGTCCTTTGGAGCTCACTACTGCTATTCCTTAGATCAGCTTCCAATTCCAAAAGCCGATTACTGAGTAACAAAAGTACTCTCTCCTCCTCAAAGACTATCCCCACAGCACTCTCAAGCATAACCGTTCTTGGGGTGGAGGCTAATGGTGCTAAGCAAAATATGGGCATAAAAAGCTAGGTCTTCCACATGGCAGGTTAATACTAACACATGGCCTACTACGCTGTTGGGATCTTTTACTTCCTGCCAGGCTGGGCCCAGCTCCCTGCTCCAAGAGTTGTGACCTAGCGCATAGAGTTGCAGCGCTACTCAAGTTTGGCCCAGCTGCAACTCTGTCATCATGTGGGGTGGTGCTGCATTTCCATCTGCCAGGTAGCAATGCCCGGGGTGGGAAGCCGGGCACCAACCCTGCGGAACAACGGCTGCAGGAGCCACTGCTGTTGGGTGAGTTTTTCATTTTATGTTATTTTTTATATTCCCCCCCCTTTATTTCATGCTATTTTGTATTTGTGAAAAACACAGGGCTCAAATAATTAGTACTTCTACAGCACCTTCCATCAAAAGGTCTCAGAGTACCCCCAAAAACAAGGCCCCTAACATCCTGGTGAGGTAAGTATTATTTCCATTTGATAGAGAGGGAAACAGACTTGCCCCGGTCATGCAGTGAGTCACTGTCAGAGCAGAACCAGAGCCCCAGTCTCCCGACTGTGTTCTCTGCTGTTACCATGCTGCCTCCCTAAAAAAATTCATCCTTTGGGCCGGGGTCTTATATGCCTGTAAAGGACAACAGCATGCCTCATCTTTCTGTAAATATTAATAATTTTTCACCTGTTAGTGTCGATTTCTAATGCAGGCTACATTGTCTGAGATGGTAATTATTTTGCAATACCACTTAACATGTTTGTTTTTCTTTTAAGTTTCTTGATTTCGTGGCACACTCGTTGGGAACTCTGATTTCAACCAACCAATTGAATACGTACAATTAAACAGAAACCCATCCCTGTTTCCCAGGAATATGTTACTGACCCTTACACTATACACAGGAAGGTATAGCCATCTGCAGAGTTACACAGAGTAAGCACTGACAGTTTGTTTTGGGAACCCCCAAAACTCAGCCACCCTAACAGAGGGCAACTGTAGCTTAAAACCTAACAAAGAGTACTTCTGAAATCAAACATATGGATTATCAGGGCAGGCTCTATCTTGTTTTGATTTAATATTCTCAGGCCAGGTTAATCTGTATCGGGGTTATCTGTTTGTCTGGGTGTCCAAAAGATTAAGGTAGCAAGCCGTTTTACAGATGCATGCTCTACTAACGGATTAATCGGAAGGATTTGATTTTTTGTTCCCTCCTAAATGCAAATGAAGTTTGATTTGGATTAACTGGGTCAGGCTGCTGTAGACCTATTTCCTAGGATGCCATGCAATTTAATAATCCTACTATTTTATTACAAGATGCATGATTAAATATAGTCATGCTCTGTGCTATATTGCCCTCCTAATATGCCTAAAACTAGTCATGGAAGGACCACCTTAAATGTGAGGAAGGTAGATCAGTATACATGCACATAATCTTTCTTCTAAGACTGTCAGTAGACACATCAATTTTGATGTGGACACATATTCATTGGGAACTGAATTGAGATGATTAACTCTTTCCACACAAACCACCAGAGGAAGATGATTTTGAACTCACTACTGACCTTTGCTAAATATGAATATGGGACCTACAAAACAGATTAAAAACTACATATCCCATTAGTAATCCACTGAGCCATAATGTCTTCCTGACATCAATTACAGTTTTGAAATGGGATGGGGGTGAACTGTAGCTGCCAAGTTTATTAGTGTAGACCAGACCACATGGACCTGATTTTCCGGAATCCTTGTTACTTTGAATAGTAGCAGAGAAACGGACTGCACCCTTGTTAATTTCACTCAGCAGCAGCTTACCAAAGCAAAGCTATCAGCAGCAGCAGAGGAGATTGTACTCTCTCTCTGCAGGCTTGGGAAGACAGCACTGCACTGGTTTTACACTTGTGGGTTTACACTCAGTTCTCTGCCTCATTTCACACTAGATTCATGTCTGAAAAGACTATAAAACCTCCCACTCGCCACAAGCAGATTTTTCAAACCCAATATAACTTCAAGGTCCCTTTTATTGCCTTCCTACATCAGTTCAAATCCATTTGTATTATATTTGTGCCAAGCATATTGTTCCTCAATAAACATATTGCTTTACGTGACCACAACATTTCACTTATTAGGGAGATTGTCTCTAATTATTTGTAATAGACATGCGCAATTTCTCTGCATAAAATCCCCACACCCATCCTGAGTGTTCATCAACATTTTATTATTTTAAAATAAATAAGAGAACAGCAAGTATATGCAAAACAGAGAATGGCAGGTGTAAACTGGTCCTGGAAAACCCACTGTGAATTCCAGATTGGACTAAAACCACGATTTCTCGTAACAGAACTGGTGAGTTTCAATGAAGTAACAAACAGGTTCAAAGCATACAGTGTCTCTTTTAGTAGACTGACAAATAAATGACAATCAAGCTTTCAGGCCCCAAGGCTCTTTTTTCAGCAGCTGGCAGTTATGTGAAATTGGACCATGTTATAGATCTTGGCAGTTTTATAAGGATGGCTTGACCCATTTACTGTGATTTGCATACACTGGCATGACGAGATCTAAGATGAAAGCCTGCTGGATTGAGAGCTCACATTCCACTGCATGCAAAGGAGCAGATGGGTGAGTAAACAGGAATGTGTATATCACAGACATGAGAGAGGGAGGGTGTCTAGTACCGCTATACATGGACATACTTCTCAGCTTGTATAATCTGTGTTTAGTGGTGTGGGGGAAGCGATGAAGAGAAATATGTTTTTCATGTAAACAGACACCACCACAAATAAAGAACATTTTGACTTAGACGCTTGTGAATTGTCATTCTCAATTTCTAACTTGTGCACTTTTTTTGTCAGTCAACATGACCTAACAATTTTTCTGTCTAAATCAATGAAAACAAAACAAACAATTATTGGCATTACAAGGACCACATAAAACGAAGCAAGAATAATTAATGCTCTTCTCTAGTCTAGTAAATTGCTTCAAACTGCAATGGAATCCTTAGCATATATGAACAGTTTTTAAAAACAATTTCCCTTTTATTCAATTGAAGGTCATTCCTACCGGTTTTGATTACTAAACGAACACTGGAGGTTGATCGTGACAGTTTACGTTCACTAAAGAAGATATCCCGGAACTGAAGGCTGCTTCATCCCTGGTATTGCTGTTTTAAGTAAATATAGTTAAAACTAGACCACTTAACACAGAAACAGATGGCTGAATAGCACAACAGATGATTTCCCCCAGTTTCTCATGACTGGGAAGCAAGGCTAAAATCTATTCGTGCCAAATCACAAATGAATAGAATCTGGTGCTTTCAATCTAACTAAGACGACACACACTGTACAACCATCACAAAATCACCACTTCACACAGATTCTCAGCACTGGAATACTATGCAGGTCAAGACTAAGGGTATGTCTACACTGGAAACTTCGAAGCGCTGCCATAGGAATGCTCCCACAGCAGCGCTTTGAAGTGCGAGTGTGGTCGCGCGTGAGCGAGCTCTCCCAGCGCTCCTGGTAATCCACCTCCACGAGGGGATAAGCTCCGAGAGCTGGGAGAGTGGCTCCCGGCGCTCGGAGCCTGTCTACACTAGCGCTTTAAAGCGCTCTGACTTGCCATGCTCAGGGGGATGATTTTTCACACCTCTGAGCCAGCAAGTTAGAGCGCTATCAAATGTAAGTGTAGACAAGCCCTAAGGTGCCACAGGGATGTGTGTGTGTGTAGGGGATTGTGGTTAATGGTGTGAGCTGAGCACCCACCAAACTGCCTATCTAGCTCCAGTCAATGTTAGCAGGCTCTTGCTTTCATGAGCAATAACAAAAAATTGACAGAAGACAGATGGCCTAATTTTCAAAAGCCTAGAGAAATCCAAGGGCCCACTGAGTCCAGTGGGATTTGTGGGTGCTCAGCAACTCTTTCTGAAAGCACACTTCTCTTACACACAGATACTCTCAGGTGGAAAGGTTCTACAGAAAAAGACAAAAACATACACACAAAGATTTTAAAAATATGCCCGTTTGTCTAAAGTTAGGTTCCTCGGTCCAGAGCTAGACACAAAAATAAGTGACTTGATCTTTCAAAACTGCTGAGCACCCAGGAAATCCCACTG
Organism: Lepidochelys olivacea; assembly: GCF_965140295.1. NCBI lineage: Eukaryota > Metazoa > Chordata > Testudines > Cheloniidae > Lepidochelys > Lepidochelys olivacea. Next base: position 134,379,490 of record NC_140411.1, on the reverse strand, counting down.
GCTTAAAACCAGGCCTCTTATTTAGATGCTTACCTGTGAATTTAGGAGCTTAATTTGAGGCATCCAGGTTTGAAAATCCTATTAAATATTTCAAAGGGCAAAACTGTGTTACCTTCTTCTCTGACAAGTCATGATCAAGCTCATCTTCAGAATCCTCTTCGCTCTGCTGCTGCTGTTGCTGCTGCTCCTGCATGTCCTTCATTTTAATCAGCAATTCTGCTTTTGGTGCAGATGTGCTGTAGTAAGTGGAATTGGTTGTCAAGGAGATGGCAGAAGGCATGCCCTGCTCCTCTTTCCTGGTAAAAAAAACAGTCATAACTTTAATTAACTGCCTGACATCCTGAGCACTGAAAAGAGAGAACAGTCTTTCAAACCCATCATTTTGCCAAGTAAATGGACTGTTTAATGGAAAGATGATAACTATGGCAACAATGCAGGGTCAAATGTTGGAGGAAAAATTGCCACACTGGAAGTCACAAAAGCTAGTTATCAACTTAGGCAATTAAAAGGAACTAGCAAAGCCTCCAGCTGGAAGCAATTATTCGCAGTCTGTCTTTTAATTGCACTTTGTAACAGTGATTAAATCATTATTTACTATTCTTGATTAAACAGGCATTGGTATGAAGGCAATGGTTTTGTCTACATCTGTACTCTCACTGGTTAGTGATTCCATAATCCTCAAAACACATCTTCTGGTGAAAATGCAGCAGACCACATTTCATTTTTTCCATTATGAACCTTAAAGATCCTATTACTTTATGCAACACTCTCTTGATTAGTTGAAAAGTGGTCTTTATGGGGATTTTAAGAGACTCAGGAAGCAGAGTAATAAAATCAGAAATATTAGCAATGATCAACAATACCAAAAATACCACAGCGGATGAAGCAGTACTGAATTTTCAAAATGCATTTAGTAAACATTTTTAAAGTGAAAGAATTAGGACACTGTTAATGACATGATTAAAATTCATAACTGGTCAAGGCAGTGCTTTAAGAAACATAAATTTAAAATCCTTTTCTTCTCTATTTTCTGTCTGAACTCCCCCATCTCTTGACTGGCACACTGTTATGCAAGCATGACTATCTCCAGCTCCAAATTAATTCAATGGAATTAGCAGGATTCAAAAAAGAATCAGACATTTACATAAGTAAGAAGAATACCCAATATTATAATAGTAAAACAAAACCAAGACATTTAGAAGGGATATAAACCTTCATGCTTCTGGGCATAGAGTGGCCTCTAACTATTGGAGGTCAGGCAAAAACTTTCTCCGAGGGCAGATTATCCCACATTTATTTATTACAGGCTTTTTTGCATCTTCCTCTGTAGTGCTTGGTGCTGGTCACTGTTGGAGGTAGAATATTGGATTAGATCAGTGGTTCTCAACCTGCGGGCTGCTTGCGGCCTGATCAGGACACAGATTCGGCCCATGTGACATCCTCAAGGCCATACAGGTAGTATTGTGTGGATGTGGCACACAACCCAGAGAACTGCATATGTGGCCCACAATGGTAAAGAGGTTGAGAACCACTGCTTTGATCCAGTATGGCAATGCCTGTGTTCCTGAGTGTGCATGATTGTTAACAGTTCTAGAAAAAGACTGCTTCCCTAGATCCAGAGACCAGCTATAACAAGGACAGTGACAGTGCAAGCTTCTCCATAACCCCATCCAGTATTGAGTCTTCAACCTGGAGGGCCCTGCCTTTGAGATTAGGAATATGTCTCTGATGAGATTGCTCACAGGATTCCAGTAAATATCAACTGTGATGAAAAATTTTGCGATGTCAGCATCTGTCCACTAGCAAACAAAAAAAACCTTGGTATAGAGAAGCCTTCACCATTAATGTGAGAGAAACCTAAACCAAGTTTGTCTCACACAGGCAGAAATTTTGATGCAACAGCCTTCAAGTTCCACTTTAAAAAGCACTACGATAACCTCAGTGCCATTATCTGTGAGAACACCTAGAAACGGTTTTTAAAAGTTCCCATAGCGTATTGATTATAACCACGCTTCAGGCTACCAAATTCAGGGCATTACACAATATAAGGTTGCTCATCGAACTTCAGGACAAAATTGTATCTGAAATTGCACCAACACCCAGAGATCAAAGATCTGTATGATTCAACTGCTTTTTTGTTATATTTTACTGTTCTGTTCCCATTCTCAACTAGGTAATAACAGGTTACTTTGATCCAGGTTATATTATCTATGTTCATTTTAAGTTTTCTTTGTAAGCTGTCTTGATATTATAAATACTAAAACGTTGCTCCTTTCCCTGTCTGGACCTCATCACACTGGATGGTCTTAGTGAAATTTCTAAAGCCTTTGAGAATTGTCTCATGATAGAATTCTAATTGTTCCTTCCCAAACTCCCTTATGTGATTGTTTAGCTTTTCCCAGTTTGGTTGTGGTGTAATGTAATAAATATATTACACCATAACTAACTTGTACAGAGCTTAACATATATATGTTCTTTGCAATAGGACTCTAATTTTTGCTCCTGTGATTATTGATCTGGTCAATAAATAACACTGCCAAAAATGCCATTTTAATGGGAATACCTAAAAATGAACAATATGAAGAAGGATCCTTAAATGTTTAGGGAAAAATACAAAGTTGGACAGCAACAAGGGAAAGGTCACTGGATTGTGGAAACACTTTACTCACTTTTCCTCTGCAATTTTTGGAGAAGGAACTTTTGGTAGGAGCTTTCTGCGTTGTTGAGCTTCTTCTAAGAGGTGTTCGTCTTTAGGGAAGATTCCCACCATCAGATCCATCGTAGTTTTTATTTTCACATTAGGATCCAAAATATCTGCTAGAGATTTATCTTTTCCCACAATCTCTCTGGCTAGTTCCTCAGACTTCCAGTCTTCAAAGGTCTTTTCTTTGGCCTTCACGTAGCTGATTACAGGGATGGAGGCATCACTGTCCTTCAAGTTGTTCCCAAGTGCTTCGGCTGATTGTGGGTCAGGGAGTCTGGTTTTGCTCTCAGGCTCTGGTTCTACACCCTGCCTTGTGTAAGCACAGAAACGTGAGTAGGATTGCTCAGAAGTACTGAGTGTTTTAATCTGGTCCTTCTCCAAACCACTAGGTAAGGCAGGAGGCTCCATGGTGCTCACGAGGTTCTGGCGACTTTCCTTCTCTGCATTGCTCTCAGAATGAACTATCTTGATGGGAACCATTTTTACTGTAGTGTTGTTATCTATCACTCTTTCAATTCTGGAAAAAAAGAAAGGGAAATTAACTGTTGTAAATTCAAGATCTTTTGATGCTGATTCTTATCCATAAAAAGGGAAAAGGTCTGTCTGTATGCTAACAAAGATCAATTTATTAATACAAGGAAACCTTTTCTCATATCACATCTCAAACCCTCAACTTAGGGATCTACCTTTTCTCAGACATTTTAAAAGTAAATTATTATTTCACTTACACAGATCTCCAGCATTAGCCTCACACTACATAAAACATGACTTCTCTATAGGCTACAGGACTGACAAAGTACAATACTTACACCTGTCTTGAAACAGTTCAAAACATGAGTTTATAAAAAAAATGCATTTTTAAAAAAAACCCCTGCACATAAAATATGAAAGTCTCATAATCAGAACCTAGTTTATCTTTGCATAAATAGAAAAAAAGGAAGAAAAAATGAGAGAGAAGGAAAGAAGAAGAAAAAACAGCTACTCAAAAAAAATTATTATATTTAAGCCTAAGTTTTTGTCACGGGTATTTTTAATAAAGATCATGGACAGGTCATGGGCAATAATGAAAAATTCACGGAAGCCTGTGACCTGTCCTTGACTGTTACTGAGAATCTCCATGACAAAATGAGTAGCCTGGGCAACCGGGGGGCAGGGGGAAGAGGTTGGGAGCTCCGGGCTCCCCCTCTGCTGGCAGTTCCCCCCGCCTCCTGCAGCGGCTGGGAGGTCTAGGGATCCCCCCTGCTGCCCACAGTGGCCGGGAGCAGCGGGGGTCCCTCTTGCCGGCGGGGGTCTCCCCTGCTGTCCGCAGTGGATGGGAGCAGCGGGGATCCCCCTTGCTGCCGGGTACCCCATGCCGCCTGCGGTGGCCGGGAGTGGTGGAGGTCCCTCTGCCGCCCTCAGCGGCCGGGAGCAGTGGGGATTCCCCCTGATGTCCGCGGGGAAGGTGGGGTATAGGGGAGCGGCGGGAGTCCCCCTTGCTGACCGTGGCGACCAGGAGCTGCGGGGTACCTGCAGCTCCCAGCCAGCACTCGCTGAAATCATGGAGGTCTTTGGAAGTCATGGATTCCGTGACTTCCATGACTAAATCAGAGCCTTAATTATATTCAATTCTGCATTGTTTTGTCAGTGACCGCCTATTGCAGGGATCCTCTAATATATACTACTGAGCTATCTTGTGCTTAAGACAAGACATTCAATCAAGAACATATCTTTTTTAATGGTAATTTAGATTTTAAATTAGAAAATAACATGTTAGATAAACAGCAGCTCTGTTTACACTACTGGAGTGTGTGTGCTGTATGTACAATATAAAACCAAAACACAGATGGGGTGGTTTCAAGTTTGAAGAAAGTTTAAAATTATTGCTTTAATGTTGTGGGTTTGGAAGGTTTAGCCCAAGTAAAGGAACACTGGTAAAATATCTGGTTTCTGCTAGCTGGCTTTCTTTTAGATTAGTGACTGAGAGACATACACATATTGCTGCTTGGCTATATGTGTGGGTGTGTCCCAGAAGTAAAAATAAAGCTATACTTTACTGTACTTTCATGGAGAACAGAAAATAAGTCAATATTGTACTCCTCTGCAGCAGTAATCTATATATTTATATTTGTGTCTGTATGAATATACAGACTATATTACACACATTCACTCACCCCTATATGAAATGACATATATAGGTGATATTTTGACTATACTGTATATGCAATATTCTGATAGATCTAAAAAAGAATTCTTCTTAAAATAAGGGGAAAAATCCTTCTACAGTAAGGATCTTTTCAGACTGTCAGTTGTTTTGGAAAGTTCACACTCAACTCTGTCTTTCACGCCAAGCTCTCTCAGCTCACGATTCAGCAAATCACTTAAGCATGTGTTTAAGAACCAGTGACTTCAATTGGACTTATGCACAAAGGATATGTTTAAGAGCTTTGCTGAAAAAGGACCTTATTTCTTTTTTCTTAAAAAAAAAAAAAATCATAAGGAAGAAAAAAACCCACCTTAAAAATGAAAGACAAGAATTCTACACTAAAATAGCAAGCATCAGTCAAGTGATAGTGTTATCACACTGCCCAGTATCAAATATATATGGTGAGATTTTCTAGAGTGCTAAGCATTACTATAACTCTGATCTACCCAAAGTCAGTGGTAAAATTCCTTTTGACTTCAGCGGGAACAGAGAGAGACGCTGGGTGCTTTTGAAAATCTCCTCTGAAGCACATTCAAACTGATGCATGCACATACATACCCATAAAACCCATTACATATTTCCTAATCTAGTGTATGAAATTCCAGATCCTCATATAAACTACACTTATGGCTATCACTAAGCTGAACCCACAAAATGGCATAACTGTTTCCATAGCATAAATTATTGAAGAGTGGCTGCTGCTGCTCTGTGGTAAATGTTGAAGCCAGCATCCCATCATAATCCCAGTTTTTATTATCTCCTAATGACCCCAAAAAAGAAAGTGATCCCACGAAATCTGGCATCCAGCCTCTTGAACTTGAGTATAGAGATTTTCACAGAAATTTAGTAAAATTCAGAAAAGGAATTTGGAAAATAAAGGTGTATTAAAATGTTTTGCCCAACTATGAGTGGTTTCTAAGCCACTACATACAGGGAGCTAAAACAATTATTGTGCAAGAAAATTGAATTCATTTTGGTGGCACCTATTCCAGAAGCTTACATGTGAGATACAATTATCATTATCTGCAAATTATGAATTTTGAGGGTTTTTTGTTTTTTTTCCAAATAAAAGTTTTGAAAGCAGCTTGGTTATGGAAACTTCCCCACAGTTCACTTAGTCAGAAGTTCCCTAAATTAATGTGTGAGTGTGGGGGGAAAGGGAATATGTGGGGGATAGGGGACTGGGGAGAAATGCGGAGGAGAAAGAATCAGATATAGAGCTGAGGCAAAGGACCAGAAGAGACATGGATTGGGTGGGGATCACACAGTAGGATTGCAGGTAGGTATCTTCTCTGCTTTTTGAATGACCACGTACTAGGCAGGAGGGGGGCAAAAAGTTGTACTCCTGTGGGAATTCTGTGCCATTGCACAATGCAGAATTTTGCAGAAAATGGTGTACGTGCAAAATTTCCTTCTCCCCCCCCCCCAATGAGCTGCAGAGATGTTGGCCATCACTAGAGGCCGCTGGACCCGGCAGAGTGCAGCTTGCAAATAGAAGACAAGGCTAGGGGGAAGTGGGAGGGAACTGGAGGGTTCCTAGCAGCTGCAGTTCCCAGCACGTCCTGAAGAAAGGACTTGGCACGCAGGAAACTCCGTGCAAGCCTGGGACCCAACATCAGGCTGTTTCTCCCTCTGGATACTTGGGCTCTGGGGGTACAGGGTGAGAGTGTCTGGGCTGGGGGGGGAGGGGCGGGCACGCAGCTAGGCTCTGGCGAGGAAGGAGGTGAGAATGTCTTTGCTGAGGGGGCAGGGCTGGGCTCTGGGGGGAATGAGGTGTGAGTGTCTGGCCCCCCGGCTGGGCCCTGGAGGGGGAGGGGGAAGAGAAACAGGAACTGGGTTTTCATAGGGGTTTCTTTAACTCTCTACTCCTGGGGAATTATTGTGTGTGTGTCTGTATTGTTACAGATATACTTGCTGACAGGTATTTTGAAATAAATTACCAAAATAATTGAAACTGGCGTGATTATGTAGTGTTATTTTGACAAATACAATTTGCAGAATTTTCAAATATTGTGTGCAGAATTTAATTAACTTTTTGGTGCAGAATTTTTAATTTTGGAGCACTGAATTCCCTCAGGAGTAAAAGTAGGGGGAAACGGATTGGCAGAATATGGAGGGGATGACTGAAGGGGAGTAGGGCAGGGGAAAAAGGCATGGAATGAGGTTGGACGTGACGGGGGATGCACAAAGAATGTGTGCGCAAGGGAAGGCACCAATACAGGTGCAGAGACCTTGAGGAGGTATCGATCGGAGTGCAAAGAACCTGGGGAGGAGCTTGGGGAGTGGAAAGGCGATACTACGGCACTCTAAGAGGCAGAGGACATAGAGGTGGGGGCAGAGGATAGCAGACTTTGGAGAGGTGGAGTTACGGAAGGTGGGTGCAGGGGATTGGGGAAGGCATGCATCCGTGGATGGATGGAAAAGTGGAGTCTTAAACAGGTTAAATATCTAGAATAAGGTAAATGCCTAGAGCTGCTTATATGATGAAAGCTTCCCCCTCTTCTCCACACCCCTTCATACCCTGCCCTGATATCACTCCCCTCTGCACATACACCTTCCATGGACTTGCTGAAATCTGCAGAAGAGGAGCCGGGTTTGAGTGGGATCTCTTAAGAGACCCTGTCTGTTGGAGCATGGCTTTTCTCACCTCCTCTCCCTATGTGCTAATCCAATTTACATTTTTGGTGCCCATTAAGAAAACAGGGAAAATCACGAACAAACAACAAAAATATAGTTGAAGAGTTCAGGTTGAAAGAGTGCTTAAATGGAGTCCAGCCAAGGCTCCCTCCTACCCCAAACTGCGCTCTCCTGACAAAAATTCTATACTTGTTAAAAGACCTGCAAGATGTACAGGTAAGGGAACCAGCCTGCTCCTTACTGCCCCATGCAAACTTAACCCATTCAAACTTAACTTTGCCCCCTGGTTTTGTCCTACAACGAAATATGCTGTTGAGAACACACTGCTGATTTTACATATTAAGACAGATTGTCCACACTCCCTAAGGGATATGGACAGCCAAATCTCATTAAGATTAGTGGAAACTGGGCATCCAAATCCCCATGACATTTTGTGAGCAGTCAGTCTAAATATGTAGTCAAGATTTCCAAAGAGGCATAATCCCAGGGCATACAAGTTATTGGATTCAATGCTAGGGTAGGTAACTGGGTGAAATTCTATGGCCTGTGATATATAAAGGGGTCAGACTAGTTTGTCCCTTCTGCTTTAAAAATCCATGAAGCCACATGAACACTGAAGAAGGTTTTCTCACAGTATGATGTGTTGGTCAACTAGAAGAATGTCCATAGGAATAAAAAGAGTGGAATGACTGACAAGGTTTTGTGTGTGATAAGCTGGTTTTGGATCTTGTATGGTTATATAAGTATGTGGAAAGGGTAGAGAGTTTTGAGACGGAGGTAAAGGGGCCTGCAAAGGTATGGAGAGGTATGCAGAACAGGATTGCTTACAGGTTTGGATATTTAATCATATTAACTATATTGTTTAGAAATTAATACACACAAGATTCTTTTTCGTAGCAAGCTATTCAATAGCTTACTGGAAATGTATCTCTTAAATATAAATGGGACTATGTAATATTCCTGCCCTTTATTTTGTAATTGGCATTTTTGTGTGTGCAAATTTAAGGATTCAAAGTTAAAGTTGGATGGGCAGCATAAGTCAGGTGGGGCAATGGTAAATGAAGGAGAATTATATGGAAGTGGAGAACTATTAAATTCCAAATTTACTAATTATTGTGGCATTTTTGAAGAGTATTTGGTTAAAAAAGTATAATTTTACTGGAAATACTTTGAAATGCACTCTCAACCTTCACTCTTTTAAGAAAGTTTTCAATTATAATATATTGTACACACCATAAGTACAGTGTATTTCTCCATGCAATAAAATAATTCTAGCTACGATGTTGCAGAAATTGTCATGCCTATCCAATTTACATTATCAGCAAGACATCTTCCCTACAGAAAGGCAGATATGTATTATAACATATATATATATATATATATAACAGTACCAGACACTAGAAGCCTACATTACACACACTAACATTCCTGAAAACTGGCATGCAAGGAATCAGAACGTGTTAAGCATCATTGTTAAATTGTATATTTATGCTAAACTACGCAATGTATTCCACTTATGAAATAAATATAGTAAAGAACAGAGATATGACACACATTTTCCCACTTGTTACAGTAACTGTTTCATTAGATGAATAATTTGAGGACAATAAATTGTATACATACTCAAGGACAGTGGTGGAGATTTTTGAAGTGTTAATGGAAGATGTATGGCTAAATCCCCATACACTGCTTTCAAAATGTCAACCAATATATGTGCATATAATCAGGCACATTGACATCAAAGTTGTGTAAAAAGGCAATGCCAAATAAACTTAATTTACCATGTATTCTTCAATATCCATTCACAATGCAGTACGGTAAGGAACTCATTACTGTAATTCACCACTGTACCTAGGGATTGGAGATCATGTGATATATTTCACTTATTGTAATAAGAATAGTCACGCTGGGTCAGACCAATGGTCCATCATGTCTTTTGACAGTATTCTGTCTTTTGACAGTGGCTAGTGTCCAATGCTTCAGAGAGAATGAACAGAACAGTCTATTATTATCAAATAATCCATCCCCTGTTATTCAGTCCCGGTGGGGTTGCCAGCCCTCCAGGATAGTCCTGGAGGCTCCAGGAATTAAAGTTTAATCTTTAATAAAAGATTATGTAATTTGATGAAACCTCCAGGAATATGAAAAGGAGTACTAGTGGCACCTTAGAGACTAACCAATTTATTTGAGCATAAGCTTTCATGAGCTACAGCTCACTTCATCGGATGCATTCAGTGGAAAATACAGTGAGGAGATTTATATACACACAGAACATGAAAAAATGAGTGTTATCATACACATTGTAAGGAGAGTGATCACTTAAGATGAGCTATTACCAGCAGGAGAGCGGGGTGAGGGGGAGGAGAAAACCTTTTGTAGTGATAATCAAGGTGGGCCATTGCCAGCAGTTAACAGAAACGTCTGAGGAGCAGTGGGGGTGGGGGAAATAAACATGGGGAAATACTTTTACTTTGTGTAATGAAACCTCCATTCCCAGTCTCTATTCAAGCCTAAGTTAAATTGTATCCAGTTTGCAAATTAATTCCAATTCAGCAGTCTCTCGCTGGAGTCCGTTTTTGAAGTCTTTTTGTTCTAATATTGCGACCTTTAGGTCTGAAATCGAGTGACCAGAGAGATTGAAGTGTTCTCCGACTGGTTTATGAATGTTATAATTCTTGACATCTGATTTGTGTCCATTTATTCTTTTATGTAGACACTGTCCACTTTGACCAATGAACATGGCAGAGGGGCATTGCTTGCACATGATGGCATATATCACATATGGTAGATGTGCAGGTGAACGAGCCTCTGATAGTGTGGCTGATTTGATTAGGCCCTATGATGGTGTCCCCTGAATAGATAGGTGGACACAGTTGGCAACGGGCTTTGTTGCAAGGATAGGTTCCTGGGTTAGTGGTTCTGTTGTGTGGTTGCTGGTGAGTATTTGCTTCAGGTTGGGGGGCTGTCTGTAAGCAAGGACTGGCCTGTCTCCCAAGATTTGTGAGAGTGATGGGTCGTCCTTCAGGATAGGTTGTAGATCCTTGATGATGCGTTGGAGAGGTTTTAGTTGGGGGCTGAAGGTGATGGCTAGTGGCGTTCTGTTATTATCTTTGTTGGGCCTGTCCTGTAGTAGGTGACTTCTGGGTACTCTTCTGGCTCTGTCAATTTGTTTCTTCACTTCAGCAGGTGGGTATTGTAGTTGTAAGAATGCTTGATAGAGATCTTGTAGGTGTTTGTCTCTGTGTGAGGGGTTGGAGAAAATGCGGTTGTATAGTAGAGCTTGGTTGTAGACGATGGATCATGTGGTGTGGTCTGGGTGAAAGCTGGAGGCATGTAGGTAGGAATAGCGGTCAGTAGGTTTCCAGTATAGGGTGGTGTTTATGTGACCATCGCTTATTGGCACCCGTAGTGTCCAGGAAGTGGATCTCTTGTGTGGAGTGGTCCAGGCTGAGGTTGATGGTGGGATGGAAATTTGTTGAAATCATGGTGGAATTCCTCAAGGGCTTCTTTTCCATGGGTCCAGATGATGAAGATGTCATCAATATAGTACAAGTAGAGTAAGGGCATTAGGGGACGAGAAGCGTTGTTCTAAGTCAGCCATAAAAATGTTGGCATACTGTGGGGCCATGCAGGTACCCATAGCAGTGCCGCTGATTTGAAGGTATACATTGTCCCCAAATATGAAATAGTTATGGGTGAGGACAAAGTCACAAAGTTCAGCCACCAGGTTTGCCGTGACATTATCGGGGATACTGTTCCTGACAGCTTGTAGTCCATCTTTGTGTGGAATGTTGTTGTAGAGGGCTTCTACATCCATAGTGGCCAGGATGGTGTTTTCAGGAAGATCACCGATGGATTATAGTTTCCTCAGGAAGTCAGTGGTGTCTCAAAGATAGCAGGGAGTGCTGGTAGCATAGGGCCTGAGGAGGGAGTCTACATAGCCAGACAATCCTGCTGTCAGGGTGCCAATGCCTGAGATGATGGGGCGTATAGAATGCTCCAGGTCATCCAACCAAAATTGGCAACCCTAGCTTCTGTCAGTCAGAGGTTTAGGGACACCCAGAGCATGGGGTTGCATCCCTGACCATCTTGGTTAATAACCATGGATGGACCTATCCTCCATGAAGTTATCTAATTCTTTTTTTAACCCAGTTATACTTTTTTGCCTTCACAACATCTCCTGGCAATGAGTTCCACAGGTTGACTGTGCATTGTGTGAAGACGTTCTTCTTTATGTTTGTTTTAAATGTGCTGTCTATTAATTTCACTGGATGACCCGTGGTCCTTATATTATGTGAAGGGGTAAATAACACTTCCTTATTCACTTTCTCTACATCACTCATGATTTTATAGACCTCTATCATCTCCTCCCTTAGTCATCTCGTCTCTAAACTGAATAGTCCCAGTCTTTTTAATCTCTCCGCACATGGAAGCTGTTCCATGCTCCTAATAATTTTTGTAGTCCTTCCCTGTACCTTTTCCAATGCCAATATATCTTTTTTGAGATGGGGCAACCAGAACTGCATGCTATATTCAAGGAGTGGATGTACATGGATTTATAAGGGCATTATGATATTTTCCCTCTTATCATCTATCCCTTCCCTAATGGCTAGTATCATTGTTCGCTTTTTTCATTGCCACTGCACATTGAATAGATGTGTAAGCAGTGTCAGGATGAGCTCCACCCTGACATCTGGTGGTGAGGTGTGGCAAGTTGTGGAAAAGAACTTCAGGGGCTGATCTCATTTGCATAGGCACACCCACTCCGCCTAGAATGAGGCCATAGCTGCCCAAATGGTCACTTTATTGGGGCAGGAAGAATAAATTGTTATTACCCTGATTATGGGAACTGTGCTTGGAACTGTACTTGGCCTTTTGTTATGATGGAGGGACTCACCATCCACTAAGTAGCACTCGCTAGGCAAGGGTCATGGGTTCCAAAACTCTGTGAATTGAGAGAGGCTGGGGACAAGTATTAATACTTGGTGGCATGGGCCCCTTGGTGAGGGCCTTCCATGCTAATTGCACTTCCTCCTCTCTCCACTGTGGAATATCAGAGCTAATTTTGATTCCATTAGGAGTCTAGTTACAGGCTGCTGAGCTCACTTTGGGCTAATGGTGTACCAGCATTGAGGCTCCCCTACTACAAGCTGAATTCACCAAAGAGCTGAAATCACTGAGCGTTGTGTTAAGTAGGGGGGGGAGCCTGAAGATATATTGTGGAGCAGTTTGCGGGACGGCTGGAGTGCCTTGTGGACCGGCTGGCGGAGCTGCTTGTGGGACGCGGAATGGAGCAGTTTGTGGACCGGCTGGTGGAGCAGTTTGTGGGATGGCGGGAACTGCTTGTGGGCCGCAGAGCGGAGCCAAGCAAAGCAGTTCGTGGGGCGGTTGGTGGAGTGGAGCGGAGCGGAGCGAAGGCCTATGGAGCTGTGGGATGGTCAGCTTCAGATCATGTAAGGTGCCCCTCTCTCTCCCCCCCCCCCCCGCCCCAATCTCCACCCAGGTTGGGAGGTAAAGCTCTGCAGATAAACTTTCGAACTCTGGGGCTGCCCTGACCAGGGACAGAGACTTTTGGGTCATTGGACTTTTGGGACTCTGGGTGATTTCAGGTTGCTGGACTCAAGAACCAAAGGGAAAAGGGCATGCCCCAATTTGCCTGGGGCGGGTCTTTGCTCATGGGTTGTGAATCCTGTTGGTTGTGTTTCCCCAGCATAATGCCACACTGTTTCTCTCTGTTATTAAAAGGCTTTTTGCTACACTCAGACTATGTGCTTGCGAGAGGGGAAGTATTGCCTCTTGGAGGTGCACAGCGGGGGTGGTATATATTTGTCCCCGGTCACTGGGTGGGGGCTCGAGCTGGTTTGCATTGTGTTATTGGAATGGACCCCCTAGATATTGAACCCGGCCCTTGTTGCTGCCAACTCTGACGGGCAGAAGGGTTACAGATGTTATTAGAGAACTATCCATGATGACGCCTAGATTTCTTTCTTGAGTGGTTACAACTAATTTAGACCCCATCATTTTTTATGTATACTTGGGATTATGTTTTTCAATGTGGATTATTTGGCATTTATCAGTATTGAATTTCATCTGCCATTTTGTTGCCCAGTCAACCAGTTTAGTGAGATCTCTTTGCAATCAGCTTTGGCCTTAACTATCTTGAGTAATTTTGTATCATCTGCAAATGTTGCCTTGGGTTCACCTGCTTTTCCAGATCATTTATAAATACATTGAAGGTGTTTCCTTATTTTGCTTTCTGATGTAACCATCACAGAATTGAGCTGTAGTTTTCAGTACCAGAATTTCCTTGTATTGAACAAAGAAAATACTAGGTCTTTAAAGAAACGAATTATATCAATTTATAATTGATGGATTACAATGCAAGTATTTCAGCAAATTCATGAGCTTAAAACACCCCCCCCCAAAAAAAACCCAAAACAAAACACCCCACACCACACACACATACAAAACTTTAACCTCTGGATTCCTCAAGTTCTTTACTAGGGTAAAACAAATGATTACTGAAGGATACTGTCTTCTAGAGAGGCTTCATTAAAAACAACAGATTTCTGCCACAAAAAGGTGCTCAGAAAAGGAAAAGGTAATTTGCTAGCTGTGAAGTCACATTTTATGAAAATCATGAGGTGCAAAAAATCTAGAAAACATGCAACAGCAACATCAATCTGTCAAAAATTCTTTCATTTTACAAATGCCATTTTTGATCCTGAAAAACTGAAAATAGCCCAGATAAATCTATATCACTACTGTGGAAAATAACCAGACATTCACACAGAGAACACACCGGGAACACATCGAAAGAAAATATATAATTGCTGACCTTTAAAAAAAAATATGCCTCTTTCACTCAGCATAGCAACTCAATACTCATTTAGTGAATATCGTTTGTCTGCACTTTTCAACCATGAATTATAATGTCATATTAAGTGTTTAATGAAAACTTATATTCCTGAGCCTCCTGGAAGGGTTTATTATATAGCAGGAAAATGACTGTTTATGACATTATTGTATGCAATGTTGTTGCAGGGCCCATGTCGGTCCCAGGATATTACAGAGACAAGGTGGGTGAGGACTGGACCAACTTCTGTTGGTGAGAGAGATAAGCTTACACAGAGCTTTTTTTCAGCTCTGGGAAATGTACTCAGAATGTCACAGGTAAATACAAGGTTGTGTTTACTTTGTATTTAACTGTGACACACTGAGTACATTTCCCAGATCTGAAGAGCAGCTCTGTGCAAGCTTGAAACAGAAGTTGGTCCAATAAGATATTACCTCACCCATTTTGCCTCTGTTTATGACATTGGCAGCATGGGATGCCGTACAGCAGATTATGAACCAGCTTATATTTGCTTCAACATCAGACACAAAGTGTATTAAAATGGGGGAGGGAGAAGACTGGTTTACATTCTCTGACATTGGCTTCCGAGTCAGGTGATATAAAAAGTGATGCCACTTGTTAGCAACCATCAGCAGGCTGCTCAGAAATGCCAAGCTGCATTAAAAACTTTTATTTGGAAAAAAAAACAAACAAAAAAACCCCTCAAAATTCATAATTTGCAGATAATGATAAGTGTACCTCACATGTAAGCTTCTGGAATAGGTGCCACCAAAATGGATGCAATTTTCTTGCACAATAATTGTTTTAGCTCCCTGTATGTAGTGGCTTAAAAACCATGCATAGTTGGGCAAAACATTTCATCCCATTTAGATAGTTTCTGTAATGGAAATTCCAGTTAAAATTTTAGAACAGAGAAGCATTTCTATTGATCTACTGTCCTTCAGCAGAAATCAAGACAGACCAGTTGAATGATTCCAATGGAATTAACTGGAATTTCAAATATGGTTTAGATATTTGTTGCAGCAATTGCTATTGCCCTACAGAAGTGTGTCACTTGCAAGACATGCTGGAAAGGTTAATACTGAATAGACCCAAAGGAGGCTTCTTCAAACTTCTTCACTAAAAGCAACAGCCAATTATTAACAAAACCTAACATGGGGGAGGGGCTTCTAAAAGGCACATAATTGTAAAGGCACAATACCTTGCTGGGTTCTCATCCTGGACAGATACAGGAGGCTTGTCAGTCAGCTTCTGTGGAGCAAACTGAGGTGAAGGGGACCTTGATGTCTCCATTCCAGGTTTCTGAAGGTAGCGATACTTTGAAGACAATACAGGTTCAGATTTTAGATGTGCTTTCTCTTCTAAGTGCTGACACACATTCTCTGTGGATGCTGTTTGCCGGAGCCCCTGAGGATGAGCGCTCTTTAGTTTTCCATTGAACGCTGAAGGACTCTGAGTGTAACCCGTAATTACCTCACCAGAGCTGGGGGAAATGGACTGAATGGGCTTGCTGGGTACTGCCAGGAGTGATTCTGAAGAGGTGCTGAGTGAGGTGGAATTGTCCTGACCCCTGTATTTATTATCTCGTTTGGGTGGGGGAGGCCTCTGAGGGGCAGGTCCACGTCTCTTGTTCAGCAACGTCAGCTCTGTCCACTGACTTTCCTCTCCTCTGCCTTGTGGCGGACAGGAGTGGCTCTCCTGCAATGTCTGCGGCTCAGAATAAGTGAGAAGGGGCAAGCTGCAATCCTTGCTTTTCTCATTCACGTTTTCCTGGGAGTATCTGTAATCACTGGGCAATGTCCCGGACCTTCCCCTGCTCTCCTGAGACAAGACAATAGGTTCTCTTGTGTGAAATGGTCTAACAGATGCCTTCCATTTGGGTCCTAAATTTTGGTCCAGCTGAGCCCTTTGTTCTCCTAGGTTATCTTCTGGGAATCCTGTATCAGCTTGCCTAGAAACAGAAGAAAAATCATTAGTCAGTTACTGTGCTATTATTTCCTCCTGTGTATTGCTACAGAAGTACTGGGAAGCTTGGAGACAGATGATGTCTGCCATATAATATTAACTAACAGCTACAACCTACTTTAAAATATATATAATATTGTATTTCTAATGTAATGTGAAGAGTCAAAGCACAATGTCGGTCTAAATTAGGTTATTTTGTGTCATGCAATGTGACATAGCTTTGAGTTACCTGAGGCACTACAATGCACATGGTATATCTGAACATGCAAGACAATTTTCTTCTAATTTTTGTGTAAATTAAAAGAATGGTTTCCTTGTATGGTCTTCAACACTCAATTAACATTTCTTTCAATTTCCAAGTAAGTAACGAATGCAGTATCTAACTAAATGCAGATTATCAAACAAGTTCGCTCTCTATTATTTTAAAATGGCATAGTAGACCACATAATTCACAGCCCTCGTTAATATGGAAAAATTAACATAATCTTGGGGTTTAAATTTGCAGATATAAATTACTGATGCAAAATGAGTGCACACTGACAAAAGCATCAAATACGCTGGTACTGATAAGGTGAGGGAAGAGAGGGGAAGGGATATCTTTTAGAAACAGAAAATAAAGGCACAATATTTTGGATTGAAGTCTATATTAGACTTGACGAGTAAATCAGATGGAGTCTTTGTCCCTACAGCATGAAGGATTGCTGTGGCCAACAAGTCCTGTCTCATCTTATACAGATATTTTTGTTTTACTCCAAGTCTGTATTTCTTTTTGCTTTGTAGTCACCATGTTGAAGCAACTCAAGGTTGGTGCCAAGAACAAGAAGTATAGTTGAGTTGTGCTCACAAGAGAAAGACACATCAGAAAAGAGAGCAAAAATACCTCTGAGACCCAGAAAGAAGGCAGGTTTGTTCTCTGCTTAGGGGAGGCTGGAGAGATACTGTGAGCTGAGAAAAGAAGCTGTAACAGAAAAGTAAAAGGTTTCACAGTCCATTATTTCATTTGTGCCACTGGACCTTTTGTTATCTGTATTTGGAAATGAGACTGGGCAAGTGTAAAAGGGACAACAAGTTTTCCTTTTTAAAAAAAACTGGAATATTTGAGTAATGAAACACAACAAAATGAAATCTGACATCAACGGTTACATTGCCACTTTATCAATCTATTGATCTCAACACGATTCTAAAGTGGAAAGCTTCCTTTACTTATTGCAGGTGTTATTTCCACAGGCATTAAAAAATTAGTGCGTACTCATATTTGATTTCATTTTTAAAAGGCAGCTCAAAATATGCTTATTTCTATTTTAACTTCAAAATGTCACAGTTTTCCACCCCCTTTCTGCCAAAATACCTTACTTTAAAACAGAGGGTTGAAAAACCTAGTACAGGTAATATAAAGATCACCTATTATTAATTTTTTTTTTTGAGTAAGGCACCAAACCTCCATTTTTCCATATGGCACACTGAGCTTAGTCCCTTGCATCAACTACATCATATTTGAAATTACATTGAAATTATGTTGTGTCACAACATGAAAACTTGATAACTGAATCAAGTCATCACTAGTTCCTCAGTGTGCTGTCTGGAGACAAAGTAGAAAAATTCAAGCTGCGTGGGTGCCATTGCACATTTTATTCAACAGCTGAAGATGCTGTTTTCCCAAGCAGGTCATGGTGGGAGGTAAAACAATGACTCAGTTACCTAAGGTTTGCAGTGCTGATAAAGTATAGTACTATAATTTTGTTTCTGTATTTTAAAAACCTCATGTTTCTTTCCTTCTAAGGCGATAAACTGGACAGTGTCTGAAACAAACAAAAGGCCTGATTTCAAGCAAAAAGGTCACACCAAGTCTGAAAAAGTGGGAATTTTTTGTAATATTTGTATGAAACCTATGTATGCCTCAGTTTCCCTATATGCTGCATTGTTACCTAGGGGTCTCAGGCAGACTAAGACACAGGTATCAATGGTGCCTAGCTGTCTGGGTCTTAAGTCTCATATCAGTGGAGCTCCTGAGAATACAATGGCAGATCCAATTGCCCAGTCATTGACACCTAGCAACCACCACCATAGATTGCCCCACCTCTCTGCAGGAAGCCAAGCAGCATTTCCCCAGTGGGAGAACAAAGGTCCGGAGGGGGGTTAAGCATGGACTGCGGGAAGAAGGCAAGCACACCTGGGAGTCTGATGGTTGGGGCTCACTATGGTTGGGCTCTGAGCTAACCAGAATGGACTATGCTTTAATTGCATTCCTCTATAACAATTTAAGAACTTCCTCTGCTGTGTTCCAGATGACTAATAAACCCTACTGTTTTGACAATGCTGTGTGAGAGTCACTGCAAATGCTTGGAGAGGTGCACTGATCCCTAAAAAGTGTACAATTCTCCATCAAGGGTCCATCGCATTTAGACTAGCTGAACAGAGCTCACGGCATGAAGCAGGAGTGCTGCAGGCCTAGTCTAAGGAGGTGGTGAGACTGTGTGGCTTATCTTGGAGGAAAAGCGAGACCCTTAAGGGAGTCTGCCACACTGGAGAGATTCTTTCTACTCCAAGGCTCCAAGGCTGGGGGCCATAACACCCATCCTGTGGATCTAGGACATCAGGTAATCCTAGGGCTTGTCTACACACTGCCAGCAAAGGACACTAGAGGGGTGTACAGTCTATAGGATGGTTTGGATTAAGACATAAGTAGAAGTTAGGTTTTGGGCTACACTGAAGCAGTGAAATTGACAAGAAAGCTGGCTCCCAGCTCCCCAGCCAGGCTGCTGCCGGGTCTCTGCTCCAAGCTGGGCTGCCAATCAGGCTCCCCGGGTTGGGCTGCCACCTGGGCTCCCCACTCTCTGCTGGGAGCCCTGCGGCTCCCCATGGTCCTGGCTCCCCGCTCCCTGCCAGGAGCGCGGTAGCCAATCAGACACGAAGTGCAGATCTCCTCGCCAGAGGCGAGAAGCCCCCAGCAGCTGCCTCCAACTCCCGGCTGGGAGCGTGGAGGCAAGAAGCACTGGGAGACTTTTCCTCCACCCCAGGCTGAGAAGGGAAGCCCTGAGGGGCAGCAGGGTTCCCAGTGATTCCTGGGTCCAGGGTTCCCAGCGCAGAGCTCTGGCTCTCAGTCCCCCATACTGCCCCTCTTCAGTCCATGGAAATGCTCCTGGTGAGGACACCCACCACCGACAGAAGGAGGGGAGTGTGAACATCAGCCACCACAGTAATTACTGTTAGTTAAAGTGTAAAAAAGATCAGAGATAAGTTGGAGACAGAGTGTCATGGGAAAGTAAGGGTTAGCAAGGACATAACCCAAGGTTGTTACCATTATGCTTTTTGTTATAATTGGTTTGAGCAAGGTTTGTTAATGAGTGTTTTTGAAAATTGTGAATGTTTTATTAAAATGCTATCTATTTTGATAGTATGAGAAGAACTTTGGTGCAGATGTTAATTTAAATAATGGGTAACCTAAAGAGCCATTAAGAAGGTGGTGGAAATATAATTATGGTAAAGGGTAGTTTAATGCTAATTAGAACTATAATGGAGTATAAAAGAAGTAAATTTTGCTAAATTGCAAGGGATTTCCTAATAACCTTAAAAGGGTACTTACTGCTAGGTTTCAGGATTATAAGGCTCTCCTTCATGCCATTGTCAGTAGGCTGATCTTCCATTGCTAGACCATTTCATCTTTGAGTGTGAGTATAATAGTAGTATTTACATAATTGGTAGTTGCATGCCTATTTGTTAACTAATCATTTTTCTTTTTAATACAGTTTGGTTGCATCATTCAAAGCGTTGCCTTGTGGTCCTCTACTCAATAAATTTTCTGTAACCGACCTAGAAAACTAAGTGGGGTTTTATTGCACCCTTTTCTTTAACAACTTAATATTAATTGGGAACATTTCGACATAAAGATTACAAAAGGTTACAGATGTGATGGGTTGTGCTCTAACTGCCCCATGTAGACACTGCTGCTGCACTCTAACAGGTTCCTATTACCTTAATGTGAATTAGGTGCCTTTTAGCTGAACCAACAGGCTCTACATGGGGCAGTCAAGGCGCAACATGTTAGAGCATTTTACAACTCACACCCCTCTGGTGCACTTTGCTATGCCACATAGACAAGCCCCTAGCATTTTTTCTCTTGTCATATGTAAATTTGACCATATGAATGGCCATTTTTGTTACCCTTTTCATATACCATATATTTCAGTCTTGAACTCACCCTTATCGCAGATCTTTAAATAGAAATGTATGCAAATTTTCACCAGATCCTCATATAGTGTAAGTCAGTAGTTCCACTGAAGTCAATGAAACTATACCAATTATCACTAACTGAGAATCTGGATCATGCAGTTTTATCACTGAAATGGGCACTGTCACGGTTGCTGTGTTGACCTACTTGGACAAATGTCTTATCTAGAAGGTCTTGCCTTTCAATATGAAAAGCACATCAAAAGGACCTTGAAAGTAAGTCCTTCCCAAATGTTTCAGATTACTCCAAAGGTTGCGCCAACTAGCACTGCCAAAGTAAACCAGTTTTTAGGCCTACTGTACTACCCTTGACAGTATCTCATGAAGTGTTTAATCGCACAAATAAAAGGACTCTAACGGGGGGGGGGGGGGGAAGCCCATAAAACAAGTATAGTTCATGACAATTCTTTGCAAATACAAAACAATAAAATGAGTAGTTCCTTGTGCAGCTCAATATTGTTCTGGTGCTGTCCACTCAACTATTGTTAAGGTTTTGAGAACACTTCCACTATAACCCCAGATTTTCAGTCATATGTAAACACTATTCTGAGCTCCAACTTGATAAACAAAATCCATTTTTGTTTTTGTGCAATTAAAAATTAAGGTAATGTTTTAAACTTAAATATTGCACAAAGAAAAGGTGATGAGGCGTAGATGCCATTTTCACACTCATTACTCAAAAATAAAAGGAGTACTTGTGGCACCTTAGAGACTGACAAATTTATTTGAGCATAAGCTTTCGTGAGCTACAGCTCACTTCATCGGATGCATCGGATGAAGTGAGCTGTAGCTCACGAAAGCTTATGCTCAAATAAATTTGTCAGTCTCTAAGGTGCCACAAGTACTCCTTTTCTTTTTGCGAATACAGACTAACACGGCTATTAGTCTGAAACCCGTCATTACTCAAAAATGACATTTTAGAAGGTTTTTGCCAATATTATGGGTCTGTAATGCATCTAGCACAAAATTACTTCTGGAAATAGTTTGTAAAGATAGGTGAAGTGCCTTTTTTAAAATGATTTTTAATTTCCACGCTTCAAATTGATATTTACATGGCAACAGTCCATAACAGTTGTGAAGGAGACATTTTAACTTATCAGTACAATGGTAACTCTCTTACAAACAAATGAGAAATCTCTTTCGGTCTTGGTTTCTTTAAGTATTTAAAAGGTAAGCATCCCATTTAACCAGAAGATGCTTAAAACTGACAAAACACCAAAAAATTCAGGCCGTGATTCTCATTTACCTTAAGGCCACTTCATGCCACTCTAGGAAGGGTAGAGAACATAAGAATGATCATACTGGTTCAGACCAATGGTCCGTCTAGTGCAGTATCCTGTCTCTGACAGTGGCCAGTGCCAGGTGCTTCAGAGGGAATGAACAGAACAGGTCAATTTTGAGGTGCCATGAAGTTGGAGTGAATTATATTTAAAAACAAATTTATATATTTACTCTACTTTAAGGACCCTTTTCACTACTAGAGTGGCATGACCTTGGTGTAAATGAGAATCACTCCCTTGGATTTAAGGACCTGATCCAATAATCCTTACTCACATTTGGTTGGATCTCACAATGCTGACTTAGACAATCAGAGTTTCCCTGTTGAGTTCAATGTGAGCGGGGCTGGGTTTTTAAATAGTCCAATTTGACCTTTTGGGAAATACTCACATGAGTAAGGGCTGCAGGATTAGGCCCTAAGTACTGAATACCAATGCCTGTCAAAAGTAACAACAATTATTCCTCATCTAGGTAACTGATGTACAGCTTGATTTTTTTTCTGCTCACTCGTGATGCCAAAAAGTCCTTTAAGCTCTCGGATTTATTTTTATTAACATAGGTCATAACATACTACATAATGGCAATGGTTGGGTACACAGAAAATCAAGATCACAGCATAAGAGCGTCCAAAGATGTGAACTGCATGCACTGCTGCAGCCAGTCTGCAAAGTTATATTAAACTTGACATGCAAATCAGAACTGTGTTTGCAGGCGAAAGTGAACAGGACAGAGTGCACTATTAAGTTGACATGTTCACACATCCAAAAAACATTTGTGTTTCAGAATTTCCGATGAGATGTTCTTAACAATCCTTTGGAGCGTACCACAATGAAAGCTTTGATAAATAGTACTGTCATCCGCCAAAATAAAATGAAATGAAATGAAAGAAAAATATTTAAAATGTCACACAGCGTAAATGCTTAAGGGATGCGGTGTTTCCAATTGGTGGGGTAAAGTTTAGTGGGATTGCATATGTGCCTTCATACAGAGTTTCTGCGAAAGTAAACACACATTTTACAGTGGCACACAAGATGGTTATCGGAAAAAGGTAGCTGCATTCAGCATGGGGGATAATTTACATTCAGGGTGGGTGGGTTCTCATGCAAAACATGCTAATCACATTACCCTGAAGAGATTTGATCTTACTGTTCAGAAAGGAGGAAAAGAAAGAAAGCTTCAAGCACCAGAAGAACCCTGTGGCAAGAACCTGCAAAGTGTTACATTAGTGTAAGTACCAAGAAATCCACTAAAAAGAGGCTGATTTAAAACTTTAATTGCTCTGTAGAAAGAAACATAGACAATATGGAGCTGCAGAGATCAAGTCCACAGAAACTTGCAAAGAAAATTATAAACACCACTGGAAAATTCATCTTTTGTAAATAGAAAACAATCTTATCATAAAATGAGGTTAAAATAAATATTCCAGCAATCATGTGACACAATGGGAGAGATTTTTAATCCTTTGATAACATGATTGTAAAGGCATTGCTGATTTACTGCTTAGTGCAGAACAAAATCTATTTAATCATTGTACATTTTGATGGCTTTGGCAAAAATAAAATCCCAAACATTTCAGCTACGTAAATTTTCAAAGAGAAAAGAACTGACACAGTTCTAATATTACCAGCTTAAATAAATTTTATACGTACAAGTAACATCCATAAATTTGCCTCCATTTAGGCCAATGATCCATGGTCACCTTATTTACCCATCACCAATCACCATCATCACAAGCTTCATATACCAGATCATCTTCATACCTGAGAGACCACTTCTTTCCCCACCATGCACTGCCACAGTTGTGAAGGAGAGTTGCTGATTCTAGATATCCCTTGATTAACAGTAATTGTTCTCCATAAAGGTTCTGGGGCTCTAGAATGCATTGCCACTTGTGGAAAGATGTGCTGGCTTTGCAGGGCCCCTTTGTTTTATCTGAGTTTTGCGAGAAGTGAGGGGAGATTGACATACAGGTTGAAGCATGAGGGTGCTGGTGTTTGGTAAGTGCTGCAACTTGGTAGGAGGGGTGAGTCGACGGTACTGCATTTGTGTTTTGTAATTCTAAAGAACTGGCAGGGCACTCCTAGCCTGGGTGGGATGGTGCCCCCCATAAGGCTTTATGGAAATATGCTTATGAATGTATATATATGACATAACTGGAATATGTTTTATACTACATAGGCCATGTAACATATCTCTGTAGAGGTTAGGATCTACTGAATCTATTAATCCTATTTGTATGCATGTATCATTTTTGAATTCAAAGTTATGAATATTGTCTGTATACTTGTCTGATTCTAAGTAGGTTTTAGTGAACCAGTTGGTCAGCTTCCTGAGAAAAGACTATTCTCAGTAGGTGCCCAATCAAGAAGCCCTTAAGCCAACAATGAACTTGGAGACGCCAATCCACATCTGAGCTTTCCCAGGAATCTGGCTTGGCTGGTAAGGAACTCAGTCATGCATGGACATGTGACTTGCCCAGGTGACCCCAAAACTCCATTTTGTAGCTGGACTTTGCATAGGAGAGAGGAGGGAGGTCTCCACCCACAATAAAAAGTCTATTTAAACCCCTAGAAGACCCCTCCATTTTGTCTTCAGCTGGCTAAAGAGAGAGCCTCTCCACCCCCAAGGATACCTGAAAGAAACTGGAACAAAGGACAATAAAGGGGGTGTAAGTGATTGCTGGACCCAGACTAGAAGGAGACTAGTCTGTAAAAGGAAGCTTACTGGAATTCCTCTAAGGGTGAGGTTTTGCATGTATTCAGTTTGATTAGACATAGACTTGTGTGTTTTATTTTATTTTTGCTTGGTAATTCACTTTGTTCTGTCTGTCACTACTTGGAACCACTTAAATCCTACTTTCTGTATTTAATAAAAATCACTTTTTACTTATTAATTAACCCAGAGTATGTGTTGATACTGGGGGACGGGATGGACGAGGAGGGGATATAAACAGCTGTGCATATCTCTCTATCAGTGTTATAGAGGGCGAACAATTTATGAATAAATGGATTTATTTAGGGTTTGGACCCCATTGGGAGTTGGGCATCTGAATGTTAAAGACAGGCATACTTCTTAAATTGCTTTCAGTTAAGTCTGCAGCTTTGGGGCCTGTGTTCAGACCCTGAGTCTGTGCTGGAGCTGACTGGTGTGTCTGGCTCAGCAAGACAGGGTGCTGGAGCCTCAAGCTGGCAGCTTTTAGAGAACGTGGTTCAGACTTGGGGTCTGGGTTTGCAGCAGGCTAGTGGGTCTGGCTCAAACCAGGCAGGGCACTGAAGTCCTAAGCTGACAGGGCAGGAAAGCAGGAGCAGAAGTAGTCTTGGCACAACAGGTGGCAGTCCCAAGGGGGTTTCTGTGATCCAACCTGTCACACTGGGTATGGGTGCTTTCTACTTATTCTAAATTGAAAGAAAATAAATCAAATAAAATATTGCAGCAATAACCTCCTGGCCTAGAAAGGAAGTGGACTCCTCTGGAAAAAATCCTCTCCAGGTGTAACTGGCCATGTCTAAATCTTTACATGGTATTGGACTCTGTTATTTAATACAACTCCTTTTTCATATCCCGTCTTAACAGATGACATCTGTGGAGTCATCTCAGCACTCAGGGACTCAGTGGTCACTGGCAGAATGTTCTTACAGTACCCTCTGGATCTTGCTTTTCTTGATTGTCCCTTGAAGCCTGATCAAGCATTTTGTTCATAGATTCATAAATTCCAAGGCTAGAAGGGACCATTATGATCATCTAGTCTGACCTCCTGTATAACACAGGCCATAGAACTTTCCCCTGAAAAGCTAGAGCATAGCTTTTGGAAAAACATCCAAGCTTGATTTAAAATTTATCAATGATAGAGACTCCACCATGACCCTTGGTTCAATTAGGCTTTTGGTTCAACACTGATTTGCTTCTACTCTGGTTACTTTAGGATTAGTTGGATGCCTTAGGCCAGGTTTCGGAGTGCTTTTAAACATTTGTTATACAGTGCCTGGGTACTATGTAAAATTTGCCACACTGGAGATGGAGATGTGTCTTGAGAACGATATGAGTTGAACTCTGGGCACATTTTGCACATTTTTATTGCAACTTAAAAGTTGATTAATTCCAATGGTGTAAAAATAGATATTCCTGATCAGAGTGACAGACAGAAACAGGAGACCTGTGTGCACTCAGAGCAGATAGCAGTGGTCTAATTTATCACTGTTAAGAGGTTCACAGGTGTGTAAAATGCATGGTTGGGCCTAAATCATTTTTTTAGAAGTCTCCTACTGAAGTTCATGAGCAATCACCAGAATGGATCATTTTGCAGTGCATGGGATGGCCCATGTAGCATCTCTGAGGCATATGACAAAACCCATTCCCCTTTACTTTCCCTCAGTATCCACCGACTTTCTCTTGTTTTACATTTAGACCTTATCTAGGCTAGGGCTGACAAGTGAGATGTTCAGTTGAGTTAACTAGCTGAGTCAGTGATAGTAATCCAATTAACATGTTGGAAACTACAATTTCTTTGTTTTGACTTGATTTGTAGGGGTGTTTATTAGATCAAACTAGATAACCTGATGTAACACTGCACCTGTAAGCCCTAGTCTAGATATGGCTTGAGTTACAATGTGTTAGCTAACATTTTAAAAATACACCATTTATCCTAGGCTTGTCTATATAGGGATATTTTACCAGTTATACAAGCATATTATATAGGTTTTAACCCATCCCAATGTAGACAATCTCATTCCAGTATCAGAGTGGCTTTCCTTGGTTTAGCTTAAACCTCCTTCCTAAGCAACATAAGATAAACTGAAAAAAGGCACTCCGATATCCAAATAAGAGTATCCACAAGGTGGAGTTATACTGGTATAATTACAGCAATTTAAATTCCTACTTTAGGTTATACTGAAAAAAAATCTTCCCCATGTAGGCAAAGCCCTAATCTAGACAGTTTTAGGCTTGGTCCACACATAAACTTAGGCTGACCTAAGGCTGACATTGATCAGGACTGTGAAAAATGTTATGCAGTAAAGCGAATCTAACCCCCACTGTAGGCACATCTATGTCAATGGAAGGATTCTTCCATCGACCTAGCTACTGGCTCTTGGAGTGGTGGATTACCTACATCAATGGAAAAACTCTTTCCATTGATTTAGGAAGCATCTACACTAGTGGTTCTCAAACTGGAGTCCATGGATCCCTGGGGGTCCATGAGGGTACTCCAGGGGGTCGGCGAGTCATGTCTGGGGCCACTGGCCCTGCTGTTCAACTCATCCCCATCCCTCCCAGTGCCTCTTGCATGCCACGGAACAGCTGTTCAGCAGCGTGCAGGAGGTGCTGGGACACAGGAGGAGGAGTGGGGATGGGGCGCACTCGGGAGAGGGGGCAGAAAGAGGCAGGGAAGAGAAGGGGCAGGGGTGGGGCACGACATTGGGGGAAGGGGTGGAGTGGGGGGAGGCCTGGAGCTAAGCAGGGGTTGAGCACCCCTGGGGAAAATTAGAAGTTGGCTTAGGAGTCCGCAAAAATTTTAAAATCAAAATGGGGGTCTTCAGGTTCTAAAGTTTGAGAACCGCTGGTCTACACTACAGCTCTACAACATAGTGTAGGCATACTCTTAGATTGTAAGCTCTTAGGGCAGGAACCATCTTTTTGTTGTATGCTTGCACAGTGCTTTTCATAATGGGACCCACAGTTGCTACTGCAATACAAATAACTAAAAAAAATAAAAAAACAGCACCTTCCCTTGTTCCCAACAGTGAAGTTCTGATTATGATTAGCTTTACAATTGCTGACTCTAAAGTATATTCTAGAGAGCCAAATGACAAAATACCTGCACAGGATACGACCTTATCCTATGGTTACTTCAACAGGAGCTTTGCCCCTGAACAACAACAGCCTCAGATACTTGGCGCTTTTCAAATGCAGGAGGGTATTTTGCAAATAAAGGAAAACTTGAGATACTCATATAAGAGACTGAAAAATTAGGATCAAGCAATTGTTTTACAACTTCCAAAGCATTGTTGCTTAGGGAAGAGCTGTCAATCTATTTGCTCTGTCCAAGAAACTAGGCAGAAAATACAGTTCAAACCAGCTCACCAGAGAAGGACCCAAACCGACAGCAGAGCAGACATCCAAATGCTCTGCTTTCTTTGGTGGATCACGACCAATAGGCTTTGGAGAAGAGGCGTATTTTAAAGAAGGGATCAAATGAATTGGGAAGTCTTTTGGAGCTCAAGTTGGGGGAAGGAAATCCAAGCATAAGGGGAGCACGGAAGAATACATGTAGCTGGAGAAGGATACAGAGGCAGCACTTACAAAGGTGGTTCTGGAGAGTTAAAAGGAAGCAAGAGGGCTGAAGGTGAAGATGAGAAATGCAGTTACCTGTGGAAGGTGAGAGGGAGGCCATGAAGGGAAGTGCAGAGGAGAGTGATATGGTGAGTGATGACAGAGGAAGAGACTTTTTGCACTTGGTAGATGAAATGGGTGCAGATTAAATTACTGGGAGGCTAGAAAGACAGACGTTGCACTCATTAGGGCCAGAATTTCATCACCCTTCTCCCTCCTATAAAAGACTTGCTTCAGTAATAAATGTTTAGTGATAAATCCATTAATCCTCCAGAAGCTCACTTGGCCCCATATTTGTGTTGTAGTAAATCTTATATTAAAAGGTTTTGCTGTTACAGATTTCTCTAACATTATGGAGATAACTGCTCTCTCCATGCCTCAGACCTTGACTGGATGCCACCTGGTGGAAGATGGAAAAGAGGAGGACAACAGATGACAATAAAACTACTAAGATGCTGCTGTGATGGGAACAGACTATGATGGAGCAAGAAATACAACATTAGACAGGCAGCGGTGGAAACACTGGATTGCCTCAAGTGTTCCAAGGCACAAGAACATTTATGCTGATAATCAGTTCCCCGCCCCTCTCCCCCACCACCTGCCCTCAACAAACCTCCTTACAACACACAATTTGACTCATGCCTTAAAAAAAGGACAGATTCCAAGATCAGGACAAATCAACACAGCATTAGATGTGCTGTAGCTGCCTTTTAAAATCTCAAAATGTCAGCTGTAAAAAATTGAACTGGATCATAATATGGGCTAATCATTACCTATATTAACCACACCTTCAGTTTGAGAGGTGTCAGGCAAATGAATGTAAAGTAGCAGCTTTTAACTCACCGCTGCAGCATCCTGTACATATTCAGAGTCATATTTGCTCTTTGCAGAGTCAGAACAGCTATGGGAGAGTCAACTATTCTGTCACTTCTGCATATATTGCAGTAGTGCCCAGAGACCTCAACCAAAGATCAGGGACTCACTGTGCTAGGCATTGTACACACAATGAAAGAGAGAGCCTCTGATCCAAAAGGCTTGCAATATAAGATTAAGACAAGCTAACAGTCAGACAGTTACAATTACAGTTAATGTAATAAGCAGTGGACCAGCAGCCTAACTTGGAGAATTGTAAATTAAGTACTAAGAGCAGGGCTATCCGAAGGGTCAAATCCTCCTACTCTCTATTCCACACTGTGCATTAAATGTGTCTCTCTGTTATACCAGTGACACTCCCATGGCTGTTGGGATCAGTGGGGGTGATCTGCTTAACTGAGATCAGAATATGGTCCAATGAGGTTGCCCATGTGTAACTGAAAGAAGTGGATGCAGCAGAGCCAGAAGAGCTGGGAACTGAAAGTAAAGCAGAGTTCTAAGTTTGCAGGACTGGCAATTAAAAAGACCACGTTATTACTTATAAATTGAACGTGTGTTGAAGAAATCACTGAGATAAAGTCAATACAGAATTCCATAATACTGGCTTTGCAGCCGCTTTCAGACTAGAACTGCTTTTGAAGCCTGTTTTTAAGTTACTCAAATGCAAACGACCAACTGTATTCACATACCAGCCCCTTCCCCAACAGAAAGCCTTCCACATCTCTGTAGCAGTTCTTGTGTCCTGCTTTTCCATCCCTGTGCCAGCCACTCTGCACTGCAATTTCTATCCTTCACAATCAATAACTGTACACCATAGCCAGAAGGGTTCCCAAGGCAACAAAGGGCATCCCCTCTGTCCCTGCATGAGCATATTGCTTTCAAAATACGCCCACTACAGAAGAGCAAGACAGAACTATTTTATGGTAAGACAAACCATTTAAAATACTCAAATAAATGTGTTTGATCATTGTGTCACCAAAAGCCAACAAATAAACACCAAGAGAAGGAGATCAGTTTTCTCCAGGAGGCAAAATTTTATAGCAGAGCTGTCATTTTTGAAAAGAGGGGATTGTAATGGGAAGGTTGCATAACTTTCCCCATTTAACAGAGGGCCAAAGACATGACTGAACTCCTGTTGAAGTCAATGAGAGTCTTTCCATCAACTCGTTCAATCAGGTCCCAAATGAATTGTGAAATCTCACACAATCAGGCCTTGTCTACACTACACAATTAAGTCGACCTATGTAAGGTCGCTGTATAGTCACTGCAGTAATTAGTGCGGGTTTTCATGTCCACACTACCCTATTCTGCCAGTGGTGCATGTCCTCAACAGGAGTGCTTGCACCGACTTAAGTGGGGCACTGGGGAGGAAGGTAGGGGCTGACAGCTCGAGCTGGGAGCCCCACTATCCAGTGCTCAGAGCGCAGGGCTGGGCAGTTGTGCTCCCAGCTGGGAGCTCCGTGTGGAGCTGACAGCCTGGGCTCTCAGCGCTGGGTAGGGTTGCAGGTGTCTGTTTTTTACCCGGTCGAAAAGGAGCCCTGGTGGTGCCGGTTGGCACTGCTGACCGGGCTGTTAAAAGTCTGGTCAGCAGCACAACTGGAGGCGGCGGCTAAGACAGATTCCCTACATGCCTTGGCTCCGCACGGCTCCCAGAAGCGGCTGCCACTCGGAGGTGGGGGGCAGCACGCAGAGTACCGGCTCTGCAGCTCCCATTGGCCAGGAACCGTGACCAATTGGAGCTGCGGGGGCGGTGCCTGCGGGTGCGAGGGCAGCCCGTGGATGGAGTCTCCCTGCACCTAGGGGCCACAAGGACCTGGTGGTTGCTTCTTGGGAGCCACGGTTAGTGCTGCCGGGACCCTGCACCCCAACCCCCTGCACCAGCCCAGAGTCCCCTCCTGCACCCAAACTTCCTCCTGGAGCCCACACCCCTTACCCCCCCACATCCCAACCCCCTGCCCCAGCCAAGCGCCCTCCTGCACTCCAAACCCCTCATCATCGGCTCTCCCCCCGAGCCTGCATCCCCAGCTGGAGCTCTCACTTCCCCCCACACCTCTACCGCCTGTACCAGCCCAGAATCCCTTCCTGCACCCAAATTCCGTCCCAGAGCCCGCACCTCTCACCCACCCCCACCAACCCTCTGCCCCAGCCTGGTGCCCTCTCCCGCACCTTGAACCCCTCATTTCTGGCTCCACCTGCAGCCCACACCCCCAGCTGGAGCCCTCAATCCACTCCCTCACCCCAACCCCCTGCCCAAGTCCAGAGCCCCCTCCTTCACCCCAAACCACTCATCCCCAGCCCCACGCCAGAGCCCACACCCCCAGCTGGAGCCCACACCCCCCTCCCGTACCCCAGCCTCCTGCCCCAGAAAATGAGAGATGGTGAAGGAGAGCGAGCGACTGAGGGAGGTGGGATGGAGCGAGTGGGGAGCGGGACCTTGGAGAAGGGGTGGGGTGGGGCCTCAGGGAAGGGGCAGGACAGTGGCCGGGGCAGGGGTGTTTCTAACAGCACAAAATGGAAGTTGGCAACCCTAGTGCTGGGCAGTGCGGTGCGGACAGGCCATGTAAGTAATGCAGTGTCCGTGCTGCCCTCACTAGATCATCCTAAGTGCTACACCAGGGGTCTCAAACTCAAATGACCACAAGGGCCACATGAGGACTAGTACATTGGCCCGAGGGCCGCATCACTGACCCCACCCTGCTGCCCCGGCCCCCCTCCACACCTTCCGTGAGGCCCTGCCCCTGCCCCACCTCTTCCCACCCCTTCCCTGCCCCCATTCCAACCCCTTCCCTGAAATCCCCACCCCAACTCCGCCCCCTCCCTGCCCCCAGGAGGGTGAAGGGTGTGGCAGGGGACTCAGGGCAAGGGGTTGGGGTGCAGGAGGGGTTTGGTGCAGCAGGGGGTCGGGGTGCAGGAGGGGGCTCAGGGCAGGGGGTCTGGAGGGGTGCAGGGTGCAGCAGGGGGTTTGGCTGCAGGAGGGGCTCGGGGCGGGCTCCGGCCCGGCGTGCACCAGGGGCAGGGCAGGCTCCCTGCCTGCCTGCCTGCCCTGCCCCTGCGCCGCTCCAGGAAGTGGCCAGAACCTGGGGGGAGGAGGCACAGGGATCTCTGTGTGTTGCCCTGGCCGAGCCTCCAGGCACCGCCCCCCGCAGCTCCCATTGGCTGGGAACGGGGAACTGCGGCCAATGGGAGCTTTGGGGGAGGTACCTTGAGGCCCAGCCAGGGCAACACACAGACCCCTGTGCTGCCCCTCCCCCTTCCCCCAGGTCTCAGCTGTGTTTGAGACCCCTGTGCTACACCTCTCGTGGATATGGAGTTATTAGGTTGGTGTAATGGGGGATTTACATCAGCAGGAGTAATGCTGTAGTGTAGACACTTACAGAGTGAGGATGACATAAACTAAGCTACACTACACTAACTCTGTAGTGTAGACCAGGCCTCAGTTGTGACTCATCTGAAAAGAGAATCAGTGAGAAAGAAAAGGTGGATTATAAGTCAGTGAATGCACATGTGTGTCTTGGAAATCAGAAAAGATATTAGATATTGTTCCTGTCAGGTATGTTTTAATACTGATATGTGTATACACACACAGATATTACAGACAGAGCTGGTAGAATTGCCTGACACTTCCCATTATAACACTATGTTTTCAATTTTTTGTACTTTGGCAAACTTTAACCATTTGGGTTGAAATTTTCCATGCTGGGTGTCTGCCTCACGTTGACAATTTTTGGGAATATTTCTGCCAAAATAGTTCTGCCATTTCTCACAAGAAGGCCAATGAAAAATACGTTGTTTTGCTCATGTTATAAAAATAGTGGCAACTCTTAATTTGAGAAGATCTAATATCCCCCATGCTTTGGGGCAGGGACTTAAAATTCGTCTGGGCAGGACAGATGCTGTGTGTCAGGAATGTGCCTTTTGCTGTCCCTGCGAAAATCCACCCAAATTATAAGCCTTTGAAAAAAACTGCAATTCATACCTACTGAGCTTGCTGGAGTTTGGCACATGAATTCTTCTAAGATTCTGTCTGCACTGAGCATGCTAAACCACCAATTGTAACTCTGGAGTGCTGTGGGCCATGCCAGACCAGGCACTGAAACTGAGAGCAGGGAGGCTGTCTCTCCTGTGCTCTTAATGAGATTCCCTGCAAGTGCCCAGAAAGTGG
Organism: Lepidochelys olivacea; assembly: GCF_965140295.1. Taxonomy (NCBI): domain Eukaryota; kingdom Metazoa; phylum Chordata; order Testudines; family Cheloniidae; genus Lepidochelys; species Lepidochelys olivacea. The sequence continues at coordinate 134,346,276 of NC_140411.1, read as the reverse complement.
GGAGGAGTAAGCCACACAATTCAAATACAGAGGGAACAGAATTTAGAACTGTGTGCACGCGTGGCTTAGGGAGAGTGAGGGAAAACACATGACGGCAGACTGGACACTTGTTGGGAGGAAGTGAAACTGAGACCACGAGTTGCAATGGGGGAGACACTGGGACTGAGAACCAAGAGTAGGGGAAACCGGGAGATAAGGGAGGAGGACCCATAGATTTTAAGGTCAGACTATTCTGTGTTGGGTGCCTGCCTCAAGATGGCTTTTTTTTAAATTAATGTTTCAGCAAAAACAATTCAGCTGTTTCCAAGAATGAAATTAGAGAAATGTATGTTCTTGTGCCTATGTTAAAAATGTCTTACAGCTGTGTGTCTGATAACCTCTAGGGCCTCCACACTTTAGAGGAACATGAAATTTGGCAGGGATGTTGCTCTGGTGTCAGGGCTGTGCTTTTTACTGACCCTATGAAAATTCATCCAGGTTTGGCAGATTTATTAGCCTCTGAATATCTCCGTTCATACACGTTCAGCAGAGACTTGTTAGTATTTGGCAGCTAAATTCTCTAAAGATTCTGTCTGCACTGAGCATGCTCTATCTCAGGGAATCAAGGGCAGAGCAGGACTTACTACTTTTTCCACAGGACCCAGCCAGCATCTGTGTGCTTCAGAGACATTAACTATTTTATTTATCTTCACAACATCCTCGTGAGCTAAGGTAGAATTACTATTCCCAATTTTACAGATGGCAAACTAAGGCACAGAAACATCAACATCCCAAGAGTACACTAATTTTAGGTGCCCAATCTAAGATGCTTATGGCCTGATTTTTCTGAAAACGTAGCATCTTATATCCCTATTTGTTCAGAACAGCTCCCACAGACTTCAGTGAGTGCTCAGCACTTCTGCAAATTAGACTCCAGGGGTGTCAAATTGAGTACCCAGAAAATGAGGAAGACACAGCCACCTTTGAAAAGATGGGTTTAAGTGACCTGCCCAGCATCACATAGGAACGCTGTGGCAGAGACAGGGATTGAATCCAATTCTCCAGGGTGGCACTCAACTGCCAAAATCTCAATCCTCCTACAATCCCTGCACACTCATTTTAATGTCTGAAACAAATGAGGTAGGGTCCTACAGACAATAGTCTCCTTTACTACACAACCCTGATTCATCCCCAGAACATATCCCTCCTGTGCATAAAACAAGACAGGGATCACGAGGGGAAAAAATAGTACTCCGCTAGGTAATTCAAGACCATTATCATAATTAGGTTTGTCAGAATTAAATTTTTATGTACTTTTGACAGACAATATCAATGATTATTTTTAAACTTTTTTTTCAGTTTTTATCAATTTAAATTTTCATGGTTGCAGGAAGTTACGGGGGAGATAGATAATTATTTAATAACAAGGATCAGGGGGTAGCCGTATCAGTCTGTATCCACAAAAACAACAAAGACTCCGGTGGCACCTTAAAGACTAACAGATTTATTTGGGCATGAGCTTTCGTGGGCTAGAACCCACTTCATCGGATGTATCCAAAAGCTCATGCCCAAATGAATCTGTTAGTCTTTAAGATGCCACCGGAATCCTTGTTGTTTTTATTTAATAACAGTAGATGCTGAGATTCAAAAAGTTAAAACTTTGCAACCCTTAAAACATAAATTGCCATCATCCCATGGCAAAATAGATTACGTAAATATTCTTAAACTATAGTTCTCAAGCATTTTTCTTACTTCGCTTATCTGTGAATTTGTATTTTCATCAATAGAAATATATTTTTGTTGGTTTGTGTGTACATGGTGAAGTTAACATTTATTGACATTTGACAATAAAAATAAAATCCTTCCAAGCCTACTCATACTGCAGACATACACTGTGTGTGGGGGAGAATGGGAGAACCTTAATTCTGGCATTTCCCAACTTCTGGGTGCTTGAGTTTGCAACCTTAACATTCTTTTGATGTCATTATTTAACCACCACGATGATGATTGCCTCATGATAATTATTTGAGGAGGCAGGTTTTGATACAAAGCACATTTAATTGCTGTAGAAGCAACAGAGCTGTTCATTGCCTTAATAATGCGGGCCTGAAGTCATGGACGGCAACGTCCAACACAGGCTACTGAAACAAGTGGTCTTAAAGACTCACTTAAGCTACTGACAAACCAAATGTTAAAAAGGAAGAGCACAAGAAGAACTATTATTTTGAAGAGAAAAACCCTGTTCTCAATAAGCCACAGCCACAGAATAGGGGGACACACAAAACAACCAGGATACTACCAGAAATACAAGAGCAGCGTATTGTTGTTACACTATAACCCATATCCCATCTAAGGTATCTTGTGTTTTCCACAGCCAAGCCAAACGTCCATTAGCTAGTGTATTACTAAAGAGCTAAGAGGCAGATAATGTTATCTGTGCAGGCAATCAAAATGGATCCCACAGCAATTCTGTATTTCATGCGACAGAAAAATGTCACTCCACGCTTCACAATCCTTACATAATCATTACTGTTTATCAGTATGATATATGGGAATGATTATTTCTAGTCAGCCTGCTTCATTAGAATCTCTCATCTGTGCCCCACTTACATACCAAAGTGAATGAAAATTGTTTCTGACCCCATATATTTTTATTTTAACAAATGTCACCTCTCTGCACACAGAAATAAGAGCATAGATTTCTTTCCAACAGATCCAATCTCATTCTGCAAGAAGCAATTGAACATATGTTGGCAGATAAGAATATAGGCCAGTCAATCATGGTCAACTGTAAACAGAACAAAGCACATTTCTAAAGAAAAATCAAATTTGATTATAATTACATTTCTAGTAATACCAAGGGAGTGGGAGAGACACTAGGCTCCTTTCCTTTATTAGGAAAAAAAAAATCCCTCCCTCCTTCCTACTATTATGCACATTAAATCAATAATAAAATAAATGTTTATGGCCAATCTTTTGCTTGCTTTTTCAATTTCACATCTTTCTTCATATACAGTCAGCGACATGCATCGATTCAAAATGACTACCTCCCACAGGAGTAAGCCAGTTAATATGTACTGTACTGAATCACTGAATTGAATTTCAGCAGAAAATCCTAACAATGTAAAAACACCCATTGTGTTATATAAATGGCAACCACTGCAGGAACAAAAGAAACATTACTTAACACTGCCTGCAAGGAAATCTCATTCACGGAAAAAAGGCTGGATACAAAATCACTTGGAATCTGTCCTTTTTAATAAAAGTTATCTGGAAAAAAAATTCTAGAACTAAAAATCAAGGCATAGTAAGTTGAAATGTGCTCAGTTTTTAAATATCAGCAGCTAGGCAGCACTCAGTGTCAGAATAGATTAGACAGAAAAAGGCAACAGAGTTAATTATAAGTAGTTCACCTGAGCTTCTCAAACAAGGACTGAAGTGAACCCCTTGGAGTTCATCTCTAAAGGATTCACAGATACCTGTTTTCATCAATTAGCATACACACCCACGTTGCATTATCATATTTTCACTCAGAGCTGGCTGTTCACTCACCGCTTTCTTCCAATAGTCAACATCCAGTTCCAAGCTCATACCTGCTGATTTGGAAAGGGTCTTCATCTGAACCTGTGCTCACAATAACAATTTTGCCAAGAAACCAGAAATATAAAACCTATCTTACAAAATAAAGCTGTGAAGAACACTGAGGCTGGAAGTCACGTAGTGAGGATATCAGCACTGCAGACTTCAGCCCAGAAAACAAACATTTTTGAAAGGCACTGCCTTCTAATTCCAGTGTGCATTATGCCAATTGTGAAAACAAAAGCTGCTAAAAACAGCCCGTGCACAAGCACGCACACCCCCCCAACCCCCCCACACAGACCATCTAGCTGGAATTTTTTTCCCCTAAACCTCAGGGACTAGAACAAACATACACACTTAAAAAAAAAAAGACAAAAAAAAAGACAATTCTATATCATGCACTGCCTCACTTGTAATTTGTAGCTGTAGCTACTGCAGACAGGGATGGGCAAACACAGCTTGTGGTTAAAGACTTGGAGAACAAAAGAAATACTGTATGAATGACTACTGCAAAGATCAGTTAAGAACCAACAGACGATAACTGAAGTTCATGCACACATTTATTATTCTAGCACTTTAAAACTAAATACAGGGAAACCTTACCAGGATTTATAGACGTTTGCCTCTATTCACTGCATTCATGAGCTTTTGCATCCTTGCAAATACCCCAGCCTGTTTCAAAGACATACAGAACTGATTCTGTCTCAACCTCTGTATCTAATTTACTGTAATACAGAGGATTTTCAAAGCCATGCCTCACAACAGCTGGCTTGTTTTTGCCTGCTTCTATATGACTGACAAGTTCATACAAGCTCTGTCAACTTTAACCTTGATGACTGAAGGCTTGGTTTGTATTATATGTTACATCACCAAAAATGTCTGACTTCAAGAAGAAAAGTTCACAGCCTTTAAAGCTTAATTGTTTTTTGTTTTTGTTAAAAAGGCTTTTAATGTCTCATTTTGTATTTCAATAAAGAAAATTATATCCTTATTTCAGCACCAATAAGTTTTAAATATTCAGATATAAACTAATTAATTAAATCAATCAATCACATGGCTTACCTTCTCAATCACATTTAAATGACTATGTAAATTAATTAGGCATATAATAATAAGTATCTTCATTAAAAGCCCTTCAGCCTGGAAAAAGTGTGTGTATACATATACTTATAGAGATGATTGTGCATAGATAGAACTAAATGACACACACACACACGCACGCACGCGCTAAACCTCCTTCACCCCCTAAACTCCTATGACCTGATGATATCATGGCTATCACAAAAGTGAAGCGTGAGTTGCCTATAGTGTGGCCAAAAGCATGCATTATATCCTTCCACACAGTTTTTCTGGGTTATGTTTTATATATGTAAAGACTATTACAATATTTTAAAAGGAAAATGCTCTTAATAAAATCACATACCAAATATCCCTGCACTAGCCATTTGATACCCTTACCCGAGCATTCTGATACCTCAGTGACAGGCAACTTAGAAATAGCAGACAGATTAAATGAGAAAAGGAGTACTTGTGGCACCTTAGAGACTAACCAATTTATTTGAGCATGAGCTTTCGTGAGCTACAGCTCACTTCATCGGATGCAGCTCACGAAAGCTCATGCTCAAATAAATTGGTTAGTCTCTAAGGTGCCACAAGTACTCCTTTTCTTTTTGTGAATACAGACTAACACGGCTGTTACTCTGAAACCTGAGATTAAATGAGAGCTATTCTGCATGTTTATTTTTATAAGATTCTGTTTCTTAAAGAAACAGGAAATAAATCTGAATTTATTGTTGACTTTTATAGCCCCAAAACTTTCAGTTTCAATTCAAGTACACAATGCCCATCATTAGGAGATTTTGACATCAGGCACAAATCACTCAATCCTTACTTATGACAGGTTTCAGAGTAGCAGCCGTGTTAGTCTGTATTCGCAAAAAGACAAGGAGTCCTTGTGGCACCTTAGAGACTAACCAATTTATTTGAGCATAAGCTTTCGTGAGCTACAGCTCACTTCATCGAATGCATCCAATGCTCAAATAAATTGTTCAAATATTATGCTCAAATAAATTGGCTAGTCTCTAAAGTGCCACAAGGACTCCTTGTCTTTTTGCGAATCCTTACGTAGTTTGCATAAAGCAGTTTAATTGGTTAATAGGCTGTAAGAGATCTGGTTGTCTCACAGTCAACATCTGAGATCATGACTGTGATAGATGACTGTTTAAGAGTTTCTTATATCTCAGATTTACTGGCATAGTAGTCTCTTCTTTCCTCCCCATCACACTGCAGGCTGATATAAACCACAATACATGTTGCTAAGGGCCCACATAATGAAAGTCCGAAACATTCTGTGGCAGGGGTGGCCAAACTTACTGGCCCTCCGAGCCGCATACGACAATCTTCAGAAGTTTGAGAGCTGGGGCACAGCTGCCGGGGGCCAGAACTCAGGGCTTCAGCCCCACGGGAGGCGCCTGATGGGGCTCCAGGCTTCAACCCTACTCCTGCTGAAGCTCTGAGAACCCCACTCCCCACTGGGCTGAAGCCCCTACTGCACCAGCCTGTTGCAAGGCAGAGGTCCTGAGTTCCCTCCCTCCCCTGGTCCGGTAGCTGGAAAATGGGGGAGGCCTTGGGGGGGGGCTCTGTGAATTGCACTTTAATGGTAAAAGAGCCACAGTTTGGCGAGCCCTGTTCTATGGGATAGCTCATAGCATGGCAGCATAGTAAGAGTGGATAGCTGAATCTCCGCTTTATTTAGTGTATTCGGAACACATGAACTGCCATACCGGAACAGACAAACAGACCAGCTAGTTTGGTATCCCCTCTTCAGTGGTGGCTTATACCAGATAATTCAGAAGAGAGAACAAATCCCTACAGTGTCCATTTACTTTAACTGGAGCTGGGTCAGGCCTGAAATGCCGATACTATATTTAACACCTCTTAAATGTCAAAAAGCAACCAACAACAAAAAGCTGTAACCTTGATCTAACACTGCCTCAAGTTTTGTAATATGTAGTTTTTTGTAGACAATGTAATAACAAATTGAGGGGCAGATACATGCAAAATGTTCTCAGAATTTAAATAAAAATCTAGGACCATGACCCTCTCACTGGTAGGTGGTAGAATTGTGTCAATTAGAGAATAAACTATTACATGTATGCTTTTCTTTTGATGCAGGCTGAGTTGTGCTGAGGGCACACACACACCCCAACACACTCACTCTCTCTAGGTCCAATTTTTAAAAGACAACCTTTTTATGTCAGGACTCCGTAGGTACAAGTAACACCCCTTGAATATCAAGGGCTAGGCCTGTTTAAAACATACAGTAACCTCTACGGGGATGTTAAAAGCGTAGCCAAGTATTTGCTCACATCAGACTGCGAAAAAAGAAGAGGGAGGCCAGTTCTGAAAAAAATAAGACTCTGCATTATGTATACAGACAGCTATGAAACACACACACTACCATTATCTATTGCTTGCTGAATTTTGGAAAGTCATTTCAATGGTAATTTTATATAGGAAACTAATATCCTAAAATAAATATGCACACATTGCATTATCTTTGCTTTGCACGTCAGTAGTATCTAGAGTTGCCACCCGTGAAAGTTTTACCTGGACAGTTGGTTTTTTACTGCAAAGTCCGGTCAAAAAGAGGACCTTGCAACCCTAAATGGCATCCAAACCAGAATTCCAGTTACTGTGGGAAGGCGCTGGATCATTAATCCATGCCAGCCCCTGCTCAGCTGGGGCTGCCTCCTACCTGCAGGCAGGCTCCTTGAGACGATCCAAGTAACAGGGGGAGGAGGGAAGAGAAGCAAGTGACGGGGGCGGGGCCTTGGGGGGAAGAGGCAGACTGGGGGGTCGGTCGGGCCTTGAGGGAAAAGGCAAAGTGGGGGCAGGGCTTTGGGGGGAAGGCAGAGCAGGAGTGGGGCATTGAGGGGGATGGGAGGAGCAGACGGTAGGGCCTTGAGGTTCGGTTACCAGCTATTAGAAAGTGGCAACCCTACTAATTTCATTTCAAATATGTTTCAGTCCTAGAAGTTCAGAACTGGTTTTGGAATTCTGACAATTCTTGGAATTGTACCCAATGTGTGTGGGAGTGGGAGTTTGAATGTTTGCAATTCATAGCAGTAGTGCTACTTGAATGAGTAGTTGTAAGTATATCTAGAAGTGCTCAATTGCTCGCTGTTCCCATAAACATAAAACAGAGCACTGAATACTAGAATTCAGACACTTTCTAGTTTTTCCAGAGATGGTACTAAGCAACTTAACTAAGTATAACAATTCATTATAGCCCAAATAAAAAATGAAGCCAAACCCATAAAGTGGTTGAAAGTTTCTTCGTGGATTATAAACATCTTCATGCAAACAACATAAAATAATTGTTTCCATTCTGGGCTAAAAATGCACAATACATAATAAAACGGACAAAGGAAAAACACGCAAACTGACTGACTAGTCAGCCATCCAAGCCCTGTAATTTCACTTTAAAGATTATGGGGGGAAAATGTATAATCTGTTATTATAATACTTCATTACTTTTCATGTAAGATTCAATACGAGAGATTAGATTCACAAATAATTCAGCATTCATGACAATATACACAGTATCTGTAATAAGCACAAAATATACACAAAATTATTTTAAACAGCAAATCACTTATTACTCACAAAATAATCAAGGGAGTCTCAAATAACTGGCTATAATTTTTCTGTCACAGAATGTAGACTGCAACCTACAGAATATTTCAGCCCCATACATTAATCTCATGAAATTACTTTTTGGCAGAAAACTCAGGTCATCAGAGGTTTAAGCCATTTAAAGATTTAGGGTTTGATCCTGCAGCTATGAATCCAATGGCAAAGATCCCCATTTGGTGTGGATGATGCAGGATCAGGCTCATAAGTAGTGTAATTTTATATAAGTAGCAAAAAAAAAAAAAAAAGAGATTAAACATGCCAGCAAGCAAATATTTTCTCCATGGGCTACTTGGTTAATGTTCTAAAACTAAGTACAGATTAGCCAGATTAAACAAATTATTATTTACAAATTGCTAGTTTTGGAAAAAGTATTAAATCAAATTTCTTTAGAGCAACTCCACAGAACATAGGTTTAATTGAGATTACGATGAATGAGACAAGTTCCCTTACCACTTAGGCCTTTCACTATAGTAGTGACATTTTTTAATTTTTTTTTTATAGTTTCTGCATAATAACCATTCATTATCATTCAGAGACCATAAATGGCATGAAAATTAAACAGTCTATAAAAGACATATATGCCCTCTACATAGTTTAAATGGCCTTGGCTTCAGACAAAGAGCTGAGGGAAAGACCATGAAAGAGACCACTTTCCTAAACCTTTTCCTACAATGTGGTGCAATGGTCAAATAATTGAGCTGCAACAGCATGTGAAAACAGTGTACTGCTTTAAAACAAAGAAGTTATTACAGCTGGTGCCCAGTCATGTGATTTACATGGATTCTATGTTATAAAACGAGGATTGTGTTACACAGACACTGTTAAAATGCTGGCGTAGGTGTATTATTCAGATGCTTTTGTTACTAGAGTTCCACAATGCTAGATGGAAAACATCTTAGTTATATAGAGATGCTGTCTGCCTACAGTCATCTCTAGCCCAGGCTCATGCTCATGCTCTCTCTCTCTCTCCCTCTCTCTCACACACACACACATTCCATTTTAAAAGCTACTGCACAGTAAATACAAAGAGCTACTCAGAATCAAAACAACAGAGCAGATCACTTAAACCAACAGAACCATCAATCTTCATAATATAAAGTTTATAAGGTGGGAAAATAATGAACACATATTATACATTGTACAAATCAGTTGCTGATCATATGGGAGATGCATAGCTATACTCATATTGTATGTGCATTTGCTATATTAAGAAATTATCTCCCATTGAGACATTCTACCACTTAAAGATTCTAAGTACATATAATGAGGAAAATCAGTGGAGACTTTTTTTTTAAAAAAAACCTTCCATATATGCTTTTGTTCTTAATTTACAGTTAAAAAACAGGATACAAAAGCTGTTGTTGACTAAATTATTTTAGACACAGTATGTTCTTGTCTGAAATTTGGTTGCCAAGTGCAATTTAGCAGCTGTAGTTTCAATTATTTATCGCAATAGCACCCAGAGGCCCCAAATCAGGATCAGGTCCCAACTGTGCTAGGGATTCAAGGGTTTTAATTACACTGTGTCAAAACAGATTATTTAAGATAGGAGAAAAACGGTATAATTCTTCCAAGCGGCTTTCCATCTATTAATTCACTTAACAATTAAAAGTGGTGAGTGGAAAATCACATTCGAGAGCCCTTTATCGGTTTTCCATTCAGTAATTTTATCTTTACAGAAAACTGACTTACTATATTACTATATTCCAGCAATCTACAGTAGTTGCCACGTGTATCCCTGACACACTCCTTTAGGAAAATCAAACACTTTCTTTTCTTTAAAAGCATTTAATTGATCAATATTAAGATTGGATCTCTTTCTACACCCTCATAATAAGACTCTGCTGGGACTGAAGAAAATACAATAAATTGGACAGTACGTAATTTCTTTAAAAGATCTACCTCACAGTCAGAAATCTTAGCTCCAAGAACTGTTATATCGTACATGGGGGGGGGGGGGAAGACATAGCACAATGTTCAACATGAGTTTACCTCAACTTCTATTTTGGGTAGCAAAAGACCAGCTCATTCGCATATCGTAGTCCTCATATAAAACTTTCAGCCTTGGAGACAGAAAAAAAAGCATACCCACCTTAGAGTGCAATTCTGCTCATCAGTGTTAGTTTTGGAGGAAATACATTCCCCATCTTCCCCTGAATCCTCGGTTTGCCTCCTTACTTCAACTGTGACTTTCTGCAAAGGGTTTATAACATAGTAAGACACCAAGTCATCAAGTTTCAGTCTCCTGAAAATATATTATGGAACCTCTTATTTGTGGGTTTGCTCTGCTTGAACATACATAAAGTCAATAATGTAACATGTCTTATGGTGGTTTGGCTTCAAGGGTTGTATGGTATGCCACGTGACATCTTCTGTGGCACTACGAACCTCGCTGTGCTCATGTTACTAATTTATCTCACTGGTCTAGAAGGAAACACTTAAATATAATATTTATAAACCTTAGCAACTTCTATTTGCCAAAACCAAAGTATTGTAAAAAAACTTAACGTAGCCTTGTTAGCATTTGAATACAGGCAAGCATTTGAGGACTTCTGAACTTCTTTCTGTGTGTTTCTGTTTCTCAACAAAACACTTAACATTGACCTTCCAGAATTTTATTACCTCAGTATCTTCAAACAACCACACCCAAAGTCTAACACTGTATTAGAAACGCTGAACTCATGGGAAATACAGTTGCACTGGGTACTCAAACCAACTAAATAATACATGTGAAGTATGTAAAATACCTTTAATTTTTTTTAAATCTAATAGATTTTGTTATATACATCTACAGTGCACCCAGCACTGTATTGTCCAAGTGATTAAACACTGGGTTTTGGGTTGTTGTTTTTTTTGTTGGTGGGGCTGGGGATGGGCATTAGGTTTGTTTTGCTTTGTGCCATTCCAAGTAGCCTCCGCTGAACTTGATACTAACAAAATCAATGCATGTATGGTATATATTACAGGACAATTTTTATTGCTGGATGGGCAATAAAAGAGGAATAATTCAGCAATTCCTGCCTCTTCAGAATAAAATTTCTGCTTTTGAAAAACAGTCACTTGTAAGTGACAGCCCAGAAGATTATTTATACAAGTAACTCCTCCCCCCGTCACTCCAAAAGTCCTAGTGAAGACTTTTGTTTAAATTAAACCAAACTATAGATCAGGTGAGTTTTTTCTAAGGGATCTCTCATCTTGTATGAAACTACTTTTAAATTTTGACTCCTGGATTTTTCTTTTTTTAAAATGGGGCAAAGGGAGTTGAAGCGCAGGAAATGAGAGAAAAAGGGAAAAGGTGGAGGAATATTATAAATATGGGATACCCTGTTTTATTTTTAACTCGAGCCCAATATTTTGTATTTGCAGAGGAGGCAGTTCAGCTCAAATTGACGATACCCTCCCCCTGACTAGGATCCCTTACACATGAGGCAATCTTACGGCAGCTTTAATATGCCTTTAAAATAACTATATTACAAGGGTCAGTCTTTCAGTTTCTCTCCCCCGCCAACTGTCCCCTCACTCACACTGCACAGTTAAAAATTAACTTGCTTTTTGCTTGTGAGCTGAGCAGACTTTCGGCATCTCTCTGAGGATCAGATTTCTTTTAATCACTCATGCAAAACAGAAGGGCCACCTATTTTTTCTTTAAGTCGTATTAACCTTTATTACATCCTTGGATTTTCAAACATAACCATTAAGGTGAGACAGCGAGTGCTTCAGTATCTGGTTAATGGACCAAGAGAGTTTAAGAGAAAGAAGAGAACCAGTAGCGCACCAATCAAGTCATTTTCCTGGGGGGTGATTGCATACTGTTCCTCCTTGCAGTGCCTTTTCCATCTTAGAGTTCTAAGGGGCCAGAAGACATCTGAACTGGGGAAGGGGGCTAGGAAAGCAGAGCAACTGTGTCATGTTGGGTGAGGGTTTATTGCCATCAGCCTCCCCTTACCCCTATTGTAAAGTATGAGATACAGTTAGGCTCGGCAGAATTCAATTCTTTAAATAATTTTGATAGATAATATTGATGTTTATTTTTAACCATTTTTTTTCTATTTTTATCTATTTAAATTTTAATAGTTGAAGGAAATTATGGGGGTGTCAAGCAATAATTGGGATCAAATAATTATTATTTAAGGATAATAGATGTTGAGATTCAAAAAGCGAAAGGTTTTTAACCATTAAAACACAAATTGTCAACATCAAATGTCAAAATATACAAAACAAATAACTTTAAATCAAAGTTCTCAAGCAGCATTTTTCTTACTTTGCCTATTAAATTTCCATGGTCATTGATGGAAATATCCTTTTTGTTGGTTTATGTGTATCTGGTGAAATTGACGTTTACATATATTTACTGATAAAAATCGAATCCGTCCGCCAATATATTCTAACATCACAGTCAAATGAACCAGTTTATTTTCTCTTCAATCATGCCAGTGACAACACAAAAGTGACTGAACTGTTTAGCTCAGTGTACTTTGTTCCATGCTGAACTACTAATGCTACACTCATGTAAAGCCTTTTTGTGTGAGCTACCTGTAATAATACAATTAACAATACTTTGCTTGTGTTCTTTGACCATACTTGAACACTTACACACACAATTTATTTTTCTTTCCCCTCTGTCACATTCTAAGGTAAGAGGAGATTACGAAAGCCCCATACCTGTTTGTAGAAATCAGTAGAAGGAGACGACCTGGATCTCTCATGTGTGTATTGGGGTTTCTCATGCTGCTCATGGCTTGCATCAAGGATGTTATCAGCTGAATGGTACTTTCCTGAACTCCTTGGCTCTAGAGGTGTCCTCTGCTCTTTCCAGGATGCCTGATATTCTGCAAACGTTCCCAACCTCTGAGACTGTTCAGTTTTCACCACTTTGTCAGCAGACTTGTGAGTAAGGTAATGGACATTATCTTTTTCAGGTTGTGTACTTTCAATTCCAAAAGAGGCTGCCCGAGCCCTTCTGTCATACCACGACTCCTCACCCTCATGTCCATGAGCTTTTTTATCAGGCCTCTCAGGCAGACTGTAGGGAGTTTGTTTCTGTGCAGACTTACGATATGTGGGCTTACTCGTTTCTTCAAAGAACTTCCACTTATCTGCAAAAGAGCCCAGGGCTTCTTCAGATGTATTTGGACGGCGGTGGAGACGGCAGTCATCTTCTGATACCCCTACTTCATTCATCTTCTCTGGTTCAGAGTAAGACTTCAGTTTTTGTTCTGCTGTGAACCTCTTCCTAGCTCCAATGCGGGAAATATGATGAGTGCCACTCCCTGATGAGTTTGGTTTAGCCTGCATAGCCTCAAGAAAACGTGACATGTCTTCAGAAACCCAAGCCAACAAGGAAGAGTTGCAATTATTTGTCTTCCGTTCTGGTGACCTGGGGAGATAATCAGCAGGGCTAGGTTCCAAGTCCCGCCGTTTGAAGGAAGTAGCCCTCAGGACCCTGGCCTGGGCCTCCTTCAAGTGATCCGTGTAGGAGCTGGTAAAAGAGCTCTCTGAAGCTGTGTTTAAGTTCTCCACTGAATCTGGTTTCCAGTTTTCAGTGTCCTCTTCTGTTTCGCTTGACCCCATTAAGGTAGTGGTGCTTTTGCTTTTCTGCAGCTTTGCTCGCCTCATTTGGATCTCGTTTCTCAGGGTTGTTGCAAAGCGATCACTTCTGCGTGCCTGCTTAGCCGTATGAGTATCAAATGGGAGCTGTCTATCCATTCCAGTTTTCAGGCAGTTGTCAGACTGTTTTTTCCCTTCCTGAGCTAAAGAGTGCAAAATTGGGGTCTTCTGAGCAGAAATCTTACTACTCTCTTCTGGTCGCCACCTGATATCTTTCTGGGCAGCTCTGTGTTCACTGATAGGGACACAGCTCTTTGTACACTCCTGCTGATTGTAGCTATTGCCATTTTCCTCGAAACTACCATCAGAGTTTTTCTTTTGGCCAGGTTTTTCAGTGAAACTTGTTTTAGGATCTTCCACTACAGAAGACTTAACATCCCCTCCACTGTCCATTGCATAGTGACCACTCTTCTCACGCTCTTCTAGCAAAGGCTCGACAGGTTGTTGCGGTAAATAGTATTTTGGTTTTTGGACCATCGTGACTATGGCAGGATTTTCATGTGGTCCAGGGGAACCATCAGCTCCTATTCCAGGTTTCCAACATTCATCCTTGAGCTGTAGTGGCCGTGAGCTTCCCTGGGCAGGCTGTTTTGCTGTGACACAATAATAACGACTCTGTCCAGTGTTGTCCACCTTCTGTTCAGCAGCACTGTTATTAGTAGAAGCTTTGAGCATTCTGGCTTGGTTTGGACTATAGCAAAGAAAGTGGTTGGCAGGTAGTTCTTTATTGCCACTGTAAGAGGAAATATGTCGCTGCTCTTTAGGCGAAGTCGAAGCTCTTGCATGGTGAAAGAAAGTGCTTTCATCGCTGTACTGGCGCTGGTGGTGGTAACCGTAAGCAGGCTGTGCAAACCGAACATCAGTGCTGGACAAAGAGGACTGCAGTCTGTTAGCATTTCCTGGATTATTATTGTACCTATCACCAGCAGAGGACAAATTGTAGTCCAGACTAACATCAGATTTATAATTGGAATTATTGATCCTCTTTCCGTCTGTGCTCCTGTCACTAGCCCTAACAGGCCTTCTTGGTTGTTCTGCAGTTTCTGAGCTCCAGTCCCTCCTGTGCTGAGATTGGTTCAGAACTGTAAAGTGCTGGGTGCTGGCACCCTCTGAGTACACTGAACCGTGGGCCTTCTCGTGGCCTTTGGTAATAGCAAAGCTGTCACTTCGGAGAGGTGGAGGTGGTGGTGGAGGGGAGGATGATTTTTTATCAGGAACATGCCAGATAGGTCCAAAACTTGATCTTCCAGAGCCAGAGAGCTTGGAATCGGGCTGTTCCTCCAATCTAGGACTCTTGCTAGTCTCATATTGAATGGGAAGTGGCAAGTATCCAGGTTTGTCCTCCAGTCCACTGTTATCATTCACTAACTGGCCAGTCTTGCTGTTTCCGTGCTTTGCAGTGTCCCAGTGGCCGACTTTATACAGCATGTGGTCCGTTGAAGCAGCATCCACGCTGGACAGAGTGTGATCAGGGGTACTCGAACTAGTGGAGAAAGAGCCATAGGCAGAATCCCGCTTGCTTTGGTTCCCTACATGATCAATGCTATTGTTGGACTTCGCAGAGGAAAGCCTTCCATACTGGGATGTTGGGAGAGCGTGGTCCCAGCTGTCCATACTTCCCAGGGAACTGAATCGCTCAGACGTGCGATGCAGATTTGACCGATCCCATGAGTTGGACAGGTCATGAGGGGAGGAGCTATAACAGAGGAACATACAATACCATCAGCGGTACGTCCATATAACTGCAACAATGAAGCTGATTTCACATGGGGGCTTGGTACTACCCATACACACGGCAACTATCAGAGAGAGACACGAGCACACGTCTTCTAGTGGTCTGAGCAGGCGGAATCAAGGCTTCATCCTTCCTCCGCCATTAACATAGTGACTGAACTTCAGCAGCTGCGTCTCAAGTTTATCTTCCTGCACAACAGGAATAATGAAGCGTAAGTAAGCCTACTTCTCCTGGAATCACCCCTTCTCCTTGTGTAAGATCATGTTGACATCCAAAGAAAAGTCTGATCTCCCTCCCTTCATCCCCATCTCCTAATACCAAATCCAAAGTTTCCAATTTACTTTCTATCTCCAATACCACCACCAATCCCATTCCCTCCCTACTAAACTCTTGCCCTCTCCTTCTTTCTTACCCTTGCCCGTTTCCTTTACAAAACCTCACCCTTAATCCCACCTGCTTCTCCAAACACTGCCCCACCCTTCACTTCCAAACCACAATGTGCTGCTTGCAACCACGGCCACAAATCCCTCTATTACGGCTCTCACCCTGTGTGTGCTCTCTCCCTTTCACCATTAAGGTTTCAGCTACCATCACTTGCTAATAACTTACTAATCTATCACACCACTTCACTCCCTCCATCCCATCCTGCAACTCAGCACAGCTCTGCAACATCTCTTCCCAGGAGCTCTGGTATCAACTTCTGCTTAACATGGCCAACACTCAACTCCTGGCCTTTCCTCCCTCAGAAATTCTCCCCACTCCTTGTCACTAGTAACACAACCACCATCCTCCCAGTCACTCAGGCCTTCAGCCCTGCCCTCTCTCTCTTGCTCATTTAGACTGCCCCCAAATTTTGCTGCTTCTTCCTTTATAACATTGCTTTTTGCCCATAGCTAGCCTGGCTACTGTTATCGCCTCTTCTCTGGCTGCCTGACACCCACCTCTGGTCCATACAAAACACAGCAATTAAGGCCATCATCCTTGCCCACTGCTCTAACCACATCACTCCCTCTTTGACCCCTGATATTAGCTCTCCCTGCTTCCTCACACTAAATTCAAGCTTTTTCCATGGCATTCAAGGCCCTTCACAACTTTGCCCATCCCTACCTTTCCACTCACCATTTATCACACTGCTTCCCACGCCTCTACCACTCAGCCAACGAGGCTGGCATCATTGACACAGTTGGGCCAATCTTTGTGCCTTCTTCCACATCGGTCACCCCATCTGAATTAATCAGTAAGGCCATTACCCTGTCCTCTTTTAAACTGCTTCCCAACACAAGCTTCTGCCACAATATTGAGAAGAAATAAGCCAATCTAGGATGGCTGTTTTGAGGATCAGGTAAGGATAACTGACAGTTAAGCCATGCTAACTTTTTAAATAGCAAATTTTAATTTATATAAACAAACTGTATATATTTGATCGTATCCATCTCTCCCATTGTGATCCATTGATCACTTTTCTTGAGATTGTCAGGAACTACATATATGTATTGTGATGGGGCAAGGCCAGATGGCTATAGAAAAGTAGTGGGAGATAGATATATTAAATCCGGGCTAAACAAATCCCTGGTACCAGGATAAGTGAAATGGCAGGTGCTCCAGGTCAATTAAGACACCTGGGGCCAATTAGAACTTTCCAGAAGGCAGGGAGAATGCTAGGTTGATTGGGACTCCTGAAGCCAATCAGGGGCTGGCTGAAACTGGTTTAAAAGCCTCCCCGTTAGTCAGGTGGGTGTGCATGTCAGGAGCTGTGGGAGGAAGTTGCACTGTTGGAGAGGCTGAGTAGTACACACCATATCAGGCACAAGGAAGGAGGCCCTGAAGTAAGGGTGAAGTGGAGCTTGAGGAAGTGAGGGCTGCTGTGGGGGAAGTAGCCCAGGGAATTGTACATGTCATGTTTCTAAAAGGTCAGCTACCATAGCAGATACTATTAGCGTCCCTGGGCTGGAGCCCGGAGTAGAGGGTGGGCCTGGGCTCTCCCCCCACCCCACCTGTGTCCCCTGATTAATCACTGGGACTGGGAGAAAACAAAGACTTTGCAAGGAAGGATAACTTCTCCTCACCCCCCTTGCTGGCTTATGATGAAAATGGCTCAGTAGACTGTGACGCTTGTCTCCAGAGAAAGAAGGGTTATGTGGAGGGTCACAGTGAGACTTTGAGGCTAGTGAAATCCGCCAGGAAATGCGGGATCCATGGAGGCAAGGACAGAGCTCTATCACAGTATGTACAAGACCCAGCACAGTGGAGCCCCAATCCTGGTTGGATGCTATTGTAATACAAATATTAAATAATAGCAACTGTGGTAGAAAATTGGTCTGAAATCAATAAGATGAAATTCAATAAAGACAAGCACAAAGTATTATTCTTAGGAAAGAAAAATCAAATGTAGAGCTACAAAACAGGGAATAACTGGCTAGGTAGTAAAACTGTTCAAAAGGATCTGGGGGTTACAACAGATCATAAACTGAATATGAGCCAACAATGTGATTCAGGTATGAAAAAGGCTAATATCACTCTGGGGTGTATTAACAGAAATGTCATATGTACGAGACATGAGGTAACTGTCCTGCTCGACTCAGCACTGGTGAGGTGTCAGCTGAAGTACTGTGTCAAATTCTGGGTGCCACACTTTAGGAAAGATGTGAACAAATTGGAGAGATCCCAGAAGAGAGCAACAGAAATGACAAAAGTTTTAGAAAACCTGACCTATAAGGAAAGGATTAAAAAACTGGGCATGTTTAGTTGTGAGGAAAGAAGACTGAGGGGGGGACCTGATAACAGTCTTCATATATGTTAAGGGCTGTTGTAAAGAGGACAGTGATCAATTGTTCTCCATGTCCACTGAAGGTAGGATAAGAAGTAATGGGTAAGGGAGATTTAGCTTAGGTATTGGGAAAAACCTTCCCAACTATAAGGATAGTTAAACTCTGTAATGGGCTTCTAAGCGAGGTTGTGGAATCCCCATCATTGGAGGTTTTTAAGAACAGGTTGCACAAACACCGGTCAAGGATGATCTAGGGCTGGACTTGATGACCTTTCAAGGTCCCTTCAAGCCCTACATTTCTATGGTTCTATGTATTATGAAGCTTATCAAGCACATTGAGATTCTTGGATGAAAGGCACTACAGCAGTTCAGAAGGGAGAGCAATTATACCTACACACCTATATAGCAGAGTGAAATTAACCAGACTCCAGCCAAATTCAGCAGTGCTCCTCAGAATCCCATGAGCAGCAGAGAAACTGTCAAAAACCATGCCAAATTTGTAGAAATGCTTAGGAAAGCTAAGAGCAGCAGCAAAGGCAGGCACTTAAGTTATATACAGAGTAGGATGACCTAAGAAATGGAGAATAGGATAAAGTAGCAGAGGCCACTATCTTCCCTGCCTCTTCTCACAAGGCGGGAGAGTAGAGGAGGTATCCAGTAGTGGAGATCCAGCCTACTTTTCAACAACAATAAAGCTGTGGATGAGGAGCAGAAGACCACCCCACCTCTTGAAGAAGCTGAGCAGCATGAGGGAAGGGGAGAGAAAGAAGGCTCCTTTTTCCTTCCAGTATCTAGAGAGGCAGAGCATCAAACTTATCAGACAATGCTAGTCAAAGACTGGTACAAAAGAAACTGATTTCTCACACAGGCACTGCACCGTGGTAGAAATTCCAGCATTGTTCCACTTCTCTATAACTACTATATAAAGTGTCCATCAAACTTTCTGTAACACACACACAGTGGAAGCTAATAATGAAATTATATATAAGCTTAATAGTCATTCTTGTATAGTTTAGATACGACAGAATTCCTTTCTCTGTCAAGAAGTTGAAATGAAAATGAAACCCCTTTCTAGCACGGCAGTCTACATAGCAGTTGCTACAATGGCAAAAGAAAAATTGCCTTTGAACTTTTTTCATTTCAGTCAATATGGTCAGAGGCATAAAATTAAGACACAGTGTTTAATTATACAACCAGGATGATGAGGACGCAAACAGCTTATGTAAAACACACAAAGATATAAACTATATTGCTTTTTCTTTGCAAAATATATTTGTAATGATAGGGCACACTAACATATGGCTTTATATGGTGACTTTCATATTCTAAGTGTTCAAAACATTTAACAAATTAATTAGAGAGATCTTGATAGTAGTACATTAGGCAAATATGTTTCACACAGAAAGTGCCTTGGACATTAGAACCTTTTTAATTGTTAAGGAATGTATGGCAGGACATTGGGGCTGGTGCTGGTTTTTATTTGTTCAGTGATAACAGCATGCTTGGCTTGATCAAAATGAAGAAGAGACACTATCCCTCTCAATCCTAATTTACAATTCATGGGTCTAATCTGAATCCACTACCTTCAGTTGTGAACTATAAGTACTCAGCATCCCTCCAGATCAGGCTGTAAATAATTATTCTCTACTCTGACAAACGGAACTTTAAGTTTCATCTAGGTAGCCAACAGAGATGAGCAGACAGCATATCAATGTAACATCTCTGTCAAAATATGTAGTAATGACTTCTAGTCTAAAGTGCTATACAGCTAACATCACAATTCAGAAGTAAAGCTGTAAGAATTTCTGGATTTTTGTCTGGCTGCATGTGGTCTACTGTGCTCTTCAGCAATGTAAGTGGAATACTGTCCATGTGCTATTTAAATACACAGTATAATACCAGGTAAGCTGAGAGGAAGCACTCAAGAGGTAGAGAAATAGAACGTATAAAAGCCCTCTCGCAATAAAATGTTACAATGTGAAGATGTGGGGGGAGGATCAAAATGTGTGGGATTTTCTTTAAATAAAAATTAGTATTTGTATTATTCTTTAAGGGCTGAATGCAAACTATTTTAAAAAAAATAGCAGGGAACTTTTTAAAAGATCTAATTAGTTATAGCTTCATAAAACGAAATCCTAAAGTAAGTGGGGGGAGCTATGATGGAGAATCTGCAGCAATAAAATACAGAATCCCAAGACAGATTTGTAATTTAGGAATGAATCCCTCAGTGATTTCCCCTAATTCCTAGCATAACTATGCTCCAAATGGGAGTTAAATTGAGAGGAAAATAACATTTTCATGAGGTTTGTTGGTAATTTATTATAAGGAGGAAACTAATAAGGGCCTGTAATCAGATCCTATCACGCTCTACTAAAAAATGAAAGAAGTTTCACGACCAAAACAAGGATGCCAGGATTTCCATTACAGGGTTGAATGAGACCTAACAAATGTAAGTATTTTAACTATAGAAGGAGACAGTCATTGACTGTCAACAAACACTAAACATGTACCGTAGTGGAGATCAGATTATGGGAAGTAATTTCACTAATGAAACAGCCAATATCTTAATGTCTAAAACAAAAATGCTCTGTGTCCCCTAAGAGAGAGTTTATATTATTTTTCAAAGAATCCTGCTTTCTGACAATACCTCTGGTATTTTTCCATTGTACTGAAGATATTAATGCATTTAGTATACCCTTCGACCTGCCCTTACAAAGATTTATGATGCTAAAAAGTGGATGTTGAAAAGAAATGCACAGAAGAAAAATACCTTTCAGCTGCCTTTCATTTACATACATACATAATTAAATATATTTCTGAATTAAATTAATACTAGCAGCTCTTCACCGACTTGTTGATACATTGGGCAGTCTCAATATTATCTTCACATTTTAAAAACAGATTTTGATATAAATGAAATCGAAAGATTCCATCTTCACGGTTTAAAATTATGAACAATATGAGGTACATTATTGTTCTCTTACCGTCAGAACTTGATACGTGCAGCTTAAACAGAAACTCACCTTGCATGATACCGGGAGTGCCAGGAAATGCAGACATTGGTTGAGGAGAGCTGTGACGTGGCTGCCTCAGGCTGATTCTCTGTGAATTTGGTTGCATGCCAGGAGTGGGGCCTGCAGGCTAGATCATTTCTTCTGAAATGAAGGAGTTAGAGCACATACTTTTAATACAGATCTCCTAATAAGGTGACATGCAGTGAAAAACATTGGGCACCAAATCTAATTAACTTGAAACAGACAAAACAGATGCAAAATAAGTTTAAATTACAATGTGCTATGTAATGCTCTACAAGCCAGTTTTGAAAAGATGCCAACTTGCCTTCAAAACACTGAACACGCAGACAATGAAACATTAATTCTATGCAAGATTTGTGGTTGTATTTTTAAGGTAAATAAGTACCTAGAATTTATTCTGACCTTGCACTATTCAAAGGACCAGTGAACTTTATGTCTCATTTTATAACATGGCAACTCTTGAATAAGAGTTTGTAAAGTTTGTTGTGTAGGTGTGTATGTGGGGAGGAGAGAGATTAAGAGCTGGAGGAAGGACAAAGCCATAAATAGTTTTATTCAATCCCAGGTTGTAAAGGTGACAGAGGCCTGACTTCTAACACAACCCAGTTCTGCTCTAGCATTCAAATGGCTTCAGGGCATCCAAAATAAATTAAAGGTTAAAGCTGTGTATCTAAAGTTAGCACCTAAGTAAAATCACTTACCTTTCAAATATGCTGAAGACCAGCAGTTCCCATAGAAATCAATGGGAACTGTGGGTGTTCTGCCCCTCTGAAAGTCAGATAATTCATGCAGGTGCCTAAATATTGGTTCAGATGCATAACTTTAGTCCAGAACTTTTCACCTAAGTAATTCCAGAGACCCCCTATTTGCCAATCCAAATAGTAAGTCTCAACGTTAGTGCTTTCACCCCACTATAGCTTGACAATTATTTAATAATAAAATAATAATAATATGATTAGTAATAACAATGTAAAAAGTAATGGTTAATAATAATAATAATAATAATAATGATAATAGTAGTAGTAAAGTCCTTGAATGGAAGTGCAAATTATTATTAAGTCTTAAGTAGGTAAAAATTATTGGATAAAATTTTCAAAAGTACTTTAGGTGACTCAGAAGCCGGTATACGTTTTTCAAAAATGGCTTAGGCACTTTGAAGCCTAAGCCTCATTGAAAGTCAATGGGACTTTGGAAAACGTTCCCTAGCAAGCATAAGTAACCTATCCAGGGTCACAAAGCTGCATCCAGAACCCAGAACTCCTGAGTCCGATCCTTTAACAGACAGACATCTTTTCCTTCCCTTATTCACCCTCTTTCTTTTAACTGGATTATAAAATAGTCACTAGATTTTAAAACAAACTAAGCTAAATATTTAACCCAGCCCCTCTCCGCCAGCACAGAAAAATCCCATTTTTGAGACCATTTGTAGCAACAGGCAACGCGGAAGGTTGTGCCAGGTTCCGGTTAACTGCCTTCCCAGATTCTCCACATACAGTACATAAAGTATTTCCACAAGGCAGCTGTAGTCCTACTGAGAGATCCTGGGGCCACAGAGTACAACAGGGGCTCCTCTAAGATTATGAGAAATCCTAGGCACTTCAGTAGGCTTTTGTGTATGTTTTTGGTACATTTTATTTGCTGCAATGAACAGAAGCAAATTCATTCTAGTCTATTCTCTTTCCATGATGCCAAGTAGAGTTTCACTGCACTCTGTCTCAGAAGCAACATGAAGAAAGTAAGTTAAGTGGAGCTATCACACTGTCATTGCACACCGGCTCCAGGAGTGGGACTCAAGTTCTTCACCCCAGGAGCAGAACCTCAGTCCTGTGCAGCGCACCTCAGGACAGATCAGGCATTCTCCTAGAGTAGCAGCTCTCAAACTTTAGCAACCCGAGGACCTCCATTTTGATTTAAATTTTTTCATGGACCCCCAAGCCTCCTTCTCAGCCTCAGGCCCCGGCCCCACTCCACTCCTTCCCCCAAGGCCCCACCCCCATCCCACCTTTTCTTGCTCCTGCACCATCCCTGTCCCTTTTCTTTCCACCCCCTCCCCTGAGCGCACTCCATCCCTGTTCCTCCCTCTTCCTCCCAGTGCCTCCTGCACGCCACTGAACAGCTATTCCCCAGCATGCAGGACACGCTGGGAGGGAGGTGGAGAGGTTGATCAGCAGGGCCGGCAGCCCTGGACATGATTCCATCTCCTCCCCCTCCCTCCCAGCTCCTCCTGTACACTGGGAAACAGCTGTTCCCCGGTGTGCAGGAGGCGCTGGGAAGAGTTGAGGGAGGGAGGGAGGGAGGGAGGAGTTTTTTATTTAGCAGCAGCCAGGAGTTTTTTATTTCCTCAATTTATTCCAGTGCTGTTGATATTGAAGAAGTAAACTACAGTTGTCTTTTAGGTAAATTCATGACACCATACCTTTAGTGCTTCAGTTCTGCCATCAATGCAACAAAGAAGTTAAAGTCTCAATATTACGAGAAAATGACGTTTTTAAACACACATGACAAGTGAAACAGAAGACTAGAAAACTACCACATCACAGGTAACATTTGGTGTATGAGGAAATGGAAGTGGGAAGAGAGTACTTTCACACTGGTTTCCTCTAGGTTTGGCAAAAGGAATGAGAGATTCTGCCAAGGAGAAGGAATGGGAATGATGCACTTTGTAATACCAGTACTGTACCTCATGGAACTTCTCAAGATCTTCGTAAGATAGCTCCTCGCCACATGAACGTCATTTTCAGATGGCATTTTCTGTGCTACAATATCCACCATCACTTTCATCTTCCTGAGCAGCCAAGCAAGGAGAGGAACAGACTGGACTGAGTTGTGATATGAGGCAAACTGAGTGGAGGAGAACTTTAGGCTTTTGTTTTGCATCTTTTATTGGTGTGCGTACATGTGTTTTGCAAAAGATTTTTTTAGCCATAGACTTGTAATTAAGTGAATTACCATATAAATAAAACAGACTAAGTGCATTATAATGGGTTATTTTGGGGGATAGAATCTTATTGTATACTTTCACAAAAAGCATGACTAGGAATCAATATATTACAAGTAGCCAAACACCAACACTTCTTCATTATTATACCTTTCACTGTTAAGTTGTCTTATATTTACCACTTCCTATATTCCAAAAAAGTTCTCTATAAAAGACACAAAGTAATATGAAATTAATTCTAAAACTCTCAGTGCAAATAGGTAAGATAACTGGAAAGAAAAAGGAAGATATTAAAAATCACATTAAAAAGATGGAAAATTTTGCAGGCAACTAAAGCTGTTGGAAACACACCAGCTAGTACAATGCGGCTGTGTTAACTCTGAGTGACAGAACGAGAGCACCTAAACCTACAATCCAGGAAACCTCTCCAGAGTTAATGGAAGCATTAATAAAAGCATTTCACTGAGTCTCTTCCTAACAGCACTTTAAAAAGAAAGCTGTTGCTTTCTATAAGGACTACTGGAAGAGAAAAATCATGTTACATTGCGGGAGGGGGTAGCCTTTTCCCCATGAACTATGAACATTTTTACTTTATTAGAAGGAAGTCTCAAATTACATATGTGTAAAACAGAATTGCACTTAAATAAACTCTTCCACTCTACTTTCAGAGTAGAATCTGCCTTTTCAACACCACGGTAGTTGTAATATGGACACAGACATTAGAATGGCAGACATCTTGAATCTCAAAATCTCTTTGAGTTTAGAAATTCAGAACTAGTGTTCAGATAGTTGCCAAGAAAACACTACTGCTGAAAATCTGATACCAGTAGAAACAGATATTCCCTAGACCAAGAACCAAAATTATTAGCTAATAATAATTAGCTAGGCCAGCAGGTTTACTTGTAAACATCACCAGTAAAAATCTGCACAATATCTGGCTACTGAATCCAAACTTCTTTTTTCTTTTTGTGAATCCAAACTGTAATTTCAGATTAGTCTGAATTCAGACTAAACTTCCCAATTTAGAGTTTAGATAACAATTTAAATTTGTTCTGGTTTAGATTTACATGTTGTATTAGTGTGTCCATTAAAATTGAGGGGGTTGAGTCAGATCTGACGAGAGCTAATCAAGAGTAAATGCAAAAAAACAATGGCATTACACCAGTGTAAAGTACTATTATCAATCAGATCCAAAGTAGTGCCCTACAGTTTGGATATATTCTAAATTAAGTCAGGTGACATTCAATTAAAAGGGGAATAGGGAAAAGAAAACAAAAAAAACTTTTTGAAAAAAGTTATTCCAAACTAAGTTCTGTCCCTTTGCTCACTTCCACAGAATACCAAGTTGTAAATTCAGCAAGACACCTTTTCACATTTAGAATCCCAAACAAAGAAAACATTTAGTACTAGCTGGCACAACTTCAGGGCAACTGCACCTCTGTGGTCCACCAAAGGCACCCACTTTAGGCTTCCGGCTTCCAGCCATCACCGCTCTCTCATTGCCTCCTGACTGGGGATTTTAAGGGTGCACTGCCCTCTACCTTACACTGTGGTATGCCCAGCAAACCACACTGCCTAGAAAGGCCAGAACATGTGCTTTGCTTTCTCTCTGGGCGCTATGACCAGTGTATTGTCCAATTATAAATAGGCTTGGCAGAATTTGATTGATTTTGTCAACTGATAATATCAATGCTTCTTTTTAAGCATTTTTTTCCAATTTTTAATTATTTTAATTTTCACACTTGTGCAAAATTATGGGTGTGGGGGGTCAGACAATGGGGTGGATTAGACAATAATTATTATTGACAGTAGATGTTGAGAGTCAAAAAATTAAAGCTTTACAACCATTAAAACACAGCTTGTCAACCTCACATGTCAAAATATACAAAGTAAATATCCTTAAATCAAACTCTAATATGTTCTCAAGCAGCATTTTTCTTACTTTGCCTATCTGTACATTTCTATTATTATTGATGGAAATATTTTTTCTTCAGTTTGTGTTTGTATGGTTACATCAACATACACCAATAAAAATCTAATCCTTCCAAATTTAGTTATAAATTACCATACAACTCCTTTTAAGCAAGCACATTTATTCTCGGGGTAAAGGTATTACAGAGAAAACATATTTAAACAATAAAAGCAGTTACATGCACACTAAAAAGCTTACCAGAAGTCATCCCAACTCCAATCTAGGATTCTATTAGGTTTTAGTCCTTCAAAATCCACAAATGGGTTTTCCCCACACTTCATCTGTTTTAGATCCAGAAACAAGACTGGGCAGATCAGCCAGTTTTTTTTATAGTGCTTGGGGCTTTGATCTTTGTGTTCTGTAACAGGTAATCAGCAAACAATGACCGTCTCCTCAGGGCTAAGCTTCAAAAGGCTAGGTTTTTGCATAACCAGAGTTGGAGAATGTGCATTAAACTCTTCTTAACGATTTTTCAAGAAGTCCACTTATTGTCGCAAAAGTCCATACCTGTCTGGCATGTTTTCAACACAGTCTTTTGAATTCCCAGATCTTACATCTGTCATATCGCCTCGCTATTGAAGTTACATGCAATCCCAGCCCACAACAACACACAAATGTAATACAATAAGGTATTTTAAAGATACTGTAAGAAATTGCTGTATCTATCACACTACTTAATTATGCCAAACTAAAAGGCCACTACCAGGATTTATTTTTTCGTTAATACCTTATTCTACTTCTTGTGTGAACCAACAAAGGAACTAATGCCTGTCTGCTGACTCATGCTTACTATGTAATATTCAAGTGAAGCTGCAAATCCGTCAGTTTAAAAAAAGAATAAGTTACATAAAACAGACTATGCAATGTTTCTAAAAATGTCAATCAAGCAATGAAAGACAAGTTTTTCAAGTTAATCATTTGGTTACTGTTCAGATCTCCAGTCAAAATGTTTCCTTTCTCCAGTGCTGGTGCTGACATACTCACATTGGCCATACTGAGTCAGCACAGCTTTAACCTAGCACAGGAATAAGTTTATGAACTGAAAGTTTGATAGAGTACTCAGTTACTATAGGGTTTTAACTTAAAAATCCTACCACTCAAAAGGAGATTTCACATAGAAGTAGTGAAGTGGATGGAGTTGGGAAGGAAAGTTGGGAACATCTTGTATTCTCTGCAAAGTTACACTCTGTTTAGTTTTTAATTTACGTATTTATTTTTTTTTTTTAGAAAGAGGTGGAATTCCTGTATAAGTTACAAGTAGAGTGCATATAATGATATCTTTAGCTAAGGCTGCACAAGCATTTGCATTCTAAAAGGTATTCTTCAGCTGCTTATAATGTTGCCAAACTTTAATTATTTTGGCGGAAATTTGTCAGGTTTGTCGTCAGTCCATAAACTAATTATTCTGGTGTTTGTTTGTTAAGAAAAGTCTATGGAAAAATGGTTCAGACATTTTCAAGAACTCATGGAGTGTGGCGGGGGGGTGGGTGATGGGGGGGAACCGCACAGTATTATAAAAGAAAATTTGAAATTAAAAACAAAAACAAAACAAACCCCCACCCCAAAACCCAAGAGACCCAGTTTAATCACTTCAGAAAAAGGAATGAGAAACTTGACATAGGAGGAGAAGTTTAAAGTACTAAATACACACAGATTACAGAAAAGTGGTCATTGTAACCATCTACAAGTACATACAAGGAAATAATTAGGGGACATTAATACTATTAAGATCACTTTTCATGATTCTTAATTTCTTTATTATTATTATTATCACTTTTCATGATTCTTAATAATCCCTCTTTTCAGTTTTGTTACAAGGCAGAGATCTCCAGCAGCTTTTGAAGTGAAATTCCTCCCTCTACTGGCTTTTAGACACCAGTAACATATTCTAAAGGACCATTATTTGCCATTCTAGCAGATTCTTGCCTGTGTGACAGTTCCAGTAAACCAGCACAATGGAATTACATCATGGACAATCAAAGAGAGAAAAAACAATTCTTATACAGGAAGAATTTGACTGACTGCTATTATCCCTCTGCAAAATATAACCAATTGTGATATTCTTTACCTTTCCAAACTAGGAATGTAAATATTGATTAAAAAGTTAACGGTTTAAACTATTAAAATTATATTGTTTAACCGGTTAACTGATTAAAGGGAGAGGGGCAGGAGCTGCTCCGGTCGCGGGGGTGAGGCTAGGACTTCTCCAGTCGGCCTGGGGCTGTCCAGCTGGCCTGAGGCTGGTGGTTAATGGTTAGGATGGGTTAATGATAAGATTAATGCTTACCGGTTAACTGTTTAATATTGTACAGCCCTATTCCAAACTGCCCCTGCTCAATGTATGTTTCTAATGCAGACTCTTAACCTTTTTCCTCCTATTCATGACATCAATAACAGGTCATTCATTGCATCTGCCACCCTAAACAGATCTCCTTTTCCCTCACATGACCACATGTCTCGGAATTCTATATGCCCCATTTCACCACACTTCCCTCATGAAAATCTATAATAAATAACAATTTGTTGTTTAAAATAAAAGTTCATTATGTCATATATGGCCAGCACAGGTGCTGACATTCACTACATATGAATGTTAATATAATATATAATATAGATGTCTATGGTCAGATAGATATATTAGTAAGCATCATGTACACATTGCTATTTAAAACATCAGGCCTGATCCAGTGCCATTTTAAGTACATGAAAAAAAAGACTTTAATTGGATTCAATCAGCACTGGTTTCAGGCCATAACAAACTGCACATTCTTCAACGTTCTATATCGGGGTGGGCAACCTGCGGCCCATCAGGGTAATCTGATTGCAGGCGATGAGACATTTTGCGGACGTTGACCGTCTGTAGCATGGCCCCACACATCTCCCAGTGTCCGCGGTTGCCCACCACTGTTATATATTCAGTAAGTTTCTCAATTAAAATAGCTGTAGTAATTAGATTTATCTTTCCAAGGAGAATGGTTAGAAACATCTTTAAATAAGCTTAGGTTCTGCAGCAAATTTTTGAACCTCAAATTTGAAAACCACTGAGTTTAGAGTGTCAGGAACTATTCGAGAATTCTGGAAGTTGTGTGTGTCAATTCCTTTCAGGTTTAACAGGAGAGCCGCTATATTTGAAGTGTCAGAAACTACTGAACTTAGTTAAATCAGAGTGTGGGCTCTTAGTTTATATCCAGTACTGTCTTGCTGAGACCCTCCGCATCATTCTGTCCCTGTGCTACTTCAATTTTAAAATGAGATTCATAGATTCCAAGGCCAAAAGGGGACTACTGTGATAATCTAATCTGACCTACTGTAATAACACAGACCATTGAACTTCCCCAAAATAATTCCTACAGCATATCTTTTGGAAAAGCATCCAATCTTTATTTAAAAATTGCCAGTGATGGAGAATCCAGCACCACCCTTGGTAAACTGTTGCAAAAATGTATGCCTTATTTCCAGGCTGAATTTGTCTAGCTCCAACTTCCAGCCACTGGATCTTGTTTATGCTTTTTTTCTACCTGATTGAAGAGCCTATTATTAAATATTTGTTCCCCAAATAGGTATTTACAGACTCTAATCAAATCACCCATTAACCTTCTATTTCTTAAACTAAATAGATTAAGCTACTTGAGTCTATCACTGTAAGGCATGTTTTCTAATCCTTTGATCATTTTTGTGGTTCTTCTCTGAACCCTCTCCAATTTCTCAACATCCTTCTTAAACAATGTACATCAGAACTGAACAAAGTGTTCCAGCAATGGTCACACTAGTACCAAATCCTGAGGTAAAATAATCTTTCTACTCTTACTCGAGATTCCCCTGTTTATGCATCCAAGGATTGTACTAGACTTTTTGACCACAGCATTGCACTGGGAGCTCATGTTCAGCTAATTATCCACTCCCCGCACTCCCAACTCTTTTTCAAAGTCATTGCTTCCCAGGATAGAGTTCTCCATCCTGTAAGTAAGTAAGGCCTACAGTCTTTGTTCCTAGATGTATAAAATTACATTTAGCCATACTGAAATACATATTGTTTGCTTATGCCCAGTTTACCAAGTAATCCAGATTGTTCTGTATTAGTGACCTATTTTCTTTATTATTTACTACTCCCCAAACTTTTGTGTCATCTACAAACTTTAACAGTGATGATTTTATGTTTTCTTACAGGTCACTGATAAAAATGTGAAATAGTCTTAGGCCAGGAACTAATCCCTACAGGACCCCACTAGAAACACATCTGCTCCATCATGATTCCACATTTATAGTTACTGTTTGAGACCTAACAGTTACCCAACTTTTAATCCACTTAATGTGTGCTGTGTTCATTTATATCTTTCTAGTTTTTTTAATCAAAATGTTGTGTGGTACCAAGTTAACACCTTACAGAAGTCTGAGTATATTACACTAACATTATTACCTTTATCAACCAATCTTGTAATCTCATAAAAAAAGTCATCAAGTTAGTCTGACAGTATCTATTTTCCATAAATCAAATTTGATTGGCATTAATTATCCTCCTGTTAAGCTTTATTAATTGAGTCCCATATGAGTTGCTCCACTATCTTGCCTAGGATCAATATCAGACTAACAGGCCTATAATTACCCAGGTCATCCTGTTTACTGTTTTTAAATATTGGCACAACATTAACTTCCAGTCTTCTGGAACTTCTCTGATGTTACTGAAAATCAGCATCAATGGTCCAGCAAGCTCCTCAACCAGCTCTTTTAAAATTCTTGTCACAGCTCAGAATTTGTTGTAGTTCTGCAGAAGGTCCTACCTGTGCATGATGGACTATCTTAAATCTTGTCTGCATCAGGACTTTTCCTTGATTTCAACAACTGATGGCCAGCCACCGGTTGTAACTGCACTAGTGGGTGCACCAAGGGTACACAAGGAAAGCTACAAATTGTAAAGTGGAGTATAGTCCTGTTTTAAGTACTGAAGTCAATTGGAATTAAGTATATGCTTAAAGAGGTTTAAGTGTTGTCCCAAACAGAGACAGACTTAATCATGTGTTTATATGCTTTCCTGAATTAGGGCCACTATACATGTTTAGAGTACCTAAATATAACCAACTATTTTCATTTCATGAAGCAGACATAAGATTTCATAAATTTAGGATGATAGAAAAAAGAACACTGCATTTCCTATCCCTTTGTAAATTCCAACAAATAATTTCATACAGACAGATGGGTTCTCTCTCCTCTCAAAATATACTTATTTGTCAAAAATAACCATCCTGGCAAACACGTTCTCTGCTGGAATGTTTTATAAGCCTGTTTATGGTCCCCCACCCCCAAAAAAGTATCCTTACAAACATTTGCAGTTCATCAACCGCTGAGCCCATATAATACAATTACAAGTGCATGAATAAAGCTATAGTAAATAATTACAACTCACTTATTTCCACACTCGACCTCAGAGATGGGACTTTTAGCCTTGGTTTTCCTGGTAAGAAGAGATGTATTTATTGACAAGGAACTTAGCCTTGGAGAACAGAGTTGTCCTCCAACTTTCCTCCAAAACTGTTCCTTCCCCACTCTCCATTTGCATAAACAGCCTCACCCTCATCCCTGTCCCAGAGGCAAACTAGAACTGGTTAATTTTTTTTTCATAAAACACAAAAAATTTTGACAAAAGATGGCTTTTTAACCAAATCCAACATTTTTGTGTAAAATATTTAATCTGATCACCATTTTTCAATTTTTGAAACAAAGCTTTTGTTTTATTTTTGTTTTGACAATCTAAAATATATATATATATTTATTTTCAGTGTTTTGTTAGCCCTCTCCTACTACTTCTTCTGCCTCCTGTGAAAAAAAAGAGAAAAAGTAGTATTAAAAGGGAAAGAAAGTGCATGGTGTGGTGGAAGATGAAAATTCTCTCCCTTTTTTACTTCTTTGTATGCCCATAACAATGGGCCAGCTCAGTGAATGGCGGGACTTTCGGTTCCTCCCTAGGCTAGACAGAGAAACTCCCCCTGAAATACATCTTTTTACCCCAATGCAAACAAGTTACGTACTGCCCCCTAACATAGTTAGTTATGCCCCCTGACGTGGCTAGTTATCATCCATCACCTTGTACATGTTGGTTCCATCAAAACATCTTTATTATGTACTGTCATCCTGACCTTATCTTTTAGGAGAGGATCAGTGTGTTCCTGTTATCCTTGGGGAATGTTTTTGTACTATCCTTGATATTGGGGGGTTCTGGTACCACTTAATATTGGGATGTGTTTGCGTGAGTGTTCTGTGCCTAGCACTTCTTAGGAGTGTGTATTTCTGCAATATCAGCCCTGTTCTTGCCAACTTCTGCGAGCAGGTCCTGCCTCTTGCTCACAGCTTGTCTTTGCTTTATATCAGTAAAGTTTTAACTACTACTTTAGCCCAGGCCTCAGGTCTCATACCAGGCCTCTAATACAAGGGCTTATGTCTCAGATTATCTTGCCACTACAGCTTCTATGCCATAGAAGTGCGATTACATAATTAGGGAAGCAGGATACCAGTGATATGAGGAGAAATGAGCTTTCAAGGAGTATAACGTATACACTCCTTTTCTAACTGCTTTTAAAAGGGCAGATTTCTTCTTCCCCGCCTGATTTATTATTAAGATGAATAACAGAGTGAATAGAAAAATTGTGTGTGGGTGAGACTAAATGGAAGGTAAGTCATTTGGGATTGCTAAATGGTGGAAAACAAAATGCTTGGGTTTTTTATGCTCCATATATACACATATAGCAGTATTTATAGCACAGTCCTGGTCCCTGTTGAAGGATGGCTTCAGGGCCTTTATCTATGAAACTGCATATGTAGGCAGGGAAGCTATTATCTTCAGAGGAAAAAAAACATAATGGATCTGTGTTACTATAGTATCCAGAGCCGGCTCCAGGCACCAGCAAAACAAGCAGGTGCTTGGGGTGGCACATTTCTCAGGGCGCCATTTCTGGCGCCAGCCATGCCGCCCCTAGAAATGTACCCCCGCCACCCCAGCTCGCCTCCTCTCCGCCTCTGCCTGCTCCCCCGAGTGCGCCTCTGCCTGCTCCCCCGAGTGCGCCAGCTGTTTCGCATGGCAAGCCTGAAAGGGAGGGAGGAGAAGCCAAGTGGCAGCGCGCTCTGGGGAGGCGGTGGTGGTGGAGCAGATGTAAGCTGGGGCGGGGAGCGGTTCCTCTACCCCCCCTCCAGTTACTTCCTGCGCTCCCCCCCACCCTCGTTCCCCTCCACTCCGCCTGCTCCCCTGAACACGCTGCCTCTTCCTCACCTGAGAGGGAGGGGGGGAGAAGTGGAGCGGCGGCGTGTTCAGGGGAGCAGGCAGAGCGGAGGTGAGCTAGGGTTGGGGGGATTGTGGGGGGGGAGCGGCAGGAAGCTGGGGGTGGGAAATGCAGCACGCCTTGGGGAGGAAGCGGGGCTGGGGATTTGGGGAAGGGGTTGGGAAGGGGCGGAGTTGGGGCGGAGCAGGGGTGGGGGGCATGAAAAAAAAGCGGGGCAGCCAAACATTTTTTTGCTTGGGGCGGCAAAAATCCTAGAGCTGGCCCTGATAATATCTACATCATCTTAAAACACTGACATTGAATCCAAAGCCTTGGGCACACTACAGAACTGGCATAAAACTTTGGTAAGGAACTTCAAGCGTTGGAAGCTAAAGCCATAAGAAAGTAAAGTTTTACTGCGTAATTTCCATGGTACCTGCAATTCCCCCAAATTTTAGCTCGCAAGTTTCAGTTAGATAGGCACAGCTACCGTGCATGCATGCAGGCATGTGTGTGTATGCACGCCTACCCAACCAATCAGCTTTTGAGGACTGCACAGTATAATTTATTTTCTACTTATGCATCTGTTTGAATCATTTCTGAAAGCAGGAGACCTGTGGTGTAAGACCTGGAGGGTCTTGGGTTC
Source organism: Lepidochelys olivacea (assembly GCF_965140295.1). Taxonomy (NCBI): domain Eukaryota; kingdom Metazoa; phylum Chordata; order Testudines; family Cheloniidae; genus Lepidochelys; species Lepidochelys olivacea. Next base: position 134,312,073 of record NC_140411.1, on the reverse strand, counting down.
GATTCCTACCAATGACATAATGTCTGTCTATGTATGCAGCTGTGTTTCATTACATATACACATTGCAAAACCACCATCTCACTAAAGAAACCAGTATTGGATGCAAGGATTTAAATTAAGAGGGAAAATGGTAATGTTCAGTAAAGTTTCACCCACAATTCCAAACTTCTTATAGTCCCAGAATAACAAGATATCTTTTCTGAAATGTTCAATAGTGAAATAATGTCCCTATTTGACTAACATTAGGATACAGACTCACCATTTCATGAACATTAATAGGATTAGTTTACAGGTCTCATGTTTGGAATCTTACTAATTCTGCAGACAGACAACTACAATACAAAGACAACTGAGTCAGCAGTCTCCATTAGCCTGTCTAGAGAATATAGTTAAGATCCCATCCACATTACTAATTGCAACCATATTGCATACAAGCTTGAGACAACTGGACTCTAACCGGTTCCCTTGAATTGGTTGCACTGACAGCATTCATGAATCTTAAGATAGCAACAACCCTTTTTTCATAGATTCATAGATTCATAGATATTTAGGTCAGAAGGGACCATTATGATCATCTAGTCTGACCTCCTGCACAATGCAGGCCACAGAATTTCACCCACCACTCCTAAAAAAGACCTCACACCTATATCTGTGCTATTGAAGTCCTCAAATTGTAGTTTGAAGACCTCAAGGAGCAGAGAATCCTCCAGCAAGTGACCCGTGCCCCATGCTACAGAGGAAGGCGAAAAACCTCCAGGGCCTTCCAATCTGCCCTGGAGGAAAATTCCTTCCCGACCCCAAATATGGCGATCAGCTAAACCCTGAGCATATGGGCAAGATTCATCAGCCAGATTCATCAGGTCTTTTTGAATTAAAATATCCACAACATCATAGTGGTTGGAAACTTAAAAACAAAACAAAAGAAAAACAACATAAATTCTGAAGAAATTAATGTAATGAGAGAGGTGCTGGTATTATTTTCTGGCCAGTATTTGCTTAATCTGACCATTGCTTCCAGCCTTTTACAGGCCCAATTTTCAGAAACCAAGTGATTAAAGACAGGCTCCCAAATATCAGAATTCCTAATTAGGGAATTTAATCAAGCACTTTGAAAACTGGGTTCAGTGATGTTTCAGTGCAAAACACGTCTGAACCTTCCAGATAAGAATGAAGACAAATTTATTTTAAATGACACCGTGTAGTCTCCCAAATACAATACACTCTCTCTGGCATCTGTGTTGTAGCTGTCCCGGTTCATCCGTCACTATTAGTCTTACGATTCTTTCAATCTGGCAAAATAAATCTAATAAACTGAAGTTGAAATATTTGTGAAAATGACATCAGGTAATTTCTGATTTATCTCTCACTTCAAATTTCTCCAAGTCATTTCCCAGTGCTAGGTTGGCCAAAGTGACTGACGGAATAAGGAAATCAGCTCTGACTAGTACGGTTTGATAATTAACATGTTCAGTAGGAGTGGCTTTTAAAAAGAGCAACAGTGTTTAACAGCATTCCCCACGTGAGTGAATAGTTTAACTGTTTTTTATTCTAAGCACTCCATCTTACTAACAAACATTATGAATCACCAAGAAAAGCATTTGCAAGTAGTCTTATACAATAAAAGTCACTAGGGATGTAGATTCCTTAAGATCTACAGGTAACGTCTAGGGGTTACAAACAGAAGTGTCCATTTATATAAGCAGTATGCAAAATAAAAGATAATAGAATGCAACTAAACCACTATTTTTCTTCCTGGAAAATTTAATACGGTTGACCTCCTCTCAATTTATTCTCAGCTGTTTGCACTGTATCCTGATATATATATACACATATGTATTTAAATGGACTATCTTAATACACAGGTAGTAATTCCAGACTTCAGATATACTGTAAGTATGGTGCAGACCATGGCATTAGCCAGCTTCCCACTCAGGCAGTCTATAAGCCAACACAGACAATTATGAGCTTACCCCAGTAAGGGATGGACACCATTTATTAGACTACCAAAATAAAGACATGGGATTTAAATGTACAGGAATTGCAGTTCTGAATGCTGGGGCAGTAAAAACACCACAACTTCACCCAAACAGAAAGCTGTGGATTAATTAGACTATAAGGACACAGATAATCTTTTATGGCCTGCCAACTGGAGTCAGTGGAAAGATTCAATGTGCTTTGGATCGGGCCCTTATTCTGCATATTGTTATATAAATAATAGTAACTCATAGGAGTTGACTAAGTCACATGGATATGTAAGAAACAATTTCCAAATGAGACAAACTAATCTCAGCTTGCAACAGATGGAAGCGCCACTAACCCTACTAGATTAAGGATTCTGCTAATGGGCTGTCTGCTTTCTCTAGTCACCAGTCAGCAGATACAAAAACAAACTCCTATCTGGAATCACTTTTTGCCACCCCACCCCAGCACATATTCTAGGAAAGGAGGAGGAGATGATGGTGAAGGTGGTTAGAAGAGACAATACTGTCAAACATAAGACCTCTGCCCCCCAAAAATTGCATTTAAAATACATATTAAAAAGGATATCCACATGTTTTTTCAATTCCATCCTCCCCAGCATATAGTGATATTTTTAAAGGCACCAATCCTCTTTTTTAGTTTTGTCCTTTAAAAAAACCCCTTTTTTAAAAAACTTCATTTCTGGTTGAAACTAGTTTGGCGGCACTACAATCAGCAGCAACATGCTAGTTCCCTGTGATACACGTCGGTGAATAATTAACAGCAAAGAAACCTCTTCCCTTTTGACACTGTATTGAGAAAACCTGGAGAGTGAATCATTTCCAGGATTTAACACTTTAAATTTTACAAACATACTCTCCTACACAATTTGTCATGAGAACTGGTTAGAATATTAGCATCCTGGAAAGCTAACAGCAGAGTTCTTCACAAATTATCAACTGCAAACCAATCCAACACACTCCCTTACCGAACAGCAAGTGTTGTATCAGTGGCACATAACAAACTAAGGTCAGATAAGAGTGACAGATGGGAAGCATATTGGCAAGCTGTGAGAAAACAGCTTCCCTCAGTTTCTGAATCCTACATTTTTCCTTCACCTGTTGATTTCATTTGGCCAATTGTATTATCAAACATAACAATATTTGAACCAAAGAGCCCTGGTCACAAACAAAAGCCCTGCATCACTTTTCTTTCATAGACACGTTAATAGTATACAGTAAGACAACTAAATGCATCCCTGAGAACAGCCACACACATAATTTATAACAACCACCTGTCACTGCACTAAAAGGTTCTACAATTAATCCAGCATCCCTGCTTCTTAACCTCTTATGAACTGGCAGAAGAGCCTCTCTGCAGGCACAGGTTTCACAAATACAGGTACATACCCTCTATCAGAACCAAGATATCATGTCTCCCAGTCTACAGGTGCCTAGGTGAAAACAAATGCCTTTGATTAAAGATCTAACATGGCCTCCAGTAATATCTGTGCTAATCAATGCCGTAGGCTTTGGGACTACCTTGTCAATGGGCTATTCCAAAGAGCTAGTTCTGGAGGGGTGTAGTGTTATATTTAAGCTTGGTGCTTAATTTTTGAACAATCTATTTAAAAATCCACAGACTGTCAAAATACTTGAGTTGACAACTTACTTCCGTGGATTATGATGTGACCATATTATGGTGATGCAAAACTGAATTTTGTCCTCTGGCAAAGATGTGCCACACTCTAGCCTAAGAGAATAAAACCCCTGCAGCCTTCTAAACAAAGACTGCCTTCCTCCTGTAGTAATCTGTGCCTGTGTGCAAGCTTGGTGGATATAATTAGATTCAGAAGGAAGTCTTATTACTGCACTACACTAAGAGGCAAGCAGGGATTTTGTTTAGTCATACCCACGATTCTGCTGAATAATTCCTCATGAACAAGGCTTGCTGCATTTGAAAGAGGAGTCTGAAGAATGACTGGAGGGCTGTTCTGGAGAAGAATTATTAGATCACCAATTTAAACTGTGACTTTTGAAGCTACTCTGTGAAAGGCTATCTCAAGCGTGCACATTTGCAATGAGTTTTCACCATATTGTTACAAAATGTAAGTGCCACATTCCTTCCTCTTACTGTTTTCTAAATGAACAGGTTAAACTGGGCCAGTGACCTAGAGATAATACTCTACCGTGCCGTCAGAAAGCCTGGACGCCTTATGCTAGTAGTTCTGTGAAGGATGTGTGCTCACATCCTTGTTTCACTGAACAATTTGTCCTCTGGCTAATTATGCAGCAATGCCGACTGGCTCCAAAAGCCCCTGGGACTATCCAGGTTTGTCACTACAGAGTTTCACTTTGGTTTGAGAATCACAAGAACCCTAAGTTTTCCCACACACCTTCTTCCACATTTAAAATATTCTCCTGGAGCCAGTGTCCCAGTAAAGGAGGTGGCTTGTGGTGATGGTGACCCTGCACATATTACCACCTCAGCAGTGAGAGCAGAAGCAATGTGTAGGAAGCTACACAGAAGTGACCTTAAGCTATAAAGGAATAAGGCGGGATGGGGAGACATAAAAAGCAGTGAGATTGGTTTTGAAAATCTCCCCCATGGCTTATAATAGGAGGTTTCTTTCAGCCTTACCTTTGGAGAGACTAGCATACTTCCATAATGATACCTACAATAAATAAAAAAATTAACACAACCAAGCTCTTCAGGGATCTTGTCTCCAGGTGTGGTATGGTCACTACTCCTGATGTGAAGAATCTGGTTACTGTACTTGTCAGAGTTCCTTTTAGGGGGGTGTCATAAATATAAAGGGAAGGGTAAACCCCTTTGAAATCCCTCCCGGCCAGGGGAAAGCTCTTCTCACCTGTAAAGGGTTAAGAAGCTAAAGGTAACCTCGCTGGCACCTGACCAAAATGACCAATGAGGAGACAAGATACTTTCAAAAGCTGGGAGGAGGGAGAGAAACAAAGGGTCTGTGTCTGTCTGTATGCTGCTCTTGGCAGGGACAGAACAGGAATGGAGTCTTAGAACTTTTAGTAAGTAATCTAGCTAGGTATGTGTTAGATTATGATTTCTTTAAATGGCTGAGAAAAGAATTGTGCTGAATAGAATAACTATTTCTGTCTGTGTATCTTTTTTGTAACTTAAGGTTTTGCCTAGAGGGGTTCTCTATGTTTTTGAATCTAATTACCCTGTAAGATATCTACCATCCTGATTTTACAGGGGGGATTTCTTTATTTCTATTTACTTCTATTTTTTATTAAAAGTTTTCTTGTAAAAAACTGAATGCTTTTTCATTGTTCTCAGATCCAAGGGTTTGGGTCTGTGGTCACCTATGCAAATTGGTGAGGCTTTTTATCCAACATTTCCCAGGAAAAGGGGGGTGCAAGTGTTGGGAGGATTGTTCATTGTTCTTAAGATCCAAGGGTCTGGGTCTGTAGTCACCTAGGCAAATTGGTGAGGCTTTTTACCAAACCTTGTCCAGCAAGTGGGGTGCAAGGTTTTGGGAAGTATTTTGGGGGGAAGGACGCGTCCAAACAGCTCTTCCCCAGTTACCAGTATTAGTTTGGTGGTGGTAGCGGCCAGTCCAAGGACAACGGGTGGAATATTTTGTACCTTGGGGAAGTTTTGACCTAAGCTGGTAAAGATAAGCTTAGGAGGTTTTTCATGCAGGTCCCCACATCTGTACCCTAGAGTTCAGGGTGGGGGAGGAACCTTGACATGGTGGCATAGTGGTGGGATTAACCTGAAATCATTTTGAGATCCAGTTGAGATTTTTTGAACTAGAAATACAGATTTTAAAAAGGAATTTTTTTTTTCCTGTGGAAAGGAAGTCCAGAAAGCAGTTGAAACTGAAAGCAGATTGTTTTTTCTCTGCTTGTGGCCAAGCAGAGACAAAAGGGGATTATCTTGTGAATTGCAGGTTTTCTTTGCCTGGAGGCAGGGTACTTAACTCCTGCAGGGAAATTCACAGTCTTCCAACCCAGAGGTTTTTTTTTCTTTTCTTCCTAAAAGTAAATAGGGGGTGTGTGTTCTACCCATTTGCTTTTTCTTTGGGCTGGGTAAGCAGGTTTCCAAGTAGTTGGAGGTTTTTTGCTTTAATTTGGGCCCAGAGCAGAGACAAGGGAATTGTCTTTTTCTGTAGGCTGACAGTCACTATCAGAGAATAGGTATTCTATTCCAGCACAGCAAAATTTTACAGCCACGTTTTGTTTGTTTATTTCTAAACCTCGGGTGTAAAGTTAGTTAAAAACAGAGAGGTTAGAATGACCAAATCCTCAGCTCGACTACAGCTGGAATTAGCCAAATTTCAGGCTGAGGAAAAACAAAGGGAACATGAAAGACAGATAGAACTCATGCGGCTGGAGAAGGAGGTACAGGAGGCTGCCCACAAGAGGGAAATGGAGGCAAGGAAGCATGTGGAGGAGGAGAAGGAAAAAGAGAGGAAGCATGTGGAGGAGGAGAAGGAAAAAGAGAGGAAGCATGTGGAGGAGGTGGAGAGGATAAAGGCCCAGCAGAATATACCAACAAACCCTAGCAATCCTTCTCCAGGTACCACTTCCCATCCCAGAAAGTTCCCCACCTACAAGGCAGGTGATGATACTGAGGCCTTCTTAGAAAACTTCGAAAGGGCCTGCCTTGGGTACAACATCTCTACTGACCAATACATGGTAGAGCTGAGGCCGCAGCTCAGTGGACCCTTAGCTGAGGTGGCAGCTGAAATGCCTAAAGAACATATGAACAAGTATGAACTGTTTAAATCCAAGGCGAGAGTCAGAATGGGGATAACACCCGAGCAGTCTCGTCGGAGGTTCAGAGCCCTAAGGTGGAAACCAGACATGTCATTTACCCGACATGCCTACCACATTGTGAAACATTGGGATGCCTGGATATCAGGAGCAAGTGTTGAATCTCCAGTAAATTTGCCCTTCCTAATGCAAATGGAACAATTCTTAGAGGGTGTTCCTGAGGAAATAGAAAGATACATCCTAGATGGGAAACCCAAAACTGTAATCGAGGCAGGAGAGATTGGAGCCAGATGGGTGGAGGTGGCAGAGAAGAAGAAAACTGGTCGCAGTTGGAGCGGAGACCAGAAGGGACCACCCCAGACCACACCCTATTACCGGGGGCCGCCCAAAGCCCCACCTACCTCCCAAAGAACCCTCCAGACCCCTTATCGTCCCACCACCCCGTTCTCCAGCAACCCTCCTCGCCCCGGTGACCCGTCAGCTGGACGATGTTTTAAATGTAACGAGCTGGGGCATGTAAAGGCCAACTGCCCCAAGAACCCCAACAGATTACAGTTCATTGCACCGGAATCACACCAGAGGTCCACAGGCCCAGATACCTCCCAGATACCCTTGGAGCGGAGGGAAACTGTGAGTGTGGGCGGGAAGAAGGTCACCGCGTGGAGGGACACCGGAGCACAAGTGTCAGCTATCCATGCTTCCTTAGTGGACCCCAATTTAATCAACCCAGAGATCCAAGTGACGATTCAACCCTTCAAGTCCAACTCTTTCAATTTGCCTACAGCCAAGTTGCCTGTCCAGTATAAGGGCTGGTCAGGAATGTGGACTTTTGCAGTCTATGATGATTATCCCATCCCCATGCTGTTGGGGGAAGACTTGGCCAATCATGTGAAGCAGGCCAAGAGGGTGGGAACGGTCACCCGCAGCCAGGCTAAACAAGCCGTGAGGCCTAGCTCTATTCCGGAAACTTCTATCAGGACCTGGTCAGAGGTGATGGACCCAGACCCCAGGCCAATGTCTGCAACAGCAGTAGTGGATCCAGTCCCAGAGACCCAGACGGAACCAGTCCCAGAACCGGAACCAGCCGAACAACCAACACCAGACCCCGTGTCAGCACTGAATCCAGTACTTGCAACCTCAACACCAGAGGGCCCCACCGAACCTGAACTGGCAACAGCCGATAACTCTACACAAGAGGCTCAGCCGGAGCCTGAATCCCAACATAGTGCACCAGCGAAGAGCGGTTCACAGTCAACAGAAACAGCTCCATCCCTTATATCGCTTCCAGAGGGACCAAGCCGAGGTCCCCAATCCAATGCGGGACTGATGTCTCCAGCATCAAGGGAACAGTTCCAGACTGAACAGGAAGCAGATGAAAGCCTCCAGAGAGCTTGGACGGCGGCATGGAGCAACCCACCGCCTCTCAGCTCTTCTAATCGATCCAGGTTTGTTGTAGAAAGAGGACTTTTATACAAGGAAACTCTTTCTGGTGGACACCAGGAAGACTGGCATCCTCAGAGACAGTTGGTAGTTCCAACTAAATACCGGGCCAAAAATATCAGTTTTTCATGCAGGTCCCCACATCTGTACCCTAGAGTTCAGAGTGGGGGAGGAACCTTGACAGGGGGGTCTAGAAACAGAAGGTGCTACTTACTGTGCCCTCAAAGACTAGCCTTGTGCTGGTTCAGTGTCATGGTTTTTAGGGAGCACATGAGGAGTTTCAGTATCCACTCCCTCTGTGCCCAGCCAGCACTGCTGACAGGGGTGGAGGAAGGCTTTTGGGCCATGGCCTTGCCCCCCTTTGGAGAGGCCTGCAGTGGCAGCAGCGCTAGCCTCACCTTAGTTCCAATAGTTCTTGCATTCCTCTGAACACAGTATGGCACATGGCCTTTTAACTGACAGCAAAAGCAGGAGGAGGCCTGGAAGCAGGGCTGTCGTTACCTATACACAAAGCACGCAGCTGCGTAGGGCACCAGGAAATTTGGGGCACCACATTTTCTGGTGCCCTGGCGCAGCTGCATGCTGCTCCAACCCCTGCTCCGCCCCAGCCCCGCCCCCACTCCCCTGAAGATTGCAGCCAGGCCCGACCCTGCACTCATGGCGTGGCAAGTGGAGCGACCCGGCCCCAGCCTGCTCTGCTCCCCTGGCTCCCAGTCACGCTGCTGGGGGGCGGTTCCTCCCTGCCCCCAAGCCTGGGAGCCAGAGGAGCAGAGCAGCCTGGGGCCCCACGCCTCCGCGTGGGGAAGTTTTGGGGCCTGGCCCCAGGCCTCCATGGGGGATGGGGGCTGGCCCCTTCCTGTGGGAAGTGGAGTAACCCGGCCCTAGCCTGCTCTGCTCCCTGGCTCCCAGGCTTGGGGGGGAAAGGGGAATCGCCCCCCAGCACTCGCCGGCGGTGCAGCTGGGAGCCAGCTTCTCCCGTGGATGCCTGGGGGGCTGCGTAGGGCACCAAAATAGCTAGGGACAGCCCTGCCTGGAAGAATTTTGCATTAAGTTTCCAGTCCCTCGGCCCACGCCACTTCCAGCAGCTCCCATTGGCCTGGAGCAGCGAACCGCGGCCACTGGGAACTGTGATCAGCCGAACCTGCAGACGCGGCAGGTAAACAAACCGGTGCAGTCTGCCAGGGGTTTTCCCTGCACAAGCGGCGGAACCAGTTTGGGAACCGCTGCAGTCGGACCTTAATTTTATGAACATGAGTCTTATGAACAGCCAGTTATACATGAACCATTTTTCCTACGGTGGTGGAAAAACTGTATAATGAAAGTGATGTTGATGAAGAACAAGCCGACATCCTTTCACATTTCGATTCCTTCAATGCACTGGAAATAGTTTTGCAGTGGTTCGAAGAACTAGAAGAATATGATGCAGGGCACCATACTGCAACTTTTGCACTGTATCTACTGTAATTTTGAGATGTTCAATTTTACAAACTCCTCCTCAATCCCCAATTAGCTCACAAAACAGTTGATCTACTGTACTTAGTTTATTTTTTGGCAATATTATAAGACAGAAGCCGGCACTGTAAGTGCAATTTCTGATAAAAAGGGAGGGGGACAGAGGGGTGGAGGAGTTATTGTGCTCCTCATTTGTGCAACTGCTGTCCTGTAGTCGTTTCACAGGCAAAGCCCAATGCACGTCAGTGGGAGTTACACGTGCATAAGGAGGAAAGGATCAGTGTCAATAATACAACTAAAATATGTTCATATTTTTCAGCAATATTCTAAATAAAAACCTACATTTTTACATGATCACGTTTACATTTTCCACGTTTACATTTTCTTAATTGCTAGTCCAGATATAAAATTAATATGTAAAATGTGTATCTATATATTTATTAAATAAAGAAGCTGGATCAGTTATGAGGGAGAAAAATGTTACTGGAAGGTCAGCTGTATGAAGGACATGCACTGCTATAAGGCAGAATTCCAAGTGTGTGTTTGCTGTAAACATAAAGTATTAGTTACTGGAGAAGGTGTGGACTCCAGAATGTTCTTTGGATTTTTCTATGCAATGTACATTTATTATATTTTACAAGGTTCTAGCATTGTACTTTTTAAAACTGGTCAAACATACATTATGTAATAAACAGAATACTATGCAAACAAAGTGCGTGTAAAGCTGTATCCTTGGTGACAAACATTTTTTAGACAGAGTGGGATGACATTCTAAAGCCTAGTGTTGAACCTTGCCCCCTTCAGACAGGGCCACGGAGATTACTATTTCCCTCTTAGATGCTGACAAGGCTCCTAGCAGTATGTTATCCAAGAAGAGAATAAAGAATGGCAATCCAGGGTTGCACTGGATTCTGGTAATTTCAGGACAAAGTAAGTATACGTGCTACAACGCTTGCGTAATAGAAACAACTTGGCACCAGTAGTGAGGGCAGGGTTTAAGCTTAATGTAGACAATATGTGACTTTAAATCAAAAGATTAAAAAACATTAAAATAACCCCAAATATACCTGGAAATAGTTATAATCTTACTCTTTTAAATGAATGACACAATTAACCAAAAGTGATTTATAATTCATGATTCACCTGAACGCAAGTAATCAATAACACAACCGGGCACATATTCATCACCCATTTTGAGTATGCTAAGGCACACATTTGCTAATTAATAAACTCGTTATTGTGTTATTGTATGGTTAACTGAAAAAGCAAACAATTTACAAGCACTAGGTATTCTAAATATTACTTCACCAAAGAAAATACTTCTAATGTGATGTGCTTATTTGACACAATTACAGATTTTATAGTTATAGTTCCTCGAGCTAACGACTAAATGTTTTTCCATTGGAAAATGCTGATTCATCAAAACCAAACACTTTGTGGGAAAGCGTTGCTTTTGATTAATCTCTGAATTCAAACCATTTTCGGAAAAAAATTTCAAAACATCCCATTTAGACATTTTCAAAAACGTTTTGTTTTTCTATTGCATCAGCTTTTAGTTTCAAAAGTTTAGTTAATCTATACTAAAAATAGGTTTTTTTTAAATGTAGGTTGAAATTGAAATGAAATATTTCTCTTCTGATGTGAAATTTTTTTATTGTTTGTAAGAAATTTCAAGATTTTAATTTTTTGTCCCAATCTGGGAGATGAAAAACTTTTTTGAAATCTCAAATTTTTGCAGGATGTGAAAACCGTTACCAGATCTAATAGTTGCAACGCTCTGAGTCATCCAGAGATTTTCAACTGGAATTACACAGTCTGTAACAGTATCAAGTGCAACACACTGCAATGAGTTTCCCTTTAGAGCACCTGATCCTTTCTTCCTTCTCCTTTTTTCATCCTTAATCCTCCAGAACCTCCTTCCTCTTCCGCTTTTCGTTAGCAGAGCTAATGGGTGGGTAGAAGGATTTTAAAAGTGAAATTGCTCGCACTGCTCTGCTGTTTGGTGACATCACAGCTTCTGATGCTTGTTCTTTGAATTTGCTCTGCCAGTGAACTGCTAAACAGGGTACAGCTGGTAGCTGTATTTTGAAGCCCAATTACTACCTACTGTGATATACCTGTGTACACTCCAGACTAATGAGAAGCTGCATCACCTCTGCCCTGTAACCTGGGGTGTCTTTCACAGTGCTTTGCTGCTGTAGTCTACAACCTGGATTGCTCACAAACAGCCTCTAGCATGTAAGTCACTCCCAACTTTGTCTGTGGGAGCTGAAGCTGGCCAGCCAGCCACATCTTGGCTCTTACTAGCCTTAAAATTTACCACAGGATGACCCCAACACATTCCCAGTTCCAGATTTCCCCCACCCAAAAAATGTATGTCCTGTATTGCCTAGCCCTCTCCTGGACAGTACAAATATGTTAAGTCTGTTATTTAAGGGAATAATATGCACACAACTTGTTTACCCCAAATGGAGTTACCCAGACAGTTGAACACAAGGGATTAGATAAAACATTAAAACAAGTTTAACCACAAAGAGAGATTTTAGGTGAGTACGAGCAATGAGGCATAAAAGTCAGAAATGGTTACAAGAAAAATAAAGATGAAACGCTTACTGGTGCCTAACAAACTATATTAGATTCAAAGCAAAGATTTCTCACCACACACTTTCAGCAGTCTTATCAACCAAACTCTTTAGGGTCAGGACCTCTCCCCGAGAGCCCAACTCCTGCTTCTTTTGTCTCTTCAAGTCCAGTGAATGCAAGGGGGAAGGAGAGAGAGAGGGTTCTCTTCGGGAGTTTGTCTCTTCTTTTTATAGTTTCACTCCCCCTCTTGAAAAGCTTTTCCAGCTGAGACCCAAGAGACAAACAGTCTGTGTGGAAGGATGTTCCTGATGGGTTTTTCTACCCGTTTGAACTTCCTTTGCTTTTCTTCCCTGCTTGATGACCCTGTTTACTGCTTAAATGAAAATTAAGGCAAGCACACATTCCTTCCCTTGTTTAGGACAGATCTGCCTGGGCAGGGCTAAAGGGTTTGGAACATGTACTAATGACATCATAGGGGAATCTTATAATTGTACAGTGTTGCCACACATATTTTTACTAGGACAATACTGACCAGCAAATTATGAGTTTTCAAATGATGCCTTGCATGGCACACTTTGTACAGAGATTATTACAATAGTATGTAGGGTGTGAATACAAAGGAATATTCCATCACAGCAACTTATAAGGCAGAAGGGGGATGAGGGAATGTTTCATTCCATAGCCTAGAACATTCTCAGACTGAGACCAGACTATCTCTAGGGTTCATTGACAAACTACACCAGCACATGAAGAAAATAACCTACTGGTTTTGTGTTAGCAGAGCATGATAACCACATGAGGTATACAGCTGACTCACAGAGGTCTCCTCACCACCAAACTGGCCCACAAGAGAGACTACATAGACCATCACCACATCAGAAGTACTAAGAGCACTGTACAATTACATGCAGTCTCCAAACTTCAGGGGAAAGAAGAAAGGAAATAGGAAAAGGAGGCCAGGGACAGAAGGTGGCTGTAAACCCACTTCATACACATTAATACAGTTCATGTATATTTCATACAACCACAAATTTATGAAGAGAGACTTGCTAAGAGGTATTTAAGATTTTGCATTGTCAATAGAATTTCTGTTTAACAAATATGTTTGGTTATAACAGATCGATATGGGAGGCGAAGAAGCTAGAGAGTTCTAATGTGTGAACTTGCTAGAAGATAAATGATATGAGTTTGAACCTTCGCCATCCGATCAGATTGCAATTATGTTTCATCCAAGCCATTCTTTATACTAGTTTTAAAACACCTGAGACCATAATTCAACTAAGTAGTTTAAACAGTTGTTATCACAAGTAACTTGAATAATGATAACTTAGCGGATTCCTTGGCTGCTGACCAACACTACTCAGGACAAATGGATTCTACCTTATTACACATAGCAGATAAATACAGAGACTTACGTTGCCTGATAAATCATTTTCCTAGTATGAATTTTAAAAGATTCAAGAAACATAACTACTCAGTGTATTTATCAGTCCCGTGAAATAGGATACTATTACCAACTAAAATCTAATTAGCCAAATTAAACTTTCAAGAAGATTTACATTTGGTTTAAACAAGTGAAATTCTTTATTTTTCTCTGAGTCCATCTCCCTAAAATAAGGATATTGCTGAAAGTTCATTAGTATGACAGTAAAAGATTCCTAGCCTGTTTGTTTATTTTTAAGGCAACTAATCTAAGAAGAATCAATCTCAAATTTGGTTGGCCAAAAGGAAATATTTGTTTTGTAGCCAAATAAATGATGATTTTAAAAAAAATTACATTGCATTATTTGACCACTCCAACCCCTCCTTTAAGGATTACTTATTACTGTGATCTAACCTGTATTTAAAAATCCTGGATAAGATAACTGACTAGACCAGAGACTTAAAATGGAAACCAGGCTCCTATCTTAATTTGCTTATAAAATAAAACAGCTGTACCAGACACTGCACTTCTACTGAAAAACAGTAAATAATTAGTCATATACACTGAATAGTTCTGTGACACCCCATTCACCATACTATCTGAGAACCTCTCGAAGATTAATGCATTTAAACATCTGACACCCCTGTGAGGTAGGAAAGTATTATTATAGGCAGAGAGAGAGAGTAGGTGAGTAGCTCAAGATCACACAGGAAGTCTGTGGCACTGCTGGCAATGGAACTCAAATTTCAGGCCAATGCTTTAACGACCAGACTTTCTCACCAATATCCCCAAAGTAAAGTGTGTGCGCGCACAACAACTGAAGGAATAGATAAGATCATTCTTTTGCAGCTGTTCTGTTGTGTCTACAAGGAAACTAAGGCAGGAGGCTAGTTCACATATTTGGTCTTGGGTCAGACAATGTACCCAGGATTTTTAAATCCAGGTCAGCACTGCATCTAGCAGGCAATAACTAAAATTTCAAATCATATTTAATATGAATGTCAGAGATCCCAGTACACAGTTCTTCCCTCCAGTTCGGAGAGAACAATGCATGCCAAGACCTGTAGTCCCTGAAGGCTACACTGTCTTATAAAACAGAAGGCTGGTCAAGGACCGTTTGACCTGTGAGCCAATCTTAGATCCCCTTTACCTAGGCTATCATTCCTCCATCATCATTAGAAGGTTATTCCTATATTTCATAGAATATCAGGGTTGGAAGGGGCCTCAGGAGGTCATCTAGTCCAACCCCCTGCTCAAAGCAAGACCAAACCCAACTAAATCATCCCAGCCAGGGCTTTGTCAAGCCGGGCCTTTAAAACCTCTAAGGAAGGAGATTCCACCACCTCCCTAGGTAACCCATTCCAGTACTTCACCACCCTCCTACTGAAATAGTGTTTCCTGATAGCCAACCTAGACCTCCCCCACTGCAACTCGAGACTGTCAAGGTTCCTCCCCCACTCTGAACTCTAGGGTACAGATGTGGGGACCTGCATGAAAAACCTCCTAAGTTTATCTTTACCAGCTTAGGTCAAAACTTCCCCAAGGTATAAAATATTCCACCCGTTGTCCTTGGATTGGCCGCTACCACCACCAAACTAATACTGGTTACTGGGGAAGAGCTGTTTGGATGCATCTTTCCCCCCAAAATACTTCCCAAAACCTTGCACCCCACTTCCTGGACAAGGTTTGGTAAAAAGCCTCACCAATTTGCCTAGGTGACTACAGACCCAGACCCTTGGATTTTAAGAACAATGAACAATCCTCCCAACACTTGCACCCCCCCTTTTCTGGGAAATGTTGGATAAAAAGCCTCACCAATTTGCATAGGTGACCACAGACCCAAACCCTTGGATCTGAGAACAATGAAAAAGCATTCAGTTTTCTTACAAGAAGACTTTTAATAAAAATAGTAGTAAATAGAAATAAAGAAATCCCCCCTGTAAAATCAGGATGGTAGATACCTTACAGGGTAATTAGACTCAAAAACATAGAGAACCCCTCTAGGCAAAACCTTAAGTTACAAAAAAGATACACAGACAGAAATAGTTATTCTATTCAGCACAGTTCTTTTCTCAGCCATTTAAAGAAATCATAATCTAACACGTACCTAGCTAGATTACTTACTAAAAGTTCTAAGACTCCATTCCTGGTCCATCCCCGACAAAGACAGACTATAGACAGACCCACAGACCCTTTGTTTCTCTCCCTCCTCCCAGTTTTTGAAAGTATCTTGTCTCCTCATTGGTCATTTTGGTCAGGTGCCAGCGAGGTTACCTTTAGCTTCTTAACCCTTTACAAGTGAGAGGAGCTTTCCCCTGGCCAGGAGGGATTTCAAAGGGGTTTACCCTTCCCTTTATATTTATGACAGAGACCATTGCCCCTTGTTCTGTCATCTGCCACCACTCAGAACAGCTGAGCTCCATCCTCTTTGGAACCCCCCTTCAGGTAGTTGAAAGTTGCTATTAAATCCCCCCTCACTCTTCTCTTCTGCAGACTCCTCATAAGTCATGTGCCCCAGACCCTCAATCATTTTTGTTGCCCTCCATTGGACTCTCTCCAATTTGTGCACATCCTTTCTGTAGTGGGCTGTTTATCTTAACCAGATGCATGCACATCTGTGGATGTTTGATACACAAATCTCTTTCTGTCTGTAAGTAGAAATATATTATGCTTCCACTTTTAAAAGACATCTTCACTTGGTCAATGAAAATAATGTCCACCAGAGAGCGCTAGCAGCAAAGGACTACTAGTATCATGCAGAAAATAGGACTTGCAGTCTTTCTGAATAAAATGCACCTACTATTATCAAGCTCCTTTGTTTACTTAAAAGAAGCTCTCAGACATTTAGTTAGACCAAAATTTTCAAAAGTGACTAGTGACTGAGTGCCCCAATTTTTGAGCACCCAACTTGAGACCCCTGAAAAGGTCTTCAATTTTTATAGCATGAATGCTCAGCACTTTTTGACTCTCAGGGCCCTTTAAGAGATTTCAAAAACTGAGGCATCTAAAAAAAAAATCACACTGTCATTTCTGGAAATCTTGGCCCAATGACCTTATACCAAAATTTCTAGCATGCTCCACTAAATGCCAATGCTACACACAATTGCTCCAACTCTTCATAAAGACGGTTGTGGGTGTTTTTGTTTTTGTCTCAGCTCCCAGGGGACTGAATACCCAGCCACCTTCCCATCTAATTAATTATTCAAATAAAAGTGTTGCTAGTTTCTTAGAATAAGCCAGTTAAAGAAGTTACTGTGTATCTTTCCAGAAGCAGCAAATGCAATAGCAAGTATTTTCCAAGCAGCCTAGTCTAAGAGTTCCTGTTTTTCTGTATTCCAGCTTCAAATGTCTTATCAAAAAGGAAGTGACATCTGAAAAGTTTTCTAAAAAAAGAACCAACTTGCTATTTGAAAAGGAAAAAATAAAATCCTGGCCATGTGTTTCATTCTCCCCCTCGTCCCGCCCCCCCCCCCCCAACGTCCCTAAATGGAAAGGAGGGGAAAAAAGAAAAGGGGGAAAAAAACCTAAAATATTTTTCTACATACCCGTTACTACTGTAACTGAAAAAGCCAATCACAACATATCGATACTTGTAGCAAGACAGAGGTCTTAAAACAGCTACACTGAAACAGTGACTTGGTCCTTAATAAGCTGCTGATAGAATTTTAGTTATTAGATATGTGCACAGAACCTCAAAATTCTGGTAGAGGAGAAGACAGCAAACACACACACACACACACACACAGAGTATCTATTATTGTGGACAGTGCAGTTGTAGCTGTATTGTCCCCAGGATATTAATTCTTAATTAATTAATTTAGGATAGCTAAAAATTGTTTGGGTGCCTTCCATTTTGTGATCAATACTGTATAGACAAAGCATTATCCAGCAACTAAAGGTGAAATCCTAACCCCATCCAAGTCAATGCAAGTTTTGCCATTGACTTCAGTGAGGCAGGATTTCACCCTAAATGTTTTCTTATAAGGGAAGCAAAGATTCACTTTTCCCTACATCTCAGCCCAGCTGGGCAGGCTAGAAGGGGGGAAAAAAGTAACTTAATTTGTAAAGAGATTATCTATTTTATGCAAGGAGGCATTCAGCCATCAATCCTCCCGTCTGCAAACTCACAATCTATGATAAAACTTTCATATTCCATCCGAGATCTGTCTCAGTGAGACAGATGGATACATCTGAATGACTCACATTGATTCTGGAATCTGCACATTTTTTTAAAAACAAAATATATAAATACATTTTCTCCATTTTTGAGTAACTATAAGTGACATTAAATAGTAATGTGATGGGATACACCAGGCCCTTCGTGGCCCCCTACTGAAGGCCTCATGGTCTTACCACACCCCACCCCAGGAAGGAGCTGTGAAAGTGGGTCATCCAGGCCTGCCTACAGAAGCCTTGTGGTAGCAGGCAATCAGAGCCCAGCAGGCTCAGACAGAAGGAGCTGCAAGGCCTCCACAGGTGAGTTCCTGGCTGTGACCAGAGGGGCGAAGAAGGAGACTCCTCACTGGCCATAGATCGACTGGCTTCATTTACTGGACCTGGGAGAGAGAGGATCTGAGAACTCTAACTCTAATGGAATGAGACCAAGTGGGAAGTGGCCCACAGAACGAAATAGCAGCAATCAATCAAAGGAAGTCGTACATGGTTGCTGTTTATAGGGTCCCTGGGTTGAAACCTGGAGTAGTGGGTGGGCCTGGGTTCCCCCACTGAGAAGAGGACAAGGCTCCTTTAGAAGCCCAAGGAAAGGGCTGAATTTAACAGGCCCAGAAACAGGGCTGAAGACTTTGGAGAGGGTAGACAATTTTGTTGGACTTTTTTGCTACCCTGGAAGGGGTAGATATTGACTTGGCCAGAGGGTTGAGCCCGTAGATCTGCCTAGCAAGGTTGTAAGCTACAGAGGGCACCAGGAGTGGGGAAAAGTGCAGTACCTCACCCATATGCTGGGAGGCATTCAGGAGGTGAGTGCCCCCATTCACAAGCTCTATAGCATAAGATGCTGCATGCCATTCTTTTCGCACAGTGAAAAAAGCATGAGCATCACATTATGTATTTAAGGATAACTACTACTTGTTTGTTTACAGTGCTTTTCCTCCTGAGGTATCCCAAGAGAAAACCAAGTAATCCTTTCTTACACAACCATTCCCTGAAAAGGTACTGGGAGCATTCACATGAGTAAGGTGCGGTACAATCTAGCCCTTAATAATAGATACTAAAACTGCTTCACTCAGCACTAAAATGCATCTCTGCCTGGGGTGGAACATGGCATCTGTTTAATAGCACACACCTCACCACTGTACACTAGCAGGAAGTGCAACACATCCAGCTGAAACGTCAGGTTCGATTCAGCACCAGCACAGAAGGTGTTACCCAGGTGTAAAGTGGGCAAAGCTGGCCTCAACACACCCTTTGCCCTCTGGATTCTGGGTTCTATAAGGGCCAAAATGGCACCCAGCATAGCTCAGCATCCCTGAAATATGCTGAGTTACAGAAGCCTCCCCAATGCTACCTTTGGCTTACATCGCAAGCTAGAATGGCCACAGTGGCTCATGTTATGGGCCCAAAACCGCTTGTCCGCATCTCCACTCCTGGCCTGCCGCCTACAACAGGCTTCCAGGAGAGCCTATGCCTTTCCAGCCCAGTGCCTTCAGCAAGGGGAATACTTGCCTGGTTCCTTGCACCATACAGGGGAGCAGAATGCCTCCTTTCATGTGGATTTTAGGTAAGCAGAATGCAATATCTAAACTGGAACTTAACCAGGACATCAGGATAAATACTTCCCTTACAAAATGGGTTACAGGATCTTTAATGACAGGGTCTCTGTTTTACAGCTTATATGAAAGATCAAAGCTCCAGTTAAATGATCATGTAAATCACAGTGTTTTTTATGCAATGGTAAGTCAGTGCAAATTTGTCAGGGGTATCTTGAAGCCTCCTGGCGGTTGTTTATTTATTTATTTATTTAGTCATGATACATGCCAAGCAAGCAGGAGGGCAGGGTTGTAAAATTGTACTTGCTCGCATGCTCAGGATTTGTATACATTACAAAAATCAGTAGAGGTTAAGCTGAGGTTAGTTAACACATATCCATGCAGGCTTTGTTGTGTTTAACATAACATTAGTTAAAACATATTGGTTAATACATTTTCTGACACGATGTATTTTTCCAGAGTAGATAAGTCCTCATTGACACGGGTAAACTAAGAAGTGACAATGTCATAATAACAATAGTATTCTGACCTCAGAGAAGAGTCCCCACCAACTGAATTAGGAGCACCATTTCCAGCAATACCCTGGATCAGAGTCAAGAATCAGAGGGGTAGCCATGTCAGTTTGTATCCACAAAACAATGAGGAGTCTGGTGGCACCTTAAAGAGGAACAGATTTATTTGGGCATAAGCTTTTCGTGGGTATGCATCTGAAGAAGTGGGTTTTTCTCGATTGGAGTGTGACATCTAAGGAGTAACCTGGCCTCGCCCTGAATAGTTTAAGAGATCACTGCCAGAGACGATATGGCTGCAACATTTATGGACCTTGTGAAAACAAGGATCCCAAACATTCCCCAGATAATGGGAAACACAAAGGTTTTATCTTCAAAACAAGGAGTTCAGTAATGCAAATTTAAACAAATACTCTTGAGACAACATCATCAGCGAGTACTATTTTAAAATAGTATTGTAAATGAATAGCTGCTGTGTTTTGTTTTGTTCCCCTCCGCCAAACTCACAATGCTACTCTCTTCTGGAGTCAACAATGACTTTTCATATTAGGTAGAAAATATTGGTGGGATTAAAATAACCTCCATTTGCAACAGCATAGCATGCGGGGGACTGGAATTATTTCCCAATCATCTATTAGAAAGGAATAGTTTCATTTTTCTATGCTGTGAAAGTATTACTTTTAACTCAGTGTTTAGAAACTGTCATTGTATATAAATGTAATATTTATTTTTAATCTCAGTGCAGATAAACTGGCTCTGATGTTTTGTAAGATTTCAGCACTCATCTACAGTGGAAAATTGTCCCAACTCCAGCAACAAAGATGGCTAGCCACTCACATAGCTGTATTAGTAAAAACAACAAGGGTGAGCAAGGAAAGTTTTGAACTGTGCTAGCATACAACAGTGCAAAGCTCTGCTTGCTGTACAGATATATCTTTACATAAACTGCTACAGTATTTCTGGGAGTCACAATATAAGTTGCAAATAAAAGTTACAGTTACCTAGTTTGGGATGATTTTAGGAGGTCACACAAGATTTGTGTTTTATTTGTTTTAACTTCACTATTAGAGCTAGTCAAAAAAATTGGTTTGAGATTTTTAAAAAAATTCAGGGTCTATTTCAAAAATGAACATATGGGGGGGGGTTGAAAGTTTCCAATTTTTTTTCCAAAAGTGAAAAAATTGTTTTTCATGTTTTGGTTTTCCTGCCTCTTTTCCTTTTTCCCTCCCTCTTCAGTGGCTAAATGAATAAAGGAAAAAGGAGGGGGGGCAGAAGAGGGAGCAGCAAAGCCCTCAAAATTTGCACTTTCCATTTCTTCTCCATGTCTCTCAAAACCTATTTACCACTTTTCCTCCAGCTCTACTCACAACTAATTTTGCTTGTATTGAAAACAAAGGTTGCAAATGTTGCATTACAAGTCCAAAGAAGGTAGTGACACAGTATAATGAGGAGAGAGAGAAAAAAAGGGTATGTCTACATGGCAAAGAAAAACCCGCGGCATCACGTCCCACAGCCCTGGTCAACTGACCTGGGCTTGTGGTGCTTGGGCTGCAGAACTAAAAACAGCAAGTACAGATGTTCCTGCTTGGGTTGGCGCCTGGGCTCTGAGACCCTCACCCCTCGCCATGTTTCAGAGCCCTGGTTCCAGCCCGAGCAGGAACATCTACACTCCCCAATTGAGCTGGGCTCCAAATTTTGGCACCAGGGGATTTTCTGGGCAGTGTAGATCTACTCAGACTTCACTAACCTTTTGGGGGGAAATAAAGAACAAATATTCTCTTTTTATTATTTTTGTGTGTGTCAAAATAGAGTTAGACAAAATAAGAGAACGTATGTGAACCGTCATTGTATTAGTACAAACTCTGCTGTGGTGCAGTATTCTTAGAAAACTAAATATTAACCCTAAAATACTGAGGCATGTAACAAGACAAAAAAAGTAAAACACATAATTGCATCTGGTATTTCAAAGTATTGCTATTTATTTTCTGTATTAGGGTAGTGCCCAGAGGTCCCAACAAGGATCAGGACTTTGCTGTACTAGGCACAGGACAGACACATACCCTGTTGTAAAGAGTTTCCACTCTAAATAGACAAAGGATGGGAAAGAAAACAGAGGCAGAGAGATGAAGTGACTTCCCCAAAGACACACAGCAGGTCTGTGTCTTAGTGACTGAGCCAGGAACAGAATTCAGGCCTCTCAAATCCCAGTATTCTGCCTCTGACAGCAATCAATATCAAACATTGCAGAGGAAGGGCACAAGAAACCATGATGTGGGCCGTTACACAATAATTTGCCTTGCGTGAAAATTTCTTCCTAACCGCTGTGTCTAAAGATTATACCCTGAAACATCCAGTCTGAAAACAACCAAAGTAAAATGGTGGTTATTCTAACATTTTTCCTGAGTTTTTTTTTAAGATTATAATCTTTAAAAAATGGGGGAGGGGGGAGAGAATTTGTCAAACAATTGAAAATCAATACATTAAAAATATATATATGAAGTGACTAGATTTTTAAGATGTCTGCAAAAAAAGATTCCTTTCATTAGTTGAAAAAGCCAGCATGGAAGCATTTAATTGATACAGTTCTGACATTGTTTTTAGGCCTTTACCAAAAGCTATGTATCTAGCCACTTAGACAGCTCTCCTGATCAAAATATTAGAGAACCTCCCAAGTATTTCAAAACAAAATCTCCCTCGCTTTCGTCCCTCCCAGCCTGTCAGACAAATAACTTGATTCGTTTGTCTGCTTGTTTATAATTGCACGAGAGAGACAGTGGGTGTATTGGGTGTCTGGAGTGGCTGGCACAATGGGTTTGTTGGTTTATAGCTGCCCCAAATGAACTGTATTTCATTATCAACTGCATTCCAAATTCTGGCTGTCTCCATGCACATGTAAAGCATTTCCAAACCAGCTTGAGCAATGGCCTACCGACAGCACTACACAGGTGAGCCAGTGAAGGAAGAAGAAAAGGAGTACTTGTGGCACCTTAGAGACTAACCAATTTATCTGAGCAAAAGCTTTCGTGAGCTACAGCTCACTTCATCGGATGCATTCAGTGAAGGAAGAGTGCTTCAGTTCCAGTATTCAGGTATTTGCCATTTAGGAGCTAACTGAGGTGTAATGTATCTGTAGGGAACCAGAACTACAGGGTACTTATCGCAACTCTGTCACTGAGTCATTCTTTAGCTTTCTGTGCCTAAGTTCACCCACCTTGAAAATGGATATGGAATTTGTGTAGCTCAGAGGGTGTTGAAAAGCTCAATAGTTGCAAAGCACTTCAAATTAGAACTGCAATACCTAAGCTCCAAATTGTTACTATTAATATCACCTCCCTTATTATGAAGTTTCTGTCATCCACATGGCAGTCTGCTCTCCAGGGAAATATTTGAAAGATTCATGTTTCAGCATACGCTGTCATTTAATCTTCAGAATAACACCTCACATAAATTGTCATTCACTATAATGTGTTTTTAAGATGAAAGAAATGTATTGGTTCATGCCTGAATGCATGTACACATGCCAACAAGTTCCAGATTAGTGTATATAGTGAACATACAAGTGCATGGAAGCTACTCCAGTCAATTAACAGTGGAAAAACAGAACATGCCCAAAAGCATTCACTCCAGATGTACAGAAAATCTTACACCTGAAAAGAAAGCTACTTACTCTATCGTTAATGGATACGTTTTTCCAGTTCCATCAAGTCCGGTATGTCACTTCCTCCAGTTTTATGAAGAAATGTTTTACATAAAGGTTTCAAAATCAGTGCTTTTACTTGAGAAAAATAAGGAAAGAGGCATATTTACAATAGGAATACAATAAATTTGTTAGCTTCAAAATGGCTTGAAATTTCACAAAATCTAACTGAAGTTCTCAAAAATGGAGGTCCCAAACTTAGGCTCCTAGATCCATCTTTAGGCAACAAAATAAGTGGCCTGAGGAAAGAAACTGAACATCTGAAGTCCGTGGGAGGTTTTAGGACTCAAAATCTTTGAAAAATCAAGTCAATGTATTTCATTGCTATACATGAACTAGAGCTAGTCAAAAAAAAAAAAATTTCATTTAAAACATGGCCTTTAAGAAAATGGAAAACTTTCAAGAAAAAATTTTCAGCCAAAGCTGTTCCAAAAAAATGTTGGGGAGTTGTTTTTTCATTTCCTCCCTGTGCACACACTTAATGGAAAAAATAAAAGAGGGCTGATGGGAGGAAAAAGGAAGGCAGGGAAACAGAAAAAAATACCACCCAACATTTTATATAAAACTTGAATTAATTAAAAAATTGTTCCTCTCCCCACAGATTCAATATTAAAAAGTTACCATATTTTGACCAGTCTTAATATGGACCTTAGAGCAGTGGTTCTCAAAGCCGGTCCGCTGCTTGTTCAGGGAAAGCCCCTGGCACGCCGGACCAGTGTGTTTACCTGCTGTGTCCGCAGGTTGGGCCGATCGCAGCTCCCACTGGCCGCGGTTTGCCGATCCAGGCCAATGGGGGCTGTGGGAAGTGGCGCAGGCCAAAGGACGTGCTGGCCGACCTTCCCGCAGCCCCCATTGGCCTGGAGCGGCGAACTGCAGCCAGTGGGAGCTGCGATCGGCCAAACCTGCGGACGCGGCAGGTAAACAAACCGGTCTGGCACGCCAGGGGCTTTCCCTGAACAAGCGGCGGACTGACTTTCAGAACCACTGCCTTAGAGGACGCAACTGGTCAAGAGACTAAGGCCAAAATTTTTCAAAGTGTTAGGTGCATCCATTTGTGAAAAATGTTGGCCTTAGTCTCTTGATCAATTTGCCTCCCTTTTCTAAGGAGCCATATTCAACATCTACAGTATAAGAGAATATTTGAGATACTTTTAGCCTTTTGCTTGCACGCACACACGCACACACACACGAATGTATACAATCATTAGGTAAACTGACATGGTTTTGCAGCTAAATTACAAAGAAAGAATCTAAATTCACTGGGATGCGGGTAGGGGGAAGTTTAAAGATGACTCACCAATGAGCATATAGAGTCACACTGTCTGGTGCTGAGATCTCATTATCTGTCAGAAGTTAACACAATATCGGACAAGGCTATAATTTAGATGGGAGACCTACATGGAATATTACTATTTTAAGTATTGTTGGTAATTCTGTAGATGGATGAGGAACATGGCTGCTTCAGATGCTTCCCTCTCCCCCCTTATTTGTCACTTATATTCATTAGGGTTTTTTGAGGGGGGTGGAGGGAGGAGGTAGAAAGGATGTCAACCTGGTCTGACCCAGGTAATTATATTTTGCCTCCATAGAATCCCCCTGCAGTTTTGTCAAACAATTTCTTTGCTGCTCCCTGTTAAACAGCTGATCAATACCAACTCAGGAGTGATGTGTATCAATCTACCACAGATGAGAATCAAATGCTTATTCTGATTTAATAGAAATTTGGTTTTTGACGAGAGAGCCCTCTAAGAAGACCTGGGGAAACTTATTTGCTCTCAAATAGGAGGAAACAAATATCTTTTTTTTAAAAAGTTCTATTTATCTAACTTGGCCACTTTTGACTGGCCCACTCCTCAGTACTAGACATGGTTTCAAGGTCCTCAGATAGGAACTCTTTTTGTTTTGGCCAGACTGAACCCACTTAATTCGTTTTAGCAGAGTGCAAGACAAATGTATGAGTGTGACTGCATGACAGCGTTGCCTATGATGGTAGGAGACGGGGCTCAACAGTCCTGGGGCTCAATTCTGGTTTATGTTTTATGTTCTTAGGAGGTCATGCTTCAGGGTTTCAGCTAGGCACCTGCAAGGGTCAGGAAAGGATCTCTCTCCCCCCCAGTGTCTTCTTGTTGGGTTGTTTTTTTAAATCGCCTTCCTGTGAAGCATTAGGAATGGCCATGGCTCGAGATGCAATGGAGCGGGGCAGGGTTCTGAGGTGGCACCGAGCATTCTCTCTCTCAGGTGCTTGGCTCGCTGGTGCCGGCTCACATGTTCAGGCTGTATCTGATTGCTATATGTGGGGTCAGGGAGGAATCTTCCCTTAGGTCAGATTGGCAGCGACCATGTAGACTTTTTGTCTTCCTTCGCAGAATGCGATTGCGGGTCATTTGCCAGGATTATCTGGGAGTATTTTCAATCATTTCCCTGCCATTGTGGGGGACTTGAGGACTGGTGCACATTGGTCCACTCCTATTTTCTGCTTGTGGCACATAATAGTCTAGTCTCCCATGGGCTGTACTACTTTGGGTCTAATTTAGGTTGTTGGGTTTAATGTGCAGGTGCTGGGTGGCGTTGGTGGGCTGTGATCTACAGGCACTCAGACTAGATGATCTGGTGGCCCCTTTTGGCCTTAAACTCTAAGCATCTGCTGTGTTTTGGTTTAATCAACTCGCTGCAAAATACCAGCTGGACAAGAAGGAAAAGAATCATTTCACAGCTCCCACACTACCTATTAAATTAATTGCTGAGACAGTCTTTTCCACAAGACTCCTGTTGAGTAGGAGTATATGCTTCTGATCTCAGGCCTTTCCCAGAGAGCAGTTTCTGTGCATTGCCCAAAGCGCCCCACAAAACACCACCCTAATGGAGTTCACCTGCTGAAATGCTATGGCCCGTGTTATACACGTCAGACTAAATGATCATAAAGGTCCCTTTTGACCTTTAAAAGCTAGGAAGCTGGAATCAAAAAGCCACCACTTTTAACTACGGTAGCTAGAACATCAATGACATATGAGAGGGTTTCCACAATCAAACCATGTTTTTAAACAAAAAGCACACAACAAGTTCAAAGTACCAAATCATTATCCCTTCTTGGAAACTAGGCATAATAATAATAATAATAATAATAATTCTTCAAGGTCTATTCATGGAAGTGGTGCTAGCCAGTCACCCTGCAGACTTTATTCATGTATCACTGAAAACAGAGGCCCAAAGCCTGGACCGGAACCAGGGGGCAGCTGTGGTGACCTATCACGGAACATCAATGGCCGCACCACAATCAGAACAAACTTGTGAGGAGCCAACAACAGTGCAGAGAAAATAAAAACAGAAAACACCTTTGAAAAAATACAGCTGAACAAAAAAAACCCAGACAGTCGAGGTGGGAAAATAGTGCTAAGTGTCTCAACAGAATCCTTCACATTGAAGGAGACTACTGAAATGCCACCACTCTTTTCTTCAGAAAATAAAATGATCAGTCCAATGGTTAGGCAGATGGGGGAACAATCCTCACTAGAAACACACTGTGGGGAGGCCCGTTACATGTGCGTTATTTGAACATACATGTGTCACCAAAAGGAAGTTATTTTTCTTCTAATGCCTCTTTTTTCCCACCAATTAATTAACATGAACTTCTGTGATTTAAAAATGGACATTGTTAGTCTTGACAATCTCCTTTCAAATACATTATACACAGGTTATATGTCTCCCCTTAATGATTCCAACACTTCTCTTCCCGCCTTCTCAGAAGACAGTCTACATATGCTAGAATTATAATAAAGAAAACATACTTGCTCTAGATGTTAATTTGTAAACAAAACCAGTGCCTCTACATAATGTTATAGGACATAGCAGTGTAATAGGATTAAGGAGGACCAGGAACCAACAGCAACCAAGCAAATGAAAAGAAACAACAGCAGTCCCATCGCCCTGTCTACGTCAGAGAGATCCAGTGGACACACCCTAACATGGCTGTGAAATACATTCACACCTGGAAGCACCTTTGTTTTAAATCAATAATTCTCTAGTTATCAACCAATGCAAGCTTCCTTGACTCCAAGTTGAGCTAAAACCTCCACCAACACTAGCCCCACCAGTTGAATGGTGATGCTGGCATACCCAGCCCTAGCACTGCTTGCTGTACACCAAGGACTGGCCCAGTCCCTGGGAAAGTATAAGTGGCTTCACCCTTTGCCCAACCATTTCCACTAACCTTCTTTCAAACACAGCTCAGCAAGTCTGAAGGATCTGAGCCTAGAACTGTTCACCTGTGTCATGCGCTTCTTGTAGCCACCCCCTTATAAGAGGAAATATTCACACTCCAAGATAATACATAAACATCCTACCCTAACCACTTTTTCACGAATTAATTTGGGTGGCTGGGGTGCCAGAGAGTGCCTGCTTACCTATTAAAGTAAAGACTGCTGCATGCAAGCCTGTGGATGGCTGTGAAGTGAAAACAATGGGATTGGGAAGAACGGAGAGTCGAAGGAGAAAATGGGATGGTAGATAATAAACTCTGGTTTTTAAGCTACTCCAGAATCCTGGCTGAAAATGCCAGGAATAAGCATAACTTTTCTTTGTCAATCCACACTACAGATATGTTCCAGTACAGGGGAATAAATGCTTACAGGGCAACAAGGGAGAGAGTAACTGTTGTAATTTATTTTTGCCTGTCGTATGAATGAGCCAAGTGTCAAGAAAACATGGGTTTAATTTAATGCCAATATGACCTTATATCTTGCTCCTACAGATGTTTACCTCTCTGTGAATAAAGCTGGTTTATAGGGCAATACTCTACAATACCACGGAGTAACTGTTTGGATGATACCGGCTTAAAATATCATAGCTATGCATA
This sequence comes from Lepidochelys olivacea, assembly GCF_965140295.1. Classification (NCBI taxonomy): domain Eukaryota; kingdom Metazoa; phylum Chordata; order Testudines; family Cheloniidae; genus Lepidochelys; species Lepidochelys olivacea. The sequence goes on along the minus strand of NC_140411.1, from coordinate 134,283,678 downwards.
TTCTCTACTCCTTTTGTTCCTTCAATCCTCAGGCAAAATATTTTAGTGTGTGTAAAAAACAGTTATTAGGTGCTTATTTCTATACAAACCCCTCCTCCGCCATTGAATGCAGTCCTATATTGAATTTCCATTTTCTAGTTGAAAGAGGGATGGGGGGAAGAGCCCTTAAGAATGACAGCACTTTTAATACCAACCAGAAAACTGAGCTCAACTCTGAAAGCACCTCCAACTGTTCAAAGGGCTATGGAAGGGCCAGTGATTTCAGGTGACATTTAATTCCACACACAATATGGAAGGGTTACCACTGGCTTCAAGCACATTTCCTATCAGCAAATGAAAAATAAATAGCACCCCTACTAGAGTTTGTGAATGTAACAGAAAATATTCTTCTGGTTTTTATTTAGTGCCTCATCTTAAAATGTTAGCTAATGCAGACCGTACAGCATATTGTGGAATGTGGGAGGCCCTCTGGTCATACACCATCATGCTCCGTCACTGCTATGCCACAATTAAAGGATGGCTCTGTAAACAAAGTGACATACAAATAAATAAGACTCTAAATTTCCTCATGAGTATTCAATTCAGATTATATGTAATTTTGTTCTTTTCAGACTCTAGTCTCTTGCCTCATTAGGATTTTGTTTTAGATATATCTTAACAGTCAGGGTGCATGTATGATTTAGAAAAATAAGCTTGATCAACATTTTGAGCATATTTTGCATTTTTACAATTTAAAGAGTCAAACACAAACAATACTTTCAAGGGAAAAAATGTCACCTTCATACATTCCAGCACTACTCTAGGGTTTTGAAGCCAGTCTCAGTTATCTGCAGTTCTGGCCAAAGTCTGGGCAGCTGGATGAATTAAACAGCAGTCCCAGCCTCCTGTCACCAGAAGTCACTTCAGGGCAGGCATGCCTGTGTCAGCTTTTGATTCCTTTTCCCCAGCTTCAGATATTCTGCCCTCCATTGATAGCTCCAAGAGCCAATCAGAGATCAGCAGGGAAAGTGGTCACAGGAACAGGAAAAAGTTTCTCACCCATCCTTACCCCCATTAACCTGAGTGACAGTATGTGGCAACTGTGTGTAAAGAGAGCCAAGGAGGGGATGTCCTTTCTGCTCCTACCCCTGGATCTAACTCATGGTCAGGAGAGGAAGGGGATGCAGGTTCCTAGGGAACTGAGAGAGGTGGGAAAGGATGGGATGGATACCCAGGTATTACACAATGTATATGTTTGTGTGCATGGGGATGTGGGATACAGGATGGATACTGAAGGACATGAGACATACACGGTGTAGTTGCACTAAAGTAAGTTTCTAGGCATGTTTTAGAGGTCACACTATTGTTCCCCTCCCCTACAGGGGATAAAGAACACCAGAGTCCAACTGGGAGAATATGATTTACAAACTATAGTTATTTGACAGTTTATTGTTATTATAATAATAATCTCACCACTTTATAATGAAAACAACTATTCAGAGCATTAAAAAGCCCACTTCTCTGACATATACTGAACGACAGCCTGTGTCATAAACCCATAACCAGAATGGAATTTAGGGAAATAACATTTAAACATTGCACACACATATTTTATTATATATAGATACACACACACTCCCTTATTTAGTACCAATGGTACTGAGCTATTTTAATCATGTGTGTATACACCAACTACTGTGTACAAGTTTACCAACAGAAATCAAACAGTTCCTGTAAGAAATACGTGCTTTATTTTCTTCTCTAGTTCTCCAAAAAAGGCACCAACACAAGAAGTGATTCACAATAACACTGAATAACTAGCACATAATTAACATTTTTTGTTTCAACAAACCCACTTGATTAAGCAACATGTATCCTCCAGGGTACTTATTCAACCGAGACCAAAAGAACATTGCACTTGTTCAATCATCAATGTTTGTAAACTACTTTCAAACATTACTGTACTATGGAACTGGCTCGACAGTGTCAAATATTTGTAGCTGATTTATCTACTTCTAGCTCGCAACCCTGCTGCATTTCCAAAAGAGAAATCAACAAACAAGGGTAGCATGTTGATGGCCTGCAGATTAGTGCCAGAATTCTGTATCAAAACAGAGTTTTGTTTAGATACCAACAACATTCTTTTTTATAAACCATTCAGACATTTGATTATTTAAAGACCAGTGGCAGAACAGATCATTCTATGATAGCTAATCGACACTACTAACCCACAGTAGCAAAATGAGAACTACACCATGACCTGAGAACAACTAAAGTTATTTATTAGGATTATGAATGAAGGCTGTTGAACATCATGGCAAAACTTTTTCACTTGAACCTTGGCTCCATCTAAGTCTCAGCCAAGATTTGGACTTTTAAAATGCACAGTAAAAGTCCTACTGCTTGCTAGGTCCCAAAGTACTTAGACATTAGATATGCTGGGAATTACTGCATAAGGAAAATAAGTGAAGAATGAAAGCATAAGACTTGGATGGAATAGTTTCAGATGTGTGAACTGCTCACAAATGCCAGAGACCAAATGCTTTCTGGCCTGGTCCCACCTTCATCAACAGAACTTATTTTATATTTCAGAAGAATATAATTTTAGAAAAAGGTTTCTCTATATGAAAATTTTTTAAAAAGTTATTTTCTGCCTTGATTCACTCTAATCCTTACAGAAAGAGTTACCCTTTGACACCACACAACAAACAAGCAAAGGAAAAAATCTGATGTAAATCCAGATTTTAGCCTTCCAATTTCTCTCCCATAGATATTAGGAACAATATAATTATTAAGAGAGACAAATGTGACCCAACACTGCACTTGGTTGCTGAACTGAAAGGCCTCCCATCTTGTGTTCACAGAACATTAGTTGTTTGCTTAAAATAAATAGTCATTTTGACACACACAGAAAATAGTCTGAGAAACTGACACTCTAGGAAAAGGATACATAGTAAGCAAACACAAAAAAAAACAGTCAACAATACAAAGATGCTCTTGGTGGGTCAGTGTCTACTAAACTAAAGCAGTGAAATACAATTTGCAGGTGATCAAGTCCAGGGATTGTGTAGCCATCCCTCCAAAAAAGAGATGAGGATAGGATAAGAGAAAGCAGACATTGTCTGAAAACTTTGCCTTAGTTTAAAATAAAAAACACCATACCCTGACTATTTTGAACCCTTTGATAGAAAGCATGCAATGAGGATTAATAGATATCTGCATAATTTCAACTTTAATTTAAAAAAAAATAGTGTTTCTAGCTCTATGGCTGTGAATGCCCTTCATGTCCCCAACTTTGCCCATGGGCTCAGAGCTTCTGCCCTACAGGAAGCACCAGGGCTCGGGGCTCTGGGATTCAGCCCTGCGCCCCTTCGCTTCAGCGCCACAAGCAGTGGCGGATTAAAGATTTTGCCGCCCCTAGGCCCTGAAATAATTGCCACCCCTCCCCAGCTCTCCTCCATTTTGACTCCGCCTCCGCCCCTGAGCGCGCCGCCGGGTCCTGCTTCTCCCCGCTCCCTGCCAGTGCTTGTGCACGAAACAGCTTCGTGAAGGAGGAGGGGAAGAGGGGAAAATGTGGTGCGCCCAGGAGAGGAGGCGGGGCCGGGGCAGGGATTTGGGGAAGGGGACCAATAGGGACAGGGAGGGAGAGGGGAATACGGGGGGGCTAGGGGCGGAGGGCGGGAACCGGCGCCGGGGGAAGCAGCCTCTGGCTGCTTTAATAAATTTGCCGCCTCTGCAAATTTGTCGTCCTAGGCGTTAATACACTGCTGCCCGCAGGGGGTACCAGCAACTGGGGCTTGGTCGCAGTGTCCCTCAGCCCCCTTGAAAGGGCTCGTGGTCCCCCGGGGGGCCACAAACCCCCAGTTGAGAACCGCTAATCTAGAACATAGATGGCTGATGCAATGCAATGTAATGCAGGGGTTCTCAAACTTCATTGCCTCACAACCCCCTTCTGACAAGAAAAATTATGACAAGACCCCAGGATGGGGGACTGAAGCCTAAGCCTTCCCGAGCCTAACCGCCCCACATGGGGGCCAAAACCAAAACACCACTGCCCAGGGTGGGGGACCAAAGCAGAAGCCCAAGGGTTTCAGCCCGAGGTGGGGGGCCCGTAACCTGAGCCCCTCCACCCAGGGCTGATGCCCTTGGGATTCAGCCCTGAGTGGTGGGGCTCAGACTTTGGCTCCGGCTCCAGACTCCAGCAAGTCTAATGCCAGCCCCAGCATCCCCCATTAAAGTAGGGTTGCAACCCACTTTGGGGTCCCGACCCATAGTTTGAGAACCACTGCTCTAATGAGAAATCTTTTCCAGCAGAGTAGCCAGAGCAGGATCAAGTTGATGGAGACCAATATGATTTATAGCGTAGTCCAGACAATTTTTTATTTTTATTTATTAGGCCTGGTGCTCTACAAATTTTGGTAGAACTCCCTGAACCTGTTATTCATAGAATTGTAAGTTATTGCACAATCTGTTTGGGTGATAGATTCATCAGCTCTGCTAATTTCTTCCATCCCCACAAGAAAGCCCCTTTTAATCTAAAAGTAAAGGCTGTTCATCTTCATTTCCTATCAAAGCTATCACCACAAAGGAAAGATCACCATTTAAGGCAACATTCACATTCAAGCCAACCTAAATTGATGTGTTGCATCACCCAATCACCACAATACTCTCTTTGGCGCTACACCAATGCACTTTTCACTTCTAAAACACAACCATCCGCAATGCACACGACTAAAGAGCTTGCAATGTATTTTTGACAAGGTTTTTTTTTTTCTCTCATCAGAAAAGGTTGATTCATCAAATCTGACACTGTTTGCAGGAAAAAAATCAATTCTGATAGATTTCCCATTTTGAAACTTGTTTCAATATTTTCCTGAAATTGTCAAAACATCTTTGTCCATTTTAAGGGGCAACATAAAAAGCTGTTTCAAAATGTAAGCTATTGTATAGTACATATGTAAAGGGCTAACACTAAAACATTTCCATTGAACTGAGTCAATTTTTTTTTTCCAGATTTTTGGTTCATGAAATTTTTTCAGATTTTGACTTTTCATCCCGATTCAGGATGAAAATACTTTTTTTTTAAATCTCAAAAATTCTTGAGGGATGAAAAAAACATTTCCTGCCCAGCCCCTCACAAAACCAATTTCTCCCAACCACATTCACATGTGCAACTATTGCACCCAACAGTCATTATTGCCACAATGCGAGGGCAAGCCTGCCATCTCCCTTCCCTTCTTCCTGAATTAGAGACTGAAGCTGTGAAATAAGTCTGTTTGTAGCACACCAAAGCCCTGGGACCTTCACCCCTTCCATATGATGCCTGCACAGTGTTTCATCTCATGGAGATTCTGTGCCCCTTTGGGAAAAAAAGACAACATACAATGTCTGACACCTTAAAAAGAGTCCTGCAGAGAATAAAGTAAAACAGCAAATCATTGCTGCTTCTCTTTAACAGGTTTAGTCTGCCTCTTTCCTTTGAAAAGCAGAGTCAGGCAGCATCCAGCACTCTGGCTGTCCGTCAGGAGCTTACCTTTTCACTATAAGCTTCAGAGTCTTGTGTGATCCTTTCACCAGACAGATCGCCTCTTGTCTGAACCCAGAGAGGCCCACGTCATTGATGCTGACAATTTCGTCTCCAGCCAGTAACTTGTCAACAGCTGCAGCTTTGCTCCCTTCTTCAATCTGAAGAAAAACAATTCAAAAAGCCAGAAGAATTGAGAACAAATAACTTCATTTTTTTTAAAGGATAAAAAAGAAAAAAACATTCATTGTGTTTTTTGGTACTACATAACAACTGGGTAATTAGTAATACATTGAGGTGGTTAAAATGCAAACAAATGATTTGCTTGTTAAAAAATATTCAGAGCTAAAGTAATGACATAGAAATAAGCATTATGATGAGGGAGAGGGAGGACATGTCTACACTACGGGTGCTACAGCAGCTATGCACTGGCAGCGGTATAGCACAGATACCTCCTACAGCAGTGGAAAGGTTTTTAATCATCAAGGTAAGTAATCCACCTCCCCAAGCAGCAGTAGCGACCTAGGTAAATTGATTTAACTTTGAAGCATAGACTAGGCTGGAGAAAAGAAGGGAAGAGAGGGCTACCTGAGCAAAAGGCTGCAACACTAAAATCTAGGGCCGGAAAAGTTTATTTCACATAGCTACGGCACTCAGGGGCCTGAAAATGTCTCACCTCTGAGCGCTGGAATTACACTGACCTATCCCCAGTGTAGGTGCATCTAGGTTGAAAGAATTCTTCCATTGACCTAGCTATTGCTGCTCAGGAAGGTGGCTTACCTACATCAATGGAAAAACCCCTTCCATTGCTGTAGGAAGTGTCTACACTATGGCATTACCAAAGCATAGCTGTAGCCATGCCACTGTAGTACAGATGTGTTCCTTGGTGTGAAAGCCAAGGGTACCTGTGATCTTGAGTTTGACGGCCTCACCTCTGTTCAATGCTTGGCCAATATAGTTAACCATGCTTGCACAAAAAAGTCTTGGACAAACACTTTAAAATCTAGATTTCCAGATGAGCTAGCTGATATCACCACCACCATCACCATTACATTCCACCCAAAAGATGTTTGACGTGCTGTGGTAACCAAAATATTGTGAAACTAGTTGTGTCTGGGAAATATGAACTAATTTAATTAATCAGATGTCTAATTTAACTAATTTCTAGGGTTGTAAGAAGGTATTTCCTTTAAGAAAATAAGCATTTTACAATGCTTGATAGAACTACACAGCAGTTGTGGCCGGGAAGAGAGAGGGAGGTGTGAGAACCAGTAAGGAAAGATTGAATGTATCACATGCCCAGGTAAGGTGACCATTCACGGTATATGTCAATGGGCTATTCCTAGCACCCCTCCTGGACTACAGAAAATGTTACTGGTCAAATTTTACTCAAACTATTCATAATATTCAGATTGACAGGCAGATAAAGTAAGAGGAGTTAGTATTTGACAATTTCCGTCAACACATAAGAGATAAATCTAGTAATAACTATAGATATTGTTAATCTTAAAAAACAAAACCAGAGTTTGATTTGCTGAGTACTGGCAGCTCCCATTAACTTCAATGGTAGTTGTAGGTGCTCAGCTCTTCTGCAAATCAAGCCCTTGGCTTCCTTAACTTCTTCCGTTCTCTTTTATGTACACACACCACCATCCCCCTGGTCACTCACATCTACAATCTACGGATAATTTTTGACTCTTCCCTCTCATCTGCTCACATACCGTATCCAAATCTTGTTACTTCTTCCTCAACTCCTAGATCTGCCATTTTCTTTCCATTCTCAAAGCTAAATCTTTCATTCAGGTCCTCTTTATATCCCAACTCAAAATCCCACATCATCTCTGGCTCCCCTTTAGTCCATACAAAATGCAATCACTAAAGTCCTAGTTCTTGCATGATCATGTCATTCCCCCCTTTGAATCCATCCCTCCTTTAGTTCACCATCCACTATTACAGCAGATTTAACACTTGTCATCACCTTCAAAGCTCTATATAAAATCCTCCCCCTCCCTGCTTATCCATCTTTGTCATGCTTTGTGTCATGCCTCCCCAACCCAAACAGCTTCTGCTCTTCTGGTGTTCCCCAGCCTCCTTCTTGCACAATCATCCCCAGGCCTTCCTTCATACTGTCCCCTATGCATGGTACGACTGTCCCGAGTCCATCCGCAAGACCCCTAACCTGGCCACACTCAAGGCCCTCTTGAAAACCTGCTTCTGCTGTGCTGCCTACAGAGAATCTAATTGACTTGTATAAAAATTCCATACTAGCTGTTCCTCATTCCATAATTTGTCTACCAGTTCCTAGATAATGAGCTCCTCTGCACAGGGCCTGTACTCTCTTGAAATCTCTGGAAAATGCCTAGCACATCACAGGTATTACCATAAACAAATAATGTTTTACATTTTACTGTATGCAAAAGCAGGCCAAGTCATTTACTACATAATTAGTAAAAAAAAAAAAAAAACCAACATATTTCAACTTATCTTCCACAATACAATCAACAAAAAGGGCATATGGATCCAATACAGTTCAGGAGTGGATATTCGAGACTTTGTTTATAAACTGAAGTTTTTTTTTAAAAAAAGCAATGCTTCAACAATACAGTTGAAAGTAAAATGTTAAAATAAAGCGATAGTTCTTGGAATGATGAGAGTTAACATGAGGATTGTCATGTTGAATGGTCCCTTAGGAGATGTGTTAACTACTTATGCTAAACAATCTGTTCCACCTTGTATTTAGCTGTGACATGGAGTACTTTTTCCAGACCTGAAGAAGAGCTCTGTGTAGCTCAAAAGGTTGTCTCTTTCACCAACAGAAGTTGGTCCAATAAAATACCTCATCCCACCTTGTCTCTTCAAAAAATGTTTAAGTAAAAAATGATGCACTGAATATTTTGTATTTGTAGACCTTTCTAAAACAATGGTTATTTTTAAAATTACTAAACAATAGTAAAGTAGATTTCAAATAATATCTTTTTAAAAATGCAGATAATTAAAATTCAGGTAAGTTTCCACATCCAGATACAATTAATGCACAATCCACGACCCACAACTGCCAGGGTATTATCCAAATCTCATGGATTCACTAAAAATTTAAAATCCCACTTCAGTTGTATGGTGGAGTGGAGAGCAAGGGAGTAGAGATGGAAATCACACTTCCATGCAAGTGAACAGGTTAGGAGACCAAGGAGTCAGGGATGGAAATACATAGTTGCTTATAGGCAGCCACAGAAGAGAGTCACAAGTCAATCAAAGCTAAGAGAGGGGATGAGCACCTGAGGTTGATGAATCTTGACCCTTCCAAAAAGTACTCTCAAGTCCTTTAAATGCTTCACTGCATTTCTGGATTACCTTTAAATGATATGGATTTTGAAGCCTGAAGCATGGTGGAGCATAGAGCATGTGGAAATGTTAACGAAATGCAGTGGTGAATCACCAGACCATGGGGCTGAGGATGGAGGTCAACCCAGGATGAATAAAAATTAAGAGGTATAATCTACTGTGGTTTGAGGAGTTTTAAGCAACATATTTACATGTAAACTACTTGTGGCCCTTAAACTCCTGGCAAGGTACTGGTTCAGCCCTGAGGGCTGGAAAGACTTTGTGCCACTGGGTTATAAGCAATTTGAAAGTCTGAACCTTAAGACCTTGACAGTGTCACTTTTTAAGTCCCGTCTCCTAGGGTTTCAAGGAATTTTCATTGTTCTCAGCAAAGCTATTTGTTTTTTCTTCGAGCTGGAAATACACTGACTGAAGAGAGTATTCAGTTACCCCCTCTGAGTTTTCATTTCAGCAGGGGAACTGCACATTCCACATAGTGTAAGCCTTCCAAAGAGACTCCTGGGCACGTCCAAAACAAGATTAATCACAACTGAAAAATGAGACTGAGGTGAAGCACCCCTGACAAATACTGGAAGTGGGTCTCTTCACATGTTGTTTCTAAATTAGTTGCAGATAAAAAGAATAAAACATATACATTCTTATACAGTAACAATCCTTCTGAGCTAAAAGGATTAGTGCATACATTTTCCCTGATGGTTTGAACATAGATCAGTGAACGTGTGTATAAACAACATAATTCCTTTCAATTATGTATTTGCTGGTCCAAGCATGAGTATTTGCTAGGGGGAAAAATACAACAATCCATTTTAATTAACTAAGAAACTGGTTTTTTTTAAACCAACAAGTCTCTACGGTAAACCTCCCTAAGATAAAGGCTCTACCAGCAACTGAATGCAAGTAAAATAACTAACAAATTCATAGGAGAAGCTATCTGCAAAAAACATTATACTCCTTTTCTCCTACTATTGCCATTCTAATTTCCCTGTTGTCGTGAATTTTGATTTTATTACTTTCATCATATTATCTATATACCAGATGTACTCTCAGCTATATCAGCCTGTTGTTGGAACGACAACCCTACCCACCCAACAGACAAATTTAGAACTCTCTCAGCACTGCCAAATACCCTTGTGAAAACTATTGTGCAATTTTTTCTCATACCGCAAATATACACACACATACAAAAAATGTATTCACACAAAAAAAAGTTTCTCCATACACATCCTGATAAATACAAGGAACATCAGGACAAAGAGGTGGCTGGAACCATTTCTGATTTACACACAGTTCTGAACATGGTGTTTCTTTTTGTTTTGCATTCTCACTAGAAGAGAGACAGGAATCTGGCTCAGGTCACTTTGAACATCTGCCCAAAACCTAGCCAGAGAGCAGGTCCTCTCCATTTGTTTCATTCACACATTTAGAGAGTTAAATTGTATATTTTATTTGTACCACCAAAGACCCTACTTTTGTTCATTTCTCTAAAAGAATCTATCAGAGCGAGCAGCATTACTGTCATAGTTGAGCATCAGCAATAGGCACAGATGAGTTTGTGTTTGTCAGACTTGGAAGAAGATTTCCTCAAGGAGAAACAGGGCAAGTGGGGCAAGCAAACCCAGCAGAAAGTTTAGAAATGATGAAATGCTATGTATTTAGATCCAAATTTTAAACCCTACACACCTCCCCTCCCCGCCACATAAAATGTTATTTATCCTAGAAATTGAGCTTGATATTCGTATTTGAATTTCAAACAAGGTAAATATTGGACAAGAAGCCTTAAAAAAAAAAGTCAGTGGGAGGCTATACGATTGGATCTGGCAAGAATAGCCAACAAAAACATGGCAATATTTAATGCCATATCGGTCTACAATCAGCCAACAGCCACGACACAGTGTGAAACAAGATGAGAACAGGTAGAGATGCAGACTCCTATTATAAAAACCCCTTTCTCAACCCTCAGCCATACACAGGAATTTAATATTCCTCCAAATATTGTGCACTTGCAAGTTTTTCAATGAGACAGAGAAGAGGGCCAGGTAAGGCAACTGGTATCTGTATTTTGCTATAAATTAAAAAAAGACTTAAAACATCAAACCCTCTTAATTTGGATGCAGTTATATCAGTAAAAGGTGCTTTATAGTGGTTTAGCTATTCCTATACTGGTAGGTGCTTTATACCTGTATAACTGTATCCACCCTAAGGGCTGTATTGGTATAGCGGTATAGAGTAAAAAACAAAACAAAACAAAGAGTCACACCCTAACTGACACACTAATACCAATACAAACTGTGTGTGCAGTCCAGGCCTAAGAGACAAATGCAAATAGTCAAGAGCAAATTGTCCTGGCAACAGACGTAAAAAAAAAAAAAATCTTCCAAAAATGCATCTCCCCCAATGTCACCCAAAAAACTTTAGTATGGAGAATGGAATATGGGTGGAGGATATGAAAACTCTCTCAAAGTTCTCTCATTAAAAATATTGTCTGAACTCTGATATACTGTCTGTTCCTATGGAAAGAGATGCTACAATTAATTTCAGGAAGCATCAGGCAAAGGAACAAACTAAGCATAGGCAACGTGTGTATGTTACAGGATGGTAAGTACTTTGTATTTCTCCTTCTTTGGAGACCTTCATCCCACTCCACACAAAGGAATATTCACAGTAAGATGTACCACATATTCAAAGGATACTCTCAAACCTATATCCCAAGTTAGTAACACATAAGGGAAAAGGAAGAAGCTGATCATGTGGACATTTAAATTGATGAAGCTTGACAGAGATGCAAGAATCCTAGAATGTGACCCTTAACTACTGTTTTTATCAGCTTTCATTGGTTAACTTTAAATACCCACATTCTTGTAGAAACACCTGTATAAACAAGCAGGATGCAGGATGGGGAAGTGCAGCATCACACACTATCTAGTTTCGTTTAGAACAACATTGTATCAGCTTCTTGTCCTTGGAGAGTCCTTTCTTTGGGAGAGGGGAGAGTGAAACAGAAAAACACAGGGAAAATAGCCCCATTTACCAGGACTCTGTTATCAGCAGTGACCCCATGAATAAAAATATGCTTTATCACCCAAACAAAAAATAGCTTTGTGTTGGCTGGTATGTTGATTATCTGTAAAAATCCATTAGATGCTCATAGTACAGTGACACTAAAAAAGTCAGCGAATCAAAGAAAAAAAACACCAAACGAAATCTCTGGAGATAGACAAGTGAAATGAAGCAGTGACACACTGATTGACTCAATGCAATGCAGAATGAGGAGAAAAAATCCTTTATAATTAAAGCTTAGTATGAGTTTATTAGGCCTATTATACCATAACAATTCCACATCCTGTTACTGCACACTGATATGCACTGAATACACAGTCTGGGTTACACCCAGATTTGGTTGTAAATAGGTACCTCTACCAGTGAAGTCTACAAGTCAAATGCAGGAGAGTCTAGTGGTGGCGTAAATTACAGTAAGTTAGTCAGAAGACGATGTGTTTGTGGTAAATTAGTGTCACTGTTCAAATTCTATTTATGTACCTATATGGCACTAACTTAGTATCCAACTGTCTCGGTCTTCAATATCCTCACAACACCCCTGTAAGGTAAGGAAATACTGTTATCCCCATTTTACAGACAGAGATCTCAGGAAGAGAGACTGAGTGCCCAAGGTCACACAGGAAGTCCGGCAGAGCAGGGAATCAAAGACAGGTCTCTGAAGTACCAGGCTAGCGCCCTAACCACTGGACCATTCTTCCTTTCCAGTTCTTCAGACTGGACATTCATTCCATTGCAATAGGATGGAAAGAGGATTATTTAGTGGAGAGAGGAGAGAAATGTGTAAGACAGGCCTGTGGTTTGAGTACATAAATGGTGCAAGTTGGCCTCACCAGTGTTATTAGCCAGTTGATCACTCAGTGCTGCTCGCAGTACTTGTGGCAATAGTCACAGGCAATTGCAGTGAAGACAGAGTTCCAACTTCTATTTTAATACAATGCCCTGTGTCCAGTCCATCCACCTACTCCACTGAACCTTTCCCTAATATCCTTATAAACTATCTTGAACAAGTTGACCCAGCAGACCTCCTCCTCAAAAGGCACTGGAGGTGGTGGATCCCTGAGACACTCCCGCTCCCTCCCCACCTCCACCCCAACCTCCCGAGAACCACAGGATGGGGATAAAGATCTGTGTAGAACTGCTCTCATAAAATGTCCATCATGATCATGTAGAGAGTAAATCCAAATTCAGATCCAGACACCCCAAATTCTAATTTGGATGGAAACGGGCTTTGGTACCAACCAATGTCTTTACAAATCAATATGGGGGAAAAAATGAAGGAAGAGACCATCTCCTATTCCTGGAGTATGTCATGGGTTCGCCTTTCTCTCAAATAGTTTGTCATCTTTAAGCATTTGGGCATTAGCTTAACAATTTCTTAGTGTTAAAAATCATATTTTGAAAAGCTTTCATTCTATATGCCTCTTTAACACAACTCTTTACATATTTACCGAATGTTTATAATTGTGCCTTTCCTGTTACGATTAAAGGCCTGCCACCATTTATATTATAACATTACATTTTCATGTGGGACTTTTCACAGCTCTACAAACAGACTCAAGGCTGAAACTCAAACTCAAACCAGTTCCTCAAACCAGAAGCAGGAATTTCAAAAGTCTGGTATAAAACAGTCCAATTTCTGCTCTTTAAGGTTAAAATGTACAACTAATATTTTATTCTAACACAATGTGCAGATCAATGTCGCTGTTATGATATGAGATGACTTTTTACAATGTAACCACCAGTAACTGTTTGTACCAGACAGCAGTTTGTTTAATGTAGCCCTGTTTGCCTAGATCATTTAAGTAAGAGTATTATGAACACTTTGCAAACTCAGGAGGATAAACTAAAATAATTTAAGATATTTAAATGTGAGATGATCCCTGCCCCAAGGAATTAATGATCTACATCAACAGGCGACATACAAAAATCATGGGACGGTTTCACATCAAATTGCAGTATTACAAAAATTACTATAGTCAGCATGGGTGGCAGCACCTACAGTGAATGTTGCCTAATACTTTTCATTATGACAGGTTTCAGAGTAACAGCCGTGTTAGTCTGTATTCGCAAAAATCCTCCCACTCCACAGTGTCCCAGAGCCCAGGCTGCAGCCCAAGCTTGGAAATTTACATAGCAATGAAAAAGTCCCACAGACCAAGCCCAAGTCAGCTAGTACGGGACAGCCGCAGGTTTTTCTTTGCTGTATAGACACACCCTTTGCCAAATTTTAACCACTCAGGCTCAAATTTCCCCTGCCAGGCTACTGCCTCAGGCTGATTTTCTTTATTAAAATTTAAAACAAGTTTTAGTAAAACAGCACTGCCATTCAGACACATTAGGAAAAATATGTTGTTTTGCTCGCATTCAAAAATTATTACAGCTGTTTCACTATAGCACCTCCAGGGTTTGAAGCATGGACATAAAAATTTACAGAAAAGTGTGGATGTACCTTTTGCCATCATCAAATATCTGCCCAAGTTATAAACCTTGTGAAAAAAATATCAGTTTCCACATGTGTGGAAGAGACTTATAGAGTTTGGCAGCTAAATTCTCCAAAGATTCCATCTGCACTGAGCATGTTCCATCCCCTCATACCCCCCACCTGCCAACTGGACTGCCTGTGCATCCACAGAACAACTGAGAATGCTCAATTTCAGGGTTGCAGGAGCATCTAATTGCTCCTCCTGGCTCCTGGGCACCAGAACTGAAAACAGGGAGACTGTCTTGTCTGTGTTCTCAATGCCTCACTGCTGGAGAAGGCTGCAGACTACCTGAAATGTAGAGAGGGTAGGGCTTGAGTGTTGGAGACTTGGCAAGGAAGGTGAAGAGGACTGGGACAGGTCAGAGGAACAGAAGGGAGTCAAGCTTGTTGAGGACCGGGGTGGAAGGACCACACTCCCCTACCCCCAGCCCTACCCCAGAAGCTCGAATTGAAGCTTGAGATCCCAACTCACAACATTCCTTTGCTGTGAGCAAATAGCTTTGAAACCCACTGACAGGGCCGGCCTTAGGGCAGGGCAATCTGGGCCCTCGCCCAAGGCATCGTAGCCAGGGGGCGCCGTGGTGCAGAGGTCATGGGCTCAGGCTTCCCCTCGCTGCCTGAGGTTGCAGCCCAATGCGGTAGGAACGCCGTTTCCCTGCTCCTGACCAGAGGCCCCATGCTCACCACCCCACATGGTGTCCCTCCCAGCCCGGCTCCTAGTCCCGCCTCTGCACTCCGCATTCTGTGACTGGGAGTTGTCTCTTCCCCTCCCTCACAGACTGTCCCAGCCCTGCCATTCCTCTTTCAATGGGCAGCCTGAACGAAAGCTATGCCACCCAATGGAAAGTGAGTGGGGCATCTCGGCCAGCCAATGGGAGCTGGAAGTTGCCAGCCTCTTCCAGGTTGGGAGGGGAACTAAAATTCCAGGGCAAAGAAGAGATCAATAAGTCTTAGGGGGGTCCTGACCCCCATGCCCCCAGTTTCCAGGGAATCCCTCCCTGTGCTCCCAGCTTCCAGAGGACCCCCCTGGTGTCCCCAGCCCCCTGGGGACCCCTCCATGCCCACATAGGTCCCAGGAGGTCCCAGCCTCCAGTTCTCAGGGCCCCCCATTCTCACAGTTCTTAGGTTGTCCTTCATGTCTTCAAGGTCTGGCTCCTGCATGCCACACTGACCCCACAGTTCCCCATGCTCCCCAGTTGTCAAGGGCTCCTCCTTTTTCTTACTCATCCCAAAGGGAGGTGTTAGTGCAGGGGGTTGGGATATTTCAAGAGTGAACTTTCCACCATCACCATCCACCCTAGCTATTTTCAGTGTGCTGGAGCATTTTAACCTCCCTCTCACCTAATAACCCACCTTCCGTGGGACTGGGGAGGGGCACTTGAATATTGGGGATGCTCAGTATTGGGGTGGGGAGAGATCTGCCCTTCTGGAACCCCCATGTCATCACTCTTTCCTCTCCTCTCCCCCTCAACCCCAGTATCCCTACACAAATGTGATTCTATATACACACACACACACCTTTGGTTCCGTCCCCACTTTCCGGGGCTCTCAGGTCACCATGCACGCCTGCTACCACAGACCTGTGGTGCACTCCTGTCACTGCACCTCCCCTTGGGCTGCCAACCCTCTGGGTCTCTAGCAGAGAAGCTGGATGCCATGCTGAGTGGGAGAGGTTGGGAGGTACAGGAGAGGTACGACTCTGCCCCAGAGCCTACTCAACCTTTCAGAGTGCAGCAGACTGCTTGCTACATTATCTTGGCTGTCCTGCTCAACAACCAGACGCAGGTTCCCTGCAGCACTGGCTGGGGGAGTCAAAGTGACTGCTGTGGGGTTTCCTATGATGCCTATGACCATAGCATCCAGATGTGAGTCACTGCAGGGCAAGATCGGTCCTACAGGTGGATGATGTGGTGAGGGTGGTGCTGTGGTTAAGAGACAAGAAGCAGGGTGGGCCTGGTGTGTGAGGTCATGGATAGGAGTTTGGGGCAATGGGAGTGGGGGGCGAGAGGCAGCAGGGACTGGAGCAATGGGCGTGGAGTGGGGAGTCTGGGAAGGTAGCTGAGGCGAGGGGCCCCGAAATACAAGTTTGCCCAGGGTGCTATTTTCCCTAAGGCCGGCCCTGCCCACTGACAAAATGTGGATTTCACCTCTTCTAGCGGCTGGTTCACACAGCAGCAGTATGTTGTCATCTTCTATCACCTATTCCTTTAGCACAAGTGCAAAGGTCTGTGTGGTAGGTCTAAAGGTTCCAACTCTGCTGATGACTCATGGATTTCTGTATAATGCCACATGATGGAACTTCTGTTTTTTTTCAATTTGCAAGCTTTTCCTTTAACATAAAAAATGAAAATAAAAAAGCAAGTTACTGCACTCAAAATGAGGAAATTTATAATTCTGTGTTCAGTACATAAGTACACACTGAACAATGAAGGTAAAAAAATATTCAGTAACTACCTATTCGCTCAGCATCATCCATTCTTGCGCACTGACACTCTGCTGCTACTTGGGAAAGAGCCTGAGCATCAGGAAAGGCACTTGAACCATCAGCAAATTTAGGCAGACATTACTGCATTATTTACCCTCTTGTCTAAACATAATCTTCACTTCACATTTGGAAAGTTACATTCACAACCACAAGAACTAGAAACTCTTTCTTTAACTGAAAACTTTAAATATTGATTCTGCAGAAGCTGGTAGTATTTGCCCAAGAGAGATTCCTGCTCATCATGAGTTGGTGGATATTTCAAGCCTGTTTTACACGATACCTTTAAATTTTCCTTCCAACTAATCATAGAATCATAGAAGATTAGGGTTCGAAGAGACCTCAGGGAGTCATCTAGTCCAACCCCTGCTCAAAGCATGACTAACACCAACTAAATCATCCCAGTCAGGGCTGTTCAAATATTCCTGAATAAAAAGGAAGTTATATACTTGTGCCATGCAAGAAATTGCTTCAGGGGACTCTTACAAGACTTTTATCCCAAAACACATAATTTAAAATTTATCTACCTTCTTAATAGTTCCACCTGCCAAGTCTGAGGATAATTTCAGATGTGTGATTACTTCTTGTAGCAGTTAATATCAACTAAGCTTTTTACGATGGGGTAGGTCTACATTTATGTTACATTGTGGTGTTATGGCTGCTGCTAAGAACAGAGTCGAAAAGAAGGAGGGTTCTAAGATAAAATACAAATTGTTTCAACTCTTTTTCAAGAAACCTGAAAGAAAATAAATTAGATCTAATATAAAATAATCTCAATGATCTCAAGGTTCAAAGTTACACTCAACATTTCCACATCACTGGGTTATCGGTCTTCCTGTCCATCCCAAGGAAATACTGTTACATCTTGCGAGCCTGCCCTGGACAGTAACATATATAATACAGACCAACCATCATTGCTAAAATATTCAATAACTAAACGAAATTATTGAAATCAACTCAAAGCAATCACTGGGTGTGGGGGGGGGGGGTGTTGTTCTTTAATACTAAAAAGAAAAAAAGTGTAACTTTTCATTAAACTTGTTCACAAAGTGTTTGTAAAGAACTCTGAGATCCTCAGATGGAAAGCATGATAGAAGTGCTAGATAATATTAAAACATTTTATTAAAAACAAAACTCTACCCATTTTAAGCAATCTGAAAGTACACATAGAAAGCAACACTTCCCAGCAGAACTCATATGGGAAATGAATGAGAAGTTTTGATTACTGAGGGTACTTTTTTCAGAGTAACAGCCGTGTTAGTCTGTATTCGCAAAAAGAAAAGGAGTACTTGTGGCACCTTAGAGACTAACCAATTTATTTGAGCATGAGCTTTCGTGAGCTACAGCTCACTTCATCGGAAAGCCTACTACGGGTGTAGGCTATCTTTCTGAAAAGCAACATTTGAAATCATTAGCAGATAATACAGGAAGCCACTGGAAAACCAAGTCTACACTATAAACTCAAGGTGACCACGTAATTACTGCAGTTTTCATGTCCACACTACCATTCGTCTGTCAGTGATACGCGTGGTCACCAGGAACACTTCCCCCACTGACTTAAGAGGTGCAGTGTTGGGGGCTGAGAGCCCAGGATCTCAGATCTGCACAGAGCTCCCTGGTAGGAGTTGCCACCCAGTTCCTCATGGTCATCCAGGCTCCCTGTTCCCCACTGGAAGCCCCAAGGCGCAGCAGGAATCCCAGCAGGGAGCCCAGGCAGCAACCCAGCCCTAGCTGGAGCCCCCACCCACCCAAGGGTGACAGCCTGATCTCTGCGCCAGGCCCCTGGTTCACAGCATGCAGCCTTACAGCCTTTCTTGTCAATTTCACAGCTCCACCATGGAGCTGTGAAATTGAGAAGAACAACAGCCAATGCAAGTAAGGCAGTGTCTACATGTATACTGCCTCACCCTAACTACACCAACAAAAGCCCTAAGCTTCTCATGGAGGTGACATTATAATGCAAGTGCCCTACTTCACCAACATCAGCAGGAGCAAGGCTGTAGTACAGACACTGACATAATTAGGTCAACGTAGGCTGCCTTACATGGACCTAACTCGGTAGTACAGACCAGGCCTTAGTAAATCACAAAGGATCCCATTGATGTTAATGGGAATTTTGCCATGGACTTTAGTGGAGCCAAGATCTCTCCCCCCAAAGACACCCTCTCTTCTCTTCTATTTTAATGTTAATGTTAAAGGATGTTAATTTTTGTCAACTTGCATCATCTTTGAGCTAGACTGTGCAATCTTTCCTCCCATTGGTAAGTATGTACTCACATGAGTAGTCTCATTGATTTCAGCGAAACTATGCATGTGAGTAAATATTTGCCAGTGGGACTGGTGCTGCACAATCTCATCCTTCATACTGGTTAAAAAAAAAAATCAATATTATGCATTATGTAGTATCACAGTGGAAAGTTCTCTTTCATTTCTGACTTGGGGCTTCCATTTTGCCAGATTTACACATGATTTCATTTTGCCGAAACATGCCCAACTTGAATAGCAAGGTTTTGTTTTTGTTTTTTAAAAGAAGTGAACTAGAAATAAAAGGTTAACTTCCAAATACTTCTCACAATTTTTTCATGGTGAGAACAATTTCTTACCAGCTCCCAACAACCCAGTAGTAAGATTAATACTTATAATACCTACTGATTTGGGGAGGGAGATGTGAGGTTGGGGAAACCTGACACTGCTGTACAGTGGAAAATAAATTGGGATGCGAAACTTGTTTCTCTGCAGTTGCATAGCACCCACAAGCATGTTACAAAATACAAGGGACCCATTTATTAAATTACAAGTTGAGATGGCAACATTATTTGAAATAAATTTTAACTTTCTGAACTTCGACTTTTCAGTCCTACACTATTGTTTTTCAGCTATTTTTATGTATCTCAGCAACAGATTTAAGTGTTTAGCTTTGTTCTTACATTGCTTCTTATTTTTTAAACCAAGTTAAACTAAGCTTTTCTTCTTAATTTTTTCCATTTTATAATATGCTAAAAATTCTAAACAACCTTTAAAATGGAGAATTAGTTTAGACAATCCTGTAATCTTGTTTGTCAGTAAAACCAGCACTTCCTGTTGACTGGTGTAAATATTGTCAATTATTATTCTATCAAAAGACTCAGTTTAACTATTTTCTTACATTGTTTTCTCTCTCTCCCTCTCGCTCTTTGTGTATACAGGCATGTATGTATTTCACACACACACACTCTCTCTCTCTCTCTCATATATCCCTTCATTTAAAAAAACAAGGAAGTTTTCTAATTATGTTTTCTTGTTAAACATGGTTTTTCAATGACAGATTTGTAGATAGAGTCACAGGAACATATTCTACTTTGGAAACACTGCAAGGATCAGTCAGTCTAACCTTGCCCCAGATCCCCTTCACTCTTTTGTTCCTCCACCACTGGATTAGTAGAATACAGGAATCATTTTTACTTTTGCCCTTAAACATTAAAAACAATGCAAGGAAGCTTGCATTCAGTCGTAAATATGGTTAATTAGAACTACTTTCAGAAACACTGCAAGACGTTTTTTGGAAGGCCTTTCCAACTGATTCATTTCTGTTTTCTGAAGGACTTGTTCAGCTGCAGGCATTAAGGAACAACTGGGGTGGGGGATGTTAATTGGTTTCTTCTTACAGAAATCTTTAATGTAATCAATGTAGGTCTCAGAAGATGCCCAGATACCATGGTGATGAATGCCAAATGAATGCTAACAAATAAATAGCTTATTTTTATGCAGTAAATTGACAAGATGAAATAACATGTTTAAGCAGTTGGCTGAATCAGGGCTCTAGGCACTATTGAACTACACTGAAAGCAAGAAGGAGGCACTGATGAGCAATGGGGACTGTCTGACACAGTAGAATACTGCAAAGTTGACATATGGAAAATACCCAAACTACATGTAATTAATTAGCTAAGTCAGCTCTCATTTGGTCATTTAATTATTTGACTCAGTGAGACTACTCACATGAGCAGAGTTCCCCTTGCTTTTAATTATTGCAGGATCAGGGCTGAATTATCACTTAAGACATTTTAAGTATAACTGAAATTTACACAAAGTATACAAAAAGGAGCATCCTAAAAACTCTGTTTAGAGTTAGTGATAAGTTCTTTTAGTATCCCATGTAAATCCCCAAACTCTGAAATAAGATTATTCCATTCCTGTCACTTTAAATAGCCAATTTCCAAGATGATCTTCCATTTTATTTATAACCCTTAAAAAAACAAACTGTCAACAATATTCATTTTGAAATGTGTTAGCACTCAGAGCATTTATTTAGCCAGGAAGGTCTGAACTGAGTCTTATGTGGAATACTAAACACTACACTACTACAAAATGGCAGAGAATTTTTGCTCTACCTGATTAGGGTAGAGTACACATTTTATTAAGAAACTACGCTACTTTGACTGGTAAAGAGCAGCTGTAGGCAATTCTCACATACTACATTTACTGAGGGAGCTACCATGATGATGCAAATCAGACGTCCACAACCAATGTGCAGAGAAAAGGGGGGGAAAAACAAACAAAACAATCTTCATTTACACATCAGTAACTGTAGAACATCCCTGCACTGTGGCTCAGAATTTCGTGCCCATATTCGTGCTGTTGCATTTACCCAGAATTTGGGGAAAAAGTCATATACTATGTGTAGAGTATTTTTTAATGTATACATCTACCATTAATGTGAGTGATAAAAGGGTAATTCCTTAATCTGTTTCTTTTCCAGCACAAGCGTACAACATGCAAAAGAGGAACCACATACAGAGAGCCTTCATGCTACAAACTCATATTCAGCTAGGTTAAACACACTGTACTACATCTAATACAAAGAAATCATTGTTAGTCACCTTTTAAAAAGCTAAAAATATTTCTGGAGAAGTTCACAAGCAATACCACCTTTGTATAGTTACACGTCACCAAGAGGCAGCATTTAACAGTCTGTATTCAATGACGCAAATATAAAAAAGTTGCTTTTTACAAATGTTTCAATATCTCATTAAAAATGAACCACTAAGTCTGCTTTAGTATTTGAGTCAATGGCAGAGCCACTAAGGAACCAATTGTTGGAAGTTCAAATACTTCAACAAACAGGAAATTCTAAAATTGCGCAGCTTGCCCATTGATAGATGCTTAAAAATCTTACACCTTCCACGCATAAAATCTAAAATGGGTATATAATATTCCCAAATAAATTGTTGAATTCATGGTTTTGAAGTCATATCTATGAACCCCAGTAACAGCTGCGCTCCTCTGGAGTGACCCAGATCACAAAACCCAGGCCGAAGCATGAGAGCTGGGGACAAAGTAACCTCTGTAAAGGGGATCCACCTATGGAGCAATCTCCCAGAACGGGCAATGAATTCCAAGTCTACCATCTTAAGTGTGTGCTCGGTCTTCCTCTTTGAGAAAACCTTTTACCAGGTTAAGGGGTGACAATCACCACCTGTAAGAATCTATGCACGGAAAATTGATAATGGAGGACTCTTCAGTCTAGCAAACAAAGATATGAAAGGTTGAATGTCTGGAAGCTGAAGTTAGACAAATTTCAGATGGGGGGAGGGATTTAACCATGTGGTCAATTAACCATTGGAAGAGTTTACCAAGGGTGGTGGTAGATTCTCCATCACTGAACATTTTTAAATCAAGATTGGATGTTTTTCTAAAGAATTTACTCTAGTGCAAAGAAGAGTTAAATCAGAGAAATCCCAGGGCAGGTGTGACCAAACTGTGGCTCGTGAGCTGCATGTGGCTCTTTTACAGTTAAACTGCAGCTTGCAGAGCCCTCCACATACCCTGCCCCATTCTCCACTGAGCAGACTGGGTGGGAGGAGCTTGAGGCTTCTGCCCTGCAGCGGGGTGGTGAGCCTAGGGGCTTCTGCGGGGGGAGGAGGGGTTCCTAAGGGCTTTAGCCCTGCAGGGATGTGTTGGAGCAGAAGCCACATGCCCCAGCAGGCACCACCCCGCAGGGGAGCTTGTGCATCTTGCTGCTCTCGAATTTCTGAAGATTATTGTATGCAGCTTGGAGGGGAACACCCTACACCCCCATGTTCATCTTTGTAAAATGATTGTGTGGTAGCCAATGCAAAGTTTGTCACGTTGGGTTTCTTCGGCAGGCTCACGATGCACTGAGCATGGTTGTTATAGTGATGTTATAGGTTATCATTTCATGTATATAGTTATGAGGCTGAAATGTATCCTCATGGCTTAAAATAAGCCCACGCAAAAACTCTCCAAGAGCACACCTCATCAGGACAAGTAAGGGACAAACCCAGCCCAGCCTCACAGGAACAAAGGACACTGGCCTAGGCAGCAACAAAAAAATCTGTTAGACTCTCGAGGGAGTCACCTCCCCTTCCTTTGGTCAGTTTGGAACTCTGATGAGTTAATGCTCACCTGACTCTGAAGTTGGGGGTGGGAGGGCGCAAAGCCAAGAGGGAAGAAAGGACATGATAAAAGGGGGAGACATTTACCATGCTTTCTCTCTCTCTTCCACCTCCATCTACAGACACCACACCAAGCGACTGAAGCACTGATCAAAAGGGAGAGCCTGGCTGAAGAGCAACTAGCCAGCCTGTGGTGAGAAGCATCTTAGTTGGTAAGGGCACTGAAAATGTTAAGATCAGCTTAGAAAGCGTTTTGCTTTTATTTCATTTGACCAAATCTGACTTGTTATGCTTTGCTTTATAATCACTTAAAATATGTTTGTTTATTCTACCTCAAGGAGTGTGTTTGGTTTGAAAGATGTCAGACACTCTCTTTGGGATAACAAGCCCGGTACATATCAATTTCTTTGTTAAATTGACGATGTCATATAAGCTTGCAGTGTCCAGCTGACATAACTGGATACTGCAAGACGGAGATTCCTAGGGTTGTGTCTGGGACCGGAGGTACTGGCTAGTGTCATTCACTTGCAAGTAGCTGGGAACAGCTTACATGCCAAAGGCTGTGCATAAACAGCCCAGGAGTGGGGATTCTCACAGCAGAGCAGGGTAAGGCTGGCTCCCAGAGTCAAGGATTGGAGTGGTCCAGATCACACCAGAGGGGAACGTTACAGAGGGTCAGTAAGTTTGGCCACTCCTGTCCCAGGGCCTGTATTATACATTGGTCAGGTGATTACAATAGTCCCTTCTGGCCTTGTATCTATAAATAAGCAACACCCACAATTCAAACACCCTTTACATTCATGCTTCCTCTCCCCTGCCAAAAAATAACCTACCCCAAGCAGAGTTCTGATCCCATAAAGGAAGAAATTCCAGCGACTTCATGAAGTCTGTTAGACAGGGGCCATCTTTTTGTTCTGTGACTACAGCACCTAGCACAATGAGGTCCTGCAGCATGACTGGGGCTTCTAGGTGCTATCTCAAACCAAGTAACAACAATATTAAAGACCTTGCTATTGCTTTTACACAAAAGGCACTCAGATACAACGCTCATGGCTGACAGTATAAAACACTCCAAGATAGATAGGTATACAGTTAATAACTTGGATACTCTGCCAAAGAAATCACTGAAAAAATATTTTGCAGTTTGGTCCTGGGCCTTCCTGCAATGCAGTTGTTTAAACTATGTGATTTAGAATACAGACTTCTGTGAGCAAAGGCAGTATGTCCCTTTGTATGTTCTGTACAATGCAGAGGCACTGACTGAGCTGACTGACTGAGCTGAACAAATAACATAGCTCCCTAAAAAACGAACTTTGCAGGATAACAAATTTAATTTTGAAAGAGGAAAGACTTTTCACACAATGATATATCATAATCCCTCATCTGACTTTAAAATACGTATTGGCTAATATTGAAGAAGAGGAGATCTCTGAAAATATGCCATACAGAGCAAGGAAACTGACTGCTGAGCATTTAATGTAAGATGCTGTTTATTCCAAGATGATCAGATGTGTTTCAAAACAACAGGTTCATATGCTTCCAACCATAAAAGCCAACAGTGGCTTAACACTGGTTTAACAGGGTTTAAAAGAGCACTAGATAAATTCATGGAGGTTCAGTCCATTAATGGCTATTAGCCAGGATGGTTAAGGAATGGTGTCCCTAGCCTCTGTTTGTCAGAGGGTGGAGACGGATGGCAGCAGAGAGATCACTTGATCATTGCCTGTTAGGTTCGCTCCCTCTGGGACACCTGGCATTGGCTGCTGTCGGCAGAAAGGATACTGGGCTGGATGGACCTTTGGTCTGACCCAGTATGGCCATTCTTATGTTCTTATGAAGCTATCTTGGATAATAATATACAACAGCAAACACCTATATAGCACGCTTAATGTTTGTAAAGGGCTGTGAACATGATCTTACCAATTCTCACAACAGCATTATGAAATAGATAAATGACTTGCCCAAGTTACCTACCTCACATGGGCATTGCTGGGGTTAAATGTTTGTATAGATCTCTGATGAAGGGAGTAAAAAGTGTGTCGTATAAATGCCAACTATTGCTATACAACATAGAATGATGTGAAAGTCACGGTGTGTGTTTAAAAAAAATAAAGAAGAAGAAGAAGAAGATAGAGACGATCACTTCCAAAGAGGAGGCAATTTTACAAGTTAACATTCCAGAATGAAGAAAGACTGCAAATCATCAAGGTCTGTTCAGGCACAGTCACTCTGAACAGCAGTTTGTGCCAAGCAAAACATAAGGAGTTATGCTAAGTACAAAATTCTGGTTTTTAGGTAGAACCTAAATAGATCCTGACAAGGTTTGTAAGTCACAAAATATCATCTGACTTATAGTATTAAACTTTAAATTTAATAAAGAAATAAATTAACCAGTGCCATAATGGCATCAAGAAAGAATACAATACCTGGCATTTGAACTATATATTAAAACCTGCTTCAAGTTGTGCTGCATTACAGGCAGGTTTACGGTTAGTAGTTTTTGCTTGTTGTCTAGTTATTAAAGTTCTCCCTAGATTCAGTACAGTTCAGGTTCTGAATTTTAGTGAGAGCCTTCATAAACTAGTTGATGAAAGAGGGTCAAAATATGGTCAAAAGTGGCAGCTAAGCCTCTTGCTCTTCCAACAGAAAATACCTTGTACATCCCAAGTAAGCTGTTTTATTGATGGAGGCTTAACAGCTTTCCATAATGAGGCATTTTTACATGTTGTAAGGTAAGAGCATTAGGATACCTGGTGAAAATGTTTTTGCTACATACTGAAAACACCAAGACCAATAGTTTTAATACCCGGGGAGGATGAAGGTTTGCATTCCTCTCAACATAATTTTTGTAATGCAAGTCTAATAGCTTTTTTTTTGGCTTCATACACCCACAGAGAATGTGCAGCACAAGTCTTTCTGAATTTTGGATTTCTGACAATTAGGACTCAGGCTCAACTGGTATGCAGATAACTGTATAGGCTGAACTACATTCCTTTTAGAATACTGGAAAAAGATATGGTCTCTTATATTTATTAGGCAGTTCCACCAGAAATTGGTCTCATCCTATTTGTTTCCCAGACAATACCAAGATCTACAGCTCTGGCCCGCTTCAGCCTAACTATTCTTTATGTGGTCCTTCCAGCACAGTATTTCTATTATAAGGAGCTTTTTCTGCAGCTACCAGTGTATCAGTAAATCAAATACCTTTTCAAAATTCTGACTCAGATTCTCTTTTATTCCCTGTGTTACTAGAATGGAAGTCTCATGAATTTATACATACAGGTAATTTCCATTGAGCTGAGTCTTGTCTGCACTCTATGAAAGTTTTGAATTTGTAATTTTGAAAGAACGGAATAGGTTTTATTCTGATTTTTAATATCTTCAGACCTGTGGCCCAAACTGTCTGATATTGCTGGGTGTAGCCAGACTGGAGAGCTAGGGAGAGACTTGTGTTTATGTTTTCCAGTAGCAGGGCTCTTTTCCAAGGTCTCTTGCTGTATCTAGAACCATGTATGCATTTGCTTTTAAATCAGGTGGGGTTATGTTGTAAAAGTAATCTCAGTTTATTAAACCCTTCTCAAATTAATTAGTTGGTCTTTTCAAACGGTCAGTGCTCAGGTACAAAGGTTAGAGAAGAGAAGAGAAGCCACAATAGTAAAAGTTGGACAGATCAAGTTTCCTTTCCTCTGCTGACAGGATTAGTGTATTATAATCAATTCTTGGGTCTCTAATGATCCAAAGGAAAGATGACAATAACCAGTTGAAGCCATTTAAAGAAAACACTGGTAGCAAAATAAGGTAGAGAGGTAATCTTTGGTAGGATTAATATTGTATTGGGCTTCCCCTCCCCTATTACCTAGGTGGGTGTGGATTGAGAAAGCGAGAAAGAGAGAAATTGGGGCAATGAGAACTGAAACTGTTCTTTTCGTGGACGGTGCTTCCTGCCGCCAACTCTAGCAAAGGCAGATGCTGTTGTGTAGCCTGTGTTAGGAATCTGGCTGCATTAATGTTTGTTGAATTTTTAGACAATGCAGTCTCGCCTCATTCCTCCAGGCACCCCTGATGCTATAGTATTTTTATAATGTTAACTCTCCCAAGCAGAGTTGTTGGAAGAGGTGGCCATTTAGCCAAAAACTAACAGATGTTTTCTAGTGCTCGCCAATCAATTATTTTATATAATATATTTTAATTATATTTATTATAATTTATTATAATTATATAATTATATAATTTATTTACAGCTCTAGCACTAGTTATGTTTTTTTGGTTTTGTTTTTTTAAAAAGCATAGAGGGAAATTCTTTAATGGGGCAAGTGTCATGTATAGCAAACCATTTCTGTTTTGTCCAACTTTGTTTTTAACCCTGATCATTAAGCTAAAAATTTGATAGTGTGCAAATAAAGCCAGTTTAGAGGTTTAGAAAAAAATCTCCCCTGCAACTTCCAAAGGCACATACTGGAGTTGGGCTCCAAACTCCATCTGAGTGTGAAAAAACATCTCAACATACGGGGTGAAAGCCTGGCCCCAGTGAAGTGTTGCCATTGCCTTCGATAAGACAAGGATTTTCACCTATGTGATTTTATTGTACTTCTCTTCCCTTATAGAAGACTCTGATTGGGGGAGGGAGGGCAGGGAGGGAGTTCTAGATTTGCGATACTCTGCGTTCTTTTGGTCTGCTTTGCTACTTTTTGCTGGTTGGATATTCTAATTTTCACAAGATTTGAGAGTCAGGTATATAGCAGGTTATCTGTATAAAAATGTGGGGCTTTTTTAAATTTTCTAATGTGAAGAAGACAGGTTGTTTGACCAAGTTCAACTGATTACTATTGCTATATCGTTTCTCCTTTGTTGGGGGCCTAGAACATATTCTAGAGTCCCAAAACTACACAGAGCTCCATGCAGCATCAAGGCCTTATGCAATGTGAAGAAGTAGATTTTCCCTACTACAAATCCTGATTGGAGGCTAGGAAAAAATAATGGTATAATTGCAAAAATGTTAGCTAACAGATCGAAAACACTGCAGAGTTATCTCAAGTTATCTACACTCAAGTTAACCTATTTTAAGTGAGAGCAGCCAAACTGAAATAAACACACGAGCTGCTCTGTCCACACTAACACTCACCTTATTTGTTTGGCACTAAGACTTCTGGGGGCATATCCCATGATTCTTTGCACTGTAGTAAACTAAGCCACTCTATCAATTCTTTCCTAGTGAATTGGGGGAGAACTTGTCTGTCTTTCTTCATACATGGGGAGAATTATGAGAAGGCAACCAGGACTAAGAGGACTCGAGTGAGGCTAGTATCATCCACACTACAGAGTGGCCATGTTAGCAGCTGACGAGTTGTGAACAGAACTTGGTATTAGGGGTAACACTCAAGTTACAATGCAAGTTAACTCTCCTGTGAAGACCTAAGATTTCCATTTCAGTGAAGATTTCCATTTCAAGTTACAGGTCTATAAGAGGAACATTTTCATAGACTCATAGGACTGGAAGTGATCTTGAGAGGTCATCTAGTCCAGTTCCCTGCACTCATGGCAAGACCAAGGGTATGTTTACACTACCTGCCGGATTGGCGGGCAGCGATCGATCCAGCAGGGGTAGATTTATCGCATCTAGTCTAGACGTGATAAATCAACCCCCAAGAGGTCTCCAATTGACTCCTGTACTCCACCGCCGTGAGAGGAGCAGGCGGACTCAACGGGGGAGCGGCAGCAGTCGACTCACCGTAGTAAAGACACCGTGGTGAATAAGTGTAAGTACGTCGACTTCAGCTACATTGTTCACGTAGCTGAAGTTGCGTAACTTACATCTATCTCCCACACAGAGTAGACCAGGGCTAAGTATTATCTAGACCGGGGCGGGCAAACTTTTTGGCCTGAGAGCCGCATCAGGTTTCTGAAATTGTATGGAGGACCAGTTAGGGGAGGCTGTGCCTCCCCAAACAGCCAGGCATAGCCTGGCCCCCGACCCCTATCTGACCTCCCCCCCCCCCGGTTCTCACCCCCTGACAGCCCCCTCCAGGACTCCTGCCCCATCCAAACCCCCCGTTCCCTGATGGCTCCCTGGGGACCCCTGCCCCATCCACACACCCCTGCTATCGGTCCCCTGACTGCCCCCAGGTCCCCCGCCCCTAACTGCCCCCCACCACACAAATCTATAATTCCCATAACATAAAAAAATAAACCATATGTGGAACTAAAAGTCTGAATCTCTTTGAATGAGGAAAAAGGTACTAAGAAAAATATCTTCTATTTTAAAAAGTCTACTTACAGAAAAGAGTTTTCAGCAAACGTGTCTGGGGGAAAATATTTTAATTTTAAGAACTGTGTGACTTTAAAGAACTGTGTTATGTTCCTGAGCACAAGGCAAGCTTCCTTCTACTATTAAGATTATTAACTGGTAATACTATTCCTATGTGTTGGTATTATCTTACACTCAAGCCTTTCATTCCTCTTCTAGTGGAAAAAGAAAACTACTTCTTCTTCAGGATGATTAACTAGATTAGAAACTGATGGATGAACCTTTTCAATCATATATCTCGTAAAGAACACTACACTAGCTCAGTTTGTTACGAGGATTCAGACTATAAGCAACACTGAGCCAGAAAAGACAGTGATCTAGCAAATAGTATGTGCCTTCCATGACAAGGATACAAGTAAAGCGGTTCAGCTCATTAACCGATAGAACTACTGTAACATTTCTTCGTCAGCCCATACCCACACTATTTTTAAAAAGCACCTAGACGGCATGTGCTTACATTTAAGATATTGGTTTATTTTTACCTTACAATTTTTTTAACACAATAAAAGATTTTATATATATATTTTAAAACCATCTCATTTTCAAAACCCCACAGAAGTTCCTAGCATTGTGAATAAACAAAATGACTTCAATCTCCAATTCAAGCAATCTGCATTCTTTCACAAAAATAATCAAAATCATCTTTAATCTGCAAATCTAGATTAATTTTCCCACAAGTCAGCAGCTAGTCAGTTAGATTCCAACATGGAGAAAACAATCTTTCAGATGTGAAGAAAAAATTGGGTAAAAAATCCAAAAAACCAAAAACAACCCTCCATCCCTCTTATGCTTACATGTCAATTCATTGATGAAGGCACCAAACATTGTACCATGGTATCTAGGCACCTGTTAAAAAAACTCTAAGGGTTTAAGAAGAAGCCTAAAAGCCCCCTATTAGCTCTAACCTTCAGCCCCATTTGCCTCCAAGAGAAAGTCCACCAGCACAGGTCACTCTTACCCTTGTTGCTGTACTGAACCACAACACATTTCTCTCTATCTCATTGCCTCTCTCACTCTGTCCTTTTAAGGTTGGCAGTGTGATGGCGGGCTCTGAAATACAATGAACTTGTGGATTTATGTTCCCGAAAATCAACATGCTGGCAAACTAGAAAGTTACATGGCTCACGTAATGTGGCATAATCACATTGTTCAGGGGGCCTTGACCATAGTCTTACAGATAATTGGTCAGTCTTATGTCAGACACCATAGATAGTCTTTCAACATCCTCAGGGTTAATATTACACATACAACTGTTACATATTCAAACACACAGTGCAGAGGATGTTGAAAGAGTGTACAGTAGGAAGTGTGGATCACAGTTTCTTTGTGAAATGCATAAAAGGAATTTTCACATATTATTACTATTATCATTGTCATTAGCATGTACAAATTGCAAGAGCAATGGGATGTAAGTTACCTTAACTGGTTATTTCCCTTTTTTTTTTTCAAACCTAAGGATTTGTGAAGTGCTATGATCCTTTCCTGTAGTTTGTATAAAAGTTATATTGATCACAGGAGCAACCTAATCTATAAGTTACTAAATTGTGTTGAAATATTTATAAATCTACAAACATGCAGTTTGTTCCACAAATGGGTCATAAAATAGTACCATGTAAGGTCCTTGTACAGTGATTGTCTTACTGTATATTATTCAGTACCTGGCACAGTGGAACCCAAATCTTGGTGTTGGAGTCCTTAGGTGTTACCATAATATAAGTATTTTAATAGTAATTCTATCCCCGAGACTCTGAAAATTGCCAGATTTCAAAGACTCAATGAAGAATACCCCA
This sequence comes from Lepidochelys olivacea, assembly GCF_965140295.1. NCBI lineage: Eukaryota > Metazoa > Chordata > Testudines > Cheloniidae > Lepidochelys > Lepidochelys olivacea. The sequence continues at coordinate 134,252,323 of NC_140411.1, read as the reverse complement.
CCCCAAAAACATTAAAAAAAATCTCTGTCCTCAAGTCTGGTTCAGCAGAATGGAAATAAAAAAGACCAGTTTGTATATTATCCTACATATGGTTTAAAATGGAAATATTTCAATTTTCTTGTATACACATTAAAACATTTGGGAGTGCACTCTAATTGCTCTGATGTAGGTTTATTTGACATTCGCACTGTGCTAAGAAGAGAAGAAAATGCCCCAATAAAGTAATTGGGGAGAAGGAAGTATGGCAGACTATCTAATCAGATATGGTATATCTTTCAGTGCTTGTAGGGATAGTTCTGTAGTTGAAAAGGTAAACTGTCTATTTGCCTTTCAAATATTAAAATGTCCAATTGATATTTTAAATCTTTAGGGACTAAACATGTGGAAATTATTTCAAAGTTATTTTGGTTAAATTAGTGTAACAAAAAAACCCCAACCTCTGGAACGCAAAAAACCCTCAATTTTGTTTAAACTTCACAGGAGTATACAAAACCAAAGATACAAACAAACAACACTCTTACTATGGAAATTTCATGCCATAACACAAAGCCTGATATAACACAAGTATTTGTTTTGGTATCATACCTGGAGTGCATTACATTAGGGTTTTTGTGTTGGCTTGCAACAACAGCTACAAAAATCATTTCCGCTATATTTAAAGTGAGAGCATATTTCTATTAAAAAAAGCTGGCAGTTCACTTACACCTAAAGCCTCTATGTATAAGAATGATTTGCCAGAGTTCAGGCTCGATCTGTGCAAATAAATAATTTTTCAATCAGCAATTCCAGAACAAAAATCAGAAAAAAAATTTTTTTTAGATCAAACCATAATGAAAAATGTTTTAAAATTTTTGGCAAATCAAAAAGTAAAAAATATTTCCTTTTGGGTCTAATAAAATGTTTCATGTTGACATTTTCAAAACAAAATGGTTTGATTACAACCACTTTAAAAGGTTTTGCTTAATTTTATTTAAAAAAATAAAAGACTTTTTTAAATGTTCAAAATAAATTTTTGTTTTCCCAACTGAAATTTAGCAGAATACACATGAATTTGCTATTCCAGTATTGTTTAATCTGCATTCTTCTCCAAAAAGAGTTTGGCCAAAAAAAATTCGCTCAGTTCTTGTCCATATATAGTCCAGCTCCAGTGCACCAGCTCACTTAACAGGAATGGCTTTTAGTGTATACCTTGCAGAATGACTAAGGAAAGTAAGAAATATATAACCCATAGGAGATGATAGTGACATTACTAATGAGACTTACAAACATTGTGATGTTGTCCAGTTTCCAAACTGCATCTGTCTCTTACCACTCAAGAAAGATCTCAGAGTCATTGTGGATAGTTCTCTGAAAACATCCACTTAATGTGCAGCAGCAGTCAAAAAAATGAACAGAATGTTGGGAATCATTAAGAAAGGAACAGAAAAGGAACAGATAATAAGACAGAAAATATCATATTGCCTCTATATAAATCCATGGTATGGCCACATCTTGAGATATTGCCCCATCTCAAAAAAAAATAAAAGATATTGGAATTGGAAAGGGTTCAGAAAAGGGCAACAAAAATTATTAGGGGTATGGAACAGCTGCAATATGAAGAGAGATTAATAAGACTGGGACTTTTCAGCTTGGAAAAGAGATGTCGGGGGGATATGATAGAAGTTTATAAAATCATGACTGGTGTGGAGAAAGTAAATACGGAAATGTTATTTACTCCTCATAACACAAGGACTAGGGGTCACCAAACGAAATTAATAGGCAGCAGGTTTAAAACAATCAAAAGGAAGTATTTTTTCACAAAACGCACAGTCAACCTGTGTAACTCCTTGCCAGAGGATGTTGGGAAGGCCAAGACTATAATCGGTTTCAAAAAAGAACTAGATAAGTTTATGGAAGATAGCCATTGGTGGACCTATTAGCTAGGATGGGCAGGGATGGTGTCCCTAGCCTGTTTGCCAGAAGCTGGGAATGGGCAACAGGGGATGGATCACTTGGTGATTACCTGTTCTGTTCATTCCCTCTGGGGCACCTGGCATTGGTCACTGTCAGATGACAAGATACTGGGCTAGATGGACCCAGTATGGCTGTTCTTATGTTTTATATTTATCTGACTTAGGTCCAGATACATAATGTTTATCATGTATCCATATCTATTTGGTTGAAAAAAATATCTGAAGTGGCTCTGATACTTTATTGTAAGATTAATATATAAACCAAAGAAATGAGAGGTGAAATAAAATAACGTAGAATCTATCAAGCAGTCCACCTTTAACTCCCGATTTACAACTGACCCCCACAAGGAGCTATTTGAACACATGCCAAATCTATGCAATAAGTTAACGTATTTCGTGCTGTACTAGGGCTACTTTCACATAATTCATTCCCTTTGTTTCAGATCAAAAGCACTGCAAAGGGTGCAGAGAATTTGATTACAGATTGCTTTTACTGATACATTCCAAAGGAGATTAAGGAGAAAGCAAGGTCATACCCTGCCTTTACTTAAAATTCATATTTCTCTCTCTCTCTCACACACACACACAGAGCACCAATGATCAACTCTTGTTCTCTCATTTGAGCAATATAACTCAAGTGACCTGCTTCAGCTCAGATCCCCAGTAGGGCTAGACCCATATTTCATCTGTTTGGATGTGGGCAGTCTAGAACCTTTTCTGTACTGTTGACTGCCTTGCAGATACCAAGAACTGAGATGCCTTCTGCCCATGTTGTTATTTATTTCTATCACAGTACAGCCTAGGGTATCAGGCTCCACTGTCCTAAGCACTGTACACGAAGTACTTGCAATCTGCACGTATAATGGCAAACAACATGTGGAGAAGACAGACAGATGGAAGGAATGACAAAAGAAACACGGTTGATTAACTGAATAAGTTGAAGTGCCAGCCCACCGACTACCTAGACAATTTACATTTCCTGGTGTCTTTTTCGGCCTCAAGCTCTTGTGCTTTTAAACACATTGATTTTTTTAAAAAATTACCCCTTCCTGCACCATAGGCATCGACACCTGTCACTGAGGTAGTAAAGCAATGAAGCCAGTCATTAATATCCTGTCATCACCACGGCAGTGTATCAGGATGCCCCTGCACATCCCAGCCAGAACTAGTGAGACAGAGGTGGCCAGAGGTTTTCTTATTTTTAGTAACAGGGTGTTTATTATCTCAGAAAACAGGTACCACAGACACCAGTTCCTCAAAGTGGTCTGTGAAATAAGACACCAGTTTCTTCAATATAACAGTAAAGTCACCCAAAAATGTTCCTGCACTCCCTTACAGGAGTTCTGTACAGGCTTTACTCCGCAGCGACCTTCTCATTCCAACAGGCAGCACCCTCCTCTCTCAGGGCTGCCCTACCAGACAGTGTCTGGGAAGACCTTACCAAAAAAAAAAAAAGGACACAGACTCCTCCCCTTGCCTAGTATGCCATACACTGCCAAGAAAATGACAACCACTCACATACAGCACTCCCAGCACCTGTTCCCTCACCATGTCCAACACCAGAAACTAGATTACCCTGGTCTATTCAGACTAAGGAAAGGGGAGCCCTGTACCACCCTTCTCTCAGGTCTAGAGCTTCAGCCTAACACAGGGGAAGAATAAGTCTAGCTTGTTATTAAATATTGCCCTTTCTTCCCAGAGATCTTTTCCTTCTTGACAGGTTGCTTTGTCACACACCCATGACACCAGCTGACATGTCTACACTGGAATTCTTGTTCTAGATCTACAGTGGCACACCTATAAGCTGGATCTGGCTTTTCACTTGAAATAGAGATTCACTTGAAGTTTGCTTTTTGTAGCATATCCATTGCCTTAAAATCCATGTACTGTCCACCATTTAAAAACTCAGCAACTACCAAAATGTAGTTACTAGAGCTGGTTGAAAATTTTCTTTTGAAAATATTTCAATAGAAAAAGGCCTTATTTTCAAAATGAAGGATTTTTGCAGGAAAAAAAAATCTATTTTTCAATGAAAAAATCAAAATAATTTTTTTTATCCTCCTCTCTTTTCCTATTTTGCCACTAGAAAAGAGGTGGGTGGAGAAAAGGAAAAGGAAGAAAATGAAAATTTTGGTTTCTTGTTTTCCAAAACCAAAAAGTTTTGATATTCAATTTCAGGGTAAAGTTTCCTGTGTAAAACAATTAGCATTGTTCCAATGACTTCTAACAATTACACGGTGTAGCATTCAAATGAATTCTTTCACAGGGAAAAAAAAAGGTCATTACCAGGAAATTGGGTAACTGTTTATAAAGGGTATCTATAAGCGTCTCTGGACAGACGCTCTCAACTCCAGTTATAGAGAAACCCTTTGTGGCATATGGATAAAATGTATTACTCTAACACACACACCACTGATCCTAGAAGAGTGGGGGAGTACAAAGGGGAGGTGCAACAGGGGGAAGGACTGTTGTTTTTGAGTCAAGCTTCAAGTTTCTTGAGGTCCTACATAAACATTCTTTGGCTTACTTGGACAGAGTACACAGCGTTAGAAATATCTATTTCAAATCAACATTAGAAATGTGGCTGTTCTTAGGAAGATGTCAGGGTGAGTGTAACTATTTCCACTACGTTTACACTTTTCTAATTATTATATTGTGTGTATGTGTATTTGTGTTTTACACACACACACAGACACACACAAATCTGTGCTAAAAGAACATTAAGGTTGCAAATCAAGCACTCAGAAGATAGCAAATGCTAGAATTAAGGTTGCCTTTGCAACTTTAACTTGCCCCCCGATCCCAGTGCACACGCACACTCTCCCCCCACCCCAGACTCCTATTCCCCTACAATCTACTCTCCCTCCACTCCACCGTGCAGGTCCAGATCTTGTCCCCACTGCATTCACATTAAGCGGCTTCCTCCTCCAAGTTGTTTGGGCCCAGCAGAGGGGTCCCTGAGAGCCCAGGAAAAACAATCTCCATGCTCGCAGATTAAGCACTTGGACCCAGTGAAGCCCACAGCACCCCAGCATTGCAGTTGCAAGGAAAGTCCAACTCAGCTCTTGGCTGGAGCATGACCAATGCCAACAGACTTCTTAGAAATCTAAGAAGTCTTTATTGAGCACGTGGAAACTGCTGTTTTTCAAAGGCTAGAGCCCCAGGTTTTTCACAAATGCAAAATGGCACAAAATTAAACAAAAAACAATGTTTTAAATGAAAAAAAAAATCCCTGGTATGCCGAGTCATAGCAACTCTCATGATGTCATGACGACATAGGGGTGACCAGGCCAAACCTAAATGGTACTGCAACCCTGTGCGCCAGATCACAATGTGCGGAGTGGGAGCTCGGCCCAGCCCCGCAGGACAGGACCTGCCAGTAAAGGGTGAGTGCAGGGCATGCTTGTTCTGCAGCACATCTCCCACAGGAGCCTGCCTGCCTCACCAGACTGGGACAGGCTCATCCTCCAGCCCTCCACTTGGACTCCCAATGGGGGATAAATGAAATAAAATGATATTCCCGCAAAATAAGATGAAAAACACTAAAAATATAAAAAGAATTTCATGGGGCTTGGCCAGACTTGGGTGGATTTTCATTGGGAAGGCAAAAAGGCCCTGCCAAATTTCAAGAGCCATCTCTAAAGCATGGGAACACTAGAGGTGTTCAAAGTAAAGGTTGTCAGAAAAGGTGTCAGACATTGGCAAAACTTATTGTTCCCCTAGCCTGGTTCTTGGAAACGGCTGAAACGTTTTGGCTGAGATTTTCTCAAAAATTTCAGCCTTGGGCAGACACCCAATAAGGAAAGTTTCAGCCTGGACAGTTGAAGTTTGGCAAAGTTATCAGCAACTGAGATCAGGTCTTACAAGGGGAAGCATCAGAAAGCCTCTACAGGCAGTACTACCATGTAATACACATACATACATAACGTCATTAGCACAGTACTAATACTGATTAACCCCTGAAATGCATAAAGGGATGTTTTCAAGGTTTTTTCCATTCTCACTAGGAAAAAGCATTAGAAGTACACCTCGAGGCATCTGTTCTATACAGAGAAAGCCTAGTTTCACTCATCAGTGTCTTATCTGAGTGCATTTGTAAAAGCAGGAAATTTAAGCACCTGGGAGACTACAGCTCCAATTGCAAGTTAAGCACCACAGGAAAGCTATACAATTCACCAAACGTTAAGTGAAATGAAAACCAGAAACAGGCAGGAGGAAGCACTATCCTCTTGTGCACACTTTTAGAAAAGTGAATTTCCTGGGACAGACAGACCACACAGACTCAGCTGGCAAAAAGAAGAGTGGTGTACTGGATGCTTCATAACTACACCATGCAAAGCATTCAGAGACAGTAAATTCTCAGAGCAGATGAACAGTAGTGTCACAGAGCCACTTTCTACTAAGCCACCTGTAAAAAGAAGACAAAGGTGTCTGGGTGTGTGTACACTCCAGAAACATCACACAGCTAAACATACCAGGTCAGATCATCAGCTGATGTAATTCAACATAGCTACACCGAAACCAATGGACCTATGACAATTTACATCAGCTATGTCCTTTTCAAAACCTATGAGTACCCACACTATCAACTCATTTAACAATTAAACAATTTCTATGTGGACATTGGTGGTATACAAAAGAAATACACTCCCTGAACACTGGGAATGTCCAGGTTTCAGAGCATGTCCCAGTGTCAGTTACAACATACTCACTCAGACACCCACCTCAATGCCCCAATGTTTTACTCCAGTTTATGTAAGCCCCAGCAGGAAAGGGCACATAAAATTGCCCCCGGCCAACTGTGCTGGTGAAGTTGACAGTGTGGCAGGCAGTGGTGCAAGTACAATGGTACAGTCCGATATACCGTACCAGTAAGATATTTATAGATGGTGCGGCATACCAGAAAGACATGGGGGAGCCCACCTCCAGCCCTTCCACACAGCTGCATCTCTTGAGTCCTCCTGCCTGGGATCTGTACAGCAGAGGACAGAGACCCCTCCCCCCAGGTAATATGGATCATGGGGAGGGAACAGGGAGAGCACAGGGGCCCCAGGCTGGGGCCGGAGCAGGGAAGAGGCACGTGGTGAGGTCACGTGCTTCCCCCCCACCCCCGTGTCCCTCCCATGAGTGCAGCGTACCAGCAAGAAATTATTTCTACTTGCACCACTGGTGCCAGGTGCCTCAAGGACCATCCCCCGGAACCTGTCACATAGGATACCACATACTCGAGCTGACTATACCTCCCAGGGAGCTTCCTCCATGCTCATATCCTCCAACCAACCATCTTCTGTACGCAGGATCAAGTACCACACTATGGCAGGGAAGGAGGCAGCAGCATCTGACTGGCTGAGGAGAGAGCAACTTTCTCCTTCTCTATCAGGCATAACCCCCTGTGCACACCTCTTTGACCCCACCAAAACTGTGTGCCCACCTGCCACTTTCAAAGTCTGATGGCCTTCACAGGGAGTTACACAGATATAATACATATCCACAGGCAGTAGCTTAGTGTGGGATAGCACTGTGCCCAGGATGCATCCTAGGGGCTCACAGTGACATGTTGTGTGCCCATTTAGGAGAGGAGGCATAGGCACTCAATGCTGAAGAGATAATGATCTAGAACAGATACGTGGATGAAAACTCCAGGGACTCTCATAGGATAACTTGGTTTCCAGAATCAAGCCCACATTTTGCTCACTTCCCTACTTGGGGAGGGAGAAAGTGTGTCCATTTTAATGTCTGAAGGACCCACCACCCCCAAAAATAGAAGATGAACCAAAATAAATGAGTAAAATACTGAATAAATGCTCATGAAATGCTAGAAGCATGGTTTTCAGAGTACTATACACAATACAATAACAATGTGCTAAACTGCATAGGTGCATATGCCCCAAAGCCACTGAACTATTCAAGGGAAATAATCCGATACACAGAGCAAAATCCCTAAACATACGCATGCCAGAGAAAGACAAAAATCACAGCTTCCTACCATGAAGAATGTGAAGGACATGAACAAGTACATTAAATATGGAAAAATATTCCAGAGAGTCCCAAGCTCTAGACAGACACAAACCTCCCACCCTCTTAGGATTATACCTAGGGATGGACAATCTGCACTTCCAACCCCATCATTCCCAGTTGACACAGCTGCTGTTTCAAGTAAACTAGAGCTATATGATTTAGGCTTTAGCTAGTAGAAGAAAGGCCTTGTTTGGTTACCTCAGTCAGTTCCCAATGGACAAGTGTCTATATCACAAAAAACTCCATCACAAGTGACACTAATTGCGACCCTGGTTAGCAGTCTGAACACAGAAGACAAGAATCCAATAGGCACAGAAGCTGAGCTATTGTACTCTCTCACCCCTAGAAGGGGGTCCCTCCAGGTGCGTAACACGGGCACCATAAATTCTTCTGAGTGAAGGCTCTTCAGAGGAAGAAAACACACGAGTCATTTGACAAGTGAAATATCAAATTTTAATCTGAGTGTGCATCTCAGCTGTTAAAAAATGGGAAGGGAGGGATCTGGACACTGTACTGAACAGATCAGTTAGAGAGGCCTGAGTAAACGGATTGTTCATTGCTTTACAGTCCCATTCATACAATAGGTGGCAGCTGTCCAAGAACAACTTACTAAAAAGAAATTTAGGATTATGATAAGGACAGATATTCATTTATGCTTCAACATCAGCCTCTATTTTCTCAACAGTTCAAGAGGATTTGAATATGTACCTCCCATTGACAGAAATGGATGCTACTGGGGTAAATCCTTCATGTGAGAACAGAAAGGAACAAAACACACACACTTCTAAATTACTAAAAGAAAAATGCACACATTAGTTTTTTGAACTAACTCTGAGCAGTTTGGTGTGGTTTTTGAAAAGCATGTCACAATGTGTTGTACAATCATACCATTGTGTGCTTGTCAGAGTCACAAGGTAACACCTAGTACTAGAAAAATAGGTGAACAGGGTGGCTTGGACAAGCCCTAGTCAAACACCTTCACATGCAATAGATTCAGAGGTGTAATCCTTGATTTAGGATTGAAAAAGAAACTTTAAAACGTGAGGTGACAAAGGAAATCAAAAGTCATGAAAATTAGCATATGAGCAGGGCTGTAAAAGAATGTGCTGAAGACAAAAATAATCCGTAAACACATTTTGAATTTACTATTTAGGAATTTGCAGAGATATTTGTCAGCATCTTTCATTTGTGCAGGGGAGTCAGCATAAGCCTCATACTGCAAGATGAAGCAATAAATGAGAGAATTAAAGAACAGACCCATGCCACTCTGACTGCATTGCCCATAAAAAACCCTGTTCCTATATTTGCTCTTTTTTGTACTAAGAGGACTCTAGCTAGTTGCAAAGAAAGCATTTTCCCCCACTGATAGCTGAAATCTTATTTGATACAAAATCTCTGAACAGGGCAATCAAACTCTTCCAAAACAGAAGCCTGCCTTTTTCCTAGATAAATAAACTGACTGGAATTAAAACTCCTTGCCGCTTAAAAAAAAAAAAAAACACACACACACACACAACAAAACAAAACTGCAGTTAAAAAATAAATCTTATATCTAGAACAGAAGAATATTAAATTCAACTTCCAGGAGCCAAGTCAGCAACTCTAAAAGAACATTTAAAAGGAAACACTCAAATGTATCAGCAAACTGCACTGACCATATCAAAAGGGAACCAAACAAAATAAATTAGGTGAATATATTGCAGCCTCCCAAACAATAACCAAACTCCAGTTCTTTATAAATGTCAAGACAGCTGAATTGCAGTTGAACTGTTAAAAACGGCTGCATGCATTTAATTAAGTCAAAATCTAAGCCAGATGGCACATACTGCTTTTCCAATAGACTGAACGCAATCACAAGAGGCACTGCTTCAACATTCCTTGATGATTCCTGGCACCACTGGATGCAAAATTCCAGATCTCTTTCCGCTCCATCCCCCTCCCTTTTTCCATCACCAAAGACATTTAAAAAGGAAGAGAGAAAAATGCATCCCAGAGCCCTTGCGATAAATTGACTCAGTCTGTGGAATGTAAGGTGAACATTCCTGTGCAAATTCAGAGATTTGATTTACTTTCTGTGGAAAAATCCAGCTGCAAGACCAACCCCAACTGTTGGTCTTTGCCTCAGACCCCCTCAGGTCCATCATTTGTCTTCTGTAGAGACAGAAAAATAGATGAGAATTCCTAGATACTACAGCAGTAAAAAATAGCCATAAATGCAAGTGTCTCTGTTATGTTTTGCGAAGGCCTCAAAACATTTGGAAACACATGTTAAGAGAACAAGTGACTGAATCACCACTAGTAGACAGAATAAGTCTTAGCAGTGATTCAATCACTTTTTCTTCACATTTATTTATGATCCCCCAAACTAGAACGTCTTCTTCCAAGGTATAACCACCCAACTCCATCCCAGCATCAGCTAGATCCAAAATATGGTCAGTAGCAATCAACAGTACTGATCCTAATTAATCAAACATGTGCCAGTCAGGCCTGACCTAGGCAGTAGTAGGTTGCTTCTGATAGATTATTACATCTGAACGGATCAACTTAATTAAACCAAAGAGGTACATCAGTCACACTGCAGGCCAGCTTCATACTTCTCAGCTGGGATGCAGAATCAAGGGAAAACAAAAGCCAGGAAATATGCTTTAGAAGCCCCCCAAAACCTGGAAGCTATAAATTAGCACGTGGAAAGCATGCTTTGGATACAACATACCAATTTTGTTTTGCTTACTCCCTTTGTAAAACACTTTGAGATTTACTGATGAAAAGTGCTACATAAGGATTATATACTATTATTAGACAATTATATATACCATGATCTATAAATACAGATACACCTCTACCCCGATATAACACTGTCCTCGGGAGTCAAAAAATCTTACTGAGTTATAGGTGAAACCGTGTTGAATCGAACTTGCTTTGATCCACCGGAGCGTGCAGCCCCGCCCCCCCAGAGTGCTGCTTTACCGCGTTATATCAGAATTCATGTTATAACGGGTCGCGTTATATCGGGGTAGAGGTGTATATAAAATCATGATATAAAATCATTGTGAAAGATTGACATTTTTATATGTTATACATAAAAAATTCAAACAATTGCCATGTTTCACCCTGCAGAACTTTAAAGAAGTTTAGCACCAAGACACAGAGCATGGACCACTAGTGATCTCTGGAACCCACGCAAGTATGCCATATTGAGATGACTGGTCACATGGTGCTGGCTCGTTCCATTTTCAACTTCTTCTACACTTGCCCAGCATGCCTAACTGCAAAAAGCAGCCAATGGAGGAGCCTGCTAGGTGTCTCCACTGGCAGGAGAGAAGCGAAACGAAAGGAGGCAACTGAGCAATATGTTCAAGGGAACAAAGGACTAAATGGTTTGCCAGCATGTCCAGGGAAGCAGAGGATGAGGGAACTAAGCATATGTCTACACTGCAACTGGGTGATGTGACTGTAGCACGTGACATATCCGAGCAAGCTAGATCGAAGGTAGTTTGAACAACAGCAGCAGTGAAGCCACAAAGCATGGGCAGCAGCTGCTCCACTAGGTACCCAGAGTCCTGAACAGGCGAGGCTAGCCTGTGCACTACCCCAGCTGCTGCAGCTTCACTGCAGTTGTTACTCAGGCTAGCATTAATCTAGCTAAGTCAAAGCTAGCTCATGTATATCTACACATGCTGCAATTACACTTGTGGACTCCTGTGTAGGCTACCCTAAGAGACAGAGAAGCATGTGCAAGGGAGCAGCAAAGAAACAGAGGAATAGAACATAGCTGCCTCCTCCCATATGAAAATAAGAGCAATAAAAGTGCAGCTAAACTTCCCCCAGCCCCTGGACCAAACAAACATACATATGCTCTCAGTCCACAGTTTGTTTTCTAGTATGTCCTCCATCACTGTCGCCATCCACACTACCTTCCCACTTGATGAAATGGGAAGTGGCTCTGGCACATTCAGCCCCCAGCTCCACCCCCACACCCCTTCACTGAAGAGAACTAGCAGCTCAGGTCCACCTTCCCTTCCTGAAAAGCAAAGTGCCACTGCCTGGACAACTTTGCTCCCTGTCTTCCACATGCCCCTCATAAGAAAGGATGAGCAAAACTTGGGCTGTGCTATTCAATGCGTCCCTCTTTCCGTCAAGGAAGGAGTCAGCAGCTCCCCATTCTATCACTCAGCCCACTCACCTGGCCAGAATTTCTATTTGCCCTGGACAATCTGATTTATCCAAACCCTGTGGACATTCATGTCACAGCTGTGGTTCTTGGAGCAGAGATAGCAGCTGCAGCCATGCCACCACCAGAGGTGACTACGGAACATTTAAAACTGGTTGAGGAAAATGAAGTTTTCTGAGAACTGGGCAGAAAGCCGGACAAAGAGAGCTTCTCTCCTTCTACCCTCACGTATTTCTGCTGAAAATTACAACTCTGCTGAACAAAATGGCCTTTGACAGGACTAGAAAAAAAAAGGAAAAAAATCTGGGCTACCCAGGAGTGTCAGGGCAAAGTCAGACAAGTTTCTGGGGGACTGACTTTTTTCGAAGTGGCTGAAGATTATCAACACTCAGGTAAAAGTTTTTCTTCATTCACCTACCAGATGCCAAGTTAAACTGTACTGCAAGTTTCTACCATCATTATGACTAATGCTGTCTGCATATATACTAAATTCACTACAAGCATTTTATTCCCTCACATTAGTGAGAAGGGGGAGAGGTCCAATTTTTATTTTCAAGTGTACAGTACAAGCTATATGATGTTCACAACCTCAGAAGAACTGTAAGACCCCGAGTTTTTAACTCTGCCTGTGTTGTGTTTCAGGTATTATAATAAGGAGTACTTCAGTGAAAACATTTTGAAGAGGCAGTGTGGTTAGGCAGATAGGGTACTGAACTGGGAGTCAGGAGACCGATTCTTTTTTCACCTCTACCTTCGACATTCTGCAACACAAAATTAGAGCACTGCATACAGACTTTTTTACTTTTATTGTTGGAAAAGGGGATTAAGTACAGTGATTTGATAAGGCATGTGGGAAATTAGGTACCAACATAAAGGACGTTCCTTAAAAGTAAGCAAGAGCTCTGGGATTCATCCTTGACAAACTGGGGAAGCCAGAGGTAGAGATAGCTATGTCCATGGAGAGGAGTGGCTGGATGAGTTCTGGTCAAGTTCCAGCTGAGCATCTGATTATTTAGAGCCTGGGGATCCGAAGTCTAGTTCTCTGCCGGAATGATTTACAAGACAAAAAACAAAACATACTCAGTTCAAATCACTTTTCCACTCTCTACCTGGAGGGGTTCAACAGTCATGTCCTCACCATCTGCCCTTAAATTCTTGGATACCAACATGCCCTAGAACAGGCACAGTTTGTGCATAACCAACCAACCAAATCCACAGTGCTTATAAGGCTTCAAAACTTTAACATCAGCTTCATTATGGATAGACTCAAATAAGAGGGCTCAACTGGCCTTCTCTGTATCATTTTGCCACATCTATCGTATCTCCTCTCTCAACTGAATAATTTCCATCTTGCCAATATCTCCTTGTATAGAGTCACACAACACCCTCCATCTGCTTCTATGCGCTTAAATTGTCATGATCTGTGCCTTTATTTCTGCCTTCTTCTGTCTTCCTCCCCTCCACTCAGATACATGAACAGAACACATTATTCAAGGTGAGAATGTGTTATCGACCTTGTGGAATGGCATAATGTTTAAATATTGCTCTTAAATCATTTTGAATGCTGCTCTGCTTTGAATACACAATAATTTAAACTGCTGTAAATGTACAGGATTTCTATGGAATATATTACTGCCACCAATTCATCTAAGAGTACTAAAAACTGATTTCCATCCCTAAAGAACCAAGAAAAACTCATCAGCTAAAAAGTGTGTATGTGTTTAACAATCTCAGCAGAACAATCTGCCTATCCTGGTTAGTTTAAGCTCCATTAATCTTACTGCAATCCCACAAAACAAAACAGTTTCCTTTAACAGCCAGATTCTTGACCTTGAGCTGTTCCGGTGTCAGAGTGGGGGGCTGGGGTGGGAAAGATGTTGACCAATCACAACCAAGAACTGCAGAATAAAAACATACAAAATAGCCAACAGAAAAAAAATCCTCTCCATGAAACACTACCATTTTCCCCTGCTACCATGGAAACTGGGACAGTTCACACTCATTATGTTTCACCCTCTCAAAACATTTAGTAGCTTACTTGCACAGAGAGTTAAAAAAAAAAGTCAGTAGCTGTGGAGACTATCAAGACTATGCCAAGACTATATAAAGGTTAATTGCCTCTAGCTCAGCAGTGATCCAGGACACCTATGCATTATAATATTAAATAAAAATAAACACAGAACAAACAGATAAGACGTGTAATCTATTAAATCTGAACAAAAAGTTAAGATACAGATTTTTTTTTTTTGCCAAGACTGTAGGTGTCTCATACTAAAAAATTGTTAACTTTTTGCTCTATCACAGTCCCCGTGAAAACTTGACTATAAATCCTTTTTCCTTACTAAATGCTTCCACCACACAAGTACATTTGGTTACAGTAGGATGGATTATGGTTGTTACATTTTAAAATATGTTTGGTAATTTAGAAGATTTACAGGACTTGTGCATAGAGATATGAGAAATGAGTCAAATTTCAAGGGACAGTGACAGATCTTCTTTTTACAGTATCCTTACTTGCATTTGTTATTATTTAAAAGACTGACAATGTGCTCAGAAGAATGCAAGATACAAAACAATGTCAGTGCCTTGCTATCTAAATGACAGCCCCAAATGGGACAAGCACTAGCAAGGCCAAGCAAAAGAGTGAACTGGAGAACTGTTTGAAGGTAACCTGGATCAAAATTACTGCAGGCCACTGCCTTATGTTGTACTAAAACAAACATTTCTGATGCCATTTATGTAACATGTAAACTGAATTTTAACTTTTTGCTGCTAGTTATTTAATGTTTGCACTGTTCTAAGACTGAATGAAAATGGAGTGACAAATTTTACTACATTTCTAGTTCTCACGCACTAGCACAATGCTGTAATAGCTGGTTTGCAAACACTGCGAGGGAAAATGAAGTTATCATTCAAAATACAGCACTAGTAATACTGAACTTTTAAACAAAGCAAAGTTTTGCCCCTAAACTATTGGAGAGTTTCCCTTTAAGTTCTGAGCCTACAGACACCAAAGATGTTTCTTCCTCTAACATTAAACCAGACCAAGGAAAACAACTTATTTTGCTTACTCGGTTTCTGGCAGACATCGAAAGTTCCTTGTTCATTGATATTATGTTTTCTTTTGTTCCTTTCTCCTCTATCCCACAGAGTTTCACTCAAATTTATGTAAACACGGTCATTTGCACTATTTACATAAACCAAACTCATTTTCATTGTTCGGGGTGGTTATTTTTTATCGCTGGGAGAGCTCTCCCCGCGGCGATAGAGCGTGTCTATGCTGCCCACGTCACAGCGCTGCCGCGGCCACACCGTAACGTGAGCACTGTAGACATACTCTTACACACAGGGAATTAAGCTGAATGTCAGACATTAAGGACTTGCCTACTCTTACAGTGAAGACACTGTCTACACCAATGGGAGAGCTTCTCCCACTGGCGAAAACTACCACCTCTCGGGGAGGTGGAATGCCATGTAAAACGGGAGAAGCCCTCCCGTCAACACAGAGCTGTCTATACCAGGAGTTAGGTCAGCATAACTATGTCGCTCTGGTGTGTGGATTTTCCATACCCCTGAGCAACACAGATGTACCAATGTAAATTGGTAATGTAGACCAGCGGTTCTCAAACTGTGGGTCAGGACCCCAAAGTGGGTTGCGACCCCATTTTAATGGGTCACCAGGGCTGGCTTAGACTTGCTGGGGCCCAAGCCAAAACCCAAGCCCCAACACCCGGGGCTAAAGCAGAAGCTGGGTATTGGGGCTCAGGTTACAGGCCCTGTCAAGGCTGATTCCCCACTCTGGCACTCTGAGTGCAGAAGGTGGGGGCCTGCAAGGATTCTAAAAATTAATACTGGCCACTCAAGGCTTATATTAAACTCCCAAGGTTACAGCTTTTCTCTGACCTTGGATTGGTAGATGCTGCCACCACCCCAGTGCAAAAACCCCTTTGAGAACCCAGGAAGGCGCACTTGGGAATTCCTTCCTGTGGAGTACCCTCAAGCCCTTTCACCCCCCCCTCCAGGGAAGAGCTAAGAAAGAAAACAAAGGAAATCAGCTGTTGCCACCAGCTAATTAAACAACATGTGCACAAACTTCTTAGGACACAAAAATCCAATCCTATTCTTAAAAAAGGTAAACTTTATTAAAACCAAAAAGAAAGAAAATACATTTGAAAACTCAAGACTATTTCTAGATTTTAAAAAGAATCATTTATAAGGATTAAGCATCAAAATAACTTTCTTGGGGTCCAGCTTAAAGGTTACAAGCAAAACAAAAGCATTTGGGGTTAGCACAGAGGAATCCAAAAGCCATGAAGAAATAAAAAGAAATAAACCTAACCGTGTTTTTCTAGACATTTCCTGATCTACTTACATATTTCGGGTTTCAAATGAGTAGTTTTAGGTATGATTTGATGATTTTTCATACCTGGCCCAAGCTTTTACAGCATAGCTGCAGCCCTGTCACTGCTTCTCCCTGAGAACAACAGACAGATAGACAAAGGGGAAGTTTTTTTCCAATTTTAAAAAGTTCTAGCCTTCCCATTGGCTCTTTTTGTCAGGTGCCCACTCCATTCTTTTTACCTATTCAGGGAGACTTTTTAACCCTTTACAGGTAAAGCAAGTAAAGAACAACTACTAAGGGGATTTTATAGCTAACTGGCTGACTGGGTGTCCATAAAAGGGAGCTACCTCCCCCTCTTCACTTATCACAGGCCCACTGGCTGGGTGAAGCCCTTGGGCTTTGGCTTTGGTCCACCCAGCCTCGGGTGGGGGGGGGGGCTTTGGCTTTGGCCCCCTCACCCTGGGCAGCGGGGCTCCGGCATCGGTCCCCTCTCCAGGGATCAAGTAGTAATTTTTGTTGCCAGAAGGGGGTTGCGGTGCAATGAAGTTTGAGAACCCCTGGTGTAGACCAAGCATAAGTCTTTCATGCAGATTTAGAAGGAGAATTTGCCCAAACTGGAAGGAGAATTTGCCCAATATATAGTTGTTTCCTGAATACCCACATCAAGCTATTCAAGATTGCCAAAGACAATACTCAAATCCCATATAGAAGTGATCACCATTTTCAGGCAAGTTATTTCTAGTGAAATTAAAGCATGGAGAGTTTATTATTCTGGAGAATTTGCCCATTAGTCAGTATTCACTGTATACACTGAAAGAAAAGGAGTACTTGTGGCACCTTAGAGACTAACAAATTTATTTGAGCATAAGCTTTCGTGAGCTACAGCTCACTTCATCGGATGCATTCAGTGGAAAATACAGTGGGGAGATTTATATACATAGAGAACATGAAACAATGGGTGTTACCATACACACTGTAACGAAAGTGATCACTTAAGGTGAGCTATTACCAGCAGGAGAGCCGAGGGGGGAAGGGAGGGGGAGAGAAAACCTTTTGTAGTGATAATCAAGGTGGACCATTTCCAGCAGTTGACAAGAATATTTGAGGAACGGTGAGGGGAGGAGGGGGGAAATAAACATGGGGAAATAGTTTTACTTTGTGTAATGACCCATCCACTCCCAGACTCTATTCAAGCCTAAGTTAATTGTATCCAGTTTGCAAATTAATTCCAATTCAGCAGTCTCTCGTTTGAGTCTGTTTTTGAAGTCTTTTTATTGAAGAATTGCCACTTTTACGTCTGTAATCAAGTGACCAGAGAGATTGAAGTGTTCTCCAGCTGGTTTTTGAATGTTATAATTCTTGACATCTTACTTGTGTCCATTTATTCTTTTACGTAGAGACTGTCCAGTTTGACCAATGTACATGGCAGAGGGGCTTTGCTGGCACATGATGGCATATATCACATTGGTAGATGTGCAGGTGAACGAGCCTCTGATAGTGTGGCTGATGTGATTAGGTCCTATGATGGTGTCTCCTGAACAGATATGTGGATACAGTTGGCAACAGGCTTCGTTGCAAGGATAGGTTCCTGGGTTAGTGGTTCTGCTGTGTGCTGTGTGGTTGCTGGTGAGTATTTGCTTCAGGTTGGGGGGCTGTCTGTAAGCAAGGACTGGCCTGTCTCCCAAGATTTGTGAGAGTGATGGGTCGTCCTTCAGGATCGGTTGTAGATCCTTGATGATGCGTTGGAGAGGTTTTAGTTGGGGGCTGAAGGTGATGGCTAGTGGCGTTCTGTTATTATCTTTGTTGGGCCTGTCCTGTAGTAGGTAACTTCTGGGTACTCTTCTGGCTCTGTCAATCTGTTTCTTCACATCAGCAGGTGGGTATTTTAGTTGTAAGAACACTTGATAGAGATCTTGTAGGTGTTTGTCTCTGTCTGAGGGGTTGGAGCAAATGCGGTTGTATGGTAGAGCTTGGCTGTAGACAATGGATCGTGTGGTTTGGTCTAGATGAAAGCTGGAGGCATGTAGGTAGGAATAGAGGTCAGCAGGTTTCCGGTATAGAGTGGTGTTTATGTGACCATCGCTTATTAGCACCATAGTGTCCAGGAAGTGGATCTCTTGTGTGGAGTGGTCCAGGCTGAGGTTGATGGTGGGATGGAAATTGTTGAAATCATGGTGGAATTCCTCAAGGGCTTCTTTTCCATGGATCCAGATGTTGAAGATGTCATCAGTCTAGCGCAAGTAGAGTAGGGGCATTAGGGGATGAGAGCTGAGGAAGCATTGTTCTAAGTCAGCCATAAAAATGTTGGCATACTGTGTGGCCATAGAATCATAGAATATCAGGGTTGGAAGGGACCTCAGGAGGTCATCTAGTCCAACCCCCTGCTCAAAGCAGGACCAATCCCCAACTAAATCATCCCAGCCAGGGCTTTGTCAAGCCTGACCTTAAAAACTTCTAAGGAAGGAGATTCCACCACCTCCATAGGTAACGCATTCCAGTGCTTCACCACCCTCCTAGTGAAAAGGTTTTTCCTAATATTCAACCTAAACCTCCTCCACAGCAACTTGAGCCCATTACTCCTTGTTCTGTCTTCTGCTACCACTGAGAACAGTCTAGATCCACCCTCTTTGGAACCCCCTTTCAGGAAGTTCAAAGCAGCTATCAAATCCCCCCTCATTCTTCTCTTCCGCAGACTAAACAATCCCAGTTCCCTCAGCCTCTCCTCATAAGTCATGTGTTCCAGTCCTCTAATCATTTTTGTTGCCCTCCACTGGACGCTTTCCAATTTTTTCACATCCTTCTTGTAGAGTGGGGCCCAAAACTGGACACAATACTCCAGATGAGGCCTCACCAATGTCGAATACAGGGGAACGATCACGTCCCTTGATCTCCTGGTAATGCCCCTACTTATACAGCCCAAAATGCCATTGGCCTTCTTGGCAACAACGGCACACTGTTGACTCATATCCAGCTTCTCGTCCACTGTAACCCCTAGGTCCCTTTTCTGTAGAACTGCTGCCTAGCCAATCGGTCCCTAGTCTGTAGCGATGCGGGTTCCCATAGCAGTGCCGCTGATTTGAAGGTATACATTGTCCCCAAATGTGAAATAGTTATGGGTGAGGACAAAGTCACAAAGTTCAGCCACCAGGTTTGCTGTGACATTATCGGGGATACTGTTCCTGACGGCTTGTAGTCCATCTTTGTGTGGAATGTTGGTGTAGAGGGCTTCTACATCCATAGTGGCCAGGATGGTGTTTTCAGTAAGATCACCGATGGATTGTAGTTTCCTCAGGAAGTCAGTGGTGTCTCGAAGATAGCTGGGAGTGCTGGTAGAGTAGGGCCTGAGGAGGGAGTCTACACAGCCAGACAATCCTGCTGTCAGGGTGCCAATGCCTGAGATGATGGGGCGTCCAGGATTTCCAGGTTTATGGATCTTGGGTAGTAGATAGAATATCCCACGTCGGGGTTCCAGGGGTGTGTCTGTGCGGATTTGTTCTTGTGTTTTTTCAGGGAGTTTCTTGAGCAAATTGAGTAGTTTCTTTTGGTAACCTTCAGTGGGACACTATTCAGGGGACACCATCATAGGGCCTAATCACATCAGCCATACTATCAGAGGCTCGTTCACCTGCACATCTACCAATGTGATATATGCCATCATGTGCCAGCAAAGCCCCTCTGCCATGTACATTGGTCAAACTGGACAGTCTCTACGTAAAAGAATAAATGGACACAAGTAAGATGTCAAGAATTATAACATTCAAAAACCAGCTGAAGAACACTTCAATCTCTCTGGTCACTTGATTACAGACGTAAAAGTGGCAATTCTTCAATAAAAAGACTTCAAAAACAGACTCAAACGAGAGACTGCTGAATTGGAATTAATTTGCAAACTGGATACAATTAACTTAGGCTTGAATAGAGACTGGAGTGGATGGGTCATTACACAAAGTAAAACTATTTCCCCATGTTTATTCTCCCTCTCCACCCCCCACCATTCCTCAAATGTTCTTGTCAACTGCTGGAAATGGTCCACCTTGATTGTCACTACAAAAGGTTTTCTTCTCCTCCCCCCCCTCCCCCCCGCTGGTAATAGCTCACCTTAAGTGATCACTTTCATTTCAGTGTGTATGGTAACACCTATTGTTTCATGTTCTCTATGTATATAAATCTCCCCACTGTATTTTCCACTGAATGCATCCGATGAAGTGAGCTGTAGCTCATGAAAGCTTATGCTCAAATAAATTTGTTAAGTCTCTAAGGTGCCACAAGTACTCCTTTTCTTTCTGCGAATACAGACTAACACGGCTGCTACTCTGAAACCTGTATACACTGAATTAGCTTTACATGCCTAGCTTCACAACCAAAAATTACTTCAATGTTTAGACCTACAAGAGTGACACTGTTGATTACCATAAGTCATAATGCTGTGCAACTACCTACTCAATATTCGTTACGCTGAGACCATCACAGCAGTTCAGCCCTGAAGAACTTTTTGTCAGTCAACTCCATCTCTAGGAAATCTCAACACTACTTCATCTTGTCACTTTTATAGAAGAGTTTTTCAAGTCAACCTGTAATAACCTTTTTCTTTAAGATGGAGAAGGTGCCTAGCATACTCAATTAACAGTAAGGATTTTTACTTATGTTCAAGAGCCTCCTGCCTCTTCCTCAACATGAAAGGCAGAGCCCTTATAACATAGCAACATAAGCATAGCATATGCAAGAGGTGACCTAGCCTTAAAGAAATGACTGATCACTTTTACCAAAGGACTTTGATTTGTGTTGATATTTGATACTTATTTTCCCAATGTGCACACGTATTTAAAAAAAACGTCCAACACGACACAAAAGATCACAGGAAATCTAGACATTTGCACATACTATTATTTGGGGGAACCTTGCTGTGATCATGCAGGAATGTTGTTTCAATTGGCTGCTATCATGTTCTCCTGTGTTTGGCTGCATCTGCTATGTATGAACAAACAATAGTTGTATATTTTAAAAGAGCTTTTTGTTGTTTTTCTGTTGGGGAGTTTAGTGCTTATGTAAAATGGCAGACTGACAACCCCAGAGACCGAAGTCTCCAGTTATTTTCAGAACAGATGGGTAACAGAAGTGTATGGTTTAGCTTCTCCCACAGCGTATCTCAGTCCTGTTCAGAAAAAAGTACCTGGAGAGGGGAGAAGATGCTCTGCATGCCCATTAATCCTTGACTTATCTGAGAAGACTGGCAACCAATTATAGAAGGCAAAGGCTTTATATCACAGAATGGATCCTCTTGTCCATCCAATCTCCCCTTAAAAATATTTTCATATGTATTTACTGGTCACCATTTGCCAAAAATTACCACACAGCAATACTGAGACACTACAGTTATCTCCTATTTTAAATAAAGGGAAAACTGTAGTATCCCAAATGTCACTGTGTGGTAAATGTTGGCAAACATTGACTTTTACTGGTTACCACTGTATCAGGATTCAGTAGAGCCCATGTTACTAGTATAACATGTCAATGTATAAAAATATATTTATATTTAGCCAGTCAATGTATAAAAATATATTTAGTACCATGACTTTTTTCTTTTTCTAATCCATTGATAAGCATTTCTAGTTAGGCACAAAGCAGAGTCTTTGTGATTGTTTAGTGGAAAAGTAGTATACCCGATTTGAAACTTTCCAACAGAAGACATGCAATCCAAAAGCACTAACTTTTGTTTTGTCTGTTTTTTCTACATTTTTTTCAAGTTTTTGATGTTGTTATATCACTATATTTATAGTAAACACTGTGATGGGGAAAGTCCCATCTGTAAGCAATTTCCATCATAAACATGATGCAATGTGCTTTGCACAATACGCTCACAAAAACAATACAACATCTTAAAGTCAATCAGGGCCATTTAGGCATAACATCAGCTGATCGAGCCCAGAGCTCAAAGAATTAGCTGGTCTGTGGTATTTTCCTATCAATCAGTCCACACTGTTTTGAGGGTGGTGATATTTTTCTAGGTAAAACATACCCATGAGTTCATATACATTAAGAGGGGGGAAATGACTACAATAAGGATGTGGCTTAAAGTAACAAAGCAAGGAAGTTTCAGATGAAATCTCTGATCCAGGACCAAGAGCTTTCTGACTTAAATGAGGGTATGTCTACACCAGAAAGGTAAGTCGACCTATATTAGGTTGACTTATAGCCACTGCAGTAATGCATGTCCACACTAACCAACTTGGGCTGGTGGTGCGCATCCTCACTCGGGGCTTCTCGTCTCCTGGGAAGTAGGTGGGAAGGCAGCCAGGGTTTCTTGCCCCCAGGGAGTGGGGTCCAGCTGTCCTGGCTTCTCTCTCAAACACCCACCCCACAGGGAGTCAGGCAGCCTTAACCATTTCTCAGCTCAAGGAGCTGTGAAATTGACAAGGCTGCCCGACTCCCGGTGGTCAGCGGGTGTGGTCCAGCCACAGCTCCCAGCAGGAAACAGGATCCAGCCGCCCAGCTCTCCAGAGGAACAGGGGGCAACTGGGTTCTAGCTGCCCAGCTTTCTTGTAAAGACAGCCAAGAGCTGATGTCTACACAGAAACAGTGTCACCCTAACTACAGCGACAAACCCCTCTTGTGGAGGTGGAGTTATTATGTTGGTGTCGTAGGGCACTTACATCGGTGGGAGGAAGGCTGTAGTGTGTACACTGACATAATTTAGTTGACATAAGTTGCCTATTAGTCTGTATGAGCAGATCATGAAGCCGGATCAGGGCTTTTGGCTACAACCCAATTCTCTATGTACTCTGATGTGTCTGAATTTTGCAAGGTTCTTGGAGTATAGTAGTCTTGCATGTGGAGTAAGGGGACTCAGTTCTGGAACAAGCAACAAGGGAAAAGACAAGACTAAGCAAAGCCTCACCATTTTCAAGATACCCACAGATGTCTTTGTCAGAGCCTTCCCGCAGTAAGAGAAGAAATAAAACATAAAATATAAGTTAAACAGATAAGAAGGACCAAACCAAAAACAAATGCTAACCCCACCCAGTGCTAAACCAGCTTCCTTAAACCTGTACAAACAGAAATTACTACAAAGTGCACGGTGGGTAATGCTTAGTCATTCTGAATTATTTGTCCAGCACTTAGAATATTACATTGGTAGGAATCGGGGGTTGGGGGGGAGACAGATAGTATTACACCTAAGCATAATGGCATGACACAAGAATATGATGATGCTTTTACATCAATATTTTTATTTTACTTGTAAACAGCTTTAAGCACACACTCCCTCATTTAAATGCCAAAGCTTGAAGAAGAATCTCTAGACAAAGATTAAGAATCTAGTACTGTATTACAAGCAGGGCTTCAGAAAACCTTTCAAAGTTCAGCTTGAAGGTCACACTGTTCCAAAAGATGTGATTAAACCCTTCCCCCATCTAGAACTAGAGCTGCTCCTAAATAAAGGAGTTGCTTTAATAGTTAAAACATCAGCCATTCTTAGTTACTGTTTTCCCTAATAATCTTACTTTACAAGTTACTATAGGAAATCTCTCATTTTGTAAGCTTGCATGGAAATTAAAGCAAAGTCTATCTGTTAGCGCTCAGTGAAGAAGACCCAACAGACTCAAAATCTTGCTCTTGTACTATAAATGACAAAGTAAGTTTGGATATTATCAAACAAGAAATACAATGGGTAGCAAATACAACTATGCTGGCATCAGCGTAGTCAAGTGCATCAGTCATATAGACAAATAAAATTTATTTCAGTGTACTGCAAGTCTCTGAAGAGAAATAGCACGGTATAACTTTATTTTGTATAGGGCTTTTCCTACAAACGTCAAACCAAAATGCTTTATATTGAGCGCGATAGCTACCATCTTATCAAAGGTCAGGGGATTGAATCAAGGACTTCAAAGATCAAAGCATAAGTCTCTATAGTTTGATCTAAAGAGCCAATATCTGTAGCTTGAGAGCTGTAACAGACTCCCATCCCTCTGTGGATGGGCACAGAGAGAGAGAGAGAGATGTAACACATTGAGCAACAGGTTACATTAGAGATAGACAATTTCTCTTTAACTGTACTGTTTCAATTCTAGACAGTTTTTAAAAGACCAAAAAGTAAATTTCAGATTTAAAAATTTTATTAAAGCTAATGTTAAAAAAATTATATAATACATAGGTTGAGAAAAGAGTGTCTCTACATCTGGGTATAGTGCTTAGATTATCCAGAAATACAATTTTTTTTTAAAAGTCATATGATACATAAAGTACATAATCAGCAATAACCCACATTTAGGTGAATAGATTTGACAATACAGTTTAGATATTCGAATCAGAATACTCGGGTGCATCACTCATGAAAAGTTGTACAGAAATTTAGTTGTAGAAAGCAAAATATATCAATGAGTGGAGATTGTCCCTCAGTAATTGAGAACGAGGTAGGTTGTCCACTTAGAAAATACAATCCATAAGGAAAGTATTTCAGTTACTTACACCTAACCCTCTCCCAGCCCATTTGTGTTTTACAATTACATTTTCCTGTTTAAAAATGTTTCTCTCCCCCATGTTTCTGTGCAAAAACATAAACAGAAAGAGAAACTGACATGAAACAAATTGTTGTAAAATGAATAAAGAAAAAAATAGAGAATAAATGTCCCCACCCCAGTCTTTCTAAAAGATTATATACTTACCTCTTAGCTTTACCTATAATTTGAACAATTTTTAAACTGAAGGTGTTATTTTAAGGAATAAATAATAGTAGAGGGAGAAAGAAATTAAGTATTTGCAAAAGAGTATCTCCTTTTAACTCAGCTGAAAAGCTGTAAAGTGTCAATGAAGCAGACATGCACAGTAAGGCTGACCCAGGTGGCAGGAGCTACAAAGCACATGGCTCTCAGACCCAAAGTAGGTAGATTGCATGGAGGGAGAAAGTGCAGCTATAAAAGCCCTATAAATTAAGGGTACTTAGAGAAGTAGTTTATGATAGCATTTCACATGAGGCACGAAGTATAGCAGTAGTTAAATGTTGAAGTAAAACAGAGGCTTCTGACACAAGCAAAAGCTGTTTATTACAACTGTACCCCATGAATATTATTCACCATGAAAATCATGCACAATAAAAACATATTTTTCCTTCCCCTTGAGTGTTTGAAAGTGCTCTACTGCTGGCATCCTACGGCTTGTCTACACTGCGATGTTGTCGCCAAAACTTTTGTCTTTCAGGGGTACTGTAGGGAGCCAGGGTGACTCCCCTCCAAACCAGAGGATAAAGAGCCAGCCTCTCAGCCTGAGTGGGCGGGGCCAGGCCAAGCTTCTGCCAATCCCCGGAAGGGGAAGGGTGGGACAGGAAGTACAAAGGGCGGGGCCCTCTGCCCAGTGAAGAGAGCACCAGGGAGGGAGACGGACACAGGCTGCTCCCTCGCGATCCTGCTGCTGACCCAGGCGAAGCCCTGGGCAAGGAGGAGCCTGACTGGGAGGAAGGCCTGTGGCAACCAGGGCTGCCAGCCGCTGAATATCCAGAGGACCTGGAGGGGCCAGCGTGAGTCCGATACCGAGGGGGAGCGGGAGTGGCCCGCAGCGGAATACCCGGACGAGATGGAGGGACCGGAGCAACCCGCCTGAGAGACCGGGTAGGAAGTAGCCCAGGGGCCGAACTACACCGTGGGGTGGGTGTGTTTGGTCAGCGGGCGCAGACGGCCCCGCTGACCCAGCGGCGGGACTTTCGCCTCCCGCCACTGTCAGGGCCCTGGGCTGAAACGCAGTGGAGTTGGGTGGGCCTGCATTCCCCTATCCCGGTGCTCCCCTGCCTGAGGGGCGCGCCACTGACTCGTGTCGGCACACCTTCCCCGCTAATTCCCCAACGCCTGGAAGGCGTGGCTGAGGCCTGCCAGGGAGACCATAGCTCTCCATCGCCCTTAGGGGCTCGGAGGACCGACCGACACCTGTCACAAGTACTTAAAAAAGTCCCCCCACGAAAGACAAAAGTTTTGCCGATGCAAGCAGCAGTGTGAACGCGGCTTTGTTGGCAGGAGCGCTGTCCTGCCGACAAAGTTTATGCCGCTCGCAGGGCTGGAAGTATTTTGTCGGCAAAAGCAATAGGATGAAATTTAATAGTGAAAAGTGCAAGGTCATGCATTTAGGGATTAACAACAAGAATTTTTGTTATAAACTGGGGACGCATCACTTGGAGGTAACAGAGGAGAACGACCTCGGAGTATTGGTTGATCACAGGATGACTATGAGCCGCCAATGTGATATGGCCGTGAAAAAAGCTAACGCGGTCTTGGGATGCATCAGGCGAGGTATTTCCAGTAGAGATAAGGCGGTGTTAGTATCGTTATACAAGGCACTGGTGAGACCTCATCTGGAATATTGTGTGCAGTTCTGGTCTCCCATGTTTAAGAAGGATGAATTCAAACTGGAACAGGTACAGAGAAGGGCTACTAGGATGATCCGAGGAATGGAAACCTGTTTTATGAAAGGAGACTCAAAGAGCTTGGCTTGTTTAGCCTAACCAAAAGAAGGCTGAGAGGAGATATGATTCCTGTCTATAAATATATCAGAGGGATAAATACCATGGAGGGAGAAGAATTATTTAAGCTCAGTACCAATGTGGACACAAGAACAAATGGATATAAACTGGACATCGGGAAGTTTAGACTTGAAATTAGATAAAAGGCTCAGAGGAGTGAAGTTCTGGAACAGCCTTCCAAGGGAAGCACTGGGGGCAAAAGACATATCTGGCTTCAAGACTAAGCTTGATAAGTTTATGGAAGGGATGATATGATGGGATAGCCTAATTTTGGCAATTAATTGATCTTCAACTATTAGCGGTAGATATGTCCAATGGCCTGTGATGGGATGTTAGATGAGGTGGGATCTGAGTTACTACAGAGAATTCTTTCCTGGGTGTCTGGCTGGTGAGTCTTGCCCACATGCTCAGGGTTTAGCTGATCGCCACATTTGGGGTCGGGAAGGAATTTTCCTCCAGGGCAGATTGGCAAAGGCCCTGGGGGGGGGGGGGCGTTTCTGCCTTCCTCTGCAGCGTGGGGCATCGGTCACTTGCTGGAGGATTCTCTGCACCTCGAAGTCTTTAAACCACAATTTGAGGACTTCAACAGCTAAGACATAGGTTAGAGGTTTGTACAGGAGTGGGTGGGTAAGATTCTGTAGCCTGCATTGGGCAGGAGGTCAGACTAGACTATCATAATGGTCCCTTCTGACCTTAAAGTCCATGATTCTTAAAATACCGATAGAGAGCATTCTCACACGCGAACTTTCAGTGATAAGGCTGTATCGACAAAGCCTTGTCACTGAAAGCTGCGTAGTGTAGACAAGCCCTTAAAGCCATTAAAATAACAGTCGTGGTGGAGCTTAGGTGAGTAACTGTCTGAAAGCATGGCCTAAATGGATAAAGACAGACGTCACTGACAACTTCACTGATGAAGTCGGTATCATTTATGAGGGGATAAAATTCAGGCTAAGATTTTCAAAGCTGCACTGGGGAATTTGGACAACCAATTCCCATTAATTGTAATGGACAGGCATCTTTGAAAGTCTCAGTGTTTGGGTTGTGAGTGGCTGCAATTCTTCCAATCATATCGGTGGTCTAATAAGTAAAACTATTCTCACACTTATTATTTTTCCACTGTCATGATCTTGCCTACACTGGCTTCACAATTGCTCATTTAAACCAAAGGAAAAGGAATCAATTAGCTCTCCCTAGAGGATATACTGGGTTTGAATCTAGATTACTCATAAGCTTTCCAGGGGAAGAGAATAACTCACAAAGTTATCCCACATAATGGTTACGACCAACTGTAAATTTTCATTGTGAACTGGAATAACTAGCAGTTCTCCAGAGTGGAAATGTTGGTTCCCACTAAATAGGGTTTCTCGTTAACTTTTTTTTTAATGCGACTGTGGGGAAAACAAACAATATATTGTTATGGTCACAATATGGTGAAATATCCCTATTAGGAATAATTGTAGAAACATTGCATGAATCTAGGAGAATAAATTAACATCATTAATGCCTAGACATTATTTGAATTTTGACAGGACTGCTTTGAGTTTAGTGCTGTCAATGGGAGTGTCCAGTTAAATACAATGCATCAGAACTGATGCTAGCCTGAAGATTGAAAGCCCATTTATTGTAAGGCCCTGATCCTGCAATCAGATTGACCCATATTGACTCCAGGGGATAGATCACTAGAAGATTACCTGTTCTGTTCATTCCCTCTGAAGCACATGGCATTGGCCACTTTTGGAAGACAGGATACTGGGCTAGATGGATCTCTGGTCTGACCCAGTGTAGCCATTCTTATGTTCTTATACAGTGACTATAAGCAGGTGGAATTCATTAGAGGCCTGTTATTTGTACAGGTAATGCAATTCCAAATCAAACAGTATTACAGAATGGTACCTGTACAGACATTGATAGCATCTTCTCACATCAGAATCTCTATGAACTAAGTTCAGCTGATGAGCACCCCCATTTCTCCCCACCTCTGGTTACAGGGTGCCAGAGCAAAGATTCTTCTGAGCTGGGAACACAACAAGACATTTTCATCACCACCATATCAACGCTACATTACAAATGGGCCCCAGAGGCCTGACTGCACCAATTAATGATCTCACTTCAACTGATTCAAAAGAATTTTAATATTTGCACAGCCCTAGGAGCTATAAAAATTGCTCTAACTATCCATTAATATTAAAAAGAAAAGAAAACCCTAAATGACATTTTCCTCTTAGCAGAGATATTATGGGCAAAAAAAAAAATTACATTACTGTAATGTAATGATTGAGATATTAAGCACACAGAAGCCAGATTAAATTTACCATAGCAGCCTTAATTCCAGTGTGGATTCTTCAAAGTGGTCTTTGTTTAGCCTGATGTTGAATGAGATATTCTGTAGTCTTCACTTGCTGCTATAAATCTACTTGCAGTACACCTTTGTGTCACTATTTTCACTGTTTCCTAAGTATAACTTTTTGTGAATATGATGTGAGGAAACTCAACTTTAAAAGAGGAGGGTGGGATTCCCTCCAGTTTAAGAGACTAGAATGGTTCCTCCCCCACATTCATTCTTCCTTGTATCTCTTAAGAGGCTTTGATTTCAGTGTTAAGGTACTTCTACTCTTCCATAAGCAGGAGCAGAAAAGATGGGATTCCTACAGACAGAGCAGTAATAGTATCGTAGTAATGATCCTGATTCCGGGGGAGATTTTTCAAAGGCACAAAGAAGAGTTGGGTGTCCAATTCCCATGGAAAATCAAGTCAATCAGAGCTGGATGCATAACTCCACTTTGTGCCTCTGAAAATCTTCCCCCTTTTAACTATCTTCATATGCTAGAGAGTTAGCTACCCTATAGCCAGGAAGAAATGTCTTCTAGATATTAGAAAGTGTATCATATACCATTAACAGACTTCTATAACTGTGCCAGATTCTATTGATGTGAAGAACACTTTAGAGTGGTAACAGGCTTACTATGCATCAGAATTAAGGATACATCTCCTCTGCAATCAGGAAGCATGACTGCAGTATGTGTAGACATATCTGAGCTAGCTTTGATGTAGCTAGATCAAAGCTAGCTCAAGTAACAAAAGCAGTGAAGCTGAGGCAGCATGGGCAGCAGCAACATGGAGTACGTACCCTGGACAGACAGCACTAGCCTGTGCAGCCGCCTCTGCTTCTGTATCTTCACTGCTAACGTTACTTGAATTAGCTTTGACTTGCATGTTTAAAAATGCTATAGCTGCACCTCCTCATTGCAGCATAGACACACCCTAAGAGCCATATCCTGTCCCCAAGGGAGTCCATGGCATAACTCCTACAGATTTCAGTGGGAACAGAATGTAGCCTTAGCTACTTAAACATAATTAGAGGCCTGATGCCCAACTTTAACATGAAGCATGGATGTTGATAAACTGGAGAGGGTTCAGAGAAGAGACAAGTACAATCAAAGGATTAGACAACATGCCTTATTGTGACTCAATGAGCTCAATCTATTTAGCTTAACAAAGAGACGGTTAAGGGGTGACTTGATTACAGGCTATAAGTATCTACGTCGGGAACAAATATTTAATAATGGACCCTTCAATCTAGCAGAGAAAGGTATAACAGGATCCAATGGATGGAAGCTGAAGCTAGACAAATTCAGACTGGAAATAAGGCATAGATTTTTAAAAGTGGGCGGAATTAACCATTGGAACAAGTCGTGGTGGATTCTCCATCATTCACAATTTTTATATTAAGATTTGATATTTTTGATATTTTTTCTAAAAGTTATGATCTAGGAATTATTTTGGGGGAAGTTCTATGGCCTGTGTTATACGTGGGGCTTACCAAATTCACAGCCATGAAAAACGCATCACAGACAGTAAAATCTAGTCTCCCCCTGTGAAATCTGGTCTTTTGTGTGCTTTTACCCTATATTATACAGATTTCACAAGGGAGACCAGTGTTTCTCAAATTGGGGGTCCTGACCCAAATTAGGGGCCTTTTGGGGGGGATCGCAAGGTTATTGAGGTGGGGGGGTCACAGTATCCCCACCCTTACTTCTGCGCTGCCTTCAGAGCTGGGTGGCCAGAGAGCAGCGGCTGTTGGCCGGGCACCCAGCTCTGAAGACAGAGCCCCATCAGCAGCAGCACAGAAGTAAGCGTGGCGATACCATCCCATGCCATCTTTACTTCTGCGCTGCTGCTGGCAGCGGCTCTGCTTCAGAGCTGGGCTCCCGGCTAGCGGCCGCTGCTCTCCAGCTGCCCAACTCGGAAGGCAGCGCCACTGCCAGCAGCAGCACAGAAGTAAGGGTAGCAGTACCACAACCCCCCTCTACAACAACCTTGTGATGCCCCCATAACTCCTTTTTGGGTCAGGACCCCTACAATTACAACACTGTAAAATTTCAGATTGAAATAGCTGAAATCATGGAATTTACAATTTTTTAAATCCTATGACCATGAAATTAACCAAAATGGAGTGTGAATTTGGTAGGGCCCTAGTTATATAGGAGGTCAGACTAGATTATCACAGTATTCCCTTCTGGTCTTGGAATCTATGAAACTAGTGCCATCAATTCCTGCTTGTTATAAGTAATAAGAAAACTTAGTTGAGTTTATCTAATTTAGATTTCTGAAATAAACACATTTCTGTTTTTCAAACCAAACTACATTTAAGCAGGCTTTTAAAGAAGGCTTTGTTTTAGTACAGCAACAGACTCATGAAATATGGAATGAGTGTGTTTAAAAAAATTTCTACTGCATCAGAGGTAGACTTATACAAGACTTTAGCTCTGAGATGTAAGGAAATTATCAATTAAAAGTTAAGAACCACTGGAAATATGAGAAAACAACTAGATGGCACTATTTGAGACATCTAGAGTTAACTAAAATTGTCTAGGATTTTGTCCGCTTTTGTAATTATAAAGGCCAAAATGTAATCAGCTGCAAAAAACAAAGTCACAACCTCTCCCATTCTAACTCAAGTTATGCAAATCATGTCTTTCTGATGAAAATATTGTACAATTGAGATCTGTTTATATAAAATATGAAATCAAGCAGCTTATGAGCATGGAAACATTTGCATTTCAAAGCTGTGTTTAACCAACAACAAAAGAGTCACAATCTTCCTTGAAATATTTCCCCAAACAAGATGCAGTGGAAAAACATCTAACCAGTTACTCCTGCATTTCATCCCCAAGGTGACACAGATGAGAAATTTCTATATTCTCTCTCTCCTAACCAGTTTAAACAAAAACAAAAAACCCACAACAGATTACATACTAGTAGCTACATTTCACATAGCAAACAGTTTTTATAACGTTTACTCTGTAAAGCTGCACTACTATTGAAGATTTTTCAGTTAGCATTCCATCAATAATCTACATTTAGGTGCCTCCCATCACCACTTGTATAACAATTTCATTTAAGAATCCTAGCTTTCGCCATAATATTATAACTTAATTACCTACAATCCTAAGATAAATGCTTTCTGAAAAAGCAAACAAAAAAACTAGCACGAATAACCCCTAGCGCTTTCTTCTTCCCCCCTCCTTCCTTGTTCTGTCTTCTTCCATTCCAATCCTCTCCCTCTACATGATCTGAAGATTCCCCTCCTGTGTTGTGCCATTTTATTGTCTGTGTAATTCAGAAGATGACCCCACAAGGGAGAGACGTGGTCTTATTTTTCTGTCTGCAAGGTGCCATGCATATCTACGGAACTATATAAATAACATTCTTCTTTCCAATTTTAGATTATATTCTCTAAAAAATAACCCCCATTTCTTTTAGAAAGAGTATGGACAATAGTGGTGATGGTGACAGAAGCGATGGACATCTGCAGTGTCTTCTGTTGTGCTGTGTAACTTCACTTCTTGTTGTCTCCCTCATTGCTCTCCACAATGGTTTAAACATTTTCCAATCAAAACAAAACCATTAACAAAAATCATACCATTTTTAGCTTCCACATAACTTTAAAATAGCCCACAGAACTAGTCTTCCCATCATCTCTTCTCTACCCACTTGTATCTGAAATCCTCCATAGTAGTATAGAATCCCTTCTAGCCCTACTTTTCTATGATTCTATACACATCCTCAAATCTGCTTCCTCTTTCAGTCAATAGCTCCCTCTAGCTACAAAATAAAAGAAAATTTAATAAGCGCTAAAGAATAGCTGAGACTTTTTTAACAAAACAGCATTTCCCCTCAGTAACAGATATTTCTTTATACAGATTGTTTTCTATACATCCTTCATCCTCGTGTCTTCTTTTCCCTATACTTGCTTCTCCCTTTTTAAGCAGTAAAGTATTACTTGATTACAAAAAACCAAAGCTTCCCAAAGGATAACCC
Source organism: Lepidochelys olivacea (assembly GCF_965140295.1). NCBI lineage: Eukaryota > Metazoa > Chordata > Testudines > Cheloniidae > Lepidochelys > Lepidochelys olivacea. The sequence continues at coordinate 134,219,015 of NC_140411.1, read as the reverse complement.
AAGGGGGCAAATGAGCCATGAGTGTCCCAAGATGCAGCTGTCCATGCAAGTTAGGTGCAACCTTCAAAACTCCTGGTAAGTTGCTCTTTTTGTCATAATTTTGCACATCTGTTTTCCAAATATAGGAGGGAAGAGGGGCAAAATGGGAAAATATTCCTTACTGAAGGAAATGCATTAGTATATGACATATATGAATAAAACCATGTGACCCACAAAACATGTAATGGCTAAGTCAAATCCTGGTTTCTCCACTACACGGTTTTGAGAATACATCAATGATAGTTGAACCACACCAACTTCCACATGAAAGAGTGCTCCAGCAGCATCAGGAAGCTGGGAAGAATGGATCATTACTGTAACGCATGGTCACCTGACAGAACAGGGACAACTAACCAGGCAAACTTAAGATTGTCCATTCTTTTCCATGGAATCAGGAGATCCCCTTATCCTCTATTCCTTGTTCTCCTGGACAGTATGGTCCTGTTCCTCCTCCTCTGCTAGCTGTCATGTCATGTGTAAACTAACATGTTAAAAGACTACCTATATTCCTAGTGTAGAGATGCCCACATGGAAAACACATCACATGAGGTTTCTTCCTCAAACTTGACCAGCAACTGCTTTTCGCTTCTAATTCAAGGACATTTTAGATACAAACATTACAAAAATCCTTTGAAGTACTCCTACATGTGAACATATATACTGCATAACAGAGTCATATCATAAAGATTGCTGTTGTAGCTATGTTGGTTCCAGGAGACAAGAGAGACAAGGTGGGTGAGGTGATATATTTTATTGGACCAACTTCTGTTGGTGAGAGAGAAGTTTGAGCTTACACGGAGCTCTTCATCAGGTCCTTAAACTTGTCTCTTTCACCAACAGAAGTTGGCCCAATAAAAGATATTACCTCACCCACATTATCTCTCCAATATCATAAAGATAGCTAAAGTGAAATATTTTAGAAGACAATGAATCCATAATCTTTCTTAGAATCCAAAATCAAAGATTTAGAGTAGACACAATAGGGCAATGCAGTTTCACTTCAGGAGGTCTGGCTTCACATCTGAATATGATGGGAAACCCAGACTTGTACATCAGGGGTGTTACTCACTTCATCTCATGACTGATACAACTCTAAGAAACTCTTAGCAAAGCCTGTAATGTTTACATCGTCTCTAAAGTTAGTGCTGGTAGGGCATGACGCTGCAAGATGGTAAGGACTTCCTGAAAGGTGCCCGGCATCCTCAATTCCTATTTAAGTCAACTGGAGTTCAGTGTGATTTGCTCTTTGCAGGGTCAAGCCACTTGTCTCCCATGTATCTTCAGGCCCACAAATAACAAAAAACACCCTACAACATCCAATTATTTTTATCAGCAGAAGTTTGGGTCCAGATTTTAAAAGTGCTTTCTCAGCACCCAAAACTGGGGCCAGATTTTCAGAAGAGCCCACCTCTCATTTAGGCTGAAGTGGGCAAAGAAATTTGTTCATGACCCCATAGAGTTTCCCATTCTCAGATCCAAACACTCACCATGACCTGGTGTACAGGTTTCAAAAGATGCTGCTGGGTTGGGCACATCCACAAAAAAAAACATTTTTGCATGATATTTGTATAAGATCATGAGTAAAATGGTACATTTGCAAGAAGTGCTGCTGTTTCCTTTACTGCAAAACCATGTTTTGGAAATACCACCCTGAAGCACTATAATACATCACTTCAAAAGAGTTATGAGTAACTCTAAACTGCTAATAAAAGAATGTGGCCATAAAATTAGCATGAGTAACATGTTAAGCATTTTTAAGCATTAGTTGCACCAGCACTAGTAGTATTCATTAGTGTACGTCAGGAGGAACACTGCAACGTTATGTGTATATCTAGCTAGTAGTAAAAGAAAAATATGCGAGGGTTCTTCATCATTTTCCAAGTCAAAACCAGCCAAATCATATTTACATCTAACAAAGTATTTTATATGAGAAATAAAACAGCATCTACACAAAAGACAGAACATTCAAAACCATCTGTGGCCTTCAAAATCCCTTTACAAGGGCTTAAGACAATTTGGTTTTCCTCCAGAGTGGAAGAGAACAGTGTCATAGTTGTAGTTTTTAGAATAGCAGTGGGTACTACACTTTCATTTACAAACAACCCAAACCTTCTCTGCCATTCCCCATTCAAAGAATACTTTCTTACTTGGCTCATCAAGAGTTCAGTATCACAAGCAATCCATCACTGAGTGAAGGCACTACAGGCTGCAGAACAGAAGGTTTAGAACCAGGATCTGGAATGAGTCAGAACCAACCAGGATCTGGAATGAGTCAGAACCTGTCTTTCCAAAAAGAAAGAAGCAGAGAATTTAAAAACCATGTACATTTTAGGAAGGCTAAACTTTTATTTTATAAATTATCACTGGGGCTTGGATATATTTATACACAACATCGAGATGTTAATTTAGAATTAAGGTTGCAGCAGTGCACTTTCAATCCAATGCAGAATTAGGGCAATATCCATGGAACCAGAATTTTCATTTAATAATAATTAGATCTCTAGCCCTTATGGTTGCAGTTAACCTCTTCCAACCATGAGCCAAACGGAACTGATGTAGTGATGTCTGCCTGAGTCTGCAGGCAGCTCCATTGCCTTTGCTGCTAAATCAGAGTTTTGATAATGTGTAGGTAACTGATAATTGCAGTTGTTCGGAATCTTGTGGAAGCTGTTACAAGAATCAGGTAAATTTCTATGATGCTGCTGGAGGAGCAATGAGCTGCAGCAGGGGCCGTAAATGGAGAGTCTGACAACGGTAACTATTTGTATTACCATAGCATCTGCAGCCAGCATTATTGATCAGGACATTATTATGCTAGGTGCTTTATAAAACACAGAACAAAGAGATGGTCCTGGTCCCTGGCCCTAGGATTCAAAATTGAGGCCGAGAGGGAGTCAGACTAGTGGGAACAACTTCCCATCATAGGAACCAAAAGTCTGGTAAAGGAGGGAGTAGCAGAAACCTACCTATCCCCCTAACACTGGGGTTGTAAGGTAGGAGGGGAAATGAAATAACTGTCCATCTCTCTTCCAGAATCCAGAGGGATGAGAGTGTGCATGTTCACAAAGAAGATTGGGAGGAGAATGCTGCAATTTATCAGACTGTTATTTATCAAAGTCGGATACAAAATCTGGAGACCTGAGTAAGGTCCAGGGGCTGCACCGCTCTAATAGAAATCCCCATACTTCCCACCCCTCCCTTTTCAACAAATGAGGACTGAGAGGTTTTTGCTTTGCTGGGCATTGCCCTTGAACCCTGGGTCTCCCCCAGCTTTCAAAATGGTCTTTGGTTAGTAGGTTCAGTCCTCAGACTATGACACATCTGTCAAAATATTCAAGCCCTATGTTTGAGTGGACAGGCATGAATAAGTAGGCAGGAGAGGTTAAAGAGGTAGTTTAGAAAAATATGAAGTGAAGATAAAGAAATTTTAGGGAGAAGTAGGAAGAGGCAGAAAGTACAGAGAAAGAGGAAACAACAAACGTTATGTCGTGAAATAACAGTACAGCCCAGTCCAGTTTCTAGGACTTGGGATTTGTATCCCTATTGATTGATTGTCCCATTGTTCCTCTCCAATAAAAAGTATTCTCTCATGAGTTCCCACGGAGTCTCTTCAATATAAATCTACGCCACAATACCTGTGACCCAATCTGTCCCTTTCATATAATTTACGTAGCCAGTGTTTCACAGTTTCTCGTTGACTTTTGTCAGGCATCATCAGGATTCAGAAATACTTGTTATTTCAAGATCCTCTTCCATTGCCACACATCCTAGTTCATGGTGGGTTTGCTTTTAAGCTTCATATATTCTTATACAGATGTTTATAGTTTTATTTTTGGCCATGTGCCTACTTCTATTTAATTCCCCATTGCTTTTCTGGTATTTACTGGAGAAATGATGGGATTATACAGTTTTGGGTAGTAAGGCATTCTGCACTGTACCTTACTCTTCAGAGTCATATGAAACCTATTAACGGGGCTTTCCCATTTTATCTGCTGCCTTACACAAAATACTCTTCTACCTTTGAAGGCCTGACCTGGGTTTTTTAAACAAGAACTCTCTGGTTAAACTAGATGTAGAGGACTGATAGTGTGGTTGAACTCTGATGGGAAAACTCCCTCCTAGCTAACACTTGTAATCCTTAGTCAACAACTGTGTTTTTCACGCAAAATGCTGATATCATTATCTTGTTACGCTGAGGTGACCAAAGCTAAAATATAATTCTGGAAACTTTCACTAAATTGTTTTTTGAACACATTAACAATAAAGATAGAGTTTTGAATTTTCTAAAAAACTTTACCCAAAGTTGTACACATTGTTGGAAGAGAGAAAATAAATTTGCTTTCAAAGACAAAGTATAGCTAATTTTATGTAGCCTAGGGTTACAAGCACTTGCTTTTCTTTCACTAATCCACTATACAAAGCTGATCCACAGACTTGGTAAAAAATTTCTGAATTTCAAAACTGATGAAATTTAAAAAGTTGGAAAAAATTCAAAATATATGTATATTTTGCAAACCTTCCCTTTCCTCCATTTTTTGCCAAACCACTTTCAATAACTCATCATAAAAAGTGGATCACCTTCCATCTTTGAGTCTGTTTGCTATATTGAACTTTATCGGGTTTTGATTAAAGCTCTGCAAACCTTACAGAACTGACTAACCCATCACAATTGTAGTACTATCCTTTAAAGATCCAATCACAATATTAGCTTTTGTGTAACTTTTAAAAGACTGCAAACTTTTTTTTACAGAAACAATGGGATAAAATTCTGACCTCGCTAAAATCAAGGGCAAAAATTCTCACAGGTTTCAGCAGGGACAGGATTTTTCCCAACATATTCCAAATGGACCCTCACCTCATCCATAATCCAAAGTCAAAAACTGGCTCAAAAGACTGAGAACAAGTTCACTTTGATATAAATTAACAACTACAAAGCATATACAAATTCATGAAACAACAGAAATCAATTCAGCTGTTGTTTTTACCTGATATATTTGAAGAAAGTGTTAATGAAACTGCATATATCATGAATAACGCTACATTTTAGTCACGGGTATTTTTAGTCACAGATATTTTTGGGAGCTCTGGGGGTGGTGCCTGCAGGCAGAGGCAGAATGCAGAGCTGCCTGGCCATGCTTCTGCCTAGGAGCTGAGCGCGGGGATGTTGCTGCTTCCGGGTAGCCCCCTAGTAGTGCCCCCCACAGCCCGCCTCACCCCATCCTGTGCCCCAACCCCCTGCCCTCTCTCACACCCCAACTCCGCTGGGGGGTGGGGGGGTGGGGAGCACGGTGGCCCAAGACTGCACCAGCAGCAGCCAGTGCAACTGGTGCAGGGGCTGCCTGAGCTGCCCCTGAGCCAGGCACACCGGCCGCTGCAGAAGTCACAGAATCCACCACCTCTGTGACAAACTCACAGCCTTAATCATGAAGTGTACACTGAGTAAGAGTTCCGCTGAACTGCTCGGGCCTGTCTCAAGTTTCTGTAATGAATAAGCCACAGATCTAGGGTCATGCGCATGACGACACAAAGCACACCTTAAGAAAAGGACAAGAATACATAGAAAGGAGCATAGCCCACAAGAAAAGCACCTAATAACTTATTGCGAGAACTCAAGAGCAATGAGGTAATACCTGCTCACTGACAACAAGCTGGTTATATCCTTCTAATCTATTCATGACTAAAAAGTGGGTGTGGGAAAGAACAAGTGAATGGGAAGTGAAGTTTAAACACATGCAGCTAATGTGGCAAACACATTGCAAAGACACATATACTGTCACATATAATGAGTAAAGAAAAAAACCCAAACGTTACCAAAAAAAAACCAAAAACCCAAAACACACAATCGTAACATTCAGCTAGTTAACAACATATTTTAGAGACTAACAAATTTAACGAAAGCTTATGCTCAAATAAATTTGTTAGTCTCTAAGGTGCCACAAGTCCTTTTCTTTTTGTGGATACAGACTAACACGGCTGCTACTCTGAAACATATTTTAGCAACCCTGTGATAACTTATTACTGCTACCAGAAGGCTGTTTCTTTTTAAATTTTTTCTGTCTATAATTGGTACCATTACTGTAACAGGATATATTTGAGAATCATGTTAGAATAGTGGCAACAGACACAAGGCAAAACTATCTTTATTACATTGATAGAGAACTTAAATAATAAATTGATATGTTCAAAGCTGCCTAGGGGATTTAGCCACACAATTTCTATAAGTGGGAACTGTGTGGCTAGTTCCTCTGGCTGGCTTTGTGTTTTTACTTGATTGTTTATTTTAAAGAACCAATGGTTGATCGGGCCAGGTACCTATACATAACTGAGTGTGTTGAGCGTAGAGGGAGGAGGAAAGCAAGGCAACAGCAACAAGTGTATCCAAAAGTGTTCCTTTTTGCTGGTGACAAATAGGATTCTTTCACACAACGTGAGTTCTACTGTATCATTTTAAAACAGTGACAGGTGCGAAGGACAAAAAATATTACGTGTTGTTTCAGTGTTACACACACCGTTTATAAAACTACATCCACATCAGCCAAAGCAGAACCCTGTGACTTCTGAGAAGAGGGAACGTTTAACCTCTCTTCTGAGCCAAGCCTAAAGATGAATTCCTGTGAGTCACAAGCCATTTTATTCATTCTCTCTTATCTCAGCCCTCCTGCTGGCACAACGTGAAGAACTAGAATACATTTCTAGTTATGTTTTCGCCATCGGTTTAATACATTACAAGATACTGTCTTGTGGAAAAGTTTCTAATGTTACCATGACTGTTCGAGACATTTAGGTAAGAAAACCTTCGCCATGTAAATCAAGGCAGAGCTGTTTAAATGACACCGTGGATAGACAAACCAAAGTAACACTCGTTCTATTTAACATAAGACATTCTGCACTCTTCTGTGTAGAAGCTCTCGCAGAAAAGAGAATTCCAATAGGGCATTAAGCTCCTTCCTTACCTGAAGTACCAATGGGGACCTCATAGGAGGACAGGGGAACCAACTCAGCTTTTCCAGATTATTTGAGCCCAAGCCACAGGGGGGGCAGAGAGCAAAAAGGTAAGCCCCAAACCATATTCACTTGCATTGCTTTCCCCTTCACGCTGTGGAATCCCCTGTATTACACTATTATTATACCATCTAGGAGCCCATTGTGCTAGGCACTGTACAAACACAGATCAAAGACAGTCCCTGCCCAAAGAGCTTACAGTGGAAGTGTAAGACAAGAAACAGATCGATATAGACAGATGGGGGAGTACAAGGAAATGGTGAGATAATATTGGTCAGCATGATAGGCAGCACACCAGCTGCCTAACCATTGTCAAGCTTTTTGTAGGCATTGCGGCAAAGGAGAGTTTTAAAGAGGGATCTGAAGAACAACAAAGGGGTAGATTCTAGGGCAAGCCACTCAGCCAGGCTTAAGAGAAACAGCACAGTAAATAAGAGCTATGTGTAGCTCAAAATCTTGTCTCTTTTATCAACAGAGATTGGTCCAATAAAGGATATTACCTCACCCACCTTGTCTCTCTCTAAACCTCTAAGATGGCATGAGGGGGAAAGGAGTCCAGGAGAGCTGGCTGCATTTTAAAGAATCCTTATTGAGGTTACAGGGACAAACCATCCCGATGTGTAGAAAGAATAGTAAATATGGCAGGCGACCAGCTTGGCTTAACAGTGAAATCCTTGCTGATCTTAAACACAAAAAAGAAGCTTACAAGAAGTGGAAAATTGGACAAATGACCAGGGAAGAGTATAAAAATATTGCTCAGGCATGCAGGAGTGAAAGCAGGAAGGCCAAATCACACTTGGAGTTGCAGCTAGCAAGAAATGTTAAGAGAAACAAGAAGGGTTTCTTCAGATATGTTAGCAACAAGAAGAAAGTCAAGGAAAATGTGGGGCCCTTACTGAATGAGGGAGGCAACCTAGTGACAGAGGATGTGGAAAAAGCTAATGTACTCAATGCTTTTTTTGCCTCTGTCTTCACGAACAAGTTCAGCTCCCAGACTACTGTACTGGGCAGCACAGCATGGGGAGGAGGTGACCACCCCTCTGTGGAGAAAGAAGCGGTTCGGGACTATTTAGAAAAGCTGGACAAGCACAAATCCATGGGGCCGAATGCGCTGCATCCGAGAGTGCTAAAGGAGTTGGTAGATGTGATTGCAGAGCCACTGGCCATTATCTTTGAAAACTCATGGCGAGCGGAGGAGGTCCCGGACAACTGGAAAAAGATTAATGTAGTGTCCATCTTTAAAAAAGGGAAGGAGGAGGACCCGGGGAACTACAGGCCAGTCAGCCTCACCTCAGTCCCTGGAAAAATCATGGAGCAAGTCCTCAAGGAATCAATTCTGAAGCACTTAGAGGAGAGGAAAGTGATCAGGAACAGTCAGCATGGATTCACCAAGGGCAAGTCATGCCTGACTAACCTAATTGCCTTCTATGACGAGATAACTAGCTCTGTGGATGAGGGGAAAGCAGTGGACATGTTGTTCCTTGATTTTAACAAAGCTTTTGACATGGTCTCCCACAGTATTCTTGCCAGCAAGTTAAAGTAGTATGGGCTGGATGAATGGACGATAAGGTGGATAGAAAGCTGGCTAGATTGTTGGGCTCAACTGGTAGTGATCAATGGCTCCATGTCTAGTTGGCAGCCGGTATCAAGTGGAGTGCTCCAAGGGTCGGTCCTGGGGCCGGTTTTGTTCAATATCTTCATTAATGATCTGGAGGATGGCGTGGATTGCACCCTCAGCAAGTTTGCAGATGACACTAAACTGAGAGGAGTGGTAGATACGCTGGAGGGGAGGGATAGGATACAGAGGGACCTAGACAAATTCAAGGATTGGGCCAAAAGAAATGTCATGAGGTTCAACAAGGACAAGTGCAGAGTCCTGCACCTAGGACGGAAGAATCCTATGCACTGCTACAGACTAGGGACCGAGCGGCTAGGCAGCAGTTCTGCAGAAAAGGACCTAGGGGTTACAGTGGACGAGAAGCTGAATATGAGTCAACAGTGTGTCCTTATTGCCAAGAAGGCCAATGGCATTTTGGGATGTATAAGTAGGGGCACTGCCAGCAGGTCGAGGGACGTGATCGTTCCCCTCTATTCTACATTGGTGAGGCCTCATCTGGAGTACTGTGTCCAATTTTGGACCCCACACTACAAGAAGGATGTGAAAAAATTGGAAAACGTCCAGCGGAGGGCAACAAAAATTATTAGGGGACTGGAACACATGACTTATGAGGAGAGGCTGAGGGAACTGGGATTGTTTAGTCTGCGGAAGAGAAGAATTAGGGGGGGATATGACAGCTGCTTTCAACTACCTGAAAGGGGGTTCCAAAGAGGATGGATCTAGACTGTTTTCAGTGGTACCAGATGACAGAGCAAGGAGTAATGGTCTCAAGTTGCAGTGGGGGAGGTTTAGGTTGGATATTTGGAAAAACGTTTTCACTAGGAATGTGCTGAAACACTGGAATGCGTTACCTAGGGAGGTGGTGGAATCTCCTTCCTTAGAGGTTTTTAAGGTTAGGCTTGACGAAGCCCTGGCTGGGATGATTTAGTTGGGGTTGGTCCTGCTTTGAGCAGGGGGTTGGACTCCTGAGGTCCCTTCCAACCCTGATATTCTATGATTCTACGGCAAACTTCTGCCTACTGAGAAAAACAGCTAGAAAAATAACCCCCACCTCCCACCAACAAGATACTACTTTGTCCATGTTCAGAATCTTCATTATAACATGTAAATAATCCCTAAAAATGCTGTAAAGCTGGAGAGCGGTACACACAAATATAGCATTTTAGGGAAGGTTTGATTTAGGTACTATCCCAAATAGTAGCCCCACTCTAAGGAGTGAATCAAGGGTTTAAAGAGAATTATGAGGCATGAAGTATTTCAGATGTGATTCTATGGATTCAACTACTGGTTTTTATAGTTTACTGCTTTTTCCTAGAGATGAGGTTATGTAAATGAACAAATATAGCTGACGATCTTTAGGAGGAAGTGGTCTGAAGCCAATACAGGCTCTGCTCCTCCATGCATTTCCATCAACAAAGAATGAAAAGCTCACTAGCTAGAGAACATATTGAACTCTGTGCTAGAGCACAATATTAACAACCTGTGAATCAGTTATTTACCTTAGTGGTCCTTTTTCTGCGCAAATATAGCATTTTACCCACTAATATAAAGTTAGATTTATAGTTACTAGCAAATCTGCACTTTATTTTGGAAAAGTATTACTGGTAAGTGTTTGTTTCAACAAAAAGCCTTAATTATAATAAACAGAGTCTTGGTCTCTCTTTTCCAAAGGACACATACATGCTAAAACTCACAAAAACAAGATTTCAGTATCCTGTGTGTTAGGGGACAGGATTCATTTTTTTAAAAATTTCTATACGTACATACAAAAACCCAAGATCAACCAAGCCAAATCCTTGGCACATATATTCTTGATTTTTTCACCTAGCTGTAGTGTCAATCAATGAGCCATTTAGCCAGCTTGTCAAATGACTAATTTGCACAAAATGATGAAATGATTGGTTTATACTTGAGGAAACAGAAAAGTCTCTCTACAGATTTCTGTACAAATGGATAGCCATTAGTCTGAAAAAGAACTCTGATATACTTGAACCATTAAACAATAGTAATTATTTACATCATGTCTTTAAAGCGACAGGATTCAAAAATTCTTTATAAAAAACAGCAGTCACTTCTGCCACTGCTGAAATGCAGCTACTTTTGAAATGAAATAGCTCTACATAACCATTTGAGACAGAAAATATGGAAGAATTCTGTTGTCTAGTTAGAACAGAGGAATTTTACATCAAATGTAGATATTCAAATTAAGGTTTGCCCGTTACACTTATTCTTTGTATTTTCATAGCACTCAGGAGCGCCAGTCATGAATCAGGACCCATTGTACTAGGCACAGAATACTAGGCACTAGAATACTAGGCACTAGGCACTGTACTAGGCACAGTTTTTGTTATAAACACAGAACAAATCAAAACACCAGGCACGCACCCCCATTAGAAAAGTATTGTGTAATTTTTAATGGAAAAAAAGTAGTCAGGACTCAGTCTGCTCCTGATCTGAAAGGTGACATCTCCAGCTGAAGCTTTGCTTCATCACTGATTCAGAGGGAAGAGTTTCACCTACTGAATCAGCAACACTTCTTGCAACACCCCAGGTTTCACTTGGAGGTCTCTCATCCAAATATGAACCAGGCCCAACCTTGATTAGTCTGCAGTGAGATCATAGCTGGAGGAGGTATGGCTGCAGGCACTTGTTAAAGCAATCTTTTAAGTAGTATCAGCATTACAATACATCAAACTCTAAGCATACACTGCAAATGTTTCACATATATTATCAGTAAAGTTATCTTGATCATGTTAATTCCAGCATGATTTGTTAATCTTTACATGTTGTTAGTATTGCAAATGAACTGAATTCCAAATTGATATTTTCTACCCATCCCCCACATCCAAAGCTGGGAATGATAGGTACGTTTTCTGCATATTATCAAAAAGACATTTTAAAAAAGAGAAAGTTAACTATATTTAAAGCTAGCTAGCTGTCAAAGAGATTATTTTCAAAGGTTCACCCATGACAATATTGAGGTTTTCATTATTAAATTCAGTGTTCGCTTGCTTCATTCAAAAAAAAGAAAATGAGATAGTTAAAAGTCACACCTATACCGTGAGCAATGGTTCAGGTCAAGTAAAGATTCTGCAAGTTGCTATAAAAAGTCAATCCGCTTCCTCAAGGATCAAAGTTACCATAATAGGCAAAAATAAATTGCCTTTGGGGCAAATTTTTGGAATGCGCTAGAAGACATGCACAGAGCTCTGGAAGAAATACAAAGCATAATGCTATTACTTTTTAATGTATAGATTTGCAAAACCAGATTGAAAATCCCTACTTTTCTTTCAGGAGTAAGATTTTATTGTCAAGTGAGGATACTAAAACCAAGACACTGAAAAAAATACATTTAAGTATTAGTCAACAATGCAGTTGCATATGGGTGGGGTAAGTTTCAGAAGACCGACTATGTTCAAGACCTGAACAAGCTGTATCATGTACCATTTTTGTTCATGATCATTGCATAAAAAAAAAAAAATAAAAAAAAATCACCCCACACACACACTGTGTGGTGGGTGAACTCAGACGTGTGCTCCTGAATTACGTAGTTAGAACCTTAAGTTTTCTGTTTCAGTTGCAGGGTAAGAAGAAATATTGAAATGAGCCAGCTTAATCACCCAATTAAGTGGGATACTCTAGTAGTACTGTTATTCGGTATTAGTAAGATGACTCTAGTTTGACCTTTCTTTGCATGTTGGATGAGTAAAATACTTCCTGCACCCAACATTCCAATGTTTATGGCACACATACTTATCTCCCTACTGAGATTTAAACATAGATTTTCTTCAGTTTAGCATGCTTTTCCCTTAGTGCATTCTGGTAACTTGGTAGATATTAAATTGACTAAATTTCAGTTTAACAAAGAAAATCAGGAGTAGTTTTAGAAATTACCTTTGCCCGAGAGTCTCCCTACTCTTTTAATGGGGTTTTCGGAAAAAAAATATTTCTATTTTTAATCTTGATGTATTTTTAAGCCACCTGTGTCCCTTTATGGAGTAGTTGTCCTGTATATGGTACGGAAAAATAGGGAAGCAGACATTTAGGCCACAAAATTTTTCCATGTGATAGAAGGGTACAACTCCCATGGACGTATTGGTCATCCTTGGTTCTCAAACACCCAAAGCTTGGGACATACACGCAAAGGCTCCAAACGCTTAAGCAGATATGTATCTTTGCTTATGAGAACTATCCTATTACATGAGCAACGTTATGGATGTGCGTCTTTGCAGAATCATGCCCTTGTCTGCAGCACAATGTGAGAACCTTCAGAATAGGAACCACTTCAGCTTCCAGGAGTGAGACTCAAACATAGTAACAACAAGTCCCCTTCTTTGGGATCCTGAAATTTCTGAGGTCTTGGGCCCTAAAACTAAAGGTACATGGTTGGAGGCAAGGTACATGGTTGACAGACACTCACTTTTTTGTTTAGATAAGCCCTAATTTGGGAAGTCCAGAATACGTAGACTTGTAAACCCATACAGAGAGAGAAAAACCCTACTTAGTATGACAATAACAATAGAAAAGTTCTTGCTCTGGGATGTTCAAGGATTTGCTGACCTCTCACATTCTTTATGTACTTGGAAAATAGGGACAGGCAAAATGTCCCTGGAGCTGGCAGACCAAGAGCTGTATTTCTCCCATACCAAAGCTTCAGAAAAATATATTTTGACTTTTTCTTTGTGTGTGTGGCGGGGGGAGTAATGCACAAACACTAAGGGTCTGTTTTTGTTTTTTGCTTGCATAATAACACAACTGCCTTCATGGTTTTTAAACCATCAGTTAGATCCTAATGTAGTTGTTTGTTTAAGAAAACACAAGGGAATTCTTGGGTCAAAACATATACCACAATTGTCAATTTCTTAGAAAACACATAATAATGCATCCTTGACAAGTAAGTAATGTGTGCATAATAAACTGAAATATACATGATCTAGAATAGTGAAACTCAGCATACACATACATAAACACACTTTTTACCCAAGAGACTTTCCTTTCTCTCATACAACATGTTTAATCACGTTCCGTGGGAACTTTTGATTTAAACCAGATTTAAAATACTATGCTAAATAAATATTTTGTAAAATTAACAAAATCCCCATGGAAAACTCAGCATCAGGGCAATGAGTGCTAGCCTTTACTTTGAATTTTCCTGGGTTGTGTCAGAACTTTAATACAATACAATAATATAAAAGCCAGAAGTAATTTCCACTATGGATGGTGGGGGGAAATGTTCCTTCATTCCACTCATTTTCTCAACATTTCAATGGTCATTCAGAATGATCTGAAAGGTTTCTGAGGGGGAGAAAAAGAAAATAAAAAGCAACAAACCCTTTTCTAGAAGTTTAAACCAGCAACATTTTTAACGTTGTAAAGCTGAGGTGCTGTAGCCAAAAAACAGCTATTAGGTACAGCCTTGTAAATGGGTTTAACAAAAAGAACGGTTTCTCTGAACATACATAACTGTAAAAAGAAAAGGAGTACTTGTGGCACCTTAGAGACTAACCAATTTATTAGAGCATAAGCTTTGGTGAGCTACAGCTCACTTCCTCAGATGCACCTGAGGAAGTGAGCTGTAGCTCACGAAAGCTTATGCTCTAATAAATTGGTTAGTCTCTAAGGTGCCACAAGTACTCCTTTTCTTTTTGCAAATACAGACTAACACGGCTGTTACTCTGAAACCATACATAACTGTGTAATGAAATGTCAAACGAAACCCTGCCAAATATATATATAGCAGGATTGATGTATACAATTGAAGAGTATTGTAGTGTTCAGATACAATTACATGCTTCACTATAAAAAATTAAATAAGTGGTGAATAAACTAAAACTACAGAAGTATAGCTAACGCACGTGTGCCCCTAGGTTTACCTTTCCAACAAGCAATAGAACACAACAGCCTAATAGTTAAGGGAGTTTATTGCTTTGTTTATTTACATTCTCACCCGCCCCCTCCCCCACTCCCCAACGTTGTCCTTCTATTACAGGTGCAGGCCAGTGCTAAAGAGGAGAAATGAGACAAGAAAACAGCAGTACACAACTGGGGAGAGGGGAACTGTACCCTTCGGCCAAGGAACTATTAGAAGGTTAAGGAAATTATGAACCCATGATGTGATCAAGCAGGAACTACGAGCAACAGGCAAATGTCTTCCACTGAAGCAACAAACTAGAAAACTCCAGCCGAGAAAGATCCCCCTTCACGGGCACACTGCAATTCACATTAAGACCAAGAGCAACAAAAAAATGGCAAGCGACATAAATTATCATGCACTTGTCTCAAAATCGTTGAGCAACGTTCAAGCTTCCAAGTCGTGATCAGGATACGAGAAGCTTGTTAAAGTCACTGCTACCGTTTTCAGCAAGAGTCGATACAAGTATAGTGTTCCCATTCATTATGCCAGCCTATTGTTTGGATCGTGTAAAGACTATATAGATATGGTTAACCTGAGAGATGGGGGAAAGGAGAGATTACATACAACGAAAGATAAGAAAAACTGGGGGGGGGGGGGCGGACGTGTCAGGTAACAGCCCTCGCTCTCCTGCACAGGTATCTTACCTTGGTGATGATGAGAGGTTCCCCATGCTCTCTTCCTCCTTTTAAGGTGAAGCCCCAAGGAGCCCCTCCAGTCAGCAACACTTCCACCAATTTGCACCCATCCCCTCCCCTCTGCTCCACCACCATCATCATCTGCCCCTGATCCACAAACACTGCATTCAGCCGGGGATCTTTGTCTGGAAATCTCTCCGGTCCGCCTCTGAACTCCACGTTCTCCATGGCGCTGCCGAGCTGCTGCTGCAGCTACTCTAAAGGCAGGCTCCTGCCCAAATGTCCCAGCTCCTTCCTAGCCGGATCCAGCGTGCTGCGGCTGACCTAGGAACCACATACCTAACAAGAGTTTCAAGCGTGGTCCCATGGGGGTGGGGAGCGATCCACCCCTGCACGCCTCTTCCTCTTGATCCCGCTTGAATGTTGCAAGCCTGGAGGCCACAAGCGGAGGGGAAGAGCTGGGGGGAGGGGGGTTTGCGAAACTGCTCTGTGCCCAAACTTGTGGGCACTTGGCAGCCCCGAGGCAGGCAGGCAGAGTTCACCCAGGCACTGCAATGGGCTTGTCCGCAGCTGGAGGAGGGAGAAGCGGCTGCGATCTCCCTCCTTTGGCTCCCCCCCCGGGGAGGGGGGGGGCAAATCCTGCAGAACAGGGAGCAAAGTCACAGTGGGATTAGCAACTCCCCCCTATGGCGGGGGTCACCCGGGCGCTCACACAAGCCGGGGGGGAGGAAGGAGGACCCAGGCCAGGACCCCGCAGTGGGACGAGGGGGGGGCCGGACAAAGGCGGGCGCCGGGCAGCAGCCGCGAGAGGACAGCGCAGCGGCTTGCCCGGGCAGGAAGCGCGGGTCATCAGCGGCCCCCGGCGCCCTCTCCGGCACACACGGGGCGGCTCCCCACCCCGGGCTGGGGTCGCATCCCCCGCCGGGCAAGCAGCCGTGACCGGGAGCAACCCCCAGCGGCTGCACCCGCCGCCGCCGCCGCCTCCCCCCCTCCGGCTTTCCCAGCGCTAGAGCAGCAGGGCCGGGAGGAGGGGGCGGCAGCTGCTCCTTTCCTCAGCCTCCCCCCGCCCCCCCCGGGCAGCCGGCTGGCGCGCCTCTTCCCCGCCCTGCGCCGTGCGCGGCCTCTGTGGCGGGGCGGGAAGGGTTAACTGCTTTGTGTGCGGGGTCGCGTCCCCACGCCCCGGCCCCCTGGCGGGGCGGGCGGCGGTTCTGCTCGGTCCCGCTCTCGCCCCCGCTCCTTCCACCCTCATTTGTTGCCCTCCCCGGAGCGCATCCCCTACCTGGCAGGCGGGAGGAGCCTCGGCCCGGCTCCCGCGCCCCTCCCGGGCCCTCTAGTGGCCGCCAGCGAGACAAGCCGGCCAGGGGCTCGGGCCGGCTCCCGGTGTAGCCGCGGCCCAAAATGCCCTTGGGCATCTCCCGGTGGAAGCAGGAGCTGGCCCCCACTTTGCAGGTATCCCAGGGGTAGCCCTGTTAGTCTGTATCCTCAAAAACAAGGAGGAGTCGGAGGGCACTTTAAAGACTAACAGATTTATTTGGGCATAAACTTTCGTGGGTAAAAAAACCCACTCCACTTGCACCTGAAGAAGTGGGAGTTTCCCCCAGGAAAGCGTGTGCCCAAATAAATCTGTTAGTCTTTAAGGTGCCGCCGGACTCCTCGCTTTGCAAGGTGGCTGAATGGCCATAGACCTGCTGCACCGGCTTGCCTTTCCCTCCAGGCGTTAGAGTAACAGCCCTGTTAGTCTGTATTCGCAAAAAGAAAAGGAGTACTTGTGGACCAACCAATTTATTTGAGCATAAGCTTTCGTGAACTACAGCTCCCTTCATCAGATGCATACTGTGGAAAGTACAGAAGATCTTTTTATACACACAAACCATGAAAAAATGGGTGTTTACCACTACAAAAGGTTTTCTCTCCCTCCCCCCCCCCCCCCCATCCCACTCTCTTGCTGGTAACAGCTTATCTAAAGTGATCACTCTCCTTACAATGTGTATGATAATCAAGTTGGGTCATTTCCAGCACAAATCCAGGTTTTCTCCCCACCCTCCACAAACCCACTCTCCTGTTGGTAATAGCTTATCTAAACTTTAGCTACTTGCCTCAGGTCCTATAGTTATGTGTATTGGGGCAGCAGCTAGGTGACCTAATCATGGAGCAGAGCCCAATTGAGCTGGGGGGGTGGGAAACTGTCCATAAATTACATAATACATTTTTGGTGATTTTTCAAGACCCACCCCCTTGTAACACTGAAGCAAATAGTCATGGAGCCCACCCATTCCCCCTTATGCAGTACACAATTTATGGACAGCCCCTTGACACTGACCAAACACAGCACAAAAAGACACCACTTTCCCCAAAGATCTTACAATCTAAGTATAAGAGGAGGCAATGTCTGGTTACAGACAGATGGGGCAGTACAGGAAAACAATGAGAAAATACTGGTCAATGCGCTAAGCAGCGGTCTCAGTTTTCTATAGGCATCACAGCAAAGGCGATTTGAGGGAGGAAAATAATACAGCAGAATGCAACATTCTTTACAAAGGCAGACAAATATAATTTTATGGGTAGGCAAGGCACTCTGTTTTCATGTTTTATTTTGTTAAATAGTTCCCTGGAATTTATTGGTGTTTGTTCAAAACAATTAAAGTTGTGTGCATATTGGTGCATAAAATTAAGTTAATAGTTTTCTGGGTAAATAGTGGGAGAAAGGAGCACAGGGAAAAAAGCAACAAAGAGAAAGGTAAGTGTACAGCTACACAGCAAAAAAAAAAAAAAAAAATTCCCATGGTAGCAAGTCTGAGAGCCTGGATCAACTGAGCTCTGAGGCGATGGGCAAGGGTCTCAGTGTTTGGACTCCAGTCTGAACCCAAAAGTCCAAATAGCTATTGTTAGCCCTGTAATCTGAGCCCTGCCAGTCCAAGTCAGTTGACCTAAACTCTGAGGTTTGCTGCTGTGGGATTATTTTTTTTTAGCTGTGTAGTGTTCCCCTAAGATTATTGAAAGTAAAAGCAGATAAATGCCATAGTTTATTTGCACATCTCTTTGTGTGTGCGTATACAGTAGCTTCTGCTACATTTCCTTACTTTAGTAGACAGCCTGGCATTTACACTTAGACTAATTTATTATTAACATAAACACAATTTCCTAATGTAATGTATTGGATTTTCTTAACATAATCAATATTTTCATGTACTTAAGTGGTCGAAAATTAAGGTGAAAATCGGTGGAAAACTAATAGCTTTTGTAAATTTTCTTTAAAAATAGGTAAAAACCAAAAACAAAGAGCCGTCTTAGGAAACAGATGCAGAATTTGGGACTTGCCCAGTGTCACAAGTGAGTTCGGACTAGATCCACAAGGGAACTTAGGTATTGGAACGCTGAGCATGCCTACCGAATCAGGCCCACATTCAAGATAGGTGGAGGAATGCCTATTTTCCCCTTGCTTTATGGATTGTTCTGGGGCTTCGGCATGAAATCGGCATCCAGATGCATAGAGTGAGACAGCAGTGCACATGCCCAGAGGCAGCAATTTAGGCTCTGAGATAAGTGTTTGCTGTAAAAGTTAGGTGGTGAGTGAGCTTTGACACCAACAGTGTTAGGCAGCAGCCAAACAAGGGTATGGGGTTCTCAGTGGTGCCTAAAACTGAGATTTGGGTGCCTAAATCACCTAAATCACTGTAGGTGTTTTTATGATAGTACTATACTCATCCATCTGATTATATATTTATTTAATCATTCTCACTGTTTTTATGATAAAGGCAGAGGTGGATTTACCATGAAACAAATCTCATCTGACGACCTGCTCCTGAGTCGCAGCCGGCAGCGCAGTAGGGCTCAGGCAGGCAGGCTGCCTGCATTCCGTGGCCGGCGGCCCCATGTCATTCCTGGAAACGGCTGGCTGCTGGCTTGTCTCTGCATGCCCCAGGCCAGGGGGCAGCAGCTCCATGCACTTCCTCCTGCCCCAGGCAGCGCACGGAGAGCCGCTGCTCCCCTCCCCCAAAGGGGCACGCAGAGACATGCCAGCACCAGCACAGCAGGGCTAAGGTGACTCCCTGCCCACACTGCCTCCCTCCCTCTGTGCCGCGCCGCTCCCAGAAGCTGCTAGCATGTCCCTGCAACCCCTGGGGGTGTCTCCGTGCATTGCCACCGCCCCGAGTGCCGACTCTGCAGCTCCCATTGGCCGGGAACTGCAGCCAATGGGAGCAGTGGTGGCAGCACCTGTGGGCAGCGGCTCACAGAGACCCCCTGGCCCACCAGCCTAGGAGCCGCTGCCAGAGGGATGTGCCGGTCACTTTGGGAGCCATGCCGCCCAAGGTAAACGCCACCATCTGACTCCTCCTGCACCCCAACCCCCTACTCCAGCCCAGAGCCCACACCCCACAAGCAAACTTCCTCCCAGAGCCTGCACCCCTCACCCCCTCCCACACGCCAACCCCTTGCCCCAGCCCAGAGCCTGCACCCAGCACCCTCTCCTGCACCCCAACCTCCTGCCCCAATCAAGGTATTTCACTTTATTTTCATTTACTTCCTATTACTTATAATATAGGAGGAGGATGAAGGAAAAAAAGAATGAAAAATGGGGAGAAGATAAGAGAGAATGTTCTTTTTCTTGGCTGGGTCCCCAGTGGGAGGGCCGAAAATGAAGCTGCACACAGGGCCCCACAAACTGTAAATCCGCCACTGGATAAAGGACATTTACTAACAAAAGTAGGATGTTGTCACCACTATGAAAGAGTTTAAGAACCTCTGTTCTGTGCACTGTGCATACAGAAACTGTAACATAGAAACTATAAATATAGCAAGACATAGATCAGTTACAGGAGACTTTAGGAGAAAACAAATATACCAGTTAATGGTGGCACTCTCTAGAACCCAAATCTGTCAATTATTGTTCTAGTGAGTCTTTATGTGGGTGCTCAATTTGTTTCATTTGTTTTTCTGTGGTCATCAGCTCTGAATTAAATGACATTTTTCTGCTATCTTCTCTGATAGTCTTAACATTGGAAAGCAAAGAATTTCCTGCCTTCGCCAAGAGACTCATATTTTAATTTCTTCATATATCTAAGTTTTATCTGCCGTCCCAAATCAAGAAGGCATACAGCTTCAGTTGAATGGGAGTTGGCCTCAGTGCCTCTTGTTATATCAGTCTGATTCAGTCCCACATCTCTCATAATGCTCTGTAAAATCTCCTATTCACTGTGGGTAGAAGCACCAAAACTTGTTGGAGATTTTTATCAGTCCTCTTCCATTGTTTGCATTAGCATAGTGCCTACGAACCCTAGACATGGAGCAGGACTCCATTTTGCTTGGCACTGTGCAAACCCAGAATAAAAAGATGGACACTACTGGAGTTTACAATCTGACTAGATATGAACTTCAGTTTGACTTCCTCCAAACCATACCTTGATAACAAAGTCTTCATTCATCACAATAACATAATAATACCAAGACACCCAGTGAATCATCCAGTTTTCTCCCCAGGCAGTTCTTTTCTCTTACAAATTTTGCTTGACTGAGTATAAAAGATCTTATTGATTTAAGGTAAAAGTGACAGATGTATCAGGACGTCAAAGTAATTTAGCAACTAAGTTTACACTGTCTCTCGTACTAATGAGAGAAAGGATGCAGCTATCACCAAACGTGATATATTATTGCCACTTAAAACTATACATACACATACAGCAAAATAGTAAGATATATTTTCCCTTTTAACTATAGCAGTCACTACTTGCATTCACTATCGTAATAAACCTGTGCATTCAATCAGAGAAGGCAAGCAGGAAATAAGAAAGAAAGGTAAGGAGAACAAATGGTCTTCCTCCACATACAGATTCTCTGGATAACATCATGGCCCCATTTAAGTCAATTCTACAATTCCCATTGATTTTGGTGAGGCTAGGATTTCATCCTCTTGGACCAAGATGATTGCTGACTCTGGAGTCCATTGATAGCACATCACCTAATATTGATACCCTGTTCTTATAGGATTCTTTTCAGAATCCTTTGTAGATGTCAAAGTGCTTAGTAGAATCTTTAGTAGATGTCAAAGTGCTTTACAAAGGAGATATCATTATCCCATTTTACAGATGGGAATATCAAGGCAAGAAGAGGTGAAGTGACTGGCCCAAGCTCATCCAACAGGCTACTAGCAAAGCTGGGAATAGAACCCAGGTCTTCTGAGTCCCATGGTGGATGTCTTGTTTGCTAGGTCACACTGCCTCTCTCTAATTGAGATTATTGGATATGCATATTGCATAGTGTTAAACATGGAATAATTGTCAGACTACTCAAAAGGATTATTGTGATTGAGCAGAGAAACCTCACACCAGCAGAAAAGGGGATGAAGAGAGCCTGTGGGCCTAGGTGCCCTGCTATACCTACAGCCAGTGCCAGACTTGGAGAGGGAAGAAAAGGAGACAACCTGGTTTATTCAGGGAGAAAGGCTAGGCTGAGGTGGCTGGGCTGAGCTGGCTGTAGGAACAGAAAGGGAGAATATGGGCTGGCCTGAGTTTGGAGAGGGGCTGGCTGAACCGAAGTCATGCTGAGTGCGGATGTCTGGCTCAAAACAGCAAGGCTGGGCTGCAGGAGCAGGCTGGCTGGAGGGCCCAGCAGAAACAAGGCTGAACATTGACACTGACATGAAAGAGGGTGGCTTGGGAGAGAAAAGAAAAGGAGTCCTTGTGGCACCTTAGAGACTAACCAATTTATTTGAGCATAAGCTTTCACGAGCTTACAGCTCACTTCATCAGATGCATAAAAGTGGAAAATGCAGTGAGGATGTTTTTATACACACAGACCATGAAAAAATGGGTGTTCATCACTTCAAAAGGTTTTCTACCCCCACCCCACGCTCCTGCTAGTAATAGCTTATCTAAAGTGATCATTCTCCTTACAATGTGTATGATAATCAAGGTGGGCCATTTCCAGCACAAATCCAGGGTTTAACAAGAACATCTGAGGAACAGCGGGGGGGAAGGGGTAGGAAAAAGCAAGGGGAAATAGGTTACCTTGCATAATGACTTAGCCACTCCCAGTCTCTATTCAAGCCTAAGTTAACTGTATCCAATTTGCAAATTAATTTCAATTCAGCAGTCTCTCGCTGGAGTCTGGTTTTGAAGTTTTTCTGTTGTAATATCGCAACTTTCATGTCTGTAATCACGTGACCAGAGAGATTGAAGTGTTCTCCAACTGGTTGATGAATGTTATAATTCTTGACATCTGATTTGTGTCCATTTATTCTTTTACGTAGAGACTGTCCAGTTTGACCAACGTACATGGCAGAGGGGCATTGCTTGCACATGATGGCATATATCACATTGGTAGATGTGCAGATGAACGAGCCTCTGATAGTGTGGCTGATGTTATTAGGGTCTGTGATGGTGTCCCTGAATAGATATGTGGGCACAGTTGGCAACGGGCTTTGTTGCAAGGATAGGTTCCTGGGTTAGTGGTTCTATTCTGTGGTATGTAGTTGCTCGTGAGTATTTGCTTCAGGTTGGGGGGCTGTCTATAGGCAAGGACTGGCCTTTCTCCCAAGATTTGTGAGAATGATGGGTCGTCCTTCAGGATAGGTTGTAGATCCTTGATAATGCGTTGGAGAGGTTTTAGTTGGGGGCTGAAGGTGACAGCTAGTGGCATTCTGTTATTTTCTTTGTTAGGCCTGTCCTGTAGTAGGTGACTTCTGGGTACTCTTCTGGCTCTGTCAATCTGTCAATCACTTTAGATAAGCTATTACTAGCAGGAGAGTGGAGTGGGGGGAGAAAACCTTTTGAAGTGATAAACACCCATTTTTTCATGGTCTGTGTGTATAAAAACATCCTCACTGCATTTTCCGATTTTATGCATCCAATGAAGTGAGCTGTAGCTCACGAAAGCTTATGCTCAAATAAATTGGTTAGTCTCTAAGGTGCCACAAGTACTCCTTTTCTTTTTGCGAATACAGACTAACTCGGCTGCTACTCTGAAACTTGGGAGAGAAAGTTGCCAGGGACTGTGAAGGAGAAGCAGCAGGGGATGAGGAATGGTCTCAGCTCAGGAGAAAGAAAACAAGACTAGGTAGATCAGGATTTAAAGAAGAAAGAATGCATAGGAATGAAAAAACAAAAACACAATGGAAGTCAACGTTTCATAATTGTCAGATCGATGACAGAAGATTTGAAAACAGGAGATGTTAACCCCCTGAAAATGGCAGACTGGATAAAGTGAAGTGTTGGTGACATACAAAGAGCGTAAAGAATGCAGGAAGAATTGGCAGAATGTACAAATAAGGAGGGAGCTAAAAAATTTAAAACTCTAACCTTAGGGAAAACGGAAGTTACTTGCCAACTGCCCTACATTCCTGACAGAAGTCAGAAGGGTTGTGTAAGGATGATATTAAAAAGAGTAAGATAAAGATGAAGATAAAAGGTAAAGATAAAGTATTGTTTGTTAAATGGCTACTTAGTGGGAGAGAGGGAGAAAAACCAGCCATCTATGGCTGCAGGCATGACACTTTAAAGGTGGGACACTTCCAGATAGGATCGAAATGGGGTATCAGTCTTTCTGGGTTAAAACATATATTCCCCCTCCCCCCATGAAGTATATTATTTGTTAAAGGTTTAGACATGCAGCAGCCATTTGTAAAGGAACAATGAGGTGTATGAGTTCATATGAGAACTGTGTAGAAGGAACAGAACCTAAATGCAGCAATTGCAGGGAAAAGCATAATGCAGTGTATAAAGGATGTGCCGTAGCAGAATGAGCTAGAGAAATACAAGAAGTTAAAATCAGTCAAAAAGTATCATATGTGGAGGCTAGCAAAAAGGAACCCACTGCAGAAAATAGAAAAAGAAAAAGACTCAAGTAAGAAAAAAGATGTACAGGGCAGCAGAACTCATCTCTGGTCAGGGAGGAGAATTTAATGCATCTTGAAGATTGGGGGGGAAAATTGAAAGGATTAAAATCACAGCAAAAGCAGCAGAGAAATATCTAAAGATAGACACTCTCGTGATAGACTGCATCCATTTGATTTTAAATGAAGGCAATAATACAGCTTAAATAACATGGCCTTAATGATCTTTAGCTGGAATGTGCATAGTGTAATAGTCATGGACAGGAATTTAAGAAAGCCATCACTGAAATGTGGGGGGAGGGGAAGCTTGATGCAACGTGTGTGCAAGAAACATGGCTAATAAATAAACTTGTGTTCAATCTTCTGGGATATGATAGCCTCTTGATCCCTCCAGAGTATGTCAGAAGAGGGTGAGTGGTCTGTATATTTATAGAAAAGGGACTCAGTTATGTCAAAATAGATGTGCCAAAACTAAATTTTGAATATAATGCTATAGAGATTCCCATGCAGAACAAAACCACATATACAGCTTTACTATATTTATAATTCATGTACAAAATTAATTATTTTAGAATTGGAAAAACTAGGTAATGTAAAAAAACCATTCATAATTAGCACAGACTTTAATAGTCATAATGAGCTATGGAGAAGTAAGAAAACTGACCTACATGGTAAATGCTTAGAACAATTTACTGATATACATAACCTAGAAATATTGAATACAGGAGCACCTACTAGATTTAATTCAGTGGATGAATCCTTTTCTCTTTTGCATTTGGGAATTACAACAAATAATATAGCTAGTAAATGCAGCTGGGAAATTCATAAAGATGATGAAATGGGAACGAACACTTCACCACAAATATTGAGTACTAAGGCAAAGGAAATGTCAAAAACACAGAAAGAGTTCCTAGCTGGAATTTTCAAAAAGCTGACTGGGGCCTCTTCAAGATTAAATGTGATGAATATCTATGCACAAGTGAAAACCTAGGAGAATTCTATGACAACGTTGTGACCGGTTGGATCACAGAAACCACCTTTGGGACTGCCACCTGATGTGCTTTGACTACCTCTGAGTCTGTGTTCCCTGCCAGCTTAGGACTTCAGTGCCCTGCCTGGTTTGAGCCAGACACACTTGCCTGCTACAAACACAGACCTAGGTCTGAAGTACGTCCCCTAAAAGCTGCAGGCTTAACTGAAAACGGCTTAAGAAGTGTTCCTGTCTCTAACACTCAGATGCCCAGCTCCCAATGGGGTCCAAACCCCAAATAAATCCGTTTTACCCTGTATAAAGCTTATACAGGGTAAACTCATAAATGGTTTACCCTCTATAACACTGATAGAGAGATACGCACATCTTTTTGGCCCCCCAGGTATTAATACATACTCTGGGTTAATAAGTAAAAAGTGATTTTATTAACTACAAAAAGTAGGATTTAAGTGGTTCCAAGTAATAACAGACAGAACAAAGTAAATTACCAAACAAAATAAAATAAAACACGCAAGTCTAAACCTAATACAGTAAGAAAGTGATTACAGATCCACTCTCACCCTCGGAGATGTTCCAGTAAGCTTCTTTCACAGACTAGCTTCCTTCTAGTCTGGGTCCAGCAATCACTCACACCCCTGTGCTTACTATACTTTTTTCCAATTTCTTTCAGGTGTCCTTTGTGGGTGGAGAAGCTATCTCTTGAGTCAGCTGAAGACAACATGGAGGGGTCTCCAAGGGACTTAAATAGACTTTCTCTTGTGGGTGGAGACCCCTCCTCTCTCCTATCCAGAATCCAAGATGGAGTTTTGGAGTTACATGGGCAAGTCACATGTCCATGCATGACTCAGAACTACAGGTGGCAGTCATTGTTCACATGCTACCTTGAACGTCCTCAGGTAGATTTCTTATGTGGATTGGAGTCTTCCAAGATCCATTGTCTGTTAAATGTTTCTTTACTAAGCACTTAACTTGCAAATTCCTTTCTAGAGAAGCTGACCAAATGCCTTACTAAGGCTACTTAAAAATCAAACAAATACACAGCCAATATTCATAACTTCTAAAACAAAAAAGATACATGCATACAAATAGGATGAACATATTCAGTAGATCATAACCTTTACAGAGATATGTTACATGGCATATGTAGGATAAAACATATTCCAGTTATGTCATATTTACATTCATAAGCATATTTCCATAAAGCATTATGGGATGCAACGTCACAAACGTAATAAAAAGAATTACAGCAACAGCTGATGTGGCCATCTACGAAACATCAAATTGCCCCAATTTAGAAATCTGGTTCCCTGATAGAATGAGGATTGCAAATTACCAATCAAGGAAAGAAATAAGGCATACAGGCAAGCAAAACACACAACGAATAGTAAAGACTTAATGAATTATAAAAGATGTAAGGTGGCGGCACAAAGATTATCATAAAGACAAAAAAAGAAAGTTGGAGAAATTTCTGTGGGAAATTGAGCAAATATTCAGAGCTTTCAGATGTGTATAACCAAATTCAAAGAATGAATGGAATTCGAAGTAAAAGTAAGTGTATACCTGATCTTATTGTAAACAATGAAATGGAGGTCTCCAACTTAGGAAATACCGCCATTTTAGCAAAAGAATTCCAAAAGGTCAGTAGTGACATGAATCAAAACAATGAGTGTCATGAGCAAAAAAGGAGGTTTATTGAGGAAAAGTGTGAACTATTAAATGGCCAGGAAAAAAATACTGATGATGTGTTAAACAAAAAATTTAGTATTCTGGAGCTTATTGCAGCCATCAGAAAAAGGAATAACACAGCTCTAGGTAAAGATAATACAAGTAATGAAATGCTTTAACACTTGTCAGAAGGGCATCTAAAGATTCTTCTGCAGTTATATAATGATATATGTGGAAAAGGACGGCTGCCAGTAGAAAGGAAACAAGCACTGGTGTGTACCAATTAGGAAATCAGGTAAGGTACAAATGAGACCTGATGCTTATAGTCCTACTGCCTTCATATCATGTATAGGAAAAATGAAAAGGGTAAGATGAGTGGAGTACTTGGGGAAAAATGATGTTATGACTGAGGTACAAAGTGGTTTCAGAACAGGAAGATGCACAGTTGACAATAAGGCACGACTAGAAACTAAGATACAAAAAACAAGAAAGACTAAGAACCTTATGATAACAGTCTTCCCGAATACTGAAAAAGCACATGACATGCTATAGAGGGAAGGGTTCCTATATAAACTAGCCAAGATTGGAATAAAAGGGAGAATTTTTTGATGGATAAGGGACTTTTTATGTGGCAGAACTATACAAGTCCAAGTAGGAACAGCTTTATCAAAAGCCTACATGTTTACAAATGGAATTCCACAAGGCAGTATTATCAGCCCTACTTTGTTGTCCATTATGATAAATGAACTACCAGAGAGTGTGCAGACAGGTATAGGTATTTTCCTTTTTGCAGACAACTGTGCTATATGGACTACTCATAAAAAGCAAAGTAGCCATGCAAAAGCTAAATGAGGCACTCTAGAGAATTTCCAAGGATTTAAATTCTTACTTGCAAAAACTAAGGTAATGTTTTTAACCAGGAAGATGATCAGGGAAGACTGGAACTTACTTCTTTATGGTGAAAAAATTCAGGTAATTCAAAAGTTTATGTTCGTAGGAGTAGTGTTTGATTATAAATTAACTTGGAAAGGTGACATAGATAATACCATACAAAAGTGTAAAAATAGGGTGAATAACTTAAAAGTGTACTTGGAAACACATGGGGTGCAGATAAGAAGTTATTGATGATGATGTATAGAGCATTGATAGACCAGTTTTAGACTATGCATGCCAAGCTTTTGGTTCAGCTTCAGAGAACTCTTGGAATTGCTCCAGGCTCAAACCCCGAGATTGGCATGCAGCACAATGATAACAACACCAGTGCTGTGTGTGTGCTGCCACTGGAAAAGCACCTATAAATCTAAGGATGAAACTATTAGACCTAACCTTTTGGGCAAAGGTAAAAGGGAATCATGAAAATAGAAGTTCACAACAGATTTATGAGCATTGGTGGTTGCTTAGTAGACAAAATTATATATATCGCCACAGACTTCCTCATACTATCAAGGTCAAAAAATGGGTAAAGGAGATAGGTAAAAAAGAAAAATTGAGAGAACTAAAACTTTTAAGTCATGGGAAATTAAATTATAGTTGGGCAGATATTCCCCCAATTGTGGATTTTGAGTTGTATGAAAATAACAAGGGGAAAAAACCACACATGCACATTATGACTAAGGCTACATTTTAGTGACGGGTATTTTTAGTAAAAAAGACATGGACAGGTCACGGGCAGCAAACAAAAATTCACGACCTGTGATCTGTCCATGACTTGTACTATAAACCCCTAACTAAAACTTGGGCCAGGGGTGATCTGGGGGTGTCCTGGGACCCCCGTTGGCAATGGGGGATGGGCTGGCAGTGGCACATGGCCCAGGATCCCTGCTGCAGGGGGGAGGCAGCAGTGTGCAGACCGGGACCTCCACTGGTGGTGGAGGGCAGGTGGTGGTGTGCAACCCGGGACCCCCACTGGTGTGTTGGGGAGGGGTGTTTGGTGGGCTGGCAGGCTCCCTACCCTGCTCCGCATGTCCCTGCAGCTCCTACGGGAATGGAAGGCCAGGGGGGCTCTGCACACTGCCCCATCCACGAGCTCTGGCTCCGCAGCTCCCATTGGCCAGGAACTGCAACCAATGGGAGCTGCAGGGGTGGTGCCTGCAAGCAATGATAGTGGCCAGGGGCTCTGTGCTCTATCATTGCTTGCAGGCACCACCCCTGCACCACCCGGGACCCCCCCGGGGTAAGTATTGCCCTGCACCCAACCCCCTGACCCAGCCCTGAGCCTCTTCCCACACCCAAACTACTGATGCTGCTGGCCCAGGGGCTGCCCGAGTGTTCGGGCAACCCTGGAGCCAGCCATACTGGCCACTGCAAAAGTCACGGAGGTCACAGAAAGTCACAGAATCCGTGACTTCTGTGACCTCCATGATAGATATGCAGCCTTAATTATGACCAATGACATTTCTGAATTTATTTGTGAAAAATGGGGCCAGCTTTGTCAAGACTGTACAGACAGATGAAAAGATGACAGCACGAGTAGAATGGGATCAGCCTTCTGTGTTCCCAGACTTGGAATCTAGAAATCTCAGAAGCTATCAAATTATATGGCTGTTCTGATGGCTGAACATATGGGGATAATGTTGGCACTAACCTGAATTAGAGATATCTGACTGGCTGTAACAGTAATTAAGTAACTAAGACTTTTGCTACACTCAGACTATGTGCTTGCGAGAGGGGAAGTATTGCCTCTTGGAGGCTGGTAATAGCTCAACCTTACCTGATCACTCTCGTTACAGTGTGTATGGTAAAACCCATTGTTTCATGTTCTCTGTGTATATAAATCTCCGCACTGTATTTTCCACTGAATGCATCCAATGAAGTGAGCTGTAGCTCACGAAAGCTTATGCTCAAATAAATTTGTTAGTCTCTAAGGTGCCACAAGTCCTCCTTTTCTTTTTGCGGATACAGACTAACACGGCTGCTACTCTGAAACCTGTAGATTGAGTAAAAGGCTTTAAACAAACAACAAATAAAACTTAGCTAGAAATGAATGAAGAAAGTGGTGGTCATGGACTTGTATGATGAGTCTGCTGCACCAAAAAAACAAAGACAAAGATCAGGGCAGACTGGAGAAGAGGCAGGAGGTAACTGTGCCTCTCTACATGAGGGGAGTCTCACTAAGAGCCTGAAGGGCATGGATCAGTGTCCATGTCATGTTCCCTGTCACTGCCCAGCCCAGGCCAGGGAAGCTAATGATCCAACCAGTGGACCAAATTCAGTGATGAAGCCTGATCACATGCCACCTGGAGCACGTTGCACATACACTCAGAAGAAGACTACGAGCCTGACAGCCAGAACAACCACCTGGGGAGAAGCACTGTGTCCCTGACTGAGAGAGAGACAATTGAGGGGACTGGGAGCACCCAGCAGTAAGTGAACTTTACTGCTTCATCATAAGGGCATTGTGGGGCTAGGACCCCTCCAACCTTACATCCATAACTACCCAGAGGGACCTGAGGCTATGGCAGAATGCTGCAAAACGTCCACAAGGGGGTGCTACTCCAGGCGAGACACTACAGACTGTTTGGACTATTGGGGCTATGCCCCAAACAGAAGGGACGTAGGTAGAAAGTAGCCCAGGGCAGTTGACTTAGACTCTGCCTGGCCCTGGACTGGGAACCAGTGGACAGGAAGGGCCTGGGTCCCCCTAGCATATTCCTTTAAGAGCTGAGGCCCAGATGTGGGTGGAGAAAAGAAGGTTCCCGGCTTAAGGTCAGGAACCAGACACCTTTGCTGCCCCGTCAGTGAAACAAGCGGCTTGAAGTCAGGTGTATTAATCACTAGGCTGCCCAGCCCTCCAAGCACCCTATCACAGTGATCTTACTGACTGTAGCAACTGGAGAGGAGTTACACTACTCTCTGTTGTGGAGAAAGTCTTCTGCAGTGTGATACTATACAAGATAAAAGAGACAGTGGATGCAATGCTTACGGAAGAACGGGCTGGCTTCCAGCCCAAGAGATCCTGTGCAGTTCAGATAGTCACACTAGAGCCATCAAAGAAGAATGTATAGAATGGCAGACTCCCCATAATATCAGTTTCATTGATTTTCAAAAGGCATTTGGTGGCCTGCACAGGCATACATTGTGGAATATTCCTTAGTGTTATGGAATTCCAGTTAAAGTAATCAACATCATCTAGGCTATGTACTGTGATGCAAGGAGTTCTATAAGGGTGAACAATCTGAGAAGTGAGTGGTTCACTACGGACACTGGCATGAAACAGGGATGCATTCTATCTCCGCTGTTGTTTGGCATTGCCATAGACTGAATAATTAGCATCACAAACACTGGTCTAGCATAGGAAGATTGCAAAGTAAGACCTAGACTTTGCTGATGATATCACACTATTGAGTGACACCCCCGAAAATTTACAAACAAAAACAGACAGCTTGGCAAAAAGGGCCAACCAGGGCTCAAAATCACTTATACCAAAACAAATACCTTTGAAAACCAGACATCACGCAGTATTATATTAGAAGGCAAAAACATCAAGAAAGTAGAACAGTTCATTTACCTGGGCAGCACCATACTAGCCAATGAAGACCTCAAAAAAGAAGTGACATCCAGGATAGGAAAGGTATCTGCAGCATGCACTAAACTAAACGTATGGAAATTGAAGATACACAGCAGCAGAACAAAACTGAAAATTTTCAACTCAGATGTAATCTCAGTGCTAACCTACAACTCTGAGAGCTGGAGATCTATTAAAATGTTAAACAGAAAACTAGATGCCTTGGAAAATAAGTGCCTGTGAAAGACTCTGGGCATTGGATGGAGAGATATTATCACTAACAAAGAGATCTTAGAAATCACCAACTAGCAGCTCCTCTCCACTAGAATCAGAAGGAAGCACTGGACTTATCTGGGGCATGTACTCTGGACATTAACATACAGACTCCCATATGAAGCTGTCAAGTGGAAATCAACTGGTGTGAAGAAATGAGGGTGCCCAAGAGAAGCCTTAAGAAGAACCCTTAGCAAGGCAGGGCAGAACAGTTGATTAGAAATATGCTTTTAATATAAAACTCTGTTTTATCCTGAACTAGGTGAAATCCCCAATAATTGGCCAATGCTTTTGTAAAGCCCTTCAAGGAATTTCTGAGGAAAACTTTATGCCAATTCATAATAAATATACTCCTAGCTGTAATCATTCACAATCCTTAGTGAAGAACTAAATACAAACTTAACAATAAGGGCCAGATTCTGATACCCTTACTTATCTTGAACAGTATTTTATTCCACAAGTACATACATTGATTTCAAGTGGACTACCTGACGAAATCCCACTCAATGAGTACTTGAGTTCTACTCAGTGTGAGTATGGGTGGCATAAATTGCTCCCACCTGCTTAGTTCTAGCCTCTGCCCCACCCCCAAACCTGGAGCCCCCTCCCACATCCCTGAACCCCTCAGTCCCACCCCAGAGCCCACAGCCCCACCTGGAGCCCTCCTCCCTGCACCCTAACCCCTTGCCCACCCCAGAGCCCCCACCGACACCCTGAACCCCTCTGCCCCACCCCCCAGCCTGGAGCCCCCTCCTGCAGCCCAAACCGCTCATCCCCAGCCCCACTCCAGAGCCCTCACCCCCAGTTAGAGCCTGCACCCCTCCCACACCCCAGCCCTGTGAAAGTGAGTGAGGGTGAAGGACAGCGAGCTACTGCGGGAGGGGGAATGTAGTGAGCAGGGGGCAGGGTCTCGGGAAGGGGCATGGCTAGGGTGTTCAGTTTTGTGTGATTAGAAAGTTGGCAACCCTAATTGATGCTTGAAGTTAGTGAAGTAAGTTAGTGAAGTTTTTTTCTTTTGAACTTACTAAGCCTTGAATTTTTCTGCTGTATTGATTGTTGTTGTAGGTGATCGCTTGTCACAGCAGAACTGTGTTTAAAATTCTCTAAGGTGGGGCTCTGCTCAAACTTTATTAACTATATTTTACTGTAGAGAGGCATTTTATTTAGGTCTTACTGAGTTTATGTGGGTATAGTCTCCTGTGCTTCTGCACCCCCAGGACCCTTGGAGCAGGGGGACTGTGTCAGGGGCAGGTCCCCAGTCTCCTGGCCAAGGCTTACTCACAGTCCCGGTCTTCTCCTTGCAAATTGCTCTGCTTCAGGAGCTACTGACTATCTGCCTTCCTGCAGCCAATCTATCCTTTTCTCTTTCTCCCTGCCTGACTGCCTGCCAGAGCTCCCTTTTAAACAGATCCTCCATAGGGAGCATACCTGGCAGCTGCTGAGGGCTGGGGCCTTCTTGTCCAAAAACTTTTCCATCACTCCTTTAACCTTAGTGTAAGGTCTCCAAACCCTATCACAGCCATCTGCAGAATGGTTAGAGTAGTGGTTCCCAATCTGTAGTCCATGGGCATTTGCTGTGATGCACGAAGAGCTGTCTGGTCACATAATGCTGGATGTTCTTGTTTCCTGCTGCTAAAATCACATGAAAAGAAGCTCAAGTCACAACTCAGAGCTTGAGGATGATATAACTTATTAGACCTATAGACAGAGAAGAATGAAATAAACGTGAACCAAATTGGCAACATTTGGGCCTAATTAAAAAAAGATTGAATTTCAAATACACTGAGCATAGAGACTCTTTATGTGGTAGTGGAATCAGAGGAAAGCAGGCAATCGGACAAAGGAAGGGTCTCTGTAATCAGAGCATGCTTGTCCTTCAACAGTGGTCAAATTTATCCATACTATTACTTGATGAAGTCAGTGAAGTTACACCATGAATTTGGCCCACGATGCCCGGCTACCTAGCTATCTGTATCCATGGCAATTCCTACATTAGGAGCCTTTGTCAAACCAAGCGAGAAGCAGACAAACAGACTCTCTTTACTACATTTAAGCCTGTCTCATTATGGGCTAAATGCTACCCCTGGTGAAGGTGGCCATTGTAACTAGGATCAGAAGGGAAGCTGACACAAAAATGTATCTTGATGATGAGCATGTGTTGGGGGGGGGGTTGTGCTTTGGAGTAGATTTAAAAAAGCGTAGCTAATGTTTAAGAATAGGATGCCACCACCGTGACTGGAGAGGCCAAAATGCTCATGCAACATCTGTTGGTAGGCAGCCTGCAAAGCTTATTTCCTGTTGGACTTTACTCGATTTCTTGCTAGTTATCTCAAACCAGACCTTCCCCTTTTTGCCTATCAGCACTATGCAAATTCTTCTCTCAATGGATTATTTAAATAGTGTGACAAAGTTCCTCCTCTACCTTGGTGGGTCTCGCGCTTACTGGTGGATTTGCTCGCCTTGGAGATTCACGGCAGCCCTCAGATTGGCCGTTTTCGTGAATCCACAGTCCAGGTCAACTTCTCTGGTATCAAGTAGGGAGTTGTGGAGGATGGAGGAACCCGGGCCCGCCCTCTACTCCGGGTTCCAGCCCAGGGCCCTGTGGATTGTAGCTATCTACAGAGGCTCCTGTAACAGCTGTGTGACAGCTACAACTCCCTGGGCTACTTCCCCAACACCTTTTTTATTCTCACCACAAGTCCTACCTCCTGATGACTGATAATGCTTGTACTTCTCAGTCTTCCAGTAGTACGCCTTCTTACTCTCAGCTTTTTGCACCTCTTCTCCCAGCTCCTCACACGCACACCACAAACTGAAGTGAGCTCCTTTTTAAATCCAGGCGCCCTGATTAGCCTGCCTGTCTT
Source organism: Lepidochelys olivacea (assembly GCF_965140295.1). Taxonomy (NCBI): domain Eukaryota; kingdom Metazoa; phylum Chordata; order Testudines; family Cheloniidae; genus Lepidochelys; species Lepidochelys olivacea. The sequence goes on along the minus strand of NC_140411.1, from coordinate 134,184,683 downwards.
AATTGATTCTGGCAGCTTCTTGACTGGCTGCAGGTGTTCTAATCAGTCTATCTGCCTTAATTGTTTCCAGAAAGTTCCTGATTGTTCTGGAACCTTCCCTGTTACCTTTCCCATGGAAAAGGGACCTACTTAACCTGGGGCTAATATATCTGCCTTCTATCACTCTCCTGTAGCCATCTGGTCTGATCCTGTCACAATAGTCACAGTTCTGTCATTACGAGCTGCTCTTCTGCTCACCGCCCACATAGAACAGTCACACAAAACAGAAGCTGTGGCCAAATGAAAGGCACAGGATGTAGTATCTTAATGGGAGTGAATCCAAGCATACACACAGGTGCAGGGCTAGTGTTTTTTACTTGCAGAGCTCCAACACTCTACTCAACTTTTTCAAGTGCATGGACCAGCCTAAGATACAGCACCCATTATTACACAGGTCATCTGAAGTTACTTATGTTTTATGATCCACTCTTATCACACTGGAAATTATTTCCCCCGTTATTTATGGACTCCTAAAACCTAGGTTTCAACAGTTTTAGTGTGGAAATGGTGAAATTCACCCCAATGGTGAGAGCCTCCATGGGTATTCTACAAAACTAGATACCTGCAGCTGGCCCATGCCAGTTGACTCAGGCTCATGGGGTTCACGGGACTATTTCATTGCTGTGTAGACTTCCAGACTCAGGCTGGAGTCTCAGCTCTGAGACTCTCCCACCTCACAAGGTCCTAGAGCCTATGGTCCAACCCAATCCCAGAAGTCTACACAGCAATGAAACAGCCCTGCATCCCCAGCCCGAGTCAGCTGGCATGAGCCAGTTGTAGGTTTTTCTTTGTTGTGTAAACATACCCCATAAGTCCCTCCACACTTCTTGAGTCACATGGCATGTCAGGGTTTTGATATCTGAGCAGCTGCATGAGGTGGCCTCTTTACCTCATGTGTGCTGAGATTAGGTATCTCTATATTGGCAGTCCACAAACTGGTGCAGAGGATGGCAAGGGAAAAATAATGGTGCCAACTCAGGAAAAAGGGCCACAAAACCAATCTTTATGAAGAGCCAGCAGCCCAAGCACTCCTTTCACTTGCCATGAAGGGGATATGGTTGCTATCACAGCCCATAAGCAGGAGCCTAGGCCTCAGGTTGGGGGATGGATTTTTGTTTCCCCAATTCCTACACACTTCGTCCACCTGATCATTTAGCTGCAGAAGAGGATGCATGCACATTCAACTGAGGTGTGTAAAAGCACACACACTTCATGCATTTATGCACATCCAGTTTTTTTTAAAAAAAACCTAGTTCCTTATTTTTACGTGAAAGAGACAAATTCATCCTGCTTCTCTTAGGTAACTGTCTAGCAAAGTATGGTACATAGTCCTCAAGTGGGTGATGGGGTTGGGTAGTGGTGGGGAACATGGATAGACCTCTCAATTTTTCTCCAAAGTCTCAGTTTTATTTATTTATTTTTAAAGTGACTCTCTAGCTGTTACAGTTGTGAAGAAAACATTCACAATGTGAAACTACTATAAATGCTGCACTTCCTGAGTTTGCAGTAAGCCTGAAACAATAGCTCTGAGGTACAAACTATCCCATTCATTTCCGTGGGTGCTAATGGGGATACCTGTTATGATACCTTAAAATCAGAATTGTTAAGTAAGGAGAAGTAATATTATATTATGATGGTGTACACCAGTGCTTCCCAAAGTGTGTGTTTGTGGGGGAAATGTGAAGGGGGTGTGTGCCCCGCACTGGCCCTGAAGGGGTTAATGTGGACCCAGGAGTCCAATTAACATACCTGACAGCACCTTTAAGATAGGGAAAGCCAGGCTTAATAGATGCTAGAGCCCAGCTGGGGAGGGGCTGGGTGGTGATTATAAAGCCAGGAAATTTGTAGCAGATAGGGGCTTATGACACTGAGAATTTCAATGTAACAAAGGGATTGAGAGCATCAGCAGCTACTGTACTCATACCTAAGATTTTTAAGTACCCCAAAACTATGGTGGACTGAGAAGCGCAAAGTGACAGTTAAATAAAGGAACAAAGCCTATAAAAAAGAAAAAGAAAAACAAAAGAGACCCCTATAAAATAGTAAGGCAATAGCACAAAGAATTATTTAAAAAAAAAATCAAAGAAAGTAAGTTGTAGGAAGTGCTGTGGGCAGATAAACAAAGATACCAAGACATCAGAAATATACAGGAAAATTAGAAGAATGAATGGAATAAAATGGAATAAAAGCCACATCCCAGGTCTTACAGTGACTGACAACATCCTTAGAATTCTGGAAATGAGAAAAGCATAAGTTTTAGCAGAAACTTTTCAAGGGGTGAGTAATGAAGAAGCCAAAGTGAAGTGTTCCACCAGATTAAAAGACAATTAAGTGAAGAGAATCATAATCAATGATGTAGTTGGGCATAAACGTGAAGATACTATACTGAATGAATGGTTTTGTATGTAAGAACTTAAGAAAGCTATTGATATCAGCAAGAATACATCCCCAGGTAATGATGATAAATGTAACAAAGTTTAAATATCTCTGTGAAAGCAATTTGAGGGATGTCTTGGAATTATTTGACATATATGGGGAAAAGGAGTGTAGGGCAGAAACATGAAATAGTAATGCAATATGAAAACCAGACCAACTATCCAAGTGAATTTCTACAACAAGCCAATTGCCCTCACGTCCTTTCTGGGTACAATTATGGCGAGAATGGTGAATGAAAGATTGGTTTCCTTTGTGGAAAACAATGGCATTATGGATAAGGTGCAGAGTGGTTTTAGGAGAGGAAGATGCACCATTGATAACACTGTTAAATTAGAAACTGAAATAGAAAAAAGTATGAGGCACAAAGGTTTCATGATAGCTGTCTTTCTTGATGTTGAAAAGGCATATGACATGCTATGGAGGGAAGGCCTATGGTACAAAAGAGTTGCACTAGGCCTAAGGGAAAGAATGTATCACTGGATTAGAGATTTTTGAGTAAAAGGACCATGCAGGTCAGAGTTGGGAGGGTTATGTCAAATACATATACAGTAACTCCTCACTTGAAGTCGTCCCGGTTAACGTTGTTTCATTGTTACATTGCTGATCAGTTAGGAAACATGCTCATTTAAAGTTGCACAATGCTCCCTTATAATGTTGTTTGGCAGCCGCCTGCTTTGCCCACTGCTTGCAGGAAGAGCAGCCTGTCGCAGCTAGCTGGTGGGGGCTTGGAACCAGGGTGGACCAGCTGCCCCCCTATCAGCTCCCCGCTCCCCTCAGTTCCCTGTGTGGCAGTCACCCAGCAGGCTATCAATTGCCAGCAGTTCAGCTGTCCCTCCCCCCACTGCCATGTGCTCCTCCTGCCCTCTGCCTTGGAGCTGCTCCTGGGAGCTTCCTGCTTGCTGTGTGGAGTGGGGTGGGGGGCGAAGAGGGGGCTAATGTCTGGGTGTCCCCCTGCTCCTGCCCCCTCTTACCATATAGAGCAGGGTAGGGGACACGACAGGGCTCAGGACGGAAAGAGTTTGCTGGCTGCAGCTGCTGTCTCAACTTCCTGATCTACTTAAAAAGGCAGTGTACTTAGAGTGGGGTCAGCGTACTTAAAGGGGCAATGCGCATCTCTCTCTCACACACAGGGTGTGTGTCTCTGTCTCTGTCTGCTATGCTGTCTCCCCTCCCTCCATTCGTGCTGCCTTGTAGAATGTTAGGCTACATTAACAAGAATGTGTTAACACTTGAGGGCTCAGAAGAATGTAGTTCATCATTTAGCAGTAAGGCATTCCCTGGGAAATATCCCACCCTCTTCCACCCTCTAACTTCACCATCTCAACCAAGCTTCACAGTCATCATTGCTGTGTACAGTATTAAATTGTTGGTTTAAAATTTATATTGTCTGTGTGTGTGTGTATATATATATATATATATAGTGTATAACTATATATAAAATATAGTTTTTTGTCTGGTGAAAAACATTTCCCTGGAACCTAACTCTCCCACCCCCCCGGCATTTATATTAATTCTTATGGGGAAATTGGATTCGCTTAACATCGTTTCACTTAAAGTCACATTTTTCAGAAACATAACGACAACGTTAAGCGAGGAGTTACTGTAATATTAAAAATGGTACACCACAGGGAAGTGTTATCAGCCCAACCTTATTTAATATTATGATAAATGATTTCCCAATACAAATAAGTTCTGGGGTAGGTTCACTCTATTCAGAGATGATTGTGCTCTGTGGGTTAGGAGCAGGAATACTGACGTGGCAGAAAAGAGAATCAATAGAGCATTAGAAGAGTCCTCTGCCTGGGGAAATACATGGGGTTTCAAGTTTTCCATTGCTAAAACCAAAGGATTGCTCTTCACAAAAAGGAAAATTACAAAGGAATGTAAACAGTGTCTGTATGGAGAATAGATATAGTTAAAAGGTTCAAATTCTTAGGGTAATATTTGATACTAAATTATTTTGGAAAGATCATATAAACCGGAAGGATTAACCTACTTAAAAGGCTTTCCAGGACTAATTGTAGGGTGGATAAGAAAACACTGGTGATGGTACACAGAACCTTAATCAGCCCATTGTTGTCTATGGCTGCCAAGCTTTTGAGTCATCATGAAATTCTGAACTTAAAAAATTAGATTTAATAAAAAGCCAGGCACTATGAATTGTGTGTGGTGCATTTCTTACAACACCTATGTGCACACTCCAGGTAGCTTCTAGTGAAATGCCAGTTACACTACAAATTAAACTACTGGACTTAACTTTCTGGGCCAAAAGTAATAACAATGGCAATGATGAAAGTACCAAACAAACTTATGAGGATGTGGTGGAATTTGATAGGCCAACTATAGCATACTATATTGGAACTGCACATGCCATTTGACTTAAAGTGTGGATGTAGGAGTTGAACTACAAGGAAAAGCTGAATGAAGTCAAAACTTTCAGTCATTGGTAAAATTAGTTATGGATGGAAAGTTGCATGTCCAAATGTGAATTTAGATTTATTTTATAAATTCAAGGGGAGAAAAGAGACCGTAGGTATTAAAAAATGAAATATACCAGTATATATATGAAAGGTGGAGTCAATCTTGTCAAATATATATAGATGGGTCCAAAAAAAGAAAAATAGGCAAAATAGGGATGGCATATTGTATACCAAAATTAGGAATTAGTATATCTAAAAAGAATCTGCTTTTGCAGTGGTAATGACAGCTGAACTCGTAGCACTAATGCTAACCTTAAATTGGATCTGGGATGTACACCCAGCAGCAGTGGTCATTTTTCAGATTCAGTCTCAGGCCTTATGGTGACATAACAACAGAGTTAGTACAGCTGGGGATACAAGTAGCAGTACCTTGGATCCCAGCACGTCGGGATAACGGAATGAAATGGCAGACAGAGCAGCTAAAAACCCTGTAAGAAATGGAAGGGTTGACATAGAAATATTGTTGAGTGAACAGGAATTCAAATGCCTAATATAGAAAAATTTAAAAAGAGGAATGATAAAAAATGTGGATTAATGAAAAAAGATGAAATATATATATATATAAAAATTGTGCTCTAGAGTTGAGGATAATGACACACTTCAGGGCCTGGATAGGACTAATGAAGTGCTTTTGTTTAGGCACCTCAGTGGCCATGGTGGCATAAACAAAAATCTTTTTTAATAAAAAAAAGACACAAGGATGGACAATGTGCACTCTGTAAGGTGGAAGAAACAACTGATCCCCTTTTGTGTGTATGAAAGGGCTTTGCTAAAGTAAGGGGAAAGTTTTCTGAGGCATTCAAATGTCTGAATTATGTTATTTAGTAAAACTATCAGGAAAATGGGGTAGCATAACAAAGTCGATGTTACATTACTTGAAGGACACGGTGGAGTGAAAGAATATAAACCATTAAATATTTAGGAATGATAGTTCGTGGCAGCTATAAATGTTCACTCAAGTCTGTTTCACTATTAAAAATAACGAAAGAAAAGACAGAAAGAAAAGGGCTGCAGGGAGAGAGTCTGCAGTCACTCTCTTGGAGGTAGAAGAGGTAGGAAGTGGTCCAGAGAGGCTGCAAGGCATCTGAGGGAGTAAACCTTGGCTGTCAGCTACAGTGGGCTGGAATCCTGAAAAGAAGGAAGGCCTGGGTTCCCCTACCAGCCACCAAGAAAGATAGAGTGAAGCACCCTGAGTCAGGGAAGACCTGCTGTAAGGTCATTGGACTATAGTTTGGTTGAACTCTGTTACCCTAGAAGGGGTGACTAAAGTGTGATGTGGCAGACATGAGGCAAACTCAGGCGGCTGCCTCAGATGCCAGACTGTGGGGGGGGGGGGGCGCCACTAGCACCCAGAGTCTAAAAAATTGTGTCTGCTGCTGGTGCATATGTATTCTCTCTGCTCTAGATGCACAGAGATGGTGGAGTGCTGTGCTGGAGGAAGGGGAGCAGAAGAGATAAAACAGGCAGGCAGGAAAAAAGGTGAGAGGGAATAACAGAAAGCTGCAGGGAGAGAGAGGTTTCAGAGTAGCAGCCATGTTAGTCTGTATTTGCAAAAAGAAAAGGAGTACTTGTGGCACCTTAGAGACTAACCAATTTATTGAGCTACAGCTCACTTCATCAGATGCATACTGTGGAAAATACAGATGATGTTCTTTTCATACAAACCATGAAAAAATGGGTGTTTACCACTACAAAAGGTTTTCTCTCCCCCCACCCCACTCTCCTGCTGGTAATAGCTTATGTAAAGTGATCACTCTCTTTACAATGTGTATGATAATCAAGGTGGGTCATTTCCAGCACAAAGTGATCACTTTACATAAGCTATTACCAGCAGGAGAGCGGGGGGGGGGGGAGGAAAACCTTTTGTAGTGATAATCACCCATTTTTTCATGGTTTGTGTGTATAAAAACATCTTCTGTATTTTCCACGGTATGCATCCGATGAAGTGAGCTGTAGCTCACGAAAGCTCATGCTCAAATAAATTGGTTAGTCTCTAAGGTGCCACAAGTGCTCCTTTTCCTTTTAGGGAGAGAGAGGACGACGAGCCTCTTATCTACCTCTCTAGCACCCCCAGGAGCCTGGACTGATTAACACCAGCTTCTCAGGGAGCTTCCTGTGTCCTGCTGCTTCCCTGAAGCCACTTGAGGAGAACAGGCAGTCAACTGAAGTAGTAGGAACCAGTTAGGCACTTAAGATGCTGATATCTTCCCTCACTCAGGCCCTGCTACCAGCCTGCTTATTTGTCCCCTTCAACTGAGTGTTGAGAGCCAATAGAGCTGGCGCAGGACAACAGTCATGAGTGAAAGAAGAAAACGCCCCTCCGGGGCAGCATTCAGAAAAAGAAAGCAAAGGAAGCTTTTCTATCTAAGCGGGAAGGAGCTCTCTTGAGATACATAGACACAAATGTTCACGGTGAGCCTTCCAGCCCCAGTGAGGATGTGAGTGGTGAGGAGATGCCTGATCTTCCAGTTAGTCAGAGTGCAGGTGACTAGGCAGCTACTGCAGCATCCATATCTCCATTTCAAATGGATGTAACCATGCACATTCCTGAAGAAAAGTGTAGATCAGAGAAGAGTGTGGTGGAGGCGCAAGAAACAGCTGCTGCTGAGTTTAGTTCCTTAAGTCAAGATGATCCAGAACTGTGGACCCACTTGAGCAGTAGCCTGAGGGACTTCCTTGTACTGAATGGGCCACGGCAAGTGAAAAACTTCATGTTCCCCAAAGACAATGAAAATAGAAGTTTCCATCCAACACATTACTGGCGTGAAATCCCCAATGGTGACAAAGTGGAGAGGGCATGGCTTACGTACTCAAAAACCCAAAATGCTGCATACTGTTTTTGTTGCAAACTCTTCCAGTCTAATGTTCCAGGCACACTGGTTTCTACAGGAACAAAGGACTGGAAAAATCTAGCTAGAAATCTGGCATGCCATGAGAAGGCAGCAAATCACCAGAGAGCACTCCATAGGTGGAAAGAGCTTGAGATGAGACTAAGGTTAAAGGCCACCGTAGATGATCAGCATCAAGAGATGATTGCATCAGAGTCTCTTTACTGGCAAAATGTTCTGAAAAGGCTCATTGCCATTGTGAGAATGCTTGCTGCCCAAAACTGAGCACTGTGGGGCACTTCAGATCAGCTGTATATGCCAAACAATGGTAACTTGTTTATTCCCCCACCCCCCACTGTTCCTCAGACGTTCTTGTCGACTGCTAGAAATGGCCCACCTTGATTATCACTACAAAAGTTTTTCCCCCCCACTCTCCTGCTGGTAATAGCTCACCTTAAGTGATCACTCTCTTTACAGTGTGTATGGTAACACCCATTGTTTCATGTTCTCTGTGTATATAAATCTCCCCACTGTATTTTCCACTGAATGCATCCGATGAAGTGAGCTGTAGCTCACGAAAGCTTATGCTCAAATAAATTTGTTAGTCTCTAAGGTGCCACAAGTACTCCTTTTCTTTTTGCAAATACAGACTAACACGGCTGCTACTCTGAAACTTTCCTTAAAATTGTGGAGCTGATGGCTGAGTTTGATGCTGTACTCCAGGAGCATCTAAGAAGAGTCACACCCAAGAAATGAACACACACCACTACCTTGGAAAAACAATTGAAAATGAGATCATACAGTTACTGGCAACAAAAGTCAAACAGAGATTGTGGCAGATCTGAAGTCTGTTATTCTGGATTGCACACCTGACATCAGCCATAGGGAACAAATTACTTTAATGGTGCATTTTGTAAGCACAAGAGAACCTAGTGAAAATGTCCCTGCAATGGTGACTGTCAGAGAGCATTTTCTAGAATTTAATGACATTGATGATACTACAGTACCTGGTATGACAAATGTGCTTCTTATAAAGCTGGAAGATATGGGAATTGCGATAGCTGACACAAGAGGTCAGGGCTATGATAATAGTGCCAACATCAGAGGAAAGAACAGAGGATGGATCCGAGAGTTAAACCCTCAAGCTTTTTTTGTCCCATGCATTCATGTTCTCATTCATGTTCTCATATTTTGAACTTGGTGGTTAGTGATGCAGCATCAGCTTCTAGTGAGGCTGCTGAATTTTTTAATGTAATTCAAAGCATCTATGTATTTTTCTCTGCATCAACGGCAAATTTTGGAGCAACATCTGGGAACATCCTCTCTGACAACGAAACCACTGAGTGCCACACAACGGGAAAGTCAAGTGGAGGCGGTAAAGCCTATCAAACACCAAATTAGGAAAATAGATGATGCCATAGTTGCCATTATGGACGATACTGCTATGACAGGAACTGTTCATTGGAGAACAGTGGCAGAGGGAAATGGAATCACCAGAAACATACATAATTTCAAATTTCTGTGTGGCTTAGTGTTGTGGCATGACATACTGTTTGAAATAAATGTTGTAAGCAAGAGCCTCCAAGGTGTTGACCTTGATATATCTGGAGCAATGGAACAAATGGACAAAGCAAAGTCATACCTACATCTTACCGGTCAGATGAGGGATTTCAAAACGTTCTGAAGAGTGCACAGAAGTTGGCAGAGGAAGCTATTTTCTGAAGCTATTTTCCCACCCATTCAAGAATACAAGAGTCACCGAAGAAGAAGACATTTTGATTACGAGGCACGGGATAATCCCATAAGAAACCGCAAACAACAATTCAAAGTTAAATTCTTTAACCAGGTGCTAGATTGTGCAATACAGTCAGTTGAAGAATGTTTCATGGAGCTCAAGGAACACAGCAATATATCTGGGATGTTGTATGATATTCCAAAACTCCTCACTATACCTGAAGAAGACCTACACCAGCAATGCAGGGCACTAGAGACAGTGTTGACACATGATGACATGCGCGATATTGATGTGAGTGATTTAGGTGATGAACTGAAAGCCCTTTCAAGATACATTTCAGCAGGATCAACTCCAAAGGCTGTTCTGGAATATATGTGCACAAACAAGATGACCACCCTCTTTCCAAACGTTTTCGTTGCTCTGCGCATACTTCTAACACTTCCTGTAACAGTTGCCAGTGGAGAACGCAGTTTTTCCAAGCTGAAGTTAATAAAAACACATCTACACTTCACAATGACACAGGAGAGGCTGGTCAGTCTTGCAACCATCTCAATAGAGCATGAGCTGGCCCAGACTGTGGACCTTGCAGTTCAAAACTTCGCAACCAAGAAGGCAGAGAAAGCACCAGTCTGATTATTCAAACAGATAAAAATGCCAGTGTTTACTATACAGACAAGAAATGTTACATTTGCTGTTCAGTTCCTTAAAAGTGAAGTGTTACTTAAAATTTTTGAACAAGGCATTTGAAGTTGTTAGTTCTCCTTTATTGGGGTAGGTAGCAGAGCAGAACCATGAGAGAAGTAGAACAGGAAGAAGGCAGAATTGAGACCTTTCAAAGTTTTGGCCCAAGCGAGGGGGAATGGGGGTGTCATTTGAGCTCCCCACCTCAGGTGCCAAAATGTTGTGGGCCGGCCCAGGTGGCAGAAGGCCAAGTTGTGGGAAGAGATACCACTGCAGCAACTTAGTGAATGTTGGCACTGGGGCACCATGCAGGAGGCTGCTGCTATGCCATGCCTAGTCATGAGGAAGAGCTCCTACAGTGAGTGAACCACTTCACAGGGGGTGAGCTGGGGTACGTGGAAGATGTATACATTTAGATGGGTAGGCCTTTAACATCACACAGCAGGCCTACAGGGAGGAGTACAGTTGGTTTAGTTTTTCTGAAGGGAGACTCAGCTTTCATAAGTTTGGGAAATGCTGTCTCAGGTAATGAGCCCAGTTGAGGGAGGGGGAGACAGCATGAATCAACTGAAGAAAACACCAGCTTTAATATTTATAAGTTAATAATGGTCTTTATGGAACAGCCTTGAGTACTGGCAAAGATGCTATGAATAATGTATAAAAAGATCAAGTAAGGAAGGTGCTTCTTTCACATTTTCCTTTTACACTATTCCGACATTGTGGGTCCCTTCAATAGATATTTTAATTACAGTTTGCTTTGCACACAAGCATAAACCATGCTGCACTCATTAATAGTCAAGGACATTCGCCTCACATTTATATGTTTTAGCAGCCTCTTTATTCTCCTTTGGGACTTGGAAAGCCAATATTTCAGCTTAATGATGAAGGTGGACTGAACTGAAGGTTGGCTTTCCAGGTCCCAAAAGAAAAGAAGGAGTGATTTCTGAAATACATGTATGAAGAGAATGTGCTTTGAGGAGCACACAGTGGCAGATTAGCCACTGGGCCAATGGGGCTGGTGCCCAGGAGCCCCAGAAAAATCGGCACCCCTCCACGTCCCAACCCGCTCCGCTTGCCCAGCACTCCTGCCAGGGAGAAGGGGAAGCCCCTGCGCCCCGACCCTGCTCCCAGGCAGGAATGCTAGGCGGGCAGGGGAAGTCCCCATGCCCTGATCCCATATCCCGTGCAGGTAGGAGGGCCTCTCACTTGCTCTGGCCCAGGGGCCCCAAAAAATTGTTATCCGCCTCTAGGAGCACAGCTTCTCCACTTCAATATAAAGCTGTAAATGCATAAAACAAAACTGGGATTTTTTGTCATGCAATGTCCTAGTTATACTTTATACAGTTGTTCTAATGTCCTATTTATACTACTTTGCTTTTTACTATGCAATTTATACAGTGTCTTGCTTCTCTGCTTGCTACGGTATCTCTCTATGGTCCCACAATAGCATATGCCTATTTATGACACTGTTAAGGTACAGAGAAGAGATGCATTTCATGTTTATGGCGCTGATCCAGCATCATCAAATCTAATGGGAGTTTTCAGTGAGAATAGGATCAAGCCATTGGTGCTGGAACTAGGGTGCTGGAGTGCTGCCTCACCCCTTGGCTTGAAGTGGTTTCCATTATATACAGGGTTTACAGTTTGGTTCAATGGCTTTCAGCGCCCTCACTAAAAAAATTGTTCCAGCACCCCTGGATCAAGCCATGAAACAATATCTCACTTTTACTGGCATACCACATGTTGTTCAATTACAGGCAAAAACACTTCTCTGTTTACTTACTGTTTTCCCTTTCCTGCCTTTTTTCCCTTAGGCTCCTAACTCTTAAACCCTTATCTTCATAAACACAACAGCCCAAATTATTCTCTGGTGTAATATCACTGAGCCTGATTCTCTGGCCTGCTCTGGCTCCTCCTCTGTATATTTAGACTGGTGCATGGAGCTCAGAAACTGGCTAGATCTTGCCAGCTAAACATTTCCCTGGGATTATGGGGGGGCCCAGAATTCTGGCAGATCTGTGTCCCAGCTTGACTTAACCCCTCCCATGTAAAGGCATCTTTGCATGTGCCCTGGCACCTATCCATATATCAGTGAGTCACTTCATTTTCTTTTTGAATCAGATATGCCATATGTGTCCTGCCTGCAGCAGGAAGGATTCAGTAGAGAAATCATTTACTCCATTTGTAAGTAATTGTTTAATTGAATTAAATCCTTGTATAAGTATAACTGGGTTCATAGAAGAATTAGAGAAGTTCATGGGGGATTGATCCATCAATGGCTATTAGCCAGGATGGGCAGGGACACAACTCCTTGCTCTGGGGACCCCTAAACCATGGACTGCTGGAAGCAGGGACTGGATGACAGGGGATGGTTCACTGGATAAATTGCCCTGTTCTGTTCACTCCCTCTGACACAGGCCACTGTTTGAAGTCAGGATACTTGGCTACATGGACCATTGGTCCGGTCCCATATGGCCATTCTTGTGTCCTTAAGGGTAGTGGGAGAGAGGCTATGAGGAAGTTTTGGGGCTGGTTCCCACTCACCGCCCTGACAGCACCTGCTGCCCGGGCACCTCTGCACACACAGCCTCAGGGAGGGCAGAAGCAAGGGCCAGAGAGCAGAATGGCTGCATGCAGTACTGCTCCTCTGCTGCGGGGAACTCTGGGATACATCTGGAGGACTTCTGGGACCCAAGTCAAGCCAGGGCTGCTTGCACATAGGAAAGTAATAGGGCTCGGAACCTAGGTCCCAGCTTAACATGGACTTGGACCCTTTAGTCCTGCAGGGTTCTGCGACCCTCGGTCTGAACCCTAGGTTTGCACAATTGGTGGGTGAACGCAAGGGAGGTTTGTCTTGAGCCTTACATTGCTGTGTAGACATACCCTAAGCCTCCTGAATCTGAGGCCAGGCACTGCCCCTGGCTGGGATATCTAGGTACATCCTTGGGGTGCAGAACCTCTGTCTAGCACTCCCTTCTTAGAGCTGAGATCCCCATGGTCCAAGTGTCTAGGCCCCGTGATTAGTGCTTACCCCTCAGATTTAAGCTTAGGCACACCCTCCCCCAGAACTCCATCCACATCTGCATGCTGTGACAGCCTATATTCTTATGGTTAGCCTATACTCTTATGGTCACCACTTTTACAAGACTAGGATAAATTTTGGACAAAGTGTGCCTTGTGAAGTATCATTTGAAAACTCACACTCTTCTGAACATTATTGTCCTGGTAAAATATTTGTAGCAACATTCTATGAGACAGGAAAGTAATAAGTTTCTACTGTATAACATTGCTGTAACACGTTCCAGAGCTAGAAAGGCAGGCCCAAACCAGCTCTTCAGTGATAAAGACACACTAGCACCCCCAACCAGGTATCAGCATAATCAACTGGACAATCACCTAGTTAAATGTCTATTCCTTAGCAGGAAGGAAGATGTGAATAAGGAATTTACATTGCATCACAGGAGTGTTTCAAACCTCATGTCCACAAGAGACTACACTCTAGCTTGGGTTAATCTTGGAAGAAGGGAGAGGGATATAAAAATGATAGACAGTGACCTCCAACTCATCTCTCATCCTCCTGTCTCTCTGCTCATGGCATCAACCACTCTTAGAGAACTGAACTAAGAGGGGAGTGGTCCCAGGCTGAAAGGAGATGCAGCCTGTGAAATTTACTGCAACGTACAGTGAGCAAAACCTTTGCTTTTAAATTAACTTAGCTTGTTAAATTAGGTATTTGCTTGAATATTACTCTTATTTTCTTTTGTAACCAATCCTGACTTTTATACATCACTGATAATCTCTTAAAATCTACCTTTCTGTAGTTAATAAACTTATCTTATTGTTTTATCCTAACCAGTGTGTTTGGATTAGAGTGTGGGGAAACTCCATTTGGGATAACAAGGCTGGCGCATTACCATTTTCCTTTGATGAAATAATGGACTTTCTGTGGGCTTGCATTGTTCAGCAGTGTGCTGGACGTACAAGATGCACATTTCTGTGGGGGACAAGTGGGACTAGGAATTTGCAGGTGTTGCCCTGTATGTAATTCATGAATGACTGGCCAGAGCGCTCATGTAACTTAGCTGGGAGTGACTTTACATGCTGAAGGCTGTGTGAGCAGGCTAGGAGTGGATGTTCTGACAGCAAAGAAGTTTAAAAGGGACCGCAGGCTAGAGAATTAAGAGGACATGCCTGTTCAACAGTCCAGATTATACCCAGGGGAATGTCAGACCTACCCATTGCTTTAGCAGAGTCATCATATTTCCAAGAGTCTCAGATGGAAAAAAGGATGAAAAATGTAATAATGAAGAAAACCAAACAGGTGCGAACGTACCCAGTGACTGCATTTTTCACATTTTCTTGAATAAGCTGGTGATATCCAAAATTCAAATGTGATCCTGATCTTTTTATCTTTATGTATACATAATTCCACTAAGCACAATGGCAGCTTTGTGTGCACAGGGACATTGTATGCTCTCAGGCATACAATGAAGCATGAGATCAATACTACAGACTCCAACGTGGCATACTGAGATATTCTATAAAATTTTTCATACAGCTCTGCCAGCGTACCAATCATGATTATCCAGTCCTGAGCCTAAGTGTATATATTACATTGAATTGTGAGGTCATTTTATCATGTAGAAAGACTTCCTCTATGAGCTACAGTGAAACCAAGAAAATCACTTTGTTTGTGACTAAGCTAGATTTGAATATACTGTAGATGTCCGCTTGTGAAAGTTGTCAGTACATTGACAAGTAAGAATTACATAGACTTTCTTTTGAAATTTGCTTTTCCTCCAAATAATTTCTTCTGTTTGCGTTTTGCTGCTGCTGTTCTGACAGGAAAGATGCTTGTCTATTTTGAAGTGGAATATAATCAAACAATGCATCCGTTTTTCCTTGTTCATTTTTGTGCTCTATAGGATGTCCACAAAATGGTTAAAGTGTGACCGACCGTTGATGCTGAGAAGTTTGGCAAAAGTGTTATGCTCTTAATGTACTACTCCTGAGGGATTTTGGCATCAAAAAATTAAAAATTCTGCACACAATATTTTAAAATTCTGCAAAATTCTGCAAGTTTTGTCAGTAAATAAATGTGTAGGCTCCAGCGTGGCAGTGGGGAGCACAGGCCACTGACTGCGTGGAGGTGGAAGATCACCCTGCAGCCCCCTCCCCACCGAGACACAGACTCGGCAGTGAGACTGCACCTGACCTTGACACACAGCGCAAGGGCCAGCCTGCCCCAGAAACACCCCGGGGCCCTGCCCCTCCATGCCAGGTGTAACAAGCAGGCAAGAGGGACAGAGTCTCAGTCCCACCCTGCCCTGGTCCCCAAATCCAGGTGTGGGGCAGGCAGACTTAGCCTGCTAGGATCCAAGTGTGGAAAGGCTTATTGTGGGGGGATCCAAGTGTGGGTGAGAGGGTTTTGTGTGGGTTAATCTGGATGCGGGCAGCTCAGTGGGAGGAGAGGGGCCTGGATGCACAGGGGCTTGTTGGGGGGTTCTGGGTGCAGGGGTAATGGGACTCTGCAGGGGAGTCCAGGTGAAGGTTGTTGGGGCTCAGCAGCGGTGGAGGGATCTGGCTGTGGGGGACTCTTTGAGGGAGGGTCTGGATGCTTGGTGGGAGTCTGGGTGCAGCTGGCTGAGTCTCAATGGGGTGGGGGGTCTGGGAGCAGGGGGGCTCATTGGGGTGTCCAGGTGCAGGGGGTGGAGCTCAGCAGGGTGAGGCTCAGTGGAGGGTAGTCTAGGTGCACGTGCGAGGGGTTTGGTGGGGATCTGAATGCAGACGGTGTGGGGCTTGGTCTGGGGGGGTCCAGGTGTGATCCGGATGCAGGGGTTCCAGATGCAGGGGGTGAAGCTTGGTTGGGTGGGGGTTCTAGATGGGGGGGTGAGGCTCAGTGCGGGAATGTTGGTATGGGGGGGGGGTCGAGATGCCTGGGAGTTAGGCAGATGAGGGAGCAGTTCCTCGTACAGTGACCCCTCCCTCTGTGGCTGAGGAGCAATGGGAGCAGGACATGGGAGAGGGGGATGCGAAGCTTCGTGCAGCCAGGGGAGATTTCTAGGGGTGGGTCTGACCCAGCCCCAGATGTTCCTTACAGGGGAAGAGGAGGTGAGCCTAGCTCAGGATAGGAGCTACTGGCTGGGACATCCCCTGTCCCGCACCCTCCTCCCTGCAGTGATTTACCTCTCAGCTGGCTGCTCTGGATGCCTGAACCGACATGCCAGCACTGCTTGGGAGGGATGCATGACCACTCTTGAGGCTTCTCTTTTCTTCCCCATCAGAAAGTCATTTTTTTTCTGTGAGGAAGCAAAAAAATATATGGGGGACATGAATTCTGCATGCACACAGTATCACAGAATTCCCCCAGCGGTAATGTATGACCAGTCAATGAGAATCATTTTGGTAATGTGATGCTTGTCATTTAGGGCCAGAACTTGCACCACTTAAAAAAAAAAGGGTCAGATTCTCATTTGCATTCAGGCTCTCAGACTTCCAGAACAATGCCAAGTAGTCTCAAACTGGGAGTACATTTACACTAAATTTAAGTCCACGTTACATTGTTAGTATAATGTAAATTGGTCTTAGTTTAAGTGAGAATCCACCTGAATGGAGTATTTTAGTTTTTCCATTTACGTATGCAAGTCAAACCAAACAATACTGCTCAAATTCTGAAGCTGGGCATATCAAATCCTTGCAAAAATAAAAAACTGCTCATGAGAAATCCATAGCCCACAATTTTTTCACTGCTGGATCAGCCCACAGCGTATATATTGTTTCATATATGTTAAAACTTCCCAAGTTCACAGTTTAAAAGGGGTTAAGAATAATAGCTTTAGCCTTGTTTTTACCTTCCTGATTCTATGAGTTAGCATTTCTGATTTTAACGAGAGAGGTGGATCTGAGGAGTTGGGTGTGGATTTAGGTTACCTCCTCCTTTTCCAAAAGTCTGGGAGTGCTTGGGTTTGGACCCAGAGCTCAAGTTAATTTGCCGTAATTAAAGTACGATGTGTGGGATGGGGTTAATTGGGGGCTAAAAGAAAATCTAATGCTCCTACCTTGGGGCCTCGATGCTTATCCATTTTACACCATCTTCAGTGCTCCGAAGGGCTTAGTCCTCCCTCATCATATACTGTGCAAGCAGAAATATCGGAGTGAACTGTTGCCAGTGACTCAGAGCAGGGACGGGGTATGTTTCAGATTACAGTGCAATGGTGTTGTTCTGATCTGATTTCCTTTCTAGGGAGAGGCTGAGAGAGGCAGCTTCAGGGGATTTAGCACGAGCAGCAGCACATGATCCATCAGTCGCGTGATTCTCACCACTGAAGGCTAATGGGAAGGATCAAGTAAAAGCTAAATCTCCCTTGCAGAAGCAACAGCAGTTTTTTCTGCTCCTTATCTTCTACCACCACCCAGACCTCCCATGGCTTCTCCCAGGCTAGAGACCTACTGCTGCCCCAACCGGGATGCAGCCACGCAACTGGTGCTGACTTTCCAGCCTGAGGTTTTCTGTGGGGTTTGCATTGGCAGTGCCTCAATCAGTCTGTTGCTCAGCATCCTGCAGCTCCTTCCCAAGCAGGGACAGAGTTCCCGGAAGATGCAAAAAGCTTCCTCTTCCACCACCATTCTTCTCTTCATCTCCGTTTGTGACCTCCTTGGTGACCTAGGTAAGGACCAGCTTGCTGTGCCTTGCCCTAGAGTGGATTCCCTCTGCCTGGAGGCAATGTCGCTAAATGGATCCATTTAGCAGCCGAAAGAGCTCTGGAATGGAAGTGTGTTGTTTCTGTTTGGCTGGAGGATTTGGGTTAAGGGATGCTAGGAAATAACGGGTCTTTGATAGAAGAGAGATTTTTTTGAATGTTAGGTTTAAAAGTTCAAATTTAAAATCAAGCACTCTTCAAAATCTGCACCTAAAACTAACAAAATCCAATCAGACAGATGTTGGAAGTTTTTTCAATGGCTGACAGCTCCAAAATTTAAACTGTCCCTAAAGACTAACTTTTAAAAACATTCTTTTGATCCTTAAACACTCCAAACAAAGGCTGTAGCATTATGAAAATGCCAGCTTCTCCACTAGGCAAATCCACAAGTACTCCTCGTTTTTTTTTTAAACCCAAGAGTGCTGGTTTAGATTGTGCTATAGATAGGGTATTGAAATCTATAAGAACCTTGCTCATCCAATACCCTGCCTGGTCACAAGGACAGAGCAGGCTGAGGAAGTTGAAGAATGAGGCAACATGCATGGGCACCCATGTGTCAAAACTAAAGTGGTGTCTAATTCTAACCTGCCAGACTATGAAATGTGCTGCCAAAGTATAAATGAACACTAATCGCACCATATCCAGAGCTAAATGCAGAACTTCCTCTTCGTCCAGGCTTTGCTGCAATCATATCTTTATTTTCACATTTTATATAAAATGATGAAATAAATAATATAAATACATAAATAATAATAATAATAATCTGAAGTCCTATGGCTGGGAAGAAGGGAGAGACACCTATAAGTATTGTTTTCTACCTTTGAGATTTGCTCAGATGATACAGTAAAGAGCACCTATATAAGAACCTGGATAGACAGCCTGAAAAGTGTTCCTTTAATTTGATGAGGCCAAAAATGTGAGAGAGGTTTTTCTGTTTGAATTATATTGACAAATCAGAACCAATTGTCTTGTATCATCTTTGTCTGAGACCCTTTGTAATCTTTCCTAGGCAGGGGTCAATTCTCATTAAATGGTATATAAAGCATCATGGGTAGTGCTATCACACTGTAATAAGAATAGACATCTTCACTGATTGCAAGCTGTGATGTCTTTTAAAGCAGTATTGGGAAATGTTATTTGTTTCATTCATTTGAAAAAGAAGAGAGGATTTGTTTGCAAAAATGAGAATAGATTAAGAATATAAAATACCTTTAATACTAAAATGTAAAGAGTTAAAGAGAAATGAATGTAAGAACATTGATATATGCAAATATAACAGTGAAAAGAAATAAAAAGAAAGTGCTTTAATTATGAGATTACTTTCATTTGATGACAGCCCGTGAGACGCTATCCAGTTCATTTTAGAGAAATGTGTGTCAATGTTAATGAAATGAAGTTTTTTTTTAAATAGACAGAACATTTTAGACCACAGCAACTTTAAACTTTGGTGCAGCATTCACTGATAGATTATGGTGGAATTTAATAAATGGAGTTGTCTTGTGCTCAATTCAAGCACAGTTCTTGCTTTGTTCATGTGTGAAAACAGGCTAGTGCAAGTATGTGACTCAAAACATATTAACACACCCAGAACACTAATGAATTTTCCCGTTAGGTATCATCTTCAGATCAGCAGTATGGATAGGCTTCCCTGACTTCATCGCAAACATCTCTGTGGTGAATGGAACTGATGTGCTGCCTTCTGCCTTCTGTGTGGGAAGTGCCGTAAGTACAAAACTCTTTTTTTCTTGTTAGGGACACTAATCTGGTAAAGGAAGCCTGCAGGACAAACTCTTCCTGATCTAAAGAAAATGGAACTATCATTCAGATCTATAAGTATAATGGGTTTCTGTCTCTCCCAAAGCCATACAAGTCTTGCAGGGTACAAGCGATAAAATAAGAGGGAAATGTATTAATTGCTCACGAGGTACAAGTATTGGCACGCCAGTGCTATGCAGCACCAGC
This sequence comes from Lepidochelys olivacea, assembly GCF_965140295.1. Lineage (NCBI taxonomy): Eukaryota > Metazoa > Chordata > Testudines > Cheloniidae > Lepidochelys > Lepidochelys olivacea. Next base: position 134,164,822 of record NC_140411.1, on the reverse strand, counting down.
TTTGAGTGGGAGGAGTGCAAGCTATTTCCTGAAAGCTGAGGCCAAAATGTTCACATGTGGGTGCTTAAAGGTAGGTGCTTAAATCATAAGAGAGGTTTGATTTTCAGAGGTGCTAAATACACACAAGCCCAGTGAAGTCAATAAGGTAATTCAGATGTACAGTGATTTAGGACAAAATCGAGCTCTGGGTTTGTATGGGACAAAGATAAATGGGTCTCTGAGTGAGGTACTTTGTAATTACATACTGTACTGTATGCTGAAAATCAGACAGGAAATCTCAGGTGGGGAGTTTATCCTTTTTGTGAAATGAAAAATATGTTTGGCCTGAATAATTTTGGAGTGCTTGAAAATCTCTTAGGAATCTCAAAGTGACAAAACTGTTTGCACGGGTTTATTACACTGTCATTCATACTTTAACTGAATGTGGTTCAAATATGGGCTGATGTATAAACTTAAATGGAATATAAATGCTATATCTGACCAATAGTCGTTCAATTCACAGTTTTTACAGTAATATGGAGTCTGACAAATAGGACAGAACAAAGACTTATGAAAAGCCAATGAGAATATTGAGTACCCAAGGAATTTCTGACCACGCACGTATAATTACAATCTAAATGTTGCTAAAGTATCTGTTTCTACACTAAAACAAAAATCTGATTAGGTTTCAAAAGGCATAATATCATGGTGCTGTACAGAAGCCTGTAACCAACTGCTACAAATCTGAATGATAATTTCCACATTGAACTATATGTACCATACAGCCAAAAAACAATCACACTACAACTTTTTCTAATCCCCCTCTATTTCCCATCACACACCTTCTCATCCTTGCCAGGTACAAGTAGAAAAAACGAGGGGGAACCATTATCCCTTGTTCAGTGTGTACAAGCTTGTATCATAGTCCAAGCCTGATTTTTTTAAATAAAAAGAGAAAACTTTGCCAACATAAAAATTTTGCAACAGTGAAGTGCCATTCCTAAAACGTCGTAATTTCACTGTGTTAACATTGAATGAATACTTGAAACAATTTTTTTTACCATTGATACTGTTTATTTTTTGTATTGACAAATAACCTGCTTCCTCCTCCCCTCTCCCACCTTATTCACATTCGAATTCATGAAACCACGTATAGTCACGTCAAATGTCTTTTAATCCTATTCTTGTTTTTGTTTAAAAAATAAAATGCCATGCATTCTGGCCTTAAACCAGGTACGCCTTGATTCGTCCCCTGAGGAGACCCCCCTATACAAGTAGGGGAAAGTGACTCCCAAGTAGATACACCCCCAAGAAAGAACAGATTGTGTTTACAATGCCACATTCCCAGAGGTTTCCGCCAGGACTGGTGGTTCTACTTGGTAGCCAGCAGAGGCTACCCAAGGGATGAGTAGAATGAAAATGCATCCACTTCCTGCTGACTTTTTCCCATAGATTCCAGGGCCAGAAGGGACCACCGTAGAGCAAATCTTTTAGAAGAATCACCACCAATCTTGATTTAAAAATTGCCAAGGATTGTGAATTTAACACAACTCTTAGTAACTTTTGCCAATGGTTAATTACTCTCATTGTTAAAGATTTATGCCTAATTTCCAACCTGAATATGTCTAGCTTCAGATTCCAGTCAGAGGCTGTGGAGCCTTTCCAAAAGTTGGGGGCGGGGGAAAGGGGGGGGCGCCCTCCCTGCCCCTTCTGTCTGAAGCCCGCCCATGGCCAAGCTAGAAGCCAGAGCAGGCCATGAACCGTGGACCCTCGGCCTCGGAGGGAAGAGGAGAGGCAGGGGCGGGGCCCATGGCAAAAAGTGGACAGGTAGAAAGTGGGAGGGCCATGGCTCTCTGCCCCCCCCTCTTCTGGCACCCCTGATTCCAACTATTGGATTGTGGTATACCTTTCTCTGCTAGATTGAAGAGCCCATTATCAAATTTATATTTCCCATGCAGACACCCTTAGTGTTCTCTTTTGTTAAGCTAAATAGATTGAACTCCTTGAGTCTGTCACTGTAAGACAAGGCACTAAAGGCACGAATCCTTTCATCATTCTCATTCTGATCCCGCTCCAATTTAGCAATGTTCCTCTTAAATTGTGGACACCATAACTGGACACAGTATTCTAGGAGCAGTCACACCAGTGCCAAACACAGATTCTCCTGTTTATGCATCCAAGGATTATGTTAACCCTTTTAGCCACAGCATCACACTGGGAGTTCATGTCCAGCTAGTTATCCACCTTCCCTGCCAAAATCTTTTTCAGAGACACTGCTTTCCAGGATAGAGTCCCCCATCCTGTAAGTAGGGCCTACATTCTTTGTTCCTAGAGGAATACATTTACAATTAGACAGATTAAAACACATATAGTTTGCTTGCGCCCATCTTACCAAAAAATCCAGATCTCTTTGAATCAGTGACCTGTCATTGTCATTTACAACTCTCCAAATTTTTGTGTCATCTGGAAACTTTATCAGTGATGATGTTACATTTTCTTTCAGGTCATTGATAAAAATGTTAAATAGAATAGGGCCAATAACAGATCACAGTGGTCGATGATTCCCCATTTTCAATTACATTTTGAGATCTATAGTTAGCTAGCTTCTAATCCATTTAATGCATGCCATGTTGATCTTGTAGTTCTTTAATCAAAATGTTGTGTGGTACCAAGACAAATGCCTTACAGGAGTCTAAGTTTATTACATCAACACGATTACCTTTATCAACTAAACTTGTAATCTTTATCAAAAAAGATGATGAAATTAATTTGACTGGATCTATTTTCCATAAATCCACATTGATTTGCATTAATTATATTACCCTCCTTTAATTCTTTATCAGTTGAGTCCGGTATTAGCTGCCCCATTATCTTGCTCAGGACTGATGTCAGACTTACCGGCCTATAACTACCCAGGTCTTTTCGTATACTCTTCTTAAAAACTGGCACATTGGCTTTCTTCTACTCAATGGGAACTTCCCCACAGTTTCAAGACTTATTTAAAATAAACATTACAGTCCATTTAGCTACTCAGGCAACTCTTTTAAAATTCTTAGATGCTAGTTATCTGGGCCTGCTGATTTAAAAATATCTAATTTCACTAGCTGCTGTTCAACATCCTCCTGAGATACAAGTAGAATGGAAAGAGCATTATAAGATGATGGCTACATCTGCTTTGTTCCCTAAATACAGAAAAAATATGTATTCAACACTTCTGTATTTTCTGTATTCTTATTGATATTTCTACCATTGATATCTAGTAATGGATGAATACCATTGTTAGGATTTTTTTTGTTCCTAATATATTTTAAAAAATTCTTCTTTTTGTGCTTAACTCTGTTGGCCGTAGATTTCTTCTTGTGTCCCTTTGATTCCATCACCAATTTTCTACAATTTCTAACTTCTCATTTGTATTTATTACTATCAACTTCCCTTTTCTTCTATTTGTTTTAATATATAAAATGGCTGCCTCACTTCCTTCCTAAACCAGGTTGATTTTTCAACCAATATGGCCTTCTTCCTCAATTGTGGGATTGTGGTTTTTTGGGCCATCTAGAAAGGCATTCTTAAACAATTCCAAATTATTATTAATCTTTTCCTGATTAAATTCTTCCTCCCATCTTATTTGGATCATAATCATTTTCTGTTTTGTAAAATTAACCCTTTTAAAGCACCTATTATAAATATCATTGATCTGGACTTTATTCTGCTTGCACATTATAAAGATGATCAAGTCATCATGGCTTCTACCTAAGTTACCATTAATTTTTATTTCTGTGATCAGTTCTTCTGTATCTGTCAAAATGAGGTCTAAAATAGAATTTCCCTATGTTGGATGCCACACTTTTTGCCATCTGTAGTATTTAGAAATCCCAAGGATGTTTGAGTTCTAGTAGCATGGACCTCCAGCATATGTCACTCTGATTGAATTCCCCCAGGATCACAGAGCTTTTTCCCCCTACACATTATAGATAGGTGCATAAGGAGCCAGTCAGTCTCTTCCCAAGTGTGATTTGGTGGTCAGTAGCAGACACCTACTAATACCACATCTTGGACAGATGAAGCACAAATCTGTTTGAGGCAGCATTGACTAGCTCCATCTTCCCTAATGAAGTGGAAGAAGCCAGTGCAATCTTGAGCGAATCAAGCCCACAGATTCTTTTAAATGGAATTTTAAAAATATTATTTTTCAAATGGAAATCTTACAAAGAAAAAAAATGTAAAACTAAGCTCAAGTTATACACTGAATGCTATGAATAAAGTGCATTCCAGTGATGAATGTACTGGAGCCTGCAGGTGTATTGATTCATAGACTCGTAGATATTAAGGCCAGAAGGGACCATTATGATCATCTAGTCTGACCTCCTGCACAATGCAGGCCACCGAATCTCACCCACTCACTCCTGCGATAAACCTCTCACCAATGTCTGAGCTATTGAAGTTCTCAAATCATGGTTTAAAGACTTCAAGGTGGAGAGAATCCTCCAGCAAGTGACTTTAGTGACTGAGCAACATCTCTCGGGAAAGGGAGTATTTTCAGATTGTGGAGGAGGGAATACCAGGGATTTGTTTTCAGAGCTGATGTTTGGCTTAATAGCAAGCATGTTGGTCTCTGCCTGGTAAAGGGTTGCTACTATGGACCTATGGCAAAGGATATTCAGATGAAAATGGAGCCAAAATGAAAGAGGGGCTCAGAGGAACATTAAATTGAATAGTAAAAATGTTCCAGACTAATGAAAAAGGGGGGGAAGTATGCTGTAAAAGAACCAGTTCATTGGGGAAAGAATTTTAGAATGTGTAAACACAGCAGAAAAGGTCAGATATCTTTCTGTATACTCGTGAGAAAACATGAGAATTCTCAGCTGTCAAATACAGTGGAATGTAGCTTGCCTTAAACCTGTGCACATTTCTTTGCTTTGGGTCATTAGTGAAAAAAAACATCAGAGTTAAAGTGTGGACATTTCACTACCACTCTTCTCTTTTTTTGTTCCTCTTGGGAACAGAGATTGTTGACTAGATAATAATTTCCTTTTACATTCAGTTCCCAGAATATGAAGGGACAGTATAGCTACAATGATTAAGAGATACAAGTCCTTCTCTCATGTCTCAGGGGCTGGTCTACACTAAAGCTGTAAGTCGACCTAAGTTATGCTACTTCAGTTACATAAGTTAGGCCATGCCTACCCGGATCGGCGGGTAGTGATCGATCTATCGGGGATCGATTTATCGCGTCTAGTGCAGACACGATAAATTGATCCCCTGATCGCTCTGCCATCGACTCCAGAACTCCACCAGGGCAAGAGGCGGAAGCGGAGTTGACGGGGGAGTGGTGGCCATTGATCCCGTGCCGCGAGGACGCGAAGTAAGTGATTCTAAGTCGATCTAAGATACGTCGACTTCAGCTACGCTATTCTCGTAGCTGAAGTTGCGTATCTTAGATCAATTTCCCCGCCCTCCCCCAGTGTAGACCAGGCCTTACTTAACTGAAGTTGGCGTAACTTAGGTCAACTTACAGTGGTGTCTACACCATGCTGTGTTGACAGGGATGCTCTCCAGCTGACTTACCTTCCACCTCTCAGGGAGGTGGAGTACAGATGGTGACAGGAGAGCACTCTGATGTCAACTTAGCTTGTCTTCACCAGACCTGCTAAATCAACACTGATGCATCAATCGCAGCAGTGCTGATTTAGCTGTAAGTATAGACAAGCCCTCAGCTACAGGAGCGGCACTAATGTACAAATACAGTAATTTCAAACATTCTCACTATAAATCTCTTTATGAATGGAGCAAAAGATGGTTTACTTTTGGATGCACACGTAAAATTCAGAGTTAAGGTTAGGCAAGGTTAATATCTCTTCTGGGCAGGAGTAAAACAAGCTTATCAAAAGGGGTCAAATGCTGCTCAACCTACTCATGTGAATAGACCAGTTGGCTTCAGTGAGACTACTTCTGTGATTCTGAGCAAGATTTGTCCCCTCATGGATCTCTGTTGGAAAAACACACACATTCCATTAAACATGTTTGAATGAGGCCTCATCAGAGCTAGAAGTAACAGGGAGTTTTATTTTGTCCTGGTCACTTAGAGACTTTATCAGCAATTGTGACACAATGGAATCTTTTTCCTTTTGCAGATGTGGATCCAGCTCTTGTACAGTGCTGGCTTCTGGTGGCTGTTTTGCTATGCTGTAGATTCCTACTTGGTGGTTAGAAGATCAGCAGGGCTAAGGTACCAAAGTGAAATTAACTAATTTTTAATTTGAACTAATTAAAGATCTAAAAGTAGCTTTACTTCCTACATTAGGTGCACATGTTTGTATGCATGTATTCAGGCACATAAATGAAGCATGCACAAACATTTGATGTGCATATGCAAATCACGTATTAGTATGGGTGCATGGTATGCTAGGTGCTTAAAGGGCCATGACTATGCTCCAGTATTGATTACGAACTTGCATGCACTTGCATTCACCTAAACTTTGAAAATCTGGGGTGAAATCCTACCTCCATTGAAGATTCCAGTGGACCCAAGATTTCACCCCAGTCCCCAATCTACACCGTGAATTGAACCTTGTAGCAATAAAATGTTACTCTGAAAAAAAAAGTGTTGAAATACACCTAGAATTTTTGCTTCAGGATTTGAGGTTTTGTCTACTTTTCAAAGCTGTTGTTAGTGTCCTGTTGATATTTTCATTTTATAGAACATCTTTTTCAAGAAAAGAAAAAAATAATCTTATGTATTATATGTCTTCTATAGTGCCCATCCCTGGAGTATCTAAACACTCTGGCATGAATAGAATCATAGAAATGTAGGGCTGAAAGTGACCTCAAGAAGTCATCAAGTCCAGTCCTCTGTGCTCTGGCAGTACCAAGTAAACCTAGACCATCCCTGACAGGAGTTTGTCCAACTTGTTTTCAAACGCTTCCAATGATGACCTCCCTTGGAAGTCTATTCCAGAGTTTAACTACCCTTATGGTTAGAAAGTTTTTCCTAATACCAGACCTAAATCTCCCTTGCTGCAGATTAAGCCCATTACTTCTTCTCCAACCTTTAGTGGACATGGAGAATAGTTAGTCACCATCCTCTTTATAAAAGCCCTAAACATATTGGAAGACATATCAGGTCACCCTTCAGTCATCTTTTCTCAAGACTAAACATGCCCAATTTTTTCAACCTTTCCTCATTGGTCAGGTTTTCTAATTTTTTTTTTAATCATTTTTGTTGCTCTCCTCTGGACTCTTTCCAATTTGTCCACATCCTTTCTAAATTGTGGTACCCAGAATTGGACACGATACTCCAGCTAGTGCTGACTACAGCAGTGCTGACTACAGCAGAACAATTATCTCCTGTGGTATACATACAACACCCCTTTTAAAACACCCCAGCATATTAGTCTCTTTTTGCAGCTGTATCACATTCACAACTCATATTCAGTTTGTGGTCCACTATAATCCCCAGATCCTTTTCAGGAGAAACACCACCTAGCCAGTTATTCCCCATTTTGTTGTGGTGCATTTGATTTTTTTCCTTCCTAAGTGAAGTACTTTGAACTTGTCTTTATTGAATTTCATTTAGTTGAATTCAGATCAATTCTTCCATTTGTCAAGGTTATTTTGAATTTTAATCCAGGCCTCCAAGCGCTCCCTCCCAATTTTGTGTCATCTGCAAATTTTTTAAGCATACTCTATTCTATTATTCAACTCATTAATGAAAATATTGAACAATACTGGGCCCAGGAGGAACCCCAGTAGATATACCCTCCCAATTTGACAGCCAACTTTTTGAGTACAATGGCCATGCTGTTATACTAGAGACAAAATATAAAGGTTTTTCTAAATTGGCTGCCAGTTTTTGGAGTTAGAAGAACAAAAAGACCTTCAGTTTGCTAGTACTGAGCACAGAATTATGTGATATTATACCCAGACAATATTGAGCAATCAGATATTGGGGACATAGTGCAATTGGCAGATGTTATTATGTGCATCTCCAGAACAAGAAAAAAAAATCTCTGATTTAAACTAGTATTAACCCTAGCCTGTGTAGGACAAACTTGAATTTTATTTGTATAGTGAAGCTTTGATGCCCAGGAATTATGGAACTGTTAAGCAGTAACAAGCTAGACTACTTGATTTCTAGTGTTTATTATGAAAATTCTTCACATATTTTACCCTAATTATTTCCATCAAGGTTATCTAAATTCCCAATGCCAGACAAGGCTATGCACTGTAATGACATTCATATTATTTCCTATGGGCAGTGATTCAAGTGTTCATAGACATGTATACATAAGTCACACCATTTTAACCTGAGGCAATATGGGCTTGATTCTGCTCTCACCAAAATCAGTGGCAAAACTTTCAGGTCCTGACTCACAGCCTACTGAAGTCAATAGAAAAACTCCCATTGACTTCAGCGGGGTCTGGATCAGGCCCTTGTTGATGTGGATGAAGCAAAATGTGATCATAACTGTTAAAATTTGTGATTTCCAAATCCCCAAAAGGGCTGACCATTCATGATGTTTGGGGAGCCCTTCTTCCTTCTCCGTGTAGCTTGTCCCACCAAGCTCCCCCTCCATGGGTCACAGGAAGGGAGGGAGCCTGGAGGGACGACTGAACGCTTGTGTGGGCGAGAATCACTTACAGCTCCGTTGAGAGGGAGGGACAGAGGCAGGGCCCCTTATCTCAATCTGAACAATTGCGTTGACTTAGCCCAACTCTTATTTTTCCCAGCCCGCTTTACCATTTCCCAGTTACTGTACGGACGGTGGAGCGTTGTTCTACTTGCATTTATGTACAATTCTTTTCCAAATGCACATGATGAGTGATATTAACAGCTTCTTTTCCATTTCATGGGCTTCCAGTACAATTGTGTTGTACCACATGATGACATGGGGCCTGGCAATCCTGCTGTGTGTGGAAGGAATTGCCATGCTTTACTACCCTTCCGTTGCTAGGTAAGCAAGGCATTAATTAAAAAAATCTAGCTCTGTGATTACTTGAATGTCTTTGTCAGTTTTGGAGACGGAGGGTCAAGTTTTTACACCAATTACAAGAGAGTAAATGCCAAATATTGGAGTCAATGAAGTTACTCCGGATTTACAGTAAGGAATGTCAGAGCAAATTTGGCCCTACATGAATTAAGCTATGTCTACGTTAGAGACCTTATAGTAGCACAGCTGTACCGATGTAGCTGCACTGCTGTAAGATCTCTCATATAGCTGCTCTATGCCGACAGGAGAGAGCTCTCCCATCAATATAATTAAACCACCCGCAACGAGCAGTGGTAGCTATGTTGGCGGGAGAAGCTTTCCTGCTGCCATAGCACTGTGCACGCTACCACTTATGCCAGGGAAACTTGTCACTTGGGGGGGCATGTTTTTTCACACCCCTGAGCGACATAAGTTTTGCCAACATAAGTGGTAGAGTAGCATGGCCTTAAAAATATTATATCCTACTTCTCTCATGCCCTATGCTCTGTCCATCCAACTCTTCTACTCATGACTCTCCACTTCAGTATCAGGCTAACTCCTATGCCTGAAACAGCCTGCCTATGCTTGTGTGACCCCTTCCTCTTTTAAATTCCTCCTCAAAACTCACTTTTCCTTCAATCGCTGATGATGCACCAGCACCATCTACTCCTACTTTAGGTCCCAATCACTGAAAAACCAACAACTAGTGAAGTCCCAAAGATGTTCTTATACTTGTTGTGTATGGTTTGATCACTGAATAACTTAACTTTGGTAAGTATCAACTTAAACGATTTATATACATAACTCAGAGTCAATGGCTATGTCTACACTGCAGTTGGGAGGCATGATTCCCAGCGTAGGTAGACAGACGTGAGCTAGCGTGCTAAAATAGTGGTGTAGACGTTGCAGTACGGGTGCACATTCACATTGCTATTTTTAGCATGCTCTCTCAAGCAGAGCTAGCACAAGTCTGTCCAGAGTGCTGAAAAAAATCACATCTCCCAGCTGCAGGGTAGACATACCCAATATGACTCTGCAGTTATCTGTTTGGGTTTCTGCCAGGACCAGAGGGAAACATGCCACATAAAATTGGTGCTTACTTGCCCCATAGCCCATCCCTGACATGGCCATGGAAAGTGGGGGCATTAAGGCTTCCACAGGCTCCTAGAGAGGGAGAAGATCATGCCAAAGAAGTCCTGTGTCCTATTATCCCTTCTTCTCCCATGCTGTCTTAGCTTCTTTTTTTTCCTTCCACCTAAATTGTTGGAAGGAAGCATTGGCTCACAAGGGCCACATACAAAGAAACTCGACTGTATTTCAATAAGAAAAGGAGTACTTGTGGCACCTTAGAGACTAACCAATTTATTTGAGCATAAGCTTTCGTGAGCTACAGCTCACTTCAGATGAAGTGAGCTGTAGCTCACGAAAGCTTATGCTCAAATAAATTGGTTAGTCTCTAAGGTGCCACAAGTACTCCTTTTCTTTTTGCAAATACGGACTAACACGGCTGTTACTCTGAAACCTGTATTTCAATAGTCTACTTTGTGACTCACTTGAGCTGGCCAGAATCAATGTGTCACGACATTTTTGGATCTGTTTATTTCATTCCATATTTTTAGCTAAATGTGATGCAAGTATAATAGCCAAGACTACAAGGTGTGAAGAAGAATTAATCTTTTAATGGTCTCTTCTCAGTTGTGAAAACGGCCTGCAGCATGCAATTCCTCATTACATCACTACCTATGCTCCACTTCTGCTAGTTTTGGTGGCCAATCCAATCCTCTTTAGGAGGACGGTAACAGGAGGTAAGTTCCTAAATGCAACATTAGTTAGTATATGTGAGGTAAAAACATAATAATCATGTAAAAGCTATGTCTGTATATCCTGTTCTGTGGGGGAGTCTTTTATGAACAAAGCCATGGAAGGATGCAGCTAGTCCAGGGAAAGAAATGCACCACGCTTTTTTAGCATAACAGCTAGGTACCAAAAGCAAGGCTCTGTTGACATTGGGGATTTGCTCCAGGTATGGCATTGGTGGCCAACAACACCATCAACGTAGATGTGCTGATACAAAACACTATTGTAGAGGGCCAAAACTGCATTGCATCTTCTTGAACTTTAGCAGTCTGCCCTGGTACTTGTAGCAGTCTGAACTGTCTATGCTAGGGGCTTGAACTGGTGCAGCTATAGTTGGCCACTGAGAGTTGAAGTCAGGATTATTCTCTAGTGTAGATAAGGTCTAAGTCACTAACATATTGTAATGAAATGCAACTCCATTGGCTTCTCTGCAGCCCTCTCATTAATTGCACCTGGAGTCAGTTATTAGTTTTATATGTGGTCAAATATGATTGGAATTTGGTTACTCATGACTTTGATGTTAGGAACAAAGGCCTGAAATTGGGCTTGTACACAACTTCATCAGGGGCCTGATGACCACATCTAACTTATTTTTACATTAGAGAGAGGAGCCTGAAATAAAACCTTGTAGCCAAACAATCCCAGACTTTGTATTTAATATTACACCCACCCAATGCTCAGTGTATTACATAATATAAATCCACAAGTTTGCATCAAAATATACACATACTAAAATATATAAAAAAACTCCTGAAAAACCACCAATCCCATTCCAAATGCAATCTCTGTCCCATCTTCCCTTCCATCCCTCATTCCGTAATCCCCACTTCCAAGAAAAGGCTGAGAAAACAGACAGGTTTTTAATAATAATAAAATAAATAAATAATAATAATATTTTGTATTGTGTATATCCTAGAGGCTCCAGCCAGAACCAAGACCTCATTGTTGCCAGGCACTGTACACACAGAACAAAAAGACTGTTCTGCCATATTCACCATACCAGGGTTCTGGTGAACCACAGAAGGAAGTGCGTTTCAGAGCCAAGAGCCCTCACCGAGAACATAGTCTATTTAGATGAGGAGGGGGCGCTCAGCTTATTAGTAGATCATAGCTACCATGGTACCATATGAGAAGGAAAGTAGTCTCTCTTTCTCAGACAGCCAAAGCCTTTGAATGGTCAAAAACTCTTTAAACCTCACTCAGAAATCTGCTGATAGTCAGAGCAGAGCACAGATGTAAACTGTTGTCTGATAATAAGCAAATAAAAGGGGACAAACTCCTTTCCAAGCACAGATGACTGACTTGGCAACTGCAGCTACCTGGGCATCCAGGAGCAGCTACATGTTGATCAAGGTGATGAAACACATTATCCACAGCCAATAAGGAAGTCTATTCTGCTGTTGCCTTCGTACCTGCAGTTCTATAGGTATATAGAGGCTACACTTCTTTATTTTCTCTTCAGTGAATACAGGTTACTTCAGGCTGCACCTTAGGCTTCCATGCTGTAAAGTGAACCAATATTGATTACTAGAGCAGCCATATACTTTCAGTCTCCCTATTTTACATTAATCAAAAGCAACAAACAAGACTAAAGTCTTCATGAGAGCGCACAAAGTGTGCCTGTGTCCCCTATGAATGTCTGTATTGTACACAACCTAGCTGCCCATCTCTGCAGGGGGAGTCCTAAGTGACTTACAGGTGCAGAACTCAGAAAACAAAGGCATAGGAATTGCATAGTTAAACACACTATTGAAACACTCATTTCATGTTAAGTTTTTAAAAGGTAAAACGGTTATGACCCCTCCTGTTACTTTCCATTTTAAATGGGGCTGATAGAAAGCCAGTGGCAAGTTCTGATGCCACCACTCACTTTTGGATGACACTGTTTTCTTTAATTGTTAAATGGATAAAGGAGATTATTTAATGAGTCACCCTCCCTCTTCTAAACTATCCTACATAGAATTATAGAAATGTAGGGCTGGAAGAGACCTTGAAGTCATCAGGTCCAGCCCCCTGCGCTGAGGCAGGACCAAGTAAACCTAGACCATCCCTGGCAGGTGTTTGCCCAACTTGTTTTTTTAAAAACCTCCATTGATGGGGATTCCACAACATCCTTTGTAAACCTATATCAGAGCTTAACTAGCCTTTTGGTTAGAAATTTTTTCCCTAATATTTAACCTAAATCTTCCTGCAGATTAAGCCCATTGCCTTGTCCACCTACCTTCAGTGGACATGGAGAACAATTATTTACCATCCTCTTTAAAACAGCACTTAACAAACTTGAAGGCTGTTATAAAGATCCCACCCCACCACCGCAACTTTCAAGACTAAACATACCGAGGTTTTTTTAACCTTTCCTCACAGGTTAGGATTTTTAAACCTTTTATCATTTTTGTGCTCTCCTCTGGACTCTCTTCAAATTGTCCATATCTTTTCTAAAGGGTGGTGTCCAAAACTGGACACAATACTAATAGCTGGGGCCTCATAGTGCCAAGTAGAGTGGAATAATTACCTCCTGTGTCTTATATATGACGCTCTTGTTAATACACCCCAGAATATTAGGCTTTTCTGCAACTGCATCCCATTGTTGATTCCATCACTTTATGATACACTATAACCCCCAGATCCTGTTACCATCTAGCCAGTTATTCCCCATTTTGTAGCTGTTCATTTGATTTTTTTCTTCCTAAGTGAAGTACTTTGCACTGTCTCTATTGAATTTCACCTTCTTGAATTCAGACCAATTCTCCAATTTCTAAAGGTCATTTTTAATTCTAATCCAATCCTCCAAGTGCTCACAACTCCTCCCAGCTTGGTGTCATCCACAAATTTTATAAGCATACTCTCCACTTCATTAATGAAAATACTGAGTAGAACTGGACCCAGGTCTGACCCCAGAAGGACCCCACTAGATACACCCTCCCAATTTGGCAGCAAACCATTGATATCTACTATTTGAGTATAGTCGTTCAACCAGTTGTGATCCACCTTACCGTAATTTCATCTAGACCTCATTTCCCTAGTTTGCTTATGAGAAAGTCAAGTGGGACTGCATCAAAAGCCTTACTAAATTCAAGATCTATCATGTCTGGTGCTTCCTCCCTTATCCACTTGGCCAGTAAACCCATCAAAAAAGGAAATTAGGGTGGTTTGGCATGATTTGTTCTTCACAAATCCTGCTGCCTATTCCTTGTAACCCTATTTTCCTCTAGGTGCTTACAAATTGATCATTTAATCATTTGTTTCAGTATTTTTCCCAGTGTAAAAGTTAGGCTGACTGGTCTATAGTTTCCCAGATCTTCTTTGTTCCCCCTTTTAAAGATAAGTGCTATGTTTGCCTTTTTCTGGTCTTCTGGGACCTTACCTATGTGCTCCAGGAGTTGTCTAAGATAATTGCTAACATTTCTGAGATTGCTTCAGCTCGTTCCTTAAGTACCCTAGGATGATTTTGATCAGGCCCTGCCAACCTGAATACATCTAATTTATCTAAATATTCTTTAACTTGTTCTTTCCCTATTCTGGCTTGTGTTCCTTCCCCCCATTGCTTTGTTTCGACTATCTGGTCACCATTAATTCTTTAGTGAAGACTGAAGCAGATCAGGCATTAAACACCTCAGCCTTCTTCATGTAGTCAGTTATTAGTGCTCCTTCCCCACTAAGTAGAGCACCTACACTTTCCTTCATCTTTCTCTTCCTCATAATGTATTTAAAGAACTTGTTCTTACTGCCTTTTATGTCCCTTGCTAGGTGTAACTCATTTTGTGTCTTAGCCCTTCTGATTTTGTCCCTACATGCTCATGCTGTTCTTTTGTACTCCTCCTTAGCAATTTGTCCATGTTTTCACTTTTGGTAGGATTCCTTTTTTGAAATTCAGCTTATTAAAGAGCTCCTGACTGAGCCATATTGGTTTGTTCCTATTCTTCCTCTCTCTCCTTTGCATCAGGATAGTTTGCAGTTGTGCCTTTAATATTGTCTCTTTGAGAAATAGCCAGCTCTCCTGAATTCCTTTTTCCCTTAGATTTTCTGCCCATGGAACTTCACCTACCATTTCTCTGAGTTTGTTAAAGTCCGTCTTTTTAAAAGTCTGTTGTCCTTATTCTGCTACTCTCACTCCTCCCTTTCCTTAGAATCATGAAATCTATCATTTCTTGATCACTTTCACCCAAATTGCCTTCCACCTTCTGTTGCTACCAATTCCTCCCTGTTGGTCAAAATCAAGTCCCACCACAGCAGGAACTTTACCTACTCCTCCTCCCTTTCCCACTCTCTGGATCCTTATAAATAAAAAAAATAAACCCACAGCCATGTACTCATTATACAGTTCTGTACTTTCCAGTTGCCTCATTGCTCAAAGGAAGACAAGGAATCTACACAGAGAATGAAAGACGCCTGGGGACGGAGATTCAGATCCGCTTTTTCAAAATTATGCTGGTGTTCATTATATGGTAGGAGGCGTATTTTTAAAAAAACCTGAATATTTCTCCACTGTGGAAGGTAGGGGGTGTGAACGGTATTGGTGGGCTTGCTATATTTGTTTGTCAACCTGACAGTTTCAAGGGGAGGAATTCTCTAGAAAGGAAAACGTTCTACATTATTTTATTTAGTAGCTGAAGCATTAAGCTGCCTCTTGCAGCTGGGACACAAGTTCCAGAATATATAGAAAAAAAAGTTTGAGCAACTTGAAAACAAAAGCCTCAAAGAAAAATGGCTAAAAAGATGGGTAGGCAGCCGCCTAAAGCAATGTCTGAAAAATACAGTGCTATGGTCACTCTCCACAAGAGTAGCCTCAATATGGTCTGGCTGTGGAATTTCAGATCACTTATTCCCATCTCAAATATGGTATCCTTTGAGAGTTTTCTTTGGAACACAGTTTTGCCTTTCTGCAGTGGCAGCTTCCTTATAAAGTATGCTTCAGCTAGTGCAAAAGATTCTGGAGTACAACTGGGAGTGACAGGTGTTGACTGACTGAACAAAAATAGAGCATCCTTTCGGAGGAAGAAATTATTATTTGCTATTTGTATTACATGAGCACATTTGAGATGAGATTGGGAGTCCATCATGCAAGGCACCACACAAACACATCGCAGCTGATGGTCCCTGCCATGAAGAACTTGCTGTCTAAACAGACAAGACAGAAATAGGGAAGGAAAGGAAACAGTGTCAAAGAGGGGATGTGACCAGGGCTGGCCTTACCGTGAGGCAAACTCAGGTGGCCGCCTCAGGTGCCAGACTGTGGGGGCGGGGGCGCCACTAGGACCCAGAGTGTAGAAAATTGTGTTTGCTGCTGGTGCACATGTATTCTCTCTGCTCTAGATGCACAGAGATGGTGGAGTGCTGTGCTGGAGGAAGGGAAGCACAAGAGACATAACAGGCAGACAGGAGAAAAGGTGAGAGGGAATAACAGAAAGCAGCAGGAGCTGCAGGGAGAGAGAGGACGAGGAGCCTCTTAATACCTCTCTAGCACCCCCAGGAGCCTGGACTGATTAACACCAGCTTCTCAGGGAGCTTCCTGTGTCCTGCTGCTTCCCTGAACCCACTTGAGGAGAACAGGCAGTCAACTGAAGTAGTAGGAGCCAGATAGGTCCTTAAGACGTTGATATCTTCCCTCACTCAGGCCCTGCTACCAGCCTGCTTATTTGTCCCCTCCATAGAGTGTTGAGAGCCACTATAGCTGGGACAGAACAGCACTCATGAGTGAAAGAAGAAAATGCCCCTCTGGGACAGCATTCAGAAAAAGAAAGAAAGCAAAGGAAGCTTTTCTATCTAAGCAGGAAGGAGCTCTCTTGAGATACATAGACACAAATGTTCACGGTGAGCCTTCCGGCCCCAGTGAGGATGTGAGTGGTGAGAAGATGCCTGATCTTCCAGTTAGTCAGAGTGCAGGTGACCGGGCAGCTACCGCAGCATCCATATCTCCATCTCAAATGGATGTAACCCTGCACATTCCTGCAGAAAAGTGTAGATCAGAGAAGAGTGTGGTGGAGGCGCAAGAAACAGCTGCTGCTGAGTTTAGTTCCTTAAGTCAAGATGTTGTAACAACAACAGTACCTAGTGAAAATGTCCCTGCAATGGTGACTGTCAGAGAACATTTTCTAAAATGTATTGACATTGACGATACTACAGGAACTGGTATGACAAATATGCTTCTTAAAAAGCTGGAAGATACAGAAATTGCGATAGCTGACATGAGAGGCCAGGGCTACCATAATGGTGCCAACATGAGAGGAAAGAACAGAGTGCAGACATGGATCCCTTGTCTCATGCAGTTCTCATTCATTGAACTTGGTGGTCAGTGATGCAGCATCAGCTTCTAGTGAGGCTGCTGAATTTTTTAATGTAATTCAAAGCATCTATGTATTTTTCTCTGCATCATCTCATCGATGGCAAATTTTGAAGCAACATCTGTGAACATCCTCTCTGACACTGAAACCACTGAGTGACACACAATGGGAAAGTCGAGTACAGGCGATAAAGCCTATCAAACACCAAATTAGGAAGACAGATGATGCCATAGTTGCCATTATGGAGGATAATGCTATGACAGGAATTGTTCATGGGAGAACAGTAGCAGAGGGAAATGGAATCACCAGAAACATACATAACTTCAAATTTCTGTGCGGCTTAGTGTTGTGGCATGACATACTGTTTGAAATAAATGTTGTAAGCAAGAGACTCTAAGGTGTTGACCTTGATATATATGGAGCAATGGAACAACTGGACAAAGCAAAGTCATACCTACATCTTACCGGTCAGATGAGGGATTTCAAAACGTTCTGAAGAGTGCACAGAAGTTGGCAGAGGAACTTCACACTGAAGCTATTTTCCCACCCATTCTAGAATACAAGAGTGTGACGAAGTGGGACTGTACTTAATGTTCTCACTGAATACTGTGTGGGTGCGTCAGTTTCCCCTATGCATTTCTTAAGTATCTAAGTGGTGGGATAAGGGTGTGTGATTGTTGCAGAGCCCTTGAGGGCCAGTGTGATGGTGTTTGCACAGAGAATGGTCGACACCCTGTCTCCTGGCAACTGATGGCCTGGGACCCTCACATGCAAGATGCCAACTGAAGGTTTTGGAGAACAAAGAGATCAGGTGGCCTTCTGGCCCAGGAAAGAGACAAAGGCCAGAGGAGGGGCAGGAGAGTTTCAGTTTGGAGCTGGCTGGGGAAAGCGAGGGAGGCCCAGACCCGGGGTCTGGCCTCCCTGGCCCCAAAAAGGACCTGACTGAGGGGTCCTGTTCTCTGTACCTACAAGCTCTGTTTTGGATTGTGTTCCTGTCATCTAATAAACCTTCTGTTTTACTGACTGGCTGAGAGTCACGTCTGACTGCAGAAGTGGGGTGCAGGACCCTCTGGCTTCCCCAGGAGCCCCGCCTCTGTGGACTCGCTGTGGAAAGCGTATGGTGGAGCAGGGGATGCTGAATGCTCCGAGGTCAGACCCAGGAAGGTCGAAGCTGTGTAAGCTTCTTGTCCTGGAGACAGTATGCTCACAGAGAGGCGGCTCCCCCAGAGTCCTGACTGGCTTCATATGGAGTAGTTCCAGAGCATTGCTTGGTGACCCTGTGAGAAAGAGTCACCGAAGAAGAAGACATTTTGATTACAAGGCACGGGATAATCCCATAAGAAACCCCAAACAACAATTCAAAGTTGAATTCTTTAACCAGGTGCTAAACTGTGCAATACAGTCAGTTGAAGAATGTTTCATGCAGCTCAAGGAACACAGCAGTATATTTGGGATGTTGTATGATATTCCAAAACTCCTCACTATACCTGAAGAAGACTTACACCAGCAATGCAGGGCACTAGAGACAGTGTTGACACATGATGACATGCGCGATATTGATGTGAGTGATTTAGGTGATGAACTGAAAGCCCTTTCAAGATACATTTCAGCAGGATCAACTCCAAAGGCTGTTCTGGAATATATGTGCACAAACAAGATGACCACCCTCTTTCCAAATGTTTTCGTTGCTCTGCGCATACTTCTAACACTTCCTGTAACAGTTGCCAGTGGAGAACCCAGCTTCTCCAAGCTGAAGTTAATAAAAACACATCTACACTCCACAATGACACAGGAGAGGCTGGTCGGTCTTGCAACCATCTCAATAGAGCATGAGCTGGCCCAGACTGTGGACCTTCAGGAAGAAGTTCAAATCTTTGCAACCAAGAAGGCAAGGAAAGCACCACTTTGATTATTCAAACAGATAAAAATGTCAGTGTTAACTATGCAGACAAGAAAAGTTACATTTGCTGTTCAGGCATTTGAAAGTTAAGTGTCACTTAAAATTTTTGAACTAGGCATTTTAAGTTGTTAGTTCTCCTTTATTGGGGTAGGTAGCAGAGCAGAACCATGAGAGGAGCTGAACAGGAAGAAGGCAGAATTGAGACCTTTCAAAGTTTTGGCCGAAGCGAGGGGGCATGGGGGCATCATTTGAGCTCCCTACCTTAGGTGCTAAAATGTTATGGGCCGGCCCTGGATGTACCTTAGGTCATGCATGGAGCAGCTTGTTAAAGTGGACAGGCTGGGGGAATGGAGCAGGGAAGAAATGAGGGGAGGAAGGTGGAGGGAGAAAAACATGAGGTTTTCATATAGAATGGGAACTTGATTGCAAAAAGAAAATGGCAAAATCCTTTTTTTTTTTTTTTAAACAAATGCTGGACTTAGGAAACCAGCCTGACCCATTTGACTATGCAGGAGAAATACAGAAAAATTGCACTAAAGTCTGTTCACTAGGGCTAAAACCTGGGCTTTCTGACATAGCCTCTCTTTGGCGCTGAAGATTATTGATTCATTTAACTTGATGTTTGCTATCTGACCATGAGCTGCCCTTGTTGGTAAGAACTATTGGTACATTATGGCAATTTCAGAGTCATCTGTAATCCTCTTTTGATGTCACTTTTAAAGTCCATTTTAATTTAACTTTGAAGTTTGTGGTTGTTTAGGAAATGATGTGCAGCAATGTAGCAATGCTATATATATTTAGCGTATGTATGAACATTGCAACTCTACTTATGTGCCGTATTATAATGTGACCTTGATACCAGAATGCCCCCTTGTGTCAGGACATAATGTTGCAAGACTCTTCCTCTTTAACACCCCTTGTTGTCCCAGTTCTGCAATGGTCAGCTGCCTCCATGGCCCAGAGGCCAGCTCCTCAAGTCTCAGTCCAGTCCCCTTCCAGGGTTAACAGAACACAAATTAAATCCTAACTCAAAATAGCCACCTGGGCATTAAAGCCCACAATATAAACACTAACCCTTCATAGAGACCCAACATTGTCAAGGTTGGGCCTCTGACTGGGTCAGGTTACTTGGGTTAGGGCAGGAAAAGCCTTCTTTCCCTTTTCTGGCTTCACCCAGAATTGGCCTGTACTAGATACAGCCACTGCTTTTTATCTGGCCTGCTGGGTCGTGATTGGCCTCTACCTGCTTCCGGTCCTGCTAGATCTGGAGGACCAACTCTCTCTGGTTTTGCCTGCAGCTGATCATGGCAACCACTAAATGTCTGAACTCACTACCCTTCCCTTCTGGCAAGGCACCTTCTTCTGCCAGGGTATGCCAAGGCAGTGAGGCCTTTGGTCGGAAGCAACAAATGCCTGGTACACCATGTCACAGGCTGCAACTATAAGAAGGTGCTGATGATGACATTCTCCATTATAGACTGTAGTACATTCTAGTCTTGTATTTTCTAATCAACCTGATTTAATTCTGCATTTTATCAGCCTGCAGCAGGGTGGAATGCTAGGATTTCATTCTGTTTGGTTATGTCTATTTCTTTGTCTCAGGCTGGGTTAGGAAAAGGATTTTGTTTCCTGATCATATTCTCCCAGACCTGCTGCTCCTTCATATTGTTGGCCACAAGCTTTAGCATTTAAAAAAACCCAACAGATTTCTCCCTCTCCCTGCCAACAATCACCACAATTATGCTTTGGTAAAGAAACTACTGTATATACAAAAAAAAAAATCTGTCTTTTTCTTTTTCTCCTCTTTATCCCTGCAACAGCTGGTCATCGAACATCATCAATGAGAGCCTGTTGTTTTACCTTGAAATGCAGCCAGATATCAATGGAAACCCCCTGAAAAATGTCAGAAATGCTGCACTGATCACATGGATTATAATGGTAGGTCAACCATGATTTTTATTAGTCTTGGAAGTAGCTTTTGTCTGACAGGAAGCAGCACCACTGTAATGATTGTTTATTTCTTTCAAAATATAATCACCACTCCATACAAAAAAAATTGGAGAACATTTTCCAAGTCACAGGAACTATTCTTCATATGAAACTCTGCAAGAAGAATGAAGGAATGCATTTTGCCCTGACTGACCCTTCTGTGCATCCCTACTGAAGTCAAGGTGATTCATTCATTTTTAAGACCAGAAAGGACAGTTATGGTCATCTATTGTGTCTTCCTGAATAACAGACTACAGAGTTTCCACCAGTGATTACTGAATACAGGCTAACAACTTGGGTGCTTACTAGCAATTTCAGTCTGTATTTGTAATGAAGGTTATTTGCTTTGCTCCTTAAAGCTGCTATGTAGAAAACATCTGTATATAGAGAGAATAATTACTTGAGAGAAAAATATAGTGGTCTTTCAGAGCAATGATCTCAAATACTGTAGGAACACTACTAAAGCATTTTGGACCATTACTGGACTGTGATTTACCCATCCCCCCATAGCGTAATGTTCCTGGAATAGTCAAAAGGGGTTATTCTGGAGTTGATGATGCAGGTAGCTTCTTTGGGGAGATCTTACATATCTGCAAAGCCTCTTAGTAAAAACATGCTCTTTGTTTTTCTTTTTGAAATGACAGAACAATTTTCTAGAGGAGGGTCAAGGATATATTTGGATGAGTGTTTTTATTAAGTGGACATTAAACATGTGAAAGGCACTAAAACTCTTTTAGTTTGAGTTATGGCATAGCTCTAGCTCTGAATAATTCCCTCCCTTCCCACTTTCTGGGATTCTTATAGAGATTTAAAGAATCTGTGGCCAGACGGGCCCATTTGATCATCTAATCTGACCTCCTATATATCACAGCCCATTACATTTCACCCACTTATCCATGTACTGAGCCCAATAATTTGTTTGGCCAAAGCGTATCTTCCAGAAAGGCATCCAGTCTTGATATGAAGATGTCAAGAACTGGAGAATCCATTGCTTCCCTTGCAAGTTTAACCCATGTTACCACCAATTTTTCTTCTCTTAAAACTGCCTCCCCTATTTTTGTGTCTATGTGCGCCTTGGCTACAGCCCTCTGCCCACAGAGGACTCACCAGGGCTCCTTTACAAGCATTGTTTCTAAATCTGCCAGTCAGTGGAGCATCAGTATTCACCTTTCAATTTTTGCAGCTGAGCCTGGCTAATCTGGCCTGCAGTATTATGGATGAATGTACGCCTCTTGTGTATGGAACATGCCCCCCACTCCCAGAACACACACGATACTCTGGCACCTCCATCTCCGAGGACCTATTTCTCTCTTTCCAGATTTTATCCTACATTAGTGTTACAAGGGTTAAATTACTCTTCCCACTCCCCCAGCACACTCTGCTTCCTTCTGACAAGCAACCAGGCACCCCCAAGTACCTACCTCTCCGTTTCCAGGTTTCATCCTGTATTAAAGGAGTAAGTGATGCCACTCACATGGTGCCCCCTTCTCTCCCAAGGGCTGAACACACTCATGTGACACAGCTCTCGGCTTTTGCTGGCCTGGAGGGCAAGAGGTCAAGTCTAGGAATGAACTGTTTGTAGGCTGGCTATGAAAATAAAGTGCTGATTTCCCAGGAGAAAAATAGAAACATCCAAAGCATTTACTTGCCAAATATCCAAGGAAGTGGGGACAGAAGTGATTCTTGAGAGACTGTCTCAGCTGGCCAGTTTTTTAATCCAACCATGATGGACTGGTTCATGAGTCAGCAGCAGTTACAAGCGGACTGATCACTGTTTAAGAACTTGGTTATCTGTGAGTGGCTGCTCTCAATATGTTTGGCTCTGCTTTCACTGAAGTTTTATAATTGCTCATGTAAAATAAAATTCATAAGACACAGTGGAGACTGTTAAAGCACATTGAGGGCCATATTTATCCCTGATACAACTCAGTGGAGTAGCTGAGGTCAAACCAGGCAAGCATTTGACCCCTTGTGTTCTCAGTGTTATTGTGTACCAGAACAAGGCCTTTGGTTTCTTACCTTGATTTGCTTGTGGCTAGAAGAAACATAACATGTACTTTCATCTGGATGCAGATGGGTGAGTTTTACAACATCTCTCAGAGGCAGCAATTTGTTCACTGTGAGGAAAGTCTCTCTGTCTATGCTGTAATAAAAAACCCGAGGCATGGCCAGGCATGCTGAATTGGGCTTGTGGGGTTTGGGCTATACAATAGCAGTGTAGACATCTCCGGCCTGGTCCCTAATGTCTATACTGCAATTGTATAGCCTGCAGTCCTGCGAGACCAAGTCAGCTGACCCAGGCTTTGAGACTTGGCACCGTGAATTTTTTATTGCAGCGTAGATGTACCCTTAATGCACAGGAATGGTTTCACTTGGCTTGAAATTCACCACTCTGTTGATTTTAATTCCCATCACAATTCTCCTTTCTTCTCTTTTCCAGGGAGTGCTGAATCCAATGCAAGGCTTTCTCTTCACACTCGCTTTTTATGGCTGGACTGGGTGGAAACTGAACTTGAAGTGGCAAAAGAGAGAAATACCGTGGGAATCAATGTCCACATCAGCTGTTGCTGACAATGGCTACCCTTCTGCTGTTGGATCCTCTGTGAACTACCAAAGCAACATCCACAACTCAAAGAAGACAACAATAGCCAGCAGCCAGCAGACCGATGAGGCCTTAAGCATGCTGTCTGAAGGTAACACTATCAGTGATGACAGGTTATCCAGAAACTCTCCTATCTATCAAGGCTGGTAGTTTGCATAGCATAAAGCTGAATGTTACCTCTCCCATTGCCATGACCCTTAATTAACGACAGCACAGAGTGCATCACTATTTGCTCCAGGGCTTGGCTGGGGCCTTGTCATCTGTCACATCCTACATATTTCCTGGAGGCATAAAAGATAACTTATGTCTTCAGTCCCCTTGTAGTGAGTGTGAGAGAAGATGATTCTGTTTGATGAATGCCTGATTGCTTTCCATTATGTTGGCAGCAGTCTTTTTGAAGCTCAGTGTTTCTTAATTAACCTCATTGATTTCTTTTCGTACATTTTTGTTTTAACCTCTCTTGTAAACTGTACTTCAGCAGAATATTATTTTGTTTAATAAACAAATTACTATTGTGTTGGGTTTTTCTAACTCTGGCCCCTTGCCTGACTTTCAGGAGAGCAGCTCTGTATCTGGAATTCTATCGCTAGGATTGTAGGGACGCAAAATTGTCATCCTTAAAACAATGTTCAAATGTTGGAAAGACACAACTTTGGCACAGATATGAATTTGCATTGTTTGCATATAGAACCCTGCTTAATAACTCTTGTTTTACCCTGCCCATTTTAATTTTAGTGGGATATTTAACTGTGCTTTTATCTAAATGCGGTTGCAATTAATAGGAATATAGTCTTTTCGTACAGTGCAGTCTGGTATTTAAACCATTAAGGGATGCAGAGTATAATTTTCAGTCATCTAAATGACTTTGGTGCCTAAATCCAACCAAAAGACAGTGAAATGTAACCTGCAGTCCAGAGGAATGGTCTATTTGATTTCCTAGTTTACTGAACTCCAGGAAATTCAATCAAGAATATTTATTTCCTTCCTTAACTATTGTGCTCAGCACTGTGGTGTCTACGCACCTGTGCCCAAATACTTGTTAAAACAGGTTGATTGTTAACTAGCTATTGGGACTCAGTCTACAGTGCTTGTGCATGGTTTAAACAAGGGTTATCACTGAATGCGATGAAGTGAGCTGTAGCTCATGAAAGCTTATGCTCAGATAAATTTGTTAGTCTCTAAGGTGCCACAAGTCCTCCTTTTCTTTCTAGGTTACTGTGTGGTTATACTGACCAGTCCAAACTGAGCACCAGTTTTAAAAAACATGGTAGTCCAGGCATAGGTTAGAACAAATCTTTAAGTCAATTCAAACAATTTTGTACTGGCTGTCCAAACTGTGTTATAACTGATTCTAGTACAACCATGTTTAAGCATAAATAGATCATCGAAAACCGGTGTAACTTTTTTTAAATTAAAGAGTAGAATGATAATAGCCATACTGCTGAGAGTTCCAGGAAGGTCAGAAAAGCAGGCTTAGTTGGAGCTAAAAAAAATGTGATCTGACTATATTCAATAAAAAGGAGATACAGTAAATTGATAAATGCTGGGACTGATCTTTAAAGAGCTGCAGTTGCTTCGTAGAAAATCTTTAAAATCACACTCTTTAAAAACAATCAGTCTATCTTTTTTTCTCCCCAGCCCCACACCTTTTTTCTGTTAGTAGGGCCATTTGCATGTAACAGGATATTTTATTTTGTAAGAATTTCCTCTCCTCCAGAAGTTAGTTAGAAGGAAATTCAAAAGTAACATTAACAACAAATGTTTGAGAGTCAGGAAGCTAGAATGTGGGACCAGTAGTGTAAAACACCTACCTCACAGCAAGTCAGGAAATACAGCTATGTTTCCAATGCTGACCTGAACTCTGCTTATCCACTCTCACTGGGTAGGAGACCCACTACTACTTATCCCATGATAAAGAATTGTCTTCCCCATTTTGTAGATGAATTACAGTTGTATGGTCTTGGCTTTTATGATGATAAATCATGCAGCCAGCCTATATCAGGTAGGGGGTTGTCTCAGGCTCAATTTGGGAGCACACTGGGAGTATTTTCAGGTTGAATGTGGAAATATTTATTGCTGGCCTATGTCTAGAGTGTTTGGTCTCAAATTAGTATTGGGAAGGTGGCTCAGGGAGAGTGGAGATAAAATCCAATCCACAGTAGGACAGTAGACTGAGTCAGGGTCTTGTGGAACACACATGAGATGTGGCTTCTGCCTTAGACCATGTCGGGGCAGGGCAGTCTGGGCTCTAATTAATAGTAATATCTACAGTTTACTGGCCAGTCAACACTTTTCTCTGGGACATTGGGGTGTCCGTGACTCTCAGTTGAAAGGTAGATGTGGAATGGTGATTGGGCCAGGGACCAAATTACCGAGCACTTATACATTCAAAACAATTGTCCAGCAAGTTACATTCAGCTCAAACAACATAGGTTAGGGACATACCCACAATTAATTGTACATGATCGTATTTTGCACACACCAGAGCATAACAAAGCCCAGCTGAATGAACACTTGAATAAATAACATTGTAAAATATATAAATAATATAACAAAGCTAGAACATAATTTGGAATAAAACGATTAATGCAGTGGAATCCTCATGATATGGGTATTTGTGCATCATGGTAGATGATTAAACTAACTATGTTCCAAAAGCTATATGACAACAACAAGCTGGATTATTAAACACAAATACACAATATATGTTCTCTGCACAAACTCGACGTTTGGTTTTAGGTTGTGTTAATTATAACAGTAAAATGCAAACGGTCAGGAACACAGTGTATCTTATCCCCTGCTATCATGGGATGTGCTTTCCCAAACCAGCCTGAATTTATCCATCGGGGTAGAGTGGGGCTACATTTTGCCCAGGCAGTTTCATACAGATGATCACGCTAATTGTATGGCTGAAATGCAAAGAGGTAAAGTTCTTGCACACCAAAGCTACACATTTGAGGTTCCTCTAGCTGTTAATTGTTTACGTGTTCTGTACATCTCTTAAATCCTTCCTCTGATCTCCCCGATTATATATACACTGAAGAGGCATTAGAATCTAAAATGCTTACTATGGCTTTGGTCTAGGATGCCTATTTCTTCTGCCGTACTACAAGACTTGTACTCCTAAAGGCAGCATAATATGTATGTGAGGAGAGGTGCATCATCTTCCAAGATTCAGTTGACCTTGACAGGGGAAGGGTTTATCAAGATCATATATACAGCAGTTACACATGGGGATGCTAGGGCAAAGGGTGGATAAGTTGGGAAAGTCTGGATGAATCCAGATGGTGGTTTGGTCACTCACCTGTTAAAGAGGTTTGCATTCTGTTAACAAACATAATGTTCCTAACATCCATTTGTGCCTCTCTCTCTCTCTCTCTCATCTGAATGGAAATCACTCTCTTACTTACATTCCCAAGTTAAAGGATGGTATTCTTTTAGCCTGAGTAAAACCTCAAACCACAACAGACTTTAGATACATAGGATGGATTACACCAGGATGAATTTGGCCGAGAGAGAAAGGAAATGATTTAGCCTTTCATGGCCAATGGTAAAAACCATGACAAAAACAAAACTTTGGTTTGATTTAGAAATTATATCAATTAGCATGTAACTGTCAAATAAAAATAAACCCAACAGCTTGTGTTTCTATGGTATTCAGGCAACAAACAATACTGTTAAGTGCCACAGAAAGGTTATTTCAAGTTTTGTGTATGAAAGGAGCCTCCATCTTCCATTTATAAATGTGAAGATCTAGTTAAAGATGAACTAGAGAGTTAGTTTCCAAGATGCTGTTCTCCTTTGTAGTAGCCAAAGAGCAAATGTTATCATGTTCTACACCCCACAAAACACATTTTTTGCTAGGACTTTAGCAGTAGGAATATTGTTACAACTCCAATGCCACTGTTAAGTTATCTAGCAGTAGGAAATACAACAAAACAGAGCACTTTTACAGTGGGAATCTTCCAGTGGCTGGATTAATTGACTTCAGAACTACTTTGCACCACTCAGGTGGCATGTGCTGGATAATGGGGTTGATAGTATTTTGAGAGTGCAATGCTTTAATGCTTACCTAAAGAGAGTGTTCCCTTTGCGTAAAATTTACCTCACCTCAAAGCATGGATTAATGGGCTTTGAGCAGGAGAAGTGTGAACATAAGAACAGCCATGCTGGGTCAGAGCAATGGTCCATCCAGCCCAGTATCCTGTCTTCCAAAAGTGGCCAATGACAGATGTGTCAGAGGAAATGAACAGAACATGGCAATTATCTAGTGATCCATTCCCTGTTGTTCACTCCAATTTTCTGCCAGTTAGAGGCTTAGGACACCCAGAGCAGGGGGTTGGATCCTTGATCATCTTGGGTAATAGCCATTGATGGACTTATCCTCCGTGAACTTATCTAACTCTTTTTTGAACCAGTTATAGTGTGTGGGTTTGGAAAGGTAATGCCTCATCTCAGTCTGTGGGTGGGGAATTGTGGAGCTCTGGATCCATTACTCCAAATAGCAGGCTCCAGGCAGTAGAGACCATAACATCTATCCATCCATACAAGTTGGACTTGTAGCCATTGGATCCACAAAAACACAGTCAGTCTCTTATCCCACCTCCTATTCTAGCTTCTCACTCCCTTTCTTGTCTTCCCTGGCCTATTTGAAGCTGGTGCAGAATCTAGCGCTGATGTGTACAGGGTGTGTGGACAAAGGCCCCTGTACACCTGTTCTGCAGCATCCTGAGAAACCATGGAAATGTGTAAAGAACCTCTCTCTCTCTAAAAATAAGGTAGCATTTTAAAACCATTTAGCTCTGAGACGTTTTGTTCAAGAAGCATAAAGAATAAATTCCATCATACCTGCATTAGATGAAGTGTTCTTGTCCTACTTGTCACACTCCCAAGTAGTACCAGAGCTAACAACAATATCTGAACCTAGGTGGATGTTAATTTCAGCTAGGAAAATGTACAAGCAACTGGCTGCAATGCGCTGTGGCCTATTACAGCAGATCTTGTGTGAACTTTCTTTTAAAAAGCCAACTATCTCCCTTCAGGCTACAGTGTTCAACAAAATACCACAGTTTCTGTGGAAATGTCATGAACTTCATCCCTCCTCCCCCATCATGTGCCCCCATGTGACAGGGAGATCCGCATATTTGTTGCTTTAACAAATATCTTTGCTCAAGGCACCAGAAATTATTGGCCAACGCTCACAGACTCTCCCACAATCACATTAAGTACTCTAAGTTTAATAACCTAGCTCCCCAATAGCTCACTGGGCAATGCAATCAACCGTTTCCCTAGGAATGCAATTACACTGAAAGCAACAAGGCACAGGATAGATAAAGATAACTTTTGCTGGCCTCACATACTGTCTGTCTGAATACATAAACCTTCTGGCCAAAGAGCTCTGTGGTCTGAAAGCTTATGTGCTGAGACTCCTACCGTATATTGTTAAACAGAACTAGCACTTTGCCATCTTATTTTTTTAAATAACCCAGTCAATAATTATTTCCACCTATTCCTGAAAGTAACAGAGTCCTTTCTCTTTTGTTTTGCTAGGTTCTGATGCTAGCACAATTGAAATCCAGATCCCAAGTGAGCTACATGACTTAGAGGAGAATGATGCTGATGTTGAATAACTTGGAAAACTGTGAAAGGCATAAGTTGGGTATCTGGAGACACGAAGACGTTCTCAAGGATTTGCCTGATTGTTTCCCCTCTTTTATAATTCACGTATCTTCCTCCCCTGCCCCCCAGCGACGCCCTCAGTACATGTATGATTGCTGAGTTCACTTGCTCTTAACAATTTTCTAGCATTCAAATTGAAAGAGCACTTTTTTGATAGATTTAAATGGCCTGAGCTGTGGACTAGACACAGAGGGTCAGATTCAGAGATAATGTTTAAGGTGGTTTGAGTTAGACTTCTTTACATTCACTCATCCTTACACATGGCTAGAAAGTGTAAGTTAAAGTACAGAGTAACCACCTTCAAGAAGCACCTGCTTATGAGGTGCTTTCTCTGTTCAGCTCTCTCTTCTCACCCTTCAGTATGTGAACGTAACAGGGTTGCCACTTACCACTAGTGTGCCTCCTTGCGTCTTGGTCTGGGAATGTAGCTCTCACGGCATCCGGTGCCTCCTTGCTGCGTGTTGATCTGTGAGTTGCTTCTGTAACTTGGCTCTCTGGCCAGGTCACCATTTAATCCACCCCTTCTAGAGTTACAAAATCCAACAGGACAAATGACCCAAATGCCATCTCCTGAGGCTGTTCATCCCCAGCTTGGGGCTCTATGCCACTATACCAGTGGCTAGCGGGGGAACTCGAGCCTGCCCACTACTCCGGGTTCCAGTCCAGGGATTCTTCAAGCAGCAGCCTAGATCTGCTCAGTCCTACTCCCAGTTGCTGTTTTACTGGGCTCCATCCTACCCAGCCTCTCCATCTTCTTGCCTGTTTCTGGGTTTACCACTGGAGCTTACTCTATTCCCTGTGACTACTTCACCACCCCTAGCCTCTTGCCAGACTCTTTACTCTAGGGTAGGATATCCAGGCTTACTCTCTGCCTGGACTTCTTCCTTATCCCTGATGGTCTCCCTCCTCCAGGGAGTGACTGCGGACTCCTTCCCCTGCATCTCCCTTCTGCTTTCAGCCTCCTGGCTTTATAATGCTGTCCCAGTCCTTCCCCAGCAGGACGTCACTCTTAACTAACCCTGACCCTGCATCTTGCCAGGTAACTAATTGGCCTCTCAGGCCCTTGATAACCCTAAAAGGGCTGGTGTGGGGTGCACACCCCAGTACAGTGAATTATACAAATTAGGCTCCCTTTGACTCAGATTCTAAGGTGGTGTGCAAAGGGACCTGTAAATTACATAATAAGGTGGTGAAAGTCCAAGCAAGTAAATCAAGGGAGTCTAGATGGAATCTAAGTTGATATAACATATACATTGAAGGGCTGGATGTAAATTATACTCACTTTTACTCCCTCTTCATTTACTTAAACTCTCCTCTGAATTTGGTCCACATGGTCCAAAGAGATGATTCATTTGCCAAAAAAATAAAAAATAAAAGGCTAGGCAAAGACTTATTTTGAGACTGATGGATGTAATTATGATGATGATTGTGTACTCAAGGAAATTTAATGCAAATTCCTGTCGAGTCTAGATTAGCATGACCTAGGTTGTTTTAGGGTGACAGATTAATTCAGCATACTGGTTGACTGTAAAAAAAAAAAAGTTTCTGGCACAAGCTGGGTGTATTTTTAGTGAGAAAAATCTGATCATTTTGAATTTGTACATCATGCACTGTATGTACGGTATCTTTCCTGCTGGTGGAAAATGCCATGCTTTTATTGATATAGCTTTGCTTCTTTTTGTTTTGTTAAAACCCCATGGGCCAGACCTTCATCATGAAGTCAATTAAACTATTCCAATTTACACCAACTGAAGATCTGGCTATGTGAGACATTCCTTCTGGTTAAGGTCCTTTTAACTAGTTGTTATAAAACTAACTGCAGCTTTTATGTATGTGTTGTCCTTTAATGTCCACAGTAAGACTTAGAACCTTACAAAGACTGTAAGCTACTTTGACCTATAGCTATCTGAGCTATAGTTCAAATTCTGTTGTCAGTGTATCTCAGCAGAGTTGATGGAGTCAGTGGAGTTACGCTGGTGTAACAGAAACAGAATTTGGCCCTACGTATTGAGTTTGGACTCTTCTTTGAAGATAGTTATATTTTCAGATTATAACAGGAACCATTCTTTTGGCCGAGTAGAAAGGACATATTTTTCCCTCTCTGGACAGGATGACTCAGGAAGAAGTGAAAAAGCCAATAGCTGCCTTTTCATTTACCTCATATCCCTAACCAACCAAATGAGTATTTGAAATAACTGTAGGTGTCACTTTGTGATGTTAGAAAGAACTCTTCAGGAAAACACTTCTTGGTGTAGAGGCAGAGGAGATCATATACCTTTCCCAAGATTCAGGTAGAATCCAACTCACTTTAGGAGTGTTTGCAGTGGGTTGGAAGAGGAGGTTAATCCCTAACAATCTGTAATCTGCATTGGAAATCACCACACTGACTTTAGCTCAGCCGTGCTTAAAACAGAGAAATATTGAATAGAACTGGAATAGTGACAGTCTCCTCCTGGAAAATTACCAGAGGTTGACTCATGAATGTCCTCAGATTCACAGTGCATCAACAGCAGTATTTCATCAACAAGAAATCTATCCACTGCTGTATAGAAGATCAGAGTAAAAGTAATTCACTTCCACAGATTGAAAAACAATATACAACTTCTCTTCAACAAATTGTACTTAAAATAGGCACCTAGCCACTGTACAAGACAGCTTCAGGTCATCTACCAATGACACTGG
Organism: Lepidochelys olivacea; assembly: GCF_965140295.1. Lineage (NCBI taxonomy): Eukaryota > Metazoa > Chordata > Testudines > Cheloniidae > Lepidochelys > Lepidochelys olivacea. The sequence goes on along the minus strand of NC_140411.1, from coordinate 134,132,887 downwards.
TTGAAGAAAGCCAGTGAAAACTAATTTGAACTTTGCTGTAACACACCTGTCAGAATGGCAGACATTTGAAGCTTTCCAGGACATGGACTGTGTATTCATCTGTGTTTGTAGTGGGCTCCCATCCTGGTTTGGGACCTTTGGCGGCTACCATAATACAAATGATTAATAATGAGTTGTTTCACCGTGATCCACGTGTCTGTTTCTTTACTGAAAAGTACTTTTTGAAATGGTCAAGGGGGAGAAAGCTGTATGACTGTGTGTTGCAGTAAGCTTGGCAGCCAATGTGCAGAAACTTCTCAACATATAACAAATTCCTATTACTTGATGTTCCTCTCAGTCACATGACAAGTTTGCCAAATAGAGATCAGCCTGCCACAGTCCCTCAAAATGGAGTAAATACTAATTAATATCAAGATGTTAATGATCTACAGCAATACTCCCCCACTGCAACCTGTTGCAGAGGAAAAGGGGGTCTGATCCTCCTTACTCTCCAGGCTGCCACCGCGACCCTCACCAGGAAAAGCGGCATAAAGAAAGAAAGAAAGAAGTAGTAGTTCCAATATGATCCTGAATCTCTTTAGAATCGGTTGACAAAGGGGTGGGGCTAACTCAGAGACAAAAGGGTTTTAAAAAGCCAGCTCCTAAGCGACCAGAGGAGTTAGCGAACAAGGGTGTTTTGTGAGGGAGTTCTCCAGGTCATAGGCAACGACTTTGTGGGTGCCTCCTAGGCAAGGCTGAGAGCTTCTTAACCAGGCTCTAGCCTGCCATCCTTTGATCCCTAATCCCTTTAGGATACTTTGACAAGGGGATGGGGCTAACTCAGGAAGAACAGGGGTTTAAAAAGCCAGCTCCTAAGTGACCAGAAGAGCTAGTGAACAGGGGAGTTTTGCGAGGCAGTTTAGAGAGGGAATGTGAGTACCAAATATACCTAATAAACAGTCTCTAAATGTAAACAAATAACGCCCCCCTCCAAAAAAACCCCTCCTCTCATGCAAAGAACAAACAAAACAAAACCTCTGCAAGAGTAAAAACAATGCAGGCAGAAGTCCAGCAGCACAGTGGGGGCTATCCAGTTTATTGCACTGAACACAGCATGTACGACTACCTGCCCAGATGAACTGAAAGCCCTTTAAGACTGTGGAGCTTCAGGAAGCAGTTCAAATCTTTGCAACCAAGAAGGCACGGAAAGCACCACTTTGACTATTCAAACAGATAAAAATGCCAGTGTTTACTATGCAGACAAGAAAAGTTAAATTTGCTGTTCAGGTGTTAGAAAGTTAAATGTCATTTAAAATTTTTGAACAAGGCATTTTAAGTTGTTAGTTCTCCTTTATTGGGGTAGGTAGCAGAGCAGTACCATGAGAGGAGCAGAACAGGAAGAAGGCAGAATTGAGACCATTCCAAGTGTTGGCCCAAGCGAGAGGGCATGGAGGCGTCATTTGAGCTCCCCGCCTCAGGTGTCAAAATGTTATGGGCTGGCCCTGGTGGTGGGGGAGGGGTGGGGGGAAGGGGGGTTCAGTGAGACTCCAGCAGCTCCTGTCCACCACTGGGGGGTGGGGGAGAGGGCAGGGGGATCCCACCAGCTCCCCTCCGCCACAGGATGGGGCAAGGGGACGCTGGCAGCTTCCCACTATGGTGTCGGCAGGGGGATTCCAAGAGCTCCCTGTCACTGGGGAGGGGGCAGGGAAAACCTGCTGCTCCCCTCTGCCGCTGGGGGCAGGGGTACTCTGGAGCTCTGAGTCCCCATGGGTGGTGGGGGCCCCAGCACTCTCAGCCACCCTGCAGCCGCCCAGTCCCTTCCCATTTCATCATGGATATTTTTAGTAAAAGGCAGGGACAGGTCACGGGAAATAAAGAAAGTGTCACAGAAGCCAGTGACCTGTTCCTGCCTTTTACTAAAAATATCCATGATGAAATCTTAGCCTTACCGATGATTTTCTTTGTGCAACTGAGCTGTCTCCCAACACAGGATATTTGGACTTTGCCTCTTTTTGTGCAAAAACCAACACACTTTAGACTTGTCCATGGTGTTGAAGAACCTGGGCACCCCTCTTCTTCTCCCTTGCAAGATGAGCACTGCCAAAGCTGAATGAACACACTACAATTTTCAGAGGGGTAGCCATGTTAGTCTGGATCTGTAAAAGCGGCAAAGAGTCCTGTGGCACCTTTAGACTAACAGACATATTGGAGCATAAGCTTTCGTGGGTGAATACCCACTTCGTCAGATGCACGTCACATGCATGTGACATGCATCTGATGAAGTAGGTATTCACCCACGAAAGCTTATGCTCCAATAAGTCTGTTAGTCTATAAGGTGAAATTTGCATGTGACATGCATCTGACGAAGTGGGTATTCACCCATGAAAGCTTATGCTCCAATACATCTGTTAGTCTATAAGGTGCCACAGGACTCTTTGCCGCTTTTACACTACAATTTATTTTTGATTAACTTTACATTTCTTGACCATAACAAGCTTATTCAACTGAGTTAGCAAGGGATAGTTAAAGTTTCTAAATTTCAAAGTTGGTTTCGTTTCAAAGTTTTTTTAAATGTTTTATGATTTTCTTTCAAGGATTTAATTTTTTAATCAAAAGTATTGAGATTATAAAAAATTAATACTACCCAAATCCTAATTTTTGATAAACAAAATACTGTAATGTCCTTTTTGATAATGTTAATCAAAATTTTGAGAAAAAAGATTGAAATAATGGCACATTTTTATGCCATTTTCATTTTTGTGCCATTTCAATTTTGTACTCAAAATTTTGATTGACAATTTGATATAAAAATATTAAAACTGTTGCTTGAAGGAACAGTACCACCTTATCTATCTTGTCCAATTATTTTTTTTAACAACCAATTTTTCAGCAAATTTATTTCCATGTACCTCTCAATAAAACACAGGCCTTTCTCTTTGCTTTTGCTAGCTACTGATGCTAGCACCATTGAAATCCACAGCTCGAGTGAGCTACACGGCTTACTAGATGATAACACTGCTGATGCTGAATCATGAAAATTCTCATTTTCCAAAGGCCAATGTTCAACAAAAAACACTTTCTACCAGTGCTGTTAATCTTATACATGACCCCTGAAGAGGCCATTGTAAAGATACCCAAGGAACTTATCATCAGGAGGAGTGGACTGAGAGAGATGTCAGCCCCAGAAAATAAATCAGGTAAACTGTTTGTTCTGGATAATAACCTCTCCCTTAGCCCATGACATATGAGGCATAGCAAGGAGCAAGAAAATATTAGTTGGGTGGGAGAGCTAAGTAGGACAGAAGGCAAAATGTTCATCCCTCTATCATATTAGTGGTAATCTATTTTGGGGGCACTGCTTTGGATACATCCCCGCTGAAGGATATTTCTGCACAAGAATGAATGTCAAGTATATTTTGCTTTAGAAAATGTCGCTGAATGGCAGCTTCAAAGATTTCCTCTGGGGTGGCGGATGCCCCTTCTGCCAGGGATACTTCTCTGGGCTCTGGTTTCTTCTGGAATCCACCTACCAGTGTCTGGTTTTCTTCATTTATAGACCAGCAGCCAGACAATCCTCTGAAGTGGATCCAGGGGTCTCTTCTTTTAAGTTGATCACATCCCCATGTGCCTAAAGAGTGGAGAAAGTCCGATGGGCAATTTCCTATGAAATCTCGGGGGACCATGCTCTGTGTAAGAATGGATACACAGGAGTCCCCTGGTTTTCTCAGCTGAGCTGTGGTAATCATCAGTACTAACGTGAATATCATAGGGTACAAAACAGGCTAAAGGGTAACCTTTTGTACTGCCAATTTCCAAAGGTGAACCAAAGGAATTGCTAGTAACGGGGCTTGAGTGGAATATGCAGCTAATCTTTTGTCAACTCCATCAACCTTAGGTCTCATGAAGCGACTGTAGTGATAGCAGAAAATATTTCCCTATCTGGAATTTTATTTTCTTCATTCTCTGGCTCATCCTTTATTGGACTGAGATACCCTGGACCCTTCTTGGTCTTCTTCTGACTCTGAAGATGGACTCAAGCCCTATGTATCTTTTGTCTTGAGGGACAAGCTCTATTGCCCCTACCTTTAGCAGGTGTGAGATTTCCTTCAAGAAAATGTGATGTTTCTTATCTGAGAAATGGGATATCTCACTTTGTTGATACAGGCCTACACTTGGATGGAAGCAGGCCTGGTTGCAGTTTAGAAAGTGGTGATTAAACCCATACCTAAGCTCTGTAACTATTCTGTGTTGCCCTCTGGTGTAGCAGGTCCAGGCCATAACTGTGGAGAAAGAGAATACCCTTCTCTGCTGCCTTTGTTGTGGGTAGGAACAAAAGGATCTTTTGTGTATATGGGGTTCGTAGTCCTTGGGACTTTTGCTGGAATGGAGGCTGAATGGTTTGGCCTGTCTGTGTTACTGAGCACCACTTTCTTGAATTTCTCCCCAAACAGGATCTAACTGAGAACCGAAGCATTGTTCAAGTATCCACTGTCCAGAATTTAAAACAAAGTTGACACCTGGCCACTGAATTTTCTATCAGGGCTCTCACTACCAGCCTCACAGAGTTCGTGAATTGGTCCACGTCAAATGCAGTAGTTCAGAGTATCTTTTTCACAGTGCTGACTTGAATTAGTCAGGCTTATTAGGTCTTTGTACCAGGACATTATGGCTTTAGAGGCTGCTCCTGAAGCCTCCAAGTCCCTTCTCTGGTTGAATTCTATCTTTCTGTCCATGGGATCTTTGAGAGGGAAAATTCCCCTAGTCTACGCTGTCAGGATGCAGAGAGAATCTTTGGTTTCTCAGACGCTAGGATTTCATCAACTAAGTCTTCTCCCCTTTGTTGTGCATTTATACACTCGTCTCTAAAGACCTCTTTGAAGGAGTGGTGTAGAGGGACGGCGAATTCTGTCTCAGTGCTTGAGAGGAGATTTTTGCCATGGGCTTTAGCCACTTGTTCTCTCTAGGTAGATATCAGTAGCACCCACCATGGTTTCTTCCCCATTGTTTCAAACACATCTCTGGGTCTGTGTAAAAACCTCTTCCTGTTCTTCTATCTCAGTGTTATTATGGGCTGAAGTCAAAAGTTCTGCTTTCTGGAGAAAGGTGTTAGAGCTGATGTCAGGAAAACAGGACCTAGATGGATTTTTAGCTCTTTTCCTCTGGTTTTTAGATTTTGTTCTTTGCCTTTTTGTGAACATTTTTGTCATCTTTTGAAGAGATTTTAGTTGTTCTCTTTTCTTGTCTGGTGTTCCCTTTTTGGTAACAACCTACATAAAGAGAAATATCCCTGTTGCGAACAAGGGAAGGCAGTAAGGATGACAAATTCCTTGCCAAGTGACTCATTTACTCATGTAAGAATCTGGAATGGGCCTTAAAACTTTTAAAGATGTTTTTGGGGAGCTTGGGTCTTTATCCATGAAGTTGCATGAGATCTTAATGGGTGAAGATGTTCTTGTCCTTTCATTGCTAGTGTTACTGAACTATGAAAATGAATGTATATTCAGAGCTGGGAAGAAAGCATGGGTGGCTCTGGAAAGGCCACTACATTGAGTGAGACAGCTGCACTATTACATCTTCATAGCCATAGGTATCACAAAATACATCTTTTATTCTATTGCTTTAAAGATATGAGCATCTGCCAGAAGTACCTTTTTTATGAGGGCTCATTGTTGTAGGTGCTACTTGTAAAATGGTATTTTTCTTGCTAAGCAGAAAAGCAGAAACAAATTACATTTTTAGCTTAATAGTAATTAATTTCTTAAAATTTCTCTGAAATTGTTGCTCAAAAAAGTACTAATATAATATAGTGCTGACTAAAGAACCAGCTATAGTGCAAACAGGTATTGGGCAAACTTTCCATACTGCTGCAAATTACAGATTCAGACCAAACTTTCCACGCTGCCCAGATGTTATATTCCCAGTCCTCTCTTGAATCAAGAATGGCAGCCAGGCCTAATTTTTGGAGGAGTATTTGTTATGTAGACTATTGGCTGCTAAAGAGACTTCTGTGAGACCCACTGAACTCATTTTCACTAGTAGTCCAAATTAATACATTTCTTGTTTTAACTCACGCCATACTTCTTAGTATGGGTTGAAATAACCTGTGTGAAAAACAACATAACAAAATGTTTGAGGACATTGTTTGCCTTTTCTTGAGTGTCTATTGATGGGATGAAGGGTAAATGGACACCAAAGAAAAGTGATTAATAGGTCATGCTTACTTCTTGGCATCTAGAGGGTAACTAAAAAAAAAAAAAAATTACAAAAAAATTCTAACTGTAAGGGTAGTTAAGCTCTGGAATAGGCTTCCAGGGAGTTTGTGGAATCTGTTATTGAAAGTTTTAAAGAACAGGTTGAACAAACACCTGGAATCAGGAATGTTCTAGGTTTATTTGGTCCTGCCGTAGTGCAGATGGCAGGACTTGATGAGTTCCTGAGGTCTCTTCCATCCCTACTTTTTTATGATTCTATGAAAATACACCATATCAAAACCAGAGCCCAGGAAGGATGTAACTTGTGAAAGGAGGTCATTGGGCATGACAGTTAGGGTAAGATGGACGTCATGATGGACTATGAGCAAGATGCATACCATGCCCACTAATTGTAGCCTCCTCCAGTGACTAGGCAATGTGTTGACAGAGAATATTAGATAACCAAGGACAGGCCAGATAAGTGAGCATGCGGCTAGAGATGGTTGTGAGTTGTTGGTGCTGGAGTTAATGAGTTAGGCAACTAATTCCTTTGGCAGGCTTCTGACAGACCTTTCGCTCGAGTGAACAGACAGTGCAGTGAGGCTGTCACACAAAATCTCTTACTGATTATGTTCTCATACGTCACGCAGGGGCATCTTATGTGCACTGCAGGTACCAGCTTGCATGGGATAAAGCTTTTCAATATCCTACATCTCTCGCTACTATATGTACATTTTAAGGCTCTCCACATATTCGGAAAATCCAGATGGGTTAACATATAGGACCCCTCAGAGATTAGCCGCTAGGGGAACCATTAGAAGGAACTGATAGGAGGATCAGAACAGCTCCACTCTGCTTGAGCACCAAGTCCATTGGAGCACCAAGATGCTTTTCATGTAGTGGGGGTGGGTAGATAAACAAACAGCTCTGCTAGCCACCTCTAGATATAGCTAACAGAAAAGAATTTACATGCTTACTGCATGAACTTAAGTACTGTGGTTACATTTTTTAAAATCATCTTGGGGATTTATACACATCTTCTCTTAAAATTAATGAGAGACACAAGGTGGGTGAGATAATCTGTTCTAGTGGACCAACTTCTGTTGGTGAAAGAGACAAGTTTTCGAGAGCCACAGAGCTCTTCTTCAGGTCCATGGAGGTCAAAAGCTGGTCTCTTTCACCATGTCTCTCATATACCCTGGGACCAACATGGCTACAACAACACTGCAAACTTTAAAACTAATGTAAGATGTTTGTCTAAATCTTCTAGAGAGCTGTGAAAATTTCAACTGGCACCTGTAATCAAGGGCATGTCCCAGCTGCATTTATGACATCTATACTGGTCGTGGTGCCACACCTCAAGCAACGTGGTGGATTTAAAGCCTTGTCTATGTGAGAAAATTATACAATTTAACTAAATTGATTTAGACACTTATTTAGTTAGCCCCTTTTTATGGACACTTACTCTGGTATAAAAGTGCTTTATATGTATTTCACTTAAATTGATTCTTTACCATCTGGACTGCTCAATATTTAGTTATGCCCTTTTGGAAACAGAGTGTTTTTAAATAGAAGGGCCATTTGGGGAAAACAAAATTCTACAATAAATATGCTGCATTTTGACACATTCCTCCCAGCTCCTGAGCGTGGGAAGCTAAAAGTTAATGGCCGAAAAAGGAACAACATGCACAGAGTTCTCTAATATCAAAATATAGCAATTTATTCAAGACACTGAATATGATCTGTTGATTCTCTCCTTGAAACAAATGAGCTACAATACACAAGGTGATTTCTGAGAGTGTGCAGGTGGAGGGGAAACAAAACAGGGGTTGATGTTGTTTCAACAGAATCTGGGAAATGCTGAAATGAGAACCAAAGTCTGGCTGCAAGTCTGACACAGACAATAAAAACTGCAGAAACCAGAATTCAAAATTTCAGTGAGTGGCTGAAAGAACATTTCTGCAATTGACAAAGAACCACATTTTAAAAAAAAGTTAAAAAAAAGAAAAAGGAAAAGTAAACCGCAAAACCAAAGCAGACCCTTACATTTGACAAAGTGCACTTCACTTGGCTCTAAAATTACCTAGGTTTATTTTTTCTTTTTTTTTAAAAACAAATCAAAAGGAAATTCCTAAGATGTAGCATGGGGTTAGTGCGTGTTTAACCCTGTAACTGTCAGGCCCTTTAATGCCCCATAAGGGACCCAGTGTTTTCTACATTAAAGATGCAGTAACCTACATTAAAGAAGCAAAGCCTGGGCACGTATTCAAAGGTTGCTATTTTATCTCAAGGCCAGTTCCATGCAGCCAGTAAAGGTAAAATTCCTGTAAGCATCCAGGAAGGTTAATGGGTCAGTCTGCAGGAGGCTAACAAAACGTGTATGTATACAGAATTCTTCTTTGGGACAATAGCACCTTTCACATGAGAGAATTTGATACTTGCCAAATTCTGAAACTGTGCTTTACTCGCTTTCTTCTTTTTATGTAACTTAGCAGAGACAAGATGGTGTTAATTTAGATCATTTCAAAAATGAAACATGTTTCTTTGACACCCACAAAGTATCTCCCAGTTAAAATTCCTGGAACAGGCTCCATCAGATTTAGATATGTCTGTGTAACAAGAAAGCCAGGCCAAAAAAGCAACTGAACTAAAATCACCTATCCTGTCATCACATCTTGATGTTTGGCCTGTTCAAGAGTCACACAAACGGCAGACCCAAAAGAAGCACACTGCTGAGCATGTCTTCTGAGCCCCCCTAAATAGATGCTGCTTTCCTGTTATCCTTGAAAATTCAACCCAAGGCTCCTGTGCATCATAGGCACAGGCTTAAAATGAGAACCGTCAACACTCACAATGACACTAGTGAGTAATTACATCAGCAGTCCTTTATAAAACCTCACTGAACTTCTGTAATAAAGCTCAGTTCTCTCTTCTAACAAGGACTCTTTTTCCTATCATGAGCTTAAACAGGTCAGCCGAGGCAGCTATTATAAAACAGTTCAAAAATGTCATCTGGGCATCTAAAATCCAATGCTCTATGGATTTGTTACCTCAAGGAAAATAACTTTCCTTCTTCCCACCTTCCATTCTTTGGGGGTAAAAAAGAGCAATAGCAATCAACAACCAATATTCCACCTAAATGTTTCTACTTCAGGACCGAAACATCTGAATAGTTTAATTGTTTTAATTACTTTCTGATCTCCAATCGTACATCACAGGGCTTGTGATGAGTGAGCAGTGGTTAGTTCCTGTGAAAAGGCCAAGATAGTGTCAGCGTGTCACAGTAAAGAGAGAAAAACATCAGATGAAATAAAATATTAATTCCATATACTAAGTAACTTGGGCATTTTCATACCACTTTAAGCATTATGGGTCAGGGTCTTACAAATTACTCCTGTTGGGCAACCCCACTGAAAGAAACGGGTGAGATTCTGTGTGGCACCTCTGAGAGGCACAGCACTCAACTCGCTATGGAGGTGCTATGGTGGCTTTAAGCCACTTTTGCACTGTTCTGATCCTGGGCTGCTCCATGGGATGGAGAGGGCCCTGGCATGGTTTAGTTCTTAGGGCCTAAGTTATGGCCACCTCCTTGAACTACTCCATGGTCTACAGCACTGCCGGGAATCTCCACAGCACTGTATGCTGCAACCCTGCCCACAGCACACCTTTTCTGCCCCTAACCCTGTGCCCTCTGTCATCATGATTTGCAAAGCATCCCAGAAGGCAATCTGATAGCTGTCTTCTGCAGTGCCTATACTAGGGGAATCCAAAGGGGAAGAAGGGATCCTATTAAATCAGTGGTAAAAGTCCCATTGACTTAATGGGAAGAGGATCAGCCTAATGTGATGACTAGTGGAGTGAGGTATTATCTAGTCAGCATGGTCTAGATAATACTTAGTCCCCCCACGAGTGCAGGGGACTGGATTAGATGACCTCTTGAGGTCCCTTCCAGTCCTATGAACATGACTGAGAGTGACAGAATGCAGCCTTAATATGAATTTGGGACCATTTCTCCAAGAAAGAGCATATACAATTGTTTTCCTTTAATTACTACAGGTATTTGGGTATATGGACCCAAAGATATGAATTCTGTATATATAACCTCAAACTTCTGTATTCTTTTAATAAATGTACTTAGTCATACAGCCACAAAAATAAAAATTAGCCCATGTAAACTTCTGACTGCAGGAAGAGGTTATTGTTGTTTAAAACCTGATATTTGTTGTATGAATGACATTTTCTTACAGCACTTTATGAGACAAAGGAGAGGAAAATGATACTGCATCTTTAATGTACCGTGGATTCCACTTGAGTCATTCTTTTGCTTGAATTACACAAAGCAGTCTACGTTTGGTGGCTATTTTAGGCTTTTAAAATTATGTTTAACATAAAAAATATTTTTTTCCAAAAATACACTGGGTTCTCTCTCTTAAAAGTCATCTTTTGCCTGTAAAAATCTTCCCCAGCACTGCATTCTTATATAAAGCACTTATTACACAATTTGCTGAAAGTGCCCTTGAGATGCTAAGATCTGAAGCATGGAGGGATTTTAAAAAAATAGGCGGGGGGGGGGGGGAAAGCGGAGAAAGAGGAGAAGCAGACTGTCGAAATTTTTTGTTGTCATGTCCAACTGGCTGCATCTACTGTGGGCACACAGGATGGGGAAGGAGGGAGAGAGAGAGAGAGAGAAACAAGAAGGAGAAGGGAAGGAAAAAGAAAAAAAAAAAAAATCAGTTCCAACCTAAGCCTGGGATACTCCAGGACATAATATTCCAGCTGATAGAAAAACCACTGAACAAAAAAGTAGTCTAGAAAATAGAAAGTGTTGTGATTACAAAGTTGCGCGTTTCATCAGTACAAACTGGTCTTTGAATGTCCTTTGGGAGAGCAACTGTAGTGTCCAAATTGGAAGGAAAAAAATACACCACCACATGGAGGAGGATTTTTTTTTTCCCTTTTGGTTTATCACAGCATTTCGCTTAGTTTGTTTCTTTATTATTATTTTTTGGCACAGCTTTTTTTTTTTTTTCCAGCCATCAAAGCAAGTTCTCAGATGCAAGTCAAACAGTGCAGTCTCTAATTGGTGGCTTCATGCTTCCAAGGCTGAATATTCCAGGTGAAAACCATCCTCTCTCCCTCTCAAGTGACTGTGTTTTTACTCCTTGATGAAGGTTATGGGCAAAATACTAGACTTCTGTGGCCAGGGAGAGTTGGTTTCATTGTACATACTAACTTTTTTCAAGTTTGTACAGTTCTGGAGCTGTTAAGAATAGTTTTGAAGAGTGCTTCTCCCCACACATTCACTGCTGGTCCATTTGAAATTTCTCCTAAAACACTTCACCTTTACTTCCGCAGATCTAGAACACAAACCTAGAGGTGGAGAAAGAAAAGACCCACGAGTTAGAAACATTTCTGAAGCTTATTCCGAATTCTTAACATGTGTGTGCTCAGGTTCTAAATTTGTAGTAACGCAATTTACCAATAACTTAGATAATGCATCATGGAATACTGACTGGGGGAGAATTCTGCATTCACTAGCTAATGAGTGAGTTGTTTCTCATCTCTACTTGTTATGGTTCTACATGATAATCTGCAGGATTTACTCTTTAAGGGTCATGGTGGAGAAAGAAACAGTAGTGTTTGTATTTCTTTAATCATAAATATATTTCAAATAAAAGGTGGCAATCAAGGAAATGTGCGTTGAGGGGCCTGATACAAAGCCGCTTCAAGTAAATGGAAAGACACCATCTACTTCATGGAGCATTGAACTGGGCCCTAAATAAGGGAACACACCCACCCACCTCTGAGCTTTGTCCAGAGAGGGCAACAGTGCACAGAATTTGTGTTGGCCTTTGCACAGGATTTTCCCCAAAATATTTACAATGAATGAATACAAATGTTTACCGATCCGTCTGATGCACTTGCTCCCACTTTGTCTCCTCTAGCATTCCAACAGACTTCAAAGATCCCTCCAGTGCCTCTGTAGCTATGTACTAGAGTTCCGCTCTAGAAAGCAAACCAATTTGCAAGATTTGACGTTTAAAATATTTTATTTTTATGTGGGCACTTATGGTTGTGGGTTTGCTGTGAGGTGCATTGGTGCCTACACTGTGAGGCACAAATACCAGGGGTAAAATCCTGGAACTATTCAGGTCAATGAGAGTTTTGCCATTGACTTCAATAGGACCAGGATTTCACCCAGTTGTCCTGTGAAGAGTTGGGATCCATATTGTATACACACTTGTCTGTAGCCCCATCCCAAATCCACCATCCCCACTCACTGGTGGGAACCACACCAGTTTCACTGCCAGGAGGGTCCCTGCGGTTTCTAATAGAGAAAGAAATATTGAAAATTCATGTCCTGAACATTTTTACTTCTTAGGAAAAAAAGAACGCTGTATATAAACAAGCATAGCTCAAATCGTTCAGCTTGTTCCTGGAGCAAGCTCTGCTAGGAAGTCACTATCAGCCCAAAGAGCTTTCTGGGCATTAGTCTGCAAAGTAGTAACTCCAAGTATCCCACTGTTTTACAGAGCCCTGTTATCCTGTACAACATCAGATCCACGTATCTTTGTGATGATAATCTCTTCACAAATATGCAATACTCTAAAAAATTAGTCCTGTGCATATCTGAATCTCAAATGAACCCAGCTTGCTGCGTAATAGGAGCATCAATCATTTCTAAAGGCTGCTGCACTGGCAGCTTGACACGCCTCATGTGCCCAGTGCAGTTTCATCTGCACACCAACATCAAATTGAGACAATTGATTTTCTTGGCACAGTTCCACATTCAATGAACCTTTGGCAAAAACGTGAAAGGACAGGCACCTCATTATCTCACACCATCAGCTCAAAAGGTTTTCATGTCACGGTCAGGTTCACAAATTCAGTACATACAGATACATACATTTTCCATTTATCATTTCTGTTATTAACGTTCCAGCTAAACCGCTTTTCATTAGTGTGTGTGAATCGAACGAGTACCTGAGTATTCCATATATGGACACATTTGTCAAAGGACCCACTGGCCAGGTATTTCCCATCAGGACTAAAAGCTACACTGTAGACAGGTTCTTGATGTTTGGTTAATGTATGAATGCAGACTCCTCGTTCAACATCCCACAGCCGAACAGTAGAATCGAATGAAGCACTACAGGAAAGAGTCAAACACAAGTGGGTGCTGACTAGGGAACTAGTTTATCTGCAGTTTGCAAAGATACTGTAAACAACTCGTGAGGACACATCCCATCTACAAACAAATGTGCACCAATACTTCCAACAGGAGAGGTATGGAAGGACTGAGATCTATCAAACCCTCTTAAGTGAAACAAATTTATTACAGTGAATGTGCATATTTGGAGCCTTCTTTGGCTTCATGTGGGGGGGGGGGGGAGGGGGAAGCGGGTTGTGGGTAGAAGTAGGAATATAGGAATTGCCTTACTGGATCAGACCAGCTGTTCATCTAGTCCAGTATCTTGTCTCTGACAGTGGCCATTACCTGCTACTTTGGAGGAAGGCTGAAGTAACTCTATAGTGGACAGGTTTCGGATAACATGCCCCAGGGAAAGTTTCTTCCTAAGAGGATTTGGTCTCTTATCTAACAAATGAATTTTGCTTCATATTCTCTAGCATAGTGGTCCTTTACCTTCTTTCACCCTCTGCCAGAAATTACTCATCGTTTCTTACCACAATCCACCTAAATCCAACGTTGTGGACTAAGGGAACACAGGAGAAATCCCCTGTATTGTATAAAAAACCCTCAAACCCAACAATCCTCCCTCCAAACAAAACAAAACTACTTGACCAACAAAATAGATAAATTTAAGAGGCAACCCCGCTAGGATATCATACAGAAGATATGGTCATTATGTGCCAATTAGCTAATCAATCCAGTGGTCCAGGCATCGATTGACATTCCTAAGATTAAACCGATGTCTAAAACTGGACGAAGTTAAATCTTGAATGAATTTCTTTAGGTGAAAGTTTAACAGGCATCCAAGTTGTTCCACACCACTTACCAGAACTATAAAAAAATATCAATATCTATGCAGTTTTGCTTGATGGCTCTCATTAGAGTACATCCAATTGGTTTAATGGACTGCCAGATCCATACATTAGAGGGCTTCAATTAAACAGATTCATTTACATAAACCAGATGCCTGGGTGTTGGGTGCAGTGGCAACTGTATCCTTTTTTTACTAAAGTACACCTCTACCCCGATATAACACGACCCAATATAACGCAGGTTCGCATACAATGCGGGAAAGCTCCGACACGCAGCTCTGAGCAGCGTGTTGAGCGTGCCGGGCTGGGGCCGAGGGGTTGGATAAGGGGCAGAGGGTCTCGGGGGCGGTCAGGGGCTCCCCCCCCCGCAGAGTCTAGGAGGCAGGAGCTGTGGGGGGCACTTTTGGGGGCCCTGCAGTCCCAGAGTGGCCCAGGGGATTAGTGAGGGGCTGGGAGCAGCCTGCTCCGCTTCCCTCGCCCCGGCCCCAGATGTGTCACTCAGGGGAGGGGGCTTGTGGGAAGGGATCTCCCCCCGCACTCACCGGCAGTGGCGGAAGCGGAGCAGCCCGGCCCCAGCCCGCTCCACTCCACCAGCTCCCGGCCGTGGTGCTCTGCTTCCTGCTGCAGGTGAGTGCGGGACCTTCCCCCCCCCCCCAGCGACACAGCTGGGGCTGGGACAAGGAAAGCAGAGAGGGCTGGGGCCGTGTCGCTCCGCTTCCCACTGCCGGTGAGTGCAGAGGATGACCTTTCCCCAACCTCTCTGTGCTCACTGGCGGCGGGAAGCAGAGCGCCGCGGCTGGGAGCTGGCAGAGTGGAGCGGGCTGGGGCTGCATCACTCCTCTTCCTGCCGCTGCCGGTGAGTGCCTGTCAGGGGGCGGGGGGGGGGGGGGTTTGGATAGGGGTCAGAGCAGTCAGGGGACAGGGAGCAGGGGGGTTGAGTAGGGGGTGCGGTCCTGGGGGTATTTAGGGATGGGGGGTCTCTGGAGGGAGCGGTCAGGGAACAAGGAGGGCCAAAGCAAGTTCGATATAACGCGGTCTCACCTATAACGCGGTGAGATTTTTTGTCTCCCGAGGACCGCGTTATATTTGGGTGGAGGAGTAGTTTAAAAATTAAACACTATCTGGCTTAATTTTCCATGTTTGTTGTATGTTTCCTCCCTCTTTGGTCAATCCCCGCTCATCCACTAACAGAAATGATTTTCAGTCTTATTTGCAGATAGCCCAGTAACAAGCATCAGCAGGAGAGGAGGTGGTTTTGTTTTTACCTGGCTAACATGATGTTGGAGTTTGGGTTACTGGTGCCTGGTCCTGTAGGACTCCATTTGATAGTATAAATCTCTTTGCTGTGAGCCTGAAGGTCATGTACACATGTATCTTGCTTCATACTCCAAATCTATGCCAGGTGAATCGGAAAAAAATCAGCCAGGTATCTAAACTTTGCAATCTTTTCTCAACTCCTGGTTTTCAATCCTTCCTTTTCTGTTTGTATATGACAATCATATATATATATTGCACACGCGCGCGCACTTACAGCATAGCAAAAGAATTTAAATATAGCTTATTTACATAACAATTTGCTAATTGCCATACGTACATCTACACACTTTACATTACATATTGTGAGAGAAAGGCCTTGCAAATTTAACTGTGTTTATTCACTAGATCAAGAAAGGCTGACAATTGTTGTCCTGGCCATGGAATCTAACCTGAATTTATATTACATGTTTCAATCCTAGTGTGAATTTGTCAAAACCATTTTAAGTATGGCTTAGATAAATCTTGATTGTTCCAAGCATCCTGCTGGTATTCTGATTTGTTTTACTGATGTCTTTAATAACATGTCTGATGGAATCAAATCAATAATTTATGCACTATTATGCAAGTCAATATTTCAATATCAGAGAAAGAATAAGTTGAATGGAAATGACATGTTTTATAGTGAAACTGCTCTGCAGCTGCCTGACAAACCAAAACCCCTCAACTAATTTTTAGGGGGGAAAATAATCCAAAATTACAGATATTCAGTGGTAGAGAGATGCTGGAAAAGCAATAATGCTCAAACTCACTGGATATAAATTAGCAGCAGGAGAACAAGCCAATGTGTTTGTGAGCCACATATACAGCAGTGTAGAATCAATAATGAGGAATATGAGACCACAATTTGGAAACAGCCCATGCTTTTGGGCATCTAAGTAACAGAAAGCTGTGGAGAAATGGGGTGAAATTCAGAGAAGAACAACAGAAGTGATTAAGGAACTGGAGGGATTGAGTTCTGAGAAAATCGTTAAGAGAAATGACTAAATATGGATAAATAATTTATTAAAATGTATATGGGTGTGGGTGGACAGAAGAACCATCGAACAAATATCTGAGGTGTATAAAGCACCAAGGAGTTAGAGGGTGAAACTGAGCAAAATATTATTTAGGCTGAACATGATGATCATGATGGTCCCTTCTGGTCTTAAAGTTTCTCAGTATAGAATTTATAATTGAGAGATCCTTTCAGGGTTTGTCTGCACTTAAAAGTTTTGCCTCTTTAAATATTCTGATGCTTATACTGGTACAGTTTATTCTGGTTTGGGAACCAAAATAAGCTACACTGGGTAAGGCATCTTTACACTGGTATAACTCCATCTGTACTAGGGCTTTTGCCAGTATAACTATGTCAGCAAACAAAAACAAAAAACAAAAAAACACATTACTTACTGACAATTATATTTTTTAACTATTGAGTGTGGATCAGGCTTTAGACTGGAACAGTTTTCCAGGTGAAATGGTGAAAACCTTATTGGCGTATTCACTGTAAACTATGGTGATTAAACACTTGTTAATGTACAGTGAGGATCAGTCCTGTGTTGGCAGTGAGACAGGATGAACTAAAATATGGTCTTCAGTTCAAACTGCTAGAATTCCATCACAGTGACATATTGACAGTAGATCCTAATTGAAATAGTATGCTCAAGTTTTCTTTCTGCTTCTCTTTCATTCTTATTTCACTCAAAAATGGTAAGATGAAACCACCATTCATGCAGAGAGTTTTAATAGTATGGTAGCATCAGGCTGGGGAAAAAAATGTCAACAGAGACGAAAAGGTCTTTTTTAACTACATGAATGGAAAACCTTATAAAGTAAATTTCTCCAGGGGAAAAATACTGAGCAGTCTGGAGGCAAGCCATCAAATTACATTACCTTTAATGTCATATCATCAGAGCAGGACGCTAGTAGCATACCAGAAGGGTCCCATTTAATTGCATTGACTTCATTCTGAAATAAAGATTGATTTTCTAAGTGAACATTCCAAGTTGCCTGCATTGTGCCTGGCACCCAGCAGAGGGCACTCAAGTGTTATTACTCCTACAAGTGAAACTATTGAAAATTACATTCCATTCTTCATTACCTTACATGTGAAGACATCCCTTTTCACATCCCACTATCCAAATACATATGAGGAAGGGAAACCAATTTTTTGTGTCAATGAATGATCCACACAATTAGCTACCATGTTCCTGACATAACTGGTGTCAGGAGCAAAGTCTGGCAATCATCAGATTCTTCCTACACGACAGAATATTTGACAAACCCTAGTCCCAGACCATTTAATGGTGCAACAATTAGATAATTTAAAATAATTTCTGAGGTTGACATTCCATTAATCTAACAAATACTTTTCCTTAAGAATATATATGTATATACCTACGCACATACACACACAAAGTTCTACGGACTAGTCTCAAATAGTGCAACTCTTCAGAGGTGCTTTGTCTATACCAGTGTGTGTACTAATGTACTAAGACAAAATGCAACTTGGAGCATTAGCTGGTTTGTGGTCCTTAAACCAGATCAACTTCAAAACCACCTTTCAGTCTGAAAACTTTGTTATCCACTATTTGTACCAATAACACCTGCAGTGACGATAACTATATGAAGTTAGAGGACATTTTTTTCTTTGTTTTTCTCCAGTTTACTTTGTGTATTTGACTACACTTGGTGTGTAATCAAACCCACTGTTTCCCCTATCTAGTCAGCCAGTTCCCCTGTTTCCTATGGGTCTTTCACATGCTAACAGGGGGGAAGAAAAGCATTTTTAAAAGAGAAAAATGTGTTGTGGGAACATAGTAATTGGGCGGAGTACTTGGTGGCAGGGATAGTACCTGTAACTATTTTTAACTCATTTCCCCCCTCAGATACAGACACACAATTTCAGCTGTAGTTAACAGGAGTTGCACACATATATTTGAGGGCAGGATTTGCCCCATGTGCAGAACGGAGCAGTCAGTCCACTCAATAGAAAACATCAGCCTATGGATGAAGGCCTAATGTGGAGGCAGCATCACCTTTTGAGAAAACATCAGCTTAATTGAGAACTGTAGCCATCGTGATTAGCAACCAGTCTCCATGTGGACCAATTCTGCCTCAGGCAGAGGTGGCCACCTGAGGGGAGTTACGAAGTAATTTCATATGGTAGAATAGCTCAGCAGTGTTCTTGTGAAAGAAAATCTGCAGCATTAGCCTGTGGCTACCATTAAATAGTCACAAAGAGAGATAGTCAAGAAGAGAAAAAAATGAGGAGTCTATTTAGGTATATAGGCAGGTGGGGAATGGAGAGAAGGATGAGAGAAGTACCTATTAATGGATCTTATCCTACTCAACCCAATTCATTCTACAACTGAACGATGGTTAAAAGTAAATTGTTCCCTTCCTCCTTGTAATTCACATCACGTTGTTAAAGAGACTACAAAAGCGGTAGATGAAATTGTACTGATGTATTTTTGAGTCCTTAGAGTCGGTTACATGTCAATACCCTCACTGTGTAAGCTGTGGGTTTTGCCTGCATGTTGTGATTTAGAACAGTGAATCTCTTTTCAAAGACAGAGAGTCATTTTTACAGAGTACGTCTTTGGGGAAGGAAAGGGATAGAAACACTGTTGGTCCTAGAACACAGATGCTGTTTAACATCACCAGCTACCACCATGCTCACATGCTAGTAATGACTCCTAAAATTTCAAATTCTTTAAACCTACTGTGTGTCCTTGAAAGGTTTTGACTGGGCGATCACAGCCAAGTCTGCATACGTGAATGCACATGTCAGTACTGCAGGAGGCAAAAGTAGTGTTGTTCTGCCAGTCTACATCCAGAGCAGGGGCTGTGAAGCACAAACAAAAGAGTGAATGTTAGGAAATATGGCAAAGAAACAGCTACCCAAATCATTCTCCCCATGCCACCAACTTGACCAAGGGCACCAGTTAGTGATTGGCCTATTATAGATCTGGAACAGTTCATTGCTATGTGGATGTCAGATATGAAAAGAAATACACAGTAGTTCAGTAGTTGTTCTAGGGACTCTGTTTATAGCTACCTAGCAATGGGTACCATGGATGCTTCATATGGCACCTTCCTATTAGACTCCTTAGGTGATGACCAGATTTAAGCCTATAGTTGTATGCACTTTTGTTAATCTGGTTTTAACTTGTTTTATATATAGATGTAGTTTAATTTGGTAAGGAACCAACTTAAGATAAAGTGATTAAGTCAAATTAAAAATGTCACAAAGGTTTTTGCAGTGCCTTAACTAAATTGTTTTTGAAACCAATTTAAAGTTAAACCAATACAACTTTGACTGTAGACAAGGCCTACCACAGTTGTTTTTTTTTTTGTTGCCGAAGACAGATTTTAGCCACCCCTCTGAAGGATGGAATGAGATCTGTTAACAGAGGTATTAGTTTTCATTCTCAGGACACTTATTATGTATGTGTCAGTAACAATGACAATCTAACAGGATTTAGGAAGGGGTTAAAGTTGAATTTATTTGGGGTGAGCATATAATGTAGGTTTATCATTAAAATGGTGGCGAGACCGCCGAAATTTTTTATCCAATGTTTTTTACGTATAAAGATGGAAGTATGTCTCCTTTGGAAACCAAAAAATCTACTACATTTAATATATTTTGTTTTGACTTTATTCTCATGAAACTAAGCACCTTTGAGTAAATATATGTAATATCTAAAAATGACAGGAGAGCACATGCCTCGTGAACCATCATGGGGCTTTCTTCAACCCTCTCAATTAAAAAAAAATACAGCTACACTGGCAAGGCAGAAATGCTTCACAGAAAAACATCACGTATAGAATTAATGATGAAACGGAGGAATTCTGTGAAAGAGGGGAGGCATTCTGTTTGATGGAAAGCATGTGTGTTTAAGAGAGATCACTGTAGAGATGAGGGCTCAGTGTGATTAGAGAGAGGATCATGAAGCAGCCCAGGATTCTGTTTACACAATGTTTCTCTGCTATTATTTTTCAGCTGCACAATTTTGCATCATTGTTTTAAAGTCAATAAAATGTATCCAAATCAACATCAGTACCCTTTTTCTGGGGCTAATAGAAAGAATGAGAAATTGCGGTCCAAAAGTAATTTTCAGAAAGCTGGGTGCACCTAAAGTTATGGAATTACAAAGGAAGTATCATTTGAATCATAAACGTGTTGCTAGGGTGACCCCATAATATTGGTAGAATTTCATATTCACTGGTGGGGTTTATTTTATTTAATCATATGTTTACTCAGAATATAAGTAAATAAAATGTACTGGAAATAATAGCCAACTATGCTGTATGAAAATGAGTAACCTGACTATCAAAACAGATGTCTGTAATAACCACAGCGATTATTAGCCAACTGCTTAAAACAAAAGGTTACAACAACATTTAATAAAAGCAACAACTACACATTTCAAGAATTGCAGTTAGAAAGCAACAACTTCCTCATAGTTCAAGGCATTTGGCTTCTGCCCTCATGCCTCATTGCACATTTAAGCCATATGGGTATTCAGAATAAACACACACCTTGCTATGCATTACTATTTACACAGTGTTATCAAGGCATTTGGGGGTTTCTGCATGGCACTGAAAATGACAAGACCAAAGCTTTTCCTTGTACTCCTAGCTATGTGTTTAATACTGCGATTTATATGTTGTGTTAGGAATGACCTTTCTTAAATATGGGGCAGGCATTCACTGAAATTTTTCCAAATGAGCACCCAAAACAAAAGTATATTTGCTATTATAAGGCTACCCATGATATACTGTAAAAATCAATTAGCTAAACTCTTCTCATTAGTGACCCAGTACCAATTTATGCTTGGGTGGTGCTTTGTATGTGCGTCCAAATAGTGATCCCTCTGAAAACAGGATTCTCTCACTGAATGTTAATGAAATGAACATTGGGACCGGGTTCGAGTTGAAGTCTGCTCTGGTGGCTGGGAAGAATCGTAGTAAATCTTTATAAAAGGGCTAATCAAATCCTGGATGCATGCAAGAAACCTACGAGCCCATTGTGAAAGTTATGGGAGTTTTAGGTTTGGAACTATAAAACTTCACCAATCTGTCAGGGAACTTCATGGGCCTTGGATTAGACCTATAGGTTATTGGTCAGGCAATAGTGGAGATCCCAGCAACATCCAGTATTCATAATTGTTCTATTCCATTTTGAAAA
The DNA here is from genome assembly GCF_965140295.1 of Lepidochelys olivacea. Lineage (NCBI taxonomy): Eukaryota > Metazoa > Chordata > Testudines > Cheloniidae > Lepidochelys > Lepidochelys olivacea. Next base: position 134,111,224 of record NC_140411.1, on the reverse strand, counting down.
TTAACATAATCAATCTGAAATGAATAATATTAGCGTCCACACAACCATAATTCATTCACACCTCATGAGCCCAATGAAAAGCAAAGCACAGACGGTGGAAGATATGTCCTGAACTCTTTGTAATGCAGCTAGAGATTATTACATTATGTTGGAAGACCTAATCAAGTTACCAATTAGTATATAAGGAAACCACGAGGTGTCTGTATGATGCAAATCATTCCTGAAGGATGACTTTGTTTCAAATGTACTCCTATCCAGTAAGAACACTATCCTAGGGAGCTAAGAGGGTATAGGTTTTTCATCAGTACATTGCTTTACAGTGCAGAGGGTGGTTCTACAGAATATTCCTAACAAAAAATAAAATTCCACAATAAATATCATGAGTTCATTTGCAAACAGAGACTGCTTTTTCCATGCAGGCAGCATAGTGCACAGTTTTATAAGATGAGTGGCAAAAAGCAGTGAAAATCTGATCGGAACATACACTATCAGAATACTTTGTATTTTCTGAAGAATAATAATTTTTACCTGCACCGGAGGCCAGTAATGTTTATCCGTTTGTCCACAATGGGAAAATGAGTGATGTTTTAAATATGTTAGCAAACTAAATGTTAGCTATTTAGCAAACTAAACATGCTAAATAACATGTGTTTAAACATCAACTTAGCACCTAGTTTAGATGAAGACAGTGATGTTTAAAAATGCATTAGCTAGCTGTGGTTAAACCCAAGGGAACTATAACACTTCTAGAGCCAGAATTTGGATTTTGTTACTAAACATAATGCCAGGTTGATAACAAGATATATATATATTTTCAGATTGCCAAAATTAAGGAAAAAAATATTTTGAAACAAAATGTAAATGGTAATTACCTGAGTGGAAAGGAAACTGCTGCTTAGCTTCCCCTGTGTGAGCATCCCAAATTATTGTTGTCTGTGTCCAGAGGAAGAAATAAAGATTAGTTACCATTCCTCTTGGAAAGTAACAGGAAAAAAAAAAAGCTCACCACAGAGCAATTCTAGAAGACACCCTGATAACATTATTGACTGTTGAGAGCCTTAGCTATTGCAAAGATGTATACATATATATCTGTTCCAATACACCTGTTATGAGAAAATAATACAACTGTAGATATTGAACTGTCACTACTACAGAGGCAGCAATGAACCCAATGAGCGTGGGTTCCCTCTTAAACGTATTAGCCAGAAGATAGCTCTGAGCAACTTTATGAGGCTGATCTTTCTGAGCATTTTGCTACAGTTATTTCAATTAGCACCTCTTTTAGATGAGACTTCCCCCCCTTTTACATGATGCAAACTGAGTTGTATTATGAAAACCCAACAGATACTGTACATATCATTACTAAGTCACCATGTGAGAAATTCATCTAGCAGAAAAATATAAATGGTATACTGCGGAGGAGGGATAGCTCAGTGGTTTGAGCATTGGCCTGCTAAACCCAGGGTTGTGAGTTCAATCCTTGAGGGGGCCATTTAGGGATCTGGGTCAAAAATTGGGGATTGGTCCTGCTTTGAACAGGGGGTTGGACTAGATGACCTCCTGAGGTCCCTTCCAACCCTGATAGTCTATGATTCTACTGTCATCATGGTGGGCCAGATGAATGTAGAAATTGCTTCCTATGGATCCATAGCAGAGCAAATTTAAGCAAAATCCCTATAGAACTAAGCACAATCTTTTGAGTGAATTGTAAATGTATTAGAAAAATATACTTCCAGAACATAAACATGGGATGCCTGATTTCACTGATAATGTAACCATCTAAAGGACTATTGGTGTTACAGAGAAAGTATGTCCACTGGATTAATAGTACTGCTGTTGGGAGATAAAAGTTACTCTAGCAATAGGAGTAAAACTCTAAGTTTCCGTTTACAGGGATTTATGGGAGGTTAATTCCCAGTTACAGTTCAAATGGGTTTGTGCCCCCCCTTCAGTAGTAATTTGAGTTTTCAATTTCTAACTCAAACAGGACACTCAGCTGAAGTTGTCACATTGTGCCTGATTTTGAGATGACATCACCAGATTTTGCTTGATTTGCAAACAAAACCATAAATTCTTTACTCAGATTTGTCTGATTGTTGAAATGAACTAGTGGGCACAAGAGAACTTAAAACAGATTCCCTCTCCTGAGGTATTTATAAGTGCTAGACTAAATGCATATACATAAATTGGGGGATGAGATTTTTACTTCCTTTGTCTGAGCAATGCTTGGGATTCAATGCAACAGACAGCAAAGTGAGGATTTGTTAAAAACATGTGTCACATGGTACAAATTTATCCAGCCACAGGAGAGTAGTTAGTCACTTACTCTGATGAAATCAAGACCCAACAAAACAAATTAGGCAAACTTTGCTGAATTCCCAAAGCAGGAGAAGGAGATGTTGAAATTCAAACAATATAAGCTCACAGCATCTGCATGTTCACACATCAAAGTTACATATTTTTAATACTAACTTTATCAACGCCAGCACTTAAAATGTAATTCCCCTTTTTGTTCCATTTCAGAGCAAATATGGGACCTTTGTGTTGACCTAAGGTGCTCGCAAGGTTACCTAAAATGTAAAAACAAAAAATGTTAATGTTATGATTTGTCTGGGAGATGGAATACAGTACTATTAATCATTTGTAATCACTGAAATGTTAAATGGCTCACCATCTTCTGTCCATATTCTTGCAAAACCATCATATGATCCTGTAGCCAATAGCGTTCCATCACTCTGTTGGATGTGGAAAAGCCAATATAAATGAAAGGTTACTACAGATTATACTGAATCAGCCCTGATTCAGTCATCTATTCCTCAAGTCAGTGTTTTCTGAAGTAAGGGAAATTTGACAACCCACAAAGAGAGAAAGCAAGTATCATTACTCAGTTACATCCTAAATTAGAGGTTAGTATTGCTGGCAACAACGAGAGAATAAAAACTGCAAATGAACCATTAAATATTGAGTTGCTCCATCACATAGAATAACTTAGCCAAAACGACTGAGACAAAACTGAGATATAATGATTTTTATGGGAATCTTTTAGTTGAGAAACAGGGATTTTAGGCATTTAGCAAATAATTTCTAATTTGCATGTTTCTTTATAATGTTTCTAACCCAATTCATATGAAAACAGAATGCAATAACTACTGGTTTTTAGACATTAATCAGTGTGAAAGTTTCCGGGCACTGGACGATGATGAATATTGTGGATTTAATTAAATAATGATGGCAGATGGTTTTATTAGCATCCAGAATAAAAAGTTGTTAAGAAAAGTATAAAGTAATCATCAACAGATGTGTCCATTCCTATTCTCCAAAAAAGAGTGAGACAGAATAGCTGTGCACTTAAATATAGAAAGATGTAGAAAAGAAATCAAAACCTAGGTTAGGTTTATTGGGACATACATTCAAGTTGCACGCTAGCTAATGCATAAGTGACAATTACAAAAGAGAACATGAATGAGGGGAAAGAAAGGTCAGGTGGAAGATGCACAAATACTGTCAAATTTGCATCTCATCGGATATCAGTTTCCTGTGTTTTCACTTGCCTTGGAAAACTCTATAACAATTTGGGATCACATTGAGTGTTTCATTAGAAAGGCTTGCTTACATAAATACTAGATAAATAAACTTCAGGATAAATATTGGCATCACAATAGGTCTGGAAATTAAATAAGATGATTGCCCATTGAAGGAGGCCCCTTCCTATTCATTTCTCCTACTTCTCTCATAATTGTCTCTGAGCCTGTTTTCATGCTTCCCCCATGCATTGAATTCTCTATTTCCTTATACTGGTATATCAGGTCACCACCATCTCTTTATTTAAATCCTTCCTGAAAATTCCCCTTCGCCACAGAGCCCACAGCAAAGGAATCAAGAACACTCACTATCTTTCATCTTTGTCTTCTTTCTTAACCATGTTGAACTCCCTGACCTTCCTCTACTATGCATCACCTTCATTCATTATGTCAAGTCTCCAATTTAGATGGCAAGCTGTTTGGGCAAGGGCCTTACCCTTTTCTTCTGCAGCACTCCTAGCTCACACTGGGGCACAATAATAATAGTCATGATTAACCAACAGATCAAGCTGGGATCTTGTGCTGATAGGGAGTGCCACTGACATTTCCCTTTTTATTCCCTCATCCTTAAAAACAGTTGAGCCATTTTTACTCACAATCCCCACAATAAATATATAAACACTCTAATTATTAAGCCTAAGGAAAATCAACAGCCTTAGAAAATTTCAGCATGACAGATGAAAGTTTAGTCTATTATGAGTTTCTGAAAACAAGAAGGACGTTACTAGGGTAGGGAAGAAGTTCTGACCACCTTAACTATAAAGGCATAGTAACTATGATTGCATCTGAATTAAGTTTATTCAGTTAAAAACTGCGAATGGCCCAAGAAGTTAACTCACATTCCAGTCCAATGAAGTCACATCCTTATTGCTGGGCACATCATGTCCTCCTTCTCTTATACAGTGCCTCAAAACTAGCTGAGTGGAACCACCGTTGCTATTTTCATTGAGATTCCATATTCTGGCAGTTGAGTCTCCAGATCTACAAAAACAAACACACTGAGATGAACACTTTGTAATGAGATGATCTTACATAGCAGGTAGAAATCTCTGGTTACACTGAGAGAACACTGTAGGCTTAAAAAAAAAAAAAAAAAAGAGCCACAAGTGGTGAGTTCCTCTGCTCTTCAACTCCCCCACCCTGCACCCTGATTCATTTATTTGGGATCTTTTATGTTTTTAATGAGAATAATCCTCATTCAAGTTCTTAAACTAAAAGTAAAGAAAGCTTTTTTTGAATCAGCTTCTCATTTCACCAATGTTTTTTCCAAAGCATTTTGCAAGCAAGACACTCTCTTGCCCTCAATATTTTGCAGCCCACGGGCTTATATCACACACAATCTTGCAAAAGTTATATAACAAACAAGTAACAATTTGTGAAAACCTGAATAAAAAGCCAATGCATACAGGCGGTCAGCTCCTCAGTCCAGGCTAAGTTCCCTTTACAGGCCACTGCAGTGGCAGAAAGGGGACTTAAAGCTGACAAATCAGCATTTGGAAATTCCCTTGTCATACAGCGGAAATTTGGTGATATTAGAACCCCAGCACAGCTGACTCTATGCCACTCATTCCTCCCCCCTCTATAAGGGCATTCCAAGGTATAGATTGGGGCAGGAGCATGCTGTGTTCCAGTGATGCCTGGCTGGCAGAATGGTCCATTTGCTCTAATGGGATTCAATGCAAGCAAGCCCCAAATCAGTCCCAGAATTAGGGGAGCAAAAAGGTGGTTTAGCTCCACTTTTCTCTCTCTGTTGTCTGCAAGGTGCTGTGCTGAGTGCAACTTGGACAGACCTGGTGATCTGTTCCATAAATTGCAGCAGTAAAATAGTTATTGTTCCTTGGTGCGGGATGGACAGCAAGCTAGGGACACTCATTTGCTAGAGACCAAAGTAAGGTGTAAAAGATCCATTGGATGGATTGAGTCTTATCTAATTTGGTCATTTTCCTGAAGTTTGAAGTCTTGACCCTCTATCTTGAGAAAAGCATGGAGAGGAAGTCATACTCTATACTAATCCTCACATTTGCATTGGATTTACATGAGACTATCTTCCAGTGGGAGAAAGTCTCTGAGGTTGGAAATCAATTTACAAGAAGATAGTAGAGATACCTCTTTCAGTTTATTGGGACTTGTCCTTTTTGCAATCAGTTTGCACAAAGAATTGCTCGTATTTATCCACTGGGTTATTTGCATTTATATGCAGAAAGTAGAATTTGATACAGAATTAGAAGATTTCTTATACTTTCAGGAATTCAGACATGTAAAGTAATTTTTATTGCATATATCTCCAGTCTGTACCTCATGTTTTAGGGCATCTTTTTAATCACGAAGTTTAGGAGATATATTGCTACGGGGAAAAAAAAGTACGTCTCTTTCATGACCGAATTCTTGAGATAAAATTCTTCTCTCCAAAACCCATGCTTTTAAGTACATTGAAAAGAAAATCCCACCCAACTGAACTGAATGCTTTCTTGGAGTTGATAACTAAAATGTTTTCAACATTTTTTTTTAAAAAAAGAATAAAGTACCAAATTAAGTTAAAAAAACGTCCCAAGTGACCAATATTGATCTAGCTAGTTTGAAATCTGAATGATGAAGGTCAATTGCTATATTAATCATTTTTTTTCATTATTTTTTGGCCCTGATTTCTAGATCAGTGTTTACAAATGCAATTAGTCTATAGATTCACATTTTGTTTAAAATTTGATTTACATAGAAGGGCTATCTGTGTTTCACTCCTAATTCATCACATGGCCATGTTAGGGCCCTGCCATCGGGCCCTATCAGACTGGACCACTGACAGACAGAACAGAACATTTTCAGCTGTCGCCTCTGCATTTTTTGTTTCTATTAATGACTAGTAAAATTTTTGGGTCAGGAGTTTTGCCCCCAGGAAGAACTGAGATTGCTGTGGCAAGAACTTCTAATGTAACTTCTCATGTCTACAGAGACACTGAAAATAGAGAATCAAGTTTAGGAAGATTAGCTAGATTACTTAATGAAGTTTAAAAGCGAAGAATCATTTTTAGTTCTGGTGCTTTATAATTGTTTATAGGATATAAATCATTTATTAATAAGAGTTGGATAATGGCTTAACATGCAAACTAATTGGGAAATTGCCTCAATGCTCCTGTTGGCTTCTCCATTATGTAAGATTCAGAGCTAACATTGTCCTAATTATAATAACCCAGTTTGTACCAATGTTTGAAATCAATTTTTTAGCAATATTGCTATCAAACTCAGTTTCCTATTTGCTAATTCTAGAAGAGCTGTACTTTCACTTTCAATGGTTTTATTTATTCAGTATTCAGGCTCTGCTTGGGCAATTATATTTTCCAGTATTTTAATTTTGTTTTTCTATTCTGTTCCCCCACTATATAAGCTATTATGTGTCCCTGCAGAGTAGCTCCATAGGCCTATCAGTGTGTGGTAGGGGTATTTGTGTGTCTTCCCTTTTGTTGCTGGGAGAACAGGAAAAGTATCACTATTTCTGCTGAATGATTCAGTGAACCCTGCATTATTAGAGGACCATGGTTCAAGCACGATTTGGGAAGATATTTAATCTCCTTAACTGTCGAGAAGTTGATTCCAGCATGCAAGTCCTGAACACTTGAGTAATATGAGTACTGTACTGTTTTTCTCTTGGGTGGAGTATTGCCAGACTTTAGGGAAGCTTAGTTCTGAAAGATTGTCTTTTCTTTTTCTTTTCTTTTTTTAAAATTGCATGTTTAATTCCAGTCCCCGTTATAAATCAGGGAAGAGGATCTCTCCAGAATTTTACTTATAGGGCAAATAAAATCCCCATTCCACGGTGTCAGGATTGTATTAAAATAGCTCTAGATGTATGAAGAAATTGGCTTTTTAATTGTTTTGCCCAACCCCTTCAGATTTTGTTATTGCTCATCTTCAGATGCAAGTTTTGGGATAATTTTTGTTGTATTGTAGCTGACTTATCTGATTTAATTTGACTTGTGGTAATTGACAGGTTAGATTCCTTATTCGTTTATTTTTAACATATTGGCCAGGGCCCCCCGATCATTGGATGGACGCTCCCTTACTGCTGTTTAGTAAAAATGTGAATAAATAAAGACAGAAAAAATAAATAAATAACCAGATACAACTTTTTTTGTAAAAGTGAAAATCAAGTGTGAAAATGAATTGGTAACTCACAAACAATCAAAAAATGTCCTGAATCATACTTAGGAATAACTAATAATCACAGTTACATTGTCCGATAGCTAGTATGTAACCACATGTGCCTCTCCCTATTTTCCTTGTCCCCACTCTCAGCTGCCTGTTATAAACTTTGTTGTAGCTGGTCCTAATGCCCTGATCATGCAATTATCTGTCCTTGGGCAGACTTTTGTAGCCGTCACTGCAAGGTATTTATGTGCCAGATATGCTAAACATTTGTATGTCCCTTTGTGCTTCAGCCACCATTCCAGAGGACATGCATCCATGCTGATGACAGGTTCTGCTCGATAACAATCCAAAGAAAGTGCGGACTGACGCATGTTCATTTTCATTATCTGAGTCAGATGCCACCAGCAGAAGGTTGGTTTTCTTTTTTGGTGGTTGGGTTCTGTAGTTTCTGCATCGGAGTGTTGCTCTTTAAGACTCCTGAAAGCATGCTCCATACCTAGTCCCTCTCAGATTTTGGAAGGCACTTCAGATTCTTAAATTTTGGGTCGAGTGCTGTATCTATCCTTAGAAATCTCACATTGGTACCTTCTTTGCATTTTGTGAAATCTGCTATGAAAGTGTTCTTAAAACGAACAACATGTGCTCGGTCATCATCTGAGACTGATATAATATGAAATACATGGCAGAATGTGGGTAAAATAGAGCAGGAGATATACTATTCTCCCCCAAACTGTCAGTCAATATTTAATTAATGCATTATTTTTTTAACGAGCGTCACCAGCATAGAAGCATGTCCTCTGGAAATGTGGCCGAAGCACAAAGAGACATACAAATGTTTAGCATATCTGGCACATAAATACCTTGCAGTGACGGCTACAAAAGTGCAATGAGAATGCCTGTTCTCACTTTCAGGTGACATTGTAAACAAGAAGCAGGAAGCATTTATCTCCTGCAAATGTAAACAAATGAGTTTGTCTGAGTGATTGGCTGAACAAGACGTAGGACTGAGTGAATTTGCAGGCTCTAAACTTTTACATTGTTTTATTTTTGAATGCAGGTTTTTTTGTACATAATTCTACATTTGTAAGTTCAACTTTCATGATAAAGAGATTGCACTACAGTACTTGTATTAGGTGAATTGAAAAATACTATTTATTTTATTTTTTTACAGTGCAAATACTTGTAATCAAAAATAAATATAAAAATGGTTTTTTTAATCGCTTGACAGCCCTTGTTATTTTTAAAATACTGTCTTCTGCAAAATGCCCCCACCTTCTGTAAAAAGTTTAGTAGTAGTAATATTGCTATAGTGTTTAGGAGCCCCAGTCATGGCCCAGGAGATGCTGTACAACACAGAACAAGAGACTGTCCCTGTCCCAAATCTAAATATGGCCAAGTCTATCTTAGGAGTGCTTTACAGTATAGGACTACTCATCTACTATGCTGGCAAAGGGCTCCTAGTGTGGATGCAGCTATACTGGCAAAGTTCTGCTACGTAATGATAGTAAAATCACCCCTTGTGAACAAAACAAGTATACCAGAAAAAAATGAGTTATTTTAGACCCCAACAGTTCTGTATTGGCACGTTGAATTACCTGAATGATCTTCTTTGGAAAGATGAAACTGTGAAAGAGAAAGTGCACTACTATTGTACAGTAGTCTGGGGAAATGTCTTGCCTCATATTTAATAATACCCTATAGCATAGCTCTTACCCATTCACGACAAATTTCATCATTGTGCTGAAGACAGTGTATCCTAATTGCTGAGCCATACTTTTTGTGCAATGGCACATTGTCAGACTCAAACCATCAGATACATAGTTTTACAGCCTGGTATTATTATTTCCATGTGTTATATACCAGTTATCTCACCTAAATTTTTAATACTGCACTCATCACTATAGTACCTGAATGCTGGCTGAACGGAGATGTACTATTTCTTGTGTAGGCTAAAATTGTATTTTTAAATTAGAAATCTAAATTACTTATATGCCCTATATTATTGCTATTAGTAAGCATGTCTCAGTATTATTTGATCGTATTCGCAAGTTATCCATGTATATGATTATGTGCTTCAAAAATCAGTGACAAAATTTATTAAAAAAAGGAATTGGTTTTACTAGCCTGTGGAGCACAGATTGAGTAAAACCCTATTTTTTCACTTCATCCCAATTGTATTACTAGCATTTATCTTCTAACTGAATTCCTTGTGATTTCAAATAGATGAAATGGGAATCTTTTATTTAAAAGGATGTCAGCGCCTTCTGAGTTTAAGCCTCAAACAACTTGTCCATACACATTTTCCTTAATTTGCAAGCCTGGAACTCAAGAGATGCTTTTCCTGTAGTAAGCAACATTCTATATTATTTCAAAACTAGAAGTTTAGGAATGTTTAGATCTTTTTATTGGGTTTCCTGACTATACCAAATTATATATTTAAAGCAGCCAGCCCCAGTTTTATATGAAGACTTTTAACTTTGATATCTTAAGCCCAGGAAACTATGCATTTAAAATTCTCATCTGTTTCCCCATTTGAAAATATTTAATACCAACTGTGTACAATTGTAGGTTTCTATGTTACAATGGTACTTAACACATATAGAACATCTATACTTGGAATTAATCCATACTATCCTTACCCTGGACTGATTTCCCTAAATGAATTAGTACAACTCCATTAACATCCAAAGATTGCCACAGAAATCAAATAGATGCCACTCTGGGTAAATTTACCAGTAAGAGAGCATTTATGTTTGGTAGATAGCCATCTACCAAAACAATAATTTTCTAAGGTTAATTTAAATTCTAATAGTTGCACCTTAATCCTAGGTTTTTCCTCTCTTCAAACATGCACTGTTAGATCATGGTTTAACTTAATGTTACTCATGGTTACCCACAGCATTTAGGTAAATATTGAGGTACTATTGCAATATTTCTGAAGAATTTTAATTCAGGTTCATTTAATGTTGTGAGGTTGATAGCTTTAGGTAAGTAACATTCTATGTACTTCACTGCTTCACTGGCCTCGCTAAAACCAAACCAAACCAAACCAAACCAAAAAAGAAACTCTTGTTTCTTGAAAATATCCATTCCGTTTTCTCTGGGAATACTCTGGTTCCTCAATACCAATCAAGTATTTTTGACATTGAGCAAGTCTCCTTTTCTGCACCTCTAAACTATACGCTGGGGGGCGGTATACTGAGTGGAATAACAACACAGGTCTGGGTTGGTCCTTGCTAGACCTGAGATCTTATCCCTACGTTGATAACTGAAGTTTTGGAAGGTGAGTGTGCGGAGGAGGCAGACTAGGGAGAGTGCTGCGAACACCTTATATGGGCACCCTCCTTAATTCTTATTACTATAGTGTATTATTTGTATTGTTGTAGTGTCTCTTATAAGTGCTGTACAAAAACATAACAAAAAGACAACCTCCACCCCAAGGAGTTTACAATCTAAGTACCAAGAACTTGGTAGACTCTAAATATGAGGGGCTGGTCTACACACAGTGCTTGTACTTCTATAACTGTATCAGTGTAGAAACCAACATAGATAAATCAGTAAAACCGTATAGCATGGACACAGCTATACCAATGCTTATAGCAGTATAGCTTACTCCTATAATCTGTAAGTAGATAAGCTGTCAAGTATTGTTAAGGCTGAGATCTTGAATTCTTTAGGAAAGAAGGGTTTTCTGTGGATTCCTCAAACTTCATACCTTCTGAACTGGCTGGTTTCTATCTGCACTGCCATATATATGTATTTTGTTCAGTTTCTCCCAGCCTCATATTTAGTTTTCTGAAATCAAGTTAATACATGTATTTATTTTTTTCCCTTCTAGTCCCTTGTTCTCATGTTTTATGATTGCAAGGACTCAAAAGAGGAAAGCTCTGATCCTCCTGAAATTCTGCTTCCTGCAGATTACAGATTTCCTCTGTCTTTGAGTGCAGAGGGGAAGAAGGCGTCAATTCTGTTTTCTAATATTCTGGGATAGGAATCTTTCATGCAGATTTGCCTCCAATGTCTTCTCTATGCCAATTTTCCAAAAGTGCCCAAGTTTCTTCAGTTTGGCATACATTATTGAGTACTGAGTGTGGATAAATAAGGATTTTGGCAACAGCTGCCAGGGTCTTGTCAGCATATGGATCTTACACAGAGTCTTACTTCAAAGGGTCTTGGTTCTTTTCCTCCCACTTAAAGCCTGGATGAACAAAGAGCTTTTCTGAGTAGTGAGAGTGCTCATGCTTGTGTAATAAAAGTGAATATGAGCCCAGTGAGAATTTTCCAGAGACATCTTTAAAATGTACTACAATAAAGTAAGCCACATGGTATGCACAAATGTAGAGTGGCCTCAAACCCAGTACATATTAACTCTGCAAATGTTTGAAGTGCTGGATCACCTCCCAACTCTTTCAAACAATGTATTGATACCGTTCTAGCGTGAGAAACTGTAGAAGTGGTCCATCAGACTCTAGTGGTCTCATGTTTTTGCATCTCTAATCTTAATTGTAACAGATGGTATTTTATACATCTGGAAAGTGGTTTCAGTCATTGTCTTACCCAGACGCTAGTAGGTCACTGACAGGGTTCCAGGCACAGATGAACACCTCTGATTCATGGCCCCGAAGGACTGTTGCTTTGTTAGGAGGTATTTCAACATCCCCGTCAATTTCCATTGGCTTTGAATGATTATCTGTAGAAAAAAGAAGTATCAGAACGTAAGTGCTCTGTGAGTTTTTGTTACAGACCATTCTCTGAGCACTGTCCATGCTTTACACTGGGACAAAACAGTTTCAGATCATATAATTGAAGGGTGTATCATAATGCACATGGGTGCTGAATTAAGGTTGGATGGGTGACGATAAATCTGGCTTTCTAACTTTTGAGTGCTTGGCTTTGCAATTGAAAGAGCTTTCTTTTGTTTTTGTTTATTAAAGAAAAACAAGCCACCCCCCAAAACCCAAATTATATTATGTGTAACTGTAACAACCATCACGTGTCATCAGCAGGATTTTAACCCCAAATGTTCAGCATTGCAGCGCAACCTTCTGTACACCAGCCACTAACACTGAAATAGTTGGTTAAAGTAGGTTAAAGATGTTGCATATGGAGGAGTAGCCCCTTTTTATAGAAAACAGAGCCAAGAGCAAATATTTGTCAGACTCTCTCTGAGAGACAGCATGGCTAAGTGGCTGAGATTTGGTCTGTCGTATTATAGATCTGTGTTCTCTACGCTGTGTGTGCGGAACCCATAAGGCTCACTAACTACTAAGGTTTGTGAAAGGCAAAGCACTACTAAAATCAATTAGGAGAAGAAATTAGCCTAGAACCCATTTTCTCCTGGTTGCCAGTACAGCACATATTCATCTAGGCCAGAGGTGGGCAAACTTTTTGGTCTGAGGGCTACATCAGGGTATGGAAATTGTATTGCGGGCCATGAATGCTCACGAAATTGGGGGTTGGGGTGTGGGAAGGGGTGAGGGCTCCGGCTAGAGGTGCGGGCTCTGGGGTGGGGCTGGGGATGAGGGGTTGGGAGTGCAGGAGGGTGCTCCAGGTTGGGACTGATGGGTTCGGAGTATAGGAGGGGAATCAGGACTGGGGAAGGGGGTTGGGGTGTAGGGCTCAGGGGTGCAGGCTCTGGGCAGTGCTTACCTCAAGCAGCTCCCAGAAGCAGCAGCATATCACCCCTCCGGTTCCTACACGGAGGTGCAGCCAGGCGGCTCTGCATGCTGCCCTGTCCACAGGCGCCGCCCTGCCGCTCCAATTGGTCACAGTTCCTGGCCAATGGGAGCTGTGGGGCACCACTTGGGGCAGGGCCAATGTGTGGAATCCCCTGGCTGCCCCTATGCATAGGAGCCGGAGCGGGGACATCCCGCTGCTTCCGGAAGCCACGCGGAGCAGGGCAAGCCTCTGACCCCACTCCTCTGGCTGGAGCGCCAGAGCAGGGCAAGCCCCAGACCCTGCTCTCCAGTGGGAGTTTGAGGGCCGGATTAAAACATCTGGGGGCTGGATGCAGCCCCCGGGCCATAGTTTGCCCACCCCTGGTCTAAGCCAACGGGTATTTTGTTGGTGGAAAGCAGCGGCGGTATGATGATGGTTCATTTTGTCTGTGTCCCATTCAGAGTTCAAATTGGGGTAAAAATAAGCAAAAAGCAGTGCTATTTTCCTGAACTCCACCCACTTGGGAGGATAAAATGGGATGCCATTCTTAGGAACCTGTGCAGCTGTTCAAAGTATGAACGTATTCCACCCTGCTAGGCTCCTCAGGCTTGCCTGCTTTTCAGTGTGGTTCAGGTACACCCATGAACAGGATGACATTAAGGCATAAACACAACGAGTATGTGCTTAGGGCCCTAGGTTTGAGAGTCATGTGCTGACATCAGAATCTCAGTTTTCATTTAAAAATATGATGTTTCTAATGCTCACGGTTGTGAAGAAAATCTTGAAAAAACTCTTTAAGTATTATTAGTGAAACAGTGTCTGCCTCAGTCTAAACACAGACTGCAGCAGAGTTAGGAGCAGCAACCACGGGGGAGGAAGGCAAGTGGCCTCGCATTCACTGCCAAAGCAGAACATAGTCCCCCACCCGCCTTATATCCTGAGTGTCCAAATGGGATGAGGGGTGAGGAGCCTGGCTGGGTGTACAGCTTGGCCTATATAAGCAACAAAGATTGTGACCCTCTCATTACTGCACTTGAAGAATTTGGTTTTTTGGTTACCATTATCGCTACAGAGACAAATACAATGGTAGGAGCACTATTTAGCCTCTAATACAAAATTGCCAGCTAGAATCTCATTATAAAATCTTTATTTCTCGTGGTGGCCTGTAATTACAGTAACTTGGATGCAGGAGTCCTGAGTTTTCTTTCTCAGTGTTTGTTGTTTGAACAGGTCATGAATGGCTGACAGGGCCAGATCAACTAAACAGGGATCCTAAAGTTTTGTGTGCCTCTCCCCCATGTATTCTTACACCTTCAGTTCTGAAGATGGCATATTGTGAATGGCTCGGAGAGAGCAAGTTTGCAGCATCCCAAGGTGGTGCAAGCACTTGTTTCACAGAGCCAGCTGTCCCCAGGTTGCTCTGCAGGGTCTCCCCATAGCCTACGTCTTCTTAACTTTCAGGCCTCAGCTCTTCTCTCAGAATGAGCAGCTGGCACAGCAGCAGTTGCTAAACACATGCCATCTGGCCAGCTGCTCCTCAGGGACCTTCTCCCCTCCCAAACTGTTGCTGTTCTTTTTACTGTCTGTCCGGCCAGCTGCTTATCCAAAACTAACCCCCAAATTTGCTGCATGCTAACCCATGCCCTGTTGGTTGATACAGCCCTAATTTGGCCTCCTCAATCCCTTTGTGAAATTTTATTGGAGAGCACAGTACCAGGTATTACCACTCCCCAACACAGAGAAAGCCAGAACGGCCACCTGGCGTGCTGTCTGACTGCTTCTTGGGTGCCCCAAGAAAAGGCTACAATTGTTAGTGAAACTCCCTCAGTTTAAAATCACTGCAATAGTTATGCAGCTAGAAAGCAGGGAATGGACAAACCGTGGCTCAGAGACCAAACGCAGACTGCAGAGATATATGATGTGACTTTTGTGACTTGCCTCATTTCTAATACCATAATGTGCTCTCTTCTCAGACCAAGAGGGAGGTGGCATGAGAAGATATGTAGCCTCTTCAGGCCATACCTCCATACTAAAATTGGGACTTGAGAGACTTACACTCGACTAAGGGATTTAGCCACACAATTTCAATGGGAGCTGCAAAATCCCCTATATAGCTTTGAAAATCTAAAGCAGGGAAGCCGCACTCTGTTTCATTGATCTTAACTGGGTGCAACCTTGAGGCACCTGGCTCGCTGGTAATGTGGGCAAAGCTTTGGCACCCTGCTCAAAGCAGAAGGCGCACACTGCTTCATTTTACGATGTCTCGCTGAGCTTGCAGTTTGGTAAAGCTTGTTTAGTCTTGTACCGGGAGATGACAAAACACTGACTATGTCAGCACTGTAGCATGCACCGCCGATATGTAAGGTTTACATAGGAACTGTTCTGACTATGCCCATGCTTTAATAGCTTCCAGGAATGATACCATCACAGTTCTGTCTTATTACAACTGTTGGGTGAACATTATGCTGCTGCAAGAGCATTATTCAAACCAAAGTCCACCTGAACACCAGACAACGGGCGCCGTGCTTTTGCTTACTTATTGCATGTGCCCCATTCTCCTCTCCATTCACAGTGGCTTCTCCGTTCTTTGGTGTGTTGTGCTGGGAAACAACTGTTGTGGTTGCTGCCGTTGTCGCCGTCACGGCTGCTGCTGCTGCCGTCGCTGCTGCTGCTGCACTGGCTTGTTGCTGAGCTAGTTTCTCTCTGAACGCCTGTTGCCTGGTCTGTACCACGTCAGGCATCACAGCGTCGATCAGAGACAGTGACTCTATGGGCCTGCCGTCAAATACTGTACCATCCTGGGGAACAAAATAAACAGGGGGGGAAATTGCAGGCTTAGAATCTCCCCAGTGCAGAAAGGTCTGTAGAGAGGGGAACATCAAAGAGAAACCAAACATATGGGTAGCGTGAGGTTACAGGACTTGGATATGACCAAAAAGTCAGAACACTAGAGCTCTCTCTTATGTAGAAATACCGTATGTGGATGGATAATTGGTTGAGAGGGTATGTAAATTCAGGCACATAAGCATTTGAATTTATAAAAGAAAACAGAGTTATGCAAAGCTTAATTATCTAAATCTTGCTAGAAAAGTTTCCCTTGATTTTATATTCCAAAATAAAAGGGTCAAGGGGTATGTGGAGACACAGACAGGGGTCCAATTGAGAGGGTATGTAAATTCGGTGTGCACTTTGATAAATAGTTAATGTTGGCAATTATATTTTCATAATTAGACTTCTGGGATACTGCACCATTGAGATTAATGGAAAAGTTCACACTTCTCTGAGCTATTGTTTTAGGCACCCTGCAGACTCAGAGAAAAACATAATTACATCAGTTAACATTCGGTTGAAGGTCATCTTCATAACCACAAGTGGGAGAGATTTAATTTTTTTAAATACCAAAGCAAGGTTGCAAGCCATCCCAGTCTGACTCTTGGAAATAGATGTAACTCATCAGCAGAAGGTTTCTAAAATGGCACTACAAAGTGGTGAGAGATTGGGTAGGGGAGGTGGTAAAATGAAGTAGCTGGGAAACAATTCTTACTTTATAACACCCGTCCACTACCTCAACAAATTAAAAGCTGAAATCTAAAGATAATAATTTGGCTGGCTAGTATGGACTTGTTGGAACTATCATTTTCAGCCGACGTCTTCCCCTTCTCCTCGCAAGATACGCGCACTAGTTCAAACCAGATTTTCCAGAGACCAACAGAAAAAGAAAAGACTTTTGGATAAATAACCTGAGTTTAAACGGACTCAGGGCCTTTTTCCTGATCCAGCAAAAGAACAAGATTTCTGGTCCACTGAAGGCCCCAATCCTTAGGGAAGATTGGAAGGACTTGGCCTACTGAGGCCCAATAAGACAGGGTGCTTTTTCTGAGCTGAAGCTGTTATGAATTTGTAACCCCAAGGTAATGCCTAAGGTGGGAGGGTTGAAGGACTTATCCTGCCAGAATCCTATCCAGAAGGCATACATTCCTGGTAAACTCATTAGCATGCATGCAGGTTCTTTTACTGTTTTTAAAACGTTTTTTTCTGAAGTGCTTTTTATCTTAAGAATAAAATGGGCTTGCTTAGCTATATCTTTGCAGTACATATATCTGCTCACAATCACTATCAGTCTCTGAAGAGAAACGAGCGGGTGTCCTTGGGCAACCTGTCCATGCTGGGACAGTGAAGGCCGGGAACTGTGCAGCCTGGAAATAGCTCAGTCAGAAGGGAGCGAGATTTGGGTCTCGAGCCAAGAGAGGGAATAGCTGGGGAGCTAGAAGCCTGAGAATGGGTGCCCTTGCTGGACCACAGAGGGGAAATACAGGTGCAGCTTCCTTGAACTGTGACACATGGCATATGAAACTTTTAACTAAAGGCACATAGGGTTTGATTCTGTATTTATTGAAGGCAATGGCAAAGCTCCTATTGACGTTCATTGTGGAGGATCGGTGCTAAGTAGGGTTGCCAACTTTGTAGTCGCACAAAACCAAATACTCTAGCCCCGCTCCTTCCCTGAGCCTCGGCCCCCCCCACCCCCCGCTCACTACCTTCCCCCTCCCTCAGTGGCTCAGTCCCCTCCCACCCTCACTCACTTTCACTGGGCTGGGGCAGGGGCATGGGCTTACCTCGGGCGGCTCCCGGTCAGCAGTGTAGCAGGGCACTAAGGCAGGCTACCTGCCTGTCCTGGCACCGTGATGCACATGTCCTGGAAGCAGCCAGTAGGTCCGGGTCCTAGGCGAGGACCTCCATGCACTGCTTTCGGCCGCAGGCACCACCCACTCCAGCTCCCGTTGGCCAGGAACTGGCGAATGGGAGTGTGGAGCCAGTGCTCAGGGCGGGGGCAGCACATGGAGCCCCTTGGCCCCCTTGCCTAGGAGCCAGACCTGCTGGCCGCTTCCAGGGCACAGCGTGGTGCCAGCCAGGACAGGTAGGAACTAGCCTGCCTTAGCGCTGCAGCACCGCTGACTGGACTTTTAATGGCCTGGTCAGCGGTGCTGACCAGAGCCGCCAGGGTCCCTTCCGACGGGGTGTTCCGGTTGAAAACTGGACCCCTAGTCACCCTAGTGCTAAGAGCACCACAGTCTTAACTAGGCCTCTGTTTCTGCATGCAGAATATTGTGGGCACAATAATGGTCATTACTGTAGATGTCTAAGAACTTACTAAATACTTGCTGATGCAGTTGGACACTTAGACATATATGTCTAGCAGAACTGCAGGCATAAAAAATAAAGTTGGAATATAAAACTCAGGCCCATTACTGTACACAGAATTTTAGAATCAGATCGTTGTCCCTGATTTTGTGCCAGAATGGAGACAAGGGATTTACAAGCTGTAACAGACAAGAAGCTGAGGATTCCCCATAGCGCAGGGGTGTCCGTGGCAGGAACAAAACAGTAGAGAAGGCATGCTGGCTTGGGTAGGAGACATTTCTTCCCACCACACATTAGAGAAGGTGCATATTGGTTGCTTTCTTATTACTTTTTGCTTGTGTTGCCTTTTTAGATTGTAAGCTCCCACTCTTTAAAACAACCACCAGCAAAAATAGGTGATCATTGCTGGCATGAAAGAAAATGCTGAGGCATTTTAGGTCTAGCTCTAACCTTCTTTGAATGGCATAATTGGCAAGGAAATGCTTCCAAATCCCTCTAAGTTTTGTCTTCTATTGATCATTTCAGAACTCAGTGTCTTTGTGTGAGCATTTAAGTATGAAGTGCAAAATCAATTCATTAAAATAAAGGTGGAAAAATTATATTTGCAATTATAAAGCATAATTATATTAAGGGACATGAAATTGGAGATAAACTTATTAAGTAAATTAAATAGCACAATTGGACAAGAGAATTCATAATTAGTGTTTTCAGTTTGAATAAGTTAAAACACAGTGAAGCATACAAAAATGTGATTATTGGTGTTTTAAAAAAAGTATAAAAGCACCATAAATCTTGCGACAATGAACATATTTTTAGGGCATTTTCCCAATTTGGGCTGCGATCCGGAATAAGATCCACTTGGAATGACTCTCGCATCAGCACAGAGGCCAAACTGTCAATGATGATGTCCATAGGTGCAAGGGTCCACCCACCTGGATCCAATTACAACATGTTTTGCAACATCTAATTGCAAAATCTTAAGTGGCAGAAAATCAGAACAAATCCCTATGGGTGTTTTATTATTACAAACACATCAATGAGTAATCTGGCATTAATCTCATTGCTTTTATATTAAAAAAATATATATATAACTGCTAAATATTGCTGGTTCTATTGAGAGAGTAAAATAAACATAACACTTTACCTCAAAAAATGAGTGATATACAACCATGCCCTATCTTACAGAATACAAGCTCTTCCTCACCCTCTTTCCCCCGTCCTTTTGTTCTCACCCTTGTGGCTCAGGCACAAATATTTTACAGTCAAAACAGAGGATAGCTTTCATATGAATTAATATATATTAAAGATTCCCACCACCCACGTAGTACCTGATAGAGGTAAAAATGTTCCCGTCCCTGTTTTAAAAAAATATTTATTAGCTTGGGTATTATAATGGATTTTTCCATGCCTGCTCAAAGTGCATGGGGTGGGAGAGTGGATGTGCACACGGGAAATTATTATTTATCTAGAATCAAGATCTTACTTAATTAAAAGTATACATGGTGAGTATTGTGTAATATAGTAAGACCTGGCTTGTCTCATTTCCTTTTGCTGTGGCACCATGTTTTTAAGTTAGGCAGGGCAGAACTTTCCTGTCTAGTCCCTTTGTTTTACTGAACAGTCCACCTTGTTGGGAGCTTGCAGCTTGATGGATTCAACAGTAGAGTCAGTATTAGAACTCAGGAATGCCTTGATTTTTGTGCCTTGCTCAGTCACACCATTTGGCCACCATTGGCCATTTGGTCTTTCTAGGGCTTGATCCAAAAGCCCACTGAAATCAATGGGAATCTTTCCATTGACTTCCATGAGTTCCCTAGCACTTGCTGGTAGTCTTCTCTGCTAACAGAGTATGCAATCGAAGTTTTAAGATACAATGCAGATTTTCCCCATTGAATGCTTGTGGTTTAGAAAACAGAAACACTTTTTTTTTTTTTTTTAAAGGACATAAAAGGCTCCCTTGTGTATTTAACTTCTTTACTTAGGCACCAGTAACATCAAAAAAATCCATCCTCCAAGATACAATTGCAAATGGAAAGTATCTTAGAGCTTTTTCAGGTGCTTCTGTGGGGGGAAATGTATTAAAATGAAATGATCTCCAGACACCTCAGAAGCTGTCTCATGTTCATCTGATCTGTTGAGTTCAACCGAAAACGTGTGATTTCATATGCCAACTTCTAGCACGTTTGTAAATTGCAAAAGTGCACTTCCCGCTTGTGGCAATGAGTGTACTTACTTCATTGATGCTGATCTCAGCCTCCACATACTGCAGGCCTTTCTGAAGAATAGAGATGAGGGCAGCAGGTGGCACTAGTGTTCCATTGATGTTAGACTGACTAATGTGGCTTTCGATACCAAATGTAAAGGCCGAATGGGAGAAACCTGAAAGCAGGAAAGGAAGCCATGATATGAAATCTGAACTCATCAACGTGATAGGCACCCTTTTCAATCTAAAAATATACTGTTTAAAACTGTGAAAGGCACTGACACAAACGGAAAAATACAGTTTGATTGCATTGGGTCAGTTAGGTTAACAGAGCCATCTTACTGTTTCTTCTTCCCCTCCTCTCCAGCCACATTTAATTTGTAAACAAAATTTATACAGAAATGAAAAGCCTACATGATCAATGTTCAAGCAAAAAAATATACCATTTACAACAACTCATGCTGGTGGCAAGTGCAGCTATTAAAAACTTGACTCAAAGCTTCTGTTTCCTCTCTAATTTAGTATCAAACCTTTCAGAAGCCAAATACTTAAATCTTTATCAATGCACAGGTTGCATTTGGCCAAGGCATACTTGCAGCTCACACAGGGGAGCCATTCTCTTACAGAAGATAAGAAATACTCAATTCTCTGCCCACAGCTCTCATTACCGGCTATAATCTGACACACAGAGCGTAGTCATTATAATATGAAACAACACCAAAAAGACGGAGGCCACTCTCCTGGATCTATTTTCTGGAAGTGAACAGTAATAGCAAAAATAATGAATTGGAATGTATCACATCACAGATGACAAGCCAGTTCACTGGCACCACTCCTCTGTTAACTATAAGCCTTTCTCGTCCCCATTTAATTTTTGTCGTCTTCCTAGGAAACAGCTGATAATTAAGCACTCTGCATCTCAAATTAAAGTCTTTATTGGATAAACGTTGAAAGAAGGAGCTGCAGTTTAATCACAAGGGGAAACTAGTCCGAAGTGTTGCTTTGTGCAAGAACAAGCATTACAACCTGGAAAAGTACCTGGACTGTGCATGTGAGTGGACGTGCAGGAGGGGGAAGGGAGAACAGGATGTAGATATAACTGTAGGAACCCATTTATCACCGCATTGTCTCCAGAGCATTAATCTCACATTAAAAGCCTTGAGGAAACCACCATTGCCATGTCTCAAACAGGAAAACCCTCATACTCTCCGTCGACTAGACGAGTGGGAGAAGAGAATAGCAACTCTCAAATGAAAATACTTCCGTTATATATATCTACACCTCTTCCCCCTGTCAACAGCGGTTTAATTTACAGTTTTGTCCGTTGAGGGATTTCCCCCCATACCAATGCTCTGTCCAACTATGTGTGGGGAGTGGGAGGGGACTATGGAGTTATTCCAGAATTTCAGGAGGGTTGAGCGCTCTCTCTCTCTCGTTGAAAGATTATTTTGGCAACCAATCCAACCAACTATGATCCCAGTTAGTTGGATCAGTAGCAAAAAGAAACTCAGAAGTACAATCTCCTCAGCCCCCTCACACACCCACCCATGAAATTGAAATATTTGCTTTTTAAAGTTCCTTGCCTTTCCCCTCCACCCCCATTCTGTTATTTGTCTTTCCTTCCCCCACATCTTGACTTCTGCCATTGTCTCCACATGTTGCCCCATGTTCCCTGTTCCTTTTGGGTGTCAACATGTATGCTGAAGAGGTTCAGCTCTGGCTACAAGCCTAGTTCTGAAAAAGAATAATGGGTGAAGTAAATCACAGAAATGAGTAAGTGTGTGATCTTATTTATATCACCCTGGTCCTTTGCTACTGTGTCCTGCCCTTCTTTTGTTTATTTGCTGCCTGGCTGCCCATCAGATTAGATTGTAAACTCTGCAGGGCAGGGACTTTTTCTTATTTGTTTCTTCAAATGTGTAAAGCATATTTCTGGCTGGTGCAAAAATAAGTAAATAAGTGAGCACAGTTAGCCTGTGCTGGTGTGTGTCAGTCCAGAGCCCTGGTTTCATAACAGAGTCGCTTAACACTGAAATCTCCATATCTATGGTGTGTGACTATCCAATATTACCCAAACAGGTCCTACTTTATTTTAAATTTGTGCACATTATAACATTATTTTTTAAAGTAGGCTCTTTTCAGAATGGTGTCATTGATTTCATGGCCAATCTACTCATGCACTCATAAATGGAGAGTAATTGGGTGATTAAACTGTGGGTCAAAAAGCATTAAAGTTCACACAGAAGTTACTTTGTGATCCTGACAGGTAAGGATTTTTTAAGTGGTCTCTGGCGCAATCAAAGGACAGGTGGCATTAAAATTCCAAACCACCAAACTACTGCAGCAACAGATGTAAAGCTACTAGTGTAGATATACACTAGGTTTCTTTTTAACTACACTTTTGCACCTGTTATTGCAGCCCCTTCTCCGCTGGCTGTTGGCAGGCTGAGGGTTATACCTTGGGCCAGCAGACTGTAGGCTTTAATTTGGGCCTGCAGCTAATCACCTTGCTCAATACTGAGGGACATGACACATCACTGAAGGCTGCTAACTCATCATCACCTGCTCGAACATGAAAATGCACTTATTCAGCATGCAGAAGTCACATTAATACAGACAGCTGCAAGTTTTTCATTTTACATCCTGAAAACATTAGGCAGGGGAAGGGACTTGAAACCTGGATTTAAAAACAGATGTTTGGCTTCTAGCTTATATGAATGTATAGCATCTCTGCAGATGTTTAAATAACATACCATTACAAAAGCAACTGCCAGACAACAAAAGTCATAGCTAGGGCATCATTGCAAAGCAATATTCAATCTTTTGAGCATCAGCCATATTAAAGAATCAAGACAGCTTTCCTAACCTTTTAACAAAGAAGACTGTAGTCTGAAAATCAAGGAGTTTATCAAACAAAGGTTGGCTGAATGAACAATGTCTGATGTCATAATCCCTTTTAGAACCGTCTTGAAATTAAACTGTATGTTTTAAAAAAGAAAAAAAAATTCTCTCCTCCTATACTTCTCCAGCAACATTTTATAAAAGTAACAGGGAAATGGACATTTTATACAGTGTATGCTTTTGAAGTATAACTCACACAACAGGAAAACTGAATGAAGCTGCACACACGTCAGGTTTCCAATGACATCGTAAATCACTTGAGCTTTGCTTTTATGGTTACCAGATGTCATCAGAGCTCTTTGATGTTTGTGTGCAGTATTACATAGTAGTGTTGTATCTCTCTATATTTCAGCCACATACAGAGATGATCTCCATTAACCAAAGGAAAGTTTCAAAGGTTAGCTATTTAAATGGTCATGTTATGTGGAGTTAACTTGGCCCCTCTTCTAAGATTCAGAAACCCATATTAAGGAGCTAAAAGCCAAGAAACTGGAACACCACTCCCTCTGATGACTGTATGCAGATTGTTGAGGCAGTTGGGGAGGGGGAGAACAGAGACAGAATGTGCTCTGCAAATGGTAGGTATGATTTGATGGGGACAATGTGAATTTGTAATTGACTGAAACCAGACACTGTAACAGTACAGAATAAAGCGGGAGAGAAAAGTTGTTGAATCTGTGGGCTTGGCTACATAGTGACACTCAGGAAAATCAATCCAAATTAACTAAAGGTGTGAATTTAAAGTGGATTAGTTAAACTGCATTAAACCCCTGCGGACATACTCATAAGTAGCCTTAATTTGGTTTAGCTTAATTGATATAAAACTAAACCGAATTAAGGCCACTTAAATTCCGAATGAGGCCATGTCTACATTACAAAATTAAGCCAACCTAACTTGCATCGGCATACAGCTGCCACAGTAACTACATCGCTTGTGCATGTCTACACTTTGCTCCTTGGGTCAGTGGTGTGTGTCCTCACCGCTCATGGAGGTGGAGTTAGGAAGTTGCAGCAGCAGGGCATTTATATTGGCAGGAGCAAAATTTAAGTGTAGACACTTCTATAGTTAGTTTGACATAAAGCTGCCTTACTCTGTAGTGTAGACAAGACCTGAGAGTGTCCACACAGGGTTTAATGCACTTTTCATTAATTTGATTAGTTTTCCTGAGTGTCCCTGTGTAGACAAGTGCTGTGTCTCCATGTGTATTATTTCCCATAAACTGGATTTAATTTTCATCATTGTAGTAATTCCACATTGTTCCATAAATTATTATTAATTTGTTATCTTGTAGCACCAAGGAAATGGGACCATGTTGTATTAATTCCTGCACAGACACGTAGCAAGAGATTGTGGACCCTCTGAGGTTGTGACCATCATTAAAGAGGTAAGAACAGTCAAATGGAGGGAGAGGGGGAACATAATGCCACACACGAGTTTCTTTCCTCCTCTCCTTCTCCCAGTTGAACTGGCTTGTCATCTATGAGTGACACATTCCAATTCATTATTTTGCTATTACTGTTTGCTTCCAGAAACCAGACCCAAAGGAGTGTTGTCCAACTCTTTTCATTTTTTTTTCCGCCATATTGTGAAAAGAGGAGAAAAGGTAAACAATCAAAATATGCGTAATTTATACATACATTATATACCTTTTAAAAAACACAGCAGCTCTACATTGGCAGCTCCTTAATATAGCCATTATTAGTTAGCTGATGTCTTGTAGGAATCGTGGAAGAACTGGGCCTTGAAAAAGGAGTTGATGGAGGACAAGATAATGGGCTTAGAATGAATGCAATGGAAACAGAATAAAAAAAAAAACCCTAAAAATGTTAATATAAGGGCTACTTTGAAACAATGCATATTCCCTAATTCACACCAAAAACATATGTGTCTGACAATTTCACAAAATTCATGTTTTAGGCATTTTGCTTCATCCTCAGAAAGTGAGATAAACACGAATTTTCCTCTAAATTGGTTATACATTTTCTCATTGAATATGGTACTTCTTAAAACAGTTTTTGTATGTAATATTAAAGGGATTGGGTATGTCAATTAGCTGTTGCCTTTTTAATGAACACAGTTCTGTTCTTCATCGGTAAACTGTCCATGTTGCAAGCTTTTTGGGGCAAAGACCTTGTCATCTTAAATTTCCTGTAATGCACCTCGCACACTTTCGGAACAGCAGCAATGCATTTCCAAAACACAGAGAGAATAGTGGGAGAAAGTGATGCTGCCATGGCAATCTAAGTGGGAATTCCCTCTCTTCTGTGGATTTAGGTCTCAGCTGAAATGTGAAGTAAGGATTTTTACTTATAAACATACAAATGAGGTGCTGTTGAGTATTATCTGTCCTAGCTGATCCAGTAATCATAAATTCAAGTAGCTGACATACATTCAGAGCACCTTGCTCTTTCTGACCCCTTTAACTCTGTAAATAGCTGTCTAGTGTGCAATACTATCTTACGCGACAACAGCTATTGTACATTCTGCCGCACTTGGATGGGTGTACAGGATGACACAACTGCTCTTTGGAAGCAGTAGCTTCTGAAGCATCACAGGCCAAGCCTGCCATCATGGGGGTCCTGGTTAGAGCTGGCTGAATTATTTGCTTAGTTTAGTTTTTATTTGTGTTTGTGAACTCCTCCAGAGCAGACTACATTTATTTACCATAATTTTCAAATAGCTTATAAAAACAAGTTTTAGCCTCTAGGTTTTTTGCAAACTGTTCATTTTAATTATTCACAGCGGGTGACTTGTCACCTCAGCACTGTTACTGCTCCCTGACTGAATGACATGGAGAACGAGGAATTATGACCACCAAACTGTGCATCGTATCTACTGAATATTCTTGTGACGGACCAAATCCCAGGTGTTTGTATGAAGAGCAGTCATTCTCCAAACATTTGGGAATAAAAACCCATTCTCACAAATGTTTATATAACTCATACTAACAAGGTGGTTCCTCATATGGAGATTTGTGTGGCTGTTCCTGCTTTTGCACTCGTGATCCTAGTCCTGTAGCTGAAATAGTAAAGGCTGATTGATGCTTTTAGATCCAGAGGTCCTGGGTTCATCCTATAGAGACCACCTAACAAGTGAATTTGTTACATTTGTTAATAATGGGGAGAGGAAAGGGGAAGAATGAACCCTGTCAAACTGAGCAGCCACTTGGAATATAAATGAATATTTGCCACATTCTTTTAGCAGGGTTTAACCAGCTCTATTCATAGTTAAGATAGCCAACATTTTAAAAATTTATTTATTGAGACCATGCTTTTTCACTGAACCCCCATCCCATTTCTTCCTTTTCTCTTCCCCAAAAAGCATTTTTGTTCCCTTAAAAGCTATTTGACAGGTAGGGGATACAAAAAAGAGCAGGGTTACAAAATGGTTTTAAACTAACTCTGGTTTTAAAATGGCTCTGGTTTGCATGATCCTGGCAATTTGGGGATTCTGAGTGCATGAATATTTTTTTAAGCAGCATAAGCACTGGCACCAAGACTGTGAATTTAACTGTTGTAAAAAATTGTGTAAGAGTGGAATGTGTATTAGGAAGTTGGCTAGTACCACAGGCTGCAGAAAAAAAATATCTGGGTATGAGGGGGTAAAAGAGCCGTCTTTATTTCCATAAATAGGCCTATGTGCAAATCTCACGAAGGATTTAGACGTATCAAGTAGAGGCATTCTGTAGAATTATAAGTGAATCGAAAGAAAGTGGCATTCAGAAGGACAAGACATCCCACACAGTCCCATCTGCAGCTTAACCGTGTCCCCAAACCCTGAGTAACTCCAAAGCTGCCAGCACAACCACTTGCGGAGCCTGCCAAGGGTCCAGATGTAACTTCTGGAAAAATATCTTCCACATTTTGACATCTGGGTCTTGGGAGTTACATCTCAGAGGAAGGAAAGGAAGGAAGAATGGTGTGATGTGATGCTTGGAAAGAAATAAGAGTCTTGCTACCACAAATGGGATGAGGGGAAGGAGGCACTGAAAGAATAACTAATTAGAAGCATGCACAATGAGGATGAAAATAAGTATTTTGAAGGGTTACTGGGGCAGGGAGGTGAAAAGCAGGTATATCAACTACTTATTTGCAAAGTACAAGCCAGGACCCTAATTAGAGCTGGGCAAATAATTGATTTTTCAGTTTGCTGGCAGTTCTGATTTTTTTTTTTAAGCCAGTTTAGTTTGAACTGGAAATTCCTAAAAATACCAGTGAATTGAAAAAGTCCATTTACGGGTTAAACAAAACCTGTCCTTTGACCCAAAATGTTTTGCTTCTAGGCATTTTTAAAGCACTAGATTCACAAAACAGCTGGTGGAAGCATGCCCAGTGGTTAGGACACTCACTTGGGATGTGGGAGGCCAGGGTTTGAATTCCTGCTCTGGAGAAGGGACTTGAGGCCAGGTCTCCCCTCTCCCAAGGCAGTGCCCTCCCAGTCTATTCTGGGGTGAATCTCTCTTCATCTCTCCTGGTGAAGCTGTTCCAATGGAGCAGGTCTTTGTAGTTGGGTGTTCCCCCGAAGAGTGACCGAACTGCCAGGCGATAGTCATTTGCTCTTTTTCCCTGACCCAGTCATATGTTGTATTATCGATGACATTTACGAGCAGAACTGTGGTTTTGATTCCGATTAAATCTCTACTTATCACAGGGCAATTCTGAATATACTTTTGTTCAGAGCCGAGTGTCAGTAAATTGGTGGCATCACAAGTGGGACCCTGGTATCTCTAAGAGACTATTTACATACGGTTAATATCATTCTGCTGCCTCCAGCCACTGCATGCGTTGTGTTTTAATGCAGACAGTTAAAAGGTGGGCACAAATCCTAAACCACATCTTGTTTATGATTCACAGCAGACTCCGATTTTTCTCCAAGTTGAGCTTTTTTCATTCTGGGTAATATGTCCTAAAGTGCCTCCCTCTTTTTTGGCAGCGCCTGCTTATTTTTGAAGACTTACCTTAGTGATTACATAAAGGACTTAACAAGGACACACATTAGCAATGTAAAATAAGAACTGCAGTCAAAATATATTTTTAGAAAATCAACTGAACAATAGGGCCTGCACATTTGTATTAAGATTAGGGTTACTGAACCATTAAAATGATTTCCAGAACCCTGGGAAATGGGTCCTGTATTACAAGTTCTTTCATAGTTCCTGGGAAATATAAAGAAAGGATCCTACGCTGTAGTTTATGTCAGCTGCCAAAATTACAGTGCGCATGGTTGCCTACTAAGTTTTGTAGAAGCAATTATTCACAAATATTAAAAGTTACACCCTTTTCCTTGGATATCTGACCTGCTCAGCATCTGCCAAGAATTCAGAGTGAAACTTTGCAACCCCAAATTATTTTATGATGTGCCAAAGAATGCTTTGGGCAGGGATTGTCTTTGTGAAGCAGGAAAATATGTTGGAAAAGATTAATAAAACTTGGAAATGATCTTTTGATGAGCAGTATTTGGCTTTTACCGTTTAAATCTATTTGAGAAATATGATAGGGGGAGAAGGCAGGACAAGGAAAATGGAAAGAGGTTTTTTTTGTTTTAAAAAATAAAGCTTGAAATAATTCTCTCTTTTAATCACGCCATATAAATTAGCCTGACAATCTGTAATTAAATGTCAACACTGATCTGGCATTTTAATGTAACTATTTATGCAAATCAGCAAGTTTTGCAATCTTCTCCGATGGCCACTACAAAAAAGTCATCCTCTCTTACTACATTAATAATATCATCGTCTTCCAGACCTGTCCTCTGAACCAAAGGTTAAAGGAGAGGATGTGTATCATTTCAAGACTCATTTTTAGGCAAGGGAGATCATATTTAGCAGGTTTTGCTCTAAGCTGTGTTCTTCTGTCAGTTACAATAACCACCTGCAAGCAGCAGTGAAAAGGACATTGCTGTTGACGCTCAGTAATGAACAAGCAAGGCTTTCAACACTGAGATGGTTTCTACAGATGGTCACCTTGGACTTTTCAGTTCCCAAGATAGTAAGGCCAGATCTACACTACAAACGTTTGCTGACATAGCAGAGGTGTGGTGACTTGTGACCAACACAGTTGTGCCAGCAAAAGCCCCTACTATAGATGTAGTTATACTAGAAAAACTGTGCTTCTGCCAGTATTTCGGGGGAAGGGAGGGGTGGGCAAGCTAGCTGGAATAAGATATACTGGCAAATGTGCATTATTGCAGGTGTGAGCTGCATCCAGACTAGGAGAACCTTGCTGGTATAGTATAGCTATGCTGGCAAAACCTTCCAAGTGTAGGCCCAATCCAAAACTTTTTCCCAGAATTGATACTGTAATTACCCCCATGCCTATGATATTCAGTAAACCCTTATTTATTCAGCAAGTCCTTCTAGAATGTGTCACGTCAATAATTTATTCAATACAACACAATAGATACATCTTCATTATAGACTAATAATTTACAAAGTCTAATTTAAAAACATCTATAAACTTTTTTGGAATTATGGTAAAAACACATCTGAAAAAGGGTGCACTTGTTTGCGTTCTTCTGTCTTCAAAATGACCATACAGCTCATATATGACACTGTATGCCAAGACACAGGCCAAAGAGAATTTAAAACAGCCAAATTTGTAAATCTGTGAAATGATTTAGAAGGAAATACTGACTAAAAGTAGGGCTTTGAGGATGGCAGAAGAACAGGATACTCAGTGTATTTCTTTTCCTTTTCAAGAACTTGCTAAATTCTGAATTGCTTTCCTTACACTACATTTTAATATGCCTTCCTGATGCAAAATGGATAAGAGTGAACGAAGACATACAGCAGGACAGGTTTTTAAAATTTGCAAAACATGTATTTACACATATGGGCATTTGTGCATATGAAATAAATATTTGGAACATAAGTAACAGTTTACGTACATAATGTTGATTATTTTTCACTCCAATACATACAAAATGCCAGGGTCTACAGTTGATTAGTTTCCTCTGAAAACTTAACCAGAACAAGGAATGACCAAACTGCTCTGCTTCTGTATCTATAGACAAAAAAAAATTGTCCTTTGTTTTGTTAAATGTGGGGTTTGGATTTCATAACAGGACTATTGATATATTGCCTCTCTATGTTGTCAGCCTATGAGAAAAGCGCACACTGAGATCATGATTCTCACATTATTTCATGTGACATAAAGGTGCTGTCAACATGAAAGCCAAATTGCTTTTATCTACAAGAGGTTGGCAAAACGCATTAGAGAAAAATTGCACATTTAAACCAAACCCTTTCACATCTGGATCCCAACCTGACTTTAATCTGGATCCAAACCTGACTTTGATCATAAGTGAAATGAACTTGACTTCTAATTATACTTCTGGATCTTTTAAATGTATTTCATCTTTTCAGAGTGAATAAAGACGGTGGCACGCAGAGTGAGGAATTATGGATGATAATAAAGTTCTAAACTGAGAAATAATGTTTATTCCCCATTAGTTATATAAATAAACTATAAATTAGAATGAAAATACATCTGGAAGGGCCATGTGATGTGCCATCAAAATTTATCAGGAAGTGTAATGATGAAGTACTCTTTTCATTTAAAAGGGACATCAACTGAAAAAAATCACATTTCTGCCTGAAAAATTTGCACTGCTACTCATACAAGTAATACCCAAGATTACTATATTGGGGGGGGGGGGGGGGAATTGAAAGTCTTTCATTTTTAACTATGTACTTTTGACAATACTTTGAATACAGCCAGTTTCATGGTCTCCAATGTACTGTATAGTCAGTTTCCCTTAGTTTTAAAAAAGATAATAGAAGCAAAGGAGGGGATGGGGAGAAGATTTGTCAATGTTTTCAGAGAAGTTAAAAAAAGACTATATAAAGCATAATCTAACAGAAAATATTTCTTTTTAATTAGCCAATTTATAAAAATCCAATTGACAGTTTCTCTTTAAATAATCAGGTCAGTTATTGGGAGACATATCTATTTGAACTAATGCTGATTTTGTTCAATTTCTCAAACATTGTTTTCCAATATAGCAGATGCAACATCTGTACTAAGAACACTAAGGGCTCTGTGCATCTGAAATAACCCCTGGAAGGTCACAAATCTTGGCTCTTAATCGAGCCGCCTATTCATCAGAAATTTGGCTCATCTGCAGAAGCAATTCTCTTTTCACTGAGTA
The DNA here is from genome assembly GCF_965140295.1 of Lepidochelys olivacea. Taxonomy (NCBI): domain Eukaryota; kingdom Metazoa; phylum Chordata; order Testudines; family Cheloniidae; genus Lepidochelys; species Lepidochelys olivacea. The sequence goes on along the minus strand of NC_140411.1, from coordinate 134,079,450 downwards.
GGTTGGGCCAATGGAAAATGAGACATCATGTAAATAAGCCTGTTCGCTCACAGACCAGCTCTCTGCTAAATCATGACAACTAAAAATTGACTTCACATTGCCACGAAGGCTCGTTTTAACGCTTGAAAAGTTGGATTCACCACCTTATTCTTGTTGTCCAGATACTCAGAATAAGTAACAAACTCCTGGCCCACTCTCCACCCTTATCTCACACTTTGATCAAATAAAATAAAAGCTACTCAACATTTCTGCAGCGCCTTCAACTAGAGGACTTTGGCGTGCTTTACAAATATTAATGAACAAAACCTCAACACTCCGTGTGAGGTGGGGTAAGTATTATTACCCTCAGTTTACAGGTGGGGAAACTGAGGCACAGAACAGTTTAGTTCTGGTCTAAACACAGTTTTTGTACAGACATAACTGTCAGTTACAGGTGCACTGTTTACCAAAATAATAAACACAGCATAACCCCTAGTGTGGGTACAATTATACTGGTTTATTTATTTATTAATTATTATGATGATCTATTTGCATTACTGCAGTGCCAAGGAGACCTAGTCATGGACTCGAAATAGGCTACGCATTGTACAAACACAGAATAGAACGATGGAATAAGCTATATCAGCATATAAGCACATTTATATTGGTATAACTGAGCCCATGCTAGGGAGGTTGCTCTGCTGTAACTATACTGGCATAGTTAAAATGGTAGGACTTTTGTGTGTAGACAAGGCCTAATTGAAAACAATATGTAATTAAGTTCTTTTCTACTGAGCTCCCTTGTCCTTTTCACTGTAATTTGAAGGCTTCAAAAGACGTGAATAGTACATGTTGAAATATAGCAGCTGATGTGAGCTTTGTACATGCACCAGGTAAATTCAGCAGCACTTGAGGGACATTGTTTAAAAGCATATTCCTAGAGAGGCTCTTTAAAAGGTCTTTGAAGCTAATGAATAGAATTGGGGGGGAAATCATCATCATCAGACTTCATACGTATGAGAATAGTGCACTATTTTTGTTGTCAAAGTGGTCCAGTACCTTGACTGACTTACGCTTCTTGTATAATAAATTATTCTTCAAGGTGTGTATTTGAATAATTTTGTCAAAACCCATACGCTCTATATTTCCTGTTCAACTAACAGCACAGTCTTCCTGATTTGCAAAGGATGAGGCAGGTAACGATGAAGCAAATGTAGCTGTCCTACATACACCAATATTTTTATTATTATTCTATGCTATGCTTCATCTGAAGTATTTTGAGGAAGTATGCACTTTTCATAAAAATGACAAACTCTGTGGTATACACAGTAGTTCACAGCACTCTGAATGCTATAAATATGTACCTAAGCACACAGAAAAAAAGTATGTTCTTTTCTTTGAGAAACTGTATGTGATCATGTCATTTAAGATTGTGTCATATGACATATATTCAAAAGGGACAGAGTATTAATCTACATTAAGTATTTCCTAACTTTCAATATCTTAGCTGTTCAACCGTAACATTTAATTTTTGTATAAAATGTCAAAGTTTAAAAAAAATTAAAAGAAAGTTCAAGACTTTGAAGTTCTGCTGGCTTTCAAGAAATTGTAAGGAGCACATGGAAATACTATAATCTTGAACTATTTAAATTGACAACATTAGAACTCCCTGTTCCATTAACTTTATGAGATCTGTAAAGAAAATATTCCCGTGCACCTTAGGAACTACAAAGGGGGAAGTGTGCCCCTCTAGTTCACCTTAGAAGATTTGCAGGAAGGAGCCCATCTCCCACATATACAAGTTTAAACTAATAACCGGGCCTTGTGGTTTCTATGATTCTGCAAAATCCCCTTTTATTGCATAACTTTTGCCTCAGTCTAAGCTTTAAATAACAGAGAATTTCCTAGCCCTTATAATTGCAAAAAAATCTCTCTAGCATGAGCCAAACACACAACACATTGCTGTTTTCTTGAGTTTCCAAATAGAAAATTTAAAACAGCTATTTAAAACAAGCTGTCCCATCCACCTTCATTGAGGAGGAGCGAATAACTATTCTGAAGTTGAATGGTAAATATTCAGACGTCAGCACCTAACAATTTCACTGCTGATCATTTTAGCAAAATCATCCAGTGAATGTTTCAATCCCACCATCAAGTTGGATGCAGTGGCAGATACTAATTGTACTCCAAAGAGTCTGCTATCCACCTTTGGAAGCATGGAAAACTTCAAGTTTAAAGTTTCAGAAAGCTATAAGTGTAAGAATGGAAACTGTTATGCAACCTTAACTACGACAGGCACTGCCAGGCAGCTGCTATGATATTTGTTTGTTTTTTAAGCAGTATAAGCCAGAGATAGATAGGGAGGTAATTTTCGGGCAGCAAAAACATATTGTGGAAAAAATTGAAGTGAAGGAACATCAGAAAAGAGCATTAGAAGCCAGAAGAGGAACACAAATCAATAAATAAAAATTATTAATTTTGAAATAGTTTTAAGAAATTGTAAGTGACAAGTGGCTGGGCCGTAGGGACAAAAAAAGTTTTATTTTGCTGCATTTGTGCCAAGTATGGATTTGTCACTCATATCTGAAGGCTTGTTTCAGTTTAGAGTATTTAGATTATACATATGAGACAGAATTAATGCAAGTCTCAGATATACCAATGCACCTGAATTTTCAATTTCTACTTCTTCTCACCATTCAGTTTGTCACTGGAATTCTTTTAATTACAACATGTTTCTAATTGCATTGTTCTGATGTCCTTTCTGGAATGTAAATAATCATCTGTTCTGTTTTGGACAGTCATGGCAGCATGTGGGAACTCTATATTCTGGATTCTAAGTGGTTGGGTGGTATTGCAACTCCTTCATTCTGGAAGAAACTAATAGCAAGTCTCTCTAACTTTAGTAAGCAAGGTCAACATTTTCACTTGTGGGTACATAAAGTTAAGCCCTTAAATTAATATTTAGGCACCTAAACATAAAGTGACCCAATTTTCTGAGGTCCTGAGTACACACAAATCCCAGTGAACTCAACCAGGGCTAGCGGTCCCCAGCCCTTTTGAAAATCAGCTGCCTAATTATGGATTTAGAAACTTTGAAAATTTTGGCCTGAACTTTTCATTCTCATGTGCAGTTCTCAGAAGTATTTTCTACTGGATAGGGGGAGAATAATACACACACAGTGCCACCCTTGGAAAAAAGTAATGGAGGAGTGTGGAAGCACTAGAAATTTACTGGGTACCTGGAGGGGAGCAGAGCTGCAGCTAAATATTTTTAGAATCTGTGTGACACAGAGTTTAAGCAGACACTATCCATTCTGGGAAAAGGGGAAAACCTATTAAACATTAAAAAAACAAACAAACAGGGATTCCATGAAAAGGTTAAGACAAATATTTGAGGGTCCTATTAATAAATTTGTTTTCTGGTAAAGATAAGCAACATGTAACAACACTAGTATGCCACTGATGAACCATCTCACAGATCCAACACTGATAGGACAGCCCCTAGAGAAGCACTTTATGCTCTATATTTTTAGATATCATGCTTTCAAAAAAGAACTGAAATGTCAAAATGTGATTTCCTGGGAAATTTTACAAGCCACAGAAGTTTACTTTTTAATTTTTGGTAAACCTACTATCAAATGCCTGTTATATATTTAAGGCAACTAGTGCATTGGAGGGTTGACAGTGTAATTTAGGGTAGATAAGACCTATATGTTTTTCATAATAAGAGAAGAAATAAGTAGCATAGCATCTCTAAGATACAGCCTTTCATATCCATTCACACAGCCAAAGCCATTGTCCAGGTTCTCATAATCTCAAGTCTCAATTACTGAAACAACCTTTTTTCTGGCCTTGCCCCACTCATATCTGTTCAGAATGCTGTTGCAAAGATCATTCTTCTAGATCATTGTTTTGACCATGGCACCCTCTCTTTGCATTCCTCCACTGGCTCCCCCTTCTCTAGAGCATCGAACAAAAGCTACTTGCCTTCACCGCCAAGACCCTACATGGTCTATCTTCACCCTATCTACCATCTCTCATTCACTATCACAATGTCCGCTCTCACCTCTGATTGGCCAACAATGCCAGCCTACATCACCGACTTGTTAATTTTCAAGCAAGCACCCCTTTGTGTTTTCTCTCATGCACCTCATGATTGGGAGGTTGCTCCCCATAAACATCCGCGTAACTAACTCATTACTCTACTTCAAAATCCTCCTTTGCCATGAGGCCTACAAAATCCTGATAACGGTTAGGCCACTGGTGTGCACATATTACTGCCAGTCATGCTGACCAATATTGTCTCATTGTTTTCTTGTATCCCCCCATCTGTCTGCACCCATCTGTTGTCTCTTCTGTTACACTAAGATGATAAGCTCTTTGGGGCAAGGATGGTCTTTTGTTCTGTGTTTGTACAGCATTTAACACAATGAGATTATAGTCCTCGGGCTCCTAAGCACTTTGATAACACAAAGTATAAATTATAAACAATAATAATCTACAGAATGGACTCATTTTACATATATTTGCTAATCCACCACGCCAAAGGATTCATTGTTGCAACTATGGTTATTACAAATTGAAGAGTTATGGGAAAAAGAAGGAATTTCAGGATTAATCACCCTACCCGGAATTCCATGAGGTGAGGCAGAGAAGTAGATTCATAGATTTTATGGTCAGATTGGACCCATTATGGTAATCTAGTCTAACCTGCTGCATATAAAACACATGCCATAAACCTCACCCAATAATATTTGTACCAAGACTATAACTTCTGTTTGAGCTATTGCATATCTTTTAGAAAGATATCCAGTCTTGATTTAAAGATTTCAAGCAATACAGAATAGACCACATCTCTAAGTAAATTGTTGCAATGGTTGATTACCCTCACTATTAAAAATGTGTACCTTACTTCTAGTCTGAATTTCTCTAGCTTCATTATGCCTGTTTCTGCTAGATTAAAGTGCTATTATCAGAAATCTCTTCCCCATGTAAGTATTTGTAGGCAGTGACCACCCGTCTCTTGGGTCAAGACTGAGCTTCTTAAACCTCTCACTAGTAGGAATGTTTTTCAGATCTCATATTATTTTGTAGCTCTTTTAAAGCCTTTGTAATTTTTCCATTTTTTTTTAAAGTCTGGACATCAGAATTGAACATAATATTCCAGTAATGGGCTTACTAATGCCATATACAGTGGTAATATCCCCACCCTACTCTTATTTGATCTTCCCCTGCTTATACATCCAATAATTGTGTTCTCTTTCTTAGCTACATCACACAGGGAGATCACGTTCCATTAGTGATCTCCCTTGCCCCCTAAATTCTTTTCAGTGTCACTGTATTCCAGAATACAGGCCCCATCTTTGAAGCATGAACACCTACATCCTTTGTTTCAGACGTATAACCTTGAATTTTTCTGTATTAAAACTGAAACACCTGTTGTTTAAATGAGCCCACCTCACCAAGTTATCAAGATCAGTGTGTAAAACTGACTTGACCACATCCTTATTTACCACTTCACCAATTTTCAGGTCATCTGCAAATTTTATCTTTTCTTCCAGATCATTGATAAAAAAAGATCTTGAACATTGGTCCAAGAACAGATCCCCATGGAACCTGACAAGAAACACGCCAGTTGCATGAATATTCCATATGTATAACTTCTTTTTGAGCTGAAATTAGTTAACCAGTTTTTCAACTATCTGGTATGGGCTACACTGATTTTCTGTAGTGCTAATTTTTTACTCCCATAGAATCTCATGTGGGAGTAAGTCAAATGCCTTACAGAAGTCTAAATACATTTTGTCAACATAGTTACCTTTGTCAACCAAATTTGTAATCGCATCAAAAATTATATCAAGTTTTTTGACAAGACCTGTTGTCCATAAAACCACGTTGACTGACATTAGTTATGATTCCATGCTTTAATTCTTTAGCGATTGTGTCCCTTATCAGCCTTTCCATGAGTTTACCAGGATCAATGTGAGACTAAATGGTTTATAGTTACCTGGATCATCCCATTTGCCCTTTTAAAATATTGGCACAAGATTCACTTTTTTCCATTCCTTTGGAACTTTCCCAGTAATCCAAAATTTATTAAAAATTAACAATAATGGTTAAGAGAGATCTTCAATCAATTCTTTTAATTCTCTTGGGTACAAGCTTTCCGGTCTAGTAAGGTATTAAGCAAGAGAAAGTAACCTTTGAGGTTTATTGATGAATTTTTCAACTTTAAAAGGCTTGAACTTCCTCCATAATCATGTCATTAGAGTATTTTCATGAGGAAGTGCACAGTACCTACAAGTACCTTTGCCATGACAATGTTTGAATTAACCTCAAGCAACCTGCTGCCTCGCAGCTGTGAAATATTTGTAACGATCCAGGAATATTTCTGCTTTATATGGCTTTGCCTACTTGTCTTGTGAGTGATTCCTTTTGTCTTTTCCCCCTACTCACACACATTTTAAGGGCAAAAGCTTAGAATTCTCACAAGAGAACATTAAAGGAGAGAAAAGGAAAATTGAGCACCTGTTTTCTTTTTAAATTACTCTGATGTTGCTATTTGATTTATATTCTTGATGTTTTGTGAGCTGGGTGGATGCTCACATTCCAACATACAATACCATTGATGGAAATCTAAAAAATTCCTGGGTTTGCAGACTCCATCAACTGTAGATGACTGAACTCAAACTATATTACAAAAACCCACAGGATATCAAATTTACAATCATTAGAAACTCGTTTAGACATTTTTAATTTACTATCTCGTCTTTCTATATTGTTTATGCTAGAAGGTGGCAAAGCATCTTACAAGCTGAGATTTCTTTATCTGTGTTACAAAAAATACAAATTTAAAACTCCATAAGGGAAAAGAGCATAAGCATGGCTCAGAAAGTCAATACCAATTGTATAGTACATGCTTCTTAAAAAACAGATCTGCTGGCACAGCATTACTTGCAGTTTCCTTTTACTGTACAACATTGTACCTGTACACAACTGGGTCAGATACTTCTACTAGGACTATGCATAGTGTCCAGGCCCAAATGGTTTGGTTTGAGCTAGTTTTTCCTTTAAATTATTAGTGCCAACTTCTGTTCTCAACTATATAATTTATATATGGAATAAATCCAGTGATGTCAGTGGAGTTATTCTATATTTACTCTCACGCATAATAAAGTTAGGGAAATATAGCTTTCTATGTCAAATAAAAGTATATGAAGTAGAAACACAATGGTTTCCCCCCAGTAAATGGCTAAAAAATACTGTAAAACAGTAGAGGAAAAACATCCAGAAGAGCCTTATTCCACCATCGTTTCGATCTTGCCATTCATCGGGAGGTCCATAAAGTTTCCTTTTGAATCATTCCACAGCATTAGTGTGAGTATTGAGGGCGAGCAGGAAGGCGAAGACTGCCATCTTTGGTTTTTGCTGTCCCATAGGGGAAAACCATTGCACAACACGGTGATGTGGAATCATTTACATTAAAAACAATATAAAAAGGCAAATATACAACAGAAAGTAATTTTAAGGATTCTAAGGTATGGCTGTATCCTCTATGCACCTTTTTCAGATGTTCAAAAGCCTTTTAGAGTGAAACCCCAGTCAGCTTGTTTTTCAAAATGAAGTTTTAGATCAAATTTTATTTTTCTCAGCCCTTGCTTTCCATCACCAGATCACAGACAGCAGCCATGTCCAGTTCCAATGAGCCAGATGATTAGAGGGGAAACAGGCAGTGAGTGCTGTGCAGATGGGGGAAAGAAGGCTGGTGCTAGCCTCTCAGAGGGCCGAGTATACATAGAAATTCCAATAAGCCTCAATGAAATACATGGTGGGATAACTAACAGGGGCACCTTGATCTCTCCAAACAGTGATCCAGATTTGAGTTTCCACTCCAAATAGATGCTGAGATTTTGATCCCATCTGCCTATTCTAATGGGGCCAGAAAGTTTTTTCCTAGAGCTGTTTTTTTTTTAAAAAAAGGGACGTTTTGCTAAAATGTATGTTTTTTAAATTTTGAAATCCAACAATTTTCAACTAACTCTGGTTATCTCTAGCCCAACGCAGAGACCAATTCTAGCCCCTGTTGGGACAGTGGGTGTCAGTTCCTGGACAATGCAGTTGCCCTACACATCAGCAAAGCAGCATTCCTACCGGCTGGTGTTAGCTAGGAAGTGGACGCAGGCTGGGAAAAAGAAAATGGATCCTCTAAAATTAAACATCAATTTGAAGGTATCTTTTAAAAGCACAGATTACAGTTTTACTCTAAAAGACCCTCCTATGTTTGAAAAGAGAGCGGTCAGAAGAGCAGAGGGAAGGGAAGACAAGGACAGAGTTCCACTTTCACCATTAGATTCATATACAGAGTGACATTGATTAAGCACAAAGATCAGATATTTACACACACAAATAACCATTTAGAAATGTACTTATCTGCAGCCCAATGAAAAGCTTATTTACAGAAAATCTCACTTCATTTGACATTTGACTAAAATATTCTTAAGTGGCTAAAAAACCCCAAGGGATTAAGTAATTGTGCTTTGTGCATAGGTTGCCAAAAATTACTTTGGCTAGTATGATATAATTCTACTCGACATTGTTAACATAATGCTATTTATTTTCTTGTTTTGCCTAACTACAATATTTACTTTTGTACCTTTGTATATCTGCCCTATTACCATGGGGAATGGTTTCAAAGACGTGGTTTTGTGCAGAGAATATTTAGCCTGGATTTTTCATTCTCTAATGCTCAATGCAATTTTGTTGACACAACACAATGCAATAAATTGGTTTTCTTCTCTCCCTCTCTCCATCTGTGACGCGTGTTCTGATGAAAGACAAGTAATTTACCTGACTCCTGGAGATAGCGATACACCAAGAAATTCACTTCGTCACTGGTTATGCTCATCTTAGCCCCACCTCAATATGATGAGGTTTACAAGAAGTGTGATCCACGCTCTGTTCAAAGAGGGGGAAGAAAACAGAAGAGGTTTTGTTCTATTTTGATTTACTATATTATTTGCTACCAGAACTGAGGAACATTATTTAATGGGACACAGTTAATATTTTAAAGGCTAAAATATTTACATTTATTACAGTTGTGATTTAAACTGTATGTGAGAGATGCAAAGACAGCGTTGTTAAATGTTGAAAGTACTTTAGCTTTACTACAGTTCTCTTGGATACCTCCTTCAGTGTATGAGTACACTCTGATCAGCACTACTGGCAATTACAGTCAATGCATCGTACGCCACGCCACACCTAATCCTTTCCAGGCCAAACTTTATAATCTAGTTTTCTGCCTAGTGGTTTATCCATGTGAGAAACAGACAGTAACCTCAAAAAATAGCACAATGTTATTCAGAGAACTTAAATAAAATAGCAGTAAAATTATAAGCAACTCCAAAAAAAATAAAAGAACAAATAGTAAATGTATATTTATAGGGAGTTATGCAGAACACTTTGTGCAGAACAATGTATATGCACACATCTCTGCATAATAAAAAGTTGTAATGTCTCAAGTATTCGGTGGTTCATAAAGCACAAGAGTCAAGCTTGGATGATTTACTAAAATAACCATAACCTTTAAAAAGAAAGACAGCTTTGCATGACTAGTTTGGGTATACTTTGTGATAAAAAAAAGAAGCCGAATGCTATATATTAAGATGTTATTTTGTATTTGACTTTCTCTCTCTCTAAATCTCGATGACAATTTTTTTTTGTTCTGGTTTAGTTGGTTCAGAAAATTCACCATAACAGCTTTAAGTACTTTAAGTGAGCCTTACAGCTCTGACATCCACACCGAACACATAACCACCATGTAAAGGTTTGGAAGTAAGAGCATGCTTACACATTATAAATGAAGAATTTTGTAGGAGTCTGCTGTTTGTTTTAATTTCTCAAATGTCTCTTCTTGGCAGGCAGGATGGTCTTTGTTCACTGAAAACCTCTTCAGTAATTCCTGTTGCCTAGAGTAGCACCTGCTACTGTAGGCAGTGCTGATTAACTACAAGTTTCCCCCACTGATGATCTAAACCAGCAGGTCGTTCATGACTGTAACAGATGTCTTTGCATATTTATGTAAATAGAATTCTTCTTATGTCTTATATTCCCCTTCCCTGCACTATTTCAGCAATGGCTCAGATGTTGTGTTTCCACCACAACCAATACCTTGGATCATTTAGCAGAAGTTCTTCTCAAGTATTTGGTTCTATATTACAGGCGTTTGCACCTCTCATGCAAAAGATAAAATACATAGTACGTTCTCCTCCTCCTCCTATGATTTTGTGCTTAAAGCACTGGACTGGGATTCGGGCATCTAGGTTCAATTTCCGTTATGCTACAGTCTTCCTGTGTGTCCCTCGGAAAGTCACTTGGTGTCCCTGTACCTCAAGTTCTTCCTCTATGAAGTAGGGGTAAAACTTCCCTATCCACAGCAATGTTGAGAGAATAAATTCATTACTATATGTGAGGAGGTCAGACACTAAGGTGATGGCTATCATTGCAGACAGATAAATCTACCTTTGTAAACTACAGCATTTTGTATTTAATGGCAAAAATGCACATTAAGAGAGCACTTTTTACAAATCCCTATAAAGAGCCTACTTAAAAAAGGAGACCTTTAAATACAACTTTACTGCTGTCTACTAGCATAAATAGTATTTGAATAATTCTGAATAATTCACCAAGCGTCCCTTTTGTATAATACTCTCAAAACACTCAAAGCCCCCAAAGACGTTATCGATGCCTGTTAAAGCCATTTTTAACTCCATCTATTTGATTACATATAAACATATATTCCTATCACAGATGTTCATTCCTACAGCAATAGTGTAAGAAACTGTGACAGCGCTGGTTTAAAAAAAAAAACCCACCAACCCTTTTTTTAGTATCTTAAAAATAGCACTTTCATTTCCTTGGTGGTAGGAAAGATGGTAAAGTTAAAACCTCTTACAAAAATTCAGTTTCAGTGATGACGTACATTATGCTGCTTTGAGTATTATTAATAATATCTCAAGAAATTACAAGAGCTGCTCCTGGGATGCATCTTATTAGGTTGAGTTATTAGTATCATAATCTTTCCTCACACAGAGGTTTTTTTTTTTTTTTTCCCAGACAACACCTTTGTTAAATGAATTAAAAGCCAGAGGAAATAAGTCTGACTGCAAAATAAAGAGTTTGGCAACCACAGAGAAAGCCTCCACAGCAGCTACCTTTCTCCCTTTTGTATTAGAATTCCAAGCACACTAAGTAGCTGGATTTATAATGCATTTTTCCTGAAGTCAGTGAACAGGAATTACTTTGACGTATGTGTCAGATCATATCTTTATACACATTGTTCCCATCCCATAAATAACCAGATGATCCCCGCTCATGCATTTAAGCTCTCCCCCTCCTGCAGATGCCAATGCAGCAATAAGATACACAACCACAGGCTCCATCCATCTGAAATGATCCAGAGATCTTGGCTCTGCCCCAGAGTAATCTATTAATCAGAAATTCAGCTGAGCCATGAAAGACTATACTAAATTTCATTAACCCTGCCTTTTGACTTCCTCCATCCCCACACAAAAAATACCCCAAACCTGATATCAGACTATGGAAAAGATAGTCAGGAGGAGAGGAACATAATTGTCTCTTGTGTCGCTCTAAATCGGATTCAGGAACAAAGGAACAAAACAAAAAATCCTCCTCCACCCCCCCCCAACACAATAAAACTCAGTCCATCTCTAAAATCCTGAGAAAACCTCCAGCGGAAAGCTGGGGTGGAGTGGTGTGTGTGTAGTAACCAAATGTGTGTAGTAACCAAATGTTCTCCTCGCATTAGTGGAGATCAATATTGTCTAGATTAATACTCCTGCTCTCTCCTTTTTTTAAAGTATTGCTCAGAGACAACATTACTGTGCTTATGCGGCTGTTTCACATTTAAACTGAAGTGATAACATTTGAGTTCACTGTGACATAATTAAGTTCACAACACACAACAACAGGCAGACGGTCAAAACACATCCAAGCTCTTTTTTTACCTGAAACACCTTTTCTCATAATCAGTTACATGTTATGGAGGGTTTGATTAGTTTCAGCTATACACAGAAAAAAATGGGTCCTCATCCTGCACATATGCATGCCTGGGCTTAAAGTGAAGCATATGAGTAGCACCAATAAAGTCAACCGGACTAGTCATATACTTAAAATAAGCCACAGTTTTGTTGACCCCACGCGTTTAAGAATAATGAGAGTGTGTTTGTAAGATCAGGGACTTACCTTGCATTATCAACAGGCAGGATTATTTAACTACCTTCAGTTATTTAAATTATAGAACTTAAAAGGGTGGTTATAATTTTTTTTCTTTTAAAGTGAGAGTTGGGGTGAACAAAGTACCAGGTTTGGGCCTTTTCTTTTCTCTCTTTTTCTCTCTGTTTTTTTAATCCTTAATTTGTATTTTACTCTTTTGTGGGATCCTGGAGGGCTGCACCCTTGCTCCAGGATGTGACCAGGGGGCAGCAGAGGCTGCCTGAGGAGAGGATTTGGGATTTGCATCTAGAAGCAGAGTCAGCAGCCTGTTAAGGGGGATGAGCGTAGGAGAAGCTAATCCTCCTTCCCCTTCAAAATATTGACAGTGATATTCACCTACATTGCCTCAAGCAGAAGAGAGATGAGCCAGCAAGTGAGAAGACCCACTAATATGGCCCCCTTCTATTTCCTTTCCCTTCTCTGATGGTGGCTAATCAGAGAGCCAAACGGCAGGGCTGAGGCAGTAGATAAGCTGGTCTGGCACTTACATGGCTCATTGAGGGAGTATGGCAGCTCCAGGGTGCTTTGAATGCAAGCTGAACATGTTTCGCTCCACCGGGCTCTTCCTTCTCACTCCACACCCCTCTGTCTCTCATTAAGTGAGGTTATACTGTTTATCTAGTTACCTAGTAGAGTTGGTTGGGAAATGGCATTTTTCTGCATGGAAACTTTCAGTGACACAACATATTTTTTCATTTTCTAAATCTTCCAAAGAAAATTCCAGATTTTCAGCACAAATCTGAACACGAAAGAATTTCAGCCAAACATCAAAATATTTTGATTTGGAAACTCTGCCTTAGTGCCTTATGGAGTCGAAGTTCAGGTGAATCCTGCTCCCATTCTCCTCTATAGGATAGGTTCCCTGGTCAAGCTACACCTCCCATGATGCACCACAGCCAGCAACACCCATGATGCTCCTCATCTCCTCTCTTGGAGGAGGGGAGGAAGTGCATCATGGGAAACAGCCTGGCCAGGACACCCATCCCATAGAAGAGAATGGGGTCTGAACCCCTCCCCGCCCCCGCCCCAAAAAGACTCCCTTGATGCACTGCAGAATCTTATTCTAATAAAAATATTTTGGTTTTCTGGTGTTTGGTTTTTCAATGAAAAGCAACATTTCCTGTGGAAAGCAGCCACTTTTCATGAAAAAATTAGTCAACCCCCCAAATTTTCTGTTGAAAAACAGTTTCAGCAGAAAATTTTCAACCAACCCTATCATCTGTTTCTAGGCTGTCTGTAACTAGAGTGTCTAAACACAATAATCATTGATTAAGAATCAGCATCTTCCTCACCCAGAGGACGGCATTGTTTTTGTCCCATACTCTGCGTTTTTGCTCCTTGTCTGTCTTTCATTCCAGATTTCTCCTCTTGAATTGGAACCTTTATCCTGTTCCACTCCCAGGAAGCCAGAATTTTTCGAGGGTAGGTAGTCTCGCTTTTTTGTCTCCCCCTTGCCACGTAGGCTGCTGCTGATTCAGGCAGATATAATTTAAGCCACCTTTTCTTTTTAAGTAGCTTCTGATAATAGAACAAGTCTGCCGATGACCAGGGGTCAAATTGGGAGAAGAAAAAAGAATGGTGATGTACTCTTTCCAAGCTACGCTAAGGTGAGTTATCAAAATAAGATACCCTTCATAGTAGATTGTTACTTTATAGTATAGATCATGGACGCTCTCTGAGCTCCACTGAACTCGCCTCCTTCATGAGTCTGGAATATGCCCATGGCTTCTGCTGAACTTCTTGGACTTGGTTCCTTCTTGACAGGGGAAAAGAAATAACTGGTGGCATCTCCCACGTGCCACCCACTTGAGACAGCAAAATGAGATGTTATTCACAGTAAATTGTGGAGTTCTCTGACTCTCCTTTCTTTTTTCCTCTGTGAGGAATTAAACAGATAACTACATTGATATTTAAATCATCATCATTGGCCATGTAAGTTAACACCTCAGTGATAGGAATGAAGAAGGTCAAACCCGTCAGAGCTATTGTTCCAGGCTCTCTGTTGGTTACACTCAGTTCCTATTTTTGAGGCTTTCTTCACAACCATATCCCCTAGCAACTTGTTTTTTGTTTTAAAATCAAAGTTGAGTTTCTGGAGAACAAGAGAAGATCTTCAAATAAGTGCTGGTGTGGTATACCCTTATGTACTGACTCAGTCAGGGTCCTCTCAGTGACACTTATAGCAGCTCAGTAGGGTCCTAGACCTCCAAGAGAAAAGAGATGGGGCTTTCAGGGATCCCAAATAGCCCAACATTAAGACTAGCTTTTTAAAAACACCAGGAATTATATTTACCTGAGTCTTCTATTTTTTGTTTTGTATTTTAAATGAGGGTGAACAAAAATAAATGAATAAAAATCCAGCTAGCAAGATTGAACTCATCTTCATAAAATTCTCACTGCTACCCTGTGCTAAAATCACACATTTTCATAATTGGAAGCAACAACTATGTCTATAATGTATACAATTATTCCTGATAATCCCCGATATAAACAAGGAGTGGTCCAGCTCTGATACTGACATGTTGAAGTGTATCTTGTACAATTAGTCACTGAATCTGGACTCGTTTTTTTGAAGGAAAAGGAAGTGGAGGGAATGAGAGTGGGAATTAAATACTTAATGAAAATAAACCTCCACTTTGCCTTGAAGAGATCATTCCTGATGGTAGGAGTTAATGGGTCAGATCCTACAATCAAATTCGTGTGCGTAGACCACTACACTCACGCAAAGTCCCAGCAACTACAAGAGGACTCCCTGTGGGACTCAGGATCTATCCGTATGTATCTGAATGCAGGAGCAGAGTCATAGCACTCTGAAATATCGATAATGACATGCTTTGGGGCAGATTAATCTCTGATGTGCAGGACACATTCATTGCATACCTTTAAAAGTATCTGCAACTGTACAAGGTCCCTATTAGAACCGGGCGGGAAAGGGTTTTCTGTTCTCAGAATTTGTGTGAGATTTTTGAAACATTTTCCTGTCTCAAATCAGGGTGAAAAGTCAAAAATCTCAAAAAAATTTGTGAACTGAAAGTAATAAAAAAAAAATTTGTTTGACTCAATTGAAATGTTTTGGTTTGATCATTTCAAGGTGTTTCATTTCCAATAATCTTGTAACTTTTAAAATATTTTAAAATATAAATGATTGTAAAATTCAAAATGAAATGTTGTTTCAAAAGAGGCAAAGTTGTGCACCACCAAGAGTAAAGCCCATCCCTCTATTTAGGATGTTACTGATGTATAACTTTCCCCCCATTTTTACACTTAAAACCTATTAGTTTGCTTGGTTTATTTTTCAGTCCTCAGCTAGTTTTCTTTATGACATCAGCCTCCAGCATTACAGTTCTAAGAGCTCAAGTGGATCTTTTCCAGCTCCCTCTGCTCTAAAGTGAAAAGGGTTTTTGCTGTATTGATCTTTCCTTCTTGGCACTTTGCTAAGAAAAAAAAAAATACACCCTTCTTAATTAGTGGAATGGCGTTGTATTTCTTTCATGACCTACTTTGAAAAGAGGCAACTTCAATTAATTTGTTTTTTAAATATACAAAAATAACTTTAGTGTTTACATGCATACACTATATGAAGAGCTGTAGGAAACCAAGATAAAAGAAGGCTGATGGTAGCTCTAGGGCTCACAGATGAAATTAGCATCTGAAAATAAGGAGTATGGATTAGAGGCGTTAAGAATTGACTATACTATTGTGTTTGAGTTGAGAACAGAGATATTGGGTGAAATCCTGGCACCACTGACAAGCAAAACTCCCATTTGACTTCAGCGGAGCCAGGATTTCACTCCTTATATGCACACGAACGGCTAGATTCACAAAAGGATTTAAGCACCTAACTGCCACCTTAGACACCTAAATCCCAGAATCAGGCCCCACTGGGATTCCCAAAATCCCCATTCAACTGCTGTCAAACTGTGTAGGCACGTGAACTCACTCAGCACCTTAATTTTTGCACTAAAAGTTCCCTAGGCTCCTATGCTTCTGCCTCTGGACCTATATTCCCTCCAATTTTTTACGTCCGCGTGCGAAATGAAATTTGTTATATGCATCAATATGGAGGTGATGGGTGGCAGGGGGTGGGGCTGAGGGGTTCGGAATGTGTGAGGGGGCTCAGGGTTGAGGCAGAGGGTTGGGGTGCAGGGAGGGGATGAGGGCTCTGGCTGGGGGTGCAGGCTCTAGGATGGGGCCACGGATGAGGGGTTTGGGGTGCAGACTGCCCCGGGGCTGCGGCGGGGAGTGAGGACTCCCCCCAGCCCTCTCTCACTGCAGCAGCACGGGGCCGGGGGAGGGGTGCCTCTCCCCGGCCACGGCAGCTCCCGTGGGGCGCCCCCTGACACAGACCTGCCATACCTTGGCAGGCACCTCCAGCTTTGTGGGCTGCCGGCCAAGTGGGCAACTTTGCAGGGGTGGCGGGGGGGATGACTCTGCCTTCCACCCCCTGCACCCACAAGGGAGGCACTCACGGGTGGGTTCGAACTGCCCAGCCCCTATGGGATGGGTAAAACCACACTCAGCTGCATCAGCCACTGGAATTGTGCCCCCGGCCGAGCTCCATGCCTGGATACACATGGCCCATGGGCCATGCAGGGAATCAGCCTTTGCCTTCCCAAGCCCACCAGCTGGCTCGCAAGGCTGGGAAAGCTCAAGGGAGGACCTGTTGGGATGGGCGTCAGTGGCTGCGGGGGGCGGGGCAGCATGGCACTCCATCCCCAGGGGACGCAGTGGGTCATGGGGCGTCGGCTTGGGCACCTCCCGCTAACTCACAGTAGTTCATTAAACCCACCAGACAAGGTGGCTGCAGCACAATGGGCAGGGGGCGCTGCTTGGCTACGAGTTTTAATTTCGCTCCACTGCATGTGATCCCCCACCCCAGCCCCAGCAGCTCTGGCTGGGGCGCCTCTCCTGGCCTGTGTGGCCCTTGATAGCCTACTGCACGGCTTAGAGGGAACTTAGCTCTGGACATGTGCACTGCAGCCTCACTCTAGTTGTCTGGACACCTAAACTCCAGAGTGATGCACGAACGAAGGAAAGGTAGGCGTTCCTCTGTCTATTTTCGTTCAGGGACAATATACCCTGAGTGTATAAGTGAATATTTAACTTTTATGTACATTTTTTCATCCATATTGAAAAAGCACATGTACTATTTAGCATTCAACTGCAAAAAATTCCAGTAGAAGCATGTTCGGTGTGATTTTTAGCATGACATACTCAAAGCTTGCCTACCGGATCAAGCCCCTATACAAAACGGCCACGGAAGGACCTCCCTCATAACTTTGAGCCCAGTGACTAGGACACTCATCTGCAATGAGTGAGATCCTTGGTTCAAGTCCCCACTCTACCTGAGGGAGGGGGCTGGCAGAGGAAAAGGATTTGAGCAGGAATCTACTGCTTCTGGTGAGTGCCCTAACCGTTAGGCTATTCTGATGTGGAGCTCCCTCAGTTTATCCTGTTGAAGCTGTTTCACTGTGAATAAATAATAAAAGAATCATGGGTCCAGAGAGAACACACATGAGAATGACACTGTAGCCTGTTCGTTAGAGCAGTCTCCTAGGGAGACCCAGGATCCAGTCCCCCTGCTCCAGTGCCTTTTTTATTTTACATTATTTATGCACAGTGTGATTGGATGTTTTTTAAATGATTGTTTTATTATAATATTATATTAATTTTATTATTATTATTATTATTATTATTATTTTATTATTACACCAGGGTAAATGTTTTCTTTTCATTCTCTCATAGCTAAAAAATAACTGAAAGGATTGTGTTCTAAGTAAGTTAAAAAAACAAACAAACAAAAATAACCTTCAGGAAAAAACAAACATGGAAAATTTCAATCCCCAAAATAAATATTTTGAGGAATGTGTGAAAGCACTAGTTTATAATGGAAACTATTTGGACCCTTAAATATGGCAGACACCATTTGATACCTACTATTTTCATAGAGATTGGGTATGAATATAAATAAAGAGCTCTGTCTTCAAATATAACATTAGAAACATTTGGAGAGAGAGAAAGTATTTACTTATTTGATCAGTGGTAGATAAAAGCTGCCTATTATTTGTTAAAATGGATAATGTTAAGGGATTATCAATTTTAACTGCCGGAAGGACAACCAGTGCACAGAATAGGTGCCTGTCAATGTAATAACATCAAACAAATACATGTATCAAGATATATTACTATCGTTAAGCATTTCTAGCCTTCATTATTAATTCCATGTACTGGAGATCTGATCTCACTACTAGTGTTATATGACTTCACTAACATCACTCCTGATTTCCCATTGGGGTGAGATCAAAATTCAGCCAAGTGACAGGTTCATACTCACTTAGGCACAGCCTACTTATTTATCTGTCCTTGTCAAGGCAGGCAAGAGTGACAGTCCCTCCTTGCCATTCTAATATTCCAGACAGCTGCTTCTGAGGAGACTGTATGGGTGAAACAATAGGATTTATTTTCTATTTCTCTTCAAGTCAGGAAAACAGATAATTCCCTTCCAAAAGGGATCTCAGTAGAAGCTTCTAAGTAGATACTGATCAATACTGAATTTTGTTAATTAAGTTATATTTTCCATATGCAAAGAGCGAGACATTTCATACAATAACTTGGTCCAATGTATCCCTTCATATGGATTTTGCTTCAGACAGAAGACTGTGCACTGAATACATATTTATCCCTTTGAAATGTTCTTAGTTCTTAGAAAATCCAGACTGTTTAGTAAACTGGTTTCTTTCATCCATTTGTTAATCATGGTCTGATTTTCTCTAAGTATTTAAATAAAAAAGATAATTCCCTCACAAAAACCACCATTAAAGCAGAACTGAGATTGAGACTGTATTGCCCCCCTAGTACTAAAGCTGGTAAACAAAACAAAACACACCCCATGCTTCAACTTCACAAACTGATTAATTTTGTAGTTAAGAGGGTGAAATCCTGGCTCCCCTGAAGCCAGTGAAAGTTTTATCGTTGACTTTAGTGAAGCCAGAATTTCACTCAGACTTCCAACAACATAGTTAACTTTACCCTTGTATCCCACCCTCCAGCTGGGACCCCCACCAGATGTTAAACAAAAGTTAAGTCTGACCTTTTAAGTGTATTCATTCCAATGGCATGACCTTTAGTTTTATGATACTAACACCCACATCCATGCTCCACTCATATATTGGGCTAGTGGGGGGTGGAGAAGAAGTTCTCTGTAAGATTAGACTTTTTGGCTAATAGGGTGGTAAGTGATAGACAGCCTGGGCTGTACGTGAAAAGTCAGATGATGTGTGTCTGTGACCTCTAAAAGGAGGACTGACTGGAGTTTTGAGTCTGGCCCATTTACTGCAAGAGGTATACAGATCAATGCAGACAATGTGGGGATAGCAGAGATCCGTGGCCCATACTGTAATTGTACATTAGATAGTGTAGGGTGGAAAGGGTAAGACACTTGTCTCTGGCCTGTAGGTCAAAGATGAGCAGGCATATGGGGACAGATTTCAAGGGGTTTATGTTGTTTTCTTAGCTGCAGTGCCATTCAGTATGACTTTCCTTTATTCCTTGGATCTTTGGATAGCTGGACTGGGAAGTCAGGAGTTTTAAATTCTATTTTTTTTTTAATTCTTCATAATCTTTGCTGCATAAATTGGGGTTTTATTTTTATTTGATGTCTTCTAGTGGTTGTTTAACAATTATTGAAGGAAACTCTGCCAGTGACGATGTTCTTTGGACCCTTTTTTAGGCCTTTTATATATAATGCACCTGGAGAGGAAAGAGACAAAACACTAGAGGTTTGATGGCATCATCATCACAGCTTCAGATATAAATTGGAAAATCTATGGTTGGGGGCACCATTGTGGAAAATTGCTTTGAATCCTACTTTCTATACACTTGTTGTACTAGAAGCTAAATTAGACTCTGACTCCCCAAGAATTTTTAAGATAGATATAACTGAAGTGTTTCAAGAAAATTTTCAAGCTGAATACTTATCTGGAAGAACTTTAATATATTATGATACCTATAAATGTTATAATTAAGAACTAGCTTAATTAACAGGAAAATATTTTACTGTAAAACAAAAAGCCTAGATGTTGAGAATAAAACTGAAGCTTTAAATCTATAAATATTGGGCTTGAGAGACATTATTAAATTCTGGAAAGTAATGAGGCTTAGAATTGTTATTCTTTCCCTGAGTATTGACAAGGTTTTAAGACTCTGACCTCCCCTCTGGTTTCTGCACCAATTTTTGTTGATTCTGGCAGAGCTGGAAGGTGGTATTCAGGGATTAGGAGAGGTACATGCATTGTTACAGCTGAGATTTTCAGAGGAATCTATGGGAGTGAGACTCCGAATCTCATTGAATTTCAGTGGGATTTGGGTGTCTAACTTCTTTGAAAATTCCAGCCTGCAGACTCAACAACCGTAGTATTGTTTGGGCAAAGAGTCCATTTATTCCCTAATCTGGATTGCAATTGGAGCTTGTTGGGAATTTTTTAACAAAACATTTTAATCAAAAAATGCCAGTTAGTTGAACTGAAACTTTTTGTGGGAAAAAAATGGCTTTCAACAAAACTTTCTCCATTCCGGGAAGGGCTGAGAGAGTGTTCTGCCTAATAGCCCAGTGGCTAGAGCATTCACTAGAGGTTTGAGAAACCCATATTCAAGTCTCTCTTCTGAGTCAGGTACAGGACCTGCATCTCCCACATCTCCAACAGCTCTAACCACCACACAACTGGCTATTCTGGGGTGTGTGTGTCTGTGTCTCCCTGGTTGTTTGAGAGACATTTTAAAAGGTCTCCATTTGATCCTGATGAGGAACGGAATAAATGTTTGAAATCTCAAAATTTTCATGGAACTGAAACACCATTTCCCACTCTATTTGCAATATCCAGTAACAAAGAAAATGGTTTGAGTAACTGAAGAATGACTTTTTGAATACTGGAGCAGTTCCAGTTTACTACTAGATTAGAGTTTTATTTGAAAGAGCGAAATGTTTTCAATAATAATACTTTGTATTTAGCCTTCCATTCAAATGTCTTAATGGACTTTACTAAAAATAACTACTAATTAAGCTTGGCAGTCCTCTTATGAAGTAAGGTTAAGTATTAAAATCCTCATTTTACATGGTCACATAGTAAGACTGTGGCAGAACCAAGAATGGAACTTCACATCTTCTGACTCACAGCCCTGTGTCTTCACCACAAACATATCCTTTTGTCAGTTCTTGATGAACTATGATGAAGCAAACAATTTTCTCGAGGCAGAGCTTAATATTTTAATGGGGAAGAGAAATAGAGGCAAATTATTTCTTAGAAGAAGCTTTTGCTCAGAACGTGCTCCTACTGGAATATTTGCAGTTGAGTACTAAATGGTATGTGTTGTTCTTTTTCAATATGGGTGAAAAAAATACATAAATGTTAAGCATTATTATTCATCCATTGTTTGCTTACAGATGAATTTGCATGAATCATTCCTCTCATAGATAGATTTTATGGGATAGATTGTTTACATCTCTTCCCCCCCCCGTGCACCCTTCCCCCCACTGCTAACACAAACTGAAGATTTTTGTTATAGAGGAAGTTGGCATCAACACCTGTAATTAAAGTTGACATACTTTTCATTAAAAGACCCTATTTTTTCACTTGCTTATAACATGACCAACTTTAACCATTCGGGCTGTAATGCTCCCTTCCAGGTGTCTGCCTTGGACTAAATGTTTCTGGATGGCTTAAGCAAAAACAGTTTGGTCATTTCAAAAAACCAGATCAGGGGAAAAGATACAGATTTACTGATGTTTATACAAGTGTGCTGTTGAGACGCTCTAGCTGCTCCATGCTTTGGAGCAGGGGCGTAACATTTGTGAGAGGGTTCACTCTGGTGGCAAAGTGCCTTTTGCATTGCAGTGAAAATTCACCCAGAATTGGCTGAGTTAAAAACCTTTGACGATTACCATTTGTGCTTGCTCACCAGATGTCTATAAGAGGCTGGCAGCTAAATTTTCTGAATATTTTGTGTGCATTGAGCTTGCTCCGCTCCAGAGTTACAAGGTCTGGGGCTGAACCAGACTTTTCATTGAGGAGAAAGAAACAGTGCTGTGAATTAAATGCAGAAGGGGGTCTTGGAAAGAGACATGCTGTGGTGAAAGCAGCAGAGGTGAATAGTTACACATTGTTCAATTACCCACCCCAAAATGAAAACTTTTCATCAAATAAATGAAGACAAAATATTTCCAGATAAAAACTGAACATTTGATTTGCCTCATGGGGGTTTTACTTCATGTACCTCATGACCCCTTTCTCTTCTACAGACAAGGCTCCATTGCAAGACTTCATCTCCCATGATACACTGCAGCGGCATTTCCAAATTCTTTGTTGTTCATTTATGGCTGAATTTATTTGGTTACTCCATCAAAAAACAGAACACTATATATTTTTGTATAAGGATTAATGACTTTTCCTTGTCTCAAAAATTTAGTTTGAAAACACCACGAATTCTGAACCTTTAGCAATAGTGCATGCTGTTTGGAACAGCAGAAAAGAACACTAGCAAATGGTGATCCAAAGATGAACAAGTTTGGATTGCTAAATGTGTGATCATTTGAAAGGGTCACAGTCATAGTTGAACGTGGAGTGGAGCCTTCCTCACTTATCACGCAGAAAGTTTTACACCAATCTGAAAAAAAACATATGATCTTCCATTTCAGTTAGCTGAACACTGAGCAATGTGTTTTCCCACTAGGAACTGGACTGAGACAACCAAGTCATTTCAAATACGCCACTGAAGAGCCATCACTTAAACTTTCATCCATCACTGGGCAAGATGTGAACTGGTGATCTAGAAGAGGGTCATTCTGTACCCTATCACTCGAGCCATTCAAGTCCACATATTATGTACCATAGAAGTAGAGATATTCTTGCTGCTTGGGATTTTCAAAAATGAGGCTCCTAACTCAATTCATAGACACCTAAACAAGTGGCCTGATTTTCACGAGTGCTGAGCACCTAGTAGCTCCCACTGACTTTTTGCCACCTGGCTTAGTGGTCCAGTGTTACTCTTTATGCCAAAGTTACTGTCCTGGGAAACATCAGTGAAGGAGGGGAAATAAGAGTACATCTTTTGTGTGAGCTCTGGCTCAGAATTATTAAAATTTCTGTGACATCCAGAATGTAAAGGGGGCACTGGTGCAAACACCATGCTTTTTTAAAAAAATAAAAAATTAATAGGCAACCAACATGGTGGTCTGTGTTTCGGAATGGCCTTGGTCATCCAATGGAGAGTGTAAATAGATTTGAAGGTAATTATTAAAGGTCTTGTTCACAATTATTATTTCCTGTTTCAGTATATTCCTATTTTGTGGAGTGAAAGCAATGATCTTTCATTTTAAGAAACTCTGGAGACAAAAATAAAAATGTTCTGTAATGTCCATTTCATTTTGGGGCTAAGGATATTTTAAATCCACACCTGCATGTATAAAAGGCGTCATTTCATAAATTTTTTTTTAAATTTATTTTTTAAGCTTTTGGGTTTGTCACGACATCCTCAGTCATCTTAGTGAATACAGCCATGCAAATTTCATTTGGCAAGTAACCAGAATAAAGCAGTTGAGACTTTTTCAGAGTAATTATTTCAGCATCTCTCATTGAAAGAAAAAAATCAGTCCATTCTTCACCAATAATATTTGTGTATTTTTTTTCTGGATGAAGCAAACTGTAAAACTTGGAAAAGGAAAGTTTGATGGAAGAATATATCCCTTTTACTGAAACAAAAAGGAACTTTTCATGACCTCACTCAATCAATAATAACGATCCAAGTGTAAGGGAAGTAAAGCATATGCCCCATTTTTGACTCTTTGTGTGTGTATGTAATGACAGACTTCCCCCCGAGGCTAGGGAAATAAGGGCTTATGTATTAATGAATACCACCCCCATTTAATAGTTCTATATTGCTTTTTATCTTCAAAATGCTCTACAAACATTAACTAATATGTCTGAGACATTTCTGTATAATTTTTTTTTGTTTTTATCATAGCAGAGTATGTCATGTTTATATTAAAATTCAATGCTTTGTTAACGGATACAGTTAAAAATGAATGAATCCCTTCTCCTCCAAAATAAGGAAATGTAATGCATCTGTGATTGACTAAAATTTAAAGCAAACATTTAGCAGATTCAACTAACTTTTTGATCATTTCACAGTTAGTAATAAATACAATGTCATTCTGATACACAATCAGCAAGGCCAGATACAATCCTTATAATTTCATCTGATGTCAATAAGGTATACGATCATACAATTTACCAATAATGGTATTTTGTAAGCATGCCTTTTAGAAGATTTCTAGTAACCCATCTATCACAAACTATTTAAAAGGATCAAAAACATTCACCCATGTGTCAGCACAGTTCCCTTTCCTCACCAGCCCTGTTTTCATCCGACATTCAGCCCTGAGTGATTTTGCATGCCATTACAGCAGTTTAAGAACACTGAAGGGCCCAGCTGCAGATATCTTCCCCAATGAACTTCTTTGAGCCTCCTGATAATTAGCACACTGGGTGGTTGATGTGCTCAGGGCAGAGGCCTCAAGAATTAGATAATCTCTAGTTGATTGATCTCTGCACTAAGGTTTATACTGTAGAACACAAAAAACAGAGGAGGTGGAGGGGAGAAAGACTTGGGGAGGAGGGGCAGAACAAATTAGCCCAAAAATGGAACTAGAAACAAGTTAACAAACATATCACTAAATCCAAGTGAGTCAAATAGTCCTATGACAGAGTATTCTGTCCCCTGTAAGAGGTAGTGGGGACCAGGGCCAATCACCCCTGCTCCAGGACTAAGCCCCTTCAAGGTTCCAGGAGTTCCAAAGCAGACAGGGGCCTAGGAAATAGCAGATGATGATGCTGGGACAAAGAAAGTTGTCCTAGGGTAATACAGCACTTAGTGTCTGGAGGGAAAATCTCCAGACTACTGTTTTGTTAAGGGTGAGAAGACTTGTAGTGTAGGGTGGGACAAGGCTCCCCTCTCCCATCCAAAAATAGCAAGTTCTCGGAAGGAGGGCAGCATGGGGGGAGGGATAGCTCAGTGGTTTGAGCATTGGCCTGCTAAACCCAGGGTTGTGAGTTCAATCCTTGAGGGGGCCATTTAGGGATTTAGGGCCATTTAGGGGGCCATTTAGGGATCGGGGCAAAAATTGGGGATTGGTCCTGATTTGAGCAGGGGGTTGGACTAGATGACCTCCTGAGGTCCCTTCCAACCCTGATATTCTATGATATAATCTGCATCTTCCCTCATAATGGGACAGGCACCAGCAGAAGAAAGACAGCATAGCTGCTGGACTCTCCCAGCCTATGGCAAAGGACTGAGGTACACTGACCTGAGTCCAAGTGGTGAGAATAGCAGGAAGACTGGACCCCAGCAGACACAGCTGAGAGGAAAGCACTTTGTTATGAAGGTGTTATTTTGAGTTTTGTTTGTCTGAAACACCTGCGTGTAACGAGGTGAGGATAGTTTAAATGGGCCTCTGGGGAGAAGCTGGCTCAGGGCCAGAGCCTGCCTGAATCACAGCACAGTCCCAAAAAGGAGGGCTGTGGGGCCCTTGAACCAAAGGGTAGGGGGGCTATGGAATCCCTTAACTAAGAGCAAAGAGTCAAATCCAGAGACAACCGCAGGAGAAGACCAATGGGGATTTAATTGGGGATTGGTCCTGCTTTTGAGCAGGGGGTTGGACTAGATGACCTCCTGAGGTCCCTTCCAACCCTGATATTCTATGATTCTATGAAAGGGTCTTCACTGGCGCCCCTAGCCTTGTTGGGACTGGGAGAACTTCCTGGGAACTGAAAGGGATTGAGGAACCTGAAGCTCTTCTAGAACAAGCAGTGAGCTGGAAGCCCCAAGATGAAAGCACTGGGAAAGAGCTGGAATTTTGTTTTAAGTACTCTGCACTATGACTGAGTTATTGGGAGGTCCAGAATGGAACTGAGGATGGATTGGCTGCAGGGCCATGTTGTGCTTAGAGGGGCATGCTCTGGGATGATACCCTGCCACAAGCCTGATGACTGGATACTTTTACTTATTCCCCACATAATCTTTTTATTTATTCCACAATACAGTACACTGTCCATCATCTTATGATATTTAATTCTATAAAGCATTTTTATATAATCCAAAGTTATATAACTTGCAAAGAACGCGTCTATTGTTATTAAAAAGCATGCTTCTCAAAGCTCCTCAGCCTAGACTAATCTAACCTTGCAAGTAGTAGTTTCACACTCTAGGTCTCACCACATCAATTCTCGTAACTATTTTTTTTTTTTTTTTTAGACTTCGCTGCAGCAGAATTTTCTTTAAAAGGTAACACAAGCTCTTTTTCCTTCCTCTTTGATGACGTACCAGATACTCCACGATAATTAACACAGTATGTATGTGCTAGGATAAGAAGAGACAGGAGGCATGACATTGTTTTTTTTTTAAAATGAAACAGCAAATGGTAATATTTTTCTTTAAATTTTGTGCTCATCCAAAATTACTTAAACTTGAGTTGCTGGAATTTCAGGAGGTGAGACTGCATGAGGGAACTTCTTATACTTCACTTAATTCTATATGAACTAGAGGACACGAACACATTGACCAACAACATAATATTTCCATAACATCCTTCACACATCTCATGATGCTTTACAAGAGGGGACTATTACAAGAAACAAAGAAAAAAGCAAACATGATGCTATCATGGGTCAGATTACACCTCATTGGGTGTAACAGCTGCCTTTTGTTCAGGATAAGTTTAAAGAGCAGCTGAGTTCCTTTCAGATAGCTGAAACAATAGGAGCACCACCCAAAACACAGGTACATGTGGCCCAAGGGATTCCCCTAGTGACTGATATAGCAAATGCTGGGGCTAGGGCATTGACTGATGGAGCGGTGTGTGAGAGAAGCAGTGGAAAAACCCCACAGAAACAACAGAGAAGGAGCAGAAACCCAAGCAAGCAGCCAGAACAAGCACTGGGAACATGGCCTTGAGAAAAAGCCTAGAGAGATTATTGGGCACAGTGCTGGCTGAAGAAGCTTGGAACAATAAGCAAAGAAACTATCCCCTATTATTTAATTCCTACTGTGTTCAGGGAAACAGGACTTTGTACATTCTTTGTAAAGAAACAGGACTGCATCAAAGAAATACTTCTCTCCATCATTATTTTCTCCTTCTAATGGATACAATCCATAAGACCTGGATTTTGACTAATCTCTCAGGCCAAAAAGGGTAACAACATTATACACTCATTTATATTCTACAGGTAAGGTTGCAAACAGCTTCCACTATAAGTCCCCTGTTTTAAGTAATTTAGAACTTTCTGAAACACTCACCTTTTTGGTTGTAATTCTCCCTGCTGGTAAATGTTCCCCCCTCCCACTCCTCAGGAAACTGGACAAGAAGCTTTTAGACTCAGTCACCATCTGACTATTATGGTAAAATAGTAGGGCTGTCAAGCGATTTAAAAAATCAATCACGCGATTAAAAAAATCAATTACAATTAATCGCTGTTAAACAATAATAGAATATCATTTTAAAAAATATTTTGGTTGTTTTCTAAATTTTCAAATATGTTGATTTCAATTACAACACAAAATACAAAGTGTACAGGGCTCACTTTATATTTATTTTTGATTACCAGTATTTGCACTGTAAAAAAACTAAGAGACAGTATTTTTCATTACACCTAATGCAAGAACTGTAGTGCAATCTCTTTATTGTGCAAGTTGAACTTACAAATTTAGAATTATGTACAAAAAACCTGCATTGAAAAAAAAACCAATGTAACAAGTTTGTTTACATTTGCAGGAGATAATGCTTCCTGCTTCTTGTTTACAATATCACCTGAAAGTGAGAACAGGCGTTCTTGTGGCACTGTTGTAGCCAGCATCACAAGATATTTACATGCCTGATGTGCTAAAGATTCATATGTCCCTTCATGCTTCAACCACCATTCCAGAGGACATGTGTCCATGCTGATGATGGGTTCTGCTCGATAACAATCCAAAGCAGTGCAGACCGACACATGTTCATTTTCATCATCTGAGTCAGATGCCAACAGCAGAAAGTTGGTTTTCTTTTTTGGTGGTTCAGGTTCTGTGATGTTCACATTGAAGTGTTGCTCTTTTAAGATTCTTAAAGCTTGGGGTGAGTGCTGTAGCTATCTTTAGAAATCTCACCTTCTTTGCATTTTGTCAAATGCAGCAAAAGTGGTCTTAAAATGAACAACATGTTCTGAGTGATCATCCAAGACAACCAGAGCATGAAATATATGGATGAATGCAGGTAAAATAGAGCCGAAGTCATACAATTCTCCCCCAAGAAGTTCAGTCACAAATTTAATTAACACATTTTTTTTTAATGAGCATCATCAGCATGGAAGCATGTCCTCTGGAATGGTGGCTGAAGCATGAAGGGGGATAGGACTGTTTAGCATATCTGGCACGTAAATACCTTGCCGGCTACAAAAGTCCCATGCGAACGTCTTTTCTCACTTTCTGGTGACATTGTAAATAAGAAGTGGGCAGCATTATCTCCTGTAAATGTAAACAAACTTGTTTGTCTTAGCGATTGGCTGAACAAGAAGTAGGACTGAGTGGACTTGTAGGCTCTAAAGTTTTGCATTGTTTTGTTTTTGAGTGCAGTTATGTAACAAAAAAAATCTACATTTGTAAGTTGCACTTTCACAATAAAGAGATTGGACTACAGTACTTGTATGAGGTGAACTGAAAAATACTGTTTCTTTTGTTTATCATTTTTACTGTGCAAATATTTGTAATAATGAACATAATAATATAGAGTGAGCAGTGTACATTTTGTATTCTGTGTTGTAATTGAAATCAATATATTTGAAAATGTAGAAAAACATCCTAACATATTTTAATAAATCTCAATTTGTATTCTATTACTGAACAATGCAATTAAAACTGCAGTTAATCTCGATTATTTTTTTATTTGTGATTAATTTTTTGAGTTAATCACGTAAGCTAACTGCAATTAATCAACAGCATTTACTATAAAATAGTATCAGTATCTGCTAAACTGTCTACACGTGTACTTCCTGCTAGAAAAAGCCACTCATCCGAGAAAGGTACAACCACACGCTCTCCTGCCTTAAACGGTCTGCCCACTCCTCCAATTACATGAAAACCCAGGGACATAACAGTGAACAGAACAGGAGGGAATAACGTTGCAGGTAAAAATACCCACAGCAGAATCTGAAATGTCACTGGTGATGGAGGTAATTATTCTGTAGGTCCACAAATACAGTTACTGAGGCCTTGTGCTTACTACAAAAAAAAATTGTGTTCTTACCACATATTAGGTACACATGGTAACTACATGAGGAAGAATGTAATTTTAAAATATATTTACAGGTCTAAGTAAACCCTAGGCTCCCCTCTCTATAACAACATTGTAAATCTCTCACTAAAAACACACACACCCTTTTTCCTAGTGAAGCCATTGCCAACACTAAAATTACAACCCTCAGGAAGACTCTCTTGAATTTCTTAGGAGATGAGATACTGTACTGATTTAACCATTTCAAGCCCAGGATGGAAAGGTCTTTTTCAGACCTTTTGAATACAGTGAATTAACAGAGAAAATGCCTGTCCATTATTTGGCTGAAGACATTAGAATAGCTGTGTGAATGCCTTGCAAATGGTCCACTGAATCTAGGAATTCCAGTTTTTTTTTCCTGGGGAGTGAAACAAGAAATATTCCGTGGAGCAAGAGCAAGTCAGTCTACAAATTATGGAACAAACCCAGGTCAGAGATGGAACCTCTAGCAGTTAAACCACTGTGGATTTACTTTCTAAACTCTCTGCAGGCAGAAAGTCAATGTCTTGAAGGGGACTGTATGCCCTGACATCACCTGGTTAAAGTGCGATGGAATATTTTGTATAGCAATCCAAACTACACTGTAACAGGAATACTAAAAACTTGGTTCAGATATACAGTACTACAGCCACAAGATACATCAAAGATCTTGGATCTTCTGATTGGCTAGCACAAGTACCTTTATCCCAGAGACTTTCTGAACAAGACACCTCCTGCTACATGGATGGGGTTTGAGCCTGGATTTAATAAACAATCCTTCCATCCAGGAAGACAGACAGGAGGCTTCTCATTTAGCAGTAATTCTAGAAAGAGATGAGATGCAAGGGGAATATGGTGCTACTGTTGTCGAACAATGTAAAACTAAGAATGCCCAGAGGATGGCCTGGCCCTTGTTGTGTTACATCCTGGACTGGTGCTGTATAAGCAAGTAGAGAAACACTTTACATCTTAGCTTTTCACTGGTCCTACACATTTTGTATAGCATTACTGCTGTGCACACGTTACAAACTTATTGGCTATCACCTTCTGCTCCAGACAGGGGTTTCATTCTTTTGTGGTTTATAAAGAGATTTGAGATCTTTCAGGAGGAAAGGTGTTATATTATACCTTGCAGAATATTTGCTTTTGTTCTGCCAGTTAATACTATAATTTATTAACTTGTCAAGTTTCCAATGATCAAATTTATTCTTGTAGGGAGACATTTTCAAAGTCTTTATGCCTGAAAGAAGACATAGCACTAAGAAAACTGCCCCTACCCAGAGCAAAGGTAAATAAAGATCCTCCTGATATGAATATATGCACACAGATATGCCCTACTTTTCTTTTAGAGTACTTTGGAGCTCATTAGTTGGAGAGATGAATATGTCTTATTCTTTACACAACAACATGAAGGAACTACATGGGGACAGTGCGGTCCAAAGATGCACAATATGCAAGGCCTACACTAAAGCTGTAAATCGACCTAAGTTATGCTACTTCAGTTACGCAAGTTACATAACTGAAGTAGACGTAACTTAGGTTGACTTACAGTGAGGTCTACATCGCATTGCATTGACAGAAGATGCTCTCCCACCTACTTACCTTCTGCCTCTCGGGGAGGTGGAGTACAGACGGTGATGGGAAAGTGCTCTGCCATTGACTTAGCTTGTCTTGACCAGACCTGCTAAATCAACACCTGCTGCATCAATCGCAGCAGTGTTGATTTAGCCATAAGTATAGACAAGCCCTTACTTACACCCACTGCTGCATGGGCAGGTGTATAAACAAAAGATAGAACGCCACTAGTGGGCTCACAAACTAAAGGGATAATTCCCAGTCCCACTCATCACATATTCCTCTCCTTTAATGTAAAAGGATATTTTAAAATGTTATAAATGCATTACCATTCAATTCACAATATGCTACAAATTAAGTCTGAGAGGTGGATTATGACTTCTGCCTGGATAACAACTCATAGGCATCACAGCAGCATCTGGAACAGTGTCTATAATTTCTTGTGTAGCTCTCTCAAGAACAACTTCCTGATCTGTAGTATAGGGACCCTTGTAGGAGGGACACAAAGCTCACCAGTACTACCACAAATCACTGTCTGCAGCTGTACTGTAGGCTTGGTATTTTCAATGTGTCACCAGTAGTGGAAACACATCCTGCCAAACTTGTGGTTACAAGCTGGTTTACGTGTCATCCTCATGACATGTTCCATGCCACTTTTATCTGATAAAATAGAGGAACAATCTACGACAATCAATCCAGAATTCTATAAATTATTTAAGGAATCTCTTATTAATTCTTTTTCTCTTATGTAAAAACCGTGCAGTCAGGCGTGACTATTTGTGGCCACTGCTCACATGGTTTATTGAATGTCCCTTTGTAGATTGAAGTTTCAGTTCCATAAACAACATCGCTAGCTTCTAATTTGTAGAAGCATATAATGTATATCTATACACCAACAGAAAATTAGTAATCTTGTGTTGGAATCTACCTCTATCCAGAGTCAATCTTTTGCTTGCATGTCTAGATAAACCTTTCCATTAATCCATTCATGGCAGGATGGTAAGAATTGATGTGACATGTTTGATACCATTTTTTCCAACAGACGGTTGGAACTTTGCAGATGTGGATGGAGTTTTACTGTTACTATCTATTCATGAACTTCCATCCTTGAAAACAATAGTCTAAACACTAGCGCCATCTGTGCTGAACTAGTGGAATTCATACAGAATACTTCAGGACATTTAGAATGGGCATCAACTGTGATCAAAAACCTATGTCCTATAAATGGTCCATGTGGATTTAAGGCCATGGGATACTTGGCCACTTCTAAGGATGCAACAGAGAATGTTTAGGCATGTCTTGTATTTGTTGACAACCTTGAGAATATTTTGCCATTCCCTCTATTTGAGTATCAATCCCTGCCTACAACACAACTCCTGGACAGGACTTTCATTTTTTACAATGCCCAAATGGCCTTCATGTTGTTTATGCCTGATGTGAGCTTCACAGCAATAATTACTCTCATGCCACACATTAGGCAACCTTAACTTATACTAACTGTTGTTTTTGAGAAAGGAGAGCTGGAAGTGGTTGTGTGTGCATAAATCCATCCATTCACAGTAATGTCATACACTTTAGCCAGTACAGGATCATTTTTTACTTTCACATTGTATCATGTTATTTGTCACTGGCAAGAATTCAGTTTGTGTCCTACATATCACACTGACTGTCTGGTTCCACTTCAATATCCTTAACCACCGCCCCCAACAATGAGAGTGACAGTCCTCTGGATTCACATGTTGGTGAATATGGTTGAATTCAATTTCTTAACAGTCAGTGTTCAAGAATATTGGCTATCTCTAATTGTGCTGCAGACATTACTGGTACTCAGAGTTACTTGGTCACTGGATCTTGTGATGAAGAGAAACTTGAGAAACCCCGAAAGGTACTTGTGAGGCTATCTGAGCATGGACTTAGAGCAAACAAGGAAAAATGTGAATTTTTCAGAATGAAATATCATGGCCATGCCATTAATAAAGATGGCTTACATAAATCACAGGACAAAGCTGAAGCTACCATTAAGAAGTCCAACCATAAAATGTGCCACAATTATGTTTCTTTCTGGAGATGGTCAATTATTACCACAGATTCTTGCCTAACATAGCAACACTGTTACATCCTCTAAACAGTTATACGATAAACAGAAATGGTGTTGGTCCACACAGCGTACTAAGGCTTTTGATAAGACCAAGAAGTTCATAGCATCTGAAAGGGTCCTTTCACACTACAGAGACTCTAAAAGAGCAGTAAAGAGTAAGTGAGGATTCAGGTTTGGAGACCAGAGAGGTGGGTTGTTTACCCCCAAAAAATATTTGCTATGGTGAGGGGTTTGAAAAGTCTCCCTTGTACTACAACTGCTTTTCTCAGCTTATTACTGCCTAGCTGCAGGTCATAACTGAAACCAAACTGCACATCAATGAATGATTTTGACATATGACAGAAGAAGCTTTATGGAGTTGGAGTCACAACAAAGACAGCATATACCACTTTCTATGCAAAGAGCTATTACAATTGCTTGTTACAACTATTATTGTAACCCAGTCCAGTTCTAAGATCTACAAGAAACTTAAAATAGGTAAAAAGAAGGCACGCTAGGTGGCATATTTGTATCAAATAGGTTTATATTTAGAAACTGAGAAGTATTTTATGTGAATGGCAACTGTGATTTGAGTTATACTACATGTAAACCCAGATGACATAAACAAAACAACGGCTGCAATGTGCCTTCTGCCTTTTATAGAACAATTTCTACAATTTTAACATTGTATTATTTACAGAGTGTACCACTGCGAACAAACCCTGTTCCCTCTTCATTCTGACTATAAATACAGCAAGCAGGTTTTTTTCCCCAAATTATATTTTAAAGTGGCAAACAGTCTCTATATATTTCAAATGGTTATTTAGAAGGTGCCTTTGTATGCTCAAAACTCACTACATTTTTAAAAGCAAGTGTGGTAACCAGTACAGTCACATGATAGCATCTGCCCTCCCCCCCACCCCATCAGAAAACCTTAAAATAAACCAAAACTATAAACACTAGTCATAGATATTTGAAAATCACCAAAGCACACAGCAAAAATATTCTTGATCAAAGGCTTCCATTACAGATAGCACAAGATTTTGTTTGTTTTTAGTTTATAGTACATTGTAATGATTAAAATGAGTCATAAAGGTCTATCATTGCAACAGTGGTACATCATAAGCTTTTTGGGGCAGAGACCATCTTTTCATTCCGTGTTTGTACAGTGCTTAGCACAATGGGGTCCTGCTCTATGACCAGGGCTCCTAGGTGCTACCACAGTACAAACAGAAAGAATAATAATAGTTGAGATAAGTCACAGGAGTGGAAATTATGAGATTTGACTTCTAGTTCTGGCTCAGCCACAGAGCTGTTCTGTGACTTTGAGCAAGTAACTTGTGGCCTGTGATCTGGAGTTATGTCAGTTCCAGTCAATGGGAGTTGACATAGCCTCTCACAGGACTGGGCAAAGCAACTCTCTGTGTGTCACAGTTCACCAGCTGTAGAACAGGAACAATAACAAGTGATGTCGGGCTAAATTAATTCATGTTTACAGAAGTGCTGTAAGACCACCTAATGAGAGTTACTATAGAAGTGCATAATATTATTGTTATATTGACTAGGGTGTGTGTGTGTGGGTGTGTGCATATACATATTTACACTCTCTCTCTCTCACACACACACACAAACGAAAACCAAAATAAAATAAATTTGCAAGCCCCTTAATTAAGAGTTAAATTGTCCACAAGCATTTTCATATTATAAGGTAATGACTCTAAAGAAGCTGTTATTTATCTATCACATCAGTCTGCTCAAGCTAAATTAATTCAGCTCCCATTAACTAATTGGTGGCAGTTCAAAGCACCACATTTCCAAGAAGATTGGTATAAGCTTATTTACTTAAATGTATATATTGGCCATGGTAAAACAGGGGGAAATAATAGTTTATTATCATGCACTATAATAGACTAGATTGGAAAATAAGCTTAAAAGCTAAAATGATGTGGTCCTCTTCTGTGATTCAAGATTGTCTCAGTGGATCAATCCTACATGTTCAGGGTCATCAGTCTGCTTACACAAAATCACGTTTAACCCTTTGTGGTTTATGCTGAGTTTTAAGTATTTTTTACTTTCCACCATAGCTTTACTAGATGGGCAATGATCAGTTAGGACAGTTTGTATTACAAGAATTTCAGCTTTAACTGAAAACATTTCCTCATAGCACCTCTTTATTGCAGCACCAATAGTGCCAAGCAGAAAATCCCTTTGAATAAATACTCTGGCGTATCACTGAACTGTAACCCACATCTTCTGAATAAAAAGAAAACGTACAAACATGACATTCAAAAGGTCCATGCACAAATAATTTCATTTTCACTATTTTCTTTAAAAAAATAATGCCACTGTGATTATTATTTCATTATAGTTCTACCATCTCTCTCTGCCAACCTCAGTATCATCATCTGGCAATCCTTAGCAATCAAAGAGTGGTCCATAGTGAATGCAAGGACAGCTAATGGCCCAATTGTAGGTTTTTAGTATTTGTTTATTTTCTTTTGTACAAAACAAACATAAAAAGGCATCTCACGCTCTGGGTAACCTGCCATTCCTTAAAAATGCAGATCTTGAATAATACACAGCTGCACACCTTTCCAAAACAATTTTCAAGTAAGACGAACTCCTACTCCACAATGCTTCAAAGTATGCACTTTCCTGTATAAACTTTAATCCTTCCTAAATGCCAGAGAAAATAAATAGGTCATGTTAATATTGTTTTAAACCATAATATGTTAGGGAAAATAATCCCATTTATTTTTTACACTGAAACATAATTAGACTGAATTTTTGCAAAATTATTCCAAATAATTTGTGTACTGTGGTTTATAAATCAGAATAATGAGAGGGGAGAGGTCTAGTAGTCTGAGCTAGGTCAAGAACTCCTGAATGCTAATTTTGACTCTGACACCGACATCCTCCGTGGCCTTGGGCAAGTCACTTAACCTTTGGGTCGCCATTTTCCCCATCTGCAAAGTGGATAATAATAATATACAGGTTTAGCAACCTTGCTGGAGTGTTGCAATGATTACTTGGCTAATATTTATAAATAATATTAAAAAGGAAGAGTTCTATATAAACACAATGTTTTATTAGAAGATATACACCTCCAACTATTTTTAATTAAAAATTCCATGAAATAAATGTACTTTAAAAAGGCACTGATTTTGAATTGAAGGATGACTGAATTTTGCTGCATCCTTGACTTTCCAGATTTCTGCCAACACAATCATTAATTTGCATGAACCTACAACATGGGAAAAACCTAATTTCTGTCTGCAGTTACACAAATAAAAACTCTCTTTATAGTTGCTCCTCTTTCCTTCCTAGCCTTTCAGATCCCAGAAATAAATGTACAGGAATATGAATAAAATTTATTTACTAACGACACAGATCTGCATCTTCCCTTGCTTCCTTCCCCCTGTCCCCCCATGATTTTTTCATCACAATCACTATTACTGTGTACTTTTTTCTGGGAGGTGCTTGCCACACTATAATTTAATCTTCCACTCAAAAAGTAAAGACCCACTCTTTATCCCTGTTACATTCATGGCATACACACAGTTAGAAAAAACATGTATACTCTTCCTGGAAGGTTACAACTATATTTCTCAGAATCCACAAATCTAACACACAACAGTTCGGTGTCGAGTTGGCAGCCAGTATCAAGTGGAGTGCCCCAGCCGTCAGTCCTGAGGTTGGTTTTGTTCAACATCTCCATTAATGATCTGGATGATGGGATGGATTGCACCTCAGCAAATTCACGGATGACACTAAACTGTGGGGAGAGGTAGATAAGCTGGAGGGTAGGGATAGGGCCCAGAGTGACCTAGACAAAGTGGAGGATTGGGCCAAAAGAAATCTGATGACTTGTCCTGCACTTAGGATGGAAGAATCCCATGCACTGCTACAGGCTGGAGACCGACTGGCTAAGCAGCAGTTCTGCAGAAAAGGTGCTGGGGATTACAGCGGACGAGAAGTTGGATATGAGTCAACAGTGTGCCCTTGTTGCCAAGAAGGCTAACAGCATATTGGGCTGCATTAGTAGGAGCATAGCCAGCAGATGGAGGGAAGTGATTATTCCCCTCTATTTGGCACTGGTGAGACCACATCTGGAGTACTGCAGTTTTGGGTCCCCCACTACGGAAAGGATGTGGACAAACTGGAGGAAGTCCAATGGAGGGCAACGAAAATGATGTAGGGGGCTGGAGCACATGATTTATGAGGAGAGGCTGAGGGAACTGGGCTTATTTACTCTGCAGAAGAGAAGAGTGAGGGGAGATTTGATAGCAGCCTTGAACTACCTGAAGGGGGGTTCCAAAGAAGATGGAGCTCAGCTGTTCTCAGCGGTGGCAGATGACAGAACAAGAAACAATGGTCTCAAGTTGCAGTGGGGGAGGTCTCGGTTGGCTATTAGGAAACACTATTTCACTAGGAGGGTGGTGAAGCACTGGAATCGGTTACGTAGGGTGGTGGTGGAATCTCCATCCTTAGAGGTTTTTAAGGCCCGGCTTGACAAAGCCCTGGCTGGGATGATTTAGTTGGGATTGGTGCTGCTTTGAGCAGGGGATTGGATGAGATGACCTCCTGAGGTCTCTTCCAACCCTAATCTTCTATGATTCTATGAACAGCCAAATATGGGTTGCGGGGAATCCTTCCTAAGGCAAAGTGTCAAAACTCAACCCACCTTGCTCCTGACTGACTCTTTGGCAGACTCACTGCTGAAGACCCAGATTGCATGCTTCCCTGCAGAGCCCCCAACCCTGCAAGCGGGACCAGGAAATCCCTTACAATGTAGCTGACTGGAATTTAGCAAACCACTCCTTGATAAGCAAGGAGGATTACGATCCAGCTCACTGTCTCTTAGCTGTGTTGGTTCTACATGGCTAATAGTCATAAAAAGGCAGTGAAAAGTCACTTGTCACTAAAGTCATCAGTACTGGCTTTGAATAGATACAGGAAGCATGTCTGATGAGAGAGAATATGCCACTGATACAGTCACTTTTCAGAGGACAAAGCACATTAAAAACCATAATCTCACACTTACTTTTAACATAATAAAACACCATTTAAACATGACATGAAATAACAGTTTATTTAAATGGTTAAACACACAATCCTAACATTTAAAAATAAAATCTATAATTAAGTAAACTCATTTTTTTAAAATTACTAACCCCTTTAAACATTTTAAAATAATTCATGCTATTCCATCAGTTATGGCAGCTAAAGAATTTCAAATCTAGTTTAACTAACTAGGAAAAAGATGCACTTTCACATCACTTTCCCAAGCCCTAGGATTCCACAAAGTCCAGTCGCATCTGCAGCATCTACAGTGAGCAATCATATCTTGTTGTTAACCACATCCCTTTAACCTCCTCTTAAGTTTGCCCTCTAGGACTGTAACCAAAGTAGTGGTTTGTCAGTTAAAAGAGCAAGCAATAAGAGCTCAGACATAAACAATCTGGAATCAAGGCCCCAATTTCCCTTCAACAGTCGAATTTCTTTAGTTGCAAGATCAAAGGCAACTATACAGCAGGGCACAAACAAAATTTGAACACTTGTAAACAGTTAATAAGCAAATTATGTCTAATGATTACGTCTATTATACATTGTACAAAAATGAGAGGGTTCTTTATCAAAGCCATCCATAGTACATTCTGTTTTCATCACTAAAGTTCCACTTTCACATTTGACTAACTGGCTGGAGTCAGGTTTACTGAGTACATATAGAAATGGATAAAAAACTACCATCAAGAATAATATTTTAGAAAGTTTTTGTGATGGACAGAATACCAGACATTTGAAAATCATGTTAGATTAGAAAGCAAATATGATTTCTTGATGGAGGCTATCAGTTGGTATTACTGTTAAACTGGAATATTGAGAACAAAATGTCACTGTAGCTTAAAGTAATGACTAAGAGATTAGTAATCTATTGTCTATCACCCCTGGGAAACAGAAGAGACAGTCATCAACATGCAACTCCCACAGATTTGTAAATTCCAGTGTGAAATTTACATGGCTTCCTGGTGTCAATATGACACTCAAAGAGTTGACTAAGAAATTTTCAGTAAGGTTCATAAACAAAAGTATCCAGAATTTGGTTTTGCTTTTTTTTAATTTCCATTTTAGGCCCTGTCAGTTTCGGTTTAGACCACACAAAATAGAACAGAGTGAAAACACTAACAGCTACATGAATTATTGGTTGCACCAGTTCAGCTTTACAGTAGAGAAGTTCATTTATCAAAGATAACTTAAAGCCAATGGAAACAGATCACATGGTGTCGGTGATTTGATTAGCTTTATGCTGACTTTCATGTATAAACCTAATGCAGAACTGAGTGGAGAACTTCTGACTGTTTTAAGTGCCTTTGCATCTTCCTTTCACAATGATGCCCTCGTACAAAAGAGATCTTTGATCCTTGCCAAGATTTAGTTAAATCCCCCAATTTTTCGAAAGCTATTTCAAACGTTTGATATCTTCTCCAGAAAAACAAAAAGAACTACATGAGTTTCTATAACATCAAGAAGCCACTTCATGAATACAACCCGCTGATTACTTTCTCTCTAAATTGACTGAAAAGTATCATTGAAATTGTCTGAGCAAAGCCTGAGATTGAGCCTGTAATAGTCAGTTACAGCAATTGGGACAAAACCACAACAGAAACCCTGCACTTAAATACTGTTAGCAAATATTACATCAACGCTGGAACAAGGGTTGCCAACATTCTTGTCACAGGAAACCGAACACCCTTGCCCCGCCCCAGCCCATTCCCTTCTCCGAAACCCTGCTCCTGCTCACTCCATCCCCCCTTCCTCTGTTGTTTGCTCCGATTCACTCACTCACTCATTTTTCCACTGGGCTGGCTCAAGGGGTTGGGGCTGAGGGCTCTGGCTGGGGGTGCGGGCTCAGGGGTGGGGCCAGAAATAAGGAGTTCAGAGTGCAGGAGGGGACTCCAGGCTGAGGCAGTGGCACATAGGAGCTGGAGGAGGAACATGCCGGCGGCTTCCCTGGAGCTGTGCAGTGCAGAGGGTAGCAGGGAGCCTGACAGCCCCATTGCGTGGCGCCGCCGACCGGACAATCAACAGCCCGGTCAGTGGTGTTGACCAGAGCCACCAGGTCACCCTGCATAGCAGTATTAGGAATTCTGCTCTTAATCATCATAGAGGAAAGAGCATTCAACTTTTTGTACTGTCTCAACCAAAGCAGCATATATGCTCCCTTCACTGCAAAGTCCTAGAGGCTGAAAATCTAAACACAAACAAAAACTTGCTTGACTTCAGCATAACACTAGTGTCACACATCAGCCACACTAGCCACAATATATTGAACTGGACATCCTCACCAAAAACCAAAGAATGCTCAAGCTACCAGCATTGTCTGTACTAAACAACACTTAACACACCAACGTATGAGTCACTGGGAACAACAAATTCAGAAATGAAGCTAGTCTTCTACAAATCCCTCAACAAAGCTATCACAACACTAGCAGACTACTTCATCACAGTGTAAGGTGCAAAGGCAAGGCAGACACTTATTAAATATGGTATCAGTGACCATAAACTGGAAGTGGAAACTGGGAGACATAGCACAGCACAGCCTTGAAAGAATGACTTTAAAACTACTGCAGCAAACAAGAGACTGAAGCAGACTTTCTCTATAGCCATTTCCAAAGCATGAGGGAGTACAGAAAAGATACAATACATCCTCAAATTATCCAATGATCAAAAATCTAATACTAAAAAGTAACAGAGAAAAATGGGCATAGTTCTTGGAGGAAACTAAGGGGTTGGCAGAGATATCATCACACCTCTCAGAAAATCAGGAAAGGCAACAACTGAAGACAGGGAATAAAACACTGTGAAGCCTGGGAATACCACTTAATCTTCCTCTGATAGATACCCACAGTCTTTCTCCTTTCTATACTTGGGCAGCACTTGCCAATAGAACATTAAATTTATTGAAAAACTAATTTGAATTGAATTTGCATTCCCCCATCTCTGCCTCCCATCCTTTTAACTGCAGCTCAATCAGACCCTTCTCTCTTCCCTTTCCATTCAACGTCACTGACTTAATTGCTGTTACTGATCCTCTTCCTCATTCCCTCAGAGAACAATTGGCACATCCGTGCAGCACAGACAGCTCTGACTGCCCTTGCTTTTGCTATTTTGACCTTGAGCCAACCCTAGCCTTATTTGATTTAAAAAACAGATATTTTTGTGTTCTCCATTATTCTTTTGAATAATAAATATATATACATAATCTACACAGGGACTCCACTTAAGTCTAGAGATCAGCTTGGGGAGATCCCTTTGTAGATTTGGGGCTTTGAATTACAGTATATCAATAGACAGTTTTTAAAATGTGTATTACGCACTTAAGACTACAGCAGATCCTTCAAAAATAATTGGGCTTGTCACCAAGCAGGTAATTAGCAAAGGCATATTGATATGCAAAGTAAAAAAAAAAAATCAATTGAAAGTAACTATATACATGTGCCGAAGTACTAATAGCCAGTAGCCAGTTTGAAATGTTGATGTTTTTTTCCTACTTCATATAGGCTAATCAGCTCCAAATCCTACGTTTTAAATAAAAACGACTTCTAGTTTTCTGACTTTAAAAAAAGAGAATGATGAGGGAATGGAAAAAATGGAGGAATAACAAAATTATACTATATATGCTTATATAACCGAGAAACGTCAAAAGCAATGTTTTATGGAAACCAGGCTGAGGAAAGGCTTCACAGAATAGGACCTTGGATACTAAGTTTAGCTTAGCGCCATTACCATGGCTGAATTTTAAACTCAGAAAAGAAAGGACTTCCAAAACAATGTGATGCAACTTTCGATACAGCAGTGTAAACAAAAGCGATTAATACCTAAATTAAAACTTTCTGGTTTTGCTTTCCTTGTTTTTAAATGAGCCCCTTAAATATTAGAAGTAATTTACATTTGAGGTTCACAAACTTGTTGAAGGAAATAATTAAGTCTTAAATGGCTGGAGATCTTTGATTTTTCTATTCTTGGAACAGAATGGTGCAAGTGAAATTGCCACAGTCTCTGTTTTGTATTATCCAAAACTGCAGTGTTGATTCAGAATAAAGAGACCAACCCCTTTCCTCAGCCACTGAGAAGATTAATGTTTCATGATGCTTAGTCTGAAGTTGGACTTTTCCTGTATATTATAATGTCAAAGCAAATTCACGTCAACTCTCTTTTGGAACAAGTCTCATAACTTGAAGGCACACAGCACAAATAAGGGTTCTTCCCATTTCATCAAATTTCATTTTTCTATACATAGAGATCCTAATGTTAAAAACATTTACAATTGCATAAGATTAATGGAATCATAGATTTCAAGGCCAGAAGGGACTATTATGATCAAGCCTGGCTTCTATGGTCCTCAGGACTTTCTTTAATTAATTCCTGCTTCAAGTCCAATTGCTGAGGCTGAACTAGAGAATTTATTTTAGAAAATAATCCTATCTTGATTTTAAGGTGTCCAGTGAAAGAAAATCCAAAAACCCTTAGTAAGTTCTTCCAATGGTTAATTATTCTCACTGTTAAAAATTTGCACCTTATTTCCAGCCTGCATTTATCTAGCTTTACCTTCCAGCCATTGGATCTTGTTATACCTTTGTCAACTAGACTGAAGAGCCCTCTATTGTCAAATTTCTGTTCCCCACGTATGTACTTATAGCCTGTGATCAAGTCACCCTTTAAACTTCTCTTTGATATGATAAAAAGATCAAACTTCTTGAGTTTCTCACTATAAAGGCACTATAAAGATTTAAATCCTTTAATCATTCTTGTGGATCTTCACTGAACCCTCTCCAACTTTTAATATTCTTCTTGAAGTGTGAACAACAGAACTGGACACAGTATTCCAGTAGTGGTCACACCACTGTCAAATACAAAGGTAATATAAGATTTCTACTCTTTTTTAATATTCCCCCATCTACGCATCCAAAGATGTATTAGCCCTTTTAGCCATGGTGTCGCATTGTGAGCTCATGTTCAGCTGTTTAAGAGGACACTATATATTCAAATTAGAATGTTGAATTCCTTAGTGAAACTGACAGGTTTCAGAGTAACAGCCACGTTAGTCTGTATTCGCAAAAAGAAAAGGAGTACTTTTTGCACCTTAGAGACTAACCAATTTATTTGAGCATAAGCTTTTGTGAGCTACAGCTCACTTCATCAGATGCATACTGTGGAAAGTGTAGAAGATCTTTTTATACACACAAAGCATGAAAAAATACCTCCCCCCACCCCACTCTCCTGCTGGTAATAGCTTATCTAAAGTGATCACTCGCCTTACAATGTGTATGATAATCAAGTTGGGCCATTTCCAGCACAAATCCAGGTTTTCTCTCCCCCCCCCCCCCCACAAACCCACTCTCCTGTTGGTAATAGCTTATCTAAAGTGACCACTCTCCTTACAATGTGTATGATAATCAAGGTGGGCCATTTCCAGCACAAATCCAGGGTTTAACAAGAACGTGGGGGGGGGGGGGAACAAGGGGAAATAGGTTACCTTGCCACTGACTTAGCCACTCCCAGTCTCTACTCAAGCCTAAGCTAATTGTATCCAATTTGCAAATGAATTCCAATTCAGCAGTCTCT
Source organism: Lepidochelys olivacea (assembly GCF_965140295.1). NCBI lineage: Eukaryota > Metazoa > Chordata > Testudines > Cheloniidae > Lepidochelys > Lepidochelys olivacea. The sequence continues at coordinate 134,035,570 of NC_140411.1, read as the reverse complement.
CGCTGGAGTCTGGATTTGAAGTTTTTTTGTTGTAATATCGCAACTTTCATGTCTATAATCGCGTGACCAGAGAGATTGAAGTGTTCTCTGACTGGTTCATGAATGTTATAATTCTTGACATCTGATTTGTGTCCATTTATTCTTTTACATAGAGACTGTCCAGTTTGACCATCAATAACATCAGCCACACTATCAGAGGCTCGTTCACCTGCACATCCACCAATGTGATATATGCCATCATGTGCCAGCAATGCCCCTCTGCCATGTACATTGGTCAAACTGGAAAACGAGGTATTTTTTCATGCTTTGTGTGTATAAAAAGATCTTCTACACTTTCCACAGTATGCATCCGATGAAGTGAGCTGTAGCTCACGAAAGCTTATGCTCAAATAAATTGGTTAGTCTCTAAGGTGTCACAAGTCCTCCTTTTCTTAGTGAAACTATGTGCCAACTCCTGTGTGACCAGGCGCTGCCAGGTCTTTGTTGGGTTTTCACTGAGTATGAAACAATTTGATGCAGAACTTTCCTCCAAAAAGGAAGGCTAGTCACCCAGCAAATCCCAGTTTCTCAATTCGACTCTCCTCAGGGCACACTGTGGCAAGTAAATACTAAAGAAGGGATTTTCAAAAACACACATCATTGAACCAACTCTGCTCCCGCTTACGTAAATTGCGGTCTTACTACAGACTTCAAGGAGAGCAGAATCAGCACATTTTAAGCATGTTTGAAAATCCTACCATAAAGTTACATGAGGGGAAGGGAAGGAGGGTATTTTAGTTTGATGCCATTGCTACACTAGCCTTGTTTCCCTCTTAAAATGTCTCACTACTGCTATCACCAATGCAGGAGGAGCTGTAGTGCAGATGAGGTGCCAGCTTTTTAATAAGTCAATGTGTCATATAGACCTGCTCAAACCTGGGTTAGATGACAGAGAAATTAAAACACTGGTAGGCTAGTCCACATTAGCCCTGGTGAGTCACACAGATGGTAGAAACAGTGACATGGGGCTGAAGTAGACAGTGACACTGTCTCACAAACAGTTACAATAATGTTATAAGCATACAGCAAGTTGATTATATTTCATATATGCATTCACATAATATTTTTAAAATAATTACATACTTTGACAAATGCGAGACACAAATAACTACTGTGATACAGCAGGACCAGGGAGCAGTGGGAGAGTGGTAGAGGGGAGATAATATAAGCCCTAGGCCAGGGGTCGGCAACCTTCAGCATGCGGCCCAACAGGGTAACCCGCTGGCAGGCCGCGAGACACTTTGCTGACGTTGACTGCAGCCACTGGGAGCTCTGGGGGGCCATGCCTGCGGATGGTCAATGTCAGCAAAATGTCTCATGGCCCACTAGCAGTTTACCCTGATGGGCTGCATGCCAAAGGTTGCCAACCCCTGCCCAAGGCTAATTAAGGTCTGGTTCCCTGTAGACCAGGAAAAGTTACTACAGATTAACTGGAGCACCTGTAGCTAATTAAGGCCCTGTCAGGAACCTAATTAAAAAAAACCTACTTCAGGCAGACAGGGTGGAATGAGGAAGGAGAGAGGACTGGAGTTTGGAGGTGTGATGCTGAGAATTGAAAGGCCAGAAAACCGGAGGAAGAGAGATCCTGCCCCAGCAGAGCAGGGAGACTCCCTCCCCCAGTGTCAAGGACCGAGGGTAACCCTACCCAAGGGGGAAGAGGGTAAGAAATCCACAGGGGTTGAGAGGGGCTGGGGCTCAGAGTGAGGAGCAAACCCAGACCCTTCCCCCACTTCCCTTCTTTACCACCTTCCCAGGCCACTAGCAGGGCCCTCAGTGCACCAAGAGCAGGGGCAAGGAGTGGCATCCTAGCCCCCTGCCAAGAAAAGTCTGGGACCCACCATACCAATATAGGCCATTTTGTCACACTACATAGGTTGATACAGATACATTAAAATATACTAATTCATTATCTGAAGGTTAGAAAAGAGGCAGTTAATTCATACCATTTCCCACTACAAGTATTTGAGTGTAAAGGCCAATGTATTATTTCAATGGACCACCAATTCCAATTTTGTTGAGAGAGAGACACGTGTGTGTGTATGTGCGTGCATGCGCACACACATAAGTGTGCATGCAGGATGTGTGCACATGGGTACACTCTTAGTAACCAGTGTGGTTAACCTGCTCAGGCGCTTCTTCAGGCATGTAATTCTTTTAGTGCCACCTGTCACAGTCACCCACCATTTCCTAAAAGGGCTTAGCACCGTAGTACCACACTACAAGAGGGATAGAAAAGTAGTGAGTGGAATCCTGACCCCGTTGAAGTCAGTGGGAGACTTGCCATTGACTTCAGTGGAGCCAGGATTTCACCCATAATCTATAAAGAATATAGACTACAGTACAAACTGTTCAGAGTGGATTTTTATGCTTCCTACCTATGAACAAATCTTTAAGTCAGACTGATATCAATTTTCCCCATCTCGTCTGTAAAGCCTTTATTAGTACAGTGGGAAACAGGATTTTCCTTTAAACGTGTGAAGCCTCAATTGAAACCCAAATGAGATAGCACTTCTTCTCTCTAAATTTCAGTAAGTGATTTTTTTAAAAGATTGATTTGAATAATTAAATAAATCCAGACAGATGAGATTGTTAGAGGGGGAAATAAAGATTGTTTTAAGTTTCCTTGATCAGAGAGGCACAGTCACGTTATAAAAGAGGGCTCATAAAATTGATTACTGTGTTTATTAGGTCTGCAAGGAGACTAGATAAAAAGGAAATTAATTTGAATTTGTGTATGCACCAGTTGAGCAGAGCTTACTTAAATTGATTTAAGTAGACTGTAAATACAATTGATGTTTACAGAGCTTTGGCACATTTGCTAATTTATTCTGTATGCTATACAGTAACCACAACAAACCTTTAACCACACTAATATTTAAGGACACAAAGAAAAAACGCGAGGAGGAATTGTTTTATTACAATGGATACATTACATTACTTACATTCCACCCCCATTTTGTTTCTCAGTAGATAACAGATACAGCACCTCAATCCTCTACCTTTTAATCAAATATCAGGAAAATGTAAGATTTTCACATGGGGTAGAGGAAGTATTTCTCTTCCAGAAGTGAGGTCTGAATGTAATGTCAGTCTTGTGATGTTAGTCCATTTGTCCACGCCTAGTGAGTCCAAACCACAACCGGCCACTAGCTATCCCAGCTTTCTTAGTACTACGCTGTACTAGTGCACTTGGGCAAGTCAGTGAAATCTTTATGAAGGAAAAGACTTACACTAAGATACTTCATTACGAAGTTCAGTGAGTTTGGACAGCTAGGTGTACAATTTCACCTGCAGATAGCAGATAACAAGTAGCTTGTTAAATATAAAACCTTTTTTTAAAGTGGCATATTTTTACAAGAACAGCTGGATGCTTGGATTGTAAAGTTCCAGAAGCAGATTTTGGGCATGTAAGTGCAGGGGAGGAATCCAAAAAGTAGTAAGTTTGTTCAGAGATAAAAATCCAATTCCGGTGTTATAATTTATTGGCTTGTATTCAATAACTGCTATCTTCAACTATCTTGTGGGGATTTTCATCTGACATTTGATTTACGGTTTTTACCTTACCTGCAATGCAACTGAAAAGAAACCAAAATATCCTCCCCCCAATGAAATTAGTTGTATTAGTGAGATTTAGGATTAGGGCCCTACCAGATTCACAGTCCATTTTGGTCAATTTCACAGTCATAGGATTTTTTAAACTGTAAATGTCATGATTTCGGAGATTTAAATCTGAAATGTCATGATGTTGTAACTGTAGGAGTCCTGGCCCAAAACGGAGCTTTAGCGGGGATTGCAAGGTTATTGTCGGGGGCAGCCAGAGAGCAGTGAGTGCTGGCTGGGAACCCAGCTCTGAAGGCAGTGCTGCGGCCAGCAGCTGTGCAGAAGTAAGGATGGCACGGTATGATATTGCTACTCTTATGTCTGTATTGCTGTCTTCACACCTCAGCCCTTGGCCAGCAGCCTCCACACTCCAGCTGCACAGCTCTGAAAGCAGCAGCACAGAAGTAAGGGTGGTAATACTGCAACCCCCCTACAATAACCTTGTGACCACCCTGAAACCTCCTTTTGGATCAGGACCCCCAGTTTGAGAAACACTGGTCTCCCCCATGAAATCTGTATAGTGGAGGGTAAAAGTACACTATAGACCAGATTTCGTAGTCCATGATGCGTTTTTCATGGCTGTGAATTTGGTAGGGCCCTACTTGAGAGACAGGAATCTATATGAATGTGTGATCTATTTGTATAGGTATTGTACATTTGTGCGCACACTCACACAGAGTATGTACTGTGACAGATCCAGACCAGTGGGGTACAGGAGTCTTGTAGAAGACAAATATACTGGCTACTGGATGAATAGTTTTCTGTTCCCTGAGTGACCAGAGCAGGGGCTGCCCTAGAGCAATCAGGAACCTGCTAGAACCAGTTAAGACAGGCAAGCTAATCAAGACACCTGGAGAAAATTAAGAACTTTCCAGAATCAACTATGGCCGGCAGGCTAATCAGGACACCTGGTTTAAAAAGGACCTCCCATCAGTGGGGAAAGGGGGGGGCGCGTAAGGAGTTGGGAGTGAGAGGACGTGCTGCTGGAGGACTGAGGAGTACAAGCATTATCAGACACCAGGAGGAAGGTCCTGTGGTGAAGATAAAGAAGGTCTTGGGAGGAGGCCAGGCGGAAGTAGCCTGGGAGTTGTAGCTGTCACGCAGCTATTTCAGGGGGCACTCTAGACAGCTGCAATCCACAGGGCCCTGGGCTGGAACCCAGAGTAGAGGGCGAGCCCAGGTTCCCCTGAAACCTCCCAACTCCTGATCAGATACAGGAGGAGTTGACCTGGACTGTGGGTTCCACCAGAGGGGAGGTCTCTGGGCTGTTCCTCGACCTACATGGTGGATCAGCAGAGACTGCGGGGGTTGTTCTCTTTTTCCCCATGCTGGCCAGTGATGAGGTTATCTGAGTGAATGGCAGATTTGAGCCACGAAAGGGCCAAACTGAGGGCTGCCGTGAATTTCTGAGGCAAGCAAATCCGCTAATAAGCGCAGGACCCACCAAAGTAGAGGAGGAACTTTGTCTCCGTATGCATACTAGGACTATGTAACAGTATGTTTCGCATCATGTTCTTCCATGAAAATAGGCAGCAGAGACAGCCCAAGATTTCCTCCCACAAGCATTCATTCATAGGAAAGTATGTTCCTGTGACTTAATTCTCACATTCCTGGACTTACATGGAGATCCAGCTACTCAATCACAAGTCCTTCTTTCACAGAATGCATATTTCAGAGCCTTACATTTAGATGACGTGCTCTCTTGCCCTCCCCTCCTCTTTCCTTGTCCCATCTCCTCAATAGATCTGTGAACCAGTTCAGTTTTCTCTTTATTTTATTAATAATAAAATATATTATGTAAAGATAGATGAATATGACTAAACAATAAATATAATACAGGGAATAATCCAATCTGGGAAGAGAAAGGAGGAAGGAACCCAGAGCAGTCCTAATTGTAAACTAAAAAAAGACTTTAAAAATGTCAAAAGGAAAATCTAGTTTCAATTGTGGTCTTAAAAAACCTCTGATCAAAATGTTTATTTTGCCATTGTCAAACTGTGAGTGCTTGTTTTCAATTCCCATCCCAACCTCTATTTAAAAGATAAACACTGCAATGCACTTACATGACATTTTCCTTTTCTAGCTTACAGTTAGGAAGGAAAACATTTAACTAAGGCTATGTCTACATGGCCCCACAGTTTGGAATTAGGGGGCATGAATGAATGCATACTCGTGTGCTTCGCTGTTGATCCTCCCTCCTCCCCCACCTCAGTGATCACTATGAGCAAACTAAAAGATACCTATCAGAGTAGCAGCCTTGTTAGTCTGTATCTGCAAAAAGAAAAGGAGTACTTGTGGCACTTTAGAGACTAATAAATTTATTTGAGCATAAGCTTTCGTGAGCTACAGCTCACTTCATCAGATGCATCCGATGAAGTGAGCTGTAGCTCACGAAAGCTTATGCTCAAATAAATTTGTTAGTCTCTAAGGTGCTACAAGTTCTCCTTTTCTTTTTAAAAGATACCTAATTCGTGTTAATACCATCTTCTTAAACAGGCCTAAGTTAATGCAAAGGAGGTATCTTTTTGTTTCTGCTCGCAAAGTCCACATGGGGGAGTTACAGTGTATCACTTTGTGGTCCTAACTGCAGGGTTGTGTAGTCAGGTCTTAAGACATCCATAGAACACTGTATTGGATCCACGCTAGCAGACCCTGATTCAGGATCAGGGCCTAGTAGAAAACTAAAAGGAGCTTTCTTGATTTTTTTATCTGAAATAAACTTACCAGGATTAAAACACATATTATTTCAGCCATCTTCTGGGAGCTTAGCATCTCCTTGCAGAAACCTCCAAGAGGTCATTTATTTTTTAAACTGAACTGGATTAGAAGTTCAGTATGTGTCTGTGCATGGGGTTTGGGGAAGCTGGCTTTAAGACCAGCAATTTGGGGGTATATTTATTTAGTTGAATTATAGTAACTGCAGTTTTATATCCTAACGCAGGGATTCTCAAACTTCATTGCACCACCACCTCATTCTAACAACCAGAATTACTACACGACCCCAGGAAGTGGGACCAAAGCCCGAGCCCCATCACCCTGGGCAGTGGGGCAAAGCCAAAGCCGTGGCACCAAAGCTTGAGGGCTTCAGCCTTGGGCAGTGGGGCTCAGACTGGCTTCAGCCCTGAACCCCAGCAAGTCTAACCCCAGCCCTGGAGACCCATTTTGGGGTCCCGACCCACAGTTTGGGAACCGCTGTCCTAATGTAAATATCAGGATGACGATCAATATAAAACAAAAACCCAGTGAACAAAACTTTGAAAAGCAATCATTCAGTTCTTGTTCTGAGTAATTAAACAGGATCAAATTAGGGCTAACTAGGAATCCTGGCGCACCCAACATGGTACTCTCCATTCCCTTACTCCCATACCCCTCTTTTGGGCAGCAGCAGGTTTCAGAGTTGAGATACATGGTAGAATTCACACCTCTTGGAGCTCCTGATGCACACAGTCTGCAGACTCAGGCAGGTATTAGTTACACGAGGTTCCTGTTTTCAAGATTTTCTGCATATCCACAGAAATGTCTACACTGAGCACTAAGCCCAGGCTCTGACTTGGGTTTGAGCCCAAGCTCCCCTCCGAGCCACACAAAAATCAGTCTGACTTGGGTCAGCAAGCACTCAGAACCCAGATCCTAGATCCTGCCATGGGGATGGGTAAGAACCTGAGTCCTGCTGTGACTCAGGTCCAAGCCCTATCATTTTGAAGTAGGGAGGTATCTGGAGTCAGAAAGTCTGTGTAGTGCAGAACGGAGGTGTTAGCATGCCTGTGAGACCTAGGTACAGCCATTGTAAACCCAGGTTTACAATGCAGCATGGATGCTCAAGCACAGGCTTGGAAACACCAAATCCATAAACTTGGGTCCCACAGATTCAGACTGAGTGTGAAGTGTAGACATACCCCAGTAGGGCTAACAAGCAATTTTTTTTTTAAATGAAAGCCAAGATTTTGTTATTATTCTGTGACTCCAGTATTGGGATCCTAGGCACAGGCCTACTGTACCCTATGCCTTAATTTCTTAACTGCAGAGCCTGATTATCATTTTATTAACTTTACCGTAGAGGTATTTGTTTTGCCCACACTGCTCTCTTCTCATCAAATTTCACAACTCGCAAGTGATTGGTATGTTGAACTCTGAATCCTGATGAACCCTACAAATCAAATGGAGCGTAGAGAACAGTATTGAGAAGTCACAATGTTCAAAAATCATGAGCCATGCCCCAAACAATCATGAGCTTCATTTAAACATCATGAACTTTTAAAAAGAGTACATTTTGCGTTCTCTATATTTTCAGGTTTTTCTCAGCAACCCACTTCTAATTTTTTAATTTTTAATTAAAGCTGGAGAGATTGTCTGGTAATAACCTGATTCCAGTAGAAAGAAAAACACCATATATCTCATGATAAAAATTGTGCAAGTTATTAACAATGGAACAGTAGGGTTTCTTTTCTTTTTCCTTCCATCTCTTCAGTGCAATTCACAGGAATAAAAAAATGTTTCTCTAATGGAGACGTTCAAATTCTAACCAACTACATTTTTGCTAGAGGTAGTTGGGTGCTAAAAGAAAACGCTGATCCATTAATACTTCATGAATAACTAGCATTCGCTAAGTTATGATTCATGGATTGCATGAGAAGTATTAATGATTATATGGAGTGTCACAGTATATATTCCTGAAATATTTGAAAATGATGAAAGTTTAAACAATGTTTATTTTTAATGTTTTAATGTTTATTTTTCCAAAAGTTCCTAGCAGCAGTTAATTATTTTCCACTCAGCAAACAGAAACAATTTAATGTGACTTATGTGAGTAACCATACATTATGAATAATGAATACTGAGTAGTCAAAGTGCATAGTTCATGAACTGTCCCATAGGCTTTAAATTATTTGTTGAAACTTGCTGACAAATACATTTTCAGAAATCAAAATCAGTTTATGAATGGTTCATTAAATAAAAAGGGACTATATTGATAATGAATATAATTACAAATGAGTAGTTTGACCATTTCTATTTCATCATGTTTATATAGACATGAATGACCACAGTGCTAAATCAAGTTGTCTCTGTGATTTTGGAAGCTTCCCCAGCTGCCAATGCGATAGCACTACTAATGTTCCAAATAAATAAAACAAACAAACCAACAACAAACCCCAGTTACCCTTTGTTTAGAAAAATCAAGATTCCTGAGTAACAGCAGCGCACTAACATGTCACATAACTTACAAAACTCAAGCACTTAAAAACAAGACAATAGTTAATTGCATGGTAAATCTTACACTGCCTATATCACATAAATCACATTTTTACCAAGTACAAAGACATGTACATTGAATTAGAACAAACAACCTTAACTCTGACTCACAATGAAATGTTTTCTTCATTAATCTCAAAACAAAGAGAAAAGCCATCTGAAAACCTACCAAAATATTTATATAACTATGATTCGATTCACACACACACACACACACGTATGTGAGAATCGAATTAGAGAGAGAGAGAGACAGAGAGAGAGAGAGAGGTGACCTTAACATAAGTCCATGCATGAACATAATTTTACCATAAATTAATGTTACATATTTTGCTATTAAACTTCATATGCAACATTCTAGCAGTATTCAAGAAACATCATTTCTAAGCAATTAACAACAACAAAAATATAGTATCAACTGACATAAGCACAAAATCTTTATTACTTACTATCTCTAAAAAGAACCTAGATATCAAAATTAAGGTATTGAGATAATACATTAAAATGAAACAACAATCTAGACAGGTGGCAATTTGTGAGTACTCTTTGACGTGCTAAGAATTGAGCACATCATCTTATTTTTGTTACACCACCTCCCACAAGCCCCATTCAGGCCTACTTGTTTGGCTCATCCATCTGTTATGTCTACACTTTTAGACTTCAAGCCCTTTAGAACAGATACTCTCATTTCCTATATATTTATACAGCACTTAGCACAATGTGGTCTCAACCTGGGGGGGCCTCTTGACACTACTGCCATATCTATGATAAATATTGGCCAAGATTTTCAAAAATGACAAGTGATTTGGGGGTCTTTAATTTTCAGAGCCCAACCTGAGACACTACAAACTGATTTGATGCTCAGCACTTGAAAATCAGGCCTCTTTTAAGATGTCTCAAGTTGGACACCCAAAATCACTAATCGCTTTTTAAAATCTTCACTAATGTGTCTGCTTGTTACATCAGCAGTGTAAAATTTATTCTCTTTCCATAACAGGTCAGATACCTACATAACTGGAACTAGAACTCTTACCCTACAGCCCCATCAGGGCCAGGATCATGAAATCCAGACTGAGAACTAGCCTCTGATACGGTTAGACACTTGTGGTGCAAGGAACCTTCTTTTAATGGATAGCTGGGTCAAATCTAGTAACAGGGCTCTCTTGGCCATATGAGAACTATGAGGCTGACATCGGTCATAAATTCCAAGATTCCAAGACCAGAGGAGACCACCACTGTGATCATCTAGTCCAACCTCCTGTATAACACAAGCCATAGCACTTCCCCCAAATCATTCCTAGAGCATAGTTTTTAGAAAAAACAAATTTTCAGTGATCAGTGATGGAGAATCCACCACAAGCCTTGGTAAATTTTTCCAAGGATTAATTGCTCTCACTGTTCATAGCTGCTAGTCTGAATTTGTCTAGCTTTAACTTCTACTCATCGCATTATATTATACCTTTCTCTGTTAGATTGAAGAGCCCATTATTAAATATTTGTTCCCCATGTAATCAAGCCACCTCTTTAACTTTGTCTTTTTTGGTCCAAATCTTTATCACCATGTTATGCACAGGATGATTTAGGGAGACAATCAGCACTGGCTCTTAAATAATATAATTAAGAAGATGTGCACCTGACTGACTGAACATTATGTGGGAAGATGAAGAGATCTTCAATGGACCATCTATCCTCACTAGTGTATGGGCAGAGACAATCCAGTAGCAGAGAGAGGAGCTCATATTGTGAGCAGGTTGAGCCCCATGACATGGGCTCAGTAACTCTCAGCGAGATTTTTCTCTGTCCCTTGAAACAATCTTCTTGACTCAGACAGAAGCCTGTGGCTTTTTATTTCCCTCTTACTGGTTCAGGTAAGCCACTGGTATGGAATTTTCTGACCAAACTTGCACTGGTTCACTTGTTAAAACCCACTGGAATGCAAAAAGGGCTTTTTACAGATTTTGGCTCGAGAAAATTATGTGAAGCTTTACTAGAACTGTTTTTTCTTGAGCCATTCTATCATTAAATTGTACAGACTCATCTGCCTTTAAGGTAGGTCAATATAGATTGGGCAGACAGATTCCCTTTAACAGATTAAAAGACTCCTGGGGCTACCGCAAAATGGAAAAGTTCAGAGGAAGATATATCAATGCAAGTTATGCTCTTGGGTAGTTCCAGTTAGTAAAAGTACAGCTTCAGATTCCAAGAAGAGAAAAGTCCAAGTGATGTTGTCATTTCCTTCCAGTCCCATGAGCGAGAAAAGGCCGAAAATGCTGGAGGTAAAATGTTGGCTGTTTCACTGGTGTGAAGATGAAGATTTTGGTTTTATGGAAAATTGGGCCACATTCCACTAGAAGTGGGGACTGTCTGAACAGGACAGCCTGCATCCCACAGGTGTGGGAGTGGAGGGTGCTAATCTTCTGGGTTGTAACTAGCTGGAGCAGCCAGAAGGGCATTTAACTAACAACAACAGGAAAGCTTTCTAAGGAGGCAAATTCAGTACAACTCAAACACAGCTTACAGTGAACAAATTGAACTGACAGGGCAAAGAATGTTATGAGAACCAACTGAAAATTTTCATATATACTAATGCTAGCCAATGCTGGGCAAAAAGCAAGAGGAACTCAAATTTCTCATTGATGAGAAGAAATTGGATATAATTGACATTACTGAAACCTGGTGGAATGATTCACATGATTGGCATGTTAAGGTCACAGTGTAGTAGGTAACACCTCCCTGGGGGCCCTGGGTAACAGGGTGGGTACCACTCTTGCCTCAGAGTTTGGAAAACAGTCCTCTTGTGCCACACTCAGAGCATTTGCTCCCTTGTGGGGGAGATAGGAGGGGCAGGAATTAGTCCAGAAGAAAAAGTCAGGATGCTCCCAGAGCCAATAAGAGGCAGAATCGAGGTACTTCAGAAAGCCAAAGAGAAAAGAAAAGAATCGGTCCCATTCTTTCCTCAGAGAACTTGGGCCCCCAAGGCTCTTAGGAGGTTTCCCCAGTGAGCAATCCCTTCTTCCAGAGGCTCAGGGAGCTCTAAACTACAAACCAGTCCTTCAATGCCACTCCCAAACTGAGTAGGGAGTCTCCCTTTTAAAGCCCCGCCCCTCTACAGGCTTGACAGACCTTGCAGGTCTGCCAGGTGAGCTGATTGTGCCTTCAACCCCATCTTGACTAAGGTGGGGATACACCCCACCGCACATTAGTTATAATTTATTTAGGAAGGATGGAGGGGATAAGAGAGGTAGAGGTAGCATTTTCCATTGAAAACATCGTTACTCGTTTAGATTTATCAATAACTCAGAACCACAGGATCTTGAACACATATGGATCAATGTCCTAACAAAGCTCCAGAAGGAGCAGGGGTGGGGGGGTCTGTTACAGACCAGCAACTCAAACCAGAGAACAGAATCAGTTACTCCATAAGCACCTGTCTGTAATGTGTGAAAAGAATAATTGCGTAGTGAGGGACTTCAGTTGGGGAAACATATGTTGGAGGTTTCATGAAACCAGTTAAGAAAACCAAAACTTTATTGGTTTTTAAACATTATAGATGACAATTTTCTAATACAAAAAGTATTGCGCTCAATCTGAGGTAACCCTATTTTGGACCTCATTATAAAGACTAATTTATTCACTTGCCTAGAAGCTTGTGGTTGCCTGGGGACCAGTGATTATGACCTGATCACATTCAATATGGGCACACACTGGATAATAAATACACTTGGTACTTCAAAAGGGCTAATTTCCCAAAGATGAGAGAATTTATGAGTTAAATTCACTGGGAAGAAAAATCTAGACCAAAAAATGTGAATGCAAACTGGGTTCTTTAAAAAGAATTTATAAGACAGCCAATAAGCAATGATTCAAAAAAATCAAGAAAGAGAACAACTTTGGCTAAAAGCCCAATCTGGTTCAGTGGAGTGAAGGCAGCAATTAGAAAAATAGCATATAACAACCAGAAAAAGGGGGAAATAGATATAACTCATATAAATTATAAGTTATGAAGTACAGAAAAGTAATATGGGAAACTAAGGACATCGGGAAAAAAATACATGACTGGCAGGGCTAAGGACAATAAGGAATTAAGGCAGTGGTTCCCAAACTTGTTCTGCCGCTTGTGCAGGGAAAGCCCCTGGCGGGTTGGGCAGGTTTGTTTACTTGGATACATGCCTCGGTCCATGCCGCTTCCAGCAGCTCCCATTGGCCTGGAGCAGCAAAACCGCGGCCACTGGGAGCCACGATTGGCTGAACCGGCCAACGCAGCAGGTAAACAAACTGGTCTGGCCCGCCAGTAGCTTTCCCTGCACAAGGGGCAGAACAAGTTTGGGAACCACTGAATTAAGGAATTTAAGTATATTATATACAAAAAATCATAACAAAGATCAATAGACCCATTGCTAAATACACATGGTAAAACTGTTAATGATGCCAGAGGCGGATTAAGGTTTCCTGGGGCCCTGGGCCAGATCACTCCTTGTTCCGCCCCTTCTGCCTGTGGCCCTGCCCAACAGCTGCACCCCTTTCTGCCCCTTCCCCAGGGTCCACCCCTGTTTCACAGAGGGTCTTGGCTTGGGGACCACTGAGGAGGGGGTTCTTCCTCCATCCCACAGCTTCTGCCAGGGTTGGGCTGAGGCTGCTGGGGGGGAAGGGGTTTCTCTGTCCTGCAGCTTCTGCCAGAGATGGGGTCAGGCCGTGGCCGGGGGCTTCCCCCGTCCTGTGGCTTCTTCCAGGAATGGGTTCAGGGGTCACGGGGGGAGAGGGATTTCTCCTCCCCACATGCCTGGCACTGCTGCTGGGGAGCGGGGTCACGGCGCAGGGGTTTACTCCGCCTGGCACTTCTGCCACAGAGCAAGGTTGGGGCATGGGGACTTTTCTCACCCTGCCTGCCCGGCGGCTAGGGCTCTGGGCTTCCACCGTGGGTGGCAGATTATTTTTCCAGGGGGCCCCCTGTTGATGCAGAATCCGCCACTGATGATGCAGAAAACACATCAATAAATATTTTTGTTCTAAATTTGGAAGGAAGCAGAATGATGTACTTGTATCAAATGAGGATGATCAAACTTTCCTGTCCATTAGTAACTAAGGAGGACATTACACAACATTTATTGGGATAAACGTATTTATATCCGCAGGCTTGGATAATTTGTATCCAAGAGTTCTAAAAGGGTTGGCTGAACAGACCTCCAGCCCACTGATGTTAATTTTTTAGTAAAGCTTGGAATATCAGGATGACTGCAAAAGACTGGAACACTTCTAATGTTGTGCTAATAGTCAAAAAGGGAATGCCCCAGCTAACTATAGGCTGGTGAGCCATACAACAATCCCAGGCAAAATAGTGGAAAAAGCTGATATCAGATTCAACTGATAAAAGAATTTAAGGGTAGGAATATAATTAAGGCCTGTCAACATTGTTCTATGGAAAATATGTCTTGTCAAAGAAATCTGATTTAATTATTTGATCAGATTACAAGTTTGGTTGATACAGATAACTGTGTGATTATAATACACCTAGACTTTTGTAAAGCATTTGGCTTAGTACGGTGTGACATTCTGATTAGAAATTCCTCAGAAATTTAATTTTTCAATGAAACAAATTCCAGCAAATATTTTTATTTTGAATTGAAAATCGGCATTTTGTCTTTTGTCCCTCCCCATCCCTTTCTCCTTTTTTCCCCAAAGGAAAAAAGGGAGATAAAAAGGGGAAGGAAAAAAAAGTCTCTGGACAATGGTGAAAGGAGAAAGAACAATCTGCAAAGAAAGGCATATGGAAGGAAACTTTAGAAAGTTTATAAACTAGCCATAATCACAATGTTCCCCAGAAGCTAGAGATGCTGAGGCAGGAACACCATTGTTGAAAAGGAGCCAGCTGGCCCCTAATATGGAGTTGCCAGAGAGCTAGTCAGAATTCCCTGAATGTATAAACTGCTACACCTGCATATGATAGCCAATCCTTCGTTTCTGTAACAATTGTGAGCCAACATATTTTGGATGAGGAGTAGGTCTGTATGTAAAAGTCTTGATCTTCCCCTATATTGAAGTTACATAGGTCTTTTTCCCAAACAGATCTTTAAGGCCTTGATCTACATGTTCCCTCCATAGGAGTCCACCAATATAGAGAAGGAATCAAAACTTAACCAAGAATTCTGCACCAGATCATTGACAATGTGCCCTGCAGGCTCTCGTTGGCATAACCCCCAACCCTGCAGATAGATGCATGACGTCTTGGAAAGTATCATGCAAACATTTTGATACCATACCCAGCAAAATGGAAATTCTCCAGGACCCATTAAGACAGATCTCATGAAGAGAGAAAAATAATTTTGTAAGGACTCTAGCCTAATGTAAATGGACAGACAGTTCTAAATAAATGTAAGAAAATTAATACACTCTCTTTAACAGCAGATGTCTGAGAGTTGATTCCTTCCATTGTAGAGAATTTTCTGGAGCAGCTAGCTAACACAGAATCCACTTTATCAGTGACAGCTTGCTTCTTTGCTCTTTTTCCTGGCAATATTGATAATTTGGAGACGTTTATAAAAAGGAATTTCAGGAAAATGACCAACAATATTTATAGACCTTTTATCAAATGAGACTGAGGGAGTTGGAACTGTCTTAGCCTTAAATGATGGTGCAAGTGGAGACTTAACAACCAAACTCTTTCTACAAAAATGCAGGTGTGCCCATGCTGTGCTCCAACTGTGACCAGGATTTAGGCCAGCAGAGAAAAATCTGAAAGTGGGGAGAATGGGAGAATAGCATTCTCAAGGTAAGTCCATGTTTGGAATTACTTTGGTTTACCTGGTCGTGAGACCTTTGAGCTGCTGAATGCTGTTCCTCGCAGGCTGCTGTCGAGAGTCTGGGGGTTTGCGTTACCATTGAGATCACCACATCCGACAGTAGATAAGTCTGGAATGAGAGGCAGAGAGACCCAGTCAGACCGGGTTACATGGCCTCAGAAGAGGAGCACTTGTCAGTTTTCCTCTTGGCCTTCTCCAGTTTATCAATCATTTTTAATATCCTTTGAGATGGGAGGCTTATCTGAACCATGGGGGAATAAAGCTGTGACAGAAAAAGCTATAGAAGAGAGACACACAAAGACTCATGCTGCTCAACTGATGCACGTGTGGTTGTGAGGCAGGTTGTAGCAACTCAGGACGCTAACAGGAGCCTCAAGACAACCTGGATCAGAACGCAAAATTCTGCCATTTCAATGGTCACTTGCACTGTTCAAGTCTGACAACAGAGTTGCAGCTGAATAAAATACAGACAATTTCCCTACTGCAAGCAGAGCTTCCCCCTATAACGGGAATTTCCAGATGGTTTAAGTTCACTTTGTGCCAAGTAAGTGGAACAAAATGAGCTTGGTAGACCAAAGCATCCATCCCTTGGTCTTCTGGGAAGGTCAGGGTGGAAATCTTTATGGAATCAAACATGAAAGGTGTGCCAGAATTTTTATATCCACAAGAGCCTTTTTCCTGCACTCTTCAAATACCAGACGTTTCTGTGCCTTCCTTTGTGTCTTTCCAGTGGAGCCTTATTTCATAGCCCCCTTCTGGAACAGCCTTCATGTGCCTAACTTACTTCTTGATGTTACCCCAGGCTACATTTCAAGCCTCATTTCTTCTGCCCACCTTATGTCTTGTGTTCTTTCTAATAAAACAATAAAATGTATCAGGATAAAATGATTTATTTAATTTCTTAATGAGTTATATTATTTTCCAAAGACTTTTGATAGCTCCTAGAATCACACATTAAATGTGTTTTTTTAATGAAACATTTAATTCCTCAATCAATTTATAAAATAAAGGTATTTGCAACATCATTAGAGGTTAGCTTTCATGAATCCAGTCCTGATTTTCCACCTGTCTTGAACAACATACTCATTCTCATTAGTACAAGGTGACTGTAAAACATAATAAATTCCAAATTCTATACCCACATGCATACTGTTTTACTACACCCATTTTGCACAAGTGTAAATGATTCCACAAGGGACCAGGCCATAGGGAAATCAGGCCTTCCATGTTGTTCCAATTAACTTTGATATGAACAACAGATGAACTATTCCTGAATGGACAAAAGCAGGGCTATGATTGTCACAGAAATTTTGAATACATTTAACTGCAGAGGTGTGGGGAAAAAACGAGTCATGGAAAGGGGGCAGTAGGACAGGGTGTTGTAGAGTCAGCCCACACTGCACTCACTCTCTCAGTAGTGCCTCCTGTCCTTTGGGGCTGGACTCAGCTCCCTACTCCGGGTGCTGCAACCTAACGCACAAGATAGCAACACCACTGAGGTTAGGATGGAGGATAGAGGGAGGGACAGACGGGCCAAACCTGCATGCACGAGGTCACATCATCACTCAGTTTGGAAACATTTCACTCAGTTTGGGGTATTTCATGGACTTCCTTCAAATTCACAGTTTCTGTGACCACTGTGACAAAACTATAGCACTAACTAAAGTCAAAGCCTTTTGAGTTTGTCTAATGAATGTGTACTCCCATATATTTATAGAATAATGAGAGATTTAAGCTATTTCATGCCATCTAGCCATCTTGACAGCTTGAGGTTAAGCTGTTTTTCTTTCATTTCTTCTCTTGTGAACATTATGATCCCCTTCTACAAAACATCTCCAAAAACTGTGACTTTGTAAATATGGAAGGCGGTACCCTAAATATGTTTGGAAGACTATACTGTTATAATCCCTGTTTCCATACTTAACTGAAAAACTCATAGAATATTAAATATTAAATTTTTAGCCCATATTCAATATCCTGATACTTGTGCATGCAACAAAAGACAAGTTATAATGGTGCTGGTCTAGACAACAATTAACTGATCCATGTTCTATCCCTCTGCAGGAATCATTGATTTTAACACATCCTGTAAAGCAGATAAAGGCTCCTACTATAGCTCTGATTTATTTAAATATTGTGTGACTGCATATTTAATGCTTTCCATTCTTATTATACTCATAAATTTGTCAGACTAAGGCTTCTTACAAATGTTGGTGCACTGTATCATTGCCTGCTTTTATCAATAGCTTTCTCAAAAAATACTATTAGCAAAGCAACAGACCCATTTAAAGGCCATTCATCTTTTCACTTTTGCTATATAGAAACAAGTATTCATTATGATTTATATTATTATTGCTTATTAAAGGCATTAGACTTGATCCAGGTGGCTCCCCTAGCCCATGTAGTGCCTTGCAGACTTCAATGGGGATCTGTCTACAATGGGGGTCTGCTAACAGATTAACACTGTTGGCAACACATACTGAAAAAGGAACAACCAAGCTTTTGCTGGAAGAGAGGGGTTATTGCTGGAACACGTCAGCCATATTACTGACTACAGTTGGGACCCAAATGTTGCCATTTCTATAAAAAGTCGGGAGGCTATTTTATTTGTTTGCGTTGATGTGAAAACAGGCGGAACAATCATAATTCAAGGATATTAGCAGAAGGCCAGAGACCTTCATCTCTCTTTAGCTCTGTAAGTATTTAATGTCTCCAAGTTATATTAACCCTTTTTCCTGCATCTAATTTATGGATACATGAAAAAAAAAAATCAAAGTGCTAATCACAAGATAATGTTTTGGTTTTGTATTTTGATCATTGCAGTTATGAGAACAGTTATTGTCAAGTATTAACAGTAAATTGAAATGGGATATTTAGTAATGTGTTATAGAAATCTTTTATGGAGAAGACGCAGTGGACTCCTGGAAGCAAGGCAAGAGACTGATCATAGAATCATAGAATATCAGGGTTGGAAGGGACCCCAGAAGGTCAAAGGGACCCCAGAAGGTCAGATCCTGCAGCATTGCTGTTAGTGGTACATTTTCATGGACGTCATTACTGCAGGATCAGGCACCAAATCAAGGGATCAGAATTCAGGAAGTTAGTAGCACTGGAGTGGCAAAACACACGGCCCAGGAGGCGAGAGCATCCTGTGTTCTTGGTGCTAAGGACTCCAGCAGATTTATTTTAGCTGACAGACTGGAGGAAACTACGTACTGATAACTACTCAAGAATAGAATGATAATCTCCTCACTGGCAGAGCAAAGGAACAAAAATAGGTGGTAGTGAGGGGGGTGACGGTGTTAGTGGGGGAAAGCAGAATTTTACTATACACAGTTTACTTTCTGAAAAGCAGATTTTCTCTATCAAATTTGCTGTGTGGACTAGAACCTGGGACAGATGACTTCCCACAGTGCCACTGGGAGGCCATGCAGAGCCAGAGCCAGCGAGCACTGCAGAGAATAGGTGTTGCAGGAAGTACCACCCAAGGGAGACAGAGGGACAGTACCCTGCGGCCCTCTACCGGCCAAGCACCCTATTTAACTCTGGGAGTTGCCCCAGGAAGTTGTCTGGCCAACCACACAGACTTTGGCCTGCTGTGACTCCAGACTTTATCTTGTCTCCTGATCTTCAGTTTCAAATCCCAAGCCTGACACTGACTCTTGCCTTCTGACTCCAGTCTGGTACTCTCTTTCATCTCAGACTCTGGCCTGACTCTGACCCTGATTCCAGCATGGTACTACCTCTGACCTCTAGTCTCTGACTTTGGACTGCCTCTGACCCTGATTCTTGCTTACTGAACCTGGCTCTTGCAATTCCTCTGACTCCTGCTCAGTGACTACTATCCCTGATGTGTAGACCCAAGCCCAGCAGCGACCACTAGGCCAGACCACCAACACCCTGGTCCCTTACATGCTGTGGCAAAAAGGGTGAATGTGATGCTTGGCTGTAAAAACAGGGAAGCAATAAACAGGGAGATGATTTTACCTCTCTATACAGAATTCATGAGACTGATACTGGAATATTGCAGCCAGTTCTTCTGATTACATTTTTAAAAGGATGTTGAAAAATTGGAGAGGATGCAGAAAACAAAAGTTGTTCAAGGGCTGTAGAGAATGCCTTGCAGTGTGAAATTTAAAGAGCTCAATCTCTTTAGCTTATCAAAAAGAAGACTTACAGGTGACATGATTATAATGTATAAGTACCTTCATGGGGAGATAATACTGGGTTTAAAAGGGTCTTCCATCTCTTGGAGAAAGGCACAATAAGAACCATTGGGTGGAAGCTGAAGCCAGACATATTCAAATTAGAAATTAGGCACAAATTTGTAACAGCAAGCATGATTAATCACTTGAACAAGCTACTAAGGGAAGTGGTAGATTCTTCATCTCTTGGTGTCTTCAAATCAAGATGGGATGCCTTTCTGGAAGACATGCTTTAGTCAAACACAAGTTATTGGGCTCAATTAGGTGAAATTTAATGGCCTAGGATATAGAGGAGGTCAGACTAGATGAGCTAATGATCCCTTCTGGCCTTAAACATTATGAATCTATGAACTGCCTATGGACAGAGACTACAATCTAGTCTTGTGGTTAGGACACTGGATTGAGTTACAAGGTACGGGTTCAATTGCTGGCTCTGCCACAGACTTGTTGTGTGACCTTGGACAAGTCATTTAATCTCCATTCTCTTCTATATAGGTCCTTATACTGCACTCATCACCTTAGTATCTGGGCACCTTCCTGTAGCACATTAAGTAACATGACTAACAGCTGTCATGTGTTTGTTCTCTCATTCTCTCCAAAGGGGGAGTGTGTGCATGCAGTGGAGTGGTTTGTTTTTGAATATTTTTTATAATATACACACAGCTCTGGTGCTATATGTTTAGGTTCCAGAGGCACTTTCTTTCTCTAACACGCTCTGTGACTTGGCTGTGAAATGACAGTTAATACTTCCTCTCTCTCACTCTTTGTCACTCTTCTCTAAATAGATGGTAAACTCTTTGAGGCAGGGACCATTTACTAGGGTCTTGGTCTGGTGCCTAGCACAATAGGGCCCGAGTTTCATCTGGCATCTAGCCAGCTAGTAATATAGGTCAGAGGTTCACAAACATTTTATAAAGGCAACGCACCAACTGCCTTTTGCCTTTTTTGGGGACCCACCATAATCCTTGCTCCCTGCACCCCACCCTCAACCCCACTCAGACCTCTAGCCCCCTGCTCCCCAATCTCCCTTCCTCTTCTCAGCCCAAGCCCCCTGCTCCACTCCCCCCAGCCCCCTTGCTCTAACTCCTGCAGCCCTGTCCCACTCCTGCAGCCCCAGCCAGCTCCTCTCTCCTTGTGGCTGGGCTACAAGCGCTGCCAGGCTGTGACTGTCCACTCGCCAGCTATGGCCGCTTCCTTATGACCAGCAGAAGAGAGAAATGGGGGAGGGAGGGGGGCGGAAAGAAGGGGAGAGAGGGATAGGTAGTGCCTCCAGGGCACACACAACCCATCTCAACCCTTCTTGCAACCCACTGTTTAGGGAACATTGATACAGGTAATAAAACAATCATACTTTCTATTTGCATACTAACTTACTGTGATGTATATAAAAAAAACCCCTCTGATTTCTGAGACCCAAAGTATCCTGGCATGTCCTTTTACAACAAAATAAAAAAAGAAATACTTCAAATGTTAGCTTTAACTGCCATATATTGCCACATAACAATAGCCTGGAAGTTTTAATTTTTTTTCTGCTTAAAAAAAGACGTCAGAGAGACGGCTTTAACTCTCTTTTCTGTCATTATTACATCTTCTGCGGCGAGAATGCCAAAGAAGTTGACTGTATGTAAACAACAACACAGGAGAGCAGTTCTCATATGCCTCTGATACTCTATAATCATATGTCTGATGCTTGTGGTTTGGAATTAGACTTTGCACCATTCCTAAAAATATGAAAATCAGCCATCAGAATATGCTTGAGCATGTCTGTCAACCACCATTACTCTCAATCTTTAATTCACATTTATAAGACAACACTGTTGTGTCATGCAAAACAACAGGAGAAAAAAGCCAAGAGATGATATTGGTCCCACTGAAATGTATGACAAAATTCCCACTGAGTCCAGTGACTTCAAGATTTCATCCAAGGACTCTAACCTTTTATTGGAGAGAAGGACATAGATATTCAATGGCTATACACTCTATATGTAAAACTTTGTGTGAAGACTGATTTTATTTCTCTGTTCCCCGTGGCCTTCATAGGCATAAAAGACCACCCATTTGGGGGAGGGATTTTTGGAGAGGGACCGGTATCTCCGGCTTAGATCTAGCATAGCACAGGGAACACTGCACATAGTTCTCTACAACTCAAAAATCATAATTTATCTGACCATATGTAAATATATTTACTTCCACCATTCTATCTACATCCAGATCAGATACTTACATCCTGGATATGACTGAGCAGAAATCTCTATTTGGGCCAAACTCTGACCTAGGCCTTTAATCTAGAAGTCACTGAAGTTAAATCCACTTACCCCAAGTCTGAATTTGGTCCTGTCCATATTTATTCAGAAGTGAAAGGTGAGTACATCTATCTACTGCACCTTTGCTCCTTATCTAGTCTCCCTTTAAATCCTGCATACATTCATTTCGGATCCACAGGCCAGGTTTACAAAGGTTTTTAGGAGTCTAAAGTTGCAGACAGGTGCCTAATGAGATTTACAAAAGCACCTAAGCAGGTTAGGTGCCTACTCGCATTGAAAAACTAGTAAGAGTTAGGTGTCTAACCTGCTTAGGTCCTTTTGTAAATCCCATTGGGCACCCGTCTGCATCTTTAGATGCCTATATACCTTTGTAAATCTTGCCTCATGTTTCAGAACAGCATTTAAACACAATTGTGGCACAGTTCCAACCAAACCATTTCTTACCTGATTTGACCAGCCACCATAGACAGGGCAAACCAGATGCCAATTTTACTGGCCTAGTGTTTAAATACATTTCCCTAGCACTATTCCTTAAACCATTATATTAGTGTGTGTGGGTGTGTGTCTAATTTATATTTTCCCCTTCTAGCAATGGATTTTATTTTATTTTTTATATATAAGTTAGGCAGGCCACTTTCAGTAGTACACAAAACCAGAGAAGCCTCACAGGAGGAATTTAACTTTCAGCCTCTAGAAAAGATGTGCCGTCTACCTAATACATGAAATGAATGTTTTGTATCCTTTCAAAGTGATAAGCAGCTTTAATATTTTCAAACAGTCCCTGAGGGGTAACCTTTAGTACTTGTACGGAAACCAGAATATATGGCAAACTGCAGGATGCCATCGTTAAATATGTCACAATCCGGCAAACTAAAACCCAAGATATCATGTCTGAAAGATGCTTTAAAAATATATGAAGCGATTCCTAAAAAGTATATAAATCAAGAAGACTAAATGTGCTGCCACCTGCAAAGCTGCTGAGAGTGATTTGGGTTTTTAATTTCTTTTTTGGATTAATATTTTACATAAAACCACACCAGCAGCACTAAAATGCAGCCACTTCTGGGACACAGGCAACAACCAACTTGTTGCCAAAACCTCCACCCATACTGTGCTGGGCATGACTACTCTTACAAAAAAGGGGCAATGTTTATACCCAGGCTAGTCAAGAGCTGGGTTTTTAACATCTCAATAAAAATCTCTCCCTAGTAAACTGCATGGTGTTCATAAGAATATAAGAATGGCCATACTGGGTCAGACCAAAGGTCCATCTAGCCCAGTATCCTGTCTTCTGACAGTGGCCAATGCCAGGAGCCCCAGAGGGAATGAACAAAACAAGTAATCATCAAGTGATCAATTTCACTTTATTTTTCACTTTATTATTCATAGATCAATTTATTTACCTGAAAAAGATGAACAGCTAGCTGAACCGTTCCTTGTTTGATGTACTAGTCATCTGTGTGTCTAGGTTCTTATACTGCCCCATCACCATAGTACCTGAGTCTCTAACTGCTAATCTACACGGATACTTAGCGTTCAGAAAGCTGGGGTGTGAATGTATAGCACAATAACTTGCTGGACAAAAAAGGTCATATGGACCCTGTTACCGCTCACTAGAAGTTCTGCAGTGTGCACTGAAAGAGCAGGTCAAACTGCACTACAGAACTTTTAGTGTGTGGTAGCAGAGTCCATATCACCAGTTAGTGTGCAGCACGCTAATATGTTATACATCCAGACCCTGGCTTGCTAAATCTCCACGTAGACAAGCCCTGAGTCATGCATCTACTGAATTTGGAAGGGTGTTTTGACCTGGTTTAGCATTGATGAGACATCTTCAAAGTCACATCCGGTGAAGAGGGCAACATAAAATAGATATGAGTCAGCTAGATAAAAACAAATTATGAAATCAACTTTGAGACAAATAATTACAATATGATTGAATAAAAGCTTTCCCTCATAAACAGGTTAACAGGAAAAACACCCTTAAAATGTTAGTCTTATTCTTGAGGACCAGAAGTGATGAACTGGTATCAAGGTCCAATCACACAGAAATAATTCAGTCTCTCTTTTCATGTATAGTTGAGAGAATTATTATTCATGTTTCAATTATACAATAGATGTAGCAGAATTCTGTTCTGCATTATTCAGCTAAGGTGTCAAAAGAGCCTTGCTGAGCTAGAGGCAGATGTATCTAATACAGAGAAAGCTTATAGCTGTAATTCCATTGCCAATAGGAAGCCTTTCTCCCTTTCACCGGAACAGCCTCTCTCAAATGCAGGGAACACCTGTTCAATTAAGAGAATCAATATCACAACAATGACATGTCTTGAACCAGTTTGGGTACCCTATTGTGACCTCCTCTTACACAAGAGCCCTATAGGAGCCAAAATAGGTGTTCACCATCAGAAATCTTAATTGCAGAGTCTTTCCTAAATACTTATTCTGCTCAACGCTTTACCCATATGGAGACTCAGTAGGTCCAGCCTTCTCTTCCCTGTGCTACATCTTGATGTAGTAAATACTGTATTTGTTGCAGCACATCATAGTTTTGGAGGAAAGATAATAAACGTGTCTGGGGAGGCTTTGGCTGTCTGGGGGTAACTGAGAGAAACAGTAACATCATGATTTGTTCAGCCTGACAAGAAAATATTACAAAAAGGATTACTGGCAGCCAAAAGTTGATGTGTGATGTTGCATACCAAAAATCAAAAACAAAACAAAACAAAACCAGTAAAACCCAGAGTGAATTTGATCTCCACTGGAGGAAGAGAGTATGTGAAAGGAAATGGAAGATGGAAATAAGGCTAATTTCAAAATATGAGACAGAAAGTCCATGAGGATTTTGAACTGCAGTTGCCTCTTGTTGATCCAATTAATTTAGGATTGTGTCAACAGAAGGATATATATATATATAATATATATATTAGTGACAAGGTTCCTGCTCTACCTTGGTGGATCTTGTGCTTATTGGCGGATTTGCTCGCCTTGGAGCTTCACGGCAGCCCTCAGCTTGGCCGTTTTTCTGAATTCACAGTCCAGGTCGACTCCTCCTGTGTCTGACCAGGAGTTGGGAGGTTTGGGGGGAACCCGAGCCAGCCCTCTACTCTGGGTTCCAGCCCAGGGCCCTGTGGAATGCAGCTGTCTAGAGTGCCTCCTGGAACAGCTGTGCGACAGCTACAACTCCTTGGGCTACTTCCCCATGGCCTCCTCCCAACACCTTCTTTATCCTCACCATAGGACCTTCCTCCTGGTGTCTGATAATGCTTGTACACCTCAGTCCTCCAACAGTCCGCGTTCTCACTCTCACCTCCTAGTGCCTCTTGCTCCCAGCTCCTCACACACACACCACAAACTAAAGTGAGCTCCTTTTTAAAACCCTGGTGCCCTGATTAGCCTGCCTTAATTGATTCTAGCAGCTTCTTGATTGGCTGCAGGTGTTCTAATCAGCCTGTCTTAATTGTCTCCAGAAGGTTCCTGATTGTTCTGGAACCTTCCCTGTTACCTTACCCAGGGAAAAGGGACCTACTTAGCCTGGGGCTAATATAGCTGCCTTCTATTACTCTCCTATAGCCATCTGGCCTGACCCTGTCACAATATATAAAGATAGATAGCTATAGATATATAGGATACACATGATATATAATATATATTAATATAGGATATACATGGACAATGAGTAAGGCACTTTAGACAATGGTTATATTCACATAACTCATTCGCAGCCTCGGGGTTAGTAAAATAAATGTTAATTTCTATGCTTAAAAAATCCAGCTCCGAAAACAGTTCTGTTTCCTGGTATTTACTCATGAGTAGGATCGCAAGATTTCTAATTGCTGGTAACTGTACACCTGAGGCCCTGCCCCTGCTCCCCACAAGGCCCCACCCCTTGCTCCTCTACCCCCACCACCATCGCTCACTGGATCATCTCAAGGAGCTTGCCTGTAGGTAGGAGGCAGCACCAGCTTAGCAGGGTTTGTTATGGGTTAATCACCTGGCACCTCTCACCACCCTGCAGTAACTGTACTTTTGGTTTGAGTACCATTTAGGGATGCCAGGTCCCCTTTTTGACAGAACTTTCCAGTCAAAAACCAAGCACCTGGCAACCCTAAATGGCACCTGGACAAAGAAGTCAAAACCTGGACACGTGGCAACCCTATTCATGAGATTTATTTCTTAACTTATAAAATGGCCTGTTAAGAGTTACAGTAACATATACAAAAGTTAATAAAATAAAAAGAAAGAAAACAAAATGCTCATTAAAAATCTGAGGGGGGGGGGGAGAGGGACACTCCCCTTTCAGAAATATCAAACCGCATTCTCCACTGAACCCCACCTGAAGTAAAAACACGAGGAACAAGATGAACCATGCACCATTCATTAAAAAGACTGGAAGACTTGGTCCCAGTCTACACACACAAATTGCATAAATTTTATTAAATCCATTTCTAAATTGATGTAAAGGGCTGCAACCTCCTTTTGTGAACACTCTTAAATTTGTTCAAGTGTGTCTTATCAGCCATCCGTTAAAACAATTTAAGAGAGTGTACACACAAGTAGAAGAAAAGGAGTACTTGTGGCACCTTAGAGACTAACAAATTTATTTGAGCATAAGCTTTCGTGAGCTACAGCTCACTTCGTCGAATGCACCCGATGAAGTGAGCTGTAGCTCACGAAAGCTTATGCTCAAATAAATTTGTTAGTCTCTAAGGTGCCACAAGTACTCCTTTTCTTTTGCGAATACAGACTAACACGGCTGCTACTCTGAAACCTACACACCAGTAGGTTGCACTGATTTAACAAAATCAATGTGGAAAATGGGTTAATTAAATCCACGCAATTTCTGTGCATAGATAAGCCCTGGGACTGCCACCCAGCAAGTGAAGTGAATTTGACACCTCAGAATGCTCCACCACTGAGAACTGTCTGCTTTTGATCTCCAGAAGTTTGGATGCGGGGAGGGACTTTTAGCACTCTCACCTCAGCTGCAACCAACCAGTGGGCGATACACGGTGAGAGAGTTTGCTTCCAGATGCAATTCACATTATTGACACTGATCTATAAAGCTCCATACAGTTTCTGTCTTGACTGGGAAACAAAGAGGAAGCCAGCATAGTCATCTGATAACTGATGTAATGTGCTCCCTGTAGCTAGCACTGCCAAGCAGGCAGGCAGCTGCATTCTGCACAAGCTGTGATTTCCAAGAGGTCTTAAAGGGTAACATATAGCATTCTGACAGGATTTGAATCCAGAAATTGCAAGGGCATGGATAACGGTTGCAAGATCAGGCTTTGACAGAAACAGCTGCAATAAACTTACCAGACACAGATAAGTAAGACACTTTAGGCAGTTGCTGCCACTTGGGATTCTGGGTATGGACAGTCCCTTTATAACTTTGGCATGGCTGGAGCTTAACTTGTTCTGTTTTGCTGCACGTCATTATAAACAGATTTGTATGGCCAATACCTAGTGAAGTTAAATAACATTTTCCCTCATATGTAGTTATTGTATAAAACATTACAGACTAGCAGCTTCTGAATCAGGAAATGGATCAGAAGCAAATAAAATGTCTTTTCAGATATTGATTCCTGCTCTCTATTTCATGTCAGCTTCCTAAAATCCATCTAACACAAGCACAAAAGGGTAATGAGTTTCTGAACACACACTCGAATGGTACACACAGCTTCAAAGCTTTCAGCAACTGCCTGGATGCTGCTTCCTAGCAGTACTAAACAACTTAAATATAATTAGCTGGAAGCCCTGTGGGCTACATTTCCCCACTGGAATTTATCAGGCTGACAGATGACTGAATCATTGGTACTGTGGGTCCTATTCTATTAATATTTCCCAAGTCAAAATGTCAGCTTGCTACTACATATTTTTTTTAAAAAATGTGCATTATTTGGGGTGAGGAAAAAAAACATACAATACCATAGTCTCCCCAGCAGCACTGAATAATTATATCTGATTGACGAGCCAGCTATACACAAACGTTGGAGATGCAATACAGAAAACACTTACTTAATGCATACATACTATGGAATTATGTGATGCTAAAAATAATGCAAAAATATATAAATGGTGATTAAACTATTGGAACAAAATGAAAATTCTCCAGTGGATCAAAATATTGTTCTCTCTCCTGAAGAGAATTCTACCACTGCTCTCAAGGAAAACTTTCCGATTATTATTTTTTCATAGAATCATAGAATATCAGGGTTGAAAGGGACCTCAGGAGGTCATCTAGTCCAACCCCCTGCTCAAAGCAGGACTGATCCCCAATTAAATCATCCCAGCCAGGGCTTTGTCAAGCCTGACCTTAAAAACTTAGGAAGGAGATTCTACCACCTCCCTAGGTAACGCATTCCAGTGTTTCACCACCCTCCTAGTGAAAAAGTTTTTCCTAATATCCAACCTAAACCTCCCCCACTGCAACTTGACACCATTATTCCTTGTCCTGTCATCTTCTACCACTGAGAATAGTCTAGAACCATCCTCTTTGGAACCACCTCTCAGGTAGTTGAAAGCAGCTATCAAATCCCCTCTCATTCTTCTCTTCTGCAGACTAAACAATCCCAGTTCCCTCAGCCTCTCCTCATAAGTCATGTGTTCCAGAACCCTAATCATTTTTGTTGCCCTTCGCTGGACTCTCTCCAATTTATCCACATCCTTCTTATAGTGTGGGGCCCAAAACTGGACACAGTACTCCAGATGAGGCCTCATCAATGTCGAATAGAGGGGAACGATCACGTCCCTCGATCTGCTCGCTATGCCCCTATTTATACATCCCAAAATGCCATTGGCCTTCTTGGCAATAAGGGCACACTGTTGACTCATATCCAGCTTCTTGTCCACTGTCACCCCTAGGTCCTTTTCCGCAGAACTGCTGCCTAGCCATTTGGTCCCTAGTCTGTAGAGGTGCATTGGATTCTTCCGTCCTAAGTGCAGGACCCTGCACTTAACCTTGTTGAACCTCATCAGATTTCTTTTGGCCCAATCCTCCAATTTGTCTAGGTCCCTCTGTATCCTATCCCTACCTGCCACTGTATCTACCACTCCTCCTAGTTTAGTATCATCCGCAAATTTTCTTATGCAATTTTGAGTATAATACCCAGGAGTGAAAATCCAAGAATACTCAGACCATGAGCACAAATGCTCTTCGGGAGGGTAACAGTGTGCCACCAAAGAACTACTGGTTCTGAGAAAGCTCATGGATTTTTTGTTTGGGGCTTTTGTTTGTTTGAAAATCCACAGACAATTTCCAGATGTTTCAATCCTTGGCCAGATAGGTGCAATGGCATAAAATAGACTATTGTTTCTTTGTACCGGCCGTGGCTTGATGCTGCAGTCAGATCCTCTCTGGTGGACCCCTGCACATACTTAAGTCAGTGAGACTACATGGGTTACAAGTGTCTTCCTAAATGGATCAGATTGCAAGATCAGAGCCTTTGTTTGTAAAAATATAAGCTCTGCTGAATGTAGCAAGAATATTTTTAAATAAATTTATTAAAAAATAATTTTAAAACTATTTTTCCTGATTTAAAAGCAAAGCTGCTAAAGAATAATGTATTTAGATCTTGTATAATTGGGGTGTGGGAAAGAGAATGAGATGGGATAGAACAGGGAATGGGCTACACAGAGAGGGGTTGTTTAAACAATTGCTTTTCTATTAGGCCCATTACACTTTAAGTCAATAACCCAACTTGTGCTTGAAATCATCATGATCCAGCTAATGTACTAACATTGTTTTGTTTATTATTTTTTCCATGCCCCTGGCATGGAAAAATGGAGATGTTGCAATACAATGAAACAAAAAGAAATAGCTTATTACATTACTATTGGTTCAGAGTATGTTGTCTATTTTGAAGCTGAATTTCAACGCTCAGGAGTTGTTAAAAGACCCAGGTAAACGTGAACCTACAATTTTTTTTTATTGCCTTTTCCAGTAACGTATTAAAGATTATTTTTTTAAATGGGTAAAGTTTGAAAACAATCTTTGGATGTTTTAAATACTTGAATTATGGCTGTAGGTCAAGGGAAGGCACTAGACCCACAAGAGAAGCCTGTGGCTGGTATGGAGTCTGCTTCTCTCAGCAAGAAATGATATGGATCTTCACTTCAAGCTAAGCACTGGGATATACTCAAAAGCTTAGTAAGAAATTTTACATAATCTGGGTTAATGCCAGCTGAATTCCTTGGTAAACAGGGACATGGCTAGCAGAGCTAGGATGCTAATAATACGCAAAATGCACTACTTTACCCAAAACAAAACACTGGAATACGGCAAAAAGTTCAGTTTTATACCTCTCCTCACACCTCGACGCTGTTTCATTTTTATGTGAAAGGGAAAGTATCAATGTAGATTCAATTATAATTTTTTTTTAAATAGTCACACAGATAAGTATATATTTCAATACTTAACCAGGGAAAAAGTCATTAAATATGATTATTCAGAAGCAGTAAGTTTCAACTGATCTGGTTTGTGAATCTAAAAGGAAAAGGCAAGAAAAACCTACCTAGTCACAGAAGCAAGTTCCAAGTAATGTGTGTGCACTGCCAACCAGTAGTTTGGAATGCAGCTAACAAGTGGCGGCTATTATGACAGCACTGGATTTGGTTTTGTGCCAGGGTGTGACAAGGAATTCGCCCCCCACCCCCATATTAACAATAATAAAAACGGTCATAGGTGTTTAGCCGGTGTAATAAAGTATATTGTAGGGCATTAAATACTATGCAATTTCCTTGTGTGAATACAGTCACAGAAATCTCAGTTTCAAGTGCTTTCATGTGAAACTCTTTGTTCCAATCTCTCCCCCCAACCACTACTTAAGAGACAGTGAGATTCATTTAGACTAAATGGCATGACCCAATTTGAGATACAGCTTGAAATTTCAAAGATGAAAAAGCTGCTTCCACATACAATCATTGTTAACAAAACAGTTCATGGTTATCTGCTTAAAGATATGGAACCCTGTCTTGGGCAATACAGTCTAACACTATCTTCATTTAAACACAGTAGGAGGAATCTGAATACACTGTGTTCCCTGTGTCCTACTTCTGAATGGAATTCATTCATTTCTTCCTGAGAGCAATGAAATATCTTTCACATATATGTACATAGTTCCTAACTCAACAGATTCCGCTCCCCACACCTTTTATTTTAAACCAACAACAAAGTATAGGGCAGCTTTATCGTTAGAGCTCCACTCAAAACCCTTTAAAAAACAGAAATAAATGGAGCACAAAAGTAAGGAAAGAAGAGGAACTATCTATGCAATGAAGCCTGCTGCCTAGATCACACATCAAATTTATAGTAGCTTCTGTACAGTTGCTAAGTAGATACATATTGCAAAATTGAAAAAGGTGTTCATAACCACAAACGAATAGACTGGTGGTACTTCAAAGCTTTTATTGGAAATGGTCTGCCTTATGCATGCAACCAGAATACTTTTTCAATAACATTTATTTCAAAACCTAACTTTTACATTGAGAGAAGAAATTTTCCCAACATCAGTGTGGGATTGAACCCTCTATGTTTATAAAAAAAAGTGACATTCCTACTTATTGTAGTGACAGCACAGAAAAGATGTAGCTTATTACAATAGTGTTACAGACAACCCCAATATAGGTCTAAACCTTTAACACATGTCAAACAGCAGATGCCATTCTGTGTTTCACACACAAATGTGGGTTGAGTAACTGTTACAGCAGCTACCTAGCTAGGCTTAACCACAAATTCTTGCTAAGTTTTGAATTAACCTACTCTTTCAGCTTTTTCTTTTCTATTTTATATGCTTTTGCCTATATATTTGGAATAAAGATATGGGAGTGATAACTTAGTTAAATTAAATGCTTTTCAGTAAGTACATACCTGAGTTAAAACACACAACAATGAAAATATATGATATGTACTTGCATTTCACTAAAAAATTAGTCTTAGTTGTCTAGATATAGGAATTATGCTGAATCTCTAGCTCTGTCAAGAGTACTGAGGCTGGAGAAACTCATTACACTAAGTCTCACACCATTCTTAACAGGAATCTGCGTTTACCTGTAGCAAATGTCGGCTGCAAGAAACCTTGAGTGTTTCAAAGAGTTCAGCCTACAAAATCACACCAATTTTATGGTCAAGAGAATTTACAGCTTCCTAGATAAAGAGGAAGAAACTCTGAATTGGCTTGTAAGCTAAAGATTTTACCACTATTGAACTTTTGCTTAAAGTGGCATAAGAGTTTACAGTACCGGTGAAACTCCAGAGAAATTAGAATAGCTCCAAAATTACTACCATATATTATATATTGGGTTTAAACTGTGACAGTCTTGTGCATGGATAAATTGCAATACTTAGGCTGCAATTATCATCTGGGCACATTAACTTTGAACTGAACTGACATTCTTTGATAATTAAGTAACTTTTTCTAAATTCTGGCCAACTGTTTGGTTGAACTGACCTGGGAAGGCCCATAATTCTACTGGCAGATATGCCTGACTGGAGATAAATAAGGATCTATATTTAAGGATCCTTACTTTCATGTTGATACCAAAATCACCTGTCTAGACTAGTAGAGAACTGGGGAAGTTTGCCTTTATAACAAGACTGGAATAAAACTTGGACATAATTGAACTGATTATCTCTTGATAATTGTGTAACTTCCGAGGTTGAGTTCAATTTAGACATTGTAAATACTATCATCTAATCACTTTATTTTGTTTTCTGTAGTTTCTTATCTGCTTTGAGTGTTATTTTGGCTAACAAAACTCAAAATTTACAATAACTCTCCAGTCTCTACTTTAGCTAAGGAACACAGATCCAAAGAACAGTGAGAAACTTAGTACAGGTATCTGGTTATTTAAATTATTTAACCCAGGTATGTTTTATAAACTGTCTTTTGAAACATTATGATTGGATGTAGTTAAGACTGTAAAACTTGTATCAGCAACAATAGGGGGAAAACATATTAAAGTTCTATTAAAATATTGGGCCTTAATTTAAAAAAAAAACCAAAAGAACACCAAAGACGAAGAGCCAGGAAATTCAACATTAAAGTTACAAAACCCAACAAACATTAGAAATTACTCACCAGCAATTACACACCACACAACAAAAACACTAACTCAGGAAGCAAACCCTGCAACAAACCCCAGTGCCAACTCTGTCCGCATATCTATTCAAGTGACACCATCATAGGACTTAACCACATCAGCCACACGATCAGGGACTAGTTCACCTGCACATCTACCAATGTGATATATGTCATCATGTGCCAGCAATGCCCCTCTGCCATGTACATTGTCCAAACAGGACAGTCTCTATGCAAAAGAATAAATGGACACAAATCTGACATCGAGAATTATAACATTCAAAAACCAGTAGGAGAACACTTCAATCTCCCTGGACATTCAACAACAGACTTAACAGTGGGTGGCAATTTTTCAACAAAAAAAACTTTAAAAACGGTCTCCAATGAGAAACTGCAGAACTGGAATTAATTTGCAAACTGGATGCCATCAAATTAGGCCTGAATAAACACTGGAAGTGGATGGGTCACTACAAAAACTAATTTTCCCCTCCTGATACTCACACCTTCTTGCGGACTGTTTGAAATGGGCCACCTTGATTACATTCAACTCATTAGCACAACAAAAGTGATTTTTTCTCCCTTCTTGTCAACTGTTGAGAATAGCCCACTTCCACCTTAATTGACCCCCCACTTGGTAAGGCAACTCCCATCTTTTCATATGTTGTGTATTTATACCTCTCTGCTGTATTTTCCACTCCATGGATCTGATGAAGTGGGTTTTAGCTCACAAAAGCTTATGCCCAAACACATTTGTTAGTCTCTAAGGTGCCACAAGGACTCCTCGTTGTTTTTGCTGATACAGACTAACACGGCTATCACTCTGAAACCTGTCATTTGAAATTGTGGAAATGAAGAATTAAGTTATCATCAACTTCCCTTGTTGCTACTCCAGGTGAAACATGGAGATCTCCTGTGGATCACCAATTCTGTTTCTCTGTACAAATGGCAGCATTCCAGCAAAGATAGAAGTAATATGGGTATCGGAGCAGGAAAGGAAGGAATGCTTGTTGTCCTTGGTATGCTGTTCTCCTCTGCTCCTCTATGGCACTTATTTTTATGGCACTTAATTATAATACTTTGATAGACTCTCCATTATGCTACACCAACCTTAATTAATCTTCACAGCTCTGTTCACTAAGTATTATGCCTATTTTACAGATAGAGAAGTAAAATTCAGAAATTAAGCAATTTACCTAGACTGTCAGGATCAGGATCAGAACCTAGGTCTCCCAATTCCTACTGTACTACCTAAAAAGGCCTAGTGGATAAGGGAGAAGCAGTAGAGATGATGTATCTTGATTTTAGTATGGCTTTTGACACAGTCCTGCATGACATTCTCATAAGCAAACTGGGGAAATGTGATCTAGATTAAATTACTATTAAATGGGGGCACACCTGTTGAAAGACTGTCCTCAGAGTAGTTATCAATGGTTCACTATCAAATTGGAAAGGTATATCTAATGGGGTTGCACATGGGCCAGTCCTCGATCCGGTACTATTTATTATTTTCATTAATTACATGCACAATGGAGTGGAGAGTACACTTCTAAACTTTGTGGATAGGACCAAGCCTGGAGGGGTTGCAAGCACTTTGGAGGCAGGATTAGAATTCAAAACACCCTTGACAAATTGAAGAATTAGTAGTCTGAATTCAGCAAGATGAAATTCAATAAAGATACATGTAAAGTACTTTATTTAGGAAGGAAAATATCAAATGCACAACTACAATCTGGGGAATAACTACACAAAAGGATCTGGGGGTTATAGTGGATCACAAATTGAATATGAGTCAATAATGTGATGCAGGTACAGACAAGGTTAATGTCAGGCTGGGATGCATTAACAGGAGTGTTGTATGTAAGACATTGGAGGGAATTATCTGGATTTACGTGGCACTGGTGAGTCCTCAGCTGAAGTACTGTGTCCAATTCTGGATTCCACACTTTAGGAAAAATATGGACAAATTGGAGAGAGTCCAGAAGAGAACAACAATAATGATAAAAGGTTTAGAAAACCTGACCTATAATGAAAGCTTAAAAAACACTGGACAAGTTTAGTGTTGGGAGAAGAAGACTGAGGGGGGACCTGATAACTCTCTTCGTATATATTAAGGGCTGTTTATAAAGAGGATGGTGATCAATTGTTCTCCATGTCCACTGAACATAGGACAAAAAGTAATTGACTTAATCTGCAGCAAGGGAGATTTAGGTTCGGTATTAGGAAAAAATTTCTAACTATAAGGCTAGCTAAGCTCTGGAACAGGCTTCCAAGGGAGCTTGTGGAATCCCCAACATTGGAGGTTTTAAAGAACTGGTTGGACAAACAACTGTCAAGGACGGTATAGGTTTACTTAGTCCTGCCTCAGAACAAGTGGGCTGGACATGATGACTTCTCATGGTCCCCTCCCGCCCTACATTTTTATGATTCTATGGTTTATCAGACCACAGCACCCTAATGCAAGTTACTTAATCCTAAATTTTCAAAACTCTCCAGTCATTCTGGGTTCTCAACTTGATACTTAAAGCCTGATTTATGCAGGGGATGAGCACTCACAATTACTGTTCACTTCAGCAGAAGCTGTGGGTACTCTGCAGTTCTGAAACATGGCTTTGGTGTTTCAAGGTTGGGCAACCGCGCCATATCTTAGAAAATTTGGAAAGTAAAATAAGTCAGAACTGATTTTTCATGAAGAAAGGGGATCTGTCCCTGTATTTTTCTTTATTACAGGAAGTAACATCTTTATCTCATACTGGAACATTTTGGCTTTTTGTTACAAATGAGTGGCTTCCATTACATTAACAGGAGATATTGGCACTGGCAGCAACTGGTCATGAATGTCAGAATGGGAATCAGACTGATAGGTTCTGTCTACACTAGGGGTGTAATACCTCAGCTCGTGTACATGTACTTGCACCAGATTTCATTGAGTTACACAAGTATAAATAGCAGTACAGTGGCACTGGTAGCAACAGTGGCTAGTACATACTGAATTCAGGGAGGTTTGTACTCAGCACAGCTCAGCCAGCCACATCTCTGTGTACCCTGGGAAAGGAATCATACCCCTACTTCATAGTGTAGACATAGCCAAAGTGTCAGTGACAACTAAGAGAATAGTTGGGAGCTTTGTTTTTGTCTCTGCTTTGGTTTGTTCTTTTCATGCGGCTTTTTGTTTGAGGGTGAGATGATGCTGTTTTATTGCTCCAGCTCTTGAACTTATTTGGGCAAGTTACCAATTTAGGGGTAATTATGTTCACAGTGTTTTCTTATTAAGCCAGGTAGAGGCCTTGGAGCACAGGCATCCAAAATTAAAATTTATCATCAGGGCAGTAGTGGAAAATTTAACTGAGATCTGCATTGTATCTTGTCTAGTTTGTAAACTCACTGGGGCAGGGAGTGTCTTATTGTTGTGTGTTTGTACAGCGCGTAACACAATGGGGTCCTGGTCCAAAGCAAGGGTTCCTAGGCACTACTGCAGAATAGATAGCAGCAGCAGTAATAAATAAATAAAATAAAATAAAATAAAAATAATAATATGGATAAGCAATTCTAATGCCCCCCATAATGTCATATTTTAATGCTTTAACTTCTACAAAGAGAGGAGGTGAGGAGAAGATGCAGACTGACATTGCAGCCACCAACACATTTGAATGACGGTTGCATGGCTGTCCTCAGTTCACCTTCTCATCACACCTCTGCTTATTGCAGCACATATGGTGCGTAACATTTCCCTCTGGCTGGAGACTCCCCCTAAAGGTGAACCATATGTTTTGCAATACCTAGACACACCAGGGTGAGATAAGGAAACCCCTGCAGCCTCAAGGCAAAACTGCTTTGGTTTCACTGCTTTGTGTCCCAACCTTATTTATTTTAATGAAGGATTTTGTAATTTAATTTATATGGG
This sequence comes from Lepidochelys olivacea, assembly GCF_965140295.1. Taxonomy (NCBI): domain Eukaryota; kingdom Metazoa; phylum Chordata; order Testudines; family Cheloniidae; genus Lepidochelys; species Lepidochelys olivacea. Next base: position 133,998,439 of record NC_140411.1, on the reverse strand, counting down.
ATAGGCCTAGATAAACAAAAATACAAATACTGGTATATAAATGGGTAATAATACGGAAAACTTTTCTATTAGCTGTCTTCAGAACATTAAAATTATATATTTATCTAGTGGAAGGTAAACAGCTTAGAATCAAAATAACATTCTCAGGATTCAAGACATTCTGTCATCACTGCCCATTTGCTGCCCTCCAGGTTGCTCTCAGCTGGCAAATCTCCCATTTTCAATATCTCAAGATGAAGCAGAGCACTTCAGAACAGAGGCCAGAAACGAAGACAAAGTGCAGCGTCAGCTCTGACAACATGGATCAGGGCATAATGATTTGAAAACATATGTACTGAAGCCATGTAGCAGCCCTACACATTTCAGATACCGGTACATTCTACAGTTATGCCGTAGATGTTGCCTGTTAGCTGGATTAATGTGTTATCACCGTTTGTGGGGGGAACACCTGCAGAGTCATAATAAGCAGTAATACATCCAGATACAATCTCAATAGTCTCTGAGTAAAGACTGAGGACCCATGGATCTATTTGCAAAGGAAAAGAAGAGCCTCGATAACTTCCTAAATTGCCTGATCCTATTTAAGTATAAGGCCTATGCTCTTCTAATATCCAGGCTATGTAAACTGGACTCCTATAGAGAACACCTGTAGGCTTCAGGAAAAACACTGGTAGAGGAATGAATTGATTAAGGTGGAACTCAGACAGAACCTGAGGTAAGAATTTAGGGTGTGGAACTAAAGAGACCTTGTCCTTAAAGAACTCCATAAACAGGGGAATTTGCCATCTCCCCAACTGTAGGGGCTGATAAGATGGCTACTAAAAAAAGGCCACCTTCATAGATAAATGCAACAGAGAACAGTTTGACATTGATTCGAATAGAAGTCTCATAAAGTAACTGAGTACCAGGTGGAGATCCCAGTTCAGGGGAGGGTTCCTAATCTGTGGATAGAGATTCCCCATGCCCTTAATAAACCTAGACAATACCAGATGAACAACTATGGAGAATCCTTCCACCAGAGGATGAAAGACTGATATTGCGGCCAAATGGACCTTAACTGAACTAACTGATAACCCTGATTTCTTTATATGCAACAGGTAATCCAGGATGACTACAAGTGGCACTGAATCAGGCAAAAGGGAGCGACGACAACATCAATGGAAGAATCCCTTCCATTTCTGCAGGTAAGTAACATATGTTGATATCGTTCTATTATTCAGTAATGCCTGCTGTATTTGCGCAGAGCAGGAGGATTCTAACCCTGTGAACCATTCAGGAGTCACATCCTGAGGCAGAGAACATCTAGGTTGGGATGAACCACACAACCTGCATCCTGTGACAGGAGATGAGGAACTGCAGGGAGCTTGAACAACAGTTGGACACACAGATGAGGCACGTATGTGTACCAAGCAGGTCTCAGCCAGGGCGGCACCATAAGGATAATCCTGGCCCTGTTCTCTCTGATCTTGATTGTCACCCATAAGTATCAGTGGCATTGGAGGAAACATATTAAACAGACCTTTCTTCCAAGATGGAATAAAAGACGTCTCCCAAGGAGTGGAGGACCAGACCCCTCTTGAGCAGAAAAGAGGACACTCCCTGTTCATGGGTTGGTGAAGATCCACCTCTCGCAGTCCCCATCTTTTGAATAGGCTGTGGAGAGCATGGGTGCCTAGCTCCCATTTGCAATCCTGTGAGAAGTGTCTGCTGAGGACACTGACTGTGGCGTTCTGAATACCTGGGAGGTAGACCACTGAAATTTGGATTTGATGAGCTATGCACCAATTGTATAGTTTCATCACTTCAGCACTCAGAAGGGGGATCCCGTTCCTCCCTGCTTGTTGATATAGAATATGCAGAATACATTGTCCATCATGATGCTGATTGATTTACCCCTCATAAGGGGTAGGAAATGAAGGCAAGTGTTCCTGACAGCCCTGAGCTCCAAAAAATTGATGCAGAGACTGGTTTCTTCAGTTGTCCATCTGCCCTGAGTCGTGAGGGTATTGAGGTGGTCTCCCCATCCCAACAGTGATGCGTCTGTTGTTAAAATCACTGATGGGGCTGGATGACAGAAAGGAATGCCTGCACACAGGGTCGTTCCTAGGGAGGTAGATTTTTTAAAAATGTAATTACACATTTGCAACACTGAGAGCCCATGTCTCAGGAACTGGGTGGCTCTTGGAGGGCCTGGTGCTGGGGGACCCCAGGACCCTCCAGCATGGAGGAGGGGCTCTAAGATCTGTTTTCTCTTGGGGATTGGGAGGGGGGGGTGGAAAAGCAGATGGTTGGAGGACCCCAGTCCTGGTGGGTGGTGGAGAGAGCACAGCTGTGGGACCCCAGGTCCTGGTGCTGCAGGGAGGAGACCCCAAGGCTGGAGAGCTGAAAGGCAAGGAGGACCCTGAGGCACGGGGGTGATAAGGGCCCTGGAAGTGGCATTGGAGGACTCCACCCAGTGCTGGGAGGGGGAGAAAAGCCAGTGGAAGGGGGAGGTATAGGGCACTGGGGGGACAGGCAAGCGACAATGGAGACTGCTGGCTGGCACTCACCTGTACTAGGGGTGAGGGGGCCCTCTGTGTTGGTGGAGGGTCCCGCTAGAAATGGGGCCGGGTTGCTCGCTGTTGCTGCTGCAGAGACTGAGCCCAAGCCTGGGGTGCTGAGGGCAAGAAATAAATGCGTAGGGTGATGAGTGTGGGGCACGGGCCCGACCCCTGCTGCTGTCGCCAGGACCCCTGCTAGCCTCCAGGCTACCCTGCCTCCCCACCCTCCTGAAGCGCAGGGCCCCCCAAAGTGCAGGGCCCAGGGCAGTTGCCCCGGTCTGCCCTATGGACAGGATGGCTCTGTCTGAACAGATGTTGAGCTGAAATCAGGAAGTGAAATCAGGAAGGCCAAATCACACCTGGAGTTGCAGCTAGCAAGAGATGTTAAGAGTAACAAGAAGGGTCTCTTCAGGTGTGTTAGCAACAAGAAGAAAGTCATGGAAAGTGTGGGCCCCTTACTGAATGAGGGAGGCAACCTTGTGACAGAGGATGTGGAAAAAGCTAATGTACTCAATGCTTTTTTTGCTTCTGTCTTCACGAACAAGGTCAGCTCCCAGACTACTGCACTGGGCAGCACAGCATGGGGAGAAGGTGACCAGCCCTCTGTGGAGAAAGAAGTGGCTGGGGACTATTTAGAAAAGCTGGACAAACACAAATCCATGGGGCCGGATGCGTTGCATCCGAGAGTGCTAAAGGAGTTAGCGGATGTGATTGCAGAGCCACTGGCCATTATCTTTCAAAACTCACGGTGATTGGGGGAGGTCCCAGATGACTGGAAAAAGGCTAATGTAGTGCCCATCTTTAAAAAAGGGAAGAAGGAGGATCCTGGGAACTACAGGCCAGTCAGCCTCACCTCAGTCCCTGGAAAAATCATGGAGCAGGTCCTCAAGGAATCAATTCTGAAGCACTCAGAGGAGAGGAAAGTGATCAGGAACAGTCAGCATGGATTCACCAAGGGCAAGTCATGCCTGACTAATCTAATTGCCTTCTACGATGAGATAACTGGCTCTGTGGATGAAGGGAAAGCAGTGGACATGTTGTTCCTTGACTTTAGCAAAGCTTTTGACACGGTCTCCCACAGTATTCTTGCCAGCAAGTTAAAGTAGTATGGGCTGGACGAATGGACTATAAGGTGGATAGAAAGCTGGCTAGATTGTCGGGCTCAGCGGGTAGTGATCAATGTCTCCATGTCTAGTTGGCAGCCGGTATCAAGTGGAGTGCCCCAGGGGTTGGTCCTAGGGCCGGTTTTGTTCAATATCTTCATAAATGATCTGGATGATGGTGTGGATTGCACCCTCAGCAAGTTTGCAGATGACACTAAACTAGGAGGAGTGGTAGATACACTGGAGGGTAGGGATAGGATACAGAGGGACCTAGACAAATTGGAGGATTGGGCCAAAAGAAATCTAGTGAGGTTCAACAAGGACAAGTGCAGAGTCCTGCACTTGGGACGGAAGAATCCAATGCACCGCTACAGACTAGGGACCGAATGGCCCGGCAGCAGTTCTGCAGAAAAGGACCTAGGGGTTACAATGGACAAGAAGTTGGATATGAGTCAACAGTGTGCCCTTGTTGCCAAGAAGGCCAATGGCATTTTGGGATGTATAAGTAGGGGCATTGCCAGCAGATCGAGGGACGTGATCGTTCCCCTCTATTCGACACTGGTGAGGCCTCATCTGGAGTACTGTGTCCAGTTTTGGGCCCCACACTATAAGAAGGATGTGGAAAAATTGGAAAGAGTCCAGCAGAGGGCAACAAAAATGATTAGGGGACTGGAACACATGACTTATGAGGAGAGGCTGAGGGAACTGGGGATGTTTAGTCTCCGGAAGAGAAGAATGAGGGGGGATTTGATAGCTGCTTTCAACTACCTGAAAGGGGGTTCCAAAGAGAATGGCTCTAGACTGTTCTCAGTGGTAGCAGATGACAGAACAAGGAGTAATGGTCTCAAGTTGCAGTGGGGGAGATTTAGGTTGGATATTAGGAAAAACTTTTTCACTAGGAGGGTGGTGAAACACTGGAATGCATTACCTAGGGAGATGGTGGAATCTCCTTCCCTAGAAGTTTTTAAGGTCAGGCTTGAGAAAGCCGTGGCTGGGATGATTTAGTCGGGGATCAGTCCTGCTTTGAGGAGGGGCTTGGACTAGATGACCTCCTGAGGTCCTTTCCAACCCTGATATTCTATGATCGTTCCACCAGTCTAAGGAGTTTCCAAACGGTAGAGGAATTGTCACCTGTCTGTCCAACGTGTCTCTGACTAGAGAACAGGTCAACCCTGTAAGCAGTGGGGACCTAGCCTTGTTGACTGTTTATAAAGGTGCAAGCAGTCATATGTCCCAGGAGTTGAAGACAGTTATTGTGGTTTGAGGGTTACCCTGAATTACCTATACGAGACCTGACAAGATTATGAATCTGCCCAAGGGAAAGTAGTCTTTCGCTGTCAACAAGTCCAAATTTGCATCTATGAACTGTGTTCTCTGTACAGGGGTTAGTGTGAACTTGTTTACATTCAGTTGTCGACCCAACTCCTGGAACAGAACAAGGGCCGCTTCGTAAGAACAGTCCTTGAGTAGCCAGTCATTGAGAATAGGAAGACTAGGATTGCTTCTTATTACAGAGGTCAGAAGCCACTACTGTCAGGACTTTTGAGAACACCCTTGGAGTTGAGGAAAGGCTGACGGGAAGCACTCAGTATTGGAAATGCTCCTGGCTTATAGCAAAGCATATGTATGTCTTGTGTGATAGGTGTATGGTTATATGGAAATGGGCATCTTGTTGGTTGAGGGCTGAGAACCAATCTCCATTATTTAGTGAAGGAATTATAGCTGCCAGAGTCACCATCCTGAATTTACGAGACTTTACAAACTTGTTTAGAAGTCTTAGATCTAAGATTGGTCTCCACCCTCTGTCTCTCTTTGGAATAAGGATATACTTTGATTCCTTGCCCTTGCGAGGAGGAGGAACTGACTCTATTTCTCCTAATCAAAGGAAAGAGTTCACTTCTTGTCTCTAAAGAAACTCATGAGAGGAGTCCTTGAAGAGGAACAGGGAAGGGAGGGAGACAGGTAAAATGTATGGTGCAGCCTGATGTTATGATCTCTATGACCCACCTGTCTGTAGTGATCTGCCTCTAAGCATATTGGAAATTGACAAGTCAGTCTTCAAAGATGGTCTAATGGGTGCAGCTTTAAATCCACAGGTGTGGGAAGATTCAATCCCCCCAGCCAACCCATCAAAACTATTGCTTTGAAGACGGCTGGGAGGTCATGGAGGGCAGATGGGCAGCTCTCTTTCTCTGAAATCTGTCTCTCTTTCTGGGGGGTTTGCTGCTTATATGGAACCCAGAAAACTGAGCAAGACACAAGCTCTGGGCAGTCTGTGACTTACTAAACATTTTCTTATTTGTAGGTGTAGATATATGTCCAGGGATTGTAAAATGCCCCTAAACCCTTTAAAGCATGTGAGCACTTAACCCTGGTTTTTGAGAACAGTTTACAAAACCATGGAAAGAAAAGTTTTTCACGGTGTTCTGTATTTCTCTCAGAAATCCCAAGAGGTGCACCCATGGTGCCCTATGCATAACCACTACTATAGAGACAGACCTGACAGCAGTGTCCGCGGCATCTAAGGAAGCTTGAAGAGCAATTCTGGCCACCTATTGTCCCTCTGAGATGATGGATTGGAATTCCTCCCTATGTTCTTGTGGCCACTGGTCAACAACAGCTATGAATCCGCTATAATCTGTAAAATTATATGTGGCAGTGACCACCGGATAATTTGTGATCTTGAACTGCAAGATTGCTGATGAACAGGCCTTTCCTCCAAAGAGATCCAGTCTTTCTGGTCCATTTCATATGTCCCAGTACACTTAGAGAAATGCAGCCTACCACATTCATTTACCGCATCCACCACCAGGGAGCTAGGTGGAGGGTGGGAGAACAAAAAAAATCAGAATCCTCAGGGGAACATAATACTTCTTATCTGCACATTTACACATGAGTAGAATAGTGGCAGGTGTTTGGGCCACCATATTAGCCGGATTTCGTAGCACCTCATTGATGAGTAACGCCACCCTGGAGGGTGTTGCTGACTGCAAGATATCCAGCAGTTTGTGTTGTGAATCCTTGACCTCTTTGAAAGGAACCTGAAGAGTGTCAGCTACCCTTTTTATTAGGTTTTGACATTGCTGAAACTCATCAGCCATAGATCATGGTGGAGGCATAACCACCTTGTCTGGAGATAAGGATGAAATAGGTGTTTATTGGGTGGCCTCCTTATCTACCTTAGCTTCTTGCTCCTCAAACATCTCCTCCTGGGGGATGGGGGTGGGAGACTGATTGGGGAGGGGAGGAGAGGGCTGTACAACTCTGGCCTCCCTATGCAAATTGTTGTTGATAGGCAGCCCAGGGGTCCCAGTATGACCACTGGGGGGCCCATACAGAAGTGGAGGTGGCATGCAGGGTTGGTTCCACCACCTTAATAACTGAGCCCCATCTTTCCTATGACCTTCAGAGAATGGGTTCCTGAAGGCATATGCTGGAGAACCCTGAACAAAAATAAAGGAGACTGACTGGAAGGCCCATTCACTCTCCTCCATCTAATCCAAAGGAGGAACCCCTACAGAAAATCGTGGAGAGTCCTGCGGTACCGGAGCAAGGTAGTCGAGAGACTGGCGTCTCGGTACCGAGAGATGTTGGATTCCCACGAGGAGCAAGGATTTCAGTTAATCTGTTATTGAGAGGTCCTTAATATAGCTGAACCCCTGTGGTATCAAATAGAGGATCGGTACAGACACAGTAACTGAGGCCATGATCACTGAAGATACCACTGATGGTGGGCATATCAAAGTAGATGTCGATGTTGCTTGCTCGGTGCCGAATGCACGGGTACCGACAGCTGGACTAAATTTGACATTACCAGTGCCGAGCATCTATGCTTGCCCTCCTTGCGGGTAGAAGGTACCCAACGCCTTATCAGAGCTGTGTCTGCGAGAGGAGCAAACCAATCCTCTCACTACTTCACTAACGAACTTATAGCTTTAACTCTACTAGCAACTAACTATAAGAACTATCTTAACCACTATGAAATATTAGAAAAGCTGAGGCACGCTTAGCCTGGACAGGCGAAAGCTCCATCTCAGGCCGAGACAGTTGAGAAGGACTCAGAGGGCAGTTTGCCTGTGCTTCCCTATACAGCCTCGGTATCCCACACAAGGAGGCACAGGGAGCGTGCGGGGGTTAAGCGGACACTGTTAACTGAAACTGTCCAATCAAGAGCTCGAGCTGTGCACGTGCATCTGAAATGCACCACCCATGGGACACTACTCGAAGAAGAAGAAGAATTATTTCTTTCCACGCTGCCATTTCCCCCTCCAGCCCATTTTTCATTGAGCACTGCAAGCCAGTAAACAAACAACAGTGAAAATGATAAACAACAAAAATGAATAAAGCAACACTCTCCTTTGCCAAGGCATTTCACACGCCAACATTGGACCTAAAGGCAGAAAAATAAATTGACTAAGTCCTTCATATCGTGGGAGAACATTGTGGATGCTTTATCCATAACACATAGTACTTATCTATCACTTTAATAATGCTCTTGTGAAAATATAGTTAGTAGTGGTATTCACAGTTTGCAGCTGGAGATATTGAGTCATATGGTATGTCCTCACTGATGAGTTAACTTGGGTGCAAGTGGCCAAACTGCAAAGCCATATCAAGTTACTGGAGCTGCATTCATTTGTGCAAGGCGTTAAGACTTGTGGGATCACATTCCAGAGTACTTAGTGTTTCAATCAGCTGAGCTAGTCTGTGTGGTCCTAGTGAATTGTGGGATAACTTGTTTGTACTTCTGGACACAGGGGAGAGAGGGGGAATTATTATAGAAAGGTTCTGGAGAACTATCAGCATGCAAGTGGTTTAGCCTGCAAAGTGGAGAGGTAAAGCAGCATTTGGACTTTACCCCAAACAAGAGATCTGTGTGTGTGGATGTAGGCTGTTAGGGACAACACCCACATAAGAGCCCAGGTTAACTCTGCAGTGAAGACATACCCATAGTCAGAGGCGGATTTACAATGAAAACAGTGCCTTGGCACAGGGCCAACTACATGGGGCCCCAGGGCCAAGCAGCCCAGCACCTCTGGAACCGCTGCAAGGGCAAAAGCTGTGGGGAGAGCAGGGAGGGAGCCATTTAAGAGCCGTGCTGGAGGCGCGGTGTGCGGTGTGCTCTCCCAGGCGGTGAGCCAGGCTCCTGCTGGCTCTCGGGACTCTTGCTGCAGGCTGGTGCTGGCGGCCCCATGCGCTACAGCAGGCAGCCAGGTGAGGGGCCAGCTGCGGGCACGCTGTAGGGGAGGTGTGTGCGTTCCCCTGGTGGGGCGTCTGTCCGCACCTGTCCTGCTGCCCTGCTCCTCTGGATGCCGGGCGGCACAGGTGCAGTCCCTGGCGCACACTGCTGCTGGTGGCCCCTGGAAAAAAGCCTGGGGAAGGGAGCAGCAGGCCAGGGGGTCTCCGCTCTCACATGCTGCTGCCGCCACAGCTCCCTTTGGCAGTGAAAAGGAGCAGCGGCAGGGCAGGGATGCATCCATCAGCCAGTCAGGTAAGGTAACCCGGAGGCCGGGACTGGGACTGCCCCAGCCCCACATACATCTGGCCCACCCCTCTGCCCTCACTCCTGCACCCACCACAACCCCAGCACTGACTCCTACACCCCCCTCATACACTCCTAGCCTCCTGACCTCTCTGACTCCTGCACCCCCCGACACCCAGCCCCCTCCACACCCTGTGCCCTGACTCCTGCACCTTCCCATCCCCATCCCCACCCCTGCCCTGAGCACCAAACGGGAGCTCCTGCACCCCCCCATCCCCACCTGCACCCCTCGCACCAAACAGAAGCTGCCCCAGGTAAGCTCTCCGCACCCCAACCCTCTGCCCCAGCCCTGAGCCCCCTCCCACACCCTAACTCCTGGCCAGACCCTGCACCCCAACCCTCAGCCCGCTCCTGCAACCTAACTCCCTCCCAGACCCCACACCCCAACCCTGAGCCTCCTCCCACATCCTAACTCCTGGCCAGAGCCTGCACCCCAACGTTTTTTTTATGTTTTTTTTTTTAATAAAGCGCTCTTATCCAAAGCACTTTGCAATCGTTAGCTAACGGTACAAACAATATTTGGAAAGATCATTAAGTGGTCCGCCTCAACCCTTAGCAATTTTCAAGTGGTCTGTGAAAAAAAAACAATCAAGGTACCTCTCTTTATTTTCATTTACTTCCTATAACTTATAATACAGTAGGAGGATGAAGAAAAAAAGAATGAAAAACAGGGATGGGGGAGATAAGAGAGAATGTTCTTTTTCTTGGCTGGGTCCTGAGGGGGGGCCCCAAAAATGAAGCTGAGCACAGGGCCCCACTAACTCTAAATCCGCCACTGCCTGTAGTGACCTTGCCCAAAGCCACAGAGCAAGTCAATGGCAGAGCTAAGACTCACACTCAGGATGCCCTAACATCCAGAATTGTGCTCAGTTCCTTGTCAGACATTGCCTCTCATACTAGAAATATACTTCTAGGTGTTTTTGGTCTGATAACACCCTTGACCTGTCAGTTTCTTTTTAGAGCTTCCTTTTAATCTTAAAATGCATTGGTTTGGTTTGATTTTGCTTTAGTATTTTGTAAGGCTTCTGTCTATTTTTATTTTGAAAGTGTGAATAAACTTATTTGCTCTATAGTGGCTACAAATATGGGATATTAAAGATCCCCATGTAAGATCCTACAGATAAAATACACTAGTGCAGAGCCATCTGATTGCTTTCTCTTGAACACTCTGCTATTCCTAAAGAAGAGGAAAATAAACCCTCATATACACTGCAAACTGGCAATTTTGTTCACTTATTTTGAAGCAAGTTGACATGACCATACTACGTGTGCCAAAGACAAAAAGCTGAGTTCACAAACAGAGGGGCTAAGGTGCAAACAGGATGTAATATTAGATTCACAACACATCTAAAACTGAAAATTTTGCCATATGCTTTTCTGGCTCTGGTCCTACAAACCTGTACTATAGTTTAGAAGAATCAAAACTTTTACGAGTTGATGTTATAAAACGAGAATAACCAAAAAGTGTGCTGCGTTCAGAGTTCTGAAGTGTGATCAGTGCTAGCACTCAATTTAAGTAGCTTCTAACCTCTGCTCCTACTTTCTTAATAGCATCTTGTTCATTTCTAGTTCAATTTCTATTAATACAAGTCTGGACATCAACAAATGCTAGCTAAGTACTATCTTTTGCTATTCTGACAATAAAGAAAGGTAATACAAATTTCCTGTCTTAGTAAGAGTGAATCTATCAAGAACAGAAATCACAAGAGATGCAAGATTTACAAATACATTTCAGTGTTATTGAACACAGCAAGACATATTAGTGTACTTTCCCATTAAAGATCCTACCACCCTCTGGGCCATAAATAATATAATTCTATCCCATCAGAAACTGTAGCTTTATTCATTCTACAATATAGCACCTGATAACATAGTGTAATATATTGTAATGTAATACAAAACATTATAAAAAGAATAATCTATTAAGGTTTCTGTCATATGGCTGGGTAGTTTTATTAAGAGGTTCTAGCAACATAAACCGGGGTGACTGAGTAATTTCTTTGCCACTTGAAGCTAGAGATAAAATTGTTGTAATAAATACTTTGGATGTATAAAGTTTGTTACGGAGAAGTTAAATGAAGAAAGACTTGCTTCTTCCTGTGCCTTTGCTGGTCCACTCAGCTATACAAAATGACATTACTGAAATGGACTGAACTACTTCTGGATGGGGAGGGGGGAATCTTGGTTACAAGAGAGGCACTAGTATAATTTTTCGTAAATATCACAGATTTAAAATAGACTATCCTAAAAAATTATACTGTAATAACGGGTGCCATGGGAAAATGCACTGTCTGCTGGCACTACTATTAAGGGTGGCGAGTAAGGTCCTGTTCCACTGGTGTTTTTCATGATGTGCACATCTGTCCACCAACTGTTCTACACCTATTCCTCACAATTAACATATGCAACCGTGCAGTCATCAGATGACAATGTCTTTCAATGCACTAGCAACTTAGGCCACGTGCAAACCCCTGACCTGGCAGTAAAGGAATCTTTATTGTAATATCAGTCCATTGAGACATCCAATCATTCTACAAAGTTCTTCAGAGCAATAGCATACCATAGTTTCAGTGGACATTAATTTTGGTATTCATTACTTTCTGTGAGAGGTGAATGACTCAACACTGGAAATGGCTTTGCAATGGCATTCAGTCCCTGTATAATGCTTATTCACTGCATGGTGTATATACTATGATAGCATACTTACCCCACAGAACAAATTAAGCAATAAGACATGACAGCCAGTTCATTTGTAGGCAATTTACTCACCACCTGAGGCATGCCACAAAGGCGTAAAGCCAAAGGCTGAGTAACTTTAATTATTCAATAAATGCAATAATCATCACACTGAAATACACAGCTTTGAGTATCTTATTACTACCATGAGATAGAATTTATATTTACAAGAAACCAGGTCTGTGCATTTAGAGAGCATTATCATGAACATGACATTACTGACAGGCAAAAAACAAACCAAAAAAAACAATATAGTTCTGAGGCTATTTTGTAAAAAAAAAAAAAAAGAATAAATAAAGATTTTATCTTGCACCTTTCCTTTCCCACCCATTGCTTGTGAAACCACAAATCTGCCCACAGACTTATGGGGCAGTGTCAGTTTCTTGCAAAAAACTGTCAGTCAGTCTATTTGGAGATTTAGTGACTGACCTGCATTGTTATGTTTAATCATTTTAGAGGAGATGGTGGTTACATCTTTGTCATTCTTACCAAATACTCATTAATCAATACTGATGTGTGAAAGCAACAAAGAATTAAGTTAAAGGAGAGCTCATTCGCTTATTTTTTTTAACAGCAGCAACTCATCCTATGCTAACAAAACTGAGTGAGGACACAGATGCCTTGCAATTGGTACATTTTATTTACTTAGCTGCTTTAAGTATAATGAGAAAAACAATTACATTGGGTAATAGGTCACTGAACCTAAACAAAGTCAAAATAAAGCTCACCTTTTCAATAACAAATGTGGCAGACAGCCTTTAATTGGCATTCAGTACACTAACATTTGACTCTCCTCATAAAGCTCACGGTGACTCTTTCTGCTATGACTTGTCACCTGTCAACCCTGAATAATCCAACTACAGGCTCTTGTCCCACTACGAATAAATTGTTACACCTGGGAACATGGGCCAGGTAAGGTAGTATGTCATTATTAAGCATTGTCTACAGTGACCTGCACGCCCTAAGTGAGTGATCCAACAGGTCCCCGCTCTCATGGGAAACACTGGTTTGTGTTAGCAGGTTTGAATACAGGAAAATCATACAAGATGCAAACACAAGCATGTGTAATACAACAGATTCAGCATATTAATCACAAGATTGTATGTGCTACTATAAAACACCTAGTAGAGCATTCGGTGTCTGACAAAATCAGCTTCCCCATTTAATATGGTAGTTGAAATATCAACCATTTACTCCAGGTATCAGACACTTTGCTGACTTGCTTAACCAAGCCATAGGAACCCCCTAGCCAGCTACCTGAGCTCAACTACATTCGCTCAGAGAAGCCAATGTGGCTGAAAGATAAAGGATGAACAGAGGCACTCAGCAGTAGGAGAGACTGCCGGATCTAGTGGACCGCCACACAGAGCAAGAAATTCCTGCATTCTAATCCCACTGTTCACACCAATTCATCCTGTGGCTTTTGCCAAAGACACTTAAGTGTTCTGCTGTGATGCTTCCCCATCTGTAAAATGGTATGAATATCACTTGCCTAACTTATAGGCTGGTTGAGATAGGTAGTTGTTTGTAAAGTGCTAAGCTTTTTAAGAGCTAAAATTCACACAAAACCCTGAGATGCATGGGAGCACAGCAGGCTTATTTTATATTTGAGCAACACAATAACATTTCTCCCGCAACATGAGGTTGGTGGAAACCCAAAGTTGTTCCCGACTTTTTACAGTGAATGAGCTTTAAAAACAAACAAACAAACCTTCTTTCAAGAACCTATCTGCACTAGGCTTCATAACTTCAAAAATGTGCAAAAAAGAGAGAGAAGCACCACTGAGCACAGTGTATGAACACATGGGCAAACCACAAAGAAACAAAACCCACATCTAGATATATATCAGCAGCCTGGCCTCTGCCATTTTCATTATATGTTAGAATGGCATTGCACCAAGCCCAAAACGATAAGGAGAGAGTAAAGATGGATTCTCTGATGTGGCTGCCATTTTTATCTTGTGCTAAACTAAAACACATTAGCAAAAAACAAACACCATGCCAAAATACATTTGCTTTTCACAGTTTGTATTAGAAAACAGATGATTCCTACAGAATAACCATGATGTCTATACAACTGATATTCCTGTGTCAAAAAGCCAGCTACTTGTGTTCTCATTTTAAAAGGAAAAATGCTTATCCTCTATTCTCGCATTTTCAAATTCTTCATTGTGAATCGTGTTTCTTAAGGTTACACTCTGTTTACTCTAATTATAATAATATGTTAATGAAAAAATTAAATTAAAAGACGTGAATCACAACAGCTGAGAGACACACCAGGATATGTTTCATAGGGCTATCAATGCACACCTTCAGGAGCTGAACCAATTCCTGGTAACATATTTTTGGTTAGTTTTGTAATGCAACATTTTGTTTGAGTGTCTATGATTTTGCTTATATAAATGACATTAGCTAAACATGTACCTATTTCCCTTAATTTTGGATTATTCTTTTCAGAACGTTAATACGGCACTAGGGCACAAGTCCCGCAAGTAGGGTTGCCAACCCTCCAGGATTGTCCTGTAGTCTCCAGGAATTAAAGATTAATCTTTAATTAAATATTACGTCATGTGATAGAACCTCCAGGCAGATGTCCAACCAAAATTGGAACCCTACCTGCAACTGGATCCATATAGTTTTCAAAAGGACCTAAGCTCCAGGATAGTACAAACATGTTTACGCAATTCCATACTTAAATTGCACAGGTAATTACCAAGTTATATGAAAACTGGAAAATTTTGCCACATATTTACTAGTTAGATGTCCAAATGGTTATTTGTATGTGCAAATATCCAATTTACATGTGAGGTGGTGGTACCTGTCTATGAAAATTAGGTGTATGATTGCATATGTAAACTTCTGCCCCTCTGAAAATCTGGCCATGGAGCATTGCATTTCTGGGTGACCACTGCTTTGTTTATATGATTGTGGTCACTTGACTTTTTGCTAAGAACATACCCAAAGCATGCAACGATCTCTGAGGTACAACCTGACTGCTTACCTATATATTCTCAATGCACTTATACCTAAAACTATGCCTTTTAAAGAAAATACACTGAGACCCTAAGCTAGTTGACAGAATCCATTAAAATTATTATTGAACAATCCCTAAATTTTACACTTAAATGGCTACGGTTCCTTAGGTTTCAATTGCTGACTCTGTAAATTCTAACTTCATTCTGGTGAAATACTTTTAAAAACCCGTAGTTGTTCCTACAGTCCCAGCCTTAGCATGGCCATTAATCAGCATCACATAAATAGAGACTGTATCATAAATCAGATTGGGTCAAGCAGGTGTAAAAGGGAATCTCAGAGTACAAGACTGATTTTTTTTATTTATTTATTTTTGTATTTTCCTGTGTATCTGGAAGTGTATGCACATGTGTAAGGAGACAGACAGACAGAGAGAGTGAAAGTTCAATTCAAAGACTGAAACCTTTCATTTCATCGTAATGGCAACCAACAGCCACTTCTCATTCCATTATTTTCTAACTTCCAGCTCTTCACATGTTCCAGTGTCTGAGGCAAACACTCAGCATGAAAGTATTTAGCGTATTCAGGATATTCAGATAAATTAGACTAGCTTGCAGCTTTACTAAGTCTTTAACCTGTGGTCACAATAAGGGAACACCAACAAGAAAGCAATAAATAAGCATTACGTTGAATCTGCCTTGAATCAGATATGAGGGGGAGGAAGTAAGAATAAAACCTTCTGCAATAATTTGAAGCTAGTTCCTAGATTTTCTAACTTGACCATGAGATTTGAACTCTTCTATGTTTCCTTCCTTATTCTTCAGGGAATTTAGTGCTGGTAGCCAGAGGAAGATTAGCGGTTTGTGGGGTCCTGGGCCACAGCAAGTGGGAGCCCTTTCCCACTCCTTCTGCCTGGAGTCCTCCGCCCGCCTCCACGCTCCTGCCAGGGAGTGGGGTCAGACCACAGGGGCTTGCCCTGCCCCGCCTGCCCGACGCTGCTGCCAGGGAGTGGGGTTAGGGTGCGGAGGCTTCCCCCACCCCCCAGCAGGAGCGCCGGGCAGGTGGAGCAGGTTGGGGTGTGGGAGCGCCCGTTTTTCCAGGGGCCCCGCAATTGGCCAGGGCCCCTGGGCATGGGATTGGCGCAGTGGCTAATCTGCCACTGCTGGTAGCAGATATGAGATGGACAGCCCTGGAGAATGAAGTACTCAGAATAGAAAGTACCTGAAAAGAGACTATGCAACTATCCTTACTCTGCTCTGTGAATATGTCTTTACCCTGATATATAAGGAGCATACAGATCTAAGAGGTAGGTGGATAGTTTCACTTCCTTGCCCATTAAATCCTTGTCTTTTCTATTGATGCTGCCAAGGGATGTGAATTAGTGCCAACTAAGATGGCCATTACTGAAATGTTGACATATGTCCAGTAGGAATTGAATTGAGATCACTTAGGACTTTCAAAGAGTCCAACCACTGAACCAAACAGCTAGCAGAAGGTAGCAACTTTACGTGATTAAAAAGTAGGAATATTGACAAACTGCAGCCCTAGAGGTGAAAGGCTCTGTATTCCTTTCCAATCCCTTAAGCTGGGCAGCCTCAAAAGTTTCTAATGATCTAATAACTTAATGATCGGATTGATACCAGTCAGCTCTGTGTTCTTGGGGAACGAGGGCGCAGTATCCAGCCTGTCTGACTCATGAAACACGCCCCCTCACTCCTGCCTCTGCTTGAACCAAAAGCAATCAGAGAAAAGATTTGCAGAGAGCAACGAAGGGCAGATTGGAGACACAGCTAGACCCCTGCTGAGTAGGCAAAGGCAACTCCCCTAGACCCAAAGATGGGACAGGGAGACATCTCCATTAGCATACAGAATAGAGAACAGAGATTCCCATGCGAGAACCACACTGAACTCTGGGACCAGAAAAGCCGGGAAGCACTGCATCATGGGGATCTCTGCTCCAGATGTTAATGAACCTATGCCTGCACACACCCAGCTCAGCAGTTATCAGACCAATTCTAGTAATGGATCCTTGATTGATATCCAAAATACTGAAGCAGCCTAATTTCATTGTGAGCTCCCTGGAAGAAGCACCACCCATAGCCAAGAGTGATCAGCTCCTATTGTCTAGCTTAAAGAAAACCCTGGAGTCATCAGTTTACCCATAAACAAATCCAGTGTTCTCCCTTGAACCATTTTTTCCCCGGACAAAACCCCCTGCCTATGTTCAAGTAAGTATTCTGATGCTTGGATCCAAACTATGCACCAGTTCCACTGGGACTCCAACTTCTCCTGACTGATCATGCTGGGGGCTCTACCTGTCTCCAGCACTCAGGACCCTGAGCTACCACCATCACCTGGGAACCCCGACCAGTTCAAGCCTCATGGAGTGGGTGAGATCCCTCCCTCTCTCTCTCTCTCACTCTGTTTTCTTTTCTACCTCAGGTATTAACCTTTAATAATGTAACTGTTATGTTGGTTTAGGCTCTCCTTGTGTAGTTATTATTATTCAATAAATAACTTTTATGGTTAAGCTGGTTGCTTCTGTCTCTCTCTGAACTTTACTCTTCTGTGTTTTTAGATTCCCCATTCACTCTGCAGCAATGCTTCTTTTCCCTAAGCTAAAGATCCCTGTAGCACCCAAAATACTGTGGGGTTTGCTTATCAAGTGGGTTACTACCAGTATAAGTGTAACGTGGAAGGGGGGATAGGGACATGCTGAACCTGTGGCATATAAGGGGGCAGCTTGAAAGTGCTGCTTGACCCAGCCCACTGAGTCCCGGAACATATGAGGGGGTCAGCTTGAGAGTGCTGATTGACCTGGTCCACTCAGACTTGCTCTGTTAGTGTGTGTGTGTTCATCTGATTCTGGGCTGGAGAAACCCAGCCCTGGGGAACCTAGATCCTGCAGGATAGCTCCACTGGGAGGGGACTTGCAGAAGGGAGAAGTAGAGCTCCACATAAATACACAAGTGACACAAGCAATGCATTGATAGAATTACAGAATCCTCCCCCCTAGAAGAGTAACCCTAATAAATGAGTGTACCCCAAAATAATGGGCACATCTGGTAACAGGATAGTTACAAACCAAACTAAATCTGCTTTGACCCACGTAGAGTGTGAAATGAATGCCCCTCAGAGTACTGAGAAGCAGATAGTAGTTTAATGGGAAACATGCACTACTTGATATTTAAGGGATTCACGCATTCTTAATATTGTGCTTTCTGATGAGTTATTTAGTTGACATTCAGTGTTGCTATAACTGTATCTAGCATTTCCCCCCTCCATCTTATTTCCTGTTACATGACAAGCTCCCTGTCTTCCAACTGTGTGTATAATTTGTATTATAATTCAATGATTTTTTTCACAAGCCAAAAAGATTTTCAGCAAGCTCCAAAACATGTGTGTCAAGCTAGCACCTTTCCCGATCTCCTTTAAAAACACCTTCCACATGCTAAGTAAAGTCCAAACTCACATTTACTATCTAACAGTAAGACAACAATTTAGCTCAAGCTTTCACCACAGGCTTGGCTGCTGCTCAGATCCCTTCCTCGGGTCTGCTCAGGCCACACCTTAGATCTTTTCCTTAGGAAAAATACACACCTACATTATTATATTCTTGTGGGTTAACAGCGCACCTGCCTCAAGGATTTAGAACCCTCTAACCCTTTTGTAGTCGGATCGATGGGTGTCTGTTCCAGGCAAACAATGCCAGCCTCCTACAGTATGTTTATTTAAAAGCATATCCAAAGAACTAGAAGTGGTGGGTGCAACACTAAAACAAGTGCACCAGGAAATAATAATATGAGACTGAAGACAGAGCTCCATAAATAAATGCACAGCTCAGCTCCCAAAATAGCTTGCATGACTGAACTAATCTCTCCCTCAGGAGGGTCACAGCCCAATGGCAATGCATTTGGAATCTAAACTGAAGCCAAAAAAAGAAAAACAAAAAAAAGACTGGAAGCAGTATTTAAATGGACACATTTCAAAGCTCTGTTTCCTACCAGTATTCCAACTGTAGCATGGATAGGGAGGCATAATAATCATGCTGAATAAGAACATTAATTACGTCTTAAAAAGGGATCATCTCTGAATTCTTCCCATAAACCCAGTGCACAATGAAGGGGAATAATATAGCTCCGTATGGAAACAAAGACATATTTTTTTCCCCACCCCAATTTGGGATGTCGCTTACATGACAGACTGCTCTGCACATCTCTCCCCACTCCCAGACTATTTTTCCTTTTGGCATCTACCACTGCTCCAACTTATTGTGCTTCTGACTGGGAGAGCAAGCTACAGTAAACAGACCTTTCTTTAACCAACATAGAATGCTATGCTATGAATCAACAAAGACACATTGCCAGAGCTATTACTATAGTCTTCTTTGTCTCAAAGTCTCACTTGTTTGCCTCCAGTATGCACGGGACCTCAGCTGCCTTAATCCTCCATATGCCCCTCACCCCGTTACATTGCAAGATGCCAATTCTTCATGCAAAAAGGCTGTCTGTGCACGTATGGCATTTTTTATAATTATGTATCCAATCTACCAGCTGTCAAACTCTACTTGACATTTTCAGTAGTGTCTTCAGTATAATCTATATCTATTTAAGTTCTTTCACTCTCTGCTATCCTTGCTTATTTTACATTTTATGAAAGCAGTTTCACTGTATACTCCTAACATAAAGCACTGTCCCTTTTTGTAGAAATCTATAGCAGTGGTTCCCAAACTTGTTCTGCCGCTTGTGCAGGGAAAGCCCCTGGCAGGCCAGGCCAGTTTGTTACCTGCTGCGTCCACAGGTTCAGCTGATCGCGGCTCCCAGTGGCCGCAGTTCGCTGCTCCAGGCCAATGGGAGCTGCTGGAAGCGGTGGCCAGTATGTCCCTCGGCCCGCACCACTTCCAGCAGCTCCCATTGGCCTGGAGCAGCGAACTGCGGCCACTGGGAGATGCGATCGGCCAAACCTGCAGACACAGCAGGTAAACAAACCGGCTCAGCCCAGCAGGGGCTTTCCCTGAACAAGCGGCGGAACAAGTTTGGGAACCACTGATCTATAGTATCCTTGGATAAGAAATAGAAAATATGGTAGCAGTACGTTCTCAATTACATGAGGAGGATAAATTACATACCATGCATTGACCCTCTTATAGATCATATAAATGTATTGAATCTGTAATCTGGGAGGCAGAGAACTAAAACAGTTCCCCATCTCCACAGGCATTTTAGTATCATTTTGGACTAATACCCACTATAAAAAAAGACTAAGGACATGACTACACTAGCGAGCTTACAGCAGAACAACTGTACCAATGCAACTCCATCACTGTAAGATCGCACATATAGCCAGCCACTATATGCCAGCGGGAGAAAACTCTCCCGTCGACATAGTAAAACCATCTCAATGAGCAGCAGTAGCTACATCGGCAGCTATGCCAGCGGGAGACAAAAGACAACTCTTTCTTAGTTTGAAAATCATATGGAATTAAATTGGTTAAAAAATGAATTTATTAAAGCCTGGACAGTTTTTTCAGATTTTTATCTCCAGTTACTTAATGAGTGGAGAGAGGTGGTGTCCCCCAAGTATCTTTACTGGGCCCAGTCCTATTTAACATATTTATAAACAATCTGAAAAAGGGGTAAACAGTGAGGTGGTAAAATTTGCAGATGATCTAAAACTACTCAAGATAGTTAAGCCCCAGGCAGACTGTGAAGAGCTACAAAAGGATCTCTCAAAGAACTGGGTGATGGCAACAAAATGGCAGATGAAATTTAATGTTAATAAATGCAAAGTAATGCACATTGGAAAACATAATCCTAACTATACATATACAATGATGGGGTCTAAATTAGCTGTTTCCACTCAAGAAAGAGATCTTGGAGTCATTGTGGATAGTTCTCTGAAATCATCCACTCAATGTGCAGCGGCAGTCAAAAAAGCGAACAGAATGTTGGGAATCATCAAGGAAGGGGTAGATAATAAGACAGAAAATATCATGTTGCCTCTATATAAATCCATGGTACGCCCACAGCTTGAATACTGTGTGCAGACATGGTCGCCCCATCTCAAAAAAGATATACTGGAATTGAAAAAGGTTCAGAATAGGGCAACAAAAATCATTAGGAGTATAGAATGCCTTCCGTATGAGAAGAGATTAATAAGACTGGGACTTTTCAGCTTGGAAAAGAGGCGACTAAGAGGGGATATGATAGAGGTCTATAAAATCATGAGTGGTATAGAGAAAGTAAATAAGGAAGTGTTATTTACTCCTTCTCATAATACAAGAACAAGGGGCCACCAAATGAAATTAATAGGTAGCAGGTTTAAAACAAACACAAGAAAGTATTATTTTTCACGCAATGTACTGTCAACCTCTGGAACTCCTTGCCAGAGGGTGTTGTGAAGGTCAATATTATAACGGAGTTCAAAAGGGAGCTAGATAGATTCATGGAAGATAGGTCCATCAATGGCTATTAGCCAGGATTGGCAGGAATGGTGTTTTTTACTTCTGTTTGCCAGAAGGTGGGATTGGGTGGCAGGGCATGGATCACTTGATGATAACCTGTCTGTTCATTCCCTTTGGGGCACCTGCCATTGGCCACTGTCAGAGAACAGGATACTGGGCTTGATGGACCTTTGGTCTGACCCAGTATGGCCGTTCTTATGTTCTTATACTCCTAATGTGTAGTTATTTTAAATACGTATTATATTTCTTATATGTCAATAATTAATTGTAAACTGCCTGATGCTTTCAGCTACCCATGACTATACTGATCACAGTCAGCTTCTTTCCAGTACCATTTGGTGAAGGGTCTGGAACCCATTTCACTCTTGCCCCAGCGGGTACTTCATCTTATTCCACTTCCCTTGGACCATGTCAGTTTCCTTCTCTCAGGAGATGCCCAATGGTAGTTGCCCCAATTTAATAAAATTTCTATTATGAAAAATATAAACAATGTTTATTTGGCATAAGGTAGAAGATAAAAAGTAAAATGACAAAAAAAATGTGAAGCAAGATGGCTGAAACTAGTCATGATGGAAGGCATAACAAGCGAGGTTCTCAGTTTAGTTAAACAGAACACTGGTAAAATTAACACAAGATCTTACATTTTACAGAATAGCAGGAAGGCGGTGGGGGTGGGGATGCAGAAAGACAGTCTCCCCCTTTCCCTAACCAGCATAGTTCCAGTATGTCTCTCTGGAAGTCAGAACATAAATTCTCATAATGTTGTTTTTCCTCCTTTTGGAAATATGGATAAATCTCATTTGTCTTATGCAGGCTACGGAACCTATGATGGCACAGCTATGCCAGCCTACTCCCTAGTGTAGACACAGAGTATGCCAACAGAAGGAGTTTTTCTGCTGGTGTGAGATCCCGCCTCCCCAAACAACATTAGTTGTATCAATAGAAGATAGCAGTGACAACCCTGAGGTTTTTGTTAACATAGCTATGGCAGTCAGGGGTGTGTTTTTCAAATTTTAGGTGTCGACCAAGCCTCAATTGGGTTCAACTGGACTTCATGTATAAATACACTGAGCAAAAATTAACCCATACTCTTTTCCCCTTAATAGAAAATTTCCCCAGTTTTCCACCATTATTTGAGTCAATGACTCAATATACTGTAAAACAAAGTATTTCTTTCTAAACAGCTGCTGTAACAAGTGGTTCATACTGAGGTTAGCTTCTGCCCCCTTACATCCCACCATTGTTCTAGTGTTTACCAGAATACTGATTTGCATTTAATAAGAGGTTTTCTTTTCACTGCCTAACTTTGAAACTTGAATGTTAGAAATATCAACTTATTATTATCATTTTCCTTCACACCTTTTGAAAGACAATGTCTTATCACATCCTTACTACCCAGTCACAGCACTCATTTTTTACAAACATCCAATAACAGGTTCAAATAATAACTTATTGGAAACTAAATATTAACACTATTATAGAACAACAAAATCATTTAGTGGTAACCATTAAACTAACTACGGCCTTTTAAAAATCCTAACAAACAAGCATGTAAACATGTGCAACAGGTAAAAAACGAACAAAACACTACCTGTTGGCAATTTTACAACTGTCTGGTGAATTACATTAAGAGGCACTGTCTTTTCAGTGTTTGGGTTTCATTCTTTACATTCAAGGCAGGAATTAACCTCCAGCACTATGATAAAATTTGTGAGGCTTTTTTTTTTGTTTAGATTACTTGAAGGGGATTATCTCTTTCTCTATTTTATATACAAAAACAGACTGGCATGCATGCCTAGAGAGAAAAGTGCATCCTTGACTATACTGGGGGGAAACTACAAATCGGTCCCCTAAGTTAGAAAAATAAAAATAAAATGGAGGCTACGTAACTCACCAAAACATCAATTTTAAAAAAAAATCAACTTACACTGCAAGAGTGTAATTACGACTTATCAGGTTACTCACCTGCCTACCTCTCTGTAACCAAAGAATCAAGGCTTGCTTTTCAGCAGTGGTGAAACAATTATTCATTTCAACTAGTTATTTAATTGAAAAAGTAGCAGATGTGGTACTGAACAGCCACAAGCATTTTACAGTTTTCAATCCTATAGGTTTCCTCCTTGTCTTTTCTTCCTTTTCTCCTCATTTTTGCCCCCCCAACTGGAAAAGAGCGGGCAAAAGAGAGAGAGAGATCGAGCATACACAAATGGGAAAAACCAAACCCAATTTTTGTTTTGTTTTTTAAACTGAAGCAAAAACGTTATTTTATGTGAAACTAAATAGGGTTTTTTTGTTCAATTTTGTCTCAAAAATGGGACAATTTTAAAAAGAAATGAAAATTTCCCTTGAAAATTTGTGTTTTAGTAGAGAAACTAAAATTTTTACCTGTTCCATATAACATAAGCCACCTAAGAGAATTACATTTTTAATTATTCAAAATGTTAAGCTGTATCATTCTTTGAAATGTGGTTCTGCTTCAAACAATGACTTTATTAGGGATCCACGTTTAATCTCAATGGCTTTCCACCAAATTTGGTCAGCTTACAAGCTACCAGCCTGCAAACTCAACAGCGGATCTGAAAGTCCAGCTGTTTTTTTTTCCTGTCATGCATCACCACTAATAATAAAGATTCTGTAGGTCAAATTCTACTCTCACCACACTTGTTGAAACTCCACTGACAATGCACAGATACACACAATGTAGCATTGGTCCCAGGATATTAGATAGACTAGGTGGATGAGGTAATATCGTCTATTGGACCAACTTCTGTTCGTGAGAGAGAAAAGCTTTTGAACTATATGTGGCTTGAAAACTTCTCTCTCACCAATAGAAGTTGGTCCAATAAATGATATTACCTCATCCACCTTGTCTCTCTAATGCACAGATATGGCACAGCAAAATTTGGCTCTGTACTTGGAACTGAGTTAATAATTTAGTTGATTTGTGAGCCAGAACAGAATCTAGCTCATACATCACATACACACATCAAAAAGGTGTAAACACTAAATTGACAGGAAACTCACCAAATTTGATTCAGTATACAGCGTGAACTGACCCACTATTAATCTAAATAGTTTAGGATTTCATAGTCATGAAACAGGATGTTTCTGCCAATTGCATTTTTTGTACTTCATGTTGTCCTCAAAGCTGCTTGAATCCTTGCTTGTTCACATTTTCATTATCTCTGATTTAATTTCACACAGGGATAAAGGCTGGAATTATTAGACTGCCACTATTTCCAAGTTGCCAAGAATTGCACCTGCAAGTTGGTATTCTGGCACCCTCCCATACTCTGCAATTGTCTGCTGACATAACACCCAAGTTATTTCATGTTTACTGTACATAACCAGTGTTACCAAGGGAGGAAATTCCAAGGCCAAGGTTTAACCTACCACAGTTGCAAGAACCCGCCAAAGAAAGAACATTTTTTTAAGCAGATGTTTTACATTGAACGTGTTTCCCTGAAAAGAGTTGCAATAGTCTTGAAAAATGTTTAACTCAAAGACCTATAACCCCTTGAGAGAATTTCTGTAAGGGTAAGCCATGCAAGGCTTCACGAGAAAGCCTTTTGATCTTAAGCATCGGAAACCCCAGTTTAAAAACAACAGTCTGCTAACTGCTTCTTAACCTGCAGTGGCCACAAATGAAAACTTGGGCTGACGCTCAAAAAAAGTGCCACTCCTCAGTAGTAGAGTACCAAACTTCATGCAACATTTACAGTAGGTTCTGAACCAAAAGAACATTTCGGAAAATCAAAATGACCTTTTAAAATAATCAGTACATTTCCAAAAACTTTCATTTGCCTCTCTCTCAAAATGTGCAGCCTACATAATAACACAATGGACAAAAAAGAGAGAAAGAAAAGTTGACACAGCACATCAGTATGAACGGTCAGTCTGAAATGCTGGCGATAAATACAAAATACCCCTGCATTTCTTAGGGGTTGTGAAGTAAACTGTCTCATCCATAGATCTTTATTCTGCTCTCTTTCCTTTAAAATTCAGGTTTTTTCCAAGGGCTTGTCTACACTTAAAATGCTACAGCAGCACCACTGTAGCACTTCAGTGTAGACACCACGTATGCTGATTGAAGGGGTTCTCCCTTCAGCATAGGTAATCCACTTCCCCAAGAGGTGGTAGCTAAATTGATGGAAGAATTCTTCCATCAACCTAGCCCTATCTACACCGGGGGAAGAAGAGGGGGTAGGTCGGCGTAACTACATTGCTCAGAGATGTAGACTTTTCATAACCTGCAATGACGGTACCTGGGTTGACCTAACTTCTTTGTGTGGACCAGACCCAAGACACAGCTGTTCTGGATTCAAACAGACTTATTATTAATTAAACCATAAAAAGCCAGCTAATTTTTCCTCATGTACTTTTATGGAAAATAAATTGCATAATTAGACTATTTCCTTCCTAAAATACAATTAACAAGATCGAGAGAGGAATCCTCTCCAGTGACTGACGCTAAATTAACCCCTAACTAAACCCTATGGATTTTACTGAACTAAACATAACAGCACCCAGCAACATTACTTTACTGTCATAAATTCTGCTTTAAAATATCCTCTTCTTTAGAAAAGATTAATCTTGAATTTGAGACTGAGGTTCTCTCTTATGACCAAGTTATTTTCAGTATTCAGTTTAAAACAACTACACTAACCTATCAGAGAGAACTCCAGCCCTTTCCTTTCCCTTTTAAAGGAGATAGGCCAGATTCTCAGTTAATATAAATCAAGGTAGCCCCCTGGGAGCTATGCTGATGTATGCCTCCTGAGAATCTGGAGAGTGGGAGGGGGAGATTAGGTTCTATGGCACACTTCATAGTATATGACATATATTTGCACAAAATAGAAGAATATGCAGAAAAATATGTTTCTAAAAAAAGGCAAACAAAGCATCTGATTGATTATATCTTGTGCTTTAAATCAGATGGTCTCTTTGGGGTGTGATGGGGAGGAATGAATGCATCACAAAATGCTGAAAAGCCACCACTATCTTTCTCAAAAAATTGTTTACAAAGACAAAGGAAGGGTGAACATTGTCAACTGATATCTTCCTCCTCCCACCCTTTACACCTCTCAGACCTACATCAATATCTTAATCCTTTTGTCCTTGATAGACAGCCAATAGCACCACAGAAATGAGAGAATGTCTCCTATACAGGCACTGTCAATGAACTCAATTGGGCAGCTGTATGTGGAGGTCACCATCACAAATTCAGTCTTGGAAATAAATTAGAAAAAAAAACGTTTCCAGATGAGAGGGTTTTTTGAGACTTGAAGTAATCCAAGTTTATTTGGGGCCAGTATTGTATCCTGCAAGTTCCCCACGTATAATTAAGGCCTTTTCCATATTAGAATTGAAGATGTTCTAGCTGCAATTACATTATAAACAACACTGTTTAAACATGATAGCAGCAAACATGCTTTCAACCTTACAATTGGTCAGAGACTTGCAAGCAGTTTGAAGCCACACCATTTTATTTATTTTGATTTCTAACACTAAAAGGCACCCATCCAAAAGCTCTGGGTGTCCTGACATTACTTTAAAATAAGTTACAAATTTCATAATACAGTAAAACGTCAATTAGCCTCATCCCTGAACAAAACCAAGCTATAATCAAACAACAACAAAGCAAACCAATCTCTCATTATGCCTCAGATCCTCCCCTGTCCTTTCTAGCCCCGACCCTCCAAAAGCCTGGAAAAACAGATGGCCCTTCCAGTGTGCTCTGAAGGTCAACAGACTCACCATGTCTCTGAATAAAGAAAAGGTATACAATTTCTTTTATAGTGTTCCCAGATTAGGGAATAGGAGAACACCAGAAAAGCAGACAAAGAATGCTACAGCTAGAAGATATATAAGCATTTTTACTGTGTTAAATAACCGAGATACCCAAGGAAAAAAGAATAAAGCAGTGAGCTTTTATTAATGCTATGAATTACAAATAATGAGTGAAAAGGAGATTAATTTAAAATCTTACATTACGATCCATAAAATGAGGAGGTGGCTTGATAACTCAGGGGATTGGTAATGGATAAGACTGTTTATTTGTCATGGCTGTCATAATTTATGAATTCATGATTTTCCTTCTTTGTAAAACGTGCCAATGTCTTTTGCGGGCAAGTAAGTGAGCGAGTGTACAGGTGAACGATTTTCTCCTGAGTCTGTTGGCTGGGTTCTGAACTCAGTTAGAACAGTGTAAACATGGCGAGTACACTGATTACAAATTAAGCTATTCCAGATGTTCACTGGTGTACCTGAGGTCCAAATTCACCTCTGTAAATACGAATAATGTACATAATCTTATGCTGAAAAGTGACTACTAATGACGTTATGGAGTGTCTCACTGATTCCAAAGCAAATTTGTTCAATTTACAAGTAAAAACATATTCTTCCCATTTGCCAACCCTGTCAATTAAACCTGGGATCTGACAGTCAAGTGTGAAGTTTCCTTCTCCTTAATTAGCACCTATAATTTTTTTTTTTTGCAGGATTTATTCTTGCCCTCAGTTGCACCTGTTAAATACCATCATCTTCATATTATACCATGAATTACACCTGTATAATCCCATTATATTCAGCAGGGTCGCAGAGCTGTTATTGAGGGCAGAATTTGGCCCAGTACTGGATTTTGGTTAAGAATTCTTTTTATGAGACAAGAGAATGAATAGAACCCAGCTCACTCTCCCACAGCAGCTAACGAGAATAAAGCGTAGGTGTTAGTCACTAAATTAAGCAGATACGCACACGGAAGAGATCTGTTGAGTAAAAAGGCACCCTTTTTACATAGTGACTCAGAGTACAACATACTTGAAAAGAACAGCTGACCGAACTGCACAATAAGTGAAAATCATACAGGGACACAAAAGTCAAGGGCAGTGGATTTTCCATTGGTTTCAAACCCTGGATTAACAAGGCAGTACAGAACCACCAGGCTAATGAAAGGAAATGGCAACAAATAGTACCTATAGCTGTAAGATAACAGCCTATTTTTAAAAAAACAAAGGTTAGATAAAGCTTGACCACAATCTGTTGCCAGGGCTCTCAATCCAGAACCTTTCATAAGTAACAAAGAAACTTCATCTAAAAGAATGTCCATTCACACGCTGTTCAGCACTTAAGAATATCCTCCCTGAGCATTACTGGTAAAATTAGTGTCTGTGTTGGAGCTATGAACCACAGTGCATCTGGGTCATTCAACCCATTCAGTCTCCCCCAACCCACCAAACCCAACGTCAACTGGCGCTCCCAAGCAGTTGTGGTGAATAGCGTGTATGGTAGCTGTGGAGACAAGAGACAATCTTTCTCCTGATGAATAAGTCCTAGAGAATTTAAAAAGCATAAGGTTTTTATGTTTGTTTTTTTAAATACCATCCTATATAAGTTAGTAGAGAATTATATCCAAGTGATAGTATTAGGGCAGACATTCAAATGAGTGGTCATCACCCAGGGGGATCATGCTACAGAATTCTATTAAAAACGAATTTGTATTAAAAACAAACAAACAGAGAGGTTATCGTTCTCTATTAAATTAATGAGGTTAAGAAAAATTGCTACCTAATCCTACCATATCCTATTTTTCCATAAGGGTCAGAATGTGCACAGAACACTGCAACTGCAGAGTCCAGTTCTGGCCAACCTGATACACCCCAGTCAGGACCACTATAGTGTAGTATGGCTAGTTTACTGTTCAGCTTTAAGAAAAATCAGATGGAAGTATACAGAAACTTGAAGATACTGGGCCAAATCCTGCTCATCTTACTCATTCAGGAAGCCGCAGCATGTAAAGTGTCTGGGATTCTGGAACATGCTAGGTGGTTTTAATAGATTTTCTGGTGTAAATCAGGAGTAATGCCATTGTTGTCAATAGAGGAACACCAGTGTACAGGAAAGCAGCATCTGGCCTAGTTTGTAATACCGTCTTTGCCTTGCAAATTATTTTATTGGACTAGTTTGGTAGCAAAACATTTATTTCCTGGATTTTGAATGTAACTGAACCTAGAAAAAGATTCTCCACCAGCTTTTTCAGGCCTCAGACTGTTTGGCCACCACCACTGTCAGTGATATCGCCACACTCTGGGATAGGGTAGTGTACCTACTGGTACAGAGTTCTCAGTGGAACAAGACAGCATGGTGGTTGGCCCAGAAAATACAAGTGGCTGGTTTTTGGTTTTGATGGTGAGAGATTTGTTTTTGTTTATCAATTGCTCAGTAATGGGAAAGCAGAATATGAGAAAACTAGACAACTAAAACTGCACAATATTTTGAATACAAGCTTACCATACTGTAACATTTTTACAGTAGGTCAAAATGGGGCCTAAAACATTCACTGTCTGTCTTTAACATTTATACTGTGTAACAAAAATACCAAAGACCTCTCAGAAAGCAGCATGACCTGAAATCATTTCAATGGTTTAATACTTTTGATTAAATAGCACATCAGTATAATAATATCATAAATGTATATTGTTAAATCAACCTTAGATTTAATTTAGGCTAGACGGATTCTATGTGCATTATGGTAACATCACAAAGTGCTTTTTTCAGTAAATATGATAAAAATGAGATCAAGATGGGAATTTTTCTTTAACAGTTATAACTATTTTTTCATCTTTCATTTTTTCATGGAATTGACAGCTGGTGTATTGACAATGAGATATTTTACTCATCTTAAAGCACATGTGGAACCCAACCCATCAATTTGTTTTTAACATACAAAAAGATATGAAGATATGAACAATAATAAATTATTTTTATTGGTATAACCGCTGTGCCTAGGAGTCCTAGCCACAGACCGGGACCCCATTGTGCTAGGCACGGTACGAACACAGCACAAAAAGCCGGTCCTGCCCCAAAGAGCATCTTACAATTTAAATATAAGACCAGAGATAACAGAGGGTTATAGACAGATGGGGAAATGCAAGGTAACAAGAAGACAATATTGGTCAGCATGGTAGGCAATGATCTGAGTGCACTAGCGGCTTAACCACTGTTAAGTTTATTATAGGCATCACGGCAGAGGAGATTTTTAAGGAGGGATTTGAAGGAGGACAATGAAGTAGCTTTGTGGATGTTTAAGGAGGAGCTCCTCAGCTCTACTGAAAAAATGACTTTTGTGATAGACCCAGGTCAGTTGGGTACAGCAGAGTAGCAGAAAGCAGATCTACTGGCCACTGGATTAACCGTTTTCTATTCCCTGACTGACCAGAGCAGGGGCTGCTCCTGGCTAATGTGACCACCTGACTCTAATTAAGGCCCCCTCTGATAATATAAAAAGGCTCACTCCACTCAGGCAAAGAGAAGCCAGAGGAGACGAAGTGTGGCTGAATGGCTGGTTAATGAATACCCTCAAGCCTTTAGTAAGGGAGCCCTGAGGTAAGGGTGAAGAAGGGAGAAGCAGGAGAACTGTGGGGAAGTGGCCCAGGGAAATGTAGAGACTCTGGCAGTAAAAGGTTGGCTGCCAACAGCTGCTACCATAAGGGTCCCTGGGCTGGAACCTGTAGTAGAGGGTGGGCCCGGGTTCCCCCCAACCCATCACTACAGAAACACCTCCTGGGAGGGGAAAACAGGCCCCTGTCAGGACAGGAGGCTAAACTGTAGGAGCAACAGAGTCTGTGGGAATTCTCTCACGAACCTCCATTGCTGGCTTATGATGAAAAGGGCTCAGTAGACTGTATCCCTGGCCCTAGAGAGAGAAGAGCTAAGCAGTAAGCCTCTGAAGCTAGCATAAACCGCCTGGAAGTGCGGGACCCATGGGGACAAGGTCGGAGCTCTGCCACACTTTGTAAACATGGCTCCTGCTTACACAACTTGTCTTAGATTCACATCAGGTGACCTTACTGGCAAAGTCTTTCTACTACCTTTCACGCCTTTTACCACTGGAGTAGAAGAATTTTTCTGGAGGAAACGCATCATATTAGAGAACATATTAATTGGCATGATGTCAAACATAAGTTTGAGTCAGTATTGACGAGGACAGGTGTGTTGAAAAATGCCTACGGTTAATGAGGAACAGCTTTTTCATTTTTACCCCTAACTGTCTTTGTCTACACTAAGGGCAAAATTATGTTGAACACTGTCAGTTACAATTTGACAGGTTTCAGAGTAACAGCCGTGTTAGTCTGTATTCGCAAAAAGAAAAGGAGTACTTGTGGCACCTTAGAGACTAACCAATTTATTAGAGCATAAGCTTTCGTGAGCTACAGCTCACTTCATCAGATGCATATCGTGGAAACTGCAGCAGACTTTACATATACACAGAGAATATGTGTTTTCTAACACCTATTAATTGCAAACTGAGTATATTTCATCTGGAAATCACCCACATGAAATATCACCCACATGGCCCACTCTGCCATTTTTCAGAGTAGAAATGAGATTTTAAATATTTGTTTTATATTTTTAATTGTACTAAAGTGAGTTTTCAGTAAACTTCCAAGATTCCATCTTATGAGAAAAGAACAGCACACCCTGCTTACTGGCACATTACCAAAGCTGGCCCGAGGATTTGGCCCTATCCAAACTAAGAGAGTAGGGCTCTGAACAGATTTCTGTGACAGTCTCATCTAGAGGTATGAGGCAGGGCATTGCACCTGTTTCTACTTGAAGAAGGAACGTGAGCCCCATGTAGCCAGCTCCTGTGTCCACAACACAAATTACTAGAGCTGGTTGAAATATGGTAGCTATTTCCCACAAAGATTTAAACGTGAAAATTTTAGTTTTGTTTTTAAATCTTTTTTCCTACTTCCCCTCCCACTCTCTTTTTCAATGGAAAAGAGGGAGGAGAGGTTAAAAAAACCACACACACACAAATAAAATATTTTATTCCAGCTGACAAATTTTTTTCATTTTGCTAAAAAAAAAATAAATGCATTTTTAATCCCTTTAAAAGAAACCATTTTTCCATTAAAAAGTTTTTGACCACCTCTCCAAAATATA
Source organism: Lepidochelys olivacea (assembly GCF_965140295.1). NCBI lineage: Eukaryota > Metazoa > Chordata > Testudines > Cheloniidae > Lepidochelys > Lepidochelys olivacea. The sequence goes on along the minus strand of NC_140411.1, from coordinate 133,966,135 downwards.
TTTAGGGTTTGATTCACCAGAGTGTTTCTCCTGTCTGATGCTGGTACAAGTCCACTGACAGCAGTTTTCAAAACTCAGTCCCTAGGCTGGTATCCAGGTTGGCAGTGGCAGAAACAGCAGCACGCTTCATCCTTGGGTAAGGGAAATAGCCATATTAACGCTCTAGTATGTTCCCAGCTGATCCACAACATAGCATGGATGGAGTCACCAGAATTTTAACATAGACCTCTCCCATAACAGCTCCACTGCTGTAAGGTTCAACAGTACGTGTAATCAAAAAAGAGGGGGCCAGAGTCTTTTTCTCTGAAGCTTCCCATTACAAAATAAAAGAGGGGACACTACCTTCCATTTTCAACTGCTCAAGCATCATCACAGGGTGTGTAATCTGGAAGATAGTGGCAGCGCTTCCAGAAAAGATTACTGACTGACTAAATTGAAGAGGTGGTGAGGAGGAGGGGGGGAAAGCCCACATGAGGGAAGAAATGAACCCTTACACCAGTACGTTGAAATAAGCTCTTAGAAACCCATGTACGTCAATGTCGCAATATTGACATTGCCAGTAGCAACTCCAAAGACAAAACCTACTGTGATTTTTTTCCCCCCAAGATTTTAAAAATGGTAAAGGATGGTTGGTCTTCTGATTAAGTTAAAGGACTAGGAGTCGGGAGTTCTGGGTTCTGTTCCTGGCTCTGATTAAAAACTTCTTCTGGGACACTGCATAAATGACAGCCCCCTCTCTGCCTCAGTTTCCCCATCAATAAAACTGGAATAAGGACCTCCTTCATGGGGATGTTTGGCATCTTAATTCATTAAAGCATTTTGAGATTCTCTGATAGAAGGTGCAAAGCACGGCAAAGCAATAGTGCAACCTGTTAACTATTTTCTTTGTGTTATCCCATTATTGTGTGAGAATGTATGAAGAACAGTTTAGAGTTTCTCAGCTTTTTGTTCACCAAGAATTAGGAATGCTGTCTTTGACAGATCACATGTGCATTAATATGGAAAACTTCTTGGCCTAGACATACTTCATTGTACCTGTAGTATGTAGTTCTATATTGTGTCACCTCACACCTGCTTATATGATGCTACATTGTTCATGTTTGTTTCGCACTGAGTAAAGTTCTTTTCAAGAAGTAAGGCACACTATATTTTTGTAAAATATTTAAGTACTATAAATGGTTGAATTCATTTATTATGCTACTAGTATTTTAGATTAAAATACAAAATTCAGAGTCTCAATCTATTATGAAAGAGAGGTTTCCAAAGAGTATTTATGACATCTCTGGAATTGCTCCGCTTCCGCCTACATTCACAACAAGCCATCCTTCAAACAGCTCAGCTGGAATCATTGTGCTGAATGGTAAATCTTAGAGGACTAAGTCATGCAGCTACCTGGAAAGAAGAAGAATCCTTCATATTGTATTTATAAATGCTAAATGGCCCGGCAAACTACTCTGAGATTTCTCATGCTCAGCTCCTCATTTTCTCTTGCATGGTCATCTGTAGGACAGCTCTGGAAAACAAGGCAGCCATTTTCTCTTAAGCTGTTACACTCAGCAAACCAGATTGAAGTGCTTGATAAGCCGCTGTTCTCTTCCGAGCCTGCAGCAATCGGAGGGGAAAAACAACCAATCAACCACAAACAGGTAGCAACCACATCCATTTTTGTTCTTGCCTGATATGACTCAGACTCCACAGATGGGGACCAGGAGGAGGAGGGGTGAGGAAAGGGAGGCCTGGATACAAACAAATCAATATGCATGTCACTCCAGCATTATGTGATTTACTGATTTTACAGTTTATCCCCATAATACCTTAGCAGTTGAGCTTCCTTTTAACACTGTGTTAGTCTCACTTTCTTGTCTTTTGAAAAAAAATGTAACACTGTATAAATCGTCCAAAAAAGGCTCTTTACAAACATAATTTAAAGAAGCCTAAAAAAAAAAAGCCTGGGTAAAGGTAAGGAAGCAAAATTGTTAAGATGTGCTCTAGACACACACATATATATGTATACATGTGGGTGACATTTTCAAAAGTGCCTAGAGATTTTCAGTGCCCAACTTGACACACCTTAAAGAGGCCTGATTTTCAAAAAGTGTTGTGCAGTCTGGCTCCTTTTAGAGAGCCCAAATTGGGCATCCAAAATCACTTGTCACTTTTGAACATTTAAGTAGTGTGTGTGTGTGTGTGTGTTTTTTTACATACACCCACACTCTAGGTGGGTGAGAAGTAATAATTTAGATTGCCTAACACTTTCCTTTATAAAAATTTTACTGACCATTTTTTTAAGAGCTGTAACATCTCCCTAGTTAGCAGCAGGACCTTGAAATTTGGCAGTGGAAGACCTGGAATCAGGAAGGTATCCTTTGCAGTCCCCACAGTAAATGTTAACCACGTTGTAAACTGCTGAAAAAGACGCCATTACCCACTCGTGTTTTGCTTACTAGAGTTTACTAGAAGCTGGCTGCTAAATTCCCTCAACATTCCATCAGCACCATGCATGTACTGCCCTGGTTTCTTTCTTTAGCGTGCAAAGCACACAAAACTGCTTCAGAAAGGACACAGACAAAATGGATCCTCCTCCTCCTCAAAATGGACCCTTGTCATCCTCCTCTCCCTGCTACTTTCCCCCTTTGGTCTAAGGAAAATACACTGGGTTTGGATCCAAGAGACAGTTAGTTCAAATCTCATTTCTTCTGTTGACTGGTAATAATTCTGGGTCCTACACAACCCTCATTAATGAGCAAGGCACTGTACTCCACTGAGAGGTTACTCAAATGGGAATAAAACCCTAAGAAAATCTTGCAGCCCCTCCCCCCCATCACTTAGCCATACTACCTCTCAGAAAGAATCTGCCAAATCTATGCACGTGGCTCTTGAGTTTGCAAAATGCATACATAACTCTCTGTTTCAGAGTTATGCATTTTTCTCTAGTGGCTGGTCCTCAGAAGATAACAGTCTAATCCTACTGCCAGCTATTGTGGTTAACCTTTTAGGTCAAGTTTTAGAGGTCTGATGCAGTGCTGAAGGTGTAGGGTTTCCATCCTGCTGATAGCACATGGTGGGTGGGGATGTGGTATAGCTGCACATAATAAGAATTACTTTTTCCCTTTTTCTTTATATAAAAAGACCACTTAGGAAATTAGATACAAAAATCCAAATGATGTTGTTAAGATTGTAAAGCACTCAAATGTTAGGAAATTCAAGAATTAAGTTTGCCCACACAACCTCAATTTTGCGCCCTTTTGTGTATGCATTCGCAATCTTTAATTGCATGATGATACACTGCCCTCCCATCCTAGGAGATCGTTTAATTATATCCCAACATTCCTTTATATTGGATGAAGCCTGCTAGTTTAAGGATTTCCAGTACGTCTTATTTTTTTGTGCCTGAAGAACAGTTCTCTGTAGCTCAAAAGCTTGCATCTTCCACCAACAAAAGTTGGTCCAATAAACGTTATTACCTCACCCACCTTGTCTCTCTCTTTAAAATGGAAAGTCAGCGTAAAAAAAGTGGGATGTCTGTATTTCAAACACAAACACACAAATTCCATCACCCATTGTAAAAGTTATTGATACACAGCTGACTGCTACCACTAGTGAATGAAGACCGTTTTCACTACTGTAACTTTGGCTTTTTTTCCCCCATTGGGGTAAAAACATAAGCCTTCTCTATGACAGAAATATACGTGCATCATGACACTTTTGGGGGGGAATACAGGAAAGTAGAGGTCTGAGCAGTGCAAAGTATTCTCACTCCACTATAATTTAAAATATGTAAAACCACAGTTCTAGCAATCATGTCATTGCATCACATGAAGGTGGCAACAAAAACAAACAAAAAAGATGCAAATAAAATCACCCACTTGTTTTTCATTTATCCCAGTAACACGAAATGGGCCAAAAATCAAAATAGCTTGTGCATTTTGACACCATGGTCTTAATACATGAAATCCTTGTGGTATGATGCCATTTTCACAAGTGAAGACTATGGGTAAGATCCTCACCCATGATCCAGAAAAGGCTTTACACTAGGTAAAAGGTCTGGAACAGTATAAAAGGGCATTAAAAGCCTGGATATCTCCAGGGGAGGATTCCTCCAGTGCAGAAACTGTGGCGACAGCTGTAAGACTGCCTTCCAAGGACTCCTTTGCAGGCCTGAGTATAGGGAATCTGCTGCAGACAGGATTTGGGGCACAGGGTGATGGGTGCGTCTGCAGCATGCAACACTGCAGTGATTCCAGGCAGTGCTGCACTATGTGGCAGGCTGGGGAGAACAGGCCCCCACAGCTGTCTGTTACATCAAGATCCACGGAACAGTCCAAGATGGGAAGGGCACAAAGGTGGCTTCTTAAAGCCACCATAGCCCACCTCCCTTAGCTGTAAATTCTGTACCACACCTCTGGAAGGTGCAGCTTGGAATCTCACCCAATAAAGCAATAAAGAACCACTATTCTACAATGCACCAGTTTCAAAGCTGTTATAACCACACACCGGGCAATGGTAAGTATAACAAAGACATTCCCAAGTGGGAGGGGAGAATAAGAAAGCAGCATGAAGAGGGGAAGGGCAAGGTGGATCAATACAAAACAAAACAGTTACGGGATTCTGAGCACATCTGTATTTCAGGGTATTCCACTATATCTTCTTTAGTTACTCAGTATACGCAACCATGCATTTCCCCAGGTATATGTACACACCCCCAGATCCTTCGTTATTTTATATAATGCTATAGGAGAAGTCCCATTTTACTAGCACGTTTCACGTTTACAATTCAATTTTTGATATTCAAGAAGAAAGAGGGCTGTCTGCAATTATTCTAATCTTTACCCTGCCAAAGGTAAGGGAATACTGAAGTATTACACAGAATAGGGAAAATAAGTTTACAGTAACATTTCACCGGGGGGGGGGGGGGCACATTTTACTGTTACTGCTCTGTGCTGCACCAGAGTCCATTATAACAATATTAAATTTGTAGAAACTAAATTTAAGACTGCACATTCTATTTGTCAAATTATGGAGTTTAATTGGACTACTGGCAGTTCCTGTTTGTTGCCTCTAAATTAGCATCCTTTACTTCATGTTTCATTGCTATTTCCCTTTTAGATTTTTGTTGTGGCTGTTATAGTTTATGAGGTATTATTGATCTAAGCAGCTTACACTAGGTGTTATTCATGCAAAATGATGTACTTACTTGAGGTATAAAAATAAATGTGTTATTATCTTTGAGTGCAAGATACTGTAAAGGTGTCATCTGCTCTGACCCTTTCATCCATGAGGATCCCTTTTGCAGATTCAGAGCTATAGAGAGTTACACCCAGCATATCAGGATAGTTCACCATAGTGGCCACACTATCAGAGGCTCGTTCACCTGCACATCCACCAATGTGATATATGCCATCATGTGCCAGCAATGCCCCTCTGCCATGTACATTGGTCAAACTGGACAGTCTCTACGTAAAAGAATAAATGGACACAAATCAGATGTCAAGAACTATAACATTCATAAACCAGTCGGAGAACACTTCAATCTCTCTGGTCACGCAATCACAGACATGAAGGTCGCTATCTTAAAACAAAAAAACTTCAAATCCAGACTCCAGCGAGAAACTGCTGAATTGGAATTCATTTGCAAATTGGATACTATTAATTTAGGCTTAAATAGAGACTGGGAGTGGCTAAGTCATTATGCAAGGTAGCCTGTTTCCTCTTGTTTTTTCCTACCCCCCCCCCCCAGATGTTCTGGTTTAACTTGGATTTAAACTTGAAGAGTGGTCAGTTTGGATCAGCTATTACCAACAGGAGAGTGAGTTTGTGTGTGTATGGGGGTGGGGGGGATGTGAGAAAACCTGGATTTGTGCAGGAAATAGCCCAACTTGATTGTCATGCACATTGTGTAAAGAGTTGTCACTTTGGATGGGCTATCACCAGCAGGAGAGTGAATTTGTGTGGGGGGGTGGAGGGTGAGAAAACCTGGATTTGTGCTGGAAATGGCCCACCTGATGATCACTTTAGATAAGCTATTACCAGCAGGACAGTGGGGTGGGAGGAGGTATTGTTTCATATTCTCTGTGTATATATAAAGTCTGCTGCAGTTTCCACGATATGCATCTGAGGAAGTGAGCTGTAGCTCACGAAAGCTTATGCTCTAATAAATTGGTTAGTCTCTAAGGTGCCACAAGTACTCCTTTTCTTTTTGCGAATACAGACTAACACGGCTGTTACTCTGAAACAAAAAATGCTTTCAGTGTTGCCGGGAAGAATGATAGGAATGCATAACAGCTGCTGGGGATACCCATGTGTAATAATAAAACTCGCACCTCATATGGCCCAACTCGCACCTCATATGGCCCTCATATGGCCCAACTCACCTTTGCATCAGGTTGATTTTGGGAGAGGAATTGTGCCTTTCCATAGTGCTTCTTGCTCAATGTTTAATGGGCACCTGGGCACAATTCCCCATTCTACTTCTTTGGTGACCAACCAGCAACCCAGTTTTCCCCAAACCATCTTCTAGGCCAGGAATCAGCAACCTTTGGCACGCAGCCTGTCAGGGAAATCCGCTGGTGGGCCAGGATGGTTTGTTTACCTGCAGTGTTTGCAGGTTCGGCCGATCGCAGCTCCAACTGGCCGCAGTTCGCCGTCCCAGGCCAATGGGGGCTGTGAGAAGCGGCACAGGCCGAGGGATGTGCTGACCGACATATCCCACAGCCCCCATTGGCCTGGAATGGTGAACCACAGCCAGTGGGAGCTGCAATCGGCCAAAGCTGCGGACGCTGCAGGTAAACAAACTGTCCCAGACCGCCGGCGGATTTCCCTGACAGGCCGTGTGCCAAAGGTTGCCGATCCCTGTTCTAGGCCCTGGCAAACAGCCTGCTTGACCCCCTAATTATTCCACAGAGGGAACCAGGAAATCCATGCTGGATGCTTCTGCTTTTCCTTTAAACCTTGCTCAGACTGAGATGCCCCCACTTCAGTGGGGTTTTCCCCAATTCACTATATTGCATTCTAGGATATCTCAGGATCAGAGCAAGGTTTCAAGAACTAGCAGTAGTGCCACCGAGCAGGAAATTCCCAGGTTCTTCAGCAAAATACATTACCCAAATTCTGAGGAAGGGGAAAGTAGGTCTACTAACTGGCCCCTTCAAACAAACCAAACCAGACTGGATAAAATGGAACTGTAGTCTGCCTCTCCATGCCCCCAGGGAGCTAAAAATGGAGCAGACCAGCCAAGGTGCTCCTGAAGATGTTAGTGGTTTCGGTGGATAGAAAGACAAAGGTCCTCTCTTCGGAAGATACTATGAGGTAAGCGTGGAACTTGAGCCTGCTGGGAACTGTATACAGAAGCAGGGGCTGGTCTTGGCCCAAGCTTCATCAAAGGTCACCAAAACAAAGGCTCACACAAAAATTGAAACCCACCATCTTTTTTGAGGGTTCAGATTTTGTGGTGAAAGTTCAGCACAGCTCTAGTCAGAACCTGCTATACTAGCAGGAGCTTGAGGTCTTGTAAGCAGGTGTGAGGAATCAGGAAATAAGATTGAGAAGAGATCCTTACTGGTAGTTTGTTGTAGGGTGTCTTTCCTCCAACATATTGCTGGAGCCAAAAGGTTTTTTATTCAGCATAATAAATTGAATTGAGATAAATCTGCATACATTGTACTATCAACAACAGTGCAGTGAAGGAGCCAAAGTAAAGATGTAAAGTAAAGATAATTTTGTGATATCCAGGTCACAGCAGATCAGCCATTTGAGGATATGCAACGGGCAGAGAGGACAAGTGCCCCCTCTCACAATAGCAGTTATTTCAATGCAAACCTTCCCCCTCCCCCACACAGTAGAAAGAGAATTTAGTGTTCAAGAATTAATACTGACACCCCTTCCTATACTGATAATACAGCTTAGTGCTCTAAAATATTTAATTCTAGACTATTATTTGCAATTCACCATTAAGGGTTAAAACAAAAACAAAAACAAAAATAGGGCAGAGCAGATACAGTAATAAAAGGGTGACATTTTTAAGGTGTTTGAAAGTACATGCCCTTTGCTGAGATTTCACCAGGACAGTTTAGCTAGGGTAAAATGCAATGAGGCTTTGCAAGAAAAAAGCCTCACCATCATGAAGACTAAATATTATGGAAAATTGGGTGTACTAATTCCATGATTCAGCTGCCACAGAATCCACCCCCACTGCAGAACTGTGCTCTGAAGTCTGAGCTTGCATTTAAAAAATTGTTATCTTATGTTTGGGAAGTTTATCTTCAATTCATATTTGGAAGAGTTAATATATGCAGTGCTGTCTTCCAGAGTCTGCAGGTTCAGAAAAAATAACTCTAAGAGAGGGATAAAGTCCCATGAACCTCATGGGATATTAATGCTGCCACTGAATATAACATCAGGATTCTGACTCAAATATTCTGAGTTAACTAAGACTGCATCTAACTGGCATATATAAACATACGTGTTTGTAAGCAAAAACAAACGTTCCACAATAATAGTACCATACAGTCTATTTCTTATGGTACATGAACAGATATCACTTGTTGGCCAAGTTCATTAGCAATGGAAACCTGGAGTTAATCAGCTTAGTTTTCACCCTGCAGTTACAGGGAATAAATAATTAAAGATTATTTTAGAAGGTGAGAAAACTTTATTTATATTTATATATTTATAAACTCTTCTTAGGTTGCCACACTAACAAAAACAAAGGCATTTAGAGAGCTGTTAAGATAATAACAACAAAATTGGGCTCTGATGATCTGTCAGATGTTGGTTAGGGTAGTCGTTTTAAGATCTGGCAAAAAAGATGGGAAAATCTCTATAGGCCACCTATCCAAAGTGTTAGATATAAGAGAAATCAGAAATGTTTATGAAAATACTCCTTAGAGTGGTAATTCACAAAGATCCTGATTCTGATAGATTCTAATGCCACAAGGAACCACTATGATCATTTTATCTGGCCTGGTATCCTTCCACTGCCTGTATAAGTAATACAGAATCAGCCCCTACATGATCATAAAATGTATTCTATACCTAATATTTAAATAGGGCACCTGAGTCTCTGTTGCTTTGTATTTTGTATAGTCATTTACAAGTGCCAAGAGTGAGTATAAAATGCTGATTCTGCAGTGTTTTAACACCACTTTATACTGGTTTTGAACAGGTATAAATGACTGTGCAACGTCGTGGAGAATCAGGCCCCAGATACGTAAGCCCAGAGCAATTCTTGAATTTGTTTTTGTTAAAATGGAAAACAGGATGTAGTGAGAAATAGAAATAGTGACCATAATCTGATTAGGTGTGTAATTAAGACTAAACTGTGAGATCAATAAAGGGAAAGATAAGGAAGTTATTTTTCAGCACAGTATGTTGAGGGGAATATAGGAAATCTGGTGGAAATTTAATGGCATAAAGTAACAGATGGCAGACACCCACATGACATGAAATATGTTTGAAGATTATTGGCTGAACAGCATGATTAAGAATATATGCTATCTAGCAAAATACTATGGGTCAAATTATGATGTACAGAGTTAGGTCTTAAAAATACTATCTTCAAATTTAGACAACATACTTTTTAAAAAAAGAGACAAGCTCAGACAAATGGGAGAAATTTAAAAGGAAAGCAACACAAATGACTAAGCTTTGGGAAGTAAGGAAAAGGGAAATTTGAGAGAACAGAGCATGTTTTGGCTAAATAAAAGACTAAGGGGAAACACAACTGTCTACAAAAATGCCACAGGGGCCAATTAGATACATTAATCAGCAAAGATGGAACAAGAAATAATGGGCTCAGTACAGAGAAGAAAATTTGGGTTATCTATTAGGAAACACGTTGTAAGAACAGTTAGACAACAGAACAAGCTACCAAGGGAAGTGATAGAAACACCATCACGTTGGGTACCTAAAGCCTGCCAGGAATGATTTAGGGATAGTTAGATCAATCCTGCCATGAAGAAAGGGGACAGATTAGATGATCCATAGTATATCTTTTCCAATCCAAATGATACTATGGTGGATACACTTCAGCAGAAACTCTTCTGGAAGCTACTCCTTCCTATACAGTTATACTACACTAGGATAAGGTCCTCACACTTAAGTGGTACATTTGCCAGGCCCAATTGGATAATACCAGGCTTGCTGTACCAGTCTTTGCTGAGCCACTTGGGGTGATCCTGTCCCCCCTATCTGCCAACAATTAATAAATCCATGTGTGGAACTCCTTAAGCCTCAGTAAAATAAAACACTTAAAAAAACCCCAGAAACTTTATGCAGACTTTACCAATTCCAAAGGAGATGGGAACCGGTAATACACAGTTAAGTGGAGTAGACACAAGCCCAGGTTATCAATGTGGAATGACCATTAGCTGTTTATTTGTTTAGACTTATTTAAAATGTCTCCTCTTGTTGCACACACAACATTTATTAAGAAATCACTATACAGTTAGACTAATATTTAAATTAAAATCCTTCCCTTAAGAAAAATCCTTCAATTAAAGCTTTCCACCACTCCTTCTCTTCCACTTTGCCCTCCAACCCAGGAATAGAGAATAGCAAAACTTTGCAGTGTGACCTGAAGGTCAGCAAATTCTAGCTCTGATACACCAACAAGGTAAATTATTTCCAAAGGAAGGGGCCTCTCATGACAAAGCCTTGCCTCAGTCCCCCACCAATGTAAACTAGGGGACTGGTAGCCTGAGCACCTCAGCTGATATCAGTTACCACTGTGTCACACAAAGTAGTCTCCGAAGTAATCAGGAACCAAACCGCTTAGGGCAGTAGGTTAAAAACAACACCTTAGATTGCAACAGAAATGAAATGGAAGCCACTATGGAGCACAGATGTCACATGCTCCCTGTAAGAAACACCCCTTAAATGAGAAGCTGCCAACTGGAGTTTCTCTGAGTGATCTTAAGGTGAAGCCCCATGGAGAAGTAATTGTCATCTCCAGATTGGATTACTGCAAAAGCAGGGATAATAACTACAGTTAGGAAACAAGTGGATGCTGGGCCATCATAAAACAGCTTGGAAACAGAAGAAGAGAAAGCCAAAATGATGCTGACTTCAAAGCAGCTTTGGAAAGGGCATTGACCTTTGACTGGCTAAGAAAGCAAGCAAGCAAGAACCTCTGTTGTACCCTATATCAGGAGAGGGGAAAGAGTTCTTGGATTTAGGCCCAGTTAATATGAAATAGGAACTGATAGTAAAGCTACCTTCTATCAGGCAGCCTGGACTGATAGTACCCACTTGTGTATTTGAAAACTTGTGCTGTGTGTTTCCCCTTGGAGCTCCACTAAATTCCCTTTGTTCATGTACAAAACATCTTGGTTTAAGGAGTCTTAAACCAAACACTCACATTCTGTCAGAGAGAGTAGAAGCTCCCTCAGTTAAGAAAGTCAGCTATGGTCAGAGATCACCCCATACTTACTCAAAGGATGGAGCAGACGTCAATAGACTTCTTGGCATCCATCCATAGTACAATTTCCTACAGCTATTACACTGATGATTCAAATCTAATTTTAACAAGCAAGCAAGCCTTCTGCTGTCAGCAACCATTGTTCCAAGACAGAAGAAAAATACGTGAAACACATTTTCATGCCTTTCCACACCTATATTTTTATATTGTTTTGTATTCTTGGGGAGGGGCACAGGAAGGGGGAAAAAAGAGAATTTTTCCCCTTGTGGAGAGAAGCTAGCAATTTTAGCACTAACCAACACATAAATCGTTTTAAATTTGTCCCCCGAATCTTTGTATAAGAGGTGGTGCTGTCTAATTTCAGAATTAAATCTTTAAAGCACAATGCTGTCCTAAAATTTTCACTGAAGAAAGTACAGAGAAGCAACAGGTTGCTATGACAATGGATCAGATTCCAGAAATGTTTCCCCTATCTGAGGAATTAAGAGTCTTTTAATTAAATCATACAAAGCCAACATGTTCTTAACATCCATTAGTCAAATTTAGTTCTAAATGGGAGGCTCTCATCCAGCTTTCAAACAAACAAACAAAAACAGAACGTGCACATCTTCTCTTTCCTGTTGAGTTTGTGCACATCAGGGTAAACACAATGGGCCATGATGCTAAGCTGCAAAGAAACAATCAATCTACATGACCACACATTGTCACATGAGATGGGTTTGTCAGACATGTTTCTGAGCCCAGATACGAGACAGACCAATAGGTTCTTTTCTTTTTTGGTTTTGACCATAGAAGAGAATAGCCTATGTCTTTATGCCAACAAAAAAAGTTTATATACAGTATTTATGGACAAAATAGGAACCGAATGATCATATGGCAAAAGGCAAAGTCTAATCTATTGTACACCAACCTGATCATAAAGAACTAATAGGCATGGAGTGGTCATTAATCATCATCAGTTTTGGAGATTACTCAACAAAAATACTATACATGTGGCCTGGGATTCTGTCTATACTCAGGGATAATAAGATGAAGTGGACAAACCTTTCTGACAACATCTATATGATTAGCCAAATTTGCTCTCAGTTGCAACAAAAATCAAGTCAGCCATGTGGCACTTCCTGTTTATCTGTGGCATTTTTTTAAAAAAAGATTAAGCTAAATAGAGATGTCATTAAAACAAATGACATCCTGTGGTATTGATGCGATGAATTCCTATATTTAGAATGCATACTGCAGTGAGGTATTTATACCTTGCCATGGAAAATGTTTACTTTTTAATGGAATCCACTGTACATTTAACTGCAAAACAGGTATAGAAAATACTACTTATGTCAACATTGCCTGGTTAATCACTCATTTAAAAAAACACAACGACATTGTCCAAAGCTAAGCAATGTCCACATTTGTGAATGGAGCTGTTAAAACATGAGAAATCAAGTGCTGTGTGTCTTCTCAGATGGACCTTGTAGAACATCTGAGAGGTATTTAATCTGATCTCTTTTGTAAACTTGAATAGGTTCATATTCTATAGATTGGTTTCAGAGTAACAGCCGTGTTAGTCTGTATTCGCAAAAAGAAAAGGAGTACTTGTGGCACCTTAGAGACTAACCAATTTATTTGAGCATGAGCTTATGCTCAAATAAATTGGTTAGTCTCTAAGGTGCCACAAGTACTCCTTTTCTTATTCTATAGATTCTCCATCTAAAAAACCCTCAAATTTTTTCACTCTCTCCTCCCCTCAAGCGCCAAAGGATTTTTTTTAAAAGCAGTAGCATTAATTAAATGTTGTATTAGAAGTGTCTGCAACATTACCAGACAACTTCCACAGTAAATAAAGACTGAGAGAACAATTCTGTAATTCTGGAAACAATAAAATGTAGTTTGTTTGGTTTGTATTTCCAAATTCTCTCTATAAAGAAATAGCACCAAGCATTCAAATAGTTACTCACATGGGCATATATTAAGGGTGGGGGAGAGACTCTCACCTAACGACATATTAAAATGTCATATCTGCCATGGGATGCTTCAAGAGAAGCACTTGATAAATCCTGCGTTCCAAGAGGTAGCTCTGCAACATTTCCTGCCATGTTACCAAACTTGGTTCTCAACTTACATATAGTACTTACAACACTGTAGTTCTCACATATCCTGTTACCAAAATAAGCTATCGCCCCAGCTCAAGAATATATACTTATACAAATACATCTACCCTGAATCAGAGACCTTTGCATATTTTAAGGCCAGAAGGGACCATTGTAATCTGACCTCCTGCATAACACAGGCCATAGAATTCCACCCAGTGGTTCCTGCATTTAGCCCATAGCTTCTGGTTGAACAAAGTATAACTTTTAGAAAAATATCAAAACTTGATCTAAAGGCTTAAAGTGATACATCCCTAGAATAATTGTTCCAATAGTTAATTAACCTCAGTGGAAAAATTTGCCCTTCATTTCCAGTCTGAATTTGTCTAACTTCAATTTCCAGCCATGAGATCTTGTTATATCTTTGCCTTCAAGATTAAATAAACCTCTACTGTCAGAAATACTAACATAGGTATCCACAGATTGAAAGGTGATAAGGTAATTAGATTGAGCTTCATTGGTCATTCACTCAAAGACAGGTTCTCCAGAATAGTTCCTTCTTGAACTATATTCTGAATACTTTCCAATTTTTTTAAATTTAAAAAAAAAAAAATCCCTGTTAAAGTATGGATACCACACCTGATACAGTATTCTAGCAGTAAAATCACCAGTGCTATATACACAGTCAATACTACCTCCCTACTCCTTACTCAATAGTCCCTGTTTATAGAACCAAAGATTGTATTACCTCTTTTATCCACAGCTTTGCACTGGGAGCGTATGGTTCAGGTGGTTATCCACCATGACCTTGACTGTACCTTTATTATGCACAAATGACAAAAAGACAAACAAAATTGTAACGAAGGTTGGAAAAAAGCATGCTTTCAGGGCTTTTAACTAGGGCTGTCGATTAATCGCAGTTAATTCATGCGAGTAACTCAAAAAAATTAATCACTTTTTAAAAAATTAATCACAGTTTTAATCACACTGTTAAACAACAGAATACCAATAGAAATTTATTGAATATTTTGGATGTTTTTCTACATTTTCATATATATTGTATTCTGTGTTGTAATTGAAATCAAAGTGTATATTATTTTTATTACAAATATTTGCACTGTAAAAACAAAAGAAACAGTATTTTTCAATTCACCTCATACAAGTATTTTTCAATTCAATAGTGCAATCTCTTTGTCATGAAATTGCAACTTACAAATGTAGATTTTTGTTGTTGTTACATAACTGCACTTAAAAGCAAAACAATGTAAAACTTCAGAACCTACAAGTCCACTCAGTCCTACTTCTTGTTCAGCCAATTGCTAAGACAAACAAGTTTGTTTACATTTACAGAAGATAATGGTGCCCTCTTCTTATTTACAATGTCAAAAGAAAGTGAGAACAGGCATTTGCATGGCACTATTGTAGCCGGCATTGCAAGGTATTTACGTGCGAAATATGCTAAATATTCGTATGCCCCTTCATGAATGCCCAACATTCATGCTTCGGCCACCACTCCAGAGGACATGCTTCCATGCTGATGACGCTCATTAAAAAAATAATGTGTTAATTAAATTTGTGACTGCACTCCTTGGGGGAGAATTGTATGTCCCCTGCTCTGTTTTACCCACATTCTGCCATATATTTCATGTTATAGCAGTCTCGGAGGATGACCCAGCACATGTTGTTCATTTTAAGAACACTTTCACTGCAGATTTCACAAAACGCAAAGAAGGTACCAATGTGAGATTTCTAAAGATAGCTACAACACTCGACCCAAGGTTTAAGAATCTGAAGTTCCTCCAAAATCTGGGAGGGTTAGTGTGGAGCATGTTTTCAGAAGTCTTAGAAGAGCAACACTCTGATGTGGAAACTACAGAACCCGAACCACCAACAAATAAAATCAACCTTCCACTGGGTGGCATCTGACTCAGATAATGAAAGTGAACATGTGTCGGTCCGTACAGCTTTCGATTGTTATCGAGAAGAACCAGTCATCAGCATGGGCGCATGTCTCCTGTAATGGTGGTTGAAGCATGAAGGGACATAGTGCATCTGGCACATAAATATCTTGCCACACCAGCTACAACAATGCCGTGAGAACTCCTGTTCTCACTTTCAGGTGTCATTGTAAACAAGAAGCAGGCAACATTATCTCCTGAAAATGTAAACTCGTTTGTCTGAGCAATTTCCTGAATAAGGAGTAGGACTGAGTGGACTTGCAGGCTCTAAAATTTTTACATTGTTTTATTTTTGAATGAAGATTTTTTTGTACATAATTCTACATTTGTAAGTTCAAATTTCACGTTAAAGAGATTGCACTACCGTACTTGTATTAGGTTAACTGAAAAATACTATTTCTTCTGAGGGGTTTTCAGTGCAAATACTTGTAATCAAAAATAAATATAAAATGAGCACTGTACACTTTGTATTCTGTGTTGTAATTAAAATCAATATATTTGAAAATGTAGAAAACATCCAAAATATTTAAATAAATGGTATTCTATTATTGTTTAATAGTGCGATTAATCATGCAGTTCATTTTTGTAATCGCTCAATTAATTTTTTATTTGCTTGACGGCCACCTTTAAACTATAATGGGGCTGAAAATACCAGGATAGAGGAATGCCATTCTGCTATTATCTTTATAATTTAGTTGGGGTTGGTCCTGCTTTGAGCAGGGGATTGGACTAGATGACCTCTTGAGGTCTCTTCCAACTCTAATCTTCTATGATAATTCATCATAACTGATGTGAAGTCATTTGAGTTGGAGGTTGCTCCTTCAGTGTGCCTTTTGGATGACTCTCCTCATCTGCCTTCCAACTTTTTATCAGGGTTTCACAGGGCTCTGCCATTGGTCCCCTTCTCTTCTCCCTCTATCTCTGATCTCTGGGTAATCTCACCTGCAAAAACAAATTTAACTACTATTTCTACGCTAATAACTCACATATCTAGTTCTCTACTCCAGACCCATCTTCCCCTACACAAACTAAAATTTCAGCCAGTCTCTGACATCTAGGGTGACCAGATGTCCCGATTTTACAGGGACAGTCCCTATTTTGGGGTCTTTTTCTTATATAGGCTCCTATTACCCCCCATCCCCTGTTCTGATTTTTCACATTTGCTGTCTGGTCACCTTACTGACATTTCCTCACGGCTGTCTAGGCTTTGGCTCAAGATAAACATGGCCAAAACAGAACACTTAATCTCCACCCCCATAAGCCCTCTCTCAATCATTGTGGACAACACCACCATTCTGTCATTCAGGCTCATAAAATGGCTGTCATCTTCAACTCTGACCTTTCTCTAGGTCCTCACATCCAGGTTATGTCTAAACCTTGCCAATTCTTTTTCCATAAACGTCTAAGATATGGCCTTTCTTATCCATTCACACAGCTAAGACTCTCGACCAAGCTCGCAATCTCAAATCTCGATTACTGAAACGTCATTCTCTTCGGCCTTGACAAACACAATCTTCCTTTGCTTATATACATTCAGAATACCACTCTCCTAGCCCCTCTCTTTGACCATGTTACCCCACTCCTTACATCCATCTGCTGGCTCCTCCTCCTCTGTCAAATAAAACAATCTACTTGCCTTCAAAGCCAAGACCTGTTATGGCCTAGCCCCTAATTTATCACATAACACTATCAAGATGTTGACTCACCTTTGATCGGCCAGTGATGCCAGTCTCCAATCACCCACATAAGTTTTTAAACAAGCATCTTCATGCTTTCTCTCATGCTGCCCCTTATGCTTGGGAGAAGCTCCCCATAAATATTTATAAAACTGGCTCATTATCCTCCTTTAAAATCCTTCTTAAAACTCTCCTTTTCCATGATGCCTACAAAACATTGATAACTGTTAGACTACTGGTGTGCTGAGATCATTGCCTATCATGCTGACCAATTATTAGTCTCATTATTTCCTAGTATTATCCATTTGTCTGTAACCCATCTGTTGTCTCTTGTCTTATACTTAGATTGGAAGGTCTTTGGGGCAGGGACCATCTTTTAGTCCTGTGTTTGTACAGCGCCCAGCACTGCGGGGTCATGCTGCACGACTAGGGCCCCCAGGCACTACCACAATAAAAATAATAAACAACAGAAATATAAGCATTTAGCATATTTAATTACTGTAAAAATATTTTGCTAATATCTAGTAATAAGCTTAGGACCACTTTCAAAAAAGCTTAACATCCAGCTGCTTCCATTGTCAGCAAATGCAGCTGTGGGCTGCCGAACTCTTCTTTGAAAATCTGGTCATCAATGTTTGGGGACCAGAATATGGTCAGGCTTTTGAGAAATTCTAGCTACCCTAAAAGTACCTTAAAGATAATTTCACAACCAAATCTTTAAGCATTATTAAAATGTAGCATATTATACATGACATCTTGTTTGAAAATATAAATGCTGTCTGAAGCTGAGATTATGGGTAGGTGCCTAGGCTGGCTATCACAGAGGAGTAACATTCTGGAGCAGCCTTCCAAGGGGAGCAGTGGGTGCAAAAACCCTAACTTGTTTCAAGACTTAGCTTGGTAAGTTTATGGAGGGGATGGTATGATGAGGTTGTGTACAATGGCATGTGGCCCATCTCCTATTAGCAAAGATCTCCAGAGGTCACAGATGGCACACTGGAAGAGGAGGGCTCTGAGTTACTACAGAAAATTCTTTCCCAGGTATCTGGCCGGTGGGTCTTGTCCACATGCTGAGAGTCTAATTGATCTCCATATTTGGGGTTGGGAAGGAATTTTCCCCCACGTTAGATTGGGGGCGGAGGAATTGCCTTCCTCTGCAGCATGGGGCATAGGTCACTTGCTGGTTAGTAACAGCATGTTAATAAAATCTGTAGATTATACTAAACTGGAAGTCACAAATACAAGTGAGGACAGAAAAATAATGCACAGGGATCTAGAAAGATAAAAATGTACAAAAATAAATGAGATTTGATTTTGAAAAATGAAAGGTACTACACATTTGGAACAAAAATAATTCTCGACATACTGAATAGAAGGGAGAAATTTGGCAGAGAAATAGAAGAGATTATGGACAGCAAACTATACTGGAGCTTGCAGGAGAATTTGGCAACAGAAAAAAAGCAAATTCATTTTCTGGGCTGCATACACAAAGAAATCAGATCATGGGAGAGAAAGTAATAGTCACTTTTATATTTATATATGTCTATAGTATGATCAGACCTAAAATTTTGTACCTATTATCAGAAAAACATTGGCAAGTTGGAGGAAGTTCTGTGACTGGCAACAAAATGGGAGCTAGAGGAACTATCTTATGAGGTTTCAGAGCAGCAGCCGAGTTAGTCTGTATCCGTAAAAAGAAAAGGAGGACTTGTGGCACCTTAGAGACTAACAATGCTTCCGATGAAGTGAGCTGTAGCTCACGAAAGCTTATGCTCAAATAAATGTGTTAGTCTCTAAGGTGCCACAAGTCCTCCTTTTCTTTTTATCTTATGAGAAAAGATTACAAGAGCTAAATATGTATAGTTTGGCTAAGTGACAACTAAGGGAGGGAAAAGAACATGATAACTGTTTACAAGTATCTGAGGGTACACCCACCAAGGAGGAAGAAAAATAATTTTTCATACATGAAAATGCAAGTAGGAGTAATAGAATAAAATTAAGAAATGGCAGATCTTCACTGAATATCTGGAAAGGCTTTCTGGACAGACAGGTCTACTGGCCTGTGGAATAATATCCTAACGGGAACAGGGGAGTGCCACTCCTGGATAAAATATTAGAAAGCGTACTGTAAGAAACAATCCTGCACTGGCAGAGAGGAGTGGAGTGGGTAATCTAGTAGGTATTTTCCATCCCTATTTCTACAAGATATGCATATTTTAAGCAAATATTTACCACCACTGCCCCAAAAATACACTTCTATATATTCTGTTGAATAATTAAAATTATGTATTTTATTATTTTAATATAGTAGCTCTCGTACAGCTTTTAACATGAAGAAATGTTCTATAATTTAATTTATATGGCTTGAATGTTAACAATAGCCATCTATGTTCTAGTTTACCTCCCCTCCTTCACCTTATCATCAAAATTAATAATAAAAGGAGCAAGATATGCTTTAGAATTCAAAGCATTGCTCCCTCCCCGACTTCATAGCCTGGCTTGTTAGGATCTGTATATCCAATCTAATTATTTTGGTTCCAATTTCCAACCCTATCAATGGTGCAAGAAATCAAAATGCTAGTCTCCTGAACGCATTAGGATATAAAAGCTAACCGCTCCGCATTTCTGAGGCACCACTGTGTGGCCCAAAGCTCCCGTCACAATACAATTTATGTTCCCTGTTCTGGATGTGACCTGAGAGGGTTTTCCCAATGTACTGATATTGAACATTTCATAGATTTCAAATATGCTGCAGCTTGTTGCAGCATTTGGCTCTGTCACACTATAGCCAATTTTAACAAGAAGCAGCAATGCTTTGTTAAAAAGGGAACTGGGTTTTTTAAGTCCCTTTCCCATCTTTTAGGTGTTGGTTTTTTTAATAGAAAAACATTTGTGATTACTTTCTGTACAGCATTTTAAAACTGACACTAAGCAGCATCACATACAGTGTCTGCAAATTAGGGGATCCCTATATTGAATGCTACCTAAATTCCTTGGGGTCTGTTTTCACTGACTAATACTCTCTCCCCCTCTCAAATTACAATCTTACTTAGATTTCTGATGCATCAACTCCTCAAAAAAATAATCGTATTCATTTCTACAGCTTTTACAAATATAATAAATGATTTGTGTTTAAGTCTGAGTCACTGTTTTATTTTTTATTACGAATATCATATGTTTGGCAAGCTGTCTGACCTTCCTTTTGATGATGAACGCTGCAACAAACAATTTGCTGTATCTTTAAAGAAATGGCCAATTCAATTACATAATGCCAGAAGCTCTCAAATCCCTCTCTGCCAAATGTCTTCCCTGTATCCTGCCACAGACAGGCCATTTGTATTCCAGCACAGTAGGACACTTGTTTTATTGAAGCGTACAGTTCTACTTAGGTACTATCAACAAAACACCATTTCAGTTTTCCAGTTCTGTGTTCCTTTTCTGCCTGCTCTAGCCATGGTTATATTAAGATTTTCAATTTTACTGACCAAAAGTGTGTACGTTGCTAATTATGTGCCTAAAATCTAGTAGCTATTGACTAGTACAACAAAATACATCAGTGACCAATTACAGTAGTTTTTGGCAGCATTGGTTACCATTTTAAAGGATTTAATCATTGCACTAAAAGTGAAGTTTGAGATTCCCTTTGAGACTACACCACTAATTGCTTCTGTTTTGCCAGTTATTGCATGAGATGGTTTGCAAAAAGGATCAGTAAAGATGCTTTCTAAATATCAGAGATTAACCAAACAAAATAAGTCAGGTCGGTAATGAGTCTTTTTTCATCCACCTAAAGAAGATGCAGAAATGTTCATTCACATCACAGAGCATCCTCCACATAACCGTCTCCCCCTTCATTTCCTCCAATACCTCCCAACATTTGGAGAGACAACAGTATAACAGTATTTGCTGTTCATGTGTACTGCACATTAACTGCATTTGCATTTCTATTGACGGTTAGTGTGAAAACTGCACCTGCTCTAAATAAACCCATTTTTTCCTGTGTGATAGGTGAACAATATGTGGGAATTCATATGGCGATAGTATGTTTAAAAGGAATTAGGCTCTCAAAAAAAAGAAGACAAATATTGAATTAGATCATCATAATGTAGCCTCCTGCTCTCCAGGAATCATTAAAAACAAACAGTCACCCTCTAAAGGAACTTGTAATATAATGTATTCTTCTTTAAAAGCCAACATCCACCTGCAAGTCCCCTACTAGTGATCAGTTCTCATTTACAGCCTTGTAAAGTAGCAATGTCTATATATTTTAATGCTGAGGCCAAACAAGGGACTTTTCTGCCTTTCAAATTTAGTGAGATATAGTTTTCCAAACCCCAAGGAAAGGCTGTAACACTTTGCTTCAGACTGTGAAATAAAATGGAGATTTAATTTCATCAACATTTTAGGTTTGATCAGAATAAGGGATTGTATGCTGAAGATCAAAAGTAGTCTTCCTAGCAACTATCTAGTTCTTCTACTTCCCTGAAAAGCAGTAATTTCAATAGATGCAACTGTTTAAATAAACTAATTTGTTTCATTTTCATGAAGTTTTGGGTTAATTAAACTTCAAATGAGTCAACCCTTATCCTGACCCCCATCCACATAAAACACCCTACGAAACAAGTTTCTTCATAATATAAAAGAGAAGAAAACCTTCTAGAAATAACTTATAAAATGTCAGTTTCATTAAGAATTTCTGTAGATAAATTGATATAAATATAATTGTAAATACTTAATTCATCTCCATGAGAAAGAAAGAGCCCTAAGTCCCCAGATAGTGAAAGATTATCCATCATACTCATTGAATACTAGTAACACAGTATCTTAAAAAATTACTGTCGTAAACCATTGACTGTAGTTCACAATAGTAATAATCCCTCTGAAATTAGCTGTTAAACACAGCTAAAATGCTACATGCTACAGCATCAACAGGCTTTGCTTGGTTTCATCTTTGCCTATTAGCTAAAAAAATCAGACATTAAGTTCTGTTAAATTATTTCTCAGGGACTACAGTATAATTTAATACCACACACACAAAGTTGCACGAAAGAATTTTTATGTTGTTGCAAACTAGGGGCCAGATTTTCAAAAGAGCTCAGAACACTACAGCTTTCATTCAGAACAACGTTCCCACCAGGAGCAGCTGGGTACAGCATATGTACAAAAAATATCACCCTTCATTTATTTGCCAAATAGGGAAAATCTGGCCTCAGTGCACTCACTTTCAATTTTAAAAGGAAATGCATGGGTTCACAATGATCACAAGTGAGTAGCAAATATATGAGTAGGCTGGATAAAGCACTTGATAAATCACTGTAGGGAAGAATCCTGTACCAATAAGGGGATAAACTACATTACTTAACTAGAGTGCCTTCATCTTCTAATTCTGTGGTGGACTTTTTGCCTTTTTCATACAAACCAAGTACATATATGGTCTTCCTGGCCTACTGTTCCAGTGAAAAGAATCAAAACATCTACTTATCTCTGTTCCAGTGCAGGACAAATACTACTACATGTTCTTTGAAAAGCACAGAATGACAATCTTCCTTTCCACCAACAAGCTTCTTTGTCATGTAAACGATTGAAACTTTTAAACTATAACTCCAGAGAGACCACCTTTGTTGCTGCCCTTAAAAATGACCAAAAAAAGTGAACAATGCAGAGGAAGAAAATAATCTTAAAATGAATGCTTGAATTTATACAGAGTCCAAGATACTAAAGGCCAGGAAATACCTTGTCGGTCATCACTATCAATAGCAACAGACTAAGTACAAAGAGAAGGACAGATGACTTAGGGTTTATAAATGAAAACTTTTGATGAGTATTATTATAAAAGTTAAAAGAAACAAGAAAACATCTCTGAACGGTCTATATCAGATTGAAAACAGAAATGTTAAACTAATTTTGATTTTAAAATATGCAAACTATTATTTAACAATATGATATTTCTCCCCTTTAAAAAACCTTACACCTGCATACTGGGAGTCTTTAGGGTAGATCCTGGATATTCATTGGTTCAGGGGTGTGCCTGGGCATATGCATTTGCAGGAACCAGCCCTTAAACATGAACAACAAATTCACATGAAAACAACCACCGAGTTTTAAAGCTGCAAATGACAAACAATGTGAGATTACTTGTGTTACAAAACAAAAAATGACCTTAAGTGTGGGTCTTACTGTATTTCACAAAGATAAGAATAGATTCTTATGCTATGTACATGTGGGTGTGTAATGAGTTTAAAATCTTACATGGTGTTGTAGCTTATGAAACTTAGTGATTTGTTATAAGAGGTGTCATGTTTAATTCTCTCTTTATACCACAAGTGATTAAAAAGGCAAAAAAATGTATACTTGCACTATAAAGAAATAATCAGTTAATACCACTGCAAGCTAAAATATGCTTGCCTACACAGCTATCATACATTTATCAACTTTTTATTATTTTCATTCGTTGAATACAGGAATATGATTAAGCCATGGCAATGTTTTTGAATCAAACACACTGATATCTGTCTAGGTCAGACATGAACCGAAAGCAATGATCTTCGTAAGAGACAGTTTCTCTAAAATGTAACATAGGTAGAAATCAAGAATCTTTGCCTTACATAAACAACAATAAACCTCCTCAAACTAAAAATAACTTTTATGGCAATAATAAATTCCCAGCATGGAGAAGTGCTACAATTTTGGTATTCATTTCAGAAAACTCAATGACCTTTGCCTCTATATTAAGAATACATACTGGGCAAGAAAGGGGGAAAAAGTGGTCAATGCTAGAGTTTGCTTATCTGCTCATTCAAACTACCCCAGTTTACATGGGATCCATTTGTATTTTAAGGAGTATCTATTGTGAACCACCTTACCCAGTAAAATGAAAAGTCTTGGGGGTCGCATAGGGGAAACATAAATTTGGTTCTTGGATTCTCACTTCCTAAGAAACTGCCAGCACCTTCAGTCCTGTTATGGAAGGGAGTACCCTTGCATTACTTAATGACGACTCTTTTAATTGACTCTGCAGCAGCTTTTCCCTCAATTAACATGGCAAAGAGCAACAACGGTCTGCAACTTAGGGCTTATCTTCACATACACTGGTGCAGCTGCATCGCTGTAGCACTTCCTTGTTGTTTTTGTGGATACAGGCTACTCCCGATACTTGACACTTTAGTAAAGACACTATTACACCAATACGAGAGCTTCTTCCATTGGTGTAGTTAATCCACCTCCTCGAGAGGCGGTAGCTATGTCAAGCCCTCCCATTAACAAAGCGCTGTCTACATGCAGGGTTAGGTCGTTGCTCAGGGGTGGGAATGTGAATCCAGAGTCCTCTCTCATGTGCTCTTTTCTACCTATCTCTGCTCTCTGGTGCTTGACTGTTTCTGTGCTCAAACCTTCCTCTATAAGGCCCTGATCCTACAAAGTGCCATGCAACCGGGCCCCAATCCAGCAAAGCGTGTGCTTAACTTTAAGTCAGTGATAGTTCCATTGCACTCAGCAGTTATTCTCACAAAACTAAATCAGCAAAAATAAAAGGCCAAGAACAACAGAAGATGTTTTAGCTATAATCTTTTTCTTCGCTTAACTTTATATAGGCTTTGAGGGTAGAAACAAAAAACAAGGCCTTTTATGAAGTGCCGAAGGTAATACACAAGCTCTTAAAGAAGCAAGCCCAAATATTCTTGCCCTGTTTTATTCCAAGAAACCTTGAGTCATCTGCATAGTTTCCAGGGATTAAAGCCAGTACAGTTAATATTTATTTTTCAGGCACAGAAAAGCTAAAAAAAGCTGACAGTATTTTAATTATTTAAACATTTACTTACTCAGGGGCAAATGTAGCCAAATACCCAGTCTCCCCCAGATTTTCCCTTCAGGCCAGTTTCCTATCCTTGGGTACCTGTCAATGACGAAAAAAAGGAAAGTTCATACCAGTCCTCTTCAAGAGTTCATGACTTTACCTGAATGCTCCTTGACCCAAAAACGTCAACTAAAAGTGCTAGATATCCGGACTGATAACAGGATTCTCTCCCATCAATTTACTTGACCAGAAAAAGGCTAAATGGACTTTTCTGTGCAGGGAGACTGCTCTCACTTTGACCAGTTCTGCAAATCATTCTGTCTGTAGAATCAACAGAACATCAAAGATTTTTTTCTGAGTGAAAACTAGTGTAAATTCAGGCTACTGAAAGGCAAGTTTGATGACACAGGCATCCTTTATCCTTTTTTTAAAAAGGGGGTATTAATTGAAAGTGGCACGATCAAGGTTTTATTGGCCACAGATTTAATTTACCTTAAAACTGTTATTGCCTGAAGCGGAAATCCTACAGATTCAATTACCTTTTTACATATCGTGAGAGTTTTTGTGATTTTATTTACTTAATTAAGGTAGGGCCCAATAAAAAATATTGATAATTATGACAGTATGACATAACAGTTGAAATTATTATCGCTAAGCAATAACCATCATGTTACTTGGAACTATATTCAGAGCACAGGGGGCCAAATGCTGATAGCCAAGTGGAAAAAAAGAACAAAGTTCGTGTAAGTCTGAATTTCCCCTGTTAATATGGTAGAAAAAATGATACATGAAATGAAGGGGGGAAATTATTTAATTAATTTCTTATATTTATATGATAAAAGTAATTAAAGAAAATTCAAAACAGTGGTGAGTTGAATATACATCAAACATTTTTAAAATGGTTAAATAAAATTTTAACCATATTCTCTCCAGTCTTATTTTCTTTCGCACCGTCTATCCAGGCTCTTCCAGAAGAAATATACAAAAGGCATGGCAGCATCAACCCTCAGCTCCCTCCATTCACCGATCATTAAAAGAAAGTTATTTAAGTTACAAAATCAAGCACTTAAAAGCTAGGAAGTCCCAGAGTCAAGGTTGCCTGTGCAACCAACTTGTGCACTGAATAAGGCAGGAGTCCTATGGAAAAAATAGCAGGTAAATATGTCATTAAAGAATGTATCGTAATGCAGAGGCACATCAATATAAGCCCCAATTTAAGCATTCCTAAAACAATTGTTCCTAAAAATTCTTTACTACCCGTTATAAAATGTAACTGCATCAAAAGGATACATTTTCAATTTCTTTTATTATTTATTATTATTATTATTATTAATTGTAGAATAGTTTTAGGATAAGGCGCAATCAGCAAAAGATGAGAGGAGAGTAAATTAGATTATTTTTTACCACCATTAGGGTTACAGTATTTTATATAAAAATTCTAATTGCACAAAGGCCTATTGAATAAAACATGACAAATATACAACTGTCCATGGACTGGTCAAATTCTGACCCTGGTATAATATGGAGAAAAGGGGCACAAAGACGTTACTTCCACCCTAGGACCACAAGTGCTCCAGAAAGAATGAGGGAGGACTCTTCTTCCATTACCACCTGTCTTACAGTGCAGGAAGGGATCTGAAACCTAATGGTCCCCCATATCAGTGCCCTGAGATGTAAGTCTATTACAGAAATTAAAGAGACAATGTGGATGAGGTAATATCTTTTATTGGACTAACTTCTGTCGCTGACAGGTACAAGCTTATGAGCCACACAGAGCTCTTCTTCAGGCTTGAGAAAAATACTCCGAACATCACAGCTAAATGAAAGGTGGAACAGATTGTTTAGTATAAGTAGATAGCACATGCTGTAAGGGACCATTCAAGGCAGAATGGCCTGTTAACGCTACACTGCATCACAGAAATGTCAGCCATGCTGGGATCTCTAGGTCATACAACCCACTGAGCGTCTACTCAGCTCAATGTCCACCAATTCAATTCGGTAGACCCGCTACCTCCATCTGGGACATCATGGAAGCAGCATGCATGCTCATTGCCCCTCTGCTAATACCCACTATGCTTTCTCAAATACCTAATGGTCATAAATGGGCAGAGTCCAGGAAGAGTTTGGTTAACATGTAAGCATTACATAGTCATCTCATGGATCCTAAAACAACCAGGCTGTGCTTACATGGCGGCACTGAAGAGAAGAACGATGGTCTAAGTAGTGTTCAATTCCCTCCTCTGCCACAGACTTCCTCTCTGACCTTGGACAGATCACCTAGTCTCTGTGCTTAGTTCCCTATCTGCAAAATGGGGATAATAGAGCTTTGCTAACCCACAGGGACTTGTATTTATCCTTGCATTAAAGATTGTGAAGCATGAAGATACTGCAATAAATGGGTGCCATGTAAATACCATAGATAGACAGGTGCACCTCCTGGGCTCAACAGCATTGAATCCACAGAATTTGGCCCTCTGTGCATAAGCACCAGATAACGAAAATAAATGCTCCCAATTAATTTCAGCTGCTTTTTTAAATCAAAGCAAAAATGGTACCATTCAGTGACAACCAGGGCTGTTGACTTCCTACAGGCATATTAGTAATAGCAAGCTCCCACTCCTGACATTTTCTGGACCCCTGAACACAACATTGCCCTTGATTCTGTACTTACATTTTAGATTTGAGCAAATACAGTTTCCTTCTTGAACAACGTTTCATTTGGAATTTTTGCCCTCTGCCCTGTCCCTGAGGGATGAGCCTGGATCATCTTCCCCCCACGGAGAAGGGAAGTAGCTAATAGTCCAACTTCACACGTTCTTAGGGAGAAAACAAAAAACAACCAAAGAAATGTTCCAGTCTCTTCCTGCACTGTATCTATTGTGTGTGTATTTATGGGTTGAATTTTGATCCTGAGATGATCTCACAGAAGGTGATTGGGGGGCGGGGGGTGGGGTGGGGAGAAAGACATCAGTGTTTTCCCCATGAAAAGTGTGTGTTTAGGAGGGAACCAAAAAGGCAGTCAAAAAAGCAACATGATTGATTGCTTTTGGGATTTTTTAAATTATATTTTTTAAACCAATCCAAGTTTTAAACATCTGGGATTGGCAACAGTGGAGTTCTCATTAACTGAGCTTGGCTTTCAACAAACCAAACCAGAACTGAGAAGTTTCATTACAAAATCAAATCCCATGAGAGCTTCATGATGAAAGTTTTGCCCACCTCTAATTCAAGTCGCACACAAAAATAACTTGGGAGAAATCTCCACTACATGCAGCTTACCTTAGATCAGTGTTTCTCAAATGCGGCCATGTCATAAAAATAAAGGGAAGGGTAACCACCTTTCTGTATACAGTGCTATAAAATCCCTCCTGGCCAGAGGCAAAACCCTTTCACCTGTAAAGGGTTAAGAAGCTAAGATAACTTCGCTGGCACCTGACCAAAATGACCAATGAGGAGACAAAATACTTTCAAATCAGGAGCAGGGGGGGGAAGCAAAGGGTCTGTCTGTCTGTGTGATGCTTTTGCCGGGAACAGATCAGGAATGTAGACTTAGAACTTCTGTAAAGTTAGTAAGTAATCTAGCTAGAAATGCGTTAGATTTCCTTTTGTTTAATGGCAGGTAAAATATACTGTGCTGGAGGGAATGTATATTCCTGTTTTTGTGTCTTTTTTTAACTTAAGGTTTTGCCTAGAGGGATTATCTATGTTTTGAATCTGATTACCCTGTAAGGTATTTACCATCCTGATTTTACAGAGGTGATTCTCTTACCTTTTTTTTTAATTAAAATTCTTATTTTAAGAACCTGATTGATTTTTCATTGTTCTTAAGATCCAAGGGTTTGGGTCTGTGTTCACCTGTACAAATTGGTGAGGATTTTTATCAAGCCTTCCACAGGAAAGGGGGTGTAGGGCTTGAGGGGATATTTTGGGGAAAGACGTCTCCAAGTGGGCTCTTTCCCTGTTCTTTGTTTAACATGCTTGGTGGTGGCAGCATAGGGTTCAAGGACAAGGCAAAGTTTGTATCTTGGGGAAAGTTTTTAACCTACGCTGGTAAGAATAAGCTTAGGGGGTCTTTCATGCAGGTCCCCACATCTGTACCCTAGAGTTCAGAGTGGGGAAGGAACCTTGACAGGCCACCAGAGGCTTTTCTTGTGGCTACAGCCTCCTGGGTAGTGGGGGCGGGGAGGCAAAACAGTGGCCCCTTCCCTGGGGCCACCAGCAGCAGTTGGGCCCTGCCCCCCTTTGGAGACACAAACACTGGAGGAGCAGGCAGCCAGTGAGTTTCCCACCTTCCCGAGGATGGTGGGGTCAAGCTTCAGCAGGAGGCAGGCTCCAGCTGTGGGGCTTTGGGCTCCATTCTAGGACCCAGGGTTCATCTCTGGTCCCCGTCCCCTGGAGGCAGGACTTTGGGCTCTGTCCCCAAGCTGTGCAGCAGCAGGCTCCGGCCCCAGCCCCTGGCCGGGTGTCAGTGGGCTCTGGCCCCAGGCTCACCTCCCCATTACCCCTGGCCCTTGCTGCCTTCCCCAGCCCCCCATCCATTCCCCCTATCGCCTCTGACCCTGCTGCCTCCCTACCCACCTCCCTATACAAAGCTTAATTTGTCCCCTGGTATACGGGAGCCGAGTAGGTCTGCCGTGAAAAGTGATATTCCTATGTTTGTTAATATCACTTTTCACAGCAGATTTAGCAGCTAGCTGAGAGGCTGTGAAAAGTGATATTAACATACAAGTATCACTTTTCACAGCAGCAGTCTTACTAGCCAGTAAGTCTTTAAAAAGCAACCCAAAAAACCCCTAAAGAAACAACAAAAAAGACAAGAATGTACAAAGCACTTATTTGTGTTTCTATTCTGTTTAGGTCCAGCAAAGGATAGAGACAACTGTATATTATTTTTAATATTGAGTCTGCAAAAAAAAAAAAAAAACCTCAAAACCCCCCTATGTAAATAAATGACAATGACATGAACATGTATATGTGCATATTTATTTGTTTTTTTCCTAAAGTTAATTAAGTATTTTAGGAAAATTGTCAGAGTAGCTACCAGCAAGAGTTGATGGCTACACTCTGAGGCCACCAAAAATTTGTTGTGAGAAGCCCTGCCTTAGATCAATATATAGAGAGGGTACATTGCCTATTTTAAAAAGATACCTTAGGAGTGTGATGAATTTACAAGCGGTCATTGTCGCTTTATATTTGGGCCCAAAATTTAGGTTTTCAAGGGTTTTTTTTTCAAAGGTAGGTGAGGAGGGTTTAAAATGTAAGTGTTTATAAATCCTAATATAGAATAAGCAACTTCAGCTTTCTGATATCAACACCCAATGTTATTAGAGGCTTTTGCGATTAAGCACTTACAAATCTACTTCCATTACAATATACACCAGCCTCCCCACCAAATCTGCTTTTCTACCTCTATTTCTCATGGCTCACATTTTACATATTACCCCCTCTGTCCTCGCTGCTCCTCGACCACACCTGTCAATTCGTTCCCCACTTTTTTGCTTCTTCCTCTTAATTGACATCCATCCACACTTTCCTCACCTAAACACCGCACAAATTTCAGCTGATGCAGAACGCAGCTGCCTCCTTTTGCCTAGTGTAATCAGTACTTCTTCAGGGAATACATCACACATGTGCTCCACAGACTGCATGAGCTTCCAGTTAGCTTCAGGGTGCAATTCAAAACCCGTGTATTTCAGTCTGTAGGTCAAAGGCAGAGATGAATCTAAGGGAGGAGTCTAAATTGGTATAAATTAAAACAATTTAGATTCTCTTAGGATTTCCTTAAACTAACAGGACCTTCCAACATCACCTCTGCAATTGGCTCCCTGAATCTAATCTGATATAATTTGTGTGCTGAGGGAGCAGAAGACAGGATTGCAGCAAGAATATAAAACTGTAAGATAATGTTTGATATGCAAACAGGTCTTTTATTATTGCTACATAGAGTTTGTTGTTGGAGCATTTACTTTTTTCTGCTGTGTTTGGAACAAAGAATTATTTTTAAACAAATATTCTTTTTAAGTAGACTCCACACACCAATTTTGCTTTATGCACCAGGGATGAAATTCATCCTTGAGCACAAGCATGCCCCTCCTCACAGGGCTGAATTTGTAACTGTTATCCAAATTCAACTCACCCCAAGGTTTATTGATCCTCTGATCATATACTATATAATACGAAGTATTATGATATTCAGAATGTTGAGCAATAGGAAAAAAATTGCCAGCCAAAAATCTAAGGGACTTCGAGAAGAGATTTTCAAAGCCAGCTAAAGGATTTAGCGATACAACTCCCATTGCAAGTAATGGGAATTACGAAACTTGGCTAAATCCCCTAGTTAACTTTGAAACTCTCAACCTCAGTCTAGCAAAATTGATTTAGGAGGGTAAGCCTGCTTCTTTCATATTCTGCTACTTCAGCAATGAACTGCCATTTAATAATGCTGCACTTTGCACACATGTACAAACAACTGCTTCAACATTAAGAGAGATGTGCTGAAGGTGAACTATTATTACATCTACAGATACTTTCAATGTTAAAACCAGACCCAAAACAGCTAAGCTATCTTAAATAACAAAAACAGTCCACTGATGTTAGTCATTTTTCTATTTAAATATTAAATTATAAATAATTAAAGTTTACGTATATCTGAACAAGACGGGAGTTCAACGCATACATTTAAATGCTTGATGTAACTGCAACCCTCCCCCCAATGTATGTACAGCATCACCAATGTACATAGTGCCTTCAGATCACTTATTTCTTTGTGCAGTAAGTTAGTGGAGAGCTATATGTTAAATCCTGGGAGTGACATATAATTACAGAATATCTTTTTCACTGAGCTCCATGAATTCACACGAGAAGAAAGTGAAATTCAGACCGATCAGCGTGACCAAAATCATCCAAAAGATAAAAGTGAGAAAACATGGCTTTAGTGTTTCATAACAGCATCCATCATATATGATGTTTAGCTTTTTGTCTCAAATAGATATGGCAGTATCACAAGCTTGTATTGTCTCTTTCTTCTCTGATTTAGCTTAGCTGTAACAGATGGAGAGTATAAGTGATTAAAATATGTCCCAAATATTCTGTGTCCTCCTGCTACCTCAAAGTCAAGGACCTGAACCTGCAAACCCTCACTCGCATGTGTCAGTGGGACTAGTAAGGATTTGAGGCCCAGTCCTGAAAATACTACGATCTTGTCCACACAGTGGGGTGGCACATGCTGTGAGGATGTGATCTCTAAAGCACACTAATGTGTTGCACAATAATTGACCCGTGCAGACCCTGCTTGTTGGCACTAAAGTTTTCCTAGTGCGCTTTAACATGATACAGTTTCAAACAGCACTATGTTGAAGCTCAGCAGAAAGGTCCGCCCAGACCCACTAATGCATAACACATGAGTTCACTTTAGAAATCACACCTCTGTTGAGCGCATTACCCCGCTGTATGGACAAGTCTTAAGTGGTGCTGAGCGCTTGTAACCACTGCTGAACTCAGCATGACCAGGTGCTCAGCACGGGTCAGAAACTGGTGCTGTAAGCCGCAAGGATCTTAATGCTATGATTCAATTGTTTTTGCTAGTTCATGACGACTTAGTATAATCATGCATTTTGTAGGATACTGATAGGGTTGCCAACCTTCCAGGATTGTCCTGGAGTCTCCAGGAATTAAAGATTAATCTTTAATAGAAGATGTCATGTGATGAAACCTCTAGTAATATGTCCAGCCAAAACTGGCAACCCTAGCACTGACGTCGTGAAGACACTTGACAGTGGAATAAGAGTGGTTTTTTTCAGGTTAGTTTAAACCTCTTCCAAAGTGACATAAGCTAAAGCATTAACAGGCACTCATACTGGAGTAAGATTGTCCATATGGGGAGTTATACTGGTATAAATATAGCAATTTAAATTCACACTCCTCCTTGTATTGGTATCTTTCCCATGTAAACAAACAAACCCTAGAATTTCTCAGCAGCCCTCTAAACACAACTTATATATGTATACTTGCCTACAGCCAATGCATGTAACATTTCTTTGATCTGTGAACTTCACAGTTCATGGAGGAAGTGGGGGAGGCAGGGCGGTGAGAGAGAAGAGGACGCACTCGGCACCTGCTAGTTTCAGTAACCACTCATCACAGCAACACTTCATGCAGGGCAGTCCCAGAATTACATTTCCAACCATCCAAAAGTATTAAAGACAATCTGATTCCTTACATATTGGAAACAAAATCCACAACATGAAACACAAGTTACCGGTGCACTTTTGTTCAGCTTTACGGTATGTGATACGTTAGTTAAACAAGGGAGAAAAAGATTTGCCACAAAAGGGTGTGCCAACAATTTAATAAATACTTATATAGCGTTTTTCATCCTTAGGCCTCCAAAGTATACTACAAAAGAGGTAACAATAACACCCATTTTACAGTTGGGAAACTAAAGCCAAATTAACATCTCTGGCCAAAAAATTCAAAAAGGGTTACTGATTTTGGGTGACAAACATGACAAACCTTTACCTAATTTTCAAAAGTGCTCAGTAGCTACATCTCAAATTGACTTCAGCAAGAGTTGTAGGTATTGCACACCTCTGAAAAATATCAGGTTCAAGTCATGTAGCATTGAGAAAAAAACAAAAGCCATCAAAAACCACTGGCCTCTTTTTAAAATCGGACTTTTTCAAATAATTTGTGTAAGATGAAACAGCACTTAATTGGCAAAGCTGGGAATAGACGCCTGGTCTCCTAACTCATGGTCTCGTGGATTCTCCACTAGACTTTATAAATAATTATATTTATATTACAGTAGTGCCCATGATGCCCCAATCAGGATCCAGGCCATATAATGGTAGTTGCCAAACAACACATATAAGAGACAGAGTCCTCCCTTAGTCCAATAAAAGTTGGATAAAATGTTATAAAATAATGTGTTCCCGATGTTAGAAAATACTAATTTAAGGATTTAACTTCTTTTTAATCAGGATCTCTAATGAAAGGTTGAAAGGGATTGTCTCTTTAAACCCTGTACTGTATAAAGTCTAGAAAGCTTTACGCCATCCATTACCAGCTGCTTTCCTTGTGACCTTAACCTACTAATTTAGGAACCACGTTTCTTCCTGTTGTACACTTAAACAGGAAGCAGCTTTGTCAAAACTGTGCTGTAAACAAAGCAACAAGTGTATACGGTGCTGTGGTTTTTCAACGACCAGACAAGCTAATGGCAATGCTGCTCTTTTTCATTCTCCACTGCTCCAGACACCACTTCCTGCCTACCTTCTAATGACTTAATTCAATACCAAGAGTAAGTCCAGGTCTATGCTTAAAAGTTAGGTCGACCCAGCTATGTTGCTCAGGAATGTGAAAAATCCACACCCCTAAATTGCGTAGTTCAGCCACCATAACCCCCAGAGTAGAGAGCACTAAATTGATGGAAGAATTCTTCCATCGACCTAGATACCACCACTGAGGGAGGTGGAATACCTACACGGACAGGAGGTAAACCTCATCTCATCTCATTTCCTTTCCATACTTTCGTCTGTTAACTTGGGGTCTTAGTGGATCTACTGCACTTCCTGAAAATTCACTTTCTCATAGAAATTCTGGGAGGGGAAAATGGGAGAAGAATGGAAGGGGCCATAAGACATCTATATACTAACATAATTCCTTCCTGCGCTATATGTGAAGAGTATGTGTTTCTCAGTTAAATGAGGAATAGAGGGAGGGAGATGTCTTGCATAGAATAGCAAAACCCTCCAGAGCAGAAGGAATGTGGCACTGCACCTGGATCACTAAACTATCGCATTGCAACTTCTTGTATTGGAACAGCGTTTAAAGGAACTGGAGCATTTAAATAGCATTTTTCACATTCAAAGTGTTTTATTATCATTAAATAATTCACATAACATTCCTATGCGGTAGCTGGAGTTGTATTACTATCCCCATTTTACAGATGGAGAAACTGAGGCTAGGATTAGCGTGACATGATCAAGGCCACATAGTGAGAGAGTGGGATTAGAAATCGGCATTTTCTGACTCCCGATCCTATGCTTATTCCTTCAGAATGATAGAAACTTGAACTAGCTTTAAGCCACCTCTTCCACATATTTGTTCAGGGCAGTCAAAGCAGGAAATATTCACCTCAGAAATGTCTCTAGATATAGCTTCTTGCTCCACTATCTGTCTGTAACAAAGGCACTGTTTAACTCTCCTGAACAATTTGTTTCAAAAATCACATTTTTAAACTAACCATTTGGGTTTCCATGGACTGTTTGGATATCTCCTTTTTTAAGCGTCTTGTTGAAACTAAAATAATAGGTCCCACCAAAATTCAGACTTCACAGTGAATGACTGTAAAATTGCAGAGTACAAATGATAATCATGATGGACACAGTAGATGACTGATAGTCAAGCAAAAAAGCTTTGTTTATGGCTCCTATGGAACTGAAAAATGTAACACAGGCTAGTGCAATTCTAAATATATTATGCATCTATTGCCAAAATATTCTAATTAACAAAACATACTATATCAGCAGGAGACTTTGGACCATGGTTTAAAACCGAACATAGTCTAAATTTCCCTCAATATGTAGTAGCTCTTAATTCCCTCAAAATGTTGTGTCTGTTTTGTATTCCTGATATCACAATCCGGAAATATTTTTTTCTTCTAAGCAATATATGGAGCCATCATTTTCTTCTGAGCTAGTATTTAAATCATGCAAGCATTCAAGCCAAACACGACACAGCTACTTCTGCTAAGAAAATAAATATCCTGATTTTTTTTATTTTATTTTTTTAATACACAAATTATTTTATACACATCCTTTAAATCTGCTGTTGAGCTCTGTTATGGTTTTCCCTCCACAAGTGAGAGGAATACTAGTAAGTCATGAGGCAACCATGATGCTGCTCTATACACGCTAGAGATGAGAGGTGGGAAAAGCCAGCCTGTTAGCAGTGCTGCAGAAAACGGAAGCAGAATGTCTGGGCAAGATATGAGCATGGCTATAGCCTTACCCTTCAGCTAACAGTACACGCACTACACCTATTACACAGATGCAGCAAGTGCCAACTTCCAGAAGAGTCCAGACACCGAAGCAGCATTTTGCCTTATGTTGTCATAATATTTCCGTCCATTACTCGGGAACTCAAGCTGGTTCTCCAATACCTGCACCTTGCATAATCAGCCTCTCAGAGCTACAATTTGGCCCTCGTACTTTCATTGATATTTTCCCTTGTCAACAATTACATTAACTGAAATTGTAGACAAGTTCTACGTACAATTTAAAATAGTTTCTGGCCAGCATTTGTACAAAAACAAACTAGATCTCGGACAGTTTGAATGCTCATCTGAAGTAAAACTGTAAATAGGTATGGTCAGACTAGAAACACTCCTACAAAAATGATTACTTTGACAGTCGAGGCAAAATTATTCCATTGACTTTTGCACTTGTGATCCAGGTTGGAGTGAGAGAAAAAAGCTTTTTACACTGCAGATTACATAGGTCTCATTATAAAATAGAACTAGATTTCATGTGTCTAAATATGAAACTTTCATGCAGAGTTAATCTGATTTTCAAGAAGACTTTAGAAATGTATTTTGCCTGAATGTAAATGCATGCTTACTTAGCACATGCATCACCAACTGTTTGCATTAAAATTCCTAGTTTGCATGTACACACGACCCAACAGACATGAAAGTTAGGCATTCATTTTGTCCATTCACAAAGGCACATACATTAACTTGAAAATCAGGCCCTATACTTTAACCAAATGCGGTGTATTTGGAGCAAAAATGAATAGGCAGGTGTTTCACAATTGACATTTTGTTGGCAGTGGTATCAAGAAAGACAAGAATTAAAGGTATTTGCAGTATACTACTCCCATTAGTCAGGGTTGATACACGATTGTGAGACAAGGTGAGGAAACTTTCATTGCCACTGCCTTGCTGTAGTTAAGCTCTGGATTAGTTTTCCAAGGGTACCAAGTTATCCTCTCTTTCAGCACTAAATTCACTTCATTTTTTTGGATGAGGGCAGTAAAGGGACTGGACATAATTTAAAAAATGGACAGCACACTTGCATAGTTTCCACATCAATAACTATAAATGTAGTGAACATGCCTTACCCATCCTCACTGACTAACCCTCACTTCACCTCTTTACATTTTAATCTTTTTTAACATTTCTAAAGCCATCAGCAGAAAAGAAAAAGACATACTCTTTCCAACAAAGGCACAAGTGCATCTTGTGATGAATATATTTTGTTAGTAAAGCAATGTGTCCACATGTGTAAGAAATAAAGTGTATGGGAATATATAAGGATGTCAAGAAGTGATAACTGATAATCCATTTACAAAAAACAAAATAAGAAAAGGAGGCAAAAAACCAAGAATAGGGCTGTTTGAATAGCATTACAGCTAGATTTTATCTGTTTTGCTGGGGACACAGTTTCAGTGATTTTTGGCTCATATAGCAAAACCTAGATAACTGACTGTAAATTGAAATTTGTTTAGATGTTCAAAAAAAGTGCAAAACCAAAATCATCCCCTTCATCTTACTGTCTTGGATTTTGCATCAAAGTGTAAGCTTAGATAATTCCTTGACAAAAATCAAAATTTCCCCAAAACTGGCCATGCCAAACTTCCACACATAGTAAATCTGTGTACAAAATAAAAATATGGCCATTCAGATACTGAGTAACGGCAGTGGATAATAAAATATAGGTAATACAATATATCTTTATTAGACCACCCCTGGGATCCCAGTGAACGTATTCACATGACAGGAACCATCACTACCACCAAATGCCACCAAATGGCAGTCGGCCTGGCCAAAGATTGGAACAAAACAGCATACCTCGCCCGTATAGCTAGACCTTGCTGGTCATGGATGACTAGGCTTGGAAGAATTCAATTCTTTTTTAACATTTTGACAAATAGGTGTTTATTTTTAAGCATTTTTCTTTTTTTATTGATTTAAATTTTTCACAGTTGCAGGAAATTACAGGGAGGGAAAAAACAATTATTTAAAGTAACATTAAGATTCAAAAAGTTAAAGCTTTATGAATCTTAAAACACTAATTGTAACATCTCATCAAAATATACAAAGCAAATATCTTAAACTCAAAACTCTAATAAGTTCTCAAGCAACATTTTTCTTACTTTGCCTATCTGTATATTTCGATTATTGTGGATGGAAACATTTTTTCATCGGTTTATGAATGTATGGTCAAATCACCATTTACTGATAAAAATCTAATCCTTCCAAGCCAATGGATGAGGTACAGCGGTGGGACCAGTGTAGGGAAGCTTACACTGAACAAAATATCAGATATTTTTAATGGATACTGTCAGGTCAATTTAGATACAAAGTTTGTAGAGAGATCAACCGATTTAAAAAAAAAATCCTAATGTGAACAGTCTGTTTGGAACTAAATATTTGCTGAAGTGTTTGCCACCCAAACAAAGCAATATTTATTTAGTTTCACTCTCTGGTTCTCATGCGCTAACAAATCTATCCATTTTCATTGTCTAAATGAAAAGCAAAAACATCAGTGTGGAAGAACAAAAACTTTTTTAAAAATCTAATTTTGTTTTAATAATCTGAGGTTTTATTGGTAACAAAGGCAATTATTTTCAAATACATTTTAATCTATGTAAATTTTATTTAATATACTCTTGTAGTTGTAGCACGTTTGTCTAAACAGAGCAGTTGAGACCTCACAACATTTGTCTAGACACCATAAGTGTCTCATTCTGTATGATGAGAGTGACTTTTAAAAGGCTTTTGGAAGGGAATATGCTGAAGAATTTTTATTGCTTCAAATAGTGTTCCTATACCATTTTTCTCCAGATGGAAATCTGGATATAAAAAGAAAGAAAAAGTTTAATGCATAATTTTAAGAAGTCTTTATGCTTCTGAGAGTTTATGTCTCTGTTCACAGATTTCTTAATATATAGCTACTCCATTCAAGCCTGAATCCACAAACACTTCAGCAAGAGAGTAACTTTATTCACTTTGGCAGTCCTAAGTCAGTGGAACTGCTTACCTGAGCAACTGACTCAAATGCTGTGCTATTTGCAGGATCAAGCCCTTAGTTTGTGGTTAAATGAAATATACCTGACGAGACTTTGGGGAATGGTCTGATCTTTTCTGTAGCACAACACCTAACTCAAAACAAATCAGACCTGGGATTGCCAGTCCTTAATTCACAACTTCTTTCCTTGACTATTCGTTATTTACATCAGGGCTTCTCTGCCTTCATGGCAAATTGCAACGGTAATGATAACTTAGATCTGCTGGATATGGAACATAAAATAAACCAAACCAACCACACCATGTCTCCTGAAATGGCTACAAATCACAGGACAGGAATCCATCATAATGTCAAACTGCCACCTTTAAAGCTTAAAAATTTCAAATGCTCAATATTTAGAGTTAAAAAAAAAAGATTTTCTTCTCTCTGAAATGACACATGCACTGATTATTAATGGCGCCTCCTCTGCACAGACACTGGAAAGAAATCAAATACCATCAGTCATGGACACTGGGTCAGATCCTAGACTGATGGGGTCTATATAGGTATTCAGACAGTCGGTAAGTATCATTTTCACCCTTGCAGTCTTCTCCAGTTTTCTTCCACAATGTGTTACTTCTGCTCAAAATGGAATGGCTCATACAATAGTAAAAAAGAACATAAGGAGCCAAAGCTCAGAGCTCTGATTAGTTCTGTGATGGATTTTTGCAGTTTGTTTAATCCATTTCTCAACAGGAAGGTCTTACCTGTCCTGGTCCTAGATCTTACCCTCCTTGGGTAATCGCAATAGGAGGGGACTTAGGGAAGGAAAAATCTTTTTCATGGATTCTTTCATGGAGACACCACCGCACACACAGTGCCCTGGCTATGTGGGAAACACAGTCTATACCCCTCTGACTGTATTTCTCTTTTTCAGCTAAGCTCTCTTGAGGCCAAGGATGGGATACAGAAAAGAGAAGAGAGGCAGGGCCAAAAAACTATACTCCGAAAAGGTGGTTGGATCCGTTCAAGCAGGAGATTCACATACATTTCAAATATTTGAGCTGGTAAAAAAAAAAAAAAAATCCAATGAAAAATGGCATTCCAAAGGAAAGGAAATTGTTCAAGAGAAAATTCTTTTGACATTTTTCAGTGAAAAGAATATTTTAGTTTAGTTTGGAAATGTTTCATTTTGTTTTGATTCAAACACAAAATTTCATTTCAGATTTTGACTTTCTGGCTCCCCCTTCCTTTCCTCCCCCACCCTTGAAAAAAGAGGAAGAAAGTTGGGGGGGGGAGGGGCTAAAAACTGAACAAAAACAAAAAACATTCAAAATTACAATTGCCATTCTGATTCCATTCCATTAGTTGAAAAATAAAAATCTCCCTAAAAACGTTTTGTTCTCCGTTTTGCTCTAATTCCCCCCCCCTCCCCCCAGAAAATATTGACACCATTTGTCAAACAGTCCTATTCAGAACACATGCGTTTTAATCATCAGTCATTCTGCCCTTGTTCAAGCTGCAGGGTAAGTCTGTGTCATTGTATTTGAATAAAAGAATGAGAAACACCTGACCACCATCCCCCTCCTATTACATTATTTTTGAAACTGTATTTTGACTTCTCTATGCAGAAAAATGTTTGGGGTAACATTTCCCTGGGCGGGTAGAGAGTGAACATTTCTGAATATTTCTGATGGTCAGAGTTGCACAAGATTTCAGCAGTAAATCATCCAGGCCTCATCAGTCAAATTGTTCTACCGCAGATCTACTACGCTGCTACATAAACCTGAGATTCCATCTTTTTCTGACATGGCCAAGATTTACGGAGGTCACGGTTACAAAAAGGGGGCTCTTGTGTTGACCCATTCTCTCAGCAAGTGCTAGACCCCTACACAAAGCTGCTGACATGTGACTCAGTGAGGAAGGCTATGTCTACACTGGTACTTTCGTCGCTAAAACTTTTGTCACTCAGGGGTATGAAAAAACACCTTTCTGACCGACAAAAGTTTTAACGATGAAAAGCACTGGTGTGGACAGCAGTTTGTCTGTGGGAGCCACGCTCCCGGGAACGAAGCTACTGCCCCTCATTGGCGGTGGTTTTATTTGGTCACCGGGAGAGCACTCTCCAGGCGATAAAAAGTGGCCACACAGTGCACCTTACAACAGCGTGGCTGCAGCTGTGTAGACATGGCCGCAGTTGCAGCTAATTAGTTATTGGGCATTGGGTCTCTAAAACTATAAAACTAAAAATTATAAAACTAAAACTATAGAGCTAGGTGGAGGTTGGTCCTGTATGGAAACTTCAAGGAAGGAAAATTAGGCTGGAGTGCTATGTTTAAGATCAGTAAAGCCAATATCTCAGGAAGGAGGTGAGAGTTTGATCATTAAGGCCTTGTCCGCACACAAAAGTTGTACTGCTTTAAACATACACCAATATAGTTAAAGCAGCACAACCCATCTTTTGTAGATGCAGCTTATACAAAATGTGCTTATACTGTTAAAACTAAGTCTCCTGTGAGAAGGAGAATCAGTTATACCAATACAACTGTTCACACTAAGTGCTGTACCAATGTAAGTATATCATTAAAAGAAAAAAAATCACAACCCTAACTGAAATAGCTACACTGATACAAAAATTGTGTGCAGATCAGAGCTAAATCAGGGTTTGTGTGCTCTCACAGTAACATAAATATTACATTGGCATTGCTATTTTTAGTCATCCTGTGGACAAGAGATTAAAAAGGGCAGCTGGAAATGAAGCCTGTATAAAAGCAATTTTCTTGACTGGTGGACTTAAAAAAAAAAGAAAGGAAAAAAAAAAGCAAGCCCTCTTGTATCTATTTGACCCTTTGTTCCCTCTGATCCTTGTTGCAGGCTTGATGCAGAAATATATTTTTGTCCCATGACTTTAAGTGGAGCATTTCTAGATATCAACTGTTTTGGCAATAAATTGTACATGCCAGAAGCTCAGGGACTTTTGGAAACTGGAACACAAAATGCATACACGGGCTTTTCATTGATTCTCCCTCATTAGCAGCTCTTGCTGGATCAACTTGTTATACTGTTTCAATACTGGAGAAGCCTACAACAGATATACATAATTAATTTCCTGCAGCTACTTCAGGTATTTCTAGGGCAGTGACTAATACTTCAGGCCAAAGTCTCCAATGCGATCTCACCCTTTGGTACCACTCAAACAATAAAAGAGGGGCATGTTCTTGCTATAACTGGCCAGCTGAGAACTCCTCTGATTTTGGGGGCAGCTGGCATAAAACCAGGGACTCTCAGATGGTATGAAATTGGTGGACTAGCTCCTGTGCCAACTGTCCCCTGCCCCAACACCTCTACAGGGTATGTCAGACAACGGAGGCGTGAATTGGCGGTAGGATACAGGTCTGCTCTGCAACTGATCTTTCACTAGCATAGGATTATTTAGAGAAAATATACTAGTGACATATTTAGAGAAATCTTTAGGCTGCTCTGATTTACGCCTGGGCTGGAGTCAGTGCATAGCAGGGAGCTATAAAACTAGCTTGACTCCCCCTATATGCAGCACACATTTCTGCACTGAGCAGAGTTCAACTGCAAGAGAGAATCTGGCCCAAAAGAGGTAATGAAAATCAGACAAAACTTAAAAAGGAGAAAAATATATATATATGCTAACTATCTATAAAGTATGAATCTTATTATAAACTAGTACAATTTTGGAGAGTCTAGACCAAACACAGTCACTAAACTTTCAAAGAAACAGAAATAAATTAAAAATATCACATCTATAGCACACATATATATCAGTTATATTTTCCTCATAAAAATCCATACAGGCCAAGTAACATTGTGTCTGTCAATTTAATCCCCATAATTTTAAAGCTCTAATTTAGTGCTTGCAAACTTATTTGCCAATTCTTGTTTCAGGGACTTTTGGTAACTTGCTCAATAGACAGGGAAACCTGTCTTCAGTGACCACTCAAGGGACCAACAAAAATATTTTCCTTTCTTGAAAAAAAAAAAAAAAAAAAAAAAAAAGAAGTGACCATAGGAAGGTCCTGGCCAGTAAGTGCCACCACATGGCATTGTTCGTTTATTTTGGGAAGAAGGCTCTGTTCACAAACCACAAACAACCCCCATCCCTGCTATGACACCTTAGGGCTTGTCTACACTGGCATTTTACAGCGCTGAAACTTTCTTGCTCAGGGGTGTGAAAAAACATCCACTTGAGCGCAGCAAGTTTCAGGGCGGTAATGTGCCAGTGTGGACAGTGCACCAGCTCTGGTAGCTAGGCCCCTCGTGGAGGTGGGGTTTTTCAGAGCGCTGGGAGAGCTCTCTCCCAGCGCTCTGCCATGACTACATGAGCTCTGTTAAAGCGCTGCTGGGGAAGTGCTTTAACGTTGCCAGTGTAGAGTAGCCCTCAGATCTCCATCCTGGTAGCAGCCGGGGCAGGCAGATGAACAGCTACCACTGTGGGGCAGAGGAAGCCTTGTCAAGGACAACACTACAACTCGGAAGGGATAAGAGGAGGGTAGGATTTAGCACTCCCAGCATCTGCAAAAAGCCTGCTTCATTAGTGAAGAGCAAGACATGCACATTGACTTCCACTCCCCACCTCAGGTATCTATTATTGTGGCAAAAGGGTGGGTGGGGTGGCTGGCAGAGGTGGCGTTCTAATAAAGATGGAGCAGAACATGAGCGCACACTGTATTAATATTTGTATTTTACACACTTTAACTGTATAAAATACAAATATGAATGATAAAGCCTATTGCATATTACAAGACTCAAGATCACTGAGTGGCTATAACTGAAAGATAAAATAAAACATTGCTTGCATAGACAGGGCTTTAATTTTAGCTCATCTGGAAGAATCTCCTGCTCACCATCTTTCAAATGGCCATGCTGGAAGGGCTCAAATACTTAAGGGAGTTCCTCCCAGAGTTTCGTTCAGATACTCTCCTAATTAAGAGTGAAAGGTAGTTGGACTGGTATTAAAAAGTTCAGATATAATCCACATTCTAAACATAAAATGTAGGTAACCCTTACCCCAGATCTGCAACAGACCATGATGCAATGGCAGAGCTTCCCACACTCAACTCGGACCAGAACAGGATAATTCTGCCAGAGCAAGATACTGGAAGTAGAATAAAATTTAAAAAATTTAAAGCACATCAGAAGCAGGAAGCCTGCCAAACAATAAGTGAGGCCACTGGATGATCAAGGTGTTAGAGGAGCACTCAAGGAAGACAAGGCCATTGAGGAGAAGCTAAATTAATTCTCTAAAGTGGTCTTCACTGCGGAGGATGTGAAGGAGCTTCCCACACTTGAACCATTCTTTTATGTGACAAATCTGAGGAACTGTCCCAGACTGAAGAGTCAATAGAGGAGGTTTTTGAGCAAATTGATAAATTAAACAGTTATAAGTCACCAGGACCAGATGGTATTCACCCAAGAGTTCTGAAGGAACTCGAATATGAAATCAGAGAACTACTAACTGTGATACATAATCTGTGACTTAAATCAG
This sequence comes from Lepidochelys olivacea, assembly GCF_965140295.1. Taxonomy (NCBI): domain Eukaryota; kingdom Metazoa; phylum Chordata; order Testudines; family Cheloniidae; genus Lepidochelys; species Lepidochelys olivacea. Next base: position 133,921,688 of record NC_140411.1, on the reverse strand, counting down.
CTTCTGTACCAGATGATTAATTGGACGCCAATTTTTAAAAAAGGATCCAGAGACGAACCAGCAACTACAGGTTGGTAAGCCTAACTTCAGTTCCAAGCAAACTGGTTGAAACTATGATAAAGAACAGAATTATCAGACACACAAGTGAACATGATTTGTTGGGGAAGAGTCAACACAGCTTTTGTAAAGAGAAATCATGCCTCACCAATCTGTTACAATTCTCTGTGGGGTCAACAAACATGTGAATAAGGGTGATCCAGCAGATACAGTGTACTCAGACGTTAAGAAAGCTATTGACAAGGTCCCTCACCAGAGGCTCTTAAGTAAAGTAAGCAGTCAAGGAATAAGAGGGAAGGTCCTCTCATAGATCAGTAACTGGTTAAAAGCTAGGAAACAACAGAAATAAATGGTCAGTTTCACAATGGAGAGTGGTAAATAGTGGGGGGTCCCCCAAGGAGCTATACTTAGACCATTTCAGTTCAGTGTATACTGATGAAAAAAAGGAGTAAACAGTGAAGTGGCAAAGTCTGGAGATGATACAAAATGACTGATGAAAGTTAAATCCAAAGCTGACTGTGAAGAGTTATGAAGGGATTTCACAAAATTGGATGACAAAATGGCAGATGAAATTCAATGTTGATAAATAAATAGTAATGCATGTTGGAAAATATAATCCCAACTACACATACAAAATGATGGGGTCTAAAATTAGTTGTTACCACTCAAGAAAGAGATTTTGGAGTCATTGGGGATAGTTCGCTGAAAACATCTGCTCAATGTGCAGCGGCAGTAAAAAAAAAACCTAACAATATTAGGAACCATTAGGAAAGGGATAGATAACACAGTAAATATCATAACACCATGGTATGCCCACACCTTACATACTTTGTGTAGTTCTGGTCACCCCATCTCAAAAAAGATATATTGGAAATGGAAAAGGTACAGAGAAGGGCAATAAAAGCGATTAGGGGATGGAACAACTTCCACATGAGGAGAGATTAAAAAGACTAGGACTTTTTAGCCTGGAAAAGAGATGACGGGGGGGGGGTGAGGGGAGAATGACAGAGGTCTGTAAAATCATGAATGGTGTGAAGAAAGTGAATAGGGAAGTGTTAATTACTCCTTCACATAACACAAGAACCAGGAGTCACCCAACAAAATTAATAGGCAGACGGTTTACAACAGAAAAAAGGAAGTACTTCTTCACACAACACACACTCAGCCTGTGGAACTCATTGCCAGGGGACGTTGTGAAGGCCAAAAGTATAACAGGGTTAAAAATATTACATAAATTAATGGAGGACAGATCCATCAGTGACCACGAGCCAAGATGGCCAGGGATGCAACCGCATGCTCCGGGTGTCCGTCAGCCTCTGCCTGCCAGATGCCAGGACTAGATGACAGGGGACAGATCACTTGATAATTGCCCTGATCTGTTCATTGCTTTTGAAGCATCTGGCATTGGGCACTGTTGGAAGACTGGGTACTGGGCTGGATGGACCATTGTTCTGATGCAGTACAGCCATTTTTAGATTCTTAATCATGGGGTATTTAATAATCTGTATGATCCCCACCATAATAATCTGTATGATCCTCAAACCTGCAAAACTTAATCAGTTTACCAAAGAAAAGATGTTAAAGAGTAATAAAGGATCTAGGTTTGAATCCCAAGGAACATCTTCCATTTAAACATGAGAATAAAACAAAATAGTTTTACCAAAAATGAAACAATGGAACAGATATCTGAAACCAAGGAAAGAGATGGCACACAGATATAGCTGATAGAGATAAATCTGACAGATAAATCCAAAAGAATTAGAGTTGATGATAAACCTTGGGTTTCAGCAACAACTCATATCAATGCTCAATAGGAAAAGTCAAGGACAGAGTGCCTCTGCTTTGAAAGTCCTCCATTTTATTGGTTTGTGTCACCACTTTATCACTACTTTCAAATAGCCTAACATGTTGAAATGTGGCCTTCTGATAAACTGAATCTTTGAGATCTGATATTATTTGCATTGCCTTACAGAACTTTTCTAACAAAAACAATGATAGGTTTTCCAGTGCGCTACAGAATATTGTACATACGCTACGTCCGAATAACACCTTAAATAAAACAGTCAGCAAGTGGAGCGTACGCTGCCAACACAAACTTTCTTTGTGACCCTGGATGAACAACTTAACTCCCTGTGTCTCCGTTTCCTCACACTTGAAAGGAGGATAATACTTTTCTACTTAAAGAGGTGTTGTGAGAATTCATTCATTAATGTTTACAAGATAATGTGAATTTCTGAGAGAGATTCCCTGCTGCATCTGCTCTCCTCCAAATGTGTAGAGAGCGGGGAGCAGGGCAGGCAAACCATCAGGGAGCTGGCTACAGCATCCTAATTCTCTGCCCAGCCCTGGGCAAAAATTTAAAGGAGAACACCTACGCTGCTTTAAGATGTATCAACTGGCAGTGGCCACAAAGGGACCATCCACTGTTTGAACCCATCCTGCTTCAGCCACTCCCCTTCACAAAACCCCTCCCACAGGATCTGCAGGGAGGGCAGCTTGGAAATCAGCAAAGGAGTTGCAGCCAGTCTCCATTCACGGAGACAAAGGGGAAAATCTGCTCCTCTGTGTCTGAATGTACTATAGGAGTACAACAAATCAATGAAGCAGGCAGGTTACCAACCACTTAGGCCATGTCAAAACTACAGAGCCTGTGTTGGCATAGCTAAGCTGATAGAGCTCCCTAATAAAAATCTGCAAATGCCAGCAGAAGGAGTTCATCTCCCAAAACTACAGTAGCTATGCTGATAAAAGCACTCTTTTTTCAGCTTACTTGTGTCCGCACAAGTCCTGCCAGCATAGCTATGTGCGCTAGGAGTATGTGGGGGCTGGGGGGGGGGGAGCGGGGAAGAGTCACACATACCCTCCCACATCCCTGGCTGACATAGCTATGGCAGCAAAAACTTTGTAGGGTAGATCAGGCCTTTCAAAAATATGGTGCATATTCAACAAAATGTTTATTTAAAATATTAACAGTTGCATTGAATATATGTAGTCTCTGATTGGCATGAATACTAATTATTAGCTCAGTAGTTCACCAGACACCACCCACAATACAAGGGCGCAAGAACCAAGTAATACAAGTCTGATCATCTGCCCTAGAGCGCTTCATAATTATGAGAAAGTTGGAAACCAGGGGAAAGAGTTCAAGAAGTATTTACAATTAATATAGTGTATGAAGGAGAAAAAGATTTATAAAGTAGATTTATAAACCAAATAGGTTTATCTGAAATACTAATTCTCTAAGGAAAAGCTAGACACTTAGGCTAGCACACCACATAGCATAGTAAATAATCTCTCTATCACGTGCACATGCACATGTCTTTCCTGTCTTGCTCACTACAGGCCAAATCCTGTTCCCATTAAGCCAATAGCAAAATTCCCCTTGATATTGAGTCATTCCAGGGTGCAGCTTTACAAACTCATTCCCTGGATATCACTTCATTAGTATTGTGAGTTCACTGAAAATAAAATATATCTCCTTCTCTTTCCATAATTCCACTGCTTCATCTTCTTCACGTGGCATCACCTACCTAATAAATCCAGCAGTAATTAATAGGAGGAAGTGGTTAGAAAACCAACTTTAACGTATCAAAATATTTAAGAAAGCAGGAAAAAAAGCCAACAGCATTATTTTGTATACTGGAAAATGTATGTGTCGCGTAAGAGTTAACGGAATGCGAGCCTGACTTTCATTCCTTGCTTTGCTCCCCTACTGTCTCAGCTGGGTAATTTGAAGCATTGGGCCTCTGCTTATTACAATATTTAACCAATCCTGAAAGAATGAAACAACAAACAAAAAACCTACACACAACACATTCACCACAACCAGAGCAATGTGGCATGGAATTTTTATCAGAGGGCTATCTTTCAATTCAATTCTAAAAACAGTTTCTTCTACATCAAGCTGCAAATTATTTCCAGCACAATCATAACATGGTAAGATTAAGTTAAATCACATACGCAGCTGAAAGCCTGTTTTTTTTTTCTGTAGACAATCTACATCATGATTTTCTCAAAATAATGCAGCTATCCTAATACACGTTTTTCCACTTTAATTAAAAAAAGAGAAACACTGCAAATGAAAGGCTTTAGAAATATATTTAAATATTCATGCAGCAAAGACTTGTCTTTTTTTAAAAAATCTACTTTTAGTTTTGCTCCAATCTTCTCTGGGATAAAAAAGAGAATACAGTAGCATTAGAGTGAGGAGGAATAGGAAGGGGGTTGATACATAAACCCTGAATTGTGAATCATGTGTTTGATGAAAAGAAGAGACACGTTGGAGTTAAAACCTATTCTTAAGTTTTTTGTTTCTAGAAAAATTCTTAAGTGGTCAGTAAATAGAAGGTCAAAGTAAGTACAGAACAGAGGGGAAAACAAAAGAATATAACTTTGCAACTATGTTTCTTACAGAGTTACTGGGTTCAACCTAGTTTATACTAAAGAAACCACTTAACACTGATGGCTATCAATTTTAAGACATAAGAAATAAAACAGCATCACTTGCTATAAAGTATGTACTTAGAACAATAAGGTGAGTAATAACAACTGTTCAAAAATGTTATGCAAAAGCATGAGATTGCCCTTCCGCTCCCTCCAGCAAAACAAAAACAAAACAAAAACCCTAAAGCATTCACAATACATTCTGTAGGAATATAAAAACTTCCTTACAAGAAGATGATCTTGATGATCCATCCAACCCAATACTCCAATGGCCACAATAGCCTATTTCACACTCACAAGGTGATAAAAACAATACAACTAATGCACCTGAAACGTCATTATTAGTTGGTAGGAGATACCAGACATGCAGCCCAGTCTTTCCATCGGCTTCAGTGGCAAAAGAATTGGGCTTTTCCTGTGTGAGAGCAAGTTCCATCTCCCTCATTGATGCCTCTTCCTATCCTGCACAGAAGAAACAAACACAACTGCAGCATGTGGGAGAGTTGCTGCAGAGAGACTTCACATGTGGTGGGATTGTGAAGAGAGACTTCACATAACCCGGGTACCACCACAAAGCACTACTATGAGGAGACTTTCTAAGAAAGTCTTACTAGAGTGGGTATAGCAGGGGAGTTTGAGAACTACAATCAATCCGGTAGCTAGCCTCCCTCCCCTATGGTCATAATAGGGAGGTTTGGCGAGGATAAAAAAGCCTAGTGATTATTTCAGGGTTTAGGATGGCCCCTAAGTAGCCTCCCAATGTCCTGAAGGGGAGGGGGGACTAAATGATCCTAAAGGCTTGTGTGGGACTGATCCCACAACAAGCTACCTAAGGCTTTGAGGGGGAATCAATGATCTCCTTACAGTTTGCCTGGGGTTCTTTCCTCCCGCAGACCTCATGGAACGGGATGGGAGATGGTCCACCAATCATCCCAGGCTTCCTCTTGTCCCCAGTCTCAGATCTTAGGCTCTCCTCTACACAGATCTGAGGTTAGTGAGAGCCAGGGCTCCTTTCCAGTTGACATGAGGGAGGTACTATGAGGGAGATGGTGTTCTTAGTTTTTCTATGGATCTCCCAAGGTTGCAGAAGGGGAGAACCCTTTTGTGAGTTTTTTGACTGAGGGTGGAAGGAAAGTATTTTTTCCATTGACACATCTATCCAATGATCGGATTACCCTTTGAGCTCTATCTCTGCAAGTTAGAGGGTTAAGTTGTTTTCTATTTAAAAAGAAAACGTCATCCAGACCACCCTTTGACTAGTTAGGCTAAGATCACAGCAGCTGACATTCCTTGGCAATATGACTACATTAAAATGTACACACTCTTAAAATCAGACTTTAATCAATTAAATTATGGTCCTGGTCAGGAGATCTCTACTAGGGGACTCCTTTCTCAATTTATATTTTTTATTTTTACTACACAGTGACAAAAATAGAAGAACTTTGGGATGGCATTTATCATCTCTAATGTGAGGGTGACTTAATTCAAGAATCTCTTCTTGGATTAACTTCAAAATTTTGTAGATAACGTCACTTGGACTGACATCGGTCCTACCAGTTAAGAAATTGGTAGTGCATTTTGATTTTAGACAAGGAACCAAAATTAGGCTAGAAATGGAAATTCAGTTGCAACCTTAACTAAGAAGTAACTGCCATTGCACCAGAATGCAGAAGAAAAAAGCTTTGTTTATGTGTTTTGTATATGCTGCTCCAGACCTGCAAAACTATTCTACCTACATCATGCAGAAAACTTTACTGCAGGAAATAAAGCTTTGAGGCAGCCATTAGAGTAAGTCTACACTTTGAGCTTATTAAAACAGGCACAGAGCTCCAGTGTCCTTGAAGGGACACTGCCCTGGTCTAATGACATCTCGCTCTAATTGAAAGGGAGATTTAAAATAAACAAAAAACACATTGTTAGAAAAATTACCTACAGAGTCAAATAATAGAGGAATTACTCTGAGGTCAAAGACCTTCTACCTGTATTTCCATAGGAAGGAAAAGTAATTTTACAATGTAGCTTTTCAGTTTTGTGAGGTTAAATTGAGGATAAAGTAATTTGGGTGATTTTAGATTTGAAGAGGAAGTTGTTTTGATGAGTTTTGTCATTTTAACCATTTCCACTGATTCAACCCAAAATCTAAATTTCAAATATAGTGAATATTTATACCTAGATCCAACCACTGAACATAATGTTTTAATTAATGTTTGAGTAATAATGAAGGGAATTTTTGCTTAACTATGTGGAGCATTTTTTATAACCGATTAAGACTAGATCACAAAACTGTTGAAAGCTAGACTTTGGAAAAGGGAAATGTCAGGAATATTTATATTAATACATTTCTTTAAACCTGTAGAATTGTCTTAGTACCATTGGCTGGTTTTTTTGTTTTTTCCTAAAAGAATTTCTGTTAAAACTTTCCGATAAGAAAAAATACATACTATACTTAGAGCCCTGCAAATCTGCAGATATCTGCTTTACATCCACGGACCATTTTGGGGGATCGTGAATCGGATCTAGATACAAATTTTGTATCTAGAGTCCTGCAAATCTGTGGATATCCTCTTTATATCTGCGGACCATTTTTGCGGATCAGATGTGGATACAAATTTTGTATCTGCACAGGACTCTAACTATACTGTTCCAGAGAACACTTCTCCAGGTGTTCTGGTCTGCTTAACTTAAAAAATCTAACCATCCCTTGCCCAAGCTACCTACTGAAAAAATTCTGGAAAGAACCTGATTATGAAGTCATAATTATGACTTTAGCTGACATCATCAGGCTTAGCAAGAGCCTCCACAGGTGCAGATCTCTGTTGCAGCTTCTAGTCATTACAGTTACACAAATAAATAATAAGCATACAAGGAAAATGGAGGAGGAAATGAAAGAGAAATCAACTGTACATAACCAGAGCCCAAGATGGGCAACTAGACTCCAGCAGGGGGTGGGAGCTGGCTGTTGGAGATTTTGGTCCTGTCTACTTAAGTAAAATGATACAGATACCAGTATACTTATAGAAGATGGTTAAAATGAACTACTGTACTATTTTTGATGAAAAATAGATTCCTCCATTGAAATGTTGAGGAAGGGGGCATTTTCCCTCTCTCTCTCTCCATTGAAACTGGGAGGTGAAGTTTAACTCCCAAGAGGACCACTGGTCTAGATTCACAGGGTAATGCTGAGAGTCAAGCAAGAGGAGGAGCTGGGTATTTTATTGATTCACCCTGTGTTCTAAATAGTATAGATTTTTGTTAATTTGTTTAACTCTTAATTCTTAGGGAAATGTCAAAGCTCCTTTAGACTGTAACAACTGTGATACCGTAAGATAAGAAACTATACAGTTTATAACTTCAGTGAAGGCTGAAACATGGGACTTAGTATAGTTAAAAGCTCTGTAGGTTATATTGGTGAAGTCTGTAACTTCTCTGAGGTCATCTATGTGGTTCTGCTCACTCTAGAAACAAATTTGTGAATTTCCTGATAACCGGGCCAGAGGCTTTGTGGAAGTTACAACATACTCTCTGAGAGCACAGTCCCTGACCCTGCACATGTTTACACACAACTAATCTCATTCAGTTCGATAGCATGCATTAGAGTTTGTCGGATAAGGGCCATAGAAAGTACAGCTACTAACTCCCATAAGCATGACTGATGAAACACTGGTCTCGCTAATTTTGCAAGCAAAATCAATTTGACCATATTATTATTTAGGACTGTGAACACATTAGCATCTCTCACACAGACACACATATACATTCTGGGGCAACAGTAATAGCTCCATGGTTGTAAATTATACTAATTAGTTCATGTGTGTAAAGGGCTTTCAGTATAAAAGCTTCTATATATACACACACGAAGGGCTTGTCTACACTGCCCTGCAGTGGACTACAGGAGTGTGAATAATAGTGCATACCAAAGTGCTGTGTTGTCATTCCCCCACATGGATGCTGCAGGCTCAGAATAAAGAGGGTCCTAGTTTGCGTTAATGTGGTCTTGTTTGAAGAGAACTACGTTATCGTGAACTCGGAACCTTTTCGTTTGAGCCTGGAGCATCCACATGGAGTTACCTTGGTGTGCAGTGCTACTCACACCCCTGTAGTCCAAACTGTGGAACAGTGTAGACATAGCCTACATACTATTGTCCATAATTAAGAGCATCACTTCCTTTCCATTGTAAGACAGATCTTAGCCATCACTAAAAATATATTTCCTTTCTTCCTAAAATTTTGCATGTGTGGTCTCTAGCCACAGGGATTTTTTTTTTCTTTTTAAATCTGGAAGTTAATTAGACAAAATATTTCATTAGGAAAAATTGGTCCATCAAAAAATGTTATAAAGCCAGTTTGGACTAGAAACTTCATGTTTGTTTTATTGAATAATCCGACTTGCAGTCTGGTGCATAGGCCTAACAGGGCCAGGTGATAGACATTCTGAAACCGACACCCAAATCACTCCTGACAGCTTCACTGGGTCCCAATGGACTTTATAACTTTTACCAATGGTCTGGCAGAGTTTATAAATTCCACTAGATGAAAGGAATTTAGTCTGGTTAGATGCAACAGCCAAACTTTTCAAAACTCCCTCGTGATTTTTGGGTGTCAAATGTGAGACTTTAAAGCACGTTGATTTTCAAGAAAAAAGTCAGGCTCCTGTAATACACAGTGTTGTTGTAGCCGTGTTGGTCCCAGGATATGAGAGAGACTAGGTGAGTGAGGGAATATCTTTTATTGGCCCAACTTCTGTTGGTCTTACAGAGTGCTAAGCTCCTGTGGAAGCTCAAAACCTTTTCTCTCTCAGCAACAGAAGTTGGTCCAATAAAAAAATATCACCTCACCCACCTTGTCTCTGTAGGCTCCTATAAGGTATTTCATGAGCACCATTATTACTAGTAATTTTTGAAAATTTTCGCCCTATTCCTATAAAGAATAAACTAATATAATTGAGAGAGAGTTTATCTACATTATTGAAGAGTTTGCTAGGTTGAAACCCTACTTCATTTGTGGAAGAAAAAGGAAATGCCTCATCGTTAAAAATAAAACAGAGCTGGTCACATTAAAGTCACAAAACACCAGCCATAGGTGACTGTAATATGGTAGAACCATCAAAGCAAAAATTATTAGGTCTGTTAGACTTGAGAAAATTTATATAATCATACATCCGGTAACACGCACACCCACATACACACTAAAATACAAGTCCCCAAATCCTGGGGGTTAAACTAGACCTCACTGTTTGATGACTGAGTCCTGCCCATCCAATGGAATGCCTCTCTTCCTTACACCTCCCTGACAGAAGCCCTTCCCACAAAGCACCAATAAAAGAAGAGGAAAAAGTGAATCCAAAGTTAATCTCTTGTGTATTCAGAAGCAGATAGCACCCCTACCCACTGACACAATGCGTTTACAGATGCTAACCCCAGAGACTCCGTAAAGCGAGGCGGAATATAGAATGAAATGCAAGTTGGAGAGTGCAGAAGAGTTTTAATTGATTCTTTAATAATTAACTGATCAGCTTTCCAAGTTTTAAGTCAAGAAGATCTGGAAAAAAAATCATATAAAATTAATTGAGCCCCAAATTTATTAAAACACTCAAGCATGTACAAGTCCATCTCTCAGTAACGCCAAGCCTAGAAATTCAAAAAAATCACAAGCCAGACACCAAAAGGCACTTTTTAAAAAAGATTATATTGGATTTTTTGCTCTGTGTTTTAATTTTTGAACTCCCACTACCCATCCCCAATGTGCGTCTGGCAATTAGAGTATTGCCAGTTCTCTCAAGTTCACACAATAAGGTGACTTGCCCCTGCTGCAGGAGCTCTTGCTGGTTGCCTGATGGTGCAGAGCTTCCAGCTTCTCTCCAGCCCCTACCAGCCCCACATCTGCCCATCCTCCAGCCCATCAGTTATGCTCTTCCCAATCCCACATCTGCCCCATGCTCCTCAATGCACTGCTAGGAATTCTTCAATCCCAACCCTCAGGCCTGAGAGTGAGCAGCTGCAACAGGGTCCTCTTCTTCCCCTTCTCACATCTGGGGGAGCAGAGTCATGGACTGAGGGGAGAGGGGCGGACTCATTTTTCACAGAAGAGGAGGAGTGAGCTGGGCTGCCTAAAGCTTCTGGGCTTTTTCTGCTCCCTCCATCCCCCTCCCGTCCTCTGACCATGGCATAAAGTGCTCCCTCTCTTCACTCTTTCCTACCTGACAACTTCTCCTGGGTCCTCATGGGATGGGGGAAGAGAGCTTCAGACTCCTGCAGCAGCCCTGTTTCCCCAGAAGGCAGGCAAGTGGGGAAGGCAACCAATCAGAGGGGGTTTCCCATCCCCATGGTAGCACTAATATTTACATAAAGACTGGAGTGTCTCTTGTCATCATGAGACTGGCTCCAGCAGGGGCCAAAAATTGCATAACTTCACAATGAAAGTTAGCAACACTGATTATCTATCTAAGTATGTCAGCATTTTCCTCAGTGCTCTCCAGGGTCTTTAAACACTTCAGTAATCTTTTCTTTGGTGGTTCAGGGGCAAGCGATTGGCTTTAGAAGAAGCTTTTTTTCCTACCTGGGGGCCTTCCTGAGGACACTTCAAACAACTTCCGAGTGATGGCTGCTGTGACACTACAGGGCCATGTGACCAGGTCACCTGGTGCTGGACTCCATCTTGGAATATCAGTGTTTTTCCACTGACTGGCGGGGGAACCAAGCTTTGAAACAAAGGGTTCCCGCCATACGTAAAAGCTATTTAAGGCAGAGAACTGACATCATCGTGGTTCTTCACTGACTGCCCACCCAAAGAGACTCCTGGAAACACCTGAGGAACAAAGACTGAACTGGGGGAAGTGGTGGACCCAGGCTAAAGGGATTTTTAGCCTGTGAATGGAACACCTGGGGATTCAAAACTGTACGCTAGTGCAGCTTGCCCCTTAAGAATCTGCAGCCTGCTTGAATCATCACTTAGGGTGAGGATTTGTTATTCATAGCCGATCTACGTAGTACATTAAGCTTAGTTTGTGTGTTTTGTTTATTTGCCAGGTAATCTGCTTTGATCTGTTTGTGATCCCTTATAATCACTTAAAATCTGTCTTTTGTAGATAATAAACTTGTTTTTGCTTTCTCTAAAATGAGTGTGTGCGAGAGTTGTAACTCGGAGCAGAAAGCTGCTGTATGTTTCTTCTCCACATTGAGGGAGGGGGAGAATTTCATGATCTTACGCTGTACAGTTCAAGATGATATAATTTGGGGTTTACACTCCGGAGGTGGGTGCGTGCCTGCGTAGCTGGGAAGTTCCTTAGCTGGAGCCTTCCCATGCAGACGCTGTGTCCAGCCCCTACATGTAACTGCAGCTGAATGTGCCCCTAGCTGTATGTGTGCTGCTGAAAGTGCAGGCTGGACACAGCAGTACAGTGTAAAGGGAGCCACAGTTGGTGGGTCGGGGGGCTCAGTGGTACCCCAGTTCTGGGTGGCACCCTGGGGGGAACTCATCACAGGGCCAATACAAATGGAAAGTAGTTTGAAAGTGTGAACTGAGATGAACCTATGCTGTAGCTACACAGTAAATACACTACCTGTGTTTTATTCCATGCACTTGAAAAGGGCTTTGATATAAACATTTTCTAGTCTGCCTCACTAAGTTTGAAAAAAATATATATGTAAAAATATGTCTTTTCCATGTCAGATTCAGTAAACTGATCTAAGGTTTTCAAAGACTGTAGCAATTGGAGGAAGACAAAGGATAGAGAAAATGGGGCATTTTTCACTTAAATCAGCACCTGAACAGACTCCACCAGTGATAATTCACTTTGAGAACACAAGTATTCTTTTTAAATATTTAAACTGCAGTAGTATCCAGAAGCCTACCAAATTGGGATCTCATTGTCCTAGGTGCTGTAAAAATATAATGGCAGTCCCTGCATCAAAAAATGTACAGAATAAAGAGACAAGAAAACAGTGGGATGAGACAAACCAGTGGGCCAGAAAAGAGAGACGGGAAGACAGAGTAACACACATGTCATAAAAATAAAGGGAAGGGTAAACCCCTTTGAAATCCCTCCTGGCCAGGGGAAAGCTCCTCTCACCTGTAAAGGGTTAAGAAGCTAAAGGTAACCTCGCTGGCACCTGACCAAAATGACCAATGAGGAGACAAGATACTTTCAAAAGCTGGGAGGAGGGAGAGAAACAAAGGGTCTGTGTCTGTCTGTAGTCGTCTTGGCCGGGGACAGAACAGGAATGGAGTCTTAGAACTTTTAGTAAGTAATCTAGCTAGGTATGTGTTAGATTATGATTTCTTTAAATGGCTGAGAAAAGAATTGTGCTGAATAGAATAACTATTTCTGTCTGTGTATCTTTTTTGTAACTTAAGGTTTTGCCTAGAGGGGTTCTCTATGTTTTTGAACCTAATTACCCTGTAAGATATCTACCATCCTGATTTTACAGGGGGGATTTCTTTATTTCTATTTACTTCTATTTTTTATTAAAAGTCTTCTTGTAAAACACTGAATGCTTTTTCATTGTTCTCAGATCCAAGGGTTTGGGTCTGTGGTCACCTATGCAAATTGGTGAGGCTTTTTATCCAACATTTCCCAGGAAATGGGGAGTGCAAGTGTTGGGAGGATTGTTCATTGTTCTTAAGATCCAAGGGTCTGGGTCTGTAGTCACCTAGGCAAATTGGTGAGGCTTTTTACCAAACCTTGTCCAGGAAGTGGGGTGCAAGGTTTTGGGAAGTATTTTGGGGGGAAGGACGCGTCCAAACAGCTCTTCCCCAGTAACCAGTATTAGTTTGGTGGTGGTAGCGGCCAGTCCAAGGTGTAATATTTTGTACCTTGGGGAAGTTTTGACCTAAGCTGGTAAAGATAAGCTTAGGAGGTTTTTCATGCAGGTCCCCACATCTGTACCCTAGAGTTCAGAGTGGGGGAGGAACCGTGACATGGTGGCACAGTGGTGGGATTAACCTGAAATCATTTTGAGATCCAGTTGAGATTTTTTGAACTAGAAATACAGATTTTAAAAAGGAATTTTTAGGAAGTCCAGAAGCAGCTTTGAAACTGAAAGCAGCTTGGTTTCTCTCTGCTTTGTGGCCAAGCAGAGACAAAAGGGGATTATCTTGTGAATTGCAGGTTTTCTTTGCCTGGAGGCAGGGTACTTAACTCCTGCAGGGAAATTCACAGTCTTCCAACCCAGAGGTTTTTTTTTCTTTTCTTCCTAAAAGTAAATAGGGGGTGTGTGCTCTACCCATTTGCCTGGAGACAAAAGTGGCAGGGGTTTTTTTAGGATTTTGATTTTTTTTTGTTTTACAAGGAGCACAGGTTTGAAAAGAAATTTTTTTTCTTTGGGCTGGGTAAGCAGGTTCCCAAGTAGTTCGAGGTTTTTTGCTTTAATTTGGGCCCAGAGCAGAGACAAGGGAATTGTCTTTTTCTGTAGGCTGACAATCACTATCAGAGAATAGGTATTCTATTCCAGCACAGCAAAATTTTACAGCCAAGTTTTGTTTGTTTATTTCTAAACCTCGGGTGTAAAGTTAGTTAAAAACAGAGAGGTTAGAATGGCCAAATCCTCGGCTCGACTACAGCTGGAATTAGCCAAATTTCAGGCTGAGGAAAAACAAAGGGAACATGAAAGACAGATAGAACTCATGCGGCTGGAGAAGGAGGTACAGGAGGCTGCCCACAAGAGGGAAATGGAGGCAAGGAAGCATGTGGAGGAGATGGAGAGGATAAAGGCCCAGCAGAATATACCAACAAACCCTAGCAATCCTTCTCCAGGTACCACTTCCCATCCCAGAAAGTTCCCCACCTACAAGGCAGGTGATGATACTGAGGCCTTCTTAGAAAACTTCGAAAGGGCCTGCCTTGGGTACAACATCTCTACTGACCAATACATGGTAGAGCTGAGGCCGCAGCTCAGTGGACCCTTAGCTGAGGTGGCAGCTGAAATGCCTAAAGAACATATGAACAAGTATGAACTGTTTAAATCCAAGGCGAGAGTCAGAATGGGGATAACACCCGAGCAGTCTCGTCGGAGGTTCCGAGCCCTAAGGTGGAAACCAGACATGTCATTTACCCGACATGCCTACCACATTGTGAAACATTGGGATGCCTGGATATCAGGAGCAAGTGTTGAATCTCCAGTAAATTTGCCCTTCCTAATGCAAATGGAACAATTCTTAGAGGGTGTTCCTGAGGAAATAGAAAGATACATCCTAGATGGGAAACCCAAAACTGTAATCGAGGCAGGAGAGATTGGAGCCAGATGGGTGGAGGTGGCAGAGAAGAAGAAAACTGGTCGCAGTTGGAGCGGAGACCAGAAGGGACCACCCCAGACCACACCCTATTACCGGGGGCCGCCCAAAGCCCCACCTACCTCCCAAAGAACCCTCCAGACCCCTTATCGTCCCACCACCCCGTTCTCCAGCAACCCACCTCGCCCCGGTGACCCGTCAGCTGGACGATGTTTTAAATGTAACGAGCTGGGGCATATAAAGGCCAACTGCCCCAAGAACCCCAACAGATTACAGTTCATTGCACCGGAATCACACCAGAGGTCCACAGGCCCAGATACCTCCCAGATACCCTTGGAGCGGAGGGAAACTGTGAGTGTGGGCGGGAAGAAGGTCACCGCGTGGAGGGACACCGGAGCACAAGTGTCAGCTATCCATGCTTCCTTAGTGGACCCCAATTTAATCAACCCAGAGATCCAAGTGACGATTCAACCCTTCAAGTCCAACTCTTTCAATTTGCCTACAGCCAAGTTGCCTGTCCAGTACAAGGGCTGGTCAGGAATGTGGACTTTTGCAGTCTATGATGATTATCCCATCCCCATGCTGTTGGGGGAAGACTTGGCCAATCACGTGAAGCAGGCCAAGAGGGTGGGAACGGTCACCCGCAGCCAGGCTAAACAAGCCGTGAGGCCTAGCTCTGTTCCGGAAACTTCTATCAGGGCCCGGTCAGAGGTGATGGACCCAGACCCCAGGCCAATGTCTGCAACAGCAGTAGTGGATCCAGTCCCAGAGACCCAGACGGAACCAGTCCCAGAACCGGAACCAGCCAAACAACCAACACCAGACCCCGTGCCAGCACTGAATCCAGTACTTGCAACCTCAACACCAGAGGGCCCCACTGAACCTGAACTGGCAGCAGCCGATAACCCTACACAAGAGGCTCAGCCGGAGCCTGAATCCCAACATAGTGCACCAGCGGAGAGCGGTTCACAGTCAACAGAAACAGCTCCATCCCCTATATCGCTTCCAGAGGGACCAAGCCTATGTCCCCAATCCAATGAGGAACTGATGTCTCCAGCATCAAGGGAACAGTTCCAGACCGAACAGGAAGCAGATGAAAGCCTCCAGAGAGCTTGGACGGCGGCACGGAGTAACCCACCGCCTCTCAGCTCTTCTAATCGATCCAGGTTTGTTGTAGAAAGAGGACTTTTATACAAGGAAACTCTTTCTGGGGGACACCAGGAAGACTGGCATCCTCAGAGACAGTTGGTAGTTCCAACTAAATACCGGGCCAAGCTCTTGAGCTTAGCCCATGATCACCCTAGTGGCCATGCTGGGGTGAACAGGACCAAAGACCGTTTGGGGGGATCATTCCACTGGGAGGGAATGGGCAAGGATGTTTCTACCTATGTCCAGTCTTGTGAGGTGTGCCAAAGAGTGGGAAAACCCCAAGACCAGGTCAAAGCTCCTCTCCAGCCACTCCCCATCATTGAAGTTCCATTTCAGCGAGTAGCTGTGGATATTCTGGGTCCTTTTCCGAAAAAGACACCCAGAGGAAAGCAGTACATACTGACTTTCATGGATTTTGCCACCCGATGGCCAGAAGCAGTAGCTCTAAGCAACACCAGGGCTAAAAGTGTGTGCCAGGCACTAGCAGACATTTTTGCCAGGGTAGGTTGGCCCTCCGACATCCTCACAGATGCAGGGACTAATTTCCTGGCAGGAACTATGAAAAACCTTTGGGAAGCTCATGGGGTAAATCACTTGGCTGCCACTCCTTACCATCATCAAACAAATGGCATGGTGGAGAAGTTTAATGGAACTTTGGGGGCCATGATACGTAAATTCGTAAATGAGCACTCCAATGATTGGGACCTAGTATTGCAGCAGTTGCTCTTTGCCTACAGAGCTGTACCACATCCCAGTTTAGGGTTTTCCCCATTTGAACTTGTATATGGCCGTGAGGTTAAGGGGCCATTGCAGTTGGTGAAGCAGCAATGGGAGGGATTTACACCTTCTCCAGGAACTAACATTCTGGACTTTGTAACCAACCTACAAAACACCCTCCGAACCTCTTTAGCCCTTGCTAGAGAAAACTTACAGGATGCTCAAAAAGAGCAAAAAGCCTGGTATGATAAACATGCCAGAGAGCGTTCCTTCAAAGTAGGAGACCAGGTCATGGTCTTAAAGGCGCTCCAGGCCCATAAAATGGAAGCATCGTGGTAAGGGCCATTCGTGGTCCAGGAGCGCCTGGGAGCTGTTAATTATCTCATAGCATTCCCCACCTCCAACCGAAAGCCTAAGGTGTACCATATTAATTCTCTAAAGCCCTTTTATTCCAGAGAATTAAAGGTTTGTCAGTTTACAGCCCAGGGAGGAGACGACGCTGAGTGGCCTGAAGGTGTTTACTATGAAGGGAAATGTGCTGGTGGTGTGGAAGAGGTGAACCTCTCCATGACCCTTGGGCGTATGCAGCGACAGCAGATCCAGGAGCTGTGCACTAGCTACGCGCCAACGTTCTCAGCCACCCCAGGACTGACTGAACGGGCATACCACTCCATTGACACAGGTAATGCTCACCCAATTAGGGTCCAACCTTACCGGGTGTCTCCTCAAGCTAAAACTGCTATAGAACGGGAGATCCAGGATATGTTACAGATGGGTGTAATCCGCCCCTCTGAAAGTGCATGGGCATCTCCAGTGGTTCTAGTTCCCAAACCAGATGGGGAAATACGTTTTTGCGTGGACTACTGTAAGCTAAATGCTGTAACTCGCCCAGACAACTATCCCATGCCACGCACAGATGAACTATTAGAGAAACTGGGACGGGCCCAGTTCATCTCTACCTTGGACTTAACCAAGGGGTACTGGCAGGTACCGCTAGATGAATCTGCCAAGGAAAGGTCAGCCTTCATCACACATCTCGGGCTGTATGAATTTAATGTACTCCCTTTCGGGCTGCGAAATGCACCCGCCACTTTCCAAAGACTTGTAGATGGTCTCCTAGCGGGATTAGGAGAATATGCAGTCGCCTACCTTGACGATGTGGCCATATTTTCGGATTCCTGGGCAGACCACCTGGAACATCTACAAAAAGTCCTTGAGCGCATAAGGGAGGCAGGACTAACTGTTAAGGCTAAGAAGTGTCAAATAGGCCTAAACAGAGTGACTTACCTTGGACACCAGGTGGGTCAAGGAACTATCAGCCCCCTACAGACCAAAGTGGATGCTATCCAAAAGTGGCCTGTCCCAAAGTCAAAGAAACAGGTTCAATCCTTCTTAGGCTTGGCCGGTTATTACAGACGATTTGTACCGCACTACAGCCAAATCGCTGCCCCACTGACAGACCTAACCAAAAAGAAACAGCCAAATGCTGTTCAGTGGACCGGAAAGTGTCAGAAGGCCTTTAACAAGCTTAAAGCGACACTCATGTCTGACCCTGTACTAAGGGCCCCAGACTTTGACAAACCGTTCCTAGTAACCACAGATGCATCCGAGCGTGGTGTGGGAGCAGTTTTAATGCAGAAAGGACCTGATCAAGAATTCCACCCTGTAGTGTTTCTCAGCAAAAAACTGTCTGAGAGGGAAAGCAACTGGTCAGTCACTGAAAAAGAATGTTATGCCATTGTCTACGCTCTGGAAAAGCTACGCCCATATGTTTGGGGACGGCGTTTCCACCTGCAAACCGACCATGCTGCACTAAAGTGGCTTCACACCGTCAAAGAAACTAACAAAAAACTTCTTCGGTGGAGTTTAGCTCTCCAAGATTTTGATTTCGACATCCAACACATCTCAGGAGCTTCTAACAAAGTGGCTGATGCACTCTCCCGTGAAAGTTTCCCAGAATCAACTGGTTAAAATCGTCCTTGAGATGTGGAAAATATTGTTAGTCTTTATGTACTTGGTAGTATATTTAGAGATGCATGTGTCTTATTAACTCTGTTTTCCTAGAGCTCCAGGAAGAAATCCCAGCCAGTGTTTCACCCTAGCTGAGATTTGGGGGGCGTGTCATAAAAATAAAGGGAAGGGTAAACCCCTTTGAAATCCCTCCTGGCCAGGGGAAAGCTCCTCTCACCTGTAAAGGGTTAAGAAGCTAAAGGTAACCTCGCTGGCACCTGACCAAAATGACCAATGAGGAGACAAGATACTTTCAAAAGCTGGGAGGAGGGAGAGAAACAAAGGGTCTGTGTCTGTCTGTAGTCGTCTTGGCCGGGGACAGAACAGGAATGGAGTCTTAGAACTTTTAGTAAGTAATCTAGCTAGGTATGTGTTAGATTATGATTTCTTTAAATGGCTGAGAAAAGAATTGTGCTGAATAGAATAACTATTTCTGTCTGTGTATCTTTTTTGTAACTTAAGGTTTTGCCTAGAGGGGTTCTCTATGTTTTTGAACCTAATTACCCTGTAAGATATCTACCATCCTGATTTTACAGGGGGGATTTCTTTATTTCTATTTACTTCTATTTTTTATTAAAAGTCTTCTTGTAAAACACTGAATGCTTTTTCATTGTTCTCAGTTCCAAGGGTTTGGGTCTGTGGTCACCTATGCAAATTGGTGAGGCTTTTTATCCAACATTTCCCAGGAAATGGGGAGTGCAAGTGTTGGGAGGATTGTTCATTGTTCTTAAGATCCAAGGGTCTGGGTCTGTAGTCACCTAGGCAAATTGGTGAGGCTTTTTACCAAACCTTGTCCAGGAAGTGGGATGCAAGGTTTTGGGAAGTATTTTGGGGGGAAGGACGCGTCCAAACAGCTCTTCCCCAGTAACCAGTATTAGTTTGGTGGTGGTAGCGGCCAGTCCAAGGTGTAATATTTTGTACCTTGGGGAAGTTTTGACCTAAGCTGGTAAAGATAAGCTTAGGAGGTTTTTCATGCAGGTCCCCACATCTGTACCCTAGAGTTCAGAGTGGGGGAGGAACCGTGACAACACATAACTAGAACTTAGAATATAGAAGTCCTAAACATGGCTAGAAAAAGTTAAATTGAACTACAAGAACCCCATTTTGTGCAACACCTTGCCTGGCAGCAGTAGAATTCTGATTCCATGAACAACAGGAAGGGTTGTAAAGATAAAGTATCCCTGCTCAGCAGCAAGAAGGAATGGAGCAGGAATAATCATAGCAGGAATACGACGGGATAAGGTAGTGGCCATTTAAAGGAAGACGGACTAACTGATGAAAGTTAGAATAGCACTGAGCAGAAAACAAATATTTAATGATATATGCAGATATGTGCTGCAGGTTGATGGTATGACTGAGGAGGGGGGAGAGGAATTCCATACAGCACTGGACCAAGTGATGTGTGAAGTACCACAAGCTGAGTACTTGATTATCACAGCAGACCTCAATGGACTTGTGGGAGAACATGGTGAGGACTACGATAATTGTCATGGAGGACAACACTTTGGAACCAGAAATTAAGTCCCTGAAGATATCTTAGAGTTAGCCATAGCTTATGGCCTGCTTCTTGTCAGTTCATACTTGGTAGAGATGGAGGAGCACTTAGTTACGTACAAGAGCAAGGCCAACAGGTCCAGATCAACTATTTCCTGCCCAAAAGAAACATAATGGACTGTAAAGTGATCCTGGGAGAGCAGACAGTATAGCAACAGATTGCTTGTAATAGACTTCTAGTGTGAGGACAAAAGATGTGAGCAGGGAAGTCTGGGATTTAAGGATGATGTCCATTGAAGGCTGGACAGTGACCAAACCAACCACAATGATATCAATGAGGTTTGAGGGGAAATATCCACTATACCACAGAAGCTTCATATGCTGCCTGTGGCCAAAAGAAAGGAAGGGAATTTCATGGGAAGGAGAGGTGGTAGTGTTCCAGCGATGTGCAGGAGGCAGTGAAGAAGGGCTAAAAGTGTAAGCAATGGCAGAAAGTACAAAAGTAGAAAGTTATGAGAAATACAAGCTGGGAGAGAAAAACAATGAAAAGAACAGTTGTGGAAGCTAAAGTTTAGACTTTCAAAGCCTTATATGCAGGATTACTAATGAAGAAAGGGGGGAAAGGACTATATAGATTAACCAAAACTAGGCAAAGAAGCACAGAGGATTTCAGAGTTGTAAAGTGTGTAATAGAAGAAAACAGAAGAGTACTGGTGGAAGGTGGTGAAATTAGGAGGTGGTAGCGGTTTTATAAGAAACTGCTTAATGAAGAGATGCAAAGAAACTACTGAGGGAAATATGCACAAGCAACAATCTCGCAAAACCTACCATCATGGTGGAGATTCAGACCATGCTAAAGATGATGAAACAAGGGAAAGCAATGGGGCCAGAGAGTATATCAATTGAGGAATTTAACTCATTAGACTATGAGGGAGTAGTGATGACGAAGTTATTCTACTTATTTTTCCGTACTGGAAAAATGCCTGATGAGTGGAGAAAGAGCTCATTGATCCCTATCTTCAAGCATAAAGGAGATATAAAAGAGTGCACTAATTACCAACCCATCCAGTTAATGAGTCACATAATGAAATGGCTTGAAAGAATTATCAAGAAAAAGCTTTGGAAAGGACTGGAGCATCCAAGTAAGTGACAACCAATTGGGGTTTTATGCCAGGGAAGTCAACAATGGATGCAGTGTTTCTAGGCCAAATATTGCAGGAGAAGTACAGTGAGAAATGCAAGGAACTGTACACAGTGTTTATGGATTTAGAGGTTTATGACACAGTTTTTACGGTGATGCAATCTGCCAGATACATATGTTTAGACTATGATGGACCTGTACAAGGGTAGCACAACAGTAGCAAGAAGCAGCTGCGGATACACTGTAAAGGTCTACATCAAATGATCAGCCCTAAGCCCATTCCTATTTGTAGTTGTAATGGACACCTTGATGCAAGAGATTAGGGGAGTGGCTACAAGGAGCATAATTTTTGCCAATGACATTATGTTGCATCGTGAAGATAAATACAAAGTAGAAAGGGACCTAGAACTATGGATGTCTGCCTTAGAAGAAAATGGCTTATGAATCAGCTGACAAGAAACGGAATACATGTAATGCTTCATTGAGAGGGTCAATGAAAGGCCCATAAAACTAGATGGCATAGAGTTTAAATTGTTGTACAGACTTTAATACCTCAGTTCAATGTTGAACTGTATGGGAATGTGGATGCAGATGTTGGAAGCCGCATGAAGACTGCTTGGTATAAATTGAAGGAGTTGATGGAAATTCTCTGTGATAAAATATGCCAAGTAAACTAAAGAGCAAAGTGAGTAAGTTCACAATTAGGCCAGCTATGACATACAGGTCAGGTTGGAATGCTGCTAATGAGGAAGGGAGAACAACTACTTCACACTGCCGAAACGAACATACTAAGATGGTCGCTAGGTAAGATGAGAGCTGATAGGCTACACAGTAAAACAGTATGAGCCATGATTCAGATAGTGTCAGGAACCAGGGCCCGCAACAGAGCTTGTCTTCAGGCACCTCATCAGTACAACTGACCTGCAGCAGTTGCCTGATTAGCCATGCAACCTGATTGTCTTCTGGGACCAGCAACAGCAGCAGCTTGCTGGCTTCTCAAAGCTCATGCCTACCACTGTGCCAGTTCCTGCATTACCTTGTTCCCACTGCTCCTGCTCTGTACCCAGCCATGCCTCTGTCCTGTCCATGCCTCAAACCTTTCCTTGCTGACACCTTGCTCGTTACAGTTCCCAACCTCCAGTTTGGACCTCTGATTCTGGCTTCTTATTACGGACTCCACCTCGACCTCCTGGCTCTGGTATCCAGTTCCTGATTTCCGGTTTTGACCCTGGCTCTGGCGACTAACTCCAGCCACTAAGCCTGCTGCCTCCTCTGGCACTAGTCTAGACCGCCCTTATCTTGGTCAGCTGACAGGCAGCACCCATCACAGAAAAGCTGAGGGAGTGTTGATTGAGATGGCTGGGTTGGTCATGTGAGATATGTTGGCCAGAGAGTACAAGAACTAGTAGTCATCATGAGGCGAAGATCAAAAGGAAGACCTACAATAAGCTGATTCAAGACACTGAAGGAGGACATGAAGAAGGTTGGGATCAGCTTGGAACAAATGCTTGACAAGAATACTTAGCGACAAAGAACAAGAGTCACCAACCCAAACTAATGGGACAAGGTGACGAAGAAGAAGTAGAGTTCAGATGGCGCATACTGTACAGCATCATGAGGCCCCACCACTTTTTCTATGCGCCTTACTGCTAAGAAGGGGAGGAGGAAACATTCTTTCTGAGCCCTGGTTCTTTCTCTACACCCGTTCACAGATGATAGAAAACCAAGCAGAACTCCCTACAAACTCTCCTAACAAACACACCTGTGGTATTAACATAACTGATACAATATTAGTAGTAGATTGTATTGAAAAATATACCACTGCACGTGAGTAATGCATGTTTTTAAACCTCTATAACTGGATTGTCACTAAATCAGCAAAAGGCACAACTATGACTTAGAAACTATTTCAAGTTCAGGGTACCTATGACTGGGGCACTAGATTGTTAAAAGTAAAAAATCACAGTTTCTTTTCTAATTTTAAATAATGGTGCAAATTATATTCAATTCTGACTACAGTACATCATACTCTTCATTTTCAAAGACAGATTAATCCTTTTTTCTCAAAGTGTCCACAAAAAGTTCGCTCCAGGACTGAGAACAATCCCTTCAAAGTTCATTCCAACAGAATATGCAAGTGAACATGACATTTTACAATGGAAATACTTGTGCAACCAGAACTATAGGCGTCACTATATGTTCCGCCTACAGTAGCTGAGTGTTTACTGTACATAGTAATGTAGTATGCGTAGCACTTATCAGAAAACGCAGTCAAGTTCAGTCCCAAACATCTTTCGTACACAGAGCCATGCATTAATTGTATATGGGTAAGTTTCTAGTTTATTTATATCAGAGAGAGATCTCAGGAAGATAGACTGTGGTGGATTTCATGTTTTGTTTTGAGGAGCTTTTTTGTTTTTATTTTTTTAAAAAAACAACTACTAAGCAAAAGAGGTGGGGCCTTATTTCAATCATTTATTACAACTAGAACTCGCTACAAAGTCATGTACCAGTGAACAGAATTCTGACCCCTTATCAAATTTAGTTCTAGTTTAAACAGGGGCAGCTCATATGGTAGCCAGTAGGCTTGCACCAGCTAACACCAAAGGTGAATCTGGACCTCTCCTGTTCTTTAGATACATATCAGCCAAATATTTATTGTAATTCAAATCACCATCAATATCTCACAAGTTCCTCTAGACCAGGGGTTCCCAAACTTGGAATAGTGAACCGCAACCACTGGGAGCTGCAAGCGACCATACCTGTGGACGCTCAGGTAAACAAAGCGTCTCGTGGCCTGCCAGGGGCTTACCGTGAACAAGGCGCGAACCAAGTTTGGGAACCCCTGCTCTAGACTTATTCACCTTATCGTTAAGAATTCTCAAGGGGGTAACAGGACTCACACTATTCTGTTATCTGTGTGCTTATATAAATACTGACTTATTTATAAGTTGCAGTCTACTCTTCAAGTACTAAAACTCTGTAAATATATGTATGCATATAGCAGTATTAAGGAGTGTAATTTCTGCCTCAACCCTGTCATGCATCCATTGGGGCTCTGGAAGGCTTGAGCATCAAAAGAAAGATCTAATTAAAGCGGATTCACCATTCCCAGGTACACAGTAGCAGCCAAATTTTGAAATACCACACCTCACTATATTGTGAGGGTGGAAGCAGACTGGAGATCCTTGAGAAATCTACTGTCAAGTTTACACATGAAAATTAATTGGTTTAACATGGTATGGCAAGTATTCTGACTTCCTTGGGAAAATTCAAATGAGGAATAATTAGCTAGACTGTGGGTGTGTATAAAAACAGAATTACATATTGACAGTACATATACATTTCTTATTCTTCTACGTTGTCCTTTTAATTCATTTTTTTTAATTATACAGTGTTATGTAACTGTAAACATAAGCTTTGAGAAGTATCTATCTGTATTTTGTTACTTTGATTATTTACCTACTGCACTTAACTTAAAAAAATTGTCAGTGCATGATGAATATGTAGTACTTACAGTATTGTTGATGATTGGGGCCTGAATCACTTTTTAAAATATTATAATTAAGGCTACGATTATGCCACAGAAAATGTCATGGAGGTCAATGGAAGTCATGGATTCCATGACTTCCATTAACCTCCATGACATTTTCTGCCCCGGGGCTGGAGCTCCCAGCTAGCCCCACCCCTGAAGCTCCCAGCCCCCACCTGGTGGGGGGGACCCTGCAGCTGCCCGGCCACCACAGAGGTGGAGGACCACCTGCAGCTGCCCAGCCGGCAGGCAGTGGGGACTCCCCAGGGACCCTGGAGCTGCCCAGATGCTGTTGGGCGGCCAGCGGACCCTGCAGCTGCCCAGCCCCGCGGGTGGGGGGACCTGGGAGCTCCCAGCTGCCCTGGGGGTGAGGGGACCCCACTGCAGCCTAGCTCCGTGGGCAGGGGGATCCTGGAGCTCCCACACACCGCAGCAGCGGGGAAACAGGCAGCCCCAACAGCAATTGGTGCTGAACCCACCTACCCCTTTTGCCAGGGATATTTTTAGTGAAAGTCAGGGATAGGTCATGGGCTTCCGTGAAATTTTGTTTATTGCCCATGACCCATCCCTGACTTTTACTAAAAAATATCCATGACAAAAACGGCCTTAATTATATTATACATATTTTAATGGTGAAGAAACTTTGCCTTATGTAACTCCTGGGACTTAGGTTACTTATACGATGATATGGCCTCTTTTTTTGGTAGAAAATCATACAATCAAAAAGGTGGGCATGACCCCACAATTAATTAAAACTAAATACTCACTTCTTAATAAGTCTGGGGAGAATTTAAAAAACAACCACCTCCAAAATAATGGGAGGCCAGTTGCTAAGGGCATGGATATTCAAACGCTTAAAAAAATCAGCTGCAACACAACTTTTCTCAAACCTCAGTATTAGAGAAGCAATTTTAATGCTCCTTTCTAATTTCCAGGTGAGGATAACAAATACATCTAGATGTAATGAACTGGTGATATTCTCACATCATTGTGAATAAGAGGATGTATTTTTAAGAGCTAACGGGAAGCGCTACACGTCCCCTTGGGCATCCTTCCAATATGCTTTTCCTCTCCCACATATTTTTTTTCCTTGACTTGCCCTTTCAGCTCCCCCTTGTATTATCCGCTGTAATCCTTACCAACACCACCTGTCCGATTCTCTACATAACCTACATACAAATCTCCATACGTCCACCTACTTCATTTCACACAAGAGCCTGTCGTGGTCTCTTTACATAACTTGCACTGAGCTGGGCTTATTAACTATTTGTTGTTATTGACAAATTCTGTCAGGTTAAAATAATTTTTTTTAAACTTAACATTCTTACCAGTGTAACACACAAGAATTTTGATGGTTAAAATCCTTTAATAATCGCATTTACTATCCACTGTACATGCTATTTATCATAATAGATAATAATCATAGGCTTCTGCATTTCACTTCTGTTTATATCAGTTTCTAGTGAATTTCACTTTTAGGCTCTCATGCCTTAACAAATTCTACAATATTTGGGTTATAAATACTGTTAGCAAATCCTTGTTTAAAGAACCCGTATTCAGTGGAATTTTGAGAGACCACGGAAAAATTTTGAGTGGTCTTCGGTTTTGTAAATGCTTGTTTAAGGAAAACCTAAATTTTAGGCAAAATTAGACCTGACAGCATCCCAAGTTACATATTTAAGAGTAGGAGACTGTATCAGTTTCCCCATATGTAAAACTGGATAACTATATTCATCTACTTCATAGAAGAATTGTAAGGCCTGCTAATATGAAATTCATGAAGTGTTTTTATATGCATAAAAATTAGCAAGGCATGGCACGGCACAATTAGGAACAGAGCTAAGGGACTCCATTATTCAATCAGGTAGGATTAACACCAGGAGTTCTGGGCTTCCAGCTATGCACTCATTTTCCTAGGCTAAGTGCCTCTTGCAGAGGCAGCACCATTATCTCTGCCTCTTAGTTCATACATCCTAAAAATCCACGTAGTGCACACTTCGTCCATCCCAACATTCAAACCCATGCCTAAGCAGAAAAGATCAACAACAAAGTCTATTGTGTATGTCTGTCCCACTCGCCCCAATGTTTTAAAGTCTATATGAGCAAAGATTCGTAATAGAAAATCCTACCATACATGCAAGGAAAATATTTTAAACACTCAACATTTCTGAACCCATTTGCTCCCCTTTTAGCTTGTTCTTTATATCTGTGCCCTGCAATATAAGGCAAATTTGATCGAAAACACTTCAGGTGTGTGAGTGTGAGAGTAACACCCTGATTGAACATAAGGGACAAGGGTTTGTTTCAAAAATGTTTTTTAAAACTGAAGAAATAAAAAGCAGCACACCATTTAAAAAGTTCATTTCTGGTTATGGATTATGTACGCATGGGCAATTTCAGCCCCAAAACTATTTTTCAACCTTAACTATAATGGTTGCTACTGCAATAACCACCTCATCCAGTATGAATGTTTGATCTTCCTTCTCTACTGTATACACTTTATCAAAGAAATAAAGCTTCAAAGGGATTCAACTTTGGGGTCCAGAATAACTCATTCATCTTGTGTGCTGGCAAACACAAAAACTAAAAAGGAGGAGGGGAAAAAAACAAATATTGAGCAGCCACCCTACCAGATGGATGTTAGGTCAAATATCCATTTTATTCTAGAAGAGCTCATGTTGACATTTTGTTCATGTGAGGGTTTGGTTTGTTTGTGTTGCACATATTGCGGGCATTTTTTGCAACACGCCCATAAAAGAGCAATAGAAGATTAGACTAACGTCCATTTACCAAATCTTCCAGTAAGAAAGTCTGACCAACGCTTAAAACACACACACTGAAAGAAGTAGCTTCATCTTGAACTTCTTGGGAGCAGCTGTGTTCTCATTCCCCCTCCCCCAACACAGGAAACAGACCTAGAAACAAAAATAAAACAGGAATGCTCCCGTGCAAGCTTATGTTGTTGGCTGTTTAAACAGCCACTCCTCCTGTGCCAAAAAAATGAAACCCTAGGAGGATTTAACACTTCAAAGAGAATTGGGGAGACTGCTTTAAACAGAAAATCTGTCTCTGGTAAGAAAATTCTTTCATTTTGTAAACAAGCAAGAAAAATGTTATCATGTGTGCATGTCAAGACAGATTTCATTTATATCTCTACACCTACTATACACACTTACTGCATATTATATTTTAACCTATTTATACCTACACTGCTTCTATAGTGAGACTTATGTTATCCTAAATCAGAAGACATTAAATGACAAGAGTTGATTCTCCTAAGATCTTCAGAAATGATCCATTAAAATCTGGAGTTAACACTGCAGTTTAGTGGTTGACAAAAAATTCTCTCTATAAGCAATGATATAATAATTATATGCTAAAGGGGAACTCAAATAACATCTTGCCAAAGGAATGTGTGGCCACATACACTGCACACAGTATTCTCAACTACAAATTATAGCTATGTTTTCACTTGCTTTATTAGGAACTTGGCCCTTATTCATAAACATTTCATTTTCTGGAAAAGGGTGGAGAATGGGAGGGGAAGGAAAGGGGACGTTGTAACAGCCAAGTTCTCTATTTGTTCTAAAGAATCTTTTCTGCTTTGGGCGAGGACAAAACCATATGAATGGCTTGCTCTGCTTAGCTCAGCCAAGAAACCCAGCTCATGTTTTCAACGCTTATTAAATACCTTATAGACTAATGGAAACTTTATAGACTGCATTTTCCCTCTCAAAACTAAAATGTCAACACAGATGAGATCAAGATCTCGATATGGGGAGAAAGAAAAATGTTATCTTTTTGAAATCTGCAGCTTAAAGAGCATGAGGGGGATGGATGAATACTGATGAGAGGTGAAGGAAGAGAGGAAAATAACCTTTGGGCTTGTCTACACTTAAAAGGCTGCAGCTGCGCAGCTCTCGTGCTTCAGTGAAGACACTTCCTAGGCCGAAGGGAGGGGTTCTCCTCTTTGCACCGGTAATCCGCCTCCCCGACAGGCGGTTTTGAGCTCAATGGGAGAATTCTCCTGACAACATAGCATTGTCAACATAGCGTGGGTTAGGTTGGTTTAACAGCATCATCAAGGGGTGTGGATTTTTCACATCCCTGAGTGACATAGTTATACTGACCTAATTTACAAGTATACACCAGGCCTTATGTATATGGGAGGAGTGTCTGTGTCCCTCCCTCAGTGCAGCAACCCAAGCCAATTGTGCTTAACATTTGATAAAATAGTGTCATGGGCCCGCCTCATTCTGTTAATGTTGTTTCTTTAGTGGCAGGACATGGAAAACAGATGGAAAAAATCACAAATAGGTTGATGTGACTGTAACAATTATGGTTATTTTTTTCCCTCCCAACTCATACCTACTCAAGACGGTCAATGCTATTCCTCTACAACAAATAGCCCCAACTTGGGGGCGGGGGGGGGGGAGTGGTTTTGTTTGTTTGTTTAATTCTTTGATCTTTTATTTCTACTCTGAGATTTCAGTGGGATGCAACAATTATGCCCTCAGCACCTGTTAATAATTCTTCAGGGAAAGTGGAGAGAAGGAGGAGGAGAGGAGAGAAGAGAAGCAGGCAAAAGAAAGTTTGTGAGTTTAAATCACTTAATCCATGGATATGGATGACATTTCATCCAAACTTGTATGCAGGGTCATCAACCGAAAGCACTGTGCCTCTCTACAATGCCTAACAAGAGGAAAGTACCTGCAGTGGGCGTACACTTGGGAAAGGATCCTAAAGGAATTGCTTTTCCAATTAAGGAAGTTGCATTCCCAAACACAGTTGATTAAATCTGAGAGCACAGTGTAGAGACATACTTGAAGTAGGTACTGGTCTCACTCTGGGTGTGGGATCGAAGGAAGAACACCAACAGAGGGGACAATTTTAACCCCCAGTATCCATTTGTCTCCCAAGGTTTGTTCCATTCCCCAAACTAATTATGACCTTTGGCTCAAGAACAGTTGTGCCATGTTTTTCATTTTCTATATTCACTTGCAACCTTTGCCACTTGCCTTAAAGGCTGGAAAATATTTTACATAAGGCACTGCTCTGTATCAATGGATACAAATCAATTATTTAAAATAAAAACATTTAAACATCAGATATTTAAAATTAAATTTGAAATTGATAACCTAGGTTAAGACTTAAGCTTAATATATTAAAATAATTTAAATTAAACACAAAATATAATAATATTAAGCGGTATATATTTGCTGCTGAAGATTTAAACAAAGTCAAACCACTGAACAGGTGGAAGTGACTGGCTGAGAACCTGTATCAGAGTTTGCTGAACTGCTAAACTAGCTTTTGACAGCAGAAGCCTGTTCTGCAAGTGTAGAGAGAATATTTTCTTCATTTCAGTTTATTCAGATAAGTCAGTTCAATAACTATTTCATTCAAAGTTAAGGAACCAATTGGAATTTGAAAAAGCAGAAAAGCTTTTTTTCTTCTTCCATTCTATAAATTAAAATGAGACATGAGGTTGAGATCTACTAGTTCTAAAATCTTGAAGGACTTGGTGAACAGAAACAATCAGTTCAATTCACCAACTACAAATAACACTTCCTTTAAAATATGTTAGTTTTAAATGCAAAAAACATATTTTGATGAACTTGATAAACCTGTTTTCCTTATGTATCCAGGAGATTTAAAGATAGTTTTATTTAATTAAAATATAAATGTTTTGTATATTTTAATTGAATTTGAATTTCCATGTGAATGGAGCTTGACACAAATCATAAGTAAAAATTAATTTGATACATAAATGCCCCATTCACCATTTTCTACAATAAAGTAAAAATTAAGAATATGCGTAAACATAGGTTAAGCTATATAACTGCTTAAATAAATGTGTATAGATATAATTTATCTTACTGGTTAGCAAAAGCAACCACCAAATGTAGTGTAAAGGCTATAGCTAGTTGCCAATCCACATGTTTTAAAAAGTTACCAACCAGGGAGAATCAACCTTTCTTGGGGAAACAACTAAAAAGTACAAATACATAACAATGTTAAAATTGACTATTTAAGGTTGTCTGCTTGCTGATTTAAATCATGTTTAAAATCAGCTGTTTAAAATCACTGATTTGAAATCAATCCACCTTTCTCCTGATAGTGCAAATGGAAAGGAAATAGCTGTTCCACGTTAGTTGCTAAATTGAGCACTGTATCCTCTCCTGACAAATCTTTTTCCCCTGGTCCTGGTTAAAGAGTTATGTTTTCTCCCCATATCAACTCCTAAAAAAAGAATAATCACTGCTCATAAAAGACTCCTACTTACTGGAAAAGATTTACAGTAAGAATGCAACTCTAGTTAAACCACTTCATGCTGTCTGACTCTCAGTCAATAGTACAGATAAGTATACCATGTCCTAAGCACAAGTCAACAGAGTGAAAAAAACAGAACCCATCACTGACCAGTATTGATCTGCATTAGTAAGGTTAAGGGTTAACACTAGGATAGGCTGTGTACTGTTCCAGCTGGGCCATCACAGAACTTTTCTAGCAGTATTATCACTAAAGTAGTAGCAATTGTCACGAGGTACAAGATTTCTTGTGTCTATAAAAACTTTGAATTTCCTGCAAAGTACAGAAATTGGAAAATGCCTTTACTGTTGCATCCCAATGCTAAAAGCAGCAGACACAGGTCCCCAGAATTTCCAATCCAAAAGGAACTCCTGTTTTCTTAATTCCAGAAAACAATTACATGGCAATAGGTATACTTTCAACTTGATCTGTGAGGCAGTAAACAGTACAACCTACATTATAATTAACAGAAGTTTTTGGGCTAAAGCCCCATAGTATATGGGAAACATACCTCAATTACTACTTGGAAAGGCTGTATATATTCATCAGGCTCATGAGGTATAGGCATTTTGGTTGTACAAATGTATTTTCTAATGCTTCTGAGGCCATGTAAACGAAACAAACAAAATCAAAGAATACAACATAAGCCTGTATTTTTATCATGAGCTATGAACTAAGAAAATCCTTAAGTGATTTATATAGGTCACCAAAACCTCAATATGAAAGTATGGCCTTCTACATAGTTTTAATAATAATAGGAGAAACTCCCAATATAAGTTTTGCATAAAGTAAATGAAGTAAGAAGTGCTAATGATTGACACAGCTAATCTTTCTAGTCATCTGAAACAGTAAATAAAGGTAACTTGGAAGACATTTCATTTCAGCACGTAATGGATTATTTTTAAAACATTTGGAGTTGTATGACTTTTCTGTAATGATATACTATTGCAAGTACACTATATCATTAGCTTTCAAA
Organism: Lepidochelys olivacea; assembly: GCF_965140295.1. NCBI lineage: Eukaryota > Metazoa > Chordata > Testudines > Cheloniidae > Lepidochelys > Lepidochelys olivacea. The sequence continues at coordinate 133,889,630 of NC_140411.1, read as the reverse complement.
ACATCACATTGCAAACATAGGGTTTTTTAAAGCTTGCAGCTTTAAGCTGTTTCATATCCTGTATTATATAAGCTAATTAACATCCCCATCTATTATATAAGCTAATTCTCATGTATCTAAATATGCTTTTATGCATCTAAAATGGAAGTAACAATTGCTGAAGTGCTATTAATATCAGCTTTAAAAAAAAATTTAAAATGTTTTTTTTTGTTTTTTTTACATTGCACTTGATTTTTCAGGAGTTTGGCCTGAATTTCTGGAAAGGAACATCACTTCAGGTTGCTGAAGACAATTTTTTAAAAAAATACATGTTATTCCTTGCAATGTACTGCATTATGAAATCAGATGAAGTTGTATGTAAAACAATATTTTTCTAAGTGCAGAGCTTCCATAAATCTAATTGTTTTCCTAAATAAAAAAAAAACCAATAGGGAATGTGATGCATTTATGTTAAGAGAGATAACTTTAAGTAAATTTCATTTGTTATGTGTGTATTGGGGTGGCTGCTTCATGGATTTCTTTCCTACTTTTGATAAAGCCATAAACATCCACTGTGTAAAAAGCAGTTCCAAAATCAGGGGCCATAATTGTGCCACGAGTTTTTTAAGTGAAATTCCCTATTCTTTTGTACAGAGTTTCCCTTAAACATTCATGGCACTCAGAGTTTATGAACAGAAGATAATCCATTTAAAATTGTCTCGTGGAGGAGAAGGGTAGGGAGACCGGCTCAAGAGACAGTCAGTTTGCTGACTGCGCTGTTACTTTCTCATCTATGTGTATTTCACAATTAGTTTCAAAGCATATTGGAAAGGAAATCAACTCATTCATTCCCTTTTCTAACTGGCCATCTGCACTTAAGCCAGTGAGTCTAGTCTCTACCAGACTGCAGTCCACATAAAAACACACAAAACAATAAAAACAAAACACATTTACATGCCAACTCCAGCACAATCTAAGAATTGATTGGCATCTTTGCCCTAGGGAAGTTTCTGGACTGACCTACCATTAGCCCTCACCCTAGAAACCAGGGCTTCTACTGGTGAAGATTAAAACCATTCAGCAAAGGTCACCCTGCAGCTGTCTATCCCATGCATGTCTGGTGCACACAAAAAAACCTTCAGTTTCTAGTTTCTCTCATCCTTTTAATCGTCTTAAGTACAAACAGCCAAAGTTAAGAGTTATTACATAAAAAGGGCTACACTAGAACTTTTGTCATCACATAGCAGACCTAGGGACTTCAGGTTTCCATTTCTGTAACCATTTGGGACATTTCACGCTGGAAACAATATAGTTTTTTATATCCAATTCCTCACTGAAAGGTAAAATATTAGGCTCTCAAGAGTACATCTTGGACTATTTATTAGCTCCTTCAGCCAGTTAACTATATAGAGGTTATGTGAATGACTAGGTGCTACTCAAATGGATAGAACTGACAAGTTGTACAGAACACAGTTGCTGATACTGTATCATTCAGTCCTATTTATGACCTTTGGTACACATTTTAAAGAAGACTAAAAATAAAAATGAACTCATGCTTTATAACTCAGTGCTTTATAATTCAGCACAATTCCAATTGGTTACTTCAACTGGATGCCATATTTTTCTCCCTCACCCCCAATACAGATTTCTCTCAAAATATGGACATTTTAGCTGTATGACCTGTGGTGAGCTATATAACTGACTAGGATGACATGAAGGAGAGAAGACCATCTACAGCAAAGTGAAATGCGTGGGGAGAGGGATTCCATCCTCTGACAGGTTAGAGTAAAGAATGTCCAATAAACACTGGTCTGCATCAGGAGACAGATTTGCGCCCCTCTTTGTTTGCAATTGTCATGGACGTGATAAGTGAGAACATACAAAGGGAGCCACCGTGGAACATGCTGTTTGCTGATGACTTAGAGATATATGCAGAGGATTGTGAGACCCAGCAAGCCATCTTTGAACAGTGGCAACATAGTTTTGAGCACGCTGGACTTGGAGTGAATGTTGGAAAGACCAAGGCTATGATAACTGAGGGAGGAGGACTCACCACAAAGCAGGGGTGGCCAACCTCTGGCTCTGGAGCCGCATTCGGCTCTTTAGAGGTTAATCTGCCGTTCCTTGCATAGGTGCTGACTCCGGGGCTGGAGCTACAAACATTAACTTTCCAATGTGCCGGGGGGTGCTCACTGCTCAACCCCCTGCTCTGCCCCAGGCCCGGCCCTGCCCCCACTCCACCCCTTCCCCTGAGCCTGCCATGCATTCACTGCTCCTGCCCCAAGCCTTCTGCGTATGCAAAACAGCTGGTTGTGGCAGATGCTGACTGACAGGGCTGCTGGCGGGTAGGAGGCACTGGAGTTGGGGGGAGCTGACGGGGAGCTGCTGACTTATTACTGTGGCTCTTTGGCAGTGTACATTGGCAAATATTGGCTCCTTCTCAGGCTCAGGTTGGCCACCCCTGGCATAAAGGAGGTCACAGATGGAAAGGTTAGAAGAGTGAAAGAATTTAAAGACCTAAGATTAATAGCTGCTGCTGATGGTAGGACACCGGGAATCCTACTAAAGCTGTGTGTGGTGCAAATGATGGCAGCTGACCTCTGTTCTCTGAGACACAAAGAAGGCAATAAAGTGAAAAGATAGAGAGTATAAAACTGTAATGCAACCCATCCTAATGTACAGAACAGAGACTTGGCCACCCATAAGAAAGGAGATTAGTATGCTCGCCACCACAGAACTGAAGATGTTGAGATGGTCAAATGGTTGGATGCTTCATATTAGGAAACCAAACCAGGTTTTATGGGGCCAAATGTGAGCTGCACCACTTGAAGATAAGCTGAGGGAGGCTAGGCTACATTGGTATGGGCATATGCAGCGGAGACCAGAGCCCTCTATCGATAGGATGGCTCTTGCAATGATTGTGGATGGAAAATGACCACGGGGGAGACTTGATACAAGACTTGATACATGGACCAGATATCAGTGGACCTCAGAGAGACCAATCTGCATGACAGCCTGGCATATGATCACAAGTTTTGAAACAAGGCCCCACATAGGCAGCAGTAAGAAAGATGACAACGACGCAGCACCAGAGCACACAACAATTAAATGCCTACCTCTGACAGTCTTTCATTTCTGCCATTATCATAATCAAAAGAAGAAAGTACATTCTATTGCACATTAAGCTTTCAGCTGCAAGTTTTTTTTTCCCCCTCACCATTTTAAAAAGACACTGTCAGCCTGAAAGCTACTCACTTTTAAATAAGCAAGTTAAAAGTAGTTTTAGCTACTACTACTTCAACTCCCTTCTGCCAACTGTCATGGTTTTACAATTGTATCTTATATTTTTATTAAAAAAAAATTCTTCCTGTTGCTCTGTGAAATAGTCAAACAGGAAGGGGGGATGGAGCCACCAAGGAAAACAATTAATCTGACTGTACACACAGGTCTGCTATTAGCAAATTTATCTCCAATTGCCAAAGATGGGACACTAGAGGAGGAGGGCTCTGCATTACAGCAGAGAATTCTTACCCAGGCGTCTAGCAGGTGGTTCTCACCCACATACTCAGGATCTAAATGATCGCCATATTTAGAGTTGGAAAGGAATTCTCCCCACCCCCAGTAAGATTGGTAGAGACCCTGGGGGAGGGGAGTTGCCGTCCTCTGCAATGTAGGCAAGGTCACTTGCTGGTTTGTACTAGAGTAAATGGTGGAATCTATGTAACTTGAAGTCTTTAAATCATGATTTGAGGATTTCAGAAATTCAGCCAGAGGTTAGGGGTCTATTGCTGGAGTGGGTGGGTGAGGTTCTGTGGCCTACAGTGTGCAGGAAGCCAGACTAGATGATCATGATGGTTCCCTCTGACCTTAAAGTCTATGAGTCCCTGAAATCCATAGACCAAAGAGAACTATGTCTATTTCTACTCTCTCATAGTAATCTTAGATATTACTTGTAAACACATTTTTAGCTGTATGGGGACTCTGAGTTTGCTGCTATCCCTTTAAATACTTTTTTTCTTTTTCTAATAAACACAAAAAGTTCACATTCTTTTAACTTCTAATTGTGGTGGTATCTCCAGCTGTGTGCATGTTACTCACGGTACATACCATTGGCAGTGGCGAGGAGGAGCAGTGCTGGCCACCCCACAGCCCACTCAGGTTTGGCCCCTCCATTGTGATGGAGGGTTTGTAGGAACAACAGCTCCTCCTCGCTGCCGCTTAGGGGTCAGGGTTCCTGCACCAAAGCCCTGCCCAGCCTCACTCCTCTTCAAGCAGCTCTCAGGGATGAGGAGTGTCACTTCACCTGGGTGGGTCAAGCTGCAAGACGAAGGCTGAGCATGGTCTGGACTTGGTGGGTGAGGCGCTGCCCTGAGGATGGCTCCGCAGGGACTGACAGTATGTCCCATGGGAAAATATTCTGGGGGGGTGGGACCCCTGATTAATAGTACCTTTGTTATTGCAGCAGCCTTCTAGGCATTTAGAGGGCTTAATTGCAATAAACTTAAGGTACATAAATGAAACCTATTAAGGTCTTCTTAGTCAATAAAACCTAATTGCATCAGACAATAGCAGTGAACCGGGGATAACCTTTGCTTAGGAATTGTAGAAGAGGAGGTCACAATGTGATGTCCCAACCATTCAGTAAATGTTGAAATCACTTAGGAAGTGTAATAGCTTAACAGCCCCTCCTCTTTTCTTTCTCCTCCCCCAGAACACACACACCTGGGTTCTTGCCTCAGTAACAGGAAGCAATTTGACAATATTTCAACAGCCATGTGATGGTGTAGCCAAAGTTTGGCCTTGATGCCTATTACTGTTGCTATTAACCTTTTCACTGGCTTCCCAAAACATCCCCAGACAGACTGATTTGGCCACAGTAAACACACTCACAAAAGTTTCTCCTCCACACCCCACATACAAACAAAGGCGTGACATACCACTCAGGCAGACATACCACTTCTGCACTAAAATATGCTTTCTCCATATTATAGAAGATTTGCATGAACACACATCTATTTTTAAAGGCTGGGTGGCATGAAGTCCCCATCAACACTACAAAATGTGCAGTGTATCAAAATAGTTGTTTTGGGTTTGTTATTTTTTAAACGGTTTCACTTAAGACAGTTTTGCCACACATACGTACACCGCATAATTCTATTGAAAGATTTTGGAAAACATTTCAAGACTAGATAGATCTGTTTTGAGAACAGTTTTCAAAAAAATATCATGTTCCAGCCACATGTGGCAAAGGATATGAAGCATTTTAAGAACTTGGTAATAGTATATTTTGTAGCATAAGATGGGGTCTAAAAATGAAAGCGATCTATTTGAAGATTCATTTGAGTTATGTTATTTGTATTACTGTCTTTTTAATATGCCCTGTGCATAGGCCCAAGTAGAGTCTCCCCAATATCAGTCCTTAAAGACATTGGTATTTTGCTTCTATTCTGAAGACAGACTGTCTAAGCCAGTGGTTCTTAACCTTTACCGCAGCCTGCACCCCTTTGGTTCTCAAAATATGTTCTCGCTCCCCTTATCAAAAATCATTGAAGTAGGTTAGTTCTTTAAACTATCTTTAATATGTCTTTAAAATAGATATATTTTTGTTTGTATATTACAGTAATTGTTTAAAAAATGTATAATGTTAATAAATACATAGGTTTGATTAAACAAAGTAGTTGTACTTACATGTCTGTGCTTAATTTGTGTTTTCAATGATTTACCTTCTAAAAAAAAATCTGGCATGTCTCGCACTCCCAGGGGATGCGTTCACCCCAGGTTAAGAACCACTGGTCCAAGCTAAGGACACTTAAATGCTACCCTGACTGTAATGTTTGCGCTGCCTGTTCCTTGCTATTAGCTGTGGCATGGATGTTAGTGGAAATCGGAATTCAAGGAGAGAGGGAGGGAGAGGGATGAACTGATGACTAATTTCATACTTTAAGTATAATTTTATACTGGTCTTTCTTGTGCACAACTGACAAAGCTACTGACTCTCTCCCATGTGATATTTCCATAGCCCATTTACACAAAAGGAGCACTCGGTGACCTCCCCTCCTCCACACACAGACAGACATTGCAGACTACAGCCAAATTTATCTTTCACACAAGCTTCTTTTCTAGAAAGATTAAGAGGTGTATGTCATGATAAAACATGCAATTTATTCCTGACTAGAGTCAATGGCACTGAAGGTCCAGCAACAATTTTTTCCCTGTCCCCATTTAAAGCGTTTAATAACTGATTTTTCCTATTTGAAAGTATCTGAGAGAGATACGATGATGTTGATGTTATTATAAAATACCTATATCCTATGTAAAGGCCCCAGCCACTAAACTGTGAAAGATTATAGCTAGCAATTAAGGCCCTGATCCCTAAAACACATTTAACCTCACGTACCTGGGTAATATTATTGAATTCCATTGGACTTACGCTTGTGCATAAAGGTAAGCATATCCATAAGTGTTTACAGGATGCTGCTCTAAAGTATATGGTGTACTCCTATAATAAGATACATACTTATAATAATCTAAAAACAGATAAAGTATAACAAATACATACTTTTTTGTGGGGAGGAGAGGGAAATCAAGACAGAAGCTTAATAAACCAAGCTTTCTAATATTTAACTCAAATGCATTCACCAGTGTACAACTAACAATGCTCTGCTTCAATACTTAAAAACATAAGAGGATATACACAATGAATATGTGGTGGTTTTGTTTGTTGTTTGGGTTTTGGGGCGTTGGTTTGTTTTTTGTTTTTGGTTAATATTTATTAAAATAATTAAAAGGGTGGGAAACTAGCCCTGGTGAAGATAAATGTGTCCATCCCTTGATCTAAGCACAGCCATTCTCCATAGCACACAGCATCCTATTTACCTTCCCTCAGACACAACAGTAACTGTATCAGAGCAACTGTCAATAGCAAATGTTCTCAACTTCATTAATAGGTATGTTTTTCATGCTGAGTTCACTTTGCATCCTATCCATATCAAGCTGACAATTTATGATCAATTCTCAGTGCAAGCACCTATGTCCTGAGCTAACCTTCAGTGCACATTAACAAATTGGTCATCTGTTTAATTTTAGTTTAGAGCAGAGTTTTGTTATGAAGATGTGTCACTCCACAAATTATTTGTAGCAGTTTACTAACACTTATAGCACCAATCTCCTCTTTTAAAAAAAGATCACATCACAATTAAATCCTTAAAATGGTCACTCCATTATGTGGCCATAGTAAAACTGGTAACAGGCCCTTCAAGCTAGTGGGAAAGGCCTAGAGATACTTAACACGCTATCTAGGTACAAAACTGTTTTCAGATTGCAGTCGACAGAACACATTCTGAGAAGGATTAACATAGCCAAAAGCTGGCATGTGAGCCTTTATTTCCTACAAAACACCATTGCATTATCATTATCCCTCACTGCTTTGAAGGTATATTACATAGAACGGGTACATGATCTTCAGTTTCAGAAACCTTTACAATTTAGTTCATACCAGCCTGATGTGGCAAATATTAACATTTCACTAAACATTACTCTTCACAGGAAGCATACTGGCTCAGAATAAAACTTGACATTGCCATGTGTTCAGGTTAGAGTTCTGTGAAACCCCTGTCTTAAGCAACAATGCAAACAACTGACAAAAATCTGTCTATCTTATAAGGGGAAACAGAACTGTATTAGTTTAGTTTGGGGTTACTTTGTGGTGGAAAGATCTCGTAAAACAGGAGTTTGCCTAACAGCAATGGGACAATTATACAGAATTTGCAGTGTTTAACTTTCTACTCTTGTTGGTCTGGGTGTGTGGGGGCATGGCATGAAGGGACATGGGACTGAAACGTGCATAGCCATAAAATGTACATTACAATGGTTTGGGTAAAAAAAAAAAAATTAATTTTCGACGCTAAAATGCCCTCTTTCTTTACTGTAGGTTGTAAGCTCATTAGAGCAGATACCATCTTTTTTTTCTGTGTTTGTACAGCACCTAGCATATTGGCGATCTGATGCATGGCTCCTAGCTGCTACCGTAATATAAATTAGATTTTTAATAAATTAGTATCTTTATTTTTATACAATTAAGTCAAAACCCTGGCTTCTAGGTCTAGTATGTAAATTTGTTATATTTTGGTCTGCTGACTTATCGCTAGAAAGAAATTTCAATATTTAAAGTTTTAAACATGGTACAATTAAGTTAAAGCAATGTAAGCTGTGAATTGAGATTTTGGACATACATGTAAACAGTCCAGTCTCATACACATACTTTCCTAAACAAAAGGAATAAAGAAATAAGGAGAGAGCCCAAGCTCCAGTCTTATATGACAGAAGGTGCAGAATAAAGTCCTCTCCAAGCACCAACCCTTCATCACATTCTCTTTTCCTCTATTAAATTCTCTTTACTAGCATTCTCTTTAAAAGCATTCACTGAACCAAGGTTTTCTTTCAAGACAACAGCCCATAAAATTCCTAACCAAAGTACTGTTTGGGTTTTTTTGGAACAGAACATTAATTTATATAGCCAAAGTGTGATGCCACTATGTTTTCATAGTTTATGTTTAAACTATGTTTAATACTTCAGAACTGCAAATTCTTATCATTCAAATTTGTTTAATTCTGGCATACATAAAATATTTTCTTGCAGTCAGTTACTTTCGCTTGTATTTTATTTTGTTTGTTTTTAATTACAAAAAGGTTCCTAGGCCCTACAAGAATACAAATACTAACAAATGCAGAACATTTCAAGATCCTCATAAAGGAAATCTTTGTAACAACTAGTAAACCAAAGGAACACCACAACAGTAGTGCACTTTACTGAAGCTTCAGCAAACGATACTAAACAAAAACACACATTAACACAGTCATATTGCTTGTTTTCACTAAAGGGCCTGATTGCTTCAAGCTGATCCACTCGCGGTCCTCTTCACCTACACATAATTGGACGGTGTGCAGAGAGCAGCTTGCATGGTTAGGAGCAAATTTTGCATCCAATTTTAGAATTTTTTTAACCATACCTTTCAATGATTATCATGGGGGGGGGGGTGGGAAGGGGAGTTTGCTTTTGTTTTCATTTTGTTGTTTTTTTTTTGTTTTCTGACTTTATTTAACTGGCCAAAGCAATATGGAACTGAAATTATCTGGCTAGTTTTCAAATGTATTTGCCTGATGTTGGGCTCCTAACAAAGAGTGATTTTGAGTGCCCAGCACCCATTCATTTCGATTGGCGTTGTGAGTGCTCAGTGCTTCTGAAAATAGCCAGGCTACTTAGACACCTACACTTGAAAATGTTGGCCTTTAGGTTTAAAGCTTTCATATCATAATAAATACATGAGCTAAGGACACAAATTATTAGCATCATATCCGGCCAATGCACAAATTGTCCTATTGTCATAAAAGAAGAGCAATAATGAGGCGCAAGTAACCTTACCCTTTAATTACGTTTACGCTAAGGGGAAAAACCTGATCCTGTCTGACAGCAGCACAAAATAACCTTTGACTCCAACCTCTGTCTTTAGATTCAGGTCACTACATGACAGGGTAATACTCCGTTCCTAGAGATGAAATGAAGACAAATACCACCATGTGTTTATCCAAGTTGCTGGTGGTCTGGCTGATACAGCCACATACTTTTGAGAACTTGGTCAAATGCCTCTAACTGCTGGTTAAATGGAAGTCATAACAACGGGGCAGGTTCCAAGTAATTAACTTCCTTTAGAGAAACTGTAAGGCCTGAATTATGTCTCACATCACACGTATTAGGAGAAGTCTTAAGGGAACAGCTGTGAACCCAATGGGATGGTCTAAATTCTTGTGCATAATTTTATGTTAATATTTCTGGAGGACAACAAATTCCTTCTAGAAAGCAGAAATACTAGCAAATTGAGATATGTCCTTTCAGGGGCTACAGAACATGTTGCTGAAGCAACAAAGTAGCATTACTATTTCATTGAAAAAGTTTAACACCAATAATAGTATACATAGCCCATAGCTTTAAAAGATCTGAATAAGTGACATCAGACAAGAAAACAGGTATGTATAAAATGTTTATAATAAATAATATACAGAAGCTCCATTCAATACATTATACAGACCCTGAAAGCATTCACACTCTTAGTGCTGCATGCAGAAAATTCCTCCCAGGCTGCAGAATAAAATAAATAGGCCACTACGGCTTTATACATTTGATTCTACATAGGACATCAGAATTCTGAATACCAAGTGCTTGAAAATATATTAATCTGATGAAAAGACTGCATAATGGATTAAAAACACACCCCCAAAAAGTACACATGTACACATACATCAAGAACAATTTGGCATCAGCGATTTGAACTAAATGGTTATCATGCTGAAAAGAGAAAATCTAATTTGCAACAATATTTTGGCCACGTGGCTTTCTTTCAGGAATAATCTGGTATGAAGAAAAGACTCAAATGTGGCTATCTCCTTTTATAGGCAATTCCTGAAGAAGGTATCCTAGTTAGAGCATTGCTAATAACTCTATGCTAGTCTATTTTCCATGTGAATTTAACCTTTTTGTCATGTGTACACGCAGAAAAAGATATGGTTTATTACATTTCAGTCTAAGTGATTAACAGATTATTATTTATTTGTACTGGAGTGGTGCCCAAATGCCCCAAATCTACAAGATTGATAGTCAAAAGGAAAATATTTGGGGCCTCAAAGAGACCAGGACCATTGCTGATTGGAATGCGTAAACACCAGGGGCCTGTTTCTCACATACGTAGCACATACACTATTTAATGTTAATGGGAGTTACCCAGGGGATATGGGTAACACTTACCATGCAGGGGAAGAACAGGGACTTTAGAAACTAAAAATACCAACCCCTAAAAATTTCAAGATGCAGGCCCATGGGGTTATGGAAATGAGATGGCTACAGCACTGAATTATAGAAATGTAGAATTGGAAGGGACCTGGAGAGGTCATCTAGTCCATTCCTCCTCCTCCTCTCCCCGTCCCAACCCTCACTTCCACGGAATCCACCCTTGCAGAAGCAGATACCTAGACTATCCCTGAGAGGTGTTTTTCTAACCTGGTGCTAAAAACCTCCAATGACAGGGGTACCACAAACTTCTCCTGGTAACATATTGCAATACACAGTTACCCTTATAATTAGAACATTTTTCGTAATATCCAACCTAAATCTCTCTTGCTGCAGATTAAGCCAACTATTTCTTATCCTGCCTTCAGTGGGCATGGGGAACAACTGATCACCATCCTTGATATAACAAGCACTTAACATACTTGAAGACTTATCAGGTCCCCCCTCAGTTTTCTTTTCTCAAGACTCAACATGTCCAGTTTTTTTAACCTTTCCTCATAGGTCAGATTTTCTAAACCTTTGATCATGTTTTTGCTGTCCTCTGGACTCCCTCCAATTTAGAAGGCTTGAGCCTAAACTGATATTAGAGCTGGTATAGAGGCAAAAGAGGACCACTTGAGTAGGTTGGTGAAGTGACTGTCCTCCTGATAGCACAGGATAAAGGATTCCAAATGATCATCTCTACATTATTTTCTAAAAAAAGAAAAAGGAGGACTTGTGGCACCTTAGAGACTAACCAATTTATTTGAGCATAAGCTTTCGTGAGCTACAGCTCACTTCATCGGATGCATTCAGCGGAAAATACAGTGGGGAGATTTATTTACATACAGAACACGAAACAATGGGTGTTACCATACACACTGTAACCACGTTTCAGAGTAACCTGTAACCAGAGTAATCACATAAGGTGAGCTATTACCAGCAGGAGAGCGGGGAGGGGCGGGGGGGGGAACTTTTGTAGTGATACATCAAGGTGGGCCATTTCCAGCAGTTTACAAGAAAGTCTGAGGAACAGTGGGGGGTGGGGGTGGGGAATAAACATGGGGAAATAGTTTTACTTTGTGTAATGACCCATCCACTACCAGTCTTTATTCAAGCCTAAGTTAATTGTATCCAGTTTGCAAATTAATTCCAGTTCAGCAGTCTCTCATTGGAGTCTGTTTTTGAAGCTTTTTTGTTGAAGAATTGCCACTTTTCGATCTGTAATCGAGTGACCAAAGAGATTGAAGTGTTCTCCGACTGGTATTTGAATGTTATAATTATCGACGTCTGATTTTGTGTCCATTTATTCTTTTACGTAGAGACTGTCCAGTTTGACCAATGTACATGGCAGAGGGGCATTGCTGGCACATGATGGCATATATCACATTGGTAGATGTGCAGGTGAACGAGCCTCTGATAGCGTGGCTGATGTGATTACGCCCTATGATGGTGATGGCTAGTGGCGTTCTGTTATTTTCTTCGTTGGGCCTGTTCTGTAGTAGGTGATTTCTGGGTACTCTTCTGGTTCTGTCAATCTGTTACATTGCCATTGTTACAGCCAAGCTCTACAATACAACTGCATTTGCTCCAACCCCTCAGACAGAGACAAACACCTACAAGATCTCTATCAAGCATTTTTACAACTACAATACCCACCTGCTGAAGTGAAGAAACAGATTGACAGAGCCAGAAGAGTACCCAGAAGTCACCTACTACAGGACAGGCCCAACAAAGAAAATAACAGAACGCCACTAGCCATCACCTTCAGCCCCCAACTAAAACCTCTCCAACTCATCATCAAGGATCTACAACCTATCCAGAAGGACGACCCATCACTCTCACAGATCTTGGGAGACAGGCCAGTCCTTGCTTACAGACAGCCCCCCAACCTGAAGCAAATACTCACCAGCAACCACACAACAGAACCACTAACTCAGGAACCTATCCTTGCAACAAAGCCCGTTGCCAACTGTGTCCACATATCTATTCAGGGGACACCATCATAGGGCCTAATCACATCAGCCACACTATCAGAGGCTCGTTCACCTGCACATCTACCAAAGTGATATATGCCATCATGTGCCAGCAATGTCCTTCCTATAGAAGCAAGATGTGCAGGATTTATATATTACTGCATGCAAATGGGATGATTGATATGTGGCCTAGGTATAGTATATAATATTCATAACCCTAAACAATATGGCTGGCACCAGACGGTCCACTAGAAGAGTGCAGAAACTTCTATATTAGGTCATGGTTCGCAGAACAGTGTGTAGATCATACAGCATGTAAACTGCAGGAGGACAATGATGGTAGGATCTTGACAGTGACTGCAAGAGTAGTGATGTATTCTGAGTGGCTATTAGGGTTTCTTTCTCAGCCTATTGGTGTTGGTTGGACATGAGTTAGTGGCAGAAGAATTAAGGTGGATGGTCTGATCTTAGGAAAAATAGTTTTAGTAACTTTTGCATTCTAATTTGGTTTTTTTTTTTAAATAAACTTAAATTCTCTTAAGGAAGATTTTTATCCCTGAATGTTCTCAATGGACATTTACTGTGAAATATTAAGCCTGTACAAGGTCAGTCATGGCAAACTTGCTGTTTGTATAAACTTTAAATACGGGGGGCACAAATCTTGTGTTGTCTACTGTACAAATCTCAAAGTACATTGTTGGCACTCAAATAAATAAGAACAGCCTGCAAAACAGTGAATGGAGATTATATATGAACCTCCTGCTCCCTTCATGAAAGGGAGCTTATGCAAGGGGGAGCAAAAACACCTACTTTTCTATGTCCCATAACTCAGAAAACAGCTTGCCTGATTAACCGCTAACAGTCAAAATAAAAGTCTTCTCCAGCTCATGATAAAGGACATGAATTTTCAGGACAAAAGAAACTGTTTTTGTTAGATACAAGGGAAGAACAGACAGTAGGGTTGGCATAGACACTTCTACAGTCTTAATTGTTGTTTAGTTACTTAACCATGGCTCCATAATACACAGTATGTAAATACACCTGCAAGAACATCTATGTGGGAAAAGGACATATGTACAAAAAATGGAGACTTGGCTAAGATTTCTATTTTTAGTTTTTCTTTTCATTTACAAAGTAAGAAAGGAAAATCATTAAGATGTATATGTAATCACACATTTCCAGTGAAGCCTACCACCTGAGACCAGAAGAGGTTGTGATATATACATATCTAGAGGAGATGAGTTTTTCAAGCAATAGCTGAAAACTGAAATGAAACATTAAGAATAGAGGGTTTATAGAATTAAAGCAAGAAATCAGGAGTCTTTAGCTAGTTAATAAATAGAAAAAAGTGTTCACATAATCAACCGAGAATCTGTACCACAAACGCTTGGTCACATGGACCTTGAACCTGTAAAGATTTCTATGCATGAAACCAATGGAACCATTCACATCTACAGAATGAAAAATACCCACAAATTTTTGCAGGCCTGGGGCCATCGCTACAATGGGATCACTTGCATACGTCAGAACTACCTGGTTGATGAGGGTTTGCAGGATTGGAACACAAATTCACACTTTATGTATTGGGTTCTCTTTCATTTGGTATCAGTCACACCTTGGGGAAGTGGCAGGGAAAAAAAAAAAGACTGCGGAGCAGAGAAGAAGCCTGCTAAACTTCGACCTCCATTGGGTCATGATAGAGAGCCAGTAGCTGTTTCGCACCAGTGTCCTAGCAGAGGGAAGGAAGGCAGTCTCTTAGCCAAGGAAAGCATTAAGATGTCATCTTGATGGAGTTCAACAAAATAAAGCAACAGGAGCTATTAAAAACCCCATAAAGGAGATAGAAATGGTTTTATTTATTTTTGCCATCTTTCTAAAATAGTTTACAACTTGGCAGGGGAGGATGTAGAGTGTGTTTGCATATAAAATGTTACATTTTTAATAAACTGGCAGTAACAATTAACGTTTTTTGTTTCCAATCTTAAAAACCCTTTACAAACATTAACTAATCCTCCTAGCACTTCTGTGAGGCAGATTAAGTCATTTAAAGTCCACTATAAATTATCAAATTGTGAAAGTGAGTGCCCTAACTACTGTCTTGCAAAGATTATTTGGAACACTTTCTTTTTTTTTTTTAAATTATTATCTCATTAGAAATTCAACACACACAAAAATGCAGCTGTGTTGTGGTGCCTGGTAAAAACAAAAAGAGAAGTTTTAAAAAAACACCTTAATCTAAAAGAAAAAGAAAAAGTCAAAGACAAGCCACCAGCTTAAAAACTTGGAAGCATATAAAGTGAACAAGTTGTGAAAATCACAAAGAATTTGGTGTGATTGAATAGGCCCATGTTTCGAGCAGTTTAATCAACAAACGGCTTTCTTATTGGTCTATGGGCCAGGGATAGCTCAGTGGTTTGAGCATTGGCCTGCTAAACCCAGGGTTGTGAGTTCAATCCTTAAGGGGGCCATTTAGGGATATGGGGCAAAAATTGGGGATTGGTCCTGCTTTGAGCAGGGGATTGGACTAGATGACCTCCTGAGGTCCCTTCCAACCCTGATATTCTATGATCTATTTCATGTGTGCACATGGGCAGGGGCAGAAGGGGTTAAGAGATGTTTGTTATTGTCAAAGGTACCAGACAGATATCCTTGGAAAGTAATCTTTACAACGTGGGTACAGCATAGGCACCGTCTGAGCTAGGCTTCTCTACCCTACCCTTGGTCAGTGATTTTCATCCGTAGTTATGAAAGAGAACCAATCAGGTGAGAGGATAATTCAGCTTCTGTACCTATTCAGATCTTGGCCTCTACTGAGACTGCCAGCAAGAGTGTTAATCATGATGGGGGGCTCTGTCCACTAGAACTGGATTGAAACCAACTGTGTACATGCTCTGTCCACTAGCATTGGATTGAAACCAACTGGTGTATGCCTGTAAACCAACTTATAACTGCTGAAATTTGTTTTTAATCAAATCTTTAATTCATACTGGCTTCCACTGAGTCTATATTTTTACTTCATGTTACAAAAAGAAAGAAATAAACCTGTGTGTGTACATTTCACTGTACACTATAAAGGTTAGTACTTTTGGCAGGACTGTTTGAATCATTCTGCTGTAGGTGACTGGAATGTGTTGAAATCTGTATAAACTCAGTGCACTTTTTCAAGCATAAACCTTATGTAATAAAAATTGCACATGTGCTAATCATGATAATATGATAGTGTCCTTTCATCAGTGCTATCATACCTCATGATTATTCATTTTTGAAGTATTAAGTTGTAAATGGTTGGCTTTTACTATTAAACTACACAGACTACTCTCCAGAGTGCCTCTTCTCTGGTCTAGGATTAATGAATAGCTGATAATGCTGTGTTGCAAAATACAGCAGAAGCCAAAGTTAAGTGTCCAGTGTAGTATGCTGAGTTCCAAAAAGGAGCATAAGAAAATGTGTTATTCTGCAGTATGACAAAGAGAATCTCCCACTAAACGCAAACCCTCTTCCTGTTTGTTTTCTTAAAGAAAACTTTAAATGGTATTTTCTAAATGTCATTTAACTGCTTGAAATGACTTTGCAGCTTCATTGAATTAATGTATCTGCCAGTGCGGGAAGTTGTGCTTCACTAAAAAGACAGAACTCAAAGTTCAATGTTACCATATTTTCCAACAGAAGAAATTTCTGTGTGTAAAATCACATGTTACAAAACATATTTGAAGCCTTGTAGGATGTGAAGACAAGGTACATTACAACTAAAAGCAGGAGACGGAGAATGAAATGTAGGTCAGAAAATGAAATCTAATTTCGATTAATACTACTCTGGCTATTAGTAAAGAATGCTGCTTAAAAACAAACAAACAAGCAAACAAACAAACCACATCATTCTACCCTCCGATGGAAGATGAAAAAGATAACCACACATTAACATAGTAAAACTCATAACCTGATGAGACTTAATGATTTTGACAAGTACACATCTACTTACAGTACACTATTAGTACTACTAATCTATTCATAAGCAGGCCATTGGTCTTATCAATTAACAAATCTAGTGCACCTTGTACTTTTTGATAATAAATTACTGTAGTTAGCTTCAACACCCAAGTGAATATATATTTATGCAATGCACCTTCAAAAGGCATTCAGAATAACTATTCCTCTTCCATTATAGGATACTTCACTAGATAGACACACTTTAAATTATGTGAATGCCATACTTCTTTGAAATAAGATGGCGTTATATCCTAAAAACTGCACACTACTTAGCCATTATTAAGAAATTCTAAATACTTACATCCCAGTCTCAATTTAAATAGGACAAACCAGACATATTGATTGTTTAACCATATTACTTAACCTGCTCTACTTGCAATACTGACATTGTGATGCACCCTTCTATTGAGACCTGTGCGAAGTCAACAGAAAATAAAGATCATCTGAGTCTATCATGCTCCTAAAACCAAATCTCTTACCCAGCCTGTGTTATTTTGGCAACATAATTAATCTAAACAAGGGAACTGGGGGGGGGGGGTGAAAGTAAGGTACCCACAGCCATATATTCCTCTATCTTCAGCAAATAGAGGCATCACCAAATACTAATGCAATGCAATATTTATTAAGGCCATGACATCGCTGAAACCAAGGTCAAAGCAGATACATGAGTGAAAAGTAATATGAAGGACAAAATGATCTCTGGGCTGTCTTACATATATGTAGGCATGGCATAATTAGATTTTATGTGTATAATTTTTAGGGCTGTCGATTAATCACAGTTAACTCACGCGATTAACTAAAATAAATTAACTGCGATTAAAAAAATTAATCGTGATTAATTGCACTGTTAAACAATAGAATACCAATTGAAATTGTTTTTTAATATTTTGGATTTTTTTCTACATTTTCAAATATATTGATTTCTATTACAACACAGAATACAAAGTGTACAGTGCTCACTTTCTATTATTATTTTTATTACAAATATTTGCACTGTAAAAATGATAAAAGAAATAGTATTTTTCAATTCACCTCATACAAGTACTGTAGTGCAATCTCTTTTCATGAAAGTGTAACTTACAAATGTAGATTTTTTTTTTTGTTACATAACTGCACTCAAGCAGTGGCCAGCACATCCTTCGGCCCACACTGCTTCCCGCAGCCCCCATTGTCCTGGAACGGCAAAACGCGGCCAGTGGGAGCTGCGATGGGCCAAACCTGCTGACGCTGCAAGTAAACAAACCATCATGGCCCACCAGCGGATTTCCCTGACGGGCTGCGTGCCAAAGGTTGCCAATCCCTGCTTTAAAGCCTACAAGTCCACTCAGTCCTACTTCTTGTTCAGCCAATTGCTAACACAAACAAGTTGTTTACATTTATGGGAGATATTGTAAATCAGAAGCAGTGAGCAGTGTCACCTGAAAGTGAGAACAGGCATTAACATGGCACTTTTGTAGCCGGCGTTGCAAGGTATTTATGTGCCAGGTATGCTAAATGTTCATATGCCCCTTCATGCTTTGGCCACCATTCCAGAGGACAGGCTTCCATGCCGATGATGCTCATTAAAAAAATAAATACATCAATTAAATTTGTGACTGAACTCCTTGGGGGAGAATTGTATGTTTTACTTGCATTCTGCCATATATTTCATGTTATAGCTGTCTCGGATGATGACCCAGCACATGTTCGTTTTAAGAACACTTTCACAGCAGATTTCACAAAACGCAAAGAAAGTACCAATGTAAGATTTCTAAAGATAGCTACAGCACTAGACCCACAGTTTAAGAATCTAAAGTGCCTTCCAAAATCTGAGCAGGATGAGGTGTGGAGAATGCTTTCAGAACTAGCACATAAATATCTTGCGATACCAGCTACAATAGTGTCATGCGAATGCATGTTCTCACTTTCAGGTGACACTGTAAACAAGACATGGGCAGCATTATCTCCTGCAAATTGTAACCAAACTTGTTTGTCTGAGCGACTGGCTGAAATAGGACTGAGTGGACTTGCAGGTTCTAAAGTTTTACATGGTTTTATTTTGAATGCAGTTATTTTTTGTACATAATTCTACATTTGTAAGTTCAACTTTCATTATAAGGAGATTGCACTACACCAGAGGTGGGCAAACTATGGCCTGCAGGACCGCCCTGCCCAGCCCCTGAGCTCCCGGCCTGGGAGGCTCCTCTCCGGCCCCTCCTCCACTGTCCCACTTCCCTCGCAGCCACGCCGCTGTACGGGCAGAGCAGCTTGTGCCCGCCCACCTCCCAGGCTTTCCAGTGAGCCTGTCCTGCCAATCTGAGTGGCATGGTAAGGGGGCGGGGGAAAGGGGGGTTGGATCAGCGGCAGGAGGTCCCAGGGGGCAGTCAGGGGACAGGGGGTGGTTGGATGGGATGGAGGTTCGGGAGGGGGGTGAGGGCGGTCAGGAGACAGGGATCAGTCGGGGTTGGATAGGGGGTGGGGACCCGGGGGGGTGGTTAGGGACTGGGGGGATCCAGGGAGGGGGCGGTCAGGGGACAAGGAGCAGGGGGCTTGGATGGTTCTGAGGGGGGCCATCAGGGGGCAGGGGCCAGGCTATTTGCGGAGGCAAAGCCTTCCCTACCCAGCCCTACATACCATTTCGCAGCCCCGATGTGGCCCTCTGGCCAAAAAGTTTGCCCACCCCTGCTCTACACTATGTGTATTAGGTACATTGGAATACTATTTCTATTGTTCCTTTTTTACAGTGCAAATATTTGTAATCAAAATAGCTACAAAGTGAGCACTGTACACTTTGTATTCTGTAAATTAATATATTTGAAAATGTAGAAAGCATCCAAAAATATTTCAATAAATGGTATTCTACTATTATTTAACAGTGCGAATAATCGCGCGATTAATTTTTTTAATCACTTTATAGTCCTAATCATTTTGTATATGGATAGTATCAATGTTTATTTTAAATATTTTTAGATGTTTATCAATTTAAATTTTCACAGTTATCATAAATCACAGGGGAGTCAGACAATAATTATTTAATGACAGTAGTCATTGAGATTCAAAAAGATGAGGTTTCATAGCCATTAAACATGAATTGGCAACATTACGATGTCAAAATATACAAAGTTAAGTATAAACTGTAATAAGTTCTCAGGAAAAGTAAAAACAATTTATCTGTAAATTTCTACCATCATCTGTGGAAATATTTTTTCATCTCTGTGTGTGTACAGTGAAATCTATATTTACCAACAAAAATCTAATCCTTCCAAGCCAACATATAAGTTTAGACCTGAAACTATAAGAGCCAAGACAAACAGCTTGAAAAATCAGGTTTCACACAGCTGTGTAACTACCATGTTTTAATAGGTACAACTTTGAAATCTCTGTTAGGGTACGTTCTGTTTGATATGAGAGAAGGTGAAGGGAAATATTATCCTTTCCTATGAAAACAGATATCCTTCTTTACTTCCACATAGGTACAGTGCAAGTGGGACTCCTAGCATTCTTAACACTGAATATAAATTGCATACATCAATTTTAAATGAAATCCCACAATATTAACTTTCAGATTGCCACAAATACCCTACAATGCTGACTCATCTACCAAAGTGGAGAAGAATGCCCCAAAGCCACATTTTCACCTTCAGATATTTCTCTCAGATTTACTCAAGTTAAAATTATGTATATTCAGAAGAGGCTGTTCTTCCTAGGCAGGGCTGTAGCTCCAGTGTTTTTGTTTAATTTCAACCAACTTGTCCAAGTAGGCCATGTGGTAAAAACCTATAAATGGTACCCAAGGGCTCTGTGTTCCTGCTGCAAAGAGGTCAGCTATTTCCTTCTAACTAAAAATAGTCAAGAGGTGGGGGGAAGGAGGGGAGCTTAATTTAGCACCTGAAAAGCAGTTTACAAAATAATTTTCATCATGAGGCAAGATGGAAGTAATGAAAAAAAAAAAAAAAAAAACCTGAGCCTGCTCATGAGAGTTACAAATTCTTTGTGATTTTACAAGGTTGGCTGGAGTATAACCAGCCAGTATTAAAACAGTACTACAAATTAAAATAATAAAAAATAATGAAAACTCAAGGTAGGCAAAATGCACAGCAGAGATGCAGGGAAATCTACTCCTTCCCCAGACTGAATGGACTTACTTATCATAAAACCACCATAGAGTGCCACAGTTTAACATCACACCCACAAAGAGATGTAGAGATAATGGGTTACAACGGATAGAGCACTGCACAGAGAGTCAGGAGCTCCAGCTGGGTTCTCTTCCGACTCTGCCGCTGACCTCTATGACCTTGGGTAAGTGACTTCACCCCTCTCTGTTTTCCCCATCCACCCTTTATCTGTCTTGTCTATTTTGATTATAAACTCTTCAAGGTGGAAACTAACTCTTAGTATGTGTTCAGTTGGGGCCAAACAAACATACATGCAAAATCATCTAGAGTGTAAATTCTATCACCCGATTTGAAAACAGTAGGAAATAACAGAAAATGTTAAAAGTGCGCGGACCCAAGGACCAAGCAGTACCATACAGAATTGCTGGGTCAATTTTCCCCGTCTGGTGCCTCGCTCCCCAGATGGCCAGAGCTCAGAATACTGCTGAGTGTTCCTGCATACCTCAATACTGACCAAACTGGACCATTAAGAAACAATATTATTTAACTCCAAAGGATGTCTCATTCAGTCCTTTTCAACTTCAAGGATGTGGGCCTTTGAGAATTGCTGCAATCTAAGGAGCCACGGCTCTTCCAAAGAGGCAGGTCATATTATGACCCTTTGAAGGACTGGTCTGGTTCTGGCCCTGTAACTACAGAGATGGGGAAAAACTCCTTTATAAATAAGTGAGAGAATGGAAAACAGGAAAAACTGGCAGAGAGGACATCTCAGGGCTCTGAAAGAGAGAAAAGTTCTTCTCCGCCATCCTCAAAACTAAAAGTATAAAAAACCTAGCCTTATAAAAGGCTTCAGAGGGATTTATGATCCATGCAATGGAAGAGCAAGAAGATGAAGTCCCAATATCATTATGATAAATGTAGGATATATAAGTAACTTTCTTGGGGGAGGGGGAAATGGATACAGAAGACAACTTACTGTCAGAGATTTCTTCTCCTAAGGGCACTTGGACTATTGTTCAGCTGCCAATGTTTATATGCATGTATAATTATTATCCTCTTTAGTACTAAAAAAGACTTTTTAATCTTAAAAATGGCCCATTTGTTCTTTAGCCCTCTGAAACACTTACATTGAGATACAGTAGCTCTGCCAGTTTTACTATTACTGCATGTAGCCCAAGAAAGGTTTAATACATTTTTAATATGTGAGAGTCTATTTCTCAGTCCACCCCACCCCCACTGCCAGATCTACATGGGAAGGGTTCCCTATTTGAATATGACTGTATTTGTGATGTTGCAATTAACAACTGTCATTTACCAAAAAAAAAAAAAAAATTAAGAAATCTGAAATGGTGCTCTTGCTCCAATCCTGTTTGATATCACAGAAAAAAGAATTATTTAATTTGAAAACTGAGAGATGTCTCCAGGTTTGGTAACACTTTGTCCATATAGTTCTAGGCCAACCAAGAGGCCTAAATCCACCATGTGCTATAATGTGGTAAGCAAGGTTTACTGCAGTTAATCTTGTATATGCTGTGTGAGCAGTCTCAGTTAAAGGTTCACTAATAAATGGGTCAAGGAAGAAAGATGTGACATTACAAGCCTTCTTGTGTAATATGCTAACTCATTTTCTTTTCATTTCATGTGGCCCTACAAAATAGATTGCTTCTCCCCCTGCCTCCTACTTTAAACGTGAATTGTATGTAAGGGGGGGGGGGGGGGGGAAACATACCAATAATACAAAATCCTCAGGCAGGAAGGTGAAAGATCTTTTAAGACAACATGAAGAGGCCAGACTTTGCAAGAAAATTGTATCTACTATAAGTCCAACTTTTAGGGTGTGGTTGTGTGTGCAATATGCCTATTTGAGATTTGAAGAACATGTAATTAAATAGGCCAAGGGTCATTAGCATGACATACTGCAATGCTGCTTGACCTCACACCCGTTTAAAACAAAATAAACTGCTGAGATTAAAACAGCAACACAAAATAGGGAACAGAATCATAAAAGGATTATAGTTGGGAGGAACATGCCCACTATCCTGTGCTGCTAAGTATCTATGCTGGGCACACTAACTTAGTCGAACTGTCCTGTTGTCCTAATGTGTTAATGATAAATGATCAAGCACGTATTATTTTTGCCTCAATATATATGCAACAGGTCTGCAATTTTATTTTCTTGCAAACACTGCAGTAGTACTCTGCTTGTAAGACAAGTCACACTGAATATTTTTCCCATAATGCCAGCTCTTGTCCATCACTTTGTTAACGGACTGCTTTTCAGTTAATAACAGTAGTACAAATCATAGACAAAAATTAATTTGTTTACCTACTTGGAGCTAAACTTCGATTTACCAGAGAGTGATCAACTCCTGTGCTTGCTGATTCAAACACTAGATGAATGGGATTCCCCTCCCCCACCCTGGGTTGTGCAAACTCCACAGTCCCTACAGTGTGAATACCTTTTATTTTGTTAGTGAAATACTAAGGGGAAATGTGAGTATCTTAAGGCTAAGTTATCATTTCAAAAACTCCCCTCCAAACTCACTAACCCTTCCCCTCACAAATCAAAAAACAAACCTCCAAACAAACAAGTCTCCTTTCCCTCATTCAGAGGAACACTTCTAAAGCCACCACATTGTGTTACCACCACTCTCTGCCTTAACCAGGGTTTAGAAACTCCAGCAGAATTAACATTCATAATAAACCTTCCAACGATGCAAGACTTTTTAGCCTTTTCCAGTGACTTTAGGGTAAAACACACACAATCGTGACACACTTGAGAGAAACACACACAGCAAAATGTGGGAAATCCTAAAAGAAACAGTCATAAATCCAGCAGAATCAGATACAAAAGAAACAAATAAGAAGAAGAGGGGAACACGAGGAAATTGATTCCATGCACTGAAAAATATGGCAAAGGCAAGCCGTTTTAATCACTAAACTGCATGTCACAGACGCACACAAAAAGGTCCAAATGATGAATAATCAGTCCTCCAAACTCACCTCACTCAACGTGTATTAAAGGCACAGCTTTCACTTCTGGAAGCAGCAGAGAAAAGCCTCAACTTCTGCAAGAAACACACACAGAGACTTTTTCACTTGCAGTACATGGTGTAACTCTTCTTTTCCTAGGTCCCAGCAAGCGTTAAAGGAGACTGTAAATCCCACCACCACACACACACACACTCCTCCTCCTCCACACAGCAAAATCAAAAGGAAGTCCCAGAGAGTGGGAAGAGGAAAATGGAAAGTTTTTGGTGCGGAATGGCGGTCAGGAGGTGCTGCTGCTCACTACTTCATTAGCAGAGTTAATGTGTTTGGTGTGAGTGTGTGTCTAAGGCTTCCAGAGACAAGCAGCAGCAGCAGGAGGAGGACTGAGAGAAAGACACACAGAGATAGTCAGTGACCTGGAGGGGGGGGAAACCAACCAGCCACATTGACCTGAACTAGGGGAAGATAGACACACACACCCTCTCTCAATACTTCTCCCTTCCTCCAAAATCAGCCCACTCCCCACACTCCCCCAGAAAACTTCAAACAAAAGCACGCCTACCCAAAAAATGCTTTGTTTTTTCTTCCAAGTACCTAAGGTAACTTGTTTAATCACTTAAGGCTTATTTTTGTCATTATTTTGAATCCCAGGGATTTTTTTTATCAACCCTACCCCATCTACTAGAAAAACGAAATATTAACCCTGTGGACTCAGCAATAAAAAATGTCAAAGATGCACGAACACTCCTCTGGCGCCCCCTCCCCCCGCACACACACACACACACACACACACAGTTGGTCTGTGATAGTGTGTACATAGATATGAGTATATACTATATTCCCATGAAGGTCTGGGGATACCTAGTTTACACTAATTGTATTAAATTCTGTATTAGTGTAACACTATTATTATTTTGCAAGTTTCAGACTGCTGGAAGTGTCTTCGGATTTCAAATCTGAAAATATTCACAAAAATCAGTTTTGAAAAAGTCAATGTAAAATAAATCTAATTTACATTTCCACAATCCTCCCAGGAAGTAGATCGGGTAATAATGTATAGTTATTGAACACCAAACCATTAATGTGTTAACCCACTTGGAAAAATACTCCAGAACCATCTTCTATTTTTCTACCTATTCCTTTTTTTTTAAGTGTTTTCCTCTATAATATGCCAGACAGCAAGAGCCTAATTCTCAGTAATTTGAAACATAACAATCTGATCAAAAGACAATGGATGTTTTTCAAATTTGAAAATAGCTGGGAGTTCCACAATCAAAAGAGTACATAAGCAAAAATAAATTCTTATATATCTTATGTTAAAACATGAGTGATGTAAAACTAATGTTTCTATAGCACATTAAATATGGACTTACACAGTCTCCATACTTGTGAATCAGCAGAATGGATTTTATTATATATCAGTTGAAATTCAACACCCCCAAAAATGTTGTTGTTCTTTTGCCTTGAACATGCCCTTCTTATTTTTCTCTGGATTTGTACAGCATGATACTGAGATATTACATTCAATCGAGAAAAGAAGGGAGCAATACAAAAACCAATGCAAGTAAATGATGCAACATTGCCCTGGTTACATGTGCTTCCCTTCCCCCAACCTCTTACTGGTGAGAGTGCTGTGTTTTTTCCGCCTGTAGAGTCACACCGTGGTTGATTGATTCTCCTTTCGCCTTGCTCAGTCATTCAGCTTTGGAAAGTAAATAACAAGTTGACATCATTACAGCTCTCTGCATTACTGTGACACATTCCTCTACTACCACACACTGTCTATTAGCTGCGCAGGAAAACCCACTCTTTTCAAGCTGGGATTCCAGTGTTGGGTTGCTTGCTCTGGCACAGCATAGAACTTTGTAAATAGTCTACTGCTATGTTTGAAACATAACATGCTTAACCAGTGTCAATATTTTAAATTATAAAACAGTTTATATAGATATACAGATATTCAAAACCAGTTTTCTGACTCCCTGTCAGTAATGCAAGGTCAGTGTCAATAATATCCAGTCAATGCCCTGGCCCTGGCCTATAGCCTTATTTTACTCTTATGAAACAAATTGTCCATAATCAGACTATAAGGCCTGCTGCAAGTATACATGATTTACTGCACTTTTCTGGTGGTTAAATTGTGTCAATGTTTTGATCTGGTACCTTATCCCACACAATGTGAAAATCACGCAAATGCATTGCCTCATGGAGTGTCTGTTTACATACACTAATCCCCTTGGTGGTGATGTTTATTTTACACTGTAATTCATATTTTTTTCAAGTGGCCAGTCTTCTTGTTCTTTTGACTTATTTTTACATTACAGAGGTTGTTATGCTAGTTATATTTTCAGTTCCTGTTGCAGATTTAAATAAATCCTCTATGTGCTGTCATTGAGAATTCTCATGGTAAAGGATTATGATGTTGTGAACAGAAGCTGCATGGAGATCATCGCCATGCACATTAAAACATGATACTGAAATGGCAAAAAAAAACCAAAAGCACACACACCAACAAATTCTGAAACATTATAGCCTAAATTTAATGCAAGTCATATTCAGCATCTAGATATATGATGCAAAATGATTATTATTAACAGAGTCGGATTAGCAAAAGTCTTCCTATTTTAATGAGTCCCTGTTTGGGTTTTTTGTTGTTTGTTTTCTTAAGAAAAGTTACACCAGTGAAACTCTTGATACCAGTGTAGTTTTGGTCCTATGAAAGCTAATCTATTGAGACTAAATGTAAATCAACCATTCAAAACATAAACCCCAATGTATCAGATGTCGAGGCAACCTCCTGCATACATTCCAACAGTGGGAAATTTATGGCTGTAAAGAAGGTGAATAATGTCACGAGGGAATATTGCAGCACAAGAGGATTTCCTTGGTAGAACAGAGCCAGTTTAGTGTCTGTACTCAATTTTACCTCTAGCACATGGGTGTGGGGAATGGCCAGAAAGGAGAGAGCAAGGGTGAAGGCTGGAGTGTCCCAGCTAATCCTAGCTGCTA
This sequence comes from Lepidochelys olivacea, assembly GCF_965140295.1. Taxonomy (NCBI): domain Eukaryota; kingdom Metazoa; phylum Chordata; order Testudines; family Cheloniidae; genus Lepidochelys; species Lepidochelys olivacea. The sequence continues at coordinate 133,862,778 of NC_140411.1, read as the reverse complement.
ACATGGTTCATTTGGACCTTATCCTAAGTTATTGTTTCAGCAGCGGAGTCTATATAGAGCAGTTTCAGGGCCGCTCTAACTTACACTGGGGACCAGCAGGCCAGCAGTCAGCCCCTGAATACCTGGGGCTGGACACCTGGGAAGAGAAGACCCTGTCACGGGTACTAGCCTGATTCTATTGGCCGAGCATGTAGCCGGAAATGAGAGAATACTGTTCCTCCTGCCCACCAGGCCAGCTGTCTGGTGACAAAGGGACTCCCGAGGACCCGTCGAGCCCTCTGCCATGGATTGAGACACCCTTTGAAAGAATGGGGTTAGACATCATCGGGCCCCTGGAAAGGACCACTTAGGGATACCAGTATATATTAGTAATTGTCAACTATGCAACCATGTACCTGGAGACTTTTCCACGTCACTCAGCAAAAACCACAGCAGTAGCACCAGAGCTCCTGAAGCTCTTCTGATGTGTGAAATTTCCCAAAGAAATACTACTGGATCAAGAGACTTACTTCATCTCCAGGTGATGCACAAATTATGCACACTTCTGAAGGTCAACGTCCCTGAAAACCTTGGCATACGTCCCACAGCCAGCCAGCCTCGTGGAGCGATTTAATAAAACTGTGAAGGGAATTTTTTTTTTTTTTAGTTACAACCATCAGCACTGGGATCAGCTACTCCTTCTGATCCTGTTTGCCATAGGGGATGTCCTTCAGGCCTCTATGGGGTTATCTCCTTTTGAGTTACTTTACGGCTGCCAAACATGGGGAATTTTAGACTTGCTGCAAAAAGCCTGGGAGGAACAAGATGTAGGTGTCTTAAGTGTGACCCAGCATATCTTTCAACTAAGGGAACAACTCAGGGACATAGGGGTGTTCACAAAAGAAAACTTAATAAAGGCCTAACTCGGGAGCAAAACTATAATCATGGGGCATGACTATGGACCTTTTACCTGGGTGAGAATTCCTTGGCTGAGTCAAGTTAATGGCTCGATGGCAGAGTCCATATGAAGTTGCTAGGAAAGTAGGGCTGGTAGACAATGACATAAGAGACTAGGCAGAAGGAAAGAAACCAAAATTTACCACTGAATCTTCTTAAACCTTGGCAGACATGAGATGCCCTGCTGAGCTCCCTTCCCTATGGTGCTTGAATTAGGACCCAAGTACCCACAGGGACTTACCCCTGTACAGAAGAAGCAACTCCTCCAATTGACTGAGGACTTTGCTACTGTATTTCCCCCCTGTCCACAAAGAACACAGTTAACCCAACACCACAAAGCAATCCCCTTGGCCAACAGGTAGGGAAAACCCTTCGCCCCTACCAGGGAGGATGTGGGACACAGTCCGAGAAGAAATCTGAGCAATGATGGAGATGGGAAGGGGGGTAAATAAGGATTCCAGAAGTAAATGGAGGTGCCCATAGTTATGCTTCCCAAACCAGACTGTTTGGTTTTGCATTGATTTCAGGAAAAATAATGCCATCTTGAAATTCAGTGCCTATTCAGTGCCAAGTGTAGATGAGTTACTAGAGCAGCTGGGACCGGCAAAGTACCTGATCCGACAAAGGGTTATTGATCTGACAAAGGGTTACTGGAAAATCCCTTTACTCCCATCCTTACAAGAGAACTGCTTTCTCAACCCCGCTCAGCATTTCCAATGTGAGATCATGCCATTTGGACTCCATGGAGCTGCAGCAACTCCCAGGCAGCTTATGAATAAGATCCTCAGTATGCTGCTGCATACATAGATAAAACTGTTTACAGCCCTACTTCAGGAGACCACCTGCAGCACTTAAGAGCACTTCAAGATGCAGGCCTCCCAGCCACAGCTTGTGAAATGTAGACTAGCCATGAAAGAGGCAGTCTGTTTAGGATATTGTGTGGGGGCAACCTACTGAAACCAGTAACTGATAGAGTACAAGCCCTAGCAGCATGCCTGATTCCCCAGAAGAAAAGGCAAGTGAGGCAGTTTCTAGGCCTGACAGGGTATTACTGGAAGTTTATCCCTGGTTTTCCCTCAGTCACGCCACCTCCAACCCCCACTCTTGACACACACACACACCTTTACAGACCTCATAAAAGGTATTAACTCAAAGAAGATCTGATGGGATGGGAACTGCAAAGAAGTTTTTAATGACCTGAAAGCAGGACAGCTGGGCACCTATGTTCTTCAGCCCCGACTTTTTCTGGGAATTCATACTACACAAAGACTCCTCAGACTTTGTTCTTGGCACCTGGCTCTCACAGGACTTTCAGGGGCAAGAACATCTGATTCTACACCTGAGCACGAAGCTATTCCTTACAGAGAAGGCCTACTTCATTATTGAAAAGGAGGTACTAGTGGTTAGGTAGGCTGTGGATTCTCTCTGGCATCACCTGCTGGAAAGCCCCTTCTCCCTGATCAAGGATCAGGCTCCTCTACTCTGGTTTCATACCATGAAAGACTCAAACCCATGTATTTTGCAGTGGTACCTCATGCTACAGTCTTATAGCTTCAGGGTGCACAACCAGGCAGGAAAGGACCAAGCTAACACGGTTTTTGCCCCTTCCCCAGGAAATCTGAGAGCCAGGTGATCCCACCCCATACCCTCATCCTATTAAAGAGGAAACTAATGAGCTCTCCTGGGCCTAGCCAGCACTAACCAGATACAACTGCAGGGCTTGCTCTGCCTATAGAGAGGAAGCTTTAAAAAAAAAAAAAAAAAAAAGGGAAAGCCTGGCCCAAGAAGGGATGGTAATAAGGGGAAGACTGCTGTGCCTCAAACAGCTGGTTACAAAAGTAGACCAGGAAGAACAAGACTGCCTGGGCCAGGAACAGAACTGGTCTTACAAAAAGGGGAGGTATCTAAGGAGAGACTCTAACCCTGATCAGGACACTAAAAAGCCTACAGACAAGCTGGGTCCCAAATGGGTGACTGAAGTGGCTGCCCAAAAGACTGAGCACTTGTTTTCTCTTTCTTTACTTGATCCTCCCTGTCCGCAGGGAGGGAGAAAGTACCTGGTTTGCTTGAAGACACTCTGGTATACCCTGACCGGGGGACGGACTCCATGTGTGCCAGAGAAGGGAAGTTACCCAAACTGTGCTCTCGTTGAGACGTAGATCCTCCCCCAAACAAGTGGTCTCCAAAAGTATTGTATGTCCACTGTTCATATCCTCTTCTCTGCTTACTCCTCATCTTCGCTTTTGTTTGCAATGTCCGGTATAGTTGAGACTAAATCCTTTATACTGGTTTTGTGCTGTTCCTCTCTGCCAAATGCAGCTTGCAGTAAGCAGACACAATTCTCGGTGGACCCGTTCTAGCCACGTTATACTTGGCACAAGAACTGAGATGTTGGCGTGGAAAGTCCATGGGCTGTGACGTGAGAGCTGCAACACTGTCTGGTGATACTTGCACTGCACCAGCGGTTGTCTTTACGGCCCTGGTTTGTGGATCTCTTTCAATTCAGCAGAGGTTCCCTTCTGCAAGCATGAAGCGTGGATACTGCTTGACTTGCCAAGGCTCCATTACTTTCCCATTTACAGAGGCCCATTGGTCATATGCACTACTCCATGAAGGGTCACTCCTCTGTCTCTGCACAAGACTCCCACCCTGCAGGAGAGCTTCCAGGTCCAGGTTGAGTCTCTCTTCCTTTCCTGTGGAGGAGGATAACCAAGTTGCTCATAATGTTCTCTCCTCAGGGTCTTCCAAAACCAGGCTTTGGGGTTCATTCGCAACAATGGACCTGGACCCCATTCACTGTGTGGGCCTGTTTGTTACTGTCTTGTCAAAAAAGACAATTTGCCAGTCCTGGCCTATGATTATGGCGTAGGCCAATTTCTCAGCCAGAGCTACAGTTATCACTTTGGTACGTGTCTCCATGGTCAATAGCAAATGTTGCCTGGGGTATGTTTTCATATAACCATTTATGCACTGTAGGTGAATTGACCTTTTAGGAGCATCCTTGTCTCCTACTAAGGAGGTTTGGCCCCCTCCGACTACAGCCAGGGCAAAAGGGTCATTGAACTCTCTTCTTTTGGCCCCTCATTGGCCAGCTTGATTCGTGGGGAGCCCTTTTCCAGGCATGAGTTTCTGCAGTCCAGCCCTCTGTGTACCTGCAGTCCCTAAGAGAACATTCTTTCTTCATATGTCCTGTCTTCCATCAGAAGTAGCAAATCACCGGGATGGCATTGATGGCAACTTTCCTACCTGGAGATGAACCTGGTTCTTAAATAGTGTCTGGACCCTGTTTTGCAGGTCCTAATTTGGTTGCTTGCACTGCCTGGTTGTCCCACTGGCAGTGTTGTTTCCAAGCCTGACAGCCCCACTTATCCCACCTGCACTTATCACAATCTAGCACCTAGTCTGATTCTCATGGAGGACAACCACAGAGGTGGACCCCTCAGAATGAGTGTTGCCAGTTTGAGGTCATCCATCTTTTCAGATCTGCCCTGCATGGCATTGAGACCCTAGGGAATCCTGAATCTAGTGACCCTTCAGCCTCTAGAAAGCTCTAGATTAACCACAATGCATCTGACAAGGTCCCCAGGCAGTGCAGTAGTATCCACTGTCTGTCTTTTGTGGTAAGATCCTTCTAAATCGTTCAGTCACAATCAACTTGGCCACCTGGGACAGACTGTTCTTTCATGTGGAGCCACTTCCAGCAGTGTTCCTTCAAATGGTGCCCTACTAACCAGGGTCTGGTTCCTGTGAGATAGATTTTGGATCTGAAACATTGGTGGGGGGTTTCCTCAGAAATGTCCAAGCAGTCCAAAATGGTGGACTTTACTTGTTTGTAGTCCCTAGCCTGCTCCAAGTCCAAGTTACAGGAGGACATCTGTTCCAGACCCATCAAGTATGGAGCCCAACATCCAAGCCCATAGGACCACCACAGTGCTAGTGCTACCCTCTCAAAGGTAATTCAAAAAAAACTTAGGCTCATTGTCCAGTCCCATCTTTGTTAGCATCCCAAGTTTTGGTGAAGGATGCACTTCAGAGGAAGCTTGTCGTGCTGGGAGTCCTGGGAAGCATAGGGTGGCACTATCTTTTGTATCATTTCCTGGTAGAGCTCCTGCTCTTGGCTCATCAGCTCCCTCAGCAGCTGTTGCATCACCTGGACTTGGTGCTACGTAGCAACCACTTGCTGATGCTGCATTTCAGCTCACCATTTGCACCTCTGCTCAGGTTCCATTGTGCTCAGAACTACTGAACTCCATCTCCCTCTGTGGCTTTTTTGTTTGACTGTTTTTCTTTTCTTACACACTTGTGTCAGGTATACACGACCCACATTCTTTACCACTTGTGATGGGTAGGAGCTCTCTGAGTCCCCACCAGGCTCACAGAGGGCTTCTCCAGCTCTAGGTATACCGGAGTCTCTCCAAATAAACCAGGTTCTTTCCCACTCCCAGAGGAGAGGGAGGATCAAGTAAAGAAAGAAAGGAAAATAAAGTGCTTGGTCTCTTGGTCACCCCTCTGGGGCCCAGCTGGTCTGTAGGCTTTTTAGGGTGAAAGTCAATTCTTAGACACCTCCTTTTTGTAACACCCATTTTGTACCGGCTTCAAGCAGTCTCAGGAGGGCAAGGTTCACTATCTCCCTCTTTGATGATCTAGTCCTGTAACCAGCTGTCCAAGGCGTGCCCCTCACTCCACCGCATAAATATTTGCACAGGGCCTTTTGGGTAACTAGGAGAGTTGTGCTCCAATTTTCAGAAAACAACCCAATTTTCAAAGTCTTATTGCTGGAGATTCTCAGAAGTGCTGAGCACCTGCAACTCCAAAGGAAGGCAATGGGAATGGCGAGTGCTCAGTACTGCTGAATGTCAGACCCAAGGTGTCACCCAAAGCCAAAGCAAAGCAATCAATGCTTTGGAAAAGGTTGGGACTCATTTTGTACATAAAAGGGGCTCTAAACAAGTCCTTCATTACCCTCATGTGTTGTTTATATGCTAAGGGCTTCAAGCTATAGCCTCCCCCACACCATATTTTCCTGTATTCTCTCTCTCTCCAAAGGAAATGAAATTGCTTTGCATAAATGCTATGAGTAATTTTTAAATAAATTCTATTATTTAAAAAAAAAATCCTGGTGTTTTCCCTCACAAAAACACGTCAAAAACATGTGTTTAACAGAATGAACACAATACATTTAACGTAACAGGGAAAAATAAAATCAAGCCAAAGCCCAAGTGATTTGGCCATAGTTCATATCCCCATAACTGTTTGGACATAGCTATGAAAATACATATAACTCTGATCTTGTGATGCGAAGAAAGTCTATATTCTGAAGCCAGGACATATTAGGTCGGGGTGGGCAAACATTTTGGCCTAAGAGCCACATCGGGTTTCCGAAATTGTGTGCAGGGCCAGTTAGGGGCGGCTGTGCCTCCCCAAACAGCCAGGCATGGCCCAGCCCCTGCCCCCTATCCAATGCCCCCTGACTTCTCACCCTCTGATGGCCCCCTCTGGGACTCCTTCCCCATCTAACCTGCCCTGTTCCCTGTCCCCTGATGGCCCCCCTGCCTTATCAACACCCCTGTCCCCTGACTGCCCCCAACCCCCCGCCCCTGAATGCCCCCCGCTGCCCCATCCAACCCCTCCTCTCATTCCTGACTGCCCCCCGAGGACCCCTGCCCCATCCAACCACCCCTTCTCCCTGACCGCCCCCAGTAACCCTGCCCCTAACTGCCCCCTGCCGTCCCATCCAACCCCCCCACCTCCTTCCTGACTGTCCCCCCAGGACCCCATCCCCATTCAACCCCCCTGTTCCCCACCCTCTGACCACCCCGACCCCTATCCACACCCCTGCCAACTGACCACCACCCCGCACTCCCCTCACCTCTATCCAACCCCACCTGCTCCCTGCCCCCTGACCGCGCTGCCTGGAGCACCAGTGGCTGGCAGTGCTACACCCACACCGCCCAGAGCACCAGGACAGGCAGCCGCGCCACACGGCTGGAGCCAGCCACGCCACCGTGCAGCACAGAGCACCGGGTCAGGCCGCAGCTCTGCATCTGTGCTGCCGGCAAGAGCTCACAGCCCAGAACATTGCACCAGCGGCGCAATGAGCTGAGGCTGCGGTGGAGGGGGAACAGCAGTGGAGAGGCCGGGGGCTAGCCTCCTGGGTCAGGAGCTCAGGGGTTGGGCAGGACAGTCCCGCAGGCTGGATGTGGCCCACGGGCTGTAGTTTGCCCACCTCTGTATTAGGTCCTGATCCTTGTAACACTTATGTATATACTTAACTTTCCTACCGTGAATAGTCCCATTGACTTCAACGAGACTACTTGATAATGTCAAGGATATGCATTAGCATTTGTAGGACTGGGGCCTTATTTTACTTTTTTATAGGGCCAGATTATACACACCTTGCGCATACCTGTTTGTAGTTAATCGCAGGTGTATTCCTATTAACTTCAATGGGACAACTCATGTGAGTAACTGCTCACTAATGTGAATAACGGCTTTTCACATAGCCCTTCATTAACTGTAGGAGTTTTAATTTAAAAAGAAAACTGACTGTGAAACTTCTAGGAACTGAGGGCACCCCTGGCTCTTCTCAGCTAGTTTTGGATTAGATTGAGGTACCCTTACTTAACCCAGGAAGAGCTTATGCAAGTAGTCCCATGGTAGTCAATGGCACTACTCACTTGAGTTAGTGCTCAAAGTGAAGATGGCAGCTCTACAATCTCTTCCTTTTTTCATTATGATCTCTAATTATGAAATAGGAGGGGGGAACTACAGTCCTTGAAGTCAATGTTTCGGTTGCATAAGGAAGGCAGGATAAGGCCTCCTTATTATCGTCAAGGCTGTCATTTCATGTCTGAGTTAAATGTGTATATACCAAAGTTTGCTCCCTATTACTCATAAGATGTGGATTCTGCCCTGGTATTTTGCTCATCCAGATTTTAAAATGTGAAGATCTGTTTTAGCTTTTAGTGGGAGTTTTGATGCTTTTACATTTTAAATGAGGTTACAAACAGAGGTGCATGCTATAATCTTGCTTTCCTTGAATACTGTGTGCAGATGTGGTTGCCCTATCTCAAAAAAGATATATTGGACTTGGAAAAGGTTCAGAAAAGGGCAACAAAAATGATTAGGGGTATGGAACGGCTGCCATATGAGGAGAGATTAATAAAACTGGGACTTTTCAGCTTGAAAAAGAGACGACTAAGGGTGAATATGATAGAGGTCTATAAAATCATGACTGGTGTGGAGAAAGTAAATAAGGAAGTGTTATTTACTCCTTCTCATAACACAGGAACTAGGGGTCACCAAATGAAATTAATAGGCAGCAGGTTTAAAACAAACAAAATGAAGGTTTTTTTCACACAACGCACAGTCAACCTGTGGAACCCCTTGCCAGAGGATGTTGTGAAAGCCAAGACTATAACAGGGTTCAAAAAAGAACTAGATAAGTTCATGGAGGATAGGTCCATCAATGGCTATTAGCCAGGATGGGTGACGGATGGTGTCCTAGCCTCTATTTGCCAGAAGCTGGGAATGGGCGACAGCGGATGGCTCACTTGATGATTACCTATTCTGTTCATTCCCTCAGGGGCACCTGGCATTGGCCACTCTAGAAGACAGGATACTGGGCTAGATGGACCTTTGGTCTGACCCAGTATGACCATTCTTATGTTATGTTCCTTTACCGTTACAGTAAAACCTCAGAGTTATGGACACCTCAGGAAATGTTCATAACTCTGAACAAGACGTTATGGTTGTTCTTTCAAAAGTTTACAGTTAAACATTGATTTAATGCAGCTTTGAAACTTTTCTATGCAGAAGAAAATGCTGTTTTTACCCATCTTAATTTAAATGAAACAAGCATGGAAACAGCTTCCTTACCTTGAATTTTTTTGAAACAACTTTCCCTTTATTGTACTGTACCAGTGGCGTAGTTAGGACAGGAAAACTGGGCAGGCTCCAGCTTTCGGGTGGGCGGGCAATGATGGGAGGAGGCAGGAGGGATGGGGGGTCCTGAGGAGTGGGGGCAGGAAGGGGAGGGGGCGAAGGAGGGATCCTGTGCCCTGGGGAGGGAGCGATGTGGTAGCCCGCCTCACCCCATCCACCTTACCACTCAGCAGGCACACAGGCTGCACCGTGCAAACAAGGGGTGGAAGGGGGCCCCGCCGGGGCTCGAGCTTCACCTGCCACTCCCAACCCCGGCTCGGCATCCGTCAGCCCGGCCACGTTCCCCTCCTGCCAGCGCTGTTCGCTGCTGCCCCAGTCTCTGGCCCCGGCACTAGCCCCACCCGGACCCGCCCCCATGAGGCACGTGCTGGGGTTGAACACTGGGGCAGCAGTGCACGGTGCTGGCAGGAGGGGAATGCGGCCGGGCTGATGGACCCTGATCTGGGGTCGAGAGTCCCAGCCTTTGGATTCAGGGAGCTCTGGCCTCGATTTGGGTGGGCCTGGTTGCTAAGTGGATGGGCCATGACTCACCCATGCCCACCCATGGCTAAGCCCTTGTACTATACTTGCTTTTTTTTTTTTTTTTAAATCTCTGCTGCTGCCTGATTGCGTACTTCCAGCTCCAAATGAGGTGTGTGGTTGACTGGTCAATTTGGAACTCTGGTATTCGTAACTCTGAGGTTCTAATCAATGTACAGGTCCCATATTGACTAATTCTCCCCAACTGAATGCGAAAATCTCATACTTACATGATTTAGGAAAATACTCCTGTGTAATATAATATATGCACATGTTTATATTTATTTTTTAATTAAGGTCAAATAGATCATATTCTTTCATGTATATAATGCTACATCACCCACTTCCCTGCTCTATGTAGCTAGCTCCTGCACAGGCAGCTTGGATCCTATGGGCCCCTTTGGATCCTTACCTGGTACAGTGGTCTCTAGGTTGCTCTAGTATACTTCCAGAGTCATTTTGGCCCCAGGCAGTCCAGGATTGGGGGAAGGGGGGGCGGAACAGAGAGGTTGCCACCTCTTTCCCTTCCTTCCTCCAACCTTGCTCTATGTGGACTCAGCTGTGTTAATATTCAGCACAGCAGAGGATACCTGGCCCACTTCCTTTTCCGCAGTGTAATATATTTCCCTTAAAACAGAGTATCTCTAACTAGGGACCAAGTGAGAAACCTGAAGAGCCATGGAAATAGAAGTACTATTTCGAGGACATCATTCTGCTTCCCATGCAGAAGCCCCTCCATGTGTGCTCCACAGGGGTATGAGTTTATGGCTAAGGATGTCTGTCTCCCCTAATCTCTCACATTTTGTAGGTATGTTAATTCTCACCCTCTGAAAAGTTATCCTCTTGTCTCCCTTCTTGTTGTGAAGCTCCCCCACCATACATTCCTTTCCAAAGGGGTATTCTAAGGGAAGCAACCAGCTGGAGTGGCCCTAGTAGCACTGGTCCAGGAGCTGGACATGACCACTGTTCCCTCTAAGCTGTGCACGTGTGTGCGCGCACACAGATCCTAAACCCCGAGCACACAGCGAAACACCGCACGCACAAAAATTTGCACAGAAGCACAACAATTTGCACAGAAGAAATTTTTTGCGCGCACGGCCTATGAAAAATTTGCACAGAAGAAATTTTTTGCACACACAACCTGTCAAAAATTAGAGGGAACATTGGACATGACTAAAATGAGCCCGCAGCGAGCACCCACAGATCCAGGAATCCACCAGTACTGGGGGATAAGGGTTTCAAACCTCCTGATGATTCCTAGGTGGTACAAACTCCGTATGTTTCAGGGGATCCAGTGGGAAAAAAATCTGTCAGGAGACCCTCAGAGTTGTAAGTCCCTTACATAGGAACAGCACGTGTAAATGATATAGTGACCTGGAAGGTTTCTTATAAGCCAGCATCTGTCACCATAGGCCCCAGTTCTGTTGCCATTACCCTGTTGAATAATAGCTTGAGCCCAGATCCCCAGTGATATTTAGGTGCCTAGTTGCCAATACCTTTGAGGATCTGGGCCTTACTCTATGACAAGTCCCATTAAAGACAATGGGATTGCTCATGGTGAAAGGTGTTTCTCAGCATGAGTAAGGGTGGCAAAAGTGGGCCCATAGCGATATGGTTATATGGCCTTTTCCCTTGCGTCACATGCAGAATTTATAGTTCAAGACTTGCATGATGGATATTTGATATCTTGTCCAAACATACATGCATACAAATGAAGTTCTCTGAACTCCGCAAATGATAGGAGTTACAAATAGATGTCTGGCATAGAAATCAGCATATTTTAGACATTATTTACTATTATTTGTATTACCAGAGCACCTAGGAGCCCTAGTTATGGACCCCATTGCACTCGGTCCTGTACAGACACAGAACTGATGCAAACTTTCATGAAGGCTTAATATTGGCACCAGTGATTAATAGTGCTGATTCCTACACAAAATACTTTTACAAATTCCTGAAGATTTTTTTCCCATTGTGTAACAGAGATATAAGGACATTAATTTTCCACAGTTCTCCTCCTGTTGCAAAATTCCATCTCAACATCAAATCCATAAAGATCATCCTACCTTAGGTTTCCAATCTTAACTCTACTTCTTTCAAAGACTCATCAGGACAACCATCTCTCCAGAAAAATTGTACTAGAAGGAACAATTTCAGAGCCAACTAGTGATGTTCTTCAATCATGTGGGCAGCCTCATAGTTGAGCATCATGAACAACTCCGTACTCTTCGGGAAGGCCTTCCTCAGCCTTCCAAGTTCTACACAGCACAAGGAGACACAGGCTAGGAGCAGAAACTGAGCCCAAGTCTTCTGCATAGCAACAAGAAGCACTACTCTTAGGCCAGTGGGTCTGTCCTGCTTTGCAGTTTATACATTTTAAACTTCACATAGGTGTAATCGATGAGCCAAATTCTAGTCTCAACAGCACCTGTGCATCTCCCTTGATGTCAATAAGGAGATTGTGAGAAGAGATTCACCTCATTTTTATGGTCAGTCATATATATGTACAGTATTAGCAAATATTTAAATATTTGCTAATACTATTCATATGGTACTTTCTTAATACTATGCTACCATTAATTATGTTTAAAGATGTGTCTTACTTTAAATAGACAGGTTCAGGGTCAAGGAAATTAATTAAATAGTTCTGGTTACAAATGAAGACATTTTAAGTACCAGTCCTGTTTCGATTTAAATCCATAGAAGTTTTGACTTAAATAGGAACAGAATAGGACCCTTGAACTAAGTAAAATCCAACTGTCAGAAAAAATGAATATACATTACACAGCAGGGATTTTACCTCTTTATGTATGCTTGATTGTATTACAGACCTTTTTGCTAAACAGTGTAATTAGTAATTGGCAGGGGTGGGTGGTGGAGGGGAAACTAGCTTCAGTAACCCAGTTTAAATCTCCTGTAGAACAAAAGTGATTCCCTAATTCTCCACTGTCCCTGGATTTTACTTTAGCATTCTCTGTGTCCTCCTTTTAGCTGTCAGTGTTAATCAATGAAATGGGAGTATGAAAGGAGAGATTTTCAGATTTGAGAGTAAAACAGTGTTTTTTCATATATATGAAGGAGAATCCTATGCATGTGAAATTGGGGATTGTTTTGAATGATATCTAAAAAGGTGAAAACCTGGTGCATACAGCACGTTAACACCCTCCTACCCCCCAGGATTCCTCTTTTTAATCAAGTTCCATGATGCTGGTCTTCTGATACTCATTTTTGAAGGTTTGATTTCATTTATATATTTGAAACAAAAGTGAAGGAAGATAATAGGAGATAAGGGAATTCCCATGTGCCTCTTAGCCATCATGTTCCTCGAATGCCTCCCCAATGTGTCTCCTAGTTTAACCATACAGAACCTTCCAAAACAACAAGACTTGTTAGTTTGAAGCCAAAATCATCACTACTTCTGCATTATGTCATGACAAATTTGTGATTGGCAGTATGTTCACAAGCTGCAGTTTCTTAAGAGTCCCCTATGCAATTTGTTCTGTATAAATGTGTTTTGTTTTAATACTGAAGAGGAGTAATATTAAAGAGATGCATGTGATTCCATGATTTTTTGCTTATGATGTTCTACACTAAATACAGCGTTCAAGTGAAAGTGTTAATTGTGAGTCTCTGCAAATGGCAGAAGTTTCATTTAAATTGAATTATAATTAAACACTCTCTACTTAAGGACACAAAGGAGGCATTTTTAGATTTATGAATGATCCAATTTTAAATGACGTGGGTCATTTTAAATGGAATTCCTGATTTTAAAGTTATTATATTTAGATCAGATAAGATCCTTAAAACAGGATTAGTGTTCATTCAGAGACCGCTTTTTTTTTTTTTTTTTTTAAATGTGGGCTGTAAACCTCTAATTCTGGCTTTGATACATTACATTTCTTTAACTCGGTCAGACAGGCAAGACTGAAAAAAGCACAACCAAGATATGAGGAAAGTTCAGAGTAGACAGAAATATGCCAAAAATGAAACTGAAATCAGGTATAGTTATTTGGAATGTGACCTTTATAATATATACATTGTTTAAGTCTGGAAAATAGAACTGGATGCGAAATCACAAACATTCATTTGAAAAATGTTGGTTACCATATAAGCTGAAAATTCAAAATATTTAGACCAGGTGTAACATAAAACATGCCTCAACTTCCTCTCCATAACCAGTCAAACAGAAAAGACTCAAACTAACAAGAATGCAGCCAGTATTTTTAAAATGTTACCTATTATGTGTTGGGTGTTTATCTACTCACATCCTATTAAACGTTAGAAAACTCTCTCATAAGGGGCCCGATACTGGCAAAACTGCCCGTTTAAATAAAAACACTGAAACATAATATTTAATATATGCATTATTTATGTAATGGTTAAAATACATTCCTCATACCTATGTTCAGCGCCACACTCCCTAATAAGCATATGAAGAGTTAGGCTCAAAACTTGGGCCTGATCATGTTCTTGTTGAAATGAGGGCAAAACTTCTATTGCCTTTAATGGGCGTGAGATCAGGCACAAGATTTACAAATGTCACAGCAACTTAACAATAATGGTCTATATCCTACTGGTGAGTGTTTATTTCTGTGATAGCACTAGCAACCAGTAGCCCAATAGATCTTTTACTCTATTCTTAAACCTAGCTGCCAGCTGGAACCATTAGGAGCCATTTGAATATTTTCAATTGGAATTTCCAATAGTTCACACTACTCACTGAAGCGGATACAAGTTGTGAGATCAATGCTGTATTTAGCTATGTTGCTGTTATGTTTTTCTTTTCTGTGTGAAACACCTTTATATTTCTAAGGAACCTGCTGTCTGCAGAGACAAGCAGCAATTGTGCTCCTTGCTGACTGTTGCAGACATACACTGTGTGCTTTTCCATTGATACTTTATTTTAGAGTGAGACAAGAACAAACAAACACCTAAAGGCCATTCTGACTGAAAAGATCTTAGTATACTGAAAAACTTGATATCATCAGTAAATGTTGCTTTTTGCAACATTGTTAAGGAAGATGGTTAGAAAAAATATGTACTATTGAAAAGTGCTTCTTGTTCAAGCAAATTTAGGGCCCAATCCTATAGCTTTTAATCATACAGTAGAATCTCAGAGTTATAAACACCAGGAGTTATGAACTGACCAGTCAACCACACACCTCATTTGGAACCGGAAGTACGCAATCAGGCAGCAGCAGAGACTAAACAAAAAACCGCAAATACAGTACTGTGTTAAATGTAAACTACGAAAAAAACAAAAGGGAAAGCAGCATTTTTCTTCTTCATAGTAAAGTTTCAATGGGTATGTCTACACTACGGAATAAGGTTGAATTTATAGAAGTTGGTTTTTTAGAAATCGGTTTTATATATTCGAGTGTGTGTGTCCCCACAGAAAATGCTCTAAGTGCATTAAGTGCATTAACTCGGCGGAGTGCTTCCACCGTACCGAGGCAAGCATCGACTTCCGGAGTGTTGCACTGTGGGTAGCTATCCCACAGTTCCTGCAGTCTCCGCTGCCCATTGGAATTTTGGGCTGAGATCCCAATGCCTGACGGGGCTAAAACATTGTCGTGGGTGGTTCTGGGTACATATCGTCAGGCTCCCGTTCCCTCCCTCCCTCCGTGAAAGCAAGGGCAGACAATCGTTTTGTGCCTTTTTTCCTGAGTTACCTGTGCAGACGCCATACCACGGCAAGCATGGAGCCCGCTCAGGTAACCATCACCGTATGTCTCCTGGGTGCTGGCAGACGCGGTACTGCATTGCTACACAGTAGCAGCAACCCATTGCCTTCTGGCAGCAGATGGTGCAATAGGACTGGTAGCCATCATCGTCATGTCCAAGGTGCTCCTGGCCGCGTTGGCCAGGAGTGCCTGGGCAGACATGCGCGCAGGGACTAAATTTGGAGTGACTTGACCAGATCATTCTCTTTAGTCCTGTAGTCAGTCCAATTGAACCATCTTATGGTGAGCAGGCAGGTGATATGGATTGCTAGCAGTCCTATTGCATCATCTTCTGCCGGGCAGCCATGAGATGTGGATGGCATGCAGTCCTTCTGCACCTTCTGCTGCCAGCCAAAGATGTAAAAGATAGATGGAGTGGATCAAAACAAGAAATAGACCAGATTTGTTTTGTACTCATCTGCTTCCCCCCCACCCCATCTAGGGGACTCATTCCTCTAGGTCACACTGCAGTCACTCACAGAGAAGGTGCAGTGAGGTAAATCTAGCCATGTATCAATAAGAGGCCAGACTAACCTCCTTGTTCCAATAAGAACAATAACTTAGGTGCACCATTTCTTATTGGAACCCTCCGTGAAGTCCTGCCTGAAATACTCCTTGATGTAAAGCCACCCCCTTTGTTGATTTTAGCTCCCTGAAGCCAACCCTATAAGCCGTGTCGTCAGTCGCCCCTCCCTCCGTCAGAGCCGCGGCAGACAATCGTTCCGCGCTTTTTTTCTGTGCGGACGCCAAACCAAGGCAAGCATGGAGGCCGCTCAGCTCACTTTGGCAATTAGGAGCACATTAAACACCACATGCATTATCCAGCAGTATATGCAGCACCAGAACCTGGCAGAGCGAAACCGGGCAAGGAGGTGACGTCAGTGTGGTCACGTGAGTGATCAGGACATGGACACAGATTTCTCTGAAAGCATGGGCCCTGCCAATGCATGCATCATGGTGCTAATGGGGCAGGTTCATGCTGTGGAATGCCGATTCTGGGCTTGGGAAATAAGCACAGACTGGTGGGACTGCATAGTGTTGCAGGTCTGGGACAATTCCCAGTGGCTGTGAAACTTTTGCATGCGTAAGGACACTTTCATGGAACTTTGTGACTTGCTTTCCCCTGCCCTGAAGCGCATGAATACCAAGATGAGAGCAGCTCTCACAGTTGAGAAGCGATTGGCGATAGCCCTGTGGAAGCTTGCAACGCCAGACAGCAACGGGTCAGTTGGGAATCAATTTGGAGTGGGCAAATCTACTGCTGGGGCTGCTGTGATGCAAGTAGCCAACGCAATCAAAGATCTGCTGATATCAAGGATAGTGACCCTGGGAAATGTGCAGGTCATAGTGGATGGCTTTGCTGCAATGGGATTCCCTAACTGTGGTGGGGCCATAGATGGAACCCATATCCCTATCTTGGCACCAGAGCACCAAGCCGGCGAGTACATAAACCGCAAGGGGTACTTTTCAATAGTGCTGCAAGCTCTGGTGGATCACAAGGGACATTTCACCAACATCAACATGGGATGGCCGGGAAAGGTACATGACACTCGCATCTTCAGGAACTCTGGTCTGTTTCAAAAGCTGCAGAAAGGGACTTTATTCCCAGACCAGAAAATAACTGTTGGGGACGTTGACATGCCTATAGTTATCCTTGGGGAGCCAGCCTACCCCTTAATGCCATGGCTCATGAATTCATACACAGGCAGCCTGGACAGTAGTCAGGAGCTGTTCAGCTACAGGCTGAGCAAGTGCAGAATGGTGGTAGAATGTACATTTGGACGTTTAAAGGCACGCTGGCGCAGTTTACTGACTCGGTTAGACCTCAGCCAAACCAATATTCCCACTGTTATTACTGCTTGCTGTGTGCTCCACAATATCTGTGAGAGTAAGGGGGGGACGTTTATGGCAGGGTGGGAGGTTGAGGCAAATCGCCTGGCTACTGGTTACGCGCAGCCAGACACCAGGGCGGTTAGAAGAGCACAGGAGGGCGCGGTACGCATCAGAGAAGCTTTGAAAATCAGTTTCATGACTGGCCAGGCTATGGTGTGAAAGTTCTGTTTGTTTCTCCTTGATGAAACCCCCCGCCCCTTGGTTCACTCTACTTCCCTGCAAGCTAACCACCCTTCCCTCCTCCCTTTAATCATTGCTTGCAGAGGCAATAAAGTCATTGTTGCTTCATATTCATGCATTCTTTATTCATTCATCACACAAATAGGGGGATGACTACCAAAGTAGCCCAGGAGGGGTGGTGGAGGAGGGAAGAAAAATGCCACACAGCACTTTAAAAGTTTACAACTTTAAAATTTATTGAATGCCAGCCTTCTTTTTTGTGGGCAATCCTCTGTGGTGGAGTGGCTGGTTGGCCGGTGGCTCCCCCCCCCCACCGTGTTCTTGGGCGTCTGGGTGTGGAGGCTATGGAACTTGGGAGGAGGGCGGTTGGTTACACAGAGGCTGTAGTGGCAGTCTGTGCTCCAGCTGCCTTTGCTGCAGCTCAACCATACACGGGAGCATACTGGTTTGGTCCTCCAGCAGCCTCAGCATTGAATCCTGCCTCCTCTCATCACGCTGCCGCCACATTTGAGCTTCAGCCCTCTCTTCAGCCCGCCACTTACTCTCTTCAGCCCGCCACCTCTCCTCCCGGTCATTTTGTGCTTTCCTGCACTCTGACATTATTTGCCTCCATGCATTCGTCTGTGCTCTGTCAGTGTGGGAGGACAGCATGAGCTCAGAGAACATTTCATCATGAGTGCGTTTTTTTTTCTTTCTAATCTTCACTAGCCTCTGGGAAGGAGAAGATCCTATGATCATTGAAACACATGCAGCTGGTGGAGAAAAAAAAAGGGACAGCGGTATTTAAAAAGACACATTTTATAAAACAGTGGCTACAGTCTTTCAGGGTAAACCTTGCTGTTAACATTACATACATAGCACATGTGCTTTTGTTACAAGGTCGTATTTTGCCTCCCTCCACCGTGTGGCTACCCCCTCAACCCTCCCCCCTTCCTGTGGCTAACAGCGGAGAACATTTCTGTTCAGCCGCAGGCAAACAGCTCAGCAGGAACGGGCTCCTCTGAATGTCCCCTGAAGGAAAGCACCCTATTTCAACCAGGAGACCACGAATGATATCTCACTCTCCTGAGGATAACACAGAGAGATAAAGAACGGATGTTGTTTGAACGCCAGCAAACATACACTGCAATGCTTTGTTGTACAATGATTCCCGAGTACGTGTTACTGGCCTGGAGTGGTAAAGTGTCCTACCATGGAGGACGCAATAAGGCTGCCCTCCCCAGAAACCTTTTGCAAAGGCTTTGGGAGTACATCCAGGAGAGCCGCAAAAGCCAGGGCAAATTAATCCTTTCACATGCTTGCTTTTAAACCATGTATAGTATTTTAAAAGGTACACTCACCGGAGGTCCCTTCTCCGCCTGCCGGGTCCAGGAGGCAGCCTTGGGTGGGTTCGGGGGGTACTGGCTCCAGGTCCAGGGTGAGAAACAGTTCCTGGCTGTCGGGAAAACCGGTTTCTCCGCTTGCTTGCTGTGAGCTATCTACAACCTCATCATCATCATCTTCGTCCCCAAAACCTGCTTCCGTGTTGCCTCCATCTCCATTGAAGGAGTCAAACAACACGGCTGGAGTAGTGGTGGCTGAACCCCCTAAAATGGCATGCAGCTCATCATAGAAGCGGCATGTTTGGGGCTCTGACCCGGAGTGGCCGTTCGCCCCTCTGGTTTTCTGGTAGGCTTGCCTCAGCTCCTTAAGTTTCACACGGCACTGCTTCGGATCCCTGTTATGGCCTCCGTCCTTCATGCCCTGGGAGATTTTCACAAAGGTTTTGGCATTTCGAAAACTGGAACGGAGTTCTGATAGCACGGATTCCTCTCCCCATACAGCGATCAGATCCCGTACCTCCCGTTCAGTCCATGCTGGAGCTCTTTTGCAATTCTGGGACTCCACCATGGTCACCTCTGCTGATGAGCTCTGCATGGTTACCTGCAGCTTGCCACGCTGGCCAAGCAGGAAATGAGATTCAAAAGTTCGCAGTTCTTTTCCTGTCTACCTGACCAGTGCATCTGAGTTGAGAGGGCTGTCCAGAGTGGTCACAATGGAGCACTCTGGGATAGCTCCCGGAGGCCAATACTGTCGAATTGTGTCCACAGTACCCCAAATTCGACCCGGCAAGGCCGATTTAAGCGCTAATCCACTTGTCAGGGATGGAGTATGGAAATTGATTTTAAGAGCCCTTAAAGTCGAAATAAAGGGCTTCATCGTGTGGACGGGTGCAGGTTTACATCGATTTAACGCTGCTAAATTCGACCTAAAGTCCTAGTGTAGACCAGGGCAATGTGGCATTAGTTCAATATTCAGTAGTAAACTTTTGAAAGAACCACCATAACGTTTTGTTCAGAGTTATGAACAACCTCCATTCCCGAGGTTTTCATAACTCTGAGGTTCTACTGCAGGGATCAGCAACCTTTGGCACGTGGTCCGCCTGGGTAAGCCCACTGGCAGGCTGTGCTGGTTTGTTTACCTGCTGCGTCCGGAGGTTCAGCTGACTGCAGCTCCCACTGGCCGCGATTCGCTGTCCCAGGCCAATGGGGGCTGCGGGAAGCAGCAGCCAGCACATCACTCGGCTCACGCTGCTTCCCGCAGCCCCCATTGGCCTGGAGTGGCAAACCGCAGCCAATGGGAGCCATGATCAGCCAAACCTGCGGACGCGGCAGGTAAACAAACTGGGCCGGCCCAACAGGGGGCTTACCCCGGTGGGCCACATGCCAAAGGTTGCCAATTCCTGTTTTACTGTATGGAGAATCCAGTTGATGTCAATGTGACTAATATGCAGGCAGGACTGGTCCTCTATTGTATCTTAATACTTCAAACAGAAATACTCTTATTGTTTCAGTTGCATTGCAGCATTTGTATTGTTTAGCTTTATGCAGTCTCAGGCCATTGTATACATCCATAAAGTGCTCTTTACATTTTGGTACTAGTCAAGCCTTGAGGTTTGGAATTAATCTGAGTGCAGTCCCAGACCTAACCTGAAAGTAGGAAACAGAGCAACAACCATTTCCTTATGTGTCCTCTAATGCTCATTTGGAGGGAAGCAATGTAAGCTTACTCAGTGTCATGTCCCAAAATGCTGAAGCAATGTGAAGAAGTTTACCTCTAGTTTTAACTTTTTTAAAGAAAAAGTGCGTGTTCAGATTGTAATAAACTAATTTTACTTTTAACAAAATTTGAAACCTTAAATTTACATTCAGTATGATCTGGGACCTGTAATTATAAATATCATCTCATGCACTCATGGGGATCTCCTTGCAGAAGTCCTCTCTCAGACTACACAGCGGGGCCCACCTCCATGCCTGGCAGATCCACAGGCAACTATGAGAAAGGAGGGAGGTTCATGGAGGTTAGGACCAACTGTGAGGAAGTCCTGCATTACTGCACATGATTAACAACAAAGTCTCTATTTGTACATATTATTTCATCATCAAGCACAACAGAGAGACTTTGCACTTGTACAGCACCTTTATACAAGGATCTCAAAAGCAGTTTACAAACATTAGTTAACAAATTACTGTAACAATGATGGGAAGTACAGTAGCAGCATGCTTATTTTTCAAAGAGGTAAATCAAGGCATCTAAGGGCCTGTCCACGCTCAAAAATTTTGACACTTTAATTCTAGTGGGATAAAGGACAAAACCCTCCCAGTGTTGATGCAGTTATACCAGTATAGCTTACTCTGATTCAGAAAGCAAAATAAGCTATAACAGTAAAATTGCATCCACAGACAAAACCAACATGCCTCTAATCAACACAGTAAGTTTTTCTAGTTTAAAACAAGCCTAAGCGACTTATTCAGAGCTACATATCAAGCCAGTGACATCCAGAAGTAGAACCAATACATCTGAGTTTCCAATCTTGGTCTCTAACCACTAGACAATGCCCTTCCTCTCCCAACAGGTTTTTCAAAATGGAGTGAGCAGACCCAGGGCAGGATACTCAAGTGGTGTAAATTGGCAGAGCTCTATTAAAGCCAATCGGGTTCTGTCAATTTTCGCCAGCTGAGCATCTGGCCCCTAGTTTCTTTCTGAAGATGAATGGGTGAAGCAGAATGTTTCAAGTGCTTTTTTTTTTTTTAAAGGCAGTCATGCTTTAAGATTACCATACACTAGGGTTGTGTTGCCCATCAACTGGTCCATGGACTGGCACTGGTCCTCGAGGTCTCCCTGTCACAGTTTAGGAAGGCAGCAAGCTGATTGCTGATATCAAAAAAGTTGAAAAACACTGCTCCAGGGGAGAGTAAAAAGACTAGGACTGCCTGGAAAACAAGATTTCTGTTTCATAAAAATTGTGATGGTTTGACATTTGCTTCTATTCTGAAGCAGAACAAAAATCAAGAGCTACTGAAATGAAGGAGAGAGAAACTAGCCCAGAATAGCCAACTGTCCAGTGTCTAGAACACTCACCCGGGCTGTGGAGAGCCAGGTACAAGTCCCTGCTCTGAATCAAGCAGTGCATCCTAGATGAGTGTCCTAACCATCAGGCTATTGCTCTGAGGTGGATCTTTCTTTCTTCTGATCAGGAATTCCATCCCAGACCTCAGAAACCTTCCTGAGGAAAGTTTCATAGGAACTCCTGGGTTTCCACACACACACAAAAATCCATTTCAACAAAGGGCTTTTTCCAAAAAAAACAAAAAAAAAGTAGAGTAAAAAAGTTCTTGAGGCACTCTAAAAAAACCACAGTGAATGAGATACAGATCTGGGAAGGGAAGTTAGATATAGCAGTTGTCTTCCGAGGGAATCCTGGTAGGTAATCTCATTTGCATTTTCTTCAACTTGAATTTTGTATTTCTTGCAGTGAACATGACTATTGTGTATGAATGGCAGAGGTCATTTGTTCCTAAAATGGCTTGCTAATATTTGGGAAGTGCTGCCAATGAAAAACAGAGTTACTTAGAAAATGCTTATGATAAGTATCTCTAAAATTAGCACCCTCTCATAGAGTAAAAAGAAAAGGAGTACTTGTGGCACCTTAGAGACTAACCAATTTATTTGAGCATGAGCTTTCGTGCTCAAATAAATTGGTTAGTCTCTAAGGTGCCACAAGTACTCCTTTTCTTTTTGCGAATACAGACTAACACGGCTGTTACTCTGAAACCTCTCATAGAGTACATTCCCATAAGCCATCAAGAAAACAGCGAGTTACTTTGGATTCATTTTACTTGTACCTGACAAAATTTAAACTGCTTTGAACCATATCAATGAGTAGCACACAATATAGTTAATAAGTGACGTGAAAGTTATTTTGGGAATTTGCTTGTGCTAGTGAAGGGTTCCCCCCCTCCCCCACTTACATTTCCAGATTAAATACAGTGAAAAGATCTCACCGATCATCCTCTCACTAGCACTGTTTTTGCAAAACCTATGTGCACCTATACTTTGTAATAAAGTATAGACTTAAAAAATACCCTTGGAAAACTCTTAACTATGGAAATGCCCCCAATAGCTGTTAAGTCTTAGGGTGAAGTTCTGGTTTCATTAAAGTCAGTGGCAAAACTCCCGTTAACTTCAACACAGTGGGCATTTCACCCATAATGTTGCTTTCGATTTTTGTTTGTTTTAAGTAATAAGAGGTCTGTGCACTTTGTGAATGAACAAGATTCCATTCTACCTATGAGATCAATTAAAATAATAGAATCGTTTAATGGATGAGGTTACTAAAGCTCTATCATTAGAGTTGTTCAAGAGTACATTGTCTAAAATGTGCAGGGACAGATTTTTCTCTCAAATGCTTGCACACATGTAACAGTTGTCAGTAATGTCTCTCCCCCTTATATTGGTTTCACACTTGTGGAAATACGTTGATTTCAGCAGAATTATTGTTAATTTACACCAGTGTAAGAGATACCAGAATCAGACCCAATAAGTAAGATGATGGGAAACTGTCCTATTCGTGTGGAAGACTAGTGCTGATACATTAACAGTGGGTTCCCGATGGGATAACTAGGCCTAGCTGCCTGCCTGAATTTATTATTTGATTAAATTCTGATGTGTTCCCTTTCAGTCTGTGCCTGCATATGCACAGATCAGATGTAGCAATGCTTTGGATATGGCTACACAGTAATAACAATGAGAGCCAATTTGAGGACCAGGCCAAGACCTCAACTCAGCTGCTCTGGCATGTGTCCGATGGTGCATTTATCTTCCCACCCAGATTCTGCCTTTTTTAAAAAAATCACTTTATTTATACTTTAACAACTCATAGACTAAAAACATCCCATAAACATGTATGTTGTGACAATCATTTTTCAAACAAATTAATTCAGTGTATACAATCTAAAGAAAGAGACATCGTCAGAAATATGCTCTTTACTTATTGTGGAGACGATCACCCTCTCAAGCAACAGCAACATGGAAAAAAATCCTCTCTCTTGGGAGCTTTTCTATAAGAGCTCAGATCATAGCTCATCCTCTGTTTCTACTAAAACTCTTCCATCACTGTAGGAAGCATCTATACTTCAGTACTACAGCACATAGCTGTAACACCATAGCTGTGCTGCTGTAGTGTCCAGAGAGTAAACACAACCTTCATCTCCAGACAGGAGCACCGGAAGCTCCCTAGAAGTGGGGGGCCCAGCAGCAACCAAACTGTGGCCCCACCCTTGCACCACCTCTTCCTTTGACACCCCACCCTCACATCCCCTCTCCCCCACCCGGAGGCCTCGCCCCTGCTCGCTTCGCTCCTCTCCACCCTCTCTCCCCATTGGGAGGGCAGAGCCCTCTCACTTTTAAAAGCGATGGGGCCATGACCCCCTGGCCCTCCCCACTCCATTCCGGAAGCCCTGTCTTCAGGTACCCACTTGAGTAACTCACCAAATAGCAGCATACGCTCAGGTAATAGTGTAATACAATAGCACCTTATCCATGGTGTAAAGTCACTTATCTTTTGCTCATGTGCATTAACTTTGTAATTATTTCAGCTGCTAGTGCTGTGGTACACCAAACCTCTAAGGTACCAGTAGTACACCTGGGGTCCCATGACTCAGAAGCAAGTGCTGAAGTGCTTCAGCTGCTTGGCCACATAGGCTCTAGCCCTGGTGGGTCCCAATGACCATTCAGAGGTATGGCTAACGTGAAGAGGTATTTTGGTATTTAGTAATGACAAGATAGGGAAAGGTTGCAAATACTGTAGGTACAATGGCTTACACAGTTACAGCTTTGTAGCAGTTCTTATTTGGGCCCTCGGGGAACAGTCCACTGGAGGGTTAGGGCTCTTCAGGACCAGCGCGTGGGGCATCCTCTCCAGTCCAGTCCTCTATTAAAAGCAAATAGGAGCTTGCAGATTTACAGGCCAGCATCAGTAAGTAGTGTGTTTTGTTGGGGCCCCCTCTGCCCTGGTTCCCTGCCCAGACTCTGCTCCTTCCCAAGTTCCACACAGACCTGAACCTGACTGCAACGTCTGACAATCATACCCTGTAACACATGTAGTTCCCGGGCTCCTGTTGCAGACTGCTCTCCACATGGCTCCCAATCTCTGGAGGTTTTCCTTTGCATTCAGCTTCCCTAATGCTTCTGGCTTGTCATATAGTTGCTGCTTCCCCAAGCATGAGGTTAATTCCTAGGTCAGGGTCTTCCACAGAGTTTTGGTCCGCTTCCCCTACTGGTCAGGGGAAGGGAATGTGCCTGCCTGTCCACCCCAGAGGGTCATAGATCAGTGGGAAGGGGGCTCATGGGAGTGGTAGTTTCCTGCTTAGTGGATTCATCATGAACTTTTTAGTCTTCTACTATGCAAAAAGTGAATTTTTGTTTGTTAACAATCAATTATTATACCTGCACCCATTATTTAAAATACATTTATGGGTGAGGTAGTATATAACAGGACAAAAGTTTCACATAATTATAAACCTCTAACCATTCAAAGTAATATTATATTTTCTTAAAGTGAAGGCAATAACTACAGTCAAAAAGCTGGAAGACAGTTTTAGTCAGAGCAGAAACATCAACTTATCTTCTCCATCAGTGTTCTCTTCTCCTGATCACATTTAGATTTCAGAAACCTTATGGCCCAATCAAGATCTGTAAATATATATGGTTTCCTTTAAAATTACTTTCATTTGTGCTGTGGAAAAAAAAGGACAGCTACCTCTGCCCCTATTTTAATAAAACCAATTCTTAGTAATTGAAATCTCACCTGCACTTTCTTTTGATGCTGCTGGTTGTATTTGCTGTTGAATAATGCAATTGATCTCTGGGTCCCGCCTGTCTGCCCCTGATCCTCCTTTTGAGTACCAAGCTGACTGAACATGCTAGCACTCGGTTTACTAGCATTTTCATTTTTTGATTAGGTACATGATCTAATGAGTACTGAAGTCAATGGGAGTCTTTCCATTGATTTCAATGGGAGCAGGACCAAACCTTGGTAAGCTATGAGGGGAAGACAATTAATCACACTGCATTAGTCCCTTGCTCCATGAGTAGTCCCAGTGGCACTCAAGTCCAATTGGGTGTTAAGCAAATACTACCCTAGATAGAAAGTTGACTTTCAGCCCTGAGTAAAAAGCAACGTGTGACTGCTCCGCTCCAGGAGGACCTCCTGAAAGGGATTGTGACTCAGACACCCATCTGCAGCATAGTTCCTCCATGGCAACTGTTTTGCCTACAGGAGAGAGAAGGATGCTCTCTTGGCCCATAACAAGATACTGCAATACTCCCCTTCAACTTGCAACCAGTTAGCTCTGCTGGCTGATATATAGCAAAGCATAGCCATAGCTTTGAAGGGGCGAGGGATAGCTCAGTGGTTTGAGCATTGGACTGCAAAATCAAGGGTTGTGAGTTCAAAGGAGGCCATTTAGGGATCTGGGGCAAAAATTGGAGATTGGTCCTGCTTTGAGCAGGGGGTTGGACTAGATGACCTCCTGAGGTCCCTTCCAACCCTGATATTCTATGATTCTAAATAATCCCAATCCTTCCTAGCCTCATCCCATCCCTTTCCTGACTCCTAATGTGTGAGTATCAGACACTCAGCCCCTTGCCCCCCACGTGGATTCATGGGTAGGTCCTGCATACAGGAGTGGGAAAGTCTTACACCCCG
Organism: Lepidochelys olivacea; assembly: GCF_965140295.1. Classification (NCBI taxonomy): domain Eukaryota; kingdom Metazoa; phylum Chordata; order Testudines; family Cheloniidae; genus Lepidochelys; species Lepidochelys olivacea. The sequence goes on along the minus strand of NC_140411.1, from coordinate 133,836,555 downwards.
TAGTCCTCTGTGATGTCACAGTCTTATAAAATAGGCAATATTAGAATTAGCAGAAGATATTTCAGTTTAGATGTATGTATTATATTTGTGTGACCCAAAAGAAGCCTTTCCAGCATTAGCACATTTAGTATGAGATACAGGAGCTACAGATTCCATATGAAAGTGAATAGATACGCAACACCAGAACAGCATGTCAGCAGCGTTGACGACCTGGACTATGGTAACGATTGTACCCTCCTTTTGGAAATGCTTTCAGCAACTTTCAGAGAGTGTGAATTTAAAAAGTGCTTATTTGGGTTGGCTGGGGGTGGGGGGAGGTTGCATCAAGAAAAAGTGTGAGTGAGATCAAGCCAAATCTTACTCAATTCATTAGATGTAAGCAAGGACACTCCTGAAGCTGTGTAAAACAAGGTACTGTTTTTAATGATGACCTGCAAAAGAAAGAAAGCTCCCTTTTGCTTCTATTTGATTTATAACAAACAGTGAAAGGTTTCTGTTTCACAGGGAACAGGACTTGCTCTTTGTTTTTTTAACGTTAGAAATATTGGTCATGTCTACCCTGCCTCTGATGGAATTCTCTATGGACAAAGGAAGAGCAGGTAGGATTATGACCTCAGAGAAATCTGCAAATGAACCCTGATTAACTGAGAGGAAGAGGGAGTTTTATTCCAAGTGGGTGGTTTTAATTCTGTTAACGCCTGGTTAATTCAAGTGCTGAGAAACATTCATGAGAAAATATGGCACTCCCCTGCTCCTACAGGGCAGAAAAAGTTGAAAGTGAACACCCGAGACTTCCAAGGAGGTAGGTCTCCAGCAGAAGCAGGGAAGGCCAGTTTTAGGCTATGTCTACACTACCATTTATGTCGGTATAACATATGTTATTCAGGGGTGTGAATAAACTACCCCCAGAGCGATGTAAGTTATACTGACCTAAGTGTCGGTCTGGACAGTAGGTACTGCTGCTTGGTGGGGGTGGGTGAATTATGTTGAAAGGAGAGCTCTCTCCCATCAACATGGAGCAGCTACACTAGAGATCTTACAGTGGCGCAGCTGCATTGGTACAGGTGTACCACTGTAAGCTGTCTAGGGTAGCCATAGCCTTGGCATTCCTGATAGCTTTCAGATAAAAAACAAACAAAACACCTTTTATAAAACCTGTTAAGCCTCTTTATACATTATTAAGAAACAGAAAAGCTGCACACCTAGGTTTTGTTTTTTAAACATCTTTATTTGTATCTTTGAATGAATGCTGTGTGGAGTGGGGTCATTAACCCCCCTCTATTCTACCCTTTCCAACCCATTTTGGGGCACTGTGCACTCCCATGAGCCTTACCAAATGAGATCAAGAATAAGGTCACAATCTCATTTCCTGTCTTCAATGCCAGAATTCATTTTTTTTTAAACAGTGAGATAGCTGCAGGTGCATTAGTTATCTTGCTATAAAATCCTAATGGAGACAAGGCTTGGCTAGTTTTTAGCATGATGTAACTAGGCAAGGTCAACACTATATCTCCCCCACCCACAGTGAACTTCACCTAGCTACATGGTGATAAAACCTGTGGCACCTTGCCTTCACAGATAGATAGGTAGCATGCATTATTAGTTTAACACACTTTTTTTTTCTTTTCTTTTTTTTGGCAGTTGGCAGAACCTGTGGCTGATCTTTTTAGGTGGGCTAAACAAGGAAGTAGACCCTCCCCTCCTTCATGGTAGCTGCAACATTGTTGTAGCGAACCCATTGGCTGGATTCGAGATTTTTTAAATTATGGCCAGATCCTCAACAAGTGTAAATCAATGGAGATCCATTGAAGTCAGTAGTGTAACTTACACTTACTTACATCTGCCCCCTCCCCCTTTAATTTCTGCCTTTGCAAAATTGCATCACTGCATCTTATCTAGTTTTCTATGCAAACACAGTAAAAGGAAAGAGTTTTAAAGTAGCTAAAAGATTTCAATATTTTCAATGGAGCTGAAAGAAAGCCTGAAAATTTGGGATTATGGAGTGATTGTTTCAACACTGAAGAACTACTTGGGCTCCGTCCGAGCCTCTTAATTTCAAACAGGAAAATCTGTTTTTCTTCATGAGTATTTTACCTTCATTTAGCCTGTTCTTTGGTCATCTTAGCCAACACCAAGCTACATCACAACAGAAAATACCTTTAAATAATTCATAATACTCTGTTAGTGGCAAAAGTACTGTTGCCAAAGTCCTGAATCGGCTCTCAGAAATATCACCGAGAAACCTACATAAAAACAAGCTTGAATAACAGAGAAAGGAAATATCATTGATATTCAAGTTTGCTTTTTTTTTTTAAATGTGAAGCAATTAAAAAGCGGAGCTGTAACTGTGGTTCAGCTCACCCTGCTCTAATCTAAAGAGCTGACAATGATAATTATTGTTCATAAATGGATTTGTGTGGGAGATTCATTCCCAGCTTGTCTTGAAGAAATTTTTTTTTGTTTTGATTCCTTTTCAAAATTAACTAAATATATACATTTCTGGGTTAACAAAGAATGCTACTAATCATAGCAGATATTAAGTAGGGGCTCAGTTCAACACCTATTGAAGTAAATGTGAATCACTCCACTTACTTCAATGGAATATGGGTCAGGTCCCCACAGTCAATATCCCTACATTTTATGGGATGTACTAAAGGCCTGATCCAAAGCGCTGGAAGTCAATGGAAGCCTTTCCCATTTATTTAACTGAGCTTTCAGTCACACCCTAATACAGTGGTTACATCCCCTCTTGCCCCCACCCACACCCCCCTCCCCGGAGCTGTAAGGTTTCTAGTGTAGACATAGCCTAAGACTGTAAATTCTTTGGGGCAGGGACTGTCTTTTTGTTCTGTGTTTGTACAGCGCCTAGCACAATGGGGTCCTGGTCCATGATTGGGGCTTCTAGGCACTATGGTGATTCAGGAATTTAATAATAAAAGCATGTGCACTAATTTGAAACAAGCTTGTTACAAAGGCTCACATTCAGCAAGGTACTGAAGCAGGTACATAACTTGAAGTCTGAGAATAGTCCTACTGAACAAAATGGGACTAGCCACTTGCTTAGGGACCTTACTGAATAGGGCCAAAATACAGAATTGTCTGAGGAAACAGGGAAGAAATAGAGGCTGAACCCTTTAGACATATTTAGGGTCAGATCTTCATCCTCAGCTATCACCCTTTGTTTTGTGCTGTGGCCAAAGCTGGGGCTAGCCCATTGGGGGACCTATGCAGGAATATTCCCCCCCCATACTAAAACAGGCAAATTCTTATAATAAAAGGCAAATAGGGGCCCCCCCTTGACCTCCTCATGGCCCTAAGCAATTGCTTAGTCTGCCTTAGGCCTAGCCCCGGCTGTGGCACAAAGCGACCATAAAACTGATTCAGCAGGGGAAATCCCTAGCTGTTGTAGAACCAGCATAGCCAGTTGTATGCAAACTCCTCCTGACCCACATTGGTGTAGTGCAGGAAGTAGGAAGGCCAGAGTGAGCTAAACTCTAGCAATCCCTGGCTGTATAACATTGATGGGAAACTGAGGTGCTTCCTTAGCAGAAGACAAGGCTTTAACCTGAGATTGCAGCCTCAGCCTGGTGATATTAATGTTAAGATTTTGCATCATGTTTTGTGCCTCCACAATGCTTTTGTCCCTCAAGGAATTATGGGAAATACCTGTCTTAGGATTTCAAACTTGACCTCAACATATAGAAGAAATGCTTTGTGTTTCCACTGAACAAACAACAAAAATGAAGATGCCAACAAAAAACATATAGTAAATACATAGTTTAGTCCTAGATAAAGAGTACTGTTTGTTATCCAGTGTTTTACTTTTGTTCAGGATCGTGCTAGGGAACTAACACCAGGTGACACAGAGTATAAAGATCAAAGCATTAGTGTCTAAATCTGTTTTCCCTTTTCTTTAAAGCCAAAGGCCTAGAACACTATTCTTGTAAGCTCCTGGTAAAAATGCTCTTCTAAATGGTCATCCAAGCCTACTTTTCCTTTAGTAAACTGACCTGGCTAATGTAATGACATTTGATGTTTGTACACACTTTGGCTTGCCTTGTGTTAAAGTAGCGTCCACAGCTCAAACGAATCCATGAACTGTTTACTGGAGAGTGCCAAGCTTACTACATCTGCAGTTTCTTTTCCAGCATTTGAACTGTGTTCCACAGTTACGTTTCAGTGAAGTGGACAGAAAAGGTGTTTCACAAACTCTGGATAAGACATTAAGCCAAGATTATCAAAACTGACTAGTGATTTTTAGTGGCCTCAGTTTTTGGATGCTTAACTTGAGATACCTTAAAAGGGCCTGATTTTCAGAGGGCAGGTGCTCAGAAATTCCTGAAAATCCTTTATGGTGAAAATCCTTTTAGGACGTCTCAAGTCGAGGAGTCAAAAACTGAGACATCCAAAATCATCGGCAATATTTGAAAATTTTGGCCTTAATGACTTTGTTACATGAAGGGGGGAGGAGGGAATGTAGCTCCTATTGATGGACACCCAGCCAGCCAGCTAGCTGTAAAATCCCTCTTGGTCTGTTCTCTGCTTGCTTTACCTGTAAACGGTTAACAAGCCCACAGGTAAAAGAAAAGGAGTAGGCACCTGACCAAAAGAGCCAATGGGAAGGCTAGAACTTTTTAAAATTGGGAAAGAAACTTTCCCTTTGTTGTTGTTCTCTGGGCTGCAGGAACACGGAGCAGTAATGCTATAACCAGCTTTAAACCAGGAATGATTATAGATTATCAATTCATACCTCAAACCTACTTATCTTGAGCCTCAGATATGTAAGTAAAATTAGGGAATGACTAAAAAGATGCGATTAGGGTTATATTTCTTATTGGTTTGTGGACTCCTATGTGCTAACACTAAATGCTTTTCTTTGCTTGTAACCTTTAAGCTGAACCCCCCCCCCCAGAAAGCTATTTTGGGTGCTTATTTTTTGGAACTGCTCTTTTAAAAATCTAACAAAAGCCTAAGTTCCAGATGTATTTTCTTCCTTTTTGTTTTGATAAAATTTACCTTTTTTAAGAACAGGATTGGATTTTTGGTTTCCTAAGAGGTTTGTGCATATGTTGTTTGATTAGCTTTGTTTTCTTTCTCAGCTCTTCCGTGGAAGGGGGTGGGGGATGAAAGGGCTTGAGGGTACCTCACAGGGAGGAATTCCCAAGTGCTCCTTCCTGGGTTCAAAAGAGGTTTTTTGCATTTGGGTGGTGGCAGCGTTTACCAAGCCAAGGTTAGAGAAAAGCTGTAACCTTGGGAGTATAATACAAGCCTGAAGTGGCCAGTATTAAATTTTAGAATCCTTGTGGGCCCCCACCTCCTGCATTCAGAGTGACAGAGTGGGGAATCAGCCTTGACAAGGCCTATCAACAGATATCAGTCCATTTCTGCCTTCAGTTACCTGGGTAGGAATCTCAGGAATCCTCCTGGTAAGTTGCTTAATACCCATATAACTCAGGCTATGCCACTGTAGCATAGTAGAGATGGTGTTTTTCCGTCACCGTAGTTAATCCACTTCTCTGAGAGGCAGTAGCTAGATTGACAGAAGAATTCTTCCATCAATCTAATAGCATCTACACCAGGAATTAGGTTGGGTTAACTACATTGCTCAGAGGTGTGACTTTTTCCACACACTCCTGAACAATGTAGTGAGGTCCACCTAAATTTTAAGTATTGACCAGGCCGAAGGACTATACCTCTCAAGTTTACCCTGTTTTGAGGGACTTTATTTTAGTCCAAAGTTACCTGTGTTCTACACAAGTTTGGTGTCCTCTCATTTTTATTGTTGAAAATGATTTCCATCAGAAATAGAAATGATGCCATTGAAGTTATGGAAAGAGTTATTTACTCTAAAGGAATAAATCCCACCACATTTTAGTTTTCCTATATTATTAATTTTATTGGGTTCCTCAGTTTGGGCTTTTGTGACATATTTGGATCTTGGGAGACTGAGAAGAATGCTATAAAAATACTCCCTTGGGTTATTTTAAACAGCAATCAGCCTTTCTTCTAGATTAAGGAGATGGTAAAAGATAGCATGTATGAGTATGTAGCAGAAGTTAGTTATAAGGAACGATCTGGATATTATGCCATTTAACTGTTATAGCTAGAATGGTCATTGTACATGAGTTGAGTCAGCATGGCAGACATCGGTTAACGGTACATCATTCTAAATTATTTTTCAATGTCATGCTTTAATACTTTCACATATGGTTTAAATAACAGGATAATAAAAGTGTAACGTCAATTTGATGCTTTATTGGAATGTGCAGCCAATTGTTCTGGGCCAAACCCTGCAATACTTGCTCAGGTCATAGAATCATAGGACTGGAAGGGACCTTGAGAGAGCACCTAGTCCAGTTCCCTGCAGTCATGGAAGGACTACGTATTATCTAGACCAGTGGTTCTCTACCAGTGGTCCGGGGCCTCCTTTGGGGCCTCAAGCAGGTTCTAATTCTGTTCTTGTTGAATTTAACAGGAAATCTTCCACTGACTCCATTGGAGCATAACTGCATCTTCAGCCCTTTCTTTGGCAAAGCAAAGTGCTTGCTGAAGTTATCTGGGCATTAGGCTGACTGAAACAGGAAGACTGCCTGAGTCAGTACTGTGGGATTTGTTCCTGGAAGTGTGAAGAAGAAAGTTAAAAATGAGATTTAAAACAAGAAGTACTGTGTGAGAGCTCTATATGTCACTACTATTCTTAGCTACTTTACATTATAGTAAGCAATTAAAATCCCCACAATAATTCAGTATAGCAGAAATAAATTAAAATGACCCTCAAAGTCTACAAGTTACTAACCTCCCATGAAAATATAGCTTAAAGATATGGTTAAAAAGGTAAGTTTATCACAGTATAGAGTTACCTGCATGGAGAAATATTTCCTATAGTAGAGGGCTCTTTAATCTAGCAGATAAATGCATAACAAAATCCAGTGACTGGAAGCTGAAGCTAAACAAATTCAACTTATTCAGAAATAAGGTGCACATTTTTTATAGCGAGGGTGGTTAGCTATTGAGGGGTTCTCAAACTTCACTGAACCATGACCACCTTCTGACACCAAATATTACTACATGACCCAGAAGGGAGGACCAAAGCCCGAGCCCACCCAAGTCCAGCTGCCCTGGACTGGGGGCCGAAGCCAAAGCCCAAGCCCCACTGCCCTGGGCAGGAGGGCCAAAGCCCAAGGGCTTCGGCCCCAGGTGGGAGGCCTGCAACCTGAGCCATGCCACCCAGGGCTGAAGCCCTTGGGCTTCAGTCCCAGGCCTCAGTAAGTCTAACACCAGCCCTGGCGACCCCATTAAAATGGGGTCGTGACCCACTTTAGGGTCGCAACCCAGTTTGAGAACTGCTGAGCTGTTGGAACAATTTACTTAGGGGTGCAGTGGATTCTTCAGCACTTCGAGTCTTTAATCAAGGCTGGATATTTTTTCCTAATGGATATGCTCTAGTTCAAACAGATGATAGGCTTGCTGCAGATATTACAGAGTGAGGTTCTTTGGACTACGTTACACATGAGGTCAGACTGGATGAACATAATGGTATCTTCTGGCCTTACCAAAAAAAAAGAAAAACAAAAGAAAAAAAATCTATGAAAAAATTAACGATGCATGACTGTGAACTAGCACTCCCAGTACTGGCAAGCATGTGGACTATGCCCAGAAAATATGTTGAGCCACAGCTGAAACAATCCTCCAAACCTTGCAGCTTAAGTACCTTTCTGTAGCAAAGGGAAGTTCTATGTTGTGCTCAGCAAATACCTTCATGATGAGGGTAGGTTTTTTTTGCTATTGCTGGTTCAGCTACATGTTCTGTTTTTTTTCAAGCCAGTCAGTAAATTTGACTTCAGTCATCAAGGCATTTCTGTTGCTTCTGTAGGTAGGTGTAAACCCCACAATATATTTACAAGTAAAAAATTTTTAGATTTGGGTACCCAATCTTGAGGTCCCTAAACAACATATTTAGGGACCTAGAAAGAGTCCCCATTTTCAGATGTGCTAAAAAGCCCCAGATACCTCTGAAGTCAATAGAAGATATAAGCTTTCACTGCTTCTGGAAATCAGGACAGTTTATTTCTGTGACTAAGTCTGGATTCAGGTGCCTAACCTTAGGCACCCAAGTTTTAAAATGTTTGCCTTAGTAGGTAATGCAGGCAGATTTTAGCTTATCAAAAAATATCTTGTAGCATCCTTTATAAGTTTAAAGTTAAATTATACTGTTAAACTATCATTTGATATTTGCATTCTGTGACTGGTAGGTCTTCCAAGAAGTGCAGACAAATTAGTTTATATATGTCATCCAGTGCATAAAGAGCCTTACTATCATAATTAAAGATGGTCAACACCTTTCAGATAATTGACCAGGCAGGACATAGCCCCAGAATGGAGAGCCCTTCATGAAAGCAGAAGATTAATTTAAAATCTGGAGTTTTTAACACATTTACAAAAAGTCTTGCTAGTTTAAAAGTCCAATCAATAAAACTCTCACCCCTTCAACATCCTTAGAGCTAGAGGTGTATTTAGGGAAATCAATCATATAAAGATTTGAGTACTGGCTGCTGCCTAGCACAGGAGAAGATTTGGACAATGCTTTGGAAAAGGAGAGTGTTGTGGAAAATATTACAATGTTGTGGAAGAAGCAATAGTTTATTAAACATACGGCCTGCACAAATGAAATCATGTGCGGTCTGGCAAATGTTTTCTTTAAAAAACTACGCATCCCACTCATCCAAAAATATGTTAGAGGAATCTAGAGCTAGCTGAGGACCAGCAGCTGTAGGTGCCCTGCTGAGCACAGCAGTCACGGAGAGTTACTGCAAAGCTGCTTTCAGTGACTTTCTAATGAAAACTAGAGCCCTCTTCATCTACAAGTAGAATAATACTGATGATAAATATGCCATCTTCAGAGAACTGCCATGTTCCTTATTGGATTTATTTTAGCATGAGTTTGTGCCAAGCTTGTTTATCAGCTACAATTGTCACTGCTATCAGAAGAACAAAAATAATGTTCTTTAACTGCAGGTAGTTATGTGATCAATGTTTGGCCACACTGGGTTGTCTCAGGGTAATGAGCCAGAGCTGCACATATGTACACATGCCACAGTGGTCAGCGGACCACATACATGCAGCGTTGGGAGTAGAATTCATGACCTGCAATTCTACAGTGAAAACAAAAACTAAAGCGGTTTTCTAAAGGCTGCTGACTCAGTTAGTGCCTTGAGTACCTTCTGTGACAAATCTGTAGTCCTGTATGGGCATAGTAGCGTCACTATTGATGAAGGCTAGTGGAAATTCCTCTTTAGTTCAACTAGTATCAACATTTTAGTATGTTAAAGTGCTCCACTCAAATTCCATATTAGACAAATGGTGGTTACCGTGAATTAGACTTGTTGAATAACTGAAAATGTTTTGCACCAAACTTTCTCCCATTGTTATTGACATTATTTTCCCTGAAATTATTGATATTCATCTTTAAAAAAATGGTCAGAAAAATATTCTGATGATCTCGAAGAATCTTTACCTGAGTTTTGTGTGTGTCTTCAGGAAGTGTAAGTAAAACCGCAGAGTATGCCACATACACACTGTGCTGGAACAGCTTGGTGCGTTTGCGCAATAGATTTTGACCACTTCATTAAACCGGTAGGAATTACGTGATGAACTTGCTGATGAATGATATACCTTGGAGAGGCTAATCTTCAGAGCTAGACTACTCAGGGTGTCTGTCTCTCTCAGCAACTTTCTAAGCTGTCTTCCCCCCAAGAGCTGTTGATTGTGGTGAGAGGTTGAGATGTGAATCTGGAGGAAATGGTGAAGACAGAAGGGGATTCTGAAGAGAAACAACGGCTCTCTAAAGCCACAATGGGCTTTATATGCACCTGAAGCCAGCAGACATTGATAGGGCTATATATAGCGTTCCCCAAAACATATGCCAATAAGTAAGACCAGACTACCTGTCTGAAAACATAGTCTTCTCATTTTGATGACAAAAAGCCATCCAGATTTCTTTCTGATCCCTCAAAAAGTTGGAAAACAAATTTTTTGTCTTAAAAAACCCTTTCAGACAGACACCACCCACATTCTTTATTTCTGCCTAATAAAAACGATTGTTTCAAAACCGCACAGAGAAAGGCTGTGCCTGTTATTTCAGCCAAATCACTTGGTCAGACTTAACAAATGCCATACCTCTTTTGCGAGTCTCAGATTTATGCCAGGGATGGAGACTTTGGAAAGGAAATATAAAAAGGCTCTTTGGATGTCTGTCGGCATTTCTTGGTGATGCCAGGTTAGTGCCAGCATTGTCGAGGAGTCTAACATAACAATGTAATACTTTACAGGTGACCTTGAAAATAGTTTGTACCAGGGTGAAGCCAAAAGAGTGAAATCTCGTGGTCCTTTCTAGACTTCATTTGCCCTCTATAATAGTGAATGATTAGAAGAGATATTAAAATAATCTCCAGATGGCTTTTGTAAAAGTGAAGACAGAAATTGCAGCATCCAAGTCACCTGTTTCTTGAGCAAACTAATAGCATTATCATTCAGTATCTATTTATGATACTTGGCTTTGGATTTAGTAATGCTTAAATAATGTCACAGTGGGATCCTGCAGTTGATAGCATTTGTTTGTCTGCATCCTAAACAAGGTTACCTTGTGGTCCTTCTAACCCATACTGTGGTAGAGGAGGTGCATAAGAGGCAGTGGCTGCAGGCATTTTGCCTGTGCTGGAGAGGTAGGCAAAGTGTCTCCAGTATGCTGGGGAAATGCATGCAGCAGCAACTGCTACACAGCCCCTACACAGATGCTGCAACATGGACTCCCTCAAGCGCCAGCTCTGCTCGTCACATAACCCCAGTGTGGAGTGTTGGTGTAGAGCCCTGGCCTACCCCCTTTGTCTAGTACCAATGGGACTACTCTGCTGGGTACATACTACAGTACTCAACATGAATAAGGGTTGTGGAATCTGACCTCAGAGAAGGGGGATATTTAAAGAAATGTCATCTTTCCGAAACAAATGCATCCTTCAAGTATAAGGCCCACCAAGGATGAACCCAGAGGGTGAAGCTTGTTGTGATCCTGGATGCACTGCTGCACTCTGCCTTGTCACTTTCAGCACTCTCCCCGCTTACTGAGCTAGAAGTACAGGGGCATTGGTGTAGGGGTATGATACTTGCTTTGGGTGCCAGAATTTTCAGAATTGATCACAGAAATAGAAAACTTTTCTATACCTTTACTTTTGAGTTATTTAAAACTAGACTGGACAAAATATTTAAGAAGATAGTTCAATCAACAATCCTGCACTGATATTGGGATGGATTAGATGATTTAAGTTGCTTTTCATCACTAAATTTCTATAATTTTGTAAAAAATTGACAGGCAGAGAAAAGAGGAAACTTAACATATGTATGTAAATCCAGGGTCACAGCACATCTAGTGCTTTGTGTTTATTGCCAATTAATTCATTCAGCTGAAATTTTAACAGTGTTGCAGTCCATTTCCTAGGACTCATTTCCCCACCCTCATTCCTGAGTAACAGAGAGACATTCAAAAAGACATTATTTTTAAAGGCAGGTTATCACTGTCATTGGTTTGTCCTCTGTTCATATGGTAATAACCCTCCCCTCATAGGAAAGAGAATATCTAGATATAACTATGATTTATAATTTCCTCTGATATTTCCTGATGGAGGTTATACATTGTGCAAAGGACTAGCATACAAGATACTGTATCATCTCTCTCTCATCCTATTTTGTATCTTTTTTTCCTGCTTTCCCTGTGTTGCGATTTCCTATGTAGCAGCTGTGAATTTGTGCCACCTTTTAGCTCCGATTGCTATTACCTAGAGCAAAAGAAGCACTTTTATATATTAAAACAAAGGAAAAAAAGAAGAACCCGTCATACTTCAGGTGTTAAGTGAGGGAAATAACATGCAACTATGAGAAGAGGGATATATATATATGAGAGAGAGAGAGAGAGAGAGAGGTGGATAGATAGATATTACATGTACAGTCTAATATATGCATCCGATGAAGTGAGCTGTAGCTCACGAAAGCTTATGCTCAAATAAATTGGTTAGTCTCTAAGGTGCCACAAGTACTCCTTTTCTTTTAGTCTAATATATAACATTTACAATTTAAATTTCAGACATGAAACAACCAAGAACTTCTCATTAAGAAATCTTATTGTGTTTAGTCAGGAAGGTGAGGAGTTGAGTTAGCCGGTTGCATCACAACTGGGCAGCATTGCCAGAGACAAATGTTTTAACTACAGTGGCAGAAATAACAAAGGCGTATAAATGAGAAGACAGTTTTACAGAGCAGGAGCTGCATCCTATAAAAATGGCTGACATGATTACAGAGCCATTTGAGGGAAAAACTGTGTTCACAAATGTTAGTCTCTCAGACATCTGAAGCACCTCTCCTGTTTAGGAGGAGTGGCTTTATTATAAAATAAATGTCAAAGGTTTACATTGTATTGTCCAGCCTATAAACAGAGTGGCTATCTGACACACACAGTTGGTGATAGTATACTGCCAAGCTACAAAAGTAAAGAGTAAAATTTACTGGCCAAACCCAACAGTGGGGTGGGTGTGCCCATGCAAACGAGATCAGCCCCTGAAGTCCTTTTCCACAACTCACCACCAGATGTCAGGGTAGAGCTCATTCTGACTTTTCTTACACACATAATCCCACTCTATGTCACGGGGACATCACAACAAGCATCTCTTTGTAGGAGCAGGATTGTATAATTGTACTAGAAGGAATAAAGGTATCAGTGTATGTTTTGATTTCATTCTAGTAGCCACCCCATTTTGAATAGCACAAAGGAATGACCCTCTGGAACTATGAGAGATTCTGTTTCCCATGCATCACAAATTAGGCCCTTTTAGTTTTTGTTTTAAGGTTTAGTTAGTAAGACATAGGATCTTATATCGTGTGTATGTAAAGTAGATTAGAGGAATGTTGAAGACCTGGGCCCCAATGTGAATTGTTTTGGTTATAAGATGTAGTAAGCCTTAATTTACAACGAAGATTTAATTTACAATGTCTTTTCCCTTGATATAAAATACTGCTGTATTCTTAAAGGTCTCTGTGAAAGACTGTTCGTGTGAAAGAGGAATGTATGCATCAGGAAAAGATAAGGTGTGAAGGCCATTGTTAAAGTTAGACAGTCAAGGAAGGGGTAGTGAAGAGACTTAACACCAGAGAACCATCAATGCACATCCATAATCAAGGAAGGGCAGATTGAGGACCCTGATGTGGATGCTGGCAGCCCTAAAGACAAGATAATTGATTAAATCAAAACCAGGACATGATGACCCTCTCCGAGGTGTTTTGGAATGTTAACATCAAAAGATAACACCAATTAAGGAGTAACTGGTCACAAACTGACACAGCAAAATCCATAGACTTCAACAGAAGAAAAAAAGACTATAAGAACAGGGTGCTTGGCCATGGGACTTTGGGTTCATCTTGCCATACTCCAAGAGCATCGAATCGCAACTGACAGAACCCGGCTCCCCTCTGCGACCAATCTGGCTGGCCACTAGATTGATCCAGACTCTGGACTGCTAATTATAAACATCAACTGGAGGGACTGTGTGCATGGTGTGTGTGTGTGTGAGAAAGATTGAAAAGCATATGCTAACTGTTGTATTCTCAATAAATGCGGCATGCTGCCTTCTCCCCTATAAAGATCCCATGTGCTTCTTATAAGTATAACATCTGGAATGTAAGGGCAGTTCAGTCTGTTCCTCACAAGTCCCAGGCCTCCTGCCCAGGCCCTGGCTGTGATGCAGGGATGCTATGTGTTGGACACTTGCTCTGGCAGGGGCCACACACTCTCAGGTTCTAGGTAGCAGGACCCTTCTTCCCAGCATGGCCCCCCAAGTCTGGCCTGCAAGGCTTCTTGGCACTCCCTGCACTGGGCCTGCTGCCCAGGGTCCCCCCTCGCTTTCCCCAGCTGCTCACTGCACCAAGCTCCGGACTGCTCCAGCCCCAGCTCCACTCCTCTGCCTCCAGCTCCCTGGGCTACTTCTCTGGTCCCTGTGGCTCTGGTTACTGCAGCTTTCCCCATAGGCACCAACTTCCCCTCTTTTCCATGGGTGCTTGACCCCCCACCTCTGCCCTTGCCCCCACTCCACCCCTTCCATGAGACCCTGCCCCCATTCCAACCCCTTCCCCAAAGTCCCCGCCCCATCTCCACCACCTCCCTGCCCCTATTCCAACTCCTTCCCCAAATCCCCCCCCCAGCCCCGCCTCTTCCCCGCCTCCTCCTGGAGCTTACTACACTGCCAATCAGTTGTTCGGCAGCAGCCAGGCAGGAAACACTGGGAGGTAGGCGGAGGAGCGGGGACGCGGTGTGCTCAAGGGGGTGGGGGTGGGGAGAGAAGCAGGAGGTGGGGTGAGGGGAGCTTGTGTGCAGGTGGGTGCAAAGCACCCACTAATTTTCCCCCCGTGGGTGCTCCTGCCCTGGAGCACCCATGGAGTTGGCACCTATGGCTCTCCCCACAGGACAGGTCTGCTCTGTGAGCTGCTTCTGAGACTCCACTCCCAGCACCAACCTGCTCCCTGGGCTGCTTTTCTGGTCCCTCTGGATCTGGCACAGCTCTGCTCCCCACCTCACCTTGGGCCCCTGATTTTTCCTTAGCTCGGCCCCACTCTGTCTGACCCAGGCAATTCCAGCTCACCCAGAGGATGAGACCCCCTGGCCTCCTGACTCCCGCCCTGTCAGTCAGGCTGACCTGGAGCATTGGCCTCTCCCCATTGTTCCTGGGGACTGTCAGTCTCAGGGTCCTGATTTCCCATTGACCCTTCCCCTTACTTTTGGTACTGGGAGCTAGCAACTAAAACACCCCAACTGAGTTTTAGCTGTAAAGCTGGCTGCCATGTGCCTAACTGAATGGAGATACTAAGTGCTGCCTGCCTACCCCTTAAGGCATAGGGGTGGAGTCAGCTATCCCTTTATGAAGATAAAAAAGGCCACTGAAATGGTCTAACTAAAATCGAGCATGGCCTATTGTGGGATCAGGGAGTGTGGGAGATTTCCATTAGTTTGGTTTCAAAACTTATTAGATTCGTCCCTCAGGTGAATGTCAGACCTATTTCCTTGTCCTTAGGTAATACAACCACTGACTTGGTTTCCCTGCCCAGCTGTTCTTCTCCATCTCAGGTGATATGATCCAGATTTTCTTTATTTTTAAGAAATAAAATTACTTTCAGCAGACAACTCTTGGCCTATGTTTCAGCCTTTTGCTATTTGAAACATCTGAGAGATTGTTTCCATTATAAATTGCTAGCAGTTCCAGCACTTAAAGAGTAGTGATATAAAGATACGTCAAAAATTCTTTGAAATCTCTGAATTACTATCCCGTCTGCATCTATAAGATAGCTGGGAAAATATGTACAATCCTTGCACTTCTTCCAAGTGAAAAAATATTTATTTTTGTCAGCTACCTGAATTTCCTTTTCAGAATTTTGCAGTATTACAGTGCTTGGGATGTTGTTGCTATTGAGGTGGTTCAGTACTGTTGACTATATTTACAGTAGGTAAGTGTTCATTATTCTTGCTTCCTCCCATCTACTGTGTGGTTGTTGGACATTGCTTTCATTATGCTCCAGATGTAATGAGATTCTAACACTGCTCCCCCCCCGCCCTTTTTTTGTTTTTGGTTCTGCTTCTTCATAACTGGAGTGAGGGTTCTCCCCCCTGCTTTTTTGGCTTTTGCTTCAACATAGGGATAATTACCATGTGGTCTCCATTTGTCTGTACATTCAAGACCCCACACTAGATCAAAAACAAATCCAGTCGCCTAAAACAGCATTTCCCCGCAAAAGGCATTGATGCATATCTGGCAACTTTTCAATGCCAAATGAGTCATCAAAACATACAGATTGTAAGAATCCTTTTTCGCCTAATCCAATAATGGGTAGGCAGAGGATATAACTTCATCTTCAATATGCTTGCAGAATATATAGGAAAACAAAAGAAAGACATGATTGCAAGGCAGACAAGAACATGCTCTTGTGGAGACAGAAAGTGAGAAAACAAACTATTTGAATCAGGCTGGGCTGAGATTTGAATTGCAGCAAGCTATTTGCCAGAGATTCAACCGCTGGGGAGCAAGTTTATTCCTTCCTCAAACATACATTCACACTCATATCCTCTCATATATTCTGGTGTATGAGTCCCTGTAACAGGGTCAGTACCACCTCTTGTGTGTGCCCCCTTTTCTCTGGCCAATAGGGCCTGCAAACACAGTTTTTCAGGGGGGGCCACACCCACCTGTCATAGATAGCCCTCTTTGGTTGGGTGTGAGTCTGCTTTTGGTTTTAGTTCTTATATTGGGGTGGCACTCACCTCTCACTAGCAACCCTCTGGCTGATGGTTCTCTTAGCAGTCTGTGGCAGCTCAGCCCCCTGGCTGAGCCACACATGCTGTCCCCCCTTCCAGGGTATACAGTCCAGAGTTCTTATCACAGCCCTGGCATGGGGCCAGGGCTCTTAGGCTTCTTCCCAGAGGCACTGCCTTCTTCAGACACCTAGCTGGGGCCATCTTGGTACCCTCAACTAGTCTCCTTTTCAGCAGTCCCCTCCCCCATGGCTCTGTCTGCTATCAGACCAGCAGAGTCCATCTTGGTACCCTTGTCTGCCCACATTAACCTTTCAATGGCTCTGCTGCTATGCTATTCTATCCAGCCAACCAGTCTTTGGCAGCCTTTGCTGGGCTCAGATCTGTCTGGTGAGTTCTCTGCAGTGAGCAATCTACAAGCCTGCTGTTCATCTAGCCATCCAGACACCTAGCCCTCCCTCATCAAGCTCCACACAGCAACTGAAGACTCTGCTCTACTGCTTGCCTTTTATCTGGCCTTTGTGGCCCCTTATTGGTCACTCCATCAGCCCCTCTGATTGGCCATTCTTCTGCAGCCTCTCTAGGCTGCCTGGAGGACTTCTCGCTGCTCTATTCTCAGACAGGGTGATGCAGGGCTGTGAGGCCTCCAACAGGGGGCCTCCAGATGTAGTCCACGCTGCCACAGTCCCACATTAGGCTTGTGATAAAAGAACAAATTTATGAAATCTACTGATAATCAAAAGCTGATTCTCAGACTACAGATGAAAAGCAAAGTTTATAAAAAAAACTCTCAAAAATTCCACCAGAAAGTCAGTGAGGAAATTCAATAAGTTCCTAACACAAAAGTCAGGGAAGCTGCTGTTACCACAAGGTGATATTCAGGACAAAAATTATGGAGTCATAATGTGGCTCTAAACACACGTTAAAAAAAAAAGTATGTAAATCGAGTCTTGAGATTCAGAGAGGAAAAATGCATGTGAAACATGAGCCCAAAGGGCATAAGTTCCTTTTTATTAATTTGGGTACCATAGATTGAAAAAGGCAAAGAACTTCTTCTTTAGCTCCCAACTGGTGCTATGGCTACACTACGGTTTATGTCGGTACAACTTATGTCGCTCAGGGGTGTGAATAAGCCACTCTCCCTGAGTGACATAAATTACACCGACTGAAGCAGCAGTGTGGACAGCGTTAGGTTGGTGGAAGAGCTTTTCCCGCTGACAGAACTACTGCTGCTCATTGGGGGTGGATTAAATAGACATGAGAGCTCTATCCATGGGAGATGCAGTGCCTATTGTCTGAGATGATTGTCAATATCTCCTGGAGGTAGGGGGTGTGCATAGGTGCTGGAACTAGTGGTGCTGGGGATGCTCCTGCACAAGCTGGCTTGAAGTGGTTTCCATCATATCCAGGGTTTATAGTTTGGTTCAATGGCTGTCAGCACCCCCACTATACAAATTGTTCCAGCACCTGTGGTAGGGTGCCAGTTTGTGTTAAAGGAGAGATGGCTAGACTCTAGCAGAAGAAACAGCCCATTATCATAGACAATCCTCCTACTTAGCTCCCAGTCATGCATCTCCCAGTTTTGGGTATAATTATCAAGAAAGTTGTGATGAAACAGCTCCATCAGGATTTTCATGTCTCTGATCCTGGGTTTTAGGCTCAAGTAGAACACAAACACTGCTTTGGCTATTGTGAGGGATATTCTCCTCCTGGTCATGGAGGAGATTAAGAACCAGGTGTCCAGGCAGCTTTTCTGACATCTATCCAATGCCTTCTACACCACTGGTGATAAGGTCTTGTTGACATGCCTGCTGACACTATCTACGCTCATTTCTTTCTAAGAGATCCACAGATTTACTCATGCTGGGTTTCCCCAGTGGTCTATTTTATTGATCCGCTTGCTCAAGTGAGTATGGGCCAGGAGAAGTGTTCATAAGGAAGCATGGGTAAGAGGGTCTTTAGCATGCAATGACACATGGATTTATAATTAACTCTTTAGCTTTAGCCATGTCAGTAGAACAATGTACTAAAATCTAATAAAGATTGGAGAATAAGGTAAGGCTAACTGGGTGACTGTGGACTTGATCTTCAGATGGGGTCAATTGGTATAACTCCATTGAAGTCAACTGGCAATTTACATAAACGGAGGTTCTGGCCATGTGTTTTTAATATATATAATGTGCTTAGAGTATGGGATAGTAGTGAATCATGAACTGAACACAAGTGCTAAGTAGTGTTAAAAGAATCAGGAGCACAGAAAGTATCTGTCTCACACCCACCATTGCCTTTTTTCTTGATTTCTCATTTCCCCATGATAAACAACCCCCCCCCCCCCCGCCACGACCTCTGGATACATATATGTTTGCAATTTATATATTTTCTACTTTAATTTTTAACTTTATCTAGGAGATTTCCTTGGTTTGTTTTTTAAAAGAATGTTCAGTTTTCCCTATAGTAGGACCCTGTAATCCATGTTTTTTGCTTGAGCGGGTGGACCGGCTTTTCATGTTCTCCCTTGTTGTATAAAAACTATCAAAACTGCCACTGTTAATTCACAGTTTGAAAAATCAACAGACAAAAGGAGCTCTCTGTAACCCATGCACTTGGAATGCGAGGTGAGAATGGTAGCTTTTTGCAGCCTGCACATGCCAGGTGGCATTCCTCTGCTACAATGCAAGTTAGAAAAATTTGTTGTAAATGTCATATGTTTGATACATTATTATGGCAAGTGTTTGAAAGGGATGATCTTGTTTTATGTTGATTGCATGTTTCATTTTTAGATTTAACTAATATTTTGAATAATTTGGACATTTATCAACAATGCAACAACAGCAGCTTCAGCTTGCTGCAGAATTTTCCACTGGTGTCCTACACATATTAGGAGAATTTTGGTCCAAAATACTGCCAAACAGAGTTGTAACAGGAATACAGAAAAACAAAAAGGCATCTTTCATCTTAAACCAGTAAGGTAGAAAAGGAAGAGATTAAAAGTCCATTTACCTTTTATATTGTAAATGCATTACAGTTACTAGTTCCCTACTAAAAAAAAGATTTAACAATTCAACTTTGCGAGAATTTTATATTGCTCAGCTGTCACTTAGGGCTTGTCTAGACTGGCAAGTTTCAGCGCAATAAAGCAGCTTTTTGCGTTCAAACTGCAGACGTGTAAGTTTGACTGCTCACTGCCAAGCCACTTTGTGTGCAAAAACTCCTCAGTTGCAGCGCTGCAAAAAACTGACCTTGACGAGAGTCGTAAGGCTATTTGCACAGAGGCTCCAGCGCTCAATTGCTAGTGTAGACACTTGATAGATTTCTGCACTGTAACTGGCCTCCGGAGCTATCCCATAATGCCTCAAATGACCGCTCTGCTCATTGTTTTGAACTTGGCTGCCCTGGAGACATGCGCTCCACCCCCTTCAAAGCACCGTTTCTGACAGCCATTGAGTGCTGTGCTGATCTGCTCCAGGACACAAAGCAAACTATTAATGTGGAATGCTTGTGCTGTTGAACACAGAGGCAGCTCTCTCTCTCTCTCTCTCTGTGAGCCCAGGGAGGGAAGCGGGGGTTGATGTAGGGGTTTTCCCCTCCCCCTGCCTCAGGACTGGTTGCTTCCTGCCACTATCTGAACTTACAAGACAACATGCTGACACACTCTCTGTCCCCCAAAACACACTGTCTCTCTTCCCCCATCCATACACACACGCACTCCCCCCAAACTTCAGTTGGAAAGCAGCTGGCAATGTAGTAGGATGCCCATGGAACAATGGGATTGGGAAACCTGCATCATGTGATGCTGTGCCTGCCCCATGAGGGATCCCAAACCCTTCCCGAAGCACCCTGCAGCCAGTTGCACAGTGGGATAGCTACCCACAATACACTGCTGTCTTTGCCGTTGCAAGAGCTGCTAACGTGGATGCGCTCCAGCATCACAAGGAGCACAGTGTGGACACGCAACAGCGGTTTAATTCCAGCATTTCAATAAAAGTGCTATAACTTGTGGTGCAGAAACTTGCCAGTGTAGACATAGCCTTAGAAGGTGCTCACAATCCATTACATATAGAAATCTATCTAGATTCCAAAAACCCTACAAGTTATTTCAAAGTTAAGGCCCTGAGCCTGCAAATATTTGCACATAAGCTTAATTTTACTTACATGATTCTACCCTTAGTGAAGTTCTGTTGGTTTGAACCTATAGCTTTGCACTAGGAAATTGAAAATGTACTTTTTAGCTAGGATTCCCCCTTATCTGCTATCAAAAACAACTATGTGTTAAGATAGACCAGATAAAACTATTTTCTATACTGTTTTAACAGGCATCTTTGAGAATTGGTGGAAACAAAGAGCCAAGATATAGGGCCAAATCCTGGTCCCTTTTAAGACCATGCCAAAACTCTCTGTGACATCAGTGGGACCAGGATTATCCCCATATCGCATCTATCTCATCAGTACCTCTTACTTTATTTCCTTCAGATTCCTCGGATAAGTACTATCCGGTCCTGGTTATTTAACGCCCTTGAATATCTCTACTTGCTTCTCAATTTTCTCTTTAGAGACCTCAGTTTCTATCAAGGCCACATTCTGATTACCTTTTAAAGATGGCTTTAAAGTTTCCTTGTTGTCTTCTACATCACAGAGGAGGCAAATGTGTAGTACTGAATCTGCTAGCTTGCCAAACCTTTTAACCTTCAGGTCATGCTGCAAGGCCTATCTGTTTTCCCAAATCTCTTTTTTTTCAACTTCTCTGGGCTGAAACAGTCTCCAAGGGATGGTCTGGTAGCTTGGGTGACCAGACAGCAAATGTGAAAAATCGGGACGGGGGTGGGGATGGGGACTAATAGGAGCCTATATAAGAAAAAGACCCAAAAATCGGGACTGTCCCTATAAAATTGGGACATTTGCTCACCCTACTGGTAGCCCAGCATAGCTGGAGTGCAGTGGAGTCACCTATTCATGCCCATAGGGCCATCTCCAGCAGGCGCTCTATTGGTGGATAAGGTGGTCTGGGGGCATTCCACCAGCCCAGTGTCAGTGGGGAATCTCTATTATTCTGGGGAATTTCCTGCTGGGGAGATCTGTCTGTCTTCTAACCTCTTTACAGCACAGAAGCAGAGTAAAGGATCTGAAATCGAGCCCAGAACTAGGATTACTGTCTTTATTATCTTCAATTTTTATCAGTCTACTCCACTTGTAGTTGCTATTAAAGTGATTTGCAAAACTTTCTTTACAGACAATTTATTCTCTTCTTCTTCCTTCCTCCCCCTCCAGTCTTCACATTTAGCTATTAAGTTTTGTTTTCTCAGCATTTGGTAAAGCTTGTGATGTTTAGATCCCCTCTGGGTTCATATACTTTTATTTCCTCTATTTTTCTGGTCCACTTCATGCGTTTATAGTATATTTAACCTCCCCCCAGTGACCTTATTACTTTCTTTTGCATGATTTTTAAAAACATTCTTCTCTATTTACTTCTCTTTTGATCTTATTTTATCTGTTTCAGTGCTCAATATTATTTCCTCTTTGTCTGCTAATTTTAGCAGCTTCTTCCTTCCTTCTTTCTGCTTCAAAATAAAGTGCTTCATATTCTATAATCACTATTTTTATCTTTGTCTGTAGTAGGTAAAGCTCTCTGGCATAGCTTGGTCTGTTCTTTCAGCTAGAGTACTGACACCCCTTCTGTTCATGCGTAATCTATCCCCACCCTCCATATGGTTCTTCAAAGAGCTACAGCACCATTGGAGAGTCAGGGGATTCTGGGAAAAGCTATCAACAGAGGCGAAAGAATGTCACTCCTTGAGAGCTACTGGGGGGACTAAAGAAGCTTTGTTGCAGCTCACTTCACTTAACGCCCAAGACTCCAGACTTCACTACAGCTTTTTGAATCTCTTTTCACTTGTTTCAAGTCACTTGATTTTTATTGTCACCAGGTTGATTTTACACTACTGCATTGTCTCACCATGCTACCTGCCTTTCTCTTCCAACTCTTTGTCTCTTCCATTTCCCCTCTCGCATCCATCTCCCTGTCCCATCAATCTCCCTGAAAAAGTTCTACATTTAGAAATGTAGTTGAACCTTCAAGGCATGGTCATAACAAATCTGAGTAACCACTCAATCTCATCCTTCTCCTTCTCCTTCCCTGCCTCATCCTTCCAATTTGTTACACTAGTTATGTCTATAATTAGCCTGTACACTCTGTGGAGAATTATCTATGAAGTGCCTCGTACATTTCTGGATTCTCTATAATTAACAAATAATAGTCACTGAGGACAGGATTAACTGTTTAATCTTGCTGTTTTCCACCCTTCCTGGATGACTACACCATCTTATTTTTCCTCTGTTATCAGTAGGCCATGTGCCTTCTATAGTATACAAAGCAGAGACTCTCCTGCTTTGTGTGTGTTTAGTCTCCAAGTGGTAAAAGACACAGATTGCCTCAGTGATGAACGTTTCATTCTCCTCTGCCATTTTACAGCCTTGCTTTCCCAATTCTACACTAGCCAACAACCCCACCCCTGCCTGCACACATGTATTATAGACATATAGAGAGGGAAGCCAGAAGCCCCACCTGACACTGTCTGGAAATCACAGATTCCCACTCTGTTTTAGTCGACAATATCTTCGACCTTTAAGTTGTACAAACAAAAACATCAAAGAAGAAGAGGTAAGGAATCTTGATATAAAGACAGCAAATTAGACCATAATGCTTCACCCCATACTTTCCATGCAGTCAGAGTCATCTATAGTGCAATAGGAAGTCAGTGGTCTAACAGATTAGAAGAACACAAATACACTTTACCCAGAGTATTCCAATTCCACATAAAATAAAATAAAATAAAATACTCTGAGAATTTGAGCAAAGAAGTACATTTCCCTGACTGTCAGACATATTAAATCCCACTTTATTTCTTTTATAATGATCATCTGTTGTAATTGTTAAAGTTAATGATTTATGCTGCTCTTGAAAATAAAACCCAGGAATGTTAATACCCAGAAAATGTATTAAAATTTCTCATCTTTGTTTTCAAAACCAGCATAAATCATTATCTTTAAATATATGGCTATGTAATGCTTTTAGGGCTAACCCCATAGAAACCAATGTCAGCACTAAGTAGAGCATTTGTTAAATTCAGTAGAATACAGAACATATACTGAACATGTATAGAACATGTAGAATATAGCTATGCCAGTATAAATTTCAAGTGCAGACCAGGCCTAAGTGTGTTCTGATACTCTCAACAGAATTTAGGGTGTTTGTTTTCCCCAGAGTTCAACCTTAGATACATGCAATTCCACTACTGTCTCACGTCCAGTCCCACTCCTACTGAAATTAAAGGGAGTTTTGACATTGACTTAAATTGTCTGCAAAGAACTTTGGATCCTTTAAGTTGAAAAGTATTATATAAATGTAAGATATTCTTAGCTCTATAATCTAGTCATACTTTACATCTCTGAACTGCCTCACAAAGAGGAGACTGACTAAAAGATCAGGATTAATTTAAATGCCAGAATAGTATACTAAATAATAACGCTGTGCAGTGATACAGATCTCTTCAGCTGTGTGCCTCAGAGCACTCTACGGACACCAACATCAGCTTTACGGAGATGCTGGGAGGTAGTGCAGTGGGACAGACTAGATGTTGAATTCCTAGGAGACCTTCTAGATTATTGGTACAGTCCTAAGAGGTCTATAGGCTATAAAACTAGATTGGCAAGGGTTAAATGACTGATGAATTGATGCAGTTGGGGCTCATTTAAGTTGCAGGTCTCAGCTGTCAGATATAAAAATGAAGAAGACTGAAAGGTGTGGCTGGTGATGGGGTATGTGGTGGTTCTCAGGGCACCCAGGACTCTGACTTACCTTGTTATCCCCTGCCTCCAGCGAGAGGGATTCTTATCCATGGTAGCTGCGTGTTGGCTCCCTAACATCACTAGCCTTTCAGTTACTCAAGCACTCTCCTCTGGCCCTGCCAGTCCTGCCTTCACCTTGCAGATTAACCATAGGTGCAGCCCAATCCCCGAGTTCCTTTGAATTGTTCCCCTGTGACGTTGTTTGCAATTGTCTTTAATGGTTTTCCATCGATAGTCTTGAGATTGAGCAAGGTTAGACCATTGAGCCTTGCATTGCATCACTGACTAACCAGGAAGGGATGACAACTCCCTCCAGGTTGAGTGAACCGTCACAGAGACGTATTATCCCCTGGTGACTAACTTTTACATTAAGACTACACAGCATACTTTCAGTATAGTTCCATTATTCCTTAAATACTACCCATGCATACATTTCATAATGGTTATGAGTCTTGATAAGTTACAAGCTTTATGTATATACCTTACATTACCTCTTATGGATAAATATCCTGCAAGACGTGTTTGGTGTAGTGAGTTTGTCAGGCCTGAAACAAGAGTTCGCAAAAAACAGGGGACCCTTTGCCAAAAGGCCTGTATGTCATAGGGGAGTACTGGTTTTAAACTGGAAGGTCCAGTTTTTACTTTGGAGAGCTCTATTTTGCTTTTTTTTTTTTCTTTTTGCTTGAACCCCAAAGGAGGAAATGTGGTTGTTGGGTTTTTTTTTCTGCTTGTACCCCAAAGAACAGAAGGGAGGGCCGTCTTTAAAAACAAACAATTATCCCAAGATGAAATAGGGGAAAGGGGAAAAAGACAACTTTATTGTGTTTGCTTCTTTGTTTACTTGGGTAGCTGCCCTTGCAGTGGGTCAGAGGCAGCCCAGCCGCTGCCAGGTAATTAAATATCCTTACACTGGTTTTAGAGAATTGTAAACAGAGACACCAACAGGTGAAATGATTTGCTCAAGTGTACACAGTAATGCCCAGATCCTCAAAGATATGTAGGCTCCTAACGTCCATTGATTTAAGTGGAAATTAGGAGTCTAAATACCTTTGAGGATATGAGCCTAGATCAATAACAGAGTTGGGAAGAGAACCCAGCAGTCTTAACTCCCATTCCCCTGCAAGTCAAAAAATGAAAAAAAAAAAAATCTCCTCTGTCCTTTATTGTTATTAATTATTTGCACTGTGGTAGTGCCTTGAAGCTCTAGTCATGGGTCAGGACCCCATTGTTCTAGGCTCTCTGCAAACACAGAACAAAAACACAGTCCCTGTCCCAAATTGCTTACAGTCTATATGATTAGGAACACTTGCAAAACACACTTGTACTGGGTAGCGGGAATAATTGTTGTTATGGATTTAATTTTGGTTTCTGGTGACCAGATTTGCAACTAGATTATATTAATGCTCTCCTTGGTTTGCAAATCTAGATTTTAGTTTTAAAAAAAGTGATTTTTTCCAAGTTTTCACAGCTCTTATTTCAGATGTCAGGAAATTTCTCTATTCTCCCCCGCCCCCATTTTTTAATTCCATGGTAAATATTAGGTTACATCTGAAAATCCAAGTGTTCATTTTGACTCTCACCTTCTGTGATTCCCTTGTGTGTGCCCCCACCCCTCATTCAGACTCTCTATTTGGGGACAAAAACATAAGTGCTATTATGAGTGATGTGTTATCCTTAGGAGTTTGGCTCAGTTGGTAAGTGCTATTTCCGCAGGATGAGGCAGTCTTACACAAGAACAAAACACAGTGCTGCACTGTTGGAGCTGCCTTCTTCCAAATGAAATGTTAAAGTGAGATCTCGGCAGGAATTAAAGATCCTTGTGGAACTTTTTGAAAAGAGTGGAGGATAAACCTGATGTTCTTGCCAATATGCCCTCCCTTTCCATAAAACAAGCTGTAGGCTTAAAGTTCCAAAGGGGATTCAATATAGCCTTCTTTTGTATGCTTGAAAATCTCTTTTGTACCTAGTTTTTGCACACTCTCACTTACACAGTGTATTATTTGTGTGTGTATTCAGAAACCCCTTTCGTACTTGAGCTGTGTGCTTAGATGGGTTTTTGATTGTGTACATTCTATAATATACAAATGAAAAGCTATAAATAGTTTGCAGGTAAGTGATTTCTGCACAAATTATATACTCACAAATAACTTAATTTTGAAAATTTGGCCTCTAATGTCCAAGTCTATACAAGTGCTATTTGTGGTGGGGTTCTTATTACATCCCAGAAAGCCTACGTTAAAAGAACATTACAGTTACAAAGTCAAGCATGCAAAAATTAGAAAATGACTGAATTAAGATGGCCTGTGCAGCTTTAATTTGGTCCCTTTGTGCATACACATTGTGAGACAGTCTTTAATTATGATCAAATTCTATTTTTTCTAAGGGACCCCCTGCCTCATTCAGAGCACAGGGCAGACATTGATCACTGAATGGGGAGCTATTTAATGTGTTTTTATCCTCACCATACTGTGTCACCCCATTCATTGTGTATTCTGCACCATCCTGCATGGAATACAGAATTATTAATTTAATCATGGGCTTTTCTCTGCTGCTCGTATCATAGTGTCTTACTGTTTTACAAACATTAATGAATTTATCTTCACAACACCCAGGTAAGCTGAGATGGATTTATTATCCCTGTTTTATCCATGAGGAACTGGGGCACGGAGATTAAACTCAGAAGTGTCAACTAATTTTGGGTGCCCAATTTGAGAAGTCTACGATCTGATTTTTAGCATTTTATAGCACTTTATATATTAAAGCACAGCCCCCACTGATGTCAGTTGCACAGCTGTGAGTACTCAGCGCTTCTGAAAATTATACCCCAGATGTCTCAAGTTGGGTATCCAGAAAAAGGGAAATACACAATGGCCACCTGTGAAATTTTTGGTATATGTGACTTGCCCAGTGTCACATAGGAACTCTGTGGCAGAGACAGGGATAAAATCTAATTCTCCAGGGTAGCAATTAACTGTCTTTACCACAAGACCATGCTTTCTCCTCTGTAGTCCTTTGCCTCGTTCATTACACACTTTTGTAGAGTGGGCTCTGCCAGGGGTTCTCTGGTCAGCGTCCCCCTCTGGATCCCTCGTTATTACCCTTTAACCCCACTCCCATCCCTGCTTTTTCATCTGTTGTCCCCTGTCATTGCTTGCCCCACCCCTCACCCTTCATCTCCTCCCCTCCCCTGACTTTGTTCCTCTCCTCTCTACTTTTGAGTTAGGCAACCCCCTTCTTTTCCTTCACACTGTTGGGTGGCACTTGAAAGCACAGGAGACGCTGTCTCCCAGCACTCATTTACAGTGTCGGTCATCACAGCAGCCACTGGCAGCTGGATGAGTATTGTTGGGCAAGTCCTTCTCCACCCCTGCAGGCCTGGGCTAAAGCATACCCAACACTCTGTGGAGATGGTGCTTGCACAGTCTGGTCATACATAGGAACTGTAATGGGATGGAATCATTCCCAGTACAGACAAAATCTCTGGAAAATTTAGCTGCCAAACTGTAAAAAGAGTCTCTTCTGAACATGCGTGGGGTGCGATTTTTCCAGAGGTTTATAACCTCGTGACAGTGGCAAAAAGGACCAGATTCAATTTTCTTAGGGTTTCCTTAAAGATTTAACTAACACTGGCTTGAGTCTCCACTCAGAAACCTGGAAAACTATATCTTCAACCCAGGGTACCCCGATGGGCAATACTTCCTGACTCACAAATGCTAAGCCCAGAGGCTTATAACAATGAGAACTTGATTAAGTGGGGGGAAAGGAAAGGACAATAAAACAAACTTGGGAAAACCAGCAATTAATAAATCCACCAATTCTATGATGTAAGATGCTCACCCCTCCCCTCAGTGGGCCCGTTACTCACAGTTAGCTGTCCTGGGTTGGAGAAGTCCAAGGATGCAGGCAGGCCAGTGCTGCTTGGGAAGCTTTGGGGCCCTCTACCAGCTGACCCAGCTGGGGAGATTTCAGCTTTAATTGATGGGTAGGGAGGTTAACCACACCACAGTCCCTTAAGTACACTGCTGGGGCTTCAACCTGAGCTACATCAGCTCTGTTCCAATCACCACTGCTCTACATTGTCCATTGCCTTAAAGTGGCTGCTCTGTGCCAGCCATTACCCCAAAGCTACCACTCTACACTGTCCATTGCCTCAAAGCCATTCTCCGATCTGTACTATCCACGGTTCTACAGCACTCTCAGCTCCTCTCTTTAGAGAGGAATCAGAAATATGTAAGACCCTTTACAGAGTTCTCATCACCACAAAAGCACTCCCAGCCAAAAGCAGCTCCCTAGCCCAACTATGCCTGACATCATTCTTGGTCAGGATGACACCAGGCACACTTGATGTCAGTGTCTTGTCCTGGTACTTCCCAAGAAGGCATCTGGCACGTCATTTTCCCCAAATGCAAAATTTAACCAAAATGTCCCAAACTGTCACATCAAACTGAAATGCAAATGAGTCCTGGCCCATTCAGTCGATTCCCTTTGCTCTCCAACAGACGCCAGCAGAGAGCTTCCTCCCCAGTGAAGCTCCTGCCCACTTGCAGTTTTTACGCTGCTCTAGGCTGCTTTTTTCCCATTTTACCAACAGGTGACAATAAAGAGCTCTTTAGTCTGTCTGAGGCTTCAGGGCGCAGGGCTTACGCAAGTCATTGCCCCAAAGCATGGAGGTGCTAGAGCTTCTCAATGAAACAGTTGTAAGAATGTTTTTTACCATGGACAACACAATACATTTTGCCTAATTTCATTGTCAGAAATGGCTGAGTGCTTTAGCTGAAACTTTCTAAATGATTCAGAGGCAGATACCCAGTGTGGAAAATTTCAGCCCCCAAAATTAATACTTGGCAAAGTTATTAGCAACTGAAAACAGAGTCTTACAAAGGGAAGCGTAGGGCAATGTTAACTACAGGTGACACTATATGCTCTGCCTATAAGTAAGGCAGAATTAAATTATTTTTATTTAAACATTACATAACACAGCAGTGAAGCCTGTTGTAAGCTGCAGCTGGCTACACTTTTCTGTTTGCTGCAGTCCAGAACCCTTCCTTCCAAAATGAAAGATGATCTTTGATCCCTGCAGCCACACTCACGTTCTTAAACCATAATGACACACATTTGCTTAGCACATGCCAGGCCCTGGTTAGTGACAACTTTTAGGCACTCAGACCACATGGACATGGTGTAAGAACCTATAGATTAGTGTTACTGCCCTGTCATTACCCCACTTGCTTTATACAATGCTTTGGCATACTGCATTTTAAATATGAAGAGCACTTCTTAAAAACAAAATGTATTCTTATTCTGTTTTGTTAGCATTCATGCTAATGCATGCTCAGTGGCTCTAGTAACAAGGTTCTCATATGGGAAGTAGGCAGATGCAGGAAATTTGCTCTCCCCATGAATCAAACAGAGCCAGCATTAATGATACAGCACAGGGAAAAAAAGAAATGTTTAACACTCAACACTAGAGGAGAGTGAAAACAGAACACACTTTGAAGAATTTCCTTATTGCTACATAGTCCTGCACAGGAGAGGAGCTACAGTCAGACTCAGAATGTTCTGAAGTTTCTCCATTTGTTTAATCTTTGGTTCTTGGCACTGCTGTGATTGACACAATATAAAAAAGTAAAGGCCCAAACAAGGCAAAGGAGGAAAAAAATGTCCTTGGGAAAATGTGAGACACAGTAAATCAAACTAAAAAGTAGGCCAGCACAAAGGCTGGTGCAAAGATTGTACTGTTTAGCTCTGTAAGCAGGGAACCAGAGATGGTTTTCCCTCTCACAACTGAATGCAGTTGTTGGGGTTAAGGATGTGAGTTAAGGAAGGATTTTCCGAAAATCAAACAGATGCAGGGCTAGTGGAAAGTAGGGAAAAGCTTATGAGCACTAAATAATGTTTTGCCCAAATTAAGCATTTTCCCCAAAAGTGTTTAAAAAGCAATAAAAAGCAAAACAGAAAAATGATATGCTCTCTAAAATATCTGAAAAACATGATTTTTGAAAAAAACTCTATATCTTTACAGCTACATATATTAGACATCCAAAACTGCATGAGAAAATTCATACATGCTCAGATTTATATTTTTAATTATTTTTTATCAAAAATATTTGTCAGAACAGAACCCGAATGTTAAAAAAATCTCATTAAAAGGAAAAAGTAGCATAGCCTTAAACAGAAAATGTGCCATCAGAATAACCAGCTCATTAGTGTAACTATAGCTACTTACACCTGGTGACTTGGTGGCACAACTCAACTGTCTTTCCTTCTAAACCTGACCCTCTGGGAAAGGATGTATAACAGCAAAGTAGGATCACAGGGATTCAGAAACCCTTGTCTCAGTTTCTTGATAGTGGAGAACAGCTTCCTTTGTTTCCCCTAATGGAATGACAACCTATTCAGACACTTTGGGTACATCTAAACAGGGATAAAAGCCCCATGGCTGGCCTGAGTTAGATGACTCAGACTCTTTGGGCATGGGCTGCAGAGCTAAAAATTGGCATGTAGACATGAGGGTTGGAGTCTGAGTTCTGGGACTGTCCCCGACTGGGGATCCCAGAACTCAGGCTCCAGTCCGAGCTCAAAAATCTACCCAGCAGGTTTTCAGCTCCAAAGCATGACCCTGTGTCAGCTGACCGAGGCCAGCTGAAGGTTTTTAATCCCTGTATAGACATATCAATAGTGAACCCATGCTAGGTAGCTCCCACGCTGTATAGAGAGGACTAGCTCAGCATTTCTCAAATGCACCCACTGTGGCTGCATGGGGCCACCAGGGGGTTTTCCTGTGGCCACGACAGCCTCCTGGGCAGAGATGGGGGAGGAGGCAAAGCAGCAGCCCCTCCCTGCAGCGCCCAGGGGCTCCAGGGGCAGGCTTCAGCCCTCCCCCACAACCCATCTTCAGCTGTGGTACTCCAGGGGTGGATCAGCCCCCTTCTCTTGGTTCAGCCAGAGGCTCAGCTGGCAAGCTTCACCCTCCCCCCATTCAGCTTCAGCCGGAGGCTCCAACAGTGGGCTTGAGCCCTGCCCCTGGCCTCAGCCACATGGCTCTGGGGGCGGGCTTCAGCCTCCCCCACCTAGCTTCAGCCATGGTGCTCCAGGGGCAGGCTTAACTCCCTTCTCCCCCTTCAGCCTTGGGGCTCTGGCGGTGGGCTCTGTGCTTCAGGGCCCCTTTGCCCCCCATCTTCAGCTGCGGGACTCTGGGGGTGGGCTTCAGCTCCGCCTCCCTTGGCTCAGCTAAAACCTCTGGCTCTGGGCTTCAGCCCAGGTTGGCGGAGCCTCAGCAGTGCTGGTCTTATCCAGTGCTATGGTCAAGAGGCAAGGAGCGGGGTGAGCCTGGGGTGCGAGGCTGCAGAATAGAGCTCAAGGCAATGGGGAGGAGGGGGTGGAAGCAGCAGCACCCAGGGGAGTGATGGGGGGGCCCAAGAGGGTGATGGGGGCCCCAGGGGGATCTGTCAGGGCCCCAGGGGGAGGCAGCGAAGGTCAGAAGTAATGGGTTGGCGGTCGGGGGAGGCAGCGGGGACCAGGATAGTCCAGAATGGGGAAGGTGCAAAGTTCTATGTTGTGTCATCAAGGTGCCCAGCATAGACTCTCATTGATGGTGTCTGGTTCTCTGTAGGCAGCAGGCTAGTTTATATTTCTGATGTCACATATCAGAGATCAAGGTTCTAATTTTAGACTTATCAAAGTTAATGGCAACAATCCTATCAACTTTAGTGGGCCTGGGACTTGTTCCCATTCCCTAAATAATAATAATAATAATAATTTTAAAAATCCCACAATAAAAAAAAAGTCAGTCAATCCTTTGAAGCACTTGATAAGTCTTGGTTCACTGGTAGAAATAATGTTGGCTTTAGCTAAAGGCAATTATCTTACTAATGATTATTTTTGCTACTGCATTGTCCCAATTAAATTTAGGCAACACATTTAGGTATTATAAAGACACTGCAACAGATAAAATATATAGGGGAGGAATGTTCAAAAACATATACCAAAACTATTATTTTACCAGAAAACTGAAACACTTTGAAATAAATGTCCATGGAGTTTTTTGATTTGTCAAAAGTTTATGTAAAATGGGAGCATTTTAGCTTGGCTTGTATCCAGTATATTTTAAAATATTAGCAAGACTGGTTTGTGTTTTTTTTAGCCCATTATACATTTTTGTTCTTGCCACATACTTCTGACTTTGACACCTTACAGTTTTAAATTATTATTATACAATATCAGCATACAGGATATAAAGTATATGAAAGCCAGAGTGACAAATGTTAGTCTTAGATACACTGGAGTAACTACCAAATTTACTTTGGATTTACATCAGTGTGACAGATCAGAATTTGGTCCAGTGTCCGTATAGCTGTTGGGAGCCTTTTTTCATAATATAATCACTGAAGGGTCAATAGATTGTAAAATTCAGATTTTTCACTTCCAGACTGGAAATATTCAAATGAATAATAATTCTATTGGAACACTAAACCTTATTAGGGTGGTCCAGAGCACTAGTTATATCCTTTAGTCAGTCAATTCATAGAGTGACCCGGACTTTTTTATGGCTGAATTGTAAACCCAGCTAGGGATTTGAACACATGATGATGACTTTCCAAGTTGCCTATGTGTTGATCTGGATGGGCTCATTTGGGTGCTAGATCCATAAATGGGACTTGAGTGTTGCTACCCTAATCCTAACTTTAGGTGCCTTCGTGCCTAATTGAATCCATGGCTTCAAGATAGGTACCCCAGCTGCCTAGAAGGGAGAATTAGGCACCTAAGTCAGCAAACTGAGTGGGGAATTGCCTAAACTAGTCAACAGGAAATGCCAAGGAGAGGGGTGTGGCCTAAGTGTTTGTATCTAAGTTGGAGGGAGGTGCCTATCTCTGCTTGGGATTCATAGTCATGAACCATCTCCTGGAGTTAGTTGCCTATGCTCTTTAGTACAAAAAACTAAGGAGGTGGTGTGGGTAACTTTATACCTTCTAGCCCAATGGTTAGAGCACTCACCCACAATATGAAATACCTAGGTTCAGTTCCAACCTCCTGCCTAGTTTGGAAGAGCAAAGCAGAGACTGGAACCCAAATCCCAACTCAGTGTGTATGGGATATTCTGGGATGGATCGCTCTTGATCTCTCCTGTTGAAATTATTCCACTTTTTATAAATAAGTGTTTGAGTAGGGACTTGAACACTGATCATCCATACCCCATGTAGGGTCTGTAACTACTGGGCTATAGAGTCACTCATGCCTGCTTTGGCCCACACATATCCCAAATTCCGGGCAGGACTGAACTCACAGTTAGCCCATGCCACCATGGCTACACTGCTATTTTTAGCACACAGGGTCAATTAAAGCTAGCTTGGACATGTCTACATATATGGCAATCACACATTCCAATTGCAGCATAGACATACCCTAAGATAATTTACCAGGATAATGAGCAACATTTCCCCACCTGAAATTGTCTGACCTGCCCCCTATAATCTAGAGGGATTATGGCCAAGGTATATGTCTGGGAATCCCCAGGAACAGAGATGAACCCAACAGGTAAAGCCGTCTGTAATAGTTCATATTTTATTAATCCCTTCTGTGTTAATGTGGGCACACCCTGAAACTGCTTAGTCTAGATACTGTTACTCTTTCCATTCAGGGAAAAGTGCAATCCCTAGGAGCTCCAGACCCTGTGACCTCAGCAAGACCATATATCCCTCCTTAGTTATGTTCCCCGTAGTGGTAGAATTTTGTTATGTGCCTGTGCTGATCATAAGAAAAAGAGACAATAGGAGCAGATGGCAGATCCATCCATATTCTGAGAGAGCATCCTTTTCTTTTTAGCTATCCATTGTAGGCGATAAATCATTTTGTTTCTCTTTGTCCCACACACTTCTGTTTTAGATTGAACCTGCATTAAGGGCATGTCCTCAGGTCACCTTTAGCACTCTCAAATCATGGGCCCAGCTGAGGGTGGTTTGGCCTTTAAGGTCTTAAGGCTGCTTTAAGTTGTGTCCAACTACTTTTGGCCCCGGGAGCCATTCCAGAAGCTAGGGAATGCTGGAGCACAGCAAATTAGACCAGCTCTGTATCATCAGGGGATTCCCAGACAGCTGGTTAAGCCATCTCTTTGACTAGTTTGCACCACCAAAGCAGTGCAAATCATCCAAGGATGCTGAGGCAGAGGTAAGAACGTGACTCCTTCACTGGCAAATGTACAGCACATATTTGCACATACATTCTCAATATGCAATTTTGTTTTCCTTATCTCTGTATTATATCTTTTTTTCACAGAGGCCCAGTCACATCACATTTGAAGTTACAAATCCTCTGTGAAAATATGGCAGTTTCCAGCAATATCCTGGACAAACCTTATTGAATTAAGTTTAAGTAACTCAGGTTCTCACTGTATTAAAAATGCAAATGGTTATGTATTATTGTGGAATTGCATGAATGTCTCTAGTGAGGAGACGTGACCAACGTAAACACTGGGAAGTGTTATGAGCTTCATGCAACAATTCAGCCTTTTGATGCTTCATCCTGAAGATGACATCTTTGTCTGCAGATCACCTGTTACATGAAGATTAGATCAGAGATGCAGACTGTATAAAGGAAGGACTCACAGATTCATGGGTGGGCTTGTTTTGAGCTAACAGCTCTTACGAACTTGTGATCACAGAAAAAACCCTTGGCAGGGTTTGAAGGAGTGGTCACTGGCCAGAGCCCTTGTTGGAGTTGGGTGATCTCTGGTAAAGTTATTAGCATGTATATAAGGTTTTTAAAAATTGTTTTAATATGCTTTCTCGGTAATGTTTTCCCCTTAAGAATAAATGGGCTTGCTTAGAAAGAGCTGTGTGGTATCCTACACTGTTGACAAGTATGTTGTTTATAGCCTCTGAGGAGAAAAGCAAAGCATGCCTGCTTAGGCAGTTGGGAATTCACAATGTAGGCAGGGAACTGTGCAGCCTGAAAATACCCTGGCAGGGAGGGAGAGAGATGAGGATCTCTGCCCAAGAGAGGTGATGGAGTCGGAAGCCTGAGAGGGGGTGCCCATGGTGACCATAGAGGGGAAATATTGGTGCAGGTGCCTAAACTGTGACACTCTCCCCCAGAACAGCTGAGTTATTTGAGCACAGAGGGAAAAAATAATTGTCCTTATAAACAATAATTTATGAAATACTCACTAAGTCAAAAGTCGCTGAATAGATTTTGTTCAAACTTTCTGCAAAAGGTCATCCATCAGCTGACACCACCCCCAAAGGAGAGGTGTTTTATAGAGTACATGATTAATGTCTCCAGGGAGGGATTTTAGATGCAGATGCCATCTCAGTCTTGGCTGGAGTGCTGCTTCAGTGTTACAGAAAAGATTGCATTATAGTGGCTGGGTTGGTGACAGGATAAGCTGTGAAGCTTATTTGTGACAGCGTAAAAAAATTCTGTTGATAATCAGCTCTTTTTTAAAAAAAAAAACACCTCTGGTCTGCTTGACACTCTTTGCTTGGCCAAATTACTAAACTGATAGGTTTCAGAGTAGCAGCCGTGTTAGTCTGTATCCGCAAAAAGAAAAGGAGTACTTGTGGCACCTTAGAGACTAACAAATTTATTTGAGCATAAGCTTTCATGAGCTACAGCTCACTTCATCCGAGCTCACAAAAGCTTATGCTCAAATAAATTTGTTAGTCTCTAAGGTGCCACAAGTACTCCTTTTTTTTAGACTGATAGACATTTCTATTTAATAATCACACTTTGAAACTTAAGAAGTATCCCCTCTTCAGCTTTGTTAACAGGGAATCATTTAACACTGAACAAATAAAATATATATGCTCAATTGTTTGTATAGAAATAAACACTCTGGGCATCCCCTGCTGTTTAATGAACATGCACTGGGTTAACTAAGAGAGCTGCTGCCACTGACATCTTTGATTATTTGCTAGTGGCAGATGAAAGCTTAAAACTTGCTTGTTCCTATGACAATAAATATGAGTTCACCTTTTGGTCTCCCACCCCAACCCTCCTATTTCCCTAGTCAAAGTGGGCCCAGCTGGCAAAGGCTTTCAGACTCAGGCTAACAAGTAAGCCCAGTACAGTCTCTCTTCAGAGTTTGCTTATTCTTTCTGGGAAAAAGTCTGTAAACAAAACCTTTAGGCTTCTGTCTACTAAACAATGCTTGGGAATATTTCCAGGCCACAATTTTAAGAAGTGGCTCCATTGACATCAGTTGGATCTGTGAATGCTCAACACAGACTAACATGGCTGCTACTCTGAAACATTTTTTGAGAATCAGGCCACTTATTTATGTACCTAAATATGGTCTGAGGAACCTAATCCTATTGGGATCCAGTTTTTAAAATGTTAATCTGTGTATCTTGCAAGCATACCCCAGCCATTTGAATGAAATCTTTCCTGTACCCCATCCAGATGTCGTAGGGTGTATTTCAATGCAAGAATTAGCTTCCTGAAGCTGACACACCAATTTTTGCTCAGGACGTTGGGTAAGATCTTGCTAAACTCATTTATCTAGGTCTGACTTCCAATTCCCATGCTTCCTCCTCTAAAGCCATGATTCCTTTGCCTCTGCTGTGGTGACTCTTGGAAACCTGCTGGTTTATCTACCCTTGTTATGAAGAGTGTCCTCTTGTCCTAGGAGCAGGCACAAACATTTCACTGCTTTTCCCTTATGACTCTTTTTTCCAAAGACGATTGCACTCAACACAGACTACCCTCATTCTCATGTGAGAAAACTAGATGAGAGTACCATAGCCAATGCTTTTAGCTAGATAAGATTGTAACAGGATGGCTTGCCCGGTAAGGGCTGGAGGGCCTGGGGCTAACCAATTCTGGTCACTGAAAGAGCCACATCTGCTAGGAATCAGGTGATTGCCCTATAAAGAGCAGCAGGCAGCTGCAGTTAGTGGGGATTTTTAGAATGGGTTATATTTCAGCAGAGTCTAGTCATTTGGGATTAAGACTCTAGCTAGGAATGGCTGGGGGTAGCCTGCTAAGGCAGGAGAGACCCTGAGCAAGTGGAAGAAAGACAGCAAAAGGTCTCCTGGCAGGGATGCCTGGGAATAGGAAGGGAAAATATTTGGCTGACTTTACCTTGGCACTTTGAGTTTTATTTTGAGTTTATTTTCTGTGAATAAACCCAGACTCCAAGGAGGGGTATGTTGCCATGGGAAAAAGTGTGTGGAATCTGTAAGCGGCCCTGAAAGGGGGAAACAGAGGCTGGGGATTGTTAAGTGACCTCCGGCCATCGGGGATGCTAAGAAGGCAGCTGACCCTATTACAGAGACATAGAAAGAAAAAATGACAATGTGACATCTCCTCATACAAGTGAGTGTTTCTCCTAAGGGGAGGAAAGGCTAGCTCCTCTCTTCAACATTCATAGAGGGAGAAAAAATGATGCTCCACTCCCCCATCTTCAGTAGCCTTTCTATCAGGCACCTTGAAAATCAAAATATTTCTCACTAATCAGGAAGGCCTTGAGACCTTTGCTTTGGTCCTGAAAGCCTTTTAATCCTCCTTCCCTATTATTGAGGCTTACGCCAGAAAAAGGAAATTACTAGACCCCCAAAACTGTGGAATAGCATTTTAAATTAATGTTTCATTCTGGTATGCTTTTATACTCACTCTCCTGCAGCCCATTTAACCTTAGTGCCTTCTCTTAACCCTCTGCATGAACACTATATTCACCAAGTGACTGAGAAGTCAAGAACCTTTCTTCAGGGTCTACTGCAAGGCCCCTGCACAACAATTTGTTTGAGGTTATAAAAGACACTCTTCACTCATACTCTAAATCAGAAGGAGATCCCAGGAAACCAACTTGCTCATGAACCTAAGTGTCTAATTCAGATGGCAGCATGGCATTGCTAATGGATATATTAAAATGCACAGTAAGTTTATTCATAGAAATTCAAGTACATACCTGTGTAAGTTGCGGAAAAGTGGCCATTTTAAGAAGACTTTCTATTCTTATATCTGAGCAACAGTTAATAAATAGAGTATGATGTCAAGCTATCAAACAACCCCAAGGGCATAAGTGGTTACAAATATCCTAAGAGACTCTTTAAGTAGGGTATCCTGGAAGGCAAGGAGTGAAATGGACACAGGGCAGGCAGGGCAGATTGTCCCACATCATTCACCAGAAACCTCTGGAGCTTACTAAGAAGCAAGAATTACTTGCTCCAAAATCATGGGAGTCCAATTCATAACTCCTTTCTTGGAAAAATGGAGTATGAGAGGCTTCAGGTTAAGGAGGGGGCGGGGGTTCTCAAAAGGCAGTCACATAATTTGAGGAAAACCTGGGAGAAAATAAAATTATAATGGATAGACAGGGCTTGTCTACACCTACAGTGCTCCAGTGGTGCCACTGCAGGGCTTCGTGAAGATGCTACGTACATCAACAGGTGAGCTTCTCATGTCTGCCTAGTTAATCCACCTCCCCAAGAGGTGGTAACTATGTCAACATGAGAAACCCCATAGCACTGTGTATGCTGGGCGTTAGGTTGGTATAACTACATCGCTCAGGCCTGTGGATCTTCCACACCCCTGCGTGACACAGTTATACTGACAGGAGTTGGTTGTGCAGAGCAAGCCTCAGAAACTTTTCTCAGCTATAGAAATTTTTTTCTAGGTTTCTACTCTAATTACCATCATGTCTGAGCCCTTGTGAGAGCAAAGGACTCACATAGAGACATAAACCTTAAAAATTCAGACCCTGTCCATGCTCAGTCTCCACGGTAAAAATATATGTTTAAAATATAACATGTATGGTTTTGTTTTTCCTCCTGCTATCTGAGACTTGCTCATCTCTCTACCTTTAACCACCTTAGTCTTAATCTACCTGTGTTGCAATGAGGGAACTGACCAAGAAAAGCCAATGTCTGCTTTGCATTGGCCATCCAGAGGATTTAAATTTAATGAAGTTACTTTAATTCAGATTTAAAACAGTTGTGTGGAGATGTGCCAGAGTAGGCTAATAATGTGGTTCAGAATGTTCGGATGAAGTCATATTTTCTTTTATTTTAATATCACCTTTCAATCAGCTGTTAAAATACTTTTTTCTCCTTTATCCATTAGATAATTAAATGTTTGGCAAGAAAGTATATTTATGACAGAGAGCAGTGTCTGGAGAAAGTCTTTAATATTTACTCACATTTCTGAATCTCCTCAGAATGTA
This sequence comes from Lepidochelys olivacea, assembly GCF_965140295.1. Lineage (NCBI taxonomy): Eukaryota > Metazoa > Chordata > Testudines > Cheloniidae > Lepidochelys > Lepidochelys olivacea. The sequence continues at coordinate 133,797,217 of NC_140411.1, read as the reverse complement.
CAAAACCCTATAGTGATTATCTTAATAGCTCACTTTCATTTCAGGGACTCCTGGTTGCTCTGAATACTCAGCATTCTGTGTCCTTTTAGGTTCTGTCATTTATCCTGAAGCACATCTCCCAGATTACAGCCACTGAGTCAGGACAAGCCCAGTCAGTTTAAGTGCTTTCCATCATTATGAAAATTTCAGAGGCATAATTTTTATGCTATGAGGTCCCTGGTGGTAATCAACACTCCGTCATTCCATATTTAACTATATTCTTCTTAACCTCTTCCTTGCTGCAAGATTGTGTTTGTATCTTAGTATAATGTCCATTCTAAAGGACAGATATTGATGACTTATATTATATAGAACCATTCATCCCAAAATACTCTACATGTGTGTGTAAATTCCGCACCATTGAAATACAGCCATTTCTAAACTGAAACACTGCAATTGTTTAACAATGCACATCTACACTAATGTTTAGGAGAGTAAAGAACAATAGCATATCTAACTAAAAACCTTTAGGGTAAACAAGTAGACCGAAAATAATAGCTGATGTGATATTTGGTCAAAATATTGAAGATGATAATCTCTGCTATTATGAAAAGTGCTGTAGTATTTCTAATGAGCACAAGTGGTCAGTACTTGAGTTCCTTGAATCTTACTGAAAGATCTTTAGTACCATTCTGGGGCAGCACTGGGGTGAAGTTCCATTTACTGAATTACAGGCACCATTCTCATAGACTTTAAGGTCAGAAGGGACCATTGTGATCATATAGTCTGACCTTCTGCACATTGCAGGCTACAGAACCTCATTCACTCCTGAAATAGACCTCTAACCTCTAGCTGAGTTACTGAAGTCCTCAAACCATGGTTTAAAGACTTCAAGTTCCAGAAAATTCACCATTTACACTAGTTTAAACCTGCAAGAGATCTGTGCCCCATGCTGCAAAGGAGGGTGAAAAAACCTGTGTCTCAGCCAATCTGACCTGGGGGAAAATTCGTTCCCTCTCCAAATATGGTGATCAGTTAGACCCTGAACATGTGGGCAAGACCCAGCAGCCAGACACCTGGGAAAGAATTCTCTGTAGTGACTCAGAGCTCTCCGTATCTAGTGTTCTGTCTCCAGCCTTTGGGGATTTTTGCTACTGGCAGTTGCCAATGGGCCACATGCCATCGTAGAGAGTCCCATCATACCATCACCTCCATAAACTTATCAAGTCAGTCTTGAAGCCAGTTAGGTTTTTTACCCCCCCTGCTTTCCTTGGACAGCTGTTCCAGAACTTCACTCCTCTGATGGTTAGAAAACTTTGTCTAATTTCAAGCCTAACCTTGTTGATGGCTAGTTTATAGTCATTTGTTCTTGTGTCCACGTTGGTGCTTAACTTATATAACTCTTCACCTTCTCTGGTATTTATCCCTCTGATGTATTTTATAGAGAGCAATCATATCTCCTCTCAGCCTTCTTTTGGTTAGGTTAAACAAGTCAGGGTCTTTGAGTTTCCTCTCATAAAGTAGGTTTTCCATTCCTTGGATCATCCTGGTAGCCCTTCTCTGCACCTGTTCCAGTTTGAATTCATCTTTCTAAAACATGGGATACCAGAACTGCACACAGCATTCCAGGTGAGGTCTCACCAGTGCCTTGTATAATGGTACTAACACTTCCCTGTTTCCACTGGAAATACTTTGCCTGATGCCTTCGAGGAGTGCATTATACTTTTTCATGGCTGCATCACATTGACAGCTCATAGTCCTCTTGTGATCAACCAGTACACCCAGGTGTTTCTCCTCCTCTGTCATTTTCAACAGATAAATCTACAGTTTATAGCAAAAATCCTTGTTGTTAGTCCCTAAATGCATGCCCTTGCACTTTGCATGATTAAATTTCATCCCATTTCTATTACTCCAGTTTACAAGGTCATCCAGATCTTCTTGTATGTTATTTCGGTCTTCCTCTGTATTGGCTATACATCCCAACTTTATGTAATACATAAATTTTATTAGCACGCTCTCACTTTTTATGCCAAGGTCATCAATAAAAATGTTAAATACGATTGGTCCCAAGATCGCTCCCTGAGGAACTCCACTAGTAACCTCCCTCCAGCCTGACAGTTCACCTTTCAGTATGACCCATTGTATTCACCCCTTAAACCAGTTCCTTATCCACCTTTCAGTTCTAATATTAACCCACATCTTCTGCAATTTAACTAATAATTTCCCATATGGAACTGTATCAAATACCTTACTGAAATCCAAGCAGATTAGCTTTACTGCATTTCCTTTGTCTAAAAAAAATAAGTTATCTTCTCAAAGAAGGAGATCAGGCTACTCTGGCATGGTCTACCTTTTATAAAACCATGGTGTATTTTATCTCAATTACCATTCACCTCTATGTCCTTAACTACTCTCTCTTTTAAAATTTGTCCCATTCTGGGGTAAAGGACCATTTACTGAATTACCAGCACCACTGCTCACCTGGATTTTCTTTTGGTAGCTCTCATTCATATGGGAGATACAGAATGACCTGTTTAGACTGTGAAATCTGAGGTAAGGCACATGGTCCTATATGGCTGCTATATGTGTTACTGTCAGAGATGGCTGGGAATTTTCCATTTTGACAGGAAATGCAATATGGATAACATTTAAATGTTGTCAAAAGGTTTTGATTTTTCAAAATATTTTGGTTTGGGTTGCTTCAACCCAATTGGAATATTTTGGTTTGTTGAACTGACATGAAACATTTCCGTTCAGATCAGTTTAACATTGAAGTTAATTTCCCTATCAGGCCCATTGTCTCATGGAAGTTGTAGTTCTGGTCCCCATTCTCCCCTACTGGCTGACTTCCTGGCTGAACAACATCTCTTATGATGCAGTGTGGACTTCCCTCTGACCAAACTTCATGATGCATTGTGGGAATCACATGACTGCAGATATAGCATTTTGGGATATATAAGTAGGGGCATAGCGAGCAGATCGAGGGAAGTGATCATTCCCCTCTATTCGACATTGGTGAGGCCTCAACTGGAGTACTGTGTCCAGTTTTGGGCCCCACACTACGAGAAGGATGTGGATAAATTGGAGAGAGTCCAGCAAAGGGCAACAAAAATGATTAGGGGTCTAGAACACATGACTTATGAGGAGAGGCTGAGGGAACTGGGATTGTTTAGTCTGCAGAAGAGAAGAATGAGGGGGGATTTGATAGCTGCTTTCAACTACCTGAAAGGGAGTTCCAAAGAGGATGGTTCTAGACTGTTCTCAATGGTAGCAGATGATAGAACGAGGAGTAATGGTCTCAAGTTGCAGTGGGGGAGGTTTAGATTGGATATTAGGAAAAACTTTTTCACTATGAGGGTGGTGAAACACTGGAATGCGTTAGCTAGGGAGGTGGTAGAATCTCCTTCCTTAGAGGTTTTTAAGGTCAGGCTTGACAAAGCCCTGGCTGGGATGATTTAACTGGGAATTGGTCCTGCTTCGAGCAGGGGGTTGGACTAGATGACCTTCTGGGGTCCCTTCCAACCCTGATATTCTATGATTCTATGATTCTATCTCTTCATAGATATAGTCCAGGCAGGGAGCTCAGTCCAGGTGCTACTACTCCAATGAAACACCATGGCACCATATGAAAATGTAGACTAGCTCCTTTCCTGGATGTACTTGGTACAAACTGGAATAGCTCCTTTTCTGGAAGAAGCTCAGGCCTGCTTCACCCTTAATAATGTTTGTGTCCCTTTTTATGAAGAGGGAATTTATTTTGGAGAGATCTTTGGGCATATATTAAGAGAACTCAATTCCCATTTGAAATTTTGACAATGTTTTATTATATTTTCTCTGTGTTGCTACAATAGAACATATCATGAAAATTGAATGTGCAGGTTATAATTCACATTATTTAGATGAGTTGTCTTTGTGTTGCTTTAATGTTTCAATCTGTTTTGAAATGAATCTAACCATCAATTGTTTTATGCTGTGTCCATTTTCTTTGTATTATTTGGACCAAATTGGTTGGTGTTCCTGGCTGGAGCCAGATTAAGGGTTGCAAGGAGACATTTTTTTTATTTATATTTTCCAACTTGAGGTCTCTGTTACACTGAAGGTTTGTGTGTAGGATCATGTAACTTTTGTCTTAATTGATTAAATGGGTTGTTTGGAGTACCACCATAGAATTGGGCTAATTAAATATTGTTCAAATTCACCACTGGGGAGTTAAGCAGCCACTGAACCACAAACAAAAGTACTGCAGCTCAGAAGCTATGTAATTAGAAGTTTAGGAGAATAAATACCCCTTCCTTTCTTAGAGGAATGGGGTAATCAACTCCTAGCATTTTATCGACACATGGGAATGACAATGTAACCAACTGGAGCTGTCTAAGGAAAGCTTTTGTTGCAAAATAGACATGTTTTTCAAAGAAGTAGGTGAACTCTGGTAAAAATGACACTTTTATCTCATTGACTCTGTCAGTGAGACACTTTTGAAGGGGTGTCCATTTAGGGCTCCTTGCTGTTTAAGACGTTCTAGTCATTTCAATTGTACTCATATAGCCCCTATCATCATAACATCTGAGCACCTCAAAATCTTTACTGAATTAATCCTCACAACACCTTGGTAAGGCAGGGCAGTGCTATTATCTCCACTTTTCAGATGGGGAACTGAGACACAGAGCTACTAAAGAATATTGTGGCACACAATAGCTTAGTCTCCTGTGGGTTGTAATACTTTGGTCTAATTTCAGTTTGTGATAGGTTTCTTGGGGTGCAACCTAAATGGTGGGACTGCTGAGCCCTCTGTCCCACCAACCTGGGATCCCTCTCACACTGTGATGCTATTGCTTAGCCACAAACCTCTGTCAGGTACTGTACTTACACAGACATCTATAGACAGGGACACAGCCAACTGAGTTACATGAATGCTTCCCCAACCACTCATGAATCAACAAAAGAGAGGCTCCAGCCAATTCCCCCCAGCTCACCAGCCTTACACCCAAGAACTGTACCTTCTTGCACTAGTCAGAAGCCTGACCAGTGTAAGTTCATTAAGGTCACCATTTCTACAAAGTGGACGTGCAGCAGCCTTTGTAACCTAAGCAGATTTCCCAAGCACTTCAACCAAAACACACAGTTTTAGGTAAAATATAAAACAGATGTATTAACTACAGCAAGATAGATTTTAAGTGATTATAAGTAGTGAGCACAGAGATCAAAGTTGGTTACCTAAGAAATAAAACAAATTTGCAGTTTTAGTTCTATAAACTAAACAGGATTTGAATCAAGCGGTGTCTCACCCTGATAGATGGTATAAACAGGTCACAGATCTTCAATACACAGGCTGGGACTCTCCTCCAGCCCAGGATCACCTCCCCAGTTCAAAATCTTTGCCTTCCAAACATGTTTCCAGGTGTTGAGTTGTGGGGGGAGTGAGGCCAAGGGATGATGTCACTTCCCCTCTTTTATGGTTTCTTCCAGCTTGCTAGAAAGATCTTTGCTTGTGACATGGGGGGTCCGCCCCCATTGGTCAAGCATTCTCGTCTGAGAAGTTTCCATTGTATACAGTTTCTGGGATAGTGGATTCTCTTTAATGGGCCATCAGCACATCTGGCTGCTCCATTGTTGGACCTGAAAGGCTGGTTGCGAGTGTTCCCAACCTCACAACTTATTTCAGTAACACACACATAGCAAAACTTCATAATTTTACATACAATGATAGCACTTACAATCCAACAGGATATTAATGTTCTACAGATCAATACTTTTAAAATGATACCTGACAAGGCATACTTTGTACAACACATATCATAATTGTATGACAGTGGTGAATATGGCGGGTTCCAGGGTGTTGCTTTGAGGCACAGAGTGCCACACAGTTGTTGGGTTTAGTGTATGGGTGTTGGGTGGTGTTGGTGCCCTGTGAAATAAAGGAGGTCAGACTAGATGATGTGGTGATCCCTTTTGGCCTTAAACTCTATGACTTGCCCAAGGAGTCAACAGCAGAAAATTATACCGGGGTCTCCTGAGTTCCAACCTAGCACCCTAAGCAAGCTGGGAACATTTAATCTCCACTCCTGGAACCTGGTACTGGGGGATGTATGGGATGGGGAACTGCTGAAGCCCAGTGTCCCTAACTGGGTTCCTCATAGTTCCGACGATGCAGGACTGAGTAGTCCCCACTTTGCCTGCCCCTCTCCCCTGCTATTACCACACCCTGTTTGTAGTGGATGTGGCTGAACATTTTTAAATGAAAAAAGTAAAAGGTCACTTTGTCATAACTACCTCAAGGCTTTCAGGGATCAGTGTTATGGCTACAGCACTGGGAACACCTGAGAAAGAGAGAGAGCATCTTGCAGTGACTATTCTTAGGGTGAAAAGCACAGAAGAACAGACTCCTAAATGACAATAAAAACAAACTCACATGATATAAATTATGGCCTTTCAACAAAGGAAGATCTCATGGTACCATAACGCCCCTTGGGGTTTAGAGACAAAGACCCGTTTCAAACCTTGTCCTGAGGAAGTGCTGGCTGTTCCAAGGGAGAGTGACAGGATGTGTGTGTCTGGAGCTCCAGACAAGAGGGCCTACAGTGAACCGACTCGCATGTACTGAAGCAGCCAAGAACCAGCCCAAAATCTGGGAGGGACAGAGTGGCTGTCCAGGGACACCCTGGGACATGAATTAGGAGGAGCACTGTGCCAGGGAGAAATTATCCAAAAAGGACAAACTAGAGCTGGACCCAGTATCACTGTCGCCCAGAGCTGTATGGGGCCATGAGTACTGGGACTTGTAACCTTGGATTGGGAATAAGGAGTAGGTAGGTATCCCTCTGTAAATAAATATTTCCCTTTACTACGTTCATTGTACTAATCCAGTGTGTGGGTCTGTGTGTGTGTGTTTATGTGTTTACTCTGGGAGGTCTGGAATAGGTGCCCTGGGTGGAAGGGAGTTTCCCTGCTGCATTTCTGCATGCACCTTTTCTTGGCTGGAGCTGGCTGCAGAGTGAACTCCAGATTGGGCTATGATGGTGCTATAGTCACAGTACTTTTTAAATTATCAATGAAAAACATTCAGGAACCACTGTGAATACAGATATTAAAATAAAAATTTATTTTTTACGTGTTTTAAAAAAATCCTCATGAGCTCATTCTTCAAAAATTTGTGTTCAGATCAATCCAGATATTACTACTCCCATAAATACAGAGCTGGCCAAAAATTGTGTCAGATGCAGACTAAGGAGAGGCTGAAAAAACAGTAAGGACAAGTGATTGATGGAAGAGAACAGATACTGTTTATTTTAGTGAAATTACATTCAGGTTCAGACTTGTGACTTCATCAGTCAATCTGCGTGGCTGTGAATTTTTGAAAACATATTTGAACACACTAAAATTCTGCCCTGAACAAAATATTATAAATAATAATTGTTATTAAAGAGAACTTTCCATCTCTTCTTATTCAAAATAATTTTAAAAAACCACTGCTAGGCTAAGCATGTGACTACAAGCCAAATTCTGATCTCAGTCCAGTGTAAATTTGGAGTAAATGACTTCAGGGGAAATACTACAGACCTACTTTGTTGTAACTGATATCAGAACCTAGCTTATGGTTTAAACTCTTTGACAATGGTCTCTTTCCAGTAGATTGGCAGTTCCTGTAATCACAGAATCCAGCCATGCTTGGCAACCCTACCTTGGCTGATTTTTCCCCTTATATGTTCAGCCCATTATAAAAAGTTACTATATGCAAACAGACAATCTAGTTAATGCTTAGTCTAGTAGCCGAAGGAAGAATTTCCCATGTGTATTTTACTTTTAAAAACATCTGTCTGCCCTTGAATTAGTTTGTTCTTTGAACAGCAATCACTCTCTTATCTGGAAAAAGAAAAGGAGTACTTCTCTTATCTGGAGAATCTCTGACACACCCTTCATTTCTAACAGTGCATCCTGAATCCAGCAGAGATTTCTTAATGTATAGAATAGATGCTAATTTGTTTTTACCCATTTATTACATCTGGAGCATTCCTCAAGAGCCCCTGGACATTTCCCGTTTTGCTGAGTCAAAGTAATAGCAGGGAGTTGCAAAAGCAATGCAAGTAATCTGAGCTGTTCTGAGGCAAGAGTGAAGGCCTGTCAGCGGTAAGCAAGAGCTTCCTCCCTCCTTGTTCAAGTGTGAATTTTGACCTCTCTGCTGTTGCCAGCTCCTTTTGGGGGCAGGGTGAAGGTGGAAAGAGTGAGAGGTGACTTAAGTACATAAAAATGGCCATACGGGACAGACCATTGGTCTGTCTAGCCCAGAATCCTGTCTTCTGACAATGGCCGGAGCCAGATGCTTCAGAGGGAATGAAAAGAACAGGGCTATTATCGAGTCAGTCATCCCCTATCATCCAGTCCTAGCTTCTGGCAGTCAGAGATTTAAGGACACGCGAAGCATGGGGTTGACTCCCTGAACATCTTGGCTCATAGCTATTAATCTGTCCTCAATGATCTTATCTAATTATTTTTTGAACCCAGTTATACTTTTGGCCTTCACAACAACCCCTGGAAATGGGTTCCACAGGTTGACTGTGCATTGTGTGAAGAAGTATTTGCTTGTTTTTGTTTTAAGCCTGCTGCCTATTCATTCCAGTGGCTGACCTCTGGTTCGTGTGTTATGTGAAGGGATAAATAACACTTCCTTATTCACTTTCTCCCACCATTTGTGGTTTTATAGACTTCTACCATATCCATCCTTAGTCGTCTCTTTTCTAAGACACATAGTCCCATCTTTTTAATTTCTCCTCATATGGAAGCTGTTTCATACCCCTAATCATTTTTGTTGCCCACCTCTGTACTTTTTTCAATTCTAAAAAATCTTTTTTGAGATTGGGCAATCAGAACTGCATGCAGTATTCAAGGTGTGGGCCTACCATGGATTTATAAAGTGGCATTATGATATTTTCTGTCTTATTATCTATCTCTTTCCTAATGGTTCCTAACATTCTGTTAGCCTTTTTGACTGCCACTGCACATTGAGCAGAGAAATATCAATAATGACTCTAAGACCTCTATTTGGTGGTTGGTGGTAGTGATAGCTAATTTAGAACCCATTGTTTTGCATGTGTAGTTGGGATTATGTTTTCCAATGTGCATTACTTTGAAATTATCAGCATTGAATTTCATCTGCCATTTTGATGCCCAGTCACCCAGTTTTGGGAAATACCTTTGTAACTCTTTGTAATCAGCCTTGGACTTAACTTTCATGACTAATTTTGTATCGTCTGCACACTTTGCCACCTCACTCTTTACCCCTTTTTCTACATAATTTATGAATGTGTTGAACAGCACTGGTCCCAGTATAGATCCTTGGGGATCCCTGCAATTTACCTCTCTCCATTTTGAAAACTAACCATTTATTCCTACCATTTGTTTCCTATCTTTACTGATCCATGAGAGGACCTTCCTTCTTATCCCATGACTGCGTACTTAAGGTGCCACAAGTACTCCTTTTCTACTTTCCTTTAGAGCCTTTGGTGTGGGATCTTGTGTGAATGTAGTAATGTAATACACATGATCGATATAAAGAGATTAAGAAATAGTTTATCATTGCAATATATTTACTGTTGAATTCAATTGTGAAAAATTGCTTGGTTTCATTTTCTGTTATATTTGTGTGAAATCTACATATTTTCTTCATTTTCCTAGAATTTAATTTTTTTTACCAGTTTTTAAAAATGCCATTAAAAAATAACTACATAGTATAGAACAAACTTTACATTATATGACTTCTAGAATTGGTATCTGGGTAAACGAATGAAAACTACCACAAAATCCCAACAACGCTAATGAACTCTAAAGAAACTAAGATAAGCTTGCATAGGCAGAGTCTAGTACCAACCACAGCAAGGGCAAGGTTAGGAATGGATGTGGTGGGGATTCTCTTATTCAAGGTAAAATTGGCACCTAATGGGAACAAGGAACCATTTTAAATACTCAAGAAATTGCTGTCAAGACTGACAGACTTAAACTTTTGCCTAGGGTGGGATTTTCAAAAGTGCTTAGCGTTGGCCTAACTCTGTTGAAAGGAGTTTTCCTGCTGGCTTCAGCGGGAACTGAATGCTTTTGAAAATCCCACCCTAAAATCACCATTGTTTATACTATCCCTCATGCCTAGACTAAAGATTCCAAGATCGATAATATTCAAGTTACTTTGTTGGGATACCCTACAGTAATAATCAGAACACAATGAAGGTGTTTTTAGGACTGGTCTACACAAGCTTTTCAGACATTGTCTCATCTATAGATGGTTTTAATTTAGTTACAAATAAAACCCTGTGTGTGGGGCCAACCAGGTTGAAATTCTAGCTTAGAACATGGTTTTTGAACTCTGACAGAAGAAGTTTTATCTGGAACTGAGTTTAAACTATGGTGCTCATGAGACATATCATCTCTTCTCTCTACCTCTCTGGGCCAGTTTCAGCCTGACAGTGACACTCAAATGAGAATGTGTGTAGTGGAGGGACGAGGCCCAAGGAACCATCCACAGACCATGTAAGGGCCAGGCAAATATGCAGCCTGTGGATTGAGTGGACTGCTCCCTCCCAAGTTTCCTGGGGCATCTGGTTCTCCAACAGAAGAGAGGGGAGGCAGACAATAGGAGAAGGTATACCTCCATCCACTCTATGCACTGGCCTGCAAAACTGTCCAACTACATGGAGTGGAGGGGTAGTAATCTGGACCCCATTAAGTGTTGTAGCAGTGGGCACACTGCATCTTAGTACCTGGGAATTCCAAAAGGCATTTTGCCTTCCTGAAGCAGAATGCTGCCAGATGCAGCTCCACCTCACCTAGAGAAGAACAGCTCCTCACTTCATCCAGCCCAGGACTGTGCGTACCAGATCCAATCAAGTCATGCTTGTGACTTGTCAGCAGACTGATACCGAAGGGATAAAGAAGTCTTTTCTCTGAAACAACAGGAGGGAAGTATATTTCATTATCTGCCTGCATTTAAGAATGGCAAAAAGCAGAGGAATAATATGACATGAGCACCTATGCAAACCATCCCTGGTGGGTCTAATTTTCTAATCTTCACAGGATCCCTTTATACAGGCTCAGACCTAAAAAACCCAGCCCAGCAGTAGGCCACAATGGTTCTTCAAGTAGCCACTGGTGTAAAAGCATGCACTGTACATTTAAGTAGAATCTTACCAAAATTTGCATTAATATAAAGCTTCCATTTTCACTCATTAAAAAAATGCACATACATTTTGATTCTGGCAGTGTGAAATTTTTTGCACACCTGTGTCCACAAGTTTCACATTCAATCTCTCTCCCTAGCTGCTTCTTTCTTATCTTCTATAACACAAGGCAGTCAGAGAGCTTTTGCCAGAAGAATAAATGAAGAAATGTATTTTTCTTAAAGGAAGAGCCCAAAAGTAAAAACACAAACACCTCCTTTTCTCCTCCCCACCATGGAAAGAAACAGTAAAACTTTAATTATATGTTTTAGTAGTATAGGTCAGTATGTAGGTGAAAGTACATAGACCTGCTAGTACTGTAGAGTCAAACTATGAGCACAGTTAAGCACTAATTTCAACCTTAAGAAAAATGAGTGGTATAATTCTGATAGTTTTGCCATAAGGAGTGGAGGGTATGAAAAAACGGTAAAGATAGATTTCAATTTCTCCTTGAGCAAACTTCAGAAATTCTGTCTGATTTGAATCTGTGACTGACTCATACAAGGCAAAGCTGCAGCTCCTGTCCATATTGATATCATGAGTTTTGTATTCTAGTATGCGCAGGTCCAAGAAGGGAGAAAACTCCCTTCTTGAAAGTATCTGATTCATGAAGAAGAGCTCAGTGTAATCTCAAAAGCTTGTCTCTTTCACAACAGAAGTTGGTCCGGTAGAAGATGTTACCTCACCCACTTTGTTTCATTGGACAGAGGTAATTCAGGCCCAAATTCTCACCTCAGGTTTTTTGCATAGCTTTGAAAAATCCACTCATGCTATTCTACATGTGTGCAAATATCTAAAACCTTAGTGCCTTTTTGGCTTACATATTAAAGCTCTGAGAATTAGGGGTGAAACCAAATAAGTTGAATAGTATCAAGTTTAATGATTAATCACTGCTTAAAGTAACAAACTGACTGTTACTTGTTTATCTAATTCACACCATCTGCCTTTCTATTCTAATGTTACAGCATACTGCTTTAGTAAATAAATTAATTCCACAATCATGAGAAAACATACATGGAATTTGCTTTACTTCAAGACAGAATGTAACTTGGTAGGTGACCCAAATGAGTGAGCAGCAGAACTATGGGGAACTTCAGCAAAATTACTGGAAAGCTACCATATTCAGTGCAACAGTAATTAGGCAAGAGCTGGCAGGAGGTAATGGTTCTGCACTTTTAAATAAAACTTGATATTGATTAAAATGCCTTGGCTAGTGATTAACTTTCTTTGTCTAATATTCATTATTGTTCCAACAGCCTTGACATGAGAACTGGCAGAACTTTGAAAAAGCTCCCATAGAAACAGTGGAGAGTCCTAAAGCTAACTGCCACTTTTTGCACCTAAATCCCAGAATCTGGCTCCATTGGGGTACACAAATCCCTGCTCAACTGCCACTGAATCCTGTACACACTTGGTGCCTAAGTTTGTGCAGTAAGAGTTGCTTAGGTGCCTATGTTTCTGCCTCTGGGCATGTGTGTTGCTGTCTTTTTCTAGGCATCTGGATGCCTAAGCCCCAGTGCGATACATGAACCTGGGGAAGACAGGCATTCCTTTAACTCACCTATGGGGCCTAGTCTGTTAGGTATGCTCTGAGATCAGGTTTACAAGCACCTCCCTCGTAACTCTTACCCAAGTGCTTAGGACACTTAGCTAGGATGTGGGAGAACCCCCGCTTCCCATTCAAGTCCTCCCTCAGTTTGAGGGGGAGGAGGAGTTTGAAAAGCGATCTGCATTCTCAGGAAAGTACATTAGCCACTGAACTATGGGATATTCTAATACGGGCCTTCCTCAGTCTTTTAGTTATTGCAGCCTTCAGATTTTGCAGTTCTGTCCAATATTCTCTTAACAGCTAGCAGGAGATGCTGTCATTATTTTGGGGATCTTGATACTCTAATCTAAAAAAAAAAAAGCTCACGTAGATGCACGAGGATGAGCCCTGGTCTACGCTACGAGTTTAGGTCAAATATAGTAGCGGTGGATCAATTTAACCCTGCACCCATCCACACAACGAAGCCATTTACTTTGACTTAAAGGGCTCTTAAAATCTATTTCTGTACTCCTCCCCCAATGAGAGGATTAGCGCTGAAATCGACCTTGCCGGGTCAAATTTGGGGTTGTGTGGTTGCAATTTGACGATATTGGCCTCTGGGAGCTATCCCAGAGTGATCCATTGTGACTGCTCTGGACATCGCTCTCAACTCAGATGCACTGGCCAGGTAGACAGGAAAAGGCCCGCAAACTTTTTAATCTCATTTCCTGTTTGGCCAGCGTGGCAAGCTGCTGGTGAGTGCAGATCTCATCAGCAGAGGTGACCACGATGGAGTCCCAGAATTGCAAAAGAGCTCCAGCATGGACCGAATGGGAGGTACGGGATCTGATCGCTGTATGGGGAGACAAAAAGACAAAATACCCAAACATTTGAAAAAATCTCCAAGGGCATGAAGGACAGAGGCTATAACAGAGACCCGCAGCAGTGCCGCGTGAAACTTAAGGAGCTCCGGCAAGCCTACCAAAAAACCAGAGAGGCAAACAGTCACTCGGAGTCAAAGCCCCAGACATGCTGCTTCTATGATGAGCTGCATGACATTCTAGGGGGTGCAGCCACCACTACCCCACCTCATGCTTTGACTCCATCAATGGATTATGATGCAACAGGGATGCGCATTTTGGGGACGAGGAAGGTGAGGAGGAGGAGGTTGAAGATAGCGCACAGCAAGCAAGCAGAGAAACTGTTTTCCCCGAGAGCCAGGAACTGTTTCTCACCCTGGACCTGGAGCCAGTACCCCCCAAACCCACTCGAGGGCTCCCGGACCTGCCAGGTGGAGAAGGAACCTCTGGTGAGTGTACCTTTGTAAATATAATACATGGTTTAAAAGCAAGTGTGTTTAATGATTAATTTGCGGCCAGTACAGCTACTGGAAAAGTCTGTTAATGTGTCTGGGGATGGAGCAGAAATCCTCCAGGGACATCTCCATAAAGCTCTCCTGGATGTACTCCCAAAGCCTTTGCAAAAGGTTTCTGAGGAGGGCAGCCTTATTCCATCCTCCATGGTAGGAGACTTTACCACGCCAGGCCAGTAGCACGTAGTCTGGAGTCATTGCATAACAAAGCATGGCAGCATATGGTCCTGGTGTTTGCTGGCATTCAAGCAACATCCGTTCTTTATCTCTCCGTGTTATTCTCAGGAGACTGATATCATTTATGGTCACCTGGTTGAAATAGGGTAATTTTATTAAGGGGACATTCAGAGGTGCCCGTTCCTACTGGGCTGTTTGCCTGTGGCTGAACAGAAATCTTCCCCGCTGTTTGCCACATGGTGAGGGGAAGGGTGAAGGTGATCATTCCAGAGAATTGGGTGTGTGTGTGTGGGGGTTTAGTTGGGTTTGTGCTGCAGGTTAACCTGAAAACCGCAGCCCCTCCTTTTAATTGCCAACCCTTTTTAAATGGCCAACCCAACGGGTGCTTGGTATGGGAAATGAGGGCGCGGCTGTTTGAAACCATTCCCACATGTTATGAAGGTTAAAGAAGCCAAAAGACTGTGGCTTACCATGGCTGCCTGCAAGCCAAATTCTGTTGCCCGCAGGCCCTGCATGTGTGATCTCTCACACCAAACCGGCAGACCTTCAATATAAGAGGCAAAATGTGACCTTGTACCAAATGCACATGTGCTATGTAATGTTAACAGCAAGGTTCACCCTGAAAGAGTCTACCCATTGTTCTCTAAAATGTGTCTTTTTAACTACTACTCTCCCTTTTTTTTCCTCCCACAGCTGCAAATGTTTCAACGCTCACACTATCATATCCTTCCCAGAGGCTAGCAAAGATTAGAAGGTGAAAAAAACGCACCAGCGATGAAATGTTTTCTGAGCTCATGCAGTCCTCCCACACTGAAAGAAACCAGCAGAATGGATGGAGGCAGACAATGGTAGAGTCCAGGAAAGCACAATATGAATGCGAGGACAGGTGGTGGGTTGAAGATAATAAGAGGCAGGTTGAAGATGATAAGTGGCGTCAGCTTGCTGACAGAAGGCAGGATGCAATGCTGAGGCTACTGGAGGATCAACCTGATATGCTCCGGCATATGGTTGAGGTGCAGGAAAGGCAGCATGAGCACACACTGCTGCTACAGCCCCTGTGTAACCAACCGCCCTCCTCCCCAAGTTCCATAGCCTCCTCACCCAGATGCCCAAAAATGCAGTGGGGGGGCCTCCGGGCACCCAATCACTCCACCCCAGAGCAACAGAAAGCTGGCATTCAATAAGTTTTAAAGTGCAAGTGTGGTCTTGTCCTTCCCTCCTCCCCCACCCCTCCCAGGTTACCTTGGTAGTCATCCCCCTATTTGTGTGATGAATGAATAAAGAATGCATGAATGTGAAGCAACAATGACTTTATTGCCTCTGCAAGCGGTGATCGAAGGGAGGAGGGGAAGGTTGTTAGCTTACAGGGAAGTAGAGTGAACCAACGAGTGGGGGTTTTCATCAAGGAGAAACAAACAGAACTTTCACACCGTAGCCTGGCCAGTCATGAAACTGGTTTTCAAAGCTTCTCTGATGCGTACCGTGCCCTCCTGTACTCTTTTAACCGCCCTGGTGTGTGGCTGCGTGTAATCAGCGGCCAGGCGATTTGCCTCAACCTCCCACCCCGCCATAAACGTCTCCCCTTACTCTCACAGATATTGTGGAGCACACAGCAAGCAGTAATAACAGTGGGAATACTGGTTTCGCTGAGGTCTAACCGAGTCAGTAAACTACGCCAGTGCGCTTTTAAATGTCCAAATGCACATCCTACCACCATTCTGCACTTGCTCAGCCTATAGTTGAACAGTTCCTGACTACAGTCCAGGGTTCATATGTATGGCTTCATGAGCCATGGCATTAAGGGGTAGGCTGGGTCCCCAAGGATAACTATAGGCATTTCAACATCCCCAAAGGTTATTTTCTGGTCTGGGAGGAAAGTCCCTGGCTCAGCTGTTGAAAGAGACCAGAGTTCCTGAAGATGCGAGAGTCATGTAACTTTCCCAGCCATCCCACACTGATGTTGGTGAAATGTCCCTTGTGATCCACCAGTGCTTGCAGCACCATTGAAAAGTTCCCCTTTCGGTTTATGTACTCGCTGCCTTGGTGCTCTGGTGCCAAGATAAGGATATGGGTTCTGTCTATCGCCCCACCACAGTTAGGGAATCCCATTGCAGCAAAGCCATCCACTATGACATGCACATTTCCCAGAGTCACTACCCTTGGTAGCTCAGTGATTGCGTTGCTACTTGGATCACAGCAGCCCCCACAATAGATTTGCCCACTCCAAATTGATTACCGACTGACTGTTAGCTGTCTGGCCTTGCAAACTTCCACAGGGCTATCACCACTCGCTTGTGAACTGTGAGGGCTGCTCTCATCTTGGTATTCTGGCGCTTCAGAGCAGGGGAAAGCAAGTCACAACTTTCCATGAAAGTGCCCTTATGTATGCGAAAGTTTTGCAGCCATTGGGAATCGTCCCAGACCCGCAACACTATGCGGTCCCACCAGTCTGTGCTTGTTTCCTGGGCTCAGAATCAGCGTTCCATGGCATGAACCTGCCCCATTACCACCATGATGTCCAAATTGCTGGGGCCCGTACTTTGAGAGAAGTCTGTGTCACTCTCCTCACCGCGCTGCCGTCACCTGCTTGCCCGCTTTTGCAGGTTTTGGTTCTGCAGATACTGCTGGATAATGTGTGTGGTGTTTAGAATGGTCATAACTGCCGTGGTGATCTGAGCGGGCTCCATGCTTTGGCGTCTGCAGGAGAGCAGAAGCGGCGGGTGGATGATGATGCTGATAGCAATATGGCGCCCGCATGAAACGATCGTTGGCCATTGCTTTCACGGAGGAAGGGGTCAGCTGGCAGCAGACAGTGCAGTATGACTGCTAACTATCATTGTCTCCTGGGTGCTCCCGGTGCTGCTGGCTGCGAGAGCAGCCTGAGGCAGAATGGCCCCCTCAGGGATTGAACTCACAACCCTGGGTTTAGCAGGCCAATGCTCAAACTACTGAGCTATCCCTCTGCCAATATTTCAGGGAGGACTGAATCTCCATTAGACAAAACTTAAAAAAGAGAAAGACCTGAGTCACTCCTGTTTATGTCCAGGCTCCCCTGACAGACCTCACTGAGATCTGCCAGGAGCATCCATGTCTGCCCAGCCACCACGACTGACCTCACCGAGGCCAGTCAAGAGCACCCAGGAGACGACGAGGACGGCTACCAGTCGTAATGCACCATCTGCTGCCACAAGGCAATGAGCTGCTGCTGTGTAGCAATGCAGTCCCGCGTCTGCCAGCACCCAGGAAACATACGGTGACGATGAACTGAGTGGGCTCCATGCTTGCCATGCTTGGTATGGCGTCTGCATGGGTAACCCAGGAAAAAAGGCGCAAAACAATTGTCTGCCGTTGCTTTCACGGGGGGGGGGGGGGACCACCTGACGACATGTACTCAGACCCACCTGCGACAATGTTTTTGCCCCATTAGGCATTGGGATTTCAACCCAGAATTCCAGTGGGAGGCGGAGACTTCAGGAACTGTGGGATAGCTACCCACAGTGCAGTGCACTGGAAATCAGTGCTAGCATCGGTACTGTGGACGCACTTCGCTGACTTAACGGTCTTAATGGTCTAAGTGGGGGGGGGACACAATCGACTGTATAAAATTGATTTCTAAAAAATCAACTTCTATAAATTCGACCTAATTTTGTAGTGTAGACATAGCCTTAGTTTTAGAAATGTCTAATACTCAGTAATGCTGATGATATAACTCCCTGCACTGCTGTCTTATCAAGCTTTGTGATCTGAGGAAATAAATTAGAATAGATAGCAGGCATGTCAGTCAGAGCTCAGAAAGTCTTCTCTTCTCTTCTGTGTACCCCCGGTTTAGCAACGTTTTGGCATCTCTTCTTTGTACCCCCAGTTTAGGGACATTTTGACGTTTCTGATGGAGACAAGGAGCTTAATTCTGCCTTCAGTTACATTAGTATTAATCCAGATAATTGTACTGGAGTCAGTAGAGTTAATCTAGCTTTAAGAAGGTTTTAAAAAGGCTTAAGTGGGAGCTGAATTTGGCCCAAGGTCCGCAGAGTGAGGATCCTTAAAAATGTGGGGCTGTTTGTGAAACCAATAAAATAAAAAATAAAGTTCTGGATTTGAGAGAAACAGTGTTGTTGTGGGCCTAAGGGCTTGTCTATATGACAAGGTAGCGTCCAGCAAACTGGGTATATGCCTAGAGCACTCCAGTGTGCTGCCCACTAACTAACTGTCTATGTGGTCCCTGCTGCCGCATAGTCCACGTGAAGCTTTCACTGTGCAGCAGTAGGGTCTACATGGACAGCTAGTGGGGCAGCACACTGAAGCGCTCTAGATTTACACCCCAGCTTGCCACGCATGAACTCATAGTATAGACTTGCCCTGAGACTCTGAGGCCTTGTCTACACTACAGTTCTTTCCCCTAAAATTTCTAACTATTGTTAACATACACTGGTGTAGCTTCACCAGTGCTAGTGTAGACAATACTCTGGTGGCCACTGATGTTTTTACCATCATGTAATCTAGACCTGAGTCTTGTCTACGCTTAAAAAGGTTTAGTGGTATAGCTATACATGTGGAGGTATACCAGCAAACCCACCAAGCAGAGAACCAACTTATACTGGCAAACGAGTTCTTTTGCCAGTATAGCCTAAACCCAGTTCCCCAAAAGGAGTAAGCGATACCGGCAAAAGGACTATATGGCTGGTATAACTATCTACACTAGGGCTTTTGCCAGCATAACTATGTCGGATACCGGTGTGATTTTTTTTTTCCACACTCCTAACTGCCAGAGCTATGTCAGTAAAACGTTTTAGTGCTCTGAGCAAATTGAGATGGCACAGCAATAAAAACACTGAGAGTGCCAACAACTTGTTTTTCACTGGCATGCCCAGAGTTGTTATCACTGGCACAGCTGCATCAGTGTTAGCATTGGGGGGGGGGGCATTTCAGGGTAAAAAGACTAGTGTAGACTAGACATGGTTAGAAACTGCCAAATGTTTTTCACAGGAAATTTCAAAAATGTTTTTCCAAAGCCTCCCATAAAATTACAGTATTCTGGATTTTCAATGAAAAATCAAAATCAAAATCTAGAAAATATTCAGCTTTAAAAAACGATGAAGTGAGCTGTAGCTCACGAAAGCTTATGCTCAAATAAATTGGTTAGTCTTTAAGGTGCCACAAGTACTCCTTTTCTTTTTGCGAATACAGACTAACATGGCTGTTACTCTGAAATCTGAAAAATCAATTTTTTTCCTGCCTTTCATTGAGAAACAGGAAACATCTGAGTGAAACAAAAATGTGCTGTGAAAATTTTCATTAAAAAACGAAGTCTAGTTTCTGTAAACAAAAAAACAAACAAAAAGTTTTGATAGAAATTTTTCAATCAGCTCTAGTGTATACATGGCCTGATAGCTTGAAGAGACTTTTCTCTTTACGGTGATCTTCATTTGTCAGCTTGCACTACAGTGGCAATTGGAACAGTTCAGCATCAACAAAATAAATTTATATAGAATCCTCCATAAGAAAGTTGCAGGAAAGAGTGCAATTAACTACTACACTATTATTATTTAAAACAGCATAGATAGGCCTAAATCTGCTGCCACATACATCTGTGTAAACCAGCCATAACTCCATTGACGTTGATGTAGGCACATTGGTGTGAGAAGAGAATCAGATCCATAATTCTTCTGTCTGATTTTAAATCTCAAGAGGACTAGGCATTCCCAATAGCAACAGGAAATGAATTCTATAATGAGGCTAAAATCGTTACTGTAAATGCCAAAAAAAAAAAAAAAAAAAAAAAAAAAGCCCAAAGAAGGTATGCTGTGTTGAGGATCCCTTTATTAATTAATTTATTTTTAATGTTATTGCTTCTTCCAGCTAAACTGTTTAAGAAGAGCTCAAGTATTCCCTGTGCCACTCCAAATAAATTTAGAACTGTCCTCAGCTCCCATAAAGTCAGCATGTGCAATCCTGAGGGAGGTGGAAATTCCCATAAAAGGATCATTCTAAATCCCCAGGATAAGTTTATTTGGCATGCTATTCAAGCAAAAGAAGCATTTCAATTGTTTTCCTTGACCTTTTAACCCACTCTTCTATCTAAACTGAGGTCAAAGGACAAGAATTAGCTTCTATTTTAACATCCCCTCCCCCTCCCTTCCACAACATTTTCTACTTCAAGCCCAGAACATACCAAACAGAAAAAGGAAAGAGTTTAACTGATGCAGTGAGAAACAGATGTCTGTACAGCTTACAATGAGAGGGCTGGGGGAGGGGAGAAAGAGGAAGTGGGAGAAAGGTGTCTTAAAGCTAGTATAATGACAGGTTTCAGAGTAGCAGCCGTGTTAGTCTGTATTCGCAAAAAGAAAAGGAGTACTTGTGGCACCTTAGAGACGAACCAATTTATTTGAGCATAAGCTTTCGTGAGCTACAGCTCACAAGTAAGTTGTAGCTCACGAAAACTTATGCTCAAATAAATTGGTTCGTCTCTAAGGTGCCACAAGTCCTCCTTTTCTTAAACCTAGTATTTACTTAATTGATCATTAAGCCTGGAATAGAAAAGAAAAATCGAAGAAAATGTTCTTGTTGGCAAAGAAAGTAACAGGGATTAGAGTACTTTATGTAGTGATATTGATATAAAAGTATTTTTCTCTGCTATTTTCAAAAGGTCAAATCCTGCAATACACAGGGTGATTGTGTCTGTCTCTGTGCTGCTATATAAGAGGCGGGGGTGGGAAAGAGTGCAAGGGAGATTTCTCCAATCTTGCATTGCTATATAGGGCCCAGACACAATCCCAGGCCTTGTTTACATTTTGAATTTGGCCCAGTTTCAGCCATCAACCTAGCTGCAAACCTGTAGTGAAGACAAGGAAAATCTACTTGAAACTGGGGTAAGCCCCACTAATACAAATCACAGCTTTCCTTCTCTACAGTAGGCTGATGGCTGAAATCAGGGCTAATTGCATGTACAGACAAGGCCGAAGTCTTTGCGTCTGACTGGGATGTAACCCCATGCATGTAACCCTGATCAGAGCTTAATCGATATGGTGGATAAAACGGAAGTGGAAGCCGCAGCAGCCTGGGGCCCACGTTGCCAACATTAAGCTGAGCTAGTGGGACATATATGAAAATTTCCCAGCTGTAGACAGGACCAGAGCGTGCAAGGATTGTTCCAGGCCTGTGCTGATTACAGTGCAAGCTTTCCCAAAGGAGCCAGGAGAGAGTCAGGGCTATAGTACCAAAGTGGTGGTCACTCCTTCCCATGCTTTCCCAGAGTTCTTCAAGGCATTGTACACATTACAGAGGGGTACAGAGTGCTGCTGACAGGTCCCATTGGGGAAGTGCATCTACTGATTCCCAATTCTAGAGGCTCTGCCTTAACTTCCCATTCACTTCAGTGCGAGCGTTGACTAGGTAAGGACTTCAGGAGCTGGCCCTGCATTTGGCTCTGGGGACTTGTCATGTGCTAAGGTCACAACAACAAGGGCACTTAAATGCACATTTGTAAGGACAAGGTGGGTGAGGTAACAGCGTTGATGGGGACCCACAAGGCTAGAGCTACACAGCATACAATATTTGTAAGAACATCAGTCAGAACTACTCAGCCCTGAATGTGTTGTTTTTTTTAAAGCAAGATTCTCTCTGCCTCTGAAGCAGCATTCCCCAAAGGCCAGCTACTGTAAATCTCAGACATATGAGGTGCCCTGCTGCAAAAGTGCATTGCTAAGACTCTGAATTTGCTGGTTCCTTGCTTGCAGTTTTAATTGCAGGTCTTCTTAGGTTAGACATGTATCACCAGGAGGATCACATTAAAGAGAGCAGAGGATTAAATCCTCCTCCAGTCAAGAAAGATATTTGCTTGCAAGCAGCAGAGAGTGCCCGGCTTTTCGAGAGTTGCTGGTAATTCCTCCCCTGCTCTGGGAGCTGACGTTGACCTCTTAACAAAGAACAGGTTCAATCTGCTTCCCCTCCTCCACCCCAGGAGACTGATGAGGGTCACATGACCTTTCTAGACAGCACAGAATTTGGATGGTAATATGTGATGGTGGGGGAGGGGAGTAGGCAGCTCACACACTGCCCTGCTGTACTGAAAGCTTAGTGGGGGAAGGGAGCAGACCCAGCTTCATTCCACAGATTCATTAAGATGCAAATGCCAAATATGTTTACCAGACTGTATAAATTTACAGTTTCCTTTTCAGCTCAGGCAGACAATGTTAAAACACATTAGGTTTTCTGACTGCAAATCAAACAGGGGCTATCTCTGCTGAGGCCTAATTAAGGGATTATAGACAAACGTTGGGAGGGAAAAAAGATTTAAAAGGAGAAAAAGAGAGAGAGAGAGAGAGAGAGAGATCTCCACTCCTAAAGAATCCTTCCTGGAATACAGATTATTTGAAAAATAAAAAAAGATGTGGAGAAATAACCAATGTTTAAGGGTTTTTAAAATAAACCTGGATTTATTCACCACCTAATATTTATCCATGGGGCCACTATTTCCCCCCCTCTCCCCCAGAAGTGTATTCACCCTGCACTACTGTTAAGGTGTCATCACTACTATAAATGTTTATGAGCCCCGGTTTCAGGGTGCCATGACGTGATCATGAAAATTCACTCTGAAGTACAAATTTACATCTAAAGTAGCAGCTTGGAGGTATCCAGGCAGCCCCTTTCACTCACAACCCCAAATAGGTTTCAGAGTAACAGCCGTGTTAGTCTGTATTCGCAAAAAGAAAAGGAGTACTTGTGGCACCTTAGAGACTAACCAATTTATTTGAGCATGAGCTTTCGTGAGCTACATCGGATGCACTTCATCCGATGAAGTGAGCTGTAGCTCACGAAAGCTCATGCTCAAATAAATTGGTTAGTCTCTAAGGTGCCACAAGTACTCCTTTTTTTTTTGCGAACCCCAAATAGGAAACAACATTGATTCTTCTAGCCAATTATTTAGTTGTTTAAGACTTTAAAACGCTATTTTGTGCTCATATGATTTCAAAATATCTCTGACATTTAAAAACAAAAAGGCAAAGGGTGAGTCCATATTCTGCTTCAATCATTTAAAGCCAAGTTCAGTAAAAGCTCACACTGCTGTGCCAGGTTAAGCAAGCACCCTCTCAAATTGAGTTTGTTTTCTCGTTCTTGAGTGGGCTTGGATGCTGCAGAAGCTGAGCAGGATTTTTACTCACCCTGGCCCTTAATTATTTCTTGTTAATGGTTAAGATAGTAATGTTTCACAGTGAAATAACCATATGCTGTAGCCTCATTTTAATTCTCTATGCTTGCATGTGTTTTTAAAACATTGTAAATACATATTTGTACAATTGGCTGTAATAGCTCTCCTGGTGCACCTACCATCTATCATATAAATAAGAGGTACTGTAAAAATGCTCTGATTAAAGTATGTCTTTATATGATAGGCACAGCCATTGGGTCAATACTTTGCCTGTATTGGTGTACATAAATATGTATTTTTATGTGGTAGACTCTCCATGGTTCCCAGAAGATTCTAAACTCCAGTTAAGAGGTGGGAAGAAAAAAAAAAAGAAGGAAAATTACCATGGAAAACTTGGTTTAAGTAATGGGACACAATCCAACAATATCACATAAATTCAGGCTGACAATTCTTTAACTCATATTCTGTGCTTATATATCACAGGGCTCTCATGTCATGGAGAACTTAGTGGGCCTGTGCTATCCTCTGCATATGGGTGAATAAAAAGAGGACTTTATTTCCCAATAATGTCATCCTGTCACCTTTTGTGTACCCTCAAATTCACTTAAATGTACAATAAATTAAAATAAAAATACTGGACTAAGTTCTCCCAAATATAGCTTGTAGTAAATGGGTGCAAATCCCATGGAAGGTCCTGGCCAAATTGTGTGTGAATTAAACAGTGTATAACGTCACACCACAGAAGTATACTATTTGGCATTTGGTGGATGTGGAAAATAAATCTCTTAGACCTGGAGCACCAGTTTCTCTGCTGGTACATTGATGCAGCTCCATGAACTTCAAAGGAACTGCATTGATTGACACCAGAGAGAATTTGGCCCTGAGGTGATCAGAGAGGAATAGTAGGAAAAGCAAGTAAAGGATGGTATAAGATAAAGAAGCCATCTAGGTACTTATGCAGATGCTGTGCCATCCCCAACAGTACTTGGCCAAATTCTAGACCTGGAGTCAGTAGATCGTGATGGTCCCTTCTGGCCTTAAAGTGTATGAGTCTATGAGATACAACTTGTATTCCCTTCAATTGTAGTTGCATCTATGTATACCAGGGGCTAAGTTTGGTGGGTACAGAATATCAAACCAGTGTATGGTATGCTCATTTTGTACATCCATTGAATGCCATATTGGCACAAAATAAAATACTTTACCATTTACACCAGTTTATGCTGCTTTTCTGCTCAATTTAAACTTAATGTGTAACTTAAATGCCAATTTATGTCACTGCTGAATTTGGCCTGTTACCTTTTGTTGACCTAGTTCACAAACTTAATAGCGCTAAATATACAGTGGAGTCGCATCTTACGTGGCGGTTAGGTTCTAAAGTCAGCAAGTAAGGCGAAAATAGCATATAGTCAAAATTACCCTTGAAAATCCCTTAAATTGCCCATAAAGTACAGTATTCTGTACATGGTTTTGTGTATACAACCCTGTACAGTAATATGTATAAATGTATAATGTATACAGTAATGTACAGTATATAATAAGGAGTACATATGCAAAATATAATTTTAAAGTACTGTATTTTTAATTACAGGGGGGTAATTACAGAGGGTCGTCAGGGCTTGATGTCGCTCCAGGAGACAGAGGTGACTGAGAGCTTGGGTAACAGAGAGTGAGTCGTAGATGAAGTGGTTGGCTCTGGTTCAGCTCGAGAAGTTGATTGCGTAGGCTTATCTGCTGCTGGTTGTTTTTCCTTGAAAAACATGATGATCGGCAACTGTCACTGTTGTCTCTTGAGCAGCTCAAACATTTCTTGATATGGTCTCAAATGGTCTGTAATACTACGTGTGATTTTGAGACTTTGTTCCATAGGGGAACTGTATTCAGAAATTAAATCATTCAAGTGTTTCGCTGCTTGGAACACTTCAGCAAATTTATGAAGATTCCAACTTGCTGGCTCTTCCTGTTCGTCATCATCATCTTCATCTTCTGTAGACGATTTTATCAATTCCTCTAACTCTTCGTTAGTTAATGTTTCTCTATGGCTCTCAGTTAATTCTTCAATTTCTTCCTCAAGGATGTCAACGAAGCCATCACCGCCCACTTGCCTGGCCAACTGAACAATGCATTTCTCTTCTTTCTCAGTGGTCGGGAAACCCATAAAATCATTCACACATTCTTTCCATAGGTTTCGCCAACATGCATTGACTGTTTCAGGCTTGATTGCATCCGTTGCCTGTTTAATATAAGTGATGCCATCAGCAATGTTGAAGGACTTCCAACACTCCATCACATTAAGATTGGGATCAGCATCCATAGCGCTATGTATCCGTGAGAATGTAAGTCTCTTGTACGTGGCCTTGAAACAGCGAATCATGCCTTGGTCGAGAGGTTGCAGGATGGAGGTGGTATTGGTGGGGAGAAAGACGACTTCAGTGTTGTTATGTGCAAACCTGAGAGCCTCAGGGTGGCCAGGAGCACTGTCTATGATCAGCAACACTTTAAAGTCAAGTCCTTTCTCTTCGAGGTACCGCTTGACCTCCAGAATGAAACACTTGTGGAACCAATCCAGAAATAATTCTGCCATCACCCAAGCCTTTTTATTTGATTGCCAGAACACAGGCAGGAGATTTTTGTTCTTGCCTTTTAGGGAACGGGGATTTGCAGCCCTGTAGAGCAAGCCCAGCTTTATTAAATGCCCAGCTACATTGCCACAAAACAATATGGTCACATGGTCTTTAGCTGTGAAGCCAGGGGCTTGTCTTTCTGATTTCGAAATGTAAGTGCAGTTGGACATTTTTTTCCAGAAGAGCCCAGTCTCGTCAGCATTAAAAACTTGTTCCGGAAGATAGCCCTTTTCTTCTTTGATTTCCTTTAATTGTTCGGGGTAGGCTTTTGCTGCCTCTTAATTGGCAGATGCAGCTTCACCAGTAGTCTGCATGTTTTTGAGGTTGAAGCAGTTCCTAAAACTGTTAAGTCAACCTTGGCTGGCTTTGAATTCCTTCTCATCAGAAGGCTGTCCCTCTTCGGTGGGAGGTTTGAACAGTGCGTAGAGGCTAAGAGCCTTTTCTCGCAACGTGTTGCCATCGATAGGCACACGTTTATGGTTCGTGTCTTCCAGCCATAAGTTTAATGCCTTTTCAGTCTTCACTAAAGTCTTATCATGCACCTGGCTCGTCACCTTAGCAGTTATTGGAGCACTTGATGCCACGGTTTGATGAATTTCTCTCTCTCGAATCTTGATGGCACGGATGCTAGATTTGTTGCGGCCATACTTACACGCCAAGTTGGAGACCGACATACCATCTCTCAAAAAGTCCAACACAGTCAGTTTTTCCTCCAGCGTTGGAACAGATCACAGTTTCTTCGGTTGAGCACCAGATGAAGTAGTTGGCTTGCGTTTAGGGGCCATGTTGTATGAAAAATACGTAACTTTAAACACTAGAATCACACTCAGTGCAGCAACATGCTTATACTATGAGAGGCACACAGGAACTGAGACCGACTGAACGAACAGCAGATTCATGTCTCCCATCTCACGCTCACTCCGGGGCATAAGCTCATTGAGAGGAATGGTGGGCAGAATCGCCCACACTATTTACATGTATCTTGTTATTTTTCTTTTTTTTTTTGCAGACTGCATATAGTTGAATTTGTGTAAGTTAAATGCGTGTATGATGCGACTCACCTCTAACTCTTTCTAGGATGGAAGATTTCTCTAAGTAAGGTATGCTGGAGGAGACCCCACTTGATTAACCTAGTGACAGAGGATGCGGAAAAAGCTAATGTATTCAATGGGTTTTTTTGCCTCTGTCTTCACGAACAAGGTAAACTCCCAGACTACTGTACTGGGCAGCACAGCATGGGGAGGAGGTGACCAGCCCTCTGTGGAGAAATAAGTGGTTCGGGACTATTTAGAAAAGCTGGACGAGCACAAGTCCATGGGACCAGATGCGCTGCATCCGAGAGTGCTAAAGGAGTTGGCGGATGTGATTGCATAGCCATTGGCCATTATCTTTGAAAACTCATGGTGATCGGGGGAGGTCCCGGATGCCTGGAAAAAGGCTAATGTAGTGCCCATCTTTAAAAAAGGGAAGAAGGAGGATCTGGAGAACTACAGGCCAGTCAACCTCACCTCAGTACCTGGAAAAATCATGGAGCAGGTCCTCAAGGAATCAATTCTGAAGCACTTAGAGGAGAGGAAAGTGATCAGGAATAGTCAGCATGGATTCACCAAGGGCAAGTCATGCCTGACTAATCTAATTGCCTTCTATGATGAGATAATTGGCTCTGTGGATGAGGGGAAAGCAGTCGACAAGTTGTTCCTTGACTTTAGCAAAGCTTTTGACACAGTCTCCACAGTATTCTTGAGAGCAAGTTAAAGAAGTATGGGCTGGATGAATGTACTATAAGGTGGATAGAAAGTTGGCTAGGTTGTCGGGCTCAACGGGTAGTGATCAATGTCTCCATGTCTAGTTGGCAGCCGGTATCAAGTGGAGTGCCCCAGGGATTGGACCTCGGGCCGGTTTTGTTGAATATCTTCATAAATGATCTGGAGGATGGTGTGGATTGCACCCTCAGCGAGTTTGCAGATGACACTAAACTGGGAGGAGATGTAGATACGCTGGAGGGTAGGGATAGGATACAGAGGGACCTAGAAAAATTAGAGGATTGGGCCAAAAGAAATCTGATGAGGTTCAACAAGGACAAGTGCAGAGTCCTGCACTTAGGATGGAAGAACCCCATGCACCGCTACAGACTAGGGACCGAATGGCTAGGCAGAAGTTCTGCAGAAAAGGACCTAGGGGTTACAGTGGACGAGAAGCTGGATATGAGTCAACAGTGTGCCCTTGTTGCCAAGAAGTCCAATGGCATTTTGGGATGTATATGTAGGGGCATTGCCAGCAGATTGAGGGACGTGATCGTTCCCCTCTATTGGGCATTGGTGAGACCTCATCTGGAGTACTGTGTCCAGTTTTGGGCCCCACACTACAAGAAGGGTGTGGAAAAATTGGAAAGCGTCCAGCGGAGGGCAACAAAAGTGATTAGGGGACTGGAACACATGACTTATGAGGAGAGGCTGAGGGAACTGGGATTGTTTAGTCTGCAGGAGAGAAGAATGAGGGGGGATTTGACAGCTGCTTTCAACTCCCTGAAAGGGGGTTCCAAAGAGGATGGATCTAGACTGTTTTCAGTGGTACCAGATGACAGAGCAAGGAGTAATGGTCTCAAGTTGCAGTGGGGGAGGTTTAGGTTGGATATTTGGAAAAACTTTTTCACTAGGAGAGTGCTGAAACACTGGAATGCGTTACCTAGGGAGGTGGTGGAATCTCCTTCCTTCGAAGTTTTTAAGGTCAGGCTTGACAAAGCCCTGGCTGGGATGCTTTAGTTGGGGATTGGTCCTGTTTTGAACAGGGGGTTGGACTAGATGACCTCCTGAGGTCCCTTACAACCCTGATATTCTATGATTCTATGATTGATGCAATAACAATTGGAAAACTTGAAAGATCGTAACAGAATCTAACCCTTAGGGTAGCCAGATGCCTGGTTTTCGACTGGAAAGTCTGGCCCAAAAGGCGACGTGATGGTGTCTGGTCAGATCAACTGACCGGATGTCCAAAGTTCAGTTACTAGAGGCGAGGAGGCGCCAGGTCATCACCCACTCCAGCCCCTACTCAGCCGGGGCCATCTCCTATCTTCGTCAGGCGGCTGCAGCTCCAAGCCCTGGCTCTGCAGGTGAATCCCTCCTGATCCAGGGATGGGGCTGGTGGTGGGAGGGGAAAAGCAGCGAGTGACAGGAGGTAGGGGGGAAAAGGAGTGGATGGGGGTCAGGGCCTCGGGGGAAGAGGCAGGGCAGGGGTGAAGCCTCGGGAGGAAGAGGCCGGGCAGGAGACCATCCGACATTTCTGCTGGAGGGTCTGTTTTCTAAATAGTACCCGGTTGGCAACCTTGGTTAAAAATTCTTATAAACCATATTTTGTGGAAAGTAAGAGCTATTAATATATATTTTGAAGATTTTTATTTGTACAGTCTGTTTGATCTCTTCCTGCTTCAGCCACTTTACTCAGTCTGACATCTGAAAAAAAAACCCATTGTAAAATGGGCACATTGGCAGGAAAATAAGACCTAATAATGGAGCAGATGCAAATGAAAAGCCTGCTTACAG
Organism: Lepidochelys olivacea; assembly: GCF_965140295.1. NCBI lineage: Eukaryota > Metazoa > Chordata > Testudines > Cheloniidae > Lepidochelys > Lepidochelys olivacea. The sequence continues at coordinate 133,767,652 of NC_140411.1, read as the reverse complement.
TTTGTTGAGTATCCATCAGAAACACTGGACACATTACAAACACCACTAATGCTCACATTCGTAATGCAAGTAATAAAGTAAAATAAAATAATAATAATAAAAAGCCATTGAAAATTCCTTGTGTATCCAGACTGAGTGCAATTATTCTATGCCACATAACTGAGTTTTAGTATTCAGTTGAACTCACTAATGCATGTACAATTTTTGTAACTAAGCTAAAAAAATAACCCTCAGTTCCAATACAGTTACTGTATAATAGAATGATGCTAATGCATCACAACAACTGAGATCTAAAAGGAAATTAACTTGAAGAAAGATTACAGTGGAAAAGGTTCTCTCTCTCTCTCTCTCTCTCTTTGGTGAAATAAAGTTTCTTTCAGAAAATTATCAAGAAGGGTTTAAAAAAGTGCATAATTGCAGCTGCCATTAAATTGATCAGATTTTTCTTTGTGTGTGCATGTCTGCCTTCTTCACTCATGTTCTAGAGAACTTTCACACCACGCTACAATTGATAAAGGGATTAGCTCTCTTACTGAAAATCCCTGACCCTGACAGTCAAACCGAAACCTTCTCCTAACTAGTCATCACAGTCTTTTGAAGCATATCTTTCTGTTTTGTTTTTGTTATTAATTTTATTTAGTAGCAAGGAAATATATATAGTCCTTTGGATTCACTAGCGTTGGTGCAGTGAGATGCATTGTGCCCGAGGAGGCATATGACTGTGACTCTTCTTTTGAGGTTTTGCTAGAATGGGGTGGGGATGCATACTCAGCTTAAGACCAGACGCTGTAGCATCCTCGCCAGTTGACATTTGTAGGAGGATGTGCGGAATCAGCAAATTCTCTGGCTACCCTGCTCACACATCCTTCCCAACTAGTACTACCGAGTTTGGGGGCTGTCCTGGCTTCATCCCTCCAGTGCAAAGAAAGCTGGGACTTCATGTCACTTCCAGCTTCCTCTGGCATACATTCCACAGTTGACATAAACCAATGAAAATCCAGGGTGTATGTGGGATCCAGCCATCAATGTGATCAATATATATAATACAGTATAACCTGACTTCTAGCTTTATTTATAACTACTGTACTATGAAAACACTTTAAGGGCAAAACTATGACTCTCTGTTTACAACTAAAATTAAATTCTGCTCATTTTCTTTTGAAAGCTAGGAAAATTGTTGACCTACTTTTTAGGTGGCAAGAAAAAGAGACACAGAGACAGCAAGCTGTTTTGTAATATATGATAAAAATGATTTTTCTTCACAAGGTCATAAACAGTTATTTGTATTCAAATGGTTTTGGCCTCACCTACTTGAGTGTCTCCTTTGATTTCTAAGATGTTGCTTTTGGAAGTGAATGGCCACAGATTGAGGGAGTATATGTGTTCTAATTCCTTTAAAAAAAAGCTTAGCATGTGTGTTTTTCTGCATCTTTGAAGGCTGATTTGTTGTTGTTGTTGCAGACTCATATTTTGAGGGGATCAGGCAAAGGCTTGGTTATGTGATCCTTCAGCCCTCGAGCCAAGATGAATGTAACAGTACAGCATTTATGAGACCTATGGGTGTGCTCAAATAAGCAGGTTTTCAGACTCAATTAAATGATGACTTGCTGTGCAGGAGAGGGAGGCAGAGGATCAGAGCTGAGCCTGAGTCCCTCAGCTGCTGATATAGCCAGGGTGGGGTCCCTGCCAAAGAGAGACAGCAGTTTGTCATTTAATGCCTTCCACTTCAGTTTTACCTAATCAATGGAAAACTGAGGCTGGAGCACAAAGGCTACTCTCTCCAATTTCCCTCTGGGTTATTTAATACTGTGCAGAGCTTCAGCTTCTTAACTGACAATTTCATCACCTTTCCTTATCTCACTCCCACATCCCCCCTTAGTTACCTAAGAAAAACACAAAGAAAATATACATGTAAGCGGGGGAATAGTTCCACTATTGTGAGGAACTTTCCTGGCTCCTACACTACCCTGGTGAAGTGGGCTAGCGAAAGGATCTGAGTCCTCGCTCCCACTTCCTTTACCCAGTGGCCTCCCTGCCCTTGAGGACTCCTTCTCCCATATGGCTCCCTTCAGAGTCTTTATCTTTCAGGATGAAGATGCATTTCCCTGGCAGTGTCTGGCCCATGTAGTCTATGTCTGCTTCGAGGCATCCCACCACTGGGATTGCCAGTCCATTAACTGCTGTTAGACGTACAAACTGTGTGCTGTGCATGGTCAGCTCCTCGTCTTTCAAATATTTTTGAAAATGCGACTCAGTAATGGTGGTGACTTCTGAGCCAGTATCTAACAAACATCTGGTCTTCACCGCTGCTATATATAGTTCAGCAGTTAGACAGTTTCCAAATGCTCGCTTACAGAAGTCACTAGATATGCTGACACTGCCCACATTCCTTTCAACACTGTATGCAGAGTGATTTTCCACCAAGGAGAAAAGGAGTACTAGTGGCACCTTAGAGACTAACCAATTTATTTGAGCATAAGCTTTCATGAGCTACAGCTCACTTCATCGGATGTAGCTCATGAAAGCTTATACTCAAATAAATTGGTTAGCCTCTAATGTGCCACTAGTACTCCTTTTCTTTTTGCGAATACAGACTAACAAGGCTGCTACTCTGAAACCTTTCCACCAAGGAGAGGCCTAGGAATCCTTCTGCCACTGCTTGGCCTTGTACTGTAGATGGACCACTTGCTCCTGGTGCCTCATTGGTTTTCAGTGGGTGGGACTCTGTTCTCCTTCTCAATGGACATTCCTGGCTAGTATGCCCTGGCTTTTCACAAGTGTAACAGATGTACCTTCCCAACTTATCCTTTAGTGGGGCTCTTCAGGATTCCGGTGCTCTTGGATACTTTGACATACTAATGGGATTTTTTTCTTTCATTAACTCAGTCATCACTTTTATCTTCTCCTCCTGTTGGACAGCCAGTTTTTGGACAGCCTCACTTAAACTTTCCAGTGTTAACTGTGTTTGGGGCAGAGCCTTTTCTCCAGCAGCTGTATTCACTAGGTCCCCACTTTGTGTACGGGGGTTAGGCTTGGCTGTCTCTGTCACAGGAACTTCCTCTTCTTCTGACCACATAATGGCAGCCTGCATGAGTTCATGAAACTTCTTATTGGGCTCTTCCTTAAACCTCCTTTTTATTTCGCAGTGGAGGGAATCATCCTGAAGCCCCAGCACTAACTGCTCCTTCAGAACTGTATCTGGGTCTGGAACTCGTTGAGGGTCTCGCCGCTCCACTTTGCTCATCCTCTCCTGGAGGTCATATGCATATGCCTGGATAGTTTCACCGGGCTCCTGCTTTTGCTCAAAGAACTCCTTTAGTCGGGTTCCAATAGGTACCTTATCTCCATACACTTCCAGGAGGAGTTCAAATACCTTTTCCACATCTTTTTGTCTGCCACTGCCATGAATTTTACTGTGGCCTCGGCCTGGCCCTTGAGGTGCTCCTCTACGAAGTCTACACAATCTTCTTCAGGTACTCTTAGCACACGCAGAGCCGCCTTCACAGATTTGACCCACTCCTCTACCATAATGTCTCCTGGTCTAGTCGGGAAGCCACCAAACTCCGTGACCTTCCGCTCCTATGGGACATCAATAGTAGGGGGTTTCTTAGCTTCTGCTGCCTGTTGGTCTATTACCTCCTTAGCCAGTGATAAGGCTTCTCTCTGTTCTGTTCTAGCTTGTTGTAATGCCTCAGCTTGATCTGACAATCTGCGCTGAAGTTCAGAAAACTGGGCCCGTAGTTCCTCAGTTCCAGCCATGGCAGGGTTCTTGACTAGGCCTGGACAGTGCTACCAGAACTCAACCAGTAAACCAATGGGGTGGACCCTGTGGATAGGATCCTGTTCGTGCTGCCAATTATGTAAGCGGGGGAATAGTCCCGCTATTGTGGGGAACTTTCCTGGCTTCTGCACTACTCCGGTGAAGTGGGCTAGCGAAAGGATCTGAGTCCTCGCTCCCACTTCCTTTACCCAGTGGCCTCCCTGTCCTTGAGGACTCCCCTTCCACTTTCCTGTCTGGCGGAGTCCTCATAACCCCAACAAGGCTGGGCCCAGGATTCCTGGGGGGCTTGACCCCCAACCCTGCTGTGGTCACCTAGGACAGGGGCTAGGGTGTCCCCACTCTGGGATATTCTCTCTGCACTAGGTACTTCTCTGACCCACTGACCATTACATACAAGTTAAAGCAAATGCAAGTTATATATCCTATTGTACTGGTGCTGTTATTTAATCAACAATTAATTTTAAAAAGAATAAGGAAAAATGGGAAAGGTTAAAGGAAACACATCAACCTACACTTGCTCTGGTAGGACCCCTCTACCCAGTGTCACCCCCGCCCTGTCGGGGTTACAGTTCAAGCCTGGCCTGCAGAGCCTCTTGGCTGAGGCGTCTCCCTGTGCTGGGCCCGCTGCCCAGGGTCCCCCTCGCTCTCCCCAGCTGCTCACCGCACCCGGCTCTGGATTGCTCCAGCCCCAGCTCCACCACTCTGTCTCAGCACTGCTGCTGCTGCCGCTCTGTCTCCAGCTTCCTGGGCTGCTTCCTTGGCCCCCTCTGCCTCTGGTTGCTACAGCTCTGCTCCCAGGACAGGTCTGCTCTGCAGGCTTCTGTGACTCTGTTCCCAGCCCTGACCTGCTTTCTGGGCTGCTTTCCTGGCCCCTCTGGCTCTGGTTGCTGCAGCTCTGCTCCCAGGGCACGTCTGCTCTCTCTGGACTGTGCCTCTGGCTTTGGGGCTGCAGCTCTGCTCGCAGGACAGGGTCTGCTCTCTCTGGGCTGCTTTTCTGGCCCCTCTGGATCTGGCATAGCTCTGCTCCCCAGCTTAGCTTGGGCCCCTGCTTTCTCCTTAGCTCAGCCCCACTCTGTCTGACCCAGGCAAATCCAGCTCACACGGAGGACGGGACCTCTCTGGCCTCCTGATTAGCCTGCCCGCCCTGTTATTCAGGCTGATCAGGAGCATTGGCCTCTCCCCATTGTTCCTGGGGGCTGTCAGTCTCAGGGTCCTGATTCCCCATCGACCCTTCCCCCTTTTTAGTACTGGGAGCTAGCAACTAAAACACCCCCACTGAATGTTAGTAAGGGGGCAACAGTCCCCTTACATACACATGAAAAATAATTTAACTAAATGGCCCTCAACCCAGGGGGCTGAGATGTTCAAAACAGACGAGCAAGATTATGCAGCTATGCAATAGGAATACCATAGCAGGGGCTCAAGGGAATTACATCAGCTTTTTTTTTTTAAGGAGGACGAAAAATCCTGACGAGGGTTACGAGCTGTCTGGGTCTAATCTGCATGGTCCTCACTGATGTCAAAGCATCCTGAATGAAATAACAGGGGGAATGTACAGGGCTGTTGTAACCCACTGTTTTGGTGCTGAGAAAATCCCAGGCACATACTTTCATATTAAACCCTATAGAACTGAAAGGAAGATTTGAAGCACAGGTTCTTTCTAAATAATCCTGTTTAAATGTAATCTATTTCACCTTCATGCCCTCTTTGTCTGTCTCTCTCACTCATGACTTGGCAATGCCTTTCATGTCTCTTTGTATGCCTCCCTCCTCCAGTGCTCTGAGATACCTTATTCTCCTGCAAATCCCTCCTCAGAATCTACTTCTTCTGCCTGCCTGCCCTCACTAATCTCTACTTGGTTGCTGCTCTTTGCCACTTTTCTCCTTAGACCACAAAATAGAATAGCATTTCAGGGAGAAAAAATACCAAACTCCCCTCCCCTCAAGATGTTCAACATTACAAGATAATGCAGCTGATTGCAAATCAAATTAAGAACCACATTGAGTCAACTCTGGCAGCAGATATGTCTTGGAAGGGGTTGGGACCATGCTTCCCAGGGACTGACAGAATGAAGGTCAATCTGCCCAGTCCCCAGCGAGACTTCAGGGAGGAACTGTACCTCAGTAAGGCTCAATCTCTCTTGGTTCTTTGCTTGATGTAGCCACAGTCTAGTCCAAAGAACAAAATAACTTTTTCACCTCTCCCATCCTGCACTGACAACACCTTGCTTCCCTTTGTGTGGCTGATGTTGTCATTTGTTTTCACACCAATTGGAGTGCAAGCACTTCAGGGTGGGGGGGCTCTTGTTTGACTTTATATCTATATAGCACCGTGCACACATAGGGCTCTAAGTAATAATCATAACTAAGACTACGATTTAGTCAAGGGTATTTTTAGTAAAAGTCATGGACATGTCACAGGCAATAAACAAAAATTCATGGCCCGTAACCTGTCCATGACCATTACTATAAATACCCCTAACTTAATCTTAGCTGGGGAGTCCCGAGGGGGCTGCTGCTCTGGAGTGCCTTGGGGCGCTGCTGCTCTGTGGGGCCTGACGCCAGCCTCACCGTCCACTGCTTGGACCATCTGCGTGGCCAGTGGCACTAGTCACTGCTTGGGTGCCCCCTGCTCTGACCATCCCCAGGGCTGCTGCCCAGGTGGTCCCTGGGGCCAACTGCCAAGAGCCACTGAGCAGCGGGTGCTCTGGCCACCCCCTGGGCCATTCACTGGCCACTGCTCGGGCGGTCCCCAGGGCCAGCTGTCCGGGGCCGCATGGGTAGTAGCTGGTGCTGCTGGCCCCGAGTCTGCTCCAGCAGCGTCCAGCGTGGCTGTCTCAGGGGCTGCCTAAGCAGTGACTGAGAAGCATGACTTCCGTGACCTCCGTGACAGACACGCAGCCTTCATCATAACAGTAACCAGTGTGATGGTTCTGACATGCACACAAAGTAAAGTAACTGAGAAGGAAATTGGTAAGCAGCCAACAGCAGAACCACATTGATCTGGAGAGAAAATTTAATTAAGCCCTAGAAAAGAGGTTGATTTTACAAAAATGGAAATTGGCAAATAAGTTATATCTTGGAAGATGGCAGAGTGAACAAATCTAAAATGTCACTTTCAGTTGTATCTTAATGAAAAAAGTTGGTCATAAAGAGAAAAATAAGGTCTTTAATCTTAGAGTATGTCTTCAACGGAGCTGAAAGATGTAAATTCCAGGTCCAGGAGGCATATCCATGCTGGCTCTAATCAAGTTAGCGTGCTAAAAATAGAAGTGTGGCCACAGCAGCATGAGTGATGGGAGAGGCTAGCCATCCTGAATACATGCCTATAGTCTCAGATGGGACAGCAATCAGGGCAGCTAGCCCCTCCTGCTTCCATGTTCTATTTTAGTGCTTGATCAGAGATGGTGTCCTCACAGTGGAATTTATAGAGCTGGGGGCAGTGCAGACATACCCTTAGTTATATTTTGAGCTTGATCCTGTTCAGAGCTTACTCGTCTCATTGACTAGCTTTGTGAGTGGAGGGCTGGCAGAATCAGACCATGTGTGGTGAATGATTAATCCTACAGTAGTTGTGTACTTTGTGGTAATAGTGTAATAACTTAATACTTCACATGGATATAGCTTTTCAGTAGATCAGTAGATCTCAAGGGCCCAGATTCTCAAAGGGATTTAAGTGCCTAACTCCCTTCCACCCTATTTCCCTTTCCCCTCCCTGAAAAACAATACATTCATCTTTTAAAGCAGAAAGTATTTTTAATTATTAGTATTTGTATTGTGGTAGTGCAGAGGCTCCTTATGTTATATAATAAAATCTAGCTCTTATATGGCATATTTCCTCAGTCAGTATCATTATCTCCATTTTTCAAATAGGGAAACTGAGGCACGGGGTGTGACTTACCTAAGGTCATCCAAAGGGCCACTGGCAGAATTGGAAATAGATCCCCAGCTCTAAGATTCTGGTCTGTACCAGAATTCAAAACCTGAAATTGATAGGGGGCACCAAAGATATTTTTAAGTCACTCTTGCACCCAACCCACCCTGCACTGCGCCAGGGACTGGAGAAACCTCTCACATAATTTAGACAGCTGTGGGGGCCTAAGTAGCCTCCCTCAGTAAGGTTGAGGCTTTGCCCCTGACACAACCCACCTACCCCCAGCCCTGTTCCTGGACCTTCCCTATGCCCCTAATTGCTAGGGGATTCTCAGAAGGCAGCCTTACAACTGTCCTCCAAAATGCCTGCATCATTGGAATCCTCCCCCAGCCACAACAAGGGCTTTTAGAGTCCTTTAATACTTCTCAAGATTTTTTATCTGACATAAAAAGACCTGAGGAATAGGGCTGCCAGCTGTCCAGTTTTCAACCAGAATGCCCAGTCGTAAAGGGACCTGGCGGCTCCGATCGGCACTACCAACCGGGCCATTAAAAGTCTGCTCAGCGGAAGTGGGAGCCCGGGGTTAAGGCAGGCTCCTTGCCTGTCCTGGCTTCATGCAGCTCCCGGAAACGGCTACCAGGTTCTTGTGGCCCCTAGGCGCATAGGCGGCCAAGGAGGCTCCGCGAGAAGCTCCCTTCCCAAGAGCCAGCTCCGCAGCTCTCATTGGTCAGGAACTGCAACCAATGGGAGCTGCTGGGGCGGTGCCTGCAGGTGCAAGGGCAGCATGCCGAGCCTCTCTGGCTGCCCATGTGCCTAGGGGCCGCTGGGACGTGGCGGCCACTTCCTGGGAGCTGTGGTAAGTACAGCCGGGACCCCATCCCCCAACCTCCTGCCCCATCCCAAGCCCCTTCCTGCACCCCAAATCCCTCATCCCCAGCCCTGCCCCAGAGCTCAAACTCCCAGCCAGAGCACTTACCCTCCTCTCACACCCCAACCCCCATCCCAGCTTGGTGAAAATGAGTGAGGGTGGGGTAAAGCGAGTGATGGAGGGAGGGGAGATGGAATGAGGGGGGGTGGGGCCCCAGAGAAGGGGTGGGACAGGGCTGCAGGGGAGGGGCGGGGCAGAGGGTGGGGCAGGGGTGTTTGGTTTTGAGTGAATAGAAAGCTGGCAACCTTACTGAGGAATGGAGAGAGGATGTAGTTGAGAGTCCCTTTTTTGAAGGCCTTATAATTTAATTACTGGCAATCACAAATTAAGCATTTATTTATCTTTATTTTTTCCATGCATGGGGTAAAAACTGCCGTAACAATTTATTTAGTAATGTCACTATGTCAGTAGTTATCTGTGTGTCACTGCCCATAGGTGGGTCAGCATGCAATGCAGGGGAGGGGAGGGGAAAAAGCAGCAAAAGAGAAAAAAGGGTAAGAATTGGCATAAAAGGAAGCACTTATACCCAATGTGAAGGGCCAAATTCTGCTTTCAGATACACTATTGCAAAAAAGCAGAGATTCATAAATATTAATCCAAATAATTTGAAATACCACAAAAGACTTTCACTCTCAACTAGCTAGGCATGGGCAGTTCCAGCCTCCACAACTGGAACTACCTGCCCCCCCCCTCCCCACACAGTTGCACTGTGGGCAACATTACTACAATCAGGAACTGTTGGACAATTTTTAACTTTGGTTTTGTAATGGAAAGTTCCTTCCCAGATGACTGTGGTCCAGACAGGCTCTTCCCTATTCACTCCTCCTATGGCCCTGCCTTACTTTTTCCTTCTCAGACAATAGTAGGGAAGGTGAGTACCCCTTCAAGAGATTATGCCAACAAAACTATATTAGATTAGATTAGCTGTTATCACCATCCTTCCATGTGTGGGCCTGAATTTTTCTATCCAGGCAAGAGAGTAGCCCCATACTGTGACCTCAACTTGTAGTTTCCTGCACTGGGGATGAGGCCTTCAGACCTTCTAGCTGGTCAAAATATTTCCATTCCGTGTGGCATAAACTTTGTTTTTCCACATCGAACATGCAAGACACTTAACAAAAAACATAAAAGGTTCTGGTGGCTAATGCAAAGGAATTAGTATTCTCCATCTGTGTTTGAAATCCTCCTAAAAAGTCACACTATTCATAATGTAATCTTTCCTGTCAGCTTTCTCGAGCTGGTTGTTTTTAAGAAAGCTTCATCTTTCAACTGCTGGTTGCTACCTTAGATGGTTAAAGAGGGGATTTCCTCTGTACATCTAGGTCTGTGAATGTCATTCTTTTTTCTACCTATTTTAAATGTTTGGTCAGACCAGCAATTTGTGTATTGTCTTAGAAGAGAGATAGAAAGAGGTTTTGTTTTTTTATTTTAGTCAATAGATTCATTTTCTAATGTAGAATGAGTTTTGAATAAAATGCTGAGCTAAACTGCACAGAAAGAACATGCCTGGGTCTAAGCAGCTAATCAGAACTACCAGTACATACCAGACACAGCAAAGATTACTAAACGCTGCTTTTGTGGCACACCTGTGTTCTTCCACATATCTGAAAGTCAGGAAATAAGATAGAAGCCAGAAAGTAAAACAGAAATATTACCCTGTTTATATTTTATTATGGTCATAATGATGTAATTCAATATAACTTTAATCACAGTAATAGTCAGTATAATAAAACAAAGCACATGACAGAGTTGAGATATTGCTTCAACTCCCCTATTAATAACTCTGGAAGCCCCATGGAGCCTTATGTTTAGCTGATAGACTATAAGAATAGCAGAATCGTGCAGAAGGTCTAACACAAACTATGTTTAGTAACTCTTGCAGTCTTTGGTTTTTCTCCTCATCATCTAGATTTCCTGCCGGCATTGTTTCTTATTTTCCCGCTGACAGCCCAAGTGTAGCCAGTTGCACTTTAAGTTAAAGTACCATATATAAATGTCATAATTAGTCATGCAACGACCACCACCACAAACAGCAATGTGCTTAAATGAAGAATGAAGAAGCATTTTGGCAAATACAAGTAACAAATGTCTAGCATAACTATGATAACTGTTATAACATACATATTCCATCAAAAAACCATAAAAGAACATTCAACCATGTTAAACTGCACTCAAATCTCGCCCCTTCCCCATGTCATTACAGTTAACATAGAACCCATCATGGATTTTGTACGTTTACCTTGCAATTGTTTACACTGAATTTGATCTGCCATTGTATCTGTTCCCCAGTTGCCTAGATTAGTTGTGCTTGCTTGAAAAGCCATATCATAGTCAAAGAGGGCTGGAGTTTGCCTTGCTTTCTGTCATCTTTTACATCATCCTGAGGGCCTCCTGTGAGATTTCTGTCTTTTTAAAGATAAAGGATTTAGGTTTTAATTAAAGCCTTTTTCCAACTGGAGCTGAGGAACTGAGCTCATGTAATCAATGGATTCTCCCCCTTTCCTGAATGGAGAGCAGTAATGGGTTATCTGATTTAGGTTGTGTAGTACTACCAGATATATCCCAAAACTAGGCCCTCTGAACACTTTAGAGTTTTGGAGGGAGAGGTGAAGCATCCCATTCAAATATCTCAACCCAAACTACATTGATATGGTAGGATTGGGGCCTGAGTTCCATGCAGCTAGGCTAGTATTGGCTCTAATGGTGATCCATCTGGTCAGAGCTCCTGTAGGATGGGTTGGACTGTTCTCATGCTGTCTATCCTCACTGAAGAAAAAGCCTGTACAACTTTAAGCAGATATCAAAAAATGTAATTTTAAAAAGCTACCCATTGTCCTTACTAGAGTACTTTTGTGGGGAAAAAAGGAACTATTTGATAACTAGCCTGTAGTGGTTTCACAACCCAGTCCTTGTAATATCATCATCATTTCCATGTTTCTGTCAGGCTAAACATTTCAGTTTTCCTTTGCCTAAAATTTCTCAATTCCTCCTACCCCCAATCATAGCACACAAACAACCACTCCCCCTCAAAAAATCCCTCTCCCAAAACCTGAGGTTTCATGCTTTTGTGAAAGTGTCAAAAAGATTTTATTATTTTTATTCTCTGAAATTTCTCTTTCAGATCTAATTGTGTGATTATTGCCACCAACAAAGGATTGTGGCAGCGTGAAAAGAATGAAGCAAGAGGGGGAGAGAAAGAAGAGGAGGTGGCTGATTATCAGTGTGAATACACACATACATCAGCAGTCAGCAGCTATGAGAAAAGAAAAATAGAAAGAGCACGCGGCTATGTTTTTAACATTTCCTTATGCATAATGAAGCTCTTAAAGAATTAACCTATTTGGCAATTTTGGGCCACAAAAATCTTTTTGTTACACTTGTAGAAAATTTGTATTTTGAATGGAGTAAACTTTTATGCATAGTGCTGATATTAATAGGTAGATTAGATAAGGATGGTTTTTAATGTACATTTGTACAGCACTCAGCATGATGGGATGCTATAGGGCATGCCTAACCTACCCTGTATTACCCCTTGATGAGTTAGTGGAGTGTTGTACAAGCTTCCTGCCCAGGAAGCCAAAAATTTCACTTCAGGTAATCTTGACACTTGACTCAATAATACCCTCATTTGGGTATGTTTGTTACAAACCCACATACAAAAAGGGCCATAACAAAGAATTCCCAAATAAGCAAAAGGTGCTTCTAGCTTTCAGGGTTCCTCTGAAGCCTGCCCTCTAAGCCATTCCCAGGCCTCTCAGGGTTCTCGCTCAGTCTTTGTGTCTCTCCTTATGGCAGAGTCCCAGCTCTCCTCCTGGAGCTTGGAGAGTTCAAACAATTATTATCCCTTTCCTTGCCAGGAGTCCTCAGTTCTCTTCCTGGAGCTGGGTTGAAATTTATCTCCTTCAGCTGGTCCCATTTAGTCCTCAGATTCAGAGGGTTTGGCAGCCCTCTTCTGAGGGTGCCTGTTAACTCAGAGCCCTGGAAGAGTCTTCTTATTCCCTTTAGTATCTGCAGATAGCTACTCTACTGTGAACACGGAGGCAATCATTTATGGTGGCCCCTTCTCCCATCTCATTCCTCATTGGCTGGTTGAGACAGGAGCCCTGCCTCACCCTGTCTGCAAGGCTCCAGGTTGCAGATCCTTAAAGATACCAATACCGGGATTCCTTCTAAATACTACTTCCTTCTAAATACTACTTCTTCTTGGGACCTTTTTCCTCTCTCCACATATCTTCTCAGGCTTTGTGTAGCAGAGCACCCCAGATTCTTAAAGGGCCATGCCGTGTGATGGGGAGGACTGACCAGTAGGTTGTATTGCCCTTAAAGGGAAGAGTACCCCATCACAGGGGGGTTGGTCCTGATTGGGTTCAGGGGGCACTACTCTAATGCAAATTATAAATAGACTAACTTTATATTGAAATGGATTAGATTTGTCACTTTTCTTCTGGATTGTCTCCATCATATAACAAGGAATTCTAGAGGGTTATTGTCTAGGTTATAGCCTACTGTACTGGTGCTGTATTTTCTTACAACACGATATCTGATTCTTCAGCTTACTCTCATACACTAGCATATGCAAAGACCTGATACAAAATAGCAGGTGATAAGGAAGATGCAGGCTATGGCTATGCTAGACTTCTCCCCTTAAAGTTCCCTGCCATTGCTACTAGTGATGCAGCTTCACCAATGGCAGTGAAGCGGCCGGTGTAGGCCAGCCATTTGGCATTTTTATCACTGTGTGGTCTAGACATGCAGCCTGTCTGTGTTGGTACACACATCACTGGTACCACAGGTGTAATATCACGGGTGGTAACAATGGTGAAAACATTTTAAAAGAAAGCTGGTGTGGCATAGTCTCAGTTGTATACAACTGTGGTGTACAACCTTTTCAGTTTGGGGGAGGAGGGCGGGTAAACATATTTCCAAAGGATCAAGGCTCCACAATCCACCCGTTGGGACAGATTCTCTGCCCTGTTCTGCACTTTTGCACTGCTTGGGTGCTTCAATGGAAGAGGAAGCCAACCACAAATCTCCTACTGATGATTCCTCCTGTATGGGGTAGTCCTTGGTGGGTGTGTAGCCAGAATAGTCAGCAGAAGGAATGTTGGTGGCAAAGAGGGGGAATAGATGGAACATGGTCCTCCTTTCCCCCCTTCTCCTTGTCTGTCATGGATGACTGTGGCCCGGGAGAGAGCCGTTCTTTGATAGGTGTCCCCTGGGCTCATTCAAATCTAGTCAAGTGCCTATCCTACTTTTCCTGGGGCTCCCACCTCCGGGCAATGAAACAGGCAATAGAGCAGCCACAGCTACCATCTCCTCCTTGGGATGCCACAGGTGACCACTAAGGGGGGTGCTGTAGCAGGAACATGACAGCAAGCCATCAGAGCTGCTTCTGAGATTTGCATTATGTTGTCTACAATTGTGCTAGCTGCAAATATGATAGTAGCCGTATTGGTTAATTATCAAGCTGTAAAAAAGACCTATCAGAGAAGTGGTGTTTGTCTATTGTGAGGAAGCCAAGAAAGGACAACTAGCAACCATGATAAATATTTTGCCCAGTTAATGCTGGTAACTATAGTTGAAACAGTTGTAGTTCTTTGTAGCCAGCTTAGGGTTCATTGGGTTTGGTGTCTTCTGCTAACCTGGAGAACTCCATAATAACAGTAGAGAGCTTTTCTACATAGCTTTTCATCAGTAGATCTCAAAGTACTTTACAAAAGAGGTCAGTATAATAATTCCTGTTTTACAGATGGGGAAATTGAGGTACAGAGAGGTGAAGTGAGTTGCCCAAGTCACCCACCAAAGCAGTGGCAGAGTCTGAAACTGAAATCAATTCTTCCAAGTCCCTGTCTGATATCTTATTTACTATGCCACGATGTCTCCCAGTGTTTGTTTACTGTGAGTGAGGCCAGAATGAGCTGCCCTTATTCCAGTGGATCTCTAATATATTACTTTATGCTTTGAGTTGCAAGGTTTTACCAAATATACAGTATGTATAAATATATATATATTTGTGTATTTTTGTAGCCATATATTGCAAACATCTGATCGTTGCAGCAGTATTAATAAAAACATAATTAAAATATTAGGCCAAATTGTGCCCTCAGATGTGTGTGCAGAGCTCTTATTGGGAGTCAATGTGAGTTGTGTGTATCTCAGGGTAGAATCTGGCCTACTGTATTTAAAAATATTATATACACTTAATATTGTTTTGTTAGCCTTTACTTCCCTCTCCTTTCTAGTTTGTCACACTTAGAAACAAAACAAGTGACTATATGGTGCTGCAGTGGAAAGATATGACGATATTTTTTAATATGCAACCCCCTATGCAACAATGAGAACGCTATAGTCCAATACTCTACTGAATAGAGACATGACAGACAGGAGGCATATTATCATGGCAACAGAAAACATGTACACTATGCAAAATACAGTGCAAAATAATAGACATAAAGAATTCTCTGTTTTATTTCTTCCCAGTCATGGCTGAACTTCACTCCTCCTGACTACTGAACTTTCTAACCCTTGTCCTTTCTACTGTCACTCATTCTTTAACTCAAGTTAAAGAACCTCTTAGTTCTTTAACTTTCTTCCATAACTAATGTCTTCTCTTTCCTTATTGCATAATTGCCAGCACTCTTCCCAAGCACCATTGACATGCTCTTTCCACATATCTTTCATTGCCTGGTGAGGCTGGAGAAAACATTGCATGGGGGAAGAGGAGCACACTAACATTGATTTGTTTAGGTCCTGCCCAACGTTCAAAGGCTTTGGGTTTTTAGATGCTCCCTGCTGCAAATGGAGCAATTTCTTGGCATATTCCCTCCTTTATTAATAGTAGCAAGGAGGCTGGGATGGTGCCTCCTGTAATGCCAGAGGTCCATTGCAAAGGCAGCAGTTGAAATATATTATGCTTACTATTTCTTGGCATCTCCTGGACCGCTTTCCTATTCCATTCCATCATTAAATATGTGCCATTAGGGAAGTCTGTTACTATGACATATGGCAGCATTCCTAGCTGTTTGAGCTGATTATAGAAGTCAGATTTTGGAGGTGCTGAAAGTACTGTTCTTCATTTCTACTCAGTGGTTATAAATATTATAGCTAAATAGCTTGTCAGACTGAGTACAGTTCTGCTGCACATCCTCCACACAGCTGTACTGTGGAGTAGAGCAATTTTGCAATCAAAAACAGTTTATGTAGAGCAGAGGTCAGAGCTGTAAGCAAATCCACAATGTAACAGGGATCTACTTATCACTGGGTGTCATGAATTATTTTATACTCCTTCTTGGAGATTGGTGCAATGTATTGTTGAACAGTACAGCATATCTAAACAAAATGGCCTTAGTTGGCAACCATTTATTCCAGGTCAGAAGGGAAACAATAAGAAGATGCTAGGAAGGAGGGGAGATGTCCCTCCATACACAAATGAAACCCTGTGGGACATGATTTAGAACAAGTTAATTATATGAAGTTTCTGGGCCAGCTCCTCAGAGGGGGGAGCAGAGGGGAGGGCAGGGGGGAAATCAGTCTAACTTCAGGTTTCAGAGTAGCAGCTGTGTTAGTCTGTATTCGCAAAAAGAAAAGGAGGACTTGTAGCACCTTAGAGACTAACAGATTTATTTGAGCATAAGCTTTCGTGAGCTGCATCCGATGAAGTGAGCTGTAGCTCACGAAAGCTTATGCTCAAATAAATCTGTTAGTCTCTAAGGTGCCACAAGTACTCCTTTTCTTTTAGTCTAGCTTCAGTGATTTCAGTAGAATACTGCTGATTTACACCAGCTGAGGATCTGATCTCCTATCAGAGATGAACTTGAACTAAAACCTCAGATCCAAAACCCTCCTATTTTTGGGTGAGTTCAAAATTCAGCGATCTAGAACAGAATTTGATAATTAGCTACTAATGGGCTAAATCATAATATCAGAACTGAACAATCCTGGTTTTGGGGTGTTCAAAATCTAGATCTGAATATTGTGGCTTCATACCTGCCTTAGGCCAAGTCTGCACTAAAAAATTAGGTCGAAGGAAGCCTGTTAATGTATGTGTCTACACTACTGGGTCCTTTACACCCATCTAAGTCTCCTCTTATGACGACTTCTGTAATCCACCTCTGCGAGAGGCGCGGTGCTTAATTCGATTTTCATGGGTCAACTGTGAGGTAGTGCAGATGTCGCATTGTGTAATTTGACTAAATTGGCCTCCAGGTGGTGTCCCACAATGCTCATCTGTGACTGCTCTGGAGATCATTCTCAATTCGCTGCACTGCAGCCAGGTACACAGGAAAAAGCCCATGCTAAAGCCCCAGGAATTTATGATTTCCCATTTCCTGTTTGATCAGCACTGGGAGCATGCCAGCTTGACCACAGCTGATCATGGAGACTACATGCCCAAAATGCGCTCCAGCCTGGTCTGCACAGGAGATGGTGGATCTCCTCGCTGTGTGGGGAGAAGGTTCTGTGCAGGCAGAGCTCCGATCCAGCAGAAGAAACGATGACATCTATGCAAAGTTCGCTCGTGGAATGGGGGAGAAGGGCTACACGAGGGACACACAGCAGTGCCGTGTGAAAATGAAAGAACTTCGCCAAGCGTAGCAGAAGGCAAGGGACGAAAACAGTCGTTCTGGTGCTGAACCCCACACATGCCAGTTCTACAACAAGCTGCATGCGATTCTTGGGGCACCAGCACCCCCACAAGCAACGTGGACACCTCACAGGTATGTGAGTCTAGGGACAACAAGGAGGATGATATGGTGGGTGAAGAAGAGGAGGAGGAGGAGAATGGGAGACAGGCGAGCGGTGGATCCATTCTCCCCGAGAGCCAGGAAATATTTTTAACCTTGGTGCCCTGTGGGTCACAGGACATCATGATGGCCGACCGTGATGCTGGGGAAGGCACCTCTGGTGAGTATACAGTTAGAATCAAAGCCCAGTTAAACCTTAGTGGGCGCGCACGTTTCGTGATATTGCATGTTTGCTGGGAAGAAAAAGTGAGGTGCTGTGGCTCTCTGCTTACAAGAGGCCACTCCAGCTACGCAGAGGCTGGCACCCGGAAAAGAATGATTAAGTGGACTGGGTTAGCTCAGGAATTCTCCATGCATTTCTCTAGGAAACTTTCATGGAGGTACTCTGCAATCCTTTGGAGAAGGTTTCTGGGCAGGGCAGTGTTATTTCTTCCACCATGGTAGGACACTTTCCCACGCAACTCCTGAATTAATTCTGCTGGCATCATTGAGGTACACAGCATAGCAGTATAAGGACTGGGTCTATACCCAGACACTTGCAGCATCTCCTTCCTTTCCGGCTCTGTTACCCTCAGGAAACTGATATCACATAGGGTCGGGTAGGGGAAACAGGGGAAGTTCTCATTAAAAGTTCTCTTAAAAGGAAAAAAAGGGCATGTAGACCCACCCCACCCCTGACATTCCAGATCGACAAACCACGTGGCTGCTAATGTGCTCAGCATGGGTCGGCAAGTAGTTTAAAGTGGCTGATAGGGGACAGGAGTCCCACATGTGAGATTCTGCAATTTGGGAGTGGAAATGTTCCCACCTGCCCCCCCCCCCCCCGTTTGTAAACAGCTTCCCGTGGAGCTATGGGGAAGGGCCATTGTTCAACTAGCTCCCTCTGCCTCCGACTTGAGCCTGCCATAAACGTCATTGAAAGTGTGGTCACCAATGACCTGCGGGGGGCCTACTCACCATGGCTGGAGCAGCAAAACAGCACAGTGAACGGTTACGGATTCTGATTATGTTATGGCTTGCACCCAATGTAATACGTTTTTTTTTTTAAAAATGAAAACGGCCTTGCTATGGAAACATTTTATTCAGGTACAATGGCTCTTTTATTTTTTCTCATGACTAACAGCTGGAAATGTGTCCTCCAGCGTGTCATCAACACCTGAAAGCAGACTTTTGCTGATTAGAAGGAAGAGAAAGAGAACGCGGGTGGATACGTTCACCGAGATAATGAACGCCTACGGGACAACTGACGCAAGGCTGAGAGTGTGGAGGATTTCACTGTCCAAGAAGTTAGACATGGACATGGAGAGCAGGAAAGCTTCCAAAGAGCAAGAGCGTGTGGTGCAGGATGAGATGCTTCGGATTTTGAGGGATCAAGCAGACATGTTGAGGCATCTGGCTGAACTGCAGGAACAGAAGCAGGAGGGTAGAGTCCCTCGGCAGATCCTGGTGGACAGCCAGCCAGCATCGCCTGGCGCAGAATCACCGTCCCCCAAGCGTTCTATGAGGCATGGGCGAAAAGTCCGTTATCCCTTTCACTTAACTCAGGGGGAAGGTACAAGGAACAGAAGGCGCCCATTCACAGATCTTTGATGGTCTGGAATATGGTGTTATGTTGCGCAGCTGAAAATGTTTCTCCCCTTCCAAGTTTACAAGCTCTTTTCCCCAAGGTTCCCTTTTCTTTCTGTTCTCCCTCTTTACTTATGTTTGTTAAATAAGTAAATGGATTCGAGAAATAAATGTTCTTTCTTGAGAAGAAGCTGTGGGCTTGGGCCAGTGGTTGGATTTGCAGGGACAATGATACAAGCCAGGTGAAGGTCTGGGAAAGCACAATGCAGACAAGCAGCTCACATTACTGTGACTCATTATTGAAATGGCTCTTCAAATCCTCGTGGTTACGCACAGCCCTTTGCTGTGCTCTTCTTATAGCCCTGGTGTCTGGCTGCTCAAAAATGGCTGCCACGTGATCTGTCTCAACTGCCCACCCCTGCAGAAAATTTCCCCCCTGTATTTCAGATATTATGGAGCACACAGCAGGCAGCTATAACCATGGGGATGTTCTCTTCACTAAGATCCAACCTTGCTAGTAAACTTCTCCAGCGCCCTTTCAAATGACCAAAGGCACATTCAACCACCATTCTGCACTTGCTGAGCCTATAGTTGAACTGTTCCTTACTGCTGTCCAGATGGCCAGTGTATGGCTTCATGAGCCATGGGAGAAAGAGGTAGGCTGGTCCCCCAGGATAACTATAGGCATCTCAACATCGTCAATGTTCATTTTGAGGTCTGGAAAGAAAGTCCCAGATTGCAGCTTTTTGAATGGACCCGAGTTCCTAAAGATGCGCGTGTCATGAATCTTTCCGGAGAATCACGTTGATGTCAGTGAAATGCCCCCTGTGATCCACCAGCGCTTGCAACACCATTGAAAAGTATCCCTTTCTGTTTATGTATCCTTTGGCAAGGTGGTCTGGTACCAAGATGGGGATATGGGTGCCATCTATCGCCCCACTGCAATTAGGAAACCCCATCGTGGCAAAACCATCCACTATGTCCTGCACATTTCCCAGACTCACTACCCTTCGTAGCAGAAGTTGATTAATGGCCCTGCACTCTTGGAGCACAGCAGCTCCCACGGTTGATTTACTTACTCCAAATTGATTCCCCACTGACTGGTAACTGTCTGGCATTGCAAGCTTCCAAATAGCGATCGCCACTCACTTCTCCACTGTCAGAGCAGCTCTCATTTTTGTGTTGCTGAACTGCAGGGCAGGGGAAAGCTCTGCACAAAGTTCCTGGAAGGTGGCCTTCTGCATTTGAAAGTTCTGCGGCCACTGCTCATCATCCCATACCTGCAAAACAATGCGGTCCCACCAGTCGGTGCTTGTTTCACCGGACAAGAAATGGTGCTCAACAGAATGCAGCTGCTCTGTGACTGCCAGCAGTAACTGTGAATTGTTTTTTTCAATGGTTTGCAGCAGGGCTGCTTGCAGTTCCGTGCGGTGGACCCTACTTCGGCTCTGGAAATACTGCAGGAGAAGGTGTGAGGTGTTTGAGATGCTCACAGCAAGAGTGCACAACTGAGCAGACTCCATGCTTCTGGGGTTATGGCGTACATGCGGCAGTTTTAAGGTGCAAAAACCACTGGGTTGTTTGCCATTGAGCACAGTGCATCAGGGGATGCCGATGCAATGATGTTCCTATACTCCCCTGTGACAATGTTTTGGTCCCATGAGACATTGCACAAACTTCCCAAAACATACTGCGGCAAGTTGCACTTTGGGATAGCTACCCACAATGCACTGCTTTGTGTATTGATGCAGACGGTGCTAGTGAGAACACACTCCATCGAGACAATGAGCATACTGTGGCCACGCACAATCGACTTAAATAATTCAGAGGCTCGAGGTTGAATTAGAGAAAGTCAACTTAATTTTGCAGTGTACACAAGTCCTTAGTTTCCTATTTCTTAGCAGACGGCTTAGTAGGGAATGCCCTAAATCTGAAGGTCACTAGCATTTGGCCTCATGCTTTTGTTTCGCTGCTGTCTCTAACTCCATCATCCTAATTCACAAGGAAAGAGCTGGGGGTAAGGTGAAAATGGAGGGCACTCAGATATATGATCGCAAAGTACTAGAATGGGCTTCACATTCCATACACTTTATTTTTTTTCTTCCAGTGGTTTTAGACTTGGTTGGCTAGAAGAGGTCAGTGAATTTTATACCTTCTTTAAACATTTGTGCCTTAGATGTGCATCTCCTACTTTACTGTGCTGACTCCTCAAGTCCTCTTCCAGGGCTTCTAAGTGATCATAGCACTGAGCTTGCATTCCAGAGTTGGAAATTTCATCTTAGTAACAGCATCAAGGACTCGTTTAAATTACAGCAGTAAACCATGGTAGCCACAAGCATGCAATGAAACAGTTGTCAGACATAGTCCTGCTGAACATGGATTGCTGTATCCATACTGCTGATCCCTGGTAAATAGAACTATTCTGAAATGGTGCAGTGTCTCCTCACCAAATGTGGTTCAGAACTGTGTCTGGTGTAGACAGTCTGGATATAGGAGCAGCGAAAACACAAACCACCACCTGGGTTTCCAGAGATGGGGCACAGAGGTGGCTCTTCTCTTCTGCTTAGGGACAGAATTAATTTTTCTGCCCAGATGGACATGGGCATGGGCACTAATGTAACAATGGCTCTCCCTATCCTAAATAGGGAGCAGCTGAGTTACATGAAAAGGATTCTTCCAGAATCATACTATGGCTTGATTATAGATTTATAATAGTAGTTCTCAAACTGTGGGTTCGGGACCCCAAAGTGGGTTGTGACCCTGTTTTAATGCAGTCGCCAAGACTGGCTTAGACTTGCTAGGTTCCAGGGCCAAAGCTCAAGCCCAGACCCCACTGCCTGGGGCTGAAGCTGAAGCCCAAGCCCCACCACCTGGGGCTGAAGCCGAAGCCCGAGGTCTTCAGCCCTGGGTGGCAGGGCTCAGGTTACAGGCCCCCTGCCTGGGGCTGAAGCCCTTGGGCTTTGGCTTTTGCTCCACCACCCCATCCAGGACAGTGGGGCTCGGGCTTTGGCTTTGGCCTCCTCACCCTGGGCAGCTGGGCTCGGGCGGGCTCAGGCTTCAGTCCCCCTTCCTGGGGTCGTGTAGTAATTAATATTTGTTGTCAGAAGGGGTCGCGGTGCAATGATGTTTGAGAACCACTTACACATGGTCATTATGTGATTTGGAAACAAGTTATGTGTAGCCAATACTAAGTCATCATAGCTTTTCCCTCTAACCTGATCCCTGCACTGGAGCTTAGGATGGAGTAGCATAAAAAGCAGCTATGTCATTTCTATACCTCTGGAGTATTTCCTCAGGCAAATCCTAGTTTTATGGCTGCTTTGTGCCACCAGAGCAGTGCAGAGCAGCTGGATCAGACCAGAGAATCTGGCCTTTGTATTTGCCAGGGCTCTTACCAGAAGTAGATATCATAATAGTTAAAAATCCAGTGGTTGTCTGGGACCCTGTCTCTATGCTAGCACTCCCATCACTGCTACCACTGGTTGTACTGCAGAGAGTCTTCTCCTGCAAACCCAGCTGGGAGGTTACTCATAACTATCTGAGATAATATGGGAGGTTATTTTAGCAGTAAAACATAATGAAACAGTAGCAAATATAGTAATCAGGAGATCACTTCATATCCTCATCTGGTGTAGATCAGTGTAGCTCCACTATCTACAATGAAGCCGTACCAATTTACATAAGCTGAGGATGTAGCCCTCTGAGGGTAATGTATGGCTCTTGTACGGTTCACTGTAAAGTGCAGCTGACCATCAAAACAGAACTGCTTATATTCAGAAATACTCTAGCTTTCTCTAGGCTATTTCTTAGCTACCTTTGTTTAGATGGTCTCTGCCTTTTTTCTTCCTCATTCCTAACAGTGACGTGGAAACCCTGTGCTTAGGTATTTCTCACAAACAAACACCCTCTGCCACTTCCAAGTGTTGAATGTTGATTTACTGTTCATGTGTGAACAAATAAATTCCCCAGAAATCTGTTTGTTTCAAGCAGAGTGCACACAGCTTGTCTCTGCACTTGTGTGGTGTGCAGATGAGGTCATCCGCATTACAGAGCCAGCCATGTCTGTAGGCCTGCTGCCGAAAACCTCCAGACAGCCTGGAACAGGAAGTATGCATGGAAGATTGAACAAGGTGTTTTTGATTATGATAAAATTCTGATTATTGCAAGCCATGGGGATTTGTAATGTGTTCTTGGACAACAGTGACATAGCCAACTCATGAGACTTCATATACACAACAAACCAAAATTTCTAAAACGAGGGGAAACATCGCATTCATTTAACTTTCAGTGTAAAGCCAGTGCACCTTCACAGGCATGCTTGCTGTTTGTAAATAGATTCCCCGCCTTTGGGTGCTTCATATTCTGCAGTAGTGCTTTCAAACCACTTCCTCACCTGCCACAAGAGAAACTGTGCAGGAATATGAATATACTTACTTGTGTATAGACTGCACTGCAAAGAAAAATATACCAAAGCAAGCAATTCTTATATCTTTTACACATCAGAAAAATGCATGTGAAAAACACTGATCGTGCAGATAATGTTGATATTAATCCTACATTAAACCACCCCTCAAAAAAGCAGAATAGCTTTTATAATATGCCCTGACTTCAGACCCATTACAGTTGAGAGGACAGAGGTTTGTTATATGGGGGCTGTATTACAGATGGAACTGAGTTTGATTTGGCTGGATATTAGTAAAGCCTGGACCAGTAACTGTGAAGTCTGGGACCCTTGCTGGGTAAAGGGTTATTTCAGGCACAGCCAGCCTGCCTCTCCATCATGCAGAACAGTAAATTATTGCTGCATCATGCTGAATGAGAAGCAGCTTACAGAACATCCTGGTTCTTTACATTTTAAATAGCTACTAAGCTTATTATTACACAAATTGTAGTGTATACTCTGTAAGGGAAACTGGTAGCTCCCCCTTTAAGTTTTTCAGTTCCTGTTGCAAGTGTGAAACAGGGATGAATAATTCTACTGGGGCACACGTAGAATTAACCCCTTTCCCTGCCTCCTGCACACCTGACCTGTTCCCTCCATGCTTAAAAACAACAGCCTTATTCCCAAGGCTGCATGGCCTTGCTTTTCAGAGAGCAGGGAGGCTGAAACCCAGAAGTGGACAAGTCTGTCAGATTCATTTTCCTCTCAGCTGTGTGGCTGTGTTTTGTTTTGTTTTCCAGAGCCTGAAGGAAGTGGAGTGGCCACACTTCCTTGCATCTGAGACCTGCTGCCAGTCATACAAGCTTGGGAATTCATTTGCTACCTCAGGAATGTCCAGCATTTCAGTTTCCAGCAAAGTAGCAAACATCTGTGTATGCCCAGTAGTTTACTGGAAAGTGAAAAGTATGTATGTTGCTGAGTCTCAAGCTATTCAGGAAAAGTAATCAGCTGTTTCTGTGCCTTCAAAGCCAGATGAGGGGGAAAAATGTCAAGTGCCTGGCTAGTCCCTGGATATCTTATTTGAGTCAGCCAATAAAATATTGTTCCCTCAGTTTTTTTGTTTGCTTTCTAACTGAAATGAGCTATTTTTAAAAATTAAGTTATACTGTATCTACATTGCACTGTGGCTGTGTGTCTTGTGTGTGTGGAGCTATGTTTTTATGATTAGGTTTGTTGATCGTTATCATTTGTCCCTTTTCATACCTAGTCATTTGAACTCCTCCCAGCGTGAAATAGGGTGCAACAGGCCAAAGGAGGAAGTGAGTAACTTAATAACTCAGTTGCTGGTTGCAATGGAGAAGAAAAGGGGAAATCATCCATTTTTGTCTGTTCGGTGATAGTGACGAGAGGCCAGTTTTGATTTTCAGCTTCAGGTTAGCTGTAATGATGATTTAAGTGCACATCCAGAGCTTCTTTGCGGGCTGGAAGAAATGCAACTTCACTTTTCCACTCCATATTTTTGGTAGCCCTATGCTGCCAACAATAAGATTTTCCTAGTTTGCACCAGGCTGTGCCACTTTGGATTTTGGTGCCATGTGGTAGCACTATGTCAGAAATCAATGCCAATAGCTAGAGCAACTGTGGCAATCGATGAATGCCTGGGTTCAGGATCCTATGGGACTGCTTACACTCTCCAAGCCAATAGCTGCTAGGAGTGCTGAGGAATGGCAATCTTGGTCTCTGATGTTCTGTACATATTGCTACAAACCAGGTGTCTCTTTATTTCTGCAATATTACAGGCAAAGAAGAGACTGAACCAGACAGCCATCACTGAACACCTCTGAAATTTGGAAGTGAGGGGGAAGAGATCTGGAGTTTGCAAGTGAATCCTCTTTCTACAACTGGCCAAACCAAACCAATGCCCCATATTTCAACACCCCAAGATCAGAAATCCAGACTTGGATTCACATTGTTTTGGGGCTGAGGCTGCTTATAATTACAGTACTGGAAATATTTCAAGGATATGGGCCCATTTGCAACTGTAACAAGAAACAA
Source organism: Lepidochelys olivacea (assembly GCF_965140295.1). NCBI lineage: Eukaryota > Metazoa > Chordata > Testudines > Cheloniidae > Lepidochelys > Lepidochelys olivacea. The sequence continues at coordinate 133,742,327 of NC_140411.1, read as the reverse complement.
CACAGCTTTGATGCACCCCTAAAAAAACTGTATGCCCTGGGAAGACATAGATATTCAAATATTTGTTTTCTCTGCAACAAATGCATTACAGTATGTGAGTTAATAACTTTCAATTATTTTTGCCTATTTGAGTTTATTTTGGAATGCCTAAGGCCTTTTGGGTATAGAAATAATATAAACATTTTTCATGCTGGAATTCTTGGAAATATTCCAACTACTGTATAAGGCATTTTATATATAAGCAGAGAAGCGTTTCAATTGTAAAGTGCTCCTAGTGAGTCATGCAGACCACATTCCTGAGTTGTGGTGGAGGTGAATAACTGGTCTTAATGGGACACATATGTGCCTACATTTGCAGCTGCATTTACCATGATTATACATGTATTTACCACAGTTGTGCATGGAGTTATGGTATCTGCACATGCAGTCAAGGTAAATGTTTATATAAACATAGACATACAAATATGCTGCAATTTGAGCATGTAAGTGGATCTCTAGCCCCTGAAACAATGGCTTAATATGTCCAGTGCATTATCTCTATTCACTAAAGGCCCACTTCTGCAACCCTGACTCATGCTATTAAGAAAGTACTCAGGCAAGTAGGCCTATTGCATGCAGTAGAACTACTAATCTATCTAAATACTCATATAGCTTCCACCGCATTACTGCCTAAGTGCATGGGAAAGAACTAATCAATGTGAGCACAGAAATAGGGCCTACCTCTATTCTCCTGTTAAAGAAATCAGTTCCATTATTCTGGAATCACTCCTGTTGATAAATTCATGTTGACTTCCATTTATCATCACCTTGTGTTAGCAGCCGGGTGCTTGCAAATTGACAGTCTCATTAACAGTTTACCAGTTGTAAGGTGGGTGATGTGATATCTTTTATTGGACCAATTTCTGTGGGGGAGAGAGTCAAGCTTTCCAACCTTTTGCAGAGCTCGGTGTAAGGGGGAAAGCTTGTCTCTCATGCCAACAGAAGTTGGTCCAGTAAAACTTCTGTTATTACCTCATCCACCTTGTCTCTCTAATATCCTGGGACCAACGTGGCTACAGCGACACTGCATACCAGCTATTAAGTCACATTTACTAAGCTTCAATTCCTTAATTCTCCTTCCCCTCTCCTCCTCTACCATATATTGAAGAAAGCAGGTATATTGGTTCTTTTTAAATCTGTAAAATGCAACACTTTTGGTGTAACTCAATGACCTGTGATATTCAAAAGACTTTTAAGTCTGATGGAAAAAATGTCTGGGACTGTTCTGGTGGAACTTAGAGGTGTTTGCAATGGAATTTAGATAGAAAAGTAGCAGAAATCACTTACTGATTATGCACTGTGCAATAGGACATAACGGCAGGTCCTGTATGAGAAAGCAGGAGAACAAGTCTTAGAGAAGGAGAAATGGAAATGAGAATCTGACACATATGCTCAATCATGAACTCAAAAGCTTATTAAATAAAATCAGGCAAACAAAGTGAATCTACCTTGGTTGGCATTGATTTTCATCGGCCAGCACTTATGTAGCAAGTACCTCAAGGACTTGCTGACCTTGGCAGAAGCACAGAGGTAATGTTTGCATAAGGATGAACTGTTTTTAGAGAGGCAACCACAGTTACTCACATGTGTCCTCAGACACTGTACAGAAAATATTTGGCGTCTCCTGAATTACTTGAGCCTTCACATAGCTGAAACGGCAGGCTGGATGAGGCTCCCCTCTCGAAGATAAACTAGGTCTCCCCTATGTGGTAAAGGATTCAGAATGCCAGCAGTGACCATTTCATAATATCCTACTGAAACTGCACCTCAGAAAAGAAAATGTTTATTGCAAGTATTGCTCAAACAAAGAATGGGTTTTGGATGATATTCAAACTTGGAGAGTAAATGTGCAGAGACTGATTAATGTTCTGACACTGGAGAGCATTAAATGGCCCTCTGAATTAATAGTTTCTTTGAGCTGAGACTGTTTATTGCTTAGGGGGAAAAAACTTTGTATATATCAGCGGCAGGGGACTCCACTATAAAGGTTTGAGTTCTGTTGGTTTCTTTTTTTGTTGGAGTGCTTGTTTTTGATGGAGACTGTTCCTGTCTGAACTGACTCATCTGAAAATTGAATTGTGACTTTGTTTTGTCCCTTGGAGGTTTGTTGTGAAAGTACAACTTTCCTTTGCAAGAAGAAAGTGTGGTGAGATAGGGACATGCAATCAGGTTCTTCTAAGAATTCTTTTGGTGGATTTAATTATAATTTTTTTTAAGGAACTACACAATAAGATAGAGTCTCTATGTATACAAACTGCTAAATTTATTATTAATTATTAATCATTATTACTATTATTATTATTATTTTAACAAATTATTTTGAGTTGATTAATTTTGGTTGAATGTCCAGTTGCTGGTGGCTTCTATATTGTTTAGACTCTTGTTTTTAAAAAAATATTTTGGGGATTATTTTCCCCAGGATATGATAAATTCATTGTGTGTATGGTGTACAAATGGACCTTTTTCTTTCAGTATATTTGTCTTCTCTTCCTGTTGTTCTTCCCCCAACTCTTGGACTAATTTAGAATGACCAATCCCAAGATTTTCGTTGATGTGGATCCTGGTCACTTGGGATATCCGAGTGCCTTTTGTTGTGTGGCTGCTCCTGTGAGCCCCACCCACCCTAAAAGGGATGCATTCATAAAGATCATCCTGTCTGGTGAGGGGGAAAGAAATGGAGAGGGGATTCCTCCATCATAGTAGAGGTGATGTTACTTTGGAAGGCACACTTACTATGGCATTCATGGACTGTTTGTTTGGTGTGTATAGTGTTTGAAGCCACGCTTGCAGGCAACAAAGATGGAGTCTGGTGAATGGCGTGACACAAGTGCATGAAGCCATATGTCCCAAGACAGAGAGAGAAATTTTTCTGATGGGCGTTCAAGGGTTGCTCATGATCTTATCTATGAGGTTGTTCATCATTTGGAATCTGACCCTTGGCAGATAAGCCCTTGCCATGACTGAATGTAGAGCCACTCTGATGAAGTCTAAAGTCTGTGTTATGGCATTTCCAGAGCCCACACTAAGGTTAAAGGAGCAGTATTGGCCAAGAAGGCCCTGTTCCTCAGCAGCTGCCAGGCATGCTCCTGGAGGACCTACTTAAAAGGGCGCTCTGGCAATCAGACATGCAGGGAGTATAGAGGATAGATTGGCTGTAAGAAGGCAGCTAGGCTGCAGCTTCTGAGGCAGAGCAATCTACAGGAGAAGGACTGGGACTGTGAGTAAGACACAGCCAGGATCACCCTTCCCCCTGACTAAGGGTGGGGGACAACTGGACTCTGAGGGTGACCTGGGAAGCATTCTGCCCCCACCAGCTGAAGCCCCAAACTATGAAGTCTCTGCAAGAAGGCTGGGGTCATGTCCCAAATTGAAGGGAAATCAGGGAAGGTAGGAAGCAAGCCAGGGGATCTACAGTGGCAGCTAGAAGGGACTGAGCCACCTATTGCCTCTATCCCCTGGGCCCTGAGCTGGGACCTGGTAGAGAGGGAGGGCCCAGGTTACCCTATCATTCCCTCTTCCCTGGGCCTCCTGAGAGATCCTGGAGGACTCTGTGGAGGCAACAAACTGTTGCTTGGCCAGAAAGCCCCCGGACTGCCAAAAGAGCTATCTCTAGGCTGTGACCTGATCACTATGCCTGATGGGCCCTGAGTGATGCCTGCTACAGTCCGTGTTGGAGCGACTTTTCTAAATTTACATTGATTCTTAGGGGACACAGGGATTGGAGCATTGACAAATATGATTCATGGGCTTCTTGATCTCACCTAAAATGAGAAGCCAATCAAGATATGGAAATACAGTGAAGCCACGATGTCTGATATGGGCTGCTACCTTGGTAAAGACCCTGGGGGTGGTAACAACACCAAGTGAAAGCAATCTGTATTGAAAATTGTTCGGGTCCTCCATGAATCTGAGAAAGCATCTGTGAGCAGGATGAAAGTCCATGTGAAAATATGCATCCTTTCATGGGTGGTGGGTGGATCTCCCCTGTGGGAAGGCTAGCCCCTAGCTCTGCTCCTTTTGCCCGTGCCCCTCCCCCTGGGCCAGAGCCCCATGCCTGCTGCCCCTCCCACAGCCGAAGTCCCAAGACCCCCTGCCCCCCCATGGCCGAGCAATGAGCTCCCACCCATCCAGAGGAGCCCCGAGTGGCCCGCCTCAGCTGGAGGAGCCTCAGGATGGCCAGAGGCCTGGGTGCTGAGGCCGCCCCCCGCCACTTGTCCAAAAGAGCCCCAAGCCAGCAGCAGCCGTGCCTTGCCTCCTCTTCACTCCCCTCCCCAGACCCCAAGCCACCCAGAAAAGCAGCAGCATGACACCATCTCTTCCTGCGCTTTTCATGTGCTCTGTGTAGGTTCTGGGGCAACTGAGGAGGCGGTATCTGCTACTCAGCTTCCTGGGTTCATCAGTAATCTCTCTGCAGTCCAGGGAGATTACCGATGAACCCAAAGAACTGAATAGCACATACTGCCTCCGCAGCCACCCCGGAACCTACATGGGGCGTAATAAAGCAAAAACTTTCCCCGTCAAGCCAGCAACCAGGTGTCTGGCAGCACCGGCAGAGCCTCCCCTGGCCTATTATACCCACTGCCCACACATTCTTTGTATCAAAAGCTGTAAAACACATTCATTTTTCCAGAGGCTGGATTATAGATGCCTGTGTGACCATGTGAAATTTTAGCTTTTGAATAAAGCAGTTGAGGTGGTGGAGATCCAGGATGGGAGTCCAGCTGCTCTTTCTTTTGGGTACTAGGAAGTTGAGTAAAACCCTTTCCTTGGTACTGAAGAGGTACCCACACTATTGTTCCTCACTGCAAGGAGTCTACTTCTTGTTTGAGAATCTCCTTGTGAGAATGACTCCTGAAAAGGGATGAGGATGGAGGGTTTTGTAGGAAGCAAGGAGGTAAATTCTATTGCATAAATGGAATGGATTATGTTTAGTACCCACTTGTCCAGATGTGAAAAAAAGAGTGCTAGCCAGCCCCCAAAGTGTGTGTGGGAATCAGCAGGTGTTGGCATCATTAGTTTGCAGTTCTCAAAATTAAAAGAAAAATTGTTTTAATGGAAGCTGGTATTGGGAAGATGATGTTGCCACAGAAGGTGCAGGGAAACAGGACTTCTGAACCCATTGCCTTTTACTGCCCATAAGGTTGTTGTTGGTAAAATTGTTGAGCCATTGGTCTAGGCTTGTATGAATGCTCTACCTTCTTGCAAAAGCTTGTCAATAAAGTCAGTGAATTGGGAATAGTTCAGGTAATCATACTTGGCCGACAGTGCTGGTAGTTGGCTATTCTGAACTGAAGACTAGTAGAAATGAAAATCTTCCTTCCCAATAAACTGAGTTGTTCATCCTCTTTATTGACTGGAGTAGAACGAGGGTGTTGCTGTCCAGATTTCTCTGTGGCAGCCTGCATAAACAAAGAATTAGGAGAAGGACAAGAAAAGAGTAATTCCGCCCCCAGGGCTGGGACAAAATAGCTACCTCTGGAGGGGTAGGAGTACAAGTGGCAGGAGTACGCCAGACTATTTTAGCTGGTTCCAGAATGGCATGATTAATAAGAAGTGGACCCAGAGGAAAGGAGGATGTCCTGGAGCTTGTGCTGGGGATTCTGAACTTCCTCAAGGGAGATCTGTAGCTCCTTTACAATGGTTCCTAGAAATTGCTTATAGTTGCTGGAGACATTGGGGTAACTGCTTCATCCAGAGATCATAGAATCATAGAATATCAGGGTTGGAAGGGACCTCAGGAGGTCATCTAGTCCAACCCCCTGCTCAAAGCAGGACCAATCCCCAATTAAATCATGCCAGCCAGGGCTTTGTCAAGCCTGACCTTAAAAACTTCTAAGGAAGGAGATTCTACCACCTCCCTAGGTAACACATTCCAGTGTTTCACCACTCTCCTGGTGAAAAAGTTTTTCCTAATATCCAACCTAAACCTCCCCCACTGCAACTTGAGACCATTACTCCTTGTCCTGTCCTCTTCTACCACTGAGAATAGTCTAGAACCATCCTCTCTGGAACCACCTCTCAGGTAGTTGAAAGCAGCTATCAAATCCCCCCTCATTCTTCTCTTCTGCAGACTAAACAATCCCAGTTCCCTCAGCCTCTCCTCATAAGTCATGTGTTCCAGACCCCTAATCATTTTTGTTGCCCTTCGCTGGACTCTTTCCAATTTATCCACATCCTTCTTGTAGTGTGGGGCCCAAAACTGGACACAGTACTCCAGATGAGGCCTCACCAATGTCGAATAGAGGGGAACGATCACGTCCCTAGATCTGCTTGCTATGCCCCTACTTATACATCCCAAAATGCCATTGGTCTTCTTGGCAACAAGGGCACACTGCTGATTCATATCCAGCTTCTTGTCCACTGTCACCCCTAGGTCCTTTTCTGCAGAACTGCTGCCTAGCCATTTGGTCCCTAGTCTGTAGCTGTGCATTGGGTTCTTCCGTCCTAAGTGCAGGACCCTGCACTTATCCTTATTGAACCTCATCAGATTTCTTTTGGCCCAATCCTTGAATTTGTCTAGGTCCCTCTGTATCCTATCCCTACCCTCCAGAGTATCTACCACTCCTCCCAGTTTAGTATCATCTGCAAATTTGCTGAGAGTGCAATCCACACCATCCTCCAGATCATTTATGAAGATATTGAACAAAACCAGGGGAACAAAACCTGGAGTGCCCCAGGGGTCGGTCCTGGGGCACTCCACTTGACACCGGCTGCCAACTAGACATGGAGCCATTGATCACTACCCGTTGAGTCCGACAATCTAGCCAACTTTCTACCCACCTTATAGTGCATTCATCCAGCCCATACTTCTTTAACTTGCTGACAAGAATACTGTGGGAGACCGTGTCAAAAGCTTTGCTAAAGTCAAGAAACAATACATCCACTGCTTCCCCTTCATCCACAGAACCAGTAATCTCATCATAGAAGGTGATTAGATTAGTCAGGCATGACCTTCCCTTGGTGAATCCATGCTGACTGTTTCTGATCACTTTCCTCTTATGTAAGTGCTTCAGAATTGATTCCTTGAGGACCTGCTCCATGATTTTTCCGGGGACTGAGGTGAGGCTGACTGGCCTGTAGTTCCCAGGATCCTCCTTCTTCCCTTTTTTAAAGATTGGCACTATATTAGCCTTTTTTCAGTCACCTGGGACTTCCCCCGTTCGCCACGAGTTTTCAAAGATAATGGCCAATGGCTCTGCAATCACAGCCGCCAATTCCTTTAGCACTCTCGTATGCAACTCGTCTGGCCCCATGGACTTGTGCACGTCCAGCTTTTCTACATAGTCCCTAACCACCTCTTTCTCCACAGAGGGCTGGCCATCTACTCCCCATGTTGTGATGCCCAGTGCAGCAGTCTGGGATGATGAGATGATGAGGACAATCTCATTGATACCAGTGGAACCACCAGATCCGGCTCATGCTTTTCTCTTCCATGGGGTCAGGAGGAAGTTCTAGCTTTCCTCTTGAAGAGCAAGCATGGACTGACTTCATAGCAGATCATGTCAACTCCACAGAATAACATTGGTCCCATGGCCCCCTGCATGGCTAGTAAGATGGGTCACAAGGTGGCTATGGAGACACCATGGCATGGGGTTCCAAAGCAGATAATGGGGGATGGAGGTTGGTTCCAGACTTCTCTGGGTCCCCTGTGTGGGAAGGTGTGCCTCAGAGGTGGAGACGTCATTTCATTGGGTAGTTAAGAGTATCCCAAGAAAGAAAATGCCTATTCTGGATCCATTGGCGGTACCAGTAGTTCCGCTGCAGAGAAACCAAGGCTAGAAAATGCAATAGGAGACAGCTTCCTTCCATAGATTGCATCTCTTGGTGGAGTCAGGACCTCTCTTGTAAGGGAAGGATCTGATGGAGATGGAGATTGGGGATCTGGGAGAGCAAAAATGTCTGTGGATGGAGCATAAGACTCTACTCTCTCTGGAGTGTGGTGGGTCTTGTCTGCCCCAACTGAAGGGACCACATAGGTGCTGACTCTGTGGGTGCTCCAGGGCTGGAGCACCCATGGGGAAAAAATGGTGGGTACTGAGCACCCACCGTCAACCCCCCCATAGCTCTCCCCTCTCCCCCAGCACCTCCTGCCCTCCGGCAGTCCCCACGGATCAGCACCTCTCTCCCAGGGGTGGCTCTACCAATTTTGCAGCCCCAAGCAGTCGCTGCCGAATTGCTGCCACCACAACAGCGGCGGAGCTGCTGCCGAATTGCTGCCGCCCCCGGAAGAGCAGCGGAGCTGCTGCCCAAAAGCCGCTGTGGCGGGAAGAGCGGCGGAGCTGCTGCTGAATCGCCTCCGTGGGACGCGGACTGCCGCCCCATTCTGAATGCCGCCCCAAGCACCTGCTTGGAAAGCTGGTGCCTGGAGCCGGCCCTGCTCCCTCCCCTCCCATCTGCTATGATCAGCTGTTTCGCGACATGCAGGAGGCTCTGGCGGGGAGGAGGGAAGAGCGAGGATCTGGTGTGCTCGGGGGAGGGGGCAGAATGGGGCAGGAAGAGTCGGGGTGGGGGTGGAGCGGGGATGGGAAGAGGTGGGGCAGGGATGGGGCTTTGGGGGAAGGGGTAGAGTGGGGGTGGGGCCTGGGCACAACTGTGGGTCGAGCACCCCCCCCCCCCGGAACTTTGGAAAGTCAGTGCCTGTGAGGGACCAGAGCATTTACTGTTTGTGTTGCAATTTGGCAGGGCACAGCTGGTACTGTCAGTGGCAGAGAATCTTGATTGTCTTTTGTCGGTGCTGTCGGTTCTTGAGTTTAGGCTTCATTGGTGCTGGAGGTATCGCTGCTAACGGAAGGTGGTCTGGTTCCGACACTGCTTTCAAGAAGTCTCCAACTCAGTTTGCATGCAGCGTATGTGACCCACAGTGGAACACACAGGGGCAAGCACTCGATGAATAGCTATCTCTTCAACATTTATGCAGGGAGAGCATGGAAAGGGATGTGCCACCCTCATGGCATGCTTTACCCTGCAAAAGACCCCCGCTGGCTTTTTTCAGCTCTGTGGTTTTGAAATGGGCAAAACAGGACTATGTAGGCTAACAGATGTCTGCCTGATGTTCTTCTAGACCGTGGGGAAAACAGTGAAGTTATTGCAGAGACTGCAGTAAGTTTTGCTGTTTCTCTCCTCCAGACAGTGGAAAATTGGGCCTAGTGAATATTTAGCAAACCTTATTTTTGCTTGCATAATACAGCAAACATTACTAATTGTCACCACATTATCCAGATCTTTTAAAACCCAGCCACATTACTGAAGCTGACAAAGTAGTTTACTTGCTTTGTGAAAAACAATTTCCCTTTAATTATTCTAAACACCTGCTATACATTTCATTGAGTGATCCCTTATTTCCTATTTTGTCACAATGGAAAATGGAAAAATGGATCAAGCTGCTGTATCCTGTGCAATTATGAATAAGTCAGTCAAGTTCCCTCTAACTCTTCTCCTTTCCAATCTGAATATTTCCAGTTTTTGAACTCTCTCTCTCTATATGCCCCTCTATACCACTGTCTAGCTTCATTTCCCTTGTTACTTATACTGCAACAACAGTGTACGTACTACCTGCTTTATAAACAAAAGACACAGCTTGCCATGAAGAATGTATTGTTTACATTTGAGGCAAGAAGCAGTGAAAACAACAAACAGTGGAGTAGGAAGAGGGAAAGGAAGAGGATTGCAAAAGAAAGGAAAGAAAAGGTACTAAGGTTTATTATGTGTTAAAAGAGATGCCTGTATACATGTAAATGGTTATTTAATAGATTAAGTGCCAGTAGATGGTGCACAAGAATATGTAGCAGTGTTCCTGGATTTTGAAGGATCAATAAAACTTCTTGTGTGCACTGCTAATGGCTTCTATAATGGAACAGCTAACGTGTGCTTTTTGGAGGCTCTTTTCTGTTCTTTTTCAGTGTTAGCTGCATTTTCCTTAAGGGGAGATGACCAAACTGGGCACTGCACTAAATCGATTGTGGGAGGAATTGGAGGAGGACAGGAGAGTAACACCATGGTTTTCTGTTCTATTTTTAATGCATCCAAGCACTCTCGTTGTTTTTATAACTGTTGCTGCAAACTGGAAAGATACCTGAAATGAAGTACCGACAATAGCCACCCTTTCCCTTAGCATCTCTGCTTGAAAAACACCCAGATGCAACATTTAGTGTGATATAGTAAACCTCCTTCCCCTCTGCCTCATTTGATGAAATTTCAAAATTTCCAAACAACTTTCAGGAGGTTACCACAAATTTAGAGTCTATCCGTGTATATGAGTCATATTGGGGGGGAAAATCTATGGTAGCACAAAGTGGATGGAGACTGGCTGCAGATGCCCTGATGGGGATTTCCCTGGTATGAGGCCAGGAACCCCCAGAAGACATACAGTTGATGCAGGGAATATGTCAGGAAGGGGAGAAGGAGTTGCCAGAGAACAGTGTGCTTCAGCTATCCCAAGATGGTGTATAGTCCTTGAAGCACCATGGCCAGATGAGAGCAATTTCCAGGGTGCTTTAACCTGCCCAGTTAATCAAGACACTGTAACTGGTTTGCAGCGATGACAACACATGTCCTTCTGCTATACCAAGTGGAAATCTGGCCCTAATCTTTCTATGTTTGGTACTCATCTAGCCTCCATCTTCATGGTATCTGAGAGCCTCATAATCTTTAGTGGATTTATCTTTGCAATATCCCTGTGAGGTGGGGAAGTGCTATTATCCCTATATTACATGCAGGAAACAGAGGCACAGAGAGATTAAGTGACTTACCCAAGGTCACACAAGCAGGAGAGAACTGAACCTGGGTCTCCCAAGTCCCACACTAACACCCTAACCAAAAGACCATCCTCCTCTTCTAAGGCTGTTTTTCCCAATACATAGAATCAAACACTTTTCCAAGATGGATTTGTATCTGCCATTGCATGAAATGCATTTAAATCCATTTGGAGTTGTACACAGTCCTCTATAGCTTTTGTAGCTAAGTGAAACAATTTAGACTCCTCAGCAGATGGGACTGCAGGGATGTGACCAAAAACGTTCACATTTTATGAAAATTCTCAAACAGCATAATGCAAAATGTTACTGGCCAGACTTTGAAATGTATATGTTTAACTGAACAAGAAAACCCCCAAACAGAGCTGAGTATTTAGAAGAAAAATGGATGCACGTAGGATTTTGCTATTCTTTTTCATTTATGGATATTTATAGTCAGTGCTCCTCTGAGGAGTTATGAACAACATGGATGGAGGAAGAGAACCCCTCCTGTCATTCCCGCTATAGAAACAGCTAAGGAACCTAAGAGGAAGAGATAACGATCTTGTCAGTAATTCTGTCATTGCTTACTCTCCCATCCTCCGGCAATGTCATTGGACCCTTTTGCATACTGTATAGTCAGAGGATAGATGGGGATTTTTTTCTCCTAACCCCCTCTGCAGATGACATGGAGACTTAGTGGTCTAATACTAAAATGGGGGCTTAACTCTAGCACTGACATGGCTTTACCTTGAAAATACGGTGTTTCTACCTTCCACAAGCGATACTGTAAAGCGTCACACACCACTTTCAATCCAAAATTAAAAGCTCCAGCGATATGCTTAACTGTGCCAGCAAAGCTGCTGCATCTTCTTGATAATCTTATCACGAAAGGCAAAAAATCTGATCTATAAAATATGCACAGCACAAACCGCTGCAATTTCAAATGACAGCTGTCTGAGTATTGACCCATGGATCATTTCGGGTTATCTGCTTTTATAGGGACACATGAGCCACTACCAGTCTACCACAATTTGGTTCAGATATCGGAAGTGCAAGCTGAGAGAAATGCATCCTCTAAAACTGCTGACATGCTGCCTCAGTGATAACTAAATTCTAAAAAATGTCATGTTAGCTTGCTGTGATGTGGTGAAAAGTTACAATATATATTACAAAAAAAAAGAGCGAACATTTTCCTCTGCTGTTTATACCGTATCAGTCTGGACAATTCAGACCCAGTATGAAGCAAGTCTGAGTCATTGGTGCTGTAGTTCACACATCAACATTTTGAAAGCTGAAAGGGGATCTCAACGGTTATAGAAAAGGAGTACTTGTGGCACCTTAGAGACTAACCAATTTATTTGAGCATGAGCTTTCGTGAGCTACAGCTCACTTCATCGGATGCATACCGTGGATACTGCAGCAGACTTTATATACACACAGAGAGCAGTATCCACGGTATGCATCCGACGAAGTGAGCTGTAGCTCACGAAAGCTCATGCTCAAATAAATTGGTTAGTCTCTAAGGTGCCACAAGTACTCCTTTTCTTTTTGCGAATACAGACTAATACGGCTGTTACTCTGAAACCTGTCAACGGTTATAATTATGAATATTTATTTGATCACATATATTCCAGGAGACAATAGATCAGAGGTAATCAATTATTTTTGTCAAGATCCAAATTTCTTGGTCAAGGTATAGTCAGGGTCCAGACTCCAGGAAAATAATACCAACCCCCCTAATAATGATAATAATAAGTACTGTAAATAAAAAGATTTTGCAGTCCGTTCAAAAGTACCTGGCTGTCTAGATTTGGCCGCCGGTTCACCTGTTCACTGTCCCTGCAGTAGATGAATTAAATACAAAAGAAGAGACTAACTGTAAGTACAAGTATTTAAACTGACAGTTTTCAAATAGTGCAAGATAAGGATTAAGTAGCAGCTTTCCTTTGAATTTCCAGGATCATGCCTGTCTGAGGGAGTGATCCAAACATTTTGGTGAATTTGTTTTCAAATTCCTTGTTTTTATATATACAGGCCTTGTTTACACTTGGAAGTAGCACTGTTTCAGCAGTAATCAGCTAGCTGAACTGGTGCTAAACTACAATTAAGCTGTAAGTGTAGATAATGAAAACCATGGTCAGCCTTGGTTCAGTGGACTGGGGTTAACCCTGGTTAGCTGAACCAGGACTGACAATGTTTTGCCCTTGTCTACATTTACAGCTAAACTGTGACCAGTATCAGTTCAACTAATCTAATTGCTGCAAAGGTGCTCTTTCCAAGTGCAGACAAGGCCACAACATATATTAATGACTTGAAAAATTCCATTCTGGTCTCCTGGGGAATACTGAATAGAATTTGTTCATATAAGCATTTCCAAGCCTTTCATAATAACAGATCCTGATCTTGTGCTGCAGAGCAGCCAGCCCTGTAAGCATGGGCAGCGCCTGAACCACCGGCTTGGGGAGGCTAGCCCCCAGTCCTGACCCTTCCGCCTGAGGCCCCACCCCTTCTGCCCCAAGCCAGAGCCCCCCCCCCCCGCCACAGTCACCAGCCCAGTCCCGCCCTAGGCTAGCCCCTCAGCTCCAGAGCTCCCGGAAGGCGGGCGGCATGCGGCCCCAGCCTCCCCAGCTCTGGAGCAGGGGAGGGTGGCTGGTGCATGGCCTCAGCCTCTCCAGACCCAGCCGCAGCACTGGGGGGCTGGAGCGGCTGCACACAGGGAGCAGTGGTAAGCAAGGGGTGGGGCCCTGCCTTGCTGTTTGGGGAGGCACAGCCTCCCCCAGCCTGTGTGACCTGCTGCCCATGCAGGGAAGATCTCACCAACTTCTGTTGCTTAACCCCTACTGCTGGTGTAAGGGGCACGGCCTGAACTTCCTTACACACTGGCATACAACTAACTCCTGAATCAGAAAGCACAAAGCTTGCCATCTCCATTGAGACCTGTGTTCGGTGCTCCTCAGCCATAACCAAAAAGAAAAGGAGGACTTGTGGCACCTTAGGGACTAACCAATTTATTTGAGCATGAGCTTTCGTGAGCTACAGCTCACTTCATCGGATGCATACCGTGGAAACTGCAGAAGACATTATATACACACAGGGACCATGAAACAATACCCCCTCCCACCCCACTGTCCTGTGGTAATAGCTTATCTAAAGTGATCATCAAGTTGGGCCATTTCCAGCACAAATCCAGGTTTTCTCACCCTCCCACCCCCATACACACACAAACTCACTCTCCTGCTGGTAATAGCCCATCCAAAGTGACCACTCTCTTCACAATGTGTATGATAATCAAGGTGGGCCATTTCCAGCACAAATCCAGGTTTTCTCACCCTCCCACCCCCATACACACACAAACTCACTCTCCTGCTGGTAATAGCTCATCCAAAGTGACCACTCTCCCTACAGCCATAACCAAGGACCTAAGCCAGTAGTAGGTAACCTATGGCATGCGTGCCGCAGGCATGTGAGCTGATTTTCAGTGGCACTCACACTGCCGAGGTCCTGGCCACCGGTCCAGGGGGCTCTGCATTTTAATTTAATTTTAAATGAAGTTTCTTAAACATTTTAAAAACCTTATTTACTTTACTATAAACTATAGTGTAGTTATATATTGTAGACTTATAGAAAGAGACCTTCTAAAAACGCTAAAATGTATTACTGGCATGCGAAACCTTAAATTAGAGTGAATAAATGAAGACTTGGCACACCACTTCCGAAAGGTTGCCGACCCCTGATCTAACAGCACCTCTGGGTGTAATTTCAGCTGACACAAATAATATCGAAATCGCTAATATACTTGTTCAGATTTACTGTTGAGTTCTAATCCCTGAAAACTGGGGTTTATAACGGAAGCAATGACAAAGCCATAACTAGCCCCCCACATGATTCTGCTACAATTCTGACCTCTTGCTCTAGAGCTATCTTACATTTTAATGGCAGTGCTAAAGATGTATGGCAGGCACTGTGACAACAGGAAGAATTCTGGCAGCTTTACCGTGTCATTTTGCTGAAAATACACTGGAGCTGCTTCTGGAATACATTTACATGAGACCAAAGAGGAATTAAATAGAGATGAAAGCAAAGAGTAGCTTGTGATGAGAATCACTGTGGGAACTGCACAGAAGATTTAACTGTATATATCCCTTCTGTTATTTTTCCTTCGGAGTGATCTGCAGATGCCACTGGTGATGAGTTAGATGAGGTGGGTGAGGTAATATCTTTTACTGGATCAACTTCTGTTGGTGAGAAGACGCAAGCTTTTGAGCTTCCACAGAGCTCCCCCTCCCACCTCACAGGGTCCTAGAGCCTGGGCTCCAACTTGAGCCCAAAAGTCTATACTGCAATTAAACAGCCCCTTAGCCTGAGCCCCGAGAGCCCATGTCAGCTGCATGGGCCAGCTGTGGGGTTTTAATGCCATGTAGACATACCCAGAGTGTCACAGCTAAATAAAAGATGGAGGAGATTGTTTAGCATAAGTAGTTAACATATATTTCAAGAGACCATTCAAGGTGAAATGGCCTGTTAACACCCCTTCAGTTTTAGAGTGAAAGGAAGGGAAGGGGGTTGTTAGTGGGTTATAGATTGTTGCAATAAGCCATAAATCCAGTGTCAGTCCATGATTTTTAGTGTCTAGCAAAGTTATGAATTTAAGCTCTCAGGCTGGCCTTTGAAAGCTGAGAGAACCTAGTTCAATACAAGGAGTACTTGTGGCACCTTAGAGACGAACAAATTTATTTGAGCATAGGCTTTCGTGAGCTACAGCTCAGTACTCCTTTTCTTTTTGCGAATACAGACTAACACGGCTGCTAATCTGAAACCTAGTTCAATACAGAAATAAAGTCCCATCTGATCACACACCCTTAGTTGTCCCCTACCACCCCACACTGGAACTCATAATGGGTATCAACAAGCAACTACAACTATACTCGAGGGGGACCCCATTCTGAAATAAATTTCCTGAACCCCCTCTTCTGCCCTTTAAA
Source organism: Lepidochelys olivacea (assembly GCF_965140295.1). Lineage (NCBI taxonomy): Eukaryota > Metazoa > Chordata > Testudines > Cheloniidae > Lepidochelys > Lepidochelys olivacea. The sequence goes on along the minus strand of NC_140411.1, from coordinate 133,726,573 downwards.
GCCTCCCAGCCTCTCCAAGCTCATCATCAGAAGCAAGCTCCCTACAGACCAGGACACACAACTCAAAGCAGCACCAGACTCTGCCAGAACGACAGATGCAAACCTGCAGACATATCTCCACTGTTACAATGAGCAACAACTCCTACAACACACCTTTCGAGATCCATGGGTCCTACATATGCCTTTCATAACATGTGGTGTACCTCAACCAGTGCATTAACTGCCCCAATAGCAACTATGTGGGTGAAACCAGACAATCACTACGCTCTAGTGAGAATGAACTTAGACAGGAAAAGGATAAAAGACAAAAACACCTCCTCACCTGTGGGTGAACACTTTTCACAAAGGGATCACTCTATCTGTGACCTATCAGTCCTCATCCTCAATGGAATCTGCACAACGCTTTCAAAAGACGAGCCTGAGAACTTAAATTCACAACTTTGCTAGACCCTAAAAATCATGGAGTGAATAGAGACACTGGATTTATGGCTTATTACAACAATCTATAACCCACTAACAATGTCCCTAGCTGTCTTCCTACCCCCTTACTTACCTCTCCCCCATAACTGGAGAGGTGTTAACAGGCCACATCACCTTGAATGGTCCCTTGAAATATGTGTTAACTACTTATGCTAAACAATCTGTTCCACCTTGTATTTAGTCCTGGCATACTGAGTATGTTTCCCAGACCTGAAGAAGAGTTCTGTGTGAGCTCAAAAGCTTCTCTCTCTCCCACCAACAGAAGTTGGTCCAATGAAAGATATTACCTTGCCCACCTTGTCTCTCTCATATCATGAGACCTACACTGCTACAACAACTCTGCATACAACTGGTGATGAGTTGCATGAAACCGGCATTTCATTCTCAGGAGCAGAAAGAAGAGTATTTAATTCCTTGCTGGCTTGAGAGGGAGACATCCAAATGCCAATGGCTTAGCTACTGATGGTGAAACTGGGCCAGTTAATACAGTATAGCTGTGTAACCAATAGTTCAGAAGACTGATACCTGATGATTAAATCTTCCTTCACATTCAAGCCCTCATAACAGCAATTATAATTTAACAAAAAAATGGCACTTAACTGTCACTTACTATTTTTTCCCCATGTAAATTTAATTCTTGTGAAATGGACCACATTAACGGCTGTGGAGATCTCTAGCCAGAGGCAGACTAGGAAAAAAACACCCTATTTTCTAGAAGCCTATGGGGCAAGTAGAAGTGCTATCTAGAAAAGTAAAAGCATTGACTTTCCTGCCTGATGATAAGGACACATTTGTATTAAGAACTATTTACACACAGACTTGGCTGATTTAAATTATTTTTGCAGGACTCTAAAATCAGCAGACCAAAAATCTTGGCTCAAACTATATTAACACCCACAGAACGAAAGACTGTGTAGAGGCAATTGCAAAGTCTCTTAGAGAAATTATTCAGAAATGTACAGACATCAAGGCTTATTGCTGTGTTTATTTATTGATGGATGCCCTAACAGATCTGTAGCTGACAGGAATTGATGTACATCAGATTCAGGCAGGGAAACCTGGTAGTGTTTGCTGATGTCGCTATCTTGGCATCTGAGATAACTGATGGTATTCAGACAAAGAATGAAAAACAATTAGGAGTTATGAAGGATCAAGGCAGAAGCACTCAAATTGAAGAGGAGAGGCTTGCTATTCAATAGTATAGCAGTGCACATGGGTTGTTTGAGGGGGTGCAGGTCAGCTACTGTTGTGCACTGGCTCAGCCACAACCTTGAGTCTGCAATTTTGGATCTCAAAAAAAAAAAAAAAAAAAAAAATTAAGAATTTGAATTTACTTGGAAACGTTTAAGTACTAAAAAGCAATAGTAACTTTACATTCTTGCTGATACTTTGAGGCAACTGAAGACTACTTCTGAAAGCATCCACCATGCTGATAGGTTTCAGAGTAGCAGCCGAGTTACTCTGTATCCGCAAAAAGAAAAGGAGTACTTGTGGCACCTTAGAGACTAACCAATTTATTTGAGCATAAGCTTTCGTGAGTTACAGCTCACTTCAGCGGATGTATTCAGTGGAAAATACAGTGGGGAGATTTATATACACAGAGAACATGGAACAATGGGTGTTACCATACACACTGTAACGAGAGTGATCAGGTAAGGTGAGCTATTACCTTACCTGAGAGCAGGAGAGCGGGGGGAGGGGGGAACTTTTGCAGTGATAATCAAGGTGGGTCATTTCTAGTAGTTTACAAGAACGTCTGAGGAACCACGGGCGGGGGAGGGGGAATAAACATGGGGAAATAGTTTTACTTTGTGTAATGACCCATCCACTCCCAGTCTTTATTCAAGCCTAAGTTAATTGTATCCAGTTTGCAAATTAATTCCAATTCAGTAGTCTCTCCTTGGAGTCTGTTTTTGAAGTTTTTTTGTTGAAGAATTGCCACTTTTAGGTCTTGTAATCGAGTGACCAAAGAGATTGAAGTGTTCTCTGGCTGGCTTTTGAATGTCATAATTCTTGACATCTGATTTGTGTCCATTTATTCTTTTACGGAGAGACTGTCCAGTTTGGCCAATGTAGATGGCAGAGGGGCATTCTGGCACATGATGGCATATATCACATTGGTAGATAGAAAAGGAGTACTTGTGGCACCTTAGAGACTAACCAATTTATTTGAGCATCAGCTTTCATGAGCATCCGATGAAGTGAGCTGTAGCTCACGAAAGCTTATGCTCAAATAAATTGGTTAGTCTCTAAGGTGCCACAAGTACTCCTTTTCTTTTTGCAAATACAGACTAACACGGCTGTTACTCTGAAACCTCACATTGGTAGGTGTGCAGGTGAACGAGCCTCTGATAGTGTGGCTGATGTGATTAGGCCCTATGATGGTGTCTCCTGAATAGATATGTGAACACAGTTGGCAACGGGCTTTGTTGCAAGGATAGGTTCCTGGGTTAGTGGTTCTGTTGTGTGGTGTGTGGTTGCTGGAGAGTATTTGCTTCAGGTTGGGGGGCTGTCTGTAAGCAAGGACTGGCCTCTCTCCCAAGATCTGTGAGAGTGATGGGTCGTCCTTCAGGATAGGTTGTAGATCCTTGATGATGCGTTGGAGAGGTTTCAGTTGGGGGCTGAAGGTGATGGCTAGTGGCATTCTGTTATTTTCTTTGTTGGGCCTGTCCTGTAGTAGGTGACTTCTGGGTACTCTTCTGGCTCTGTCAATCTGTTTCTTCACTTCAGCAGGTGGGTATTGTAGTTGTAAGAACGCTTGATAGAGATCTTGTAGGTGTTTGTCTCTGTCTGAGGGCTTGGAGCAAATGCGGTTGTATCGTAGAGCTTGGCTGTAGACAATGGATCGTGTGGTGTGGTCTGGATGAAAGCTGGAGGCATGTAGGTAGGCATAGCGGTCAGTAGGTTTCCAGTATAGGGTGGTGTTTATGTGACCATCACTTATTAGCACCATAGTGTCCAGGAAGTGGCTCTCTTGTGTGGACTGGTCCAGGCTGAGGTTGATGGTGGGATGGAAATTGTTGAAATCATGGTGGAATTCCTCAAGGGCTTCTATTCCATGGGTCCAGATGATGAAGATGTCATCAATGTAGCACAAGTAGAGTAGGGGCATTAGGGAACAAGAGCTGAGGAAGCGTTGTTCTAAGTCAGCCATAAAAATGTTGGCATACTGTAGGGCCATGCGGGTACGGATGGCAGTGCTGCTGATTTGAAGGTATACATTGTCCCCAAAGTGAAATAGTTATGGGTGAGGACAAAGTCACAAAGTTCAGCCACCGGGTTTGCCATGACATTATCGGGGATACTGTTCCTGACGGCTTGTAGTTCATCTTTGTGTGGAATGTTGGTGTAGAGGGCTTCTACATCCATAGTAGTTAAGATGGTGTTTTCAGGAAGATCACCGATGGATTGTAGTTTCCTCAGGAAGTCAGTGGTGTCTTGAAGTTAGCTGGGAGTGCTGGTAGCGTAGGGCCTGAGGAGGGAGTCTACATAGCCAGACAATCCTGCTGTCAGGGTGCCAATGCCTGAGATGATGGGGCATCCAGGATTTCCAGGTTTATGGATCTTGGGTAGCAGATAGAATACCCCTGGTTGGGGCTCCAGGGGTGTGTCTGTGCGGATTTGTTCTTGTGCTTTTTCAGGGAGTTTCTTGAGCAAATGCTGTAGTTTCTTTTGGTAACCCTCAGTGGAATTAGAGGGTAATGGCTTGTAGAAAGTGGTGTTGGACAGCTGCCTAGTAGCCTCTTGTTCATATTCCGACCTATTCATGATGACAACAGCACCTCCTTTGTCAGCCTTTTTGATTATGATGTCAGAGTTGTTTCTGAGGCTGTGGATGGCATTGTGTTCTGCACGGCTGAGGTTATGGGGCAAGTGTTGCTGCTTTTCCACAATTTCAGCCCATGCACGTCGGCGGAAGCACTCTATGTAGAAGTCCAGTCTGTTGTTTCGACCTTCAGGAGGAGTCAACCCAGAATCCTTCTTTATGTAGTCTTGGTAGAAAGGTCTCTGTGGGTTAGTATGTTGTTCAGAGGTGTGTTGGAAATATTCCTTGAGTCGGAGACGTCGAAAATAGGATTCTAGGTCACCACAGAACTGTATCATGTTCGTGGGGCTGGAGGCGCAGAAGGAGAGGCCCCGAGATAGGACAGATTCTTCTGCTGGGCTAAGAGTATAGTCGGATAGATTAACAATATTGCTGGGTGGGTTAAGGGAACCACTGTTGTGGCCCCTTGTGGCATGTAGTAGTTTACATAGTTTAGTGTCCTTTTTCTTTTGTAGAGAAGCAAAGTGTGTGTTGTAAATGGCTTGCCTAGTTTTTGTAAAGTCCAGCCATGAGGAAGTTTGTGTGGAAGGTTGGTTTTTTATGAGAGTATCCAGTTTGAGAGCTCATTCTTAAGCCCTGTTTGCTGTAGAGGATGTTGATCAGGTGGTTCCGCAGTTTCTTTGAGAGTGTGTGGCACAAGCTGTCAGCATAGTCTGTGTGGAATGTAGATTGTAATGGATTTTTTACCTTCAGTACTTTTGGTATGATGTCCATCTGTTTGCATTTGGAAAGGAAGATGATGTCTGTCTGTATCTGTATGAGTTTTTTCATGAAGTTGAAAAACAAAAAAACTTCAAAAACAGACTCCAACGAGAGACTGCTGAATTGGAATTAATTTGCAAACTGGATATAATTAACTTAGGCTTGAATAAAGACTGGAAGTGGATGGGTCATTACACAAAGTAAAACTATTCCCCCCCCCCTGCGGTTCCTCAGATGTTCTTGTCAACTGCTGGAAATGGCCCACCTTGATTATCAGTGTGTATGATAACACCTATTGTTTCATGTTCTCTTTATATATAAATCTCCCCACTGTGTTTTCCACTGAATGCATCCGATGAAGTGAGCTGTAGCTCACGAAAGCTTATGCTCAAATAAATTTGTTAGTCTCTAAGGTGCCACAAGTCCTCCTTTTCTTTTTTCTTGTTGATGGGGTTGCTGTTCAGGCCACTTCACTGAAGGCAATAGTCAGAAATCATCATTTTGTTGTCAGCCATTTGTACATAGTGCAGAGAACCAGGTGGGGCTGATATAGCCCGACATGGGGCATTCTTAAAGAGTTCAGGACAGGCAAATGTTGTGGGCACTTAACAGATTTTTCAAGGAGAGGATCTCTTTTTGTCTGAGGCATAGCAACAGCTAGACATTGCTGTGGTAGAACTCAAAGCAATTAAATACAATCCTGGCCGTTATACCCAAAAAGATGGCAGATTTGAAGAGAATAAACACTTCGATAGGCAAGTCTACACTACTTCTCTACATTGGTGCAGTTGCACCGCTGCAGCTGAGCCGCTGTAGTGCGTCTGGTGAAGACGTGCTGTGCCAATGGGAGAATGCTCTCCCATCGGCATAATTACTTCACCTCCACCACAGATGGAAGCTATGTCAGCGGGAGACGCTCTCCGGCCTACATAGTGTGGTGTGGACACTGCTTTAAGTCGATGTAACTTACGTCGCTCGGGGGGTGGTGGTGTTGTTTTCACACGCATAAGTGACATAATTTACATAGACTTAAGTGGCAGTGCAGGCCAGCCCTGAGTCTTTAAAGGCAAAGCTGCAGAAAATATATGCTCTAAGTTGCCATTTAATGTTTGGATGTCAGAATTATTAGGCTACTTCAACCATCATTCACATGGCACCGGTGCTTTGACTCACAATAGCCTAGTGATAAATAAGAATTGCCCCACTACGGCAATGTAAAAATTGACAATATGCTTGACCACTTTGCACTAGTATTAAGTGAGGAGGTAAAGGACAGTGCTCTGAATCCATATTTATTTCTCATGTAGGTATTTATAGATTGTGACCAAGTCACCCCATAACCATCTCTTTGTTATGCTAAATAGGTTAAGCTCCCTGTGACTATCACTACAAGCCATGTTCTTTAATCATTCTTGTGGCTCTTCTCTGAACCCTCTCCAATTTATCAGCATCCTTCTTGAATTGAGGGCACCAGAACCGGACACAGTATTCCAGCAGTGGTCACACCACTGCCCAATACAGAAGTGAAATAACCTCTCTACTACACTGTTTATGCATCCAAGGATTACATTAGCCCTTTTAGCTACAATATCGCACTGGGAGCTCATATCAGCTAATTATCCACCCCTGCCCCCTTTCCCAAATCTTTTTCAGAATCACTGCTTCCCAGGATAGAGTCCCTCATCCTGTAAGTATGGCCCACATTCTTTGTTTCTAGATATAAACATTAATATTTAGCTTCATTAAAACTCATATTATTTGCTTGTGACCAGGTTACCAAGTGTTCCAGATAACTGTGTATATTAGTAACCTTTCCTCTTCATTTTTTTACCACTTCTCCAATTTTTGTGTCATTTGCAGACTGTATCAGTGGTGATTTTATGTTTTCTCCCAGACCATTGATAAAAATGTTAACTAGCATAGGGCAAGAACCAATGACTGTGGAACCCCACTAGAAGCTCAACCACTCAATGATGATTCCCCATTTACAATTACATTCTGAGACCTATTAGTTAGCCAGCTTTTAATCCATTTAATGAGTGACATGTTAATTTTATATTTTAATCAAAATACTGTGCAGCACCAAGCTAAACACCTTTCAGAAGTGTAAGTATCTTATATCAACACTATTACTGTTATCAGCCAAACTTGTAATCTCATTAAAAAATATCAAGTTAGTTTGACAGGAGCTGTTTTTCATGAACTCATGTTGATTTGAAATAATTACATTACCCTCCTTTAATTCTTTATTTATCAAATCCCATATCAGCCACTCCATTATTTTGCCTGGGTTCGACGTCAGCCTATAATCACCCAGTCATATCATTTACCCTTTTTAAAATATTGTCACAACATAAGCTTTCTTCCAGTCTTCTGGAACTTCCCTAGTATTCCAAGATTTATTGAAAAGCAACATTAACATTAACAGTATAGATAGCTCCTCAGCCAGCTCTTTTAAAACTCTTGTGCAAGTTATCTGAATATACTGATTTAAAAATGTCTAACTTTAATAGCTACTGTTTAACATCCTCCAGTGATACTGGTATAATAAAAAAGAGTTTTATCATCCTCCTCTGATGAGACTATATCATCTGTTTTCTATCCCAAATACAGAACAGAAATATTTATTGAACACTTCTGCCTTTTCTGCATTATGATTGATAAGTCAACCATTTTCATCTCGTGATGTACCAATACCATTGTTAGGATTCTTTCTGTTTCTAATATATTTAAAAACTCCTTGTTGTCCTTAACTTGATTGGCCATAGATATCTCCTTGCCCCATTGAAATCAAGGGGAGTTTTGTCACTGACGTCAACTGGGACCAGGATTTCACCCTGTGTGAGGGAAACCTTCCTGTTTTTTCTGAGCCCTTTAGGTTAACTATGGAAGAATCCAGTGTGGTCCAAAGTTCTTATTACCCAAAGCATCCTAATGAATAGGATGCTATGCTGGGGGAACTCATTTCTGCTGTTGCTGTCACTTCACAGCCAAGACTTAAAAATAACTGAATTGATAATATGAATGTATACATTTTTGATTTTTTCCCCCTGTGAGTTCTGTCTCCTTACATTTTGAACTGAATTAGCTTCCATTGATATTATTGCCTTTATTTGTATGAGGCATTTTGCTGCACAAATCACTAGCAATTATTTCACGTTTGCTTTGATCACATATCTTGCTAGGCAGTTTAACTACCATGTATTTTCAAATGTGGTTTGCTTTAAGAGAGAATGAAAGATCTTCAAAATCCTTAACAAAATGCCATGAAGCCAATTTACTGTTTGAAGCTTATGAGCTGGTGTTGCTATTCTAAATATAAATGTTCTATAATATTAGATGCTTTTAGTATTTTCAGGTAAAGATTATTTGCTAATAAATTAGGTACAATCATGGGCAATATGATATTGTCTAGGTTAAGGATTTGGTAACGGGGTATGGAGCTTTTCGCCTCTAAGTCTTTTAAATCTGAGCCTTGATCAGAATTTATAGTTATCCAAAGTCCATCATCTAAAGGCTTTTGGTGGTCCATTTGAAGGTCTCAGTTCCAAGTGTCTATTTGTTTATATCACAAAAGAAATAGGACACCTCCTTCCCCCCACAAGTTTTCTAGTTGCTACGCTTGGTTTTTTTAAATCTCAGCTGTGAAGTGACAAGAACAGCAGAAATGAATTCTCCCAGCACAGCATAATATTCATTAGGATGCTTTGGGTAATAAGAACTTTGGACCATGCTGGACTCTTGACTTCAGCTCTACCACCTGAATTGCTGTGGTTCCTGGCTCTGGCTCCAGCTCCAACCTCTGGCTCCTGGCTCTTAACTTTGGCTCTTACCCCTGCTCTCGTTCCTGGCTCCTGCTCCAACCCCTATCTTTGGTTTCCTGGCTCTGGTTTTGACTTCTGCCTCTGGTTCCTGAACCCTGAATCCAGGTCCGACCCTTGGCTTCCACTCTGGTTCCTGGCCATCCTCAGCCTGGTTCTATCCATTGTGTCAGGCTCCTGGCAGTCTGAACTATCTGCAAAACCTTGTCCAGCTGTTAGGACGGACCCCACTACAGCCAAACAGCTGTGCATATCTCTCTATCAGTGTTATAGAGGGCGAACAATTTATGAGCTTAATCCGTATAAGCTTTATACAGGGTAAAATGGATTTATTTGGGGTTTGGACCCCATTGGGAGTTGGGCATCTGTGTGTCAAAGACAGGAACATTTCTTAAGTTGCTTTTAGTTAGTCTGCAGCTTTGGGGCATGTGGTTCAGATCCTGGGTCTGTGTTGGAGCAGACTGGCGTGTCTGGCTCAGCAAGACAGGGTGCTGGAGTCCCAAGTTGGCAGGGAAAGCAGGGGCAGGAGTCTTGGCACATCAGTTGGCAGCCCCAAGGGGGTTTCTGTGATCAAACCGTCACACCCACCACCCAGACCTATCCACCACCAGAGGATTCAGTGGTGCAAGTTCAGTGGTGACTGGGGGAAGTATTGTGGTTTTCTCAATGAATACCTCCTCCTGTTTCTGCTGCACTCACAGATATTTCCCACCAACAAGACTAGGATAAGGCTTATCATCAGCTTGCTGACAGGCGAAATGTTGGCCCTGGTCTCCTGACTCCTTGAAAAATCCAGCCTTCTCTTGAACCAGTTTAAAATATTTGTCTAAGCCATGGTGATCCATGCTGTGTACACATGGCCGAGGCCAGGGTCCAGAGTCTAAGGGATGTTGGTCGGCTGCTAACTATGCTGCTGACTTCTGGCACCTAGTGGCAGACATGGAATGGAATGAGGCTACTCAGTACCATCATTTCTGGTATAGCCTTAATGACGACATTAAGGACAAGCTGTCTTGGGTACAGCCTCTGGCCAGCCTGGATGCTTTTATCAATCTGTGCATCAGAACTGACAATCTCCTATCCAAATACTGCCAGGAAAGGAGGATGACACTCAAATCTCCACCAGTTTTGATGGTTCTGCCCTGTCAGTCTCCTGTGCCCATCCTGCAGCCCGAACCAATGCATCTCAATACAGCCTGGACCCACCTCTTCAAAGGGGAAAAAGCTTGATGATGGGTAAGGGGATCTCAGTTTTGTGGACAAGTTGGGCACTTTGCTCTATCCCTCCCATGGAATGCCTGACTCACACCTTGGTCAGGAAATGCCACACCACAGCCCCGATAGAGGGGTCTGGGCTATGCCAGTTCCCTTCCCCTCATTTTAGCTCTTGCAATGCCTAGCTGGCAACCTATACTTCTCCAGCTTCCACTTTGTCTGAAGCACCCTGCCATGCAGAAGATCAGATGTGAAGTGCTGATCAATTCTGGTGCCTCCGGTAACTTCATGGACCTAAAGTTAGCCTGGGCACATGGATCCTGACACAGCACAAGGCTGTCCCTGACCTTGTGGAGTCTGTTGACAGATCCCCCCTCTCATTGGGCCCAGTCAGACAAGAGACGTTGCAAAACTCTGCAGTTCCACCTGGTTTTCTCCCTGCATTTCCCAGTTATTCTTGGCAATTCCTGGCTCATTATGCACAATTTGCGTACTCGCCTCGGGGGCGGGCATCGTCCATTTTTGCTTGCCATTTTGCTGGCAGGCTTGTCTCCCCAAACCCAATTCTGTGCCAGAGGCTATCCATAGTTTAAACCTGATAAACCTGGCATCCTTGGGGATCCCAGAACAGAGGGGATCAGGTCAGCAGAACCTCCATCAGTGCCTGCATTTTCCACAGTAGCTCCAGCAAAGTACGGGACTCTGGCAAATGTATTCAATAGGAAGAAGGCTGATGTACTACAATTGCCCCATTGACTTCCAGCCAGGAGCCGAGGTTACTTTTGGGTGCATTTATTCTCTCTCAGAGCCTGAGCTGCAGCTGAGCTGAGAATAAATCCAAGAGAATCTGGAAGAGGGGTTCATATGCCCATCCATGTCCCCAGTAGGAGCTCTGGTTTAATTTGTGGCCAAAAGGATGGTTCCCTGCACCCCTGCATAGGGCTATCAATCCTTGAATCAGGTAAACATCCAGAATTGATACTCTCTACTGGTCATCAGTGAGCTCTCCAAGACACTTCTCTCTGCTAAGATCTTTACCACAGTTCCTCCATGGAATTTATAACCTGATCCATATTCAGGAAGGGGATGAATGGAAGATTACCTTGTGCTCCCAATATGGGCACTCTGAGTACTTGATAATGCTCTTCAGACTGTGAAATGCCTCTGCAATGTTCCAACATTTCATCAGTAATATTTTTAGAGACATGTTACATCAGTTCATTGTGATCTACATGGATGATAGCCTCATGTTTTTCAAAAAACTGGTCCTCCATGATCAATATGTGTACCATGTTTTGGAAAAATTCCACCAGAACCACCTTTATGCTAAGTTAGAGAGCACAATCAAGTTCTATGGGTACATTATTTCCCCTTCAGGGCTGACTATGGATACATATATGGTATCTGCTATCACTGAGTGGGCCACTCTGAGGGACATGATTCCTCAGTTTTGCCAACTTTTACTGGCATTTTATCAAGGCTTTTTTTCCCCTACTGGTAGCCCCAGTGATGGCACTCCTCTGGAAGGGAGTCCAATTTGGCTGATCTCCTGAGGCTCAATATGCCTTTGACCAGTTAAAGAGAGCCTTCATCACAGCTCCCATCCTCATCCATCCAGACACTATCAAGCCATTCACTGTAGAGACTGAGGCATCACTTTCTGGCATTAGAGCTGTACTGTCGCAACTAATGGAGCCACATAATCAACTTCACCTATGCGCCTTTTATTCTTGAAAGTTAACCCCAGCAGAAAGGAATTATGACATTTGGGATAAGGAGCTACTGGTGACTGAGGCAGCGTTGGATGAGTGGTGTCAACTAGTTGGCAGCCGGTATCAAGGGGAGTGCCCCAAGGGTCGCTCCTGGGGCCGGTTTTGTTCAATATCTTCACTAATAATCTGGAGGGTGGCGTGGATTGCACCCTCAGCAAGTTTGCAGATGACACTAAACTGGGAGGAGAGCTAGATACACTGGAGGGTAGGGATAGGATACAGAGGGACCTAGACAGATTAGAGGATTGGGCCAAAAGAAATCTGATGAGGTTCAACAAGGACAAGTGCAGAGTCCTGCACTTAGGATGGAAGAATCCGATGCACTGCTACAGACTAGGGACCGAATGGCTTGGCAGCATTCTGCAGAAAAGGACCTAGGGGTTACAGTGGACAAGAAGCTGGATATGAGTCAACAGCGTGCCTTTGTTGCCAAGAAGGCCAATGGCATTTTGGAATGTATAAGTAGGGGCATTGCCAGCAGATTGAGGGACGTGATCGTTCCCCTCTATTCGACACTGGTGAGGCCTCATCTGGAGTACTGTGTCCAGTTTTGGGCCCCACGCTACAAGAAGGATGTAGGTAAATTGGAGAGAGTCCAGCGAAGGGCAACAAAAATGATTAGGGGTCTGGAACACATGATTTATGAGGAGAGGCTGAGGGAACTGGGATTGTTTAGTCTGTGGAAGAAAAGAATGAGGGGGGATTTGATAGCTGCTTTCAACTACCTGAAAGGGGGTTCCAAAGAGGATGGATCTAAACTGTTTTCAGTGGTAGCAGATGACAGAACGAGGAGTAATGGTCTCAAGTTGCAGTGGGGGAGGTTTAGGTTGGATATTAGGAAAAACTTTTTCACTGGGAGGGTGGTGAAGCACTGAAATGCATTACCTAGGGAGGTGGTGGAATCTCCTTCCTCATAAGTTTTTAAAGTGAGGCTTGACAAAGCCCTGGCTGGGATGCTTTACTTGGGGATTGGTCCTGCTTTGAGCAGGGGGTTGGACTAGATGACCTCCTGAGGTCCCTTCCAACCCTGATATTCTATGATTCTATGATTCTAACTCTTGGAAGGAGCCTGGCTCCCAATTCTGGTCCTTACAGATCACAAGAACTTAGAATATCTCTGTATGCCCCAAAACTTAAAACAGCATCAGATACACTGGGCATTATTTTTCTCCCAATTCGAGTTCGTCATGACTTACTGTCTGGGTACTTAAAACAGAAAAGCAGATGCCTTATCCCACAAGGATGAGTACATCAAATCCTGCACAGAACCTCTTTCAACAGTCCTTAATATACCTTATTTTCTCAATGGAATGGTGGACAAGAATCCAGTATCCACCATTCAGTCCCTGCTGCCTCATGTCTCATTCGCTACATGGATCTGCAAGGCCTTGGACAATGCAGATACCCAGCCTGGTTAAATTGTGGGATAGAATCCTCTATCATGGGGAATACATTTATGTCCCAAATGATCTGCTACAGCTGGAAGTTCTGAAACTTTTCCATGATTAAAACATGGAACTTGGTTTCACTGAACTTCTGGTGGTTGGGTAGGCATCCTTTCATCAAGAAATATGGTAGACTTTGTGACCTTTGCTCCAGAACCAAAGACCATGTGTGATGCTACTCAGTGTCCTCCAGCCCTTGCTTTCACCATCCCAGCTTTGGTCCACTGTGTCTCTGGACTTCATTGTGGATTTGCCTTGTTCCCAAAGTTGCACCACAATGGTAGTTATGGTTGATCTTTTGACCAAAATGGCACATTTTCTCCCTTTCATCCCTATTGCTCTGGTGACATCCCATATTTTTAGAACAGATCTTCTGGCTCCATGGATATCCAAACAGAACTGTGTCAGATTGAGGCTTACAATTTATTCCCACTTCTGGTGTGAATTTGTTAAGCTCCTAGTTGCAGACAGAGTGGATAGATCAGATCCTGGAGCAATACTTCCATTGCTTTCTGAAATATCTTCAGGACAACTGGGGTCTCCTTGCAGCTTTATGAAGAATTTGCCTACAATAGTTTGGTCCATGCCTCTCCTCAGCAGAGCCTGCTTTGTGCCAATTATGATTTCTATCCAGTGTTTCCTAGGTCCCTGCAGTGGTTACCTACCTGTACCATGTAAAGCAAGAACTCATGGTACATCTGGAAGCTGCCAAAGAGGCCTAAAAGTGCTATGCTAATCATGGCCACCAGTCTGTACCCTTACCATGGGGGACAAGGTCTCGTTGTAAACCAGAAACCTCAGGTCAAGGCAAACATTAGCCAAGTTAGACCACCCATATATAGGTCCATTCAAGATAATTGAGCAAATCAATCTAGTGACATTCACACTGCTGTTATTGAAGTCAATTAAGACCCACCCGGTATTCCACATCTATCTCCTAAAACCTTATGTGGAAAACCTACTCCCCAATCAGTCCAACCCACCGCTGCCACCCATAATGGTCCAAGGGCAAGAGGAATACCTAATTTGACAGACTCTAGACTCGAAATGAGTGTGTAGTAAGTTTCATTACCTAATAAGTTGGGAAAGCTATGGTCCTGATGACCAGTCATGGGAGCCAACAGAGAATGTCCATGCACCAGATCTACTCTGGGACTTCCACTGAGCTCATCCCAAGAAGGCTGGGATGAGTGCTCCAGAAGGTGGCCCTGAGAGAGGGATACTCTTAGAAAGGAGCACCTTCAGCTGACCCTGAGGACTAATCAGGCCAGCCTCCAGGTTGATTAATGAGCTCAGAGGGGTTATGGTAGGATTACGTGATTGGCTGGCCTGCCTGATTGGCTGAAGTGATCAAGCAGGTCTACTTTTAAGCTCAGCAGCAGCAGCCCGCCACTGATTGCTCAATACTTCTGCCTGCAGCTGTGATTGCTTTTGTTCCTGCCTTGTTCCGGTCCAACTCCAGTCCTGCCCCTGCCTTTTTCCTGTCCTGCTTCAGCCCTGCCTTCCCTTCCTAGTTTCTGGCCCTGCATCTGCCCCCTGGCTCTTGACTTTGGCTTCATGCCCTGGCTTTGGTTGGTGGCTCCTAACTCCTGTTCTGACCCTTGGCCCCTGGCTCCAGTTCCTGCCCAGTTCTCACCATTGAGATGGACAGCTGTTGCTTGCCTCTGACACGCAGGAAAGATGTGCAGGGAGGCTGGCAGTGCTGCTGCCTGTACTGTACCTGCCTTGGGGATAAATAAAGAAAACACGTTTCCAGAACTATCTATGTGACACTTTTAATGTACTCTATTTTACTTTTCTTAAAACAACAACAACAAGAACAACTAGCTCATCAACTATCTACTGGCAAGACAAATCTGAGGGATCATATATAAACTATGCCAAATTCAGTGGCACGACTGAAATTCAGAAACATATTTCAAAAAGATTTCTAATAATTATTTTAGGCAAAGTGTATACATGTGTAGCATATCTAGGGCCAATGTTTATCTTTAGTTACATCTGTCCAATCCCATTGAAGTCAATGAGGTTGGATGACTCTAATTGAGAGCAGAATTTGGCTCTTGAAATGTGTGTTTGTCTGCTCAAATGACTTATTGCACTGGTTTAGATTTTAGATTTTGGCAAAAAACCCACAACTGCTGTCAGGAAAGAGGCTGATGTGCATCTTATAGAGATTTAACAATTGCTACGATGTCTTTAGTATTTAATTCAAAACAGATACAGAATGAAACCTTTGCTAACAATAAGCTTTAAGACCATTCCAAGCTATCAAAAAACTCAAAGATCACAGTTTATGCATCTCTGATATTGCGTACATTAATCAATGCAATGTGTAAGTGACAGTATTTGGTAAACTGCATCTTCCACTAGCCAACATTGAGCTACTGGAGAGGGATCAGTCGGTACCTCTTTTCAGCACCAATAGCTGTGAGCATTGTCCAAAGAGATCTGTGGTGAACCTGAAGGATTTTTTTTAGACATTTCTGTTTCCTTTCCTCATGGTTAACCTACCTACTTGTTTGATAAGGATATAATTATAAGTCCCCCCCTCACCTGCCCTGAGCAATGAAGAGATGTGACAATCTGAAAGTCATGGAAAACAAAACAATTAGAGCAACAAAAAACAAATAAAGAGCACAACGCTAAGTCAAGGATGTAGAAGTGCATCTTTCAAATGCTCTGGCTGGACTTTTCAGAAGGGCTCAGCAGCCAGAACAGCAGGACACATAGTACTCAAGCTTTTTGAAAAATCTGGTCCTTATTTCAGTGCCTAAATGGGAGCTGAATTCTTCTGAGAATCTGGCCCCAACTCTGGGATCTGGTACCAGATAGACCCACCTCTGAAGAAGAGGCAAGTTGAGGGGTGTCTATCAGATGGTCCCTTTATGAAAGTTACAATGTGGATGAATTCCATGAGTGGCCAAACAGTGGGAGGCATTCTCTGCTGTACCTACCTTGGTGCAGTATTAGCAAAAGGCAAACATTGAGATAAACCAGCAAAAATGATCAGAAATAAAAAGCGAATACCATACTAAACTTTGTATAAAACATTATTGTGTAAGATTTGGTGGGAAAACAGCACCCTTGCACCTAGAAGTTTTTCTTTTTGTCTCAGACATCATAAACAGCACTAGGCTTCTTCAGAAAAAACATGCCCCTTGTCTTGCTTGATCTCTTCTGTTGTCTTTCTTAGAAATCAAGAAGCTCCATGAGAAAGGAAACATTAAAAAAGCACGTGACATAACTGTGTGCAGATACAGATTTTCAGAAGAGCTAATGACAGCTGAAGGAAGACATGAATTTGCCTCATTTCTGGCATTTATGCATCCCTGAAGCTATATTTTAAAGCTGTGGATGCTAGTTTCATGCTCTCAGAACTCACAGGAAGGTATGGCTTTGATTGACCTCATGGACCTCTGTGAACTGGAAAAATGGAAGCTGACTTTCCAGCTGACCGTGAAGCATTTATTGAAATCAGAATAGGATCATTTAGTTTGCTGTGGAGAAATCTGTAGAAACTTCTCCCTGCATGCTCCCTTGAGACTACACAGAGCCACAGGAAAAAATGAAGTGGCAAAGCAAGGAACACAGAAAAGAAAATGCAGTAGCTGCAATTAAATAGACAACATTGACTTCGATGTGCGTGTGTATAAACTCAGAATATCCTCTACTTAGCTTAGAAATAACTGTGGGCAACTCTAGGTAGTGGGTTTTTTTGGTTTTTTTTAATGAAACCATCATGGGCACATGTAACACTGATGTATATTGGGAGTAATTCCAGTCTAGTCTATGAAATTACAATGGTAAAAGTCTGGTGTCAATCAATGGAAAATTGGGCCCTGTGGATGCTAAAAGTACAGTTAAAAGTAGCACATCGATTAGTTACAATCAGTCAGAACAGACAGAGCAGTAAAAGCCACAGAAAGGAATCTGTGTTTCATATGTATTCCTTTCAAACACAAGATGGTGTTATGGTGGCACTTTGCTGCAGCAATGTTTGCTGCATATTGCAACATAAAATTACTGATTATTAAATGGCAAAGAACTTTGCGAGTTAAGTTGCTGGGGTGATAGTTTGTGCCATTCCAGAATGATGAGTTTAGCAAAACTCAAGCTTGTGGAAACCAGGAAGTACGGAGTTAAGATACACACCCACGATCTGGAAGGGAATGAGCTATCACCTGACAACTTTAACTGTGCACTAACAACATTCTTTGTCATTTAATTTCCTTGCTTTTTAAACAAAAATATTTTTCTTTTTTTTATGTAGGGGTTAGTAGCCATTTAGGCAGTTGTAATTCTCAACTGGTTTTACAGTTAATATCCTACTGTGACTAGGAAATGATCAAAAGCCCTAGCTTTTATTCAATGCTTTTTATCAGTAAGTCTTAAAGAACTTTACATCATTATCCCCATTTTACAAATCAGAAACTGAGGCACAGAGAGGTGAAAGTGTCTTGTTCAAGGTCACCAAGTAGGCCAGTGGAAGAACTAGGAACAGTATCAGTCCAGTGAGCTTTCCACTAGGCCATATGGTTGATAACATGGATTCCTAAGTACTCCTCCTCTCTCCTGCTCAGATGTCTTCAGATACGCACGCTCCACTTCTGTTGGTTCCAATAAGAGATGAGTGTGCAGACTAGGGGGCAGTCAATTTGATCTAGACTTTGGAGAATTATCTCCAAGCAATTTGGAATTTGATCTCATGAAGTTCATGATCATACTGAATATTCCTATTTTTGTTTTGAATAAAATTTTCTTTTTTGATACAGATGTGAATAAACTGGTTTACATTGGAATGAACACACTAGCAAATCTATACATTATTATTTTTTGCTTGAAAGACAAGATAGTGTGGGAGAATAAAATCTGGGTTCCTAAGTTTATGTCTAGAGTAAGAGCTAGGGGTGTGATTCCCAGCTTGCATAGAGAAAAGGAGTACTTGTGGCACCTTAGAGACTAACCAATTTATTTGAGCGTAAGCTTTTGTGAGCTACAGTTCACTTCAGCTCACGAAAGCTTATGCTCAAATAAATTGGTTAGTCTCTAAGGTGCCACAAGTCCTCCTTTTCTTTTTGCAAATACAGACTAACACGGCTGTTACTCTGAAGCTTGCATAGAGATACTCATTGTAGCTACCATCTGAGCTGGCACGTTATAAACAGTAGTATAGCAGGGGTAGCATGGACAGTGGCAGTGGTGGCACAGGGCTAGCCGTGTGGAGTACAAACCCACCTGACCCCCCCTGGGGGCATACTAGTCTGTGTTGCTGCTGCCTGTGCCACTCTGGCTACACTACCATTTTAGCACGCTAGCTTGATGAGAGCTAATGTGACTCTCTCTACACGAGCTGGGAATCACACCCCTAGCTCATAGTCTAGACATAGTTCTGACACAGAGGCCCATTTGTGGTTCACTAATCTGTGTCAGCAACTTTTATGGGGCCTCACATACTCACTACACTTAACAGAGTGTTGTCATGATATATACCCAAAAGATGGCATGTAACGTATCGTTGGACAATTCACTGATCATTAATATTCTTGTGTGAGGTATGTACGGGGTGTGTACAAAGAGTTACGGAATGTGCTAGAATTATGTTCTCAAAATGTGTTTGACAAGCAATGCATAAGCCCAGTCTGCCCTAGACAAAGGAATGTGTATTGGGTTGTCTGACAAGCCTGGTCCTCAGGCAGAGATAATGAAGGCACATTTACATAAAAAATAAACAAAGCCTTCAACCTAGTGGGTGGGGGAAATTGCCTTTGGGCTGAACCTCAAATGATAAGTAATTAAATCAAGCAATTGTATACAAGTTACTGTATTATAAAAGTGTATCAAGTAAGATCTTTAATGAAAGCTAATGATACAATGGTGATTAATATTATTGTAAAATGCATGTATTAACATTATATGAGGAATTATAAATACTCACTGATATTATGCTTTGAAGTCTGTGGTTAAACAAAGGGAGAAACAGGTTTTCTTTCAGACAGGAGGGAATTTTCTTGTGTCCAAGAAAATTAAGCAAGGTGTGACCAAACACAATGGAAGCCTCATTGACATATGAATCAGCATGGGGAAGGAAGTCCACAAGCAGAAAAGAAAAGCATGAGGTAATCGTGAGTCGGGGGAACAAAAGAGTGAGTTTGAGAAGATATAAGAAGAGAGAAGAAGCCGTCTTGACATCTATCATTGGACAGACACAAGGGGCCAGAGCTCTCACAAGCTGAGAAAAATGGGTCCTTCAACCAAGGTGGTTGAAGTTTCTGGAACCTTAACATAAGTGAGAAATCTGCTTATGCAAAGATCTTTCACCTAGGAAGACAAGGAAAATAGGCACCTTGTCCTTCTGGGGAAGGTCCTGACTGAGACAAAGTCAGCCATGGCTGGAAAGAAAAAGACTGGTAAGAAATCTACCTTGAACAAAGGCTGCAGTTTACTGAGTTAAGTCTGAGCCCCTAGGAAGTATATTTTATTTGTATTTGCTTGTAAGCATTCTGTCTTTATCCCTTGCACTTGAACTCACTTAAAACCTCTGGCTTTTTGATTAAATAAACTTGTTTTTCTTTTATTCTAACTCAACCCAGTGCCATATTTGACATGAAGTGATTATTAACTCCAGTTAAAGTAACAAATTGCTGTACTTTTGTCTCTTTAAAGGAGAAACAGATATCATTACGCCTCTAAATGTTCCAGGAGAGGACTGGGCATTTCAGAACAGATGTTTTTGCGGAAATTCAGGACTGGGGGTGTATTGGGGTGACCAGCCAAGTAGTAACCAAGACTAGTGGAGACCCGGGTGGGGCTGTTGTGGTGACAGGCTATTGGGGTCAGAGTGCTGAACCAGGGCTGCACAACACACAGATTTTCATGGAACTGCGTGTTTGTTTGGTGGCTATTGGTATCCGGGCTGTGAACCACAGCAGTAGGGCATTTAAGGCTCACAGGGTTACAAAGGAGAGGGTGACACAACCTCTCACAGGTCTGGGTGGTGCCCAAACTAACAGAATATTTTATAAGCTCCCATCCTTTTCTCTTAATTAAGTTAATGGCAAAATTCTCATAGACTTCACTAGGAGCAAGATTGAACCCCAAAATATATATTGTGAAAAACTCTCTCTTTAAATTTGATCTGACTTGCTATACATTGTGTCTGGTATCACCTAACAGACATTGAAATGTACCCTGTGATTTCCCTTCCTCCATCCTTTCCTCTCAAAATCAAATGAAATATTTGAAACAGAAATCTAATTCTAAAATTCATATGTTTGGATTATCTTTTCCCATATGACATATTGTACAGCTCCATGTGCACTGACAACACAACACAAGCCACAAATAACAGTAGCAAAAAGGAGTCAAGTAGCTTAGAAATATATGCCAGGCAAGGGAAGATTTCTTTTCTAAAATATCTTACCTTTGTAAGTGACGTTTAAAATACAAATGACTGACTTTTCTCTTTTTTTAACCTGAAACTCAATATATTTACCAATGGTTGGCAGACAAAAGTACTATAACTCTAATGGTATTGTGGATTGCACTGAACCTCAGTGATATTCTAAATAGAGCTCACAGGGATTTTTTAAAACTCATTTTTGGCAGGAGCCTCCATGTCATCTTTGTTTGTCTTCTCCGTTGTATCCAAAGAACTCAGGTGACAATGTTATTATTGAGCTTCACACAAACTAAGGCATATGAGACTGATATATTCCTTCACATGAAGGGCGTAGTCACATCCAGTGAGTTTAGCAGATGCCCTCTGGCTCCTCATGATGCAGTCAGCAACCATGAGGCAAAACCAGACATTTTCCCAAGACAGAAAGCAGTAAAGGTCTACACGAAACATTTTTTCTGGTTTTCCATGGCGGAATTTCGGTGCTGATTCTAAGAAATTCAGCAAATCCAGTAGACAGAGAGGAATGGGGGAGAACAAATGGAAAATGGGCGGAGTTAATATTCATGCAAAAATACATAACTCAATGAAATAAAAAAGGAAATAAAGTCTTGCAATTTTAAAAAACCCAACCTTGATATTTAAGCCGTTGTATATTAATGTTATACATTTAATCCGTATATAGGAGCTTAATATTAAATCAAAAATAGTACAATGGGGACAGAGCCAGAGAGAAATCAGGCTATGTGGCACAATCCCCTGGGCTCTGTCAAGTAGCTGGGCAGAGATTAATTCTGCTCCTTGCAACATGAATATGTACACGGTGCCAGCACCCTGCTCAAAGAGGGTGTTTTAGGAGGCCCAGATGGAGGAGTTAGTTGCAGCACAACTTCTGACTTTGTCATTCTACGAGAGGGGGAGGAGTAGGCCAGGCAACACTGCAGAATGGCAGACACTGCTATTTTTTCTCTCTTTCTAACGCACCGTTCACTCTAGTCTCTGTGCACCAAGTCTGCTGGATCTTTTGTCTCCCTGCTCTGGGATTTGTACAAGGGAGGTTGATAAATACACCTTATATTCAAATGACGTTGAATAAATATGGAAGAAAATGTAGTAGGAGAAATAAATGGAAGAGATGGAACCTAAGATTACAGTTCCAGGTGGCCTTCCAGAGCAATATTGCTTCGGTGTTTCTGTACATAGTCTCCTTAAATTGACTTTCTTTCTCTTTCACTCTAACAAATGGAAAAGAAACCTAATGATCCAAAGTATTTTGCTCCTTATTGTGAAATACAGAGGGTTTTTTTTCCTGAAAGAGTACTTCAAATTCAAACTGCTTTTTAACCCACAACAAAACCCATATCCCAGTGACAAAGCATCCTTAGCTCAGCACAGAAACCAAGAGAAAAAGTGCCGTAGAAATTTTTGGTGTAAAAGAAGGACTGTATTATGAAAAGAATCACAGAATTTGGTTTCTACTCTGTGGCTAGAATTCCTCCCCCTCCCTTAGTAAGCATTCAGTTTTATTGTACAGCTGCACCTATTTACATGGTTTCTTGGAACTGTTAAAAATTCTTTGCCTAGATTAATAGGTTGGCCTGTGTATAGTGGCTTGGCCTTTCCTAACATTTTCTCCCTGAAACAAACCCAGCTCCTATTAGTATATGAAATGCCCAGGGCAGAATTCAATCTGTGTTTTGTAGTCTCACCAACACATCAGCATTTCTCCCCTTCCCACCAGCTGAAAGCTGTTGATCTGAACATAAGCAGGTGATAAATCACTGCATTGTTTTCTCAGTTACAGGTAATTAGTCTTGTTCTTTTTGATGCAAGAATGCTAGCAATAGCATCCTCCATAAATGCTTCATTATACAGCAGTAAGCCTGCTTCTAGATGAAGAAATATCATTTACATGCAATTTGGTTTCAAGAACTGTGTATGGGGGAGCAAGGAGGAAAAAGAAACAGGATGTTTTTCAAATTCCTATTTTTAAAATGTCAGTTATAACAAGGTTTATAGCAACTTTAGATATCAAAGGGGCATTGGCGAAGGGCACCTGATTTTGGGATGTGTACTCTTCAAAGCTACAGCAAGAAGCTGGCAGGGGAAAGGAAGAACTGGGTAAGGTTCTAGGCAGGGCCATCCCTAGCCATTTTGGTGCTCGTGGGGGTGTGTGTGTGCGTGTGGCCCCAGTCCGCCACGGGGGGGCAGGAGCAGGCTTGGATGGTACGGGGGAAACAGCCCTCAAGCATGAGCCAGTGGAGCAAAGTGGGTTGGGGCCAGATCACTCAACTTCCTGCTGCCCGGTGATTGCAGGGCAGGCTGAACCCCTCACTCCCGGGGCGGCGGGAAGTGGAGTGACCCGGCCCCAGCCTGCTCTGCTCTGTTCCCCTGGCTCCCAGCCTTGGGACTATGTGGGGCAGAAGGAACTGCCCCCCAGGCACTCACTGGCGGCATGGCAGGAAGCAGGCAGTGTGGAGCGGGCTAGGGCCAGGTCACTTCACTTCCTGGCGCCCGGTGATTGCAGGGCGGTCCCAACCCCTGCTGCAGTCCTCAGGGGAAGGGGTGGAGTGGGAGCGGGGCTGGGGCGGGAAGAGGCAGGTCTGGGGCGGAGCAGGGGTGGGAGCTTTGGGGAAGGGGTGGAGTGGGGGGTGGGGCTGGGGCGGAGCAGGGGCTGGAGCAGGGCACCAGGAAATTTGGTGCCCCAAATTTTCTGGTGCCCTACACAGCTGCGTACTTTGCATATGGGTAAGGAAGGCCTTGGTTCTAGGCAGAAGCTCTGCTCTGAAGCAAAGACAGGGTCAAAGTATTTTCTTTATTGTAAAGAAGTTCCTTGTTCTGTGTTACAAGAGAGTAATACTTTCTCTGACTGTTTTTCCATGATCACATAAGTGTTTTTTAAATAACTGTTCAGTATTGCCAACCCCAACCATTCAAAAATAACGAGTTAGGCCCCTCCAAAATCATACAATTAGCTTAAAAATCATAAGATTACTATAAGGATCTGTGGGACTAGAACCCATGCCTGCAACAGCTGATCTTCCCACGTTGCCACCAGGAGCTCATGCAGCGCTACCTTCAAGGAACACTGGAGATTAGGAGCTGCAGGAAGTACCGCCCAAAGGGTCCAGAGTGACAGCACCCTGCAGCCTTCTGAGTGGCCCGTGCTCCCTCTTTAACCCTGGAGGGTACCCCAGGAAGTTGTCTGGGCAACCACACGGACTTTAGGCCTGCTGTGTCTCCAGACATCACTTTGCTTTCTGATCTCCTGTCTCCAACTTCAGCTTAACTCTGAACCTGACTCTTGCTTATTGATTCTGGCTTTAATGATGACTCTGATCCCAGCTTGTTGACTACCACCATGTGGGCATACTTGCTATCCTGTGGAGACCAGCCTAGCTGTGACCACTAGGCAAGACTGCTTATATTGTAGTCCAGTGGTCACCAACTGGCCGATCGCAATCAACTGGTCAATCCCAGAGGATCTCCCAGTCGATCGCAATCTCCGGTGGTGTAGTGGGGCTGCCAATACGGCAGGCTCTGTGCTTGCCCCTGCCCCACGCTGCTCCCGTAAGTGGCCAGCGTGGTCCTGGGGTCGGGGTATCCCTCTATGAGCTGCTCCTGCCTGCAAGCACCACCCCCGCAGCTCCCATTGGCTAGGAACAGGGTGCTGCAGCCAATGGGAGCTGCGGGGAAGGTGCTTACAGAGAGGGACAGCATGTGGCGCCACAAGACCCCCCCCCCAGGGGCTTCAGGGGCACATTGGCCCCTTTTGGGAGCGGCGTGGGGCTGGGGCAGGCAGGGAGCCTGCTTTAGCCTTGCTGTGCTGCTGACCAGGAGCCACCCAAGGTAAGTGCTGTCCGACGCACCACAGCCCCCTCCCAGACCCAGCAACCCATACCCTCTCCTACACCCTGAACCCCTCCTGCATCCCAGCTCTGAGCCCCTTCTCAGAACCAGCACCCCAACCCCCCTCCGGCACCCCAAACCCCTGCCCCAGCCCTGATCTTCTCAGAACCAGCAACCCATACCCCCTCCTGCACCCCAAACCCTAGCCCTGAGCCCCCTCCCAGAGCCAGCATCCTGTACCTCTCCTGCATCCCAACACTCTGCCCCAGCCCAGAGCCCCCTCCAGCACCCAAACTCCCTCCCAGAGCTTGCACCCCAACCGCCTACCCCAGGCTCAGCCCAGAGCCACCTCCCACACTGCAAACCCCTCGGCCCCAGCCCAGAGCCTGCACTCCCTCCCAAACCCCAACCCCAGCCAGGTGAAAGTGAGTGAGGGTGGGGAAGAATGAGCGATGGGGGGGCATGGAGTGAGCAGGGGGGGATTTGGGGAAGGGGTGGGGCCTTGGGGAAGGGGCAGGGGAGATCCTGTATTGCCCTTAAATTCAAAAAGTGATCCTTACAGTTTGCCCAGATCCACTTTTGACTCCCTCTGCAGAAGCCCCTTTTCTGGGATATGGAAGGGATGGATCTACCGCCATCCACCATTTATGAAACTGACCCTCCTGGGGTACCAGATCTTCAGGAGTGAGTCACTTAACTCTAAACTGAGAAGCATGTGCTGTGGTCCCAAGTGGTACAACTCCTAGCAGAAAGTCAGACACTCTGCAAGCAGCTAGCATGGTTCCAGGAAGCGAAGTCCACACTCCAGGCTTGGGCTGGGGTACTGCCACTGTACCACTACCCAAATGTTTTGACAGGAACCACGACAAGTTCAGGGAGTTCCTAAACCCATGTCATCTCCTTTTCCTGCTCCACCCTCAAATGTATCCCACCAACGAGGTCAGGGTGGGACTAGTGATTAGTTTGCTAGATGGAGAAGCGCTGGATTGGGCCTCTCCATTGCTGGAGCAGGACAGCCTGGTGTTAATGGACTGGAATGCATTCCTGTGAATGTTTTCCACAAATTTTGATGACCTCTTATCAGGGGAAGCCTCACTACAAAGGCTCCAGCCAGGGTGAGGGCCAGCTGTCTCATACACTACCCAGTTCTGGCGACTCGTGGATGACATTGCGTGGAACAAGGTGGCCCAACTGCACCAATTTCAGAGTGGACTTAGTGAGGAGGTAAAAGATGAGCTAGCCCACATTGAGACTCTGACCAGCTCAGATACTTTTATTGACTTCTCTCTCCATGTCAACAACTGGCTGTGCGAACGAAAGGAAGAGAGGAAGGGAATCATGTTGTTGTCTCAACAGCATTCCATGCTGAAAACGCCAGGGCCCAACTATGAACCAATGCAGACTGACCGGGTCTGCCAGTGCTTGACCCTGGAAAAAAAGGAATAGAGATGATGCAATAACTTATGCTTTTATTGTGGAGCACGAGGACATGCCCTCGCCTCTTGCCCTTCGTGGACCTTGACCAGCAGGGAACTGGGAAACAAGTGAGCCAAGGCTATATTGAGGGGGCCAGCCTTGGCATCCTCAGGGCACTGTGCTCTGGAACTGTGCCCCCAGCCCCAGCCCCAGCCCTCAAGGGAAACCCAATCCAGGACATATGTGCTTAAATATTTGACTACCTGATCAGAAGGATGTTTGGAGGATATCATCTGTACTTTTAAAAGACACATTGTGGAAGAAAGATTATTATTATTATTTATTATTATTTTTTTAGCAAGGCTTTGTCAACACTACAAATGCTCTGCCGATACAGCTATACCACAAGTGTATTGACCGTAGGAGTTTTTCTGTCAGTATAGTAACACCATTTCTCTGAATGATATTAACTATGCCGACAGAAGCACTGTGCTGTCAACATAGCTGCTTCTACACTGGGATTTTGCTGGCATAGATATGTCCGCTGGTGTGCGTGTTTTTTTCACAACCCTGACTGACATAGTTATGCCAACAAAAGTTTGTACTATAGACCTGGCTGGAGCATGCTTTCCAAATGTAAGCAGTGTTCAGAAACAAAAAGCAGAGAGAGACCGTCATCCTGCAAACAATGACGCATGCCCTTAACTATAAACACATGAGTAGTCCCAAAATTCGGTACGTGCATAAATCTTTGTAGGATTGGGATCTTAGTTTATGGAGAGCTGTCTTTGCCATCCTCATTGTTGATTGATAGAATTCTGATTAGGGAAAGGCTAACCATTTAGAAACAGTGGGAAAAATTTGCAGAGGATGTAAGTCAGGAAAGAATTTGGCCCTGTGTTTAGATCTGTCAGATTAAAATTTGTCTGAGAACTGCATTACTTTTCTGTTTCTGAGGTTTATTTTAGCAGCTTACAAATGTGACTGTTTATGACACTGGCAACATTTTGAACTGGTAAAATCATTGCAACAGAAATTATTTTTATAATTTACAATAGTTCACTTTCAGATGGAGTAAATCAAGAAGAAACAGTAAAATTATAGCTTTACTTTGAATACATAAATAAAAAATCTATATTCTTCTTTGTGCCAAACTCGAAGAGCTGAATTTGAGCCCAAGCAACCCTTCACCAGCAATCAGTTGTGAACAGTTCTCAGATGAGCCTGAAATGACCCCAATCCTATTTCCTTTTACTTGGGTATAACCATTTGGCCTAATGGATTAAAGGATTCTTGTTTCCTAACTGGTTTGACCTTCACATATCATGTGTATTTCTTGAGCTTCTTGCACCAAAGTCAAGCAAAATGTCAAACTCTATTAAAAAATGTCCTGATGAGAAACAAATGATGCATCTTAGTTAAGTTAATTGAGGAAAATAAAATTATTGCTTTGCTGAAGAAAATGGGTATGGCAGGAATAACACTAACAAGTATTCAATGACGTATGGGAAAAAGAGACCCTGCCTGACCAGTGGAAATATGGAACCATTGTCAGTATACCCAAAATGGGTGATGTTGCTGCCCATAGGTGCTGACTTCCTCAGTTTCTGGGGGATGCTTGACCCCCGTGCCACTGCAGGCCCTGCCCCCACTCCACCCCTTCCCAAGCCCCCACTCCCGCCCTGCCTCTTCCGGCCCCCGCCCCTCCCCCACCTCTTCCTGTCCCTGCTCCTCCTCCTCCCCTCCAGTGCCTCCTGAACACTGCTGAACAGCTGATTGCAGTTGGGGGAGGCACTGTGTGTGTGGGGGGGGGGGGCGGGAGGGAGGAGCTGATCTGTGGGGCTGCCAGTGGGTGCTGAACACCCACTATTTTTTTCCTGTGGGTGCTCCAGCCCCAGAGCATCCCATGGAGTAGGCACCTATGTTATTGACTGTAACAGTTGGAGAGGAGTTACATTATTCTCTGTTGTAGGGAAAGCCTTCTGCAGTGTGATATACTACACAGGCTGAAATGGGCAGTAGATGCTAAGCTTAGATGAGAGCATTCTTACTTCAGGTTCAATAGATCTTGTGTACATCAAATATTCACTCTAAGGACCATAAGAGAAGAATGTATAGAATGGTAAGCTCCCCTCATCATCAGTTACATTGATTTTCAAAAGGCATTTGTCAGCCTGCACAGACATACATTGTGGAATATTTTCAGTCCTACAGCATCCCAGGTAAAGTTGTCAACATCATCCCGGCCACATACAGAGATATGAAGTGATGTATAAGGGTGAACACCCAGACAAAAGAGTAGTTCATTTTGGACACTGATGTGAAACAAGGCTGCATTTTATTTCCAGTGTTTGGCATTGCCATAGACTGGCTATTGAAGAAGTTTACTAGCAACACAAACATCGGTGTAGTACGGGTAGACGGCAAATGCCCAAAAGATGTAGGCCTGGTGTACACCCAAAAATTAGATCAACCTAGCTACATCTCTCGTGGATGTGAAAAATTCCACACCGTGTGTGACATAGTTGGGTTGACCTAACCCTGGTTGTAGATGCAGCTAGATCAATGGAAGAATTCTTCCATTAAACTAGTTAAACTACCACCTCTCAGAGACATGGATTTACTACATCAACAGAAAACCCTCTTTTGTTAATGTAGGAAGCGTCTACACTACACTACACTGCAGCACTGCACTGTAGTGTAGACGTGGTGTTAGACTTTGTTGATGATATTATGCTACTGAGCATAGTTACAAGCAAAGACAGACTAGTTGACAAAAATAGCAGGTCAAGCAGGGCTCAAAATTAGTTATGCTAAAACAAACAGCCTTGAAAATCAGATGTCAAGCAGTAAAATCACATTGGAAGGCAAAAATATCCAGAAAGTAGAATGGTTCAGCTACCTGGGGAGCATCATATTAGCCAATGGAGACCTCAAGAAGGAAGTACCATCAGGGATAGGAATCCCTGCATTTACTAAACTGAACAACGGGTGGAAGTCGAAGATATATAGCACCAGAACAAAACTGCAAATTTCCAATTCAAAGATTAATCTTTATGCTGTGAGAGCGGCAGATCTACTGAAATGTTAGACACAAAACTAGATGCCTTGGAAAATAAGTGCCTGTGAATGATTCTGGGCATTGGTTGGAAAAAACTTTATCACCAACAAAGAGATCCGAGAAATCACCTACCAGCAGCTCGTTTCCAGCAGAATCGAAATAAGCTCTGGACACATTTGGTGCAGGTACTTTGGATGCCAACACAGAGTCCCACATGACGCTGTCAAGTGGACACCAATGGAGTTACCCAAGAGAAACCTTAAAAACTCCTAGCAGGGACAGCAGAACAGTTAATCCCACTATGATGGAGCAGATGGAAGCAGCAGCAGTTATGATAGAGAGAGGTGGAAGACTGGTTTCTGCCCTTTGCACCAACATTGGAAAAAAAAACCTAACAAAGCGACATTTTAAAATAGTGTAATACATTAATAAGGGCACATTTACAAATAAATGGTTGCATTACTAAAAAAGGAACCCAAGAATTTAATCAAGCCAATGGGTGAAAGTGAAATAAAAAATTCTTTATCTGTCTTTAAATTATAAGAAGTAGATCTGCCTTTGTAAGTCAGCTACCTTGCTGAGCAGAGGAGTTAAATTACTGGAAACTCACTTCAAGGCAATCACAACTTTCATTGAATTTTGTCCATAAGGAACTGGAAGTTGGAATTAGCAGCTCTTTGCTGAGCTATGTGTGGACTAGAAGCACAAAACTCTCAAGTTGCAAAGTATTATTATTTTTATTTAACATTTATATTGCAGTAGTGCCTACAACACACAACCATTGGGCTAAGCACCCCGATGTGCTAGTTGTCCAAACATACTGTAAATGATCGTCCCTGCTTCAAAGAGTTTGTGGTCTAAAAAAATTAATAGTATAAACTTAATTAAAATAGTGTATAACTTTTACCCCTTTAAAGCATTTATTAGTACTGGCCGATCTTGAGCAGTGATTAAACTCCTCTCATATTATCATTTCAAACTACCTTCCTGTCAGGGCCAGCCCTAGACCGAGTAGCATCTTTGGTGCCCCACTCCCATTTGTTAAACTTTTGAATACCTTATTTTTTATTGCAGTGGTAGTTCATTTCATGACTTCGATGCACGATTTGCATGCATGATTTATCCCTGTCATATAAGACGATAAATTTGCATGCTAGGATTTGTAAATTTGCAAGCCTGGCGCCCCCCAAGTCTAGCATCCCAAGCAGTTGCCTGCCCCTAAATCTGGCCCGGCTTCCTTGGAAAACATTTCTGCTTATCCGTGCAAGTTTATTTTATTCATTGTCTCTCTTTTTGGTACTATTAACTTTGTGTCTGGGAATCTTGCTCATGGTGTTCATTTGGGGATATTTCTGCTCAAACTGAAGTTGTACACATGGCAATAGGAGTTGCTGTGTGTTGGTTGTGAGAAGCAATGTACTTATTCTGTAACACAGACCAAATCTAAAGAGTGGTGTGATTTGTAATAGAACACTATTATGCTGTTAAGTATATATTTTGTCTTTCGTGTGCTCTCTAATCTCTTCTAAAAATATAAGACATTTTTAAAAAGACTGTTAAATGATTTCTCTGTTGGCCTGAAAGCAGATATAACCTTGACATTATGACTACATTGCTTAGTTCTTATGCATTGTCCCCTGATTTACTGTATCTGGGGCTTGCAAACAGAGATAATGGTGGACAAGAGATGTGATGATGACAGTACATTCTAAATGGTTGGGAGCCTCTCTGGGGGAACATTGCAAAGTCCAGGGTGAAAAAAGAAGAGAAGAAAATTCCCTCAAAGCTTCAGTTTGAACATAAAATCAGCCTCTCTGATTAGGGGTTTAAAGAGTTAATCTAAACAGACACCAATTTGGCAAAAGTTTCTGGCTGGATTCCATCTATTAGAAGCAGTAAACTCAAACACACAGAACAGAAGTACTGCCTATGCAAAATAACTCCCATGCTTTCCTGCCTTAGCTTATGGTCAGCACAACCCAATTAATTGTCTGCCTGTATCTTTCCCCTTCTCTGTGCATAAAACAACCTTATTTTAAGGTGTTGAGCCCAAATAGGCTCAACTGCACCTAATCACCTCCCAGCTGGGAGTGTTTCCCTGAGCTGCCTCTGATCCCTGCTGGGAATTTATCCCTGAAACCATAGCTTTCCCTAGGAGTGCTCAACCCCTGCTCTGCCCTGAGGCTCTGCCCCCACTCCTCCCCTTCCCTCAAGGCCCTGCCTGTCTCCCTCCCGCAAAGCCCCACCCTCACTCCGCCTCTTCCCGCCCCTACTCTGCCCCCTTCCTGAGTCTCCCACCTGTCTGCTGCTGGTAACTCTCCACCCTTCCCCACACCCTTCCCTGAGCTGCCAAATAGCTGTTTGGCTGCACCGCTGATCAGGTGCTTGGCGGTGTCCCTGATCAGCTATTTGGTGGTGCCCTGGATTAGCTAATCGAGGTGCTGCCAAACAGTTGATCGGCAGTGCCGCCAAACATCTGTGGCTGATGGGTGCTGAGTGATCACGGAGTCGGCCCCTATGCCTGAAACACAAGACTGCTGTTTGGTTTAGGGTGGGAGGAGGAGAAAGGGGGAGAACACCTCCTTGACACAAGTAGGATGGGATGCAGCAGGATTTTGGGGGTCCTCTTCAGGGGGCATCAAAAATCCAGTAAAGCCTGTTTCAGAGAGAAATACTGTGGCCTACTTTCAGAGGCTAATATACTAGTAGTCAGTGTTTCCATTCTCCTTGTTGCTCTTTGCTAAAATGCTGATGTTAGCAGCCATCTAGTGTTTCTCACATAGCAGATAGAAGGCTACAGTAACTCTGCAAGGTAGGTTTTGTTGAAAGTATTTAAACAGGTGGGAGCCTGGCCTTACTTTTTATAAGATTTGGAGCCCACCATAGAACTCCAGCAGAATCAGTGTGACATCTGACTCCAGCCTTGTGTTAAGATGGAACTACATGAAGGCACTGTTTGAAACTTGCCAGGGTAACCAGGAAGATATGAGTACAAGTTGTTTTTTGTCATTTGCTTTAAACAATACATTTTAGCAACAAATGTAGTTTATTGCTTGGTCCTTTAATCATACAAGGGGGTAAAAGTTGCCCTGCTCTGTGGGGAGCTGGAGATTGGTTTGGCACCTAATATAAATGCAACCTCAGGGCTGCTCTAATTTACATTGGTATGTAACAGCAGCCCCCTGAGATATGCTCCTGGCACACTATGATGGGGAGAGTTGAGAAGGAATGAAAAAGAACCAACTGCAATAGCTCTGTGCCAGCTGAGATCCCCTACCATTGACTCTAGGACCCCTTTGCGCTGTCATAGCACAAAAGGGCCATAGGAGTCCTACGATAGGACAGCAATGAAAGAGGCCCACAGATCTCTAATAACTGATACCTGTACCTATTTCAAATCATTCTGTCTTGGAAAGTCAGGTTTGCAGCCCTGATGCCTTGTTCTTTTACATAGTCATTCCCAGTCATTGAAAACCTGAAAATTCAGTAATTGCAAGGACAATTGTGCAGGGGGATTCTACTTAATTAACTAAAAAGAAAAGGAGTACTTGTGGCACCTTAGAGACTAACCAATTTATTTGAGCATAAGCTTTCGTGAGCTACACCTCACTTCATTGGATGCAAACTGTGGAAAGTGTAGAAGATCTTTTTATACACACAAAGCATGAAAAAATACCTCCCCCCACCCCACTCTTCTGCCGGTAATAGCTTATCTAAAGTGATCACTCTCTTTACAATGTGTATGATAATCAAGTTGGGCCATTTCCAGCACAAGTTGGGCCATTTCCAGGTTTTCTCCCCACCACCCACCAACGCACACACAAACCCACTCTCCTGTTGGTAATAGCTTATCTAAAGTGATCACTCACTTTCCACAGTATGCATCCGATGAAGTGAGCTGTAGCTCACGAAAGCTTATGCTCAAATAAATTGGTTAGTCTCTAAGGTGCCACAAGTACTCCTTTTCTTTTTGTGAATACAGACTAACACGGCTGTTACTCTGAAACTTAATTAACTGTTCCCCGCCCCAGTAAGTCGGCAGAACCATCATTGAGTCATATATCACTGTATTGGAAGCTATTATTTCCGAACTATGTTGGTTTATTTGAGATGTGTCAGGGTTAGCAAGAGAAATTGGAAGAATGGCGGCAAGTCTGAGTCTAATTTTAATTTTCTCTTCCTTTTTATTTATTTATTTATGGTTCTAAATGGCATCAAACAAAAAAACCTGTCATCCATCAAAAGAAATTAAATTATGGTGCCAACCTCTTTTTATTATTATTGGTCTTTAATATATTATTATTTCTGGGTCTTAAGCAGCAATTTTCAGTTTCTGGAGTATATTGCCGTAATCTACAGATTTTGCACAAACACAACGTGACAAGTTATAGAGTTTACATATTTTGAAAAAAAAAGAGTTATACGCTAGTATCTTTCTTTTAGTTTGGCATGGGCTTCTAAAATGCCTTTGGTTCTAAAATGACTTTACATAAGATTTGGAGTCTATCTGAGGACGGACTTGGTTCCAACCTAATTTGCATCTCTCCACTTCTAGGTAAGGACTGAGGTCGTTAGCAGGGATGTTGAAAGGAACTGGCTTGTAAATAAACACAAAACGTTATATTTTCCCCTTGCTCACAGGCAGTGAACCTTGAATGTAAACAAGTATTCCACAAAAAAATAAACTTAAATAACAAGGAACAAGGAACTCTAGCTGTTATAGACGTATTTATCGGACAGCCGTGCTTTTGCCAAAGATAGCAAACCTGGTGAATGCTCCCAAGTCACTCTTACCTGGACCTCATAAACCAACTGGTCCTCTACATAATAGTGTAGACTAGATGCCAGCATATTTGTGTAAGCTATTGAGTACAGCAGCTAACCACAATGGCCACTCGTATAACAGATGTCTGTTTACAGCACAGGTATAGTCTATCTGGTTTAGTTTGAAAATTGTGTCCTCTCAATTATATTTCCTCTTCATCATCCTCTCCTGTTAGTGAATACGTGTGTCTGTGCTAATGTATGGCATGCATGTCTGGCCACATTCTTGAACCTCCACAGACTGCATTTCTCTCCTTACTATCAGTTTATGTTCTCAGTTAGGTTCAAAGTAGCTGTCTGGATAAAGGGGACAATGACCTATCTGGGAAGAGGAATAGCTAGGAGGTTGAGGTTGTAGTGGCCTCTAGTGGAAATTCCTATGTCATCACCATTGCCAGACAACAGGATTGGTTCTCAACATGAAAGAATCTCACTATCGTTGTGAACGTTCTGTATAATGAATGGAAAACGGCAGAGAATTTTTAAAGGGATAAAAAGCTCCTGTGATACTTTTAAGTTTTTAGTTTGCATTCCTGAAAATTCACTTTTCAGTCTTCAGAGTAACAGCCATGTTAGTCTGTATTCGCAAAAAGAAAAGGAGTACTTGTGGCACCTTAGAGACTAACCAATTTATTTGAGCATAAGCTTTCGTGAGCTACAGCTCACTTCATCGGATGCATACTGTGGAAACTGCAGAAGACATTATATACACAGAGACCATGAAACAATACTTGTGTGTGTAGTTTTTGGAAGGGGGGGTGAGAAAACCTGGATTTGTGCTGGAAATGGCCCACCTTGATTATCATACACATTGTAAAGGGAGTGGTCACTTTGGATGGGCTATTACCAGCAGGAGAGTGAGTTTGTGTGTGGGGGTGGACGGAGGGTGAGAAAACCAGGATTTGTGCTGGAAATGGCCCAACTTGATTGTCATACACATTGTAAGGAGAGTGATCACTTTAGATAAGCTATTACCAGCAGGAGAGTGGGGTGGGAGGAGGTATTGTTTCATGGTCTCTGTGTATATAATGTCTTCTGCAGTTTCCACAGTATGCATCCGATGAAGTGAGCTGTAGCTCATGAAAGCTTATGCTCAAATAAATTGGTTAGTCTCTAAGGTGCCACAAGTACTCCTTTTCTTTTCACTTTTCAGTCTGATTTTCTAAATGACATCTCCATTAGCTAAATTTGAGTGATAATAGGTGGTATAAAATTTTACCTAGAAAATGCAAAACAGCCCAACTGTATTGGGTTTCAATATGCACCTGGCTTTCATAAATGGATTTTAACATACTTTACAAACATTAATTAATGAAGCTCAACAGCACCTCTGTAAAGTAGATACAGAAAGTATTAGTAAGTCCCAGGAAAACAAATCTACCCTTAACAATATTACCATTCAGTCCCTAAATAGAATCAGCCCTTTCAAGTAATATGATGCTTATTTTTTGTCCTAAGCACTTGCCTTCTATTCTTCCTTGGAGGATGCAGGTGACTTAGTCCTGCTGATGGAGAAGTGTCCAAAGGTCTGGAAAACCATGTAATTTTAAAAGAAAGGTTGTGTGATTTGTTGCTCACTGAGTGCATGTAGGGAGGAAGCAGTTGTTTTTCTTGTTATTTTAAACTCTCCTCTCTGGTGGCTGGAATTACAAGCTGAAAGAAGTTCCTTAGCTCAGTAGTGATAATCTCCTACAGGCAATTCCAACTAATTAGGGGAGAAATGTCTTAATTTACAGGGGAAAAGATGATTATCTTGAGAATATTTAATTGCTGCTATGAAAAATACATTTATTATTATGGGTACCTTTAAACATTAATTATTTCACTTAAAATATTTGTCTTTTCTGGGATACAGCATACTTCACAACGTAATTAAAACACATAGCACGTAGCGTGTTGAAAGTCATTGAAATGCTGGTTGCAAGCCAAGGTATGGAATAGAA
Organism: Lepidochelys olivacea; assembly: GCF_965140295.1. NCBI lineage: Eukaryota > Metazoa > Chordata > Testudines > Cheloniidae > Lepidochelys > Lepidochelys olivacea. The sequence goes on along the minus strand of NC_140411.1, from coordinate 133,690,820 downwards.
AAGAAGCAGAAAAGATAGTTTTTGTAAATGAGCAAAAAAATCTGTTAATTTATTTCCCCCTTGGAGTATGAAATATTAGTCACTGGGCAAAACACTTTCTCAGATGTGAACTGTGCAAAGTTCTTGATGATCCCTAAAGTCATTTTGTAGTCTATGGAGGGTTTGAAAAGATTTCTTATGATAAATAAATTAAGTTTTATTAAAAGAAAAACATCGAGAAGAGCAGTTCAAACTTTCCAGCAGCTTTAATCCAGGCATCTGTATTTTTAAAATGTATCATTGTTCTACTTTTCTCATTCCCAATCCAGCAAGAAGCCCTTATTACACAGATGTTGCCCTAAATAATATGTTGGAGTTCTTCCTGTTGATTATATCACTTTGGAGCTTCATATTAAGAGGCATAGTTCAACGGTGACCAGTCAGAGCCTGTAAGATTCCTCTTTTGAGGAAGAGCCTGATTTAATGCCCATCTAAATAAAAGAAAAAATTCTGATTAACTTCATTAGACACTAGATCAGATTCTATATGCCTAGTAAAGCATCTGGTACAGTTTCTAAAATTGAAATTGAAATTGAAAAATAGACTCAAATTGGTTTGGTTGCTAACTCAGTCATATAAAGCAGATGCCCACTAAACAAACAGTGCAGATAAGCGCCAGTGTTTAGGGCTGAGAATAGGGGTAGCACAGTGATCGCTATTAGGAGCCATCTTATTTATATCCTCTCTAATGCAGTTTGCAGATTATACCTAGTTGAGAAGAATCACAAACACCAGTGAGAACAACTGCTATATATAGGGCCTAAAGAAACACAGAAACATAGCCAGAAAATAGACCAAGATTCATCTTGAAAAAAAGAAAATACATGTATCGGGGGGAAAGTAATCTGAACCATGTTTACTCCGTGAGAGGGAACAAGCTGGGGTGCTGACTGGGACAGACCTAGAGATGATAGTGGATAGCAAATTAGACATGACTTTGGGTGTCATGTGATATGGCTGCTGTGTGATAGGACAGTAACAGAGGAAGATATAGTTCTGGGCTGCATATGCATAGGTATATCACAGAGAGGTAAGACTCCCTCTCTCTATGTAACAATACCTGGAACATTTCATGAAGTTCGGTACATCTTATTGCCAGAAAGACACTGACAAACTGGATGATGGGGAGGGCCACAGAAAAACAAAAAAAATTCATTAGGAGATGGGCAGAAGGGGGCAGGGGCTAGAATATGAAAGATGAATATAAAAAACTGGTTATGTCACAACTAAATGGGGTCCATAATAATAGTCTAGATCTAAAGGGTTTAAATGCCAAGGAGGGAGATGTGATTAAAAGTAATGGCAGGAAAGTAAGGAAAGAAAAAGTTAGGTCAAATACCATGACTAGAAACTTGAATTGAACAGACTGCACAATAGTGGGGAAAGGGGAAATTTTGACCAAAGACACCAGAGCAAACCTTCACTCTTACATATTTTTAATGTTCACCAAACAGACAGGATCTGCTTTTTAATGCCTCATGTGAATGATACGTACAGATGGTGTCTTTTCATGCATTTGAAAGACGAATTTTCTGCATTTTGATTATGTTGTCATTAGCAATAGCCTTACTCAGTAATTAAGAAGCTAGCATGTGGGTGAGAAAGATATATTGAGGAAGAAGGATGTTATCTCCTTTGTTTCCATAGGGATATAATTAAATTCAACTAAAAAAAATTATAAACAGTAGAAAAAATTAAAATAGCAACTATGCTAACTGGAAATGGTTTATTGTTCATTGAAAAACAGCTGATCTTCATCAGAAGAGACCATAATATCTGCCAATGCACTTGCTGGCCAAGAAAGAAAAGGATTTTCCCTGTAATAAATCCTATGTCTTTGTAACTTTGAATTAATACTGGGTTTAGCAAATTTGTTTCATCCTTCGGTAACTTTTCCAAGCAGGGAAGGAAAGCCAAATACCATGAACCTGGCTGTGTAGCACTGAAGGAGGAAGGAGAGAAAGGATGTGCTGGGAATACTGCTCTAAGGAAAGCAATGCTGTTTCAGGAACATAGTGTTCCAACTAAGTGTAAGGGGACTGTTGGGCCCTTATTAAAACTTAGTGCGGGTTTTTGGTTGGCCATGTCCCAGTACTAAAAGAAAGGGGAAGGGTTGATGGAAAACCCTAAGACTGACAATGGGGAGAGACCAACACTCCAGGTCAGCCTGATTGACAGGGCAGGCAGGCTAATGAGGGAGTCAGGAGGCCACCGTATGAGCTGGAGCTGCCTGGGCCAGAGACAGGCTGAGCTAAGGAGAGAGCGGAATCTCAGCTGAGCTGGGGAGCAGAGCCACACCGGCCAGAGGGTCCAGATTCAAGGAGCTGTACTGGAGGCAGAGCAGCGGCAAGCAGAGGGGCCAGAGGAGTAGCCCAGAGAACCGTGCTGGGAGCAGAGCTGCAGCAACCAGAACCAGACGGGCCAGAGAAGCAGCTCTGAGGCAGGGTGGATCTGAGGCTGCAGATGGGGCTGGATGTGGCAGAGGGCCCATCCAAGGGAAGAGGTCAGACTTCGAGGGGGATCATAACCCTGACCGGGTGTGTATGTAGGGGGTGCTGCTGGGAATAAGGTTCCTGCCACCTAGAGTGTGTGGCCACACAGATCTCTGCCATGTGAGCTAATGGAGTAACTGACAGCAGTAGTAGATTGTCATCCTCTATATGGAGCAGGACCAGAATGGGGATGAGATACACACGTTGCTGGTTATTTTCACAGATTTTTTTTCTGATAGAGGAATGGTGAGATTCTGGAATGTTGGGTTCCATTCCAGGCTCTTGAGGGGAGTCTGTTCTAGTGGGCCTATCCCTGCCCCCCAACTTTGACGTCTTCTGTTCTATTCCCTCCAACCTGTCCCAGTCCTGTCTCTTTCTCACCTCTGACTCCTTGCCCAGTCTACTTGCCCAGACAGTCACAGTTCTTGTCCTACACCTCAGTTCCTTTTCAGATCTGCTTTCCCTGCCCCCATGCCCATTCCCTTCCACACTGGTTGGTAGTCCCAGTCTCTCCCCCCTCCCACCTGCTCCTTGTATGATCTCAGAGTCTCCCCACCTCTCCCAATTTTCCTTACCAGCTCCCAGCATTCTTGTCCAGTCAAGTTCCAGCTTCCCCCTGGCTCCCAGTCTCCTTGCCCAATGAGTCCCAGTCTCCCTGACTACTTCTCCCTATTGATTCCTTTCTGTCCTTTTTAGGTTGGATTTTTGTCCCCCTCTGAAATCAGTTCAGATGTTTTTCTCCTCCTTGCTGCCTGGGTGCCAGCAGGGGTCACTGAGAGAGACAGGTTCACTGCTTTCAGATCTAGTGTCTGGTCCTACCACTGAGCAGTTGTGGGCCGCAGCTACAGGGAAAGTCTGGCTTCACCCTTAAAGCCCTGTTCTGTGGGGATGGTGAATGTGCAGTCTGGTCACACATTCAAGCTGTGTGTGACTTGGGATAGTCAATCCATGGAAATTTCCCTAAGGATTACATAAAAGCTGATTAATATCCTCCATTATTTGGGCCAATATAAATACAGTATATATTACACACACAAAACTATGCTAAAATAACATTATTAAAGTTGCCAAGTCAAACAATCAAAAGATAGAAAAGGCCAGTATTAAGGTTGTCTGTGCAACTTTAATTCACCCTCCTTATGCATTATGAGAAATATTTAATTACCTGATCATTACAATTTTTTCCACAGCTCCCAGTCTCCTTGTCTAGCCAGTCCCACTCTGTCCCCAAAACCTCTAGTCACAGATACCCTTCCCCCTTCCAGTCCCAGTTTCACCAGACACCTTGACCCAATCTACGCCTTTCCCTCTACTCTGCTCTGGCTTTTCTCACCTCTTAATTCAGATCAGAGGGCTTTCTCCTTTCTGCTGCCTGGGTGAGAACACTGAACTGTTTTGGCTGAAATTTTCCAAAAAGAATCAAACTGAGGCAGAGGCTCAGTACATTTCAGCTCATATGGTTCAAGTTTGGAAAAGGTATAAGCAACTGCAAAAACATCTTATCATTGGAAGTTTTGGGTGACCTTAATAATAGATGGTTCTGCCAGCCCCACTTCTAATATGTAAGAGACTGTCCCTTCCTCAAGGAACTTAGGCTGAAATGCTGGACTCATTGCAGCCAATGGCAAAACTCCCAATGACTTCAAAGGGGCCGGGAGTTCACCCTTAAAATCGAAATGGACAAGGCAGACAGAGTTAAAGGGATGCAACATACAAGCAGCTTGAACAGAGTGATAGTGGGTGACAAATAGCTAGTTCCACAATTCTTTCTGAAGGGGGAGGAGGTTTCACTTTTGTTTATACGTGCGCCTGCACACACGGCATGTGTAATGCAGCAGGTGTGGGGTGATGAGGGAAGGCAGAAGGGAATTAGTTAATAGGACATGCAAGGGAGGGAACTGGCTGTTGAAGAGATGGAGACAAGGAGTATAGAGAGAGGACAAAAGAGGCTAGGACCAGTGGAGAGGAGCACAGAGGACAGGGATAGTATGAATGTAGGTGAATAACTTACGAGGGAGATGAAGAAATGGTTCAGGTCAAGATACCTACACAAATCAGATTTAAGGGGGAAAAATCATAGACATAGAAACTAGAGATGATAAGAGATCAGTTAGATTGTTTTGTTCATCCATGAGCCAGTGTAGGGTTTGTCTCTTTCTATACAATGTTAGCAACCTCTGAGCTGCTCATACAAAACTCATCCCCTCACTGTTCTCACTGCTAAAACAAGTGTCCATGTCTTGGTCATCTCTCACAGGATTACTGTAATTTTCCCTCTATCTTCACTGCTTTTTTAAAATTTACCCTACCTTTATTCTGTCCAGAATGCTGCTGCCAAAGACCTCTTTACTTCCTGTTCTAGCCTTTTCATTTTTTTCAGTTCACTGAATCCCAGTAATTACTTTCAACCTCTTTCTGCATAACTTCAAGCACTTTGACCTTACCTAGGAGGATGAACATAATTTTGTTTTCCCTACTCCTCTGCTGTAATTAACTAATTTTCATTCCCCTTTATTCATCCTCCTATTTTCTATGCTCTTCCCAGTTCTTTCACCCAGTTTCTCCCTTCATCTCCTTCTCTAGCTCCATGTTCATGCCTTCTTTCATTGTGCTCCCTCTGTCTGAAACTATCTTCTTCTCATGGGCGGTGGGTATCGTAGGCCATGGGAGGCTAAGCCTCCGCTAACCCAGGCCTGTGGCCCTGCCCATGCTCTGCCCCACCCTTGCTCCCCTTTTCCCCTGAAGCTGGCAGGGGCTCTGCTCCAGCTGGTGGCCCGGTGGTTGGGCCAGTGGTCAGGCTGGCTGGTGTGGCAGTGTGGGCCAGCTGGCACAGCTAGGGCTCCTCTGGGCATGAAGGGGGGTCCCTCAGGCTCCTCCAGCCTGAGGGCTCCAGGGGGCAGGGCCTTGGGGTTCCAGTGTGCGGGGTCAGGGAATAGCCTCCCCGAAGTGGGGGTTCACCCACTGCCCATGCTGCCTCTTCTCCTCTGGAGGCTTCATCGCTCTTTCTTCATATATTTCTTTCCTTCTTATCATTAATAATTCTCTTCCTGTTCCTAGGCTGCTATCCCTTGTCTCCTTTTGTGTTTGTCTGCCTTGTGTTATTTAGACTGTAAACTCTTTTGAGCAGAGACTATATTTTTTATGCTTTAAAATACAATTGTAAATCTGCTTTATGAATGTAAAGTACCAGGTAATTTAAAAATATTCATTGCACTTTTAAATAACTGCCCTCAAAATGCTAACAACACTCGCTGCTCTGTATTAAGACAATGGCTATAATCAATTCTCATGCTTCAGAGCTGGCTGATTGTCTGTAGGGATCAGGAAGAACTTTTTTTCCCTTGAAGCACAGTTGGCCACATGTATTCATGTATTCTGGATTTTGTTTCCGCCTTCCTCTCAAGCACCAGAGATTGGCCACAGTTTAGAGACAGGACATCAGACGGGGTAGACCTGTGCTCTGAAGTGGCACAGAAAATCCTCTTAGATGCTTGGCTGGTGTGTTTTATTCACTACTCACCATCAAACTGGAATCAGGAAGGAATTTTCCCCTAGATCAGATTGATGGAGATCTTGGATTTTTTCCCCCACCCCCACCTTCCTTTGCAGCATGGGACATGAATTGCTTGCCAGGATCACTTAGCATAGTTCACCGAAACAATTCTGTGCCATTGCAGGGGCCTCAAGCACTGGTAGACCCTTGGTCTCTTTTGTTCTCTGCCTATGGCATACAACAGTTTAGTCTCCTGAGGACTGAAATGCTTTGGCCTAACTATGGGCGGCGGGTGAACACACTATTGGGGGAGAATAGCCCCTGTCCCCTCCCCCTTTGCCTGAGCCCTGCCCCTGCTATCCCCCTCCCCTGCTGGAGCCACCGCCCCTCCCCCCCGCACGTCCCCAGATCCAGCGTGTTGAGTGGGCAGCATGGCTGGAGTGCCCCCAGCCCCGGAGCTCCCCCAGCCCCAGTGGCGTGGTCCCAGCACCCCCAGGGCCAGATGGATGGGTGGCGCAGCGTGGCCTCAGCCCCAGCGCCCCCAGCCCCGGGCCTTGTGTGCACCAGCCCCAGCCTGCCTGCCCGAGCCTCTCAGCCACAGAAGAGTGCTGGCAGGACAGGAACTGAAACAGGCAGGAGGGTGTCTGGGGGTGGAGTGTGGGCAGGGCCATACAAGGCTATTTGGGGAGGCGAGGCACAGCCCTCCCCTGCCTATGCTACCCACCGCCCATGGGTCTCACTAAAGTCATTAGGCTTACTAGAGGGTTATCTGGGTGAAATTTAACGGCTTGTAGTATACAAGAGGTCAGACTAGAAAATGTAATGGTCCTTTCTGGTCCTAATCGCTATGAAATTAAATCACAGAATTAATGCCTCAAAAATTGTGGATTATGTTAAGAATTATACACGCTCGTTCTCCATTTTTTAGGACAAGGTTTTGCATAATGCCTCTGCTCTAGAAGTTACTGAGTTAATGGAGATTCCCTTTTTGCTGTATTTTACTAACTGCAACCATTTGTGTTGCGGATACCACGCTCTGGAGGAAAGAACAGGCATCTCTCCACTCTGTTCTGTTCTCCGTTTTATTCAGTGCTGATTTTCCAGCAACATGCTCCGGGGGTGAGGAGGGGGAGAGATCATGTCCGTCTCCATATTGGCAGGCTGTCGCGGGACACCATGAGCTGCGCGAAAGCGTCAGCGGAGTGGTGGAAGTTCCCAGCATTTTTCCCACAGAAGGGCTGCTGGGTGGGCCTGCGAGCTGCATTCCCCCCACCACAGCAACACGCGATACACTTTGGTTCTTCCTTTGAACGGTCTCAGGTTACTGAGCTTTTCGAGAGCCTCCTTTGAGGCCGACCTTCCACCGTTGGGGGTGCCAATGGAGGTGGTGGTGGGGAAAGCAGGCATCATGCCTTACAGAACTGTCTCACTGCTTTCCCTTGCTGAGGAAATCAATGCTATTTTTAAAGCAAACCGCACTCCCAGCAGAGAGAGTTCCGCACAAATTTTTTTCTAAGAGTTGCCGCAGCAACACAGATACCCCTCCCCCCCCTCAAGTTCCCTAAAACCTGTTTCACGAGTTGTCTTTGGAAAAAATGCTGAACTAATAAAAGTCAGGTTTCAGAGTAGCCGCCGTGTTAGTCTGTATCCGCAAAAAGAACAGGAGGACTTGTGGCACCTTAGAGACTAACCAATTTATTTGAGTATCAGCTTTCATGAGCTCCAGCTCACCTCATCGGATTCGATGACGTGAGCTGTAGCTCACGAAAGCTGATGCTCAAATAAATGTGTTAGTCTCTAAGGTGCCACAAGTCCTCCTGTTCTTTTTTTGATAAAAGTCAGTGCACCATTATCTTCTAGATTGTTAACATTGTAAGACCAGCCCCTATGGCAGCTGCAAAGAGCACAGATTTTAGGAATCTGATGTTTAGAAAAGGCTGAGAATGGTCAGTTGAATTCAGTTCCACACAAACAGCTGTCTCCTTTTTGGCGTTTGAGAGCCAGTGGTGCGCTGCAGCAGTCAGTGTGAGGGCTGCTGTGTTGCATTCTCCCTAGAGAGGACAGGGTCAGGCAGGGATGCATGGAGAATACAAAAGCACAAAAGCACAGCTATTACAGCACTGAAAATGTTGTAAGTGCCCTCCCCAATGCTACCCTCCAGCTGTTAGTAGAGGTGCAGGGAGACCTGACCATGCCTCTGACCACAGTTGCCAACTTTCACGCAGTAAATAAGCACCCCAACTTTCACAAAAAGCCAAAAATCAAGCTAATCCCATTTCAAAACAAGGCCAAAACAAGCCAATCCCTAAAAACGCCAACACTCTATGTGACTAGATCCCCCCGGCATGCAGCCTGGGACTGTGGTGGGCCTGCCGTGAACCCCTGACTCTCTCCCCCTCTTGCCCCTGCTTGCCCCTTGTGCTGAGCCAATCAAAAAAAAGAGAAGCAATAAGCTACAACAAGCTACAAACAAAACAAGCAACAAGCTACAAGCCAAAAACTAGCTAACAAGCAACTCGCAGGCCAATTAAGCAAAAAAAAAAAAAAAAAAAAAATAAGCCCAATTTCTGCATTTTTTTCATGGGTTTGCATGTCTGCCTCTGACCTGACCTGCCTGGTAATATCTTGGAATCCTCAATACATTCCAAATACACTTTGAAATGTGGAGTAACTCTGGCCTAGCAAAGCATTCCCACCCATATCTTATGCGCGGAGAGTACAAGCAGTCTCAGGCTATGTATCAGAGGGCACTTAGGGGTGGAGGAAGAGCTCCCTTCATCCTTTTCTTCCATACCTGTGCAAGATCAGTTACAATTTAGTCCAACATGTTTTGAAACCAGATTCATTACACAGTCATTATTCTGTGGCAGGTGGAGGGGGACACTAGTAAAGAGCATTGCAGAGAAATGCTGCCAGGTCTCCATGTGGTACATACAGGTGAAATTAATAAGGTCTAGGTATTTGGCTGGTTGGAAAATGAAAAACTAGTTTCACAACAGATTTTGAAGCTGTTCATTTCAAAAGGTTTGATGCTGACCCACTTCCAAAAATGGTCACAATTTTTAAAAATTGAAAACATCATAACGGATATCAGTATTGTTTGTTTCTGAAATACTGGGTGCTACGGTGTGGGAGCACTGGAAAGGAGAGGAGGCGGGAGTACAGAATAAACCAGAATTGCATCTTGCCAGCTGACGTGCAGGGGTTTAGCAGCAGCACTTGTGCTGCTGCCCAGTTTTAAGGAGGAACTGCCACCATGGACTGCTTGTGCAGAACAGAACAGTGGGTTGTAATGTGCAATAAGTGGCCAGGACTATTCTGAATCCCAAGCCTCACTGGGCCTCTCGGACCATCCCTTTGTTGAAAGTATTTTGCTAAGGATTTTCCTCATGTTTTCCTTGGACATGATGCTCGCTCTTACCAAGGGATCACACCACTGTGAATATAGAGAAAGGTGGATGCCCTTCCTCTATATTCACAGTGGTGTGATCCCTTGGTTGTCTCATGAAAGCAACAATTTTAATCCATGCTGAAGCTTGATGAAGCCTGTGGTTGTATCTATTTTTGAGCCATACAAGCTGTAAATAAAAAAATAGCTCAGTCTTGAAAAAAGCTCAGAGGAGAAATATTTGCTGTCTTCAGCAACAAAAAAACCACACAAAACAAATCACCTCTCCAGAAAACTCAAACTCTTCCCCACTAGGGTCATCCTTTCTGCCTAGCTCCCAGCCCCGGTACATGAACATCCTAGGAGGGGAAAAGGTGATTCTCTTCTGTCTGGTGATAAATAGAACATTTAGTAGTGGACAAATTGGGGAATACTGAATCTCCGGGGACCTTATCAAATGTGAATCAAGTCACTGAGTGTGGGATAAAATGCCAATTTGTGTGTGGCCTTTCCATGCCAACTAGCATTTTCTCTTTTGTGTAATGGATTGTGAGTGGCTTTATGTAGCTGATACACTGAACACTACATTTAAAAAAATGTCACAAATTCTATTCTTTGTGGAATTGAATAGGAGTATGTGATGGGGTTTACAGACTAAAGGAGTGATGGAGCAGTACTGGGCTGAGAAGGTCCCACTCCTCAGCAGCTACAGAGCATGCTCCAAATGGAGAAGATACTTGAAATGGGACTCTGGCCCTCAAACAAGGGGAAAATGAAGGAGAGGCTGTCTGCAGTAAGGAAGCCAATTAGTACCTTTTGAGACAGAGGAATTCACAAGGGAAGGGACTAGAGTGTGGGTAAGACCCAATTGGGCAACCAGGGGCCTGACCCCTTTTTCCCTCCCCTTGTCCCTGACAAGGGGCAATCATTGGATATTGAGAAGGGAGCTGAGGAGCCCCTACTGACCATCTGAATCACTGAGACTGCTTGAGCAACTCTTTGCAGGGTGGGAAGCAGAGTGCAGTGACTGTGCCCCAAACTGAGAAAAGCACAAGGGAGGTAGGAAGTGGCCCAGGGGAGGCTGGTCTGGGGTATCAGCTAGAGGGACTGAAACACTCTTCATCCCTTCCCCCTTGGGCCCTGGGCTTGGCCAGTGGAGAAGGAGGGCCTAGGTCCCCACTACCCTCCGCCCCTTGTCTAGCCAGGGAACCCAGATAAGGACAGACTGTAACTTGCCTGCCAGACCCCAGATTGCCCAACAAGGCCCTCTGGACTTTTGGGACTGTTGAACCTTGGCCTTCCCACTAGGCATGCTGGCCCATAAGTGAACCCTGCTACAGGGTAGAACTGATAAGTTTCTAGGGAAAGTATCCTAAAGATCCATGGCATTTTACGGAATTATGGCTCTAGTCCTACAACTGGAACTGCATGGACAGACCTTTGTGCCCATGCCAAGTCCCATTGACTTTGGTAGGAGTCTGCATGGCTGAAAGGATCCACTAGCAAGGATCTGATTGCAGGGTCAGGGTTTACATGTCCATTGTAGAATTCTGTCTGTTCAATTCTATAACAGATATTCTCTATTAAATTATGTGGTGCTTTTCCATAAGGGGAATAAATTCAATAGATTTATTGTTTCCTTATAGCTTTCTACCATCATTGTGGCTCAGTTAATGTTACAAAAAAAAAAAAGGGTATAATGTGGGATAACGGATTTTAGGTGGAAAATAAATATCCCCCTCCCCCGCTCCCCAACCTCCTGGAATAGCACTGTATTACAATAATTTTCCCCTGGGGGGTTTACTGCAGATTGTAAAAATAATTACTTTTTTTACTGCATGCATAACATTTGAGAGGAATAAAAACTATTATTTAACCAGAGCAGATTAACAGTCTGGGCTGGGGATGGGGAGAGGATGAATGTTGTGTTACTTTCAGCAGTTCTGAATGACAAGCATGAAAAAATATTTAAAACATTTTTAAAGACATTGTCAAGCCCTAAATAAGACACGTCTTCCTAGTTCTTTTAAATTCTAAATTAACTAGTTTATACATGGCCCACCTGTCCTCTAAGAAAAGTAAGTCCCTGAAGAAATCCTTCCAGTTTTCACTCTGACTTTCTCATCATGAGAGAATGTCATGAAATAATATCTTCATTAGGAGGTGGGTACTTACTTGTCTTATTCTGAAAATATTTTACATCTAAGGTACCAATACAGTGGGGAGATTTTATGTACACAGAGAACATGAAACAATGGGGTGCTGCACAAGACATAGAACACACCAGGTGAAATATTTTCCCACAAAGTCAATGGTAAAAAAGTCCTATTGACTTCAATAGGGCCACAATCTCTGTCCCAGGAGCTTACAATCTAAACAGAACAGAGGTTTTCCATTGGAGGACCATTCAAATTAATGGAACATTTGTATAGTATAATTTGCACTATTACAGTGCCTCCAGCTAAGGATCCCAAAGTGCTTTTACAAACAATTCTTCTTTATCAAACCCATGTGGACTTATTGGCTAAGGTAGCTTTGTCCAACCGCACTGAAGGGACACCTTTCATGAATGTACCATTCAAATAGGTTAAATTATACTATAAAAACAAACTTATGTCAGACCTCAGAAATAACGTTGGCTAACACAGCTATGGTTGCCACTAATGAGAGTATTTCTGACAGAACAAGTTCATGTATCGCAGAGTCACAAAGATGTTATGTGGAAACATTGCATCAACAAGTTACACTGAAATGTCAGTATACAGCATCAAAGGAGAAGTATATTGTTATATACTAGTAGTTTCTGACTCTGACTCTTGACTTTCATAAGTGAAATGTACTAATTTCTACACTCTTTGGTACGTGGGGCTTTCCAGAGCTTTAAAATGTGCAGCTCAACTTTCTGAAGTGATTCTTAGCAGATACCTGCAGGAGAAGCTAAAGCAAGAAGTATGGCAGGTTGTCTGTGTGGTCCCTGGCCTATTATAATGTTTCTTTAGTCCCCTCATCATGATGCCCTGTTGGAGATAGTTTCCTATACTGTGATATCATCCCCAAACTTCTTTACACATAAATAAAGACAACTGTGTGTATTTACAGCACAGTATCCATTACAATAGCAGTCACTCAGTCACAATCGCAATAGACATGGCTACTTCGCTGACAAACTCGTTTTCATTTTTTTCATTCCAAGGCCCTTATCCTGCAAACACTTATTGCACATGCATAGCTATTCACCTGAATAATCACACTGACTTCAATGGGGATTACTCACATGCATAAAGTTAAGAATGTGAACAAAGTGGTTACATGACTGCAGCCTAAAATTGTACGTCTGTGATGGGAAAATGAGCAGTAACACTGTAAGCTACACATTCAAATACAAAAACATGAATGCAAAATACAATATTCATTACTACAGGTGCTTCAACTTTAGCAGTTCCGGACTCTTCCATTTCCACACTGCAACCTCATTATTGCATGAAGGGCCTGATCCTGCTTCATTGATATCTGTGGAAACAGTCCCATTGACTGCAATGAGTCTTCAGTTCCTAACTGAATTACCCTGTATATAAATTATATTTACAGCTGCACATATACAATTTTGCAAGCAGATTTCAGTGGTACAGTGATTAGATAAGTTTGAAGGAGATCTTGAGGAGAAAACCCAGCACTTAAGAAGTAATATGTATAGACACGGAACCAAACCAGCAAACTGAACTGTGTAGCTCACCTGAGTATCAGCTCACCCTGATGTTCCTAGAAGGCTCTGCTCCATTGCTGTCTCCCCCGGTTCTCTCATATTAACTGGTAACGAAGGCAGGCATAGCCTGGAAAGACTGCTTTTTCCACAACAGACTAGTCTTTAAAGGATAGTTTGACCTCTCTTTTTAATGACTTTCTACCTCAAAGATTCTAACTTTTTCAAACTAAGGATGTAACATTGATTTTTCTATTCCTTTGTAACTCAACAGGGGTGTTATTCTGATAACAAGTAGACAGGAGATGGCCTGTCACACGAATCTCCCACTCTTTCTGCATATTGCATGGAGGTAAAGCAAGAACCTCTGAAAGCACTGAAGTTATATGATGTTGTAGTTAACGTAGTTTATGGAACACATACATTCTCTCTCAGATCAATTGTTATAAGGAATACATTTCACAAGAAAACAGACAGACATCACACATTTTCTCTGCAGACACCTGTAAAATACTACGATCTTTGCAGATTGAGATGCACCCTTTGGCTCATACTGGAGCTGGAAAGCCAAGCTATAACAAATATTGGTTCAATTGTTTGATAATTGATTATATTTTTCATTGAATTAATTCTGAGGATGCACAAAAAACTGTCCATCCTTCATGAACTCCAGACCAGACCCCAACAATTGCCATGTGCCAAAGTACAGTTTTGCTTATTCAGGCTAAAACTATTGCTATAACGTATATAATTCCCTTTCTAGTGGTTACATTACTAAAAATCAAAAAGCCCTGAGACTTGAAAAGATGAGGAATAGAGACTCTAAATGATCTAACACAAAGGAAATACCTCCCATTGCCATATAATGTGATGCTCCTCCCTAGTTCAACATTTCTCCTTAAAGACACAAATGTATTTCAAAGTGGGTCTGTAATAATGATCAGGATAAAGCTCAACTGGAAAAGAGGTGTAAGAAGATACATACATACATATATGAGGTGTAAGAAGATATAGAAGGCTGGATGCTACTTTAATGGAGCTACATGGAACCACCAGGTGAGGTTGGTCCAACATCTTTTCAATCTGTCTAATTCCCAAGTATGGATGATTATGTAACACACTTTTATGAGGCTTTTGATGATAAATTATGGTTGCTGAGTAATCTTTCAAAATAGTGTTTGTGTTTGTTTGAAAGCACTTGCAACTCCCTCACGCGACTTCCCATATTAGTGAATAAAATACTTACTGAATTCATACAGGGATGGTAAGTAGCAAATAAAGTAAGGAGACCATTATACCTCACCTACTTGGTCCAAATGCCTATTTGATTTGAAGTTTTAAGTAATAGAGTTGGGTATACATACTGCATTGCAAAAACTGCATGGTTGTCCAGTGTCTTCCATAATAAATTACCATAATAGACAACACTCCCAGAATTAATGTAGCACTTTCCCCCATACATCTTAAAGCACTTCACAAAAGTGAAAGAGCATCATTATTTCCATTTACAGGTGGGTTTAAATGACCTGTCCCAGGTCACACAGTGAGTCAGTCATAAAAGCTTAAACAGAATTAAGGGCTTGAGATCAGACCAGTTTAATTTATTTCTAGGAGGAGATAGAGTCCTTTCTCTCTGGCTGGAGTCATCTGGACTGTTAGAGGGTCCAGCAGCCCCTCTGCTGAGCCATACTTTTGCTCTTAAGATCTTCTGTTGCTCTGCCTGCATAGAATGCCTTTGAGGCCTCAGCAAGCAGGAGATCTGAATGAGCCTGGAGCTTCTGAGGTGCGTGACTGGGCTGTCGCTAAAGGAGAGTAAAAAAAAGTATGTTAATGAGCAGCAATGGGACCCTGCAGAAAGGTTGTTAGGCCTGCTTGGAGGCTAGGAGGAAAGAAATTAATTAAGGATCCTGTTATGTTTATGGGGTTGCTTGCATCTCTGTCCCCTTTCTGACTCCTCTGGGTACGTCTACACTGCAATTAGACACCTACGGCTGGCCTGTACCAGCTGACTTGGGCTGGCAGAGCTGAGGATAAAGGGCTGTTTAATTGCTGTGTAGACGTTCAGGCTTGGGCGGCAGCCTGAGTTCTGGGACTCTCCCACCCCTCAGGGTTCTAGCTCC
Source organism: Lepidochelys olivacea (assembly GCF_965140295.1). Classification (NCBI taxonomy): domain Eukaryota; kingdom Metazoa; phylum Chordata; order Testudines; family Cheloniidae; genus Lepidochelys; species Lepidochelys olivacea. Next base: position 133,675,588 of record NC_140411.1, on the reverse strand, counting down.
TGGGCTCCAGCCTGAGCCCAGACATTTACACTGCAATTAAACAGCTCCGTAGCCACATAAGCCTGAGTCAGCTGGCATGGGCCATCCGTGGATTTTTAATTGGAGTGCACCCCTCAGGTGTTAGGCCTCTGTCTAGAGTGGAATTTCACAGTTCTCTCACTGGGATCTGGGTACAACCCACGGACTAGGTACTGTTTATTACTGACAGGATGCCTGCGTCTCTTCCCTTGGGCAGTTTGTGACCATGCAGTACCATGAGAGGCAGCACTCCTCAAACAAGTAAGTTAATCTAGTAACTAGACCACGGCTTTAGAGAATATGATTTCAGAAGGACAGAGTACACACATATCGAGACTAATCTAATCTGACACTTACGACAAGCTAAGTTGGGCCATGTCTATCTGTACAGTAGTGCAGTTGTACTGAGACAGCTGCACCGCTGCAGCGCGTCCGGTGAATATGCTCTGTTCTGACAGGAGAGAGCTCTCCTCCTGGCATAAAAAACCCCCACTTCTGCAAGTGGCAGTAGCTATGTCCGTGGGAGAAGCTCTCAGTGCTGTGTGTATGAGCGCTTATGTTGGTGTAACTTCTGTCACTCTGAGGAGTGGAATATTCACACCCCTCAGTGACATATGTTTTGCTGCCCTAGGCTGTAGTGTAGACATAGCCTGAGGTGGGCTTCCCTCTTCAATTACAGGGCTAGAACAGACCCAACTTACATTCTTCCACCAAGCACTGTGTAGAGTCAGTTTTCCTTCCAGAGAATGTATTCCCTGTCTCCTTCCCCTCCCTTCAGGGAAACTTCTTTTACTCAAAGCCCACCCCGCTGTGTAAGTCTGAGTCCAGTTACCATATATCTCAATGGCTTTTGTTACAGAGCCTAGATCTGAAGTCTGCCTTCTGCCTCAGACTGTTTTTTCCCCCGGTTGATCTGGGGGCATAATGTAGTAAAAATCTCATTGCATGGGCAAGTGTGCTTACATAAACAAACAAAAACATTGATCTTTGGTAATCCCTGGTAAATAAGCCTTGACATACAGGATTGAAAACATTTATTCATCAAAGTCATCATAAGCATCATCTCTGTCTAGGGCATCACTGCTACACATGTTATCACACTTATCCTCATCTGTGACCCACTTGCATATCACTGTATAAGGCAGGCTGTTAGCCAAACATTTTCAGGGTGGTGAGCAACTGGTCTTTGCACATGAACATTTGATTATCTGAAGGATTGATTTGGGAGCACATGGTATTTCACACATAACTGGGTGTGATCAATCCATCCTCCAAGACCCATCCATGCCCAATAGGGGAGGACAGTTTTGGATGCACTTGATCATCCCAGGGCCATTCTATTGTTTGATAATTTGCCCTATTGATAGCAGATATAAATGCACACCTTGTCAATGGCTATTTTTTCCATTTGTCTGCTTCTTGGAATACATCCGCCAGCGTAGATAATGTCATAATGTTGGTCTTCAAATGATGTTCATATCCTGTGATTTATGAACTCATCAGTGACTGTCTCAGCCGTTCTGAGCACCTTCAGAGCAGGGAGATAGTATGATTGGCAGGAGGCATACACAGGTCATTTGGTTTGGCACCTTGTGTAGTGCTGAGTTAAAGGCTGACCATGCTGGAATGTACTTTTCTCCTGAAATGGTATGGTATGGTAAGCCCTGGGTGTCCCGATCATTTGAGGTACATCTTCTATCTATTCAGCTGAAGCTGTACTCAGTGATGTTTTGCTTGTGGAGTGCATCTCACTTTTGCACAATGACCAAGTGAGGTCAAGTTAGTGCACGTAGAAAACTCTATAGTTGATTTAACTGCTGCTTCACTGAAAACTGGATGACTTCTTGGCTTCACAATTTTTGGAACTTGGTAGGAAATTGCGTGTGTCATGGGGGCAGAAAAGCCCTTCAAGGAATGGCTCTTTGCTGGTCCAGACAGCATCTGAGGCTGGGACGTGTCCCCATTAATACACTTCTGATTGCAGACCATAGCAGAGGCATGAAGGGTACCTGTGCCATTTGCTGTATCTTCAAGGAAGTCTAAATTATCGGCAGGACCTTTGAGGAGGTCTGGGGGAATCTACAACCCTTCATTCAGTTCCATGCAGTGAAGAAGCTAATTTGTAATTGCAATCTCCACATGGAGAACTTTGTTGTAGTCAATGAAGGAGACAATGCTGTGCATAAACTGCATGAGGAATTTGCTATGGGTTTTGGAATGAATTGTTAAACCAACAGCCACCAGTAGTGGTAGATTACGCATATGCTGCATAGTTGTTGTATATGTTTTGGAAACCTGTCTTTCACTCAAGCACTCATAAAATCATGGGACTGAAAGGGAGCTCAAGAAGTCATCTTGTCCAGCCCCCCGGCACTCATACATCGGGCTTTATGATAAAATGGCAGCCTTGTGCTTCACTTGCTTGCTGTTATAGGTGCTGGTGCTGAAGTCACTGCGACCACTGATGCCCCACGTAAAGTCGTAGTACAGGTCACACAGTATTTTTTTTTTCCAGATTTGGCATCGGCTATGGAACCCTGAAACTCACATGTACTGCTGGTCAAAATGCTTTTCTGTAAAAATTTAGCAGCTGAAGAGTGTTCATCTTATGGTTGACATCAGGTTTTCTTCCACTTCTGATAGTGCCACATCTTTTGTAGCTTTTAAGGATATGTGTTGTGATTCATTTCTGCAGATAGGATGACTAAAAACTACACCTGATCTGACAGTTCATCTGCAATAAGTACTTTAAGAGCCCTTCTGCTAAGCATTTGTTCCTCTTCAATCCTATTCAAAGCATTTATTTCTCTGTATTTAGCCTCTGTATTGGTCATTGCCCCCACTTGCCCAATCATTAGAACTTCTTTAAGGCAATTTACAAATTCCAGCTGAGTGGCAGAATTTGCAGTAGTAAAATCAATATTGTTTCTGTTGCTTTTACCTTTTGACACATTACATACATTCTTGGTCTAGCACCCAGTGTGATATGCAATGTTGTATACAGTCCTTTGGGTAAATGCACCCCCTTTACTTTACTTTCCATGCACCAATCTCACATGCTTCACACAGTTTCTCACCTGTCTCACATGTTGACACTGTGCTTAATGGATGCCTTTGGGGTTCCAGCTTATGGCAGAAGAAGCAGGTGATTTTCTCAAAAAACATGCCATGAAACCTAGTATAAGGATAATCTTGCCCAAAGCTGGCACTTGTTCCCGCATCTTCAGATTTGTCCTGGTGCTCAATGTACTTCCTCTTCAACTTTGCCAGATTCAGCTTATGAGTGCACTTCTTACAGCATGTAAGATGCCACCAAGCATTGTGTTAAACCAGGTCCTCTGCAGTGTTGTTCTCCAAAGATTAAGCTACTAGTCAGGACTCTTTGTCTCCCCATGGTGCCTAACTATGATCAAGGCCAAACTAAAAATAAGGATTGTATGATAAATTAATTTGGGATTGTAATTCATTATGTTATGCAACTATGTGCATACTGTTTGTAGAAAGATGCCAGTAATTTCTGACTGTATGCTGATGTCTGAACTTGTGCCTCGTTACCAATGTTTTGGCATAAGAAACAAAGCTGATAATCAGTACCTCTGAATGTTTTTTTCCCCCCAATGATGACAAATCAACCTGAAGCACTCCTTCCATTTATAGTAATCTGTCACATTAAAAAAATTAATCAGGTATCCTGTTCTGAGTATTAAATGATAACACAGTACTGGCAGTTGCGGGCACATGTGTGTTAAAATATCATTTAAAATGCGGATTTTTAAAAATTCTCAACTACATATCTACATAATTGTCCAAGGTTTGTCATGTTTGGTGCCATTGTGTTAGTTGGAGAAAGGGCTCAAACCATTTCCAACAACATTGCATTATCAAACTAGAGGGAGGACCTGGAGGTGGGATGGAGTGGGAGTGGAAGGCAGCGAGTCACCTTTGCCAGGCCACAGAGGATGACACTATTGAAATCATGATTCTGTAGATTTTTATGAATCAAATGACACCTCCCTTACCTTTCTAGCATTAACTTGCCCACGGAATTACACACGTTCCCCGACTAAGTTGGCCAGCCAGGCCATCTCAGATAATGCTCCTGTAATGACTATTCAGTTGTTTGCTAGACCCATTCAGCCTTAATGTCTTGCAGTCACAGGTCTCATGGGAGAGTGAGTTGAAATGATCTTCTCCCTCTGACATTCCAACACACCACATGAGGAATTCTATGCATAATGCATTTTGGGGTCCTGATCAGTGGTCATTACCAAGCACCCCACATCCATCACAAACCCAAATCAAGAAAGTACGTAAGCACATGCCTAACTTTAAGTATATGAGTAGCCCACTGAAGTCCTCAGGGCCGATGGGGTAGGTCTTCACTAAAGCTGGGTGAAGAACAGATTTTTAGCTTCACTGGCAGTATAAAAAAGGTATAAAAAAAGAAAAGGGGGAAAAAAAACAGTGTTGAACTGAATCCAAAAATTTAAAAAAAAAAAAAAATGTCAGTGACTTCAAAAAATCTGTTTCAGGTTGAATGAAACATGTCCTTCAACCCAATTTTTTTTTTAGGTAAAAAATTTTAAAAGGCTAGATTCACAAAATGGCCAGAAGAGGAGATGTCTGGTGGTCGATCTCCTTTTAACTTTTAGCCCAATGGTTAGAGAGTACTCACCTGGGATGCTGGAAATTCAGGATCAACCCCCCTCTCCCTGCTGGAGAGATTTTAAGTAGGGTCTTCCCCTTAGATGAATACCCAAACCAACTGTGGGACTATTAACTGTGGGGTGAAGGGGAGGGCTCTCTCAATCTCTCCTGTTGAAGCTGTCCTACTTTTTATAATTAAGGTTCTGTGAAAAATTGCTGAAATCATTCTATTAGCACTGTCAATGACAATGACAGCACTTTCATTTTCCCAATATTCTTTAAAAATTTAAATGAAATGAAAGGGTCACATGATCTTGTCGCCTTCCTTCCATCTGCAATTTTAGGTTGGGTCTGCATTTGCACCATTTAAGTGGGAGAAAGAGGCACAGTAACCAGCGCCACCATCACCTGGAACACAAGCATCCTCGGCGGGGAGGTGGAAGCGGGCCTCTGTGCATGCTGATCCACTGCTGCTGCTTGGAAGAAAGCCACTGTGGCGTCAGCAGGAAGGCGGAAGCAGGCAACCGCATGCACCAGTCTTATGCCTGCTGTGGATCGTAGCGGGCAGCAGTGCCCTGTTAGAGCAGGAGTTTGCGGGGGGACTTGGTGACTGGTTTGATGCGAAGGAATGCAGCAGTAACCTTGCGGTGACAGCATTCCAGGCATATTCTGTGAAATTCGATAGTTAACCCAGGACAATGTTTGAATTTTTCTTAAAAAAAAAAAAAAAAAAGTCTGAATTTCACAAGGTCTTATTTGTAACCACTTAAACATTCGTGGGAGCTGTGATGTGAATGTGGGTCTTTCATATCCCAAATGGGTGCCATATTCACCAGGCTATAGAGCCATTCTCACTGTCTCTCTGGAGAAATTACTATTCAAGTATTTTACACACAAAGGACTAGCTTTAATAGGAGAGCTGGAGAGAGACCTGCCCCAGAATAGCCTATAACATAGGATGTGGGAGAACGAGGTTCAAACCTCAGCTGTGGAGCAGGGATTTGAACTCAGGTTTTTCTTGTTTCCTAGCAGAGTGCCCTAACCACAAGGCTGGAATTGAGCACTACCACCTCCTCTTCCTCCAGCTATTCTGTCAAAAAAAATGTTTCTGGCCAAAACTATTTGGCAAATTTGCATCAAATTTGCAAATAGTTTTAGCTCAACCAAAACTGCATTCTTTGGTGAATAAACTGTTCACCTGAAAATTTTCACCCACTCTAGTACTCACTGCAGAGTAAACTAGGGTTCTTGAGTGTAGCCCCTAAATTTCTTCCCATCCTTACATAAAGCCCTCTGACCCAAAGTTCATGATTCTCTCGACCCAGGCTTGGGCTGTTTTGTAGTTAAGATGTAGGCTAAAAATCACACAAATCCTGATAATCCTCCAGTGCCTTCCCATAATTCCTCCGTGGGCACAGAGGGACAGACAAGTTCTCCCACAATTCACTGGGGAAGAAGAACAGCTCAGCTTACTGCTTACATGGGATATGCTCACAGACTAGGATATGCATAGGATATGCTCACAGAAATCTGACCCACACCAGGGTGAATGCAGCACCAGTGAGGACATAATAATTTGGGTAGGGCTTTTGCCATGTGGCTGCCCACACGTGGGGTAGTCTAACCCATGTGCTTAGATCCAGGTGCTGATCACTTTCAAGTTAACTCTGCAGTGAAGACATACCCTGTAAGTGACATGACTCTAAGTAAAGCCTGAGACTGATGCTCATTGATATGGAGGATGAGAGATGAATCAGGCCAATCCCTCCTTTACTGAGTTCTGTTTCTTCAAAAAACAAGATTTGTGATCATCACTTATATACTTCCTATCACATAAAGGTCTAATAAAACTCTCTGAACATGAAGTTCTGTTTGCTAGTTAAACTGCATCAACCCGCTTGAGTTGGTAGGGTGCGGGAAGTGGGATGTAATCAATTTGGATGTTAAAAATAAATAAATAGCACTACGAATAGATGGTTTTGTTAAGAATATTCCTGGCACTTATGGTGTTTCTTTTTTGAGCATTGGGAAGAGAAGAGGGGAGAAGAGGGAGAGTGTGACTAAGAAACCTACATTTTTCATGGTCATTGGTAAATCTAAAATACAGGCACTTTCATGGTGATTTGCCTGTTTAATCAACTACACAGTTAATTAGGGCTCAGCAGTGAAAGTTGTAAGGGAATACCAATTAATAAGACAAGACAAGACAGAATCAGAGTCAAACAATGAAATGATTATTGTTTTCATGCCTGAAGCTTGGCCTTATAGCCTTCCAGGTTTTTTTTCTTGCCTGAAATACAGGCTCCAATCCCAAAGCCTGAACACTATGTTCTGTTTCATAGAGCATCCTGTGTCTGCAGATTCTTTTTGGTAAATCTTTCAGAAGTGGGAGGGGGAGGGAGCATATTTTATTTTATAATGCTCTGGGAAGGTTTTCAATCAGTTTCTTTTTTTCCTCCTGATGAGTCACTTATACAGTGTGGCTGTTTAAGAAGCAACTATAATAAATAGCACAGAGCTAGTATAGACTCGAACGGTGTGGAAATAGAGTGGTGTTCACCCTGTGCATCAGTTGTCACTGTTTTTAAATGCAAGACCCAAGTTCAAACCCCCAGGGGCCTTTGTTCGATGGTTGATTATATCATCACAAAATCTAGTGCAAAGAAAGGAGCTGAGTTCTTTATGCCACTGTAGTTGCTAGTGATTGCAAGTGACATCAGCTATACCAGAGGAGACAAAATGTTGATGGGCCAACTGAACTGGAACTGCAGTCTTGACAGGCAAGTAAGGAGGAAATGATTATCAACAGTATGTTTTCAACTCTGTAACCTAAATGGAGACAAGGCGTCAAAAGTCAAGGCATTTTTCCTACTTTCTGAAAAGAGTGAGGTGTGCAAATTGCTGATAGACCAAAACAACCAACAAGAACCTCATATTCTTAGGGTATGTCTATACTAAGAGCACGACAGTAGCACAGCTACAGCTACGGGGCTGTAGTGTAGACACTTACTCCAGTGATGGAAGAGGTTTTTCCATCATTGTAGTAAACCCACCACCTCAAGAGGGGTAGCTAAGTCAAGGGAAGAATTCTTCTGTCACCCTAGCTGCACCTAATGTGGGGGCTAAGTCAACCTAACTACATTGCACAGGATGTGAAATTTTTCACAGCTCTGAGCGATGTAGCTAGGGCAACCTAAGCTTTAATTGTAGACCGGGTCTCCGTGTCAAAGTTCAAACAACTTGAGATGGATTTGCTGAAGTCACCAAGTGGTGTTAGTTCTGAAGCAAATGTTATATGACATTCAGAAATGGAAAAGAGGACTGCAAAGGTATAACAAAACAGCATGTGTGTGTGTACTAGCCAGTGGGCTGAGAAACCAGAAACAGCCAGAGCCTTAGCATTGCTACACACAGCAGGAAAGGAAGCACTAAAGATTGTAGTTCTATCCAGTGGGATCAGGAAGGTGAAGAGTTAAAAAGTGACCAAAAATTGAAATGCAACAATTTCAGTTCCATGAAATATCCGACATGGGAGAGGCAGAAGTTCTCTAGCCAAAATAGTAAGGGTGAAACAACTGATCAACATGCAGCTGTGCTAAGAAGCAAATCAGCCTCCTGAGGGCTTGAGCAACTCAGACAGTTTAATTAGAGGCAGAATTGTTGGAGGCACAACCAATAAAAAAGTAAGAGCAAGGCTATCTGGAGGACCTAATTTAACTTTAGCGCAAGCAAATGACTACAGTAAAACTGAAGTACTAAAGCATTTGTTAAGGCTCCCAGCAACAGTCAGTGCACTGCACTGTAAAGGAGCATTCACCAAGTTGTACAAACCAGAAAAGTCTGCACACAATGCAATCATCTGTGGTGGATGTGGCAACAGCCCTATGGAAAAAAAACACATGTTGTTTGCATGTAGTTACATGAAGAACATGCTGCAAACTTAATCATTTTTTTAAAGTGTGCCATTTTACCAGTCTGTCTACACTGCATGCTTCTTTCAGTGGTGTGTAGAGTTCATACCTGCGTAGTCCCTTCAGCCTGGGTATAAATAGCCGTGTAGCTGGCTTGGGCGAGTAGAGTAGAGAGATGCCTGCAGGGCTGGGTATGTATGCATACTGCACATCACTGATGCTGACTTTCTTTCTGGGTGAGTGCTCCACCCCTGAGGCCCCACCACCACTCTGCCCCCAAAGCCCCACCCTTGCTCCACCTCTTCCTGCCCCCTCCCCTGAGGCCCTGCCCCCGTCCTGCCTCTTCCCACCTGCCCAGCATGCACCTCCCTTGCTCCACCTCTTCCCGCCCCCTCCCTCCAGCGCCTGCTGCCAAACAGCTGATCAGCAGGTGGCTGGTTTGTGCTGAGCACCCACAAATTTTGCCCCGGAGCACCCATGGAGCCAGTGCCTCTGCTGCACATGCTCTCGACTCAGCCAAGCTGTACCTCCCCGTCTGTCCTGCTATTTTGAGTGTCCCAATGCTTCCCACTGCTGGACCCTTTCTCCTCTCCCGTAAAAGACTCCCCCAGTGGGAAAGGTTTGGACAGCTCTCCACTGCAAAGCTCTTTCCCCACCATGGGGAAAGGCTCTGGCAGTGGAAGGGTGCAGTGGGGGAAATGGCTCCATCGTCTGCACACTGCTGGAGCTTTCCCCTTCTGTGGGGAAAGACTCTGGAAGGGGGGGAGGCGAAAGGCTCTTCCAGCTCCCCATTGCTGAAGTCCTTCCCTGTCATTGGAAAGACTCCAGCGTTGGGGAAAGGCTCTGGCGGGGGGTAGTCAGAAGGGAAAGGCTCAGCCTTGCTTCCCTGCTCTCCCTCTGCCAGAGCCTTTTCACTGACCTGTGAAGCTACACACCACAGTGTCGACATGGCATGCTTTTCACTGCAGGGTGTAGTTATATGTACAACTACACGCTGTCACCAGTGGTGTGTAGTGTAGACATAGTGAAGGGTAAAAAGGGCTGTATCGTGCTTAGTACAATGGTGCCCTACCTTGAGGCATCACCACACCATAATAACGGAATAATAATAATTTGGTGTCACTGGTAAGAGAAGAATGACTACAAAGGCTGCTAGACTCCCAGTAAACCAGACACCTGAGAGTCTTTCCCTCCCAGTCAGGAAGGAACGCAGCTATTTTTAAATTTGGGGTTCATGAGCATAGCCAAATAAAATGCTGGTTCTTGTGCAAAAGGGCACAGGCAAAGATTTAAAATGTTATCCTCAAATTCCCTGCATCTGTCCTCTCCTTGACATGACACATTAAAAGATTATTATAAATTTAGTTTGTTCAGTTGGGGAATGGAAACAATACCACATAAATTGCATCACCAATTACATATAACAAATAAGGATAATCAATAAAGAATCAGTATTAAATCATTAGTAAAGCAGACAGATAATCATAGCACTCAATTCACAGGCTATCTAGAGGCTGCCATTTGTTCACACAAATGATTCAATGAACAATAATGAATAAAGAACAGATTTTTAAAGCTATCACTGTTCGTGGGCTATTCATGAACAGGAAAAAATGGCTACATTTGTCATTAATAATTCAATCAGATCCAGTTGGAAGGGTCTCCTAGAAAGGCATGTCAATTACAGTTTCTAGAAATCAGAAACTACAACGGTAGCTTAAGCTGCCATAAACACAATTATTTGGGAAAGCAGCACTGGCCTGGCAACAGAAAGGGCAATATTAGTTTGTAGAGTCTGAGATCCAAATAATCACTCACTGCCAGGATTCAACAGGTGTACAATTTATTATACTTAAGAGGTTGAAGGCACACGGTGAAAGTTGAAGATAATTCACATGAACATTCCTCTCAAGGGATATTAACATTATTTTTGCCCCAATGCCTAGAGTGCATAAAAAGAGTAGTCAGTCATATCTACATGGATCCTAAAAATCCCACCATATAAAACACCAGGACAACTTCTCATAGTTTTAAGGCAAATTATTAAGAAACAATTTGACTGCATCTAATGAGAGTGCAGTTGAATTTAACAGACCTTACTGATTAGGTTGACAGTATAGTGACTGTGAAGAATCCTAATAAAATGTCACTCTACGCGAATCTAAAGGGCCAGATTCTACTATCAGTTTATGCTAGTGCATAATCATTGAATTCAATGGGATTGCATCGATGTAACGGAGAAGAGAATTTGGCTTTAAGAATTTAAACAGTAATTTGAAGCAAAGAGTATCCCATGAGCACTACTGAGATGTTGCTTCCATATTTCCTAAATCAATACAGTTCATGAATATAGATGCCAGTCATGGTTCTTAGCAAGTGCCAAAGTGCTGTTTTGTATATGTTTACCACCTTGTATGGAAGTTATATGCTTCAAAACTACCCTTTGGCATTGCATCATCACCAGAAATATATCAGATTATGTCAGAATTGCTGGGTGTCTGGATGAGGCAGGTGCAAGTGCAGATGCAGGCTAGAGTGGGGGCTGGCTAGCATGGAAGGGAGCATGAGCAATCTGTCAGAACTACTAGGTAACAGAAGTGTTCCTAGCCAGATAGTGACATTGACCAGACAGGAGAGACTGTTTCCCTTAGGTGCTTATATACCTGCTTTGGGATCACCGGTGGATTGGCTGAACCCTGGTTGCATGGTCTGGGGCCTATCACAAGTCCTGCAGGTAATTGCCTCTGATGATGGATCACACTCTGGCTCACGGATGACTCATCAGGCTCAAGTGGGCTCAGGTTCAGTAATAACGCAGGAATGACGCATTAGAGATTATGACTCAGATTACTTCTGATAATTTAGAGGGAGTAGAAATCATTGTGGAATACCTGCAAATATGGACAGTAAGTGACGACGCACAGAATGAAGGGCTATGCAAAAATGTACTGGGAACACAAGAAATAAAACTGAATAAAGCATAGTGAAAAGCTGACCTAAAGGAAGACTCCTTTGAAAGCTATAAAGAAGGGGTGAGATTCTGTGCTCTGCCTCTAAGACGTGCAGCACAGAATTCACAGCCCAGGTAGGAGAAGGGCTATGGTTGTTTTAAGGCACAGTTATGCCCTCCCAATCCGGGGCTGCTCTGGGCTCTGGAGAGACCCTGGCATAATTTAGACAGTCCTGGGAACTGCCTAAGTTACAGCAGCCTCCTGGGCTGCCTTATAGGCCACAGAACTGCATTGCTGTTCTGTGTGTAACCCTTCTGCCCGTCAGAGTTGGCAGCAACAAGGGCCGGGTTCAATATCTAGGGGTTCCATTCCAATAACACAATGCAAACCGGCTCGAGCCCCCACCCAGTGACCTGGGACCAATATATACCACCCCCGCTGGGCGCCTCCAAGAGGCAATACTTCCCCTCTCGCAAGCACATAGTCTGAGTGTAGCAAAAGTCTTTTAATAACAGAGAGAAACAATGTGGCATTATGTTGGGGAAACACCACCAACAGGATTCATAACACAACCCATGAGCAAAAACAACCCCACCCCAGGCAAATTGGGGCATGCCCTTTTCCCTTTGGTTCTTGAGTCCAGCAACCCCAAATCACCCAAAGTCCCAAAAGTCCAATGCCCCAAAAGTCTCTGTCCCTGGTCAGGGCAGCCCCAGAGTTCGAAAGTTTATCGGCGGAGCTTTACCTCCCAATCTGGGTGGAAATGGGACAGGGGTAAGAGGCACCTTACGTGATCTGAAGCTGACCGCCCCATAGCTCCATAGCGGCGCTCCGCTCCGCCAGCCGCCCCACGAACTCCTTCGCTCAGCTGCGCTCCGCTCCGCCAGCCGCCCCACGAACTCCTTCACTCAGCTGCGCTCCGCTCCGCCAGCCGCCCCATGAACTCCTTCACTCAGCTCCACGGCCCACAAGCAGCTCCTGCCATCCACACACTGCTCCGCGTCGAACTGCTTCACCAGCCGTCCCGCAAATTGCTCCACAATATATCTTCAGGCTCCCCCACTACTTAACACAACACTCAGTGATTTCAGCTCTTAGGTGAATTCAGCTTATAGTAGGGGAGCCCCAGTGCTGGTGCACTGTCAGCCCAAAGTGAGCTCAGCAGCCTATAACTAGACTTCTAATGAAATCAAAATTAGCTCTGATATTCCACAGTGGAGAGAGGAGGAAGTGCAATCAGCATGTAAGGCCCTCACCAAGGGGCCCATGCCACCAAGTATTAATACTTGTCCCCAGCCTCTCTCCATTCACACAGTTTTGGAACCCATGACCCTTGCCTAGCGAGTGCTACTTAGTTGATGGTGAATCCCTCCATCATAACAAAAGGCCACGTACAGTTCCAAGCACAGTTCCCATAATCAGGGTAATAGCAATTTATTCTTCCTGCCCCAATAACAGAGACACTGGGGATCCCACAGCAGCCAAAGTGACCATTTGGGCAGCTATGGTCTCATTCTAGGCGTGGTGGGTGTGCCTATGCAAATGAGATCGGCCCCTGAAGTTCTTTTCCACAACTTGCCACACCTCACCACCAGATGTCAGGGTGGAGCTCATCCTGACACTGCTTACATGTGCATTGCTGTATACTTTGGCCCCACCCCATATGGCTTCCTTGCTTATAGCAGGGCTTGTGAAGGGAGTCAGACTCAAATGTTTCTTCTTTTTTCTCTGCATTCTGTCAACATGCTCAGCTGGCTTTTTTTTTCTGCTTTTTGTGTTTTTTCTAATATGGTTTCTTTTGCTTTGCCTCGGAGTCTTCTTCACCAAGCCCAATAATAAGCCCAGAGTGGTGTTAAGAAGCCATAAAGGCCCCAGTTCCCACTAGGGGAGGATTTTCTTGGCACAGACTCTGTGGAGACTGCCATAAAGCTACCCGCCAAAGGCCCTTCCCATGTGAATTTTTGAGATGGGAACATTACAAGAAAATAGAGAACTTCAAATTTTCACAATCACATATCTTCATACATTTGTTCTAACTCTGTCACAGAGAAGAATACTATTAAAAATGCTTCTTGTTATTGGGGTAAACTGGAAAAACAAGTTTCCAGGAATTTGTAAACAGCAGTGAGTACAAGTACACATGGTCTAGAAGCAGACTGAAAGTCACTGATTTCTGTGCTAACAAGTTCTATTCTACACTGTGTTCCTGTCGACTAATAAACCTTCTGTTTTACTGGGGGGGAGGGGGAAATTACAGTAGCACACCAACCCACTAGCATATGCTTCAAAAGTATTAACAAGGTCATGACAGAACCATGGCAAGAGCGAAAAAAAAATATGATTGTCTGGTTGATAAATTCTGCCAATATATTTATGGCCAAGAAAGAGCTGATGTGGAAATAGATCATAGACTACCATAAAGGGTTTCACTAGGGTTGCTGAGATTATAAAGAATGCTTCAGAGACTGCAGTAATAAACCCGGAATTGTTGGCTTGGAGAGGAACTAACGTTTTTAGCAATTATATTATCAAGACCTGTTTTGCCTAACACCGCTTCTGTACAGGATGACACTGATACAGACTGTGAGCTTAATGTGACAAAGATTCTATCCCTGCCTATCAAAACACACAACAAACTTAGGCATGAAACTCTTTCCCACATGGTCTTGCAATAGCTGAAAAAAATGGTTGTACATGTTTGGCTGAAATCAAGCTTTCTGAAATCAGATTTTCTGACTAGTGCGACTTCCTTTTGGATTTGCCTTGATGAAATAATTATGTACATCAGTGCAGTCATGAAACTAGAAATGAAGACTTCCAGTTGTATAGATATTCCCGGGGAAAAATGAATAGGGAGTTAGGTGAAGATGAAACAAAATGAAGGTTCTAATTCACCTGCAATGCTTTTGGTTACTGTTGGCTGGAAAATAGAAATCCCTCCCTGCAATTTTTTTTTTGGGTGCATTTTTCACTGGAAGGGATTTCCAGAAAAATTCCATATTGGGAAAACCAAAATGGAATTTTTCAGCTTTCTGGCTGCCTACCTGGGAGACTTGTCAATTTTGCTTTCTCAGCCTCCCTGCCTTGCCTTGGGTCTCTGCACCTCTGGCAGCCAGGCTGTGGAGGGAGGTGGGGAGGCTGAACACCCTAGCTTTTTTCCTCTTCAGCAGCGATAGCTGGTAAGAAGACAGAGTTGGAGAGGCAGAGAACTGGAGTGTTCAGTCTTGGCCTGGGGGGGTGACAGGGAGACTGAAAAGGGAGAAAGTGAAATTGACAAGAGCCTTCCAGGTGGGCAGCCATCATTTTGATTCCCCCAATGGAAAATATAATTTTTTCTTCTTTTGGCAAAAGAGCAATTTTTCTGTGGAAAATTTCATTTTTGCCAAAAGGGCATTTTCCATTGAAAATCATTCCAGTTCCTCACCAGCTCTACATTTGCTATCCTTTTCCCTTGAAAGAGCACCTGACAGCTGTGCCACGTGGACACACATTCGGTTTGTTTTCATAATCTGAAGAACAAGTTTTGCTGGGGTTGTGGGGAGGGAGAAGCAGTGGCAAAAGCTTGGAAAACTGAACTGGTGAATAGTGTTCTTTTAAAAAAATGAAATAAATAAGTGGAAATATTAGTTTGCGTTACAGGATCATCTTTTGGAACAGCCCAGCTGGGACAGCCCAGCTGGGTACAGGTTGGTGGCTGAAGTGAATACCTGGAATGTGAGCCTGAATATTCTTAGACCATTCTGGAATCGAATATAATGCCATTGTAAATGAATAGGGGAGTTGGACAGTAAACTCTCCAGGGACTAAAACAAGTTATATTAGATCTTGGCATTGTAGAATAGCCTTTTACATAAAGCGCTCAAAGCACTTCGAGAACACAAATTAATTCTCAACAAACCACTGTAATATAAGTTCTATTAACTCTATTTTATAGCTATGGAAACAGTTAAAGAGGGTTAAGGGCTCAGTTTTTCCTGTCTGTCTCCATAAATATGCTAGCCTGAGGAGAAGGGAAAGGAAGATCTTTACCTTAAGCACACCTAGGCAGGATTACAGCCATAATCCTTGCCTTAGCCCAGGGAGTGTAAGAGATGGACCAGCTAGTACAGCCTGTATCATTCACCAGCTCCAGGGCTGAGATTGGCATGGGAAGTTATATCAGGATCTGCTCTGCCTTGTGTTGCCTTGCTCTGTGTTCAGGAGACGTTATACTCCTGACATTGCTTCTCAAATTGTGAAGCTCTTCCTCTTCCAACCCTCTAACATGGCTCAGACTCACAGGAACCCTAATTGAGCTGCCCAAGGTCCCTCAGTGGGTCAGTGGAAAAGCTGGAAAAAGAACTCTGCTTTTTGACTCCCAAACGACTAAACCAACATCAAATAGAGTGCATTTTACTTCATTTGCAGTGGAAAGGGAACATGACAGGTTCCTTTGCAGATTATAGAAACACAATTTTAAAGATTGGTTTCTCTAGCAACAAGAATGAGGAGAAGATTCATGAGTTTCTCCCACCTACTCATCTTTTATGCAGTGAAGCAGATGGTTTGGATAATGCAGGTATTAGAGATTCTAATTTACTGAGCGTGGAAAGAAATATAAATACTGAAGTTTATGTGCTCCGCAGCATTCAATATCACAGTATAACAATAACTTCACATTCATGCTTCTCCAAAGTTCTGGAAGTCTGTATTGATACTCATAATACTTATACAGTGGTGAAAAAACCCCTAAACACTATATTAATGCAGAGTTAAGATTGCTTGGCAGTATGTCATCCCCTTACAGAACAGTGAATTGAGAAAAAAAACCCTCAAGCTTCTGAAAACCAAGAAATAAACTGTTAAGGATGCCCATGCAACTTCAACTCTGTCTTCTCTCTCTCTCTCTCACACACACACACACACACTCTAAGATCCAGCAGGAGGTGAGAGGCAGACCAGTTGAAAGTCTCTGGGTAAAGCTAAGAGGGGTAAAAAATAGGGGTGACATCACAGTAGGAGTCTACTATAGGACAAAAAGAACAGGAGTACTTGTGGCACCTTAGAGACTAACAAATTTATTAGAGCATAAGCTTTCGTGGGCTACAGCCCACTTCATCGGATGCATAGAATGGAACGTATAGTAAGAAGAAATATATATACATACAGATAAGTTGGAAGTTGCCATACAAACTGTGAGAGGCTAATTAGTTAAGATGAGCTATTATCAGCAGGAGAAAAATTTTTTTGTAGTGATAATCAAGATGGCTCATTTAGACAGTGGACAAGAAGGTGTGAGGATACTTAACTTTAGGGAAATAGATTCAATAGATAGTCAAGCATGCTCAGTGTAAATATAGGATAAAGGTTACAGACCATAATACTAAACAGACCATAATATTCAAAAATGGTAAACAACAGTGACTCAGCAGTTATGTTCCAACAGTTGTGATTGGAGAACAAGAGAAGGATTAAGAAAGAAGTAGCCAATAGCATAACTGGAATGATTGGAATGCTCAGAATGGGTGTGATGGCTGGCAAAACTGTATAAAAGGGAGTGCGCCAGAAGGGATTTTTAGGTCATTAGAGAAAGAGAAGTCAAGGGCAGGAGGAGGAAAAGGAGGAGCATTTAGAAGAAGGAGAAATCAGAAGCAACAGCAGAAGAAGAAGCCACAAGGTGAGCAGCAGCAGTACGAGCTGCTGGGGCAGAGCAGAAAGGACCATGACAGAGCAGAGACTGAGAAGCCAGCAGAGAGAGTAAGATTGCTGATAGATTGTTATAAGCTGGTGTGTACACATGTGTATGTCTGAGTTAATAAAGGTGTGTCTATGTATGTATGTGTTTATATTAATTGACATTTATAGAGTTTAAATTACAAGCAACTGACACCGCATGCAGAACACAGCCATTTAGTATTGCTCTAACTGTATGTTATTGCGGTTCCGGTGCTTTTAGCCTGTACCCAAGGGTTGTGTTAATAAAAGGGTTTTATATTTCAATTATTACATCAGAAATTACTATTTACATCAAAATAAAGAAGTGCCTTGTTTTTGAAAAATATTGGCTGGGTGTCAACCATTTCTATTGGAGGGCTGTATCCCTGACCTCTCAGGGTCTGTTTAACCCAAGATTCCTTACCAACCCTGGGAACCCATACCTGACAGAAACAGATTAGCAGACAGGTGGGCTGTCTTAGAGAGGACCCTTGGCAAACCTGGGAGGGGGCAACAAGTGAGCTATTCTGAGGGTACCATAAATCTGTTTTTGGGGTAACAATAGGAAGATTAGTAAGTGGTCAATATGGCTGCAACAGGAACTTTTTAATGACCTGAAAAAATCCAAAAGAAATCCTACACAAAGTGGAAATATGGACTAATTGCTAAGGTGGAGTACAAAAGAATAGCACAAGCATGGAGGGACAAAATAAGAAAGGCTACAGCACAAAACATAAAGCAAGGAACATAAAAGGCAATAAGAAGAGATTCTATAAATACATGAGGAGAAAGAGGAAGGAAAGTGTAGGTCCTCTACCTAGTGGGGAAGGAGAGCTAATAACTGACTACATCAAGAAGACTGAAGTTTTTAATGCCTATTTTACTTCAGTTTTCACTAAAAAAGTTAATAGTGACCAAATACTCAACACAATTAATATGAACAAGAGGAAAGAAATGCAAGCCAAAATCGGGAAATAACAGGTTAAAGAATATTTAGATAAATTAGATGCATTCAAGTCAGCAGGATTTGATTAAATTCATCCAAGGTACTTAAGGAATTACCTAAACCAATCTTGAAACTGTTAACAGTTATCTTTGAGAACACATGGAGGATGGGTGAGGTTCCAAAGGACTGGAGAAAGGCAAACATAGTTCCTATCTTTAAAAAGGGGAACAAAGAGGACCCAGAGAATTATAGATTAATCACCTTAGCTTTGATACCTGGAAAGATACTGCAAGTTATTATTGAACAATCAATTTGTAAGCACCTTGGAGATAATAGGGTTATAAGGAGTAGCCAATGTGGATTTGTTGAAATCAAATTATGTCAAACCAATCTAATTTCCTTCTTTGACTGGGTTACTAGTAAGGTAGATCAGGGTGGGGAAAGGAGTAGACATGATCTATCTTGGTTTTTGACATAGTCCCACACAACATTCTCATAAATAAACTATGGAAATGTGATCTAGATGAAATTACTTGAAGGTGGGTGCACAACTGGTTGAAAGACCATACTCAAGGAATAGTTATCAATGGCTTACTATCAAACGGGGAGGATGTATCTAGTGGGATCAGTCAGAACTAGTCAATATTTTAATTAATGACTTGGATAATGGAATGGAGAGTATGCTTATAATTTGTGGATGACACCAAGCTAGGAGACGGGTTGCAAGCACTTTGGAGGATAGGATTAGAATGCAAAATGACCTAGACAAATTGGAGAATGGGTCTGAAGTCAACAAGATGAAATTCAGTGGAGACAAGTGCTAAGTACTTCACTTAGGAAAGAAAAATCAAATGCAGAACTACAAAATGAGGAATACATGGCCAAGTGGTAGTACTGCTGAAAAGAATCTGGGAGTTATAGTAGATTACAAATTGAATATGAGTCAACAGTGTGATGCAGCTGTGAGAAAAGCTAGCATCATTCTGGGTTGTATTAAGAGAAGTGTTGTATGTAAGACAGGAGGTAATTGTCCTGCTCTACTCAGCACTTGTGAGACCTCTGCTGGAATGCTGTGTCCAATTTTGGGTGCCACACTTTATGAAAGATGTGGACAAATTAAAGGTTGTTATAAAGAGGATGGTGATCAGTTGTTCTCCTTGCCCACTGAAGGTATGACAAAAGTAATAGGCTTAATCTACGGAAAGCTCTTGAATAGGCTTCCAAAGGAGGTTGTGAGAATCCCCATCATTAGAGGTTTTTAAGAATAGGTTGGACAAACACCTGCCAGGGTTGCTCTAGGTTTATCTAATCCTGGCTCAGTGTAGGGGGTCTGGACTCAATGACCTCTTGAGGTCCCTTCCAGCAATACATTTCTATGATTCTGTACATTTACTTTGCCAATCCCACAGTTACTGAAATGTACAAGCTCTTCATCTCCTTTTACAACCCATTCACTTCATGTCACCTTCCCTCTACCCTCTTCAGGAATGCAGTCACTCACACTGGCCCTTGGCACTGTAAAATTCAAGATGTTCCAGATCCTGGCATACACTAGTATACTTAGCCAACTCCCCAGAAAGAATACCACATGAATGATAAAATGTTACTGAAAAGTGGTTACAAATACATCTGCCACTGGCGATTTTTGTGATTCTGTGACCTTATACTCAGGTATATTTAATTTTTTCCTCTTCCCTGTCACTGTGTGAAAGACTCACAAACACAATTAATTAACTATACAGGGGAAGCAGCATAACTCACTATGCACACAGTCTTGTAAAATGCACAAGGTAACCAGATTAGAATAAATGGGAACATTTTCATTTACATTATATTAATCTTAATGTATGTCTATATCTATGGCGGCATGTAGACTTACAGACACGGCATGCCCGGCTAGCATGGGTTTAAATAGCAGCATAGACAGTGAGGCACAGCTTAGGTGAATAGAGTAGAGTGTCCTACAGACCTGAATCCTAGTGTTTATATACCCAAGCAGTGCCTCCCACATCTACACTACTCATTTTTAGCAGTGTAGCATCCCACTGTTTCCCTGCTGCCAGAGCCTTTCCCCACCTCATTGAAAGGCTTTGACAACAAGGAAAGACTCTGGCATTGTGGAGGCAGTGGAGAAAGGCTCCAGAAGCAGGGAAAGGCTCTATCCTGTCCCCACTCCTGGACTCTTTCACTTCTGCTGATGCCTTTTGCTGGCACCTGTAGGTACACACCGCAATGACAAGCATGGACCCAGACTGCTTTCACAGTTGCAGGTCTCTGCACTTGTAGTGCCTGTACTATACTCTGGTGTAGACAAGTCATTAAGTATTAAAATTTACTGTACTAAATATAACATGTTCAGACAGAATGTGATTTTTAAATGGACAATAACCCTTTAATCACTGTCATCATCAGTAGAAGTTAAGATCAGACCTGACCCTATTTTTTAGATTAATGGTTTATTATATGTAATGTTTACATTCCTGCAAACCTATCCCCCAAAGAAGGATGGATACGAAAAGGATGGGAGGAGAGAACTCAACAGGAAACGTCAGTGATTTCGTTTGTTGTTTGGCACACATTCTGTTAAACGTGAGTTATGTTTTATGGTCATAAGGCTACTTGCCAGACAGTGCCTCTTTTGCCAGAGTACTTAAGTGTCTGATTCTGCACATTGCTAAGCATTCTCAACTCCCATCAACTGTAATGGGAGACAGAGGTGCTCACATTTGGCAGGAGGTAATCAGAATCTCACAGGATCCTGACCTTATGTGATCTTCCCTTGGAGAAGCAAAAAGACTCGCATCACTCCAATAATAAGTGGTCATAAAAAATATCTGATTGCATAAATATGGAAAATGCCCAGCTCAGAGATGTCACATTGCCTAGAGTAATTGATGCCTTCACATTCTAAGCTGCCCCTATGCATCTAACCAGAAACATGTTATTACCCCTCACCAGTTATATTTATATCCTGAGCCTCATTTTCAAATGTGAACACACAAGTTATTGAAGGTGCTTGTATCCTTCATGAAAAAAAGAACCAACAGATCACTTGAAAATCAGCAAAATAAATAGATTCAGGGATATTTCAGCTTTCACCTCTGCCAGCCAGGAAAACAATTTTCGTGATTTATAACAAACTGCAAAGCAGAATGAGAGTGCACTTACACTGATGTTGCAGGAATCTCTGCAAATAGGAATGTTTTCATGCAAATGCTAAGTGACAAATAATAGAAACATCTCTGCCTTTAAAATTTCCAACAACTTTATAAATAGTTATTTTCATCTCTTTGTGTTAGGAACTGAATTGTTCAATTCACTTTCCAGTACCAAATAAGAATAATAAAAAACCTTATGATCAATAAAATATTGTCTAACTAGTGGAAATATTCAGACACAGTTAGGTGTCACAGCATGTTCCCATTAATCATAGTTGTTGCTCTAGGTTTCTAAGCAAGGCACAGTCTGTAATTTCCTTCTGATTTTACATATTATTTATTACAGGTAGGATGGTGAAACTGTGTGAAGGAGATGAGAGGATCAAGCCCATACATTAGGCTAGATTGCACACTGTACAGCTTATACCTGGTGAGCTTTTCTGAAGTCGAGTTCCTTCTAAGTGATCAATTCATTTTCTTCTAGTTACAGTAGTGAGACCCAAGATTGAAGACAAACTATTTTAAAGCTGCTCTTAACAGCAACTTCTGTAGAAAAAATGTTGCTGAAATAATATGGATGAGGATTCTTGGATTGCTTTCTGGAGATTCTTAACAAGCGATGGATGGCTATTTCTTTTCCCATGAATAAAAAATAATGCATAAGAGAATGTGATTTCTTTGCTTTGCAGATGTCCTCTAGATACCTGTACAACATTCCTAAAGGGTCTCTCTACAAATGGGAATCACAACAGCCTGATTCACATACTTGTACAAGTTCTTTACATCTTCCTAATAGAGTATTTTTTAGATATATTAAACCTCAAGAGGGAGGGAGGATATAAATACATGTTATATATGTCTGAAATGGAAAGAAGATCATGTACACATATAGAATGGCTGCAGAAAAACCAAGATAGGTTCTAATAATATTTCTGCACATAGTAAGGAGAAGAGCTAATAATCGTTTCCCACCTTATTTTCAGCAGAATGACATACAGCTAGTAAAGTCTGGGAAAGATATTTTTGGTTGATTGTTCAAGTGGCAGTGTATCTGCTCTGTATACCCACCTTGTAAAATATTTATACAGAGAATTGATTACTAATTTTGTGTCTGAGATTACTATGGAAAAGTTCACAAATGATAGATAAGGGATTGTTCTGCTTGATGTATCAGGGGGACTATAACCTTTCCCAGACCTATACATTGGTTTCCAAATTTAAAACAGTCTCCTTACACAATAACTCTTACTGCTGGGATACCATCCTGTTAAGTGAAGGTTGTGAATGCCTTGACAAAATCAGTATGCAGTGTAGTTGTAGCTGGGTCACTCCTAGGATATTAGAGAGACAAGGTGGGTGAAGTAATATCTTTTATTGGACCAACTTCTGTTGGTGAACAGACAAGCTTTTGAGATCTGCAGAAGAGCTGTGTGTGGCTCAAAAGCTTGCCCCTCTCACTGACAGAAGGTGGTACAATAAAAGATATTACTTCACCTACCTTGTTCCTCAACAAAAGTTGACAGTTTTAGTGCTTAGAGCAAAATGTCTTTTGTGTATTGACATGTCAACATTTTCAAAGGTGGCCTCTGATTTTCAATTTCTCTGATTTTTATATCCAAATTGAGACATATTAGACGAGGTTTTCCAGATGTGCTGAGCAACCTCGGCTCCGATTATCTTTAAGTGGAATTATAAGCAGAACACATCCAAAAAACAACATTCCGTTTGGACACTCAAAAATGGAGACACCCAAAATGTGATTTCACATTGCAAAATTTTGACCTATGGGGCCTTGTGGATAAGACTCTACAGTGGGAGTCTGGAGATCTCACTCTGGTTCTACCTACTGTGTGACGTTGAACAAGTCACTTTATTCTCCCACCCATTGTCTGTTTTGTCTACTTACTTAGGCCTTGTCTTTTATTCTTAACTCAAGTTAACCAACTTGAGATAAAGTCCTAATGAAGACAAGGCAGTTTGTAGTTTTCATATGAATTAGTGAGTCAAGTTAAGACCCAGGCTCAACCATGGTTTTTAAACTCGATCAACAAACTTGTCTGAAAATTGCAAACAGCCTTGTCTTCACTAGGGTTTTATCATGAGTGAGTTAACTTAAGTTATCAAACTCATGTTAAAAATACATGTTCTTTTCCCTAGAGAAGACACAGCCTTAAGCTATCAGTTTTCCAGGACCGCAACTGTCTCCTATTATGTATTATACAGTGCCTAATACATAAGAGGGTTTATCTCAGCTGGGACCTTTTGGTGCTACTGCAATACAAGCAGTATGTGCAAAGTTACAGAGGACTTCTGAGTCAGAGCTGGAGCAAAATCCAGATCTCTTTACTCCAGTTCATTAACCACAAGACCATACTCTCCATGTAGTAATGAGATCAAAGGACAACATTTTCAAACCTGGTTGCCTAAAACTTTGCCTCCTTAATCCATTCTTACGTATTTAAGATGGAATTATGCTCCTAAATCACTTAGATCATTTTGAAAATTCTACCCTGGATGCATAAGCATGTATTCAGGAAGCTAATTTTTAGGCACCCACATCTAAATATTCTGGCCAAAAGATCCATGAGAGTGTATTATGCAATGAGTTGTAAACTGAGAGGATATCTCATAAAAGATATTTACTACCTATTCTTTTATACACACCTGCTAATGATACAAAGAAACTTCAATGCCCCCCTTCTCCATTTTAAATTCCTGTGATTTATTTTTTAATTTAAAAAGTTTCTTATAAAAGCCATTAGTAAAAATGGTCCCGTGAAGTAGAGAAAAGAATTGGAGCTTCAGAATTCAACCTTCTGCAATTTGTACAGTTAGTCATTATGAAATGTATCTGAGTAACTGTGCAAAGTGCATTTCTCAGTTTCAGATATCTGGGCATGTAATTGGATTCACAAAAGAGGGGATGGGAATGGAGGGATAGTAAAACTGACATAATGAAATTACTACAAAGAGCTACACTGATACAAGTATCCTTTTTGCTCATCCAGTCCCCTGAACAGAATGAATTTAGAATCTTGCATTGTTGGGTTGTACAACTCTACAGCTAGAATGTGTCAGTTTTGACCTGGAAACATTAAACAATAAAACTATGTGGGTTGAACAAAATGTATGTTTCTGCAGACCAAAAATAGCACTACTGATTAGGCTGGTTTTAAAATGTTTCATTTAGCCTTGGGATGTGTTTTGCATTCTAATGTAATACCACTAGGCCTTTAAAAATGCTTCAGCCTTGAAATTTGCTACAGATCAATAAACACAAAATTTGGGGAGAGCGGTGTCAGCCTTAACCTTTTTATCAAAGATACCATGGATGAAATCCTGGCCTTATTGATGTCAGTGGGAGTTTTGCCATTGACTTTTATGGAGACAGGATTTCATACCTAGCCTTTTCACTTGTTTGTTAGTTGCAAAACAGGATACTTGCCAACTCTCCAGGGATTTTCTCAGAACCTCCCTTTTGGTGCTTGTAGCCCATACTTCTATCCATTTTCACATGATTTCCAGGAACACTGGTCTCTGCACTAAAAAACCCAAATAAAATCTCTTTAGATGCAGCAATTTAATATATATATGTTTTTATAAAATGTTTAAACTCTAATGTATCTTTATAGATGCAGGAGAAAATGTAGGGTGCAAGAGAAAATGCTCTCTTCAGAAAATTTTTATACAGATCCACAACTTTTCAAACCAACTGAGATCTATTGCTTGTATGTGTCGTATTTTTGACAAAGTAATATCTACAGAACTGGATATTGGCATGATACACGATGGAACAATGTGTCAGCAGGCAAGTATGAGGAAATGTCTGTAGAGACATAACATCGTTCCAAAACAAAACAAACAACAGCCTGTATTTTTAATGTATTTTAAAATTTACTCAGAATAGCTTAGTCCCATGGATTCTTCAGAGTGTTACTATGTGAGTGAACTGAGTTTAGGTGCATGATATCTGTTACTCACAAGATCAAAGAAGCTCACTAGGATGGATGCTTGAGCTTTAGGGTAGGATGGATGTAGGAAAGAGGCTGACTCCTGTTGATCAGTAGAAGAGTCCTAATGGTTTGGGTGTAACGGCAAATGATACAGCCTTGCCCAGGGTAGCTATGTAACATCATTCATGTTAAAAATCACTCATTTAAACTTGCTGCATATTTAGTTCTACTGAAAATAGATCAATTTTGCATTTGAAATGTCATATCACCATAGCATCTGCTTTACACTTTAAGTATAGACTCATAGAAGATCAGGGTTGGAAGAGACTGCAGGAGGTCATGTAGTTCAAGCCCCTGCTCAAAGCAGAACCAGCCCCAACTAAATCATCCCAGCCAGGGCTTTGTCAAGCCGGGCCTTAAAAACCTCTAAGGATGGAGATCTCACCACCTCCCTAGGTAACCCATTCCAGTGCTTCACCACCCTCCTAGTGAAATAGTTTTTCCTAATATCCAACCTAAACCTCCCCCACTGCAACTTGAGACCATTGCTCCTTGTCCTCTTATCTACCACCACTGAGAACAGCCTAGTTCCATCCTCTTTGGAACCCCCCTTCAAGTAGTTGAAGGTAGTTCTCTTCTGCAGACTAAATAAGCCCAGTTCCCTCAGCCTCTCCTCATAAGTCATGTGCCTCAGCCTCCTAATCATTTTCATAGCTCTCCGCTGGACTTTCTCCAATTTGTCCATATCCTTTCGGTAGTGGGGGCCCCAAAAGTGGTCTCAATACTCCAGATATGGCCTTACCAGTGCCAAATAGAGGGGAATAATCACTTCCCTGGATCTGCTGGCAATGATCCTACTAATGCAGCCCAATATGCCATTAGCCTTCTTGGCAACAAGGGCACACTGTTGACTTATATCCAGCTTCTCATCCACTGTAATCCCCAGGTCCTTTTCTTCAGAACTGCCACATAGCCAGTTGGTTCCCAGCCTGTAGCGGTGTATGGCATTCTTCCATCCTAAGTGAAGGACTCTGCACTTGTCCTTGTTGAATCTCATCAGATTTCTTTTGGCCCAATCCTCCAATTTGTCTAGGTCACTCGGGACCCTATCCCTACCTTCCAGCATATCTACCTCTCCCCCACAGTTTAGTGTCATCCGTAAACTTGCTGAGGGTGCAATTCATCCCATCATCCAGATCATTAATGAGAATGTTGAATAAAACTGGCCCTAGGACCGACCCCTAGGGCACTCCGCTTGATATCGGCTGCCAACTAGACATCGAGCTGTTGATCACTATCCATTGAGCCCAACGATTTAGCCAGCTTTCTATCCACCTTATAGTCCATTCATCCAATCCATACTTCTTTAACTTGCTGGCAAGAATACTGTGGGAGACCATATCAAAAGCTTTGCTAATGTCAAGGTACATCACGTCCACTGCTTTCCCCATATCCACAGAGCCAGTTATCTCATCATAGAAGGCAATCAGGTTGATCAGGCCTGACTTGCCCTTGGTGAATCCATGTTGACTGTTCCTAATCACCTTCCTCTTCTCCAAGTGCTTCAAAATGGATTTCTTGAGGACCTGCTCCATGATTTTTCTGGGGACTGAGGTGAGGCTGACTTGTCTGTAGTTCTTTGCATTCTCCTTCTTCCCTTCTTTAAAGATGGGCACTACATTTGCCTTTTTCCAATCGTCCAGGACCTCCGATCGCCACCAGTTTTCAAAGATAACGGCCAATGGCTCTGCATTCACTCACCAACTCCCTCAGCACCCTCGGATGCATTTCATCTGGCCCCATGGACTTGTGCATGTTCAGCTTTTCTAAATAGTCCTTAACCTGTTCTTCACCACTGAGGGCTGCTCACCTCCTCCCCATGCTGTGCTGCCCAGTGCAGCAGTCTGGGAGCTGACCTTGTTAGTGAAGACCGAGGCAAAAAAAGCATTGAGTACATTAGCTTTTTCCACATCCTCTGTCACTAGGTTGCCTCCCTCATTCAGTAAGGGTCCCACACTTTCCCTGACCTTCCTCTTGTTGCTAACATACCGGTAGAAACACTTCTTGCTACCCTTCACATCCCTTGCTAGCTGCAACTCCAATTGTGCTTCTAATATAATTAGAAATGTTAAATCTAACCTCGTTAGGGTGGATATGGCTGGCAATGGATCAATTGTCTGGGTTACTGAGGCACATGAAAGTGTATCGGTTGCTCATCTGGCCCTACTGTGCTTGTTGGCATTCTCACCGGCGCCTTGGACTGTAATGGGTACATCCCATCTTTTACTTACAAACTAAAAGTTGCCCCCTTTCAACCAGCTGCATGCAGTCATTTTTATAATGTAAATGTGCGTTCTGTAGTCTCTTCGCTGACTTCAAATCTGTGATACACAGAAATTTAAATAAAACCAATAAAATGCTGATTTAACCAGATCTTACAGTTTAAATGTATTTTTCATGATAGCACTATTTTTTTGGCACTCTGCTCAGACTGTTTTTCATGTCTCAGCGTCACCCTCTACTAAATCATGACATGCTGCATCTTACTACTTATGACATCTTTTGTGGGAGCAGCAAATCCTTGTGACCCCAGTGGCACCCCATTGGTACTCTGATTTAGTCTGATTTTTCCCTATGCTTTTTCCAGGAAAAAAAAGTTAGGGTGGAGTAATTCCTTTAACACTGCATTTCTCACATTTTTAGCTTTTAACCACAGCCCTGCATGTATTTTGAACTTAGCCCTGTTTGTTTAGATTTATAACTCTATGGGAATGTGTAATTTTGAAATCATTCATATTGTGGCATTTATCCCAGAACACTTATCCTCTGCCCACAAGAATCCATATACAGTAGTGGACTATCTTGAAGGGTCACTACTCCTCGAAGTTACAGGACAACCTAGATACCGAATATTGGTTCTCCCACACATTCTATGCTTTTGCTGCGGAGAGAGTGTGTGTGTGTGTGTAAGAGGGTAGTTAAAGAGCCAAATCCCCAGTTGCTGTAAATCAACACAGTTCCATTGATTTCAAAGGAGCTACATTGATTTACACAAGCTTAGAATCTGGCTCAAAGAACTTTGTTTGTAACAAATGCAACTGATATATGGATGTATTTTTGGAGGATTACTGGTAGAGTTACTGTGCTCTACAATGAATCTCTTTTTGTGGGGGAAGACAAGGGATTTTCTAAAATTGCCTCTCTCAGGTACTAAATTACTAGAAAGTAAGACGATTAAGTGAATTGTTCAGATTGCACTTGATAGATGGTACAATTACAGTAACCCAAGAGCCATCTCTATATAAAACTGGCTATAAAACCAATATTTGATTAAATATTTTCAAGACTGCATCCACAAACTTCAGACTTCTTGCAGCCCTTGAAAAGTTTCTATCAGAAGTATTGGAATCTGGCTGAAAAAGATGGAAATAATAGAAAGCTCGTTCCCCACCCAGCACATAGCAGACTAGAAGTACTAAAGGGGCAGAATTAAAGTGTTTTAGGGAGTTAATGAGAATCTGCATAAAATTTCAACAGATATAAATTCTTAGAATTTTATGCACTAAGGCATATTGTTTTGTTACATAAATTAATCATGATGAGTTATGCTGTGTGACATCAAGACAGCATAAAATCTAATTCAGCAGTATACCTTATGGCTCACCATCACAACACAGCTAAATATATCAACTGTCTACAAGTATCAAGGCCAAGTCCTGGGCAGCTTGCCTAGTGGCTACACCCAAGGCCAAATGTCAGGAATCTGCATCATTTGTCAGTTCACGATCATGAACCAGAAGTAGAAACAAGGCCAAGTCAGAAACCAGGTATCAAAGCCAGGAGACAAAGGCAGGGCTCAGGAATCACAATCAGAGCAAGAAAACAAGGCCTTTAGCAGCAACTGGCTGAGGTTCTGCCCAGTTGCACAAACAAACTTCCTGCAGCCTCCAAAGATTTAAACAGGATTTACGGGCCAATAGAATCAGGAATGTCCTGTCAATCAGGGCCTCGTATGAGTGGCACATCCTCTGTGTGTGTGTGTGGGGCGGAGCGGGTTCCCCTAGGGCTCATGACTCCCTGACTATAACTGCTGCTAAAGCAGTATGGTGGTGTCATGGATGTGATTGCTACCCAAGGACTCTGCAAGTCCAGTTTCTAGACCCCCCTGTGCCTTATAACAAGTGTCTGACAGGTGTATTATTGAGAAAGGAAAAGAATTGTTTTAGGTGGTAAAAGAGAGCATGACTAGGACTAACATGTCTACAGCAGGGGCTTTGGTAGAGTTTGCAATCATAAGGCATTTAGTTCCTGACAGCAAACTACTGGGGAGGGGCTTTTCTTACATGAGTCTCTGCACCAAGCTGTGTTTGGGGTCAGAGCTGACTGGCAGCCCCACAGCAGTTGTGAAGATAAAAAAGTTTTTAAGGCAGGCGGGCAGAGTGGCTACTAGAGAGGCAGAAGGATTCCAGAGAGTAGCTTCTGCCAACAAACTGATGAGAAGTCAATCCTTCAGAGAGAGAAAACAGAATAGGAGGTTAGAAACTCCACAGAGGTAAGAAGCAACTCAGGGAACAGCAAGGAACTTGAGACCTTGAGACAGGGTTAACTCTGGCTGCTTTGAACCAGGGCCCTGAGCTGGAACCCAGTGGCATGGGGGGACCTGGTTTCCTTTACCTTTTTCCCAGACTAAGAAGGGAAAGAGAAAATGATCAAAGACTATAAGTAATATACAGAGGCCAGAGGAGAGATTCTGAGATGGTTGGACTTTGAGTTCCTTATTTTTGGACTCTTCTGTGCCTGTGAAAAGGGACAGACAGAGCAGGGACTTAGACAATGACAGATTGTCTTGATTCCAGAAGTGCTGGAAGACATGTTGGACTGAATGGACCACTAGGGTACTATGCCCAGACACAGAAAGGTGCTTTAGAGGTGAGCGTATGTTCCTACACCATGTGAAAGTGACATATCCCCTTACTCCCTGAGAGGACCCCTATAACGTAATCCATAACTATCTGTTGCCAGACTCACCTGGACAACTCACCCCAGTGCTCAGACTGCCCATAAAGAGAGCTCAACCCTATTTCTACTCTCCCAGCAGAGAAGCTCAGCCTAAGCCTCATCTGTTCCTGCACTTCAGGTCAATGCATACTTTATAAAGCATGAGTGTGCTTCCTAATACACTCGGAGTGAAATCATGGCTCCATTAAAGTCAACGGGAGCTGTCCCATTGACTTCAAAGGGGCCAGGATTTCTCCAGTTAAGCTCTAAGTATTTGAGAATATAATTTAATAAGTAATGTACTCCACTCCAAAAACTCATCAACAGTACCAGTGTTAACCTGGGACAATTGTAATGAGGCAAAGTGGCCTCGTTCCAGCACAGAGGGGGTTAACTCACCTTGTTGGGCTCAGCTAATCCTGCCAGAAACCGGTAGGTAGTAGTCCAGGGAAATGAATCATTGACTTGGCTATGTTGCTGGGAGGCAAGGTAGCAACCCCACGCTTCTCCATGATGGGACCACCTGTTGCTTCTAGTATTATGGGCTGGGACCCAATGGAGCAGGGTGGGCCCAGGTCCCCTTCCCCCTCCCTGCACTTGGGGCTGGATGAGCACCAACCCCTGTGCCGGAACGCCTGAGCCTCTGGCTGTTTATTTGCTCAGCCCTCAGGCAGGGGGCCTGAGCCACAGATAGCTTGAGTATTTAATCCAGAAGGCCTGAGCCACTTACTGTTTGTCTCCTCCACCCTCATCTAGGAGGTCTGAGCTAATACTTGTTCAGTGGCTCGGCTGCATGACAGGATGCCTGATTGACCAACCTGGCATAAGCACTGATTCCCTACTACCGCCAAAGGGGGACCCTCCTGACCCTGAGACCCAGAAACCTTACACAGCACATTAAAACAAACTGGGAGATCCTTATTCCAAAATTAATAAGTAGTTTAGGAAGTCATTCTAAAAGGGAAAAAAACTCATATCTCCCAAATACCTTTTCCAGTTCCTCTCTAGCTTCCCAGGAGATGTTTACCTCAAACTAATTTCACCCATTTAAAGTTCCAAGCACATCAGTTTTGGTCTGGCAAAGTTAGAGATGTGGTAAAAATTAGGGTCATAATGGAAGACTTACCTCAACCCTAACTGTGGGAGAAGCCTTCCCCAATGAATCTGGGATACATGTTGAAATGTCTCTCCAAACCAGCAAAGGCCCAGAGATCATTACTATTTCCATGATTATTTTAAGAAGTTTTTAGCTCTAGATGTTAGAAATAAAATAGCCTCAGACTAAAAGAATCAACAACAAGACACGCCTGCCTCAGTTCTCATTGTGGGATTCAGAAAGACCAGTTTACCAGCAAATCATCTGCTACATCAAGTGTGGTTGACAAGATCAGCAATGTTTAGGAGGTTTTAAATGGTGTGTAGCGAGGTTCTTCTAGGGATTTGCAAATCTGGCATCTCTGTCCAGTATAAACCAAACACTGTTATTATTTTTACTTTCCCTGTTTTTTCTGGCATTTCCTCAAAGCCCTGATTTAGCATCCCTGATTCAGACTGCTGAACTCAACTGACCTTGGAAAGGTCAGGTTATTGTTTACACAAGACAGGGTGGAATTGTATATAAAAGCCAAGATGATTTACAGAAAACAAAGTCTTCTTTCAGCATAGAACAAGATGTATGTTTTGATGATTTGAGTCATTCCTTGACTAAACTGGCCCAGTCACAAATTAAGCAGTCTTACCATCATTCTCAAAAATGTTTTGAGAGTTCTTAGTTTATCATGACTTAGTATGCAAACCACTCAGTCCGCACAGAACCCAAAGAACTCACTAGCACCTCAGCATCGCCCCTGCTCCATTACTAATCTATTAAAGTATGCCTTGCCCTATTTGGTGTTGTAAACCTCTACCCCCTCGCCAACCCCAAAAGAAGATGAAACCTGCAGGTGGCTGTTTTACTTTTGTAAACCAACCTTAGGCAGTAAATATTCAGCATGGTGCAGACTGATTTAGAAATCAGACTCCTTTTAATGAAGTTATTTAATTAAATCCCTAGGCAGTAAATTGAAAATGCCTCCCTAGGTTTTTTGATGCAACATGTAAGTCTCAGACACTAGGGGACACATTTTCTGGGAATTGCAAGTTACATTATGTGGGTACCCAATTTGCCATGAATGACTTTAAGCTTTGGTTGCTTTTCTTGGGTCATATTTATGGCTGTCGATTAATTGCAGTTAACTCAAAAGATTAACTAAAAAAAGTTAATCACAATTTTAAAAATTAATTGTGATTAATCACAGTTTTAATCACACTGTTAAACAATAGACTACCAATTGAAATTTATTAAATATTTTGGATGTTTTTCTACATTTTCATATATATTGTATTCTGTGTTGTAACTGAAATCAAAGTGTTTATTATTTTTTATTATAAATATTTGCATTGTAAAAATGATAAAAGAAATAGTGTTTTTCAATTCACTTTATACAAGTACTGTAGTGCAATCTCTTTGTCGTGAAGGTGCAACTTACAACTGTAGATTTTTGTTGTTGTTACATAACTACACTCAAAACCAAAACAATGTAAAACTTCAAAACCTACAAGTCCACTGAGTCCTATGTTTTGTTCAGCCAATCACTCAGACCAACACATTTGTTTATGTTTACAGGAGGTAATGTTGCCCGCTTCTTATTTACATTTCTTATCTGTCACTAGAAAGTGAGAATGGGCTTTTGTATGACACTTTTTGTAGCCGGCATTGCAAGGTATTTACGTATGCCAGGTATGCTAAACATTCGTATGCCGCTTCATGCTTTGGCCACCATTCCAGGGGACATGCTTCCATGCTGTTAAAAAAAAGTGTTAATTAAATTTGTGACTGAACTCCTTGGGGGAGAATTGTATGTCTCCGGCTCTATTTTACCCGCATTCTGCCATGTATTTCATGGTATAGCAGGGATCGGCAACCTTTGACATGCGGCCATCAGGGAAATCCGCTGGCGGGCCGGGACACAGGTTCAGCCGATTGCAGCTCCCACTGGCCACGGTTCAACATTCCAGAACAATGGGGGCTGCAGGAAGCAGTGCAGGCCGAGGGATGTGGTGGCTGCCACTTCCCAAAGCTCCCATTGGCCTGGAACAGCGAACCGTGGCCAGCGGGAGCAGCGATCGGCTGAACCTGCAGACACTGCAGGTGAACAAACTGTTCCTGCCCGCTAGCGGATTTCCCTGATGGGCCACATGTCAAAGGTTGCTGATCCCTGTGTTACAGCAATCTCAGATGATGACCCAGCACATGTTGTTCATTTTAAGAACATTAAGATTTGACAAAGTGCAAAGAAGGTTCCGATGTGAGATTTCTAAAGATAGCTACAGCACTCAACCCAAGGTTTAAGAATCTGAAGTTCCTTTCAAAATCTGAGAGGGATGAGGTGTGGAGCATGCTTTCAGAAGTCTTAAAAGCAATTCTCTGATGCGGAAACTACAGAACCCGAACCACCAAAAAAGAAAATCAACCTTCTGCTGGTGGCATCTGACTCAGATAAGGAAAATGAACATGTGTTGGTCCGCTCTGCTTTGGATTATTATTGAGCAGAACCCGTTATCTGCATGGACATGTGTCCCCTGGATTGGTGATTGAAGTATGAAGGGACATATGAATTTTTAGCGCATCTGGCATAGTAAATATCTTGCGATGCCGGCTACAACAGTGCCATGAGAACGCCTGTTCTCACTTTCAAGTAACATTCTGAACAAGAAGTGGGAACAATTATCTCCTGCAAATGTAAACAAACTTGCTGAGCAATTTGCTGAACAAGGAGTAGGATTGAGTGGACTTGCAGGCTCTAAAATTTTACATTGTTTTATTTTTGAATGCAGTTTTTTTGTACATAATTCTACATTTGTAAGTTCAACTTTCATGATAAAGAGATTGCACTACAGTACTTGTATTAGGTAAATTGAAAAATACTATTTCTTTTGGTTTTTTACAGGGCAAATACTTGTAATAAAAAATAAATATAAAGTGAGCACTGTACACTTTGTATTCTGTATTGTAATTGAAATAAGTATATTTGAAAATGTAGAAAGCATCCAAAAATATTAAAATAAATGGCATTCTATTATTTTTAACAGTGAGATTAATAGCACGATTAATTGTGAATAATTTTTTAAATTGCATGATTAATTGTGATTAATGTTTTTAATCGCTTGATAGCCCTAGTCATATTGATATCAGACAGAGAAGGAAAGACTGATGTAGAGATGGATTTGGTCAGATATATCTGATACATATGGTATCCTTCAAACAATTCGTATACACATACCTAATTACTGCGTTCTGTATTGTTTTCTGTTGTTGCAAAAAAGAAAAGAACTGCTGCCAGTCTATAATATTTAGCCAACTTTTGTGGTTAAGGCTGTAGTATTTTAGAACACCTAATGTTTAGATGCACTCTATTTTCTGTCTCTTATAGGAAAAGACCTTTAGATGAGATAGGTGCAATAAAGAGTGTTCAGAGAGATTTTCATTTGAAATGGTTTTAGAGAAGCTAACAAGAGAAGTATTCTACGCAGAACTAATCACAATAGATGGTTGTGCAATTTGCATACCCAACATTCTGTTCATACCAATGGGCACCCATCACGTTTCAAGACTAATGTGCTAGAAAATTTGGATTAGCTAATATCTAGGAGTTTATTCCCTGATTAAGAAATTTCCCTCCCTCACAGTGAAATAGCACTTTCTCTCAGTCATATTGTAATAGCAGAAGAGACTAAATTAAGTGACAATAAACCTTTTCAAAATAAACAGTGTTAAGGAAATTACCAATTAATTTAGTTAGTAGCTTTCAAGCAAATTACTTCCTGAATTTCTTAGAACAGTTTGTGAAAAGAACATCGAGTGCAATGTTATTAAATATACATAAAGTAATTGTATAATAATCCCTTACATTTATGTTGCACATGATCCTAAAGAGCTTTACCAATTTACACTGAAATACAAACTATGTGCAAGGATCCTCTCATTAGCCACTTCTGGAGTGGAATAGAGTAACATTTTGCACACAAGGTGAGAGAGGTAATATCTTTTATTGGACCAACTTCTGTTGGTGTAATACAAGCTTTCGAGCTACAGAGTGCTCTTCTTCAGGTCTGGGAAGGGTACTTAGTATCACAACTAAATACAAGCTGGAACAGATTGTTTAGCATGTTTAAAGAAGCTGGTCTAATAAAAGATATTACCTTGCTCACCTTGTCCTCTAATATCCTGGGACCAACACGTCTACAACACTGCAAACAATTTCCAGGCAGAACATCTGCCAGTTCTAAGGGGACTTTGATCAGTCCCCTAGGACAGGAAGAATAGTATCCAGTGGGAAGGGTGTGGAGAGTTTATATAGGCAGAATGTAATTACTTGACTTGATTAGGGAAGAATTCTGGTTCACTGAAGTGAATAGGAACTTTGTCACTGACTGCAGTGGGGCCAGGATTTCATGCATAATTTGCCTAGGAATCCAGGGTTGATATTTTTATTTAGTTTAAAAGTGCCATTGGATTTTTAATGACAGCAAGTCGAAAGGGCTTCAATTTTATAATACAAAAAATGAGTACATCCATCTTGGGGGGCTCTATTAAGGCTACAGAAATGTTTGCATTCTGCACTTGGCCAATAGGTAGGTGCTGAAATGATGGGAGATGTTAAAGTCTAGGGAATGTTGTTTTATGCAATAGGTGTAGAATATTGCACCACTCTTCAGAGACGGGCAATATTAGGGTTGCCACCTGGAGGAGGACCTCTCTCTATTGCTTCTGGGTACAGAAACCTCTGGCTAAGATTTTTTTAAAATGGGGGTGTAAAGTCTCCTAAGTCCATATTTAGGCCCTGATTCAACAAAGTACTTAAATATGTGTCTAACATTCAGCATGTGAGCATTTCCATTGGCTTCAGTGGAACTACTCCTGTGCTTAAATATAAACGTGTGCGTAAATGTCTTGCTTCATTAGAGACTTAGCTGTTATAAATGTGTTGTCATTTTCAGAAGTAGGTAGCACCCAGCAGCTCTCACTGAAGTCAAAGAAGAAACAAATAAAATCGGAGTGGGAAGGAGAACTTTGGAGGATGCCTGCTCCCATTGTAGAAATGGAATTGAAACATGCACTGGTTAAAGTATAAAATAAAAGGTTAACCATAAAAATTAAACCCAGACTTTTATCCTCTATAAATATTTGTATGTATTTTAACACTTAGAATTGTGGGAGAGAATAAATTCAGCACAAGATGGACCATCAGGAGAACCAAATTAAGCCATATCTTTCACTTCAGTTCATTTTCCTGCCTTATTCCCTCCCCCATAGAGTCCTAGTAATCTTCTTCAGAGCCTCAAATCCTCCTCATTTAAGGTAGTATGCCACCTTCTTATGATAAAGAAATGGAGGGCTGGAGGAGACTCACGCCAGAGTCTGTCAATGCCACTCCTTCTTGAATCTTAGCAGTCATTGTTAAATGCTGTCAGGAATCTCCTCTTTAGGGCTTAGCATGCTGACTGTAATATTTCTTACCAGCTCTGGGAGTGAGCCCCAAGGATAAGGTATTAAAACTCGGTTTCCAAATTTGTCTCTTTCTCCTTCCTTCTTTTACAAGAGAACATGCATTTGATATTATCTATTGTCCATCCTAATTAGGCAAGGCATAGAAAAGAATACACTCAGTGGAGATGTGCAGCAGTAGACGGCAGGAAGTCCTGTAGAAAGCCTTTGAGTCTCTTTGCAGTTTGTGCTGTGGAAAAGGCACAATATATATTTTTCTGTAGAAATGTTTAAATGTCATTATTAGCTATCACCTTTTTGAACCTCACTTATTCTTCGGCATCAAAGTATTTTCTCTGACAGCATGTTTAGCTCTAAGAAGCTGTGCATGAAATCTCTTTATGTTGCATTGAAAGTAATTATCAGGCATATAATGAATTCTCCTTTATGTCTCCAAGCAGATGGGTTCCTATTATCAGGGTCTCAGAACAAACTGATTGTGTTAAGGTGTTGTGTCATATCTAATTCCAGGAGCCACAGGGGAAAATAACCTCATTTATTAATGAATCTCTCATACTTTTCCAAATCATTATCTCACACTTATTTCCTGTAATGGAACTGATTTTTTTTTCATTTTCACTAGCACGAAGGGGGAGATCACACAGTACAGAAAGGTGGTTTGCAATCACATTAACATAAAATGAATTTGTGTTTGCTTTGTGATCTGCTCTGGAATTCATTAAGAGTGCGGTCTGGGGAAACGAAGGATTTCAAACATTTGAATGACCACACAGATTTATTTGTCTAC
Source organism: Lepidochelys olivacea (assembly GCF_965140295.1). Taxonomy (NCBI): domain Eukaryota; kingdom Metazoa; phylum Chordata; order Testudines; family Cheloniidae; genus Lepidochelys; species Lepidochelys olivacea. The sequence continues at coordinate 133,637,978 of NC_140411.1, read as the reverse complement.
ACCTTTAACATAAAAAGTGTACATTTATATAGGATCTGTGAACGACATGGTCCAAATTTATCCCTGGTGTAAGTCAACTGAATTCAATGGAATTACACTACTGAGTTTAGCCCAATGGGTTTCCCAGGGGGAAGATTCAGGTAATTTTATATCAATCATCTTAGCACCAACTGATTTGAGGGTAGACTGATACCCACATTATTGCATATTGACAGGAAGGAGGGTCTGCTAAATTTACTGTGCTTCTCATCCCTGTCACCTTTTCAGACCGGTATCCCAAACAGCATTTCTAAGACTTTGCCAGTATTAGAAAATAGCATCACTTTAGACTAAATAATTTAAAAATTAATCTAGTTGAACTGGTGCAAACCCCGAATGCAGAAATACTTGAATTGGCTAAATTTACTTAAGCAAGGTTTAACCTCATTTAAGTGCATCTCTATCAGGGTTTGCACCAGTTTAAGTGATAGATTTTTATATCCATTTAATTAAAATGGTGCAACTTTCTTGTGTGGACAAGGCCTGTTTGTTTGTTTTTTTCTCCCCCTAAAGTTGACACAGATCTTAACAAACCTGAGGTAGCTTAAAAAATAAAGAGATTACTCACAATAAATTCCTTTTAATTTATCTAGCTCTAATTTTAAAGATCATTTGTGTGATTGACTTGCTGGTGGTCTGATTGCTCAAAAACAGGAACCTAAAGGGAGCTAAATAAGCCGTCAGGTTTTCAAATCAACTGAGCACCCATTGAGTATATTTACACTGCAAAAAAACAAACACACACACAGCAGTACCTCTCAGAGCCTAGCTCAACTGACTCAGGTTTGTGCCATGGGGTTAAAAATAGCGCGCTAGACATTCAGGCTGAGACTGGAACCTGGGCTCTGAAACCTGGCAGAGGTGGGTGGGAGGGGATTAATATAAAAGCCTGGGTTCCAGCCCACTGTATAGCACCCTACACTGCTGTAGCTGCCACCGGTCTCTTTTTGCAGCATCGACATACCCAGTAACTCCCCGCTGACCTCAGTAGAATATGCTGATGCTCAGGTCTTTTGAAAACTGACCACTTCTTTAGATGCCTTAATGTGGAGCCTGTCTTATGATTATTTCTGAAAATCTTGAATTCAAGGCTCATTCTTTGTGTAGTTTCTGCATTCTGTATAGTTTATAATTCCGTTGGAACCGTATGATCACCTCTTCATTGTGAACCGTCATCTACTAAAAAAATACAAGCTCTAAAAATAATTTTTTCCAAGCTTCATCTTATACATAGAAGCTAAACAATACACCGTTCTGAAAGCTGTGTATTTTTGTAACCCTATTCTCAGCTGCAGTCATCACTTTGCTGGCAACCATCTCTGTCAACCTGTTTCTTCCTTCCCATTCTCCTCAGATGAAATGAAAATAAATGGACAGAAATAACTTATTCAGGGAAAGTGAAAAAAGAAAGTTAATAGAGCAGTGGGACTTTCCCTGGAAGCTTGTGTGTATTTTTGAATGTTAAATCTTACTTGTATTCACAATAAATAAACCTATTTCTTTAAAATCAAAGCAGCAATGCAACCACCACATTTTTACTTACAAAAGGAAAAAAGCTATAGAAATCCTAACAGGCCCAGCATCATGTGGCCACTTCATTACAAAATGGCATTTCTTGTTGGGAACACATGATACCAGTGTTCTATGATCTTCATTGCCTAACTGATAGCTTGTGGGTGGACTTTTACAGGGTTTGATTTTGCCATGTAAAATCTAAATTTGGTTTGGGACTTGCCTACATGAAAGACTGCCTCAAGCCCACAGTCCACGAACATTCAGACATGGATCCAAACTTCTTTCTGGTCTCTATCTATATAAACAAATAAGCCCACCACATCTAAACATACTGGAACTCATGGATGATAGGAATCGTTAAGGCATTTGCTGATATCTTGTGGGCAATGGTCATGAAATACCTCAAACTTTTTGACCTCTGAGATTTCAGTGTGCATCTTGACAAGGCCACAGATGGAAAAGCCCAAAAGCTTATCTCCTCAGCTGCCTCCCTAGGATATTCACAGGTCACCTCTGGTCCAATACATGCAGCCAGACCCATCCTGGTCCTGATCTTTGGCCTAGGTCAAGATTGAGGACCTTCACTTCACTAGGCAGTGGTCAGAAACCTTCCAGCTCCCACACAAAAAGACCTCTACCCCTGATTCACCCATGAAACTCAGGTGCCAATAAATTTCAAAATCTGCTCAAGCACACCGCACCCACAGGACAAGGTGTTACCAGATGTGCCTGTTACTTTGGGGTATGCTCATTTATTAGGGTTACTCCTCATGGGGGGGGGGGAGGGATTCTGTAATTCTATTAATGTACTGCTTATGTCACTTGTGTGTTCATATGGAGCTCTACTTCTTCCTTCTGCAAGTCCCCTCCCAATGGAGCTATACCGCAGGACCTAGGTTCCCCAGGACTGGGTTCCTCCGGCCCTAGAACCAGATGAACATGTGCGCGCACACACACACACACACACACACACACAGAGTAAGTCTGAGTGGATTGGGTCAATCAGCACTTTCAAGCTGTCACCCTTATGTACCCCTGGTCTCAATAGGCTGGGCCAAGCAGCACTTTCAGCTGCCTTCCCTCATATGCCACAGGTTTAACACGTCCCTATCCCCACTTTCACGTCACAATTGTACTGGTAGTAACCCACTGGATGAGCAAACCCCACAGTATTTTGGGTACTACAGGGATCTTTAGCTTAGGGAAAAGAAGCATTGCTGCAGAGTGAATGGGGAATCTAAAAACACAGAAGAGTAAAGTTCAGAGAGAGACAGAAGCAACCAGCTTAATCATAAAAGTTATTTATTGAATAATAATAACTACACAAGGAGAGCCTAAACCAACATAACAGTTACATTATTAAAGGTTAATACCTGAGGTAGAAAAGAAAACAGAGTGAGAGAGAGAGAGAGGGAGGGATCTCACCCACTCCATGAGGCTTGAACTGGTCGGGGTTCCTAGGTGATGGTGGTAGCTCAGGGTCCTGAGTGCTGGAGACAGGCAGAGCCCCCAGCACGATCAGTCAGGAGATGGAGTGCTAGTGGAACTGATGCAAAATTTGGATCCATGTAGCCGGAACACTGACTGGAGGGTGAGTAGGGATATTTGTAGAGAAAATACAATGGTTCAAGGGAGAACGCTAGATTTGTTTATAGGTAAACTGATGATTCAAGGGTTTTCTTTAGGCTAGACCAGTGGTTCCCAAACTTGTTCCTCCACTTGTGCAGGGAAAGCACTGGGCCGAGGGACATACCGGCCACCACTTTCAACAGCTCCCATTGGCCTGGAGCAGCAAACCACGGCCACTGGGAGCCGCAATCAGCCGAACCTGCAGACGCGGCAGGTAAACAAACCGACCCGGCCCGCCAGGGGCTTTCCCTGCACAAGCGGCGGAACAAGTTTGGGAACCACTGGGCTAGACAATAGGAGCTGATCACTCTTGGCTATGGGTGGTGTTTTCTTCCAGGGAGCTCACAATGCAACTAGGCTGCTTCAGTATTTTGGATATCAATCAAGGATTTATCACTAGAATTGATCTGATAATTGCTAAGCTGGGTGTGTGCAGGTGTAGGTTCATTAACATCTGGAATAGAGAGTCCCCATGATGCCATGCTTCCCTGCTTTTCTGGTCCCAGAGTTCAGTGTGGTTCTCTGTTCTCCATTTTGTATGCAAATTGAGATGTCTCCCTGTCCCATCTTTCATGTAGATGAGGCTAGGGGAGTTGTCTCTGTTTTCCATTCTGTATGCTACTGGAGATGTCTTCATCTTGTCACCCTTGTCAGGAGGGGTCTAGGTGTGTCTCCCATCTGCCCTTCATTGCTCTCTGCAAGTCTTTTTTCTGATGGTTTTTGGTGTAAGCAGAGGCTGTGTGGGGGTGTCTTTCATGAGTCGGACAGGCTAGATACTGAGCCCTGGTTCCCCAAGAACACAGATCTGACTGGTATCAGAAGCATCAAGGAGCTGGTCAATCATTTCCATTCTATATTGGTGCTGAGATGGCCTCCTTCTCCCCATTGGCCACACATAACACCTTGGTTTGCTAGCTTCCTGCTGCACCAGATTGGAGAGGTGCAGAAACTGAAGTACTCTTTGCAGAGAACAAGGGCCGATACAGACTGAGGAAACACAATAAATTCCTCAAAGTCTATGCTAAGGCTATTTTACACTTCAAGAGACCCTTCTTATCAGCCTCTATTGAGGCTTCAAAATTCCATCCCAAAGAGCTATCCAGAAATCGAGTGCCTTTATCCTGCACCAGTACCCATCATGAAGAACTGTGAAGGCCTATTGTACTACTTCACATTTGGGAAGGCTTTCCAAATAACTTCAGTCCACCCCGCCTGCCTTCACCAACCAATAGCCCTCCTGCATTGCCAAAGTTCAACACATCCACTCATCAGGAAGTTTGACATCCTAAAGGAATCTCAACCCAAGATTTACAAATCCAACCTGTGCCCTTCCTTGCTTATGAGAGAGAATCATGAGCAACTGATGCCACTCCTGACCAAAATAGCAAATGATTCATTAACAACTTAAATAGAGATAAACTTAGTATTATACACCATTATGCACCACTTAGTAAACTAGTCAGATGACATGGAGACATTACAAGTAAGATGAATTCAGGCAACAACTGCCAAGCATTGTATAGAGTCTAAACACATTCTTACAAGTTCAACCTCTATCTTGAACAATATTAACATATAGGTGAGCTGGTCTGGTTTCCGGCTATGAATTTGTCAGTGTTCAGCTGATGCCTACAGACTTGGCAAGAGCTGACTCCTGGTTTGCCAGTCTCTAGGGTGCCACAAGTACTCCTTTTCTTTTTGCGAATACAGACTAACACAGCTGTTACTCTGAAACAGTGTCACACACTGTCTCACCCCTTAGAATACACAATAGGTCAAACCAAGACAGATTTTGAGAATCTGCAACTGCCATTGATTTTGGTGGAAGCTGCAGTTGCTCAGCAGCTCTCATTATTATTATTAGTTATTAGTCTTACAATAGGGGCTAGAGGCCCTGATTCCAGATGGACTCCTTATGCTGGATACTGTACAAGCACATGGCATGGTAAGAGTCCGTCCTTGCCCTGAAGAGTAGAAGAAAGGAAATAACATTATCTCCATTTGCCAGATAGGGAATTGAAGCACCCAGAGATCACATGACTCAGGGTTTGGGCTAATATGTACACTCAGAACAGCACGAATGATGAGCAGTTATATCGGTTACACGGCATGCATTGGTTGTGGCAAGAAAATGGCAGTCAGCCCTCCTAATAGAACAGGTGTTTAGCCACTTGCCATGTTATTTCAGAATAAGACAATAGACGCATGTATTGCAACATGTGATTATACTGCATACACACAGCACCCAGCTGGATTTGTGATCCGATTCTGCCTTTCACCCTGCTCGCTTTATACAAATACATGCACACACAACCAGCTCCCTCTGAATATTACACACAAGTGCTAAAAAAATGAAACAATTTTGTTTCTGTTTCCATTCATTGTGGACGCTTTTGCCTTCAGTCCAATTTTATTCACTGTGATTGGTTTGGATCAAATATTTAACATAAAAAAATCTACCACCTGTGCTCTATTCTCTGGGCTAAAAATAACCCCATTACTGGGGGAAGAAGTTCTGAGAGTTTCTGCATAGTTATTGCTGCAAGGGAAATCCCTTCTGTGGAATCTTGTGTTCCGCACATCTGTTCCACTTTTCTCTGGCATTCAGAGAAGATAACATCGTAAGATGGCAGGAAGGCTTAAAAGTATGTGCAGCAGTGAAAATGCACCGCTTGCATAATTATTTCAAGATCATTCAGGAAGGGTAAAGAGGATAGCACAATTGTGTGCATTTGGACCCCATGTCATTTAAGTATTTAAGTACATGCTGGGGAGAAGCCACTGGCTGGGGGAAGCCTGGGTACTGCAACTTCGTTGCAGCCTTGCTCCCAAGGAACGATTATTCCAGGACTGGAGATCTAGAGCTGGTGTGTGGACATGGAGCTTCCACACAGAAGGATCCCAGGGGGATCAGCACAAGGCCAGAAGCTGTTCCCCATTGCAATTCTCTTCCAAATGGGGAACTGGCACATCCCTTCTTCCCTTCCTCCCACCACATATAACCACACCCCTTCCTGCCATAGAATGCCATGACTGGGGAGAAAACTCTGAGGAAAACCTTTCAGAGATTTCCTCCCTTTCTTCCTCTCTGTTTTCTCCATCAACATTAATGCACTGGAGTGGGAGGAAGGGAATGTTTGCTGAAAAAAACCAATTTATTTACCAAAAATTACTTTACCGGTTTTTCCACCGGTATGGCTCCATTTCATAGGTATAAAATGGTTTGAGCTCAGTGGAGAATCAGGCACCTAGGCTTTCTGCTTAAAAATAAAATTCACACATAGCATGCATATGCATTAGAAGAGCTGGCCGATGAACTCTCTGGAGCACTGATCTTGATTTTCAATAAGTCTTGGAACCCTGGGGAAGTTCCAGAAGACTGAAAGAAAGCTAATGTGCCAGTATTTTAAAAGGGTAAATGGGATGGCTTGAGTATTTGTAGGCCTGTCAGCCTGACATATAAAATAGGAACAACTTCCTATGGGTTATGATGGATTCTCTCTCACTGGATATCTTAAAATCAAGATTAGGTGTTTTTCTACTATAGTTCAAACAGGAATTAATTCAGAGAAGTTCTATCACCTGTATTATGCAGAAGGTTATCTTAGATGATTACAATACCCGCTGTTCAGTTGAAATATATTTTTGCTTTCTCTATGTCTACAGCCTTCCATTAAAGTATTTAGTTTCCTTGTGATTAGGGAAATAAAAATACATGCACTTTTAACAGTTATGGAACAGTGCTACTTTTTTAGTTGCTTATTTAGTGTTCTCTAATGACAGCCATTTCTTCAGCACGTCAGATTAGATAATGTGGGTAACGCTTATTGATTTTTCCATTTTTCTCCTATGAGGTTCTTCTTACTTACAGTGGTGACTCATTAAATGAGCATAGCGGAGCCATTTGCAGTGTAGGATTCCAGGGTATTCTTTCCCCTTTCCTTTGGAGAATTGTTCTTTAGGTAATAAGAAAAGGAGTACTTGTGGCATCTTAGAGACTAACAAATTTATTTGAGGATAAGCTTTCATGAGCTTGCATCCGACGAAGTGAGCTGTAGCTCACGAAAGCTTATGCTCAAATAAATTGGTTAGTCTCTAAGGTGCCCCAAGTACTCTTTTTCTTTTTGCGAATACAGACTAACATGGTTGCTACTCTAAAACCTGTCTTTAGGTAATGTTATCAATGGTTTTAAATGGCCTTTAAATCATAGTTGATACACTACATGGCTCCAAATATATTTCACACACTTTGTTCCATTGACTGGTATTCTGTAATATAAGTAGTTTTTCTATGGAATGCTGAGCTTGCAGCTGAAAGTTAAAAATTAAAACACCCTTGCATTCTAATTATTGTTAATAAGCCTATTTTTAAAAGCATTGCCAGTCCCATAATTTCCCCCTGCTTCCACCAGCAGTTACCTTGCTAAGTCTTATTGCCACTCGAGTGTGTCTTTGTATCTGATTTGGTTGTGCCCCTTAACTTTCAAACCTGCCAATGTGTGACAAAAGTAGGCAAAATATGACAAATAACCAAAATATGGAATATTTTGTTTCTGTGATGTGTTTCCACTGTGTCATAATTGACAGTTTATATTTTTTTAAACCATTAAACCCATGTTAAGGATGTTTTCTCGCTGTGTAAATTAAATCAGATTTTTAATAAAAGAAAACTAGAAAAATACAGATTTCATAATGTCTAACACTGGGACCTCTATTTGGGTCATCAGGAGAGCAGGACAGGGAAAGGTTTTCTTGTCCCATGAAACTTTTCAAGAGTCAATTTTTTTCTCCATTCTGCATTGGGCTGAATGCAAGACCTGAAATTTTTCATGAAAAATGAGAGACAGAGAGATCCCAACCCTGTCCCCAGAAATGCCAATAGCAGGGTGGTGAGGGTACTCAGTTGGAATGTGGGAGTATGCTCACCCTCTCACACGAGGAAAGCAGCCTTCCACCAGGAGGAGCCTATACACCCTTCTACATATTATCTCTCATCTGTCCTCCCTGTCTCTCATGAGAAGAGGTTTTTTTTGAAGGTCACAGGCAGCCCTTAATTGGACTCAGGTGTCCCTAGTTGGCCTGAGGTAACCTCTTTTCAGCTCACGGGGTAAAGGGCCTTTACCATTCTAGGGCTAATCTCCCTGCCTTCCACCGCTCTCTGGTAGCTGTCTGGTCTGACTTTGTCACAGAAGAATATAAACAACTGAAAACTGGAATTGGAAGTGCTAGGCAATGTTAATATGGGGTCATCAACAACATCCAAATATTATCATGGGGCCCTCTTTCTCATATTGATTAGGGTTGCCAACATTTCCGGTTTTGCCAGGAGTCTCCTGGAATCAGGCCCTATCTCCTGGAAGTTACTGACACCAAACCAGGAGATTTTAGGTGCTAAAAGTCTGGCAGTGCAGTGGGGCTAAAGCAGTCTCCCTGCCTGCCCTGGCCCTGTACTGCTCCCAGAAGTGGCCAGCATGTACCTGTGGCCCCTGGAGTTGGGAGGCAGGGGGGTCTCTGCACGCTGCCCTCTCCTCAAGCTTTGACTCTGCAGCTCCTGTTGTCTGGGAGACCCCAGCCCCCCAGCCTAGGAGCCACTGCTAGAGGGGTGTGCCGGTCACTTTCGGGAGCCTCCTGAGGTAACTGCCACCCCCCTCACCCCCTCCCACACTCCATTCCCCTGCCCCAACCCAGAGCCAGCACCTCACACCCAAACTCCCTCCCAGAGCCTGAACTCCACACCCCATCCCACACACAAACTCCCTCTCAGAGCCCACACCCCCTCCTGCACCCCAACCCTCTGCCCCATCCCTGAGCCCTCTCCTGCACCCCAACCCCTGCCTCAGGCTTAGCCAGAGCCTCCTCCCATACTCCAAACTCCTCAGCCCCACCCCCAGCCCAAAGCCTGCACCCCCTCCTACACCTCAACCCCCTGCCCCACCCGGTGAAAGTGAGTGAGGGTGGGGGAGAGCGAGTGATGGAGGGAGGGGGCTGGAGTGAGTGGGGGGTGGAGCTTCAGAGAAGGGGCAGGGCAGGGGGTGGGGCAGTGGTGTTTGGGTTTGTGTGTTAGACAGTTGGCAACCCTAATATTGATTAGTTCCTTATTGTGAAAGTAGCTCCATTGAAATCACTGGGACTACTTGGGCAGTAAGGTAGTACTCACAGGAAGGGTGGTAGTATTGAGCCAAGGAATGGTTTCATTTCTATGCATTGTATAGTACTAAGTATGCTGTCAGCAATAACATAACAAGAGTCAGGTGATGATTTCACTGGTAAGTTTTATGAAAATACAATTCTTCACTTAGAAAAATGAATAGTTACAAGTGGAATGACTTTGAATAGGGGAACAAAGAGCATAATTCAGATAACATCAACAAAATATTGTTGGTGGTAGTTCCTGTAGTCGGATCACTTTTCCAACAGAAGTGTTCATCTGAAAATAAGTCTAATATGGCCTTGAACAATATTCATATAGGTTATATGATGCTAAGGTAACTCCTTGCTTTTTCATTAACCAAGTGCTCTCCCTGGTCTCCCTTCAGCATACAATCACACCAACATCTGTGTGTTCATAACCATGATCTTTTTATACATTTGCTCAGTAAGGCGTAACATTAAGTAAACTTGAACAAAGAATGCATAAAGAAGCATCAACTACATCCAACAGGCAATTAAACAAGGTCCCAGTGAAATGAAGTGGATTCAGTGTTTGAAGATTGGGATGAAATGAAATAATGAAGCTAGAAAAAAAGTCTCTTTTTTAAAAATTTGGCAACAATTATGTAGTTTGTCATGTGGGTGGAATATTTCAAATTGAATTGAAAAATGTATGTGTGAGTGTCTCTCATGTCAAAATGAAGGTGAAATTCACACTCCTTGGTGATGTCCTGTATCAACACCACTGCCATTGTTATACTTCTGCATTCTCTGAGAGTAAACTGTCCTTGATACTGCATGATTATTTGTTGCAATTTATCAGAGGAAGCTATAGAATGAACTAGAAAAACTTCCTTTTTTATTTTGTCTAACCATGTTTCAGAATAATGCATAATGCAAATTCTAAAGGTGGATCTTTTCACTCATCAGAAAGGTCTAAAATGAATACATAAAAGAAAACTAAATCCCTATGACCATATTGAATTCTTGTTCTTCAACACATCTTCCATAATCCTTGCCACATACCAGTAAGTATCCTTATATTTTCAGCATCCTAAGAAGGCAACTGTTGTGCATGGCATGAACTCCTTGAGCTGTGTAGAAGATAGATGCACAGAAGTCAAAAGGATCTCATTACAACCAGTTCCTAAGAGAGATACTTTATGAGAGAGAGACTGCAGTTTTCTTCTTCTCAAAAACATCAAAATTGTAATTAGGTTCATTTCCATGCTCAGCAGCTAGTATTTGATCTCTGATGAAACCTCTGGTTATTATTTATCATGCTGGGTTAAAGCAAATTGCTTGGATTTTATTCTAAATTTACATGTACTTGGGGTAACATATAATTGAGTGAAAAGTCTGGAAGGGAATATTTATTATCTTTAAGTAGAACCTAATTAAGAACAAAAGTTCTTGTCAAGATAGTCACCAGGGGCCTATCAAAACTATTCATGATCCTCTTTAGAAAATACAAATAAGTTAGAGATGGCGGCAACAAAACAAAAACAAATGTATTACATGTTGACACATTATTGAGCCCCTTTGTCTGCTTTAAGACAGAAACTGATAAGAAAGAAAGGAACTAGAGCCATGATAATGGGTACATTGGACTTGTCATGTCAGACCACTGATCCAGCCAATCGAGCATTCTGCTTCGCTGGCAATGGCCAGTTCTATGGAAGGTTATTCCTCCTGCCTGGATTAGTACATCTAGCTCATGGTGAAATGCATTACTGAGATAAAAGTAATTCCTGAATCCCTACCTCTGCAGGCAGTTTACAACCTGAAACAAGAGATTTCATTATCCTCACCTTAACCTTCCAAATGCAGACAATCTTCAGGTCCAGGCAAACTCTGAATGGTGCAGCACCCAAAGCAGCGGGAAGAACAAAAGTGACTTCCTGCCATTTTTGTGTTTCCCTGAACCAGGTAGCTGGCTTGGCCCACAGCCTAAGTTAGCCTGCCCTGGGGCAACTGTATGGGACTTCTACCTACAACAGTCCCAAGGAGCCATTTACACTGGCTCTATGCCTCTTAGATTAGAGAAGCAGTGCAAATAGACTCAGTGAGGGTAAGTGTAACGCCAACAGACCCCGGTCACTGTGGGCCGGAATCAACCCTAGTACCTCCAGAGCTTAATGCATGGGGTGACCAGATGTCCCTATTTTATAGGGACAGTCCCGATATTTGGGGCTTTGTCTTATACAGGTGCCTATTACCCCCCACCCCATGTCCCGATTTTTCACATTCGCTATCTGGTCACCCTATTAGTGCATGAGCCTCTACTGCATGAGCTAAAAGACACATCTCACTTAGCTAAGGCTGTAGCAGACTCAAAAATCTCTAGCTGTCACTAGAGAGGGATAGAGGGCACAGGTTACACAAGGATCTGGGCCAATGTTATGGGCAGGGCAAGGGAAATTCATTTTGCCTGACTTCAGAGTCATTTGAACACTGCAAGTTTAAACTCAAGGACTCCAATCCAGAAAACATACACATGAATAGCTTTAGGAGTAGTCTCACTGAGTTCAAAGGGACCAGATAAATAGTGTTTGCTGAATTATTGTATGTCAACAGTTGACCTGGGACTCTAGGGGACAACTCACATGAATAAAATAACTTACATTTGAAAGTGTTTTCAGGAGTGGGGCCTTAGTAGGTTAAAGGTGTGCTAAGCAGAAATAGTGAAAAAGTAGCTGAGAGATATAGGTAGGCCATTAATGTTGTGTATAATTAGTAAACACTTGTTATTTGAACCCACTGTGCCCATGTGGTTCTTTCACATTACATTTGTTGTGTTAAGAGCAAAAGACACAATGGGAACAGAAACAGGCACAATGAGAAGAAAAAATAATACAAACAGTGGAAAGAAAGAACACAAAAGGGGAGAGGAAATTCTACTGTAAAAAAGACATTCGGCCTATAGAGAATGTACAGTACTCCCCAGCTTTTGTGGGTTGCTTTTCTATTAATTTATAGCATATGCTTCCCATTGACTCAAGAAAGCATTTTTTTTAAAAGTTGAATCACACTGGAAAAAAACAAATACTTTACTGACAATGAGGTGTCAACTTAAGGTAGTTTTTGGAGTTTGCAGGGTCACAAAAACTTTATGAAGATCTCAAACCCATAAACTCTATGAGGTTCACCAACCCCTAGGTTCTGAATCCTTATAGTTTACTTTAAGATTGTTTAAATTAATCTATACAGATATCCAACAAATGAGAATACAGATTCCTCCTTTCAGTCTGTGAATAAAAAGCAAATTAATGACACATTCTAGCCAATAAGAACTCAGACTGTGATCACACAAAGTCAATATTTATCAGCAGGTTTCTCCCAGTTACTACAATTATTTCCTAATACAGCTAAACTAGTCCACACTTTACTTAACTGCATACATTATAATCCACACAAGTTGGTGGTTTCTTCCCATAATTCAGGAAAGCTAAGGTTTATGCCCACTTTGTCCCAAGGATGGAATTACAGCCCTGAGAGCATAAGAGATGTTTGTACCAACACCCTCTTTTAAAGAAGTGCAGATGTAAGTATTGCTTAAGTAGGAATCTTTCCTTTGGAGGATACCAGGAAATGTGCTGAATCAATGCATTTCCTAGATGCCTTGGTCATGCCTTTTCTCTGGCCAGTACTGTCCACTTTTGGGGGCCATATTAGCTGTCTGCAGGCTCCTTAGAAAAGGGAGAGATTCTTTTTCACTCCTGTTATATTCTGTACATGTTCATATTTTGCCCTTCTCACTGTAGTATCTGAGAGCCAACATGATTAACATCTCTCGCATGTGGTTCATCCTTTCTGCAGTGGTGGAATTGTGCATACAGTGGAGTGCTTTGTTTCGGTAGAGTTTTTGTTTTGTTTTGTTTTAACATACACACTGCTATATGTTTGTGTTAGAGAAGGCAAGGTAGAAAAAGTGCACACTGTATTTGTAGCACAAGGTGAAGTTTGTGATGGTCTCCATTTCCTCTGGAAGTTCATTCCAGTGTCTTGGACCAATCCTCAAGAAAGCTCTGTCTCTGCAGATAACCTAATGGTGGGAAGTACCATTGTACCTTTGGAATGGAGTTTTCAGCCAGGGTCTTCTCCACCAGAGATTAGATTTTTTTTTAGATATGCTGAGCCCAGATCATTGAGCACCTGAAAGATAAGAACTGAGACCTTGAACTTAAAACCAACCAAATCTCCCTCTGGGCAGGCTTTCTGCTATTAGGGTTCTAATATAGTTTACACTGAGGGCTTGTCTTTACTACCGGGGAGATTGACGCTGCTGCAATCAATGCTGTGGGTGTCGATTTAGTGGGTCTAGTGAAGACTTGCTAAAATGATGGCAGAGCAAGGAAGGACAGAACAGGTCATGCTGGTGGGGGAGTGGCACTATATGTGAAAGAAAGTGTAGAATCAAATGAAGTAAAAATCTTAAATGAACTAAACTGTACTATAGAATCATTATGGATAGTAATTCCTTGCTTGAAAAACAGACCACTGACCAGGATGGTGTTAGTGACTGTGAAATGCTCAGGGAGATTAGAGAGGCTATTAAAATAAAAAACTCAATAATAATAATGGGGGATTTCAACTATCCCCATATTGACTGGGTACATATCACCTCAGGAAGGGATGCTGAGATAAAGTTTCTTGACATCTTAAATAACTGCTTCTTGGAGCAGCTAGTCCTGGAACCCACAAGAGGAGAGGCAATTCTTGATTTAATCCTAAATAGAGCACAGGATCAGGTCCAAGAGGTGAATATAGCTGGACCACTTGGTAATAGTGACCATAATATAATTAAATTTAACATCCCTGTGGTGGGGAAAACTCCACAGCAGCCCAACACTGTAGCATTTAATTTCAGAAAGGGGAACTACACAAAAATGAGGAGGTTAGTGAAACAGAAATTAAAAGGTACAGCACCAAAAGTAAAATCCCTACAAGCTGCGTGGAAACTTTTTAAAGACACCATAATAGAGGCTCAACTTAAATGTATACCACAATTTAAAAAACATAGTAAGAGAGCCAAAAAAGAGCCACCGTGGTTGAACAACAAAGTAAAAGAAGAGGTGAGCGGCAAAAAGGCATCCTTTAAAAAGTGGAAGATAAATCCTAATGAGGAAAATAGAAAAGAGCATAAACTCTGGCAAATTAAGTATAAAAATATAATTAGAAAGTCCCAAAAAAGAATGTGAAGAACAGCTAGTCAAAGACTCCAAAAGTAATAGCAAACATTTTTTTAAATACATCAGAAGCAGAAAGCCTGCTAAACAACCAGTGGGGCCACAGGACGATAGAGATGTTAAAGGAGCACTCAAAGATGATAAGGCCATTGCGGAGAAACTAAATTAATTCTTTGCATTGGTCTTCACTGTTGAGGATTTGAGGCAGATTCCCAAACCTGAGCCATTCTTTTTGAATGACAGATCTGAGGAACTGTCCCAAATTGAGGTGTCATTAGAGGAAGTTTTGGAACAAATTGATAAACTAAACAGTAATAAGTCTCCAGGACCTGATGGTATTCACCCAAGAGTTCTGAAGGAACTCAAATGTGAAATTGCAGGACTACTAACTGTCATCTGTAACCTATCATTTAATCAGCTTCTGTACCAAAAATGACTGGAGGATAGCTAAAGTGACGTCAATTTTTAAAAAGTGCTCCAGAGGTGACCCTGACAACTACAGGCTAGTAAGCCTCACTTCAGAACTGGACAAATTGGTTGAAGCTATCGTAAAGAACAAAACTGTCAGACACATAGATGAATATAATTTGTTGGGAAATAGTTAACATGGTTTTTGTAAAGGGAAATCATTCCTCACCAATCTACTAGAATTCTTTGAGGGGGTCAACAAGCATGAGGACAAAGGAGATCCAGTGGATATAGTGTATTTAGATTTTCAAAAAGCCTTTGACAAGGTCCCTCACCAAAGGCTCTTAAGCAAAATAAGCAGTCATGGGATAAGACGGAAGGTTCTCTCATGGATTGGTAACTGGTTAAAAGATAGGAAACAAAAGATAGGAATAAATGGTCAGTTTTCAGAATGGAGAGAGGTAAATAGTGGTGTCCCCCAGGGATCTGTACTGGGCCCAGTCCTATTTGACATATTCATAAACGATCTGGAAAAAGGTAAACAGAGAGGTGGCAAAATTGGCAGATGATACAAAACTACTCAAGATAGTTAAGTCCCAGGCAGACTGCAAAGAGCTACAAAAGGATCTCACTAAACTGGGTGACTGGGCAACAAAACGGCAGATGAAATTTAATGTTGATAAATGCAAAGTAGTGCACACTGAAAAACACAATCCTAACTATACATATACAATGATGGGGGTCTAAATTAGCTGTTACCACTCAAGAAAGAGATCTTGGAGTCATTGTGGATAGTTCTCTGAAATCATCCATTCAATGTGCAGCAGCAGTCAAAAAAGTGAACAGAATGTTGGGAATCATCAAGAAAGGGATAGATAATAAGGCAGAAAATATCGTATTGCCTCTATAATCCATGGTACACCCACATCTTGAATACTGCGTGCAGATGTGGTCACACCATCTCAAAAAAGATATATTGGAATTGGAAAAGGTTAAGAAAAGGGCAACAAAAATGATTAGGGGTATAGAATGGCTTCTGAATGAGGAGCGATTAAAGAGGCTAGGACTTTTCAGCTTGGAAAAGAGGTGACTAAGGGGGGATATGATAGAGGTCTATAAAATCATGAGTGATATAGAGAAAGTAAATAAGGAAGCGTTATTTACTCCTTCTCATAATACAAGAACACGGGGCCACCAAATGAAATTAATAGGTAGCAGGTTTAAAACAAACACAAGAAAGTATTTTTTCACGCAATGCACTGTCAACCTCTGGAACTCCTTGCCAGTTGTGAAGGCCAACTCCTTGTTGTGAAGGCCAATACTATAACAGGGTTCAAAAGGCAGCAAGATAGATTCATGGAAGATAGGTCCATCGATGGTTATTAGCCAGGATGGACTGGAATGGTGTCCCTAGCCTCTGTTTGCCAGAAGGTGGGATTGGATGACAGGGCATGGATCACTTGATGATAACCTGTCTGTTCATTCCCTTTGGGGCACCTGCCATTAGCCACTGTCAGAGGACAGGATACTGGGCTTGATGGACCTTTGGTCTGACCCAGTATAGCTGTTGTGAGCTGTAGCTCACGAAAGCTCATGCTCAAATAAATTGGTTAGTCTCTAAGGTGCCACAAGTACTCCTTTTCTTTTTGCGAATACAGACTAACACGGCTGTTACTCTGAAACCTGTCATTATGTTTTTATGACTCTGGTACTCTAGCTCCCCGAGAAGAGTAAGGTAAGTTGGCTGGAGAGTGTCTCCAGTCAATGCAGCACAGTGAAGACACCTGGGTAAGTCGACCTAAGCTATGTCAACTCCAGTTACATTATTCACAAAGCTGGAGTAGCATAACTTAGGTCAACTTACCCCAGTAGTGAAGACAAGCCCTGAGACACTGAAAAAAACAGCATCTCTGACGGCTGAATCTACACTCTGAAGTTTTACTCATCATATAGGACAAAAAGTGCACTACTAGTTAGCAAAAAAAAAACAAACAAACAAACCAAAAAAAACCAAACAAACCAAGAACCAAACAACAAAAAACCTATTGCATTATTTATTACAGATGGTGGTATTTTATGGCCGTGATGCCACCATGATGATTATACAGAAGAGAATATATTGTAAAGTGCACACATAGTGTCATTGTTTTAACCAATAATGATGCAGTGAAAGATTTATAAGGAAAAAGTAGTTGTTAATGATAAATATTTCATATGTACTGCAATACAATAAGCTTAAGGCCCTGGACAAACTTGGAGTTTTATCTTTACCTTAAAATTTCCTAGCTATTATCACATGAAGTCTTAATTTTTTTACATCACTTGAATTAATTTTTCTGAGATGTAATTTCGAACTGTCTCTTCTCTCTTCTTCTCCAGCCTTTCAGAGCAAATGAAGATGTTTGTACCATCAGCAGTAGTTTCATTCAAAATGAAGTGCTAAAGCTTGCATTTGTGCAGATGAGCATGCAAGACTGTTTCCTGTAAACAATCCCCTGACATCCTTAATATTTTTCTTTATGCTTTATTTCCTTTCCAACTTGACAATGATTAGCTATGTGAGTGCAGGATTTGTGAGCTAATCAAAAGAGTTCTTATCTTTACCTCTGCTATTTTTTCTGTTCTCTCCTAAACTAAGTTTTCTCCTCCTTTTTGTGCCTTTAAGGATACTCTTATTGTAACATTATTTAGAATAAATTGAATCTCTACATTCAATTATACACTTGTAAGAAAGAATCCTCTGATGTGCCTTAATTTCTTGGATGCCACGAGTGTGAATTTAAGGGACTTTAGATTGGAAGACACCCCCAAAGGCCCTGTACTTATTTAAAATTTTGCTCATTAGCATAATCTCAGGAGGCATAACATGCAGTTTCCTAAGGGAATGCTGATAAACTTATATAGGACCTGA
Source organism: Lepidochelys olivacea (assembly GCF_965140295.1). NCBI lineage: Eukaryota > Metazoa > Chordata > Testudines > Cheloniidae > Lepidochelys > Lepidochelys olivacea. Next base: position 133,620,137 of record NC_140411.1, on the reverse strand, counting down.
TTCTCCAGATTGTGTTGCATCTTGTATTGTCATGTGCATCTTTCCAAAGTGTTTGTAAATGGCTTCCAAATCAGTCTGGTGCTATTTTACGTTCACTTTGCATTCTTATAAATGCAAAGCAGTGGGAGGAAAAACAGGCGAGAGTCCGTGGCTAAAGGTATACACTGATGTTGCTAGTTTTCTACTAACAGCATACTAGCAACATGAAGGGAAGAAATCACTGCTCAGAACTCACAAGTTTAAATTGTAGGCACTAAAGGAGTAGGTCTCACTAGCTCAGCTAATTAGGGGAATAGATAACTTCAGGGAAGTGCATACACATAACTACAACACCTTTGAAACATTAATTCTCACCACACCCTTGTGATAGCTCCCTAATTTGCAAATAGGAAAAGAAGGTAGAAAGGTTACACAACTTGCACAACACAGTGAGTTATTGGGAGAGCTGTGATTAGAACTCAGGACTCCCACATGTGTTATTTTTGACCATACGGGCTCTCTACTTAAGTCACTATGTTACACACAGTTCAGGTTATGCACACACAAGGCCAGAACATCCCTGGACCTAATGTGAAGGTAGTGGGGCTGAATCATAGATTTCAAGGTCAGAAAGGACCATTTTGATCGTCTAGTCTGACCTCTATATAAAACAGTTCATAGCACTTCCCCAAAATAATTCATGGCATATATCTTTTAGAAAAAACATCCAATCTTGATTTAAAACTTGTCAGTGATGGAGAATACACCACAACAATTGGTAAATTGTTCCAAAGTTTAATTCCTCTCACTGTTAAAATGTATACCTTATTTCCAGTCTGAATTTGTCTAGTTTCTACTTCCAGGCATTGGATTATATAACTTTCTCTGATATATTGAAGAGCCCATTGTTAAATATTTGTTTCCCATGGAGATATTTATAGACTGTAATCAAGTCACCCCTTAACCTTTTCTTTGTTAAGATAAATAGACTGAGCTCCCTGAGTCTATCACTATAGGGCATGTTGTCTAATCCTTTAATCATTCTCATGGCTCTCTGAATCATCTCCAATTTATCAACATCCTTCTTGAATTGTGGACATCAGAACTGGACACAATTATTCCAGTAGTGATCACACCAGGGCCAAATTCAAGGTAAAATAACCTCTCTACTCTTACTGGAGATTTCCCTGTTTATGCATCCAAGGATTACATTAGCCTTTTTAGTCACAATGTTGCACTGGGAGCTTATGTTCAGCTGATTATCCACCTTTTCCAGAGTCACTGCTTCCTAGGATAGAGTTCCCCTTCCTAATAATGGCCTACATTGTTTGTTCCTAGATGCATACATTTACATTTAGCTGCATTAAAATGCATCCAGTGTGATTCACTCTGTATCAATGACCTGTCCTCCTCATTATTTCCCACTTCCCCAATTTTTGTGTCATTTGCAAACTTTATCTGTTGATTTTATGTTTCCATCCAGGTCGTTGATAAAAAGGTTAAATAGCGTAGGGCCAAGAACAATGCTTGTGGGACTCCAATAGAAACACAACTGCTTGATAATGATTCCCCATTTACAATTACATTTTGAGATGTTTCAGTTACCAGCTTTTAATCCATGTAATATGTGCCACGTTGAAGTTATAGTTTTGTAATCAAAATGTTGATCTACGAAGTCAAACGTCTTACAGAAGTGTAAGTGTATTACTTCAATACTCTTATCCTTATCATCCAAACTTTTTCACAGTCTTCTGGATCTTCCTCCATGTTCCAAAAAGTATTATAAATCAACATTAATAGTTGCAGGAGCCAGATTTTGGTTAATCTCTGGAGCAAAACAGTGGATTTACTAAGAGGACCAGGAATGACCAGGCCTACCAGCAAACAGCAATGAAACAGGCAGCGCTGGAAATTTAGCTGATCAATGACCAGTGCAGGGAGCAGATTAAACAGCTCAGGACTGAGTACCAAAATGCCAGGGGACCAGCACTGCACATCGGGCAACTCACTGACATCATGCCCGTTTTATGATGAGTTTGACTCGTGGCTGGGTACTGCACCCGCATGGAGCCAATGATGGTGCACAGTGACCTGATCAGCTGGGATGGTGTCCTGCTGGCCCCAGGATCCACCATGGGAACTGATGGGAGTCAGCGGCAGGAACACAACTATGAAGCCAGGGAAGTGACTCTGCAGCTGACACCGATCCCAGAGGAGGCTTTGCCACAGGAGCAACTGCAGCACATCCTAGGGCCGCACTTGGAAGAGCTTTTCCATGATCCCCTGAGGAATGGCCCGTGGAACTGGCAGCAGAAACAGAAGAGGCAGATGCTGCTCCGGAGCCTGGTATGTTTCTTGCTCCATTTTTATGTTTATTAATACAGGAAAGGAGGGATTTTCTTTCTATGAACCAATGCAAAAGTTATTACAAGCCCCAGGTACCAGTATAGCATATTGTATGCTAGTGCCTTGGCAGTATCCCCTTCTCCCCCAATGTGGAATTCAAAATGGCGAGTAGGAAATGCAAACAGTAAAAAATGCCTTGAAAAATGAATGTTTACAGGAAAGATGCACATTTTTGCTAGGGTCATTGTTAGGATATAGATATTCAGGCCTGTCTGCAAAGGCCTGTACTTTAAGAATTTAGGTGTATTCTTATCGCTTGGCTAGTTCTAGAGGTATAAAAGAAAGAAATCACTGTCTGCCGGTGTAAGGGCCTTCTCTTACTGTGACAGATTGAGGCCCTGTTCTTAGGCTAAGGCCTTTGGCTAAGCAGCAGAGGCAGCCATAAGCTAGGAAGCGAACAGTCACATCCTCACATTCCAAACTAGTCACATTGAAATAAGGTGCTATTGGGCTGTTAGGCACTATCAGGACAGGATTATATTCCTATCACCTCCAGAGAAAGGGAAGTGCCTAGAAAATGTAAAAGGAAACTTAGTTTGATAGCATCCTGTCTGGCAAGAACTCACTTATCAATAGCTGGGATGTGAAATCCTCACTTCTGTGTTGTCTTGTTGTTGTAGTTCCCACTTTGCTATTGTTTGTCTGTATAATCTCTGTCTGGTTCTGTGATTGTTCCTGTCTGCTGTATAATTAATTTTGCTGGGTGTAAACTAATTAAGGTGATGGGATATAATTGGACAATATGTTAGGATTGGTTAGTTAAATTTCAGGAAAATGATTGGTTAAGGTATAGCTAAGCAGAACTCAAGTTTTACTATATAATCTGTAGTCAATGAGGAAGTGAGTGGGTGTGGGTGGGCATGGGCATGTGGGTGAGGGAATGGGGGTAAGAAAATTGGAATCATGTTTTGCTAAAGGGGGAAATGGGAACAGGGAATGGGAGTAAGGAAGTTGGAATCATGTTTGGCTAAGGGTAGGAATGGGAACAGGGACACAGGTCTAAGGCTCTGTGGTGTCAGAGCTGGGAAGGAGGACACTAAGGAAGGAAACTGGAATCATGCTTGCTGGAAGTTCACCCCTGTCAAGGTTCCTCCCCCACTCTGAACTCTAGGGTACAGATGTGGGGACCTGCATGAAAAACCTCCTAAGCTTATCTTTACCAGCTTAGGTCAAAACTTCCCCAAGGTAACAAATATTACCCCCGTTATCCTTGGAATGGCCGCTACCACCACCAAACTAATACTGGTTACTGGGGAAGAGCTGTTTGGACGCGTCCTTCCCCCCAAAATACTTCACAAAACCTTGCACCCCACTTCCTGGACAAGGTTTGGTAAAAAGCCTCACCAATTTGCATAGGTGACCACAGACCCAGACCCTTGGATCTTAAGAACAATGAACAATCCTCCCAACACTTGCACCCCCCCTTTCCTGGGAAATGTTGGATAAAAAGCCTCACCAATTTGCATAGGTGACCACAAACCCAAACCCTTGGATCTGAGAACAATGAAAAAGCATTCAGTGTTTTACAAGAAGACTTTTAATAAAAAATAGAAGTAAATAGAAATAAAGAAATCCCCCCTGTAAAATCAGGATGGTATATATCTTACAGGGTAATTAGATTAAAAAAACATAGAGAACCCCTCTAGGCAAAACCTTAAGTTACAAAAAAGATACACAGACAGAAATAGTTATTCTATTCAGCACAATTCTTTTCTCAGCCATTTAAAGAAATCATAATCTAACACATACCTAGCTAGATTACTTACTAAAAGTTCTAAGACTCCATTCCTGTTCTGTCCCCGGCCAAGACGACTACAGACAGACACACAAACCCTTTGTTTCTCTCCCTCCTCCCAGCTTTTGAAAGTATCTTGTCTCCTCATTGGTCATTTTGGTCAGGTGCCAGCGAGGTTACCTTTAGCTTCTTAACCCTTTACAGGTGAGAGGAGCTTTCCCCTGGCCAGGAGGGATTTCAAAGGGGTTTACCCTTCCCTTTATATTTATGACACGCCCCCCAAATCTCAGCTAGGGTGAAACACTGGCTGGGATTTCTTCCTGGAGCTCTAGGAAAACAGAGTTAATAAGACACATGCATCTCTAAATATACTACCAAGTACATAAAGACTAACAATATTTTCCACATCTCAAGGACGATTTTAACCAGTTGATTCTGGGAAACTTTCACGGGAGAGTGCATCAGCCACTTTGTTAGAAGCTCCTGAGATGTGTTGGATGTCGAAATCAAAATCTTGGAGAGCTAAACTCCACCGAAGAAGTTTTCTGTTAGTTTCTTTGACGGTGTGAAGCCACTTTAGTGCAGCATGGTCGGTTTGCAGGTGGAAACGCCGTCCCCAAACATATGGGCGTAGCTTTTCCAGAGCGTAGACAATGGCATAACATTCTTTTTCAGTGACTGACCAGTTGCTTTCCCTCTCAGACAGTTTTTTGCTGAGAAACACTACAGGGTGGAATTCTTGATCAGGTCCTTTCTGCATTAAAACTGCTCCCACACCACGCTCGGATGCATCTGTGGTTACTAGGAACGGTTTGTCAAAGTCTGGGGCCCTTAGTACAGGGTCAGACATGAGTGTCGCTTTAAGCTTGTTAAAGGCCTTCTGACACTTTCCGGTCCACTGAACAGCATTTGGCTGTTTCTTTTTGGTTAGGTCTGTCAGTGGGGCAGCGATTTGGCTGTAGTGCGGTACAAATCGTCTGTAATAACCGGCCAAGCCTAAGAAGGATTGAACCTGTTTCTTTGACTTTGGGACAGGCCACTTTTGGATAGCATCCACTTTGGCCTGTAGGGGGCTGATAGTTCCTTGACCCACCTGGTGTCCAAGGTAAGTCACTCTGTTTAGGCCTATTTGACACTTCTTAGCCTTAACAGTTAGTCCTGCCTCCCTTATGCGCTCAAGGACTTTTTGTAGATGTTCCAGGTGGTCTGCCCAGGAATCCGAAAATATGGCCACATCGTCAAGGTAGGCGACTGCATATTCTCCTAATCCCGCTAGGAGACCATCTACAAGTCTTTGGAAAGTGGCGGGTGCATTTCGCAGCCCGAAAGGGAGTACATTAAATTCATACAGCCCGAGATGTGTGATGAAGGCTGACCTTTCCTTGGCAGATTCATCTAGCGGTACCTGCCAGTACCCCTTGGTTAAGTCCAAGGTAGAGATGAACTGGGCCCGTCCCAGTTTCTCTAATAGTTCATCAGTGCGTGGCATTGGATAGTTGTCTGGGCGAGTTACAGCATTTAGCTTACGGTAGTCCACGCAAAAACGTATTTCCCCATCTGGTTTGGGAACTAGAACCACTGGAGATGCCCATGCACTTTCAGAGGGGCGGATTACACCCATCTGTAACATATCCTGGATCTCCCGTTCTATAGCAGTTTTAGCTTGAGGAGACACCCGGTAAGGTTGGACCCTAATTGGGTGAGCATTACCTGTGTCAATGGAGTGGTATGCCCGTTCAGTCAGTCCTGGGGTGGCTGAGAACGTTGGCGCGTAGCTAGTGCACAGCTCCTGGATCTGCTGTCGCTGCATACGCCCAAGGGTCATGGAGAGGTTCACCTCTTCCACACCACCAGCACATTTCCCTTCGTAGTAGACACCTTCAGGCCACTCAGCGTCGTCTCCTCCCTGGGCTGTAAACTGACAAACCTTTAATTCTCTGGAATAAAAGGGCTTTAGAGAATTAATATGATACACCTTAGGCTTTCGGTTGGAGGTGGGGAATGCTATGAGATAATTAACAGCTCCCAGGCGCTCCTGGACCACGAATGGCCCTTCCCACGATGCTTCCATTTTATGGGCCTGGAGCGCCTTTAAGACCATGACCTGGTCTCCTACTTTGAAGGAACGCTCTCTGGCATGTTTATCATACCAGGCTTTTTGCTCTTTTTGAGCATCCTGTAAGTTTTCTCTAGCAAGGGCTAAAGAGGTTCGGAGGGTGTTTTGTAGGTTGGTTACAAAGTCCAGAATGTTAGTTCCTGGAGAAGGTGTAAATCCCTCCCATTGCTGCTTCACCAACTGCAATGGCCCCTTAACCTCAAGGCCATATACAAGTTCAAATGGGGAAAACCCTAAACTGGGATGTGGTACAGCTCTGTAGGCAAAGAGCAACTGCTGCAATACTAGGTCCCAATCATTGGAGTGCTCATTTACGAATTTACGTATCATGGCCCCCAAAGTTCCATTAAACTTCTCCACCATGCCATTTGTTTGATGATGGTAAGGAGTGGCAACCAAGTGATTTACCCCATGAGCTTCCCAAAGGTTTTTCATAGTTCCTGCCAGGAAATTAGTCCCTGCATCTGTGAGGATGTCGGAGGGCCAACCTACCCTGGCAAAAATGTCTGCTAGTGCCTGGCACACACTTTTAGCCCTGGTGTTGCTCAGAGCTACTGCTTCCGGCCATCGGGTGGCAAAATCCATGAAAGTCAGTATGTACTGCTTTCCTCTGGGTGTCTTTTTCGGAAAAGGACCCAGAATATCCACAGCTACTCGCTGAAATGGAACTTCAATGATGGGGAGTGGCTGGAGAGGAGCTTTGACCTGGTCTTGGGGTTTTCCCACTCTTTGGCACACCTCACAAGACTGGACATAGGTAGAAACATCCTTGCCCATTCCCTCCCAGTGGAATGACCCCCCCAAACGGTCTTTGGTCCTGTTCACCCCAGCATGGCCACTAGGGTGATCATGGGCTAAGCTCAAGAGCTTGGCCCGGTATTTAGTTGGAACTACCAACTGTCTCTGAGGATGCCAGTCTTCCTGGTGTCCCCCAGAAAGAGTTTCCTTGTATAAAAGTCCTCTTTCTACAACAAACCTGGATCGATTAGAAGAGCTGAGAGGCGGTGGGTTGCTCCGTGCCGCCGTCCAAGCTCTCTGGAGGCTTTCATCTGCTTCCTGTTCGGTCTGGAACTGTTCCCTTGATGCTGGAGACATCAGTTCCTCATGGGATTGTGGACCTAGGCTTGGTCCCTCTGGAAGCGATATAGGGGATGGAGCTGTTTCTGTTGACTGTGAACCGCTCTCCGCTGGTGTACTATGTTGGGATTCAGGCTCCGGCTGAGCCTCTTGTGTAGGGTTATCGGCTGCTGCCAGTTCAGGTTCGGTGGGGCCCTCTGGTGTTGAGGTTGCAAGTACTGGATTCAGTGCTGACACGGGGTCTGGTGTTGGTTGTTCGGCTGGTTCCGGTTCTGGGACTGGTTCCGTCTGGGTCTCTGGGACTGGATCCACTACTGCTGTTGCAGACATTGGCCTGGGGTCCAGGTCCATCACCTCTGACTGGGTCCTGATAGAAGTTTCCGGAACAGAGCTAGGCCTCACGGCTTGTTTAGCCTGGTTGCGGGTGACCATTCCCACCCTCTTGGCCTGCTTCACATGATTGGCCAAGTCTTCCCCCAACAGCATGGGGATGGGATAATCATCATAGACTGCAAAAGTCCACATTCCTGACCAGCCCTTGTACTGGACAGGCAACTTGGCTGTAGGCAAATTGAAAGAGTTGGACTTGAAGGGTTGAATCGTCACTTGGATCTCTGGGTTGATTAAATTGGGGTCCACTAAGGAAGCATGGATAGCTGACACTTGTGCTCCGGTGTCCCTCCACGCGGTGACCTTCTTCCCACCCACACTCACAGTTTCCCTCCGCTCCAAGGGTATCTGGGAGGTATCTGGGCCTGTGGACCTCTGGTGTGATTCCGGTGCAATGAACTGTAATCTGTTGGGGTTCTTGGGGCAGTTGGCCTTTACATGCCCCAGCTTGTTACACTTAAAACATCGTCCAGCTGACGGGTCACTGGGGCGAGGAGGGTTGCTGGAGAATGGGGTGGTGGGACGATAAGGGGTCTGGAGGGTTCTTTGGGAGGTAGGTGGGGCTTTGGGCGGCCCCCGGTAATAGGGTGTGGTCTGGGGTGGTCCCTTCTGGTCTCCGCTCCAACTGCGACCAGTTTTCTTCTTCTCTGCCACCTCCACCCATCTGGCTCCAATCTCTCCTGCCTCAATTACAGTTTTGGGTTTCCCATCTAGGATGTATCTTTCTATTTCCTCAGGAACACCCTCTAAGAATTGTTCCATTTGCATTAGGAAGGGCAAATTTACTGGAGATCCAACACTTGCTCCTGATATCCAGGCATCCCAATGTTTTACAATGTGGTAGGCATGTCGGGTAAATGACATGTCTGGTTTCCACCTTAGGGCTCTGAACCTCCGACGAGACTGCTCGGGTGTTATCCCCATTCTGACTCTCGCCTTGGATTTAAACAGTTCATACTTGTTCATGTGTTCTTTAGGCATTTCAGCTGCCACCTCAGCTAAGGGTCCACTGAGCTGCGGCCTCAGCTCTACCATGTATTGGTCAGTAGAGATGTTGTACCCAAGGCAGGCCCTTTCGAAGTTTTCTAAGAAGGCCTCAGTATCATCACCTGCCTTGTAGGTGGGGAACTTTCTGGGATGGGAAGTGGTACCTGGAGAAGGATTGCTAGGGTTTGTTGGTATATTCTGCTGGGCCTTTATCCTCTCCATCTCCTCCACATGCTTCCTCTCTTTTTCCTTCTCCTCCTCCTTCAGCCGCATGAGTTCTATCTGTCTTTCATGTTCCCTTTGTTTTTCCTCAGCCTGAAATTTGGCTAATTCCAGCTGTAGTCGAGCTGAGGATTTGGCCATTCTAACCTCTCTGTTTTTAACTAACTTTACACCCGAGGTTTAGAAATAAACAAACAAAACTTGGCTGTAAACTTTTGCTGTGCTGGAATAGAGTACCTATTCTCTGATAGTGATTGTCAGCCTACAGAAAAAGACAATTCCCTTGTCTCTGCTCTGGGCCCAAATTAAAGCAAAAAACCTCCAACTACTTGGAAAACTGCTTACCCAGCCCAAAGAAAAAAAAAATTTCTTTTCAAACCTGTGCTCCTTGTAAAACAGAAAAAAAAATCAAAATCCTAAAAAAAAACCCTGCCACTTTTGTCTCCAGGCAAATGGGTAGAGCACACACCCCCTATTTACTTTTAGGAAGAAAAGAAAAAAAAAAAACCTCTGGGTTGGAAGACTGTGAATTTCCCTGCAGGAGTTAAGTACCCTGCCTCCAGGCAAGAAAACCTGCAATTCACAAGATAATCCCCTTTTGTCTCTGCTTGGCCACAAAGCAGAGAGAAACCAAGCTGCTTTCAGTTTCAAAGCTGCCTTCTGGACTTCCTAAAAATTCCTTTTTAAAATCTGTATTTCTAGTTCAAAAAATCTCAACTGGATCTCAAAATGATTTCAGGTTAATCCCACCACTGTGCCACCATGTCAAGGTTCCTCCCCCACTCTGAACTCTAGGGTACAGATGTGGGGACCTGCATGAAAAACCTCCTAAGCTTATCTTTACCAGCTTAGGTCAAAACTTCCCCAAGGTAACAAATATTACCCCCGTTATCCTTGGAATGGCCGCTACCACCACCAAACTAATACTGGTTACTGGGGAAGAGCTGTTTGGACGCGTCCTTCCCCCCAAAATACTTCACAAAACCTTGCACCCCACTTCCTGGACAAGGTTTGGTAAAAAGCCTCACCAATTTGCATAGGTGACCACAGACCCAGACCCTTGGATCTTAAGAACAATGAACAATCCTCCCAACACTTGCACCCCCCCTTTCCTGGGAAATGTTGGATAAAAAGCCTCACCAATTTGCATAGGTGACCACAAACCCAAACCCTTGGATCTGAGAACAATGAAAAAGCATTCAGTGTTTTACAAGAAGACTTTTAATAAAAAATAGAAGTAAATAGAAATAAAGAAATCCCCCCTGTAAAATCAGGATGGTATATATCTTACAGGGTAATTAGATTAAAAAAACATAGAGAACCCCTCTAGGCAAAACCTTAAGTTACAAAAAAGATACACAGACAGAAATAGTTATTCTATTCAGCACAATTCTTTTCTCAGCCATTTAAAGAAATCATAATCTAACACATACCTAGCTAGATTACTTACTAAAAGTTCTAAGACTCCATTCCTGTTCTGTCCCCGGCCAAGACGACTACAGACAGACACACAAACCCTTTGTTTCTCTCCCTCCTCCCAGCTTTTGAAAGTATCTTGTCTCCTCATTGGTCATTTTGGTCAGGTGCCAGCGAGGTTACCTTTAGCTTCTTAACCCTTTACAGGTGAGAGGAGCTTTCCCCTGGCCAGGAGGGATTTCAAAGGGGTTTACCCTTCCCTTTATATTTATGACAACCCCAATAAACATCGAATTGTTTGCACCTTTGGACTTCAGGTATTGTTGCTCTCTGTTCATGCGAGAAGGACCAGGGAAGTAAGTGGGTGAAGGAATAAGCCCCCTAACATCTATTCCTATTTGTTAAGAAATAATAACCTTACCTTGCTTTCCCTGTAAGCACACTGCTCTGTGACCACTCAACAGTGTAATCAGTTGCCTGCAAACAGTGAACTGGGATGAGGGATTTGTGTTCCATTTATAAATCTAGTCCATTTCAATTAAAGGTAGTGCATGCAGCCCACAGGTGACAAAATCATTTGTCCCAAATACAACCAGGGGGTATTACATTTTGTCCAAAAATGTTCCAGGGGGCAGGAGACGTAAGGGGGATGGCTGTGGATTCTGCATATTTGCATGAAATTCTAACGATCTAAGCCATGTGGATGCTATAGGATAATCCTGTTGATTCCCTCATGAATTCTGACCCAACCTGGGGTGCTGATCGCTGAAAATTTGTCCTATAGCATGGAACTCCAGACAGATAGTCACATTTTGGGGAAGGGCATATTTTCCAAGACCACCTTGGTAGCTGACCAGCTCACTCCACTCACAGATGTGCTGTTCAGAGAATATATGTTTGAATACTTTGGTGGCATACGCTGATGGTTTCCCACTGGGAGCTTGAAATAACATCTCTCGGACAACACAAGAATTGTTCTGTCCTCCAAAATGTGGAATGCCTGAAATGACAGCAAAAATTTTTGTAGCACAGCCACCAACCTCCTCCTCAAAGCCCAAGTTGTTCAGAAGTTTTTAGAAAAACGAGCACCTGTGATTTTTAATTTACTATTATCTCGGCCCTTCTTTCACTGTGATTAACCCAGCTGTGCCCAGGGAGCTTCTGTGGTCTGAAGCATCCCTCTCATATTATACTGAAGTTCAGTTTGGAAAAGTAGCGTTTGAAATCCTTTAAATTCCACAAGGATTTATTCTGTACTCCTACACTGAGCTATTTGAGAAAATAACCCTCTATGTCTTGTCTTATTCCAGGCCCCTGGATCGCTACAGGCTGCAGTACCTCCACAGCTCACCCACACTGCAGCAGAAGCCTGGGCCAACATACCTTCATGGATTGTTCCAAGAGGGAGTATTTTCCTGATGAACTTATGGTTGAGGTGTTGGACCGGACCAACAAGCTGGTCCAGTACCAAATACAGAGGGACTTACAGGTAGAGGAAAGGCATGGCAAGAGGCAAGCAGAGAGACTGAGGCCAGCCGCACAGCTTGAGGACAGGGTTGCAGTGCAGACACTTGCTTTGTAGTTCCTGGAACAGGAACAGCGGTTAAAGGGATGATGGTTGAGACTATCAGAAAGAGCTGTTTGAGAGGGTGCTATCACTAATGGCCACAACACTACAGGCTCCTGCTGCACTCGCACATGGCCTGAGTCTCCTCTGCTTTAGTCCACTATGCTGCAGTCCAGGAACAGCTTGGACAACTCCATGGCTGTGTGGCCCATGCTATCAGGTCCTATAAGTGGCTGGGTAGAGCAACTGTGCCCCATGCAGTCATCCAGGCTGAACCCCTCCTGAGGATGTATCCACCTCATTCCCTGGTGCCAAGTGCATGGCAAAGGGGAAGTAAGTGAAAGGAGAATGAGGTCCAGGGGACATGCAGCAATAAATGTTTCTGTCTTGCACATGGTTTCACTGTTTGCATTTGTTCATACATTTTGTTCTGTTTTTTTAAAAAGATTTTGTTGTTACTGGTGTGTTGGTGAGGTGATAGCAGTTGTCTGTTCAGCAATGGGTTAATTTTTGCATTTTTCTAATAAATGTTTATAAATAGACCTTTTATTAAGAAATTTTATTGTTATCATTGTATCATGTCATATAATGTATAGTTCAAATAATAAAGGTAAACTTGATTGGGGCAATTGGGAATTTGTATGCAAACACTATGTTTCAATACAGTTATCTACACCAGTGCATATATCAATCTCTTCCTCACTTAAACCCATACTGTGAATGAATCCCCCCTTCTGTCCCATTTGATAAGCAGTCAGTTCATTTTTTGCATGACAGTCAACCCCCAGCACACACAAGCAATGAATCCCCTTCCCTCAACACATTCATAAAAGTATTCTTCTCCCTCTTCCATTGGCCCATGCAATTCCATAATGTGGGAGCACAAAGTATCTCTGCCTTCTGTTACCTGGGTTGCTGGAGCTGGATGCACTTCCTGGTTGAGTGTACCTGTTCAGTGGCCTTTCTCTGTCCTAGGTCCATTCAGAGGGAAATGACTGGCTTTTGGTTTCACAAGGATTGTGAAGAACACAGCAAGACACAGTAATACAAACAGCATAGATGACACCGGAATCCAAACTGGTCTTTAGACATCTCTATCGGGATTTGGATCTGCCAAAAGTACATTCAAGAACCATTCTAAGTCTGCTGAGAGTATAATTAAAAATCTTTTTTAGCCAGGGCCTCTGATACTAGGATATGGTTTCATAAGCCAAGGCAAAAGGCAGGACCTCCCAGAATAATGGTCAGGACAGTAACTCCAATTATGACAATGTAATTTGATGAGAATAATGTCCCAAACTGTCCATGAATGTAGGCTCTTGGTCAGCGGAAAACCCTGGTATCATGAACTTGTCCAATACAGACCACACTGGTATTCATAAATCAGCCTCTGTGGTCCACAAGGGCCAGCATAACAATGGAGTAGTACTCTTTTCAGTTTATATACTCATGTGTTGCTAGAGGAGAGCAAACTATGGGCACATGAATCCCACCAATGGCCCCAGAGCAGTTTTGAAACTTCATTCTCTCAAAGCCAGCAATTATGTCAGGAATATCTTTTATGTCCACCACTTTGGGATAAACCACACACCTGATTTAATCAGAAACCTCCACCAGCACTTTACCTACAGTTGATTTTCCAACACCAAATTGGTTGGCAATGGGTCTATAGCAGTCTGGGGTAGCCAGCTTTCAGATGGTGACAGCAACCTGCTTCTTGACTGATATGGCCACCCTCATGTGTGTTTTTATGCTGGATGGTCAGGGCAAACTGCTTACAAAGATCCAGAAATATAGCTTTTTTCATGCAAAAGTTATGTCCCCACTGCTTGTCATCCCAGGTCCTCAAGTGATGTGGTACCACCAGTCTGTGCTTATGGCCCTGCTTCTGAAGTGCTCATCTACGTAGGGGCCATCAGCAGCTATACTGAGTGTCAGGAGCAGCATAAGTCAGCTTCAGTCTGCCATTTTTGTATCCTCCTTCTCCTCCTCCACCATTAGCTCTGTTAGGAGCCTTCGGTGGATCAGACAACACCGTTGAAATGTCCACCAGGAGCTCTGCTTGTTTCCTGAAGTGGGAGTGAAAGCGCAAGTGAGAGAAGATCTTCAAATGGTGCCTCTTTCATGTTGCTAGCTCTGGTAGCTGGGAGCACACAGACCAAAATGATGGGTCTGCAGAATGTGTTGGTGGGCTGGTCAAACTTCCTGTAACCTGCGGGGTGGACAGTCAAGTTTCCCACTTCACCACCAAGAAAGGCCTAGAGAGGCCACATTTTGAGAGGGTGCTAGAAATTCTGAGACATAGTTGGTTGGACTCAGGTCTACATGCTGCAGTGTGGATGCCAGAAACCTGAGTTTGGGTCCGGGTTAAAAAATTCTTAAACTAGGGTTGACAATCAGTGTAGATGCTCATGCTCTAGGTTCTCAAACCTAGGGTCTGCTGACTTCAGTTCCACTAACCCACTTACAATGGGCTTACATTGCAGAGTAGACATACCAGCTGTGAACACAGAATAGTCAACAGTTTTGGTCTAACCAAATTTTTTGTTACACCAGGTGGGGAGGATCCAGAGACAGAGGAAACTGTATGTGTGCGTGTCGGGGGGGGGGCAGAGCCATCCCTAGGGTATGGAAAATTGGGGTGGCTGCCCCGGCCCCCATGCTTTGGGGGCCCCAGCACTTCATGAGGAGGTGGGTGGGGAAGTGAGGCAGGGTGCAGGTGTTGCGGGGGGTGAGGAGGAGCCCCCCTACCAACCTCCACCTCCCCACACCACCTCCTGCCTTGCAGTGGGCCCCGCCAATCAGCGTCTCCCACTCCCTCCCAGCACCTACCACGGATCAGCTGCTTCGGTGCATCAAGAGGTGCTGGGGGGGGGAGGGAGTGGAGAGTGCACAGCGCTTTCCGGCAAGGGGGCAGAACTAGGCGGGGAAGAGGAGTGGCAGGGGTGGAGCCTTGGGGGAAGGGGTGGAGTGGGGGTAGGGCCTGGACAGAGCCAGAAGGGAGGACCCCCCATCAGATAGAAACTCGGTGTCTATGTCCCAGGCCCTGCACCCCCCTAGGGATGGCCCTGAGGGGTGGGGAGGAGTTGCAGCTGCGGAAAGGATGAGAAATGAGTATAGATGTAGTCAAGCCTGGGATTGGTTGTATGACAAAATGTCACTAACCCTCGGGGTGAGGGCAAGTGGCTACTTCCTGAGCTCAGGGCAGATTAATGTGGTGTTTTCCAAGACATGTAGCACAGAGGTTTGGAACTGAAACTGCAGAAACCTTAACTGCTGAGGGAAATGAAATATGTGCACTCCCAGGGTTGTCAATGTATGGATTTTGGCTGATTCCTGGGTGTCAAAATTGGAGAAATTTGCATGAGAAAAGGAGTACACTATGCCCTGGGGATTGCTGACTACTGGCTGATTTGGGTGGAGAGAGATGACCTCATGTTTTGCCCACTCTGCAACATCTACCCAGTCACTTATGAGGTTGTGATCTACTGGACATTGTGGTGATTTACTCAGGCAGAAGTGATCTGGCTCTTGCAGATGCAGTAGAGCATATTTGGACCACGTCAGAGATTTATGTCTAGGAGCTGTGATAGTTTTCTCTGATTTGGCTGAGTCTGAGAGGGGTAGCCAGCTGAGTGGGGTAGCCATGTTAATCTGTATCCACAAAAACAATGAGGAGGCAATCCATTCACTCTCACCCACAGCATTTCATCTAAAGGATAAAAAGGAAGGGAGGACGAGGAAAAGATTGCTCACACTACCTTCTCTCTACACTCTTTCAGCAATGCCTCAGCATGCACATACTCACACTGGCTCTTGGCAATATACGAGTCAGGCAGTTCCACATCCAAACACTCAGCTAACCCCCTATAAAGAAGCAACGTGGCTACAATTTAAGACCCACTTCATGGCCTTTTACAACTCCTTTATACTTACTCCCAGATATAAAAGCCTTATGCTCTGCTACTGACAATCTACACAATTTTGCACAGAAATCATGTGTCCTGAAGGTACACATGTAGCTCTTCCCTTTCCTGACACACATGAGGGTGGAAAACATAGATCTCCTCATATCACAATCACAGCTCTGTCACACACCTCATATTAAGCCACACACGTTCTCATGTCCCAGAAACACACCTTTATCAAGCAGGCCCAACTATTGCCACCACCACTTAGCATAGGTACAACTAACATACTTACTGCCCCTGGAGAGTATGCAAATAATCTCCATTGGATACTGCCAGCTCCAGGGGACCAGAGGGAAGATGACATGGGAACCCGCTGTCCCCCCCCCTTTTTTTTATCCTTTTGTCCTGTGGGTATGATAAATGCGTTGTAAAAGGAGATGAAGAGCTTGTACAGTGCAGTAACTGTGGTTGGCAGAGTAAAGATGTATGTGTTAACAGGATGTACTGGGGCATTGCTGAAAAAGGGCAGAGTTAACATTGCCTGGGCATGTCCTGGTTTTCAGATGTTTGAGTTTTGCTCAACTCAGTATTCTGCAAGGGGATGACATACCAAGCAACTTTAACTCTGCATTAAGGTAGTTTTTTGCCATTGAATTATACAGAAGGTTGTTTTGAAGCATCAACTCTCTATGCAACCTTTAACTATAGTTAACTCAGGAGCTTTGTACTAATGGGGCATAGTTAGTAGATATCATTGCAAGTTATTTTCACCTACTCTCATATCCTTTTATGAACCCCTCATGTACTAACAAGGCAACAAACATCTTTTACTGTTATTCAACCTATCACAATGCTGTAGTGGAAAGAGACTGGCGGCACCTTGGGGAGAGTTCCTGGCACTTTCAGGGGCACTTAGAAGGGAAGTGTTCTGCCTTTCTAAATAACAATCATAGGTTAAAAAAATTTCCACAATATCAAAATAACAGAAAACATCCTTTGTGGCATCATTGTGCTACGCTTCCTGTCTGGGAGATGTTTTTTTGGATGGACATGCTGTCTCACTCACTCCCTTCATGCCCCCTCCCCCATTCAAAATATAATGAATTTCCTAAGCAGAAATGCAAAGGGAAGTTACTTTATTTCTGATTTAAGACACAGTGAATGTCATATTAAGGTAATAACAAAGAAGCTGCTAATTAGCATGTACATTGCTTTTGTAAATTTCTAATTGCAATGTAATGTCCCTGTGGACAGATTACATCCTCTGGCTTTCCTTGGGCCTGCATATTTTTTCTTAATTGTATTACATAAACAATATGTAATGTACCACAAAGTCATTTCATATAGATCTTGTCATGGAGTGTGTGGGAGTCAGGGCCCTGCACCCCCCAACTTCCTGCAATTCACCATGACTCTCAGCCAGCCAGTAAAACAGAAGGTTTATAAGATGACAGGAACACAGTCTAAAACAGAGCTTATAGGTACAGAAAAAAGGACCCCTCAGTCAGGTACCTTTTGTGGGGTAGGGAGCCCAGATTCTGCGCCTTCCCCTGTCTCCCCAGCCAGCTCCAAACTGAAACTCCTTCCCACTGCCTCCCCCAGCCACACACCTGGCCTCTCCTCTAGCCTTTGTCCAGTTTCCCGGGCAGAAGGTATCACCTAGCCCCAACCCCATCCTGAGCTCAGGTTACAAGGTGCAGCCACCATTGTTTACATGCTGGCCGTCAAGTATCATCCCTCCGTGAAGTCACACCCTTATATCCCATCACCATCTAGTATTGGTGCAGTACTGTAGGGAAACGGTGGCATGCCCTGTGTTAGTAGAAGACAGTAAACTACTAAAACTCCCATGCAACATTACCAGGTTAATACTCCCTTCTCCATCACAGGCCTACACTAACCCCCCGCCCCGCAACTCATTATGGGGCTATAACTGTATGTAATGCAGTAGATACCTCATTTTATTCCAGAACAGAAATCTGCCTCCTAAACACATAGGCAAACCAGTATTGCTTTAGGTCCTAATTCTGCCATCCTGAAATTGAGTAGTATCTTCAAGAGTAGCCCCATTGAAATCAAAGGTATTAGTCACAGAGCAAGGTACTGCAAAGTGAGGAAGATAGAAAAAGGTCCTTGAGAAGCAACTGTGGCTAGGCAGCTTGTTCCATTTCCCCACAACAAATGTCCAGGAGCATCTCTGCTTACACCAATGAAGTCTCCTTCTCAGAGATGCCTTATTTATTAGGTAGAGAGAACCTCAAAACAAAGGGAAACAGGCTCACATGCCCTGCCCGTTGTCTCTCTGCTGACTATGTAAGCAAAACAAATGATATATATATAACAAACAAAACAACCTACAGCATGCAGCTGTATTCCCAGGTCTGCCCAAGTAGTTCCTAAGCTTCCTGGGAAAATAAACAGATTTTTTCCAGCCCTTTCTTAATAAGCCCTTGCATCAGTGATGCAGCACAGGGTGCTTGTTACAGGTAGCCCAACTCCCAAAGGGTTCAGGTGCTTTCTCTCTGTTTCCTTGAACTATGAAAGAAATGCTCCAAGAGCCTTGCTTGCCCAGTGCCAGGCTTCCCAGCATCTAGGCTGATGCTACTGCACTTTGGACTTAATTCTGTCTGCCACCCTTGTTTGATAATATGTTACTTCATGAGCGGCTCCACTCCTTAGGGCTACCTGTGTAGTAAGTGGACTATTCCTGAATCAAGAGGCTAACAGGGTCCTCTGTTAGTGAAACTGTGCTGGGAGTACCCCAAGAGAGTGAAGGCCTCTTTTGGGAGCACCAGAGGGTCTGTGCTGCTCGTCACAGCCATAGAAAATTATCCATATAAAAAGCATTTACTTTAAACACCCTAGATATTGGTAGTCCTTCTATGTTAAAATACGTTCTGAAAAGAGAGATTATATCAAGGTCTTGGTCTTCATCTTCAAGCACTCAATTGTCTGAACTCAGGGTATCTAAAAGACCAACTAAAGCCTGAATGAAGACTGTGGTTGGGAACTCCACCGCTCTAGCACAACTGAACTTTCTAGAATAAGAGTAAAACATTGTCTGTGCAGAAGACAGACCTTTCTCAGGGCTGGCCCACGACTGCAGAATGGACTCCCCCAGGAAGTAAGGGTCATCACAAACCTCACCACCTTCTGTTCTAAGTGCAAGGTGCATTTCTTTGACTTTGTCTTGTCTAACATAGATACACATATATTATTTCAAAAACCAAACCAAAACCACATCACTGTATATGCTTCTCACCCGGGGAAGAGGAGCAGAGAACAAACATGACAGATGTTAGTCACACTGCTTAATGGAAGGTACTCAGATATGACGTTGATGAGTGTGGTATAAGAACCAATATACAATAGAATGGTCTATATAAAGAATGAAATATATGCTAAGAGGAAACAAGATTGGAAAATTTATTAATGAGATTTTTCTTGTTTAAGGACAAAGTATATCATGAGTCAAGAGTGTAAAAAGTCTATGGGTCAAGAATACCCTAGATAAATAGCTATTAGATACCTGTAAAGTTCAGATATTGCAACTCAGATTCAGCTAATAATTTTATGTGACTGTAGCTTTTCTTGTCTGAAAATGAAAGCTAACACAAAACACTGAACTCTGTAAATTGTTTAGACATATTTGGTTTTTATTTTCTGAGCTGATGTGTTAATTTCTGTCACACTGAGTTCAGTTATCTGATTCAAATTACCCCACCCTGTCCAATGATATAGCTTATTTATAGTTTAGCATTCTGCACAGATTTTACTCCCTGCAGTAAAATAGTGTCAGTGTTGATAATCCACACTCTCCCCATTTTTACTTTATTTAGTAACATAAGAACATAAGAACGGCCATACTGGGTCAGACCAAAGGTCCATCCAGCCCAGTATCCTGTCTACTGACAGTGACCAATGCCAGGTGCCCCAGAGAGAGTGAACCTAACAGGTAATAATCAAGTGATCTCTCTTGCCATCCATTCCTGCCATCCATCTCCACCCTCTGACAAACAGAGGCTAGGGACACCATTTCTTACCCATCCTTACTAATAGCCATTAATGGACGTATCCTCCATGAATTTATCCAGTTCTCTTTTAAACCCTGTTATAGTCCTAGCCTTCACAACCTCCTCAGGCAAGGAGTTCCACAGGTTGACTGTGCACTGAGTGAAGAAGAATTTCCTTTTATTTGTTTTAAACCTGCTACCCATTAATTTCATTTGGTGGCCCCTAGTTCTTATATTATGGGAACAAGTGAATAACTTTTCCTTATTCACTTTCTCCACACCACTCATGATTTTATAGACTTCTATCATATCTCCCCTTAGTCTCCTCTTTTCCAAGTTGAAAAGTCCTAGCCTCTTTAATCTCTCCTCATATGGGGCCCGTTGCAACACCCTAATCATTTTAGTTGCCCTTTTCTGAACCTTTTCTAATGCCAGTATATCTTTTTTGAGATGAGGGGACCACATCTGTACACAGTATTCAAGATGTGGGTGTACCATGGATTTATATAAGGGCAATAAGATATTCTCCGTCTTATTCTCTATCCCCTTTTAAATGATTCTTAACATCCTGTTTGCTTTTTTGACTGCCGCTCCACACTGCGTGGATGTCTTCAGAGAACTATCCACGATGACTCTAAGATCTTTCTCCTGATTAGTTGTAGCTAAATTAGCTCTTATCATATTGTATATATAGTTGGGGTTATTTTTTCCAATGTGCTTTACTTTACATTTATCCACATTAAATTTCATTTGCCACTTTGTTGCCCAATCACTTAGTTTTGTGAGATCTTTTTGAAGTTCTTCACAGTCTGCTTTGGTCTTAACTATCTTGAGCAGTTTAGTATTGTCTGCAAACTTTGCCACCTCACTGTTTACCCCTTTCTCCAGATCATTTATGAATAAGTTGAATAGGATTGGTCCTAGGACTGACTCTTGGGGAACACCACTAGTTACCCCTCTCCAGTCTGAAAATTTACCATTTATTCCTACCCTTTGTTCCCTGTCTTTTAACCAGGTCTCAATCCATGAAAGGATCTTCCCTCTTATCCCATGACAATTTAATTTGTGTAAGAGCCTTTGGTGAGGGACCTTGCCAAAGGCTTTCTGGAAATCTAAGTACACTATGTCCACTGGATCCCCCTTGTCCATATGTTTGTTGACCCCTTCAAAGAACTCTAATAGATTAGTAAGACATGATCTCTCTTTACAGAAACCATGTTGACTTTTGCGCAACAATTTATGTTCTTCTATGTGTCTGAGAATTTTATTCTTTACTTTTGTTTCAACTAATTTTCCCGGTACTGATGTTAGACCTTCTGGTCTGTAATTGCCAGGATCACCTCTAGAGCCCTTTTAAAATATTGATGTTACATTAGCTATCTTCCAGTCATTGAGTACAGAAGCTGATTTAAAGGACAGGTTACAATCCGTGGTTAATAGTTCTGCAATTTCACATTTGAGTTCTTTCAGAACTCCTGGGTGAATGCCATCTGGTCCCGGTGACTTGTTACTGTTAAGTTTCTCAATTAATTCCAAAACCTCCTCTAGTGACACTTCAATCTGTGACAATTCCTCAGATTTATCACCTACGAAAAATGGCTCAAGTTTGGGAATCTCCCTAAAATCCTCAGCCGTGAAGCCTGAAGCAAAGATTTCATTTAGTTTCTCTGCATTTACTTGTCTTTAAGTGCTCCTTTTATATCTCAATCATCCAGGGGCCCCACTGGTTCTTTAGCAGGCTTCCTGCTTCTGATGGACCTAAAAAACATTTTTTTTATTACCTTTTGAGTTTTTGGCTAGCTGTTTTTCAAACTCCTTTTTGGCTTTTCTTATTACATTTTTACATTTAATTTGCCAGTGTTTATGCTCCTTTCTATTTACCTCACTAGGATTTGATTTCCACTTTTTAAAAGATGCCTTTTTATCTCTCACTGCTTCTTTTACATGGTTGTCAAGCCACAGTGGATCTTTTTTAGTTCTTTTACTGTGTTTTTTAATTTGGGATATACATTTAAGTTGAGCCTCTATTATGGTGTCTTTGAAAAGTGTCCATGCAGCTTGCAGGGATTTCACTCTAGTCACTGTACCTTTTAATTTCTGTTTAACTAATCTCATTTTTGCATAGTTCCCCTTTCTGAAATTAAACGCCACAGTGTTGGGCTGTTGAGATGTTCTTCCCACCACAGGAAAGTTAAATGTTATTATATTATGATCACTATTTCCAAGCGGTCCTGTTATAGTTACCTCTTGGACCAGATCCTGCACTCCAGTCAGGACTAAATCGAGAGTGACCTCTCCCCTTGTGGGTTCCTGTACCAGCTGCTCCAAGAAGCAGTCATTTAAAGTATTGAGAAATTTTGTCTCTGTATTTCGTCCTGAGGTGACATGTACCCAGTCAATATGGGGATAATTGAAATCCCCCACTATTATTGAGTTCTTTATTTTGATAGCCTCTCTAATCTCCCTTAGCATTTCATCGTCACTATCACTGTCCTGGTCAGGTGTTCGATAATAGATCCCTACTGTTATATTCTTATTAGAGCATGGAATTACTATCCATAGAGATTCTATGGAACATGTGGATTCATTTAAGATTTTATTTCATTTGATTCTACATTTTTTTTCACATATAGTGCCACTCCCCCCCACCGCACGACCTGTTCTGTCCTTCCGATATACTTTGTACCCCGGAATGATTGTGTCCCATTGATTGTTGTCACTCCACCAGGGTTCTGTGATGCCTATTATATCAAAATCCTCCTTTAACACGAGGCACTCTAGTTCACCCATCTTATTATTTAGACTTCTAGCATTTATGTACAAGCACTTTAAAAACTTGTCACTGTTTATTTGTCTGCCCTTTTCTGATGTGTCAGATTCTTTTTTATGTGAATGTTTCTCTTCTGATCTTGCCCATTCTTTATCCTCTTCCATCCTCTCCTGCTGACTAAAACCTAGAGAATCTCTATCAATAGACTCTCCTCTAAGAGAAGTCTCTGTCTGATCCACGTGTGCCTCTGCAGCAATTGGCTTTCCCCCATCTCTTAATTTAAAAACTGCTCTGCAACCCTAAACCAAACAAAGAGTCCAATTCTAGATGCCATCGGCATGGCTGAGAACCAATGGAGAGACAAGGTTTGTGAGGTTATAGATTTTATTGGACCATCTTCTGTTAGTGAGAGAAACAAGCTTTTGAGCTACACTAGGTCTGGGAAACAAACTCAGAGTGTGAAAGCTAAATACAAGATGGAGCAGATTGTTTAGCATAATGAGTTAAACATACTTCAAAGGTCCATTCAAAGTGAAGTAGCCTGTTAATACCCCTCCAGTCATGGGGAGGAAAAGAAGGTGCAGGGAAAGCAGCTGGGAGGGGAGGTTGTTAGAGTGTTATAAATTGTTGTAATAAGCTGGAAATTCAGTATCTCTATTCAGTCCACTATTTTTAGTGTCTTGGAAAGTTATGAATTAGAGTTCCCAGGCTCATCTTTTGAAAGTGTTGTGCAGGTTTCCATTGAGAATGAGGACTGATAGGTCAGATATAGAGTGATCGGTTTGTTAAAAGTGTCTACACACAGGCGATGTGTTATTTTTTTATCATTTTCCTGTGTGAGTTCGTTCAAGAGCATAGTGATTGTCTGGTTTCACTCAGTTGTTATTGGGACATTTACACCACATGTTATGAAAGGCATGTGTAGGATCCATGGATCTTGAAAGGTGTGTTGTGAAGGATGCTAATCATTGTAGCAGTGGAGATATATCTGCAGGTTTTGCATCTGTTGTTGTGGCAGAGTTTGAGTTGTTGTGTCCTGGTCTGTGGGGAGCTTGCTTCTGATGATGAGCTTGGAGAGGTGGGGTGGATTGTCTGAAGGCCAGAAGAAAGGTTTCAGGAAATATTGTATGAATTGTAACTGTTTGATGATACCCCGTCTGGGTTCCAGCGTAGGGAGATAGGTGACAACTAGGGGCATGTGGTGAGAAGGAGTTTTATTTCTGTATTGAAGCAAGCTCTCTCGGGCTATTTAAGTGGCCTGTTCCATGATGTAATCTACTCTGGTGAAGTGTCCTTGCTTGATGAAGGCAGTTTTGAGTGTGTTAAGATGTATATCCCAGACTTTCTCCTTGGAGCATATTACATGGTATCTGAGTGCCTGGCTGTAGATACCAGATTTCTTGCTGTGTTTGGAGTGGTTACTGGATCTATGAAGGTAGGTGTGGTGATTTCTTGTAAATAGTTGTCTTTTGGGGTCCATTGTTGAAGCCGATTTTGATGTTCAGGAAGTTGCTGCTGGTGTGGGAGTGTTCCAGAGACATTTTAATGGATGGGTGGTGGTGGTTGAAGTTGAGGAGGAAATCTTTGAGGGAGTTTAAGTCATCTGTCAAGAGGATGAAAATATAATCTAGGAATCTCAGGTATCTCATTGGTTTCGTAGTACATTTGTCCAGAAATTCTCCTGCAAGGGGTCCATGAAGAGGTTGGCATACTGGGGAGCCATCCTAGTACCCATGGCTGTTCCCATGGTTTGGACAAAGTGTTTGTTGTTGAATGTAAAATTTCATGGGGGAGGATGAAATGGATGAGTTTGGCAATGTGTTTGGAGTGGATATCTGAGGGTTGCCCATTGTCTTGCAAATATTTGAGGCAGGCAACTATGCCATCGTTGTGAGGGAAGTTGATGTATAGGGAGGTGATATCCATGGTAGCAAGGATGATGTTCTGAGGTAGATTGTTAATGTTGCAGAGTTTGTGGAGGAAATCATTTATGTCCTGGAGGAAGCTGGTCCTTTGTGTGGTGATTGGTTTGAGGATAGTTCCTATGAGTTCTGATATTCCTTCAGTAAGAGTGCTGTGGGCAGATATGAGGGATCTGCCTGGGTTCCATTGTTTGTGTATGTTGGGAAGCATGCAGAAGGTCCCTCGGGTGGGTTTGTGGGGAATGAGTTTGTAGAGTTTCTCTTGGAGTTGTTTGGGGAAGGCTTTGAAGATATCCTTAAATTCCTTTGTAAATTTTGGAGGAAAATCAGATATCCTATTTCTGTACTATACAACCTGCTTCATGAAGATAAAAGAGTATGTATAAGCATGAAAACAGCATGGGAACATGACATTGTGGAAAGAATTTCCCAATCACAATGGAAAACCAAGGTGTCTATGGAAAGGAAGTCATGAGGCATACATGATAAGGCTCCTTGGGATGTACTACATGACATGTATGCTGAAGGTCTCATAAGAGCTGAGACACACTAATACGTCTTCCCAAAAATTCATCTCTTTTGCCAAGAGGGCATAGATTTAGTTGATGAGTCACCTCTAGGACTGAGTTAATTTTACAACAGGAACTACAATAGGACTTTTAAACTGGTATTCAGGGAATACTAGCAAACTATTGAGCCTAGATAATTATAATAATTGATGATTCTTGTGACACACTGTAGACATAAAGAAAATGATCTTGTCTTCTGGGAAAAGAGATATTGGTGTTGAACATAGGTCAGAGGACTAGCACTAAAGGTTGTAAAACTTCAAAGAGGCTCTTTCATTAGGTTAAATGAATTATGTGATTATGAATATTAGAACTCTTTGAGAAGCTACATATAGCCTTAAGAACATAAATCTTTTTTTATATTATGTCTGGATGCAATTTTTTTCATGTTTTAGTCTACATCTTATGAGTCTCTCATGTTACTGGAACCTCCTACTGATTAAAGAATTAATTAGATAATAGCGGAAGCTAGCAAGGCAGCATCTGCATCTACATAGTCTATATTGATTACTTCACTAAAGACTATTTTTATAGGGATTCACATTAATGTTTAACATTCAGGTAACTTGGAAGACATCTACAATTTTGGATACTTAGTTCTCCCAAGCTTTTGAATAATGTAATATAGCCCACAGATAAAATAAAAAAAAAATAAAATAAAATAATAAATAAAAAAAATGGCACACGTGGAGAAATCAAGATGTATCCATGTTTGTGGACCTATTTGATACATTTAAATCTTCTGAATTACCTTGTTTTTGAACAAGGATTTTGGGGTATCAAAATACTGGCTTTATCAATAGCTAATTAGTTAAATTGGGTGGTAATACCTAAATGGACAATATGCCATGATGTATCTTGACACACATGGTACACACTTTGTAATACTATCTGCAAGAAAAATATACCAGAAAAATACTACTAAAGACAACATTCAGATTTGATCTACATGTATATAGTTAGATTTTTGGGAAATGCTGTAGTCTGGCCATTGTATGGTATTTTTTAAAGGTAAGCTGTTACATACATCAGTAAAAACAGTCTTTGCCCCAAACTCTGCCTCTAACAACAAAAATGGTTTAGGTTGAGAGCAAGGGTGTTTAACTCATTCTGTGGTATCCGCCAAATTACCATTTGAGTAAGGGGCTATGAGACCTATTTTACTGATAAAAAGCAAATTTTACAGTCTCACAAAAGGAAGCAGCTCATTTTCTGCCTTGAACCTGGTCTTATGGGTTCAGTGGCCGGGCAGAGCTGGGGATGAAGGATGGGCAGGCTGAAAATATTGCCTCTTCTCTGAGCTAGAAGGTTCAGTGGCAGCCTGGACTGGAATCGAAGGGGCTTATTCAGCTCTTGTGGAGAAGGGTAACAGTTGTTAGGGCAGAAGCTGAAACCCGATAGAGGGCTGTAGTCCTGAAACCTTATTGGCAGGTTGCTAGGTATCCTGCTTGGTCCTGAGCTCCTATATAAACCCACAGTGCAGGAACAGGATGTTGTCCATGGTATCCACCCACCTCTGGACTGTGTCCTGTTCCTGTTCCCCTGGGTTGACTTCCTGGTATCTTGACTCCAGTTACTAATCTGTGGTTCTGCTTTCAAGTTGGTCTCCTGCCTCTAATCTCCTGGTAAACTGACCCTGCTTGCCTCCTGATGCTCGATTATCGGTTTGCCCTCTGACCTCCCGTAGCGGACCTGGCCTGACTCCTGCTTTGACCACTGGATAAGACTGCCCATGTCCTGGTCGGGACACATATTAACTAAAATACAATAACAATGTGAATCCATGTCAAGAGACTTCAAAAAATTGAAGTATACAAATGTTTCATATGAAGCAGTGGTGCTGAAGCTCATGAGACTAACTTTCTAATGCATACAGCAGCTAAATATGGATAAGATGATACCTTTTTATCCAGTCTGAAGCGTTTTCATGAGCAAGCATGTCTCTAAAAGAAACATACTTCTGGCTGCAGCAGATTTTAACAGCATTCTGGGGACACTGCCATGAAGCAGAGAAACTTGGCAAAAAATACTCAATCCTTTAACTATTATGTGAAATTGTTAATATGTTTAAGGGAGCTTCAAGAGTTAGAATGAAAAGATTTTCTGTAATCATGTTTATCTGGGCTCAGCATCCTCTCCTCAGTGAATAATCAAAAGAAATATATGTTAACACCAGTGTGAGACCAGGACATGGGAATTAAGTGCAATAACAGAATCTGGATCAATATGCTAGACAGCAGTATGGATTGTGAAAATTCATTGATTGGACAGTTTCCTCCCTGAACAGTTTTCCCCCCCATATTGGTACAGCATTAATTGTGCACACTTGATCATATCAGAAAGAAGGGTTAATCTCAAGAGTAATTTGCTCCTTTCACCTCCCTCAAAGTTGAATCATGTCAGAGTTAGCTGTACTGTTTGTGTCAGAAGCTTCTTTCTCAACAGGCATAAGATGACACATTTAGAAACTGCTGTCTATCTGGGGTAGGTCATGGGGGCTCAGGGAGAAGAAGAGATCTCACAATTGTAGTTGCTACCAGAAGGTATTCTTAGTCGGGATTCACATGACCAATTCCTGCAGGGCTTTCCTGTAGCAGAGACCTCACTTTTCTTCTTATAAATATAACTGTAATAAATCTCTCTGCCAATGCTACAGCATAACTGGCTCTCTATCCACTACAGTAACTGCCCATGAAACATTTCTGCTGCCACTGCACAGTAAAGGCCTAGCCGCGGGCGGGGATGCAGGGGAAGCAATTTCTGTAATACTTTAATCTAAGACCTACATTTTCAAAGAGTTCTGTTGGATTCTAACTGTGCAGCTCTATCTGACTTAACCTCAATGGAAAACGTATGGCTAAGTCCCTGCACAACCCTGAACATATCTGGGATTCAAGTGCATCCAATGTGCATTTAATATGGATTTATTAAAACAATTAAACACATACTAGTGGTTACAATATCTTTATTACCTATTTTTCAGTTCTGTTGATATCTTAATAATATACAAATAACTCCAAATGACTATCTGTTGTCAAACAATAGCTCCTCTATTACATTTACCCTTTAGATTTAAGACAATGGGACCAGTCATGGCTCGTGTTCTGCCTGTTTTGCATTGCTCTCGCAGTGAAAATCAGATGGAAAGCCACCTTAACTATGTGGTATGGAATTTCCATAATCTAGGGGAATTCTCAGGTGCCATTAAGCTGCTCAGAACAGGTAAGTAGAAAGGGGGGTTGGCCAGAACTGCTGTGCTCTGAAGCTCTCCATCTGATACAATATCCCTTTGTGTACTACAAGTCAGAACAATTTAGAGAAACCCTGAGGCTGCTTTAGGTTACTGCATGGTCTATACTAACCCCTCATCAGGCCCAGTATTGAGGTGGGGTTGGGCTAGAAGTTGTATAAAGTGACCTCTGCAATCCATTCAACAGTGGACTAAGGTACAGCTAAGGACTCATTCCAGTAAATTAAATATACGTCAATTGGTTCTGGTTACTTGATAAATTGGTTTTAAACCACTATGTTATGTACAGTACTTTTCAAGCCTAAATAAATGTGTTACTAAAAATCCAAGATGATGTTTAATTAGCCTGCTGTACAATAAAATGTTTTTAGCAGATCTAAGTTATGTGAATATTCGTAATTACACTTAATTTGAGGTGTTACTGATATTTTTCTTTAATGCTTGATAATTATCGCAACTAATATGCCTGAACTAGTCTAGAAATGTTTAGGTTAATTTTCTGTAAATATTCATCCCCAGCCTTTCTGCTTTTCTATCTGAGGCTGAAATGAAATATAAATAGAGCTAGTCATTAGGAAAGAAAACTCCTGAGCACTAAGCCAGCAGTCTTATCAGCTCAGCACTAAGTGCTAGTGGGATTTTTAACTCTTTATGTCAGATGTTTCAGTTCTTATAGCCTTAAAAGCTCTCCCTGGCAGATAGCCAAAGCAGCTAGAGATTGCTGGGGAACTCTGAAGGGCTAAAGAGAGAATGAATGGTTGTGTCAAACTGCTCCATGGTAGGTATTCTAGCTTCAGGAGCTTTGAGGCACTACTGCAGTCCTACTGCAATTACTACTGGAGTAGTTGCCAAACCACCTATGTCTTCCTACCCTGGGGCAAATGGTGGGCATGCCATGGCCAGGCCGGCCACACTCTTGCTGCAAGAAGCAATCATTGAGCCCTCTCTCCCTCAGAGAGGCAGAGTAAGTTTGAAAAAAAAAAAAGCTGTAGTCATGGACAATAGGATTGTATAAGTCTCTACGTGTCTACCAGACCAAGATCCAACATCTAGCACAATATTTCTCGCTGTTGCGTGAGGGTCTTTGCCATGTGGGAGAGTTTTCTTCATTGTGGTGGTGCTGGTGGTGGCGGTGTGTCAGGGAGATTTTCAACAAAATAAGCCATTTGGGAAAATCCTTTATCTCAAAAAGAAGAGTCTGGGGACTTTTAATGTTCACAAAATGCAGACAGAAAGATACGGTTTCAAACAGCTACGATTCAGATTCAAGACATCTCAAAGCTCATTATGAAGTAATAAGGTACTGGCTTCTGGTAGGGGAGAGCTGGGTTTTTGCCAACCATAGCTCACACACTCTTGTACATTTAAACTTTTTTTTTTTTTGAGGCAAGCAAGTGGGGAAATTTCTGAATACACCCCTCTTGGAGGAGATTCCTATTTGCTTCAATCTACCCCTAATCACCAGAGTGCATCCACCACTGATTATCCAATTACTGATGCAGAACATTGGCCTGGAATCTCTTCAGAGTTTATCAATCCCATCATTAGTTGGCTCAGAGTCTGCTTTTGGTGAGAGGCAAGCGTAAGTCAGATACAACCTACTTTGTTGCCATCTCCTACTGGCTGATAGACAGATGAGATCTGGAAACTGAATATGAAGTGTCCCCAGAGCTTAAATTCTCAGAGATTATTTTCTGGATCCCCCCCGCCACATGCCTCCATATTGAGGGCTCCAGGCTTCATCTGTGGGGCAGGAGGTCTCAGAGCTTCAGCCTCCATGGATGGGGAAGGCACCGGAGCTTGGGGCTTCAGCCTCATGGCAGGTGCCGGAGCTTGGGGCTTCTGCTGGGTCTCCTGTGGGTTTGAAAATATTTACCAGAACTCTGCTCTGGTGGGCTCCATCTGAATTTAAGCTTTGGGTGTCAGATACACTAGGGCAGGAACCATATACCCATCAGGGAAACCCATTAGATAGAGTTTTGAAAGGGGGAACTCATGAGTAGGAAAGAGATCAAAATGTCACTGTTCAAGCCCACAACACTATAGAGTTATTTCTTATAAACCAGAACAAGACCTATCTTCAAATTCACTAGAATAGTTAATCCAAATTTCAAAATGATTATAGAATGGCTGAATCTTGATCTTGAATTCACAATGCAGTATGATCTAATATCATCATACAGAGAACAAAGAATTTATGCTTCAGCAAAATGATAGTTTTTTTAGCCTCATGAGAGAGAGAGAAAGAGAGAGAGATACTCTCTCTTTCTCGCTTTCTCTACCAGATACATACTCCCACTCTAAAACCCCCCTGTGGTTACATACCCAGCAGCAATCATCTAGTTCCAAGACTCATCAATCACTTTAACAGCATTGAAAACTAATCCCTGCACTAAGGCATTTCCAATCATCTTTCATTCGTCATAAAGACACCTTGAGTTGAAATTTCTTATTTTCCGTCTCTTACATCCCACCCCTGTAATCATAGCACTCATTATTCACAGCAAAAATTATCAAGGCTTACATTTTTGTAGTGTTCTTTGGGGTTTTATTCAGATAACTCCTATTAAAAAGTCAATGGAAGACATGCATCTAAAACGGTGGTATAATCCTTTGAAAATTAACTTCCATGTGTCTACCTTTGTAGCTGAAGAGGGGGAAGAAAATTAGGTGGCCAGGAGAACTAGTTTCGGGGAGAGGAGAGAAGTTTGCTTATTTGCAGTATTTATTTGCATGTGTGATTCACAATTTTATAAAGAAAATATTTTTAACCAGAACCTCTTCATATCCCAGGTGCTTTATAATAGGGACGAGAACATTCTGAAGCTCTCCATCCCTGCTTTTTAATATCACCTATAATTACAAACATGGTTGTGATTTTAGACAAAGAGTGCAAAGAATGAAAAATCAAAGTTCACATTAAGGATGTTGAAGTTGTCTATGGATCTGAATCCTCTGGACACATCCTGATGCTTGCTTCATCTCCAGAATGGAAATAAACATCCTGGCAACCAAGCATGTGGGGATAGAGGAGGACTTTACAATCTTTTGATCAGCATTTTTTGAAGGACTCCAAAAATATTTATCAGCAACAGTTTTCTAAAATAGTGCAAAAGAGTATCTTCTCTTCTCTTGATTTACAGACCTTTAAAAAAAACTCCAGCAAACTTATACTTTTAATCTAAAGTTATGCAAAAAATGATCCTTTTATTAGTATTGATACAACAAATGCTGTAAACAATGAGTGAACTGAGACACCAAATATTCTGTTCTCATACAACAAAACAAAGAATCTCCACCAAAAATCTAAACAACAAAAGATTTTATATAGAGAGAGTCCTGAACTAAACACTTTCATTGGAACACACTCAGAATTTGTGTGTAGCTGGATCCAAACTTTATAGCTCTGCATCTGGTTAAACCCAACTGGACAAATCCTTGATCTTTGAGCAATTATAAAAGAAGATCTGAATGTGTTCTTTGTGATCTGGTTCATCTCTGGTTTTTAGCATATAACATTGAATTTTATATGGTATCTAAAGTCAATACTGTAAGAAGATTTTGCTGAATGTTGGAGAATAGGTGGCTCTGCTTGGTCACTTGTATGTATTCTTTTGATGTAATTAGTTTGATCTTTCATATTTCACACTTTTGTTATTCTCAAGCTAAACTTGTCAGCACTATATCCTCTGTCTCATGGCATTTTAAATCAAAGCCCTTCAACTTCTTGTACATCATGGCTGAATCATGTCACTTTAGTTCCTAGTGAGAACTGGCAATACTTGACAAATCTAATCTGTATCTTTCAACGAGAAACTAAAAGCTGCCAGAATATTGCTGGTTAGTAGTAGCTTGAAAAAGAATTAACAATTTTTAGTAAAGCTAGACTTTTATTTGGTTATTGTGCAGTAATACTATTTATTTCTTAAGGAGTCATTTAATTTTTCAAAGTTATAAAAATAGAAAAAAACGAAAGCAATATACTGTAAAGCACTGAGAGAGAGAGAGAGAGAGAGAGAGAGTGAGAGAGATCCTCTTGTGGTCAGTCCTGCAGAATTACTACTACCACCATCTTTGTAGGGGCTATATCCTTTAGTTTAGGGGTTCTCAAACTTTTTCATAGTGTGAACTATATTTTAATGAAGGTATTGATTCAGATCCTCCTCTGGATAGTTCAACATAGTTCAACTTCAGTGGAGCTATTCTGATTTCCACCAGGTAAGGATTTGGCCCATTATCTTGTGGAGCATCTCCCCCCCATTAGGTAGACCACTTCTTCTGTTCAGATCCTATTACATCCTTGTGGCAACGACAGCCATTTCTTACACAGATAAATAATATGTAATTATATGTAAGTTGTTTAAAATGAAATCTCTTAGCAGGAAATGAGGAGGAGGAGCCAGCATTATGTGGCAAGCCAGCTTTTAGTGGACCATAAGTAATCCACTGGCTACTGTGAAAAAGTTCCTCCTCTACCTTGGTGGGTCTTGTGCTTATTGGTGGATTTGCTCGCCTTGGAGCTTCACAGCAGCCCTCAGTTTGGCCGTTTTCATGAACCCACAGTCCAGGTCAACTCCTCCTGTGTCTGACCAGGTGTTGGGAGGTTTGGGGGGAACCCGGGCGCGCCCTCTACTCCGGGTTCCAGCCCAGGGCCCTGTGGAATGCAGCCTCCTGGAACAGCTGTGCGACAGCTACAACTCCCTGGGCTACTTCTGCTTGGCCTCCTCCCAACACCTTCTTTATTCTCACCATAGAACCTTCTCCTGGTGTTTGATAATGCTTGTACTCCTCAGTCCTCCAACAGTCCGCATTCTCACTCTCAGCTCCTAAGCGCCTCTTGCTCCCAGCTCCTCACACGCGCACCACAAACTGAAGTGAGCTCCTTTTTAAACACAGGTGCCCTGATTAGCCTGCCTTAATTGATTCTAGCAGCTTCTTGATTGGCTGCAGGTATCTAATCAGCTTGTCCATCTTAATTGTCTCCAGAAGGTTCCTGATTGTTCTGGACCCTTCCCTGTTAAGGAGCCGGAATCGTTCTTCACTCGCTCCTGAGCTATTTGCTTTCCTTTCTTTCCTAAAGCCCCCCGGCCCGGATTTTTCACACTTTTCCTTTTGCTTAGTTTCCCCCCCCGCGTTTGGGCCGGACGCTTTGTTTTTTTGGTTTCGTTTTTTCCCGTTTTTTTGAGCTGCGTCAGTGTGCTGGCCGGTCGCCAGCACCCCCCCCCCCCCCGATGCCTGCTTTTGGACTTTGCTCCTTGCTTACTTGAAACCCCCGGAGGAGGGGGGGAGGACTGCCAACCTGCTGTCCGGAGAGGGGAGTGGACCCCCCCAGACCCAGCTGTTTTGCTTTTTGCCTGGACTTTTTCCGAGAGCCTTGGGACAGAGCCAACAGCTGTAGCAGACGCCAGAGGCCGGAGAACTCCCGGGCAGCTATGAATCATCGTGGAGAGAGGCCGTAAGACTGAGGGATTTCTTTTGAATTTCTACCCTCGGGGGGGGGAGTTGACTGCATTTCAGCTGCGCCTGCGGCGGCACAGGGGTGTAGCAGGGAGCTACCCCCAGATCCATCGGTGCCCCCAACCCCCCCCACCACTATTACAACTATCACGGCCCCCGCTGCTTCGTCCCTGCTGGCAATCTGCCATCTGCCTTCGGATCCAGCTGTTTGCTTTGGACTTTGCCTTTTGGACCAGGCATAACAACCAACCAAGCGAGACTCTTTGGACACTTGTGGTGGGTTGTCCTCCCCCCACCCCCCCCCCCGGATTGTTTACCCCATAGCCTACCCCTACTACCGGACCCCGATTTTTGCCCCCCCCCCCTCCCAGTGTTTCCCTGTCTCTCCCTGCTTACAATGGCAGAGAAGGAGGGACGCAAGGCCCCTCCACCGAAATTGGTTGCCCCTTCCCCATCTACCCTCCTGCCCACCCCTCAAGATTTCCCCACCGCCTCCATTGTTAGAACCCCTGCCACCGCCCCCGCTGGGGCATCGGCAGTGGGAGGCACCGGGGCGATTACTACTGCTGCTCTGGTTCCTGCCCCACTAGATTCTAGGAACGCCCCCCCAGTTAGACGGAAAAATCGAAGCGGGCCAAAAGGGAAGGGCCCCGCTAATGCCGCTGGACCCTCCGTGGCAGAGGCCGCCCCCACCACAGTGGCCTCGTCATCGATCGCGGCACCCCTCCCAGCTGTTCCCTCCACCAGCTCTGCGACCATCCCTCCCCCGGCCCCCAGGACGTATGCCCGGGTGGCGACAGGCCCCCCCTCACCTGCCGCCTCCTCATCTCGCCCTCCCACTGCCTCCGCTGCCATTACCAGTAGTCGGGGCCCTCTTCCCGCCCTGACCAGGAAGCACGGTGTTCGTTGCCTCTTAGTACCCGCCTCGCCCCACGTGGAGGCATACGTGCAGGCGTTGGCGAAAGTGGTAGGACCCATGGCCATTGTGGCGGCCTCCAAGATGTATGGGAAGGTCGTTCTCTTTCTGGCCTCGGAGACTGCCGCCCAGGAGGCGGTGGAGAAGGGCCTAGTGGTGGGGGGGGTGTTTCTCCCCCTAGAACCGCTAGAAGATCTGGGCGTTCGCTTCGTCCTCACCTCCGTTCCTCCCTTTTTACCTAATGTTGCCCTGTTACCTGCTCTTTCTGCCCTGGGGAAGCTTGTTTCTGTTATTAGCCCTCTCCCGTTAGGCTGCAAGGACCCCGCCCTCCGTCACGTCCTATCGTTCCGCCGGCAAGTGCAGATTTTACTGCCGGCGGGGGTGCGTGACGGAGAGGCGCTCGAGGGGTCCTTCCTAGTTCCCTACCAGGGAGCCCGCTATAGGGTCTTTTATTCCACCGGAGAGGCCCGGTGCTACCTCTGCCGCTCGGCAGGGCATGTCCGCAGGGACTGCCCTTTGGCCCGGGGGAGAGGGGCACCTGAGACCCCCGAGACCCGGCGGGATATCGGCCCTGTTGTTGCCGACACCCCTGGCCACCCGGCACCCGACACCACCCCCCCTCCCACCCGATCCACCGCTGCCCCCGTCCGGGCCCAAGAGGCACCCCTCCAACAACGCCCGGGCGACCACGGGAGTCCCACTCTTGCCGTAACCACCTCGGCAGAGCCTATGGAGGGGGGTGTGGCAAAGCTTTTACCGGGTGCAGGAGAGGGCTCGCCCCAAGGAGAACCCCCCGCCCCTAATGCTGCCTTACCGCTACCCCCCCAAACCCCTGAACCTCTGCCTCCGCGCCCCGCTCCGTCCCCTGCTACTCAACCCCCGGACGACGCCATGGAGGGCTGGACTGTAGTCCAGGGGAAGCGAGGCAAGCGGAGGGCTCGAGCCCCGCTGCATTCATCTGACGCGGAAGCCCCCCGGAAGACCAGGAAGGGAGGTACCGACCCTGAGCCTCCCGCCTCGGCCACGAGTGAGATCCATTCGCTGGTGTCGGGAGGTGAAGATAGACCAGCATTGGAGGGTGGAATCCCCCCTCCGCGGGGGACCCTCCCCTCCGAAGCCCCGGGGGAAGCCCCTTCTAACCAGATACCACCTGAACTCCCAACGAACCCCGACGTGACCGCCGAGGCGGGCCCTAGCGGAGAGGCCCCTGGGGTGGTGGGAGTTGGCCTCTCCTCTGTGTACGCAGAGATTGAAGCCCTGGATTTGACCCCGGTCACCCAGGGAGGGGATGATTTACTGCCGGCCGGCCTCGATTTGGGCAATCTCACCCCAGGCCCCCTCTCCCCATGCCCTTTCCCCCTGACTGCCTTTCCGGGTGAGCACCCCACGGAAAGTGGTTTACCGCCTGGGGCCATGGCTGCCACGACCACCCCGGAGCCAGTACCTAGCATTCCTCGGAGCCCCCTCCCTTGCCCC
This sequence comes from Lepidochelys olivacea, assembly GCF_965140295.1. Taxonomy (NCBI): domain Eukaryota; kingdom Metazoa; phylum Chordata; order Testudines; family Cheloniidae; genus Lepidochelys; species Lepidochelys olivacea. The sequence continues at coordinate 133,583,958 of NC_140411.1, read as the reverse complement.
TTCACCCCCGACCCTGCTCGGGAGGCGCCTTCTTTTCGCTGTGCGCCTCCTGAAGCCCAGGGCCTTACCTCTGCCCCTGCCCCCACCCCTATTCCGGTTCAGTCTCCCTCCTCCTGCAAGGCTACCGCCGCCCCTGGGGTTATTTCTTTTCCGCCTTTTGCAGATTCCCCCCAGGGAGCAGTCTTTATGTTTTCTAGTTGCGACTCCCCAGGAGTTGCACCTTTCCCCCTGCCATCCCCGTCCGCCCCAAGGCACGAGATGGAGTTAATAACCCCAGCCTGTCAGACACCCCGTCGGCGGTCCGCACCCTGCCTACCCGCCTTAGCGGACCACGAAGCTGCATCAAAAGCCCCACCAGGGACTGCTCTGGGAGTTGTAACCCTACCCCCCCATGAGCTGCAGCATGCATTACGGGAGTTCTTGAAACGATGCCGTGGTGCCCGCGATAGGGCACAGCTGGCTCTCCAGCAATGGGGGGACTTTGATCGACTCCTTCGGGCCGCGAGAGCCCTTATGAGGGAGGGTAGAGGGCAAGGGAGGGGCGGTGCCGCGGCCTACGAGCGGGCCCGCAGCTTCCGGAAAGAGTTACTTACTCACGGGATGGGACACGGGTTGCTACGCGACCCGCCGGGGGCCATGAGTACCCCCACCCCTGAGAACTCCCCACCCCCCCAGCCCTCCGCATGACACCTCTCATCATTGTAACCCTGAACACCAGGGGCTGTAGGATGGCTCTCCGCAGGTCCCAGGTGCTCTCCTACCTTCGGGAGGGGAGGTACTCTGTGGTTTTCCTGCAGGAGACCCACACGGACCCAACCGCCGAGGATAGGTGGCGGCTGGAATGGGGGGACGGGGTATACTTTAGCCACTGCACGGCTTGGCAAGCTGGAGTGGCGACCCTGTTCTCCCCCACCCTGCGGCCCGAGGTGCTCGGAGTCACTGAGGCCGTGCCGGGCCACTTGTTGCACCTCCGAGTTCGTTTGGAGGGGCTCGTGGTCAATTTTGTTAATATCTATGCCCCGCAAGTGAGCTCACAGCGGCCGCAATTTTACCAGCAGGTGTCCGAATTTCTCGACACCCTGGATTCACACGAGTGCCTGATCCTGGGAGGGGACTTTAACACCACCCTCGAGGAACGGGACCGCTCGGGGGCCGAGCCGAGCCCGGCCGCCGCGACCATTCTTCGAGACATAGTCGATTATCACTCCCTAGTGGACGTCTGGCGTGACCATCACCCAGATGATACTTCCACGTTTACCTTCGTTCGGGTGGAGGCCCGTCGGTCGCACCGCTCTCGGTTAGACCGTATTTATCTATCCCGTCTCCATCTTTCACAGGCCCACTCCTCCACCATTCGGCCGGCCCCTTTTTCCGACCATCATTTGGTTGCCGTCACGGTCTCCCTCCGTGCAGAGGGACCGGGGCCGGCTTACTGGCACTTTAATAACAGCCTGTTGGAGGACGAGAGCTTTGTGATGTCCTTCCGGGAGTTTTGGCTGGCCTGGCGGGAGCAGTGGCGTGCCTTTCCCTCGGTGCGGCGCTGGTGGGATTTAGGGAAGGTGCGCGCCAAGCTCTTCTGCCGCAACTACACTCGGGGCACCAGCCGACGGAGAAATGCGGCGATAGAGCAGTTGGAACGGGAGGTCTTAGAGCTGGAGAGGCGCCTGGCCGCCAGCCCCGGGGACCCGTCCCTCTGCGGAGCGTGCCGGGAGAAGCGGGAGGAGCTTCGAGCCCTCGAGGACCACCGGGCCCGAGGTGCCTTTGTCCGGTCCCGCATCCGCCTCCTTCAGGAGATGGATCGCGGCTCCCGCTTCTTCTACGCCCTGGAGAAAACGAGGGGGGCCAAAAAACACGTCACCTGCCTTCTAGCGGAAGACGGCACCCCCCTCACGGATCCGGAGGAGATGTGTGGGAGGGCCCGTGACTTCTACGCAAACCTTTTCTCCCCGGATCCGACCGATCCTGGCGCTTGCGGGGTGCTCTGGGAGGAACTCCCCACGGTCAGCGTGGGCGACCGAGACCGGCTAGAGCTGCCTCTCACCCTGGCCGAGTTCTCGGAAGCCCTCCGTCGCATGCCCACCAATAAATCTCCGGGCATGGACGGGCTGACCGTGGAGTTTTACCGCGCGTTCTGGGACATCCTTGGCCCAGACCTAGTCACTGTCTGGGCTGAGTCCTTGCAGGGCGGGGTCCTCCCTCTCTCGTGCAGACGAGCGGTGCTCGCCTTGCTGCCGAAGAAGGGGGACCTCCGCGACTTACGAAACTGGCGTCCCCTCTCACTCCTTAGCACGGATTATAAAATCGTAGCGAAAGCAATCTCGCTGCGGCTAGGGTCCGTGATGGCGGACGTGATTCACCCAGACCAGACCTATACTGTCCCGGGTCGCAGCATTTTTGACAACCTCTTTTTAGTCCGAGACCTTTTGGAACTCGGGCGGAGAGACGGTCTGTCGTTCGCCCTCCTGTCTCTCGATCAGGAGAAAGCGTTCGATAGGGTAGATCATGGGTACCTCCTGAGCACCCTGCGAGCGTTTGGATTCGGACCTCAGTTTGTGAGTTTTCTCCGGGTGCTGTACGCCTCCGCGGAGTGTCTGGTTAGGCTCAACTGGACCCTGACCGAACCGGTCAGCTTCGGGCGAGGGGTGCGGCAGGGGTGTCCCCTCTCAGGCCAGCTGTACGCTCTGGCGATCGAGCCTTTCCTCTGTCTCCTCCGCAGGAGGTTGACGGGGTTGGTGCTGCGGGAGCCGGAGCTGCGGCTGGTCCTGTCGGCGTACGCCGATGACGTCCTCCTCGTGGTCCAGGACCCGGGCGACTTGGCGCGAGTGGAGGCATGCCAAGCCATCTTTTCGGCAGCCTCCTCCGCCCGAGTCAACTGGGTCAAGAGCTCTGGCTTGGCGGTGGGGGGCTGGCGGCAGGTAAGCCCCCTCCCACCCGCGCTTCAGACCATCCGGTGGAGTGCCGGCCCTCTGCTCTATCTCGGCGTTTATCTTTCTGCCACGCACCCTTCTCCGCCGGAGAACTGGCAAAATTTGGAAGGCGGCGTGATTGAGCGGATCAGGAAATGGACGAGGCTACTCCGATGTCTCTCCCTTCGGGGGAGAGCACTGGTGCTTAACCAACTAGTCCTGTCCACGCTCTGGTACCGGCTCAACACCCTAGCCCCGGCCCCGGGTTTCCTGTCCCACCTCCGGAGATTGATTCTGGAGTTCTTTTGGTCAGGATTGCACTGGGCCCCTGTCGGGGTTCTCCACTTGCCCCTGAAGGAAGGAGGGCAGGGCCTGAAGTGTCTGTACACTCAGGTCCGCGTTTTCCGCCTCCAGGCCCTGCAGAGGCTCCTTTATAGTGCAGGTAGTTCGCCGTGGAGCATATTGGCGCATGCCTTTTTACGCCGCTTCCATGGGCTCCGCTATGACCGACAGCTCTTTTATCTTTGTCCGAGAGGTTTTCCGCGAGACCTCTCCGGGCTGCCGGATTTCTACCAGGACCTCCTCCGGGCCTGGAAACTGTTTTCAACGACCAGGTCCGTGGCGGCCATCGTGGGGGCAGATCTCCTCACGGAGCCCCTGCTTCACAACCCCCAACTTTGTGTGCAGGCGGCGGAGTCCCGCACGGTGCGCCAGAGGTTGGTCCTGGCGGGAGTTACGAGGGTCGGGGACCTCCTGGACTACGACCGGGGGGACTGGCTGGATCCCCTGACGCTCGCTCGACGCATGGGGCTCTCCAGCCTTCGCACCCCCCGGCGCGTGCTTCAGGAGGTGGAGGCCGCTCTGACCCCCGCCGCTCGGGCTTATGTTAGCCGAGCCTTGTGTGAGGGCGCGCCCCGCCCATCCCTTACCCCAGGCCCGCCGGACCTTTCCATCGGGCCCCTACTCTGTCGATCCCAACACACCCCTCATCCTTTCACTGCGAGCCGGCTGCATGAACTGCAACCGGTCGGTTTTCAAGTTGCATCACGGAAATATCTATATACACTCACGCTCCATACCCTTCATGCCCGCACCCTGGTGTCCCGCCCCGATACAAAGTGGCGAGATCTCTTACCACCTTTGGAGGGTGAGCAACCTCGGTGGGCCAGCCTGTACTCCACCTTGGTCCCGAGGCCCGTCGGGGACATCAGTTGGCGGCTCCTTCACGGGGCTGTGAGCACGGGCGTGTTTTTGACACGTTTTACCTCCCTTCCGGAGACTTGCCCTTTTTGCAACGTGAGGGAAACCCTGGCGCACGTCTATTTAGAGTGTGCCAGATTGCAGCCTCTTTTTCGGCTCCTCACAAATATTCTTTTGCGCTTTTGGCTTCATTTTTCTCCCCACCTCTTTATCTATACACTCCCCATCCGTGGCCCCACCAAGTCGCGGGATCTCCTGGTTAGCCTCCTCCTAGCCTTGGCTAAAACAGCCATTTATAAGACCAGAGAGCGGAGGTTGGCTCATGAGGCGTCCTGCGATTGTGAGGCCGTTTTCCGACTCTCAGTACATTCACGTATCCGGGCGGAGTTCCTCTGGGCAGCGTCCACCGACTCCCTTGACACCTTCGAGGAGCGGTGGGCGCTGTCCGGGGTTCTCTGCTCGGTGACCCCGTCCGGTTCCCTCCATCTGACCCTCTGATTGAGGGAAAGAGCGAGAGCCGCCAGTCACAGCCGTTAGTTGCTGTGAATACCATCATTACTGTTTTCTAGGAGGGGTCCTATAATACATGGGTGTACCCCCCTCCCTCCCAACCACCCACCCCGCAGCCGTGCCCATCTTGTCGGGCACTCTCAGGAGAGGGAGGGTCGGTGACCCTGGGCGCGGCGCTAGGTAACTCGAGAGGGTGGAAGACCACGAGTGTCGAGGAAGCCCCCCCGCTCTAGGCCACCAGGTAACTCAGGAGGGTGGAAGACCACGAGTGTCGAGGAAGCCCCCCCGCTCTGGGCCTGGGCTAACCTGAACACCTCTCCCTCCTGAAAGCTGTTGTGTTATACCTTTTGATTGCGTTGTTTTGTTGCTAAGTTTTTTTTTATCCCTTTGTATTCTTTGTAACTGTTACAAATAAATTTCCTTTCTGTTTCAAAAAAAAAAAAAAAAAAAAAAAAAACCTTCCCTGTTACCTTACCCAGGGAAAAGGGACCTACTTAACCTGGGGCTAATATATCTGCCTTCTACTACTCTTCTGTAGCCATCTGGCCCGACCCTATCACACTACACTTTTGGAACCTCTGCTTTAGCTCATGTGGTTTTGTAGCTGGAGTAGGAGGGCTTTAGTCCTAGTTCTGCAGGGAGCATTGGCGAGATTTACATAGTATATGTGCATGTTGGGTGCAACCCATGGATTTGCAATAATGTCACTAGAATTTATTAAGGAATTTTTTTCTATTTCTGATACTTTATTGGCATGGAATACCTGACAAATAAAAAAAAACTTACCACAAAGCCATGCATTAGTAAAATATTTTCCTAAACATTTTCCTCCCCCTACTAAATAAAACCAAAAGAACTAATAATCCCATGTTTCCTGGGGTGGCCATATCATGTGAAATTCATTCCTCCATTATATCTCTAAGTAATTTTGTCCTTCCCTACTGAAAGCAAAGTAGTAATCTTTTATTTTGTAAAGGTATTTCTATAATTACCAAAGTTACTCCTACAATTTTTACCTTCCCTTTTAACTTCACAGCTGGGTCCAGCCAGTTGTTTGTGTGCATTTGCATTTCAAAAGGGTAGAATTTTTATTGCTGTATTTGTTTTTATTCTCTCATACTATGCCCTATATGCTTTTCCAAGGCTGGAAAGTGAAGTAATGTTAATACTTATTTTTGATGTATAAAACAGAACATGTCCATTACATGGTATCAAACAGTGAAAAAACCTACAAGAGATCTGATATAACCCAGTGAGATACACTCATCTCTTGCATTTCAGCTTTACAAAAGTGCTCATGCTTCTGAAGGCAGAGTAATTATTACTATTCATCAAATAACAGGATCATTTGTATTATTCTGTTTCTACAGCCAATTTATGCAATAGATCTAATTGGGAACAAAAACGACTTCATTCTCTTTCCCTCCCCACCAATAAAACTCAACATATGGTTATGCTGGAAGATGAAAATGGCAGCAGTCAAGTGCATCTTTGATCTATAGACCTTGGTAAAGCTGACGGGTGGGCTAAGCTCCCTTCTTCCAGGCTAAATGGAGGACACAATTAAATGCCCCCTTGGATAGCTGAGACAATAGAAGGCTGCCACCCACACTTAGCTGCATGGGTACACTAAGTAGATTTAAACTGTATGGGCTGTGGGGTTTCCCGGGGACTAGTTGCAAATGCAGGGGTGGGAGGATTGATTAGTTGCTGATGTGTGTGTGTGAGGCAGGAACCGAGGGGATTCAGTGGGGATTATGGCCTAGGGAGGAGCAGAGACACAGACTTTCTTTTTGGCACAGGACTCACAGGAAAGGCAGGCTTGAGACTGTGAGCAGGGAAACTGCCTGCTGTTGTTTGTTCCTACTGTGTTCAGGGAAACAGGACTTTATGTACATTCTCTATAAGTAAACAGGATAGTACCAAAGAAATACTTAGTTTGTATAATCCAGGGATTCTCAACCTTTTTCTTTCTCAGGTCCCCTGCCCCAAACATGCTATAAAAACTCCACGGCTACCTGTGCCACAATAGCTAGTTTTCTGCATATAAAAGTCAGGGCTGGTGTTAGAAGGTAAAAAGCAGGACAATTGCCTGGGGCCCCATGCCACAGGCCCGCCCCCAAAGCTACATTGCTCAGGCTTCAACTTCAGCCCCAGATGGCAGGGCTCAGTGCCCTGGGCTTCAGCTCCATGTGATGGGGCTTTGGCTTTCTGCCCTGAGCCCCAGCAAGCCTAATGCTGGCCCTGCTTGGCAGACCCCCTGAAACGTGCTCACAGACCCCCAGGGGGCTCCAGACCTCTGGTTGAGAACCACTGGCATAATCAATATCTCCTAATGGAAACAACCATTATTCAAGGCCTTGAATATTGACTAACTACTTGGGACAAAAAGAGACAACAGTTTTCTCCTTAATTTCAATGGACATTTTAGCAAACTAATTTCTTTATATTTGCATTTATGTTTTGATTATCATGAACCCATGTCATATGGATGATGTCACCTTTATTAAAATAGACCACCCATCAGTGTGTAATTGTAGATGCTATGAAGTGATACGCATGCTGTGTGACAGAGTCCATTGTTATATCTTTTGTCTTCCAGCTGTGTGGGTGCTATGGTCCAAAAGCTATCACATAGTCTAACTCTACAGTGAAGACCTCTTTGTGAGACTGTCTAGCAGAATCCTATGAAATAGAGGACAAGGATTTCTGATGGAGCTGAGTGAACCCTCTTGAACCAATCCTGTTCATGTTTGCCATACTTAATAGTAATGTCATAGGTTTCATGTGGAAGATTTGAATGTTGTGGTGTCATTGCATTGCAGCATGATCATGTTTTGTGTGCAGGGTCATCTTCTACTATCACCCAAAGGTAGGTGACCAGACAGCAAGTTTGAAAAATTGGGACTTTTTTTTCAAGATGAGTAGGTGGGTGGGTAGAGTTGCTAATATAAGACAGAGCCCCTAATATCAGGATGGTCCTGATAGTATTGGAACTTCTGGTCACCCTTCCCCAAGGGTAAGCTTATATCACACAAGCAGAAGTGGCTATCACTTGGGACAGCAAAACATTGCTTGTTTATATGGGTAATGGTGGTCATGGCAAGGTGGAAATATGAGATTTTGCCTCATATCTTTCCACTTCCCCGCCTCCTCCCCCCCCGCAACATCTGAAGCAACTTTAGACATCAGAAAGGATCCTGCTCATAGGTGCCGAGTTTCTAATCTGCCAGGGGCTGCTCCCTCTGGCTCTGCCCAGGTCCCGCCCTGACTCCATCCCTTTCCCCAATGCCCCACGCCCACCCTGCTTCTTCCCACCCCCGCTCTGCCCCGCCCTGCCTCTTCCCTGCCCAGCTCTGCCCCCTCCCCTGAGCGTGCTGCATCCTTGCTCATCCCCATCCCCCCAGTGCCTCCTCACACTGCAAAACAGCTGATCCGCAGCAGGCAGTAGGCATTGATCAGTGGGACCCGCCGAAGTGAAGGAGGCACTTGGGGGAGGGGGAGGCATTGATGGGGGGGGCTGCTGGTAGGGGCTGAGACCCACCATTTTTTCCCATGGGTGCTCCATCCCAGGAACACCCATGTAGTCGGCAACTATTACCCTGTTGTGACGGGATCCCTGGGGTGAAGCCTGGGACTGTGGGACCACTGTGCCCCTTAACTCTCCAGCCTGAGCTGTCTCTCACAATGCTTTGCTAGTGACAGGCAGCAAGTGCCTCCAGGTGCTGTTATCACTCAGCACAACCGCATGTGGAGCCCCACACCCAGCTATATTTCATGAATGCTACCAGAGCCGCTCATGAATCACACAGAGAAAGGCACCAGCTAATTCCTCCCAGATCCCAGCCTTGTACCTCAGAATATACCGTCCTGCACTGCTCAAGTTGAGCAGTGCAAATTTATTAATTGGTTCACCAATTCATTGATGGAAAGTGGATATTTTTACCAGCCTTTGTAAAACTGAGCAAACACCCTTACTAAACACTTCAGGCAAACTCACTGGTAAAGATGAACAGTTAAAGTTATTGACTACAAAAGATAGATTTTATGTGATTATAAGTGATAGGCAAAAAGTCAGAGTTAGTTACCAAGAAAAAGAAAATGTAAGCATGCAGTCTAAACTCTCAACCCTATTAGGCTGGGTAACATCTAGTTTAACCAGTTTTTCTCACCCCACTGGATATTGCAGTCCTTAATATATAGGTGTGTCCCTAAACCTGGGCCAGTCTCCTCTGTTGGAGTCTTCAGTCTTCTGAGTGTCCTTGTTGCTTGCAGCATAGGTGGGGGAAGGAGACAGGCAAAGCATGTAGCCACTGTTTTCAGTTTTATATCCTTACTCCCATGTGCTTGGAGAACACAAGTCCATGCATGTCTGGTGGGAATTGCTGAGGCCCAAGGTGAAGCAATACCACCAGTGTGTCTCTTGTGAGTGAGTCATTGAATTGTAACTCCTCTGCTGGACAATGGCTGGTGATGTCTGTTTAGCACCCACCTGGGTGTTGCTTACCTGCCTTGTCATTGTCTCTGGAGAGCTAGTATCTGGATGCTTCCCAAACCCCCAGCATATTTTAGTGAAAACTATACAAAACAATTCTCATAACTTCATATGCACTAATGATACACATATTTAGATGGAATAGTGGGTTTCAGCTGATCATAACCTTTCCTATGATATCTTATATGGAATGCTTTATATGCAATAATACAATTATATACAGATGATTAATATGGGGGTCACAGGTTGCTCCCCTGGGTGTAGAGTGTCATACCTGCTATCTAGGACTCTGTTTCCTAGGGTCTGCACTCAATGACAGTTATTCATAATCTGTGGGGGGAGAACAGGTCCCCTAGAGCAGTGGTTTTCAAACTTTTTTTCTGGTGAACCAGTTGAAGAAAATTGTTAATGCCTGCGACGAACAGAGCTGGGGCAGAGGGGCTTGGGGTGTGGGAGGGACTCAGGGCTGGGGCAGAGGGTTGGGGTGTGGGGGTGAGGGCTGTGGGGTGGGGCCAGGAATGCAGGATTCAGGGTGTGGGAGGGGGCTCTGGGCTGGAGCAGGGGGTTGGGGCTCGGGTCTGGGGATGCGGTCTCTGGGGTGGGGCCGGGGATGAGGGGTTTGGGGTGCAGGAAGGGGCTCCAGGTTTGGGGAGGGGCTTAGGGCTGGGGCAGGGGATTGGGGCGCAGGGTTGGGGCATGGGCTTACTTTGGGCGACTCCCGGTCAGTAGCACAGCGGGGGTGCAGAGGCAGGATTCCTGCCTGTCCTGGCACTGCGGACTGTACTGTGTCCCACAAGCAGCCAGCAGCAGGTCCAGCTCCTAGGCGGAGGCATGTAAGTGGCTCCGCGTGGCTCTCCCTTCAGGCACCACCACCCCCCCAGCTCCCATTGGCTGGAGTGCAGAGCTGGTGCTTGGGGTGGGGGTAGCGCGCGGAGCCCCATGGCCTAGGAGCCAGACCTGATGCTAGCTGCTTCTGGGGCGCAGCACAGTGTAGGGACTGGTAGGGACTAGCCTGCCTTCGCTGGGCAGCATCGCCGATGAGACATTTAATGGCTAAGACACAGTGCCTTACATTCCACAATCCAGTTCTGGGTCGCGTCCCATGGTTTGAAAACCACTGCCCTAGAGGCTAGGTGGCAGCTGATGGCCAGCTAAGTAGTGAAGCAAACAGAAAAGTGTAACTCTGTGCTCCCTTTCCTGAGTGATATCTACTAGTCTGAGGGGGCAAGATCCAAATGGTGTGATATTTACATTCTGCTTTGGGGACTCCAAACATTTTAGCTAAGCTCCAGCACAGTCCAATTCACAAATGAAGGGAAAAGCTGTTGGAGCATACAATGGTTATGGAGTGTTTTTTCTCTTTGATTCTTATACAATCCCTTGACTTTAAGGCAGGCTTCACTCTGGTGCCCTGCACATGGGAAACCTGTTTATCTGTGTTGTTTAATTATATGTTTTCCATTTATTTTCTCTAATCCTCCAAGTGCAATTGCATTATTCTGCTTCATTACATAATGTCCAGCCATATGGAAAAGTAACAGACACACCTTTTGCAGTCTTCTCCATCAGTCGGGACTGATTTCACAGATGTTATCTTGGAGCCTGCATAATTTCCGACATCAAGGTTTTCTTGGTGCTTTGCGCTCAGTGGTACTTGTGTGGTATGGAGTTAGGTACGCAAGGATTGCCAGCTGGCCAGAATGTCTGATAAAGAACAAAAAAAACCCAAACCATTCCATGCATCACAGCAAAGAGATCTATTCCTGGAACACCAGCTGGATTGCTGTAGTCAGCTATTAAACCAGTGCAGTAAAATGAAACCCTAATTCATTATGTAGGTTACACAGCATCTATCTCCTTGCACAGGCACTTAGTTTACTCTGCTTAATTATAGATAGATGGTCTGTTGGTAGGATGAAGATACACACAGGTCTTAGTGGTTATTGCTATTTCTAAATACATGTGTTCCAGACAATGACCCAGGGAAAAATTTTCAATAGATACAGTCTATTGTTGTCCCTCTGCTAAACTGTAGGATATGTCAGGGCCTTGCAAATCAGCTTCCCATTGGAGGAGAAATTAGTGATGTATACTTTTAGCATAACTTGTTTTATTTAAACATATACATCAGAGTTGGGCGGTCACAAATGGTATTCAGGGAAACCTCTCTTCCAGGAATCTCAGCACAAGCATCAAAGCCCCACTCCCAGCTCTGTATCAAGAGCTGACTCATCCGAATCGCCCCTCCCCCAACAATACAGCATTTCTTCCAAGATAAAAACTTGTTAGCACACTAAGAAAATAAGCTTATAAGGCAATGTGTAACAGTTTCATCTTCCAACAATATATTTCACCTGGAAGCTGAGCTCTGTAATAACTCAAGACAGCACTTTTAGTTGTGATTTTAATTAGCATGGATGTGATTTATGAGTATAAACCAAAACTTTCATCTATAAACAATGCAGGAATAGAACTTAGTGGAGTGCCACATTAAGCAATCAGTAGTCTAGTGCCAAGCTGACATATCGGAGGCAATTTTTTCATTATCTTTTTTTACTGATGACATAAGGAGCAGAAATACACCAAAGACTGAACTAGGCCCTACTGTCACACAAAGAACAAGCAAGACAAATGACTGCTATAGTTAGATGCACCCATTTCATCTTGAAAGGTAATATTGCAAGGGTTATCTTAGCAATCACTACTAACCAGTATCAGCATAAGCTCACATATATCAATGAATTGTCCCATTATCTTTCTCTTTCATTACTACACAATGAGGACTGAGGGACACTGCTATTTCAACAGTCTGAAGAAAGTGTGCCTTCAGAAAATGGAGCAATGGCAACTGGATAGAGAGAAAGAAGAGATCATCAGACCTGTGATTTTCAGGTCTAGCTGAGCCCCGGCAGGGGTAGGACCAAAATGGTTGGTTGAGTATAATTAAATAAAAACAAAGTGTGAAGACAACAAACCATATCCCATTCCCAAGCAGAATTATATGAACTAATAAAGTTCAACTAAAGATGCAAGTATATGAATCAGTCAGGAATTAGCCTGGATGGGGGTTCACTTAAATATATGGTTCATTTCTGAGGAAGCTACATGGACTGAGACAGCTTTCAGGCACTGATGCTTAAATTCTCACAAACCATATGAGTACCCATGAAATGAAAATATCTACCTGAAAATTCGATGTAATTATATGAAAAGCAGTGAGAAGGTAATCAAAAGTATTTAATAAATCAAAAAATATAGACTGTCCAACAACAATTGTAAATACATGGATTAGTTAGGAATTACACAGGAATAAATGGTTTCAGAGTAGCAGCCATGTTCGTCTGTATCCGCAAAAAGAAAAGGAGTACTTTTGGCACCTTAAGACTAACAAATTTATTTGAGCATAAGCTTTCGTGAGCTACAGCTCACTTCATCGGATGCATTCAGTGGAAAATACAGTGGGGAGATTTATATACACAGAGAACAGGAGACAATGGGTGTTACCATACACACTGTAACGAGAGTGATCAGGTAAGGTGAGCTATTACCAGCAGGAGAGCGGGGGGAAAAATCCTTTTGTAGTGAAAATCAAGGTGGGCCATTTCCAGCAGTTGACAAGAACGTCTGAGGAACGGGGCTGGGGGGGGGATGTTCACTTCAAAATACAAAAATTATGCAGTCAAACTTCTGACAGATATATATATTTTCTATGAAATCCTCCAAAAAGTATAACTTCATAAGTAGTACAGGGTGGGTATTGTGTAGTTAATGCACCAGGATTCTAAAACATATATGTATGATGTATGAGACTAGATCAGTGGTTATAAGTAATTCAGACATTAAATTAAGTAGAGCTGGTCAAAAATTATTTTTTCAATGACCAGAAATGCTGAAGTTTTTCCATTTTGTAAGGTTTAAAATGAACTGATTTTCCATTTTTCACAAAATTTTGTTACTTAGAATTTTTTTTATTGATTTTTTAAAACCAAAGTTGTTTTAAAAATAAAGGTTTCCACTTCCTAAAAATGTTTTGGTAAATGAACAGTGTAGATAACCTTTTTGATGAAAAAAATTTCAATAAATGAACACTTGCAGAAAAATGAACAGTGTTTCAAGAAAAAATTCATTTTGAAGAAAAGGTCATTTTTCAATGAATAAACGTTTTCATTCAAAAAATATCTTGAGCAGCTCTGAAGTTAAACTTCTCGATTATACAACTGGATGGTAAGTGGATGCAGAAAAATTAAAACTGTGCTGTACTTACATTGTAATTAATGTATCTGTATTATGAAGTATGTCCCCTAGTTCTTTGTTAACGTGCCCAAAGGTGTCAAAGTCAGGACGTTTGTACATGAACCTGATCCTGCCATGTGTTGAGCTCCAATAGAGTTGAAAATGTCCAACACCTGGCAGGACTGAGGCTTACAGAAATTGTAAAAGCTAAAGATTACCAGTCTGGTGTTGAGATTTTGCATATCTGACATTATTTTGTAGTTTTGGTGAAACTACAGTAATTAAAGCTAAGGATGGATGAATGTTGATCTAAGCTTTACCACTTGAAACCAGCAGACAATGGCAAAGATCCAAAGAACTGTGAATCATGGGGATTTACTCATTGTATTCTTGTGTGTTCCCCCCAAAGAGTGACACCTATACTAACAAGCACTCTGGAACTAGTCATCACTTACAATGAGGCTAAAATATGTAACAAGTTGCAGAGTTCACTTACCCCACTAAGCCTTCTCAGCTAGGGTGGCAGAAAGGAATTTGTGTTTTATTACAAAATTCTGATTTATTAGCTTTCTAAATGAAGCTATTCATCTGCTACAGCTGCCTACCATATATATAAAAAGCATTATTTATATCTATTAACCTGGAGGCCCTGCCAGTCTTAAGAGTGTGCATTGTAGTGATGGCATTTATCCCTGAAGAAGGCTTCCATCCCACTGGAGTAGTCTGTGTTAAGCATAGGTTAACAAGGTTTCCATTCTTCCTGATGAAAATTTCTTTGGTGCTGTTTTGCTCGAGCTAACTCATTAAGAGTCCTAATGATAGGCAATTTAGGCCCTTGAGAGATATGCTTTTCAAGGGATGCTATTTTTTAAATAGCTTCAGTTGAGTTGCAGTGCTTTTCTTCCACCCCACAATGATAGCAGTCATTAAATAGGTTTTACCATTGACCTTCCACTCAAACAGCCTCAGCTTCATTGGTGTTTACAAAGAGTTGAATGAATGTTTTCAAATATCCTTGGAAATTTAGGTTTTGCAAAAAAGTAAACAGTTAAATATCTGTGGCTCATACAATTCTCTTTTTCTAGTACCCATTATTCCTATATTAGTCTTATGCTGAGTTGTAAGGTTATTATATATATGTGTGTGTGTGTGTGAATATATGTATGAAAATAGCACATATGCATGAAGAATCCAGTGCTTGAAACAGAAAACCTATTGTGCATGTACTAGATTAAGTTTGGTAGCAGTTAATGCAAAATACATGCTAACTAGAGATGCTCCTGAACCAAAACTCTAACTGAACTAACATGGTATCCTGAACACAGCAGGTCATATTGCCCAATGAGAGAGGCACTTCTTTCAATGGGACTCCGGCTGGCTCTAGACAAGGTGGTCTTCTTATAGGTAGCAGTCTTTAAGCAGGAAAAGGGGATCTTCTGGAATCTTGATGGGACTCTCAAGTGTAATAAATCCCACACCAAATTAAAATATGCATGGAGTCTCTACTTGGGGATACAGTCTGCACACCATGAGCACAGGCTAAAGTCTCCTCAGGAAACTTTACAGGAAAACCTCTAGCTAGTAATCCACTAACACTAATGTGAGCAATGCTTACGCTCGAAAGAGCTAACACATGCATACTCCTGGAGGAATTCTGTGCCAAAAAATTAAAAATTTTGCATACAATATTTTACAATTCTGAAAAATTCTGTATATTTTATTTGTCAAAATAACAAAATATAATCACACCAGTTTCAATTAATTTTGTAATTTATTTCAAATAACTGTCAGCAAGTATGTCTAACAATACAGACAAGAAAAAAGATTCAGGAAATGTTTTTTGACAAATAGGTTCCTTACTAGGCATACTAATACAGAACTTTGAATAATAATTCATTTAAACTACAATACAGAAACCTATTCCCCACCTCCCTGAGAAGCAGTGCAAAGGCTTGGGGAGTCAGGGGAAACAAAGAAGCTGAGGGAGAGGGAAGTAATTGCTGGAAAGGATCCTGGGAGTGAACCCGGAAGGCTGTGGGGTGTGGGTAGGAGAAGTATGGAAAAGGTTTTTTGGGGCGGAAGGGGAGGGATTGTCAGGGAGTTGGGGAACATGCAAATCCTGGCTGACCCCTAGCCTCTCCCATTCAGTCAGGCACATCTGCCCAATCCCTGTGTGTCCCTTCCCTACCACTCCCCATTCAAACAGGCATAGCGCCACATGTCCCTATGTGTCCCTATACCCTCACTCAGCCAGGCATAGCTGCTCCTGTCCCCATGCAACCCCGAACCCCCACTCAACCACCCCTACTCTCCCCATCCCCATGTGTCCCTGCACCACTCTCCCCTATGTCCCCGTGGCCTTGTACCCCCCACTCCCTGGCTCAGTGTTGTCACCCCACTAGCTCCTGTGCCCCAGGCTGTTCCCCTGACTAGTCCTTCTGAACCCCAGTTTGTGACCACTCCAGCAGCCCCAGGTGCCCCACTTGGTCCATCTCCCATCTGTATCCTGTGGACAGGGCACTGTGAGGAAGGCAGCCTTTCCCCCTCCTTCTCCATGGCTGGCTGCTCTGACCCGTGAGCCACCTGCCCTCTCTTCTCGCACCTCATTAGCCCTGTTGGGAAAAAGGTGTAATTGCAGCATGACCCTTCTCAGGGCTTCCCTTCACCTCCCTGTCAGAATCTGCACAGGGAAAAAAAGCGGGGACACATTAATTCTGTGCTTGTGCAGTTCCGCAGAAGTAACATGCAAGAAGTGGATAGTAACACAGAAGTCACCTTGACAAGGGGAAGAAATGGAAAGGAGGCATTCGTGTAGGATTTGTTTAGCCTTTTTTCTATAAATAGTCCTATAATATAAAATCTACAAATATAACTTCTGACCTTCCCCCCTGCCCCCAAATACCCAGGTGAGGGAAAATCAGATTTGTCATTTTTTGGTTAACTCCCAGTGTTCATTCTGGGTTAGCTAAGGTTATTAAATACTTTAAAACTTCATACTTAAGTAAACAAATGTTACTTGGCTTGTGGACAGTGGGACCCATTGCTACAGGTGAGACACTCCAGTAATAGGGTAAGAGAGGGTGCACAAGGCAGCGATAGTGTGGTAGTCACTCAGGTTCCACACAATGTCTGTGGGAGAGGTAAGATTCTGGCACCATTCAGTGAATGGCAAAACTCCCATTGAGTTCAGTGGAGACAGGATTTCTCCATCGAGTCTACTGTAGAATACTGTCAAATATTACCCAAATTCACTCACAGTTTCCAGCCTCCTGGGTACTTCTGAGTCAGACTGGATCAGGCAGTCCCTCTGTCTTGCTAAGGGTGCCTCCTCTCTTGGTCTCTAGAGTGTCTCTCCAACGCAAGGCCTAACAGGCAGTATACAGGCCCTTTGCTCCCTGATGTCAGTGTAACCCACTCCTGAGGTGTGGTTGAAGCCTTCTCTGTAGAATTCATGCAGGGTTCATGCACTTGGCAACATTCAGGGTGCACCTGGAATGTTGTGTAGGAGCAGTGCACACACGGCTCCTCTCAAGGGCATGAACCTTGGAATCTCGCCCAGATGACATGAACTGTGGGAAGCCTCCCAGGACTGGGCTCAAGGCCCGAGAGCAAGGAATGAGGTAGATAGATATTGGTAAATAAGAATATTAAACAAAGCCAGTGTATTCCTTTTATTTGTTGGAGTATGTAATGCGTGGGGGGAGAGAAAGAATAAAAGAGAGGGTGGAAAGCTGACAGGAGACCAGCCCGTCGGCAGACCAGCCTGCTTGCTTGCTTAAAGCCTTGTTCTGTCTTGTATTTGAACTGCAACACTTCTCCCTTTTTAGAGGTATAGGTCCTAGGTTCATCTATAAAAAGATACCTGGTGCCTCCTCCAAGGGGAACCCCTCCTAGAGCAAGAAACACAGAGGATGTGTCCCTTGGGGAAAATATCCAACACACAATCATATGCAGAGGAGTGTCAGAGTCCACAAAAATAAAATAGGTATCACAATTCCCAGAGTAATAAAACAGTAACTGGGGTTTCTTAGGTATGGGGAACTCAGGACATGGGGATAATGGGAAAAGGGAATAGGATAATAAAAGACAAAATTAACAACACATAAACTCTACCCATCCCAACTTTTACAGCCAAAACATACCACTCTGCTTCTCTCAGCATCTGCCCAGGCAAATAGTGAGTTTAGCCTCCGTCTTTGATGAGTACTGCAGTACTGAACTCAATGGCCAGCTTAAAGCACAATATTAAAATAAACAAACAAGGATATTCTTACAAAGTATCCATACCAAGGATGGTAAGAGCATCCTTGCAGCTTTTGGAAGGAGCAGCAGGTCTAGAACCTGCATTTACAGAGTCCCTGGGTGACAACTGCCTCCATGCCACCACTTAACAGTGCTGGCAGCAGAATCACTCAGCAAGCCATGAGCCTCAGAGAGCCCACACACATGACAGGATGTGCCACCCATGGAGAGCCTGACTGACAGGACATTCCTGATTAGTCCAGACATCCTACTTAAACCTGGGGAGGCTACGGGAAGTTTGTCTGTGTAAGTAGGTGAAACCCCAGCTAGCTGGTGCTTCTGGGTATTGCTCATGATCCGTAGTTCCTGATCTTGGCTTTACCTCCTGGGTCTGATACTCAGTTTCTGATTTGGCCTTGTTTTTGACTTCTGATTCCTGACCATGGATAGACAAATGACTCTGATTCCTGATGCTCCTGGCTCTAGTCACTAGTGGTTGCTCATGACCTGGCCCCAATAGCTCTCTGGTCTGAATGTGCAGTTAGAATGGCTCTTGGTAGCCTGACGGTAACTCTCCACAACCTCCTGGGTGTCTGGTCTCTGCTGAGATGACACTGCTCCATGTCCCAGAAATCACAAAAGGATTGTGTCTTCCCTTGGTAGGTATATGGAGGGTAGAAGAGTCCTTTCTGGGTGTGATGCTTCTTTCTCTGCGTCCGCTGCACACCAACAGCAGCCAAACGCAAAGCAAAACCAAATCCTTTGTCTTGGAGTTGTGGCTTATGACTAGTCCTAGTAATGTTGCTAGCCAGTTCTATCTCCGCCCTGGAGTCTAGGCAATCTGAGAGTCCCAAGGCTCTGCCACCATTACTGCTGTACTGCAGGGGTGAGTCCCCTAGAGGCTCAGTGTGGTATTTCAGGGTGACCTCCACCAAAGGGGTTACGTCAGTGTGAGGCACTGGATCTTGCAGTGGATAAGATGAACCTTCTGAGCTCCTGCTCTGATTCTCCAAAATGTCAGGGCAGTTTTTTTCCTCAGCTTTTTACTCTTTTCCCTGGGGAAATTTCCTATCTTCTGTTTTGTTCAAGAGGGCCCTAGTGACCTTTCCCAGCCTTTATTGGCTACTTTCTGAAGAGGTAAGCATTTGTGTTAATGGTAGTTGGAGCCAAAAATCAGTGCTCCAATCAGAAAGGTTTAGGGAAATTTTAATCCTGGAATCACTGTTCCAAGTGAGACTGTATTTTACCAGTACACAAGCCCTTGGGCTCTGCAGGAAAACATGGGCACAATGGCAAGGCTTGAAACAAATGCTAACGCTGTGGGGTTAACACAAGTTTGACATCATAGCATGCAATCTGCATATTGCCTCTTTGAGGGATTTGCAGCATCACAGAGGGACAATATTGCCATCATTTTCCAAGCATGTCCATTAATTTTAGGTGCCTCAGTATCTGGGTGACCAACTTGATTGCTTAAAGCTGGGAAGACAAGAGGTACCTAAAATCAGTGCCCATTTTTCGAAAATTTGAGCCCGTCTGTGCAGCAAAACTTGTATCAAGAACTGCATTTAGATCCAAACCCTCACAAAACTTAGATTTGGTTGTACCCTCCCAGATTTTGAAGTGTTCATCTTCAACATTTTAGTGTCCCCTATTAAAGAGCTAGTAGTCAGTCTCAAATTTGGATTAAATCCAGCTCCTCAAAGTCAGATGCAGGTTTGGGGTTTCCTGGAATGTCTTTAGCTAATACTCTGCACTAAGTGTTGCTAAAACGTTTGTTAGGTCTCAGTCCATCTCTGTTTTAAAATCAACAAGCAAAACCCATGAAGCACTGGTGATAAAGATTCTCTCTATTTTTTTTATAGAATAAGGAGAAAAACAAATACAAACGGTCCCAGGATTGCTATGCCCTGGAGCAATTGGTGGGGATACTACCCAGATAAACTAGATGTAGGTTGAATTTTTGAGGCTATCTTTTTTTTTTATCCAAGAGTTGCAGCTCAAAAAACCAGTGGTGCTTGGAATAATTTAACTGCCTTAGTCTACCAGTATCGGTTAATGTTATTTCTGGATGTGCTCCCTTCAGGAAACAATTTTTCCTGCTTTATTATTATTTTATTTGCAATTGATGTCCACAGAAAAGCTATGTAAACAGTTTGTGAATGTGTCCCTCTCTATATATCAAAGTAACCTTAGGCACTACCCCAAACAGCATCAGTGGCTTATGGCTAGGGCTAGAAGAATAATTTTTACCGGTAAATATTGGTAAACTGGTGAAAAAATATTTCCATCAATAATAATAAAAATTTCCAGATAGGCAAAATAAGAAGAATGCTGCTTGAGAACTTAGAGTTTGATTTAAGGATATCTACTTTGTATATTTTGACATGTGATGTTGACAATTTGTGTTTTTAACAATTATAAAACGTTAACTTTTTGAATCTCAATGTCTACTGGCAATAAATATCGGTCTGATCCCACCCTGTAATTTTTCACCAGTGTGAAAATGTAAGTTGATCAAAAATAGAAAAAAAAATCATAATTTTGTGCACTGAATATTTAAATTTCTTCATATTAAAAAAACTTAAAAATAAACATCAATATTATCTGTCAATTTCTTAAAAATCAAATTCTTCTAAGCCTACTTATAGAAACTACAATAGGTTATTTTATAGTGTCTAGAGTCTCACTGTGGGCAAATTGAAGGTGAATGAATTTTATGACATCATTTAAACCAAATACATTATTTCACAACTTGTCTTGTGATGTAGATTAAAAGAGTCAGCGACCTTCACAAAGAATCCTTATAAACTGTTACTTCCTATTTTTGTACTAGTCCCCATGCTATTAGGCAATAAAAAAAGGAAAAACTTTGCAATGTGGTTATTGTCTCTATTAGCAATACAAGGTAATTGGCCATCAGAGATTTTTCATCAGCCTTTCCTTATATTTTAGGCAGAGCTCTCCTGAAGAGAAATATATGGTTAGAAACCAGCACGAAAATGCTGTAGGGTCCTGTTGATGGACGTTGCTAGGAAGACATATCTGGGGAAAAGCATTCAAGATTTTACATTGTCTGACCTATTTACTGTGCACTTCTGCTATTATTTGAATTAAATTGTTGCAATTATTCAGAGTAAACAAATTCATTAGTCATGTTCCGTAAATAAAATCATGCTAGGCTTATTTTCTAATCACTCATTGCGGTTTCTAGATTTGCAGTATGGAGATGAATTCATTAAATATCAGTGCCCTGTATTTATCAGGCTATACTTATCGACACGTCATTTAAGCATTGTATCACACATAAAATTAAATCAGCCACTATCACAAGCCGAGAAAGGAATTCAGAATTGGAAATATGCTAAACAGTTCAGTAGAAGTGAGGTGGCTGTGAATATCCCTTGATTAGAGATGGGTGGGAGTTAAAATACTTAATCTACTGACACTTTAATAGTGGGGCTTAAGGACACTTTAATAGTGGGGTTGGGAGAGAAACTAGGAGTCAAATTGTCTGTGCCCAGCATTGAATAATCTGTACCCTGTCCAAATGAGGGTTATTGAGGAGTCATTGTGGAGAAACTAAATGAATTCTTTGCTTCAGTCTTCATGGCTGAGGATGCTAGGGAGATTCCTAAACCTGAGCTGTCTTTTGCAGGTGACAAATCTGAGGAATTGTCACAGATTGAAGTGTCACTTGAGGAGATTTTGGAATTAATTGAGAAACTTAACAGTAACAAGTCACCGGGACCAGATGGCATTCACCCAAGAGTTCTGAAAGAACTCAAATGTGAAATTGCAGAACTATTAACTATGGTTTGTAACCTGTCCTTTAAATCAGCTACTGTACCCATTGACTGGAAGATAGATAATGTAATGCCAGTATTTAAGAAGGGCTCTAGAGGTGATCCTGGCAATTACAGACCAGAAGGTCTAACATCAGTACCGGGAAAATTAGTTGAAACAAAAGTAAAGAATAAAATTCTCAGACACATAGAAGAACATAAATTGTTGCGCAAAAGTCAACATGGTTTCTGTAAAGAGAGATCATGTCTTACTAATCTATTAGAGTTCTTTGACGGGGTCAACAAACATGTGGACAAGGGGGATCCAGTGGACATAGTGTACTTAGATTTCCAGAAAGCCTTTGGCAAGGTCCCTAACCAAGGCTCTTATGCAAATTAAGTTGTCATGGGATAAGAGGGAAGATCCTTTCATGGATTGAGACCTGGTTAAAAGACAGGGAACAAAGGGTAGGAATAAATAGTAAATTTTCAGACTGGAGAGGGGTAACTAGTGGTGTTCCCCAAGGGTCAGTCCTAGGACCAATCCTATTCAACTTATTCATAAATGATCTGGAGAAAGGGGTAAACAGTGAGGTGGCAAAGTAAAGCACATTGGAAAAAATAACCCCGACTATACATACAATATGATGGGGAGCTAATTTAGCTACAACTAGTCAGGAGAAAGATCTTGGAGTCATCGTGCATAGTTCTCTGAAGACACCCATGCAGTGTGGAGCGGCAGTCAAAAAAGCAAACAGGATGTTAAGAATCATTAAAAAAGGGATAGAGAATAAGACGGAGAATATCTTATTGCCCTTGTATAAATCCATGGTACACCCACATCTTGAATACTGCGTACAGATGTGGTCCACTCATCTCAAAAAAGATATATTGGCATTAGAAAAGGTTCAGAAAAGGGCAACTAAAATGATTAGGGGGTTGGAAAGGGTCCCATATGAGGAGAGATTAAAGAGTCTAGGACTTTTCAACTTGGAAAAGAGGAGACTAAGGGGAGATATGATAGAGGTCTATAAAATCATGAGTGGTGTGGAGAAAGTGAATAAGGAAAAGTTATTTACTTGTTCCCATAATATAAGAACTAGGGGCCACCGAATGAAATTAATGGGTAGCAGGTTTAAAACAAATAAAAGGAAGTTCTTCACTCAGTGCACAGTCAATCTGTGGAACTCCTTGCCTGAGGAGGTTATGAAGGCTAAGACTATAACAGGGTTTAAAAGAGAACTGGATAAATTCATGGAGGATAAGTCCATTAATGGCTATTAGCAAGGATGGGTAAAGAATGGTGTCCCTAGCCTCTGTTTGTCAGAGGGTGGAGATGGATGGCAGGAGAGAGATCACTTGATCATTACCTGTTAGGTTCACTCCCTCTGGGGCACCTGGCATTGGCCACCGTCAGTAGGCAGGATACTGGGCTGGATGGACCTTTGGTCTGACCCAATATGGACATTCTTATCTTCTTATGGGGTATCTGTTTAACTGAAAAAACAACAAGGAGTCCGGTGACACCTTAAAGACAAACAGATTTATTTGGGCATAAGCTTTTCAAAAGCTTATGCCTGAATAAATCTGTTAGTCTTTAAAGTGCCACTGGACTCCTTGTTGTTTTTGTGGATACAGACTAACACGGCTACCCCCTGATATTTAACTGAAAGTACCTTCAACACCAAAAGAGAAGAAATTCTGTTTTCCTTAACAGAATTACTGGAGCTAATCATCTCATCTGATTCATTGATTACATGAAGCAAGAGAGGGTTGGTGGTTGTTTCTTTGTAAAAATGCTCATGTGGAGAACAGTTGGTACAACTGTATACTTCAACCCTGACAGAATTCATCCCATTGTTTTATAGCTATAGCTGATAATGTTAACTTTGTTCATTAAGAGCTGTCCCGTGTGAATTGTTTTTGTAGAGTGTAAGGAACCTGTCCATCGTGGTCTTCATATCCAACTCAGCCAATTCTTAAGCTAAAGCCACTGTGGTGACCATCGCATAGTCATTTGTTTCTACTGATTTATAATTTCATAGCAACCCAGTGTTCATCATCTTTATGGTAGAAAAACCTGTCTGACTACTGAGATGATCTGCACTGATACTATAGAGCGTCATGTGGAACTTGTGCACCAAAGTTCCTGTGGTCAAAGCCAGCCTTTTAGATAAAACAAATGCAGAGGGTCCCAGTGAAAACTGCTTCAGAATACAATATTTCCCTGCACGTGGGGATGGACTGGCCATTCTATGTCAGTAAGTTTACATGATCTTCCGAGAGGACATTCATACACTTTACCCTCTATAGAGTCTGTTTGTGCTGTTCTCTTCTTTCTTTACAAGTCCTCAATCCCAAAGTGCCCTTTTGGGGGACCTTCTGTTCCCAGAACTCCCTTGGTTCACTGGTCAGGGTTACACTTAGAAGCAGCTTCCATGTTCTTGTGACAGTACCACTGAAAGGGACATTGCTATATTGACTGAGAGTCCACATAAAGAAGTACTTTAATTGTGATGAGCATTTAATTGATGTGTTTAGACCCAAAGAATATCTTCTGTACTCCAGAGGAATTGGGAAAAACCACTTGCCACAGCATTTTCTCACTGCC
Source organism: Lepidochelys olivacea (assembly GCF_965140295.1). Lineage (NCBI taxonomy): Eukaryota > Metazoa > Chordata > Testudines > Cheloniidae > Lepidochelys > Lepidochelys olivacea. The sequence goes on along the minus strand of NC_140411.1, from coordinate 133,559,976 downwards.
TGACTGAAAACTGCTCTGCTGATTACAGAAAAGTGATATTAAACGATCCAGAGAATGACAGTGTAGATGGGAAAGGATGCAGGAGGTTTGTGATTACTGAACCTAAGGTTCAGTTTATACAGGCTAATTTTATATTATGGAGGAAATCTTTTGTGTGGCTTGGATTTGATCCCTGTACTTTATTTTAACCACTTCACAGTTGCAATTTATTTTATGTCGGCATAGTTAGTCAGTCTAATGGTATAGGGTGAACTAATGTATCTGAAAGTTGTAAAAGGTTCAGCCAGGTCCATGGAGTGGAAACCACCTGGAAATTCCTTACTAGGATATCTTTGGCATGGGGAAGTGAGAAATAATGAGGAGGACAGGTCACTGTTTCAGAGTGATCTGAATCACTTGATAAACTGGGCACAAGCAAACAATATGCATTTTAATATGGCTAAATGTAAATATATACAACTAGGAACAAAGAATCTAAGCCATACTTAGAGGATGGGGCTCTATCCTGGGAAGCAGTGACTGAAAAAAAAATTGGGGGTCATGGTGAATAATCAAATGAACATGAGTTTCCAGTGTGATGCTGTGGCCAAAAGAGCTAATGTGATTCTGAGATGCATAAACAGGGGAATCTCAGGTAGGAGTAGAGAAGTTATTTTACCTTTGTATTTGGCACAAGTGTGACCTCTGCTGACAATACTGAGTCCATTTCTGCAGTTCAGCTGATAGATTGGAGGCGGTTTAGAGAAGAGCAACGAGAATGATTAAAGTATTAGAAATTTTGCCTTATAGTAATTGTCTCAAGGAGTTTAATCTATTTAGCGTAACAAAGAGAAGGTTAAGGGGTAACTTGATGACAGTCTATAAATACCTATATGGGGTACAAATATTTAATAATGGACTCTTCAATCTAGCAGAGAAAAGCATGATCGAATGGCTGGTATTTGAAACTAGACATGGGCTCCTCTGTCTAGCAGAGGAAGGCATGATCCAATGGCTGGTATTTGAAGTTAGATAAATTAAGACTGGAAATAAGATGTAAATTTTTAATGTTGAGGTTAATTAACCTTTGAAACAATTTACCAAGGGTCATGGTCTATCACTGACAATTTTTTAAAATCAAGATTAGATTTCCTCCCCAAAATATATGTTCCAGGAATTATTTTGGGGAAGTTCTATGGCCTGTGTTATACAGGAGGTCAGAGGAGAGAATCATAATGGTCCCCTCTGTCCTTAGTATCTATGAATCTATGACGTCTCTGCTCTGATTTAATGACAGGTTATTAGGACACATGCAAGAATCACTGGGTGAAATTCTCTTTTCTGTGAAAGGCAGGAGGTCAGACCAGATGATCACCATAGTCTCTTTTGGCCTTAAAAAGCTATGAATCTATAAAATATACAGGACACATGCTTGTGCAATGTGGGATTTTAAAATATGTATCATTTGGGATGATGGGTACAACTCAGTCTTTCCTTTGGCCCTTGTGAATAATGTTACCATCCCAGAACTCATGCTGATAAAGCCTTTATACTGCACTGCAACTGAGATGGGTTTACCTCACTCTGGTGCAACCTGGAACTGGGGTACCAAATGAGCCCTCTGGCTCACCAGCCTGGGCTCCCTCTCACACTGTGCTACTTTGACAAACTGCAGAATACCCTCACACAGACTTTTACACAGGCAGGGACGCACTCAGCTGCAGTTACATGAATGCTTCTCCTCAGCCACTCATGAACTAACAATAGAGCGACTCCAGTTAGCTCCCTCTGAGCTCCACAGCCTAGGACCCCAGAGCTGTACTCTCCTGCTGTGGTCAAAAGCCTGACCATTAAAGATTATTACCCCATCCACCCCTCCCTCAATGTAGAGAGGACAATGCATCAGCACTTATTCCTGAGCAGATTCCCCTCGCACTTCGAGCAAACTACACTATTTTAGGTAAAAATATAAAACAGATTTATTAACTACAGAAAGATAGATTTTAAGTGATTATAAGTAACGAGCACACAGATCAAAGCAGATTACCTAAGAAATTAAACAAAATTGCAATCTAAGTTTTATACACTACTTAGGATTTGAATCAAGCAAGCTCTCACCCAGTTAAATAGTACAAGCAGATTAGCTTTTGCATACACAGGCAGGAATCCTCCTTTTTAGCCTGGGACCAGCACTTCCTCAGTTCAGTCTTTGTTCCTAAGGTGTTTTCAGGTGTTCTGTTGTAGGGGAGTGAGGCCCAATGGTGATGTCACTTACCCCTTTTATAATTTCTTCCATGTGGCAGGAACTTCTTTGTTTCAAGCCAAGCCCCCCCGCCACAATTTGTGGAAAAATACAGGCATTAAAATGGATTCCAGGATCACACGATCTAGTCACATGACCTTGCATACTTCAGTGAGTCATGGCCAGCCGTTATCTAGATGCCGACTGATGCATCCACAGGTGAGGATAAGCTTTTCCCATGGTCCATTGTTTTTGTTGATGGTCCATTCTTAATATGCTGGCTAGACTGGATATAAAGCTTTGTGGATGTTACCCAGGAGCAAGCACATTTGAAATACAGATGCATAGTCAATATTTATAACTCCAGATACAAAAATAATACATGTATACCAATAGAATAATCATATCCAGCAAACCATAACTTTTCTATTGACACCTCACATGACATATTTTGTACAAGATGCATCATTATTATGTCATAATCATAACATTATCATATCACTATGGTGAACATGGGGTGCAGAGTGTCACAGCAACATGATGAATTCCCTGTGTTTGTTTATACAAAGAGGCAGAACTATGGTATACAAAAATACAGTATTCAAAAAGAATGCACTGATTTACCTCTTCTTGGTGTAAGGTGAAAAATATGAGTGAATCACACACATTGACAATGCTTTACTTTTTAATCTGCACCTTCTGGGTGCTGTATTCTTTGCCAGAGAAAAATAACCATGGGAAAGATTATATAATCTTAAAATTACCAGAATTTGATTTGAATGCTTAACTGTTTGATTGGTCTAATTTGAAGACAATTAGGTTGCACGGGTATAACTGAGACTTGATTTAGTTCGAAATTTAAATACAGGTTTCGATACAGGAGAAGGAAAGAATCCAACTTGAATTTCAGATCCCCAGGTTGAGTAGCCAGGGTTCAGTTACCAAAAAAAAAAAAAAAAATCCCTTTAAATAACGCACATTCCACATGGAAATTGCTGAGACACAAACAAACATCAGTTACTACTATATGGTGTAATTTTGTCCTTTTTGGGTATAAACTGGAGCAGGCTATGAGAATATCAAGTTAATGCTGTTATTGCCCACTTTGCTGACACTGTAACTAACTCTTAAGGAGATGTTAATGGACTCCAGCTAAACGACTCAGCTGAACAGTTTCGTTTAACAGACACTGCAGAATGGTAGAGGAATGAATACTTGCTAGCAACTCTATTTTATATTCTGATTAGGTCACAAAATTATCCCCCTGCTTCTTCTGTGTTATCCTCAGGGAAAGGGCCTGGACTGTGGATGAGGCCTGGCCAGGGGCCTGACCCCCTTTTCTCTCCCCTTCTGTTCCAGAAGGTACTAACTGTCTTTCTCCCTGCAGACAGCCTCTCCTTCACTCTCCCCTGCAAGGGGGAATCACTGGACACTGAGAAGGGAGCTGGGAAGCCTCTACTGACTATGTGAATCACTGAACCTGCTTTATCAACCCTCTGTGGGAAGAGAAGCAGTGTGCTGTGACCACACCCCAGTAGATGGGGAGAGATAGGCACCTAAAGAAAGAGATCCACCAAAGCCAGCGCATTTGTGGGGAGCAACCAAACTAACTGTGTCCAGACTACAGGCAGGTGCTTGGCCACTTCTTTTACAGCTGAGATAAAGAATGAACACATGACCATTATATTGTTTGTTGATGGTAAATGTGGTGACATCTGGTGACAGGAATTGGGAGATCAGTGAATTTAATCAATGTATTTAGCAACTATATTTAATCTTATTGTATATGGTATGGGACACATCACAAAACAGTTCCCCAACCTCCATCCCTGCCTAGTTCCCTGGCAAATTTCTCTAAACCTCCTGAGTGATGCCTAAATTACAATGTAATTATTTTGTGTGATTGTGACAAGAAAAAACTGAACATAAAATCTGTTAAATGAATTATAAAACATTAGACTTATGTCTTTTCATGTGACTCAGTATGGAAGGAAGATCGTGGATCCACACATATATTGGCAAATAAAAATGTTTTTTTCTGATGTAAAGAAGGAAAATATTGAACTATTGTATAATTTCCTATGCCTGCTTATCTCCAACATTCTCTCTCTCTCTTTCTCTGCAAAGTGCCATTCCTACATTCTCTGAGGGAATCAAAGCTCAGATGGGTTGTTTAGATGTTACTCTTGTTTATAAATATTAGGCCATCCAATCAATGTACAGAAACAGTACTATGTAATTTGCCACAGGTGGCAGCTTGAATAGTGAATTATGAATAACTTAATCAGCAGTTATAATCAAATTGTCTACTGTGTTAATGTCAGATATTTTTGCTTGTGTCCTAGACATTTTTATCTTTCCAGTTTATTAAGAGCATCCCCAATGGACTTGAACATCTTTCCTTCATACATATACATTGGACCCCTATCCTGTACCATCTCTTTGTCCCCAAAGTCCATAAGACATGAACATTCAGTTAGAAATTTCCTGTATAAGCTACATGCCAAGAATGACAAGGTACTTTAACTTCATTAGAAGATTAAAAAAAGAAAGCTTGACAGTAAAAATAACCTATTTGGATGGGCTGGTCAGTATGTGTGTGTGGGAAGGCGGGGGAGGGGGAAGTAACATCTGGAGAGGATCAAATCTAATCTTTGAAGCTGAAGATTAGTCTACAACAGGCACTGCTGGGTGAAAATGATTCTACAAGAGCCAGTCATTGCTATTTCTAAGACATTGCATTTGTGGTGACAAATGACTCGACTGTAGGGTGGAGTATTACCCCAAAGCAAATCATCAAACCACCATGTTGTGCCATCTTCTTGTATCCAAATACCTGAGCGCTTGGTTAGAAATTCCTTATGTGAGCCACATGACAAGACTAATAACTGCTGTTTAAATTGAAAACATGAAGGAAGATTTTAACCTATCATTATTTACATGTTGATAATCCTTAAACATTGCAAAAAGGTGCACCATGATTTGTGCTCCTAGAAAGCAACCCATCTTACATACTCTCAGACACATAGCTATTCCAACCTACATCACATATCAGTCAATCAGACTGCTCATGGAGTAAGGGACTATTCAATGTAAACAAGGGGATCAGAATCTGTACCAGGAATGGCAGATACTTCACTCCTCGTGTTCAGTGTATGAAGATATATTACCTTTAGATGCTTCCAAGACAGAACAGGGAGCACTTTAATAATTGTTACTCTGTCTGGCATCTCCAAATAAATGCAGGCCCAAACTGGAAACTTGTATCCAAACCTTTCTGAACATAGCTGGTTAAAATAAAGCTGAGTCCCGATCTGAACCATACCATACCATAGTTTTATAAAATCAATGCCCCACAGATAAATATCATAGACTTTTTCAATGATAAATATCATTGTTCTTGCTGCATATCTAGGTAGTTTATGATTCTATCTCTGAAAGGTCCATTGCAAATTCATACCATCAATTTCTGGCTGAAGTTAAAGTGATCTATGTTGCTTTTTAAAAAGAGTGACATGGATAAAACATAAAGGCTTATCTATGCTTGGACTCTTTTTTAAAATCTTTTATGCATATTTGTTGTATTCTTTTAATTATTGTTGTAGCTGATGATCATATCTTATATGCACATTGCTGCATTAATGATGCAAGCCATTTGTTCCCTAACCAGACCATTAATACATATACTATACATATTATCCTTTAATTGGTTTCCAGGACCTGACTAATACAGCAACATTAGTATTTTTGAAAGCTTTTATTTCTTATACTTCACACAGTGAGTTGACATTCAAAGGACTAGAATTGCTGGACTCACCTTTTACTGCTAACGATTAAAGGCTTTTTAGGCTCTTACTGGTTGTCAGTATGTAGAATTCACTGCGGCAGAACATCAGAGTCATAAACTGCAGCTGAATTTTTAAAACAGCTGGATATTTTTATGATCAATACTTATTACCTCACTCACCTTATCTCTTACAAATATTTCTTTTATTGGACCAAGTTCTGTTGGTGAAGCTTTTGCGTTTACACAGAGCTCTTCTTCAGGTCTGGAAAAGTTCGTCACAGCTAAATACAAGTTGGAAAGGATTATTAAGCATAAGGAGTAAACACATGTGGAAGAGACCATTCAAGGTGAAGCGGGCAATTAACATCTCTGCACTCATAGGACAAAGGCGGGTTAGTGGATTACGGACTAGTGTAATATGGAGCCATAATCCAGTGTGTTTTCTGATTCCATTAATATTAGTGTCAAGCAAAGTTATAAAGTTAAGCTCCCAGGCTCATCTTTTTGAAAGTGGTGTGCAGGTTTCCTTTGAAGAGGACAAGTAAGAGCTCAGAAACAGAGCAATTATTTTGTGAAATATCACCCCTGGGTGAACATTTATCTGTAATGATGCCTGCTACGGTAAGAGTAAACAAATACTATACTCGAGGACACGAACTAATGAGCCCAACAGTCCCGAAGAAAGTTTTTCCTCATGTGTAGCATTACAAAAGTGACAAGTGCATTTTGGAAGTTTCCCCTCACCTCTGCCCCTTTCTTCTGTAACATCAGGCACTGACCATTCTGAGGAGCAAGACACTGAACACGACAGACTAATGATATGACACAATATTGTTTCTGTTGCTTTGCATTGCTTTTTTATATACTTTTCCACCTGGTATTTTTGCTGAATGGATTTTTCACAAGTCGCAGTATTAGTGTTTGATCTCACTTCCTTAGTTGTGCTCTTCTGTGATGAGCTACATCAAAAGGAATGCAATGCATTGTTGTTTTGATTATGGTAACATCTAGGAACCCCAAACAAGGAGTATTTGCATTGGGCACCATACAGACATGGAACAAAGGAGACAGTCCATGCCCCACAGCGCTTACAAGTACCAAACAGGGTGCAACAGGACAGAAGGACAAAACAGAGTGTGGGCTGGAGGATGTGATTGTAATGCTTTCAGAAATACAATATAGTAAAAAGACTTACTGGCAGCTGAATAAGTAGAATAACTACAGTATTGTGGGAAGTAGACATTTTGTGGAAGTTTGACATTTATTTTAATACTGTAGGAGTGTATGTCAGGTTGTCAGCAGAAGTCATAAGCGCAACTAAAACCAAGGTTAATAGTTAATAACATGCAATGTGTGGGGGTGGGGTGGGGGGAGCTAGTCTTCTGGCTAGTAAATAAAATACACCACAGAATAAAATGTACCAATTTTTGACCTTCAGCGGGATGTGTGGGTGGAAAGGTGTGAGGGAGGCAGGGGGAGGGGGATACACTTGAAAAAAATATATCCCATGAGGCTAAGAAGCAGAATTCTGTGTATGAGTCTGTTGGTTTCTGTATCTTTTGTGTGACTCACTGGTTGGAACCACAGCAAACAAAAGGGCCATTCCATGTGGCAGGTGTTCTGAGGGGCTAAGTTGCACTGCAGAAGCTGGAACCAGCTGTTTGCAGAGACAGTAACCTGGATGCACTTCCAGAAGTCAATGGTAGCAGTACCACTACCAGGTCTGACTGCAGACATTTAAGAAGCTTATAACTGGTGTTTTTAATCTATACACTGAAATCTGCCTCCCTGCACTCCCCTGAAATTGCAGGCACTAAGATACCATGGTAATTAGTGTGGTATAAATATCTGGAGGGATGGAGAAGCTGGGAGAACAGTGGAGCAGCTGCAAAACCAATTTAAATGGTAGGCATACTACTTTAAATACATTCATTGTATTCAGATCTCATTGTGAGCAGGACTTTTTTAAATTTGAAATTTAAATATGCAATTTAGTGCAGGGTAGTTGTTGCTGCCTGCCAACTTGGTAAGTGCTAGCTTTGTTTATTCTTTAGTAAGCTCATCCTCTCTGTTCTAAGCCAAGGCAAGTTCTCACTGGAGTAATTGATAGGGAAGAAAACACAAGAAGGGGAGGAAAAATAAGATATCTAGCAACAAGGGTCACATTTAAAATAGCCATTACATCTCTTATTATAGGGAGGAGTTACACTGAAATTACTCTCTAATTACACTGTGGTTATACTTATCATATCTACAATTACAAGTGCTTTATAAAAGTGGAAGATTAACTAGTTGCTACTATCCCTTTGGTTTAATAATTAATGCATTACACTGTAGCAATTCTGACTGTATACTTTTTGATATATGCTCATATTACAAAACCTATAATGCAACACTAAGAGTTTGTGTTCTATTATAACTAAGACAATCCTACAGCTTCTAGGGAAATTAGAATAAAAGATACACTGACTGACACCAAACATATGTTTTAGAGCTGACTAAATGACACTGTTTGTACAATTACATAATGCACAGAAGGAGCCCTATTTTCAGAAGACATTTTGTAAAATATAGAACTTTGTATCCTTCAGCTTTATTCTCAGGATGAAACTGACAAACATTTGATGTTCTCCTTAGAATGATGTATATTACATAATTTATAATTCCACAGCTTGCTACATATTTACTCTCTAACTTTATCAGTAATACTGTTACATCCTTGTATTAAGAACAGTCTGGTACAAAAAAGATTATGTGGAATAAAATGATATTATGGAAACAGCTGAAAGTCATGCCTTGAAAGGTGCCAGAGTCATAATAATAATAGAATCATAGGACTGGAAGGGACCTCAAGAGGTCATCTAGTTCAGTCCCTTGTGCTGATGGCAGGACTAAGTATTATCTAGACCATCCCTGAGAAGGTATTTGTCTAACCTGCTCTTAAAAATCTCCAATTCCACAACCTCCCTAGGCAATTTATTCTAGTGCTTAACCACCTTGACAGTTAGGAAGTTTTCCTAATATCAAACCTAAACCTCCCCCGCTGCAATTTAAGTCCATTGCTTAAACCCAGAGATTAAGGAGAACAATTTTTCTCCCTCCGCCTTGTAACAACCTTGTATGTACTTGAAAACAGTTATGTCCCCTCTCAGTCTTCTCTAGACTAATCAAAGCCAACTTTTTCAATCTTCTCTCATAGGTAATTTTTTTTATCTTTAATCATTTTTATTGCTCTTCTCTGGACTTTCTCCAATTTGTGCACATCCTTCCTGAAATGTGGCGCCCAGAACTGGACACAATACTCCAGTTGAGGCCTAACCATTGCTGAGTAGAGCGGAAGAATTACTTCTTGTGTCTTGCTTACAACACTCCTGCTAATACATCTCAAAATGATGTTTCCTTTTTATAGATTCATAGATATTGAGGTCAGAAGGGACCATTATGATCATCTAGTCTGACCTCCTGCACAACGCAGGCCACAGAATTTCACCCACCACTCCTACAAAAAAAACCTCTTTCTTTCTTTCTTTCTTTCTTTCTTTCTTTCTTTCTTTCTTTCTTTCTTTCTTTCTTTCTTTCTTTCTTTCTTTCTTTCTTTCTTTCTTTCTTTCTTTTGCAAATGTGTTACACTGTTGACTCATATTTAGCTTATGATCTACCATGACCCCCTAGGTCTCTTTCCACAGTTTTCCTTCCAAGGCAATTGTTTCCCATTTTGCATGTGTGCAGCTGATTGCTCCTTCCTAAGTGGAGTACTTTGCATTTGTTCTTCTTGAATTTCATCCTATTTACTTCAGATCATTTCTCTAGTTTGTCCAGATCACTTTGAATTTTAATCCTATCCTCCAAAACACTTGCAACCCCTCCTCGCTTGGTATCATCTGCAAACTTTATAAGTGTACTCTCTATACCATTATCTAAATCATTGAAGAAGATATTGAACAGAACCAGTCCCAGAACTGATCCTTGTAGGACCCCACTTGATATGCCCTTCCAACTTGACTGTGAAACCCTGATAACTACTCTCTAGGAATGGTTTTCCAACCAGTTATGCACTCACCTTATAGTAGCTTCATCTAGATTGCATTTCCCTAGTTTGTTTATGAGATCATGCCAGACAGTATCAAAAGCCTTATGAAAGTCAAGTTATACCACATCCACTGCTTCCCTCTTATCTACCAGGCTTGTTACCCTGTCAAAGAAAGCTATTAAGTGGTTTGACATGATTTGTTCTTGAAAAATCCATGCTGACTGTTATTTATCACCTTATTATCTGCTAGGTATTTGCAAATTGATTGCTTAATTATTTGCTCCATTATCTTTTCGGGTACTGAAGTTAAGCTGACTGGTCTGTAATTCCCTGGGCTGTCCTTATTTCCTTAATATTTTGTTTCCTAGATTCCTTCTTCCCTTTAATTTCCTTAATAGTGTGTGTACCAGGTTGTTCCTGCAGTATTCATTCTATTGTGAAGCTTTGAAATATGGCAAGAAGTTCCTGCATCTTTGTGGTCACAATGAAGTTCAATGGGAAGCCAAACTGCATACATATGGCTGATAATGAGCAGCATCAGCTCTAAAGGTATTGTACCAGTAGGTGTATCAATGTGCAGCTCAGAAAGCTCTCTAAGGACACTGAGATGTCAGGGAGTCCAGTCTCAACTGTCTGTTTAACAGACACCAGTGGCATTTTTCACTGTCAGAAATGTGTTCAGGCTAAAAAGTTCACTAATCAATTGAGACACATCACTAGTATTTATCAGATCCCATGCAGGTTATTGCTACACACGTTATAACCTTCAGACTGCAAAGGTTTAATCTTACCGTCGGCAGCTGAAGGATTGGTTTTGCCAAAAGTAGAGTCCCTACTAAAACCAAGGACTGTCAGTCAGCTATGAAAATGTCACAGCAACGCCACATCAAACTTTTATAGAAAGAAATAGTTACTGAAAATCATTGCCGCCACTTGTGTGTTCACTGACCGACATGAAATAACTTGGCAGTCTCTACCCAATTACTAAAGAACTGGAGTGGGCCACATGACAGAAGACTAGCTCTACAGCTGCAGTTATCTCCCTTAGTGGAAGACTCAGCAGACAGCCAATGAACACACTGTAATATATCTCAAGCTTAAAAAAACCCAACGTAGATGTTAAGGGTGAGAGTATGTATCAGTAACGTAAGGGTAAAAAAATTACAGGAGCTATGGTAATTATTCCCCCAAACTCAGAAAATTCAGAGCTAAGCTTACACTTAAGAGCAACCCAAACATTAAGATACAGAAATGCAGTTAAGGCATCCAAACAAGTTTAACTCAGCCCCATAGAGACACCCATGCACTAACAATATAATTAAAATATTTGGTATTGGTGGTCAGAGATTAAATTAAATTGATTTTTCCCCCTCATGGTGTCAACTGCAACAATTATGTAAGCTTTTATCCTTATTTACACTAATCTTACATCTATTTTAACAGGTATCTTGGATTTTTTGTTTTGAACCATTATTAAAAGTTTCATACATGAATGCTAAAGAAGAAACCCAAAGAGGATGTTGCCATGAATTGATAGTTCTGTGAGATGCCCAAAACACTTATTGAAAACAGACATTTCCCATGAAAGTGTCTTTCAACAAAAAGCCATTGTGTGTCAACACATCTGAGGGAATTTTTTGACAGATTCTAGCCCAGGCCCACTGGAGAAGCCCCCAGTCGCTGCAGATGTGCATGATCGAGCATTAGCTGAGGCTATCACAACCACAAGTAGGCAAATTTCCCACAGACAGTATCGTAGTTCCAAATTCTGATCTTGTTCACGGTAGTGTAAAAATGTCGGAACCACGACTGCTAAAATAAATAAATCTCATCTAGGATTCTGATAACACTTTCAGTTTCCTTGTTAGGTGATGGGATCACTGCAGGCCATTTGGTAAAGACCTTTACTGTGAAACTCAGATAAAAAAATGCTATTTCTGTTTATGGTATGGGACCTGGCATGTCAGCTGCAATCATTTTTGAAAGACTATCTTCACAGGCATTTTGGTGAGCAGCTGTTTCAGAACAGTGTGGAGGACTTTTCTGGCTCAGCTGTTAGGCATTTTTCTTCTCCTCTTCTCCCCTCCCGCATTTTCTATACATAGATGTCAATCAAAATGCAGGCTCTAGGAAATCCTATTCAGAGTTTTACATAATTTATATCAGGATGCTCACAGGAATATATAGATGTAGTACACTGAAGTCAGTTGGGGAGGGAACCAAAAATCTCTAACACCAATGTCACAGAAATGAAAAGATTTTAAAAACTCATTGCGAGTCAGGTGTTCAGCAAAGCCAATTGTCCCAGGAGAGGTAATTGGTAATCAAAGTAAAAATGGAGCATCAGAGCACAGCGTAAATGAACCCTCATTCACCATGACTTCAAGGATCACTATTATATTATAACTTACCTTTTATTGCAGGCGTTTGGGGGAAGGGGGAGAGAGTCAGCATTTTGCTCTGCAGTTTGTCTGGGACAAGGCATTTTGTGTGACAGAAATGTTGACCTATTTTATAGGAACTGCAAAATGTGTTTTGCCTCATGTAGTTGGGTAGGATGTATGACGGCATAGCATGCTGCTTCAGGAAGCAGCTAACAAGAGGAATTGAAAATAAATGAAGTGTCCATCGATACCTTCACAGCCTCTGATACCTTCTTCTCCTTAGATCAAGGATAAGCATTTCACTTGCTTAAGAGGTATAATCCACTGTCCAGTGAGGGAATGCATATGCATAACTGTCATATCTGCAAAATGGGAACTGCGTGTGGACTGATGGTAATATATATCCCTATGAGGTTTTGAGGTCCAGAATATTGGAAGTAGGACACAGGGATAGGGAGCTGCTTCTGTTGCAGAGTACTGGTTGAGATATGAGAGGATCTAATCATGGACTGCAGCTCAGGTCAAGGCAAGAAGTGACTTTATACTACCCTCACAGATGTTAGATTCTGGAGGCAGTCAGAAACTAGAGCTCATCCACCCTCCCTCATCCAACCCACTCCCCTCTCAGCATGTGCAGGTCAGTGGCGTAAAACCTGCGTAAGTGAGAGTAGTGTCAGACTGTTTGCCCAGTAAAAGGACCCTGTGTTCTAATTTTGGAGTTTCCACTGGAGGATTGCATGACTAATGCGCTGTATTTTATTTTACTTCTAAAAATATTCCTTCTCTTTAGTCAAGAAATGTGGAGTTGTTCTTTTGTTTATTATTCAGCTGTAATGTGTTTTCAACTTTCCCACGCCACAGAGTTGCATAAACAAACATGCATAACAGTGCCGGTATGACAACATTTGGAAAATGTAGTTCTGGCATGTATATATTTTTTTAAAAAAGGGAACTAATAATTTATATTGTTTAGGAAATAAAATGGTTTGAAAATTTTTCAGTTATATAGAAATAGATATATAAAAACTGAAAAATTTTCAAACCATTTTATTTCCTAAACAATATATACTATGTGATAGGCTTGTAAGTTTGTATCCCTCTCCTCTCTAGAGGCTGGTCCACATAGAGGATAATAGCCTCCTTCCGCTGCCAGCAAATGGAGTTACTACTTTAGTTCATGTGGCACAGATCTGTTCTTTGGTGAGAAGAACCCTGTTTCAAATCTTTGTGATGATAACCCATGGTATGGAGTCATTATATAGGCATGAGGGGCCCAGCATATAGTGGAATCAGTTCAATTCTATTCCATGCTAAGGCTGCAGATTTGAGGAATCTATGTAAGAGATCTGAACTTTCTGTGTACTATGGGACAAAGCACTTGGAGGGCCTCTAGTATGCCAGCATGCAAGGAATTGGGGGCCGAGGAGAGGAAAGAGAACATGAAAAGGTTGGAGCCAGTGAAAGCTTGACTACATAGATCTACTAGCCTTTGTAGATCAAGGAAGGAAGCCAACTGCAATCCAGATCTGCAGTCCATGGAACAGCTCTGCCATGGCCACATTTTATGGAGGCATGATTAACTCCCCTTGACCTCAGGCCTCATGGAGCACCACCGATGAGAATTTCCCTTCTGCTTACTCAGGCTATGAACAGGTCCTTGGATTTGGACCCAGTTCCCTATGTAGCAAACCAAGTTACAGTTTGGTCAGTTGTTTTGCATGGTGTGGTTGAATATGCCTCTGCCCGACTTGCAAACTGAAGGGTGATGCTGGAGATCCTTCTTCTCTCTCATAAAGACTCCAGAGCAGCATCTGCTGTACACATGGCATCTCCCTGTACCTACAGAACAAAGCTACTTTAAAAAAATCCCTACCTTAAATGATGCAAATAAAGCTATTTGTGTGCACCATAAACATAGCTTAACCAATCGGGGAATAGGGAAGTAATTGAAGAACTTCTTCAATGATGCATTGTCTTATGAAAAGGAATTCAAGTGTTAAATTGCTAGCAAAGAAGATGGTGATGATGACTGGATACCTTGTAGAAGCAAGGGCCAAATGACAGAGGGACTCGGTGACCTGCATTAAAGCACACAGCCTTATAGTCCAGAATGTCTTATGTGCTCACAAACAGCACAGAATATTTAATGTGTTGTAAAACAGACAAACATTCATTGTCTGAGAGAGGAAACAGCAGGAATGGAGCAGCAAGCCAGAAAGCATTTTTCAAGGCTGTGCAGGTGGTAACCTGATAATAACAAATGAGCTCTGAAATAACATTTTTCATCCATCCACCTCAGAGCACTTTGTAAAATGGTTGATGGAGAGAGTCACCCTCCACTTTCTAGACAAGGGAATTGAGGCACAGAGACATGATTTTTCCCAGGGTCGCACACCAATCTGGGAGCTGGGCCTGGAGCAAAGCATTGGTTTCCCAATGGCCAGTCCAATGTCCTATCCTCTGGTCACACTGCCTCCCTTAGGAGAATAGGAAAGAGAAAGAAGTTACCTTGTAAATGGCAAATTGATATACTTAGCAAGTAAAACACAAAGATGCAAATCTTGTGGCTGGATACTGATGGAAAGGTGTTGAAATTGGTGTGCTTCCACTGTGCAGGGCAGAGTGCAGGATATGGAGAGCCTGCATTGGGGTTCAGCTTCTCCTTTTCTCTGGAGATGTACTTTGCGGGGGCTACAGGCATGATAGTATGGAGGAGTGCTTAGGGGCTGGGTGCAGGGTGGAGGGAGGCTGGGGGAAAGAGCTAATGTGGTTCCATTAGTCAAACTTACTTGCATGGGGAAAAGGGACACAGAGAGGCAGAGCTACTCCTGGGGCTCTAGAAGCAACTTGTGTAGAGGGTTCTTTCTGTTGTCTCCATCATGGAAGTCCTTTGCATAAAGCCCCAACAAATCCATTTTGCATAGAGAAGAGGATTTCAGTCAGAGTAAGCTAGAGAAATCAGAATGGGTGAGTTGGAGCAAAGGGAGGTTGGAGATTTTCATTCCTTACAATTGAACATTAGAAAGCTCATTGCTTTCTTAAGAAGATATTCCATGTTCAGAAAGTCAGGAGTTGCTTGGATTGGCATTAAAACTTTGCTTTAGGGGAGAATGAACAAGAGGAGAAACCAATACATTACAGGTCATGTGCATCTAAGGGCACCACCTCAATAGCAACAGTGTACTTGAATACAAACATGCAATGGCATGAATTCAGTAGGCTATTCAGAATGCAAATATAAACATTTAGCTGAAATTTTACTGGAGTGGGTTAAATCTGGAGTGGAAAAACGTATTTGTGAATAATTAGATAAGAAAAAGATACTGTGCTTCACCAGTACTGCTCTGCCACAGCATCACTGTCTAAAGTGGACCCTCCTTGCTGCATAGTGCTCCAGGGAAGCCAAATTAACAATGCCATTCCACTTCAAACGCTGATGGCTTGGCACAGAGGCACTGGGCTACTTGTCAGCCAGGCCTTTTCTATATACAACTTTCTTCTGCCTCAGGCTTTAGCACATCCATATTCACCCATCGTGCTGCCTGAAGCTCTGCTAATCCCAATAGGCCTATACATTCTCCTAGCCCCCCAACCCACACCCTCCCATCCCTCTCCCCCCATGTTGTGGGTCTTCCACAACTGTTCTCCAGGGCTAGTCAGGTGCACTGGAGAGCTGAGACACTGGCTCTAGATGAAACAGGTTCTCTGTGTGTCACATGTATACTCAGCTCCCCTTACCCAGGCAACCTCTACCTTGCCCCTCTTTCCCCCCTCCACAGTCTCTCCTCTCTGAGCCTCATCTCATCACCACAGACCTTCTCCTCATAGTGCTGGCTACCCACCCTGCCTGTCTTGGTCATTAAGGCCTTTGTGCTGAGCAAAGGTGGTAACTCAAGGGCAAACCTTAAAAAAAATGTTGTCTTTTAAAACTCACCCTGGGTAGGAAACCAAGCGTTGACCACACTCAGTTAACATTCTTTTTTAACATGACTTGCTTCATGTACACTAAGTACAAAGATCTATTTAAAATCATGGCGCAGAGTGGATGCTGCAGCTGCTTTGCCTCAGTTTCTCCTGTCTTCTACAACTCCACCCCGACTCCAGTGGCTTCCTGACTTAGTGAGAGACAAGATGGGTGAGGTAATATCTGTTACTGGACCAATTTCTGTTGGTGAGAGTGACAAGCTTTTGAATTTACACAGAGCTCTTCTTCAGGTCTGGGAAATGTCCTGTCACATTTAGTCCCACCGCACTGACCACACAGGCCTTACATCAGGGCCTCTAAATAAAACGCAACTCATAATCCTAGTCTAGACATGGCCACTGAAGATAACTAGCAACGGGTAACTGAAATAGCAGGCAGACTTTTTTAGTTCAGCCAGATTTTCTTTGCAGCCATAAATAGATTTACAAGAAATCAGGGGAAATGGCTCTATTTGTGGTTAAGGATAACATTGAAAAAGTGGCTTATGTTTGAATTGTTGTGGAGATGGCTTTTGACACAGTTGTAGGGACTGTGGTTCTTTAGCTAGGGGAACCTGAGAAAAAGTTATAATTTTGGGGAAATTTCTCTCTTTTAAACATTTCCTTTGACAAACGAGTAACTATTTGACTCCCTGCCTCTTCACAAAAGAAATGTATAGAAAATTCAGGTGGCCCATGAAGCATTAATATGAAACCTTAGTATGTTAAATTTGGAGGAGATTAAATTACATTATTAATATGCAATTCAGAGGGACTGTAGTTTGCTTTAAGTGCAAATCTGATCACAGCCTTAACTGTAGAGTAATCCACATAATAAACAACCTCCATTTTGTGATTCATAAAAGATCATGCCTGCACCTAAGGACTATAACCTAAAGCTGTTCACCATCATTTGTATTCATGGAGCTTGCAGAAGCTGAATCACTGCTTGCTTCTGTTCAGCCAGAATGTACATTAAATATCATACATACCAACTCTGAAATAAAAAGGGAGCCTTTTGTATTAAGGCAATAGAGAAAAATAGATCGGTGTATCAAAGCGAAAAAAACAAAAACAAAAAACCTCCCACACTGGCTGTTGATTACATGTACAGCAAAGAAGTCATTCTGAATAATGCACTGCTTTTTATTTTTGTAGAAATTAAATTTAATCAACGGGAAATTGTTGTGTACACAGTAGACTGAGGCATCCAGTAGCATTATGAATTCCCCCTTTCCACAATTTGTATGTTCCGCAGCAGCTTGATTACCTAGAGCTATTTAAAAGAGAAACAGAATTCAAGAGTGTTTGAAAAATCAAGAGATTACAAAACAGTGAAGAAAGCAAGCTCTCCACAGTACAACAAGTGATCATTTGAAGTGGATGCAGATTCTCTAAGATACAGAAAAATATATAAAGATGAAAGGAAGGTCTTGTGTTGTTTAGCATGGGCAGAACAGCGTTAGATTCAAACACAGTGGGGAACTAGCTCCTAAAACAATCCCTTTAAAACATTTAGAAAGGAATGGTGGGTAACAACAGCCGGAATATGATTAAACCAGGAAAACAAAAACAGGAGCTCAAGCAGGAGCAAAAGGAAGACAACGTAGAAAAAGAGAAGAAAAAGAAAAAGCGGAGTTTCAGATTGACACTCACAGTTTGCTGCTGACTAGGGAAAGGGTTGGACTGTCATGTCAAATAGTGCTGTCCTCCCAGTTTCACTGTTCTGCCCTGCCACTCATCATACATACAGCAGGGCACAATTAGAGTAAGAGTTCATTTTGGAGGCTGGCCAGAAAACAACGTTTCCGTTTCACAAAAAGCTTCAATGTTTTGTTCCCCTATGGAACAAAACCGAGACTCTTTGAATGCTTCATGAAAAATGAAACAACCCCCAACCTCCCCATAATAGCCTGCTGGCCAGGGCACTCACAAGACCTGCAGGAGACTCCGGTGCAAGGCCCTTCTCACAATTAGGGATCTCCCTTAGTGCTGGTGAGTGCTCTAACTACTAGGCTATTGGCTATTCTGGGATGAGAGAGAGAGAGAGAGACTGGCTTTCTCCCTGCCCCCTTTTTCCTCTTTCCCCAGCCCCACAGTAGGGACTATGGGGGGCGGGAGTTGTAAGGCTCACTAAAGTGTTGCACTGTAACTGCTCCATGTAGACCTTTAGGCATGAACTAAAAGGTGCCTAGCTTGAGTTAACATAGTACACTACATTAACTCAAAACTAGGTACTTTTTAATTCATGCTAAGCAGGGTGTTCACAGGGCAGTTACAGCACAACACTTCATGCATGCTGAAACTCACACTCTTGTAGTCTGCACTGTGGGCAGTGTAGATACACTGCTTTCTCATTTTGACCAGAAATTTCATCTTGGACCTTCCTGACAAAATTTTCAATGTACCCTAGTAGGTTTCTGCAAAGTTGGTACGTTCCAACACCATCACCACCACCATTTTTGTCAAAAATATTCCCAACATGCTATGTGTTTCCCACTGAACTCCTCCTCCTGTGGGGAGGGAATAAGAAAGGGACTCAGCTAACTACTCTAGCTAGCTCCCCCAATCCTAACACTTGGGGTGAGAGTGTGATCGGCTCGTACAAGAAGCCGAAGTGCAAGACCTGGGTTTAGGATGGGGCATCCCAGGATCTTTGTGGGCAAGCAGCACTTTTCTCTCCCATGCATTGGGCAGCAGGTACTAAAGGGCATCAGGAAACAAGATACATTGAAAAGGACTGACGTCAACTCCTTTCCAGACCTTCTCTTAGCACTGAGTGCCTCAGCTTGACTTCCGCTGATACACCATCGGCTTTGTTCTGCTGCTGTGTCGTTGGAGGATTGACTGCAGCGAGATGGTGAGGCAGACACGAGTGATAACAAATACAATTTCAAAAAAGTTAATTACAAAGTTAAACAAAATAAACTTGGATAAGGTTTTACTGTTAAAGCCAAATCAATGTGGTGGGATTTTTTGGGGAGGAGGGGTGGATGGGTGGAAGGGGGAGAAGAAATCAAGTTATCTCCATGCTTGTTTGAAAGTGCCAATGGACATTCCATTTCCAGGGGAGAGAGATTTTACCATGGCTCCTATACACACACACCCTACCTCAGACCCCTTTTTCCTAGTTCTTGTGGCATAAGAGGGACAAAAACGGAGTGGAATGAGAGCCTGTGAAGTTTCCTTGGGAAGGAGAAGAAAGCAGTGTGGCTGGAGTGCACCATGATCTGGCCATTCTGATTTGGCAGACAGTGGGAGGGGTGATGTAGCCAGCGTATAAATTAGAGCATCCCTGGCCTATACTAGTAGCTGGGCAGACACCCAGTTGGCCCTAGAACACAGGCAGCAAAAAGGTTAAAGCTTGAAGCTACTTTTGCCCCCTTTTCCTAGCTGCGCCCTTAAGGAACAGCAAAAAGGAGAATCAGGTCCATGGGGTCTGTTTGTGTTTGTGTTTACATAGTATGCAAGTTACGGGGATCCCACTCCTGCATGTTCTTAATTACACAAGCAGCCTTTACTCACCCAAGTAGTATCCTACTGTGCCTAATGAAAACTTGCTACATACTTTGAATTGAATATAGCCACGGGAATTTTTGGTATCCAGTGCAAGCAATCTGATTAGACTAGAGGTCAAGAGCTGTGAGCAATCTTGTCAAATCTTGTACATTTTTTTTGCAAAATAAGCCAGGTCTGAAACTTAGCACATGATCATTTTGTAGCTGGATAGTGGGCAGGAAAAGGAAGGTGAATAAGTTACTAATCTACTTACTCATTTACAAACCTATTTTTGAAACAATTTTCTTATATTGTTGTATTATTATTTTAAAATCACAATAATGCTTTGGTTATGCTGCCTTCTTAAAAAGTAATCTGTAATAAGGAAATTGATCCCTTAGTTCATCTTCCAGGCATAATTACTTGCTCCCATCTTGGATATCGGGCCACCACTATCATGTGCTCATAGTGTAGGGCACGTGACTTCTGGATAATTAAGTGGCTATAGCATGGAAAAGTTAGAGATTTCATTTTGATAACATTTTGCTGAAAAAGTCATTTTCAATGGAGGCCAATGTACTCTAAGATTGGAAGCAAAGCATACCAGACAAAATATTTTTTCAGCTGCTACAATAATTTAAAGGCCATGTGCATTATTTATATAATCAATATTATAAAACCTTATTTTTAAAAACAATATTGGTCCATTTTTACCTATATTATTCTAGTCATAATTGAAAGTGGTTATCTTAAAATTATAAAGAACCTATCCTACAAGAGCGGATTTGCATAGTTATTTCCAACTTGAAACTATATATGACAATCACTTACCAGTAAAGGAAAGAGAAATCTTGATTGTAAAGGCTCTATTCTGTTCTTTCAAAATTAGTCAGGTGTTTGACTTAGACAGTACCTTCGAATAAGGGGGACTGGAGAAGGCAAGGGTGTAATCTGCCAGTTGTTTTAAAATTAACCATCCCTAAAGGCAGGGCCAGTGTTAGTTTCTGCCTTGGGCCCCAGCAAGTCTAAGTAGTGGGCTCCCACCCCAATGCCCTTATCTGCTCACACATTGGATTCCTGCATGAAGCCCAAGCCCAAGCCCAGCCATGCAGGGCCCCCCATGGCAAGGGGCCCTGGACATTGCCCTGCTTGCTTCCCCCTAATGCCGACCCTGCACAAAGGCCATGTAGGTGATAGTCTAGAAATGTGCAGCAAAATGTTATCATGTGAGAAGTGTTGCTTTGGATCAATATACAGTTCTGTCCACTTAAGAGTTCTAATTCTCAGTCTCTTTTACAGAAATGAAATATTATTTGGTGTAATGCACAGTGAAGGAAGATTATTAAGTGGATAATTCTATAAGGTGAAAAGAAGCATTCTCTAGTTCTGTAGCGAGTTCTTATTTTCATTCCTTACAGTAATGAAAATCTCTCTTCCATTCTCCCTTCAGGAATAAGAAATCCTGTGCAAACATATTCTGATTGTGCCTTCAAATTTGGGTTCATGTTTGATCTGGAACAGATTGCTCTTGTCAATTGTTTTTATGTTAGTGCTATCTCAGAAAATATTTCTATAGAAACTCCAGTAATAAAGAAATACTTTTGTACACAACAGGAGAAATGCTAAATGTTCGCTTCAACAAGCATAATTGCTAAACATAAAAAATGAGAAATTTGAATAAATTATCTTACAAGCTCTTCATTCAGAACTATTCAAAGGTAGGGCCAACATTTTCAGACATGGCTGCCTAAAGTTAGGCTACGGAATCCATATTTAAGCACTAAATAAAAGTGGCATGATTTTCTGCAATGCTCGGCAACTGCCCGTTCCACTGGCTGTCTCTGAAAAAAAAATCAGGCTTCTTTGTTTGTGCCTAAATGTGGCTTTAAGAACTACTATGAAACTTTAGGTATTTCTTGTGCCTGGTTAAGTCCTTTAATACATTCATTTTACTTAGGGGTTTCCAATTTTCAGCCCTTTTTTGCCTTGTAATTTAAAACCAACCAACCATGATGCTCTGAACTGAAGACATGTTTAAAGGACTATTTTATTGTTTGCATGATTCAGACCATCAGCTGCTAGAAACTGATGTGGAGAACAATGACCTAGTCAAAAGTACAGTGATTGGAATGACCGTAAGGGCTTTTTTTCCCATTGACTGCACAGTAAGCAAATATTTATTGTAAAGCCCTTCATTTCAAGGAGCTTTTACCAGATAAACAACGTATTAAGCTAACTCCCCTGCCCCCTCAAAAAAAAAACCAAAAAAAACCCAACAACCAAAAAACACACAACCACCATAATGTAGAACTTTTTAAGGCACTTATTACTCTTGGGAATAGACCACTGTGACCTGGAAACAAACTCATTTATTTAAAAAACTGAAAAATATTTCAATTCTGAAATGCTGCTGTGGTGCCTCATGTTGCCTGTCTCATCTATAGATCAGACTCCCTGGGCCAGACTACATTTCCAAACTGACATTTCTTCCATGAAAACAGCTGTGAAAACTTGGACAGAACATTTTCAACCAAGTCTGCTTGAGCTATTCTGATCCTCAGCTGCATTTTCAGACCATTGTGGCAACAGCAGCAAGATTCATAAAGTTTAAGGCCAGAAGGGACCATTAGATAAGAACATAACGCCCACACTGGGACAGACCAATGGTCCATCAAGCCCAGTATCCTGTCTTCTGACAGTGGCCAAGGCCAGCTGCCCCAGAGGGAATGACCAGAACAGGTAATCATCACGTGAGCCATCCCCTGTCGCCCATTCCCAGCCTTTGCCCTCCTGTGTATCACAGGCCATTACATTTCACCCAATTATCCCTGGATTGAGCTCAATAACTAGCATATCTCCTAGAAAGGCATCCAGCTTTGATTTGGCATTAAGGCATCAAGGCAGCACTTGGGCCACATTAGAGCATCCCAGGAAGACTGTCCTTCACACAACAGCAGCTGGATCAGATGAGTTCTGAGCTACCTTTTCACACAAACTTATGCTCTGTGCAATTTAGCCATGTCCCACACATGGCCCTATATTTGTATAAAAAATTCAGCAGCAGAGATAGAACGAAGATTCAGGTAAGTGGTTTTACCATTCAGCAGTTTAGCATTCATAAGCTGATGAATGGGATCAATTCTGCTCTTTGTTACATGGATTTAAGTATGGGAGCTATACAAAGATCAATTGCTCCCATCAGCATATTCCTAGGAACCATTAATATCATAGGTCTTTATTCAGGAAAACATCCCTATTCAGGACATTACTACAGCATGAACTTATGTGCTTCCCTGAATTGAGGCTTGATAATAGGGTTGTAAATGTACTTAGTATTATGAAGAATTAGGTCAGTGGTAAAAGGTGAACGAGGCCCATGCCCTAAAGACCTTATTGTTTTAAAGTATTGTTGAACACCAAAGATCAAATTCTCTGTAGGTATACATGGGCAAAAGTTAATGGAGTCGAGACTATTTACACCAATGGGGAATTTGACCCAAACAGTACAAGAGACCATTCTGTGTATGGTTTGTATGTGTGTAGGAAATTTGGCTCAGATCAACAATGGTACTTAGGCACCTAGACCTCAGACTGAAGCACTACTGTGATTCACAAAACCCCTGCTCAGTTTACAGGACCTAACCTGAAAAGCACCTATGTCTCTCTGTGGATCTGAGCCTTCTTCCCTATCCTGCATTGCAGACCTCATCAACTTTTGTTTTGAAGTATAAGGACTGTGACAATCTTTTTAATTTTAATCCAATTTATTCTTATGATTTTTAAAAAATTCTTACTAAGATTAACCTATAGAATTCCATGTTAATTATGCATTGCTCTAAGCAGGTCACATTCCTGCTCTGCTCCGAACACAGTACACAGACAATGAATGTGATATAAAATTACTGTCTTCCTGGGGATCCCTTTATTGTGAACTTGAATAAAAACAAAACTATAACTGGTTGTTGAGCTCTGTGTTTTCTACAGTTGCTCCCTGTAAGACCCATCACTGCCCCTTGTTTCCTCTTACGCCTGGTCTACACTACGAGTTTATGTCAGATTTAGCAGTGTTAAATCGAATTAACCCTGCACCCGTCCACACAATGAAGCCATTTTTTTTCAACATAAAGGGCTCTTAAAACCAATTTCTGTACTCCTCCCCAACGAGGGGATTAGCACTGAAATCAACATTACCGTTTCGAATTAGGGTTAGTGTGGATGCAATTCAAAGGTATTGGCCTCCAGGATAATTGTGACCACTCTGGACAGCACTCTGAACTCGGATGCACTGGCCAGGTGTACAGGAAAAGGCCTGGGAACTTTTGAATCTCATTTCCTGTTTGGCCAGGCGAGATCATCAGCACAGGTGACCATGCAGTCCCAGAATCAAAAAAGTGCTCCAGCATGGATCTGATTGCTGTATGGGAGAGGAATCTGTGCTATCAGAACTACGTTCCAAAAGATGAAATGCCAAAACATTTCAAAAAATCTCAGACGCCATGAGGGACAGAGGCTACAGCAGGGATGCAACACAGTGCTGTGTGAAACTTAAGGAGCTCAGACAAGCATACCAGAAAACCAAAGAATCAAACAGACACTCCGGGAAAGAGCCCCAGACATGCTGCTTCTATGCTGAGCTGCATGCAATTCTAGGGGGGCCGCCGCCACTACCCCACCCCTGTCAATAGACTCAGATGATGGGGTACTCTCCACCATGCCTGAGGATTTTGCGGACAGGGAAGATGAGGAGGAAGAGGATGACGATTTTGAGGAGAGCACACAGCACACCGTTCTCCCCAACAGCCAGGATCTTTTTGTCACCCTGACTGAAATACCCTCCCAACCCAACGAAGCCGGAGAAGGGACCTCTGGTGAGTGTACCTTTTTAAATATAATACATGTTATAAAAACACTTGTTTTTAATGATTAATTAGCCCTGAGGACTTGGAATGTATTCATGGCCAGTACAGCTACTGGAAAAGTCAGTTAATGTGTCTGGGGATGGAGTGGAAATCCTCCAGGGATATCTCCATGAAGTTCTCCTGGAGGTACTCTAAAAGCCTTTGCAGAAGGTTTCTGGGGAGAACAGCCTTATTCCATCCTCCCTGGTAGGACACTTTACCACGCCATGCTAGTAGCAAGTAATCTGGTATCATCGCATGACAAAGCCTGGCAGCATATGGTCCTGGTGTTTGCTGGCATTCAAGCAACATCCATTCTTTATCTCTCTGTGTTATCCTCAAGAGAGTGATATCGTTCATGGTAACCTTGTTGAAATAGGGGAATTTAATTAAGGGGACATTCAGAGGTGGCCGTTCCTACTGGGCTGTTTGCCTGTGGCTGAAAAGAAATCCTCCCCGCAGTTAGCCACGGGGTGGGGTGTGGGGCCATTGGCGCTGACCTGTTTGCATTTGCCTAGCAGGGATCTACCCTGATACATGGTGTGGTGAGGGGTAAAACAATCATCCCAGAGAATTGGATGGTGGCGGGGTTTAAGTTTGGTTTCTGCTGCTGCATGTGAACAGCTCTAAATGACCAACTCAACGTGCTTTGCTTGGTATGGGAGAGGAGGGTGCTGCTGTTATGACGATTGTAGAAGCCGAAAGACTATGGCTTACCATGGCCACCTGCAAGCAGAATTCTGTTGCCCGGCACTGCGTGTGTGATCTCTAACACCAAAGCCGCAGGTACTCAATATAAGATGCAAAATGCGACCTTTAAATACTTCACTCCCTTTTTTCCTCCAGCAGCTGCAAATGTTTCAAGCCTCCCTCCTCCGTCCCAAAGACTATCTCAGATAAGTCAGCGAAAAAAACACACGCACGATGAAATGTTCTCTGAGCTCATGCAGTCGTCCGGCACTGACAGAGCTGTGTGGTGGGACACAATAGCAGAGTACAGGAAAGTGGCAGATGAATGTGAGGAGAGATGGCTGCAGGAAGATCAGAGGAGGCATGAGGCAACGCTCGGGCTACTGCAGGATCAAACGGACATGCTCCAGCATCTGGTGGAGGTTCATGAATGGCAGCAAGATCACAGACTGCTGCTGCAGTCCCTGTTTAACCGCCCTCCCTCCTCCCCAAGTTCCATAGCCTCCACACCCAGACCCCCAAGAATGTGGGGTGGGAGGCTCCGGGCACCCAACCACTCCACCCCAGTGGACAGCCCAAGCAACAAAAGGCTGTCATTCAAGAAGTTTTAAAGTGGCCTTTTCCTTCCTTGCTACCCTCCTCCCACCCCACCCTGGCTACCTTCTGAGTTATCGCCCTATTTTTATAATCAATTAATAAAGAATACATGTTTTTTAAACTATAGTGACTTTATTTCCTTTGCAGACAAGCTGTGATCGAAGCGGGGAGGGCGGGTGGCTTACAGGGAATTTAGAGGCAACAAAGGGGGTGGGTTTTCATCAAGGAGAAACAAACAGAAGTGTCACACAGTACCCTGGCCAGTCATGAAACTGGTTTTCAAAGCTTCTCTGATGCTCAGCGCTTCCTGCTGTGCTCTAACTGCCCTGGTGTCCGGTTGTGCATATTCAGCAGCCAGGAGATTTGCCTCAACCTCCCAGCCCGCCATAAACGTCTCCCCCTTACTCTCACAGAGATTGTGGAGCACACAGCAAGCAGCAATAACAATGGGAATATTGGTTTCGCTGAGGTCTGAGCGAGTCAGTAAACTGCGCCAGCGACCCTTTAAACATCCAAATGCACATTCTACCACCATTCTGCACTTGCTCAGCCTATAGTTGAACAGCTCCTTACTACTATCCAGGCTGCCTGTGTATGACTTCATGAGCTAGGGCATTAAGGGGTAGGCTGAGTCCCCAAGAATAAATTATAGGCATTTCAACATCCCCAACAGTTATCTTCTGGTCTGGGAAGTAAATCCCTTCCTGCAGCAGTTTAAACAGACCAGAGCTCCTGAAGACACGAGCATCATGAACCTTTCCAGGCCATCCCACACTGATGTTTGTGAAACGTTCCTTGTGATCCACCAGTGCTTGCAGTATCATTGAAAAGTACTCCTTGCAGTTTATGTACTGGCTGCCCTGTGGTCCGGTCCCAAGATAGGGATATGCGTTCCGTCTATAGCCCCACCACAGTTAGGGAATCCCATTGCAGCAAAGCCATTCACTATGACCTGCACATTTCCCAGAGTCACTACCTTTGATAGCAGCAGTTCAATGATTGCGTTGGCTACTTGCATCACAGCAACCCCCACAGTAGATTTGCCCACTCCAAATTGATTACCGACTGACCGGTAGCTGTCTGGCATTGCAAGCTTCCACAGGTCTATTGCCACTCGCTTATGAACTGTGAGGGCTGCTCTCATCTTGGTATCCTTGTGCTTCAGGCCAGGGGAAGCAAGTCAAAGTTCCATGAAAGTGCCCTTACACATGCGAAAGTTTCGGAGCCACTGGGAATCATCCCAAACCTGCAACATTATGCGGTCCCACCACTCTGTGCTTGTTTCCTGGGGCCCAGAATTGGCATTCC
Organism: Lepidochelys olivacea; assembly: GCF_965140295.1. NCBI lineage: Eukaryota > Metazoa > Chordata > Testudines > Cheloniidae > Lepidochelys > Lepidochelys olivacea. The sequence continues at coordinate 133,532,600 of NC_140411.1, read as the reverse complement.
ACGGTATGAGCCTGCCCCAGTAACACCATGATCTCCAAATTGCTGGGGAATGCAGTTTTAGAGAAATCTGTGTTCATGTCCTCATCACCGCGCTGCTGTCGCCTCCTCGCCTGGTTTTTCAGGTGCTGGTTCTTCATAAACTTCACGATAATGAGCGAGGTGTTTACAATGGTCATAACTGTTGCGGTGAGCTGAATGGGCTCCATGCTTGCTGTGCTATCGCGTCTGCTCTGGCAATCTAGGGAAAAGGGCGTGAAATGATAGTCTGCTGTTGCTTTCATGGAGGGAGGGAGGGTTGACTGACGACATTTACCCATAACCACCTGCGACAAATTTTTGGCCCCATTAGGCATTGGGAGCTCAGCCCAGAATTCTAAGGGGCAGCAGGACTGCGGGAACTGTGGGATAGCTACCCACAGTGCACTGCTTGCCACAGTACTGTGGATGCACACCGCCGAATTAGTGTGCTTAGTGTGGACGCATGCACTCGACTTTATACAATCTGTTCCCAAAAACAGACTTCTGTAAAATCGGAGTACTTTCGTAGTGTAGACATGGCCTTAGAGAAAGAATCGCTCCAACCCATTTTATTCTCCTTTATTGAAGCTAATATGACAGCTGTTCTGGACAGCAGTCAGAATCAAGGAAACAGATCTACCTTTCTGTGCAGGGCTTTAAAGCCTGACGTTCTGTCACAATTGTGTAAAAATAATACTTCCTTTTATTCATTTTTTAATGTATTACTTTTTAATTGACTTACTTAAGCTGTATCATTCATACATTTTATGTTGTTATACTTTTCTCCATTCTAAACTAAATAATTCTAGTATTATAAATATTTCATCATTTACCAGTTTCAGTGGGCCTGTTCTTGATCTTTCTTTTTTTCAGTGTGCCTTTTTGAGATTAGGCAAGTAAATCCAAACAAAATATCCTGTTTTTTTTATAATGATATTTTAATATTTTCCATATTATTTTCTTGTTTAATTGCAACCTATGTTCTATTAGTTTTCGACCAGTACAATGCTCCCCGCACCAACTCCTCTCCACAAAAAACAAAAACCAGACATCTTCACTGAGCTGTTCATGAAGATTTACTGTAAGAGAGTATTATTTTATTTTCTCATTATTCATCCAAGTTTCCAGATTCATAAATATATTTAACAAGACTGCTCCTCTTACTGATCCACAGTGCACCTAAGCATTAACCTCTTCCAGCTACTAAGAACTAGCTGTTTACTTCTACTCTTCATCTCATATTACTTTTTAATACAGAAGAGGAATTATCTGTCACCCTCAAAGTTCCTTAACAATCTCTTTTGTGAGAGCTTCTCATAAACCTTTCACAAGTTAAGAAACCTCTAGCCACTAGTTCTACCTTTTCCACTATTTGATTGTCTTAAAAAAATTCTACGAACAGTCTGAGAATAAAGAAAAGGAGTACTTGTGGCACCTTAGAGGCTAACAAATTTGTTAGTTTCTAAAGTGCCACAAGTACTCCTTTTCTTTTTGCGGATACAGACTAACACGGCTGCTACTCTGAAACCAGTCTGAGAATAGTGTTCTATCTTACATAATCCATGCTGGAGTCTCCAGGCACAACGGCATGAATTCAGGATGGAAGCTGCATCCTCAGCTCTTCATTTCCTGGCTTTTTTTAATTTAATTTAAACCTTTAAAACTATTTTAATATAGCTTTTTTTGTATGTAGGAAATTGAGAGAAAGAGGAGTGATTCAATAAATAATCACAATTTATATCTTTTTTAAAAAGAAGTTTTTCCGTGACCCCAAAAGTAGGCTGATGTAATTTAAGAAATGAGCAATCATCTGCCTCATTCCTTTCCTTGACCTAGACTACATATATTTAGACATCCAGATTCAAAGAAAATGTGTGAATGGGTTTGGGGATAGAGGCTGTCAGTGGAAACATGGAAAGAAACATTACTGGAATGTATGTCTAAGGGACTTTTGTTTTAATTTTGGGCACTAGAACAATAACATCACCAGACTGAGAGCAATACATTGTTCTCACAGGGGAAAAGAAATAGAATATGGCAATTGGCTTTGTTTAGAAACAGCTTCATACAAGTAGATGAATCAATTCTGTGCAATATGGGTCTGATCCGAAGCCCACCAAAGTAATTGGAAAGACTGCTATTGACTTCAGAGGGCTTTCGGTAAAGACAGAAGTGTCGGTAACAACCAATCTAAACCTTGCACTCATTTCAGTAGATTAATATTAGCACCTCCCCAATAAATACCTTGCTGATGAATGACAGAAGATCTAAGAGAGCTAATATTTGTGGTAATTGCAAAAATGGTAGCTAGAAAAATATTATACACTATTAACATAATCCATTATACTATGGAAAGGATAAGACAATTAACTAACATTAACCTGCTCCATAGTTTAACTCTTTAGATAACATTTGGTATTTAGACTAGCACACCAGGGGAAAAAATTGCTCAAATAAGAATGAGGCCAAATATATAAACATATTTTTTTAACAATATTTAATTTAACAATTTTTTTAACAAAACAACAACAAAAATTCCATCTCATTTACAAGTACTGTATGCAATATTATATTCTCTACATGATGACTGAAATCTGGGTTGAACATAGGGATTCTCTACAATGGTTGGTTAGACACCAGGTACAGTAAGAGTTTTCCCAGTCATTTAAAATTTGCTACAACACATTCAGCAAACACATTGGATTGGATTCACAAGGGGAACTTAGGTGCTGCAGTGCTGAGCATTGCAACACCTAGCTTTTAAGTGACCTGCCTCTTGCTGGAATTCACAGGTCCCCAGGTTTCCTATACCATGCATGGGGAGAGATCGGTGCCTTAGAATGGGATCCACAGAAGCCGGCAAGCTGAACAAATTTGACTTAGGCAGCTCCAGTAGGAAATACCAAAAAGAGGACTGTGGCCTAAACCCTGCCCCTGAAAGGGAGTCAGGCACCTTCCTCCACTCAGGATTCACAGCTGAGAACCCTGTCCTGGAGTGAGGTGCCTAAGTCAGGTCAGCCCTTTATCAAGAAAAACAGAAGGGGATGGTGACAGCACGCCCCACCCCCACCCCTTTAACTTTTAGCCCAGTGGTTAGAGCACTCACCCAGCATGTGGGAGACTGGAGTCCAATTCCCCATCCTTGATATAGAGCAGGGATTTGAACTTGGGTCTCCCACCTTCCTTGCAAGTTTTCTAACTATTGGGCTTTAGAGTCACACTCTCTCTGACCCACTTGGAATATTCAATATTCTAAACTTCAAATCCCTGCTCAATACCAGGCAGAGTGGGGATTCAAACCCAGGTCTCTCATCCCAGGTGAGCGCTCTAATAATATAAAAGTTAAAAAGAGGCAGGAGTGGGGAACAACAGCCACTTTCTACTCAGGCATGCTTTGAGCATGCCTATCAGATTGGGACCCACAGGTAAGATGGGTGGGCAAATGACTACTTTGTGAGTCCCTCTGGGAGGTGCCGAATTGCTGGGCTATCAGGACTTGGTGTCTGTGCACATCATTAGCTGTCAAAATTTTAGGTGTCTTAGGGACTTTAGTGGCAGAAACGAAAGCAACCAGAGTTTTGTGAATGCCAATGGTGCCTAAATATTGGACTTTGTTGCCTAGTTACCATTTTAAACACCTAAGTCCCTCTTGTGAATCGAACCCTTTGCTTTTATCTTCCCATATAAACATCCCTCATCAGCACCTTCAATGAATAAGCTCACCAATATGAAGTGTAATAAGGGTATATTTTGTTCCAATGAAAGAAATATTTAATGTATATAAAACTAACAATTTAGTTCCCATAATGATTAAGAAAATCTCTCTGAAATAGCACACTAATCCATTCGATGCCTAGTTTGGCAACTTAGACTGATTGCTTAGGACTTCATTTGCCTTCATTAAAAATCACAAGAGATGTTACAATTGGGTACATTTTATGCATTTCATGGCTTTTGAAATACTGCTGTATGGAAATGTGAATGTTAACTATATATATTTTTTAAATGGACAGTTTGTTGAGTCCTGAGAAAGATGCAGAATTTAGTGATATTTCTCCTGAGATGGCAATGTTTTTCCAGGGAAAGAAGGCTAAAACTGGCTTCCATTTCACCTTAGAGGACACCCCTTGTGATTTGGTATGAGCAGTGAAATCAGATCTGCTTTAACTCATCAGCCAACAGCAGACCAGATTCTGGTCTCAGTTAAACGACTGTGAATCTGGAGTAACCCCACTGAAGTCATGGCCATGACAAAAATAGAGTAACTCCAGATTTTCACCAACGTGATGAGAGCAGCATTTAGCTTTGAGCGTGCAACTTGATTTCCAAGAAAGAGTTAAGCAAGTATCTGACAACACCAGGAAGAGCAGGAATTTTCAGTTCTTAATTCTTAAAATAAAGGAAAACATGACCTTGAAAATCTGTAATCGTCTGCTAAAGACTGGCACAATCATGGTTCCAAGTGGAATTGAAGGAAAAAATGAAGCATCTAGAGTGGAGAAGTAGCTGATTTCTGGCTCAGTATAGAAACACACATTTCAAATAAAGGGCAGGTTTATATAGTCCCCAATTTATCTTAGGTTATTGCAAATGGTGATGACTCTGTCTGTGATTCTTCACAGGAGCATTAACCTACTTTCCTCAATTTTATGTACAAAGCCCACAATGTTCCTGAGAGATTGTGGTTTGTTCCACTGTCTGGGTGATTATTATCACTTTCTTAATCCTTGTGCATTATCATATCACATGAAGCACACTATAAAGTTCCTGTTACATTTCATTATTTAAACTTATATAAGAATCAAGAACGCACTGAAAATTCTTATAGCTACTTCAAGTAATCTATAAACCAAAATTCAGAGAGAGTATGCCTAATGAAATAGATGCCAGGTGAGTTCACAACACTTAGCTTGAGCAGGGATCAGTACAAGCTACCAATCGAAAAGATTAAATTTTATCCAAACTCAGAAATCAAGCTGAGTTATATTGCATTTTGGAATAATGCAGATTTTTGAGATTTTCAGAAAGAGCTTCCAATAATCCTTTGAAAGCTTGGGTTAAGATACATTGGGAACTTTAAAATAACTAGATATCTAGACCATTAAAATAAAGGACAAAACCAAGTTTTTCTGCATCCCATGTGTTATAGCTGTTTTGTGGGGTTTATAAAGGAATTCAGTCACCAAGGTCCCCAATCTGGCATATTTCATTTTGAGGTCAAATAGGCTGGCATATTTCTTGGAAACTACAGTCACTGAACCAGCCTTTTGCCTTGTCTTAAGCCTTATGCAAGGTGACAGGGCTGTAAATAAGGCAAGTACGTCTATACCGAAATAAAATGATTAAATCGGCCAAACTCTGAAAAGCTGCTAATGGAGCACACACAAACACACCCCTAACTTGATAGCAGGAACATTTACACATATGTAAGTACAGTAGGCCTTTGTAACAGACTGCTTAAGGAGGTTGTGGAAGCTCCTTCACTGGAGGTTTTCAAAAGGAGGCTGGATAACCCCATCTATCTTTCATGGTTTATACACAACCAATCCTGCATCTTGGTAGGGGGTTAGACTGGATCAGTGGCTCTCAACCTTTCCAGACTACTGTACCCTTTTCAGGAGTCTGCTTTGTCTTGCATATCCCCAAGTTTCACCTCACATAAAAACTACCTGCTTACAAAATCAGACATACAGCACACTATTACTGAAAAAATTGCTTACTTTCTCATTTTTACCATACAATTACCAAATCAATTAGAATATAAATACTGTGCTTACATTTCAGTGTATAGTATATAGAGCAGTATAAACATTGTCTGTATGACATTTTAGTTTGTACTGACTTTGCTAGTACTTTTCTGTAGCCTGTTGTAAAACTAGGCAAATATCTGGATGAGTTGATGTACTCCCTGGAAGACCTCTGCATATTCCCTGGGGTACGTGCACCCCTGGCTGAGAACCACTGGACTAGATGATCCTTTTGGCCCCTTCTAACCCTATGGTCCTATGATTCTAAGGCTCACTGGAGTTACACATGGAAATCCCTACCACAGGTAGGCTAATAGTTTGGAAACAAATTTGAATACACCAGAAATAGCCTATTAGAATCTGATGGTTCAAACTCTGTTTGAATTTGGCAGAGTCACAGTCATCAGGAGTAATGTTCCAACACTTGTGTTGCAGCATCACAACACCAGCCTGGAGAAATGCATTCTTAGAGTGTTGGTGGCAGGGGAGAAATAGCTTCTTCTCATTCTGTCCATAATCTAGGACCACAGTGTTTTGTTTTTAGGTTTCCTTCTGCGTGTGTTGTGTAGGCGGATTATATTATATTCTCATTTCCCACTTGGGTGCTACCCTCTAGATTGTTCTTGCAAACACTAAACCACATTTTTAGCAGCTATTACTATTTAGTAGAACGGGCTCAAACCAGGATTTTCTCTGTAACTTGAAGTCTTTAAATCATGATTTGAGGACTTCAGTTACTTGGTTAGAAGTTTACTACAGGAGTGGGTGAGCAAGTTGGATCCTGCAATGTGAAGGAAGTCCAACTAGATGATCGTAATGGTCCCTTCTGGCCTTAAAGTATATGAGGACCAAGACATTTGGAGACATTCATATCTGGCTTTATTTTTATTCATTACAAAGCCAGGGGACAAACTGCAGAATTTGAATTTAGATTAATGTTCTGATTCTAAGCTGCTCTGAAGGTGGGGAAAGTGGTGGGTATGGCCCAGGGGCTTTGCTTTAGCCCCCTTTCTACTGATCATTGAAATGGTTTAAATGTCATAAAGGAAGTGTGCAAATAACTACCCTTGAACCATTGTCCCTCCACCCTTTGCTTTGGTTTTACTTTTAAAGTAATAAATGGATTAATTTTATTTATTTTTGAAAATTCTATGTGGAGCTCTGTACGCAAGCAAGCACATTTGTATGAAATCAGCTGTATTAAAAATGCTGCCAGGACCCCATCAGAAATGAAGCATTTATGCCTCAGCAGGTAATACTAAATTAAATATTCCAATAATTTTGTATTGTGACTATATTGAATTATGGAGAAATGCTGAAAGTGAGAAACTACCTTTAAGCCCATTAAACACATTAGAGGCTGATTGTCGCACAGCCTTTCAGGACGGTAACTAATTGCTTCCTAAGCAACTCTAGCGCTTCTGCATTTTCTCTTATTAATCTTGTCATTTTACAGATCCTTTTAATCTCTAAGTAAAACTTCTGTTCTCAATTTCAATTAACATTCTTTTATTAAACTTCCCTACTTTTACCCTAGTTGCATCGTCAGTGCTAGGACAGCAGAAGATGCATCTTCAACATTAACCTACTACACATCATTTAATGCTCAAGGCACTTTTGTTAGATGACTTTTAGCAAGTTTTTTTGGCAAAACACCTTCTGGATAAATCATTTTTCTGTTTGCCCTCATTTCCCCCTTTTAAAATGAAATCCTGGGATAAGTTCTTCTGACCTTCTCTTTCTGAATGATGTAATATCTGTTTTTGGTAATTAAGAGACAGGAAGAGAGCACAACTTTTTTCAAAATAAGGTCATGGGAGCCTGAAAAATTGGTGAGCACTCTATGACAAGCACATTAATTCAGTGTGATTTTAATGGTTTGTCCTGGGTTTTTAATTTTGGGAACATTTAAAATTATTAAATGTCAACATTTAAATGCATTAACTTTGGTGTAGATTCTGTCACCCTCTCTCATATAGGGTCAGATTCAGCTTTTGCTTTGAGCTTTTTTGCACCCCATGAGCTGACAGAAAGGGCCAGTAGGGCATGTGAATACTCATAATACAGGAGGCCCTTACACCAGGGTAGAGATTTCTCATCCACCTTTGCAGCAGCCCTGGGTGCAGGAGGCATTTTGGAATTAAGGTGAGCTGCAGGGAGGGAAGAAGTAGGGGAGGGTGTGGCTGAGGCAGACCTGTACTCTGGAGATTTTGTACCTGTGAAAGTCCCCATAGGACCTATTGAAGCAGTGGTGAAACTTAGGCCAGTCCTCCTGGTTGATTTAGACTGCACCAGGGCCAAACTGGTCCCGCAGTAGCTGAAAGGTACACGCCGATTCTCCTTTGTCCCTGTCCTGACACAAGAATGAATCTTTCCTATTGAGTAGTAACTTACCCAGCATGTATCCGGACAAAATCAATAGGGCTACTTAAGGCATAAGGTACTGCTCAGCATAAGGGTGGCAGAATCAGGCCCTTTTATATATTGAAAAAGTAATCTCAAATTAGTTCTTTGTGCTTGGAGGAAAAGTGCCACAAAGGAGATCTTGTAACATTTTACAAACATTCATTCAGTAAATCCCTCTGAAAATTAGGTCAGTTCTATTTAGGTGTCTAAATATTGTTGTCCTTTTGTGTCTGAAGCTAGAGTCTAGACAAATTGCACCAACACCTACCGATACAAGGGGTAAATATCTTCAATTCACCTTAATATGTTAAGTTTGAAACATGTAGCCAGTTTAAACAGCCAGCATTTTAAACTATTTCACTGATTCCTGACAGCCCAGATTTGAGAAATATCTGGCATTCTGCAAGACTTATGGATTCTCATAGGTTTTTCAATCAGTATCATTGACTGTATGGGAAGATGCACTATGGTCATTTAAGTTCAGATGAGGTATGACAGTTCTTTTTGGACACTGATCTGAGTAAATGAGGGATAAGAATGCAAGTTTTATGAGGTGTGCCTTTGGTGGGATTTTAATTTTTGGATGTTGACCCAGCACATGCAGCTTTGCATTAGGTATTTTATACATAAACCCAGAGTTCTGAATGGGAAAGGAAACAGATTCAGAAACATGCTCCTAATGCACACTTCCAGTATGGCTGGACATAGCTGTCACATCCTGGCATCCCATTCCTTTGAAAGGATGTTCTATAGGAAGGAAGTCCGAAAGTTTCGAATATGCAGAGTCAAATACTCTACTGAATATTTTTCCAGTTATTCACATAAGGACAACAAGAAACATCTCAATTCTTTTTCTGATGAAAACAAAATGTTGGACTCGTGATTTAAGACTAATAGGCTTTTATGAATTTTTCTGGGGACAGGGCTGACTTTAGAGTAGTGGTGGGCAACCTGTGGCCCAGAGGCCACACACGGCCAGCCAGCACACTGCTTCCCACAGCTCCCATTGGCTGGGAATGGCGAACCGTGGCTACTGGGAGCTGTGGGTGGCCATGCCTACGGACAATCAATGTAAAGACTGTCTCGCAGCCCACTAGCAGATTACCCTGATGGGCCACATGCGGCCCACGGGCTGCAGGTTGCCCACCACTGCTTTAGCAGGGCCATTCCCTGTGGCACGGGAACCCCAGGAGGCTAAGTTACATCATATCTCTAGACCTTGCATAATGACAAGTTTCAGAGTAGCAGCCGTGTTAGTCTGTATCCGCAAAAAGAAGAGGACTTGTGGCACCTTGGAGACTAACAAATTTATTTTAGCATAAGCTTTTGTGAGCTACAGCTCACTTCATCGGATGCATTCAGTGGAAAATACAGTGGGGAGATTTATATACACAGAGAACATGAAACAATGGGTGTTACCACTTTCCTTACAGTGTGCATGGTAACTGAGCTGTAGCTCACAAAAGCTTATGCTCAAATAAATTAGTTAGTCTAAGGTGCCACAAGTCCTCCTTTTCTTTTTGCATATCTCTAGAGTCACTGTGGGTAAATGTTATGAGTATTACAGTAATTTAATCTCTAAAAGTGGAAATAAATCGCACTAAAGCAGAAGTTTTCAAACTGTGGACCTCCATGACTGTAATGATGGTCCTGTTTGGGGATAGTAAGAGTGAAAGCGTACAAATGTTAAGAGTACATGTATTTTAAAATGGACTTTCATTATTTGTCATCTGGTGATTAACATGGGACCAAGATGAAACTAAAAATAACCTGAAGAAGTTCTGCAGAACTGTTGTGCTCCTTACACTCACAAAGAGGTCTCCGCCACTTGCATGGCACCATCCCCGTCGATAGACACTGCAAAGGGGTCTATGCATGGTCTATGCTGGGGGAGGGAGTAGAGAAGACTGGGCACAATGCACATCCTGGTGGATGATGATCTAGCCTCCATTATTCACACCATCATCTATTGGCTGGACTACAGCAATGAAATATACCTGGGCACAAAGCCTTCTGTACTTAGGAAACTTCAACTAATACAGAACATCTCCTCGGCACCAGAGGCTACCACAAGCATATCACACTTTTCGTCTGCACTCTGCACTGGCTTTCCATAGAATATTAAATCAAGTTCAAAGGTCTTGATCCTTATCTTTTAGGAGCTCAATGGGCTGGGCTCAGTATCTAAAAGAACATCTAAAGCTCCAGGACAAAGACCTTGGTTGAGAACTTTGCTCCTCATAGAATCGTAGAATCATAGAATATCAGGGTTGGAAGAGACCTCAGGAGGTCATCTAGTCCAACCCCCTGCTCAAAGCAGGACCAATCCCCAATTAAATCATCCCAGCCAGAGCTTTGTCAAGCCTGACCTTAAAAACTTCTAAGGAAGGAGATACTACCACCTCCCTAGGTAACGCATTCCAGTATTTCATCACCCTCCTAGTGAAAAAGTTTTTCCTAATATCCAACCTAAACTTCCCCCACTGCAACTTGAGACCATTACTCCTTGTCCTGTCATCTTCTACCACTGAGAATAGTCTAGAACCATCCTCTTTGGAACCATCTCTCAGGTAGTTGAAAGCAGCTATCAAATCCCCCCTCATTCTTCTCTTCTGCAGACTAAACAATCCCAGTTCCCTCAGCCTCTCCTCATAAGTCATGTGTTCCAGACTCCTAATAATTTTTGTTGCCCTTCGCTGGACTCTCTCCAATTTTTCCACATCCTTCTTGTAGTGTGGGGCCCAAAACTGACACAGTACTCCAGATGAGGCCTCACCAATGTTGAATAGAGGGGAACGATCACGTCCCTCGATCTGCTGGCTATGCCCCTACTTATACATCCCAAAATGCCATTGGCCTTCTTGGCAACAGGGGCACACTGTTGACTCATATCCAGCTTCTCATCCACTGTCACCCTAGGTCCTTTTCTGCAGAACTGCTGCCTAGCCATTCGGTCCCTAGTCTGTAGCGGTGCATTGGATTCTTCCGTCCTACGTGCAGGACCCTGCACTTATCCTTGCTGAACCTCATCAGATTTCTTTTGGCCCAATCCTCCAATTTGTCTAGGTCCCTCTGTATCCTATCCCTACCTGCCACCGTATCTACCACTCCTCCTAGTTTAGTATCATCCGCAAATTTGCTGAGAGTGCAATCCACACCATCCTCCAGATCATTTATGAAGATATTGAACAAAACCGACCCCAGGACCGACCCTTGGGGCACTCCACTTGATACCAGCTGCCAACTAGAAATGGAGCCATTGATCACTACCCGTTGAGCCCGACAATCTAGCCAACTTTCTACCCACCTTATAGTGCATTCATCCAGCCCATACTTCTTTAACTTGCTGACAAGAATACTGTGGGAGACCGTGTCAAAAGCTTTGCTAAAGTCAAGAAACAATACATCCACTGCTTTCCCTTCATCCACAGAACCAGTAATCTCATCATAGAAGGCGATTAGATTAGTCAGGCATGACCTTCCCTTGGTGAATCCATGCTGACTGTTCCTGATCACTTTCCTCTCGTGTAAGTGCTTCAGGATAGATTCCTTGAGGACCTGCTCCATGATTTTTCCGGGGACTGAGGTGAGGCTGACTGGCCTGTAGTTCCCAGGATCCTTCTTCTTCCCTTTTTTAAAGATTGGCACTACATTAGCCTTTTTCCAGTCATCCAGGACTTCCCCCGTTCACCATGAGTTTTCAAAGATAATGGCCAATGGCTCTGCAATCACAGCCACCAATTCCTTTAGCACTCTCGGATGCAACGCATCCGGCCCCATGGACTTGTGCATGTCCAGCTTTTCTAAATAGTCCCTAACCACCTCTTTCTCCACAGAGGGCTGGCCACCTACTCCCCATGCTGTGTTGCTGTGTTCCTCTTCACAAAGGAACTCTCTAATAAGGAGAAAGCTTGTCTGTGCAGGAGACGGAACTTTCTTGGGGGCCAGCTTAAGACTGGAATGAACTCCCACAGGAACTAAGGTTACAGCTGTCTGAAACAGGATTTCTAGTTCACAAGAAATCTCAGCATTTTGAAAATTCTTACAAGCTGGAAATCCTGAAAAAAAAAAAGTAGTTTTGAGAACATTGACACATGGTATTTCCTAAATGATATTTGCTCCACAGGACCATCAGTCGCTGTGTTAAACTGACATCCTTGCATCCTCTGATTCAGTGAAAGTTGTTGACCCTGACTTGCTTTTGTGAGACCGCCACAGTTTTGTGAAACTGTTTCATTAGACAGGTTTCAGAGTAGCAGCCGTGTTAGTCTGTATTCTCAAAAAGAAAAGGAGGACTTGTGGCACGTTAGAGACTAACCAATGTAGTTGAGCATAAGCTTTCGTGAGCTACAGCTCACTTCATCGGATGCATACTGTGGAAACATTAGAAAAATTACATTACATTAGAAAAATTTCTGACCAGCTCTAACTAAGGACCATCACAACTGTAACCACCTTGCACTTCAAGTACAAGGTGTATTTCTTTGAGCTTGCTTTCTCTAATGTAAATACATAGCAACATTAAAAGAATACTACCAAACAAAGCCCTCTCCTGAGCATACTTCTCCCCCTGAAGAGAGGATGAGGGAATAATCAGATGAGAGTTGTTAGTCACATTGGTTAATGAACTAATGGAAGGTGCTGAGATATACTACAATGAGGACTGTAGTATAAGAACCTACACAGAAGAAAACACCAGTCTTTTCTGGGTCTATGGAAAAGAAGGGGGGAAGTGATGCAGCCCCAGCCTGTGTGTTTTTTTCCCCATAGAGCCCCCATCAGAGTTCTGGAGGCCTCTGTAGTCAAGACCAGATTTCTATGGTCAGGGAACAGGAGATAGGTATGCCATGAGGGTAAGGTAGGCAAACTAGACCTGAGTAACAGGACCTATACCCAATCGCTTGGCCTCCCACAGATTTCAGTGGATCTGTCAGGTTTGGGCCAGGTCTTATGACCAGTTTTGGTGGAGTGCAACCCCATACTCACCAACTGACTGAAAGGGGGTGATTTGAATGAGGTACTTAGTTACATACTGTCCTCTCTGCTCATACTTCCATTATGAGGCAGCAGTAGTGCAACGAGAGGCCATGCAGCAGTGGGATGCTTGATGCTTAAAGCAGCATCAAGTTACCCTGTTTCTCTGCTCATCACATTTTACTAGAGCTGCTTGAAATGTTTGATAAAAGCAATTTAAAAAAATATTATTATTTGGACTCTCCAGGAACACCTGACCAACTCCAGCTTTTAGCTTGCATTTATATGAACACCACTGACAATCAGACCTGTGCAAAAGCTAACTTACAATGGCTGTGGACACATATGATTGTTTTTAAAATGTTCTTTCCCAAAGTTACCCCCCCAGAGCAGGGATGGTTTTAAACACTGAGCTTTATTAAACTTCGTACACGCACCCTCACCCACCTTGCAAAGGCCCCATTGCTGCTGCGTCCTTTCAGAGCACATTAACATTTTCCCCAATAACTTAAGTTATCGTGGAATAGGGTTGTCAACTTTCTACTCACACAAAACCAAACACCCTTGCCTCGCCCCTACCCAGTCCCTTCTCTGAGGCCATGCCCTCACTCACTCCATCCTCCCACCCTCTGTCACTTGCTCTCCCCACCCTCACTCTCTCGCTCATTTTCACCAGGCTGGGGCAGGGGGTTGGGTTGCGGGAGGGGGTGGGATGCGGGTGCAGGCTCTGAGATGGGGCCAGAAATGAGTTCAGGGTGCAGGAGGGGACTCCAAGTTGAGGTAGTAGGTTGGGATGCGGGAGGGGGTGCGGGCTCCGGCTGTGGGTGTGGGCTCTGGGGTGGGGACAGGGATTATGGGTTTGGGGTGCAGGAGGGGACTCTGGGCTAGGGGAGTGGAGTTGAGGGATTTGGAGTATGTGAGGGGGTTCCCGGCTGAGGCAGGGGGTTGGGGTATGGGCTCTGGGTTGGGGGTGTGGGTTCCAGGGTGGGACCTGGGATATGGGTTTTGGAGTGCAGGAGGGGTTTCTGGGCTGGGACTGAAGGGTTCAGAGTGCGGGAGGGAGGTCTGGGCAGGGATGGGGGTTGGGGTCTGTGAGGGTTCCAGTTGGGGGTGCAGACTCTGGGGTGGGGCTGGGATGAGGGGTTTGGGGTGTAGGAGGGTGCTCCAGGCTAGGACTGAAGGGTTATGAGGGTGGGAGGGGGATCAGGGCTGGGGCAGGGAGTTGGGGCACAGGAGAGGGTCAGGGATGCAGGCTCCAGGCAGCATTTACCTCAGGCAGCTCCCAGAAGCAGCAGCATGTCCCCACTCCAGCTCCTACACGGAGGCATGGCCAGGCATGCCACACGCTGACCTGTCTACAAGCACCACCCCCACAGTTCTCATTGGCCGCGGTTCCCAGCCAATGGGAGCTGCAGAGCTGGCACTTGGGGTAGAGACAGCGTGCAAAGCCCCTGGCTGCTCCTACATGTTGGAGCTGGAGCGGGGAACATGCTGCTGCTTCCAGGAGCCACGCGGAACCACGGCAGACAGGAAGCCTGCCTTAGCCCCGCTCCGCCGCTGACCGGACTTTTAACGGCTCAGTCAGTGGTGCTGACCAGAGCCTCCAGGGTCCCTTTTCGACTGAGCATTCGGCCAAAAACCAGACACCTGGCAACCCTATCATGGAACAGAAATTCATTTTCTTGGCCAGCTGTACTTATAGCTGCTAAACATCACCTTTCCGCAGAAGGAGTATGATCATTATTAGTATTCTGTTTCATTACAGGTCTCATGACTCACTTGTAGAGGTTGCACAATACATATACAAGGACTCTTTCTATGAAAGTAATTACCCTTTGTGGGTGATCTATCTTGTGCTTAGCTCTGCAGCATGTTTCAATTCAGTTTTGAGTTGTGGGAGTTCATAGCTGAAGGAGAGCTTAAAAAAATAAAGTCAGTGGAACCTCTCTGTTTTTCTGCTGGTTAAGAAGAAAAAGCTTTTAAAAAATCAATGAACTGAGGCTCACTTTACAATGTTTCCTATCTAGTGTACAGTATGTGAGATAAGTGTCCAAGGGTGATAACAACGCAAAAAAGAGTCCAAGGTTTAATTTGGATAAGCCCAGAAAAAATATCAGATCCTTTTCATTGGGTAAAATCCTGATACCAGTGAAATCAATAGGAGTTTTGCTATTGACTACAATAGGGCCAGGATTTCATCTACTGAGAAACTTTGTGAGAACAGGCGTTCATGATATTTCTGTGTCTTCCTGATTCTAATGTAGACAGAAATCATGAGAACCACTGGCTTGAATAGTGTTTCAGTCTAGCTGGCATCCTGTTCCTATTTGAAGCAGGACATTTAGAGGTATGGGCAGGCATAGAGAAGTTCAAAACCTGAAATAAAATATTTGGTTCAGATTGGGTTTGAGTTGGAAGCAAAAGGAAGAGTTGATTTTTTCCCTCTTAATTGGTTCACTCAGTATCTAGATTACAAGTACAAGTACAGCTGTGACAAATGGGATCTTAGTAGTCTTGAACTGAGCATTAATTTACAGTCTTTGCAAAAATTCACTCAGAAATTTTCTAAGGGATTAATGGATCAGTGTCATTGATGTCTGACTTGCAAAGGGAAGTGTAGGGGATGATCCTGAGAGATTCTGAGCCTCTGTTAACTCCCACTGAAATCCATAGAATCTTTCAGGGTATATTTTTAGGTGTAGATTTTTGAAAGAGATCAACACCCACATTCTGAGCCAAGTTTTCTAGAATGCTTAACTCCCACTTAGGTACCAAAATAAAATGGTCAGATTTCTTCAAACTGCTCCGCGTGATGGGTGCTGAGGTCATATGAAAAATCAGGCCCTTAATGAATAAAAAAGGTAGTGAGTACATCAAGCTGGGGAGATGTTTGCCAGTGTTCAAATCTCACAGTGTCTGCATTCAAATTATATGACTCACCATGACACATGCTATTCTGAAAAAGAAATCATCAGGGGTTTGTCAAGATTCAACTGGAATTTAACATTCTTTTGGGAAAGAGGTCATTAGAACCCTGAGATTTAAAATATTGTCTTGAATGACAATATGACAGCTATTATTTTTTAACAGACACCCACCGTATAATATGATAGAAAAATGCAAACTGTCTCTGAAGAATAAATGTAAACACAGCTCTACTATTCCAGTTAGAGCTAAAAAGAAACAAAACAATACAAGTAATAATCTGAAATGTGAAGGTCTGGATTATTTTAGATATTGTGGAACTGATTCTTCTCTGAGTTATGGCAGTGTAAGGTCCCAGTTCAGATTAGGCAAGACACTTAGCACATCCATTGACTTCAAAGGGATTTAAGCATATGCTTACGTGCTGTCCTGAACTGGAGCCTAAATCAAGAGTAACTCCACTGAATTTGAAGTTACATCAGTGTAAATAGGATCAGAATCAGGACCTTTATTTGCAGAGAGCAGTTACCTGCCCTTGCCTTGGTGAATACACCAGTACATTTTGCTGCTGACACTTGTTGGCATGGAGACTAAGAGTAAAGTAGAAGTCACATTCATAGGAATGTCTTCCTGCCTCATCAGTCATCCATTAATATGACTTAGAACATAATTGTTATACCCAAGAGTAAACTCATACTCTGTGAACATTACAATGTTATTTTAAGCCATCAAGGCTCAAGTATAATTACATTCAGTGTAGCACTCATTATACGTTGGCAGTAGTAATGGTCAAAAATAATGTTCTACTTTCTCTATTGACATTTTGAAACCTGGAGAAAAACTGTATTAATATTGGTCATAATTATTAATGTAGTAGCAACAATATACCAAATCATCTCTGACTGGAAGAGCTTACCATCTATGAAGATTAAAAAAAGCTGGAATGAATTGAAAGCAACATAAATCTCACAAATACAAATTTAACAGAGGAACACAAATTTTGCACTGAAATTCTCTTAACCAAATTGGTAAGAGTGATTTTTGATGGATTACTTCATGTCATAGATAAAGAGAATGTACTTCTTAAACTAATACTAATTTAACACACAATAAGAACCTTCTATTAAAGTGTTGATCTTGTTCCAAACACCAACAACCCACACAAACACTAAATAATTCACCTTGAATGTGTCTCCTTCTTTACATATTATGCTAGACACAGTTCTAGAAGTCTCTTGGAAAGTGGGTCATATTAAGCCATCACTTTTGTACTATTGTGTATATCTAACTCTCTCGTACAATCCAGAGAGCAAAATGATAAACCAGAGTAGACAGATTCAAAAAGCATCAAATATTCAAAAAATTTCCATTACTATTTATGATTAAACTAGCTAGAGACATACAGGGTAACAAGAAACATTCTACAAATACATTAGAAGCAAGAGGAAGACCAAGGACCGGGTAGGCCCATTACTCAATGACCGGGGAAAAACAATAACAGAAAATATGGAAATGGCAAAAGTGCTAAATTACTTTTTTATTTTTGTTTTCACCAACGAAACGTTAGTAGTGATTGGACTACGTTAGTAGTGACTGGACATCTAACATCATGAATGCCAGTGAAATGAGGTAGGATCAGAGGCTAAAATAGGGAAAGAACAGGTTAAAAACTATGTATACAAGTTAGATTTCTTCAAGTCACCAGGGCCTGATGAAATACATCCTAGAATACTCAAGGAGCTGACTGAGGAGATATCTGAGTCATTAGCAATTATCTTCAAGAAGTCATGGAAGACGGGAGAGATTCCAGAGGACTGGAAAAGGGCAGATATAGTGCCAATCTATAAAAAGGGAAATAAGGACAACCCGGGTAATTACAGACCAGTCAGCTGAACTTCAGTATCCGGAAAGATAATGGAGCAAATAATTAAGCAAGCAATTTGCAAATACCTAGAAGAAAATAAGGTGATAAGTAAGAACATGGATTTGTCAAGAACAAATAATGTCAAACCAACCCAATAGCTTTCTTTGACAGGGTAATACACCTTGTGGATGGGGGAAGTGGTATATGTCATACATCTTGATTTTTGATACTGTCTGGCACGATCTTCTCATAAACAAACTAGGGCAATACAAACTAAATGGAGCTACTAGAAAGTGGGTGCATAACTGATTGGAAAACCATTGCCAGAGAGTAATTATCAGTGAATCACAGTCAAGCTGGAAGGGCACATCAAGTGGGGTCCCTCAGGGACCAGTTCTGGGTCAGGTTCTGCTCAATATCTTCCTCAATTATTTAGATGATGGCATAGAGAGTACACTTATAAAGTTTGTGGATGATACCAAGCTGGGAGGGATTGCAGGTGCTTTGGAGGATAGGATTAACATTCAAAATTATCTGGACAAACTGGAGAAATAGTCTGAAGTAAATAGAATGAAATTCATTAAGGACAAATGAAGGAAGGAACAATCAGTTGCACACATAGAAAATGGGAAATGACTACCCAGGAAGGAATACTGCAGAAAGGGATCTGGGGGTCATAGTGGATCATAAGCTAAATATGAGTCAACAGCATAACACATTTGCAAAAAAACCCAAATATCATTCTGCAATCTATTAGCAGAAGTGTTCTAAGCAAGACACGAGAAGAATTCTTCCACTCTACTCCGTGCTGATATGGCTTCAACTGGAGTATTGTGTCCAGTTCTGGGTGCCATATTTCACAAAAGATGTGGGCAAATTGGAGAAAATCCAGAGAAGAGTATTGATTCAATGTCTAGAAAATACTACCTTTGAGGGAAGATAGACATTGATTCAATGTCTAGAAAATACTACCTTTGAGGGAAGATAGAAAAAACTGGGTATGTTTAGTTTGGAGAAGAGAAGACAGAGGGAACATGATAACAGTTTTCAAGTACATAAAAGGTTGTTACAAGGAGGACAGAGAATTTTTTTTTTCTTCTTAACTTCTGAGGCTAGGACAAGAAGTAATGGGCTTAAATTGCAGCAAGGGCAGTTTAGGTTGGACATTAGGAAAAAAACTTTCTTACAGTCATGGTGGTTAAACACTGGAACAAATTGCCTAGTAAGCTGTGGAATCTCCATCATTGTCTAACCTGCTCTTAAAAGTCTCCAAACAACTGTCAGGGATAGTCTATAAAATACTTAGTCCTGCCATGAGTGCAGGGATTGGACTTTGGGTATGTCTACACTACGGAATAAGGTCGAATTTATAGAAGTCGGTTTTTTAGAAATCGATTTTATATATTCGAGTGTGTGTGTCCCCACAGAAAATGCTCTAAGTGCATTAACTCGGCGGAGCGCTTCCACAGTACCGAGGCAAGCGTCGACTTCCGGAGCGTTGCACTGTGGATAGCTATCCCACAGTTCCCGCAGTCTCCGCTGCCCATTGGAATTCTGGGTTGAGATCCCAATGCCTGATGGGGCTAAAACATTGTCGCGGGTGGTTCTGGGTACATATCGTCAGGCCCCCGTTCCCTCCCGCCCTCCGTGAAAGCAAGGGCAGACAATCGTTTTGTGCCTTTTTTCCTGAGTTACCTGTGCAGACGCCATACCACGGCAAGCATGGAGCCCGCTCAGGTAACCATCACCCTATGACTCCTGGGTGCTGGCAGACGCAGTACGGCTTTGCTACACAGTAGCAGCAACCCCTTGCCTTGTGGCAGCAGACGGTACAGTACGACTGGTAGCCGTCATCGTCATGTCCGAGGTGCTCCTGGCCACGTCGGCTGGGAGCGCCTGGACAGACATGGGCGCAGGGACTTAATTTAGAGTGACTTGACCAGGTCATTCTCTTTAGTCCTGCAGTCAGTCCTATTGAACTGTCTTATGGTGAGCAGGCAGGCGATACGGATTGCTAGCAGTCGTACTGTACCATCTTCTGCCAGGCAGGCAAGAGATGAGGATTGTTAGCAGTCGTACTGTACCATCTTCTGACGAGCAGCCATGAGATGTGGATGGCATGCAATCCTTCTGCACCGTCTGCTGCCAGCCAAAGATGTAAAAGATAGATGGAGTGGATCAAAACAAGAAATAGACCAGATTTGTTCTGTATTCATTTGCTTCCCCCCCTCCCCCATCTAGGGGACTCATTCTTCTAGGTCACACTGCAGTCACTCACCGAGAAGGTGCAGCGAGGTAAATCTAGCCATGTATCAATCAGAGGCCATGCTAACCTTCTTGTTCCAATAAGAACGATAACTTAGGTGCACCATTTCTTATTGGAACCCACCGTGAAGTCCTGCCTGAAATACTCCTTGATGTAAATATACCCCCTTTGTTGATTTTAGCTCCCTGAAGCCAACCCTGTAAGCCGTGTCGTCAGTCGCCCCTCCCTGCGTCAGAGCAACGGCAAACAATCGGGCATCTGAGAGTGCTGTCCAGAGCAGTCACAATGGAGCACTCTGATGTGGCTAAAACATTGTTGCGGGTGGTTCTGGGTACGTATCGTCAGGCCCCCGTTCCCTCCCTCCCTCTGTGAAAGCAAGGGCAGATAATCGTTTCGCACCTTTTTTCCTGAGTTACCTGTGCAGACACCATACCACGGCAAGCATGGAGCCCGCTCAGGTAACTGTCACCCTATGTCTCCTGGGTGCTGGCAGACGCGGTACGGCTTTGCTACACAGTAGCAGCAACCCATTGCCTTCTGGCAGCAGACGGTGCAGTATGACTGGTAGTCGTCCTCGTCGTGTCCGAGGTGCTCCTGGCCACGTCGGCTGGGAGCGCCTGGGCAGACATGGGCGCAGGGACTAAATTTGGAGTGACTTGACCAGGTCATTCTCTTTAGTCCTGCAGTCAGTCCTATTGAACCATCTTATGGTGAGCAGGCAGGTGATACGGATTGCTAGCAGTCATACTGTACCATCTTCTGACGAGCAGCCATGAGATGTGGATGGCATGCAATCCTTCTGCACCGTCTGCTGCCAGCCAAAGATGTAAAAGATAGATGGAGTGGATCAAAACAAGAAATAGACCAGATTTGTTTTGTACTCATTTGCTTCCCCCCCTCCCCTGTCTAGGGGACTCATTCCTCTAGGTCACACTGCAGTCACTCACAGAGAAGGTGCAGCGAGGAAAATCTAGCCATGTATCAATCAGAGGCCAGGCTAACCTCCTTGTTCCAATAAGAACAATAACTTAGGTGCACCCTCTCTTATTGGAACCCTCCGTGAAGTCCTGCCTGAAATACTCCTTGATGTAAAGACACCCCCTTTGTTGATTTTAGCTCCCTGAAGCGAACCCTGTAAGCCGTGTCATCAGTCGCCCCTCCCTCCGTCAGAGCAACGGCAGACAATCGTTCCGCGCCTTTTTTCTGTGCGGACGCCATACCAAGGCAAGCATGGAGGCCGCTCAGCTCACTTTGGCAATTAGGAGCACATTAAACACCACACGCATTATCCAGCAGTATATGCAGCACCGGAACCTGGCAAAGCGATAGCGGGCGAGGAGGCGACGTCAGCGCGGTCACGTGAGTGATCAGGACATGGACACAGATTTCTCTGAAAGCATGGGCCCTGCCAATGCATGCATCATGGTGCTAACGGGGCAGGTTCATGCTGTGGAATGCTGATTCTGGGCTCGGGAAACAAGCACAGACTGGTGGGACCGCAGTGTTGCAGGTCTGGGAAGATTCCCAGTGGCTGCGAAACATTCGCATGCGTAAGGGCACTTTCATGGAACTTTGTGACTTGCTTTCCCCTGCCCTGAGGCGCATGAATACCAAGATGAGAGCAGCCCTCACAGTTGAGAAGCGAGTGGCGATAGCCCTGTGGAAGCTTGCAAGGCCAGACAGCGACCGGTCAGTTGGGAATCAATTTGGAGTGGGCAAATCTACTGTGGGGGCTGCTGTGATGCAAGTAGCCCACGCAATCAAAGATCTGCTGATATCAAGGGTAGTGACCCTGGGAAATGTGCAGGTCATAGTGGATGGCTTTGCTGCAATGGGATTCCCTAACTGTGGTGGGGCCATAGATGGAACCCATATCCCTATCTTGGCACCGGAGCACCAAGCCGCCAAGTACATAAACTGCAAGGGGTACTTTTCAATAGTGCTGCAAGCTCTGGTGGATCACAAGGGACGTTTCACCAACATCAATGTGGGATGGCCGGGAAAGGTACATGACGCTTGCATCTTCAGGAACTCTGGTCTGTTTCAAAAGCTGCAGGAAGGGACTTTATTCCCAGACCAGAAAATAACTGTTGGGGATGTTGAAATGCCTATATGTATCCTTGGGGAGCCAGCCTACCCCTTAATGCCATGGCTCATGAATCCATACACAGGCAGCCTGGACGGTAGTCAGGAGCTGTTCAACTACAGGCTGAGCAAGTGCAGAATGGTGGTAGAATGTGCATTTGGACGTTTAAAGGCGCGCTGGCGCAGTTTACTGACTCGCTTAGACCTCAGCAAAACCAATATTCCCACTGTTATTACTGCTTGCTGTGTGCTCCACAATATCTGTGAGAGTAAGGGGGAGACGTTTATGGCGGGGTGGGAGGTTGAGGCAAATTGCCTGGCTGCTGGTTACGCGCAGCCAGACACCAGGGCGGTTAGAAGAGCACAGGAGGGCGCGGTACGCATCAGAGAAGCTTTGAAAACCAGTTTCATGACTGGCCAGGCTATGGTGTGAAAGTTCTGTTTGTTTCTCCTTTATGAAACCCCCCGCCCCTTGGTTCACTCTACTTCCCTGTAAGCTAACCACCCTCCCCTCCTCCCTTCGATCACCGCTTGCAGAGGCAATAAAGTCATTGTTGCTTCACATTCAAGCATTCTTTATTCATTCATCACACAAATAGGGGGATGACTACCAAGGTAGCCCAGGAGGGGTGGTGGAGGAGGGAAGGAAAATGCCACACAGCACTTTAAGCACAGCACTTTAAAAGTTTACAACTTTAAAATTTATTGAATGACAGCCTTCTTTTTTTTGGGCAATCCTCTGTGGTGGGGTGGCTGGTTGGCCGGAGGCTCCCCCACGGAGTTGTTGGGCATCTGGGTGTGGAGGCTATGGAACTTGGGGAGGAGGGCAGTTGGTTACTCAGGGGCTGCAGTGGCAGTCTGTGCTCCAGCTGCCTTTGCTGCAGCTCAACCATACACTGGAGCATACTGGTTTGGTCCTCCAGCAGCCTCAGCATTGAATCCTGCCTCCTCTCATCACGCTGCCGCCACATTTGTGCTTCAGCCCTCTCTTCAGCCCGCCACTTACTCTCTTCAGCCCGCCACCTCTCCTCCCGGTCATTTTGTGCTTTCCTGCACTCTGACATTATTTGCCTCCACGCATTCGTCTGTGCTCTGTCAGTGTGGGAGGATAGCATGAGCTCGGAGAACATTTCATTGCGAGTGCGTTTTTTTTTTCTTTCTAAGCTTCACTAGCCTCTGGGAAGAAGAAGATCCTGTGATCATTGAAACACATGCAGCTGGTGGAGAAAAAAAAAGGGACAGCGGTATTTGAAAAGACACATTTTATAAAACAGTGGCTACACTCTTTCAGGGTAATCCTTGCTGTTAACATTACATACATAGCACATGTGCTTTCGTTACAAGGTCGTATTTCGCCTCCCCCCACCGCGTGGCTACCCCCTCAACCTTCCCCCCTCCCTGTGGCTAACAGCGGGGAACATTTCTGTTTAGCCACAGGCAAACAGCCCAGCAGGAATGGGCTCCTCTGAGTGTCCCCTGAAGAAAAACACTCTATTTCAACCAGGTGACCATGAATTATATCTCACTCTCCTGAGGATAACACAGAGAGATAAAGAACGGATGTTGTTTGAATGCCAGCAAACATACACTGCAATGCTTTGTTCTACAATGATTCCCAAGTACGTGTTACTGGCCTGGAGTGGTAAAGCGTCCTACCATGAAGGACGCAATAAGGCTGCCCTCCCCAGAAACCTTTTGCAAAGGCTTTAGGAGTACATCTAGGAGAACTGCGAATGCCAGGGCAAAGTAATCCTTTCACATGCTTGCTTTTAAACCATGTATAGTATTTTAAAAGGTACACTCACCAGAGGTCCCTTCTCCGCCTGCTGGGTCCAGGAGGCAGCCTTGGGTGGGTTCGGGGGTACTGGCTCCAGGTCCAGGGTAAGAAACAGTTCCTGGCTGTCGGGAAAACCGGTTTCTCCACTTGCTTGCTGTGAGCTATCATCATCATCATCTTCTTCGTCCCCAAAACCTGCTTCCGTATTGCCTCCATCTCCATTGAAGGAGTCAAACAACACGGCTGGGGTAGTGGTGGCTGAACTCCCTAAAATGGCATGCAGCTCATCATAGAAGCGGCATGTTTGGGGCTCTGACCCGGAGTGGCCATTCGCCTCTCTGGTTTTCTGGTAGGCTTGCCTCAGCTCCTTCAGTTTCACGCAGCACTGCTTCAGGTCCCTGTTATGGCCTCTGTCCTTCATGCCCTGGGAGATTTTGACAAAGGTTTTGGCATTTCGAAAACTGGAACGGAGTTCTGATAGCACGGATTCCTCTCCCCAAACAGCGATCAGATCCCATACCTCCCGTTTGGTCCATGCTGGAGCTCTTTTGCGATTCTGGGACTCCATTATGGTCACCTGTGCTGATGAGCTCTGCATGGTCACCTGCCGCTTGCCACACTGGCCAAACAGGAAATGAGATTCAAAAGTTCGCGGTTCTTTTCCTGTCTACCTTGCCAATGCATCTGAGTTGAGAGTGCTGTCGAGAGCGATCACAATGGAGCACTCTGGGATAGCTCCCGGAGGCTAATACCATTGAATTGTGTCCACAGTACCCCAAATTCGAGCCAGCAAGGTCAATTTAAGCGCTAATCCACTTGTCAGGGGTGGAGTAAGGAAATCGATTTTAAGAGCCCTTTAAGTCGAAATAAAGGGCTTCATTGTGTGGATGGGTGCAGGTTTACATCGATTTAACGCTGCTAAATTCGACCTAAAGTCCTAGTGTAGACCAGGGCTAGGTGATCTCTCGAGGTCTTTTCCAGTCTTATGATTCCATGACAATAAAATCTGCATTGGGATATTTATTAATAACTAAATTTTAATGTAAAGCCAAAATAAGAATTTATACACACACACGTATTACAATTGTAATATCTATCATGTAGCAGTAACACAGATTTCTGATAATAATTTAAAGGTCCAGCAAGGGACATTTGACTTCAATAGGAATGCTCAGGAAGCAGGAATTACTTCATGTGATGAGTTTACATATGACACCATAAACTCATCCCACATGGTCAAGCACTGAGAACTTGCAACTCTCATTTAAGTAATATGGTGTTCATATAACTTTGCAATGGTTCCTAAATTCAGGACACAGCATGTCTGCACAAGATCATAATACTCACTTCCAGAATTAAACAACCATTACCATTCTTGTTTTAGTGGAGAAACTAAGAGAGAACACCATTGATTCCTAATTCATCTTTTATCTCTTAACTCACTAATAACTTAAGATGGCACAGTGAAATTCAGACACCAGATATGTATAACACTGACTAAAGTTACCATACCAATAGAAACAAGGACAAAAATTACCGTAATTCAAGCATATAATGCCATGCAAAAATAGATCATAATAGAGCTACCAAACCTTACCAGCTCCGGTCTGTAGTTCCTCCAAAGCAGTGGTTCTCAACTGTGGTCCACCACTTGTTCAGGGAAAGCCCCTGGCACGCCGGGCCAGTTTGTTTACCTGCAGCATCCACAGGTTTGGCCAATCACAGCTCCCACTGGCCACGGTTCATCGCTCCTGGCCAATGGGGGCTGCGGGAACAGCGGCCAGCACTTCCCTCGGCCCGCGCCGCTTTCTGCAGCCCCCATAGGCTTGGAGCGGCGAACCACGGACAGTGGGAGCCGCGATCGGCCGAACCTGCGGATGCGGCAGGTAAACAAACCAACCCAGCACGCCAGGGACTTTCCCTGAACAAGCAGTGGACCACAGTTGAGAACCACTGCTCCAAAGCAATGATCCCAACTTCCATGAAGAGACCTAATCCTCTACAGCCTGCATTTATCTGGGAACATGATAAATTGTTACTATGATAAGCCTGAGAGTCTTCGCAAGTGTAGTAATGTAATACATGGCCAACTTCGGCTACTTGGTCCACAGTAGAAAGGAGAATTCTCTTGCAAATCTAAGACTTCAGTGTTACAACTGTCTTGCTCTTAGGCTAATCATTTACTCCTGTGCAACCTGAATGCAAAGTGGATATCAAACAATCCTCCACTTTGCACAAGTGTAAGTGACTACACAAGGTGCAAGGCTGTGGAGAATGATGTCCCTGTGTAGAAAAGTGGCAAAGGATTTATTATAAGATGTTCTATAGGTGAGATTGAAGGAAGTCAAAAGAGTTTAAGAGGTAAAGAAACCTGGGCCACAAACAATATAATTGCAGCCAAATGAGGCCATTCTCAGAGAAAAACATACACCAAACTTACAGTGGTGTCTGCTCTCAGTTGAAATCACTGGAATTTTATGCTCCAGATTTATGCGAAATATAATTGAATAGGGGACTTGGTCCAGACATAGATGTGAGTTCTGGTTATCATTAAATCCATATTTCAGAGGGGGAAAGACAACTTGCACCAGGTCATCGGCAGACCTGGGAAAAGAACCCACATCACCAGACTTCTAAGCCAAATCACTAGCCCCTGGGCCACACCAATTTACAAAGAAATTAGTTCTAGCAGCTGGGGCACTGGACTGGAAGTCAGGCTAGCTGGGTGTTATTCTCAGTTGGGCTAGTGACTTTTTCCCAGCTGCACAAAAGGTATTGAGGCTCCGGAGTCCCAGTTTTAGGCATCACTGCAATCCACAATGCACAGCTGCTGCCTTACCCTGTAGGCACCTAAACTCACTCCATGCCTAAAATTTTACTGTAAGAGCTCCCGAGGTGCCTAGGTTTCTGCCTCACTCTAGGCATCTAGACACCTATCTCCCACCTAAGCACCAGCATGCTCCATGGACGTGGGCAACATAGGCATCCTAGTGCTTATCTTCCCAACACACACCATTCCCTAGTAGGTGTGCTCTGAGCATGCCTACCGGCCTGGGTCCCATTCAAAATCTGGCTGCTGGAAGAAATAATGCTGTCTTCCTTACAGCATTTAGCCCAGCGGTTAGCACACTTCCCTGGGATGTAGACGACCGTGGTTTAATACCCTCCTCCCAGCAGCAGAGAAGAAAATATTTGCATGCGGGTCTCCCACCCCACAGGAGAGTGCTTCAATCACTGGATATTACAGGGTGTTCTAATGGGAGGATGGGGAAGAGAGGTCTCAGTCAGTCTCCCATGCTGAAACTCCACTTGGACTAAAGAATTATTGGAGCAGGAGGCTCAGACCCTGGGTTTCCCCACATCCCAAGAGGGTGTCCTAACCACCAGACTATGGAATCATTCCTGCTCTAGCTTAGCAATTATTTAAGTCACTATTTCTAGGTGCCTAAAAAGTTATGTATTCCGATTTTGAGCTTTGCAATATCTAAGTCCCTTTGTGGAGCTGAGTCCTTGTCACTTCAGTTGTCTGTGTCTCTGTTTCTCCTCCCACAATTTGTCTGTCATGTCTGTTTAGATAATAAGGTATATGGGGCCAGGATTGTCTCCAACTATGTTTGTACAGTACCAAGCACAACCACCACCTCATCTTAATTGTGTGTTCCATGCACTACGGTAATACAAATAACTCACGCTACCATTTATGTCACTGTTAAATTTAGCCCAGAAAGTTTCCCCAACTTTATTTAGCCCATACATTTTACACAGAGCAGGCATGTAATGCTGGGAATTGGCAAATATTTTTAGTATACTGCCATGCATTATAAGTGACATCAAAAACACTATTATGTTGTGTATTGTCACATATCACATCTACAATTGTCCAAAACAAGGAAGCTCTTTTAGAGGACCTTTACATATTATGTTATTCTTATTAATATTTTTTCCTTAGACTGTTAGTATAGTTTGAGAAAGGTGAGTTATTGATCCCATTTATTTCTTACTGGCATGGTTTGTTTTTAGTTTATTTTCTAAATTGCTTTGGAAATAAAATATTATTGGCACATTTGAAAATATGAAGTACTGGGTTTTGGGAGAATTATCTTAATTCCCAGAAAGTTATTTAATAAAAATGGATTTTTTCCCTACTTCTAGTAGTAATATGAACTAACATAGTTTTGTAAGTATTGGATGTAGCAAAGTTCTTAAAATAACCAAAGCTCCTTTCAGCTAATAAAAAACTGATTTTAAAAAATCCACATTTAGTCAGTATGGCTCTATTTCATTTTTATACAAAGCAGCTACTATTAATAAAACAAAAACCATAAATATAATTGTTCAAATTCATCCTTGGGAGTTATATCAGGAATTAATTTGATTTAGTGTGCTTTATACCTGATTTTTAGTATGTTATAGTAAGAGAGTTACATTATTGTAAAGTGTGCTTGTCTACTAGACTGTGATTGTTCAAAAACTTACACATGTTCAAAGACTTACACATAGGCTTAACTTAATGCACATTGACTACTTCCATTGAAGTCAATGGGATTCACAGATACATAATTCTTTAATTATTTAGCTCAAGAGGAACAGTTTCAGGAGGAGAGAGTAACTGAGACCCATGTTCCCATCAGAATATTCTGTAGCTGTACTATCTAGTGTAACAATCAATAACAAACAGTAGGTGAAGATCAGAAAAGTCATTAGCTCAGTAGAAAGTCTTAAAAACCAGGTTGCCTCAGAAGAGTGAAATCAAATATTCTTGTATGTATCACTTGTCCATGCACACCTAGTAAATGTCAAAATTTTGAAGGTCTGATTCATTATTGTATTATAGCAGTTTCATGATTCCATAAGACTAAGTCAACGGATACACTGACATAAAAATACGTGTGAGACTGGTGAATCAGTCTCTGAATTCCTAAAGGCTACAATAAGTATGAGAACTTATGGCTTGTTCCTGAGAAACACTGATTACCAACAACCCCTGCCCTGTCTTACCTTCTCATGCAGACCCTTTCAGGATTAAAGTTCTTAAAGTTTTCTAGGTGATACCATTCTGTAGGACAGACCTGTCCTCACTCTGTTTTTCTATAGCCATGTGTTTCGGGAAGGAAAAGGAATTGTATCTCAGATGATGTGGAGACTTTCAGTCTCTCTCTCTCTCTGTTTTTGGCATTCAGTTGTTCCTCTTTCTCTTTTCCAGCTATTATCACCAGGCAGAAAAATTGCTACGTGTTGATGTTTCTTTTTCCAAAGCCGATTCGAATATCATTTGCTATGTTGCAGATCCTTTACCCCTCCCCACACCCCGAGTGTCACTCACATTATCAGAGCACTGGGCCTGCTCTGGCAACCCTAACATGTGAGTAAATCCTATTCACATTAATTGTCCCATTGATTTTAACACAGGTAAGGGTTATGGGACCAGGCTAATAATTTATGCCCTTTAGAGCCCAGTAGGTAGAACTCCTGGACTTTTCTCCAGTCTTTGCTCCATGATGTATTGTGACATGGCAGGGCTTCTTCCCAGTTTACCAAGCAAAATTCACTTTTTTTCCTTAACAAGCATCCCACTCACCTTTAAGTGGAGCCAATTAAAGGGACCAAGGTTTATTTCTCCAAATGTAAGCAGATAACAGACAGAAACAGCTCCTCAGATGACTTCTTGTCCTGGCGTTTCACAGCCTCTCTCTCCAAGGGTCTCTGGTAATCTTGCTTCTTGAAGCTTCCCAGCCGCAAACAGATCCCTTCTCACAGCCATCTCCCATTCCTCCTCTGAAACACCAGCTTCAGGGCTACCTCCCTGATGCCCTAGCTCCAAGGCCCTACCACCAGAGTTAGCACTACTCCTCTGTGGTGCCTCTTCCACACCTACTGCCTCTCCCTCTTCCTCCCCCTCTGACAGGCCTTTATAGCTGCAGGTGTAGCCCTGCCCCGGGGCTCAACTGGTTCCACTTGCTCTAATACAGGGGCATTGGGCCTGGTGTACTCACAGGGACCAGCTACCCTATGACATATATACTTTTTATTTTTACTGTACATATCTCTGCACCCACTATCGGTATATTTCCAGAATTAAATGTGTTATCAAAAGACTCTTTTGATAACATATTTAAATTTATTTAACATCTTGCTTGCCTAGCCAGATTTCAAAAGTAATATTGCAATTAAGCTCAGTGAGGAACATTATGGGGAGGAGAAAAAATTGCCTGGCTCAAAGAAGAGTAGGCTTGGAAATCCTCAGAAAACCTAGAAAGGCCAGAAATAAATGTCTCATTATACGTGTTCCTTTGTTATTTTTTTCCCCAGTGCCTATTATTAAGCATCCACGGGTGATAGTACTCAGAATCGGTGGAAGTTGGTCTTATTAAGCAGCCACAAAACAAATTGTTATTTTACAACCTTAATTATTATTTAGATGTTATTAACTAGCATTAGTTCTATGGTAACAAGTAGTGATACACTCCAGGCAGAGATAAGGGTGTTTTTCCCTCCCCCAGGGCCAAGATGCTGTGCTGAAGAGTTTTTACTCAGAGGAAAAAGGTTAGGATTACTGAGATAAAGCAAAGTCATACATTACAGTCATGGGGGGTGGGGGGTGGTGGTGGAGGGGAGGGGAATCCAGGATGCTAAACTGAGTTAAAATAAATATGGTTAGAACAGAGTATACCAAAACCCCCCAGCCTAAACCAAAACAACTCTGAGTGTGTCAGGATTAATAACAGATGGAAGTAGGAACAGAGCTGACTTTCCATTTCAAATGCACAGTTCAGCATTGAAAGTGGCAAGATGCTGAGTACAATTATCCCTTATTTATCAAGATTTCTCTTCATATCCCAGCATCCCTCTCAGATTCTGGGGGTGGCACTGATGATGCTGGGAGTACAGGGTGCTGAATAATAAAGTAACTTGTTACTTCTGAAACACTGGTGCATGGTGAAATCTTTCAATAAATTGGATCAGGCTTCTCAACTCCCTGAGAAATAATTGAGGGGCGGTGATCAAATAAAAACAGCAAAAACTCCAAACCCAGGAACATTCTCCAAAAGAAAGATAATCCAAACCCTGTAAAATTAGGGCACAGTAACCTTCCAGGTCAGGCATATAAACTAAAAACAAAACAAACAAATAACAAATGTAGTGCTTGTGAAAGATGCCAACTTTCAATAATCGTAGAAAATTATATAGCCACAGAACACGTAAATATGTGCAAAAGAGGAGTGCAAGTATGATTAACTCTACCTGGGCTGAAAGCAGGGTTTGAATCCCCTACTTTCAGTGCTAAAACACATTTCTTTTTCTTGAACTAATGACATAATTTCTATAGTTGTCAGCTGTAGTAGGTTCTTACCTTATTGTGCACCAGCTAATAGAGGCAAAGACCCACACTACTCCTAGTGTAGGTTATACAGCAGTGGTGACCTGGAGCTGGTCGCACCAGTTTGTGCGAACCAGCTGTTAAATTTTGAAGCCGGTTTAGAACCAGTTGTTAAAGGGGTGGGCAAACCCCAGCCCGTGGGCCACATCTGGCCCACAGGACTGTGCTGTCCGGCCCACCTGAGCTCCCAGCTGGGGAGGCTTCCCTGGCTGAGAATCCCTTTTTAATTTTTACTTACCCGGCCATACTCTGAGTCTTCGGCGGCACTTTGGCGGCGTGTCCTTCACTTGCTCTGGGTCTTCAGCGGCACTTCGGCGGCGGGTGCATCAGTGCTGCCGAAGACCCAGAGTGAGTGAAGGATGTGCTGCTGAAGTGCTGCCGAAGACCCGGAGTGACTGAAGGAACCAGTTCTTCAGATTTTGGCAGTTCGTCACTGGTTATACACACTCTGGGGAAGCACCTGAAGTCTCCCAAAGTACAAGTCCCATCCTAGCACACCACTTTTTATAACCATCTCTTGTCTGGGTTGCCAGTGCTAAAAGCAGAAACTTCTGCTGCATGAGTTAAAGGAATTATAGTTGGCAGATGCAGTTAAAGATTCACACTTTCCTAGCACGGTTTACAGAAGTTTCCCTGTGCTGCTTGGCCAGCATGCCTCAGCCTATTCAACGGGGACCACCAATGTAGTAATATATATCTTTCATATATAATAGTTCTTTTCATCTGTAGATCTTACTATTTTTCTTATTTTACACAAGGAGAAATTGAGGCACACTGTGGGCAAGTGGTTTTGCCCAAGGTGGCACAGTGAGTCAGTGGCCAAGTGTATCAATTCCTAGATCAGTGCCCTGTCCACCAAACTGTGTTCCTGTATGTGCATTCGGTTAGCACTGCACTGATGTCATCCATTAAACCCCACCCCCTCCCTAAAACTATCATTCCAAATAATGAGAAAGTATGAAAACAAAACAAAACACATCATGCCTGACAAACTGGAAAATGGGATGCCAGCAAAGATGGTGGATTTTGTGACCTGAACTCGACACTTATGGGTAGATCCACAGAAAGGACTTAGACTTAGCGTTTTCAATCCAGTTTTTCTACTGTGGAAGCAAAGATGTCTGAAAGACAAGTCATAATTCCAGAAAGTAACAATTAAAAGAAATAATCCTAACCTGAGGTAAAATTACTCTATTATTAAGATCTTTAAATTCCAACCAATGGTGAGAACTGGTTTAAAACAAAGTTTGCAATTGATCACATAAGCTATGAAAAAATGTTGAAAGACTCTGATGTGTCTGATGCTTTATCCCCCAACAAACCTTGGCTTTGGCATTCACGTAGCAACAGATGACCATTAACGCATGATAGCAGTTGATTCTACTGTCCACCTTTGTTAAGTAAATTTTGGTGGGCCACAATTCGTTTGTCAGATTCATAGTTAAGTGAATTGGGTCTGGACCACTGTAAACAGTGCCACATTAGTCCACGCTGGGTGAGGGGGGAAGTACACACAAAGATCCTAAAAGTACGGTCTGGGTTAAATAGCACGATAGTCTTTCATCTAATGCTAAGGTGGGAGAACTATTCTATGGAAGGCCTCATATCAGCTGAGCAGGTGGGTAAATAATGTCATATCACAACATACATGGCAAGAATGCACACTAAGATCCCAAGGTGATGAACCACGTGCATGGGGAGGTGGGATCCACAAATGACTTGGTGTGTAGGTGGGGGGTAAATAAATCTACATCATGACATATTAGGATGGGGTAAATAATCCTTCATTGTGAGATGCAGGAGTAGGGGCATCCAAAGGCCTTGAAACTGTGGACGGAGGCATAAAAACCCCAAACAAAGCCTGTCTTCACCATATATTTTGCAATCACCAGAAGATACAGGGGGGAAAAGTGGAAGAGGAGGGGAGAGAACAGGTCACACCTGGAGGAGAGAAGTGATTGAACATGGAGAGGAGGGAAGAGGCGATGGAGGCTCCCATGGTGTTTGTGTGGGGAGTGTTGGTGGTTTCCATGTGTCCCCCCTTGAGAAGGACAGCAGCGAGTTCCCCACCCCTTGGCTCCCTGTGAGCTTGTGGGGGTTGCATTTCCCTGGGAGCTACCCCTGTGGGTTGAGGTAGTGGGGATTTCCCCCTGCTGTCCTGGCTGCAGGGAGCTCCCCATCCCTGCCCCCTCCACCCTCTTATCATCTATGTTCTCCTGGTCACTAATGTGCTGCAGGTTGCAGCCTGTGTCCTCATGGCTCAGCTCGGGCTCGGGGCAATAGGATTCCAGCTGGGAGTGGGCATTCCTGCACAGCCTGGGGCTGGAGGAGACGCAGCAGGAGCTGGTGTTCCCCATCTTCCTTCACTGCCTAGCCCCGGGTGCTTGGCCTGGCATGGGAAGATGCAGGGGGAGC
Organism: Lepidochelys olivacea; assembly: GCF_965140295.1. Taxonomy (NCBI): domain Eukaryota; kingdom Metazoa; phylum Chordata; order Testudines; family Cheloniidae; genus Lepidochelys; species Lepidochelys olivacea. The sequence goes on along the minus strand of NC_140411.1, from coordinate 133,498,745 downwards.
CCGACACCTGCGGTAGCGAGAAGCCATGAGCAGCAGCAAAGAAAACAACAAGCAGGAGAAGAAGAGATGTCGGAGGCAGCTGCTCCTTCCAGCCACGTTTGCCAGCTGATCCCCTCACCGGTTCATCCAAGACACCTTGCCCCAAGCCCGGCCAGCCTGTCCAGCAGAGCAGAGGGCACAGCAGCTACATCATCCTGCTCTAGCATCATGAGATTTTTCCATGGAACACCAAATTGGCCAGGGCCCCTGGCCACAGGCCCCATGGATCTGTGCGTTACTCCACCCCTGGCTAGGTGTCTGGGCATCAGGATGTGGTGGACTTGTATGCAGCTCTGGCAGATTTGTTAGCACCATGGGGACTTTACCATGGAAACAGACACCTAAGGAATTTAGGCATCTACAAGGTTACACAGCAACTGAGCAGGTGTTTAGAGGATCTAAATTTTGGATTTAGGAGACTGAAGTGGCAGCTAGGCACCTAAATCCCTTTATGGATCTAGTCCTTATTCACTAGGAATGATACCAAGACAATCTATTCATTTCAAATAGTAATCAGATGTTAACTTGTACAAGTTAGAGATGTGAGGCTCTGTATTCTGTGAGTCATGCACCCTCTCTGCATGCTATCATTTCTATTAGTGCTAATGGGAATTATGTGTGGCTACCATGAAGACAATAAACCCAGTAAATTGTTTTGGAATAAAAACAGTGGGCAACTGGTGAACTCTTACCCCCAAATCTGATATTACAGAGAGTTTTCTTTCAAGTCAAATCACATTCTGTAATGAGGTACAACACCAAATGAGAAAGGGTCAAAGAAAAAACTGATTATAAAACTCAAGATTATCTTTGAAAAGAGAGGAGAGTGGAAAGATACAATAGGATGGGCTGTCAGTATTGTTGCTAGCCAGTTCAAGGCAGAAAGCCTGCTTCTTACCTTGATAAAGTGTTAGCAATAGGTCACAGTCAGCTGCTTTTCTTATCAGCACCAGGAGCTTAAATGTCAACCATTAAGTGTTACCATGGAGATCCCTCTGAGTTTCACAAATGTGGGCACATTATTTATGCCCACACTCTGTAGGATAAGTGATAATGACAGTGTGTTTTGTTATGCCCTATCATATCTGAAGCAAGCAGTGCAGCTGGTCTATGAAATCCTTATATCAGAGTACAGTGCCAGATCTCTATGATGGGAAGCACACCTGTTCATTTTGATTTCCACAAACAATGTCTGGGAGAAAAAAGGCCAGCTTTGTTACAATACATGTCATGAAGCCGACTCCAAGACAGGGGACAGTCACAGCTGCAAAGTATTAACAAATACATTCTTTCCAGGGGATGAACATCACCCGTGACCTACACAGAATGCACACTATTTGGTGGCCAGTATATTTCACCGGTGATTGGGGTATCTGGTCTTTTCCAAATTAGTTCTGCATACAATCCTATTAGTTAATTCATGCAGCAGAAACTTTGTGTATTTAGAAGCACTTTGGATTGGGGAAAATATTGCAATTTTTTTTTTGGTGACTACCTGTTCCGCTATTTAAATACAATTACTTCAGCCATCTTTGTGTGTTAATTTCCCACAAATTATGTCAACAAATTATGCCAATATCAATGTTAAATTGTAAGTGGTTCAAAAGTATTTGCAGGATAGTTTTTGAATTTGTACAAATGGGTATTTGTGCCAGAAGCATTTGCCTGATCTTCCAGCGAGGGAAAAGGAAAAATACAAACAATCATGTGACTTCTCAGACCAATCACAACTTGGTGTTGGAGCTCAAATGGAATATTGAATACTCACAGACAGCTGTTTGCAATCCATATTTTTTTTAAAAAATGCAAAATGTTTATCAAACAACTCCGAACAACAAAGAAATCTGAGGAAATTGCAATTGGCTCACATATATGTTGCGAATGGAAAGAGGCTAGATTTGTTGGTTAACTATACACTCAACTCACATAATTACAACCACAAGCATCAAGGTGGAAATACAGAACTTAATCTCGGAATATTAGGTCAACGCTTGTGCTGTTAAGGTCCTACTGGAAGCCGCACTTCCCTTCCTTTACTACAGACAGAAAACTGAAGCCTACACTTAAACCATGTCTACACTAGCACTCATGTCAGCAAAACTTTTGTTGCTCAGGGGTGTGAAAAAAATACTCGAGCTGGTTTTATTATTATGTCAACGGGAGAGTTCTCTTCCACTAGCATAACACGGCTACACAAACACTCTTACAGTGGCATAGCAATATCGGTACAGATGTGCCACTGTAAGCTTGCAAGTATAGACATGGCCTTAGCAAAGTGTGCAATGGGTACTCCTGAAATTATGCCAATACTTCCAATATGTGAACTCCCTGAAAAACTATCCACAAACGACATTATCCCCACCTTCAGTGTATATTCTCCTCCCCTATGCATCTGCAAGGAGCCTTCCCCCTGCCTCTTGGGCATCACACATAAGGGATGTAGGAAACAGCAGTCCCTGGTTTGGGCAGGATAGGGATTGTTGCCAGGCTATACTATCCTAAAGTATGGAACAGTTTACATGCCCTTCCTGTATACTGGGAAGCTATGGATGGGAATATGCCTACTGAGGCCCCATTCCTCCCCAAGGTTCCACTATGGTGTGCATTTTTCCTTATTCAGGGTAGGGGCTACATCTAGACCTGACTCTTTACCTAACAGCTGGGCTGTAGCCGTGTTTTGCAATATAATTCCTGGAAGTACCACACTGTTTGATGGCATTTCTGGGAACGGTAGCACAGCACCATAAACTCTGATTTAGTGTGCAGCTTAAAGTAAATCCTTCCTGGAAGTATGGTTTAATCCACAGAAAGATGTGGCTATTTAAGTATTGAAAAATCTCACCCATATGACATCTGTTAAAGCTATTTGTTTACAGTTTTAAAAGAGACAATTCTCGAGTGAGGACAATTTATTGAATCTAACCATCATGACATTTATGTGCATTAAGAAACATATACAGCCAGATTAAATAAATAATAGATTTGGCTTATGTTTTGTTATATCTTCTCAGGGCCTCAAGCATTTTTTGGCAGTGCTTAAGCAAAGGCCAGACAGAATATTTCTTAAGATTTAGGATTATGCTGACTCAGTCCACATTTTTTTTTTTGTTATGGTACTGAAAGGAATATGTGGTCTTAGTTCAGTTCCATGCAACCTTGTTATCGGCACTGGTGATGACAAGGTTGCATGGAACTGAACTAAGACCACATATTCCTTTCAGTACCATAACAAAAATAACTTGGATTTTAAGATTAGGGTTATGGAAATCCAGGTGTGGGGATGGGAAAATCTGCATTGCTGCTACCTAATCAATACCTCTTCAGTGAATATGTAACTCGCGTTTCATATATCCCTCTGTGCCTAATCCACAGAGAATGTGAATCTGCTCAAACCATAACAAACCATGTTTCAGTTGTGAAGGTCTAGAGTTCAGATACTGAGGATGACCAAGGTGATGCTCACTGCAGAAAAATTACTTCAATCGCGCAACCCTCTATGGAACCCTTACACTCAACTTCGATGCTGAGGCTCAATGGAGAGTCACATGGAGCGTTTCGACCGCTCAAAAAAACAGCTCATCATTGACCCTGCTGAGGAACCACTGGCTTTTGATTTATGTCAGAAAGACTGGTGCAGATTGAATCACATCAGGACAAGACATGGGAGATGTGGACAAACCCTCTTTAAATGGAAAATGAGGATAACACCTGTATGCGAGTGTGGTCACCAGGCACAAATGATGAAGAACATCATATCTGAGTGTCCCCTTCCTTCTTTTGCCAGCGGCCTGAAGGACATTCACCAGCTCACTGCTGAAGCAATGTTCTGGCTATCAAACTTAGATATAAATTTGTAGCAGTTGCTAGCTACCCAAGCCATGTGAAAGAAGAAGACGACTTCAATATCAGAGACTGTTGCTTTTCACTAATAGTGAATTCACTTAAGATGATTAAATAAAAGAAATGTATATAAAAGTAGTTATCTGATCCCAAGGATTTCCATTTATGTATAAGAATTGCAGATGTTTACTGTGTATTTTAATCTTGAGTTTCTATCTTTATGAAACACAATCAGATTTATTAAAACTTACCTTTGTTTGCAAAGTTTGGACTCTTGCAAGGTTTGATAACCAGGCATATTTGAAACCAAACCAAATCTCAGTGTTTTGGCTGTTGGTAGAACCTTATTTAAAATAAATAATTCAGTATTAAAAAGTTCAATATTGTCATGTCTTGCTCCTCTCAAAACAAATACTGATGAATGGGTTGGCCTCTCAGAGGCCCAGAAGCAATCAGAGAGATTTCAATGTGATGCTGGATTGTGCTCCAATGTATGATAGTCTTCAGAGTACTACAGAGCTTCCTGGAATGGATATGTCATTCTTCATTAAGATCCCGGAGTGATCCAACTTCATCTTTTAAATTGTAAATCTATACATCAGGCAGTTAAAAAAAAGTTAGAGATGAATGGCTGACACCCTTTTCAGACCCCGAATGAAAAGTAGTCCCTATAGATATAATTTATGCCTTACAAAATGGCAAACCACTGACATCTAATTTACACAGAGCAAGCATGGATGTAGTTCTTGGTATTTTCTTGCTCTTAAGGAGAAGTACCCATGCACTGGGATTTAAAAGGTTAAGATTATATATGTATACTTATATTTTTTCAATGATGGAAGCAACTCTTCTATGTTTTTGCCATGTATTCTTTGGGAATTACTCTAATTGTTGTATGTAATACTTTGTATTGGGAGTTTTGTCTTATATTGCACTTTTGTCAAGTATGGTAGGTTATATTACAATGTCAAGAGATTTAAAATGCAACCTAATCTTTAAAACTCTGTGGTGGAAGGACAGATTGTAGCTATTAATCCAGTAGACAGTTTATTTGTAGCTTCTAGCATTTAATAGAACAACTTTTACAGTATGAACACAGAAATATAGGGGTTTCCATACAGACCAAATGATTAATGCACCTACTTCAATGACTGCAGCAATGGCCAGTACCTGATCATTTAGGGAAAGGAGTCCTTCTCCACAGCCCCAACACACACACACACACACACACACACTCTTTATAATGCACCTAGACAATTGTACAATGTTAAATTTTTGAAGGAGATAAAACTCGTTTCTGAAACAGTAGGCAAAAAGTTTATGCCTGGAGATATGTGGGCTCATATAGCTTGTAACTTTTAATAGCAGCTTAGGACAGCATTCCAGATTTTTAAAAATTGTGTATATATTCACAACTCTTTACCTCAATCACTTCCATGAGGTTTGTGAATTCCCACAATAACGAAACACTGGGAAAAATGCCTCTGACACTGTATATAAAAATAAGCATTTCCTTTATAGTAACAGGCAGTTCCTGTCTTGAAAAGCTTGCCATCTGAATGCAAAGCAAAAAAGAGTGATGACCAGTGCTGCTTTGTGGGCATAGAGGGGTTTATGCTCAACAAGGGAGCATGTGACTAAGCACCTCATTTGTAGCTGAAGATCGTGCTTCTCCTTGGATACACATGGTCTCCTTGGATACTCATTCTTTTCTCACACTGAACAACTTTTTGCTCTTAAGAATAAGGGAGCAGGCAGACAGTGCGCTGGAGGCTTCCTTCAGTACAGAAGAATTCATATGGTGCTTCTGCTTGTGCCCATATGTTGCCTCTGCTCACACTTGTGCTGAAGTGCAAGAGTCTTGCACCTTACTGCACATCATGCAAGACAGGACTGAAGCCAAAGTGCCCCCTTGGTCTTGTATTTTGTAACAGATTGAAAAGGAAAGCCTGACTTCCAATATATCACAAACTGAGCCAGACCCTTAGTCTCACTCTGTCCTCTATGTGCTGCTCTGGCAATGCAAAAGATAGCTGGCTTAAAACAGCTAGCTAGTAATCTCCCTTGTGTAGGGGAATCTATGGGTAAGCACACAATTGCCATCAATATTTCCACAATTTATTGTTAAGCGAATGGACCGAAGTCTTTGACGGAAGGTGTTGAGTTTCCAGCCCTGACTCAGAGTCCATTCCAGATGCAGGTAATCTTCTCTTACAAGTGTCTGGATCACCAGAGTATTTCCTAGGAACATTTATGTTTTGCCCAGTATAAATGCAAATGCCACCTCTGAGTATCTAACCTTTGATTCCACCAGTGCAGTAAAAAAAAAAAACACTCCTAAAAACAAGCTGAGTGAGCTTCTTGGCAACAATCTGTTTCTTAGTGTCTGATATGGCATGTTGTGTAGATTATGCTGTCCCCCTTAGCTAATATTGAAATCGCATCACCACACCATGCAAAATGAAGGTGGATCTTGCCTCGCTTGCAGCAAGATTATTTACTTGCTTATAAATTTTGGTGATTTTTTCCCTTGTATTTTCAAGCCTTCTCTGTGCTACTTGGTGAATTATCTGTCTGCTCCACTTATTCTCCACATTTGGATGTGAGCTTGTTCACTAGTTATGTACTAGTCTATAGCACTTTGTCATGTTAGTTTGGTCTTTCTGAGCATTCTCAGTCTCTTGTCTCTTTCATGCCTACTACTAATATATCACAAATTAGTTCATCTTCTAAGATTTGGTAATTGCATGAATCAGTCATTTTGCAGTTTGGTAACATACTGGTCTATTGTTTCTCCAGATTCTTTAATTATACTTGCTGAAAGGATGCCCTGCAGACAGGACATTTTTAATGGGTTGAAAATGCTTTTCTAGGCACGCCTTGGGTTTTACATGGGACCTCCCTGTCTACTGTTGACATATTCTGATGCTGTTGGAGCATGTAGCATCCTTTGCCCGTTATAGCTAAGTCTGGCTGCTTTTATTTTGTTTCATCTGGCCCAATTGCAATTCTGCAGTTTTCACATTGAGATCTAAAGAATGTTTTTTTGCTGAACACATCCCCTTTCATGCCCATCTGCTTGGGGACAGGGGTCTGGTAGGCTGTCAGTGTTTTCTCTCTTTTTGAATATTCTCAGTTTCAAATTTCACATATCTGCAGGAACAAACTCATTTCACATGCCCTGTTTAAGCAGCAAAGGTATGTCTACTCTGGAATAAAAGACTTGCGGCACGGCCATGGCTGGCCATAGTTAGATGACTCAGGCTCTCAGGGCTGAGGCTGAGGGGGTAAAAATTGATGTGTGGATGTTCAGACTCCGGCAGGACTCTCCCCTCCTGAGAGTCCCAGAGCTCGGATTCCTTCAGCCTGAGTCTGGACATCTACGCAGAAGTTTTACAGCCCCGAACCCCGAGTCCTGTGCACGTGTGCATGTGGCTGTGAGGGTGGGTGGGGAGAGGATGCTGGAATCATTAAGTTTCAAACCAAGACTGATTTTCCCCCCTGTTTCTTGATTAAATAAATAAAGAATAGAAAGAGTGCTGGGTTACTGAAAATGTCACCGGTTCTAAGAAAGAGCGGCCTCTACGAAGACTCAGAAAGACGGACACTTAGACAACCTCTGTCTGGACTTTTTTTTTTAAACTTACATTGAACATTCCCACTCATTTTTAATTTATTTGCAAATGGTCAGTCAACCGTTCTTCCCAACCAGGAGGTTTTTTTCTGCTGTGTATGCCCAATAAAAGGAATATACAGTAGCATTGCTTCTATTTTTAGAGACTATTAGCATGAAATCATTGATCCATCAATGTGAATTTTTTACCTCTCAGTGCAGTTTGCTCCAGCCAGGTCTCTTTTCTCATTTGCTGCTGAAGAGTCATGTTTCTATTAAAAATGAAGTACCATGAGCTGTACATCCATATACTTATGAATGTGAAAGTTGGGATCCGGTCCGAGAGCAAAGCTGGCAAAAAACAGTAAAAATGTTTTTATGGAAACTTGTGAACTGTTCACTAATTCATTCCTCTTGATTTTATACTCCCTGAAAGTTTAAGTTACACAAGATATCAGGGAGCTTTAGGGAAGCATGAAAAAGCTCAGAAATCCATTTTAGCTTGAGCATGTATACAAAATGGTGGTGGTGGAGATCCTCTGAAAAACCACATGGTCTAGTGGAGCCTGAAAAAGCAGAGAGACAGGAGGTCCTGAGTTTTACATAAATGTCCAGATGTAAAAGGCCAGTGAAGGGCAGAGATACTCGACCTAGAACTGAGCAAATAATTGATATCTCAGTGTGGTGCTCAACAAAAAGTTCTGGAAACAGTGAGGCTCATTTTGAGCTGAAACTGATTTTATTTTTTTTTTTTGGTTTCTCGACTAAACGAACCCCCCCCCCGCCCAAAATTGATTCAGGTAGAATAAAATGTTTAAAGCATTGATTCAGAACTCCATTTATAAAACAGTTTATTTCAAAAACGTCAACACAAACCATTTTGACTTAAAAAAACAACCCTCATTTTTTATTTGGCTGAAACTATTAATCAAATTTGATCTGAATTCACAAAGTGTTTTGGTTGCACCAAAACTGCATTTTTGGCAATTTTACTATTTGCCTGAAAAATTTCACCCAGCTCTAACTAGAACTCAGACTCTTTTGGCTCCACCCTTGTGCTTCAAGGGACTCCAACTTGGGGAGTGGGAGGTAGGGGGGGGACAGGACAGAAATCACATTTCTGTCTGACCAGCAGGGACAAGTATGATAACCCTAGTCTGACCGCCTACATAACACATAGTTATACAAGTTACACCCCAGATTAATATAACTGAAAGTAACCAATGGGGGCAAAGTTCCATTTTTCTACTTTATTTGGGTTTAGCTATGTAACTTCTGCGAGATGCTGTGCACCCTCAACCCAAAGTCCTTTCTGCATTGTGAATAGTCTGTGTCACTGTTCTCTCTGAAGAGGCCCAACAAGGAAAATAACAGAACACCACTGGCCATTACGTACAGCTCCCAGCTAAAACCTCTCCAGCACATCAGTGATCTACAACCTATCCTGGAAAATGATCTCTCACTCTCACAGACCTTGGGAGGCAGGCCAGTCCTCACTTACAGACAGTCCCCCAACCTGAAGCAAATACTCACCAGCAACTACACACCACACCACAGAAACACTAACCCAGGAACCAAACCCTGTAGCAAACCTCGTTGCCTATTCTGTCCCCATATCTACTCTAGCGACACCATTAGAGGACGCAACAACACCAGCCACACCATCAGAGGCTCATTCACCTGCACATCTACTAATGTGATATATGCCATCATGTGCCAGCAATGCCCCTCTGGGATGTATGTTGGCCAAACCGGACAGTCCCTACATAAAAGAATGAATGGACACAAATCGGACATCAGGAATGGTAACATACAAAAGCCAGTAGGAGAACACTTCAATCTTCCTGGACATTCCATAACAGACTTAAAAGTAGCTATACTTGAACAAAAAAACTTCAGAAACAGACTTCAAAGAGAAACAGCAGAACAAAAATTCATTTGCAAAGTTAACACTATTAATTTGAGCCTGAATAGGGACTGGCTCATTACAAAAGCAGCTTTGCCTCTCCTGGAATTGACACCTCCTCATCTATTATTGGGAGAGGACTACATCCACCCTGATCGAATTGGCCCTTTCAACACTGGTTCTCCACTTGTGAGGTAACTCCCTTCTCTTCATGTGTCAGTATAATAATGCCTGCATCTGTAACGGTCACTCCATGTATCCGATGAAGTGGGTTCTAGCCCACAAAAGCTTATGCCCAAATAAATCTGTTAGTCTTTAAGGTGCCACCGGACTCCTTGTTTTTGTGGATACAGACTAACACGGCTATCCCTGATACTTGTTCTCTCTGTAGGCTCCATTAGGTCTGATGCCTGATCCTGTAACAATCCACATGGGTAAACTCTTATATCTGTGCAGAGCACCTCTGACCTCAGCAGGAATCCATGTTGGCATATCGATGTATCCAGGTGGCTCTGATTGCAGCAGGGGCAGGGCCTTAGTCAATTTCTCCCGTGCTGAAAATACTTATAAATATCATGAGAATCCTCATTAATCTTTATTTATAAGGATATTAAGGAAAATTCTGGACATTCTATTTCAAAGGTGCTCTATCAGTAACTGGATTCTTTTTAAATTAGTCAATTAAAACAAATAAAAATTGATAATAGTGCTTTTATCCACTGCAGCCTGTAGTCATTTTGGAAGCAACTCCTCCTGAAATGCTTCTTTCAAAATTTAAAAGTGTGAACTTCTAAGCAAAAGTAACAGTTCAGTGGCTCATAAATAATCAGATTGTAAAAAATGCAGAAAAGTTGATAAAGATTTTGAATTTTCATAAAATTATTCCAAATTTAAACACAAGAAAACTTCAACAGCAAATCTGTACACATATTTTGCCCAACTAACAGTATTGGCCAGATGTTTGGGGTAAATTTGTGAAAAGGGAGAAACAGAGCTGCTTAATATATGCCAAATATAGATGTCATTTTTTGTTTATATATATATATAAACACTCTTCAAGCTCACAGCAGATGTCAATAAGAAAGTTAAACTCACAGCCTCAGTTGCTCCCTCATTCTTATTCAGAAAAGTGGTGGAAAGAAACATTGAACCAGAGTAGTAGACGTGACCAGGAAAGACATAGGCTACACTCGCTTTCTGCTATTTCTCTATTGATGAAGAAAGCTACAGCATGACTGAAATATCTGAGCTACAGAGAGGAAAGCATGGTGAAGGAGTAGATCTGAAAATTAAATGGAGGAAGCTTCCATTTGGGGAATAGCAGCCTAAAAGACTTGTTTGATCCCTCACACCTTTAGTGATTCAAGAACAAACCTGTCTAAGGGCATGGCTACACTTGCAGATGTAGAGCGCTTTCAGTTAAACCAGCCTTCGTAGAGTGCAGGAGGGCAAGTGCTGCAGTCTGTCCACACTGACAGCTACAAGCGCTCTGGCGTGGCCACATTAGCAGCTCTTGCAACGGCCACAGAGAGCAGTGCATTGTGGTAGCTATCCCAGCATGCAAGTGGCTGCAACGTGCTTTTCAAATGGGGGGGTGGACTGTGACAGGGAGGGTGTTGTGTGTATGTGGGGGGAGAGAGAGTGAGTTTTTGGGGGGGCTGAGAGCATGTCAGCATGCTGTCTTGTAAGTTCAGCAGCAGACCTCCCCACACCCTGCCGCCATCTCTCACACACAGCATTCCACACTAATAATTGCTTTGTCTTGGAGCAGATAAGCAGCCAGCTGTCAGAAATGGAGCTTTCAAAGGGAAAATCCACATTCCTGCAGTTATTCAAAAAACAACAAGAGTGGCCACTTGGCTTAAGGGGATTATGGGACGTTTCCGGAGGCTGATCAGAGCGCAGTAATGCAACACCTCGTTCACACTGATGCCCAGGCATTTCAGCAAAGGCACACCAAGTGTTAATCTTCTCGCCGAGGTGGAGTACCAGGAGTGCTCTAGCTGTGGAGTCAGAGCCCTCTACGTGCCTTGCCAGTGTGGATGGGTAGTGAGCTGGGGTGCCCAGGACTGCCTTAATGCTCTCTAACTCGCAAGTGTAGCCAAGCCCTAAAGATTGGCAGCCTACGCCTGTGTCCTCTCATTCATCTTAAGGGAGATCATAACAACAGAACAAATATAGAATAAATTATGGCCTACAACAACATTCTTCTTCCTACTCTTTGTCAGCAGGGGATAGATGTATCTATTAACTAGGCAATTATGTCATGATTTCCTTGCATTACATCGCTCAGGACTAATCCCATTTTAAATCAGTTTTTCAAAGAATCCTCAGTCATTAGCTTTCTATTACTTTTCCCCCCCTCCTTTCAGAATTTATTTCCATGGCTATATAAGTGAATCACTAGACGGCCAAGTAAAGTGATTGATGCAAGGAAGCTTATTCCCCCCTTGATATAATGTGTAATAGGAACACCATTAAGGAGTTTCTTCCTGACGATGAACAGTTGGTTTCTGTAATTTGCTCAAGTCTTGCTGTATTTCTTTCCCGAAGGTTCTTATTCATGCCCCAAATTCTTCTTGCTTCTTTGATTTGAAGTAGTAACAGAGAAGCTTCCAAACAATGGGTTTTTTAATGTGTTGCTAATTTTCTCTCTTTGAAATTATGTTCTGCAATCTCCTTCTAGACAAAGCATTTTTCTTCTTAATTGCTCATAGCATTAGTAAATGATCAAATGTCTCCAAATAATTTATGCGAATAAGAATTTTTTTTTAAGAGTAGAATTTTTCACTGTATTTTCGAACAGGCAAAAGCAGCAGGAGGAAAGTAAAATCTGCATGGCTAAGTTAACAATAAAAAGTATAGCAAAAGTAGTACATTTGAAAGTAAATGCAGATACACACATTTTTAATTAAATGTTGAAGATGTAGGATATTAAAATGCTGAATTGAAAACATTATCCAATGGCTACATCATGCAAGGATCTGAAGAGTGTAAACACTGAAGAAACAGAATACTTGTTTAATGTGGTCAAGGTCAGATAGAACTAGTGGAAAGAAAGTGAACACAAAAATATAGGCTAAATAAGGAAAACTATCACCACTGATGTCTAAGAGCCTGTGAAAATCTGGAAGTGGATATCCCATCACTCGAAGCATTTAAAATGAGCCCTGACACTGCTAGTCTGCAAAGCACATATCTGTGTTAATCCAATAACTGAAATCTCATAGTACTGTATGTGGAGATGGGCTACAGTGGAGTCCACAGGACTCGCTCTGTTACTGTGGGCTAGAAGTACCTGGGAATAAAGTATTGGTATAGACTCCTCAGGGATACAATGAACCACTGGATACCCTTGTCATGCACAAACTCTGCCCAGTTTTGGGATGTACTGGCTGGCTCTGGGCACCCAGAGCAGGTAGGTAAGTGCTTTATGCAGCAGATACATCTTTCAGGTGATTTTCTGATACCAGGAGTCTGTGGTTTAAATTCCATCATCCTCTTCTGGCAGAACCCTTCGAGTATATCTGGCCCTATGTCTCATTGTCTTACTCTCCATTTAGATTATAAACTCCATGAGACAGGAACTGTGTCTTCCTTTATGTTTTGTAAGGAGATGAATACACTTGAGGTGGTAAATAATCATAATAATCCAACCCAAATGAGAAAATTCTTTGAACTCTGCTTTGTCCATGGCTCAAGATGCTGTGTAGGAATAAGAACAGTACTTCCTGGTTACTCGCTCTATTTTAGGTATCTACTAATATGACTCCCCTCACTGTAGTACTCAAGCAACTCACAAACGTTAAAGTATTTATCCCAACTGTAGTGGGGCTGGCTGACTCCCGTGCATCTGCTCATGGCCACAAGTGACTACGGCGTGGCCTGCCTCTATGTTCCCCCTTCAGAGCTCCTTCCAAAACAAAAAACAAAAAACTTGTAACAGTCAAAGGAAATTAAAACATATTCCCCACCTGGAGTCCAATTTATTCAGCTCTCAAGTACATGCTGACCCTTCAGGACCCAACCCCAGTTCAGTATCTCTCTCTTTAGCTGGAAGGTTTCCAGTATTTTTTCTCAGAGCTGTGTCACAGTTCAGTGTCTCTGTGGGAGCCAAACCAGCCACATCTCCTCAAGATTCTGTTTCCTTAGTACCCCACGCCCCTCACTGCAGCCTCCTGCTACCCTTTATAGGCAATTGCCTGATCCCACTCAGGTGGGGGATCCTGCAGTCACTATAGGCTTAGCCCCAGGCCCTCCAACCCATGGGGCAAGCCACCAGGTTACAATCACTATGTCCCTTGAAGTATGGAAGACAGCTAATGTTGTGCCAATATTTAAAAAGGGTAAATGGGATTATCTGAGTAATTATAAGCCTGTAGTGTGACATTGATCCTGGGAAATATAATGGAATGCTGAAATGGGACTTTATTAAGAATTAAAGGATGCTAATATAATTAATGCCAATCAACATGGGTTTATGGAAAATAGATCCTGTCAGACTAACTTGATAACTTTCTTTTGATGAGCTTACCGGTTTGGTTGATTTAATATACTTAAAAGTCTGTGAGACATTTGACTTGGTACTACGCATTGTTTTGATTTCAAAACTAGAATGATAGAAAATCAACATGGCACATATTAAATGGATTAAAAGCTGGCTAACTGATAGGTCTCAAAATGTAATTGTAAATGGGAAATCATTGAGTGGGTGTGTTTCTAATTGGATCTTGCAGGGTTCGGTTCTTGGCCCTATGCTATTTAACATTTATATCAATGACCTGGAAAAAAACAAGATCTCTGATAAAGTTTTCAGATAACAAAAAATTAGGGGAGAGATAAATAATGAAGAGGACAGGTTACTGCTACATAGAGATCTGGGTCACGTGATAAACATCGTGCAAGTAAACAATGTGTTTTAATATGGCTGATTGTACATGTCCATGTCTAGGAAAAAATGGAGGCCATACATAGAAGATGGGAGACTATATCCTGGGAAGCAGTGACTCCCAGGAGTGATTCAAAAGATTTGGGTATGATGGTGGAGAATCAGCAGAACATGAACTCCCAGTGCGATGCTGTGACCAAAAGGGTTAATGTGATCCTTGGAATCATAAACAGGGGAATCTCAAGTCGGAGTAGAGAATTTATTTTCCTTCTGAGTTTGGCACTGGTGTGATCACTGCTGGAATACTGCATCCAGTTCTGGTGTTTGCAATTCAAGAAGGATGTTGATAAATTAGAGAGGATTCAGACCGGAGCCCAAGAATGATAAAAGGATTAGAAAACATGCTTTATAGTGATTGAGCGTATCGAGTCTGTCTATTTAGCTTAAGAGAGAGAAGTTTAGAGGTGACTTGAGTATAGTCTGAGTATCTACATCGATGTTATGTTGATGACAAGATCAGGGCTGGTCAAAATAGTACTGCTGTATTGCTTGTGTGGCCTTTTGATAGCCAAGTTCATCCTGAGCATCCAGGGGTGGTGGTGGTTGATCCTCGTGTGTCTCCCCTGGAGGCTTAACACCTGACAGTTGTAATTAGTGCACATTTTGGCTATGAGGTCTTATTTGGCACCCAAGAGCTCTTCAGAATTTGTTGATGTTATTGTCAGCGCCAGCCCTGATGAGGAGCCTTTTAAATGGCACTGGCAACTGCATCAACCTTCAGATACAGTCAGTCAGTTATGTTGAGAACTGTGTCAATCTGCAGGCCTAGACACATTCCTTTCATTATAAAGTAGTGGTAGATGTCTGACAGGCTTCCCAGATTCAGAGAAGAAGGCAGGTGCCCTGAAATGCATGCTCTTGCTACCCCCATCCAAGACAGATAATAATGGCATTGAAGTCCTGACTGTAGATACTGGTGGCATTTCCATCACATCTGTCTACAAACCACCATGCACACAATTCAAGTTCACTCATCCACATAACCTCAAACATGACAAAATGCAGATGATCACTGGTGACTTTAACAGTCACAGAATCAAATGTGGCTGTAGCATAAATGATGAAAATGGTGAACTAATTCAATCCTGGGCAGATACACACCACTTGAGCTTTATTCACAACCCTAAGCTCCCCATTTCCCTCAACAGCAGAAAACAGGGCTACAAGCCTGATTTGGTATTTTGTCAGCAGCTACACAGCTGGTTAATGTAACAAGCTTAGTTTGGGTCCAATTCCACATCCACCCAGATCAATGCAGCCATAACACTGAACTCAATACTATTCCAGGGCTGCTTTAATTTAAAAAAAAGCAGAAATGGAAGGGCTTCACCAATGACCTTGCTGCTGTTGTAAGAAATATCAAGCCGATACCAGAAAATTATGACCAGTTTGTCAATAAAGTGCGCACTGTCTTGAAGAAGCATATTCCATGGAGCTGCAGAACAAATTATGTGCCCTGACTACCATTTGAGTTGTCAGATTGGTATGCACAATACAAGCAGAAGTTCGAAGCAAATCCATTTGTTGAGGATAACATTGCCGCCAGTGAAGAACTGTTCTCCTCACTAACGGAGGAAAAACAGAAGTCAAGACAGAATCTCACGGAGAGCGCGGGTATGACCCACAGGAGTAAAAAAGCATGGATAAGCTTCTGAAAGCTTAATAATGACCCAGGGAACACAGAGTGACACTACAATACACTGCAGACCAGGCTGCACAACAACTCTTACAAAATGGCAGGGTACTGAATAAACAACCCAAGATATGGGTTAAGAGACAAGACTAGGAGACTTATAATTTTGGGGCACAGTGACTGAATTAACCTCTGGAATTAACACCCTCTAGAATGGCAAAGCCACTTATTTAGACATTTGTACAGAACAAATTAAACATTTTGCATGAACAATAAAGAACTGGTTAGTCAGGTTGTTGAACACATGCTCAGCCATGTACAAGTATCCAAGGTCTGGTGATGAGCACATGGTGTGACACCCCTGATGCCAGGGAAGGATGCAACGGAGCCAAAGAACTTCAGACTGAGATCATTATTATGTCATCTCTACGTACTGTATGACAGTCTCATCCTAAATTGCCTTTCACCACTCATTGAAAAGAACCTAGTTCCAGAGCAAGCTGAATTCTGCCCAAGTAAACTGTGCACCGGTCAAGTGCTGAACATCACTTAATACATCAAAGATGGTTTTGAAAAGGGTATGGTAACAGGAGCCGTGTTTGTTGACCTATCAGCAGCATGCAACACAGTAAATCACTGAAGGATTCCCACTAAAATATACAACACGGCAAAAGATCACAACTTTGTATGATTGATACAATCTCTACTCGAGAACTGACATTTTTTGCATTGAATTATGAATGAAGCAGAGCCAATAGTGGCAACAGAAAGATGGTTTACCACAAGGAAGCATACTCTCACAAGTACTTTTCAACATCTATACCAGTGATCAGCTGATCCATCTCAGCCCAAGTAGTTTTACCTATGCCGACAACATCCTGTCTACCTTGGAGTAATGCTAGACCACACACTCTCCTTTAAAGCACATGTGAAGAAGACAAAAGGCAATGTTAGCACCTAGAACACACTCAGGAAGCTTGCACATTCAAAATGGAGAACAAACCCAGCAATACTAAGAGCCACTGCACTTGCACTTTGCTATTTGATAGCTGAACGTTCATGTCTGCTGTGGGAAAGATTGGCTCACACAAAGAAGCTGGGCCCTGTGCTGAATGATAGCTGCTGCTACATCACAGGATGTCTAAATGAACAAATGTGAACAGCTTTTATGTGCTTGCCGGAATCACTCAACAGGATATCCGGAGAGCAGTCACAAGCAAAATGGAATGATTTTGACAGGTCAGAGATACCAGACATCTGCTATGGGGCTACACCACTGCTCTTTGTTGCATGAAACCATGGAGGAGCATCCTAGCTTTTAAAAGAATTGCTTAAAAAAAACCACCAATGGCTTCAGGACTGGAAATGTGGCACACAGATAGAAATACTCAAAGATGTTAAAATGCACATAGACATTACCAAACAACTTTCTGCAGGTGCAGAGAAGGATTGGTTGACCTGGAGGTATTTAAATTGTTTCCAAATAAGAGCTGGCAGGTCAAAAGTCAATATGTGGAAGTGGGGTTATTCCAATGATCCAGACAGACACAAGTAACTGGTGAAACACAAACCATGGAACATTTGTTGGTCTGCTGAACCCTGGAGGAACCACATACCATGGAAGATCTCACCAGGGCTATAGACCAGTCCATATAATGTGCCCAACACAGGAAAAACCTATGATTGTTGTGGAAGGACACAAGAGGAAGTAGTGCTTCCATGAGGACCACTGTGGTCTTCAGTCGAGCAGAGAAAGGCATAACATCATCCAAAGGCCAGAAGCTGAAGTTAGGCACATTCAGTTAAGAAATAAGGTGTACTTTTTATCAGTGAGAGTAATTAACCATTGGAACAACTTACCAAGGGTTGCGGGGGATTCTCCATGACTGGTAATTTAAAAAAAAATTGGATTCTTTTCCAAAAGCTATGCTCTAGGAATTATTTTGGCGAAGTTCTGTGGCCTGTGGTATATGGGAGGTCAGACTAGATGATCTCAGTGGTCCCTATGGATCTTGGAATCTATGAATTATCTCCATTTTCAGATGGAGAATTGTGGCATTGTGAGACTAAGGATAAAAATTTCTAAAACCTTCTATTATTAAGAGTTCAATGGGACTTAGGCTCCAGAGTCATCGAGGTGGTTTTGAAAATTTTACCCTAAGGGCTAGATTTACAAAAGAGCTTAGCTGCCTAGCTGCAACTTTCTGCACCTAAATCCCAGAATCAGCCACACTGGGATTCATAAAAACCCCATTCAGCTGTCCTCCGAGTCTTGTCATCACCTACAATTGCTCAGCGCCTAAATTTCTGCAGTAACAGTTCCCTGTGCATCTGTGTTTCTGCCTCTATGCATGCACACTGCAGCTTCATGCCAGGCGTCTGGATGCCTAAACCCCGGAGGAATTTTGTTTTTTGCATGTGACCTTCTGTAAATTTCCCAAGGATAAGATTTGGTGACTAAATTCTCCCCTCCCCCCCACTCTCTCTCCTCTTTTGATTTGACTCAGACAGGAAACTAAGCTTACAGGATTTTGGCAGTGGTTATTTAAAAATAATGGCTTTTCAAAATATGTAAGTTTAGTTATTGGTAATTGTGATTACAGAAATGCTGTGAACTATAAACTGTCATGTCATACATAAAAAGAGTCTTAATGATGAACTTAATTCTATCTGTGTTCAGAAGCTCTATAAATCACATCTATAAATAGAACTGAGTCAGTGCCATGGGGGAAGCCTTTAAATTTTCAGAAGCCTCTCTTCTCTGATTCTGTTATCAGAATAAGCCTTGAAATCATACGCAGTGTGCATTCACTGATCGGTGGCTAAGTAATGGCATTATGATAACAAAAATACATCACTGTGATAAACCACCGATATGTGCAGATCATCTATATCGTCCTTGCAGAGTGAAAGCCATTTATTCAAATGGCATAAATGGCTACTTTGATTAATATCATTATTTGCCCTTGAAGAGATGCTGTTTTCCAAGGAAACCTAGATGCTAAATTACACTCATGATATTGGGAAATGAAAAAAAAAAAAGATTGGGTTTATTTTATTTCCTGTGCACATATTAATTTATTGTATTACTTATTAATTATTATTCATTAATTTCAGGGCACCATAGAGGTGAGTGATGCATTACAAAAATAAAGATCAAGCTCCTGCCCTGAAGGTCTTACAATTTAAAGGACTCAATTCTGCCTTTACACGCACCTATGTAACTCTCAGTGACTGGAGAGGAACTCACGTGTGCAAATGAGGGCAGAACTTGCTCCTAATTTTAAGATACAAACAACAAGAGGTGATGACAGCACATCAGGAATTTAGAGAAGGGGGACAAATATTTATAAGCAGGGTAATCCTGCAACATTCAGGAGAAAAACAATTGCTAATTGCCTACAGTTATAAAACAAATGTTTGAGACAAATGCATTTTCCTGTTCTATTGCCATGTGCAGCATAGAGAAGCAGCTGAATACTGCAAAAGAGGTTGTGACCATTCATTAGAATTTTGAACCACGGTTTGTTTCAACCACGTCAAACTGCATTGAAGCATACTGATGGGACAGTGTGGGGAAGCTGGCATTACTGCCTCCTGGGTTGTCCCATTCTGTGGATACGTAGAGAATGATATCCTCCAAGGTTGTCAGACAGACATCTTTCATAAGCTGTTTTACTCTTAAAAATCACTACAGAAAAAAGGAAGCTTCTTGCTGAAGAGACTGATGTCCTCTGTGTGTTCACAGTCATGTTTGCTCATTTTGGTGGCAGTTAAGTGCTTATTGCTCTTTCTTCTGTTGGCCTTGATGGTCCATCACTGCTATTCTTTTTTGTGCATCACCCACAGAACTGATTACTAAATTCCATTCAGTCCCATCAAAGTCATCACATTCTGCCCTCAGTGACTGCTCAAGAGGTTACTGAGAGCCTATTGTGGCCTGCAAAACCATTACTACAAGTGATGATGCTGGAGAAGGAAAGAATCCAGCCTACTAGGTTGATTTTTTCAGGGATGGCAGGAACTCCCCCACCATTTTTACTTGTTAACTGAGTATTTTTGAGCTGGTATCACTGAGAGCTGGTAGCCGTGGAATCATAGGGTTCCATTTTTACAGAGACTTTTCAGAGCAAAACCACAGTTAACAACTCCCACTTCCCCCACATTTATTCCTCAGTAATCAGTTAAACTCTATTTTTAAATCCACGTGTATGGAAAAGTGTGAAATCCAGACAAAAACAGTATATGTGGTTTCAGAGTAGCAGCCGTGTTAGTCTGTATTCGCAAAAAGAAAAGGAGTACTTGTGGCACTTTCGAGACTAACAAAATTTATTTGAGCATAAGCTTTCGTGAGCTACAGCTCACTTCATCGGATGCATTCAGTGGAAAATACAGTGGGGAGATTTATATACACAGAGAACATGAAACAATGGGTGTTACCATACACACTGTAAGGAGAGTGATCACTTAAGATGAGCTAATACCAGCAGGAGAGTGGGGGGAGAACCTTTTGTAGTGATAATCAAGGTGGGCCATTTCCAGCAGTTGACAAGAGTGCCTGAGGAACAGTGGGGGGGGAGGGGGGAATAAACATGGGGAAATAGTTTTACTTTGTGTAATGACCCATCCACTCCTAGTCTCTATTCAAGTATAAGCAGTGCAAAAGGAAGCCTGCATAGTTTTAAATGCATGAAAAACATGAAATAACATCTAACAAAATTAGAGAATTATTGTGCAAACATATAGAAAATTACATATTAAATTATTTTGGGGTGGTTCGGGGAGGGAAACAAGTCCCACTCATGTTTTTTTCAAAATCAGCATTTAATGCTGAGTGAATAACTTCCCAGGATTCCTCTTTTCAGGTAGTTTCTGAATGCAGTGTTTCCCTAGCAACATAACATCACATTCCCGTATACTGTGTTGAAATGCTGTTGACAAAAATCATCATAATCCCTGCTAACTGCGAGAAACTGATGCCCATTTTGAAAGGAAGGGGCAGAAATCTGTGCAATACACATTGTATAATACAGGGGTTCTCAACCTTTTTCATTCTAAGGAACCCCTCTCCCCCTCCTCCAACATGCTATAAAAACTCCCTGGCCCACTTGTGTCACAACAACTGTTTTTCTGCATATAAAAGCCAGAGCCCTCATTAGGGGGCAGCAAGCAGGGAAATTGCCTGGGGCCCCACACCACAAGCTAAGTTGCTCAGGCTTCAGCTTCAGCTCCGGATGGTAGGCTCAGGGCCCTGAGCTTCAGCCCCATGCGGGGAGGTGGGCGGCTTCAGCTTTCTGCCCTGGGTCCCAGCAAGTCTAATACTGGCCCTGATTGACAGACCCCCTGAAATCTGCCTGTGGGCCCCAGGGGGCTCCAGACCCAATGGTATAATACACACAAACTGCAGCAAAATTAGAGCAAAAAAATTAAGACAGCCCTTGATAACTAGACATGGGCTAGTTCAAGCACCACAGATCTGAACCATCATAGAATTTACCTTCGAGTTCAGAATCTGAACCCAGACTCACATATCAATTTTTGTGGAGTGCCCCCCTTGCTGTACTGAACCAAAATCAATGGCGAAAGGCACTGGTCTGAGGCTCAGCATAGTTGGGTTCAGTTCCCAATTCTGCCACAGACTTGACCTGGGCTAAATCTGTCTCAGTTCTCCATCACAAAGCGGGTATAATAACATTGCTATGCTTCACAAGGGCCTTGTGTAGCCAAGTGTGTTAGCCCTGGTCTACACTAGGACTTTAGGTCGAATTTAGCTGCATTAAATCGATGTAAACCTGCACCCGTCCACACGATGAAGCCCTTTTTTTCGACTTAAAGAGCTCTTAAAATTGATTTCCTTACACCACCCCTGACAAGTGGATTAGCGCTTATATTGGCCTTGCCGGGTCGAATTTGGGGTACTGTGGACACAATTCAACGGTATTGGCCTCCGGGAGCTATCCCAGAGTGTTCCATTGTGACCGCTCTGGCAGCGCTCTCAACTCAGATGTACTGGCCAGGTAGACAGGAAAAGAACTGCAAACTTTTGAATCTCATTTCCGGAGACTGCAGGAACTGTGGGATAGCTACCCACAGTGCAACACTCCGGAAGTCGACGCTTGCCTCGGTACTGTGGAAGCACTCCACTGAGTTAATGCACTTAGAGCATTTTCTGTGGGGACACACACACTCGAATATATAAAACCGATTTCTAAAAAAACGACTTCTGTAAATTCGACCTAATTTCGTAGTGTAGACATACCCTTAATATGTAAACTGCCTGGATTCTCCAGTGACAGGGACCATGTCAGTATACTCAAAAACCAACGTCCTTGATCCAAGCACTCTCTAACTTGACATGGCGGGGTGCAGAACTCCATACAGTCATAGGTGCTGGAACTAGGGGTGCTGCTGCACGCCCTGGCTTGAAGTGGTTTCCATCATATCCAGGGTTTACAGTTTGGGTCAATGGCTCTCAGCACCCCCACTAGAAAAATTGTTCCAGCACCCCGGCATGCAATTATACAAACCTGAACCTGACTCCTCTATGTAAAAATGCACAGTACATATTAACACTTTTGGGCAGTTTGTGATAGGCCTTTACACAAGTGCATGGAGTACATTGGAGAACTCCCAGGGAACTTCACATGTTTGGATGAATGATTGCCCAAAGGAGAATATTAAAGAATAGTACAACCTAGATTGTCCAGATGTCCCAACTTTGTACGGACAGTCCCGATATTCAGGGCTTTTTCTTATATAGGTGCCTATTAACCCCCGGCGCCTGTCCTGATTTCTCACACTTGCTATCTGGTCACCCTAGTGCAACCAAAGAAGTATCCCTATGCACCAGGTTGCTTGGAGTGAGGCACAATCCTTCCTTAGGACCAGTTTGTAGTGTCTTCTTCTCAGGTCAGAGAATTATATGCCACAATTTGACAATGCGCGTTAGAAGATCCAAGTTGTTCATGACTTTAATAGAAGATAAGCTCATTGGACAAGCTTTTCAAAAGCAAAGTAGTTATGCCTCTCTTGAGCACAGGCTAGCAGCCATTCTAATGATATTTCACAGTTTACTATTCAACAGGGACTGAGGTGCTTTTGAAGTGCCATCTGGACCGGAATTGTGATTCCATGGGTGAAAGGACAAGGGTTTAAGATAAACTACTGCCATTAAATAGAAGCATTTTATTAGTGTTAACACTTGCATAAGAAAAAAATGCAGTATTGTAATATGGTTACTGTGTGGTCGAACAGTCTCAGTTATTTGAGGGGAAAGAGCCTTCTTTTTCCATTTGCCCCTCGATTCCCACTTCCCTGCAGCAGTAATTAAAGATCATAGATTGTGGATAAAAATAGTTGGACTGATTCAGGTGCAGCAAGAACTGACTTGAACCTTCTCCCCAAACACGAACCAGATCTGAGCGTCTTTTTGAAAGAAGTGTGGTTAGCTTTAAAAACAAAAACAATGACAAGGCAATCTTGGTGCGTGCCTCCGCAATTCCTGTGGTTTCCAAGGCTGTGATTAGAGGGTCAGAAATACCACAAGGCAGACTGTTCTTGTGTTTTTTCTGGCCAAGCCAAAACCAGGAAGCAGTGGACATTTTTCAGGAAAGGCTGTTTTTTTAAACATTTCCAGCTCATTACAAATTTGGATAATCTTCTCAACTTTTGGACACTACTGGTTCCCAACTTTTTAGTTTTTAAAGGAGGTGAGCTCAAACAAAAGCAGTACAGTGCAGATACCAAATACCATAAACAATTTTTTTGGAAGGGAGGTGAATTTTTTAAAATAATGTTATTAATAAATTAATAAATAAAATAATAATATTTAAAATTATAACTCTTGCCTTGATTCTTTAGATCATGAGTCTGGAAAAAAAAGATCACTAGCCAAGAGAAGATCAGTTTATGATCCAAAGCATCACATGCTACAGATAGCTCTAATGAAATCCAAACTGAATGTAGCCCAGCACAATTAATCATTACAAGGTTATGAGATCTAGGACTGGGTGAATTCTTTCATAAGAAACATCCCCCCCGCACTAAAAAAATGCAGATTTGGGTCAACCAAACCATTTCATAAATGTGTTTATATGAAGGCAGAGTTTCCACCCTCTAGGTTAAATACCTAACCCTAACCCCCACCAACTGTTCTGCTTTGTGTAAATAAATATTCACTGGCCAGACAGAAAGCGAGAGATTGACTATAACCTGGAGGTAGAAGATGTGGGTTTGAGTCCCTGCTCCAGGGTGGGATTTTGACACTCCACCTCCCACAGGAGTGCTCTCAATATAAACGGGTGCTGCCTTTCCATTTTGTGAATCTAGCCCTTTGGTTCCTGTGTTTTTAAAACAGTGTTTTATTTCTGGTTGAAAGGAATTTTTTTCCAAATGTTGGTTTGCCAAAAGTTCAGTTTTGGGTTAACCTTAATATATATATTATATATATATATTGGAACAGCCAGCAAACAAACAAAAAACCAAACCCAAACCCATATTCACCCACCTTATTCACACAGCTCTAACTGTAACCTTTATGTATGGTAGTGGGTAATGCAGATGGATCAGAGAATTTAATTTGGGCTGTCATTTATTTACAGCTCAGAAATCATCAACAAGAAAATAACTTCAAACATGTGGACAGACTGCAGTGAAGAAGGGGAAAATAATAGCCACTCTCTCTCACTCACCAGCCTGCCTCCATTTTGACAGTCAAACCTAGAGGCATCTCACCCTGTCAAAAGACTAATAAACCTGTTTATAAAATTTCAAGGCCTGTTGCTCCAGGCAATCTTCTGTAAGAAGAAATACAGAACTTCAAGAAAGATCAAGGACTCCTTGCAAACTTACCCCACTTCGGTGTGCCAGCTGAGTTGATCCATACCTTGTAGGAAAAGGGCATTCACTCCTATGGTGCCTTCACATAAGCTCAACCCCACCAAGGGGAATTTAACACCTGCTGCCAGGACACATGACCACAGATACAGCTAGTCTTGTGCTTTGCTAACAAACCTCACGAGCAAGTCTTACCATCAGTTCTCAGTCCCAAATACTTTGTCCAAACTAAATTTAGTGGTCCCCACATCTGAGGGGTAAACACTATCTACATGAAATACTCCTGGGGGAATTCTGCACCACTGTGCATGTGCAAAATTTATGGCCCCCACATATTTCTTTGCTTCCCTGCAGAAAAAGGACTATGATGGGGAAACAAAGGGAAGCCTCAAGAGCAGTCATGCGACCCTCCCCAACAGCATGTTTTTGGTGCCCAGGGGAGCTGACAGAGATAAATCACTGTCGGGCAGGAGGCAGGACTGGGGAAGATCTGGCTGGTGGCTCCTACCCTGCGCCGGGCTCAGCTGCTAGCCCAAGGTGAGCTGAGCAGGATGGGACTTCCTCTTCCCTTGCACGGCATCTGTGGCCATGTCAGACCCTCCCCCAGATTTGTCCCCCGACTGTAGGAAGCTCCGCAAACTCCTCCCACCCCCACCTGTGCTTCCTGCACCCATCCCTCCTCAGCTGCAGGGGGAGGGATCACTGTATAGGGAGCTGCTCCCCCTATCCACCCAACCCCCATGCATCCAGACCTCCTCATGCCCAGACCCTCCTGCAGAGCCTCACCCCTCTGCACCCAGAACCCCCTCTGACAAGCCCTACTCTCCCGGCACCCAGAGCACCCTGACGAGCCACCCGCACCTGGATCCCCACCCTACTGAGCCCCAACCAGCTGCACCTGGATCCCCATCCCAATGAGCCCCACTCCCCCAGCATCTGGACCCCACCCCCCACTGTACCCCATAAACCCAGACCCCCTGCTGAGCTCTTTCCCCTCCACACACACCCCACTGAGCCCCAACCACCTTCACCTGGACCCGCCTGCGGAGTCCCATTATCATTGCACTCAGAACCCCCCCAAAAAGCCCCTGTGCATCCAGATCCTCCCTGCACCTGGATTCCCTACTGAGCTGCCCACACCCAGATTGCCCCACACAGAACCCTCTCAACTCACACCTGGGTTCCTCCACACTAAGCCCATCCATACTTGGATCCTGCCTTTCTGAGCCTGACTGCCCACACCTTGTGCAACTGGCACAATGGGACAGGGCCCTGAGGTGTTTCTGGGGCAGGCCTGGTTCTTACGCTGTGTCAGGATTGGGTGCAGCCTCACTGCTGAGTCAGGGTCCCGGGGGTTGGGGTGGGTGAGCTGCACAGTGATCTCCTACCTCTCTGCAGCCAGTGGCCTGTGCTCCCCAATGCCATGCTGGAGCCTCCACATTTATTTGACAAATAACATTTTTAGAATTTTGCAGAATTTTAAAATATTGTGCACAGATTTTTTAAGTTTTTGATGCAGAATTTTTAATTTTTGGTACAGAATGCCTTTAGGAGTAAGGAAAGAGGCCAGGACATAGTTAAGCCCCTCTCTTCCAGCATTTAGTCCTCAGAAGGATGGTGCAAGATTCCTCATAACAGTTAATTTTTTTCCCCACAAACAAACAAGACTGACAGGGTGTTATCTTTATCCTTGGAGTGACGGGTACTAATTAAAAAAAATATATTAATAGTTTGTATTTCCATAGCACCTTCCATCCTAGAACATGAAAATGTTTTATAAACATTAATGAGTTAAGCCTCACAGCACTGTGTATTATCATCTCCACTATGCTGTCTTTGCAGTGAGTATCTCCCACTGTGAATTCTTAGAACAAAGACTAACAAGAGCAGAAAATAATCCACAAAATCAGTTCTGCTAAGAGGTTTTAAGGCAATAGTTGTAGCCTTAGGTCTTCCTTGGATGCCATAACTGTGTGCTCTGCATCTTCGTGTGCTTTCACTTTTATTATGTTATTCTGACAACAATCATTATATTCACCCACAAAGCACTCCCAAAAGAACAGCAGAGAGAGTAAGAACTTGACTCTGGAGTTATGCAATTTCATTTACTATCCTTAGAAGAAAAAGTTTTGTAATCAAAGGATTAGAAATGCCATTTAAAGCAAGATTCTGATCAGGAAGCCATCTGCGGCTCAGTAGACCCCTGGGGGATTAATGAATATATTGTAGGTAAAGTGGAAAGTGTAGCATGGAAAAACTAGAGCTGGGCAAAAAATGTTTAGACAAACAGTTTAGTTACCAAAAAATGCAGATTCAGATCAGCAAACTGTGAATTTGACAAGAATTAGCGGATTAGCTTTGGATTTTGTTTTCAGCCTTGATTCACAAGGAGATGTAGGCACCTTTCAAACAATCAAGGACCCAGCAGATCAGTGATTAGAGTACTTACCTGGGACGTGAGACATAAAGGTCAGAATCTGCACTCTGGAGCAGGGATTTGAAGCCTGGTCTTCCCTGTTCTTAGCATATGCACAATGTGCCTCAGGCAGAATGTGACTGGAACTCATCACCAAATTTGTTCCCCTGGTTGGATCATTAGCTTCCCTGGCCTCGAATGAGCACTGATGGGGAGTGCGATGTGAACGCTGACCCATGCCTGCTGTCTTCCCCCTCTTAGAGGAGTACACTAACTGCTGGATTATTGGTATAAGGAGACCACTACCCCCACCTCCTATTGTGACTCTAGCCCTTCATTTCCTTTGCTTTGCTTTTTTTAAAAAGTTTAACATTTCCAGAAATTAAACATTTCATTTTGGATCAAACTAAATATTTCATTTGACCTGAAACAATGTTTATCAACTTTTTCAATTTGCCGAACATTCTGAAAAATTTCAGTTTTGGTTTGGGCCGAACCAATTTCTTTTTCCTGGAACTGCCAGCAAACAAAAAATATCAATTATTCATCCAACTCTAAATAGAAGTAGAACTTGATACTAAGGAAAAGCCAGGGTTTGAAAAAATTTTGTAAGCAGACAGTGTAGAGAGAAATATGGAAAACTTGTAACAAATTAAATAGGCTAAAGCATAGAATAATATCATGAAGGAAAGACTATAACCCCTTTCCTCTTCTCGGTAACACTCACATATCTTAAATAGAAATATTTTCCACACTATAAATGACAGATCCCTTATTCCTCACAGATTATGCAACAATGGCAGGAAATAATGCTGTCACCTACAGGGGTTTATGATAAGTGCAGGTCCTGCATTGGGCCTATTTATGATGAGAGGTATAGAAATGATAAAAAGCAGTGTTGGCTGAGGAAATTCCAGGCTCCACACTTGAATTCTTGGAGGAATTTGACTTGGTACCGCATGCAATTTAATTGAAAAACTAGAATGATATAAAAATGAACATGGCACACATTAATAAAATAAAAACTGGCTAACTGATCGGTCTAAAAATGTAATTGTAAATAGAGAATTAAAGAAAACATAAAATCTGTGATAAAGTTTGTGGACAAGACGAAAAATTGGGGGTATGGTAAATAAGAGGCCTGGTCTCTGATTCACAGCAATCTGAATCACTTGGTAAACTGGGTGCAAACAAACAGTACACATTTCAATATGGCTAAATATAACTGTATACATCTAGGAACAAAGAGTGTAGGCCATACTTACAGGCTGAGTAGGGTGACCATATTCCTCAAAGTGAAAACGGGGGATTGTGCACGGTTCACCCAAGCCCCGCCACCCTTGTGGGGCTGGTGTCACTGCTTGCTCAAGTCCCACCCACACATATGGATCTCCACTGCGTCCACCCTTCACATGGGGCTGGCGTCACTGCTTGGTGTTGCCAAGCCCCCACCCCCCCACTCCTCCTGCTTGGGGCTGGCCCAAGCTGCATGCCCCAGCCCCCTTGCCTCACTTGGGGCTGGCTGAGCTGCTCACCCATGTCCGGCTATGTGGGGCTCATATTGCCACTTGCTGCCCCCCGAACGTTCCTCCGCACACAGCTGGGGGGGGGGGGGAATGCCCCACTTTTTTGGCAAAACTGGGCATTTGTCCCGTTGGTTTTTTCCAATTGATTATCAGTTGGCAAGAGCAAATGGGACAAATGCCCAGTTTTGCCAAAAAGAGTCAGGAAATCCGGGACAGGGCTTAAAAAGGAGACTGCCCTGGCTAAAATGGGACATATGGTCACCCTAAGGATGGGGAACTCTATCCTGGGAAGCAGTGACTCTGAAAAAGATTTGGGGATGAATAATCAGCTGAACATAAGCTATTGATGGAGCAGAAGGTTCAGAGAAGAGACACAAAAATGATTAAAGGATTTAAAAATCTGCCTTATAGTGGTATTCTCAAAGAGTTTTAGCTAAAAGAGAAGGTTAAGCGATGTCTTGATTAGAGTCTATACATTCCTACATGGGGAACAAATATTTAATAATGAGCTCCACAATCTAGCAAAGAAAGGTATGATCCAATGGCTGGAAGTTGAAACTAGACAAATTCAGACTGGAAATAAGGTATACGTTTTTAATGGTGAGAGTAATAAACCATTGGAACAATTTACCAAGGATCATGGTAGATTCTCGATCACTGAATTTTTAAATCAAGATTGGATGTTCTTCTAAAAGATATGCTCTAGGAATTCATTTGCAAATTGGATACTATTAATTTAGGCTTAAATAGAGACTGGGAGTGGCTAAGTCATTATGCAAGGTAGCCTATTTCCCCTTGTTTTTTCCTACCCCCCCTCGCACCCCAGACGTTCTGGTTAAACTTGGATTTATGCTGGAAACGGCCCACCTTGATTATCATACACATTGTAAGGAGAGTGGTCACTTTGGATGAGCTATTGCCAGCAGGAGAGTGAGTTTGTGTGTGTGTGTGGGGGGGGGGGTGAGAAAACCTGGATTTGTGCTGGAAATGGCCCACCTTGATTATCATGCACATTGTAGGGAGAATGGTCACTTTGGATGAACTATTACCACCAGGAGAGTGAGTGTGTGTGTGTATGGGGGTGGGGGGTGAGAAAACCTGGATTTGTGCTGGAAATGGCCCACCTTGATTATCATACACATTGTAAGGAGAGTGGTCACTTTGGATGGGCTATTGCCAGCAGGAGAGTGGGGTGGGAGGAGGTATTGTTTCATGGTCTCTGTGTATATAATGTCTTCTGCAGTTTCCACAGTATGCATCCGATGAAGTGAGCTGTAGCTCACAAAAGCTTATGCTCAAATAAATTGGTTAGTCTCTAAGGTGCCACAAGTAGAATCATAGAATATCAGGGTTGGAAGGGACCCCAGAAGGTCATCTAGTCCAACCCCCTGCTCGAAGCAGGACCAATTCCCAGTTAAATCATCCCAGCCAGGGCTTTGTCAAGCCTGACCTTAAAAACCTCTAAGGAAGGAGATTCTATCGCCTCCCTAGGTAACGCATTCCAGTGTTTCACCACCCTCTTAGTGAAAAAGTTTTTCCTAATATCCAATCTAAACCTCCCCCACTGCAACTTGAGACCATTACTCCTCGTTCTGTCATCTGCTACCATTGAGAACAGTCTAGAGCCATCCTCTTTGGAACCCCCTTTCAGGTAGTTGAAAGCAGCTATCAAATCCCCCCTCATTCTTCTCTTCTGCAGGCTAAACAATCCCAGCTCCCTCAGCCTCTCCTCATAACTCATGTGTTCCAGTCCCCTAATCATTTTTGTTGCCCTTCGCTGGACTCTCTCCAATTTATCCACATCCTTCTTGAAGTGTGGGGCCCAAAACTGGACACAGTACTCCAGATGAGGCCTCACCAATGTCGAATAGAGGGGAACGATCACGTCCCTCGATCTGCTCGCTATGCCCCTACTTATACTTCCCAAAATTCCATTGGCCTTCTTGGCAACAAGGGCACACTGCTGACTCATATCCAGCTTCTCGTCCACTGTCACCCCTAGGTCCTTTTCCGCAGAAAAAGTACTCCTTTTCTTTTTGTGAATACAGACTAACACGGCTGTTACTCTGAAACCAATGGTTTCTATATTATTCTATGGGCTGTGTTATACAGGAGGTCACACTAGATTATCACAATGGTCCCTTCTGGCCTTGGAATCTGAATTGAACAGAAAAGCGACGTGACCCTCAGATCATATCATGTGATTTCAAACTATTCTGTGGAAAGTTTCTGAATGAGCAATAAATATTCACGTAAAACCTCTCCTCATGATGCAACAGCAGACAAATATGGTTATGATGTAGTAATGATGGTGCATAGAATGGACTTCCATCCTGAACAGTCCCTTACAAGTCTTCTTCCTTCCACAAGAGTCAGTATGGGAGAATTTAGGTTTCTTAAATCACTCAAAATAGCATCTTTCAACCTTATTCATGGTCAGCCTTGTGCTCTACCTCCTTTGACCTCAGCTCTTTAAACCTTCTGTAATAGTGTATCTTCTTCTGCACGTTGGACATTACCCCACCATTGCAGTCATCTTCTCAACTGCTGCAAAACTGTAACATGCCAGGGTCATCTAAGTATCTCCTCATTTGTGACAAAATCAGCTAATGGATGTTAAGAACACGCTGTAACTTTTGACACTGAATACTGTTATTTTTCTCTCCTCAGCTGTTTTTAATGGCCAAGTTTCTGTTCCATACATAAAAGAATTGTCATCACTAACACACTGGATTCTTGTATCTTACTTGTCACACAGAGGTCCCTCTGCCCAAACTCAGGCCTTTGAAGACTCTGAATGCCATAGATGCAAGACCTGTCTGATAGGTGACTTCCTTGGATATAGAACCTCCTGCTGTCAACTGACTACCCAGATAGATACAACTATTCACGCATTCAATGTCATTGCCATCATCATGCTGCATCAGCAGGTCATTTGTTTCTGTGCTATAGGAGGCATGCATAGCTTTGATTTTATCACCACTGATCTCACATCCCATATATTCTGCAGGATTTTTTGCTACTCTTCCAGTATTTGCTGCAGTTGGTCAGTAGTCTGAGTAAGGCAATATCATCTGCATACTTGAGATCCTCTGAAGATGAATCTTAAAATTTCATACCTCCTACGTTGGCCTCAGTCAGCTTTTTCATGAGTCTATTCAAACATTAAATAACATAGATGAGAGAACACATCCCTAGTGTACCCCTGATTCTACTGAAAGCCAGTCTGTAATACAATTGTTGAGCCTCACACAGCTAAACGTATTGTGGTACAGTTCCTCCACTAGGCACACTAAGTCCTCAGGAACCCATACTAGTGTAGCATTACCCACAGTGCTGATCATTGCAGCCACTTTTGACTCATTTCAAAGTCTATTAATGCAATGTTAACTTTCTTTTGTTGCTCTAGCGAGACAAGGTGGGTGAGGCAATCTCTTATTGGACTGACTTCTCTTGGTGAGACAGACAAGCTTTCAAACATATACAGAGGCTGAGCTCTACTTCAGGTCTGGGAAAGGTACTCCAAGCATCACAGCTAAATGCACGGTGGAACAGATTGTTTAGCATAACATCTCTTTAATATCCTGGGACCAACATGGCTACAACTACACTGCGTACAATTTTGTTGCTCTAGTCTTTATTGAATAACATTTCACAGAGCATATATAGCATGGATTGTGGATCGACCTGTGTGGAAACCACATGGATTGTCTCATTTTTGGCCTGAGGCGGTATTTCAGTTGGTTCAATAGTGTGATCATAAACACCTTTCCTAGGACTGACATCAGTGTTATTCTCCTATAATTTCAGCATGATGATTGCTTCCTTTTTGAACAAAAAGGGATGATGTAGCTCTTTCCAACCTTCTGGAATGTGACCACTTTCCTGAACTTTTAAGACCACACTGTGAAGCCAGTGAACTAATTCCGGGCCTCCACTATTTAGCAATTCTGGTAAAATATTGTGAAGACTAGGTGCTTTATCATCTAACTGTCTGACTACTCGCATAATTTCCTCTAATGTTACTAACCTGTTTTTTGCTGAATTCATTTTTGGGTTAAGTTTAGTTTACATGTTGGTGGGGGATCTGTTCTTTAATATTCAAAAATGCTCTCGCCAACACTCAAGTTGTGCATCAATATCCTGGCAGTATTCTCCATTTTTGTCCTTAACTGGAGGAAGCCTTGAGAAAGAACATACAATTAGGATCTTCAAAGTCTCAGATAAACATTTCTGGTCATGTCTTTCAGAGGCATCCTCAACTACATTGATAATGGAAGGGCACATGATGCAGTGGTAAGCTTATACATTAAAATGTTGCAGACATCACAAAGAGAGGTCTGATATTAGACCACATGACAAGCTGTAGACTTCAAAGGTTGTCTGCATCTTGCAACATCAGGCTGTTAATGTGTGAAAGGTCACAACAAGATTCTGGCTTTGGCATTGCACAGCTGATAAAATAGGAGGTATTTTTACATTTTTCAGCATCCTTAAGTGATGTTACAAAGCCGAGATTTTCTAACATTTTGGCACTTTTATAAGGCACTTTCAATCTGTGCTCCAATGGTTATCAGTTCTGTATTCCTATGCCACCAGTGTGTAGATCTGATGAGAAGAGGAACAAAATTGATGGGCTGATGTGCAAGGGAAGATAGGTTCGAAAAACATGTTTCCCCTCCCTCATTTAAGCCTACTTTTACTTGTACATCTACTGCTTAATGCCTAAACTGTAGGGATACGACCTAAATAAAAAAACTGGCGATTAATTTTTACACATTGCTTACACTTCACAGAGTACAGCATCTTCAGAAACAATCTGGGTACCCTGAAAAGACTTTTGGGAAACTGGCTGTTTATTACATCACTGCCACCATTTGGAATTACAAACTGTGACTCACTTGTGCATATATTTTACTTGATTTAACCTCTCAATGTCTCATTTCCCTTTCTTAGCTAATAAGTCTTTAGTTAGTTTACTACAGAATTGGCTGCCAGCATTCTTTGGTGTAAGATCTAGAGTACCAATTGATCTGGAGTAAGTGACTGGTCTCTTGGGACTGGAAGCAATCTAAATGTGATTTGATTTTTGGTTTAAGTGACCATTTATCACTAAGTCCAGGTTGAAAAATAATAAACTATGTGGGGTTTGCCTGGTTGGGGATTCCATTATTGAAGTTTCAAGTGGCTTTAGTCAACACACTGGAAAAAACAGAGCATACAGAGAACTTCTCTCACACACAGACACAGAGCTTGACACTAAGGCCTGCACTAAGCTGGCCAACATTTGGACTGAATCCAGAACTATGGCATTAGCAGAACTACTAATAGACAGTCACTCTTGTCATAATACTGGTTCATGTCAACTGAGAAATCTAGTAAATGTGTTGACATTTGCACAAATATTTTTATGATGCAAAGATATACAGGCACGAGAGGCCAACCCATAGAAAATGTTATGTCTGTTTTCATTTTTCTTGTCTGTCCATTTAGTTATGCTATCCTTTTGTAATTTTTAAATGTACATCTGAGAGGCAAAGTTCACAAGGCTTGGCTCTGAGTCACTTTATTTACTTCCAGATAAATGCTCTTCCAGCTGTTTTTAATACAGAACGCCACTGACACCTAATGGCCAAATATATGAAGCACAGGTGGGCATATTACCACCCTCGTTTGAATACTGCTCCTGAATTCAAATAGATATTACCTGTGTATTTTACACAAAGTTCAGCAAATCCATTTGCACTCCATTATTCTTCTTCAGAGCTAGTATGTACCTTTCCCCCTGCTACAGTACTTGTTTCCTGCCTGCAAGTGTTCATTTTCCCAGACAGGGAATATATTTTCCTCTCATCTTTCTACATGTTTACTGTGATTTACATGGTCATTAGCTAAAACACACTTTTTACTTCAGTCTGCAACTTGAAGAATTTTTGTGGGCCTTCTTTTTGCGTCTAGGAGTTTCACAAATAAATCATTGTCTTCTGGAGAAAGCAACAAATATGCAACAGCTGGATGAAATTTAAGAACAGCTAGGAGGACACAGTCATGGAAAGACAGATTATATATCCAGCTTTACTTACTGAAATATCCAGTGCTTAACACAGACAGATGCTTCACTGAAAATGCTTCCTACGTGTCATCTTTGCCTTTCATTTTCCAAGACATTAACTTGTAAGAAACTTTTGGTTATTTTCTTTTGGCTTCTGCTTTGCAAGATGGGTAAGATTTCCAGTTAAGAAAGGGTTTTCATAATCATTAGTGATAGGCCACAGCATTCTGATCTGAATTCATATCAGAACGTGACCAAAGCTCAGGGCTATGAGGAACCATAGATTTGGTTTGGTCCACTAGTGAGAGATATACCAGCTCTGACATTTGAGACCTGATCTCACCAATGTTTGGGGCTTTTGATTTCAGACCATCTCTGATTAGGATTGTAAATTATTTTTGTAAGTCATTTTTATTAAATGGATAGAAATAAGGAATATATATGTTTCCTAAAACTGCAATTAGTAATTTTTAGTGAGTGCATATTTAGAAGGCATACATGGTAATGAATGAATCTGTATGGGGTCTATATAATCAGAGTAATCCTTCACAATACAACAAAACATTAGAAACATTACCATGACAAAGGATTAAAATGCCAGTGTAAAGTAAACAGCATATGGCAAAAACATTCCATTGAGTTTTTTTTTGTTGATTCACTAGGTTTTGTTGCCAATTCCCTGATCCAAGGGGATGAAAGTGCTGATCTCTCACTCTCCTGCTGGAGTGAGTTTGTGTGTGTTTGTGGGGGGTGAGGGCGGAGGGTGAGAAAACCTGGATTTGTACTGGAAATGGCCCACCTTGATTATCATACACATTGTAAGGAGAGTGATCACTTTAGATAAGCTATTACCAGCAGGAGAGTGGGGTGGGAGGAGGTATTGTTTCATGGTCTCTGTGTATATAATGTCTTCTGCAGTTTCCACAGTATGCATCCGATGAAGTGAGCTGTAGCTCACGAAAGCTTATGCTCAAATAAATTGGTTAGTCTCTAAGGTGCCACAAGTACTCCTTTTCTTTTTGCGAATACAGACTAACATGGCTGTTACTCTGAAAAGAGAGAGTAGAGTGTCCTTTCTACTATGCCCTGAGACCAACAGACAACCTGTGCGGACACACTAGGAAGCAGACTTAAAAGAGTTTAATGGGAAGGCCATTATTTAGGTAAAAGGAATGGGGAAATGGGCTGATTGCCCAAAGACTAAGTACCTAGCAAGATTTCGGTCCTTTGGCCTGACTATTAACTGCATGCTTTGTGATACACTAAGTACTACTGTACCTATGGAACTCCCTCTGTGGAGTTGGGGAGTAGGCTGGTCAACAGAAGGAGTGGGAACAAAAGGACTGGGAATGGCAGGGAGGAGGCGGCAAATGTTACCTGTCACCACCTACTCCTGTCAAAAAGCTATCAGAGAGACAAATGAATCTCTTCTGCAGCGGCCTCATGCCAGGGAACCCCCTTCTCCCCAGGTGTCCTTGGTAAAGAGGTTCCAGGGGAGCTGCAATGTCAAGGAATGCGAGAGATCCTCCAGATGGCACACACCCAGTGTGGAGGACTGTGGCCTCTTGTGAATTCCTGGGGAATCTATAGGCTTTGGGGACTAACTTCTACTGATAGCACAGGGTCCCGTGTGTATGTGTGTTTGTGTGTTGGGGCAAATCTGTTCTTTTTCTTTCCTCTTGAAAAATGATTCTGGGAATACTCTGCAAGAGGCTTTTGGAGTTTTTATCTGCTGCTCCCCCAAGACCTCTCTTGTGGACTTTTCCTGAGGAGGATGAAATCTTGGGTCAAAGTCTTCTATTTTAAGACTCTATAGGCTAGACATTAAGTCTTGGGATGACTGTCTAGATTTATATATTTTTTTTTTAGCTGATACGGACATAGAAAGAGAATCCCCCTCAGTTTCTAATACTGTAGGTATCATCTGAATTCAGTGGAAGTAAGGTCTGGACAACTGCACACTAATAAGCTGAAGAATCTTGAACAATATTAGAGGAGATGACTACAAATGTTAGCTAGCCAATGCAACTAAATGTGACAACACCACTATGGCCTAATTTGCAGAGCTGTTGTGTATCCACAATTCCTACCAGAGTCACAGAAGCTGCAATTGCCTTGAAAGTTAAGCCATTAGTTTTTAACTAAATATTGATGAAAAACATTAGTACTTAAGATGTTTGTAAGGACATAGGCTTAAGTACTAGATGAGCCACAGAGTTCTGATCTAAATCCAAATTCTTTCCAACTTGAAGGCTGTTCAAAGCCAAGTTTAGTTTGGCCTCATCTCTAGAAAGGGAACACCCAATTTTATTTTTAGTTTTCTCTTAGCTTAAATTATCATGAAGCTTGATCCTCAGCTGATGTAAATTTATAATGCTGCATTAACTGCTGTGGAGATAGGCCACTTTATACCACAGGCCACTGTCCTGCCTTATAATCTGGACTGGTTTTCTGGGGCATTATAATAGAGTAGCCTTGTGAAATACAGTTTCCCTTCAGACAAATTAACAGTAATGTTTTGAGTATGATCCTCACTACTGGTCCAAAGAAAAATGATAAAAAAACAAAAAAAAAAATAGAACATTTCTGGAGGTTTGTCAAATACTCAGTTTCCACAGAAGCCCTTTATTATGAAGTCAAGAGCATCTTGAACATTGACACTTTTGTATGTGAGTAATATGTATGGATTTGGAAGATAATAACAGCAAGTCAGCAAAACCAAAAGGAGTGTCAAAGCTGTGTCAGGTTTTCAGCTTTCAGGGCTTGACAAATAACATTACTTATTATATGGAGGAAAATGAATGAGTGAAATTGTTAAGAAATTACCTTATTTCTGTGGACAGATTCCTTTTCATGGCTCTGGAGGGAGGCATGGATCTGACACCTGTTTCTTATTCCTTGTGGAATGCACCATTTCAAGCTACAGCACTAGCCCTATTGGATTCAGTTACTCCAAACAGATTCAGGGAATGCAAAGATGTTTTACATGAATTTTTCAGAACCCAGATCATATTGGGAACTAAGCAATGGATGGCTGGTTCAGCAAGAGGCATAGTCAGCTCAGCAGAGCATCATATTATTTAGACAAAGTTCTGAAGCCAACCTAATACAAAATCTTAAGACTTGGGGGATAAATTAACTCTGAATTGATTTGCAGCCATGTAACACCAAATTTGCCCCATAGTCTTAATAGAGATATAACTTACACCTATATGGCATCTACAGGATCAATTTTGCAGCTTTTTATTAACTGTTATCTTAATTTATGAATTCTAATTTGGAGCTTGAAATTTTAATTAAGTGCTTCAACTTGTTAATATACCTTATCCTGTAGCAGAGGACAGAAAACATTAGTGCAGGCAACATCCAGATATAAGAGAGGGACTGAGCCGAAGTCCTGGAACACTAACCACCTTGATCTGGATCAGCTATTAACTATTTAGTAATAGGCTGTACTAGAAAAAGCTATTTTATTACTGACATCCTCCTCCTCTGATGCTAGGGAGAGCAAGATACCTAGCTCTGTGGAGAAACAAACAGATGCCTTTTGCTCACCAAAGCGCCGAGTATGAAATCCTGACACCAGTGAAGTCAGTGTGAGTTTTACCACTGACTTCAGCAGAGCAAGGATTTTAGCCCGTGTTCTTTTCAGTAGCAGAATGTGGAGGAAGAGCCACCAGAGGGAGGGGAACCAAGAAAGAGAGCAAGAAGGGTAAAAAAAGGAAACAAAGAAGATACAGAAAAAGAAGCAAACCTGTGCAGGAAAAAAGAGCTGCAAAAGAAAAAGGAAAGAAATAAAAAATAATTCTATTACAAGTTGATGAGGCCCACTTAACAGGGAATTGAAACCACATCTCTTGAGTCCCAGATGTGCTTAAGCTGAACGTTCATCCTTCTTCCCTCGTTCTGTTTAGCATAGATAACCTAAAGTAACTACTGCAATAAATGTGTTATATGGAATACTCTGACAACTTTGAAGAGACTGAAACCTGTTTTCTGACTAGAGGTGGCAAAAAATGATTGCGTGACCTCTTGGTAACTGGTTGTCAGTAAGAGGGAGACTGTTTCATAGTGGTGCCACTGGAAAACTTGAGGATACTGCAGGGGAGATGGGCATAACTGGTAGCAAGTACCATCAGAGCACTGTAATATATGTACTTACAATCAATCTCAATCACATCTTCAAGTCATAGCCTGCTTATTGCAGAGATCATAAAGAAATGCCTCTTCTCAAATATAGCATTACACAAAGCGCTAGATACTAGAGTCAAGCTTTTGTTACCAGCTGAAATAAATAACTAAACAGAGGTGAAGAATGACTGCCTTTGCTGTAAAAAGGAACTGGTTAGTACACCAAACCTGATGGGCTGATCCATCATGCCAAATCTTATGTTCCTGAATAACCATGGTTCTTGCCTTTAGAGTCATGAAGAAATCTGTACATATTCATAGGAAACTTAATACTTTTTAGCTATTTTTAGCTCACCCTTGTTATTTGTATCTTACATATATGAACAGATATTGTGTCTTCGTTTTTTAACATTTCCTTTTCCCCTGACCAGCTCTATTGATTTTGAAATGCTC
This sequence comes from Lepidochelys olivacea, assembly GCF_965140295.1. Classification (NCBI taxonomy): domain Eukaryota; kingdom Metazoa; phylum Chordata; order Testudines; family Cheloniidae; genus Lepidochelys; species Lepidochelys olivacea. Next base: position 133,459,353 of record NC_140411.1, on the reverse strand, counting down.
AGCTGCACCTTCACTTGAAAGACAAGATGAAAATAGAGGCCCATTACAGTGCAGCAAACTAGTGCAGCATTTATTCTAGTAGATAGAATACCTATGGATCAAATTACTGACAACGTTGTACAACGTATGCCATTTTTGTTTTCAAATATGTCCTGCAGATTGCCATATTCATAATGGGGGGAGGGGTCGGATGTGCAATGCCCACTGTTAAAATCATAGCAGCTGCCAACCTGTTATGTAAAATTTTGTCTTTTCACTATCAAACATTTATTTTAAATCTTGAATTTGCTAGTAGACACTCCATGGCTGTTAAGTATGTTGGGCATATGGTGAGAACCTACGAGGTATGCACCCAATTCCATGTATGCACCTATGTTCTAAACTCTGATAGGGTTAACCTAATGATATACTTTGATTACTGTGAAGTAGATAGCTCTTGTGTTTTTCTGTCTTTGCTACAGTGTACAGTGGATCTAAACATACTTTGCATATGGATATTGGAAAATGTATCCATTTGAGAGCTGCAAAGAAAGATTTCACAAAGAACCTGGAGAAATGGTATCAGTTATGGGTATTTAATTCAATTCTCTGGCCTCGGAAGGAAAGGAAGGCAGTGTGATTCTCAGACCTGTGCTCTCTTCTTTTTCAGAGCCTCAGTGCTCACGCGAGAACTTGTGAGATGCTTCCCCCACCGGCTATTAGGTACTGTACAGTACACTACTCTCTATGATACTGTCTTAAGTATATGGAGTAGGCTTAAATCCAAAAGGTGTTTTCAGGGAGCTAGTGCTGGGGGGAGAGCGTATATCCCTGATGCTCTGAGAGTGTTAAATGTCCTGAGAAGTGAACATAAAGTGAACAAGAGTATAAATATCAATGTCCCTCACGTGAGCTTAGGAACAGGATGCATTCCTACACCTGGGCTGTGTTCAGATATTAGCATTCAGAGTATGAATCCTGTCCAGAAGAATAAGATACACTGTGTAGGAAAAACTGACAAGTATGTTCTTCTCCAGTTGAAATTATTTATTTTTATGCAGATTTTCCACTCCTAGAATAAACCAATGAACTTTGTCGGGTCTGGGACTAAATCTGGGTTCCAAGATGTATTAGCACTAAACTGGATGAACCTTTGAAATGGAAATTTAGGGAAGTGATTGAAGCAGATAACAAAAAGATCGAAACTGGCACAGCAGCTGTGGGGGCTACTTAAGTAGCTACTGTTTCCCTGGGATGGGCTTAAAGAGGGCCCAGCTAGGGCCACCCTTCTCACCCCCACAACCACACAGACTCAGAGCTGTGTAGTTGAGACTAGGACTCACATGGTGTTCTCTGTACCCCCAACAGAGAACCTTTGGGCAAGAAACTGCAGGAAAGAGCCAGTCAGAGACTGAAGTTAGCACAGCTGTTGCAGAAGCAGCTTAAGAAGGGACCAATGAACATCAATAACATTTTCTATAGTTTTGACTGGATTTCTCTGCCTTGTGCTGATTGGCTGTTTGCTCAAACCACCTCCTTTTCCCTTTTCTCTTCTCCTCAGCCTCACACCACACCTGCCCCTCATCCTTCTGTCCCTCTTCCCCCTCTCTTCTCTTGTCTTCCTATTTAGTTAATCCCTACTTAATCCCACCCCCAGTTGTGGAACTAAAATGACGTCTGCTGCCATCATAATGTTTTCTCTGCTTTTATGTTGTATCCCTCGGCTCTACTGTTTGCCTTTCAGGTCTATTTAGAATGTAGAGTATTAAGGCTGGGACAATCTAGCACTCTGTGTTTATACAGTGCCTACCACAATAGGGCCCTGCTCTTGGTTGGTCTGTAGGCACTACTGTAATAAACATAATATTAAAATAGAAAGCCTTCCTCCCCTTGCCAATGAGACTGAATTGTTCTGAACTAGTTTGCCAGCTACTGATCTGGCTAATCCTACCTGTAACTATCAATTTCAGTAAAAACACAGTACTCCCTCACTTGTTGTTTAGACAAAACGAAACCAATCACCAGAGACCGAACAGGATATTTGAAAAGAAACAGAAAATACACCATTGTCTTCAAGAATGGGAACCTGAGGATTGAAGTGGTTAACAGACAAGCACATGCGTGCCTCACATGTGACACTAGCAATGAAATCATACAGCCAATCACTCAGATGAAAAAAGCACTCAAGCCCTTCCCAGCCATAGAAACAATCTATATGCCATGTTTGAAATAAAAAAAAATAGAAAAATAATTATTCAGCTTTTATAGTTTTGTTAATCATCACCCTCCGAAACAAAAACACGGTAGTACTTTGGTCTAATTTTCGTTGTTGGGTTTAGTGTGCAGGTGGGTGTAGTGTGTTAGCCTGTGATACATAGGAGGTCAGACTAGATGATGTGATGGTCCCATCTGGCCTTAAACTTTGTGACTATGAAAAAAATCAATCCATCAAAGTACCATGCACTTCTCTGACCAGTATACACCTGGCTGAGTGCATCAGGCTGGTTGCTTCTAACTGCACACAAATAGTGAGGAAAAAACAGACAATATCTGTTTACACTGATAACATTGATATTTGGTAAGTAGCCAGTAACATGAATAATTGATTACACAGCCTCGGCTCATTAATGCTGCATGGTAGATCTAAAGTGTTATGCTGGCCCAATTAAGATTGCCATGCAGAAAATGTCAGAAACTCTGCCCTAAACATTAGATTTTATTACACCTCCCAACCCACACCAAATTCTGTGCCTTCCCATAAACAAGACTGGCTTGTGGCAGTGAGCACTTGTACTATAGACTTGGTTTTGGTGATAATACAATGCAAATTTAACTCCAAGGACTGGAGCTGGTGCCACACCAATTAACTTTTTCATCCATTAAAGACTGTCAAAAGGAGAGTATTAATGTTTTAACATCAGCTAAGAAGACAAGAAAATTTCTGGAATAAGACTATCCTATATAGGTTCTTATACTGTGCTCATCACGGTAGTATCTGAATGTTTTTCAGTAGCGCATTAAGCAACGTTACTACACATATGATATGTTTGCTCTCTCATCCTCCCCTCAGGGGGAGAAGTGTATGCAGTGGAGTGTGATATTTCGGAAGTTTTGATTTTTATTTTTTTTATAAATAAACCTGTAACTATGTGATTATGTTAGAGAAGGTAAGGTCAAAGAAATACTTTTTGCACTTGGAGCAGAAAGTGGTGAGGTTTGCATTCCCAGGGGAGGCATCCCACAGGTCTTGAAGAGCCCCTGGAGAAAGTTTTGTCCCTTGCACAGATGAGTTTTACTCATTATAGAGAGAGTTCCTTTGTGCCTGAAGAGCAGAGTTGACGACCAGGGTCTTCATCCTAGAGCTTTGGATGGTCTTTTAGGTATCCTGGGCCACGCCATGGAGTTCTTTGAAGACAAGGACTGAGACCTTGAACTTGATTTGATATTGTACAGGAAGCCAGTGTAGAGAGTGGAGGACAGGTCTGATGTGTTTATCATGTCCTGTGTTGCTGAGGAGATGCACTGCAGTGTTCTGTTCTAGTTGGAGTTTGCTGAGTGCTGAAGACGTCATACCCAGGTATATTGCATTGTTGTAATCCATCTGAGAGCTGATGAAGGCATGAATAACTGAAGCCATGTCTTTGACCACCAGAATGAGACACAGTTTCCTAACCAAGTGGAGATGGTAGAAAATGTTACTGGTAGATATGGTTAAGTGAAAGCTGAGTATCAGCAAGAAATTCAGGCTAGATTACAGACTGAATTGACCAGTTGTAGGTGTCGATCCTCAATCAAAGGAGACTGTACCTGGCTATATGCTCTTCAAAATACTTTCCACTGTCCAGTCCAGGTTCAGCCGCAGCCAGCAGTTCTTTATAAAAGAGCTGATCTCATCCAAGCACTGCGCCATCTTAGTGGTGGTGTGGTTATATGTGGTGAAGGATAGGTAGAGCTGTGTACTTCTGCAAATTGCTGGTCTTGAGTCGATGTCACCTGACCAGTTCACCTAGTGGTTTCATGTGGCTGTTGAAAAGGACCCAGAGAAAGAATGGATCCTTGTGGAACTCCGCAAGTGAGGTGTCTAGTGGAGGTGGTGCAGTTTACCATCACTACTCATTGGGTGCTTCTCTCCAGGAAGGACTCCTCAACCATTTTAGTACATTACCCTGGACCCCTGCCACCTTGGTCAGTGAGACAGCAGTATTTCAGCGGTATCAGATATTGCAGAGAGGTTTGAGAGGATGAGAATGGAAGTCTGTCCTCTACCCACTGACAGGAGAAGATCATCCCTCAGTGCCACTGAGGTGGTTTCAGTTCCATTTCCTGACCTGAATCAAGACTGTGCTGGGTCTAGAATGAATTACCTGTTTTAACAGAACAACAAAGGGTCCAATTCTAATCCTATTGGACTTAGTTGCAAAACTCCAATCAAATACAGTGAGAATAAGATTGGGCCCAGAAGTTGTCACAGAAGGCCATTGATCACATATTAAATCACTATGCTGAAGAAGGAAATTTATCTTCCAATTAAGCCATGTGAACACCAGGTTTATTCCGACAGAACTCCAACCGTTTATGCACAGGACCAGCTTGTAATTTATGGTTTACACACTGCAGGTGTTAAAAGTAGATCTTGCCATGTATAAGAATATTCTTCCCCCATCATCTTCTTCCTAAATCTTATCTATGCCTTTGTAATCAAGCCAGCATTTCCCAGTCCTTCCCCAGATTCCCATCAGCAGGATTCTCAACTGAAGTCAATACTGGCTTTGCATCAGCTTTGTTTTAACAAGAATACTTATTGCTTAGTATCTAGAGTGCAACTCAATTGTTGGCCATTGTAAATTACCTCTTTATCCTTCTCAACTAATTAAATACATTTAGAGAAAAAAATTAAAAAGCATAGAAAAGAAACAATGAAACAGTAAGAGTAAAGGGAAGTTATTTGGCTATAAATGATATATTTTTGGAAAACACATGTCCTTACTTTGTGCTATTAATATCTGATATGAATGAAAGCAAATCAATTTTACAAGTCTATTTTGTCTTTCATTATTTTTGCTGTATGCTTATTTTGTGCATTTCACTCAACTTGGAAAGTGAACATACTAGTTAATTTCACTGTTGTTTCTAAGCACAGTTACCCGATTGCCAATGTTCATTGAATACAGCATTTGGGGGGAAAATAAGGGTGGGATTTCCATAAGTAATCAGCATTGACTTCTGTGAGAGCACAGTCAAGTAAGTGCTGAATGCTTTTGAAAAATGCCACCCTAAAGTTCTGTGAAAAGACTGTTTTTATCAGGGTAAGACAAAAGTTTGAGTGATATAGGCCCCGATCCTGCAAATGCTTATGCGTAACTTTGCTCATGTGCCTGGTCCCATTAAAATAGATGAGACTTCCTACGAATGTAATTATGGCCCAGAACCATTGTGTGTAAAGTAATCAGTGTAAACTGAAGAAAAGTTTTCACATCCAGATTTAATATTGCCAAAATGAATACGGCAAAATGAACTGATATTTTTAATATTGCTAAAATGAATAAGCAAAAATATGAACTCTAGATTTGATAGTTATGCTATTCTCTCCTATATGCTATTCTTTCCCTTAAATTGAGAACAGGCTTGATTCTGCTGGCTACTGTGATCAATACAGTTAGTTTCTATACCATTACAAAAATTTCCATAAATTAATACCAATAACAGGATTTACTCATCCAGGTTTCCTCAATGTGGCTACATCAGGGTATTATCTCTGCCCAGTATGATAACCTCCTTCTTTCGCTTGCTCACCTTACGGCTCCACTTCCTCTCTAGGAATCACAGTGCTTCTTCTTCATGGCTTCATCCACCAGCCAGGTCACTATACAGTTTTTGTCTTCTAGGGTAACAAAGTACCACCAGGCCACCTGTCCTGGTGCCATTCCAGGCAGTCTTCCAATTTAAGACTGGTCCACTTTCTCAGTGGCTAGTAAGGGAACCCAGACCACCTGCTGCTCTGGGTTCCAGCCCAGGGTCCCTACAATAAGCAGACAAGGTCTGCAACATCTCAACCTTGCTGCCATTTCCCTGGGCTTCTTCCTGCTCTGCCTTCCACAGATTTTGTTTCCTGCTACTCCTCTAGCTAACCCCCTTCCATCAGGGGCAGGATCCCAGGCTTTTGCTTCTCCCCCCAGATTTCCTTCTTTCCAGCTCTCTGTGCCCAGAGAGTGAGTGCTTAATTTCTCTGTCTAGCCCACTTCTCCTGCAAACTTACTGGCTTTATGCCTTACCCAGCTTCTCCCCCAGCTGGGCTTCATCAGCAATTAGCAATTTATCAGTCAAGCCTGACTTTCCCTAGGTGCAGCTTATAAGGTTAATTGGTTCCTTCTGAGACATCTTAACCCCTCTAGTGCTTGTGTGGGGTAAATACCCCATCACAAGACCTCAATGCTACTAATAATTTAAGCATGGCCTTAAGACTCATTGAATTTCAATGAGATTTAATCAAGTGGTTAAAGTTAAGCAGGAGCTTAAGTGTTTTGCTGACTTGGAGCCAAAGTTAAGTACGCTTTTCTGTAATGGTGCATTAATAAATGATCAACATTGATGGAAACTTAGGGTCAGGAGATTGCAGGGGATACTGGAAGTCATTGCTTGCGGAATGGTCATGTGACTTTGGACAAATTACTTAAACTGTGAGCCTTAGTTTACTCATCTGTAAAATGGGTATAATTAGATGTAATTCTATTTTGAAGGAGTTGAAATTCTTATGAAATTATTCTAAAGTTCTGCACTATCAGAAGAAAGATGTTATAAAAACAAATTATTATTAATACTGCTCTGATCTGATGAGCAGGACCCCCTGCCACTCTGTTGAATGGTCAAACCCTTGGGAGGTATTGGTTATTTGCTTTTGTTGAAGTAGATGTTATCAGATTTTTTTCTGTTGCATAATAAGTCACAACTTTTATGTTCTTCAGTTTAATTGTTTATTTACTAGTGGGTCGAGGCACATAGAAAGTGCAATATAGGGGAGGCTTGCACTGCCATTGCTTGAGTTTCACCTGGGTCCATGTTCTACCTGGTCTATGGATTAGCAGAAAATGTCAATGTAAGGAGCTGACAGTCCAAATCTTCTGTAAATATGTATTTCACTTTTTTCTTTTAAGCAGTGAATTCCTGAATATGAAAAGAAGGAATGGGTAGAGATAATGGGAAACTATGAGAAGAACTATAGACAAATATGAGTAAGTAAAAAAAGTGCAAAAACTAGATGACAAAAGCATTAGAATATAAATTTAGATAAAAATTGTTACATTAAATAGAAAATGAAGAAGAGCTTTGTTGTAAATTTGGGGAAAAGATAATAGCAACAACAAAAATGGTGAGGAAAATGGAGAATTTCTAACATAATAGCTTTACATTAAAAGATAATTTATGATATGTGTGCTTAGTGAGATCATTTGTAATTCCATCTACCCTCTGGGAGTTTGCAAAAATCAAAGATATATTTCAATATAACTTATTTGATTGACAAAATAAGAATATTCATTATGCCTTCTGGAGTCAAAGGTGTGATGAGTTTGGTTTCCATGATACTGGCCCATTTCTCACTTTGATGGAGCATATTTTAGAAATGATTGAAACAAATTTAAGTCAGTTTAGTGCTTCTGGAAGGTTGCAGGTTGAAAATAAGAGAGAAGACCTCTTCAGACAAATATGATATGGGCAGCAACGTGAAGCTTCTTCTACTCTGTTGTGCTGGGGACTAAACACTTTTACAGGAGGGAACAAATCTAGGCGTTAGAGAATTGGTAAGCCTCCAGGGCCACTTAATTTTAAACCTCTCTATAGATGTAACCACAAAGTTCTGCACCTGTGATGGGGTCATTAGAAAGCCCTCTATATTACTAATATCAGTTAAGAAGCTTGGGCATCAATATCACAGTGGGACTCAACCAGAATGATTGATCTTGAAAGTGTTAGGGGAAAAAAAAACCCAAACCTTGGGAAATGTTTAACAGGGTAAATATTAAAAGAATGAATTCTCTTGTGAACATCCCTGGTTAGTTTCTTAAAATTATTTTTCACAAAGAATAAAAATACAAAAAGGTTAATGACTTAAAGTTTGTGTCTTTCACTAAACACCACACATTTCACAGGCTATCCAAAAAGATTATGCAATTACACATGTAAGCAGGGTCTGAATTAATTTTTCCCTGACAGCTAACTGGGAGGGATAGAGACTTTAGATGTGTTCATGTAAATACAGTTTCATAGAATCATAGACTATCAGGGTTGGAAGGGACCTCAGGAGGTCATCAAGTTCAAACCCCTGCTCAAAGCAGGACCAATCCCCAACTAAATCATCCCAGCCAGGGCTTTGTCAAGCTTGACCTTAAAAACCTCAAAGGAAGGAGATTCCACCACCTCCCTAGGTAACCCATTCCAGTGCTTCACCACCCTCCTAGTGAAAAAAAGTTTTTCCTAATATCCAACCTAAACCTCCCCCACTGCAACTTGAGACCCTTACTCCTTGTTCTATCGTCTGCTATCACTGAGAACAGTCTAGATCTATCCTCTTTGGAGCCCCCTTGCAGGTTGTTGAAAGCAGCTATCAAATCCCCCCTCATTCTTCTCTTTTGCAGACTAAACAATCCCAGTTCCCTCAGCCTCTCCTCATAAGTCACGTGTTCCAGTCCCCTAATCATCTTTGTTGCCCTCCCCTGGACACTTTCCAATTTTTCCACATCCTTCTTGTAGTGTAGTTTGCTCTTGCTCTCCTTAGATATCCAGCAGATAGAGTGGTGTGTTGCTCGGTGATCAATTTAGGCTGGTGTTGGGTTACAAATCACTTTAGTACTGAATGCAGTGAAATGCTGTTACCAATGTTATCATTATTGTCTGAATAAAGGGGAGCAGAACTGTGCTTAACCTGTCCCAAATGAGGGGGTCACCCTCAGCTGAAAGGACCTTATTAAGCCAGGGGCTCGAATGCTAGAGCCCTGTGAAAACAAGAGGGTGCGGACAGGTGTTCCAGTCAGAAAGCGTAGACCTTCCCCAAGAGACCTCCCCAGACTGGTTTAACCTGTCCCTCCTCCCTGCCCCGCCCCCGCCCTTGTTCAAAGAAAAAGCTAAATAGGCTTCATTAGGAGCCTCTTTGTAATTTTAAATGCTCAGTCAGAGCTGAAATCACTTGAGATGGGGTAGTATTTCTGCCCTGCCAGCAGAGAGCTGAAAACTACTAAGAGACTGATGCACAGAGGTCACAGCAGGGAGGCAGGTTGCAACAGAAGATGACTGGCAGTCGACTGGCAAACTAGCAAAACGTTGGTAACCATATACAACTACCCCTGCATTCAGTACTAAGGTGATTTATACCCAACCCAAGCCAAAGTTGATTACTTTGATGCTGCTGTATCTGCTAAATATGTGAGCAGGAGCAAACTATATTTGCATAAACATACCCAAGTCATTCCCCCTCCCAGCTAGCTGTCAGGGAAGCATTCATTCAGACCCTGTTTACAGATATAATCTCTCATAGCTGAAAAAGTAACTCTTTGTAGATTATAGGAGAAACAGAATGGCCCCCTCAAGGATAGAACTGCTTTTAGTAGGGGGTTGGACTGGATGACCTCCTGTGGTCTCTTCCAACCCTTATCATAGAATCATAGAATCATAGAATATCAGGGTTGGAAGGGACCCCAGAAGGTCATCTAGTCCAACCCCCTGCTCAAAGCAGGACCAATTCCCAGTTAAATCATCCCAGCCAGGGCTTTGTCAAGCCTGACCTTAAAAACCTCTAAGAAAGGAGATTCCACCACCTCCCTAGGTAACGCATTCCAGTGTTTCACCACCCTCTTAGTGAAAAAGTTTTTCCTAATATCCAATCTAAACCTCCCCCACTGCAACTTGAGACCATTACTCCTCGTTCTGTCATCTGCTACCATTGAGAACAGTCTAGAGCCATCTTCTTTGGAACCTCCTTTCAGGTAGTTGAAAGCAGCTATCAAATCCCCCCTCATTCTCTTCTGCAGGCTAAACAATCCCAGCTCCCTCAGCCTCTCCTCATAACTCATGTGTTCCAGTCCCCCAATCATTTTTGTTGCCCTTCGCTGGACTCTCTCCAATTTATCCACATCCTTCTTGAAGTGTGGGGCCCAAAACTGGACACAGTACTCCAGATGAGGCCTCACCAATGTCGAATAGAGGGGAACGATCACGTCCCTCGATCTGCTCGCTATGCCCCTACTTATACATCCCAAAATGCCATTGGCCTTCTTGGCAACAAGGGCACACTGCTGACTCATATCCAGCTTCTCGTCCATTGTCACCCCTAGGTCCTTTTCCGCAGAACTGCTGCCTAGCCATTCGGTCGCTAGTCTGTAGCTGTGCATTGGGTTCTTCCGTCCTAAGTGCAGGACCCTGCACTTATCCTTATTGAACCTCATCAGATTCCTTTAGGCCCAATCCTCCAATTTGTCTAGGTCCTTCTGTATCCTATCCCTCCCCTCCAGCGTATCTACCACTCCTCCCAGTTTAGTATCATCCGCAAATTTGCTGAGAGTGCAATCCACACCATCCTCCAGATCATTTATGAAGATATTGAACAAAACCGGCCCCAGGACCGACCCTTGGGGCACTCCACTTGATACCGGCTGCCAGCTAGACATGGAGCCATTGATCACTACCTGTTGAGCCCGACAATCTAGCCAGCTTTCTACCCACCTTATAGTGCATTCATCCAGCCCATACTTCCTTAACTTGCTGACAAGAATACTGTGGGAGACCGTGTCAAAAGCTTTGCTAAAGTCAAGAAACAATACATCCACTGCTTTCCCTTCATCCACAGAACCAGTAATCTCATCATAAAAGGCGATTAGATTAGTCAGGCATGACCTTCCCTTGGTGAATCCATGCTGGCTGTTCCTGATCACTTTCCTCTCATGCAAGTGCTTCAGGATTGATTCTTTGAGGACCTGCTCCATGATTTTTCCAGGGACTGAGGTGAGGCTGACTGGCCTGTAGTTCCCAGGATCCTCCTTCTTCCCTTTTTTAAAGATTGGCACTATATTAGCCTTTTTCCAGTCATCCGGGACTTCCCCCATTCGCCACGAGTTTTCAAAGATAATGGCCAATGGCTCTGCAATCACAGCCGCCAATTCCTTCAGCACTCTCGGATGCAACTCGTCCAGCCCCATGGACTTGTGCATGTCCAGCTTTTCTAAATAGTCCCTAACCACCTCTATCTCCACAGAGGGCTGGACATCTCTTCCCCATTTTGTGATGCCCAGCGCAGCAGTCTGGGAGCTGACCTTGTTAGTGAAAACAGAGGCAAAAAAAGCATTGAGTACATTAGCTTTTTCCACATCCTCTGTCACTAGGTTGCCTCCCTCATTCAGTAAGGGGCCCACACTTTCCTTGGCTGGTGTCTGCTGGGCCTCTTGTGTTTTTTCCAAATGTTCTCGTGCTATAGGGGTTACTCGAGTTATTCGTTCTCTCATCTGTGTCACGTGCTCAATGACATTCTTTCCTGGGTTGGGTTGTTCTTCCCAGTCCTCCTTGGCAATATCTAATATTCCGTGTGGGTGGCATCCGTATAGTAGTTCAAAGGGAGAGAAACAAGTGAACGCCTAGGGGACTTCCCATATAGAAAACATTAGATATGGTAGAAGGGTATCCCAGTCTTTTCCGTCCTGTGCTACCACCTTCTGGATCATACTTTTAAGAGTACGGTTAAAGCACTCGCCCAGTCCATCTGTTTGAGGATGGTAGACTGAGGTCCATATGGATGGATGCAGAGTACGGTACATAAGTCTTTCATTAATTTTGACCTGAACGGGGTTCCTTGGTCTGTCAGGATCTCCTTAAGGATGCCCACTCTGGCAAAAACCTGGAGCAGTTCTCTTGCTATTGCCTTGGCTGTGGGGTTTCTTAAAGGAATGGCTTCTGGATACCGTGTGGCGTAGTCAAGGATGACTAGTACATTTTGGTGGCCCCGTGCCAATCTTTCCAGTGGGCCCACTATGTCCATTGCTATCCTCTTGAAAGGGACTTCAATAATAGGTAAAATTATTAATGGGGCCCGCAAGTGAGGTCGGGGGCTATGCAACTGGCATTCAGGGCAGGAGGCACAATAGCGCTCGACCTCTGCATGTATTCCTGGCCAATAAAACCTTCTTAGGACTCTATCCAGTGTCTTGTCTACTCCTAGATGTCCCCCAAATAGATGACTATGAGCTAACTCTAGTACTGCCCTTGTGTGTTTCCGTGGGACTAAGAGTTGCTCTACTTCTTCCCTTCGTATTTGAGCTATCCTGTACAACAGATTGCGTTTGAGCACATAATATGGCCTTGGGCCTTTGGTCTTTCCTTCCATGGGTATGCCATTTACTTCCACTACCTCCTCCCTCACATTCGTATATAGTGGGTTATTGGCTTGGTCCTGCCCGAAATTCTCACGTGCGGTACCAATCTGATCTAATTCCAGGGGGCCTGTTTCTACTCCACCCCCTGGATTGCCCCTACTTGGGCTAGGAACCGCCTCTGAGTCCTCACTGGTCTGAATTATCTCTTGGCCTCCTGAATGGGTTCACCTACCAACAAGGGAGGTTTTCTGGTTGTCTGCTAGAATTCTGGTCCCTAATCTTTTATCTGCCCTCCTTTCCCACCTAGACTTTCGGGGTTTTCCAGGGGGTGAGAATAACTCTGAGGCAAATTCGGCAAACATTGGGGTGAGGCTATCTGTAGGTGCCTCCGTCTCAGCCCGGAGGTTGCTACCCTCCCCTGGCTCTATTGGGGGGAGTAAGCTCTCAAACCCGGGGAAGTCCCTACCAATTAAGACAGGGTAGGGAAGCCTGGGGACCACCCCTGCAGTCACACGGTAGTATTCCCCTGGATCTCAAACTGTCCCGGGATTGTGGGGTAGAAATTTACGTTGCCATGAACGCATGTTAACCCTGTGTTTTTGGCCCGGGTTAGTTGGTCTTGCCCACCAACTTTCCTGAGACCAGCGTGACAGCGCTCCTGGAATCTACTAATGCTATGGTTTCGATTCCATTCATTTTTACTGATCTTGTATACCCATGTGAGGTCATTGCGACCCCTACAGGCCAATTAGGCCACATTGCTTCCCGTGATCCCCCAGGTTACATTGCATAGGCGCTTCTCTGTTGGGGCATTGGGCTGCTATATGCCCCAATTCCCCACACTTGTAACACTGCCCCCTTATTCCGGTTGCCACCCTCTGCCTGGGGCTATTTGGCCGCCCCCCCACCCCTTCCCAACCCCCCAGGTCCCTTCTTGGCCTCAGGCCATTCCTCGGTGTCTTTCCTCCCAGTTATGGTTCTCCTGGCATTCTCAACAGTCCGGGGCCTTGGGTTTGGGACTGGCTTCCTGGTTTGCCGTGTCTCACCCCCTGGGGTCTGGAACAGTTCGCAGGCTGCCAGCTGTCTTTCCACGAGGGAGACCAACTCATCATAGGTGGAGGGGGCATTCTGGCCAACCCAAGCCCGGAGGCCTGGTGGTAGCCCCCTCATATACCGGTCCAGTACCAGGAGCTCCATCATTTTCTCAGAGCTGAGGGCCTCAGGGCGCAGCCATTTCCGGGTCAGGTGGATCAGATCAAACAATTGCAATTGGGGTGTCTTGTCCTCCGTATACTGCCACTCATGGAACCTCTGGGCCTGCAACACCTTCGTTACTCCGGATCTGGCCAGGATTTCTGCCTTCAGCTGGGGGTAATCTGCTGCAGTCTTCGCGGCCATATCATAGTAGACCTTCTGGGCCTCCCCACACAGGAATGGGGTGAGGATACCAGACCACTGATCTCAGGGCCAGGCCTTCCGCAGGACTACTTTTTCAAAAGCCAGGAGGTATGCCTCCACATCATCCTCCCGTGTCATTTTCTGTAGGCAGTGGCTGGCCCGTATGGTCCAGGTCCCATCTCAGTTGCATTTCAGTTCCATAAGGGCCTTCATCTGGTTCATCAGCTCTTGCAGCAGGGCTCGGTCCTGGGCAGCCTGACTCATCAACAGATGATTAGTCTCCTGCTGCATCCGAGTCGCCTGCTGTTGGGTGGTTGCTTGGACTCGGGTAGCATTCTGCTGGGCTGCGGTGGCTTGCATTAGGGCCTTGACCACGTCATCCATCTTAGGGATGGGACGGTTTTGGCTAACCCTGCTTTAAGTCCCCAGTGCGTAGATCTCACTCTTTATACCACATGTGGCAAATTCCTGGCACTATTTTGATGGGTCTCGCTCTTTCTCTTCTTGAGGAGGGTTCAGGGCACCATTTCTTGCCCCTGAACTGGGGTATTAACTGCCCCACTAGTGTCCTACAACTCCTCCAACCTGCTCTCTACTCCAACACCAATCCACTCTGCTTCAACTCCTTCCCTTGTCTGACTGAAGCGGGGGGAGGGGGGGAGAGGGGGTTATCAGGTGACTGGCTTCAGGTGCTTTAATTGGCTTCAGGTGCTTTAATTAATCTATAGCAAATTTTCTTCCCTCTACAGGGAAGAAGGCTCCCTTCTAACACTCTCCAGCTTCAAGCCCACACCCTGGTGTCCTGCCCCGATACAAAGTGGCGGGACCTCCTGCCACCTTTGGAGGGTAAGCAACCCCAGTGGGCCAGCCTGTATTCCACCTTGGTCCCGAGGCCCATCGGAGACATTAGTTGGCGGCTCCTTCACGGAGCTGTGAGCATGGGCGTGTTTTTGACACGGTTCACCCCCATCCCGGATACTTGCCCTTTTTGCAACATGAGGGAAACCCTGGTGCACGTATATTTGGAGTGTGCCAGGCTGCAGCCCCTTTTCCAGCTCCTCACGAATATTTTATTATGCTTTTGGCTACATTTTTCCCCTCACCTTTTTATTTACACACTCCCCATCCGTGGCCCCACAAAATCGCGAGATCTCCTTGTTAACCTCCTCCTAGCCCTAGCTAAAACAGCCATTTATAAAACCAGAGAGAGGAGGTTGGCTAATGAAGTGTCCTGCGATTGTAGGGCCATTTTCCGATCCTCAGTACATTCACGTATCCGGGAGGAGTTCCTCTGGGCGGCATCCACTGACTCCCTTGACGCCTTCGAGGAGCGGTGGGCGCTCTCCGAGGTTCTCTGCTCGTTGATCCCATCCGGTTCCCTCCATCTGACCCTTTGATTGAGGGGAAGAGCGACAGACCCCAGCCTCAGCCGTTGCCGCTGTGGATACCATCATCACTGTCACCTAGGAGGAGTCCTATCACACGTGGGTGTACATACCCCACACCCCCAAACCGCCCACCCCGCAGCTCTGCCCATCTTGTCGGGCACTCTCAGGAGAGGAATAATCGGTGACACTGGGCGTGGCACTAGGTAACTCGAGGGGGTGGAATATCATGAGTGTCCAGGAAGCCCCCCCGCTCTAGGCCACCAAGTAACTCAGGAGGGTGGAAGACCACGAGGGTCGAGGAAGCCAGGCTAGCTGGTGATTCTTTGTAAGTGTTACGCAAATAATTTTTTTTTCTGTTTCAAAAAAAGAAAACACTCTCCTGCTTCACGCCCACACCCTGGTGTCCCACCCCGATACAAAGTGGCGGGACCTCCTGCCACCTTTGGAGGGTGAGCAATCCCGGTGGGCCAGCCTGTATTCCACCTTGGTCCCGAGGCCCATCGGAGACATTAGTTGGCGGCTCCTTCACGGAGCTGTGAGCATGGGCGTGTTTTTGACAAGGTTCACCCCCATCCCGGATACTTGCCCTTTTTGCAACATGAGGGAAACCCTGGTGCACGTATATTTGGAGTGTGCCAGGCTGCAGCCCCTTTTCCAGCTCCTCACGAATATTTTATTATGCTTTTGGCTACATTTTTCCCCTCACCTTTTTATTCACACACTCCCCATCCGTGGCCTCACAAAATCGCGAGATCTCCTGGTTAACCTCCTCCTAGTCCTAGCTAAAAGAGCCATTTATAAAACCAGAGAGGGGAGGTTGGCTAATGAAGCATCCTGCGATTGTAGGGCCGTTTTCCGATCCTCAGTACATTCACATATCCGGGCGGAGTTCCTCTGGGCAGCATCCACCAACTCCCTTGATGCCTTTGAGGAGCAGTGGGCGCTCTCCGAGGTTCTCTGCTCGTTGACCCCATCCGGTTCCCTCCGTCTGACCCTTTGATTGAGGGGAAGAGCGAGAGACCCCAGCTTCAGCCGTTGCCGCTGTGGATACCATCATCACTATCACCTAGGAGGGGTCCTATCACACGTGGGTGTACATCCACCCCCACCCCCAAACCGCCACCCCGCAGCCGTGCCCATCTTGTCAGGCACTCTCAGGAGAGGAATAATCGATGACACTGGGCGTGGCACTAGGTAACTCGAGGGGGTGGAAGACCATGAGTGTCAAGGAAGCCCCCCCACTCTAGGCCACCAGGTAACTCAGGAGAGTGGAAGACCATGAGTGTCGAGGAAGCCCCCCTGCTCTAGGCCACCAGGTAACTCAGGAGGGTGGAAGATCACGAGTGTCGAGGAAGCCCCCTCCTCTGGGCCCAGGCTAGCCTGAACACTTCTTCTTCCTGAAGGCTGCTGTGTTATACCTTGCGTTTGCTTTTGTTTTGTTGCATAGTTTTGCTTTATCCTTTTTGGTGATTCTTTGTAAGTGTTACACAAATAAAATTCTTTTCTGCTTCAAAAAAAACCCAACACTCTCCTGCTGCCCTCTGGCCATGCTGTATCACATATATCATAACAACCTATAGGAAACTGGTCTATGAAATCTGTGGAGAGACTTAGTAATATTTCCCTTTTAGATAATACAGAGAATTTATGGGTGCAACATTTTTGAGTATTTTTATTTTCCAGTTTAAAAAAGTAGCACCACAGTTTTGTGTGACATCGTGCCTCAAAGTGTTACTTGGGGCTTCTTGTCTCCAAAGTAAATTATGTTCTGTAACCACTGTTGTAGTAAACAATGTTCTAATGGTCTTAACTCTTGAAGTAACTGTGCTGGAAAACAAACCAAATCTGTCAATGCAATAGCATTTAAGAAGCTGTATATATAGTAGAACATTCCTAGTTGAGCACCATTTTTCTTTTTAGGAGGAAAAACAAGAATTGGGAAGAACATTTAGTCACTATGCAAGACAGTTTACTCAGTTGTTTAAGAGTATTTGGGATTACCGTAACAAATTGATCTTCACCAATATCTTTAATAGACTGAGGCATATTTAAAAACTTGCCTTCCAGAAATTGAAGTGCCATAGCCGAGGGACTTTAAAGAGAACAAACATTTAAATAAACATCATTGCTTTAAAAGAGAGCTCGCAAATAAATTATCAAAATTCACACTGTGTAATTAAATTATATCTGTAGATTATTTGCAGGTATCTTCAAATTCTCTATTTGTAGGTATTTTGACAGGTATGTAAGTAGAATTTGCAGGCCTTTTAAAAAAAATAAACCAGTCTTCTTAAAATTACACTGAAATAGAGTAGATATAAAAGTCATGGACTGGAAATGAGACATGCTTTTTACAAGGTATCACCAAGAACAGCAGAACATTTGCAAGCATTTTTGCTACTGTCAGTGTTCTGTGGGTTTATTTTTTTTTTCATTTTGTATCAAGAGTTGTTTTTGTCTCTCTAAATAATATGCATTGTAGTGCCATCTAGTGTAAGAAGAGAAGGAAGTAAAGATGACCAGAAGAGAATGGATGGCATGAGCCTTATTTTATATTGTAGTAAAGTCAGTGATGGCAATATTCAGTCCTGTTGTATTAATTTAGATGAAATATATGGGCTAAAGGTGTTAACATAACTAGTCACTGTTCACCATTAAACAGTGTTAAACAAGGTTTGGGGTTTGGTCTGCAGAGACATTAGTTTGCTTAATATTATGGCAAATGCATTATTAAACATTTATTTTTTACTTTTTATTAAAGATAAAGAAAAGAAGGAAAACAATTAAAACAGTTGAAATTTAAAGTAGTCAGGCTTTTAACATTTTTAAGCTGGAGAGAGTTTTCAGAAGGAAAACTCTTGTTTGACAGTTTTTTCAGATGATAATAAAGATGGTTTTTGCAGGGAGATGTAAAGAAATTAGTTGAGATGGGCTGGAGCTGTTGTTGTTGCTGTTGTTTAAGTTTGATTTTATTTTAATTTATGTGGTGCTTGGGATTTAGCTGGAGCCAGTAGAGGTGGAAATGGTATCTGGACCCTTTTGTTTTTGGCCCAGTCTGGTCAGGACATTTTTTAGGGTTAGAATGATGAAGGCCTGGGGTTTTAGGAAAGGGGGATTAGGGAGTAGCAGCCATAGTGGGGAAGCTTGCTTTAGTAGATTTTGTTTGTTTGTTTTTATTTTTTTAAGGTTTTTATTTTAAAGACTTAAAAAGAGAGTGATGGGTGGAATAGCCCAATTGTTATTATGTTGCTTGGTTAGTATTTGATACGATAATTTTGGTTTATTATTTTTTTGGTATGAGAAAGTTCATAACATGTCACAATAATCTGTAACTTTTTGCCAGCTTGGGAACTGACCATGACAAATTGGTCTTTTTTTCAATAATGAATGTTATGAACAAGGACTTTCTGGGGCAGAGGGAAGGCCTGGCCAGCCCCCCTTTTCTTGGCCAGGCCTCCTCTGCAGGCTGCAGGAAGAGGGGGTAGGCATCTTTAAGGTGACTGTGCTGGAGGATCTCTGTTCCATGACCAGCTCCGCCAGCTTTATGGATGTTTTGTGCTCGTGGTATGATATAAAGTTGCCCAATATTTCAGTCACAGTATTTATGTATAAATAATTTGCCATTAGTAACCTTTTCTTTCTTTTTCTACCTGGGCCAGCAGGAGGCCAAACGGGCACCTGGAGCAAGTTAGAGAAGCTACTGGGGAGCCTAGTTTACACAAATGACAATAGTCCTTTAGGGACTGCGCCATGGTTCCCTGAAATACCTTCTTCCTGCATCCAGCTGTCATATTCACACCCTTTTAGGGTTGCCAGCCCTCCAGGATGGTCCTGGAGTCTCCAGGAATTAAAGGTTAATCTTTAACTAAAGATCTGTGTCATGGGATGAAACCTCCAGGAATATGGCCAACCAAAATTGGTAACCCCACACCCTTTGCATGGGTTTCCAAGAGGGTTTGGCATAAAGCCATTGTTGTTGGGCCATGCAGGGGAATCCTTTACTGTCCCTCTACAGCAGTTTTAAATTCACTTTGTACTGCTGTGGTGGTGCAGATGACTTTAGCTAGGCCAAAGGGGAAAATAAGGATATACTTTCTTCCCCCCGCCCCATCTTTTTCTCCACATTTTCAATAAGTAGCAGTGAGAAGTAGGGGGATGGAGAAATCAGCCCTACCTTTGCACTTCAAGCCCTGGGCTCACAACATATGTTCTTCCCAATACATTATTATAGATTTGCTAAAGCTACATAATGTCATCAGTCAGCACTGAATATTTTGGTATTACTGCTTTGGTGGCAGAGAAAGAAAAAATAAAGAATTGGGGAAAAAATAACTGTTTTGGGGGGATGGGGGCGGGTAGGGAGAGAATGTGACATTTACCAGAATAACTTTTTTTACAATCTTAGATGGTCCAAACCTGAAGTCACTATTCAGGACCAGCAATGCACTCCAACCTCCAGGCAGGCACAGTGCTGAGTAAAGAGCAGTGGAAGAGCCACCCCGCCCCAGGAAGAACTAATTGCTCCCTGATTTCTCAGGTGCACAGAGGGGATGATCAGCTAGCCTGTAGGATAGTGCAGCAGGTGCAGAGGCAGTGTAGTGATGAGCCAGCTTTTGACCTACACTTTTCAGTGTAATATCAGACCCTCGGGACGCATGGAGGGAGTAGTCTGTGTATCCCTAAGTGCAGAGGCTGTGATTGTGACTGACCTTAAGAACTAGGGGCCACCAAATGAAATTAATGGGTAGTAGATTTAAAACAAATAAAAGGAAGTTCTTCTTCACACAGCACACAGTCAACCTGTGGAACTCCTTGCCTGAGGAGGTTGTGAAGACTAAGACTATAACAGGGTTTAAAAGAGAACTGGATAAATTCATGGAGATTAAGTCCATTAATGGCTATTAGCCAGGATGGGTAAGGAATGGTGTCCCAAGCCTCTGTTTGTCAGAGGATGGAGATGGAGGGTAGGAGAGAGATCACTTGATCATTACCTGTTAGGTTCACTCCCTCTGGGGCACCTGGCATTGGCCACTGTCAGTAGACAGGATACTGGGCTGGATGGACCTTTGGTCTGACCCAGTATGACCATTCTTATGTTCTTATGTTGACACTTGTGCAAAGCATGCAAGGTGGGGAAGGCTTCTCCCACTCCCAGAGTCCCCACACAAAGACCAGTTACAATCTGGCCGCAAATTACTTCAGTTTTATACAGCCCTATAGATTCTAAGTTTTAATTTATTCAAAACCCTCATTGAAGTCAAGAATTAGTAGAAACTTAGGGCAACATCATAGGCCAATTAACCCAGTCACACAGTGTATGAGTAAGGAGGGAATAAGAAATCTCACCCCACTTTTACACAGCCATAATAAGGGAACCTAGATAGCAATCCCTGTGTTTGGGGTGCCTCCTGGCTGCTACTGAATTGATCCTTCTGAGAACAACTCTCCAAATAATGGACGTGTCAATGGTAACTAGGAGGAGTCAACGCTTGGTCCTCTCCTCCATCCCCACTGGCTATGACCACAGCTGGCTGATTACACATGGAGAAAGATGCTGCACCCCTTAAACGGTGAAGCAAATTATTCTTCCTATTGTACAACTGAATTATTCTGAGAGCCACAGTGCCTGCCTAAGCCACAATGCATCTCAGTGCCCTCTCTGGTATGTCTTGGAGTCTCTCCCCATCCTTCCAACAAGTGGCACCATATAGCTCTAAGTATTTCAGGATTTGGCCAAGGCGTTGAAATCCAAGCTTCACTGAAGTTAATGGCAAAACACCCATTGACTTCAGTGGGGCCAGAATTTCACCTATAATCTTTATTTAGGGATATTTTGAAGCTGTTAGAAAATATAAATATGCCAAATTGAAATTTGTTAATTTCCTTACGATTTTGCTAGAGTTCAATGGTAAGAGCTTTACCCCTTGATGTATTTTATACCCACTGTAAGAAAGCACCAGACGTCTTAATTCATTGCAAACTCCCATTTTGCCTACACGGCTTTCTTTATTCCATCATCCCACAGATGTTCCAGGTCCTCAACATGACCTTCTTGGGATGTTTGTTCAGGGTAAACTTCCATTGCAAAACAAGATTAAATTATTTTTAAATGCTTTTATTGTAACAATTTTAGTTGTCAGAATAAGAACAAATCTTAAAAATTGAGAGATGACAAGAATGAAGATTTCAGAGTAGCAGCCGTGCTAGTCTGTATCCGCAAAAAGAACAGGAGGACTTGGGGCACCTTAGAGACTAACCAATTTATTTGAGCATCAGCTTTCGTGAGCTACAGCTCACTTCATCGAGCTGTAGCTCACGAAAGCTGATGCTCAGATAAATTGGTTAGTCTCTAAGGTGCCACAAGTCCTCCTTTTCTTTTTGCGAATGAAGATGTATTTTGAGAGCACAAGGTGTTAATATTTCCAAATGCTACTCAAGCACCTGCAAATTGAAGAAAGAGATTTCTATCAAAAATTCCAGATGAGCAGTGGTGCTGTGAAGAGCTAACATTTTTTATCCTTGCTTCTGTCAGCTTAAGTGTGACAGCAAGGACGTTTTGTTTTTTAGATCCATATCAACTTGAAAGGTTTTAAAGGAGGGGAAAAAAACCCAATCACACAAGATCCTTTATCTGAAATGCTATCTGGATTAAAGGATGATTCTTAGGATTTAAAGTTATAATAGAAAGGTATGATTAGTTTTATTTTTAATATGAAAAGATTTAGCTTATGGGGTTTTTAACCCTTATGTAATCCAGGGATTGGTTTAGCATTTTCATGCTCATATTGAAATTGATATATGATATTTACTGATTAAATATTGTTTATCAAGCTTCTATTGTTTATATTTACAAGAAACTTATTTTACTCTCTTATGTCTGTATTTTCACCAATGTCAAAATTGATATGGTTTTGTTTCTAGGGCTGGATAGAAAAAATTAGCTTACACTGAAGTGAAAGTTTTTTTGTAAAACGTAGAAAAATGTGACTTTTTCATCAAAAAAATAAGAACCAAAACATTTTCAATTTTGTTCAACTAAATGTCAACATTTTCTCTGAGACCCCCCATCCCCCATTTTCCAACCAGCTTACACATTGACTCCATGCTTCTAGAGTAGAGCACACATACATTATCATAGAATCTAGGTCCTGTTCATTTCAGTCTTACTGAAGTTTCAGCCAGCTGTTTTTCATTCTTATACTTTTTTCCTTCAGAGAACTAGGGCACGTGGTGGTCTGGTGCCAACAGGGAACAAACATCTAGGTACCATGTTCACAGTGATGGCTTTTGAGCCTATAGCATCACCTGGCCTCCTCTAGTGGCTGAAATAGGTGCTCGATGGAAGTTGGCTAGGCTCAGTCCTTTTGGGCCTCTGTACGTCAGTTCTCTTGGAGAGAAGTAGTAGCTGTCCAGATATGCCTAAAACATTCGTCAAACATTTGTTTAATAATTCAGATATTTTTACAGATCATTAAGTTTGCAGATAATTCAAGAAAAGAAAAAAGGACTAAATGTGTTGAATAAATTACTTGCTATACCCAGCTCTCCAGGAATCACTAAGGGCTGATGCAGCCCTTAGTAAGGGGAAGCACATTATTTCAGTGTCCCTGTAGCATGCCAGGAAGGACAGACATAGTGATTCCCTTCTGGTTTCTCTGATGCTCGAGGGAGGGAATAAACTGTGACATGAGTCGTGTATGCTGCATCATGTGCCTATGTAACTGCACCAACAGGCTTATTGGGGAGGCGGAGTCAAGGCTCCAGCCATTTCCCACCCCTTCCTGATCATCCTGTAAGAGGGAGGTACATAGTGGCTTTGTGAAGCCTACTTCCCCCTGTGTGTAGGAAGCAGTGGTGGGACCAGAGATTAAGGGGCTGCCTTAGGCCCCTTTTTACTCACTTGTGCCGGTAAGCAGAATGGGACATGATCTGGCCCAAAATCAATTAGAGTGTTTTCAGACCTGCATTCCATGGTCAAGTTACCTATCATATGTTTTCACTGTATGTTGCCAATGTTACTTTTGTTTTTATTTCTAGTTTTCTACTATACCTTCTCTATTTTGCTATATTGACGTAGAAGCTTACAACATTTACCCATGAGGATATATTTATCTCTCACACTTGTCCCTCCAATCAGAAGGGACTAGACTGCATTTTTTATATTTATTCTGGTGATATAATTGCTGGAAGGCCATGTGAATTAAACACACTGAAGTAGGGTGTCATGCAGATCTTGATTTAGCCAGTGCACTGACCTATGCTCCTGTATCAGCCATATCTGTTACCTGTATATCATTCAGTCCCAAAGGTACTTTCTTTTCTTGTATTGTTTAGTGTAGAGATAGGACACTTTGAATAGATGATTAGGGACAGATTCTTGTACCCTTTCTCCAGTTCATACCACCTCAGTCCACAAGCAGTCCCATTGACATCATTAAGACCATTATACTATTCAGTGTGAATGAATCATAGAAATGTAGGTGTAGAAGGGACCTTGAGAGGTCATCAAGTCCAATCCTCTGTGCTGAGGCAGGACCAAATAAACCTAGTCCATCTAGGACAGGTGTTTGTCCGACCTGTTCTTAAAAACCTCCAATGATGGAGATTTCACAGCTTCCTTTGGAAGCTTGTTCCAGAGCTTAACTACCCTTATTAGTTAGAAAGTTTTCCCCAATATCTAACCTAAATCTCCCTTTTGCAGATTAAGTCCATTTCATCTTGTCCTACCTTCACTGGACATGAAGAACAATTGATCACTGTCCTCTTTATAACGTTCCTGAATGTATTTGAATGCTTATCAGGTCCCCATTCAGGCTTCTTTTCTGAAGACTAACCAGGCCCAGTGTTTTTAACCTTTCCTCATAGGTCAGGTTTTCTAAATCTTTTATTATTTTTGTTGTTTTTCTCTGGACTCTCTCCAATTTTTCCACATCTTTCTTAAAGTATGGTGCCCAGAATTGGATACAGTACTCCAGGTAGGCGTCACCCATGCCAAGTAGAGTAGAACAATTACCCACAGGTGCTGGGGCTGATGCCGCACCCCCTGGCTTGACGTGATTTCCATCATATCCAGGATTTACAGTTTGGTTCAATGGCTTTCAGCAACCCTGCTATACAAATTGTTCCAGAATCTCTGCAATTACTTTGCAACTTACATATAACACCCCTGTTAAAACACTCCAGAATATTAGCCTTTTTCGCAACTGCATCACGTTGTTGATGCATATTCAATTTGTGAGTCATTATGACCCTCAGATCCTTTTCAGCAGTACTACCACCTAACCAATTAGCTGCCATTTTGTAGCTGTGCATTTGATTTTTCCTTCCTGAGAATGTCCCTTACTCTAGGACTTCTATAGCTTCTTCTCAGACTCTGGAGCCATTAAATACCCTTGCATCATATCCATTTCAGTGAAAACTTTCAAAATATTGCAGAATAATTCTGCTATACTTTCTGCCATCTTTCCCCTAAGTTGGATAGTTGTTTTTGGAATATATGGTAACATCCCTCTTACAGTTTGGTACCATACTGTTTTTCATGAAATTCTTGCTCCTTTTAGCAGCTGGGGGGTGGGTGGGTTCTTTTTTGTTTGTTTTTGTAATAACATATTTATAAAATTCTTCATTTTCTTCTTTGTTTCAGTAGGGTTTTTTCTTATGATTTAGTAACTTCTGCAGCTCTGCTGGTTTAGTTAAAGTTAGGTCTGGATCTCTTAAGCAGCCTGTTATTTCTTGAAGGTTCTGTTGGATTTCTAAAACTCATAAGTTTGACTTTTAGTCTGAAGCTGTTAAATATGTGTATAAAATATTTAACCTGCTAGTTAGAGCCACACAGCAGGAAAAAAAAACCCAGGGATGGAGACGTATACAGCTCTCAGAACTATTGTTTCAGGCTCTCTGCAGATACTAGAAGCATCAACATTTCAGTTATTTCCTATTTTTTTTCTAGAGAATCATAACAGCTAGAAATTTACTTTGTTTTAAAATGAAATCTCAGATTCTTCAGAACAATGTGGTAGCCTCAAAAAAGTGCTTGGTCCTGACCTGTTGTGTCCCACCCCAACTGAAGACCTAGGCACAAGGGAAAAGTGGATGTATATCTTTAATATGTTGAATTCCTTCTTGCGGTACAGGATTCAGCATACTTCTGTAAAACCACCTCTTGATCATTTCTTGCAATGTCGTTTTCAAAGGCAAATGTGTTATAGTTTTTCTCACCACCAAGTGTTGTTACTGTTGCTTTACTTGAGTAGCTAAAATGAATAATTAAAAAAGTGCAGCTGGCGGAATGAAAGTCTAGGCCAAGGTGTGGGGGTGTTAGAATTTGATATCAAGCTGCTGCTTAGAAGAAGGGGTGAGCTAGCTGCACAGCACACTAGTATTATAATTTTAAATAATTGGCAGGGCACTTGGAGCTTCTGTATGGATGCTTTTTGTTCTGCAACAAAGTATGGATATTTCTATTGCTGTTTCTTCAAGGACACATAAGAAGAAAGAATTGTCAAACTTCTATGGCTTCTTCTCAGACTCTGTAGCCATTAAATATACTAGAAATTATCTGGACTTCATTGCTCTGCAGCATCTCCTGTGAGGTTCAGATTTGACAAAAGACCCCATTTTTCTATTGTATTTGATTTTTAATCTCTGTTGGGTGCTATGCTGTGTTCAGAAAGCAGCCACATTGAGTCCTTATTTGATTATTCACAAGTATTACACAAGTAAAGCAACACTTATGAAGGTGTGATGCAGTTATACTGTTAAGAGACTGAAATTTATTTCCCAGGCCCAGTCACTTGACGTGGATCAGGGTGACATCACATTCTTTAACAATATCTTTTGTTATTTAATATTATGATTTATATTGTGGTCACCCTTAGAGGGCAGGGCCCAGTTGTGCTAGGCAATGAACATACAAATATGGCAAAGAGAAAGTCTCTGCCCTCAACAGTTTACAAACTAATTACTGCATCTTGTTCTGTAGGTAAATTATACATCTGTTGGATCATCTGCCTTTGCAGGCTGCTCTTAAAACCCCAGCAGGGACAGAAGCCAAGAAGAAGAAGAAGAAGAAGAAGAAGCCTCTGGTTGCCTGGACAGCTGGGCAGGTAAGCAACCTCCAGTGGAGGAGACAACAATTACAAGGGGGGAAATTCCTTTGTCTCAATAGCCATGCACAGAAGTATGAAATAGTTGCCAGCCCTGAATTTGTCAGCTACTATTTCCAGTTTATGCTCCTAGAAAGCATTGCTTTGCTATCCTAAGAATGCAGTGCATTGTTAAAACTTATTCTATCCTTCATCACCCCACTTTTCTTTATTGTCATCCTCTGATGTTTGTGTCTCTTTTGTATTGTAAGCTCTTCAGGGCAGAGAACGGTCATTTGTCTGGCTTATAAAATAGTAACATATCACATGGTTGTAAATAGATTTTCTACTATTAAGAATAGAAAATTAGTGTCTAATTTTAAAAGGTGCGTTAGTCCTCTTGACTGGTGGTTAGGCAGAGAAACTGCTGACTGGACAATAACTGTTGGGTACAGGAGTAACCACAATCAGCCTCCATGCCAGGAGGGTGGGAAGAGCAGCTGCTGCCTGGAGGAGCTGCAGCTCAGCTGAAAAGAGAGAGAACTGGCTCCCAAGGACTTGGCTCTGATGGGGAGAAGTAGGTATGAGCTCCGCGCTGCCCCGATGGGATCCTGTCTACCCCTCTGTGCTTGCCACCGGCCCCTGCTTCACTCCGTAGACCGACCCCGGTAGCCCCCTTCTAGCACGGCCTTGGGCTACCCCCCAGAAATTAAGGAATAGTGATAGATGAAGGCAAAAAAACCTGACCAAACCACCCTACTCCGCGCAGTGAGAAGGGCAATAGACATGACTTTTCCATTGTTGTCACTGGAAGTTGTGCATTTTAGCCTCTGCAGATATTATAATTTTATGTAGAGTTTTTTACCATGTCCAGAAGTCTTTGATTTTAGGATGCCAAAGTAATTAAACACTACTCTTATTTATCAGATTAATTAATCACATTATTTAGTAATAAAAGTAATTAAGGTCTGGTTTTAGAAAGTGCCAGGCACTAAGTGGTCAAAATTGTTTCGGGTTATGAAGGACCAAACTAGGCTCATTTATGGGGAAAATTTTCATGCATGTTGTTTATGCCTGCATTTCTTGGAAGTGGATAGTTGGTCCACGTGATTAAGTTTTCTTGTTTGTCAGAAAGGAAGTATTGGACATATAAAGGCGAAACTTACAGGGACTTCATTCACTTTGCTTGAACCCCTGAGGATGGGGGAGGTGGAGAGGATTGAGTGATGGGGAAAGCAAGGAGGGAGAACAGTGACCGGCAGGGCCTTGGGGGTCTGAAGTTTTGAGAGGGCAGGGCATGGGAGGTTCTCACGCTTCTGCTGTAGTGTCCCATGAGGGCCCACAAATATGTTTGGTGCTGGGCCTACAAAAGGTTAATCCGGCCCTGCGACTCACCACTGGATGGCAACTCTTTCTGGTGATTCTGGGGATTAGCTATGCCCAGTTCAGCAGCCCCTTCTTCCACTGTTACAGCTCTCTTTCCACCCACAGAGTCACAGTATGGCTGCTTTGTGACTCAGCCCCCTGGCCAGGTCACACAGTGATTTCCCCTTCAAGGGGATTCTTTCAGAATCCTTCTGTACCACCAGTGTCAGGCAGTCCTCATGCCCACTGCCCTGGTTATGTCTAGGGCCCTACCAAATTCACTGTCCATTTTGGTCAATTTCATGCACATAGGATTTTAAAAATCGTACATTTCAGCTATTTAAATCTGATTTCAGCTATTTAAATCTGAAATTTCACAGTGTTGTCATCGTAGGGGTTCTGACGCAAAAAGGAGTTGTGGGTAGGGGTCGCAAAGCTATTGTGGGGGGGGGGGGCGGTTTGTGGTACTGCTACCCTTACTTCTGAGCTACTGAGAGCAGCAGCTGCTGGCCGGGAGCCCAGCTCTGAAGGCAGAAGCCCAGCCCAGCAGCAGCACAGACGTGAGGATGGCATGGTGTGGACTGCCATATGGCTATTGTACTATATATAAGTTATTATCATTAAAATGTTTATATTGAATGGTATATTTTTATGTAGATATGTATGCCGCCCTGCATCCCACCAAAATATATCTGAGCACCTCAAAGACCTTAATGCTATTTATATTCACATCATCTGTGTAACTTATGGAAATACTATTATACCCATTTTAGAGATAAGGATCTAACACAGGGTGAAATCCTGGCCCCAATGAAATCAAGAGGAATTTTGCCACTGATGTCAGTGGGGCCAGGATTTCCCCAGAGAGATTAAGTGATTTACCAAAGGTCACACAGGAAGTGTGTGGCAGAGCAGTCAGTAAACCCAGATCTCCTGAATCAGTATATTGTCCTAATCACAAAACCACCATTCCATATTTTTGCATAGGTTTTACCAAAATGGCATGATCCTGGGCTGGAAGAGTTTACAATCCATTTAGATAATATATTGTGATAAACTATTAAGGATGGGAGATATGAGGATTACAGTAAGGGTGTGAGTCACATAGGGCCTGATTCTCCTTCTGTTCCTTTGAGAATCAAAGTATCTTGGATCAGATTGTTGCAGCTGAGAATAGAATATGGCAAAAGAAAATACATAGACCATATAGGCACACAGCTCAGCAGCCAAGCTAGTGGGAAAAGAGGGTTTTAGAGATAAATTTGAAGATGGAGGAGGAAAATGTTTGGTGCGTAACTCACTCCAGGTATGGGAACAGCATAAGAAAATGCCCATAACCATGACTGGGAAGGGAAAAAGGAACATTCAGGCAAGATGGCCAGGCAAAACATGGATATGAGATGGGAAATAGGCAGAGACCAGAGCTGAATTGTAAGCAGAGTTGTGCAGCACCTTGAAAGTGAGGATGGGAAATGTGAATGAGGATGAATGCCTGTAGGTAGGCCAGTTAAAGAGCTGAGTGTTTTATATTGAACTAAAGTCAAGACAAACAAGAAAAACTTGCCCTCACATTGAAAAGAAACATTTTTTTACAGATAGCATTCAGGACTGTGATATACGTTTCTACTTTGTCGCTTCATTAATGCAACTGTATCAAGATAATTGAGAGAACTATGCTAGATTTTTCATCAACAAGCAATAAAATGTGATAAATATGTTACAAGGAATGGCAAATGTTAGAATTAATAAGCTGAAATGTTGATGAATTACTGTTTGTATACCTGACATGTAATAATTGCTTCATTTATCATCTAAATCTGGAGAATTTAAATAGCAAGCATTTATAATTAATTTTCCCCTTCTGCAAACTGCAATTCATTCCTCAGTCAAAGGAGTCAGTATTAATTTCTTTTCTATCAGCCACAGGCCATAAGTTAATGTATTAAAAAATCAGAACATTTAAAATAACAGTCTAATTAAATTATTTCCTCTACTGCTGGAGAAAAATGTGTGATTCTTCGGGAGATAATAAGTCACCACAGTAAATACCATTTAGTTCTCTTCACAAATCTAGCTCTACCCCCTGGCAATCTTAAACTGTCAAAATGAGAAATTCACTTTACTGCACAGATGAAGAATAGTGACCTGAGTCTCATTAGCAACTTTAAATGAGAATGACAATGGAAGTTCATTAAACAATAATATTTTTCAATGTATTAAATTTTCTTTATCATGAAGAAGACTATGCTGGGCATAGTGCACAACAGGACCATTCACTTTTGGTCCATTTTGGTCCACAGCAAGAAGATGCCCTGTTCTTCAATTGATTCTGTTTAAATCTAACCAAAGATGGTAGTATCATTAGCCACTATCTTTGGTCTTGGATGAGGACTCTGATTTTGCATGGATTATAGAGACTTAACTGAGATGTAAGACAGATTTTAGTGAGGTGGCTCCTGTTAGGATATAGATATTCAGGCCTGTCTGTAAAGGCCTATACTTTAAGAATGTAGGTGTATTCTTATCACTTAGCTAGTTATAGAGGTATAAAAGAAGGAATCAAAATCACTGTCTGCCGGTATAAGGGCCTTCTCTTACAGTGACAGTCTGAGGCCCTGTTCTTTGGCTAAGATCTTTGGCTAAACAGCAGAGGCAGCCATAAACTGGGAAGCGAACGGTCACATCCTTACATTCCAAACTAGTCACACTGAAATAAGGTGCTATTGGGCTGTTAGGAATACAATCCTGTCCTGATGATGCCTATTAGCTCCAGAGAAAAGGAAGAGCCTAGAGGATGTAAAAGGAAGTTTAGTTTGATAGTTTTCTGTTTGGTAAGAACTCACTTATCAAAAGACACAGCTGGGAAACCCTTATGTCTTTATAGATGTAGTTGTGAAATCCTCACTTCTGAATTGTTTTGTCATTATAGTTCCCACTTAGCTATTGTTTATTTGCATGGCCTCTGTCTGGTTCTGTGATTGTTTCTGTCTGCTGTATAATTAATTTTGCTGGGTGTAAACTAATTAAGGTGGCGGGATATAATCGGTTAAATAATCATGTTACAATATGTTAGGATTGGTTAGTTAAATTTCAGGAAAATGATTGGTTAAGGTATAGCTAAGCAGAACTCAAGTTTTACTATATAGTCTGCAGTCAATCAGGAAGTAAGGGGGGGCATGGGAACAGGGAATGGGGGTGGGGAAATTGGAATCATGTTTTGCGAAGGGGGGGAATGGGAACAGGGATACAGGTAAGGCTCTGTGGTGTCAGAGCTGGGAAGGGGGACACTAAGGAAGGAAATTGGAATCATGCTTGTTGGAAGTTCACCCCAATAAACATCAAATTGTTTGCACCTTTGGACTTCGGGTATTGTTGCTTTCTGTTCATGCGAGAAGAACGAGGGAAGTAAGTGGGTGAAGGAATAAGCCCCCTAACAGCTGCTGATAGATTCTTCTTTGAGTATAAAGGGCTTGCTGCTGCACTGTTGAAGTCAATGAGTGTTTTGCAGGATCAAACCCCAACTAAGGAAGGGGCAAGAAGGTGTCATTATTTTACTGGTTGCATCTGAACTTAAATGTTAGAGATATCGTGCTCTAAAACTTTCATTTGAGCCAACTGAAAGAACTAGAAATTTCTACTGGCCTTGGCCAAAGGTGGGATGAGTTCTGGGGGGGCTCATTTAAGAATGGCAGAACTTCAGAATGGATCAAGCCAAATGTTTCCTGATCTTTTCTGTGTAACAGGCAGGTGGAGACTGAGTTAGGGGTCAGAGGATCCATGCTTGGTGGTCTAAAAACACCCTGACAGGTGTAATAAGCACTATTACAGTAAATAGGCTAGAATAGCAGCCATGGAAGGGCATTTTGCACTGCTGGATGTGGAAGGAAGATGAATTTTAGCGTTCCTCCCTCCCTCCCAACCACCTTGCCAAAATTCCCACTTAGTTGACCATACATAGCCAGATTGCTCAGACTAGGTTGTCAGGAGAGTGAATTTCACCCAGTGTAGCTTATTGAGAGAGCTTTTTTATTATATGGATATTTATGAATTGGTACCATTGAAAAGTAATTAAGTTGGCTTTTCAACTATAATATGCTCATTAGAATAAATAAAATAATTAAATTATATCAAGTGTCAAGAAATAGAATACTCTGAATTAAATTGTCACCTCATTATAGTGTAGAAAATCAGTTTATTTTCATGAATTTGTCTCCATGTATATGCCAACAAGAAATTCCCAGAAGGATACCTTTCTGCATGTGTAGATGCCTCAATATCTTTGAGTGTCTGGTCCTAAGTCACTTTTGAAAATGGGACTTAGGTACTTTTGAAAAATTTTCCCCGGAGCTTGTTTTAACTTTGAAAGTCCTGGATTACTATTAGGTTTCAGCTTCTGTTGACTTTAAGTCACAAAGATGGACTGTCTGTTGAATCCTGAAAGCTCTTTTTTTTTCGGCTTGATGGTTCTGGATACATTATAACTCTTAATACCCTGCCACTATACAGCCTACTAAGGACCATTAACTCAGGAGTTTTCTGTGCATATATTATTAATAAGCAGAATTGTAACAGAAGGATGCAAAGTCAGAAATATTTATATATAAATCTTTTATTGGCACTGCAAAACAATTAAGCCAAAATATAAAGCCAAAACAAAGTATAATATTCCTTCTCAACACGCTTTTTTAATTTCAGCTCTAAATCTCTTTAGGGCCAAATTCTGTGGGGATTTCATGTGTGGAAGTCCGTGGAAGCCATGTTAATTAAGACAAAATAATTTTATCTGAGAAACACATGAAATATAGAATTTAGAAACTGAACACAAATGAAATTGCTGAATTTTTTATTAATCAAAATTTGGATTTCATTATATTTTAATAGGTGGCAGAGATTTTTCTTTATTATGCATGCTGTAGATTGAATATTTAATTTGACTGGAGTAAAAAGACAGAAGGTGGAAAAATAGACAGTTATCACACAGACAACTGGAGTAGCAATTAGATGTAAAAATTGGCAAAAAAGTAAAAGTGAAAGTAATTAGAAGCACCACTTACTTTAAAATTTAAAATTCAGAACAAAAATGGATTAAGTGTTTAGCATCTTCTGTTCATATTAACCATTTGTCAAGATTTAGAAAATTGAGTTGGTAGCAATGTTAAATTCTTGTCACAAAATAGAGAGAGCAGAAAGTTTCATTCTTCTTCAGATTAGTGCAGTGTGCTATTCTGCCACAACCTCTAGTATTCTGCTGTAAAAATGGACTAGGTAGGTAATCCTAGAACAGGTTTCAGAGTAGCAGCTGTGTTAGTCTGAATCTGCAAAAAGAACAGGAGTACTTGAGGCACCTAAGAGACTAACAAATTTATTAGAGCATAAGCTTTCGTGGGCTACAGACCACTTCATCAGATGCATAGAATGGAACATATAGTAATATATATATATATACACATACAGATAAGTCGGAAGTTACCATACAAACTGTGAGAGGCTAATTAGTTAAGATGAGCTATTATCAGCAGGAGAAAAAAAACTTTTGTAGTGATAATCAAGATGTCCCATTTAGACAGTTGACAAGAAGGTGTGAGGATACTTAACTTAAGGAAACAGATTCAATATGTGTAATGACCCAGCCACTCCCAGTCCCTATTCAAACTGGTATCCAGTTTGCATATTAATTCAAGCTCAGCAGTCACACAATCAATGAAGGATGTGTTAACATGTACATCTGAGCCTAGCATGATAGTAACGGGAAAAGTATCAATCTGAATACATGCTTGTGACAAAAGCTGTAACAAGTATTGATATTGTATGAACATAGATCCTGATCGTGTAACTGACTGAGTGCAGGCAGACTTTTGTGCCCACGTTTCAGATTGGGGCCTATTTTTAAAATTCACTGTAACATTTTATTGCCCACTGAGTTGTAAAAAGCTTCAAAGAGGGAACAAAGTCAAGTGAATTACACTAATGGGCAAATATTTTCCCTGTATTTGTGTCAGAGAATGAAACTACTACACAAATCCACCTTTTTAAATACACTTGTAATAGAGGTACACTAACTGCAATGTAATTACAATAGTTTTACTTTTTGTTACAGTTAATTACCATGAATGTACCAACATTATGAATCATAGAATCGTAGGACTGGAAGGGACCTCAAGAGATCATCTAGTCCAGACCCCTGCACTCATGGCAGGACTAAGTATTATCTAGATCAGGGGTTCCCAAACTTGGTTTGTGGCTTGTTCAGAATAAGCTCTTGGCAGGCCACGAGATGCTTTGTTTACCTGAGTGTCGGCAGGTACGGCCACTCACAGCTCCCAGTGGCAGTGGCTCGCTGTTCCTGGCCAATGGGAGCTGCAGGAAGCGGTGGCTTGGCAGAGGGGGAGCACGTGATCTGCCCTTTAGATTCCCCCCCACACATACTATGGGGAGGCATCAATTGTATATGGGGCGCCTTTGTGGGAGGGGGCGGAACAGGGATGGGAAGAGGTGGGGCAGGGGTGGGGCATTGGGGGAAGGGGCCTAGGACGGAACAGGGGGTCAAGCACCCCCCAGGAAATCTGGAAGTTGGCACCTATGCTCCTAGGTGTGTGCGGGGTGGTACCAGTGGCGGCAAAGGCAGCCGGGTGGGCATGTGGAAGCCCTGGCCATGCCGGAAGAGTTCGCCCAGCAGCACAGCTGGCAGCTCGCTGGGCACCAGCGGGGTCCTATTGACTGTTTTGCCCTGGGGCCTGGAATTACTGTCGGCGGGCCTGGATAGGGGTGACTTAGCCCACAGTAGATCACTACCCCTGTGTTGCCCGGCATGGCATTTATATACCCCATCGCATGGTCCCATGGTTCAAGGTTTCCCAGTTGTTACCCTGTGACCTCTATTCTCTCCCCCTCCCCTGCATCTTCTCTTCACACAATTCCCTGCCTTATGTCATCCTACCCACCCCCTCAATCACTTTCCTTCACTTGATCTCTCTTTCGCCCAAACTCTCTTTTCCTTCCCACTTCAGATTTTCACACTCCACTTTTCTTCTACCATCATCTTTTCTCTCTTTTACTGTATCATTTTCCCTTGCTCTGTAAAATGGAACAATGGGTAAGATAATGATTTATTTCAGAGTAGCAGCCGTGGTAGTCTGTATTTGCAAAAAGAATTTTTTTTGCTAACTAACCAACCAATTTATTTGAGCATAAGCTTTCGTGAGCATCCGATGAAGTGAGCTGTAGCTCACGAAAGCTTATGCTCAAATAAATTGGTTAGTCTCTAAGGTGCCACAAGTCCTCCTTTTCTTATAATGATTTATGTCATTCCCGTGAAAGGGTTCATTCATAAAATCCAGCTCTGAGAAGTTACTAGATAACTGCCAGCAGGATCACCAGTCTGTTGATAACAGGTTTATTTTACTATCCATATCAGAGCTGTTTGGCTGTAGATCTGTGACCGCTGATCAGAATTAATTCTAGCTCCAAATTAGCTAACATTCAGGTTCTGGCCCTTTTGTGCAGCTGAAATTACATTACAATTCAGTAATTATCTTTCTAATCTAGTTTTGCACAACTGGTGCTAATACTTCTGCTTTCAAATAATCTAATCAGCTGTTTTATATACAAGCATTATAACAATATATATGAAAGGGCAGCGTGGTGTTAAACTACATAGTGCAGTGGCCTGAGAATCTAGCCACTTCCGTTATACAGCTTCAAATGGTACTAACTGGACAGTGGGAGATCATACACTGAAAACAGCTTATGGTATGTGTGGCGGTATACTGCTGATAAAGGAATGGTGCAAAAGTTGAGTTCTGTAACATGAAACAAAGGCAGGCTGACTTTGCTAAATCCTTTCTTAAACCCAGTTAAGTAAGAAGTTCCAGCAAGGGAGTTAGTAAGCCCTAAACTCCATTCTCCATTATACAGCAAACATCAGGCCCGTTGGTAAGAGTTGCTTATCATTAGCTAATGCAGGCCTGTCAGAAATCTTCCATTTTTCTCGAGCTGCTCTTGATTTAGCTCAATGCAGTGCTTCTGACTGGCCGGCAATTATATAGGTCTGATTAAGACAAACAAAATCGGAACCACATTTTCAAATATAGCTTTTGGTTGTATGTGTACTGTTGTTGCACCCTATTGCATACATACACACGCAAGCCCCCAGTAATGTGCAAATGTTGTTTTGCACACATTCTGCCGTTTGCATGCCCAAGCTATTACAGGAGACAAAAAAATATATATGCATGCAAGTGATTTAACTTGCATGCACAAAAACAGAGGCTGGGTTGAGGCTCTTTTGAACATATTAGACACAGGCATGTTACCTCACTATGGAAATCTTCCAATGTAGCTGTGTAGTAATGAATAAGGTACTTCTGCTCTCTTCTGTCAGCATAATGGGTGTTACCAGTGTCTCCTTGTCAGCAGCCCGTCCAGAACAAAGCAGCCTAAGGATCAGAAGGAACAACCATGCCTTAAAACCTCCAGGTTATACCAAGTCCTCATTGCTTAGTGCCAAGGATTGGGTCTATTAAGTCTTGCTGGTAATAAAAGCACATAATCCATTTTCAATATATGAAGGTGTGATAGTGATAATTTAACTATTTTTATCCATGGTAAACTCTCTGTCATTGTGGAAGCCATTGATGAAAAAGCAGCTTGGCCTTGTTAAAGTAAACCTCTCACACTGCTCTCAGGATTTCAACCTTCAAAGAGCATGGATTGCATGTTAATAATGTAGTTCGGGGGTTTTCTATTTTCCTTTGCTTTCTTGGTTAAGATTCTTTTATACTTCACAATCAGAGCTGATAGATCAGAGGTGGGCAAACTACGGCCCATGGGCCACATCTGGCCCACGGGATCATCCTGCCTGGCCCGGGGAGGCTAGCCCCCAGCTCCTCCCCCACTGTTTCCCCTCCCGCACAGCCACGCTGCCGCACGGGCAGCGGGGCTGCAAGCTCCTGCTGCTCTGAGCGGCGTGGTAAGGCGGCAGCGGCGGCTCACATGCGCGGCAGTGGGGAGGTTGGATAGAGGGTCTCAGGGGACAGGGAGCGGTTGGATGGGGCAGAGGTATGGGGCGGTCAGGGGTTGGGCTATAGGGGGGGTTGGATAGGGCGTGGAAGTCCTAGGGGGCCTGTTGGAGGTGTGGGGGGTGGGTGGATAGGGGCTGGGAAGCAGTCAGGGGACAGGGAGCAGTGGGGGTTGGATACGGGGTGTGATCCCGGGGGGAGCGGTTTGGGAATAGGGTCCTGGGAGGGGGTGGTCAGGGGACAAGGAGCAAGGATTGGTCAGAGGGTCTGAGGGGGGCAATCAGGGGGCAGGAAGTGGGAGGGGGCAGATAGAGGGCAGGGGCCAGGCTGTTTGGGGGACACAGCCTTCCCTACCTGGCCCTCCATACAGTTTTGCACCCCGATGTGGCCCTCAGGCCAAAAAGTTTGCCCACCTCTGTGATAGATGCATAAAAGCTTCCTTGTTCAAAGATGTTAGTAATCAAATGCAAAAAAAAACCAGAAAAAAAAGTCAAAATGAGATTATGTTGCATATATTTTATTGCTCATGCCTTAAAATCAACATCCTCTACAGCTATTTGTTTTTTTCTAAACTAAACAGAATTCTGTGTCCTCCAAATGTATTACTTCGGTTTGACACATCTTTCTTTATCTTCATATACAAGACATGTTACTTCAATTCTCTTTTTCACATATCTAATTCAAATATTTGTGTAGTAGTAAAAAGCCATAGTAACATGAATTCCAATGGGATTTGTGTGCCCAACTTCCTTAGGTTTCTTTGAAAATCCCGGTGACCTGAAATCCTCACTGTGATGCTGGTAGTACAGGTGCCAGCTCTTGCCAAGGCTGTAGGCATCCGCTGAGCACAGACAAATTCATAGCTGGAAACCAGACCAGCTCACCTGTATGTTAGTACTGTTCAAGATAGGGGTTCGGCTTGTAAAGATGTGTTTAGTGCTTAGACTCTATAAAATGCTTGTAAATTGCTGTGTGCATTAATCTTACTTGTAATATCTATATCCCATGCTGTAAGGTAATATGTAAATTTTGCTTTATTACTGTAAAAATGCCAGCTCTGAACTTGTGAACCCAGGCAGGAGGAGTGGTTCACCTACCCATCGAAAAAGACTAATTAAGTGGGCCGTTAGGAAGCATCATGATACAAAGACTGGGTTAATGGCCCTCTCACAACCGTGAAGATGCTATGTGCAAGGGAGCACGTCCCATCAGCTTGAATTCTGGAAGGAGGCTATAAAGGTAGCTGACATGAAAATTCTTCATCTCTTTGCTGTTTGGACTGTCACAGGACTGGAGCTCGGAGACAAAAGCAGAGATCACCAGGGTCACCCTGGATTAGCCAGAAAAGACATTTAGTGCTGACAGATTATTTCAACTCTGTCACCTTTTGGAACCCTAGACTGTAATTCATTTGTGTATACATGTTGCCTGCTTCAACATGTAAATAACTCTCATTTCTTTGTCCTAGTTAATAAATCCTTAGCTAGTTTACTATAGGATTACTACAAGTGTTGTCTTTGGTGTGAGATCTGAGGTACAAACTGACCTGGAGTAAATGACTGGTTTCTTGGGACTGGAAGCAACCTGAATATTTTTGTGATCTTTGGTGTATAGCAACCAACTATCACTGACAGTCTGTGACTCCATAGTAAGACTGTTACAGTGCTTCAGAAGTTCACATTTGTTACTGGATTGGTGAAATTTAATTGGTGTGTCTGTCCTGCTTTTTGACAGTCCGGCCAGAGGTTGGCACTCATGGTTCTGAACCACTTCGGACAGAGTGACACTCATGTCCACTGATAATATGAATTCCTTATTCTCCGCTTAATATTTAATGGCCATTCCTTGAAATACAGTCTCAGAAGTCAGCACTTAGAGGATAAGGTCACAGACACACCCATTATTTGTTACTGAAAGAGCTGTGTTTTCTCCAGACTTTTGAATTTCCATAGTTAATATTTTTAGGAATGGTGGTTTTCAGAACTGGCTCTACAAACCCAAAATATCTGCAGCCACAAGGGGTGAAGAAGAGTATTGCAAAGCCCCAAAGCTATTGTACATTAAAGATCTGTCAGAAAACTAAAGTCACAATCAGACATTAGTGTCAACAGTGAGCAATGTGTAGAGTAATTGTAATTCTTAGAGGCATGTCTCCATGACCATGCTTGTCTGCATTAAAACGAAGAGTTAAACCAAGTCAGTCAGAAGATTCAACCAATGAATAATATTTTGTTTGTCTTGTGTCAGATCTGAATAAACCTACAATGGATATGTAGTGGCGGAAACTGGAAGACAAACAACATGAAGAAACAGCATCACAAATAGTATTGTGGTTATCAGCTACACTAGTATAGTTTCCTGTGGCTACAGCTATTTGCTACATACTAAATATCCTATGACAGATATAGACCTAGATTTGTGAAATGTATAAACCACCATGACCTTGAAAACTTGATCTGTGGGGCTTTTTTACCAATTTTGTTGCTGGTGTAGTTGCTGAGACTGCTTTGTCTTAGCCTGAAACCACCAGTACTGGTAGGTGTATTGACAACAGTGTCAACAACATGACATCATATTGTGGCATGCAGCCTGCCATTGTGCATTTTAATGTGGGGTACAGCATAATTTGTGCCAGAACAGTGTTAA
This sequence comes from Lepidochelys olivacea, assembly GCF_965140295.1. Lineage (NCBI taxonomy): Eukaryota > Metazoa > Chordata > Testudines > Cheloniidae > Lepidochelys > Lepidochelys olivacea. The sequence continues at coordinate 133,420,126 of NC_140411.1, read as the reverse complement.
TGAAAGTTACTAATATTCCAGCTGAAAATTAACATGATTCTAGATTATTATAGCAAAAATCAATTACTACAACTTGCTAAACAGTGAAGTAATAAAGAGACTCTGGTTAGTTTACTGAAAAGTTAAATGGCAGCTATCTGCTTCTCTTGCAAGATAGATGTAGAAAATACATGCTACTGAAAGTTAGTGATTCTAGTGGCACTCATGGGTGGTGCGTGAAGCTTACCCTTGGGGAGGCTAGGCCCCTGTCTCACCTCTTCCAGCCAAGAACCTACCTCCTCTGGCCTAGGCCATGCCCCCACTCACTGCTCTCAACCCCCTCCATGGCCCTGGCCAGTGGGGGAGGGGCTGAGAGCTTTGCCCTGGCTGGAGCTCCAAGCTTGGAGCCCCTCCCCCATTCCATCTCTTCCACCTGCAGCCCTGCCTATGACTCCACCCCATTTCACCACTTCCCCGAGGCCCCACCCCTGTTTCGCCCCCACTTTGCCTCTACCCCAAAAGCCCCACCCCCCGCTTGCTCCTTCCACCTCCCATCCACCACTGCAGCCCTGAGACCAGAAAAGCTTTGTGACCCTACTCTGGCCCCGGGGCCATGGTGTGGGGAGAATTTTCTGAGGGCCCAAAATCCACTACTGCCCCCCACCCCCCAGCGGCATGAGGTTTGGGTAGCCCTTAGCATCCCCCAGCCTCCATTATGCACAGCCCATGCTGGCACTGTAAGAAATTAAAATCCATGCTATCCTAGTTAGTCTAAAAGTTCTAGATAATGTAAGACCAAGGAGCCCAAAATTAATAAGCAATTTTAAGGACATCATGAAAAGAAAAAAAACATTGATAAGATGCACTTGAATATATTTTGGCTTGCAATGACCTTCCATTCAGAGATAGGGAAGTTTCTTGTTTATCTTAGCCTTAGTCAGGTTGCATTAATGGCTATATTTAACTTAGTTAATTCACTACTGAAGAAAAACATGTCTAAAATGTCTTAAGAGATTTCATTATATGAAAGGGGTCTTGGAGTGTATGTAGCTACAACAGTGTGGGGGAGGTGCTAAGATTCTGTTTTATGTACACTCTCCCTTTAAAAGTAAAAAGGTGCCCAGCCTGTCTGCTATGTGATCATCATAATAGAGTGAGGAACACCCTGTGCTCTCCCCTGAACTCATATTCATGTTCAGAGAGCTTTATATTCATTCTTCCCTTCTTTGTTATGTTCCTTAAACACAAAAAAGAAATAATCCAAACTGGAAGTACTTGTTTCCTTTTTAAGTGTGATAATGCAAACTGTTCTGAAACTATAATGAAGCTTTTACTGTAATACAAATAATCATCATTTTGGACCGGAATAGTTTTTCAGAGGTTGAGCATGCCATTGTGTATACTTCACACTGAAGATTAAGAGAGGGAAATCGCACATTTGCAGTAAACAGAGTAAGTGGGTGGGTCATTTCACCAGGCGAGGAAAGGAAATAAATTTCCAAACATTAGTCTTTATAAAGCCCTTTCCTCAGGACTTGGTTTATTAGTCCCAAAACGATCACAAAACAAAAGCAAGTCAACTGAAGGACACTGGGCAATAATTCCCATAGGCTTTCCCTGCTATAGCCAGAGACTAGGGCAGAGGATGCACTCTTCTTCTTACTTTCTCTTTGACCCAACTTGCTCTTCTTTTTACACTCTACAATGAACAGCCACTTGACAGGTTAACCCAGCTGTAAACTGCAATAGCTCTACCTTGTGTCAAGATTCCTGGGGTATTAGATACTACTTTTGACAAGCTCTGTTTACTTAGTATTCTGAATGAACACAATATCATTATGATGGAGTCTTATGTGCAGTCTTATAGAGGAATGGCAGCCATATAAAGTGGACACTGTGATGCTGGCAGACCAGGTTCCAGCTCTTGCCAAGGCTTTAGGCCTCTGCTGAGCACTGACAAATTCATTGCTTGGAAACCAGTCCATTTCACCTGCATGTTACAATGGTTAAGCTGGGTATTGAACTTATAACAGTGCAGTTAGTGTTTAGACTATATGGAATGCTTGTAAGTTGCTGCACGTATTGATTTCACTTATAATATCTTTTTCACATGCTACAAGGTAATATTTAAGTTTTTGTTTTGACTGTAAAAAATGTTTGCTCTGGAACTGTGAAGCCAGTCAAGAGTGATCATCTCCTAACCATCAAGAAGGCCTATCAAAACTAAATGGGCCATTGTGGGACATTACAATACAAAGTCTTTATTACTTGTCCCTTAAGCCCCTGAAGAGGCTACAGTGCAAAAGGGCTCGTCCCATGCTTGAATTCTGGAAGAAGGAAATAAAAACAGCAGACAAGAAAATTGTTCATCTGTCTTTTGCTGTTTGGACTCTCACAGAGCTGGAGCTAGGAAACAGAAGCAGAGATCCCCATGGTCAACCTGGGTTAACCCTTAAAGACATTCAGTGCTGACAAACTACCGCAACTCTGTAACCTTTCAAAAGGCTGTAAATCATTTGTGTATATATGTCTGCCTGCTTTAAACCTTTTAAAAATGCTCTACATTTCCCCGTAGTTAACAAATATTTAGTTAATCACAGGATTGGCTACAAGCATTGTCTTTGGTGAGACATTTAAGTTGTAATTTGACCTGGAGTAAGTGATTGGTCTCTTCGCACTGGAAGGAACCTGAATATTTTGTGATCTTTGGTGTACAGCAACGAATGATCATGAAGTCCAGCTTGCTGAGAGGCATGATAGACTGGAATGCCCAAGAGGACTGCCTGGGACTCCATAGCAAGAATGTTATAGTGCTTCAGGAGTTCACATTTGTTATTGGGTTGTGAAATCTAACTATAGAACTTACCACTAGTTTGGGGTCTCTGCCTTGTTTCTTGACAGTATGCCCTGAAGTTGGCACTCACAGTAGTGAACCACTCCAGACAACATGACAGACACCTTTGCATGATCAGGGATGTATTTGTAACCCTTCTGCCCGTCAGAGTTGTCAGCAACAGCGGCCGGGTTCAGTATCTAGGGGTTCCGTTTTAATAACACAACGCAAAACCAGCTTGAGCCCCCACCCAGTGACCTGGGACAATTACATACCACCCCCCTGGGCGCCTCTAAGAGGCAATACTTCCCCTCTTGCAGGCACGGAGTCTGAGTGTAGCAAAAGCCTTTTAATAAAGGAGGGAAACAATGTGATATTATATTGGGGAAACACCACAAACGGGATTCATAACACAAACCATGAGCAAATGACCCACCCCCAAGTAAGTTTGGCAGTGTCCTTTTCCCCTTAAGTTCAGCAACCCAACAGTCACCCCACCCACACTTTCTGACCTTGGTCAATGCAGCCCCCGGAGTTCAGAAGTTCATCTGCAGAGTTTACCTCCCAGCCTGTGTGGAAGTGGAGGGAGGTATGGGGGGGGGGGGAATCTTACATGCTGCACTGCTTGGGTTGACGGCTGAGTGCCACCCCTCTCCATGGGGTTCTGCTGCAGTCTTCACCGCCAGCTGCACCTCTCCGCCAGCCGCCCTGCTATCCGCTCCACTTGCCATCCTGCACCGCCAGCGGCCCTGCTATCCGCTCCTCTCCACTCACTGTCCTGCTGTCTGCTCCGCTCCACCAGCCGCCCTGCTATCCACTCCACTCCTCTCCGCTAGCCACTCACCAACTGGCCTTTAGGCCCCCGCCTACTTAACACAGCTCTCAGTGATCTCAGCTCTTAGTCACTTCAGCTCTTCAGTGACTTCATCTCTCAGTGAGTTTAGCTGGTAGTAGGGGGAGCCTCAGTCCTGGTGCACCACTAGCCCAGAGTGGGTCTAATGCTTAGACCTAGGGGTCAGTGATTTCAGCTCTGCAGCACGTCACAAGATTTCTAATGGAGTCAAAATCAGGTCTGTTATTACACAGTAGAGAGAGGAGGGGTCAAAGTAGTGTTTTCGGCCCTCAGACAGTGCCTACACTACCAGGTACATATCCCTATCCCCAGCCTCTCTCAATTCACTGGGCTTTGGAACTCATGTCCCTTGCCTAGCAAGTGCTGCTTAGATGAGGATGAGTCCCTCCGTCATAAAATGCCAAGTACAGTTCTACTGTCCTTGATTCACATAACCAGGATAACAACCCTTTATCACTCCTGCCCCAATAACAAAGAGACTGGAGATCCCACAGCAGCCAAAGTGACCATTTGGGCAGGCAGTCCATCGTGTTAGGCAGGGTGGGTGTGCTCATGCAAACGAGATCAGCCTCTGAAGTCTTTTTCCACAGCTTACCACCAGATGTCAGGGTAGAGCTCATTCTGACTCTGCTTACATATATATATGCCAACTAGCATTTTTAATTTATTTTTAGTATCATTTTATTAGATTTGAAAGGATTCAGTTTTTATTGGTATACTTTGGTAAACATCTGTTTCATGGTACACTCACAAACCAATGAAAAAATTATTTCCATCTATAATAAATTAAAGTTTACAGAGAGTCAAAATAAGAAAAATGCTGCTTGAGAACTTATTAGAGTTTGATTTAAGGGTATTAACTTTGTAGATTGTGACTTGTGAAACTGACAATGTGTTTTATCAGTAAACTTTTTGAATCTCAACATCTATTGCCATCAAACACTTACAGTTTGACTCTCTCCATTGAATGACCCTCCATAATTTCCTGCAACTATCAACATTTTAATCTGTAAACATAGAAAAACCTAATATTTTTGTGCAATGATGAAAATTTAAATGGATAAAATAAGCAAAAAGGTTTAAAAATCAACATTGACATTATCAGTCAAAATTATTTTTAAAAATTCAAATTCTGCCAAGACTTTTTATGAGGGATGACAATCTTTTGTGCAAACATGTCAATATTTCAGACCTTGTACACCAGGTCTTCAGCAGTGCTCAGCACCCCACGACTCCCATTGGAAGCACTGTTCGGAGTCACTAGATGCTGAGGTCTTTTGAATATCCCAAGTGAGGGTGCTAAGCATGTTTGAAAATCTGCCTTGTAGTAGTGTTTGATATAGTGTCTTCTACAAAAGTGTTCTTTTGTTGGCTAACATTGATGTTATGCTGAACAGCTCGGCAAAGACACTTGATATACCTGTGTCAGAACCAGACTGTGCTTTCACTGAGCTGCCTGATCATATACAAAATTGAGACAAAGGTATTCACACTTTACAAAATACAAAGATTGAAATCCTTTTTAATGCTGCTAAGTCTACAAATGAATGAGAATGCCCTCTCTGATAAAAAGAAAGACAGTACAAGGTGACATTGTATGTTTCCAGAAATGAGGAGACATAAATGAGACACAAAAGAGATTCCTTCACAGATGAGAAGCCCTACCAAATAAATATACTAGTTTAAATGATTCATTAAGCCCCAAAGAGATAATTACCACATATACCTTTAAAATGTAGTATCATTTTTCTAAGATGAAATTCACTATAACTTCTGCTGTATGATTTACCAGTTGCTAGTTTCAGACAATGTAATTTAATGGTGTAACTTGAAAATACTCCTGAGACCAAGGAAAGGTCTGACCTAGACATGCAATCAGTGCTGAATATGTTAGGTGTAACTGGGATCACCTGCATATCATACGTGTGACACCTGTGAAATTGAAGTGCCAATTGAAGTGCCAAAGCTTATAATTATTACTTTGGAAACACTAGATTTAAATACGAGCCTCAAAGAAATCAAATGGAAGTTTTGCCACTGAAGTTAATGGGACCATGATTTCAACTCTCAAATATCTATATAGAAGAAACACACACTCTCTCTTCATATGGTGGACAACTCCTTTTTACTGTGAAATCTTTTCAGTAGTACTGATGCCTTATTTCCTTCCTTACCTTTCAAAGCTCCAGTTCTGCCATGTGGAACACAATTCCTCTAAATCATGGATAATAAATGGCAATGACTCCACAAGGAAGGATACACTGAAGGATGTAATTTTTCCCTCTGTTGGTAGAATACATGGTGGTATGTAATGGAGCAGGGAGGTTGTAATCCCTATTTGTATTTGTCTGATGAGATAGCACATGGAATATTCTGAGTACCTCAGTCCCTGAAATATATTCCAAAATTTGGAAGTAGTTCTGAGATGAGATGAGAAAGTGTTCAGAGGGTGGATAAATTGATTTATGAAAAAAAAAATAAATTGAGAGGCAAATGTGACTAACTTGGCTAAGCAAGACAAATATATCCCTGCAAGCATTTGAAGAGTAGGAGCACCAGATACTTGGTACATCTTTCATTCATTTTGCACCTGTGTGATTATATTGACTTCAATAGAGTTACACTATTGCTTAAGTGAAAGAAGAATCAGGTCCCAAGAACAGAGATGGTAAAAGCAAGTAGTGTGATGAAAATAAGAGAATATTTATGCTGAAAAACCTCCTGACACTGAATTCTACTTTGATTGTGCAGCTAGATTCTCTGAAGAGATGACTGTAAAATTACAGGTTGTTTGAAAAGATGATCTCTGATAGTGTATTTATCAGGGCATTTTATGTGAAATTCCAGTTTTTAAAACTTTAAAGAGTTTCTCAAGATAATAAAATTTTATCAAATCCTGCCATGAATAGACAGGCAATTGAGAGAGCATTTTGTAACACAGAAACTTAATTTTGATAGGTGAAAGAGTAACATTATTATTTGTTCAGTACAAAATTTCCTTCATCCTGCTACGAGATCTCATTTGCAGAGAGTGGAATTCAAAGCCTAGGATTTTGGATAACGTGTAAGAGTGTCTGCTTCTGAAAGGGAAGAGCCTTATATCGTATTGATTGAATGAAGAAATTCTAATAATTGAGAAGTCACTAAGGGTTGGAGGTAATCTTTGCAACTGAAGATTGAATGCCACTTGCCATTATTCAATCAGGTTAAAAATTTGACTTAAATGCTCTCAAACTTTCTTCTTTACAACTTCTGTCTTCATCTTAATTGAATGGGCACTATGAATAACAAGATGTTATACTGATAATGAACTGATATGAATTTAATATCATAATATAACAGAAAGATTGCAGAACTGGCAAATCTATGTTCAAATAAGTGAACCCAGAGATGAAATATGGCCCCAAAGGCATTGAATAACCCCCCTTGCTACCTGTGACTGCAAAGGATAAAACTGATCAGCTTAGATTGTATTGCTGGTGTATACAAACACCAAGTAATTTCTATTATTCTGTGGAGAACAAAAACCAGGATGTATTATGGCTGTGTGTTCATTCATTTCTGCTGAAGAAAATATGTAAGCCTATATAAGAATGATGACCCCCAATTATCCAAAGATGTAAGCAGGTAATTCATTTCAACCACATGAGTAGTACCATGAACTTTGATTAGACTAAGCATGCTCTTAAAGTTAAGCACCTGTGAAAGACTCTGCATAATCAGTCTCTTTGTGCATCCCTGTGTTTCCTAGGAAGTTGCCATTGTGGCTCTCAGTGCTGCAAAGCTGGGTACCCTTATGACCTGTTGAAGGTACCAAATGCTGCTGTACTTGTTCATTTTCAGAATCTTATTCCATGACTAGTCTTGCTGATTCACTTAGAAAGTCCTATGATTTTTAAAAAATATATAAGAACATAAGACTGGCCATACTGGGTCAGACCAAAGGTCTATCTAGCCCAGTATCCTGTCTTCTGACAGTGGCCAATGCCAGGTGCCCCAGAGGGAATGAACAGAAACAGCAATCATCAAGTGATTCATCCCGTTGCCCATTTCCAACTTCTGGCAAACAGAGGCTAGGGACACCATCCCTGCCCATCCTGGCTAATAGCTATTGATGGCCCTATCCTCCATGCACTTTTCTAGTTCTTTTTTGAACCTTGTTATAGTCTTGGCCTTCACAACATCCTCTGGCAAGGAGTTCCACAGGTTGACTGTGCGTTATTTGAAAAAATACTTCCTTTTGTTTGAGTTAAACCTGCTTCCTATTAATTTCATTTGGTGACCTCAAGTTCTTGTCTTATGAGAAGGAGTAAATAACACTTCCTTATTTACTTTCTTCACACCAGTCATGATTTTATAGACCTCAATCATATCCCCCCTTAGTCATCTCTTTTCCAAGCTGAAAAGTCCCCATTTTAATAATCTCTCCTCATATGGCAGCCTTTCCATACCCCTAATCATTTTTGTCGTCCTTTTCTGAACATTTTCCAATTCCTATATTATACATCATTAATACATATATATATATATATAATATGATTCCCAACATTCTGTTTGCTTTTTTGACTGCCACTACACATTGAGTGGATGTTTCTAGAGAACTATCCACAATGACTCCAAGATCTCGTTCTTGAGTGGTAACAGCTAATTTAGACCCCATCATTTTATATGTATAGTTGAAATTATGTTCTCCAATAGCATTACTTTGCATTTATCAAAATTGAATTTCATCTGCCATTTTGTTGCCTTGTCACCCAGTTTTGTGAGAACCCTTTGTAGCTCTTTGCAGTCTGCCTGGGACTTAATGATCTCGAGTAGTTTTGTATCATGTGCAAATTTTTCCACCTCACTTTTTACCCCCTTGTCCAGATGTAGACCTGAGGTTGAAAAGGATCTTAAAGGGAGCGGGAAAGAATTCCCCTAATTATCCTTCATGTGGGAACAAATGATACAGCTAGATTCTCGCTGGAAAGTATTAAGGGTGACTATGCTAGGCTGGGGAAGACGCTTAAGGAAATCGAGGCTCAGGTAATCTTCAGTGGGATTCTGCCTGTTCCTAGAGAAGGGCAACAAATGTGTGACAAGATTATGACTATCATAGAACCATAGAATCATAGAATATCAGGGTTGGAAGGGACCTCAGGAGGTCATCTAGTCGAACCCCCTGCTCAAAGCAGGACCAATCCCCAATTAAATCATCCAAGCCAGAGCTTTGTCAAGCCTAACCTTAAAAATATCTAAGGAAAGAGATTCCACCACCTCCCTAGGTAACGCATTCCAGTGTTTCACCACCCTCCTAGTGAAAAAGTTTTTCCTAATATCCAACCTAAACCTCCCCCACTGCAACTTGAGACCATTACTCCTTGTTCTGTCATCAGCTACCACTGAGAACAGTCTAGATCCATCCTCTTTGGAACCCCCTTTCAGGTAGTTGAAAGCAGCTGTCATATCCCCCCTCATTCTTCTCTTCCGCAGACTAAACAATCCCAGTTCCCTCAGCCTCTCCTCATAAGTCATGTGCTCCAGCCTGCTAATCATTTTTGTTGCCCTTTGCTGGACTCCTTTCAGATTTTTCCACATCCTTCTTGTAGTGTGGGGCCCAAAACTGGACACAGTACTCCAGATGAGGCCTCACCAGTGTCGAATAGAGGGGAACGATCACGTCCCTCGATCTGCTGGCAATGCCCCTACATATATATCCCAAAATGCCATTGGCCTTCTTGGCAACAATGGCACACTGTTGACTCATATCCAGCTTCTCGTCCACTGTCACCCCTAGGTCCTTTTCTGCAGAACTGCTGCCGAGCCATTCGGTCCATAGTCTGTAGCGGTCCATGGGATTCTTCCGTCCTAAGTGCAGGACTCTGCACTTGTACTTGTTGAACTTCATCAGATTTCTTTTGGCCCAATCCTCTAATTTGTCTAGGGCCCTCTGTATCCTATCCCTGCCCTCCAGTGTATCTACCACTCCTCCCAGTTTAGTGTCATCCGCAAACTTGCTGAGGGTGCAATCCACATAATCCTCCAGATCATTTATGAAGATATTGAACAAAACCAGCCCCAGGAGCGACCCTTGGGGCACTCCACTTGATACCGGCTGCCAACTAGACATGGAGCCATTGATCACTACCTGTTGAGCCCGACAATCTAGCCAACTTTCTATCCACCTTATAGTCCATTCATTCAGCCCATACTTCTTTAACTTGCTGGCAAGAATACTGTGGGAGACCGTGTCAAAAGCTTTGCTAAAGTCAAGGACCAACACGTTCACCACTTTCCCCTCATCCGCAGAGCCAGTTATCTCGTCATAGAAGGCAATTAGATTAGTCAGGCATGACTTGTCCTTGGTGAATCCATGCAGACTGTTCCTGATCACTTTCCTCTCCTCTAAGTGCTTCAGAATTGATTCCTTGAGGACCTGCTCGATGATTTTTTCAGGGACTGAGGTGAGGCTGACTAGCCTGTAGTTCTCCAGATCCTCCTTCTTCCCTTTTTGAAGATGGGCACTACATTAGCCTTTTTCCAGATGGCTTAGGCAGTGGTGCTATAAGGAGGGCTTTGGGATGTATGGTCACTGGGAGGTGTTCCTGGACAGAGGACAGTTCTCTCGGGATGGACTTCATCTGAGTAGGGAAGGAAATAGACTTCTAGGATGGAGGCTGGCACAACTGATTAAGAGAGCTTTAAACTAGGAATTTGGGGGAGATGGTTGGGAGATGTCCAGGTAATCTCCACGCCGGATTTTAGCATTGAGAGGGAAGAAAATGAAGTAAGAAAGGATACAGCCGTGGGTAGGGGAATGTATATAAGGAGGAAGGGCAGTGTGGATACCAGTCTAATAGGTTATACTGGCTGTAGAATGACCGTGCCTAATAGAGTACAGAATGTGAGTGAGGCCAAACAGCAAAAATTAAAATGTTTGTACACCAATGCGAGGAGCCTAGGTAACAAAATGGAGGAACTAGAGCTACTGGTGCAGGAAGTGAAACCAGATATTACAGGGATAACAGAAACATGGTGGAATAGTAGTCATGACTGGACTACAGGTATTGAAGGGTATGTGCTGTTTAGGAAAGACTGAAATAAAGGTAAAGGTGGTGGAGTAACATTGTATATCAATGATGAGGTAGAATGTAAAGAAATAAGAAGCGATGGAATGGATAAGACAGAGTCTGTCTGGGCAAAAATTATATTGCGGAAGAAAACTATTAGAGCCCCCCCGGGATAGTGCTTGGGGTGTGCTATAGACTGCCGGGATCTAATTTGGATATGAATAGAGCCCTTTTTAATGCTTTTAATAAAGTAAATAATAATGGAATCATGGGAGACTTTAACTTCCCAGATATAGACTGGAGGACGAGTGCTAGTAATAATAATAGGGCTCAGATTTTCCTAGATGCGATAGCTGATGGATTCCTCATCAAGTAGTTGCTGAACCAACTAGAGGGGATGCCATTTTAGATTTGGTTTTGGTGAGTAGTGAGGACCTCATAGAAGAAATGGTTGTAGGGGATAATCTTGGTTCAAGTGATCATGAGTTAATTCAGTTCAAACTGAACGGAAGGATTAACAAAAATAAATCTGCAGCTAGGGTTTTTGACTTCAAAAGGGTTGACTTTCAAAAATTAAGGAAATTAGTTAGGGAAGTGGATTGGACTGAAGAACTTATGGATCTAAAGGTATAGGAGGCCTGGGATTACTTTAAATCAAAGCTGCAGAAGCTATCGGAAGCCTGCATCCCAAGAAAGGGGAAAAAATTCATAGGCAGGAGTTGTAGACCAAGCTGGATGAGCAAGCATCTCAGAGAGGTGATTAAGAAAAAGCAGAAAGCATACAGGGAGTGGAAGATGAGAGGGATCAGCCAGGACAGCTACCTTATTGAGTTCAGAACATGTAGGGATAAAGTGAGACAGGCTAAAAGTCAAGTAGAGTTGGACCTTGCAAAGGGAATTAAAACCAATAGTAAAAGGTTCTGTAGCCATATAAATAAGAAGAAAACAAAGAAAGAAGAAGTGGGACCGCTAAACACTGAGGATGGAGTGGAGGTCAAGGATAATCTAGGCATGGCCCAATATCTAAACAAATACTTTGCCTCAGTCTTTAATAAGGCTAAAGAGGATCTTAAGGATAATGGTAGCATGACAAATGGGAATGAGGATATGGAGGTAGATATTACCATATCTGAGGTAGAAGCGAAACTCAAACGGCTTAATGGGACTAAATTGGGGGGCCCAGATAATCTTCATCCAAGAATATTAAAGGAATTGGCACCCGAAATTGCAAGCCCATTAGCAGGGATTTTTAATGAATCTGTAAACTCAGGGGTTGTACCGTATGATTGGAGAATTGCTAACATAGTTCCTATTTTTAAGAAAGGGAAAAAAAGTGATCCGGGTAACTACAGGCCTGTTAGTTTGACATCTGTAGTATGCAAGGTCTTGGAAAAAAATTTGAAGGAGAAAGTAGTTAAGGACATTGAAGTCAATGGTAAATGGGACAAAATACAACATGGTTTTACAAAAGGTAGATTGTGTCAAACCAACCTGATCTCCTTCTTTGAGAAAGTAACAGATTTTTTAGACAAAAGAACTGCAGTGGATCTAATTTCCCTAGATTTCAGTACGGCGTTTGATACTGTGCCACATGGGGAATTATTAGTTCAATTGGAAAAGATGGGGATCAATATGAAAATTGAAAGGTGGATAAGGAATTGGTTAAAGGGGAGACTACAACGGGTCCTACTGAAAGGTGAACTGCCAGGCTGGAGGGAGGTTACCAGTGGAGTTATTCAAGAATCAGTTTTGGGACCAATCTTATTTAATCTTTTTATTACTGACCTCTGCACAAAAAGTGGGAGTGTGCTAATAAAGTTCGTGAATGATACAAAGCTGGGAGGTATTGCCAATTTAGAGAAGGATCGGGATACCATACAGGAGGATCTGGATGACCTTGTAAACTGGAGTAATAGTAATAGGATGAAATTTAATAGTGAGAAGTGTAAGGTTATGCATTTAGGGATTAATAACAAGAATTTTAGTTATAAGCTAGGGACGCTTAGAATCAATTAGAAGTAATGGAGGAGGAGAAGGACCTTGGAGTATTGGTTGATCATAGGATGACTATGAGCTGCCAGTGTGATATGGCCGTGAAAAAAGCTAATGCGATCTTGGGATGCATCAGGAGAGGTATTTCCAGTAGAGATAAGGAGGTTTTAGTACCGTTATACAAGGCACTGGTGAGACCTCACCTGGAATACTGTGTGCAGTTCTGGTCTCCCATGTTTAAGAAGGATGAATTCAAACTGGAACAGGTACAGAGAAGGGCTACGAGGATGATCTGAGGAATGGAAAACTTGTCTTATGAAAGGAGACTCAAGGAGCTTAGCTTGTTTAGCCTAACTAAAAGAAGGTTGAGGGGAGATATGATTGCTCTCTATAAATATATCAGAGGGATAAATACCGGAGAGGGAGAGGAATTATTTAAGCTCAGTACCAATGTGGACACAAGAACAAATGGATATAAACTGGTCATTGGGAAATTTAGGCTTGAAATTAGACGAAGGTTTCTAACCATCGGAGGAGTGAAATTTTGGAATAGCCTTCCAAGGGAAGCAGTGGTGGCAAAAGGTCTATCTGGTTTTAAGATTAAACTCGATAAGTTTATGGAGGAGATGGTATGAAGGGATAACATGATTTTGGTAATTAATTGGTCTTTAAATATTCATGGTAAATAGGCCTAATGGCCTGTGATGGGACGTTAGATGGGGTGGGATCTGAATTAACCCAGGAAAGAATTTTCTATAATATCTGGCTGGTGAATCTTGCCCATATGCTCAGGGTTTAGCTGATGGCCATATTTGGGGTCGGGAAGGAGTTTTCCTCCAGGGTAGATTGGAAGAGGCCCTGGAGGTTTTTCACCTTTCTCTGTAGCATGGGGCACGGGTCATTTGCTGGAGGATTCTCTGCTCCCTGAAGTCTTTAAACTATGATTTGAGGACTTCAATAGCTCAGACATAGGTGAGAGGTTTTTCGCAGGAGTGGGTGGGTGAGATTCTGTGGCCTGCGTTGTGCAGGAGGTCGGACTAGACGGTCATAATGGTCCCTTCTGACCTTAGTATCTATGAATCATTTATGAATATGTTGAATAGGACTGGTCCCAGTACAGACCCCTGGTGGACACCACTATTTATCTTGCTCCATTCTGAAAACTGACCATTTATTCCTATCCTTTGTTTCCTATCTTTTAACCAGTTACTGATCCACGAGAGGACCTTCCCTCTTACTCCATGACAGATTAGTTTGCTTAAGAGCCTTTGGTGAAGGACCTTGTCAAAGGCTTTCTGAAAATATAAGTACACTATATCCACTGGATTCCCCTTGTCCACATGCTTGTTGACCCCCTCAAAAAATTCTAGTAGATTGGTGAAGCATGATATCCCTTTATAAAAATCCATGTTGACTCTTCCCCAACAAATAATGTTTATCTATGTGTCTGATAATTCTGTTCTTCACTATAATTTCAACCAGTTTCCCCAGTACTGAAGTTAGGCTTACCAGCCTGTAATTGCTGGAATCACCTCTGGAACCTTTTAAAAAAATTGGCGTCACATTAGCTCTCCTCCAGTGTCATCATATTATTCTCCTTGCAACATTAAATCGTGAAAATAAAATATGGGTCACTCAGAAATAGAACTGGTTGAGAAATACTCACAAATGACATTGTCAGCATGTTTTTACTGTGAATTGCTGAATACATTATTCATTATGAAGTTTCTGCTCTATTCAAACAGTTCCATAGAGAAATAATATTTGTCCAAAAATTTTCATGAATTCCCCAACAAATAAAATTTAAATGTATTATTATTTTGCGAGCTTTACTTACAAACCAGAGACATTAAAAGTGAGATTTCCACCCGCCCGCCCCCAATAATTATTATCTAATATGGGCCTAACTCAGGGGTGGGCAAACTTTTTGGCCCGAGGGCCACATCGGGGTGCGACACTGTATGGAGGGCCGGGTAGGGAAGGCTGTGCCCCACAAACAGCCTGGCCCCACCCCCTATCTGCTCCCTCCCACTTCCTACCCCCTGACTGTCCCCCTCAGAACCTCCAACCCATCCAACCTCCCCTGCTCTCCTTGTCTCCTGACCACCCCCTCCCCCGACACCCTGTTCTAAACCGCCCCCCCCCGGGATCCCACTCCCTATCCAACCCCCCCTGTTCCCCGACCCCTGACCGCCCCAGAACCTCTGCCCCATCCAACCGCTCCCTGTCCCCTGAGACCCCCTACCCAGCCCCCCAATGCCATGTGCACACGCCACTGCTGCCCCCTTACCATGCCGCTCAGAGTGGCAGGAGCTCGCAGCCCTGCTGCCCACGTGGTGGCATGACTGCGGGGGAGGCAAGACAGCAGGGGACCGGCCGGGGGCTAGCCTTCCCGGCCAGGAGCTCAACGGCCGGGCAAGATGGTCCCGCAGGCCGGATGTTGCCCCTCGGGCCGTCGTTTGCCCACCACAGCACTTTTGAAAATCCCAAACCAAGGCCTTTTATTTTTTTTAAAGATTATTTTATTGCTCTTTGAGCAGTATGTAGAACCCACTGTGAAAAACAAGAGCTGCTTGATAATTTCCTGACACAATGTTTTCCATCAGAAAATGCTAATTCATCAAAATCTAAACATTCTGCAGGACCATGATTATTTCATGAAATTTTGTTTTAAAAAAATCAAAATGAAGCATTTTGAGAAGGTCAAAATGTTCCATTTGTATCTTATTGGAATGGAACTTTTTTATTTTTTTTTGTTTCAAAACAATTTTGCTTGATAATGTATTTTATGTTATATTTATAAATATAAATATATGAAAATAAAAACAAAGCATTTTAATTTACCCCCACATTTTGTTCAGAAATTTTGTTTCATGGGAAATTAATTTTATTCTGGTTTGGAACAAAAGTTTTTTTCAAAGTGTCAGTTTCCTTTGGAGTGGAAATTCCACATTTTGACTGGTTCTAGTAAAAACTAACGTTAAACAATAAAACAGTTTGTTAAATTTTTATTTAAGGATTGTTGTACTTCTATTCTAAAGGTTCACTATGTTACTTTATCAACAATACTTCTGATATACTGAAATGATTAAGCATTTGATTCTATAACTACTTCCTAGTTTAGTATTGTGGATGCCACCTCCTTGCCAAGCCAAAATTATGGCCAGGCTGATTTAGAAGTCTTTGTCTTCATTATCAATCTTAGATACTTATATGGCCTTCATTGTACACATATCTGAGCACAGCACAATCTTTAATGTATTTATCCTCTGAATACTCTTTGATATACTGAAGTGGTAAGGCACCGAGAGCCAAATGTTCTTGCATAAGATCACACAAGAAATCTGAGGTGGAGCAAGGAATTGAACTTAGGTGTCCTAATGCCCAGGCTAGTGTCCTAACCACAGTACTATGCGTCCTGACTGCTTTGAGCCTCCTGATGTTGTCACATCAGCAGCTACATATAGACAGTCTTGGCAACTGTGAAATCTATAATGAATTGATGTTGTCATGAAACAACAGAAATGGAAGAAACCCAATTGCCTCATTAAGACTAAAAAGAGGCTGATATATTATCAGGATGCTGTGGCAAAAGGTTAAAGAATAGAATTGCTCCAAAGCTTGGTATTTCCCAGGTAATAGCCTAGATTGCCCATCAGCATCTGTCCTGCATTCATTTATTCCTTCAAAGTTTTAATATACATATATAGGTACCCATGCAGTGTTCTAAGTGTCTTTCATATAAGCTAAAAAGTTACAACAGTAACATAGACTAAGGTCCGCCCATAAATACATCTACCTCAGCCACACTCTACTGAGAGTGTGATTCCCAGCTCAAGTACACATATTTGTGCTCACACACTAAATATAGTAATGTAGCTGTGGTAGCATGAGCTAGCTGCCCCAAGTATAAACCCACCCAGATCCTGTGGATACACACCTGGGGCAGCTAGCCTGTCCTGCCATTCGCTGCTTCCCATGCTACAACACCTACTCTGCTATGTTTAGTGCACTAGCTTAATCAGAACTATCATGAGTATCCTACTCAAGCAGGGAATCATATCCCTGACTCCAAGTAAAGATTTAACCACAGAAGTTCAATTAAAAACAAAATGCTCTTGTTGGAAATGATGCAGTGTACTTTCTTAGAATACAGAACAGAGAGAGACAAAGCAGGCTGCTCCCTAAAAAACAGAAGCACAATGTAGCCCACTATACTGTGGGCTGGATTTCTGCAGATTGACTCCAATTGCACTCTTCACCCCAGAGCTCCTTCACCTGCAAGCAGGACTGGAAAACCTGAATGTAATAGCTTGTGTCATAAATATAAAGGGAAGGGTAAACCCCTTTGAAATCCCTCCTGGCCAGGGGAAAGCTCCTCTCACCTGTAAAGGGTTAAGAAGCTAAAGGTAACCTCGCTGGCACCTGACCAAAATGACCAATGAGGAGACAAGATACTTTCAAAAGCTGGGAGGAGGGAGAAAAACAAAGGGTCTGTGTCTGTCTGTAGTCGTCTTTGCTGGGGATAGACCAGGAATGGAGTCTTAGAACTTTTAGTAAGTAATCTAGCTAGGTATGTGTTAGATTATGATTTCTTTAAATGGCTGAGAAAAGAATTGTGCTGAATAGAATAACTATTTCTGTCTGTGTATCTTTTTTGTAACTTAAGGTTTTGCCTAGAGGGGTTCTCTATGTTTTTGAATCTAATTACCCTGTAAGATATCTACCATCCTGATTTTACAGGGGGGATTTCTTTATTTCCATTTACTTCTATTTTTTATTAAAAGTCTTCTTGTAAAAAACTGAATGCTTTTTCATTGCCCTCAGATCCAAGGGTTTGGGTCTGTGGTCACCTATGCAAATTGGTGAGGCTTTTATTCCAACATTTCCCAGGAAAGGGGGGGTGCAA
The DNA here is from genome assembly GCF_965140295.1 of Lepidochelys olivacea. Lineage (NCBI taxonomy): Eukaryota > Metazoa > Chordata > Testudines > Cheloniidae > Lepidochelys > Lepidochelys olivacea. The sequence continues at coordinate 133,402,508 of NC_140411.1, read as the reverse complement.
GTGTTGGGAGGATTGTTCGTTGTTCTTAAGATCCAAGGGTCTGGGTCTGTAGTCACCTAGGCAAATTGGTGAGGCTTTTTACCAAACCTTGTCCAGGAAGTGGGGTGCAAGGTTTCGGGAAGTATTTTGGGGGGAAGGACGCATCCAAACAGCTCTTCCCCAGTAACCAGTATTAGTTTGGTGGTGGTAGCGGCCAGTCCAAGGACAACGGGTGGAATATTTTGTACCTTGGGGAAGTTTTGACCTAAGCTGGTAAAGATAAGCTTAGGAGGTTTTTCATGCAGGTCCCCACATCTGTACCCTAGAGTTCAGAGTGGGGGAGGAACCTTGACAGCTTGTAACAGTTCCAAGCCACCACAAGGACCCCTCACAGAGTATGTCCTGTCAGCAGCGTCCTCTCGTTTATGTTGAGGGAACTCTAGCTTGAGTGTCTCTCCTGATCTTAACTGTTGTATTCTATTCAGGAAAAGAGAAGCTTTTGGGTTATCTCTGTATAGATTCTTCCCCCACACCCCAACATGGCCAGAGCCATTACTTTCCCTATCTTGCTCAGTATTTTTCGTATTGATCCAGTCTGTGGTTTTGACTGAGCCAAAGCTCATGTAACCTGCAAAAATTATTCATCTTTGAAAAGGCTAATAATAATAATAATTAGATACTAGCCTACCGTGCATTTTTACAGAAAAAGATGGCATTTGCTTAACACAAGCTAGACAAAACTCTTAGAGCTTGTATGAGAATTTTCCCTGAGGAAAAACAGCAGGACTGAGCTCGTGCTGTACTAAAGTATGGTTCAGTGGCAGCACATTCACGAGTAAACAAGTGAACCAGAGACATACATTCGTATCTGTTTGGTTAGTAATTTGTGATTCCCACTTAATTAAAAATAATTTCATCTTTTTGCCACTGAAATACTGCATTTACTGCCATAGTATGTTTGTAACTATCTGATGCTGCAGCTTTTATCCCCTTTGTCACAGGGGTAGCCAGTACACACTAAACAATTCCCCACACTAAACACACTAAACAATTCCTTCCTTCTTTCACCCTTCTGAGCCTAAACAGTTCGATAATCCTTTTATGGGACCCATGCTAGTCTTCACTCTGTTGATGCAGGAACTGGAGCAGGGCTTCCTTCCCCACTCTTTGGAAGTTCCAGCAATGGGATTTCCTGAGAGGAAGCTAGCAATTGATTCCCATCCCAAGCCTTCAATGTTTCCTTTCCCCATAGCCTCTCCCTGCATTTCTCCATGGAATCCTTCCATATTCTGCTTGTCTCTAGGCCTCCTCCTAGTTCTTCTAGGCTAAGCCTTGAACAATGGACCATATGCTGGGGTTCTGACCTCTTTGAAGACCTTTTCCCCAGCTTCTCCTAGACTGGTTCTCCAGCTCTCTTAATAGAGAAGCCAATTCCATATCTTGCCTTAACCCTGATGTCTCTAGGCTCATCAAGAAGCTTTCTTTATATAGTCCCAACCCAGTAACCTGGTTCCTGGAATACACCTCCCATCAGTTCCCCAAGACAACATCCTCTATATTGCACTTATTTAAGGCCAAACCAGGCACTGGCCATGCTTGGCCAGTAACCTTCCTTAAAGTCTACAGGACAGATGTGTTATATCCAGGCTTGATAATTCTGAGATGTACAATGAACCAATGTCATGAAACAATACAAATGGCAGAAATCCACTGGGATTCACATGACCTAATATAGTAATATTTAGAGCAACTTTTTTACAATGTGCCCAAATTAGCATTTTTAGGGAAAAATTGCCTTCCCTATTATGAAGACTTTTCAGTGGAGTATTATCTTCTGTAGATTAGCTTTACACATATGTGCATTTAAGCCTATTAGAATAATAACTTTAAAGATATGAGCAAGGTAAACAATGGCCTTTGCAATTATTCTGTTAGCTTGGGTCACAGAGAGATTTAAGGATGACAAATGTAAATGTTTGAAAGTCAAGCTTTGAAAGACAGTAATTATGAATGAACTTCTGAAGCCTATACTGAACAAGTAATCTGAATGCTGTAGACAGCGTGCATTGTAGAAATGTCACCAGTATAATTAAGAACGTTGACTATCTTCTTTTGATACGAAAAGAAAAAAGATTCCATGAGGGTGAGACGAAATCTGTCTTTGTACCCCAGATTATCATACAGCATTGACTTGTAGATTTAGTATTGTCTTTCATGGAAATTATGACTGATTCCACTGAAAATTAGGGCAGTCTATTGACTTTACTGATGAGAAACATTCAAGTAAATTATCTCAGAAAAAAACAACACGGAAGCTTCAGGTAATACAACACTTTTCTTAGCAAAGACTTTAGGAGGCACTAATTAAGGCATAGGATAACGTCAAATGAATCCAAACAAAATAGACAAGAGGAAAATATACTTGTAAAATAAAGCCTAAATTCCACAGAGACAAGCAGACTTTGGTGATTAGTAGGTATTAAGTCATATATATTAATTTTTAAAGGGAGTCATATACTGTGTATTGTAAAAACCAAGTGCATCCAAGTAAATTTGATTTGAATGGTGTTGCGTCACAAGTTTTCTGCTCGTGTCTATTCCCGCTTATAAAAGATTGTTTAGGACACAGTCTGCATCTTGAACACTCCCTGCTTTCCTTCAAATTGGTCTGGTTATGGTGGGAAATGTCTTTCATAAAGGAGGATCATGTACCATTCTCTAAAGTTACTCATATTCTGGATGCAGCTGACCTCCTCTGCAAGTTTGTTCCACAGTTTAACACCTTAAAATGACTGCAGTTTCTTCTGCTGTTATATACTTTGGCCTGAACTTTGAGAGCTATGCTCTTCCCAAGAAATGCAGCAGTATTCTTCACTGGCAGCAGACTGAGATGCATATTACCACAATCATCCAAACCCTACAGTGGCTCTCAATTTGACTCTGTTGCCAGGTCAACACTCTGATCCTCTTGTGGCTGGCTCCTGACACGATGATGGCTTTGAAGATCACAATCAAACCTTGGAATAGGCACTGGAAGCAGAATGGGAGCTGAGGGAGGGATCAGAGGACAAGAATTGTGTTCACATATAACCTGCTGGTCAGTGTATGTTATATGTCTCCTCTAAACCTGAGAGTGACAGCTCTCCATTTGAGAAGTTAGGTCTTTTGCTCAAGCTGTAAAGACGAATGCTTTTAACTCTGGAGATTCCTAGCGTGGCCACAATTTGAGCTGTCACAAAAGTAAGGGCTTGTCTCCTCCCCCACAACAGAGAGAGGAGCATAAAGCCATAATCTGCTCCTAAATGTTTGTAGTTGACAAACAAGTCTTTAAAACAACAGTGATAAACTAGTGTTTGAAAACACCACCAACAGGCTACTGGATTATGCAGCATATTATAAAAATGAATTTGGTTGTTGTAGTGTATAGGGATACTACCCTATTCCTTGTAAACATATTGGTAGAATTTAATAAAAATCCATACACTAATTTCAGTAATTTTATCCATTTGCAGAGACCAACTCTCTAGTGTTTTAGCTCTCGTCCCAGGCACCTGTTTTCTTGGGCTGGTACAGCAACAAAAACAGCAAGCAAAATGGAAATACTGCCACCTTGTGTATAAACTGACATTAAATGCTGTCCAATCTAGTCTTCTGGTGAAGAGTTATGTACAATTTTCTGCCTCCTATAATACGTGGAAATAATTTTCTTAAATTTTTAACTTGCAGTGTTACAAAAACTTTCATGTATTTAAAATATATATTGTTTAAAACTCTTTAGGCCTTAAACTTCAAAATTGTGGTTGTAAATGGGGTAACTGCAATGCAGGATGTAACCATCTGGCACACTCCCTTTTGACAGGACAGATACTCAGTAACTTGTGTCACTCATGTTCCCAATGCTGCTGCCCTGCATTGTCATAAAAAGCAATGGATAGGTGTCTGAGTTTTTGTTTGTTTCTTTAAACTTGTGCCTATGTTTTTGTCTGAGATTAGGACTAATCTATGTTATAAAGTAGGGTCCCTATTCAGCCAGGTGCTTGAGCATGTGCCTAATTTTAAATATGTTAATTGTCCCACTGAAGTCAAAGGGGCTATGCACTTGCTTGGAGTTAAGTTCATGCTTAAGTGCCTTGCTGAATTAGGATGCTAAGTAGCCTACAGCATTGGGTTTGTAGGATCACACTTCACTGAGATAGACAATATCTGAAAAACAGATGTGGCAAAGTTGTTTATATAGACTGTTGATGTGAAGATTGCATGAGGTTGCATGAAATTAAGTCACACCCATGGATCTACTTAGGAAAAGAAACGTCTTGTTTAACTCACAGACAGTATTTGTGTGTGTCTGTGTGTGTATCTGAGCCTAATGTACTTGTTTTATGGTGACAATTTCCCAAAAAGGAACTTTGCAAAGAGTAAACAAAAGTATACAAATCTTTTCTTTATAGTGATATGTGATTCTGCTGTCAGGGCAACTTGTGATCCAGCTCTGAGAATATTAACTACTAGACTTATCTAGCAATCCCAGACACAGTAACCTCTGGCATGAGAGCTAAAAAATCTTAGAAGGACAGGTAAATTGATAGTGAAGATAGACACAGTGTTCCTGACTATCTTCTCCTTTACACCCACTTTTTTAGCAATATGACTCCACTGTTTTTTTTTCCTTTTTTGCTTTTAGCTTTAGATTTCAATAAGGCTACACTGGTACAAAGGTTTCAGAGTGGTAGCCGTGTTAGTCTGTACAAGTACTCCTCGTTCTTTTTACTGGTACAAAGCTGGTGTAACAGAGCAATTTAGTGGTCTAGGTATCTGCATTTATAAAGATATTTGGTATCTTTATATGGATGTGGGTAAGTAAATGATGGAGTCTGACTATTCCTTCCACAGTACATGTCAGAGCCATTCAATTATGTTTTACTGAAGTGTAACCCTCACCTGTGTGCCTGGGCACCTGATGTTGCTGACATTCAGGAAGATCCTGAGTAACCCAGTGATGATGATAGATAGGTGGGAATCCTCTATCCACCCCTCTGCTGCCGTCCCTTTACTTCTAAAGGAATTTAAAATTGGTGGTGCCTCCACCTGGCTGGCCCCTGTACACACTCAATGGTGTGCCTTGGGAACCTCCAGGAATAAACCTCTTCTAATAATAAATAATAATAATATAATCTGTGGCATGGGTGTAAATCGAAAATACTAATTACAAATAATATACATCCAATACACTTAAATTATAGTTAACACACCTTTACTTAAAAACTTTTAAAAAACAGGGTATAACAGACTAAGATTACATGTCATTAATAATTTAAATCCACAGGGGGCAGTTGAATAAAATCAATTAACAAATATAGTGTACAGTAATAAATGAAACGTATCTAACTGGTATTTACATGGCCACCATTTACCCCACCCCAGAGTGTACACTACTCTGGTGTTCAGAGTCTTAGACACTTGCTTGCGTGCCCGCGCTTGAAGATCTGCAGCTGGAGACAGTGCTCTGTTAGTTCTGCGTATCAGTCCAGCCCAGGTAACAAGCTGCACAACCCGCCTGGAGATTGGCGTTTGTCCCACCAAATCTCAGCAGCTCTGGGTCCTGATTTGGTGGGAAGATCCCTCTGCCTCTCCTCAGACTCAGTCTCTCTGCTGTGCCCCTTCCCTTGCAAGTATTTTCCCAAACAACAGTGGGGGTTACTCACAGTTCCTTCACTGCAGGCCCACCTCAGTCAGCTCTAGGCACAGCAACAGTCTCTGTCCTGGCTCCAGGGAAGCCACCAATAGTCTCTGAGGCTCCCTGCTTGATTAAAGCCCCTGCAGGCTCTCAGCAGCAGCTTCTGGCTTCCTAGCAGCAGCTCCTGGTATGGACAGAGCTCCACAGCAGCGATCTCACTCCTTTCCCAAAAATGGAGTTCACTGCCCGCTCCTTTGGGGCACTCCCAGGCAGATACATGGGCCGGGGTCAATTTCACCCACAATGCCAAACTCCTGGGGTACACACTGTGGGTCCAATTCAGCAGTCACTCTCACCAGTACAGACACAGTCTGACTGTTAGGGTCACCACGGTGACCATAAATTGTGGTCTTCCCAAAGATTTTTATAGTTGCCTGATAGATAGTAGCATCCTCAGTGTGCATGGGCACTTTATCCAGTATAAGTGCTCGGCTGAGTGGCATCCTATCTCTTTACACCAGGACATTAACTTGTCATGATCCATGATGCAGCAGAGAAAAAGTTTACTAAAACAAACAAAGTTCTTTAAAATCCAGTAGGGCTTAGGAAAATAGTCAGAACTTCAATAACATAAAGAAATAGATGAAATGATTTCTTGCAGCAGAACTGGAGGTGGTAGAGGGATCCCAGAGGTGCCTCCAAAATGTCACTTGTAACGCCAACAGACCCGAATCGTCGATGAGCTGAAATGAACTTGGGACCTCTGGAACTAAATGCATGAGCCTCTACTGCATGAGCTAAAAGCCATATAACTGTTAGCTAAGGCTGTAGAGGAGACTCCATCTCCCTCTCTCTAAGTGGTCTTGGTGCCACTAGATGGGACAGAACACCACACCCAGGAAGTGTGTGGGTTACAGACGTATATATCCAAAGCATATCAAGAAGTCTTTGAGAGGGAGTAATAACCCCCCCCCCCACTCTTCTCCCCACCATTCTTAAATTAGACACAGTCCTGCAACTTTCTGTGACAAGGAACTATTTTCACTTTCAGAACTGACTTTGGTTATATTCTGATCTCAATACTCCAGAGTAACTCCAGTGACATGAATGAAGTATTCTATATTTACACTGGTTTAACTAAGATCAGCATATGGTCCACTCTCGGTAAGTAAACTGAAATGTCTGACCTCATTGTGTTTGTTTCTCTTAGTAGGTATTTAGAAAAACAGAACACGTGGAAGACAAGAGACGCAATATTTCATGATCCTTATTTGGAAAAATGAGTGGGAGAAGAGCTACTTTTTAAGAGTAGTTTTTGTTCTAATGTAAATGGTGTGTGCTGGCAGGTGCAGCCTGGTTCTCAGAAGCTAACACATGCAATGATTCAAACTCTCCCACGGGGGCACCCTTATTCATGCCAGAATTTTACATTTACAACTTTATGTAAAGTCACCTTTCCCCACACACTGAGAACTACTATGCCATAGATTTTCCTATTAAATGAAGCCAACACCCAAAAGGGCAAGTGACCAAATATAGTACCCTGTTGGTGGCAAACTACTGTCATAAGCCTGTGAGAATGGAGCGAGAAGATGATGTATAATACTTTGCACTTGCATATGGCAGTTTTCACTGAAAATCTCAAAGCACTTTACAAAAATATTGATAAGCATTATCCTTTCTATTTTACAGATGGGGGGAGAGGAAGCAGAGACAGGAAAAGGAGCTAACCCAACCCCCATTGAAGTCAACAGAAAAACTCCAAATAGACTATGAGAAAGGTTCCAAGTGACTTGCCCAAAGTAACAAAGCAAGTTAGCTACAGTATGAAGCATCAGAACCAGGTCTCCTGGCACACAGTGCTGTGCCTCATCAGCTATGTCATAACTACCCTGCACAGAAAGGAGTATTTTCCTTCATCCCACCCTTTCAAGGTTCTGCATTGTGCTAGTGTCTGGGGGCCGTACAGACCGGATGTAATTCCATCAACCTTAATGGCATTGCATCAGGTTTTGATTTTTCCCTGGGTGTCAATATCCAGTAGAAGTGTACAGTATTTCAAGTTCTTTTTTGTAGTTAGAATGTGAAAATTTATGCTCTATTAGTCTGCTCTTTGGTGAAGTCTGGCTGAAAATGGTATGAATACCATTCTCCTTCACCTCCACCCCACTTTTTTCCCTGATTTAAGATTAAAACTAAATTACCTTTATGAAAGACTATTTTCTACTGTTTTCCTATCACAAAAACTCTTTTTAAAGTTCTCAAACTTGTTTTCACTTTGTATTTATATTTTGTTTTCTCTCCTTTCTATTCATTCATCTGCTTTGTTGCAATATTATTTACACTTTTCCTTTCACCGAAAGCATAACATGAAGGGGCAACTTTGCAGCCTATACCAGCACTGTTGTATATAAAACATTGTCACAAAACAGCCACAAAGTACTCACCTCACCATCTCTCTCCTTGATTCTAGAGTCAGCAACCTTGACCTCAGTTTGACCTTGTACTTTTTCCTACTTCTCAATTCATCCAGCTCTATACATCTACCAACTGTCACTTCCAAAACATTACCCACATAGGACTTCTTTGCCTCAATTCTTATTCATATCCCATGCCATCTCTCACCTTGGCAATTGTAATTCTCTTCTTTATAGCACTTCAAGTCAAATGACTAATCCATTCACTAGACACAGAATCAGAAACACAAACTCCTATTATCAGTCAGGGTTGGTAATATTCTTTGCACATTTCACATTTCCATACTCATCTCCAGTCTCATAAAATGGGATCCAGATTTTCATCATGGAAGAAAAGTATTTGTGAATGTTATATATGCAGCACATTTTATATGTTGGACTTGCATATCTATCTATATATACCCATATATGAACAAGTATGACATTGGCACTGTAACAAGAGCATCTTACCTATCTTTGCTTCTGGCCATATGTCTGCCTCAATTTACCCACACTGATCAACTCAGTCTCCCCATGTGGTCCTCTAGCTGCTAGCACTTTTGGACCTCTGATATGACTTAGATTTCCAGCTGAGGCCACCCTTTCCAGAATTAACAAATAAGAGACAAACACAACAAAACAAACATACAGCAACCTTACGCTGGGTCTTCAGTCCAACTCCAGGCTCAAGTCCTGCTCCTCATTGCCTTCCTAGAAGCCTTGTAGGGGAACATAGGCCCTCCCTCTACTTTGGGTGCCAGCCCAGGGACCCTATAATAAGCAGAAAATGTCAATCTCCTTAGAATCCTTGCTTCACTTTCCTGGACACTTCCTACAAAAGCTTGCCTGTAGTCCTTTCCCACAGCCCTTCCTGGAGTCTCTGTGCCTAGGTTTCATCCCTGGTCCCACTGAAGGTAGCCTCTAAGCACTTTCTGCTACCCACATACCTTTACTGTAGGTAAGCCTTTGTAGTCCCTGCAGTCAGGCACTCAGTCTCCCAACTGAACTGAAGAGGGTCCCTTTAATCTGCCTCAAAGCCCGTCACCTGGAGAGGCAGCTAATAAGGCACAAGCTACCCTTGAGTCTGGCTGTCTTGTCTTTCTTTGTGCAGGGTTTGAACCCGTGACAAATGTGACATTTGTCACTCATATGCTCTTCCCCCAGACACTTAAGGCAGCGGTGGTGTGAGTCATTCACTGCCAAAAGACCAGTTACTTGAGTGACAGGACTTGAAGCCAGGAGAATGGAGCATGAGTCCAGTACAGGAACCCAAATGGGAACCGGTGAAACCAAGTTACTAACTACTAACCTGAACTTAATCTTATATCTAAAACTATGTACAAAAGCTCTAAACTAGCCTAAAACTAACACAACAGGTATTATGTACGTTAAAGAGTATAGGACTTGCAAATGCAAGGATAGTAGTTCCAACAACTGTCATGGGTGGTAGGAAGGACTGAGTGCGGGTTCAGGGTAGGGCTCTTCCCTTTATACTTGTGCTCTGTGGCCCGAGGCACTTGTGTCACCCTGACAGGTACTGCTGAGGGAAAAATCTCTAACAGCTGTGTACGAGGCACACACACACACCTACAGTGGAATGGACATGTGCAATCACCTGGAAAAGAACCGGTAGTCATGCCAGGAGTCAGAGCCAGAACCAGAATCTAATAGCCACACCAAGGATCAGAACTGGAGTCAAGAACCAGGGTCAGGACAAGGAAGCCAGAGCCAGGAGCAAGTTGAGTTAGAATAATAGAATCATAGAAGATTAGGGTTGGAAGAGACCTCAGGAGGTCATCTAGTCTAATCCCCTGCTCAAAGCAGGACCAACCCCAACTAAATCATCCCAGCCAGGGCTTTGTCAAGCCGGGACTTAAAAACCTCTAAGGATGGAGATTCCACCACCGCCCTACGTAACCCATTACAGTGCTTCATCACCCTCCTAGTGAAATGGTGTTTCCTAATATCCAACCTAGACCTCTCCCACTGCAACCTGAGACCATTGCTTCTTGTTCTGTCATCTGCCACCATTGAGAACAGCTGAGCTCCATCCTCTTTGGAACCCCCTTTCAGGTAGTTGAAGGCTGCTATCAGAACTCCTGTCATTCTTCTCTTCTGCAGACTAAATAAGCCCAGTCCCCTCAGCCTCTCCTCATAAGTCATGTGCCCCAGGCCCCTGATCATTTTTGTTGCCCTCCGCTGGACTCTCTCCAATTTGTCCACATCCCTTCTATAGTGGGGGGGACCAAAACTGGACGCAGTACTTCAGGTGTGGCCCCACTAGTGCCGAATACAGTGAGCAAGAATTGAGCAGGAGCAAGGTTGGGGAACAAGGCAGGAACAGGACAAGGAGCAACAAGCACAGGGAGACTCACGGCTGCCGGTGAGAATACACCGCGAAGCCAGAGTGCTGCTGTTGCTGGGCTAAAACCCAGCCAGCTTCCCCTTCTGACCAGTCAGGTTGTGTGGGCAATACTGCTGATGCAAACCAGCTGTGCTTGTGGGGTTGCCAGGAGACAACCTCTACTGCAGGCCCTGATACCTGACATCACCACCCTCCCTGTAAAAAGTGTAGAAGCAAACTGTTAAAAGAGTAAAGTAGTTCCCCAGTGGTATAGAATTTCTTGTCGGGTAAGATCACCCCATCCAATTCAATCAACCAACTCAACTTTAACTTTGCTGCAGTTATTACTCTGGGTATCTATTAAACCCCATGCCAATAATTGCCTTATAATGATAGTGGTGGTTTTGACCAGGAAGAAAAAGCTCCAGCAAATTAAGGCAACTTTACTCCTTAGTGAGAGCATCCACCTGGTGTTTAATACACTTTAACTTATATGCATTGACTTTGCAGCTTTGTTGATTCCCCATGTAGACATGATCTAAGCTGCCTAGATCCTTTTCAGAATCATTACTGTCCAGGATACTGCCCCCCTACTCCGTAGATATGTCCTGCATTCCCTGTTCCTAGATGTATTCATTAGCATTTGGCTCTATTAAAACACATTGTGTTTGATTGAGCCCAACTTACCAAGCCATCCAGATGACTTTCTATGATTGCCTTCTTCTCATCTTTATTTGCTACTCTGCCAATCTTTTGCCATCCACAAATTTCACTTATGAAAATATTGAGTAGTGTTGGGCCTAGTACTAATCCCTGTGGAATCCCACTAAAAATAGCCCTGTTCAGTGATGACTCCCCATTGCTGATTACCTTTTGAGATCTATTAGTTAGCCAGTTCTTCATCCATTCCAAGTGTACTTTACTGATATTGCATGCTGCTAATTCTTTAATCAGAATTGTAGTACTAAGTCAAATACCCTACAAAAGTTTAACTGTATTACATCTACACAGTGACCTTGATAGATCACACTTGTAATCTCATCAAAAAATTAAGTCAGGTTGGTTTGACAAGATCTATTTCCCACAAAATCTAGAGATATAGTCATATACTTGGCATTGCACATAGAGCTCAAAGCACTTAACATAGGAGGATAAGTATCATTATCCAACTGTATTAATTGAACAATTGAAATGCAAGGAAGTTGAATGACTTACCCTAGGTCACCCAGTGAGTCACTGATAGAGTCAGATATACATCTCCAAACTCCTGATTCCAAATAGAGTGCCCCATTTACTTTGCTAATACTAGTTATTAATGTGCAAACCCTTTGTGTTTGTGTGTGTGTGTAGTTCACATGCTTGCACAGATACATAGTAGGAAGCATTATGTGGAAAAAGACTTGAGAAAAAATACAAGCCTTATCTATATAAATCTATATATTTTTGCTTGTCAGCTACCTTACTTTCTACATTTACAAGTAGGATGCAAGTCAGGTGCATTCCTCTTGTTACAGTCCTGAGAAACTGAACTCATCCCATTGGGAATTCAGGTGAGTTAAGCAGTTTGTTAAAGTTTTTGCAGAAGCTGACAAGGGAATCCCTGAGGCAATAATGCATCAGTGCCAAAGTGTAGCACATTTTACATCAAAACCAGGGGTGCTTACTCCTCAGATATTTCAAAAGAAGATTCTTAATAAGTTTTAGTGGACACCTGAGAGAATCTATAAGGCACATTTGACCTGAACAACAGTTTCAGGGCATGTCACTTGAAAAAAACAACCTGATAATCTGTCTCACATAACATTCTCTTGTCTGGACTCCTAAAGTTAAAAATTTTTGGATCAGCATCTGGAAAAGAATTTCCTCTTCTCTCAGAGTAGCAGTTTTGGCCTTTCTCCTCATTTGCTTTGAAGTTGGTCTCTGCTACACTAACTGTGGCTAACAGGGTTATATTAAGAAAGTGGAAAAGTACAGCTTAGCAGAACAGTTGGTTCAGTTCCCAAAGCAGTGGGAAAAAGCAGGAAAATATTTAACAAAATTTGGAAGTATTTTGACAAACGTATTGAAAATAATATGTAGATTGGCACCCCCTGCGTACTCTCCATTTAATACATAAAAACCACTGACCTCTAAAATGTTGTCATATAAGCTTATGGCTCTTTCCTGCCTGTGCTTATAAGGCTAAACCCTAAGTCCAGTACCTTGCTTTTCTCTATGACTTTTTTGTGTGTATTTTGTTATTCTCCCCAAAACAGACAAACAAACAAACCAAACATCACCAGCACTATCACCCAGAAACGGTTCTCTCAACATAAGGCCGATCCTGGAAGAGATACCAGGAATGTTCTTTTCTGGGAGCAAACACCTCATAATAGAAAATCCAAAAATATCCCAAACTTTTCGTTCCTTTCATAAAATATTTTTACTACCCACTTCTCAGCAATTATTTTATTATATAGACACAGGGCCTGGTTCCCCATTGCATTACACCTGTGTAATTCCTTTGAATTGGAGTTACAACAGTATAAGCTGGAGTAAGAGAGCGGAGAATCTGGCCTGTAAACTGAACAGCTGCCTTAGATAGCTTATGCCTTGGGCCCCATCCTTTGAGAGTCACTATGCTTCTTCTGACAGCATGACCCACAAAGGCTTATGACCTTATGATGGCCTCTTGGAAACCCAGCAATGCTCACTGTGGGCAAGCCCCTCTCCATGTCTGGGCAGACAGTGCTATTTTTAAGGGCATTTATTTTACTTTTATTTATGATAGGCACCAATCCTAGGCTCTGGTGCTTGGACATTACACTATGTATATTAGTATTTTAAAATATATATAAAAATCCACTTGGACCTAGAGTTAAAGAAGAAAGTTATGAGTCCTTTAAAGGTTACCGACTCATCCTCTCTCAACCCAATGCCTCAGTAAAAGCTGGGAAGAACAGGCAGGTTTGTGCAGCACATTTTGAAATCGAGAGACTAAGGCTGTATCATATCAAAGGGGGAGTAAGTTCTTAAGCTGAGAGCCTTCCTAAGAAAATGTCCTGCTTCCAATACCTAGACAAAAATATATAAGATCTGAAGAACCAGCAGCTCAGACTTGCCAACTGGGTCTCAATTACCAGGGTATAATAAAAAGGAAAGGGACAGGGACAGGACATATTCAGAGATGAGGCATAAAGTGGTGGATTGCTTGTTTGTTATTTTGCATATTCCTCCTCAGTTCTTTTCAAAACCAAATTTAATTTTCAAAATCCAAGATCCAGGCTAAGGGGAATCTGGATTTCTAGTTCTGTGGTCAGTCCTGCCACTGAACTGCTGTGGGACTTGGATGTGGAAGCTAACTCACTGCACCCTAGTTTGATTATCCAACAAAAAAGGGTGTACAAAAACTTTCCTAACTTGCAAGGAAATTGTGAGGTTTCATTAATGTGCGTACAGCGCTTGGAGACCATTAAATGAAAGATATTATTGAATGATAAAGCAAAGCATAACTACACATGTTTAAGATACATGTCATAAAACAATCTTTTTCTTGTGAACTACAGATAGTGAACGGATAACACAGATAACCATGTGTTAAACTTCTGAATTGGTTTCACACCAGGACTTTTATTTTAAATAGGCTTCACTTACATTTGAAATATGGAAAAAATGTTTTTTAAATGAAAAGAGTACAGGATAAAATTGACAGGTAAATGCTATTGGAACTCATTGTCTTTATTTTCACTATTTAAACCAATTTTTAAAAGTTATATTTCCTAGGAGTCAAGTTAGGTAGTGAAAGAAGACTTTCTTAGAACAACAGATCCATGAAATGAGAGGGTTTTACTTTTGCTTTGTGTAGGGTTTGCACATATTTATTAGTTGTAGGATATAAACAACAACAGATGAGGTAAGTGTTAGCTTCCTCAGAATCCAGAAAACTGCAATGAATTCTGCTAGCACAAATTTATTACTGTTACAGAAAATATTAAACTACACCTGAAAACACTCTTCCCTTTGCTGCAGAAGCTGATACTGTCACCACAGAATACCATGGCTTCTGGTCTTAATAAAACAAGCAATATAAGGTGGGTGAGGTAATATATTTTATTGGACCAACTTCTGTTGGTGCAAGAGACAAGCTTTGAGGCTTACCTAGAGCTCTTCTTCAGGTTTGGGAAACATACGCAGAGTGTCACAGCTAAATACAAGGTGGAACAGATTGTTTAGCATAAGTAGTTAACACATATTGTACAAGACCATTCAAGATGAAGAGCACCTTTCCCAGACCTAAGGGAGAGCTTTGTGTAAAAACTTGTCTCTTTCCCAACAGAAGTTGGTCCAACAAAAGATATCACCTCATCTACCTTGTCTCTCTAATATCCTGGAACCAACATGTCTACAACATGGCATAAAACAAGAAATAGTCATTTGAAGATATTTCCCTTATGAATTCTCTAACCCCTCCCTCCAAAACCTGAAAATCTTTATGAATTGAGGCTTGTGGGCTTTTGAGTCAATATGTCTTGGAGTTTAAGGTTTCAGCCAAAAAAGTTTTGTAAACAAATAGATTTCAACTTTGGGATTATGCTTCCATTAAGGTTTCTATTTCCTATTCATTCATCCATCATGTCACAATTATCTAATTCTGAGGAATGAAATTCATGTCTCCTGTTTTAATCTGCCATGTGATAGAAGCAGAAGAAAAAAAAATACTGTATTATGTAATCCTCTGTAAAAATGCATCACTTCAGTTATACTTATTTTCTCCCTTTAGTCCCCCATTTTAAATTTTACATGTAAAAAAAACAAGCAAACACAAAACAGAACAGTGTTAATGTAACTGGGAAAAGCCCCAGAGTAGCAGGAACCTTTTCAAAACAGTTAGTGTTTTATACTATCTATAAGGTACCTATAAAGTACTGGATGACCCAGGAGATCTCTAATGGGCATTGGCTGAGAAATTAGAAGAGGATTTCAATCTGTAGTTAACTGGTTCACATTCAGTTCAGATCAGTCATGACTGAATGTTGTTGCCATTTGATAGATGTTCCGAGGTCTATGTGGATAAGTTGATGGCTTCATTTCAGTGAATAAGTGTCTACATAACAGAAGTCACCATCATAAATGTTTCTTTTGAAGACAAATTCAGCAGGGAGACCAAGGACTATGTGGACAATAGAGACTACACTCTTACTGAGGTCGTGGTACAGGTACACTGATGAGAAAACAGCCCGTACTGCACCTTTTCTATGATACAATGCAGAAAATCATGGTTGTCAGTCCAGAACTTTTCACGAGCAATAAAGTAACAAAGTAAAACAGAAGAATATGACAGAACTGCAGCAACGAAGGGCTGACATTAAAAATGGGATAAAGGCAAAAAAATAAAATAATTATTTGTTTCAACACACACAACGGGGGAATAGATGCCTACATTTTAGAGATCATATGCAGCCAGCAGAAATCAGTTGTTGTTGCATTGCCTATTACTTCTCTGAAATCAATAACAGGGAGACAGAACTACTGGATATTGTTTGCCTATACACAATGCTTAAGTCAAAAGACAGCATTAAGCTTTGTAATAACTGTACACTATTGGCCTGATCCAGGTCCCCCCACTACCCCTTAAAAAAAGCAACAGAATTTCCCCCCATTGACTTCAATGAGAGTTGGGTCAGCACAATATGCTTATCAGAGTACGTCAGGGAAGGATCCAAACATACCATGACATACTTATACGTTGTAGCTCTTTTAACAGTTAGCCTCCACTCAAAACCCCCCCAGCCAGCCAGACAAAAAAACATTTTAATTGAATTGTGGAAGAAGTGACAAACCACAAAATGTATGCACTTCTTAGAATAAATCTGATATTAAGCCTTTTAGAAAGCTGAAGCCAGTGCAGATCCAGACTGTGCTGATAAATCAGACTTCAATGCGTAGTCAAATGTAATTGTGAAGTGCTTATAGATACTAAGCAATACATACATGACAACACTGAACCAGTGACTGGGGAAGTTGAAAGAGTACATGAATTAGAGATGGGCCATTGGTCACTAATGAAACCCCAGGAGAGATGACAGAATGAGAATGTAATTCAGAAATACTGGACCAAAGCTAAATTTTCATAAGATTGGCATCCAGTAAAGCCACTTGATTCTATCAAAAGTGTTCTCTGTCCAGACTTCCGTATTCCAAGGAGAAGTGGGTTGAATTCATTACTCCACCACTAACCTGCAGTAATAGCCTTGGTCCTGCTTCTGTAGAGAAGAGTTGGCATCTTGGGCTTTCCCTTCTACTTAGTAGCACTGTACTGGGTTTATGCATGGAGCAAATCCTTTTAATTGAGACTTTGCTCTGTGTTCCAGGATTTAGCCAAAAGGGGTTATTTCTCATATTGCATCATTTTCTCATGAAACCATTACTAAAATTTCTTGAGAGCCATTAGGAGTGCTACTGATGCTAGTTCCTCCTCAATTTCATTGATTAGTAGTGATGCAATTAATTTTAGAGAAGGGAAAGACATGATTGAATAGATTTAGGCATTCGGAGAATGTAGAAATAATTAAAAGGACAAAACACATCAAAAGGAATGAAACTAGACTGGAAAGGTAATGATTGAAGAGGAAATGGTATCAATATCCTTTTTTGTGTGCTGAGAATGTTCTCAGTGCATGCATTCTTCTCTATTCTCTTTTCTTTCTGGATGACAGCTGCTAGAAACGAGTAAATTCTTGTCACAGAAAGGATGATCAGTTAATCCAGATAGGGGAAAAGATGAAAGAATAGATGGTGAGATATTTTAGTACTCAGCTCATATCCCTCCATCATTCTTAGTAATAATTGGTCATACCAGCTAAGACACTTGCAGGGCATTGTTTGGAGAATTATAGGCTTTATTATTAACATTTTTTTCATTTTTAGTTTTTAGAGCACAGAGGTAGCATTGAAAGGTTGCTTAACTCCGCTGACAAATTAGGGAAGACTGAAATCCTCTAGCATGGAGAGCCCGATTTGTTCCACTGAAGTCAATAGGAAATTTCGCTCAACACCTTGGAAACGTCCATATTACTCAGCTCAGGAATGCATTAGTAAATCTAAAAAGCCTGTTGATAAATGGCCTCATCTTCTCTGAATCCCACTGTCCAGCATGTATGTCCAACTTGGAGAGATTCAGGTCCAGTTAAAGTAAATTTAGCCACATTCCGTGTCATGTACTTCCTTACTTTAATTACCTTGAGAATCTAATCATGCTGTGTATTTCCCCATGAACAGTTAGCTTGGTCATCTAGTTTTCCCTCAACATTTTCTATTTTCTGCTTCAGTAAAGCAGTTTCAGACTTGTCGTTATTTTCCATTGTTATCATCTGTATTACATTTTCAAGTGTTTCTAATCTAGATTTTACAGCACACAGATCCTTGGATAAGGTTTATATGTCTTCTGAGATTTTGTCCAATTTACCTGACAGGAAATCTTTAAGTACTGAGATTTCCTGAGAGTGAGCTGGTTGCTGTGCTGCTAAATCTGACCTGGGGCTCTTGTTAGGCGAGTGTGTCTCAAACCTTTAATTACCCTCTGATTTCCCAGTTATTGATTTTGGTCAGGCACAAATTAATGTTGCGGGTCAGCACTTCCAGACATTTGCCAAACTTGGCAATTTCAGGAGGACTCGAGAGTGCATGTGAGTGATCCAAGCAGTCATTTTTGTTTGTGTTCCATGTGACCCTTCAATATAAAAATACTTTAAAAATAATAGAAAGCAAACAACAAGAGTGAAGAAAAGTTTATCTTACATCCATCCTGTAGTCTTGCCATGAAGAGAAGGCCTTAATGTACAAAAACTAATGGATACTTACCGTATAGGTGATATTTACTCTTTCATGTCTTTCAAATCAGAAATATAAATGATTTTTTTTTCATGAAAGGATCAATATTATTCAACTTGCAAATTCTAAAACATGCCTGTTGCAACCTTGAGGTGAACAGACTGGTTAAAACTGGCAGAAAGTCAACTGAGAGGAAGATGCCCCCAAAGCTACCACAAAAGATGTGTATCCTTCCTACCCCTAAATACAAGATGCTACTTCAGGCAAAATTATGGATGAACACATATGATAATGGCCACAAGCCACACATACAGATAATTTGGGCACTCAGTGTTGTGCAGGCACAAATAAAAGCTTGATGATTGAAGCTCGATGGCAGATATGACCCTACAGGTCATCATTATGCATTAAAGGACAAAAGCATATGTACGTCTTGAGAGCCTAAAAGTTACTCAGCCTTTGGCCTGATGCCTCACAGCTTACACTGGGCTTGCACCAATGATCCATTAATACATGTCATGTCACAGATCATTACCCAAACAGCAAATGCAGACAATTTAATAGTTCGCATGCATGTCTAAAATCCATTATTAGCTTTAACATGAAGATGAAATTGAAGTAAGTGAAGACAAAAGAGCATGTTCCATTGAGACACTAAAGAGGAGTCAGTGATACATGAATCAATACATTGTAATAAGAAAACACTCATGTCCTATTAGATAAACCAAGCTTGCGGGGTGGGCGGGGGGAGATGAATTATTGGTGGAGTGGTACCATCTACAGATTTCACATGTTGCCATTAAAACATAAAGTAGTCATTTTCCCTTTATCTGACAGTTACTTATTTCCAAGCATATGCTATTCTACCTTTCTAAATAATATCTTTTGGTCACATGCCACAAGCCTGGCCGCTCTAAACGTGTGGAATAAATTACATATTGGAAGACAGTTCAGGCCTTAACAGCAATTTGATCATCACAAGCATCTGTAGATCTAATTATTTATAAGCAAAAATGCCTGAGTTGCATATTAAACCACAAATATCTTGTTTAGAGTTGAATTAAAGATCTGATCATAGAATCATAGAATAACAGAGTTGGAAGGGACCTCTGGAGGCCATCTAGTCCAATCACTTGCCCAGAGCAGGACCAATCCCAACTATATCATCCCAGCCAGGGCTTTGTCAAGCCTGACCTTAAAAACTTCTAAGGAAGGGGATCCCACCACCTCCCTAGGTAATGCATTCCAGTGTTTCACCACCCTCCTAGTGAAAAAGTTTTTCCTAATATCCAACCTAAACCTCCCCCACTGCAACTTGAGACCATTACTCCTTGTCCTGTCATCTGCTATCACTGAGAATAGTCTAGATCCATCCTCTTTGGATCCACCTTTCAGGTAGTTAAAAGCAGCTATCAAATCCCCCCTCATTCTTCTCTTCCATAGACTAAACAATCCCAGTTCCCTCAGCCTCTCCTCATAACTCATGTGTTCCAGTCCCCTAATCATTTTTGCTGCCCTTCCCTGGACTCGCTCCAATTTTTCCACATCCTTCTTGTAGTGTAGGGCCCAAAACTGGACACAGTACTCCAGATGAGGCCTCACCAATGTCGAATAGAGGGGGATGATCAAGTCCCATGATCTGCTGGCAATGTCCCTACTTACACAGCCCAAAACGCCATTGGCCTTCTTGGCAACAAGGGCACACTGTTGACTCATATCCAGCTTCTCGTCCACTGTCACTCCTAGGTCCTTCTTTGCAGAACTGCTGCCTAGACATTCGGTCCCTAGTCTGTAGCGGTGCATTGGATTCTTCCGTCCTAAGTGCAGGATTCTGCACTTGTCCTTGTTTAACCTCATCAGATTTCTTTTGGCCCAATCCTCCAATTTGTCTAGGTCCCTCTGTATCCTATCCCTACCCTCCAGCGTATCTACCACTCCTCCCAGTTTAGTGTCATCCACAAACTTGCTGAGGGTGCAATCCACACCATCCTCCAGATCATTAATGAAGATATTGATATCTTCTGATATACAGAATGGCATTCAAATGTACTAAAGTTGAAACTGTTGATGGCTGGTAGATATTGCACAAATTAAACCACTGCATTTCAAATGCAAAACCATTGCACTGTCCATTTTAAAATTTGTATTTCAAAAATAAAATATAAAAATAAAAACTTCTGGCAAACTGACCCCACAGACTGGCTCTGATCAATAAAACACTTTAGACACATGTTTAATTTGAAGTATGCAATCAGTTCCACGGAGTTCAAGTATATTTGTATAGTAGGTTTGCTATTTAGTGAAATCATCTGAAGAAAATCACTTTAAAATTCTCAAGAAAATAGATAATTAGGAATCTAATTTGTCAGTTTTTACTGAAAAAGATCATATTCCTGTCATTCCTTTTGTGAACTCATATCTGATAGAGCAGGTCAGCATTTTTTGACTGACATTTTTTTCTGCTAAAAATGGGGTTTCAAAGAAAAATGAGATTATGAACAGGAAAATGTCATTTTTGACAAAGCTTTTCAAAATCTTGAGGGGGAATTTCTGAACAAATAAAACAAATGAAATGAAGATTTTAATTAAAGCAAAATGAAAAATTTTCATTTTGAAAACAAAAAAAAAATTAACATTTTGTTTTCTCTCTCCTGCCCATTCACCCTTTTTCCGTTTTCATCACAGAATGCCAGAGAATGAATAATGTCTAGTTCCTCACCTTTTTCTTCCTCTCCCCTTTCCTTTTTCCACTCTAACTTTTTAAAACTTCCTCAATTTGGAAAAGGTAGAATGGCAAAAGAAAAAAAGAGAAAAGAAAAAAAAAAGAGAGAGAAAGCCCATTGGACATTATTAATTTTTTTGCAGAGTGGTAAAAAAAAAAAAAGAAAAAAAAAGGGGGGGGGATTTATACTTCAAGGTTTCAAAAGTTTGAAAAAATTGGAACATTTTTAGGTTCTCAGTTTCAATCCTTCACAATGGAAACCATGTTGAAAATTTCATTTATTATGTAATTATTTTTCCATTTTTCTTTCAGCTCTATTATCCAACAGGAGGAGCTATGTGCAGTTTTTGTGATAAAACCCCAAATCACATGAAACTCTCCTGGTTTAGAGTTTAGCTAAAAACTGAAAGCTCAGACGAGGGTTGTCAAATGACTGGCTAAGGTTCAAGTAAAGCCAAGCATAGTTTTGAATGTGAATCATAGAATCATAGACTATCATGTTGGAAGGGACCTCTGGAGGCCATCTAGTCCAACCCCCTGCCCAGAGCAGGACCAATCCCAACTGAATCTAGCTGCTGTATGGTTTTGCAGCAGACATGGAAAATTTGTGATTTTATATGTTTTGGAAACAAAAATGTGAAACTCAGTTATTTCTTACTCAGTTCCACATTGACATTTTTAGGCCTCAATCCTGCAAACACTTAAACATATGCTTAACTTTACTACTGTCAGCATGACATCACTGATTTTAATGGGAGCTATAGCCAGTAGTAAAGTGCTTAAGCATTCCATAACTGGGCCTTGAAGTGTTGGAACCCCAAACTCAGAACAGAGCTGAATGATCAAAAGAGAAGAAAGTGCTTGTAGGACCCCTGCAAAGCAAAATAGTCTAGCACAGTTCTACAGACTGAGATGGCAATGCATGTTTACAGCTTAAATTCCTTAGCAGGACCACTATGAATATGGCACCTTCATAGAACCTGCTCTAATTTAGGACTCAGAAGAACTGGTCAGGTTCTCTTTTGATTTTGATACATATTTACAATCTTTAATACAACTTAATGGCTTTTTTGTCTTGGAATAAATAGAATATCTGGTTAATCATCAATAATAATTTACATCATTCCCTGCATATATAGAGTGACAAAATTTGGTGCATCTGCATGGGCTTGTAAGTGTGTAAGTGTCACTGCATATTTGTCCAGGTGTTTTATATCATTTATAGGTAAACAAACGTGTATGCTGGGGAAAGCAGTGCTCTAACCAGGGACTAGCATTTTGGTGAGGCTCCACTGTTGTACAAATTATAGCTGTGAGGAGACAGTCACTTTTTTCTTCACTTAATATATTCTTGAATTACACCAGCCAGAAAGCCAGTGAGGCTCACTTTTCAATAGACATTGCTCCTTTAGTACCACTGATATTAATGTTCATACTAATGTAAACATTTGCAGAAAATAATTTCTGCAACCGTTCTTCTTGGAAGTTTCTCTCTCTCTGCTTCATACAGATAGGGACAACTCTTTAAGCATGCTGCATATTTGTCTACTTAGCTGGGCTGAGACTCCTCAAACATGTCAGAAAGGGAACTTATTAGAAGATGAGATCTCTGGACAGTCTATTTAATGTAAATAGATCAACTAAAACAAACAGCTATGTGAATCCAGACCATACATGATCTGATACGACCTATCAGAATATTTATGTTATGAGGACATCTAACTCAAAACAGTTATATTTTAAATGTATCACGGCTGAATTACGCTTTGCACAGATTTTTTAGAAGTTATTCTAATTGCAAATGATTTTTGGTTCCCTTAGAATGTCAAACTAACAAAGGTCATGACTGGAAACAAATGACAGGGTAACATTTAAAGCAAGTGGTTTTTAGGTACTGTGAAAAAATGAATAGGCATAACCTCTGACCCCCAATGTTTTGTACCTGAAAGCATTTCTATTTCTAGACAAATTCACAACATAGTCATAAAAGAGGGGAAGTTCATATACAGTAGATGAACAGGTGGTGTATAATTTATGAAGTATGGTATATTATAGACTTAACTGATCAATATATTTAACTTTGAGAGAATGATTTTTATGAGATTTGGGCTGTTAAATCTTTAACGATCAATAGGGGGCAACACATGGTTTAAAACTGAAGTCTTTTTAAATTCCTCAGTGCAAAATTAATAGCTGCATACTGGTAGAATTTCCACTGCAAAGTACCATTTCCATTTGCACTCAGTCTAGCATCACTTGTTCAGTTTGTTCCAATAGGATCTCTAAACAAAGAATAGTTTCTTACTCATCTGGAAATTAAGTTATTCAAAACATAAGGGATTCACAGAAGTTCAAATCTAACAGAAGATGCCAATCTAACAAATCATCCAGCCACAAACCAATTCAGCAGAGTCAACAGGTGAATACCACACACACATAGCTGAGGGAATAGAACTCAGTAACATCTGCATCAGGCTTGTATTACTGACTGAAAGAAGGGCTTCAACTCTAAACAGATAATATAGTATAACACATATATTACTATGTGTGATGGGGTGTTCGCTCCACACTAGCCTCGAAGGGCTTAATGAGGCTGAGTACAGGTCAATTAATTGGATAAGAATTAGGTGGCCTAAGTAACTCCTGGATGAGACAGAACAGAGGAGGCTCGTATAAAGCCAGGAAGCTGGCACTAGGAAGGGCTGTAGCAGGGGGAGCCTGTAGCCCACCTCTAGACATTAGGGAAGGAAATCTAAGGAAGAGGGTGTAGGAAAAGGCTCAGGAAAACAGCAGTAAGGTTAAGCAGGATGGAGACTTAGCTGTTGATTAGAGGGTCCCTGAGCTGGAACCTGTCAGAGGATGGCCTGGGTTCCCTTACCAGCCACAGGGGAAGTGGCACAGTTTGGGCAGTGGATGGGAAGACTGCCAAAGACAGTGTGTAGCAAGGGACTTTGATACCCTGGAAGGGGAGAACTACAGTAACCTAGCCAGAGGGCCAAGCCACAAAGAGACAGCACCCTGAGTCACACAGACAGAGAGAGAGAGAGCGAGCATGCGTGCGTGCGCAGAAGTGGGTGTCAGACCTGAAAAGAGCTAATCCCAGAGTGGCCCGGTGGAGGTGTCCTAGCAGTGAGTGGGCCCTGTGTCCCTATGTAACCTATAGAACCCTATATAGAAACCTGTTCCAATAATACTAAGAATTTGACTCCATGTCAGTTAAATCCAAGGGGTGAAATCCTGTCTCTTTGAAACCAATATGAGTTTTGTCATAGACTTCAGTGAGACCAGGACTTCACCCTAGAGCTTCAGCTGGACTGTGTTGCCATAACTCACCTGAAGTCCATACAGCTATGTTGATTTATACCATTCAAGTATTTGGCCCAAGGCTGCTCAGAAGTGGCAATTTTTTGGAATTTAGACGTTTGTTCACTGAAGAAATCATTTTACTTTCTAGGCCACTGAATATCCATCAAAAGGTCAGAATTTCCTGTCACTAGTAGTCTTGGTTGTATTTTCAAAACGACTGTAAAAGTACCTTCATGCATCGCAAGAGGCACTAGAATAATCCTTAATTCACTACACAGTGATATGCTCTTCAGACTGCAGACCAGGTGCTGCATCAACTATTTCCTCCATTACTGTGGAATCTTTTAAAATGGCTAGAGTAATAACTTTAACAGTACTTAATTTAGTTTGGAGGACAGATTCTAAGAGGAAAAAAATGTATGCAGTACAGTCACAGACCTTTTGCACAGACAACTTCATAGTGTGGACATCCAGCATTTATCCTAATGACTCATCCTGACCTTTGGCTGGAACTACTGTATATCAGCTCTTAGGAAAAAATCTTGTGCTCATCACTCAGAACAAATAACCTGAGCGGAGTGGAAAAAATCCTCCTGCAAGGCTGTTACTCCAAAATTTGGACCCCAATACTGGCTTGCCTATAACCATAAATTGATCAATTTATTCTGCCCAAATGGGTAATAAGGTTGTAGCCCGTCCTAAAGGAAATGCTGGAGTTACCAGGGGGTTTGTCTTTAACTTGCAGAGGACTCCCCAGAGCAGGCTAATCCTGCTAACCTGTGGGAGGACACGGATACTACCCTCCACTCAACAGACTGGACATCCAAGCAGTAATTTTTTGAAAACAAAGTATCATTTATTTAAAGGAAATAAGCAGTTACAATACATTCAAGAAAGCAAGAGGGAGAACATTATAATACACCAAATATAGTAAAACATTTATTAACTCTTGTTTAGAAATTATACATTAAAGGAGTGCAATAAAGAAAAGACACAGACTCCACAGAATACATAGCATACACAGATCATATAACAGTTACAATGTGATACACAAAGACCCTGCATACATATGTATACAAGCCCTACTACAATGCTGATACAAATACTATACTTATTACAGTGTAGCAGATGGCGCCTCTATACATACATATAGGAAAGCATTATACGCTTGTTACAATTTAACATTACCATTCTGTGAGAGATGATCAAATGGTTATAGGATGGGGTGGGGTGAATAGCACTCAGATGCAAACATCCAGCTTTATTTACAAGCACACCCAGACAGTCTTTTAAATTAGACAGGGAAAAAAAATCAGACTTACATGCCTTCACACTTCCTCTGAACTGTCTTTTGGTCCTTCTACTCTGTCTGAACACAAAAGGTCCATGATTGACCAGGCTATGTCATTTCAGTTGCTGCCTCCAACCGCTGCCTCAGAGTGCTGTCTGCCGCTTCTGTGGCTGCTGTCTTCATAGAATCATAGACTGTCAGGGTTGGAAGGGACCTCTGGAGGTCATCTCGTCCAACCCCCTGTTCAAAGCAGGACCAACACTCACCTAATTCATCCCAGCCAGGGCTTTGTCAAGCCAGGCCTTAAAAACCTCTAAGGAAGGAGATTCTGCCACCTCTGTAGGTAACCCATTCCAGTGCTTCGCCACCCTCCTAATGAAAAAGTTTTTCCTAATATCCAACTAAACCTCCCCCACTGCAACTCGAGACCATTGCCCCTTGTTCTGTCATCTGCCACCACTGAGAACAGCCTAGCTCCATCCTCTTTGGAACCCCCCTTCAGGTAGTTGAAAGCAGCTATCAAATTCCCCCCTCATTACTCCCTTCTGCAGACTAAATAATCCCAGTTTCCTCAGCCTCTGCTCATAAGTCATGTGCTCCAGCCTGCTAATCATTTTTGTTGCCCTTCGCTGGACTCTCTCCAATTTATCCACATCCTTCTTGTAGTGTGGGCCCAAAACTGGACACAGTACTCCAGATGAGGCCTCACCAATGTCAAATAGAGGGGAATGATCATGTCCCTCGATCTGCTGGCAATGCCCCTATTTATACAGCCCAAAATGCCATTGGCCTTCTTGGCAACAAGGGCACACTGTTGACTCATATCCAGCTTCTCGTCCACTGTAACCCCTAGGTCCTTTTCTTCAGAACTGCTGCCGAGCCAGTCGGTCCCCAGCCTGTGGCGGTGCATGGGATTCTTCCTTCCTAAGTGCAGGACTCTGCACTTGTCCTTGTTGAACCTCATCAGATTTCATTTGGCCCAATCCTCTAATTTGTCTAGGTCCCTCTGTATCCTATCCCTCCCCTCCAGCGTATCTACCTCTCCTCCCAGTTTAGTGTCATCTGCAAACTTGCTGAGGGTGCAATCCACACCATCCTCCAGATTGTTAATAAAGATTTGGTTGCTGCTGTTGCTGCTGCTGCTGCTGCTGCTGCTTCAGGTAGCTGCTTCACTTCTCCTTTGCTGGTTGATCTTCTCTGCTTGGTTTTACATACACACTAGCCTGCTGGTTGTCAGCCTTATAGCCAGTCCCTAGCCTCCTCTGATTGGTTGCTTTTCTAAGCTCAGCAATTAGTATAGATCCTCCCTGCCTAATTGTACCAGCTCAGCCAATCATCTTAAATGTAGTATCATACACGCTAATCCTGTCTAGATCCTCCTTCTAGCTATTAGCATAAATCCTACTCCTAGCTCCACCCTTCAGGCATTTTGGAGAGGAAGCTGAGTCATGCCTGTTGAACTCTGTTTCAACCCTATCTCTTATCTGCTGTTGGTCAATTCAATCTGTGTCCTTCATTTTGATGTTTTTTAATAGAGAATCATTGTGACCTCCATTTTGGATTTTTAGCGCTCAACTATCACTATGTATTCCTTGTCTAAAGGCTTAATTCTAAAACTAACTACTGTTTCACGCAAGCTAAAGCATTATGATATTGCCACCACCACTGTTATGTTAATTTGGAGAGATAATTTCTCTTATGTTTTTAAACCCCTCTAACTGCTTTCCTCTGAATATCTCTGTCCTAGGTGCTGCAAGCGTTTTTTAAAGCAACTAAAAGCAAAATTTCTTGTTTCAAGGCCATGGACCTGCTTCACCTGCTCCATGGTCCTACTATCCCTGATGGGTGTAGTGTTGGATTTACCAGTCTGGCTCATGCCCCACTCCCTTACTGTCTTTACTTAGTCCTTAAAGAACTGCTGCACTCAGTGATGCAGGAAGCAAATTTTAGAGCCCAGCCATGGGATTCACATGGGATGAGCTTATAAGTGCTCCTGACATCTTTCCTCTTCACGTGTTCTACTGGTCTAGGCCACTCCAAACAGGTTTCTGGGGGAAAGGATTTGCCCCATAATGTGCAGAAGACTTACTGGTAATGTGCCACCTAGATGCTGAGAATATGCACCCTGTGTTATAAAAATGTCTTTTCTTTCTTTTCCTCTTTCAAATAAACTTACAGGAAGCTATCTAATATATACAATAGCTCTTACATATCTGAAAAGGGTGAATAAACTTCATCACCACCCTATACAATTCTGAGGTTCTTTTGGGCTTGAGTGCACTAGACATTTAGGGAATGCATTACTACAGTAGTCAGCATTTAAAAGTCCACATTTATTCCCAGTTACCATGAAGCTATATCAGATATATTGCAACTGTACTCTATTTGTAGTACAAGGAAATACAGTGGTATCGGAGATTCAGCAGTATGGGAACTGTAGGAAAGTGGACTCATTGCTGGCATGCCCCCTTGTCACCAAGAATGGCAGCTCTCTCCTCATGCCATCACAGCTCTGCTGTAGTCCCCCTTTTTGTGACTCAGTCCTCCAGCCAGATCACACTTTGAAGTCTCTCCTCTTCCAGGGTAAACAAGAAGTCCAGTTCAACTAAACTATAAACTAAAAAAAATTCTTCACCCCTACCCAGGCTCTGTCTTACCCCTTCCTCAGCTTTGCAGAGCTGTCCTGCCGCTCTTGTGCAAAATGACACCTCCAGGACTTTCTCCCTAGAGCTTTAGTTCCAGACTCAATAGTCCTTCTCCCACTTGTATCAAGATGTTTCTTTACTACCTTTTCTAGTGGTCAGTAAGAGATCCCAGGCCCTCCCTCTCCTCTGGGTTCCAGGCAAGTGACCCCGTCGCAAGCAGCTGAGGTCTGCTCCCTCACGCTCTTTGCTGCTTCCCTGGGCTATTTTTTTTACCTTGGTCTTTCTTCAGGCCCTTTCCCACAGTCTTCCCTGGGCTTACTATACATCTGCCTCTCTCTAGGCCCTTCCTTCACTCTCTAGTAAGTGGAGAAGAACTACAGAGTTCTTTCCCTCTTTCCTTGCAGTTCTTCTTCTTGTGTTTTGTGGTGCAGCAGCCTAACTTCCTGAGTCTATGACTGACTTCGTAGATAGATTATGACTTAAAGTCTGTTACCTTTCCCAGTATAATTAAAGAATTGTACAATAACTTTTTCAATAGGGCCCCATTTTCCTTGTATTCTGGATAGGTGTTGCAAAGAAAATTTTGTTAGTCTAAGGCTTCTGAGTTCTCCATCCAAATATCTCCTTTCACTGATAAACTCTTATGGAATTGTAAAGACTATCTATTTTTTCCCGGCCCTTATGTTTATTTATTAGAAATAGATTACTATTTAATCTACTGACCTGTTACAATTCTGAATAGAGTCACTTCGCTCTTCCACTCAGAGTAAAATTATATCAACATTTTCAACTGCTGGGCGTAAGTCATGGAATTTTTTCCCTTTCATTTCATGTACTACAGTTCTTGCCATTCCTCTCATAGCTTACTTTTGACTAAGTGTTTAAATTCCAGTTTGCTTATGGGGATCTCTAGGTCAACTTGTTTGTGATTAATGGCATTTTTTGCCTCTTTGTCTTCCAAGTCCTTGCCAGCTGTCCCTACATGTGTTGGGATCCATGCTATTACTATGGTCACATCCAGCTGTACCAATTCGGTTGTTAGCAGTCAAGACAAAGATAAAAGTAGTTAGCCTTATGGCTTTCTTGAGTCCAAATGTAGGCACTCAGAAATCAATTCCCACTCTACCCATTCCTTTCTCTTTAAAGCCATCAGTATACATTGGACAAAATAGTGTCCCCACTTATCACAAATATCTTCATTTGCTATATCTCGTATTTTCATCATTCTTCTCCTTTTGTTTATTTTATTATATCATTTCATGTCTATCTTGGAGGATGGAGGGAGGGTAGGGGTTTCCAGGGATATTTTCCTGTAGCTATAGACTTTGACCTCTTTTAACCCTCTCTTCTCATTGAGATTCTTTATCCTACTTGCATGAGGAAATTTGATATTTTTGTCTTCCACTTAACTCCCAACAATCAATATTAGTAATAATAAATCCCAACTAAACAATATTAGTTTAGTGTTATCATCTTCACTATAATCTAGTGCTTGGCCCAAAAGATTAGGTCTAGGTGCTTCATTCTAAGAGTGACAGGCATTTCTCTACCTGTTATCTGCATTACATACAGAGGCATAGTAATGAAGCCAGCACATGCTATGCAATGCTCATGCTTCAATACAGTCCTGTTTTCTCAGATTTGTTTTTGATGCTGGCCTAACGGCCTGGCAGTCATACTTGATTAGTGCTCTGTATAGCATTATCACAGTTTTTTTATCTGCTCCCCAGGAGGCTCCAAATGTACTTTTATGTAAGTTTATTTTTCCTTTGCTATAACATTTTCAGTACAGTACCTCAGGTGAGCTTGTTATCAAATATCATAGAATTTGTGCTTTCACTATGCCTATTCCTGGTGATAAAAACATAATTTTATCTCTTTTTGAATCTTCCATGTTATGAAGCTCTTTCCCTTAATTTTGTTAATGGAGAACTTGAAGCCCCACCTGTTTGATTTTTTTGGTGGCACTGTGCTGCTGGAGAAGCCCGTAATCAGCTCCTGACACTCCCCAGCCCCAATCAGGGAGAATGGATTGGGGCTAGGTGAACCACCCTATGTTTGCCTGGTAACTGACCACACCTGCCAGCCTCATTAGCAGGAGCTATAAGGCTGGAAGGAAGGAAATGTGGTGTGAGGTAACGTGAGGTAGAGGGGAAAACAAAACAAAACAAAACAAAACAAAACCAAAACACCACACCACACCACACCATGAACGAACCTACCTGCCTAAGAGCAGGAGGGTAGGCTCCGAGGGAATAGGAGCCTCCTAGTCTGTTGCTGGCCAGGCCAGTGGTAGGCCAAGCAGTTGCAAAGCCTGTATATAGTTGGAAATTGGTATTGGGAAATGGATCACAAACAAAGAACACAGGTGTTGAACCAGACTTAAGTGTCCCCGATTCACAGAAGAGAGGGACTAAGGGCCCGAATCCAGAGGGGTGCAGTGTGCACCCTGTTATAGGAACTTTCAAGGTTTCTACTTTTGGTCTATACGGCACAGTCATCAGGAAATCTGATGCCCACCCTGCACACAATTCCTTTGGAAGATCATTTATCATGATGTTAAAGAGGGTTGGGGTAATGACATTCCCCCGTGGGGTTCCATTTGTAATGGAATACATGATGGAAAAGGCTTTCTCTACCTGGATTTGTATAGTTTTTGTGCTTAGAAAATTCCTTGTCCATGTGTACATTCTTCCTGCAGTATCTAGGGTTGCCACTTTTATGCAATAGTCCTCCCCCTAACACATTGTAGGCTTTTTTCTATATACAGAAAGATTACTATAATGTGTTCTTTGGTTCTCAAGCTTTGTGCTTCTGTCTCTATCCATATGGTGTGGTCTGTCACACGCCTACTCTTCAGAATCCACTTTGTGTTCAATCTCTGAGCCTATTTCTTTCTAAGTGTGCTATTAATCTCTTTGTCACCAGTTTTTCCATAGTTTTACCTAAACATGCCATGCGGGCAATTGGTCCGTATGCCTCAGGCCTACAGCACATCTTGCGTGGTTTCCTCACTGGTACAATAAACATGTTTCCAGTCCCTAGATATTTTCTCTTTCCTCCATATTCTTTTGTATAATTTTTGTATTTACCTCCAGCTTTTATCACTTAGGTGTTTGAGCATTTCAAAGCTTATTTCATCGCTGCTTGGTGCGGTGCTGTTGCTACTGATTATCATTTTTTGGAGTTCCCTCATGCAGAAGTTTTCATTTAAGATAAGATCCACATTCTCTTCATCTCATCATTATCATTAAGGGGAATGTTCTTTTCCTTTCCCTAATTTCTATCCTCTGATCTTAGTCATTACTGACTTTTTGAAACATGGCAGCCAGAGTTTTCTCTTTTTTTTCTTTTGGAACTTATTGCTCTATGGCCTTCCACTTGGTATTGAGTGATTGCAAGTCTTTATTCCATTCTGTAGCCTTTATTTAATTTGAATTGATAGTTTTGTGTTAAATCATAGGGAGTCCAGCTCCTGTGTTGCCACAGTTTTAAGATCAACAGGGTGGAAATCACTCTTAGATTTGGAAACTCTAGGAACACACGAAGAATGAAGACAGTGACCATACACACACACACAGACTCACAAGTAAAAAGTTTTACTAAGCAGATGATAAAGGTTACAATCACACATGCGTATACAAAACTTGAGGGAGCCCATGCAATAGCTGCTGCTATATTCATGTTCACATACTCAAAGATGTTGTAGAGTCTGGTGGCTCTTTCAACAGCTGGTGATTAATAGAAGGGTGGTTCCTGTTGGTGTCTTCATAATGAGGTCTTACCTCAAGGTCTTCCCACCCTATCCATACCAGGGAACTCTTTTTATCTTGTGTTAGGCATGGTTAAAAGAACCTTATGCGTATACATGTGGGTTCCAACCTCCTTGTCCTTATCTGTACTTCCACATCCCATAAATGTTGGGGTGCCCCGCTTTTCATAGGTTGTTTTCTTATTCTCATTATGTAAATGTTAATAACGTGCTGAACATGCTTCCATGGTGACCTGCAATCTGAACAGAACTTTCCGTGATGTTATAGTCAGGTGTCTTGCAGTCTAGATGGGTACCTTTTGGTATATTTTTCCAGAGCATCACCTATTGGCACATCCTTTACAGTATTCTGGTAACTTTACTGGCATAGAGTCATTCCTCGGTCATCTACCTATGTCAAGCCTCCTTAAGTCTGAGGCCTAGAGTAGCTAATCTGAAATCTTACAGGCCTTAGCCTGTAGGTCTTGCATTACAGCTTTGCTTTACTTATATATCTAATACACACTCATCACTCCTAAACACTTGTCATCCTTATACTCTTATAATCCTATCCCACTTATCTATTCCTATACCTACAATTTATCACACATTGATTACATATGAAATAGCACGAGTTAACCATGACAACAGGATGATACAATTAAATGATAAAATGAACAATTCATTTTCTGAAGTTGCTTGTATACCTCCATATCATTATTGTACTGGTATTGTTCACTTTCCCACAGTATTTCATTCAGCTTTCAATTTTTTTCCTTTTTATAGCACTTTGTGCAACTGCCATACTTTTTTTATATGTATATTCAGGGTGATCGCAGTAGCTTGAATAAAAGAAAAGAGCTCAGATCTTCACCCACCACTCAATTCAAACAGAAACTTCCAATTATGTACCTATAGATCACCAGCTCTCACCTGCAGTGTGATGGGAAGAAGTTGACTGCTATGCCATACACTTGCATCCAGGCAATGCCATACTCACTTCCATCAAATGGTGATTCCATCAAGTCATGGCACCCAGAAAGATAATGGAGTAAATAATCAATTTGTAAGCATGTAGAAGATAATAAGGTGACAAGTAACAGTCAACATGGATTTGTCAAAAACAAATCATGTCAAGCCAACCTTACATCCTTCTTTGACAGTGTAACAAGCCTCGTGGCTGGGGGAAAGCAGTAGATTCTATATATCTCAACTTTAGTAAGGCTTTTGATAACATCTCACATGAACTTCTCACAAGCAAATCAGGGAAATATATTCTAGACAAACCTATTGTAAGGTGGATGCACAACTGGTTCGAAAACTACTCAGAGTTATCAATGGTTCATAGTCAAGCTGGAAGAGCATATTGAGTGAGGTCTGCAAGGATCTGTCCTGGATCTGATTCTATTCAATATCTTCATAAAGGATTTGGATAATGGCCTAAAGAGTACACTTATTACATTTGAGGATAATACCAAATTGGGAGGGGTTGAAAGCATGTTGGAGGACAGGATTAGAATTCCAAATGATCTTGATAAACTAGAGAAATGGTATGAAATAAATAAGATGACATTCAATAAGGACAAATGCAAAGTACTACACTTAGGAAGGAATCAATAGTATAAATAGAAGATGGGAAATGACTGCCTAGGAAGGAGTACTGCAGAAAAGGATCTGGGGCTTATACTGGAACACAAACTAAATACGAATCACCAATATAATACTGTTGCAAAAAAACAAACAAACAAAACTGAAAATCATTATGGGATGTATTAGCAGGAGTGTTGTAAGCAAGACACAAGACGTAATTCTTCCAAGCCACTCAGCACTGATAAAGGCTCAGCTGGAATACTGGGTCGAAGTCTGGGCACCACTCTTCAGGAAAGATGTGTACAAATTGGAAGAATTTCTCCAGAGGAGAACCACAGAAATGATTAAAGGTCTAGAAAACATGACCTATGAGGGAAAGATTATAAAAAACTGGTTTGTTTAATCTGGAGAGGAGAAAACTGAGGGGGGGCATAAGTCTTCAAGTACATAAAAGGTTCTTATAAAGAGGAGGGTGTTAAATTGTTCTTATCCACTGAGGACAGGACAATAAATAATAGGCTTAAATTGCAGCAAGGAAAATTTAGGTTAGACATTAGGAAAAACTTCTTAACTGTAAGGTAGTTAAACCCTGGTTACAAATTACCTAGGTAGATTGTGGAATCTCCATCATTGGAGGTTGTTTAACCTGTTCTTAAAAAACACCTGTCAAAGATGATCTAGATAATACTTAGTCCTGCCTCAGTGCAGGGGACTGGGGTAGATCACCTATCAAGGGCCCTTCTAGTCCTACATTTCTATGATTCTATAATCTTCATCATTTTCAGAGAATGCTTGGGCCATCCAGCCCCTTATTTTGGTGTAATTTCAACAGGCCTCACTGATTTCATTGCCTTAAAATGTCAAAGATATTCTGGATCTAGACAATTTATATCCCAATGTGCGTCACACAGGTCCTCCATCTACTACTGTGCAACTCCTAGTCTTGCAGAAGTCCTGCTGCCCCCATCTGCTATATTTCCTGGCTTAATCACACTGGTCTTCCAAAGGACAGAATCTAACCCTTAGCCCTAATTAGAATGCCATAAATACCTTATAAAAAGACACAATGCTCCATTTTCTCTCTTGGGACCCAAGTCTACCCCATTTACTAGCATTGCCAACTTTGGTTGGACAAACTCCTGGAGATTTCATCACATGACAATCTTTAATTATAGATTAATCTTTAATTTCTGGAAACTCCAGGACAATCTGGGAGGGTTGGCAACCCTACGTATACTCATCATGCTAAACTGAAGTCAGTGGGCATTTAGCCATTGACTTCAATGGGGCCAAGACTTTACCAATGAGTACTTTACTTTGCAAGTACGCACATGGAAACCAAAGGGGCTTGTCATGGAGTGAGGCACTGTTCATTGTGAGGGATTGTGGCAGAATCTTGCCCATAATAAATAAGGCGGTAATTTCCTATGAAGAATACAACTTTTGAAAGCTGACAGTTGACTTGATACGCTATTTGTGGTATATGATCTCACTGTATTTCCTAGAGAAAATGCTTAAAACCTTAATACTTAAGCCATCATCTCAGAATCTGTAGTCACATTGAATGACATGTGAATGAAGGCTGATTGCTATTTGCTTAACTACATTACTATTATAAGCAACCAAAGTAAATAAATAAATGTTGGCTTTAACATTAGAAAAGCATTTTATAAATTAAACTCCTGCTGTTTTGCACATTCTCAGCTCATTACTAAGACCAAACAACATATTCATTATCTGACACTTGCGTATGAACATCAGTCACTGGAAACAGAAACAGAAGGTGTGTAGGCTGGATTATTTTTAATATAGTTTTTTCAGTTAAAGTTCATTTGTATGATAAAGTAAATTGCATTATTTTGTAGACTTGTACAGATGACAATTAGAACATTTGGGGGGTTTAGAATATCATATCATGTGTTTATATTCTAGGTAAGAAACTCAGTGAGTTTAGCTATTTAAGATGCCCTCATTCTAGCTCTGCAGTTAACAGGTTGTGAGATTATAAAATAATTGTAAGGGTTGTGAAGGAACTTGTGTGACAGATATTGCAATGTATTTGTTGGTTCATATTCTTCATTTTAAATCCTTAAAACCCAATAGAAAAGCCTAAGCAATGTGCATTTATGTAAAGGGTTATTCAGTATTGGGAATCAGTTACCAGAATTAGGAAGAGCCATTTTTATTTAGTCCGACATCCCATATATTAAACTAAGATTCCTTCTTGAGCTATAGAAACTTTATCATGTTGAAAGGCTCTGGTTTTCAAACTTAACTGAGACCTTATGTGAATCAAATGCTTTCCAATGTGTCTCTTTTCTGCTGAAGATTTAACAATATGAATAATAAATAAATGATTAATACTTAACTCTTCTATGGCTCTCTTCATCCTCAGAGGTTTTACAAAACTAAAAATAATTCTGTGAGACAGATGTGTCATTATCATCGTTCTGCAATTACAGTGTCCCTTACATTGAAGGATTAGTACTTTTTTCTTTTGCCTGTCATCAACTAACACCAAGATAAGTCAGCTGATCCTTTCCATGATGAAATGCACAATCTTGCTCCCAAAGAAGTAAATGGAAGAATTTCAGGGTAAGGATGATCAGATCCTTAGGTTTGAAAGAGGGTATTTCTTTGGCCAGCTCTACACTAAAAAGTTACATCAATCCAGATATGTCACTTGGGGATGTGAAAAATCTACACCCCTGAACAATGTAGTTAAGCTGATCTAACCCCCAGTGTAGACAGTGCTAGGTCAATGGAAGAAGTCCTACCTATTGCCTCTCAGGGAGGTGGGTTAACTACAGTGATGGTAGAACCTCTCCCAGTGTCAACACCTGAAGCGCTATTCCTACCTACATGCCTCCAGCTTTCACCCTGACCACACCACACGATCCATTGTCTACAGCCAAGCTCTGCGATACAACCGCATTTGCTCCAACCCCTCAGACAGAGACAAACACCTACAAGATCTCTATCAAGCATTCTTACAACTACAATACCCACCTGCAGAAGTGAAGAAACAGATTGATAGAGCCAGAAGAGTTCCCAGAAGTCACCTACTACAGGACAGGCCTAACAAAGAAAATAACAGAACGCCACTAGCCGTCACCTTCAGCCCCCAACTAAAACCTCTCCAACGCATTATCAAGGATCTACAACCTACCTGAAGGATGACCCAACACTCTCACAAATCTTGGGAGACAGGCCAGTCCTTGCCTACAGACAGCCCCCCAACCTGAAGTGAATACTCACCAGCAACCACATACCACACAACAGAACCACTAACCCAGGAACCTATCCTTGCAACAAAGCCCTTTGCCAACTGTGCCCACATATCAATTCAGGGGACACCATCACAGGGCCTAATAAAATCAGCCACACTATCAGAGGCTCGTTCACCTGCACATCTACCAATGTGATATATGCCATCATGTGCCAGCAATGCCCCTCTGCCATATACATTGGTCAAACTGGACAGTCTCTACGTAAAAGAATAAATGGACACAAATCAGATGTCAAGAATTATAACATTCATAAACCAGTCGGAGAACACTTCAATCTCTCTGGTCACGCGATTACAGACATGAAAGTTGCCGTATTACAACTGAAAAACTTCAAATCCAGACTCCAGCGAGAGTCATTTGCAAATTGGATACAATTAACTTAGGCTTGAATAGAGACTGGGAGTGGCTAAGTCATTATGCAAGGTAACCTATTTCCCCTTGTTTTTTCCTACCCCCCTCCCCTCCTCCTCAGATGTTCTTGTTAAACCCTGGATTTGTGCTGGAAATGGCCCACCTTGATTATCATACCCATTTTAAGGAGAGTGATCACTTTAGATAAGCTATTACCAGCAGGAGAGTGGGGTGGGGGGAGAGAAAACCTTTTGTAGTGATAATCACCCATTTTTTCATGGTTTGTGTGTATAAAAACATCTTCTCTATTTTCCACAGTATGCATCCGATGAAGTGAGCTGTAGCTCACGAAAGCTTATGCACAAATAAATTGGTTAGTCTCTAAGGTGCCACAAGTACTCCTTTTCTTTTTGCAAATACAGACTAACACGGCTGTTACTCTGAAATACAGCAGAGCAGCTGCAGCAGTGTAGCAGTTTAAGCGCAGACATCACCTTTCTGTTTTAACTCACCAGATTGCTTGCTTGTGTTTTAGTGGACGTTACACTAGGACAAAGAACCAAGAGAGAAATACTAAACAGGGGGAAAATTGAGGATAAGTCTCAGGCTATTGTCTTTTCCCAGAAACTGGAAGCTAACATGTTTCCAGTAATATAAGTCTTGAGAATCCTATGATAAATTTGCATTTTAAGCAGCATTCAAACTGGGGAACTAAAAGTCTGGGTACACTCCCTCTCTCATCGAGTCCTCAGTCATCACAGCTGTTCTCCCCCATACTTTACCCAACTTACTTCTTCCCCCGCCCCCCGCCGCCTTTTGTAGCAAGGAAGTACAATAAAATGTGTAAATAACATTTTTATATCCCTGTACCTATCTACACATCTAAATTCAGGATCAGAGGCTCAGATCTTCAGTTGGACCAGAGGTCTGTTTGGAAGGTGCCATTTTGCACCAGGGAGTCAGGAGGGGAGTGGTTTACAGCCACTGAACAAATTGATTTCTAGGTTTACTGGCCAAACTGAAAATAATGTGGTTAAGTTTGAACTGAAACAGATTTTTCTCAATTTCTTGGCAAAATGAAAAATGGGGGTGGGAGGGGGGATTGTTCAGGTCACAACAAAACATTTTGAATATTGATTCAAAATAGTTCTTTGAAATGAAATGTCAAATCAAAAATGATGTTTTCAAAATAAAAAGCTGAATGTTGTCATTTTGATTAAACACTTTCAAAATGCTTGGTTTGTTGGGGTTGGGGGAGTTGGAAATTTGTGTTTTCAGATTTTTTTGAGTGAAACTGTTTGCCAAATACAAACTGAATTTGTGAATAGTTTTAGGGCTCATCCCAAAATGCATATTTTTGATGAACATGCTGTTTGCTGAAGATTTTTGTTCAGCTCTAACAGCCAGCTGTACACAGATTTCTCCTTGTTGGCTATTTACACCAGTTTGCCAGCCTCTTAGTGCCACAGGAGCACACAAAGTTATGTCTACACTGCAATCAACCCCCCATAGCTGGCCTGTGTCAGCTGATTTGGGCTTGTAGGGCTCAGGCTATGAGGCTATAAAACTTCAGTGTAGACATTTGGGCTCAGGCTCTGGGACCCTTCCCCTATACGGGGCCCCAGTACTTGGGCTCCAGCCTGAGCCCAGCCATTTCCATTGTGGTTTTATAGTCCTGCAGCCTGATCCATGCAAGCACAAGTCAGCTGGCAGAGGCCAGCTGTGGGTGTTGAATTGCAGTAGAGACTTATCCAAAGGGGCCAGAGTGGTGGCCATGATCTGGACCTGAATGGGAAAAGTGAATCTCGTCAGAATGGAATAAGTGTGATAGTACCCAAAATGTATGGACTTAGTTTAGATTGAAGTTGTTTGAGTGTCTGAGAATGATATGCAGTTTGTCCTCAGGGTTTAGTACCTGGGAAGGTACAGGGATACAGTGAGTGGTATAGAATTTCCCTTGGGTATGTGGTACTTCTCTGCCCATTAGCTCCAAAGATGAGAAGATCTGGGTCATTTTAGAATGACATTTTATCAGTGGATTGCCACTCAGTATTACTAAAGAAATGATTTAAACGTAGTGTAAATATATGCTGCACATTCTGCCTATCTACCTCTCCTCCCACAAAATAATAGTTACATGATATGTCTTCTGGGGCAACAATGAGGATGCTAGATATATTCCATGTCATGGAGTTTATTTTCCATACAGCTGCAGTGGACGCACCCTTCACTATGTGGTAAACAAATGTTTCTCCCCTGGTATGCATACACACACGCACACACACACACACACTCAACATATCAATTAACAGAATTTAGTAAAACAAAATCTAAGGGCTGAATACTGCTATTTATTGCTCTTGAACTGATTTGGAGCCCACATTAGCTTCACAGATTTGTGCACTTTATCTTAAAACAAAGTGTAGTGATTTTGAATTGCATTTCCCCCACTTCTGTACACCAGGACTGAGGAAGACATAATATTCTTAGTTCATATTGGTTCAGTAATATATTGGAGACACAAAGTGCCATGAAGAGCTGACCTATTAAACTGCAATGTGCATGTAACACCTGAAACCTATGAGGAAATTACATTGTCAGAGTGTTTTCAAGGTATCAAACCCACTTAACTGTATACAAGGCTTGATTTTCTGACTGAACTTCTGCCATTCCCTTTGACTTCAGTTCAAGTTATGGGTGCTCAGCTCTTTTGAAAATTAGGCCTATGCCATTTTACTCAGCTGAAACCCACATCTAGTCTCAAGATTAGAACTGTCTGAAACTATCTTTCTCACATACAAAATTGCCTTGGGGGGGGGGGGGGAGGAGAGAGGGTAGGAGAAAGCAGAGGAGCAGGTTTTTTTTTTTTAAATGAAACTGCAAAATGTTAAAAAAAAAGTCAAAACTGACAAAACTCTGATTCTTTGATAGGACAGGAATGTTTTGTTCACTGCTCTGCTGACGATATATTTAAAGTTAACTAGCTCAAGACCTAACTAGCTGAAAATGGTCAAATCCGCACTTTCAGCAGCTTGTGCTTATAAAGAACTGATCCTAGGCACCTGCAGATACTCCAACTTCCTGGGGGCCCTGGCTCTCAGGGGCTTCAGCAGAAGTAGGACTTAAAATGGGGACCATAAAACCTCAAGCCATACCAAGTTAGAGGTGATACAAGCACTTCTACTTTAGTCAAAGTAGGTTGGTACTCACCCTCCCATAGCTATACTGACAGTGAAGTCCTAAAAGCAGTAAAAGTAATAGAAACTTATTTTTTGAAAGAAAAAGGCCAGACTCAGTTATCCCTATTCATGTTAGGTAGCATTTTGTTCCATAAATATTTCCAGCGACTTCAGTGAGGGCTATTTATGGAGTAAGGTGCTATTCAACAAAACATGTATAAGGTTATCAGAAGTTGGCCCAGAGTAAGCAGCTGTGTACCAGGGAGCTGATCAGCTGACTGATAGTGTCATATTTATAGAGACTCTTCTTCTGACCAAAAATCACACTTTAAATGGGCAATCTCCAGGCTACATTAAAATTAGACCTAACAGCTGTGTTTGGGTTGCAGGCTGGTGTGTGCAGAAAGCTACATTTCTCTCCTCACCCTTTCTCCTTGTATGCAAGCAAGATATTGAAATATATAAGTACCGTTCTTCACAAGTACCATAGACAGTAAGCTTTTTGTAACCTTCACACCTTGCATGGTTACCAGAACAGAACAAAGAGAGCACTAGGTAATCAAAGGCTTCTGATCAAAATAAGCAAAATAAGCATAGGCCCTGCCTGCATGATATTTGGGACATGCGGGAGAGAGATGGAGTTTTATCAGCAATGCAGTCCTCGCCTTGGAGAGCTGATAGATTTATTAGGATCAAAATGGAAGTAAGTGTAAGCTGCTAGAAGGGGTCAACCGGGTGTAACTGCACTAAAGGCCTTTACCATGCAAGATGTTTAGTCCAGGGCTTTGGTCTCAGATTTAAAGATTCACATGTTATAATAAACAAAAAAAGATTTAATAGAAACCCAGCTCTTTAACAACCCTTTTTCCCTTTCTATAATTCCTCCTCAGCAGCTTCTCACCTTCAAACCTGAGGGAGGCTGTCATCTTTAGAGCTACTTGCTTTAACCCCAGGCACTTCACTAACCTTCAGGAGTCCACCTTGCCTAATTGCCCCACCCTTCATCTTTAGCATAGCTGCAAGGAAGTTAATTCTCTGTCTATCTTAGGTACTTACATGGTCGATATTATTGTAGCATCTGAGCACCTCACAGTCTGGAATGTATTTATCCTCACAACACCCCTGTGAAGTAGGGAAGTGCTATCATCCCCATTTAACAGATGGGGCAATGAGGCACAGAGAGGCTGAGTGCTTTGCCCAAGGTCACGCAGGAAGCCTGTGGTGGATCAAGGACTTGAACCCAGGGCACTCAAGTTCTTCCTTTCCCTGCCAGTACCTCAGAAGCAATTTTTAGAAATATATGTTTCTGAGGTAGGTGTCATTAGGTGCCTGTCAATCTTGGCTTTGTCCCTATAATAATTTAATTTTCTCAGGCAGTTTATTAAATGAGAGAGAGAGAGAAAAATTAGTGTGTGTCAGTGGGAGAGAGAGATTTTGCTAATTACAATGTTGCAAAACATTCTTAGGAATACTGTAACTGAAAAGTATCTGGAGACAGAGGGACAACAGATTTGTGAAAGTACTATCATAGGCATATCTGTAAATATGAGGGCAATCTTGAAAAACATCCATATTGTAAAGGAAAGTTTTCTGACTTTCAGAATTAACACATTTCTTTCCCTGTGTGGGGGAAGGGGGAGAAGCCTTTATTAGGCTGATCCACTGATGGGACTATAGCTCAGTCAATGCAACAGCAGTGTGGCAGCAGTAATAAAGATTAGAAATATTAAATGCTTCAGATACTTGTTATTCTATAGGAGGTATGTGAAGGGGTACACCTGGACTTTGTGGATCCCTACATGAGGACCCTGGGCCCCACTATACCCCACACAGGAAGTATTGAAGTGATGGAAAGGAGCAGAGAAGGTGGATCCTCCGGGTCTGTCTAAAGAGGCCTTACAGAAGCAGCCAATCAGAGCCCAGTAGGCTTAGATAAAAGGAGCTGCAGGGCCTTAACACATCAGTTCCTGGTTGGGACCAGAGGGGCGGGGCAAGGCAGGGCAGGGCAGGGCAGGGCAGGGCAGGGCAGGGAGCGGAGCGGAGCGGAGCTCTTCTCTGGCCAAAGTAGCTTAAGGGATTGGCAGAGTTTGGGTCTGGCTGCATTTACTTAAGAAGGGTTTGCAGGGGGTAGGGGGAGAGAGGACATAAGAGCTTTAACCCTGATAGAAGGGAGGAGCTAAAAGGGGCCACGTAGGAAGAGGACCAGGGAAGCAGCAGCAATAAACTGAAATTGAGCAATGCGTAGCTGTTGTTTATATGGTCCTTGGGTTGGAACCCAAAGTAGTGGGTGGGCTTGGGTTCCCCCACTGGCCACAGTGACATAAACCCCAAGACGGGGACAGGGCTTATTTGCAGGCCTGAACAAAAGGCTGAATTTAAAGGGCCCAAAGCTGGGACTGAAGACCCTAGTGAGGGCAACTGGGACTGTTCATTTATTGGGCTCTTTATTACCACAGAAGGGGTTCATTTGGACTTTGTGACTTGGCTGGAGGGCCAAGCAGTGAAGACCCATCCAGGTCAGCCGACAGCCTCCAGGAAGCACCAAGGATGAGAAAAGAACTGCAATACCACATCCAGCCATTAGGAGTGCCCCCATTGCAACGTGATAAAAGATCTTATTCCCACTGGTAGAAAGCACACTCTATCTCCTGCTAGGTGGTAGGAAAGGTGACAATATTTCTATGAATTAGGTGCCTGAAGGTTTGCCAAGAACACTTGGGGTAAAATCTGAAGCCAATGGCAAAACTCCTATTGACCTCAGTGGGGCTAGGATTTCATGCTTGGTCAGCTAACAGGAATTTTGGAGAATGTCTATAATCCACATGCAGTCATCATGGGGAGGTAGAAGAAAAAGGTTAAAAGAAATAACAGCAAAAAGAAAAGCAAATAATGAAAAATCTGTAAAAACTGGTTATAAAACATTGGAAAACCCTATTCATGCTCAAGTCACCTCCTTGAATATTTCATCTTTATAGATATTTTGTGCTACACATCTGGAAAGAGCCTTTCCTCATTAAAACTCCTTCATAAAACTTTCCCCAGTTTTATGTCCTGGAATTAAAGACTTCATATTCGCCTTGAGTAGACTAGCTATGTTACATACAATGGTCCTGATTCTCTGTTGCCTGGCATGAAGTATGATCATTTAGGGAGGGATTTTCAAATGCACTCAGCATTAGCTGCACGCTGCTCCCACTGAAATCTGCATAATTTTGACCAACCACTTTTGGAAGTATTCACTCCACTGTGTGTGCCACACAAAGTGGGTACAGCACAGCACCACTGGTGCAGGTGACTGGAGAATTTGGATTGGGTATCATTTTACACTCATTTTGAGCAGGTTTAAACGACCACACAAGGTACAAAGCCATGATAATCAGGATTCTAGGGCTGGATTCCTCATTGCTCATCAGTCCCTTTGTGCCAACTCAAAGTGGCTGCCAAGCAGCTCCAAAGCTATCAGGAAAATATCGCTTGTGTAGTGCTTCTTTACTCAGTGTGCCCTAGACAGCTCGTTAGCCCTACCCATCACAGGAGCCCTCAGCATATGGAGTGTACTGGTGGCAAGTGTACTCTGTCAGGGGCAAATGCCCCAGCTATTTTCTGACCGTTCCAATGCTGACTGTTCTT
This sequence comes from Lepidochelys olivacea, assembly GCF_965140295.1. Taxonomy (NCBI): domain Eukaryota; kingdom Metazoa; phylum Chordata; order Testudines; family Cheloniidae; genus Lepidochelys; species Lepidochelys olivacea. Next base: position 133,358,491 of record NC_140411.1, on the reverse strand, counting down.
CCATGTTGATAGCAATAAAAACACATGGTAACCATATGGTGGTCAGGGAATCAAATCAACAGCAGCAACACTATGCTCGTACCACAGAATCCTAACCAGTGAACACACACAGTCATCTGAGGGGGTGCTGAGTGCCTCTGAGTTGGGGGCCCTGATTCATCCACTGCACCAGAGCCGAGCCCAGTGCAAGGGACTGGGGACAGGAGTTAGGTTTCCAATATTGTGTTGTATAACACTGCTGGGAAAAAATTTGGCCCTCAGCACAGGCTGGGTCAGTTCTCATCTCTATCTAAAATTGAGCCCCAGCTGCCATGGCCATTGTGTGAATTACTCTGCAACACATAATACAGAGTTTCTCTTCTGATACAATGAATTTAAATCCTCCATATTTTCTCAGTAGCCATAGCCGAAATTATTTTCAGATGCAACGCTATACATCTGGGCAGGAGGGAACTGACTCCATTGAATACAGGAACAAAAAACTTACTGCAAAATAAGGGTTTTTTATCTAGGAAAAATAATCTTACCCCACAAATGTAGTATACACAATTCCTAAAATAGAATGTAATGCAAACTTTCCACAAACACACATGCACAGGTTGAAATCAAACTAGTGAAATCTGTAAACATTTTTAAAGTAGGAAAATATGGAATTGTAAACAAATAATCACTAATCTGCATTAAAATGCAGTCAAATTTTCTCATGGATAAGTATTTTGTTTTCATTCTGTTGTAATGCAATTAAATCAATATGGAATAAAAAACAGATTTCAGTGAATGAAGCAGCTAAAATCCTTACTGTTTCTGTGTTTCATTTCCTTAGACTCTTCCTATGATACAGGAATATTTTGACAGAAATTGTAACTAAGAATACCGAGCTGTGCCTTGCTTTGAAATATAAGGTTCTTGCATCACAATTCACAGCTGTTCCACATTCATATTTTGTTTATTTCAGACTCAAATTCACCTCTAGCTTACACAAATCTGGTTTTATCAACAATGTAAATAGTTGACAGGTTGCCTCCTGATTATGTGATTATAGGAAAATTTACACTTTATACATGCTAATGAAAATAATATTTATAATTTAAAAATTGACCTGCAAGTGATTAAAAATGGTGTTGTTCTTCTATAAAGAAAACTTGGAAGGTTTTTATGTTTTTAAAGTATTTTTCTGCTTGTTTTTTTTTCATTAAGAAGTCAGGTCATGTCTACCCTGGAAAGCTCTGTGAAGTTGGGAGACCTGTTGAAATTATGACATCACAAGAGACTGAAAACAGAGCAATGAAGAGGGAAAGGGACATGGAATTTGGTTGTATAACTCACTCTATTTTTTTGTTATCACCTTTTAAATTCTAATGACTAATGAGCTCTTTGGTAAAAGGATATCTTTGTTACAGAGGCAACTCCTCTAATGTGGGGGAGTTCATAATAAACATCCCATAAAGAAAGAAAGAAACTGGGAAGACCAGCTTTCAGATTCCTAATATTTTCCATGCTACATATATTTATATAAAAAAATCCTTTCCAGACCACCTTTACTTTTTCTCCTTTACTGTTCTTTTGTTGTAGCCCTTATTTTGGGTCACTAGCACATCTTTAAAGAGCAAATTTTAGTTTTAGTCAAAGAGCAAGTGGATGATTATATTCTATATCAGTTGAATTTGCTTGGATCTTCCATATATATTTTAATTAGGACTATCAAGCAATTAAAAAAATAATCACAGTTAATCACATGATTAATCGCGCTGTTAAGCATTAATAGAATATCATTTATTTAAATATTTTTGGACGTTTTCTACATTTTCAAATATATTGATTTTAATTACAACACAGAATACAAATTTAATTAATGCATTATTATTTTAACGAGCATCATCAGCATCATCAGCATGGAAGCATGTCCTCTGGAATGGTGGCCGAAGTATGAAGGGGCATAGGAATATTTAGCATATCTGGCACTTAAATACCTTGCAATGCCAGCTACAAAAGTGCTATGCAAACGCCTGTTCTCACTTTCAGGTGACATTGCAAATAAGAAGCAAACAGCATTATCTCCCATAAATGTAAACAAACTTGGTTGTCTTAGGGCTGGTCTACACTACATCATTAGATTGACATTCCCCGCATTAGGACAAATTTATAATGTGTGTGTCTACACTACTGAGCCCTTCCCACTGACCTAAAGGCCTTTTAAAATCAATGTCCGTACTCCACCTCAACGAGAGGAGTAGCACTAGATTCAATCGTCCCAGGTTGAATTAGGGGTAGTGTAGACACAGCACAGTGTATTTCAATTTGTTTGGCCTCTGGGAGGTGTCCCAGAGTGCTCCAATGTGTCCGCTCTGGACAGCACTTTCAACTCCACTGCACTTTAGTCAAGTAAACAGGAAAAGCCCTGGGAAGTTTTCAATTTCATTTGCTGTTTGATCAGCGTGGAGAGCTCACCACCACAGCTGACCATGGCTGTCTCTGTTCAATGTTTGTTAGCATAATAAAATGCATGAATTGAGGACAAGAGACTCTTTATTCACTGTGCTCACTGTGGTTGGTGGAGGTCTTGTTTACAGAGCAGTACATGCGAAAAAGGGAGCAGGTTGGTAAGGAACAACACACAGAACTGTCACATCAGTGTTGCATCATTCATGAAACAGGTTTTCAAAGCCTCTCGGAGATGCAGTGTACCTTGAAGTGCTCTTCTTATTGCCCTGGTGTCTGGCTGCTCATAATTAGCAGCCAGGCAATCTGCCTCAACCCCCACACCCCGCCAGAAACTTTTCCCCCTTACTTTCACAGATCTCATGTAAAACACAGCAAGCAGCAACAACAATAGGAATATTGCTTTTGCTGAGGTCTAACCTAGTGAGTAAACTGCGCCAGCGCCCCTTTAGACATCCAAAGGCACATTCTACCACCATTCTGCACTTGCTCAGCCTCTGGTTTAACTGCTCCTTACTGCTCTGCAGGCTACCTGTGTACGGCTTCATGAGCCATGGGAGCAAGGGGTAGGCTGGGTCTCCAAGGGTAACTATTGGCATTTCAACATCACCAAAGGTAATTTTCTGGTCTGGGAAGTAAGTTCCTTCTTGTGGCTTTCTGAAGAGACTGGAGTTCCTAAAGATGCGCTCGTCATGTACCTTTCCCGACCATCCCACGTTGATGTCAGTGAAATGGCCCCTGTGATCCACTAGTGCTTGCAACACCATTGAAAAGTAGCCCTTCCGGTCTATGTTATCTTTAGCAAGGTGATCTGGTGCCAAGATAGGGATGTGTGTTCCATCTATCGCCCCACCACAGTTAGGGAACCCCATCACGGCAAAGCCATCCACTATATCCTCCACATTTTCTAGAGTCACTACCCTTCTTAGCAAAAGTGAATTGATTTCCCTGGCTAATTGGATCACAGCAGCCCCCACGGTAGATTTACCCACTCCAAACTGATTCCCGACTGACCGGTAACAATCTGGAATCGCAAGCTTCCACAGGGCTATCACTGCTCACTTCTCAACTGTCAGAGCAGGTCTCACTTTGGTATTTCTGCGATTCAGGGCTGGGGAAAGAAATTAGCAAAGTTCCATGAAAGTGTCATTACAGATTCAAAAGTTATGCAGCCACTGTTCCTCATCCCATACCTGCATCACGATGTGATCCCACCAGTTAGTGCTTGTTTTCCTGGCCCAGAAGTGGCGTTCCACTGTGTCAACAAGTCCAGCTGCCACTGCCAGTATGTGCAAATTTCTCCGTTCCATGGCTTCCAGCACAGCTATTTGCATGGCATCACATTCTTCTGCACAGCTGGTCCTGGCTAGGCTCTGCAAATATTGCAGGACGATGTGTGAGGTGTTTGTGGGTGGGGTCCATGCTTGCTGTGCTATGGCGTTTGCAAGAGTAACCCAGACTTAGGCACGAAAATGATTGTTTGACATTGCTTTGAGGGACGGAGTGAGGGAGGAGACAAGTGCATCATGGGAGGCTGATGATATGTACCCAAAACACCTCACAAAAATGTTTTTGTCCCATCAGGCTTTGGGAGCCTAACCCAGAATTCCAATAGGCAGCAGGAACTGTGGGATAGCTGACCACAGTGCATCGCTCCGTAAGTCATGCTACTCATGGTAGTGGGGATGCACTCCATCGACGGAATGTGCATAGTGGGGACATACACCACCGATTTTGTAAAATCAGAGGCTACAGGTCAACTTTAATAAATTCAACCTAATTTCGTAGTGTAGACAAGCCCTTAGTGGTTGGCCAAACAAAAGGTAGGACTGAGTGGACTTGTAGGCTCCAAAGTTTTACATTGTTTTGTTTTTGAGTGTAGTTATGTAACAAAAAAATCTACATTTGTAAGTTAAACTTTCACAATAAAAAGATCGCACTTTAGTATTTGTATGAGGTGAATTGAAAAATACAATTTCTTTTATCATTTTTACAGTGCAAATATTTGTAATAAAAATAATAATATAAAGTGAGCACTGTACACTTTGTATTCTGTGTTGTAATTGAAGTAAATATATTTGAAAATATAGAAAAACATCCAAAAATATTTAATACATTTCAATTGACATTCTATTGTTTAACAGTGCAATTAAATCTGTGATTAATTTTTTTAATCACAAATAACTTTTTTAGTTAATCACGAGTTAACTGAGGTTAATTGACAGTCCTAATTTTAATAATTGATATGGGGTGGAGAGGTGCATGCCTGTAGATGTATTTCCTGAGACTAAAAGAAGAACTTTCTCACAGAAATGCTTTTATATCAGAAGCCTTCAGTCCTACCTTTTGAATGCAGACCCAACCCAGTCATGTATTTCTCACATCAACTTGCTCCTATTGACCTTTGAACTAGGATCTGCACTTCATGTCATAGTGTAAGGCCTAGTTATTTAGTTTAATGTTTTACTCTTTTTATTAATTTGTTTGTTTATTTGATCAGGTGGTTTGCAGTAATTTCAGAATCAGTAGGTTCATGACCATATTGTTTATCATGAGCTTTCAAAACAAGGGCAGATGTGTTTTAATCTCAGCTATGGAATTTAATTGGAGCCAGTACCTGCAAACAGTTCTCACACAAATACCCCATGTGTATGAGTAACCTCACTGACTTCAGTGGGACTGCTCTTGTCAGGAGTTGTGTTTGTACAGCACCTTGAAGGTACAAGGTGCCATATGAGTAGAAGTAATAGGTAAAAGTAGAGATCTCCAAAGAGGTCTTGAAGGTGCAAGGTGCCATACGAGTAGAAGTAATAGGTAAAAGTAGAGATCTCCAAAGAGAATAATATAAAGTGAGCACTATACACTTTGTATTCTGTGTTGTAATTGAAGTAAATATATTTGAAAATATAGAAAAACATCCAAAAATATTTAATACATTTCAATTGACATTCTATTGTTTAACAGTGCAATTAAATCTATGATCTCCTTCAGACTGTTAGGGTCTGACCAAGAAGCCAATGGATATCAATGGAAATGCTGGGTTTAATTCTTTCTGCTGAGCCTTCCTGGATGCTGAAGAGGTGAAAAAAATTCATTATAAACTCTTAAGGGCGGGAACTGTCTTTGTTCTGTATTTATACGGCACCCAACACAATGGGGTCTGGGTTCATGACTGGAGCACCAAGGCGCTATGATGGTAAAAAAAATTACATGTTCAGCTGAGAATTCCCCTCTTTTGTTGGCGCTTTGTGTTTTTCCCCCTTTACTAAGTTTCCGATCCTTCAAACGCTTAAGTGGATGTTAAGCTAGACACACGAGTAGCCTCACTGAAGGAAATGGCATTACTCACTGTGGATAAACAAAGGTCTAAATGGTTGCAGGACCAGGGCCTAAATACGCTGTTCATAAATTTATGTGCATATGAGAATGATTACACCCTGGAAGGAATATTTTCATTGAATTTCTAATATATGGTCCTGGCATTTTTTTTCAACTCCAGAACAACAGCCAGCTTTATAAACACAGCGTTAAAAGAATTGAAAATCATGTGCTGAAGTGGCACGTTGGTTTACTGCTATGTACAGGGTTACCCTGTAAATGTAAAAGAGCATACTCCTTGTACACAAACTACTGCTGCAAAATATAATATGCCAAAGTGCTTAGCTGCATTTATTAATCATATAATAAATCTTCACCAAGCAAAAAGAGTTGCCATTAAATATTTTACAAATGGGAATCCGACTGCTAAAATGTATTATTGCGCAATGTATTGACCTAATAAATGGTATTAAAAAATAAATGAAGTTTAAACTGCACAGAGCACTGAGTTTTCAAATAAATTCCTCAAAAGCTTCCATCTTTCCTTCAGAACAGCTGAACTTTTACTGTACTCAGATCTCCTGGATTTGTTTAGTATGCACTGCTCTGTACTGCACAGGTGTGAGTATATACTATTATATTTAATTGTCTGGTGTGAGCTCAGTATAACCATATCAAAATGATTTATAAAAGACCACAGTGCTCATTTCTGAAAATTTATTTTTCGAACGTTTTTGGGGAAAAAGCGTGTATCCAGGTCATTACTGTGATAGAATACTGCAAATGTTCTAACTGTCCAGCTGGGACTCATGGAATTATTGTCCTTTCAGAGAAAAAATGCCCACATATAAGTCATGGACAGAGAATTGATTTCCTCATAATATTAAAGCAAGCCTTTTCCTGGTGGAATTATTATGTTAGTAAACAAATCCACATCTGTCCCATTTATTGCCATGTACTTCATGCAACAGCTGTGCTTCGTAACATTAATCAAAATGTGGTTGTGAAAGGTACAAGACAACTGTTGGCTGTGGTTATTTTTGTGTGTGCATATTACATTCAAAAACCCTGCTTTAAAAGGTGATATATTCAAGTACTCTAAAGTTAGGAAATGTCAGAATTAAAGTTGCCCAGGAAACTTTAATCCTGCCCCTTGTGTGTTTTTCCACAAGATCCCTGCCTCATTCACTGGAGAGTGCCTTCCCTCCAGTGGTCGAGGTGGTGCAGGATCCTTTTTGGCTCATCACTGCTCAAACACATCCAAATAGAAGAACATTGGCAGAAATGCTTTATTCCAGGAGGCTTCTGTCATACCTCTCAAATGCAGACCCAACCACAGGAATACATGCCTTTGTCACATCAGGACTTGGTTATTGCAAAGCTCTCTTGGGCTTACCTTGAAGATGACATGGAAATGACAATTGGTTGCACACTCACTGCTTGGTGGGGCAGAAAGATATGAAAACCTTATTCCAATATTTTGCATGCTAACACTGGTTGTCTGTCGAAACCCAGACTCAGCTATCTGAGAGACTGCCTCTTGCTCCATACATACCAGTGGTAGCTACTTCTGATGGGGACTGTAAGGCTTGGTCTACAGCACACAGTTAGGTCAACATCAGTTGCCTTGTGTCGACCTAGTAGTGCATGTGTTTTCATTTAAATTTGTCACCCACGATGTAAAAGTACCCCGTTCTGCCGACATAGTAACACCACCTCCCTCAGAAGCATTGAGCCATGATCAATGTACTGAGCTCGAAGCAATGTGAGTGTAAACACTGCATCACTTTGGTTGATCCTAACAGTCCTCCAGCAGCTGTTTCACAATGAAAAAAAACTGACCGCTCTGGTCTCAGTTGTGAACTCCACTGCCCAGGGGTTACGTATACCAGAAGGGCCCCCATCCCTTTAAAACCCTGTGAATTTTTGAAATGCCTTTTCCTGATTGTCGAGCTAGGGGAACACACCTAGCAGCTCTCCAGTGTTGGGCACAACTGCCCAGCTGATCATGCCAGCTACATGTTCCAGATGCACTCCGGCTGGGAGTAGACTGGAGATGTTGTATCTCCTGATTGTGTGGGGAGAAGAGGCTGTGCAAGCATAGCTATGGACCAGCTGTAGAAACGTCAACAGCTATGAGCAGATAGCATGGGGGATGCAGGAGAAGGGATATGACAGGGACCAGCAGCAGTGCCATGTGAAAGCTAAGGAGGTGTGGCAGACATACCAGAAGCCCAGGGAGGCCAACAGTCGATCCGCTGCCACAGATCTGCTGCTTGTACAAAGAGCTGTGTGCCATAGTTTGGGAACACACCACCCCCACCTCACAGATCACCAGGGATACATCTGAGGATCCCAAGCCATGGGCCCCTGGCCTGAACAGCAAGGAGGAGGAGGAGAAAGAAGAGAAGGATGGGGTCCAGTCATACCACTAGTCATGACCAGTTTGAGACTCCTCCGCAGTCCAGTCAGTCCCAGCAGTTGAGCACAGACAAGCCTGATGCAAGGGAAGGATCCTCGGCTAAGTGTGCAAATGTATTTCCCATTACAGTTATGGCAACCCCAACTTAACAGGATGCAGCTATCAACTTTGCATTAAAAATTTACTCCTACTAGAAGAGATAGTGGCAGAGCTGGATTAACTTTTTGTGGGCCTGGCGGCAAACATATTCGTGGGCCTCCATGAAGGCAATGGAGCATGGTGCAGGGAGGTCAGTCCCTGGAGCAAGGGGCCAGCCAGAGGCAATAGGGCATGGCATGGCAGGGGCAGCCCAACTCCGCCCACTGCGAGGGCACTATTTACAAAACGGCAGTTGCCAGATGCACAGTGGCCTGCCCAGCCCTGTGCTGCCAGCATCCCCTTGGGGATGGGCCCATTCCATGCCACACAGCGCCCCCCGACCCAACACCCCCAGACTCCCTTTGGCCAGAGCCTCCCCCCAGACCCACTATGCCCAGCACCCTGCCCAGACCCACCCACAAATGCACAGCACCCTGCACAACACCACCCCTGCCCACAGCCCCATCACAACTGCCCAGCACCCCCTAGAGAACCCCCAGTTCCTAGTGCCCCAACACACACACAGATCCTCCCGACCCCTTCACAGCCCAGCACACCCACCCCCGCACAGACTCCCCCAAGACCCACTCCCCCAAGCCCTGCCTCCCGGCTGCACTCACCAGCCCTGCTGGGAGGTGACTGTGTCTACCGGGCTGAGCCAGCAGAGCAGCCAAGGCTGGTCCCAGGGCCAGGAATCACTCTGGCCACTCAGGAGTGGCGCAATCAGCCAGGCGAGTGCCTGCCCTGGCCAGACTCCCACAAGATGCACTTGCCTGGAGGGGCCCAGCCAAGCCCCCCACACTGTCCCCCCGCCACACACATCCTTGGATGAGACTGACCAGGCTTCTGCACCAGTCCCAGGCGGCTCAGCTCCGGGGAGACAGGTGGGTCCCCACAGGTGGTGGGAAGCAGAGACTGCCTGGAGCCGGAGGTGCACTGGAGTCTGGCCAGGGGGCTGAGAGGAGCCATTGTAAACCCAGCGCTGGATAGTGGTACAACAAAGAGAGGTAACATTGTGATCTGCTTTGCATTCCTCTAGGTATGGGGCCCCATGCAGAGCAGTTTGTTTACGTGTCAGTGAAGTGGCCCAGAGGATGCACCAGTGCTTGCATAACCATACAAAATATCCCTTTCTGCTGATGTACTCTGTGACAAGGTGGTCTGGTGCCAAAATAGGGATACGTGTGCATTCTATTGCTTCACCACAGTTCAGGAACCCAATTTCTGCGAATCCATCCAGTATGTCCTGCACATTGCCGAAGGTCATAGTCCTGCATAGCAGGTGGCAATTAATTGCTCTACACACTTGCATGACACAGTGGATTTTCCAACTCCAAAATGATTTCCCACTGACTGGTAGCAATCTGACGTTGCAAGTTTCCACAGTGTGGTTGCCTCATACTTCTCCACTGTCAAAGCAGCTCTTATTCTGGCATCTGTAAGTTGGAAGTCTGGGTTAAGCTTGGTACGGAGATCCAAGAAAGTGGCCTTGTGCATCTGAAAGTTCTGCAGCTACTGCTCATCATCCCAAACCAGCATTATGATGCAATCCCACCAGACAGGGCTCATTTCTCCGGCCCAGAAGCTGCACTACACTCTCTGTAGCTGCTCCATGAACAGCACCAACAACCTTGAATTGGTTCACTCTATGCACCACAGCAATCTGTCCTCCAAGAAATTGTCATGTTCCCTGCTGATTTGGTTATTCTTGTGGCTAGAGGATTGTGCGTCCTGTGCTTGCAATGCTTATGACAATAGGGCAGAGCTTCTGTCAGATACGGTGGATACTGAGGAGGTCCATTCAGCTTTGTGGGATTTTTTTAAAAAGGTGCAAAAATTATGGGATACAGATGACATTGTGAGATGGAGACAGTTGAACACTGGGAAGTTGACCCCTTGCACCCAGTCATAGAATCATAGAATCATAGAATATCAGGGTTGGAAGGGACCCCAGAAGGTCATCTAGTCCAACCCCCTGCTCGAAGCAGGACCAATTCCCAGTTAAATCATCCCAGCCAGGGCTTTGTCAAGCCTGACCTTAAAAACCTCTAAGGAAGGAGATTCTACCACCTCCCTAGGTAATGCATTCCAGTGTTTCACCACCCTCTTAGTGAAAAAGTTTTTCCTAATATCCAATCTAAACCTCCCCCACTGCAACTTGAGACCATTACTCCACATTCTGTCATCTGCTACCATTGAGAACAGTCTAGAGCCATCCTCTTTGGAACCCCCTTTCAGGTAGTTGAAAGCAGCTATCAAATCCCCCCCTCATTCTTCTCTTCTGCAGGCTAAACAATCCCAACTCCCTCAGCCTCTCCTCATAACTCATGTGTTCCAGACCCCTAATCATTTTTGTTGCCCTTCGCTGGACTCTCTCCAATTTATCCACATCCTTCTTGTAGTGTGGGGCCCAAAACTGGACACAGTACTCCAGATGAGGCCTCACCAATGTCAAATAGAGGGGAACGATCACGTCCCTCGATCTGCTCGCTATGCCCCTACTTATACATCCCAAAATGCCATTGGCCTTCTTGGCAACAAGGGCACACTGCTGACTCATATCCAGCTTCTCGTCCACTGTCACCCCTAGGTCCTTCTCCGCAGAACTGCTGCCTAGCCATTCGGTCGCTAGTCTGTAGCTGTGCATTGGGTTCTTCCGTCCTAAGTGCAGGACCCTGCACTTATCCTTATTGAACCTCATCAGATTTCTTTTGGCCCAATCCTCCAATTTGTCTAGGTCCTTCTGTATCCTATCCCTCCCCTCCAGCGTATCTACCACTCCTCCCAGTTTAGTATCATCCGCAAATATGCTGAGAGTGCAATCCACACCATCCTCCAGATCATTTATGAAGATATTGAACAAAACCGGCCCCAGGACCGACCTTTGGGGCACTCCACTTGATACCGGCTGCCAACTAGACATGGAGCCATTGATCACTACCCGTTGAGCCCGACAATCTAGCCAGCTTTCTACCCACCTTATAGTGCATTCATCCAGCCCATACTTCCTTAACTTGCTGACAAGAATACTGTGGGAGACCGTGTCAAAAGCTTTGCTAAAGTCAAGAAACAATACATCCACTGCTTTCCCTTCATCCACAGAACCAGTAATCTCATCATAAAAGGCAATTAGATTAGTCAGGCATGACCTTCCCTTGGTGAATCCATGCTGGCTGTTCCTGATCACTTTCCTCTCATGCAAGTGCTTCAGGATTGATTCTTTGAGGACCTGCTCCATGATTTTTCCAGGGACCGAGGTGAGGCTGACTGGCCTGTAGTTCCCAGGATCCTCCTTCTTCCCTTTTTTAAAGATTGGCACTACATTAGCCTTTTTCCAGTCATCCGGGACTTCCCCGGTTCGCCACGAGTTTTCAAAGATAATGGCCAATGGCTCTGCAATCACAGCCGCCAATTCCTTCAGCACTCTCGGATGCAACTCGTCCGGCCCCATGGACTTGTGCACATCCAGCTTTTCTAAATAGTCCCTAACCACCTCTATCTCCACAGAGGGCTGGCCATCTCTTCCCCATTTCGTGATGCCCAGCGCAGCAGTCTGGGAGCTGACCTTGTTAGTGAAAACAGAGGCAAAAAAAGCATTGAGCACATTAGCTTTTTCCACATCCTCTGTCACTAGGTTGCCTCCCTCATTCAGTAAGGGGCCCACACTTTCCTTGGCTTTCTTCTTGTTGCCAACATACCTGAAGAAACCCTTCTTGTTACTCTTAACATCTCTGGCTAGCTGCAGCTCCAGGTGCGATTTGGCCCTCCTGATATCATTCCTACATGCCCGAGCAATATTTTTATACTCTTCCCTGGTCATATGTCCAACCTTCCACTTCTTGTAAGCTTCTTTTTTATGTTTAAGATCCGCTAGGATTTCACCATTAAGCCAAGCTGGTCGCCTGCCATATTTACTATTCGTTCGTCTCATTGGGATGGTTTGTCCCTGTAACCTCAACAGGGATTCCTTGAAATACAGCCAGCTCTCCTGGACTCCTTTCCCCTTCAAGTTAGTCCCCCAGGGGATCCTGGCCATCCGTTTTTTGAGGGAGTCGAAGTCTGCTTTCCTGAAGTCCAGGGTCCGTATCCTGCTGCTTACCTTTCTTCCCTGCGTCAGGATCCTGAACTCAACCAACTCATGGTCACTGCCTCCCAGATTCCCATCCACTTTTGCTTCCCCCACTAATTCTACCCGGTTTGTGAGCAGCAGGTCAAGAAAAGCGCCCCCCTAGTTGGCTCCTCTAGCACTTGCGCCAGGAAATTGTCCCCTACGCTTTCCAAAAACTTCCTGGATTGTCTATGCACCGCTGTATTGCTCTCCCAGCAGATATCAGGAAAATTAAAGTCACCCATGAGAATCAGGGCGATCTAGTAGCTTCCGTGAGCTGCCGGAAGAAAGCCTCATCCACCTCATCCCCCTGGTCCGGTGGTCTATAGCAGACTCCCACCACTACATCACTCTTGTTGCACACACTTCTAAACTTAATCCAGAGACACTCAGGTTTTTCTGCAGTTTCGTACCGGAGCTCTGAGCAGTCATACTGCTCCCTTACATACAGTGCTACTCCCCCACCTTTTCTGCCCTGCCTGTCCTTCCTGAACAGTTTATAACCATCCATGACAGTACTCCAGTCATGTGAGTTATCCCACCAAGTCTCTGTTATTCCAATCACATCATAATTCCTTGACATCACCAGGACCTCCAGTTCTCCCTGCTTGTTTCCAAGGCTTTGTGCATTTGTATATAAGCACTTGAGATAACCTGTTGATCGCCCCTCATTCCCAGTATGAGGCAGGAGCCCTCCCCTCACAGACATTCCTGCCTGTGCTTCCTCCCGGTATCCCGCTTTCCCACTTACCTCAGGGCTTTGGTCTCCTTCCCCCAGTGAACCTAGTTTAAAGCCCTCCTCACTAGGTTAGCCAGCCTGCTGGCAAAGATGCTCTTCCCTCTCTTCGTGAGATGGAGCCCGTCTCTGCCCAGCACTCCTCCTTCATGGAACACCATCCCTTGGTCAAAGAATCCAAAGCCTTCTCTCCGACACCACCTGCGTAGCCATTCGTTGACTTCCACGATTCGACGGTCCCTACCTAGGCCTTTTCCTTCCACTGGGAGGATGGACGAGAACACCACTTGCGCCTCCAACTCCTTTATCCTTCTTCCTAGAGCCACATAGTCCGCAGTGATCCGCTCAAGGTCATTCTTGGCAGTATCATTGGTGCCCACATGGAGAAGCAGGAAGGGGTAGTGATCCGAGGGCTTGATGAGTCTCGGCAGTCTCTCCGTCACATCGCGAATCTTAGCCTCTGGCAAGCAACAGACTTCTCGGTTTTCCCGGTCAGGGCGACAGATAGATGACTCAGTCCCCCGGAGGAGAGAGTCCCCGACCACCACCACCCGCCTTCTCCTCTTGGGAGTGGTGGTCGTGGAACCCCCAACCTCAGGACATAGCATCTCATGCCTTCCAACCAGCGGAGTCTCCTTCTGCTTTCTCGCCCCAGACATATCATCTGGTCCACTCTCCGCAACGATACCTGTGGAGAGAACATGGAAGCGGTTAGTTACCTGTGTCTGTGTTACTGGAACCCGGACATTCCGCTTACCTCTTCTGGAGGTCACATGTTGCCAAGCTTCTTCACTGGCCTCTTGGCTTCTCTGTGCAACCTGCTCTATATCTGTAGAGCTTTGTGCCCCTAGAAGCCTATCCTGAGTTTTGTCCAGAAAATCCTCAGTTTCTCGTATGCAACGCAGGGTTGTTATCTGTTGCTCCAGACCTTCAATCTTCTCTTCCAATATGGAGACCAGCTTGCACTTTGTACAGACAAAGTCGCTTCTGTCCTGTGGAAGAAAGACAAACATGGCACATCCAGTGCAGGTCACAACAGCTGAACCCCCCCCTTCCATATCACCTTCCTACTATGAGCTTCCTCAGAGCAGTTTGCAAGACGTAAGCCTCACTGGGCTCACTCCAGGCGAACTCCCAGGCAAACTCCTGCTGTGAGCTGCTCTGCTGTCCCCTGCTGCTCAGCTGGTTCGCCGCCGCTCAGCTGGTTCGCGAAGCTCTGGCTATTTTTAAACAGCCAGGCTTCCCTGAGGCAAACAAACAGACCCTGTGCAAGTTGTTTTGGTCCCACCATTCATTGCCAAAACTTCCCAAAAGACAGTACGCTGGATGGTGACAGATTGTGGCCTGGGATACCTATCTGTGGTGCACCGTACTGTGCATTGACCCAAGCACTCCTGGTGAGTACGTGCAGCGCCAACGCAAAGAGCCGACTATGCATGTGCACAAGCAGTATGCTAACTAATGGTGGCTTTATGCCGACGTCGGCTTTATGTCGGCTTTATGCCGACGTAATTTGCATCAACCAAAGTTTGTAGTGTAGACACGGCCTAAGGCTGACAGAGCCCAGGTTTGAACTTAGAGCATTCCCATTGCACTCCTCTTTACTTAACAATTAAATACGTAATAATAGGCTGGAACTCGAGACTTGACATCCTTCTCTTGCAGCAAGAATAATAACATTACTTAGCACTTGTATACAACTTTTCGTCCATAGACCTCAAAGCACATTTCAGAAATGGGAAAACTGATGCATAGATAGGTTAGGTGACAACATGCCCTGATTAAGCATGCTAAGGAATAAACTCTCTAGATTTGATTCCTTTCAACTAAACCTTTTCAGTATGTCTACCCTGGAGCTGGAGCTGTAATATCCAGTTCAGAGAGACATATGCATGCTGGTTTTCATTGAGCCAGTGCACTAATAATAGCAGTGTAGCAGGATCATCGTTAGCTGCCATATGCACAATCCTGTTAGACACCCTAGGTATATGGTTGGGTGACTAGTCTATCCTGCCACCTGCATCATTGTGGCTCCACTGTTATTTTCAGTGTGCAAGTTTGGTACAACCATGAGAAAAGAGTCTTTAGGCTGCTGTTAGTTGATTGGTGAGATGATTCTTTGCGTGAGGAAGTATTTCAAACTTCATGCAGCACACTGTCACAATGTATTCGCTCATTAGAAATGACCTTGCTTCATCAAAGTCACCAACTTTTCTTTTAAGAGCCTGAACAGTCTGTTAGCTTAGCTTGCTGGGGGTGATCAAAAGGGAAACAATGAAACAAGGTGACTAAATCCATTAGAGAAACAATCCTTTGAGAATGATAGCCTTTTAAAAATTAATAGCATTTCAGTCAAAGAATCACTGGGGCTTTTAAAGGCTAAGAGCAAGGTATTTTTTAACTAAGGATTAGAGGAGATCTTGAAAGTTTAGCCTGAAGTTATCTATCAGAGTACAACCACTGAATATTTACATACTCAGTGGTACAAAGTATTAGAGCATAAATGTTGCTTTTAGTTTTGATGTGTAGTCCAAAATACACTCTATCCTAAGATGGGTGCTGCATTGATCAGGTTTGAAGAACTGGCAAATGGAAAAGAAAACCATTAACTTTATCTCACTGTAGATTTGTAGAGGCTTCTGGTGTATTACACCTTAGAGAGCAATAGAGAATTTTTTTCATTATTTTTAATTATAATCATCATAAAATACTATCTTAAATTAAAAGGCCACATCCTGCCATTGATTTTGCACATTACTGCCACTGAAATCATTAGGATTTCTAAGTTATCATTAGGATTTCAGTAGGGGTTCAATGCATATGGTTCAAAGACATGACTTGGGAAACACTTAAAAGGAGAGTGAGTTTGTGTGTGTGGTTTTTGGAGGGGGGTGAGGGAGTGAGAGAACCTGGATTTGTGCAGGAAATGGCCCACCTTGATTATCATACACATTGTGAAGAGAGTGGTCACTTTGGATGGGCTATTACCAGCAGGAGAGTGAGTTTGTGTGTGTGGGGAGGGGGGCGGGGGGCGGAGGGTGAGAAAACCTGGATTTGTGCTGGAAATGGCCCAACTTGATGATCACTTTAGATAAGCTATTACCAGCAGGACAGTGGGGTGGGAGGAGGTATTGTTTCATGGTCTCTGAGTGTATATAATGTCTTCTGCAGTTTCCACAGTATGCATCCGATGAAGTGAGCTGTAGCTCACGAAAGCTCATGCTCCAATAAATTGGTTAGTCTCTAAGGTGCCACAAGTCCTCCTTTTCTTTTTGCGAATACAGACTAACACGGCTGTTACTCTGAAACTTAAAAGCAAATGTATCTCTTTTACTTTCAATGATTCTCTAGCAACTCATATTATTGCTGAACAGCTAATAGACAAGAGAGTTATGCAAGTAATTTGAAGCTGTTTAGGAAAATGACTATTCCCAGTGAAGACCATGATGGGGAATGTAGATTTTTGCCCTTACAATAACAAACACTGAAATATTTGTGTGTGTGTGTGTGTGTGTATTTAGGACCAGGGTCTCAGCTGTACCTTTTTAGTACTGGGGGCAGCTGGGAAGAGAGGGTCCAAAAGCACCATTCAATATTAGACAGCAGCGTAGTGCCAGCCCAATCCCCAGAATAATTTACAGCAGCGTCAGGGTTGCCCCTAAATTGTATCAAATGCCAACAGCCTCCAAGGGCCATTTCTCAGGCTGGGGTTTGCTAAAATCCATGGGCACTCCAGTCACTCACGCCTGCCCCCAGATATGCCCCAAAACAGTCTTAATGGGGCTGAGTATCTAGTTCTTAACAACTTGAGTGCACAATTGTCTGATTTACATACAAACTGGTGACAACTGTGCACACAAATTTAGGCACACAATTGAATGTATATTTCTGAGGAACTAAAAACTTAAAAAGAAAATTGTCTTGTATTATCTGAGCACTTGGTCTCAGTTAAAGGCTTTTCTCAGGAGTCCAGGGCAATGGTTGTTCAAGACCCTCAGTTCAACATAAGCATGGAAGGGAATCGGGAGAAAAACAGAGTTTATTGCATATAACCTCAGGCGCTAGAGGTGGTCCACGTGGTGATGGATTCATTTATCTTTGTCCACTCACTTAGGAATCTTACTGACTTCAAACCTTGAGAGATTACATCAGCAAATCACATAGCTCTATGCTTCTATTCTATTTTATTAATCAGAGCATTATTTCTTCAACAAGCGGCAGCACGGAAGCTGTGATAAGAGGAGACATTCTGCTTTGGCCTGTCCCATGACACAGTGGCATAGACAAGAAGGCACAGAGAATAATAATAATACTAATGCCTACAAATACAAACATTTGAACAAACTATTTGGTTATGGAGGCACCTGTCTCAGAAACTGTGCCCTCGTATAAGGATATCTCGTGAACTATACCATTTGATAGAAGTGTAGGTAATGTGGAATAACTGGGACTCAAATATTCCAATCTGAGTTAAGATAAATACAAATGGTCTGAATATGGAAATAAAATGGATAGAGGGTCTGCAATATCGGAGATTGCTGAAGAAATGTACAAACAACAAATCACCAGATGCTAAAAGTAGGAGAAAATCATGTTGTTTTAAAACTATACTTAGGGAGGCACAAAAGGATAAGAATGCTTGCAGGTCACTAATAACTAGAAAAGTTCCTGCTTACCCTTACAGTTAAGTATGACTGAAGACAGTGGGGAAAAGGTGTTGGCAGGAAGATATTGAGACAAGGAAATTACCAAGAAGAGAGGAAATTGAGATATTAAATTATAATTCTGTTTATTAGATTAGATAATGAAGTACTGATATCTGTATTTGTGTTAAACTTCAGTCAAGTACTATGGCTGAAGATTAATATTGAATTAGGTACATGAGTCTATGGTCTGGGCATTGCTGGAAATGGTACAGTTGTGCCTGATCTCTGGTCTTCGGAGTGACACAGAGAATCAGTGATAGGCTGAAAATTATTAGCCCAATCAATTGTGGGGAAAAAGAAAAACAAGGTTACTGAAATGGGCCGTTTCTATATATATATATATATATATAATAAATTTTCAGTATTATTAATAGTGGATCATATACAAAGGCAAATGTCATAGTATCATTCCTTAACTGAATTTTCATAATTAATTAACCAGGAAGAAAGAGCTATGAATAAAAACCTGAATGATTCTCTATTTTAAATGTTAACATTTACAAGGTACATTTTAGTATGACAGCAGAAAAATCCATAAAAACAAAATTTCAGGTTTTGCTTCTCCTTAATTGTCATCATTTTTCATTCAAGCATGTTCTGTTTTAGTTGAGGTTGAAGGACACATGGTACAAACAACAACCTCTCAAGGGTGTATAAAAATATTTCAACTTAATTCAAGGGAAGCCCCACAATGGTTTCATACACTATGTCTTTATCCTTAGTGGCAGAAGGCAGTATAAAATAGGCTTGTTTTTTTTTTTAAATTAACATGATGTGCATGGAGATATTCAATAAGAATATTATGAATATATAGATATAATACTGATATATTCATAATGAACATTTCATGGTATTATAGGACTTTGATCATTCTGAAATCCTCATTTCTAAATGTACTGCTAATAAGTCTTAAAATTTACTTGGTGTTAAAATTTCACGTTGATTTGGGTCCAGGTTAATTTACTTTTGTCATGTAACAGGCTGGATCTTAAATTTAAGACTAACAAAGCAGAATTATTACAAATGTGGCACTAGTTTCTCTCATCCAATGCCCACATTCAAACCCCACAGTGGTAACAAATGCTGACAAAATACTGCAATAGATGGTCTTGAGACCATTTTGGTTTCTTTTTAAATTCAGATTGGGCATAATGGGGGCTAAAGTGTAGACCTTGTGATGGTCCTCTCAACAGAAGTGAATTTCACTGTTATGATGCCTACACACACGCACACACACACACATATTAGACTCTCATTGGCATATTAGTATATTTTGAAACATTCTGCTTGATTTTAAGGTTCATTTATTGGGTTTTTTAAGTGAATTATGAAACACTGTTATATTATTCCTCAATAAACTTCAAATTTGGTGTGAGACCTTCTGCGTATTGTGGGCCTAGGCCAGTGGTGCCAGAACAATTTTTATATTGAGGGTGTTGAAGGCGTACACCATGTATATGGGTTATTACCACTTCAAGCCTGGGGGTGCAGTAGCACCCCCAGCACTCCTCGTTCCAGCACTTATGGCCCAAGCCTATGAGCTACTGAGTGCATGTTCACTGATGCCAGTTACTCTCAACTTTCATTGACTTCAGTAGGAACTAAGGACACGCAGTACTTTTCATCAGGAGCTGAGTACTTCACATAATTGGGAGAACTGGTCCGAAAATAGTGAAAAAAATTAGAAGAAATTTTGCACTGGACAGGGATTCAGTAGACTTGGGTTCTATTTCTCCCTCTTTCCCTGAGCCACTGCATGATCTTGAACAAGTCACTTCACCTCTCTCTCCCTTTGTCTGACTTTTCTATTTAGACCGTCTCTTAATATGTCTTTGTGCAGTGCCTAGCACAATGGAGACCACTCCTTGTTTGGATTCTCTAAGAGTATTATTGTTATTTTTAACAACAACTACTACAGTCTGTTCTACTTGATCCCAGGCAAAATTATAGAAAGGCTGATACAAGATACAATCAGTAAAGAATTAAAGGATGGTAGCATAATTAATACCAGTCAAACGTGGTTTTATGGAAAAGAGGTCTTGTCCAACAAGCCCGATCTAATCTTTTGATGAGATTACAAGTCTGGTTGAGAAAGATAACTATGTTGATATAAGAGACTTAAGCTTCTGTTGGACATTTGACTTAGTGCCATATAACATTTTGATTTAAAAAATTACTTTCCATGGACTCACAGTAGCACATATTAAATGAATTAAAAACTGGGTAACTCATAGATGTAAAATAATTATAAAGGGAGAATCATCATCCACAGGGCCGTTCCTCATATGGTCCCCCAGGAATCTGTTGTTGGCCCTATGCTATTCAATGATTTATTTATCAATGATCTGAAAGAAAATCATCGCTGATAAATCTTGCAGAAGACACAAATATTGGTAGAGTGGTAAACAATCATAAGAACAGGTCAGTTATACAGAGAAATCTGAATCATTTCATAATATGGGCTCACTTAAGCAGCACACATTTTAATATAGCCATATGCTACATTGTACATTTAGGAACAAAGAAAGTAGGTCTTGGAGAGCATATCCTGGAAAGCAGTGACTCTGTATAAGCCTTTGGGGTCTGGGGGTTACCAACTGAACATAAACTGCCAGTGTGATCCTGTGAGGGCTAATGCAATTCTTGAAGGTCCAAGCAAAGGACATTGAGCAGGAGTAGGAAGTTGGTATTTCCTCTGTTTACATCATTAGTGAGACCATTGCTAGAATTCTGTGTCCAATTCTGATGACCACACTCCAAAAAATGGTGAAAGCTATATGAATGTTCTCAGGTTTGGAAAACATGCTGACAGCAAAACACATAGGCAGCTCAGTCTATTTAATTTATTGAAGAAAAAATTAAGAGGGGACAGATTCACAACGGGGACTTAAGAACCTAACCATCACTTTAGGTACCTAAGTCCAACATTTAGGACCACTGGCATTCATGAAACCACCATTTAGTGCAGTCGTGGGCAACCTGAAGCCCGCAGACTGCACACAGCCCATCAGGGTAATCCGCTGGTGGGCCCCCAGACAGTCGGTTTACATTTGCATGGCAGCCTGCAGTTCCCAGTGGCCGCAATTCACCATTCCCGGCCAATGGGACCTGCAGAAAGTGGCGGCCAGCACGTCCCTGTGGCCTACACCGCTTCCCAAAGCTCCCATTGGCCACGAATGGTGAACCATGGCCACTGAGAGCTGCGGGTGGCCGTGCAAATGTATACAAACTGTCTGGAGGACTGCCAGCGGATTACCCTGACGGGCCGCGTGTGACCCCCAGGCCGCAGGTTGCCCACCACTGGTTTAGCTACTGCCTAATTCTATATGTGGTGAATTTCCATTAGCAAAGTCCCCTAGGCACCTACATTTCTGCAGGTGGGTGCGCACAAAGCTTCCTGAGACCTGACAGCACGAAGAAGCTCAGCACCTATTTCACTCCTAAACCCCAATAGGATTAATAAACTAGTATTCCCCACCTATTTCAGCTGCAGGATCCAGTCCAGCATGCATGATCTTAGACCACTATCAGACTGGGCCTCATACAAAACACAGTCAGAGGAGGTGGTGGAGGTAACCCCCTTAAAACTAATAACTCAGTGGTTAGAGCACTCAGTGAGAATGTGGGATGCAGCAGTTTAAATCTCTCCTCTGTCTGTTTCAGAGCAAGGCCTTGAACCCAGGTTTCCCACCTGAATGCTCACACTATTGGGCTACAGGAGTGCATTTTGGGGTTGTGTTCTCAGTCTTTCCTGTTAAAGCTCTTCCACTTTGTATTAAGTGCTTAAATAGTTATTGGGCTAGAGAGAGAGAGAGTGAAATTGACTTGATAGCCCAGTGATAAGGGCTCTATAGACTATGCTCGAGATCAGCCAGATGATATGGGCTTGATGCAGGAATTACTGGGCGAGATTCTATGGCCTGTGTTATGCAGGAGATCAGAGTACATGATGATAATGGTTCTTTTTGGTTTTAAAATCTATGAATCTATGAGCCTCTCCAAGGCAAGGGGCAAGCAGGAGGGAAATTTAGACTCAGAAGAGTGTCTTTTAGTCACAGTGTCTCCTGGGACAAATCCTGGGGGAGTGCAGTTTATGCAGCATCCCTTTCTTAAGGCTGTGACTAAGGTCACAATCTAGCCCTAAGAGACAAAATAACAAGTAAGCTCAAAATACCATTTTTAGTCACTTTTCTGAGCAGAATGGCTCGTTAAGAGATTCAGTCTAAATAGATATTTTTGGAATGCAATTTTGTATAAATGTATTTGTAAATAACACCCCCCCAACACACACACACCTGGGATAGAAACATTTTATAAATTAAAACAAATAAGATATTCTGCCACTCTTATTGTTTCATAAATGTTCCCATTGATTTCAAAGGGACTGCTTGCAGGATCAGATGCAGATTAACATGAGTGGCAGAATCAGGCCCTAAATAATGAAGGACCAGACTGTGCCCTTGTCTTCCTTGACCGAGAAGGGCAATAACGTGGATCTTGGGTCACGATCTGGTTTGGAGGATAGCCCCTGCTCTCACCTATGCCCTACCGATGAGCAAGTGGCAGAGAGGGGTGTGGAGTGAGTGGAGTCTTGACTCCACCCCCGACATAAAGGACAGAGTAGAGTCCCAGGCACTTGCATTCATTCAAAGGCTGAAGTATTCTCCCTTGCCCTGAAGCAAGATAGGGGCAACAGGGAAGGAACTTTGACTCTGAGATCCCCTTCCCAGGGCTGCTCCTGGGGTGCAGCAGTTATCATAGCATCATAGAAAGGTAGGATTGGAAGGGACCTCAAGAGGTCATCTAGTCCAGTCCCCTGCACCTAGGTAGGACTAAGTATTATCCAGACCATCCCTGACAGGTGTTTGTCTAATCTGTTTTTAAAAATCTCCAGTGATGGAGATTCCACAACTTCCCGAGTCAATTTATTCCAGTGCTTAACTACCCTTCACTTAGGAAGTTTTTCTTAAAGTCTAACATAAATCTCCCTTGCTGCAATTTAAACCCATTATCTCTTGCTCTATTTTCTATGGTGTGATGCTAGTAAATGAAATGCCAGCTCTTGCCACAGTCATGGGCATTAGCTAAGAACTGACAAACTCATAGTTGGAAACCAAACCAGCTCACCTGTATGTTAGTTTTGTTCAAAATAGGTAGTAGTCTAATAAAAATATATTTAGATTCTATGAAATGCTTGTAAGGTGTTGCATGCATTAATCTCCCTTGTAATGTCTGTATTCCATGCTATAAGGAAATATGTAAGTTTTGTTGTATAACTTTGAAAAGATTTTCTCTGAACTTGTGGCCCTAGGCATGGGACTCATCTCCCCCTGCCCATTCAGGAGGTCTATCAAGATTAAACGGGCTACAAGGAACATGACAATGCAAAGAATTGGTGAATGGCCTTATCACACCTTGGAAATGTTATATGACAGGGCGTTTGTCTCATGGACTGGAAGGCTAAAAGTAAAAGATAAAACAGGGTCACAAGAAATTTTTTCATCTCTTTGCTGTTTGAACTCTAATTCTAAATTAACAGAGAACAGAGACACTAAATTAAGGCAGAGATCCTCAGGGGTTAACCCTGGGTCTGCCATGAAAGACATTTTGAATTGACAGATTACTACATCTCTGTCATCTTTAGGAACCATAGATGGTAACTCATTTGTGTGTATATGTTTGTTTGCTTTATCCTGTAAATAACTCTCATTTATTTTTCCTAGTTAATAAACCCTCAGTTAGTTTATTAGAGAATTGGCTACAAGCATTATCTTTGGTGCGAGTTCTGACATACAAATTGGTCTGAGGTACATGACTGGAAATAACCTGAATACTTTGTGATCTTTGGTACAAATGACCATTTAGCACTAAGTCCAGCTTCCATGGGTACCAAGATAGACTGGGGAGTCTAAGAGGACTGTCTGTGACTCCATGGTAAGACTGTTACAGTGATGCAGGAGTTCACATTTGTTACTGGGTTGGTGAAATTTAATTATAGAACACACCACCAGTTTGGGGTGTCTGCCCTGCTTTGACAGTCTTCCCTGAGGTAGGCACTCATGCTCATGAGCCACTCCAGACAGCATGACAAGTGGTTTAGGAGAACAATTTACCTATGTTCTCTTTATAATAACTTTTTATGTTCTTGAAGACTGTTATCATGTCCTCCCTGAGTCTTGTTTTCTGCCCAAAAGCTAAGCTTAGAAAGTATCACATTTATTAGACATAGGGTTAGCTTTTGGCATCTAGCCACAGGCCTGAGTTGGGAGTATACAGAGCCACACAACTTCAAAAGGAACTCCAGGAGGGATTTTGCCTCCACCAGTCTTGCATATGCAAGTGGAGTGCTATGTCCCTGCTTTTGGCCACCTTTGAAGAACATGAATTTCCGTGATACCAGTAGTGTAGGAATTATGATTGTGGTTGGTCCATGGGTGGAATGTGCAAAGTAGAGGCATGGCTTCTGACGCTATCCTTCCTGCCATATTTACTAGGGCAGGGACAGTCTGACCTATAGCTTGCATAATTTCTTGTCATAAATTCATGATGCCTTCCATTTTGTCCAGTCAAGATTCTGCATTATGAAATTTAACTTCAGTTGTGCACCCCATAATTTGAATTGCAAAAAGAATTGATTTAATAGACCTGTCCTTCCAAGTGACTTCATTTTCCATTGTAACTGCTTTGAACTTCCCTTGGGGAATGATAAACTCCAAATAGACAGTACTTTCTACCCAGAACTCAGATTGTAAATTAAGGACAAACATCTATTGCTTTTTTGTTTACTTTTTTTTTTTTTTTGCCTTTGGCACCATTGGTGCTAGTAGGAAATCACAATCAAGAACAGAAGAAAGACAATATCCCAGATAAATGAGGCCTCTTACAAAACTCACAAATATTTCCCAAATAAATTTTCATCTTGCTCTGTCCTGTAGTGTATTTTTAAACAGTTCTATCCTTTTTGGTGGCCTGGGATTTTCTCTTCCTAACTCTTCAAAACACAAAACTGCCTAGTTTACCATTGATTTTAAATTATTGGACCTCTTGCTGTTGTGTTTTTAATGTACCATAAATGCCACATGAATATGCTGACATCCCAGTAAAGGAAATATTTGGTTAATGGGATTCAGGACAGATGGACTCCAAACAACTATTGGAGGTAAAAGGGGTAAAGGAAAAGGGAAAAAAAAAGGTCTGACTCATTATCAGTTCCTTATGAACAATTATAAGCAGCTTGCCACTTTTGAAAAGGCGATTAAATAGATAGTTGTGTTATTACATTAAATAAATATTTTTTTATCTGAGAAAGATCTTTTGACAACTATAGAGAAAACTATGGCACACATTTGGTTTGGAGATGATACTGACTATATGTATTATATTTTCTATTTTGCTTTCTCTCTGTTTTTTATTATATGGGAAATATGGTTGTAAATGGGCTGTTTTAAGAACTTCTATGTGTGTTTTGTTTATTTGACCTTCATAATCTTCTGTTTGCAACATCATTGAAGCTAATGGGAATTATGCTTGAGTATAGATTGCAGGAACAGGGCCTTTTAATATAGTAAATCAAATCAGTGAATTCTGGTACCCCATATTTAAACAGCAAATACTGTTAAAGTAAACAATATCATCTTTATTTGCCCAACTGGGCATGGTTTTTAATGTCAGTATTACTAGATAGTAAGAGGTAATTATTTAAGAGGCATTCAGGTTTATTTAAAATTGATGAAAAGTGACTCATAAAATCAGATTAATTCTGTGCAATGTAACATTCTATTAGTCACTTGCAGATCTCACTTCACATAACCAGTATGTGGCGCTGTCTCCTGTCAAAAAACAGCCCTGACTTTCACAAAGCTGGTCTTCAGGAGAGCTAGTGTTTACATTGCCAGCTGTAAATGTCACAGCACAACACTGAAGAAGGACTAATTGTGTTTTCATAGTAGCATGAGGTCAATGCTTTATGCGTTTAAAGATTATTTTTGCTTGAGTTTTTAATGTTTTTAATGCTGAGAGATTACTTTTTTTTAGTTTATTGGGGGGTGAGGACCAAAACCAAAAACCAAGTAAACAAAAACAGATCAATATATTTTAGTTTGTGGAAAAGAAAAAGACATGTACTGCATCAAAGTAACACAATTCACAAGAAAAAGGATTTTTAAAAGCAGAAATTTAAGAGTGGTTAGAGGTAGTCAGCAGAAAAAATCACCCAAAAGGAAAATTGTGTTTGCTTTAACAAATTACTAATTTTATTCCATGGATGTCTATAAGTTGTGTGTGTTTAATAAACTAAAACAATCTCTTGTTTACTTCAGAATTTTGCAAAAAACATGTTACTTTGTGCATCCTACTTGTTTCCAAATCTCATGTTCCATGAAGAAACTTAGTAAACTTTCTCCCTATAACATACAGACACGCACATTCATATATTTACATTTATATGTGTATGTAATTTCTTTCTAACAATCAGGTATATATTTAGTCCTTACAGGTTTTTGACTGCCAACCTTGTTTACCAAGTATTTGAATTATAGTCCCTGGGTTTCTTTAGTTTCTTAATCTCCTTGTAAGGGAAACATGTCCTGTGCGAATTTGGTTTTAGTGGCATTGAACAGCCATTCTTTTGTGTGCTAACCAACTCAGCCTCACTTAAAAGGAATTCAGAGACTACCCTGATGATCTCTGTAACTGTGACCTTTCCAACACAAGCAACTGAATAAACTGTATTCACAAACTTTTTTAATGATTAAGGGCTCTGTGCCTTTTGCTACCAATCTTCAAAAAACCAACAAAACAGCAGGATTCATGGACTTTAATGTAGTTATTTTAGTTTTAATATGCAGCATTGATTGGTTAGTAGTACAATAGCACTAACACTGGGAATAAATCTGTCTGTCTTCCATACCCGTCATATCTGAGCACCAAATACCACTATTAAAGATGGCTGCAGATTTTTTCAGACCGCCATACTTATTTAATAAAATTGTGGCAAAAGTTGAAAGCATTTGGTATGCTTGTAAACATAATTAATCAGTCAAGGGTAATGGGTTTTGTCAGTTGTCTGTTCCCTTCTAGACTGGGGTGTCGCTGAGGAATTGCAGAATTGTTAGTCAAGCCTAAAACAGACTAAATGGGTCAGAAAAAGACATTTTCTGAATTGGATAGGCAGAACCAGGCCACCTCTGACTAGTAAGGCTGTAGCTCCAGCCTTTAGCAGCCTTGCTAGGTCTACACCATAATTTCCATAATGAGGGTGATTTTTTTACTACTATTGGGGTGCCAGACAGGCCAGATTCCATTGTGCATGTTGACTCAGTGGATTCCACCAACTGTTATTAGTAGATCCCAGGATGTTGTCCTCCAGTGATAGGAAGTCTACTAGAAGTGGGGCACAGTTTACAAGCCACCACCAGCCTTCACTCAGCTGAGGGGATCAGGGCTGGCCATCACAGCTCACAAAGTGTGTGGAGTCTTCTGGAGAGGTAGTTGGGACAGCTCCAGAGCTTACTTGGTGCATCTCCAAAGTAGCCTCCATTTCTGGACTTCTTTCTAGGGTATATTGACACTGCCATGGCTGTCCTGGGTGAGCTGCGTTGGGCTTGCAAGCCTTGGGCTGCTGGGCTAACACTTGCATTGTAGACATTTGGGCTCAGGCTGGAGCTCAGGCTCTGAAACCCGGTGAGGCAGGGTGGGTGGCAGGTTACATCTATATGGGGATAAAAAACCCGTGGCTGGCCCCGGGTCAGCTGACTCAGTCTCGGGCTGTTGGCCTGAAAAATTGCTGTGTAGAGGTTTGGGCTCCAGCTGGACCCTGAGATCTGGGACTCTGTGGGATGGAGGGTCCCAGAGCCTGGGCCTCTACCTGAGCCCGAAAGCCTTCATTTCAATTTTTAACCCCACAGCCAAAGCCCCGGGAGACTGAATCAATTGACCCTGGCACTGAGACTTGGTGCCACAGGTTTTTTATTGCTGTGTAGACGTACCCCAGTGGCACCCTGCACCAATTTGCTTTTAAACGTGCCTCCCTTGCTGAACCCCTTTCGGTAGGCTGTGATAGCACTGCCATCAGACCAGTCCCCCTCTGCCACCGCAGCTCCCTCAGGCACAGGAGGAAATTTGTAACTGCTGTTCCCCAGCCACTCACAGGGTGACGTCTATTGAGTTACCCCAGATTTCTGCCAGTGACCCGAGGGCAGAATTTGATCCAGAAGTACTTCAGGCCACAAAAAAAAATTAAAAGTGAAGACTCTCCTCCACCCCTATTATAGCTACATATTGCAAGTGGCTGACTGAAACTAGTGTCTGATGTTACCAAATTCCTGTGGATTGTAACACCTAGTCCAAGCTCTGTTTTCTTCTATTCAATTTCTTATATCATGCTCAGCACCAAATTGAATAGAATTATAACATTAGATATGAATGTCCTTGCTTCAGGCTTAACAATGTCCTTGGTTCATAGGCTTAACAACAGTCTTTAGGGTTTGATTCTCCCTTGATATACTTGTGTATTGCCTGCTGTGGACAATGGAAGTTGCCTGCATGTGTTCAGGGGAAAAAAAAATCTCCTTGGGCTTCTTGCTTACATTATGCTGGTGTCAATCTAGGGGTGAGGAGAGCGGTGTTACACTGGTGTAAAACTAGTATAAGTGAGATTATTCACAGCCCTTGTTATATATTAATTTCATTGAAGGAGATTTTTCCAATTTGTGTATTTAGCTGCATTTTAAAATATATTCAGCAAAAGAGACTCCAACAGCCTCTAGACCATTGACATAATAATTTATAAATTATTTCAACAGCAGAGATATTTACACCTCCTGTAATGGCCCCAAATCTCAGTTCTGACAAGTGATACAAGCTTGGGATCACCTAGTTTGGGAGATTTAATCCACAGACTACTGTTAGAAAAGAACATTTACTCCTTCTATTCATATGGTTTATTGCAGCAATAGGAGTTTACATACAGTGTTTTAAAATTAATGCATAATGTAATGTATGTGTTTTGTACTGCGTACATGCACTGTAAATATGCAAACTAAAAAGAAAACAGAAAGAGAATAGTTCTTGTATGTGTATTTTAGCTATTTTGTTTAAAACAGGGCAAGATGTTAATCATTTTAATTTTGTAGTTATTACCTAAAGGCACTGGACTAATGACTTATAAAAATTAATTTTTAAATAACACACTAGGATGAAATTTTATGGGATGAAATTTTATGCAAGCTCCAGCCTGGAACAAATGGTTAGTACTGACTTGGGATTTTAATATGGGAAAACTCCCAGTCTTCAGTAAACCCCAAGCTGCAATTTCACTACACTTTTTTAGACCTTAACAAAGAGACTTAGAGGAATTGTCCATTAGTTGAATTTCTCAGCTTTATTTACATTTATGAATGAATATATCTGAGTTCATAAGTCAAAATAAGGCATATGAACACAGCAATATTATTAATAGAACAAAGTAAATATGAGTTTTGACAGTGAAAAATCAACAGACCCCAGGGTGTGCATGTCTCTGTGCATACTGGGTGTGTCTATTTAGGTCTATATGCCTTAGTCCGTCTGTGGATGTGTTTGTGTTTGCCTGGGTGCATTAGGCATGTTTGTATCCGAGGATAAGTAGGTGTACTTGTTTAAGGGCCAGATCCGGCAGGTTGCTGCGTGTCTTCAATTCCCTGTGATGTCCGTGGGAGCTAACAGGGCTCAGCACTTGGCACCGTCAAGCCGTGTGTGTGTGTGTGTTTAGGAATGCCCGAGTCTACATGTGTGCTAGGGGTGTCTGTGTTTGGGGTGTCTATTTAGGAACAGCTGAGGGTCCGTGTAGGCTGGGCTGAGTGCTAGTCATGTAAGGGGGTGGGGGAGTTACTGTGCAGGGTCTGTGTCCCAGTGTGTTGCAGCAGCCCAGGGTGTACACAGCATGTGTCCAGGGGACCTCGGAGAAGTTCACCAGCTCCCTCGCATTCTCTGTCCCCTGCCTGCGGTCAGGCAGCCCGGCTCTGCTGTCACTCCCATTTCTTGCAGCCAATGGCACAGCCTCCTGTCACCCTCACCCCACCCCCTCCTGGGAGTAAGGGGAGGGGTGTGTGCTGGGGAGGGGAGGAAGGGGGGTGAAGAGAGTTGAATGATTGAACTTTCTTGTTTAGTTTCTGCAGCGCTGAGGTCCCCCCCCCCCCGCCCCCAGTCCAGTCTAGCACCAGATCGGTGCAGGGGGGCTTATCCGGGCGTCTCTTGCTCTCTGCGGCACCCCTTCCTCTCCTCAGCACCCACCCAGCGCACAGCGATGGTGCTAAAGGATCCCGCCGGGTCTCTGACCCTTTTCCTTTGGATTACGGCTTCCTGGGGCTGCCTGGCTGCAGCTGCTGGGGTTGCTGCTGCTCGCAAGCAGGACGAGTCTTTCTCCACTGTCAGTGTCTACAGAGCCAGATGCACCTCCAGGTGCCTGAGCCTGCAGATCACTCGCATATCTGCCTTCTTCAAGCATTTCCAGGTACGGTCGCAGCGCAATAGGGGAAGAGAGACCCCGCACCCGCCCCTCGCTCTCCACGCGCTCTCCACGCGTGCAAGCCCTTGGCCCGGTGACGCCGCTGGGCAGTGTTGCCCAGGTCTGGGGGAGTGCACGTTCAGGGTGGGGTGGGGGGTGCTGTGAGGTGGGGGAGGGGGTGCTAGTGGGTGTACATGGGACGGCTTGGTCTTCATCGCTTCTTTGCAAACTTCCCGGGCGGGAGTTCCCAAAAGGGGCTGCTTATGTCGCAGGGTGTACATCTTCCCCCCCCCCCCCCCAGCCCCTGCGATCGCCCCAGAGCTTAGGCAGGTGGAAAGCCTTACCGCCAACACAAGGAACCCCCGGGGCGACCAGAACGAGAATGAGTGGTATTTCGGACCCGTCCTCACGCTGTGCAAACCAGGCTTTTATCCCGGCACCGGGTCTTACCGGGGCAGATCGCTGTGCTTGCCGCGTGTTTCGCTAAATGCTCCCATTGACTATTAATTGCATCTGTAAATGTCCTAGCGCGGCTGGAACTGGGGTTGTTTGTGCAGGGATTTGTTGGCAGGGTTTTTCACTGAAGCGGGCAGTTTGTGCCGGGGAAGGTGACTTATGCAGGCAAGGCAGCTCTCTTCCCCCTCACAGGTGCCCAGTTTGGTTAGTCTCTAAGGTGCCACAAGGACTCCTTTTCTTTTTGCGAATCCAGACTAACACGGCTGTTACTCTGAAACCTGTCTCTGGTAGTTCCTTTGATAGTTACACAGGACCTGCAGCCCAGAGCCTCCGAGGGCTCCTGAATTCATGCCCGGGCGGCAGGCGATGTCCTGGCATGGTTGGCTAAGCGCGCACGTCTCTGGTTTTTAGGAGATTTAAGAGCGGTGTGAAAACTAAGTAGGACAAGACACTGGTGCTTTGTGTGTGTGTGTGTGTGTGGAGGGGGGTTTAAATGCTGAAGAAAGTCTGAGGGGCAGATGATCTGAGTTTTGGTTGCTCTGATGTTAAGAAGCAAGTGTTTATTACAGTTCATCATTGGAGTTGGATTTCTCTTACGTTCTGCTTGAAAATTCGGGATGTTTTCTTAAGGGCGATGGTCAAGAGTTTGTAGCCTCTGTTCCGATCTGCCAGAATAAAAGCGGATGGGGAGTTGGTGGTTATAATAGAACTACAAACTAGGCGACAAGCTATGCGGGACAAATGTCTATGTGGTGGCGGAGATGATGATGATGATGATGGGGGGTGGGGCAGAAATGGGACAAGACATTGGGAAATAGGTCGAGGTGCATGAGCACGAGACCTGTCTGGAGTAAAATGAACCACACCTAAATTGGTGGGTCAAAAAGCATATTTAGGACATCGCGGACGAGATCTTCTTAGGAAATCGTGTCTCCAACTCGGTATGTCCACACCTTCCCTCTAGACTATCTCTTCCGACCCCCCCCCCCCACACACCTGTTCGGTGGTGATGTAAAGACTGAACTGCATCGGCCAGAAGGAAATGGTGAAAACACTTTAAATTGCACATAACAACAGCCCTCTCTCCCCTTAATAAACTGGCCTCCCACCTATTTGGACAGAGGGAGCCATTAGCACTGTAGAGATATGTCCCAAAACACGGGTGGGGAAAAGGTGAGAGGGAAGTGATTGTGTTTCTCTCCTCTCTGTGCTTTTAGAGTGCATTGAAACAAACACAAACTGCGAGGGAAATAGTTGCCTAAAGCCGCTTTGTTCATCCAAAGCAAAGGAGTTTACGAAAGCTCATGCTCAAATAAATTGGTTAGTCTCTAAGGTGCCACAAGGACTCCTTTTCTTTTTGCAAAGACAGACTAACACGGCTGTTACTCTGAAACCTGAAATGCTGGGCTTTTTAAAAACCGGATCACCGGTACATATTTTAAATTCAATAGGAAAATAAAACCCAAATGTTTTGATGTCTCGACTGCAACAAGAGCTTTCTCGTATCTGTAGCTGAATTTAAGAATAAAAAGCCTGGGAATGCAAAAGAGCCCCTCTTAAACGGGGGTGTGTGTGTGGAGAGCTTGGGGTACGCTACTGACTGTCCATATCAGACAGAAAGGGCAAGGGGAAAATATTTGAACCTGCACATTCGCGTGTGGGGCAAAGAGCACGTGCAGTCCCAAGATTTTACCTGAAGGTGTCCTGGATTTTGAAACTGCAGAGTGCTTGCTATGAAAATGTCTTCGTCTCAGAAAATGTCTCGAAAGCAGGAAAAACATGTAAAACAGTTCTTTATCTTGGAATGGGCTTGCACTGTCAGCCGGTTGTAACTTATTTGTTTTAGAGTTTCAGTGGCTAAGGCGCCAGTTTAGATCAAGCCAATTCCTAGTGAAAGGCTTTTTTTGTTTTTTTCTTGGCATGATTTCTTTTCCGAAGTAAAACTGCTGACAGAATGCACATTGCCAAACAATACTGATTACATTTTAATTAGCTAGGGTGAAATAAACTGCAAATTACTCAGTTAGGGCTTAATAATGGGCCGCTTTTTTTTTGTAATCAGTTGCAAATCTCGGAGTTTTAACCCTGGGTTGTAAACGACTGTAATGTTTAGAAGAAAATGATCTCGCTTATAAAAGTTAAGCTTCCCATTGTCTTTTAATGAAAAAAGGAAGGACTGTTTCATAGGGTGCATTCACTGTTTGATATGCATAATAGACCACAAGGTCATACCTAGGCGACATTATTCAATGATGAGAACTACCCTCAACTACCATCTCTAAAGTAGCAGTTGCTGAAGTTATTTCACTGCAGAGGATGCCACATTATCTCATTATCAGACTCAGCCTTTGAAGTGACCCAAACATTAACTCAGCCCAACAGCAAGAGTAAGGTTCTAGATTGTCTCACTAAAGACCACATGAAGAACAGGCAGTGCCAATGCTTAATTTGTGATGAAAGAGGTGCTGGGCCTCAAGCAATTGTTTTACTTTCATAACTGCTGCAGCAAGGCAGAAGGGCCAGGGCTATGAACTGCTGGGCCAGAGGCCTGGGACAAATTAAGTACTGTGCAGTGCCTGTCTTGAGAAGACTCTCTGCTTTTCCTCATCCCCTCGGTTACAGTCACGCAGTAGCTGGGGGTCAGCCAGATAGCTCTGGAGCACGGGGGTGAGCGGTGCTGCTTCTGGATGACACATGATTCCTGGGGGCTGCCTTGCGTTGTAGAGGTGGAGGGTTCTAAAAACACATCATTTAGGGTCTGATAGCAGAAATATCAACTCATCTGAACAATGAAGAAATCAGTGAAGGGTAAGGATTATTTCTATAATTCCAGGCTCTTATTTTCCCCATTGTCCTGCCCAGAGCTAGTCGATATTTTTTGACTATATTTTTCGTGAAGAAAATGGAATTGTTATCACTGTTTTCATCTTTCTTTAAATCACCTCAGGTTCTGATGGGCAGTTGAAATGCTCTGTTTTCTTTAACTTCACTGCCTCACTTCTCTATGGAAATAATAATATTTAACTACCTCTGAGCGGTGTCTGACATCTCAGATACCCCGATGAAGCAGCCCCACATACCCATTGAAGGGTGCACCTTCACTAGGAAGAAAGTGTGTTCTAACCATGTTTTAGCTAATGTGTGGTAAAACCCTTGGTAAGAAAAGGCAATTTGTAGTTTTCATACACATTAGCAAGTTCTATCATGTGTCCCCCATACTTATGATGTGTATGAGCACCTCACAATCTTCAGTGAGCAAATTAGGGAAATCAAGCAAACTAGGGAAATATGGTTTTGACAAAAGTACTATAAGGTGGGTGCAAAACTGGTTGGAAGGCTGTACTTAAAGAGTAGTTATCAATGGTTCACCGTCAAACTGTGAGACTGTATTTAGTAGGATCCCACAGGTGTCAATCCTGGATGTGGTACTAGTCAATTTTTTCATTAATGACTTGGATAATGGAACGGAGAGTATGCATATACAATTTTCAGATGACACCAAACTGGGAGGGGTTGCAAGCACTGTGGAGGACAGGATTAGAATTCAAAACAACTTTGACAAATTGGAGAATCGGTCAGATCAACACAGTGAAATTCAATAAAAAGAAGTGCAAAGTATGTCAGTTAGGAAGGAAAAATTAAATGTACAACTACAAAATGCAGAATAATTGGCTAAAAGTAGAGCTGCTGTAAAAGATGCGGGAGTTATAGTGGATCTCAGAGTGAATATGAGTCAACAATGTGATACTGTTGTGAAAAAGGCTAATGTCATTCTGGAGTTTATTAACAGGATGCATTATCTAAGACATGGGATTTTTGTCTCAATCTACTCAGCACTGGTAGGGCCTCAGCTAGAGTACTATGTCCAGTTCTGGGCACCGCACTTTAAGAAGGATGTGGACAATTTGGAGAGAGTCCAGAGGAGAGCAACAAAACAGATAAAAGGTTTAGAAAACTTGACCTATGCAGAAAAGTTTAAAACTTGTTTAGTCTTGAGAAAAAAAGACTGAGGGCGGACCTGATAATAGTCTTCATAAATTACTCCTGCAGGAATTCTGCACCAAAAAAATAAAAATTCTGCACACAATATTTTAAAATTCTGCATTTTTTGTCAAAATAATGCAATATAATCCAGCTAGTTTCAATTATTTTGGTAATTTATTTAAACTACAATACAATGGATGGAGAATGGAAGTGGGAAGCATTGGAGGAAATCACCAACCCCCCTCTGTCTAATAGTAATATAGCTAGTATTGACCCTTACTTCTAATTATTAGTCAACAAATATATGCAGCCATATGCTCATTGTTACATCATAGGCAACTGAAGAGCAAGTGAGGGCTGGGGACTCAAACTCACAATTTATACTGGCTACTGACCATCTCCAAAAAGGTCAGTCGCAAACAGTTCATGGAGCACATTTTGATAGGTAATTTTTTCAGTCCAAATATGTAGACCAGTTCTAAACGCTAAAGCACCATAAGCATGTATAAGGCCATACTGCACTTTACAATAAGGCTCCTTTACACCACTCTGGAAATGTAAAGGAGCCTTAAAATTTTTACGCCTGTTTTATACTCTTTTTTGTCAGCATCTACCAGTATACACATTTTCCCTGCCTAGTGGGCTGGCTTTTGTGGATTGCATTCTTTAGGTGACTCTCTCCCCCCATTCATTGTATAGGGAGCCTAGGGCTCTAACTCAGTCTTTGTGAATCACGTTGTTCCTGTGATTTTCTGGGTGCCTAAAAGTTAGGTGTTGCAATGCTCAGCATTCCAATGCCTAAATCCTTGTGTGGATCCGAGCCTGTGATTATTATAAATAGCTTCTTGGCTGATATGATCTACCAGAGCTAAGGAGTTGACTTGGTAAGGAGTTAGTTTTACACAAACCACTGCAGGTTTCAGAGTAACAGCCGTGTTAGTCTGTATCCGCAAAAAGAAAAGGAGTACTTGTGGCACCTTAGAGACTAACCAATTTATTTGAGCATGAGCTTTCGTGAGTTTCTCCAGATGTCTTGCTCTGTTCTCTTCTACCAAAACTTGAAAGAATCCTGTTCTTCTAAAGGCTAAGAAACTGGGATCCTTGTACTTAGGCGGTGTACTGAAAATTAAAGGCACGTAGCAGAGAAGACGGTTCCACACATGTATGTACTTCTTATATGTCCACATGCTTCTGCAAGCCACATAAATATGTTAGGCCAGATTCCGGCTTACTTGCTTCTGCAGTTTACCTTAAATATAATAGCTGAGAAGAT
Source organism: Lepidochelys olivacea (assembly GCF_965140295.1). Classification (NCBI taxonomy): domain Eukaryota; kingdom Metazoa; phylum Chordata; order Testudines; family Cheloniidae; genus Lepidochelys; species Lepidochelys olivacea. Next base: position 133,322,427 of record NC_140411.1, on the reverse strand, counting down.
TTGTATTTTGAAGGAGGAGGATGTATAATCTTGTATAGTTCTAATCAGGAATAATTAAGTCACTTAGTCTAAACATTTGTTATATTCAGTAAACAATAATTATATTGTGGTGAGAGAATGTTCTCATCATTTCAAATGTACCATTCTCCTATCAACAATGTCTTGCTCTGTTCTCTTCTACCAAAACTTGAAAGAATCCTGTTCTTCTAAGGGCTAAGAAACTGGGATCCTTGTACTTAGGCGGTGTACTGAAAATTATAGGCACGTAGCAGAGAAGACGGTTCCACACATGTATGTACTTCTTATATGTCTACATGCTTCTGCAAGCCACATAAATATGTTAGGCCAGATTCCTGGCTTTCTTGGTTCTGCAGTTTACCTTAAATATAATAGCTGAGAAGATTTGTATTTTCAAGGAGGAGGATGTATAATCTTGTAAAGTTCTAATCAGGAATAATTAAGTCACTTAGTCTAAACATTTGTTATATTCAGTAAACAATAATTACATTGTGGTGAGAGAATGTTCTCATCATTTCAAATGTACCATTCTCCTATCAACAAATGAATTTAGGAGAGCTAGAGTTTTTGGCAGACCAAATAAGGCACATTAAAAAAAAAAGTCTCCCATTTTGCATACTCAGTCCCTTGTGGGTACACATAATTATGTGTGCAAGTGATATGATTTAGATATCTTGCTACCAGATTGCACGCGCTAATCAGGTAGCTAGTTATCTAAATGCCACCACCTCTGCCTAAAAATGATCACCACCCCAAAATTGATAGCTCTTGACACATTTCAATGTTAATTGATTGTAGGTGCAAAAGTTGTAGGGCCAGGTTGAGGCCCCTTAGCAAATTTGGCCCACAGTGCTCTGTTGCAGAGGTAAAGGAGAGCAAATGTTAACTGCCAGTATAATGTAACAATTGTTACTGCACTTCTCAGGGTATTTCCAGTTTCCGCTCCATGCTTCATATGGTGCGGTGACCAAAACTTAGCATAGTATTGTGCATGAGAATACATTCATTTATATAGGTCAGTGGTTCTCCAACTTATTTGATCGGGACCCCCTTCTTTGTGTCTGTAATAGTTTACACACACACACACCACCACCACCACCACCCAGCTCTGAAGACAGAGTAGAGAGCAGCGGCTGCTGCCTGGGCACCCAGCTCTGAAGGCAGAGTGCTGGCTCGGTGTCCGGCTCTGAAGGCAGCACTGCACCAGCAGCAGCGCAGAAGTAAGGGTGGCAGTGTGAAAAATGATATTTGTCATCACTTTTCACAGCAGACTTATAGCCTCACTGCCACCCTTACTTCTGCGCTGCTGCTGCTACCCCAGGGCTGACAGCCAGAGCCCCGCCACCTGCAGGTGAGGGATTGTGGGGAGGGAAGGAGAGCCTGAACCTGGGTTGCCTCCCAGTGAAGGACTGGGGGGGCAGGGAAGGAGAGGCCTGGCAGCGGGGCTTCGGCTTTTTTGCCCCAGTGCGACGGGACTCCGGGTGTCCCCTTTATTCCTGCCTCTTGGGTGTGCATGCCCCTTCTGCATGAGCCCCAGCCACCTGGGGCTGACAACCAGAGCTCTTAAAAAAAATCCACACAATTTGCGCCTCCCTTGACACATTCCCGTGCCTCCCTTAGGAGGCCTGCTCCATAGTTTAAGAACCACTGATATAGATAATAGCATTATGATGTTTTTTGTTCATTCTTTAACTGCTTCTTAATATGGTCTTACATCTTGTATTCTTTTCTGACTAGTTTGTGACATCTAGATCTTTTACTTGAATGATTACAGTTAACTTCAAACTCAATGATCTCTCTGAAAAGCTCAAATTGTTGCTGTAAATATGCACTCACACTTGTCCACATTCAATTTAATCTGCACAGACTGTCTACTCATCTAGCTTTGTTAGGTCTTCCTTAGCTTTCTCAGTCTTCTTTAGACTACCAAGTAAATGTGTGTTAACTGCCAGTTTAGCCATTTTAATATTTAAATCCCCTTCAAGATAATTAATTATGTTAAATAATGCTGATCCTAGCAGGTATCTTTGGGGCACCCCAGTGGTAACTTTCTTCCATGTACACAACCTTACCATTTATCCAGACTGTTTGTCTCCTGTTTCTTCACCAGTTTCTAATTCCAGATAGAATGTTACCTCTCACCCCATGACTACCTAGTTTCCCCCTTTCTAGAGGAACTTTCTCAAAGGCTTTTTGAAAATCCAAATCCTCTTTTCACTAGATTGTTTGTATCATATAGAATTCAGTGTTGGTTTGGCTATCTAGTCTTATATCTGGTCTAATCCCCTTGTTGAGATCCATGATCATAGACTCAGGAGTCGTACAGATATGCTAATATGATCCTTTTGGAGGACAGAATCTGAGTGGATCAACTGTTTAGATTGGAGGCTGATGGAAGCACATCATAAGCACAAATCATTTAAAATGTTGGAAAACCAAATTATGGATCTGAGACAGAATTAAAGCTTTAAGGCAGAATCTAGCTCTGTGATATGGGTCAATGGGATTCAATGGGAGGTTTGCCCACTTTCCACAGGGCTGAATCTGCTCCTTATAATCCTGCAATTTTGACTGATCAAATTTGGGACCTTTAAGTTTGGATAGTGTCCCTTTAAATTTGAAGTACTTTTGTCTGATCATGTCTTAAGTGTAACTTAACTATGCAGAAAGATAAGGAAATAGTGGATTTATTGAGGAATAAAAGTTGGCAAGGTACTTCCATCCTGCTACATTTTGCTTGTGGCTGCCTAAACATTCTTAAAATAATACTTTTACTGTCATGCCCTTCAAAAACCATTTTCATTTTATTTTAGAGAGTCTGATCTACAGACATGATGCAAAAATACATTGTCAATAGGAGTATTGTTGACATTAGCAGAGCTTGCATCAGGCCCAGTATTGATGTTATTATTAAATCTGGAAATGTAATTCAGAGAAAGAAATATTCAACTTTTAAAAAGTAAACAGATACCTTTTTTTCTTGCAGTCTGTAGCAGCGTGCTAAAGGTTAAGGAGGGCTTAATCTATGAAGTGCTTATTTTAAATTTAACTTATTAAATCATCATTCACTATCTGGATAAGGAATATTTCTGTGATTAACTTGTGTTCTGAAATGCATTTAAAATGTATTTGGTTTAATAAGCTTCCTATGAAGAAAAAGTCAATAAGCATCTATGATAGCTTAAAAACCAGAATGGTTTTCCTGTATATTGAACATTTGTAATTTTGCAGAGGGCAAATTTCCTAGGAGTGAATGTCAACTTTGTGGGCCTGTGAAAGGAGATTATTATTTACAAGCTGGTCTTCCTCTCTTGTGACATAAAAATCATGTTAATTTTTTGCTTCCACTGTTATCTGGAATTAGTAGAGATCCAACTCTGTAAACAGACAGGATAATCTTTTAGAATTCATATTTTTAAAGGCAAAATGATGACTAATGGGTGTAGCCTAGGAGACAGGGTATAATGAAAGAGAGGAAACATTGTTTATATTGACTTAATTATTCAATACTTAGCAATGAATAAGTTAGTGGGTTCTCTGAACAGGTGTAAATCTTCTGGCAAAACAGAACTCAGAATAGGAGATAATACTGTGGAGCTGCATTCTGCGATGTGATCATGAAATAGTAGAGTTCATGATTCTAAGAAATGGTAGAAGGGAAAACAGCACAACAAAGATAACGGATTACAAGAAGGCAGACTGTAGCAAACTCAGGGAATTGGTAGGTAAGATCCCATGGGAAGCAATCTAAGGGGACAAACAGTTCAAGAGAGTTGGCAGTTTTTGAAAGGGCACAAGAGTAAACTATCCCAAGGAGTAGGAAAGACAGGAAGTATGCCAAGATACCATCCTGGCTTAACCAGGAGATCTTCAATGATCTGAAACTCAAAAAAGAGTCCTACAAAAAGTAGAAACTAGGTCAAATTACAAAGAATGAATAGAAACAAATAATCCAAGTATGTAGGGGCAAAATTAAAAAGGCAAAAGCACAAAAATGAGATTAAACTAGCTAGAGACATGAAGGTTAACAAGAAAACATTCTACAAATACATTAGCAGCAAGAGAAAGACCAAGGACATTGTAGGCCCATTACTCAATGGGGCGGGAGGAAACAATAACAGAAAATATGGAAATGGCAGAAGTGCTAAATGACTTTTTTATTTTTGTTTTAATCAAAAAGGTTAGTAGCAATTGGACATCTAACATAGTGAATAACAGTGAAAATGAGGTAGGATCAGTGGGAAATAGGGAAAGAAGAAGTTAAAAATTACTTAGACAAGTCAAATGTCTTCAAGTCACCAATACTGGATGACATATGTCCATACTCAAGGAGCTGACTGAGGAGATATCTGAGCCATTAGCGATTATCATAGAAAAGTCATGGAAGAGAGATTCCAGAGGACTAGAAAAGGGCAAATATAGTTCCAATCTATAAAAAGGGAAATAAGGACAACCCGGGGAATTACAGACCAGTCAGCTTGACTTCAGTACCTGGAAAGGGAATGGAGCAAATAATTAAGCAATCAATTTGCAAATAACTAGAAGATAACAGGGTGATAAGTAACATTCAGCATGGATTTGTCAAGAACAAATCATGTCAAACCAACCTAATAGCTTTTTTTGACAGGGCAACAAACCTGGTAGATATGGGGGGCGGGGAAGTGGTAGATATGGTATATCTTGATTTTAATAAGGCTTTTGAAACTGTCTTGCATGACCTTCTCATAAACAAACTATGAGTCTATGATTTTATGTTTCCCACTGCTGGGCCTTATGGTCCTAGTACAAAGCCCTCTGTAGTCAATGGAAAGATTACCACTGATTTCAGTTGGGTCAGATCAGACAGAACCACTGATACTTGTTTTGTCAAGCAAGAAGAAGAGCACTGTGAACCTTCTGTCCCTGTTCCAGTCTTTTAATGCCCCAGAGATCAGAGGACAAGGAAAGAGGTCTAGAAATTTGAATGTTACATTTCAGGTATCTGAGACTTGAAAGTATCATCCCTTTCTTCCCCAATTAAAAAAACCAAAAAAACAGAAAAAAAACCACAGTTTTTTTTTGGTGATGATTAATATATTGACCACCACTTCCTCCCCCCAAATATCTCTAGATATGGGGCAAAATCCTGGCCCTATTGACTTCAGTAGAAACCCCCCCATTGACTTCATTGGGCCCATGGAATGTTTGGATTGCAGTAGCAGTATAAGATGTGTTTGCAGCTTATGAAAGCATTGTAATAGAGAAAATTATTCATAAGTCTTCCAGGAAAAGAGGTAGTTGTGGGGGTACCAGATACGGTAGTGCCTTAATATGCTAAAATCTATTGAGAGTATTATTAACCATATTGTTGTACAGTACAAACAGTTACAGGTGTGACATCCTCTGGCCCTTGTAATGTAGTGAAGTGATGTCACACCACCAACTTAGGAAAGTCTACTTGAAAGCAAAGACCTCATCCTTTCACATGCTTTCCACCAGTGCTTCTTTAGGCAGCTGATGTTACAATCCAGCTGCCAAGTTTTCAGGTGGATCCAATAATAGTATAGCATGGATGAAGGAACAGATGTCTGAATTTCTGTGATGAGACTTCTGCTGCTCACATTCACAAGTGAAACAAAGATTGAGCTTGGTAGCGAGAACAGGATGGCAATAGCATCTTACCTCAAGCTAGTGCAACAACTGACTCCTCTCTCCTTGCTTATTTTTTTCTCAATATATAGATCTCTGTCTCTATTTCTTTTTTCCTGGATCCCTACCCCTCAGTTTTATTACAGAACAACCCCCAAAATAACATCTTTTCACTTTAAGGCTGTGCTTTCACAAGTAATTACACTTGAGACACACTGCTGTGATATGGCATTGCCACTGCCTTCCTGAGACAGAGCCCTGTAATTCACACTAATCTGTTATTATTTTTGTTATTGTTTATTTGTAGTACTGGGGCTCCTAAGATCAAGACCTCATTGTTCTAGAACCTATACAGTCACTTATTGAAAAGTCCCTGCCCCAAGATCTTGTAATTTAGATTACAATAGACCACACCACGGGAATGAAACAAGCAAGATAGGGATGGGAAGAAAGCTGGGGAGGGGGAGGATGAGGTAACAGTAAAAACAGTACCTAGCACAATGAGCTTCAGTCATGGCTTTTTTAGAATTTAAGATCCGATATACAGCTTGATTCATCCCTGCAAAAAAAAGTTATACTGGTGTAAAACTGGAGTAACATGGTAGTGAATCACACCATAATCTGTTTTTCCCCATTTTTCTTAGTCACAAAGTGTATATATAATATGTTTACTTTTGATCCATACATAGCAGCTCTGTCAAGAGAACTGCACATAGGAACCTTGAGCTGTCCCATTTTCTTTTCAATTTAGTGATTTATTTCTATGCCGCTATGAGCTAATAGATCATGAACTAACCAGCAGCCCTTTGATCACTGTAGATCTGCAGCTGGTGAAAGAAGCATGTGGGGTTGGGTAAATTGACAGAAGCAGGTTGAAGAACTCTTTTGATAAAGAGATTGTATCCCTCTGTCTCTTTACACAGTGCTGAATATCAGCTACAGGACACATTTTACACAGTAATTAAGGAAAGGGAATGTTTTTGTTGCATCCTAGTGGCAGGTGGCAGCCTGCCGTTGGATCTTCATAATTCATATTTTTTTGAATTTTAAAACCGCAGGAAACACAACAGGCTATTTGCAAGTCAGCTGTGTAAACACATCTTCCATCCAATAACCAATGAATTCTTAATGAGCAAGGAGCATGTGAATGGTATTGGATGATATATACCTAGCATATTAGCTTATCATATCATAAAGTTTCATTTAATCACACACACACACACACACTCAAATCTTTAGTACTGAAAAGCCCTGGAAAAATTTTCTTACTGGTGATCAAACCCTGGCCAGTTATTTATAATTAGAAAATAGTTTAACTGTTTTCCATCATTTTGGAAATCTTACTGCTCTCTAGTTTCTTCTAGGCAAAAAGGCAGCAACCTGGTCCAGACCTGCAAGCTAAAACAATAAACTTCAGCCATTTGCTAAACCACAAAAGGAGGAAGTATTTATAGTTTGTGAAATTCATGCCAGCTGTCTTCGTTCAAGGGATGAAAACCATTACTTTTAGATAAATTAACGTGTACCTATGTAAAAACTCTAACAAACTGTAGACTGCTGGGTACTGACAGCCAGTAACTCTTTTACAGTTTCTGGTCTTTCAGTTTTTCTTCTGATTTTTATTTATTCATTTTCAGTTTATAAAATGCCCCCCATCTTTAAGATTCTGATAGTGGGATTTTCAGAAGAGTTTAATGTTGGCCAACTCTGTTGGTCCTGCTTTGAGCAGGGGGTTGGACTAGATGACCTCCTGAGGTATCTTCCAACCCTAATCTTCTATGATTCTATGAACTCTGGTCCTTTTGAAGTCAATGGAAAAACTTTAATTGATTTTAATTGGAGTAGACTTAGACCAGTGGTCACCAACCCGTTGATCGTGATCGACTGGTCGATCCTGGAGCCTCTGCCAGTCGATCGTGATCTCCAGGCCGTTAAAAGTCTGGCGGCACAGTGTGGCTCAGGGAGGCTGCCTGCCTGCTGTGGCCTTCACACCGCTCCTGGAGGTGTCTGGCTACTGGCACATCTCTGCAGCCCCTGTGGGGGAGGCGGCTCTGCGTGCTGCCCCTGCCCCCACCACTGTCCCCACAGCTCCCATTGGCCAGGAACTGGGGGCGGCACTTGCAGGCACAAGCAGCGCATGGAGAGCCACTGGCCCCCTCCCCTGCAGGGCCCCCAGAGATGTGCCGCCAGCCAGATGCTTCTGGGAGTGGTATGGGGCCATGGCAGACAGGCAGCCTGCCTGAGCCCCACTGTACTTCCGGCTGGGCACTGCCTGTGGTAAGTGCCTCCTGAACAGAGCCTGCATCTTGCACCCTCTCCCACACCCCAACCCCCTGCCCCAGCCCGGAGCCCCCTCCTCCACGCAAACTCCCTCCCAGAGCTTGCACCCCTCACTCCTGCACCCCAACCCCCTGCCCCAGGCTCAGCCTGGAGCCCCCTCCCACACTCCGAACCCCTCGGCCCAAGCCCAGAGCCTGCACCCCCTCCTGCATCTGAACCCCCTGCCCCAGCCCGGTGAAAGTGAGTGGGGGTGAGGGGAGAGCAAGCGACGGAGGGAGAGGGGAATGGAGTGAGTGGTGCGTGGCTTCAGGGAAGGGGAGTGGACCTTGGGGAAGGGGCAGGGTAGATCCTGGGTTGACCTTAAATTCAAAAAGTGATCTTGTGCGTAAAAAGGTTGGAGACCACTGACTTAGACCAATGATGACTGCTTTTGAAAAATACATTATGAGTGTTATATTAATTTCAAGGGTCAAAAGAGTTAAAGGTGTTATAAAACCAACATAAAACAGTGAGGAGTCTGGGTTTTTACTATGGAGACCTTGATTTACTTGGTTTCTTGGAAAACACCAGAAAGCACCCATTCTAAAATTGAAAGTTTATTGGTCAAATACAAAAAGAGCAAGAAAGGAAACAAGCATGTATACTGAAACTGAAATTGAGTGACTATGTAAACCAAACTTAGTCAGACCCTACCAAATTCTCTCTCCTTTTGGCATTAAAATATCAGTCTCTTATTTTGATTAATAACCTTTCTTTGATTAAACACATTAATTTTATTCTCAGTCCTGATGTGTGAAGGACATTCATATATCCTGTTTTTAACAAACACACAGCCACAAGGTGGAAGAGAGATAGCATCGAAAAGATGCGTGAAACATGGCTTTGTTGATGTTTTTGGAACACTGTGTTGCTGATTAATTACGACTGGATGCTTTGGCTGGCAAGTCAACCATGATATCTGCTGCTTGGACCGTGGTTCACATTCTGGTCATGGATGTCATCTCATTGGATCCTATCTCCACAGGCAAGGCAGGCTTGGATGAATAGAGTATAGTTGATTTCAGGATTCAGTGAAAAGCCAGGAGACTGAGAGATCGCATAGGAGGAAAGAACCGTTGGGGGCAGAAAGCAACCCAACAAGGGAAGGGAAAACCAGTACAGGATCTTCTGTCACCTTTGTGGTGTGGATAGTTAGATATCCCCACTGGTGGACTGAGGACTGGATGTCATGATAATGTGATGACTTTCAGCACTTGCAGGTGAAAACAAAGTTCCTTAAACGAGAGAAAGGCCAGGCAGCCTTCCTCTTGGGAAGAAAGCCCCTTAGACAGGTCTGTTCTTTCTGACTTGAGATGCAGGAAGCTGAGATTAGTCGAGATGAGATGCAATGCTGGCAGGTTCGGGGATGAGCTGGAGGGAAGATGATTCTTTTTTTTTCTTTTCCCCAAAGTCTCTTTTTAAGAACCCTGAAAAGGAGTAAAAGTGGGTGGCATATTGTATCCTTATTATTTTGCCTACCAATTAAATACATTTCAGTAAGGGCAACTTGGCATAGGTAACTTTGCTTCCACATCTTCTTGATTACTAAGTATGAGCTCATTACAGTCCTTGAGACTTATATAAATATTCCATTTTTGTTTGGACTAATCTAGTTATTCTGTCTGGTTTTCTTGCACCTGTTCATAACATTCATTTATTACAAACAACTTCACCTGTTTTCCATGAACATAAGAACATAAGAACGGCCATACTAGGTCAGACCAAGGGTCCATCTAGCCCAGTATCCTGTTTTCTGACAGTGGCCAATGCCAGGTGCCCCAGAGGGAATGACCAGAACAGGTAATCATCAAGTGATCCATTCCCCGTCACCTATTCCCAGCTTCTAGCAAACAGAGGCTAGGGACACCATCCCTGCCCATCCTGGCTAATAGCCATTGATGGACCAACTCTCCATGAACGTATCTAGTTCTTTTTTAAACCCTGTTATAGTCTTGGCCTTCACAATATCCTCTGGCAAGGAGTTCCACATGTTGACTGTGTGTTGTGTGAAGAAATACTACCTTTTGTTTGTTTTAAACCTGCTGCCTATTAATTTCATTTGGTGACCCCTAGGTCTTGTGTTATGAGAAGGAGTAAATAGTACTTCCTTATTTACTTTCTCTACACCAGTCATGATTTTAATATCATATCCCCCCTTTGTTGTCTCTTTTCCAAGGTGAAAAGTCCCAGTCCTATTAATCTCTCCTCATACAGAAGCCGTTCCATACCCCTAATCATTTTTTTGCCCTTTTCTGAACCTTTTCCAATTCCAGTATATCTTTTTAGATGGGGTGACCACATCTGCACACAGTATTCAAGATGTGGGCGTACCATGGATTTAGAGCCTATATGATATTTTCTGTCTTATTATCTATCCCTTTCTTAATGATTCCCAACATTCTGTTCACTTTTTTGACTACTGCTTCATATTGAGTGGATGTTTTCAGCGAACTATTCACAATGACTCCAAGATCTCTTTCTTGAGTGGTAACAGTTAATTTAGACTCCATCATTTTTTATGTATAGTTGGGATTATGTTTTCCAATGTGCATACTTTGCATTTATTAACATTAAATTTCATCTGCCATTTTGTTGCCCAGTCACCCAGTTTTGAGAGATCCTTTTGTAGCTCTTCGCAGTCTGCCTGGGACTTAACTATCTTGAGTAGTTTTGTATCATCTGCAAATTTTGCCATCTCACTGTTTACCCCTTTTTCCAGATCATTTATGAATATGTCGAATAGTACTGGTCTCAGTACAGACCCTTGGGGGACACCACTATTTATCTTGCTCCATTCTGAAAACTGACCATTTATTCCTAACTTTTGTTTCCTATCTTTTAACCAGTTACCATTTCATGAGAGGACCTTCCCTCTTATCCCATGACAGCTTACTTTGCTTAAGAGCGTTTGGTGAGGGACCTTGTTAAAGGCATTCTGAAAATCTAAATACACTATATCCACTGGATCCCCCTTGTCCAAGTGCTTGTTTACCCCCTCAAAGAATTCTAGTAGATAAGTGGGGCATGATTTCCCTTTACAAAAACCATGTTGACTCTTCCCCAACAAATTATGTTCATCTATATGTCTGACAGTATTGTTCTTTACTATAGTTTCAACCAGTTTGCCCAGAACTGAAGTCAGGCTTACCAGCCTGTAATTGCTGGGAACACCTCTGGAGCCCTTTTTAAAAATTGGCATCACATTAGCTATCTTCCAGTCATTTGGTACAGGTGCTGATTTAAATGATAGGTTACAGACTACAGTTAGTAGTTCTGAAATTTCACATTTGAGTTCCTTTAGAACTCTTGGGTGAATACCATCTGGTCCTGGTGACTTATTACTGTTTAATTTATCAATTTCTTCCAAAACCTCCTCTAACAACACCTCAGTCTGGGACAGTTCATCAGATTGGTCACCTAAAAAGAATGGCTCAGGTTTGGGAATCTCCCTCACATCCTCAACCGTGAAGACTGATGCAAAGAATTAATTTAGTTTCTCCACAATGGCCTTATCATCCTTGATTGCTCCTTTAGCATCTCAATCATCCAGTGGCCGCACTGGTTGTTTAGCAGGCTTCCTGCTTCTGATGTACATGGTTAATTCTCAGGCAGGCAAAAAGTCACAGGCTATTGTGACATCTAATTAACTTTTGCATCATTTCACAGTTGATCTTAGAGTACACTTTGTAGGCCCAAGTGTACATATAAATACAACAAGAAACAATATATTGATTAATGACGTGTAAAATGAATTCCTTCAATGCCATCTTAATGCATCATCCTCACATCATCCTCCACAGTTCAAGGCCAGAATAAATAGATGAACATAAGACATGTCATGAAGATAAAATCAAAGATGGTTTTGTTGGGCCAACAGAGAGAGTGAATTTCATAGTCTCTGAAAATAGCACCAAAATTTGAATCAAGGGACAGGGCGTTAGAAGAAATAATTCCAGATGGTCTTATCTCCCACAAGTTAGGTAGACTGGGGGAATAGTTGCCTCTAAGATAGCCAGGAGCCACCATTCAGGACTTTTAAATCAAGATCAACACTTTAAATTTAATGCACAAGTGAAATAGGAACTGGTTTATGATTATTACTATAACATGTGCATCCAGATGCCTTCAGATTCAGAAACATTCCAAAATTGTAAACCTCATCAACAAATGCAAATCCCTGAGGGTGGATGTCAACCCTTCATGCCCTTAAGATGCTTGCCCATACCTCTGGCATACATCTTGTCAGGATGAAGCCTCAGCCAAATCATTCTCATCCAAGCCTCTCTCAGTGCCAGACATGAAGACAGCAAACAGACCACACTGTCTAGGTCCAGTGAAAAGGATAGATAGATTTAAAAGTCATCGACATAGTGATAGTGCTGCAACTCAACACACCTCATTATCTGTCTTACCAGCCTCATACATGTGGGAAGATTGACAAAATGGGAGAAAATGGGGAATAACACATGACTGATGTTAGTCATATTGCTTAATGGGCTACTGGAAGATATTCAGATACTACAGTGATGAGCATGGTATAAGAATCTGAATAGAATAGAATGGGATGAGGGTTCTTGGGCAGATAAGAAGTTGCCTAACAGCAATACCTGGGACCTTCCAAAGATGGAGCCATTGTAGCATTATATAATGCTACAGGGTTGGATGATTTAAGGAAAAAGTACTGGTCTGTGGTATCAAGTGCTGCTGATAGCAAGAGCTGCAATATGTTGGAAAAAGGGAATTTGAGTTGATTTGAATTTTCTGCATTTGAGCACAAGTTATATTGTGTGTGTGTGTGTATTGGGAAGTTTGGGTTGAGACCACTGAAAGAATATATAATACAGTTGCAGACTTGAGAGTTGGTTCAAAGAATTCTATATCCAACTCTGATTTTTCAGAAGCCATTAAAATGCTGTGGATCATGCAAAGGTCTAAACTGAAAGGTGGCTTTGAGATCTAAAACATTACAAAGCTTCCAACATTTGGAGCACAAAAGAGCTTGTTTATTTTTCCCTTCCTTTACCTGATGCCAAAAACATTTGAAACATGACTTGTCAGTAAATGATTCCTTTATATACCAGTTACACCACTGATGACCGGGGATGTGTCAGTGTCAAATATTTCAGTCTTGTCCTGAAGGGATAGATATTTTCTTTTTATAGTACATCCTCATTTACCAGTTGCTAGACTGTCCTCTGAGCCACTGGTAAATTCTGATTTCTAGAAAGCTTTATCAGAATATGATAGAGAGAAATACTAACTTAATCCTTCCTCTGATTTCTGCCACTGAAAATCATTATTATAGAGGGATTTGGGAGCTCCCCTGTACTTCAGGCTTGCATAATAGTTACCATTCTGTTCCATTGTTTTAATAGCTCATAGCTTTCTGAAACTTTCACATTTCAGGTTGATTTTTTTTTCCAGAATTGCCCTCTGGTTTTATTTCCACGATAGATGATTTTTTTTCCTGTATGGTTTCAGCAAAATGTTTCAGCTATATTGGCATGAGAAGAGCAGGAAAAGGAGAAAAGAAACACCTTTCTAATGATCAGAAAATGACATGACCTTTTAAAAACAGCTAAGGCAATAAAATGGCGGGGTAGGGAGAAAGAGTTTAACAATTGAAATTTGTCCTGGAGAAAGCCCTCAGTGAGGAAAAGTGTCTTTCAGTGTTCTGGTGAAAACTGGTTTGGAATTGACTAAGGCTTTGAGCCTTTGTAAATAGCACTTCATGCACAATGCAGTTCTGGGTTTACTCTTAGAACTTTTCCAAATATTCAGAGTGAAGATGGGCTATGCTGCAGATTCATACCCAATTCTTTGGTTCCTGAATTACCACAAATTGGTTAGGATTCATTTCCAAACATTTCTGGGAAACTGGTAGACCTGGTTGATGGGATGCTTCTCATCCTCATCCTGTGTGAATGAAGCAGGGTTCCTGTGGAAAAGAAAGCCTGTGATCATATAATTAAAGCAGGCATTGTAATACATATGCAAAAGAGAGCCATATTAAAGTTACATGGGCTACTTTAATACTGGCATTTCCCAACTTTTGAGAGCTTTGTTTTGCAACTTTAATAATATTCTCTTAGCATAGTGTTTGTTTAGGGAAGATTATATGTGTATGTATATAGTTCCCTAAATTCATTTCTATATTTAACACAATATAACATCAGACTCTTTTCACAGCAACCTGAGAGACAAAAGTGAAGCACCCTGTAGTACTGAGTAATTTTCTGTATATGCTAGTTAAACAGAGTCCATGAAAGTCATTTATATGGCCACCATGTAGTACATTGTATTTAGCATGCTAATTGATGAAGTATAATGGAATAGACCAAAGGTGAAAACTTGCTGAGGTTTACAGAGGCTTGGAATTAAATTACAACACTAACAGCTAGGCTGCGCCAGCAGGCTCCGTCCTGCAATCAGTAACATGAGCAACCCAAACACATGGTAATAGAACCTTTCTGCTATACAACACTATCATGTGCTCTTACATGCTCTATATTTTACAGATAAACTGTTTTAGAAATATTTCAAAATATTTGATCACCACTGTTTCTTGTATCCTTAGCTCCGCAAGGGCACAACATACTGGAACCTTAAACCTGTCATTGATCCAGGAATGAATGCTGCCCAAGCAGAGCCTCAGGCCATTGTAATTTTCAGAGGAAAATGTCAGAGCCTGGAGGAATGATGGGAAATTTCTCTTGCATGTTGATATATGTACGGCAGATGTTAGATGTTACTCAGCTGTTTGGAGTGTTGGAAGTAGCTCTGGGAGAAATGGATTAGTGGGCAAAGTGCAGGGTAGTGCAGTACATGATAAATACATATTATTCCAAGTATCTTTGCAATGTATCACGAGATCCATAATTAATGATATTATGTATATTATATATTGAAGCTGTACAATCAAAGAATATATTATCATGTTTTCCTTTACAAAATTAAATTAATTTGCAATATAGGTTGCACACAAATGTTGCCCAGACATGGAACACTGCTGAACTTTTAAACATATCTAGTTTGTGGCTCAGTCAGACTTTAATGTGATTACTAATACAGTCCAAATATGACTGCTATATTTTGTGAAATGTATGTAGTTGTTTTTACTTCTGGTACAAAAAATATTTCCAGGAGGTTACATCCTGGTAGATTCTAGACGAACGTTACTTTGCTAGTTTATTTGTTCAGATCCAGTAAACTCTATTGTGCACCTTGACGGAAAAGCTAAAGTGGAAGCATTATGTATTCTGAGGAAACATAGTTTACAGACAAGTGCACAGTAAGACAAATCTTAGTTGTCTTATTCATGCAAGTAGATCCATTGACTTCAGTGGGACTATGCACCTGAGTAAAGCAAGCAGGATTTGTCCCAATGCATATTAAATGCTTTTGAATATGAGATTCCGTATACTACCTTCAAGTTATCATTATTTGCTCCTGGTTCTTTGTCCCATACTCCTTGTTGAACTTTATTTTAAATCTAAAATTTTCTTTCATAATGTGACTGAAATTGCTGTTGAATAAAGTAAAACTTCATTGGTAGGGGATGACTTCTAGAAAGTGTCATGGAGTAGTTTGTAATACCACAAGAAGGCAGTCATAACTCACAAGTGCTGCGGAAATCAAAAAGATTGTTTGTGCTCATTTGTTTATACAGCTTTGTTTATCTAGTAGTTTTTGTGTCCATTTTTAGTAGACACTGTGGTAGAAAGAAGAAATGTAATCTCCATTAAAGGCCTAAATTAAACCATAACAATGTGTGGTATATAATTTTAAGACTACAGATCTCCTGTTCATTCTTCTGTTAATGTGGTTTAGATTTTGACAGCTGCCTCTCCAGGAGATTATTAGCTATGATGGCCAGTCAAGAAACACTGAAGTCTCTGGAGTTTCTGTAGCAGTAGATCTTGACTTTATTTTTTTTTAAAATCACTCAGAAAATATTTATCAATTTTATTTTGCTGGATCATATCTTTTTGATGCATTATGGGTTGTAGCTTTACAGATTTCACTATAAACTTAAATAAACACAGTCTGTTAGGTAAAGTAAGAATAATCTTTGAAATCATTCATAGGAATTACATAGGATCAGTATAATGTCATGGAGAGGCTATTTTACTGTCATTTTCTTTCCTACCTGTCTATAAAAGTGAAACATAGATACCAGTGTTGCACTGAAGTCCACAGAGTTGCATTGGTGTAAAACCAATGTAAATGATAGGGAAATTAGGCTCATACTTTCTGCACATAACAACACTGTTCGTAATTTGACATTGATTAATAATTTGGGATGTAGTTTTTCCTAAAATAGTATTGGTGGCTAATCTAGATAATTAAATTCCATATATATTGTTAGGCTCTATGTTATCCATGGCAATTGAATTTTGGTTTGTGTTTATAGGGATGCAATTAAGTCTTCAAAACAGATCATTAGACATGTCAAAGCTTCATAACTTCTGACAAGCAATGATCCTTATAGCTTCAGTCTACTGGGTTAGCTGAAAATCCAGGTTTACTTTTCTGCAGCCTAGGTAATTGTGACATAGCTATGGGTTTTCTTCAGAAATATGTGTATTTCATTTTGCTATGAAGGGCTACACGGTATACAGAGTTCTCCTACTCAAAGCAATAGCTGCACTCCAAATATGTATTCCAAAGTACGGGCTACCATTTTGGATTTCTTCCCAGGGAATCTCAGCCCCAAGTTGCCTGCAATAGACAAACAACTAATCCCTCTTTTTTATTTACTTAAAGGATTCTAGAAGAAATGCCAGGTAAAGGAGGCTGTGATGATTTTATTTTACAAACTTCATTCCTGTTTGCCTAAATATCAGTCACAATCATTCCTATTTCCTTACACAAATAATACCTAAAACTAAAGCTCATTATTATTTGCCCTCTCACACTACAACTTACCAGGTCACTGAACCTTGATAATTACATTTGTTATTTCTTTTGCTTATTAGACCAAATTTCAATAGGCCAAATACAGAGCCTTTACTCCATAGTTAATCAGTTGTTATTTGAGGCAAAACTCACAGTAAAAGAACAGCCTATGTAGAAAAGAGAAAAGTCTGTGGGTATCAATCTGTGGAGTTTCCTAGCAGTTCTTCTGGGTTCTCCGTCCTCCCCATGGCAGACGGCAGGGGACCAGCCCCCAAAACCATCAGATCCCTGGGATCTGAGTGTATCTTAGATGGCTCTGTATTCTGGCAGACCACCGTATGCAAGTCTTGTGCCTCTGTGCTGGCTCTTCTAAATGCTGCCCTGAGAATTACCCTCAAGAGGGACAAGCAAGTAGAAGCTAACACAGCCTATATCACTGGGTTCAGTTAGGAGAGAAGCCCAGGTTGTTCACCCACTCCCTCCTTGCCATCTCCAAATGTGCAGTGCTGGATCCTATCCCATCCCTTTCTCTCCAGTCAAGAAGTTCTTGCAGGATTGGCGTCTGTAGGGGAGGCATACCACAGAGGCAAAACTGTCTTCCTCTGCAGTGACAGACCCCCTTCCATGCACATACGTATGTGGAAGGGAACGTGGAGCCCTAAGCAGGATTCCAGGATCTGGCCTTGTGGGTTTCGGTCTATTACATGACTTATTTAATTCAAAGGCAGCTCTTGTCATCATTTATTTCATCCATGGCATTGTATCAATTTAAAAGATGAAGTGATTTTCACTTCCAAAGAGGAAAGTGTTATGGATCATCAACAACATGCAGCTCCTCATTGATTTTCAGCCGAGTAGTAAGTACAATCATGTTTTACTTTATTTTGCCCCACTTAACTTAAAAACCTCTTAAAAACCTCGATTGCCCCCACATGACTGGCCCAAGAACATTTTGTGAAAATGGGAGTTTGATACGGATCAGTAGTTAGCAGATCTGTTAGGCTATGTCTACACAGCAATAAAACACTCATGGCTGGTCCTTGTCAACTGACTTGGGCTTGTGAGCCTGCAAAATTATGGTGTTGATGTTCAGGCTTGGGCTGGAGCCCGAACTCTGGGACCCTGTGAGGGAGGAGGGTCCCAAAGCCCAGGCTCTTGTCTCAGCTCGAACATCCACACTGCAATTTTTCAGCCTCATAGCTCGAGTCCAGTGAGCCTGAGTCAGCTGACACAGGCCAGCCCAGGGCATTTAATTGCTTTGAAGACATTCTCTTAGTGTCAAGAGAGAGTTTCTTGAACACAGATCTTGCAGAAGCTTCTTTAATCTGGCATCCTGTGACTCCCCACAGAGAAACACTGAGAACCTCAACAAAAGGCAGGTCCGCTAGTTGCTCACTGGTCATCAGTGTCCAGGAAGGATATGTGTCCTTAGTGGAGAAACTAGACACTGTACAGACAAGAACATGCCCTTTCACTGCGTGGGAGGAGGATAAAGAGCTCTTCTGGGCTTGTGTTGCACTAACAAGGCACACCTGCAAGGGTAGAAGAGAGGGTAAACAACAGATAGTGGGACCTGGAGGGGCCTAGGGAGCCCTGCCCTTCCCCACAAATGGTGGAGAATGTGGGCAAACTATGTCTGTTACAAAGGGTTTTTTTAAAAAAGCCTTAAAGAGGATAGAGTCCAGCTGCTCTGCTCAAGATGGAATCAGAGTGGTGGTATAAGTGGGTGGCAGAGATACCAAGAGATATTAACCGACCAAGGGACTAACTTCAGCTCCCAACTGATAAAGGAATTATGCTTCCTTCTGAAGGTCAGGTCGCTGAAAACTATGGTAGACCAACCATAGATTGATGGTCTAGTAGAGTGGTTTAATAACACCCTGAAGGGAAAGTTAAAACGCTTTGTCAATGACAACCCTAAGCAGTGGGACTGGCTACTTCCAGCAGTCCTTTTTGCATTGGGGAGATCCCACAAACCTCTACAGAGCTCTTCCTATTCGAGTTGCTGTATGTTTGCCAACCACGAGGCATCTTGGACTTGCTATGAGGAGGGTGGGAAGAGCAAGATGTGGGGGCCTTACGTATGACCGAGTATATCTGAGTTTAGAGAGAAAATTAGAAACATAGGGATGTTCACCAGGGAGAATCTGAGGAATGCAGCAACCCTAAGAAGATCTACTGGGATGGGAAGTTCAAGGAAGTGTTCAGGGAACTGAAAACATGACTATGGCGTGCACCCATGCTCTTCAACCCTGATTTTTCTTGGGAATTCATACTACATACAGATGCTTTGAACATCGGTCTCGGCACTGTCCTCTCACAGGACTTTGGAGGAGAAGAACATCCAATCCTATACCTAAGTAGGAAGCTATTCCCTAGAGAAAAGTCATACTTCGTTATTGAAAAGGAGGCATTAATGATCAAATGGGCGGTAGATGCCTTCAGGTATTACCTGTTGTGTAGCTACTTCTCCCTAATTGCTGATCTGAATCCACCCTTACGCTGGATTCAAACCATGAGGGACAAGAACCCTCTTTTAATGAGATGGTATCTTGCATTACATTCCTATAATTTCTGAGTAGAACAACAGACCACACTAACACTGATTTCTTGTCACAAGAGATCGGGGATGGAGTCAACCCCCCTGCCTCTGTGAATGGCCATCCCATCTTGAGGGAAGAGGTATGTGAAGGGACACACCCTCACACTGGGTTAGAGGAGGCTAATGAGCTATCCTGAGCCTGTGATGTGCTAACAAGGTGCATCTGCAAGGCTTGTTGAACCTGGAGGAGGAGAAGCCTAAAAAGGGAAACTTACCCCAGGCCTGTATTAAACACGGATAGCTAACTCCTTCCCTATGCAATTTGAATCCCAGCTTCTGCAAATTACAGGAAGTTAAATGGATGCAGAGAATGTTATTTCCTGTTCAAATGGATTCATTTCCATATTCCTGAAAATGTATTGCCTGTCATTTCTGGTTAGGTAAAAAGGAATCCCCAAGACCCTGTAAGAAATTATCATTACTTGATCTGTGCTGTGCATATAGATATACATGCAAACACCATAAACATGGTTAATTAGTAACTGGGAGAGTGTGGTATCAGGAGAGAGAGAGAGAGAGATTTAGGAGAAAGTGCTGTTTCACAGCCTATAATGTTCAGGCTGCAGAGACTGCTGACAGGTTAATGAAAAATGTTGGGAATAAGATGCCTGTATGAGCTGCATTTGTAGTGTTGTTAACTCATGTCATCCCCTTACTGTGTTCCTTAGCAGCAGCTATAGGTCTGTCTACTCAGTAGCTCTGTTTCATGCAGGTGACAGGCTGTCATATGAAGGACTTATTTCTACACTTCATTTGTGGGGTTTTCATTTTTGACAGAAGAAGCTTTTGAAGAATAGGCGTTTCAATCAAAAGTGAATCAAAGGTTGCAGAAAGGAACAGACTTTCAAAAACGATAATAGAGACATCGGGATTGTCATAACAGATCACACAAGTGGTTCATTTAGCCCAGCCTCTTATCTCTAGCAGTGTCAGGTATCAGATACTTCAAAAGAAGGTTCAAGAAACCTCATAATGGAAAATTAGGGAATAAGATGACAATGAGGGAAGTTATTTTTGTCATGGCTTGCATCCATAGCTGACAGTTTCCAGTTGCTTTGGAGGGGCATTGTGATAATACTTGTTAAAAGTACTTCCCTGTTCCAGGCCATGGATATAAACAAGGTTCTTGAACTTTTCAGCGCTTTGCACGCTTACAAATCTTCTGATCCGGCAGGGTGCTGAGAACTTTCTGTACACTGCTGGATTCCCTCTGTGTCCATTTAAAATATGGAGTGGAAGGCACAGAACACCTGTGCTTTTCATCTTGAAGGATCATGCCCAGTGACGTTACTGGCTGGGCAACTCGATAGTGCAGTGTGCATGCACACCTGTCAGAAACAATGCATCTAAATATCTTTATCTCATAAGCTTGAATTATATACTTGTAATGTTTCCAGGGCAAATGGCTTTGTCATCTTTCACTTTCTAATCACTTGCATTTGCGGTTCATTTGTTGTAAAATTCAGAAGTAAATTTTCAAAGGCAATCTGGCTTTAAATTTACACATCAAGTACAATGGTCAGATCATGGTCCCATTACAATCAATGGTAAAACTCCCACAGAATTAAGTGGGACCTGGATTTGACTCTGTAGAAATACAGATAATGCAAGGGAACCTAGCAGGTAAAATGTCCAAGCTAAAATTCAGGAATTCAAATACTTTGAAACATAAAGTTCTATCCAGATGGGTTTGCATTTAAAAAAATCACTTCTCGAATGTAAATGATATTTGTATTAGTCATTTGCAAAAGGAGAGGAATCAGGGTTCAGAATTCTAGTTTCCATATTGTTCAAATAAAGCACTAAAAATTTTCTCTTTCACCTTATAAAGTATAGCATTCAGTACATGTTAGTTTGTATGCAGCTGACTCTGCTAAGTGATGGTTTTATGTGGCTCTGAACTTAGAATTGTTTTTTAATTGAGCACATACTAGTATACAGTAGGAAAATGCAAATGTTTGTAGATGTAAAACATTAAAAAGAAGGAAAGGCATCCATCTGGATATTTGTTGAGGGATTGTTCCAAGTACCAGATATAATTAAAAAGCAAGAATGTTTTTTTTTGTTTCAGTAGAAGGGGCTGCCTCACTAGGATGTAAAACAATAAGTTGCTACTAATCTGTTATTGCAATCATTGCTATTTCTGTTACTTTTTTACATGAAGAAGTAAGAAAATGAAAGTAGCATGTAAAATATTGCTTTAATATTGCCCCTGGCTAGATTTGTAAAGGGAACCATTACATTCTAGACTGACATTGAGGATAACACTAAAGCATTCCCACTCGTGTGTGTTCTTTATAGAGATCCTAAAGTTTTATTTCAACTATTTATGTCTTTTTAAGGAGTTGTGCATGACTTCTCTTTTCATATTTAATTATTCTTGTGTCTATAAACATTGTAGCTAGTAAAATTCTAAAATAATCACAGCTAAGTATGAGATTGTATGAATGAAGGAGTGGCTTTATAGTAGATAATTGGGAAGATGGAAAGGCAAATACACATAAAATATTGAAATCAAATTATATGAGTCAAGAGCCTTTTAAGACTGCTATTAAAATGAGCTTTGGATAAGTGGGGTACTGGTTGCTCATCTTTATATATATCATCTTCTCAGTTATTCCACCAAATAGCTGTGATGCTAAAAACATCTACTCTGCCATATAAAAATAAACAAAACTAAAATTCATTACTGGAACTAAGTGGGATTTCCTGACCTACAGGTGCAGGTACTCTCTTCTACCATATTCATCTCCAACAAGCATGTACATAATTTTAATTGCATTAATTGAGCTTGTAAAGTAGAAGTGTAATTCTTGTTAATTCAGTGTTTTTAACGTCTGTCCCTGTACTTCAGAATGGGCCTGATCCAAAGCCCCTAGAAATCAATGGACACACTTAAACTGACTTCAGTGGGCTTTGGATCAGGTCCAGTACACATAGGAAAGGAGTACTTGTGGCACCTTAGAGACTAACAAATTTATTTGAGCATAAGCTTTCGTGAGCTATGGCTCACTTCATCAGATGCATTCAGTGGAAAATACAGTGGGGAGATTTATATACACAGAGAACATGAAACAATGGGTGTCACCGTACACACTGTAACCAGAGTGATCACTTAAGGTGAGCTATTACCAGCAAGAGAGCAGGGGGAGGGGGGAACCTTTTGTAGTGATAATCAAGGTGGGCCATTTCCAGCAGTTGACAAGAACGTCTGAGGAACAGGTGGGGGGGGAATAAACATGGGGAAATAGTTTTACTTTGTGTAATGACCCTTCCACTCCCAGTCTCTATTCAAGCCTAAGTTAATTGTATCCAGTTTGCAAATGAATTCCAATTCAGCAGTCTCTCGTTGGAGTCTGTTTTTGAAGTTTTTTTGTTGAAGTATTGCCACTTTTAGGTCTGTAATCGAGTGACCAGAGAGACTGAAGTGTTCTCCAACTGGTTTTTGAATGTTATAGTTCTTGACATCTGATTTGTGTCCATTTATTCTTTTACGTAGAGACTGTCCAATTTGGCCAATGTACATGGCAGAGGGGCATTGCTGGCACATGATGGCATATACCACATTGGTAGATGTCAAATAAATTGGTTAGTCTCTAAGGTGCCACAAGTCCTCCTTTTCTTTTTGCGAATACAGACTAACACGGCTCCTACTGTGAAACGTGTCAGTATACATAGGGTGACCAGATGTCCCGATTTTATAGGGACAGTCCCGATATTTGGGGCTTTTTCTTATATAGAGACCTATTACCCCCCCACCCCCATCCCAATTTTTCACATTTGCTATGTGGTCACCAGAAGTATGCAGGTCCAAATTCAGAAAGGGCATGTACTGCATCCTACCACCTTCAGCTCTCTATTATGATCACAGAAAGTTGGAAATCAATGTTTGTAATTCAAGTCCTAGCCCAGCAAAGCGCTTAAGCATGTGCTTAACTTTAAACATGCAAGTTGTTCTGTTGATGTCTGGGACTATTCATGTGTTTAAAGTTAACCACGTGTTTTAAGTGCTTTTGCTGTATCAAGGCCTTTGTGTCTGCTTTAAGGGAAAAAATGGACAAAATAATTTTCTTTCCTCTGCTTTTATCCACAGACCCCACTATACAGAGTAGGTGAAAAATAATAGATGAGATTTTGGAAATTTGGGTAAACTTGCACCCCAGGGGGAGGAAGGACAATAGTGGTTTTAATCCACCTTTGCATTTTATCAATCCTGAGCGACTTTGGGGGCTGTAGAGACCCCTGTCATAACTTAGATTGCCCCACAAGCTTGTCAAAATTACATCAGCCTCCCCAAGCTGCCCTGTGAACTGGAGCATTGCCTAGAATCTCCACAGTGCTGCCTGCCTGATATGCTCTGACACGTTCCTTCTGTTCTCAGTTCTGTTCCTCAGCATGCCTCTACGATCAGTGCTGGGTGAAGGGGTCTTCAGAAGGCAGCCTTATGGTTGGGTTCCTCTGTGCCTATGCTGGGGGAACTTTCTCCCAGTTGTAACCAGGATTTTTAAGGGACCTTTATGCCATACTAGGCCTTTTACCCAATGTAAAGGGGCCAAGGCAGGGATGAGGACCTCACCCAATAACAACTAAACAATTGTCGGGATTGTTACTCATACTGGGCTTACATTGTAACATCAGTTTCCAAACAGAATTAGAAGAGAAGTTCAGTCTAAAAACTGATGGCATAATCTGGGCAATTTTTAATGACATATTTAATATTAACATATCATTTTTTTTCTTTTGCAGAACAATGGTTCCCTTGTTTGGTGCCAGAATCACAAACAGTGTTCAAAGGTAAGTGCTTCTTTAACTACCCGGGAGCTTACACTTTGGTTTTTGGAAATGAAACTTGTCTTTGACTTTAAGAAACTTGTCTTCCGAAGGAGCTGATAAAGATTTCTTCTAAAAAACACTCATTATGGTAAAACATAGTCCTGTGATCTTTATAGGAAGATAAAGCACCCAGAGAGCCATATCCTCTGCTGGTGGAAATGGGAATAGGCCTATTGCAGCAGTTAGTCGAATTATCCCAGTGTACACCGACTGAAAATCTTACCCATAATTTCTGTTTGACACAATGTTTTAGAGAAGCGAGTGAAGCAGCCAATCTTGTTAAAGTGTACATTCAATAACTCTCAGATACTCCAACATTAGACATTTCATTTAGTTGGATGCTTAATATACAGCATAGGACTGAATTTCTTGGACAAAATTATTTCACAAATTCCAGTGTTACCCTTTCTCAAGCTGACTCTTTGACCCCAGAAGCTTAGGGGGTAAGTGAGCTGATAACCAACTTATTTTGCTGGACAAGAATTTTGCTAGATTGCCTGGAGAGAAGCAACAATGCTTCAGCAGCATTAGAGGGTGAAAGTGGAACTACAGGGTCTAGTCACTGACTGCTCTTTTCATAAACACACAATGTTAGATGCATCCATTTCCTGCATTAGTAATTCACCTGAAAACTGTGAAGAATGGGCAATGAGGAACAGTGGAAAAAAGGCCACAGACCCTAAATCTCCATGATGATGTAGGCCTACAATAATTTAGGCATTGTATCATGTAGTGATCTATATTCACTGTTTATTCCCTGATAGATTGACTATGAATGGGGTCAAACCCCAGTGGCATTATAATGGAATAGATCACTTACTAAAGAGGTGCATTGTTTAGTTGACGTAGCTGAGTGTACTCTGTTTTATGAAATCCAGACTCCCCATATGCAAAAAGGTTTGTGCATTACTGTTTTAACATAATTTGCTTAAAAGCTCATTCTAATATTAGCTGTAGCATATGGCGATCCTTGGTATATATTGTATCAACATTTCCACAGTAAGACTTTTAGATCATGTAGGAGCTAATCCAGCTCCCTTTGAAGACAGTGACATTTTTCTAATTGATGACACTGGAGGATCAGTCCCTTATTGAGTATGCTATTGCATGAAAATCAAAATACACCACAGAATGATTATCAGTCTTATCAATGATAAAAAAGCTATATTTGTAAGTTACATTGCCTGCACATGAACAGTAGCATGTTGGTATCAGAAGAAAGAGTGAAAAATATTCCTACTAGCTCTTCTCAATTTCAATACTCAGCCATCCTGAATTCTCAGGGAAACAGGTTCTACTTGTTACACTGTTACAGAGAAACCTCACCACCCATAAAAGAGGTTCATTCAGAGTATGTGATACATCATAATTAAATCACCTCCTTAAGAATATGCAGGGACTTTCACATCCTTTCAATGATCTTGATATAGCTTTCCCTTTTTATTATTGAGGCTGATACTGTACCTCCGCTAATCTCTGAAAGAAACTCACTGAATGGCTTTTGTCTGCATGAAAAAAGAAGGAAACAAATAAAAATGTGGTCCAACTTCTAAAGCAAGGCAGAGGTTAAATGAACATCCATTTGAGTCAGTGCCAAGTGCATAGCAGCCATACAACATATGTCTTATCTAGCATGAATTTGAGGGCAACCTTTAGATTGAATTACTGTCTTGAAAGGATGAAAGACCGAATGTTCCAAGTTAAGATTTTTTTTTTAAACTGAAAACATGGCTATTATTCACATCTTGGATTGCTGAATGCTTAGAGTGCTCATAATAGCTTGTCTTATCATTCCCTAGTAGGTAGGAGGGTAACATAAATATTTTGCATAACAATAATAGGTTTGCCATTTATAAGGAAAATAAATAAATATGTATTAGACTGTATTCTTTGTGGTTCTGAGTCCATGGGAAATGTGATTTCCCAGAAGGTTTTACCCCATCATATTTTGCAATTTATAATTAAATAGGTGGGTTACATAAAAGCTGAGATTTCAAAGCAGTGCAGGGGATTTTGCCAGACATCTTCTATCCATATTTCCTCCACTGCTCTGGTCATCTCAACCAAAGGGTGTAAAGTGAAGACAATTTTTTAACATTTCAGAACACATTTTTAAAAGGGCACCACCCAACTTTCACAGTGCACCTTTAGTTTTGTTCGCACAGTCCTTAGGGCACAGTTTTGTGGGGCAAATAACTATAGGCACAAGCGATGGCAATAGATGTTACCTTTTACCTCGTAAGCATGTGCGTTCAGATAGTCGAACATTAAAATGACATCATTGGCCACCACAACTATTTGCAACTAATATATGACAGAGAAGTTTGTCAAGAAATCATGTCAGTAGCACATGGCATCTCTCTGAGAGACTGTGTGGTTAATTCATTGATTTATTTTTACATTCTATTATTTAAATTAGTGAAGTTTTTTTTCATCAAATCTGTAGACAATTTTAAAGAAAAAGGAAATTGGGTAGTAAAAACAAGAGATTTGAAAGGCCTTGGCATGATCAGACATATCCATTGTGTTTTGTACTTGTGCATTCCTTACTGCCTAGATGTTTTACATCAAATATTTAACTTACAATTTCCTAACTATTTAAAATCTATTACGTAGGATGCAAAAAATAAGAGATAGAAGAGAACAGTTAAATATTCCACTTTGTCTCCCCATCAGGATTGTTCCCTTATCTTATATTTTTCTAGAGTTTTCTCCATTGTAGGGACAGATCATTCTCTCTTGTGGTAAAACGTACATGTGGGAGCTTTGGGGAAGAAAATGCCCCTCCCCAAATCATTCTATCAAGTTTTCTCATTGAAAAGGCCATGGATCCCTGTTTTGGCCTCTGGTTGGCCTAGGATTGGCCCCCATTCCTCTTCTGAATTCCTCCTAGTAGTAGTGTGGCACAGCTGAAAATTGAGTCCATAAACATTCTACATCATTTTGTGTATATATAGTATCTAAACAAAAATTCAGCTTATTGCCATTCTAAGGAAATATTGTGTACACCTTTAATGCTGCTGTTTTTCTTTTTAAGGAAGCTCTTTATAAGGTCAACATAGTAATTAAAATACAATGGAAATTCATATCGTTTATCTCATAACTCTGAAGTTACAGAATGATATTATACTAATAACCGCTAATACCAATGTGTGGGACAGTCTTGGTGGCCTGAAAACAGGAAATGTAAATTGAATATATCGAAGAACCATTCTTTTTTTCAAAGAGATGCAAAGGTAATGAACAGAAGTGATTACAGTTCTCACAGGACCAACTATGGACCAGTTATCCCAGTCTCAAATGACCATTTATTTTTTGTTATTTTAATGGAACAGGTCACAAAAGCATGACTATGAATGGCAAGATATGTAGCACTGGTTTTGTATGTATGATTTCATCTAATATGATATCTCCAGTGACCTATTTCACAAGATAAAACTGAAGAGCACTATTTGAAGACGCTCTCCCACTTGGATATTAATAGATGGGCAATTTAAAAACTGTTAGCACAGCACAGTATGGGGAGGAGGTGAACAGCCCTCAGTGGTGAAAGAACACGTTAAGGACTATTTAGAAAAGATGGACATGCACAAGTCCATGGGTCCAGATCTAATGCATCCAATGGTGCTGAGGGAGTTGGCTGATGTGATTGCAGAGCCATTGGCCATTATCTTTGAAAACTCATGGCAATTGGGGGAGGTCCAGGATGATTGGAGAAAGGCAAATATAGTGCCTATATTTAAAAAAGGGAAGAAAGAGAACCCGGGGAACTACAGACCGGTCAGCCTCACTTCAGTCCTTAGCAAAATCATGGAGCAGGTCTTCAAGGAGTCCATGTTGATGCACTTGGAGGAGAGGAAAGTGATGAAGAACAGTCAGCATGGATTCACCAAGGGCAAGTCGCGCCTGATCAACCTGATTGCCTTCTATGATGAGATAACTGGCTCTGTGGATATGGGGAAAGTGGTGGATGTGATATATCTTGACTTTAGCAAAGCTTTTGATACGATCTCCCACAGTATTCTTGCTAGCAAGTTAAAGAAGTGTGGATTGGATGAATGTACTATAAGGTGGATAGAAAGCTGGCTAGATTGTTGGGCTAAATGGGTAGTGATCAATGGCTCGATATCTAGCTGGCAGCCGGTATCAAGCAGAGTGCCCCAGGGGTTGGTCTTGGGGCTGGTTTTGTTCAACATCTTTATTAATGATCTGGATGATGGGATTAATTGCAAATCAGCAAGTTTTCAGATGACACTAAGCTGGGGGGAGAGGTAGATACACTGAGGGTAGGGATAGGGTCCAGAGTCACATAGACAAATTGGAGGATTTGGCCAAAAGAAATCTGATGAGGTTCAACAGAGGCAAGTGCAGAGTCCTGAACTTAGGAAGGAAGAATCCCATGCACCGCTACAAGCTGGGGACTAACCGGCTAAACAGCAGTTCTGCAGAAAAGGACCTGGGGATTACAGTGGATGAGAAGCTGGATATGAGTTAACAGTGTGTCCTTGTTGCCAAGAAGTCCAATGGCATATTGGGCTGTATTAGTAGAAGCACTGCCAGCAGATTGAGGGAAGTGATAATTCCCCTCTATTCAGCATTGGTGAGGCCTCATCTGGAATACTATGTCCAGTTTTGGTCCCCCCGCTACAGAAGGGATATGGACAAATTGGAGCAAGACCAGTGGAGGGCAACGAAAATGATTAGGGGGCTGGGGCACATGACTAATGAGGAGAGGCTGAGGGAACTGGGGTTATTTAGTCTGCAGAAGAGAAGAGTGAGGGGGGATTTGATAGCAGCCTTCAACTACCTGAAGGGGGATTCCAAAGAGGATGGAGCTAGGCTGTTCTCAGTGGTGGAAGATGACAGAACCACAAGCAATGGTCTCAAGTTGCAGTGCGGGAGGTCTAGGTTGGATATTAGGAAATACTATGTCACTAGAAGGGTGGTGAAGCCCTGGAATGGGTTACCTAGGGAGGCGGTGGGATCTCCATCCTTAGAGGTTTTTAAGGCCCGACTCGCTAAATCCCTGGCTGGGATGATTTAGTTTGTGTTGGTCCTGTTTTGAGCAGGGGATTGGACTAGATGACCTCCTGCGGTCTCTTCAAACCCTAATATTCTATGATTCTATGATAGTTTGAAGTCCATTTCTGCAGTCACAAATAGGATTGTGTCTCAGTCCCCATTTATGGAGAAGATAGAAGCATTTGCCATGTAATATGTGGATATAGTTCAAAGTGGACCATATTTTCCATGGAAAGTCTTTGGTTGGTTCCTTGATGGGGTGTTTATTTGGGACACTGGCAACCTTCTACCTTGCTCACCATTAATCTCTGGGGGGAAAAACCCTGAGTGTTTGAGCTCTTGCACTAAAACCAAAAAAGGTTCTCTGGATTGAGCTGGAATCTTGATATATTTTTTAGGTCTTTGCGTATTGGAAGATCCTTGTTCCCTAAAATATAATAGAACTCCGGAAGAATTCTCATGTCACAGTGAACTTGGGTTGGGAAGACATGGTTGTGACACTGATTTTATTGTGCCCATAATAATCTGCATGAAGGTGTTAAATTGAGATTTGACAAGTGACGTGTGTGAGCTATGTGCCTGAATGGATGATTCTGCACAAGAGTGGACAAGGGCCAGTAAAGAGGTAGTAGAGCATTTGCATCAGCTCCCCAGGCTGTCCTTGTCGACTTCTGTATGAGATTTACACACATCTTTATTTTGTCTTGAATATTTTTCAGGTGCTAGTGGTATGTGAGGTTTTCATCTAATGTCAATCCAGGATATGTCAGGGTGTGATTGTGTCTTATCTGCTGGTGACAGAAATTCCTGTGTAGTTTTGGCCTTTTTCAGCTGTTTAGATGAGATGATGACATGACACTTTTAGTGAGGTTTGGTTTTAGCTCCCAATATAAGAAATATTCTTCCATGATTTTAAGATCCTCAGTTGGGATTTGCTCTGTGGTAGGTAAATACTATGCCAGTGTGGTCAAAGCATCATCAACTGCATAGGCAAATTTCCATAATGATTTTGGGGAAGGCGGCTGGTGAAAATATGAAACAAAATCATGCTAAGACTGATCCCTATGGTAGGTCATCATTAATAGCATATGGCCTGCTGACCGGGTCATCAAGGACAACATGAAACCTATGATTGGTCAGAATGTATCAGAATAATGTTATTGTTGCATTGCATAGGGCCATTGCTCCATACAGCAGATAAGTGTAAGAAAACTGCCCCTGACTTGAGTTTTCCTTGGAATCCCACTTCAATTCCTTGGAATCCCACTTGTTAAGGCTAATACTTGGTCAGAAACCCACTTGTTCATTTGGTAACATTTTGACAAGCAGCCTAATTCTTGCTAGTAATATTTTCTCCATGAGCGTATATAATGTGCAGAGGAGTAATACAGGCCAGTACAATGAGGGATTGGCAATGTCAGTGACCATAGCCTTATGCCAGATCCTCAGGACAAGCCCTAAGGAATGGATATCGGAGAACCGTGCTGCGAGCCATTCCTGTCCCTTGGCTCTGAGGTTTTTCAGAAACTCCACGAAGACACCTTCAGGCACTGCAGCTTTCCTGGCTTTCGTGAGTGAGGGCCTTATTTACCTCCTCAACAATGTAGGGCAGTGATTGAGGGGACGAGGCAGGCAGTGCGGTCTCTGCGCACTTTGCTCTTAATAGACTTGTCCCCTGGTGGGCTTGAATTCATAAGGAGCATTCAGGGTTTTGATGTTTCACTGGGTTTGCAGCCTGAAGCTGAGGCAGCAAGAGCCAAGCTTTGTGGCTGGAGTGAGTAAAGTCCAGAGCTCGATCCATCTTTGATGGTACGCTGTATTCAGTGACTCGAATAGGCGTGTTGCAGTGTTTGGGTCACCAGACGTTTGGTATTCCTTTAATAGCCTTTCTGTTTCTGGTTTCCAGTATGGGGATTATCCTTTTTAATACCCATGACACATACTTTTCTTGCAGGTCTTCAGACAAACTGGGTAATATGATCAAAACGTTGTTGGGATTGCGTGTATGGTGGCCTCACCGGTCACAGTTAATCCTAGCTAGGATTGCTGGGAGTTCAGGGCCAATCAATGTAGATGATCACCAGTCAATGCTGTCTGGGGGGGGAGTTGCTAAGAATAGTTCTGGAGGCATTCTGAGGGGTTCCAAACTAGTCTTTGGTGAGGAAACAGAGCTGTGTGCCCGAAACCAATCTCTGTTCCAACAGGCCGAATGAAAAGTGCCTCTGTCCTTTGCATTGGAAAGAAGGTGTGTGTCTTTGTCTGATGGACATTCTGCAGTATCATTACTATTATAGCCCGTGTTGTGTGGTGGCTATAGAAATGATCACTCATTTAGCTGGGTGACAGAGTAGCAGCCGTGTTAGTCTGTATTCGCAAAAAGAAAAGGAGTACTTGTGGCACCTTAGAGACAAACCAATTTCTTTGAGCATAAGCTTTCGTGAGCTACAGCTCACTTCATCGGATGCATACTGTGGAAAATACGGATGCATTCAGTGGAAAATACAGTATTTTCCACTGAATGCATCTGATGAAGTGAGCTGTAGCTCACGAAAGCTTATGCTCAAAGAAATTGGTTAGTCTCTAAGGTGCCACAAGTACTCCTTTTCTTTTAGCTGAGTGATAGGCTGTTGGTAATGGGGGAGAAAGCCAGTCTGTATTTGATGGTTTATACACCTTAACCACCATTATCTTGCCAATTCTTATTGAGATGGGTTTCAGAGTAACAGCCGTGTTAGTCTGTATTCGCAAAAAGAAAAGGAGTACTTGTGGCACCTTAGAGACTAACCAATTTATTTGAGTATAAGCTTTTGTGAGCTACAGCTCACTTCATCGGATGCATACTGTGGAAAGTGTAGAAGATCTTTTTATACACACAAAGCATGAAAAAATACCTCCCCCCACCCCACTCTCGTGCTGGTAATAGCTTATCTAAAGTGATCACTCTCCTTACAATGTGTATGATAATCAAGTTGGGCCATTTCCAGCACAAATCCAGGTTTTCTCACCCCCCCCCTCGCACCTCCCCCCCAAACCCACTCTCCTGCTGGTAATAGCTTATCTAAAGTGACCACTCTCCTTACAATGTGTATGATAATCAAGGTGGGCCATTTCCAGCACAACTCCAGGGTTTAACCAGAACGACTGGGGGAGGGAGGGGTAAGAAAAAACAAGGGGAAATAGGTTACCTTGCATAATGACTCCTCCTGAAGGTCGAAACAGCAGACTGGACTTCTACATAGAGTGCTTCCGCCGACGTGCACGGGCTGAAATTGTGGAAAAGCAGCATCACTTGCCCCATAACCTCAGCCGTGCGGAACACAATGCCATCCACAGCCTCAGAAACAACTCTGACATCATAATCAAAAAGGCTGACAAAGGAGGTGCTGTTGTCATCATGAATAGGTCGGATTATGAACAAGAGGCTGCTCGGCAGCTCTCCAACACCACTTTCTACAAGCCATTACCCTCTGATCCCACTGAGAGTTACCAAAAGAAACTACAGCATTTGCTCAAGAAACTCCCTGAAAAAGCACAAGATCAAATCCGCACAGACACACCCCTGGAACCCCGACCTGGGATATTCTATCTGCTACCCAAGATCCATAAACCTGGAAATCCTGGGCACCCCATCATCTCAGGCATTGGCACCCTGACAGCAGGATTGTCTGGCTATGTAGACTCCCTCCTCAGGCCCTACGCTACCAGCACTCCCAGCTACCTTCGAGACACCACTGACTTCCTGAGGAAACTACAATCCATCGGTGATCTTCCTGATAACACCATCCTGGCCACTATGGATGTAGAAACCCTCTACACCAGCATTCCACACAAAGATGGACTACAAGCCATCAAGAACACTATCCCCGATAATGTCATGGCTAACCTGGTGGCTGAACTTTGTGACTTTGTCCTTACCCATAACTATTTTACATTTGGGGACAATGTATACCTTCAGATCAGCGGCACTGCTATGGTACCCGCATGGCCCCACAGTATGCCAACATATTTATGGCTGACTTAGAACAATGCTTCCTCAGCTCTTGTCCCCTAACGCCCCTACTCTACTTGCGCTATATTGATGACATCTTCATCATCTGGACCCATGGAAAAGAAGCTCTTGAGGAATTCAACCATGATTTCAACAATTTCCATCCCACCATCAACCTCAGCCTGGTCCAGTCCACACAAGAGATCCACTTCCTGGACACTACAGTGCTAATAAACGATGGTCACATAAACACCACCCTATACCAGAAACCTACTGACCGCTATTCCTACCTACATGCCTCCAGCTTTCATCCTGACCACACCACATGATCCATCATCTACAGCCAAGCTCTGCGATAAAACCACATTTGCTCCAACCCCTCAGACAGAGACAAACACCTACAAGATCTCTATCAAGCATTCTTACAACTACAATACCCACCTGCGGAAGTGAAGAAACAGATTGATAGAGCCAGAAGAGTTCCCAGAAGTCACCTACTACAGGACAGGCCTAACAAAGAAAATAACAGAACGCCACTAGCCGTCACCTTCAACCCCCAACTAAAACCCCTCCAACGCATTATTAAGGATCTACAACCTATCCTGAAGGATGACCTAACACTCTCACAAATCTTGGGAGACAGGCCAGTCCTTGCCTACAGACAGCACCCCAACCTGAAGGAAATACTCACCAGCAACCACATACCACACAACAGAACCACTAACCCAGGAACCTATCCTTGCAACAAAGCCTGTTGCCAACTGTGCCCACATATCTATTCAGGGGACACCATCACAGGGCCTAATAACATCAGCCACACTATCAGAGGCTCGTTCACCTACACATCTACCAATGTGATATATGCCATCATGTGCCAGCAATGCCCCTGTGCCATGTACATTGGTCAAACTGGACAGTCTCTATGTAAAAGAATAAATGGACACAAATCAGATGTCAAGAATTATAACATTCATAAACTGGTCGGAGAACACTTCAATCTCTCTGGTCACGTGATTACAGACATGAAAGTTGCGATATTACAACAAAAAAACTTCAAATCCACACTCCAGCGAGAAACTGTTGAATTGGAATTCATTTGCAAATTGGATACAATTAACTTAGGCTTGAATAGAGACTGGGAGTGGCTAAGTCATTATGCAAGGTAACCTATTTCCCCTTGTTTTTTCCTACCCCTCTCCTCTCCTCCTCAGATGTTCTTGTTAAACCCTGGATTTGTGCTGGAAATGGCCCAATTTGGTTATCATACCCATTGTAAGGGGAGTGATCACTTTAGATAAGCTATTACCAGCAGGAGAGTGGGGTGGGGGGAGGTATTTGTTCATGCTTTGTGTATATAAAAAGATCTTCTACACTTTCCACAGTATACATCCGATGAAGTGAGCTGTAGTTCACGAAAGCTTATGCTCAAATAAATTGGTTAGTCTCTAAGGTGCCACAAGTACTCCTTTTCTTATTGAGATGGTTCTGAGGTTGCTCCTGGCATCTACCAGGATGACCTGCTTGATGTATGTGGCAAGGCTGTGTTTTAGGTGATGGAGGGAGGCAATGAGATTGTAGCCAGCAATATGGCAGTGTGATTCTTGGGCATCATCTTTGATATGGGCTTCTTGCAGGGTTATATCAATCATGTCTTGAATGTCACAAGCTAGGTCGTAGCTTTTAGATCAGGACATAACTTTGATGTTCAGTTGGCAAATGCATGGAGTGGGGGCCTACGTTTCCATTGCTGTTCAATCCAGGACTTTACTGAATGATGTTTGGATGTGGATTTGATGGCATTAGCTGTGCCTTAGCATGTAACAGGACAGATCATGAGAAGGCTATCATCACCTGCCACCCTCATTCAGTGCCCAGATTAGAGTACATATAGGCAGAATTAAGACTAGCACTTCTGACTTTTGAATGCTTAACTTTTCAGTCTAAATAAATGTTCTATTAACTTCCTTATTTTGTGTGTAATAAATACATGTATACGGGGCATAGACATTACTGGGGCAGGGACTGTCACTTGATACATATTTATACAGCAGGGTCCTGACATAGTTAGCCTCCAGTAACGATCACAAAATTTTAAATATGCATTTTAGGACAGGAAATAAAGGATAATATAATATTCAAATGAAATTGAAGGGGAGATTTAGATTGGCAAAATGCAATTATGCATGTTGGATATGGCCAAAGCAAGACATATAAGTTTTGAATTACAATTAGTTTATGTAGCTGCACTGTAGCTTAAAATAAACAATACGTGATTCTACAAGTTTCAACTCATGCCCAACACTAAGGTTTATTCATCTTTGAGTGTGGTTATAACCCTTATTAGCATTCTAAGAATTATAATCTACATTCTACATACAAAAAATAATTCACTTTTTATCTATTCTTATGATGGCAGTGGCAAAAAAAAAAAAATCTTCCTGTTTAAAAACCCATGAATTGCAATGTACAGATGACTAGACAGAAAGAATACCTAACACTGTCAGGTCAGACATTTGTACTATTTAGTATTGGAGCAGTGGTACATCTGATCTCAGTGATTTCAGCCTTTCCAGTTCTGCCTCCCTGCATTCTGCCTGTCACAATTATAGATTCCTGGGGTTAGGGGGATGGGGGATGTTTACAGTTTTAGCTCCTAGCAGTGCCTCTTTTCTCCCCCATTTTAGTACATTTTGAGACTTTCTGCCATATTTCATATGTTTATTAACTGCATATTTAATGTCTGCTGTTTACTCATTTTTGTTGTTGGTGGTGGTACCTGATGTTTGTATATTTTTGTC
This sequence comes from Lepidochelys olivacea, assembly GCF_965140295.1. Taxonomy (NCBI): domain Eukaryota; kingdom Metazoa; phylum Chordata; order Testudines; family Cheloniidae; genus Lepidochelys; species Lepidochelys olivacea. The sequence continues at coordinate 133,286,321 of NC_140411.1, read as the reverse complement.
TACTATGGTTTAGACATTGCTGGCTAAAGAAAACAACAGGGCATTGTGTTAAAGGTTATTATATCTTTCTTAAAAAGTTTAGCAATCTTATATTTTCCCCCTCTTAGCATGACCCTCAAAGCATCAAGGGGAAGACTGGCTTAAAGGCAACACCTTCTAGCTATCAGTGTTCTGTGAGTTGCTTTTCATATTTCTAAAATTAGACTTCAGGGACAAAAGTCCCATGCTCAGGATCTGTTACTTGAAGTGTTGATCTCAGTTGTGGATTCTGCAGTCTTTTTGTCAGCAGAATTCCCACTGACATCAGTGGAAATTTTACATACAGAGTCCCCAGTAGAAGTCTGCAGCACAGAGAGAAGGATGTTGCCCCGTTACAGTAATCACTGTATGCATGTTTTTCTTAGGTTATTCTTCTCCATCTTCACTTGTAATTCCCCAGTGTTTTTGACAGTGGAAAATAATATGCTTGATTTATTCTTTGAATAGCTGCTCTCATCTGGTAATTTCATTATACACATCCTCAAGAGGAAATACAGGTTTCTTAACGGGTGTGGGAGTAAAAGAGAAAATATTCTCCTCCATTTCATGACTGAAATCTTCTATGATACATGTTAACCCGTTGCCTGGAAGTGAGGCGTAATTTTTCTTGCAAATGCCACCTCTATCTATTGCACACAAATTAAGTACCCAATTCTGCCACGTTTATTTATGTTGATTAGTACCTTACTCCATCTGTACTCCCACTGAACACAAAGGGCCAGATTCTTATACCTTACTTTTGTTGCCTAGTACCTTCCTGAACAAATAGTCCTGTTGAAGTAAATTGAACTATTTGTGTCATTCAGTGTGAGTCATGGTTGTCAGAATCTGACCAAATGAGGCTAGTTGTGAAGGAAGAACTAGTCAACATGAATAAGGGTGACAGTGTCAGGCCTGAAGTGGCTTTATTTGCACACAGGACAAGATTCTGCTTTAATTTTGCTTGGAATACCTGCACTGATTCCCCATCTGCTATCACATCAAATTTAAACTTAGAAGCTCTACGTAACTCTACCTTTCCCTCCTTATTCTCCTTTCAGGTTCCTCACATTGTTCCCTGTCCCCTTTGCTCTGCCAGTGCTCCCAGTTCATTTGTCTGTTGCTCACCCAATCACATCCCTGCCTTCTACTTATAAATGCTCCTTATGCACAGTATGGCCTCCCTGTACTCATCCACATAAACCCTTATATAAACCCTGTTAACAGGCCACTTCTGCTGTGCTGCTTACAACAAATCAAATTGAATTGTATATACATCGTATATAATTTGCCTTTTACTGTTCCCTTTCCCATAACCTCTGTCTACATGTCTGTTCTTAGATTGTGAGGTCCTCAAAGCAGAGACCAACTTTCTCATGTGTTTGGAAAGTGCTGAACATTTAATGGTGGATGTTCCCATACATTAAAACAAACAAACAAACAAACAAACCCTAATAATAAATGACACCAGTGCAAATCAAGAGTGACTCGCGGAAATGGTGAAGTGTTGCAGATTTATACTGGTTTAATGGAAAGCAGAATTTATCCCTGATGAGCATCTTATACTACAGGGAAAACCATTTCAAAAGGATTCTTTAAGTACAGGTCATTTTTGTTACAGATCCTTCAGCAAGTTTCAGAATTCGTGAGCAGTTGAAGTTCAAAAGACCAGCAGGCTTAATTTAGTACTGTGTGTGCAGTGGCATTTACAAGGAGTGGAAATAAATGGGAATCATCATAATGCACTGTGAATCTCAATCTGACTTTCTTGTTCACTGCAGCCAAGGCTCAGACAGTAGCCCTTGATTGACTGATCCAACTGTGAAGCTGAAAGGCCATTTTGAGTTTTCAGAATAGAGAGGATGTGTGAAAGACAAGATAAATAAGTTTACAAATGCAGCAGCAAAATAAACATTCTGTCTCAAAAGAGAAGGCTGATTTCTCTTTAGGATAACACACACTTCTGAATTCTCTCTGTGAGCACTTTTTCCAGGCTTCCAACAGAGTTCTTGCCAGAGATAATGCAGGTGGAAAGATGAGTTAATGGTTTAAACAGTTAGAGATTTGATGCACTCTTCCATCTGTCAAAGCCCACTGACATGAAATCTCACTGTTTTAATTTGTGCCTCCAGCATCCAATTCAGCCTGAAATGATGTCAGTGATTTGCCCTGCCCACAGTACTGTCATTCTTATGGTAAGCGTTCTGTGCACTCATGCTGGGAGACTTTTATCAGACATATTAGTGTGCATTTGAAGGATCATTAGCCTGCAGTAGCGGGAACATTCCAGGGTTCTTAGCCTGGAAACTCATCTCTCTGCTGCAAAGTATGCTGAGACACTGTTATGTGCACTATAAACTTACAACACAGATGTGTTGTTTTGTAAGATTTAAGAGAAATAGTGTGTATTCATGGGGTAAATCTATCATGATTTAAGTACCACCCATAAGAAGTTGAGATAATGTGCATTTGATATTAGGCTTTTAAAAGGTGTGTGTGTGCGGGGGGGGGGAGGGGCAGGGAAGGAGGAGGAATTAGGAGGAAAGTGTGAACATGTCTGCTTTTGCTTTCCTAAACAAGGAGTTTTCTTTCATCTTGTGAAAGATTAAGAAAAGCTGTTCAGTATAGTCAGAGTTGATGGCATTTGAGTGGACTATGATATGGAAAATATATGAAGTAATCCTGACCACATGAAAAAATCTGGAGGTAGATGCATTATATAGTGATTACGTCCTGACAGATGTAATGGGTTTATCCACAATAATATAGATAGGGCTGGTAGAGCATTAATGGTTTGAAGATTAGAGCTAAATTGGTTAAAAGAAATAGGTTGACTGAAGTTTCCGGGGTGGTTTTGATTTGGAAGTAACCGAAAGTGCTTTGTAATGAAATGGTTTTGTTTTTTAGCTTTTGTTTCCATGCAGACATTAGTATATAATGGTGCAGTGATGCCAGCCATCAAGACAGCAATAGAGCAAAGAAGTCACTGCTTCAGTGAACTCTTGAAAAGAAGGCTTAAATGTGGGAGATATTTACAGTTGATCACTCTATTAGATTTGTAAATGTCAATATTTCTGGTATCAGAAAGTAAAGACTGGCAAGAATGATTGGATTAGGAACATGGAAACTGCCATATTGGATCAGACCAGTGGTCCTTCTAATCTAGTATCCTGTTTCTAACAGGGGCCAGGTCTAGACTCTTCAGAGGCAAATATGGGAAACCCTGCAGTTTTTGAAAAATCTGTCACCAGGAAAAATTTCTTCCTAAACCCCATTAGGCAGAGCTTGGTTTAAGCCTGAGGCATGCAGGTTTATATCCCTTCCCAACTCCTGGTTTCAAATTTTTAAAAAATCCTTAATACTATAACTCGGTGTGTTCCTTTTATGATTATAAATGCCTAAATTAAAATACTTCTCAATTTCAAGCACAGAATAAACTTTGGAGAGACAGGTATTTTCCCTTGGGAATAACACTAAATTGTCTTATTAAATAATTTGTATCTACTGTGTGGCAATTGATTATAGTTGAGTCAGTTACATATACTGCCTCTTGCACTTATTTAACATTTTTCTTCCTGTAAATGGCTAATGCCTATGGAGAAAAAGAAAAACCCTTTTTATGGGTAAGTAAGAATCACATTGAGGGCTTGCCCCCTCCCCAGATTTCCTGATTCAGACTTCTGTGGAGTTTCACATGGGCCTGGATCAGCCTGTTTAGAGAAATGGCTTGGATCCCCATCAGATCTGCTCTCTTCCTCGACATTTGTATCAGTTCCACTTGCTAATGAAGAGGAGTGAGTTTGATTACTGTGTTGTTCTAATTTTGGACAGTTGAATTGTTGAACTTGGCCTGCCAAAGATGAATTAGACCTCTTTCCCAAGGAAAGGACACAGAATTGTCACTAGCAGCTGAATTATTCCACTGTATGGCTTCAAGTAGAATGAGGAACTTTCCTTAGGAAACATTTGAATCTTGCCTTATATATCCAACTTTATCTGCATGTCCCTGATCAGTGGAAAAAAATGTGTGCACTAAAGTAAAAAAAAAAAAGCCCCTCCCGCTCCCCCCCCTCCCGCCCCCCCAAAGATACTTATTAAGTCTGGCATTCTGAAACACTAAATGCTTCTTTAACTTAGCTTTGTCTGCTTCAGTGAACATTGTGTTCAGAATCCAGGATATTCACACTGCAGACCCTGAGCAAGCCCTTTCTTTAGAGCTATTTGGGCACAAAAATAATCCCTTCCTAGAACCTTTTGAAAAAACAACTGAACTATGCAGACTAATCAACTGTAAATCTTTGCCATCTAGAAAGCAGTTGATTAAGTAGCATCTAACAGTAGCCCAATCATCAGTGAAGCAGAGTTGATCAGATGCTTTCAAGACAGACAGTGCCTCTGAGACCTAAGGCAAATTAGCAATAAGTCTGCTTCAAAGTAAGTAACAAATTTATCACTTTAAATCTTTAGACAATCTTCCCAGGTCTCTGATTATCCAGGTCTCTCTAACTTAGTATGTAGTACTCATTTTTCAAAAAAATTTCGCTCCATAATTGGAAAAAATGAAAAAAGTGAGCTGTCCTTTGGACTTTACTTTTCCAACAATATTTTTAGTTCAGCAAACTCAGTTAACACTGATGTGAATATTAATAACTCCATTGAAGTCAGTAAAACTATCCTACAGTTACATCTTTGCAATTCAGATCAGAGTCTTGCATTTATCTTATTAAACTTAGGTGTATGTTTTAAACTAAATAATCACTTGATCCAAACCAGGATAGAGTATTCTGGTTGAAGTGCCTGATCCTGCTTTCCTCTTTTAGAAAAGTACTGCAGGATTAGGTTGCACATATCCACCTTTAAGCAGGGGTGAAAGTAAGTTGAGCGACTTACGGATACGCTGGGACCTAGGGCAGAAGGGGCGGGGCTGAGGGGTCAGAGACATCCTCAGCCCACCCTGTAAGGTAAGTGCCCCCCTCTTTGTTCTCCTCCCCCCCCCGCCACCAGGGTAGCAGCAGCAGCCCAGGGCTCCGGGGGCTATTTAAAAGCCCAGGGCTCCCCTGCTTCTACTGCCCCGGTCCTTTAAATAGCTCCCGGAGCCCTGGAGTAGAGGCAGTGGGGCTCCGGGGGCTATTTAAAGGACTGAGGCGGGTAAAAGCAGGGGAGCCCCGGGCCCTTTAAACAGCTGCCAGAGCCCCGCAGCCGCTACCCCAGGGCTCCAGCAGCAGGGCTCTAGAGGCAATTTAAGGGGCCTGGGGCTCCCAGCCCAGAAGCTGGGCTGCCCCAGTACGGTGCACCGGCTCTTGCTGGTACGCCATACCAGGGCGTAACGGCTTACTTTCACCTCTGTCTTTAAGTGACAAAGTTGAAATATGACTGAATTGACCTTGTTTGTAATAGTTTAGTAAAGCATGTTGAAGACATTGTATAGGGACAGAACCTGAAATACATACCTGCCTGTATCTCAGCTTTGGCTTTCATGCATGTTTTTCCTGAATAAAAGCCCATTGACTTCAAGGTAGGATTGTGTTTTTTAGTGAACTTCAGGTGGTTCACCACAGAAGTGCTCTTATACCACAGTAATAGGTGAGGTATAAAAACCTGGAGAGATTAAATATTATTATTGTGCAAAGACGAAGCACAGTGTCTTTAGGACTTCTCAGGCACACAGAGGACTGGGGCCACAGCTTACGAGAGTGAAGTTGGGCTCCTCCCTCCAGCTAACCAGCACAGCTGGCTGATGTAGGGTTTGGGGGACAGTTGCCCAATAGCCTCTCTCTCCTTTTTCAGGTGCCTAGTTCAACTAACCCTACTCTGTCTTTGTGCTCAACTGAGTGTGGAAATTGTGATTCTGCTCAATTCTGGGGGCAAAGAACAGGGACACTCCTTGTCCCTCCCCCTACACACCTGCACAGATGTGAAGCAAAGTCCATCTCTAAGTAAGAAACGCAGGATTTTGTCCATAATGACTATTACCACATTAATTTAGTAAGGCATTAAAAAGTTAACTGCATTTGCACACACATAAGTAATTTAAAAAAAAGAAAAGGAGTACTTGTGGCACCTTAGAGACTAACCAATTTATTTGAGTATAAGCTTTAGTGAGCTACAGCTCACTTCATCAGATGCATCCGATGAAGTGAGCTGTAGCTCACGAAAGCTTATGCTCAAATAAATTGGTTAGTCTCTAAGGTGCCACAAGTACTCCTTTTCTTTTTGCGAATACAGACTAACACGGCTGTTACTCTGAAACCCATAAGTAATTTAAGTAGATCACTGAGCACCACCAAAAAAAGAGATGATTCTGAGAGATGCACCATCAAAGGCACATATCACACCACTGATTCTAAGCAGATCTGCTCATTGGGCTTCATGGAAGAGTTCTGCTTAAAATCAGCAGCATGATATAGACCAAGGTTATTAGATCTGAAAGCTGATCTTCCTTAACAGTTCTCCCTTACTAAGATTTTCACCATATGCATTACGAACAGGCATTTTTTGTTCTTAATCTGATCATAAGATTTTACCTATCGCAGCAGCCTGAAGAGCTTAAACCTATAGAGGCAGGAAAAAGGTAGTCACTGGATAATCTCCCTGCAGTGTATAAGTAACCAAAAATGGATCATAAAGACTTAGATATGGAGCTAAAACAATAACAAGAGAACATTTTAGGTCTGTTTGTCCACTGTCTTCCGCATTGCGTAGCCATTTAAACTTGTGCAAAATGGATGTGAAATGCTATCCCTGAATTCCAAATGAGAGTTCTGATTTGCTATTGCACTGTGTCCACTTTGCACAGAGTAAATTATCACACAAGGTGCAATTCAGTGGAGAATCTGACCCATTGACATTTATTGGATTTTTATCTATGTATTTATTTAATGTTTAGACTAAATACATTGCTTTTTGGACATTCTCAACTTATGGAATCTTCAGTTCTAGGAGGGGCTGGCAAGATCCACCTAAAAGAAAACAAGTGACAACTGCCTGATATCTATATATCAATACTGCTACACCACTGGTGCCTCTGATCATAAATGAGATTGGCCACTTAACTGTCATGTGACTTAATCATATGCTTAGGGCTGAACATATTGCCACACTTGGGGCTGGGAAGAAAAGAGATGACTAAGGGGGGATATGATAGAGGTCTATGAAATCATGACTGCTGTGGAGAAAGTAAATAAGGAAGTGTTATTTACTCCTTCTCATAACACAAGAACTAGGGGTCACCAAATGAAATTAATAGGCAGCAGGTTTAAAACAAACAAAAGGAAGTATTTTTTCACACAGTCAACCTATGGAACTCCTTGCTAGAGGATGTTGTGAACCCAAGAGTATAACTTCCTACAACTGCAAGGTGTGGATAGTAGTGGACATAGGTACTTCCCATCTTCTGCTCTGCTGGTTGTTTCTGCATTCAAGTGTCTGGCTCAAGCTACCATACAGTAGTTTGTTTACTATGTCTTATACAATAAATCAGGAAATTAAATGGCTACCACCAATAGAAGACAAAGGCTTGGTCTACACTTAAAAGTGATGTGGCATAATGGTGTCAGTCAGGAATGTGAAAAAAACCACACACCTGACCAACAGATCTATCCCAACAAAACCCCCAGTGTAGATGCAGCTATATCAATGGAAGAGAGAGCTTTTGTTCTATGTAGCTAATGTTGTTCGGGGAGAGAGTGTCCTTACTCTAACAAAAAACTCCTTCTGTTGGTGTAGGCTGCATCTACACTAGGGGGGCTATGCCAGCATAGGTTCTATAGTGTAGATATAACCCCAGAAATAACAACTGAAATTAAAAAACAAACTGGGGACAGATTACACCCTTTAAAAGTAAGAGGAGTTTATCCAGAACTAGGATTGCAGGATCAGTCCCTAAAAGAAGTTCAGAAAGGCAGGCACTGCATGACTGAGAATTCCACAAATCTGAAGGTTGTTTAAAGCTTTCCATTGTCTCTTCGATGTTTTGACTATAAACTGCTGAAGGAGGGAACTGAATTTTCTTTCTATCTTACGTATCTGCAAACACATTATTAGAGCCTAACTAATAATCAATAATAACTGTGATAATAATTAGATAATGGCTGCCACTTGTACCAGTGTTGGTATGTTCACTGCATGCAACTTATTTGTCTACTTGCAAATGACTGAAGCCAGGCCCTACTGACACGTATGTATGTGCTGCTGCACACTTACCAATGTCAGGACTGCTAGAACTGTCTCCATAGAGCCTGAGAAAACACCATGGAGTATAAAACATATCCTTGTGTCATTATTTCTAAAAAACAAAACTAGTTCACTCCGTCACTATTCATATAAAAACTAACCATACTTGCTTCTGGGTGGCAAGAGCACTGAGGGAAGGTTTGGGTAGACCCAGCAGGAAGGGCTCAGCCTGGTTACGGTTGTTAATTTTTGTTTGGTTCTGGACCATTCTTCTGACTGATATCTGTATGTCTCATTATTCACTCACTGGGTGGCAGGTAAGAGACTTTTTTTTTTTTAGATTTTAGACAGGGTCAGAAGTTGCAGCTGGAAAAGATGCATTGACACAAAGAGAACTGACAAATAACTCTTTATGTCAATGAAAACAACACCCAGTCCATCATAGTTACCTCAGAAAATCATAGATTCACCAAATATTTTTTTAAAGAACAGCTGGTCCCATAGGAAAAACCTTCAATAACATTGTTTTTGGTAACTATTGGCTGGAGAAGTCATCTGACTTATATGTTTGCTAGTGTTAATGGCAGTTTGAAAGTATTAGGTAGAAAAGATTTAATCCCTTATGTGGTTAAAATAAGTAGGTCATCATCATCTTCAGGGAAAGACTCTGATATATTTACTCATTATTTCTTGGGTCCAGCATTACACAGGTTGCTATATAACAGATTTGAAAGTGGTTAAAGTAAATACAGTACTTTGAAAAAATCCATGAAGCATTTTCCTTTTGGACAACTGTTGATAATAAAACACATTTCCAACAACTATTCATGTGTATTAATGTTTTGGCATCATAAAGGACATCACTCATGTAGACTCACTGGTTCAGATATTCAGCTCTCCTTAGTCCCCTTTGTGCTGCATCTGTGGCAAAAAGGAACTCAAAGCTGCCTTGAGACAGTGTCTGAGGATTGTCTTAGCACAGAAAAACCCTGAAGTAACATAGGGCTGGCTCATGGACCCTCTCAAGAATAGATCATATTCCAGGGTCAGTTTCTGATTTTTCAGTGGCGAGAGTGGGTGGTGTTGAAGTATGGTGTACAATCATGACTGGCAGAACAGCTCCTTGGAAACTATTGTCTGCTGATGCAAGTAAGAGCAGTTTCAGGCTGCTCTAATTTGCATCTGAGCTAGCTTGTGTCCCAGCAGCCTTCCGGTTTAGAGTGGAGGGAGTGGCAGGAAGCCTGGAGATATGGCCCATTGAGTTAGAATTGTCAGACCAGGTCCACATCACAATATAGTGTATCAGAATTTAGAAATCATTCTTCATATATTAAAGTCTTCTCGATTTGTCTTTCCATTTTTAAAGTAATTTAAAACCTGATCCTGAAAACCTTACTCAAGTGAGTGGTCCTTATTCATGTGAGAAGAGGCTAGTTGCATGCAGTGAGCTTTTGGGATTGGGCCTGTATTGTTGGTGAAAGCTCCCATATTAACAGGTTGGGAACTGATATTGGCTGTTATGTCCTACTCTGGCCACAACTGAAAGATGTGGGAACTGAGGATGTTTGGAACTTTAATTTACCAAAGAGGTACACAGTGTGAATCTGCTATACAAGCTTCCCCATACTGGTCCACTGATGTCCCTCAGCTAATCAGGAGGGACAACTTCTAGGGGTGAACAGACAGTGCAGTCTGTAATTCCCTTTAAATCAGTGATGGGCAACTTGTGGCCTGTGGGTCGCATGCAGCCCATCAGGGTAATCCACTGGTGAGCCGTGAGACAGTTTGTTTACATTGACCATCCGCAGGCATGGCTGCCCACAGCTCCCAGTGACCACAGTTCTCCATTCCTGGCCAATGGGAGTTGTGGGAAGCGGCGGTCAGCCCAGAAATGGTGAACCCTGGCCACTGAGAGCTGCAGGCTGCTGTACCTCCAGATGGTGAGGCCTCATCTGGAGTACTGTGTCCAGTTTTGGGCCCCACACTTCAAGAAGGATGTGGATAAATTGGAGAGAGTCCAGCGAAGGGCAACAAAAATGATTAGGGGACTGGAACACATGAGTTATGAGGAGAGGCTGAGGGAGCTGGGATTGTTTAGCCTGCAGAAGAGAAGAATGAGGGGGGATTTGATAGCTGCTTTCAACTACCTGAAAGGGGGTTCCAAAGAGGATGGCTCTAGACTGTTCTCAATGGTAGCAGATGACAGAACGAGGAGTAATAGTCTCAAGTTGCAGTGGGGGAGGTTTAGATTGGATATTAGGAAAACCTTTTTCACTAAGAGGGTGGTGAAACACTGGAATGCGTTACCTAGGGAGGTGGTAGAATCTCCTTCCTTAGAGGTTTTTAAGGTCAGGCTTGACAAAGCCCTGGCTGGGATGATTTAACTGGGAATTGGTCCTGCTTCGAGCAGGGGGTTGGACTAGATGACCTTCTGGGGTTCCTTCCAACCCTGATATTCTATGATTCTATGATTCTATGGTGAGTGTAAACAAACTGTCTTGCGGCCAACCAGTGGATTACCCTGATGGGCGCATGTGGCCCGCAGGCCGCAGGTTGCCCACCACTGCTTTAAATCCTTGGCTGCCTCACCGAGTTTGCCAAAATGACTGCCAGCTGGGAGGTGGGTTTTGTTTAGTAAAAAAGGTATATTGTTTATATTTTATGACTGTATAAGTACCTGTGCTTTTGTCAAGATATGGAGGAACAAATCAAAAAGTAGCATAGATTGCTGATCCATTGTGGAATGTAGCTGATTTTAGAACACAAATTACAGTTTCACTAGTGAAAAGAAAAGGAGGACTTGTGGCACCTTAGAGACTAACCAATTTATTTGAGCATAAGCTTTCATGAGCTACAGCTCACCTCATCGGATGTTTCCACAGTATGCATCCGATGAAGTGAGCTGTAGCTCACGAAAGCTTATGCTCAAATAAATTGGTTAGTCTCTAAGGTGCCACAAGTACTCCTTTTCTTTTTGCGAATACAGACTAACATGGCTGTTACTCTGAAAAAAGTTTCACTAGTGAAACTATTTTGCATTTTGAGTTGGTGCATTAAAGACAATATATGTGCTGTTTACCACAGAAAATGAAGATATTCACAGCAGAACTAAGAACATGCAAAAGGGCTTATTTGTCAATTAATTGTAATACAAGAGTTTTTCTGATCATGAGTCACCATGGTGATCATCAGAATAGAGCAGTACAATTTAAACTCCTGATGAGTCCTTTTACGAGTATTTCATTTTTATTAAGAAGCTTTGTTGGGCTGGGTTACAAAATGGCCTGTTATGTGTGCTTCCTATTTTCTCCCAAGTCAATCTAAAATTCCTTTACAAAATTCTTACTTATATTAATGTAGTTTTATGAAATTGCAAATTTATTCAAAAGCTTTTAAATATGTTTTATCCTACCATTATAGAAAGCTTGTGAAGTTTTCTTTATTGCTCACATTTGGTGCCTGATGTTAGGTTATCAAACAACATTGAGCTGTTTAACACCTTAGGCAGAGACAATGAAGGAACTTGTGACACTTGCTCAATAAGAAGAAGAAGCTCAGTGTGTTTGGGAAATCTGTCATTTAGAAGACAAGTCTGTTAAGGCGTCAAAACCATTGTGACCTATTTTGCCCCTTTTTATATCGTACTGTTTCAGTTTTGCAAGTGACTTCACATTTGGCACGTTAATCTGACTTGAAAGTAAACATCACACAACCAGGAAAGTAAATAAATGTGTCTGCTTGTAGCATTTATCATCCACAACAATTTATTCTTTTTATTTATTTTAAAAAGTCTTTGCAATTGCATATTCCTTGTATTGTATTATAGCTCAAGAAAACAGACCACATTTTCCATAAATGGCCTCTAAATATTAAACCTAGTCTAACAGTCGTCTTACACATATTCATTTAATGTAAAATTGAGGCTGGTGGTCTTTCTAAGGGTTTGTCTCCACTGGCACTTTACAGCGCTGCAACTTTCTTGCTCAGGGGTGTGAAAAAACACCCCCCTGAGTGCTGCAAGTTTCAGTGCTGTAACGTGTCAGTATAGACAGTGCACCAGCACTGGGAGCTACACCCCTCATGGAGGTGGGTTTTTTAGAGCACTGGGAGACAGGTTGCCAGTGAAGACGTGCCCTAAGTGGTGAATACTCACATAAGAGCCTAATACCATTGATATTTGGCATTCTGTGTACCTGCAGTAACTTGAGCTCTACCGTAGTACTGTACCAAATTCACTTTGCACACTCTGCATTATATTTTATCCAGCATTTGGATAATGTAACACTCTGACCTTGTCTGATTGGGAATCTCATTTACAGTGAATGTTGCAAGAACAGTAAACAGAGCCTGGGAGAGCTGTCAAGCTGCCAAGTTGCATTGTTCTGTATCTTTTCATGGCAATGCCACATAATTTTATCTCTCTTGACATCTTTTTCTCTTGTATTAAGAAATTCTTAACTAAATTCTCTTTTGTTTTATAGTATATCATCTAAAAATGCCACATACTATAAAGAGAACAGGTCAAAAGGGCTATATAGAAGAGAACTCAGCAAGTTGGAATAAGTTAGGAAGGAGAGAAAGGCAACTCTAGGATATTATCTGAGATAGATAAAATTGTCATTTAAACAGTGTCGCACATGCAAACATTGAAAGAGTGTATTAGTATTATAATTTATAAATAATTGTGTATGAATCTACTAGGTAGATGTATTGTTGAAATATGTTGACTGGTGTAGGACATGTTTGCTTATGGTCCTGGTACCCACTTGCAAGGGTCAGTTAATGCAACTAATTAGTGACTGTGGTAAACCACTGAAATGGCTAAGACTGGGATTTTCAAAGAAGCCGAAGGAAGCTGGATGCTCAGCTCCTGTTGGATTTATGCACCCGCTTTGAAAGGTGTAGCTTAAATCAATAGAAAATAATTGAATTTGCTTTGAATTGTTATTTCATTGTCTGATGATAAACCTTGCTTTATTATAGAGTTTCATGCATTGAGTGGATAAAAGACTGAGGTACAAAAAACACATCTTGATACTGTAGCTGGGTTATGACCTAATGGCTAATACGTGGTTTTGTTTTAATAAGTTTTTAAAATATTAAAGATAAATAGAATTATTGACAGGAAAAATCTTACTGCATTAAAGGAGAATGACAAATAGAAAAGATAAAGGATTATAGCAAAAAGAACAGGAGGACTTGTGGCACCTTAGAGACTAACACATTTATTTGAGCAAAAGCTTTTGTGAGCTACAGCTCACTAGCTCCTGCAATTGGCTGAAGCATAAGAAGACTCAGGAAGCTCACTAGCTGCAGCTCACGAAAGCTTATGCTCAAATAAATGTGTTAGTCTCCAAGGTGCCACAAGTCCTCCTTTTCTTTTTGCGGATACAGACTAACACGGCTGATACTCTGCAACCGGACTATAGCAAAATGGCAGTCAAAATAGAAACTGGTTATCTATAGTATAGCATTACCAGTATTCAGGTTTAAGGTCTGTCTTTAATTTATTTATACCAAAGTTAATCATCTTCTAGTTGATCAGTTAAATACTGAGAACATCTCTTTATGAGTCTTCTTATGCTTTAGCCAATTGACAGGAGATAAGCTTCCATACCCATCCCTCCCAGCACTTTCAAAGTGCAGTGGAGCTTGTTATAAATGAATGACTCATACATAGGGTGGAACAAATGCACCATTGGTAGCCTACAGAGATAATAACACTGACCTCCGGTCATTTTACAAGAGAACTCTCTCACGTAGGTCAACTTCCCACTGCTTTAAACCCAGCCTAAATAGACTATTCATGGGGAACTAGACTGACAGATTAGAGATTTATATGCACAAATATGGGCATTAGCAGCAGGGTTTCTTCACTTTAGGACACAAGAAGCAGTTCAAATGGTCTGACCACTAAGAACAGGGCATTTTTCAGTTATAAAACTGGCTTGGTAAACTCCGATCAGCTTGACTGAAATCTGTAGGATAGTCCTTTGGATCCAGTTCAGTAGGGCCTACTCAGACAAAACTCCCATTGGTTTAATAAGAGAGGTTCAGGAGTAAGGAAGGTCACTGTTTGCAATCTTATATCTGAGGTTACAATTTGTTGGAAAAAAAAATTCAGATTCTGAATAAATACATATGTAAATACACCTACATCTCTCTCTCGGTCTCATACACACACACACAGAGCAAGAGGAGGATGAGTGAATTTGCAGAAGAAAATTAGCATGTGCCAAAGCTACTCTGTTATCAAGTTTAGTACCATCAGAAACTAAGCTTAACTCCAGAAGTTGAATGTGAGTATAAACAGCAGCTTAATTGTTCTAGCCCAAATATAACATCAAAGGGTGTCAAATAATTTCATTTCCCAGACACATTAGTATTCAGAAACTGCAGTTTAGCACAAGAAGTGGTCGACACAGAGAATGCCAAAGAGAAATTTAATTTGTGTCTCATTGCAAAAACAAATGCATTCTTCTGCCTGACTTTAACAAAGGACCACGCTGCAAAGAATGGTTTTGAAGGAAATGACAAATTATTGCAAAGAGGAATTTGTTCTAAGAATGAAGGGTCCTCACAAAAGGGAGGAAAAAAACCAAAAAAACAGAGAGAGAGAGAGAGAAAGAGGGAAGATCAGTCCCTAAAACTTATTTAAGGAAAAACATATGCTTTATTAACTCCCCTCCACCCCTTCAAAAAAGTGGGAAATTCAACATGATCTCCACTCCCTTCAGGGCCCTCTTAATGCAGGACTCTGCAGCCTGTAGTCAGATCTGTCAAAAGAGGTTGTTTCCTAAAATATATTATAAACTTGGATGGATTTATATGGTTAATAATGTTCAGCCAGAGGCTGAGGGGTGGTAAGTTAGAAAGTGTTGAAATTACCAGTTCATTGTACAGAAAGTGTTGAAATATCTTATTATTATTTTAATGCTTTCTACATCCTGAATCTGATCTTTTAACTCATCTCTTAGTCATTTATCAGATAGAATATAATCTCATGTATATTTAAAAATAAACTAAAAAGGGTACGAGTGAAATGCATAATACAGAAAATAAAAAAAAACAAAGGTCAAACCTTTCAAGTGCTCCTCCTAATCTTTTAACCATTTCCTCTATACTGAAAGGTGATTTCAGCCTGGCAAATTGCCCTACTTTCTGCAGCAAGGTAGAGAGTCTGCTTAGTCACTGTTACCCTCATCCTCTGTTTGCATTTTACACTAATCTCTTGCATCTTTGTTTTAAATTATACTGTAAACTTTTCAGGTCAGGGGCTGTCTCTTATGTGTGCTTATACACCTAGTAAAATGGGACCCTGATGTGGCCAAGTCCACTGGATGTTTTGGTAATATAAATAAATGCATAATAATAACAATTTTCCACACACACATACACAAAAATAATCAACCAGGCATACTCAAAGGAATCCTTAGCCCTGCCAAACATGGCTTAAAGATTAGACATCTCTTTTTGCTGTGCATTATATTGATTGGGTGATATGCTTTTATCAGCAAAAATGAATTAAGGTACATATCTTAATATTGAGTGCTGAAAGGGTAAGGAAATGTGAAACATGAGCAAAAATCTGTCAGCTATTGTCTTCTTTATCTGACACAAGATTTTCTGTTTCCTTTGAAATGCAAATGTTTTTAAGAAAAATAAAAAACAACAACAACAGGGAAGAGGAACTTAATTTAGATTGGGGGGGTTGGAATAGATAAAATGGGGTTTTGAGGAAGAAGACTGTGTTAATTTTAATAACTCTGCACAGGCTATTTCTGGAACTACAAGGAAATATCAGTTTTGTTTTGTTTTTTTAAAGTAGTCTTCATCCGTCAAGAGTTTTGCAGATAGGATTGATGAGTCAAGTGGCCTCTGTAGCAGTGACTGACAAGGGAGTTTTGATCAATCATCAGAGAAATGCTTGTGCATTTCCTGAAATTTTTTAATTTTAAAAATAACATTGGGCCTCTTTCTGTCATAACATGATCCTATTGACTTCAGTGGAGTTCCACCGGGGGTTAATTTGGGAGACTCTCTCCATTAGGCTAGGCCAGTTTGCTTGTTTTTTCTTAGTTGCATTAGCCCCAGTACTGGAAAGATCAGGGAACCAATGCTGATGTAGAGAATCAGATTAGACCTATCACAGTTCACTTCTCTGCACTGGAGACTGCCATTTAACCTTTATCCTCTAACTGGAAGTGGAAGCCTGTCTTCACAAGGACTGCTTGTAGGCAGAACATAGCTTTGTAGGCAGAGGTCAGTTAGCTGGGCTTTACTGCAGATCACACTCATTTAATCATTGACTAGAGTTCAATTCAACTTGAGGAAAACCTACTCATGAAACTTTTCTAGCTAATTACCACTAGTCGACCAAAAATATGTATCTATAGTCTTCTTAGTCCATTTTGAAGGAGTGGCTTAATAATACAGACATATATGGTTTAAAGTAGTCCTGTGTATCTGGAGGAAAAGACAGATAAGAAGCTCATGATTACGATCCTTGTAAGAAATGAATGAAATACTTGATTATAGATACATCTTGAAAGATATATTTCTATTTTATGTATCATAATTATGGAGGATATGGCAGCTAATAAAAATCTGTATGAAGCAAGGATGAAATTCACTGTTGGCCAGAGAGACAGCACAATATCTATACATAATTTAAGTCCCACTTAAGCAGCGTTTTAGATACATACGTGGATTTAAGTGCCATATAGTTCCTTGTGCTATCTCACCATACAGGGGTGACTTTCACCCTGAGGGAATAATAATGATCTTATATAGGATTAGGAGATCTGGGGTCTATTTCTTGCTCTGCCATTGATTGTTAGTGGAAGCCGCTTATCCTCCCTGTTCTTTAGTTTCCCCATCTGTAAAATGGGAATCATACTGACCTCATAGGGTTGGTTCCTTAAAGTTTGTAAAACACATTGAGATCCCTGGTTGTGCTATAGAATTGCAAAGTATTTGTGTTGAGTGAGACAGGCATTGCATTCCTGGGGGCATCCTTGGGTCAGTGAGTTTCTAAGCGCTGATGCGTGGAACAAAAAGGTTATACTTGTCAGTAGCTGTCCACTTGGAAAAGAGAGCTGTAGATGTGATTTAAAGAGACAAATGTAATCTAGGTGCAATCACTGTCATTGTAGGATAAACTATCCAGTGGATATAGACAAAGCCTGCTGTCCAGTGTCACTGCTAAGTGTCCCTGTCAATGCAAGACTGCCTCTTAGGGTCCTGTGCACATTGGGGAAAGGAGAGAGGGATGAAATGAGTGTGCACAAATGTCATGGGTAGGATCATAATAGTAACAAAATTCAGTCCTGGTTAAAGGGCTGCTCAGCTATGAAGTCGCAGTCCTGATTTTAATGGGTTGATTGCTTTATTGTGGTCAGGATGAAAAAAGCTTGTAGTTATTTCTTGGACTGACCATATCCCTTTAAAATTTCCAGTTTGATGATAGTGCAAATTATATAGTGGACTAAACAGCAGAGGTTTGACGGCACACATGAGCTGTATGTGAGGTGGGGCAGGGGAATTATGGTTTAAGAAAATATATTATGTATCAGGGCAGATGGTAAGGCAATAGAAGACTATCTGGAAAAATATGGTTTATATTCTTGATTTGTACCACAAACAATTGGAAAAACTTGCTATGTAGATCTGGGTTCCTCTAACATTACATATAATGGGCCTAATTCACCATTCTGTTATTCCAGTTTTACACTTATGAATTACCATTGAAATCTGCATTTTTCATTCAAAATCATATCGCATTTTAGTGGAATTATGCCATTATAAACTAGAGTAATGCAATAGTGAATCTGGCTCATGTAGCGGGGTGGACACCCGCTCGGGCCCAGAGGGGTTTAAGATAGCCCTGGGAGAGGGCTGGGGCAGGGGAAGAGCTGGGCTGATTGGCAGAGCAGCCGCAGCTGGGGGCCACACCCCAAACAGACCCATGGGGCCTTATCAAAGCCAGGGAAGCCAGGAACAGATAAGCACTCTCTCTCTAGCTCTGAGAGGGAGGGACCTGGCTGCAGAGACCAGAATAGAGGACCTAGTTTGGAGTAGGGCTGAGGAAAGGCCAAGGGAGCCTGGGAGCTCCGGCCTAGGAAGGCCCCAGGCTGCGGGCCTGGTAAGGTCTATTAGGTATGGGGGTTGCAGGGGCAGCCACGGATAGACAGAGGCAGCAGGTCCAAACCCAACCTTGCCTGTGATGAGTGGCTCATACTGTAGTCTGCCCCAGGGTGCGGGGGCTAGCTGGTGACTGGCAGGAGCCTCTGACTGAGGTGAGGTAGGGATAGTGGGTAGGGCGTTCTCCTGGGAGGGGGAGATCCAGAACTTTGGGGTACTGCCAGGGGGAAGCACCCAGCGAAAGGGGCACTGGGGTCCTGGGAGGGACACGGGAGCCAGCAGCAAGGCAAGACACTGGCCTGAAGGAGGCGCTCTGGAGGCTGGATGCTAATTCCCTGATGACCAGCAGCAGGCAGTGCCGGCTGAGTCTGGGCCCCGTGACAGCCCACTATATGCAGTGTTGGAGGAACCACAATTCTATATAGCAAGTTATCCTAACACAAATACACACATATTTATATGTAATGTCAATTATATTTCTTTCTACTATATGGAAAAAAGGATGATGTCCTAGTTGAAATATCATAAAAGGTTTTATATAAAGTAATAGCTGATATAACGATGATTAATTGTGGAATAATTAGTTCTTCACAATGTATTGTATCTGTTCACTTGGCTAAAATTAGGCCCTGGATTAAATGAGCATGGAGACAGATCTTGTTTCTTTCCTTTCGGAGATAAATTATGCTGGTATAGAATATAGGTGTGAAATAAGTTTGTCATATTTAGCTCTTGCAGCACTTTAGTTAGGTAAAGATAAAGGGCTTGATTCTCCTCTCACACCAAGAAATCTATCCACTGGAGTAAATACAGTTAAAACAATGTCAAACAAAGTTATTAGATCAGAAGCAGTTTCCCCAATTACTAATAATTGCCATTGAGGTATTTTAAATTTAATTACTAGTTCATACTGATCTTCTATAGACATTCCTTGTGGTGATCATATCAAACACCTACAGTGACTGACAGTAAAAAGTGAGCTCTTGCCGACAGATACCACATGGCAGTATCTGGGACGCCACCTTTATCTCCTAAACCTCTGTGTGGTAACTGATAGCAGATGTTGACTTTCTAATGGTGGGCATTACCTTCAGAAAATTTCTGCAGTCAACTGTATAGTATTTGCTATTTTGGGACGTAGAATGTACAAAAGATACAAGAACTGGTTCATAGTTATGCAAATACTTTACTCTTATTATATGGGATGACACCTGTAAATATTATATCGTATTACGTTGGTCTTCCATAGCAATATGTCGCTCATGTACCTGTTAAATGACATGCAAGAGACAAATAAACCACAGTATGAGTGTCATCCAGCAAGCTGGAATAAACTTGATTTCATGTTGTGACTGAAAACAATGATTGCACTTTGGGGTTTTGTTCTTAACTCATCATGACTTTGTTTATAAATCTGTCTGAAATTAATACTGCTCTGGCTGGGTGTTCCATCAGCTGCCAGCTCAATTCTAATACTTCTTATGACAGTTGCAATGAGGAAACAATTATCATCAAAAGCCATCTGTAGAGGCCATTGTGCTTTTGTAATTAGCATATAAAGGAGGTTACACAATGAAATAGTGTGTAATGTTGGCTACCAACTCATTGACTGATGGATTTACTTATCAGTAGATGCTATGTCTGATGAAATCATGACAGTTGATAAAACACATTGTGTGGATCAGAAAATTAGTAATATAATTCATTTAAATATTGAATTGCACTGAAATATAGATTTTAAATGAGCCTTTAATTTTCAAATCAAACTTTATTTCTTATACAAGCATAATGAGTTTATATGATTAAAACAGATAATAGACATGAAAAAAACAATTAACTGATCTGGAAGCGTAACAAATCTGATTTACTTCTAAAGTTTCTTTAAAAAGATTGTTTTTAAAAATACATTACTTCTGTAGAATAACATTCAATACCTATAAAAATTCTAAAAATTCTTGTTGTTGTTTCCCACTTCTATGACATTTTTTCTCATCACACAAGATGGGCGAACAACCTCAACATCTGTGGCCTAGAGGACAAAATACAGTAAATAAGGGAAAAAAAATTAAATAAGAATAGCAATAAAACTGTTCAGTTCATTAGTGCACAAAGTAAATTACAGCTGTAAAATAAGTACTTCAATAGGAATATATCCAAAGATCCAAATGTGTTAGGATATTTCATGTTTGCTGTTGGCTTTTCAAAATCCTACAGATTCATAAAACAGCCTATCATTACCTGATTTGCAACTGATTGAAGTCTTCCTATTAATCAGAAAATATTTTACATGGAAAATTAACTAATTTCAAAACAGAATCTCCCACCAGTCTCCTATACCTACACAGTTCTGCCCTGTTTTGCAATTGGTATGTAAGATTGCGGGGCATGGCAGCAGACAGTAAAAGTTATCATCTGTTTTGGAAGGCAGGGCCTAAACTACAGGGTACAGAACAAAGCATGGCTAGCTGTTGCTTACAGCGTGCTCTTGTTGCTGTTATGTAACATTTAAATAAAAAATAATTTTAGTTAAATGAAAGCTCTTTGTGCTGTTTAATATGTGACCCAAGGATCTCTTGATACCAACTGGCAGAGGACACAGGGGCACATAAGAGTTTCAGGATCCCCTGGGTCTGGTATCTACATACTAGTCCACTAAAGAATGACATGTGAGATCTCTACTGAAAGCCTATCACATTGGTTGTCATGATCATTGCAAAAATGTGTCTTGAAAATGTGAAGAGTTATGTGTATATATACTAAAAATATGTTCTCTAGGTCTACGAATTAAGACAGGTCACCAAAAGGTGATCCACATACTACTATCAGGCACGGAGGAAAAGATGCTTATCTATGGCTGGTCATGTGCAAATTGGGTATTGTATGGTTCACAATGGACACCCATTTACAGCCTGATCAAAATGCTAATCAATAGATCCTGGGGGTTGCAGGAGGAAACACAAACAGCAGGGGGATCCTCTTTAGGAATACAACTTTTTGGAACTATATCTGGGTGTGGATGAACACTCAATTATCCTTCAACCAATGAGGACAAGCTGCCAGTGGGCTTGATTTGATGAAATTAGGAATCTTAGCCAACCTGGCTGAAAATGCTGGGAAAAGGATTTGTGGTAAGATACTTTGCAAGAAATAGAGGAATGCCTTGTGAGTTCAGTTTAGGCACTAGAAAGCATGTTACAATTTTGTTTTATATGTATCTGTTTCCAATATTCTTCCTTTCTATTACTTGAATCTCTGTTCTGAGATAAAAAGAAAAGGAGTACTTGTGGCACCTTAGAGACTAACCAATTTATTTGAGCATGAGCTTTCATGAGCTACAGCTCACTTCATCGGATGCATACCGTGGAAACTGCAGCAGACTTTATATACACACAGAGATCATAAAACAATACCTCCTCCCACCCCACTGTCCTGCTGGTAATAGCTTATCTAAAGTGATCATCAGGTTGGGCCATTTCCAGCACAAATCCAGGTTTTCTCACCCTCCACCCCCGCACACACAAACTCACTCTCCAGTTTGTGTGTGGGGGGGGTGGAGGGTGAGAAAACCTGGATTTGTGCTGGAAATGGCCCAACTTGATGATCACTTTAGATAAGCTATTACCAGCAGGACAGTGGGGTGGGAGGAGGTATTGTTTCATATTCTCTGTGTGTATATAAAGTGTGCTGCAGTTTCCACGGTATGCATCCGATGAAGTGAGCTGTAGCTCACGAAAGCCCATGCTCAAATAAATTGGTTAGTCTCTAAGGTGCCACAAGTACTCCTTTTCTTTTTGCGAATACAGACTAACACGGCTGTTACTCTGAAACCTGTTCTGAGATAATAAACTTATTCTTGATCTATCTAAAGTGCTGTGTGTTAAGTAGAGTGGTGATCCTGAGTTGAATTGTACAAGCTGGTATGTACTCTTGCTTTAGGATTAGAGAATCTGAAAGTTTTGGAAGTGTTCAGTGGAACTACAGACTACTTCAGAGGCATTCTTGAAGGACTTAGGGGTTGGTGACTGTGTATCGTTAGTTTGTACAGAGAGAGTGAGGCCTGCGAAGGCCACAAGGGAGTGCTTGTGTTGCCAGAGGCTGGTGGATTCAGGGAAGTGATCCACAGCAGGCACAGACAGACTCCCTCACTCTAAGGGCAGGTGGTAGCGAGGTGCCTCACAACCCTGAGTACTCTTAGAAGCATCACATAACATACTGTATGGAGTAGAAAGGAAAGGAATACTTGTGGCACCTTAGAGAGTAACAAATTTATTTGAGCATAAGCTTTCGTGAGCTACAGCTCACTTATGCTCAAATAAATTTGTTAGTCTCTAAGGTGCCACAAGTACTCCTTTTCTTTTTATGGATTCAGACTAACACGGCTGCTACTCTGAAACCTGTATGGAGTAGCTGGCCTTGTGTATGCTAGATAACTGAACCATTAGTAGTAGAAACAATGGGATAGCAGTATTCTAAGTATTAGGAGTGCAGTGAGTCCAGAATAGCCAGGGAGTTTCAGGTGCAGGTTGGTTATAGCTTTACCCCCATCCACACTAATTTTCTTTCTGTCTGTACATCATTGTAAATCTTGCCTCAAAGTATTTTCCCCACATCCACGGTGCATATTGAGATGTGCTAACAAGAGGTGTCACTTGTGCCTCGGAAGTTGGGGGAAAGAAGACAGAGTAGCTGTGTGGTGGGGGGATGGGGGTGGAATAGAAGATCAATGAGATGTGGACATTTGTAACTTAATACGAAGACTTTTTGCCCCTTTTATGAACACAAACGGCAGAATGTATTAGATTCAGGAAAAACCCTTCCAGTCCCAAAGGCCAGGTACATTTCACAATGAAAAGGTTCATCCCTGCTGCATAGGTTCCCTTGTCCCCCCACTTTCAAGTGTCAGTTTCTGTTGAAAGAATGAAGGTCCTGGTCCTGCTCTTGTTGAAGTCAATTAGGGTTTTGGTATTGACTTAAGATGACCAACTTTTCTAAGTGGAAAAATCATGGCATCTGTCATGGTGCGCACACAGAGGATGGTTTGGGGAGGTTGTGGAATCTCCATCATTGGAAGTTTTTTAAGAACAGTGGACAAGAAACTTGTCAGGGATTGTCTAGACGATACTTAGTCCTGCCTTAGTGCAGGCAACTGGACTAGATGACCTATCAAGGTCCCTTCCAGTCCTACACTTTTCTGATTCTGTGATTGTTAGGGAGGTTTGCTCAGTGGAGGCTTGAGGGGAAGAGATTGTCCACTAGGGCTGGTCAAACACTTTTTTTGATGAAAATTGGAGTTTTCAACACAATATTTTTCACAAACAGTGTCTCCTTTCCATGGAAAATTTTAACTATTTATTCATTGTGCTGTCTTGTTGCACATAAGGGTTCATGGGAGCTGTGGGGGTTTAAAAAAGCTGAGACAAAACACTGATGGGGGACAATGGAACGGGCCCTGAAAATGGAGACACTCCTGGTTTTCAAGGACATATGGCAACCCTACATCCTACCTAGCTGAGTGGTAGCAGAATCAGACCCTAAATTAGAAGCCCAGATTAGAGTCTGGTTGTGATCTTAGTTATACCCTTGAAAATCAGAAATAACTTAATTGAATCAGTGGAATTACAAGGCTGTAAATGACAGGTTTCAGAGTAGCAGCCATGTTAGTCTGTATTCGCAAAAAGAAAAGGAGTACTTGTGGCACCTTAGAGACTAACCAATTTATTTGAGCATAAGTGAGCTGTAGCTCACGAAAGCTTATGCTCAAATAAATTTGTTACTCTCTAAGGTGCCACAAGTACTCCTTTTCTTAAGGCTGTAAATGATATTCTGGAGAAGTAAAGGAATGGGTCAGTTTAGGGGCTTGTCTACATGAACATTTAGTTTGTGGTAAATTGGATGTAAATTTACACTGTGCTTGCCTGCTGAACTAACGATCCATGTGGCTCTTTCTGACATGTATTAGCAGTTTGATGATGAACTCTTATCTAGTCCTCTTTGAAAAGTTCACTTATTTCTTTTCCATATATCCCCTCCTTCTCTCCCCTCCCATCTCCCCTGTTTCCAGTCCTATCCTCCTATCTTCTTTCCCTATTCCTTTCTCTATCTTGAACTGAAAAGCAGGTGTTGGGGGGCGGAGGGCGGGGGAGAGTGGATTTTCCTTTTTACTGGAAGTTTCTTTGAAGTTTCTTCAAAACTTTCTTATAGAAAAGTAGAGTAAGTGCAGGCAAACCAACAATGAAACACTTATTTTACCCCTCATCAAAACATGTACAGAAAATTCTTACATCCTAAAAATACCAGAATAGTAAAAATAACTAAATTACTTTGATATATAACAAAGGGGGGGAGTATCATTTTAGTGAACCTTTGCTTTTTTTAAATGACAAACTATTATATATTTAACTAGTTATAAACTAATAGTTTGGTATTTGCTAAGGAATGCCCATAAAACATAATTTTAAGGAATGCAGTCAAGTGTAGTAATTCAGTGTTATCTAACAATGAAATATAGAATGTAAATGAGTAAATCAGCTTGAAACTTGTAGCATCAATTACTGAAGTAAGAATATTACAATAGCTGTACCTACGGTTAGCTGTAAAGACAGATATCAAGTCTTCAGTGGTGACTGGTATTTTTCAAATCTGCATACGGAATTTTTGCAAGATCTTTCCCCTTTGTTAAACCATAAGGACATTACATCATTTGGAGCCAAAGTAAGGATTTATGGTCAACCTAGGTTAAGATTTCCTCATATATTAGCAATAAACCTATTCTGAACTGAATTGCTAATAAAAATTCCCACTTCTATCAAATCACACAGCCTTCTTATTTTACACTGGAACATAACAGGAATAAAGAAAATGTGAACTAATAAGTTGTGTTCAACAGGTCTTGGAATTTTTAAGTGCCAAACATGTTTTGCATGCTCAGAATCTATTGACCAAAAGTCTTTTTTGAATTACAAATTATTTGTAACTTGAAAGCCTGTTAGAGAAATACAGGCTGTGAATACTAATTTGCTTTGGCTTGACCAATCAAGAAATGTAGATGGAGCAACTCGCATTTTCTTTGAACAACTCTGATTAACATATATATATAATCACCTATATATTAGACTATTGAAGTTATAAAACTTAATAGTCCCATTTAATAATTAAATACAATATTCTTGAAGCTGAAAAAATGGCGAACAAAATGGCACAATGCTATCTTTGTATAGGAGCTAATCTAAATCATTTTTGTATTAGAAGAGATTTAGGAGAGAGGAGTTTTGCTATTTATCCTTTAATTCAAATAACTTAGCTGTGAATTCATAGCAGCATTAAGTAACTGTTAGGGTATGCTCATACATTCACCACAATGCAGTTACTGGTTTATCAAAAAATGTTAAAACAGGCACAAATTATTGAAGTAAAATTTCTGACATTTTCTAAATGTAAACTGCAGATGCCTGTTTGTTTTGACACTACATTGTAAACATGCCCAGAATTGGAAACAGTAGTCTGTCATTTTTCATTACTTACATTGGAATAATCTCTTACTAACACAGCTACCCCTCTGATACTTAACCAGAAGTGTAACTTTTATCTTAAAATTGCCGTAAAAGAAGGCAGCTCACATTTAATTCTTGGATAAATGTGAAACGTACTGAGGGTGAAATTCAGAAAACTAGCAATAAATGGGTTTTGCATGTGAGAGAAATTCAGGGATTGGGGGGCAGGCCCCCATCCCAGACCTGCAGAAGCACTTCATCGCTTGTATACCTTCCTGTGGGATCTTGCACCAGCTGCCCACAGCTTTGTACTATTGCTCAGGTATACAAAAAGTTGGCACTGAACTATCCTCTGCCAGGCATAGTGTGTATGCCTGTTCTGTAGCAACTTTCCCTCTCCATTGTGGAACCACAGCGGTTCTGCTGTATTGGGAGCCTTCCATCACATGCTGTGGACTGCTGGCTGTGTGCATATTTCATCCTTACGTATTTCAAGCAATTAAAACTTGAGCTGGTCAAAATTGTTCAGATTATGGAAAGTTTTGTTTAAAGAACAATTTTTTTTTGCAAAATATTTGCAAAGAATTCATCCCCTTTTCCAACTAGTTATGGAACTGGTAAAACAAAATTGAATTTCATTTTTTATTGAAAAAAGAAAACGTTTGTGAATAATGTCCCAATTTCTCAACCATCTGTAGTTACTATAGTGCACTTGAGCACTGGTTATTTTTCAAGATTGGATTAAAGCAATTATGGCCCAATTTAAAGCCCACTGAAGTAAGTGCAAGGATCCCATTGACTCAAGTAGGCTTTGGTTTGAGACTTAAGAGAAAACTATTGACTAGAGTTTTAATTTTTAACTCTTCTTTCTTATAATAGAAACTTGAGAATACAATTCCTCCCCCACCCGCAAACATTTTGTCATTGCTCTCAATTTGGCCAGTATTATATCTTGCTATATATTTAGTTTTGTTGGCGTCAGTATATGTCCCTTTGTTTACTTGTCTGGCTGAAGTTAGTAATAATAGCAGCTTCAGGAACGACAGGAGGGATTCCGTCTCCTCTCTCTCTTTTTTCCCCCCCCTGGCTCCGGCATGCTGTGAGGGAGAGGGAGAAAGCCTCTTAGCTGGCCAGGGGAGAATTCCCCTGATACAGACACTGGGTAGAGCTGCTATTGCAGCTTCACACAAGGCCCTTTGAAACCTCCAGAGTTAGTCGGGTTGTATGGTGGCAGGGTGGGGGCAGGAGGGATATGTGGAAGACAGTGAGGCCATAGTGTGCAGTGCTGTGGAGATTGTTGGCAGTGCTGCCAGCCATGGGGACAGGCTACCATATCTTAGCAGGGGCTACTCCCCTGTCTCCCCACCCACTACTCTCCACAGGAGGCTGGGGGGATGGCAATCAGAGGCAGGGAGTGGGCTCAGCCTTGATTCTGCTTAAAATGTGCCTGCCAGTGCAGCGGGAGAAGTAAGGTCATAATAGGTTACCACAATGGCATCTTCTGGCTTGAAAGTGTGTGACTGACAAATCAGTGTGCAGTGTAGTTGTAGCCAGGTTGGCCCCAGGATATTAGAGAGACAAGGTGGGTGAGGTCATACCTTTTATTGGATGATCTTCTTGAACTCCAAGGAGTTGGTCCAATAATAGCTATTACCTCATCCTCCTTTGTCTCTCTGACAAATCAGTAGCAGATTACTTCCCACCGAATCAAAGGAGGAATTAGGGACTGAACAGAGATTGTCAGAGTCGTAGTCTGGTCTCTGCTCCAAGGGCAGCACAGCTACCTGCAATCCCTGGTGCAGAACTTGTGGTAACCCCACAACTGAACTCTCAGATCGCTCCTCATTTACATTCTGGGCTCCTCTAACTGAGACCTCCAGCAGAAATAGGGAAGAGGTTTGACATATCTGATATTGTAAAGTAAAGGAATCTTTTTTAGTGAGTGGGGGAAGCTACCAGGCCTTTAAATACAAAAGCAAAAAAACCCAAAACCCAAAACACTAACCACCTTTTCCCCCACTTTTGTTTTTCTCTGACAGTCTAAAGACAGTTGTTGGTTTTTTTTCTGTCTTGTGGGAGAGTGAATAACCATATGGTGGAGGCTGGATGTAAAGAAGTCAAAACTCAATTCTTGTGTGAAACAACCAAGAGGATACACTTTGTGGCTCACCTGAGAGCTATTTCACATTAAAAAGAGTCCTGGGTTCTGCTTCTCTTCTCACTTAACTGACTTTTACACCAGGGTTAACTTCACTGACTTCATTGGAATTACTCCTGATTTACAGTGATGTAAGTGGAGAGGAGAATCAGACCTCAAATTTTAATCAAGATAAATGAAATGCCACTTTATTTGATATTTTAGAGTGTCATTCTTCAAATGTGTTAACCTCTTTCAGTCATGTGATTCATGCTTCAATTTCATTGCCTGAATTGTAGAGACCCTGGTTCTCTGGTGCCCTGCCTCTTGTGTATTAATGTCTATCAGGGAACAGCGAGTCCAAAGTGGTTGTAAAACACAATCTTTCTAATTTGGCAGCATTTTACATCCACTTGTAAATGACTATACTAGGTACATGGCAAGTCCTGTGCTGGGCTTGAATTGGCATGTGGCTTTGAAGTAGTTAATTAAATCAATGTTGTTTTTAAAGCTGTCTTTCTTTTGCCTTAAAGCAATTCTGATGCTAAGATCATGTCTTTTACAAAAATTAACAACGGATTTTCCAAAGAGGAAAACAAAACAAATGCCCCAAATTCCTGACATACACATGACAAATTGTATATTTAGTTGCTTTTTGGGGGGTGAGTGGGGAAGGTTTCAGCTATTACTGTGAGTAAACTTTATGGTAAACGTTTGCTTGGTTTTTTTTTTTCCTCTGTGATGCTACATGGAGGTTTTTGGACTACTTGAAATTTTGTCCTGTTTAAGCAGTGGAAAATGACAGAATGCACCAAAACAACCCATGAAACAAATAAAAGCAAAGAACTCAAAGAGTTCCTTGTCACAACATTTTGTAAGACTATTTACTGGTTTGGAAAATGGTAGGGGCAGTGAATGAACTGTTCTGTATTACAGATTAAGGGAAAAATATTTTCTTTATTGTTCTTGGTTCAGATTTCTGCCTTAGAGGGCTGGTGACTTTTCTTCAGGAAAGCAGTTATCTGCTATTAGCTAGAACTTGTCCCTTCTTTTCTTAAATACTTTAATTTTAATGGGTTTCAGAGTAGCAGCCGTGTTAATCTGTATTCGCAAAAAGAAAAGGAGTACTTGATGCATCCGATGAAGCGAGCTGTAGCTCACGAAAGCTTATGCTCAAATAAATTGGTTAGTCTCTAAGGTGCCACAAGTACTCCTTTTCTTTTTGCGAATACAGACTAACACGGCTGCTACTCTGAAACCTGTCATTAGGCAAGGCACTGCATTTAGCCGTATGGAGTGGAAATCTATCAACTTCATGAAAAAAAAAAAGGAATGCATCCGATGAAGTTGATAGATTTCCACTCCATTGATACGGCTAAATGCAGTGCCTTGCATAATGACAGGATTCAGAGTAGCAGCCATGTTAGTCTGTATTTGCAAAAAGAAAAGGAGGAATTGTGGCACCTTAGAGACTAACCAATTTATTTGAGCATAAGCTTTTCGTTAGCTACAGCTCACTTCATTGGATGCATTCCTTTTTTTTTTTTCCCATGAAGTGAGCTGTAGCTCACGAAAGCTTATGCTCAAATAAATTGGTCAGTCTCTAGGCCCTGGTCTACACTAGGACTTTAGGTCAAATTTAGCAGCATTAAATCGATGTAAACCTGCACCCATCCACACGATGAAGCCCTTTATTTCGACTTAAAGGGCTCTTAAAATAGATTTCCTTACTCCACCCCTGACAAGTGGATTAGTGCTTAAATCGGCCTTGCCGGCTCGAATTTGGGGTACTGTGGACACAATTTGACGGTATTGGCCTCCGGGAGCTATCCCAGAGTGCTCCATTGTGACTGCTGTGGACAGCACTCTCAACTCAGATGCACTGGCCAGGTAGGCAGGAAAAGAACCGCGAACTTTTGAATCTCATTTCCTGTTTGACCAGTGTGGCAAGCTGCAGGTGACCATGCAGAGCTCATCAGCAGAGGTGACCATGATGGAGTCCCAGAATCGCAAAAGAGCTCCAGCATGGACCGAACAGGAGGTACGGGATCTGATCGCTGTTTGGGGAGAGGAATCCGTGCTATCAGAACTCCGTTCCAGTTTTCGAAATGCCAAAACCTTTGTCAAAATTTCCCAGGGTATGAAAGACAGAGGCCATAATAGGGACCCGAAGCAGTGCCGCATGAAACTGAAGTAGCTGAGGCAAGCCTACCAGAAAACCAGAGAGGCAAACGGCCGCTCCGGGTCAGAGCCCCAAACATGCCGCTTCTATGATGAGCTGCATGCCATTTTAGGGGGTTCAGCCACCATTACCCCAGCCGTGTTGTTTGACTCCTTCAATGGAGATGGAGGCAATACGGAAGCAGGTTTTGGGGACGAAGAAGATGATGATGAGGTTGTAGATAGCTCACAGCAAGCAACCGGAGAAACCGGTTTTCCCGACAGCCAGGAACTGTTTCTCACCCTGGACCTGGAGCCAGTACCCCCTGAACCCACCCAAGGCTGCCTCCTGGACCCAGCAGGCGGAGAAGGGACCTCTGGTGAGTGTACCTTTTAAAATACTATACATGGTTTAAAAGCAAGCATGTGAAAGGATTACTTTGCCCTGGCATTCGTGGTTCTCCTGGATGTACTCCCAAAGCCTTTGCAAAAGGTTTCTGGGGAGGGCAGCCTTATTGCGTCCTTCATGGTAGGACACTTTACCACTCCAGGCCAGTAACACGTACTCGGGAATCATTGTACAACAAAGCATTGCAGTGTATGTTTGCTGGCGTTCAAACAACATCCGTTCTTTATCTCTCTGTGTTATCCTCAGGAGAGTGAGATATAATTCATGGTCACCTGGTTGAAATAGAGTGCTTTTCTTCAGGGGACACTCAGAGGAGCCCATTCCTGCTGGGCTGTTTGCCTGTGGCTAAACAGAAATGTTCCCCGCTGTTAGCCACAGGGAGGGGGGAAGGTTGAGGGGGTAGCCACGCGGTGGGGGAAGGCAAAATGCGACCTTGTAACGAAAGCACATGTGCTATGTATGTAATGTTAACAGCAAGGTTTACCCTGAAAGAGTGTAGCCACTGTTTTATAAAATGTGTCTTTTTAAATACCGCTGTCCCTTTTTTTTTCTCCACCAGCTTCATGTGTTTCAATGATCACAGGATCTTCTCCTTCCCAGAGGCTAGTGAAGCTTAGAAAGAAAAAAAACCGCACTCGCGATGAAATGTTCTCTCAGGTCATGCTGTCCTCCCACACTGACAGAGCACAGACGAATGCATGGAGGCAAATAACGTCAGAGTGCAGGAAAGCACAAAATGACTGGGAGGAGAGGTGGCGGACTGAAGAGAGTAAGTGGCGGGCTGAAGAGAGTAAGTGGCGGGCTGAAGACAAATAGGGCTGAAGCTCAAATGTGGCGGCAGCGTGATGAGAGGAGGCAGGATTCAATGCTGAGGCTGCTGGAGGACCAAACCAGTATGCTCCAGTGTATGGTTGAGCTGCAGCAAAGGCAGCTGGAGCACAGACTGCCACTACAGCCCCTGTGTAACCAACCGTCCTCCTCCCCAAGTTCCATAGCCTCCACACCCAGACGCCCAAGAACGTGGTGGGGGGGCCTCCGGCCAACCAGCCACTCCACCACAGAGGATTGCCCCCAAAAAAGAAGGCTGTCATTCAATAAATTTTAAAGTTGTAAACTTTTAAAGTGCTGTGTGGCATTTTCCTTCCCTCCTCCACCACCCCTCCTGGGCTACCTTGGTAGTCATCCCCCTATTTGTGTGATGAATGAATAAAGAATGCATGAATCTGAAGCAACAATGACTTTATTGCCTCTGCAAGCGGTGATTGAAGGGAGGATGGGAGGGTGGTTAGCTTACAGGGAAGTAGAGTGAACCAAGGGGTGGGGGGTTTCATCAAGGAGAAACAAACAGAACTTTCACACCGTAGCCTGGCCAGTCATGAAATTGTTTTTCAAAGCTTCTCTGATGTGTACTGCGCCCTCCTGTGCTCTTCTAACCGCCCTGGTGTCTGGCTGCGCGTAACCAGCAGCCAGGCGATTTGCCTCAACCTCCCACCCCGCCATAAACGTCTCCCCCTTATTCTCACAGATATTGTGGAGCACACAGCAAGCAGTAATAACAGTGGGAATATTGGTTTTGCTGAGGTCTAAGCGAGTCAGTAAACTGCGCCAGCGCGCCTTTAAACGTCCAAATGCACATTCTACCACCATTCTGCACTTGCTCAGCCTGTAGTTGAACAGCTCCTGACTACTGTCCAGGCTGCCTGTGTACGGCTTCATGAGCCATGGCATTAAGGGGTAGGCTGGGTCCCCAAGGATACATATAGGCATTTCAACATCCCCAACAGTTATTTTCTGGTCTGGGAATAAAGTCCCTTCCTACAGCTTTTGAAACAGACCAGAGTTTCTGAAGATGCGAGCGTCATGTAGCTTTCCCGGCCATCCCACGTTGATGTTTGTGAAACGTCCCTTGTGATCCACCAGAGCTTGCAGCACTATTGAAAAGTACCCCTTGCGGTTTATGTACTCGGCGGCTTGGTGCTCCGGTGCCAAAATAGGGATATGGGTTCCGTCTATGGCCCCACCACAGTTAGGGAATCCCATTGCAGCAAAGCCATCCACTATGACCTGCACATTTCCCAGGGTCGCTACCCTTGATATCAGCAGATCTTTGATTGTGTGGGCTACTTGCATCACACCAGCCCCAACAGTAGATTTGCCCACTGCAAATTGATTCCCAACTGACCGGTAGCTGTCTGGCGTTGCAAGCTTCCACAGGGCTATCGCCACTCGCTTCTCAACTGTGAGGGCTGCTCTCATCTTGGTATTCATGCGCCTCAGGGCAGGGGAAAGCAAGTCACAAAGTTCCATGAAAGTGCCCTTACACATGCGAAAGTTTTGCAGCCACTGGGAATCGTCCCAGACCTGCAACACTATGCGGTCCCACCAGTCTGTGCTTGTTTCCCGAGCCCAGAATCGATGTTCCACGGCATGAACCTGCCCCATTAGCACCATGATGCCTGCATTGCCAGGGCCCATGTTTTCAGAGAAATCTGTGTCCATGTCCTGATCACTCACGTGACCGTGCTGATGTCGCCTCCTCGCCTGGTATCGCTTTGCCAGGTTCTGGTGCTGCATATACTGCTGGATAATGCGTGTGGTGTTTAATGTGCTCCTAATTGCAAAAGTGAGCTGAGCGGCCTCCATGCTTGCCTTGGTATGGCGTCCGCACAGAAAAAAGGCGCGGAACGATTGTCTGCCGTTGCTCTGACGGAGGGAGGGGTGACTGACGACACGGCTTACAGGGTTGGCTTCAGGGAGCTAAAATCAAGAAAGGGGGTGTCTTTACATCAAGGAGTATTTCAGGCAGGACTTCACGGAGGGTTCCAATAAGAAATGGTGCACCTAAGTTATTGTTCTTATTGGAACAAGGAGGTTAGCCTGGCCTCTGGTTGATACATGGCTAGATTTACCTCACTGCACCTTCTCTGTGAGTGACTGCAGTGTGATCTAGAGGAATGAGTCCCCTAGACAGGGGAGGAAGCAAATGAGTACAAAACAAATCTGGTCTATTTCTTGTTTTGATCCACTCCATCTATCTTTTACATCTTTGGCTGGCAGCAGACAGTGCAGAAGGACTGCATGCCATCCACATCTCATGGCTGCTCGGCAGAAGATGGTACAGTACGACTGCTAGCCATCCTCATCTCTTGCCTGCCCGGCAGAAGATGGTACAGTACGACTGCTAGCAATCCGTATCGCCTGCCTGCTTACCATAAGACGGTTCAATAGGACTGACTGCAGGACTAAAGAGAATGACCTGGTCGAAAGTCACTCCAAATTTAGTCCCTGCGCCCATGTCTGCCCAGGCGCTCCCAGCCGACGTGGCCAGGAGCACCTTGGACACGACGAGGACGGCTACCAGTCATACTGCACCATCTGCTGCCAGAAGGCAATGGGTTGCTGCTACTGTGTAGCAATGCCGTACCGCGTCTGCCAGCACCCAGGAGACATAGGGTGACGGTTACCTGAGCGGGCTCCATGCTTGCCGTGGTATGGCGTCTGCACAGGTAACTCAGGAAAAAAGGTGCGAAACGATTGTCTGCCCTTGCTTTCACGGAGGGAGGGAGGGAACGGGGGCCTGACGATATGTACCCAGAACCACCCACGACAATGTTTTAGCCCCATCAGGCATTGGGATCTCAACCCAGAATTCCAATGGGCAGCGGAGACTGCGGGAACTGTGGGATTGCTATCCACAGTGCAATGCTCCGGAAGTCGACTCTAGCCTCGGTACTGTGGAAGCACTCCACTGAGTTAATGCACTTAATGCACTTAGAGCATTTTCTGTGGGGACACACACACTCGAATATATAAAACCGATTTCTAAAAAAACGACTTCTATAAATTCGACCTTATTCCGTAGTGTAGACCCTAAGGTGCCACAAGTACTCCTTTTCTTTTTGCTTAATTTTAATGATGCTGTGCCACGGTTTTGTCATGTTGGTTTCAACTTCAAGTAGTAAGAAAAATATAAAATTAGGCAAGGTCTATTCCAGAAATTGTTTTACCGCCTCTCGGGAAGGTGGAGTACCTGTGCCAATGGGAGAAGCTCTCCCATCGGTGTGGTAGCATCTTCACTAAGTGCTACAGCGGCACTGTAAATGTAGACAAGCCCAAAGCTAATTGTAATGGCCAAAATTTAAATGTATACTAACTAGGTTCAGGGAGTGTTGAAAACACAGCTGTCACTTTGGATGGACTATCACCAGCAGGAGAGTGAATTTGTGTGTGGGGCTGGAGGGTGAGAAAACCTGGATTTGTGCTGGAAATGGCCCACCTGATGATCACTTTAGATAAGCTATTACCAGCAGGACAGTGGGGTGGGAGGAGGTATTGTTTCATATTCTCTGTGTATATATAAAGTCTGCTGCAGTTTCCACGGTATGCATCCGATGAAGTGAGCTGTAGCTCACGAAAGCTTATGCTCAAATAAATTGGTTAGTCTCTAAGGTGCCACAAGTACTCCTTTTCTTTTTTCTTAATAAAACTGACATTTACAACAAAAATTACATGTCTGTTTTACATTTTGTCATTCTGCAAACATCTTTATTAGATTAACAGTTCTGCCTATGGGCAATGAAAGGTTTGCATGGTGTGGGGACACCTGAGGAGGTCTCCAAAAGAATTATCTATGAATATTTATATAGCACCAGTGGTATCTTCAGAAAGACCATGCATATTCATTTTTTCACTAGTCTCTTACCCAGTGAACTATTGTGGTGAGTCCAAAGTAAGAGGAAAATTTCTTTTAAGGAAGCAAAAATATATTCATTCAGTGGATTTATGTGACTGATGGATTTGTTGGAACACATTTTAAAATTTAGGAGCAATTGAAAGTCACCATAGATTGCTCCTCTTCCCCCCACTCTTCTCTTCTTCCCCCTACACAGCATTGTTTTCTTCCTCCTTGTAACACATTGTCTTGTGCTCTTTCCCTCCTTTCTTATCCCCCATGTATTCCTGCCACCTCCATGTGGCCTCTTAAAGCCTAGTCCTGCTCATGTTGAGGTCAGCGGCAAAACTGATGTCAGTGGGAGCAAGATCAGGTCCTTAGAGCGCAACTTATTTAATGCCAAGGCCCTCAGTGGCAATTTGCCAGGAGCCTGAGGTCTGTGGCTAGTTTGTATATATTTATGTAGGATTTTAATGATAGATAAATGCACAGTTATTTTTTCTTTATATAGTGCTGTAAGTCTGCACTGTGCCTCATGATACCCACAGCAACACAGAACATACTTTGTGGGCTGTGGGTTTAGTTAATAGGTTAACTTCCTACTTAGTCTTGAGTAAAAACTGAGCAAACATGAATTCTGAGATGTGTTGGGCACCTGCAGCTTCTGTTTCTGTCGATGCTAGTGTTACCTGGGGTTTTCAGAAGCCACAGCAGGGGCAGCGTAACTATTTCACTCCAGGTTGTGTCAGGAATTAATCAACAGGAACACAGAAATTCTGTCTGATCAAGGATTAAATGCACAAAAGCATGCTCTTGTCTAACACTGCAGTTTGTTAGATTTAAGCACACACAGACAAAAGCAATAGGTGT
The DNA here is from genome assembly GCF_965140295.1 of Lepidochelys olivacea. Taxonomy (NCBI): domain Eukaryota; kingdom Metazoa; phylum Chordata; order Testudines; family Cheloniidae; genus Lepidochelys; species Lepidochelys olivacea. The sequence continues at coordinate 133,250,250 of NC_140411.1, read as the reverse complement.
AGAACATCCCAGATATTTACCTAACATCTGGAATGGTATTGAGCAGGGGTTCTCAGACTTTTGTACTGGTGACCCCTTTCACACAGCAAACCTCTGAGTGCAACCCCGCCCCCCATACATTAAAAACACTCTTTTTATATATTTAACACCATTATAAATGCTGGAGGCAAAGTGGGATTTGGGGTAGAGGCTGACAGCTCGTGAACCCCCCACCCCACCCCATGCAGTGATGAGCTGCCAAAATCTGAAGAACCGGTTCCTTCACTTGCTCCGGGTCTTCTCGGCGGTGGGCCCTTCACTCGCTCTGGGTCTTCGGAGGCACTGAAGGACCCGCCTCCGAAGAGCCGGAGCGCTACCAGGTGAGTGAAAATTAAAAAGGGATTCTCAGCCAGAGGAGCCTCCCCAGCCGGGAACTCAGGCGGGCTTGACAGGACAGTCCTGCGGGCAGGATGTGGCGTGCGGGCCGGAGTTTGCCCACCCCTTTAACAACCGGTTCTAAACCGGCTTCAAAATTTAACAACCGGTTCACGCGAACCTGTGCAAACTGGCTCCAGCTCACCACTGCCCCCATGTAATAACCTCATGACCTCCTGAGGGGTCCCAATCCCCAGTTTGAGAACCCCTGGTATAGAGTAAGTAACAGCAGGTTTGCAGTGGCCAGTTGCTCATCTGCCGGAGAGAAAGGGTATCAGGAAAAATGTCTCAAGATGCCTCTTCAGAGGACAGCTCCAAAGTACACTCTATTATCTAATCTTTTATAACTAACTTCTACAAAACACATAGGTCATAATGACCCCTACTGGATCATCACTTTTCCTACTTTCAATAAACTGAGTATCAGAGGCATCTAGATTCAAGGTTTTCTGACCACCAAGTTTTCAGTCTCAGTTGTTTACTTGTGTGTCCCCTCTTCTCGTTCTGATTAGCAGAAACTATAGCTAGTTTTGACCTTGCTTCTGAAAACCTGTCTTCCAATTAACCCTTGCCTATGTGGTGTTCTATTTCATTAATTCAGGGTGGCTGAATACACATAATATGGTTGTAATTAACTTGATCACATTCTGGGGTATACACACCCCTCACATCCAGGGCAACAGCATTTGCAGGTGCTTAGTATCTCTGAGGATTTAGCCTTGAGTTAGAACTTCTGGATGTGGCCCTTTGGCTATGCTTCATTAACTAGTAAAAAGAAAAGGAGGACTTGTGGCACCTTAGAGACTAACCAATTTATTTGAGCATAAGCTTTCGTGAGCTACAGCTCACGAAATTTTCCACTGAATGCATCCGATGAAGTGAGCTGTAGCTCACGAAAGCTTATGCTCAAATAAATTGGTTAGTCTCTAAGGTGCCACAAGTACTCCTCTTCTTTTTGCAGATACAGACTAACATGGCTGCTACTCCGAAACCTTTCATTAACTAGTGTTTCCTTGCACACATTTACATATAAAGGAAAGTTACCAGTCTCATCTGTCAGTCTATGGAGTGCTGGGCAAAAAAGCCTTCCAAGGAACTGCATTTTCTGACAATTGTCCCCTCAGGGTTTTAAAACCAATGCACCGCCTCACTTTTACCATATTTGATTCCTTTTGAGGGCTCACTAGGGAGTCCCATTAAGATGAGTGGCAGAAAGCGAGATGAAGCATTACATTTCCCAAACTCCCACTTCACCCTTTTGCTGTGCCTCAGCAGCACCGTTACCACAGCATATTCAATTATACCCTATTTCATCACCCTGCCATATACACATTGTGCCAGTTCATGTAACGATGAATATAAAAATGTTACTCTGTCTTTCTCTTTATGGGATGTGCTTTATGACTGGAGGGATCAATTAATTTTAATAATATTAGAAATCAGTGGACAAGTCAAAGTACTCGACTCCCGGGCTAATCTCACTGGGTAAAGTACAACGATTCTTCATATTCCACCATAACCCTCTGGTTTTTTTTTAGATGTAATATCTTCCAATTCAGTGAAATGTGTAAGCATGCTTTTTGATTGGCCAATTAACATTGTAAAAGAATACATTAAGGCACCAATATGGGCAGCAAGGCTGAGCTGCTACTTGTGCGAAGCATTCTAAACATATTTTCTAAAACAGCAAATAAAGATTATAAAAAAAATAGGACTTGTGGCACCTTAGGGACTACCAAATTTATTTGAGCATAAGCTTTCATGAGCTACAGCTCACTTCATCGGAGCTCAGGAAAGCTTATGCTCAAATAAATTTGTTAGTCTCTAAGGTGCCACAAGTACTCCTTTTCTTTTTGCGGATACAGACTAACACGGCTGCTACTCTGGAGAAAAAAATAGTAATTTATCTTTTACTTAGCTACATTTCTTCACTCCTTACTTTTGCTGGAAGTGATATGGAAGGCTAATCAAAAAATTTCCATGTGGGGGGGGGGAGAAAGAAACAAAGCCTGGGTTTTTGATCAAACAATTTTTTTGCAAAAAAAATCAACTTTCCATGGAAAATGTCAAGTTTTCATTGAAACAATGAAAGCCCGAAAACGTTTTGGCTAGAAACCCTAAACTTCTGGGTTTTGGCTGAAAACTGAAATTTTTGGTTTTCTATTTTTGTAGAAAAATGACATTTGTTTTTTGTCTTCACTGAAATTTTCCTCAGGAAGAAAAGAAACTCCTGACTAATATGGGTGAACAAGTCGTGCCCCTTACCCCTATTCTTTTATTTATTGTGATGTAGAATAAATAAAAGAGCCCATTATCCAGGCCCTGTGCACCCATTCAGTTATTTAAAATTAGAAACATCTTGCTCCTCTTACCAAGCCTCAGCACATATTCAGAATACATTTGGCCACTAAATCTACAGACCCTCTTTTGAAGGCCAGGGGAATCAAACAGGCCCTGCATGTTCCATGGAAGTAATCAAATCTGGACTCTTTCAGAGCAGGAAGGCAATCCAGGGGCCTTACGCAGTCTGCCAGTTACTCCATCTCTTATATTTATGGGGATCTAGTACCCATGCCTTTGCTGATCACAACTGAGGCATAATATCATGGGGGAAATAGGGGAAATTCATTACTTATATTAAATACCATTGTCTAATGACTAGGTGACATGGTCATTGACTAGCTCGTCATTAATTTATTGATAGAAGTCACATGTACAGTATTCACACTGGTCTGTGCACTGTTAGAGATATATTACTGTGTATAATAGTAATTATGTATTATAGGAAGTTCTATGGCCTGTGTGATAGAGAAGGTGATCACAATGTTACCTGCTGGCCTTGGAATCGATAAATCTACTATAGGCCACTGAATGGTGTCTGCACATGTGCAGCTGTGAATATCTGTCCTCTAGCCTGTTCAGTCTTTTTCTCTTCAGAGAACACTGTCTCACCTGGACATCAGGAAAGATCAAGCTGTTTTTCTGGAGCAAACCCTAAGGCCATTCAGATGGCCTATAAAGTCATGTGCAGTGCACCTGCAGTCTGTACACATGAGCATTCTGGGAGGCAGAACTGACTCCTGAAGTTCCCTGTAGGGATGGGCAGCTCCGTGCTACCTTCCATGCAGGAGTGTGCCTATGAGACATGGCCTAACTCTAGAATAATAGATTCATTCAGATAAAATTAAGGTTTACACCGTTGTAATCATGAGCTTATCATTTTCTTATGTGTTTTCAGGAGTTCCTAACTCTGCCATGAAATATTATGCTGATTTACTTGGCTTACGAGATCTCAGCCCAGGAGCAAATGTATTCATTTATTTTCATTATTGAAATAAAATGGTACGGGTGTGGGTTTGAGAGTCTGTGTGGTGGGCCATTAGTCCATATTGTTGTCTACTTGCTATTTTGAAACCAAACATTGCTCTTGTCTTTTGGTGTGGAGAATCCTACACACAGTGAAATTGCAATGGATTCTGTTTCTGATGGAGTCTCTTTAGAGTCTGGGTAGGAGGACATCACCCCCTGGTGTGCCATGGAACTGTTTTATCAAGTGTCTCCCTCCATGGCAGCAAAGAGAGGATACTGTGGGAGGTTGGTGGGGAAGGCAGACAAATAGCCAAGGAATCTAATGCTGTACAGGTCCGCAGGCCCAAAGCTCCCAATATGAGGGGGAGGGGCATGAGATGACCCAGCTGCAATTACATCCTATAATGTAGCATACAAATGGCTGTGCAGCCACTGTGCTGCCAACTGCAAGAAGCTGCCAGTTTGTAAGAAGGACTACTATCCATCCGTGTATGTATTCATTCACCACCACCACCACAGCCCTAACTTGTGCAAAGCCTTGTTACTGGCTTTGTGAGAGATTGGACCAATATGTGGTTTTTAGAAACCATACCTTTAGACTTGATGTCCCCACACCCCCTCAGAAAAGATTAGTATGAATGTACATGCTTGCTGGTATGTAGCATGTGTTGCAAGATGATAAACAAAAGGAAAAAAAGAAAGCTATTTTGTGTCCCTTAACCTCTTAATTTTCTGGTAATACAGAGGCCTCCTGCCTTCCAAATGGCAAGTAACAAATATCATAGAGACAATCTTAAAATATTATTCAATGCCCTTTATTTATAGACATGTTATTTAACTAAATCTATTATTTATCATTTGGTATTTAAAACATTTAGTGTGCATGCGGAGAATAGGATACGGGTTAAGATGGACCCAGGTCTCAAAGGCCTATAAGCCTTTGGCACACAAACATCTGTTGGACTCAATGGGAATTCTACATACAGGGATGCTTTGCAGGATCAGGACTCAAATGAGAAACATCATTAGTGCTGATGGACTATAACTGTGAGAGATTTAACTAAGTGTAGAACATTTAGTGGGTAGTTTTCTTTAGGACAGTGTAGTATATTTTCCTCCCCCTTTGCTACAATTGCATGAAGAAGCTCAGATGCCTGCTGCCAGAATGATGGTCAGGTTAAGTACCACAAACAAGCCTCACAAAGAAAGGCTTTTCAGATCCCCCACTGAAACAACCACTGCATTTTATTATGGCGTGAAATTAGAAGTGAAAAGCCCTATGGCTCTTGCTATTTAGTAATGCGGAATATGTCGTTTCTGATGGCAATGGTAGAGCTGGGAGGGAAGTGGAAAGCCAGAGAAGAGAAATAAAGTAGCAGTTTAGACAAAGAAGGCCTTCTCCCCCAACCCCATCTCTGATTGTTTGGTGGTCTATAAAACCATAGCACTGAGGCGGATACGAGGCAAAAGAGCATTTTGTTGTGGCTCCAGCATTCAGACATGTATGTGTGAATTTGAAAAAGGATGTATAAGGAGAATCATCTATTATCTGAAGAGTTCACTAGTTTAGCTCATTTATAAAAGAACAACAAAAAACTTGACTTCTCTTTGAGAGAGCAGGACTAATCTGACAGACACTTTTTTGAGTACCGTAGCAAGATGGTGCTTACAACAAGGCTGTGCCTGGTTATCTGAAGCTGTCTTGTAACAGATTGGATGGAGAAAGTGCCAGCTTGTGGAATTTTTTCTTCCTTGTCTTCTTTTGAGATTAAAAGAACAATGTTTTGGAGATGAAAATTACATGTAGATATAAGTGTCAAAATATTTAAGATTGATTTTGATTTTAAGTGGTCTTTGAATACGAAGGCAAATAGTAAACCAATACAAACTGAGAAAACAGCAGATGAAAAAGACAGTGTCTTAGAGTGTAAGACTGATAAGATTAGGCTCGGTGTCTTTTATGTTTGTCCAGAACCTACATGTTGGCACTACTGGGAGCTAATAATAATTACTATAAATTTTAAACTGTGTAAAACCACACCTGAAACCTTATGTTATACAGATTCCTACAGTTAACAGGTTTCAGAGTAGCAGCTGTGTTACTCTGTACCCGCAAAAAGTCTAAGGTGCCACAAGTACTCCTTTTCTAACAAATATATTTGAGCATAAACTTTCGTGAGCTACAGCTCACTTCATTGGATGCATGCAATGTAAAATATGGTGGGGAGATTTTATCTACACAGAGAACATGAAACAATGGGTGTTACCTGATCACTCTCTCGTTAGTGTGTATGGTAAGATGAGCTATTACCAACAGGATGGGGGGGTGGGAAACCTTTTGTAGTGATGATCAAGGTGGGCCATTTCCAGCAGTTCACAAGAACGTGTGAGGAACAGTGTGGGGGGGTGTGTGTGGGGGAAACAAACATGGGGAAATAGTTTTACTTTGTGTAATGACACATCCACTCCCAGTCTTTATTCAAGCCTAATGTAATGGTGTCCACTTTGCAAATTAATTCCAATTCAGCAGTCTCTCATTGGAGTCTGTTTTTTGAAGTTTTTTTGCTGAAGAATTGCCACTTTTAGGTCTGAAAGTTTAACATTCAAAAACCAGTCGGAGAACACTTCAGTCTCCCTGGTCACTCAATTACAGACCTAAAAGTGGCAATTCTTCAACAAAAAAACTTCAAAAACAGACTCCAACGAGAGACTGCTGAATTGGAATTACTTTGCAGACTGGAAACCATTACATAATGGTGTGTGTGTGTGTGTGTATTTTATGTATATATATAAATAAAATAATCTGTGTATATAAAATCTCCCCACTGTATTTTCCACTGCATGCATCCGATAAAGTGAGCTGTAGCTCATGAAAGCTTATCTCAAATTTGTTAGTCTCTAAGGTGCTATAAGTACTCCTTTTCTTTATACAGTTAACAGTAAAGGTTATTTTTATTATAGTAGTTCCTAGAGGTCCCATTGTTCTAAAGACTGGACAAACTTATAATTAGAGACCGTCCCTGACTGGAGGAGTTTACAGTATAAATAGACATGGTAGGCAAAGGTTGGACTAGAACAGAGGAAAATTACCTATACACTAACGGAAAGATGGTCCCTGCCCTGCAGATCTCACAATCTGAGACACCACACGTGTACAGAAAATAGATGAGAGAACTACAAGGAAAAAAATGAAACAATACTTGTCAGCATGAGAAAAAAACAGAGTACACTGGCCGCCTACCCACTGTCAAGTTCTTTGCAAGCATGACAGCAAAGCAGAGCTTTAAGGAGGGGTTTGAAAAATGACAATGAGGTGGCTTTGCGGATATGTACTGAAGCTCCTTCCATACCTTAAGAGTGACATGAGAGAGCACAAAAGTGCTTGTTTGAAAACTTAACTTAAATGGACAATGAAGGCCAACATCATTGACTGGAAGGAGTCATTCATACCATGTAGAGATTATAGATACAGCAGGAATAATCTGTGAATCTTTTTAGAAGGAAAGAACTCACTTGTGCTTGATGCAGTGGAAAAAATTATTTTTACAGCAGTATTTTCAGTGGATATGAGTGGGGCAAGATTGCACAAGATATGAGATGATGAGAGCCTGGCCAAGAGTTTTAGCTGTGTAAATGGATAGGGAAAACCATATGTCATTATGCTGAAAGATTTAGACTCTGTCTGGATGTGAGGATCTAGATAAAAAGGCAGATAAAAAGGCATCATTATTAAAGATAATGCCCATATTATGGGTCTTGGTGATAGGGGAGGGGTTGTCCACAGTAACTGAGAAAGTACGAAGGCTGGTGAATTAGGAGGGGAAGATTAAGAGGTTTGGCCATGTTGAGATCTTCAAGATATTGTTTGGTTTTAAATCTCTTACAAAAATCAGTGAAGCTTGATTCATCTTGCACAAGTAAATCCTAATTAAAGTAGGATCTTGTAATGGCAGTGATCACAGTAGCATCTGAGATCCTACTGAGGCTATCAAGATTATACTAGTGTGTTTTTAATTTAATCGCTTCTTTTTTCTTTCCTTCTCTTTTTACTCCATTTCTTTGCTCTCGGTTTTTTTTGCCATCACTTTTTCCCCTCCAATTCCTCATTCTCTCTCCTTTGTTTCTAATGCAACTGTGGAAAAGCTAAATCAAAGAAGTGAGATTTATCTGTCATCCTGAAGACAGTGAGTTTTGTGGTCATTCTGATTTCTTCCAATAGTGGATTCCAGAGATTTGGCCCTATTGCGGAGAAAGCTCTACTTCCCAGTCTGACAAGTTGCATACTTGAGGATGACTGACTTCTTCATATTTCATAAGGAATATAGCTGTTGGGGGAAAGTCATCATGAGGTGCACTCTGAGATATCTTGGACCAATTCAGTGGCGATTCTTGAGGACTGACACTGAGAACTTGAATTTGAACCTCTGTTATGTGTGAAGCCAGTGGAGCACCAGGATATGCTCTCAGTAGCTAGTGTCGCTGGGGAAGAAGATTGCTTTATTCGTGACTAACAGAAGTTATTTTGAAGTTGGAGTGCTCATATCTAGGTTTAGTAACTTGCAATACTTCAGCCTGGAGGTCACAAAGACATAGAGCACTGTGGCTAGGTCCATGTTTGAGTTGGGACTATATCTGTTGGCTAATCATACATGGACAAAAGTGTTTGTAGCATATGTCACTATCTTTGTGTCCAGCAGGAAGATACTGAGGCTGCAGACTGGTTAGACCATCTGGGGACAGACCCCTTCAATGGAGGGAAAGGTGATGGTGGTTGCTAGGACTTCAAGTTGTTTCCCCTCTACTCATCCACATCACCTACCTCTTGCCCAAATTGAACATCAACCAGCCTCTTTTCATCCAAGTGCTTATTTCACCCAGTCAGGAGGATAGTTGGTAGAGAGTGCTATTTGTGTCCGAGGTAAACAAAAGGTAGAACTAGGTATAATCTCTGTATTGCAGGTGTTTGAGACCATGGCATCATAGCTTGATAGTGGTATTTATACTCAAGCTCTTTAAAATCTTTCAGAAACTTCAGAACTATAACATGTCATGTAACAAAATCACCAAACTTACAAGTTTTATTATTTCAGAATTATAAAACAAGCAAAAAACACCACAACCTTAAAATCTTCCTCAAGACAATTTGGCTTGGTATATAGTACACTTACCGTTCAAGACTCTTTTTGCAGCAGCTACACCTATAAACTGTTAAGTATTTCTGAGGATCAACTTGCCAATTTTAAGATGCTATAAAGAACAAGATTGAAATAAATCTATACCACAAACACACTGTGTGTGTATCCCCCAGAATGGTAGATCAACAGAACTGTATGCAAGGGCAGCTCAAACTATCACTTATCTTTTGAACTGGAAGAAGTTATAAGAGTATTAGCTTCAGTTCACTCATTTGTCAACAAGCCTACCACACTATCCACAAATTGATTGATTGGTATTTGTCAGGGCTGCATTAGTATTTTTGGAGCCAATTTTATGCTGACATAGCTGAGCATGATTTAATTTGGCAACAAAGACTGGAAACATGGAAACACTCCTCAAATTTATTCTACTGTCCTTTCAGAGATGTAGTGCTACTGGGAAAGTTTGACATAAGAGACAACTAACCTACACAGATGTCGAGATGTCAGTGTTAAGTTAGCCCTGGTCTACACTAGGAGTTGAGGTCGAATTTAGCAGCATTAAATCGATTTAACCCTGCACCCGTCCACACGATGAAGCCCTTTTTTTCGACTTAAAGGGCTCGTAAAATTGATTTCCTTACTCCACCCCCGACAAGGGGATTAGTACTTAAATCGGCCTTGCCGGGTCGAATTTGAGGTACTGTGGACGCAATTAGGCGATATTGGCTTCCGGGAGCTATACAGCTCTATTGTGACCGCTCTGGACAGCACTCTCAACTCAGATGCACTGGCCAGGTAGACAGGAAAAGGCCCGTAAACTTTTGAATTTCAGTTTCCTGTTTGCATGGTCACTTGCAGCTTGCCACGCTGGCCAGAGCTCATCAGCAGAGGTGACCATGCAGAGCTCATCAGCAGAGGTGACCATGATGGAGTCCCAGAATCGCAAAAGAGCTCCAGCATGTACCGAATGGGAGGTACGGGATCTGATCGCTGTTTGGGGAGAGGAATCTGTGTTATGAGAACTCCATTCAGTTTTCAAAATGCCAAAACATTTGTCAAAATCTCTCAGGGCATGAAGGACAGAGGCCATAACAGGGACCCAAAGCAGTGCCACGTGAAACTTAAGGAGCTGAGGCAAGCCTACCAGAAAACCAGAGAGGCAAACGGCCACTCTGGGTCAGAGCCCCAAACATGCTGCTTCTATGATGAGCTGCATGCCATTTTAGGGGGTTCAGCCACCACTACCCCAGCTGTGTTGTTTGACTCTTTCAATGGAGATGGAGGAAACACAGAAGCAGGTTTTGGGGACGAGGAAGATGATGATGATGAAGTTGTAGATTTCTCCGCTTGCTTGCTGTGAGCTACCGGTTTTCCCGACAGCCAGGAATTGTTTCCCACCCTGGACAGTGGAGCCAGTACCTCCCGAACCCACCCAAGGCTGCCTCCCGGACCCGCCAGGCGGAGAAGGGACCTCTGGTGAGTGTACCTTTTAAAATACTATATACATGGTTTAAAAGCAAGCATGTTTAATGATTAATTTGCCCTGGCATTTGCGGCTCTGCTGGATGTACTCCCAAAGCCTTTGCAAAAGGTTTCTGGGGAGGGCAGCCTTATTCCGTCCACCATGGTAGGACACTTTACCACACCAGGCCAGTAGCACGTACTCAGGAATCATTGTAGAACAAAGCATTGCAGTGTATGTTTGCTGGCATTCAAACAACATCCATTCTTTATCTCCCTGTGTTATCCTCAGGAGAGTGATATCATTCATGGTCACCTGGTTGAAATAGGGTGCTTTTCTTAAGGGGACATTCAGAGGTGCCCGTTCCTGCTGGGCTGTTTGCCTGGGCTGAACAGAAATGCTCCCCGCTGTTAGCCAGGGGGAGGGGTGAGGGGCTAGCCACGTGGTGGGGGGAGGCAAAATGCGACCTTGGAATGAAAGCACATGTGCTGTGTATGTAATGTTAACAGCAAGAATTTACAATGAAAGAGTGTACCCATTGTTCTATAAAATGTGTCTTTTTAAATACCACTGTCCCTTTTTTTTCTCCACCAGCTGCATGTGTTTCAAGGATCACAAGATCTTCTCCTTCCCAGAGGCTAGTCAAGATTAGAAGGCGAAAAAAACGCAGTCATGATGAAATGTTCTCTGAGCTCACGCTGTCCTCCCACACTGACAGAGCACAGACGAATGCATGGAGGCAGACAATGTCAGAGTGCAGGAAAGCACAAAATGACCGGGAGGAGAGGTGGCGGGCTGAAGAGAGTAAGTGGCGGGCTGAAGAGAGGGCTGAAGCTGAAAGGTGGCGGCAGCGTGATGAGAGGAGGCAGGATTCAATGCTGAGGCTGCTGGAGGAGCAAACTAATGCACTCCAGCATATGGCTGAGCTGCAGGAAAGGCAGCAGGAGCACAGACCGCCGCTACAGCTCCTGTGTAACCAACCGCCCTCCTCCCCAAGTTCCATAGCCTCCTCACCCAGACGCCCAAGAACGCAGTGGGGGGCCTCCGGCCACCCAGCAACTCCACCCCCAGAGGATTGCCCAAGCAACAAAAGGCTGGCATTCAATAAGTTTTAAAGTTTTAAACTTTTAAAGTGCTGTGTGTTCTTGTCCTTCTCTCCTCCACCTCTCCCGGTGCTTCTCTCCTTCACCACCCCTCCCAGGCTACCTTGGCAGTTATCCCCCTTTTTGTGTGATGAATTAATAAAGAATGCATGAATGTGAAGCAACAATGACTTTATTGCCTCTGCAAGTGGTGATCGAAGGGAGGAGGGGAGGGTGCTTAGCTTACAGGGAAGTAGAGTGAACCAAGGGGCAGGGGGTTTCATCAAGGAGAAACAAACAGAACTTTCACACCGTAGCCTGGCCAGTCATGAAACTGGTCTTCAAAGCTTCTCTGATGCACACTGTACCCTCCTGTGCTCTTCTAACCGCCCTGGTGTCGGGCTGCATGTAACTAGCGGCCAGGCGATTTGCCTCAACCTCCCACCCCGCCATAAACGTCTCCCCCTTACTCTCACAGATATTGTGGAGCACACAGCAAGCAGTAATAACAGTGGGAATATTGGTTTCACTGAGGTCAAACCGAGTCAGTAAACTGCGCCAGCGCGCCTTTAAACGTCCAAATGCACATTCTACCACCATTCTGCACTTGCTCAGCCTGTAGTTGAACAGCTCCTGACTACTGTCCAGGCTGCCTGTGTACGGCTTCATGAGCCATGGCATTAAGGGGTAGGCTGGGTCCCCAAGGATAACTATAGGCATTTCAACATCCCCAACGGTTATTTTCTGGTCTGGGAATAAAGTCCCTTCCTGCAGCTTTTGAAACAGACCAGAGTTCCTGAAGATGCGAGCGTCATGTAGCTTTCCCGGCCATCCCACGTTGATGTTGGTGAAACGTCCCTTGTGATCCACCAGAGCTTGCAGCACTATTGAAAAGTACCGCTTGCGGTTTATGTACTCGGCGGCTTGGTGCTCCGGTGCCAAGATAGGGATATGGGTTCCGTCTATGGCCCCACCACTGTTAGGGAATCCCATTGCAGCAAAGCCATCCACTATGACCTGCACATTTCCCAGGGTCACTACCCTTGTTATCAGCAGATCTTTGATTGCGTTGGCTACTTGCATCACATCAGCCCCCACAGTAGATTTGCTCACTCCAAATTGATTCCCAACTGACCGGTAGTTGTCTGGATTTGCAAGCTTCCATAGGGCTATTGCCACTCACTTCTCAACTGTGAGGGCTGCTCTCATCTTGGTATTCATGCACTTCAGGGCAAGGGAAAGCAAGTCACAAAGTTCCATGAAAGTGCCCTTACGCATGCGAAAGTTTTGCAGCCACTGGGAATCGTCCCAGACCTGCAACACTATGCGGTCCCACCAGTCTGTGCTTGTTTCCCGAGCCCAGAATCGATGTTCCACGGCATGAACCTGCCCCATTAGCACCATGATGCCTACATTGCCAGGGCCCATGCTTTGAGAGGAGTCTGTGCCCATGTCCTCATCACTCTCGTCACCGCGCTGACGTCGCCTACTCGCCCGGTATCGTTTTGCCAGGTTCTGGTGCTGCATATACTGCTGGATAATGCGTGTGGTGTTTAATGTGCTTCTAATTGCCAAAGTGATCTGAGAGGGCTCCATGCTTGCTGTGGTATGGCGTCTGCACAGGTAACTCAGGAAAAAAGGCTTGAAACGATTGTCTGCCGTTGTTTTCACAGAGGGAAGGAGGGCCTGATGACATGTACCCAAAACAACCTGCGACAATGTTTTTTGCCCCATCAGGCATTGGGATCTCAACCCAGAATTCCAATGGGCAGCGGAGACTGCAGAAACTGTGGAATAGCTACCCACAGTGCAACACTCCGGAAGTCGACACTAGCCTCGGTACTGTGGAAGCACTCCACCGAATTAATGTACTTAGAGCATTTTGTGTGGGGGGGACACACAATCGAGTATTTAAAAACGATTTCTAAAAAACTGACTTCTATAAATTCGACCTAATTTTGTAGTGTAGACATACCCTTATTGTCACTCCAAACAGATATGGTATTAAGCAGTTGTGGCTGCTGTAATATGATGATGTGGTTCCTTCTCGTTCTCCCACTGAAATAGTAATCTTTCTAAATATTTTCTGTTCAAAGAATTCCTTCGTTGACAACCATATTGATGACACTCATCATCAGTAAATCAAAACATGTGCCTGTGCAGACTTTCTGCTCCATGTAATCTTTTGTTTAATTTTGGGTGCAGTGTGGGATATGGTTGGCTCTTTACCACAAAGACTGTGTACTTCACAGCAAGCTTGACCTAAATGTTGCATCATGGCTCTTGGGCTTTGCATCTCTCCAGTAAAGCAGGCAGACATGCTGTGGCAACTTCAGATACATTTTTAAAATGTCGGGTTTTAGGGGATTAATATAATCCGAACAGTCAACTTCCCAAACCTTTGAAGCAGAGACCCCCGCATCGCTCCTTTAGTTAAACAAAACCAATCCAAAGCCTCCCTCTGAAAAACTACCTTGTGTTCTTAAAGACCTGTGCATCTTCTGTGATTCATTTTATGACACTCTCCCCCCCCCCCCGACCCTCTCCGTTTTATATTCTAGTGTAGATCTTCAGGTCATTGTACGTTCTCTCCTTTTTTACATGCTTTGAGCAGTGAAATAGTTGAAAATGTTGGCATTTTAACTATCATCATTGGCATCCAAGTTAGCACTCATTCAAATGAATGGGGCAGTTCAGACCTCAGAGCTAATGGTTAAGACTCCATTGGAAACTTGGACTTCTTTCCATTAGATATATTCAGTAGTTAGTTTTTGAAAAAAAAAATCACTAGCAAAACACTTAAAGAAAGAAAGCAAAGAATCTGGACACAAGTTCAGGGGTACGCCCATGTGCTTCAGCTAATTTCTTCCTCAGGGAAGATTAATGAACACTTAAGGAAACAGTACAATATTCCTCTTTTTAAGTTGGTATTATATTCAAATTATGTTATGTTGCTAGTATAATTTAAATTTTCAATATGTTGCAGAACTTTTTATTGAAAATTTTTATAACTGTTATAGAAAGTGTTAGCAAAGCTGGAGGCTTTCATGATTTGGTGTGAGACACTTGGGAGTTTTGATTTCTGGGTGTAGAAAGCAGATTGCATTTGTGGAATGATCAAACTGGATGTTAACTAGTGAAATAGATACTACCATATTCAAATAAAATGTGCATTATCAGAGTTAGCACCACACTGAGATTGTCAAGGTTCCTCCCCCACTCTGAACTCTAGGGGTACAGATGTGGGGACCTGCATGAAAAAACCTCCTAAGCTTATCTTTACCAGCTTAGGTCAAAACTTCCCCAAGGTACAAAATATTCCCCCTGTTGTCCTTGGACTGGCCGCTACCACCACCAAACTAATACTGGTTACTGGGGAAGAGCTGTTTGGACGCGTCTTTCCCCCCAAAATACTTCCCAAAACCCTGCACCCCACTTCCTGGACAAGGTTTGGTAAAAAGCCTCACCAATTTGCCTAGGTGACTACAGACCCAGACCCTTGGATCTTAAGAACAATGAACAATCCTCCCAACACTTGCACCCCCCCTTTCCTGGGAAATGTTGGATAAAAAGCCTCACCAATTTGCATAGGTGACCACAGGCCCAAACCCTTGGATCTGAGAACAATGAAAAAGCATTCAGTTTTTACAAGAAGACTTTTAATAAAAAATAGAAGTAAATAGAAATAAAGAAATCCCCCCTGTAAAATCAGGATGGTAGATATCTTACAGAGTAATTAGATTCAAAAACATAGAGAACCCCTCTAGGCAAAACCTTAAGTTACAAAAAAGATGCACAGACAGAAATAGTTATTCTATTCAGCACAATTCTTTTCTCAGCCATTTAAAGAAATCATAATCTAACACATACCTAGCTAGATTACTTACTAAAAGTTCTAAGACTCCATTCCTGGTCTATCCCCGGCCAAAACGACTACAGACAGACACAGACCCTTTGTTTCTCTTCCTCCTCCCAGCTTTTGAAAGTATCTTGTCTCCTCATTGGTCATTTTGGTCAGGTGCCAGCGAGGTTACCTTTAGCTTCTTAACCCTTTACAGGTGAGAGGAGCTTTCCCCTGGCCAGGAGGGATTTCAAAGGGGTTTACCCTTCCCTTTATATTTATGACAAAGATGAATGGGGAAGTTCACGCCTCTCAAAACTACTGTTTCAGATTCTCACAAGATAAAGGAAGACATTACTTCATTGGTTTATGCTCAGTTCACATTTGGGAGATTGTTTTTGAAATCTTTTTTCAGAGGAAGACTTGTTTTTTGTGTGCAGAAATTGTAGCAAGAAGGGATCATCAATCAAATTGTTCATGTGCAGAATTGGAGTGCATGCGAATCCTGGCTTATAACCAACTGAGAATCGGTTGAGCAAACAGCCACTGTTGCATATGGAGTCAAAGTAAATCTTCAAGAGTTCTCATAGGGAGGTCTTTACAACCTTTCTTTTAGGGGTATAGCAAATGCTGCCAGGAAGTATGCTTTTCATTACACCTGCTTTTGCCTACACAGACTTAATGCCGTCAGCAGCCGCTGCTTGGTTGTATACCCACCCTCATCTCATAGTGCTGCACTGTCATAAGAGTCATAACTTAATCCTCAGTTATCTAAAGCCTCACTACATGACTATTACATTTTGGCTGAGAAGTGGGGTGAGGCTGTTGTGCCTAGTAGAACTTAGAGATTAGCAAAATGAAAATTAGCTAGATTCCACTTAGCATTAATATTTCAAGTTTCATATTAATCCTGTTAAAGAAAAGCACACTTTATTAGATCTAAATAAACCAGATGGGAATGATCTTAGAGGAGAGTACTATTATTGGGTCGCTAATCTTTTTCTCAAAGATTAAATATTGCCAAATCAATAAAAACAAAATATACACCGTCTCTGACCCAAAGAGCTTACAGTCTAAATAAGATAGATGTAAAATAGACAGTTCATTGGGAAGGGAAAAGGGAATTACTAAGATTTAAAACAAATAATATTATTGTTAACTCACTGCTTATGGGCAGCACAGATCTGAGTCTGTATTTGTCGGTACAGTCTGCTTGTTCACTCAGTCCCTTTTGAACTGGTAGGGTACTAAATAGGATTCTGGCATGCTTAAACAAAGATCCTTCTGTCTCACAAGAAAGGTGCATAGGTTTGTTGTTGTTGCCCCTTTTAAATCCAAGCAGCTAGTCAAAGACTGGGGCCCTTGGGATGTTCGAGTTGGGAGCAGAAATTGATGATGGGGTCTGATATTTTCTTTGATGCAATCTTGGCTGTACAAAGTCCTACTTCTCCCACTGTAGCAGGAACAAGAAACGGGATAGCTTCTTTGAATATAGCCCTAAGCCTCATTAGCCAGCACCAGACACCAAAGTTTTCTCTAGGTTTCTCCTAGGGTCAGATCAACACAGGTCCACAAAGGGAATTAGGCTTTGCAATGAGAGGGGTGTGTCTTTAAGCCCCACCCCTCTCATGGAGATAGGTGCCTATTTCTGCTAGCAATCCATAAACAGGAGCCCCTCTTCTGAAGGCTTAGATGCCTAAGTAATTTCTTGTGAGAATTAAGTAAGGTGTCTGCTTCACTCACTAGAGGCTTCATAAAATCTGAGGCCAGGAAGGAACCATGGTGCTCATCTAGTCTGACCTCCTACATAACACAACCCATAGAACATCTCCAAAATAATTGCTAGAGCATCTATTTCAGACAGCAGCACCCACATTCTAACTCTTAGCCCTGGGGTTAGAACATTCACCTGGGCTGTAGGAGCACCAGGTTCAAGTCCCCTGCTCTACCTGATGGGAAGAAAGGATTTGAACAGGGGTCTCTCACTGCTCAGACAAGTGCTGTAACCACTGAGCTGGGGGTCTCGCTCTATTGTGCTTGTTGGAGCTGTTCCACTGTGTACACTTGGAGCCACTGGAGCAGAGAGAAAATGACTCCATGAGCCCGGTACTTAGCACGCCCACCTGGGAGGTCCAGTCTCACTGCTCCAATTACTATTTAATTTATACATAGTGGAATAACTTGGACCACTATCACCGCCTCTTCCAGCCAGACTTTGAATGGTATTTGATCCAGTAAGGGTCCTCTGAGTTCACTCACTGGACCAGGCCCCACATGTGAGTTAGGCAGAGAACTTCCTATCTTCCCCTGGTTCATGGACCACACTGGGGCTTAGGCAGGAGACGGGAGCCAGGACACCTAGAGGAAGGCAGCAGTGCACATGTCCAGAGGCAGAAATATAGGTGCCTAGGGAACTTTTACCCTGAAAATTTAGGTACTAAGTGAGTTGAATGCACTACAGCATTCAGCAGGAGTTTTCTGGATTGAAGTGGAGGTTAAAACTTGTACTTGGGTGCCTAAGGATTGGGGCCACTGTGCTTAGAGGCTCATGCTTTGCTTTAGTTTCTTTCTCTTCCTCTTAGTGTCTGCCAGTTTCATATTTGGCCCACCCTCCAGCTGGACTTTTTTCACACCCTTAGAAGCCCATTCACCTGACCAGAACAATTCCCAGTGGAACTTTCCACCCATATGTGCTAGTTTCTGGACAAACTTCATCACGCCTTGCTTTAGGCGTGGCCCCTTAAAGTATTCCTTATAGCAATCTTAAAAGCAGGGCACAGTCACACAAGTTTGAATGAGGTTTTAACTCAGGGATCAGCAACCTTTGGCACCTGGCCTGCTAGCGTAAGCCCCCTGGTGGGCCGGGCCGGTTTGTTTACCTGCCGTGTTCACAGGTTCGGCTGATCGCAGCTCCCACTGGCCACGGTTCACCACTCCAGGCCAATGGGGGCTGCAGAAGCAGCAGCCAGCACATGCGTTGGCCCACGCCACTTCCAGCAGCCCCCATTGGCCTGGGACGGTGAACCACAGCCAGTGGCAGCTGCGATCGGCCGAACCTGCGGACACGTGAGGTAAACAAACCGGCCCGGCCTACCAGGGGGCTTACCTTAGCTGGCTGCATGCCAAAGTCTGCCAACTCTGTTTTAACTCAACCCATAACAAGGTCTGACCCAGTTCAAAACAGTATTGTACAGTCACTCAGCAAAGTTCTTTCAAACTTTACTGTGGTACTAATCAGTAAACAGAGGGACTTCCAAGGCTCAGAAGGACAATGTGAGTGAAAAGGTAATATTTTCAAGCCATTTCAGCTTTTGGGCTGGTCAGCTTTTTTTAGTTACAGAGTTGTTCCCATTTGACTCTAAAGAACTTAGATTTCCCTGTCTTGTTTAATTATAATTAGGGTGACCATTTTTCCTAAAGTAAAAATGGGATGGCCCGGGGCTTGCCGGAGCTGTCCCCTTTCCCCCGCCACCTGTGATAGAGGCTGACCATCTCCCAGAGCTCCTTCCCGTCCACAGCTGGGACTGACCTTCCCCTGCCCCCAAGTTCTGCACTGCCCACGGCTGGGACTGGGGCTGGGGATGACCTCCCGAGCTCCGCGTTGCCTGGGGCTAGAGCTGACCCCTGCCCCAAGTCCTGCTGCCCAAGCACCTCGCGTCACCACCCTCCCCAACAGTCCTCCGTGCCCCTCTAGCGGGGCACATCTGACTTTTTTGGCAAACCAGGCACTTGTTCATTTGCTCTTGCTAACTGCCCACTTTTGTCAAAGTCAGGATGTACAGGACAGTGCTTAAAAAGGGGACTGTCCCGGCCAAAATGAGACATGTGGTCGCCCTAATAATAATCCTGTGCAGCTTCTCAGACTCAAGCTCTAGGGAACATAGTGCTCACCTACTACTCTCCTCCCTTTCTCCAAACTGTTCTGTGAGGGTAGAGAAAGGCGCAATGTCAGCTGGCCTCAAAAGATGAAGGGGGGGGGGAAGAATCTGGAACACATAACATCGCTCTCTCCCAAAACAAAAGGAGACAACAAGTACCTGGGCAGTAGCACCTGTGTTGCCCATAGGATCCTATAGCAGTGTGTTGCATTGGTTTAAAAAGTAGAGAAAGAAACACCCACCACCTAACCTAGTAAGCGGGGAGACAGATGTGAGGAAACTGGAAAGGAGCACTTCTTACTCCCTGTAATAAGGTGATACAGCCTGTCTTAGGGGGAGAAGCATTCCTTCCTGTCCCCTCCCTCCACCCCCCTGAAAATTCCAAACAAGATGGAGTAGGGATGTGGGGGGAAACACTGCAGGGGAGCAGGAGAGGATGCTTAGTGTGACCTTGGCTTCCCACTCTTTGCAGCAGAGCTGACATCAGCTCCCTATTGCTGGACTTGGAAGGGAGAGGAGATATGAGAACTTTGCCAGCACCCTGGGTCTTTCTCTTTTCAGGCCTACTCTTTTGATTGGGGGAGATTTTTAAGAAACATCTAAAATGAAGAAAAATCCATCAAAACTGGTTTTCAAAAACAATTTTTTTTGAGTAAAGAGAAAGTTTTGTGGAAAGTGTCGTCTTTTGTCAAACTTTTGTTTTATTTTGGAAAACCAAAAACCTGAAAACTTTTGGCCACTACTTACAAATGTAGAATCTTTTGTTTTGTTTGAGTGCAGTTATGTAACAAAAATGTAAAACTTTAGAGCCTACAAGTCCTCTCAGTCCTACTACTTGGTCAGTCAATCGCTAAGACAAACAAGCTTATTTACATTTACAAGAGATAATGCTGTCCACTTCTTATTCAGTGTTACCTGAAAGTGAGAACAGGCGTTCACATGGCACTGTTGTAGCCGGCATTACAAGGTATTTATGTGCCAGATATGCTAAACATTTGTATGCCCCTTCATGCTTCAACCACCATTCCAGAGGACATGCTGATGATGGGTTCTGCTTGACAACGATCAAAAGCAGTGTGGATTGATGCACATTCATTTTCATCATTTGAGTCAGATGCCATCAGTAGAAGGCTGATTTTATTTTTTGGTGGTTCAGGTTCTGTAGTTTCTTAATTGGAGTGTTGCTCTTTTAAGACTTCCAAAAGCATGCTCCTCACCTTATCCCTTTCAGATTTTGAACAGTACTTCAGATTCTTAAACCTTGGGTCAAGTGCTATAGCTATCTTTAGAAATCTGATATTGGAACCTTCTTTGTGTTTTGTCAGATCTGCTGTGAAAGTGTTCTCAATTCAAACAACATATGCTGTGTCGTCATCCAAGAGTGTCATAACACAACATATATGGCAGAATGTGGGTAAAACCACGGAGCAGAAGACATACAATTCTCCCCGCAGGAGTTAAGTCACAAATGTAACTAATGCATTCTTTTTTTAAATGAGCATCATCAGCTTGGAAGCATGACCTCTGGAATGGTGGTCAAAATATGAAGAGGCATATGAATGTTTAGCTTATCTGGCACGTAAATACCTTGCAACGCTGGCTACAAAAGTGCCACATGAATGCCTGCTCTCACTTTCAGGTGACATTGTATTTAAGAAGTGGGTAGTATTATCTCCCATAATGTAAACAAACTTATTTGTCTTAGTGATTGGCTGAATAAGAAGTAGGACTGAGTGGACTTGTAGACATTAATGTTTTACATTGTTTTGTTTTAGTGCAATTATGTAACAAAAAGAGCTACCTGTATAAGTTGCACTTTCACGATAAAGAGATTGCACTACGGTACGTGTATGAGGTGAACTGAAATGCTATTTCTTTTTTACAGTGCAAATATTTGCAATAAAAATATAAAGTGAGCACAGTACACTTTGTATTCTGTGTTATAATTGAAATCAATATATTGAAAATGTAGAAAAACACCCAAAATATTTATAATACATCTCAATTGGTATTCTTATTGTTTAACAATTTAATTAGAACTGCAATTAATCATGATTTTTTTAAAGTTAATTTTTTTTCAAGTAATCGCGTGAGTTAACTGACAGCCTTAGCTTTCAGGTTTTCCTCATTTGCTTTCATCTACATTTTCAATGTACCTTCCTTTTCTCCATTTATTAATCAGCTCTAGATTTTTTTTAAGCTGATTTGATTTAAGCCACTGTTGCCTGGGTCAAGGACTGACCCAGGCCCCTTGAACTGGAGTTTTGCACAAGGCGGTGTCCATCACTGCTAATGTACCCCTTTAACCTTTCTTTTTCACAGTTTAAATAAATACTTCTCTCTCTCCCTGGGGTCTTCTGGGGCTTCAGAAATTAAAGCTTGAAAAGGGCCTGAAACAGAGTCTGAAAAGGGCCTGAAACTATTCCTGTTATGTCTTGTGGCCAGAATCCAATACTGTTATACACACTAAATAGCACCTTACTCCATGAGCAATCCTATTAAATTCCTTGCACCTTTTTTGTGAAGGAGGGCACAATTCAATATTAGTAAGGGGAGCAGAAGCTGGTCCTGACTATTTGAACAAAAACCAGGACTTGTTATCTATCATATAGAGGGACAGTGTATTTTTAGTTTAAAGTGTCATGTGCTGTTCCCCTTCTCCCTCCCCTCACCCCCCGAGTGGTTAACCCCTGGGATGTGAGGAATAGCATTATTAACAGTCTTCATTTTGTAAAAAATGTGATGTTTGAATATTGATTGCATCGGCAGGATTTTTCTTCTCACCATGATGTATATCAGGATTTCTGTTTCTAAGCATAAATTTACAGTGAGTGACTATAGAAGAGGCTGAATTTCTAAGACATAACCTCTTGGAATAAAATGGATTCCAGCTTCAGTAGCACCATCCTTACACACAAGGCAGTGCATCATTAGAGAACAAAGATAATAAATATGGTGGGGGATCATTTCAGTCAGGATCCAACTAATGACCCTAAAGTATTTTTAAAGTTCCAAAACAATCTATTCATGCATCTCCTCTACAAACGTAGTGACCATTCAAAATCTGAGACCTGGCTTTCATTCAAAACCAGCCCTTCAATTAGCAAGTACTTTCAGGCAGTATCAGCTGGGTTCCCAGATAGCATGATAGTGTCACAGAATGACCCTAACTGTAACTAATTTAATTAAGACTCAAACACAAAACTGCCCTCTTTACCAAATGGTAGTGCTCACTGACCTACAGTAGTGAGAACACAAACAATATAGACTGGGAACACTTCTATGTCATTTAACCCTGTTGTTTCCAGGGGAAATGTTACCCGTTTTATGTCTGGCTTGAGAAGCTCTTTAATGTGGACACAGGAAGAACTTGAGGGCAGCCATGTGGAGCTGATGCTTTGTACCTAATAGCAGGCTTTATATCTGTCATCATGAACAGATGTATTCAATATTTTAAAGATACTTAATCATTAAATGTATTAAGTATTAAAGATATTTAATAATCCCTCTCAATTAGAGTGGCAGCAGTTTGGTTTGGGAGCTAAAATTTCAGATTTAGTTTGTAGGGAGATAATCACTGATGCTACTGGCTCATCAGCCTAAGGGGGTGGGGTGGGAGGGAGAAGAAAATCAGAGAGCAAGCATGTTTCAGTTTAGGATGGATCACACAAAATGCTCACTGGTCTCCCAGGCAGTGTATTGATATAAGTTGGCCTGACAGCTGCTGCTTCCACAGTTTAGTATTCCTCACTGGGTCTTGTGAGATCTTGGAATTAAGGAGGTGAACAGTTCATTAGTACATCTCCATCTCTAGTGTTTTATTTGTTGCATGTTCAGAAACAATGTGTGCCTGAGTTTTCCATTTCATTATACTAGTTTAACACAGTGGATTATTACACCAGTGTACACCAGCTAAGGATCTGGTCTCTTGCATTAATATTGGACAAAAACCAAAGTAAGGAGAACATGAAAAAATAACACAGGGATCTTTTAAACAATGTGGGAATACTGTGCCATTGTCTGTAACCTCAATTTGATGAGCAAACATTTTTTCCTTGTAACATATACAGCTCAAGCCAGGTGTTCGTGTGGGATGGTGTTAACAGTTAAAGGAGGGATGATACTCGTATTGAAGGCTGGTAGAAAGGGATGATTGTTGCTTCTTCTTAGTTCATGGCTATAGCCAGATAATATATTAATCCATTTCTTGATAGGTATAAGTCTTAGAATTTAAACCTGTGTGTGACATTTTTGGATCCACCCAGACCAGTATGAGATTCCGTCACCAGCTGCCCTGTAACTTTGGGGTCCTTTGTGCTATACAGTCATGGTTGAATTCCCTAACACCAGTAGCCAGCCCAAGGTTTCACCCTGGCTGCCACCAGCCCAGTTACTCTTTGGAGGGTGACATCAGCAGCCCTTCTAGCTCTGGGTCTCCCCAAATCTGTCCTTCCCGAGGTCTTAACTACCAGAACTTCAATTGTTCCCCTCTAGCTTGTCACACCCAGGGTGTGAAACCAGCCCCCCAAGTATGACTGTCACTTTGGTGTACACATTCCAGTTTGCACACCAGAGACCTGCTTGGGATAAAACTAAACAAAAATTTTATTAAATAGAAAAAAAAACAGATTCACAGATGAAACAATAAGGGGAAAGCAAACACATCCAAATTACACAGAAAATAAATATAAACGCACAACCTCAGGCTTCACACTTTTATAATAGAGAAAATTCTGTTTCTAATAAGAGTACCTATGGCATTAAAACAGTGTACCCAGAATATAGAAAGGATCCAGTGTTCACAGACAGCCTCCCACCTGGAAACTGGCCCCCCCAAGTTCTATATGTTCTTCAATTCAAACCCCTTTTATTTTGAAAGGGTTTGCAGTTTTTTTTTTCTTCAGTCACTATAGTTATTCCAAGTGGGAAAAAGCTCCCTCCTTTCTTTGGATATGTCTACACTTCAATGAAAGTCCAGTGTTTGAACTCAGGCTCAAGCCTAACCCCCTTCTACACACAAACGGTGGTAACACAAGGCTCTAGCCCAGGGTGCCGGGACTATATGAAGGTAGAGGGTCTGAGCAAGCGTTAAGCTGGGAGCCAGAGTTCAAACTGCTTTGCAGCGTAGACATGGCTCCACTGGATTAATTCTCCAGGAGTGTACCAAAAGTATTTCACAATCCTATGGGCTGACTTTCTTTGTTCTCTGGTCAGTCAAGTTTGGTGGATAGTCAAGTTTTCCTACACTGCACCATGAACAATGGGTTACAGTGGCCACATTTTGGCAGCGGACTAGTAAGTCTGGGGTAGGGATGGTTGGACTCAGGTTCACATAATGCAGTGTAGCTGCTAGAACCCCAGGTTGGGACCCAGAATTCAACAGTTCCTAACCTGGGGATACAAATGCATGTACACACTCAAGCCCTAGGTTAACAAACCCAGAGTCTGCTAACTCAAGTTCTCCTAACCCTGGGCTTACATTGCACTGCAGAAGTACCCTTAGTTTTTGACGACTGCAGTTTTCTTTTCCATTTCAAACTGTTCCCGTTTGCTTTGATAATTCTGCATTGTTCCCCCCCCCCCTCCCCTCCCCCCCAGGCTGGACAATGGCTAGGTGCTTGAATCCAGTCTTGTCTGGCTGAGGAGATAGCCCCTCCCTCCCTGATTGTTTCACCACCCTCTTGTGAAGCCATGCTGAAGATGCACCACAGTTAGAATTCCAGTTTTCCATGTATATACATTCATGTCTGTGTACCATAACCTGTATACATATCTCATAATAACTATTAAGTTCAGTGCATGAAAAGCTGTCATAAATGATCTTACTCGATGTTCCTTACAGTAAAATAACAGTGTGCAATTAGTTTAACTGCTTATTTTGGGGGAGTTAAACCTTCGATTCTTTCCTTGAGGTGTCTGGACCCTGGCTGTCACACCGAATTTCCTAAGTTTCAGAGTAACAGCCGTGTTAGTCTGTATTCGCAAAAAGAAAAGGAGTACTTGTGGCACCTTAGAGACTAACCAATTTATTTGAGCATAAGCTTTCGTGAGCTACATCCAATGAAGTGAGCTGTAGCTCATGCTCAAATAAATTGGTTAGTCTCTAAGGTGCCACAAGTACTCCTTTTCTTTTTAATAAAAGGATAGCAAAACAAAACTGAAGAAAGCAGCAGTAATTTATACAACTCAACCGGTGCCAGCCAGTGCTTAACATTATTCCTGATTATACGTAGTCATCATTGACATAGTTTATACCTACATTGGTTTTGAATGATACAAGATACTGAGATCATTTCAGTTATCATTTAAAGCAGGTACTGTGTTGAAACATGGCAATTGTTTAACAGTGCACAGCAACACTGTAAAATAGACTAGAACAGGAAAGGAAAGGCCGAATTAAACTACAGCAGATTTTAACATAGGCATAGTGCAGTTACCCAAAATGGAATTTGGCAAGGCCAGCAGGTTAACACCTTTCCTCTTATGAAGAATACTAGTGGGCCTCTAATGACCACAGGGGGTTCGGGCCTCAGTTTTATCTCTTATCCAAAACATAGCCCTCTCCAGCAGCACAATGTGCCCAACATCATGCTAGAATTGGTTCAGTAGTAACTCGGAGGGAACAGTGCCATCTACTGACTGAATCATCAGAACCACTTCCTGCAGCAGCTTGGTATGTGTTGGTGGTCTGTCCTCCAAGTACTGCACTTAGCTGAGAGCTGGTGGTATTGTTACAGGTGACTTTTTTCTCCTTTATAAGTAAAATAGTTAAAATCAGCAGAAAACTGTTTCCTGGCATAAATTTTGCCTTATCCTGGAAGAATTTTCAGAATCGTTTTACAGACACACATTTACAATAATCTGGAAAACCAGGAAGTGTTTATCTGCTGGATAGAATACTTTCCCCATGAGTGTTGTAGACCTTTCTTTGAAACTCTTTTTATTGGCCAGGAGAATTGTATGTTCTCCTCCCCAGCATGAACTCTGGTCTGAAGTCCACTGAAATCAACGGAAAGACTCCAAATGACGTCAGTGCACTTTGGATCGGGCCCTTGGTGACTTTCAGCAAAATCTTTGAAATGTGTCATCCGGACTTTTAATTTCAAGGCACACATACTTTGTTCAGATATTTTCTGAAGAGTTGGACATAAAAAGCAAATATTGCCTACCACTGCTAGTGTCAATGGGTTGACTTTATTTAAATATTCAACGTGACATATTTCATATCTTAACAGTATCTTCCTGCCTAGGCATTATTAATTGAGGGCTTGATCTTACAAGACTTTCATTTGCCAAATTCCTGTTTTTAGGGGCAAATCCTCAGCTGAGTGCCTAGCCTGATTGGATGGGCTAGTCATGGAGAAGATGTGTGTGGGAGGAGAAATTTTCGTGCTTTCATTTATATTAATAATTTAAGCCCCACTTTAGGCACTTCAGCACATGGGGATCAGGATCACTCTGTTGCAGAACATACACAGATAAACAGCCTATTTTTGTAGTGTTCTGCAGAGCACTGCTGTTGCCACAGGGAGGAGAAAAGGGGGACCCCTATTTAAATATAATAAATAAAATGCAGTTCAGAAGCGTATTTGTAATTTAAACTGAAATAGAATGCCTTAATAGAAACTGGTTTCAGAGTAGCAGCCGTGTTAGTCTGTATTTGCAAAAAGAAAAGGAGGACTTGTGGCACCTTAGAGACTAACCAATTTATTTGAGCATGAGCTTTCGTGAGCTACAGCTTGCTTCATCGGATGCAATGAAGTGAGCCGTAGCTCACAAAAGCTCATGCACAAATAAATTGGTTAGTCTCTAAGGTGCCACAAGTCCTCCTTTTCTTTTTAATAGAAACTAACACAGGTTGGCCACTATGAGACATATCGATTCCTGTCATGAGAAAATTCACAGGAGAGAGATAAACAGAGAGAAATAGCTGTACTGTTCTCCTCCCTGAGATTTGCCCCTGAACATTGCCATTAAAGGGGTAAGGTTTGCCTTCCCTACAAACAGCACATGAGATCTCAGGGATGGTCTCTGTGGTTAATGACCTGGACTGAAATACAAGAGAGCTGGGTTCAAATCCTAGCTTTGCCATGGACTTCCCATGTGACTTTGGTGCTTCAGTTTCTCACTTGTAAAATGGCAATATCAACACTTACTTACCTCTTGGTGTTGTTATGAGGCTAAATACACATTCATTAATGTGAGTGAGACACTCCTTTGCTATGGTGATGGGGGCTACACAACTGCCTATACAAAGAGTGTCCTAAATCCTGGGTTATCAGCAGTAGGCCAGGCCCATCTGCACTTTGTCTCTCTGCTCCTGACGACTCCTTCCCCAGTACCCAAGCAATACAACTCAGTTGAAGCTGGAGAGCCATGGCTTCTTGTGCCATCAGCTACTCCCCTCATAGGCTGATCCCCATGTTGGAGAGGACCTGAGTCAGGCCTCCCAATCTACTCCTTGCCACTGTCCCATCTCCCCTGGCTAAGTGGAGGAGCAGTGCCTTCCTTTCACGTGGGAGGAGTGAGAGGCATATGTGGAAGATCCCTTTTGTATGTAGATAGGGGATCCAGTCAGGTCTGGTGTTGTTTACTAATAAAAGCTTTATGTGGCTCTGCAGTAACCAAGCAAGAATTAGGAAAAGGTATAGGGTCATTGAAGTCAATGGCAGAGCTCCTATAGAGTCAGGATTTCACCCATAGTGTCTTCCCTCATATACCATAGTAAATCAAAACTAACTCGATCAAAGCCAGTTGAGGGTTGTAAAATTGGTGCGAGAGCAGAATCAGGCTCAGATGTATGGCACTTATAGCACAGAAGCAAGAAAACTCTGGAGTTCATTAAACTGACAGAGTTTGGTGAAAGCTTTAAAAAGTAGCAGTCTAATTATGCTAAAGTGTATCTTGTGGTTATTAAACTGCCAGAAGCTGGGATTAAAACTCCAAAATAGGAAATGGGGGATAGCTATATTTCATTATTGTAGCCCCTGTGACTAATACTTTTATGATTTTCTTTTTCCCTACCAAATTCACAGCTCTCTTTCACTAGTAGGGAAAAAAGACAAATCTTGTTTCAGTGCATTTAGTTTTTTACCATGGCACAAACGTACAGTTATGCTTAGATATAGGTTATATGTTTATGTTCATTTCTAAACTGTGTAGATGCACATGGTCCTATGAAAGCCACTCTATTCAGTCCCTGGGAAACATCTGGCACTGGCCACTGTCTGAGACAGGATACTGGGGCTAATGGATCATTGGTCTGACCCAGTGTGGCCATTCTCATGTTCTTATGATAAATTCTTGATTCTAAAACAAAATGCAATATGTGTTTAAGGAATACATGTGATTTTAATGCTAAACTGTACACAAGGGCCTTATTCTCCAGTGTAGATAAGCAGCTTTCCCCTGTGGCCAGGGACAATATATGGAATTTACTTTCAGCTCTATTAGTATTTTCCAAGATCTTCTGCCTTAATAATAATAATAATAATTAATAATAAAACCCACCCCCAAAATAAGCAAGTCTAGATTTTAGGAAGTGGCAAATCTTTTCCCTTCTCCATGGCAATAGAGGGCCCCAGACAGCCTGGCACTAGTTTTGCTCTGGTGTGCGTGTGGGTCAGGTTTGGGGATTCTGTGCTGTGGATCTGTGCATCCTGCATGCCATGGTACTAAGCTCACTGTATATACCTGTATAGTGGAGTTTGAAGGTGAAGAAGCAGTGGTTTGGGATTGATGAATCTGCTACTACATAACCTTTAGGCTTTGTCTCTCACAAATGCATAAGAACAGAGGTGAAACCTCTGCTACCGCAACTCCATGGTCTCAGGAGGCAGGATTCCTTCTCCTCCCAGCCTGGCAGAGCCCATATGCCAGCCTACTTGCTATGTTTAGCACAGAAGACATGGGTTAGTTTTCAAGAGCACGTCAGACAATAACTGTTGTCTCTAGGCTCCATGGAGCAATCTGGTCGCATGGTGTTAACTGTTATGTATCCAGATTCAACACAGCAATTAAGGGTTGAATTAAGCACATACACAGCCAAGGATACTGCCTAGTACAATGAGAAATATTGGAAACATTTCCTATAATCTAACAGTGGTTCAAAATGACCTTGATCTGAGACTATGACACAATCTTATCCTCAGAAGTGGTTTAAAGAAACGTATTAACTTCCTATGGGTCAAACAATCAATAAAGGCGTAAGGTCTGCTATGAATGTTACTTTTTCCTCTTACTGACTAGTCCCTTTTCTCTTTTTCATGATTTCCCTCAGTGCCTGGAGCCCTGCAAAGAATCTTGGGACTTGAAGAAAAACCATTGCCAAAGTTTCTGTGAGGTAGGTCAGCCCTGAGGCATTCTTTCTCACTTTGTTCTGGCTGTCTCTTTCATTCCTACTACTATGGAGGTTTGCACTTTAAGGTGACAGCTAACACACACAATCTACATATGCACATTCTCCTGTATTTTGGGAGGATGAGTGTAACAATTTAGTATTAAATCTGAGTAAAAACACTATTTTCACAATTTGTTACTGAATTTTTTATACCAACCATTTTCCTCAAGTTGAAACTTGAGTCTCCCATCTAGAACAAGCTTAGTTAACTTTACAAATATGAGAAGTTCTGTTAAATCCCTCTAGCTAGTTGCTATTACTGCTACACTCCCTTCTATCCCTTCAGGCCACATGTGTGTTTGAAACACATAGGAAAAAGTGTGTTTGAAACACACATGAGCTAATATATGAGCTAGAAGTCTTTACAATTCTAGGGTTGATGAAGCAAGACTGAGGATTTATCTGCACATGAAAATTATTCTGGAATAAGGTAGAGTGAGAACGGAATACACATAAACTATTCCTGATTAACTCCATGTGTGGACACTTTTATTCTAGAATAAGAAAGCCTTTTTTCTGGTTTGTTAATCCCCTTCCAAAGTGGATTAAGTGAAACTGGAGAAAGTTGGTCTTATTCCAGAACCAGAATGTCTGAATCAGGAAGAGATCTTTGGGAATTGCTATTCTGGAATAACTCTGTATGTAGACAAACCCTCAGGTCAAGTCTACGATACAAAGTTTTGCTTGAATAGCCATGTTGGTTCAACGGAATGAAAAAATCCACACCTCCAAATAACATAGCTATGCTGTCAAGAGTCCTTTTACCAGTATAGTGCATATTGTTTGGGGAACTGGTTTAGCTATACTGGCTTGCACCTTAGGCAAATATAAGGTGTGTATCCACGAGGGGGCTCTGCCACTATAACTATACCCATATAGCTGAATCAGCAAAGTCTTTCTTTCTAGCATAGACTAGTTAAACCAGTGCAAACTGTTGTATAGATAATCGTACTTGGTTTGAGAGTAGTTCATATCAATTTATTTATTAGTTTCTTACAGATTTAAACTAAACTGAATTTAACCCAAAATAAGAATGTTTACACAGGGCTTTGCACTGATTTAACTAAATCCGTTTGAAAACATCCTTCCATTAAATTAATAAAAATATGTGCATAGATAAGACTTTTGGTTTTGTCTCATGGGGAAGTGTTTTTGGTTTAATCTAATGTGTTAATTTAACTGATAAAGTTATACCGCTTTAACCTCCCTCTCCTTGTCTTCCCGCTCTTATTCTGGAATAAGAATGCCTTTTTTGGGCTTAGTTTATGTCCCTTGGGAAGGGGTTTAAACTGAATTCAAAAAGGCATTTTTATACCAGAATAAGTTTGTCTGTATGGGCACAGGTTATCCCTGTGTAACTATGCATATATAATATTAGCATAACTGGTAAAACTTCCCTGTGTAAACAAGTCCTTAGATTTCCATAAACTAAGGCTTTGTCTACTCTACCCTACTACTTTTGTCGGTGAAACTTTTGTTGGTCAGGGGTGTCAAAAACCACACCTCTGAGTCCTGACCAACATAAGTTTCACCACCAAAAGTGCTGGTATGGACAGTGCTGTGTTGGTGAGAAATGCTTTCCTGATGATATAGCTACCATTACTCATTGGGGGTTTAATTATGCTGGCAGGAGAGCTCTCTCCCGGCTACATAGAGCGGCTACACGGGAGACCTTAGAGTGGGGCAGCTGCAACGGTACATCTGTGCCATTATAAGGTCTGTAATGTAGACATAGCTTTAAATGGTTTAAACTCATGCAGCTTTCTCATGTAGACAAAACCTGAAGTAGTATAAAGTGGGTATAACTTACATCTCATACATCCCTCTTCACTGTGGCTTTATATCTCCAAATCTGAATTCACACATTTTCATTTAAAAGAAAAACATTAGTAGAACACTGCTCTATTGTATTTAAAATGTGCTAGCATCTCTTTTTGATTAGTGATTTTATGATTGAAGCTAAATTTAGAACCTCAAAGGCCAGTAATGAAGAGCAGCACATTTAGCAGCTAGCAGAAAAATGAGCTGTGAAACAGAGTGCGGAAGAGAAGCCTTGAAGACATATTATGCCTCCCAAGGGCTATAAAGTTTTTTAATTAACTAGCTGCAAATTTGTGATGTTTTAGAATTAAAATTAGCCTCTCCCTCCTTCTCTCTCACACACACACTCATTGTCACCCGCAACCTCACTGCAGAAGATGCCATTTTGATTGAATTAACCCAGGCCATTCTCATTTGCAGTGGAAATCTGTCAATTTCTCTTTATTCAGGATAACATTTGGAAGCAAAAATTCAGTTTCAAAGTTTGCAAAGTCTCTACTGGGAAATAAGGGCCTGATTCAACATTTCTTACTTATGTGAGGAATCCACTGAGACAGTGGGACTAGCTGTGTGAGGAAGAGTTACTCACAAGAGTTGGGGTTTGTAGAATAGGGCTCCAAAATCATTCTCTGAGAAAATTCATAATACTTTTAGAAGCAACTTTAAATGAACTCCATAAGCCCATTATTGGAACAAAGATGGCACATGCCTTTTAAAATTTTGTAGCTTTCCATAGAACTGGAACCTAATTTTTCACATAAGTAGAATTAACTGATCATTGAAAAATATCTCTCCTTTAAAAAAAAAATGACATTAGCATAAAGATGTTGGTAAGTCCCCTCACGTCAATGTGATTCAACAACCAAATGAAAATATTACTACTAAATTTTGTCTGTGTAATTTGGGGTGGCACTATGCAGCGGGGGTGCTGGAATTATTTTTATAGTAGGGGTGCTGATGATGGGAACCATGTATTTGGTATTTGTTATTACTACTTCAAGGCGGAGAGGTGTGGTAGCATTCCCAGCATCCCTTGTTCCTGCACCACTGCTATACAGTATACTATGGGTAAAGTGCCATGAAATACAAAGGGAAAAATACAGAATGGTTCCAAAAAGGACTCGTTTGTGAATGGTTTCAATCTGTCATGAAGCAACTTCATAATCAGCTAATATGAAAAAAAACGGGAAAAGCTGGCATATAAAAACAATTTAATTCCATAAAAGACAGTGGTCTTGTTTGAGGGATTTCACCATTCTGTACTCTGCAAGCTTTGTTTAAAAGCTACATGGATATGTAAACCCTCAGGGATAGTCTTGCAATAGCTGAGCATTTGACTTTTCTTTCCAAAGAAATCTCTGGAAATCTTTCAGCATTATTTTTTTTTCCACTGAAGACGTGTACAATTGTTTCATGTTCCCTTTAGCCTCTTTTCCCCAAGAAGAACTATGAATGCCTAACTAGCTGTGAATTCCTCAAATACATCCTGTCAGTGAAGCAAGGAGACTGCCCAGCACCTGAGAAGGCCAGCGGTTTTGCGGCTGCCTGTGTTGAAAGCTGTGAGGCTGACAGTGAATGTTCTGGGGTGAAGAAGTGCTGCTCCAATGGATGTGGACATACATGTCAAGTACCAAAAAATCTGTACAAAGGTAGAGATCATTAGGAGGCACTGTTAGTGTGCTAAGTGTTTTAGCCTGTAATAAAGCTGCCTGAAAAACAAGACCTTTAAGTTTATAGGGAAGTAAGTGTGTGTGTGAGAGGCGATGGTGAGGATATAATTGTAGCTGTAAATTGTTCTATCACTGGAGGTTTTTAAGAACAGGTTAGACAAACACCTGTCAGGAATGGTCTAGTTCTCAACCAGGTGTACAAGTCGTCTAGATATTTGCGTTGTTTTACAACAGGCTACATAAAAAGCACTGGCGAAGTCAGGACAAACTAAAATTTCATACAGACAATGACTTGTTTATAATTGCTCTATATGCTAGACACTGAAATGTAAGTACAGTATTTATATTCCAGTTGATTTATTTTATAATTCTATGGTAACAATGAGAAAGAGAGCCATTTTTCAGTAATAGTGTGCTGTGACATTTTTTTTTGTATTTTTATGTCTGATTTTGTAAGCAAGTAGTTTTTAAGTGAGGTGAAACTTGGGGTACGCAAGACAAATCAGACTCCTGAAAGGGGTTCAGTAGCCTGGAAAGATTGAGAGTCACTGGTCTAGTTATTAGGTAGTCCTGCCTTGAGCGGAGGGGACTGGACTAGATGACCTACTGAGGTCCCTTCCGCTCCTACGCTTCAATAATTCCCTCGTGGAATCCCTAACAAGGTGTCAGTGAATCACAGAGAGGAGGCCACAGTGAATCTGAATCATAAGCAGAACAAATTGGCCCGTCTGTGTAGAGTGTCACTTAATTTTACACAGATGAGAAGAACAATTTCAACAATGAAAGTATTTAAAGATAAACAGTTTAAATCACTTAAATCAGAGATAATCTTTGTTAATAAGAATCAAGTGGGTAGCACTACCAAGTACATAGTGAGAGATAATCCAATTGGAGAGCAAATGAGTGCTATATTCTGAATCAATGGCATTGATATCTTGCAGATAAAGCAGTTAAAAAATACTAAAAAATACATATAGGCAGTATTTCAATGCTTGAAGAGGCTGAGGAAAGAAGTTCTATTAAAATGTTTTTACTTGCTTTGATTGGAGTATTGAAATTCGGAGAAGAAAGTTTTCCTCATCATGCAACAATAAGGTATTATAACTTATGGAATGATTGGCTCTAAGAGTGATTCCAGAGTTTGATTTGTTAACAATAACTTTTGTTCACTTAAATATTCTTAAAGTGTGAATCTAACACTGAAAAGTGACTGTATAAAAGGCACTTTCTCACTCCACAGACTTGGTTTGTGTGTATATTAAAAGTAAATTCTCCTTACTTTAGTGAGAAAATAAGATTCTAGCAGTGTATACTTCTACCTCCTCCTGTCAAGGACTTTATCAACAGAACTGGACCAAATCAAGCCCACACTACCCAAGTCTCTCTAGCTTGACTTTCTAAACCCAGACAGCGTTAGCAGTTAGAAAATCTTTTGATTTACTTAACATAAATAAAACAAATTTGATCCGAAAGTTACCGAAGCACAGTAAACCTGGAACCCACAAAGGCACTGTATGTAAAGTGTTTTGGGATGACCTCCAATAAGAGCTTAATCCAAAGCTCATTGAAGTCAATGGAAAGACTTCCACTGGTTTCAATGGTCTGTGAATCAGGTCTTATATAATTATAAGACTTTAATACATTATTATAACATCACATATTAATGTGCAAAAGATTATTAAAAATGAATGATTTCATTAACTCATTCGTATTCTTTTTGATGCAAATGACCCACAATTGGTGCTAAAGTAATACAGTATCTGTATTGCATGGGAGCAGAAGTTTACAGGATCAAACCTCAAATGTGATGTTATATAGTAAGTTTCATTGAGGACATTCAAATGTTTTTCATAATTGGTGCGTGTGTGGAGCGGGGGGGGGGGTGAAATTAAAGGGCTGTATGGCTGTATGTAGGGAAGCATACATAGGATATGATATGGTGAATGAATGCAAAAGGAGAAGTCTGGTCTAATTATATACTTGTAGCACTAACATTCTGCTCCAACATCTTATCAGTTATCTTCAGTAGGTATTTGCTTGGAAGCACACAGATGTGTTACACAGGAAGGGCAGAACCAATGCTCTTCTGCTTTCTCAGCTGACGAATTCAGATCATTAGCCCTTGAAATTGTCTTCCTACAACAAAGAACAAGATGGAGCTGGGCAGTCTTGCTTTTCATTTTCTCCAAGGGCAAATGACCTCCCTGCCACTAGGAAGAGCAAAATTGGCAAGCATGACTAAGATCTAGTGAACAAATCCAATACTCATGCTAATCTTTTTGACAGCACTCATAGCCAGAAAATGAACTCAGATTGAAACTAAAATAGTCTATGGGCTTGTCTGCATTATAGGTTATGTCAGTATAACTTATGTTGCTCAGGGGTGTGAATAAACCACCCTCCCTGAGCAACGTAAGTTACATCGACCTAAGCACCAGAGTGGATGGTGCTGTGTTGGCAGGAGAGCTTCTGCTGACATAGCTACCACCTCTCATGGAGGTGGATTTATTATGCCAATGGGAGAGGACACTCTATGCCAACGGGAGAGCTTTCTCCAGTCGTGCCACCACAGCATAGCTGCATCCGTGCAACTGTGCTGCTGTAGCACTTCTAGTGTAGACTAGCTCTCTGCAAGTTTCTATAATTTCACCGTTGATCAAGCTTTGGAGATTGGTAATACACAGAAATACATAGAAAAATCTAATGACAACTTTTAATTAATGTAATATGCTGACAGTTCAGGGCAACTGCAGCTGTATTTCCCCTCCATGGTCCAGCAAGGGCATCCACTTTTAGGCTTCTAGATCCCAGCTGTTACCTGTCTTAGGCAGAGACTCACGTCTCTCTCCCTCCTGACCAGGGTATTTCCAAGCCGTATATTTTACTGACCACACTGTGTTATTCCAAGCAAGCAAGACTGCCTGCATGGGCCAGCATCTGTACTTTACTTAGTCTTCTAAGGCTTCTGAGCAGCATAATGGCCAGCGGTTGTAAGTTACCACACTGCCCTCTCTAAGCAAGAACATTTGTTCTTAAGATGAAAGCATTAGAGAGAACATTAAAAACAATAGAAGAACCTACACTCATGCTAAAAAACTTAAAAGGGATCACCCCAACTTTGGCTCTGGTAGGTGCCAGTCCTTCCAACACTTCCCTGAAGATTGACCCTCCCCAACTTTGGACAGAAGGTCTTGTCCATTTGCTGGATTAGAAAGAAGGCACTGAGTTAGTTTAAACTCAGACTGTTTATCCAAAGGTCCATTTTTTTGTCTGTTGGTCTCTGGAGAATCCAGTCTGAACTGGTATATGGAAGCATCTCCAGGTGTTGGAGGTGAGTTAATTTGCCTAATCACCCCCCCCATTATTCTTAGTTCCTGCAGGGCTGTGGTCATTCTCCCACATGAAATTACATACAATCCCTGGCCCACAATGATACATAAACTTAATATCCATATATTTTGAACCCCTCCTCCCCAGCCCCCAGGTATTGGGTTACTCTTACATTTGAGTTAAAAGTATGCTTTCTTATGTCTGATGTTTATATATTTACTTTTTATGGCACGGATACATACGTATTAGTTGAAAAACACCTTTGGTAACACATTTTCTGGACTCTGGTATTCCACATATAAAACAAGACATGGGCTGAATTCCTCACTGGAACACTGTATTTCAGAAGACTAATTTGTTCAAGAATGGTTAAAGGGACTGAGCATTTACATAATAAAAAGCACATTGAGTAGTGATTGCATTCACACATCTGGATATGAAACTGATGATGCTGATTCCACAAAAGGATTTTAAAATGCACTTGTGCTATGCGTTAGTTGTTTGTGCTGCTAAGATCCATCTGCACACAATTACATACACCAGAGAGGTTGAGTTACTTCCAATCAAGTGAATCCAACTGATCCTAATGCAAAGCAGGTGGAAGATTTTTTAACATGCAAATAGTAGGATTATTGTACATCATAATTAAAGAGGGATTTGAAAATGTAGACATATGAACTGACATAGTTCATGATGCTCATTACATTAGATTATGACTTCTGGCTGTTGAATGATATCCAGGATTTAAACCTATGTGGTAACAGGATTTGAATGCTGAATTTTCCTCATGATGCTTTTAGGTTTCTTCAACACTACAATATTTGTCTTTATTTACTGTAGCAGATTATGTAATTGGGAAAGGTCTGTTTATAAAGCTCTGCAAAAGGCAGTTTGTTGATCTAAGGAAGTGAAGGAGTTGGAACAATTAAACCTCAGATATTCCTCATTTAAATCTTTGGTAAATAGAGACAAGTGGATCAAAATTCTGATAATTTATGTTTACACACTGGCAGTTTTGGATTTGCTAAGAAAACACAGATGCTCCCATTATACAGTAATATCAGTTATGGATATGAAGAGAAAAAAACATCCGAGACCTGATTTATATATGCTCTTTGAACCAAATTCTTCCCCCATTGATGGCAGTGGCAAAACTCTGACTACAATGGGACTAATGTTTGGCTGTTTTTACACCCCTCATTTGATACATTTCTAATGTAAAAGTATTGAACTCTTAATATTAAAACTATTTGTAATTTCTTGGAGTCATCTGTGTATGGATAGTTAGGGTAGAAGCATATTTAAATTACAATGTATGGCACCAATCCACACACTGAACCCTGGCACCTGTGCAGAGCCTTATTAAAGTCACAACATAATTAAAATACATAGGACAAAATTGATAGGAGGGTTTAAAAGTCAACGCAGCAGTTTTATTTGTCATGATCTGAGGTAAGTGTGCTAGATACTGAAATAGATGAGTTCCAAAAGAGTATCCATAGAAATGCAACTAACAACTTGATTTGCTGATTGAATCAAAAGAGACCAGCTCTAGAAAGTAATTCCTTCCCCCAGTCTGTTATAAATGTTGCAAAGAGGTGTTGTAGTCATGATAACAAAACTGCAGAGAGAACATAATACTCCATAATAATGAGTGATTGCTGTAAACTTTTAAAAGGCAATTTCAGTAGATTGTAGTGTAGTGGTTGATAAAGGAAAAAATGAAATAGGGTGAGATTTTTCAAATGCACTCGGCATTAACTTTACTAACTTCAATATCAGTTTTACCATTGAGTTTAGTGGGAACGGAGTTAAGCTAACTCTGAACACTTTGGAAAATTCCACTCTTCATGCATGTTAAATCCCTTAACTTTTTTTCAGTCTGTCCAGCCATTTCCCTCTTAATTGTCCCACAACACCCCCTACATTTGCTTCCACATACACACCCTATTTTGTAAACGTCTTAACATTCTGTCTGTACGCTCCTATTTCAGGTGTTCCATTGAAACCCAGGAAAGAATTAAAATTCACAGAACTTCAGTCTGGACAACTGGAGGTTAAGTGGTCTTCAAAATTCAATATTTCAATTGAGCCTGTGATCTATGTGGTGCAGAGGAGATGGAATTATGGAATCCATCCCAGTGAGGATGATGCCACCAGCTGGCAAATGGTGGCACAGGTCAGTCATTTGTATAATAATCCCTAGCTCTTGTATAGCAATTTTATGAGTAGACCTCAAAGTGCTTTTACAAAAGAGATCAATACCATTAGTCCCATTTTACTGGTGGGGAGATGGCGGCACAGAGAGTTTAAGTGACTTGCCCACGGTCACCTAGCATACTAGAGGCAAACTGGGAATAGAAGCCAGGTTTCCTGAGTCCCATTGTAATTCTCTATGCACCGTAAGTCATGGTTTTCTGTCAATTTTTTTCATGGGAGAGTAACTTCATTTTCCTCAGCCCTATTACTTGTAGTATTAATATAATAATACCAAATGCTACAGTTTTAGCACTTTATACTAGTGAAAGGTGACAAGATGGTGAAAAAGCTGTTAGTATGAGTATACCAGCAAAGATGTAAAAATTTCTCCTAAAAAACACTTTTCAATCTATATTTTCAAAAATGATGAGTAATTTTGGGTTGCTCAATATTTAAGTGTTCATCTTGAGATGCCCAACAGGCTCCTAATTTTCAGGGGGTCAATGGTCAGCATTGTCTAGAAATCCAATTCTTTTAAGATGTGTCAAGTTTGGCATTTAAAAACAAAGGTATCCAATCTCATGAGTCACTTTTGAAAATTCAGGCTTAGGTACCAAATTTTGCCACTGAATGCATATGACAGACCCAGCCTATTCTGAAATCAGCAGGGCCCATACATAACATACAGTGATAGAGTTTGGGTCTAATCAAAACAGTAGAAAATTAGTTGGTATAAAAGCCAATTGTCTTTAAAAATAAAATAAAAAACAAAGTGGAAGAAAGAATAAAATACATTTGTTGGTCTGCTTATTTTAAATTGTAGTTTCTCTGGCATTTACCCTACCAGTTCAGCAAACTCTATTCTGTCATGCTCTTATTTCTTATAGCAATCCATACTGTATATGTAAAATTCATATACAAGTGCTTTTTAATGAGAAGCAGCCAACAGAGAAGAAATTTTCACTTAGTTCCTTCCCAGTTTCAGTCAGTTTCTTAACATGGTGACAGCCCTCCTGTATGGCAGAACTCCAGCAGTTTATCTTAACCGCTGCAGCCACATCCTTGCTGACAAGAAAAGCCAAACGTGGATGTTAAAAAGAGCTGTGAAATGTCCTTGCAGCAGGTAGCAAGGAGGGGAGAAAAAATAAAGTCCACAAAGTAGAGCCAGGAGTTTAAGTTCTGTAATGACCTGAGTTCATTCTCCATTGAGGTTACATACAAATAAGCGACATTAAAAGAACATTGGGCCTGTAAAGTCAAGCACCAAAAAATTAGTAAGTGCCAGAATGAACACTGCCTGTGCACATGCCACGATCACAGAGCCTTGCCCCGTATCCCAGGAGACGTCTAGGGCAGAGAACAGAACCCAGATTGTCTCAATCCCAGTATAGTACCTTAACAAAGCAACTTCCTTCCTCTTCTTACAGCTCTCAGCTTCATTTACTGTTATCTTGTAAAATGAATGACAGAGGGGTCCGGTAGAACAAACAGTGTGTGAACTTGTCACTAAAGACTGTATCATATTGCGTATGAACGAGGGGATGGAATTAAGGTTGACTGGGCAACATTAATTCTGGCATTTCCTAATTTTTGAGTGCTTGACTTTATACCATTAATGCTCTTTTAATGTAGTTTGTGATATGTAATGTCCTAGGTATGTGTGTGTGTATGTGGTTTCTCTTAACAGTCTCAAAAGACAGAAATTCCATGATGTGGAAACGTATAGATCCTAGCGCTTCCACATACACACAAAGTAGAATTTTACTACTTGAACTAGAAGAGTAACTGATAGCGAATCACAGCCTATCATCACTATGTGGACCACACTGTACGTAGCTTGTGCAACTGTTTGCTAGGTCACAGTGGAATATTGAGAGTCAGAATGCCTGGCTCTGGAGGTGAACATGGGCTAGTAGTTATAGAGAGCATAGCCAAGTACGCAAATTTGACCCGTTTGTTCTGAAAGGCAATGTGGCTGAGTAGATGAGAGTTTGGTTTGTCATATTAGAGATAGGGTTGGATTCCTAATCCTACCTGAAGTGATTATATGCAGCCCTAGTCTCACTCTAGCTATAAAATGAAGGAATTATATTTGTCTGCCTCCTAAATTTGGGGTGTGAGGCCTTGATCAATAATCTGGGTGACGAAGTGAACAGAGTTAAAAGAAAAGGAGTACTTGTGGCACTTTAGAGACTAACCAATTTATTTGAGCATGAGCTTTCGTGAGCTACAGTTCACTTCATCGGATGTAGCTCACGAAAGCTCGTGCTCAAATAAATTGGTTAGTCTCTAAGGTGCCACAAGTCCTCCTTTTCTTTTTGCAAATACAGACTAACACGGCTGCTACTCTGAAACCTGAACAGTTATTTACACGAGTCAGTGGAAAAGCTCAGAATTCATGGTTTTTCCTGGCTCCCAGCCCAGCACGTCTTCCTCTAGTCGAAAGTTGTGGGTGCTGCTGCTTGTTGAGGTATCCTTTTTGGAGCTCAGGCTTGATGGGGTGAGGAAGATATGCTCAATGCACATGGAAGGTCACTGAGGCCATAGCCAAGGATCCGGACCTGTGTGTGCTTGTGGCAGTAAAATGTATTGGATAACTGCTTCCACATTATTACAAACAGTTTTACAGTATTTCTTCTGGCTAATTAAAAATCTCTTTTCATGTTTTTTACTAGCGGAGCAAGGGTAATGGAGGGTCTATCAGTTTTGAGCTATGTTTCTCTAGGTTTTGGGTTCCCCAACATTTGCTCTAGCCTGTTGTAGAAAGACTCAGCATGACAGTCAATTTGTATGTATTGTATCTTGTTCCCTTGTGTGTATTCTTAGTTTAATTGTGCAAAAGATAATTTTGTAAATGTAGGTTGTCTGCTTTTGCATATGGTTTTGTGTGATACTAATTTTTTTAAAACTGCTCTTCAAAAAAAAAAGACATTTTGCAAACCATTAGCATACAATGTGCGTAACAAACAAACAAAAAACCAAAGCTGAATTACATTATTTAACATATGCAAATTGGTCATTGCACTAATGTAGGAGCTTTATTTTCTTTAATATTTTTAATATCTTTTCCCTAGTACCATTCTAAAACTGCCACAGTATAATAGGACATATTTTTTGGAAAAATATATTTCAGATGTGTAGAAGATTGACACAATGCACCAAAGTGATGCTCAGGGATCAATTACCATATAAAATATATTATACATAAATGTGTTAAGGTACCTTATACTACTCATTTTTACAACTTAACCACCTGCACTTAGGTATTGCAGAATAATACCATCTGAGTAGCAAACATGCTTTATAGGATAGACTCAAGGAGATCAGTCTAGTTAGTTTCACAAAGAGAATGTTAAGGGGTGACAGGTCCAATATAATATAATAGCGTTAGGATCATTGTTGTTTGTTGGTCTCTCATATACACTGGCAGTGTTGCAGGTGTGTAATGAAGTTCAGCCAAACAGTATTTAATATTGTATGGCACACTATTTTATTTACCTAATATATAGGACATCTGGTAAAATGATGCTGAATATTATGATCTGGGCTCCAAACACAGTTAACATGATTTTTTTTTTTTAAATGCAACTTACTGTAAAATATCCCATAAGCATTTAACATTTTGTTAAAGTTTGTTGAAATGGTGAATGGTTGCTGAGTGGTTCAGTGGTTTAGTGCTCCAACATCACACCTCTCAAGCTCCAGTTACATGCACTGTATATGCACCTAATAGGAGTTTTGCCACTGAAACCAATGGGAAGAGGAGTAGGTCTGCGATCAAGTCACAAATTAGAATGAGGTTGGCAGTCTCAGCCTAGACACAGTTTCTCTCTTTCTCATAATTAATACTAATTGTGCCATCACTGTGTAGTCTTTGTTTCCAACATTCCTAGGTTGGAATAGCAGGACTGTTACTGATAAGAGCCAGGAAGTCTTGGCTGAGAAACTGAGAAATTTTGTGTTATGTCTGCCTGTACTATGACTGTCTTATTATGACCACTCAATTCACCAGAACGTTTAAAAAATAAACGGTATTTATTACGGTATTAATACTCAACAGTATTGCCACTAATGTATTACCTCTAGAGACACTGGTCCAATCTCTGATCCCAGTTACACCAGTGTAAATCTTGAATAACCCACTGATTTCCATTGATTGTAATCCTCATCTCTTTCCTACTGTTGCTGCCATTCCCTGTGCCACTATTTAGATTCTAAGCTTTTTGGGTCAGTAACTGTCTTTCTGTCTCCTGTGAAATAATGGCACACCTTTGAGCTCTATAAAATTAAGATAACATTAAAGGCTGGTTCAACTATGTTCAAGCCCTCAAGGTGCTCATTTGATTGAATAATTCAGTCCCTCTCTACATAATAAAGAAGCAGATCATGGAGGGACGAAGATGCAGAGGAAGACTATGAAGGGAAAGGTCTGTAGCCCCCTCGTAGGCTGCAGTAGTTAATAAGGGAGTCCTAGATTTGTGCAGATGGAGGAAAAAGCTGGCAGCAGCAGCAGCTGGCTGGGCCTGGAGTGTACCACAGCCACAATAGCTTAAAACAGAGACTGGAGAGGCAAACAATAAGGCAAGAGAGGAGAGAAGACAGCCCGCTCCGCATCCCCAACATCAAATATCTCAATTTCTCTGACCGTAGCCTCTTACCAGGTCTGGTTACAGGTAGACACCTTAAGTGCAGGCACCACCTGAAAACTTAAGTGATCATTACTGATCATTTAGATCAGTGATCTAAAAATAATTTTGCTGGATAGATAGAGCATCTCTCAAAAGTTCAGGCTGGCTCACTAGGCCTGGGACATTCACAGGTATCAGGAGTATCTATATGAGGCAGTGTGCAGCACAACTCGTTCATTTATTCCTTATATAGTATTGACATGAGGAATAAATATGTAATAATGGGCCCTTCATTTGAACAGAAAAAGGTATAATACCATCTAATGGCTGCAATTTGAAGCTAGACAAATTCAGACTGGAAATAAAGCATTCATTTTAAACAGTGAGTGTAGTTAACCACTAGGACAATTTACCAAGAGTCGTGGTGGATTCTCTATCACTGACAATTTTTAAATCAAGACTGAAAGTTTTTCTAAAAGATCTGCTCTAGGACACAGGTTTTCAAACTGTGGGGCATGCGGCAATCCCAGGCAGGACTGGGACAAGCCCTGCACGGTGGGACGGGAGCACCATCTGCACCCCCTGACTTACTCAGCGGGCCACCCAGCCTGTGGGTGTCAACATCTGCTGTGGCCGCACCTATTTCTGCTCTGGCAGTGTCCACACGCAGCTCTGGCTCCGTCCCCAGAGACCGTCACACGCACCTTCTTACACTCTGAAAACCCGAGTTGGGAAGGGAAGGTATTGTGTCTATTTTTGTCTGGGTTGGGGGGGGAGCGGGGGCGGAGAGGGATAAAACTAAAAATTTTAACTCAAAGCGGGTAGGGGGAGCTCGCCTCAAAAAGTTTGAAAACCGCTACTCTAGTAGTTATTTTGGAGGAAGTTATTTGGCCTGTGTTACACAGGAGCCCAGACCAGATGATCACAATGTTCCCCTCTGGCCTCGGAATCTATGAAGCTTGAGGAGACATGGAGCAAACACACACAGACTTTACCTCCTCTGGGGCACTTGATACCCCAGGTTTCACAGCAACTCAGCAATGGATCTGATACTGGGAAGATAGATTAATGGGAAATAGATCTTGTCAAACTAATTTTATACCCCTTTTTTAAAATTAGATTACGAGTTTGGTTGACAAAGGCAACAGTGTTGATGTAAGATTTCTACAAGGTATTTTATTTGACACCGCACATTTTGATTAAGAAATTAGAATGATACAAATTCAAAACAGCATGCATTAAGTGGATTAAAACTGGCCAAATGATAGGTCTCAAAATGTGAATGTAAACAAGGAATCATCATTGAATGGGTGTGTTTCTAGGTGAATCTCATAGGGATCACTTCTTGGCCCTACACTCTTTAACATTTTTATCAATGACCTGGAAAAAAAGCCCATAACAGAGTTTGCAGATAACACAAAGACTGGGGGAGCCGAGTGGTAAATAATGAAGAGGAGAGGTCACTGACACAGAGCAATACATACTGTTTGGTAAGTTGGGTACAAGCAAACAATATGTGTTTCAGTACGGTCCAATGGAAACTTATAGATCTAGGCATAGAGAATGCAGGCCATACTTACATGGTGGGGTACTCAATCCAGGGAAAGGGTGACTCTGAAAGAGACTTGGGAGTCATGGTTTGTGATCAGCTGAACATGAGCTTCCCATGCTATACTGTGGCCAAAAGGACTAATGCAATCCTTGGATGAATAAATAGGGGAATCTTTAGTAGGAATAGAGAGGTTATTTTACCCATGTATTTGGCACTGGTGTGACCGCTGCTGGAATACTGTGTCCACTTCTGGTCTCTTCAC
Source organism: Lepidochelys olivacea (assembly GCF_965140295.1). Lineage (NCBI taxonomy): Eukaryota > Metazoa > Chordata > Testudines > Cheloniidae > Lepidochelys > Lepidochelys olivacea. Next base: position 133,205,265 of record NC_140411.1, on the reverse strand, counting down.
TCTAACAGACAAAGATATAACAAGATCCAATGACTGGAAGTTGAAGCTAGACTTGAAATAAGGTGCAAGCTTTTTAAGAGTAAAGGTATATTTTAAGGGTAATTAATCATTTGAACAACTTATCAAGGGTTGTGGTGAGTACTCCATCACTGGAAATTTTTAAATCAAGATTGGATGTTTTTCTAAAGGATATGGTCTATTTAAACAAGAATTAATCCAAGGAATTTCTATGGTTTGTGTTATGCAGGAGGTCAGACTAGATAATTGCAGTGGTCCCTTCTGACATTATAATCTGTGATTCTGTGAAGATCCTCTTTAAAAATGGGTCCAGGATGCAGCCATATCCAGGATGGTTACAGTGGAGCCTCACTTTCAGGAACCAGGTGGATGGCCACATTTCCACACAGAGAGAAGGCTCTGCCTCCTATGCATTCCTAAGGATCTGTAGTGTTTTTGGATAGGCCTTAAAGTGTATTCTGCTGGAAACAAATCCTTGCTCTGTCTCTGCAAGGAGATCCTTATAGAGATTTCCTCCCCCTGAATTGATTTCCACAGTAATTATAATTGGAAAACATTTCCATCCAGTTCTCCTGAATGTATACAGGTGAAGGGGAGACCAGAATCTTGCCCACTTAAGTCACAAGTGAAAGTAAGCTTTGTCACTTAAGCTGATTTTTTGAGGGATATTTTAAAAAAATAATAATAAAAATCCACACTGTTTTGTACAGTTTAGCATGGTCAGAAGCCTTTGCTAAGAATCGTAGATGTGTTGCAGTTCACAACTAAGGTGGGCTGCCAGAGTAATGTGCAGTAGTTGGAATCTGCCGGCACTTATGATTTCACAATTTTATGTGTACTTAAAACAATTTCTCCAGTGTCCCCAACCTCAAAAACCCTACTGAATAAGCTAGTGTATGTCAGAAGATGTGAGACAGTAAGATTAACATTTCAGAATAAAAGGAGTCAGTGTGTTATGACATTTTTCCCACCAGACTACAGAGGAAAGAGTACAACTGTCTGACATAAGACCCAGCAGGTGGTACCAGTTCCGAGTGGCTGCCGTTAATGTGCATGGGACAAGAGGCTTCACAGCACCCAGTAAGCACTTCCGCTCCTCTAAAGGTTAGTATTCATTTCCTCCATCTCACCCTCATCTTGGCTACACATGGAATGCAACCCAATCTTCTTAATGTTTTTGTTCTGGATTTTCAATGGGTGGGTTGTCTGCATTTAGTCATTAGCTTAAGGAATGGCCCAGGTTTGACTGAAGTTATTACATAGATTAAAGGTTAATGATGCCATTATTCTTTTATCTGCAAGGGGGTCTCAGAATTAATGAACATCCTTTTGGGTTCTTTCAACACTGCTAGTAAGAGAACTGAAGTTCTCCTGACCACATGATACTGAAAGTCAAATATGAAAGAACTGAGATCTCAACATATGCTGTTGCAAGTAGTCTCAATATTTGTTATTTTCATAGGGAATATATTCCTGCCATTTGCTGGACAGACGGTATCACATAATTTTGTTGGTTGTGTTCAAGCAATTATAGCACCAGTAATTTGACTTAGTTCTGCTTCTCTGTGCATGCCCTTCCACCTCCTAGCAGGGATCACAAGGTCTCTGGCACCATCAAAAACATAAATCAAGCAAACTTTTTACTCTGAAGAGGAAGAAGTGCTAGAAATTTCATGAACTCAACTAGAGACTTTGTGGTTTCTATTTGCTTTTATATAGAAGGCACTCACGTGGTGATGCATGGCAGTATAAATCCCTAAGATAGACAGACTTTTTGTTCATTTTGGAAATAGGTGACACAAATCTTTAGTGATGTTTGATGCAGCACACTTCAAGAACCATATACTTTTCTATTTCTGTATGTCCTCTGAGCGTCAACATTCTGAAGGCATCAGAACTCCAATGAAGAAGGTGGGGCAAATATTCAGCATGTTACATGGAGACATAATCAAGCAATTATGGTCACAGTAATTGGCTATTACTCAATGTCTCAATGTCTGAGACATTTTTTAGACATTTTTTATTACTTGCCACTTTGACACTCATTGTATACCACACAGGTAAACTGCTCAGTCCAGATCCTTCCTAGCCACAGCTCAGCAGCTTTCAGCAGACAACAGAAATGGCATCCCTTTCCCCCGTGAGCTAAAAGAGTAAATGTAGAGCTAACATGTTAAATGCATGAAGAGTTCCTGAACAGGTTTAGTTTCAGGATTCACCTCTCTTCTGCATATGGTGGGCTAAACCTGATTAGAGAAATGAAGGGAAGAGGTGTGAGAACATTGAGGAATGGGGACAGGGAAAAGGAAGATGTCTCATCTGTGATGGTAACTTTGGTAGGAATAATGGAAATACAGACATGCTCTGAGGAATAGGAGAAAAAGCCTCCAGGAGGAGGAGAAATGGAATTTAAAAATTGGAATGAAAGATAGATGGAAGAATGAGGGTCAATTGAGAAAACGAGAGAGAGGATGTCATGCTTCCATTTACCCCCATTGACTAGTGTGGCTCTTGGCGATGTCCCCCAAGCTGGAATTTGGCCCCTGGTCCAAAGTCAATAAGTATCAGCTTATCCCAACACAACCTACTACAAACTCTCAATTGTTATACTATTTTCTGAAGATGAATTAAGTTTAATTATGCATGCATCCAATGAAGTGAGCTGTAGCTCACGAAAACTTATGCTCAAATAAATTTGTTTGTCTCTAAGGTGCCACAAGTCCTCCTTAACTTTAATTGTAATTTTACAAAACACATTAGGAAGTTTAATAAAATGCTATGAAAAGGGGCATGTTAATTAATGTTCTTTTCTGACTCCCTTTAGAGTAAATGGGGCTTTTGCATGTGTAACTTATGCAGTGTTTTACCAATGGACTCTGGAGTGTTCTATATAACGTAAAGGTAGTTGTATAAAAGAAATAGCTGATATGGGCCATTGCTAATGGAGCTTTTAATTTTTGGACTCTGGTCTGGAATAAGTATAGCTTAATAAAGCCCAGCAGCGACCAACATGGTCACAGTTAACAAGGGCATGTACTATTGCTGGCAATTTTGGTAAATAAATCAGAGTGAAAGGGTATGAGGACTGAATGAATACGTTATTACTGCCTGTCAGGGTTGAGGCATATTGATAGTTTTCAAAGCCACTGCCCATCCTCACCATTCTGTGAATAAATAAGAGTTCATTTTCTAGTTCTGACACCTTTTGAGTTCACCCATAAGAAAGTTTAAATTAAAAAAATAACGAGAAGACGACTTTTTCTATTTTTCTTTTAGCATAAACTGCTATGTGTACTATAAGAGGAGATATGCTGTTGTGTTGGATACCTTGGATTTATAGATGTGCACAGAGTCTATTGTAATGAGGGCTATGTATACCTAGACAGATGGATAAACAGACAATAGTCAAAAGTTCTCAATTAATTTAACTACTGGAGAAGTGATGTTGTTCATTATAACTATCCGAAGGTCTTGATGCTTTGGAGGTGTCCCTTGTGTGATTGAACATCCACTAACATGAGACTAAGGCCAAGGTATACACTAGAAACTTTTGCCAGTATTACAGTGTTGTTTGGGGTGTGTATGTGTGTGTGTGCGTGCGTGTGTGTGTGTTTGCTTTTGGTTTTTTTGCAACATTTCTATACCAGCAAATTTTCTTCATGCAGATGTAGTTATACGGGCATGAAAGTGCTGGTCTAGCTTAATTTACTTGCTGAACTGGTATAAATTATACTGGCATGGGCACTTTTTTGCTGGTATAACTGCATCCACATTAGGATTTTTCTGTGTGGCTATAGTTGTACCAACAAATCTTTTTCAGTGTAGACTACGTCTAAAAGTCATGCCATCTCATCAAGGTGCAGATGTCTGTCAGGAGCAAACTACTAGTGGCCAGAACAGCAGTAACTTGTTCTGTGTTCTGAAGTAAATGTTTTTTTTCCCCCCTGGGGTAGCAAATGTAACATGTTGACTTTTCTCTGGCTACATTCATGCTGCTGTACACCACACCTCAATTATTTGTTTGGATTTTGTTAGTCTGAGACAAATATTCTGTCTGGATGCAATTTAAAACTGTAATTGTGTAGAGATGTAACATATTAACCATGAAGTTTTGGCTTTTGCATGGCATTTTCAGGCAGGATTTGTAGTAAGTTCTAACATGTTTCTTCACTCCATAGTGTGCTACCCCCAGGAACATATGGCTCTAAATACCCACATGGAAAATGACCACATTTTAGATATTTGGAGCCTCCTATTTTCTGCAGCCTACCCTTCTGCCCCTCCCCGGCGCTTGCATGTATAACCTACTATTCCTGGTTGGTCTGTTGGCAGAAAAAGCCCTAAGAATTCTATGACAAGGACAGCGAAAGCCTGGAGTACTTTTTACATTCTGTTGCAGAAGAAACTAAAATAATTTGCATCTTTATAGCAGCAAAAAGTATAATCAACCTTGTTCAAAAGGTTACTGTAACCCTCACAAGTAACTGTTTTCAAGGCTAAACTGCAGCCCTCAACAAAGAAATGTGAATTGTCATGCAAGCAGTAGAGAATAGTTAGCTGATCAACTCCATAGTCAAATTTACCTCTCTTCAGGAATTTATATAATTTTTCAGGGCTGCTGGCACTTTTTGTGGCTGTGACAACATCTGTGCCACATTCACAAGTCCAGTAAGATGAAACATGTCTAGAATGAAATAATTGTTACATAACCCTAGTGTTCAGCGGATTGGTTCAGCTATTGGGTATTTATTTTGAAATATTTTATGTCTCCCTCCATAAGAAAGACATATGTATAGGAACACTGTCATATATAATAATAGTACAAATACCACAATCGGTGACAGAATGAATCATCTTGTGCCACTAAGAAATAGTCCAATATTGAATTTGTTGGATGAGCTGAAGAAAAAAACAAAACCCTATAGTCTTTGGCTATAGGATTGCCCAGTCTCCTCACATCTTGTCTAAATCAGCCTAAATCAACCATGTATGTATGAAGTACCTGATAAGTATTAGTGGTTTTATAAGATTTATCAAGGACTAGATCTAGAGTTTCATTAAAGTCTCCAACTATAATAATAGGATGGAGGCCCATGTCATTTACACTCATGAAAGTATTTGGGATCATCCTGCTTTGTCCTGTGGAGATTGGCAAAGATGATTTTAGAATTGCCAATTTCATCCATGAGAACAACAAATCGGACCTCACTGTCAGATATTATCCTCAGAATATTAATATTAAACTTTTGATGTATTAGTATGACAACAGCCTTAGCTTTAGAATAAAAGCAAACCAGAAACTGAGAAGCCTACCCAAGCTTTATTCAGTTTACAAGCTTCATGTTCTGTCAGATGTGTCTCCTGGAGCATAACAAAGGCAACATTCTCTTTTTTTAAGCATTGAGTATTTTTTCCCCCTCTTTGAACGGGGTTATTAAAATCCTTTAAATTCCAGGAGACACATTTAATTATCAGAGCCATCATTGTTAAAATATACTGGGTAAAATATAAGGTCACTTTGTGAATAAATGAAATAGCAACATTTCCTGAGTGCCATATAGTTCTTGCATAGCTGGGCAGCAAAAGTTATATAATCTAGGGGTAGGTTGTCACTTCCCAGTACCTATTCTACAAGAGTAGGAATGAAATTCCTAGCATGGGACAGTAACAGGATGGTGGCAGAGAAATTAAATAAGTAAAATAACATGGAAAAGATAGTGGAGAGAGAAATACACATTAGTACTATACAATCAAAAAAGAAGAATCTGTGTAAACAGCCCAAAACCACACACTTGACACCCAGAGGGGGCTGCTGGATCAGGTGAAACTTGGAGATCTTCACAGCCCCTGGGGCCCCAAACATTAATATAGTAATCCCTTATTACCAATAGAATCTTGATACATTAGTCCATAAAGAAGCACCATCTAATAAAACAATGATTTTATATATATAAACTAATGAAATGATAAATTTTACATTGAAGTTCCTTTCCCATGAGTTAAGGCAATAGGTAGTAAATTGATAATAACCCTTTAACTCTTCAACTCCAGAGAGAAAGAAAAAACAAGAACTAACATCAATATCAACCACTGTCCATCAACATTTTTAGAGCAGCCATATAAGATCTCAGAGAGCAAAACATAAATTCTGTATAATCAGATCATTCCGTAGATGTCTCCTCTTGCAAGAAAAGAGCTTGCATTTTTCTGCCTCCTGAGGGGAACTGAATGATACTGTCTTCTCACCACTGTTAATATGGAGTGTTTTCATGTAATTAACAAAATACTTCAAGTCCATCTTCCTGGCCAATGGTTTTTTTTGGTTAAAAGCTGACATCATTGCAACCACATCACAGGCATAATCATGAAAGAGCAGTATTTTAATTGCTGGTTCTCCCTATAACAGCTTCTTTTTTCTCTGGATTTCTGCAAGATAAGTCCCTTAGTGGTAAACTTCATGAACTTCACAATCAATGCTCCAGACTGACTTCCTGGAGCTGGCTTGGGGGCAAGGGTCTGGTGTGCCCCTTGTATATCAAACCAAAACTCTACTGGCAGATACAACAATTTAATAGTTTAGGGACAAATATGGAGGGTTTACTTGTCTATTCCCCCAGGGACACCTACAATCCTGATGTTACATCATTGTGAGTGGCTTTCTAGATCCAATAGCTTGGTCTTAATGGTCCTGATACCATAACAGTTCTTCATAATCTGTAATTTGTTCTCTCTGAAATCATCTTTCCCTTCAGAAATTCTGTGTTCTGCTTCACTCATCCTTCTGGTTACAGCTGTAGTGCACTCTCAATTTCAGTCATGGTGGCCTGTAGGGTGGAAAATGTAGATTTAATTTCAACAGTATCCATGGTCACCTGTTGCAGTATAGTTATCACCTGTGTTCCATCGGGCTCAGGCACCATCTTGTTTGTAGAAGGAGGGCAGGCGGATCTTCTCTTTCTTTCTTTCTTTCTTTCTTGCTTTCTTGCTTTCTTGCTTTCTTGCTTTCTTGCGTGCTTTCTTTGGTGCTTTTGGATTTGGAGAAGATAATGTGGTGCTAGAGGGCACCTTGGGGGTCACAATAGTTGGGTGCAATATTTCTTAGGGGCTTTAGGGGACCATGTTTGGGGATTCCCCGGGGGACACTTCAGAGTTCAAGCAAACTGCATCCACCTGAGTCGCATCCACCCTGGTGTTCTCCATCTTCTTGTTCTTAAAAAACCAAACCAAACCACAACAAACTGCTTATTTCGTGAAGCGTTCCAATGATAATGACCCTAGACCAGGAGTTCCCAAACTTGGCTTGCAGATTGTTCAGGGTAAGCTCCGGTGGGCTGCGAGACACTTTGTTTACCTGAGCGTCCGCAGGTAGGCCGCTTCCAGTGGCCGCGGTTCACCGTTCCCGGCCAATGGGAGCTGTGAGCAGCCATACCTGCTCATGCTCAGGTAAGCAAAGTGTCTCACAGCCCGCCAGGGGCTTACCCTAATCAAGCTGCGAACCAAGTTTGGGAACCCCTGCTCTAGACCATTCTGAGTCTATTTGGTTTGATTTTTTTTAACACAGTGTAGTCCCTGCTGCCTTTATATTGTAAGGATTTGAGAAACTTGGTAGTTTGGCACGAGCTCACTTATTTGTTTGTAACACTATATAAATAAATACTTCTTATTACACTCAGATAATCAGTGACCTCATTGGAGAGAACAACAATCATAAAATATTCAGAATGTTACAAAGGAGCAGCTGTTTTTTGTGTGCTTGGTTTGGTTTTTTTCTCAGATAAAGGGTTCAAGTGTGGCCAATATGCATGGCGTTGCATTGGGAGTGGAGTCAAGCTGCACTGCCCCAGGGGGAACTCCTTAAGGGACTGTGCCACAGAAAGAAAAAAAAAATCCCTCCCTGAGGTACTTGTCCGCGTGAGAGAATGCCCAGCTCTTTGGGACAAGGACTGTCATTTTGTTCAGCACTTAGCACTGTGGGGTCTCGGTCCATGACTGGGGTGCTGCAATACAAATAATAACAATCAGAATGATGCTCCCCAAGAGAGCTGATTTAGAGATCTTGAATTTTTGACTTACTTTTTTTGCAATCTTTTGCTCATTTGAGCGGCTAATATTTTCCAAAACAAAAGATTTTCACAAATAAACAAAATCATAAACAAAAAAAACCAATAATTTTTTTCCCCCTCACACGTTTACTGGTTCTATTCCCCAATCTGTGCCAATGGGCTCTGGAATGGGAAGGAGGAGGGCTCCTTGGGAGGCAGCAATCCCTGTGCTCCATTACTGTGTGTGTCTGGGTGCAGAAGATTGTAGAAAGCTACTTGTGCCCAACCCCAACTCGTGTGGATGATCAGTTACCTGCCTGAAAGGTGCTTGATGCCAATGATATGACTTGTTAGTATGACACAGTATGAAATTCACTTATTCAGAAGTAACAAAAGTGCATTTAGGTCAGTGTTTTGAGGCTCTAGTCGTGTAGTATTAACCTAATCCAGCTTTGTATATAATGGAGGTTTAGTCTCTCAAGAACAGGGTCTGCAGTTAACTGGAGGGATCAACATTAAACATTGTCATGTAATGCATTTATTTTTCAAGCCTATTCCTAGATTAATGTGCCATTTTCCTAAGCAAAAAGAGGCTATATAGGTCATCAAACACACACAAACAGCCAAAACACTCTCCCTCTGCTAGAGGCTTTTGTCTTCAGCATGAAGGCAGTTACTAGCATACACAGTATAAATTACCAAAAAAAAGGAAGCAGACAACATTGTTTTCACAGCACATTAGTACCATACTGGATGTGATTTCATGCATACATTACTGAGTGTTAGTAAAACCAGAACAGACACCCACTCCCAGCAATAAAACTCCTTCTGTTGCTCCTATGAGACCAATGATTTTTTTATACTGTTGCACAGCTGGTTTATGTGTGCCATTTCCAATGGGCAAAACGGATCCCTCGGCATATGCCTTGGAACTGTTTAATAGCTAGAAACTTGTCTGTGATGCAGCTTCAACAGTTTTGTAAAGACTTATAAGGTAAAATGTTTAAAAGACAGTGTTTGGTGATCCATTTTATATAATATGTGAAGTGAAAAAAGATCCTAAATTAGAACCAAACTTGCTCTGATTATTACAAGTCAGAAGGAGAATTCCAAGTTCTAGTGTCCTTTTTACATTATGGCAGACAGTAGAATTCATTTATTCGTTATGCTCATTACACATTAAGCAGTTTCCAAGTTTTGACCAAGAAATGGTTGCATTTTGGTAATGGATTAAATGATCCCGCTGCATGGTTTGTATGTATTGGTTTGTTAAGGTTGCAAAGTGCTTTTGGATGTAAGGTGGTTTTCAATATAGTAAAGATAATTAATATAGCAATACATTAATTTTTTTAAAATTGTCGAGGATATGGGGGAGGAGGTAGTTAAACAGCAAGGATTCCTCTTTTGGGGGATATGGGGACAAAGTTTTGCATGTGATGGCAGAGTAACCAGCAACACAGGAATTTAACTTCTTTGGGGATACACAGGCCAGATATGGTGCAGACAAATGCAGCATTTGCCCAATGTGCTGTGACGGTGACCTCAACCTTGACCTAATGAAGCTATCATTTCTTGAGGTGAGAAGTGATTTACTTGTCATGTTGCTTAGCCCAGAATTATTTCCAGATCGAGGACAGGTCTGTGTGCCAAATTGAAGTATATATGATGATTTTTTTTTTACTTGAACTACAGTACTAACCACAAAGGAAAGCGTTGCAAACACTGATATCAATGTTTCTGCAACCAAAAGATATGATTGTACCCTCAGGTAAGCACATGGCTCTGCAACAACAACAGTAACAAAAATAAGCATTTGAGAAACTCCAGAACTGGAATTATAAAATAGTGTCATCTTCGAAAAAGGTATCAAGACAAAGTGCACCTAACTAATTTATATTTTAAGGTGCTCAGTAAATGGGGTTAATGAAGTGTAACTATAAGGTAACATGTAGGGTGTCCTGTCCTGTCCTGGCCATCCCAACTTTTTTGGCAAAACTGGGCGTTTGTCCCACTTGCTCTTGCCAACTGATGATCAGTTGGCAAGAGCAAACTGGACAAACCCACAGTTTTGGCAAAAAAGTGGGGTGTGACCCCTAGCAGGGTGCAGAGGAACCTTCAGGAGAGAGAGGGGGCAAGCAGCAATGCCAGCCCTGTGTGAGAGGGAGGGCTCGGGAGAGCAGCTGGGCTGGGCCAGGCCAGCCCCGCACAGGCAGATAACGGGGTAGGGTGGGAGGGGGGTCGGGTCAGTCCAGCACGTGGGGAGGAGAGAGGGGCTTTTTTACCCTTTGGGTAAAATATGATAACAGGTTATCACTGTAGTCACATTAATCAGTATTTTGTTTCTGTAGAACTCTATAAGCTTTTTGCATTATTTTGATACAAAATTTCTTTGCCACTAGCATTTGCCTTGATGTACAAACCATGATATGACTTGTCAGTGTCTGGTAGAAACAACTTTTTCATTCAATAATGCAATAGTAAAAGCAAGAATATGAAAAAAGTGTTATCAGATAATTGGGGAACACATTATTAGGGAAGAACACTCTGGCTGGTTAATTACAATGTTCTGTATTTGATATTTAAGAAATTTCACATGACACTTTCTTTGTGTTCACAGTACACTATGTCTGGCTTATCCTCTATTGGTTCTCACTTGTGACTTTTGTCTGAAATAAAAAATTTTTAAATCACAGAAAAACGGGAGATTCCAAAATATTTAGACTTTTATGGAGGTAGTTTTGTCAGTTGTCGTGGCGATGAGTGTCATAGAAATGTCTATAAATAAAATTAGGTACCAGTATTTGCATGTAAAGACATTAGAGAAAGTAATGATACGTTAGCTTTAGATAAAATGGAACAGATCCTCTGCTGGTGTAAATTGTCATAGTTCCATTAATTTCAGTGGACTCCATTGACTTAAATGGAGGTATGACAATTTATACCAGCTGGAGTTCTGTACCTACATCACAATCTCAGGAAATATTCCCCACCTCCAGGCAATATTTTATTGCTACTGTCCAAACAAACAGTATTCATATTGCCTTCCGCTTGCTAATCTGTCTTCACAGGATTTATTCTAATAGTCCAAATTTTTAAGTAACTTCAAACAGTGCTAGATTTTTTTAAAAATCACCAGTCTAGAGAATTTTTACCTCTTTCTCCCTCAAATGTGAAATTTCTCCAACCAAAAGTCCAAGGTCCAGGATGATAACAATTAAAAATGTCACCTCCGTTTATTTTTTTTTAGGACCACAAATAGGTACACAAAAGAGAATACTCTGAAAATATGTGGTGTTGTCACTACTGCTGGCATGTGACTCAGAAGGGTGACATATAAATCCCTTAGAAAAGAAGAATTTTTTCAAGGAACGTAGGATCGGATCCTCAAAGGAATTTAGGCACCTAAATGGAGTTAGGATCTAGGACTTAGCGTTCTGAATGAGTTTTTCATGGAACTCTGAAGAATGGTGTTAACATTCCATTTCAGCAAAAGAACAGCTCTGGTAGCATCTATTCCCATTCAACTCTTCACTTCTTACCAAATGCTTTTCATCACAGTGCATGTTTGTCCAGCTGGAGTGTTGGTTTCGGTAAAGCCAGAGCAAATGTTACTTGGTATAGCAATGTCTTCCACCAGGGTTTTGTAGTTATAAAAAATACTCTGGGTGAAATCCCGACCCTGTGATTCAATGGGAGTTTTGCCTTTGGCTTCAGTGGGCCTGGATTTCACCCCATATGTTTTCACTGATGAAATGAAAAAAAATAGGGACATTTCAGGTTTCCTGAAAGTTCCCAGGAGGTGGTATAAGAAAAAACAACATAGTCACTTTACAGGATTGACCAGATTCAGTTTGGGGTACCGGGCATTTTTCTATACATAAAAATATCCATTACCAGCAGTCCTGCCAGGCTAAAAGCAGAAGCTTTATCCAATTGGGAAGGGGAGAGTCCCAGCTTCCCAAAGGGACACACAGCACTTGTTTCTAGCCCTTAATGAGCCCGAGATGACAGATTTTAAAGTTGTCAGAGTTATACATCTAGAGAAGCTATTTCAGTTCATTTTTAGAATTTTTTTATGAGCTCCCTGAGCCCTCTACAATTGCACTATAAAAACGAAGCCACCAGTCTTTATAGGTAAAGGGATGAAAAAATAGCCTCAATAACTTTTTTGTATCCTTCCACCTGCAAAGACATACTGTTTAAAATACTCTTAAAATAATTCTTCTGTAACATATACAATGGTGTCATGTGGTTTACTTGACACTCACATGAGATGACCTGTATAATTCACCTATGGCTTTGCCATCATGGGCAATATGATGATGATGATGTTGATTTATTGGTATTATCATAGTGCTTTGGAGGGCATCCAGCATTCATGCTGATAAAACATTTGTTTCTCACACCACCATACAATCTACAAAATATGTAGTTACAAATAAATAGCGAAAACTTTAAGTCAATCAAATATTTGTCCTTAGTAACAAATTCAGAATTTGGCACATAGCACTCAAATCATGAAACGTATATTTGTGAACCATATATTTTAATTGATTTCAATAAATTTCCTTGTGATATGACAGTTGTCATGTACAGATTGTTTTAACATATGTAGAAAGTAGACAATAAACTATACTAGAGCACAGTCCCCGACATTAGTTTAAGATTAACTACGGAAATACATCACTCATAGTTGTTCTTCCAATATACATAGCTAGATTAATTATGTACTTAAGACTGAGGCAGTGGATTCTTCACAGTTAAGGAAGTGACTATAAGGGCAACACTTCACCTGAGGGAAAAAAGGAAACTGGTTTCCAAGAGAGCTGAAAGATTTTGAGCAAGCGTGAAGAAATGAGGAATCCTCATTACTGGGGAAAGTCAGCTTGAATTGCCCAAGTCCAATAACTCAAGTATGCTTGGTAATTTTTATAACCAAAAATGTGGTTGAGTGAAATATGTGAGGAACAGGAGCAGCCATTATTATTTGAAATTCCTTTTTAGTGACATTAATAAGCCATTCATTATTTCACATCTGCTAGTCTTTAAATAGGAAATGCTGTCCTTATTAATTGTGATCATGTCAGTTTGCATCCCCTAAGTGATGGAATTTTTCAGTAAAACCATTTATCCTGGGGATTATCTGATGAACTTTCTGTGCCTGGAAAGTTCATTTAACAGCTCATTTACCATTATAAAAACACTCAGGTGAATCATGCAGTAAATGAATGTCTGGTGTCCCTTTTACACACCTCCAGCTTTATTTCTGCTAATAAGGGATGGTTCATTAGGCCTACAGTTCACGTGCAAAATGAGTCTTTTCAAACATATTACTTTGTTTGTTATAAGCTAGTAATATACCTTGACGTTTGGCAAACTGTGTTATTCTAGCTGATATGCTTTTAAATTTGTGTAAATCTTTCTTGTTTCACTGCTTTACTCTGGATCAAGAACTTCTCTTTTTACAGTTCCATAGTGTTTTGATGCTGATGATGTTGGGCTAGAACAAGCATAAAAAACGAAGGAAAAATTGTCTTGTTTTACTAGAGTTTGCCATTTAAAATATTGGCCAAATTCACTCCTTGTATAAGTCGATTATCTTCATTATGATGTCGTTTCCCTTAATTCAGTCCCCTTGTGCCCATGCATTATGACACAGTCTTTAATTCCATGATCACACACTTTTTTTTCCACAGGATCTCTGCCTCATTCAGTGCACAGGATGGACCTGCTCTGGAGATGAATTGGGGTGTGTAGTAAAGGAAGTTGTTTTGTGTAGGACCCCAGCTAGGGTGATCAGATGTCCCGTTTTTAATGGGACAGTCCCATATTTAAGCCCTCCTGCAGGTAGCCTACTTTTTCTTAAAAATGGGCAAATTGTCCCATATTTTCAGTTCCCTCCTCCCGCCATCAGTACTGGCGGGTCCTGTTGCTAGCCTGATCCCTGCTCACCAGCCGCCCGCCCACCAGCGGTGTGTGTGGGGGTGCAGTGGCTGACAAGGGGGTGGGTATGCAAGGCTTGTGGTGTGGCGAAGACGTAGTATGCAGGGCCGGCCACTCCCCCTGCTGGTCCGTCAGTGCAGCCCCCACTGTGTGCCGGCTCTTGGCCTGCAGGGTCCTGCCCCCGTCCCATTTCCAGCTGGCCCAGTGCCCCGGGAAAGCCCAAGACCCTCTGCCCGGGGCGCTGGCCAGGAGGAGCTGAGCCCTGCATGTGCCAAAGCCCCACACAGTGCTGGCACGGGTGAGCCTCTCCACCCTCAGCTAAGCTCTGGAGTGGTGGGGGAAAGCGATTTCCAGCCTGTTCCTGCCCTGAACCTGCAGGGTCCACAACAACCCCTGGGGCAGGGACTTAGCACCCTCTTCACCCATTTCCCCCCCCTCCACACACACACTGGGTCCTGAACTCAGGGAGCACGGGGCTGCTCCACCCCCTAGGTACCTTCACCTGCTGAGCCACTTCTGACTGGGTTTACTGAAGCCCCTGCAGTCAGGTTCCCTGGGCCCTGGTGCACAATGCATCCTTAGGGCATTAACCCCTTTCTGCCCACACTGTAGCCGGGGGACAGGAGGCGGCTGGATTATGTCAGTGGCCAGCAGCAGCCTGGAGGTGTTAGCTGCCTTTTGACACTGCGGGCAGGAAGGGACAAGCTGCTTCCAGCCAAGGGGATGTGGGGAGAAGAGATGAACTCTGGAAAGACATGGGCCAGGTCATTTCGTTCTCCCCCTCCCCCCTCTTGCAGCTGGAAACCGCTTCTATCCCTTCCCTCCCGCAGGGTGCCGAAAGGCTGCTGCTGGCCACATTCTTATCATAGAATCCTGCGTGCCTCCCCGCCACACACACACGTGTTGTCTCAGGAAGATGCGGTGCCAGGTACCCAGAGAGCTAGGTCCGTCCCAGGGGCCCAGCCAGGCATGTAGGGAAGAGAGCACTGGTCAGGAAGAGTTGCATCGGTCAGTCACCCCCCTGTGTGAGAGAAGGGTATGGGAGAGTGTGTGTGTGTGACCCCTCCCTGTGTGAACCCTAAAGCCTTAAGGAAGGTAAATAAAAAGAATCCAACTATGCAGTGTTTCTTTTTAACAGGTGCTCTGTCAACTCGATGTTAATTTGAATGCTTGTACTGCATAGTTCTGATTGCCGTTGAAGTTGTTTGAATACGAGTAAGTTACCTCGTGTCCTGTATTCAGTATAGGGAAATATGGTTGCCCTAACCCTTGCAGAAGTTGGGAAGCGTGTAGTGAATGAGATGGGATTGCAGGAAGAAAAAGGAGGGCCTTCTGGTTAAGGGAGCTGATTGCTGCCCTGGTGAATTGGATTTTACCCCACCCTGTGGCTCAGAGTTCCTATGTGATGCTGGACAAATCACTTCAACCAAACTTTTCACAGGTGGTCACTAATTGTGTGTTCCTCATTTTCTGGCTGCCTGACTTGAGACTCTGGGGTCTGGTTTACAGAAGTGCTGAGCATTCACAGCTGCAACTGAAGTCAATGGGAGTTGTACTTTGAAGTTATAAGGTACTATGTGATGCTAAGTACTGTGAAAAATAGTTCGTAGGTATCTCAAATAGGGCGTCCAAAATTAATGGATACTTTTGACTTTAATCTCTCTGTGCCTCAGAGAATAAAGGGAGATAATACCAAGGGTTTTATGAGTCTAGAACCATCCTGTACACTGACTGAGGCAGGAGTCCTGTGGAAACAACAGTATATGATCATGTAATTAAAAACTATCTTGTAATGCATACACACAAGGGAGCCAAATTAAGGTTGCACAGATAGGAAATGTCAGAATTAAGGTTATCTTTTGAATTCAAATCATATGACTTCACTATTCTTGCTGCCTGGGTGCCAATAGGAGTGTCACTGGATGTACAGGAGAGACCGGTTCCCTCCTATCATTTTCAGTGCTAGGCCTTACACTGCCCCTGAGCAGCTAGGGCACACCTTATAGGGAATGTACTTCTGAGCCACTGCCACCCTAAGCACAAACATGATCACTTGCTCTTTGGGAGTTCAAAGAACTCATTTCAAAGAAAAGATTACCAGAATTGTTTAACCAGGGTTAAACAATGTATTTTCCCCTAGTCTCAATCTTGGAAACATCTGGACCATTTGGGCTGAAATTTCGCAAAACTATTCAGGCTGAGGCAGACACTTCACATGGAAAATTTCAGCCCAAACACTTAGTTTGGGAAAGTTATAGGATCCTACTTTTTAATTGCTTATAATGAGAAGTGTCAGGCAAGCTCAATAATAAGCTGTGCTATCAGCCCAACCTGTAGTATAGGGTCCTCCTAATCAGGACCTCCTCCTAATTCTCTTCCAGGATCTGTCACTGACTTCCTGGCCTAGGCCATAGTTTGACACTCTCTCCGTGCCATACTGTCCTAGTTGCAGACAGCAGAACTGCCAATGCTGGACGCCTCCTCTGCATGAAATTGGGGGTGGTGTTGGTAGGACATGCTTTGAGCTTTTGAATTCAGCTTTTGAATTCATTCTCCTGCGTGGTGAGGAATAGTCCATATATTGACCTTGAGGTAAATCTTGAGGCATGCCCTCTTTACTCAGGATGTTTTTGGAGAGAAAGGAATGTGACAATATTGGAAGGATTGTTATAGTTATTTCTGTGGTTATTTTCGGGTTTTGGGGAGGCTGTTTTTTGGCTGTATTTTTAAAATTGTCTTTTTGTTTTAAATTATTTAAATTATTTGTATTACAAATCCAAATCTATAAAATGGCTAGAATAGCACTTCCCTACCTCAAAGTATTGTGAGACTTAATTTATATTCATAAAGCTCTTTGAGATCCTTGAATGAAGATGCTATTGCTGCCTAGATTTTAAGGTGATAGGCACATTAGAATCGTGTTGGCTATATAAATCATTGAGATGGTTCTTGGTTCCACAAATACAGAGGCAGTTGCAGGATCCACATTACTTACCAGAAATTAAAATAGTAGGCCTTGTAAGATGCAAGGATTTGTTCATTGGTCTTATTTATTTGAAATAGAATGCATAGATTATAATGATGAGCATATAGAGTATTATTAGCTTTCTGGGTTTGGACTCCCTCTGGCTGGCAGGAAAGGAAGAGAGATGTATCTTTGTTGTTTTTACTCTAAGGAAATGCTCAAATACTATGGTGCTGGGCACTGATATGAGAACCTGGAAGGATGGACAGATAGGGGCATACATAGATCTTATCTCCTGAGAATTCCCTTAGGATACTGAAGAGAAAAATTCAGTATTCTACTCTTCATTCCTGGAAGGAAGTTAATTTTTCTCTTGGACCATCTATAAAACATTTTTGTCTTATACAGTTCCTTACATGTGTTTTTCATCTCAGCCAGAAGTAAAATCTGTAATATATTTTTTTTTATTGAACATCATAATAAATGTTCAACAAGACTTGCAGAATAATGGCACAACTAAACCTAATCCCAGAATGTACATTTGAAAAGAGTTTGGATTCCAAGTGGTATAATTTACAAAAGTTGATGAAACATATTCAGTTGTTTCTTAAGAATGAAGCAAACTGTGATGATAGCTGGTGTTATGAGTTCAGCAGTTAAATCTGTAGAATAGTTACTGAGAAAGGTCATCTTTACTTAATCCATATTACTTCATATTCTTGGGGGGGGGGGTGTTTTTGTTTTTGTTTACTCCAGACCCATCTGCTCCACCAGCCCCAGCTAATCTCAGAATTGCCAACTCCACTACAAATAGTGATGGAAGTGTAACTGTGAGGATTGTTTGGGATCTCCCGGAAGAACCTGATATCCCAGTGCATCACTACAAAGTCTTCTGGAGCTGGACAGTCAGCAGCAAGTCTGTCATCCCAGCTAAGAAGAAAAGAAGAAAGACTACTGATGGGGTAAGGA
Organism: Lepidochelys olivacea; assembly: GCF_965140295.1. Lineage (NCBI taxonomy): Eukaryota > Metazoa > Chordata > Testudines > Cheloniidae > Lepidochelys > Lepidochelys olivacea. The sequence goes on along the minus strand of NC_140411.1, from coordinate 133,187,328 downwards.
GCAAACTGGAAAATGAGGCACAAATGCTCCTACTCAGTCATGGCATATGAAAACATATTGCTGGTTTAAAAAACAAAATTGTGCTGTACCAAATAAATGTGAAGTCACATAAATAAATAGGATGGAAAGGTGTATTCCTTTTTAATTTACAAGAAGATCACTCTGATAGTTTTATAGCCAGTTTTCTTTAGAAATAAGCATTGCTATTGTTCTGTAGAAGTCAAAGGGAGGAGCAAGTGTTGATTGACAGCAGAATTGAACCATATATACAGATGGAAATATTTTAAGTGTCTAAATCCAGATAAACTGGAATCTATTGTAGATGTACAATTAATATATAACACTAATTATTTCTCTAACATAAGGCTTATTTTACTGGAAGCCTCTGAATGATGGAATGCTCATTCAATAAAATGTCATCTATAGCATAGTTTTCATTATATCAAGGGAACTCTGGAAGTGATGTTTGCTCATATCAGAGAAATTTATGATGGGTTAGTTACCATGTAGGTCTAAGATAATAACAAAATCCTTCTTAAATAATCCTACTGTACCAATACGCTGAAATATTTCCATAGGAAAAGATTAATGTCAGCTTCTGAACTGATATGTAACGCATTGGTTTAACGAAAAACTAGCTGCCGTAATCCCCTTAGGCACATTGCATTTTCTTTTTATAAATAGCTTTATAGGTAATAAAATAGAAACCACTAAAGGCCATGGGACAGACTCTTGTCTTAGTTACATTAAGAGCAACATATTAGCAATATATTACATTCCTGATTCTTCACTACATCTGAGAACGTAGTGCAGAGTGTTGGGCCACAAGGAGGTGATTTCAGCTCTCTGACCCTCAGCCACCTGGCCCTAGTGGAAGTGAAAGCAGCAGGGGGCCTACTCTAATTTCCGCTATGACAGAGGATCACGCATAATGGAGCTCTTTTCCCTGGAATCACTCTCTGGAACACCATTGACACATGCCCCATTCCCCTCACACTGCAGATTGGGGGGCACCAGAGTTCCACCAGCAGAGAGTTCCCCTATGCAAGGGCAGTTCACTAGCTATTTCCAGCCATGTTTTACATGACATAAAGTGGACTTAGTGGACCAGAGACTCTGGTTTTATGTGGTGTTCTTCAATTAAAAATTCACTTTCAAAGCCCCATGTTAAAAACACATTGAAAATGAGGGTAGCATTCCAGGGTATCTCTGCTTTCTTATAACCACTGTATATTCCACTGGGTGACACAGGAGTAGAGCTGGCATATAAAAGGCAGGTAGTGAAGTCTGAAGTTCCCAGGTAAAGTACTATAGGTCAGAGATCTTCAACCAAAGAGGCCCCAAATCCCAGGGATCCCTACCCAGGTATGTAGTAAGGCTGTCCTTTAAATCACAAAAGGAAGGAAATTCGAAATAGAAATGGATCCTTAGTTTGAATTAAAACCACTTTAGATGTATGAGTAGAAGGTGTATAACATCAAGATGTTTTAAAAACAGATAATAAATAAAACCTTGCTCTTATATCCAAAAGAACTTTACAAAGGATTAAGTATCATTATCTCAGTTTTCCATCATACAAGATGACACGTTTTTATGTTAGTAGGTCCAAGTTCTGGCCTTAGGCTTCAATGAGAGCTGTGAACATGTCTTATGACAACCAAGCACATACATCCAAAAGCAGAGATTAGCCCCTAGAATAACTTTACTTTTACTCTGAGGAGAAGTATCTCATTGTGCTTTGTTCTTTTACAGCATACTGTGAAAGCTATAAAATGATAGTAGTAAAGGGGGAAATTCCCTGATGGAACTCCACTGAAGTCAGTTCCAATCAATGATCCATTAAATATTAGAACAACTTTTCCAAAAACCAAAATTGCACATTTCTAGACATGGAGAGATGTATTCCCCTGATTTGATAAGATCACTCAAACTTTTTAACCAATTTTGCTTTTAGAAGTAACCCAGTCCATGCTTTTATGACTAAATCTATATGAAGTCAGTGGAATTGCCAGCAGAGAATTTGGCCTACAATATTTTACAATGAACAATGCCACTACATGAACTGGGGAAATCAAGAGGCTTAATCAATTTTATAAATCGCTCTCAGAACAAACCAAGTAATGATTGTTAATTTGAATATTTTTAGATGTACTAACATACTATTTGGTGTTAAATATGACACTGCATGGTTGACATGCCACTCCTAGTTGACACAAGAAAGCTAGACAAGTAACAAGGAATTCAGAGGAGTCCTTGTGGCACCTTGTGGGTGGGTCACTACAAAAACTAATTTTCCCCTGCTGATACTCACACCTTCTTGTCATCTGTTTGAAATGGGCCACCTTGATTACATTGAACTCATTAGCACTACAAAAGTTATTTTTCCTCCCTTCTTGTCAACTGTTGAGAATTGGCTCGTTAACACTGACCACCCACTTGCTAAGGCAACTCCCATCTTTTCATATGCTGTGTATTTATACCTCTCTAATGTATTTTCCACTTCATGCATCTGATGAAGTGGGTTTTAGCCCACGAAAGCTTATGCCCAAATAAATTTGTTAGTCTCTAAGGTGCCACAAGGACTCCTCATTATTTTTGCTGATACAGATTAACACGGCTACCACTCTGAAACCTGTTACTCTGAAAGGAATTCAGAGTAAAAAAGCAGAGTCAAATTTGTGCTTGACAAAATATACAATGGTGCATTTTTAGGAATAAATCTATAAATAAATGCAAAGAATTCAGAAAGGCTATGTCTCTTGTTTGCAGTCTTATGGGATTTGTTTTACTTTGTGGATTGTTAACTAGAGAATGAAAATCCAGTTCATGAGCCTCTCCATGCGGTGACATTGGAGAACTGAGTTGTTGTGGGTTGTTTGTTTGTTTCTTTTCTTTCTCTAACAAAGATGAAAAGCACTCTTGTTGGTATTTTAGCAACAACAGAAGCAAATAGAAAAATATTGTTCAATATACTGCACAGTATGTTCTATCTGTCCTCAGACTAGCTGTCTCTAGACAAAGCTTCCTGTTGCTTAGCTAATTGAGTCTGTCCAGGAGCTGGGAAACACAAAGTTTAGATTTCACTGGCCAAAATCTTTTTGGCATCAGAAAAACTGGTTATACATATAAAAAGAAATTTAGTCTTGGCTTAAAACAGCAGATGCCTATATTTACTAAAGACAGGCAAGTTCTGTAGACATCACTAAGTTTAGCATTTTAAAAACTACACACAGAACAGAGTCCAAATGAAAGAGAGTATGAAATAAAAATCAAAGAAGAAAGCAAGTTGAGTTCTGGTGAAATTTATAAATTCTTTCTCATTCCAAGAAGAATTTTGTGTGCCTAAGACAACAGGCCTGCTTTTAATTTAATAAGAGCCAGCAATCCCATAACTATTCTGCGTGTATATTCTCTTTCGCTATAGTCCCAAAATTATGTGGTCCTGGAGGGACTGCAACCCAACAGCAACTACATGGTGGAACTGCAGGCAGTAACATACTGGGGACAAGTACGACTAAAAAGCGCCAAGGTGTCTCTCTATTTCAGCTCAACTCAAACAACTATTAATAGTAAGTAACTGCATCCAAAGTCCTCTTACGCTCTGTTTTAACTGATGATTTCTCAGATTTCAAAAAATAAATACATCACCCATTATAGGTGGCTGTATTATAGCATGCCTCTGTGGTCTTGGTCAAGTCACTTAAGTTTTCTGTCTTCGTTTCCTCATCTGTAAATTGGGGATAATAAGTCTTATCTACCTTGCCTGTTTTGAAAATTACTTTAAAAAATAAACATGTTAAGCATGTGCATATTTGCAAGATCAGGGTCATAGTGTTATATTAGTGCTAAAATTCCCCGAAATACACATTAAACTTCCCAATAAACAGAGCAGAAGCAAATCCCAGACCACTGGCTTAACTGTACAATTTTCCCTTGCAAAAGTTTTTAAAATGTTGGCAACTTCAAGTAGCCCATAAATTCAGATCTTAGCGCAAATTTATATATCCTGTGGATTCGGACAAAGAATTGATTCTCCTACTAGGATCTTAAAATATAAAACAGTGTCCTGGTTAGCAAGAAGTTAATCCCAAACTTGTATCACATGCACAGCACTTACCTTCAAGATGAAGTCTTGAGGTATTAAGTTCTTTCTAAAACTAAACTCACGTGCTAAACAATACAGTGGAAAAATTCTTCAAATCCCGAGGGGCCTATACTGTGACACTCAATCTTAGTTAAATACTCTTTGAATAATAATTTGTCTAAGGTCAAGGTCAAGATTGATCTGCCCTTCCAACTGCCGATGTGTCATCTGATTAACCAAATACAACCACTGATGCTTATGACAGTAATAGTTTTCAGGATTAGACCACAAACAGTTTCCAAAGTTTGCCATTTTACCCATCTTTGCTTTCCCCATCTTTCATTCCTTTTGCATTAGTTTCCCTTTTATGTTATAAGCAAAATGAAAATTAATTGCAACAGTTTTTCTAACTCTTATATCATTCTGTATTCCAGTACTGAATATTCTGATTGCTAATGTAGGTGGACCGCTCTGCAAGCATGTTCAGTCCATTTTGGATGCAAATAAGATATATTCTATGTATACTGAGATATAAAGGTTGACAACTATGCAAGAACTCCCATTATAAGCAATGGTGCTTTCCTTTTCCTGAAACAGGAGGGAGAGACAGAACTGAGTTTCCTTCCCCTTCTGCCTGCAACACACACACATTATTTTTATATGAAATGAGTCAGTTACATTTGGATATACCCCAAAGGATTATTTTGCTATCTTTCTTCAAGCCCTCAGGCTAAATCTGGTTATATAAGTGTCATTGCTGTGAGTACCAGTAAGTTGTGCTTGGTGTGTGTATGTGGGTGGGTACGGGGAAGGGTTGAAAAATTGTTCAGCAGGCCCCAGAACTGCCAGCCCCAAGCTTTCAAAAAGTATATGCCAGGCTCTAAAGATTATCTTAAAAATCATGAGATTAATAGTAATTATTTGGGGGTGGGAGGATTGTTTTTTTTCCATTCCGGTTTTTGAGCTGTTAGAGTTCATGTTTTTAAGCTTTTCTCCGCAACCATGAGGGTTAGAAACTTACACCCAGATCCTCAAAGGCATTTGGGTGCCTAACTCCCATTGAAATCACTGCCTTTGAGGATCTGGGCCTTACTTTTTTAAAAAATGAAAGCAGAGATTCTCACACAATATTATGATTCTAAGGCTTTTTAAAGAAAATCAACAAATATTGTGAGACTTGCCATAAAATCATGAGAACAGGCAACACTGAAACATATGAAAATGCTTAGGCTAACTCTGGATGAAGTTAGCAAAGCACAGCAAATTAAGGGCTTAGTCTTTCTCCCATTGAATTCAGTAGAACTTTTACTATTTATTTTCATGGGAACAGAATCAGCCCAGAATTTGTTAGCAAAATCTCTTTACCTGTTATTCAGATTGTAGTAACAGATCACAAAACTGGGTAGTTCAAATGTAAGCAGAATATTGCTTGTCTTATAGCAAAGGCATGAATGCAGAACTTCAAAAGCCAAATGCTCTGAGTTATTGTGCTATCTGTCCCCTGAAGCAAGGCTCATAGTGGCATTATTTGATATGAGCAAGATTCTAAGAAAATATGGGACTGGCAATGTGTAATTGAAACACATTTCACAATTCATTATCATCATAGTGAAATTCTGGTTAAAAATGCTTTTAAAATTAACCCCAACTATGTAAGACTTAGCAGATCTGTTGCAGATAATAAGTAGATTTTGATCATAAAACTAATCAAGTGAGCTTGAATTAAAGTAAAAACTTTATAGAACAGTGTTAACCATGTAAACTATAGACACAATGATACATGATCAAGTAGTTAGAATATTGAACTGAGATTAGGGACTAAAAGTCCTGTCCTCGGATACTTGATCACCGAGTGACTTTGCACAAGAAACTTCTTTCCCCATCTATAAAATGGGGATAATAACATCTACTTGTCTACTTCAGAGGCATCTTGTTAGTCAGTTATGTTTCATAAGAACTTTGAGGTTCTTTGAAGAAAGTTGGTATATCAATGCTATGAATTAGTATTTAATGTTGTTAGATAGTTTTCAGCACAGTCACTGGGCAGATTGTGATCTCTCTTCCATTGGTGTAAATCTGGAGTATCTCCTTTTTGTTTAGTGGATCCTCTTCTGGATTCAGACTGGTTTCACTAACGTCAGAATCTGGCTCACTGTTTTGGGCACTGTTGCCACATCACCAGCGCCCAAAAATGCTTCTAGAGTTCGTGTTGCACTGAGCCTCTGCAATCTCACTGCTGAGTTCACTAACAGGTCGTGTTGCTGAGGAGGAAGGGAAGGCGGAATGTTTGCTTCACTTTCCTTTTTTATGCTTTGACACTTTTCTGCTTTCAGATTCCAATGCAGATCATAGAATCATAGAATCATAGAATATCAGGGTTGGAAGGGACCCCAGAAGGTCATCTAGTCCAACCCCCTGCTCAAAGCAGGACCAATTCCCAGTTAAATCATCCCAGCCAGGGCTTTGTCAAGCCTGACCTTAAAAACCTCTAAGGAAGGAGATTCTACCACCTCCCTAGGTAACGCATTCCAGTGTTTCACCACCCTCTTAGTGAAAAAGTTTTTCCTAATATCCAATCTAAACCTCCCCCACTGCAACTTGAGACCATTACTCCTCGTTCTGTCATCTGCTACCATTGAGAACAGTCTAGAGCCATCCTCTTTGGAACCCCCTTTCAGGTAGTTGAAAGCAGCTATCAAATCCCCCCTCATTCTTCTCTTCTGCAGGCTAAACAATCCCAGCTCCCTCAGCCTCTCCTCATAACTCATGTGTTCCAGTCCCCTAATCATTTTTGTTGCCCTTCGCTGGACTCTCTCCAATTTATCCACATCCTTCTTGAAGTGTGGGGCCCAAAACTGGACACAGTACTCCAGATGAGGCCTCACCAATGTCGAATAGAGGGGAACGATCACGTCCCTCGATCTGCTCGCTATGCCCCTACTTATACATCCCAAAATGCCATTGGCCTTCTTGGCAACAAGGGCACACTGCTGACTCATATCCAGCTTCTCGTCCACTGTCACCCCTAGGTCCTTTTCCGCAGAACTGCTGCCTAGCCATTCGGTCCCTAGTCTGTAGCTGTGCATTGGGTTCTTCTGTCCTAAGTGCAGGACCCTGCACTTATCCTTATTGAACCTCATCAGATTCCTTTTGGCCCAATCTTCCAATTGGTCTAGGTCCTTCTGTATCCTATCCCTCCCCTCCAGCGTATCTACCACTCCTCCCAGTTTAGTATCATCCGCAAATTTGCTGAGAGTGCAATCCACACCATCCTCCAGATCATTTATGAAGATATTGAATAAAACCGGCCCCAGGACCGACCCTTGGGGCACTCCACTTGATACTGGCTGCCAACTAGACATGGAGCCATTGATCACTACCCGTTGAGCCCGACAATTTAGCCAGCTTTCTACCCACCTTATAGTGCATTCATCCAGCCCATACTTCCTTAACTTGCTGACAAAAATACTGTGGGAGACCGTGTCAAAAGCTTTGCTAAAGTCAAGAAACAATACATCCACTGCTTTCCCTTCATCCACAGAACCAGTAATCTCATCATAAAAGGCGATTAGATTAGTCAGGCATGACCTTCCCTTGGTGAATCCATGCTGGCTGTTCCTGATCACTTTCCTCTCATGCAAGTGCTTCAGGATTGATTCTTTGAGGACCTGCTCCATGATTTTTCCAGGGACTGAGGTGAGGCTGACTGGCCTGTAGTTCCCAGGATCTTCCTTCTTCCCTTTTTTAAAGATTGGCACTACATTAGCCTTTTTCCAGTCATCCGGGACTTCCCCGGTTCGCCACGAGTTTTCAAAGATAATGGCCAGTGGCTCTGCAATCACAGCCGCCAATTCCTTCAGCACTCTTGGATGCAACTCGTCCGGCCCCATGATCATATTTGACTGACTAACAAAATCTTTACCAACAGGGGTTCATTTATCCTAAACTGCATATGTGAGTTTTGTGGTTTCATCAGTTACTGTTCACTTCAACGGCACTCATCACCACAACTAACTTTAAATTCTCTTCTACAGTTTCTTTGGGATAGTCTAATCTCTCCTGGACTCTTTTACCCTCTATAGCTTCAGAAAATAGACTGGATTATATTTCTGTGAAGTCTATCGATCTCATCTCATTTCTTTTTAGTCATGATCTATTTCATATTACTTTGGTGAATTTTTAGGCTATTGCTTTGACTGGTTTTATAGGGTTTTTTAAATCCAAGTACATGACAGAGCTATACTTCTGGTTGGTCTCAAATCTCTGTTATTGTCTTTAGTAATGTTGACCTTAGTAGATTTGCACACAAATATTCAAGAACATTAATTAAATTAAAGCCTGTGATTTCATTTTGACCACAAATCAATTCAATTCACTTTGATTCACAACTCTTTATTCATTTTTTTCATGAACAGTTGCATAAACAGCTTGCATGCACGTGTGTGTGAGGATATTCATGGAAAGTGAAATATTGCATGAATATTATGATTAGCTGTTATTTAGTCATTCGTGACTTAAGTGGAGCTACATCAATTTGCATCAACTGAGAATCTAGCCCAGAGATTTTTGCACTATATATCGTAGTTGCTGTTGTGTATGAAAGTAATCAGTACGTAAAATGCCAGAAAAATATCTATTCCAGACCATTTATTCCCACACTGTAAAGTGATCCAGCAAACACCACTGTATGATATTCAAAGCCTCTATAATTTGGTTGTGAGCATTATTTTCCCTTCCTGTTGTTTGTTAGTATTCTACTCTAAATTCACTGAGAAGAGGTAAATGAAGATTGGATGAAATGTCAAGATTGGATGCTTTTTTCTAAAATATATTCTCTAGGAATTATTTTGGAGAAGTTCTATGGTCTGTGTTATACAGCAGGTAAGACTAGATGATCACAATGGTCCTTTCTAGCCTTGGAATCGATGAAACTAAGAAAGCAGAGCTGAATTTCAGCGGGAATTTGGCGCTTCATTCCCTTAAATTCAGCCTGTGCCCATTATAGGGTATATCACTAGTGCCTGATTCTAAAGGAGATATCATTAATTTACAGAGTATTTTTGCTAAATAAATATTATAATTGCTCATTGCCAGAGAGACACTTTTCAAGGATATTTAGAGAGATAGGGTGGCTGAGATAATATCTTTTACTGGTCCAACTTTTGTTGGTGAAAGAGACAAGCTTTTGAGCTACACAGCACTGTAGCTCTAAAACTTGTCTCTTTCACTGACAGAAGTTGGTCCAGTAGATATTACCTCACTCACCTTGGCTTTCTAACATCACCGGACCAACACTGCAAATAACTTTTCAAGGATGACAAGCCAAATTTTACCTATTTATGACACATTAGAGCATGCCTCTGTAATGGAGCGCATCACTCAACACCACAGCACCTCCTGTTGGCCATCCTGGCAATTAGCTCTGGTTTGCCAGTGCGCTTTCATCTAGTGGCATCTTGCTGCTGTCATTTCTGTTGTCAGGACCTATGTCACCCTCAGGACTGCGGTGTCCTCTTCTGGACACAGCCGTCCAGCTGTGCCCCACTCAGTCCCCCCCCCCCATCTTCCAGGAGGGCCGGCAGTTCTCTGACCAGCCACTTGCCTCAGTGGCAGGCTGCAGTCCAGGGTCTATCCACCTGTGTCAGTGGCAACTGGGGCCAAAGGTGGGGGGCGGGCGGCAGTCACGCTCTGCAACACCTCCAACCCCCACCATCTTTTCCCCTGGGCCATTTTCCCCACTGCTCTAGCACCTTCTCCACCCTTGTATCAGGGCCTCAGTCTGGCAGGGGTTGGCCAGGAGCTCACTTATGCTCCCCTGACCTGTCCAGCACTGCTCTGACCATGGTGCTGTCCTCCCTCTTCAAACTCCAGGGAGTGACTCAAGCTGGTCTGTTCAGCAGCCCTTCTTATATGGCCCAGCCTGGCCCTGATTGGCTGTCTCTCTAAACCTTCTCCCGATTGGCTGTCTCTACAAGCCCTTGCCTAATTGGCTGCCTCCTGTATAGCCTCCCAGACCTGCTATAACCCCTCTTCTGGCAGTATGGGGCAGATACCCCACCACAGCCTCATAATCTTGAAAATCTTTTTGGTTCCACCAACTACAGAAAACAAAGGACTTGATCCAAAGCCCAGTAAGGTAATTGAAGTTAATGGAAAGACTATCACTGACTTCAGTGGGCTTTGGATCAGACCCTAAGGGGTTTTTCCGTGCTCAGGAACATATTATTTTATCATTCCACTCTGCTTGTCTGCTTCATTCTTGTGAAACATACAACATGAACACCTCTTTCTGAAGTGATAGATATGTAGGGATAGTCTTATTCAAGCCCCTGATTGTTCCCAAGAATGGATAGACGAAAGGGAAGAACTAGTTGTAAATAAGGCAGAACCTTCAAATTTACATTTTATCCAATTAGTTTAGTTAATAAATCAAACCTGAGTCTCCTCTCCTTTCTTTGCAATATATTGTTGATTCCTCAGCAGCTTTTTGGTTGTTCGCATCTTTACTTTCCATTTAAGTACTGTAATTAATTAAATACATCATGTTTCATAATCAGATGTAAATATTGTCCCCTAAATTCGAATTTGCAACTTTCAGGTAGTGAAAGTGTTGATTCAAAGCTTGGATACAATACTACTGTTTTTAAACTGCAGATGCCTGGGGTATTTTTAAATTCTGGTCCTAAATACTGACGTATGTTAGTAAGCTGTTTCAATATAAAAAGGCATATTTATTTTAACGTAGCACCTACACCCTGTGGGTTATATTCTATACTGTACTTGTGTATTGTATACTGTGTTTGTGTGTATTTAACTACTGTCTGAAAATATAGCTCCCAAAATGTTATACAAAACTACAACTACATATAATGCCCATTAGAATCTCAAAGGTATCAAATATCAACATTTCTTGCTCCTAGGATTATAGAATCGTAGGACTGGAAAGGACCTTTAGTGGTCATCTAGGCCAATCCTCTGCACTCATGGCAGGACTAAGTAGTAAATACTTTTATTAAATTAAATTAAATCTAAGTATAAATACAGTAGAACTTTGAAGGAAGGGAATATAGAACTATGGAACACTCTTACATTAAAATAGATTTAAAATACTCTTAAAACTGAAAGAATATTAAAGAACTAATTTGCTTCTTTATCCTTGATGTTTTGTTTATTTTTTGCATTTATTTCACTCAGTTTGGGCAAGGAAATAAGAATGGTTAGTTTCTGTCAGTTTCATTTTCTGACTCTCAAACACTATTAGCACAATGCTTCAGTGTTTAGGTTGCACTGTATTAAACCAAGATATTTCCTGATGGTGTTGTATGTTGCAGAAGAACAGACCTCTCCAATTGGGAAAACCCGGAAAGGACTAGCTGACCCTCTTCCACCCTTTCAAAGAAGAAGACCAGCTCGTCGTCTTGAAATTGGAGCTCCTTTCTATCAAGACAATCACCTTCAGATCAAAGTCTACTGGAAGAAGACAGAAGGTTTGTTGAAAGTTCTGTCTTTAAGCAGGGACTACAATGAACCCATCTATGTCAAAGGTGGAGAAGCTCTAACACTGATATATTTACAGTGAACCCCATCAAGCAGTTCTGCCCCCAAAATATCCTATTTGCTTGGCAAGTCCAAATACAGAGAAACCACTGCTGATCATTCTTCCTGGATGGTGAAAGGATACACAGAGAGAATGCACATCTCCAGAGCAGTGCTATGTGGTGGTATATAAGGAAGGGCTTTAGGGCACAGGTTTCAGGGATGCAATGTATTGTGAGAAGAAAAGTGATGAGGAGGAGGAGGGAGGTGGGCCTTAGTCCCCCCTCGACATGAATCCTGGCCCCTCTCCATGGCCCCATCCCTGTTCCTCCTCTTGCCCCGTGGCCAAGCCGGAAGCTGGATCTGGGCAGTGGTAAGAGCTGCCCAGGGAGCTCAGGCTGCTGTGGGAAGCACTGGACCCTCCACCTGCTCTGCGTGGCATGCCCCAGAGGGTGGGAACACAAGCCAGGGACACCCCAGCCCCCCACCCAGGGCAGGTGGAGGGTCCAGGACTCCCCAGGTGGCTCTTACCACTGCCCGGCTCTGACTTCCGGCCTGGCCAGGGGGCAGGGTCTTGGGGGGGAGAAGAGGAGCAGGGGGAAGGGCCACAGAGATGGGTGGGGCCTTGTGCCCTCCCCCCCTCCAATTCTACCGAGGTTCTGGCACTCCTGCTTGTACTCCACATCCTGAGGGTGCGGAGAGGATTCCACACCCCCTTAAAGTGCCCTTTGTAAGATTTTCTGCCGGGGGGTAGAATTTGGCCTTATGCAAAACTCCCATTGAAGTAGATAGTGGTTTGGTTGAGTGAGGCCAAAAGGCCTCAATCTGCATGTGGCATTCCCATTGAAGCCAGTGGGACCTCTCTGTAGGATTGGGCCTAATATCAGGATTATAAGAAAGTAAAACCAGAAAATGAATGTAAATGGAGAGAGAATAGGGCTTCCTGGCTGCCCTGCATATGCCCATTTTCTGGCCTGCCTCCACCTAAGTTTGGGACTGTGCTGATTGTCAACAGAGGTCATGCACCAGGATTCAACATAATATCTGCCAGCATATGCACTGGAGTAAATGTGGGTGAGCAATACATTCTGATAGCAGGAAAAATCTTTACTGGCTTCATGTGTTTTATGATCCCCTGCTTCTCAGTAAATATAGCGCCTAACAACTTCTTTTATGTTTTCATCTTTCCTAAAAGACAAATGCCATAAAATGTAAGTGTCTAATTAGCTTTGGAAGCCAAAAAGGGCTTAGCTTTCACTGCCTTCCAGAATCAAGTAGGGATTGTTACACAGTGTATCAGTTTAGTACAGGGGTAGGCAAACCTTTTGGCCCGAGGGTCACCTCTGGGTATGGAAATTGTATGGCGGGCCATGAATGCTCACAAAATTGGAGGTTGGGGTGTGGGAGGGGGTGAGTGCTCCGGCTGATGGTGAGGGCTCTGGGGTGGGGCCAGAAATGAGGAGTTCAGGGCGGGAGGGGGCTCTGGGCTGGGGCAGCGGGTTGGAGCACAGGAGGGGGCTCTGGACTTGGGCAGGGGGTTGGGGTGCAGGCTCCGGATGGCACTTACCTCAAGCAGTTCCCAGAAGCAGCAGCATGTCCCCACTCCAGCTCCTACATGGAGGTGCGGCCAGGTGGCTCTGCGTGCTGCCCAGTCCACAGGAGTCTGGAGGCAGAACTTGGGGCGGGGGCAACGTGTGGAGCCCCCTGGCTGCCCCTACATGTAGGAGCCAGAGGTGGGATATGACGCTGCTTCCAGGAGCTGTTCGGAGTCACAGTATGCACTGGGGGGGGGCCAGCCCCCGACCCTGCTCCCCGGCTGGAGCACCGGAGTGGGGCAAGCCCTTAACCCTGCTCCCCAGCAGGAGCTCGAGGGCCATAGTTTGCCCACCTCTGGTTTAGTACGATGATCAATATCCCCACGTGCAGTTACTTGAATATATGCTAACAATGATAGTGGTTTTGCCTTGTAGCTATCTATAAATGTGCATATCAAATTAATGTCCACATAAAAATACATTAAAATAAATACCAGGTCTGAAGTCACATCCTACCAAAGGAATGATCCCTTTTCCTCTTGACTTTTGCAAGTGATTTTTAGGAACCCTGAAGATTCTTCAATTCATCATTGAAATTACCCTTATCTTAGCTCCTCACATCCAGGCACTTTCAAATCTTGGTGCTTATTTCTGCACGACATTTAAAAGATCTGGCTGTTCCACTCTATGCCCACAATTAAACTGTTCATCATCTCCTGACTTGATCATGTCAACCTACTCTTCTTTGGCTGTACAATATCCACCTTGCCCCCCATTCAGATTAATTCAAAATGCGATGGTTAAAATCATCTTCCTGACCTGTGAGTGTGATCATGGCTCCCTCTTCTTCACCACAGCAGATTCTAGCATCTTGTCTGTCAGGGATGCCTATGAATTTATATCTTAGTATTTAAAATAAATAAATAATGGCTTTAAATGACCTATTTCACCCACAGCACACCTACAGCTTATCACTGTTACTGTTGTCCTCACTCTGATGATTATAATCACTCCTTGTTTTTAAAATTAAACTGAAAGTTCTTTGGGGGCAGGGATTCGATCTTGTTTTGCAGTTACCCACTATGATAGTGCCTTACTCCTGAATGGCCTCTGCTACTTTAATACAAATAACAATGAAAAGAGTTGTAGAAATCATGCTCATGTCTATCCCTAAAAGACATGAAATGGAACACACGGTGGAATGAAACGTTAAAGTAAGTATAGATCAGAAGTTTTCTACTCCCCCTCAAAACTCTGTATTGTTTTTGGGTGCATGTTTTTTTTTTTTAAATATTCTAAATCTAACATTTTAATTTATTCAAGGAGCATAACAAATTCAGTAAAAATAGAGGTCTCATGACTTTAACAAGAATTTTGATCTTAGTACTGATGTCTTGGCCAGATAACAAATAAGAGAAGAAATTTACCGCTGCAGGTGCAAGTGGCTGTGGTATTCTTCTTCACTTATTATCATGAAGTTGTGAAGTGTTGCAGTGACCTATATTAAACAGCTCTCATGCTCCAAATCAGAGATGATTGTGTTTAATGTGTTTTATGTTTGTGATGATTGTGTTTTAATGATGGATGAAGTGCCTACTATATAGGGTGCTTTGTGGATCCTTTGAATTGGAAGACAGTTAAACTGAAGTAAAATATTGGTATAAAGACTATTTTTATCTGTAAGAAACCCTTTTATTTTAAATAAATAATTACATTAAATCTTCTCTCAATAAAACTTAAAACAATGAAATGTTGTTCATGCAGTATATTAATCATCGTTAAGAAATTGTTTTTGTATACGTGGTTACAATGAGCTAGACCATTCTGCGGGGCAGGTTACTGATGTGTAGATGCGGGGCAACCACAGCTTTGGACTTGTGAAGTTTCCTTGGATTTCTGTCTGGAAACCAGGTTTATTCTTCAACCATGGATCGATCTATCTAAGAATTGCTACTGCTGCCCATGACTATAGTATCTGAATATTTCCTATGTGAAATAGCTTAGCAACAGTAGAGTCCCTAGTGGTTTTTATAGTGTCTCTGGCTCTTCTCCTTTCTTAGGATTGTTTTTTTTTTGTTGATTTGTTTGTTTCAGGTCTTTTTGTTTTGTCTTTGAATTTTGGATTTGTTGTTGTTGTTGTTGTTCCCACGGGGGGAAGTGCTAGATGGGAGTGCTGGTGTTGAGAAAATTGTTTTTATGAACGGCAGGGGTTTTCAACACTAGTCCTGTGGTTTCCTGGAGGCACAGGCCGTCGACGCAGAGACCCTCTAACTTTCTGGTGATGTTGTTGCAGCTGTCCCTGCAGCCCCAAACTAGCCCACCATAACCCCACACAGAAAACCTATATCCCTCTGTGGCACTTTCAAAAGAGTCTTTGTGGGCCAAGGGAAGAGAGGAAAGATGCAATGAAGACTAGACAGCCTCCTTCCATAACTTGACTTCTGTTCTGTCCATTCCAGGAAGTGTAGGGGATAATATATTATTTTACAACACATTTATTGATGGCTTTACTACACCCTCCAGTACATATTTCTATTTATGATTCAGAGCATCTAATTATATATATATGTGTGTGTGTGTGTGTATATATATATACATATATATATATATATACATATATGCATGCCAGTGAATGCCAGAGGTTGGAAGGCCAGATTGACTTCTCTGGACTCGATCTTCTCCTCTTTATGGGCCTCATTCTGAATGTTCCATTAATATCACTGAACTTGGGGCATGCAAGCAATGTAGGATCTGTCCTTCTGTGTTAAAATAGATCACTTTTTGCAATAATATTCAGGCTGAATGCCGTTTTATGATGGCAATTATACATGCACTTCAGGATGTGTGTTAATGGGAATAACTCCCATGGAATCAAAAAAGAGGAACTTTATTCTCTATAGATCAGTGATTTTCAAACTTTTTGTATTTGTGACCCCTTTCACACAGCAAGGCTCTGAGTGTGACCCTCCCCTTATACATTAAAAATGGTGTGTGTCGGGGGGGTAATTTAATTTAATGGGGGCAGGGAGTTGACAGCTCCCAACCCCCATGTAACCACCTTGTGACCCCCTGAAGGGTCATGAGCCCCAGTTGGAGAACCCCTGCTATAGATGTACTTCATAAGTCTCATCGCTTACTGCAGTAATTCTCATCAGTGAGAATAACATACTGTAATTTAGTGCAATGATTTCCTTCCAATGCAAAATGTCGCAGTACTGTGTCCTAAACCCATTGCTGCAACACAATTGATGTTTTAGTGACTCTTATTTAGGGATAATACAGCTATTTTTACTTAGGCAAACTCCCATTCTATTAGTATTCTGCCTGAGTCATGACTATAGCATTTGCCCCATATTAAACATCATTTTATTGAGTTCATCAGTGTTTCCACTTAGTGTTTAATTTTTTACCTCTTACTTTTGCTTGAAAGTATAGATGTTTAAAAAATATTTGTACTTGGCTTCAGATTTGATTCTTTGCTTTCTTACCAGAAATGCAAAGCAAAGCATGTCTTAAGAGGGATTGAAGCAGGGAGGGGCAAAAAATCTCTCCTGCACTGTCTGATAAATCAACTGAACAGGAATAATCAATTAAATTACAGGGAAGAATAAAACACAGGGCAAGGCAAAGCAGATAGAAAGCTGCCACAAAAGATTTTATAACCAGATCACTGGAAAACAAAACTAGCTCTTTCTTAGTGCAGGAAGATAAATGAAGTGACTGTTTGCTTAGACGGTTTGTTTGTAACAGGTCATTTTCATCCTGTAGGGTTAAAAATAATGTGAATGCTTCCCAGAATGATCTCTACCAGGCATTGGGTCCAGTCCTGCAACCCTTCTATATGCAAGCAGTTCCATTAAATTAATGGGACTATGCAAAGTGAGTAAGGATTGCCGGATCTGACCCACTGGACAATACATTTGTTAGTGTGGAGAAATCAGCAGTGTTGCCCATGCATCGAGGAATTATTTCAGTTAGTAAGAATTAATACAGGAGGGAGATCAGTGTTTGAGTACATGGCTATTTACTAATTTATCATGATACTTTATTATATTTCCTCAAACAATTACACAGTTTCACTTTAAAGTATCACATTGGTCCAGATACTTCCCTCCAACAGGAAAATATCCCTGTGAAATAACAGCAAAGTTTAGGGCAGCACATTTCCCTCACATCATCCCTATGAGAGCATGGGGACAGTGATCCTATGGAATAAGTGTGTGTGTGTGTCTGTGTGAGGAACCTCCAGCACCACTAAACGGGGGGAAAGGGGGGGTTGCCCCAACTACAGGGATCACTGAGACCAGCTGTGTAGAAATTTCCCGTCCACATTGAATAATTTGTTTCCCAATTGGCTTACATGGTGCTTTTGGCTTCCTCATCACTGCTGAGCAATCCTACCTTTTCCAGGAGGAGCTAATGTGATGATGGGGAAATCAATGCTCATTTACCAGCATTAATCTCAGTGGGAAATTGCTAGGGCATTTAAACAACCTGGGCCAGAGGGGTATTCATCATTGAGCAGCTTCTGCCTAGCTCTGGGTGGGCATTGGTGTTGCATAGTTCCAGAACAAGTGCAGAGCCCCTCCTGTATGTTACTGGTGTTGAGGGACTTCTTTGAGTGTGGGTATATGAGGCATATGCGGCACTCGCACAGCGACCCTCCCCTCGCTGGCCTTTTGCTGCCCTCCATTCGGAGGAAGGAAAGGGGAGCATTCAGCCAACTCTGGTTATATTGGTTATACTTTTATAAGCTAAACAACACTTAAAGTATTTATTTCCTATATGCTTAAATTCTGGGTGCCTATCCCTAAACTTTAAGTGCTGGCAAAACTTAAGATCCACCTGGTGAAAGCCATGAAACAATAACATATAAGAGAATTAATAGTAAAACATATAGTATATAAGTTGGATGTGTAATTGATGGATGAGATGAACAATAATGGTGAAATTCATGCTTCCCAGGTGGGAAACACTGAATGCAATACACCCACCAAACAGACAGTCCCCAGGACTGCAGCAAAATCTCTTCATGGCCACAGTGGGCTGGAATAGTGTCTTCAGATTTCGATACCCCCTACATGGAAACAGTGCCCCTTGCCCATGATTCAATCCCAAACCTCTCGTCCATACCTACATAGCACACCTCTCATCCCTGCCTGCATATTCAGCATGGATATAGATGCTCTGTGCATGTCTGTTTCAACTGTGGCTTCCTTGTATAATGACTCTTCTCCAGTCCTCCATGAGACTGAACCTCACCCCAAACTATAAGTAGTTGTGAAAGACCATAGGCGTCAATCCTTCAACCCTTTGCCCATATTTAACTTCACTCCTGAGCACCAACTTTTCCTTTTCCCTGGGGGTGCTCCACCCCCCGTTCCACCCCGAGGCCCCGTCCCCATTCTGCCCATTCCCTAAAGCCCCGCCTTCATGCTGCCTCTTCCTGCCCCTGTTCTGCCCATTTCTCCAAGACCCCACCCTCACTCCGCCTTTTCACGACCCCACTCTGCCCCCTCCCGGAGGCCTTCCTCCACCCTCCCTCAAGCCCCTCCCTAAGCTGCCAAACAGCTGTTTGGCAACAGCACTGCCTCCTATCAGCTGATAAGCAGGGGTGGCAAACAGCAGTGGCTGGTGGGTGCTGAGCACCCACTATTTCTTTTCCATGGGTGCTCCAGCCTTGGAAAACCCATGGAGTTGGCACCTATGCTCCCGAGTGTAGTAGTCCTGTTGATTTCTTTTACATATTTCCAAGGATCTCTATTGCTACCAACTTCAAGAATATAATTTGTTTTGAGTAGAAGTTTGAACAGCACAATTTCTTTCAAGTTTACATTAAAAGATCAAATAGAAAACAGAGGGCAAATTAAAAACAAAACAAAACATGCCATGAGTGTAGTCCAGGGTGTGCTTACCATACTGTGGAATTTTATAAGATTGCTGACAAGACATGCAATGTAACATTAGCTGGGAAATTTCCAGAGAAGACTCATTTTAACAAGGAATTAAAAAAAAAACCTATGTATTGGCTAACCATTAAACAAACTGTTTGCCCAAATTAGTTAGTTTTTTCTACTGTTCAAGAAAGATGGGTATGTTTCCAAAAACATCATCTTTCTTTTGCCGCAGTAACATCTGTTTATACAGTTTACATTTTTCACTTTTTCAGATTCATTCTTGTCTAGTTAACCATGATCAGGTCTCTCTATAAAGTGAATTCTTCTAATCACTGTTAAGACACATATGAAGATATTAACATCTCACTCATTTGGAGACTTGGCCTATCAGTAGCAGTTAACTAACCACCTTGACTAAAGGGCAGATTTTCAAAGGTGTTTAGGCACTTAAAAATACAGATAGTTCCCTAGTGGGATTTTCAAAAGCACCTAAGCAATGAGAGTTATGTGCCTAGTGAGATTTTCAAAAGTATCCATCTGTATCTTTAGGCACCTAAATACCTTTGAAAATTTGGCCCTGAGTAGTTAGCCTGAATCTTAGCTTCATATGGTACCAGACATGGAAAAGTGTGGCATTATAGTTTCTACAATCGGCAAAATTTCCCTTTAAAAATGTGGGGTGCCTGTGGACATTGCTGGCAAACAGAACTCTCAGTAAAATATATTGTTTTGTGTACTCTACCGGGCTCACACCAAATTCCTGAATACAAATACTGTTAATCATCAGTGCAGTATGTGTCCAGATGTGGATATACACATTGTAGCTTGGGCCCATCTTTAAATTACACACTTTCCA
The DNA here is from genome assembly GCF_965140295.1 of Lepidochelys olivacea. NCBI lineage: Eukaryota > Metazoa > Chordata > Testudines > Cheloniidae > Lepidochelys > Lepidochelys olivacea. The sequence goes on along the minus strand of NC_140411.1, from coordinate 133,167,420 downwards.
TTAATGTCATTCTTTGAAGGGAATTACCATTTTATTATCCAAATGATATGTGTGAGAGAGAGAGTGTTTTAAATGGCAGAGAGTTCAGAACCAAATTCTTAACAATTTAAACACAAACACTAATATTCCATATTAGAGCAGGAAACTATAGATTACCTTTTGAAAGAACTGTTTATTTGAATGAAGTTTAAATGCCAGCCAAGGGTTCTTTTGGTGTTTATTTTAATTGTGCTGTATGAATAAGTGATCATTAAAGGTGGAGTGTTTTTTTCAGAGCTGTCATGAGAACCATAACTACGTAACAATAAAATCCACTGCTTGGCATTTTGGAATCTTTTCTTCTTATGCCATTGGATGGGTAAAGGAACAAACAGATAAACTGTCATGTAAATGCAATTGCAGGAGAAAACATACCTAGGACTACATAGGAGGTGAAAAAAGAGGAGAGGAGCAGCAAAATTTTTGCAGGAATGTAAAGGACTTTTATGGGGCTCTCCCCCTCTCCCCCCCCCCACACACACACTAAACCATTAGGACAGTATAGGACACACCTAAAGGAAAAGAGTTTTTGTTACTTGAATATTAAGATTAGGATCTCATCCTGAGATATGTTCCACAGGGGGATGTCCTGAATATTACCGGAAATGCCATTGAGAATTCAGCCAGTGAATAGATTCATTTTTCCCTCTGAGTTTCAGTTCCCTAGCTTTGGAATAGAGTTTATAATGTTTGCAAAATACACCATTTCACAGGAGACATAAAAAGGCCTGTTTGCTTGCAGTCTCTAAAAAACCCACAGCACTTTTTGCAAGAAGAGTGTTGTAAACTTTAGTAGGACAGTAGTCAAATTCCAGATTAGATACCAGTAATCACATTCTGCCTGTCTTCAGTTTCTTCACTCTCTTTCTTAAGCCATTTTATAGCATTTCTATGTTCTGTCAAGTAGTTGCGACTGTGTGGGTCACCATAGATTTAGCTGCTTTTAGCAGTAGAGAGAAAAGTAGATAAGAGGAACAACATAAATGAATAAATAAATACATAAAATCACATGTATTTACTTGAACTTTATCCATGTTCATGCCTCTTCTTTACATTTGCTTTCCAGGCGCATTACAGCAGTTGAGTTTTACTTATAAAATGCTCATGAAAAGTAAATTTTAAGCTTGCATGTTTCAGTATTCACCCAGGGCTGAAGCATGGCCCAGCTACCATGGTGTCACAAAGGTAAAAGATGTCTCCTTTCGCCTATGCACCAGCTACTGATATCATGGGTAGTGATGTGGGTGTGGAAGCAGGTTCCACGGTGCCACTATGCCTCCTCCCTGTGCAGGAGGGGTTGGGCAGTGAGAAGAACCTTGGCTCTACTCCCTCCAGCCCACTCAGCAATGTAGCTGCCTTGGCTTACTAAGGGTTGTATACTGTGAGGGAATGGACCTGGCACAGTTTTCTCCCTCCCTCAAGTGGCAGAAAGTCAAGAAGAGAGTCTATGACTTGGAGATTCAGAATCACCCTCCTAGGCTGCTCCAAGGGCAGCATAACACTGTGTTGCTCTTGATGCTGGGCAGATCATCATATTACCATCAGCCCTGTGAAAATAGTACATTCTATATAGGATGGTGGAATACTGCTCATCGCAGCATATGTATGCAGCTCCCCAAATCTCTTGCTATAGCACTTGCCACAGAGACAGTTAAATAAGCTAGAGAAGTCTTTAGACAAGCCCCTTTCAACTAAGACTTCACCAGCTTGGTGTGAATGTAATTTTGTGATGTGCAGTTAAATTTAAAAACTTTAGCCAGTCAATAAATCTTGCAGTCATCTAATTTGTGTAGAAATAATGCCTTGGCATAGGTCTGCATGATCCAGAAAGGAAATTGTTTAACTTCCCTCATCCTGTTTATCTTCTACCTCTTTCTAAGAGACTCAAAGCCCTAGAGACATGTTCAAGCCCTTCTCCTGTTAATAAGATGCATACTCCTCCATGACGTGATCCTGCCAGAGGCCAAGCATTTTGGCCATGATCCACTTAAGCACATGCTTAACTATTGAAGTCAACAGGACTGCTCACATACTTAAGTGCTTTATTGAATCAGGGCCAAAGTGCTCAGAATCTTGTAGGATCAAACCCCTAATAAGGGAACAAAAACCAAACCACATCACTTATGTGGCTAATCACAACCAATCAACACCTTTCAAATAATGGAATCAACACCTTTCAAATATGGAATACTTGAAGCAAACTATTTGTCATCTATCTATAGAGTAAGGTACACACACAACAAATGACTTGAGTAATTTTGAATACGGAATAAATTAAAGGAAATTACAGTCTGCCTCTTTCCAAAAGTAGACTGAATTTATTTTTACATTATTCAATGTAAATAATTTGCTCAGCTCTGATAAATATCCCTTTAGCAACACAGTCTGTATATTTAGCTAGTTACATTTGTCTAATTTGTTGGGGTCCTTTGTGATGAAAGACACAACATATAAATACACAGTATTATCATATACTAAAACACTAATTTGGCTTAAATTTCTTACTTGTACTTGAAACATTCCAAATTAGATTTTTTCATGCTACCCCAATAAAAGCTGCTTTATTTCTAGTTTCATAGTCTTCATTTGATCTTTTTTTTTTTTAAACTACATGTAGGCACATTTCTTTCCACTGTGAATTATCACCCACACCACATTGTTCCAAATTCTCTGGCAAACACAGAGATCAGTTCAGTGTTAGTGTACAAGGGGGATCTGTAGCTGAAGCTTGAGTTTTCATTGGATTTAAATCCTAGACTATGCTATTCTTGTTGAAATCTGCTTTGAACTATATAATGGGCCAAATTCTCCCTGTGCACCAAACTTCAATTGCCAAATTTGAACAAATTTTATGTAAATCTTTTGTACAGATTTACATTAAATGTGTGCAAACTTGGCAATTGAAGTTTGGTATGCAGGGACAATTGGAATTCAAAGAAAAGTCTGCAGAAAACTACGACTGGCTTTGGTGAAACTCTGAAAACTTAAGGTGAAAGTTTTGGAGGTGCTAGCCATACAAGCCGTAGCCTGTCACTAAGTTCATTGTGTTCAAGCAAGCCTTGTCTGATGGACTCTTTCAAATAAGTTTTCACAGTCCATTTGCTCATAAACAAATATCCTCACATGGAGAGCAACAGTATCCTGGTTGGCACTCATTAGTACTCTTGCACCAACATGTGTCAACAAACATGCACAGAACTAAATAATAATAATACTAATACCACCTCATATATAATGCTTTTCAGCCACACAGCTCCAAGTTCCTTACCTAGGAGGTCATTATCATTAACCCCATTTTACAGATGGGTAAACTAGAGGGCACATAGATGAACTGACATGCCCAAGATCTCCCAGCAGTCCAGTGTCACCACTGGTAGTAGAACACAGCATTTCCAAGTCCCAGTCCAGTGCTGTATCCACGAGGTCACATGAGCTCAAATACAAGGAGATAAATACCCTTTTAACTCTATAGGCCATCTCTCAGCACAATAGTGAGGCCACTTGGTGGGGTGGGACTGTCATACTGCTACTGCCCAAGCTATACCCCAATACCTATTCTAGCTATGCAAAAGACTTCAGTTTCCTAGATTGTTGACCTGACACCCTTCAGCAGCAAAGCATACACTGTACCATAGGGAAAAAAGCATTTGAGGCAAAGAAAGAAGTTGTCTGTAGTAACATGATAGAAAAAATAAACCACATTTGATAAATTATTCACATAGCCAGTGTCAGGAGGAAAACACATCAGAACAGAAACATGGAATATGTTGGCAGAGAAAATGAGTAGAGGTTACTTATTTTGTTAAGGTTTTTTACTATTTTACTAAGGTTTTACTATTTTAGTATGGTTTTTTTTACTATTATTTTGTTTATTTTACAATAAACTTTAGAATCATTTTAACCAAAAATCCCAGCTGAGGAGTAGTAACAATATCAACTAAAATTGCTTTTGGTATTCAAAGTAAAACTAAGAGCTTCAAACACTGTTTTGAGATTACAAGATTTAGCAGATGTAGGATATATGCCTACAGGTCTGGAGTTACCCATATCTAGCCTTATTTAAATAAGGTTTTAATGGTTTAGGCAAAGCATTCCAACCTGGGTGCCTAAAGTTGGGATTCTAAATCCATATTTATGCTCCTGAAGAAAAATGACCTGAGTCTGAAAGTTGCTGAGCTCCTGGAGCTCTCCAGGACTTCAGTAGGAGTTAAGGGTACTTGGTAAAGATGTTTGAAAAATGCCAATTATTTGGCATTGGGAATTTAAATAAAAAAATCTTCTTTTCATTTTTGTCACAATTTCCCATTGATTACTCAGTTTTTTTAATGAAAAAAACCCTGACATTTTTGGGTTTAAAAATGTTAAAAAATTGTTTTCTGTTTGTTTTATGTAAAAAAACCCCAGAAAGTTATGTCTTTGGTTGGTTGGTTTGTTTTTTGCCTTTTTGCAAAAATCTAAATGACTTTTCATCTAAAACTTTTCAGTGGCACCTCTGAAAATCAACTCACTTCTATTCAGGCATCTAGGTATGGATATAGGGCACCTATTTAGGAAAGCTTTTAAGCACATGCTTAAATCCATCCCAATTCAAGGTAGCAAGGCAGCAGTCTTTTTGTTAGTCTCTTTAATTTCAGAAGTTATAGTTACAAGGAATAGCAAGGCTTTCTGCTAAAACTAGCTATGATAATGAAATAATCCTACTGCATATTGGATATTCTTACTAATTTTAACTTCACAAACAACTTTTCATATGTGACTTCCAGGCATGCCTATAGATTATAGTGAATTAACTTCAACTGTCTATAATCATGAGCCTTGGTGACTCTGCCATTACACTAAAAAGCAGCTTGAATTGGTTGCCCATTGCATTATCAGTTAGAATTACTACTTCCATGTTTATAGCTGATAGATGAACAAAAAAATCCAAAGAAAAGTACAGTAGTGATCTCAGTAGGGACCAATCCACATTGCTGATGGGAAAAGCTACACTAGGTATTTCTTTTGCATTGTTTAAATCTCACAGATTTATACTACCCATAGATAAAAACCCTAGAGTCATACAATTTACACTCACAGTTAGCACCCTAATAAAGAAAAAGGAAATGTATTTTCAGAGGTTTAGAAAAGTTTCTCACTAGAAACTTTGGCTTTCATATCTCAGCTATGCTAGATCTATTTGTTTTCAAATATATTAGGATATAGTTATTTTTAAAGGTGATGTTGTTACAAAACGTGTATCCTGCATAAACAAAGCATGATTTTTTTTTATATCTGTTACTCTGCCAAAGCAAAAACATCCCTCCAACCATTGAAAAAGTGCATTGCTAACCTAGAGACTGTTTTTCCCTCCCACATTTCAGTTTTCTATCCGAAATCATGGATGTGCTATAGAGTTGTGGTTTGTGTTGGTGGGTTTGGGGGTTATTATTTTCTATTTCCTTTCAATCTTCTTGCTAGCCAAAATGCCTGAACTCTTTTTTTGCTCAAACTCTCTAAAAATGTCCAGAAACAAGACCTGGAAAGTTTTATCCCCAAACGAACAAGTTTAGGAAAATCAGCTCAATGAAAAAGGCCCTTTAGAATGGAAATACAGTGAGTAACCTTAACTGTATCTATTACTATTCATGCATTCCAGCCATGACTGGTTATATATATGTTGAGATAAGTTTTTGAAGTAATTATAACTGTTTGTAAAACTAAAAAAAAATAAAGGAATATGGTTTTGGTGTGGCAGTTATGTCTAGGTGATCAGGTTGTTACTGGGATATGAAATGTGAATGATAAAAAAACAACAACAGAAAACATGAGTAGTAATTAGAGATATTACAGACTTTCTTCACACCAGCCCAGCAACAATCTCATTTGAATCCAGCAGCAGGAAGCCTCTTGGGAAGTTGTGTTTTGAGTTCACTTCTTAGCTTCCCCACCCATGTAGAGAGACAAAGAGGTTGCCACTGCCTGAATGGATAGGCAAGAAGGAAGGAAGGAACGAGGTGTGAGCAGGATACGTGTATGCCCAGGTGGAAAGATCAGATAACAGGTGGGGAGCTGGACAGAGTCCCACAGTTCCCATAGAATTTCCTATCTGGCCAAAACCTGGAAAGATATTTAAATATTGCGTTGAAAGCCTAATTTCATGAGATTTCCAGTCTGATGATTAGCTAAACTCGAGACTGGTCAGTTAGGATACTTAACCAAAGCAAACTTTTGAAACCTCAAGGTTCATAGAATCAGAGAAATGTAAGACTGACAGGAACTTTGAGAGGTCACCAAGTCCAGCTCCATCTTTCACTGGTTGTTCATATGGAGGTGTTCAATGGTCTATTTGAAATATTAGTGGTCTTCTCTGGTTCTTGGTGGACAGGTGACCAGTCCTCCCTCAATCTGTGACAAAGCCTACAGCAATACTTTTATCTAATGACTAGAGAGTGTATTGAATTTAAAGTTTGAATGGCTCTATAAGTGGTCTGCCTTGTGTAAGTATACTTTAAAAGAGTAAATTTTTGATGATCAGAAAGTAGATCAATAAGAAGATTCACTATACAGTCATTCAGCAGAGACTTTAGATGGTTAATAGAATAGCACTGAGTTTTCAGGTCTCTAGATGCCAGTTGATGGACTGCATGTCCTATGTGTTTGTCTCAGGAGAGGGAGCGAACAGAGAATAGGAAATAATTAAATAACTCAGAACAGATGAAATCAGATGAGACCTACTTGCCGATGCATTGTGAGTGTGTATCTCCCTCTGACAGGTACGTCTAATGGCAAAGCCACAACGGTCAGATTCAAGTGAGAACACCTACCTTTTAAAAAAATATGCAAGAAAATAATTAGAACACAGTTGATTATTTCTTCATTCATTTCTTATTGAAAACTTTTTGGGCTTCGAGAGCAGTCATGAAAATAATTAACATATATGTTGTTATGAAGACAACAGCTACAAAAATCCATTTTGAGCAAACTTCCAATCAGTCTTTCTTACCAAACTCCATTTGTGCTAGCTTCAAAGATCACTTATTTTGTCTTTAATTTGTAATTCCTCTCTTCTGCTTCCAAATTGCTCATAGCAGTCTATTGCCAGATCAACCCTAACGCCATCAAAGGTATTTCTTTTCCCTTCCAGAAAACCATAATCATGCACTTGACATGAGTAACTCTGGCATAACAAGTTAATTACTATAATAGACATTTAATGTTTATATCCACTATACATAGAAATATGAATACTCCAGGAAAACAACAAGATGCATTTGTACCACCATGTTGCGTTTTCTTTCTCAGTTCTTCATTTTTCTTTGTTTTGCCCCAGTCTGCTTTATCATACAGTCTGCATTGAGAGGATTGGTTATAAATTTTATGCCTGCCACTACAATTCTGTATGGAGCTCTCAAAGAATTTTTACTAGAAATCACTCTGATAATTAGGGAATTTCTGTTGTAAAGTCTGCACCATTGAAGTCACGGAAGTTTTGCCACTGGTTTCAATGAGAGCAAGATCAAGCCTTTAGTATTGTTCCTAAGAGCTGTGACTAGATTTTCAGTTGGCTACATGTGGAGGCGGTTTCATGATACATTCTGAAAGTATAAGGTTCAGGGAAATTTTCACACATGTCCAAACTCAGCTTTACCGAATGGTGCCATGCAGCAGCGTTGCAATGTTCTGACAATGTAAACAGTTACAGATGGTTGGCACTGAGTCATTCCCATCATTCCCAAGATATTTGGCAGCATATACCATGGGGATTTTTTCTCCCTCTCATCAACACTTAAATTTCTGCTACCCCCCCCCCCTTTTTTTTTTTAGTTCATCCTTACTGTGCTCACACATGGATTAAGTTATTGACATGTTTAATATTCTCTTCTTTTTGTTCATGGGCACTTTAAGTGCTTTTGAGCAGCAAGGAACTGACACTTCCAAAGTTCTTAAAATCCCTTCGTTTTATATTCAGAAAAGCCAGGAAAGCTGCAGATGGCTAAAGCATAACTGTAATGTATATTTTCCTTTTTGTATTGCTGTTTTGTTCATTTAGACACTAGTATGAGTCGATATCACGTCCAGTGGTTCCCAGAATCCTGTGTGCACAATGAAACTAAAGGGCCTGAAAAAGCAACTGGCCTGACCTATGTAAGTTGAAATTCAGTCCCTTGCTTAACTTGAAGTGGTTTTCAGTCATTGGGTATGGTGGGAAAGGAAGAGGGAAGTGATATGTAATAGCATGCAGAATGTTTTATACCTGTCATTGCTACAGTAGGAGTGGGTTTTTTTTACTTCACTGCAGAGTAGTGATATATTTGGCTTTGTTGATTTAACCAACATGAAAGGTAATCTAAATGAATGTACTGCATTCAAATGCTTTACGTGGGTATCTGAAGTGTTCATATTACACTACAAGGCAAACCTGTTTGTACAATGCATATATGCTTATCAGTATCTAGGTCAACAGGGACCTGATCCATGATTAGCACCCCGGGAACCACTACTATACAATTACTGAATATTAATCTAAATAAGCAGCTAGGCTTGTTTTCAGACATAGAGAGGATCCATATGCAAGGCTCCCCCTGAGAAGAGCAAGAGATGAAGAAAAGAGCCTCACATTATAGATGCTAGACATTAACGCTGGAAGATGCAAAGATATCACAGTGATTCTCCATCACTAGCAATTTTAAAATGAAGATTGGATTTTTTTAAAATGTATGCTTTAGTTCAAACAGGAATTAAATTAGGGGAAGTCTTATGGCCTGTATTATGCAGTAAGTCACACTAGATGATCACAGTGGTCCCGTCTGGCCTTACAGTCGATGAGTGGTGCAGTATAAGAACCTGAATAGAAGAGAGAAAGATTCTAAATTACTATAGTTCTCTATAATTAAATATTATATCCCAATTATATTTTAGCAATGGCATTTCTTCCTACTGAATGTATTATCCAATCTAGTATCACTCTACTCAAGTAATATGTTATACAAATATTACATTACTGAAATGTCAAGTCAGTGAATAATGAAGGAAACTCAATATAAGAAAACGTGATCAGCCTTTCTTTTTTACCCTGTGCTATAATAAGAAGTCAACTCACTGAAGTTAATGGCAAGTAAAGTGAGACTAAATCAAAGGGAATAGTTGTAATTTACTGCTGTCAGAGAGTCAAATACTGTACATGGATTTAAAAAGAGGATAGATAATTTTGTAATCAGTAACAACATTTGGAGTTATGCATGCTAAGGTAAGGGAAAGCTAATATAATTAAATAAGTTTTATTGCCACTAGAGGTCAGGAAAGATTTTTTTCTCTCCATGAATAGCATTGCACAACTGGCCAGGTGCATTATGTTTTTTTTGGTTTTCCTGTAAATTATTTTACAGTGATTAGTCTAGTCTGATTTGGCAAACCCTGTGTTTATTTGTAAGTTCCAATCAATACATTGAGATATTGAATATTATGCTAAAATAGTTAAGAAACTACCTTCAATAAACACATGGTTGCAAAGGGCCTGATGCTGAAAACCATACTTCCTTTGGGTCTGATCCTGCTTCCGGTGATGTCAATGGCAAAACTCCCATAGACTTTACTAGATGTACAATCTGGCTCTTGAATAATCTTAAGTAGGAAATACAGGAGTCAGGTTTGCAGGATCAGCTTCTAATACTGTAATATTCTACTTCCGATATATTCTGAGCAATCTGATGTGATAAATAAGGGGCCTAGTCCTACAGTACTTACTCATGCCAATAGTTACCTCAGCATCAAAGTGGAGATTTGTTTACAAGTGCTGTTCTAAAAGGACTGCACTGGAATGTTTGAGTAATCCATTATTCATGCACTTTTCATGTATGCAGTGTTCCTGTAGCCGTGCTGGTCCCAGGATATTAGAGAGACAAGGTGGGTGAGGAAATATCTTTTATTGGCCCAACTTCTGTTGATGAGAGAGACAATTGTTCGAGCTTACACAGAGCTCTTCTTCAGGTCTGGGAAAGGAACTCACAGTGTCACAGCTAAATACAAGGTTTGAACAGATTGTTTAGCATAAGTAGCTAACGCATATTTTAAAGGATCATTCAAGGTGAAGTGGCCTGTTAAAATATGTTGAAATATGTGTTAACTACTTATGCTAAACAATCTGTTCAAAGCTTGTATTTAGCTATGACACTTTGAGATAGTTTCCCAGACCTGAAGAAGAGCTTTGTGTAAGCGCATAAGCTTGTCTCTCTCACCAACAGAAGTTGGTCCAATAAATGATATTACCTCACCCACCTTGTCTCTCTAATGCACTTTCCATGTCAGTTATGAGAAAATTTACTTAGCTTAGCTCTAACACTCTTCAGCTGTTTTCAAACACAGAGTACAAAAATTTTAGAAACACCTAAGTACTGTAAAGAACTGAAAATCAATGAGACTTGGAGATCCTAAGTCACTTAGGTGACTTTTGGAAATTTTACCAGAGGCTAGAATTTCTCTTATTAAACTTGCTTTGAACAAAAACATGTAGGCGGGGATTTTCAAAAGTATCAGGGCTCTTGTTTAGTTGTTACCTTAAAGATATCATTCTACATATAACGGTGTTTTATTGCTCAGTTGTGGATCCTTTTCTGCTTAGAGGAATAACGTGCTATATCAAAGGGTGGAAATAGGATGTCCTCAAGGAAAGATGTATAAGGCCTTCTTGGGATTTGTATGCACATTAAAAGGAGTTCTTAAATGTAGACTAAACCTGTCTTTCATCTCAGTTTAAATAATCTTCCTTACATTTATTTAATTGGATTAGCATTTTTCATCCTCACACTGCCATTCCCCACTGCCATCATGTCAAGGGAGTGTTCCTTGTGTTAGAAGTTAGCTACTTCGATGCAGCATGACTAAGGTATTGTATAGGATTGAAGAAAGTATCCAACCACCATAATAATGTTTTCTGATTATAATTGAATAATAATATAGGCAATATTTGCTTTGTTCTCTGAATAAAAACCACATTTGCATGTGCTAATCATGTAGAGAAAAATACACTTGACTAGGAAAAAAAACCATTTAATCTTATGCCAACATTATGGTTTTAAGAAAAGGTTTATTCGCAGCATATACTGTTTTTCTTGGTCTAGGAAAACTACATAATTCTTCAGGACCTGTCATTTTCATGTAAATATAAAGTGACCATTCAGCCAGCAAGATCTAAAGGTCGTTTGAAGGCTGAAAGTATTTTCTTTACCACACCACCTTGCTCTGCTCTTAAAGGAAAAAACCACAAGCACATTAGTTGTCCTGCTGAAGGAGGTAAGTCACGGTCTGAAGCACTTGCAGAGTAGATTTCAAGTGCACTTCTAGGCACTCAAAAACAAGTTTTGTAAAGCAATTCTCAAATGTGTTTTGAAAGACTCAGAATAAGTAGGGGAGACTTATTTTTGTGTCTCTGGATGTCCAGGTAATTACCAGGATATCCTGGTAAGTAATGTTTTTCAACATTAAAGAGTCATTGAATTCTTTTAGTAGGAAATTCGTCTAACAAACACTTTCAAAAATTTTCCTTGTTACAAATGCAATCAAATTAAATACATAGGGGTGTAGTTTTACCAACATGACAAGGTTATCATAGTATTGGTTGATCACTTAGATAAGAAAAGGAGTACTTGTGGCACCTTAGAGACTAACCAATTTATTTGAGCATGAGCTTTCGTGAGCTACAGCTCACTTCATCCGATGAAGTGAGCTGTAGCTCACGAAAGCTCATGCTCAAATAAATTGGTTAGTCTCTAAGGTGCCACAAGTACTCCTTTTCTTTTTGCGAATACAGACTAACACGGCTGTTACTCTGAAACCTGTCACTTAGATAAGAATTTCAGGGGATTATTCAAGTATATATTGTAGCAGTATTATGATTTATATTGCTATTCTTTTTTTAAGGACTTGTTTGTGCTGGAAAGTTTTATCAGTTATACAGATAGAATTATACAAATGTTAGTTATACCTTTATAATCCACCTTGTGAATACTCTTATTCCAGTGTAAGAGTGGCTGTTTTTGGTTTAACTTAACCCCTTTCCCAAATAAGCTATATAAAAATAAAATAAAATTAAAATTAAAATTAACAAAGCACTTTTATACTGGTATAAATGTCCACACAGAGAGTTATACTGGAATAACTGTATCAGTTTAAATTCAAACCCTAGGTTATATCCAAAACTATTTTCCTGTGCTGACAAGGCCTAAGGCTGTATGTTTTAATTGCCAGTGCTTTGCACCTTATGTAGTTATTTACACCTTTCCAAAGTGAGTGTAAAATGCTCCCATTTTGAATTGGCAGATTGTATACTACTTTGCATTCACTTTGCACAGGTAAGTGACCAGACAAAATACAAGTCAGTTAATAATCAAGCCATGGGACTATACTATACTTTTTACCAGATGCAATAATGAGAAGTTACCTTAAAACTCTCCTAAATTAGAGTTTATGCTGTTCCCTCTTCAGAAGTATCTTTACCTTTAAGAAAAGAGGTTGCAACAAGTTGGCAGAGTCCTGAGTAAACTAGATAAAGAAATGCAAAAGAAATGCACATCAAGAAGCAGACTGTGACTCTGGGATCTCAAGCTATATTAACAATATTACCAGCAGGACAGTGGGGTGGGAGGAGGTATTGTTTTATGATCTCTGTGTGTATATAAAGTCTGCTGCAGTTTCCACGGTATGCATCTGATGAAGTGAGCTGTAGCTCACGAAAGCTTATGCTCAAATAAATTGGTTAGTCTCTAAGGTGCCACAAGTACTCCTTTTCTTTTTGCGAATACAGACTAACACGGCTGTTACTCTGAAATATTTCAGCTGTTCCTCAAAATTTAACTCATCCTCTTGCCTCAAATTTTTGCAGCATCAGTTCTCCCTAAAGTGCTGGCCAAACCCGAGAATCTATCTGCCTCTTTCATTGTTCAGGAAGTAAATATTACTGGTCACTTTTCATGGAAGATATCAAAGGCAAATCTTCATCAGCCCATGACAGGGTTTCAAGTCACCTGGGCAGAGGTTACTACAGAGAGCAGACAAAACAGCTTACCCAACAGCATCATTTCCCAATCACAGATACTGCCAGCAGTAAGTTTGTTTTCTTTTCATTGCTGGGGGCATTGCATGTTTGTGTGCATGGCTAATTTTGTATTTTTAGTCATGATTTAGCTGCCAGGCACCATTGCTTTCTCTGGTTCCGCATATGTGTCTGAGCAGGAAATGGGTTCACTTTTCCCCCTTGTTTGGGATACATGTCCGGTACAACTGCTCATCTTGATGACACATCAAACATTGTAATGTGTGTGATTGTCAAATTAGCAACCAAATTTGAGATATGCCTTAATGAAGGCAAAGATCGTCTAGGCAGCAGAAGATATTTTTCTTTTGATGATCAGGCTGCTCTGTTCACAGGATAGTAAGGATTTGTTAATTCTTTGTTCTCCAGGATGAGAAAATTAGTGGAGTTACCCTGAATGCAAGATAATTTCTCTCTCCTTTGTATTAACCTTCTCTCTGCTCCATCTGGATATATGCTTCATGGAAAATAAAGCTCTTCTCCCTTTTCTGCAAATGTGTACCAAGGTATAAAGGGACACATCCTCACACTAACAGAGAGGGGACTAACAAGTTTCTCAGGGCCTGTTCAACACTAACAAGATGCAGCTGTGAGACTTGTTCTGCTGGAGTGGGCGGGGAAAGGGAGGGAGGAGCTTAAAAGGGAAAAGCTGCCTCAGGAAGGACTGGGGGAAGAGGAAAAGGCTGCCCAGCTGAGAGGGAGATATCAATAAGCCTCATTGCTCCTGAAGCTATGCAACCTAGCCTCAGAGCAGCATGTCCCATGGAGGGGCTGGAGGTAGACCCTGTTTAGACTAAGCTGAAAGGGCTGACTCTGGAAGACTGACTGAGATCAAGGTCACCCTCCCTTCTCTTTAATTTCCCACAGACTCCCCTCTCCCAGAAGGGAAGAAAGAAGGGAGGGAACTTTTCTTTAGTTTGTTTGCTCCAAGAAGCCCCTTGGACATCTCTCAGGAGGTGGGAGAAAGACATTGCAAGGACCTGAAGCAGGGTCTGGTGGGGACTTGAGGGGATTCCTGCCCCCCTTATAGGAACAGTTAAATAATGGCAATTCAAAATAGAACTAGATCTCTCCTCATATAAAGTGGGAGAAGACTTAACTTGCACTATTCCCCCTTTTCTTTGGAAGGGCTCCTTTGCTGGCTTCAGTTCCTCCCATGGTAGCAGCAGCAGGAGGGAGGATATTCAAGAGGTGTTGCCAACTCCACCAGAGGCAGAGATTGCTACTAAGCAACTAGGGCCTGATCCAAAGCCCAAGAAAGACAGTGGTCTTTACATTGACTTCAGTGAGCTAGATCAGGACAAGTAGCTGAGTACACTTTAAATGCTCTGTCTGTTGCCTGCCAGAAGAAATTTCTGTGCCAGTTCCTGGAATGCTAGGTGTAGCTATCAGGTGGAGCTTACTTTGTGTTTGTACAGTGTTTGGTTCCACAGATCTTAGTTTAATGCCACTAGTCCAGTCCTAGGACTAGTCCGATGGATGGCTGTCTGGTGATTCAGCAGCCAAACTAACTTGGGAAGAAGTTGAATTGAAGGTCTGATTCTCCACTGTATTTCCTTGAGTCATTTACAAGTGTGCATTCTCATTTTACACCTAATCTGCACTTATTTGTCTGGCTGTAAATGATCGTACAAGCTGCAAAGCAGTAAAAAGTCTGGCCCAGAGTTAATTAATATTCCATCTCTCACCACTTCAAAAATGGGATTAAAAATTAGGGGCCAGATCATTAGTCTGGGTAGCTGAGTGGATCTATACTAATTTTCACCAGCTGAGGCTCTTGCCCTTGACTCAAAAAGGGCATGAGTTTACAAATCAATGGCAACCAAAGTCAGACATTGGCTTCTATAAAATATTTTATGAGATGTACAATGTACTTGTTAACTGAAAGAAAACCATAAAACCTAGAAATAAACTCCATTCATGGCACTGACACTTTAATTTCAGGAAACCGACTAGAAAATTGAAGTTGGAAGTATCTGGAAGTGGAATCACAAAATGTACAAGTGAAATCTTAACTATAGGGAGAGCTGTATTTTAAGGGAAAGGGGGGGAATATCCTAAAGGTGAACTCAACGGATATGTTTACACTAGAAACATCACAGCTTCAGGGCTACAGCTGTGCCACGGTAGCACTGACTCTTACTACAGTGACAAAGGGTTCTTCCGTTGACCTAGCTGAGTCTACACTAGGGTCACGGTTGGCTTAACTACCTCTCTCATTGGTATGAATGTAGCTAGGTTGACCTAAGATCTATGTGTAGACCAGACCAGAGAACTGGCTTTATTTCCAATTCTTGCTCTGCCAAGTATTTTTTGATACCAACTCTTTAGGAATATGCTAACCAAACCAAAAGAGTAGTGAACTAAATAATAAATGTACAAAATCTTTAATATAAAACCTTAAGAAAACAAGCTGTGGGAATTGCAACACGGTTTTTAAAAAAGTATGTATGTGAGGAAAAAAAAGTATCTACTTAATGTACAATTTCCGGATGGAGCAATTGTCTATTATTTCTGGTAGACATAAGAATTTATTCTATTCATACATTTTTAGGATCATTATGTGCTGACTGTCCCCAACCTGAGGCCATCAACACTTTACCGATTAGAAGTGCAAGTGCTGACAACAGGCGGGGAGGGGCCAGCTACAATAAAATCTTTCCGAACACCTGATCTGCTGCCATCTTCATCCCACAGTAAGTGTTGTGACCTGACATAAAAGTATTTGGACTAGTGTATATGCAGAGAAAGGCTCTTAAAACATTGTCTACCACAACAATTAAAACAAAGTCCTGGGGTTCTACTGCTCTAACCCTTTATACAGTGAGTAGTCTTAAACTGTTCTGTTTTTAGAGATATTATGGATTCCAGGGATATTCCCTATAACTAAAATGGAGAATCCTGCTGGAACGTTTAATGGCTCTGAAACCAGAATGAACTTCTTAATTGCATCCACTGTATATTTACTGCACAGTTTTTGTTGTATTTCCCCCATATATAAATACATATAAAAGGAAAGTGAACCCAATAATTTTAGAATATTTAGCGCGTAAATAATGCTAGTGTTTCTCATAATCACTTTCTTCCCTCTAATGTAACACTGCAAATTTGCACAAGGTTTACTACAAACAATGGCTTAAAAAAAATTCAGAGCCACAAACTGCTAACCAAGGGACATTGGTAAATACTCTGTTATGATATCTAATGCTCAGTTACACAAATATTGGTTCAGGTTAAAAACAAACAATCTGCCTATTTGGTATTATAGGCTAAAATGGTAGCTCAGATTATCAGTCTCCAAAACCTGTTAAATCCAGGTTTCTTTCTTTCTTTCTTTCTTTCTTTCTTTCTTTCTTTCGGGGGGAGGGGAGAAACTGCAAAAAGGTAGTTTAAGTGATCTGGTGATATTACTTCAGGGTCATGTCGAGGCCATTGCAAAGTATTGTAGCGAAGAAACTACACGTGTGCACAGCCAGTGCATTGCTTTGTGAGAAATCTGTGGATAAGAAATCTGGGATACAGAGGTGCTGTAGAGAGAAATGCAAGTAGTAAATCGCTGGCTGAATTTAGGAATGAAGGGTTCTACAGCAATCAAAGGTTTAGAATACAGAGTATCTGACTTCTTGGTTATCTTGAAATCCAGACTAGATTAGAAGTGATCCAAAGCCTGTACCGTGTCCTGGCTTTCTGATGACCTATATGCAACACTTAAGAGGTGCACAATTAGTTCTTATCAATGTTTCCAGTCAAAGCCCTGAGTTGTAGAGTATTTGCCACTGATTTCAACTGAAGTTTACATAGTAATATATGAACTGTGGTTATTTTCTTCTCCCCCACAAAGACTATGCCCCCAAGCCATTGCACATTATTTCAGTTAATATTGTAAATTGATTGCACAATATAAACAAAAAAGGCAAATTATATTACTCATTAGACAATAAATGCTACCTACATTTATTTTTGCCCACATTTTAATGCAGTTAGATTTTAAGAAGCTGCTTACAACAAAATACTATTTTCTGAGCATTTAGAATAAGGCAACTTAATTTTATGGGAACCCAAGAAATATCGAAGAAATTCGTCCTGATCCGACAAAATAATTGACCTGCTTGGATCCTTCCACCCTTGCAGAATTCCACTGAAGTCATATGAACAGTGCGTGGGCGTGTGTCAGCACAGGCAGAGTGTTTTGCAGGTTCAGGGCCTTGTATGCAATTACTCCACTGAAAGGATGGATGGTCCAGTGGCAAACTGGGCTGTAAGAGACTCCGCTTCTAGTCTTGCTCTGCTGCAGACATTCTGTGTAAGTCACCTGGTCTTTCAGTTCTCTGCCTGTAAAAGGGGGCTAACAGCACGGCCCTGCCTTATAGAGGGGTTGTGGGGATAAAAGCGTCAAAGATTGGGAGGTTCTCAAATAGTACGGTGATGAAGGCCTAATTATTTTATCGTCTATACAGCAAAGGTGAATTCCCTTTCTTCTTTACTTAGGGTCTCATCTGAAACAGCACCATCCACATCACTACAAGCCACCCCCAGAAAAATACTAGACTGCTTCACATAATTAAACAAATCACTGAGAGAAAAACTGAGCTCTCACAAGAAGACCAGAAAAATTCACATCTGTAGGAATAATAAATCGTTTTTTTCCAGTGGAAGTTATCATCCTGTATGATTTGTAACTACTTCTACATAGTTTAAGCATGAAGAATAGTATTTGTACCAATGCCAGGATGAAATGTACAGCAACTATCCTGACAGTACCACCCCTATTCTGCTAAGTGAAGATTGCATCCAATTCAACACATCTGAGAAACATCAAATGTATGTTTGTTGTAATAACATTTTATTTCCTAGGTTTAAAGTAGATTGAAAGGGTGCAGTGAATAGCAGAGGGTTTTGTTTTGCTAATCTTTATAACAATATCTGAGACATTGTTCTTTTATATATACATAGCTTTGAAAGCCAGAGGCCAGATCTTCAGCTGGGGTAAATTAGCATCTGTCACTTGAACTCAGTGGAGCTGAGCCAATTTATGTCAGCTAAACCTATACAGCAAATGCAGTTTGCCATTAAAGGAGATCTCCATTTACCTAAAATAAGTGCACAACCAAATAAGTAGCAATAATAGATGCACGCAGTTCAGTCTGCAATGGAAACTACTATTAACTTAGCAACAAAAAAAGTAGATCATACTAGCTGATGTATTTCATTAGTAATATATCTATATTTTGTGTGGAAATGGTACCATGAAGTTCTCTCCTTAACAAAATGTGTTAACAAGGGAGATTTTCAAAGGCACAAATGGCAGTTGGTGCCTGACTTCCATTGACGTTCTGTAGTAGCTGGACACATGCCTTTGAAAATCTCCCCCATTTTTTTTTTTTAATATTTTGAAGGGAACTCTGTATTTTCCCTGTTAGAGAACTAAATAGTGAATGTTCACATTTTAGACATGAACGTTCCAAGGCACATGTTATGTTACTTTGGGGTTTCTTTGGCTTTTTGATGTGCATATCTATTTTCCCCGAGGATCTTTTGAACAGCAGAATGGATGTGCTGGCTACATGGTACTCCACTCATAGAATTAAGTGACAATACATTGATGTCTGGAAGTCATTGGCTTGTAATTTATTTGAATGCATTTTTCAAATTCAAGCATGAAGGTTACCCTGTTTTTTAACCATAAGGGAATGCAGATGACCTTATTGTGCAATGTAAACAGAGTAATTTGCCACACAGAGAGACAGTCTTTAATAGTAAAGAGAAACTGCTTGGATTTATAATCAGAATGATGGGAAATTTCTCTCTACAAATAATCCTGATGACGCAACCTCTTGTCCAAAAAATTGCTGTCTGTGCATTCTCATGTGCAAATTCTATTACCCATCTTTAAATGAGGATAATACATCTCAAGCTTTCTGTAACTTGAAATTCACAAATACCTTCATGGAATCCCCCAACAACAAGCACCACAAAAATGAACCCAAATCTGACTAAAGATAAAGTTTCTGTACTTGACTTCTTCCTGAGATACCCCAAGAAGTGGAAATACTCTTTGTCACAACAACAATAAATATTCTGAAGAACACCAAATAAAAAGATAAACATATCTGTGCTTGAAACTGAAAGAGCATGGTTATGCTCAGTATAGCATAGCACAGAAGAAATTCAAATACAGATCATCTATATAGAAAAGGTTTGACCAGGCTGACGATACCAAGAGTCAAAAGCCCCATTGCAATTTCTGACTATTTTTTTCCTTCAATTTTTCCAGCATTCGAATATTTTTTTTTTAAAAAAAAGACAACTCAGATTACTGCATTAATTCTACCATTCTCTTTCTATTTTTCCTGGTACCTTTTTGATTTATGCACCCATGGAGCAAATAACTTCACAAAGCTGTCTTTAGGGTACAAGTCTTGGGCCTTGGATAGTTACTTTACGAGGTATTAAGAGCTGTTCATACTTTGGAACTACAAAAAAACAAACGAAAAAAAGAAACCCACCCCACATACCACAACTTCTCTTCCCTATTACATAATGTGAGCAAGCTTTGAAGGGAACTGGAACTGACAGTAGACAGAAGGTCAACTATTTTCACCCAGCTGAAATCTGACATGCATCTAGGTACACAGGTCTTCAGACATAAATTACTAAGTCTATGCAATTTGAATAGGACCAATGCCTGGCACCACTTATACATTTAAATTACATAGGACATAAGTAAGGCTAGGAAAGTGCTATGAGAGTTAGATTGTGGCACCTAATTCCCCTAGGTTTCTCTGAAACATTCAGCCTAAACTTTTTGGCCAGACTCTCTTCTCAGTAATGCTGGAATAAATCTAGAATAAATTGACTGATGTTAACGAAGTTATGCTGAATTCACATTGATGCAACTGAGTGCAGAATTTGTGTCTCTGTCTTTTTTAAGCCAACATCTATGACAAACCTTGGATTCAAGAAGATAGAAATTGGCAAATTAACAGCTCTTGATTATTATATGAAAGGTCTTGATTATTGAGTGGAATGCCATATTCCTCAAAATGGTTTGAGCTGCTTGCTAGATTTGTTATTTTTTCTTAATTGGATGTTTCAGGAGGAGACTAAAGTTCATTCAAATATTTATAAAATAGTCTGGAGGTTTTTATATATTTATATAAAGATAAATTATTTATTATAGGACCAGTCAGCCGAACTCAGGCAAAACTGTCATTGAAGAACTGCTATTGAATTTTGCCTGAGTAAGGCCAGTAGGATTTGACTCTTTATATCTTGGAGAAAAAGGTGAAGGGCATGGGAGTGGAATGAACAGATTATAGTTTATAAACAGATTAAGACTTTAATCTTGCTCTTTAATAATCAGTTCCTCAACTCAACATTCAGCTATAGAAATTTCATGGGAATAAATGATCCTGAAATTATAAGAGTCAACCAAACCATCAACAAATGGGACATTAGATTATATCTTGTTTGTTCTTAAATATCAGCCATTTTCATATAATTATTTGAATTTAACATCATATATTTGAAGACTTTTATGCCTAGATCCAGTTGGAGTTAGGCACCTCAGTACCTTGAGGATGTGGGTCTTAGTGTCTAATTCATAAATCCTCATTTACTGAATTGCACAGGGTATATTACAGTTCACCTATTTGACTAGCCTAAATCATGCTAACATTGCATTCAGCAATGGAGTTTGAAATCACTACTTGAGATTTTTAGTTAAAGATTTTTTTTCTCAGTTTTTCTCAGTTTCTCAGTAATAAAGATCAAATATGGATAGTGGGATATTTCTAGGTATGCTGCACTTTTACACCCATATATTACTAACTTACTTAGCATACTATTCTGATTGATTTATCAGTTAAATCCTGGATGTCATATATTTTGTTTGCTAATGGAAAATTATAGGATTATTCCATTTTTGCTCTAACATTTTTTTTATGCATATGAAACTAGTTTTTACATTGAATGCTGTTTAAGAATGAGAATTTTTTTTCTTATGGCAGTTAATTTTTGATAGAGCAGATCAAGAACTAGAAAATATTTCTGTCTTAAAACTTAAAAGGAGAAAGGTAGAACCATACTAATAGGGTGCCAGGTGGTGTTCACTGGGAATATGGCTGAAGGAGACAAGAACTTCTTACAAATAAAAGGGCTGCATTGCAAGATACTAAACACCCTCAACTTTCATAGCATTCATCTGGAGTTGAGGGCACAATGCAGCAACTCACAGGTGGCACTAGTACCTTGCAAGATCACGCACAAAATCAAAGAAACACTGGTCTGGTCTTGCGCCATGAATGCAAATGGAAATTTTACTATTGCCTTCAGTGGAAGCAGGATTGAGGCTGACATACTCCATGAGCCTAATCTGAATTCCTTTCCTACCCAAGACTCTCACTGAAATCAATCAGAGTTCTGGATATAGAGGTCCTGCTTCAGGAAAGCATTGCTATTCAGGACAGAACTTAAGCACATGTTTAACTGCATTGATGTTAATAGAACATAAGCACATGTTTAAATTAAACATGTGCTTAATTTCTGTCTTGAATAGGAATGGATTTAAGCACTCCCTTAAGTGCTGTCCTAAATCAGCGCCTTAAAGAACAAAGGATAAGGTCCAGACTGTTTTAAATCCCTTGTACAACACTCTTAGAAAATTTATTTTTGCCCTATGTATCTGTAAAGGTAGCTGTGATAGTGACATATTTATTAATTCCTTTTCTTTCCCTGTATGCCAAGTATATTCTGACATTTTTATCAGTACCTGTGAACATCAATTAGTATAAATACTGTTATGCAAACTTGTGCATTGTAACCTGGAATCTGATGCTAATAAGCTGTTGCATGTAGTTTAAATAAATAACTAAAAACTTTATTTAAAAATGTAAATGAATACCTGCAGATGTGGATGGTGGTTATATATGGTTTTGCATGCCCAAACTCATTGTTCAGTTATAGGCATGAAGTGTAATGACTGTCTTAGCTCTACTGAATATATTAGTAAGGTACAATTTACAAAGTAATTAACAGAGGTCTATATGTGAAATAATTTTTCCTTTTTACTTAATGATATTGTAATGCAGAGATGACAGAACTACTTGTCTGTTGCCCAAATTGGCTGTAGAAATTATGTTCCTATAACTGTCATTTAAAGTCAATATTTATTTATGTATGTAATACAGAAAGGTTGATTTTTGTGTATGTGTGTGTCTGTCATGTTATTTAGAGCAAAAATGCTTCTTGTAAAAACATTTTGTAAAAAACAAATGTAATTGTAAATAGAGTATGATATTCTGTTACTCGGTATTTTCATGTTTAGAATTTGTACATACTGTTTAAGTAATAAACTATCCTGCTATGTGGAAATGTAGCTTTATTATCTCCTGCAGACAGAGCTTATGCTTTTGCTTCTATTAATTCCTAGTCTTATCCTCTTCTTCCATAAGTCGGCTTCAAACTGCATATCTTTTCTGTGTCCATGTGTCTCATATCAGGTTCTGGAGAATGTTCATGAGAGAGCATCCTATTTTAATTAAGTATTTCAGATCTTGACAGTCATCACCTCACAAGGCTTTCATCACATTTGGAATCATTTTTTATAGTGTCAAAGCAGAAACCGTTAACACTTAGCTAATCCCCGATGAGCCACAAGGAGATACCCCAGCAGTGAGTACTGAAGCTTGTGATAGAGGGTCAGGTTTCCAATGTGAATACTCACTGATAAGTCTCTGCCCACAAACATTCAAAGTCAGGTTTAAAATCTCTTTTCAAACATATTCTGTAACATTTGCTTTCAATTTAAACATCACAGAATCTCTGTGAATATGTCTGCAAGTATTACGTAACTTCTTAGCTAGAAAACTCAGAAGATGAGCACAGAAAGACAGGGAAAGTGAGCAAAAACAATAGCAGCAGAATTCCTCTATTTGCAATAACATTTCTGGGAAACTGCAGTATTCACTTAGCACTATGGCTCGCACTTCTAGTCTACGTTGTGCATCGGCTTGCTTTCTTTTAGAGTTTGCATTGGAAGCTTGCTGTGGGAAGCTAATGTTAATTCTTGTGAAGCCCCTTTTATAGTGTCCTTACAGCACAATGTTCACTGAACCTTAGAGAACCATGTGCAGTTTTCCTTCCTGGAGCAGAATTCTTGTGTAGGTTTCTTGAATTTGGCTTACTGCATAGTATTTGGCTAACTGACATAACCTACTTTATTGAAGGGCCTAATCCACCACTGAGTTACTGCAGTGAAAAATACAGTGGGGAGATTTATATACATAGAGAACATGAAACAACGGGTGTTACCATACACACTGTAACCAGAGTAATCACTTAAGGTGAGCTATTACCAGCAGGACTTTTTGTAGTGATGATCAAGGTGGGGCATTTCCAGCAGTTGACAAGAACGTCTGAGTAACAGTGGGGCGTGGGGGGAATAAACATGGGGAAATAGTTTTACTTTGTGTAATGACCCATCCACTCCCAGTCTTTATTCAAGCCTAAGTTAATTGTATCCAGTTTGCAAATTAATTCCAATTCATCAGTCTCTCCTTGGAGTCTGTTTTTGAAGTTCTTTGTTGAAGAATTACAACTTTTAGGTCTGTAATCGAGTGACCAAAGAGATTGAAATGTTCTCCCACTGGTTTTTGAATGTTATAGTTCTTGACGTCTGATTTGTGTCCATTTATTCTTTTACATAGAGACTGTCCAGTTTGACCGATGTACATGGCAGAGGGGCATTGCTGGCACATGATGGCATATATCACATTGGTAGATGTGCAGGTGAACGAGCCTCTGATAGTGTGGCTGATGTGATTAGGCCCTATGATGGTGTCTCCTGAATAGATATGTGGACACAGTTGGCAACGGGCTTTGTTGCAAGTCTAGGTTCCTGGGTTAGTGGTTCTGTTGTGTGGTGTGTGGTTGCTGGTGAGTATTTGCTTCAAGTTGGGGGGCTGTCTGTAAGCAAGGACTCGCCTGTCTCCCAAGATCTGTGAGAGTGATGGGTTGTCCTTCAGGATAGGTTGTAGATCCTTGATGATGCGTTGGAGAGGTTTTAGTTGGGGACTGAAGGTGACGGCTAGTGGCGTTCTGTTATTTTCTTTGTTGGGCCTGTCCTGCAGTAGGTGACTTCTGGGTACTCTTCTGGCTCTGTCAATCTGTTTCTTCACTTCAGCAGGTGGGTATTGTAGTTGTAAGAATGCTTTATAGAGATCCTGTAGGTGTTTGTCTCTGTCTGAGAGGCTGGAGCAAATGCGGTTGTATCGTAGAGCTTGGCTGTAGACGATGAATCATGTGGTGTGGTCTGGATGAAAGCTGAAGGCGTGTAGGTAGGAATAGTGGTCAGTAGGTTTCCGGTATAGGGTGGTGTTTATGTGACCATCGCTTATTAACACCGTAGTGTCCAGAAAGTGGATCTCTTGTGTGGACTGGTCCAGGCTGAGGTTGATGGTGGAACGGAAATTGTTGAAATCATGGTGGAATTCCTCAAGGGCTTCTTTTGCATGGGTCCAGATGATGAAGATGTCATCAATGTAGCCCAAGTAGAATAGGGGCATTAGGGGACGAGAGCTGAGGAAGAGTTGTTCTAAGTCAGTCATAAAAATGTTGGCATACTGTGGGGCCATGCGGGTACCCATGGCAGTGCCGCTGATTTGAAGGTACACATTGTCACCAAATGTGAAATAGTTATGAGTGAGGACAAAGTCACAAAGTTCAGCCACCAGGTTTGCCGTGATATTATTGGGGACACTGTTCCTGACGGCTTGTAGTCCATCTTTGTGTGGAATGTTGGTGTAGAGGGCTTCTACATCCATAGTGGCCAGGATGGTGTTTTCAGGAAGATCATCGATGGATTGTAGTTTCCTCAGGAAGTCAGTGGTGTCTCGAAGATAGCTGGGAGTGCTGGTAGCGTAGGGCCTGAAGAGGGAGTCTACATAGCCAACTCCTGGAATTGGCCCACCTTGATTATCACTACAAAAAGTTTTTTCCTCCCCCCACTCTCCTGCTGGTAATAGCTCACCTTAAGTGATCACTCTCGTTACAGTGTGTTTGGTAACACCCATTGTTTCATGTTCTCTATGTATATAAATCTCCCCACTGTATTTTCCACTGAATGCATCTGATGAAGTGAGCTGTAGCTCACGAAAGCTTATGCTCAAATAAATTTATTAGTCTCTAAGGTACCACAAGTACTCCTTTTCTTTTTACGGATACAGACTAACACGGCTGCTACTCTGAAACCTGCAGTTTTACAGTGGTGAACCAGCCCCATAATCCTTTAAACTCCACTGTCTTTTTGGATTCTCATTTTGTGAAGTTTGTGCTAACATGCCACAATTGTTTTAGCTGAACTTCCCATTAGTGTTTTCTGTTGTGGATCAGCATGACCATTCTGTTGTTGCTGGGTTTGAAATGTAAGGACTTGCCTAAGATAAATTGATAGGACAGCTGTAATGTGCTCCAATTTAATTCTTTTATATTTCTCCTCTCTGCACTGTATGTTACTTCAGCTTTAGACTTGCAATATATTTCCAATAAAGAAAATAAAACCATTGAAATAATAAATCCTCATTCATCGAATGTATTTAATAAGTGATTTAAAGAAACTGTCCTCTTAGCACAGCCATTTTATTTTTACTTGTAAATTTCATATAGCGTACTAGCACTTACAGAATATAGTCTTATTTTGTTATCCTGGCTAATGTATTTGCTATCCATTTTAATGGTAGGCATGCAAGCTACAGTAAATAGTTGAAAATACATTGAAGCATATTGAACTGGGAGGTGTCAACAATGCCTGTAGATTGGCAAACATGGCAAGTACCATAAATTATGCTCAGGTTAGTTTAATACATGACCTCGACTGCAGAGCAAACTGTTTCCTGTTCATCTGCAGAACAGGAGACAGGGATGAATAACAGAGGCAGCTAGATGGACAGATATGCAGAAGGAGCAATATAAGCTCTCATGCCTGGACAATATCAAAAAGCACAAGGCTGACATTTCTTAAATCATCTTTATATGTTTGGTTTCCCACTAACTACTAATGCATACTCAGTCCTTTCGTGCCTATTCCGGAGGTGTCACGCTGATCATTTGCATGTTTGTTCCATACATTGAATCCATAACAAGAAAGGAGACTTTTGTTTGATGGATTTCTGATAAGTTATCCAAACTCACCTTGGGAATCAGACAACAGCAATTGTAGCAGTGTAATTCTAAAAGTGTAGACACTTTATTAACTTCACCTTGGGACATTTTTACGTCCTGCAATTCAAGCTCTGACTGCAGAAAAATAGCAAATTTCAGTTCTGAAAACCACTAGCATTTTTTTCCAGCCTTTTTCTTTTGAAGCCTTTATTAGATTAAGTCTGTATATTTGTAGTAATAACTGTCAATATTCATTAAGGAAGTTTGTTTTCATATCTTAGCTCAATTCTAAAGCAGTAACATAATTTTTTGCTCAAAACCTTGAACCAGTTAATTGTGAAACAATTGAACAAAAGTAACTGAAAAGTCAAATGGTTAATTTAGAAGTGCAAGTATGGGTTTCAATGTAACCAAACATCCATGCTCACACTACCAACAGAATTGCATAAGGAAAATAGTATAGCACACCATGAATAATTGTGTTGTCATTAGGACAAACCAGACAACAAAGCAACTGCCTTTGAAGCAAAAGTATTATGGACTCTTTTATTCCTAGTGTTAACTAGAACTTCAATAAATTTACCAGAGACTGGGCTGAAATTATGGTTCCAATGTCTTCAAGAGTGAAATTCAGGCTGTACTGATCTCACAGAAAATAAAACTTGCAGACTTTACCCATATTTTTCTCTGGGCTTGCAATGCACAGTAAGCCTAGACTAAAACAGCGTGGCGAGCTGTGCAGCCAAGTTTCTAAAGGAACCCAACCTCGTACAGTAGGCTTGTGAGATGGGGCATCGGTCGGAAGCAGGTTTGCTGTTCCATTTTGCTTACAATAAACATTATTAACATTTCTGAAGGATACTTTAAAATCTCTCCCCACTGATCACCACTCACTAAAGGGCTATAAAATTGTTCAAGAATTGTGGTGAGGACAACCACATAGGTACTGGTATGGCCAATGGTTATCTAATCAATGCCAGGAAAGGAAAGTGAACTACCCTCTCCCATCCAATCCCAAACACATTGGACTTAACTGTGCAGTACTATAAGTAGGGATTTATTTTTCTAGGCACCAGCTGATGATCATCCAACCAAGACTGCATTGAGTCACTTAGGACTTTCTGGAAAAATATTAGGGCAGCAAAAAAATGCTGCATGAGTGACCAACGAGCAAAGGAAATTAAAAGGAGGTTTAGCTATTGATGACAAGCAGTCACAAAAATACTCTTACAAGTTGGCTAGTCCAGATCAGATGCAGCCTAAGGAATTAGCCAATACTTTACCACTGATAATTATTTTTGAAAAAAACATGGAAAATTTAAAAGTAATGAAAATAAAAAAAACCCGTCTACTTAGCATAGCCACTATCCCCAGTGAACTAATGAAACAAATATTGACGGGGGAAAAAGTTCTAAATGTCAGGTTGGTAATGTAACTGAACAATATGCAGCTACAATCTCCAAAGAACAGACCTTGCCAGGTGTAAGTGTTTGTTTTTTTTTTGACAGAATTAGAAATAAAAAATTGATAAAGGAAAGTAATAGGTGGCAAATAGCAGGATTTTACCCATCATTTGACACAGTATCTCATAAAATATCACACTCAAAATTAGGCCAAATTGGGTTAGATATGGGCGTAGATATTTGGACTGGAAAATGGTGTATACACCATAGAGTTGTGACAAATGGCAGAGTAATGAATTAGCAGAAAGTAGTTAGGTTTGTACTGCAAGTATCTGTGTTAGGCCCAGCATTGTTTAGCATTAACATTAATGATCTAGAGGAGGGATTAAACAGAACAGTGATAAGATTAAAAGATTACATGAAATTGGGAGGAAACTGCCAGTCAGATACTCACAAATACTGTGTCAGATACACTCACCTTCCCTTTGTAACTAGTACAGGCTTTGAACTGAATCAGGCAACTGATCTTTCCTCCGGTCTACAAACTGATCTACTTTGGGACGATGGATCATCTTTAGTAAAGTCTCCTTACAAATCCATCACCGCTAGCCTTGAATCAATTTTAAACTTAAAAGCAGTTTTGCAATCTTGAGATTAGCACCCCAACTTGTCCATGGATGCTGTTTTTTGGAAGCAGATCCCAGTAAACAGCCATCACTCATTCTTGGGTGGGTTATCTCACCAATTTCTCTGCTTTGACAGAATCTCAGTGTCCTTTTATTTTTACTTTACATTCCTGTAAATGCTTCCACTAGCTCAACCGACCAAGTTTCCTGTGTTCTCCTTTGCTTATGCCAACCGTATTTCTACCCTGGGAAGTAATATCCCCTAAGAAGGATCTTTAAGGTGATTCTTTGTGGCCCATAGGAATTCTTTCTTTGCTCATTTTTGAGCCACTTCCCTCCTACTCTCTTTCTGGATGATCTGCATTTTTAGTAGGTCAGACAGTCATGCATCTACACCAATAGTTTCAGAGTTAGCTCAGCCATTAATTATATATAGATAGATAGATAGATAGATAGATAGATTCCTTGTATAAGATCCCAACTACTAAACAATGTTTAATGTTCCTTACTTACTGATACCAAAGCCACATTGCACTTCTTTGATTATGGCTCTTATAAATGCTTCTACTCTTTCTCTGGCTTTTTGTATTCTCTGGTCAAAGCATACCTGTTTGTGTATTACATACCTGTTTAGAATGGAACACTAATAAGGTTTTTAAAGACTGATACCATAGTTCCTCTTATTTTCTTCCTCAGCAAAGGTGCTTGATCTATAAATATTATCTTCACTCCCCATTGAATAACTTAATGAGGTGATTTGTTCTTCATCATTCTGTGTTCTTCATCATTTTTTGTTTCTTCAGTTCCTGATGAAATGCTCCTTCCCCTCCGATGATTCTGGGAATTTAATAAATTCATGTCTCATGGAAGGTTGAACATCAGCTTATTTTTCACCTCTTATTTATGCCAGTTGAAAATTATTCAATTTCTGACACCATGTCATGTGAAAAATGGTAAAGAATCACAAAGAGTCTTTATCTTCAAACACTGAGCACACACCTTTAGATAATGGAAGACAATATTAGCCCTTCAACTACACTTTCTGAGACTTTCTGTCTCATTGTAGAGCTTCTGCTTAGAATCTTCCCATCCCCTCCTGCCTGCCTGCCAGCGACAGATCCAAAGAAACCGTGTATATATTCTTGCAATCTTTGTACAGTAAATCAGACACAAGATTGAATCAATAATATAAGACGTATTGTTTGAAATGTGTTGTAACAGAACTCTGTCCTTTGGATCACTTTCTGCATTTAGTGTATATTGACTCAACCCAATGTGCAAATGCACTGTTTACAAAAATATAGTTTCAGGAAATGTTTCAAGAATGTATGTAGAGCTTTAGTTAAGCAAAACCTTATTACCAAAGATATGTATTCTTTTTTATAACCACTTTACCCAAGGGTGGCCAAAATTGTTGGTTTTTTTTATGTTCCATCAGTGTTTTAGCTGTGGTTAGCCAAGTGATCCCTGGTATTCCTAACCACAAGCATTCACAATCATGGTTCAGACTGCCCCAACTCTGAAAATCCTAGGACTGGCTAAAACATATCAAGAGATTAAAAAAACATATATACATGCTGGGTGCTTTATATTTGTTTTCTGGTTTATGAGCCTTTGTAAGATTCACATTTTGAAGTTTCTCTACAACCATGAGCACTAGAAAGTTACTTTAGAAAAAGAAAGCAAGCTGCGATTCTCAGGCAGTCAACTGATTTCAAGAGCTGGGACTGCAGAAAAAACTGCTAAATATCACAAGACTTGTGACAAAATTGAGACAGTTGGCAACACTTGATCCCTACTATGTAACTTATGAGTTAGGTGTGCTGGGTGGGTGGGAAGAGGGATAGTGCAATGTCACTGAGCAATGCTGCCAGGCACGTCAGCTCAGGGAAGCAATGTACTTTGTAGTGCTCCTTATTGTTTGTCCAAAGAGGGCAATATCTTCTCCCAGCTAGTTGCTGTTGCTGCTGCTGTTGCCAGAATGTGTGTGAAGATACCAGGAGGATGGCCATTCTCCCAGCCAAACAACAGGGCCCAGGGAAAGCCACACAATTCTAGGACTACGAGGGATCTTAGAAATCCCTTTGCCATGGAAAAATGTGGGAAAACATGGCATTTGCATTTTTACATAGTATTTTTAGTTTTTACATTTTGTGAACATATACAAATATATACAGTAGGACCCTATTTATCTGAGTCTCTAGATTTATCCATTATCCAGAGCTCTATACAAACCAAACCGGGGCTCAGGCTGTCACCCCTGGCCAGTGGGGCTTCAGCTGAAGCCTGAACCTCAACACCTGGGGCTGACGGTGGGAGATCTGCTGCCAGGACAGACAGCCTGAGCCCCACCACCCAGGGCTGAGACTGTCAGCCCCAGTTCAGTTAATACAGAGAGCTGAATAATGGAGACTCACTTAAAGTGGGTTCTATTGTACATCAATAAGACATTGTGTTCAATTGGTGCCTATATATATTGCAGCTAGGGAAACTAAAGATCTGGATTTAATTTTAATTGCAGGAAAACAAAGGATTTTTATGGTTTTCTATACGATAATTATGTTTTTTTTATCACGGAACACTAGAATCCCTGATTACACAAATCTGTTCCTAGCACCCAAGGAAATAATAAAACTGAGATTTTCAGATGCCTAAGAGACTTGGATACCCAATTCCCATTAATTTTAAGACTTTGTCTGAGACACTGTATGATTTAAAAAATCAATATTTTTGCCTTTCTTTCTCTCAGAACGTAGAGTGGGATTTTCAAGTCATTTGGGACCTGCTCCAAACTCCATTAGGTACTTCTGGAAAAAGTGTTCAGAAACATGAAAAATATAGGGGGAAAATGAAATGAAGAAAATGATAGCTATATTTGATGATTTTTTTATATAAAATGTTGGCAGGAGTTTCTAGAAGGTTCTCTTCTGACACAAGAGATAAGTTCTTCAATTTTTGTAGAATAAGCATCTCATTCTCTCCCTCTCCTACCCTTTAAGCTAAAGCACTGCACATTAAATTTTAACAGTTCCTTTTGTGTTTTCTTTAAGCAGCTTTAAAATTTTGCTGAAATGATTAAACAGCATGACTTGCTTTTCTTAAATGAGTTTAATGAGTTAAATGAGTTTGCATTATCTGAGAGCTTCAAGAATGGCATTATATAGGTGTAACCAAGAGGAAAATTTGGCCTATTGGTGGCCTGCCTGGGATAATTTTTTTGGACCCTGCCAAATTCCCAAATTTACTTTTACCCACCCAAAAGGCCATATAGTAGGAGACTTAGTGAAGCACCACAAGCTCTCCCCTGAGTATTACTATAGATATTTTAGTACCAAATCACCCTCCGTCACCTCGCTGCTCATACAGATTACGATGATTCTCGGAAGAAGAAGTAGGAGGGAAGGAAGGAAACTCTAGCATTTTTGCTAGAAACACAGACAGGTAAAGGGCATCAGTGACACTCTGTATCTCAAAGTAGCACCCTGGAAACCCATATTCACCTCTGTCAGATAATTATGATATGATTTGCACAAAGTATGCCTTGTAAGGTTATTGTTTTAAAAGTCTTAATCTGTTGAAGAGTAATATCCTGTTGGACTGTATATGCTATCCCTACATGTGAGGTTAAGTATTGCTGAAATATGTTGTGAGGTTGGGAACACCCACAACCAGCCTTTCAGTTACAACAAAGGAATAGCTATCACCAGCCAGATGGGCATTAATGGCTCATCAATACCCCATCTACTATCCCAGATATTTCTTGGAAAAGGCACATGTGCGATGGGGATGGACTAACCCATATCACAGCAAAGATCTTTCCAGCAAGCTGAAAGAAAGTATAAATGAGAGACAGGAACATCATCACTTGGACTCTCCCCTCTCCCACCCATCTCAACACCTGGAAGAATGTCTGCAAGAAAAAGACTTTGAACTGGGGAATTTTGGTCCCAGGCTGGAAAGTGGTCCAGTCTGTGTATTGAGGAACTATAACCTGCTTGTACCATCTGGTCAGGTGAGACATTACTTGATTCAAATCTTGCTTAGTCTGTTTAAATTAGAATAGGCTATATTTTTCTTTTTGATCCTTAGCTATGCCTGCTATTTATAATCATTTAAAATCTATCTTTTTTTTGTCAATCTGTTTTATATTTTACCTAATTTTTTTTTGTTAAAGAGCTAAAGGAATCTCAGTTCAGGTTACAAAGGCTGGTGCCTTTCCAATTTCCTATGAAAAAGTGGTGAGTAATGAGTTTACACAGGCATGGCTTCTGACCAGTACAAGACAGTACAGTTCTTGGGTGGAAGGCTGGGGAACTAGGGGGAATTGGCTGAGGCCTCCCTATTGATGGTTCATGAGTGGCTGGGAGATCATTCATTTAACTCAGTTGGGTGTGTCCCTGCATGTGGATGTCTGTGTAAGTGCAGTGCCTGTCAGAGGTTTGTAGCTTGAGATCAGCATCACAGTGTGAGAGGTCACCCAGGTTGGTGGGTTTGGAGGTCTCAGCAGTCCCATAGTCCAGGTTACACCCTGGGGACCCCATCATACTATCATCCTGCTTCTATTGAAGCCCTACCAAGGACAGGACAAAAAGTAATTGTCAGCAAGGGAGATTTAGGTTAGATACTAGAAAAAGCTTTCTAACTATAAGGATAGTTAAGATCTGAAACAGGCTATCTACGGAGGCTGTGGAATTCCTGTCATTGGAGGCTTTTAGGTGTTTGTCTAAACTGTTCCTCTTTGGGCTGGTGTAAGTACTTAATCCTGCTCCCTCATGGAGGGATGGACAAGATGACTTCTCAAGGTCCCTTCCAGCCCTACATGTATACAAATCTAAATCAGTGTGAATTTTACATTGACTTTAATGTGGCCAGTATCAGACCATAATGGCACAGACACATCTACAAACAGAGTACCATTAACATAGTAGCATAGCTATTGACACTAAAACAAAATGTAGCCTAAGTACATTTAGAAACTGACACAAGATTATACAGAAAATTGCCCTACTTTAAAGAAAGAAAAGAACAAATATGGTCTTATCTTAAACATTTCAGCACTATTATGAGTTACTTTTAATAGTGTCAAATTTAAGACATAATAGCTGATATCATTTGGTAAATACATCTGTCTTTCCACACAACCAGGAAAAATATAAATCTGACACAGAACTTCAAGTAACAATCGTGAAAAATGATATTGCTTTATATAAAGTACTGTATTTTAGTACTAGAGTGCTACACTGTCATTACAGGAACACTTCTAATTGCTTTGAGAATGAGCAATTTTCTGAGACAGGGCCATTATTTCACTCAAAAAGGGCTCAGATGTTGTATTATTTGGGGAAGTAGTCCTGTTGTCTTTAATGGGATTATACTTGTGAGATGGATTGTTTGCATAAAAAAGAGTGGCAGGATTGAGTCCAGTGTCTAAAATGAAAATCTTAAATCTGTCAAATCTTTTTTTTTAACTTTCTTCTGCATTACAAGTAACTACATGTCACAAATTCCCCACTTTGTGATGGAAGGGGTCTATTTGGCAATTTGTCAGGGGCCCAAAAGTCCTGCAAGCCCTTATTCACAGGCATGGGCCTTACATACATGAGTATTCCCATGAACTACTCTGCACTAGTATCACTGAAATGATTATTTATACGAGTAAAGGATTGGATCCTTTAGGCCAGATACCGCTCCCCTTACACACACTGATTATTTCCTTACTGCATGACTAGTTCCCCTGGCTACATTCTCAGTTCTTGCTCTTCTCCACTTGTGAAGATAGAAGAAAATCTGCCCCTTATGTTTTTAAGTTTAGAGGACCCATTGTAATAGAGGACATCTATCCCCTGCCTAAAATATTGCTTCTAATGCTATTTCTGTTGCACAGGAGTGGAAAACTCAGTTGTGACTTTTTATCTCTGTATTAAATCTGCACGCATTGCTGCCCTCTTTTCCAGTCTCAAGATGTCTTTTTGGAAATATTTTTCCCCTAGTCAAAAGTGGAATTAATGTACTTTATTATTTCTCTAGGAACAATATACTTGGATTCTGTGAAAATGAAATTTCATGTTCATTGCACAATAGGAGACTTACTGCTAAGGAAGACTGCTGCATTAATTCAAGAGTAGCATAGGAAGGATATGGATTCCTGAGACATGGATTGCCACACTGAGAACTTTGTGATCAGTGCAAGAACATCTTATGATTCACTGGTTAGCTATGGAAAAAAAATGTCATTTATATTAATGTGAAATAGGACAGTCACCCAATAAGAACCCTAGTCTACTGCCCTTACTGACATTTAGTTGTACCTTACTCTATAACTAGTCCCATCACAGCTGTTGATGGAATATTCTCCGCTGTTTCAGCACACTTGTGGATGATGTGTGCAACTGGTACAATGCAAATATCTATTTCTGTCTTCAAAACACCTGTGCAGAAGGTCATACATTACCATTTTCTCTTAAAAGGCATGTCTTAAATGGTGTCCTAGTAACACAAGCACAGGGTTAGAAAAATATGTTATACCAAGGCAGTGATGCACTTTCCTAATAGAGAAATGTGATATGGGAAGAGTAAATATTTGCTAAATAGACAAAGAGCTAAAGAGAGACATGGATGTCAAATACTGAAGGATATCCATGTATGTTTCTGGGGAACACTGTAACATTGTTCATCTAGTCGAAATGAAATATTATCACTTGTGTGAGTAAGGCCAATTTCAGCTTGGGTTTTCTGTCATCACTCAATATTTCTCCTTGCATGATTGATATTTATACACACACCGAATTGACAAATATCCTGTAAAGTGTTGATATCTTGAGCAAAATTATGTGAAATATTATGACAACATTTTCATTTTACACTAACAGTAACTTTCTATTTTGGTCATTCCATTTTTGGTCATTGACATTTATTTGCTCCATTCTAAGGAATGAATGTATTTCCCTTCCCTATTTCCCAGAAGGGTGCAGATGCACCAGATGTAGAGAATAGTGAAAAAGGAATGTAGTGGAGCTTCATAGGCACTGCCATGAGCAAATAATGCATTAGCACATGGGTCTTTTTTCATCCCTATGCCAGAAAATCAATACGTTCCTTTTTGTGCACTGCATTGTATCTTAGACCTTCTCTCGGTGAGGAAGGGTAATCATCAGGTTAAGGTACTGGACTCAGATTCAGAAGATCTGGACTGGATTCCAGACTTCCACAGACTTGCTCTGTTACCTTGGGCAAATCGCTATACTCTGTCCCTCAGTTCCCCATTGGTGAAATGTTGATCAGAATCCTTCTTTTGTGTGTTTAGATTGTAAAGTCTTTAGGCCAGTGACTGGCTCGTTCTTTGTCTATATACACAATGCCTAGCACAATGAGGCTACTAGAGTGCAAAGATCACTGCCTATCATACTGACCAATATCGTTTGCTTGTGTTCCCCCATCAGTTGGTATCCATCTGCTGTCTCTTGTCTTACAACCCCTTTGAAGTTAGGACCATCTTTTGATTCTGTTTGTAAAGCACCTAGCATAACAGGGTCCTGGTCCATGATTAGGGCTCCTAGGCACCAGGGTTATACAAATAATTCATTTTGTTTTCAGCCTGGAGGTGCTTCTGTAATGTAAACAATCATTTTAGATGTTCAATACCATACCAAGTCACACTACTGAGCGTACTTTAAGTATAATTGTAAACACTGGGGAAGATCTTCAGCTGTCAATCAGTATAGTTCTTAAGTCCATGGAACTGTGATTTACATCAGCTGAGGATCTGTCCTATTATTTTCAAAAATAAGTCTCACTTCAGAGAAATTTTAAATTGTCCCCCAAGACAATCTCTCAAGATAGGGATATTATCATAAGGAATGAGTTTACTAATTTCATCTTTGATGCCACTGACCCAAAGAAAGTTGCATTATACTTTTTCACACTGTGACCTCAGCTTTCAGAATTTCACCTTCAGAGCTTTTGCCCTATGGAATGAAAGAGAGTTAAGTGTCATGAAAGACACTGTCCTTAAATAGCTTAGGATTTCTCTTTTTCTTGCCTTTCCTATCTTGAACAAGAATATGAACTCTTTCAACATTAGAACTCAGTAGGGAAATGTGCCCCCCTTCTGCAGTTTTGTATTAATAGGTAAATTTTCACTGCTCTTCTGTTGTACAAACACAGCCCTCATGTTGGTACACATCACTGAAATGATCCAAGATAATATTTTAATAGTTTCTGAATGATAAAGCTTGAATATAGGGTGTGATTAACAGAAGGGATATTGCCCAATGTAAAATTGGGTTTGTGTTTCTTAAGTATTGGAAGGAGGGGGAGAATGATTGTACAAACATGTCTATGTCCCAAGTGAGCTTGAGAGGCCAGTCTACATGAGAAAGTGACACAAATGCAAATATTAGGTAACATATTCAGGCTTGAAAGTTCAAACCTCAGTTCAGATCCAAACTTAGTGGCGTGGTCCCATCTGTATTAAGAGTTTTAATAAACAGTTTGGCCTCATTTTTTCACTTTTTTCAAACTCTAGTGTCCTGCCTGTATTTGGCTTCCATCTATGTCATTTATAGAAAGCAAGTACTCAATCATTTCTATTTACATCTGCCTATTTTACCTCCTCATAATATTTATGCCATAGAATAGTGGCATTTGTAGTAATCTGGCTGTACTATATCCATAGAAGGAATGGGGTGAAGAAGCTCTGAAATCTGTCATGCAGATGACCAGCTTGATGAGGATTAATTCATTAGCGATTCCATTTATTGAAATGGAATCAAACAGTCCATGCAATCATGGTGTGACAGGTTGTTCTGCTTCCTTAAGGGTAGTGGTTCCTAGTGGTCAGTCCAACCCTCTCATGTGGCATGGGCTCTTTAAGGTTTTGAAAAGTCCAATATACATACAAGGACCTAGGAGATACTGATGGAGAGGAAGAAGCTTGAGAATAAGTGGTGCTTGGGAGGTAATGTCACTGTGTCTCTAAAGGTCTGTGGACAGGAGCCTTGCAGAGTGGACAGGCAAGTCTCCCTTCTCTTCCAACCAACTGGGAGAAGGGACCACCATATGTGCTGT
This sequence comes from Lepidochelys olivacea, assembly GCF_965140295.1. NCBI lineage: Eukaryota > Metazoa > Chordata > Testudines > Cheloniidae > Lepidochelys > Lepidochelys olivacea. Next base: position 133,130,062 of record NC_140411.1, on the reverse strand, counting down.
CTCCTCCCTCCCAGCAGGATGGACACCAACAGTGGAAGTTTGAGGGCTAATTGAGGAAAAACAGGCCAGCTGAAGGAGAAGCAGACTAACATTTTATAGCTGGCTAAATTACACCCGGGAGAGCTGGGGACTCTGACCTAAGGAAAGATTAATAACTCCTTGACTTACCCAGCTACAGCAGGAGGGCTGGGGATCCTCTTTAAGGAAAGGTGGAGACTGAAAGGTAACCTAGAGGGCAGGGTTTGGAGAAGCCCTGAAGGCCAGAGAAACTTTTATTCAGACTTGTTACCCAAGGAATTGAACTCAGAGTGACCAGCCAGAGGACTTGGACACATGAATCTTTGGATAGTCAATAACTCTGGAGAGGAGGAAACTGAGGCAGAGAGTGACTGCAGTGCTACACTCAGCCATCAGGGGGCACTATAGGGAAGTAACAGGACACTTGGACTGTACTTTTGAACTTTCATGTGAATAAGAGCTTCATCTGTTGCAGCTCATGAGTCCGATTCTGTGTTAAGAACAATTGATGTTGATGATGGGGCCTCCCATTGAGTTCAACAGATGAACTACAGTCACTTATTATAAGTCCTTAGATGGAACCAAAGACCACTTTTGGACCTGCAGCCCCATCCACAAGTGCCACAAGTGAGGACAACTGTAGATGAATGTGTGCTGCTTTTAGCTGTATGCCTCAATGTCTCTCCTTGATTGCTGCAACCCACAAATTCTCAAAGCCTTTCAGTCCAAGGTGACAGAGTTGCCACCATTGGATCTAGTCCTGGGCCAAGAGCTCCAAGATATTGCGGCCGAGACTGGAGAGTGTCTTTGTAACACTTCCTTGGTCTGTCCCTAAAATGAGTTCCAGTCTGCAATTCTCTGTAGACAACAGACTTTGCTAGTCTACATTCAGACCAAATGACCACACGATCTCAGAGGCACTCTCACTATAAAATATTCAGTGCTTGGGATATTGAAACACTCCAGGACTGTGGTATTTGGAAACAGATTTTGCCATTTCATTCCTGTTATCTGCTGGAAACTTTGTAAGGTGGAATTGTCCAAGTGTTTCTGTGGCATTGCTAACTAGTCCACATATCACAGCCATGGAGGAGTGTGGTGATGACAGCACAGAAATCATCAATTTTTGCTTGCAGTCTGATACCATGTTCATTCCAGAGATGACTGAAGTTTTCTGAAGGCACTGCTGGCAGCACTAAATGCATTTGTAATGTCATGATCTATCATTGTGTCGCCTGAAATACACTATCTTTACTATAAAGACCTATTAAAGTCTAACAACTTTAAGTACCAGCCCAGTAGCTCGATCTATTTGTACATGACCAGAAGGGATGTAAGAGGAGATTGACCTAGTGAGTGCTCTAGAACATAGGATAGATGGGGTGGTTTAAAAAAAAAACCTGAATGCAAACATTCCTCTTTACACATAGAGGAAATAATGAATAAAATAAAGACCTAACTTATTTTAATTCTGTGTTCTGTTTCCAGTCAATCCTCATCACCCCTGACTGAAATTAAAGCCCTGCTCCTTGAACTAAGCCCCAGTAAAGAGGCTTTGAGTATTAGAAACAAGCAGAGATTCAAAACCTACCTCCTAACCATGGCAAGGGTGTGCAGCAGCTCCAAAGTCTATCCACAGTCACATTGTTCCATCCCTTGGACTAGAATATTCATTAGATGCCAGCATGGCCTTGATGTAGGGCTTCATAGCTGTCAAGGCACTATCAGCAGGGCCATAACATTGCCCGTACTCCAGCTCAAACGTAAATTTTTATGCTGGGCTTTACAAGCCCAATTCTATGTTGTGGAGTCTTGCCTGTATACTTCCTCTAAAGCAGGCCTTCCCTACGTTTTTGGGGGGAAGATGGAGGAGGAGAGATTTGAGGGCTTTTTTATGGCCCTGGTGCTGCTTTGTGAATTATTAATAAATGTTTTTATATGTCTAGCAGCAATAGTATGCAAGGTGCTGTACAAGATGCAGATATCAGTACAGCCCCTGCTCCAAGGAATTTGCAATCTAGAAGACCCAGAGGAAAGAATCGTTTCAGATAATTTAACTTTTTTTTTCTTAATCTGTTATTTTAAAACCACCAACCACACATTTGTGGGCCTTATGGAAAGACATAGTTCTTTAGGGGAGATTTACATGAGGAGCAGGTAGTTTGGGAGGTTCCTTCAGACACAGTGGGCTGTGTATGAGCTGGAAAAATGAGAGTAGGAGAAGGAAAGAAACAGACATGTGGAGGCTGCCATTACTGACTCAGCAAAGGGGTGAAAAGCTCCCAGTTATACAGCAGAGTGATTCCAGGGCCCAACATTTAAGACAAAAGGGGTAAACTTCATGCCACGAGCTAGAGGAAGCTTCTTAAGTAATTCACAGAGGGAAGTGGTATTGTCTGCCTAGACAAGGAAGTCCATTTTGGATGATCTGGAAGGGAGACAAAAAGATGAGGTAGGTTCAGTATCTTTGTTTAATTCTTCCCCCATAATACAAAAGTAATCAGATTTGGAAATAGATGTCAGGGAGCAAATAAAACAGAACCTCTTTGTTGCTAGGACCTTGAGGAAAAATGACTCAACGCTGGAAAAAGTCAACTTTTATCTTGCACAGCAAAATAACAAAGGCTTGCCTGGTGAATAGGTTTCTTTTACTTTGATCATCAAGAAACTGAATATCTACTTGTTCAATATGTCAATAATATGAAAGGAAATGTTTGCCTTCCACTTGACACAAAGTTTAAAAAAAATACCACAAAAACCTTGTCTGATGTCATTATCCCTTTGGTGGGAAAATAATGTTCTTGGTGTTCTTGATGCTATCATGAAAAGAACACCAGGTATGTTGTTACTGCCCCATGCTTTTTAGAACCAACAAAAAATGGTGAAAGATAGGAGCAGATAAGCACCAGACACAGTGATGGGAGGAGCCTGCCAGAAGTTATGAGTAAAGAGGATATGGGTTGGGGAGATGGTGGGTTAGTAAGGAGAAGGGAATGGGAAAGAACTGAAAGATGGAGAATTTAATCCCCACTTCAGATAAACTCTTCTCTTAGAAAGGTGACTAGGAAAATAAATTAACCAATTATCAGTGTCCTTCAAAAAGTAACCAGATATGTGCACATGCTTAAACAAAGTGCATGATTTTACTGCTGGAATCATTGTCCACACCCCCTATTCCCTGATCTCTTCTGCTAGGCCTACAAGGCTTCTTACAGTTTCCTGTCTAGTCCCTCACGTTAGAGCAGCTGCCATCTTCCCTGAAAGCAGCCTGGGTTCAGGTTCATTGCAAAACCATGGGAGGCGGGGGCCAGCTCTGCTACAGGCTTCCTCACTGCCACATTCCAAGACTACAGGGAATTACTGCCAATGTGACATAGGGCAGCTTGGCTTCAATTCTATAATGGACACTGGTGGCCATTTTGAATATGGGAAATTCACAAGTTTGATGCAATCATGAGAAACTGGGGGGAGGGCTCAATTATTGTGAGATTTTCAGTGGAGTCCCTTAAGATTTGCTTCTTCCTTTTCTTTTAAAAATGATTCCAGAGTCACAACATATGTTTATATAATTGTATTGATTTGTTTTTCTCCCATCTGCTAGCCAGTTAACAATAAGGGTCACATTCAGTAAGTCTAGAGTCCCTCTTAAAGAATAACAAAATTGGCTCAAGCCCATGCCAAGTGTGGCATAGTTCAGGTGATTTCCAAGTGTGCTTGGTGGATCTGTGGGCATGTAACATATGTAAATGAGACTCTCTTTAGACATTCTTTTCCATTTCCACCAACAACAGGAGCAGAGAGCTTCTTCCATTCTGAAGTTTCTGACTATAGGCTTATCTATAAATTATTTCCCACCATCCCTCTATCTCCCATCACTAGTTCCTTTTATTTAAAAAAATAGAGAATTCTCCCCCGCCCCCCGAATCATAGCCTCCCTCTATCTAATGTGATTTTCATACACCTGGGAGGGCAACAGAGGCTCTGGGTGTCTCTGTTGCTGTTAAGGAGGCAGAAATGGGTCACTGCGGGTGTATAGGGCACAAAAGGACAGCTTATTAAACATGTTCTCCGTTGTCTCCATGTTCTCCATTGTCACTACAATCCAGGATTCTGAATGTGCCAGTAGGGCCTGCCCAGAAATAACTCCCATCAGTTCCCCCTTCCCCATAACTCTCCCATCCAAAAGTTAATCCCACAACCACTCAAAAGAGCTCAGAGAGTCTAGAATTGCTGATATCATCAGCATTCCTGATGCACCATCACCCAGTGCTGCTGGAGGCATGGGTTCTCTTGCATAAATTGCCTGGAAGTCTGAACTATTTTGTAACGAGCAAGCAGCAAGAATGGGGCCAAAGAATTCATAGAATCATAGACTTTAAGGTTAGAAGGGACCATTATGAGCATCTAGTATGACCTCCTGCACAATGCAGGCCACAGAATCTCACCCACCCACTCCTGTAACAAACCCCTAACCTATGTCTGAGCTACTGAAGTCTTCAAATTGTGTTTTAAAGACTTCAGGGTGCAGCGAATCCTCCAGCAAGTGACCAGTGCCCCACACTGCAGAGGAAGGCAAAAAAACCCAGGGCCTCTGCCAATCTTCTCTGGAGGAAAATTCCTTCCCGACCCCAAATATGGTGATCAGCTAAACGCTGAGCATGTGGGCAAGACTCACCAGCCAGACACCCAGGAAAGAATTCTCTGTAGTAACTCAGATTCCACCCCATCTAACATCTCATCACAGGCCATTGGGCATATTTACCGCTAATAGTCAAAGATCAATTAATTGCCAAAATTGGGTCATACCATCTCCTCCATAAACTTATCAAGCTTAGTCTTGAAACCAGATATGTCTTTTGCCCCCACTACTCCCTTTAGAAGGCTGTTCCAGAACTTCACTCCTCTGATGGTTAGCAACCTTCATCTAATTTCAAGTCTAAACTTCCTGGTGGCCAGTTTATATCCATTTGTTCTTGTGTCCACATTGGTACTGAGCTTAAATAATTCCTCTCCCTCCCTGGTATTTATCCCTCTGAAATATTTGTAGAGAGCAATCATAACTCAGTTCTTTACTTTTGTGGTCCGGGATCACTTTGTGATTGAATTAAAGAGATCTTAACTATCGAACAGCTGAAATATTAGTGGTATCTACAATGTACAGTAAGCCTAAAATGATGAGTCCTTTGCAGTTAGTGAAAACATGAGCTGAACAAGCCTGGAGATATACAAATTTGCTTCAGGCTTTGAATGCACAACTCAAAGCCTGGCCAATCCACCTCTACAGTCCTTAATGGGAAATAATGAGGTCTTTGATGTAAGTGCTTTGAACTGCTCCTGTTTAAATTAAGCTCCCAGGCAAAGCTCTCTATGCCTGCATACTCAATTTCTTTAGCATATGAAAAATATAACTTGTCTTCTAAACTTGCCAGTTGGTTATCTTACAAATATGTGAAACTGAATAAAAAATTTGCCATGTTCTTCATGAACAGTGAGATGCTTGGCTCCATGGGAAAAAATTAACTGTAGGTGTGGTGAGTTAGCACTGTGTAGTCAGAGCAGAACCAAGTAAACACGATTAAATTCTTGCAGCATATTCAAGGAATATATAAAAGAGATGCAGGTGGATGACTGCCTTAATTTTGGGAGTTTAGTATGCACAATAGTGTGGGGAATATTGGAAATGAGGGACAACATTTTCAAAATTGGGTCCACAAAGACAGGTTGATAAACCCAGAAGACTGTGGATATCATCCTTGGGCACTGTCTAGTCACCCTTCATACTACTGTATTCTCTACAGTAAATTTTCAAGGGGATGCATTTAGAGCAAATCACAATATTCATTCTATTGTATAATGTGTGGTGAAACGTTATGGCATCATTAGTTAAGCATGTCTACATATTATTACTATACTTTATAACCTGCTTTACGGGATCCTACTAAAGGATGTACAGTAACATCTGATCCTCAATCGATTAATCTATTAATCATATAATTAAGCATTTATATATATTAACTCTACTATTTGGGGTAAAATACATAACTGAGGACATACCATCCATGGTCATTAAAAGATGCTATTAAACCTGGGGTCTTGGCTAAATTCCAACACAGGTTAATATCTTTCATCCTGTAATTCTTTGCTTCTGTTTTTAAAATCTATTGATTAAGATCCTCTGATGCACAAAAGTTCTGCTCAGTGCAGCTAAGGAAGGGGCAAAAAAGTGGATTAATTAATCTTTATGCTCCTCTCCTGGGACCAGTTAGTCACTATCGATAACTTAGAGCAGCCTCAACACTGTTAAATGATACCAGCTTATATTGGCACCAATGGGCTGTTATGTGAGTGGGGTTTTTTAGAGCAAACCGTACTCCAACCATAACCAGTTGCACCCCCACAGTACCTCCGTGACATGCCCTCTACACTGGGAAGGGCAGCACAGAACAGGCTATGTGAACTCTATGCCTGCTGGGAGAATCCTCAGCTGATTTATTAAGGCCACCTTCTGGCTCTTTTGCACATCAAAATGAATCAAATGGGCTAATGCAGAGGTTAGGATCTGACTCACTGTCTAATTCGCAGGTGCAGAACAGCTCTAACACAAAGGTGGTTGCATTTCAGTTTTGGGGGAACTGACGTAACGTCAAGATGTTTGTTGTTGATTTTAAGCCTAAAATTAAGCTCCTAGATAAGGGGCTTAAGTCCAAAATTATCTGTATGCATACCTTTAAAAAAATACATAGGGCCAAATAGGAGTTTTGACAGAGTAAGGACAGAATGAAAACTGATGAGCAAATTGTGGAGAGTATGAGAACACATTCCATGGAAACCAGGGTGGCGGTGTGCCACCTCTACAGCATTTCACATGCACTCCCACCCTTCCAGCAGAAAACTCCTTACGGGGATCCAAATACACATCTGAGGAGGAGGACGGATCTGTCCATAATTTACAAACTGTCCCTTTGTGATGTGCAACCCCCTTTTAGAGCAGGGGGATCTGGGGAAACCCCTTTTGAGAAAGACTACAAGAGAAAAGATGTTGTAGAGCTGCGAGAAGGCTTCCAGGGACTTTGAGTTAAGGCTGAAACAATGGGCCTCTACATAGATTACGCTGCTGTCCAGCCAATCTTCTGAGATATACAGGAAGAAATCACAGCCAGCGTTTTACCCTATCTGTGATCTGGGGGGCATGTCATAAATATAAAGGGAAGGATAAACACCTTTAAAATCCCTCCTGGCCAGAGGAAAAACCCTTTCACCTGTAAAGGGTTAAGAAGCTAGGATAACTTCGCTGGCACCTGACTAAAATGACCAATGAGGAGACAAGATACTTTCAAAGCTGGAGGGGGGGAGAAACAAAGGTTCTCTCTGTCTGGGTGATGCTTTTGCCAGGAACAGAACATGAATGGAGTCTTAGAACTTAGTAAGTAATCGAGCTAAAGATGCGTTAGATTCTGTTTTGTTTAAATGGCTGATAAAATAAGCTGTGCTGAATGGCATGTATATTCCTGTTTTTGTGTCTTTTTGTAACTTAAGGTTTTGCCTGGAGGGATTCTCTATGTTTTGAATCTGATTGCCCTGTAAGGTATTTACCATCCTGATTTTACAGAGGTGATTCTTTTACTTTTTCTTCAATTAAAATTCTTCTTTTAAGAACCTGATTGCTTTTTCATTGTTCTTAAGATCCAAGAGTTTGGGTCTGTGTTCACCTATGCAAATTGGTGAGGATTTTTATCAAGCCTTCCCCAGGAAAGGGGATGTAGGGTTTGGGGAGGACTTTTGGGGGGGAAAGACGTTTCCAAGTGGGCTCTTTGCCTGTTATATATTTGTTTTGGTGGTGGCAGTAATAAAGTCCAAGGGCAAAAGGTAAAATAGTTTGTACCTTGGGGAAGTTGTAACCTAAGCTGGTAAAAATAAGCTTAGGGGGTTTTCATGCAGGTCCCCGTATCTGTACCCTAGAGTTCAGAGTGGGGAAGGAACGGGTAGGGTGACTCTTCTGCTTGTTCTGTGGTGGAAGAGGGAAGTCTTCAGTTCCTGAGGCAAAGAGGCCTGGGACATAGTACAAAGGAATCCACACATAGAGTTTCCTGTTCCCATATGTTGTTCCCCATGAAGGGTTGATGGGATCCTGAGCAAAAACTTCTATATTTTCCTCAGTCTCCATAGAGAACTCTGGGATTCTTTAGGCTGAAATTACCTAAATGCAATTTTTAAACTTCATTATTGAATATTAGATATTCATTTATTTTTGTTGTTAATCTTTCCTAATTTGTCCACTTGAGAGGAGCCAATTACTATCACAAAAAGATTAATCGCCAATTTAGATGGTAATAAAATAAAAATCCATAGAGACCTACGCTACACTACAGGCAACACCTGGATTCAAAATACATTAGCATGCAAATGCTTTATGAGTATGGAACTGTTGGAAGCTCATGTTAGAAAATCCATTTCCATGTATAGAATTTTTACTTATTAGATATCAGTAACATTCTTGGCACAATGCTGCTGCTATGTTCCACCCCACAGTTGTTTGTGTTTCAGTGGCAGATGAGCGAGCTCTTGCTTTTCACTCAAAAGCCTGATCAGAGGTGGTAGTGGCCAGCTATGTCAGATGCAGGAGACATCGTGTCACTTCAGGCTGTCTTAGCAAGGCAAAAGAGACCCCAAAATACCTGTTAATTCCCCTCTGTGTGTCTGGTGACAATGCGTTTGTATTGACTAGCACTTTAATGTGTACAGCTAGAAGGTGTTAGCTAATACTTTATATACATTTAATACAGACATGGCATGTAGACTTTAACATGTGTTAAGCCAGTCTGTTCAATTTATCAGGTGTGCACCTTTCCCTTCCCCCCACCCTCTCTTTTTGTGCCCTTTTGTCTCCACCCAAGGCCAGGATTTCACTCAAACCCCATACTGTGCTTCAGGATATTTCTGAATGATGTTATATAAATGCAAGATAATATTAATAATAATAATGGGCAATCCATTCATACCTGCAGATTGTGCTAAATTGAAACGGAAATAAAAAGTTACTTAATCCCCATTTACAAATGGAAGCCAAGATCTAGAAGCTAACTTGTGATTTTTGGCTGCATTAATCTGATATTCCTAAAAAGGACCTAATCTACAGAAAGCGCTGAGCACGCTCGAAGTTGTGTGCCCAAGAAATGAAAATTCAAAATGAAAACACAAAATTACTAGTTGCTTTTTTAAAATCTTGGCCCATTTGTTCTCATTGTACAGTAGTATACAATATTTTCTGTCATGCTCTTCATGCTTTCTGACAGGAGGTCATGCAAGTTGCAGTGGGAGTAAAGTTTCCCCACATAAATTAAACAGATTAGTTTGTAACTTCCAGTTAGGAGTAATTATCTCTGTTTACTTATCATCTAGGTTTGAAGTAATTGACAGAACATTCATAAAATTGTAGCCCCCTTCCTGTTCACTGGCCAGTATGAAGTTGTTCAAGATAGGGGAAGCCTGTCTTGTGACTTTTTACACAACTTTGGGAAACTGGGCCTGAGACTCCTTTATGTGCTCTGTGGTGTGTGTCAGGGTGTGTTCACCTTAGATCACAGCTACTCAAACAAACCACCAGGAATAAGGCCTTATTCTGTAAAGAACATAGAACAGGATTACAGTCCAGTCGCCTCCTCTCTGTTTGCCTGCCTTGTGCTCCCAGATCAATCAGTGCTGAGACCTCCTGCTGGAGAGTAGAGGGTACATTGTACAACACAACCCCCCTTACAAACATGTTCTAACTCCCACAATAACTAAACCACCAAACAAATAAGCCCATGCTCTCGTTTTGTGTCATTTAAACTCCTCTTAGGGTGTTCAAGCCCTTTGTGGTCCTACCTGTAAAGAACATAGAACAGGATTACAGACCAGCAGCCTCCTCTTTGCTTGCCAGCTACACGCTCCCAGCTCAGTCAGTGCGGAGACCTCCTGCTTGAAGGGGTAGGGTACATCCCGGCAGGTACTGGGAAGTTCTCCTAACATACCAGTTTGTAGTCCACAACTTGTAGTTCCCAGGGCTGCTGTGAAAGCACACTAGACTTTGGGCTACAAAATGTTTTAGTACATTTTTGTGTCTCACATTAGAAAGCATTTGCTGAATATTTGTATTTTGCATATGTTTGGAAAATATTAAAGTTGATTGGTGTGTCATATGTCATTTACCACTAACAAAAAGGATATATTAGAGGTGTAACTATGAGCTATATTCCTGTTCAAACACCAGGTTGTTCTGATGACATCATTGTAACCATGACAGCAGAGTATGTGTGGTGTGTGATGTCACTGGAATTACCAAATGTCTATGCAGCTTCATTCACAATGAAGAATCCATAGCAGAATCTAACCCTGAGTAGTACCATACCCCACATGTATGTAGTAAGGTACTCTATATGAATAAACATGGCAGAAACAGACTTATTGTTAATGCTTTGTTCAATATCCAACTGAATATCTTTGTGCAGGTACAAAATATCACTGATTAAGTGGGTACTAAATAGTTAGTACTAAGTGGGTACTAAATAGGATCCAGAGGAGCTAATGTAGTTAGCAGGAACCAAAGTGGAATGAATAATTTGCAGAAAATAGTTAATTTGTTTAATTTAGCCTCTTTTTTTCTGCTGGTGGAATATCCACAATGAAATTACAATTTCCTCATACCTATTTGAATTTAGACACTGCATCAGTTTGAATTGTTTATTCCATGGATTGATTGCAAATATTTATATATCAAGCTATGTTGTTTAGTTGTGATTGGTCAGGTAAATCACATGACATTGTTTCTGACTGAATGAGCATGAAAGCATTTCTGATGTGAATATAAAATTTCTGCTTTCTGTGACCATTTATCCCAGGAAATTGGATTATTGAAATAGCCATAGAAAGCATGTATAAAAGGAAGGTAAACATTGTCAGTTATTTTTAAAAAATACATATTTGAGGAATACTTTCTGCATTTATTCATATAGCTCGAATAGGGCCATACTGAGAGCTAATAGAAAAAAGTCAAGAAATCATGGCCCCAATGAAGTCAATGGGAGTTTTGCCAGGATTTCACCTCATATCTTTAATTTGAAATGGACATATAAATTCACACATATAAATGTTGTACAGCATGTTCTACTAGAAGCATAAGAGTATCCAAATTGAGCCTTTGTTTATATCAGAAATAGAACCGCAAACAAGCAATGGGTCATTAAAAGTCTTTTTGTGGCTGTAAATTGATAATATCTTTGCTCTCTATTTCCAGTTTGTCTCTGGTTCACAGAAATAGGAGAAATACCATGTGATTTGTTCTATATCACCTGTGTTCCTGACTGGCTGAGATTATTGTATCTACCAAATTTATCAATTTATTTTAGGCTTTTACGTAGCACATCTCAACCTGATATCTATCTGCTAGTATCCAGGATAATTAGGACAGTGAAGCTGGTTTGGAAAAATCCATTTTCAGCTAGCTTCCAAGTAAAAGACTATAATTCATTTGAATTTATTAATTCAGATGTAAAAATCTAGGAAGTCAAATGAAGCCATTTGCCCCTAGTTCTAACACTGGTGTCTGTCTGACTTTGCTGAGCATTGGCTGAATGTATTTATTGACTTCTGTAATTCTTTTGTAAACTATTGTTTACTTCATATTTGGCCTGATATGAGCATTCTCTGAATTTTAGAAGGGAAAATTATGTTTAATTGATTCTCTTCTGGCATCTGACTGAAACCTTGGAATCAGGACTACCCAGTGCTCACTCCTGTAATTCCTACAGGAAATGGGCAAAGTTCTCATTTAATATTTGAAAAGGTCAGGATTTCGGTAGATCAGTAGGATGAGAAAGGGGAAGCATAGACCTGTGCATAGTGAGATTCAGCCTATAAGGTTGTCTAGCTTTACAAACTGAAATTTATTCTCTGTAATGCCCAAAAGAAGCAAATATCCATGAACCAGTGGTACAACAGAACTGATACTTTTTAGAACATCACATTTTTAACTGTTATTGCCACCCTGTCTCATCGGGAGTCTAGCTACCTGCAAAATCAACAGGCAGCATCGTACAATCTCTGGGTGTACCATCTCTGTCTTTGGACTGGAACCAACCATAAACCTTACTCATTGAACATGTGTATAAAATCTCACCTTTAGTGTAAAGCATCAGTCTCTCACTGACTGATGCTTTACCCTAAAGATGAGATTTTATAAAAGCATTTCCCTATGATGCCCTTTTAAATAAAAAGGGATTTTCAGTACCTTGTTGGAATTTGTTGTATTTTCCAAAAGTAAAGAAGTTAGAGATGTAAGGTGCTGAAATCTGGTGCCACTGAAGTCAATAGCGCGCTCTTGTTAATTTCAGTGATGCAGGATCAGGTTCTACAGAAGGGAAATAACAAGCTTCCTTAAGGTAGTAATTAATAAGAATGTGCTCCTAGATTTTAATGTGCCATTTCAAGCATGAAGATTATGTTGCCAACACAGCTAATATTGAAAACAAGAAGGAGTGATAGACGATAAAGGGAGGGACTGTGTCTTTGAAGATTCACCACTAATAACTGCATGTGCACCACTTCCATTTTAAATTAACAATGAGAAACAAGAGTAGTCTGTCTGGGCAGTTCTATGGCCCCCCACTCTCAGAGTATCAGAGCACCTCCCAATGATTTAAACATTGAAGAACAATCTCTTTCTTCCTTGCCCACCTGTAGGAGAAATATTTTAATTTATTTGATTGCCTATTTCAGTTTACACTGAGTGCAAAATTACCTCCCCATAGCACTAGGCATCCTTGGCAATATATAAAGCTACAATTATAATTCCATCATTTCCACCTACACCTGAGCTGATCCTCCGGAGACAACAATGGCCAGGCAAAGAAATTATGATTGAAAAAGTCTTTTGTGGAGCAGGCGTTGTTGTATAAAGATGTGGTGTGTGGTTGCAGAGGTCAAAGGGGTCATCATCTAGATTGGAAGGTGGGGTCCTGGAACGAAGGGAACAGGCGTTGTTGTATAAAGATGTGTTGTATAAAGATGACAAGAGGTTACCATTGTGGAAGAAGTGGCAATCTCTTAAGTAGTTAGGACCAAATGCATGGAGGACTTTGAGTATCAGAACAGTGACCTTAAACTGGAGTCTGCCCTCCAGCATCAGGTGCAGCCATTGTTTTGCCTTATCTCTTCATGGTAGGATAAAGCTTCTCCAAAACTTCACAGTGGTGCCAACTATCTTCCAAGTGGCCATGCTCTCTTCAATTGTTTGTTTTTTTTCCTTGATGGAGGAGAACTACTTTTTCTGGCTCTAGTGTTCTTCCCCATCCCAAAGATTCCCAAACAAACAGGTTTACTCAGTTCCCTTCCTGAGTTTCACTTTTTCTGCCACGTGACTCTTCTCACAGTTACTCCAATATGCTGTTGCTGCTGCTGCCACTTCTGCCACCACTGCAGGTCCTTCCAGGCCCCCTCAGTGGAGAGATGTACAAACAACCAGTGCTCTCCTCCATATATCTTCTCCTTGTGAAGGAAGGGAACTTATTTATGTGCTGTTTCCACCTTCCCAGCAGAACTTGCTTTCAGCAACTGACTAGATACTACAATACGCATACTGCCTTGGTCATGAGCTAGAACAGAAACAGGACTGCTGACTCTGGGGTTTGTTCTGAAAGGGCTAGCATACGCTTTGTTACAGGGACCCAGAGTAGAGCACCAAGGTGATGTGTTCATGGCAACTAGTGTTGCTAAGCAGATGGGCTGCTGAATTTTGTCCTTGTTGGAACTTTTTCAGTGTATGTGACTTCATGTAGAACAACATTGGAGATCATAGAATCATAGAATATCAGGGTTGGAAGGGACCTCCGGAGGTCATCTAGTCCAACCCCCTGCTCAAAGCAGGACCGATCCCCAACTAAATCATCCCAGCCAGGGCTTTCTCAAACCTGACCTTAAAAATATCTAAGGAAGGAGATTCCACCACCTCCCTAGGGAACGCATTCCAGTGTTTCACCACCCTCCTAGTGAAAAAGTTTTTCCTAATATCCAGCCTAAACCTCCCCCACTGCAACTTGAGACCATTACTCCTTGTTCTGTCATCAGCTACCACTGAGAACAGTCTAGATCCATCCTCTTTGTAACCCCCTTTCAGGTAGTTGAAAGTAGCTATCAAATCCCCCCTCATTCTTCTCTTCCGTAGACTAAACAATCCCAGTTCCCTCAGCCTCTCCTCATAAGTCATGTGTTCCAGTCCCCTAATCATTTTTGTTGCCCTCCGCTGGACTCTTTCCAATTTTTCCACATCCTTCTTGTAGTGTGGGGCCCAAAACTGGACACAGTACTCCAGATGAGGCCTCACCAATGTCGAATAGAGGGGAACGATCACGTCCCTCAATCTGCTGGCAATGCCCCTACATGTACATCCCAAAATGCCATTGGCCTTCTTGGCAACAATGGCACACTGTTGACTCATATCCAGCTTCTCGTCCACTGTAACCCCTAGGTCCTTTTCTGCCAAACTGCTGCCTAGCCATTCGGTCCCTAGTCTGTAGCGGTGCATGGGATTCTTCCGTCCTAAGACAATATGATATAGTGTGTACTGTGGTGGCCAAATTGTGTCCGCTAATAACAGTTGTGTCCACTAATCTTCTGCCCAGTCCCAGGTGGAACTGGATGTTTTATTTTTCACGGTGCTTTGAGCATACAATAGCATGAGTCTGCAAATGAATCTAAACATACCCCAAGGCCACAGACCTTGATTTAACAAGGCCAGATGACCTCCATATTGAAGGATGAGTTGTAAAGGAGCCAAGTTCTTCAAAATATTTCCCTCTTCCTACAATAGTGTCTGTTTTTATGAAACACCCTATCATACTAAATAAAATATTATTCAGAACCTTACTCATTTAAAATGATGAATAAACACAATACATTCATGTTTTCATAGCCATAAATAAAGTTTTGATAAATGACAGAAGGATATGAGGATTAACAATATAAAACCAGATCAGACTCCAGATTTTATCATTCCAGTAGCAATAATACATATAAATACATTTCTTGGAATGTTTAATTATCAGTCAACAAAATTCAAGACATTTCATATTTTCACACAAGCTTCTGTTTTTCTCATCATGCAGACTGCTTATCTCCCATTGACTTTATTAGGCTCTAGAGCAGGTCCTATTGCGGTTTCCTGTCAATAATAAGATAACAGTCTCCATCTCTGCTTATTCTAAGACCTCAGTGGTAGTTTTGTCTGATTAATGACAGTATTTCTGGCCCTAAATATGACTTGTGTCTTATAAACTAAAACCTATATGGTCAAAAGTATTTTTTTAAAGTATCATCATTTAGCATCTAACTGGTAAATGGACCATAGCAATCTACTATAAATTGTATGGATAACTACTTTCTTTAATGTCTGAATAGTAACATAATAAATCAACTTGGAGAGAGCTATTACTGTAATTATCTAATAATGGTCACATGGTTTGGGGTTAATTAACAGAGGGTTTGACCTTTCTGTACTATCAATTTTGCAGAGTCAGTTTGACCTAGGTCAGAAATTCTCCCAGGTCTCTTCTGCTCATCAGTGAATTTAAACCTACCCATTAGGTTTAATCAAATTCCACCAGTTATGTACATAAAATGAAAACAAAATCCCATGTTCATACCAGATATTTTTATAAACGTTCTTTTACTTTTCACTTACAGAATAATGTAGACATTATGTCGATTAAAGAATAAAAACAATTCAAATGCTTTGTTATTTTGTATGCTATGCAATAACAATCCAAGGACTAATTCTCCAGAGTTACATTAGTGCAAATTATTGTATCATATGCAGTTGTTAGTATGTGACTGAGGAGCAAATTTGGACAAACATATATGTCTTACAACCACTGAAGAGTATCATTGATAGTACATACTGATATGCACTCCCTCCAACTGTATACATGTGGGTCCAGTATGACACTCCCTCCAAATATACATGTGGGTCCATTATGACAGCACACCTCTTCTTATTGATTGATTGATGTATCTGGTTCTGTTAGGTGAATACAAAAGCTGAAATAGTAATTGAGCAGTACAAGATCGTATCACTTAAGATAAATGAGTTATCTATCACTGAAGAAGGCATTTGTCTCCTAATATTTTGTATATCTATATATGTATCTGAAATGACATCCCAAATATTATATTCAAACAACATCAAATTTAAAAGTCAAGCTCTCAGAAGTCATTGAACTCAGAATTAAGGTTTTCTGTGTAAACTTAATTCAGCCCCCTGTGTGTATGCATAATGATACAGTCTTTTATTACATGATCACAAGAGAAAGTCTTCCTGCTCTCAGTTCAAGTTCCCAGAGCCGTCACAGTGGCTTTTGGCAAATGCAAGGAGCAATTGCAGGGAAAGTCTTCCTCAGTCCCTGAAGCTCTGGACTGGAGTATGCTCAATGGAGATGGCACATGTGGAATCTGGACACATGTAAGAGCTCTGAGGGGCTGGAGCATGTTTTGTGCAGATGGATTCTTCAGAGAATTTATTTGCCAAACTCTAATAAGTTTCTACTGAGAATGTGCACCTTGAGATTGACTGTTGTTCCTGGCACGTGTGTGACTGATTGTTTCCAGAGTGAACAACACATGAGGCAGCATCATTATACCCTGCTAGATGCAGGCCACACTCCAAACAGTGGGTTTGTTTTTATAAATTAGCTAAATGGTTTCCAGAGAATTATGTGCTAAACTAAAAAGTGTTTGGGACACATTTCTTTTAAAAAAAATGATGAAAGGAATTCAGAGTAGTTCCAAATGGGTCATTTTTGCTTTGTTTTACAAGTCAGGCACCCTGGTCACCTGGAAAATATCTATACAACATCGAGACTGTGACACATTCTAATTTACTATTTAATTTTTACTTTGATTCTTAGCAATATATTTTTTTAACAGAAAGTTTCCATACCAATGCACAGTTAATACCAAGTCAAACAAGCTGCAACTGATATAAAGAACTTTGTAATCCACCTATCAAAACCAAATTCTGTGGAACTGACTGATTATTATTATTCACTATTTGCATTAAAAAACCCTGGGGTCATCTAATGGACACTGGGCAAAGTTGTTATATTATGTCAGCTACAGACCAAAGCATTTTGCAATAAAATGACTGTTCACAGACTAACATACATTTTCAAAAAGGGCAAAATCCGAAAGGTGCTGAGTGCTTTCAGTTTCCAATGATGTCAATATGAGTTGACAGTCCTCAGTAGCACACAGGAGACATTCAGTTACTCAAAAATTAAAGAAGGAAAGTAAAATAATTTTCATTCTACCTGTCTGTGAAAATGTGGCTGCAAAAGCTTCATTGTTTAAGAATAAGAGATATATCAAATAAAAAATCGATGTCCCCTATTCTGCTCTTACCCTGGTTGCTTACTGGTCTAACTCTACTGCCTTCAGTTGTTTTACCCCTTCTTTATACCAGTGTTGATAAGGTCCAAATCAAACTCAGTAAGGATCCTGACATTTTTACTTGTTGTTTTTCAACTATAATAAAAACAGCAGTTTGAATCCCGGATTAGCCCCCACTTATGTTGTCTTGGCCATCACAGCAGTGCTGGAATTGCTAAAAGCACAAGTTTCTACAGCTTGAGTTAAAGAGCCAGGCTCTCATGCTAAGAGCTGGAACAGATCCATATCCTCTGTGGATCAGACACAGAAGGGGATCTGTAACACACACTGACAAGCAGGTTACAACAGCATTATTACCAAATGAATGGGCATATATGGAATGATGTCCAAAGAACAAACTAGATCATTATGTCATAGCTAACTACTCCCTTTACAGCAATAGGGGAGACTGGATGTGCATAGTTATCACACCCTGTCTGTAACTGCCTTCATGTAAGAGAGAATGAGTTTGTTTGGCAGGTATTGATTAATCACTAGGTAGAATGAATACCAACCTTGCAAGGTACTGAGCATTCTGGCCCCAGTCTGGCAAAGCTAGGGTGACCAGACAGCAAATGTGAAAAATCGGGACAGGGGATGGGGGGTAATAGGAACCTATATAAGAAAAAGACCCAAAAATTGGGACTGTCCCTATAAAATGGGGACATCTGGTCACCCTAGGCAAAGCACTTAATGCATGTACTTAACTTTAGGGATGTGAGTTGTCTCCTTGAAGTCAGCTGAATTGGATGTAAGCCGCTGGTAGGACCTAAGGATGGGCTAGTGCTCACTTTTCTCTGTAGCTTTTCTCTATTGTACCAGTGACGAGAGTGCACAATCCATTGGCCAGGGAAGAAGGGCTCCCCTAACCCACGCACTGCTGCTCCCCTCACTTGTCCAGATATTCCACCTGCTCTCCACGTGGGCTGGGATCCAGTCCAGGAGAACCAACACCCCCCAACTTTCAAGAGGGCCTAATTTGGCAGTTTCCCACTACCGAGCTGCTTAGGACATACATAATTAGTACAGCAAGCAGTGTCCTAGGGATACCCATTCACATCACTGTGAATTATGCTTTTGTGGAATATATTCAATCTTTGTTGAATTTAGCAACCCAAAGCTTAAGAAAAAAAAATTGGTAATCAATTACTTTGATTTCTCATAACATATACACATCCGTATCCTACCCTCCATGGAGCTCCCCTATTCCTCCCCCATTCCGTCCAAATCAATATTCCAGCAGGTGAAGATAGGGAAAAATAAGTGAAACATACTACCAAAAGCAATCATGGCCAGCATCAAGAAAGATAGTTCCTCTGCATACATTAATTAGGAGGTTAAAATAAACGGGAATGGAGGGGAGCACAGCTCTCCCTGCCCTTTGCTATAACCAGAGGGCGAATTCCCTCCTTTGGGAAAGCAGGGTGCTTTCTAGCTCTCTCTCCTCCTTGGCTGGTGTGGTGAGAGATCCCAATCCTGCTTCAATCTGCTTCATCCATTGTGTTAATCTGATCTGTTGCTTATGTAGTCTAGCCATGTACTCCAGATTTGTCCATTCTGTCCTGTGTATCCTGGAAATCACTTTTCCATAAGATGCCGTTTGAGTTAACGAAACTTCCCACGCAGAGGACTGTTTATCTTTCTGATGCTGTAATATCCTGTCAGTTAAGATCAAGGTTAATTATTGTTTGTAATGACTACAATGGGCCTTTATATGAATGAGTAGTTTAAACTGAAGGGTGATTTCTTATATGGTGTGACTTATTTTGTTTCCAAACAGAAAAGTCAAAAAAGAATACATGTAATGTATTTTTTTCCCTTCCATTTCTCAATGTGGCAGGACTAAGTATCAAATTATTCAATTCTTCATTCCCAGGCTTGTCTTGTCATCCTTCCACCCCCTCTCCTCTCAGTAATATAGGTAGTAATAACAATAAAAATAATTATTATTGGAAATCTACAGGGAAAACTTGCCAACAGTGTTTTACAAAGCATCATTCTCCCTCTCTAAAAATCAGGATAAAGTAGAGAAGCTTTTGCCAACATTTTCAAAACTGGCAGGAGACTTTGAGGGCTTCCATTTTGTGAGTGCCCAAAGAGACACACCTTGTGTCAAGATGGGCACCCAAAAATAAAGCTTCTCAAACCACAGACCACTTTTGAAAATGTTACCCAAACTAAGAACCCAGTTTGGGAAAGCATCCCTATTTAAGACATCCCTACTGAAGTCAATGGAACTTAAGCACAGGTTTAAAGATGAGCCCTAAATAGAGATGAGATAGAGCATATGCTTATGGGCTTTTCTAAATCAGGGCCCAAATGACTTTGCTCAGTCATATTACTTCCTGGGAGAGGACAGGCAGACTTTTCTGAGGCTACTATTGTGGAATAGCCAGACATACTGGAGTAGAGCGCCAATAAAAATATTATTTACTCAATGTCTCTTGCCTAGGATCTGAGGGCCAATGTACTTCCACTGAATTCAATTCACACCAACTGAGGATCTTGCTTTGACTGTTCAGAGCTTACTTATGAAAAGAAATATTTAATATTAGTATTTCTTTGTCGAGGAAAGTTCACTTGCCATACAAAATCCATTTGTTGGTGTGTGGTGTTGTTTCTAGGGCCACATGAAATATTGGCAACAAAATAGGAAATCTGTGCAAGATTTCAGGTGTGATTATCTAGCAGGGTACTCAGATGAGCCTCCTCAGTGTAGTATCTGAGCACTTCACAGCCATTAACAGATTTTATCCCCATAAAACCCTTTTTGGGAAGGAAATATTATCCCCATGTTACAGGTGGGGAACTGAGGCACAGGGTAGATTTGCCCAAGGTCACAGAGATGAACCAGCAATTGAACTCACGTCTTCTGTATCTCAGTCCAGTGTTCTATCCATTAAACCTCGACCGCACTACAAACACAAAACTACAGCTATGGCTATACTTGGAGCTGGGGATGTGACTCCCAGCTTGTGTGGATATACTCATGCTAGCTCTCATTGAGCTATTGCACACAAAATAATAATCTGTAATGCCGACAGACCGTAGTTGTTGGCAGGCAGGATCAAACCTGGGACCTCTGTGTATGAGCGTCTACTGCATGAGCTAAAAGCCACATGCCATTTAGCTAATGCTGTAGTAGACTCATCAATATCTAGGTGGGCTAGGTGCCAGTAGAGAGGGACAGAACCCCACACCAAGCAGGTATGGGTTACATACGACTCCTAGCTGAGGAAGCGAGTCCCAAACTTCAGATACTTCCCAGCTGATATCCCAACAGACCCTGCTTGTCATCAGGTGGGATCGAACCTGGGGCCTCTGGAGCTAAATGCATGAGCCTCTACTGTATGAGCTAAAAGCCACACAGCATTTAGCTAAGGCTGTAGTAGATTCATCAGTCTCTAGCTAGGCTAGGTGCTACGCTAGGAGGACAGAGCACCACACCAAGCAGGCATGGGTTACAGATAGGCATGGTAGCATGGGCTGTGACAAGTGGTGGCATGGCATAGTTGCCCTGAGCACCAACCCATCAGAACCCCATAAGTACGTACTTTGAGGAAGGGGGGTGAGGGCTAGCCCATACCTCCACTCACTGCTGTCTGTGCTACCATTTTAGCACACTAGCTTGATGAGAGCTAATGTGAATATGGCTACTTGAACTGGGAGTCACACCCCTAGCTCCAAGTGTAGACATCGCATCAGACTTAGTGCTTTGAAAGGCTTGCAAGACGACTAAAGTTTTCAGATAAATCTGAGCTAATGAGTGAAATCATCCAAAATTCAGTTTCGCATGAAACCAGGAGAAATTCAGCTGTTACTGAGTTTTGGCTTTATTCAAACCCCAAACTGAAAGCAAAGCATGAGGGCAGGAGGGAGAGGAACCTATCTGAATCAAAGCAATGGCTTGCAAAACACCTGCAATATGAAACTGCCAAATTTCTCACCTTGGTATTTTCAGACTAGTTTTCTTCCAGATTGAGAGATCCAGTCAATTACCAAGATCATAAAAAGATCTAATTATTTGCCAAGGTCACATAGTCATATAGCAACTCAGCTGAGATTTGAACAGGTATTTCCAGCAGTTTGCTATATCCCCTACATCAGTTGTTCTCAACCTGCCAGCTACTTGAGGCCTAATCAGTACACAGCTGCAACCCATGTGACCTCATCAGGGCCTACTGGGTGACCTTGGGTAAGTCATTTCACCTTTCCATGCCTTAGTTTCCTCACTTATAAAATGGGATAATGATATTGACCTCCTTCGTCAAATGTTTATAAAAGGTGTTATATAAGACATACATTTTCTTATTTTTATTTATGATATGCTTCTATTTCTTTGTATATTGCCTAACCTAATGTATTGTTGGTGCTTATTGGGATCTTTGTGGCCTTTGGGTGCTACCAAAAAAAATATAATAATTCCTAGGGAAAAGACATAGGACTGGAAGAACGTCCATGCTGGGTCACATCAATGGTCCATCTAGCCCAATATCTTATCTTCCAACAGTGGCCTGAGCCAGATGCTTCAGAGGGAATGAACAGAAGAGGGCAACTTTCTATTTTTCCGTGCTAGAAAAATTCAGACTGGAAATAAGGAGCGAAACTTTAAAAGACAATTTATCAAGGGTTGTGGTGGATTCTCCATCACAGACAATTTTAAAACCAAGATTGGATGTTTTTCTAAAGGATACATGGTAGGAATTATTTTGGAGAAGTTCTTTGGCCTATTATACAGGAGGTCAGGGCTAAATGATCACAATGGTCCCTTCTGGCCTTGGAATCTATGAATCTATACATTTTATAAAGAACCTCTTCCCCCCACCAAAAGAACAATTAAAAGGACAATTCTCTTTATGAACCTTACAATGCAAAAATGTCTTGGATTATTGCAATAAAAACTGAGCTGGAAGGCAACATGAGTAGTGGTTATGTCTTTAAAGAAAATAAAATCTAATAGATTTTTTAAAGAAAATTAGCTTGTAGTAAAGTGAGTGATCAAGACATTTAAGAAGGTTTGCTATCAGATGGTATCATGATGCAATCAGAAAGGCAGGGCACCTCCCACACCAAAGCATTCTTGCTGGAATATTTGACAATATTTGACCATGATCATTTGACTGTTTGCAATATTGCTGTAACCATGTTGTTCCCAGGATATGAAAAAGGCAAGCGAGGTGAAATAGTATATTTTACTGGACCAACTTCTGTTGTGGAATGGATAAGATTCTGAGCTTCATGGAGCTCTTCCTTAGGTCTGCAGAAGGTAACCAGAGTCTCCAACCTAAATACTAGGTTGGGCAGATTGTTAAGCATAAGGGATTCACACATGTTGTAGAAGACCACTTGAAATGAAGTGGGCAATTAAGGGTTAGCAGGCAGTAGGGTGTGATACAAATTGTTGTAATGAGACATAATCCAGTGTCTCTGTTAAATCCATTTTTAGTGTCCAGCAGAGTTATGCGTCTACTTTCCCAGGCTCGTCTTTTGAAGGAGTTGTGCAGGTTTCCTTTGGTGATGAGGACTGAGCGGTCATATATGGTGTGATCACTTTGTGAAAAGTGTTCACCCACATCTGATATTGTGTTTTTGTCTTTTATCATTTTCCTGTATGAATTCATTCAAAAGCATAGTGATTGTCTGGTTTCACCCACATAGTTGTTGCAGGAGCATTTAGTGCACTGCATGAGGTATATCACATGTTGCGATAGGCATATGTAGGACCCATGGATGATAGAGTATTTTTTCTTTTATCATTTTTCTGTGTGATTTCATTCAAGAGAGCAGTTATTATCAGGTTTTACCCTCATAGTTCTTGTTGGTCATTTAATGCACTGAATGAGGTACATCACATGTTGTGATAGGCATGTGTAGGATCCATTGATCTCAAAAGGTGTGGGGGATGTTGATCATTCTAACAGTGGAGATATGTCTGCATGTTTAGCATCTGTCATTATGGAAGGATATGGCGCCATTTTGAGTTGGTGTGTCTTGGTTTGTGGGAACTTGCTTCTGATGATGAGCTTGGTGGGTTGTCTGGAGGCCAGAAGAGGGGGTTCAGGAAACATTTATTTCAGTATGTGGTTCCCATCAAGTATGGGTTATAGCTGTTTGATGATACCCTGAATGGGTGCCAGTGTGTGATTGTAGGTGACAACTAGGGGTGTGTGGTCAGTGGACTTTTTTTATTTTGTATTGAAGCTGTTTCTTCTAGGGCATTTGAATGATCTATTCCATGATGTGATCTATTTCTCTGGTGGACTGTGCTTGTTTAAGGTGTGTAGCCCGGACTTTCACTTTGGAGCAAATTCTGTGGTATCTGAGTGCCTGGCTGTAGACAACAGATTTCTTAGTACATCTGAGGTGGTTGCTGGATCTGTAGAGATAAGTATAGTGATTGGTGGTTTCTTGTATATAGTCATCTATAGGGTTACATTGTTGAAACTGATCGTGGTGTCCAGGAAGTTGATGCTGGTATTTGAATGTTCTAAAGAGAGTTTGATGGACAGGTGGTGGTTGTTAAAGTTGTGTTTGAAATCTATGAGGGAGTTTAAATTTTCTGTTCAGAGGATGAAAATAGAATTGATGTATTTCAGGTATATCATTGGTTTCGTGGGTAATTTTTCCTGAGGTTCTTCGTCAAGGTGACCCATGAAGAGTTGGTGTATTGGGGAGCCATCCTAATACCCTTGTTCCTATGGTATGGACAAAGTGTTTGTTGTTGAAAGTAAAGTTGTTCTGGGTGAGGGTGAAACAGATGAGTTTGGCAATGTGTTTGGGGTGGATTAAAAAGGTAGCTGAGCAGGGGACCGGGCCCAGAGTCTCCTACCTCCCAAATGGGTGCCCTACCTGGTGGACAACAGAGTCCCTCTCTCTCTCTCTCTCTCCCCTCAGTGATTATTTAAGAGTTTATCCACAGTGGAACAGTCATTGGGCCTGAGAGAGAGAATTTCAATGAGACTTAAGCTCTTAAGTCATGTCTGAAAATGAGACTTAGGCATTTTTGAAAATTTTACCCAAATTTCATTGATTTATTTCTAACATGGACGCCTTACTTTCTATGTCTTTAAAATAGCACATTTCTGTGAGATCAAAATACTCCAGTAGAATTCTTGTTCCACTAGCAATAATTCATACCAAGCAACAAAGTACTCAGATTCAACAAAGTCAACATCTTCTTTGTACTGGGGAGTCTTAAATCCTGATGCACTCAGAGCATTATCAGTCTTTCTGCAGTGGAGCAGAGGCTACGTCCATGCAGTAGGAAGAAACAAAGAAAAAGCTGAGACAAGGTGGAAAGGATAAGCTCAGCAATAATCAAATAAGTGGTAACAGCTAATTAGCTTGATTAGGATGTTGTAGATAACTAGGTAAGATTTATATTTGACAAAGTCACTGCAGAAAATTGTTATTGAGTCTATAACAGAAGAATCACCAGTGTGATTACAGCAAGTAAACCATATTGGGTCTAATCCTGGAAAGTGATGAATATCTGCAAATTGTATTGACTTCAGTGAGATTTACAGGTGATACAGAGATACTGGGGTGTGAGAGGGCCCCTAGTTTTTCACACCTTACTCCCTTGTCAGAGTACCTTGCTGGACACACAGGAGGGATTAAACTGATTTAAAAAATTGAAATAATATATTGCTTCCCCAGATCAAAGGGGGAACAAGGGGGCAAACATGATTATTTGAGTCACAATTGATTCTCCTATCTGTGTCTGAGACATCACAGCTATGCCCCCCTCTTACTCAGGGCAGATTGTAAGGTTACAGTCTAGCCCTTAGTGAGAATGCCAATATAAATGAGGAAGTTTGCTGAAAACTAAAATGATTTCATTCAAAGATCTCAATGCACTTCACAAAGGTGGGTGAGCATTACTGTCCTCATTTTATAGATGGGGAAAGTGAGGAACAGAGATGTTCTGTGTTTTATCCAAGGTCATACAGAGCATTAATGACAGAGCTAGTGTCTCTTGACTTGCAGTCTAGTGTTCTATCCACCAGAATATGCTGTGTCTTAATTATGTTTGTATTAATGACCCTTTGCAGCACTGCAGAATTTTACAACACTGTCCAATTGTCATTGTATTAATCACTGTTAACCAAGTTAAAACATTCTAAAAATGATGTGGCAGTCTCCATTTAACAGACAAGAATATCAACTGACTTTCCAGGCTTAAGGATTTATTTTCCATTCAGTGGATGATCCTAATGGTCATCGACCCACAACTGAAAGGGAGAATGTTTATGCTTTGTTTGTTACTGTTCATAGTCCGCAGACAGCTAGATTGGTGTCACTAACATGCTATATCAGCATTAATGTTTCCTCATACTGATTCTGTGGAAGGTTAACATTTTAGTACTACAACTCATATAATAAAGAACACTTTTATTCTAGGCTTTCCTTTAGAATCTTTGCAGATGTAATGTAATAACAGGGCTGTGAGGCCAGTTCATTAAATTACCAACTTTGCTTTTTGCAGATGTTTCAAGCAGGTGCTCTGTATGTGGCCAAGAGTCTGCTTTCTTCTTTTGCATGCTGCACTGTGGGTCAGAGGTTATGCCTCAATGGCAAGGTCTCAAATGCATAGCAAGTCTCAGCGGTCTTTGTTAGAAAAGAAAAAGAATGCAATCTCCTTGAAATTTATGTACTGCAAAAGATAACCATTGCACCTGCAGACTGTTGTTCTTATTAAAAACACATGATAGCTGTTGACAGAAATATAAAATGCTGCTCTGTAGTTCCTGTTGAGAATATGCAGGAACCCCAAAATGATCTGTAATATATCAGAGATATACTACTGATTCATGGTCCAACACTGCATAGTTATGGTATACATGGACTTATACTACACCAGGAGGTTCCATATGCATTTTAAACTTGACATTGGGCAGAGTTACATTCACAGTCAAATAAGCATCTCACTTTATGTGTTGTATGCCAGCAGGGATTCCAAATGACCCAGCCTAGTTCATAATTGGAAAAGATTGGTCTAGTCTTTCCCGACCACCTGTGTGTTAGCTTTTCAACTTCTCTATTGGAAACAGGGAAAATAGATTCTTCTAAACACAGGGAATCCTATAAAAGAGACCACCCTTATTAGAGAACGTCATGTTTAAAGAGACCACCTGAAATTTATTGAGTTCAAATCTGCTCCACCTTTATCAGAAGACCACCTCCAGCAAGCACCCAGTTTTTGTAAATTCCTTCAACAGTCACTTAAAACAACAAGATTCCATGTAAATATTACACTTAATCATTAAGTAGTCCAAGAAGAAAAATGTGTTTGTATGGTATTAGCCAATGTTGACATATAGTCAGAGGTGAAAGTGGGCCGGTACGGCGAACCGGTAAGAAGGGGCCGCCGGTGCCGGCCCATACACAGCTGACCTTAAAGGACTTTCGTGGCAGACCTTAAATGTCACTGTCCCTTTTGCCACTGATGGGGGGCAGCGGGGGAAGGGGCAGCTGCCCTGGGGATTTAAAAGAGCCTGGGGTTCCCAGTTGCCACCACCGCTACCATGGCAGCAACAAGAGCCAGGCTCTTTAAATCGCCACTTGACCCCTCAGTAGCATAGGCTGAGCAGCATGTAAGGCCTGACTGGGGCAGGCTGACCCCCAGCCCCGCCCCTTTCCCCCAAGGTACCGCTTCTTCCGGGGGTCTGGAGCCAGTCCCCCTTACCGGTACGTAATTTATCTTATTTTCACCCCTGCATATAGTGGCTGTGGTGCTCTATACAGATTCCCTTTCAACAAAGTTTCTTGAGGCTGTGACACCAGTAAATGTTGTAAATGCAAGAGAAGCAACAGAAATAGTGGAATGGCTACAATTAAGGGAAAAGCACAGAGCTACAATCTCTCTCACTGTCCCATTGAAGGATCTGATCTGGTACAACTCCTCAATATGTTATCACTATACTGCTATGTAGAAGGAGAGTGGCCATTCAGCCCCTGTATTAATATGCCATGGATAATGCTATCAGTGAAAACCTGATGTAGTATTGACAGAGTAGTATTGACAGAGTAGCAGCCTTGTTAGTCTGTATTCGCAAAAAGAAAAGGAGTACTTGTGGCACCTTAGAGACTAACCAATTTATTTGAGCATAAGCTTTCGTGAGCTACAGCTCCGATGAAGTGAGCACTTACACGAGCACATCCTGAAGCACTTACAGGAGAGAAAAGTGATCAGGAACGGTCAGCATGGATTCACCAAGGGAAGGTCATGCCTGACTAATCTAATTGCCTTCTATGATGAGATTACTGGTTCTGTGGATGAAGGGAAAGCAATGGATGTATTGTTTCTTGACTTTAGCAAAGCTTTTGACACGGTCTCCCACAGTATTCTTGTCAGCAATTTAAAGAAGTATGGGCTGGATGAATGCACTATAAGGTGGGTAGAAAGTTGGCTAGATTGTCAGGCTCAGCGGGTAGTGATCAATGGCTCCATGTCTAGATGGCAGCCAGTATCAAGTGGAGTGCCCCAAGAGTCGGTCCTGGGGCCAGTTTTGTTCAATATCTTCATAAATGATCTGGAGGATGGTGTGGATTGCACTCTCAGCAAGTTTGCGGATAATACTAAACTAGGAGGAGTGGTAGATATGGTGGCAGATAGGGATAGGATACAGAGGGACCTAGACAAATTGGAGGATTGGGCCAAAAGAAATCTGATGAGGTTCAACAAGGATAAGTGCACTTAGGACGGAAGAATCCCACGCACCGCTACAGACTAGGGACCGAATGGCTAGGCAGCAGTTTGGCAGAAAAGGACCTAGGGGTGACAGTGGACAAGAAGCTGGATATGAGTCAACAGTGTGCCATTGTTGCCAAGAAGGCCAATGGCATTTTGGGCTGTACATGTAGGGGCATTGCCAGCAGATTGAGGGACGTGATCATTCCCCTCTATTCGACATTGGTGAGGCCTCATCTGGAGTACTGTGTCCAGTTTTGGGCCCCACACTACAAGAAGGATGTGGAAAAATTGGAAAGAGTCCAGCGGAGGGCAACAAAAATGATTAGGGGACTGGAACACATGACTTATGAGGAGAGGCTGAGGGAACTGGGATTGTTTAGTCTATGGAAGAGAAGAATGAGGGGGGATTTGATAGCTGCTTTTAACTACCTGAAAGGTACATCCAAAGAGGATAGATCTAGACTATTCTCAGTGGTAGAAGATGACAGGACAAGAAGTAATGGTCTCAAGTTGCAGCGAGGGAGGATTAGGTTGGATATTAGGAAAAAAATTTTCACTAGGAGGGTGGTGAAACACTGGAATGCGTTACCTAGGGAGGTGGTAGAATCTCCTTCCTTAGAAGTTTTTAAGGTCAGCCTTGACAAAGCCCTGGCTGGGATGATTTAATTGGGGATTAGTCCTGCTTTGAGCAGGGGGTTGGACTAGATGACCTCCTGAGGTCCCTTCCAACCCTGATATTCTATGATTCTATGATTCTATACTCAAATAAATTTGTTAGTCTCTAAGGTGCCACAAGTACTCCTTTTCTTGACGTAGTATTGTAGACCACATCATTATTTACAGGGAACTTATTTTATCAATATCACATATAGCTATAGATTGTATACAGAAGCTATGATATATACAATATAGCTGCATTAGAAAGTCTTTCAAAATGTGTATGTAACTGTAATAAGTATATATATATATATAAGACCACAACATCCACAATTTACCCAAGTTATTTTTTAGAAAGAAGAAACATGATGCTGAACATGTACTTTCAGCAGTGGAGGTATTTGTTGAAATTGTGACCCTCTTAATGTCTATAGGAATTTTTCCATTAATTTCAAGGGGGCCAGGATTTTCATTCATTTTCTTTCTTGTTTTCCTTATTTTTCATGAACAATTGCACCCTCAAATTTACAGCCAGCACTGATTGTCATGTGACAATGTTAGTATAAACAATCTATTTTCACCTGGAGATTAAAGAACAGGACAGATATTACACTCCCATATCAGGCTGCTGCTTTAAAATGAAGCACATTACTGAATTTTTTGCAAGAATCAAACAAATAGACACAACTTACAAAATCACACAGCTGGAGAGTTTTTCAGGAGCACTAAATTCTGCTACAACCAAACACTGATCATCAGAGCTATGTATCATTGACCTACCTTTCAGGAGAACAAAATGTTTTAAAGAAACAGGGTACTGAAAAATTTAGCCATGGTATTCCATCCAGTTTTTTGTAAAACAAGCACCACTTTACACACACACACACAACTATATTTACACCTATATATATTTTATAACTTTTGCATACTATACATGTTGATCCACAATTTATAACTGGAAATTTACAAAGTAATTGTCAACTTTTTAGTAGTTTTATTAATCTCCATGTAAGGTTCTTTTTCAGATTCATATTCAGACACTAATCATTATTACGCATCATTTACATTTATCTACTACTTATAGGGAAAAGCCTATGAGATAGGAAACATTAATAAATTCTCAATGTTTAATTAATTCAGATCCTAAAACCAGATCCTAAAGTCTTTATTCGTGTTTTATTCTGAGGAACACTTGTAGAATTCTGGACCCCATGATTTGGATCATAGACTATAAAGCAAAAATGAAATTAAGTCACATTACACCATAAAATAACAATCATTCTAATATTTATGAATTATCAGCACGGAAATAAGTCATTCATCTTTAGAATAACTCTGCTTATTTTATTATTGCACATAAAAAAACTTACATAAAAAGCACCTTAAGGTTGCAAAGTCAGGCACTCATAAATTGGGAATGCCAGAATTCAGGTTGTCCACGCTGTCCCATTTTACTGTCTTCTAATTTAAATTTGAGACTCCAAGGTCAGATTAAATAGTCACAATGGTCCCTTGAGACTTTAAAAGCTATGAATTTGTATCTGACCTCTTAACATAGTGCCTTGTGCCAAAAGGCTAATTTCCGTACAGTACCTGTCTCATTTCATGGTCTGATAAATGGCAACTGTTTAATAAAGTACATAAGAAGCACTTTTTTAAAAGTAGGATGAAGCCTTTGAAATGGCAGTACCCTAGTGAGAACACTGTTAACATGGCTGCCAAAGCCAGGGAGTTTAAACTGGAATTTGTGCCACTAGCACATCAAAATGCTAAAACAAATGTAACAAAGGGAATGGCTGTTAACTGGAGGAGAAGCAGATATGAAGTCTTCCGTTCACGTTTTGTAATGGAACTGTCATTGCTAGGATTTCTGCCCCTACCTACCTCATACTAGTAGTTGAACCCAAATCAGCATTAAACACTCACAAGT
Organism: Lepidochelys olivacea; assembly: GCF_965140295.1. Lineage (NCBI taxonomy): Eukaryota > Metazoa > Chordata > Testudines > Cheloniidae > Lepidochelys > Lepidochelys olivacea. The sequence goes on along the minus strand of NC_140411.1, from coordinate 133,099,307 downwards.
GTACTAATCAGCCTCATTACCTAAGGCTTAAATACATGAGGCCAGATTTTCAGGAGCTCAGATTATTCCATAGGGGCTACACTTTCAAGAGCATAGTTCCTAGGCACCAATATAAGTGGCCAGATTTTTAAAAGTGCTCAGCACATTGGGTGATGAGATCCTGTGACAAACTGGCTATAAGTGGCACCCTGGGAGCTGTTAGGTGCTAAGCACTTCTGAATATCCGCCCCTTCCCTTGTTTTGGTGCCTCAATGGAACCTGGCCACTGGCACTTTTGAAAATCTGGTCCCAATTGTGTGGCTCTGAGCTCTTTTGAAAGCCTAACATTCTGCTCTGTTTGTGCTCCTTAAACAACACAAAGGAACAGAAATCCTCTGTTGTGGATATCCCTGGCATGGAAGCTGAATGTAGTGGAGAATCTATTCCATAGTCAAAAATCTGGAAATAGGGATGATGTTTTTAGCAATGGGTAAGGAAGCGGGATAGAATATGATCATGGCTCTTCTAACATTAGATTTTCCTGACATAGCTTAAACACACATACATATACAATTGGTTTGCATGTGTGTGGCATTAACTTTTGCTTAAAGGGTTATATTAAAAATGGGGAATATTTATACCAAATATTAAGAGGTAAAGCTATATCAATCAAGTACTATACAATCCAAAATTTTAAAATTAGACATGTGAACTCCAATTTTTAACTTGAATGCTTAAGTAAGTTTGCCCAACTCTGCTTTTATTAATAATTATTATTAGTAGTATTACAATAGCACTGAAGGGCTCCAATCATGGATCAAGGTCCTGCTTTGATCACTGTATAAGCACAATACAAAAAGATGAGCCCTAAAGATTTTGAGTGAGCATCAAAGATGCCAAGTATCAATGTTGAGTGTTTATATCCTGATTAAAGCACCCATATTATGGATGAAGTATCCTGGCATTGTCACCCCGGTTTGGAAACTGGGGCTATGTCTACACTATGGACCTTACAGCGGCACATCTGTACTGCTGCAGCTGCACCTCTGTAACGTCTCCTGTGTAGTCACTCTTTGATGGCAGGTAAAAGCTCTCCTGCTGGCATAATTAAATCACTCCCTATGAGCAGCGTTAGCTATGTCAGCAGGATAGTCTCTCCTGCCGACATAGCACTTTCCACAACAGCACTTTTGCCAGTGAAACTTATGTTGGTCAGGAGTGTGTTTTTTTCAAGCTCCTGACCGACAAAAGTTTTACCAGCAAAAGTGGTAGTGTAGACAAAGTCATAATAACAACTCCTGCATCATCAGTACATCAGCACACGAGTGCAAAACATTTATTTTCTAATGGCTTTATTTGTATCTTCTTCACTTTCCTTTTTTTGGCATATGACTTATTCAGTTCCTAGTCTAAAACATCAAACCATTTTTATTTGCTTGTGCACTACATTGTGTTAAGCACTTGTATGATCACAGACAAGGTCAGCTCCCAGACTGCTGCACTGGGCAGCACAGTATGGAGAGGAGGTGAACAGCCCTCAGTGGTGAAAGAACAGGTTAAGGACTATTCAGAAAAGCTGGGCATGCACAAGTCCATGGGGCCAGATCTAATCCATCCGAGAGTTCTGTGGGAGTTGGTTCATGTGATTGCAGAACCATTGGCCATTATCTTTGAAAACTTGTGGCAATTGGTGGAGGTCCCGGAAAATTGGAAAAAGGCAAATATAGTGCCCATCTTTAGAAAAGGGAAGAAGGAGAATCTGGGGAACTACAGACTGGTCAGCCTCAGCTCAGTCCCTGGAAAAGTCATGGCACAGGTCCTCAAATAATCCATTTTGAAAAACTTGGAGGAGAGAAAGGTGATCAGGAACAGTCAACATGGATTCACCAAGGGCAAGTCATGCCTGACCAACCTGATTGCCTTCTATGATGAGATAACTAGCTCTGTGGATATGAGGAAAGCAGTTGACATGATATATCTTGACTTTAGCAAAGCTTTTCATATGGTCTCCCACATTATTCTTGCCAGCAAATTAAAAAAGCATGGGTTGGATGAATGGACTATGAGGTGGATAGAAAGCTGGCTGGATGATCGGGCTCAAGAGCTCAATGTCCAGTTGGCAGTCAGTATCAAGCAGAGTGCCCAAGGGGTCAGTCCTGGGGCTGGTTTTGTTCATTATCTTTATTAATGATCTGGATGATAGGATGGATTGCACCCTCAGCATGTTCGCAGATGACAATAAGCTTGGGGGAGAGGTAGATAAGCTGGAGGGTAGGGATAGGGTCCAGAGTGATGTAGACAAAAGAAATCTGATGAAGTTCAACACGAACAAGTGCAGAGTCCTGCACCTAGGACGGAAGAATCCTGTACATAGCTACAGGACCTGGGGATTACAGTGGACGAGAAGCTGGATATGAGTCAACAGTGTGCCCTTGTTGCCAAGAAGGCTAACAGCATATTAGGCTGGATTAGTAGGAGCATTGCCAGCAGATCGAGGAAAGTGATTATTCCCCTCTATTTGGCACTTGTGAGGCCACACCTGGAGTACTGCATCCAGTTTTGGGCCCCCCTCTACAGAAAGGATATAGACAAATTGGAGAGAGTCCAGAGGAGGGCAACAAAAATGATTAGGGGGCTGGGGCACATGACTTATGAGAAGAGGCTGAGGGAACTGGGCTTATTTAGTCTTCAGAAGAGAAGAATGACAGGAGATCTGATAGCAGCCTTCAACTACCTGAAAGGGGGTTCCAAAGAGGATGGAGCTAGGTTGTTCTCAGTGGTGTCAGATGACAGAACAAGAAGCAATGGTCTCAAGTTGCAGTGGGGAAGATCAAGGTTGGATATTAGGAAACACTATTTCACTAGGAGGGTGGTGAAGCACTGGAATGGGTTACCTAGGGAGGTGGTAGAATCTCCATCCATAGAGATTTTTAAGCCCCAGCTTGACAAAGCCCTGGCGGGGATGATTTAGTTGGGGTTGGTCCTTCTTTGAGCAGGGGTTAGACTAGGTGACCTCTTCAGGTCTCTTCCAACCCTAATGTTCTATGATTGTATGGTCAATGCTACCATTCCTATAGTGGAAATAATAGTTGCTGAAAAAAAAACAGTAATAAGTTAAACACCTCATATGCACTCTTTCTTACAGGACATCTTTCCATTTTGCCTATGTTGTGTGTTTTGTTCAGTTATTCATCTATTCTGAGTTGCATTTTAGGACACATTGGCTTCTGGAAGTGCTTGTGCAAATCTGTCATCACCTCCACTATAAATCTGGATTTTTAGGGATTTTTTATAGCTCAGCTGTTTTAATTTGCATTGGGATAAACAGCACAAGAAGTGTCATGAAACTTTCTGTTTTTCTAATTTCCTCATATATCTATATAATTTTTTTCAGTACATTACATTAACCCCATGCTGTTTCTCCTTTTGGAGGAAAGTGTAGTTGTGCAGTTCAACAATAAAAAAGGATCTGGTGCTATTGCATTCATATTTAGTCACACATTTTGCAGGTGGCTTTGTTGTAATCTTGTGCAGTCACTAAACACGATGGGGATTTTCCCTATGGAAGACATTTTGGTTACAGTAGGTTTTGTTCTGTTAAACAAGTATAAAGGAAAAAAAGGAAATGAAAAGGTTTTAGATAAAAAAAATCTTCAGAGAGCAGGAAAATTAATCATTAGTATCTTTTTGAAAATGAAACTTAAATGACTTCTACAGAGTGACCTAGTGATTTGGGGCCTAAACTATCACTCAGGAAATGTGGGTTCAGTTCTTACTTCTGCTCTTGGTTTACTGGGTGACCCTGGGCAAGACATTTCCCTTCCCTGTGCCTCAGTTTCCCCATCTGTAAAATAGGGATAATGATACTGACCTCCTTTGTAAAGTGTGTTGAGATCTACAGATGAAAACAGCTAGCTACCGTCATGACAGAATGTCTAAAGTGACAGAGAGAAGCATGGAAGTCTCAGTCCTGCCATGTGGTCTGCACAGATGCACATCAATGTCAATACGGCTCTCCCCACGCCGAACTTATTGCAGGATTGCAATGCAAGTGTAGAAAGAGAATTGAATTTAAATTTTGTGTTTAACCAAACACAATGGGGCAGGGGAGGGCAGTAAGGAAAGCAAATCATTGTCTGGTATTTGTCTTCACGTTTTAATAACAATGGTTTAAAAAAAACCTGATTATTCACTGTTGATAGTAAAATAATGAAGGTGTAATTTGGGACCTGCTCCAACTTCCATTGCAGTCAGCACAATTCTGCTCAGGCTATTTGAGGGGAGGGGATGCCTCCCCACTGAGTCAAGGCCCACTGAGTCGAGGCCACCTATTTTTCCCTTTTGTTTCTCTCAAATGTCTCTCATTGGATTGACTGATCATTCAGGCCTGTCTTTCACAGCCTGTCTACAGCACTTCTCAGTTAACCAAAGCAAGTCATCTGGTGCTCTCCACATGGACCTCCCTGTCCTTGTGTGCCTGGAGCTGAGGGACACAACACAGGCTGACTACAGCACAGACCTCTGGACTGTCATATTGTTAATCTTACGTTACACTACAGTCCCATCGAGCTAATCAAGTACAATATGGTTGCTCCCAGTGGGATTCAGGGCAGAATGTGTCCCATTAAGTGCTAAAATAACGTTCTAAAAGATGCTCAAGTGATAAAGACGAATATTTATATTTTTCAAGAAACACTCCAGTTTTTGTAAAAGTTGCATGGAAGTAGGCACTGAATTTGTAAGAAAAATAAAGGAGATCAATATCATAATCATAGAGCTGACTTGGAAAGCCTATCACAAAATGTGAAATGTAAAGTATAATAATTTGCCAGGCCAGCCTTGTTTGTGACATATAAACACAAGCCATCTGTTACTGACATGAATATTTTATCTCAGATCACAACACTATTTCAGACATGACCAATTCCCCAGCAGGAGTCACTGGAGAAAGTGACCTACAGGCCATGATTAATTTCAACAACGTGGGGAGCCATGATAAAAAAAAAATCCTCAAACCTAAGAACCCAGCATATTATGAATAAATATGTGTGTAATACCTGCTGAAATGCATGATTTAAAAGCACTGACACAAGGGAGTGCCAGCCAACTAGGAATTGCAGTGTAAGAGGTCTTTCTGAAAGCTTTCAGCAAATATTATTGTGTGACTGCCTTGGGGCCTTGGTGAAAACTAATTTCCTTTAATAAGATGAAGGCACTAAGAAGATAAATGGGATATAACTAAATCTTAAGATGGAAATCTCTCATATTTGTTTCATAACTCAAAATGGGTGTGATGGGGTCTCATCGTAAAGAGCTTTCAGTTACAGGTCAAAAGTGCAAAATGCCACCATAGAAAAAAGAAGAGCACCGAGAAATCACTAAACTGATTCCCTGACATTGAACGGGCCTTGGGCATTGGTGCACTTCTGTCCTTTCTGTTTGCTTCCTGTGGCACACAATAGGTTAATCTCCTGAAGGCTGTAAGATTTTAGTCCAGTCCAGGTTACTGGGTTCAGTACAGGGACAACTGGGTGAATTAGTGGCCTGTGGGGCGGGTTAGTAGCCTGTGATATACAGGAGATCAGAGTAGATGGTCTGATGGTCCCTCCTGGCCTGGAACTCTATAACTCTAAATTACATATACAAATATTACTTGCATTGCTGTTACTACTCAGGAGCAATAATAAAAGATCTCCTCTCTCTCTCTCATTCACAGATGCTGACAAGGAAAAAAACTACAGCTAAGATGGCAGCTTGGAGGCCCTTTGATACCCAGCCATGGGACTGAGGTCAGAGGCTGTAAAATGACTAAATAAATTAGCCAAAGAATCATGGGCTCCTTGATGTCAGGCCTCACAGCTCTCTCTGTGAAAACAGCACATGGAACTTGTTGCAGGAGGCCAGGAGGAAAGAAAGGAAGAGCCCATCAGGAGGCTCTAGGCAGTAGCCAGGCCGGCTCCAGGCACCAGCGTTCCAAGCAGGTGCTTTGGACGGTAGCTAGAAAGGGATGGCAATTTGACGGCAGCCCCTCTGTTCCGCTGGCCGTGGCGGCAATTCGGCAGCAGCTTTTCCCTTTTGCTGTCCATGACGGCAGTTTTTTTCACTGCTTGGGGCTACAAAAACTGTAGAGCCAGCTCTGGCAGCAGCCTTAGAGGAGTGGCAGCTGGCTGGAACTATCCAGGTCTTGCTAGAGAGAAGGGGATCTGAAGTCTGCATGCAGAGACAGAAAAAGAGGCTCACTAAACTCTGTGAGAAAGAGAGAGCGCGAGAGAGAGGGAAAAAGCCAGCCTAGCTGCAGAAAGACTGGGAGAAGCATAGACAGATTTATCCGGGCACACAGAAATCTCCTTCAAAAGAGGAGGAGACCCTGCTTGCTGAGCCATTTCCCAGTCAGGGAGCCAGAGCATGCTGCACGATACACCTTCAAACTGGCCCTGGTCACCAACAGCCAGCGTATACCCTGGGTGAAAGAAAGGAACTTAAAGCAATGGAGACCATCAAAGGAGATATACCCCTCCTGGACTGAAAAGAACAAACTGTGAATTGTCAGGGGACTGCCCCTTCTAGAACAATTAGATAGTATAAAAATGATATTCAGCAGCTATAATTTTACTATTCTAGCCCCTCCGCCCTACAAATAAAACCATGTTGTTTATGCCCCTGCTATGTGATCATCGTTCTTTGTATTCTTAACTTTGTATTTCTATAGAATACAGTCATGCTAAAGGACCTGATCCAGCAAAGTACTTAAATATGTGCTTAACTTTCATCCCATTAATAGTTCCATTGAAGTCAATGGGAAAATGAAGTGCTTTGCTGGATCAAGGCCAAAGTTAGCTTATATAAATAGATTATTCTTGATTTGAGATATGAATGTTCGTATTCTCAAGCTGCAATGATGAAAACGGAAATAACTCATTCACTAGAAGGAAACCAACCAGCTGTGGACAGAGCAGATACACAGAAATCACAACAGCACTCACTTTCCACAGCATACCACAAAAGGGAGGATAATTTGAGAATTGTCAATTCTCCTTAAACCCAACAAAAACAAAAGGTTATTCCTCAATTCTTGGAATAATGGGACCAGTATAGATTTAAAAGCCACCTTAATCCTCCTTGGCAGCATAGGACATTTCTTAAGCCATGGGTGGGAAAGAAAATGATGAGATCTGTACAGCTATATGTAACCTATTTATTTAATCTACATTTCTGAAGATACATTTCCCTGTTTTTAATTTATTGTGCAACACTTTGTAGTTGTGAAGATTTTCTTTTAGTGGATTGGCGTTAGAGGGGTCAACAAGCATGTGGTCAAGGGGGATCCAGTGGATATTGTGCACTTATATTTTCAGAAAGCCTTTGACAAGCTACCACACCAAAGGCTCTTAAGCAAAGTAAGCTGTCATGAGATAAGAATGAGGGTCCTCTCATGGATCAGTGACTGGTTAAAAGATAGGAAACAAAGGGTAGAACTAAATGGTCAGTTTTCAAAATGGAGAGAGGTAAATAGCAGTCCCCCAGGGGTCCGTACCAATGCTGTTCAACATATTCATAAATGATCTGGAAAAAAGGGTAAACAGTGAGGTGGCAAAATTTGCAGATAGTACAAAACTACTCAAGATAGTTAAGTCCAAAGCAGACTGCGAAGAGTTACAAAGGGATCTCACAAAACTTGGGTGACTAGAGAACAAAATGGCAGATGAAATGCAATGTGGATAAATGCAAAGTAATGCACATTGGAAAACATAATCCCAAATATACATTTAAAATGATGGAGTCTAAATTAGCTGTTACCATTCAAGGGAGAGATCTTGGAGTCATTGTGGATAGTTCTCTGAAAACATCCACTCAATGTGCAGCGGCAGTCAAAAAAGCAAACAGAACGTTGGGAATCATTAAGAAAGGGATTTATAATAAAACAGAAAATATCATATTGCCTTTATAAAAATCCATGGTATGCCCACATCTTGAATACTGCATGCAGATGTGGTTGGCCCACCTCAGAAAAGATATATTGGAATTGGAAAAGGGTAACAAAAATGATTAATGGTATGGAGCAGCTTCCATATGAGGAGAGATTAATAAGACTGAGACTTTTAAGGTTGGAGAAAAGACAATTAAGGGGGGTTATGATTGAGGTCTATAAAATCATGTCTGGTGTGGAGAAAATAATTAAGGAAGTGTTATTTACTCCTTCTCATAACACAAGAACTGGGGGTCACCAAATGAAATTAATAGGCAGCAGGTTTACATCAAACAAAAGGAAGTATTTCTTCACACAATCAATCTGTGGAACTCTTTGCCAGAGGATATTGTGAAGGCCAAGACTATAACAGGGTTTAAAAAAGAACTAGACAAATTCATGGAGGATAGTTCCATCAATGGCTATTAGCCAGGATGGGCAGGAATGGTGTCAGTGGCCTCTGTTTATCAGAAGCTGGGAATGGGGGACAGGGCATGGATCATGTGATGATTACCTGTTCTGTTCATTCCCTCTGGGGCAGCTGGCATTCACCACTGTTGGAAGACAGGATACTGGGCTAGATGAACCTTTGGTCTGACCCGGTATGACTGTTCTTATGTTCTTATGCCTTCTGTTGCAATTTTCCTTTTGTCTTCCTATCACTCCTCCTAACTCTACTACTCTGTTCCCTGTAAAAAGTATCATTTTCACTGGTGCCACAAATGGTTGGGCTTTATATTAACATTATCATTTGATTATAGGGGCACATTGTAAGGATATAACATTCACAAGCAGGTTTTAGCCCACGAGTGATTTTTGTTTTTGTTTTTGTTTTTGTCTTGTTTTGTTTTGTTTGTTCCCAAAGCCAGAGCATAATCCATCTGGTCATTTATTATTAAACATTATAAATAGGCTTTGAAGGATTAGATTTCTTTCCCCCAGTAAATGTTGGTAAAAGTTGATTTAACCATACGCACACATACCAATGAAAAAATATTTCCATCTATAATCATCAAAATTTACAAATAGGCAAAATAGGAAAAACGCTGTTTGAGAACTTATTAGAGTTTGTTTTAAGGTAATTTACTTTGTATTTTTGACACGTGATATTGATAATTTATGAACAAAATTATCCGAAAGATAGATCAACATGATTTGTTGGGGAAGAATCAATACTATTTTTGTAAAGGGAAATCATGGCTCACAATTCTATTTTGAAAGGGTCAACGAACGTGGAAAAGTGTGATGCAGTTGATATATTGTACATGGACTTTCAGGAAGCCTTTGACAAGGTCTTTCGTCAAAGGCTCTTAAGCAAACTAAGGGTATGTCTACACTACGAAATTAGGTTGAATTTATAGAAGTCGTTTTTTTAGAAATCGTTTTTATATATTTGAGTGTGTGTGTCCCCACAGAAAATGCTCTAAGTGCATTAACTCGGTGGAGTGCTTCCACAGTACCGAGGCTAGAGTCGACTTCCGGAGCGTTGCACTGTGGGTAGCTATCCCACAGTTCCCGCAGTCTCCGCTGCCCATTGGAATTCTGGGTTGAGATCCCAATGCCTGATGCGGCTAAAACATTGTCGCGGCTGGTTCTGGGTACATATCGTCAGGCCCCCGTTCCCTCCCTCCCTCCATGAAAGCAAGGGCAGACAATCGTTTCGCGCCTTTTTTCCTGAGTTACCTGTGCAGACGCCATACCACGGCAAGCATGGAGCCCGCTCAGGTAACTGTCACCCTATGTCTCCTGGGTGCTGGCAGACGCAGTACTGCATTGCTACACAGTAGCAGCAACCCATTGCCTTCTGGCAGCAGACGGTGCAGTACGACTGGTAGCCGTCCTCGTCATGTCCGAGGTGCTCCTGGTCGCCTGTGTGAGGTCGATCAGGAGCGCCTGGGCAGACATGGGCACAGGGACTAAATTTGGAGTGACTTTATCAAGTCATTCTCTTTAGTTCTGCAGTCAGTACAATTAAACCATCTTATGGTGAGCAGGCAGGTGATACGGACTGCTAGCAGTCCTATTGTACCATCTTCTGCCGAGTAGCCATGAGATGTGGATGGCATGCAGTCCTTCTGCACCGTCTGCTGCCAGCCAAAGATGTAAAAGATAGATGGAGTGGATCAAAACAAGAAATAGACCAGATTTGTTTTGTACTCATTTGCAAACCCCCTCCCCCACCCCCCGTCTAGGGGACTCATTCCTCTAGGTCACACTGCAGTCACTCACAGAGAAGGTGCAGTGAGGTAAATCTAGCCATGTATCAATCAGAGGCCAGACTAACCTCCTTGTTCCAATAAGAACAATAACTTAGGTGCACCATTTCTTATTGGAACCCTCCGTGAAGTCCTGCCTGAAATACTCCTTGATGTAAAGCCACCCCCTTTGTTGATTTTAGCTCCCTGTAAGCCAACCCTATAAGCCGTGTCGTCAGTCGCCCCTCCCTGCGTCAGAGCAACAGCAAACAATCGTGCATCTGAGTTGAGAGTGCTGTCCAGAGCGGTCACAATGGAGCACTCTGGGATAGCTTCCGGAGGCCAATACCGTCAAATTGTGTCCACAGTACCCCAAATTCGACCCGGCAAGGCCGATTTAAGCGCTAATCCACTTGTCGGGGTGGAGTAAGGAAATTGATTTTAAGAGTCCTTTAAGTCGAAATAAAGGGCTTCATCGTGTGGACAGGTGCAGGTTTACATTGATTTAACGCTGCTAAATTCGACCTAAAGTCCTAGTGTAGACCAGGGCTAAGCAGCCCTAGGATAGAGGGAAGGTCCTCTCATGGATTGGTAACTGGTTAAAACATAGGAAACAAAGGGTAGAAATAAATGGTTAGTTTTTCAGAATGGAGAGAAATAAAAAGTGGTGTCCCCTTGGGAACTGTACAGGGACTAGTGCTGTTCAGCGTATTCATAAATGATCCGGAAAAAAGGTAAACAGTGAGGTGGCAAAATGATCAGATGATACAAATTTACTCAAGGTAGTTAAATCCAAAGCAGACTGTGAAAAGTTACAAAGGGATCTTACAACACTAGGTGAGTGGGTAACAAAATGGCAGATGAAATGCAATGTTGATAAATGCAAAGTAATGCACATTGTAAAATATAATCTCAACTATATATACAAAATCGTGGTGTCTAAAATAGCTGTTACCACTCAAGAAAGAGATCTTGGAGTCATTCTGGATAGTTCTCTGAAAACATCTGCTCAATATGCAGTGGCAGTCAAAAAAATGAACAGAATGTTAGGAACCATTAGGAAGGAATGGATAAGACAGAAAATATCAGAATGCCACTATATAAACCTGTGGTATGCCCACATTTTGAATACTGCATGCGTTCTGGTCACCTTATCTAAAAAAGGATTTATTAGAACTGGAAAAGGTACAGAGAAGGCAGCTGTGCAAGTAGGCCTGCACGCTAGGGTATGCAGTGCCAGCAAGCTATTTATAGCCGGTACTGCGTACGGGAAAGACACAGCAGCAGCCCCGCAGGAGGAGAGGGCTGGGGGCTGAGGCTGGGAGTTCTGCTCCTTTTCCGGCTGGGAGGGGCAGCGGGGAAAGGAGCAGAATGCTAGTAGTTCCTCCGGCAGCTGTACCACCCCCAGCCTCGTGCCCTCAGCCCTATCCTCTGGTGGTACACAGAGGGAGGGTGGAGACACAGCTCCGTGGAAGGGAAGGGGGCAGGGCTGGGGGTTCTGCTCCTTTCCCCGCTGCGGTTCCCAGGAGAGCCCTGTCCCAAAGTCTCCGGCGCAGCAGGAGGAGAACAGAGCCCCCACCCCCCAGGTAACATGGGATGAATGTGGGGAAGGGACAGGGAGAGAGTGGGGGCCCTGGGCTGGGGGTGGGGTGATGAGTCACATGAAGAGTCACGTGGGGAGGTCACATGCTCCCCTTAGCTGGTGCCCATCCTGTACTGGTCAGAAATGGATTTTACTTGCGTCACTGAGAGAAGGGCAACAAAAATGGTATGGAACAGTTCCATATGAAGAGAGATTAAAAAGACTGGGACTTTTTAGCTTGAAAGAGAGAAAAGTAAGTGGGGGATATGATAGAGGTCTATAAAATCATGAATGGAGTGGAGAAAGTGAATAAGGAAGTGTTATTTACCCCTTCACATAAAACACGAACCAGGGGTCACCCAATGAAATTAATAGGCAGCAGATTTAAAACAAACAAAAGGAAGTATTTCTTCACACAACACACAGTCAACCTGTGAAACTCATTGCTGGGGGATGGTGTGAAGGCCAAGACTATAACAGGGTTCAAAACAGAATCATATAAGTTCATGGAGGATTGGTCCGTCAATTCACCTAGATGATCTGGGATGCAAACTCATGCTCTGGGTGTCCCTAGCCTCTGACTGCCAGAAGCTGGGAGTGAACAACAGGGGTGGATCACTCGGTGATTGTTCTGTGCATTCCCTCTGAAGCACCTGGCATCGGCAACTGTTGGAAGACAGGACACTGGTCCAAATAATTTCCTGCAACTGTGAAAATGTAAACCAATAAAAATAGAAAAATACACACACACACATATATAATATATATTTGTAGAAATTATAAATAAATAAAAATAGAATTCTGTGAAGCTTGATTATAAATCATGTTTATTATGGTAGCGCCTCCAAACCATTTGAGAATGGGGACCCATTGTGTGAGGCAGTATATAGTAATAGACAGTTGTAGATAGTCCTCTTACCCAAAGGGTTTACAATCTAAATAGACAACACAGAAATAGTATAGCACACAAAAAAAGGTAATATAAAGCTAAGAGAACAATATGATTGTAGTAAACATCATGTTAGTTACATGAGTTTTTGGGTGAAGGGATGTGGAGTAGGGTTTAGGTAGGAAGGGAAAAGCTAAATGGAAAGAGGATGAAGGGAGAGGAGACACCAAAAGGAAGGGAAGGAGGATAAAGCAGAGGAGATGAGAAAGGTAAGACGGGCAATTATGGAGCGGGACTGAGGTGAAGAAGTGGTAAGGACGGGCAGGAAGGAATTAAAGCAAGCGACCTGCCAGAAACTCCAGTCAACACAGACTGTCCATTGTATTGTCCGGAGAAGTCCACTGGTCACTGCTTTAGCTGCTTCTGTAACTGCTCCTGCCACCTGGAGTTTCTGGCATTTTTGAGTTACAGGAGGAAAACAAAGTTTCTGTTCATTGTTTTTTTGGGTCTGTTTTGTGTGAATCCTAAAAAAAATCTTTATTTTAAAAGGGAAATTGCCAAGGTCAATATTCCATAATATGAATTATTGCCTTAAGGGGGCCTTAACTTTTATCTATTATAGGAAACCACAGATTTTGTCATCAGTATTTAATGTTTGGTATGCAGAGATAGTTCATTTGCAGATCTGTAGATTAAGGTCTTTAGTTGTGCCTTGGCACAATACCCAGTACAGTTTATTTTGTCTGTGATCCATTGGAGTAAAGGCTCCCTAAATGCAAATTGAGAAGATGGTTCATAATTTTTGTATGGTTTGCAAATGACCCATATACTTTGACTGATCACAGTGGCTCCAAAGGAGCATTAATAATCTTAATACAAAACTGTAACAATTTTTTTGCTTTAATTTTGTCAATATCCATGAAAAAGATAATGAATCATAAGATTCTACTAAAACAAAAGCCTCACTTCAAGCCACAAAAGTCCAAAATTCACAATAAAGATTCAGTATTTTACTCCATCTCCATTTCACTCTATTTGCTTAGCTGTTGCAGAATCTTAGAACCGTGAATTTTGGTACCATGTATATGTATTTTGCCAAGTTCAACTTGTGTGTTTGTCTGGGCTCATTATTATTATTTTGTATGGGTGTGACATACAAGCAGTCCAGACTAATAAGGAGCTATCTTACCCATACCCTGTAATCTGGGGTGCCCTTTACAATGCCTTATTGATGTAGCTTGCAACCTGGACTGCCTACAAACAGTCTCCAGCATGTAAATGACTCTGAAATTGTTCTGTGTGTGCTGCAGCTAGCCAGCCACATGTTGGCTCTTACCAGCCTTAAAGGCTACCATGGGGTGATCCCAACACACTCCGAGTCCCAGATTTCCCCTCAGAAATGTGTGTCATGGTACTGCCCAGCCCTATCCTGGACAGTATGAATATATTAAGTCTGTTATTCTTGTAAGGCAGTGGTTCCAAAACTTGTTCCGCCGCTTGTGCAGGGAAAGCCCCTGACGGGCCGGGCCAATTTGTTTACCTGCTGCCTCTGCAGGTTCGGCCGATCATGGCTCCCAGTGGCCGCAGTTCATTGCCCCAGGCCAATGGGAGCTGCTGGAAGCAGCATCCAGTACATCCCTTGGCCCACGCCGCTTCCACCAGCTCCCATTGGCCTGGAGCAACGAACCGCGGCCACTGGGAGCCGCGATCGGCCGAACCCGTGGACGCAGCAAGTAAACAAATTGGCCCGGCCCACCAGGGGCTTTCTCTGCACAAGCGGCGGAACAAGTTTGTGAACCACTGCTGTAAGGGAATAATATGCACACAACTTGTTACCACAAATGAAGTTATCCAGACACTTCTACTTGAACACATTGGATTAGATAATACAATAAAACAAGTTTATTAACTGCAAAGAGATAGCTTTAAGTGAGTATAAGTAATGAGGCATAAAAGTCAGAAATGGTTACAAGAAAAATAAAGATAAACATTTACTAGTATTTACTTCAGAAACTATCTTAGTTGGAAATTAAACTTTCCCACCCCATACTTTCTGCAGTCTTATTGACCAAACTCTTTAGGTCAGGACCCCTCCCCCAGAGTCCAGATGCTGCTTCCTTTGTCTCTTTAGGTGCAGTGAATGTGATGGGCAGGAAGAGAGATAGAGGGGTGCCTTGGGGTGTTTTCCTTTCTTTATATAGTTTCAGTCCCCCTTTTGAAAAAACAGTTCCAGCTGAGAACCAGGACACAAAGAGTCTATATGGAAGGATATTCCCCGCTGTTTTTTCTCCACCTATTTGAACTTCCTTTGTTTTCCCTTCCTGCTTGATGACCCTGTTTACTGCTTAAGTGAAAATTAAAGCAAGCACACATTTCCTTCCTTTGTTTCCAAGGACAGACTTGACTGGAGCCTGGGCAGGGCCGTGGGGTTTGGAACATGTGTTAGTAACATCATATTGGGGAATCTTATAACCCTACATACAATGTTGCCGCACATATTTTATCAGGACAATACTGACCAGCAAATTATGAGTTTTCAAATGATACAAAGATTATTACAATAGTGTGTAGGGTGTGAATATAGGGGTGTATTCCATCTCAGTGGGTAAATAAAACATTACCACCACCATGGTAAGGAAGTCCAAGTAGATTTTGTGCCTGGACTAAACTTTCATGATGATTTTGTATGGTCAATATCTATTTTGAAAAGCACCTAAATTATTTAGGAGGCTCTGTCCAATCAAACTCCAATGGATACTAAATGATTTAGGTACTTTTGAAAGCTTTACACAGTAGGTATAATAACTAAGCATAATGACCAATTCCAGACAGAATTAAAACAATTTAAATAAATATTTATTGTCTTTTGTACAGATATTGGCCCAGATCTTGGATTGTGCAGTGATCACTTTGTGCTGTCTAAAGCTAGTGTAGCCAGCCACGGGAGACTCACCCCAATATTTTCCAGCAATATAGAGCTAGTGTAGCATATCTTATGCAACCCAAAGTCACAGCTACTATGTAGGGTATGCCTGGTTATCCCTATGCTCTTTTGATTGCCTGCTTCTGAATCAGCTCCCTAAGTCTGAGGGCAGTCATAGCAAGTTAGGACAGCCCTGAAGCTGCTCTAGCCTACTTTGGAGGATTGTGTTGGCACACAACTAGGCCAGGATTGGGGAAATATAAAGGTGGTTTAAAGCAACCTTTGCATCCTCCTTCTTCTGTGTACTCCCCAGCTGCAGCTGAAGATCTGTACCATTAAATTTAATTATTGCATGATGCCGTTTCCAATGTCTATTATCACACCTTGACCGGATGGGTTTCACATGTTAGTCTCATGTATCCCCACTTAGTAGCCGATTATTTATCCAATTTAAAAGCATCTTGTGTCAGAGTACCCATCCTGCATCATTGTACATATGAAGATGTTGATGCTCTGGTTCAGGATACTGATCATGCATGGGTATGATTGAAAGAACTAATCTTACAAAACAAGTGGAGAATTCATCCACCAGATCCATGATGCAGATATGTGTTTCAGTGCAGAAACGATGACTTATATGTAAGAACCCATAGGTCTAAAACTGGGGGCTGCAAGTTTGGAGACAAGCAACACTTCCTTGTTGCCACCCAGGGCTTGGGCAAAGTTGCCAACAAGGCAACTAAGGGGCTAAGCTCTGCAGGAAGTCCCACCCTAAGGGGTATGAGTGATTGTTCTCTGTGATTCCCTGATTGGCCGGAGCTCCCCATATAAACCAGAAAGACATTTCTGGGAGCTGTCTGAGCAGCACAGACTTCTGGTGTGTTTTGTCCTAGACCCCGCCTTGCTGCTCCACACTACAACTCACCTGGATTCCAGATTTTTGGCTCTCTAACTTGTCTCGGCTCCTGACTCCAATGTTGTTTTACTGTCTTTGGATTAGTACCAGTGCTGACCCCAGCCTGGCCTGACCCTGATTCTTGCCTCTCACTCTCAATTTGGCAATGGATTCTGACTTGCAGTTTTGACCTGGCCCCAGATTCATCTTTGATTCTTTGGCCCTGTAATGGTCTTCGCTTGAGGTTTGGTTGCGGATCATGGCCTAGTGGTTACATCCACAATCCCTGATTGCAAAGGGGGTTGTGGGGTGGGGAGCCCAGCCCTCTCACTTCACTGGGCTCTCACCCAGGACCCTTTGGGCAACCAGTGGTGTGGCAACCAAGAATGCTTAAGGCTGTCCTCTTCCTCTCGTCCTTCCCCCAGATTAGCTTAGTCCAAGGTTTTTCCCTGTTAGGGAAGTCCAAACCAAAATAAGTAAGATGGAGTTACCAATGTCTAGGGTCCACAAGAAAGGGAGAGGGGGATAATTCCCTCTCTGGTTGTCTCTGGAGTGGGTCCTCCCTTCCTTTTCTTGCCCAGTGTGGGTTTTGTACGCCACATCACAGGCCCCAATACTGAGCAGCTCATCTTGTTCCCCCAGGCCATCCATGACCTAGTCCTGATGTGATATCAGAGGAACTGTGTAAGTTCTTTAGCTGGATGCATCCATGTTCAAATGAGGGTTTTGAACCAGACCTCAGTATGACATACAATTGACATAATGGATCAGATCCCTTGATGGAGGCAGGCATTTTGTGCTGCAGTATTGGCAGGTTCTGGCTGTAGAACTGGTGTATCTACCTCTGAGATAAAGTCTCCTGCTTGAAGAGCAGTGGTGCACAGTTGTCATAGAAACTGTTTGTCACCCCCTATCACTACTGACAGCATAGGAGGCATGGCTAGAGAAGAGGTGTGTGTGGCTAATATGCTCCTATTTTGTGCTGAGTCTCTGCTGCTGTTTCAGACCCTGGGGGGCCATTAGGGAAAGCAGCCCTCGGTGTCCTTATGCCTAGGAGACAACCCTGTACAGAACAGTCCCAAGATAAGGGGAGTTAGAAACATGACCTTTTTCCTCACTTGGCATCTTGTGCTGCTCAGGTGTGGCTGATGATTTGCTCCTATATTTTTAAATCTATCTTTTTAATGACTATACTCCTCTCTATACTCCTTGTTCTTTGTTATATTTTATTTTTTTCATGCTTCAGACCATTAAAAATCTGATAGTGACAGTTGCTCCAGCTTTAGTTTTTGCACAGCTTTCCAAATATCCCAGATCAGATATTGTTTCCCTGTATATATGTAATGTATATAACACATCATCCTATTACGATGCCCTAGTCATGCTTTAGACCAGATGTGAATACTGGAAAGGAATCTTGGGAGAGATTTCAATAACTACTTATAATCATTTATCAAAATGTGTATTGTATATGTTGGACCCAAAGCGCTGCCAGTCACAAGAAGTTGGTAGCTGGCCAGTCAACCAAAAATTCTATGTTTTCCCTCAGAAATCAAGTACATTGATCATATTTTCATTTGGAGGGAGATTTCCTGTAGTAAATTTTTAGGCAGAGAAATCTTCACACAGAGAACTAGTAAAGGTATATTGGATTTTTCAATCTACATTTATTTGGGGGAGTGGTAATAGTGTATGGGGCATTTAACCTCTGGATCTCAGGTTCAAATCCACACTAGGGCAATATATCACTGAAAGTCATTACATTCTGGTAGCTAGTCAAAAGCCTACAAGAAATTAATTGGTGGTAAGGCTCTATTTCCTTGTGAGCTGGCTTTTACTTCATAAAAATACAGAGAAAATTCATACCATTTAGTGCCCTTATAGGTAGTCTCTGGAGAAAAGAGGAATGGAGAAAGAACTACTTTCACTCTTCAAGAGCAACCCACTCAAAACAGATCTGATTATTGGAAGGAATGGTACAAAGCTTTTTAGGTTCCAGAGCTCTCAACCCAATATCCATTATGGCAAGCTCGAAATTCACTTTAACTATCTCTACAATTAATCAGGAGCCTTAATTTGGAGCTTGGGAAAAGAGAGTTCACTTAATTGTAGCCTGTTACTGTATATAATGATTTTGTTTTAAAATATACAAGTAGGTTATTCAAAATGAAAATATAAACACAGGACTTGGGAAGTTAATGCCCTGATTCTAAAGCTTAGACACAGCTTAGAGATGAACAAAACTGATTTTCATATGTAGTTTCAGTTTTTTGTTTAAATACCAGAATCTGTATATTGATAATTTACTGCCTGTTTACTTTACGTCCAATGAAATGTAACATCAATCCTGCACGCTGTCATACGTAAGATGCTGCAAATGACTCTGAGTTTGCATAGACTACAAAATCTTAAAATGCTACAAGACATATTTGCTTAATACTTTTATTCAGGTCAGGTTCAAGAAGAGTTCAAAATAAGCTGAACTTTGGAAATGTATGTAAACTTTCAAACCACCAGGAAACATTGGTGGTTGCTAGTTATTACTAGCAACATATTTCTTTTCTCAACAGAGCATAAATTATAAAAATAAATGTGCAATAATATCATCAGTGTCTTGGGTTGAAGTGTGTTCCAATTTAGCTTCAGAAGTATGAGCTAATAGGGATTTTTTCCCTTTTTATATTAAACTTAGATTCATTATGATGATGCTGAGAAGCTTAAGGAAATATAAAATCCATGACAGGGACTGTAACTTTAGCTTATGAGGTTATAAATCTGTTAAGGAGTTCTGATGACAACTGGATATCTTTCTCAGAACTGGTTCTGAAAGTTATGCTATAACTAAAACAGAAGTTATAGGCCCAATATAGAAATTACAGGGTGGATTCTTTGGTCAGTGTAAATAGGAAGTCACATTAGATCATCATAATGGTCCTTACTGGCCTTAAATTCTGTGAAGCTATTAATCAATTCTGACAGTAAAACTTGATAGCTTGCATATATACTTGAGCCTATATATGGAAATGTAGGCTCACATTTCAAGTTTGTCCATAATATATGTACATAACTATTAGATTCAGAGTTGAATTTGCAGGATCCCAAGCTGGAATGGAGGAAATTATGCCTTTAATTGTATTCCCCTCCAGTCCTATCAATCTAATCTTTCTGTCTCTAATCTATTTTCTCTCTATATATGGTTTCCTTGATGTAGTATCTAAATCTTGCTTCTGGAAGAGAAGCTTGCATGTTGCTAAGTCTATGCAGGGCATTAAGCACTTCCTTGTGTTGTTCTTCAGGCCAGGCTCACCCAGATCTACCACACACAAAAGTGAAAATGAGATCAAATTACAAAGGATGAATATATATATATATATATAAATAAAACAACTCAAGCATGTAGGGACAAAATTAGAAAGGCCAAAGCACAACATGAGATTAAACTCGCTAGAGATATAAAAAGTAACAAGAAAATATTCTACAAATACATTAGAAACAAGAGGAAGACCAAGGACAGGGTAGGCCTGTTCCTCAATGGGGGCAGTGGCGGGGGTGTGTGTGTGCGGGGGGTAAAGACAATAACGGAAAATGCGAAAATGGCAGAAGTGCTAAATTACTTTTTTGTTTCAGTTTTCTCCCAAAAGGTTAGTAGTGATCAGATGGCTAACACAGTGAACATCAGGAAATATGAAAAAAAAAACAACAACGAGGAGTGTTTGTGGCACCTTA
Source organism: Lepidochelys olivacea (assembly GCF_965140295.1). Taxonomy (NCBI): domain Eukaryota; kingdom Metazoa; phylum Chordata; order Testudines; family Cheloniidae; genus Lepidochelys; species Lepidochelys olivacea. The sequence continues at coordinate 133,079,152 of NC_140411.1, read as the reverse complement.
GAGGCTAACAAGGACTCCTTGTTGTTTTTGCTGATACAGACAAACATGGCTACCCCTCTGAAACCAGTAAAAATGAAGTAGGATCTGAGGCTAAAATAGGGAAAGAACAAGTTAAAAATTACTTAGACAAGCTAGATGTCTTCAAGTTGGCAGAACCTGATGAAATACATCCTAGACTATTCAAGTTGTTGACTGAGGAGATATCTGAGCCACTAGCGATAATCTTCAAAAACTCATGGAAGTTGGGAAAGATTCCAGAAGACTGGAAGAGGACAAATATAGTGCCCATCTATAAAAAAGAGAATAAGGAGAACCCAGGGAATTACAGACCAGTCAGCTTAACTTCAGTATCCAGAAAGATGATGGAGCAAATAATCAAGCAAGCAATTTGTAAAAATCTAGAAGATAATAAGGTGATGAGTAACAGTCAACATGGATTTGTCAACAACAAATCATGTCAAACTAACCTAATAGCTTTCTTTGACAGGATAGCAAGCCTTGTGGATAGGGTGGGGGAAGTGATACAATTAACTTAGTCTTGAATACAGACTGGGAGTGGTTGAGTCATTACACAAAGTAAAACTATTTCCCCTTAAAAGTAAAACACTATCCCCAATAATGTCACAGCTAACCTGGTGGCTGAACTTTGTGACTTTGTCCTTACCCATAACTATTTTACATTTGGGGACAATGTATACCTTGAGATCAGCGGCACTGCTACGGGTACCCGCATGGCCCCACAGTATGCCAACATTTTTATGGCTGATTTAGAACAACGCTTCCTCAACTCTCGTCCCCTAACGCCCCTACTCTACTTGCGCTATATTGATGACATCTTCATCATCTGGACCCATGCAAAAGAAGCCCTTGAGGAATTCCACCATGATTTCAACAATTTCCATCCCACCATCAACCTCAGCCTGGTCCAGTCCACACAAGAGATCCACTTCCTGGACACTACAGTGCTAATAAACGATGGTCACATAAACAGCACCCTATACCAGAAACCTACTGACCGCTATTCCTACCTACATGCCTCCAGCTTTCATCCTGACCACAACACACGATCCATCATCTACAGCCAAGCTCTGCGATACAACCGCATTTGCTCCAACCCCTCAGACAGAGACAAACACCTACAAGATCTCTATCAAGCATTCTTACAACTACAGTACCCACCTGCGGAAGTGAAGAAACAGATTGATAGAGCCAGAAGAGTTCCCAGAAGTCACCTACTACAGGACAGGCCTAACAAAGAAAATAACAGAACGCCACTAGCCGTCACCTTCAACCCCCAACTAAAACCCCTCCAATGCATTATTAAGGCTCTACAACCTATCCTAAAGGACGACCCAACACTCTTACAAATCTTGGGAGACAGGCCAGTCCTTGCCTACAGACAGCCCCCCAACCTGAAGCAAATACTCACCAACAACCACATACCACACAACAGAACCACTAACCCAGGAACCTATCCTTGCAACAAAGCCCGTTGCCAACTGTGTCCACATATCTATTCAGGGGACACCATCACAGGGCCTAATAACATCAGCCACACTATCAGAGGCTCGTTCACCTGCACATCCACCAATGTGATATATGCCATCATGTGCCAGCAATGCCCCTCTGCCATGTACATTGGTCAAACTGGACAGTCTCTACGTAAAAGAATAAATGGACACAAATCAGATGTCAAGAATTACAACATTCATAAACCAGTCGGAGAACACTTCATTCTCTCTGGTCACGCAATTACAGACATGAAGGTCGCTATCTTACAACAAAAAAACTTCAAATCCAGACTCCAGCGAGAAACTGCTGAATTGGAATTAATTTGCAAATTTGATACTATTAATTTAGGCTTAAATAGAGACTGAGAGTGGCTAAGTCATTATGCAAGGTAGCCTATTTCCCCTTGTTTTTTCCTACCCCCCCCCAAGACGTTCTGCTTAAACTTGGATTTATGCTGGAAATGGCCCACCTTGATTATCATACACATTGTAAGGAGAGTGGTCAGTTTGGATGAGCTATTACCAGCAGGAGAGTGAGTTTGTGTGTGGTGGGGGAGGGGGTGAGAAGACCTGGATTTGTGCTGGAAATGGCCCACCTTGATTATCGTGCACATTGTGGGGAGAGTGGTCACTTTGGATGGGCTGTTACCAGCGGGAGAGTGAGTTTGTGTGTGTGGGGGGAGGGGGTGAGAAGACCTGGTTTTGTGCTGGAAATGGCCCACCTTGATTATCATGCACATTGTAGGGAGAGTGGTCACTTTGGATAAGCTATTACCAGCAGGAGAGTGAGTTTGTGTGTGTGTGTTTTGGGGGGAGGGGGGTGAGAAAACCTGGATTTGTGCTGGAAATGGCCCACCTTGATTATCATACACATTGTAAAGAGAGTGGTCACTTTGGATGGGCTATTAGCAGCAGGAGAGTGAGTTTGTATGTGGGGGGGCGGATGGTGAGAAAACCTGGATTTGTGCTGGAAATGGCCTAACTTGATTATCATACACATTGTAAGGAGAGTGATCACTTTAGATAAGCTATTACCAGCAGGAGAGTGGGGTGGGAGGAGGTATTGTTTCATGGTCTCTGTGTATATAATGTCTTCTGCAGTTTCCACAGTATGCATCCGATGAAGTGAGCTGTAGCTCACGAAAGCTTATGCTCAAATAAATTGGTTAGTCTCTAAGGTGCCACAAGTACTCCTTTTCTTATTTCCCCTTGTTTATTCCCTCCCCCCCCCACGTTCCTCAGATGTTCTTGTTAACTGCTGGAAATGGCCCACCTTGATTATCACTACAAAGGGTTTTCTTCCCCCTCCCACTCTCCTGCTGGTAATAGCTCATCTTAAGTGATCACTCTCCTTACAGTGTTCATGATAAACACCCATTTTTTCATGTTCTGTGTGTATATAAATCTCCTCACTGTATTTTCCACTGAATGCATCCGATGAAGTGAGCTGTAGCTCACGAAAGCTTATGCTCAAATAAATTGGTTAGTCTCTAAGGTGCCACAAGTACTCCTTTCCTTTTTGCGAATACAGACTAACACGGCTGCTACTCTGAAACTGTATATCTTGACTTTAATAAAGCTTTTGATACTATCTTGCATGACCTTCTCATAAACAAACTAGGGAAATGTAGTCTAGATGAAGCTACTGTAAGGTGGGTGCATAACTGTTTGGAAAACCATTCCCAGAGAGTAGTTATCAGTAGTTCACAGTCAAGCTAGGAGGGCATATTGAGTAGAGTCCTGCAGGGATTGGTCTGGGTCCAGCTCTGTTCAATATCTTCATCAATGATTTAGATAATGGCACAAAGAGTACACTTATAAAGTTTGCAGATGTACCAAGCCTGGAGGGGTTGCAAGGATTAAAATTCAAAATGATCTGGACAAACTGAAGAAATGGTCTGAAGTAAATGGGATGAAATTCAAGAAGGAAAAATGTGACATACTCCACTTAAGAAGGAACAATCAGTTGCACGCATACAAAATGGGAAATGACTGCCTCGGAAGGAGTAGTGAAGAAAGAGATCTGAGGGTTATAGTGGATCACAAGCTAAATATGAGACAACAGTGCAATACTGTTGCAAAAAAAAGGGAACATCATTTTGGGAAATATCAGCAGGAGTGTGTAAACAAGACTCAAGAATTAATTCTTCCACTCTAGTCTGCACTGATATGGCCTCAACTGGAGGCCAATTCTGGTTGCCACATTTCAAGAAAGATGTGGAAATACTGGAGAAAGTCTAGAGAAAAGCAACAAAAATAATTAAAGGTCTAGGAAACATGATCTGTGAGATTGGAAAAAAGATTGGAAAAATTGGGTTTGTTTAGTCTTGGTTTAGAAGACTGAGGGGGACATGATAACAGTTTTCAAATATATAAAAGGAGGAGGGTGAAAAATTGTTTTCCTTAATCTCTGAGGATAGGACAAGAAGCAATGGCCTTAAATTGCAGCAAGGGAGGTTTAGGTTGGACATTAGGAAAAACTTCCTAACTGTCAGGATAGTTAAACACTGGAAAAAATTGCCCAGATAGGATTTCTGTCATTGGTGTTTTTTAAGAACAGGTTAGACAAACACCTGTCAGGAATGGTCTAGTTATTACTTAGTCCTGCTTTGAGTGAAGGGGACAGGATGAGATGACTTATTAACCAGACATATGGGCTGGATGAATGCACTATAAGGTGGGTAGAAAGTTGGCTAGATTGTCGGGCTCAACGGGTAGTGATCAATGGCTCCATGTCTAGATGGCAGCCAGTATCAAGTGGAGTGCAACCAGGGTCGGTCCTGGAGCCAGTTTTGTTCAATATCTTCATAAATGATCTGGAGGATGGTGTGGATTGCACTCTCAGCAAATTTGCGGATGATACTAAACTAGGAGGAGTGGTAGATACGGTGGCAGGTAGGGATAGGATACAGAGGGACCTAGACAAATTGGAGGATTGGGCCAAAAGAAATTTGATGAGGTTCAACAAGGATAAGTGCACTTAGGACGGAAGAATCCAATGCACCGCTACAGACTAGGGACCGAATGGCTAGGCAGCAGTTCTGCGGAAAAGGACCTAGGGGTGACAGTGGACGAGAAGCTGGATATGAGTCAACAGTGTGCCCTTGTTGCCAAGAAGGCCAATGGCGTTTTGGGCTGTGTAAGTAGGGGCATTGCCAGCAGATCGAGGGACGTGATTGTTCCCCTCTATTCGACATTGGTGAGGCTTCATCTGGAGTACTGTGTCCAGTTTTGAGCCCCACACTACAAGAAGGATGTGGAAAAATTGGAGAGAGTCCAGCGAAGGGCAACAAAAATGATTAGGGGTCTGGAACACATGACTTATGAGGAGAGGCTGAGGGAACTGGGCTTGTTTAGTCTATGGAAGAGAAGAATGAGGGGGGATTTGATAGCTGCTTTTAACTACCTGAAAGGTGGATCCAAAGAGGATGGATCTAGACTATTCTCAGTGGTAGAAGATGACAGGACAAGAAGTAATGGTCTCAAGTTGCAGTGAGGGAGGTTTAGGTTGGATATTAGGAAAAAAATTTTCACTAGGACGGTGGTGAAACACTGGAATGCGTTACCTAGGGAGGTGTTAGAATCTCCTTCCTTAGAAGTTTTTAAGGTCAGGCTTGACAAAGCCCTGGCTGGGATGATTTAATTGGGGATTGGTCCTGCTTTGAGCAGGGGGTTGGACTAGATGACCTCCTGAGGTCCCTTCCAACCCTGATATTCTATGATTCTATGATTCTATGACCTGTTCCAGTCCTATACCTCTATGATTCTATGCAGAGACTCTCTGATGACTCTCACTCACTCTTGTCTTCCATGCTGCCATGAAGTCGGAGGACTGGATTCTCAGTTTTCACAAAGTGAAGTAGCTCCATCAAAGGCAATGCCCCAACACTGATTTGGACCAGTTGAAGATCAAGCCTGATTGTTTTCTCTCTACTAGTTCCTGCTTTGTACCCGATTGTGGTAAGATGTTTGGCTGTGTGTGTGTGTTCTCCCTGTGTGCTGTCCCAGCTCCGCAAAAACAGTTGGCACAGCAGACCTTGAACGAACTGCCCAATGACCACAAGATCCATTAAGGTATGAAGGCAGCCAGCCAGGTTTATTGTCTATGAAGCACAGTAATAGCAACTTACAGACTTTACGAGGATACTGAGCCCTGGTCTACACTACGAGTTTAGGTCGAATTTAGCAGCGTTAGATCGATTTAACCCTGCATTTGTTCACATGACGAAGTCATTGTTTTTTACTTAAAGGGCTCTTAAAATTGATTTCTGTACTCCTCCCCTGATGCAGGGATTAGCGCTGAAATTGACCTTGCCTGGTCAAATTTCGGGTTGTGTGGAGTAGTGTGGTTGCAATTCGATGGTATAGGCCTTCGGGAGCTATCCCAGAGTACTCTATGGTGATCGCTGTCTCAACTCAGATGCACTGGCCAGGTAGACAGGAAAAGGCCCGCGAACTTTTGAATCTCATTTCCTGTTTGGCCAGCGTGGCAAGCTGCAGGTGAGTGCAGATCTCATCAGCAGAGGTGACAATGATGGAGTCCCAGAATCGCAAAAGAGCTCTAGCATGGACCTAACGGGAGGTACGGGATCTGATCGCTGTATGGGGAGACGAATCTGTGCTATCAGAACTACGTTCCAAAAGACGAAATGCCCAAACATTTGAAAAAATCTCCAAGGGCATGAAGGACAGAGGCTATAACAGGGATCCGCAGCAGTGCCACGTGAAACTTAAGGAGCTCAGGCAAGCCTACCGAAAAACAAGAGAGGCAAACAGTCGCTTGGGGTCAGAGCCTCAGACATGCCGCCTCTATGATGAGCTGCATGCCATTCTAGAGGGTGCAGCCACCACTACCCTACCCCTGTGCTTTGACTCCATCAATGTATTATCACGCAACAGGGATGCACATTTTGGGGATGAGGGAGATAGTGCATGAAGCCATACACAGGCAGTCTGGACTATAGTCAGGAGCTGTTCAACTATAGGCTGAGCAAGTGCAGAATGGTGGTAGAATGTGCATTTGGATGTTCAAAGGCACGCTGGCGCAGTTTACTGACTCGGTTAGACCTCAGCGAAAACAATATTCCCATTGCTATTACTGCTTGCTCTGCACTCCAGAATATCTGTGAGTAAGGGGGAGACATTTATGGTGGGGTGGGAGGTTGAGGCAAATCACCTGGCTGCTGATTATGCTCAGCCAGACACCAGGGCAGTTAGAAGAGTACAGGAGGATGCGGTGTGCATCAGAGAAGCTCTGAAAACCAGTTTCATGACTGGCCAGGCCATTGTGTGACAGTTCTGTTTGTTTCTCCTTGATGAAAACCCACTCTCTTGGTTCACTCTACTTCCCTGTAAGCCAAGTGCCCTCCCCTCCCCCCTTCGATCACCGCTTGCAGAGGCAATAAAATCATTGTTGTTTCAAATGGTAGTCTGAGTCGCCAAGGGTAACTATAGGCATTTCAACGTCCACAACGGTTATTTTCTAGTCTGGGAAGAAAGTCCCTTGCTGCAGCTGTTGAAACAGACCAGAGTTCCTGAAGATGTGAGTGTCATGTACCTTTCCTGGACATCCCACGTTGATGTTGGTGAAATGTCCCTTGTGATCCACCAGTGCTTTCAGAACCACTGAAAAGTACCCCTTTCGGTTTATGATCTCGCTGCCTTGGTGGTCCAGTGCCAAGATAGGGATATGGGTTCCGTCTATGGTCCCTCCACAGTTAGGGAATCCCATTGCAGCAAAGCAATCCACTATGACCTGCACATTTCCCAGACTCACTACCCTTGATAGCAGCAGCTCAGTGATTGCGTTGGCTACTTGGATCACAGCAGCCCCCACAGTAGATTTGCCCACTCCAAATTGATTCCTGACTGACTGGTAGCTGTCTGGTGTTGTAAGCTTCCACAGGGCTATAGCCACTCACTTGTGAACTGTGAGGGCTGCTCTCATCTTGGTATTCTGGCGCTTCAGGGCAGGGGAAAACAAGTCACAAAGTTCCATGAAAGTGCCCTTATGCATGTGAAAGTTTCTCAGCCACTGTAAATCATCCCAGACCTGCAACACTATGCGGTCCCACCAGTCTGTGCTTGTTTTCTGGGCCCAGAATCAGCGTTCCATGTCATTTACCACCATGATGTCCAAATTGCCAGGGCCCATACTTTGAGAAAAGTCTGTGCCCCGTCCTCATCCCTCTCGTTACTGCGCTGCCATTGCCTCCTCACCTGCTTTTGCAGGTTCTGGTGCAGCATATACTGCTGGATAACACGTGTGGTGTTTACAATGCTCATAACAGCCGTGGTGATCTGAGCGGGCTCCATGCTTGCTGTGGTATGGCATCTGCAGGACAACAGGAGAGCAGAGTGGCAGTGGAAGCGGTGGGTGGATGATAATGCTGACAACAATATGGTGCCCGCACGGAAAAAGGTGAAAAACTATTGTTGGCCATTGCTTTCATGGAGGGAGGGAGAGGGGAGCAAGGGGTAGGCTGGCAGCAGATGGTGCAGTACGACCGCTAGCCATCGTCATTTCCAGGCAGACTGAATCTCCATGAGACGAAACTTAAGAAGAGAATGACCTGGAGTCACTCCCATTTATGTCCAGGTGCCCCTGACAGACCTCACCGAGGTCGACCAAGAGCACCCAGAAGATGACGAGGACAGCTACCAGTCGTACTGCACTGTCTGCTGCCACAAGGCAATGAGCTGCTGCTGTGTAGCAATGCAGTACCGCGTCTGCCGGCACCCAGGAGATGTACGGTGACAGTGAGCTGAGCGTGCAAAATGATTGTCATGGAGGGAGGGAGGAGGAGGGGGGGCTGACAACATGTACCCAGAACCGCCCGCGACAATGTTTTTGCCCCATCAGGCATTTGGATCGCAACCCAGAATTCCAAAGGGTGGCAGAGACTGCGGGAACTGTGGGATAGCTACCCACAGTGCAATGCTCTGGAAGTCAACGCTAGCCTCGGTACTGTGGACGCACTTCACTGACTTAACGGTCTTAATGGTCTTAAGTGGGGACACACGCAATCGACTGTATAAAATCGATTTCTAAAAAATCGACTTCTATAAATTCGACCTAATTTTGTAGTGTAGGCATACCCTAAAACATGTATGTCCATGATAATGGGCATAAGACATGTATGCCATGCAGTTCAGTCAGTGGTGGGACTTTCCACTGGCCCCTAGGCCGGCCAAAGTTACACCCTCTGAGATACATTTTTGTACCCTAATATAAACAAGTTACATACTGTCATCCTGACCTTATTTTTTAGGACGGGTCAGTGTATTTTTGTTATCTTTGGGGAATATGCTAGTATACGGGTGTTCTGGTACCACCCTTCTGGAATGTGTTTGCGTGTATATTTTTGTACCTAGCACTACTTAGGAATGTGCTTTTGCAATATTAGCCTTGTTTCTGTCAGATTCTGTGAACAGGGCCTGCCTGTTACTCACAGCTTAGCTTTACTTTATAGCAGCAAAGCTTTAACCCATACTTTAGCCCAGGCCTCAGGCCTCATACCAGCCTTTTAATACAAGGCCTTATGTCTTCGACCCTCTTTCTACTAGACTCATCAAAGAGGATTTACTTTCTAAGTGGATTGGCTACCTGGATAAAGATATTTTGTAGAAGTGACATACTTCTCTTCTAACCGGGGGTTTTCATAACTCATAAATCTTCTTGATGTCTTTCACATGACTTGTTAGAATGGGATTTCCTTTCTTCTGGCATGGGTTGTCATGTGTTTTTAATATTCTAATTAATGTAATAGTAATAATAATGTACAATGACCACACTTAAAATGTTCATTCTGGTTCTAGAGATATTGCTGATTCTAGTGGTATTCCCCATTTTAACTATAGATAATGTAATTTAAACCAGTAATACCTTTAAACTGGAGTAAGTTTTTTAATTGTATACATTTATCTATCTAGCAATAGAAAAATCAATACTAAGATTCCTAATGTTCAAACTCATAGTGATTTTAGTGTAGTGCAGCTAAAGTGTACTTTTATCATTACTGGGAGTTTCTGATGAGCTTTTGGGTCTTATTGTATACAAAGGTCACTAAAACAAATCAATTCCTCCCCCTCCCCCTAACATTTTTTACGCTCAAAGTGTGTTCATTTGACCTTCATTAACTTATTTTTCCTAATAGGACCCTTGATCCACAACAAAATCCCTTCAATCAATATATAATATATGGATTAGTATCCCAAATCTATGCCTGAGGCTGATGTAACTGACACTAAAAAAGAAGAAACATAATGATAGAAGTGGTTGAGAAAGAGCCTTTATAATTCTACCATATGGTCAATTAGCTCACTAATCTGTGCTTTGAGCTTTGAAAGGCTTCAGTTAGGTGTGAGAGATCCAGACTCCAGATAAAAGCAGGCTTTGTTTGTATTTTTGTAATATGTCTAGAATTTCACTGGACTTTAAAGGAACATACATAATTTGTTTTAGCTAATGCAAACTAACGGCTCGTCCGCCCAGTCTAACTTCTTTGAAATGTATAGTTTCAAACAACCCTAAATAGGTGTTGCTTTATACTCAATGTACAAAGAACACATATAACTCTGAATGACCCTTCAGAGATATGGTGTGCAGATTATATATCCTATATGCCAGCAACTTTTGATTAGTACAACATATTTATAATTACAGGTCCAATATGGTATCTCTGCAGACAAGTTTTTATGTATTTTGGCTACATTTTAAAAGAGGAATATTCGAGGCTCAGGATCACCCCAGAAATCAGGTAGTTTTGTGGTTGATCAGAGCCGTCTGGCTGAATTGTGATAGACCAGCCCAACTAATGTATCAAGGAGTTGTAGCATTGTAGAGATTATTCTAGTCCTGAGGATTCTTTTCCTCCCCTCAGGTCTGCATTCTCCTGCATTCAGTTGGTTTGTTTAGTCATTGCACAGGGAGCAGGATTTGGCAATCACATCTTGCTTTAAGAGTACTAAGCTGAAGGAAGATCTAGGCTTCTGGTCAGAACTATTGAAATTCTGGGGCTGTGTTTTCTCTCACACCTGTTTTACATCAGTGTAACTGCATTAAGTTCAATAGAGTTACTCCTGACTTCCACTGGCATAAATAAAAGAGGAACGAACTTCTTAAGTCTAGCATGTGGCCAGAGCGTCTGTTAAAAAATAGAAATAAATGGTTAAAGTTGCATTAACCAAAGGATAAATACATACAAACAGAGTATGTATTATTTGTCTAATATGATGCATTGATTAGACCTGATTTGGAGTGGTGTGCGCAATGCTCACCACTCTACCATAGAAAAGATGTTGAACTGAATTCACCAATTTGCTAAGTAAACTTTGCCTTCATGGTGCAAAGAGAATTTAAACTAGTCAGAGATTACCCCTGTGTAGGGGGTGTATGTGTTGGAATAATCACTGGTGTAGAGCTGGTGAAAGCTTTGCCTCTTATGCAAAGATCTGTGCTTGGTGGCTTGCTGGTGGGGGGAGAGGCCTTGCAGAGGGTGGGATGAGGTGGGGAGGACAAGGGGCAAGTCAGTGAAGGACAGAAGTGGGCAGAAGATGTGGCAGAGTAAGGTTGCCCCCTTACAGCTTTATCTTCTGCTAAGACTGGTGCCATATTAGGCTTGTTGGCCCCCCACTCCCCATTATGCTTAAATTCTACTTAGGTGCCCTGGAAAACTGAGCCCATTTCTGGTTTAGAGATGTTGGAAGATCAAGATGACACTAATCTCAGGACCACATCCTGCCCTTGGCTACACAGTCCCATCTCCCTTTTGATATCCATAAGTGTCCATCTAAGGTTAGAATCTGGCACAACATCAGTGAGGCTCAGCCCTCTGTGGTTCAGGAGCCAAATTAGTGATCAACATCACCCAAAAGAGCCATGGTAGTGTGAATTCATTGTTTCATTTACTATATATATAATTCTTACAGCAATGTGACTGACCCAGTAGTAGTATTTTATCAACTACAGTTGGTTAATAACACAGTAAAAGCATCAAGACTGGTTAATAATTAAACCACACAGTATTTTAATGTTATATGCTGAAAAGAGCTACAGAAGATATATTAAAAAGCCACTTGTGGCTCTCGACCCTCAGTCTCAGTATCACTGTGCTACAGTTTAAGGGATCGGTGTTTAATTAATCTCCATTACAGTATAAATGACATTAGAAAACTTGACAATGATGGAGGAGTTTGATAAAGTTCATCACAAATTTACTCCAGTAATGGCTTCACATATAAAGAGGTGCTTTTTATATTTCTTCATCATCTTTCCTGGATGCCCCAGAGGAAATCATATAGATTATCTATGGAAATGATTCCAAAGGGTAAAATCACTTGGGTTCACAATGATTTCACGTTGGCCTATGTCTGGGGAATACAGTATTTTTTAAAAAGCTTTGGACTACCTCAAATTCACCAGGCCAGTTCATCCCATCTTCAGTAGAGTTTGGGCCTTGCCCCCCTCCTAATGCAATCAATGCCAAAATTCCTGTAGACTTTAATGAGAGCAGAAACCTTTAAAAAATTAGATCAAGTATACACATGCTGCAGGACTTTTACTAAATGAATGTGTGTGAAGCTGAAATTAGCATATATCTGTCATAAAATCAGAACTGTGGTTTTCTTTGCATTGCATATTATGAGGCAGAATTCTGGCTCCTGACACGGTTCAGTCAAATAATTTGCAATTTCAGCAGTAAAAATATGCAGTAAAGTCTAGACCTGTTCTTTTTTCTTTTTCCCTGCCACGCAATACATTGAGAAATACAGAGCTGGCATGTTCATCAAAGCTATTTACCAAGGAACCACTTTGACAGATCATACTGTAAAAAAAAAAAAATTAACTTGTGAAAACAAAGTCTTGGTTCAGTTATAAAGTAAATGTGCTGAAAACTGTAGTTTTACAGTGGATATGAGCTATTCCATTCAAATCAGAAAGCAGCATACAGCTTTGTCAAACTCATTTCAACACTTCAGCAGTGGGATGATTTCGAATTTCATTGGCAATGAACAAACCCCAAGTCTGAACAATGTATCAGGAACATTTTAGGCTCATATGGATCTTTCTGTAAAATATTAAGGAGTTGGAGGAACACCAGTTCCCTGCAGGACAACAAAAGCTGTGCCAATAAACTTGCTTTGGAACAAAAAGAACTTTGTTTGCCTTCCCTTGTATAATAATTAATGATCTCACCCTTACTGTACATATGGAGGATTGAAATGATAGGGATCAGGTTAATTTTAAGTGGATTAATGAATGGCTGGGAAGACCTGATGGGCTGAGACTTTTAAAATAATACTATTTAGTTATTTAACTTCAATATTTGTCTTTCAGATTTGTTTGCATAATGATGTCCCTCACAAATAGCTCACATCATATTTGGCTGTATTGGGCATTTCTAGAGAATTAATGCCCAGTAACACTAGAATTTGAACATTCATTGCCAGACTTCCTCCTTATAGAGTGAATTAATACATGGTGCTGTTGTAGGACTCAGGAGAATGGTAATGTGAGAATCACAAAAGGGACTGATCCAAACCCTATTGAAGTCAGTGGAAAAACCTAAGTCACCAGTTTGAAGCTGGATCTATTTGGGAAAGACTGAAAGCAGTTGTCATCTGATGGGGTAACAATTTATGAGTTGGTGATCTCAGGCTAGTTCCTGGTAGCTGTGTCCCTATATGTTGGGGTAAAGCCGTATTGATGGGGTAGTGTGGAGCATACTGCTTCTGCTACTGCTCATTGTTTACCTGTTGAATTATTAGACTTCAGTCATGAGGGCTGCCAGTCTTGCATCTTGCACAAACAGCAGTGAATCTTAAGAGTACTAAATGTGTATAAATGATTCTGTCACTTAAACTTGGTAGCATAAAGATTTTTTAGAAAGTAGAGTAATAAAGCTTGGAAGCCAGGATGTATGTATCCAAACTTGCTACTTCATTCTGTCCTTCACCTTCTATCATTGTGTTTATAATTACATGAGAAGATGTCCCTGACAATCAAAACACAACTCCAGCAACTTTCTGAATGGCCTAACAATTCTCTAACTGGTAAAATACAGGATACACTTCCACGCCTCTGGAGTTCTGAGTTCAGGCTCCAGCTGAAGTAACAAGTGAAAATATTTATAGTTTCATCCTATTGCTCTTTTGTTCTCATCAACACAATTGTGTATGATTGACAGGCAAATTGATGGTCACACAAGCTTTAAACTTAGTGGGACATGTTAAGAAAACAAGAAACGTCTGTATGTGGCCAATATTCTTCCTGCCTGCCCTAGGAGATAGGTTGGTTGGTGAATATTGTATTTAAAAATAAAGTTTAAAATAGGAGATAATATATTTAAGAGCTATTTCAGTATGAGATTTGTTATCAGGGGAATGTTGTTTTTAATATAAATTATATCTTGTTCACAAAGGCTCTTAGAAATCTTCAGCATCTTTCAATATGTATTAGTTTTAATTTTTAATATTAATATTCTGTACTTCTAGAATACCTTCCATCTGAAGATATGGTAGAGTGTTATAAGATTAATTCTTCACTGTGTCCTTGTAGATTAGGTAAATTATCTTCATTTGATAAATGAAACTGGGACATGGAGAAATTAAAGACAAAGGGCCTGATTTTCACAAGTGCAGAGAAACCACAGATCCCATTGACTTCAATGGGTGTTGTGGCTGATTAGCACCTCTGAAGATCAGGTGACTTATTTATGTGCCTACCATTCCATCACTGCTGCAAGCCTGAACCAAGAGCTTTGCCATTACTGTATGTAATTGGTTCCATTTAACGAATTCTAGCTCTCATCTATATCCTTTTCCTTTTATGAATAAACCTTTAGATTTTAGATTCTAAAAAAAAAGTTTAAAAATGAGTTTGAAAATTTTAAGCTGAGTGACTTCCCAATGACACAGAGCAAATCAACAGGAAATGATTGAATGGGTCCTCTCCCAGTCATTTCTTGAAACCACTAGAGTAGACTATGCTTTGTTTAATTTAATAGAAATATTTATTTAATGTTTCTCACTCCTTAAAAAGGATTAGATGAAACTCTAGGGAGAAAACAGCATTGTGCTGCAAAACAGGGTGTTGCAGAACCCCATCCTCATTTGTTGAAGAAATTGGAATGTACAAGGAAGCAGGAGATTTCAGGAAGAAAAGGAGGGTCTAAAGGCAGTTGAATGCTGGATTCTACCTACCTCTCCCACAAGGTTTCTGTGCGATGCTGGGCAAGATACTTAAAATTTTCCAGAGCAGGTCACTAACTGTAACTTCCTCATTATCTGGGTGCCCTAATTGAGACTCTGGGGTCTGGTCTGCAGAAGTGCTGAGCTCTCAGAGCTACAACTGAGGTCAATGGGAACTGTGCTTTAAACATAAAAGCGCTGTAAAATGCTAAGTAATAGATGTCTCAAATTGGGCAACTAAATTAGTGGACACTTTTGACCTCAATTTATATGGCTTGGTTCCTTGCCTGTAAAATGGAAATAATGCTACCTCCCTCACCTCAACAGGAGTGTTGTTAAAATAAATGTATTAATGAATGAAGCACTCATGTACAATAGTGATGACACCAAAGAAAGGCCCAGGAGCATATTAATAATTCTGTCTTCAGAGCAGGTTTTGAAATATGTGATATAAATAAGGCCCAGGGCCACATATTGAACAATGAAGAGAAAACAAAATATTGAATAGTTGCTCCTTCCACCCTGAGCACTGAATGAGGCAAAAGTCCCCTGGAAAAAATAGTAAGTGATCATGTAATAAAACAATGCATATTCACAAGGGTGCTGAATTAAGGTTTCACAAACAACACTGATTATATCATTTTCTAACTTTTGAATGTTCTACTTTGCAACCTTACTGTGCCTTTAATGTAGTTTTCTGTGTTTGTAATAAACATATATACATTGCATTTACAGAACCAAATAAATGTTCATTATGAGTTTTGGGCAAAGATTTGGGCAAAGATTTTGGGGTTTCTAATTATCCATACCTGTTAACAGTGGCTTAACAATGACTTTCAGAATTTATAATAACTTAAAGTTTTATGGCCTTGTTTCATTTAAACATAATTTAAATACAGAATTTAAGTTCTTACCTTTCGATGTACAATTATAGTTTTGTGACTGTGGAATATTGGTTACAGTAGATAAGGACTTTGTAAGCCAAGAAACCTGAAAAATTGAGATAGGAATTGAATTAACTGTCCAAAAATAGTCTATTGATAGATATAGTAGGGTTATTTTATAACAGATACAGTCTCTAGAACTTCAGAATTCTCTAGCAGAAACATTTTCAACACTGTGGGATCTATTTTGACTGACACTTCATATATGGAAATCCAGTTAATGTATCATTTAAATGGAAAAAAATGTTGCTAACCCTGATTTTTTCCCATACAAGTTATGTAAAAGTGGCTGTTAGAACCAAGATTTTTAACTTTATATTGCAAAGTTATAAAATGTGATAAGTAGAGCTATGCAAATCATTTATAGGGGATCATTTATTAAACATATTTCACTCTTGTTTAAATTTGGTAATTATTCACAAGCAGACTTTGATTTCTAAGTATTTGTTCATTATTCAAAATGGTTTTAACAAGTATTTTATCATAGAATCATAGAATATCAGGGTTGGAAGGGACCTCAGGAGGTCATCTAGTCCAACCCCCTGCTCAAAGCAGGACCAAACCCCAACTAAATCATCCCAGCCAGGGCTTTGTCAAGCCTGACCTTAAAAATATCTAAGGAAGGAGATTCCACCACCTCCCTAGGTAACGCATTCCAGTGTTTCACCACCCTCCTAGTGAAAATTTTTTTCCTAATATTCAACCTAAACCTCCCCCACTGCAACTTGAGACCATTACTCCTTGTTCTGTCATCAGCTACCACTGAGAACAGCCTAGATCCAGTCTAGATTTTATATGACAGTAGTTCAGGCTATACATGATCTACTTCCTCTGTGATACCTTGTTTGTTATTCATAATGTGTGATTGGAGTATGATAGTGTATATATAAGTTCAACTCCCTCATTGGATGACTGGAATTTTTCTGAAGAAGAGGAGGGAAATCAAGCACACCACAAGATGGCCACACAAACAGTTCCAGCACGAATCTTCGTGCAGACTCATCAGTATTCATGAGAATTTTGCATTCCACTAATATTCTTCTAAACAAAAGAAAGCAAACAA
This sequence comes from Lepidochelys olivacea, assembly GCF_965140295.1. NCBI lineage: Eukaryota > Metazoa > Chordata > Testudines > Cheloniidae > Lepidochelys > Lepidochelys olivacea. The sequence continues at coordinate 133,062,443 of NC_140411.1, read as the reverse complement.
CTTAATTCACATCTATCATCACAGAAAATGAATAAAAAGGGTCACAGATACTGCTGAAGCAAATTCATGTTGTTTATTTGAACAGTGTTTGTGAATGCTTTTTAGAAGCATTCATCCAAGTGTAATGATGGTTATGTGTGAAAGTCCTGAACTTTCAAAGATCAAAGGACAGCAAGGATTTATTGCAAATGAGCAAACAGCATCAATTCAGTGAACACCAAAATAGCATAGTTTGTAAACCTGGGTGCATGAGTTATATTTGCTCCGAGCAGGTTATCAATTTGCACAGCAGATATTAAATGGCTAATAAGCCAAAGTTTCACTGAGCTTGGTAGATGAAGTAATCTTTATAAAAGATGACCAGTCCTTGGAAAAATTCCTTTTATATAACATACAGCCTGGTTGCCTTGTCTTTATACACTTGTTTTTGTTTAGTGAGTATATTTACTATGGGTCCGGCACGGGAAATTCCATTTTCTGGGCATGATTCTCCACTGCATTGAACCTTGTCTCGTCATTTACGCCTGTTCAAAGTGGGAATAAAATACTGCACCTCTCAGTATTTCATACTCTCTGGGTTAGATCCACAAAGGGCGTTAGGTATCTAACTACCACTTTAGCTGCCTATATGTTTTAAAAGCTCAAAACCCATGCTCAGCTGCCACATAACCCTGTAGGTGCATGAAGTCCAAAGACAGTGGTTCTCAACCAGGGGTATGTGTACCCCTGGAGGTACACAGAGGTCTTCCAAAGGGGTACATCAACTCATCTAGATATTTACCTAGTTTTACAACAGGCTACATAGAAAGCACTAGCAAAGTCAGTACAAACTAAAATTTCATACAGACAATATGACACTATATACTATACACTGTAATGTAAGTACAATATTTATATTCCAATACATTTATTTTATAATTACATGGTAACAATGAGAAAGTAAGTAATGTTTCAGTAATAGTGTGCTGTGACACTTTTGTATTTTTATGTCTATTTTGTAAGCAAGTAGTTTTTAAGTGAGGTGAAACTTGTGGTATGCAAGACAAATCAGACTCCTGAAAGGGTACAGTAGTCTGGAAATATTGAGAGCCACTGTCCTAAGGCACCTAAATTTCTACCAGTAAAGTTGCTATGAACCTAAATTTATGCCACTGGGCTGTGAAAATCAGCCTTAGTCTACATACTGCTGAGCTGCTCGGCACCTAATTCATGCTTGAGCCCTAGCAGGATCCTCAAACTAGGGGTTTCCCCCACTTGACTTGCCTGTAGAGTTTTATTCGCTAGTTTTTTTCAGAGCACACCCAAACTGCACAAAGTATTGTGGATAGCCCAATGGTTAGAGAACATGCTGGCCATGTGGGTATGCTGGGTTCAACTCCTTTCCGTATCTGATTGAATTGAACCCAAGGGTGCTGGAACAATTTGTATAGTGGGGGGTGCTGAGAGCCATGGAACCAAACTGTAAACCCTATGTATAATGGAAACCACTTCAAGCCAGGAGGTGTGGCAGCACCTATGATTGAACTCCAGTCTCCTGCCTCCTCAGTAAGTGCCTAACCACTGGTGAGAATCTCTCCTGTTGGAGCTGTTCCACTTTATATGAAATACTTAAATAGTCATTGGGTCAAAGAAACCATGAGAAGGACTCCACAGCTTGGTGGCTAAGGCTCCCACCTGAGAGGTAGGACACCTGGGTTTGCGTTTCTGCTCTGAATCTAGCAGATTGGGGATTTGAAACCTGGTCTCCCACTTCCAAGGTGTGTGTTTTAACCACTGGGATATGGGTATAAGGACATCACCACCACTGTGTTTTGCAAGAAAAGATTGACCTGGCTAAGGCACTTCACTCCAGGAGAGGATTCCCGGTTGAGAATTCCAAGCAGAGATAGGCACCTCACTCTGATCCAGAGTTGGGCATCTAATTTCCTTGGAGGGGCAAGGGGCAGGCCCTATCCATGTCCTTGGTATTTCCTGCTAGCTAGCTTATGTGACTCACCATCAGTATGATGGCTTATGTTAAATCTAAGTTCCCTTTGTGGATCTAACCCTCTTTGCATAGGCATAAATGATTATACCAGGTGCAGGCAGTAGAAAACAATGTCTTATTTACTAATTTGAATTTCCTGATGTCCTTCCTATAGGAACATTCTAGGGCATATGCAATGTGTGCTCTTAAACCTATTCCAGAGTCCTGTCTGTTTTCCACTTGGAAAAACTTTTAAAAGGCAAGTGTGATAGTGAAGCTGTTGGCTTTAACAGCCTTTTGCACAGACAGTCTCATGTTCTGGAATGTAGGAACTCATTCTTTCAACTTAAAAACAAAGATACAAAGATTTTTCTGCATTCCTTCCCCACTCTGAACTCTAGGGTACAGGTGTGGGGACCTGCATGAAATACCCCCTAAGCTTATTCTTACCAGGTTAGGTTAAAAAATTCCTCAAGGTACAAACTTTGCGTTGTCCTTGAACCCTGTGCTGCCACCACCAAGCGTGTTAAACAAAGAACAGGGAAAGAGCCCACTTGGAGACGTCTTCTCTCCAAAATATCCCCCCAAGCCCTACACCTGCTTTCCTGGGGAAGGCTTGATAAAAATCGTCACCGATTTCCATAGGTGAACACAGACCCAAACCCTTGGATCTTAAGAACAATGAAAAAGCAATCAAGATCTTAAAAGAAGAATTTTAATTAAAGAAAAAGTAAAATAATCACCTCTGTAAAATCAGGATGGTAAATACCTTACAGGGTAATCAGATTCAAAACATAGAGAATCCCTCTAGGCAAAACCTTAACTTACAAAAAGACACAAAAACAGGAATATACATTCCATTCAGCACAACTTATTTTATCAGCCATTTAAACAAAAGGAAATCTAACACATTTCTAGCTAGATTGCTTACTAACTTTTTACAGAAGTTCTGAAGAGGATTCCTGATCTGTTCCCAGCAAAAGCATCACCCAGACAGACAGAACCTTTGTTCCTCCCCGCTCCAGCTTTGAAAATAACTTGTCTCCTCATTAGTCATTTTGGTCAGGTGCCAGCGAGGTTATCTTAGCTTCTTAACCCTTTACAGGTGAAAGGGTTTTGACTCTGTCCAGGAGGGATTTTATAGTTCTGTATACAGAAAGTTGGTTATCCTTCCTTTTATATTTATGACAGGCCTGATTGTCACTGGCTCTTAAGTGTGTGTGCTATGCTGTGGTTTGATGTGAAAAGCCTTTGCAGCACTCTTGTTCTCACTGTAAAAGGATCAATCACAGCTCCTGGACTCTGTATGCCCGTGTGGGTACAAATCGTACCTCCTCGTAAGGGAGGAGGCGAGGTCATTGCCACTTCCAGCCCTACACAGTTCCACAGAGTGAGCCAGATGCACTGTGGGGAGCTCATACTTGCCCCTGCACATAGAGAAGTTAAGGAAGGATTGTACCTTTTACATCAACCCCAGGCATGTTCTTCCAGACCACACTATGGTACAATATTCAGTAGCTGCTGTCGCAGGCTGACAATATCCTGTAATATCCTGAACAAACCTTCTGGAATTAAGATAAACTTTATTGAATAAAGTTAAACCAATGGGATACAATAAAATAAAATTGTGTATGTGTTATTGTGGCATCGTATGTACCTTTTCTGGTAGGGAGGAGGGATGCAAATGAACACTCTCTATTATCAGCCTTTGAAGCCCTGTGGAGACATATGCATATACTAGTTCAAACTGGATTCTCCAGAGACCAACAGACAAAGGAAAAGGCTTTTGGATAAGAAGCCTGAGTTTAGGATGACTTAGGCCTTCTTTCTGATCCAGCAAATGGACAGGACCCTGGGTCCCTGGAAGGCCCCAATCCATAGGGGAGAATTGAAAGGAGCTGGCCTACTGAGGCCTCCTAAGACTGTGTGTTTGTTCTGAACTAAAGGAAGGAAGCCCCTGGCATGAGGTGTTGAAAGGCTGCTCTTGCCAGAGTTCAGAAGAACTCTTGTAAGCTTTTTAGCAGGCATGTAGGTTCTTTCATTGTTTAATATGTTTTCTCTGTAGTGCTTTTTCCTTAAGAATAAAACAGACTCACTGAAAAAACTCTGTGTGGTAACTTTTACCTGTACCAATCACTCTGTTATCAGTCTCTGGAGAGAAAGCAAGCAGGCCTGTTTAAGCAGACTGTCATTGTTGGGAACTACACAGTGAAGGCAAGGAACTGTACAGCCTGGGAATACCTCAATCAAAAGGGAGAGAGATGCAGGTCCCCACCCAAGAGAGACAACCTATGGGGAGATGGAAGCCTGAGCACGGGTTCCCTGGCTGAACCACTAAGGGGAAATACAGGTGCAGTTGCTCTTCACTGTGACTGATACATGCAGTCATGGTCTTTTATCCAGAAATTTAAATAATGTAATTCTGCTTGCCCATTTTAAAAATCTGGCCTTCATGCAAACGTGGATAGTATAAAAATGGCTTAAATCCTCACACTGTGAAGAGTGACAATTTAGCTTTATATCTCTGGAGCAGAAATTTACAAAATATTTTTGCTCTTTTCAAGTTTCAATATGTGATGACTTTTTGTGTGTGTGTGGGAGGGATAGAAGGGAACAATTTTCACAGTGAGTCATTGTAAAACTGAAAACCTGGGAAATGTTAATTAGAATAATTCCTTTTTAGAAATATTATAAAGCAACAGGAAGACTAAAATCATGACTTCAATTTCTTACAGCTTATTTGATAATACACAGTTATATTTCTGATGAACATTTATTTTAATCCTGTGGTTTAAGACTTAAGCTCTTTACTTCTCTTTGTATTGCCTTAGTGCATCCCATTGTGTATTAGTGCTTATGCATGTACATCACTGGAATTAGGAATGGATGATTTCAGCACCTTTGGAAAACTAATGAAGATTAGTATAAGTAGTTCCATGAGGCCTGAAAATTAGTGAAATCTTGAAGAGAAAAAGACAAATCAAGGTTAAACTTTGCCACCACAGAAGAATATGCAGTGTAGCCAGATTCTCTATCAAGTGTTGTAGAACCTTTTGGGACAAAATTCTTCTTCATTACATTTCTGTGATTTGTTCTAGATCTGCTGACACAAGCTATTAAAAACCTTGTTTATATTTTAGAGATTTTTTTTAAGAGTGTTTTCAGATTTAGTGGTTGTAGAATGTTCTTTATTACATGCTGAGATGGCGGGCTGCTGAGCTAATATAGTGTTACACTGATTAAATTGATTAAAAGATTCATTTTTGACAGGCAGACTGCGGTGGCTGAGATTGCCTTATTACACATGTAGGTAACTCAGCTCATGTCTTGCCCTATCTAATAATCACTACTCTGCCTCCCTGTTTAGGAATCATCTCAGCAGCGGGTGCATTTTCAAACAGCATACTAGCTTTAGATCTGAATTCGAGAGTCACAGTGCATTGGTATTACACAAACTTTATTCAAGATAATGACTTATCCAGAGAAATGCTCTAAATATTTTTTCTCACGTTATGTTGTACACAAAAGACAGCCACCCTTTAGGGTTCTTCTTAGTATAGCTGTGGATTGAGAAGACAGGCAGTAATTGGTCACACCATGCAAGCACTCAACATTTTACTCATAATAAGGGAAGCAGCGTGAAACATGTTTATAAACGTAAAAATCTGGGGTCAGACTAGGACACAGAACCTGACTAGAAATTGATGGTGTAACAGTTTCCTAAAGAAGAGCATTAGTCCCCATGAATCAGTGCTACATTGTGTTTTACAAGAGTTGGGGAAATCATGAGAGGTTTTTAATAACACTGTGGGATGCACATTCTTACTACACTAAAAGGAAATGTAATTAAAAACCCAACGGCCAAATTCTAGGGGTTTTGTGCTACTGTACAAGGCACAAAGTGTTCACAACTTGTCAAGAAAAGTGGCAGAGATCAGTCCATGGTGCTGGAACAATTTTTATAGTGGGTGTGCTGAGAGCCATTGAACAAAACTATAAACCTTGTATATTATGGAAACCACGTTAAGTCAGGGGCTGCTGCAGCACCCCGCATTCCCCTAGTTCCAGGATTTAGGCATCAGTGCAAGACTGCACCATTAGGCAGTCCCCACCCAGATGTTGGTAGCCGGTGAGAGACACAGAATGACAGTTCTTATGCACTCACATCTCTGAACTCTCAGGAGCAAGACCAGGGAGAAAAATAGATTTTTTTTAGCCCACAGCCCTATGCCTCACATGCTCATCTGAAAATCTAGAGAATAAACTACAGTGATTCTAACCAATGCTTCAAAAATTAGTCTGACACCACTGAAAATCTACGGAGCACTTACGGTGATCCAAGGATAGCTGGCAGTTTACTTGATGCTAGCTTATCCCATTGCAAAGAAGAGTCTTAATATTTGCAAAAAGAAAAGGAGTACTTGTGGCACCTCAGAGACTAACCAATTTATTTGAGCATGAGCTTTCGTGAGCTACAGCTCACTTCATCGGATGCATACCGTGGAAACTGCAGAAGACATTATATACACAGAGACCATGAAACAATACCTCCTCCCACCCCACTCTCCTGCTGGTAATAGCTTATCTAAAGTGATCACTCTCCTTACAATGTGTATGATAATCAAGTTGGGCCATTTCCAGCACAAATCCAGGTTTTCTCACCCCCCACCCCCATACACACACAAACTCACTCTCCTGCTGGTAATAGCCCATCCAAAGTGACCACTCTCTACACAATTTGCAAAAGCATCTGGAAAGAAGGAGAAGGATGACTAACTTCCTTTGGGATGACTGCTATGTAGGAGGAGAAACAAGAGCTGCTCTCAGGCACCATAGTGAGCAGCAGTACTGGCACTGTCAGCTGCCAGTGGAAGTTTGGGAGGAAGCCCGGAGGTGCTTGCTGGGAAAATTTAAAAATGAACAATCAAAACTGGAACTATTTGCAGAATTAAGATGGAGTCTGCATCACAATATTGTATTAGACATGGTAGGCAGGGATAGGCCATGTAGGCCTTACAAGTGGAAACAAGCGACTTGTATTTTGATGTAGTAGAGAGAGGGGAGCCAGCGAAAAGACACAAACAGGGGTCAGGTGTTTGAAGCAATAAGTCAGAAAAATGATCTGTGTAGCAGCCTTGTGAATGGATTGGCAACTCCAAAAGTTCAAAAATCAGGAGTCAGATGTCCAAAAATAATGCTTAAAAAAGAGGATATTGTGTTCTTTAATCTGTCTGATTTTTGACCTCTCCCTGCCCACAGTCAATCTTTATGTACAACAATTAATGCTTCCAAATCTCCCAAAGGTATTAAGTAAAGTGATTTTTGCCCCTGCTATAAGAGCTCTCACTCGTTACCTGATGGTGCAGTTTCCAGCTTCTCCACAAACCCAAAACTTCAAATTAATTAATTATGTGCCCCCTGGCTAGCAATTACTTATGCACTCCCGACCCCCACAATAATTCTCCCCCAGTTACCTACATCTGCCTGTCCCTCAGTTCCTGCATCACTTCTGCCCTTGCCCCAACCCCTCTGCTCCTCCTGCTGCAAGAAGGGGGAGATGGAGGGAGAGGAGCAGAGATCAGGCTGACCCATTTTTCACAGGAGAATGGGGAGAAGGAAGCGGAGCTGCCCTGAGCTACCTGGATCTTTCTCCTCTATCCCTCATCCCTTCCTGTGAGAATGGTGTAAGCTGCTCCCTCTGCCTCTCCTTCCTGGCCCCTCTCAAAAACTCCTTTTATCTCCATGCTTGCCTCCTGCAGCAGCCCTGATTGGCTGCTCTTCCCCAAGAGGTAGAGAAAGGGGGAGGCAACCAATCAGAGAGGGGTTTCCCTAGGCAGGGCTGAAGTTCACAAGAGGCTGGAGCATCTCACATCAGGAGAATGGCTCCAGCAATGGCCAAAATCATGCGACTCTCAAGGAAACCACAACAGTTGGTAGCACTGTACATTCCTAGCTTGTTTGGTCAGAAGAGACTGTTATGATCAAATTTCTAAATAATAATACTTCCTTAATGTTGTAATAGCCACAGGAGTGCTATGAGATCATGCGGCCATGATCTCTGTGATCATGAATGGCAAGACATGTGGTCCCTGGTGCCATAATCCATTGAACTGTGGTCAGCGTTGTGGAAGAGTATGAGAACACCTGAACTCACAGATGGAAGAACACTACATGCAGCATATTAGTGTCATTTTTGTGTCTGACCTAGAGATGGGAAGTGCAAGAGCACCACCTTTGCTGAGCTCATTGCAACTCAGTGGAACTCTGACAAAGAAAGCCAGGGGTGGAAGGAAAAGGCACCCTGCTCTGCAGCGTTCAGATAGGATTTTTTAGGTTTTCTTTAAAACGGAACCTTATTTCTCTTAGGGTAGGTCTACGCTACTGCGGGGATCAACACTCTGAGATCAAACCACCGGTGGTCGATTTAGCGGGTCTAGTAAAGACCCACAAAATCGACTACAGATTGCTCTCCAGTCAACCCCTGTACTCTACGGACAAGAAGAGTAAGGTAAGTTGATGGGAGATTTTCTTCCATCGACCCCCTGTGGTGTAGACCCCCGCGGTAACTTGACCTAAGGTACGTCAACTCCAGCTACGTTATTCACGTAGCTGGAGTTGCGTAGCATAGGTCGATTTACCACAGTATTGTAGACATAGCCATAGGCCAGAACACCTCCCTAAAACAAGTAGGTAGTTGAAATCCCTTAGATGTTACACGTGTACTTCCAGAAGGTCTGTGACCCATGTTTCTGGTGGCTACAAGCCACAATGCTGATGAATTGTCAAGCAGATATCTGCCAATATTTCATTTAGAAGTCATAAAGTTTGGGAGCATCTTCATAATAATTTGGCATCAGATTTGTAGCCCTTGTCAGAAGCTATGGATACCCTAACAGTATCCTAATTATTTATTCTTCTAAATAAAACAGCATATGAGCCTAACAAAAAACCCACAAAGAAACTATATGCCAACCTATCTAACTCTTGCTTCCTCAGCTACTGAAAGAGAACATAATTTGCTGCTTGATGCAATTAAAGACATGGAGGATGCTACTTAGTTTCCAAGATGGAACACTCAGCACACTGGGGACTTTTAATTAATATTGACTCTTCCCTCCCACATTACCTTTTGCTTGTCTTTGCCTTTGGGGAGTCCTTGTGAATGAGATGTGGCATTTTAGCCATTATTTTCTGTGGATGAAGGGAAAACAGTGGATGTATTGTTTCTTGACTTTAGCAAAGCTTTTGACACGGTCTCCCACAGTATTCTTGTCAGCAAGTTAAGGAAGTATGGGCTGGATGAATGCACTATAAGGTGGGTAGAAAGCTGGCTAGATTGTCGGGCTCAACGGGTAGTGATCAATGGCTCCATGTCTAGTTGGCAGCCGGTGTCAAGTGGAGTGCCCCAAGGGTCGGTCCTGGGGCCGGTTTTGTTCAATATCTTCATCAATGATCTGGAGGATGGTGTGGATTGCACTCTCAGCAAATTTGCGGATGACACTAAACTGGGAGGAGTGGTAGATACGCTGGAGGGGAGGGATAGGATACAGAAGGACCTAGACAAATTGGAGGATTGGGCCAAAAGAAATCTGATGAGGTTCAATAAGGATAAGTGCAGGGTCCTGCACTTAGGAAGGAAGAATCCAATGCACTGCTACAGACTAGGGGCCGAATGGCTAGGCAGCAGTTCTGTGGAAAAGGACCTAGAGGTGACAGTGGACGAGAAGCTGGATATGAGTCAGCAGTGTGCCCTTGTTGCCAAGAAGGCCAATGGCATTTTGGGATGTATAAGTAGGGGCATAGCGAGCAGATCGAGGGACGTGATCGTCCCCCTCTATTCGACATTGGTGAGGCCTCATCTGGAGTACTGTGTCCAGTTTTGGGCCCCACACTACAAGAAGGATGTGGATAAATTGGAGAGAGTCCAGTGAAGGGCAACAAAATTGATTAGGGGTCTGGAACACATGACTTATGAGGAGAGGCTGAGGGAGCTGGGATTGTTTAGCCTGCAGAAGAGAAGAATGAGGGGGGATTTGATAGCTGCTTTCAACTACCTGAAATGGGGTTCCAAAGAGGATGGCTCTAGACTGTTCTCAATGGTAGCAGATGACAGAACGAGGAGTAATGGTCTCAAGTTGCAGTGGGGGAGGTTTAGGTTGGATATTAGGAAAACCTTTTTCACTAAGAGGGTGGTGAAACACTGGAATGCGTTACCTAGGGAGGTGGTAGAATCTCCTTCCTTAGAGGTTTTTAAGGTCAGGCTTGACAAAGCCCTGGCTGGGATGATTTAACTGGGAATTGGTCCTGCTTCGAGCAGGGGGTTGGACTAGATGACCTTCTGGGGTCCCTTCCAACCCTGATATTCTATGATTCTATGATTCTATGATTTTAATTTCTTCATCTTATGCTGCTGCACACTGGTAAAAATGCATGTATTATTCCATTAAAGAGAATTAAAAGAGAATAAGGGAAACCGATTTCAAGCAACGGCTTTTAGAAATACTATTACTTCATCAGCCATTAACCTTTTTCTTGCTGGCCTCCTCTCCAATTGCTGTGATGCAGTGGCACCTCGTGGTGTCTTTTAAATGCCAAAGTTCCCATGGAATGGGGGTACTAACTGATCAGCCATATTGGGGCAATACTGCAGGTGTGTATTGCCCGTAGCACCTGGTACGTTAGCCATCACCTTAAATGACTCAGGGCTTGTCTACACTTGAAAGTAATTTTGGAATATGTTTTTTTGCTTTAACTAATCAGCTAAAAGTAGTAAAGAGACCTGTGGCACCTTATAGACTAACAGACGTATTGAAGCATAAGCTTTCGTGGGTGAATACCTACTTCGTCAGATGCATGTGGGTATTCACCCACAAAAGCTTATGCTCCAACATGTCTGTTAGTCTATAAGGTGCCACAGGACTCTGTGCTGCTTTTACAAATCCAGACTGCCATGGCTACCCCTCTGATACTTGACACAGATAAAAGTAGTGCATCCACATTGCTTTATTATGCTGGGTCAAGCTAATTCCCTTTTGAATCATTGTGTCCACACAGCACTGCATTTTTTGCCAAAATAAGCACACTGCATTCTGAGCAGACAACTTACGGTGCAAAATTCTGTCACTACACTCTGTGCATTCTACGACTTTTCTTGTGGCACTTTATGTAATACCTAGTAGAAACCACTGGAATTCTGGTAACTAACAACTTGCCATGGCTCCTTTTCTGTCATACCATCATTCATCTGCTTTTTGCAAGCCAGCACTATTTCAAACTGCTGTCAGGCAGCCTGGAGGAAACACTGCTGTGTGTCATAATCACGACAGTGATTAATACAAACAGTCTGATGCACGTGTATTGGAAGTTGTGTGGCTGGGTGACTTTGGATGCCTTGGGAGACAGGCACAGTGGTGCCATGGTGATATGGGTGGAGGAGGAAGGTGAACTGTATGTGCACTTCTACAGGCTGTCCTTATGTTGCAGAATGTTACCATGATACATGTTCCCCAAAAGGCAGAGAAGGATATTGTTCAAAAAGGCAATGGGCAAACAGGGAAGCTATTTGCCAGGATGGTGCTCCAGAGCTGGTGCAGAGTGGAAAGGAACCATAGCCTCCATGGGCAACCCAAAGAAAGCCGCATTACATTACAGTGTGCATGCCAAAAGAGAGCACCATGTTTGCCTTAATCAGTATGGGACTCTGAGTGTGTGAGCTCACCCATGAGTTGGAATTGCAAAAGGCCACACCTGGCTATGCACAAGCATTAAGATGGGGAGGTGACATCCAGTGAAGATGACTCCAGAGCAGTAGAGGCCCATAGGTAAACAGACAAGCTGACCCAGCTGTTAAGCAGGGCAGTGTGGGTTAGCAGTGGGAGGACTGCCAGAAGTAGAATAGTTAATTCAAAATGATAGTGTGTCCAGACATACTTTATTGAGGAATAACTCATTCCTTAATTGAGTAAATCTTCTTCTAAAGTGAATTAATTAATACAGAATGAAATGCCAAATAATTTAAAGGAAAAAGCAACTTTGGTGTTGCAATTTATCCTAAAAAACTCAGGTTAATCTCAAAGAACTTTCAACTATAGACAAGCCTTAAGCTGCAATTAACAACATGATTGGTCAATACAGGTTACCAACAATGTTTCTCCTTGGCCACTCCCATTGTGTATGCCAGGTTAGAAGTTAGCTAACAGAATGTATTTAGGAAAGAGACCTCTTAAATTTATTCTTATTTCCTCAACATGAAAGGGTTTAGGATAATGGTGTCCAAAAATGATTAGGGGTATAGAATGGCTTCCGAAAGAGGAGAGATTAATAAGACTGGGACTTTTCAGCTTGGAAAAGAGGCGACTAAGGGGGGTCTGGCACCACAGCGCCCCTTTGTGGCAGGGGTGGATTGGGTGTCGGGGCCTCGCCACTCTTACATTCCCACGCCTGTCCTTTAAGAGCGCTCCGATGCGGCCCAGTGGCCGGTTTCCCCGTGCTCGCCCTTTGGTCTGGGCAGCGTGGCCCAGCGGCCAGAGTCCATATAACTCGCCCCGCATATCAGGGCAGCATGGCCCAGCGGCCAGAGTCCATAGCTCCCCCTCTCAAGTGGGGAAGTGTATTCCAATGGTCAGAGTGTTAGGGGGACCCAGGCCCACCCTCTCCACTGGGTCCCGACCCAGGGCTCTCCTACTGGCAGGGTTTCCCCTTGTGCTTAGCTCGGCGGGGATCTGCCCGCAACTGCTTTAACACTGCTTATCTCTAAAGTTCCTCTGGGTCACTTCCTATCTTCACTGTCATGCTCTCCACTCCGGGGATGAGGAGGGGGTACCTCGGTCCGTCCCCTCCTGTCGGGCCCTCTGTTTGGGATGTCAGGTGTGTCCCGGCTTGGCTGGCCCTTGGATCCTGGAGCGTTGGGTGTCCCTCCTCAGGAGCTGGTGGTGTGCCTCCTTCTTCTCTGGTGGTCAGCCCAGACTGAGCACCTTTGCAGGCTTTTATGCCTATTCTCCAGTTGGAGCATTCCCATCAGGGCTTCCAGGGTAGGGCTTCCTCTGCCAGGAAGGAAGGGTTAACCCCTGCAGTACCAGTGTGGGGCCACTCTGCCCCGTCACAGGGGGATATGATAGAGGTCTATAAAATCATGAGTGGTTTAGAGAAAGTACATAAGGAAGTGTTATTTACTCCTTCTCATAATACAAGAACAAGGGGCCACCAAATGAAATTAATAGGTAGCAGGTTTAAAACAATCACAAGAAAGTATTTTTTCATGCAACGCATTATCAACCCTGGAACTCCTTGCCAGAGGGTGTTGTGAAGGCCAATACTATAACGGGGTTCAAAAGGGAGCTAGATAGATTCATGGAAGATAGGTCCATCAGTGGCTATTAGCCAGGATGGGCAGGAATGGTGTCCCTAGCCTCTGTCTGCCAGAAGCTGGGATTGGGTGACAGGGCATGGATCACTTGATGATAACCTGTCTGTTGATTCCCTTTGGGGCACCTGCCACTGGCCACTGTCAGAGAACAGGATACCAGGCTTGTTGGACCTTTGGTCTGACCCAGTATGGCCATTCTTATGTTCTTATGTCCAACCTTTTTCTCCTAGGCCCAAACAGATTGCTTTGAAAGGTTCAGTCGATACTTTGGGGGCAGATTCTCTGCCCTGTTCTGCTTCCCTTGTACCATTCAGGAAGCTCAAAGGGAGCAAAACTACCCAAAAGTCCTCCTAAATTCAATGTATATAACCAATACGTAATTATTGTTATAGGAAAAGGTGCTAATGGTTTGCACATTAGAGCTCAGCGGGATGTATAAACTCATAGAAAGAGCTAAAGATGCCATGCAGTTTAAGGGTATCATGAGGATTGAAACAGTCTCCTTTGTGTGGCACTTGAAGTAGAGCAGCTTCACAAAAGGAGGACAGATTCCCAGGCTCACCTTTCTAAGTCACGTGGCCTTGGTGAGGAGCCTTGGACTAGGAGTTTTTCAGGGTAAAACTTGAGGAACTGGAGCAGAAAGAAGAGGGAGTTGTGAGGTCCTAATGAGAGAGAGAGAGAGAGGTGCAAGACAACTGCTTCTGTAGACAGGGCAGAGATGCTTTATCAGAGTTGCCTGTGTTCAGTTTGTTGCCACTGTGTTCAACGGAACAATAGTTGTGTCCATTTTGAAAATAAACAAATTCCACTAAGAAAATTCCGGCCTCTGTGTCAGTGGTTTTCTGTTGCAAATGGGAAACTGATGAGCAAGACACTGAAAATCTGCTGTTACTTGGCAAAGGGGCAGCACTGTTTTTAAAGATCCAATCAGTTAGTTCTAATGAAATATCTAGGTAGGGTTTTGAAAATTAAGGGGGATTGGAATCTTACCAATTAAACCAAGCTAAATGTCCTGATGAATTCTAAAAAGTCTCTCTTAATTAAACCTCACAAGGTGTGTTAGGCTGAAGAGAACATATTTACCAGCATAGGTATTTAGTACTTTAGTGCACCTGTCTGGGGAGATCAGATGCTGCATCACTTTCTTCTTTGGTTCATGAGAGTGCACACTGATCTCCTTTGTTTGTCAAGACTGCAACATTAAGACATATTCTTTTACAGCCTCAAAACAGCTAGTGATAGTCTAGATCTAGAAAAGGAAGCAGATGCTGATTTGTGTGTTATGAACAGTGAGATCAGAGGGCAAATTGAAGGGATTTTCTGAGGTGCAAGATCTGAGATGAGGACTTCAGAATGACATAATGTGTCTGATTTTGTGTGGTGTTGGAAAGCTGAAACAAGGGAGATTGCAGCCCAGATGGATTAATATTGTTGACACAAGAATAAATAAAAGTATTCTCTCTCTCTCAAGATTTTTTTATTCCTCCCCATCACTGTAGTATGTGAGCAATTTCCACATAAAACTGATATCAATAGCAAAATCTTTAGTGGTCTCTGACATGTCTCTCTTTTCAGGGTAAAAACTATGTTAAGAGTAGTGTTTTAATTTTTGAATTGTTTTCTAGATATTATTAATTTTATTTTTTTGGTGGCTTAGTTTGGTTTATTTTGTGATAAGAGGGTGTCACTGTTGTGAGTGTCATTCCTATGGGAGAAAGGACTTTCATGATTTTAAAATCATTTTTTGCAGAAAGGCCATTTGGAAGTTCAGGAGAGTGGAAAGAAAGTCTAATTTACAATCTGGGGTCCATGCAAATGACAGCAGCTAGAAGCAAAAACGTTCCCTCCGTTTACTGAACCTTTTTTTTGTGTTATTTTTTTGTTGTGTTATTCAAAAAGCAGGTTGGATTTGATCTTTCCTCTTCAAGTCTTGGTCCTGTCCTCTAAAAGGGGAAAAATAAATATGGCTTTTCTGGTCCACCCATGTTGGTTAATGAGAAAGTTGAAACAGCATGATGTGCTGAAATGTGAAACATCTCCCTGAGTCAGACAGTGAAGCACCTGGCAGGAAAAAGCTGGAGAAGAGGGAGGGAGGGAGAGACAGAAAAGCTTCTTCGGAAATCCACTAGCTCAGATTATTGGGGAGTGAGAGTTCAGAGGACTGGGAATCATCTCCACTGAGCTGCCGGGAAGCACACATAGCTCTCAGGGAGAAATAAGTTACAACGCTGGAAAATGTGACTTACCATATATCAATCTGTTTCTCCCTCTCTCGCTTCCACCTCCCTGACCATTCCCAATGATTTCAAGTGAGCAGTGATTAGCCCGGTGACCCTGGAGGGTGATTTCCCTGAAGAGAAGGCAAACCACAATATTTAAACCTAGTGTTTGATATGACCATGAGCCAAGCCTCACCTTTTATGGCTGGAAAAGGAGTAAACACAAGAGACTTATGAGTTCACTTTAACAGTTACGCTAATAGGCGGATTGGCTGGTGTTGGCGTGTGCTTGTGCCAGGTCCCAGAATTTTTCTTATTGTAAAAGAAGAAATCTCAAGAGGTGCTATTTTCAGTTGTCATAGCCAGATGTTCGTTACTTGATCTCTCTGCAGTAGTGGGTGGAATAGTGTATCTCTCTTATTACATACATATACTCAGTGTTTGATCTCTCCTAATAAGAATGTGTTCCTTGAGTTTTATTTGTGTGTGTGTGTGTGTGTGTTTTAGATCTTTGAGACGTATATGCATTGACTTGCTGTTGTGCAATAGCCAGATTGTCCAACTTCCAGCCTGAGCTACATTTTGTGGGGCTCTTTTAATTGCTAACAGCTCCTGAAATACTGATGAGATATGCAAGAAGGAGTAATTAGGAACATAGGAATTGCCATACTTGATCAGACTTGAGGTCCATAAAGTCTAGTATCCCGTCTCTGACAGTGGCCAGCACTTCATTAAAGTCATATTTTTCAGCAATTAAAATGTGGGGCCCTCTTCTATGTTGCCAGTGTACCATCAGTCCTTGACAGCTTTAATACATGTCATCTATTAATAGGCCAGCAAAGAAACATTATAGAGGAAACTAAAATAATGTGTGTTTGGCTTTGTTTGTAAAAAATAATTCAAGTATCATTATGATTAGCTAATTCAAAAAGATATTGGGCAAGAGCCTAAGCTGGTGTGAATCACCATGGGTTACATCAAAGTCAACAGAGCTGCGCTGATTGACACCTGCTGAGGATGGGGCCCATAGTGAGATGAACAGGGATAAATGATGGTGAAACACTGTATATAGTGACAGGTTTCAGAGTAGCAGCTGTGTTAGTCTGAATCCGCAAAAAGAAAAGGAGTACTTGTGGCACCTTAGAGACTAACAAATTCACATTTGGGAACAATGTATACCTTCAAATCAGCGGCACTGCTATGGGTACCCGCATGGCCCCACAGTATACCAACATTTTTATGGCTGATTTAGAACTACGCTTCCTCTGCTCTCGTCCCCTAATGCCCCTACTCTACTTGCGCTACACTGATGACATCTTCATCATCTGGACCCATGGAAAAGAAGCCTTTGAGGAATTCCACCATGATTTCAACAATTTCCATCCCACCATCAACCTCAGCCTGGACCAGTCCACACAAGAGAGCCACTTCCTGGACACTACAGTGCTAATAAGCGATGGTCACATAAACACCACCCTATACTGGAAACCTACTGACCGCTATGCCTACCTACATGCCTGCAGCTTTCATCCAGACCACACCACACGATCCATTGTCTACAGCCAAGCTCTACAATACAACCGCATTTGCTCCAACCCCTCAGACAGAAACAAACACCTACAGGATCTCTATCAAGCATTCTTACAACTACAATACCCACCTGCTGAAGTGAAGAAACAGATTGACAGAGCCAGAAGAGTACCCAGAAGTTACCTACTACAGGACAGGCCCAACAAAGAAAATAACAGAACGCCACTAGCCATCACCTTCAGCCCCCAACTAAAACCTCTCCAACGCATCATCAAGGATCTACAACCTATCCTGAAGGATGACCCAACACTCTCACAAATCTTGGGAGACAGGCCAGTCCTTGCTTATAGACAGCCCCCCAACTTGAAGCAAATACTCACCAGCAACCACACACCACACAACAGAACCACTAACCCAGGAACCTAGACTTGCAACAAAGCCCGTTGCTAACTGTGTCCACATATCTATTCAGGGGACACCACCATAGGGCCTAATCACATCAGCCACACTATCAGAGGCTCGTTCACCTGCACATCTACCAATGTGATATTTGCCATCATGTGCCAGCAATGCCCCTCTGCCATGTACATCAGTCAAACTGGACAGTCTCTATGTAAAAGAATAAATGGACACAAATCAGACGTCAAGAACTATAACATTCAAAAACCAGTGGGAGAACATTTCAATCTCTTTGGTCACTCGATTACAGACCCAAAAGTTGCAATTCTTCAACAAAAGAACTTCAAAAACAGACTCCAAGGAGAGACTGATGAATTGGAATTAATTTGCAAACTGGATACAATTAACTTAGGCTTGAATAAAGACTGGGAGTGGATGGGTCATTACACAAAGTAAAACTATTTCCCCATGTTTATTCCCCCCACGCCCCACTGTTCCTCAGACGTTCTTGTCAAGTGCTGGAAATGGCTCACCTTGATTATCACTACAAATGATCCTTCCCCCCCCCCCGCCCCTGCTCTCCTGCTGGTAATAGCTCACCTTACCTGGTCACTCTCCTTACAGTGTGCATGGTAATACCCATTGTTTCATGTTCTCTGTGTATATAAATCTCCCCACTGTATTTTCCACTGAATGCATCCGATGAAGTGAGCTGCAGCTCACAAAAGCTTATGCTCAAATAAATGTGTTAGTCTCTAAGGTGCCACAAGTACTCCTTTTCTTTTTGTGAATATAGTGAACAAATATAAATTCTAATCCAATGTGATCTTTTATTTATTTTTCTCTGATATAATAATATTTTAATTTGCTTTCCATCTTTGTTCAAAAAGTTGTAGTTCAATTCAGATTTAAAAACAGAAACATAATCCTGGGCTGGGTTTTCTGCTGTCTTGCAGCTTGTGTAGCTACTTAAACCTATGCAAAATGGATATAAAAGGCCACCATTCCCATCTGTTACTGTTTTATACTCATTTTGCCCAGGTGTAAATGATTATACAAGGGGCAAGGAAAGGAGAATCACAGCAGAACAAGTGTCAAACACTGCCTGTTTCACTCTCTGTGTCTTTGATGGGATGATTCTACAGTAGAAATCAATGTATTCTTTGAGGGAAAAGAGGCGAGTTGAATATTGGGGTGTCCTTTGTTCAAAGCAACAGACCTCAGACCAAAAGGCAGATGAGCTTGAAGAGGGAATCCAAGAAAAACTGCTCACGGATGCTATGTCAACCAACACAAGCCAAGACAGTGCCTGGCATGTGGGAAAGGATGCAAGAATTGCAATGGATTACATGACTTTGCAAAAGTGTGCATGCTCTAACAGACTGTGCAAGTGTGGACAAAGAGGAGGAAAACATCACCATCCGCGCAGATGAGTTCTTGATAGGAGCAACGGGCAGTGTTGCAGCAGGAGATGATTGAACTGTCATCCTGAAAGCAAATCAGACATTTATTACTTTGGAGTTGACGCTGGAGCACAAGCCAAAGTAAGAAACACTGTTAGTAACTGTAAATGAAAAACACAGACATTAGAAAGTAAACGGGAAAGCTCAGGGGCTTACAGTGATGAGTTTATCCCCACTTACAGTATATGTGAATCAAATAAATGGGTAGGAAACAAACTGGGAAAAGATACAATTTGTAATAATACCAGGGAAGAGATCACACGTTATTGGGTAAAAAGGCTATCAAGTCCTTGGCCTTATTGGGAAGCAAAGCAGCCTATGACACTAGCACCAAGTTTCTGTCTTCTCATCTTCTGAGCAGTCTTGTCTCTGTATAGAGGTATGGGTTCAAATCCCTCCTGACATTCCCATTTTAGGGGTCAGTAAGGAACTGTCTCCCTGGTCAGATTGGCAGGGACTTTGGGAATGTTTCATCTTCCTCTATGTCAGAGGGTTTGGCTCTCCAGATGGAATCATTGGGACATATCTCACCTAATCAATTGCCTGCAATTGTAGGGGCCTCCCACACTGGTGACTCCTCAGTTGCTCCTGTTCTCTGTCTGTGGCGCACAATGGTTTAGTCTCCTGAGGACTGAAATAAGTTATTGGGCTCTATATAGGAGTAATTGGGTAAAATGAAATGGCCTGTGATATATAGGAGGTCTGACTATATGAGCTAATGGTCCCTTCTTGCCTTAGACTCCATTAATCTATATGAAACAATAGATCCGATCAGCAGGCCCAGTGAGAAGTAAGTTTTGGGGTTTTGTCATTGCTACAAAATGAAAGTGATCAATAGACATAAAGGACCATGTTTCAGCAAACAAAGGAATGAGACCACTATGCTATTTTTGGCCTAGTGTCTATTTGCTATTATTGTAAGTGGGGGGAGCCACACACGTTGGAGGCTATAATGTAGCCTTTAGTCTCGTGGCAGCCTAAGCAGGTATTGTATATTGAATTTTGCAAAACTCTGAAGATGACTGATACTAAATGATGTTTAAGCCACTGTTAGCTTCGCAAGATGGGATTTTTTTTGTTTTATTCTGCACTGCATCACAAACATATCTCATATTCCACCACCGGTTAATACTGTCAGTCACTCCTTGAAAACCTTTGCAAATATTTTTGCATCAGCAAAAGAAGAAGAAACATTGTTTGCAATGGTCTCAGCAAATATGGAGCTCATTTTTCACCAGATTTGAGGAAAAGTTAATTGTAGAACCACCTGGGAGCAAAGAAGAAAGAAGAAAGATGCTGTGCTGGCATGTGGGCTGCATAATGAACAAAGTTTATCATATATACATTCTAAAGAA
Organism: Lepidochelys olivacea; assembly: GCF_965140295.1. Lineage (NCBI taxonomy): Eukaryota > Metazoa > Chordata > Testudines > Cheloniidae > Lepidochelys > Lepidochelys olivacea. The sequence goes on along the minus strand of NC_140411.1, from coordinate 133,042,146 downwards.
GAAGAAAAAACATTAGCACTATTTCAACCGGAAAGATGTTTTCAAGTCTGATTTGTTAATATGGGTGAAATTTTCAAAGGTAGCTAAGTGACTTAGATGCCTAAATGCCACTTTCAGAAGTAATTTAGGGCATTTAGGAACCTAAGTCCTATTGAAAGTCAATAAGACTGAGGTTCCTAACTGTTAGGGGGCTTATTCCTTCACCCGCTTACTACCCTGGTCCTTCTCGCATGAACAGAGAGCAACAATACCCGAAGTCCAAAGGTGCAAACAATTCAATGTTTATTGGGGGGAACTTCCAGCAAGCATGATTCCAGTTTCCTTCCTTAGTGTCCCCCTTCCCAGCTCCGACACCACAGAGCCTTAACTGTGTCCCTGTTCCCATTCCCCCCCTTAGCAAAACATGATTCCAATTCTCTACCCCCATTCTCTGTTCCCATTCACCCCCCTTACTTCCTGATTGACTACAGACTATATAGTAAAACTTGAGTTCTGCTTAGCTATACCTTAACCAATCATTTTCCTGAAATTTAACTAACCAATCCTAACATATTGTAACATGATTATTTAACCAATTATATCCCGTCACCTTAATTAGTTTACACCCAGCAAAATTAATGATACAGCAGACAGGAACAATCACAGAACCAGACAGAGATTATAGAGACAAACAATAGGGAAATGGGGACTACAATGATAGAACAACACAGAAGTGAGGATTTCACATCCCAGCTATTGATAAGTGAGTTCTTGCCAGACAGGATGCTATCAAACTAAGTTTCCTTTTACATCTTCTAGGCACTTCCCTTTCTCTGGAGGCGATAGGCATTATCAGGACAGGATTGTATTCCTAACAGCCCAATAGCACTTTATTTCAGTGTGACTAGTTTGGAATGTGAGGATGTGACCGTTCGCTTCCCCAGCTTATGGCTGCCTCTGCTGCTTAGCCAAAGGCCTTAGCCTAAGAACAGGGCCTTAGACTGTCACAGTGAGAAAAGGCCTTATACAGTCAGGCAGTGATTTTGATTCTCTCTTTTATACCTCTATAACTAGCTAAGTGATAAGAATACACCTAAATTAGAGTATAGACCTTTACAGACAGGCCTGAATATCTATATCCTAACACTAACTATACAAAACATACTGCCTATAGTTGCAAGGAACCCAAACATTAGAAGCGCTGTTTTTTCCCAAAAATAATTATTTCACTTAGAGAAACATGCAGTGTTTGGAATATTACATTACAGCAATTACTGAAAAGGATTGGTGAGGCTGCACAGTACTCATTGATAATGTTATCTACAAAGACAAATAGTTAACTTAACTAGAGAAACCCTGCAAAGCATATATTTTACCTGCTGATTGTATTAGTAATTACAACAGTGCTCAGAAACCCTAACTAAGATCAGGGTTCCATTGTAGTATGTGGTGTACAAACATATAGCAAAGAATGGCCCCTGCTTTGAAAAGTTTATATCTGAAATTGGAAAAATAAAGTGATTTTGTACTATAGTTCTTGCAAGCCACGGTCATAACCCATATGAAGAGGACAACAGACCTCTCATGGAGGTAGCCATTTAAGGAGATGTATAGATAAGAAGGATATTTCAGCATATTTAATCTTCTGCTTTTCTGGGCCACTCAAGCTTTGCCTGAGGCATAATTTCTACATAAGTTGTGCTTCTGTAAGATTTATTGGCTGAGTGCAAAGTTTAATTTTAATTTTCTCTTGTCACATCCACATGTTCAGTTATAGCTGTGAAGTGTGTAGTCAGATCCTTGTCTGACTTCTCTAATTATCTCTGTGCCAGGGTACTAAAAAAAAATTTTGGCAGCTTATCATTCCATAACCCACTCCATATAAAACCTACCACCCCCGGTGCAAATGCCTGCATGTATGAGTAAAAATACACAGTTCTCAAGAATTCTATTAGATGAACATAAAATTCACTTTCTCCAAACATTACTGCAAGTAAAACTAATTCAAATGTTCACTCAACCAAAAAAAAAAAAAAAAAAAAGAGGGCTTGAACACAGCCAAAACAATCTTTTTTTTAAATTTGAACAAAGGCACACAGAAATATTGTGTGCAGTATTAGTCCAGCTCTAATATTGAGCCACAAACTCCCAAGTACTTGGATATGGAAAGATTTCTTTTGGTGTGGTTTGGAAAGGAAATGAACATTTCTGTGCTATTTTATTCATTCTTACCACCTAATCCAACCATGGATGTCAGAATGGAAAAAAGCATTTGTCAATCCAGGAACAAAGACAAGAGAGAATCATAGAAAAATCGGGCTGGAAGGGAACTCGAGAGGTCATCTAGCCTACCCCACTGCGTTGAGACAGGTTCAAGTAAACCCAGACTATCTCTGACAATTGTTTATCTTAATCTGTTCTTAAATACCTACAGTGACAGAGTTTCCTCCCTTGAAAGCCCATTCCAGTGCTTAACTGTCCTTGTAGTAGTTAGAAAGTTTTTCTTAAAATCTAACCTAAATAATCTTTGCTGCCGATTAAGTCAGTTACTTCTTGTCTTACCTTCAGTGGACATGGAGAACAATTGATCACCATCCTCTTTGTAAGAACCCTTAACATATTTGAAGACTGTTCTTTCTTCTTTTCTCAAGACTAAACATGCCCAGTTTTTTAACCTTTACTCATACATCAGGTTTTCTAAAACTTTTATCATTTTTGTTGCTCTCCTCTGGAGTATCTCCAATTTGTCTATGTTTTTCTTAAAATGTGGCACCCAGAACTGGACCCAATAGATTGGGCATTTAACTCTCATGTCTTACATAACACACTCCTGTTAATACAGCCCAGAATTATATCAGCCTTTTTTCACAACTGCATCACATTGTTAACTCATATTCACTGGTGATCCATTTTAACTCCCACACTCTTTTCAGTAGTACTACTGTTTAGTCAGTTACTCCCAAGTTATTTTGTAGCTCTGTGTTTGATTTTTTTTTTTTTTTTGCTTAGTGAAGTACTTTGCATGTGTCTTTATTGAATTTCATCTTCTTGATTTCAGACCAATTGTCCAATTTGTCAAGGTCATTTTGAATTCCAATCCTGTCCTCCAAAGTGCTTGCAGTCCTTCCCATCTTGACATCCTCTGCAAATTTTATGAGCATACTCTCCACTCAGTTATCCAAGTCATTAATGAAAATATTGACTAGCAGCAGATTCAGGAAAGACCCCTCTGGGACCCCCACTAGATACATACCCCCAGTTTGACAGTGAATCATTGGCAACTACTCTTTGATTACAACCAGTTTTGCACCCACCTTATAGTAATTTCATCTAGAGTACGTTTCCCTAGTTTGCTTATGACGATGTAATGTGAGACTGTGTCAAAACACTTACTAAAATCAAGACAGATAAGTTCTACTGTTACTTCCTTATTCACTAGCCGAGTAACCCTGTCAAAGAAGATACCACGAGTGCTTGAGTCAAAAGTTTAGGGAACATGAGTGATGCATTTTTTTGTGAACTTGGTGTCTCTTTCTTTATCTGAGAATTTAGATAGCTGTTGGTCCACTAACTTCTCTGAACATAATTAGTGGGTCCTAAAAAGGCTGAAAGAATGGAGTAAAGAATGTTAGTACATGCTTAACCATCATGAAAGTAATTGGAAATTAATTACTTAAAGTTAAGCGTGTTTGTAAGTTCTTTGATTAATAGCGATGGTTTACTGAATTGGTGCTTAGATGATTTTAGAGGAGGTAGGTGGTTGCTTCTGGTAGGTATTGGCAGTTCAGTTTACTCTGTGGACAGTGTTTCCAGACTAATGTTCTGTTTAGGTAGAAAGTGGGAGGCAAAATAAATACCACAGCCTTACAAGATGAGCAGCAGAACCACATCCTGTGGGTGTTGTGGAGATGAATGTCAGAGAACATTACATTGAATAGGAGCAGTCATCTTATAATTCAAGAGTAATAATGCAAGTCACTGTCAGAAGTAATAACTGGTTTGCATCTTGCAAGGACCGATCATGGGCAAAATAGTTTTGGAACCAGTTCACAGAAAGAAGGTCTCCCACAGTATTCTTGTCAGCAAGTTAAGGAAGTATGGGCTGGATGAATGCACTATAAGGTGGGTAGAAAGCTGGCTAGATTGTCGGGCTCAACGGGTAGTGATCAATGGCTCCATGTCTAGTTGGCAGCCGGTATCAAGTGGAGTGCCCCAAGGGTCGGTCCTGGGGCTGGTTTTGTTCAATATCTTCATCAATGATCTGGAGGATGGTGTGGATTGCACTCTCAGCAAATTTGCGGATGATACTAAACTGGGAGGAGTGGTAGATACGCTGGAGGGGAGGGATAGGATACAGAAGGACCTAGACAAATTGGAGGATTGGGCCAAAAGAAATCTGATGAGGTTCAATAAGGATAAGTGCAGGGTCCTGCACTTAGGATGAAGAATCCAATGCACCGCTACAGACTAGGGACCGAATGGCTAGGCAGCAGTTCTGCGGAAAAGGACCTAGAGGTGACAGTGGACGAGAAGCTGGATATGAGTCAGCAGTGTGCCCTTGTTGCCAAGAAAGCCAATGGCATTTTGGGATGTATAAGTAGGGGCATAGCGAGCAGATCGAGGGACGTGATCATTCCCCTCTATTTGACATTGGTGAGGCCTCATCTGGAGTACTGTGTCCAGTTTTGGGCCCCACACTTCACGAAGGATGTGGATAAATTGGAGAGAGTCCAGCGAAGGGCAACAAAAATGATTAGGGGACTGGAACACATGAGTTATGAGGAGAGGCTGAGGGAGCTGGGATTGTTTAGCCTGCAGAAGAGAAGAATGAGGGGGGATTTGATAGCTGCTTTCAACTACCTGAAATGGGGTTCCAAAGAGGATGGCTCTAGACTGTTCTCAATGGTAGCAGATGACAGAACGAGGAGTAATGGTCTCAAGTTGCAGTGGGGGAGGTTTAGATTGGATATTAGGAAAAAAATTTTCACTAAGAGGGTGGTGAAACACTGGAATGCGTTACCTAGGGAGGTGGTAGAATCTCCTTCCTTAGAGGTTTTTAAGGTCAGGCTTGACAAAGCCCTGGCTGGGATGATTTAACTGGGAATTGGTCCTGCTTCGAGCAGGGGGTTGGACTAGATGACCTTCTGGGGTCCCTTCCAACCCTGATATTCTATGATTCTATGATTCTAAGGAGTCTTTAATTCTTAAGCGACAGTTGCTATTTGAGGTAACCCTAACGAAAGAGAAAGTCTTACTCAGCATGTAGACCCAGAAAGACACACTGTTCCTGAGAGGAAAAAGTTTCCTGCTTTTGGTTAGCAGGACTAGTATTGCTCCAGATTGCCCAAGTTATAGGTTTCTAGGAATAATTTAAACTTATCCAGTGAATGTGGATCTTAGGGCCTGATCCAAAGCTAACTGAATTCAGTGGGAAGACTCCCAACTGCCTTCATTGGTCTTTGTTTCAGGACCTAAGATCATTATTACAAATCAGAGTTTAACATGACTCAAACCTATATCCTGAATCATGGTTCTCCTACACCAATTAATTAATGGAATAAAATATAAAGAGAATAATAACCAGGGAGATAGTTCAATTATCTCAAAATAACACTTTTGTTTTGATTATCAGTCTTTACCTATATGTTACACCGACAGATCCCAGTCGTAGGTGGGCAGGATCGAACATGGGACCTCTAGAGCTAAATGCATGAGCCTCTATTGTATAATCTAAAAGCCACATGGTTCTTAGCGAAGGCTGTAGCAGACTCATTCATCTCTAAGTGGTCTCAAAAAGAAAAGGAGGACTTGTGGCACCTTAGAGACTAACGAATTTATTTGAGCATGAGCTTTCGTGAGCTACAGCTCACTTCATTGGATGCAAAGCTTATGCTCAAATAAATGTGTTAGTCTCTAAGGTGCCACAAGTCCTCCTTTTCTTTTTGTGAATACAGACTAACACGGCTGTTACTCTAAGTGGTCTCAGTGCCACTAGAGGGGACAGAGTGCCACAGCCAGGAGTTGTGTTGCTTACATATATATATATATATATATATATATAAAACAATTGCAGAATACCAAGAAGAAATCCAGCATACTGAGAGGGAAAATACATTTGTTTAGTCAGTTGTTTCTAGATAACAAATCATGGTATAATTTGTCGACAATACTGACATCCACACAGCAGTTGAACAACTAAATCTTAATTTTCATGCCCACTAGTTGAAGCAACATAAGCAAATGCATGCAGAAGTCCAAACAACAGTACTGCTAAGGAATATTTATTATGGCCAGAACGTCAGGGTAAGTGGTTCAACTTCCAGAGACTCTTGTTTTCTCATTTCTTTGTTTGTCTTTAGGATGAATATGTTACTGGTCATTTATTACTTTTTCTGACCAGTTGGGTTATTGGTTTGTTTTGTTTAACTTGGTTTATGCAGTATTTTCCATGAAACTTTAATGCAACATAGATATGAAAAATACAGTCAGCTGAGATCCTGTAAATTTGTGTCCACTGCTGACTTTTCTGGAGCAGTGGCCAGCTTTAACAAATACAACTGCATTTTTATTAGTTCTGCTATTTTCATTTTGCACCTACAGTATTCCCAGCCCTTCCATGTTATCAGGAAATTGAGGAAACAATGCACATTTCAACCTATTAGGTCTTTCTTGCACAGGTTTCTGAAATAGAAATCAGAATCCTGGTTTAAGATGCAGAACTTTTTAATTTAAAGAAACACTGAAAACAAAGAATTATATATCATTCCAGAATAGAAAGGAATACGTAGGGCTGAAGATAATAATGTAAAGGCTCCATGAGATGGGAAATAAGAGAACTTCCTGTAAACTTATATAGAAAGGAGAGAAATATAATACTACATGTATAATATCATAATTTCTCCATGCTGCCTCATTCTCCATGTAGGCCCAGACAGATGAAAAAAGCACAAGGATTAATATTCTTAACAACGGAGTGGTCACTTAATTAAAAGAAAAAGAATAATATAAGGTAAGTATAGAACCATTGTAAGCAACCACATCATACTGTGATGTTTTTCCCTGGTCCCGTCTTCTCACACCCTGACCCCTGTTACCTTATTGTATTATGGCTGAACTTTACAAATACAGTTAATTTTAAAGATAAAATTATCTGCAGCATTTGTACTTTGAATGGACATAGAATGTTGGATAATGTAAAATACCAAAGGATTCCTTGGCAATGTGGCCACAAAATACCCTGATAACTGTCAAGATTTTAATGGTAACTATTGTACAAATTGTTTGATAAGCTACCTTTTCCAGATCCCTCTTAAAACTTCATTTAGGCAATGAAGGGAAGCCTACAAGGATTTTATGGAAAGGAAAGGGAGAAAAATAATGCAGTTATGGTTATTCAAATGAGCCTTTCCCTCATTGACTTCAGTAACCTTTGTGTCTTATCATTATCAGAGTTTAAACAGCTAGGAACTGATCCAACACTCATTGAAGTGAAACTCCTATTGGCTTAAGTGGGTGCTTGATCAGGCCCTGGATAAGAAAAACTAAAAAGAATATACTAATAAAATATTAATAGCAATTAATCCTGTGATTAAAAAAATAATCACGATTAATCACATGATTAATCACACTGTTAAACAATAATAGAATACCTTTTATTTAAATATTTTGGATGCTTTCTATGTTTTCAGATAAATTGATTTCAGTTACAACACAGAATACAAAGCGTACAGTGCTCACTTGATATTTATTTTTTATTACAAATATTTGTGCTGTAAAAAACAAAAGAAATAGTTTTTTTTTCTATTCACCTAATACAAGTACTGTAGTGCAATCTCTTTACCATGAAAGCTGAACTTACAAATGTAGAACTATGTACAAAAAACCTGCATTCAAAAATAAAACAAATGTAAAACTTCAGAGCCCACAAGTCCACTCAGTACTACTTCTTGTTCAGCCAATCGCTCAGACAAACAAGTTTGTTTACGTTTGCAGGAGATAATGCTGCCTGCTTCTTGTTTACAATGTCCCTTAAAAGTGAGAATAGGCATTCTCATGGCACTGTTGTAGTCAGCATTGCAAGATATTTATGTTCCAGATGTGCTAAAGATTTACATGTCCCTTCATGCTTCAACCACCATTCCAGGGGACATGCGTCCATGGCGATGACAGGTTATACTCGAAAACAATCCAAAGCAATGCGAACCAACACATGTTCATTTTCATCTTCTGAGTCAGATGCCACCAGCAGAAGACTGATTTTCTTTTTTGGTGGTTCAGGTTCTGTAGTTTCTGCATTGGAATGTTGCTCTTTTATGACTTCTGAAATCATGGCCACAACTCATCCCTCTCAGATTTTGGAAAGCACTTCAGATTCTTAAACCTTGGGTCGAGTGCTGTAGCTATCTTTGGAAATGTTACATTGGTACCTTCTTTGAGTTTTGCCAAATCTGCAGTGAAAGTGTTCTTAAAATGAACAACCTGTGCTGGGTCATCATCTGAGACTGCTATAACATGAAATATTTGTCAGAATGTAGGTAAAACAGAGCAGGAGACATGACATTCTTCTCCAAGAAGTTCAGTCACAAATTTAATTAACAAATTATTTTTTAAGGAGTGTCACCAGCATGGAAGCATGTCCTATGGAATGGTGGCCGAAGCCACCATACGAATGTTTAGCATATCTGACACATAAATATCTTGCAATGCAGGCTACAAAAGTGCCATGCGAATGCCTGTTCTCAATTTCAGGTGACATTGTAAATAATAAGTGGGCAGCATTATCTCCCATAACCGTGAACAAACTTGTTTGCATTAGCGATTGGCTGAACAAAAAGTAGGACTGAGTGGACTTGTAGGCTCTAAAGTTTTACACTGTTTTGTTTTTTGAGTGCAGTTATGTAACAAATATATATATATATATATGTATATATATTATATATACATATATATATATATATTTGTAAGTTGCACTTTCACAGTAAAGAGATTGCATTATGGTATTTGCATGAGGTCAATTGAAAAATACTATTTCTTTTATCATTTTTACAGTGCAAATATTTGTAATTAAAATAATAATATAAAGTGAGCACTGTGCATTTTGAATTCTGTGTTGTAATTGAAATCAATATATTTGAATATGTAGAAAAACATCAAAAATATTTAATAATTTTCAATTGGTATTCTATTGTTTAACAGTGTAATTAAAACTGTGATTAATTTTTAATAGCAATTAATTTAATAGCAATTAATTTTTTTAGTTATGATGACTGCAATTAATCGACAGAAAATGTTTATGTGAATATGTAATTGACAAATTTCACAGAATCTAATTTTGTTATTCAAAATTCAAGTCAGCTCTATTTAGAAATAATTATTTTAAAAAAACTCTGTTTTCTTATTTCCAATGGAACCACTTGACCTAATCCTCTGCAACAATCTTGTCTCATAATATTTCATATAGGAGCTTTGTGGTTAGCCTAAATTAGTTTCCTTTACATTTTTCCATAAACAGGAAAGCCTTCTTTGGAGCCAAATAAGAATTTGATTGGAACAGTTAAGTAACATTAGTTTTATAAACTTCTAACCAATGGTATTATTAGACTTTTCTTTCAAATTGATGTTAAATAAAATTATAAGTCAAAATAAAATTTAAACAATCCACTCGTAGACTAGCACAGTGTATAGTCTAGTCTAGTATAAAGCTGTAATACAATAATTTAAACCTAGAGCTTGGCTATTAATACACAAGGATCTTGCATATATTTCATGACTTGTTAATTGCCAGTTACTCTGTTTTTATGTCACTAAATCTTTTACTAGCATTTGATACAGTGGATTATGACAACTACATAGCACATTCTGAATCTATTATTAACCTTTTGAGTAGGATGTCATAGGAATGGTTCTAAATCTTAGCATGTTTGATGATTGTTTTCATTAGGTCAGTATAATTTCATATCTGTGCTTTTTGTTGCAATATTTCTCTAGTATCTCTTATAGGGACATTTCTATTACTTATCTATATTTTACCTAAGATCTATCATTAAAAGGCACAACCTGAATGTCCACTGTAACATACATGATGGTACTATTGCACCATTTAATCGAATCAACGTGAAGAAATATCAGCTCAGATAGCTTGCTTATAAAAAATCAAATATTGGGTATCAATTTTATAAAAATTAACTAGCAAAAAAGGATTTGGGATTGAATCAACAACTGAGCAGTTCTCTTTCCTTGGCAATTCAATCTGATACAATATTGTCTTCTTGATGTATTGAAACAGCATATGTGTGGTGCTAAGCCTGGACTTCCCTATAAACAGTGGCTGAACTAGATTAAAGGAATGTGGACTAGAGTTAAGTGAACTCTTTGCTTTTGGATAATATAGTCAAACTGTAGTCCCTATTTTGTTAATTAATTATCTAAGAACAGAACTAGAATTTCATTAAGGTGTGATTCAAAATGGTTTATGCAAACATATTTCAGCCGATGGGTAGTTCAAAAATTATTCCGTCTAACCTCTGCTTTGAATATTTACTATTTGTAATTCATGGTGATGATTGTGCACCACTGAAGACAATTGGCTTTAATGGGAATAGCGCTAATAGCCCTATGTGACTGTATATGTAAGCCATATAATATTGCCTTTGATTCCTAACTAGATAATTCCCAAATTCACAGAAAATTCTAGAAGGTAGGCAAACACTTACATCATAAATACTTGTAACAATACATATTTGGCCAAATGTTAATGACAGCTCTTCTTTCCACAATAATTTTTGTGGAAAAAACGGTTAATGAAAGTGTTCATAGAAATCAAATAAAGCAGATTGTTGCAAGGAATGTCAAAGCAAATTTTTATGTTATTATTGGCACAAATGTTTGCAAATACTTGTTGACATCTAACAGAAACCACATCTAATAGAAACCACCTCTGTCTATAAGTATTTTTTTTTCTATCTGCATACTATTGAACGGCTAGAATGATTTCTTGTCTTGCCTAGATCTTGGAAATGCAGAGGTATCTAAAAATACAAATAATGGAGGGAAAAAGTGAACCAAACTTTTTCCAACTTCAAAAAAAAATTTTTTGTACAAATAATATATATTTTAGTCAAGTAACTTTATACCATGCCTAATTAAAATACTATAAAAAGTTTATTCCTCTTTCCTTCTGAAGTTTTGCTTAAGAAAAACAAAATAAAACAAGAACTGATTTGCCGTGTTTTGAGCTGTGACCAATTGTTGTGTGGTGTTCTGTGGTGACAAGTGAAATATATGGGTTCTTTTTACGTTTATTCCAAACAGCTTTTTCAACAGGAACATCAAGGCCTGGAAAGCATGTGTCATATAACACTTTATAACAAACAATATTAAACATTAACTTTAATTTAATTAAAATTTACTGACAAGAATGGGTTCATGCCAGTGTAATGCTTTGAAGACCACAGTAAATGTTTTTGAAAAAGATACCACAACCAACGTAATAATTTACTCATTATGTGCAATTCCAAAAAACACATGCCTTAATAGAAAGCAGGTGCTTTCTCTTTTTACCTATCAAAATGTCATACTCAAGTGTGCTATAAGTAAATGATTAGAGAGTCCACATTTTTGTGATGGACTAGAAAAACCATGGGTGAAATTCTGACCTCCTTGAAGTCAATAGCCAAGCTTCCATTGACTTCAATAGAACTAGGATTTCACCATGTTTGGTTCTGACATCTATTTATATGGAATAATTAGATCTTTTTAGTAGAAACAACACTTATAAATCCTAGTCTCTTCACCAACAACCACCAGGAAGCTTGAATGGCAGCAGCCATAGATGCTACTGGAAAGCATCATTGTAGTAATGAATTCAGTATCAGCTGTGACATGCTGATGTGGGCACTCCACAGCCTACGGGCTAGGATTCCTTTCTTGACTCATCGGAAGAATCCTTGGCAGAGAACAATTATTCAGACTTTACACAGGAAAGGAGGCTTTGGCCTCAGGTGCCAAAGTGGGCTGGTTCAGGATGCTTAGGGTACTGAAAAACTGGATCTGACTGGTAAATTGCCTGTAAATCAGACTGGTCTGAAGGACCAGTGACATATTTAATGTATATTATCTCACGAACCATCCGGAATAGAAACAAATGTTATATATCACTGAAGAACTAGGAATCTCCATTTTCCAATGAGGAGGAGATTTTTTTCAGCTTAGAGGGTTCACAAGATATCAGACCATAATATCACATCATTCTGATTACCATCATGCCTCTTATTTCCTTCACCTCAGTACCCATCTTATGTTAGTGGTCTGTTTTTTTCAAGAGTTGAAAGCAGTAGAATCAATGTTGTATTATCATCTAACGGTTTCTAATCCGACAGTTTTAAGGGCATAAAGTATTAATCTCTAACAACAGGAGTTTGTGAACATACTGTTAAATTCATGTTGGAATTAAAGTGGAGGTGGGGAAGGGAAATCAGGGAAATCTGATGAATACTCTATTTTTATAGCATGACTTGCATAATTATATTATTTTAAATATTTTACTTGTTGAATGCTAGTTATATAAAATTTTCATATTTTCACAAAACTCAATGAAAAGTTTATGGCCAAGATTTTCAGAAGTGGCTAGTAATTTTTCAGTGCCTCAGTTTTTGGGTTCTGAACTTGAGGCTTTTTAAAAGGGCCTGATTTTCAGAAAGTGATGAGCACCCAGCTTCTGAAAATTAGACTTGTCTGCAGTGTTCAAAGTTGGTCCCAGCAATTAAGGGGCTGAAACTCACTAGTCACTTCTGAAAAACTTGGTCAAGATATATACCTTGGCTATTTTTCTTTCTGCCTGCAAAATTTGAGAGGCTGTTTGAGTTCCATGCTGCTGTCCAAAACAGATCCTGTTTCCATATTCAACAGCAGCTACAAGGATTCTAACATTAAATGGAGATACGGTAATATTGGAGCAGATTCTTACCCCGGCTCTCCTCCCTTTGAACCACAAAGGAAGCAGATACTTGCCATAACTCTTCCAATGCTTTTTAGTATAATAGATGTGTTGAGGCTGGAAGGAGGAGTGTCCAGAGTATGACAATGTTGATAAATGCAAATTCAAAGTAATGCACATTGGAAAACATAATCCCAACTGTACATATAATATGATGGGGTCTAAATTAATTGTTACCAATCAAGAGAGAGATCTTGGAGTCATTGTGGATAGTTCTCTGAAAACACCCACTCAATGTGCAGCAGCAGTCAAAAAAGCAAACAGAATGTTGGGAAACATTAAGAAAGGGATAGATAATAAGACAGAAAATATCATATTGTCTCTCTATATATCCAGGGTATGTTCACATCTTGAATACTGCATGAAGATGTGGTCGGACCATCTCAAAACAAATATATTGGAATTGGAAAAGGTTCAGAAAAGAGCAACTAAAATGATTAGGGGTATGGAACAGGAGAGATTAATAAGACTGGGACTTTTCCGCTTGGAAAAGAGATGACAAAGGCAGGGTTATGATAAAGGTCTCTGGGCATGGAGAAAGTAAATAAGGAAGTGTTATTTACTCCTTCTCATAACATGAGAATTATGGGCGGGGGGTTGGTCACAAAATGAAATTAATAGGCAGCAGGTTTAAAACAAACAAACGGAAGTATTTCTTCACACAATGCACAGTCAACCTGTGGAACTCTTTTCCAGAGGATGTTGTGAAAGCCAAGACTATATCAGGGTTCGAAAAAGAATTTGATAAATTCATAGAGGATAGGTCCATCAATGGCTATTAGCCAGGATGGACAGGGATGAAGTCCCTAGCCTCTGTTTGCCAAAAGCTGGGAATGGGCGACAGGAAATGGATCACTTGATGGTTACCCTCTGGGGCACCTGGCGTTGGCCACTGCTAGAAGACAGGATCCTGGGCTAGTTGGATCTTTGGTCTGACCCAGTGGGCCGTTCTTATATGTTCTTATGACTTGCTCCAGCTAGCCTAGTGCTATAATCAGGTAAAGGATCAAAAAGCTATAACTGGCCCTGGGGCATCCAAGAATGGCACTAGCCTTTTTTTCCAGCCAGGGTGGAAAACATTTGGCAGTGGAGGAAAACAAAAACAAAATACCAGCACAGCTGGCAAACCAGTGGAGCCAAAATGGGCCTGCCAGTCACAGCAGGGAAAAATGGACAAAAAAAAAAAATTGTGGTGGCACAGCAATCTGGCGTCCCTTTGAAATTGGACTGCAGGTCGACTGCCTCTCTCATCCATGCCTTGAGCCTGGTCACAGCCAACCCACCAGGATTTCTTTAATAGATCAAAGAATGGTCAGCTTAATTGTCACGCATGGGACCTAATCCTGTAGCTCTCACTAATGCAAACATTTCTTTACTTCAGTGCTTCTCCAACATGTAGTGACAACTTAGTGTAATTATGTACCCTGCAAAATCATTATTGATTGTGTGTTTGTGTTCATATAAACAGATAGATAGATATGAACAAAGATCAGTCAATGCCCAAATGATAGGAATTATTTTGAATTTTGACTACAAACTAGCTATAATTTATGCTTTGCTATTATTTCCTGTTACTGACAGTAATTAAAAATTTACCTTGAATGAGAAGCAGGGATTCCAGTAAGTTATGGTGGGCATAATTTACTACATGTTGTAACAAGATGTTGTTGCTTCATAAATTCTCCATTTTCTAATGTGAGACTTCTACTTTTTGCTTTGAATACATTCAGCCATTAGCAGGTATCACATAATTCTAAAGGGACTTAGGTCATCTACTTAAAATGGCATTAATCACATCATCCAGTGTTTTCCTAATTTTACTAGTATGCCACCTTAGTTGAAGTTGTGTCAGGAATTTCTGTATAAACCCAATTATCAGGTGTTTATAATCCAGTGGTAAAAATTCCCGAAGGGTTCAAACATGAGGTTGAAGGACTCCCGCCATGATTAAATGTTTGTAAAAGTTTAAAGGAACCAACTTAACAGTATTTAAATATTATGAGAAATTACACCACGTATATATTTTACACTCACACCCATTCCCTAACTCTCTCCCCCAACACAATAACTTCGGGAGTTCTATAAAAGCAGAATTTAGTTTTTTGGGCTACCCTGAGTGTATATTTGATTACTTATATGTATACATATGGCATCTTATCTCATTTTTTAAAAGAAAATATTTTCTAAATTTGCTTGAAATGATACATTTTTAAACTTTAACTACAGGTTTCAAAGTTTTTGTGTGAAATAGAACCCAAAGTTTGTTTTACTATTATATTTACTGAAATCCTGTAATAATGTGATCTTTTAAAAGGGACACAGCCAGGGCTCTGTTATCCCTATGCTGGAATAGGAGCCCTTTAACATTCTTGTATGGGAATTGCTACCACAGGGCAGATTTACGTCTAGTCTAAGTTGATAAAATGTAAATGCAGACAATGGAATACAATGGAGTTAAACCTATTTGCACCAGGTATGAATTTAGCCACATGTATTTTGGTGGGGGTCAGACAAGAAAATCTGTCATTTGAAAATAAATTTTGAACTAATCAAAAGACATCTACTTTCACTTCCATTTCCAGCTAATACCAATACATATCCGAACTTCATCAAACCTAGGATCTAAAATTAATTAATGATTAATCGTGAATTTTAAAAGAATTAATCGCCATTAATCGCAGTTTTAATCACACTGTGAAGCAATAACAGAATACCATTTATTTAAATATTTTGGATGTTTTCTACATTTTCACATATATTGATTACATTTACAACACAGAGTACCAAGTTGACAGTGGTGACTTTATATTATTTTTTATTACAAATATTTGCACTGTAAAAATGATAAACAAAAGAAACAGTATATTTCAATTCACCTCATGCAAGTACTGTAGTGCAATCATTTTATTGTGAAAGTGCAACTTACAAATGCAGATTTTTTTTTGTACATAGCTGCACTCAAAAATAAAACAATATAAAACTTTAGAGCAATGTTTATCAAACTTTTTGTGCTGGTGACCCCATTTGGACTTAAAAAAAAATTGTGACCCTTCCCCCACTAGAAAAAATGGTGATCCCCTACCTTCAACCACTCCCCTGCTTGGGGTGTGGGGTTCCAGCCTTCAGCCTCCCTGGGGACTCCAGGCTTCAGCCTCTCTCAGGACACGGGGCTTCTAGATTCAGCCCCCTGGGGGATGTGGGTCTTGGCGCTCCAATTCCACCACCGCCTGTGGAGGTCCAGGGCTTAGGGCTCCAGCCCCCCCTACTGCCTCTCAAGTGCAATTAATGCATTAAAAAAATAACGTGTTAATCATGCTGTGAATCAATATTTAATAAACAGCCCTAGTGCAAAGTGAAAGGTCATGGAGACTTATCAGTTGGAAGTGACAGAGGAGGAGTAAGTGGGGACAAAAAAACTAACTTGGTTTCAAGACTGTGCTTGATAAGTAGGGCTGTCAAGCAATTAAAAGAAATTAGTTGCGATTAATCACAGCTTTGATTGCACTGGATAAAAAGACAGTTCTATGTAGCTATTGCAAGGCTAATTTCCAATACCATCAAAGTACTTCAAGTTTGCAGTACACCTACACACTAAACATGCTTTTGCCTCCAATTCTTGTGCTACAGATAACCTACCGACAGCAAATGAATCCTTCCAGCCATAACAGAGTATGCTTACAGAGTTCCAGGATTGCTACAAGCCCATGGATCAAACAAAGTACAACAGCTTAACCAATGCTATTTAGGGTGACCTATGTCCCATTTTGACTGGGACAGTCCCCTTTTTAAGCGTTGTCCCAGCCGTCCACCTTTTTTGGCAAAACTGGGCATTTATCCTATTTGCTCTTGCCCAGTGGGGTGCGGAGGAGCTTGCAGGGGGGCAAGCGGCAATGCCAGCCCCGCGCAGGAGGGAGAGCTCAGGAGAATGGCTGAGGAGAATGGCACCACACTTGTGGGCCTCAGGGAAAAAAAATCCATGTTTTTTTCTCTTTGACCTGTGAGATGTCTCCTGAGGCTACTCTCTCCCCGTCCCAAAGTAAAATATATTTCCCACAGACATATTTGAGAAAACATTCCTTTTAATAATACTCCAGGCCCTTCCACTCCAAAGGAGACCCCAAAATTTTCCCAAACCAACTGAAACATTCCCCACACTCATTTAATACAACACAGACATTCCATAAAGCATTTCACATTACACATAAACTCAAACACAGCACAGAGGGTTCCCCAAGTGCCATGGGACCATAATACAGTCCCACAAGGAACAAACCCAGAGTCCCAGACCTTCTGAGTCCTATACAGTGGGGTCATGGTCACCTATTCAACCTCACTGGGCACAGTCAATATATAGTCTCATCTTCTCTGCCTGAACTTAGAGGGCCCTGAACCCATAGGCATTTCAGTCTCTGCACACATCATTCCTAACTCAATCTGCAGTTCATTGACCATGAGGATTAAGCATCCTCTTTCCTCCTGGGTGAAATGAAGGTCTGCCTCCAGTTGCTCTCTCTCATACCTGATGTCCTGTGACTTGTATTCTGCCACTTCTAATTGTTCTGAGATTTCCTGACCCCACAGGACGGGAGCCCTAAAACAGGTATTCCTCATCTCCCTTCCCCTACTGGAGCTCTGCTTCCACCCTGGCCTCTTGACTGGGCCTCTACTTGTTGGTGAGGCCTATCTGGGTCCTAAAGCTAGCTTGTTTATTGGAAGCCCAGTCTAGGTCCCCATGGTACCCTGTTGGGACTGAGACTCTGTTTGGGTTCTCACCAGCCTCCATTCTCTTCCTTTTCTCTATATGGAGCCTGGCCAACTCTTACTCCAGGATTAAACATTGTTGTTTCTCAACCTCCACTTGAACCCGGGCTAACTCTTGTTCCAAACCACTAGCTGTTTAATAATGTTTTCCTATGTGGTGCTTACCTCCTCCAACTTTTGTAGACATCTTTTAAGATATTCCCCCATGACAACCTCTCTGCCCTTCTTCGCCATCCTTACTCCAGCTTCCAGCCCCCTTATTTCCTTTTCCAGTTGACCCTGGATCCTCCCTGTCCTGCATTGTTCTACTTCCTGCAGCATAAGGGCTGAGAAACCCATCCAGTCTTTACCCAGAATTATGAGCCAGGGCAGATCCTTGACCATGCTGACGTACTGCTGAGCTCTCTGGACCTGGCTCTCCAGGTCAACTTTTGCTATAGGGCAGATGTGTGTCTCACCATGGATAAACAAGATGCGTATTAAGAGATGCTGGTCTACATTACCCTCGCCCATTGTGTATCCTTCAAGTTTTGGTCACCCGGGGTCTTTCCCCCTACGGTTCCCTCAGTTTGCCATACCACCCCAGCTGCTCATTTCTCTTGGCCTCAAAGAAGTCATCTGCTCATTCAACAGATTCCACTGAAGCCAGCTGAAAGCACCTTACCCAGCTCTGGGCTCACACAAGTAGAACCTTTAGAAACTGCTCTAAGACAGTTTGGTCCAAGAGTCTCTCTATCAAGCTGGTCTCAGGAGAGAGATACCAAGCCACAAGATCCTGTACTTGCTGGGCCACTATCTGTGGTGCCCCTTGCAGAAATAGTTCTACTCAAAATTGGTGGCTATATGCCTCTGAAATAAGCTCTAATTGGTCCAAAATAGCTGCCTACATGACTTGATAGGAACTGGCCTGGACATCACTTAGTGCCCAGTAAGTCACCTGTGCCTTACCCTTCAGGAATAGTGCTATGTGGGATGCCCATGTTGATTCCTCCCAGCTTGCTGTCCTTGCCACTCTCTCAAAATGTTCAGAAGAAGGCCTGGGGGGACCTTCCAAACATACACTGTCCCACCCAGTCTCCTTTCAATAGGTTTATTTTTCAAACATAGAGAAATCAAACACAAGCAGTACCACAGTTCACCCTTCTCAGCCAGGCCTTATTCAGCCAACTCCACTCTCCGCCAGCTCTTCTCTTCTGTAACAGCAGGTCCGTGGCGACCTTCCTGGACACCTAGCCCTTTGCTCCGTGCCCTGCCTCGCACTGGAGCTAGCTCCACTCCTCTGTGCTACTCTCCCCAGCCCACCTCAATCTCTCCTCCCCTTTCTGCCCACTGACGGACATTTATAGCCCCAGGTGTAGCCCTGCCCCCTCAGTTGGGCCTGACTGCTCTGACGCAGGGGATCTGGGCTGGGTCTCCCCAAAGGGACCAGCCACCTTGTGACAGCAAATAAAACTAATCTTTTCCATTCCTTGCAAACTTCTCTTCAACCTTCCTTCCCATAACTTCATTTCTGACCTACAGCAGCTGCTTTTCAGCACTATGCCTTCAATTCATGTGATGACCACATCTTTATAATTATTTCTATGTACCTTCCATGCCTTGATGGTATATTGTTTTTTTCTTCTATTCCAGTTCCAGGACAATTATGGCTGAAGTACACTGTGACTGATACAGCAGCTTATTGAAGTAGGTCTGGAGCCACTTGCTTATTCTAAGCTTACAAGGTGAAATTTTGGCCCTAATCACAGCCACACAGAGCGAAGGGTATATTATGGAATATGCATCCTTAGTCAGAGGAGAAGAAATGTGGTTAGGAAGGGGGCAATCAAACAATTTTTTGCGTTCCTTCCCCTCCCCACCAAAATGTAACCAACCCGTATCCTCTGTGATCACATCACTATGCACAGGACCAGCCCAAGGGTTCTGAAACTTCAGACCTTTCTGTGGTTCACTCCTGACTAATTTGAATATCAGTATTTCATCTAGTGCAGGAATGTGCTGAAGCAGCAACCACCCTATGTTCAGTTGTAATAAAAGGAAGAGGAAATGCAATAAATCAAATAACGTTATTTTTGGTCAGCCAGATACAGTAATGGATGAGCTCAAAAGGCTCAGAGGTTTGTTCTGATAAACCAGCTAAATGCTTAATGTGAAAATAAGTCATATCTATATTTTTAAAATTTAAATAAACTGAAAGGTTTGCTTCAAGTTTTGTGTTAAGTTCAGATCAATTCTTACTTTAGTCAGACCAAGTCACCCATTCATAACGAAGTGTCCAGTGCTTGGTCTTTCTTTATTACTGAGATAGAACCTTTTCGGGGTACATATTTCGGGGGATTTTTTAATTGCATAGTACAAGACTGTATACTGTCATCTAGGGCCCAATTCTGAACCACTGAAGCCAGTAGGAGTGGGATCTTTATGGGGATTTTCCTCCCCTTGCAAGCCCCCACCCCACCTTCCTTGCCATGCATGTATTATTATGTATTTAATGCCAGTGGCATAGTAGAAGCTTTACAGACAAGTAAGAAGGCAAGATGTGTGCCATGAAGAGTTTAATTTAGGCTAGATCCTAGGTAGTGTAGATTGGCATAGCTCCATGGCATAAGTGGAGCTTCACTGATTTACACTAGGGTAGGCTCTGGCCCAACGACATAGCACCAGAGAAACAGAAAGCAAACAAGGGACTAGAATGTTCAGTCCTCCTGTTCTACTAGTAAAACACAACAATCTGGGGTCCTCTGGCTGTCAACGCTTGGCAGCAAGCTACTATTGTTCTTCGAGTCTCCATCATTTGTCAATCTTTGCAGCTTGCATTCAACTCTTGGCAGCTTCTCCATTCACAGTATTATTGCAGGGTTGCTGCACAGCTCTGGGTATAATGTGGCTCTGAATAGTTTGGAATTTTACAAAGATAGAGCTTAAGCCAAAATCAACTAAAAGCAAGAGTGTTTTTCCATTGATTACAATGTACTTTGGATCAGCCTCATATTGAAGTTTAATTGAACCAAAACTCAAACCTGAGGCCTGCTCCTGTTCCTACTTTATACTGAAGCTAATGGAAACATTCAAATGAAGTGATAAGTGATCACTTACTAAGTGATAAGTGCTATTAAAAAACCCACAAAGAAGACAGATTTCAGTGGAAGCAGGATCAGGCCCTTTAACTTTTCTATTCTAGTTTTGACACATGCATTTCCCAGAGACATAACAGTTCCGAACATCTCTTAATAACACGGTTGCTTAATATTATATTTCTCAAATACTTTTGATGTGGGACTGCTATGAAGTTATTATGGTAAACCACTTTGCTTGGGAAATCTTTTCTGGTCTGACTATAACACAGAATATTTTGCAGTGACAGCATTTTAAGTGGATTTGGACTCTGACCAGAGCTGTGGTCTTAAAACTTTTCTGTAGAATTAGGCACATTGCTACCTATGCATTTTAATATGCCCCTTCCTGTGAAATTTAATGAGATAATTATAACTGCTAATGCCTGCATCTCCTCAACCACCCAAGAAGGAAGAATGTTCTCTTGAGGTCTTACATAATCATTACAAACAAAGTAACCATTCCTTAACTAATCTTATGTTTAGGAAGGGGAAAGCTGCTTACAGGCCAAGTAAATATCTAAGCTGGTCTCTCTGGGTAGATCACCAACAGACACATTTCTGTTATCACTCACTATCTGTCATCCTACCAAGGTTTCAGAGTAGCAGCTGTGTTAGTCTGTATTCATAAAAAGAAAAGGAGTACTTGTGGCACCTTAGAGATGAACCAATTTATTTGAGCATAAGCTTTTGTGAGCTACAGCTCACTTCGTCGGATGCATCACGAAAGCTTATGCATCCTACCAAGGTAACCAACGGGAACATGTAAGAAATGAACCACTAAGTATAACAGAAGTGTTTTCAGTGTGTGTTTTTTGTAATTGAGATGGGGGGCAAAGTAAACTCAGTACCTTATTATATTAGGTGAGAATCATACCTTGTATATGTCATTGCATCTTTAAAAAATAGCAGTTATTCTATAAACACTGTTAGTAGCATGATGGAGAAAGTGGTGTTCCATCAGGAAAAGCTTCCTAACAATGAGATCTACTAGATGTTGGATGAGTTTCTCAAAGGAAGGAATGAAATCCCTGTCACTATAGGTTTCAGAGTAGCAGACGTGTTAGTCTGTATCCGTAAAAAGAAAAGGAGTACTTGTAGCACCTTAGAGACTAACAAATTTATTAGAGCATAAGCTTTCATGAGCTACAGCTCACTTCATTGGATCCATACAGGGGAAAATACAGTAGGGTGATTTTATATACACAGAGAACATGAAACAATGGGTGTTACCATACACACTGTAACAAGAGTGACCAGGAAAGATGAGCTATTACCAGCAGGAGAGCGGGAGCGGAGGGGGGCAGGAGGGGGACCTTTTGTAGTGATAATCAAGGTGGGCCATTTCCAGCACTTGACAAGAACAGCAGAAGGGGAAATAAACAAGGGGAAATAGTTTTACTTTGTGTAATGACACATCCACTCCCAGTCTTTATTCAAGCCTAAATTAATTGTATCCAGTTTGCAAATTAATTCCAATTTAGCAATATCTCCTTGGAGTCTGTTTTTGAAGTTTTTTTGGTGAAGAATTGCAACTTTTAGGTCTGTAATCGAGTGACCAAAGAGATTGAAGTGTTCTCCAACTCGTTTTTGAATGTTATAATTCTTGACGTCTAATTTGTGTCCATTTATTCTTTTACGTAGAGACTGTCCAGTTTGACCAATGTACATGGCAGAGGGGCATTGCTGGCACATGATGGAATATATCACATTGGTAGATGCGCAGGTGAATGAGCCTCTGATAGTGTGCCTTATGTGATTAGGCCCTATGATGATGTCCCCTGAATAGATATGTGGACACAGTTGGCAACGGGCTTTGTTGCAAGGATAGGTTCTTGGGTTCGTGTTTTTTTGTGTGTGTGGTGTGAGGTTGCTGGTGAGTATTTGCTTCAGGTTGGGGGGCTGTCTATAAGCAAGGACTGGCCTGTCTCCCAAGATCTGTGAGAGTGATGGGTCATCCTTCAGGATAGGTTGTAGATCCTTGATGATGCATTGGAGAGGCTTTAGCTGGGGCTAAAGGTGATGGCTAGTGGCGTTCTGTTATTTTCTTTGTTGGGCCTGTCCTGTAGTAGGTAACTTCTGGGTACTCTTCTGGCTCTGTCAATCTGTTTCTTCACTTCAGCAGGTGGGTATTGTAGTTGTAAGAATGCTTGATAGAGATCTTGTAGGTGTTTGTTTCTGTCTGAGGGGTTGGAGCAAATGCGGTTGTATCGTAGAGCTTGGCTGTAGACAATGGATCGTGTGGTGTGGTCTGGATGAAAGCTGCAGGCATGTAGGTAGGCATAGCGGTCAGTAGATTTCCAGTATAAGGTGGTGTTTATGTGACCATCACTTATTAGCACCGTAGCGCCCAGGAAGTGGCTCTCTTGTGTGAACTGGTCCAGGCTGAGGTTGATGGTGGGATGGAAATTGTTGAAATCATGATGGAATTCCTCAAAGGCTTCTTTTCCATGGGTCCAGATGATGAAGATGCCATTAATGTAGCGCAAGTAGAGTAGGGGCATTAGGGGATGAGAGCGGAGGAAGCGTTGTTCTAAGTCAGCCATAAAAATGTTGGTATACTGTGGGGCCATGCGGGTACCCACAGCAGTGCCACTGATTTGAAGATATACATTGTCCCCAGATGTGAAATAGTTATGGGTGAGGACAAAGTCACAAAGTTCAGCCACCAGGTTTGCTGTAACGTTATCGGGGATACTGTTCCTGAACTACAAGCATATCCAAACTTACCTTTAGAGTTTAAAGATGTGGGAAGGGGCTGCTTTTAACAAGAAATGAAATTGTACATTACTTCCAAGCAAAATATGGGATTATTTGTCTTTTTGAGAAACCACTGAATAGGCACATTTTGCCTGTTGTTCTTCTGATTCAATTATTTTTTCACAGCTCTATTTAGCTCATGCTCGGATTGCATCAGTTTCAGAACACAGTCCTAATGAAATACTGTATTGTTCAAATGTTTTAAATAGATGCCTGTAATACATGTTATGAAATGAATACATGTTATCATGACAGAAGGTTGTGCATCAAAAGCATTCTCTGTCAGGACTCTGCACTTGCCCTTGTTGAACCTCATCAGATTTTGTTTGGCCCAATCCTCTAATTTGTCTAGGTCCCACTGTATCCTATGCCTACCCTCCAGCGTATCTACCTCTCCTCCCAGTTTAGTGTCATCTGCAAACTTGCTGAGGGTGCAATCCACGCTGTCCTCCGGATCATTAATGGAGATATTGAATAAAACCAGCCCCAGCCCTTGGGGCACTCTGCTTGATACTGGCTGCCAACTAGACATGGAGCCATTGATCACTACCCGTTGAGCCCAATGATCTAGCCAGCTTTCTATCCACCTTATAGTCCATTCATCCAGCCCATACTTCTTGAACTTGCTGGCAAGGATACTGTGGGAGACCGCATCAAAAGCTTTGCTAAAGTCAAAGACTAACATGTCCACTGCTTTCCCCTCATCCACGGAACCAGTTATCTCATCATAGAAGGCAGTTAGATTAGTCAGGCATGACTTACCCTTGGTGAATCCATGCTGACTGTTCCTGATCACTTTCCTCTCCTCTAAGTGCTTCAGAATTGATTCCTTGAGGACCTGCTCCATGATTTTTCCAGGGACTGAGGTGAGGCCGACTGGCCTGTAATTCCCAGGATCCTCCTTCTTCCCCTTTTTAAAGATGGGCACTACATTAGCCTTTTTCCAGTCATCTGGGACCTCCCCCGATCACCATGAGTTTTCAAAGATAATGGCCAATGGCTCTGCTATCACATCTGCCAACTCCTTTAGCACTCTCGGATGCAGTGCATCCAGCCCCATGGACTTGTGCTCATCCAGCTTTTCTAAATAGTCCCGAACCACTTCTTTCTGCACAGAGGGCTGGTCACCTCCTCCCCATGCTGTGCTGCCCAGTGCACTGGTCTGAGAGCTGACCTTGTTCATGAAGACAGAGGCAAAAAAAGCATTGAGTACATTAGCTTTTTCCACATCCTCTGTCACTAGGTTGCCTTCCCCATTCAGTAAGGGGCCCTGACCTTCTTGTTGTTGCTAACATACATGTGGAAACCCTTCTTGTTACTCTTAACATCCCTCACTAGCTGCAACTCCAAGTGTGATTTTGCCTTCCTGATTTCACTCCTGCATGCCTGAGCAATATTTTTATACTCCTCCCTGGTCATTTGTCCAATCTTAAACTTCTTGTAAGCTTCTTTTTTGTGTTTAAGATCAGCAAGGATTTCACTGTTAAGCCAAGCTGGTCACCTGCCATATTGACTATTCTTTCTACACATCGGGATGGTTTGTCCCTGTAACCTCAATAAGGATTCTTTAAAATACAGCCAGCTCTTCTGGACTCCTTTCCCCCTCATGTTATTCTCCAGGGGATCATGCCCATCAGTTCCCTGAGGGAGTCAAAGTCTACTTTTCTGAAGTCCAGGGTCTGTATTCTGTTGCTCTCCTTTCTTCCCTGTGTCAGGATCCTGAACTCGACCATCTCATGGTCACTGCCTCCCAGGTTCCCATCCACTTTTGCTTCCCCTACTAATTCTTTCCGGTTTGTGAGCAGCAGGTCAAGAAGAGCTCTGCCCCTAGTTGGTTCCTCCAGCACTTGCACCAGGAAATTGTCCCCTATACTTTCCAAAAACTTCCTGGATTGTCTGTGCACTGCTGTATTGCTCTCCCAGCAGATATCAGGGTGATTGAAGTCTCCCACGAGAACTAGGGCCTGCGATCTAGTAACTTCCGTTACTTGCCGGAAGAAAGCATGCTCAATGGCCTAAATACTACATTCCTTACTCAATTAAAACACTGTCCCAAATCCCCTGGGAAAAGCAAGGCCTTGGTGCACTGAACTGCTATTGTTCCACTGCATGGAGGGAATCCATGAAGAAGACTCTATAAGTCATTGGAAATGAGACTGGAAGGAACCAGGGAAATGGCCAAGTTTTTGTGTGTGTAAAGATAGAATTAGGGATAAGACCCAACCAGAAGGGACAAAACATGGAGGTAATACTGTGAACCAGAGGTGGAAATACTTCCCTTCTGGTTGTGAATCTGACTTGGAATGAAAACCCCAAGGATCATTCTATTACCACGGAGTGGAATCTGTAACTTTCATCCCACAGGAGAGATTTGTTTCAGGGGTTTCATTTTGGCCTCTTAAGATGACAAAAAGAGAGCGGTCTGGAGATAGAATTTAAACTCATGATGACAGCCAGTGAAACAGAGAGGGGAAGAAAGTTCCACAGTGTAGGAGGCAAAGCAGTGCAGTTAGAAATGGTAACAGGACAGTGAATTGAAGGAAGAAGATTGTGATAGGGAGTGAACAGAAGAAGATGAGGAGTAATATGAGAAGAAAGTAAGGAAATGCCATTTCAGGTGATAGCATTAAATATAAATGTGAGAATTTTATGCGCTGTACAGAAGAATAGAAAACCAGTGAAGTGAAGAATAGCAAAGGGAAATGTGAATAGAGAGATAAACAAAGATTATACTTGCTGCATGGCTTTGGACCAAATGAAATACCGTACTCTTAAGTAGAGCAGTAGATGGCTGATTGTGTAGAATAAAATAGATGCTTTTAAGGAAAAAAATAACTTTGTAATAAGTGTATCAGGCAATATTTCTGTCTAGATGGAAAGTTTCTTATAAAGATGAAGATTCTTCGCTCCAGGTTCGCTTGGTGTTATAGTTTCTATGAGTTTGACTCAGGAGTCTACTTAAACTGGACAAGTAGGTACTTTTATTTATGTAGGTAGGTTGAACAACAGAGCTGAGTTTTGTATGTGGCCTGGTACTAACTAAATTGGTTGGTGTCTAACATATCCTTGCAATAGAAGGTTGGGATTTTGATCCCCAGATGGAGTTTACTGTCAGCTCTGGCTCCTGCCATGAATCTAACTGAATACTTTCTGGCCTTAAGAGGTGTGGTGGAAATCTAGTCTTTTATAGTACATAATGAGAGATCAAAGCTCGTTACCTTCCCATTATAAAGCTGCCATAGAACATTGATCAACTTTTTGTATTATTTGACCTTTAAACTGGATTTGGACAAGCAATCCCATATCATTTATGACAAAAGGAAATTAAAAATCAGTCCATTTACTAGAAAATTATAAATATAAAATATATTGTATTTTACAGACATTTTAAATGGAGAATAATTTGCCTAAAAACATTCACAACCTTTGTGTGATATCCAAATCTACAGATTACGAAACTTCCCCTCCTCTTGCTGGATTATCATATTTTCTGTTGCAGCACAGCATGTGAAGGATTACTACAATTTGCAGCTGAATTCTGGAATAAATTTTGTTTCGTTATTACTGGTGCATAGTTGTACAGGAACAGCGTAAGTGCCTCTTTCAACTTCAGCCTGAATCTTTGAAGCCAGAGAACTGCTTTCAATTTGGATTCACTGATAAAGCATACGTTATAATGGGTGAAGCATCAGACAAAAATAAAGACTTATGGCTGTGTAATTTCCCAAAGAGATTAGAAGACTTTGCTATAAAACATTCCTACCCAAAATCCTGGAAAAATGACAAAACTGGAGTTAGTCACAGAATGTTCCATCTCTCTGTCAACCCCTTCCAATCCCCACACCAAAGGTTTTGTTACAAATCAGAGAGCTCACAGCTAAATCAGATGGATTCTACAGATTCCTTTCTCTTATTTCAAAGAGCTCTTTATTTTGGGGGGTATACATAGGCACATTTGGATAGCAAGCTATCCACTCAGCTGTCTGCAGGCTAGTGCCCTACCAGTCTGCACAGTAAGGTGGGATGCTTGGCATGTTCTGGTTTCTGTCAGGCATTATGACGACATCAATGCAGCAGTCAAGCAAGAGCAGAAAGGTAAGGCGTAAGGTAGTAGGTTGTTGTTGCTTTAGCTTAGATGGCTTTTCCTGTACAAGCAGAAATGTAGGGTCTGGAGTTAGAGAGAGTTTTTTCATGGACTTCAGTGTCAGCCATACTGGACATTCATTGCTTGATCCTGCATCTTGCACATCAAAGGGAACTTTTCCATTGACTTGAGTGAGAGCAGGCCCTTTTTGATGAAATAAATGATCTATTAACAGAAGTAATGCTTTGGGGGAGTGTCATAAATATAAAGGGAAGGGTAAACACCTTTAAAATCCCTCCTGGCCAGAGGAAAAACCCTTTCACCTGTAAAGGGTTAAGAAGCTAGGATAACCTTGCTGGCACCTGACCAAAATGACCAATGAGGAGACAAGGTACTTTCAAAGCTGGAGGTGGGGAGAAACAAAGGTTCTCTCTATCTGCTTGTTGTTTTTTGACAGGAACAGAAAAGGAATGGAGTCTTAGAATTTAGTAAGTAATCTAGTTAGATATGCGTTAGATTCTGTTTTGTTTAAATGGCTGATAAAATAAGTTGTGCTGAATGGAATGTATATTTCTGTTTTTGTGTCTTTTTGTAACTTAAGGTTTTGCCTAGAGGGATTCTCTATGTTTTGAATCTAAGGTAAGGTATTTACCATCCTGATTTTACAGAGGTGATTCTTTTACTTTTTCTTCAATTAAAATTCTTCTTTTAAGAACCTAATTGCTTTTTCATTGTTCTTAAGATCCAAGGGTTTGGGTCTGTGTTCACCCACGCAAACTGATGAGGATTTTTATCAAGCCTTCCCCAGGAAAGGGGATGTAGGGTTTGGGGAGGATTTTGGGGGGAAAGACATTTCCAAGCGGGCTCTTTCCCTGTTATATATTTGTTAGACGCATAGTTTGTACGTTGGGGAAGTTGTAACCTAAGCTGGTAAAAATAAGCTTAGGGGGTTTTCATGCAGGTCCCCACATCTGTACCCTGGAGTTCAGAATGGGGAAGGACCCTTGACAGGGAGCAAGAAAACTCATATGAGCTATCGTATTTGTAATACAGTAACTCCTCGCTTAACGTTGTAGTTATGTTCTTGAAAAATGCGATTTTAAGCTAAACGATGTTAAGTGAATCCAATTTCCCCATAAGAATTAATGTAAATGGGGAGGGAGGGTTAGGTTCCAGGGAAATTTTTTTCACCAGACAAAAGACTATATTATATATTAATTATATTATATTTATATATATATATATATATACACACACACACACACACACAGTATAAGTTTTAAACGAACAATTTAATCCTGGTACACAGCGATGATGATTGTGAAGCTTGGTTGAGGCGGTGAAGTCAGAGGTTGGGATATTTCCCAGGGAATGCCTTACTGCTAAATGATGAACTAGCAATTGGCTGAGTACTCAAGGGTTAACTCACTATTGTTAATGTAGCCTCACACTCTACAAGGCAGCACGAATGGTGGGAGGGGAGACAGCATGGCAGCCAGAGACACACACCCTGTGTGAGAGAGAGAGATGCGCATTGCTCCTTTAAATATGTTGACCCCACTCTTAAGTACACTGCCTTTTTAAGTTAATCAACAAGCTGAGACGGCAGCTCCTGCCAGGAAGCTCCCTCCATCCTGAGCCCTGTTTTGTGTCCCCCCTGCTATATGGAAGATGTGGTAAGCGGGATGCAGGAGCAGAGGGGAGGGGGAGACCCTGACATTAGCCCTCCCACATCCCCCCCATCCCCTTCTGCACAGCAATCAGGAGGCTCTGGAGATCAGCTCCAAGGCAAAGGGTAGGAGCAGCACATGAACTGCAGGCAATTGATAGCCTGCTGGCTGGCTGCGACACAGGGAACTGAGGGGAGCGGGGAGCTGATAGGGGGGCTGCTGGTCCACCCTGGTTCCAAGCCCCCACCAGCTAGCTGCAACAGGCTGCTCTTCCTGCAAGCAGTGGACAAAGCAAGCAGCTGCCAAACAACATTATAACGGAGCATTGTGAAACTTTAAACAAGCATGTTCCCTAACTGATCAGTGATGTAACAACGAAAAAACATGTAGACGACTCTAAGTGAGGAGTTACTGTAGGTGTTCAGATGTTTCAATATCCAAAAACAAAAGTACATAAAGAAAACATGGCAACTCTGAAAATGATAGAATCATAGACTATCAGGGTTGGAAGGGACCTCAGGAGGTCATCCATTCCAACCCCCTGCTCAAAGCAGGACCAATCCCCAACTAAATCATCCCAGCCAGGGCTTTGTCAAGCCTGACCTTAAACCCTCAAAGGAAGGAGATTTCACCACTTCCCTAGGTAACCCATTCCAGTGCTTCACCACCCTCCTAGTGAAAAAGTTTTTCCTAATATTCAGTCTAAACCTCTCCCACTGCAACTTGAGGCCATTACTCCTTGTTTTGTCATCTGCTACCACTGAGGGTATCTCTACACTACGAAATTAGGTCGAATTTATAGAAGTATTTTTTTTAGAAATCGGTTTTATATATTGGAGTGTGTGTCCCCCCACAGAAAATGCTCTAAGTGCATTAAGTGCATTAACTCGGCGGAGCGCTTCCACAGTACCGAGGCAAGCGTTGACTTCCGGAGTGTTGCACTGTGGGTAGCTATCCCACATTTCCCGCAGTCTCCGGAAATGAGATTCAAAAGTTCACGGTTCTTTTCCTGTCTACCTGGCCAGTGCATCTGAGTTGAGAGTGCTGTCCAGAGCGGTCACAATAGAGCACTCTGGGATAGCTCCTGGAGGCCAATACCGTCGAATTGTGTCCACAGTAGCCCAAATTCGACCCGGCAAGGCCAATTTAAGCGCTAATCCACTTGTCAGGGGTGGAATAAGGAAATCGATTTTAAGAGCCCTTTAAGTCGAAAAAAAGGGCTTCATCGTGTGGACGGGTGCAGGTTTACGTCGATTTAACACTGCTAAATTCGACCTAAAGTCCTAGTGTAGACCAGGGCTGAGAACAGTCTAGATCCATCCTCTTCGGAAGCCCCATTCAGGTCATTGAAAGCAGCTATCAAATCTGCCCTCATTCTTCTCTTCTGCAGACTAAATAATCCCAGTTCCCTCAGCCTCTCTCATAAATCATGTTCTCCAGTTCCCTAATCATTTTTGTCGCCCTCCGCTGTAATCATTCCAATTTTTCCACATCCTTCTTGTAGTATGTGGCCCAAAACTGGACACAGTACTCCAGATGAGGCCTCACCAATGCCGAACAGAGGGGAATGATCACATCCCTCGATCTGCTGGCAATGCTCCTACTTATACAGCCCAAAATGCTGTTAGCCTTCTTGGCAACAAGGGCACACTGCTGACTCATATTCAGCTCCTCATCCACTGTAACCCCTAGGTCCTTTTCTGCAGAACTGCTGCCTAGCCACTCAGTCCCTAGTCTGTAGCTGTGCATGGGATTCTTCCATACTACGTGCAGGACTCTGCACTTGTCCTTGTTGAACTTCATCAGGTTTCTTTTGGTCCAAACCTCTAATTTGTCTAGGTCCCTCTGTATCCTATCCCTACCCTCCAGCATATCTACCACTTCTCCCAGTTAAGCGTCATCTGCAAATTTGCTGAGGGTGCAATCCACACCATCCTACAGATCATTAATGAAGATATTGAAAAAAAACGGCCCCAGCACCGACCCTTGGGGCACTCTGCTTGATACTGGCTGCCAACTAGACATGGAGCCATTGATCGCTACCCGTTGAGCCCAATGATCTAGCCAGCTTTCTATCCACCTTATAGTCCATTCATCCAGCACATACCTCTTGAACTTGCTGACAAGAACAGTGTGGGAGACCACATCAAAAGCTTTGCTAAAGTCAAGGACTAACATGTCCACTGCTTTCCCCTCATCCACAGAGCCAGTTATGTCATCATAGAAGGCAATTATGTTAGTCAGGCATGACTTGCCCTTGGTGAATCCATGCTGACTGTTCCTGATCACTTTCCTCTCCTAAAAGTTCTTCAAAATTGATTCCTTGAGGACCTGCTCCATGATTTTTCCAGGGACTGAGGTGAGGCCGACTGGCCTGTAATTACCTGGATCCTCCTTCTTCCCTTTTTTAAAGATGGGCACTACATTACTCTTTTTCCAGTCATCCAGGACATCCCCCGATCACCATGAGTTTTCAAAGATAATGGCCAATGGCTCTGCTATCACATCCGCCAACTCCTTTAGCACCTTCAGATGCAGTGCATCCAGCCCCATGGACTTGTGCTTGTCCAGCTTTTCTAAATAGTCCCGAACCACTTCTTTCTGCACAGAGGGCTGGTCACCTTCTCCCCATGCTGTGCTGCCCAGTGCACTAGTCTGGGAGCTGACCGTGTTCGTGAAGACAGAGGCAAAAAAAGCATTGAGTACATTAGCTTTTTCCACATCCTCTGTCACTAGGTTGCCTTCCCCATTCAGTAAGGGGCCCTGACCTTCTTGTTGTTGCTAACATTCATGTGGAAACCCTTCTTGTTACTCTTAACATCCCTCACTAGCTGCAACTCCAAGTGTGATTTTGCCTTCCTGATTTCACTCCTGCATGCCTGAGCAATATATTTATACTCCTCCCTGGTCATTTGTCTAAGCTTCCACTTTTTGTAAACTTCTTTTGTGTCTTTAAGGTCAGCAAGGATTTCACTGTTAAGCCAAGCTGGTCACCTGCCATATTGACTATTCTTTCTACACATCGGGATGGTTTGTCCCTGTAACCTCAATAAGGATTCTTTAAAATACAGCCAGCTCTCTTGGACTCCTTTCACCATCATGATATTCTCCCAGGGGATCCTGCCCATCAGTTTTCTGAGGGAGTCAAAGTCTGCTTTTCTGAAATCCAGGGTCCATATTCTGCTGCTCTCCTTTCTTCCTTTTGTCAGGATAGTGAACTCGACCATCTCATAGAATCATAGACTTTAAGGTCAGAAGGGACCATTATGATCATCTCGTCTGACCTCCTGCACAACGCAGGCCACAGAATCTCACCCACCCACTCCTATAATAAACCTCTAACCTATGTCTGAGCTACTGAAGTCCTCATGGTCACTGCCTCCCAGGTTCCGATCCACTTTTGTTTCCCCTACTAATTCTTCCCTGTTTATGAGCTGCAGGCCAAAAAGAGCTCTGCCCTTATTTGGTTCCTCCAGCACTTGCATCAGGAAATTGTCCCTGACACTTTCCAAAAACTTCCCCAAATCAGCCCATATCATCATGTCTTCCTTGGTAGAAAATGCCAAAGCTTATAGAAAACTACTTTATAATACGTAAGGGTAAGATTGGGAATCCCTGACTTGCCATGGTGAACAGCTACTCACATAGGTATTTGGACTCACTGTGATTCACTTTGCGTCACTGCACAGCAGTCTGAATAAGAGGCTCATAGCCCGACGCAGGGCGTACTCAGAATGGATTAAAAAATATTCACTGAGCTGTGAGTAGGAGGAACCCAGTCCTGCTCATATCCCATTGATCAATGGCAAAACTTCCATTGACTTCCAGGGAAGCCAGTTTGGGTTCTAGATAATAATCCCCAATAGATTTTCTTACACAAAGAGAATTTACCTGCAAATTACATAGATTCTAATACTTATTACAATCTTTATATTTTATTTCTGACTTTAGAAAAGTCTAAACAAAAGTGATTTTTATAAATAGCCATACTTTTAACTGTATAAATAATATTAAGTTCTGCCTTAATGTTTCAGAAATGTTCATCAGATGCTTGCCAGAGGGACATTTTCCATAATTTGATACTGCCAGGGAGTTAATGAAGTACATTTAATTACCTAGGGATGGTCCATCTCATCCTTAGGTTACTTAAAATAAAGATGAATGGTATAATTAAGAGAATTGTCCGCTGTTCCTCTTTTTTTTTACATTCTGATCCAAAGTGGGGGAAAGAAAACATTTTGAAGACAGAATAATGTGGTTTTCTTCAACCTGGCTAATGAATATATTTTAATTTCCCATACAGTTGTGTTACTGAAAGTTTCGTTCCTTTATTGAAATTCCATTTACAGTGAAGCTAAATATTTTTCAAGGCCCAGAAACATAAACTAAATATCTAGACATAAATTTTGCTAAGTATTAAAATCAAGTGTCAACATTCTCTGTGCAAATAAGATTTGCAAGAAATACCATACTAATGAAGAAAAATATATCTCTTGCCAATATTTTGTTTTCAGATCATTCACGTAAGACATTCACATTAAGGAAAGCTTGGTGGCCAGATTTATTTATTATAATGAGACTTTGTAGAAGCACATGGCTTTGCTACTGTCATTTCATTTTCTTAAAATTAACATCTTTTAATTGCTTGAACTGATTTTTTAATAGCAAACACAACACAATAAACATTCCAGTCCTGCCCTATGAATACTGGTGTATGTGCTGATTTGTATTCCAATGCATTTGAAATTCCACAGTCCAGTACAAGGAAAAAAAACCCACAGTGTTTTAAGGCTGTCCTCTAGCACCCACTTGAAGCATGAAATCATTGTGCTATTCATTGCTGCTTTGCTTTGTTGAAATAGTGTTAGCTTGCTCTTTTCCCCTGGAGCCAGCAAATTAGGCACAAGCTTTTATATCTCTCCGTAGAACAAGTGAAAGTGGAGATATGCTAAATGTTTCTAAAGAGATTTGCATTTTTGAGTTCTTGAGCTTTCTCTTGCTTTGTGAGGGATGTAATCCTTCCTGGGAATTGAACCAAAGGCCCTCAGATCCAACACAGTAGCACTATTGCCTATGCTAAAGGGCAAAGTGCTCAAGGCTAGAATCATAAAGTGCAGTTTGAAGAGTAGTCTAAAGCCGTTTAGTATGCACCTGTAGCAGTATCCAGACCAAGCATGTAGGGCATGATCCTACTTCCATTCCAGTTAAAGGAAAAACTTTCGCTGACTTCCTTGATGCACTTGAGCAGCTCAGGATGTTTGTGTGCTCTTTATCACTGTGTTAAAGCCTCGGAAATAGTTGAATCTTCTACTGTCTAGAAAACTGGAAGAAGATCTCACTTAGTGTTACTGATTTTGACACCTTCTTTCAACCCCGGTCTGGCCCCTCTAAACCCAGGCTCTTCCCAGGTCTACACAGTCCCTTGCCAACATAGATTCCTACTCTATTGAGAGCCCTTCCAGGGGTCTTAGGAAGTGTTGGATGGATCACCCTTCTGCATACGGCTGGGAAGATGCACGCCTCCTATATGTACAGATTTGAGAGACATTTGAGCTGGTCTTTAGCTTCTTGTAAAGGTTTCAGCTGATACATTAACCTAATCTACATTAACTGACATTTCCTACTAATCATGATTAGATTGCAATTTTCAAATCAAATTTCTTTTGAATCAAAACCAAGTTGTTTTTAAACCAAGGGAAGGGAATTGTTCTAAAAAAGGCAAAGGCCCTGATCTGCAGCTCTGGCTTCCCCAATCCTGGGTCAATTATGTGATTGGTCAGCAATTTGTAAGAACAGTTCCCTGGTTAATCTAAAACAGCTTTCAATGTTGTTTGAGAACAGTTCCAAGCGCTGTTATGGCTACTGAGGATCACTGGATTGCAGGAAAGCTATGACCACGTCCCCTATTTTCCAGTCACAGTCCCTATGAAGGTTACTGGGAGGGCATGTAATGTAGCAGCCACTCTACATTGTTGTATGCTGGTGATCCTTTTGTCTCCAGCTAAGTATATTTTATAATCTTAGCCTATGCTAAGTAGGCTTGATTGACCCACATCTTGGGCTGCTGCAGGCTCATTTGATTGTGTCCCCCAATTAATTTCCCTTCCCACAGGAATATGAGAGTGCGGACAACTGCAGCATCATTCAAATGGGTTGAGGTCAGGTGGGTTTGCCCTCAAAGCAAGCCATAGTTGGGGAGAGTGGGGACCAGGCATCTGGACCAGTCCTCATTTGGGGAGTAAGTGGCTAGCAGCTGCTATGGGATCTGGAGAGGTCTGCTGCTGTTGGAAGTGGAGAGCATCCAGACCTTGGATAGCAGTGGCTGGGAATCCCATCTGTGCCAAGTTCTGAGAAGCTCCCCATGTGATGTTTAACGCATACGATTTAATGAGTTAATTTGCATGTTTGTAAATAAGTTGCAAATAACACTTAACCTCAGCTTTAAAAACATTTGTAGATTTAATTCTAGTGAAAGATGTTAGATTGAAAGCCCTTGTGAATTAAGTCCTCTCTTTATCTCTAGGGCAGCATCCAGACAGGTTCTCCACAAAAACTGCCCTTCTAGCATGCTTCAACCCTGATATAGGGGAAGACTTACTCTAGAGGTAGCAAGGGTAGTTCAGTATCCATGGCCATGCAGTTCTTAGCCTTTCTACTGAGTTTGCCAATCAGTGAAAACTGTGCTGGTAAGGTTTATGATGTAATAAACACATCTCATATAGGGACCACCATTAGAAGACAACAAATTTTAATCCCAAGTGAGCTGATCTGGATTCAAATGGGTGACCTACAGGTGAAAGTCGCTCAGTCATTAACAATGCCCTAACTCACCCATTCCCCCAATATGTATTAATTTAAGAAGGTGTCCTATATATACATACATGGGTGTGGCTCTAGGATCCCTTCTTTAATTAACACATGTAAGAGTTATAGATAAGACTGTTAAACTGACATTTCCTGAAAGTTAGGAAATACTAAAGATAAGGTTACCTGTGTCACTTTAATTCAGTCACCTGTGTTGTATGTGTTATGATGAAGTTTTAAAATGGCATAATCATATACTGTAATCTGTTAATTTGTTTTTCCCCCACTTGAGGTGTGACTCCAGGCTCTTCAACATTACATCCCTTTCGCTTGAACTAAAGGAGTAGTTTATAGCAGAAATAGTCTGTTATCTTTGCTGTAGACCAGTTCCTGGGGGGAGCACTTTCTGACAATGGGCCATACAGCTGTTTGTGTGACAGCAACAGAATGTTCATCATTAGGATTCCTGGTTTCTATTTCTAGCTCTCTGAGAAGTGGAAAGGCAGAGTTGCAAAGTGGATGATGCTTAGCTTTGCCAGGCTCTGCATGAAGTGACCTTGTGTAACCTGTCACTTTATGTTATTTGTAAAATGGGTGAATGAAAGCTGCCTACCTCCTGAAGAGAGGTGTGAGGGCTTAGGGCTTAGTAAGGGTTGTGAATTATTAACAGCAGGCAATAAAAGAGCAGACATGAGCTCCTGACTTCTTAGCTCACAGCCGACTGTGTAATGACCAGGGTGTGGGCAACCTGGCCTAGTGGTTGGAGTTGGGAGCCAGGAACTGGAGCCAAGGGTCAAAGCAAGATTTGGAAGCCAGGAAATGGAGTCAAGGGTCAAAACCAGAGTTGGGAGCCAGGAGTCAAGGGTAGGGCAAAGGAGCAGGGACCTGGAGCAAGGCGGGCAGAGGAGGATCTGGGATAAAGAAAGCAGGAACAGGCTGAGGGGAAGGAACCAGGAATAGACAGGAATCAGTGTATTAAGTGGCAGCCAGTCAAGTATCCACCTAGTTGCTCAGACAACTTCCTGTGCCTTCTGGCTTTACTAGTGCGTTTGGGTGGGGTCAGAGGTCTCTCCCAATCAGGAACTTTGTGGATGGAGCCCTTGGTGAGCTGGAGCTGCATTAGCCCTGTTCTCCACTAGATCCAGTGAGTTGCTGGGTGGTGACTGCAGTCTAAGTACTGCCTGACGGCCGGGGTTCAAGGCCAATGATCCTTCGCACACTGCACTTTATCTCAAGAATTTAACAGGGGGACTCTGTCAATCTGCTCGCTCACCCACTTATGGATTCGTGCTTTGCAAGATATGTGAGCAGGCATGACAAGGCTGCCAAATGTATGGGTGTCATGTGAGATGTGTGATACTTTGCAAGTCTGGGGCCCATGAAGCAGACTTTAGCCCAGAGAGTATGCATCTGCAAGACTGTTGTAGTTGCCTTCAGGAACTCCCAGTAGCAGAAACAACAAGTAAGTAAAGAGAGCCCTGATCTGATACCCAAGCAACAAGGGAGAAATTCCTGCCCCAGATGAATTAGTAGAAAGACTCCCATTGACTTCAACAGGACCAGGCTTTCACCCTGCTTATCTGAAGGAGGGAGAATGGAATTAAAAGAACAGATGCAGCAGCAAATTTCAGGGCTGTCCCTTATCTCTATCCTTGCCTGAACCAAAACCCTGGCTCCAAACACCCCTAAACTCTGGGGTATTTGAAATCTGGACCCAGATCTGAATTTTGTAACTTGAGCCTTCCCTAGCAATTCTATAGGAAAAATAAAACACAAAGGTTCCTGTATATTATTAGAATAATATTTTTTCCTTTTTATTAATCTCAGATTTTTAAACTGTCAGCAAATTAGGTAATGTATCCTTCTCTTTCAGCAAGAAAAGCATAATAGCCAAAAAAAGAAAATATATATACCCTTGAAGAAGGTTATCTATCCAGGAAGTCTCTAATGCAGAACACATGTGTTTAAATCTCTTTTGATCTGGTTAATCCCTAGAGGAATTTCTAAATTATTGTTAATACATTACATTAAATAATACAATGTACTGTATTATTGTTTTGTACCCCTTTTTAAAGTAGACACTTGAATAATCTTGAAACTAAAACTCATAGGGTCCACTGGTATTGTTCCTGTAGGTTTACCAGTGTGAAACCCCCTTTTTCTTCAAATTTATACTCTTTCTGCCCTCCCTCCCTGCTTCCCCTGTCCCCCCATGAAAATATAGCTATAATTTGATGAGAATATAATTTAGGGCCATTCCTGCAGAAAGATTATATGTATATTCTTAATGATCTGCACATGACTGATTCCATTGTAGTTAATGGGCCTTAGTGACAACCAAGGCTATGTGATAATCCATTAAGCAAAAAAGGCTTAATAAAATTAAAAAATAAAATTTAATTGTAAATCAGCTATTTTCATGCAATGCTATGGTTGTGCAATTAAAATAAAAATAAAAAACAAAAACAAAATCCCCAGGAAATCAAAAGTTAATGAATGACATCCGCTGGTGTGAATGAGGATGGCTTTGCTGGAGTCAGTGGAGCTGAGGATCTAGCCCAAGGTTGCTACAGCAAAATTAACTTACATTGCATGCTCTCCATGTTGCTGTATGTCTATGTAGTTAATTCATGGTAGAGGGGTTGTTTTAGAGAGGATTCTCTGTGTATATACCCATAATCTCATACTTTATATACAGTGGTGATATCCATGTGATAATTTGTAGAACTATTTAATAAATAGCATTTATCATGCACCTTTGAACACTTCTCCTGCACTCTGCTCATTAATCTACCTTCACAGGGGCTACATCTAATATCCCAAACTTCTGATCAACTTCAAACAGCTGTGTTTATTTTTAAAAGGATAACTTCCAGAACAACTTTTTCCTTCTTCGTATCAGCAGTGAAATTTCTTCCACAAAGGTACATCCAGGGTTACGGGCCAGGACAGGCAATATCTAGTTCTGGGCCAATGATAGATTTAAGGTATGATACATTGCGACTTTTAAGGGTTAGAAAACAGAGGTATTTTTTCCTAAAAGTCATGAAACTTCTTTGACCAGAGATAGAAGGCATTTGGCCCAGATCCTTAAAAGTACAGAGGTGTCGATCTGCTCTTTAGATGAGTAAATCCACCATTTAAGCATAACTAACATTTTGGAACTCCTATCCAAAGTCATTTAAAGGACATCATTTCCTTGCACTTATTTATTTAACACGGCTAAAGAGTACCAGGCAAAAGTCCCGTTTCCAGGAGTGTCCAAAGAGCCCAGCATTTAGGAGCCATCAGCAGTTCCATTAAGAAATGATCAACTCCTGCTGAAGGGCAGACATTAAACTGATGGAGGAAATCTGGAGTGTGGAGGGGAAAGCAGCATTTCAAAGTAAGAGCTCCTGAGGCACCAATCCAGTCTGCTTCCAGGATTGGGGTCTAAAACAAATGATGATGCAGATCAGTCGGAAGCTGGAATAAAAACAGCAGAGAGTGATCAAAGGTCCATGGCTCTGAAATTTATTACATGGCTATCCCATCTATATGTGGTTGTGTCTATGGTACACATGTGTGTGTGTTAACCATGCATATTTATGGGCAGATTCCAAACCTCAGCAAGATGTTGTTAGTTTTGGTTACAGAGAATGTTTGTGAATCAAATAATTTAGAACAACCAGTCTTTTTGAGGTTGACCACAGTGTAAAATGGGAAGGTTGATTTTCAGAGAGTTAACCCTTGTTTAGAGAAATGTTAGAGCACATGAGAGCTAAATGGTTTGGAAAGGGGAAAAAAATACCCTATTCGTCTAATTTTGAAGTTTCTTCCAAAACAAAGAGCAGAGTGCTTTGATAGCTGCTTTTTGCTCAGAAATTCGTGAGGAGAGTAGCTGAACTCTGTCAAAGATAGGGCGATTAACAAACAACAGGAACACTGTAAACGCTCAGGGCTCTCAGTCCTGTGACTCACTGAGAGTGGGGGCCCCTCA
This sequence comes from Lepidochelys olivacea, assembly GCF_965140295.1. NCBI lineage: Eukaryota > Metazoa > Chordata > Testudines > Cheloniidae > Lepidochelys > Lepidochelys olivacea. The sequence continues at coordinate 133,002,002 of NC_140411.1, read as the reverse complement.
ACATTCCATAGGATCATGTTCAGCAGGCTAGATTTTCTCTGTCCCTTGCACAGGTGCATAGGGAGGAGAGACTCTTACCTTCTTGCACACCCCATGCACGAGCTAGGGACAGTCACATTCCTTGTTCCTGGGGGAGTACAGGGTGTTCAGTGGTACCCTTTGCACAAGAAGAGAGGTGCAATGATTGACCATAGACCTATCTGCACTAACCAAGTTAAAAATGTATCAGGTGCATGGTGGAGAGCAGGTTACATCTTATGGATGGTACAGACTGCAATTTCATGTGCAACAGAGAATTTGGAGGGACTGTGCTTTCCTGGGTACCTTTCCTCCCTAATCTTGGTTGGGTCCTCTAAGCCAGTGGTTTTCAAACTTTTTTTCTGGGGACCCAGCTGAAGAAAATTGTTGATGCCTGTGACCCAACAGAGCTGGGGATGATGGGTTTGGGGTGTGGGAGGAGCTCAGGGCTGGGGCAGGGACTTGGGGTGCGGGGGTGAGGGCTGCAGCGTAGGGACGGGAATGAGGGGTTCAGGTTATGGCAGGGGGCTCCGGGCTGGGGGTTGGGGTGTGAGAGGGGATCAGGGATCTGAGCTAGGGGTGCAGGCTCTGGGATGGGGCGAGGGATGAGGGGTTTGGGGTGCAGGAAGGGGATCTGGGTTTGGGGGGGGCTCAGGGCTGGGGATTGGGGCACAGGGCTGGGGCACGGGCTTACCTCAGGAGGCTCTCAGTCAGCATCACAGCGGGGGTGGGGGAGTGCTAAGGCAGGCTGCCTGCCTGTCCTAGCACCACGGACCACGCTGTGCCCCAGAAGCAGCCAGCAGCAGGTCCGGCTCCTAGGCAGAGGTGCACAAGCAGCTCCACGCAGCTCTTGCCTGCAGGCACCGCCCCTCCCCAGCTCTTTTTTCCTGTGATCAAAGAACTGGACTGGTATGACCAATACTCTTACATTTTAGATGAGTGTATATAAGCATCTCTTTCATTTACAACAACCTACCTCCTACACCTGAATGTCAAGTGGGTTAGCCTTCAAGATCAGCTGATAGCCGGAGCTGAAAAAACCCTTGAATGTTCATTCAAATTCAGAAACTGTTTTCTACTCAACCATGTTTATTTTCTTCAAACATCAGAGTCACTCTTTACCCATAAAAAACAAATTCATAATCTCTTCTGTTTCAGAGGAAAGGGGAAAAACCTGCAGAACACCACAGAGGAGAGCTGTGGAGGGGGAGTTGTTCATCATGACCCTCCTCAATTAGTCTAATTGGAAGGTCAGGGTCAGCTCAGCTCACTGCTGTGCTGCTTGCCCATGCCAGGTGTGATCTGAGGAATCTATGTATAGCTTCTGAATTCTGTTTGATATTAGGGAGCTCTTTATATGTGTCTGTGGCAGAATGCACTCCATGGTGAATGAGGGGTTTGTTTGCCTTCTTGTTGTCCTCTTACCTCTGTGTTGGACTGGGATTCTAAGGGGTAGTGGCACAGGATTGACAATAAAGGATCATTAATTTAAGTTCTGTTCCATTCAGTTGGAACTACCCTAGATAGTAGGTTGGCTACCTAGAAGAACTGGATTATTAGAGGAGAGGTCACCTAGCAATGAAGCCACCTCATTGGGGTCTGAGGTCACCTGTTAAGGTTGATCAGGAGGTCAGATGATGGCAGAGACAGGAAGATTGTGAAAGAGAAGGAGCTGCTTTCCTCTGGGTTTTTGGTCATTTCACCAGTTCAAGGTGAGGGGAACTGCTGCAGCAGATGGAACACAGATGGACTCACCAAGGGAAAGGTGAGCTAGCATGAGGGGCATTGTGTTCAGAGTGTTTGTTGTTTTCTAAATGATCAGACCTCTCTGCTGCTTCATCTCTGAAGAAAAGGGGAATTGTGTTAAAAACCTTTGGCTAAGTCTGTGGCTATTTGCTTCCAATACCACAGATCCTTGAAGAAGTATATTGTAAACCAGAAGATTTGCACCCGTGGTGGAAATCTGGGAAATGTGCAAAAGCTGCTGGGGATATTTTGGGGAAGATGTCACTACTGTCAGGGTCCAGGCAATTGGACCACAGGGGCCCACTACCAAGAGGGGTGTCAGATACAAAGTCTGCACCTGGAGTGTGTGCCTAGCAGCCCAAACCAAGGACCATGTCTAAATATTGCCCAGCCAAAGCAAGCTAAGGGCAAATGGGATTCAGTGTTTGGATCCCTCACAGCAGTCTGGTATATCCAGCAGGGGGAGGTCTACCAGATCCAGATGCCTGGTCTCAAACGCAAGTAAATAGGCTCTCATGGTGAAAGGTTCATAGATCACAGGGAAGTGAGCCAAATACTTTAAATGACATAAAGGAGCAGATCTAAACAATAATGTTATCTGTCTCTTATAAATACATCTAAACTACCCTTTACAGAGATATTTGTATCTGGGCCCTTTGATTAATGGTTGCATGGATGAGTCCTTCCCTAATACCTTCCTAGTCCTGCCTACAGCACTCTGTCTTCTGCAGTCTCCACCTACCTTAAAGATTTCATCCAACACATGGAAGAGGAGTCTGTATGGACTGACTGCTTTGTTTTTGTCAGAGAAATGGCCAGATGCAGACTCCAGATCAATATGTAATCCATGGAAGGACCTCACAGAGGCTGTGACAGCCTATTATCCTTGAGTAATTTGTTCTCTGGACCTATGTCATACCACTTTTTTTCCACTTCTGAAACACAGTAGAAGCCTCTCTAATCAAGGGCAGGCTCCCCCCATCATATTACCCCTGGCATTCTGGACTGCACCCTTTCATCCAGGAAGACAGCACTCATGTCTTTATCCCGATTTCATATTAATGCATTTGGGTTCATATTTGATATCTGGATTTATCATGACCTTATTATGTTGCTTAATTTGTGCAAGTATTAGTTTATAATTAAAATCCACATCTATTTTATAAATTGTCATTTAACATACTAGTTTGACAACAGTTTCTTATCATATATTAGCTGCTAGGTTATAGTTGTTACTGTTTTTTCTGCCACTTCCTGTGGACACAGGAAGTGGCAGAAAAAACAGTAACAACCTGGAATGAAGAATAACTGAAAGCCCCTACAGCCTTTGCCTAGACTAGCCATGATCCTGGAGTGAAGGAACTGAAAGGGTTGGTATACAACCTGGATGGCTAGATCAAGTTGAACAATGGGTTCTTAAAGAGTCTTCCATAGCCCCACAAAAGAAGAATGTTGCTATTAGATTCAGCACAGCTGGCTTGAGAGTTCTCTTGAGCTACTGAGGAGAGAGTATGTTAAAAAACAAAGGGACCTGAAGGAACTAATTTTCAACCTCAGTGCATAGATTATATCATTACATTTTTTTAATCTAGTGCCACAGTGGAGCTCACCAAAATCCCACGTCATTAAGGGTTATTAGCTTTTTTAGTGACTTATTACTTGTAATAAATTACGGGAAGTTTGATCTCATGCTCCAACCTTAATTTGGATTGATTTTTCCTGGCTTTAAAAGAAATTCCCAATTGGAGAGGCCTCCGTCAGCCGGGTGGAATGCATGTCAGTTTAGCAGAGACCAAAGGAAATAAAAATCATATCTATCTGAAAGTTGTAGGGGTTTGGCATTGAGCTCAATGGTATCGCTTCTGAGTGATAGGTCACAAGGGTATCCAACACTAAAAAAAAAAATGGCTCTGGCTTGGCTTTTATTTAACTCCTACTGTTTTGCTGCAGGACTGGAAATGTACAAAGCATGAAATGTTCCTTGTGATGCCAGAAAGCATTTAATTTACACAAAGCTCAACTGTATGGGTGTGCGCATTTCATATCTGAGAGTAGATAAAATTGTACAGACTCTCAGTCATAAGGTTTCCAAAAGGCTGAGGAGTCCATGCAGTGGTCCAATGAGAGCATGTCCAACTCAGTCTTGCATTGCTCCGTCTGTATAGTATGCCTTAAAAAATAAAGTCCAGACACAGAAAGATAGAAGTGACTTTCTTTCTAAGAAGCAAGCCATAAGAAAGATATTTGTAGAGTTGGTCAGAATGTTCCCTTGACCAAAAAAACAAATTGTTATGGAAAATAGTTGCCTTTAAATGATGTTTTCCTTTTTTTAAAAACTGAAAACAGATTTATTTTCAGTGTTTCATCCAAAATTAGAAAATATCTGCAATTTTATTTTAATTTCCCCCACCCCCAAAAAACACCATCTTCTGACCAGTTCTACTCATTAGCTCTGAAAACAAAGCCAAACAAATCTGTTTTATGAAGCTAACAAATCCCTACTTTGCTTTTCTAGACTAGCTAATTGGAAAGGTATAAGAGAGAGCTTGGGAATTAAATGAACTATTTTTGGTAAGTTTTTTGTTGTTGTCATTAACTAGGCAGATCTATTTCCAAAAACAAATCTCAGTTTACACCCCTAATAATCAAATAGATCTCTCAGAACTGGGTCCCTTGCAAGATTTTCAGCCATAGCTTTCTGTCTTCCAGGCCAGGAATCTTGTATCTGTACTGAGAGACAAAGGTAACAATCATAAGGATGCATAAGACTCCAAAAAGTTCAGATATTGGTCTCTCTCCCCCTATTTCATCCCTCATCTAGCCCAACCAAATCCTTCTCCTCCACTTAGCTTGAATTCACCTTTACCCCTCTTTGCTCCAAGTAGTTGGCAGCTAGCTGGTTCATAACTGTCTTTTGACCTGTAACTTCTAGCTCCTTCCACAATGATTCTCTTCCTACATCCTGACCTGATATAGGGGCTTGTCTGTATGGTGGGGTAATGTGCTCGAAGGAGGTGTGATTTCTAAAGCACACTAATGTGTTGCACATTAATTGGTCAATGTAGACTCTTCTGGTGTACTTTAACATAGTGCTGTTTGAAACAATACTATATTAAAGTGCATTAGGGAACCTTTAGTGCACAGCAATAAGGTCTACATGGACACTTAATGCATGACGCATTCGTACACTTTAGAAATCACCACCTCCCACATACACACTGTATAGACAGGCCCTGAGATTTGTTCTGTCCTTCACAGTACTCCTTCCCTCTGCTGATATGCCAAATCTGTAATGGGTTTTTACCATGTCTAGTGGACCAGTCTCCTGATCATCCCTATGAAACATATTGCCATATTCTACAATAATACATCACAAAACTTCACTGCATATTATTATATTATTGACTTTATCATAAGAACTATCTGTTTCATGGAATCTTGCCAGATTTTAGCCTCCTTAGGTCAGAAACAACCCTAACTTCATAGCTCTCCTGTGAGTATAAGGAAGCCTAGTAATGCAGATGATTGGACAGTAGCCAGGACAGTTGCCTGTCCTTTTGATATAGATGCTCTCCTTAGTCCAGCCTTTGCTGATATCCCTGAAATAGATTGACAGGATACCCATGAAGGTAAGCGAGTATGTTGAGGATAGAACACATCTAGAATCAGAATTGGTTCAGTATTTGGGCTAAAATTTGGACCAATTTACCCTTTTCTAATCCAGGTTTTCTTACCCTCCACACCCCCCCCCCCAAACTCACTCTCCTGCTGGTAATAGCCCATCCAAAGTGACCACTCTCTTTACAATGTGTATGAAAATCAAGTTGGGCCTTTTCCAGCACAAATCCAGGTTTTCTCACCCTCCCCCACCCCACAAACTCACTCTCCTGCTGGTAATAGCCTAATAACATCAGCCACACTATCAGAGGCTCGTTCACCTGCACATCCACCAATGTGGTATATGCCATCATGTGCCAGCAATGCCCCTCTGCCATGTACATTGGTCAAACTGGGCAGTCTCTACGTAAAAGAATAAATGGACACAAATCAGATGTCAAGAATTATAACATTTATAAACCAGTCGGAGAACACTTCAATCTCTCTGGTCACGCAATTACAGACGTGAAGGTCGCTATCTTAAAACAAAAAGACTTCAAATCCAGACTCCAGCGAGAAACTGCTGAATTGGAATTCATTTGCAAATTGGATACTATTAATTTAGGCTTAAATAGAGACTTGGAGTGGCTAAGTCATTATGCAAGGTAGCCTATTTCCCCTTGTTTTTTCCTACCCCCCCTCCAGACATTCTGGTTAAACTTGGATTTATGCTGGAAATGGCCCACCTTGATTATCATACACATTGTAAGGAGAGTGATCACTTTAGATAAGCTATTACCAGCAGGACAGTGGGGTGGGAGGAGGTATTGTTTCATGGTCTCTGTGTATATAATGTCTTCTGCAGTTTCCACAGTATGCATCCGATGAAGTGAGCTGTAGCTCACAGAAGCTTATGCTCAAATAAATTGGTTAGTCTCTAAGGTTCCACAAGTATTCCTTTTCTTTTTGCTAATACAGACTAACACGGCTATTACTCTGAAACCTTTTCTAATATAATTTTCCATGTTTCCGTACTGTGTTTCGGATTGGCTCTTTGTACTTCTGACTGGCTTTTTGTAACATTTCATTTCCTAGGGGAAGAAAGAAGAGATGCTCTCAGATTCTTATACCAACACCGTCCATTTGCTAGAACACCATCTGTTACTTAATTACTAGAAAAACACAAGATGTAACAAATGGAGGAAAAAGCTTCCATGGACTTGCCTGAATCTCCTCGCTGAATTTTAGTAACTTATGCTCTTTGTTTCCTCCCCTCCCCCTTCTTAATATCGCTACTGCAGCTCTGAAGACTATTGAAAGCCACCTATTCTGCGGCTTCTGATTCATAGTGTGAGATCTTCACATCCACTCTGACCCCTGTACATTTGGAAAAGGGGCCAGAGGAGCATAAAGCCCACACGCTACCTGCTACAGACCTCTCTCACAAGTCCTGGTGTAGGGGATATGCTAGTGGGATGGAACAAGGCACAGAATATAGCAATACTGAGATTTTGGCAGTGCTGCCGCCCATTGCGTGGCTGGGGAGGCTGATATAACTTGGGCATTCCCCCAGGCCTGCCTAAATTGCTTGGGATTGGGAGAGCACCATACACAACCATAACCTGCCACTCCAACCACCCCTCCCCTGGGCTTTAAGTACTGTGCTGCACCTCTCAGAGGCACAACACAGAATCTCATCCCTAGGTTTTGAGGCCAGAAAGTGTTATTAGGATCATCTAGTTTGACCTCCCGCAAGCACAGACCATAGAATTTCAACCAGTAATTCCTGAACCATGATCATAACTACTTCTTAAGCTACCGTATATCTTTAAGAAAGAGAGTGTTGTAGTATCTAGTATGTCTGCTTGCCCATTGTTGATCTCTTTTCAAATCTCATATGAAAATATACTTCCTCTTGCTTTTAATTGTTTCTCTTTCTTTCCTATTTATTACTAGTGTCTTTTACATCTGAAGGCGTGTCCCGCCCACATCCCATTTCTCCATTTAAGCAGATTGGAAAAATGGTCAGAGAATAAAATGAGATTCAAAATGCAGGCTAATGCATCTGTGGTAAATAATGCTAAACACACATACTTAATGGGATAGAGAAAGCTAGGAGCAGTCATGGCTAAAGACACCTGAGTGATAGAGGACAGCAAGTTAGACATGAGTTCGCACTGCAGTGGGACAGCTAAAATAGGCCATTCAGTTTGAAGCATCATAAAACGGGGAGTTACAGACCCTCTCTTTACAGCTCTGATGTGACCACACTGAAAATTCCCTACTAGGAGAAAGTATTAACAAATTAAAGGTAGTTCAGAGAAAAGCAATAAAAATAATCAGGGGCTGAAGGACTGACTTATGAGGAAAGGTTAAATAGAGCTAAGGATATATACTGGCAGCTTCATTAAGGAAGAAGAATATGTAAGAAATCTATAAATATTGTAATGGTGTTATGAATACTCTTAAGTGAGCAGATCATTTAGGGTGCTACAAGGGATATCTAGGTAAGAGTAATGGGAAGAAATTAAGAAAGGGGAAAACTAGAGTGAATATAAAGAAAATCTTCCTGTCAGTAAGATTTATTAGGTTGTACCATAGTCTCCCAAGAGAAGTGATGAAAACTCCATCACCTGGGACAATTAAAGGAAGGGGAGAAAACATTATAAAATGTACCATAGGGAAATCTTGACTTTGCAGGGGCTGGACTGGATAATACAGTAGGTCTTTTCCATGTCTAACATCTAAGATTCAGATTGTCAGGGTTATGCTTAGGTATGTGCCTCCTTCCTCATTCACCACTGGAGCTATTTTTACTTCTTTCCTGCCAGTTCTTTCCTCTAGGTTATTTTTCTTTCCAGCCATTAGGTCTATTTTTATGTCTTTCATACTTGTATTTCAGTTGAATCTCTGCTCCCTTTATTAATACCATGCCATAAATATTGCTAGATTAGCTTGATTATTCTTTTCTCACTAGCAGCCGATGTGAGATTGAGAACTATAATAAATTACATTTTGTGCAGCATCTTTCATCCAAAGATGACTCTGTTCTAAATAAGGGAATGCGTTTTTGGTGGAGCTACATTTATAGGCTATGTATATGTTGGCAAGGCCTTTCCCTCTCTTTTAACACCTTCCTCGTTTTGCTCCAACTCTATCTCCCTGAGTTACAGAACTACAGTTCCCTTACTCTGCACACACTCTCTCTGTCTCCAGCTCTCTCCCCTTCTCCCTTTGGCTTAGGCTGTGTTTTCTGCACCAAGGGGGGTATTGTAACTCCAGAAAAATCAAAACTTTGCCCCTGCCCCCCTGCAGGAAGAGTAAGTTACATCATCCCTTTTCATGGTGCAGCTTCCTTCCCCCATCCCGGTGCACTGTGGGAGTGACTCTGGTTGACAAGTAAGGCAATGAAGGGAACCAAAGTCTCCTCTCACTCCCCACCCCTTCAACTCACATTTTCTTGGAGCAGAGAATACAGGGAAAATAGTCCTCATTCTCCCTCCTCAGCTAGGAGTTGCAATCTGAGGGTGGGTGTATATAGGGCTTCTCTTTACTCCCTAGTTTGGCCAAGTAAGGGCTGTGATAATCCCCCCAATCCCGTGTTCAGATCCACCTCTTTCTTCCTGGTCCTTTCCCTCTCTGATCAGGTCCCCTCCTTAAAGCTTGACCTCAGACCACTGAAACATATTAATTCATCATATTGCTCCTCTGTACAGCACACAGTACTGTTGTCACTGACATTTGACCATGCTATTAGCAATGAAATCACTGTCACTTGCTCACTCTTTTCTTTTCTCCTTCTGGCAATTAAAATTTGTGTGACAGGAAGGATGAGTGAATTGTCAGCTGCATTTACATCTATCGAAGTTTCCAAATCTACACTCCAAGCAGACTCAAAAGCTCCCAAAACACTCCACTTCCGCCGACGTGCATGGGCTGAAATTGTGGAAAAGCAGCATCACTTACCCCACAACTTCAGCCATGCAGAACACAATGCCATCCAAAGCCTCAGAAACAACTCTGACATCATAATAAAAAAGGCTGATGAAGGAGGTACTGTTGTCATCACGAATAGGTTGGAATATGAACAAGGGGCTACTCGGCAGCTCTCCAACAGCACTTTCTACAAGCCATTATCCCCTGATCCCACTGAGGGTTACCAAAAGAAACTACAGCATTTGCTCAAGAAACTCCCTGAAAAACCACAAGATCAAATCCGCACAGACACACCTCTGGAACCCCGACCTGGGATATTCTATCTACTACCCAAGATCCATAAACCTGGAAATCCTGGGTGCCCCATCATCTCAGGCATTGGCACCCTGACAGCAGGATTGTCTGGCTATGTAGACTCCCTCCTCAGGCCCTACGCTACCAGCACTCCCAGCTACCTTCGAGACACCACTGACTTCCTGAGGAAACTACAATCCATCGGTGATCTTCCTGAAAACACCATCCTGGCCACTATGGATGTAGAAGCCCTCTACACCAACATTTCACACAAAGATGGACTACAAGCCGTCAGGAACACTCTCCTTGATAATGTCACGGATAACCTGGTGGCTGAACGTTGTGACTTTGTCCTCACTCATAACTATTTCACATTTAGGGACAATGTATACCTTCAAATCAGCGGCACTGCTATGGGTACCCACATGGCCCCACAGTATGCCAACATTTTTATGGCTGACTTAGAACAACGCTTCCTCAGCTCTTGTCCCCTAATGCCTCTACTCTACTTGCGCTATATTGATGACATCTTCATCATCTGGACCCATGGAAAAGAAGCCCTTGAGGAATTCCACCATGATTTCAACAATTTCCATTCCACCATCAATCTCAGCCTGGACCAGTCCACACAAGAGAACCACTTCCTGGACACTACAGTGCTAATAAGCGATGGTCACATAAACACCACCCTATACCGGAAACCTACTGACCGCTATTCCTACCTACATGCCTCCAGCTTTCATCTTGAGCACACCACACGATCCATTGTCTACAGCCAAGCTCTGCGATACAACCGCATTTGCTCCAACCCCTCAGACAGAGACAAACACCTACAAGATCTCTATCAAGCATTCTTACAACTACAAAACCCACCTGCTGAAGTGAAGAAACAGATTGATAGAGCCAGAAGAGTTCCCAGAAGTCACCTACTACAGGACAGGCCTAACAAAGAAAATAACAGAACGCCACTAGCCATCACCTTCAGCCCCCAATTAAAACCCCTCCAACTCATTATCAAGGATTTACAACCTATCCTGAAGGACGACCCATCACTCTCACAAATCTTGGGAGACAGGCTAATCCTTGCCTACAGACAGCCCCCCAACCTGAAGCAAATACTCACCAGCAACCACATACCACACAACAGAACCACTAACCCACGAACCTATCCTTGCAACAAAGCCCGTTGCCAACTGTGTCCACATATCTATTCAGGGGACACCATCATAGGGCCTAAAAACGTCAGCCACACTATTAGAGGCTCGTTCACCTGCACATCTACCAATGTGATATATGCCATCATGTGCCAGCAATGCCCCTGTGCCATGTACATTGGTCAAACTGGACAGTCTCTACTTAAAAGAATAAATGGACACAAATCAGATGTCAGGAATTATAACATGCATAAACCAGTCGGAGAAAACTTCAGTCTCTCTGGTCACTCGATTTCTGACCTAAAAGTGGCTATTCTTTAACAAAAAAACTTCGAAAACAGGCGCCAACAAGAGACTGCTGAATTGGAATTAATTTGCAAATTGGATACAACTAACTTAGGCTTGAATAGAGTGGGAGTGATTGAGTCATTACACAAAGTAAAACTATTTCCCCTTGTTTATTCTCTCGCGCTCCCCCCCAACTGTTCCTCAGACGTTCTTGTGAAATCCTGGATTTGTGCTGGAAATGGCTCACCTTGATTACCATACACATTGTAAGGAGAGTGATCACTTTAGATAAGCTATTACCAGCAGGAGAGTGGGGTTGGGAGAGAGAAAACCTTTTGTTGTGATAAACACCCATTTTTTCATGGTCTGTGTGTATAAAAACATCCTCACTGTATTTTCCACTTTATGCATCCAATGAAGTGAGCTGTAGCTCACGAAAGCTTATGCTCAAATAAATTGGTAAGTCTCTAAGGTGCCACAAGTACTCCTTTTCTTTTTGCGAATACAGACTAACATGGCTGTTACTCTGAAACCAGTGTAAATGTGGTATGTGTGTGTGTGTCTATAGATAAGTATAGCTAGATAGCATAATTTCAACTGATCTTATATTAAAAACATCACACAGAGAAAAGTCTGATTGGTTCTGGTATTTGGATTGAGTTTTGCATTCCTCTTTTACTGAGTCTAAAAATCCATTTAAAGCAATGGTTACTGTAGCTGATTGAGAGCTTAAGTATCTCAGTGTTTCAAAGGGGATTCAAGTTCTGTTCTAAATTAATCTGAACCTGTTTGAAAATCTCCAAGTTTCAACCATCCACAAGTACAAACATGAAATCTGAACCATAGCCTGGGAATTTGATTCATTGAATTCCAAAAAGAAATTGGTATTTCTCAATTCTTTCTATTTATGCTTTGCCTTTAACATACAGTCTAGAAAATAGAAAATAATAGATGAGATGTTGTTATTGGACTACATTTTAATAGTTACAGTTTTTGGTTTCCTGTAATAAGAAAAAAGAACATACTTTATAAAAAAGAGACAATATTTCACAAAGGACTAAAAAGTGTCTTTGGCCAAAGATTTCCTTTTTGGAAACTTTTCTTCTTTTCCTGAAATGATAGACCTTACTTTCTGTAAAGAAAACACTACCTTTCCATTGTTTACTTTTGATGCCGGAGCCTTGGACAATGAACAATTTCACTGTGATTATAATGCACAGTAAAAAGTAGCAGTTGATTGTCTCAGGCAATGAGAGGGGCAGCATGTTGAATAAAACAATATACTGTAGGCTCCCAAAGAATGGCCAACACAATGGAGATGATCGAAAGGCTTTGGATCAGGCCCCACTGCAGGATTGCTTTATGTTTCTTTCCCACCCTTTTAATGCTTTGCATTATTGAAAGAACTCATCAAGTTGATGAGCTCTACAAATGAGAAAAAAAATCTTCTTACATGAGCCTTTATTCATTTGGGTTAACCTCTTCTTATGGCAATAACCTGAAACAAATGACAGGTTGACAGGAGTATGAAATGGTTCTTTAATGAATTCTTGCAACTCATTTACAATCGACCTTCAGGCTACTGACATATAAATCCCTTTTATACTGTCTGAGCAATTATAGTGGATTTGTGACTGATAACTGACTGCTGTGGATTAATGTCTCAGCTTGTAATATGGGCTGACTCAGGCTTTACCAGGGCTGAATCTATTACACGTCACCTTCCTGTACTTACAGCTGTTCCTCTTGATAGTCGTTTTTAGGATCAAATTCATGAAAGAGTTACCCACCCTTCAGACCTCATCAACACTCATAATTACTGCTTATCTGATGGCAACACTCCACTCATAATATGTATTCCAATTTGCCTATTTATTAAACTTTAGTTTATGGATTTAGGGCTAGAGTCTGACTAGTCCTAACACAGTTACACAGAGGGTTACAATAAAGCCCCACTCCCAGACACGTAAGGGCTACCTATATCTTAGAAGCAGGTCTTGTGTGGAGTGCAGGGGCTATGCTCCATGTTGGGAACAAGTGGGCATGGAGAATGCAGACCTGGGTGGGGAATGATCCCGGCGTCGGCTCCACCTCTCCGTTCTCTGCTTAGCAGATCTGGGTGGATGCACAAAGATAAGCAATCTCCTTTTAAGGGCATCAGTAAATAACAGAGCAAGATAGGAGCAATGGATTCACCCTGGCTGATGCAGTGGCAGACACTTCTTATTGGGGACAAAAAGCACAATCTAGCCCTTTATGTGCCCAAAAGGTCTCAAAAAGTAAGCAGGAAAAGATAGAAAGAAAGAACTTTCTCCTGCTCAAAAAGTTATCTTAAAATATGCCTGGCACATAGAAAAAGTTTTAAAATGCCTCAGAATATGCTTGCAACAATTCTGAAAACATGGGTTTGTTTGTTTATTCACAAATGAAATAAGTTTAATGATCTCAAGATTGTGGTGGCATTTTGTCCACATCACAAAATTACTAGACAGTTGAGCGTTATCTGATAGTCTCTGTTTAGGGGACAGCTATTATATTCACAGTTTACACACAAATAAATGACATAAAATATAAAATACTCTTTCTGGAATGTTGCAAGGCAATATTACTTTATTTCTTTGAAGGCAGAACACTAACACGCAGGAACCAAAAACAGAGAGACAAAGCAAGCTGCTCCCTAAGGCAAAGAGCCATAACTTGCTCCAGGCTGGCTTCATTGCAAACTGACTACAGAAGACCCATATCACACACTTCCCTAGTCCACAAGCAGGACTGGGAAACTCCTTGTAACTGAAAATGATTGTTATTTTAACAGTTTTCAATACACCACAATGGCCAAAATAGGAATAGCAGAGGTATTGCAAGTCAGGGCTGTAGGAGATCATATGCACGCATATTCAATGCCAGTGGCAATGACATTGTGTGAACTCACCGCACACTGGATGGGGAAGGGTTAATTCCTCACTGTGGGCAGAGGAAGCCATGCCCCCACATCCCTACCGGGCATGCTCCATGTATAGCAGCAGTATAAGAGGAAGCAGCCCAGCTCGATCTGGGCTGACAGCCGAAGAGGAAGGATGGTCCTTGCCAGCTCCTGCTCAGGAACCACTGGAGCCATGGACTGCAGAAGCCAGAGGTGCCAAGACCCACACAGGCACCCAGCTACCTATGGACACCTCAGGGAGGTCAGAGCTACAGGGCGTTGCATGGGCTGAAGAACCCAGTGACCCCGAAGACGCTCAGATTGCTGACTGGAGTGACAAGGTAGGAAGTAGACCGGGGGGAAATGCCACTGTCCCAAGGCTGGTCAGTGTGTTGTGGACAGATCCCCGCTGACCCAGTGTCGGACATAGTCTCCACTCCAATGGTTCTGGGCTGGGACGTGGTGGAGCAGGGACAACATGGGTCCCCCTACCTGGTTGCCACCCTTCCCCCCCCCTTGGTGGCAGCTAACACCTACCCCCCCAAGAAGCTGCTTGACCATACGGACCCGCCCAGAGGGCAACTTTAGTAACTCAGGCTGCTAGGTTGTACAGCCCCGCCCAGAAGGCAGCTTTATTGACTCTGGCCACTAGGTCATACAGCCACGCCCAGAAGGTTACCCTATTGGCTCCAGCCGCTAGGCCATACAGCCCCTCCCAGAGGTCGACTTTATGGACTCTGGCCACTTGGCCATACAGCCACACCCAAAGTGGTATCTCCATTAACTCTGGCTACTAGGCCTGGCTGACAGCGAACCCAGAGTATCATTAATGACTCTGGCCACTAGACCTTACTGCCCTGTAGACCCAGGATATCTCTACTAACTTTGGCCATTGGACCTTTCTGCCTTGCAAACCCCAGGGTACCCCTATGGACTCTGGCCACTAGGCCTTACTGCCCGGCAGAGAAGGGCTACCCCCCCGCAAATGTTGGTCATTTGACCCTATTGCCATGTGGAACAAGGCGTTTCCATCAACTCCGGCCATTGGGCCTTAAAGACCTACAGATCAGGGCATCTCTATGTATTCCTGCCCTTAGGTCTCACGGCCTGGAGACAGAGGGAAGCTTGAAGGATGGGTTGAACTCACCCCGCACGGACAGGGTCTCTCCACCCTGTCACAGGCAGAATTATTTAGAAAATTCAGGACAAAAGGAGATTGGCTAAGATCTTGGATATATTTGAAAAAAATAATAACTATGGAATGGCTATTACAATTCATATATATTAAAATTAAATTAAGGAGAAAATGTAAAAATAGGGTCAAATGTATCTTTCAATTTCACCGGTGCAACATATTGACTTCAGTGGGGTTGCCCATATTTTGCCGAGGACAGAATTTGGCCATGTGTATTTAAGAGAATTTGTTTGAGATAGAAGTACATCCATAGCATATCTTTTTTTCCTTACCTGGCTCACTGGGGGTCTAATAGAAGATTTTCTTGCGATGAGTTGTTGTGTACTACATAATCTAACTTCAGTGGTGTTACACAGGTGATAGAATTTAGCCAGTCATATGCTGACAATGCCTTAATATTAGTTTCATGACAAACCAATCTGCCATTATATAGCACCTTTCTCACAATACATTTGACAACCCAGAAAAACCTACCTACAAATCAAAACCTCTGTTTAACTTGATTGAGTATTTCACAAATGCAAGGTACTTCCATAGGACTGGTAGTTTTGAAGAAAAATGAAAAATGTACAAGGCCTCCACTTCAGCTGAACATTTTTAGCACTGTTCATAGTTTTTCTGGGTGTCACAGTTTTCAGTGCTACGTGGAAAGTGTACTGTGATTACAGCTGGCATCTTCCATAGGGCAGGAAAAAAAAATGCACAGTAACCGTGCAAAAGAATCATTTCGGTAGTGAAAGGGAGGTTGTCACGTCTGAGATTTCTAAGGACCTGGTCCAGCAGAGCACTCAAGTGTGTGCTTAACTTTAAGCATGGGAATGGTCCAACTGGAAACTATGGGACTGCTCCCATGCTCAAAGGTAAGCTCTTGCTTAAGTGCTCTGCTGGACCAGAACTCAGATAGTTCAGAGTAGTATTGATTTTCAAAGAGCGGTAATATTTTCTTTTAAAATAATCTTCATTCTACTGAAATAATTCTTGAAAGGCTACTTGAATACCAAATCATTTAAAACAAGATCTTCCCAGAGGTATGTGGGCATATAAATATGCAGTTGTGACATCTGAAGTTTTACTTCTGTCAATATTGACTCCTCATGGCTTGCATGGATTCTTCAGGGTCAGCTCCCTCTCCCCCTGAGAGATGCAAGGTTTCTCAGTGGAGCGATGTGTAATTCCTGTGCTGCCAAGATGATGCAGTGGGCAATTTATGCCATATGATAACTGGATACACATTTTTGACTTTTGAATCCAGAAAGCAATTGATTTTCATCTTCAGATAAGCAAACTTTCTTTATGTCAATTATGAAAACTCGCATTGAAGATGGCTGTGATCCCTTCTCTTGGGGCAGATCTTCAGGTGGTGTAAATTGTCATAGCTCCATTCAAGCCCCCCGCAAACAAATCCAGTCTTTGATTAAGCTAGAACTTCCTTTTATTCCATGTAGGTTAAATGTTATTCTTCTGTTAAAAGCAATTTCTAAGATTTCCACCCCGCACTTATCTTTCATCACACCAAATTGAAATATTCCCAGACAGAAAATTTAACTGGGATTCTGAACACGTGATTATGGAAGGTCTTGTTTTCTTAGCAATGAAAACAATTTGTTAGGCTTAATGTAATCCAAAGTAGGAAAGAGAAGTAACACTGTGGTATTTAGATTGAATATCATAGTAAACATGGGCCATGTTACATCTGTTGCCTGGTATAATTCAATATAAAAATTTACCTAGCTAGATAGTGCCATTATCATAGGGGCTTTATGCTGCTGCCTATCTCAATAGTATCTAAGTGACTTCCACATAAAATCATTCGCAATAGCAAAGTCCCTAACTAAAAAAAAAAAAAAAACTTAAAAGAAAATATTATATGTGGAAAACTTTATTTTTCTATCGTAGCAATGAAATCTATGAATTTACAAAGGATAAAACTCAAGTTACGTACATAACTGCATGTAGCTTATTCAACATTTTGTGCTGTTATGCCCTTATTAGACTTCTTTGTAGCATAACCACCTCACATCAGAGTGCTACTTTGAGAGTTGTGGTACACGGGTCTTTTTTAGATAGATATTTTATAGTGAGTTGCATGTGCCATGAGTAAGGATACGATTCTGTCATGGAGGTCACAGATTCCGTGACTTTCTGGGACCTCTGTGACTTCTGGGGTAGGGCTGGAGCAGCTGTCAGCTCTGGGGCTGCCAGAGCAACAGCTGCTGGAACAGCTGTCTGATGGCCAGCCCCTGGGCTGCTGAACAGCTGACCACTGGTGAGCCCCAGGGCTGCCAGAATAGCTGACCAGAGGCCAGCCCTGGGGTAGCAGAGCTGTGGGCCCTGGAACAACAGCAGTCCTGGAGCAGTGGCCAGCCCCACAGCAGTGGGCCCCCCAGAACAGTTGACAGGTGGCCAGCTCTGGCCTGCCAGAAGAGCAGTCCCCAGCCCGCCAAAGCAGTGGATGGGTCAGCCCCAGTAAGGCTGGAACAGTGGGGTCAGCCCCTGCTGCAGAAGCAGCCACAAGGCTGGAGCAGCTGCAAGCCCCTGCAGTGCTCTGTTTAGTAAAAGTCAGGGACAGGATGCAGGCTTCCATGAATTTTTGTTTATTGCTGTGACCTGCCCCTGGTTTTTCTAAAAATACCTGTTAAAGAATCTTAACCTTAGCCAGGCAATTGGAGGCAAGCATTGTAGGTGCTTCAGATACTATTCTCTACAGCCTTGTTGGGTTTTAAATAACTACCCCCAGCCTAAGGCCTATCAGTGCTGCTGCCAGCAGAAGTGATAGAACATCCACTTGAAACCACTGTTACTGTAAGGAAGAATTGTCGGATGGGGAAGCTGTTGAGAGGAGCCTCCATGAGGTGCTAGGGAGAGTGAAGCATGTTGGATTGACAGCTACTGGGCCAGGAGTTAAACGGATCTTTTGTGGTGGGTGGGGAGGAAAAGTGTATTGGATTGATATATATGTTGTGGTGGGGAACAGTATGGAATCTGTGCAATAATTACTAGACAGCAGGTGTAAAACAAATAAAAGGAGGTATTTTTTCACACACTGCGGAGTAACCTGTGGAACCCCTTGACAGAGGATGTTGTGAAGGCCAAGGCTATAACAGGGTTCAAAAAAGTTCATAAGTTCATAAATAAGTTCATGGAGGATAGGCCCATCAATGGCTATTTGCCAGGATGGGCAGGGATGGTGTCCCTAGCCTCTGTTTGCCAGAAGCTGGGAATGGGTAAAAGGGCATGGATCACTTGAAGATTTCCTGTTCTGTTCATTCCCTCTGGGGCACCTGGCATTGGCCACTGTTAGAAGACAGGATACTGGGCTAGATAGACCTTTGGTCTGACCCAGTATGGACCTTCTCATGTTCTTATGTTGTGGGCACAAAGAAATACTTTACATTGAGAATGTCATGCATCACTGGTTGAAGTGAAGTATTTTTTGATGAAGCCCCTTGTTAAAATAAGAGCTGGGTGGATTTTTTTCAGAAAATACTTTATTAGACAAAAAATGTTGTCTCAGGCCAAATGACACAGTCCTGAAATCTGGGATAAGTTTGGCAAATAGTTTCAGATGTAAAAAGATGTCTGTTTTTCAAAAAAAATTAAAAATGTTTCGTTTTGATACTTGAAATAAAATATTTTTACTTTTCATTTTGAAAGAACATTTTGTTTAGAAATTTAGTTTTTAATAGGGTAATATCTCCTCCACCCTAAAATGGTGTGTATGTTTTTGTTTTGTTTTATTTTTGTTTAGACAAGAAAAACAAACAAATTCCATTTCAAGTCAACCCAAAATTATTTTTTTTTCTTATTACTTTTCTGGATCATCCACAGAATGAAAAAAACACAATTATTCACTCATCTTTTGTTTAAATCAGTATTGGGCAATCTGCGGCCCATGGACCTCATGCAGCCTGTCAGGGTAATCCACTGGCAGGCTGCGAGACACTGTTTACATTGACCGTCAACAGGCATGGCCGCCCGCAGCTCCCAGTGGTCGCAGTTCACCATTCCTGTGAAGATTAGGGGTATGGAATGGCTTCTGTATGAGGAGAGATTAATAAAACTGGGACTTTTCATCTTTGAAAAAGAGATGACTAAGAGGGGATATGATATAGGTCTATAAAATCATGACTGGCATGGAGAAAGCAAATAAGGAAGTGTTATTTAATCCTTCTCATAATATAAGAACAAGGGGATCACCAAATGAAATCAATGGGCAGCAAGTTTAAAACAAACAAAAGGAATTATTTCTTCACACAATCCACAGTCAACCTGTGGAACTCTTCACCAGAGGATGTTGTGAAGGCCAAGACTATAACAAGGTTCAAAAAAGAACTAGATAAATTCATGGAGGATAGGTACATCGATGGCTGTTAGCCAGGATGGGCAGGGATAGTGTCCCTAGTTTCTGTTTGCCAGAAGCTGGGAATGAGTGACAGGTAATGGATCACTTGATGATTACCTGCTCTGTTCATTCCCTCTGAGGCACCGGGTATTGGCCACTGTTGGAAGACAGGATACTGGGCTCGATGGACTTTTGGTCTGACCAATATGGCTGTTATGTTCTTATATCTTAGGCTTCCTAAAGCGTCTCTTTTGGTGGGTAACACAGGTAATAATAATCCAAAAATTTCAAAACTTGCCTGAAGATTTTGTATGGGTTCAAGTATATGTTTGATAAAAAGATTGGATCAGTTCTTATCTTAAATCTGCTTGCCCATTCACACTCTCTTTGGAAGAATGAAAATATGACAGAGGATCAGTCTTCAAGCAGAGATTAATAATTAATTAAAGATTCTGGGCCATATTCTGATAGCCCTACTCACGTTAATTACCTTACTCAAATCATAGAAGTCAATGAGAATATTTGTAAAGTAAAATACTACACAGTGTGAATAAAAGTATCAGAATGTGGTTTTCTATAATATCAGAACATACATTATATTGATCACCTAAGACTTCGTGTCATCATGGCTATTACATCTTGAAATGATATACAGCACACAGAGTAAGCATACAAAGAAAAATCATGGATGTTCATGCTTTTAAAAAAAATAATCAGAAGTGATATGTCTTCCACACCCCAAAGAATTCAACAGGCATAGCCTGGGCTGCTCCAAGTCTTTAGCCCACCAATAGTCTAAATCTTCCAGTGATCTGCTTGTGAAATATTTCTTAGCATTATTCAAAGGCAAAACTGCAGCAAACAAGAGAAAAGACATTAGAAACATCATACACATCAGGATTTTTATATATCAGTATGTCAGGTATTGGGGGAGATAGGATTATAATGCTGCTGCTCCCTTTCCTTCCTCCTGCCTGGGAAGGCTGTGGGCAAGATACTAGAAGAAGAGTACTACTTTGTACCCTTGATTCATTACAGGCATAATATTTCCTAACTGCATCCACAAAAATGACCATCAGGCTAAAAAATCTGGTCGTTTACCTAAAATTAGTTTGTTATAGTATGGAAGGGTTGCTTTCCTTTAAAAATCATGCTACTGTTAAGTGTTGTATTACTTTAGTGTGTGATCCTGGAAACATTTATGATGTGATTCATTTTATCCATGTGAGTTGCTCTTGCATAGGACTTTTCCATTCATCTTATCTGGTTATCAACCTTGAAACTGAATTTTAACCACTTCTACTCCAGCATTCCTAAATATTCTATCAGACAGTGTTTTGATTATTCAGATAGTTCAGATGCTTGCTGTGGTGTTCTTAAAAATCTGGGGGAAAGTGGCATCTGTATTACCGTTAGCAAAAAAGAGTTGGATTCTTGTAGTGCAGCTTGAGGGATTTTGTGGTTTTGCTGTAAAAAGTTGGCCCAGCAGCAGTGAAGGTAGTTCATTTTAATAACCTAATAAATATTTCTGAATGACTCTCAGTGATATCTACTCCTAAAATTCAAGAATAGGGCCAAGTAGAAAGTAAAATCAAAACAAACTCCCCCACAGAAATTCCACAGAAAGTCCCTTTTCCCTCCAACAGATTCTATTGTCCCTGCTCAATAAATCCTTGCAAAGTCATTCATTATCCAGTTGGGGTAATATATTATTTCTGGAGCCTTATCAATTTTTGGTTGCTTGTTAATTATTGCAATAATAACAATGTATTAATATATATCTCTGGAAATAATGTAGATACCACAGTGTACTCTCGTAGGAATTCCAGTACAGTGATGCTTATTGAACCATGGAAGTGGAGTATTACTGTATTTCCTGAATGAGACTTTAGGAATGTTCTAGCAACAAACCTCTTAAACGCATTGCAATTATTAATATATCTTAAACTAACCTTGCTCGCTGTAATATTAAATGTGATTTATTGTATTTGCAGAGGCAGTTTTTGAGAAGTTATATTTAACATCCAGATTAGCAACCAAATTAGTTCAGCATAATTTGTTCTAAGAACATGAAAGAATTAAATATTTATCAGGCATTGGTTGAAGTCACCGAGTTTTGTTTTTTTTCCCTTCCATAAAATAATCTTGACAGTAGGACCAGCTGTGACATGCAGTTGCTTTGCATATGGAATTCCTCTTGTCTTGAGGAGCAGGCCCACTTTCTGGTACATTGTGGGCATTGAGAATGGGCTGGAATTAAATTTGAATGCATTTCATGTGTATTCTGCAAACTGAAGTTTCTCAGTATGAAGATCCCTACCTGACATAAATTGTAATAGCTCCTTTGAGTTCAATGATTTATACCATTTGAAAATCAGGCCAAATCAGAACTCCGATTCCTCAATCTATCCCTATTCAGCAAAGCACTTAATCACATGCTTATTTTTAAGCATATGTTTAAATCTTATTACCTTCAATGGGACTAGCTTGTGCTTAAGTACTTTGCTGAATAGAGAAGAATTTAAGCACATGCTTGCATTCTCTGTTGAAATGGCCCTTATGTAGAATCTTAACCTCCCAGAAATATTCCCATTGCCATGCAGTAGATAGCTCGACTGCAGTTTATATTGCAATTAACTGATATTATATACTTATTGAAAGTCTGTATTGTACTGAAGTCTCTGCCACACATCCTAGAACATGTAACCATGTATCTATTTACAGGAACCACAATCAGATCTGCTAGATTGTCAAATATAGCCTATTATAGCACTAAGTACAACTAGAGGAAAGCAGGAATTCTGGCTATAGATCAATAGCAACAGTGCCAATTGTTATTTATAGCACTAATGCCCCTGGGAAGCCTTGATTCTAGAAGCACTAATTTCAGGAATCGTGGTACGTGTACAAATACCATAACATTGTCCTATACATACAATCAGTTTAGTACCCATTCACACTGATGAAGAGTCAGTGGAATTTTTCTAGATTTACGTAAAAGTGAGATCACACTCTGGCCTACAGCTGGAAAAATACTAAGCCTCTGAACATGACATTATTTAAAGGGTTTCAAATGTGGTCAGTCCATCTCTAAACTTCAAAGCCATTACCGCTATACAATTCCCAATAATAATGACATACTGCAGTACAGTCTCCAATGTGTAACCCTTCTGCCATGTGGTGGTGCAGGCAGCAACAAAGGGTGATTTCAATAACTTAAGCCCCCACCCAGTAATCTGGGAAGTTTGTAAAAACTACCCCTGGGCACCTCTAAGAGGCAATACTTCCCCACACGCAAGCACTGAGTCCGTGTATAACAAAAGCAAATGCTTATTAAAAGAAGGCAACACAGCATTCATTTGGGAAAACACTGCAACAATGACTTGAAAGTATGCAACCAATAAGTGAAACATCCCTCCCACAGTATCATGACCAGTGTCCTTTTTCTCAGTTTCCCACTTTGTGGTATGAAAATCCAAGGTGTAAATGTCTCTTTAACATGCCATTCCCCTTTTCCCTCCTCTGTACCCTTCTCAGAGTGTGTTGTCTGAGGTCAGCAACACCCACAGAATCCGGGTATGCATTTGGGTGGTTTTATCTCCCACCCCTGAAGGGCGATGGTGATTGAATGATGCCTCCACATCTGCTCCTCAATTTCTCTGCAGTCTCTGCCGCTGTTTGTCATTGCTGCTCCTTGTCCCTGCTGCTGTTTCAGCTGCTGTCATTGCCGCCTTCACTGCCATTTTATTGTGACACTGTGTTCTGAGGTTTCATCACTCAGCCCAGTTCTTAGTGATTTCAGCTCTTGAGTGATTTCACTGGACAGCAGTGAACCTTTCTGATACTGCCTCTTCTGTGCTGTCTTTTCACTGAAACACAGTTCCATACCAGGTCTAAAGTTCAGCCCCCTTGGATCAGCTTATCAGTTCTGCTTTAGTGATCACTGCAAAATCACATGCAATCCCGGTCCCTGAAATTCCACTCTGGAGGACAAGGTGGCCTTATACCTTCTACAATGCTACCATTGGCTGGTGGGTATTTGGGGCAAGTTTCTTTCAATATCTCTTGCTGAAACTGTTCCACTCTGTACAAAATACTTGAATAGTCATTGGGCCAAAAAGAGAGAATGATTCTAATTTTGTGGTTAGGGCACTCACTGTGGGGTGGGGTGTATGTCCCTGCAGCCATGAATACTTAATTTACACAAAGTGAAACAACTGCAGTAGGAGAGATTAAGAACCTGCCCCAGAATACCCCCCTATCCAGTGGTTAGGGCACTCTCCTGAGAAGTGGAAGAGGGGGTACTTGAATCCAGATCTCTGACAACCCAGGGGTGTGCCCTAACCACTGAGGTAAAAGTTATAAGGCCACCAGCACTACCACCAAACCAGAACTAAAAAAATCTAGAGTTCCCCTTTGCCAGGGACCCACAGTCTGGAGATCCTTTTCAGGGAAGTCTTCGCCCTGTGTAGACAGACCTATTCTCCTAAGGGCATCTATCTACAGGAGTCCAGATGGTGATTTTAGTGACAGGGTAGAATAAGCCTATTAGGAGAATCAACTGACTAGTGTCCTCTCCACCCTCAAACACAGGCTCATATATGTTTGGGGGTTGGACTAGATGACCTTCAGGGGTCCCTTCCAACCCTGATATTCTATGATTCTATGTGTGTGATGAAGAGGGACTCAGCAGTCACAGAGGTACCTTCAGCATGTGGACAGCAGTAGTAGTGATGCAGCAGTAACGCTTTGTGACTATAACAGGGTTCAAAAAGGAACTAGATAAGTTCATGGAGGATAGGTCCATCAATGGCTATTAGCCAGGATGGGCAGGGATAGTGTCCCTAGCCTCTGTTTGCCAGAAGCTGGGAATGGGCTACGGGGAATGGATCACTTGATGATTACTTGCTGTGTTCATTCCCTTTGAAGCACCTGGCATTGGCCACTGTCGGAAGACAGGATACTGGGCTAGATGGACCTTTGGTCTGACCCAGCATGGTGTTCTTTTTTTCTTATTTTCTTATGTGACCTGGGGGATGGCGTATTTCCTTGACCCGCCGTACAAAAACCTATGACTTGAATTAGAAGGGAGGGCTTGTTCTATATGTCTTACTCTTCCAAGCATGGTGGAATTATTGGCCTAGATTTTGCTGACATGAGGCCATCACTAGTACACAGTACTCCTAGAGGAGGTTTTGGTGGTGGAAAGCTTCTGCAACCCTTGCTATACGAGAGCCTATAGCCAGCCATTCTGGTGATAGATACATAGGATCCCTGCTAATAGAAATGGTCACCTCCAGTTTTGATGTAGGAAATCTACTATGAACCCCCAAAACACAGTGCCATCTGGGCATTTTCAAGAAAATCACCTTGCAAACTACCCCCTGATATCCCACTTCTGACCAAGGTAATCACGAAACAAACTAAGAGTCATCTAACCCACTGTCAGTACCCAGGGCCCCTCCCAACTGGCTTTCACATAAGTTCATGTAACAGAGACAAAATACTCACTGCTCATTGGCTCACAATGCCAGCCTCCATCACATAGCAGTTTGTTTGACCTTCATGCTTTCTCCTATGTTGCCCCTCATATTTGGGAACAACTCCCCACAATCATCAGCGAAGCTACCTCATTATCCTCCTTCAGAACCCTCATTAAAACTCTCCTTTGCCCTGATGGCAAACTTGACAATGTCTAAGCTGCTGGCGTTTAGAGATCCCTGTGTATCATGCCGACGAATATCATCTCATTATTTCCTTTTACTCCCCCATCTCTCTGTATCCATCTGTTGTCTGGTAAGTGCCTTGAGGCAGGTACTGTCATTTTGTTCTGTATTTGTATGGTGCCTAGAACAACAGGTCCATGACTAGGGCTTCCAAATGTGGCAGTAGTACAAATAATAATAATGAAAATGGAAGACTTTATCCCATCATAATGGATGACTTAGACATGGTGATCTATGCCTATGTGGCTTCCAGTTTGGACTACTGAAACTCAATATATGTAGCTATGAGCACAGTGCTTAAAAAGCTTCAAGTAGTCCAGTATCTAATAGCCTGATTTTGCACCTTCCTGAAGTAAAAAGGGTGAATCAAGCCTATTAAATAATTAACATGTCATAACTCACTGTGAGATAGGTAAGTACTAGTATCCTCATTTTACAGCTGGGGCTCCTAAGTAAAAAAAAACAACAACAACAAAAAACAGTTAAGTGATTATCCCAAGGTTGCAGAGAGAGGGGGCATCTAAACTGGGATTACAACTCAAAGAGATCTTGGCTCTGAATCCCATGTTCAGACCAGTATAATTGCAGAGTCTTTTATGTTATTTACACACCAACGTTATGAAGGACTGCTTATTTATTATTGAGCTACATCTACAAGTTCAAAACCCTATTGCCAGCAAAGTGATATAAATCTTCAAGTCCCTTACCCATTTTAATATGTCCTGGAAACAGGAGGCTTAGACTTTGAAGGTGAAAATAAACTAACTGTAGTCTGAGAAGCCCAAGGGATGATTTAGATTCACAAAAAATAAACTGTGATTTAACAGCCTTGTCTGATCTTGTGTGAAAGAGCTACAGTGCTTAGATAAGTCTGGGCAAGGTGCCGTCTTATAATTATGCATGAGAAACCCACATATTTCCGCTTAATCCATGCAGTAGTAATGCCTCCTTCAGCATGCTTGGATTCTCCACTGTTTAAAATGTTCATTTTTGGTGATAAAGCTAATAAGAATAAATGTACTTCTTACATAGCCAAAATGATGTTACTGGGATGGCATTATGAGCTGCAATTCATGAAGACAGTCTGAGGCAATTGCCACTGAGGTGAGGTCCTAGAAGGTGTGCTGGCTAAAAGTGTGAATAGTAAAACAAAATGCTAAAGATCTGCAGAAATATTCTGATGCTGGCAAAGCTTCTTACCCATAAGAAAGGGAATAATTTGTTTTATTTCTTCTTTTTGAACTCTGAAGGATCCACATATGGTATCATAAATTTCCTTGGGAAATTGAAACATAATCCATGGGTGAGATATTCTGTAACTCTACAGGGATTTATTTTAGTTTATGGTGAATTAAATTGTTTAAGATCATTAGTATTTTCTGTTAAAATATTAGAAGGATCTATATTAACCATGGCTTCAAACCTATCTGAAAGTTAAGGGTAAAAACTCTCTCATCTTGCTAGAAAATTGACTCATTAACATTTGCAAAAGTTTAGGATGGAATTCCATGCTTGACTCATTGGCACAAGTGGACCAGACATGAGAAAGAGTCAGAGGAAAAAGTATATACCATGTCTGTATCGATGGAGATAGATAGTGCATCTTAAATAAGAAATAATATACACACATGTATATAGCGTTAAGGAAGTAGGTTGTACTGAGAAGTAAAACATCCCATAAATTGAAAAAAATCAACAGTGTCACTGTTGTGCACTGGAGGGCCATTTTTCACTATAAACTAATATTTTGAATCCATATACAGCTTACTTTATTACAACCTTAAAAATGAAGAGGGAGCATGCTAGTTTTACACCCCTAGTGAGATGATGTGTATTGTCAGAGCTGAATGGTCATAAAATCTATCAGCCTATATAGCATTATGCACTTACACTGTGTTAATGAGGGGTTCGAATTATTGTCATGCTTCTGGGTAGTAAAACAAATCGATTAGTGTGACCAAATACAAGAAAAACCCTTCTTATATTCTACACTGGCAGATGAAGGGATATGAATACAAACCATCTATCACACCCATTTTCATTCTTTGATTAATATGAGAAGTCACTGAATCACTTGTCTTGGCACAGCATAATATTTCCAGTGAATATATTTGAAAGGCTACAGCTTTTTAAAATCCATCACAGGAAAGCTAGTTATTCACAAACTTTTCTTTGAAAACAGGTTGTGTTTTAGCCAGGGAGATGGTACTTATTTCCTGGTGTCTGCATTGGCTGGCAGGCTAGTGACACTTCCCCTGCTGCAAAAAAAAACAAAAAAAAACATAATTCTGGGACGCATTAGCAGGAGTATTGTAAGCAAGACACGAGAAGTAATTCTTCTGCTTTACTCTGTGCTGATATGGCTTCAAGTGTAGTATTGTGTCCAGTTCTGGATGCCACATTTGAGGAAAGATGTGGACAAATTGGAGAAAGTCCAGAGGAGAGCAACAAAAATGATTAAAGGGCTAGAAAACATGACACATGAGGGGTGATTGAAAAAACTGAGTTTGTTTAGTTTGGAGAAGAGGAGACTGAGAAGGAACATAACAGTTTTCAAGTGTATAAAAGGTTGTTACAAGGAGGAGGGAGAAAAATTGTTCTCTTTAACCTCTGAAGATAGGACAAGAAGTAATGGACTTAAATTGCAGCAAAGGCAGTTTAGGTTGGACATTCGGAAAAAACCTCCTAACTGTCAGGGTGGTTAAGCACTGGACAAAAATTGCTTTGGGAGGTTGTGGAATCTCTGTCATTGGAGATTTTTAAGAGCAGTTTAGACAAACACCTATCAGGGATGGTCTAGATAATACTTAGTCATGTCACGAGTGCAGAGACTGGACTTGATGACTTCTTGAGGACCCTTTCAGTTCTGTGATTATGGTCAGTAGGCTGGCCTATACATTTAAGACTATTGTTGATCAACAGCTGCATCCCCACTGATGTTAATGAGAAGTTTGTGTAAAGATCAAGGGTAGAACCTAGCTTTATGTGTAACTAAAATATTAATTTGTCATTATTTATTTAGCACCTTATTATCAATGAATGATACCACATGTTACAAAATATGCTTACCTTTTGACCACTGCTATTTGATGCCCTTTGATCCTCTTCCTTCTCCATCCTCCTGTACGCCTGAGTTCATATGAGTAATTGGACATGGGTGATGCCTAATTTTCTGGGGAAAAGAATTTGGCAAATGAATCAGCAGGCTGAAAACAGAATGACTCTTCCTGGCTAAGAAAAAGGGGAACACCCAGGGAACCATTTATAATGGACAAGATAACAATGGTTAAGATACATCAGGAATGTAAAGCTGAAGTAAAGAATAAGTAATGAACGGAAGTGAGTGGACAGAGCATGCTACACAGGGATTGGTTTCTACAAAGGGACTAAGCCAATACCAAAATGTCTAAAGCAATGTTAAGTATATACAATAAGATATGTAAACGTATATAAAGGAAGAGGTTTGCTGTGTAATTTTGGATGTGTGGTACGTCCTATAGCCACCCCATACACTTGAGTCTGATCAACTCAGCATAGCTTTGTTGTATGCCAAATAAAGGAACCTGAATGATGAGTTAAACTTGGGGAACAGACTAGAAGATGTCTTGGGTGAAACTCAACATAGTGGTGCTGTGATTTGGATCTGCTCATCTGAAGCAGATGGCTGTATGCTTTAAAGGCGCAAACCAACCCAGCACCAAGAAAAAACAGTGAATTAAAAGTAAACCCCAACCACCCAAATCCTATTTGAAAGTTCCATCCAATTTTTTTTAATGGGTTATTAATTATAAATTAAATTATGGTGAATGGTGTAGTGGCCATTCAAATGGTGTAGTGGCCATTCAAAAAATATCAAAACCTCCAACCATTAAAAGCCTATCCAAAAGGTCTGTTTAACTGTGGTGTAAATAAATGTTACTAAGGAAATAAAAACTTTATGATGGAGTTCTGTAAATAAAAAAAAGAGAGATTTAAATGTCCTACACTGAAAACAGGTCAAAATGGTTTAGCGTTATAACTTATTAAAATGTTGTATCAAAATGTTCAGTTTATTTATGTCAGTATTACTGAATTTTAACAATCTGCAGTTACCTAAACAATTGTGCCCACTAAAATTTAGTAAAATATAATTAAAAACTGTTAAAAAAACTTTCTAAATAAAAAATTTATACATTAGAATCATAAGACTGCCACGGTGGGAGACAACTACACCAGAGAAAAACTTAATAAGATTGGCACAAAAGCTAAATTATTTTAAATTGATATGTTATTTTAAAACCAACATAACATAAAAAATGCTATAAAATATGATGAAGTAATTCAATGGAAAATAGCAGCAAAAATACTGCATCCATTAAACAAAGTCAAAGCCTCATTAATAAAGTTATGTTAATTAAATAAAATATACATAATGTTATAATTGCTTTTTTAAAAGTACAAAATTATGTCATTGTGTTCTAATAACAACAACAACATTTGTAGTATGTGGAGGATACATGCTATGCAAAGTAAAAGTAAACTTGCCCTTTTTTATCACCATAGAAAAGTTAAAGTTTGTTACAAGAGAGGTGACAGCAGTTGGCTCAAGGAAAGAAAATTAGCAAGGGTACAATCCAGTACCATGAAGTTAAATGTGAAACCTCTGTAACCCATACAGTGTGAAATAAGCTTGCTTTCCCTCTGCAAGAATTGTTGTGAGACAATGCAAGGTCTGGAAAGCCCTGAGACTTGTACTGCTGTTTACACCTAGGGGACACTTACACACGGAGTTGCCAGCATGTGGGTTCACTCTGGGGGAAAAGTCTCCAAATTGCTCCAAATTGTTGAGATGCTTGGACACTGATAAAATAAAAACTGTCTGTGTGGATAATAACAAGTATCGTGTGGTGGCTGAAGAGGACTGCTTCTAGAATGTACCCAAGAAATATTATTTTAATTAGCTTATCTTCCATTTCACACCTAGGTTTTCTGTGGTAATAAATAAAAATATTTTTGTACTATTTTTATAATGTCATTAAAATAAAACAAAAGTTAAAATTACAGAAATTGCTTCTGTAAACTCTAATACATAAAGGAAAACAAAACTGGTAGAACGTAGTCTCACTTCTTAGGAGACAGGATTAGGATCAGTAGGCTGAAAGCAGAATGTCTGTAGTAGCTAAGAGAAGAGGGAATGCCAAGGAACCATTTACAATGGCCATGCCCCAAACTGAAGGGACCTATAGGTAGGAAGTAGCCCAACAAAGCAACTTAGACTCACTTCGAGGAGGATCCTTCTGATGTGGCTTCCCACAGGGCCCTGGGCTGGAACCCAGTGTAAAGAGAGAGCCTAGGTTCTCCTACCATGCTCCGTTGGGGGCCTACATTTGAGGAAAGATGAGACCCAGATGTGAGTGGAAAGCCAAAGATCACCAGATTAAGGTCAGGAACTGGTACCTCTGTTGCTCTGTCAGAGAAGTAAGGGAGAAGAAGTTGGGTGCACTAACCACTAGGCCACTTGGTTTACTGAGTCCCCAATCATAGAAGGGAATTGGGAAGACTTTTTGTGCCTACCTGGAGAGAGAAATATAGCATATGCAAACTGGGAAAAGAACTTTCACATGTTGATATTGTCTTCTGATGAACATCAAATTAACAAGAAGAGAGTTTAATACTGTTGAAGGAGTAAAAAATCTGAATGTATTAAATTAATTAATAGGGTCCATAAGAATGTGCCTTCACTGGAATGCTATGTTCTTCACATTTCTGTTGCATTTTTCTTTCAATTTGACACAGATTTTTGTTTTCCAGTCCTATGCCTGAAATAACAGTGAAAAGACTGAAGATGGTGTGGTGATTACCATATTATCGGTTCAACTGAAAGTTCAAAATGTCTTTTATTATCAAAATGAAAATATACGGAAATGTTTTTGTGTTTGGTAAAACTTTGCCTGCTATATTTTTTCCCTAAATTTCAGTAATTGTTTAATGTAAAACCCATTGACGTCAATGGGAAGAGTCACTGTTAGCAAAAAGGCTTGTTTGTCTGCCTAAGATAGAATTTTGGATTTGCCTTTTTAATACTCATATCTTATACTAATATGTGTGAAGAACAATGAACAAAGACAGACCCTGTGTGTTGCATTTCCCACACCAGAAGGGGCTTTTAGTACAATGGGAAGAGATAAGGGATAGAGCAGTTAAAGTGTTACAGGGCATGGTGGGAGTATAATATACAAGCATACACTAGAAGGCTGCCTGGCTCGTCTCTCAAGCCAAGGTCAAGCAACCAGTTAGGAGGGGGAAGGAGGGATGGAGGGGAGGCATAAGAAACACTTAAAGCGAAAGAAAAGCCTGGCCTTGGCCAAAATACAATCTCACTCCTTACCCATTCCATGGGATACAAAAGAGGTAGGACGAAGACCCTAGACTCACGACCCTCCAGAATGGAACATGACCATAAGTTGTAAGGGGTGTGACTAGGGGCATAGACTGCAGGTATATTTGGGCCTGCTAAGGAGGAAGAGGTGGGAATTGGGAATATGGAATAAGGAATGGGGAGTGGGAATGGGGAACAGGAACACAGGCAAGGCTCTGTAGCATCAGAGCTGGGAATGGAACATTGGGAAACAGACTCTGCTAGTGTGTAGAGCTATGAATATGCTTGCTTGGAATTAACCCCAATAAACATCAAATTGTTTGCAATTTGGACTTCTGGTCTTCTGCTTTCTGTCTGTGTGACAAGAACCAGGGGAGAGGGTGAAGGAAAAGTCCTCTAACAGTTACACTGATTTTAATGGACTGTGGATCAGGCCCTATATGACTGTAAGTAAGAAACTGGAAGGTAAAAACAACGAGCAAACTGTAACTGAATATGAAACCGTGAATATGTCAGTAAATCTAACTCTTATTTTAAACATACATTTAAAGGAAAAAACCCAACAACCCACCACATTTTAAATAAATCCAGGGAACATCAAAATTGTTACTTGAAAAAAAAGTAGTGTTCAGAGAATCTTACTTTAGCAGTACATTTTTATATAAAACTTATATACTGCAAGCTTAATTCTGGATGTTAAATACATATACTGAAACTGAAATACTTATCAGATTAGCTGTCACCTATAATCCTTTTGTGCTTTTATCTCCCAAATCAGATATTTTATATAAAAAACCCAAGTACACTGGAGATTTAAAATTGGAATCTCAGGACAACCTACAGCTTGGCTCTAAGAAACTTTCATTGTACTTGGATATATTGGTTAATGGGACAAGGTTAGCTATCCAGTGTGACAACCAGTCGTTGGTGATCAGCCAGTAAATCTCGTATATTTATTGGATCAGTTAAGACATTGTGAAGTACTGAAAATACTATCCGCAGACACTGTTTTCATAAGGTTTCTACTTCTAATGTTTGTTCAGGATAAGTTTGGGTAAAAAAAATATTTGAATGTTTAGTTGTTTGTCTACACTAAATCTCCATGTCTTTTTGAAGTTTGTTCGACTGAAATGGAAGCTATTTCCCTTTTCTATTTTAGTCTACTGTCCTCGGAACAATAATCGAATTTTTTGAGGTCCAGCCACTCCATGTGGCTACTCCTAGGTCTACAAGTAAAAGCTCTAATATAAACTTCTCCATAACTTGGAGATATATAAATCCTGTGGTGGGGACAAGCTCTGGAATCTCCCTGCATGTGTCAGTGGGGGAGCTGCTGGAGCCTTTCCCCACTGCCAGAGCCTTTTCCCACTGCTGGAGCCTTTCTGAATGGCAGGGAAAGGCTCTTGCAGCACGGAGGCAGCAGGATCCTACACTGCTAAATACAGCAGTGTGTATGATGGATTTTCTGCTTGGGTTCATAGAGAGCTTGGTAGGGTACATACCCTAAGGGTTCAGGTATGTCTTTACTTGTGTAAGCCATGCCTCACCATCTACACTGCTATTTATACCCATACTGGGGGTGGAAGCGCACAGTAAATGTACTGTACTCATGTGCCATAGGAAGTGTTGAGTGTGGACTTACCATATATAGAACTGATTAAACTATTCATTGCAAATAATTCATTCACTGGATTCTACGCTCTTTTCTGTTTGCAAATGGTCTATGAATTGATCCTGGGTTTTTTACAAATGTTCATAATTATTCAACAAATAATTTTATGAGCATATTTAGCCTATTGATTTTGAGAGCTGTTTGCAGTGAATGCTCACTCGTATATTCAATATTAATAATTTGATTTGCAATCTGTATGACTCATCACCCATGCCATATCATATGGCTTCTCTTGTCTCTGATTTAACACTTATAAACAGCAGAAGTGTCTCACAAAATCATTGTGATAGTGAATCTTTTTTCAGGGAGAACTAAGGATCACTGGAGGGGATAGCTTTTTTAAACTCTATCATTCTCAACTTTCTTTTCATAGCTTGCTGGTGAGTGCAATTCAGATAAAGCGCAGATCTCCTTGTTCAGGCTTTTCAACTACTTGATGAGAAGGATGGCTTTTGTTGTTCCAGACAATGTTCAGATATCCCAGGCCCAAATTTTACAGTTGCAACCAACACACAATATACTGGAATGGCCCTTTTGCAAGGTTTCTGTGGTCATTTTTGGCTCAGTGGCAAAGACACTCATGGCCATTTCAGCTACAAGGACAATTGACCAGATTGTCACAGGTGGTCAACTTCAGTAGAAATACCCTCACAGATTGAATGTATAATACACCCCAACATGGGTGCACCATCATAGACAGTGCTGGAAGATGCTCGAAAGATGTGATCTCTCTCCTATATCAGTAGCTGCCATGTTTTGGGCTTTTCATCAGCTTCTGTGGGGATGTCATGACAAGCTTGCTACAAAGTTGTGGATCTATAGAACCTCTGTTATACAAACTCTGGTGTATGGAAGTGAAACATGGGTGGAGAGAGAGTATGAAGAACATCAGCTTCTCAATGTCTTCATCAGGTTCTCCATATCTAATGGTAGTACAAGATCAGAAATGAGGAAATTTGAAACCAAACCAAGCAACTGCCTCCATCGGTCCTGGTACAATATCAGCAGCTTTCTTGGTTTGGAGTATTTTAAGAATGGAAGACCAACAAATTCCAAAGTGTGTGTACCAAGGAATGTTGCTGTATGGCCAGAGATCACATGGGCACTAAAAGCTTCTGTGTTGTGACAAGATTGCCAATGATGGACATAAACTGAATATGCAAACCTTGCCAGAGATTGATCCAGGGGGTGCTTGATTTGCCAGGAAGCCACAGCCCTTTGTGATTTGGGATGATGATGATGACTGGAAAAGGATGGAGAAAGGGAGGAAATAATCAGTCTAATAAACGTTGCACCGTGAAGGTCCAACCATACATAGAGATTGCACCTCCAGGAGGCAAATTATGTCTACACATGCAAAACCTACTAAAGCCACATTTTATGTCTGAATATTTCCTCATGTTAGCAAAACCCTGATCACCATAACATATTGATTTTGCTCTAGATTGTTTCACCAAGATATGAAATCTTTGTTCAAGGTTAATATTTGCATTGTCTGCAAAATCCCAAAGGCATATTAGCTTAGCATAGTTTTAATTTTAGCTTGTGTGCTTCGTGTTTATGTACATTTTTAGTAGCAATTAATTACTGACACCATTTTACATACATTTGCATTAGTATTTTTTATTCCTTAAGGTTTTGTCTGTCATAATGAACTAAAACAGCACTGTGATCAAAGTGATCTCAAATCTGCACGATGTACTCTCTGTCGATTAGTATTTAGAAATAGAAATGGAATGTTTGTAATGAGCTTTTCTCCTGTTTTTCTCTTCCTTGGAAATCTTTGAATTTCTAAGTCCTGTTATGCTACTGGGGAATTGAAGTTGTTCAGGTGGACCTCCAGCTATCAATAGACTGGGAAATGGAGAGCTGCAGAATACTTTGGTTGCTTTTTAGAGCATTGGTAATTCCTCTGCTTGGAAAGCATACTTTTTTGTATTTTTTCAGTTATTTATTGTAACAGATTGTAAAATCAAATGTTCCTATTATATTAATAAACAAAATATTGTTGTCAAGCAGTTAGGATTGCTATATCCACAAAATAACTGACACACACCACAAAAGCAAGGAAATGAAGACATAGGCCACACAACAGTCCTTCTCCTCCATCCACAGGCAGACACCTTTCCATTGCCACTGCTATTATCCACCACAGACCAGTTACCGTAATCTTAACTCTGACTGCTTTTTGCTCTTTTACACACACTCTTTTAATAGATTTCTCTTCCCCAGCACTAGTAGTTGTGGCTGTTAGGGGCTGTAGTTGCTGTGTTGTTAGGGGATAGTTTGGTAAAGGGTTGTGCTTAGAAGATCAGTTAAAAAGAGAACAGTCAATCCTAACTAAGGCTTAATCCCCCATATACACTACTTAATCCCTAGTTAGAACTTGTTATATAGTTTATGGTAGTTTTAGCCATGGTTAAGTGTGTCTCTGGGTGAAGGAGAAGATGGTATGTAGTATTAGGTAGCTTAACTTTTGATTTTCTTGCATTTATGGGTGCGTGACAGGTATATTGTGTGTTGTGCAACCCTAACTGCTTCATAATGGATATTTGTATATTAGCCTTCTTTGTTTTGTTTTTTTTAGTGTTTAATCAGGAGTGGAGGTGGGGAGCTGCAGACCTGCTGGAGGTAGAAGCACAACAGCTAATAGAGACTATTTTGCCAGCCACTGTACAGAACACCTTTGCTGTAGTAGGATAAAATCTGACAGAAAAGTGTGAGTCCTGAGGGAGAAGGATTTTTCTGTTCTCATCCCTGGTCAACCAATCAGGCTTTTGTGTTCCCAGCCCCAAATAACCCAATTTACATGTGCCTCTCCCAGGTCAGTCAGGATTATATGCACCTGACCCAATCAATCAAATTTAGAGACAGTGCATAATGTGAATAATGGCTAAAAATGACCCTAAATCTGATATAGAGAAACAAACAAGCTCCCTCTTTTACCAGTTCTCAGGTTTCACCCCAGTCCTGAGTTTTGTATAGATAGATACAAAATTTAAGAGATATAAGTCAGAAATGTAAAGCAGGACTGCCATTGATAAATTTCAGTCAAATTTTCAAAGTCTTCTAATTAAAAATGTGTGAGAAGAAACCACTCCAAAACTAAACACAAAATTCAAATGGAACCAAAACTAACCATGTGTAAAATTTCACACCAGTTGGCCAACAAACTTTAGACATAAGTTCATGCTCCATTTTAAGCCCATTTTAGATTGCAGCTAGAGTTATTGGTAGGGTTAGCGGAGTTAAATTTTTATATTTTATCATTTTGATAGATAACATCAATGTGTATTTTTGAGTATTTTATTTAGGGCTGTATCTATTTAAATTTTCACAATTGCAGGAGTTTATGGGCATATCAGACAATTATTCAATGACAGTAGACACTGAAATTCAAAAAATTGAAGCTTGGAAATCATTAAAAGACAAACTGTCAATATCACATTACAATAGAATGTAAATATTCTTAAAGAAACAAATCAGACCTGTTTTTGCTATTCATTCACTAGTCCATTTGTTAGAAGACTAATTCTAAAGTCCAAATTACTGGATTTTGATGCTAATAAATTCTCAAGCAGCATTTTCCTTACTTTACCTTTCTGTACATTTAGATTATTATCAGTAGAAATATTTTTCATCAGTTTGTATGTGTACGGTAAAATCGAGGTTTACCAATATTTGCTGATAAATATTTAATCTTTCCATGCCTAGCTATAGAGATGATAACAGATGTCCCCATAATTCTAAAAACATCTTAAAACACAGCAAATATCATTGCATGGCTGTATTTTAACATCTCAATTTTGAATTTTCTCATGATTTTTGATGCTTTTAATATAGCTGAACAATCCCATTAGAGTGCTTCAAATAAATGAAGACATTAGAGGAGATCTGCAACATTAAACCAACCATTCAGCTAAAATGTGAATATTAATCCTTAAAAAGCATTTATAAAACATATTTAGTGCCATAATTGAATAATGCTTAGGCTATTAACTATTATAAAACTTGAAATAATTACAGCCCATTAAATTTTGCTATTAGTGACTTTTTTTTAAAAAAAGTGAAATTAAACTTTCACTAATTATTGTGCTCCACTCAAAAATTAATAACAATGTTGAAGTTTAAAAGAGGTAGATTATCTGTATATATCTTTTTGCATGAAGTGATGCTGCAAGTGGTCTATACACTAGCAGAATACCCATATTGAGACAGATCCAACTTTCAGTTTACATGGGTGTAATCCCATTGAAATCATCCCAGGTTTTATCCCACTATTTATACACTACATTGGCTCACTCAAAACATACTTCATGAGATGCTGTGCTGCACCTCTTAGAGGTACAGCATAAAAAACAGTCCATGGAGAAGGTGACGCTAAAGTGTTTTTAAACCATCTTTGTACACTCCTGATCCTGGGTTGTTCTAGTGGCTGGAGTAGCTACAATCCTAATTTAGACAGCCCTCAAGGGTAGTCTAAATTATGGCAGTCTCCTCAGGCTAGTCTATGGGCCAAAGGTCTATTCAGACTCTTCACTGCACTGTGTGGTATGGCCCCACACCTGTCATGTCCTTCCTGCCCTGACAAGGTACCTACACTGCTGCTTGTGAGGTGGCTCTCGGAAGGCAGACTTACTGCTGTCTTCTGCAGTTCATGCTCCAGGGGAATTCTCCCCCAGTTCTGGCCGCCCCTCTGCGTAGGAGCTGGAGAGGGGACATGCTGCTGTTTCCGAGAGCTGCTTAAGGTAAGCGCTGCCTGGAGCCTGCACCCCTTACCCCATCCTGAACCCCAATCCCCTGTCCTAGCCCTGATCCCCCTCCGAACCCCTCAGTCCTGGCCCATAGCACCCTCCTTCACCCCCAACCCCTCATCCCCAGCCCCACCCCAGAGCCCCCAGCCAGAGTCCTCACCCCCAACACACCCCAACCCCCTGCTCCAGCCTGGAGCCCCCTCCCACACCCTGAACTCTTCATTTTTGACCCTCCGCCGCAGCCCGCACCACCAGCCAGAGCCCTCACCCCTCCTGCACCCCAACCCCCAATTTCTTGAGCATTCATGGCCCAACATACAATTTCCATACCCAGATGTGGCCCTTGAGCCAAAAAGTTTGCCCACCCCGCTTTACATTGTTCTGTCCCTTTTACATAGCATAGGGAGGAAGGGCAAGAATGAGGATTTCACCCTCTATGTTTTGCCTGCTGCGGTTTTTATATTTGAAGTTGGGTGCAAATGAAGCTAATTAGCTCTCTCCCCCCCCCTTGTGTTGTTTAAGCTCCTGATCCAAAAAGTTTTCTGCTTAAGCATCATCTAATCAAGTGTTGATGTTTCAAGAAAATCATCTGAAATACATTTGCAGATATTGTTGTTTTGATTTATGATTAAATAAATGTTTATTATTGTTGTTCATCAGCATACATCTAAGTTGAGGGCTACAGTTCTCTGGTTCCTTAGCATTCTGGAACATGATGACTGACAATGCTAGAAAGAACGGCAATAGATATCTGCTGGGTTGAACTTGGGGTTTTGTTTCTCATTTGGTGGATCCATCAAATAAAGTTAACTTAAATGTGACCAGTGAAAATGAAAAACACACAAAGCCTTGGACACAGAGGATATTAATTTAAAATTGAAACATTACTCACATTGATCACGTCTTGTATTGTCAACTCACAATGCCTTAGAAGTTGCTGTGAGTTGGGTGTCACATAGTAATTCTCTTTTGGGAGCGTGATGGAGGAGATTTTTTTCTTATAATTATGTTTTATCATCTGATGTGAGTCCAGTTTTAAGTTCTTTAGCATCAATCAGAAATAGGTTAGTTGTGAGGAAAAAATACTTTCTTCAAAAACAGCCAATTTTTGTCAGGAGCCAAAGTAGTTTCAAAGGAGCTGGAAGCAACAAAAGTGGAAATGGGATACTTTAAAATGCTTAAAGTGACTAAAGCCAGTAGTGACTAAAAAGTATATACATTTTAAAACAACAGATTAGAATATTTTCCCACTCTTACCTACATGTTAATTTATTCTACTAGAAAGCTGATGTGGCCAACAAACTGCAAGCAAAGGGATTATGTTGTGTAACCCTATTGGAGGGGGTGCTCCTGATATACCACACTGAGTATTTAGGGGACTCACCCCTGGACTACAGAATCAATGACTACATAGGCTCAGGGCTCTGTTGACCAGATTGCCAAGAATCCAGGGTAGAGATAGAACCAGCTAAACGCACTACCAGAACCAATCATAAACTAGAGCTCAGAGACAAAACAGAGAGGTCCTTTCTACCCTTCATATCCCTATCTAAGGGAAGACTTTGAGTCCTTTTGGGATTTCTGAGACATTGAACTGTGTCCTCTCAGAAGAGACCAAAAACTCAAGAGGATGAGGAGCATCATGGTCAGGCTACAAGAGCCAGCCTAACAGCATATTGGAATCCAGAACAGAGAGCTACAAGGACAATCTTACCATCCTTGGCATGGATACTTTGTCAGAACACCCACATTTATTTATTTTGCAATTTTGTTTTATGCAGGCCACTGACTTCAGTGCTGCACCACCCACCAAAGACTGAGCCTAAACTCACTCTTTGCCTAGGCAGATGCTGGGAAGGAAAGCAGGGTGGTTTATATTGGCTGTAAATGTTGGGAGGGATGGGATTTAGGTATTGTCATTTTTGTCTTTTATTATCTTAATGCTCTTTTCCACTGTCCCTTATCCTGAGTTTCCCATACCTAATAAAGCCGCAGTTACTATTTTATTACCCTAAGATTTGTGTTAGCTATTTTATTATTGTGTGTTCTGACTGACTCCAAATTGTGTGTTAAATACTTTCCCAAAGGATAGGTCTGTGTTCTCTGCACTACAAGGGGTTTCCTTGGGTGAAGACACCAGGCACCCTTATAAGTGGACCCATAACCCTAAGGAGAAGAGAGAGAAAGCTGCAGCTATGCCTCAGGGCTCAGGTTACAGATGTACAAATATGCCACTTCTTGGAATTCTTGTCAAACCAAAAAGGTTCAGTTTTATTTTTCAGGTCTATTTCATGGGCACGATGGTAGACATGATGGCCAAGTACTTTTGGAAACTACCTGGATTTCAATTCACATCAACACATACATTAGATTGCAATATGATATTGATGTGGCGTCAAGGTTCTGCATGAATGTGGGATGGTTGGATTAGTTTCAAGGTGTAAAGTAAAAAAAAATTATGTAATACATCTCAAACACTTGCTAATAAAGCTTTTATACCGCATGACACCATGAGGCATTCTGTATACCACATTTGACATAGAAACTATTTAAAAAAAGTTTTTTTAGTTTTAAATATTTTTATTTGTATTGTTTTTGTACCCTCCTGTCTGTAAAGCAAGTGCCTTAATTTCATCAGCCGAAATGTTCAGGACAGGAGAGAGAAGAAAAAAAATTACTGATGTTTTATAAACCACTAAAATATTTTTCCAGATATACCTTAGAGGTGGGTGGAAAATACATTTTCCACCCCCATATGGAAAGTTTTGACTTTGACAAAATATTTTGGCTGAAATTCAAAAATTTCAATTCAGAAATGCTAGCATAGTGTCTCATGCGACTTGTAGTTCAAATACCTCATTCCCTGATTCTCCTCTATGGAACATGCTTCCTGGAAAAACTACATTTCACATGATACATCACCTCTAAACCTTTTGCTGAGCTGAGTACATCACAGGATTCCCTGACTGTGAAATGTAGTTGGTCTGGGGAACAATTCAGCCCATAGAAGAGAATGAGGCACTTAATCTACAACTGTCTGAGGCCCTGCAGTGACATTTCTGAATCAATATTTCATTGTGTGTTTAGCTTTTCAATAAAAAGTTGAAATTTTCCATGGAATGCAGACACTTTCCATGAAAAACTGTTTAGATGAAAACCTAATTTTGAAGGAACATTTTCAACCAGCCCTAATAATAATGATTTTTAATATGTGCTCTCACAATATTAAAAGGGCCAGACACAAAAAATATTTATTCCCTGATCTCATTTTGTGAAAAAGTCTTTTTTTCCAGTTGAAGAGGGATAAAGACAAAAACTCATTTCTTCCTTTCTAATGAGATGAAGCTTCTATTTCCAGCACAAATATGTCATAGGATACCAAACTTCATAATACTCACTTGTTCAGGACTCAATATTGCTTTTCCTGAACTTCAGACCATTGTTATTTTGTGAGGAAATTTCTGAGTTTGGAGCAGGGGGAGAGTTAAGAAGTGTCTAGCTGAGGGTTTTGGGTTTTTTG
Source organism: Lepidochelys olivacea (assembly GCF_965140295.1). Classification (NCBI taxonomy): domain Eukaryota; kingdom Metazoa; phylum Chordata; order Testudines; family Cheloniidae; genus Lepidochelys; species Lepidochelys olivacea. The sequence goes on along the minus strand of NC_140411.1, from coordinate 132,960,479 downwards.
GGGGGAGGGGTTGTTTTCAAATGGCAGGTCTTTAAAAATGCTCATAGACTTGAAATATTAGAAGTAATCTCAGGAGGAGGAGGATTAGTGGACAGAGTGCAGGTGAAGCAGTCGAAGATAGTTAATACTAATAAATACCTACTACATAGAATTATAGAAATGTAGGGAGGTAAGGGACCTTGAGAAATCATCTCCTCAGTTCCCCTGCACTGAGGCAGGATTTTCAGTTGTTATCCTCTGGACTTTCTCCAATTTGATCACATCTTTCTTAAAATCTGGTGTGCAAAACTGGACACAGTACTCCAACTGAGACCTCCCTCGTGCCAGGCAGTGCGGGACAATTAACATTAATTGTGTTAAGCAGGTGGTCATGATGAAACTTTTTAATGAAGACTGAAGGAAAATAGGCATTATACACCTCAGCCTTTTTGCTGTTTTCCACTATTAGCTCTCCTTCCCTGTTAAATAATCAACCTACTCTTTCCTTTGTCTTTTGCTTGCTCAATGCATGAATAGAAAGCTTTTATTGTTTTTGTCATTTCCTAAGTGTAACTCATTTTGCTCTTTAGCCTTCCTGATTTTGTCCCTACATGCTTGAGCTATTCTTTTGTACTCATCTTTTGCAATTTGTCCATGTTTCTACTTTTTATAGGATTCCTTTTTGATTTTCAGGTCATTAAAGAGTTTCTGATGCAGCCTTATTGAGCTCTTTTTCCCCCCTACCTATCTTTCCTTCTTAATGGTTAATTTGTCAATGTGCCTTCAATCTTGTCTCTTTGAGAAACTGCCTGCTCTCCTGAACTCCCATAGATTTCCTTCCCATGGGACCTTCTACTACTTCTCTTCTTCTTCAGTGCTTAGCCAACCATTCAGCCATAGCGATCGTTTGCAAAGGCTTGATGGCCTGTGTGATACATGAAGGGGGTGGGGGGAGTAGCTCACTTTGATGGACACCCAGCCAGCCAATTAGCTGTCAAAACCCTCTTGGTCTGTTCTCTGCTTGCTTTACCTGTAAAGGGTTAACAAGCCCACAGGTAAAAGAAAAGGAGTGGGCACCTGAGCCAGTGGGAAGGCTAGAACTTTTAAAAAAACTTCCCCTTTGTCTGTTGTTCTCCAGAGAAGGAGACATGGAACAGCAATGCTATAAGCAGCAATGCTGTGTAAGGCTTGAATCAGGTAAAGAAATTCATCTTCCATACCTAGAAGAAATCACTGGACAGGGCATGTTTAAATAGATGTGGTTAGGTTTATTTCTTTATTTTGGCTTTTGGATCTCCTCTGTGCTAACCCCAGATGCTTTTGTTTTGCTTTGCAAGAAAGCAATTTTGGGTGCTTAATTTTTTGGGATTGCTCTTTTAAAATCTAGCAAAAGCCTAAGTTCCAGATGCATTTTCTTCCTTTTTGTTTTTAATAAAATTTACCTTTTTTTAAGAACAGGATTGGATTTTTGGTGTCCTAAGAGGTTTGTGCATATGCTGTTTGATTAGCTGGTGGCAACAGCTAATTTCCTTTATTTTCTTTCTCAGCTCTTCCCCAGAGGGGATATGTGTGTGAAAGGGCTTGAGGGTACCCCACAGGAAGGAATTCCCAAGTGCTCCTTCCTGGGTCCAAGGGTTTTTTTTGCATTTGGATGGTGGCAGTGTTTACCAAGCCAAGGTCAGAGAAAAGCTGTAACCTTGGGAGTTTAATGCAAGCCTGGAGTGGTAAGTATTAATTTTTAGAATCCTTGTGGGCCCCCACCTTCTGCACTCGAAGGGACAGAGTGGGGAATCAGCCCTGACAGCCTGAGAGTCCAACATCAGAACAGACTTGATGAATCCATGTAATAGATGGTCTGCCTCTGGGCTGCCTCCATCTCTCGGTTGGTGGAACCTTATTCTGAAATTGTTAAAGTCTGTTTTATTGGAAGTCCCTTTTCAACCATCTCTGTTTATGGTGCAAAAATTCCTAAATATTCAAGACTCAAGACATCAAAGTGACCAGAACAGTCTTGTTTGGCAAGGGCAACACAAGCTGTTGCCACTGCCCTTTTCTCTCTCTGGGACACTGATTCATCAGTATCCAGCTCTATCCTGGCCTAACAATCAAATGCATTGCAAACTGCTCTGATAACTTTGTGAGTGTCATTGTAGTTCTGTAGACATTTGGAGATTCACATCAGGAGGTTCAGGTGACAGCAATCATTGGATAAAACAATATTGGGTACTTGGGAGATAAAAGGTAATCACACTGGACCCATATGTCTAGATTGTATCTTTAGGATATGGCCCTGTGTTGAGAGTGGTGTGGAACCATATCAACTAAGGAAGGTGATATTCCTCAAGGGGGAATCATCATCATTCTTTAGCCCCTTGGTGGGTACAGAAAGCAATGCTATTCTTTAGGTCATGACCTTGTCTCTTCCATGCCCTTCCACCATTCCGTTTTTGGATGCTATGTGACACCAGTAAACATGCCTGTGCTTGTCGGAACACAGTGACAGCAACTATGGTGGCTCTTAGTATAGGCCACGTAGTGAGGAGCACCCAACCCTTTTCCTCTTGTACAGTTAGCTGGGGGACAGCCACCCTAGACCATTGTGACATTCCCCAGGGTAAAATCTGGACTGTTGAACATCTCTGTCCCCTCAATTCTCCATGCCTTTACACTTCTTTGCAGTAAGAGCCACCACTCCTGGTCCTGCTCACACACAGCCTAAAGAATGCAAAATCTCTCCCTGAATTATAGGAATGTTTCTAGTAAGTCACTTCTGAATTACACTGCAGAGCAATGTCAATCAACTCTCAGACCAGATCTGGCCCCAGAAATGCGTGTCTTGTACTGCCCAGCACCCTCCTGGACAATACAAACTCACAGAAAGTCTGTCATTGCATCCAAGGAAAGTGATATGTACAGGCTCTGTTATCTCAATTGAAGATTCCCAACACTTCAATGCAAACACACACTGGTTTAGATAAAACAATATTTTTTTAAACTGCAGAAAGATAGATTTTATGTGATTACAAGAAACGAGGCATGACATTCAAAACTGGTTACAAAGAAAATAAGATAAACCACAAGCTAGTAAATAACTTAACAAGCTAAGTGAATTTAGAAGCAAAAAGGCTTCTCTCACCATAAGTTTACAGCAGCCTGGCTGGACGGGTTCAGCCAGGACCTCCCCTTCCCAGTTCAATTATACTACTTTTTTCTTTCAAGTATTTTTGTTGTTGTGAATAGAGATGAGGGGAGAGATGTGGTGTGTGTTATGTGCATTCTCTATTCTTATACCATTCTCCCCTCTTTGAGGATTAATTCCGGCTTTTTTAACTGCTAATATGTAAAGTTTTCGCTCATACCCTCCTTCTGCCAAAGAAAGGTTGCTTAACTAAGCGATAGCCCACTTGATATCGTCGATACCTGGCCGGGACCTCAGTTGTGTCTTTTGTCTCTGGTTTGGGTCTGCCTTTCTAACTTGAAGCATGTTACAGCAGTGTTATACAGCAGAATCTTATAATTTTATTTACAATGTTGCCACACACATTTTACCTGGATAATAATGCAGGTTATGAGTTTTCAAATGATATTTCACAAGGCACACTCTGTACAAAATATGTCATAGTCTTGTGAAAATGGTGAACATAATGGTATAGACTGTCACAACTACAGAATTTACTCAGGCTTAAATTTCTCAGCCAGCCTCCTTTTTAGCAATTTTCACCTTAAGGACACAATTCCAGAAAGTGCTGGAGCTGAAGAAGCAGTGGGCCTCTTCAGATTAGGCCTCATAAAGTCTACTACATCTTTTGCATTCTGCTTATAAATACAGACCCCCCCACTCAATCCATGCTACCAGCCAGGCATACTTCAACAAAAGGAGAGTTGGCAGAGTGTGGAAGACCAAAAAGAATAATACTAGCCTTCTAAAAATGTGGTAGTAACAAAATCCCTCCAAAACCACACTTCCGAATTATCTATGAAAATCGTATGTTGCTAACAAATCTGCCATTTTATTGGCAGCAGATCTTCGATTTTATTGTGCTAACATTCATAAGTGAATCCATATATTATGTAATAATTGGACTGTTGCTAATTATAATAATTATATTGAGCCAGACAATAACATTGTTTAATTACAGTCATTAAGTGCTCTGTTCTGAAGCATTCCTGCCACAATTCTAACTTGTCTTGTACTAACTAGAAACTCAAGATTTTAGGAAATTCAATCTAAAATCCTCAAGGGAAGATTCAGTCAAAAATGTCTTTATGGTACAGCTGGTGGAACTATACAGGAAGTGGATAAACACACTGCATTTGACCATCCCACCTTTATAGAGCAAGCACCCTTACCTGGTTCATCTCTATTAGGCTCCCACAATCCAGATCTTTTCATTATTTGCTTACTACATCTTATCTTACTTCCTTGTTTATTCATTATTATGGCTACTATTGTTCTTGTCTTACCAGTGGAGGGGAGGTCACACTAGCATCTAGACATGGGCAACAATCATATGTTCTTTTTGATACTGCTTTTTCATCTTTATTCTCCAATGAAAACTCTTTCCGTCTCCCTGCTAGTCACCATAGCACTTTTTCTTTCACCAGCAGGTTGGGCAATGTATGGACTCCTTCAAGACTTCCATCAATGACAATCCATGGATTTGCCTAGTAGAATTGTTCACTTGTGACTCTTCAATCTAGAAAAAATGTGCATCGTGTCTATGATGTAGCAGGAGTGTGCAGCCTACACAGTTCTCCAGGTTGCTAACCTCATACCACCTACAGAGAGCATACTTTTCAACACTCAGCCCACCCCAACCCACTCAACCCTTTTTTGTTTTTTGTTGGCATTGGGATTCAAGGTATTCAAATGTTTTTGTATCTATTTATTTATATAGTTATTCTCCGTAGCCTATACTGATTGCTAATAGGGTGTGTATGTTTTGTGCGCAAGACAGAGAGAGAGAGAGAATAAAAAAGCTGCTTTGTGCTGATTTTTCCTGGCAGCACACAATATCTTTAAGGCCAATTTAACCAGCTATAGGGGGATTCCCCCAGTATAAGGATTCCCCTGAGCTGCTGAGAAGAGTTACAAAGGGACCTCACAAAACTGGGTGACGGAAATGTTGATAAATGCAAAGTAATGCACATTGGAAAACATAATCCCAACTATACACATAAAATGATGAGGTCTAAATTAGTTGTTACCATTCAAGAAAGAGATCTTGGAGTCACTTTGGATAGTTCTCTGAAAACATCCACTCAATGTGCAGCAGCAGTAAAAAAAAAAAGTGAACAGAATGTTGGGAATCATTGAGTTAACCAAATGACATCAATAGGCAGCAAATTTAAAACAAACAAAAGGAAGTATTTCTTCACACAGCGCACAGTCAACCTGTGGGACTCTTTGCCAGAGGATGTTGTGAAGACCAAGACTATAACAGGGTTCAAAAAGTAACGAGATAAGTTCATGGAGGATGTTCATCAATGGCTATTAGCCTGGATGGGCAGGGATGGTGGCTCTAGTCTCTGTCTGCCAGAAGCTGGGAATGGGCAACAGGGGATAGATCACCTGATTATTACCTGTTCTGTTCATTCTCTCTGAAGTATAGAATCATAGAATCATAGAATCATAGAATATCAGGGTTGGAAGGGACCCCAGAAGGTCATCTAGTCCAACCCCCTGCTCAAAGCAGGACCAATTCCCAGTTAAATCATCCCAGCCAGGGCTTTGTCAAGCCTGACCTTAAAAACCTCTAAGGAAGGAGATTCTACCACCTCCCTAGGTAACGCATTCCAGTGTTTCACCACCCTCTTAGTGAAAAAGTTTTTCCTAATATCCAATCTAAACCTCCCCCACTGCAACTTGAGACCATTACTCCTCGTTCTGTCATCTGCTACCATTGAGAACAGTCTAGAGCCATCCTCTTTGGAACCCCCTTTCAGGTAGTTGAAAGCAGCTATCAAATCCCCCCTCATTCTTCTCTTCTGCAGGCTAAACAATCCCAGCTCCCTCAGCCTCTCCTCATAACTCATGTGTTCCAGTACCCTAATCATTTTTGTTGCCCTTCGCTGGACTCTCTCCAATTTATCCACATCCTTCTTGAAGTGTGGGGCCCAAAACTGGACACAGTACTCCAGATGAGGCCTCACCAATGTCGAATAGAGGGGAACGATCACGTCGCTCGATCTGCTCGCTATGCCCCTACTTATACATCCCAAAATGCCATTGGCCTTCTTGGCAACAAGGGCACACTGCTGACTCATATCCAGCTTCTCATCCACTGTCACCCCTAGGTCCTTTTCCGCAGAACTGCTGCCTAACCATTCGGTCCCTAGTCTGTAGCTGTGCATTGGGTTCTTCCGTCCTAAGTGCAGGACCCTGCACTTATCCTTATTGAACCTCATCAGATTTCTTTTGGCCCAATCCTCCAATTTGTCTAGGTCTTTCTGTATCCTATCCCTCCCCTCCAGCGTATCTACCACTCCTCCCAGTTTAGTATCATCCGCAAATTTGCTGAGAGTGCAATCCACACCATCCTCCAGATCATTTATGAAGATATTGAACAAAACCCGCCCCAGGACCGACCCTTGGGGTACTCCACTTGATACCGGCTGCCAACTAGATATGGAGCCATTGATCACTACCCGTTGAGCCCGACAATCTAGCCAGCTTTCTACGCACCTTGTAGTGCATTCATCCAGCCCATACTTCTTTAACTTGCTGACAAGAATACTGTGGGAGACCGTGTCAAAAGCTTTGCTAAAGTCAAGAAACAATACATCCACTGCTTTCCCTTCATCCACAGAACCAGTAATCTCATCATAAAAGGCGATTAGATTAGTCAGGCATGACCTTCCCTTGGTGAATCCATGCTGGCTGTTCCTGATCACTTTCCTCTCATGCAAGTGCTTCAGGATTGATTCTTTGAGGACCTGCTCCATGATTTTTCCAGGGAATGAAGTGAGGCTGACTGGCCTGTAGTTCCCAGGATCCTCCTTCTTCCCTTTTTTAAAGATTGGCACTACATTAGCCTTTTTCCAGTCATCCGGGACTTCCCCGGTTCGCCACGAGTTTTCAAAGATAATGGCCAATGGCTCTGCAATCACAGCCGCCAATTCCTTCAGCACTCTCGGATGCAACTCGTCCGGCCCCATGGACTTGTGCACGTCCAGCTTTTCTAAATAGTCCCTAACCACCTCTATCTCCACAGAGGGCTGGCCATCTCTTCCCCATTTTGTGGTGCCCAGCGCAGCAGTCTGGGAGCTGACCTTGTTAGTGAAAACAGAGGCAAAAAAAGCATTGAGTACATTAGCTTTTTCCACATCCTCTGTCACTAGGTTGCCTCCCTCATTCAGTAAGGGGCCCACACATTCCTTGGCTTTCTTCTTGTTGCCAACATACCTGAAGAAACCCTTCTTGTTACTCTTGACATCTCTCGCTAGCTGCAGCTCCAGGTGCGATTTGGCCCTCCTGATAACATTCCTACATGCCCGAGCAATATTTTTATACTCTTCCCTGGTCATATGTCCAACCTTCCACTTCTTGTAAGCTTCTTTTTTATGTTTAAGATCCGCTAGGATTTCACCATTAAGCCAAGCTGGTCGCCTGCCATATTTACTATTCTTTCGACTCATTGGGATGGTTTGTCCCTGTAACCTCAACAGGGATTCCTTGAAATACAGCCAGCTCTCCTGGACTCCTTTCCCCTTCAAGTTAGTCCCCCAGGGGATCCTGGCCATCTGTTCCCTGAGGGAGTCGAAGTCTGCTTTCCTGAAGTCCAGGGTCCGTATCCTGCTGCTTACCTTTCTTCCCTGCGTCAGGATCCTGAACTCAACCAACTCATGGTCACTGCCTCCCAGATTCCCATCCACTTTTGCTTCCCCCACTAATTCTACCTGGTTTGTGAGCAGCAGGTCAAGAAAAGCGCCCCCCCTAGTTGGCTCCTCTAGCACTTGCGCTAGGAAATTGTCCCCTACGCTTTCCAAAAACTTCCTGGATTGTCTATGCACCGCTGTATTGCTCTCCCAGCAGATATCAGGAAAATTAAAGTCACCCATGAGAATCAGGGCATGCGATCTAGTAGCTTCCGTGAGCTGCCGGAAGAAAGCCTCATCTACCTCATCCCCCTGGTCCGGTGGTCTATAGCAGACTCCCACCACTACATCACTCAAGTACCTGGCATTGGCCACTGTCGGAAGACAGGATACGGGGTTACATGGACCCAGTATGGCTGTTCTTATGTTCTTATTCTCTAAAATAAGCTGCGAGCTGAACTAACTCTTTGACGTCCAAAGAATCAAGGGAATGCAAAGATGACTAAGGCCATTTTACCTTCTTCTCTTGTCCAGAGCATGTGTGTTTTGTGACCACCACTTTATTATAGATCCACATATTTTGTGTTAAAATATTCGCTTCCTCCTTATACAGAAGCCACAGCAACACCAGGTATTCTATGCAGCTAAACAGATAAAGAATAGAGCTAGCTTTAAAATTTTATATTTCCCAAATTACAACACTTCTTTTGCAAGAATGTTTGCTGTTTTTGACCAGCTTATAAAGAAGTCGACATTTTAAAAACTTCAAATTTAAACTTTTTTTTTTCTGAAAAACAGTGCAGATTTTTCAACAGCTCTGTGAAGAACTAAGAAGGTCTGATTCACCACTACAGTTTTATGCTGTGGTGTTATTTCATTGATTTTAAATAATTTGTACCAGCATAACATTCAAATAAGTTAGTGGTGATTTAGGCCCCAGGTTTCTTTTGAAACTGTAATGCCAAGCTAAACCACTTGCGATAGGGTTGCAATATGCATTTTTATTCATGCTTTGTTTCACATACACACAAAATTACTGAGATTTTCCTGTTAGTTAATAATTAGAACAGAATTTTGCCTGTAATCATGGACCAGAATCTATAGAATAAACATATTCAGTTCAGAGATGATTTGTGACGTGACCAATATGAAATGAGATACAGGTTCTATTGTTATTCTCTTTTGTTACATGCTGTTCTCTGATGGGCTTTTAATTTTACCTGGTTAAGGGGATTTTTATCTCAATGTCCCATAATTTAGTTTTAGAAGGAGCCTTAGACACCCCACGCGTTTATTATTGAATTTCTAAAGCTGAGGAGAAAAAAAGACCTGTTCATTTTACTGTCAAATCAGCATTTAATGGAAGTTTGAGGTTTGGTTCTGTGTGTGTGGTAAATGCTGAAAGCAAATTAAAAGCAGTTTTTTATTTATTATTTTGAAGAAAATCCCTCCAAAAACAAGACCAGTGAGAATATATCCAGAATTAAAAAAATAATAACAGACTTTAAATAAAGCCTATTTAAATGGCTCATATTCAAGAAAATAAATGATTGCATTTGAAAAAAAAATTATAGTTAAAACCATATGGTACCTTCTCTTACAGTACCTCAGCTTTTTGGCATAATACATTGCTTATTCCCATAGTGTACAGTATCAAAATCTGGTATCCTAAATGTATCATAAATAATATCTCACCTGGCTATTACTAGTTACATTAAAAGAGCGGTGCCACCACCTTTAAAATGTGTGGGAAACACATATAAAGGAATGGAAATTGTACCAAAGAACAATGACTGGTCCAAATTCTGCTCTCAGCTCTACAAGCAGAACTTGGACACTAAAGTCAATATGTCCACTGTATGTGTGTTTGTTCTTGAAAAGAGAACAAATTCGCTGAATGGAGATACAAAATAAAGCTGCATCATCTCAGCACCATATAATTCTTAGTCTCAGCTGAGCACTAAATAATTATCATCACTATCATAGCCCAACGATCCAGACATATACAGTTGTATAATCAAAATAGACAAAATACACATATGTTTCCTAAATACTTATGGTAGGATGCATTACCCATTGAAATGTCACAACAATCCTGGTAATTAAGTTATTTAAAAAGAGTTTTGGCTCAGTCTCAGAGTTTCTGTGCTTCATCCCACAGTGAATCCATAATGCTGCATTTGTCAAAGAATGTCAATTCCATGACAGACTGATGTCACAAACCCAGGATTATAATTTCAGTACAGGAGGACAAATTGACCCACACATGAAGAATCTATTATTAAAACAGTAATATTAAAAGGGAAATAAAAGGGAATTGAGGAGAGTACTGGGCAGTGAGACATTTAGTTATTTCATATTTGCACTGGTAAACAAATGCTGCTTTAACTAGTACACACGGATTTCCTTTTTCAACCAGTTAACATGGTTGCCTTTGGAATTAATCTGATAGTCTCCCCCTGTAGGGCAAAATTTTGATTCCATTAGGGATTTGCATTTTGCTTCAAAAAGATGAGGATCTGTCTCAAATTCACTTATATCTGAAATTTATACATGCAAAGGTGATATAGGTGACACACATCCAGGCCTTTGTCCTTGGTTTTGGTTGAATTGAGCTACCTGGACTTTACCCTGTATTGGTGGACTCCTCGGGTAGCAAGCTAAACTGTCTCTGCACTCGGAGTAGTGCAAAGCAGCTATTGGTGGGCCCAAATCCAACCCTATAAATCACACTAACTACCAAGGATCAGACATTTTAAGACTATAAGAACATAAGAAGAGCCATACTAGTCAGACCAAATGTTTAGCCCAGCATCCTGTCTTCTGACAGTGGTCAATGCCAGGTGCTTCAGAGGGAGTGAACAGAACAGGTAATCATCAAGTGATCCATCCCGTGTTGCCCATTCCAGCTTCTGGCAGACAGAGGCTAGGGACACTATCCCTGCCCATCCTAGCCAATAGCCATCGATGGACCTATCCTCCATGAACTTATCTAGTTACTTTTTGAACCCTGTTATAGCCTAGGTCTTCACAACATCCTCTGGCAAAGAGTCCCACAGGTTGACTGTGCATTGTGTGAAGAAATACTTCCTTTTGTTTGTTTTAAATGTGCTGCCTATTGATGTCATTTGGTTAACCCTAGTTCTTTATGAGAAGCAGTAAATAATGCTTCCTGATTTACTTTCTCCACACCAGTCATGATTTTATAGACTTCTATCATATCCCACCTTAGTTGTCTCTTTTCCAAGCTGAAAAGTCCCAGTCTTATTAATGTCTCCTTATATGGCAGTCTTTCCATACCCTTAAACATTTTTGTTGCCCTTTTCTGAACCTTTTCCAATTTCTATATATCTTTTTTGAGACGGGACTACCACATCTGCATGCAGTATTCAAGATGTGGGAGTACAATGGATTTATATAGAGGCAATGATATTTTCTGTCTTCTTATCTATCCCTTTCTTAATGATTCCCAACATTCTGTTCACTTTTTTTTACTGCTGCTGCACATTGAGTGAATGTTTTCAGAGAACTATCCACAGTGACTCCAAGATCTATTTTTTGAGTGGTAAGACCTAATTTAGACCCCATCATAGTATAGGTGTAGTTGGGATTATGTTTTTCAATGTGCATTACTTTGCATTTATCAACATTGAATTTCGTCTGCCATTTTGTTGCCCACTCACCCAGTTTTGAGAGATCCTTTTGTAGCTCTTCGCAGTCTGCCTGGGACTTAACTATCTTGAGTAATTTTGTATCATCTGCAAATTTTACCACCTCAGTATTTACCCTTTTTTTCCCAGATCACTTATGAATATGTTGAATAGGACTGGTCTGGGTACAGACCCCTGGGGGACACCACTATTTACCTCTCTTCATTCTGAAATCTGACCATTTATTCCTACCCTTTGTTTCCTATCTTTTAAGCAGTTACCAGTACATGAGAAGACCTACCCTCTTATTCCATGACAGCTTATTTTGCGTAAGAACCTTTGGTGAGGGACCTTGTCAAATGCTTTCTGAAAATCTAAATACACTATATACACTGGATCCCCCTTGTCCACATGCTTGTTGGCCATCTCAAAGAATTCTAGTGGATTGGTAAGGCATGATTTCCCTTTACAAAAACCATGTTGACTCTTCCCCAACAAATTTTGTTCATCTATGTGTCTGACAATTTTGTTCTTGACCTATGGTTTCAACCTCTTTGCCCTGTATTGAAGTCAGGCTTACTGGCCTTTAACTGCAGGGATCTCCTCTGGAGCCCTTTTAAAAAATTGGCGTCACATGAGCTATCCTCCAGTCATTTGGTACAGAAGCCGATTTAAATACTATGTTACAGACTACAGTTAGTAGTTCTGCAATTTCACATTTGAGTTCCTTCAGAACTCTTGGGTGAATACCATCTGGTCCTGGTGAGTTATTTGTGTTTAGTTTATCTATTTGTTCCAAAATATCCTCTAATAACTCCTCAATCTAAAAGTGGCAATTCTTCAACAAAAAAACTTCAAAAACAGACTTCAATGAGAGACTGCTGAATTGGAATTAATTTGCAAACTGGATACAATTAACTTAGGCTTGAATAAAGACTGGGAGTGGATGGGTCATTACACAAAGTAAAACTATTTCCCCATGTTTATTTTCCCCCCTACTGTTCCTCAGACGTTCTTGTCAACTGCTGGAAATAGCCCACCTTGATTATCACTACAAAAGGTTCCCTCCCCCCACCCCCCGCTCTCCTGCTCGTAATAGCTCACCTTACCTGATCACTGTTGTTATGGTGTGTATGGTAACGCCCATTGTTTCATGTTCTCTGTGTATATAAAATCTCCCCTGTATTTTCCACTGCATATATCCGATGAAGTGAGCTGTAGCTCATGAAAGCTTATGCTCAAATAAATTTGTTAGTCTCTAAGGTGCCACAAGTCCTCCTTTTCTTTTTGGGGATATAGACTAACACGGCTGCTACTCTGAAACCAATCTGGGACAGTTCCTCAGGTTTGTCACCTAAAAAAAAATGGCTCAGGTTTGGGAATCTCCCTCACATCCTCAACCGTGAAGACCAATGCAAAGAATTAACTAAGTTTCTCCGCAATGGCTGCTCCTTTAGCATCTTGATTGCCCAGTGGCACCACTAGTTGTTTAGCAGGCTTCCTTCTTCTAATGTACTTAATTTTTTTTTGCTATTACTATTTGAGTCTTTGGCTAGTTGTTCTTCAAATTCTTTTTTGGCTTTCCTAATTACATTTTTACACTTCATTTGCTAGAGTAAATGCTCCTTTCTATTTTCCTCACTAGGATTTAACTTCCACTCTTTAAAGGATGCCTTTTGGTCTCGTACTGCCTCTTTTACTTTGTTGTTTAGCCACGGTGACACTGTTTTTGTTCTCTTACTATGTTTTTTTTTATTTTGGGGTATACATTTAAGTTGAGCCTGTATTATGTTGTCGTTAAAAAGTTTCCATGCAGCTTGCAGGGATTTCACGTTTGACACTGTCCCTTTTAATTTTTGTTGCACTAATTTTCTCTTCTTTGTGTAGTTCCCCTTTCTGAAATTAAATGCTACAGTGTTGGGCTGCTGTGTTGTTTCCCCCACCACAGGGATGTTAAATTTCATTATATTATGGTCACTTTACCAAGCGATCCAGCTATATTCACCTCTTGGACTAGATCCTGTGCTCCACTCAGGACTAAATCAAAAATTGCATCTCCTCTTGTGGGTTCCAGGATGCGGTGCTCCAAGAAGCAAAATCATTTAAGGTGTCAAGAAACTTATCTCTGCATCCCATCCTGAGATGATGTGTACCCAATCAATACGGGGATAGCTGAAATCCCCCATTATTATTATTGAGTTTTTTATTTTAATAATCTCTCTAATTTCCCTGAGCATTTCACAGTCACTATCACCATCCTGGTCAGGTGGTCGGTAATAGGTCCCTACTGGTATATTCTTATTATTAGAGCATGGAATTACTATCCATAGAGATTCTATGGTACAGTTTGGTTCATTTAAGATTTTTACTTCATTTGATTCTACACTTTCAGTCACAGATAATACCACTCCCTCATCAGCCTGTTCTGTCCTTCTGATATATTTTGTACCTTGGTATTACTTTGTTCCATTGACTATCCTCGTTCCTCCAACTTTCTGTGATGCCTATTATATTAATATCCTCATTTAATACAAGGCACTCTAGTTCACCCATCTTATTATTTAGACCTAGCATCGGTATATAAGCATTTTAAAAACTTGTCACTTTTTAGCTGTCTGCCATTGCATGATGTAATTGAATGAGACTTTTTTTCATTTGACTGTTTCTCATCCTACCCACATTTTATCATCTTCCATCCTCTCTTTCTCACTAGGACATAGGGAATCTCCATTAATAGATCCTCCCCTAAAAGACGTTTCTGTCTGAACCACATGCTCCTCCACACCTGTCAGCTTTCCCTCAGCCCTTAGTTTAATAATTGCTCTATGACCTTTTTAATTTTAAGAGACAGCAATCTGGTTCCATTTTGGTTTAGGTGGAGCCCATCCTTCCTGTATAGTCTCCCCCTTTCCCAAAGGTTTCCCCAGTTCCTAATAAATGTTAACCCCTTCTCCCTACACCATTGTCTCATCCATGCACCTTAATGCATTTAGACATGTAAAGAAATCCCTTCTCTCCCTGATTGTATGTTCAGAGCCAAGAAAAGGATGTTGATTCTTTTTATCTCTGAGGAACACCATTTGTCAACCAGAGTTGAGGCTGGTATTGAGGCTGGTATATGTTCTCGGGGCCTGCTATTTCTGAGCCCACAGTCCCTCGTCTTTAGCATGATTTAATCCTAGCACAGTCACAAAAATGATGATCAAGTAAGGACACAGATGATTACACTAATTGATCAAGTCTGACACTGTTTATTAATACTACCTTTCTTTAAAGTTGCTTACACTTTATGAAAACATCTTTGGAAGCTGTTTTTAAATAATGTAGGGCAGAAGGCTTCCACGGCAGTAAACTCTCTCATTAAAGTCAAATGGAATTGTGTTGACAGTTAATAATGACCGCTTAAAGTGAAGCTGCAATTGTTTAAATGTCAAGGCAACAGATGCAGCTAAGATATATGAATCAGGCACATTTTAGAGAATTCTACACTTTTTCCCCCATTACAGACATGTTGCCTAGATAGCTAAATGAACAAATTATCTTCTTGGAATGTTATATGTTCTACATTTTAAAGGACAAAAAGAAGGTCACCGATAACAACTTACTTTAAATCCACATATATCCTACCAAATACCTAGCCCCAGTAAAAAGAAAGCAACAAAAATTGATGCTAAATTCCACCCCCATGCACACACACACAAGTGTCCTCCTCTTTGCCTCTATGCTGAAATAGTCTCCACAACTTTGAATTCCCAGTTGTCTTGATATTTTAGGTTGAATTTGAAATTACCTTGTGTTTTCAACAAATGAGAGAACAAATTTCTGTCAGGATTTGCCCAAGATATTAACATTATTCATTGTACCATTTTCACAGTTGTACATTGACTGCATGCATATATATTTGAAACTTGATTGTAATGCTTACATCCACCATAAAAAAGAGTTGCCAGTACCAGCTGATTTTGGTGGAAAGCCTTCTTCTGCCTTCTATTAATATCTTCTTGATAAGTTCATAATCACTAAACTGCTGTGCAACTCTGACTGTCATAATTTATACCTCTCCCAGAGTTAGCAAGTGGGAAAGAAAAAGACAAAGAATATCTGAAAACAGAATGTATAACATCATTTTTAATCATGCCTGTTGGCCAATTGTGCCTGCCTTTTATCTATACCATGCATCCTCTACAATCCTCTTTAGCCTTCTCTACATAGATTTAACCAGATAAGTTGCAGCGGTGAAGTGCATCTGCCCTGTTTTGGTTGCATACCATTACCTTACTTCTGCAATACCATTTGCAAATGTTGTAATTGCACTGCAAAGTGGGTATCTATGCCACAGCTATTTACAGCAGGTGCATAATTGACAGCTGCATAATGTCATACACATATACAAAATCAGACATTTTAAGTAGCATCTGCTAAGTAAGAGATGTAAAACTGAATGTCATCAGCATATTTTTTCCCAGTAGCATCCCATGATTATCCCCAGAAGTTTCAAATATATGTAAATAACTGATCCCCAAGGAATACCACATTGGATGGCTTTGAGGAAAAGGAGTAGCTATCTATCCCCATTCTTTGGATATATTTTAGGGGAATAACTGAAGCCAGAAGTGTTACCCCTTCCACTGCTGCTAGGATTTAATGAACCACATAACTAACTCCGTTAGGGCCTGATCTTTTTAGCAAATTAAGATGAGAGTTCTTCACTGAAAGCAGCACTGGAATATAAACTCTGGAAGAAGCAATTAAAGTTGACTAACTGACTGACTACTCTGAATGGATCCTTTGGTCATAACTTTACAAATGCTATGACAGAGAAGTTTTCTTGGGTTTTCTCCAGAGTAGTACATTTCCATACATCAAAGAGATTGTGAAGAATTGTATGCCACAAACATTCTAGTCTCTGGCCTTCACATTTCATCTGGCAGAATCTGTTGGTGGGTTCAGGTGTCCTGGGTGGTTGGGGAGGGAGATGGGGGACAGGGAAGTGTTATTACCATTATACAAGGCATTGAAGATACATTATCTGAAATCCTAGGATGCATCAGGTGTGGTATTTCCAGTAGAAATAGGGAACTGTTATTATCACTGTACAAGGCACTGGCAAGACCTCATCTGGAATACTGTGTGCAATTCTGCTCTGCCATGTTTAAGAAATATGTTTTCAAATTGGAACAGGTGCAGAGAAGGGTACTAGAATGATCAGAGGAATGGAAAATGTACCTTACAAGAGGAGACTCAAAGAGCTTGGCTTATTTAATCTAACCAAAAGAAGGCTGAGGGAGATGATTGATCTCTATAAATACATCAGAGGGATAAATTCCAGGGAGGGAGAGGAGTTATTTATGTTAAGTGCCAATGTTGACACAAGAACAAATGGATCTAAACTGGATATCTACAAGTTTAGACTTTAAATTAGATGAAGGTTTCTAACCATCAGAGGAGTAAAGTTCTGGAATAGCCTCCCAAGGGGAGCAATGGGGGAAAAAACCTAACTTGTTTCAAGACTGACTTGATAAGTTTATGGAGGGGATTGTATGATGGGACTGCCTACAATGGCATGTGGCCTATCTGTGACTGCTAGTAGCAAAAATCCCCAACTGCCGGAGATGGGACACGAGATGGGGAGGGCTCTGAGTTACTACAGAGAATTCTTTCCCAGGTGTCTGGCTGTTGGGCCTTGCTGACATGCTCAGGGTTCAATTGATCACCATATTTGGGGTCAGGAAGGTCATTTTTCCCTGGGTTAGATTGGCAGATACCCTGAAGGGTTTTGACCTTCCTTCACAGCATGGGGCACAGGTCACTTGCTGGTTAAAGCAGAATAAATGAAGGATTCTCTGTAATGTGAAGTCTTTAAATCATGTTTTGAGGACTTCAGGAAATCTGCCAGAGGTTAGTAGTCTATTACAGCAGGTGTATGTGTGAGATTCTGTGAGGAGGTCAGACTAGATGATCATGATGGGCCCGTCTGATCTTAAAGACTATGAGTCTAACGTTGGAGTTTGAAGGCCAGCACATGGTTGCATTGCTTCACCAGATTGTTGATGCTTTGGTCCTGCACCTGGATGACTCATTTGTAGAACATCTTAGAAATTGGAAATATAAGCCGCTACGTGGGAAGGAGGTTGGTAAATTAGTCTTCCAGGGGAAGGATAGGAAATTAATGATTTCTGTTTTGAGGAAGTGGCAGCTCATCTGGGAAAAGGTATGTTTTCTGTTTATGCAGTGCATACCACTAGGGAGAGTATCAAGTTTCGTATGTATCCACCATAGTGTATAGGTCCAGAGATTGCCTGGAAAAAGCTCATGAGATCCATGCTAGACAAGACATCCTAGGGCCAGAGTAGTCATCAGAAGTGTCTTCTCCATGGGTACTCTAGTCTCCAGAAAACAACAGCTTGATGTTGATATCATAGATCTGAATCAGGCTCCAAGAGTTGACAGATTAGCCCTTTATGTGTTACTGTTTTGGGGTGAGATTTTTTTCAAGATACATCAGTTTTATTAATGTCAGGATTTGCCAATAAACTGTCTCCAGATCTGAAAAATCAGGATAAAAGTGTGTGTGGGGGGAGGAAAAGGGGGGGATTTTATATATGCAATACACCCTAATACATTCTCTTCTATGGTTTAAACTACAGTACTATAATAACACATCTGTTTAATATCATGGAGTTTTTAAAAATTCCGAGCAAGGATTTTTCCAACACAGTTTTCCACAAAGCCTTATTCATTTGCTTCTGCTGTTACTTGTTTCAATGTTTTTTGTAGATAGCCAAAGCTGTGTCCAACATTTGTTTGCCTTCTGTTAGGAGTGTTTAGAGATCAGTTTTCCCTACTTGTGTTTTGACTACCTGACCTCCTGAACACCACTACCTTGAATGTCACCAGAAAGCAGCGTACAGTATTTCTGGGAGTTCTGTTTAGCTGAAATTGTAATGTTTTCCCCACAACAGCTGCCTTCTGGCAGTGATATTCCAGGGCCATGATCTTGGGCCAGTACACCCTACTCAACTTGAACTTCACATTAATAGTGACCTTTGGAAAATTAGCAAGCAGAGTGAGTCAACAATCAGGAATATTCGTTGCAAAAATGTTAATGTCTCTCCCCATCTTTAAAAAGAAAATTAAAATATGATTACATTTTTGATCAGGATTTTGCAATTTCAAATAAATTCAATCTGATAGCTGGTAGAAATTTTTCCAAATTTAAAAATCTGAACAATACTTTGTCCAAATTTCAAACTAGATTAAAAAAACTAATGAATTTTGCATTATCCTTGCCCCCTCCCCCCATCAAACTATTTTGTTTTTCATTAAAAGTCAAAATGTTGAAACAATTTTCCTGAAAAATCAGATTTGGGAAAATTTTAACTAGTGGTAATAGAAAGTCAGTTGCGCAACCTTCTCTCCCAATCAGAAATCACAGCCCATCACTATTCCTAGTGGTAAAGTTCTAACTAGACAGACTATCTCAGACTGCTTTTGACAAAGGATACCTTTTACAACAGTAGGTTAACACTGTGCTTGATCTAATGTACAATCTCTTTCCTCATACAACAGCCTTAAAATCCTCCTTTCACTGTTGCCTCAATGCCTGCTTTCTTGAGACTGGAGTTAAACAAATCATTCAGGCTGTATGAGCAATGCTAGCTGCCATAAAGTATAAAAGAGACCCACACAGCTATATATAATTAGTTCATGGCTCACAGATTGAGTACACACACCTCACAAAAAAATGACTGACTTCCCAACTGATGTCTCTTTGGGACATTCAATTGGAACCAGATTAATGGCTCCTTACCAAAACCAAAGAAGCAAAATAGTTGACTGAATCAATTAGAAAGTTAGGAACAAATGTTTCAAGATAGACAGGCATCTAATAATTTTAACTCTTTCAGTGTGAATAGGGAAGAAACAATGCTGCTCTTGTAAGCACTGAGTAAGATATTGTTCCCTTCTTCTGATACCAGTGTACTCTTCTAATACCAGCATCCCTCCTCTGTTGAGCGGTCACCAATCTCCAGGGCCTTAAAAGTCATGATTTCCAGTGGAAGAGAAATCAGTGATGCAGAATGTCAGTATATTCTAAGTGCAACTTGCTTTATTTACACATTCATCAGTCCTGAAATGGGATGTTCAAACAAGCATGAGGGGAAATCCCCTTCATCAGAAATCTCAGCCCAACCCCGATGCTTAATTTTCAGACCAGGGCCGGCTCCAGGCACCAGCATTCCAAGCAGGTACTTGGGACGGCACTATGGAAGGGGCAGCAGTCCATGTGCCGTCAAGGCAGTGTCTCGTCTTTCTGCGGCAGCGGCAATTCAATGGCAACCTCTTTCCTCAGGCTGCCGCGGTGGCAATTCGGCGGCAGCTTCTGTCTTCAGACGTCCTGCTTCAGACGGCAAAAACGGTAGAGCCGGCCCTGTCTCAGACAGCAACTCTTCCTGAAGAACTGACTCTAATCAGAGCCAAAGGCAGAAAGCAAACTCCCTTCCTCCTTGCACGATTCCCTCTCTCCCACAGCTGCCTCTATACAAAAACAAAACAAACAAAAACCTTGCATAGCCCAAAACAAACAACACAGCTTGTCTTCCCAAGGGTCAAACCATCTTTGCTTACTAAGAAAAAGAAGTTGGGAGACTGTGTAACAGCATCGCCAGGTAACACTTTCCCTAACAATATTCATTTGATATTCACTAAATCACTAATATTGTTATATTTAAGAACAGATCATTTAAAATTACTCCAGAAAGAGGAGGCAGCTCTTTCTGACACACAGAGGTGCTGGCAGGAAACAAACTTTATTTCTGGTTACTGTTACAGCTACCATCTTGCCTGGGTGGTGACATTTGCGACAGCAAAAATTCTGCCCAGTAGATGAATTAATGGAAAAAGCCTAGATGGAAATAAATGTAATGGTCATAAAGTAAATTTCACTATTAAAATTTATTTTATTACTTGTACACCAATTTAATCTATGCAACATGTCTTTATTTTATACACTGATGTCAACCTGGAAGTTTTTAAGATGATAAAAATATCAGCTCATTTGCCATCTCTCTAGACTTTCAACATTTTACTTGGTGTTTTCCTTACAAATTCATCCTTATTATTCATCTTCTGTGGACAGCCGTTTTTTAAATTATAACACAGCCATGCAGCTCTTACACATGTGTATTTCCTTGTGCTTCTGGCTTGATGTTTGACTTGAAATTTGGCTTTCAAAAAACAATAAAGGGTTGGCTTGTTAACCCAATGAATTTACAGGTAGCAATTTGAATAAAATGAGAACTCACTTTTTAAACTGTATGAATGTATTGAGAGAAACCAGAAAACTTCACAGTAATGGGAAAGTCAAACCAGCTTGGATATTTTTCCTGAAAAAAGTGGTTTTATATTAAAAAAAAATAGGTTCTCTCATATTAGTTATGAAACTGATAATAGTTTTTCGTATAGCCATTTTCAAAGATTGTTTGTGCCAAATGCTCTAATGTTTCATAGCAAATCATTAAAGTTTTACAGACAGAACTTTAACCAACAGACTTATTGGTTCCACATGGAACCATGAAGGAATCATTAATGGATCTATAATCATTGGATTTCATATGAAACCATGAATTATGTGTGAGGTTTCTGGGTTTATCCCTTTGGAAAAATTATGGCAAGGTCCAATCTTGAGAATTAAAGTTACTGGTTTGTAAGGAAAACAAACTTAATAAACAAATGATTCAAAGGAAAAACAGAATGGCAGAGTAGCATTTCTCAGGAAAATATTGAGATATAATTAAATAGAAACTGAAGCTATTTCCCTCTGTGTAGCTGCAATCAATTTGACTCCTTCACACCTGAGTAAGGCTTTTATAGTAGTGGACTGAGTGGTCAGACTGGAGAAGACAATTTATCCAAGGTCTGCCTACAAAATAAAGTGTTCCTGCATGAGTCGACAATCACAGATTATGCAGACAACAAAATTATGATCACACATGTTTTCCTGGCTGCTTGAGCTTGGCTAAACAGCAGAGGCAGCCATAAGCTGGGAAGTGAACAGTCACATCCTTACATTCCAAACTAGTCACATTGAAATAAGGTGCTATTGGGCTGTTAGGAATACAATCCTGTCCTGATAATGCCTATCACCTCCAGAGAAAGGGAAGTGCCTAGAAGATGTAAAAGGAAACTTAGTTTGATAACATCCTGTCTGGCAAGAACTCACATATCAATAGCTGGGATGTGAAATCCTCACTTCTGTATTGTTTTGTCATTATAGTTCCCACTTTGCTATTGTTTGTTTGTATAATCTCTGTCTGGTTCTGTGGTTGTTTCTGTCTGCTGTATAATTAATTTTGCTGGGTGTAAACTAATTAAGGTGGTGGGATATAATTGGTTAAATGATCATGTTACAATATGAAAAGGAGTACTTGTAGCACCTTAGAGACTAACCAATTTATTTGTTTATTTATTTGTTACAATATGTTAGGATTGGTTAGTTAAATTTCAGGAAAATGATTGGTTAAGGTATAGCTAAGCAGAACTCACGTTTTACTATATAGTCTGCAGTCAATCAGGAAGTAAGGGGGGAAATGGGAACAGGGAATGGGAGTGTGGTAAATTGGAATCATGTTTTGCTAAGGGGGGGGAATGGGAACAGGGACACAGTTAAGGCTCTGTGGTGTCAGAGCTGGGAAGAGGGACACTAAGGAAGGAAACTGGAATCATGCTTGCTGGAAGTTCACCCCAATAAACATTGAATTGTTTGCACCTTTGGACTTCGGGTATTGTTGCTCTCTGTTCATGCAAGAAGGACCAGGGAAGTAAGTGGGTGAAGGAATAAGCCCTCCTATACCTCTCAGAGCTATTATTTGAGATTCTGTAAATGCAGGCAGACATCCCTGAAGCAGTTTCACTGGACTCACATTTTTTACACTATATCAGCAACCATAACAAATCAAAGCTTAAGCTATGCTACACGACAACTTAAGTCGACATATGCTTTGTTGCTTAGGGGTGTGAATTAGCCACCCCTGATGAACATCATTTACTCTGACTTAAGCACTGGTGTGGACAGCGCTATGTCAGCAGGAGAGCGTCTCCCACCGACATACCTACCGCTCCTCGCGGGGGCTGGCGTAAATAAGCCCACGATAGAACTCTCTCCCCTTGGTTTAGAACAGCTATAGTAGAGAGCTTACAGTTGCGCCACTGTAAGTTCTCTAGTGTAGCCATAGCCTTAATGTTGTGGAGAACAAGGCGACAGCATGAAAGATCTGCTGTTACAACATACCAGCTGAATCCAAGCCCTGAGTTGATTACTTCTTTTTCCGTCAGTCATTGCTTCAGTTAAAGAGAAAGAAAAACATACATTAACCAGAGCTGATGCATCATGCTCCTATGTGGAACTTCTATATAAATCTGCTACTTCTCGCTGCATCTACTTATGAACTAATGCTGAGCCTTAATGTATTTTACCCTGAAATAAAAACATTGGTAAGTGTGAAAATCTGTCTCCTTTTCCCTCAGCTTTCTCATCGTTTGGATAAGGACTAATGATTAACTGAAGGGAAAAAACGTAAAGATGTTCACTCTCAAGAGCCCTCACCCAGCAAAGCACTTTAACACCTGCCTAAAGTTAAAAGGTTTGTCTCTACTGAATCTAGGAGTGAGCCTCCCAGCCTGGCTGCACAGACTCATGCTAGTGGGGCTCGCCCTAGCTGTGTAGATGACACTTTGATGGTGCAGCCCAAGCTCCAGCCTGAGCCACAATGCCTACACTACTATTCTTATCACACTAGCACAAACCTGCTAGCACAAGTCTGTGGACCTGGACTGAGAGGCTCATTCTTAGATGCAGTGTAGAGGTACTTAAAGGGGCTATTCACATCCTTAGAGTTAGGCATGCACAAGGGCCATAGGGTGTAAATTATCATATGATCACTTCCTCTCAAAAATTTGAAGGTATACTCCTCTTCTCCCCAATATAGGGGCGTGAATCGCAACAGCCAAAATCCAAGATAAGTGAAGAAGCAGCCCCTCCATATTTATCTTTAGCTGCTTTGCTCTCAGAAAAACAGAAGGAAAACCACCAAAGAAACCAGCTCTTAGTATAACCCAAACACATTCATTGGAGAGTGAATGCTTTAGAAACTTTTGTACTGAAATCTAAATCTCTCTCTGGGATTTTGGATCAAGCCCACTCCCAGTAAGTCCTTTACAAACTGGTGATTGAATATTG
Organism: Lepidochelys olivacea; assembly: GCF_965140295.1. Classification (NCBI taxonomy): domain Eukaryota; kingdom Metazoa; phylum Chordata; order Testudines; family Cheloniidae; genus Lepidochelys; species Lepidochelys olivacea. The sequence continues at coordinate 132,936,794 of NC_140411.1, read as the reverse complement.
TGTGTTAAACATGTTTTAAAAATTACAATATATATTATAAAATGTTAATATGTCTTTGAGATGTTAGATTATTGTAACCATGAGCTATCAGCTATCTGGGTAAAATTCTCTTCCCAGTTCACAAAGATCACATAAGTATTAGATGGGCAAATTGAAGTTAAGTTTCAGAGTAGCAGCCGTATTAGTCTGTATTCGCAAAAAGAAAAGGAGTACTTGTGGCAACTTAGAGACTAACCAATTTATTTGAGCATAAGCTTTTGTGAGCTACAGCTCACTTCATCGGATGCATAAAAGTGGGAAATGCAGTGAGGATGTTTTTATACACACAGACCATGAAAAAATGGGTGTTTATCACTTCAAAATGTTTTGTCCCCCCACCCCACTCTCCTGCTGGTAATAGCTTATCTAAAGTGATCACTCTCCTTACAATGTGTATGATAATCAAGGCGGGCCATTTCCAGCACAAATCCAGGGTTTAACCTCTGAGGAAGGGGGGGAGGGGTAGGAAAAAACAAGGGGAAATAGGTTACCTTGCATAATGACATAGCCACTCCCAGTCTCTATTCAAGCCTAAGTTCATTGTATCCAATTTGCAAATGAATTCCAATTCAGCAGTCTCTCACTGGAGTCTGGATTTGAAGTTTTTCTGTTGTAATATCGCAACTTTCATGTCTGTAATCGTGTGATCAGAGAGACTGAAGTGTTCTCTGACTGGTTTATGAATGTTATCATTATTGACATCTGATTTGTGTCCATTTATTCTTTTATGTAGAGACTGTCCAGTTTGACCAATGTACATGGCAAAGGGGCATTGCTTGCACATGATGGCATATATCATATTGGTAGATGTGCAGGTGAACGAGCCTCTGATAGTGTGGCTGATGTTATTAGGCCCTGTGATGGTGTCCCCTGAATTGATATGTGGGCACAGTTGGCAATGGGCTTTGTTGCAAGGATAGGTTCCTGGGTTAGTGGTTCTGTTGTGTGGTATGTAGTTGCTGGTGAGTATTTGCTTCAGGTTGGGGGGCTGTCTGTAGGCAAGGACTGGCCTGTCTCCCAAGATTTGTGAGAGTGATGGGTCGTCCTTCAGGGTAGGTTGTAGATCCTTGATAATGCGTTGGAGAGGTTTTAGTTGGGGGCTGAAGGTGACGGCTAGTGGTGTTCTGTTATTTTCTTTGTTAGGCCTGTCCTGTAGTAGGTGACTTCTGGGTACTCTTCTGGCTCTGTCAATCTGTTTCTTCACTTCAGCAAGTGGGTATTTGTAGTTGTAAGAATGCTTGATAGAGATCTTGTAGGTGTTTGTCTCTGTCTGAGGGGTTGGAGCAAATGCAGTTGTATCATAGAGCTTGGCTGTAGACAATAGACCATGTGGTGTGGTCTGGGTGAAAGCTGGAGGCATGTAGGTAGGAATAGCAGTCAGTAGGTTTCCGGTATAGGGTGGCGTTTATGTGACCATCGCTTATTAGCACCGTAGTGTCCAGGAAGTGGATCTCTTGTGTGGACTGGTCCAGGCTGAGGTTGATGGTGGAATGGAAATTGTTGAAATCATGGTGGAATTCCTCAAGGGCTTCTTTTCCATGGGTCCAGATGATAAAGATGTCATCAATATAGAGCAAGTACAGTAAGGGCATTAGGGACAAGAGCTGAGGAAGCGTTGTTCTAAGTCAGCCATAAAAATGTTGGCATACTGTGGGGCCATGTGGGTACCCATAGCAGTGCCGCTGATTTGAAGGTATACATTGTCTCCAAATGTGAAAAAGTTATGGGTGAGGACAAAGTCACAAAGTTCAGCCACCAGGTTTGCCGTGACATTATTGGGGATAGTGTTCCTGATGGCTTGTAGTCCATCTTTGTGTGGAATGTTGGTGTAGAGGGCTTCTACATCCATAGTGGTCAGGATGGTATTTTCAGGAAGATCACTGATGGATTGTAGTTTCCTTAGGAAGTCAGTGGTGTCTCGAAGATAGCTGGGAGTACTGGTAGCGTAGGGCCTGAGGAGGGAGTCTACGTAGCCAGACAATCCTGCTGTCAGGGTGCCAATGCATGAGATGATGGGGCGCCCAGGATTTCCATGTTTATGGATCTTGGGTAGTAGATAGAATATCCCAGGTCGGGGTTCCAGGGGTGTGTCTGTGCGGATTTGATCTTGTGGTTTTTCAGGGAGTTTCTTGAGCAAATGCTGTAGTTTCTTTTGGTAACCCTCAGTGGGATCAGGGGATAATGGCTTGTAGAAAGTGCTGTTGGAGAGCTGCCGAGTAGCCCCTTGTTCATATTCCGACCTATTCATGATGACAACAGCACCTCCTTTGTCAGCCTTTTTGATTATGATGTCAGAGTTGTTTCTGAGGCTGTGGATGGCATTGTGTTCTGCACGGCTGAGGTTGTGGGGCAAGTGATGCTGCTTTTCCACAATTTCAGCCCGTGCTTGTCGGCAGAAGCACTCTATGTAGAAGTTAGGCCACAAAACTCCTCACAGATGCATTTATTGCAAGTTTTCTTCAAAGGTTCTTTAAGCAACATGTCATGAGATAAGGTTCCAATGTTACTTCATGTATAGAACATAGAACTAGAGACTTTGCTATGCCAATCTAATTAACCTGGAAAGCACACACATACTGTGGTGATTGGCACAGTACAACCCTAAAACAGAAAGAACTCTTTTGTCCCCATAAGACCTTGATCCTGTAAACACTTACATATGTGAGTAACTTGACACACTTGAATAGTCTCAGTGCATTCAATGGAACTAATCCTATAGATAAAGTTACATATTTGTATAAGTATGTGTAAGAACTGCGTCTAAGAGTATTTTATATAAAAATTGCCTTAAAATCAGAATTTCACATATTTTAGTTAATATTTATATCCTTTTTCTTTCAAAAGTAGGACAAAATAATTCTATTTATCTGTAATGAAAGTGGCATGTTCACACGGTAAGGAGAATATACTTCTAGCTATAAGGAGTTTAGCTCTTGATTGTTTGAAAAAATCCCAGAAGGATGGTGGAATGATATCAGAGGTAGGGCCAAGAAATATTTCAAAATCTATTCAATGACAAAAATATATATTTGTTTTATAAGTAGTGCAGGATTCACACTAACAGTTGATATTTCTGTGCTGCTGCAAAACTACATGATTATAGCACAAGGAGAAGTGATCTCTACAATTAAGGTTAGGAATCTATACCATTGCCAGCCATTGTTTATAACTACTTATAATTTTCAGAAACTTTTAACTTTTGGTCTTATATTTTCCTGGCTTGGACCCTGTGCAAATGAAAATTTAATTTGAAAGTTTGGGCAAAAACAGTTCAGTCATTTTTCAACATGAAGGACAAAAATATATTTTACAAATTGTGAAAACATTCTTGTAACTTCTTTAGAACATCTGTAGAGCACAGGAATATCCTTCAGTAAGAAGTAACCCAACTGTGACCTACCAAATATGCATATGTTTTGCATGCATTGTTCACTGGTACAGGAGTTTTCACTAAGTAACTCAAGTGTTCCACTAAAGAAGGCTTTGTGGTGATTCTATGGCTAATTTAGTTGCCCAGTTACAAATGTCCTGAAGATGTGCGTACATTGAGGCAAGTGCTCTACAATACTCCTTTCTCAGTCCCTGAAGATGTTCTCAAGTGCAGAGTAGTTACGAACATTGCTGTGCACTTCAGAAGATCATAGAAGTGGGGCTCCCCCTTGCACACCTCCTAAAAATCCTAATCCAAAACCCAATGGAAAGACCCACATTGACTTTGATTCAATCCCAACATGAATAATAGCGAGTGTTCAGGTGTGTAACCAAATAGTTCCACATAGTGTAATTTCCATAATCTACTGCCAATATTTTTGTAAACCGGCAGAAATTGTCATATTCCATAACATTATTTTAATCTGCCCAGGAAAGCACATTTTAAAGCGTTACCATCCTAATGTATGATACGCCTGTGAGAAAATGTGCCTTTTTCAAAACAAATGTGATACACTCTTAGGGCTGGATCTTCTTCTCACTTGCACCAGTGTAAATCAGGAGTAACCTCACTGAAATCAATGGAATAACACTGGTGTAAAACATTGATAGGAAAAAGGAGAATCAGGTCCACACAGTCTGCTCTGAGGTGCATGTTCAATTTCCTGTAGATCAGTTGTTTGTTATATAAGAGCTAAGTATTATTATTATTTATTATAACGGTGACTACCACTGTGTGTACAGTGCCTTCTGCAGAAAATTTACCACTCTGACACCAAGTTTTTTTTTAAATAGCTATTATATCTATGAGATCAAAACCTATATCTCTCAATACTCTTTGTCCTTATGGTCCTCTATCAACAACCAATGGTATATTTACTACGTAAAGCAATGCAATTTTTTTATGTGATCTATCACGCCAATCTAGTGTCGGATTTTCTGTGCAGCACCCATCATAATACATTCTAAGTGCTTGCATTCGTATTCCCCCTCATAGTTTTTCCCATCTACTTAAATCACTAATTATTGAATTGATAACTGAATTTATGATTTTTTCTATTATAGCCTTTAAACTATATGAAATAGGCCTCATGTCTCCTCTCACACTGGTGTAAAGATGTTCACATTGATGCTCTTTTACCAGTGTAAAACCAGATTAAATAAAAGAAGAATAAAACTCAAAATATGTCCTTTCTTCCCATTCTGTCATCCCTGTTTTGTTTTCTATAGCAAAATAAATATATACTTTAAACAGAAAAAACTAACATCAAATTAAATAAAAATAGCTTCTTATTTTAAAACTCAAGGTGAAAGGACAATGTTTGCAAAATAGGACCAGCCAAAATTAGTTGGGGAAGAAATATTATCTCCCAAACTTCATAAAGATTATTACCAATTAGAAAGTATAAGAAAAAATGCTAGTAAGATGATCCAGATCCTGAAATATTTTGGGGCCCATGAGAAATAGCTTAACATTTTATGCATAGATGTTATTTCTGTTTTTTTCATAATGAAAGAGTTTGAAATACTCCCAAACTAAATAAGAAGCTCAGTCACACAGTTGTACACACAAGCCAAGAAGACAACATAGAGTATGCCAGTGCAGAGGGATCAAGAAGAACATACATCTGGTAACCACAAATGCCATGGTACACCCCAGAATGGGAGTGGTTTACCCACCTGGCAGAAAGCAAAGTTCAAATCAAGATCAAAACTGCCAGACAAAATTATTCTAGTTCACATGAACAGTTCCAGATCTGAAGTCATCCCCAAACTGTTCCCAGATGTCTTCATTCTAGTTGTACATTTTCTTGTAAAATCATGCTCTGAGCCATTCCAGAAATGCTCTGTCCCTTGACTGTTTTATTCAGTATTCCAGTAAGGGAGATAGATGACTTCGAGATGTTACACAAGTCTGTATGGCTGCATGAATTAAATGTTGAGCATGTCAGAATATGTATAAATTTTCCAGTTTTGATCACAGCAAAGTAAAGGCCATCTCCAGATAAAAGATGATGTTTAAGGATTTGTGTACTCAGGATCTGGTTCCAAAAGTTTTAAATTACATTATTTACCTAAAAAGAAAAGGAGTACTAGAGACTAACCAATTTATTTGAGCATAAGCTTTCATGAGCTACAGCTCACTTCATTGGATGCATACTGTGGAAAGTGAGCTGGGAAAGAATTCTTTCTGGACCCCAAATCTGGTGATCAATTTGACTCTGAGCATGTATGCAACACATCTAAAAAGACCTGATGCCCCATCTCCAGCTGTGGCCAATCCCTGATGCTTCAGAGGAAGTGGGGAGCAAATCAAAACAGCCCTCCAACAATACATCTGGCCAATTGTGACCTGAGTGAAAAAAATCCTCCCTGAACCCTGCAGGTGACTGGCTGAAGCATGTGATTTGATTATAATCATTGCCTAATGCACACATGCACACTGAGGGCAATTCAGAGCTTCCTGTTCAATCCATGGCACCCTGAAGGAAGAAAATGACCAGAGGGATACACAGATTCAAAGGCCAGAAGGAACCATCATGAACATCCAGGCTGACCACACCTCCACCAACCCATTCCTTGCCACACATCACGTAGAATTTCTCACAGAAAGTGGATTAAAACATATTTTTAGAAAGATGTCTAATTTCACATTAAAGACTTGTAGTGAATCCACTACCTTTAATTATCCTTACTACTAGGAAATTGTGTCTTAGTTAAAGACTGAAGTTCTCTAACTTGTCAATGGTGAATACTAAAATCACTCTGAGATTTCTTAAGAGTAGAAAGGGGTTTTGCTTAAAATCTTACTCATCTCCCAGGTTTTGATAATAAAAAGCCCTGGAAAATGTCTGAGCTATAGGTACTGGAGAAGAAAGCTTTGGCAGAGGGGTTAAAGGACCTGAAATTTTAATTCTGATTTTTTAAATGTGCTCAGATACTTATCAAATAGTATCTATGGAGGGTGATAGCCACTCCATCTACACTAGCTACTATTCCAGCCTGTTTATTGGACAGTAGCCATAACTTCTCCACATGAAGTTCACTGAGGCCATTGGTTCTGCCTCAATGTGGATTTGTAGCTCTACCCCAGGTTTTTCCTCAATGTTGTCTTCCATGCTAGACTATGTATGGTCTGAATGGAAACCTGTTCTGCATTGTGCAGGGATGGACAGGCACCCCTGTTGGCCACTGCACCACAAAACTTCAAATGCATCTCCAATACAGGACTTAAGTGGTACAGAGAACCTTGCCCATAACATGGGTAAATAGAATTTTACACATACAGTACTGAATTCCTCCTTTTCTGTCCATGGGAAAATGTCTCCTCAAATGTGAAAGGAAAAAGCTGGAGTTAAACTACAATGGGCATATCTCACATTCTCAATACTACAAGAATGTTTGGAGAAAGCCTGTGAAATTTGTAGGTCTTTGAGATTATATTTAATGCAAAACAAACTAGCCAAAGGTAAATGAGGGGAAAATAGGAATCCTGACTGATCCAAAATGCATGCCACTTGTGATCAGAAAATTTAGAAATAACCATCCTGTGATTAATCCATAAAGTGGGCATTCCAAGCCTCATACAACCCTAATAACTCACCCACTGTACTATCTTTTGTTGAACATTTGAGGATGAAAAACAATTTTATTTAACAATTCATATTTCCAGTCTGATTCTGCTGAATATTGGAGTGATTCTGAAGCATCCAACCCTAGGAAAGAAAACTGAAAAATATATCATATACAGATCCCTAAGAGGATGTCAAATCAAATGTTTGCTGCATCAATTATTTGCATAAACTTCTCCAGCACTGCAAGATTCATCACCAAGAAGATTTGTATATTTTATTTTATTTTCTATGCATTTCCAACAGTGTGTGTGTGTGTGTGTGTGTAACTTGTATATTACATTTTACTCTCTATGAATTTTCAAGGGTGTGTGTCTGTGTAAAATAGATAAGAGACAGTGGGTATTTGATACCTAAAAATTATTCCGGTTGCCACTTTCAATAGAGAAAATTAGTACTATTTTCCCTCTATTTAGAATGGCAATCAGAATAATTTTTAGGTATCAAATATCCACTGTGCCTCAAATACAATGCAATGTATTTGCACATAATAACACAATGAGTGTTACGCTCCCAGCAAAGCTGTCCACTTTGACCTCCTCTCCTTAAAGGGGACAGGGTGTGGGTAAATATAACCCTGACATTCCCCGCTGAGTGCTACATGCGCACCATTAAATACTCAGTATTTTTCACTTCAGAGTGTTTCTAGTATCTCCTATTTTAAGTAAAGAAGAATATCATGGTTAGTGCTGGTAATGAATGTTTATGTTTAATGGCATCCACTTTCTGTGCAGATGGGAAACTGAAACAAATAAACTAGTCGGGAATAAAAGTATCAATGAGATCCTGTCTTTTCAAAGTAGTTGCTTTTACCTCTAAACACCTGTGCGTCAATGGGGTATTCCTAAGCAACAGCACTGAGGTGTTAAAATGAGTGAGGACACTTGTGGGAATCTATAAATATATGATCTTGGGATTACATGTGGCTACTAAATGCTAACTGTTAACCTATTTGTTCTATTGTTGAGATCCCATAAGATTCAACTGGCTAAAATACTACCCATTCATTATAGTACTTGTTTGCTCCCAATAAGGGTATTGCAATCATACATATCTGTTAAAATTGGCTACATGATAAAGGTTGCCTTTTAGAGAGAAAAATATTGCCTAGTGGTCCAAAAGTATGCCTACGAGTCAAGAAATCCTACATCTTAATCTCAGTTCTGATGTCCAGTCCCTTGGTAGCCATGGGCAAGACACTTAACCCGTATGTCTGCAGGATGGGGATACTAATACTCCTCCTCCTCCTCCTCACAGAGGGGTTATACAGATGAATTAGTTACTATTTGTGAAGAGCTTTGAAGTGGAAAATCACCCTATAATTGCTAAATTTATTATTTGATAGCTCTTTTACAGTCAAGCATTTCCTTTTGAATTACCCTGATTGATGTTTCATTAAAATTACATCATGCTCACTTGCAAATTAGAATGGCATGGCATGTGTATGCCAACATAATGAAGTATGAAGAATTATAGACCTCAGACACTTCACTAAATAGATCAGTTTTCAAGGAGTTATCACTACTGAGATCAGAATATGGGTGTCTAACTTCTTATGTCCATGACATTGTACATAGACGAGTTTTGTTTTTCTTCTATTTATAAAGTGTAATTGGAAGATGCAGTTTTTAGCAGTGCTGCCTAGGGTTTTTTTTTCCTGTTTGAATTATGATACTGGGTGATTTTAAACTTGCATAATGGAAATTGTCTCTAGTGTATGTGCAGATCTCTGCTCTATCAGTGCACAAGAGAAAGCAAGAGAAAATTACAAGGAAGAAAACAATATCCTGAAGCTACTCTGGATTTACACCAATATAAAAGAGAACTGATTTTCATCCTGTCATAAATATAAAGGGAAGGGTAAACCCCTTTGAAATCCCTCCTGGCCAGGGGAAAGCTCCTCTCACCTGTAAAGGGTTAAGAAGCTAAAGGTAACCTCGCTGGCACCTGACCAAAATGACCAATGAGGAGACAAGATACTTTCAAAAGCTGGGAGGAGGGAGAGAAACAAAGGGTTTGTGGGTCTGTCTGTAGGCGTCTTGGCCGGGGACAGAACAGGAATGGAGTCTTAGAACTTTTAGTAAGTAATCTAGCTAGGTATGTGTTAGATTATGATTTCTTTAAATGGCTGAGAAAAGAGTTGTGCTGAATAGAATAACTATTTCTGTCTGTGTATCTTTTTTGTAACTTAAGGTTTTGCCTAGAGGGGTTCTCTATGTTTTTGAATCTAATTACCCTGTAAGATATATACCATCCTGATTTTACAGGGGGGATTTCTTTATTTCTATTTACTTCTATTTTTTATTAAAAGTCTTCTTGTAAAACACTGAATGCTTTTTCATTGTTCTCAGATCCAAGGGTTTGGGTCTGTGGTCACCTATGCAAATTGGTGGGGCTTTTTATCCAACATTTCCCAGGAAAGGGGGAGTGCAAGTGTTGGGAGGATTGTTCATTGTTCTTAAGATCCAAGGGTCTGGGTCTGTAGTCACCTAGGCAAATTGGTGAGGCTTTTTACCAAACCTTGTCCAGGAAGTGGGGTGCAAGGTTTTGGGAAGTATTTTGGGGGGAAGGACGCGTCCAAACAGCTCTTCCCCAGTAACCAGTATTAGTTTGGTGGTGGTAGCGGCCATTCCAAGGATAACGGGGGTAATATTTTGTACCTTGGGGAAGTTTTAACCTAAGCTGGTAAGGATAAGCTTAGGAGGTTTTTCATGCAGGTCCCCACATCTGTACCCTAGAGTTCAGAGTGGGGGAGGAACCTTGACACATCCTGATACTCTAAATGCTACTGAAATAGAATGTATGTGTTCTGTACTCACTGTAGTGACTCCAACCTATTCAAGAGGGTTCTAATTGTACTGTAGTTTCAGTGACACTGTAATTCCTATAGATCCAGCACTGTGATTCATTGCACCCTTCAGAATCCTCTCACTCCACAACAAAAATGGCTGTGTTACCTCTTGATTCAGCTATTTATTATAAACTGCTCAATCTTATCTTCAATCTTAAAAAAGAACGTTCTTTTTAAGCCATCTATGGCTCTCTAATATTTAAACAGATATCTGCTAATAATAACTCAGTTGCTTACCATTATGAGGTATTAACCATATGCTGCATTAATAATCTCCCCAGATCCCAGGAATTTTGGGATTCTATCACAAAGATTGCTGGAGAACAACTGCGGCCTAGGAGAATGCAAAGGCAATATTGCAGTACACATGATTGGAGAATAAAAAAGAGGTGCGTTGCAAATGGATACACTGGAAGGTTAGAGATAAGAAAGTAAGGAGAGGAGGAAAATAAATGTCTTGAATGAGCAGTCCCTAAAGCCTGTTGGAATGATTGTAATCAATGATGGTACAGTATGATGCAGTGCATTGAGGAAGCCTCTCAAAGATATGACCAGAAATGTGTATTTGAAACTTTGAAGTTCTTAATTACACATCCATTCTCACAGTTTATGCCGGGGTGCCCAACCTGAGCCTGAGAAGGAGCCAGAATTTACCAATGTACATTGCCAAAGAGCCACAGTAATATGTCAGCATCCCCCCATCAGCTCCCTTTCCTGATCAGCTGTTTCGTGGCGTGCAGGAGGCTCTGGAGGGTGGGGGGCAGGAGCAAGGGCATGGCAGGCTCGGGGGGTGGGTGGGAAGGGGTGGAGTGGGGGCAGGGCCTGTGGCAGAGCCAGGGGTTGAGCAGTGAGCACCCCTCGGCACATTGGAAAGTTGGCGCCTGTAGCTCCATCCCTGGAAGTCGGTGCCTGTACATGGAGCCGCATATTAACTTCTGAAGAGCCACATGTGGCTCCGGAGCCACAGGTTGGCCACCCCTGGTCTATGCCAATTAAGGAAAAAGATGGAGCATACTGCCAGGATACTGATGCATAACTTAAGCATTGTTGTGAGCATTTTTGTGAATAGATGGACAGAGCCTCACCAAGATGTAAACTACAAGTTTATACAAAAATGAACCCAGCAGAAAATGGACCAGTGACATTTGACCACAAGCATCACCTCTTCTAACAATTACAAAACAATAAAGCACCTACCTCGTCTTGCCAATATTTTATCAGAACTGCTAAAGACTGGAAGCCTGGATTTATTTCATTGGCTTCATAGAGTTGTCTTAAAAGTTTGGGAAATTGGTCACATTACAGAAAATTGACATAGAGGCTGCATCTTCCCTTTTTTTTAAAAAAAAAGTAGAGTGATCAGTTTATTCAAATTATGGGGGAATAACTCCGCTGTCTGTCCCAAGGAAGTTGTTTCTAATCATACTACTGAACAAACTGAAATACCACCTCAGCTCAAAAATGAGACAACTACCATGGTTTCAGTACAGGTTCATCCATGCGATATAGCCTCTCTGGAATGTTATTGAAAAATTGTGAAAATGACAAATGGAAGTTAAAATTGTGTTTATAGACTTTGCAGCTGCTTTTGACTCAGTGCATTGATTAGCTAGTATGGGATGGTATGCCAGTATGGGATTCCTGAACACTTAGCATGCCTAGTGGAGGAGCTATATTATGGTTCATATATCTGTGTGAGTGCCAATGGTTGTATCACAGACAGTGGTGCTGAAACTAGGGGTACTGTTGCACCCACTGGCTAGAAGTAGTAATAACAAACACCAAATACATAGTTTCCATCAGCAGCACCCCCCTATAAAAATCATTACAGCACCCCTGATCACAGATGGGTTTTCTGTGGAATCAGGGGTATTCCAGGGATGCAGTCTTTCACCAACATTACCTAATGTTCTAATAGATTATCTGATAAAGCTGACTGAGACCGCCAAGTAGGAAGTCTGAAATGTCAAGATTCATCTTTAAAGGATCTCAAATAGTGGACAATATTCATTTTTCAGAGAGTACTGACCAACTATAGTTAATGCTGAAAGAGCTGTGAAAATCTGCAGAATCTATGGGAATTAAGATTAGTGGTGATAAAACCAAAGCTATGCATGCCTCTGACAAAACAGAAATGAATGACCTGCTGACCCTCAATGTAGAAAGCAATGACATTGAATGGGTGAAGAGTTTTAGCTTTCTGAGTAGTTGGTTGACAACAAGAGCTTCTATAACCAAGAAGTAATATGTCAGATTGGTCTTTTGTCAGTGACATTTCAGTATCTTGAAAGGCCTCTGTGTGGGCAGTGGGATGTCCATGTGACAATTAGGATACAAGTGGTCAATGGAGTAGTGATGATAACTCTGTTATATGGGGCAGAAAGATGGCCATTTAAACAACTGAGAGTTACTGAACAATTTTCAGTGTCAAATGTTATGGTGTATCATTAACAACCATGGGTATGATTTTGTCACAAATAAGGAGATACTTGGGTGACCTTGGCAAGTTGCAGTCTCGCACCAGTTGAAAACCAGATGACTGCAATGAGGGTGGGGGTCATGTCCAATGTGCAGACAAAGATATATTTTTACAGAAGGTTTATAGAACCGATGTAGAAGGAAGTCGAGCAAAAGAAGTTTGGAAGATGCAATTCTGAGGGATTTAAGAAGCCTAAATCCTACCATACTAACTCTTCCTGAAGGAAGAGAACTTGGAAGGGATGGTTCAAGATGGAAGTCCAATCTACATGCCACCATGGCTGCAGCATAGCCAGGTGAATCTGCTGCTGCTGTGCTGCTGGACTAATAAACACCCTGGTTATTAGCCTCTGAGTTTATTAGTCCTTGAAATAGAATTAGGCTAATAAGCAGGAAGTTCCTTCAAGTCACCATCTAAATAATGTGGATTCTTATGAATTATCATAACATTAGGAAAGCTTTCAGGAAAGATATTGCTCCAAATCATTCAACATGCCTCTGCATTCTTCATTAACTTTTTCACCCATTCCATCATAGCCATTATGTACAATGGAACAAGAGAGTAGCTGTCAATAACCGTACTCTCAGCTTAATGGAATAGCAAGTGAAATAACTTTTATTTGATTGAAAAGGGACATTTCTTAATATTTTGGACTTGAACTCCACAAACAAAAATCAATATTCAAGAGAAGCACATAGACAGCAACACTTAATGTGCTGGAGAGCAGAACGTCACTAAATGCTTTATGGCAGCAGTGAAGTAGGAAAATGTCTGGATGCATTAGTTTCTGAATCACTTTTAGTTGTGAAAGAATAACTCCAATTTCACATCTTCCTCTTTTTTAGTTTACTGGCTGCTCCACTAAATGAAGACAGACTCTGACACCTACCTTGATACACTGGCATATAATTAAATTTAAGGAGAAAAGGAAACTTAATTAAGGGTTTCCTGGTAAATTAAAAATCAAAAGAGTTTCTTGTGACACACCATATTACAGTATGTCTGATACACACATTTCCTTTCTTATAGTCCATATTAATTCTTCCCAGTTAGGTGTTAATGAAAACCCACTAGAGCCCAAACCTAAAATGGAACAGGCCAAAAAAACAATTAGAACTAATAAAGGAAAATTCTTGTTTCTTCTGCATTGCTAAAACTTGATACTGGTGGCATGTACAAACAAATGGACGTAACTGGTCTCTTCTGGCATAGAAATTCACATTCAGCTTGTGACAGTTAAACTGCAATCTTCAAACCACTCTGGCAATATGACCATTCACTTTTCTAACTTGTAACAAAGTAGTGTGTGTGTGGGGGGGGAACTTTCTGTCCTTTTTAAAATGTTGAAAACTAACATTATCCATATTATTTACCATAATCTCCAATCCATGGATGGTCCAAAGAAGCTGAACATAAAAACTTTCAGCAGCATTTCTTCATAGCCAAGAAAATCTCCCAAACGAGGCATGTCAACCTTACCAAGAAAAAAGACCTTCTCTTTGGCCAGTCTCCAAGCCAGTCTCCTTGACCATCTAGATTAGAACCTGAAAAAACCCACCTTTTATCCTATGTTACTCCTTGATATGCAATATTAAGCAGAAAGTGAGGTGATAAATCTGATACAAATCAACTTCTTCCTTATATTTCAGTTTTTCTGTATAAGTAAATCCATCTTAGTTACATTTTTAAAGGCTATCATATATCATTTAGATTGTAACCTCTACCAGCATATTTTAGTGTTCAAAAGCTACCTTCAAAAAATTTTGTGAAACCAAGACCAAATCTGGAAATGATCTGAGAGAACGAACAAATTAATAAATTCCTAATTGGTTCCCCAATGCTGTCCTACCTTTCTCACCTCAAGTATTGTGATTTCTTGACATTTAAAGCAAAGGTCAGCATACTTTTAAAATATAAGAAATTTTTGTAACTTTTGTGATTCACCCCACTTTTTTTTATAGCTATCATGTTGAGCCACTAACCACACAAAGACACGTGCTTTTATATCTTCCCATCAAGCTACAGACACTGAGCCAGGCAAGATCAGAAACCAGGCCAGCAAGCTGGGTTGTGGGGTAAATGGATTCACAGTAGCTTGTCCCTTGACATCAGTTTAGCAGACTAGAGATATTGTGCCAGTTATGTCACTGAAACCTCTTCACTGATATCAGATTAGTAAAATAGAAGTGGTGAGCCATCAGCCCACAAAGTCCTGTGCCCTGACATCAGCCTGGTAAGCTAAAGTACTCAGCCAGCGATGTCACAGACATCAGTCTCTTGATGTGAGACCAGCAAGCCGGAGACACTGAGCCAGTAACCACGCAAAGGCCTGTGCATTTATTTCAGCCCAGCAGGCTGAAGCTTTTGGACTAGTAATGTCACAAATGACTAGACTCAGCCATTTAATAGACTGGCTGTAAAATACCAGGCATGTGTGTTTTCTGCTATGGGTGGATGTTTTCTATCTGACACAGAACTTTCTTTTGTCAAATATAAAAAGGAAAGCTATATTTGCCCCATGCTGACATACTTCCCACGGCCTCCTAAACTGCCCAAGTAGCTCTGCTTTTTCATGCAACACGGGGAGGGAGAGCAGGGAATCTTGGGTTGGGCTGCTCCACCACCCAACAGCAAACACGTTCTTTGTGCTTTCAAGGGGTGTGGCCTTGCCATGGGATGACCATTGTACAGTTGGATAACCCAGGGTGAGATGTCTCCCCATGGGCTAGAGGGGGCACATGAAAGGCCAGCTTCTTAAGAAGGGATCAGTTTTGTTTCCATTTCTTCTTTAAAAAAAAATCAGTGTTCTCCTCCTCCAACCCCTGTTTAATACACTATAGATTTACTGTATGTCTTTCTTTTGAGTACTTTGTTGGAACCCAACATATGCACTAACAATCAATAGGATTTATATTCATTCTGGTGTTTATAAATAAATGTTTACTTTTTTAAAACTTTATTTGTTATGGATCTTAAAACAGAAAATACATTTTGCTTCTTAATAAAATAGTTCATATTCCAAAAAAACTCACACATCAATAATTCAAAATGATTTCAGGCCATGCTTAGCTCAAAAATTAATTGAGAAGAAATTAGTCCCACATGGGAACAGACTGTGAGCTGTAATTCTGACTGAAAGTGGGATGAAAAGCAAGGGATTTAATCACATAACACTTTTAAAAGCATTTTATATATGTAAAAATGTTCAACTGCTGGAAGCATATATAACTCTAAGGTGATATCTGCTTGAATCTATTAATCAGAGCACACACTGAAGCACCACAAAAAAGGATAGTAATAGAGAAATTACTTTGAGATACCTGTCATTAACTACGGATTCACTGTTATAAGGACAAAAATACATAATACATTGTGCAAAAAAAAAGCCATTTCAAAACTGAAATAATTTACTATATAAATACGGCTAATCAGCTGTAATGTCAGGTATATTTCCCGTAGCATTAGAGTTACAGTAGAGAGGACCATACAACCAAGCTGCCATCAATATTTATCAAAACTACGTGAATTCAAGAAAAAACAGTTTTCAACTTGTTTAACTTTAAATTTCAAAGACTGCTCAAAATGCTGATTTGGATATTTGATAACTCAGTTGGGGATTGGTCCTGCTTTGAGCAGAGGGTTGGACTAGATGACCTCCTGAGATCCCTTCCAACCCTGATATTCTATGATTCTATGATTCTATGATATGCAAAGGGACTTGAAAGATGAGCATCACCATATTGGGTATGATTCCTTCTGAAGTATCACACTCCGTTTGGCAGCCTAGATTCAAGTGTTTATAACATGGGGAAAGGGATACAGATTAAAAATTGTTAATAATTTAAAGGGGATGGTTGCATTCTTTCGAAACCAATTTAGAAGGTTCCAAATCCATTCCAAACCCATTTGATACAAGATAAGCAGAGTATTTCCATCACACATAGATGTGTTTTCAAACATCAGCAACATATGAAGCTGTATTAGTGCTGCTTTAGAATTCCAGTTTCCTCTGACTCAAGCTAAACTGGAATTTTGTGGGATACAAACTCTTATTTAAAGAAAAGAAAGGGAAAAACAGCACCAACGAAAACAAACATAGAGGGACGGATCTATAGCTGGTGTAAACTGGCTTAAGTTTTACTGAAGTTGTGATTTATGCCACTCGAGGGTTTGGCCCAGCTTACCTTGGATGATTAGATAATTTTGTTTATTTGAGGTGCACTACAAATATTATTTTTACAATTGACTTATTTCCCTAAACTTTTAAAATGATGCCAGGTGAAGCAAAGTCAAATCAACATCTCTCATGCCCAATATTTTAATGCTCTCCTTTTGTGGAAGTGGCCTTATCTCAACCAGCCACTAACTTCTGAGCTCAACAGATCCATTAAAACAGAGTTTAAGGCCAGGTCTAAATTACAAAGTTTTGCTAGTATAGCTATGTTGGTTGTGAGTGTAAAGAGTTGTGTTCCCTGACTGACATAGCTGGGCCAGTAGAGATCCTTAGTGTAGAACCAGCTATTATGGCCAAAGTGCAATTTTGCTGGTATAAACTGTATCCACCTGAGGAATATTTTGCTGCTACAGTATACTACAGTATACTGGTAAAATTGTTCTGGCAAAGCACTCCTCGTGTAGACATGGCTGCTATGCAAACACACAACGAGTTTAATTTCCCAAGCAGTCCAGATGGATGATTAGGCATGGAAGAAACACATTAAACATAATTCTCTTTGTGAAGACAATATAACTTTCATCAGTAGAAAAAGGAATCATCCAACAATAATATGCAGATAAAAGTGCTTCCCATAACACAAGGACATCAGTGGAAACTGCTGAGTGCTCAGCACTTTGGAAAATCAAGCCATTTATTTAGGTGGCTAAGTATAAATTCGGAACCCTAATTTTAGACTTCCATTTCTGAAAATTTTGGCCCTTGTTTTCAGAATGTACAAGTCTGAACTGACATGTGACATCTGATGAAGACCTATCAAATTAAATTTGTAAAAGAGGTAGAGAATAAATACTTTAAGGTTGATAGGGCTTGGGATAAAAAGGGGAATGCTACAAAATATGCACAATTCTTGCTAAGAAAAGGGGCAGACAGCAAAATATCCTGTGTTTACAGAATACACCATGCACTGTTTCCACAGCCACCTGTGGCTTTGGGGATATGGTTGTCCAGCCACACTACTGTCAGGAATGAGAATGAGGATCACTTAGAGCTGACCTGAAAAGTGGAAAAAAATTCCTCTGATGATGTATCAGGAGGGCCTGAAAGTTTGTTCCGCTTCAAAAGAGAAAAAAGGAAAAAAAACACACATTTTTTCCGGGACTCCGCTCCCTTCCCCACCACCTTTTATTGCATTAGTATTACAGCTTGTGTCTAACCTGGCAAATATAATGATTCCTGGAGACCAAATGTAAATGATGCCATCGTAAGACACAAGACAGTGAAAGTAAAGCAACAGTGGATTTAGGCTAAAAAGTCCATTCTGGTTTTAGAGATATCACAGGTTCTAGTAATACTCTTGGGGAATACCAGATATTGAATTTTCCAGCAATATTTCTTATACTTATAATGGAAACTTCAAGAAATATCTCTAACCCAATAATGACTTTTTAGGTCTGCCCACTGTATTAAGAGAAGGAGGGATTTTTAGTCAGGCTGTTTAAAACTTATTTAGTACAACTGTATAAAACTATTTTTGACATCCATTTAATGTCAATGGCTAATTAATATTAACATAATTAACAGCCTCAATATAGTAAGAGAACATAGTAAATATCATCATGCTTCTCAGTGGTTGACTAACAAAACTTGGGAAAGATCAGATATTAGATTCCTGATATTTCCAAGGCAAAAAAAAAAAACAAACAGAAAAAAGAAATAAGAAGAAACCTTTCAGGGCTCTTTAGAAAAAAAGAAAAGAAAAAAATACAATCCAATTTCTTTAAAAAATAATGTATAGGTCACCTTAATGAGCTACATTAGATAACAGCGTGCTCCATTGGAAGTGTAAGGAATAAAGAGTGGCTTTTTTTCCCCAAGCTCTCTCCTCACATTAAGAATGAGAAAGGAGCTGAGAAGTAGTGTGTCAGGCCAATATCCACACCACTGGGGCTTCCTACTTAAGCTTTGCTTTTACCATAAAACTCAAGGCAAAAAATCTCTAAGAGCATTGGGATTATAGAACTCCAAGAGAGACATCAGACTAGCAGATGATTTGCATCAATGTAGCAGCAAGTCAAGGCCCACAGGACCCATAACCAGAACAGACCACTTCCAAAGAGAGCATATGGCAAAGAACAGAATGAGGAAAAGATGGAGAAGCAGGAAGGGGCAGATCCTGGCTAAGGGGCCAACCAAAGAGACTAAGATATTTCTAAGACATTAATAGTTCTGCAGCTTTTCATTTTATGATTGTTTTATTAGAAGCTGTGTTGGCACATAGACTGCTTTTTATGATGTAAGGTGAAAAGGTTTTAAAAGGGTGTGTTTATTGAATAGGAATAATAGGTTGATGTTTTACAAGAGTGCTCTGTGCATAAATATAAGTTGTTAGTTAATAGGAAAAGGAGTATTCTCTATCTGCCAGCCAGGGATAGGGCTGATGAGATACTCATCCAAGGGCAAGTTAAGAGAGAGAATATGGTCCTTAAAATAGCTCTAATTTGAAATTGTCTGTCCCCGGCATTTTGGTTGCCAAATAGGACTGGGGATAGCTCAGTGGTTTGAGCAGTGGCCTGCTAAACCCAGGGTTGTGAGTTCAATCCTTGAGGGGGCCATTTAGGGATATGGGGCAAAAAATCTGTTGGATGATTTAATTGGGGATTGGTCCTGCTTTGAGCAGGGGGTCAGACTAGATGATCTCCTGAGGTCCCTTCCAACCCTGATATTCTATGAATGATTGTGTCACTGGGGGTGGGGTTAGAAGCCTGGTACTTTGTGAGGTCCCACAAACATTTCAGTTAGTCCACTGCAGCCATGTTGCTCTATGGAGGTTGCTACAAGTCTCACCCTTTAACAGTGCTCTGCTGCAGGTGCTCACCAACAGAGCATAGGCATTCTGGCAAAACCCACCACTAACAGTACTGACCATAAGCAAAGATAACCACAAACCCCTGGAACACAGTGCACAAGACATCTCAGTCTGGAAAGTGAAGCAATGAGGATCAGCATTTCAGACTAAGCAAATCATGTGCTAGTGAGCTAAAGGACCTGAAGGCACACAAAGCCAGTAGGAGCAGGTCCAGTTTAATAAAGTCATTCCTTCTGAGTTAGGCTTCCTGACACTTCACCCATGATTCCATTGGCTACATTATCACTCAGTTTGCAGTCTGCTGGGGTAAAGAGCAACGAGTTGTGCTGCCCCTGGAGCAGTCTAGGAGGGAGACTGTCACCTGGGGAGAGAGCACACTGCAAAGATGCATGGACGGAGAACCATATGCTTCCCAACATGCCTGATAAATGTATGCCCACTTGACAAGGTGGGGTGTAATGCCTCTGCAGAGCCTGCTTCTCTCCACACCCTGGTATGGTGTGCCAGCACAAGGAAGTAAAGGTGTACCGTATGCCATCTTACTCCCTTGTGCAAGTGCTTAAGACACATACTGCCCAGTTGCTGAGCAAGATGGATTAACTTTACTCCAGTTTCTGGGTCTAGAGGAGATAAGCAGCTTCTCAACTTGCACTAACATAGCCACCTCCAGATCTCTGCAGGACTGAGTCCTAAGGTAACTCATAGATGTATAATTGACCAATTCCTCTTTCTCCTCTGGATTAATGGCCTCAAACAACAGGACTAGTGTGATGTAAGCAGTGGTCAGGGTCCAAGAATATAAAAATGTGTGAAGTTCATAACAAGGATCCAGCCCTGTGTGGGAAAGAAACATATAATCATTTGAGAGAAAAACAGTCCACATTAGCTTGTGCAATAGGAGAACAGGATCATAATAGTCCCTTCTGGCCTTGCAATCTATTGAAAAATCTATGAAAAGGAGGAAGAAGCCACAATATCTTACTTTTAGGTCTTTTCTGAGGTATTATCTTTTTGTTCTGTGTTAGAGTAAGCACAATGGAACCCTGGTCCACCTAGGCAACATGGCAGTACAAATACATACAGAATAATAATTAATAATGACATCATGTTTTGGTTTAGGATTGGAATTCTTTCATTTTGCTGTTGCTAGTATCTATATAACCAGAAATTATGCATTTAAAAAAATTACACTACAACAAGGAATAAATATGTAACTGGGAATTGGGGAGGCATATATAAACTTTTCTATAAGTTCTCCTATTGCACAAGATAGTCCGGACTGCTTTTCTCTCATATGATTATATGTTTCTTTCCCACACATGACTGGGTCCCTGTTTTGAACTTCACACATTTTTATGTTCTTAGACCCTGACTGCATATACCGAGGTTTCCCATCCGGGCGTCAGTGCCATGTGGTGTGGATCAGGTTGCAATTTTGGGAATGAAGAAACAAAGGAATTAGTGAGAATCTGAAAGCATTTAATCAAAATGAAAGATGTGCCCAATGTGGAAATATTTGTGGAGGGGATGTAATGCCATGTGAGAACTAACATTCAGATGATACTAGACATTTTATTACTAGTTGGGATTCCATTTTTCACTTAGTCTGGGGTATCAAATATCTCAACAGCATACTTTTACACTGTAAAATAATGCTTTGAACCTTGACTGATCTGCCATCTTCACCATCATCATAGTGGCTTAGGGCCTGATGTTGCCAGGTGCTGAGCACCTCCAGCAAGGTCACTGGGAGTGTGAAGTTGATGAGAGATTAAATCAGTGCCATGCAGGATGTGCATCTTAATGGGACATACAGAGTATTTTTGTACAAGTCCAGATAAGGTCACAGCTAGAGAAAACAATGGGCCAGATTAGCAGGGAGGTGTAAACAGGCCACGCTCCATTGTCTTCACTGACTCTTCGCTCACTGAGTTATGCCATCTGAGAATCTGGCTCAATGCCAAATGATGACACACTTCTCTTCTCGTCACTGAGGCTCCCTATGAGGCATTAGTCCATTAATTTTATACTAAGCATGTTATCTGAACTCGTATCTTCCAGATACCAGAGATGAGGGAAAATAAACAACCATCCATTAACCACAATACACAGTTAATAATATGCTGTAAATGGGACAACTACCATTAATAGATAATTCTGACTCTTTGATTTGACTCACTGCTCGTTGTGTATTGCTGTAGCAGCACACTTTTAAAGTGTCCCAGGAAAGTCTGCACTGGCCCATAATCACTGCTTTCTATGTATTCCTGCCATTTCTGTATTTCTCTCAGGAGGAGGAGCCTATGTTCTTGTTCAGTTGTCATATTTTCACACTGCAAGGGTGCTCAGGATAAAAAATCAGCTAGGTACATCTCAGTTGCTTTTGTGTAGAGTACTTCTAAATTGTAGCACTGCCATTTCAGTAGCATGAAAGCAAGGAGGAGCTTTTTAAAAATGCTCTCTTCTGATTTATGGTCACCTTCTATTTGACTGGTGTCCTGTACTGGAACATATTGGCTGAACTTTTCACATGTGAACACTATTGCAAGGCGTTCCTTTTCAAGTTGGGTATATCTCTGCTCTGTTGGCAATAGCGGCCATTATGTGAAAGCTACAAGCTGTACCATAGTATTCATGATGCCCCAACCCCAACTGTATCACATTTTATGGCTGTCTCTTCATTCGCATCATAGGATTTCAGAATGGGATAGTTGGTCACCAGTTCCTTTGTACGTGTAATGACTGCATTATGTTGAGGTAACCATGGCCATACTGCACCTGAGTGCCATAGTTGCCTCAGGGTTTGCCCACATATGAGAGGCTTGGAAGAAATGTTATCAGATAGTTCACAAATCCTAACAGTCTCTAAATTGATTCAATGCAGGCACCTGCTTTTACCACTTCACGGTCAGGCTGTAGCCCTGGGAGGTCAGTAAGTGTCTCACACAAGGTGCTGCTGTCAATTGCAATTTCATCTTGTTTTTATTTAATTTTAAATTTACTTTCCTGTCTCTTTCTAGCTGACAGATGATTGTGATCTGCCACACTTCTGTTATGCTGTTTCTGCATCCGCACACAAGAATGTCATCAGTTATGATGCTGATCACAGTAAGTCCTGTTAGTACAGCTCTCTGGTTGCACTGATATTCTTCCACTGCAGGTCTGATTCCAAACAGCATTCCACCTCTTGGTGTCCAGAATGTGGTGAGGTATCTGGTTTTCTTAGCTAGTAGCACATGCCAATATCCCTCTTTGGCATCAAATACTGAGAACATTTTTGCTTTTGCCATGTCAGGTAATATTTCACCCTTGTAGTCATTTGATAGTAAGCTCTTCTTCTTGCTTTGTTGAAGTTGCTTGGGTCTATGCAAATGTGCAGCTTGCCTGGCTTCTTGATGGCTGTCATGCTACTTATCCAACTTGTGGACTCTGTGACTTTAACAATGATGCCATCTTTTCCCCTTTGCTTTATTATTGCCATTTTTTTTGTCTTAATGCAATGGCTATTCTGTGAAGCAGGTGCAGTGCTATTTCCAGATGTGACATGCCTAGAAGACATCCGGTCCCTTCAAGCACATCTTGATAACCTTTAAGCAGCTTTGCTGAAAGGATGCCATAGTGCATTGTCTGCTCTGGATATGTTTTTTGTTTTGCTTATGTGTCTCTAGTATCAGTTGTTTCTCCCCAGTTTAGTGTCAGTAGGGTCAGGTATTCACTTATTTTATCTGAAAGCAATGGCTTCTGTGTTTGTACTATCTGAAATTTTATCTGTATACTTTTCCTTGGTACTTTGTAATTTACATTGTTTCAGTGGTATTATGATTGTGCCATTGTATAATATTAATTTGGCTTTGCTTGGCTGCAATTTTGGTTTCTTCTCTTGCATAATGCTGTCTCTATGTAGGTTAGAATGTTAACTGATACTCAACTGTCTTGTTCACATTCATTTTCCTGTTTGTTTGTATGCCTCTCTGCATTGCCTTATCTTTGCATCTTGTGCTAGTCTGAGCTTTAAAAAAACAGATATTTTTGGTGTCTTATACTGTGTTGATGTCATGTATGTGCAAAATCTCATCCTGTGAGTCTCTGGTTGTTTTCATAATATGGTGCTTTTCTTCTTTTGCTTTTTTTTTGTCTGAAAGCATTAGCATAATCATTTCTCTTGCACGTTACCCCATAAGTGGGACATTTTCCATGATTGCTTTTCTCCACAGTACCCACATATCCTCCTTTGCATTTTGTTTGTCTTCACTGCTCTGTATTTGTATATTCACTTTGTTCAATTTTTGTAGTACAGCAGAACCTCAGAGTTATGAACACCTCGGGAATGGAGGTTGTTTGTAACTCTGAAATGTTCATAACTCTAAGCAAAATGTTATGGTTGTTCTTTCAAAAGTTTACAGCTGAACATTGACTTAATACAGCTTTGAAACTTTACAATGCAGAAGAAAAATGCTGCTCTTAACCATCTTAATTTAAATGAAACAAGCACAGAAACAGGTTCCTTACCTTGTTAAATCATTTTTAAAAATATTCCCTTTATTTTTTTTAGTAGTTTACATTTAAAACAGTACTTTATTTGCTTTTTTTCTATTTTGGTTTCTGCTGCTGTCTGATTGTATACTACCAGTTCCAGTTGTATTTTGGTTTCTGCTGCTGACCGACTGTATACTACCGGGTGTAGATGATTGGTGAGTTCATAACCCTGGTGTTCATAACTCTTAGGTTCTACTGTATTTTTCTTTATATTTTCATGCTTTCCCTGTGGTACTTGGTGAATTATCTCTATGCTTGCTCCATCTATCCTCCGTATTTGGATGTAAGCTTGTTCATTATCTTTGCATATGTTTATGGCTCATGGAAGTGTTAGTGTGTGCTTTCTAAGCATTCACGTTCAAGATCATCTTTAATCCTATTACTAATCTATCACAAATTAGTCAGTCTTTGAAGATTTGATAATAAATTGCTCTGTTGTTCTCCAGGTTCACAATTACAATTGATGAAAAGATTTCTT
Organism: Lepidochelys olivacea; assembly: GCF_965140295.1. Taxonomy (NCBI): domain Eukaryota; kingdom Metazoa; phylum Chordata; order Testudines; family Cheloniidae; genus Lepidochelys; species Lepidochelys olivacea. The sequence continues at coordinate 132,912,307 of NC_140411.1, read as the reverse complement.
TCACATATGACATTGTTTTTGTGCATTGAAAATGCTTCCATAGTGCTTCTAGGATTTTCATGGGTCCTTCCACAGCTGGCACATGGCAGCCTTTGCCCATTACAGCTAATAGTGTGGCTGTTCTTAGTTTACCTTAGAGACTAACCAATTTGAGCATACTAACACGGCTGTTACTCTGAAACCTGTTCTTAGTTTGTATTTCTTTTTATCCAGCTCTGATGTAATTTCATAATTTCCCCATTGTGATCTAAAGAATGTCCAGTTGCTGAACACATCCCTTTTCATGTCCATTTGCTCCGGGAAAGGCATCTACTAGGCTACCATGTTCATTGTTCTCTCTCTCTCTCTCTCTGTCCCTCCCTCTCCCCACCCTACACTTGTAGTTTCTGTTTTGACATTCTTGCAGGAGTCAGCTCACTTCTGACATCACATTCAGTGTGCCTGCATAAAGAGAGAAAGCCAAAGCAGTGCAACATTCAGGCTTTATTCCTTCCTCCACATATACATTCCCATCTCCTCAAGCACTTCCTGAAAGTAGAATTCTCTAAGAAGTCCCTGGATATTGCCCTCTACATAAGTATACTATAATGCCTCCTATTAGGAAGCTATTTATTGTAACTGCACAGAGAGGCAACCTTCTCCATAGGCCAATAGGCCCTGTGGACAAATAATGTGTGTACACACTTACTCTGAAAGGTACCTAATTATCTCAATTCATATTAATGGCTATTGGCATTGAGAGCTCACAGCACCTTATGCAGAGCCTTGCACTTTACAGATTCACAGCCTCATTGAGCTCCCATTGAAATCAATGGCAGTCTCTTCATTGACTTTATTAGGAATTGTATCAGACCCTCAAATCTTAGGGCCCAATCTTTCAACCTTTACTCTTGAGACTGATCCTTACTCATGTACTTGGTAATTGATCCTTGAATGGGGCTATTCCCATGAGTAACAGTGGTAGGATTGAGCCTATAGTTTCTATATATTTTTCACCTTAGTGTGGTATAAATATTTCAAAAAAGATTTGAAGAGCAGACCCTCAGCTGGTGTAAATTGTCATAGTGAAGGGAATGGAACAATGCTGAGTTCACTCCTGCTGAGGATCTGTCCATCAGACTCAATTGTTATTGAATTAAAACTTACCTTAACATTGTGTGTGTGTGTGTGAATGTGCACGCAGCATATCTGGATGCTTTATTTAAACTGAAAATCTTAAATTGCTAAATAAATAATGAAACAATATGGTGCAGAACCTAGACTAAGGAAAAAATAATTAAATTCTGATTGAAGTATTGTTTGAATATTTATAATTTTTCCTTTATGTAAAAGAACTCTGAGCATTGTAACGCAAAATACTGAAGAATTGTACAGATAGGGTAGGATTTTCAAAAAATATTCAGCATTGGCCTAACTCTGCTTCCTTTGAAGTCAGTGATAAAACTGCCACTGACTTCAATGGGAGTAGAGTTAGATCAACACCAAGCAATTTTGAAAAGTCCATCTCCATTGTTTACTGTTTGACAGCAAATACGTGAAGGGCCAGACCCTATCTGAATTCTTTGAAGAAATACAAAGGTAGAAGCAGAGTGCTAGGAAAGATGCCTCAGCCTGTAGTGAATTATGGGAACACACTGACCAAGGTAACTTCACTTTCCCCAAACTAGCCTGTGCAGCACACCACAGCATATACATTGGAGGCTTCATCACACACACTAGCTGGCCAACCTTGCCCCCTCAGGTGTCATATTTTGGCTCTCTTGAGGGCTGACATGCTAATGTGCTGGTGATGCCTGGGCATAGCAGCTCCTTCGCCCCCTATGCAACACCCAGTAAACTTAAGACTTAAATATATTAAAATGTGTATGGCAAAAGGAAGTGTACTATAAATGACATTTCTGTCCCAGGAAACATATTTTAAATACATGTGCCATACCTGTTAATTTGAGAAATATTTGCTGCTAAAGAAAATTTGATACAGGGCAGTTTGATTTACAGCTAAATAAAAGTCATAAAGTGTTTCAGATACCCTGAATCATGCAAATTCCAGTTCTGCTTACTTTGTGAAATTTGCTCCACCCATAGAAAGCCTGAGGCTGGGATTTTAAAAACCACTTGGCACTGGCTTAAATAGCCTTCCACTAAGATAAATTGTAAAACTCCCACCAGCTTCAACTGGACCAATGGTGTATGGTTTTGAAAATCCATTGTGAATATTTTGGGCCCAGTGCAAGAGTGACAGGCAAGTGAATCCATCCCCCAACCTACAGCCATGTCTACATTGCAAAAAAAAATTAAAACAAAAAATCAATAAATAAAGTTGTGGCAGTGAGTCTCGAAGTCTGGGTATACAAACTTGGACTTGCGCTATGGTGCTAAACATAATAGTATAGATATTCCCATTTGGGCTCTGAAACCTGGTGAGGGGCTCTGAGGCACCCCTGCATTATCAATAGCTGACAGGCCACCTGAACTGCTCCATACGGAGTTTAAGTGGTTGGGAAGGCATTACAACCCACGCTTCTGTACAAGAATGAGTTCCACTTGTGAATATTTGCATGTAGAGAAGCTGTACTGTGAAAGAAAACTGATGTCACTATACTAATGATATTCTTTCATAAGAAGGATTTATTCACCTGGGAAACAACTCCATACAAATAGAAAGGAATCATACACTCTCCCCCTCCCCTTATTATTGATGAAGGTTGGCTGTGGTGGAATTTGAACCCTGCAGGATCCATAACCTTTTAATCATAAAAAGAAACAGTGAAAGTCATCAAGAAGAAAAGGTGTGTGTGTGTGTGGGGGGGTCTCTGTAGGGAAATGGGTTCAATAGGATATTCCTAAAAGCATTTCAAAATGGCAGGATCAAAAAGGGTTAGCTAAGCTATTAATCTCAGTTCAAAGAGCCATCAAGTAAACTCCCCACTGAGCACAGAACTAGATTGAATCCTTATGAACATACTGACCTGTTGGCTCTGAACCTTGTAGAGCAAGCAAAAACAATTTTTAAAAAAAGAGAGAGAGAAACAGAATAGGAATTATATTGTCCTTCATACTGGCAGTTTCTCGTCAGCTGCCCAAATTTGTGTCTTCTTTTTGAAACAAACAAAATATTTTGTTTTCTTAGTTTCCAACTGGTAGTAATTGGTAGCCATTTTGTTGAAATACTTTTCTCTTTAGCTGCTAGAACAAGAAATATATCTCAAGAAACACTTCTAGCTGTGGTTTCCATATAAACTCTCTTCTCATACAGAAGCGGTTCGTGTGATCACATGAATATCTGTTGAATATTTGTCTGTAAGTGCAAAGGGACAAACATAATAAAAGTAAAAGAGAGTGGGAGCTAAGGATTTTCAGAAACTCTAAAAATCAGGCCATTTTTTTTTATCTGTAGGTACTTAAATCTGCATTAAGGTGCTTAATAATAGTCACCCATCCTTGAAAATTTAGCCCTAAATAATTTTTTCTGCATTCTAGATTATAACCAGTTTGGGGTTACCATGAGGAAGGGAGAGACGTTCTCATCATGTTATTACTTCTGTGAGTCCAGTCTTGAGTAGCATTCTACATCATAACGTAGATGATTTCTAAAGTAAGATAAACAGAACTGGTCCAAAAATGGGGGCAGGGGAAAACATGCTAACTGTTTCGAAAACTTGGAAAAGATTTTTCTTTGAAGTTTAAAAAAAGAACTGAATTCAAAAACTTTTGCTTTTTCTTTTGAACAGAAAATTCTCCCTTAAACAGAGGCCTTCTTCTTTTTCCTGCCCCCATGTTTCCTTTTTTATCATTTTTTATTTTACCATTGAAAATGGAAGAAAAAAGAAAAGTGGGGGGTAGAAAAAAGGAAAATTGACAAGCCTAAAAACCAAAAACTGCTTCCCCCCCTTAAAAAAACAAAACAAAAACAAAAGCAAACAACCCACAAAAGACAATTTAGAAAATGATTTTTCCCATTTTTTTAAATATGAAAAAAATGGATGAAAAAATGTACTTTTTAAAAACTGTAAGCCTCATGTTCCAGTCATGGTGGATTCTGTATTAGTATCTTGTAGGAAAACAGGCACAACTTTATTTTAACAAGATCAAACTTCAGAATTTATAGGCACTGCTACATGTAGGCCATACTGCTACTCTTCTTTCTTAATAGACTTTAATGGTTTATTAATACCATTTTTTGTAAATGTTGTCCCTCCTTTCCATATTTATTCTTCTCCAGTACCATCTAGGATAGTCTACTTGCAGTTCTGTAGCCAGCCAGACAAAAGCAGAAGAACTCATAAATATCACTCACTTCCACCAGCATTTCTATATATCGCAACACCCACCATATCTCTCCAACGCTAGCTACTGACATTCATTATTATTCACAAACAAACAAAACAAACAAACAAACAAACAAAAACTTATATTTCAGCTAAAGTTGCTAAGTAAGCTGTGCTTTCTCTTTGAAGGTTATGGCCAGTATATTGCCCACCCTTCTGAGGTGCCCCAAACATCCTTCTAAGCAAGCACTTTTATTCTTAAAGTAAACACATTACAGAGAATACATACAGTAACTCCCCACTTAACGTCCTCTTGCTTAAGGTTGTTTTGATCTTACGTCCCTGATCAATTACAAAACATGCTCCATTTAAGTTGTGCAATGCTTCACTATAATGTCGTTTGGCTGCCTGCTTTATCCACAGCTGGCAGCCTCCCTATCAGCTCCCCTACACTCCCGCCCCCCAGCACCTCCTGCCTGTCTGCAGACCCTGTGGATCAGCGCTTTCCCCCTCCTACCCCCACCTCCTGCCAGTGGCAATCAGCTGGCTTGTGGCATTCAAGAGGGAGGGGGAAGGAGTGAGGACTCAGCGTGCAGGCTCCCCCTCCCTCCCCTGCCTCCCGAATGCTGCAAACCAGCTGATTGCCACGGGCAGGAGGCAGGGGAGGGAGGAGGAGGAATGAGGATGTGGCCTCTATAACTTAATCAGCAGACAATAACCCTTCCCTCCCCTCGGGGCATAACCTCAAAAGGGTTTTTGCATCACTGGAGTTGGGTGATTTTCATTAACCTCTCCCTACATATTCCCCAGGAAATCCATGTAACCCTTATTGTCCCAAAAGCCCATACTTGTCTGGCACATTTTCAGCATAATCTTTTGAACTCTTCTCCTAGATGGATTCTGTCTAAAATTGGGGGTCCCACAAGGCAAAGGCCCCTCTGGAAGCTGGAGCCTGGCTTGGGAGCTCTTGTCCCTGCCCCCCTGCCCCTGCACCCAGGGCAGGTGGAGGATCCACAGCTCCCCCCATCTGCCTGTACACTCTTACCCTGTCCTTCCCCGGCTTCTGGCCTGGCCTGGGGGTGGGGCCAAATAGCTGCAGCCAGGCCATGTTAAGAGCTGCCTGGGCAGCCGTGGGGAGCCACAGACCATCCACCTTCCCTCGGCAGGGGGGCCCAAGAGCAGTCCCCAACCTGTGTCCTCACCCCCACCCCCGGACTCCTGCCCAGGGCAGGTGGAGGGTCCATGGTTCCCCACAGCTGTCTGGGCACCCCAGGCCACTCTTATCCAGCCTGGACTGGCTGCAGGGCCTCAGGGGAAAGAGAGGGGGAGGAGGAAGAGAAGGGACAAGGGGCCAGGCCCATGTCAAAAAGTAGGAGGGCCATGGTCCCTTGGCCTCACCATTCCAGCGCCCCTGACTCCCAGATCTCACATCTGTCACATCTCCACACTGGAAAGCTTGCATACAATCATGGCCCATATTCATACATATGTTTAATTCAATAAAGTCTCCCAAGGATATTTCAGGAAATTGCCATATAACATAAACAATTTGGTGAAATCAACATGAATTGCTTTAATGTTTTGGTGTTGCCAAATCTGCATTTTTGCTGAAAAAAGTTTTGTTTGAAAAATTTCACTCAGTTTTCTGCATTTCCTCCAAAGGCTTTATGAAAACTTTAATAATAAAAGCCAGGCCTTTGATAAAACAAGACACAATTTTCAGCATTTAAAAAAAAATCGATCACAGTCTCTCTCTACCTGTTCTTGTGTCCCACAATGTTGTGGTGAGAAGGCAATTGACATCAGTGGGTTAGCATTTATGACCCTCATGGAAAATATAACTCTTCAGGGAGAGAACAGGAGGGGGGATTTTTGGTTGATGATGAAAATTAAATTTTCAGAGATCTTGTTCTAGAAATATCTGCAATATCAGGTGGTATTTTTTGCATTTTAAAATTGTTGAAGATATTTCAAACAAAAAAAATCATGAAACATAAAATTAACCTAGGTGGCATTCGTCTGTAATTCTAATACAATAACTTGCCAATGGGATATACCAAGAAATGTTCAACAAAACCACAGGTTTACAATCACATTTACATATTTCCCCTTAGACTCACATACACACATGTATTGAAATGTGTACCCAGAATCAACATGGCAAAATAAAAAACCTAAAGCCATCTATCTCTTCCCCATATGTAACAACAGAGGGACCCTGCTGACTTTCTATTTACAGCCATCTCTCCCCAAGCCCCCTTCTTATACAGCTGTGCTCCTGATGTGCCCCAATAGGGAAACTCAAACATTTGTGTAGATTTTATTATAACACAAATGTCAGAAAACTTTCTAAGAGACAATTAACACCCCTTTCCCCTGCAACTTACTAGATCTCCCTTGTGTTTACTTTTCTTCTTTGTCTGCCTGTTTCTTTTATCTCAGTCTTTACAGGGGTGAAAAGAAACAAAAATCTTTCTCTTCCCACTCCTTCCTCCAACTCTCAGCCCCCATTAATCCCTAGTTTTCTTTCTTTCCTCCCTCTCTTTCTTCATACTTTATCTTCCCATTCCACTTCTTTTCTCTATTCTTCCCCCCCCCTTTTTTAATGCTTTGTCCTAGTTTTACACCTACCCTTTTTCTTTCCCCAATTCTCTGTCTCTGTTCCCTTCTCTCATTCTTACACATACATTACTTCTCTCCACTACCTCCCACTACTAGGGCTGTGATCATCTGAAGATGGAGATACTACTACTACGAATAGTAATAATCACAATATAAAAGATATGATGACATAATATGCTATATAAAAGTCTGAACAATGAAGTCAAAATGAAGCACTTCAGCCTTTTCTCCATGAAACTTTTTGACCTCATAGAAACAAAATGTTTTGATGATATTTTTGACAAAAGGGTTGACTAAATGGATATCTTCCTGCAATACATTTTGATTTTATTGAATCAGTATTTTCTGATGGAGAACTGTTCTGTTGGAATTTTTTTTCAAAGAGTTCTAGCTGCCAGTAAGGTGGGGGTATGTGAAAGGGGAAAAGAGCGTATGTGGGGTGATGGTGGAAAATGACTGAGCTCCTATTGTGGACTACACCTCGAGCAGAACTTCTGGTGTTTCACACCAACCCAGGACAACCAGAAGTGTGGTCACAGAAAGCAGTGCCCCTAAATGCTACCAAATGTTTCCTTCCCCTTTAGAGAACATAGGAATGTACTGTATCAAATACAAGGTCCATCTAGTCCAGTATCCTGGTTCTGACAGTGGTCCAGTACCAGATGCTTCAGAGGAACGTGTAAGATCTCAACAGTAGGCAGATGTGAAATAATCTGTCCCAGACAAGATAACCTGGAATTTTGTGTGCTCAGAGAACCTAGTATGTCCAGTTCAACTAGACACAATATTGTATAGGATGTCTGTATAATAGGTACATATGTAAAATGGTGCTTTCAGAAGTGCTCTTTGGGGAGCTCAGATTTTAATCAGTCAATAAGAATTTTATCTGACCATGCAATATTTCTAATTAATAGTTGTAGGCTGAGTATGTTGCCACTTGAGAACATGCAGGGCAATTCTGAGGGTGGAATTCTTTGAAAGATCATAGAAGTTACATCCGCATGCAGCTTTAGTTAATCTCTTATTAATCTCAGCTGTTTTTCTGTGCCACCGCTACACTCTTACATATTGCACCAAACACAACAGGTCTCTGATTTCTAATTTTATTTCTTAATTATTATTGTCTTATTTTTGTAATTGGATTTGTTAACATTAGGCTTTGATATGTTTGATAGAGGTCTCTATTCTGGCTCAAAAACAGTTTTTGACAATTATAATAAACATAGTGGATGATATTATTCTACTTGTTCTTTGGATTGAAGTACCATACAAATGGTTCAAGTAGAATGTCAAAGAAATTATTTTGCTCATTTTATTCATATATCTGTTTAGTTTTGTTTAGCAATAAAGTCTTGCTTTGCCAAGGCAGAAATAAAATTTGTTCCATTTTATTAAAATTTGAGAATATCTCAATAAAAATGATCTGGTGGCAATCAACAGCTATATCTGCCATGGAAAAAAATGCCCATACAGTCAGTAAATACTAGGAGCGAGTTCATATTGAGCAAAACACTCACCCTGAACATCTGTCCTTAACTGAAACCAAATTCAAACAATCACTTTTGAGGTTAAAAAATAGATTGTATAACTTTTTATTTCTCCCCATTTTCAGATATCATTAAATTTCTGAAGTCTGGCAGGAAACACAAGAAGAAGTGCTAAAATATCACAAGAAAAGCAGATTTCTGAACCAAGTTTTAGTTAAAAAGTTTAAACATAGGTATCTAAAACTAGTTACCTAAAACCACGTATAGGAACTGAAACAAGTGGTCTGATTTTCAGGTGTGCTGTGCAATCTATTATTGAAGTCCATGGATATTTAAGGGGTTGGGATGCTTCAGACCTGGTGCAGGTAGGGTCAAGTACCGTGGAGAGCACTGATGAGTTCATCCACCTCAGTTGATGAGTTCATACAACTCAGCTGCAAGCAACATTCAAATGGTTGCAACGAACCAGATGTTTTTCTTTCTGCCTCCTATATGAAGTCCATATCTCACTTAAGGATGCAAAAAACATCTTTGTGCTGAGACAAAGTTCAGGAGCTATCAAATCTATGTACTGCCTGTATTGCTATATGGGTCAGAAACCTAGACCCTATTATAGGCAGACCTGGAGCAACAATAGACACTCCAGGTGGTGTCAGAGCCAAATCCTGACCATAAAATGGTTTGACTTTGTGCGAAATGTCATAATGTTGCAGTGATCTGGCCTTTCTTCAATCTGTCATTATATTTAAAAGTAACGTTGCATGCTCTTCAGCCATGTCACCAGGATGGTCAAAACCACCCCAACTCAGTGTGCTCTCAATTCTCCATTGACATGCAAAGGGGAGCACACTCTGACCCTATCTGGCACTGCCTGTAGGGCTGCCCCAGAGGTTCATGGATTCACAGGGTTTAGCCAGATGTGGGAAATTCACTAAACAATGCCTGGTGTGGTGTCATCAACTGTAGTCATTCTAGCTATGCCACAGTTCTTAGTTGACTATAAATGTCTGATGATGATGCTTCAAGACAGGCCCTACATATCCATTATAAAATGAATCAAACCAATCTTCTGAACACTTGAGGGGTCACCCATCTCTACTATATACACAGTATTACATTTCTTAAGGTGGCTATTATGGACATATTCTTCCTTAGGCTTTATACCACAGTACATTCAGTTGAGTTGGATGAGATACCATTTAGCGTAACTGCCTTGAAGTCCTAATGATCAGACCTGATTTGTTTAACTTCAGTGCAGCCTAAAGACCCAAGATGTCATTCTTTGTTGTGTTCAGAGACATAACATTAAAGGTGGGGAATATTACAAAGATTACCAACCTAACTTCTGTCAGACTGGGCTGCATGTCACTGTTTACGCTAGATGTTTTGGTTAATTGTCTATCAGAAGAAAAATTAGGTAAATAAATGAATAAATAAAAACTGCTCTTCCAGTGCTGTTGAAAATTGTTCTTTGCCAAAAATCAATCAGATATGGAGACCTCTTGGGAGAAGGATTACGGAGTTCCCATTACTTGCTGTTATTGATCCAGCATCATACACAGAAAAGCTATACTTAAATATAACAAAAACATTTGTGGGGAATGGGGTGGCTCCAGAAATTGGTAATAGACTAACGGCCTTTTCACCTCTGAGTCACAAATTGAATCCATCAGTAACTGAAAGTCAGCATGGTTTGAAGACTGTTTGGAGACCTATCTGAACTTAAATATCAGTCTCAGCTCCATTCCTATGGGACTGGTGACCACCTCCCCAAAAGCTGAAATATAAATGGCACTAGTGGCAATCTTGTTAACAGTCAAAGAGACCAAAGACTGAACTGGTATGGAGACTAAAATATTCTCAAAGATGGTCCCTTCTAAACAGTGTTGAAGGACAGTTTCAGGAAAGCTACTTTCAATCCTGTACCCATTCAGCAGAACTGTCAATCCATGCATATCTCACAAGTACTGTCTTTACTCTCTAAAATGTAGCACATCTTGCCCAGCTGGTGGGGGAAAGGAGAGAGTTCTGGCTTCCAATGGACTCCTGAAGCCAGTTGAGCTTTTGGGTAAAACCCCTGTTACTTGCAGGGGGAAGTACAAACCCGCAGAACAAAAATTTGAAGGAAACACTGTGAGAAAGACCTTGCAGAGTTTTCATCCTGCTGTGGGTTTTTTTGCAACAGGGTGCAACTTGGACCTGTGTTTTTTGTATCAAGGCATGAAATGTTATGTGATACTGTATGTCATACAATGTCAGCTAAGAAATCTCTCTCTCAAAGTATGAGAAATACTGTAGTGAGGAAAGCTCTATTACCAATTTGCTATAGAAAAAGAAGGATTTAGTAAGTTACTGTCCTTATGCTGACCTTGCCTACCATAGAGCAGTTTTCTCTTGATGCATACATGATTAATAATGCAGATGATATTGTCACTGATGAGAGAATTGCACTTCATTTGGGAAATATTTCGTATTTTATCTCTTTAAAATATATATATGCTGAAATATTCTATTGATGCCACCTTGTGCTGTGGCTCACAGATTTCCAGTGCTAAGCCTTATCTGCCTGGGCCAATAAAATGCTTAGATAGGAGACCTCTGTGAGTTCCCTAGGTACTTTTGAAAACTCTGCTGAATATTTAGTATTATATTTCCTGTCTGAGTCACTACTGAATCAATATCCCAGCACACAGTTAGGGAATGTGTGATTGCTGGAAGTCCTGTCTTTTGAATGAAATGTAAAACCAAGGTCCTGATTAGAGCTAGTTGGAAAATGGAATTTCCATCTGACTGAAAACTCCAATATTTATTTTTGCCCTAATTCAGCAAAAAGAATACAATAATTGCAGAGAGAACTCCAACATTTACAAATAAAAAATGCTAATTTTGATACATCAATTCAAAATTATTTTTTGTTCTGATTATCCTGATGGAGAATCAAAAGCATTAACAAATATCGACATTTTCCTGTGGAAAATTTCAATTTTGATGAAACCACATTTTCCAACAGGACACTTTGTTTAGTCAAAACAAAATTTAACCAGCTTTGGTCCTGACCATTTATTATCATTCATTTATGTTCAAATACCAGCACAAATCTCGTTCTGCCTGCCTAAATTCCCTACACAGTATCAGTTGGATACAATATTCTTCTTTACTTTCTGTTTGGATTTGTCATGTAGTAATGCTATGTGCTGTTGAAACAGGTTTTGCATTTCACTCTAATATTGTTTGATTTCAATAATAGAAGATGTGATCCTGGTCTATATTTTGAAAAGCATTTTAAGCATGAAAGTGCTACACAAATATCATATAGTCATTCTTGTCACTGGGATGGTAGCTACACTAATTTATTTTTGTTTTTACAGCAGGATGAAGTAGAAACTATTAGGAAATCACAGTTAAGAACCTTTTTTTTTTGTAGAAGTATTCACTAATTTCAGGTTCCCACCTGGAGCCTGATTTTCAGAGGTGTTAGGATTTTTTCCACTTGTCTTCCCAAGAACTCAATTTGATTCCAGTCTTCGTCACTTGGGTATCTTTATTTGGCATACAGCAATGCCACACTACGTTGATCAGACTCAAAGTTTGGGGGGTTGGATGCAGGGTACATCACAACTCCAAAGTTACGCAGAAACCTTCTCGCTTTATATACATACATATATAATTGCATTTACTACACATTGCATCACACATTTTTGGATAGCTTTGGTCCCTTATTTTGTCCCCCTTGTTATTTAGTTCATAGTAAATAGTTCCTTTGGTGTTCTCCCTCTTATCTTATGTGGCTCAGACATCCTGTCTTCTTAGCCCACTGTCCTATTTACTTATCTTATTTACAACAAACATTCTGTTCTCAACCTGATGATTTATTTATGTCCCTAATTCTATCTTCTAAATGAAGCCTTTCTCCATGTGTTAATTGCTCATGTTGGGCCAGCCTTAGCTGGAAGAGATGGGAGCATTTGGACTTCCCCAGAGTTCAGCTCAGATGTGGATACTCTGTGCTTCTGAAAAAGAGGACCATGGTGTTTCAAACTCTGCACCCAAATCCTGAAGTTAATGGACTCTTGTGACAGGGTGCATAAACCCTGCATCTGTGGTGAAGGGGTTACAGAGTTTCTGCCAGCCCTGCCCCTCCAGCCATGTCAATCATGTCAGGGGTAGAATAAGGGTTTAAAAGCAGGAAGTCCCAGGCAGTTTCTTGGCCACTCTGGGAGCAGACAGTGGCTCTACAGCATGCTAGAGAGACTCCTGGAAATTTTCAGTGGAACTGCCATCATGTAGGCCATTTACCAATGCCCCTCATGCCAATAAGAAGATAGTCCTTTTGGGGTTAGGGAACCTGGGACTCTACTAAAGGGACTAGGGGCATCGGAGCCAGGAGAACCATTCACTTCAAACACAGTCAGAATAGTTGACTCAATTTTGTATAACAGAGACCCTGCTTAGGCAGATGAGGATACCCCGAGGATTTTTCAGTGTCCAGACAGTAGGGGGTGACTGTCAGCACTTGAGAACTGTGACAAGACTTCTGAAAATTTTGGCCTAAATTAGTAAAAGGGCTAATACAGCCAAATGAAGAATCCCTTTTTTGGGAGGCAGGGTATGGCAAGGAATGATATACCAGGAGTAATATAGCTTCCACTCACTCTTTATTGTGCCATCTCCTATCCCTCGAATCCCAAAGTGACCCAGGCATGGAGAGAGACCATTGGTTTACAAATGAAAGCAAATCCACACTTCCCATTTCCCAATGGTCCTCTCTCCTCACTCTGTTTTGTTTTCCACCTGCAGAATTAACATTGGACATGAAAAGTGGAACCCATCTGAATTAATCTACAAGTGAAACACCTTCAGCTATTGTATCCAATTTGTATTAATGTTTTCCAGCTGATTTTCTACTTTTCTAAGGAATATCTGAAGGAATTTTGCCAAACTTTCATGTGTTCCTCTGCCAGCCCCCCAAAACTTTTTTGGTGAACAGAAAAATATACTAAATCCACCTAACTAGCAGATATTTAATCCCGTTTCTCCCCCCCAGTAATGACTGCAATTGCCTGCAAACAATTTACAGAATAAATGTGCATTCTTCCCCAAGTATAGCTCTGTAATCCCAAACAATGGCTGAATTTTTCACCTTCTCGCTGACATCTGACATTCTATAGTTATAATAATTTAATGCTCTTTCATCCCCTACTCTCCTGAGAGTGAAATCACGATGGACGTGTTTGTCACCATGGCAGCAAAACAGTACACATATTTTAACCAAAGCAGATGCATAGACTGTAAATCCCAGGTTTCTTTGTTTTTGGAGAGCTTTGAGATGGCTCACATAACTATAAGCCCCAGTATAAAAAAATAAAAGTGAAATGCTAAGTGAAGCAGCATTTCTCTACCTCAGGTTATATTTCCCCAGAGTGTTGGCAGATGGCTAGTTACTGTATTTTTCTGGGCCAGACAATGGAAGCGAGTTACAGTAAAATAGTAGGTAAGAAGATGGAATCAATTGTATATGAGGCGCTACTACAATACAAAGACTCCTAACTTAAATATTAGGAAATAAACAGGCTACATTATTTTAAAGCACACATTCTTTCCTGGATTGGTTAATATCACAGCAATTCATTTTAGGCTAACTACTGCAAAAGGTAAGAAGATTAATACAATGCAGAAGAGTACGCAGGAAAGCTAGAGAATTTGTCTGCTGTGGAATAAACTTAGAATTTAAAGGTATGTATAAGACAAGCATTACTAAGGCCCCAAACCTGGCCTCATATAGCAGCCAGACCCATCAATTTCAATACAAGATATATCCATGCTGGGGAGGGCAGATTGGACTGTAGGCTTTGTTTTAAAATAAGAACCTGTGTCAAGGATGTGAAATGGTTTTAGTAATGAAAATGTTTAGCAACTTACTACACTAGGCATAATTCCTGTTTTCCTCTAGAAAAATATGTATGTGGAGCTTCCCACTGAAAAGATTAATCCTCCCATTTTATTTACAGCAACTATCACACCAACCCTGGAACGCAATCAGATGGCGTGTTGCAGGAACTGCAATATGCTGGCTTTGTGGATAGAAGTGAAGCTATCCGTAAAGACACTCAGAACAGTAAATTTGGCAAGTGCTCCAAAATTATCTTTCATTGCTAACTAGCTATTTTCTGATCAGCCAAATCTTCACTGCAGCATGGTACATAAACTATGCTATGCCAGGTATTGTTCTCGGATGTGACACAGTCAGCTTCAAATACACTTCATTCTCTAAAGTGGTCTTAGAAAGCTTGCTTATTAACTTGCAAAATACACTCATCTTCATAGATTCCCATCCTCTTCATGGGAATGTACAAGGAATGTTCTGTGGATTGGAACCTCTTCTAAGAGGTGTTTTGATACACACACAGTATATATATTAGGGGAGAGTCAAAATAGTAATTCCCTTGTTCATTTTAAAAATCTATTGCTCTTCAGTCTTTTGTGACAGGGACTGTGTTCTGTGACTGTACCTATGCAAAAAGTTTCCTCATCAAAATGGAGGAAGGGTGGTGCCTGTTGAAGAAAACTTTGGATGGCCAAGGCAAAATGTTTCAAAAATAGGTGATGGAGGTTAGCCAGCAGATTCACATTTGGCCACATAAGTGGCCTGATCGAGTATTAAACTATCCCCAACTCTCCACAGCTTCAGCTGACCACAATGGCAACTTCTGGGTGCTCAATACTTTTGAAAATGAGGCAATTCATTCAGGCTCCTGGATATGGATATTGGTACATGTAGGCCGACATTTAGAAAAGTGACTCGTGATTTTTAGGTCCCCAACTTGAGACACCTTAAAGGAGCCTGAAGAACTACCTTTTGAAAATCACCTTTCAAATGTCTCAAGTTGGGCACTCAAAAAATGTAAGTTCCTAAGATCACTAGTCACTTCTGAAAACTTTCAATCCTTCACTGGCTGCTTTCAAAGGGTCATTTTGTCCCTGGCCCTTACTTAGGTTCTCTCGTCATGCACCCTCCAAAAAAGTTAGTGACAACTGCAGTCCTTGTAGTAGGTCCAGTGTAGGGTAGCTCCTGCTGGGCACTCCTGGGCCCGAATTCACCCCAGAGTAGATGAGGAGGAGGAAGGACAATCGCACTCTTCACTGGTGCTGGTAGAGCAAGCCTGGCTTGTCAGCCAGTACAGGCTGTGGTGTTCAGTAATATCTCTGGGCCCAAGGTGCTTCAAAGAGATCCTCTTTATTCAGTCACTCAGTTTCAACTGCCTTTACATAGAGAACATTATATTCTGCAGTGCAGGAAGCTAACTGACTTAAAGGTATAGTTTCCACTACTACATAGTCTGAAACATCCTAGAGGCACCCTGAGGTACAATCTCTGTCTAAACTCATCCTGGAGGGAGGAGTGCAGATCCACAGTATGCCCTCATCAGGGCTGAGTGCAACAGGCACAATCTAGCCCAGCATATTTATCTGGCACCACAAAAGGTTTCCTGGAAGATTTTAAAAAAAATAAAAAATATTGCAGGAAATAAAAGGAACTCATAAAATTGTGAGCAGCTTGTGGACTGAGCTAAGTAGTGGTGGATCAGGGTACTTTATTACTTGCCCTTCTTCCATACGTCAGTCTCACTGTGAACAATTAGACATGCTACAAACAGGGGACATAAAGAAATTGAGTCTTGCAAAAGCAGCTGAAAATTTGTACTTAAGGGAGAAATCTGAGTATTGTGTAAATCATTCCTTGTGGTTTCTGTTTCATTTCCGCTTGTGGTTGGGTTTTTTTGGCAAATTGAAAACTAACATTTTTTGGTTAAGTATCAAGTACTGACTCGATTTCAGTACAAGAGATACTCCTCTTGAAAAAACCTTAATTTTATTATTTATGGTATAATCTTATTGCATTGAATGGCATTTTGGAGTATTAAAAAGTCTCCTGGAAAGGAATATTTGCAAATCAGGAGCTTTTTCTCCATAACATGCACATATTATTCCCAATAACACCTTAGAACTCTAATGTTTTAACAGAATAATCACATTCTCTCAAAATGAGCCTCTTTTTATAAACCAGGAACAGCAGAAGCCACTTCAAGGTCATCATTCACTGCCCCAACCTCACAGAATCACAGATATCTACTGTAGTAAGTATAGGTGAGAATCTTGGATACTGCTGTGTAATGATTGTAGGCAAGTGCTGACTTTTTAATAGTGCCTGCTATACTCAAATATTGACTTACCTTTTTTTAAAACTCTCGCCATCTCTGAATTTCTGTCATTTCTTTACCTTTAAAAAAAATTGAATAACATTTAGAATACCCTGGCCAGCTCTGGAGACTGAGGTCCATTATTTAACCACAAAGCAGGCACAGAATAAGCAGTAGTAAAGACAAACTTCACCTCAACCACTGATTATATATTTCAGCTGTGTTCTGGAGGGATCAATCTACCGCCCTGATTCTGAAAATTGTCACACACAGACAGACCTCTACTCCTGTGGGGAGCCCCACTGATTCAACAGGGCCCTGGACTGGTGCAGGCATCATCCATCATCTTAAAGGCAACCGGGGAGTTATGCAATAGAACCACAAGGAGATGAATGGGTAGTTCATTCTCTATGCCCACTGAATCTCTCGACACTCTGCTGAGCTGTGAACAAGGATAATAATTAATGCCTATTGTGGTGGTATATATTTAAGTAGACAACTGTTCACTAGGAACTGGCCTGGGAAAAAAGTATTTGTTTTATAAGAACTGCCATAAAATGGTAATGATTGTCAATCATTGGGCACAGAAGTAGACACCAACATACCATAGGGCAGAGGCATTGCTGCCTATAATAGTATGCAGATAATATGCACACGTTTAACATCCACTATTTCTGGGAACATTCCTGCACGTTTTTTGACTAGAGACTGACTGAATCCTCAGTGGGATCGACTTGAATTGAGACCATTCTACAGCTCATAATGCAGCTATATGATACCACAGATTCCTTCATTGATTAATGTATGACTATGAGCAGGAAATTGCACTTCATCTTCATCATTTATCAGCTTATTTGTTCAGTCTGCATAACCATTCAGGATAATATCCCTTCCATAGATTTCCATGGCATTGTAATTGAGAAAAGGGCTCCAAAGACATCTCTGCATTCTTATTCAGAAATGCTTTGATGTGCTTCAAAGATAAAAGCCATTTTATTGTGTTCATAAGGAGTGAAAGTATCCTATTGTGACAAAAAAAATTCCTTTAATAAGATGGTTAAGTGAAGCTTAACATTGGTTTCAATTGAATAAAAACATTCACTGATGTCAGGTCATGATTCATATTTACCCTCATCAAATCCCTTGGCCTTCATGAAAAATCCTTACATCTTTTCCTAAAAATGCAGCCTTTGTTACATAACCTGTTTCAGGATTACATTGTTTAGATTTCCTTTTGATAAAATGAAGTATTTAGGTCAGTAAGCTAACTCAAGAGACAAAAGACTCTCAATTAACTATTTCTAAAGCTATATTCTCTCTTGTTCAGGGGTATCCATTAAAGACTATTGATCCTATTGGTCGTTAAGGTTTTGTGAATCTCTTGAACTACTTTTCAATTTCATAGAATCATAGAATATCAGGATTGGAAGGGACTTCAGGAGGTCATCTAGTCCAACCCCCTGCTCAAAGCAGGACCAATCCCCAACTAAATCATCCCAGCCATGGCTTTGTCAAGCCTGACATTAAAAAAACTTCTAAGGAAGGAGATTTCATAAAACTAGTTTGAATTTCTGAACTTTCCCCCCCTGAAATTTAAACCTATGGGTCAAATGCTGCTCTCAGTTAACACTGGTATGAATTTGGAGTAGCTCCATTGGTTTCAGAGTGCAAGGTAGAATAGAATACTGCTTTTCACTAGCTAAATGATATTTATATATCGTGCTTTGAATCACTCCACATTTACACTGGCGTAACAGAGTAGAATTGGGCCCTAAGATTATAGTAATTTATTAATTCTACGCAGCAGTTCCCAGAGGTCTCCCATCAGGATGATGGCTCCATTCTGCTTGACATTGTTCAAGTATACAGGGAAATATAGTCCCTATCTGAAGAGTTTACCATCTATGCCACAATCCTGAAAACGCTTATACATGTGCTTAACTTAATGCACTGTATGCATCCCCATTACTTCAGTGGAACTGCTCACAGTTTACCATATGTATGTTTTTGCAGGGTTGAGACCTAAAACAAAATTCTAAGACATGAAATACTAATAACTTTTAACAAAGTTAAAAGTCAAAGTAGGTCATGGTGATAAATAGGGATGGTGAACCAGTTCAGAGAAAACAAGATCTTTCACCCAAAATTCTAATCAAAATACTTTGAAAGTTCAAAACTGTCTGGTTAACTATTTTTTTGTTTCAGTTTTCATTTATGGCACTTCTGCATTTTCAGAAGCCCTCATGAAGGTCTCAGCCTAATCCCTAATAGCTAATATTGGTTTAAAATCTGAAGCCTGAGATCTTTATTCCTACCACAACATTGTTTACATTAACAGTTATAAATCTAAATATTCTTGTTATCCATATAAACAGCCAATCCCTCTTTGCCTTTTACTAAATTATTGAAGTCAATGTCATCCTGTGGCAATGAGTTCCAGAGTCTAACTACAAATATTTCCTTAAATAGGTTTTGAATTTGCTATTTTTCAGTTTTATTGAATGTCCTCTTGTTCTTCTATTGTGAGATTGGAACATGGAGGCTCCTGCTGTATTTTCACTGGATCATTCATTATTTTATGTATTTTTATCATGCCATCTCTTATTCATTTGCTTTCTAAGATTAAAAATCCCAGTGTTTTCAATCTCTCTTCCTAATACGGTTTGGCTACATTACAGTGTAAGACCAGGGTTAGTAGAACTCGAGTTAGCAGACCCTGGGGGTTATTAACCTCGGGCTTGAGCATCTACACTAATTTGCAACCCCAGGTTAGAAATTTTTGACCCCTTGTTCTTGCCTGGGGCTCCAGCATCTACACTGCATTATGAAGGCCCAAGTCCAACCACCCAAATTCCAGACTTTCTAGTGTCCTCCCTAAATGAGGCTTCTCTAGGTCTTTGTTCATTGTGCAGTGTGGGAAAACTTAACTGGCCACCAAACTTTACTGTCAAGAGGACAAAGAAAGTGAGCCTGTGGGATTGCGGGATACTTTTGGCAGACTCCCAGACTACAAGTCCAGTGGGGCTGCATCTACGCTGCAATTTAATAGGGCTTGAACTCTGGGTCCTGGCTCAACTCAGGATCAGACCCCCCAAACCCTGTAGGGTCCTGGAACCCTGGGACCAAGCCCTGGGTTAGCGCGATTTGTATGTAAATGGAAGTGGGGGGTAGGCTTGATCTTGAGTTCAAGGCCTGGGCTTACATTGCAGTGTAGACACGGTACAGACATAGAGTTTTCACATGCTCAAAATTACTTCCACTGTCTTTTTCTTACCTTCTAATTCTGCAATTTGAGACAGGGTGGCCAGTTCTGCACACACTATTCCAGATCATCTGTTTTGGGGTTATAGTGATATGTGGTTCTACAGGAAACTGAATGAATTGCTATATAACAGCTGAATGCATTCCTTTGACAGGTCTGAATATGACTCGTGTCCTCTCACTATTCATTCACTAAATTTTCAGATTTAGTCATTGGAGCGTAAGTGGGCTGATGATTGGTGCTCCTATAGTAATAATATTTTGCAATAATGCAGCCTTTTTTGAGCAGGATCTCTCAAAGAGTTTTACAAACATTAATGATTTACATCTCACACAACCCTTGTTAGGTGGGGAAGTATTATTATCCTAATATTACAGAAACTAGGTGACTACCTTTAGATTGCATATAAAAATGTGTGGCAGATCCAGGAAAGGGGATTCCAGAATGCCTGACTCCCAGGCCTGTCATTCTGTGATGCACAAAACCAACGTTCTTCACCGTGGGTCTGATTCAAAGGCCATGACAAGATTCCCACTGACTTCAGTGAGCTTTGGATCAGGCTGTGAGTGAACCCTGAAATTGTATGAAACTTCTCATGAGGAACGGTGCTGCTCTTTCAGGCTTAAAGTAAATGGGTTATGCCAATAACATTTTAAACAAGTCATATCAACTTAATTTTGGTCTGACCTCACTGCTGCAGGTCAACAGACAATGAGAAAAGTACAATATCTGGCGTTTTCAATTCAAGTCTTTTGCTTGTCCTTTGGCTCATGAGATTTAGAGGCAGAAATAACATCACACCATTCTTGAGCTGTAGAGGAAATAATGATGTTAGCTGTTTGAGAGGTATTTGTGTTTGGGGGCAATAAGAAACGAATTCCCAACTGTCTATATGAATAGAGAGGATAGAATCAAATGCTTGAGAAAATATTTACGCCTATAATGTCATTTCAATAAATGGAATTTTCCTAAATTGAATGAGAAATGTTGTTCGAAGGCTGTGTTCAATGGTTCATATTAAGTCCAAAACAGTACATAGCTTATCTCAGGGGAGCTGGAAGAATAAACACATGAAAAATTATTGCTAAACCTGGGGGAGGCTTTCTGGATTTAGAAGCTCATGCATCATTTTCTTGGGTTCTTTTAGTTTCTCCCAGATTAGGATTTACTTCCATTTGATTTTGTTTCAAGTGTGTAACGTCAAGGTGACCTACATTATCATTTAATATGTCCTTTGTACAGAACTCTGTTGTACACTCATCTGTTCAAAACAAAATAACATTGGGTGATGCATGTGAGTGTTTTATAATTCAAGTCTGAGATTACTGGCTCTGTGATGATATCACAAACTAACTCTTAACTGAATCAATGAGATTGGATCAGGCTTTAAGGGAGCTTTTTTTTTTTAATTCCTTCCCTTTTATTTTAATAACCACGTGCAAAATAAGAATTCAGAGAGAAAAAAACTTAGGGTTAAGAATACAGAATATGAAAAGAAATTCACATTATTATTTGATCAGCCACAGGCCTTCATTGATACTGGGGCTCCGTAGTGCTTGGCACTGTACAAACAAATAGTGGGAGGTAGTCCTTTCCCTGAAGAACTTTTAATGTAAACAGACAAAGGGCAAGAAAGGAAACAGAGACATATTGATCGAAGTAACTTCTGACTCCCAGACCAATACCCTAGCCACATATTGACCATTTTATAGATTTATGGGTTTTTATCACATGTACAATGAAACTTTGTTTTATATACTATATTTCATATAGTATATCTGAAAACATTTTACAGAATTAAACAAAACAGTTACAAAACTGAAATAATAATTGAAGTGATGCCCTCTGGATCACGAGTCAACATGCCCCAGTTTCAGTGAGTGACACAACAAATACAATATCAAAGGCCAAAAAGTAAGTGGGTTTTGCCTGTACCAAAACCATTTTCACATGCAAGGTAAAGGGTATTGTACCAGAAACAAACAAAACTGGCCAATCACGGCAGATGCTCTTTCTTTGAGAGAAAAAATACTGACCCATTATTCTGAATGATCCTAAATGACAACAAAACACACATTCTGCAATTCAGAAGAGATGGAAAGCTGTACATTCTCCATTGCCTATAGCCCATAGAAAGAAATCATGTGCAAATTGAAGTTTCAAGAACCAAATCTTCCTAGAGAAGTAGTGGAAAGCAGAGCAGAGACAACTTAAGCCCAAATGGGTTTAAGCATGACAAAGAGCCAGAGTGAGTTATTTCTTCAGTTAGGGCTATAGACAGAGTATAGGATATATTTGCAATTTGCCTTTATTTAAGGTACATTTAAAATTGTCCTGTATATAAGTTGTTACCTCAATTGCGCATGTAAACAGTTTTTCTTTCTTTGTCTATCTCTGTCAATCAGTCTATGCTGTTATATATTGGCCTTATTTTATCTTTTGTTTCATTTGACCCAATCAATTTAGTAACTTTATAGCCATTAATGATTGTTGCAGAGGGTAAGATTACAAGCACTGGTTGGGAACTTTTCACCAAAACCCTTTTTTTTTCTGCTGAAAAATGCCTACATATCAAAACCAACACTTTCAGGAACCAGGGTCAGCTTCAATGAATTTCCCAACTTGAAAAAAGTGTGAAAAGGGTTGGAAATTGTTAAATCTTTTCATTTTGTCATTTTCAAAACAAAAAAAGGCCATTTTTCTAGTTAAAAAAAGAAAAAGGTCAAATTGAAACAACACATTTTTGATTGACCCAAACAGAACAAAAATTGATTTTTTGGTTCACAAATATTTGACATTTTGACTTTTTATCCCAATTCAGCATGGGAAAAATATTTCAAACATTCAGTTTCTCATGGAACAGGAAAACCATTTCCCACTCAGCTCTGTTGCTTAACTTCACCCCTGATATCATTCTAAGATTTATTATTCTAAGAATCAGTGAAAAAAAGATAAGGAAGGATCTTTTCTGCCCTGAATAATAATAGATAATAATAAAACCCCCACAGCTTCATGAAAGGCTGATGGCAGCATCATCTCTTGCTTTCAAAACCCTTTAAAAACTACACATGGCTAGATGATGGTATAGATGATAATCTTTAGCCTAAATTGCTCTGCTTAGGAAGTATTCTCTCCAGTTTTATGCCAGATTCACTACGGTGTTACTCCAGTTTCTCCCTGGTATAACTCCATTGATTTCAGTGCATTTATACCAGCATAAAACAGGAGTAATGCAGTGGTAAAGCAGGCCCAGGAGTTTATGAAGCACAAGTGAACCACTTATAAGTCACGTGCTGAATTTTGGAAACGTGTTGTTATTGCTTATCTTTCTGCCTTATGGATAATACGTACAGAATAGCACAAGGAAAATTAATTTAACCATCTTAATAGTATTGTACATATCTATAGTGCATTTGTGTATACAGTACTAGATGGATGTTTATAGACTAGAAGGCTGTTTATGTACTATTATTATGATAAAATGGCATGACTGCAATTATACATTGAGGTGTTTGAACAGCCCAAAGAACTGACACGGAAGCTCTAGCAGTGAGGGCAAAATAGACACAAAGGCACTAGGAGGCCTTGTAAGAGTTAATTTAATGGAATAATATGCTGCCAAGAGAAAAGAAATAGTTCAGTCATTCCTTGACAATCTAAATGTAGGTGAAGGATGGGTGGTCTTATAGTTAAATCACTAGATTGAGGTTCAGGAAAACTACATTCAGTCCTTGCCTCTGCCACAGACTCTTCCATTGTGACTTTGGGTAGGTGACTCAAGAGTACCGAAAGACTGCTCCAAAGTGCGGCTGTAGTACCCCTGGTGGTATTGGATTTGTTACCCATTCTAAACACAACTTTCAAACTGCTTCACAACAACTACGATGGGTGCTATATAAGAATTAGAAATTAAATCGATAAATAATTCATGAATTGCCAGACTGCAGCTTCCCATAGTTATTTCCAGTGACTCCCAGTGAGTTAATATGATATCACTTGCACAAAAACAATGTAGGTCGCTCATGTAGGATATGTGGTTTCACAATATAATGTGAAACACGTGTTGCACTATAAAAAAAAGTGTGCCTGTCACTGTAAGTTGTAACACTGCAATGCCATAATAAGCTGTGAAGTGTCATAAAAATTTAAATGTTTCTGGGTTTTCCTGCTATGATACTTATATCATAGACACAATAAAACATATATAGACCCACATCCTCAAAGGTATTAAGATCAATAGGAATTGGATGCCTAATACCTTTGAGGATCTGGGTTCTAGATCGATATTTATTTCCCTAAATCAAAATAGCCCTGATTAGCAAAAATGCTGCGCACTCTTTGGTAGGAAAAGTGGGTATTTTGCACTTTTGAAAGCCAGACTATTTTTATTCAGGCTCCTAAATATGCCTAATTTTAGGCAACCAACTTTGAAAATCATCTTCTGCTGTAAAGGTTATTCCATTATCTAGGTCAGTACTTCACCAGCAATAGTCTATGGAAATGGTCCACAAACTTAAACCTTTTACCTCACGCCCCGCCCCTCTTACCCTGTCCATGCCCCCCACGCTGGAGCCAGGAGCGGGACACATAGACAAGGCTAAGGGAGCCGAGGCTGGGGCCACAGCTGGTGGTGGAGCTGAGCCGGGTGTACAGTCTTGGCCAGGGGCTGAGGCTGGCCACCAGGGCCCCGGGCGTGCAGAGGCTGGCCACCAGGGCCCCAGGGTGCGGAGCTCCGGGCACGGGGCCGGGAGCTGGGGCTTCAGGCTCCCTCCCTGGTACAAGCCCCAGCTGTACCCCACCCCCGAACATTCCTCCCCACCCTCCTAGGAGAGCAGACCCCACAGTTTGGGGACCTCTGGTCTATGGGCAACCAGTGGTACACAGAGTGTTTTGCAGTGATCTGCAAAGCTGTTTCTGTCACAGTGGAGATAAGTCTGTTGGCCTTCAAGCAGGCCAGCTTCTTGCTAGCTGTTCTAGGGTGGAGACTTTTAAATAACAAACAAAACAGCAACTAAATTATTTTTTAAAAAAAACCAGCCCTATGCTGCAAACTGTGCAGCTGTTTCATGTCTTTTTCAGGTGTTTCTCTGGTGTAAAATCAATTGTGTTCAAATTTGCAGCAAATATACAGGAGGTCAAAACCAAACCATAAAGGGACTTGGAGACTAGAGCAGTGGAGGCTGCAGGAAATTAGGGTAGAATTGGTAATAAAAATTCAAAGTCCTACACCAAGGAAGGAAAATAGACAACACCAACATATTAAAAAATGGGAGTTGTAACTAAGCTGTCACATCCATTTTAATTATGAATGGCCATCAGCATCCTCACAGTAGTATCCAAAGGCCTCAGATCAAGCCATTAATATTGCAGATCTGCCTAGCAGGAACTAACATAATACTGGATTTGAGTCAGCTAGAGATATCATAGGACTGGTACAAAAATGTTGTTCACAGTTTACCTGTGTGTATGTTTTCTTATATAGTGAGTAATGTGTCATTCACCATTAAAAAGCTAGAAGCTGTTTTTCAGAAATATTAAAACTTAAGCCCATCACTCGTACTAATATAAGAGCTATTTCTACTATTCAATTCAAATTTTGGCCCCAGTTCAGGACAGTACTGAAGCATACACTTAATTCTATCCCTTTTCAGGAAAGTACCTAAGTAAACATTCGGCTTTAAATTTTATACTTAAATCCCATTTTTGGGGGGGCACTGCAGCATGTGCTTATGTGCTTTCCTGACTAAGGATTCAAACAGATTTGGGGACTTTGTTAGGTAGGCTGAGAAGAAATTACATTAGAGTTCCAGTGAGTCTGTGCATGCAGAACCAAACATTATCCTTAGTTTCTGAAACTTGGTAAATTCTTTGGTTCCTCAAACATGCTCAGAGAATTCGATCTGATTATATAAAAAATTTAGTAATGAGTAAAATGTTTTCATTTTTTCTATATAAGCACAGGATATGCAGGTCAAAGAAAGGAAAGCCAGATTATTTTGGAAAGATTTCACGTGTGAGATCACTATACGATACAAGTTATCTCAACTGGGATTTTTTAAAAAATATGTTTTACTAAGAAACAGAAATAATTAGTCAAAACCCAGCAGATTCAGTTTCTTGTACCCTTTCATTTAATTGTGAGCCTTGTGGTATTACTTGGCAGCTTTAAAAAAGAGTAATGGCCAAACTGCGAACTCATACCAGTTATAGAATACAAACCTACAGTATATTAATCTGCTGACCTCTACACTGAAAAGTATCTAGTGTGATTTATTTATAAATGTCCATCACCAGTATCCTGCTACTCTGTCATATATACTGCACACTGTATATATCAATTGATCTCTATGTAAAGTTTATTGCATCTAAGGTATAGTAAAAGCATAGATCAGGCTTCATCATCTATGCACTGCTGGTCACCTGACAAGTATTTCTCTTTAGGATTTATGGAAAATGGTATAAAGAAAGTGTTTTAAAAGAAGAAAGATATCTATTAAAATAGTCCAACTGGCAACATCTGGGAAGTCCATCAATAGCGTTTTATTGCTTGCATTTGCTTGAAGTTAAGGTTTATTACATGCAATGTGTGGTAAAAGAATTATGTCATTTCTCACCCAATTATTGTAACAGTACGTATGGGGTGTGCTGCATCCATCACCGCAATAAAAGCCACTTCTTAAAAATATATATATACCTGGTGATTCATCTGGTATGTAGGTGCTGAATGGTGAACTAAAACAGATACAACACCAACATTTTAATATGCGTTTTACAAGATTCAGAAAACTCCAGGTAAAATAGTCGCCTGGGTATTGGAATATTGAAGATCAGCATTCTTTGGACTACTGTATATATGTAATTGTCTGGTTTAAGTAATATTTATACAGGAATTCTCATATTAAAGCCATACTTGTTTGTTTTCAAAGAAGAATGCTTGGGAAATATTCCCTGAAAACTTTGGGAACCGAGCTCCAATGATATCCACTGCACAATGAGAAGAGCAAACCGGCTAGGCATAGGAAATGCTGCACAAGCAGTTGAAAAGGGCAAAGCTGAAAAGAAAAGTTTCCTCACTAATGCAAAGGGAAGGAAATTTGACTTAGCATCATAATACTGTTGCTGCAGAAGCAACATAATATTAAAGCTCTGGTGGCATATTCATTCTAAACCCCTATTTTAATTGCATAGCTTTCTATAAACAAACAGCACACTGACCAGGTGCCTGATGTTATTTCATTTATCTTCAGAAATAATCACCCAAGTCTGGTTCATCTTCTGCCCTGGATGTTCACAGATTTGGACATGTGATCATTCTGCGGTTCTGTAAGTGATTTTATGGGAGTTTACAATGCAGGGAGCAGATCTTTATAGGTATAAGTCAGCATACGTATATGCTTATTATACTCTCTAAATTGTCTGAATAATTTACTCAGTGTAACCATAGTTCCACAATGCTTTACTCATTGTCATGTAAAAGTAACTCCCTATAACTTTCCAACCTCTTAGTTGTGTAATAAATTATAATAGGGATTTCCTGTCACTTTAATTTGGATCATATTTTAGTACAGAGGTTGTCTTCTGGACCCACCTGTCCTTCAATTCTCACCACCTCCTCCCATTCAAGATTGTATAAAAATCCCTTTGGCAAGAACAGTAATTTCTTACTTGGAAAAGCAATATTGGAAAATAACCTCAATATATTTCCAGATCTGTTTTACTTCAGTTTAGTAGCTGGGAAAAAGGAGGACAGCCTAGCCTCATTCAACCAGTCATTTGTCTTCAGACCAGAAGCAGGTGATCCAGGGACTACCAGTGATTCATAAGATGTTAAAGATGAAGGTATGTGCAGAGAATATTTTCCACATGGTTTACCTTACTGAGTTTGGGTGGTTGCATATTTTCTGTTAAAGCTATTTTTTGAGCGAAAGATTAATCTTTGGCAAAAATGAAAATTTTCACTGTGTATCTGCTTTTCACTGAAAATTTCAATTTTTTGTTAAAAATCCAACAGCTTTTGGCTGAAAACCAAATGTTCCATTTTTGGCTGAAAACTTTTCAGTTTGAAAAGGAGTACTTGTGGCACCTTAGAGACTAACGAATTTATTTGAGCATGAGCTTTCGTGAGCTACAGCTCACTTCATCGGATGCATACAGTGGAAACTGCAGTAGACATTATATACACACAGAGACCATGAAACAATACCCCCTCCCACCCCACTGTCCTGTGGTAATAGCTTATCTAAAGTGATCATCAAGTTGGGCCATTTCCAGCACAAATCCAGGTTTTCTCACCCTCTGCCCCCCCCCCCCCACACACACACAAACTCACTCTCCTGCTGGTAATAGCCCATCCAAGGTGACCACTCTCTTCACAATGTGTATGATAATCAAGGTGGGTCATTTCCTGCACAAATCCAGGTTCTCTCACTCCCTCACCCCCCTCCAAAAACCACACACACAAACTCACTCTCCTGCTGGTAATAGCTTATCAAAAGTGACCACTCTCCCTACAATGTGCATGATAATCAAGATGGGCCATTTCCAGCACAAATCCAAGTTTTCTCATCCCCCCACCCCCCCCCCCCACACACAAACTCACTCTCCTGCTGGTAATAACTTATCTAAAGTGATCATTAAGTTGGGCCATTTCCAGCACAAATCCAGGTTTTCTCACCCTCCGCCCCCCCCCCCACACACACACACAAACTCACTCTCCTGCTGGTAATAGCCCATCCAAAGTGACCACTCTCTTCATAATGTTCACTATTACCAGCAGGAGAGTGAGTTTGTGTGTGTGGTTTTTGGAGGGGGGTGGGGGAGTAAGAGAACCTGGATTTGTGCTGGAAATGACCCACCTTGATTATCATACACATTGTGAAGAGAGTGGTCACTTTGGATGGGCTATTACCAGCAGGAGAGTGAGTTTGTGTGTGTGTGGGGGGGGGGGGGGGGGCGGAGGGTGAGAAAACCTGGATTTGTGCTGGAAATGGCCCAACTTGATGATCACTTTAGATAAGCTATTACCACAGGACAGTGGGGTGGGAGGGGGTATTGTTTCATGGTCTCTGTGTGTATATAATGTCTACTGCAGTTTCCATTGTATGCATCCGATGAAGTGAGCTGTAGCTCACGAAAGCTCATGCTCAAATAAATTGGTTAGTCTCTAAGGTGCCACAAGTATTCCTTTTCTTTTTGCAAAGACAGACTAACACGGCTGTTACTCTGAAACTTTTCAGTTTGAGAGATTTTAGTCCATTTTCCAAGAGGAGAAAAAATCCATTTTCCCACCAGCTCTACTGGTCAGTAAGCAGGTCTCCATAGTCTGCACTTGTTGAGTGCTCATTAAGAGGAGCCCCCATGTATAGTGCATCACATTAATTCAAAGGTTGCAAAGACATACGTGAATATGGCGAGGTCCATAAAGAAAAGGGATGGACACAACACTCTTCCCAGATGCAGCTTAAAAAAAGACACTGCTGACCACCAGCACAATTTGGGACTAGCAGCTCCCATTCTCCTCAATAGAAGTGCTTGCATACCCCATACTTCTGAGAAAATCAGAGCATTTATTTAGGAGCCTAAATATAGATTTAAGATCCTAACATTAGGAACTCCTTTTGAAAATCTTGACCCCAAGCCAGCAGGATTTGAAGCAGTGTAGCATCTAAAGGTAGCACATTCAGCCATCTGGGGAGGGAGTATTTCATATTAGGCTAAGTGCTATAAAGCACTTATCATGTGTACACACTTAAATCTGAATAAACTCAATGGGACTTAATCTGTTTAAGTGGTTTGCTGAATAGGGATGAATTAAAGTTAATGGGAAAGTTAATGCCTGACTAATCTAATCTAATCGCCTTTTATGATGAGATTACTGGTTCTGTGGATGAAGGGAAAGCAGTGGATGTATTGTTTCTTGACTTTAGCAAAGCTTTTGACACGGTCTCCCATAGTATTCTTGTCAGCAAGTTAAGGAAGTATGGGCTGGATGAATGCACCATAAGGTGGGTAGAAAGCTGGCTAAATTGTCGGGCTCAACGGGTAGTGATCAATGGCTCCATGTCTAGTTGGCAGCCGGTATCAAGTGGAGTGCCCCAGGGGTCGGTCCTGGGGCCGGTTTTATTCAATATCTTCATAAATGATCTGGAGGATGGTGTGGATTGCACTCTCAGCAAATTTGCGGATGATACTAAACTGGGAGGAGTGGTAGATACGCTGGAGGGGAGGGATAGGATACAGAAGGACCTAGACCAATTGGAAGATTGGGCCAAAAGGAATCTGATGAGGTTCAATAAGGATAAGTGCAGGGTCCTGCACTTAGGACGGAAGAACCCAATGCACAGCTACAGACTAGGGACCGAATGGCTAGGCAGCAGTTCTGCGGAAAAGGACCTAGGGGTGACAGTGGACGAGAAGCTGGATATGAGTCAGCAGTGTGCCCTTGTTGCCAAGAAGGCCAATGGCATTTTGGGATGTATAAGTAGGGGCATAGCGAGCAGATCGAGGGACGTGATCGTTCCCCTCTATTCGACATTGGTGAGGCCTCATCTGGAGTACTGTGTCCAGTTTTGGGCCCCACACTTCAAGAAGGATGTGGATAAATTGGAGAGAGTCCAGCGAAGGGCAACAAAAATGATTAGGGGACTGGAACACATGAGTTATGAGGAGAGGCTGAGGGAGCTGGGATTGTTTAGCCTGCAGAAGAGAAGAATGAGGGGGGATTTGATAGCTGCTTTCAACTACCTGAAAGGGGGTTCCAAAGAGGATGGCTCTAGACTGTTCTCAATGGTAGCAGATGACAGAACGAGGAGTAATGGTCTCAAGTTGCAGTGGGGGAGGTTTAGATTGGATATTAGGAAAAACTTTTTCACTAAGAGGGTGGTGAAACACTGGAATGCGTTACCTAGGGAGGTGGTAGAATCTCCTTCCTTAGAGGTTTTTAAGGTCAGGCTTGACAAAGCCCTGGCTGGGATGATTTAACTGGGAATTGGTCCTGCTTTGAGCAGGGGGTTGGACTAGATGACCTTCTGGGGTCCCTTCCAACCCTGATATTCTATGATTCTATGATTCTATGATTCTATGATTCTATGGAGTTAAATAGAGGCTTATAATTAAGCACATGCTTAAGTCCTTTTGAGTTTAATTCAATTATGTTATAGTTAACTACGTGCTTAAGCATTTAGTTGAATAGGGCTGATTTGCTGAATCGTTATCTCTGGCTGGGACGTCCAGCCCTTCTTTAGATAAGAAGCTTGCCATAACTATGGAGCATGAGAGAGAAAGTGTCATCTTCTATTGTCTCAGGAGTAAAAAATCAAACAAAATATTAGGATCCATAAGGAATGGAACTGGTAATAGTGGAAGGGTTTTATTGCCCTCAATTGGACTATTGTATTCAGTTCTCATCATCCCATCTCAAAAGGAATATAAAAGTAGGTTCAGAGACAAGCAACAAAAATATTTAGGGATACTGAAAAACTACTACATGAAGAGAGATTGAAAAGATCAGGATTGTAATAATCCAAGCAAAAGGGTGCACGCAAGTGACTTAGTTCTGCAGAAAAGGACCTAGGGGTTACAGTGGACGAGAAGCTGGATAAGAGTCAACAGTGTGCTCTTGTAGCCAAGAAGGCTAAGGGCATTTTGGGATGTATAAGTAGGGGCACTGACAGCAGATCGAGGGACGTGATCGTTCCCCTCAATTCGACATTGGTGAGGCCTCATCTGGAGTACTGTGTCCTGTTTTGGGCCCCACACTACAAGAAGGATGTGGAAAAATTGGAGAGAGTCCAGCAGAGGGCAACAAAAATGATTAGGGGACTGGAACACATGACTTATGAGGAGAGGCTGAGGGAACTGGGATTGTTTAGTCTACAGAAGAGAAGAATGAGGGGGGATTTGATAGCTGCTTTCAACTACCTGAAAGGGGGTTCCAAAGAGGATGGCTCTAGACTGTTCTCAATGGTAGCAGATGACAGAACGAGGAGTAATGGTCTCAAGTTGCAGTGGGGGAGGTTTAGATTGGATATTAGGAAAAACTTTTTCACTAAGAGGGTGGTGAAACACTGGAATGCGTTACCTAGGGAGGTGGTAGAATCTCCTTCCTTAGAGGTTTTTAAGGTCAGGCTTGACAAAGCCCTGGCTGGGATGATTTAACTGGGAATTGGTCCTGCTTTGAGCAGGGGGTTGGACTAGATGACCTTCTGGGGTCCCTTCCAACCCTGATATTCTATGATTCTATGATTCTATGATTCTATGGAGTTAAATAGAGGCTTATAATTAAGCACATGCTTAAGTCCTTTTGAGTTTAATTCAATTATGTTATAGTTAACTACGTGCTTAAGCATTTAGTTGAATAGGGCTGATTTGCTGAATCGTTATCTCTGGCTGGGACGTCCAGCCCTTCTTTAGATAAGAAGCTTGCCATAACTATGGAGCATGAGAGAGAAAGTGTCATCTTCTATTGTCTCAGGAGTAAAAAATCAAACAAAATATTAGGATCCATAAGGAATGGAACTGGTAATAGTGGAAGGGTTTTATTGCCCTCAATTGGACTATTGTATTCAGTTCTCATCATCCCATCTCAAAAGGAATATAAAAGTAGGTTCAGAGACAAGCAACAAAAATATTTAGGGATACTGAAAAACTACTACATGAAGAGAGATTGAAAAGATCAGGATTGTAATAATCCAAGCAAAAGGGTGCACGCAAGTGACTTAGTTCTGCAGAAAAGGACCTAGGGGTTACAGTGGACGAGAAGCTGGATAAGAGTCAACAGTGTGCTCTTGTAGCCAAGAAGGCTAAGGGCATTTTGGGATGTATAAGTAGGGGCACTGACAGCAGATCGAGGGACGTGATCGTTCCCCTCAATTCGACATTGGTGAGGCCTCATCTGGAGTACTGTGTCCTGTTTTGGGCCCCACACTACAAGAAGGATGTGGAAAAATTGGAGAGAGTCCAGCAGAGGGCAACAAAAATGATTAGGGGACTGGAACACATGACTTATGAGGAGAGGCTGAGGGAACTGGGATTGTTTAGTCTACAGAAGAGAAGAATGAAGGGAGATTTGATAGCTGCTTTCAACTACCTGA
The DNA here is from genome assembly GCF_965140295.1 of Lepidochelys olivacea. Classification (NCBI taxonomy): domain Eukaryota; kingdom Metazoa; phylum Chordata; order Testudines; family Cheloniidae; genus Lepidochelys; species Lepidochelys olivacea. The sequence continues at coordinate 132,879,379 of NC_140411.1, read as the reverse complement.
AAGGTGGTTCCAAAGGGGATGGATCTAGACTATTCTCAGTGGTAGCGGATAACAGGACAAGGAGTAATGGTCTCAAGTTGCAGTGGGGGAGATTTAGGTTGGATATTAGGAAAATCTTTTTCACTAGGAGGGTGGTGAAACGCTGGAATGTGTTCCCTAGGGTGGTGGAATCTCTGTCCTCAGAAGTTTTTAAGGTCAGGCTTGACAAAGCCCTGGCTGGGATGATTTAATTGGGGATCAGTCCTGCTTTGAGCAGGGGGTTGGACTAGATGACCTCCTGAGGTCCCTTCCAACCCTAATATTCTATGATTCTATGACTCACTGGCCATCTGGGCATGGCACAACATGGTCTCTTCTTTTACCACTTCTTACTAGCTGTTCCAGCTCAGTGGTGCTGTTTCTTTTTGCAACTTAGCCCTCTGGTCAGGTTACATATAGTTGCACCTTTCCAGAGTAAACCAATAGTCCAACAACTAATAGTCCTTCACTTCACTTTGGACCCTCGGTCTGAGTCCAGACTCACTAGAATTTCCCCCTGGTATCAGGAGGGTTTCAGTAGTCTTTATCCCATGTCAGGGTAGGTAGTGGGCAGTAGGAAAGGTAGTGGGTAGGTTTTCTGGTCCTTCTTCAGTGGGCTGGTAGGGGAACCCAGCCCCTCTGTCTCTACTTGGTTCCAGTCCAGGGATCCTTGAATAAGCAGTCAAGACCTGACTTCACAGACCTTTGGCTACCTCCCTGGACCACTTCCTGCCTTGGCCTGTCTTGGGCCTTTGCCTGAGTCTCTTCCCAGGCTCCCAATATATCAGCACTGCTCTTGCTAAGCTGTTTCCACAGCTTTCCTATATAGCTTCTTAGCACTTTCTTGCACCCAGCTGGTTCTGCTGGAGAAGAGTTTTCTCCATTTCCCTGGCAGAATAATACCTGACTCATCAGGAGTCTTCCTGCTCCCTGCAGGCCTCTCCACCAGTGCACAGAATTCCTGGTGCACTCACATCCTGCCACTTTGTTTCCCAACTGCCTTGGGCTCCCGATTGCAAATTTACCTTCCTTTCAGGAGACTTTATCTGCCAGCAGTTTGGCTCTGCTCTCTGACTCCAGTGAGGCTCACTGAATGGGAGCCAAAGATCTGCTGTCCTTCCTGATCAGGGCCTAGCTGAGCCAGATTTAGCCCTTTTAACTCCTCCCTCCAGGTTTGACATTGCAGTGGGGTGAGACTGATTGTACCCACAGGTTTCAGAGTAGCAGCCGTGTTAGTCTGTATTTGCAAAAAGAAAAGGAGTATTTGTGGCACCTTAGAGACTAACAAATTTATTTGAGCATAAGCTTTCGTGAGCTACAGCTCACTTGTAGCTCATGAAAGCTTATGCTCAAATAAATTTGTTAGTCTCTAAGGTGCCACAAGTACTCCTTTTCATTGTACTCACAGACTCTCATTAACTCCTTCGGGCCCAGTAAGGGGTTGGTAAACCCCATCACAAGGTGATGCAATAAAAGCATACAGAACACTGAATGGTTGAGAAGGTCGGTCAGACACTTCTGTTCATCCTGTCTCATCATGATACAGGGACAAGGGGCATTCAATTAAAATTAATTGAATTGCCTGAAATTCAAAACTGATAAAAGGAAATACTTTTTTTACAAAGCATATGTAGCCCATGGAACTCATTGCTGTAAGATATCATTCAGGATAAATGCTTAGCAAGCTTCAAAAAGGTATTAGACATTTATATGAATAACAAAAATATTCATGCTGATGAATGGTTAGAAAGAAACTTCCTTGTGGTCAGGTTTTTGCATAACTACTTACTGCAGGGTTTCTTACACCTTCTTGTGATGCATCTGTGGCCAGAGATGGAGGCAGGATACTGCAGTAGATGGATCACTGGTCTGATGCAATATGGAAATTCCTATAATCCTAAGTGAACACAAAACAAAACACATACAGATTTGTGCAGATCAGCCTTGTAATGTCCTTGTTATACATCTTCTTTTTAAGTTTTACCATATTCCAAACCTTTCCTTTGCTTTCTCTAAACTGTCTGCTGCTATCACAGATTCTTTGAACAGTTCTGTCTTTTACATGTTTCTTTGTTGTTAGAATGTGTATAACTTTCACAGGTTGGCTAGGTCGGAATGTTTAATGATACCTCAAGCATTACATATAAGTATCTATTTGATGTTTAGAGAGCCTTCTGCTCTAAATATAATTTAAATATAAATAAAAATTAATATAATTTATTAGGACTGTCGATTAATCACATTTAACTCACGTGATTAACTAAAAAAAATCACAATTAAAAAAGTAATTGTGATTAATCAAATTTTAATCACACTGTTAAACAACAGAATACCAATTGAAATTTATTAAATATTTTGGATGTTTTTCTACATATTCTATATATTTTATTCTGTGTTATAGTTGAAATCAAACTTGATATTATATTTTATTACAAATATTTGCAGTGTAAAAATGATAAAGAAGAGAAATAGTATTTTTCAATTCACCTCATACAAGTACTGCAATGCAATCTCTTTCTCATGAAAGTACAACTTACAAATGTAGAATTTTTTTTTGTTAAATAACTACACTCAAAACCAAAACAATGTAAAACTTCAGAGCCTACAAGTCCACTCAGTCCTACTTCTTGTTCAGCCAATCGTCTGTTTACATTACAGGAGCTAATGCTGCCCTCTTCTTATTTACAGTGTCACCAGAAAGTGAGAACAAGCCTTCGCATGACACTTTTGTAGCTGGCGTTGCAAGGTATTTATATGCCAGAAATGCTAAACATTCATATGCCCCTTCATGCTTTGGCCACCATTACAGAGGACATGCTTCCATGCTTATGATGCTCATTAAAAAAATAATGCGTTAATTAAATTTGTGACTGAAGTCCTTGGGGGAGAATTGTATGTCCACTGCTCTGTTTTACCTGCAGTCTGCATATATTTAACATTATAGCAGTCTTGGATGATGACCCAGAACATGTTGTTCATTTTAAGAATACTTTCACAGAACACAAAAAGGTACAAATGTGAGATTTCTAAAGATAGCTACAGCACTCAACCCAAGGTTTAAGAATCTGAAGTGCCTTCCAAAATCTGAGAGGGATGAGGTGTGGAGCATGCTTTCAGAAGTCTTAAAAGAACAACACTCTGATGCGGAAACTACAGAACCCAAACCACCAAAAAAGAAGATCAACTTTCTGGTGGTGGCAACTGACTCAGATAATGAAAATGAACATGTGTCGGTCTGCACTGCTTTGGACTGTTATCAAGCAGAACCCGTTGTCAGCATGGACGTGTGTCCCCTGGAATGATAGTTGAAGCATGAAGGGACATATGAATCTTTAGTGCATCTGGCATGTCAATATCTTGTGACACCGGCTACAACAGTGCCAAAAGAACGACTGTTCTCACTTTCAGGTGACATTGTAAATAAGAAGTGGGAAGAATTATCTCCTGCAAATACAAACAAGTTTGTTTACCTGAACAATTGGCTGAACAAGAAGTAGGACTTAGTGGACTTGCAGGCTGTAAAATTTAACTTGTTTTATTTTTGAATGCAGATTTTGTACATAATTCTACATTTGTAAGTTCAACTTTCATGATAAAGAGATTGCACTACAGTACTTGTATTAGGTGAATTTAAAAATACTGTTTTTTTTTACATTGCAAATACTTGTAATCAAAAATAACTATAAAGTGAGCACTGTACACATTGTATTCTGTAATTGAAATCAATATATTTGAAAATGTAGAAAACACCCAAAAATATTTAAATAAATGGTATTCTATTAATTTTATTACCCACATGATTAATTGTGATTAATTTTATTAGTCGCTTGACAACCCTATAATTTATATTAGTAAATATAAATCATATTTTGCACAAATATGTGTAGTGCTGTATGGACGTAGAATACTTAGATAAATCTCTCTTCCTTAAATACACAGTTAATTAGAGGAGATTATGTATTTTAACTAAACAAGCCGCAAAACTCTTTCCATGTGACTTTATGGTATTGCAGGTGGAAATACTTATGGTCCCCTACTTGTTGGCAATTATGTGACATTGCATCAGTTCCACTTTGATTTATTGCCATAATGTGTTTCACAGTGTGAAGCAATTTTGAGTTATGATGAAGTAGTGCGAAGATACATTTTTCAAACAAGAAAATTCACATTACAATGTATTCCATGATCTTCCTATTTCTGTCTGGAAATTTCGGCTGTGGATAGTGAATACCTTTTACATTATAGTATTCTCTTTTTTATTCCTAAGTCACCTGAAGTTTTAGATTTATATTGGTAGGGGAAGCTTTTTGTTTGATTTTAAATGAGGTAAGAATCTCATTTTTCTGTGAGAAAATGACTATTGCTGACAATTAATGATAATGAAGCAAAGGCATTAAGCTATCAGCTGCCTGAACAGCTAAGATATTGACACATTTGAATATCAAAGCTAAGACTAAATTATCCCTATTATTTCTAAGTAAAAAAGTGATACATTCTGAACATCTGCTTTATCTAGGGAATTACACAATTTTTCCATTTTGAGCTGTTCACACCATATCAGAAGAGTGTGCTGAAATTATTTAACTTGCTCCAGATTCACATTTTTCTATCCTTCTAACTATCGCACCCTAGTGAAAATACATTTGGACAATTTATTTCAGGGACATCATTATTATCCTGAGAAATAATCCTGCAAGGTGATGAGAACCCTCAATCCCCACAGACATCAGTAAAAAAGGAAGGTGTTCACAGGAGAACAAAACGCACTAAAGGTCTTTTGAGACAAGCTTGTTTGCAGTCTTGTTTTCAGGACCGGCTATAGGCACTGGCAAAGCAAGCACGTGCTTGGGGTGGCACATATCCAGGAGCGGCGTTCCAGCAATCCTTTTTTAGTGGGGCAGTTGCGCTCTTGGAGATGCGCCACTTAGACGGGGTGAGGGCACGGCGCCCCTGGCTGCAGCGGGAAGGGGAAACCCCAGCCACTACCTGGGGAGGAGAGGGAGAGTCCTGCCAGGGAGCCGGGGCTGCACCACCTCATCTGCGCACTGGCTGCTGCACTGCCTTGTGCCACCCCGTATATCGGGGATTCTCTGTGCAGCCAGGCAGGGGAGAGGGTAAAGCCCCTGCAGGCGCTGGGAGAAGGTGACATCACTCCCTCCGCTTCCAGCGCCTCCTGCGAGCCCCAGCCCCACCTGAGCTTGGGGCGGCAATTTTTTTTACTTGGGGTAGCAAAAAACGTAGAGCCGGCCCTGCTTGTTTTCATACTCATTATTGTTCATGCTTGAAAAAAAGAAGTGCATCGTTTAACAGTTGCAGTGTGTTGCGAAGTGATAAATTTATGTTTATGGCAAGGGCTTCTGGCATCACAGCAAAAAAAAAAGGATCTCACACTGCAGACACCTACCCCTCATTCGTGACTGTCCAACACCATTCGTGTTGAGTGTCTGCTGTTAAGGGCTATCACAAGAAATATCCATCCCAGGCAAGGAAAGCCTTGAAAACCAGAAAGGATATGACCAGAGCTCCTATGGGGCAGGGGAAGGAGAGTAGAAACATGTTCATTCTTGCAATAAAAATCAAACTCTCCTCAAATTAGAGTCATAGAGTCATGGCATTTAAGGCCAGGCTGGTCCACCAGATCATCTACTCTGACCTCCTGTTTAGTACAGGCCATCAACACTACTCAGAACCTGCACACTAAATCCCACAACCAAAATTAGACCAAAGTATTACAGCCTACTAGAGACTAAGCTATTATGTGCCACAGGCAGAGAATAGAAGTGAGCAGGATGCATCAATCCCTGAGGTCCCTGCAAAGACTGGGAAATGATTAAGTGAGATATACCCAGATAATCTTGGCAAGATACCCACTGCAGAGGAAGGTGAAAAAACACCAAGGTCACTACCAGTCTGATCTGACCAGTCCCAACCCCACATATGGTGTGATCAGTTAGACCCTGAATATTTGAGCAAGAACCAGTCAGCCAAGTACCTGAGCTCCATGGCCCTCCACATCCAATGTCCCTTCTCCAGCTGTGACCATCCCTGATGCTTCAAAGGAAAGAGATTAAAAAAACTCAACAGAATACACTGGGGGAGGAAAAAATCCCTTCCTGACCTCTGCAGGTGGTCTCTGAAATCCTGACGCATGAGGTTTTAGGACTATAAGACACAAACCCAATGTGAGCCCCAGGGCTGCTGAGCCCTGCCCCCAACTATCACAAGCAACCCTGTCATGCAATCACATTCATAAATGTGTCCAGCTCTCTCTCACTACTGATTAAGTTGTTTGCCCCTACAACTCCTTTTGGAAGGCTGGTTCAAAACCCCACCCCTATGATGGTTAGAAAAATTCTTCTAATTTCCAGCTTAGATTTGTTCATGGCCAGTTTATGTCCGTTTGTTCATGTGCCAACATTGTCCTTTAGCTTAATCCACTTTTCACTGCCCCTTGAATTTACCCCCCTAATGTAGAGAGCAATCTTATCTCCCACCCTAGCCTTTTCTTCTACTGGACTAAACAAGCCAAGCTCTACCAGTCTCCTGTCATGAGGGAGGCCATCCATTCCACTGCTCATCCTAGCAGTGCTTCTCTACACCTGATCCAGTTTAAATTAATCTTTCTTGAACCTTATTTCTTGTCCTGTTCTACTGTATTATTGCTAGGTTTCAGAGTAACAGCCGTGTTAGTCTGTATTCACAAAAAGAAAAGGAGTACTTGCTGTGACATAAACAAACCTTCAGAGGAGCCGAGGTCATGGGAATTTTCTGGGACAAGAGAGGTCATGGGAATTTTCTGGGACCATAGTAATCAAAATAAGTCTCCAAGTTTTTTCCCCTTATATCATTATATTGAGGGAATTATATTTCTTTTTAAGCAAATAAACTAAAAGTTGTCTTAGCTCTCTGGTCAATATAAAGGCAGCTCAACTTTTACCATATACTCTCCTGCACAGTTCTATCATAAACCCTTTGTGTGTGTGTATGAGTGTGTGCGTGTGAGAGAGAGAAAGAGAGAAAGAAGATGTGCAGTGCCTGGCTGGGAATAGGCTTTCAGTACATACTAATGACTATATAAAAATCTATATGTAATATAACAAATGGTACTGTCTGAAAATTTGAGATAAGGGTCCAGATCCCAAATTCTATCCAAGGTCATGGGTACTTGGTGTAAAATTCCACTTTAGGCCCATCTCTGTGTAATAATCATATACCATATGTGCAATTATGCTTAATTTTCCAGCAGTTATCACACATAACCACTGAGGAAAATAGAAAGGAGCATAAACTCAGGCAAACAGAGATGACAAAGAAGGGATATGATAGAGGTCTATAAAAATCATGAATGGTGTGCAGAAAATGAATACGGAAGTGTTATTTATCCCTTCACATAACACACGAACCAGGGGTCACCCAAGGAATTTAATAGGCTGCAGGTTTAAAACAAACATAAGGAAATACATCTTCCCGCAACACACAGTCAATCTGTGGAATTCTTTTGCAGGAAATTTTGTGAGGGCCCAAAGTATAACTGGGCTGCAAAAAGAATTAGATAAGTTGATGGAGTATAGGTCTATCAATGGTTATTAGCCAGGATGGTCAGGGACACAATCCCATGCTCCAAGTGTCCCTAAACCTCTAACTGGCAGAATCTGTTCTGTTCATTCCCTCTGAATTACCTGGCACTGTCCACTGTCAGAAGATAGAATAGTGGGCTATATGGACCATTGGTCTGAACCAGTATGGCCATTCTCATGTTCTTACAGGGATACCTGTGAAATTAGAGTATGTCCATATGCTTAGAGCAAGAAATAACTTCTATATCTGGGATACAACCGAGTGGTAAATGTTGGTAAATGATGACATTTTAAAGGTGGATACTATACATACATATTTCAGTGTCTTATGCTACATCTATGTCACAGGCACTACAGAGGTACATCTATGCTCCAGGGACTTTTCCATCACTGTAGTTAATCCATCTCTCTGAGAGGCAGTACCTAGGTCAACAGAAGAATTCTTCCATCCTAGCAGCACCTACACTGGGGGTTAGGTCAGCTTAACTACATCGCTCGTGGTGTGGATTTTTTACATTCCTGAGTCACATAGCTAGGTCAACCTAAATTTTAAATGTTAGAATCATAGAAGATTAGGGTTGGAAGAGACCTCAGGAGGTCATCTAGTCCAACCCCCTGTTGACCTGGCCTCAGTCTGGCTAACAAATTCTGAAGGGGTTTCCTAGCCATTATCAGACATAGTATCAATCTTTCTAGTCAAGGTTGTAGCATTCACTGTCAGGTGTCATGACTCTCAGTGGAACCAAAGGCATATTACAAACTAACTTTGTGGCTGTGATATGGTATCTGGTATGTTACATTCCTCTTTACAAAAAATGGACTCTAAAATGCTTTCACTGAGAGCCACAAAATTCAGTCGTGTTCTCTCGCACAAGTTATTCCAAAACAGATACAAAAAATGAGGATTTCCCTAACTTACTGTATATAAAAATGTGTATTACATTATACTTGGTCTAGTTATTAAATGACAAAAAATGTCCTTATGTCTGTCAGAAATAGAGAAAAAAATGTATGGATAAGTGCAGTCCATTCTTTGGTTTTTATGGAACCCAAGTCTACATGATGTCCCTGAATGCTGGAGTTTGCATTTGGATTGATAACTTATCTAAAAAGTGGTGTTAAAATCACAGATAAAAAGACAGCAGCCTATTGACTCCAGATCTTAGAAGGGTTATATGGAAAAGCTAGCATTCATGAGGCCCCAAATATACGTAGCTTGATTCCCCTTTTATTTACACCAGTTTCACATTGGGATAGCTCCACTGCCCTCAGTGAAATTGTTCCTGATTGAACTGGTGTAAGTTGAGAAGAGAAACTGTCCCACGATTTTCAGAGTATGGGAATATTTCCCAGATGATGAATCTAAAATTCTAGGGACAGTATCTTTTTTGAATCCCTGTAGAATGCCACCTACATTTATGAGAGAGAAAGGATAAGTAAGGCAATATTTTATTTAAGTAAGTTCAATACTTTTATTGAACCAGCTTCTGTGGGTGGAAGGGACAAGCTTTTGAGCTTCACAGAGCTCTTCTTCAGATCTGTAAATAGTAACCACTTTGCCATAAAGTGGACTGATTATGGAAAATTAGAATAAAGACAATCCCATTGATTACTGGAGCACTTGGAATGATCACTGAGGGCATGAATGAGCAGTTCAAGAATACATTAGGAGTACAAGACATCATGATCAACAACCTCCAGAAGGCCATGCGAGCATTTTAAGGAAAGTCAAAAGAAAATGAGTGTATTAGAGCACCTAAAATGCAGGTGGTTTAACAAAGCTCCTGACTATCCATACCTACAAAATCAATTTGTGGTCAGGATTTACTGGTGACTCATGGGGATAAATTTTAGACGGCAGCTTTCTCTTTTCTATGGGTAAAGATCTCGGAAGTTGTGAAGGCTATTTATTTTTTCTAAATATCCCCATGATGTAATACTGAGGGTTAATAACAATAATAATTACTAATAATTATTTAATAATAATAATAACAAATAATAATTAATAAAAATATTGCTCGGGCATGTAGGAATGAAATCAGGAGGGCCAAATCGCACCTGGAGCTGCAGCTAGCGAGATGTCAAGAGTAACAAGAAGGGTTTCTTCAGGTATGTTGGCAACAAGAATTAAGCCAAGGAAAGTGTGGGCCCCTTAATGAATGAGGGAGGCAACCTAGTGACAGAGAATGTGGAAAAAGCTAATGTACTCAATGCTTTTTTTGCCTCTGTCTTCACTAACTTCCCAGACTGCTGCGCTGGGCATCACAACATGGGGAATAGATAGCCAGCCCTCTGTGGAGAAAGAGGTGGTTAGGGACTGTTTAGAAAAGCTGGACGTGCACAAGTCCATGGGGCCGGACAAGTTGCATCCGAGAGTGCTAAAGGAATTGGCGGCTGTGATTGCAGAGCCATTGGCCATTATCTTTGAAAACTTGTGGCGAACGGGGGAAGTCCCGGATGACTGGAAAAAGGCTAATGTAGTGCCAATCTTTAAAAAAGGGAAGAAAGAGGATCCTGGGAACTACAGGCCAGTCAGCCTCACCTCAGTCCCCGGAAAAATCATGGAGCAGGTCCTCAAAGAATCAATCCTGAAGCACTTACATGAGAGGAAAGTGATCAGGAACAGTCAGCATGGATTCACCGAGGGAAGGTCATGCCTGACTAATCTAATCGCCTTCTGTGATGAGATTACTGGTTCTGTGGATGAAGGGAAAGCAGTGGATGTATTGTTTCTTGACTTTAGCAAAGCTTTTGACACGGTCTCTCACAGTATTCTTGTCAGCAAGTTAAAGAAGTATGGGCTGGATGAATGCACTATAAGGTGGGTAGAAAGTTGGCTAGATTGTCGGGCTCAACGGCTAGTGATCAATGGCTCCATGTCTAGTTGGCAGCCGGTGTCAAGTGGAGTGTCCCAGGGGTCGGTCCTGGGGCCGGTTTTGTTCAATATCTTCATAAATGATCTGGAGGATGGTGTGGATTGCACTCTCAGCAAATTTGCGGATGATACTAAACTGGGAGGAGTGGTAGATATGCTGGAGGGCAGGGATAGGATACAGAGGGACCTAGACAAATTGGAGGATTGGGCCAAAAGAAATCTGATGAGGTTCAATAAGGATAAGTGCAGGGTCCTGCACTTAGGACGGAAGAACCCAATGCACAGCTACAGACTAGGGACCGAATGGCTAGGCAGCAGTTCTGCGGAAAAGGACCTAGGGGTGACAGTGGACGAGAAGCTGGATATGAGTCAGCAGTGTGCCCTTGTTGCCAAGAAGGCCAATGGAATTTTGGGATGTATAAGTAGGGGCATAGCGAGCAGATCGAGGGACGTGATCATCCCCCTCTATTCGACATTGGTGAGGCCTCATCTGGAGTACTGTGTCCAGTTTTGGGCCCCACACTACAAGAAGGATGTGGATAAATTGGAGAGAGTCCAGCGAAGGGCAACAAAAATGATTAGGGGTCTGGAACACATGACTTATGAGGAGAGGCTGAGGGAACTGGGATTGTTTAGTCTGCAGAAGAGAAGAATGAGGGGGGATTTGATAGCTGCTTTCAACTACCTGAGAGGTGGTTCCAGAGAGGATGGATCTAGACTATTCTCAGTGGTAGAAGAGGACAGGACAAGGAGTAATGGTCTCAAGTTGCAGTGGGGGAGGTTTAGGTTGGATATTAGGAAAAACTTTTTCACTAGGAGGGTGGTGAAACACTGGAATGCGTTACCTAGGGAGGTGGTAGAATCTCCTTCCTTGGAAGTTTTTAAGGTCAGGCTTGACAAAGCCCTGGCTGGGATGATTTAATTGGGGATTGGTCCTGCTTTGAGCAGGGGGTTGGACTAGATGACCTCCTGAGGTCCCTTCCAACCCTGATATTCTTTGATTCTATGATTCTAATAGTAAATATAGTTTTGGTTTAGTTGCTAGTCAAATACAAATTTTGTGCTCAGTGTCAGAGTAATGATGAAATGTAATGGCCTATGACATAAAAGAGAACAGACTAGATCTAATGATCTCTTCTGGCCTTAAACTCTATTAATATATTATTATCAATAATAATAAAAGGTTAAGAAATGGGGAATTGAAAGGACAGAGAAAAGAGAGAGGAAAAAAAGAAATCAGTCTCCATTCCTAATCCAACAGAAGAGCCAGCTGTAAAAGTAAGCCTTCCATAATAACAATGAGGAGTCCGGTGGCACCTTAAAGACTAACAGATTTATTTGGGCATAAACTTTTATGGGTAAAAAACCCACTTCTTCAGATGCATCTGAAGAAGTGGAATTTTTACCCACAAAATCTTATGCCCACATAAATCTGTCAGTTTTTAAAGTGCCACCGGACTCCTCGTTGTTTTTGTGGATCCAGACTAACACGGCTACCCCTGATACTTCCTTCCATAATATAATTTCAGCAAAGATGTCCAGATCAACTAAAAAGTGAGAAGCTTGCTGTTTTGTGCAAAAGGTATTTTTGCATGCATATACATGTCTAAATGGATAGAGATGCAATAATCTATGCACAGTTCATTTTTGTCTTTCCAGTTCATTAATATTCTTTTCTTTCTTTCTAGTGCCATTTGAGAAACTACTCTTTTTTCCCTTCATCAAGATGTATGAAATTTTTGGCAATCTCTACAATCAGAACAGATGTGTTTTTCTACAGTTCAGTAGTTAACGATAACTCCATCTTTTTGAGGACTGCATTCCAGGGGGGAGTAAAATAATGGTATTGCCTGAGCATATATATAAATGTCAGTGCCACATCTCCAACTAATCCTCACAGACCATTCCCATGCAATGCATTTGTGTTGGGTTCCAATAGATCCTCTGAATCATTTTGAATGAAAGAGCATAAGAGCTCAGGTCCTTAGAACAGTCCTGTACATTGCTGGCCATGGTGAATCAGTCAGCCTGAACCATATTTTCTTAAGAAATGTCACCCATATTAGTTTCATTGTCAGATCTGAACAAAGAATGGATTAATCTGGAGGATTATGGTGAGCAAAATATGTGAATAACAAAACGCATCATAACAGAGCAATGTAATGAAAACACAGTTTGCTCACCAGGGAGTTAATGAGTTAATAGCAGATAATACCCCACAATTCACAAATGGTTAATTTCAAGAATTCTCTCTGATGTCTGTTTAAGCACAACATGAAAATCCTTTACTATACATAGTCAAATGGGAAGGTAGGTACAAGTAGCAAAGAATTTTATTTAAGAAGATGACCTGGCCCACATTTAACATTGGTAGCATATCACAACACACCTAACAATGAACATCAGTTATTCAAAACTTTATAGACAGAAGTACAAAAACTTTACAGTTAGCATCTAAGAAGCTTCCTGTTGCATCTCAAGTATTTTTGGCTGAATTGTAAAGGTTCTTGTCAGATTAGAATTAGCACAAAACCTGGTATCTGCTCATTAATGATCAGAGGCATTATTATTATTATTCAGCACCATCAGTATGATTGTTTGGCATTCCCACTGGCATAATGACCCATATGTGCATTATCAAAAGAGATATAGAGTGTGAGGAGTTGTCAGTTTAGATCTGTTACTGCATATTGCACTACCTTGTATCTTTGTAGAGTGTCAGATACAGTGTCCAATGCTTTATATAATGGGGTAATATACAGCAAATCTTGGAGGAGGACAAGAAGAGAACTCATATTTAAGAGGACTAGGACAGGTGTTATTTAATTTGACCTTTTGTCAGGTGAACAATGACTAGGCCTAGATTAGAACTACTTTTTGGCCTCCAATTTAACAATGCTAACCACTATCTGTAGGCCTGGAGTGACATAAGTAACTTGCCTCAATTCTTAGAGGTCATGACTGGGAAGGTGAATAGAAGGATAAGTTGTAAATAGGGTCTTGACAAATAGTATGCTAAAGTCAGGATGTCTGTGCTAGCTAAGATAAGCAACAACATCTTGATGCTAGGAACAATGTAACCTTTAATGTAAAGATCAGGTTATGCATGAAGAGCACATGGACAGAGCCAAGTAACTAAGCCAATCAAAAAGGGTGTGGTGTAATGTACTGTATAGCAATTTCAATGTATGTGTAAATGTACATAAAGAATGAGGTTTCCATGTAACTTTGGATGCATAACACACCCTATACCCACTCCTACATTTGAGTCTGATCGACTCAGCGTAACTATGAGCAGCCAACATCTACTTGTGGTGTCTGTGTGATGACCCACTTTGTCAATGCAGCTTCCTTTGTCAACGCGGCCTCCTTTGTCAATGTGGCACATGTTAATTAATTAACAGATTAATCCATTCTTCTGTTGTTGACAAATGTCAACTAACCAGACTTTGTGGTAGCCTTAGGGCCCTTCATTCTGCCAAGGAAGCTGCCGTTGGGTGGCTCTGAAGCGCTGCAGATGCTAGACGCAGCAACAGCAGCATGGCTCTGTCGTATGCCAAGTAAAGGAATCTGAACAACGACATCTGGAGTTGAACTGAATGTTCTGGATCACAGAGAACTGGAGGAAGTGTTCTCTCAGAACTGGACAGGGTGTTCTGGATAAGGTGATCGGAAAAAGTCTCTGAGGAAATCCCAACACTGTCTGTTTAAGCAAGTGTATGGTCAAGTTACTGAAAATAAACAATCCATTTTAATATGGACCAGTTCCTCACATGTTTTCATTTGTAAACCCTCCTCTTCTTCCCCATCAAAACAACAGCAGACTAGTGAAGTCTTTGATTTATACAATATCTTTGATTGTAAAGTATTCTCTCTATCTGTGGGGGTGGGAGTTCATGCGCATATATATGCACACACAAGAATCAATTCACCCTTCACTGGAGTGGACCCACCTGTAGAGAGAACCACTGTTGCTAAATAACAATGCACAGCCATCCTACAGAACAGTTCAGGACAGAGAAGAGTGAAATTCACCACATTGCACAGGGCCATTGCTAGTCCCTCCACAACACTTAAGCCACACCTAGCTCCCTAAATAGGTGCTTTATTTGTGTTCTCCACTGAATAAATCCCCTGAACTGAATAAAAATATTTGGTCAGATTTCTGAGTGTACTGCAAGCACAGGTGGACTTGCAAAGGAAATTAAAACCAACAGTAAAAGGATCTATAGCCATATAAATAAAAAGAAAACAAGGAAAGAAGAAGTGGGACCACTAAACATTGAGGATGGGGTGGAGATTAACGATAATCAAGGCCTAACAGCTAAACAAATACTTTGCATCAGTTTTTAATAAGGGTAATGAGAAGTTTACGGGTAGTGGCAGATGAATGGAAAGGAGGATATGCAAGTAGAAATTATCAGATCGGAGATGGCAGTGACACTCAAACAGCTTAATGGGACCAAATTGGAAGGCCTGGATAATCTCCAGCCAAGAATATTTAAGGAGCTTGCTCATGAAATTGCAATCCCAATAGCAAGAATTTTTAATGAATCCATAAACTCAGGGGTTGTACTCTATGACTGGAGAATATAGTAGTTCTGTTTAAGAAAAGGGAAAAGAACGATCTGGGAAATGACAGAACTATGAGTTTGACCTAAACAGTATGCAAGGTCGTGGATCAAATTCTGAAAGAGAAAGTAGTGAAGGACAGAGAGATAAATAGTAATTGGGATAAAATACAACATGGTTTTACAAAAGATAGATTGTGCCAGACCAGCCTGATCTCTTTCTTTGAGAAGATAACTCACTTTTTAAACAAAGGAAATGCAGGAGACCTATTCTTCCTGGATTTCAGTAAGGCATTTGATACAGATTGACATAGGAAATTATTAGTTAAATTGGGGAAGATGGGGATTAATATGAGAATTGAAAGGTTGATAATGGGCCATACTGAAAGGTGAACTGTCAGGCTGCAGGGAGGTTACTAGTGGAGTTCCTCAGGGACTGGTTCTGGGACCTGTCTTATTTAACATTTTCATTCATAACTTTGGCACAAAAAGTGGGAGTGTACTAATAAAATTTGCAGATGACACAAAGTTGGGAGGTCTAGCCAATCTGGATGAAGACCGGAATATCAGACAAGAAGATATGGATGATCTTGAAAACTGGAGTAATAGAAATGGAATGAAATTTAATAGTGCATAGTGCAAAGTCCATGCACTTAGGTACTAACAAGAATTTTTACGATAAGCTGGGGACATATCAGTTGAAAGTGACGGAGAAGAAAGACCTGAGTGTATTGGTTGATCACAGGATGACTATGTGCCACCAATGTGATGTGGCTGTGAAAAAAGGTTAATGCAATCATAGGATGCATCAGGTGAGGTATTTCCAGTAGAGATAGGGAATTGTTATTACCACTATAAAAGGCACTGGTAAGACTTCATCTAGAATACTGTGTGCAATTCTGTTCTTCCAAGCTTAAGAAAGATGAATTCAAATTGGAACAGGTGCAGAGAAGGGTATTAGAATGATCAGAGGAATGGAAAATGTACCTTACAAGAGGAGACTCAAAGAGCTTGGCTTATTTAACCTAACCAAAAGAAGGCTGAGGGAGATGACTGATCTCTATAAATACATCAGAGGGATAAATACCAGGGAGGGAGAGGAGTTTTTTTAAGTTAAGTGCCAGAGCTGACACAAGAACAATTGGATCTAAAGTTGACATAAGTTTAGGCTTTAAATTAAATGGAAGTTTCTAACCATCAGAGGAGTGAAGTTCTGGACTAGCCTCCCAAGGGGAGCAGTGGGGGGCAAAAACATAACTTGCTTTAAGACTGAGCTCGATAAGTTTATGGAAGGGATTGTATGTTAGGACTGCCTACAATGGCATGTGGCCCATATGTGACTGCTAGTAGCAAAAACCCCAACTGCTGGAGATGGGATACTAGATGAGGAGGGCTCTGAGTTACTACAGAGAATTCTTTCCCAGGTGTCTGGCTGTGGCTCTTGCTGACATGCTCAGGGTTCAACTGATCACCATATTTGGGGTCAGGAAGGTATTTTTCAATGGGTCAGATTGACAGAAACCCCGGTGGGTTATGGCCTTCATCCACAGCCTGGGGCACAGGTCACTTGCTGGTTTACAGTAGAGTAAATGGAGGATTCTCTGTAATGTGAAGTCTTTAAATCATGATTTGAGGACTTCAGTAAGTCAGCCAGTGGTTAGGGGTCTATTACATGAGTGGCTTAGTGAGATTCTGTGGCCTGCCATGTGCAGAAAGTCAGACTAGATTATTACAATGGTCCCATCTGGCCTTAAAGTCTGAGACTATGCAGCAACTTTGTGTTACACTGTCAATGGAATCTGACCCTAGATCTTTCTTAACTGGCTATGGAGGAATCCTCTGATGACAGACAGCTGGCATACACGGTCTTATGTCGCCCATCCCTGCTGCCAGCAGAGCAGGGAAAAGGATTCACAAACAGAAAAGTGGGGTGTGGTTGGAATATCCCTATGCTTTGCAACTCTCAGCTAGTCTCAGCCCCTGGCAGCTGTTTGCACTAATCATAGTCTGGGAAACTAGCCTAGCAAACAGCAAGCCCCAGGATCAGGGAAGTGCAACAGAGAGCTTTCTGCAACTTTGCGCAAATCTATCCACCCCAAACCTCACTCCTAATTTGCACAGTGTGCATTTTGCCAAGACCTCAGCTATGGCAAAGGTGAGGGCTATGGCCCTGGGTATATTACCAAAAATGCAAGGGAAATTGAGGCAGTCAAAATGTAATTACCCAAACTAGAATTTGACTAGGATCTCTGATTCAATACAGGTGATAGATTCTGTATCTGAATTAGGTAATTGAGTACTGTGTCAGAACCTGAATGTCATAGGTCTTTGGGAAAATACTGCTTTTTTCTATAGAACTGAGGAAACAGAAGACTGGAATGATGTGTAGTATCCGTGGCTGGTCAATATTGAATGAGCACGGATGGGTAATCAGAGCAAGAATAGGGGCTTGAATTTACTGCTACCCATTCTTTTAACGTTGGAATTTGCAGAGTTCTGTAAATAATGAAAACAAAAACCCTGCAAAAATCCCTGGTTAGTCTGTTCGGCAACGTACTTATTAATTTGTTCTTATTTCTTAAGTTGATACGAGTGATATAAATTTGTCTTGGGCAGCTGATGAGAGTGGTGAAAGGTATTTTTAAGAGAGGAAAGGAACAGAACATTTTTAAAAATGACTGAGAGGTTTGGCCAGACATCATTTGGAAGGGAGACATCTAAGGAAAACTCATAGTGGTGAGGAAGGTTCAGGGAATGATGTATCATTCACCATGCTGCACACCTTTTCTAGGGTGCTAGAGCCTTAAGATATAAGATATTAATGGATAGTGATCAACATCTCAGTGTCTAGTTGGCAGCCGGTATTAAGCGGAGTGCCCCAGGGGTCGGTCCTGGGGCTCGTTTTGTTCAACATCTTCATTAATGATCTGGATGATGGGATGGATTGCACCCTCAGCAAGTTCTCAGATGATGCTAAGCTGGGGGGAGAGGTAAATACACTGGAGGGTAGTGATAGGGTCTAGAGTGACCTAGACAAATTGGAAAATTGGGCCAAAAGAAATCTGATGTGGTTTGTTAGGATATAGATATTCAGGCCTGTCTGTAAAGGCCTATACGCTAAGAATGTAGGTGTATTCTTATCACTTAGCTAGTTATAGAGGTATAAAAGACTCAAAATCACTGTCTGCCGGTGTAAGGTCCTTCTCTTACTGTGACAGTCTGAGGCCCTGTGCTTAGACTAAGATCTTTGGCTAAGCAACAGAGGCAGCCATAAGCTGGGAAGCGACCAGTCACATCCTTACATTCCAACCTAGTCACATTGAAATAAGGTGCTATTGGGCTGTTAGGAATACAATCCTGTCCTGATAATGCCTATCGCCTCCAGAAAAAGGGAAGTGCCTAGAAGATGTAAAAGGAAACTTAGTTTGATAACATCCTGTCTGGCAAGAACTCACTTATCAATAGCTGGGATGTGAAATCCTCATTTCTATGTTTGTTCTATCACTGTAATCTCCATTTCCCCATTTTCTGTATAATCTCTGTCTGGTTCTGTGATTGTTTCTGTCTGCTGTATAATTAATTTTGCTGGGTATAAACTAATTAAGGTGATGGGATATAATTGGTTAAATAATCATGTTACAATATGTTAGGATTGGTTAGTTAAATTTCAGGAAAATGATTGGTTAAGGTATAGCTAAGCAGAACTCAAGTTTTACTATATAGTCTGCAGTCAATCAGGAAGTAAGGGGAGGAATGGGAACAGGGAATGTGGGTTGGAAAAATCGGAATCATGTTTTGCTAAAGGGAGAAATGGAAACAGGGACACAGGTAAGCCTCTGTAGTGTCAGAGCTGGGGAGGGGGACACTAAGGAAGGAAACTGGAATCATGCTTGCTGGAAGTTCACCCCAATAAACATTGAATTGTTTGCACCTTTGGACTTCGGGTATTGTTGCTCTCTGTTCATGCGAGAAGGACCAGGGAAGTAAGTGAGTGAAGGAATAAGCCCCCTAACAAGGTTCAACAAGAACAAGTGCAGAGTCCTGCACTTAGGATGAAAGAATCCTATGCACTGCTACAGGCTGGGGCCCGACTGGCTAAGCAGCACTTATGCAGAAAAGGACCTGGAGATTACAGTGGATGAGCAGCTGCATATGAATCAGTAGTTTGCCCTTGTTGCCAAGAAGGCTAATGGCATATTGGGCTGGATTAGTAGGAGCATTGCCAGGAAATCGAGGGAAGTGATTATTCTCCTCTATTCAGCACTGGTGAGGCCATATCTGGAGTATTGCATCCAGTTTTGGTCCCCCACTACAGAAAGGATGTGGACAAATTGGAGAGAGTCCAGTGGAGGGCAACAAAAATGATCAGGGGGCTGGGGCACATGACTTAAGAGGAGAGGTTGGGGGAACTGGGCTTGTTTAGTCTGCAGAAGAGAAGAGTGAGGGAGGATTTGATAGCAGCCTTCAACTACCTGAAGGGGGGTTCCAAAGAGGATGCATCTCGGCTGTTCTCAGTGGTGGCAGATGAGAGAACAAGGAGCAATGGTCTCAAGTTGTAGTGGTGGAGGTCTAGGTTGAAGATTAGGAAACACTATTTCACTAGGAGGGTAGCGAAGCGCTGGAATGGGTTACCTAGGGAGGTGGTGGAATCTTCATCCTTAGAGGTTTTTAAGGCCCGGCTTGACAAAGCCCTGGCTGGGATGATTTACTTGGGTTTGGTCCTGCTTTGAGCAGGGGGTTGGACTAGACGACCTCCTGAGGTCTCTTCCAACCCTAATCTTCTATGATTCTATGATTTGCAAGAGGAGCTGGCTGCTGCTCCAGATTAGTTCTTTTTAAGCCTATTTCATTTGTGAAGAATCACCTCCAATACAGTACTTAATATCCAATTTAAAAAGGTGAGATGTTCTCACTGAATAAGACTGTTTTTATAACCATACCCATCTTTTGTGATGGGAAGTAGCTTGAAACCTGTGTGAAAAAAGCCAGTTTTACACACTGGGCTGTCCCTAGTTCTCTTGTGCATTGATTAACTTTAATCTTTCTTTCATCTTGGCATTTTTCATAGGGCATAAAATGTTCTCTTCCACATACCATGAAAATCTAGTGCTCTGTTTTAAAACCAATATCCATGTTTAAGGGAAGGTATAATCATCATTTTCATGCAAAGGCAGCTGGCAATTAGCTCAAATACACGCAAATGAGAGCGACAGAAATGACAGCACTTTTGATAAAGGATTGAGCAATAATGCACCTCTGGCCACTGCTGTCTTCTGTTAAACTCCCATAAGTGTCAGAAAATAAGAAGCTGCAGGAAATGCTTAGGTAGTGAACCAAAGAGAGAAGTATTAAAAGAGGGGAAACACTGGTGCTTGGAAAGACTTAAAAAAAACTGAAATCTGAAACAACTGATTAACCATTTTATTATCCACCAAATGCATATTTAATACTGAACTGAGCTGAGTATGCTCTGTCCCCATCCAAAGCTCATTATATGTAGGTCTCATAAGTGGCTTTGGTTTCTCAACCTGGGCATCATAAAAATACCTTAACCAGAAGCATTTTATTTCACACAGCTTGACTGGGTATGTTGTAGTTTTTGCCAGGCAGCTGAGCATGAGTTTCTGCAGTAAAGACATATATGGTAACTTGTTCAGTAAGAAAAGTATCTTATTAAAAAAATTCAGTTAATCCTACTCTTGTGCATGCAAGCGTGGAATCTTGTAACCATCAGTGTCTGTAGAGGCCATGGCTCTGCCCATCTTGATGCTACCCACTAGAATGAAAGGGCATAAAAAGACTCACAGTCCCAACAACAATTTGTTTCACACCTTCATTTGGAAGAAACAGGGACAATTTTGTTTTCTTTGAATATCTATAAAACAAGAATAGCAACTCTAGTCTATTCTTATAGGCTTTTATTAGGGCTGTCAAGTGATTAAAAAAATTAATCAATTAATTGTGCGATTAATTGCACTGTTAAACAATAATAAAATACCATTTATTTAAATATTTGAGATGTTTTCTACATTTTCAAATATATTGTTTTCAATTACAACACAGAATACAAAGTGTACAGTGCTCACTTTATATTAAATTTTTATTACAAATATGTGTACTCTAAAAAAACAAAAGAAATAGTATTTTTTCAGTTCACCTAATACAAGTACTGTAGTGCAATCTCTTTATCATGAAAGTTGAACTTACAAACATAGAATTATGTACAAAAAACCCTTTGCATTCAAAAAGAAAACAATATATAACTTTAGAGCCCACAAGTCCACTCAGTCCTACTTCTTGTTTAGCCAATTGCTTAGACAAACAAGTTTGTTTACATTTCCAGAAGATAATGCTGCCTGCTTCTTGTTTACAATGTCACCTGAAAGTGAGAACAGGCTTTTGCATGGCACTGTTGTAGCGGTGTTGCAAGATATTAAATGCCAGATGAGCTAAAGATCCATATGTCCCTTGATGTTTCAACCACCATTCCAGAAGACAGGCATCCATGTTGATAATGATCTAAAGCAGTGCAGACCGACGCATGTTCATTTTCATCATCTGAGTCAGATGCCACCAGCAGAAGGCTGATTTTCTTTTTTGGTGCTTTGGGTTCTGTAGTTTCCACATCAGAGTGTTGCTCTTTTAAGACTTCTAAAAACATGCTCCACACCTCATCTCTCTCCAATTTTGGAAGGCACTTCAGATTCTTAAACTTTGGGTCGAGTGCTGTCTGGAAATCATCTAAATACAACACCAAAACCAAACTCAAGATTTATCAGAGCTGCCTACTTTCAACACTAATTTATAGTGCAGAATGCTGGGGAATGAGAAAGTATGACATGTCCAAACAATCTTAATTCCATACAACCTGCCTCAGAAAACTCCTCCGTATCTTTTGGCCCAGAACAATCTCAAACCAAGAGCTCTTGACACACTGCAGCCAAGAGGATCTGAGCACCATCATTGCCAGGAGGCACTGGAGATTGATCGGACATGTTCTTTGGATGGAAACTGATTCCATCACCAGAGTAGCAATAAGATGGACACCTGAAGGCAAGTGAAAACGAGGCCATCCAAAAACAACATGGCAAGGAGCTGTGGAAGCTGAGCTGAAAAACCTGGGGCACAGCTGGGGAACCATTGAAAGACTTGACAGAAACAGACAGGAGTGGAGGAGTTTTGTCACTACCCTAAACGCCAGAGGTGTAATAGGAACATGATGATGATGATGATTTCATACTTTCTCCATCACTTGAAGCATGAACAAACAAGAAAGGACCATATGGATCAGTAATACAGTTAGCTGTCTGTCACATATATCACAACTGTATATCCATAGTTTTCTATATCTATTAGTGCCTATGATTAATCCCTATAATTGCTGATCACTGGCAAAATCATATCGATTTTAATAGGAGTTACAGGTACTTGGCACCTCTCAGGATGAAGTAATATGTAAGTACTTAAAAAAAATTAAATTTTATTTTAATGTCAGTTTCTTGTCATCTTGGGTATGCAAACAGTCACTCAAGTCAAGGAGTTCAGAAGCACCAAAGATGTATTCATAGTAACATAGCAACAGTAAGATATCTCAGAGCATACACATTTAGTCCTTTTCATACTATCCTCTTAGTCTGCTAATAGTACTGATTCTCATTATGTTGCTTAAGACATAATACACAGGTTTTCTGCAAGAATTAACTGAGCGGGTGTCATACACAGAGCACCTCCCTCATCCTTTTGAAGCATTGCAATGTCCTCATTAATGGGGTAGCATTCCTTAAGTCATTCAAGTATATGGAGGTCATTACTTACTGTTGAACTTATGTAAGGTTGGCTGTTTTTCATCTATAGCACTTATAAAGTATGATGGGCTTTGAAAGAATGACTGAAGTCTATAGCGTTTCCATGTAACAGCCAGCATGTTTTCCATATTTTTATGTTTGCTTAAAAAGCCCATGGACAATAAAAGAAAAGCAGTTCATAAAACATGACATATGGATCAATTTTCCTCTGCAACCAGGATGTGCTACATATGGTCCATAATGAGAGACAACATATATCAAGCAGAAAGGGAACAACATCTAAGTACTTGATTATCTTGTAATGCAGCTTATTCAAAATATTCACTCTACATATGAAAGCTGTAGATATTGTTTACACTTTTCCATGGACAAGAAATCTGTCTCAAGTAAATGAATGACCAATGACCAATTAACTTTCCTAATTAAATATGGTGTTTCATAAAAATTATAATATTTTGCTGGACAGTGACAGGTTTTAATGGGAAAATTCTAAAGGAAACCTTTTGTATCAAAACAACATTTCAAAATTAAATATTTCATATTCTTTGCAAATGTTGACATTTTTCACTTCAACATTTTCAAATCAAACTTTTTTGGAACTTTTCATCCCATGAAAAATGTCAATATTTATTTATTTTTTGGTTTCATTTTGCAACAAAAACCAATGGTGCAAAGTCAGAATTTCTGCCAGGGATAGAAATTCCATTTTCTGAACAGCTCTATTCAGCAAGTTTTCATATGGCAGTGGTGTCTATTTTCTATATCATTTATGCTTTACTCATCTTCCTCTTTTCTGTTAACTGTATCATCAACAACTTTCTAGGTTTTTAATTTTGCTTTTCTTTGAGTTTCACCTTTCTCTACTAGAATTCCATAACTGCTAGACGTAGATTTGCTTGACAATTCTTTTATATTAGCTCCTTCAGATTCTCCCTCTCCTCCTATAGACACAGTCCAGAACCAGAATTCTGTACCTTCTGTACCTTAATGTGCATGAACTTCGCTTTCAAAATCTAAATGCAACAAGAATCCAAATTTTGCAAACGAACTGAACTTTGTGTCTCCTGAGTGTATGGGCTGCAAGTGTCCATGGCTCTACATTGGGTGTACTGTAGGGAAAATAGTCCTTGTGCCCTCACCCTTCTGATGAGCTCAAGCTGCACGATTTGGACCTGGATCTGGGCACCTTGAAGTCTGCTCCCTAAGTGTGACCCACACTGCCCCAAAGGGAATGGAATTCATGAACCAATGGTATATGAGTTTGTGTGAATTCATGTACCAATGAGTATCAATCAATGGTCTGTGAAGTGGTCCAGGTAGACCATAGAAGCCAGATATGCACTGCACAGTATTAAGAGTGGTAACTACATGACACAAGGTAGCCCTTACCTGCAATAACAAAACATTTTGAAGATTTTGGGGGAGGGGGGTTGACTGTACTTGCATCAGGGAAAATTATCTGTAGTAAATTTTTTAACATGTTTTTGGAATTAACTAACCATTAACTTTTAGAATTTAAATAGCAGATTTGCAAATTTTGATGAAACTGAGTGAAAGTTTGCATTGAAATCCCAAATTTTTTAATGTTAAAAATGTTAGCTTTATTGGGTAAGACACAGCTGTAATAAACTGATGATGTGGTAAGGTACCAGATGATTGTGCAATTACTCAACAGATTAATAGAAACGTGAGACATGGGTTCAAGGGCAATGTAAAACTTTATTCCATAGGAATGGAAAGATCATAGAAATCATGGGGGGGGGGGCACTACACATAGTCACCTGAAGTATGATGTGGGGGAAAGAATGGAGGTTGATGCTCTTAACTCCCTTTCAAGGTTCACATAGCAGTCCCCTGGTTCACATTTACTAGTTGATTTTGTGATGTTATTAGGCAATGGATTTCTAGAAATGGATTTATTATTTGTCTTCTAGCAGAAAGGTGTCAGAAGCCTGGAGTCACAGGAGTACTGAGGGAACAGATTACTGTCTAAAACTAGAAGTAGCAATTAATTCATAAGTGAAAGAAAATAGCTTTGTTATATTTCCATGTTTTAAATCAAATGCATAGGTGTATATATTTTCATTTCATGCTTCAATTCTTCTGACCTACAATAACTTGACAACTGACTTGAAGTTAGTGGTCACAGTTTCATTTTATCAAGGACCCTTAAAGCTACAATGGACATTTGACTATTTTCACAAGGAAAAAGTCCAATACAATTTAATAGGTGTGGGAGACCAAGGTTCTGCAGCCTCTTAGAGGATTCTCACACTCTGGGCTGATGAAACTCACTGGTATGAGAAATGTGTACTTGGGATTCTCATGCAAGAAGTGGAGGATGACAGAAACTTCCTTCTTAGAACCCACTTCTGGATTATTAGTGGAGTAAACTCTCATCTAATTTTTGACTCAAAGGATTGAGACCATATTTCCAGTTATCTAGAAAATGGCAATAGCTTGAACTGTAAATCGTGAGCCTTAGAATACTAATCATACATAACACCATACCAATTATAATGTATATTATAATATGTATTATAATGTATTTGCGTGTATGCCTAGAGCTCCCACGATCAGTCTGTGAGCCTCAGAATTATGGTCCTGATTCTCCACTGCCTTGCAACTTGTGTAGTCATTTATACGTGTTGTGCAAAACAAAGGGGAAAATGACTACCAAAATACTACACTCACTTTGTATAGGTGTAAATGACTATACAATATGGAAGATCCTGGAGAATTCAAGACCTCCAAATGGAAACAAATAATAACACAACACATCTCACAAAATCCACAAAGGTTAAAGTAAACCAGGTTGGGGAATAACCCCATGTTTTCAGGCCAGGGATTGCAAGTGATGTTACTACCGCACAAAGGAAACTTCCATTTAAAAGAAGCAAAAAAAAAGTCAAGAAATCCCAAGTGGTGTGAATGGGAAATTAGAAGAGTTTATTAAAACACTAAAACTTAAAATCAATTAAAATTAAAACACTGATTAAAATCAATCAAGAGTTGAGTTCATCTGAAGGATACATAATAAGCTGTATGTCATGTACTAACCAGGTCTGAAACTTTCAAAGCTCTGTAGGGGATGCACAATGGGAATGAATAGGAATTTAGCATCCAAATCTCCTAGAGGCAACTTTGAACACTCCATTTCAAGTATCCTTCAGGTGCCTATCCAGCAGTAGGCCAATAATATTTGACTGCAAACAATAGGATAGATCGGGGTAGGCAACCTATGGCACGCGGGCCAAAGGCGGCACGTGAGCTGATTTTCATTGGCACTCACACGGCCCGGCATTTTAATTTAATTTTAAATGAAGCTCTTAAACATTTTGAAAACCTTATTTACTTTACATACAACAATAGTTTACTAATGCTAAAATGTATTACTGGCATGCGAAACCTTAAATTAGAGTGAATAAATGAAGACTTGGCACACCACTTCCGAAAGGTTGCTGACCCCTGTGATAGATGGTATGCAAGATTCCTTTCTTATTCAAAATCTGAATGAATGATTAACCAAAACAAAAGTTAGTAGTCTGTGAAAATTTAAGCCATGGAATTTAAAGAGATAAAGTCCAGCAATGAACCTGTGTAACGATTTCAAGCCCAAGCCTCAAAATCCAAATAGCTCCTAAAAATGTGATCCTACAATGCAATCAGTGTATTACCTTCTGGTCCTGTCTTTACACCAATGAGCATAAACAATCTCTGCAGACAATGTCTTGACACACTGCCAGCTGCAGAACAACCAAATCAGAACTGACTTTTGGCATATGAGGAATGGACTTATATGAGGCCTAAAAGGAATGAGAAGTCTCGAAAGTGAAGCAACAAGTGAACGGTTTTGTAAGTATTCTGTCATATGGAAGCAAATCATGGTAAATCTGTCACAAAGGGGAGAGAAAGAGTATAATATAATATATCTGGTTGCTCTTTCCATTATTAATAAGCCCAATTCCCTTCTCTTCTCATTGGGTATAAAGCCTGCTTTCCTTGCTTTATTAATCACCTGTTGATTTTAACTAGTGAATAGGGGATAAAAGTTATTAATAAAATAATGCATCACTTGTCTTGCTTACAAACAGCTTAATAAACTTGAAAGAAGTATTTCACAGCAATGTAGTGGCCAAAAGCAACAGCTCTTTGGTTAGAGAATCCTAATTTCTCTCTTTCAGACAGGCAAAAGTTGAGCCAAATTGCTGAAGACATTATAAATATCATGGAAAATTCCTTTTATATTGATATGCAAAATACTACAACATGACTAGAGAAAGTTCCTAAGGGATTTGGTACCCAATTTTCATTAATTTTAGAGATTTAGACATCCATCCCCACTAATCAGTTTGAGAATCTCAGCCTCAATTACACTGATTTAGCATGATTAGAGTACCACACATCTTTAAAAAAAAACAGTAAGTCTGATATCGGGATATATATTACCCTGAGTTGGTTAATTCAGCAGTGTAATGCAAAACACCTTCATTGTGCTGGAGGATCTGACCCAATAACTGTATACCATATAATAACTTTATGTCATCATAGAATCATAGAATCATAGAATATCAGGGATGGAAGGGAGCTCAGGAGTTCATCTAGTCCAACCCCCTGCTCAAAGCAGGACCAATCCCCGATTAAATCATCCCAGCCAGGGCTTTGTCAAGCCTGACCTTAAAAACTTCTAAGGAAGGAGATTCTACCACCTCCCTAGGTAACACATTCCAGTGTTTCACCACCCTTCTAGTGAAAAAGCTTTTCCTAATATCCAACCTAAACCTCCCCCACTGCAACTTGAGGCCATTACTCCTTGTCCTGTCCTCTTCTACCACTGAGAATAGTCTAGAACCATCCTCTCTGCAACCACCTCTCAGGTAGTTGAAAGCAGCTATCAAATCCCCCCTCATTCTTCTCTTCTGCAGACTAAATAATCCCAGTTCCCTCAGCCTCTCCTCATAACTCATGTGTTCCAGACCCCTAATCATTTTTGTTGCCCTTCGCTGGACTCTCTCCAATTTATCCACATCCTTCTTG
Source organism: Lepidochelys olivacea (assembly GCF_965140295.1). Taxonomy (NCBI): domain Eukaryota; kingdom Metazoa; phylum Chordata; order Testudines; family Cheloniidae; genus Lepidochelys; species Lepidochelys olivacea. The sequence goes on along the minus strand of NC_140411.1, from coordinate 132,851,496 downwards.
TAGTGTGGGGCCCAAAACTGGACACAGTACTCCACATGAGGCCTCACCAATGTCAAATAGAGGGGAACGATCACGTCCCTCGATCTGCTCGCTATGCCCCTACTTATACATCCCAAAATGCCATTGGCCTTCTTGGCAACAAGGGCACACTGCTGACTCATATCCAGCTTCTCGTCCACTGTCACCCCTAGGTCCTTTTCCGCAGAACTGCTGCCTAGCCATTCGGTCCCTAGTCTGTAGCTGTGCATTGGGTTCTTCCGTCCTAAGTGCAGGACCCTGCACTTATCCTTATTGAACCTCATCAGATTTCTTTTGGCCCAATCCTCCAATTTGTCTAGGTCCCTCTGTATCCTATCCCTGCCCTCCAGCGTATCTACCACTCCTCCCTGTTTAGTATCATCCGCAAATTTGCTGAGAGTGCAATCCACACCATCCTCCAGATCACTTATGAAGATATTGAACAAAACTGGCCCCAGGACCGACCCCTGGGGCACTCCACTTGACACCGGCTGCCAACTAGACATGGAGCCATTGATCACTACCCGTTGAGCCCGACAATCTAGCCAACTTTCTACCCACCTTATAGTGCATTCATCCAGCCCATACTTCTTTAACTTGCTGACAAGAATACTGTGGGAGACCATGTCAAAAGCTTTGCTAAAGTGAAGAAACAATACATCCACTGCTTTCCCTTCATCCACAGAACCAGTAATCTCATCACAGAAGGCGATTAGATTAGTCAGGCATGACCTTCCCTTGGTGAATCCATAATAGCATATTTAATAGCATATGAATTATTCTCTGTAATCATTGTCAGTATTGTGTATCCTTGATCTGGTTACCAGTTTAAAAAAGTCTGTAAGCAGTATTTTACTGGGTAAAGTTCGACTATAATAATATAATAGGTGTAGGTCTGCACTTTACTTCAAAGGCTGATTTCTCTTTTTTCATATTCTACAGTTATATCAGCTTGATTTGATAGCTTATTACAGTCCAATATGTATAAAGAAAAGACATATTTCAAGTAGCACAATGGGAGATTACAGTAAGATTAATTTATCTGGATAATCAGGATCTGGGGAGAGAAGGGTTAAGACCATTTGACATTTGGCTGACACTTTCAACAGAACATTAAATTGCATGTGAAGTAAAAGCTTTCACTTGACTGAACAACATCATGGGAAAATTGGTAATACAATTTCTTTCCTTATGTTGCAACTTGCACCTGATTCTTAAACTTGATTTCATTGCCTAAATCAGTGTAGGCTGCTCAGGAGTTAATTCCAGTTTCTGTTCACTGTTTGATAGAATTTACCTCATGAATCTGATGTTATCCTTTGAATTTTCCAGTAACAATAACAATCTCTTATCTAGTACAAAGAAAGCCCGGGAGAGTAGAGTGCACGGACCCTTGCATACCTTAACTAAGTGCATTCACCAACAAGCTAGAAATATTTATTAGGTGGTTTAGTTCATATGAAAATATGGAAAGGACAATTACCTCAGAATATCTTGAAAATCCCAGGACTACAGTGATCAGAAAGACTATAGAAACTTGCATATTCTGGGCACAATCCAGAAAGGTGTTGAACATCCTTAACTCCCAGATGGAAGCTGAGGGCACCTAGCACCTCATAGGGGTTTCTCAGAACCTTGCAGGATCAATCACTAGGCCCAGATCCACCCAGGTATTTCAGTGGAGGTTATGAGAAGCCTAAATATCTTTGTGGATCAGGGTGTTACTGCCTTCTACAACGTTTCAGTCATCTGAATCTATTCATATTTAAGAGGGGATATAATACAGAATAAGGTTTTTAGTTGAGAATAAATAGCTGTCTGAAAACTGCATAACTGACAGATAAATCAACATATTTTACAAGGGGGCAGAGAATATTTAAATTGAAATTTTGTTAAATTCATCTGAGTCAATACTCTTGTTTTAAACTGTTTTCAGCACAATGTATTTTGGAACTCCCTGAGACATGCATTTTCTGGTCCTGGTTATTCTATCACTTCGACCACAGTCCAGAACAGCCCTTAAACACGTGATTAACTTTAAGATTGGGAGCAGTGCCGTTAAAGTAAATGGAACTCATTTGCTTAATGTTAAGTGTGTGCTTTTCTGAACCGGGGCCTTGGGGTGAAATTCACTTCCATGCAGAAGCTCAATACAAACGCTATTCATAATTTAAACCCTCAAAAATATTCTGATGTGGGACTTAAATTGTATAGGCCTTGTGCTGCCCCCCCCCCAATAACGGTTTAAATCTGGAGTAACTCACCTGAAGTCAGTGTCATAAAAATCAAGTGCTCTATCACTATCTCTCATATATTAATTGGACTGCTTCAGATTCACTGACTCTTACCTGTCTATCCATTGTACAGTAGCTATCACTGCACATTGCTACAGTTATTCCCATTTACACCATGCCTCTCTCTTGCCTGTATTAAATGGTGGTAATCTCAAGTGCTAAATGGAGACCATTTACATTAGCTACTATACTCTCACATAGCAAGAGCCACCACAAAAACATTTGAACTACTGTGCTAGACTGCAATAGAAAAAAAGTCATGTTTCCCTGATCCTCGGCCACTGCTGTTCTAGTCAAAGCTAGGACACTACTTCTTTGGCATGCTACTTCCTGTTCAACTCAGCTGACAGGGGCTGCCAGAGCAGTGGAAAGTTCCCTTTGCCAGAAAACCTGTATCTAATCCTCTTCCAGAGTAGCAGCCATGTTAGTCTGTATCCGCAAAAAAGAAAAGGAGGACTTGTGGCACCTTAGAGACTAACAAATTTATTTGAGCATAAGCTTTTGTGAGCTACAGCTTACTTCATCGGATGCATGCAGTGGAAAATACAGTGGGGAGATTTATATACACAGAGAACATGAAACAATGGGTGTTGCCATACACACTGTAAGGAGAGTGATCAGGTAAGGTGAGCTATTACCAGCAGGAGAGAAAAAAAACCCTTTTGTAGTGATAATCAAGGTGGGCCATTTCCAACAGTTGACTGTTCTAGGGAAATCATGCCAATAATAGATCAAATGAGAAAAAAGAAAGGATTAATATGATAAAAAATCACTTCATCAACTTGGATAAAGAATGGAAGATGGGGACAACACAGGTGATCTTCTCAGAGATCCTTCTGGGGTGAAGGATGAGTGAAGAAAGCAGAAAATTGCTGTGAGAGACCAATCAATGAAGCAGAATTTGGCCAAAGGGGTTTGGTAAAACAGAACAGTAGAATAGCTCTGTGATGAGAACCTGTTTAGATTGATGAGCTCCCCTAAGATGAAGAGATACCCGCCTCCTAAATACACAACTAGACTGGCTTCTCAGAAAGCCTTTGCATTAAATAAGAAAGAGGGAAAGGGAAGCTTTTGTTTAAAAAGAGTGCAGTTTATTTTCAACATAAGCCCTTATCCTACAGGTTATTCTGTATGGATGCAGAGATCCACACAAGTGTAGTAAATTGCAGGGTTGAGGCCTGAGACTGAAGCTCCATAACCAAAGCACCATAACTAAGTAGTGAGGTACAGCACTATAAGATGGGTGCAACATACCTGCACTGTATGAATATTCACACAGCACTCACTAAAACCCCAAAGTCCTGTTCCAGCATGCAATGAGCTCAGACCAAATCTGCAAATCTGGGAAGAATTCTTGGCTGGGCGGGGCGGGGGGGGGAGAAGAGTCTCTTTTTTGGTTGCTCTAGTCCTAGTCAGGGAAATGCAAGGGACATCCTCATAAGATAAACACAAATATTCCCTAAAAGAGATTTATATGTTTGTTGTTGTTTTTAACTTGCTTGATACTGACTTTCCAAATAACCTTGTAGATATGTTGAACATACCTTGCCAAATATGTGGCACTTTAAAATAAACTCAATTCTAAATTGTGATGGGTCGACAATGTATTTTAAAAAAAAAGCTGAAGCAAGAAATTTCAACTCATTAGGAGTCAGCTATTAATGTACATACTTGAAAGACTCCCCCTGGAACAACAGAACACTGTGCAGAGCTATTCAAGAAAGCACCAGATAGACAAAGCAGATGTTGTGCTGGTCTCAACTGAGTGGATTCAGTTGGACTGCTTCAGCCTTTTAAATCAGTTAAAAAGGGAACTCATGCTTACAACACCTCTTTGTGGCAGACAGTTCAGAGAATCAGGAACAAAGTGTATATTATGGCTTCTGAAATAAGGTATGTGCAGATTTCAATATTGCACTCACCCATAACAAAGTACTTCCAAATAATGCCAGCAACTTTTCTTGGACAAAATACATCTGACTTTTAATAATTTGATAATAATCAACAGTGCCCTTTCTGGAATCTCCCATCTGCAACATAATTGGAATGTGGGTCAGACTCGCTTATATTAGCCCTTCATGTGACACTATGGAATAGCTTGTTTCAGTGATTTTGTGATTTATCATTTTGAGTCCCTTGGCACAAGAAATCCTAGATATTGTGGATTACAAAAAGCAAGGTGCACAACAGATTTTAATCAAAGTACATTTGTATTATTTACATATAAAATTCTTTGCTGCTGGAATTTCAGCTACTGACAATGGAACTCATAAAAACATTCCTGCTCTTAGCATTTATTTATCTATTTTAGGTACTTATATGTTCCCTAGGTATTGTATTATCTGAGAACCTCACAATCTTTCAACAATTTATCCTTGAAATATTCCTGTGAGGTAGGAAAGTGCTAATATCCCTATTTTACACATAGCCTCTCTGTGCCTCAGTTCCAAAGTTATTTTACCCAAAGTCACACAAGAAGTCAATGGTAACGCAGGGAACTAAATCTAGGTGTCAAATCTGTGGGTAGCACAACTACTACTGGACCATCATTTCTCTATAAGGTAACTACATTGGTTTGGTTGGTATAATTCCTTTTTAGGACATTTGTCACTTGTGAAAAGTAGGAAGCCATATTTTTGCAACACAGATTAAATGAGGGCATATGACAAAGGAAGCAGGATAATACATGTGCTACATTCAATGTCCACTTCTTGCAAATGCTGATGTATGTGTCCATGATGAAATCAGAATGTCGAATCCAAACAAACAGCAACCAACATGCTACCCACTATCCTCCCATGCCTGCTGCCTCACTTAGCTCTCTTTCCTTGTGTGTGCCTAAAACATTTTCTCTATTTTCATGGCAGCACAGTTAAAGAAAATATTAATTATACTTTAGATTTGTTTCGGGCTAACATGGTAGAGTTCAAAATGTAAAAGCAAATGCTACACACCTGGTGAAGGAATAGTCTGTACTGGGTTCCAGGTCAGATCAGAGATTTCTGAATTGATAACTCGAGGGCTGTTTAAATTATACAACTGTTAAAAGGGACTCAGCTCAGCATAGCTGTATGAAATTGAAAATTTATTTGAGCTCTGAATTACATTATGCTTATTGGTTTCAGAGTAGCAGCCGTGTTAGTCTGTATTCGCAAAAAGAAAAGGAGGACTTGTGGCACCTTAGAGACTAAGGTGCTACAAGTACTACTTTTTATTATACTTATTGGTAACCTTAACTTAAAATTTTCAATCTTTAGACAATGGTTCCTAAAAATCTAAATGTGATTTTTACTCTTGCCCTTTGACAAATATTGAATGTAGACTAGACAGATATATTGGATTTCATTGCAGACTTAGTTACAGTGTTCGTGTTTTTGAGCAACATTATCACTTTTCTTTGCAAGGCAAAAAAGAGAATGTGGAAGAAGAATCTATTGTTCACATGCATCAATCATCCTCAAACATGTAGGACGTGTAAACTGCATCCAACTACAATAGCTGTTAGTATCCAGTATTTTTCCTCACTCCCATTTTACTGGGACTAGCTATCTTGGTTTAAGCGTGGGTGAGTTTCAGGCTGTTTTCTAACAATTAAAGAAGAAAGCTTGAAACATCATAGATCTCTCACCTCACATCCTTAAGAAAGGCCATTTAAGATGAAGATTTACTTCTAAGGTTGATAGCATTGCTCTGACTGGTTGACCCATCATCATCAGCTGAATTGGCTTATTCCAGTGACTGTCCAGGTTGAACTATGGCTCGGCAGAGTTAATACATGGCTTCTTTGCATTGAAAAAAAATTATCTTTGCATTCTACTACTCACTTCACCAATACATTCCATTATGAATGATGGGGCCTGAAAGTACTGGTAATATGGATAAAATCATACTATCCCTCCAAAGTTTAGAATTCAGAGCTGACAAGTTGTGGCCCATTGCCCTTTATTTCTGTGAGAATGCGAAAGTGAAAAGTATTTCTTTTAATTTTTCTATGTCTTGTTGAATTGTGGTTCCAATGAGAAGTAGAAATTTCTACAAATCCATAAAAATTGGCAATGCCTTCCAGAAAGGCAAGTCCCTTTTTGCGCAGAATTCTAGTACTGTTCTTTTCCAAGGCATATTCAGTAATGCCATAGGTCTGAGAAATTTCTTGAATATTATTATTATGATCACTTTGCAAAATGTACATGATTTCACATTGTATTTTACGTTCATCCCCAGTGCTTGAACTTGCTCCTGGTATTTTGTGAAACCCAATTGTCCAATATATTGTTCTGCAAGGACTGACAGTCTAAAATATGATTGACAGGAAAACTGATTTTCAGCTGGTATAGTTTCTTTCATTCCACAGAAGTTATAGGTTGAATGTGTGACCCCAGACAAATAACTTAACCAACCACGTCAGCCCTAGTAACTATTATAATCACTTTTAATTTCTGTGGTGTCCTGCCATGCCACTCTTAGCATCCACTTTTGTTTCTATATTGTCCCATGCCTCTGGAGAATCTCAGTGAGTGACAGGGCTCCATTAAAAAGAGGTCAGTCACTAGCAGATGCTTAGTCTCTAGTAATGATTAGGGGGCTGGAGCACATGACTTATGAGGAGAGACTGAGGGAACTGGGCTTTTTTAGTCTGCAGAAGAGAAGAGTGAGGGGTTGATTTGATAGCAGCCTTCAGCTACCTGAAGGGGGGTTCCAAAGAAGTTAGAGCTTGGCTGTTCTCAGTGGTGGCAGATGACAGAACAAGAAGCAATGGTCTCAAGTTGCAGTGGGGAAAGGTCTAGGTTGGATATTAGGAAACACTATTTCACTAGGAGAGAGTTGAAGCACTGGAAAGCGTTACCTAGGGAGGTGATGGAATCTCTATCCTTAGAGATTTTTAAGGCCCGGCTTGACAAAGCCCTGGCTGGGATGATTTAGTTGGGGTTGGTCCTGCTTTGAGTGGGTGATTGGACTAGATGACCTCCTGAGGTCTCTTCCAACCCTAATCTTCTATGATTCTCCAATTCAGCAGATTTAAATCTTCAAGTGCTGCTCTGCCAATGATGTTCACCTACATTGCTCATTTGTCAAATTTTCCCACAAGCACCATTTTGTGTTTTCCTATGCTATTCCTTATGCATGGACTGTCCCTGTAAAAATTACAAGTCCACTACATTATTCTCCTTTAAAACTCTCCTTAAAATGCAACTATGCTGATGCCTACAAAACACAAAATGAGTAAGCAGCAGGTGTGCTGTAACCATTGCTTACCATACTGATTATAATTGTTTTATTGCCTTGCACTCCCCCTGCTTCTTTAAATTCCTGTTGTCTCTTATCTTAAACTTAGATTGTAAACTCTTTTGGAGAGAGACCATTATTTTAACTCTTTGTACAGCAGCTAGCACAGCGGGGCCCATGACTCTAAGTGCTACGGCAATCAAACAACATTTATTGATACAGTCTGTCATAAGATTGACATAAACAACCCATGGCATTTATTTTGTGAACCTCTTGCACACCTATATGTTCATTAACATTTTCTCCCTCTACAGACATATAAACATTGGCTGTACAAAATTTCACTCCCTTCAGGATTTGCAGAATTTCTATTATTTTCCCTTGGAAGATTTCTGTGGTCTTGAGATGCCAATTGGGAGTAATTGAAAGCAATCTCTTTCAATAGTATCATAAAAGTTGTCAGGTTCGAACACACACAGGGTGGAGCAGAACTTGCTAGAATCCATTAGCTGCATCTTACCAGGAGAAAATGGTTGTTCCAGCTAACATGGAGAATATTTTCCACAGTGAGAAGACTATAACTTTCTCTCTTTACTGCTTTATTGAACCTTTTTAGATCTACACACATAGGGACATTCCTATTTTTTGTCATCACAAGTACAATAGGGGTGCACTGCATTCCATTAGTAATGCATTCCATTTCACCATTCTTCTCCACCCTATCGAGTTCTTCTTTCCCTTTGGGAAGCAATTGTTGACATCAATGGGAGTGAAGAGTGCCTCCAGCATTTTGCATTATTTGCAATAATAGCATTGCTTTGGTGGCAAATTACCTTCTAAAAATGTGGATGCATGTTAGCGTGTGATTACACAGTCTCTTCTCAAACAATAGCAAGTCTGACCATTCTTGGGGCAAGTTTTTTCTTCATTCTTAAAGAGAAACTAATTCAGAAAGCATATTTAATATCTAAATTAACTTAGAATGTCTCCTCTGACAACTTCAATTTTTGTTGTTTTTTCTGTTTTATTATAATTTTATTTGAAGCATAGGACCAAATGGCTGAACAAATCTGGAGCAAAGGGACTTAAGGAATTCTAAGTAACAAAGAATTAAGAGACATGGATTTAAACCAAAGGTTAAATCTGTAGAAAGAAGGGAGACTAGGGCAAGTTCCAGGCAGAAACTTCATAATCAATTGGATTTGATGCCAGTAGGAGGGTTCTCTGTACCGTCAGGAGGCACTCCTCAAAAGACTGGACCCAATGATTAAATTATATACATCTAATACTAGAAAGGCCTTGGAATCCCATAACATTTTAGAACCAAATTCTGCAGCAAGGCTGATTGAATTCTGAAGTAAATTTGTAGTAGTAATAACAAGACTCCATAAAAGTCAGTGTTGGCTGTGAAAAATCAGTGGCCCAAGAGGACTATGTTAGCAGCGGGAAATGTATCAATGTTATTTAAAAGTAGAGCAGTGGGAGCTTGGGAGAAATTACCTCGCAAGAAAGCACATAAAGCTTTGGAGACCTTAATAGAAGCCAAGGGAAATGTTAAATAAATTAGGGCAGTAACTGAGGATAAAAAACAGCAAAGATTAAGAGTTTTTCATCTCACTGCCCTCTCTCGGTCTTCTTTCTTTCTTACAAACTGGTGCTCAAAGAATATTAGATTTGTACTGAACTGTATCCTTCTGAGGATGCATTGTAATACCTCAAGGGAACAAACATTATAGGCTTTTCTACACAGGGACAGTCAGAAAAGTTCATCTAAATTAAGTAAAGGAGTAAATTTAAAGTGCATTAGTTAAACTGCATTAAAACTGTGTGAGTACATCTACACAGCAAAGAAAAATCAGCAGCTGGCCCTTGCCAGCTGACTTGGGCTGTGGGGCTGTTTCATTGCTGTGGAGACTTCCAGGATCTAAGACCCTCCCACCTCACAGGATCCTAGAGCTTGGGCTCCAGCCCAAGCCCAGAAGTCTTCATGGCAGTGAAGCCCCACAAGTCTGAGTCAGCTAGCATGGGCCCGTCACAGGTGTCTAGTTACTATGAAGACATACCCAGTGTGGAAACTCTTATTCAGAATTAAAGTGGCCTTAATGCAATTTAGTTTAATTCATTTGAAGCTAAACCAAATTAAGGCCATATTAATTCTACATGGGTGTTCAATGCAGTTTAAAAGTTTCAGATTAATTTTCCTGAGTGTCACTGTGCACACAAGCCCTGGTGCTTTGTGCCTGAATTTAGACCTATGTCACTCATTAAGGTACTGAAAGAGTTGGGAATACCTGTGCCACAGTTTTTGCTTGGGACATTTTTTTTTCCTGGCTGGTGAATGCCAATGGAAGAAATTGATGTCACAGATGATGAAGATCATCAATGAATCTCTCAGGGATCAGAAGTGTCCAGTTTAAGAGGTCTGTGTGTCCATCACTCAGAAAAATAACGCATGGCTGGCCAGCTATTATCCAATAGTTAGTCCCCTACTTCTGGTTAAGTTTATTGAGAAGCTGTTAGTGAGACAAAGCTCATGTCTCAACTCTCATTTCTGGCAGTCTTAGATCGGTTTGACTTTTGTCAGTCTGGTTATAGACCTGGTAGACCGTATGGTGAGGCATTTTATTGTTGCCAGAAGACATTTTCTACGCACTGCCTTCTGCAGATTTATATAGCCAGTAACCTGAGATACCTTGTGATAAAAGTTCTTAGCACATCCAAAGTTACTAATTTTGACACCATACCACTGAAGGGTTCTTGTCCATAACTTCATTAATATTTGTCCCAGAAAGGTTTAAATTGGCTGAAAATGATTGAAATTTATATGGTGGTATATTGAAGACAAGACTGAATGTATTGAGGAACGTAGAAGTCATACACAAGAGAAAAAAATAGCAAATTTAGAGTGGTTTTTTTTTTTTTTTAGTATTTATGGACAATACTAATGTGCCAAAGAACAAAAAAATCTTGCCCTACAGGTGCATTTTATCCACCAATATTTTATACAATCATCACTCTAAAAGATAACCTACAATAAATTACCACGTCTACGTTTTGGTAGTAAGTATAGGACAAGATATTACCCCATTCCCATAATTTTTTTTGGCAATACTTGCCTTTCACTTTAGGGTGGACTATGTTCTCATTTACCCTCAAGAGAAGTATTTGTACACCAGCCTAACTAGGTGAAATGATAAATTTAATATATCTGATCATTCTTCTATGTAAGTATCTTAAAATATTACTATTCTCCTTGTTAACCAGCATATTTTCCTCTTCAAGAGCACTAAAAAAAGTAAAACTCATTTTTCACTGGAACCTCTTTGTATATGACATTTATTTCTCAACTATTTATAAGTGACAGCTTGGTATGAATAACTAATTGTTGATATAAATCAACATTTTATTTTATGATTCAAATCTAGTGTTCATTCTGAAGTGTGTGTTGATGGTGGCACTGTAGTGCTTAGCCCCCAACTAAAATATATATATTTTTAATTTCCAGTCTGAGGTTCCTGGCATCATACTAATCAAAGTCACTGTCATTAGACCCATCATTGTGAATGATGGGCTCCACAAAATTTTGTCAATGTTCTTGCACTTCTGATACTGTCTGATACATGCTCTGTCCAGACAGTGAAGATGATGCTAGGCAGAACACCTTGTATCAGGTATGACGGACATCCTGTGATGAAGCTTAATCAGATGGCACACATTTCTTAAGCACAAGGAATGTTGAACTCTGAAGTCTTTCCTAAAGTTTGTGAAATCATCAAGGAACTCTTCTTTCTGAGGTCACAGCAAATGCCTTCCTCTTCCTCTCCCCATGGAAGGCACTTGTAGAATCACATTGTGTGACTGTGTGAAATCCAGTAACGGAAGCACATAACTTCAAGCCTAGAGTCGAAGTGACTTTCTTCAAATCAATAATGCATCTTTGAATACCAGCACCAGTGAAGAAATGCAAATTAACTAGCAGTTGTGACTTAAGACTGATACCTATGACTGCAAAATCTGTATCTTGGCTCCTAATTATCACATTCTGGTAGTCATGGGAAATATATATCACATGAAGAAATATGCATGTCACATTATTCATGTTCACAACTTAATTCATCAGCTTCTGTGACTGTCACTGAACCCTTCTGAATAGCCAGGCAGTAACAAAATCTTTTGCTAAGGACACTTAGAAATGACTTGCAGGTATGGAATTCAGTGAGCTGCATAATAAAGTGTCTTATGTAGTCATCATCTCTCCATCAGATTTGTTGTGCTTTAACATATGTTGCTTGGTCAAAGACCAAGAGTGCATGCTTAATTTCAAGATGATCAGCTATATCAATAATTCATTTCAGAATAGTGTAGATAGTAGACTTCTTTGGTGATGCCTTGATGACTGGAAGATAATGCATAGCTGTCACTTATAAATAGTTGAGAAATAAATGCCGTGTACAAGGGGATTCCAGTGAAAAATCTCAAGAGTACAATCATATTGAAGAGAAGTATGAAAACCACAACTGACAGGAAATGTATATGAATCAGCAAGGTCAGCTCCCAGACTGCTGCGCTGGGCATCACAAAATGGGGAAGAGATGGCCAGCCCTCTGTGGAGATAGAGGTGGTTAGGGACTATTTAGAAAAGCTGGACGTGCACAAGTCCATGGGGCCGGACGAGTTGCATCCGAGAGTGCTGAAGGAATTGGCGGCTGTGATTGCAGAGCCATTGGCCATTATCTTTGAAAACTCGTGGCGAACCGGGGAAGTCCCGGATGACTGGAAAAAGGCTAATGTAGTGCCAATCTTTAAAAAAGGGAAGAAGGAGGATCCTGGGAACTACAGGCCAGTCAGCCTCACCTCAGTCCCTGGAAAAATCATGGAGCAGGTCCTCAAAGAATCAATCCTGAAGCACTTGCATGAGAGGAAAGTGATCAGGAACAGCCAGCATGGATTCACCAAGGGAAGGTCATGCCTGACTAATCTAATCGCCTTTTATGATGAGATTGCTGGTTCTGTGGATGAAGGGAAAGCAGTGGATGTATTGTTTCTTGACTTTAGCAAAGCTTTTGACACGGTCTCCCACAGTATTCTTGTCAGCAAGTTAAGGAAGTATGGGCTGGATGAATGCACTATAAGGTGGGTAGAAAGCTGGCTAGATTGTCGGGCTCAACGGGTAGTGATCAATGGCTCCATGTCTAGTTGGCAGCCGGTGTCAAGTGGAGTGCCCCAAGGGTCGGTCCTGGGGCCGGTTTTGTTCAATATCTTCATAAATGATCTGGAGGATGGTGTGGATTGCACTCTCAGCAAATTTGCGGATGATACTAAACTGGGAGGAGTGGTAGATACGCTGGAGGGCAGGGATAGGATACAGAAGGACCTAGACAAATTGGAGGATTGGGCCAAAAGAAATCTGATGAGTTTCAATAAGGATAAGTGCAGGGTCCTGCACTTAGGATGGAAGAATCCAATGCACCGCTACAGACTAGGGACCAAATGGCTAGGCAGCAGTTCTGCAGAAAAGGACCTAGGGGTGACAGTGGACGAGAAGCTGGATATGAGTCAGCAGTGTGCCCTTGTTGCCCAGAAAGCCAATGGCATTTTGGGATGTATAAGTAGGGGCATAGCGAGCAGATCGAGGGACGTGATCGTTCCCCTCTATTCGACATTGGTGAGGCCTCATCTGGAGTACTGTGTCCAGTTTTGGGCCCCACACTACAAGAAGGATGTGGATAAACTGGAGAGAGTCCAGCGAAGGGCAACAAAAATGATTAGGGGTCTGGAACACATGACTTATGAGGAGAGGCTGAGGGAACTGGGATTGTTTAGCCTGCAGAAGAGAAGAATGAGGGGGGATTTGATAGCTGCTTTCAACTACCTGAAAGGGGGTTCCAAAGAGGATGGCTCTAGACTGTTCTCAATGGTAGCAGATGACAGAACGAGGAGTAATGGTCTCAAGTTGCAGTGGGGGAGGTTTAGATTGGATATTAGGAAAAACTTTTTCACTAAGAAGGTGGTGAAACACTGGAATGCGTTACCTAGGGAGGTGGTAGAATCTCCTTTCTTAGAGGTTTTTAAGGTCAGGCTTGACAAAGCCCTGGCTGGGATGATTTAACTGGGAATTGGTCCTGCTTCGAGCAGGAGGTTGGACTAGATGACCTTCTGGGGTCCCTTCCAACTCTGATATTCTATGATTCTATGATTTCAAGAACACTCTTGCAGGGTCATGAGTGAAAGCCACATTTCAGACAATATTTCAGTCCGTCAATTCTGTAATCCAAAAACATGCTTGATTTCTAAAAAAAACCCCAACAACAGGGTTCTCCACAGGGACATTGATTGTAGTTGTATAGCATGAATCTTACCACTGTGTTTTAAATTTCTTTGACTGTTGTATTGAAGATTTACTACAAACTTAAAGGTTAAAAAATGCTGTGATGTTTAAATTTCCATTTGTCTCTCACATGACTCTGCCTAATGATTATGAAAGTGTCAGCCAAACAATGCATCACTTATCTGTAATCTGCAGCTCTTCTTAACATTCCTACATCTACAACTTCAGCCTGGACTAGATGATCTTTCTTGCATTTATGGGTGACAGTGATGTATCACTATTTTTCTGCATATGATGCAGATGGCTGGCAGGACTCATCCAGATACTTTCTAGAACTAGGTTTTACTGCCTCGCCCATGATCATACACGAAGTATGTGGCAGAGCAGAGACTTGAAAGAAAGTCTCCACCGTGCCTAGCTAATGCCTTCACCATTGGACCATCCTTGCTCTCTAAATTCTAACAATGTAGAGAGAGCTGGGCCAATATCAGACTGGACTCAAACCAAAACTCCATCTCCAAAGACCTTTAAACTTTGGGTATTTGGATTCCAAGTCAACATTTGAAAATTGCAGTTGGACCCTACTCAAAATAAAAACCAAGAAATGCCCATGACTAAATATTACTATGCTAAACACTTTACTTCTGGCTATAGGTTTACAGTAATGTAAATCCTCTGATGGGATTTAGACACAATAAAATAGCAAATCCTGAAATAAAGAAAACGCCCACTTGTAAAAGCTTGTTTTATTTTTGTCCTGTGCTTGTAAATTTTCTCTTCGCCCCCTGATGATTCACAAATGTAAAAAATTAGATATAAAATTTGCTAGGTTAGACAAAAAATAGCTTAAACATTTAAAAGCAAAGGTTCCATGCAGCAAAGCTGGCAAAAAGTGACTTTTTTGTTGGCTCATTTAGAAGAAGGGTGAAAAGTTCAGCTCTTACCCTGGTGTAATTTTTGCAGTGACCAAACATAATTTCCCTCCACTTTCTGCTTAGAGAAAATGAAAGATCCTTATACACAGAGGAGACCTGGGAAGTGGCAAACCGAATACTGAACTCATGCACCCAATCTTTGTCTAGGTGAAAACAGTGGGAGTTTTGCCATTGACTTCAATAGGAACAGGATTGGTTGCTTAGTTTGTCTCCTGCTGATCTCACCCCTGCATATGTAGTACAGACAATAACAAGACAGAGCACAGATGAAAATGAAATAATAGGAAAATGCACAACTCGCTCCAAATTTGAGAGACCTGAATCTGCTCTTACACCATGAGGAAGTGAGAGACTGGAATCAGGCTTTATGCTTTTTCCATAATACAGGATCTTGTCTAGATTTTGCTCATTTGCTTGACTTATTTATACATAATGGACTTGGTTTTTGCTTCTCACACACTGTTCTGAGCAGTGAGCTGTATGGAGGCATCCCACTCCAGCAGTGGGCAGGGCAGGTGTGTGTGTGTGTGTGTGTGGCGTGGGGGAGTTCACCACACCAGGAAGAGGAGAAGTGACAACCCACCTAGCTCCTTCCTGTGACCACCTGCTCAATTTCTTTAGACACCTCAGCACAACCTGTGTGTCAGTCTGACAACCCCTGAACAATTCCTACTTATTGAGGAAGTGTTCCTTCTAAAACTGTTCCTTCCGCTCTTGCCAGGTCTTGGCCCTGCTTGTCAAAACCAGCTTGCAAGTTGGCTGGACCCAGGAAGTAGAATATTCACAGCTAATAGTTTGGGCATTTTCTCTTAACAGCCCTTAAGTGTTTGCAGAGGGGTATCTTATCTTAATCCACCATTCCCCTTCCTGCTTGCTTTATATCAGCCTCCCTTTCTATACTAAACCAAGTAAACTAAACCAATAAACATCCCATTAACTAGGACAACATGCAGTATTCATAAACTATTACAGAGCAGCTCCCCTTCCATCACATCTGAATTCCCGTGCCTCCAGCTACCTGACTTGCACCCTTTATTTGCAGTTCAACGGCAGATGCAAACTGTGGGTAAAACTTGTACAAATGAGAAAATGCTTAAGAAAACGAATCCTTAAGTGTATTGCAGAAGTGCTAGAGGAACTAGATGGATGAACTTTAATGGAGATAAAATCTTTGAAAGATTTTAGAAAATGCTCATCTTCATTTAGAGACAGAATACATTATGTGTCTGTCCTGGAATGGGGAGCCTTTCCAAAGTTAAAAATGGAGCTAGTCAAAAATGCAGAAAATAAATTCATTTTTAGTACACTGGTCAAATCAGCAAAATCTACTTTTTCCACCAGCTCTAGTCAGAAATGCTTTTCATATGAGATAGATCTGCATTTGTTTAAAAAAAAAATCTAGGTTAAGATTTTTAACCATTTAAATGAGGACACATGGTAAAATAGTATTCTTCAGTCACTTCCAGTCAATCTATCATGTCAACCTCGAGAATCAGAACCCTAGGGTCCCATTCTAGCTGCTTTTGTGGTGATTAGGCATCACAAAGAGGTCAAAAAACTACTTTAAAGAGGTAACTGTGGATTCCCCTGAGCTAAAGATTGTAAGAGGGGGTGGGGGCTAGAGCATGCTAGGCACCAATGATTGACATCACTGTAATGGACCCTGGAACTTAGAGCCATCTATGCTTCCCTCACCACCTCTGGAGCTCCGAGGTCTGATCTGTTACAGCTGAGGACTTAACCCCTAATGCTGTTGTTGCCTTTTTCTTAAAGATCCCAGATTTTTGTGAAATGTTTAAAAGGACTTCTTAGTCAGCAAGGAAAGTGGTGGTTGCTCTTTAAATGCCAACTGCTTTACTGAAGATTGTCTCTTTGCTGAAAACTACAAAGCTCACCAATACACTTTTTTAAAAAAGGCAGGATTTGTTCTTTTCCTAGAAGAAAGGAAAAGAAAAATGTATGCGTGCTGATTTCAGTTTCCAGAAAGCTTGGATATTTTTCAACCTGATGTTCACTTCATTGTCATGTGAGCTAATTGTATTGGATCAAAATGATGTGTTATTTAGACAAGTGTGCTCCACCCTAGTACAGCTGATGGCTTAAAATAGACCAGTTTACAGTCACAAGGTATGGGATCTGCAACGCAAGCACATGAAATATAATAAAACATGTCTTGCAGAAAGCCCCTTAAACAACCAAATCCTTGAAAGTACAGTGAACTGAGTCTGGTTTTAGGCTGACTAAGTCCATTACAAAATAGTATTTAGCAATGGCGTGGAGATAAAAAAGTTGATGTTTCTTGCATAGGGGTTGTTTTATTCTTCTGTTACTGACAGCCAGATACCCCTACATTTCTAGGATGTTTTTCAGGACCATTAATACCTATTGTGCAGCTAGCCAGCCAGCCTTCATATAATCACAACAATGTAACATACATTGGTCAGTTTATAAGTTACAAGAAATTGCCAGTTGACATCCATTTCTACAGTAGTATAGTCATATTATTAATTTCAAAGTTGGGAATATATTCATCATTTGCTGTAGAATGAGTAACCTGGTATTCCAAAATGTTATCCACCCTAGAAGTCCTTAGTCACTCAATTGTCCCAATACTCCACGTCCACTGGAGCTGCTCTTCATCACATCAGATTCCAGGCCAGCAGGCAGAAGACCCAGAACTGTGGGGAGACATAAAGATGGCTTAAAGCCACCTTTGATTGCATCTATATCAAAGCATAGCTCAGAATCTGGCCATATATATTTGTAACTCCTGCCTACTCAGAGTGACACTCTGTCTCCCTCGAGTGATGCTAAGCCAGCTAGAGATTGATGAGCCTGCTACAGCCTTAGCTAAGAGAGATGAATCTTTTAGCTCAGGCAGTACAGGCTTATGTATTTAGCTCAAGAGATTCCAGGTTTGATCCTCACTTGTAATGCTGACCCACACAGGGGCATCGGCAGTGGGGATTAAACCTGGGATCGCTTGAGCTAAATGCATGAGCCTTTACTGCCTGAGCTACAAAACACATCTCTTTTATCCAAGGCTGTAGCAGGCTCAATCAATCTCTAACTGGCTTATCCCCTACTAGAGGGAGACAAAGTGCCACTCCGAGCAAGCAGGGATTACATCTTTAACACTTCAGAGGCTGCAAAATATTCCTCTAGTTAAGACAGTGAATGTTTTTAAGGTCAGGCTTGACAAAGCCCTGGCTGGGATGACTTAGTTGGGGATTGGTCCTGCTTTGAGCAGGGGGTTGGACTAGATGACCTCCTGAGGTCCCTTCCAACCCTGATATTCTATGATTTATGTTGTCAGTTTTCCAACACAAACTGAGATTTTATTGCACACTATTTATCTGTCATTCAGGCTCTTACGTCTTTGTCCCCAAAGCTGTGACCAGCTTGTTGGGCAAGCTGGAGTTGGAATTTTTAATCTTAGACCCAGCATAGTATTTCATGAAAGTTTTGGTGCCAGCATTGCTCATTTGCACATATCCATAAAACATTTTTCAAAAGAACCAATGAATAGTCTGCATTTGGGGGAAGGAGGGAGGATTGTAAGAATAATGAAAAACACGCTTCTGCCACTGTTGAAATGACTACCCCAGAACCCCTCTTCCCACTCGCCCAGGCTGAACGGAGAACTTCTTAAATGCACATCTTCTGTCTTTACTTATTTTTAATGTTTTCCTCAGAAGATGCCTGGAAACAGTGGTTTTATTAAACACAGATGTCAGGGTGCCAATGCAAAAGATCTGTCTGTGAAGGAATAAAAAAAATGTAGAGATTGTAAGGTCTGTACCAATGCTGAACATAAAGTTGCAGCAATAAATCTTTATTCCTGAAGCATATGGCCTTTTTCTCTCTTTTTACTCATTTTTCACTTTTCATCCTGATCTTTTAAAAAAATTGACAGTACTATTTATCCACCCAGAAAACAGAGCCAATCCCCGAAAGCTCCATTGCTTTATGGGATGGATGAACTGGATACTCTTGAGACAAAATAATGTTCTCTTCGCCCCATGTGAAACTATAATTTAAAGATACCTGTTCGCATTAACCATGTAAATCTAAGTAATGTGTGCCTCAGTTATGTTTTACAATGATATAGTTTGTAAATACACTGTGTACAGGAATAGTATTACTGAGTTATAGAGTGAGAGAATAGCTGAGCCTACATTTAACTCACCACACTATACAAATGGAATTTAAAAAAGAACTAGTGCTTCTCCCAATTCCTTTCTTCCCCTGTCCCATCTAAAATGACATTCTGGGAAATAACTCTGTCACCGGGAAATATGTAGAGACTAGGGCTGTCAAGCGATTAAAAAAATTGCACTATTAATTATGCTGTTAAACAATAATAGAATACCATTTATTTAAATAAATATTTTTGGATGTTTTCTACATTTTCAAATATATTTCAGTTACAACACAGACTACAAAGTGTATAATGCTCACTGTTATTTTTGATTAAACAACAAACAAGTTGAACTTACAAATGCAGAATTATGTACAAAAATAAAATATAAAACTTCAGAGCCTACAAGTTGACTCAGTTCTACTTCTTGTTCAGCCAATCACTCAAAGAAGTTTGGTTATAATTTGCAGGTGATAATGCTACCCGCTTCTTGTTCACAATGTCAACTGAAAGTGTGAACAGGCATTCACATGGCAGTGTTCTAGCCGGTGTTGTAAGATATTTACATCCCAAATGCGCTAAACATTCATATGTCCCTTCATGCTTCAACCTCCATTCCAGAGGACATGTGTCCACGCTGATGACAGGTTCTGCTCGATAACAATCAGAAGCAGTGCCGACTGATGCATGTTCAATTTCGTCATTTGAATCAGATGCCACCAGCTGTAGGATGATTTTCTTTTTTGGTGGTTCAGGTTCTGTAGTTACCGCATCAGAGTGTTGCTCTTTTAAGACTTCCAAAAGCATGCTCCACATCTCGTTCCTCTCAGATATTGGAAGGCACTTCAGATTCTTAACCCTTGGGTCAAGTGCTGTAGCTATTTTTAGAAATCTCACATTGGTACCTTTGTTGTGTTTTGTCAAATCTGCATTGAAAGTGTTCTTAAAACGAACATGTGCTGGGTCATCATCCGAGACTGCTATAACATGAAATATATGGCAGAATGTGGGTAAAACAGAGCAGAGGACATACAATTCTCCCTCAGTCACAAATTTAATTAACACATTATTTTTTTTAATGATCATCATCAACATGGAAGCATTTCCTCTGTAACGATGGCCAAAGCATGAAGGCACATAAGAATATTTAGCATTTCTGGCACATAAATACCTTGCAACGCCGGCTACAAAAGTGCCATGCAAATGCCTGTTCTCACTTTCAGGTGACATTGTAAATAAGAAATGGGCAGCATTATCACCTATACATGTAAACAAACTTGTTTGGCTGAACAAGATCCATGCAACTCTAACCAGGTACCTGCATTGGACCCATACCAACAGAATGTGTCAGCAACTTGCTTCACTGCCTTTCCTCAGTGAACTTAACAAATCATGAAGAATCCCTACTTTATGGAAAAGAAAGTCTGACCCCAAAGATATTGACATAACACTAAACCAGTAAACGGTTCCTATAGAGCTCTAGATGCATTGTCTATTTCTGTGACTGCATGCATATGATTTAATTTGCCCTTTTATACAAATGTTTGTTATATCTTCTAAAGACTTAAGTGTAGGATGTCTTAATAACTGGAATGATTAGTACCCCATCCCTTACAGCTAGAATTTGCCTTTACTAACTGTTCATTGCTTTTTTTTTAATGAAATATTCTCTCCATAAGGACTTTTATTTGTGATTTAGTACCTTCTGCAGCTAGCCCCTGTTTTAAGGCCCCATCTTGGAAACTACATGCATATTACTTTTATCACAAATATTTGCAAGATTGGCCTTTATAGTTAAGTCTCTATCTCTTGACAATTGTTCCTTCAAATTGGAGTTATGTAATAGCACACAACCCTGTATTTTAGAAAAGAATGCTCTGTCCAAGCTCAAAAGATTTCTTTTTAGGTTTACATTCTAATACATATTGACATGCCTCAATTTGTTGTTGGACACACAGTTAAAAGGTACGTTCTTCAGTGGAGGAAAGTATTAAACTGCATTCTTTGTCATTAAAATAACCTGAGTGGGCTCATAGGCTAAATGTAGTTTTCAGAAATGCAATTTCTGTCAGCTTCACACTTTAAGGGCAATGTGTTATTAAATTCTACTGCTGCCTCTCCCATCACACCAAAACAAAATCTCTAATTTCTGTGGCTTCTCCTCTAACTCTGTAGTCATCATACACATCAGAAATTGTTTCAACTGCTTTAATTGTTCAGTAGGATTTATGATGTTTAGCTCTCAATGGACTTTCAGTTTTTTCATTTTATTTGAGTTTTAATCTCAGTCTAAGCCCATGTTGTATTTAGAAGACAGCCAGGTTGGGCCCTTTTTATTTTACAGCCCTTGAGATAAAGAAAAACTGGATGGCCCCCATGCTTTTGTACTAACTCAGTGGAATATTGCTTTGTGCTACTTATTACATATTGAGTTTTCTTTTGCCAAGATCTGAGGAAGAAGAAGCTATTGGAAAGGAATAATTTCTGAAGAGGAAAGAAATTACTATCTCTCTCTCCCAGCTAAGAACAACACCTAAATATTCCCCTAACAGTGCCATAAATAAATTTTACAGCTCTTTGTGCTTTAACCTTTCCTTTCGTTCCTACTTCCTATCTATAGAAAGCAAAATAAGATCAGTTACATACATACACATTCTTGCTGTCTCTACACTCATTTTTCTCTATGGCAATTGACTACATTCTCGCAAGTGAACATTTGTGTCTTTTACCTCTAGCAGATTCTCCTAGATGTGGACTGAAGAATAACATCCTGTAATATTTTTCACTCCATTTTTAAAAACACCATGCTGCTACAATTATACTGACTTTACATAGGTCAGTTTGGCGTTCTAAGCAACAGATATGAAACCCTTCCTCGGGGATTCATAGGGATGAAAGATGCTATAGAGGTGTAAGGTATTACGAACTCACCACAAGGGGCTTTAACCACCTGAGAAGGAGATTGAGAGAATGATCTCCTAGAAGTATCTTATTGCTGTATCAAAATGTAGATTATTCTTTGTAAAGGATAGAGTAGTTATAAACATTTTTAGGATATATTCACAGATATGAAAACTGTTAGGGTCTACAACATCTGAAAGTGCAATTACTCATTGAAAATCACATTGCAAAAATTATACGTTACTCTACAGACCTACTTCCTGTATGTAGTCCAAGTTGTTACTGTGAGGCTTTAGACAGAGACAAACGCCTACAAGATCTCTATCAAGCATTCTTATAACTACAATACCCACCTGCTGAAGTGAAGAAACAGATTGACAGAGCCAGAAGAGTACCCAGAAGTCACCTACTACAGGACAGGCCCAACAAAGAAAATAACAGAACGCCACTAGCCGTCACCTTCAGCCCCCAACTAAAACCTCTCCAACGCATCAAGGATCTACAACCTATCCTGAAGAACTACCCATCGCTCTCACAAATCTTGGGAGACAGGCCAGTCCTTGCCTACAGACAGCCCCCAACCTGAAGCAAATACTCACCAGCAACCATACACCACACAACAGAACCACTAACCCAGGAACCTATCCTTGCAACAAAGCCCGTTGCCAACTGTGCCCACATATCTATTCAGGGGACACCATCATAGGGCCTAATCACATCAGTCACGCTATCAGAGGCTCATTCACCTGCACATCTACCAATGTGATATACGCCATCATGTGCCAGCAATGCCCCTCTGCCATGTACATTGGTCAAACTGGACAGTCTCTATGTAAAAGAATAAATGGACACAAATCAGATGTCAAGAATTAACATTCATCAACCAGTCGGAGAACACTTCAATCTCTCTGGTCACTCAATTTTTGACCTAAAAGTGGCTATTTTTCAACAAAAAAACTTCAAAAACAGACTCCAATGAGAGACTGCTGAATTGGAATTAATTTGCAAATTAGATACAATTAACTTAGGCTTGAATAGAGACTGGGAGTGGTTGAGTCATTACACAAAGTAAAACTATTTCCCCTTGTTTATTCCCCCCTCCCCCCACTGTTCCTCAGACGTTCTTGTTAACTGCTGGAAATGGCCCACCTTGATTATCACTACAAAAGGTTTTCTTCCCCACTCCCCGCCCCACTCTCCTTCTGGTAATAGCTCATCTTAAGTGATCACTCTCCTTACAGCGTGCATGATAAACACCCATTTTTTCATGTTCTCTGTGTATATAAATCTCCTCACTGTATTTTCCACTGAATGCATCCGATGAAGTGAGCTGTAGCTCATGAAAGCTTATGCTCAAATAAATTGGTTAGTCTCTAAGGTGCCACAAGTACTCCTTTTCTTTTCGCAGATACAGACTAACATGGCTGCTACTCTGAAACTAGTTACAACAATACAGTCACCACTGTTACAAAATTGCAATAAATCTTGTACAAAGTACATCATGTCAGGTATCAGTGGAAAAGTTACAGACTGCTAAGTATTATCCTGCTTAAATCCAGGTACCTTTGTATATGAAGTTATGAATTTGTATCTCAAACAGGTTGTTTTCTTGGGTGATGCTCCAAGACAGATTTGCATCTAGACTAGCCAGCCTTCTTGATGGCCCATTAAGGACAATTAGCTCGCTCAGTGAGCCCCTCCTATAGATGTTTCAGAGAGCACTGAGTCAATGGCTGCCCCATGATTCAACAAGGCATGTAAGGACGTGATCTAAGACTCCATCTCTTGCTGGTAACTTTCCATTCACTTGGGCTGAAAGTGTAAAAGGAGACCATGGAATCACTTTTGTCTTCAATCCTGCTCCTCACATCTGGACTCAGTAGCATAGCCAGGTGGAGAAAACAGGGGGAGCGGAGATTAAAAAAGGAGCCACCCGCTTGTACTCACCCGGCGTCGCTGCAGGTGCTCTGCGTAGGGTCAGGTGGCGCTCTGGGTCTTCGGCGGCACTTCGGCGTCGGGTCCTTCACTCGCTCTGGTCTTTGGTGGCACTGAAGGACCCCCCCACTGCTGAAATGTGAATTTCTAACAAAAAGGAAGCTTTGAACAAGGGACTAATGACCCCCACTCTGTTTGGATGAACCAGAGAGACTTATTACAAGCTAGCAGATTTAACATTGCTGCTATTATTCTGAACTACAGACTCAGAAATCAGGTGTAATGTATATAATTCCTTTAACCTTTTAATAACTCCCTTATTTTTTTATTAATAAACCTTTAGCTTTTATCACTAAAAAGTATCTGGCACTTGGTAAGATCTAAAGTATATATATATTGACCTGGGAGAGTGGCTGATCCTTTAGGATTAGAAGAACCTAATGTCTGATGAATCTGGTTTTCAGTAACCTCTCATCATAAAGACCAGATGTCTGGGTGGTGATAGGGGCTGGAATGCCTAGGAGGACTGTTTTTGGCATCTTGTTAACCAGTGTGGTGATACAGGAGTTGACTTATTCCTGGCTTGGTGAACTCGAATGTTAGAAAAATCACCAGTTTTTGGGATGTGACTGCCCTGTTTTTATTAGTCTGTCCTGAATTTAGCATTCTCAGCTTCCATACCAGGCACAATCACAGTAACAGTAACTTCAATGACAAAAACAACTTTTTTCCCCCCTATTACTTTTCACAATGACTAGGCCTTCCCAGCTGGGACAGAGAGAGCTGGATTCTATTGCAGCTCAAGCCTCATCAATAGAATCATTTATTAGGATCCAGTTAAGGGACCAAATTTAGCTCTAAGTTACACCCATATAACCCTTCTGAAGGCAAGGAGGGGCATAAGGTGCAAGTGAGGGTGTAACAGGTGCCTTTCCCCTTTAAGAGCTAGCCAACCCTATTTAATTAGCCATGCCTCACCACAGGTGAACTGGGTGTAGGTCTTAAAGGGAGAAACCCCAGTTGTTAGGAGCTGGGCTGGAGGATTCGCTGACCCCCAAATGTCAGTCTAGAAACTGAAGTCAACGACAGAGGGAGAATGGATACAAAATAGCAAAAAAAAGAAGAAGAGTAGAAGCGGAATCGGATAATATAAAGAAAAAAGCAGAGCTATAAAAGGAAATCAACCAAAAATGTTATAATTGTAAGATCCCTAGCCAAAGAAATAAGATTAGGTGACACTAACCCTGTGAAAGTAGCTGACTGGATTTAAAAAAAAATAGCAGAGGGAATATAATAAAATAATAAGGCTGCCAGATGAGGGTCTTTTAGTTGAATGTAAAACACGAACAGCAAGCTGATAAATGGCTAAAAACTAAAATGCTCTGGGAAAATTAAAATAAATCGCCAGCTACCAAGGTATTTGAGTGAAACAAGGGGGGGGGGTAATATACAAGTGCCATTAGAACTGACCATGATCAAAACAACAGGAGAAGATAGCGTTAGTAAGTGAGTGACTAATTAGTAAGCAAGGAGGAGAAAGCAAGCCATCAACAGCAGTGCTGATTACATTTAAGGGAGAGACCGTACCTGAGGAAGTAACCCTAGGGTTTCAGACATATGACTTGATTTTGAATATCCCTCCATCCTAAGGTGTTATAAGTGCCAGTGGTATGGGCATGTAGCAACTGTTTGTTAAAGGGAAATGAGATGCAGTAAATGCTGGGGAGGGCATTCCAACAAAAATTGTATAGGAGGGACAGAGGTGAAATGTAGTAACTGGAGTGGTAATCAGTCTGGCAAAGAGAAGGTGTATTGCAGCAAGAAAAGCTAAAGAGATACAAAAATTGTTAATAGCATATCTTTGCAGAAGCTGAAAGGACACTCTCCAAACATCAGATGGACAAGGAAGTGAAAATCAGCATAGGAAAAGGAGAACTACAGACTCAGACTCATTCTATAAAGACTATGATAAACGCTGCAGAAGGAATAGACAACGATATACTAGTAGTTAAAAATATGTATTGCATTGATGATAGAGGTAATAAATTGTACCTCACAAGCAAGAAAAAAAAATTATAGCAAGGACAGCAGAAAAATACTTGCATGTTAGAAATTTGTCATTGGATCATGTTCATTTGACTTTGAATGAGGTTAATGGTGAAATATGACTAGTATGGAGATCACAGTCTTTTGCTGGAATGCAGATTTTGACAGCACATGGTCAAGAACTGAAAGAAAATATCCTGTAGATGAAAACTAAGCCTGATATAGATATCCAGAGAACATGGTTGGTTAAAAAGCTCTTTTAAAATGTCAGGGTATATTGCCTTTAGGCAAGACCAAAAACTAGGAAGAGGAGGAAAGATTTGTACTTTCATAAGGGAAAGATTAAACTACTTAACAGGAGAGAATGAAGAGGTAAGCCTAGAAAATATTGTTGAAATCTCAATGCAGATGAGAGAAATATTTCTTCAAGGATTTATAATATCTATAACCTGTGTGGAAAATTACAAAGCTCAGAGCTGCAAGAAACAGTGAAGAATGGTAAAAGACCATATATTATATACAGTGACCTAAATAGTCAAAATAAATTGTGGGGGAGTAAGACAATTGATAAAAATGGCACATGCTTAGAAAAGTTTATTGATGTAAACAATCTAGTAGTTTTAAGCAATGGATTTATTCATCAGATGGTAGCTTTTCCTGTCTAGACCTGGGAATTAACACAGCAGATATTTAAAGTAAGTGCAACTGGGAAATATATAAGGAAAAAGGAATGATAAGTAATCATTTAATTATACTTATTACTTTTCAAGGACAAGGTAAATCTGAAGGTAATAGACAATTACCCACCAGGAATTTTAAGAAAGCTAACTGGAAGCCATTGTAGCCAACTAGGCTGTGGGCAGTCAGGCATGGTGATGGAAAAGTTTGGTCTGTTAGATCTTGGTCCAGAGTGGACAGAGTCTAGAAAATGAGCCAAGGTTTAGTACCAAAGGAACATAAGCCAAAGGCCAGAGCCAGGGGATAAGTCAGAGTCATAAGCCAAAGATCAGTAACAGAAAGAGAGAAGTCTGGGGCATCAGAGCTCTGATAAGAGTGAGAAGACCTGGGAGTTGATCCCAAGAGGGGCAAACACTTTTTTTAATGTTAACTTCAGCCTGTCATAGAAGGTACTGTTTATTTGGGGACTTTCTATGCCCCAGAAGGGATAGAACTTTTAAGCCACCTGGCTGAAGATCAAGGCCATGAAAGACCCAGATGGAGATGAACAACAAGAGGATGCTACCAAGGGAGAGATCTAGCTACCCTGCAGCCAGACATGGGGGGGGGGGAGCGGGGGAAAACAGCTGTTGAGTTGCTTTTGAGGATGTAGGCCTTGCTTGAGATGGGCTTAATGTGAAGACAGTAAAGTTGCACCAGTGTGCCTGAGAGCATAACTTGTCTTACAGAATCTTTATTACTGGTGAGGCTCAAATTGGAAAGAATCTAAACTAATTTTCATATCTGAGTCTGAATTTGCAGGTCCAGCAGTTAGAAAGCCACCTATTCTACTATAAATTGAGCACATTTGATCTGCAAGTTATTTAGATACAAAAAAGATGGACCCCCATCTAAGGTCTAGACCATTGGACTGGGAGACGGGACATCTAGGTTCTGTTGATAGCTCTGCCATTAAACTACTGTGTCATCTTGAGCAAGTCACTTTATCTCTTTGTGCTTCTGTTTTTCATCCCACACTTTCTCTGTTTTATTTAGCTTGTAAGTTTTTCAGGGAAGAGATTGTCTCTTGTTATGTTTGCACAGTACCCAGCACAATAAGGCTTCAATCAGGGTTGGGGCCTCAGGTACTCTGGTAATACAATAATAGGCCATACAGACATTTTTTACAGACATATTTTGGAGTATAACCATACTTTAAATAATTTCTTAATAGCTTAGAATGGACCTCATGGGAAATTGCTATAGGAAAATCATCTTAATGGATCGACATACACAAACACGTTTTAATTAATAGCTAAGGCAAATCAAGTGATCAAGTCATGATGATAATATAGTTTCCATTATCACTTCCATTATCAATTTAAATAAAACATTTCTTTGCTGTGCTTTAGTTTCTGAAACCTTATAGAAATATCTGCTATAATCCAGGGAATACTAAAAGCAGAAGAAATATTGTTCACTATCGTCATTTCAGCCACAAGTTATTGACTAAATGAATTATGTTGTTCCAACCAAGCTGCTGTCAATCCATAACAGACTACAGGCCATTGGTCTGACAAAGCAGAGTAGTTTGCTATCACTGTTGAAGATTACTTTTTTTATTTTTTATACTAATTAGTATTACTATGAGACCTGAGAAATTGAAACATTGAAGCCATAGAATACATCTGCTAGTTTCAGCATGTTACAATCTATCAAGATTTATAGCTTCTTATATTGGCACCCATCACCTCTAAACTACTTTCAAAGTGCAAAAGTAATAAGCGAAATCTCTTAGTAGTAGTTGTATTACAAAAGTGCCTCATAGCCCTAACTGAGATCAGGGTCCCATTGTACTAGACACTGTACACAGATTTTATGTTACTGTATGTTCAGGCTACAGCTTTTCAAAAACTTTAAAATTTTTAATCAGAATTTTTCAAAAACATTGAAAATTGGTCAAAATATTTTTTAAAATCTATTATATTGACTGGCTCCAGACAACACAGGAAAAAAGAAAGGAAAGGCTATTTAATCAATTTTTCAGATAAGAAAATGAGGCACAAGGAGATTAAATGACTTGTCGAAGACCATGCAGGATATCTGTTGCAAAGCTGGGAATTAAAACCAGATCTCCTGAGTCCCAATCCAGTGCCTGAACTACAAGACTATCCTTCAGATCTCTGCTGTCTCTACAGTGGGAAATAAGCTATGCTGATAGTTTAAATGGGGTCTATGGTAAAGACGGGGCCTAAAAATATTATCTTTTAAAAAACTGTTAAAAGGAAGAGTGGCTAAAAGGCAGGTCAAAACCTGATTGAAAACTGTGTCAGAAATTACTGCCATCAGATATTGTTGAGGTTAAGAATTTTAAAGGCCCATATCCACTGTTTGAGGTTCTAATTCTAGATTTGACATAATTTTTAAATGTCTAGGTTTATCATAATAAAAATAAAATGAAATGCAGTAAAGGGAAGTGAAACTGGCTAACACCCAATAGTACATTGAACATTTCATATTCCATTTTTGAAAACAAATTAATTTCTATTTCAATGCTAAGTGTAGCCATTCTGCTTTGAAAAGGGATTCAACATTAAATGTAAACACTGGATAAGGACTTGTAAAACCCCAGATTGCCTTTTTAAAGTTCTATTTTTAAAATGCTTTCAAGTCTGTTCATGGCAAAAATGTTCCTAATTAATAAGAATGGCCATTCCAAAACCACCCACATGGATTACCTTAAGAAAATGCCTATTTAATTGAAAACAAACCTGCTTAACTACAGCTCAATACATGATTTAAAGTTAAGAACCCCTTTATTTCATAAAGCTGGAAAACTATATATAGCACACTTTTGTAGCTTAACCTCCCAGCAGTAGAGTCTTGATACAATCTGACAGTTTTACTTTTCACTTTCTATTCTCAAAATTTGATCTGAATTCCTGGACAACTTCAAGGCTCAAGAAACAGGTTCCTCTTTCTTGGTAGCAGGGTTGACTGTAAACAAAGTTATTTAGGGCTGGTTAGCTTGGACACCATAATCTGTCAGGAAAAGGTTGATTGGAAATCAGAGATTTCTTCTTGAACAGTCAATTAGTGAAAGTGTTGCATCCCACAAAAGTTAACACTTTTAACATCTTAGTTGTTTTCTATATGAAAAAGGCTAGTTGAAAGTTTTCTTTAAAACTATGGCATCATTCACAGTTGAGCTTTATTTTTATTCATTCACTCCAAGAATTAATGTATATTTTTGTTTCTGTGCATAACAAGGAATGAAAAGGACAAAGGTAAAGGGCTGAAGAATTATGATGTTCACATCCTAATCTAGTACTCTATCAATCTTCTAGACCTCAACACTTCATTGTCTTCTCAATAATTCTAAAATCAAATATCTGTCTTCTATATGCAGTCACACATGTTAAAAATATCAGCCACTTTTTAACAGTTACCCAGTGAAATGTCATGTCCAACTGCAAAGATAAAATGAAGATCCCACTTGTTGACTGGTTTAATAAACTTATCTTAAATATGGAAGTATGGAAAAGTATCAATAGAAAATAAACAGTATGGTCTCCTTTCCACAACCCTACAGCAGAAATTTCTATTACACTTAATAGTCTGTCCCCATTATAGCCCATTTTTGTCAGTGATGGGCCCACTCCTCTCCTTCCCTCTTCTTTTTAGGTCTTGTTTTTAATCAAAAATTAATTATAGATTGTCATAAATATAAAGGGAAGGGTAAACCCCTTTGAAATCCCTCCTGGCCAGGGGAAAGCTCCTCTCACCTGTAAAGGGTTAAGAAGCTAAAGGTAACCTCGCTGGCACCTGACCAAAATGACCAATGAGGAGACAAGATACTTTCAAAAGCTGGGAGGAGGGAGAGAAACAAAGGGTTTGTGTGTCTGTCTGTAGTCGTCTTGGCCGGGGACAGAACAGGAATGGAGTCTTAGAACTTTTAGTAAGTAATCTAGCTAGGTATGTGTTAGATTATGATTTCTTTAAATGGCTGAGAAAAGAATTGTGCTGAATAGAATAACTATTTCTGTCTGTGTATCTTTTTTGTAACTTAAGGTTTTGCCTAGAGGGGTTCTCTATGTTTTTGAATCTGATTACCCTGTAAGATATATATACCATCTTGATTTTACAGGGGGGATTTCTTTATTTCTATTTACTTCTATTTTTTATTAAAAGTCTTTGTAAAACACTGAATGCTTTTTCATTGTTCTCAGATCCAAGGGTTTGGGTTTGTGGTCACCTATGCAAATTGGTGAGGCTTTTTATCCAACATTTCCCAGGAAAGGGGGGGGGTGCAAGTGTTGGGAGGATTGTTCATTGTTCTTAAGATCCAAGGGTCTGGGTCTGTAGTCACCTAGGCAAATTGGTGAGGCTTTTTACCAAACCTTGTCCAGGAAGTGGGGTGCAAGGTTTTGGGAAGTATTTTGGGGGGAAGGACGCGTCCAAACAGCTCTTCCCCAGTAACCAGTATTAGTTTGGTGGTGGTAGCGGCCATTCCAAGGATAACGGGGGTAATATTTGTTACCTTGGGGAAGTTTTGACCTAAGCTGGTAAAGATAAGCTTAGGAGGTTTTTCATGCAGGTCCCCACATCTGTACCCTAGAGTTCAGAGTGGGGGAGGAACCTTGACATGGTGGCACAGTGGTGGGATTAACCTGAAATCATTTTGAGATCCAGTTGAGATTTTTTGAACTAGAAATACAGATTTTAAAAAGGAATTTTTAGGAAGTCCAGAAGGCAGCTTTGAAACTGAAAGCAGCTTGGTTTCTCTCTGCTTTGTGGCCAAGCAGAGACAAAAGGGGATTATCTTGTGAATTGCAGGTTTTCTTTGCCTAGAGGCAGGGTACTTAACTCCTGCAGGGAAATTCACAGTCTTCCAACCCAGAGGTTTTTTTTTCTTTTCTTCCTAAAAGTAAATAGGGGGTGTGTGCTCTACCCATTTGCCTGGAGACAAAAGTGGCGGGGTTTTTTTTAGGATTTTGATTTTTTTTTGTTTTACAAGGAGCACAGGTTTGAAAAGAAATTTTTTTCTTCTTTGGGCTGGGTAAGCAGGTTTCCAAGTAGTTGGAGGTTTTTTGCTTTAATTTGGGCCCAGAGCAGAGACAAGGGAATTGTCTTTTTCTGTAGGCTGACAATCACTATCAGAGTATAGGTATTCTATTCCAGCACAGTAAAATTTTACAGCCAAGTTTTGTTTGTTTATTTCTAAACCTCGGGTGTAAAGTTAGTTAAAAACAGAGAGGTTAGAATGGCCAAATCCTCAGCTCGACTGCAGCTGGAATTAGCCAAATTGCAGGCTGAGGAAAAACAAAGGGAACATGAAAGACAGATAGAACTCATGCGGCTGAAGGAGGAGGAGAAGGAAAAAGAGAGGAAGCATGTGGAGGAGATGGAGAGGATAAAGGCCCAGCAGAATATACCAACAAACCCTAGCAATCCTTCTCCAGGTACCACTTCCCATCCCAGAAAGTTCCCCACCTACAAGGCAGGTGATGATACTGAGGCCTTCTTAGAAAACTTCGAAAGGGCCTGCCTTGGGTACAACATCTCTACTGACCAATACATGGTAGAGCTGAGGCCGCAGCTCAGTGGACCCTTAGCTGAGGTGGCAGCTGAAATGCCTAAAGAACACATGAACAAGTATGAACTGTTTAAATCCAAGGCGAGAGTCAGAATGGGGATAACACCCGAGCAGTCTCGTCGGAGGTTCAGAGCCCTAAGGTGGAAACCAGACATGTCATTTACCCGACATGCCTACCACATTGTAAAACATTGGGATGCCTGGATATCAGGAGCAAGTGTTGAATCTCCAGTAAATTTGCCCTTCCTACTGCAAATGGAACAATTCTTAGAGGGTGTTCCTGAGGAAATAGAAAGATACATCCTAGATGGGAAACCCAAAACTGTAATTGAGGCAGGAGAGATTGGAGCCAGATGGGTGGAGGTGGCAGAGAAGAAGAAAACTGGTCGCAGTTGGAGCGGAGACCAGAAGGGACCACCCCAGACCACACCCTATTACCGGGGACCGCCCAAAGCCCCACCTACCTCCCAAAGAACCCTCCAGACCCCTTATCGTCCCACCACCCCGTTCTCCAGCAACCCTCCTCGCCCCAGTGACCCGTCAGCTGGACGATGTTTTAAGTGTAACGAGCTGGGGCATGTAAAGGCCAACTGCCCCAAGAACCCCAACAGATTACAGTTCATTGCACCGGAATCACACCAGAGGTCCACAGGCCCAGATACCTCCCAGATACCCTTGGAGCGGAGGGAAACTGTGAGTGTGGGTGGGAAGAAGGTCACCGCGTGGAGGGACACCGGAGCACAAGTGTCAGCTATCCATGCTTCCTTAGTGGACCCCAATTTAATCAACCCAGAGATCCAAGTGACGATTCAACCCTTCAAGTCCAACTCTTTCAATTTGCCTACAGCCAAGTTGCCTGTCCAGTACAAGGGCTGGTCAGGAATGTGGACTTTTGCAGTCTATGATGATTATCCCATCCCCATGCTGTTGGGGGAAGACTTGGCCAATCATGTGAAGCAGGCCAAGAGGGTGGGAATGGTCACCCGCAACCAGGCTAAACAAGCCGTGAGGCCTAGCTCTGTTCCGGAAACTTCTATCAGGACCCAGTCAGAGGTGATGGACCTGGACCCCAGGCCAATGTCTGCAACAGCAGTAGTGGATCCAGTCCCAGAGACCCAGACGGAACCAGTCCCAGAACCGGAACCAGCCAAACAACCAACACCAGACCCCGTGTCAGCACTGAATCCAGTACTTGCAACCTCAACACCAGAGGGCCCCACCGAACCTGAACTGGCAGCAGCCGATAACCCTACACAAGAGGCTCAGCCGGAGCCTGAATCCCAACATAGTGCACCAGCGGAGAGCGGTTCACAGGCAACAGAAACAGCTCCATCCCCTATATCGCTTCCAGAGGGACCAAGCCTAGGTCCACAATCCCATGAGGAACTGATGTCTCCAGCATCAAGGGAACAGTTCCAGACCGAACAGGAAGCAGATGAAAGCCTCCAGAGAGCTTGGACGGCGGCACGGAGCAACCCACCGCCTCTCAGCTCTTCTAATCGATCCAGGTTTGTTGTAGAAAGAGGACTTTTATACAAGGAAACTCTTTCTGGGGGACACCAGGAAGACTGGCATCCTCAGAGACAGTTGGTAGTTCCAACTAAATACCGGGCCAAGCTCTTGAGCTTAGCCCATGATCACCCTAGTGGCCATGCTGGGGTGAACAGGACCAAAGACCGTTTGGGGGGGTCATTCCACTGGGAGGGAATGGGCAAGGATGTTTCTACCTATGTCCAGTCTTGTGAGGTGTGCCAAAGAGTGGGAAAACCCCAAGACCAGGTCAAAGCTCCTCTCCAGCCACTCCCCATCATTAAAGTTCCATTTCAGCGAGTAGCTGTGGATATTCTGGGTCCTTTTCCGAAAAAGACACCCAGAGGAAAGCAGTACATACTGACTTTCATGGATTTTGCCACCCGATGGCCGGAAGCAGTAGCTCTAAGCAACACCAGGGCTAAAAGTGTGTGCCAGGCACTAGCAGACATTTTTGCCAGGGTAGGTTGGCCCTCCGACATCCTCACAGATGCAGGGACTAATTTCCTGGCAGGAACTATGAAAAACCTTTGGGAAGCTCATGGGGTAAATCACTGGGTTGCCACTCCTTACCATCATCAAACAAATGGCATGGTGGAGAAGTTTAATGGAACTTTGGGGGCCATGATACGTAAATTCGTAAATGAGCACTCCAATGATTGGGACCTAGTATTGCAGCAGTTGCTCTTTGCCTACAGAGCTGTACCACATCCCAGTTTAGGGTTTTCCCCATTTGAACTTGTATATGGCCGTGAGGTTAAGGGGCCATTGCAGTTGGTGAAGCAGCAATGGGAGGGATTTACACCTTCTCCAGGAACTAACATTCTGGACTTTGTAACCAACCTACAAAACACCCTCCGAACCTCTTTAGCCCTTGCTAGAGAAAACTTACAGGATGCTCAAAAAGAGCAAAAAGCCTGGTATGATAAACATGCCAGAGAGCGTTCCTTCAAAGTAGGAGACCAGGTCATGGTCTTAAAGGCGCTCCAGGCCCATAAAATGGAAGCATCGTGGGAAGGGCCATTCGTGGTCCAGGAGCGCCTGGGAGCTGTTAATTATCTCATAGCATTCCCCACCTCCAACCGAAAGCCTAAGGTGTACCATATTAATTCTCTAAAGCCCTTTTATTCCAGAGAATTAAAGGTTTGTCAGTTTACAGCCCAGGGAGGAGACGATGCTGAGTGGCCTGAAGGTGTCTACTACGAAGGGAAATGTGCTGGTGGTGTGGAAGAGGTGAACCTCTCCATGACCCTTGGGCGTATGCAGCGACAGCAGATCCAGGAGCTGTGCACTAGCTACGCGCCAACGTTCTCAGCCACCCCAGGACTGACTGAACGGGCATACCACTCCATTGACACAGGTAATGCTCACCCAATTAGGGTCCAACCTTACCGGGTGTCTCCTCAAGCTAAAACTGCTATAGAACGGGAGATCCAGGATATGTTACAGATGGGGGTAATCCGCCCCTCTGAAAGTGCATGGGCATCTCCAGTGGTTCTAGTTCCCAAACCAGATGGGGAAATACGTTTTTGCGTGGACTACCGTAAGCTAAATGCTGTAACTCGCCCAGACAACTATCCCATGCCACGCACAGATGAACTATTAGAGAAACTGGGAAGGGCCCAGTTCATCTCTACCTTGGACTTAACCAAGGGGTACTGGCAGGTACCGCTAGATGGATCTGCCAAGGAAAGGTCAGCCTTCATCACACATCTCGGGCTGTATGAATTTAATGTACTCCCTTTCGGGCTGCGAAATGCACCCGCCACTTTCCAAAGACTTGTAGATGGTCTCCTAGCGGGATTAGGAGAATATGCAGTCGCCTACCTTGACGATGTGGCCATATTTTCGGATTCCTGGGCAGACCACCTGGAACATCTACAAAAAGTCCTTGAGCGCATAAGGGAGGCAGGACTAACTGTTAAGGCTAAGAAGTGTCAAATAGGCCTAAACAGAGTGACTTACCTTGGACACCAGGTGGGTCAAGGAACTATCAGCCCCCTACAGGCCAAAGTGGATGCTATCCAAAAGTGGCCTGTCCCAAAGTCAAAGAAACAGGTTCAATCCTTCTTAGGCTTGGCCGGTTATTACAGACGATTTGTACCGCACTACAGCCAAATCGCTGCCCCACTGACAGACCTAACCAAAAAGAAACAGCCAAATGCTGTTCAGTGGACCGGAAAGTGTCAGAAGGCCTTTAACAAGCTTAAAGCGACACTCATGTCTGACCCTGTACTAAGGGCCCCAGACTTTGACAAACCGTTCCTAGTAACCACAGATGCATCCGAGCGTGGTGTGGGAGCAGTTTTAATGCAGAAAGGACCTGATCAAGAATTCCACCCTGTAGTGTTTCTCAGCAAAAAACTGTCTGAGAGGGAAAGCAACTGGTCAGTCACTGAAAAAGAATGTTATGCCATTGTCTACGCTCTGGAAAAGCTACGCCCATATGTTTGGGGACGGCGTTTCCACCTGCAAACCGACCATGCTGCACTAAAGTGGCTTCACACCGTCAAAGAAACTAACAGAAAACTTCTTCGGTGGAGTTTAGCTCTCCAAGATTTTGATTTCGACATCCAACACATCTCAGGAGCTTCTAACAAAGTGGCTGATGCACTCTCCCGTGAAAGTTTCCCAGAATCAACTGGTTAAAATCGTCCTTGAGATGTGGAAAATATTGTTAGTCTTTATGTACTTGGTAGTATATTTAGAGATGCATGTGTCTTATTAACTCTGTTTTCCTAGAGCTCCAGGAAGAAATCCCAGCCAGTGTTTCACCCTAGCTGAGATTTGGGGGGCGTGTCATAAATATAAAGGGAAGGGTAAACCCCTTTGAAATCCCTCCTGGCCAGGGGAAAGCTCCTCTCACCTGTAAAGGGTTAAGAAGCTAAAGGTAACCTCGCTGGCACCTGACCAAAATGACCAATGAGGAGACAAGATACTTTCAAAAGCTGGGAGGAGGGAGAGAAACAAAGGGTTTGTGTGTCTGTCTGTAGTCGTCTTGGCCGGGGACAGAACAGGAATGGAGTCTTAGAACTTTTAGTAAGTAATCTAGCTAGGTATGTGTTAGATTATGATTTCTTTAAATGGCTGAGAAAAGAATTGTGCTGAATAGAATAACTATTTCTGTCTGTGTATCTTTTTTGTAACTTAAGGTTTTGCCTAGAGGGGTTCTCTATGTTTTTGAATCTGATTACCCTGTAAGATATATATACCATCTTGATTTTACAGGGGGGATTTCTTTATTTCTATTTACTTCTATTTTTTATTAAAAGTCTTTGTAAAACACTGAATGCTTTTTCATTGTTCTCAGATCCAAGGGTTTGGGTTTGTGGTCACCTATGCAAATTGGTGAGGCTTTTTATCCAACATTTCCCAGGAAAGGGGGGGGGTGCAAGTGTTGGGAGGATTGTTCATTGTTCTTAAGATCCAAGGGTCTGGGTCTGTAGTCACCTAGGCAAATTGGTGAGGCTTTTTACCAAACCTTGTCCAGGAAGTGGGGTGCAAGGTTTTGGGAAGTATTTTGGGGGGAAGGACGCGTCCAAACAGCTCTTCCCCAGTAACCAGTATTAGTTTGGTGGTGGTAGCGGCCATTCCAAGGATAACGGGGGTAATATTTGTTACCTTGGGGAAGTTTTGACCTAAGCTGGTAAAGATAAGCTTAGGAGGTTTTTCATGCAGGTCCCCACATCTGTACCCTAGAGTTCAGAGTGGGGGAGGAACTCTAGGGTACAGATGTGGGGACCTGCATGAAAAACCTCCTAAGCTTATCTTTACCAGCTTAGGTCAAAACTTCCCCAAGGTAACAAATATTACCCCCGTTATCCTTGGAATGGCCGCTACCACCACCAAACTAATACTGGTTACTGGGGAAGAGCTGTTTGGACGCGTCCTTCCCCCCAAAATACTTCCCAAAACCTTGCACCCCACTTCCTGGACAAGGTTTGGTAAAAAGCCTCACCAATTTGCCTAGGTGACTACAGACCCAGACCCTTGGATCTTAAGAACAATGAACAATCCTCCCAACACTTGCACCCCCCCCCTTTCCTGGGAAATGTTGGATAAAAAGCCTCACCAATTTGCATAGGTGACCACAAACCCAAACCCTTGGATCTGAGAACAATGAAAAAGCATTCAGTGTTTTACAAAGACTTTTAATAAAAAATAGAAGTAAATAGAAATAAAGAAATCCCCCCTGTAAAATCAAGATGGTATATATATCTTACAGGGTAATCAGATTCAAAAACATAGAGAACCCCTCTAGGCAAAACCTTAAGTTACAAAAAAGATACACAGACAGAAATAGTTATTCTATTCAGCACAATTCTTTTCTCAGCCATTTAAAGAAATCATAATCTAACACATACCTAGCTAGATTACTTACTAAAAGTTCTAAGACTCCATTCCTGTTCTGTCCCCGGCCAAGACGACTACAGACAGACACACAAACCCTTTGTTTCTCTCCCTCCTCCCAGCTTTTGAAAGTATCTTGTCTCCTCATTGGTCATTTTGGTCAGGTGCCAGCGAGGTTACCTTTAGCTTCTTAACCCTTTACAGGTGAGAGGAGCTTTCCCCTGGCCAGGAGGGATTTCAAAGGGGTTTACCCTTCCCTTTATATTTATGACATAGATAATAAATGCATCTATTACAAAAAAAGTAGGCAATACAGCCAATATTTGAAAATACTTTTACTGGGGTACCAGCCCTATACGTTCCAGAGCTGTAAGACTTATAGGGATTTGAACTTTCTGCTCCCTCTTGAGGGGAAAAGCCAGCTCTCATCAGCTGTCAGGTAGTGGAGTGTGGTTTAGGAATGGATTGGTTTAGGAATGGATAAGAAGAGCAGTTAAAAGAATTTGTCCTGGAAACCAGACAATCTGTCCAAGGGTCCTGTTTTGCTCTGGGGAACCACCTGGAGATTCAGAACCCTGTGTGGAGTGATTCTGTAGGACTGGGCTACCAACAGCACACAGCTGACTTCACAGTGAGAATCTGACCAGAGTAGCAGCACAGCAGAATTGTACTTCACAGTGAGGGCAGACTGGATTAGTAGTAGCGATGACAGCAGAGAGCAGACTTGGCAGAATTGCACCACATAGCTGCATGTTGGAGTAGGACTTGATGGCCTATATGTCTCTGGACTGGAGCCAACAGGCAGAAAAAAGTCAACCACTGACATCCCCTCTGGTTATCACTGAGTCTATGTGGACTTGTGATTGGCGTTTATGTGGTGGGAAAAGCTTTGGGACTCGGAGTTTTGGACCGCAACCAGCTAGACAAATGCTATATTTACAGGCCAGCAAGCCTAACTTCAGTACGAGGCAAATTGGTTGAAACTATAGCAAACAGAATCATCAGACACGCTGATGAACACAGTATATTGGGGAAGAGTTAACAGTTTTTATAAAGAGAAATCATCCCTCACCAACTATTATAATTCTTTGAGGGGGTCAACAAGCATGTGGACAAGGATGATCCAGGGGATATAGTGTACTTGGATTTTCAGAAAGCCTTTGACAAGGTCCCACACCAAAGTCCCCTAAGCAAAATAAGCAGTTGTGGGATAAGAGGGAAGGTCCTCTCATGGATCAGTAGTGGGTTACAAGATGGGAAACAAAAGTTTTCACAGTTATATAAAAAGTTGTTTGGAATGAATGCCTTTTTCATAGAATCATAGAATAATAGAATATCAGGGTTGGAAGGGACCTCAGGAGGTCATCTAGTCCAACCCCCTGCTCAAAAGCAGGACCCATACCCAATTAAATCATCCCAGCCAGGGCTTTGTCAAGCCTGACCTTAAAAACGCCTAAGGAAGGAGATTCCACCATCTCCCTAGGCAACGCATTCCAGTGTTTCCAGTGAAAAAGTTTTTTCCAGTGAAAAAGTTTTTCCTAATATCCAACCTGAACCTCCCCCACTGCAACTTGAGACCATTACTCCTTGTCCTGTCCTCTTCCACCACTGAGAATAGTCTAGAACCATCCTCTCTGGAACTACCTCTCAGATAGTTGAAAGCAGCTATCAAATCCCCCCTCATTCTTCTCTTCTGCAGACTAAATAATCCCAGTTCCCTCAGCCTCTCCTCATAACTCATGTGTTCCAGACCCCTAATCATTTTTGTTGCCCTTCGCTGGACTCTCTCCAATTTATCCACATCCTTCTTGTAGTGTGGGGCCCAAAACTGGACACAGTACTCCAGATGAGGCCTCACCAATGTCGAATAGAGGGGAATGATCACGTCCCTCGATCTGCTCGCTATGCCCCTACTTATACATCCCAAAATGCCATTGGCCTTCTTGGCAACAAGGGCACACTGCTGACTCATATCCAGCTTCTCGTCCACTGTCACCCCTAGGTCCTTTTCCGCAGAACTGCTGCCTAGCCATTCGGTCCCTAGTCTGTAGCTGTGCATTGGGTTCTTCCGTCCTAAGTGC
The DNA here is from genome assembly GCF_965140295.1 of Lepidochelys olivacea. Lineage (NCBI taxonomy): Eukaryota > Metazoa > Chordata > Testudines > Cheloniidae > Lepidochelys > Lepidochelys olivacea. The sequence continues at coordinate 132,811,461 of NC_140411.1, read as the reverse complement.
AGGACCCTGCACTTATCCTTATTGAACCTCATCAGATTTCTTTTGGCCCAATCCTCCAATTTGTCTAGGTCCCTCTGTATCCTATCCCTGCCCTCCAGCGTATCTACCACTCCTCCCAGTTTAGTATCATCCACAAATTTTCTGAGAGTGCAATCCACACCATCCTCCAGATCATTTATGAAGATATTGAACAAAACCGGCCCCAGGACCAACCCCTGGGGCACTCCACTTGACACCGGCTGCCAACTAGACATAGAGCCATTGATCACTACCCGTTGAGCCCAACAATCTAGCCAACTTTCTACCCACCTTATGGTGCATTCATCCAGCGCATACTTCCTTAACTTGCTGACAAGAATACTGTGGGAGACCGTGTCAAAAGCTTTGCTAAAGTCAAGAAACAATACATCCACTGCTTTCCCTTCATCCACAGAACCAGTAATCTCATCATTTTCATTTTGAAAGGCATAAAAATAGGATGTTTTCAAAAAAAAATTCTGAAGAAAACTTCATTGATACAATTGTACACACACAAACATTGATTTTGTTGAAAGATTTTCTGATAGAAAATTGTTTTGATGGAAATTTTCTGACCAGCTCTAATCAAGGTCCTCAACTGAAAATGCTCTTTTCCCAGTTCCCAGTGACTGAAATTCAGGAAAGTCTTGCAAAATTGCTTCCAGTGATCTCAGTTGTTATAACAGTACAGAGAGAGGAAGTCTGTTGGGGTATGTCTACACTAGGATGTTATAGCTCCACCGGAGGTAGCAACAACGTAGGTTGAGTTTGGACCGGAATCAGGAACGTTTACTCCTATGTTCTATATCAGGTTGCTGCTAGAGCTAAAATAATGATAGACACCAGACCTGTCTGTCCATTAATAGAAGATAAAATCCAATAAAACAAATGCAGTCTCCATCCAACACCAAGCTGAAGGCCATGAATGGGGCCAAGTATGTCAAAGAACTCCAAATAGCACCACAGCTGTTTTGCCAAAATGGAAAATTAGAGGGAAGGCAGTATTTGGTGACATCATTAGCTCTAAGACATAGCTCTTTGAAGATGAGCTTACAAGGATTTTAAGGGGCAATGATTTCTTGTGCAGCCCAAAGGAGACATTAAAACAATTAATCAGAAATGAGCCCAATAAAATCCCAGTTTGATTTTTTCAGCTATGAAGGGAAGAGGTTCCTCTCACAGGTTACTCCACCATCTCGAGAATCTCACTTAGTGGAACTGGTTGAAACTCAAACAGATAAGAAAAATCAAACTTCTGATTTGTGTCCAGATGTCAAGAATTATAACATTCAAAAACCAGTCGGAGAACACTTCAATCTCTTTGGTCACTCTATTACAGACCTAAAAGTGGCAATTCTGTAACAAAAAGCTTCAGAAACAGACTCCAACAAGAGACTGCTGAATTGGAATTAATTTGCAAACTGGACACCATTAACTTAGGCTTGAATAAAGACTGGAAGTGGATGTGTCATTATACAAAGTAAAACTATTTCCCCATGTTTATTTCAGCCCCCCCTATTGTTCCTCAGACGTTCTTGTCAACTGCTGGAAATGGCCCACCTTGATTATCACTACAAAAGTTTTTTTTCCCTCTCCTGCTGGTAATAGCTCACCTCTCCTGATCACTCTCCTTACAGTGTGTATGGTAACACCCATTGTTTCATGTTCTCTGTATATATAAAATCTCCCCACTGTATTTTCCACTGCATGACTCCGATGAAGTGAGCTGTAGCACATGAAAGCTTATGCTCAAATAAATTTGTTAGTCACTAAGGTGCCACAAGTCCTCCTTTTCTTTTTATAATATCCTGTAACTTAGGCCATCAAAAAAACAATCCACTGGTTGTTCAGATCTCTTCTGTAGAGGATCAGTTGGCTTCATCAGTTTCCATACAGTTTCTCTCACTGAAATAGGTCCTCTGCTGTAACTCCTGATTTCAAACTGGAGGAAGTAATGGCATGACAAGTGTGTAATACTGGCAACCCCAATCTCTGATCCATAACCAAAAGCAAGATTCCTACTATGTGTGGTGGAGCCAGAAATCACTCCCACAGTTTTCATAAATTCATAATTCAATTGCTTATTGTCATAGCCATGGCTATCTTGTAAACAATACTTCATCTCAGTAAGAGCTGATTTGTTAAATAAAATTTACTATTAAAACCACCTTTTATCAGAACATTAGTTGGCACAGATATCATAATTATTCAAGTATTAAACATGAAGCTTTCCTTACTTCAGTGCATGAAGGTAACTGATCAACGGCAAAGATCTTATGAGTCCAGAAATTGTATAATTCACTTTCCAGTGATTAGTTTGTCAAAACTACAAGATATATGGATATACTTCCTTTAACCTGTCAAAAGGATATAGTGCATCCCCAAAGTCCCCATGAAGGCTGATGTAGCAGAAAATCCCCAACTATTGATTAGATTCAGGCATTCATTTTAATCTGAAGATGTACTTTAGGTACATCAATAGGTCAAATAGACTATCAGCACAGCCCAATAGTACTGAAGTACTGAGTCAGCATGTTAAGATGCCCTTGAGTAGCTCATATTAATTTCTCCTAGGATAGCTTTTTAAAGAGGAAATGAGGATTATTATAAATGTAGAATATTAGATTGAGGTTGTGCTCCTTCAACAGCATCATTCTCACTTTTTATTGAGACCAAAACTTATTTGATTAATGGACCCAGGTAGGTATTTTAAGTCATTATAGTATTATCTTCATTATGTCTGAAACCAAAAGTCATTCATGTGTAAACAATTTCAGATATGTAGTATGAAGAAGGGGACAAAAAGAAACCACTCACAATACCCAAATTAAAAAGGGATTTAGCTAAACCTACTGTCATCTCTGTCAAGAAAGGCTTAAAGGCTAAGATAGGAAAAAAATAATCAAACTGCATTCCCTGAAGTAGTTATGTAAATAAGACACTTTGGAGTATGTTAGTCTGGAAAGCGGAAAAACCTTTAGAAGCAAGCATTTTTCCATGATGGAATACTTTACCTATTTAAAGAAACAGATGTTTTAGACAAATGACTTTGGAAAATGCAGTACATTTGACCATGTCTCTTTAGATCATAAGGGCTGTAGTTACTCCTTTTTATTGCTATTAATAAAAACATTTTTACACTTTATGACTATGGTTCAGCTTTTGAACAAGATGTTATGCATATGTATGAGCTTTTCATTTTACTTAGGATTGATTAACATGATGCCTAACAGCCTCCTACAGGTTTTGCTCCATGCTGTTAATAAAAACTTTTAAAAAATTGGTAAAAAAAGAAAGTATTTATACACATTACACCACATTCTTAAATTTAACCAATCTTTTAAAATACTCATAAGTAAATGCCAGAATGTCAGTAATGTTCCTTTTTAAGAAAACCATCATTTCCAGTTCTGTATATAAGTACCTGAGCAGGTCACTCAATCAGGAGATACAGTGATACTCAAAAAATACTGAAACAATTTTCAGCTATGATTTAGTTTTACAGCACAACTATAAAAAGTATGCCGAGTTATTTTACTTGCATGGATTATAAATGGCACATATATATTTAGAAACAAATAAAGTCTGCATACATGAAAGTTTATTTCCAATGGGTGTGTTCCATTATTTCCCCAGTTTGGATAATATAGGATGATGTGCATCAGAATAAGACAGTTTATATGTGCATATTAATAAAAAAAATACCAATTTACTTCCCTCTCACAATATCATCCATATTAGTAACAAAGTCACATACCTATTGTCCTGGATAAGAAGGAAGAAGGACAATACACAATGGATGTGGTTTAACTAGGCCACAACATTTTTTAACTTAATTCATCTGGGGACTATCCTATCAATATCTTGTACGGTGCAGGTTATTTCCTTCCTGTTAGAGAGCTGCCATCAACACCTATTCTTAGGACTCCACGGCCATTCCCTCATATGAGGGGTAAAGGTGTGAAAAAGGGGGGTATTTCCTCTCTACCAGATGTTAGGAACCCCACCCTCATTTCCCAGATTCCTTAAGGGATGCTTTCCCCTATGTCCACATCCAGCTCCAGTTTATCAGGGAACCAGACTCGCTATAGAATAAATACTTACACTGGACACCAACACACCAGTGAGAAAATGAACTTTACCTCCTGTTCTACCCACCAGGTCCCTAGGTTGCTTTTGGAAAGGAAAAACAACAAAACAAAAAACCCACCCTGCCCCAGCCAATCTGGCTCTGAGGGAAAATTTCCTCCCCAGTCCCAAAAAGTGACTGGCACAATGTCCACAGCAGACCCCCAAACCCTGTTCTATTCTAATCCCAGAGTGGGTGGGTAGGACCTGCTGGTCTGGTATGTAATGGAACACAGATCATGGCAAAAGGTTTTTATGCCTTCCCCTCTGTGCATGGGCGTGAACGGGATTCCACAGATTCCTGCCTCTCTCCCCGCCCTCTCCCCACACACACACACACACACTCACTCAGCTATTCCCCCTCACAAATCATTCACAATGCAGGTAAAAGGGGGGCAATCCTCCATAAAGGGATAACAATCCTTTTATCCCTAAGTGTCCAGACAACAGCCCCTACCCTTAATGTGTGGGCCTGGTTTCTTTATATCTTCAGAAATCTCTCTTTAGGCATTTGATTGAAATGATTAAGATGCTCCTCTTTTTCCTTTTGAGTAATACTCAACCAGAGCTGTCCATAACGACACATTCTTAACAGGCGCATCCACTATGATAACAAAATGACAGGTGCTGCTTCAACTGAAGTCAATGAGAGTCTTGCCATTAACTTCAGTGGTAAGAGAACTGTGCCTTCATTGTGCATTTTTGACATGGGAATCATGAGTTTGATGTTTTTCTTGTATATTCAAGTTTTTTTTTTCAAGTATATGCATCTATCCAATGCTCTACAAATACCTTATTTTAAATATACAAGAAAAAATCCATTACAGTACTGGGTTCTCTGTCTCCAATTACACAATTCAGCAATTAGTATTTAACTTCATGTCTGTGTGTGTGTGTGTGTGAGAGAGAGAGAGAGATCATCCTTCTAGTGGTTTCTTTAGATGTATAGAATACATGGCTGAGTGTATAAATCAGGCCTCATTACCTGTTATTGTCATCCTCGCCTCATTCCAGTTTAAAGATAACATATGTCCTTCTTAATGATCCTGGTTTGTGTCACAAGTGTCTTTTCTTCCCTTTGTATCATGGCTATCAAAGTTATTACCTGAATACCAATAAATTGATGCAGAAAAAATTATTCATTCACCTTGAACAAATTTTTTAAGCTTCTGATATTTCTGACAATTTCATCTTAATTTTGAAGACTCAGGAGTTCCAGATAAGCTTCCAAACTTTTAGGTGTGTATTTGAACTGAACCCACCCATACATAACTGCAAAAATATTTTACTAATCCCAAAACAGACATTTTTTTAAACATTCAACTTATTTTTGTGCTTTTGGTATCAAGCAGGGAGAGAGCATCTTTTCTTGGTGAGTCCCAGAATCTGAGTATCTAAATACCTATCAATAGTAGAATATGCTAATTCAAAGGAAAATGCTGGCCCTTACACTTGCCCTAGGTTGCCAAGGTTCAACAAATACTTAATGAATGTTGAGGTCACAGCTTGCCAATCATTATCTTGTGCCCTGGGGTGCACAGAAATTGATTTGTGGCTAAGCTCCTTATTTATTTTTGGGGCAAATCCCTATAAGAATCTGTAGACTAAATAATAACAGAGGTAGGTGTTTAGTGTAACATCTGTACCAGCATATGCCAGAAAGATGGGGGCAGAGGGTAAAGACTCTATTTCCTCATTTCATTTAGACTATGAATGTCAGCAAAGGAGATATCAAGTAGAGAAAGAGAACATGGGCCTCAGAGGGTACTTGCTCCAGGGAACTATCAGATGGAGAATCTTATACATATTTAGGTCAAGGTTGGATTATAAATTCAGAAACTTTTTAATAGTGTATTTCCCCATTGATTCCTTTGTTTCTGACTCCTACTGAGTTTGCATCTGTTCTTTCTCTAAGTAGAGAAAAAGTGGAATGGAAGCAAATATGATACTGTTTGTTGATTACATTTGTGGCTTGCATTTATCCGTTGGAAACTTCAACATCAGACAGTCAAATTAATCAGATAACAATCTTTAATCAATGGTGATCTTTTTAAATTTTTTTTTAATTCAAGACAGAGCCTACTGTGACTGTATTTATCTCAGATATATCCCTGTTTCATCTCTTTGTTGGGCCTTGCACAATAGCCTAAAGAGGATAATCAGGAGGAATATTTGTAACAGGCAGAACCACATCAAACTGTCCTGCCCTGTCCTATGACTGGATAACTATTCTTTGGAATCAGTTTACTTCCCTTTGATATGGGCCAGAATGTTCTTTGTTACAGTTATGACATTCCCTGTGCCCACATAGTATTAATAGCTAAGAATAGGCATGAAAGAACCAGACTTTTTTCCAGTTCAATGCTTCATTCTGATTCTGGGAATTTATGTTTGTTACTTGAGCCAATCTAAATCTTTCCACTCCTAGCCTCTCTGCTACATCCATACTTAAATAAGGAAAGAGAAACACTTTTCTTCCTCTCTGTTGCCTTGCCTCTTCCAATAACACCCTCCCTAATCTTGGATGAAATGGGGTTCTTCAGGCTTTCCAAAAACCTTAGCTACTGTGGTGCTAAACCAGATGACTTCACCTCACATTAAGCTGTGGCAGGTGTTGCAGGAAAAGGTGTGTGCCACTTTAAGGGCTAGAGAGCCAAGGAGTGACTTTCTGCTCCCCATGCTGACCCATTCCTTTACCCACAAGCTGACCAGAAGAGAGTGGGGACATATAGGTCCACGATGGTGCAAGAAAGGCCCTCTTTTGACCTGGACCCATAGAGGAACAGCATCCATCCTCTCACTCACAGACATGGTGAAACACTGGGTTTTGTCAGGATCCACTGTGGACGTTGTGCTAGTCATTTATTTAGCAGGGGGCTGGGAATGAATGTTTTCCTCACCAACTCATTGGCCCAGGCAAAGTGTGTGTGTGAGGTTCACTTCCCTCACAGTGGGGACAGGCTGGCTTAGTTGGGGTGAACATGAAATGGGAGTTAGGCTATGATGATACAGTTCATTCTCTAGGTGTGGAGCAGATGTCCAGTGCAGGCACTCCCTAGGGAAGTGTAGCAATGAGATGACTCACCAGTGCAGCACCTCCTGCTGGTTGTCTCTGGAATTAGCTCTTCCAGCCTAGAGCACCCTCTGCAGGCTGGTGTCTTATCTGCTGCTGGCCCCCATGTCTCTCCTAGACCCCAGTGCCCTTTACCCTGTAGTTCTGCCCCAGCAGTATCCCCACACTCTGGATCTCCCCTCCCAGGGGAACCCCCAACCTCTAAATCCACCTTGCCTCAGTGGCTACTGCCAGTCATCATCTAGCCCCTGCTCACTGGGGCAGACTGCAGTCTGTAATGGCCACTCATTGTTGGCAAGGGGTAGGACCAGCGGCCTCTGCCTATTCCCAGGCTGCCCCTCTGCAGCTCCAGTACCTTTTTGGGCCTTTACCAAGGCCCACAGCCTGGGGGGTTTACCAAGCTGGAGCTCCCTAGCTCCCTTTACCCTTCCCCAGCACTGCTCCACTTCAGGTACCTTGCTCCCAGGCAGCTAGCCCTTCCCACTCCAGGACTAGAGTGAAACTCTCCTCCAGCTTCTGGCCCACAGCCCTCTTATAAGAGCCAGCTGGGCTTTGATTAAGCGAGGCACACCCGTGGTCAGCTACATAGTCATCTTCCCCCAGCTGTTCTTAATCCCTTTCCCTGCTGCAGCCTTCTCCAGGGCTGCTTTTAACACCTTCGGGGCTGGAGCGGGGTGACCACCCTGCTACAGGAAGGGAAAAAGTAATCAGATAAAATGGATTGGTAAAGGTTTTAAAGGAGACATGTTAAAGGAGTGGAACCAGATGTGTTGCAGGGCTCTGATGACTGTTAGGGCAGGGAGCCAACCCCTCTCCTTTCTTGCCCTGCCTTAATGCTCATTCAAGGCAGGAATGGTGAGGGCCCAGTAGCAGGTTGCTTTGGGACCAGGATGGGTAAGGGGAAGGGGCTGAGAGAAGCCCAACAAGTATATATTGAAATGATTATGGAATTACCTGCACTGTACACTTTTATCTGCTGGGTACTCCCCATCATTTAAGAATAAAGTTGTAGCCTAATTAAACCACATCCAGTGTTTCCTGCCCTTCTTGCAGCATAGCTCGACAATGATGATTCATTAGAGCTGTAGATACAAGCAGAATACAGCTGAACAAATTGTTTCCGATATGAATAATAACAGGAAGTCATGAAGTAGAGGGCTCATAGCTTCAGGGGTATGGATCCTAGGGGAAGACTCTATATTAATGGCATACATCATAGGATAGGTGTTTTCCATTTTAAACTTTTATTAGTTCACTTACTCCACATCCTTGCCCACTCTTATTATGGAAGACTAGAAGAAGTATGAAGTGCAAAGAAATCGCTGTGCTTTTTATTTTGAACACATGGGTTCCAAAAAACATGGAAGAGTCCTAGATTTTTAGGTTATGATCCACAGACCATTGAAGTCAATGGAAAGACATCCATCATCCAGAACCCTCATCCTGAGCTACCACTCATCTCCTAAAATATAAGGGATGACAGATAATAAAATTATATGGAGTATTCAGTGTTTGGTCTACAATATTCATCCCCAATTTTCTCAGAAAAAGCTACAACCAGGCATTCAGTTTGGCTAAAGAAACAGCCAAGCTACCCCAAGCATTTCCAGATGGATTCCAGTCAATATGTATTTATAAACACAAAGTAGTATTTTCTGTTGCAAACTGGCCCCAGACAGAGGGGATTTAATTTTTTGTTGTTTGTTTGTTTCCAGATCACAGTGCAAAGACAATGTTCACCTGCTTCATTACACATGGCTGAGGGAATGACAATCATTATTGTTGCAGCTGGTTCAATGCAGGATATGGAGTATTCTGAAGTTTTAAAATGTGGCAACATCATTTAGGTGCCCAAATGGGATCTGATCTCTCTTGAAAATCTGCTCCCAGTTCTGAGTGCTGAGCACTTTGGGAAATCTGCATTCCTTGGTGTACTAAGAGGTACAATACAGTACAACAGGGAGCGGCAACCTTTGGCACATGGCCCATCAGGGAAATCTGTTGAAGGGCTGGGACGGTTTGTTTACCTGCAGCGTCTGCAGGTTCAGCCAATCGCAGCTCCTACTGGCTGCAGTTTGCCGTTCCAGGACAATGGGGGCTGCAGGAAGTGGCGGCCAGCACATCCATTGGCCCATGCTGCTTCCCACAGCCCTCATTGGCCTAGAACGGCGAACTGCAGCCAGTGGGAGCTGTGATCAGCTCAACCAGGTAAACAAACCATCCCGGCCCACCAACGGATTTCCCTGATGGGCTGCGTGCCAAAGGTTGCCGCTCCCTGCAGTACAATATCAACTGGATGGAGAGACGAGATCTGTCAAACAAATACTTTTTCTCTGTATCAGACCAAACTAAATTTCATGTATATGACCATCTTTCATTAATCTTAAAAAGAATATTAAAGGATTAAACCTGTAAAAGGACTATATTTGAGAGCCACAAGATCACTCGTAGCAGTTTTTTGGACTACAGGCCAGCTTTTCAAAGGCATTTATACACCTAAAGATGTAGCTAGGCACCTAATGTGCTGTACAAAAGTGCCCCTAAGCTGTTTAGGTGCTTTTGAAAATCCTACCAGAACCCTTATGCTTCCTTATGTGCCTTACCTCTCCCTAACTATAGATACTGCATAGCTGAAGGGAAGTATATTTTGCAAGGGAGCAGTTCTAATTACATAATAGTTATGTGTTTCAGTGAACAGATTTTAGATGTTTTTCTTCCTCAGAAAAATTGCATACCATTCTTTATTATTATTGATAAGGAAAATGGGATTTACATCAAAGGGAAATGTAGTTATTTTCTAATAACAGGACCATTTTATTTAGGGCATTAGGTGAATGTCTAGTTGATGACAAGAAAATGTGTTTAATGGTTACTATTGGCATTCCTACTCAACAAGAATAGATTATCTGTAATGTTTTCTTTATAAGTTAACTATTACTAGTCACAGTTCACTGCCTGGTTGGTCCAAAGAATGAATCCATCTTCCACAGAGCTAGAAAACCTGCAATTCATACATCTGATCACATTTCACTAAGTGATGGCCCTTTTGCCACTCAGATGACAACTTGTGGCTTATGCAAACATTGTCCTGTGCCATCAAAGCCTCTTTTCACATTTCTGCTGAATGGCCCCTAGGTGATTGATTCCCATTCTGTTGCAGTGATGTATAACAAGGACATGAAACTAAATCCTGAAAAAATGCAGAGTGGGGCTGTCAATACATTTTCTGGCTAGTGGTTATCAAGTACGTGTCAATCAACAGTTCCATTTTTTTTATTTGAACTCATATGATGAGCACAATAAAAAACCCTGTACCAAGGAGACTACTTACAAAAAGAGGGCTGTGATTTAGAGTTACTTTCCTTCCAGACTAGGACCTAATAACAAAACAGTTTAATTCACAAAGTTGTTCAGTATATTTGTGTGATACCGTATGTCAGTCAATATAGAAACAGCTGAATAAATATTTCAGTCTATCTAGCAAAAGACACATGAAGGAATTGCTCTTTTGTCCTGAGGCTTACATTTTCTTATGAATGATGTTTGACCATGGAAAATAAAATACAGGTATGTGTTATTAGCATGTCCATTCAGCTGAGTTTCGTTACAAATGCTGTGATACTTCCCCACACTTTCTAGGACAATTAAGTAATTACAGAATTTTAAATAAGTGTAGTGGACTGTTTGTTAAAAATCCAGTGATTAAAACTCTGTTTCCATACAAATACAATTGATTTATGCCATGTTTTTCTTCAAATGCCCTGCAACTTTCTTCTTCAAATGTTAAAATAATTATTTACTCATATCTAAACTGTGGTCCAATTATCTTTTTTAAAAAGAATTTTTAAAGTAATTGGCTAATTATAACAGAAATGTACCTCAGGATTAAGTCTTAGATATAACAATTAAACTAGGCTCTGATTCAGCTAGTCACTTAAGTACAATTCTTACTTTAAGTGCATGAATAATTCCATTCAACTCAATGGGACGGCTCATGTGTTTAAAGTCAAGCATCTGCTTAATTTCTTTGCTAAATCAGAGCCCTGAAGCATTCACTGCTGAACTTTTGTATTTATCTAAAAGCACATCAAACACCAATACCATAATTACAAAAAATATGTATTTGAGAAAGCCACATTATGGGGGATGTGCATTATTTTCTGTACAACAGATCTAAATTCAGATGACCAAGTTTCCTGGTTAAACAAAGGCTGAGTTCACTATACTTGGGGAAGAGAGTACTTTGTGTGGTTTTGGTGTGTGCCCCTGAGGTCAATACATGGAGCATTATTAATAAACTCTGAAGGGAGCTTTCTCACCACAAGAATGGTGAGAGGTGCAGAATTCCAGCCAAGTGCCATGGCACTGGAAAGATGACCTCATAAATTCTCCAGAGAAACTGATGCTAAGCATCTTTTGAACCCAGAGTTCATTTCAGAGCAGATTCCTACATGCTGATACTCACTGGGTAACAGAAGGACAGTGAAGGCTTCCTGGAAAGATTTTTGAGAAGGTCCTATGCTAATACTTTCTTTCCCCCCCTGCATTACTACCCAAGGTAAAGCAGGGTGAGCTGCAGGGTATCCTTTTATCTCTTAGGATTTCCATAGAATATGTTCCGGGGTCCTGTAATTGTGTGTTAATTACAAGACACCTCTTCAAAAACCAACTTCTAAAATTGTGCCTTCGGATATTATTTTGCATCTGCAATTCATAGTAGATTAAAGTAATAGAATGTAGATTACATGATCTGCCTTCATAAAAGTCCTGTGTCAACAAACTAAGTAGTTTCTTAATGTGCTTGTCATGTGCCTTGTGTGGTAGCTCAGTGTTTGCATTTGAGATATATCATGATCTAACATTTTATGCTATTGCTTGTATCTGTTAAATTAGATTAGCCCCAATATGGCTTGGTCTACACCTTAAACTTAGGTAGACCTAGCTATGTTGCTCAAGGGATGAAAAATTCACCCTTCTGACAGACATAGTTAAATTGACCTAAATACTGGAAGAATTCTTCCCTCAACCTTACTACCACTTTTTAAGGGGGCAGATTTACAACAGTGATGGGAAAAAACCCTTTCATTGCCATAGCAAGTGTCTGCACTACAACTGTGCTTTTGTAATACTTGTAATGTAGACATACCCTACGGTACTGAAGGAAATAATGGCTCAAAGCAACTCCTCAGATTATAGTGGGAGTTATATTATTAATCCTCAGATTAGAGTGGGAGTTAGGTCTCAGTCCTGTGTACCTTAATTATTAAGCAGGAAAATTGAAAAGATTGTTTATTCTTCTAAAAGCTATGTTAAATTCAATCAAAGCTTTGAAAAAAATGTTCTGCGAAGTAAAGCACTGAAAAAATGACAAAAATAAAATATTGAATGCCAATTCTTTGTCAGTAATTTATTAGTTGAAATAATATCCTGTGAAAATGGGAGTCTGAGACAGTAAGCTATTTGTGTGTGTGTGTGTGTTGTATTGCATTTACCTTGATGACAGACATACAAGCCCTGGATTTAACATGCCTTAGCCTGAAAAGCTGATCTGAGATAAATCTTGAAATCATGCTTGAACCTGAAGCTTCTTTTTCCTCTCACATCTCCCTTGTCTGTAAATCTACCTATCATCACCTTTGGAACATTGCAAGGGCTCATTTTTGATCCACCCTTATTGAAATCCTTATCCATATCTTCATCAGCTTTACTTCTGCAATTACATCTTGTATGGTTTTCCTCAATCCCTACTGTGCAATCTTCAGGGGTCTAAAATGCTGGTGCCAGAATACAGTCTCTCTCCAAAAAGTGAGTGGGCCACTCCTCTCCTCTCATCCATCATCTTCAGTTTCTTATCCCTCTCAACTCAATTCAGATTTGATTATCTCCTGTTTTTAATCTCTAACTGCTCCCTGGATTTGCTCCATTGCACTTCTCTGACCTAATATTCCCCTGTTGTCCTGCCCATTTACCAAAGGTACCTCTCTGGGTCTGCACCTTTTTATGGGAATCCTACAGTTGGTGTTCCCATATTCTCCCCCATATGCAAAGCTTTTTAAAAGTTGGTTATTTTTTGCTTGGGTTAGTTCTTTTCTGTAACATGTGTATGCTTCTTAGTACTTTCTGGTTTAGGTCACTACTATTATTATTTTATTAGTATTATTATGTGTATTACTGTAGTGGCTAGATGCCCTAGTCACGGACGAGGACCCCATTGTGCTAGGAGCTGTACAAAAACATAGAACAAAAAGATGGTCCTTGCTCCAGAGAGCCTACAATCGAAGTATAAGACTAGAGACCACAGATGAATACAAGCAAGTTGAGAGGGAGTACAAGGAAACAATGGGACAATATTAGTCAGCACGATAGGCTATGGAAAACATCAGAGGAAAAGTCCAAACACTTCCAGTAAGACTTTTCTCAAAGTTTACCCACCCTGCATGAAACAAAAAATACTCGATATTTTACTGGAAAGTTATCTTAAGCTTTTCTATTGGGCTTTATTTTTATTGGAGGATTCATTTGAGCACATTCCATTGTCCAAATCTTTGCTTGATATAGTAAATACTGTTAAAGATATTTTCCAGTCCTTTTTGGTTTTGGCAGTTCGGTGATGTAGTGTATTCTTAACAGCCAAATATCTACCACAGTGGGAAGCCCAAATTATAGGAATTTGTGCTGGGGAGATGTGTGGGGAGTGGAGCCAGAAAGAAGTTTTATTTCTCCAGACTGTAGCCACTACATAGATCTGAAGAAGGGTTCTGTGTAACCTTGAAAGCTTTTCTCTCTCACTAACAGAAGTTGGTCCAATAAAAGATACTACCTTAGCTATACTTTATCTCCACTATCCTGGAACTGACACAACTACACCAACACTGCATGCCACTTCATAGAAGCTATTTCAGCCTTCTTTGACAGAGTTCAGGTCTAGTGGATAGGAGGAAAGCAGTAGGCATGTTGTAGCTTGATTTTAGTAAGGCTTTTAACACAGTCACAGATGACATTCACAGAAGCAAACTAGGAAATGTGGTCTAGTTAAAATTACTATAAAGTGGGTGCACAACTGGTTGAAAGACCATACTCAAAGAGTAGTTATCAAGGGTTTGCTGTCAAACTGGGAGGGCATATCTAGTGGAGTCCCACAGGAATCAGTACTGGGCCTGGTTTCATTAATGACTTTCATTAATGACTTGACTTGGATAATGGAATGGAGCGTATGCTTATAAAATGTGCCAATGACACCAAGCTGGGAGGGGTTGCAAGCACTTTGGAGGACAGGATGAGAATTCAAAAGGATCTTTACAAATTGAAGAATTGGTCTGAATTCAAAAAGAGGAAATTCAAAAGACAAGTGAAAAGTACTTCAATTAGGAAGAAAATATCAAATGCACAATTATAAAATGGGGACTAACCAGCTAGCTGAAAATGATCTGGGGGGTATAGTGGATCACAAATTGAATACGAGTCAACAATGTGATGTAGATGCAAAAAAGGCTAATATCATTCTGGGGTGTGTTAACAGGATAGTTGTATGTAAGACCTGGGAAGTAATTATTCCACTCTACTCAGAACTGGTAAGCCCTCTGCTGGAGTACTGTGTCCAGTTCTGGGCATCACAACATTAGAAAAGGTGTGGACAAATTGGAAAGAGTCCAGAGGAGAGCAACAAAAATGATAAAAGGTTTAAAAAACCTGACCTGTGAGGAAAGGTTAAAAAAACTGAGTATGCTTAGTCCTGAGAAAAGAGGATTGGGGGAAGGGACCTGATAACGGTCTGCAACTATGTTAAGGGCTGTTCTAAATAGGACTGTGATCAATTGTTCCCCATGTCCACTGGAGATAGGGAAAGAAGTAAAGGGCTTAATCTGCAGCAAGGGAGATTTATATTATATAATAGGAAAAACTTTCTAACAATAAGGTTATTAAGCCCTGGAACAGGCTACCAAGGGAGGTTGTAGAATCCCTATCATTGGAAATTTTTAAGAACAGGTTGGACAAACACATGTCTGGGAATGTCTAGGTTTTCTTGGAGTTGTCTAAGTACAGGGTTTCTGGACTTCTTGACTTCTCAAGGTCCCTTCCAGGCCTACATTTCTATAATGTGAGCTCTCTCCACCAGCTCCTCTGGGTCTATTCTGTGGGTAGGAATCCACTAGCTTTTGTCCCACCCGCAAAACCACCTGAGCCGTGAGGTAAAGCAAACCTCCATGGTCTGCTATTGTGTGTCAAGTAGAAGGTACAAAACCCCTTCTTGGGATCTTACACCACACTCTTCCGTAGCAAACTATAGTGATCCTGCTTTGTCAGGGTGATCTCTTTCCATGGTCAGAAGGGGGAAGGGCATTTGTCCTAAACAAAGCAAAAAAGGGTAATACCATTAAATCAATCCCTGCTTACCACCAATTTATTAAAATTTGCTTGTTTGTGAAGTTTTCAGAATATCTCTGTTTTCTAGCATCCATTTTTCATTATCAGTGGAAGTTTGATAGGAAGACAAAGGGGACAGTGCAATTCACACACACACCCACACACTACATGTTTAAGCTCTATTTTAAAAAATAATCTCTTTCAATCCTTGAGTTTGATATCTCCCTACATTTCATTCACTGCTGATGAGTAAACTTTTATTTCTTCCCTACTTGACATTTTTCTTTGTTATTTCTTCTTTATATTCTTTAGATAGTGAACTCTTCAAAGTCAGGGACTGTGTCTACTTCCATGTTTATACAGCAGCTCACACAAAACAGCCGCTGATTGTTACTGGAACCAATGATTATGAACCTATTATAAATAACGTTAATATTAATAATAACTGTAATAATAATGTCATTATTGTAGCTGCCATTCCTTTTATTATTTATCATATTGTTTCAGGTGTCATTACATTTTCTTCTCTACTTTTTCAACAGAAAAGCAATTCCATTATAAATTGATAAAAGTAACCATTCAGAAAAAAATAAGTTAAAGCATTCTCTTTCTGTACCAAAATTGCAGCCTTAAATATTATCAGTTTTATTGTTCTTAATAATCTGTTAAACCCCTACCTTTTTTTTTCTTGTTTAATTTATATAAATGCTGAAGACTTTTGTTAAAATAAAACAAAGATGTCCAAAAAGGTAAAAACAAAGAAAAATCCTTATCCAGTTATTCTGCAGTTTGTGTGTTATTCTGTATTTTAAATGTCTGTGCACATTTGCTTATGTTAGAACAAATTGATTAAATATGTTCTTTATATTTGGATTGTTTTCTTAGTGACAGTACAAAGGAGCACAGTAGATAAAGATTCTTTATTAATCAAACAACTCCCATTATGAGAAAGGTCTCCACATCAAATGAACTGAAGAAGTTATTGTTATATTTTAGTCTCCTGCACAGTTAAACCAGCAGAGACTTGCTTTTATCTTGCTGGAAACCCTTGGAATAATTCTGGTTCAGACATAGTGTTTAATACCAGTGTTATATGGCCATATTTCTGCAATATGCTTTGATAATTGGTAAGCATCTGATTCTAGTTCTCAAGTATTTCCATGAAGCTCATTTCCATTAAATCTGTAGGTGGTCAAATACAACAAGCTTTTCCATTGTCACAAGCACAGCAGAACTCTGTGAAATATTTTGCTGTGGTTTATTGGGTTTATATGTTTTGAGTGAACATCTTTCCAAACTGTTGAGTTGGCAATGGATTGATTAATACCATAGAAATAGCCTACAAGGCAGTTGACAAGTCAGGCAAGACTTGAAAATAGTGAAGGACTGGAGAAATAAACTTAGACGATATATACTCTTTTCAACCAAAAAACCACTGTGCCCTAGTGGGAAAAAAGAACAATTGCACAGACTTAGTAGTGAGCATACTATTCATATTGCTTAAAAGAATCCACATCCATGAGTCTACACTCTTAGCCTCACAGGTTTTAATGAATTCTGATCCTGATTGGATAAGAAAATAAATATACCTTATTAATGCCATGTTTTAGACAATAAGGATATATTATTTAGTGTGATTTTACTTGCAGCTCTTTGTTATACATTGTAAGTGGATCTGCCACTGACGGAGAAGAAATAGTAAAGATAAGGATGACTTACACCTGAAATGGAGAAGTGAAGCTTGATCTTGCAGATGGGTACTGACATAAAGGCTCCCATTTAGGCCAGTAGAAAGAAGAAAAGGAGGACTTGTGGCACATTAGAGACTAACCAATTTATTTGAGCATAAGCTTTCATGAGCTACAGCTCACTTCATCGGATTATTCGGATAAGTAGTGACTATTTGCCTGAGTTGTAGAATCCGACCTTAACTGAGTACAGAAGTGTAAAAAGTGCTGCTGTAGGACAATGTGAAGACTCAAAACAGAGAATCACATTGCTAAAAAATGTGCCATAAAAAGTTAGGACTGATGCTGTAAAAAAAAAAAATCTAAACTAAATCTACAAAAAAAAATTAAACAGACACACGCTTAACTGTCCAGGTACTTATCCAAACTTTTGCCTACCACCAAAACAGAAAACAAACAAAAAAACATAACCTCAAAGCCAAGATAGAACGTATGTAAATGCAAAGCACAGGTAAATGTTTGGATAATGATATAAGCTTTATTTCCACAATTTGAATTTCTGGAACCTGTAATATCGAGTTGGAATGCTCACAAATAAGATTTCTGTTAATTCTCACTTCCATTTGGGAATGAAGAACAGTGAGAACAACCTTCCTTGTGATATTTTGGCACTTCTAATAATAGATCTGCCTAAAACTGGAAAACAACTAAAAAAAGAAAAAGACTCTTTTGAACTTCATGAAAATTTGATTTAAGTTTTGGGTGAAGGTTTAGGTCAACTCCTATTTTATCCAAACTGCTTCACCTGCCATCTGTTGTCATTATCAACAGAAAGCTTGTGGCTGAAATGATCAATAGAGTAATCTTCCTTGTTCTGTTACATTTCAGTTCTTGCGCTTCATGGCTTCATTAGATTTTAGGATTGACAGCCATTGCTTTATCCTTTGGGGGCTTCAAGGAAATAGCTCAAGAAAAATTCTGAAAGGGTCATTTCCATAGTTTCCCCTATGGTCATGTTGCACTGCCGTCCATGATAAAGTCTCAGAAACTAATCCTAGCAGCAATTTTCCTTTGTCTTTGGCTGTGACAAGATGGGAAAATAATAGACTGGTTAGAGTATTTTTGAAGGGCTTTTGGGTTTGTTCACTTGTTGGGGTTTTCCAGACAAGTAGAAGGAGAGAAAGAGAGAGAGCCTGACCTTTTGCAGTGGCTGTGGATACGGTAGCAGGCTACCTAGACAAGATAAAGTATGAAGATTTAGTGAATGGACATTTCAAGCAATTTTCAAGCTGAGTACTCTATAATCTGTGTAAATAACACACAATAAATGACATAAAATTCCAGTGATTACCCAGCATTGTCTATATTCTCTTATGACAGTGATGAAACAGAGGACTCTTTATTTTATATTGAACATATCTTATCTGCTGATGTGATTCCACAAAGTATATTTTAAGATTAAAGGCGTCTTATCGGTAGGTACTTTGGAAAGTACAGAATAGCCTATTGGCAGATTTCATTTCAGTTCCTATACAACATTACACATTGTACTAACTATATATTAAGCACAAAAGGCTGGATTCACAAAGGGTCTTAAAAGCTTAGCTGACACTTTAGGGACCTAAGTCCAACAGTTAGGCACCACTGGCATTCACAAAACCCCTACTCAGCTGCCAGCGAACCCAGGAAGTGCCTACATTTCCACTGTTAAAGTCCCTGAGTCATGTACATTTCAGCTGCTGAACATGTGTAAAGATGCCTAAGTCCTGACACTCCTGAGCAGATTAGAGACTCAATGTCAGCAGGATCCTCAGACTCGGCACTCCACCACCTATCTTTCCTGCTGAAGCTGCTCCACTGTATAAAATAGTTAAATATTCATTGGACCAGAGAGTGAGAGAGAGAGAATGACTGTACATTATTGGTTTGGGCACTCACCTGAGAGATGGGAGATCAAACTTCACATCACTTCTCCACATCAGACTGGGGGGAAATTGAACTTGGGCTTCCCACATCCAAAGGGAGTGACCTAACCACTGGACAAAGGTTATAAGGCAGTCAGCCTAACAGGATTTCTTTGTCAGGATAATCAAGATGATGGTTTATTCGCTGCCTGCCTGGAAGGCTCTTCTCAGTTTTACTTTCTGCCTGTTTCACCTTCCAGGCAGACAGCTGGTATGCCAAAAAAATTCTTTTCAGATCTCCCAAGATGGAAATTCTGTGGAAATCCCTTCCCCCAATCAATCAATCAATTTACTTTTTCAACCTGATTCAGGATGATGATTCCCGCACCCCACTCATAAATGTGAACATTTTCATGGAAATACTTCCATGTTCTGGCCAGCTCTAATAATCAAAAGCCACACTGAAGGCCAAACTAAATCAAAAGTTGTATATGTTGGGGGTGGGAGAGGATTGCCCTTGTATTAAGGCTTTAATTCATTGCCTTAGAGACATCACTGAAATCATCATTAGCTATTCAAAGGATAAACCAAATAGAATTTTTTGCACCTGTGAATAAATATTCCCATAGACATGGCTCTCATCCCTTGCATTAGAAATATGGCTAAAAGATACCAGGAGTCAACAGGCAGTTTGGAAGTATATACGTGTGATTCAAATGTTTTAAACTTTTATTTTTATGGAAAGGGAGGGAAAGAGGCTATTGTGGATGGAAGACCTCCAGAAAAAAGTGCTGTCAGTCTCATTTCAGATCAGATTTCTCTGCATCTGAGGGAGGTAATGATTGCCTCAATTTTTTTTTGTTAAAAGACAGCATTAATTAACTTTTAGCACAACAGCTGTAATAGTCTTCTTTCCTCTTTTCGGCTCTTACAAACAATATTTTAATTTTCACCAAAACCTTTGCTGGTCACCTTTAACCCTAATTTATTCTACTCAGAGTGAAACCTGAAACCTGGTTCTATCTTCTAAGCAGTCCAAGATGAGAAGTAATTTGCACCTACCAAATCACTCATGTTCTTCTGATAAACCATTGATTTGCTCTGCCCAATATCCAGAAAAGATGTATTAAAGTGAACAATGATTAATGAAAAAGGAATAGCTATTGAGATCAAAAAAGCTTTTTAAACAATAACTTAGAATTTTGTCTGTGAATCAGGTGCTTGTGAAGTGTGCTCCTTTACAGCTGTGAACGCGGGAGTCCACCCTTTAACTTTTTTTATACTGCTCCACCACTGTGTTTCTATTCTGACCTGCTGAGACCATTTCTAGGAGTACCCATGTACATTTGTCTTCACTATTCATACTAATTCACCTCTTGGTCTCTCTCCAGTGAGTTTGAGTATCAAGGATAGCAATTAATGCCAGTTGTGGTGATTGTTCATATGATGTCACAGTCCACAAGGAACTGGAATGAGATAACGAAACTCATTCCACACAGGTAACCATAAAGTCATCATATGTCAGCAAGTACAAGTCAGTGTCTGCCTGGGCAGGAGAAAAATCAGCAAGTCTTTATTTTTTCACATTCCTCATAATTCATTTTATGTAATAAGTTTTCACTTTGTGGCTTATGAGCACCACTCACTGAATATGCTAAACTGTCAAATCTTTATCTCTGACATGTCCTTATCCTTTACACTACAGTTATTCTAACCAAAGCATTTTTGGTTGATGTCTGATAGCTAAATGGAATTGCTCATTTGTTTGGTTACAGATAAAGGTTTAAAAAAAAATGTTCATACCAGGACGAAAATTATCCTTCACTAATGATTGAACAAGAGAACAATTATTCATTTTTTCTGTTTTTATGAATAAAGAAACAGTTCAAATTTTCCTTATTTAACCAACTTGATCACATGGACTAACAATTCAGGTCAGTTCATCAGCCTCTGTTGAGTTTAGAGGTAAAGTGAAAGGAGGGGATGGGGAAATAGTTGGAGAGACCTATGGTACACCAAAGGACTTCATTTTAAATCAGCTGAGGATTGGGAGCAAGGATCCCTACAGCATCCTTCACCATTAATTTGTGCTTTGGACTACTGAGATGAGAAGTATTTACCCAATGAACATTGGTGTAAAGATGTATGATAAATAAAATATAGTATTGTATTCTGGATATAAAACTGTGTAGGCCTGTTGATTATATTAAATCTGTGTAGGCCTGTAGATTAGAATACAGGCTAGTGAATCCATTCATAAGATCATGATGAATGAGAAATTTCTTACCTAATCATTTTCTTTCTATTAGCAGTTTCTCTCCAAATTCATTACTCATGGAATTCGGAGGCAATCCAATGTTGTTGCTGGAGTCTTCAGGACTGAGCTCTGCCTTTCAGCTGAGACCACCAGAAGAGTTCTTCCAGCTGTAGAAACACCGCAGTAACCAATTATTAACCTTAAGACAATATATGTGTCAGTCTACCTTTAGAGAAAATGTTTAATTTATATTCTTGTTATTTACAAGACTTCCAGGGTGGGTTGAATTTGGAGAGAAGCTGCTACCAAACAAAATTGTCAGGTAAGATTTTTTTCATTCTGTTGCACAGCTTCTCTCCTCATTCATTACTCATAGGAAGTAGCAAGCAGTGAATCCCAGCAGTAGGGAGGGAAAGGTTAAGCAGACTTTAATTATGATGGTAGAATAATGGGCAGGAATGGAAGTTCCCACATATAAAGCAAAAGCTTTATAAACTAAGGCATTACGTGGCAACAAATTCCAAATCACCATCCTACCAAAGAATGCCTCTGCAGAGGAATGGAAAATTATTTTGCAAATGTTCCTCAAGTGTGGCTCATACTCTTTTCCCTCAGTGCCTCTAGGGAATAGTTCCTCAGCTGCCTAGCATGCCAATTGTTGCAGGATTATTACATCTTGCCTGCAGCACCCTTGCGACCTTAAGGCCTTGTCATTTTGGACAGACTGGCGTATTAGTGTACAACTGGCGTATTTATTTTGTATGCTTGAGATACATTTTTAGAGCTCTAGGAATGCCTGTTTATGCCACAGCACTGCAAAGGTTAGAACAAAATGATGGAAGAACTATTTCCCTGGAAGTGTAGAAGAAGAACTTGAACAGACAGGTTTATGGAGCTATAAAAATAACCTTTTCCGCATAACAATGGCAGCATGTTCTTGTATGGGCATGGGAATTAATTCCAAACCTTGCCCTGTTGTAGGTAACAGGAACTAGAAAGGCCTGCCACAGGTTTGTCCAATTTGTCAGTGTGGTTAAGCTTGGCACCTGATACTCAAATGGAAGAACCAATGTGCCTGGCTACAATATGTTTCCCACATTTCTATGGTACTTGGTTGTAGGGCTCCAATCCAACCACCTGGAGTCTCTAGAGTAGCTGAGATCATCAGAATTTTGGGAGTGTTATTGTATTTGTATCACAATAGCATCTAGCAGTCATGGCCCCATTATACTGGGCACGCACAAAGAGGGACCCCTTCCCCAAAGTGTTTTCTGTTTCCTCTCACACCAGAAACATAAATCTGAAGAGATCAATTAATGAAATATCCTGGTTGAGTTCTGCCTGGGTACCAAACTGTATCAAAGGTTAATGGAGAATCCATGCTGAACTAAACTTCTCTTCCAGTGCTCAGGCTGTTAACTCTATACATTCCAGGTCTGTATGAAGGAATCCCTGCTTCAAGAGGGCTCTCTAGCAAGTCCAAAGTGCCTTCTGAGCTGATGGAAGACTAGGAAAAGGACGTTAACACTCCCTTTTCCTCTTTTCTGTATCTTTTTTGTGAACTGTCTTGAAAGGCAACCGATTCTTCTCTACCCGGGACATTTTTTTCCATTGCCTAGAGGATCTTTGACCTCTGGTTACATTACTCTCTTGTTTTGAAAGGGATAAGAACATTCATGCCTCAGTCATAAGCCATCTCCTAATGGGAAATAGAAGGGGATTTCCTCTGCAAGTATCATAATTGCCACTATGTGGTTTCTTGCGCTTTCCACTTGTGCAGCTGTTTCTGGCCACTTTCACAGACAGGATACTGGTCCCTATAGACCACGGGTTTTAAGTGGGGGGCCTTTAGCCCACTGGGGGGCTGCCATCCATTTCAGAGGGCCTGCCAAGCAGTACCCCATGGAGCTGAAGCCTCCAGCCCTGCAGGGGAAAACCCTGGAGCCCCCATCCTTTAGGGCAAAACCCTTGAGCCCCTCCTCCATCCCTGCAGGGCAGAAGGCTCCGCTGCAGGTGAAGCCCAGAGCCCCCTCCCAAGGCTCCAGAGCTTTTATACCACGTGGGGGAGGGGTTCTGAAAGAACAAGATTGAGACTCCCGCTATAGACCATGGATCTGATTCCATATGGTCCTGTTTGTGGGCTTTGCCTCTTTTTTTTAAGGCACCTGACAGATGTCAACATGAATTGAAATGATGCGTACTGTGTTATTTTAGAAATTTGTCTTCCAAGTACGCTTGCTTCCATGGTGAGTATGCAAGGGTCTTGATTGAAAGCTGGTGTCAAGGTGCAGGGCTTCTTCCCACCTTCCAAACACTCACTGGCACGTCCAGTCTCCTTTCAGAAGTTTTATCTTAAAACAGGCACACAAACAAACAAACAAACAAACAAACAGAAACAGTCTTTTAACTCATTCCTTTTCTCTCAGTCTTTAGGACCACCCTTCCCAAGGGTCTCAGGTGCTTCTACTCCTGGTAGCTTTCCACTTCTCGTCAGCTCTGTGCCCTTCTTGGAGCAGTAACCCCAGGTCTGCTTCCCTGACCACCTGGCCCCTTACTCTACCAGAGAACTTAGCACCACTCTACCATTGCTATCCTTAGGCACACTATATCCCATTCCTTCCCCTTCCCATTTGTTCTCTTGCAGCCCTTTAGAAGCCTGAGGATAACCCACTCTACCATTGCTATCCAAGGCATACCATATCCCATTCCTTCCCCTTCCCATTTGTTCTCTTGCAGCCCTTTAGAAGCCTGAGGATAACCCAGACCTCTTTAATTGGCTGGATTGGACTCACCTGCCCTGACACAGGGGAGTTGAGCCCAGTTCTACACACAGAGACCAGATAGCCTGTGCTAAACTTCCCCCATTTTCAGTGATACAAAAACATGTTTTTCTCTGTTCTTTTTACAAAAGCATTATTTATAACACTTCAGAACCCCCAAATTTCCCCAGACCAAACAAACCATTCCCTTTAGTCTTTTAACATATTACAAATGCCCTATACAACTTTTCACGTACAGTCTGCTAGGTATCAGAGTGCTCTCTCAGTCCCAGGGACCCTAGCACATTCTCTAAAGCACAAACTTATGGTCCCAGTTGCCCTAAGTCTTATGTATTGGGGTCAAGGTCATATCCCTAGCCTCACTGGATATAAGCAATACACAGTCCTATCTTCACCACCTGGACTTCAAGATCCCTGCATGCATAGGCCTGTCCATCTGAGTGTGCAGAGTTTATATCTCAGTCTTGAGGTCATGGATAAGGCTATGTTTTAGTCACAGGTATTTTTAGTAAAAGTTATGGACAGGTCATCGGCAGTAAAGAAAAATTCACGGCATGTGACCTCTCCATGAATTGTACTATACACTCCTGACTAAATCTTAGGTGCTCTGGGGTAGGCGGTGGCCCAGGGGCACTGTGGGTGCTCTGGGGAGGGCGGCCTGGGACACCACAGGTGCTCTGGGAGGTGTGGCCTGGGGTGCCACCAGTGCTCTGGGGAGTGGCATGCAGCCCAGGACTGACAGGCGCGGGACCCCCACTGCTTCTGGGGATGGGGTGGGTAGCAGTACACACCCTGGGACCCCTGCTGGTGCGGTGAGGGGGCGGTGGCCTGAGACAACTCTAGCAGCGACCGGTGCAGCTGGCTCAGGGCTGCTCAAGTTGCCCACGCTAGCCACTGCAGAAGTTATGGATGTCCCGGAAAGTCATGGAATCTGTGACCTCCGTGACAAACTCGCAGCCTTAGTCATGGACCATGAAAAGCGTTTTCTTTCCCCCTTGGTGAATTGGAGATCTGTCACGAGTTGTTCTCTCTTGTGCTTGAGGTTCTGTAACTCATGTTCTGCTGCTTCCAATCATTCTACAAGCTCCCCTGCCTCAGGAAAGGAGCCATAAAACAGGCACCTGCTACCTCCTTCCCTATACCGGAGCCCTTTTTTCACCCATAGCCTTCTTCTGGGCTTCTATTTGTTAGTGTGGCCCCATTTGAATCCCCATGCTAGCTGGCTTAATGGGGAGTCCAATCTGGGGACTCTGTTTACATCTGTACAGTACTCTGTTGGATTTGAAATTCATTTTGGATCTCCACAGCACCCTGGTGAGTTGGGGTCTCCATGGTCCCCTACTGAGGGTGGGACTCTGTTTGAGTACCCTGTTTAGTTCAAGATTCAGTCTGAGTCTCCACTGTCCTCCCTTCTCTGGTACTTTTCCCTATCGGGAAAGTTCTTTCTGCAGGATCAAAAATTGTTGCTTCTCAATTTCAGCTTCCTTCAAAACCTGGGCTCACTGTTGTTCTAAAGCCACTAGCTGGTTCATGATTTTCCCCTGTGAGGTGCTTAATTCATCCAACTCATGTTGGCACTTGCTAAGCTGGCCCCTCAGTCCTTGAGGATGGTAGTACTCTACACTGTGGCCTCCCTTGGCTGTCTTTTCTCCTGCCTCCAGTCCCCTTTCTTCCTTTTCTAGTCAATCCAGACCCCCTGGTCGGGGGCTGTTGTTCTAGTCCCTGCTGTATGAGTGTTGAGAACTAGTGTCCGAGGGAGCCCATGCATGAAAACAGCATTGCTATGGAAACATTTAATTCATGTACAATGGCTCCTTTATTTTTTCCCGTGTCTGACAGCTGGAAATGTGTCCTTCGGCGATTCATCAACACCTGAAAGCAGACTTTCGGTGATAAGAGGGAAGAGAAAGAGAATGTGGGAGAACATGTTCACCAAGATAATGAACGCCTCCAGGACAACTGACGCAGAGCTGAAAGCATGGAGGTTTTCACTGTCTGAGAAGTTAGACATAGACATGGAGAGCGGGAAAGCTTCCAATGAATTAGAGCATGCGGCACAAGATCAGATGCTTCAAATTATGAGAAGACATGTTGAGGCATCTGGTTGAACTGCAGGAACTGAAGCAGGAGGGTAGAGTCCCTCGGCAGACCCTGGTGGACAGCCAGCCAGCATCGCCTGGCGCGGAATCACCATCACCCAAGAGTTCTATGAGGCATGGGCGAAAAGTCCATTATCCCTTTCACTTAACTCGGGGGAGGGTACAAGGAACAGAAGGCGCCCATGCACAGACCATTGATGGTCTGGAATGTGGTGTTATGTTGCACAGCTGAAAATGTTTCTCCCCTTCCAAGTTTACAAGCCCTTTTCCCCAAAGTTCCCTTTTCTTTCTGTTCTCCCTCTTTATTTATGTTTGTTAAATGAAGTAAATGGATTCGAGAAATAAATGTTCTTTCTTGAGTAGAAGCTGTGGGCTTGGGCAGGGAGTTGGCTTTACAGGGACAGTGATACAAGCCAGGTGAAGGTTTGGGAAAGCACAATGCAGACAAGCAGATCACATTACTGTGACTCATTATTGAAACAGCTTTTCAAAGTCTCGCGGTTATGCAGAGCCCCTTGCTGTGCTCTTCTTATTGCCCTGGTGTCTGGCTGCTCAAAAATGGCTGCCACGTGATCTGTCTCAACTGCCCACCCCTGCGGAAAATTTTCCCCCTTTTTTCACAGACATTATGGAGCACACAGCAGGCAGCTATAACCAGGGGGATGTTCTCTTCACTAAGGTCCAACCTTGTTAGTAAACTTCTCCAGCGCCCTTTCAAATGACCAAAAGCACATTCAACCACCATTCTGCACTTGCTGAGCCTATAGTTGAACCGTTCCTTACTGCTGTCCAGATGGCCAGTGTATGGCTTCATGAGCCATGGGAGAAAGGGGTAGACTGGGTCCCCCAGGATAACTATATGCATCTCAATGTCATCAATATTCATTTTGTGGTCTAGAAAGAAAGTCCCGATTGCAGCTTTTTGAACAGACCCGAGTGCCCAAAGATGCGCATGTCATGAACCTTTCCCAACCATCCTACTAGATGTCGGTGAAATGCCCCCTGTGATCCACCAGTGCTTGCAACACCATTTAAAAGTATTCCTTTTGGTTTATGTACTTTTTGGCAAGGTGGTCTGGTACCAAGATGGGGATATGGGTGCCATCTATCGCCCCACTGCAATTAGGGAACTCCATCGCAGCAAAACCATCCACTATGTCCTGCACATTTTCCAGATTCACTACCCTTCGTAGCAGAAGTCGATTAATGGCTCTGCATACTTGGAGCACAGCAGCTTCCATGGTTGATTTACCTACTCCAAATTGATTTCCCACTGACTGGTAACTGCCTAGTGTTGCAAGATTCCAAATAGCAATCACCACTCACTTCTCCGCTGTCAGAGCAGCTCTCAATTTTTGGGTTGCTGAACTGCAGGGCAGGGGAAAGCTCTGCACAAAGTCCCTGGAAGGTGGCCTTCTGCATTTGAAAGTTCTGCAGCCACTGCTCATCATCCCATACCTGCAAAACAATGCAGTCCCACCAGTCAGTGCTTGTTTCACAGGACAAGAAATGGTGCTCAACAGAATGCAGCTGCTCTGTGACTGCCAGCAGTAACTGTGAATTGTTTTTTTCAGTGGCTTGAAGCAGGGCTGCTTGCAGGACATCACTATGTTCCATGTGGTGGACCCCACTTCCGGTCTGGAAATACTGCAGGAGAAGGTGCAAGGTATTTGAGATGCTCGCAGCAAGAGTGCACAACTGAGCAGACTCCATGCTTCTGGGGTTATGGCATACACATGGCAGTTTTAAGGCATGGAAACCACTGGGCTGTTTGCCATTGAGCACAGTGCATCATGAGACGCCAATGCAATGTTCCCATTCTTCCCTGTTACAATGTTTTGGTCCCATGAGGCATTGCACAAACTTCCCAAAACACACTGCAGCCAGTTGCACTTTGGGATAGCTACCCACAATGCACTGCTTTGTGCATCTATACAGGTGCTGCTAGTGAGGACACACTCCATCAAGACAATGAGCATGGTGTGGCCAAGCACAATCGACTTTAATAATTCTGGGGCTTGAGGTCAAATTACATAAAGTTGACTTAATTTTGTAGTGTAGACAGGCCCTTAGATTCCTCCATGGTAACAACATCAAGCTTCCTTTGGACTGCTGAAAATTGAAGAGCTGGGAACCATTGGGAGGTCAGATAAAGCATCCTAACTTGTCCCTTTATTTTTTAGGCCCCAATTCACTGCTCTGCAACTTTAGTTTTAAATTGAAGTAGCACAGTGGTGAACAAGGTTCCAAAATGGAACTGCTCTGGTTAAGCTCCCACAAAGCTTCACAGTTTAGGAACCACAGAATTGCTGACTGCTTTTGCTCAGAATTTGGACTCAAATTATGGCAGCTTGATTCCTATAATTTATTCCACTTTAACACAAGTATAGCTCGAAGGTGAGATTTTCAAAAATTGCTCGCTCTTAGCCTAACTCTGCTTGCATTAAAGTCAATGTTAAAACTCTTCTTGACTTTAATGAGAGCAGAGTTAGGCAGACACTGAGTGAGCTTTTGATCATCACACTAGTAGGAGAATAAGATACCAGATCTTGCCCTGACCATTGCAGTGAGAGAGTGTCAGAATGCTGTATTGTAGCAGCTGATCTTTCAGGTCTTTTTCAATCAACACTTCCTTTGAAATAATTGGGAGTTTTGGGGTAATTAAAGTTGTGGAAATTGGGCCTGAAAAAAGCAGGGGTATTGGGTGAAGGACAAAAAAAGCATGGAGAAAAAATAGAGAGAGAAAAGAGAGGTTTCCAAGATAATCATAACTTTTCCTATTACATATTTATCCATTAAATTCACATCAATACTTGCAATGAAAGCATGATTCACTTACATTTCCTTCTGCCTGCTGTACTTAAAAAAATCTATTTTGGGGCCATCACTTAAAACATATTTGAGCTCATTTTTGTAGCTTGGAATTCTCTCAATTGTACTACCTGCTGTTTTCTTTCTCTCTTCTTTTTCAAAATATGTCTGGCTCCTTTGAAAATGTTTGAGTAGTGTAAGAAGGTAGTAAAGGAAATGTAACCTTGAAAATGCCCCAGAAAAGTTTTAATTGCCAGCTAAGATACTGTACGCACTTATGCGCTTGAGTAAATATAATAAGTTAAATGCATAAAAGTGTGTTTCTGCAGGATCAGGCGCCACATGTTTTGGAGTTTGTTTATTTAAAGTAGTTTAATTTACACAAAAAGAACGTGCACAGCGCTGGGTACAGATCAATGACATTCCATTGTAGCGAATGGAGCTATGCTGATTTACGACAGCTGAGAACTGGCCAAGATTTTTTGCATACTTTTCAGCCATTCTCAGCAGAATCTGAGTTTTCGTTAGTGATCTCAACACTGAAACACAGAATTTATGGAAAAGCCAGGTGGGTACAAATGTGTATATCCTGAAGATGTAAACACGTGATCCAGTTGGTAGAACTTTGATTCAGTTGTGTCCATAAATTCTTAAAGTTCTTAAAAAAAACATTCTTAGGACTTTGGCATTTTAAACTTTCCTGTCTGACAGTTACTGTTATTGCATTTTGAATGGTTCATTAGAAAATACATTTCTCACCTTCACTTTTTTTTAATTTGTTTTAGTTTTTGTTCTAGATTTACATTTCTAATATATTCTTTGCTGTTCCAACTATGGATCATATTCCTAAATTCTTGGCACTCTCTAGGCTGAGTACTATTTTTTATACATTGTTGTAGTGGTTACTTATAGCCGGGGCTTTGGGGGGGGGGGTTTCTAATGCACTCAGGAGATCTCATTTTGATCCGAGCACTATCAATGAGACCAAGAATCTCTGCTTGTAGTGACGCCCCAGGTGTGTATTTGAACAGAAGGCACGCACTGTGCTGGTTAGATAATTAAATAATCCAAACAGATTTGTTGTCTTCAAAATACCCTGCAGTACATAAAAACAAATTCTTTACCATCATTGAGTTTGGGTTTGTTGGGGGTTTTTTGCTTGTTTTTTGTACAAAGGTTTGTGTACCCAAAACTTCCATTGCAGCCAGTGTGGGGGACAGGAGTTCTGGATGTGCAAAGAATGCAGGACCAGACACTTGATTGTTAACACAATTATTTCGGCAATTAAGGTACTGTTATTCCATTCTTTCTTTAAAAATGTATTTATCTCCTTTTTTCTGTTGCACAGCTTGTCTCCTCATTCATTACTCATGGGTTGATGCTCCCCGCCTGCGGAATTTGGAGGCAGTCCAATGTTATTCCCGGAGGCACCTGGACTAAAGTGCACCCTTTAGCTAGGCCACAAGATCTTCTGCATCTGGCAGTGGAACAGGTTGGCGGTTCAGCTTCTCCAGACCATTTCATGTTAAAATATTTATTTGAATTTATTTAGTGCAGTTTCAATTTATAATCTTGCACCTCCTCCTCCTCTGGAGTGGGTAATTAGCAGCGTGATTGTCTCAGCCACCTGGATCTGCCACTGCAGTGCCTCTCTTTCACACTCCTCTGCCCCCAGTCAGGCATGACAAAGCTGTCCTGAAAACACCTGGCTTAAATCTAAGTGGTGTTTCCTATGTCAGGCAGCACTTACAGGCTCTTCAGAGGGTGAATTATGCCCTGCCTGTTGCTAGCACGCTGACCTTTGCATTGCTAGGGCATGGGGCTGAGAGTCAGACCAGCCAGCTGACCCTTGTACTGCTAACCAAACAAGGGGCTCATTGTCTAGAGGTATGAGCCTCATTTGTGATAAGCAATGGATTTCAGCTTGGTGTCTACCAGCAAACCATGTCACACCCATGAATAGCCATTTTTCATCCGAAACAGATATCTTATGCATGCAAACTTGTTGATGAGGAGTTATTGGGAAAAACATTAGAGAAATTATGCACTGAGGTTACAGAGAAACCTCAACCCCCACTGTCAAAGCCATCGTATCAATCCATCAGTTGCTATCAAACACCATGGGTATCCAAGAAAGGACAGTTACTGTGACAGAGGGGAAAATCTACAGCAGAAGCTTCCAAAGAAACCAGATAAATTTTCCTCCAAACAAACAGAATCCTCCACATGAAAAAGACAAAGAACATTTGTGTGAGAGAGTTCACAATTCCTGTGCAGGGCTCTTCTTTCTGCTACATCCTTTGCACACACAATCTTAAATGCTTTGTGTTAGTCACAGATTACACATTACATACCTATACCCAGGTATAGACAACATGACAATCGGTATTGTATCCAACAAAACAGAACCATTCATAAAAGAACAGCTGCTGGAAAGGATTCATAGCCCCCAGTTCTACAAAAGCAAGAGAAGTTTTGATCCCAATGCAGAGAATTGCTCACCCAGAGATCAAAATAGAGATGGCTCTAGTTGTAATTTTACCATAATGGTAAAGATTTGCGAAGATCCAAAACTTCATTGCATCCATCATTTTCTGAGAGGTTATCAGCAGCCAATTATTTCCAGTGGCTACAATCCCTGGTGCCATGCATTAGCTTTATCCCCTGAGTGGATTTCTCAATACGCACCTGCTGAAATTCCTTCTGAGGACATAGAACCATACACTTGATACAATGCAAAATTAGGTGTCATTGTCTGATAACATCCAATGCCCCTATGTGGGCAGGTAAATTCAAACAACATTTTGAAAACCTACCCAACCGTGACAGTTCATGGAAAATGTGGGCACCTTGATTGACCCTGATATAAGGGAAGAGTGAAGAGGATCTTTGGTGCTCGGTGAAGAGGAAAGCTGAAGTGACCCATCTAGTTTGGGGGATAGGATAAAGGAAAGATAGAAGAGGTGATCTGCCTGCTAGTCACAGAGACTCTGCAGACAGCTGTGATATAGTGGCAAAAAGAGAAGCAATAGCAGATTCAGGCCCGGCTCATGCAATTAATGAAGACTCAGCAGAAGCAGGAGGAGATTCCATTTTCTGCACAACCCAGAGATGGCAAGATGTTCATCTCCAATAGCGGAAATGGTTGCAGAACCTGAGAGCTTCTTAATGAGGATTTGATCCCTAAGCCCTTTAGCACCCATCAACCCTTAACCAGAGTGCAGGGCTACACAGGAAGACTAGGGCTTTAAAAAGCCCGCTCCTAAGTGACCAGAGGAACTAGTGAACAGGAGCAGCTAACATGGGAGTTTTGCAAGGGAGTTTACAGGAGGAGTGGGGGGGGGGGTAGGAGGGGCCACATACACTTACCATTCCTTAAACTTCTTTAAACTTAAAGCCAAAAACATAGTAAGAGAACCAAAAAAGAGCCACAGTGGCTAAAAAACAAAGCAAAAGAAGCAGTGAGAGGCAAAAAGGCATCCTTTAAAAAGTGTAAAGTAAATTCTAATGAGGAAAATAGAAAGGAGCATAAACTCTGGCAAATGAAGTGTAAAAATAAAATTAGGAAGGCCAAAAAAGAATTTGAAGAACAGCTAGCCAAAGCCTCAAATAGTAATATCAAAAGAATAATGTAAGTCCATCAGAAGCAGGAAGCCTGCTAAACAACCATTGGGGCCTCTGAACAATTGAGATGCTAAGGAGATGCTAAGGAGCACTCAAGAATGATAAGGCCATTTTGGAGAAAAGAAATGAAGTATTTGCATCTGTCTTCATGGTTGAGGATGTGAGGGAGATTCCAAAACCTAAGCCATTCTTTTTAGGTGACAAATCTGAGGAACTGTCCCAGACTGAGGTGTCATTAGAGGAGGTTTGGGAAAAAAATGATAAACTAAACAGTAATAAGTCATCAGGACCAGATGATATTCACCCAATGGTTCTGAGGAAACTCAAATGTGAAATTGCAGGACTACTAACTGTTATCTGTAACCTAGCATTTAAATCAGGTTCTGTACCAAATGAATGGAGGCTAGCTAATGTGACACCAATTTTTAAAATGGGCTCCAGAGGTGATCCCGGCAATTACAGGGCATTAAGCCTGACTTCAGTACTGGGCAAACTGGTTAAAACTATAGTAAAGAATATAAAGAACAGTGCAGCGGAGTTCAGAATGATCTCCAGAGTGGTCACAGATGAGCATTGTGGGACACCACCTGGAGGCCAATTAAGTCGAATTATGCAATGCTGCATCTGCACTACCTCGTAGTTGGCCCATGAAAATCGAACTAAACGCTATGCCTCTCGCCGAGGTGGATTACAGAAGTCAACATCAGAGGCGACTTAGGTCGACGTAAAGGACCCAGAAGTGTAGCCACATACATTGACACGTTGACTTAAGGCAGCTTCTTTGACCTAACTCTGTAGTGTAGACCAGGCCTAAGACTTTACTTTCTTGAGATATGATTGGCTAGGCTTATTTATGGGCATATCACCTCTGTTATAGATTATGTCTACACTGGAACTAAAGGTGTAATTTCCAGATCGAGTAGCTGACCAAGCTAAAAAGCTAAAAAAAATAGCAGTGTAGCTGCAGTTGCACAGGCAGCAGGAAGGGCTAGCCAAAATATAATCCCATCGGAAACCCTAGGAATGTATTTGGGGTGGCTAGCCCATACTGCTGCCTAAGCAGCAATGGCTACACTGCTATTTTTAGCACACTAGCTTGATCAGAACTAATGTGGGTATGTCTGCCTGAGCTGGAAATTACACCCTCAACTCCTCTGTAGACATACCCACAGAAGATCTTGGGTTCAGAGTTCCATGGTGCTGTCCAAGGTGCTGTATATTCAGATGAGATTTTATGTTCTCATGTCTCATGGAAGTTAAACATTCTGTGACACATTTCAAAAAATCAGAGATGACTCTGTTGTCTTAACTGTTGTCCTCTTTCTTTATCTCTCTCTTTTTCTCTTGAAGGAAAAAGATTCTAATGTCCATAGCTGTGTGTTCAGCTATTACTAATGGTATAATGGCCACTTCAGTTGCCTACATAGTCAATAAACTACTTGTATTTTAACTCATTATATTTCAAGTGGTTTGTGATACCTTGAATATGAAAGATTCAATCTATACCAAAATGATATCATTTCATCCAGATATTTGATCACCTGATATTTCTCATCATGCAAATCTTGTTGGATACCATTTTATACCCATTGTTGTATATGTCAGGTGGAGTAAGAAACCATAAACCAGAGATTCTGTAACAATCTTTGAAAATTCTACTCCTTCATTCATGCAAGACAGGTAAACATATTTGTTTGGTTTTTGCGTGACCATCATCATCATGTTAAGGATGAAGGAGTAGATTTTATATCTGGGCTAGTAAATTTTTGGGACAGTTATGCAGGACTGCTCTACAATATATAATAGTTGGCATTACATGTCTACAACAAAAGAAATTACAAAGAAATTATCTGAACACTATGCAACCAGATTTATTTCTGTCCCAGATATATTTTTGTTCAATTTAACACAATAGCACAGTGGTTCTCAATCGGGGTAAATGTACTACTAGGGATACACAGAGGTCTTCCAGGGGATACATCAACTCATCTAGATATTTTACAACAGACTACATAAAAAGCACTAGCCAAGTCAGTACAAACTAAAATTTCATACAGACAATGACTTGTTTATAATTGCTTTATATGCTAGACACTGAAATGTAAGTACAGTATTTATATTCCAGTTGATTTATTTTATAATTCTATGGTAACAATGAGAAAGAGAGCCATTTTTCAGTAATAGTGTGCTGTGACACTTTTGTATTTTTATGTCCGATTTTGTAAGCAAGTAGTTTTTAAGTAAGGTGAAACTTGGGGGTACACAAGACAAATCAGGCTCCTGAAAGGCATACGGTATTCTGGAAAGGTTGAGAGCCACTTCAGTAGCAAACACAATGTATTACTGACAAAAACTATGCTCCAACTACCAGCAATGCAAGCCATGTCAGTTTGGATGAGCTAAATATCCCCACCAAGATGTAGAATCATCATCCAAGGAGAGAGTTAATTTTTATAGTTTCCAAGTTTCATGGACAAAAAAATAAAAAACAAATTTTCAGCTGCATTAAGATCTTGGAAGAATCAGAGACAAAAGTCAAACTAATTATGTAATATATAAAATTCATTTGAAAATTATGTGAATGTGTAGGACATTATTTTCTTTCTGATAGCTGTCTGGAATTCCAGAATTCTTTTGCTAAACAGAACAGACTATAGAGAATGCAAAGTACCTGCTGAGTTACAGTTTTTTATCACTCAAGAGGTACTGCTGATAGCCAAGATTTTCAAACTTGGGTTCCTGACAGCCAGTGGCTTCACTAGATTCACACCAGTTTTGTATCAGGGCCTATGTCTTTATTATCACGAACTACTTACGGTGAAATTCTGACTGTATTGAAATCAATGGGAGTTTTGGTATTGACTTCAAGAGAGCCAGGACTCAATCTCAGTCTTTCTATCTGAGGTATCTTCTTCCTTTCCTTCCTGGTCACATTGGTTAAAATTCCTTTACAAGTGCTAGAACCTGCATAGCCAGGTATCTGAAGTGTCTTCAGGATTTGTCTCTGAGCTTTTAGTTTATTACTAGATTTACAAAACCACTTAGTGTACTGTGATGGTGCAGGACAGGGAAAGAATCATAATTTATATTAAATCAAAAATGGCCTGAGCTATAAAAAAGCAAACACCTTTGAAGTTGTAGCATAATGACATATTTGTATTAAGTATCAGCAACTCTTTGACTTTATAATCTTAAGGCATTTTACTTTGACAAGTGTAGAAGGGATTTTTCTTTAGGTGTTCAATATTCCCTTGGTAAGTGAAAATACACTTGTGTTTCTCTTCTGACTTGGCAGAGCTCAGCAGTGCAACCGATATAAAAAAAGTCATAGGAGATGTTATATATTTATGTCAATCACCTCTTTTGATGACAAAGATAAATCTGTGGTATTTTTTCTCATGCACATTTATTATATATTGTGTTCTCACTTACACAAAGAGCAAATACTGCATATTTAATATAACTGATTAATCATCTATTCACTTTTATGACCTTTTCCTTTCCCCCTTGCTCTGTTTTTTCCGCTGCCCAAGGGAAAAATTGCCATAAGTACAGGTGTGTTTGTAAAAGCCTTGTAAGCAGAAGTGTAGGCAGACTGCATATATTTGCTAATTATATTAACTGTAAAGCATAGTATAGGGCATATGCAAAATTATTTCCCCTTGATGACTGTTTGAACATGCTTGCTCATTAGGAACCATGTGACAAAATAAAAGATCTCTCCAAAAACCATATATGTATAAATGCAAAATCTTTCTGAGACCCTGATAAGATGGTAAAAGTTGCACAGACAGAGAAAAATGTTTGAAGTGTTTTGTGTGATGTTGTGCCAAGTGGCTTGACTTGTTAACTATTACATTTTTATGGTTGTTATTTCAGACTTTTGTAGTTGAAATAGTTGCACAGAAAACATTGAAGTGAAGGATGGATTTACAGAACCCTGAACTGTTCTTTCTTTTCAATTGATGTGGTCTCCACTAACAGCTGCCTTGTTGCAGGATAAATGGATTCTTTTGTTGTTGTTGTTCTGCTTTGTTTTAAACTTTATGAAAAGAAATTATTTGAAAATAACCCCATCTAAGGTAAAGTAATAAAATAATTAGATTTTGTTCCTATTTTTTTGTCCTGGTAACATATAATAAATGATGTATGCTAATTCTTAAACAGGAGAGTTTATTTGCTTCAGTCATTTAATTTAATAGGAAAAGAGTGACATATTATCAGAAAACAAAACAAAAACCTAAAGTAACAATATTTACTGTGATGTATGAAATTCTATTTGATTTGTATTTCTATATCCTTTTATTTAAAAGTATCTATCTGTAATTCTATTTACAAATCCTACAAAGGGCCCAAACTTAACGTCATTCTCAAATCAATGGCAAAACTAGCAATGGCATTAGTGGGAGCAGTTCTGGCCCAAAGACACCATCTGGATAAAAACTGAGGAACTTTCTACTGGTGTATTTAAAATGATTTGCTCATATAGCATATTTTCTTCATTTGTTGTCATTGGTTTACTGCTGTGGATATCTGCAAGAAAACAAGTTCTTGGCTAGAACCTCATCTATTGTACATTGCCATAGCCCCGTTGAAGTTAGTAGAGCAATGTCACTTTGCACAACTGAGAATATGGTACCGGATCTTTCTTTCTTTCTTTCTTTCTTTCTTTCTTTCTTTCTTTCTTTCTTTCTTTCTTTCTTTCTTTCTTTCTTTCACCAGACATAATAAATCTTATGTTCATGCAAGGTGCCAGATTGGCAGCCCAATGACTGAAGACTTCTGTTTCACCTGAGAACAGGTGGAGAAGGATCAGAAGTAGGACCTGTTTTCCCAAATACCTTCATGATTTGGACTGGAAGTACTCTCTTAAAGAATGAAAGGTCAGCTCTTATGCCCATTTAACTCTACACTTTCTACTCATATTACCTCTGAAGATGCCATCTACAGTCAGACATGGTGTTTTTCTGAAGTATGCAATTATCCAGTTGAGACCATCAGCATTTTTCATATAGTCACAGTTCAGCTATCAGATAAATAAATACTAATGACTCTCTGTCATTAATTCCCTGAGATTAATTTGAACCAGTAATCTAGAAATCAAAGGCTCTCCATCTCATTACCAGTCCTCTGAGACATTCAGTCCCTCATACCTTCTGGTTTTAAGTTTTTGTTTTTCTGGTCCTGCTGATTATACTTCACTTTTGGTCACCATAAACAGGCATTTGATTCTAGATCTCTGAGAAAATTTTGTACCACAGCTAAACTGGTAAAAAGTACTACTTCCCCATCCCCTTTTTTGCGAGAAGAGTATTTAGGAGCCTAAATCTAAAATATAGATGGCACTAAGATCCTCAAAACCCCCACTCAGCAAGCAAGCATGCACTCAGCCACCTCAGCGCAGGTGATCTGGTGCCTATTGTTGTGTATTGAGGACTATGTTGGAATTGCGAGCTAGCTCTTTAAGAGTGGGGGTGGGGTTCTGGTGCTGCTGGTTGCAGGCATGGGGGCTCTGTAGCGAGATGTGCAATCTGGGTGCAGCAGACAGCCTGGAAAAAGCCAGCCTAGAACAAGGTGGGCTGAGTTTAGCTTCTTTGCCTTAGGGAGCAACATGCTTTGTCTGTCTGTTTTTGGTTACTGTGTGTGAATTCTGGATTCTAAGAATAAAAGTAGTGTTATGTTGTAGTCTTCCTGAGGGAGTATTTGATGTTTTTTCTCTCACGTCCCTGCATGTACAGCATGAACATGACATCTGTCTCACACCTAATCCCCTGCCTATCTCACCTGCAGGGCCTGATCTGGTAGATGTGTTCAGAACATGCAAAAACTCACACAAAATGGCCACAGGAGGCACCTCTCTTTAGCCCACTGGTTAGGGCACTCACCTGGGGCATAACAGACACAGATTCAGTTTCCCCCTCTGCCTGATGTGGAGAAGGGATTTGAACACAGTTCTCCCACCTTTTAGGAGGGTACCCTAACTATGGATCTGTGGGGTAGTCTGGACTGGAAAGCTGTCCTGCTGAAATTATTTCTTTGGGCAGCAGGGGACCTAAAAGTTAGGCACTGCAATGATGAGCAGAGTTCAGCTCCTTAAACAGAGGGTGCTGACTTTGCTTTTCACTGATCCTTGAAATCCATCAGAATCCAAATTTCATGTTCTTTGGGACATCATGAAAAATGCCGTGATACAGTGTCCATCCCACACAAAGATCAGGTTGTTTGGACAATTAGCAGGCTGCACCTGGGGGAGAGCCCTAGCCTGAAAGGTTAATGGATGATGAAACCCAGCTGCACAGAGGCAGATTAAAACTGTATAAAGCCAGCAGGCCTAGAACAAAAGAGAAGATAGGGGAAGTAGTCTGCACTGACTTCCTAGGAGAAAGGAGGTACGTTTGGGTCTATTGAGTCTGGCAAGAAGCCAAAGAAATGAGTAGTCTACAGTTGCTCCCTAGGAGGAAGAAGTTTAGGCTGGTAAACCCAGAGGAGGGGGAGCTAGAAGATAGAGAAAGGAAGGAGTCCAGGGAAATAGGATCTGCAAGCAGACAGATTTGCTAGTTACAGGATCCCTGGAGTGGAACCCTGAGTAGTGTGCAGGCCTGGAAAATGACCCAGAACCTGGCTCTGGGCTGTAAGACTCTGTGGAGTGGCATAAGGACAGCTGATCCAGAAGGGTGTTGATACTCTAGAAGGGGAAGAGTATAATGACCTGGCTGGAGGCTGAGTCACAAAGAGGGAGCACCCCAAGTCTCACAGAGAGAGAAAGACAGCCAAAAGGAGCTGCTCTAGGAGTGGGTAGTAAACCCTGTGGCAGATGCATTCATTTAACTAATTTTTCTGAATAACAGCTTTGCTATGTTCTTTATTTATTAATGTTTAATATCTGCTTTAAGGGGTCTAGGTGCCAGGATGATAATCGGCGTAGACACTTATTACTATGAGTAGCAATGGCCTATAATTTCATGCATGGTTACTGTCAGGGTTCCCTCCCCACTGGGGTACAGATGTGGGGACCTCATGAAAGACCCCCTAAGCTTATTTCTACCAGCTTAGGTTAAAAACTTCCTCAAGGCACAAATCCTTCCTTGTCCTTGGATGAGTACTGATGCCACCACCAAGTGAGTTAGACAAAGATTCAGGAAAAGGACCACTTGGAATTCCTGTTTCCCCAAAATATCCCCCCAAGTCCCTTCATCTCTGGGGAGGCTTGGGAATAATCTACCAACCAGATAGGTAAACAAGGTGAGCACAGACCAGACCCTGGGGGTTTTAGGACACTAAAAACAGATCAGATTCTTAAAAAAAAACAAAAAAAACAAAAAAAAAAACCAGAACTTTATTATGAAGAAAAAAAGGTAAAAGAAGCACTTCTGTAAAATCAGCATGGAAGGTAATTTTACAGGGTAATAATATTCAAAACACAGAGGATTCCCCTCTAGGCAAAACTTCAAAGTTACAAAAAACTCCTCCCTCTTAGCACAGGGAAAATTCACAAGCTAAAACAAAAAATACTCTAACCCATTTCCTTGCTATTACTTACTATTTCTGTAATTTTAGATGTATCATTCAGTAGGAGCTGGATTACTTGCTTGGTCTCTCTCTTTGTCTCCCGAGAGAACAACAGCCCAAAACAAAAACCTTCTCCCACATATTTGAAAGTATCTTCTCCCCTTATTGGTCCTTTTGGTCAGGTGCCAACCAGGTTATCTGAGCTTTTTAACCCTTTACAGGTAAAGGATGGATTTTATGCTACCCTTAGCTGTATGTTTATGACAGTTCAGAGGTGAAAGTAAACCAGTACAACCCGGTACGGTGTACCGGTAAGAGCCAGTGCGCCGTACCAGGACCGGCTTTCCGAGAGGGCATTTTAAAGTCCTGGGGTAGCGGTGGCGGGGCTGCGGTGGGGATTTAAAGGGCTCTGAAGCTCCAGCCACTGCTACTGCCCCAGGGCCCTTTAAATCCCTGCCTGAGCCCTGCTGCCGAAGCCCTGGGGTAGCGGCGGCGGGGCTCCGGAGAGGATTTAAAGGGCCGGGGCGGTAGCAGCGGCTGGAGCCCTAAGCCCTTTAAATCCCCGCCTGAGCCCTGGAGCCCTCCAGCCACAGCTACTGCCCCGGGCCTTTAAATCCCCACTGGAGCCCTGTGCCAAAGCCCTGGGGTAGCAGCGGTGGGGCTCCAGCGGGCATTTAAAGGGCCGGGGCGGTAGCGGCGGCTGGAGCTCCAGGGCCCTTTAAATTCCTGATGGAGCCCGGCCACCGCTACCCCAGGGCTCGGGCAGCAGGGCTCAGGTGGGGATTTAAAGGGCTCGGGGCTCCGGCAGCTGCTACCACAGCGGAGGCCCAGGCCCTTTAAAGCTCTGCCAGAGCCCTAGGGTGGCAGTGGCAGCTGGGAGCCCCCAGGGCTCCTCAGTGATTTAAAGGGCCTGGGGCTCCGCTGCGGTAGCGGTAGCTGGAGCTCTGGGCCCTTTAAATCGCCCCCGAAGCCCAGGGCTCCCAGCTGCCTCTGCAGCTGGTAACTCGGGGGTGATTTAAAGCACCCCGGGCTCCCAGCCGCCACTACCACAACTGGAGCCCTGGCCCTTTAAATCAAGATTTAAAGGGCCCGGGGATTTAAGGCCCTGCCTCTTCGGGTTGAGGACACACTCCCCTGCTCAGGACTCCAGCGAACCGGTAAGTCCTCTACCTTACTTTCACCCCTGTGACAGTTACACAATCACTCTCTCAAGGACCATTGTTATAATTACTGTACAGGACGGTATAATTTTGTAGTGTTTAGTCGTTGAGCCTGTAACCTTTGCACTTCAACAATTTGTCCACTCCCAGAGAAAATACCAAAATGTTACCTTTTGACAAATGTCATGAGAATCTGACATGATCTAATTTTCAGCACATGACTGCATTGCTATATTCCAGAGACCTTTAGTTATGACATCATAATCACTTCCATAGCAAACCGTTCCAGAGCTCTACAATACTCCCAAGATGTGATTCACAAAATGTCATAAAACAATTCACGGAAGCAGAAATAACCTTTATTTTGCAAAACTTAATCTAGCAAAAATTGTGACGTGTGCCAAACCAAGATACAAGGATGAGTTTTGTGTACCTGTAAATCCAATTTCCAAGAGTGAGGTTACGAGTCAAAATAAGATCCAAAAATAGATTTCTCAGCAATCTTGTCATTAAATTCAAATTCCCCTAATCTTCAAGATGGGAAGGCCAGATTTGAGATTCTGGGTTGACTCTGTCTCCCTCTTTTAACACATGCATACAGAGTTGTATCTCTGGAGCCTTGTGGGAAAGGGAAGGAGAAATTGCCTGACTTCTGCTATTTTGCACTGTACCTATTGATAGGTTAAAAGAGTCATTTCATTTCAGCTGACTATCTAGAAATTTAGCTTATCTAAAATCTATTGGCAGTTCCTGGCCCCTGCTCTGACTCCTCTGAGGATCCATCAGCGTCAGGACAACTCCTCCTTCTGTAACATAGGCACAGATCTATTTGAAATTGTCCCCCTCTTTGTTGTACCCCATCTTTCACTAGCATCCCACCCTACACATAGGCACACATTGAAAGATCCTACCTTGGGTCAAGCAGCTCTGGTAGTTTTTCTGCTGGACTCTGATGAATCCAACATTCTGTTTTTTACACATCATGGCATGTTGTAGCTCTACAGCACATAGGATTTAAATTTATCAGTGGCCGGACCAACAGAGAGGTTACCACCGCTTCCAAGTCCCATAATGAAGTCTTACAAACAAGGGATTTACAAGAAGATCACATAGAGCCAGTTGAGAACCTAATATAGGGAGGTTTACTGCATAGTTTTTTGGAATGGATTCTGGACGACTATTCAAGCGTTATGGGAAGGGAAGAAGGGAAAGAAAGGTATGAGGAAGAGAAGGAGGAAATAGATTAAGCCAGATAGAGGTGGGGAAGAGGTATTTGATTTGCTTCAGTATAACAACTAATAACAAATCTGTCTCCTAATGTGCTAAATATGTAAATTCAGGAAATGCATCCCAATAGCATAGTCTGATGTACCCAATAAAATACCATTACCTTATTTGTTTACAATATATATTTTATGGGTAAATGTTGCTATGATGTATGCAAAGTCTGGCTACAGCAAAGGGGTTAAACATAGATTTTTGTATTTTATTTTAAAATAAAGTGCCCCTCAAACTAGTTTTCTAAAGTGTTATATAGTAGAGCACGATAGGTAACTAAACATATGTTTTTACTCTCATTGGTCAGTTGTCTTCCAGGGATATATGCATCTATCCCTCTGGCTGGCTTTGTCATGTTTATGTATTCTCGCTTACAAAACTGTTCTCATTAGCTTGTAAGCGTCAAGGTCAATCTAAATTCAAGTACATTGAGGCCTATAGGAGGAAAGCATTTGACAATCAAGTAATGTAAGTCTTCCTACATTTCCTGAATCTTCCTGTGAGTGGAATATCATGAGAGGGAATGGTAAATTGAGTTTAGGTCACAACTGGAAAATTAAGTCCTAACTGACTTCAGAAAAGCCAAAAAAAATATACCTCTAAACAGTGTAAGGCATATTAGTGGACACTACAATCAAGATTTTCCAATTTGGGTGCATACAGTTGCATGCATATATTTATATATGTCAAATTTATGCACATAAACAATAGTTGTGCTATGGGAAGTCTGGGATACCAACACCAGAGAGGTCCATTAGGTATTTGTGGGCACACATGGCCAATTAGCTAATTACCCATATTTGCGCACCTAAGAAAGATATGCATAAATGTCTTCACACAACAGCATTCACCTGCCAATGAATATCTTGCAAAATAAAGTGACTTAAATACATAAATTTGAGGAAGTTGCAGTTGACTTTAGTAGTAGGATTTGTTTCTTTCTGCCACTATCAATGCAGTTAGAACCCACCT
This sequence comes from Lepidochelys olivacea, assembly GCF_965140295.1. Classification (NCBI taxonomy): domain Eukaryota; kingdom Metazoa; phylum Chordata; order Testudines; family Cheloniidae; genus Lepidochelys; species Lepidochelys olivacea. The sequence goes on along the minus strand of NC_140411.1, from coordinate 132,767,796 downwards.
CTCTCAAATTATTACTTCCCTCTATTTTTCAAGAATTGCAACACCAGAAAATATCTTGTAATATTGCCTCAATACACAGTGAGACTTGCCCCCAGAACTAAGCAATATGTCACCTAGATTATAAAGAAAAGATATATATATATATATATATATATATATATATATATATATATATATTTGTAAATGTATCAGTCTATTCAAACTAAGTCAAAGCTAGAGTAGGCTCTGCCATGATGAAACCTTTAGAGATGACCACTTCTCTTCATTGACTATGCTGTATGTGATTGAACCTAGCGGCAGTATTGGGTTATGTGAACTTTACCACCACTACTGTTTCTCACAGAAATGACATGATTTGAAAGTATTTGCTTTTTCCTGGCCCTTATGTGGGGTCCTTCCCAGTATAGTCTGGACCCAAATTATTTTTGGAAATACACAATGCATCTTTAATTAAAAGTAATACCCGTTTCCCACAATTCCATTCTAAAAGATCTATATCTTTACAAGAGATGTTACCCAATATAAACAGTTGTTAATAGTTTTAATAAAACAGTGTTTTGAACATGGTCACGTACTGCCAGATCTCACATAAGCTTATCATACCATTCTTATGTACACTATGGTCCTGGTTGTCTTTACACTAAGGCAGTGTGTAAACAGGCATGAAAGTTTTACACTCACCTTGAAGTCAAAGGGAGTTGAGTACCTAGACACATCTGAAAATCCCCCTAGACACTTATCTGCATCTTTAGGCACCTGAATATGTTTAAAAACCTGCCCCGGTAGCCCAGATTTTCGAAGGTATTTAAGTGTTGCTGCACTGAGCACTGCAACACCTAGCAATTCTAGGATTCTAAACCTCATTTTCAAAATGGACGTAGGCATTTAGGATAGCCAATGAGATTTAGTCTCTTCAGTGTCTAATTTAGTCTTGAAAATGAGATTTAGAATCCTAAAACTGCTAGGTGTTGCAAGTCTGAGTGCAGCATGCCTAAATACATTTAAAAATCCTAGGTCTAAGTGCCCAAGTCACTATAGAAAATGAGATTTATGGGACCGCTCTTGAAGGATTTAGGCACCTAACTGCTTAACCACTTTTGAAATTCCCACTAGGCTCCTGTCTGCACATTTAGGCACCTAAATACATTTGCTAATACCTTTGCAAATTGAGCCTAAGTCCCAGATCTTTAAATATATTTTGGTACCTAAATCACTTTTGACTTAGTATAGCTAATGCACCTAAAGAGCCTAATAATAATTCACTGTTCAAGTTAATGTAATGCTTTGCTTTGTCTTTTCTATAAGTTACTGAAACATTCTTGTGGTTCTAAGACTTATCTAAGGTTGAGATAGTTTAGTTCAGCCTGGCTGAGAGATCTGTTTCCTTTTTTGTTCTTGGAAAAATGATTATTTAAAATCTATTGTACAGTCCTGTACCTACTGGAATATTGCAAAATTATTCAAGTGCTTTCCATCTCTATGAAGTTAATTTTGTTACCTCCAAAATGGTTGTTTTCTTGGATTGCTTTTTTAAAGTAACAAATTGATAAGTAATGCTTAATTTAAGAAAAACACGAGAATTTATTGCTAAATTAGTTATAGGCTCATTGAAAGTAGTCAGACATTGTAGGATATATTAATCTGGTGTGGGGACAATAAAGTTAATGGTACTTATGTGGCTAAAGCAATAACCTGATTAAAGAATATGCACTTGTATGATAAAGGTTTATAAATATTTGTGGTAATCAACTGATACAAATTCAGTCACATGTCAAAAGGAATCCACTGGGTCATCTTGTATAATAATCATAAGCCATTTTACAAGGGTGTTCAAAGTAACTTATTTTATTTTCATCAGGTATAAACATATGACCCATAAAATGTTATTTTTAGAGACATATTAGATTAAAAGATCAATCTCATAGCTTTCTCTTTTTTTTAATAGACAATTTGCCATGCTCAGTAAACATTAGCAGGGCCGGAAAGCGAAATAATATCAATTATACAGTATCTAGATTATAAACTCAGAATGATTCACAACTTTCCTTTAAAATTTACATTAGTCATATCCGCAGTGAGAAATAGCTTTTGCTCCCAACTCCCTGCACAAATTAGAGAAGTTAGATTTGAAGAGTTCCATCACGGAACAGAAGTTACATCAACATTAGGAAGTTATAAATGACCTCAGGCTCTATTTAGTACAACAAGATGGGAGAACTTGTAGTTCTGCTTCTCTGTAAGAATCAGTTTGCCAGGATTTCTCATTCCTGAGTTTTGTGCTCTTCAGTGTGAGACAAGTGGAATTCTCTAAGGTTTTTGGTCCTTATAGGAAGCAATAATGGGGTTGAATCCTGCATCACCCAGGTTTCTAAGTACCTTCCTTGGAATCTTCCAGTCAATGTTTGATTATATGATAAGTAGATGTTCCCACAGGAATAATTTAGCCATTTTAAAAAGAGAGAGAGAGAGAGAGAGATGCCTGCCTTAAATAGAACAATTGAAAACGGACTTTAAAGATAAACATCACCTCCCAAAATTCCCTTCCATATTCTTATGGGAAGATAGTGGGGGGGAGTAAAAATTCCTGCCAGAATATAATCATCATTCTCCAAAAATGACAAAGTAATTTCCCCTGTGCTGAAGATACCATCTGGGCAAGATTTCTAATCCTGAAGAATAAGTAGTTCAAAGTATATCACAAAAGAAATAGCACACCCATAAAAAGTTGAATGGACAGCCAAAAACTAGGCCAGTGCCAACAAAGTGACCAAGAAATTGGTGTAGGGTGGATTTTTTTCATAAGAGAGTAAAAATACTTACCAAAAATGTTGGGTGAAATCCTTGTTCCATTGAAGTTAATGGGAGTTTCGCCATTGACTTTCATTCATTCATCCACACTCCATTAGTAGCCTGTAAGATATCTCCAAACCCAAAAACCTCAACAAATTGGCCAGCTCACACAAGGGACAGTCTTAATGAAGCAACATTCTAACAGGTTGGAAGGATTCTCCTACTCTGACTTGGAGTGGCAAAATGAAGCGGGATACCTCACTAGAGCTTGAATCCATGCAACAGTAATTTATAAATGAAAGGCTACAACGTGAGTAATCTGAATCATCAAAATGGGAAGGATCTGTGAAGTGCATCTCAATGTGACTGACCAACCAACATGTATCTTTTCTCTTCAAATATTTTGTTTATACTTCACACCATGAATGGGGGCTGCAAAAGTATAATAAATACAACTGGATGCAAAACAATGTCAGACAGATCAAATAAAATGAAATTGCACATTGATAAAAGTAATGTATCTAGTTTTTTGTCTAAATGCTCCAAAATGCCATATAGCTTGTATATGGTCATAGGGGAAGTTTTCTGATATTTCTGTTAATTCCAAATCTTCATAAATGACAAATATTCTAGAATATCTTTTGATAAGAGTTTGGCCATTCAGCTGGAGAGTACTAATCTTTTTGTCGGACTGGGCTTTGATTGTCAAATGTACTTTCTACTTATACTCTAATAACAAATACCAGAAATGCTCACAGCTACAGTGGGTGCACTCCAGGTTCATTCCGAGTCTACAGACTTCCTGTTTTTAGTATCAGGAATATATTTGAAATCTGTAATATCTCTAAAATAAGAATACATTGTTTAAATGTGCCAACTGTACTTCAGTTATCAGAGCACACTTAGAAGGCTTTATATGTTTTGTTAGCCTTTTCATCATTAGATTGCTCTACAGCCAGACCCCCTGACTGTTTACAGACTAGACTCTATAGCAGGCAAACTGAATCATCAGCACTGCTGATGATTGCATTGCTACTATAAGGATCCATTTTTGCAAACCTTTCTTGTGTGAGTGCATACTGTTGAACTCAGTGGGACTTGTGACTACTCTGCAAGATAAAGTTGGCAGAATTGGGTCCTTGATTTGGAATGTCCAGTTGTCATAAATATAAAGGGAAGGGTAAACACCTTTGAAATCCCTCCTGGCCAGAGGAAAAACCCTTTCACCTGTAAAGGGTTAAGAAGCTAGGATAAACTCGCCGGTACCTGACCAAAATGACCTATGAGAAGACAAGATACTTTCAAAGCTGGAGGCGGGAGAAACAAAGGTTCTCTCTGTCTGTGTGATGCTTTTGCCGGGGACAGAACAGGAACGGAGTCTTAGAACTTAGTAAGTAATCTAGCTAGGTATGTGTTAGATGCTGATTCCTTTAAATGGCTGAGAAAATAAGCTGTGCTGAATGGAATGTAGATTCCTGTTTTTGTGTCTTTTTGTAACTTAAGGTTTTGCCTGGAGGGATTCTCTGTGTTTTGAATCTAATTACCCTGTAAGGTATTTACCATCCTGATTTTACAAAGGTGATCCTTTTTACTTTTTCTTCTATTAAAATTCTTCTTTTAAGAATCTGATTGCTTGTTCATTGTTCTTAAGATCCAAGGGTTTGGGTCTGTGTTATCCTATGCAAATCGGTGAGGATTTTTATCAAGCCTTCCCCAGGAAAGCGGGTGTAAGAGTTGGGAGGATTTTGGGGGGAAAGATGTTTCCAAACAGACTCTTTCCCAGTAATATACCAGTTAGACGTTTGGTGGTGGCAGCGATAAAGTCCAAGGGCAAAAGGTAAAATAGTTTGTACCTTGGGGAAGTTTTAACCTAAGCTGGTAAAAATAAGCTTAGGGAGTTTTCATGCAGGTGCCCACATCTGTACTGTAGAGCTCAGAGTGGGGAAGGAACCTTGACACCAGTCAAAATATAAGTTAGGTTGTTTGTGCATTACTAACTGCTCTATCCTGCAGTGTAGTGCTTACCGAGGCAAAGATCTTATTGAAACCAGTGGGTGTTTTGCCAGGGAAGTACTGTGCTGTAGGCCAGCCCTCAATGCTTTATCATTAGGTTTTCACTGGCAGTCAGTAAACTCTCTTTCTGTATTTTAACAGAAAGGGAACCACTTATTAGAAATCAGACCCTCTTGTAGGCTTTCTTTGTGCAGTGTTCATAAGTTCTGGAACCTGATTCTAGGGAATTGTGGCATCTTTCAGGCTCTCCCTATCGTCTTACTTTCCAAAACGCTAGCCAAAGGCCAGGGGAAAAATATATCAAATGGTAATCAATGGCACTTTCTTTCAGTTTGGCCCTTGTTTCAGTGGAAGTCTTTGGGTGAAATCCTCAGCCCTGCTCTGACCAATAAACATTGGGTAAGGGGGACCTAAAAGCCATATATCCAGTGTCTGGAGATTTTCCCCAGTGCAAGCACTCTGGAAGCTATAAGGATGCCTTCTGAGGACCCACTGGTAAGTTCTGCCACAGGTGTACTGGGGGCAAAAGGGGCATATCAAGGGTGGAGCCATAGCATGAAGTACAGCAGAATTTCTTGCCAATACTGCATAGCACAGCCCAGAAAAGTTACCATAACTTAGAGATCCCCTCTCCACCCCAAAGCAGGCTCCTCCAGCCTCAGGATCAGGAGTGTACAAAGGTGGTTTAAAGCCAGAATGACTCCTTGTCACAGGGTGGGCTAGCCTGTTAAGGGGAACTGGTCTCAGTCCCACTTGTGCCTAGTTATCCAATCCCAGATGATGGAGTTGTGCTTGGGCTGATGGCTGGGTCATGAGACCTGGTTCACCTGAAGTGGGGCTCCCTATAAGAGTGAGCCTGTTGCAGTAGGGAGTAGAGGAGGGGAAATCATTTGCAATGAGTAGGAGAGTGACTCTATGGAAAGGTCTGACTGGAGCTACCTGCAGTGAGCAGTAAGAGCTGAAGCCTTAAATGGAAGAGGGTTGGCAAAGTACCAGACAGCAGGACCTGGGTTTTTACTTGAGCCCAGCAAGTAGCTGAAGAAACTAGAGTTGGGACAGACTCCCTAATTTAACTTGACACTTGATCATTCATATGTTGATGAACTAAACCAGAACAGATGTTGGTAAGAACAAGGAAGGGAAACAACATGGTGTTAGGGTCTGATGCTGGAAATGGGTAATACCCTGTTACATACCCCCTCTCTTTAGGTTGTGAGTTCTGTTCTGCACTTTTTAGAGGTGCAGCACAGTATCTTAACCTCTCTCTTCCCTCTGTATAGACCAGGGTGGGCAAACTACAGCCCGCGGACTGGATTCGGCCCATCAGGGCTTTGGATCCAGCAGGATTGCCCCCTGTGATGCCGTAGGCCCCAAGCCACTCTCAGAAGTGGCTGGCACTACATACCTGCGGCCGGGGGGGCGGGGGACGGGGGACAGAGGGCTCTGTGCATTGCCCTTGCCTCCAGGAACTGCCCCCCGCAGCTCCCATTGGCTAGGAATGGGGAACTGCAGCCGATGGAAGCTTTGGGGGAGGTACCTGGAGGTGTGGCAAGGGCAGAGCGTGGAGTCCTGTGCCTCCCTCCCCCAGAGGCCGCACAGGGACGTGGTTCCAGCTGCTTCCCAGAGCGGCGCGGCATGGGACCAGGGCAGGCAGGCAGGGAGTCTGCCCTGGCCCCGGTGCGCGCCACTGCCACCCTGGAGCCGCTTTAGGTAAGCAGCGCTGAGACAGAGCCTGAACCCCTCCTGCACCCTATCCCACAACTCCCTGCCTGCACCTCACACCCCTTCTGTACCCCAACCCGCTGCCCTGAGCCCCCTGTCACACCCCACAGCCCTTCTGCACCCCAACCCCCTGCCCTGAGCTTCTTCCCACAGTCCTCACCCCTCCTGCACCCCTGTCCTGAGCCCCTGCCTGCACTCCGCACCCCTCCTGCACCCCAACCCCCTTCCCTGAGCCCCCTCATACATCCTACGCCACTCCTCTGCCCCAATCCCTTCCCCTGAGCCGTTCCTGAACACCACACCCCCTCCCACACCCTGCACTCCTTCACGCTCCCCAACCCCCTGCCCTGCATACAATTTCCCCACCCAGATGTAGCCTTTGGCCCAAAAAGTTTGTCCACCCCTAGTTTAGACCCTTATTAACAGGTTGATCAGAGAGCAGAAAAACAAAGGGGAAAAAAGCAAACAGTGGTGTTCTAGATCCCATTGCATTTTCCACTTTGTCCAATTCATTAGTTAGATGGACAGTGTTAAATAATACTGAAATTGCTTCTCTTGTTGACTTGTCCAGTGTTAATGTCACCTCCCCAACAAATAGCTTTGGATTTACTACAATTACAACTCCAAAAAGTCCCTAATAAGATATTTATTTCAGTGACAACTTTCTTCTACAGGGAAATGCTAAAAAGAAAAAATGGACCATTCATCTCTAGATCAGTTCTCCCTCTACTCATTTTTTACTTTTTTTCTCTCTGGATTCCTACTAAGGTATACAGCATCCCTGCTCCAAATATTCTCTCCTAGCCCTCTTCAACGCAGCCAGCCTCTTCTTGCTTCTTGCTGGCATAAGATTCTTCAGTGAAGGACAAGAAACAGTGTAACTCCACTATCATACCTCTTGATACCAGTCAGCTCTGTGTCCGTGGGGAACCAGGGCGCAGTATCCAGCCTATCTGACTCATGAAAGACACCGCCCCCTCAGCCTCTGCTTGAACCAAAACCGGTCAGAGAAAAGACTTACAGAAAGCACTAAAAGGCAGTGGGAAACTCACCTAAACCCCTCCTGACAAGGGTGACAGGATTAAGACAACTCCCCTAGCCTCATCTGCATCAAAGATGGGACAGGGAGGCAGCTCCATTAGCATACAGAATGGAGAAGAGAGGTTCCAAGACAAGAACCACACTGAACTCTGGGACCAGAAAAGCAGGGAAGCACTGCATGATGGGGAATCTCTGCTCCACATGTTAATGAACCTATGCCTGCACACACCCAGCTCAGCAGTTATCAGACCAATTCTAGTGATGAATCCTTGATTGATATTCAAAGTACTGAAGCAACCTAATTGCATTGAGAGCTCCCTGGAAGGAACACCACCCATAGCTAGGAGTGATCAGCTCCTATTGTCTAGCCTAAAGAAAACCCTTGAGTCATTAGTTTACCCATAAACAAATCTAGTGTTCTGCCTTGAACCATTGTTGTTTCCCTACAAAATACCCCTACCCATGCTCAAGTAAGTGTTCTGATGCATAGATCCAAACTCTGCATCAGTTCCCCTGGGATTTCATCTTCTCCCGACTGATCATGCTGAGGGCTCTGCCTGTCTCCAGCACTCAGGACCCTGAGCTACTACCATCACCTGGGAACCCCAACCAGTTCAAGCTTCATGGAGTGGTGAGACCACATATCTCTCTCTCTCTCTCTCTCTGTTTTCTTTTCTACCTCAGGTATAACTTTTTAACCATGACTTGTTTGATCAGGTATAGTTTTCTATATATGGCATTTGTAATCTTTTATAATGTAACTGGTTATGTTTGTTTAGGCTCTCCTTGTGTGATTATCACTATTATTCAATAAATAACTTTTATGGTTAAGCTGGTTGCTTCCCTCTCTGAACTTTACTCTTTTGTGTTTTTGGCTTCCCCATTTACTCTGTAGCAACACTTCTCTTACCTAAGCTAAAGATTTCTGTAGTGCCCAAAATCCTGTGGGGTTTGCTCATCAAGTGGGTTACTACCAAAACAACTATAATGTGAAAGTGGGGAAAGGGACGTGCTGAACTTGTGACATACAAGGGTGGAAGCTTGGAGGTGCTGCTCGACCCAGTCTGCTGAGTCCAGGGTCATATAAGGGTGGCAGCCTGGAAGTGCTGTTCGACCCAGCCTGCTCAAGCTTACTCTATTCCGGTGTTGTACCTGTGGCATATAAGGGTGGCAGCTTGGAAGTGCTGCTTGGCCCAGCCTCTTGAAGCCAGGGGCATATAAGTGTGGCAGCTTGGAAATCCTGCTTGACCCAGCCCACTGAGTCCAGAGACATATGAGGGGGTCAACTTGAGAGTGCTGAGTGACCTGGTTCACTCAGACTTGCTCTGTGTGTGTTCATCTGATTCTGGGGCTGGAGGAACCCAGCCCTGGGGAACCTAGATCCTGCAGGATAGCTCCACTGGGAGGGGACTTGCAGAAGGGGGGAGTAGAGCTCCACATTAATACACAAGTGACACAAGCCGTACATTAATAGAATTACAGAAACAACCGCCCCCCACCCCAAGAAGAGTAACCCTAATAAATGAGCATACCCCAAAGTAACGGGAAAATCTGGTAACACTTTCCCTGACATTCTCCCCACTTCCCCTTATACCCAGCCTGAGGTTGGAAGTGGCCAGCACAGGAAGCAGCCGAGTCCCCCTGCACTGCTTACACAGTGCAAAGTGGTCTTAGCAGGCTTGGGAGAATCAGCCCTTTTCCTTAAAAGGTTGAGGATCTTTGATAGACAGCAAAACATTCCATAACGCTGAAAACTTTTGTCCTTATTTGTTACGTTATTTATATTATAATAGATGAATTCATTGGTCCATCAATCCTAGGCCAATATCCCCCCTCTGGCAATGCCCAGTACCTACTGCTTCGGAGGGAAGTAAAAATACCCCCACACTATGTGCAGCTGGGTGTGCAATGTTGTACAGAGGGAATGATTTCCATCCTGACCCTGAGAGGCACAGAGTTTGCACACTGAAGCATCAGATTCCATTCCCCGATCCAGAGTTTGCACAATTGCAAATGTTATTCTCAGTTATAAAATTATATAGCCCTTCTTAAAATTCAGCCAGTGAGCCAAATTCTTGCTAACTATCTAGAAAACTGGGTTAGATCTTTTTAATTCTGTCAGATGAAACTGAAAGGCACATGGTCTCTCAAAACTGTCTTCTGCCATGCTGCATACATGAATAAAAACATCTGCAGATTACACCCATGTGATCAGATGCCATAAAGACATGGTATGAAGGATCATCCTTTTATCCTTCATAATCTCCTCCCCTTGCCGCTCAGATAAAGCTTTGAGTTCTGAAGCTTTTGAATGAGACAACATAATCCTGCTGGACTCCCACTGTACAGGCAATGTGACACAACAAGACAGTGGAAGTAAAATAGAATATAATTTAAGGCCCTAAATTGCCATTGCACTCATTTTTCTATATGGGGCTCAAACAGCATGTTGCAATCTGGTTGTTGCTAAATGCACATCAAATGTAGGTGCTGTTCTACATTTAAACAAATATCCTGTTTAAAAAGCAATTAAGGGCCTATAATAGAACTTGGTTTTCATTTGCATGTGTTTCATCCAGATGACATGAAAGATAAAAACTCACTTTTACTGATTTATTTTATAAGAACATTATAGAATTTAAAAGGAAAATGATATATAATCAGGAAATCCATGATGTATATGCTTAATGTCCTCAGTTAAGAGCATAAAACCCAAGGTCGTTGGGTTTTTTGAGCAGCTTATTCAAGGATTTCACTGGCTGGTAGCACATTTATTTTCAAGTTAAGAACCGCCATTTCCATTAAGCTTAAGGGGATACACATAAGTTATAGCATCAGCCATAAACTTTGCAGTATTTTTCCACATGAGAATTAATTTCATAGTTCACTGAGAATCCCTGTTTGCCCCAATGATGGTATTGAAAGTGAATATTTGATATTAAAACTTTAAGAGCTTAAACACTCAGAAATATGCTTTGCCAAAAGCATTGGAACCAGCTTTTGTGTGTACTGTAGTTATGAGGTTTGTATAGTTCACCTATATACAAGTAAGACTGTCAACTAGGAGCACTGTGAATTTCAGTACCAGTGATGCCCATGTTCCGGCAGCTTGTTTATCCATCAGATGCCTCAAAGATTATGAAGCAAGCTTCGTATGGTCTGTACTAGTTATTGCACTTACAGGTTTGTTGTTTTTCTTAATGGCAATATCAACTTACTTTAGCACATGGCTCAGTGATAGAGAGGCCAAGAACTAGACTGGTATGAGTTAGCCAGGTGTCTCTATTTGATTAAAACAGTCTTTGGTTTCTGTGGACTACTGGGTACAACAGGAGCTGAACAGGTTTCATTGGGGTCCCTCAAATAGTGGGCAGCAAGTGAGTATATTGATATACTGTATTTGTAGATGCTGGAAACACATCATTGTTTACTGCTACCAGAAAAAGTGTTAGAGCCTGATCTTGCTGCCACTGAAGTCATGGCAAAATTCCCATACGCTTTTTTAGGGGCTTATCTGCATTACAGAGGTGCAATTTCTAAACACACTCATGTGTTGCACACACACATTGGTCTGCGTAGACCCTGCTGGTGCACTTTAATGTAATGGTATTTAAAACAGACTATGTTAAAGTGCACTAGAGAACCTTTAGTGCGCACCAGCAGGGCCTGCACAGACCGATCAATGTCCGGCACAATAGTGTGATTTAGAAATCACATACCAATAGAGTGCCTTCCTCCAGCACGTTGACAAGGCCAAAATCTAAATCTTCAACTCACTGTAATTCCTTTGTCTTGGGGATCTCTGTAAAGCATCTAGTACAGATGGGGGCAAACTGGCCCACGAGACCGTCCTGCCTGGCCCTTGAGCTCCCGGCCGGGGAGGCTAGGTCCCCGGCCCCTCCCCCGCTATCCTCCCTCCCCCCAGCCTCGGCTTGCTGTGCCGCCAGTGCCCCGGGCAGCGGGCTGCGAGCTCCTGCTGGGCAGTGCGGCGGCATGGCTGGCTGCGGTCGGGCTGCATGGCTGCCGTCCTGGTGCTCTGAGCGGCATGGTAAGGGGGTGAGGAGAGGGGGGGTTGGATAAGGGGCAGAGGGTTCCTGGGGCCAGTCAGGGGACAGGAACAGGGGGCAGTTGGATAGGTGTGGGAGTCCCGAGGGGCAGTTAGGGGTGGGGGTGTGGATAGGGGTCGGGGTCAGAGCAGTCAGGGGACAGGGAGCAGGGAGGGTTAGATAGGGGGTGGGGTCCGGGGGGGGCGGTTAGGGGACAAGGAGCGGGGGGGGGATGTTGGATGAGTTGGGGGTTCTGAGGGGAGCAGTCGGGGGGGGAGGAAAGTGGAAGGGGGTGAATAGGGGGTGGGGACCAGGCTGTTTGGAGATGCACAACCTTCCCTACCCAGCCCTCCATACAGTTTCAGAACCCCCATGTGGCCCTCAGGCCAAAAGGTTTGCCCACCCCGATCTAGTACAATGTTGGTGCTAAATAAATAATATTTAGTGATGGTCTTTCTGACATAATGTAAACCTATAAGGAACATAGCAGGAACAAAAATTACCTGTGAATTAACAGCAATGGTTGGACTGAACTACTAATCTTTCCTTTCATTCACATGCATGCATGTGTGTGCACAACAGACATGCATACTTTTAAAAGAACTCATTTACAAAGGGCAAGTCTTTCCAAGGGCCTGGTATTTCAATCATTATCCATGACAAATACTTTGAGCTGGCATGGAAAAAAAAATCCATTCCTCATTTACAGAAGTCCCAGACTGCAGGTCTCCTGTGTGCTTTTAAATGAACTGGTGAGTGAAAAATTAAAGAAAGCAATACTTAACTGCTTGCACGTGCCATGCTTATGGTTCAGCGACAGAACACTGGGATGTAATGGTGCACAGCTCTGCAGGAACTTTCATGTGTATTCACAGCATTTTAGGAATAACAGTAGATCCCTAAGGAAGTGCAAAGTTGTTAGATGGCAAAAACAGTAACTTACTTGTTTGCGACCAGTAGTCTTAATGTTTGTTATGAGAGATAGGAGTTCCATTGGGGATTTGGCAGGGATGCTTACAGGGATCCTTTGTTCAGTTTGTTCATATTGTTTCCCAGAAAACTAGGCTACTGGTGAAGTGGGGCACCATCAGTTTCCCACTCCCAGGTCACATGCTGCCTGAAGCACTTAGTGACTTCTCATCTGCTAAGACAATAATTAAGAGATGACTGAACATATCTGGCTGAGGAAAATACAGAATCAAATGTTCTGATTATCTCTGACATGAGTTCAATATTCATCTTATATCAGCTTATGTTTTCTTTCATGCCAGTCTGACCTGGAAAATAGTAGAAATTATTTCTGCTATTTTCCACACTTAAATATTTTTGAGGTAAGACTGATTTTTTCTTTTTCCTTTTCTTTTGTTTTTATTTTTATATCTATATTCTTTTGAATGTCATAGCATGGGTTTTTTTTTAATTATTCGGTTCATCTTCTGGTGAAACAGACATGACATAACACTGAAGTCTTTCATCAGCATTTGAATCATGGAACTATTATTAAGACTCCTTATCAAGCTCCAATTTGGGGAACCAAAGCTCACACTTAGTAATAAGTATTCTTTACTTCCTGTCTTAAATTTGTGCACAGTATTGCTGTTCCTGTTAGATAGTTGCCATTTTTGAGATGGTTGCACTGCCATAGTGAGTGAAAAGATTGTTTATAATCCTTCTGGAAGTCCAGAAGATAAGGAGATGGTGGTACAGGTATGGCTCAGTGTGCTTCTGTGCCCAAAGGGGAGACCCACATGGAGTTGTAGGGTTAGAGCTGTTTTCTTTTAAAGCTGTAGAAATCTAACGTGTGACACAGAGAACTTTGTTTTAAAAGTGCCAGAAGAGCTGTCATACACCAAAAGCTCTTCTCAGTCTTCCCACATCTCATTTAGAGACTAATTCTGCATTAGGGATAGTGAAGAGGACTTGATGTAGGGTATTTATTTTTGCATGTGGGACCTGATTCACCATTACTCTGTACCTTGTGTAGTCACATACACCAGTGCAAAGTGAGTGCTAAGTGGATTCAGGCCAACACAAGGTACAGGACAAGAGTGCATCAGGCATTTAATGTCTTGAGATATTAAGGGGATAGGAGCATTAAAAATGTCCAAGAAATATAGATAGATGACAGGCTTCAGAACTGTGCTCAGATAATCAAAGGATAGTCTAAGTATCAAGAGTAGAGGGAGAGGAAACTATTTAAGTATTTTAATACAGTCTGTGCATTTAACAAGTTCCACCTTCTCCCAAATCTGAGCATTATCCTTGCTTGTAAAATTAAAGTTATTAAAAGGGAGAAAAAAGCTATTGTGCATGATGGTGCATCATGAAACCCATTCTTATCTCAAAGGAGAGAGAAAATGCTGATTTTGTAGCCAAACATTTGAAATTTAGGGAAAACCTTTACAAGGGAAACTATTCAGAATGTAATGTTTTTCTTACTGGACAGATTGGTTTATATTTTGAAGAGAATAAATAAACCAAAAACATGCAGACATGCAGGCCCTTGGCTGGATGAATCTCTTGGGGTTAGATTTCCTGGCAATGCACTTGGCATTGGCTCTTTCTTTCCTTCTTCCTCCATACTCTTAAATTTCTGTTTAATCTCTCTTTCTTTAATTACAGACTGCTTTCTCAAGATCTGTGTCATTTTTACTGCTGTCTTTCAAAGTGGAGGAATCTTGGTCCTGCAGAATAGGACATAGAGACCTGGGTCCTGTCATAACCTCTTCCACTGACATTGGGCAAGTCACTAACCTCTCTGTTCCTTCTTTTCTGTATCTGTAACATAGGGATGATACTTACCCATCCTTTCCCCTCTTGCTCTTAAAACCAAAACTCCATCAACCTGGTGGCTGTTCTTTGTTTTGTTGAAAACCATCTTTTGTTTCCAGACTGATGCTAATGTAGTAACTTACAATATTTCATTGTTATTTCCAGGATGGTAACAGCCATTTAAAAAAAAATCAACAGTTACCACATAAGTAAGCAAATGAACTGAAGGACTGAAGTCATTTATTCTAAGTATGAATATAAGTGTATCTGAGACTACTCCATGCTGACGGTTGGCAAATGATGACTTTTTAATGGAGACTAGTGCACTACTAATTTTGTAACTGTCATGCAGTGGACAGATTAAGCCGGAGATTCTGATGTTCTGTCACATGATGTGGTATGCTACTGTTAGTCATGTTTGGCAATCAAAGCAGGGAAAACAAAGACTGAATGGACAAAGATTGAATTGTCCTTTCACCTTATGGGCTGCTGTACATGACAAAATGTTACCATGTTTGGACACAGCTGTAAATAACTGATTTAGTTGATGTGACAACATGACTTTGAGGTCAGCATAGACCAGGGCACATCATGTTCAGCATCATCTCAGTCAACTGTGATTAAATGCTGAGGGCCTCACATTTTAATCATGTCTAGTTGACATGAAACTAAGCACAATTTGCCCTGGGCTATGCTGAACTCAAAATCATGGGTTCAGTACTAACTCAGTTAACTTCCATAATCATGTTCAGACATGGTAATATTTTATAGTGGAGACAAACCGTTATGGTTTGGCATCTCCAAATGAATAATGAAACACTCTAATGGGGGTGTGGAAACTTCAAATGCTCTGGCCTGTGGACTTCAGTTTCCAGTGTTGTTAATCTATTATCATCCCCTTTCATAAGAACTACAATTGATTTAAAAATAGAGGGTTTTCCTGTTTTGATTTGTTTTTTTTTAAATAGTATTGAATAAAAGAACTACTATAATCACTATTTTGTAGCTTTGGATAATTCCCAAAGTAACAGTGGTTTAAGTTTAGCTTTTTAACTAACAGATTGCTGTTCAAAACTGGTGATCTGAGGCACAATCAAATCCACTTGCATCCCTGATATACACAGGGATGTTTACAATCAAAGTATTGATTGTTGCATGGTGGAGTAAACAATGACACCAAGCGGTCAGAAGGGTTCAATGCACATTTATGATCTCTGGATTTCCTCTGAACAAAACTTTCTGTGACTTAAAATATATATATATAGATATACATTTTTAACAGTACAGTACTACAAACTTGGCAGGTGAGTTTTCTTTGGGGCAGATGTTGAAACAGGCTTTTGAAATGCAGAGTAACAGGGGAAGTTTCAACATGTGTTGTGTTGGGAATTAAGTTGGCCAGTTTCATCAAGAATAACTACAGCTCTAAGTCCACATGAATAAATAGTTCATTAAAAATTAGTTCCAAGAGTGTTAGAGCATGAGTCATGCTGGATCAGTACAGCATGGTCAGATGACAGGTATTTTTCTTGTTTTCAAAGGTATCTTGAATGCTGATGGCTTTCTTGCTTGACATTTTAATCTGCCCCCCCCCCTCAAAGAAGAAAAGTGAAGCCTCTGTAGAGGATAGAAAATAGATGAACAATGAAGTCTCCAGTATAAGGAGAAATAGATTATCCAAACCTGACTGAAACCAAGACAAAAGCCATGGGGTTCGATCTAATGAGTAGTTAGAAAATGCAGGTATTGATCTTGTCATCTGGATCTAACTTGGTGTTATGACACTAATGTGTTTACTTCCTGTGGCTTTCCAAGCACATCCTCAGGTACTGAGAACTCTCATGGCAAAGCTGGCATGTTAGTCCTGTCATCTCCTCCTGCCATGTGATCACGTTGCAGACATTTTTATTGATAATGAAATACTGAAATTATTGGAATAAAATGATAGCCAATAAAAAGTTGTTGCATTCTTAGTGTTTTATTCTATTCTTTCACTGCTGGATCATTTAGCAATTGTCTTGCCTCACGTAATTAATGATCTACTAGGCCCCAACAGATTTCACAGATCAAAGTACTGATATTTTGATGTTATTGTTAGCAGTCATTTTTTATCTGTGTGGAACTTGTATGAAGATATGTTGAAGTGAATCAGTCATTGAAGATCTGAAAAATGGAGAAGAATGAAATCAGAGCAGTGATCAAGTACCTCCATAACAATGAAATCTCTTTAATGTACTGTTGTAATCCAGGCTTCATATCTGAGGTACAGGTTACACCAGCAGAATATGCTAATCTTTGGACTTGTCTACACTCAAAATTCTACAGTGGCTATAACACTTCACTTTAGACACCATCTTCATTGATGGGAGGAGTTCTCCCATCAATGTAGGTAATCCACCTCCCTGTGAGTTGGTATCTAGATTGATGGAAGAATTCTTCTGTTGACCTGGAGCTGTCTACAGAGCGACTTAGGGATGTGGATTTTTCATACCCCTAAAAGACATAGTTAAACCGACGTAATTCTCTAGTGTAGACCAGGCCTTAGTCAACATAAGGTAGCTAGCTGCAGTACTCTCGCAGGCTCTGATCACTTGTAGCAATTTAGTGTGAATTCTCTCAGCTGCCCCTTCCCAATGGCATATCGATAGGAATGTTCACCTTTAGTAGCAGCCTTAGCTGTCTAATCCAGTCAACAGTGTATAAAAACTTTCAGCAAACTAACAAAACGTTAAAAGAAAAGGAGGATTTGTGGCACCTTAGAGACTAACGAATTTAGTTGAGCATAAGCTTTCGTGAGCTACAGCTCACTTCATCGGATGCATTCAGTGGAAAATAGAGTGGGGAGATTTATATACACAGAGAACATGAAACAATGGGTGTTACCATATACACTGTAACGAGAGTGATCAGGTAAGGTGAGCTATTACCAGCAGGAGAGCCGGGGGGGTGGGGGGGAAGCCTTTTGTAGCAATAATCAAGGTGCGCCATTTCCAGCAGTTGATCTGTATGTCTCTCCATTAGATTTCATGCTAATTTATCCAACAAAGAGTTGCTAGTTTTTCATGACCACTGTTTAAACCAGGGTCTGGGCCCTAACCCTTATATTCATAATAAGACCTAATCTAATTACGTGGTTTTTACCTCTTATTCTTATGAGTGTCTGTAAGCATATTGTTTATGGAAGATCAGACTCCACCAGACTCTAAGGTTTCAAACTAATACTTTTCAGAATAACAGCCGTGTTAGTCTGTATTCGCAAAAAGAAAAGGAGTACTTGTGGCACCTTAGAGACTAACCAATTTATTTGAGCATAAGCTTTTGTTGTGCCTGCATCTCTCTTTCACTACTAGCTCCCAGGGTTATTTGTTCTAGGGCTAGACCTTTCTAATTCTTCCAGCTAAAGTTAAAAGAAAACTGTAGGGAAAAGTCCTGGTCCTAAAGAAGTCAATGGGACTTCTCCCATTGACCTTCAGGAGGCCAGGATTTCACCCTTATAGCTTATT
Organism: Lepidochelys olivacea; assembly: GCF_965140295.1. Classification (NCBI taxonomy): domain Eukaryota; kingdom Metazoa; phylum Chordata; order Testudines; family Cheloniidae; genus Lepidochelys; species Lepidochelys olivacea. The sequence continues at coordinate 132,749,909 of NC_140411.1, read as the reverse complement.
TATCACTTACAATGATTTTCCATACCATATAGCAACTTGTTCTACTGCAGCCATTTCCCTTGCAGTGAAAATGAGGCAAACAAGTCCCTGAATTTGTATGTCATGGCCTTAGTTTGCTTCTGCTGTTTCTATTGTCTAGTTTTCCAAATTGGACGTGAAATGCTCATGACAGTAAAGACTGGGGAATTCCAAATCTTCAGATTCATTAAACCCTCTATCTCCCACAGGGGTACATGGGGCAGGCTTTTAACATAAAATGCAAGTTAAACCAAACTGTCAGCTCTGTTCAATAAAAAGTGGGGAGAATGGGAAGAACCTACCCCAGAAACTGTAATGGTGACAGCAGCTGTCTCTTCATGTGGTACTCATAAGATGCTGTACAGATCGCTTCTGAAAGAATAGCACTTAGGAACAAGTCGTCTGTAAAAGAGCCTTTATTCCCTCCAGAATTTGCTTTAGGGACCTGTGAAACGTACTGCAGCCAGAGCTGTCACCCCCGCTTACCTTCCTCAGCTGGCAGAGAGAGAGCTGTTGAGAGCTTCATTTTTTGTGTAGGGGTCCTCCTCTGAGATCAAGAAGAGTGCTGATTTAATTAAGGTAAATGTTTTGGGATATGTTTTGAGCAAAGGCATTGCACTTTGGGGTTCTTGCTACATGAGTAATAAAAGGCCTCAGGATGGTATCTTTGAGCACACAACTCAGGCTGCACTGATTTTAATAGTTGTGGATGATCAGCACATCTGAAAGAATCACAAGAGTATCAGGGCTCATCTCTCAAAAACTGCACCATGCAAAATTAGTGATCACTTATGAAAATGTGGGCCTTAGCCTGTCTGCCTCATCTTCAGATCTATAAAATGAAGATAAAGATGATTACCATGTTGTAGGGATGCTATGAAGATTATTTGGCTAATATTTTTATAGCATTGTCAAGGTTCCTTCCCCACTCTGAACTCTAGGGTACAGATGTGGGGACCTGCATGAAAACTCCCTAAGCTTACTTTTACCAGCTTAGGTTAAAACTTCCCCAAGGTATAAACTATTTTACCTTTTGCCCTTGGACCTTATCACTGCCACCACCAAACGTCTAACCCATACATTACTGGGAAAGAGTCCATTTGGAAACATCTTTCCCCCCAAAATCCTCCCAACTCTTACACCCGCTTTCCTGGAGAAGGCTTAATAAAAATCCTCACCGATTTGCATAGGATAACACAGACCCAAACCCTTGGATCTTAAGAACAATGAACAAGCAATCAGATTCTTAAAAGAAGAATTTTAATAGAAGAAAAAGTAAAAAGGATCACCTCTGTATAATCAGGATGGTAAATACTTTACAGGGTAATTAGATTCAAAACATAGAGAATCCCTCTAGGCAAAACCTTAAGTTACAAAAAGACACAAAAACAGGAATCTACATTCCATTCAGCACAGCTTATTTTCTCAGCCATTTAAAGGAATCAGAATCTAACACATACCTAGCTAGATCACTTACTAAGTTCTAAGACTCCATTCCTGTTCTGTCCCCGGCAAAAGCATCACACAAACAAAGAGAACCTTTGTTTCTCCCCCCTCCAGCTTTGAAAGTATCTTGTCTCCTCATAGGTCATTTTGGTCAGGTACCGGCGAGTTTATCCTAGCTTCTTAACCCCTTACAAGTGAAAGGGTTTTTCCTCTGGCCAGGAGGGATTTTAAAGGTGTTTACTCTTCCCTTTATATTAATGACAAGCATATTTTGCAACTTAAGCACTTGATCATAAGTGCTAAGTATTATCAGTACTTTTAATAACTTCCTAATTTATTATCCTGAAGCGCATGGCAGAGGTAATCAGGAGGATCCTGGGGCAAAAATTATCTCCAACATTTATTTTTATTGTTCAGTAGAGGACCTGTTCTTTTGTCCTGGTAAGAATTTCACATAAGTATTTACTGCAGTGTTGCCTTTGAAAATGTAGGGTGGGATTTTCAAGAGTGCTCTGTGTGGCCTAACCTTGCTCCCATTGAAGTCATTGGAAGTGTTACCACTGACTTCATTGAGAGCAGATTTAAATAATTGCTGAGCATTTTTGAAAATCCTGTTCTAGACAGTTTCAAGAAGAACTTCTGGGAAATGACAGTTTGCCTTACAAATATCTGTGATATATGACTTATGAGAAGTAATCCGAGCTCTACCCCCTATAATACTTGTTTTTGTTGTAAGAGTAAAAGATAGTAGCACCAGATTTACTTTGTAAAGGGCAGAGTTGGTTTGGGGGGTGCCTGCACAGTGTGCTGTGGATTTCTTTCTCATCTAAGAATGAGTGCAATAACTACTAAGTAGAAGGTTTTGAGATGTTACTCATTCACATCCATTGCTAATTTGAGATGGATCACAAACAGAAAGTTCACATTCAATCTGAACTTCATTAAAGGGTAGGAGCTGTTTACATTCAGGATCTTGGTTCAGTAGGAGACCACTGTTATGTTTGGATCCTTATCTAAATTTCTTCAAAGTTCATGGGTTTTGAGATCTAGGGTTTTGGTCTGTGCTCATCAGTGTTCCCTATTCATGTTTAGTTTCCATATTGAGCTATGCATATTCTTAAATATGGCAGTATTTACTGTCCACATGGATCTTGCATCTTAATTTTGCCCTGTGTTTTGCTTTTTCCTAAATCAAGCTACCTTAGACATTAAATGATCCTTGACAAATCATATAACATCTGCACAGCTAGAGAATATACAATCATAGGGGTTGGACAGTTAGCTCACGGAGTCCATCTTATAGCAAGTACAGGATATAGTCCCTTAATGGTGCAAGTATCAAATATTTAACTGATGGTATACCTGATCTTAGGCACAAAAAAGTGAATATAGCAGCTTGAAACTTCACTCAGCTTCACCACTGTTGACCATTCTCAGTTCATAGTAAGAGCCCCCAACAATGTAAACAGAAAAATTTAGATATATGGAAAATTTAACAAATTCTACTAAGACACTCAGGAGAGGGCATATTTAAATGGCAGAATGATGTTAGCAAAGCAATGTAAAGTACAATCCCAAAACAGTGGGATATATACTCCCCCTAACCCCCATCCCCAGCTAACTCCAATGTTATTGCATGTGTGTAATTGAGGGCAGAAGTAACTAATCTGTGGAGCTCATTGCCATGGAATGTTGTGATGGCAAAAAGTATAATTGGGTTAAAAAAAAAAGAACTGGATACGTTCATGGAGAATAGGTCCATCAACGGGTAGTAGCCGGAATGGTTAGGGATGCATACCTGTGCTTGAGGAGATCCTAAGCCTCTGACTGCCAGAAGCCAGGAGTGGAAATGGGTGGATCATTCCATAATTGCCCTGTTCTGTACACACATCCTGAAGTTCTGGTCCAGACACTGTCAGAGACAGGATACTAGGCAAGATGGACCATAGTCTGACCCAGTAAGGCCATTCTCATGTTCTAATTAGGCTAAGTGTCTTTTAATAGCATTTCCCAAATGAAATATTCTATAAAATAAAGTTTTTTTCTGCTATATCCTCTTTTAGTACTCAATAATGATACTTTAGAGATGTCATATAGGGCTTCCTTAGTTGATTCTTTAATCTTATCACTAAGCTACGGCTTTTTACCTGCTGCCCCAGGCCCTCTCCTACTCACCCCACACATACACTGGACTTGGTGCCAAAACCTATAGTTCTAGTTTTGAATCAGATGCAAAACCAAGAGGGGTTTATTTCTGGATCCATTGTAGATGCTCCCCAAGAGAACGGCAATCTCACTAGGATCGCTGAAATTGTGACTTTTCCACCAATCAACCTAGCAGAAATCTCACAGTAAGAGCTAAGCTCATGTTTATTTCTGACAGCTGGGGTTAAACTTTTGTGTGAATTTCTTGCTGTGGAATCTTCGCCTCGGTTGAGTCTTGATCTGGAGCATTACAACCTAGCATAATCCTAATCTACATCGGGATCTGAACACTGCTTCCTTGGCCCATCGCTAAACAAAAGTGAATTTTCTGATTCATAGATACTAAAGTCAGAAGGGACCATTATGATCATCTAGTCTGACCTCCTGCACAACACAGGCCACAGAATTTCACCCACCTACTCCTGCGAAAAACCGATGGCTAAATATAAGCATTAAAGAGTAAGACAGACCTAAAATTTTACAAAAATAGCTACAAAATAAGTGTATTCAAAATGCCTACTGTATAGTACAGAAAGGGTCTCTTCATCTTGTCCTACAAAGGCAAACAAATCTTATTTGTGTCCCTGGGAGTTACATGCACAAGGAGAAACTAGACTCCATTTGTTTTGTTTTTGTATCATGGAGAAAAATTGCACTCAGATCTCTTGCCTTCATAACTCCGCAGCATTTATTGGTGTTTCCTTCATGTGTGTGGGGATTTTTTGCCATAGTTCTTGCAGAATTGCTGTGATTGCTACATAACGCACATTTATAAATGTTTTCAGGAAAATAAAATCCTGGATTTTGTTTTGAATAAATATTTCATTAAACACCATAATTATGTCAGTCAGCATTAAATTGTCCCAAGAAGTAAAAGCCCTGTTTCTTTAATCTGTCTTTTTTTTTAATGAACATAAATTTGAGCTGCAACAGGCTGGAAAATAATGCTGCATGGTGAGCAAAAACTGTCTACATAAACCAAAAAAGCCTCCACGGTGAAGTCAATGGAGAAATCTTAAAGGAAAACAAATAAAAGTATTTTAAAATGCTGGTTTTGGTCTCAGCTCACAAAGTGTCTTTCTTTATAACTGCTTATACTTTTGCGGGGGAAACACCTCATCCCCCACCATTCATTAGATCGCTATCAATCAGCATAGTGAAGGGACCATTAGCATTCCCATTCTAGTGAACATATTTACGTTTTTACAGATGTAAACCTTAGGCCAAAACAGCAGCAACAAATTTGTCATTGGTCTTATGGGCTCAGTTCAGGCCACATTAACTTCTTTGGCAGCTCATGGGCTGTTTGGGAGGCTGCATCCTATGCTGAGAGGGAACACGGACACGCAGTTTCATTGTTGAGATTGCCTAAGTTGTTCCCTTTGCAAACAGTGGCAAGATGTCTGAGGTCTGGGATGGACTGTCCGGTCAGAGAGAGAGAGAGAAACCCAAACTGAAAATCTGACTTTTTAAAATCTGAAAATAGATGTTTTCATATAATTCCATTTTGCAAAAAGTTTTTTGTTCCAATGAAGAATGAAACCAAATTTCAAAACATTGAAAATTGTTGCAAAGCGGAATTGTTGGTCTTCCATCACCTCTAATCAAAATATTTGTTTAGACCTTATCAAAATATTTCTATTCAACTTTATCTTTTAGATACAATATAACAGTATAATGTAAAAATTGAAAGTTTTCAAATGAAATGTTAAAGTCTCAGAATTTCTCCTTGGATGGAATTCTATTTTTCCCCAGTTCTGCCTCCAAAGTTTTGGGAAGGCTGAAATCTGGAGTTTTGTTTCATGCCCAACTCTAGACTCTATCCAGCTCTCCCAGATCCCATTTTAAAGTAAGAGTTGATAGAATAGCCATCTTTCTTTCCATAGTGAGATTACTTCAACCAACTGGTACACTGGAAAGTGGAAGACTGAGCCCAGGAGAAGGAGCTGCAGGTGATGAGAGGGGAAAATCACTTAGAGGTTGCTCCACAATTCCTACCTGTGCCATGTTTATACATTAATATTTAGTGGATATAGTGCATGATTAATTGTTACAGTGTCTTACATCCTATATTTATCGAAAGCAGAGGAAGCAGCAGCTCTGGTTTCCCTGATTCCCTGAGCCCAAACCTGGAGAGACCACCTCTACAGATGAGAGGATAACTTAATTGGCTTGACCCATTCAATGATTGGCCATTTAAGTTAGAAAAGTCAATAAGAGCATCAATTAATGCCAGCTTTGGTGGTGGGTTTGGGATATGTCCTGTGTCTGTGTGGAAATTGATTGAGTCCATGAACTAATTTCTCAAAGGCCACTAAACGGAAATCCAAAGGTACCTATTTTTCATGACTACTGACTTGAGCAGGATTAAAACTGGCAACCTAGACTAGAGAGGCTGTAAGTCCCATTGTTAAGCTTGATGGCTTGCCAAGATGTCTCAGAATCTGTGAAGTCTGGCCTTTTAAGAAAAATTCACAGATCTTCAAAACAAGTCATTGCAGTATTTATCTAATATAGAGTCTGCAAAAGTGCCGAGTGACAGAAACATGTAAAGTATATAGGCCATCAGAAGAGTGGCCTTTTAAGACCAATTTCTAGATGACTCAGTTATCAAGAAGGTTCATGACTCATCTGATCTGAACTGAAGCACCTGCCATCTGCATGCATTTTGCTGTTTTGAAATAAAAAGAAGGGGGATAGTTAACAAGCCCTTGTTTATGATGGTTTAAAGCTATTTTGATCAATATAGAATGTAAATGATGAACCGTTTCAAGCTGATTTGTCACCTCTTGGCCTAAGGCAAACAGCATTAAGAGTTCAGGAGCTTTTCCAAGGGGATTTAGAAAGGCTCATTTCCCGTGGTTCTATTCCTGGGGTGAAATCCATGCTCATTTAAATCGGTTGGAGCTTTGGTGCTGACAATGGTGCCAGGATTTCACCCCTAGTGAACAGCTCTCTGAAAGTGTAGTTTCATTTTAACTCCCATGGAATTCTTGGTGCCTGTTTCTCTTCAGAGAAATGAAAACTTCAGACACTGAGTTCTTACTGAAAGAACATCTGTTCATATTAACATTAGATAGACAGCAATAGCTATTGGGATGTGGGGTCTTACAGATCTAGCCAGTGCAATTTTAAACCAAACACAGCTGGAGAAAAGTAAAAGGATCTCTCATGTGTTGGTAATGCTATCATTTCACAGTTGACTTATCTAAGCCTGTGCTTAGAAAATTTAAGAAAAATGAAACATTTGTCAGCTTCTGGATGTATTCAGAAGGCTGATAGCAGCAGTTTAATCTACATTTTTCCTAAATCCACTTTTGGCCAAAGTTGGTGCCTAACTCAGTGGTGCCACTTAATAATGGGAAAAACTAAAACTGGCTTTGGAGAATCATGTTGAATTAATTGCATATGGTGCCTAATTCCTTTCCTGCTCTGTAACTCTTGCATATATGGTACACTTTAAAAGTATGTTTAATGAATCATACACAAAGATACTTTTAATATTTTAGTAAAAACTGTTTAAAAAAACATTTAAGACACAATATTAAAAAGAAAGGAAAATTCAGTGAGTAAATCTTTGTCTTTCAGGGCAGAGTAATAAATATTGAAGTGCTAGTACTCTAGCCTGTAAACCTGCAAATCTGTCTTTTAATAGCAGACCATAAAGTCATAGTATAATTGGAATAATCATTCCAAGTTTTCCTTAAAAACCTTTGATGCCTTTCTTATTTTAAGAAGTCTCAACAGTTTGAGGGGGGGGATCATCTGAAATTTGGTTAAACAAAACACAGAGTTGTTAGCATATGGGTTTCTCAGTGTAAAATATTGTCACAAAGAAAGACAAACTATGTCTCTTTTAGTCTGGGATTTATAACTCAGCTATCAGATAACTTTTTAGAGTGGTGATGGCTGCTAATTCTGATCTTTCCCTCTGAAATTTAAATTGCCATTTGCATGGCCCGCCAAACTGCTTATGAGAGTGTTCTGAAATCAAACATTGAAAACGTAGAGAACAACAAATCATACATAAGAGACTCCATCTTCAGATCCACTCAGCAGAGCCTGATGTGGGGAGAAATGGCTTCCCATGACACTGCTCTGAACCTTGGGCCAGCCTCAAGGCTGCTCTATGGTTAGCGTGACCAGATGTTCCGATTTAATATGTACAGTCCTGATATTTAGGGCTTTTTCTTATACAGACGCCTATTACCCATCCACCCCCATCCCGACTTTTTCACACTTACTATCTGGCCACACTATCTACATTTCTTTATATTTGATTGCAGTATTCCCTGTTCCTTCCTCTTCCCAGGCCCTCATTATACCAGCTGAGAGTGCTAGTGTACAACAAACTCAAGCTACTCTTTTCACACTGAATGTGGAAGAAGGAGTTGGAGCAATAATCAGCTGCCTTTTTAGGGCAGGTGGAATTGCCCTTTGTACCATTTTGGGGTCAGCAAGGATCTAGTCCCAGCAGTAGAAAAGGAGAATCCATCCAGGTAGTATTTACATGCCAAACAAATTGGAGTTTCATTGTTATTTTTCAGAATTCAAATGTATTTATTTCATACCATATGTATGAAAGCACATTTTTCTTTGAAGAATCACCTTTGAAAATTACAAATAACATTTTAAAGAAATCAATAACATGTATTCGTGAAAGTATTGTATTTTCCCCATATTTCAATCTTCCCTGGATTATATTTCACATTTGTAACTAAGAAAAAGCTCTAGGAGAAATAGAATGAGACAAAAAAGTTCTGATCTGATTTAGTGTCAATTTCTCAGTGAATATTAATCCAAATTTGAGAATGGATAGGATGACCTAATCACTTCTCTGTGATTGTAAGAACACTGTAGTATTTGTTTAAATTGGAGACTTCTGAGCCCTGTTTTAACCTGATAGTTGAAACTAGAAACATTGAAAATAATAGTTATTATTGGGAGATGCTCCATTGCGTTAATGCTTTGACAATCCCAGGGACTTGGCACGAGTCAGACTCTCTGGAGACTCAAAAGCCATTATTGGAAAGTGAAGGAGGTCATTTCATCTCTATTTGAAGCATCTGTAGTGAGCTGCTAGCTTTGAAGCACAACACATTCACTTGGCCTAGTATTGTATGAATTTTCCTGTGAGGAAACTTTGTTTGACTCATTTCTGATTACATTCTCTTCCACTCAAATTTAAAATAAAGGGAAAGATGAGAATGAAAAACAACCTAAATAAGAAAAGGGTGCTCTCCAATTTCAGCAAGATGACATGAGCATAGCTAATATTGATTCAAAAGTAACAGTTTTCAGTGTCTGACAGGAATAGAGATTGATTTGAAAATCCTTGGGTCTAATGGCTGTGGAGAATGATTTGTTTGTTGGGACTAAACATAATCCTGTGGGAGTTACAGAACAGATAGGTTTCAGAGTAACAGCCGTGTTAGTCTGTATTCGCAAAAAGAAAAGGAGTACTTGTGGCACCTTAGAGACTAACCAATTTATTTGAGCATAAGCTTTCGTGAGCTACAGCATCCAATGAAGTTAGCTGTAGCTCACGAAAGCTTATGCTCAAATAAATTGGTTAGTCTCTAAGGTGCCACAAGTACTCCTTTTCTTTTTACAGAACAGATAGCAGATCCAAACCAAACAAACTATGAGATGGACACATTGTATTTGTTACTGTGCATAGCAACAAAAATACCTAATTTTCTAACCTGCCCACATGCAGTTACAGTGCCTATATGCACTAGTTGAGTAACTGTATACTGATATGTCCATTTACAAACCTAGCTGGCCATTTGCATATGTATTTACTTTGTTTGTGAGTGGCAATGGTGCAAATTAGATGTGGTGATTCCTCACACATTTTGAAATGGGCTATTGTGGAAAGAGAATTTAGAAAAAGAAAACCTACTAAATCCACATACTTAAATATTCAATGGTATGAACTGACACTGTGTAATATAGAAGACAATGGTGCCAAACTGAAGTCTAGTTAAATTACTGTTAGAAATTGGGTGAAGACAAGACAAAAATGATTACAAATTTTATCCCCAGGATTTATCTCTGAGTTAATTAATAGATTCATAAATAAAATAATTACAACAAGAAGAGGCTAAATCGTGAATTAATTATCGTGTAACATACTTTGGGCCAGATTCCCCTTTGATTCCTCAGCAACACCACTAACATCAGTAGAGCTACTCAAACTTTACACTAATGCAGATAAGACTGTCTTGCCTTCCTGAATACAGATCAAGAAAAACCTACAGTGGTTCAAAATTAAGGGGGAACTAGAGCATTCAAGAAAATCATTATATCTAGACCTGCCACTTAAAATCGGACACCAAGGTGCATTAGCAGTTTACCTTTCTCAAGATGCTCTCTTTGCTGTTATCCATTTTGGCTAAATTAAATCAGATTAGGTAAAATTAAAGGTTGAAGAAGCTTCGTGTCATGGTACCTGGAGATTGTAATCACATTGTTAAATACAAAGTTCATATTTTATCTGAATTTCATCTTAACTTGCTATAAGGCAGAATGATACAACTCAGATTACAAGCAAAAAGGTAGCAATTCAGTGAATAATTTCAGTTAAAGAAAAACAGCTCTGCTGTGAGAGATAGACATGGCACAAACCTAAAGTCCATTCTTAGTAGTTAAGACAGCAATGCTATGCTGGACAATGAACAACCAGGCATCCTGACTGTCACAGTCTCATTTAGTTGTATGTTTGATAGACACATGACATAATGCAGCAGGCTAAGTGTTTTAGTTTTATATACATGTGAGGACTTATCTATTAGAGTAACAAATTCCTCTCCTCCACCACCAACAGCACAAGTCACACCAAATTCTTCTCTCATTTAATGCATTAAAGTCAGGTAGATGGGTTATATGGGGGCCTGGAGTAATTGAATAGATGGTGGATTGTACGGTGATGAGGAATAAGACAAGTGTCTTTGTGGATAAGGAATGAAAATGAAAGACTGTTGGCAAATAGGGAAGAGACTGAGGGGACAATTTTAGAAGAATATGAGGTGAAATAGTGAGTACAGAAAATAAGTCTCCCAAGAGATTGGGGATGGGGAATAAGACAGACAGAAATAAGGAGAGAAGAAGAGACTAAGATAAAATGGGGGAGCAAGGTAGTAGATAAATGAGAGAAAACAGTGAAAATGACAAACATGTAAGAGGAGGACATACATCTTAAGTGACGGAATGAAAAAGAAAAAAGGAAGGACAAATTAAAGCAATAACAATATCAAAATGTGGCAAACTCTTATAAACAACAATGTTAATATTGAGGGAAGTTTGATAGTCTGCATATTCAACAAATGCATACCATAAACAGCAAGACAGAACCAGTTAAGTTGGTGAGATCTACAGCTAGAATCAACAAGAAGGTGGGGATATAGCCTGTGCATAGTGGCAAAGAGGCAGTTGAGGTTAAGAACAGGAGCATAGATATCATGTCAAATGACTTACCCATTTATATCCTTCCATTTTACAGTTTGAATGGGTGGAATATGCAATCTGATAGCCTTAATTCAAAGTTAACAACATTTTATTGTTTATGGTGGGAATATATATTACATACACCCAGTACAAATGGCTCATGGCAGAATATATAATTTTATGGGCCATTCTAAATATATTACCCTGACTGTGTTCACCCACTAGTCCAGGTTTGGGATTGCGAGTCTGGGACCTCAATAGAATTGGCTGGGAAAGTGGGAGAGGGGGATGTCAGACTCAGGTGGGAGGAACAGGGAATCAAGCAAGTGCCTGACTAGAAGAAAGTGTTTGTCAGAGGAAAGGCGGTAGGGGATGCTAAATCCCTGGGGTGGGGAAATATCTGGTTGATAAGATTTCGATTAGTCTTAATCCGCCTCTGTAGGGAAGGCTGCTTTTTAACTGTCAGTCTTGTTTGTTCTGGAATGAGATTAAATGTGTTATGCACTAAGGAATGCAAATTTTATTTCAGTGTGAATCTGACATTGTCTTAGACTTTTGGAACAAAATTATATAAAAGAGGCGGTGAAACATATTATATATGACAGTTTGAGAATAGATGTATATTTTATACGTAAAGAGTTCAATGGTTCTGAGCTCTAACTACTTTGTCTACTTAAAATAAAAATATAAAGGCACAGTGGCTGCTTTATGTAAGAGAAAAACAATGACATTTTGTCAGGTTTAGGCTTGTAATTATACAGCATAGGGCATTATGTTTAAGGTTATTTCTTTTTAAACTGATGTGAGTGAGATGCAGTTCAGCAAGGAACCAGACCTTCCAATGAGAACTGAATCACAAATAATGAAGATTAACATTGTGGTTTTTGTATAGTTGGTTTAAAAATCTTACATGAGATAGATTTTTTTCTGCCTCCTCATCTCTCTCTCTTTAATTTCCATGACAAGAAATTGCATTTTGACATCCTGCACTGGTTTGAGAAAGAGGACTTATTAGAGGGTGTCTTGTTGAATTATATAGGCCTAAGTGCTAGAATCTCATCACATGAGTGGAAGTAAACAGTCATCTAAGAGTACGATATGCTTGATCTGTGCTGTGAATGTTACAGAGTATTGGGATTTAGCTGACACCAGTGACTGAACACTATGCTGCTTCTCTCTAAGAAGTTACCTGTAGGCTCAAGATTTCTTGCTCTAAAGTCTCTGCTTTTTTATTTTCTCACAGGCAAAAATCCAGATAGTTCTAGGACTTTCAAGTGAAGAGTCACCCTGTCTCAATGTTTTAAAATAGGAATTAAATTGGATTTTTTTTAGGCCTCCTCGAGATTAGGTTGGATTTTGTCTGAAGTTGAGAAATATGGAAATATGCAGTGATGAAGAAAACATTTAATGCTCATATCTTGGAAATACAAGTTGCTTCTCAAAATAGTATCTACTAAAAATATGACACTTACCGGGGACTTACTTTTAGTAGTATGTCTTATGCACTCGTACAAAGTCCAATACACAACACTTGTCACCCCATTGTGGATTCCAACACCAGAGCTCATTGACATGTCAGCCTGCGAACCTTTCTATTTTTCATAAAAGATTTTTGAAAAGGAATCTAAAATGGCAGCTATAGTTTGGTTACAGGATGGTACAAGTCTCTTCCAACTGTTACCATAATTTTCACGCCAATATGAACCACACAACAGATTTCAGTCAGTCTGGTTTCAGAACCCAACGGAGAGCTATCAGAGAGAATATGCTCTGGAGCAGGAGGACTGTGGGGAGAGAGAATGAAACTGTAATGAGGCTGGGAGAAAGGCTGTGATGCTTGGGGAGCACATGGAAGTAGTTGCAGGGTGCTGTTGGTGGGAGAAAGGGAGACAGGAGTTTTCAGGGAGACTGTGGAGGGGTAAACTCAAAAGCTCTGAATAAACATTGAACAACAATCGGCATCTTTTTATGCTTGTCCAAACCAAACATCCCAACATTTTAAAATTGGATCATTACTACATAATTCTTCTCATTAATACTGCTCAGTAGGTCTACTAAAGACAGTTATTTAGCCTTTGCTCCCTGAGATATAGTAGGTCAAGTAATTCTATGTGAGATTGACTGCTGCCCCCCCGCCCCACTTGGGCCCAACACCATCATCTAAGATCTTTTCAAAATCACCCCCTAACACCAATAACTGATGGATTTGTTATGATTTTTATGTTGTATTTTAAATAAATCAATCTTTTCACTAGAATGCAAGGACACTCACAAAACTTTTGACCTTATAAAAAGTGTAACATTGGTCTGGTCTAGCTCAAAATTGAAATCTAGGAGAGAGACAAAAATCACACAGAAAGATGCATTTTATCAATAATTTTATAGATTCTGGAACTCATCATCAGGCTCTGATCATAAGTAAGTTTACAAACAAATTACCTGAAGTAAGGTTTAAACACCTGCCAGTCTGTCTTGCTTGTAAGTACAAATACCAGAGAATGCTAAACTCTCTCTGACATGGTAAGTGTGACGGTGCACCCCATAAGGTTTATTGGGAATATACTTATGAATGTATATATATGACATAACTGGAATATGTTTTTTGCTACATATGCCATATAACATATCTCTGTAAAGGTTATGAGCTACTGAATCTATTCATCCTATTTGTATGCATGTATCTTTTTTGTATTCAAAATTATGAATATTGGCTGTGTACTTGCTTGATTTTTAAGTAGTCTTAGTAAAGCATTTGGTCAGCTTCTTGAGAAGGGAATGTGGAAATTAAGTGCCCAATCAAGTTGCACTTAACGGAAAATGGATCTTGGAAGGCTCCAATCCACATAAGAAGTCTACTTGAGGACAAGTAGCATGTGAGGTTCAAGGTAGCATGTGAACCATGGCTGCTACCTGTAAGTTCTGAGTCATGCATGGACATGTGACTTGCCCATGTAACTCCAAAACTCCATCTTGTAACTGGAATTCTACACAGGGGAAGGGAGGGGTATCCACCCACAAGAGAGAGTCTATTTAAACACCTGGGAGACCCCTCTATTTTGTCTTCAGCTGGCTAAAGAGATAGCCTCTTCATCCCCAAGGATAACTTAAAGAAACTGGTACAAAGGACAGTAACTACAGGGGGTGTGAGTGATTTCTGGACCCAGCCTAGAAGGAGACTAGTCTGTAAAAGGAAGCTTACTGGAACTCCTCTGATGGTGAGGTTTTAGCTGTATTCAGTTTTCTTACTGTATTAGGCATAAACTTGCAGGTTTTATTTTATTTTGTTTGGTAATTCACTTTGTGCTGTCTGTTACTACTTGGAACCACTTAAATCCTACTTTCTGTATTTAATAAAATCACTTTTTACTTATTAATTAACCCAGAATATGTTTTAATACCTGGGAGGGGGGCAAGCAGCTGTGCATATCTCTCTATCGGTGTTATAGAGAGCGAACAATTTATGAGTTTACCCTGTGTAAGCTTTATACAGGGTAAAATGGATCTATTTGGGATTTGGACCCCATTGGGAGTTGAGCGTCTGAGTGTTAAAGACAGGAACACTTCTTAAGGTGCTTTCAATTAACCCTACAGCTGTCAGGGGACATGGTTCAGACCTGGGTCTGGGTTTGCATCAGGCTAGCAGGTCTGGCTCAAACCAGGCAGGGCACTGAAGTCCCAAGCTAGGAGGGCCGAGAAAGCAAAGAGGCAGAAGTAGTCTTGACACACCAGCTGGCAACCCCAAGGGGGTTTCTGTGATCCAACCCATCACAGTAAGTATTTCCTGAAAATCTGTATCTTTGCAGTTTGTAATCTAAGGGTTTTCAGAGAAAACATGTAGCCATTAATAAGCGTGGGATTCCAAGTCATTTATATTTTGAAGGCATTGCTGTTTAATTAGCAGTTAATTCTGAGGCCTCTATGCCTGTTTTAATAAAATTGAGTAGATTGAAATGGATTAGGATTATAATACAGTTTTGCTTTCGAAATCCAGGCTCTCTTTGATCAAAGTTGCTGCTCACATGAAAAGCAACTTAAAAAATACCAGGGAAGAAATATTGCAATTTTCTATTGGAATCACAAATAAATGATTTGCCTGAATTATTAACTTGATAAAACATAAAAAAATTCAAATTTAGGATTAAAAAAGTAGTTAGTATGCTAGGATTCCTATATTAACAAGATGTAAAAAAGTATGAGTTTAATATTATCACCTGAAATTTTCTATAACAAGCTTAGTATTAGATCTAAAATTTGGAAGCCTTAAAAAATTGGACCAAAATATGGAAGCTTTAAAAACTTACTAACCTGAGAGAACAGAATTCTATTCTTACAGGTTCCTATACCTTATTTATCACCATAGTATCTGAGCACTTTTCAATGTTGTATTTAATGATGTGATTAGCATCTGTCATGTGTGGTCCATTCCTTCTCTAATCCTCTCCCCAGAAGAAGAGTTGAGTGTGTGGTATAGCATTTTTATTTTGGAAGGGGTGTTCTTATTGTTGTTTTCATGCACATAGTGCTGCATGTTTGTTAGAGCAATGAGGTAAAAAAAGTGTGCTTTGCACATGGAGCAGAAGGTGGTGAGGTCTGTGATAGTTCTTACTTCCTGGGGGAGTTCATTCCAGTGTCTGATCAGCTCCCAAGAAAACTCCATCTTCTGCACAAACAAGCTTTATCCTTATTATAGAAAGTTCCATTGTGTCAGAGAAGTAGGGTTGTCATTCATGGTCTCCATTCCAGAATTCTAAGTGAACTTTTGGATATTCTGGGCTCACTACATGCAGCACCTTGAAGAAAAGGACCAATCCCTTGAACTTGAATTGATATTCTATGGGACAGCGTAGAAAGCAGAGAGCAGGGGTTTTTGTGCTCACAGTAGCCCATAGAGGAGAGGCACAGCAATTTTCTGTATTAGCTAGAGTTTCCTAAAGGCTGATGGCTTCATGCCCAGGTATAATGTGTTACTGTAGTCTACACAGCAAGTGACAAAGGCATGTATAACTTAGGCCAAGTTATTGTCTTCCAGGATGGAATGGAGTCTCCTTGTCAAGTAGAGTTAGTAGACATTACTCACAGATGCTGCTATGTGAGAGCTCATTGTCAACAAGAAATTCAGGAGCACTCCTAAGCCTACTACTCATATGAAATAGCTGAAAATACTGATAAAACAAATGTCCTAATGACAGCCCATCTTCATTCAAGAATAATATTCTTGTTTATATATATGTGCCCAAACTCAGTAAAAAATGTGGCTTGGCATAACAGAAATACTTCTCAAACATGTGACATTGGATGCCAACTGAAAACTAGATTCTGCTCCCCTTACTCAGGTTGAATAGTACCTTAGTCTGCATGTAACTAGTCTCATTCTCTCCCATGGTGGAGTGAGGTGTCAGCAACATAGTATGTGTAAGGGCATCAGACTCCGACTCTTAAAATAAATGGACAGTTATTCTCTGGTAAATTATACTCCCTATCTACAAAGACTTCAGTGAAGCATGTGAGTAATTTCAAGTATATGAATAATCCCATTGATTTCAAATGGAACAATTTGTGTGCTTAAAGTTTTTCACATGCTTGAGTACCTTGCTGTACTGGGTCAAATTACAACAGAGAAAAATTGTTACAGTAACTGAATCATTACTTCAGTAAAAATGGACTCAAGTATATTTCAATAAGTTACTTACAGCCCTGGTTTAATATTAACTAATACTTAACAAAGCACTGATTGAAGGTTAATTAAATGTTCACAGACAAAGAGATGAGATGTCATTTAACTGCTGAAGTTAACATGACAAACAATATATGAGTTAAGTTTTAAAACATATGTATATTAAACTTATCAGGAATATATAATCATTTAATTCACAATTAACATGGCAAATCCCTAAGTGTTTAGTATGCAGCAATTTACTTGAAATAACTGATATCTTAATTTACGTTATCGAAGGGCATAAAACTCATTAACTCACCTAGAGCTACCTTATTAAATGCTAATTATAGTGTAAGAAAACGCTGTTCTGTTGACTTCTGAGGGCTAAAGACGGGTTCATGACTGTGTGTAACACTGAACCCTCCAGCCCTTACGTTATAAGAACGTTTGCCTTTCACTGTACATCATTTTTTTGTAATGACTTTGGTGGTGCAAATGTCATGCCACATTGGGCTGCCAGATCACTTTACATCAGGGGATTTGATGTGCCACAGCATGGACTAATGAACTGAGGCACATCGCTGTTTGCCAACAAGTTTAAATTGGTTTCTTATTGTGTGCTATAACTTGGTAGGGCTGGGATAGATAACTGCATAAAGCAGAAAAAATGGACCATGTTATGGTTTTCATGTGAAACCGCTGGGAAACTTGGAATTTGATTTAGTTTCATATTGATCCAAAAGAACCCAAAACTCAAAAGGGTGCAAATCCTCAAAGATTAAAACCAAAGGAAAGGTTTGCATGAGATCTGCCAACCAAAATTGCAAAGTACTGCACAGATTTTATGTGGCTTGGAAAACCTTAGTGGTAGTGGGGAAGCAAAAGGAATCATGTAATCGTCTTCAAAGGATCTAAACCATTCTCAACAGAGAGAACATGACTTGTGTAGTGCACTCTGTGTCTATGCTATATTACAGGGCAAGCACTGACCAGTTTAAGAAGCTGCACCTGGGATAAAGATTCCCCTTTAGTACACAATAAGCAGATGAAGAGCCAAGTATATGAGAGAGCACTAAAAACTGGGGCCTTGTTTATTCAAGCACATCATTACAATGTACACAATGCTGACTGCTGAAATTTGAAGTGCTCCCGCAGGGTGGGAGCAGGAAGTTCAGTTTTCCACTCTCCAACCACAGGGATGTGTCACTGTTCTGCATCGGCACTCGTGTTTGAATCATTTGGGTTGGAGGCAAATGAAAAACAAAGGGTTGATAATCAGTGTTCCTAAGACGCAATGGATGAAAGAATGACAAATTAGACAGAGACAGTTGGAGGTTCTTTATATCATTCTTGGCTAAGAATTTGATCATCCAGCCAAGTTATGAAAAGAAAACAAAATATTTTCCTGTCAATGTTAAACTGTTTAAGAGTATCTAGAGACTAAATGCTAGACATACTTAAGGAAATGACTGAACCCTGATTAAGTTTGGGTGGATGATTCAGAAGCTTAGTGCTGGAACAGGCCTATTTTATTAGAATATATATTTTAATATAAATCATATTCCCACATTTTGATTTAGATTTCAGAACAGTTTCGGAAAAGCATTTAGAGACTGGTGGATTATAATGCTGTACAGATTTCTATAATGTCCTCACACTCTGCAGGAGGCAAGACATTTTGTACAAGAATTGCTGGCAATAACACAACATTATTGGGAGATCACAAATCCTGCTGCTTTGGGGAAAGGAATAACATATGTTATCTGGACATTGGCAAAATGATCTTTCTCCGGTTATGCTACTTAATCCAGTTCAACCAAATGTTTAGAGGCACAGTTTTCTCAAACAACATGAAAGGAGCTACGAATTGATTATTTGAATGCAGGGATACTATTTTATTTATTTTATCTGCATAGTTATATAAATCCATACCTGGTTTTATGTAATGGTAGGATTCACATATTATTATGCTCACTATTATGGTATTGCCCGCAATGTGCTAGATCCTGCCAAAAAATAGGAAGATCCATGCCAAAATGACACATTCCACAGAGATATAGTACAATATTAAAGATGAGGGTGTTTTATTGCTGTTTGTGTTTGTTTTGTTATTTAGTGAACTCTAATGTGGAAGAACATAGTAAAGGCATTATTAAAATCATCCCATCACACAGAAGCTATCTTAACTCTTGCTTCATTTGGACAAAAAATCATTATTGTTACTTCCTTCTTTGCATGCAATGCTCTCATAAGTAGAGCTGTGCAGGAACCGCAATTTCCATTTTGCAGAAAAGTCCACAATTTTGAAATCTGCTTTAATTCCAGATCAAAGAATTTAGAAATTTCCCGTGAAACAATTTTTTTTGAAATAATTTCAGTTTCAACTTTAAAAAAAATTATTGCCTAAACTAAAAGATATTTCTAAACAAAGAGTCACTTGAAACAAAATGTTAAAACATTCCATCCCAAAAATGTCAGAACAGAACGGTTCAGTCATATCAAAATGCTTTTTTTCAATTAGTTTCCAGATGAAATTTTATCAAATAAATTTATCAAATAAAATAAAATCCACAGGAAGTTTAGGTTTTGATGAAAAAACATTCCATCCGGGGAAAAAAATGGAGAGTAGCTCTACTCATAAGTCAGTAAGTTACTGCACACCATAAAGACTGAGGGAAAAAATGTCCCTGTGTTTGACAGACTGGCAAGATTAGAGCAAATCTGAATGTTTTTTCCAACTCCACACCCCTAGTGTACATGGTTGATGTTCTATCATCAGATGGCTCCATATTTTTATCTAGATGTACAAGTGTCTTGTTAGTACAAGATTTGAGACAGCAGTCATGATCTTATTCTTAGTTTCACCTTCTCAGTATTCAGACAGTTAGTTTACTTTATTGGCATGACCATACAGGTTTGCTAAAGAAGGGTCAGAACTTTCAGGAATCTCAGCCTAGTTACACAATCTGACCAGGGCAGAACTTCACAATGGGTTCAGGGTGTTATCCCTTGTGCCCACTTGTTTTTATTGGGCATTTCTGATGCAGTGGCAAATAATTACATAATGATCAAAAAGCTACAGCAGAAATAGCACTGTCTCAAAGACTCTGTGATCCACCTAATGTATAGTTAAAAATAAAGTGAAAAGCAATAGTCTTGTCTGATCCATGGTGCCATGATGGAACCTCTCCTTAAACAGAAGATGTTATGCAAACATATCCCAAAATCAAGTAACAGACTGTGCATGAAGTTCAAAACACTGACACTAGTATGCACCCAGTACTAGAAAATGCTTTTTAAAGTGTCATATTTATCCACTTATTAAAAGGAAAGAAGAAATCACAGAAGGAATAATAATAAATGAATACTATTACTACTACTACTAATAATAATAATAAAAGCTTTTCTGCATTTCACAATCAAAGTAACACTATGATCATCTGTAGTAATGTAACCCATGCCTGATTGGTGTGGTGCTCTGTTCCTACTGGCTGCTAGACCGTTTAAGGAGTACTTGTGGCACCTTACAGACTAACCAATTTATTTGAGCATAAGCTTTCGTGAGCTACAGCTCACTTCATTGGATGCATAAAAGTGATGAAGTGAGCTGTAGCTCACAAAAGCTTATGCTCAAATAAATTGGTTAGTCTCTAAGATGCCCCAAGTACTCCTTTTCTTTTTGCGAATACAGACTAACATGGATGTTACTCTGAAACCTGTGTATATAATGTCTTCTGCAGTTTCCACAGTATGCATCCGATGAAGTGAGCTGTAACTCATGAAAGCTCATGCTCAAATAAATTGGTTAGTCTCTAAGGTGCCACAAGTACTCCTTTTCTTTTTTGCGAATACAGACTAACACGGCTGCTATTCTGAAATAGACCATTTAGAGAGTGATGAATCTGCTACAGCCTTGGCTAATAGACATGAGTTTTTTAGCTTATGCATTAAGCTCCAGAGGTCCCAGGTTTGATCCCAGCAGACGACAACCAGGTGTTACAGTTACATCAAGCATTACTCAAAGAGCCTCTGATTCTGTGGGTGAAACAGTGCAGATGTGGGGCCAAGGTATCTGGGAGTGAGCCTCCCTGCTGGGACAGACAGGCATGTGCTAGCTCTGTTCAAGCTAGTATGCTAAAATAGCATTGCGGACCTTGCAGCATTGGTGGCAGCTCAGGTAAGCCACCTGGTACAATCTCATCTGAGCACAGGTAGCTAGCCTGAGCCACCACTGTTGCACAACCTCCACTATTTTTAGCATGCTACCTCGTGTGGAGCTGGTGCTTTTCTGTCTACCCATGCTGAGAGGTATGTTTACAGCTGTAGTGTAGACATACCCATTGAAGTCACCAGGAGTTTTGCCACTGACCTCAATGAAACCAGTATTTCATCATTAAATACATACCAGAGAACAATCTGATGACTAGAAATGAGTGAATACCTTTAAAAAAAACCACCCTGAAAATGTTAACAAATAAAAATTGGAATTCTTCCAGTTCTGTTTGTTGGCCCTAAAGTTACACACCTCTGCCCCAATTAATCTAAGCACTCAGGCACACACCTAACTTGAAGCCAATAGGACTACTAATGTGCTTAAACTTGAATATGTGCTTAAATACCTTGAGGACTGAACTGAAGCCCTGAATACATATTTAGGAAGCAGAATAACTGGCTTTTGTTTCAGAAGTGCTGAATACCTATAATGGTTATTGACTCCAGTGAAAGTTGGGTACTCCCCATATTTGACCTATATCCAAAACACAGGCCAGTTTCTGAACCTCCAAGCATATTATCCTCAGACTAAGTTACTGAAATATTTAAAAGGTATACACACAAAAATGTCTGTTCAAATACTGCCATTAATACAAAATGAAAGCATACATACATTAATACATTAATTTCAAATTTACATGTTCTTTGTCATAAAATAATAATGTAACTTTATCAGACTAATAAAACTTTCTCAGAAGATGGAGGCACCAATCTTGTTTCCAGATGATAAATTAGATTGTGAAAAAAATCACTCTCCTTTAGATTCAGTCTGGCAAACAGAGCATTTGCAAATGCTGTTTTTGGTTATGTTCAGTTCAGAACTGAAACATAACTAGTAAAGCTCTGCCAATTCTTCACCATGTTTAATTGCTTGCATGTTATAAGCCTGTTCCTTATCCTTTGTCTTTTTTGTGTCTTTTAGACTCTAAATCCTCCAACGCAGAGATTATCCTTTATTTGTTTGTATGCCGAGAGCAATGGAGCCCCAACCTTGATTGGGGTCCTTGGGCACTTGCATAATATAAATATTTACTACTAATAAATCAATTATTATTTTATATAGTGTTTCTCCCTTTATCACTGTTCTTTTTTTTTCATAGAGAGATGGTCTCCCCCAAGAGATCTTTCCAATAAGAGACTTTTATCTCCAGACCTGCAGGTTCTCCAAAGCCACTCCCCATTCTGCCTGCAGTCTGCTAGAAGTCAATGGCAAAAGTGCTTCAGTGGTGCAGGGTCAGTCCCTCTAGGTACACATGAAAACTTTCCCCAAGTACCATGTTCCCTAATGTGTCTTTCAGTCCTATAATATAGTTTCCCTCATCCACTCATTTTCCTCCTAACAACCAAACAACTAGAAATTTGCTCCAGCCCTCCCACCACTTGCAGCCATAAACCCAACACTTCTGAGAGGGAGAAAAATGGCTGGAGGGAGTTGTAAGTTGTGGCTGCTCAAATAACCTTTGTTATACTCATCATCTCAGTCCTGAATCTAGCTCCACTCACTGTCCAATTGTTCCCCAGCACTGGCTCTGCTCCTACAGCAGGCTTTCAAACTAGCAATGCCAGTCACTGCACTGCCATTTTCATTGCCGGGCATGCTAAACAGGAGGAAGAAAGGAACTGTGAGCCTTGCATCAACAGCAACAAAATCTATTTTGTTTAGATTTTAATTGGTAGAATCTGAAGTCTAACTAGCATTTCGTGAGTTTGGCTATGAATCATCAATGGAAGGCTGAAAAAAACTTATCATCTAATGTCGAACATTTTAAAACTGGATGCTTGGAGTCAACAGAAGCTTTTGTGTGCTGGGCATTTTTGAAAACCAAGCCTTTTATTTAGGTGCCTGTATATGGGCTTCAGAAACTAATTTTTGAAAAATCTTGGTCTAAAACTATTGTCCAGATTTGCGGGATGCTGTTTTCCAGCATCCATTTACTTCATCACTTTGAAATGACTTTCAGTTTGAAGCATCTCTGATATCCTGTGCCATGAGAACACACACCAAGTGACAATAGCTGGCAAATCATGTGAAACTTTAAACCAAATCAATTGATTTGGAATTGTCAGAACTGATCAGGGTGGGTTGCAAATATGTATGTTTAGGTAAGATATAAACTGTTAGAAAAGATTGTATTCGTATCTTTTTAAATTTGTTTAACTATGCTTTTATTTTATTTTATTTTATTTTATTTATTGTTTACTAAACCTGAATCCTACATCAGTCTAGCATAACCCAACATGCACAAAAAAGGTCTGATAGCTAACAAAGGGAGGGACAAGTCAAAACAACAATAAGATCTTGATCTAAACTGTCCAATCATCAGAGGAGGTTGAATCCAGAGTTTTGTTCAGTCCATTAGGTGCTGTTGGCAACTCTTAATGATTTTATAGCGAGTTTTGTGATATTTAGTACTTTTCTTAAAGCTGCAGCTCTTGAATAGAAGCAGAATTGGGGCCATTGTTTGTATAAAGGGATATCACCATGGTTCATAAACATATTAGGGCATATCTACTCAGAGCAGCAATGCACATTATGGGGGTATCATTTCTAAAGCACAGTAACGTGTTGTTCACTAAGTGGTTGGTGTAGGCCAGGGGTTGACAACCTGAGTCTGAGAAGGAGCCAGAATTTACCAATGTACATTGCCAAAGAGCCACAGTAATACGTCAGCATCCCCCCAGCGGCTCCCACTACCCGCTCCCAGCATCTCCCACCCACCAGCAGCCCCGCCAATCTGCGCCTCCTCCTCCCTCCCCGCACCTCCTGATCAGCTGTTTCATGGCATGCAGGAGGCTCTGAGGGGGAGGAGGGAGGTGCGAGGGCACGGCAGGCTCAGGGGAGGGGGTGGGAAGGGGTGGAGTGGGGGCAGGGCCTGTGGCAGAGCCAGGGGTTGAGCAGTGAGCACCCCGCGGCTCATTGGAAAGTTGGCGCCTGTAGCTCCAGCCCCGGAGTCGGTGCCGATACAAGGAGCCGCATATTAACTTCTGAAGAGCCGCATGTGGCTCCGGAGCCACAGGTTGGCCACCCCCGGTGTAGGCACTGCTGGTGCACACAAGAAGGTCCCTAATGCACTTTAATGTAGTTCTCTTTATGTTAAAGTCTACTAAGGACCTTTCAGTGTGCACCATCTGTGTCTACATGGCCCAATTAGTACACAACACCTAAGTTCACTTTAGAAATCACACCACTGTAATGTGCATTGCTGTTCCATGTAAGCAAGGACTAGGTAACAACAAGCCTGGATTTTCAAGTTGCAGACGGGGAGATTTAGGTTGGATATTAGGAAAAACTTTTTCACTAGGAGGGTGGTGAAGCACTGGAATGGGTTACCTAGGGAGGTGGTGGAATCTCCTTCCTTAGAAGTTTTTAAGGTCAGGCTTGACAAAGCCCTGGCTGGGATGATTTAATTGCGGATTGGTCCTGCTTTGAGTAGGGGGTTGGACTAGATGACCTCCTGAGATCCCTTCCAACCCTGATATTCTATGATTCTATGACCATTGATTTGGAATGCCTCCGTTTCGTGTAGCCAGCAAGACAGATCTTACAGAGATCTGATTTTCAGCAATCACTGAGTGGAGTACCCCAAAACTGAGGCTCCCAAAAATCACTAGTAACTTTTTGAAAACAACGCCAACAGCACCCATGATTCCCACTGCCTGTTGCTCCTCCCCCTCAGAAGCATTGGCTAGGGAAGGGAGAACACAAAAGTTAAGTTACACCCAGTTATAACTACAAAATAGAGTTCAAGATATTCGCTGAAACTATTCACAACCACTACACACTTCCATAAATCAATGTTGTCACTGAATAAAATGGAATGGAAGATTAGAATTAAATAAAAAGGTAGTTACTTAGTAGCTGATGGTAGAAAAATAAATTTCAGATGTCAAAATATGGTGACGGGCTGAGAATCTAGAACTGCCATGAAACTTTCCAGTAACCTTGAAAAAGTGGCTTAAAATAATAAAGCTTATTTTAGAAGTTCTGTGTGGTGTGATGCCTCATCTGTAGCATATAATGAAGAAAATGTAGCACATAAAAGAGGAAATGGAACTTCTATAAAAAATAACATAATAAGTCCGTCTCTGAAAGGTCCTGGAATAGGAGCATTTATTATATACTGTGGTAGCTGGATAAATCGATTTGTGTTTTATTTTTATGAACTATATTGTCATTGAAAGTTACACAATCTGGTTAAAGAACACTGTTTTCTTATTCCTTTTGGCAGAAGGGGAGATGGAATGCAAGCTGTACTCTGCATAGTAAATCTAAACAAGGAATGTAGCTCAGTGTTTCTGTTGAGTGCAATTTTTTTTGGTAACTCTTTATCTGATATTAGCATTCTGTGGAGGTATAAATAAATCATTCTTCTACAAGCCAGTACAAAATTTACTTTTCTGCTTGTATTTTCTTTTGACCTAAGCAAGTATGAGTTAATTTAATACTCAGGAGGGACTCATAGCACTGGCTAGAATCAGAATCGTGCAAACTTCTGCCACACACAGTTGCATTGCTTCACCTCACCGCTGAACTTTCGCATTCTTGCTATTCCAGTTCTGTGCTTTTCTACAGCCGAAACTACCAATTATGAGGAATTTTGCCATTGTTTTTCCTTTTTAATTTTCTCAGCTCAGAAAAGGGGGGAAATTCAAACTGTGGGGAAATACTTATTTAGTAGCTGTATGTGTTGTAGAGTTAAATTCTGCAGTTATTATTAATTATTATTTACATTTATATTATGGTAACACTTAGGGATCTCTCCACCAGTCAATTTTGGGGACCCATTATGCTTGACCCTGTACAACCACGGAAAAAAAGTATGTCTACATTGTAAACTGGCATATGATTGTAACTTATGTAAACATACCCAAGCTATCTTTAATCTGTGGCAGCACAGATTTCAGCATAGGACTAGCCAGCCAAGTATGTACTCAGAGTCCTAGCCGGGTTTGTACAATCCAGGCCGAAGCTGTTGATGCAGCAACTTCATTGATATTGATGCCTGAGCCAGCTAAATTAAAGATAGCTTGGGTACGTCTACACATGCAGCCTTGTCTAAACTTGTAGTGGCATGTACAGTACATGTAGCTACATGCCACCTTGAAAGGTAGATTTTAACTACAAGCAGCAGTGAAAGGCTCTGGCATTCCCCACTGCCAGAGTCTTTCACTGCAACAGGGAGGTAGCAGGACATTACTCTGCTAAAAATAGCAGTGTGGATTTAGGAGGCACTGCTTGGGCATATAGAGAGCTGTGTAGGGTGCAACAATCAGGGTCCAGACAACCTAAGAGGAGAACAGGGGGTCTGAACCCCAAAGAGTCAACAGTTGAATCAGCTGGTTGTATATAATGTTATTGTGTATTAATATATGCCAAGCAAGGTATTTTATGAAAGAGTGTAAGGTTCTGAACATGGTGATCATTATGACACATGTATAAAGACCATGGTTCTAAGTCTATGTAGTTGTGCATCTAGAATAGTATGTTCACGGCCAGTGTGACAATTTCAAGTATACCTCACAGCAGGGAGGGGCTCCTCTCTAGCCAGTTGTTTACATGAAACTAACTTCAAGGACCCATCCGTTGTTCATCCAGGATAAGACTATGGTGGATCATTGGAGTTCATAGGGGAAAAAAACTGAAACAACTTGAAACTAAAAAGAAAACCAAAGGCTATGCCTACCCTACAGAACTGACAGAGATGCAGCTACCCCACTGTAAGGCTGCTATTGCAGAGGCTCTAAGCCGATGGGAGAGAGCTCTCCTGTCCATTTAAGCCTCCACGAGTGCTTAGGAAAGCCAAGGTTACAGGGTAGGTGGTGACAGAACCCCTCACTTTAAAGAGTAACATGAGTGAATTTAGCATACTTGAAAGCTACGATAAGCATATACTGCTGCTGTCCAGGGGTGAATAAACACAGCATATCACTCTTTAGGCCTGACAATCAGGCATCTTTCCCAACACTAAATTAACTAAAAAAGGGCAAAGTAAATGACTGTGCATTTACCTTAGATGCTTATTTTTACTACTGACAATTATAGCAGATAAAACTCCAGTGCTTGTTACCTTTAAAGGAAACTTGCAAAGAATAAAGATATTAAACTCCAGCAATGTTAAAAGTAAAGAGCAGCCGTGCGCCAACTTATTCTGGTCAGAGGATTTGCCCTTGAGAGTGTAATGAGAATTTGAGTGACAGGTTGGACTCAGTAATCTGGGTACTCACCCTAAACCTGAAACCCTTTAGAACTGCATGTGAATCCTGCTTTGTGCTGCTTGCTGAAGGGCTGTTTAAATCCTCCTGCTGATATGTTCAAAAACTCAGATTGCCTTAAAGGTAAATATAACCTCAGGGGGCATGTAATAAGATTAGGAGCAAATTAAAAGGTTAAACTGTGGTCTTGTTGAGAAATTTAAACTCACATTTGCAATTTGCAAATTGCAACCCTCCATCTAATCTTTGTGGCAGGGATTAAAATAAACTATTGATTTTTATGGAGAATCAATAATCCTAAAAGTATGTGATTTCACTTCTGGAAGATGCTGATAGGGTAGAGAAAACTCAGCTCAGAAGAATGAAAAATGCCAAAAATTAATAAACTGTAGCTATGTGCACTATTCTGTAACATCCAAAGAGGTTTATGGATTTCTGTCAGTAAGAAAGCAACACTCAGAACATAGGTACTAGAGATGAGGTTCAAATGGAAATAACTGCACAGAAGTACCATAAAAATGGAAGCCAAGAATCAAGTAGTCCATATGTAACAGTGTTCTTGGAGGGCTATGTGGTCAAGTGGATAGGGCTCACCCAGTATCTAGTACCACTTCTCAGTATGAAGGCCTTTGAGTCCAATTCTTCACCCACGTATGGGCTCAGTTTCACCTTAGGTTTTCAATCTCCTGGCCCTCTAAATACCAGAGTGTGAGTCGTATGGGAATGAGGCTTATGACCCTCCTGCAGCAGGGGCAGTTGGTAAGGGAGCCTGAGCCCTCCCATTTCACTGGGCTGTGACCCAGGGTCCTAGGAAAATCAATCAGTGTCTGGCACCCTGGAATGCCAATGTAAGATAACAAATGAAAAAAAAGAGACAATTAAACTTTCAGCCTCAGCTGGGCTCAGTGTGCAGTCCTCGTCCTCACAGGGTGCTTCTTCAGCACCCTCATTCAGGAGCCCTCAGGTAGGTTTATCTTCCTCCCTAGCCCCTCCCTTTTAAGCTTCCTCTCCAGTTGGAGCATGCTCTGCAGATCTGGCAGGGCAGGACTATGTAGTCCCAGTATTGTCCTCTAATGCCTTCGGGCCCAGTGTGGGGTTTGTATTCCGCATCACACCATACCAGAAGAAAGTGCAGGCCAAGTATTCAATTCCTAAAAAGAACAGCTAGCTATCAGACATGGGTGATCCCAGAAATTTTTCACAAGGTAGACCCAGCTGAACCACTCTCAGTTTAACTTAGTATGGTGCCACTCAGGTTTGGCCCAACAGTATCTTCGTCAGAAGACTAGGAACAAAAAGCAGAGGCCATACTTACAAGATGGGAGACCCTATCCTGGGAAGCAGTGACTCTAATCCAATTCTTGGGTATATACACAGGGGAATCTCAAGTAGGAATAGAGAGTTTATTTTACCTTTGCATTTGTCAATGATGTGACTGCTACTGGAATATTGTGACCAATATATGCTGCATGATAAATAAAATCATATTAATATGTATTATTCTCACTAAATATATATTAGTAAGCATAAATACTATAGCAGTTAGCCTAAATTGGCCTACATCTTTATTATAATCCTGTTCACATATGCTAAGTACACATAACATTTTGCATTTACTGAAGTAAGGTTTGGCTTAAGTAGGTAAGAAAACATATCAGGCTCAGTTACTGTCACAGACCAGTACTGGAATGTCCCAAAGGGAAAGGATAAGCTATATGAGTCTTCGACTCTGGTATAAACCTAGGAGATGCCTTCGCACTCCTGGGAACCTGGAATTCATGTGTTCAGAACAAAGAGATAAGAGGTACACCATGGTACCAGAAAAACAAGGTAAAAAGCTGACTGGTGAAATCTAGTTTCAGATTAATTACACTGTTCCTTTTACTTGTAAACAGGAAAGATATAAAAAGATGGCCCTAGGGAGTAATTTTGGGAGCACACCTTCTTTGTATGATGAATGTAATGATGCAGCACGTGACAGCTTCTCAGAAACTGTTATATAAAACCTTTCCCCTGTATTACATTGTTCTTGGCTTATAGCAATAAACCTGACTGACAGTGGTTATATGGTGTCTTAAATATATTTCAAAACAAACAAAAGTGTAGTCAAGCAATTGACTATACAATATATCAACAACTGTGTGCAGTTCTGGGGTCTACAATACAAGAAGGATGTTGATAAATTGGAGAGGGTTCAGAGAACAGCCACGAGAATGATTAAAGGATTAAAAAGAAAAGGAGTACTTGTGGCACCTTAGAGACTAACCAATTTATTTGAGCATAAGCTTTCGTGAGCTACAGCTCACTTCATCGGATGCATACTGTGGAAAGTATAGAAGATCTTTTTATACACACAAAGCATGAAAAAATGGGTGTTTACCACTACAAAAGGTTTTCTCTCCCCCCCACCCCACTCTCCTGCTGGTAATAGCTTATCTAAAGTGATCACTCTCCTTACAATGTATATGATAATCAAGTTGGGCCATTTCCAGCACAAATCCAGGTTTCCCCCCCCCCCCCCGCCAACCCCCCACAAACCTACTCTCCTGTTCGTAATAGCTTATCTAAAGTGATCACTCTCCTTACAATGTGTATGATAATCAAGGTGGGCCATTTCCAGCACAAATCTAGGGTTTAACAAGAACGTCTGAGGAAGGGGTTGGGGGGTAGGAAAAAACAAGGGGAAATAGGTTACGTTGCATAATGACTTAGCCACTCCCAGTCTCTATTCAAGCCTAAGTTAATTGTATCCAATTTGCAAATGAATTCCAATTCAACAGTCTCTTGCTGGAGTCTGGTTTTGAAGTTTTTCTGTTGTAATATCGCAACTTTCATGTCTGTAATCGCGTGACCAGAGAGACTGAAGTGTTCTCCGACTGGTTTATGAATGTTATAATTCTTGACATCTGATTTGTGTCCATTTATTCTTTTACGTAGAGACTGTCCAGTTTGACCAATGTACATGGCAGAGGGGCATTGCTGGCACATGATGGCATATATCACATTGGTAGATGTGCAGGTGAACGAGCCTCTGATAGTGTGGCTGATGTTATTAGGCCCTGTGATGGTGTCCCCTGAATAGATATGTGGGCACAGTTGGCAACGGGCTTTGTTGCAAGGATAGGTTCCTGGGTTAGTGGTTCTGTTGTGTGGTATGTAGTTGCTGGTGAGTATTTGCTTCAGGCTGGGGGGCTGTCTGTAAGCAAGGACTGGCCTGTCTCCCAAGATCTGTGAGAGTGATGGGTCGAACTTCAGGATAGGTTGTAGATCCTTGATGAGTTGGAGAGGTTTTAGTTGGGGGCTGAAGGTGATGGCTAGTGGCATTCTGTTATTTTCTTTGTTGGGCCTGTCCTGTAGTAACTTCTGGGTACTCTTCTGGCTCTGTCAATCTGTTTCTTCACTTCAGCAGGTGGGTATTGTAGTTGTAAGAGTGCTTTATAGAGATCTTGTAGGTGTTTGTCTCTGTCCGCGGGGTTGGAGCAAATGCAGTTGTATCATAGAGCTTGGCTGTAGACAATAGACCATGTGGTGTGGTCTGGGTGAAAGCTGGAGGCATATAGGTAGGCATAGCGGTCAGTAGATTTCCGGTATAGGGTGGTGTTTATGTGACCATCGCTTATTAGCACCGTAGTGTCCAGGAAGTGTGTCTCTTGTGCGGACTGGTTCAGGCTGAGGTTGATGGTGAGATGGAAATTGTTGAAATCATGGTGGAATTCCTCAAGGGCTTCTTTTCCATGGGTCCAGATGATGAAGATGTCATTAATGTAGCGCAAGTAGAGTAGGGGCATTAGGGGACGAGAGCTGAGGAAGCATTGTTCTAAGTCAGCCATAAAAATGTTGGCATACTGTGGGGCCATGCGGGTACCCATAGCAGTGCCGCGGATTTGAAGGTATACATTGTCCCCAAATGTGAAATAGTTATGGGTGAGGACGGCTTGTAGTCTGTCAGGAACAGTATCCCCAAAAATGTCACTGCAAACCTGGTGGCTGAACTTTGTGACTTTGTGACTTTGTCCTCACCCCCTCACCCACTGTTCCTCAGACGTTCTTGTCAACTGCTGGAAATGGCCCACCTTGATTATCACTACAAAAGGTTTCCCCCCAACCCCGCTCTTCTGCCGATAATAGCTCACCTTACCTGATCACTCTCCTTACAGTGTGTATGGACATACCCATTGTTTCATGTTCTCCGTGTATATAAATCTCCCCACTGTATTTTCTACTGAATGCATCCTATGAAGTGAGCTGTAGCTCACGAAAGCTTATGCTCAAATAAATTTGTTAGTCTCTAAGGTGCCACAAGTACTTCTTTTCTTTTTGCGAATACAGACTAACATGGCTGCTACTCTGAAATCATATATATTAGGAGAGACTTTGAAATGAGTCCTCTAAATATAGACTAGTACTTGCTGTTCTAAATATGGAAAGGGAGTTCCTCACACCTTAGTGCACAAAAGGAAAATGGGATGGGTAGGGACACTACAGCCTATAACAAAAAAAGTTTGGTTTTGGTTTATTTTATTGAAAAACCACATACTTTTAATAACTTTGTAAACATATGGCCCAATGTACCCTCCACTATGATACTTCAGTTTTATGCTGATGGAGTTTAGCTGAGGTCAGTGGAGCTTCCTTGGCTTAAAACTTGAATAGCACAGTGGTGAATCAAGTCTTTTAACAGGGTTTTCAAAAGTTATTCTACTTTGGCTTAATGCTGCTCCTATTAAAGTCAATGAGAGTTTTACCATTGCCTTTGATTGGAGAAGACTTAGGCTAATGCTGAGCATTTCTGAAAGTCCCACACGTAGACTACTTCAGGTTATCCAATTTGTCCTGTTGCAGATATTCTCTGAATCTCTTCTAAATGCATTACCATGTTTACTTTTCTAAATGCTTCTGCTTTTAACACCATATTCCAAGCTTTTAACTGACTCATATTAGTGGCAGGGAACATCAGCAGACCACAACTAATTTGCCATGTCAGAGTGCAAATACCACCTACAGATCAATCAGATCCTGTTTACATAATGCTCTGGTGACTCTGAGCCTGACAGATCTACAACATTTTAACTGTTGCTAAACTAGTTTGCAAGCAGTATAACCACTAAAGCGTACCAAAGTAGTTTATCTCACTGATCACACTTAAATGTTATGTCAGAGAATTCATTTTCAAAGGCTCAGTAGTTTCCTGCCATACATTTAACAAAAATTCACAATACTATCAATGAAATGTGATAGTCAGTAAATATCCCATTTTATTACAGACAGTTCCAGAAATATAATTGTCAATTATCTATATGACTGTTATTTTCAGTTTTTCATTGATATCTTAGGCCCTGATCCTGAAAACTCCCACATGCTTAACTTTACTGCCATGAGTAGTTCCTCTGAAATCAACAGGGCTCCCCAGGGGGGTAAAGTTAAGCACGTATACAAGGTTTGCAGGATCAGGAATTCAGTGAACAATATAGTCTGTACTGAAAGATGGCACACTAAATTGTGAAAGGGGCTAGATTGTGTTTTTATTCTGAAATAAATCCAAAATAGTTCCCTTAAATCCAAACCTAACATATCTGAAGCCAGTCCTTTAAGTCACCAGTCCTAGTGGTTAGGATAGGAAGGTTACCATTTCTAAATTTAAAACAAGAAATACCCACACACACACCCCATGCCCTCTTTCTATAACCTTGTAAAGAAGTGAATTGATTTTTTTAGATTTTTTTTCTTCACACAACTTAGTATTAATAAATAATTGGTAATAATAACGCAATCAGTTGCTAACTGCTGAAAAACAAAATATCTTGGATGTATCTGAGCTTCTCATTTTAGGGCAATGTTGGTGTTATCCCTCTGTGCCCACATAGGATATTAAAGAGGCATAAGGCATTCCCTTAGCCTCCTTTACAGGCTACCTCCATCACAGCCCTGAGGGAAGAGAGGAGCCTTCATGGACTGCTCTTCCCAATTATGTGCACTATCAGTAGTGAGGAATGGCTGAGGCCTTGGCCCCCTCATCCTACACTAGTGTACTGGCCAGGACAGCTAAACCAGCATAGAGGGACACATAATCTGCTTTAGCCACTATTTCAGATTGATACTCACAGCGTCTCTACTTGCAGTCTGAACTGCATTTATACAGATAGATTTTAGTCTGAACAATTATTACAAGATATGAGTAGCTGGAACCAGACTGGCTCACCTGTGTGTTAGTGTTGTTAAAATAGGTATTTCAATTATAAGAATGCATTTAGTGTTTAGACTTTATTAAATGTTTGTAAGGTGCTGCATGTGTTAATCTCATTATATGTATCCCATGTTATAAGGTAATATTTAAGTTTATGCTCTGTAACTATAAATTACCAGATAGGAGAGAAGCATTAATGAGTGTGAAATACTAGTTATCAACAGTAGGTGTTATCTCCAGCCCAACAAAGGAGGCCCATCAACACCAGAGGAGCCATTGTTGAACAAAAGACTTTGTTGTTTACTCTCCCCTCCTTGCCCTCTCATGAAGGAGAGATGTGCGAATAAATTCCTCCCGACAGCTGAATTTACAACTCAAAGTAGAAATGGGGAATGAATAAAAAGCTCTAACAAGAAAGAACTGCATCTTTTATGCTGCTTGAACTCTGGGGGGCAAGAATGACTACATAAGCACAAAATCCCTAGTGCTTGGCCTGGGTTAGCCCTAAAGGACATATAGAGCTTGATTATTATTGAAACTTCTATTAGTCTTAAGTTTGAAAAGGTATCTCATTTGTGTGTGCATATATGCTTACCTGCTTTAACTTTGCAAATAACTGCTATTTCTTCTTGCTAGTTAATACATCTTTAGATAGTTTACTATAGGATCGACTACAATCATTGTCTTCGGTGCGAGATCTAAGGTGTAATTGACCTGGACTGAGTGACTGGTCCCCTGGGACTGGGAGTAACCTGAATATTGTTGTGATTTTTGGTGTAAGGGACCATCTATCACAAAGGCAAGCTTACCTGGGTGGCGGGATACAATGGAGTCCACAAGGGGACTGTCTGTGACTCAATGGTTCAGCTGTTATAATGCTTCACGAGTTTACACTTGATACTTGGTTGGTGAAATCTAAGAATAGAATTTACAGCCAATTTGGGGTTTGCGCCCTGGTTCTCAGTAGTCTGCACTGAGGTTGGTACCCACATTCTTGAGCCACTGCTGGACACCTTGACACTCCCATTCTCCATATACTTTATAATATTCTGCAGAACTA
Source organism: Lepidochelys olivacea (assembly GCF_965140295.1). Lineage (NCBI taxonomy): Eukaryota > Metazoa > Chordata > Testudines > Cheloniidae > Lepidochelys > Lepidochelys olivacea. Next base: position 132,715,406 of record NC_140411.1, on the reverse strand, counting down.
TATTCAATGCAACATACTGTCTATCACATTTATTTAGTAAAACAAATTCCATTTTTGTATTATAAAAATAAATTACATATTAAAACTTGGCAAACAAATTAAATTGAGGAAGCAAAATTTAAATTCAAGAATAGAAAGTCAGTGTGGTCTGATGCTACCATGTTGTTAGCACTTTTGCCTATAATCCCAAGCTATTGTGAATGTGCGTATCATAATAGTCACAAAATAAAGGCAACAAAAATGTTTCAGGTAGACATTTATTGGGGATAAAAGTCCACAGCTGCAGCTAGTTAATAATGTTTATGGAAAAATTATTTTGATTATGAACACTACCTGATCCTCTTAATCAGAGTATACCTTCTTTTTCCTCTTTTTTTTTTTTTTGTTTTTTTAAAGTAACATTACTGTTTAATTCACTAATGTTTGCACTATTCCAAATTTAGGTCTTCTATCGCTATATTTTCAATCTTTCACCAGCCAGGTTGTAGCTCTGAGTCAGTGATTGGATGGCTTGATCTCAAAGAGAAATGTGTGTTAACCAGCAAACAAACCTTCCTGAGGATTAATTCCTCCGTCTGATTTCTGAATAGCTGATGTCCCAATGTAACAGAAATCCAAGCAGCAGTAGCAATTAGACATGACAAGACATTTTCCAAGTACTGTTTTGTCTAATGAACTGTCAGACAGTGCAGTTTTCCTGACTTTTAATTACCATGCCACCCACAGTTAGTATATGTTCACCAACTGCTTCTGCTTGAGAACTAATCCATCTTCTCCTCAAATGTATGGTTATTAAGAGCAATGGTACCCTGTCAGAACTTGTATCTTTAAAAGTGTAATATAACAAAAAGATAGAGTTATGCTAAGCAGTGTCTTGGAGGGGGACATTTTTCCTCCTGTGAATCATGTGCATTTTTCTTCTTAAGAGATCTAATCCTGCTCCTATTCAAGTCAATGAGTATTTTGCCATCAGCTTGAATGGGAACACATTCAGGCCCTATTTGTGTGAGCTATACACACAAATAATTCCTCTGTTAGGAAGTTCTGTGGACAATTAATAGGCTCAGAGACGTCTGAGATGGAAAAGATCACTAGTATTAGATCATATGCACTATCCCAAAGCCAATGCAGAATTGTTCCCTTAAGGCCATTTTCTAATGTGTTCTAAAGTCTGACTCTAGTTATTAATAAATAGTGACTTCATTGGGACTACTCATGAAAATAAAGCTAAACATATGCAAAAGTGTTTGCAGGATGGAGGCCAGGAGGGCTATAGGGGGGATAAAGGCAAACACAATGAGAGGGGATATCACTTTCTAAGGCCAAGTTTGCTCCATGAACATGAGGCACAACCCGTTTCCATCGTGGCTTCCTCAACGGTTATTTTTTAACTTGTTTTTTTTTTGTGTTTTAAATTAGAAAAAAGTTTTAATTTATAAACATAAAAATTACAGTTAACAGAAACATAATAGGATGTTTTCTTACTATTTATAAAAAGTTTTGTCTAATAACAAGCAGGACCTTATAATAATAGTATAGGAACATACAATAGAAATCACATAATTGTGAAAAGCAGTGATAAAAAAGAAATGTGTACGGTATGTTTCTTCTGTAAACACAGTGCCCCCAGTAGCCATGACAGCAGCAAAAAGAGTTCTTCTAAAATGTAATGCACAGAGACCCTGGGAAAAGACTTCTAGACCTGTCTCTCTTAGGGCAATATTTTGGCTTCAGACACAACTGATTGCAAAGGGCTGTGCAGCCCCTGAGGAGTTCCTACGGACTCTGGCTCAGTTGCAGGCAGCAGGCTGGGAAGAAGTTTGTAGCAACCCTAGTACAGTCAATGACAGGTTGGGCAGCAGGACTCCCCACAACCTCAAATAACACTGACTTCCCCCAAAACTAAATGGACCTGTCACTTGTAGTTTCACTGGCCACAGAGGGAAGCCCTGAGAGTCTATAGCATTACTGTGAATAGCCTTTGATTTTTATGGGGAAATTTAATGAGAAATTTACAACATTAAATTAAAGGCCTAATGTGACAGGGTGAACACACCGTTCAACACTCCTTGGAGGAGGCTTACAGTCTTGTGGGATCTCACTCTGGAATTGAGCCAGAAAAGGAGAATCCAGAGTGCCACACAACTGTGTATCAGTTGGGTTGTTCGCTTTTGTTTGGTTGTTTGATATTTGGGGGTGGGAAGGGAATGGTTCTGAAGGGTGAGATGCACAGAGGGGTCTTCAGAATCCCAGCTGGGAGCAATGAGCTAAAGCAATCCAGAGCAGCTGAGCGTAGTTAGGCATAGAAAGCTAGCTCCTCAGCTGGAGGAAATCTGCATAGCCCCTTTGACATCTATGGAGCTATACTAATTTTCATCATCTGAAGAGCTTTTACTAGAGTCTGAATTACTACCATGTGGGGAAGAAAATGGTATTTGGTTGTTTAGAAGGCTAGCAAGGGACAGAAGAACTCCATGGTTTTATTGCTTTCCATTTAGTGATTTTACTTTATGTGGGGGGCTATGTATTTAAGGTGCATGAAGGGAATGTGTGCAGAACGTAGGAGGCTCTGTTTTTTCCATATGAACAACAGTACTGTTTTTCCCCGTCCTTCTCCAAGCACATGCACACCTAGAATTAGTTGGGATAGTGTGTCTGGTGTAATAAATGAGGAGAGCGACATGCATTTTGGAGTCCTAACATATTTAAGATAGAATTGCTTTTCCATAGTGGATACAGACTTTCCAAGGAATTAGCAACTAACCCATTTCACCTGCAGTGCCTTCCAGTCACTGTGACTTCGGATTTCCTGCTGAGGAAAAAAAATAATCTAAACAAATTGTTTCAAAAGTGCACAGCTTCTATAGCATGGTGTGGTAAATCCACTGTTTTCCAGAAGATAACTTAAGACAATGAAAACTCATCCTTCCCCCATTCCATAACAGGAGGAAATGCCACTGAGTTATCAATACAAATAAGTAATTTCCAGAGAAGTTGTATCAAAGTTGAAATAATCAGCGGCTTCTTTTTCCCTCCAGAAAGACACTACACAAGAATGAAACTTGGTTTTGAGTATGTCTGCGCAGCAACTATATACTCACAGCTGGCCTGCACTAGGCGATTCAAGCTTCCGGGGCTTGGGCTGTGGGGCTGTGTAGACTTCAGGCTCGGAAGTCTACACAGCAATGAAACAGCCCCACAGTCTGAGCCCCACAAGCCCGAATCAGCTGGCCTGGGCCAGCCACAGGGTTTTCTTTGCTGTGTAGACACACCCTTAGAGATCAAGGGTTAGATGCATTGATAAAACTATTTTGGGACACTTACAAATTATACCCCGAGACAAAGGGTATCAAACTCACCCTAACATGTTTGTTTTAATCGACACAAACACTAATCATCAGTAAAATTCTTATTTTATTGTCAATAAGTAAAATTAATTCTACAAAATAATATAGGCCAAATTGCGCTTTCAGCTGTACCAACGTAAATCCAGGATAATTCTTCGTTTAACATTCCCCAGATCTTCAGTTTATTTTTTTAGTATTAATTCTTCTTATTTCACCCCAAAAGGATGAACAATATTTGAAATTCTTCAGACAACAGTATTTAGGTGTATATAATTCCCCACCCATTCTTGATAGTTTTTGAGCTTACTCCTGCATACACTGAGTGTTCACCTAAACCTCCACTGAGGATGAAATAAGTTATGGTTGTGCAAGGGGTCCTGGATTTGTTCATTTTGCCTTTTTCTTAAAGTTTTTAATATGCTTCAATGAAGTGTGGGCTTGATTGTTGATTCATCCCTCTTCTTATTTTTTTTTAAGTCATATTAAACAGTCACTATAATCATGCAGGTACCAAAACTGCTCCTTGACTCCTGACAAAATCATATCCTAAATGGGGAAACACTATACATTAGACAGTCTGAACTTCCTAGACAGAGATCCAAATAACCATAGGATTTCACATGTGGTTAATTCCAAGAGGGGAGACACAGGAGACATTTGTGATGTTGCACTCCAATTGTTTTATGGAAATATACCTATGAGTGTAAATATGATGTAACTGGAATATGCTTTATGCAAAAGGTCCCTTGTAAGATATCATAACAAAGGTTATAATCTACAGAATATATTCCTCCTATTTGTATGTATGTATCATTCTTGTATCTGAAGCTAGAAATATAAAGTATCACTCTGAGGTCCTATTGTAATTATGCAATGTGTAGGCCATTAATGGTGGTTTAGAATCTTGATGGCTCCCATTGTCTAGGACAATTCGTTGTAAATGGTTTATTTATCTGCAAACCTTCCTGTGTATGTGTGAACCAACCCAGGAGGAATGGAGATGAGGGGGGGTCTTACAGTGTCATGTGACCATGTCACATGATACTGGAATCCATCTTAATCCCTGTATTTTTCCATTGATGAGGCAGGGGTGGGGACAAGCACAGACAAAAGATTCCTGCCTTGTGCCAAAGCTATAAAAGGGGGGTGGATCAGGACAAAGGAGGCTTCCAGTCATGAGAAAAAAAAACACTTTTCACCTGAGATATCTGATGGAACTAATAAGGACTGTAACCGGGGAAAAGATTGCTCCCAGACTAGGAAGGAGTCTAATCTGTGAAAGAAGTTTATTGGAACATCTCTGAGGGTGAGATATTTCCTGTAATCAGTTTCTTAATGCATTAGGCTTAGATTTGCATGTTTTTGCTTTATTTTGCTTGGTGACTTACTTTGTTCTGTCTGTTGTTACTTGAAACCACTTAAATCCTACTTTTTATACTTAATAACATCACTTTTGTTTATTAATAAACCCAGAGTGAGTGATTAACATCTGAGGGAGCAAACAGCTGTGCATCTCTCTCTTATCAGTTTACAGAGGGCAGAGAATTTATGAATTTACCCTGTATGAGGTTTACAGAGTAAAACAGATTTATTTGGGGTTTGAATCCCATTGAGAATTTGGTGTCTGGGTGCGGGAAACAGGTAACCTGCTGAGCTGTTTTCAGTTAAGTCTGCAGCTTCGGGGTTGTGGACCAGTCCCTGGGTCTGTGTGGCAGCAGGCTAGCATGTCTGGCTCAACAAGACAGGGTTCTGGAAGTCCCAAGGGAAAATGCAGGGAAAATGGGCTCAGAAGCACATCAGGTGACAGTCCTAACGGGGTCTCTGTGACCAAATCAATCACAACATTAATGGCTAAATTTTTGTGCTAATAGATCATCATGCACTGTACCAACATTTACCCTGTAATATTTTAAAGTGCTGAAAGGAGAAGACTTCCTCACTGCTGATAGAGATGTCTCAGAAGTTTTTCATATCTTTTTGCTAAAACAGCTACTATGTCTTTGCCAAACTCTTGTGTCTTTCATTGTACAGTTTTTCCTCTAATTAATACCCCTCACTATATACAAACCAAATCTTAAACCCAGCTTAACAAACTTGTCTTCAGTATGACAGTTTTTCTAGTCCCATGTTTAAAGTGAGGAACAGAAAGCCATTGACAAAGACAAAAAAATTCTGTGGTTTACATTTATGCAACTGTTCTACAGTTGGTCTTTATTAAAATTTTCATTGGGGATTTTTTTGTTTGGTCTGGTACTAAGACTAACTCGACATTATTATTAATTATTATTATTATTATTATTTTAATAATGAAAACCTGGGATCCCTGCCAAAAGTGATCTTAACAGATGGTATTTTATCAGTCCACTGAATACTGTCATTTTTCATATCGTGGTAATTATATTTAAGAGGCAGAATGCACACTTAGTGTGCAGTGCTGTTACTAGAAAAAATAGACCCCAGAAACACTCCTAACTCTCAACCATTCCTGAAGACCTGGGGTGGGATAACTTGTTTCACTACCTCTTTATATTCCATATATTCATAATTTCCTATTATTTGTTCCCATTTAGACCCCCATATTAAATGAAGTGTTGGAAATCATAAAGTGCTATGTTTCCTTTTGGGGTGTGTAAGTCACTGTAAATGCATTGGGAATCAGAATTAATAGCATCTTAGTTATATCTTTACTATAGTTCATTAATCAACTGCCATTGGGTAAACATACGGTTTATATGTATATATAACATGTAAGATTGTTGGTTTGAAGGATTTACAAGGCATCCCATTGCTAATGAGAATTTACTTTTCTCCATCTCAGAGTGCACAAGCTGACATTTTTCTCGCGAATTCGCCCAGTGCTGTTCTATCCTGTCATTATCCCGCTTAGAAAATCCATTGTATGTAGTGGTTTAAGAATAGGATAACAAAAGCCAAGCTGCAAAAAAGGTAGATTCTGTTGAATCTACCAAATTAGTACATTAACTTGGTTGCCAGTCTGTCTGACTCAGTTTCTGTGCGATGAAGATAATTAGGTTCTTTTCCTTAAATCTGCTTTCAGTGAGGTCAGACTAATCTAAAAATGTGCTAGTCCTGAAGCTGGTTATATGTTTGATTCTTGCATATTCACCTGCCCTAATTATCAGAACATCTCAGGAGGGTGAGGAAGGGAGGAATGGGAGATGTGTCAAACTTTATAAGTGGCAAACTGTGGTGCCAGTGTGTTACCCTCCCCAGCACAGAGCCAGCTGAGGTGCAGCCCAATTGCAAGTATAAGGGAAGCTTACCCAGTCACTTGCCTGCCATGTCACAGCTGTGCAACAGCCACCTCTTTGGAGGCTTGTGTCAGGGAGTAACTACTCATATGGAGACCCTTTCTAACTATGCAAAGGTAAGGGTGGATCTCTGCAACTAACCCACCAATTTGAATTTCCATATGGTGGACCAAATCCTAGGTTATGGTTGATGAGTATAAATAGGGTGTATGTGTGGAAAGGTGGTATACAGCTCACGTTTGCAAATCTCCATTAGAGATAGCTATGCTGGTATCCAGGAATAACGCAGAGCAGCAGGAGGACTAAGCTAAGGGACCAGAACAGAAGCTGGGGCTCAATGGGGCATAAAGATGCCCCTTTTGATCTGGCCACATACCCTAACTCAGCAGCAGGGTTTGGTGGGTGGCACAGGAACCACTACTGCATCTACAGAGGACCAATCTACATCAGGATGATACTGTCACAACTTGGGACATCAAATATTTTGCCAGATTCCACTGGGAGTGTGATGCCCCATTGCTGAAAAATTACTTAGCTGTGAATTACAATGGGATGATTATGATCTATTTATTTCTTAACCAGTCAGTGGCACAAGATATGATTTAAAGCCAACTGAGAACCTATTTTTTCACATGAAGCAAAGAGACAGAAGAATTAAGATCGAATCTACAATGTTATCATTCTTAGAATGATTTTCCTTGAGAGACTGCATGAAATAAAAACAATATATCTGACAATCAACCCATTTTCCAATGTTTGCATGGAAAGATGAGGTCACATTAGGATGGAAAACCAAATACAAGTTGAAATGGAAACATTTTTAAAGTTTAAATTAATACTACCACAAGGAACAAAACTAGACTTAGGTTCCTTCATCTATAGTATCTACATTTCAATGTTATGTAGTGTTTTCCATCCAGAGGTGCTCTGGAGACATTTCTTGGGAACACCAAGAAAGGGGTAGAATTTCAATGGCCCTTTTTCATGAAGGGAAGTCTTTGTCATTCTGGTGTTCTCTGGATGATCATTTCACAAATTTGATGGGGATACTGTGCTGCTCATAGGTTTAAACTGCAACATATTGACACATGGTTATAATGAATGTTAATGAACCCTTAGGAATTTTTCAACATAGTAGTAGCACATGCTGATGTATACATTTTCCATGTTTCCATTTCTTAGCTGCCTACTAAACACTATACACTCTTCTTACAGAGTGGATTTTAAGACATAAATTGGAATCTCAGTAGCTTTAAATAGAAGAATTGTATACAAATTTAGGCCCAGTTTCAGTGGAAATACTCATGGTAGTAAAGTTAAGCACTTGCATGAGAAGGCAACTCATCCAGAATTTCTCCTGAAACTCAAAGGCAGCACATGCTGCTGTGCAGATCTGTTGATACTTTAGGTGTTGGCAGTATGGGCTAGATTCAGAAAGGAATTTAGGCATAGTGGTATTTGGCATCAGCACGCCTAACTTTTAGATACTGGGATTCACAAATCCCGAGTTAGCTCCCTATACAATGAATGGGAAGAAACAGGTACCTTGACTAGAATTCACAAAAGCCAGCATGCTATGTGGGTCCACACATAAGCTAGCCAAGATGAGGTGGGGGATGTCCTAAACCCCAGTCCCCTCAGGGAGGTTGGCACCTGAATCTGGGCTGCAGGGAGGTGTCACTCTTGGCTTGGGATTCTCAGCTGCAGACTCTCATTTGGCACCTATGACATTTTTGCAAGTGGCACCACCTCCCTCACAGTTATTAGCCCAGTAGCAAGGGTGCTCGCCTAGAAAGCAGAGACCCCCTGGTTCAAGTCCCACTACCACTTGACAGGGAGAAGATATTTCAACTGGGATTTGCCACCACTCAGGTGTGCGCCCTAGTCATTGGGCTATGGGGTATTCCGGTCTATGTATGGAGAGGGAATTGGGGTCCTTTAATCACTCCTAGTGAAGTTGTTCCCCTGGATAAATAATTTTAAAAAGTCACTAGAGCAGGGGCACTGAATCCTGGGTCTCCCATTGCCTAGGTGGGATCATCTAACCACATGGCTACAGAGTCCTTCTCTCCCCACCGCCCACCCCCATGACTTTTAAAATTATTTATCCATATTGGAACCCCTTCAACAGGCAAGAGTGAGGCAGTGGCTAGGGCACGCACCTAAGAGGTAGCATATCCCTGTTCACACCCCTTCTCCCTCAGGTGGATGAGGGACTTGAATTGGGGGTCTCTCACATCTCACCTGAGTTCCCTAACCACAGGGCTAAAAGTTATGAGGGAGTACCTCTTTCTCCCACCCATTTTGTGTTTGTTTGCTTATAGAGGACCAATCCGGTAGGTGATCTCTTACCAGATTGGGCCCCAGAGATGAGCTAGGTGGAGGAACGCTTATCTTTTCCCAGTTCAGGCACCACGCAGGGGCTTAGGCACCTAGAGTGGTACTGCAGTGTACATGTGCAGAGGCAGAGACATAGGTATGAAGGGAACTTTTACTGCAAAAATTCAGGTGCTGAGCGTGTTTAAGCACCTACCAGGTTCAGTAGCAACTGAAGAAGGTTTGGTGAATCCCACTACGACCTGATACTGGGATGTAGGTGCCTTAAATGTCAGTTAGGTGCCTAAGTCGTTTTGTGAATCTAACCTATGTGCTTTACTCAATGCTGAGCCATCTCTACCGGCCACTGCAGAGTAGAGCACCATAGCTCTACTCTCACTCAACCCCCTTTCACAAGGGGATTTCTTAGAATGTCTCTGTTTTCTCTGAATGCTTACCTTTTATTATGTAATGGATCACATTTTAAACATTACCAGCATCCAAAATACTTTCACAAAATGCAAAGTATTTAAACTTTTTTTGTTCAACAAAGTATAATGGGCCTGATTTTGATATCACTAACATGGGCTACAATAGCAGTGACGGACCTGCTTTCTGTATGCCTCGTAACCTTGGGAGAAGAATTTAATCGCTCCAATCTCCAATGAATTCCTCTGGTCTTTGTCCAGGTGTGACATTCCCCTAGGTACAAACTGTAATGTTGAACAGCTGTGTCCCCTCAATTCTCCAATCTGGGGTGCCTTTTACACTGCTTTGCTCTAAGAGCAGCCACTCCCGGCATACTCACACACAGCCTCTAGCATGCAAAACCACTCCTAGCTGAATGATATGAGTGCTCTAACCAGTCCTGAATTATAAAGCAGAGTGACCAACAACCAGCATAACATTGAAATGTAGATACTATAGATGAAGGAACCTAAGTCTAGTTTTGTTCCTGGTGGTAGTATTAATTTAAACTTTAAAAATGTTTCCATTTCAACTTGTATTTGGTTTTCCATCCTAATGTGACCTCATCTTTCTATGCAAACATTGGAAAATGGGTTGATTGTTCTAACCAGCAAATTCTCAGTTCCAGACTTGTCCACAGAAATGTGCGTCTTGTACTGCCCAGCATCCTCCTGAACAATAGAAGCTCATAGAAAGTCTGTCATTTTATTAATAGAGAATGATAAGCACAAATCCTTATTTCAAATAAGGTTTCCCAAACACTTCAATCCAAGCACACACTGGTTTAGATAAAACAAGTTTATTAACTACAGAAAGATAGATTTTAAGTGAATACAAGTAAATAGGTATAAAAGTCAGAATTGGTTATAAAGAAATAAAAGGTAAAATGCAAACCAATACCTAATTTACCAAGCTAAATGAATTAAATGCAAATCGGTTTCTTTCACCATATGCTTACATTAATTGGCTGGGTCTCTCAGCCAGGACCACTCCCCCAGTTCAATGATGCTCCTTTTGTCTTTCATACGTTGTTGATGCTGTGAGTAGAGATCAGGAGAGAGAGAGAGATGATTTATGTCCTCTGTTCTTCCTTCTTATAGTATTTCTCTTCTTTGAAAATCCTCTCCAAAGCTGGGGTTCAGGCAACAGCAGTTCTGTCTGCCAAGATGTAAATTTCTCACTCACACCCTTCTTCCTGTCAAAGATTGCTGCTTAACCAGGTGATAGTTCATTTGATTATGCTGACACCTCGCTGAGATGCTGGCTAGCCTTTTGTCTCTGGGGAACTGGTCTCAGCTGCTTTCCCACATTTGGAATATGCCTTAGTAACATCATAAAGTAGAATCTTATAGCTTTACACAGAATCTTGCCTGGACAGATATCTTATCTGGACAATAATTATCAGCAAATTGTGAGTTTTCAAATGATACCTCACAAGGCATACATTGTATTAAATTTATCATAGTTTTGTAAAAGTGGTGACCATAGGGGTACAGTCTGTCACAGCTGGGTGAGATGAGTGGCTCTTCAAATACAAATTAAAGAGAACAGTTAGGTTGCAGCATTGGGAGCCATGTTAGCTATCTAAACAGCCATTGTGATGATGTATTATTTCTAGTATAATATCAATCAAGAATCAAGCCCCACTATTCTAGGCATTGTATGAACAGGTAGTCAAAAAGACAGGGCCTTTTCAGACAGCTCGGCTTTACAAGAGATAATAAGTGAATGAAACAGACAGACATGGGGGGGGAGGGAAAGAGGAGGTAATGGTAAAACAAGCTGGTTTCTGTATGGAAAGAAGCAGTCCCAGTTTGCTACCTGTTTAAATGCTTAAGTTAATAAGACTTACTTAAAGCTACTTGGTCTCGTCATGCATCTGAAGTTCATAAACTCACCCCTGGGAGCTCTGAGTTGTGGAAGGGGAGCCAAGTTAGATGTCATTTTTCTTGTTTGACTTGACAATTTATATGGCTACTTTGTTTCTAACATGGCTGTTTTATAGATGTCACATCTTTATATATAGGCTTGGCAGAATTTGATATTTTCTATAATTTTGATGGACAATATTGATGCTTATATTTTTATTTTATTTAAATTTTCACAGTTGCAGGAAATTATGGAGGGCCGGACAACGGTGGGTGGTGTCAGACAATAATTGTTTAGTGACAGTAGTCATTAAGATTCAGCAAGTTAAAGCTTTACAAATGTTAAAATACAAATGATCAACATCACATGTCAAAATATACAAAGCAGCATTTTTCTACTTTTCCTATATGTAATTTTTTATTATTATCAATGGAATTTTTTTTTATTTTGAGTGTGCATGGTGAAATTGATGTTTACTGACATTTACTAATAAAAATCTATTTGTTCTGACTCTATTTATATCTTTGTATGGTGGTATGGTGGTAGTGTTCTTTCTATAGGTTGTCCTTTTGATGTGACAAATACTCTGGATCTGACAATGCAATGCACTTTTCAAAATAATCTTTCTCCTTTTTTGCCTTTGTCCTGTATGGTGAAATAACATTCGCAGTGCAAAGTATTTTCAAATATTCAGGAAGTGGTGGCCCACACTGATAATCAGTTACCAATGCAAGCAAAATGTTGCCTTATAAGGGCACACTACTCACATCACCTGCCTAAGTCTTATGACAAAATCAATGCTTGACCCTTTCTTATCTTCATACAGTGTGGTTAAGTGGATATGACTATTTCAGAAGAACTCTGAATATCTCATTGGTTTGTTATGACAAGTTCTGAGTTCAAATAATTTAAAGATAAGTAAATTTCTTTGTTTTATTTGCTTTGGTAAAAATTAATTAATTTGCTGAGAGAAATTATACCAGTCTGTTGGTGTCTGCATGAAAGGGATGATTACCAACCTGTAATTCTGCCATTCTGGATTCCTACTCTTAGGTCTCAGTTCTAAGCGGAAGACTAGATAGAATCCACCCATTTTCAAAGATTCTTGGCCTTTTGAGGCACTGGCAGACCATTTTGAGACCAACTAACAGTGACGTAGAATTCTTTTCTAGTATATCCAGTCAGTTCCTAGAAGAATGGTAAGCAATGAGCTCCTCAAACTCTAAATATTGGGAGGAGAAGGCATTTTCCTCAGGTATCCAGAAACAAAATCTTCAGTGAAGGAGTGCCAATGAATGAATATCGGTGTTGAACGTACACTCATTACACATCTTCTGTTTTTCAGCCAATGATAATGGGTTGCTTTGTTTTTTGAGATAAGGCCCATTTATAAAAGCTATGACATCCAGCCCTTGTGATCTCTTATTCAGGGACAGGATCATTACCTATGTAATAAACAAACTGAGATTCACTCGCAAAGATATTCTAAGTCCATTACATTCTGGTCTGGCAATTCCATTAGCCTGCAGCTCTACTAAACACATACTAGTATACAAACAAGAAATATGTCAAAGAAAGATTATGTCTCCCAGAGTTCTCAGTAGTACTGTAAAGGCTGAATCCCCACTCTGAGAGCAGAAGTGGGGGCCCACAAGGATTTTAAAAATTAATACTTGCCACTCCAGGCTTGTATTAAACTCCCAAGGTTACAGCTTCTCTCTGGCCTCGGCTTGGTAAATGCTGCCACCACCCAAATGCAAAACACCCCTTTGAACCCAGGAAACAGCACTTGGGAATTCCTCGCTGTGGGGTACCCTCAAGCCCTCTCACCCCCCCCATCCAGGGAAGAGCTGAGAAAGAAAACAAAGGAAATTAGCTATGGCTATCAGCTAATCAAACAACATGCACAAACCTCTTAGGACACCAAAAATCAAATCCTGTTCTTAAAAAAAAGGTAAATTTTATTAAAATCAAAAAGGGAAAAAATACATCTGGAACATAGGCTTTTTGCTAGATCTTAAAAGAAACAATTGCAAAAATTAAGCACCCAAAACAGCTTTCGTGGAGGTTCAGCTTAAAGGTTACAAGCAAACAGAAGCATCAGGGGTTAGCACAAAGGAGATCCACAAGCCTTAAAAGATAAACAGAAATAAACCTGATCACATCTAGCTAAACATTTTGATCTACTTAAACATTTGGAATTCAGATAAGTTCTAGGTATGAGCTGATGATTTATGATCATAGCTGGCTTAATGCTGCTGATAGCACAGCTGCTCTGTCCCTCCAGCCCAGAGAACAACAGACAAAGGGAAAGTTTCTTTCCCCATTTTAAAAAGTTCTGGCCTTCCTATTGGCTCTTTTGGTCAGGTGCCCACTTTTTTTTTTCTTTACCTGTGGGACTTTTTAACCCTTTACAGGTAAAGCAAGTAAAGAACAGCTACCAAGAGAGATTTTACAGCTAACTGGCAGGCTGGGTGTCTGTCAAAGGGAGCTACACCCCCACTTTTTTTATCACAAGGACTTTAAAGACCTTGCCATAGCTGCTCTGACATAAGTCAAGGCCCCAAGACTAGTGAGATATAGACTAAATATTGGCATGTATGTGTGTATCCCATAGGCTACTGAAATTACTAACCTCTAGAGCAGAGGTGGGCAAACTACAGCCCGTGGGCCACATCCAGCACACGGGAACATCCTGCCCAGCCCTTGAGCTCCCAGTCGGGGAAGCTAGCCCCCGGCTCCTCCCCTGCTGTCTCCTCTCCCACACAGCCTCAGCTCGCCGTGTCGCCAGTGCCCTGACTGGCGGGGTGGTAAGCTCCTGCCGGACAGCACGGCTGCATGAACCGCTGACCTGCCCCAGTGCTCTAGACTGTGGCATGGCTGGCTCCAGCCAGGCAGTGTGTCTGCCAGTCTTGATGCTCTGAATGGCATGGTAAGGGGGTGGGGGTGGGGGCGGGGGGGTTGGATATGGGCAGGAGGTCCTGGGGGGCAGTCAGGGGACAGGGAGCAGCGGGGATTGGATAGGGGGTGGGGTCCCGGGGGGGCCTTTAGGGGTGGGGAGTCCCATGAGGAGGCAGTCAGGAGAAAAGGAGCCGAGTGGGGTTGGATGAGTCTGAGGGGGGCAGTCAGGGGGCGGGAAGTGGGAGGGGACGAATAGGGGGTGGGGGTTGGGCAATTTGGGGAGGCACAGCCTTCCATACCCAGCTGTCCATACAGTTTCAGAACCCCAATGTGGCCCTCAGGCCAAAAAGTTTGCCCATCCCTGCTCTAGAGCATTTGTTTCAGATATTCCTGTCACTTAGGAAGGCATCAGTTTCTAGGACTGTCAACCCAGAAAGACACTGAGAGGGGAGATGGCCCCCCTTTTTTGGAGAAAAATAAGAGGTTACATTCCAAAGAGATCCTAGTTGGTTACTGGGGAGTACAGAAAGTGAAAGAATCTTTATTGCATCTCTGGAATGCAGAAATGAATGTATGTTCCCAAGATAGAAAGATAGGAAGAAGATGGCAGTCCTCCCAATCTATGCAACAGCACTATAAAGAAATACTGTCAGCAGCATTTTATAGAATGACACTGAATACTATGCAATTTACCAGGGGAGTCATTATTCAAAACAGATAGGATTTCAGGAAGGTGAAAAAGAAAGATATGGGGCTCATAGGCATTACACCCTTGGAAGAAAGTGCATGGAGCCATAAACCACACTCAGAAACTGTTCCCTCAAAGAGAAATGCATAATCCCTTTAAGGCTACCTGGGAACTCAATAACAAAGTGAAGAAGCAACAAGCCTGAAGTGCTGGAATGAACTGAAACCTATTAATTATGTCCTATGCAGTATCTGACAAATGACAGCTAAGAATATTGATTCATAACCTATATGTGCGTATGCAGTATTCCTAAGTCCAGAACCCATCATTTTTAATTGAGTTCTAGACTTAGCAAAACAAGTTCTCCAATTCCTAGTTTTAACCTCACTTTTCTGTTTTGATCAGTTTCTCATGAAAATGGGTTATTTGGGGATATATTTTCAAAAGTAACCTCTAAAATTGCAACTAGAATGTGTCACAAACAAGTTTCTGCATGCATTTTTGCAAGCAAACGTATATGCAAAATCTAGGATTTGTACACACACACACTTGTTAAATGCATGTAATTTAAGTGGCAAGCAGATACTATTGTCATGAACAAATGAGAGATTTTTACACAGATAATTCAAAAAAAGTATGCAGCATTCTGGGTACACTGTCAGAGGCTGGATCAAGCACACCTTTGACAAATTTGTCCTTTCTGTACCTCAGTATTCAGTATATTTGTGTGTATATATGAACCAATGAAAGGTTAAATAAGGACTGGAAAGAAAAGTTATTTGTTTTTCCAAAGGTTATGCACAGTGCAGAAGCTACAGTGCAAATATGCTATATAGAAATTTAATAGCATAATTTCTGAACCCAAAGAACAATTTTTTGCTGAGGAAAAAAGGTAATTTAATCTCCCTTGTACCTGGTTCCAAGCTTTTTAGGTCTATTCTGTTTAGTCATTCTGAGAAGTGAAATGATTATTGAATAGGTAATGAGAACACCAAAATCATTCCACTTAAAAACACTATCTGAGATTGAAGTCTTAGTAACGAAAATGTTATTCATCTGATCATCAGACTCCGAAGAAATAACTATTACTCTTAACTATGCCACACTGAAAGCAATACAGATGAAACTGAGAAATGTCAATGAATCACTTCTGTTTTGTCACTATCTACGAGGAGACAGAGGTGCTTACTGGGTAAGGTGCTGCCAGAGAATTGCATATAGACAGGTCAAACGATAATACGGAAAAGTCAAAGACAAGCAACATTTTCTAAATTCATTATATCTGGCTGAAAATTCTCATTAGTACAAGCTGTTTCTTGTAAGAATACTCAATATAAATTCATAGTAAAAAATAAGACATTATAATGAACTAGAGGCCTCAGTATTTTCTAGTTCACTTCTAGGAACTTCTAATATAAATGCCCTCTTAATAGCCATATGATAAATGTTTCCCCCCACCCCTTGTCCTCCAGGCACAGAAGTTCCTAAATGTAGTTAAACTACTATAGTTCTCTTGTGCAGAAGAGGACAGGCTCTGAAAGGCTGTGGAGGGAAGACAGTGTGGTAATTGGCAATGTGATGGAAGTGAGTCAGTAGGTTTACCATTAAATGGACTCTTGAGAGAAAAGCCACCCAACACCCCCCCCACACTCACACACATATGTAGTAATGGTAGTGGAGTAGCTGCACCACCACATTTGGTGTGACTAACCCTTTCCCCCATCCCTGATAGATCCCCAGGCAAAGCCTGTTCACTTGTACTCGGCAGAAGGTGTGTAGCATCTGGCCTCACACTGGAACTGACACAGCATAAAATACTGCAAAACTTATTAAAATAATGGTATATTAATGAAAAGTTTCAGGGGTACTCCTATGGCAGTATTTCTCAACACTATCTCATTATTTTAAGGTGGAAAGGAGATATACGTAGGACAGGTCAGAGAGAGAGATCACAGTGTTCAGTTATCTGCACTGAGCTGCAAATCTTTTTGATGTCCACTCATCACTAGAGCTGGGCATACTATTAGTAGTGAATAATTTACTGGAGGCCAGATTATGTCTGGCCCTTACACAGGTACATAGCTGGGAGGTGCAAGGGTAATGATCACCACCTCCATCATTGGTCCTCATTGTTCTAAAATGGACCATGTACTGAAGCATGACTGCAGCCACTCCTGTCATCCAACCCTGAAAGCACAGATTTACTCCACATCTCAGTGGTTCTGGCAATCAAGCAAAAGTTTAAACAATAATCTTTTTACAGCCCTTTACATGTATTATTTTTGCCAGATGGAAGGTTTTGTTCAGTGCCTTGCAAAACACCTTCCCTAAACTCACTGGTTTTCCCCAGGAACACATATGTGGTTGTATGTTGGGGTCTGTTTATTTTTTAAATTACATTCATATAGATTTACTAGGCTAGAGGGACTGCCTCATTGGTGAAGCTTGTCTCATTGAGATGTAAATTTATTGATCTGAGAGGTCACTCAGCATATAAATCTAGAAGGGCTGCAGCATTAATTTCTTTAAAATGTATAAAAGCCTCCCCTTGGCACTTAAGTAGCCATCTGAGGCCACACAGGAACAGTCATGCTGTGGTTAAGTCTCTTATTATTCCAGTCTTGCAGAGATCCTCTCATGCCAAATGGGTAATGTATTTGCCTCACTTTGAAGGATTAAGCATATGACATGGAGCTGAGAGGCTGTACATGGTGCATCTTTTGATTAAAACTTTCACATTCTCACCCACTCCATAGATAGCAACGGCAAAAGGTTAAAAACACAAAGATTTAGGTGCTCTTTCAGGATGTGAACTTATTACCCATCTCAAGGGAGAAATGCAATAAGAATATAATACTTCCTAGAACAGGACCAGGTCAGCCAGCATGGCCCTGTGTGTTATGGTGAAATCTTAAATCCCCAGTTAGTGTGAGAGGAATGTTTTCAATAATAAACTCTGTAACTGGGTTAAGCAGGGAAGCTAATGGTGATTCCCTGATCTCCAGAGATTTAATTCCTCTTGGATTTAATCACATACAGTAGATTTTATTGTTAATTTGCAGCTCCCCTTCTCACTCTGAAACTGACCTCTAGCACTAGTAAAGGGGATAGAAAAATAGAGATGTGCTAGCGAGTTGTCTCACTCTTTCACAAAGCTTGTAATTTTTCCAGCATTTTCATCATATCAGATATACTTGCCTGAAACCAACTACCTCTGCTGATGTGTGGGATACACAGTATGGCTGCTGATAGTGGCAAAGAACATCCCAGTATCTGGAACTACAAGACATTAAAGATATATCACCGTCCATGCCTGCTTCAGCCATGCCACAGATTTCTAATAAATTCCCATCAACAAACAGATTAACCAGTTGAAAAATCACAGCAGAAGAGCATGCATTCTGGAACTAAGAGTTTCCTGGTGAGGCCAAACTCAGTTTGCAAGAAAGGACCATAGCTAGAGACATACCAGATCAGACAGATGGGGTCCATCTAACCCAGTATCTTCTGTTTGACATTGGCCAGATATTCAGAGGAAGATATAAGAAACCCTGGGTGGGCAATTATAAACCCT
This sequence comes from Lepidochelys olivacea, assembly GCF_965140295.1. Lineage (NCBI taxonomy): Eukaryota > Metazoa > Chordata > Testudines > Cheloniidae > Lepidochelys > Lepidochelys olivacea. The sequence goes on along the minus strand of NC_140411.1, from coordinate 132,696,971 downwards.
GGGTCCCATTGAGCAAGTGTGTTCCTAAACCCCTCACACAGAGATTGGTTTACTCCTAGATGCAGGAATATTTATATCTCTTCCATTTTTTTTTAATTTCTACTATTGTAACTCTATTATTTTGTAGTCAGATCTATAGTTGGGATATAGATTATAATTTATATCTTAAAATACAACTATCTAGCAAGGTTCAGCCAGGTCAGCTACGGCATTAGAATTATCTTTATTGTGTGAACCTCAGTGAGCACACAAGAACCTCTTACATATTGCTTTTATAGCTGTTAATCTCATCAACAATTTTATTAACACAACACACCGAATAATAAGCACCATGGAGATAGAGATAATGCAAAATGTCCAGCAATTGTATTTCTCACTCCATATCTTGCAGGGAAACCGGAAAGTGTCAGTCATTGTCGTTTGCATCATTATTGCCATCATAATCACCACGACCGGTGATTGTCATCCTGGCTTCTACCACAACACCCAGTCTGGGCAAAATCTTTTATAATGTGTTATGCCAATGCCTCTTAAACCTTACACATATTAGTGAAGACTTTTCCTCATCTGAACTTCCACACTCAGCTTTGGTTGAGGTCCCCCATTTCCTACTGGTTAATTAACCATTTACATCAAACTCATTAGCATTTATGTCCATTGGTTGCCACAGTATAATGGGGATCAAACCTTGTGAGTTTCAGTTATACATGTTGCCAGGAAATATCCTGGACTATCAGTAACCTGTTTTTGTGGTTTTCTTACTTCACATTCATCAGCACCTAGCACATCTTATATTTGGCAGTGCAAGCATTTTGTGACTTAGAATCATAGAATCATAGAATATCAGGGTTGGAAGGGACCCCAGAAGGTCATCTAGTCCAACCCCCTGCTCGAAGCAGGATAAATTCCCAGTTAAATCATCCCAGCCAGGGCTTTGTCAAGCCTGACCTTAAAAACCTCTAAGGAAGGAGATTCTACCACCTCCCTAGGTAACGCATTCCAGTGTTTCACCACCCTCTTAGTGAAAAAGTTTTTCCTAATATCCAATCTAAACCTCCCCCACTGCAACTTGAGACCATTACTCCTCGTTCTGTCATCTGCTACCACTGAGAACAGTCTAGAGCCATCCTCTTTGGAACCCCCTTTCAGGTAGTAGAAAGCAGCTATCAAATCCCCCCTCATTCTTCTCTTCTGCAGGCTAAACAATCCCAGCTCCCTCAGCCTCTCCTCATAACTCATGTGTTCCAGACCCCTAATCATTTTTGTTGCCCTTCGCTGGACTCTCTCCAATTTATCCACATCCTTCTTGTAGTGTGGGGCCCAAAACTGGACACAGTACTCCAGATGAGGCCTCACCAATGTCGAATAGAGGGGAACGATCACGTCCCTCGATCTGCTCGCTATGCCTCTACTTATACATCCCAAAATGCCATTGGCCTTCTTGGCAACAAGGGCACACTGCTGACTCATATCCAGCTTCTCGTCCACTGTCACCCCTAGGTCCTTTTCCGCAGAACTGCTGCCTAGCCATTCGGTCCCTAGTCTGTAGCTGTGCATTGGGTTCTTCCGTCCTAAGTGCAGGACCCTGCACTTATCCTTATTGAACCTCATCAGATTTCTTTTGGCCCAATCCTCCAATTTGTCTAGGTCCTTCTGTATCCTATCCCTCCCCTCCAGCGTATCTACCACTCCTCCCAGTTTAGTATCAGACTTAATATCACTTGCCTGTTATCTACCCATGTCAAGCCTAAGCCTTAGTTCTGCTAAGCCGTCCTTACCTTATATGCCTTAGGCCTGTTCGTTTTGTGTTTGCATTACAGCATTAATAAGAGACATACACACACATATACATACACACACGGCTACATCTTGTTATCCAAATAATTGTGCAGGGGGTTTCTAGAAGATGAGTAACTTTGCTTCATCCCAGCACTTCTCTAGAAACCTACTATGACACTAGTAAGAGGGACTAGGTAGTAAGGAGATGTTCATTGTCTGAGAGGAAAGGAAGGGTTGATGGGTTTTTGGTTTGTTCCCTTCCCCCTCTCCAAATAATAGAAGAGGGAAATAAACTGTTACCATATACTGTCTTAGCCAAATCTTTTCTCAAGACTTTTGCCTTCATTCACTGCTCTCACTTCCCCAGACATGGAGAAATTAGACTTCTGAAACTCCAGTATTTTAGGAGACTGCTGAAGTGAACTTTCTAATTGTCTGGTGTCTCATCTATCTTGGGACCAACACATTTATTTTTGGTAAGTGCACCAACAAATGTGCAATAATTAGACTTTACATTTTAGTGCCTCAAATATTATCTTATATTTTTCAGTTATTTTATCTAAAATGTTAAAATATACAACAGGGTAACTATGAAAATATAGAAGTTAAAACAGAAATTTATGCAATTACATATATATATATATATATATATATATATATATATATATATAATTCCTTAGCTAGGTCTATTCTTAAACAAATATTGTTATAAAAATACAGATTAAAAAACAGTAAACAAAATACTATGGGACAAAGATTCTTGCCCTTATCGACTGATAAAGTCAGTCTTAAAGAAAGTCTGCTGCATTTTCCTTTCAGGTAGGACAGAATGACAGCTTTTCTATAACTCTCAAGGCCAAATTCTGCCTTCATTTGAGTCCTACCTTTGACTGCCTCATTGGGATTATAGTCTCTGATTTTAATATTCATCTCTTTTTGAATTACATTGCATGTTTAAGTATCAGGGGGTAGCCGTGTTAGTCTGTATCCACAAAACAAACAAGGAGTCAGGTGGCATCTTAAAGACTACCAGATTTATTTGAGCATAAGCTTTAGTGGGTAAACCCCCCCCCCCATTGCATGTTTAAAACACTACGTTTTATTTTGTCTCACTCTTAGTACAGGATAATTAATAATATCACTTCTTTCTTTGAAGAAACGTCTAAATGATTAACAAAAAAATTGAATATAGTCCTTTGTGGAATTTGCCATACATTTCTTGCAGATACATTAAACTATTACCCATAATTCCAATTTCTCCCTATTACATATTCTTGCTTCAAATGGAAGGTATAGATTAAGTGGATTTCTTCTTTCAGATGAATTTGGGTTGTTTTGAAACTCAAAATTCTTGAGTAAAGCAGTTTCCTGTAACTGTTTAACCACCTCTCTATTGTTTGTATCTATTTTGCAGAGTCCTATCAAATAATCTCTTTGATTGTCATTCATACAGTAAAAATTGCAAGAATTTTGCTACATAGACAAAAGGGGCCAGGTTGGGTTCACTAACTTTTGTACAGCATAAAGTTATGCAAAGCCATGGAGCTAGCGGCTGAGGGCCAGGGTACTGTAACTGGCTTCCTGATAACTCCACTATCCAGTATGTCCAAGAACAGCACTGGGTTAGTGGAGTTTCAGGGCTGAAGTATATAACTGAATATCTGTGTTACCTCCAAAACAGTCCATGGAAATACCTATGAACGTGGCAGCGTTGTGTTGCTATGCTAGTTGTAATGATTCTTTGCTCTCCAAGTTTCTACCATTATTATTTTGTTTGTATTGCAGAAGCACATGGAGGCTCCATTGGAGATTGGGGCCCCATTGTGTTAAATCCTGTACCAAGAGTCATTACTGTGAAAAGTCCCTCATACAGATAATGAAGAAAGATGAAAGGTGGGTGGGGAAGCAGAGGCAGAAAGAGATGAAGTAACCTGCCAAAGTCACACAGAAGGTCAGTGGCAGAGCCAAGGATAGAATCCAGTCCCCGAATCCTGAGTCCCCAGTGCTCTGATCATTCTGAATCTACCACCCAATGAGGGGCTTGAGAGTATTCGAAAGCAAGGTTGCAACATTGCTTTTATAGTGAGAAAAGCATCTTTTTTCACTCTTCTACATTTTCAGAAGTGACAATTTTTGCTCAAACTTAAAAAAAAATTCTCTGCTGACAGCAAATATGCCTAATGTCTCTCATTAGAATTGCTGCTGCCCTAATGTGAGTAGGCTCAGCATCTGTGGAAAGCAGCTCAACTACAAGGAGAAAACGTTTTTGCTTAATCACCGCTCCCAAAGGAGCTCTGTGGGTCAGCTTCTAACCATGGTATGGGTTCAGGGTGAGAGCCTCCTCTTCCTATACTTGTCAGGTCCAGACATTTCTTGGAGCATTCAGGTGCCGAGTTGACATGCACAGCAATAAGAGGCTTATTTAGTTCTGCAGAAGCCAGGTTCAGGATTTGGTCTTTTTTTCATTGCATTACTTGCTAAAAATGCTTGACTTTTGCAAAGTTCTTAGAAATCTACTGGATCATACATTAACTGAGACCAAGCTTACTGGTTGTTGCCTGCTACACAAAAAGCATGTTTTCTTGAAACAGCTCCAAACAAAATTCATGCAATTGATTTTTCTGGAATATTTTAGCACATCAGGATTAGTTACTGAAGTGGCAACCTTTACTCTAGTTTTCTTTGGCTTTGATGGTTTGTATTACACCCTCACTATTATTTTAACATATTCTTTGTATTTAAATATTCTGCACAGATCAGTTGCATTATGTGTAACCTTTGTTTTGGGAGAACCCAATTTGAATCGTGAAAGGGCTTGAGAGTGCTATTTTATTTTAATATTAAACCTTATTTTAAAAAGGGGGAATTCCTTTATAGACACAATTTAGAACCAGCCTTTAGCCATGATATAGTATCAGAGATATGGCTCTCTAACAGGCTTGCTAAACATGTGTCTGACTCCTACCCTTGCAGTAATATGTAATGTCTCCAAAGGATTCTAATCTCCCTTCAGATTCCAGGGATGTATTGGTCTGAAAAACTGACACTTTTATAAATAAATAAAACTGTAACCGAATAGTAATCTCTAATCCATTTTTATTTCAGTGTAAGGGAATGAGGGCATTTAGATTCCACTCTAATGATAATGAACCAATTCCTGAGTTCCTTGCTCAGTTTTCATTTCCTCTTTATGGACACAAATTCAACGGGAGTTTGTCTGACGAAATTTTATAGGGGAGAAAAAAATCTGAGATTCTCTTGGCAGAGTTTCCCCCATAGAATTCTATGTTTGGACCCAGATGCAGCTCTGACTCCAAACCTCATGGATCCCCTATAATCTACAGAAGGCAAAGGTCATCTGTGTGGAGTCTGTGCCTTTGACTCAGCTCTCGGTCCCCAGCACCTCACTTTCCTCTATTCAAATGGACCTGTCAGGAATTACCTTGGCAACAGCTATCCAAAGATTCCCCTTGAAATGATAATGGTAATAAATCCCCAGCTTGTACAACCTTTCCTTTCCAATCTCCTACAGTGAGGAAACTGACTGCCCAACTCTTACCACTTACCCCAGCAGAGATCTTGACCCCACATAGAGCTCTTTCAGAGCCCTGACAGAGATGCCACAGAAGAGGCCACACTTCCCCTCCCTTCTGCATAAAAGGAATAATCCATGCACAGAGGGCTTTCCTCCGTGCGCAGATTAGTAGGGTACAACCCAGTCCTGAGAAAGGGCCTCAGGTTATTGCCCAGAATTTAATTTTACAAATCTATGTGTTGCTCTCACGGTACAAATGTTTCTGCCCATTTGATAGTCTTTATCCCAGCAGAGTACTAGCTATTTTCTCCCTTTTCGCAGATGAAGCAAATTAGCATTGTCATTCCACAAATGAGTCACTCAAATTTGTTACTCAAGGGGGATATTTATACTTGTTTAGCAAATCCTCTAAATTAAGCTCACTAAAAACACATTGACTTCATTAACATTTAGAAAGGGATTTAAAGTAGGCCAATTACCTGTGCTGTCATTCTATATTAATACCAAACAGCTAACTATTCATTAATAATCTGATTCAGTTGTCTCTTGGTCTACATGCTGATCTAAATCCATAATTTTTTTTGCGGGGGGGGAGGATTCTTTTATTGTACTTGTAGTTTATTCACATAACATTAATGCACTGAGTCAAATTGTTCCTTATATTCCACTCACATATCTCCTTTAATGGGGATTAATTTAGTAGGAAGTTAACTAATGGGCAAGGATTTAATGTAGCTAAGGCTTATTTGACATTTTATACCAATGAGAGAAGGGGAGAAGGTTGGAAATAGGTGGTGGAGGGAGAAAAAAGGATGGAATCAACAGAATGTGGAGGTGAAGAAAAAAACACACTAACCTCCCTCAACCCTATAATGCAACATCACCTCAGTCACCAGCTTCTACATTTATATTACTTTATGCCATCCCCTGTCTGTTTTATTTGTTTGTTTTTTTCTAATTAGACTCTAAGCCTCTTCAGGGTGTTGAACTGCCTAATGAGCCTTGCACACCATTGGGTCCTGTGAAACAAATAATAAATAATAATAGTAATGTGGCAATAGTGTGTTATGCATGTGACTTTGTATGCCAACCTCATCATGGGTCACCTTGAGGAAGAATTTCTAGGAAAATGTACCACAAAACCAATGATATGCCTGAGAAACATCAATGATATGTCCATCCTTGGGATGGAAGACCTAAACTCCCTCACAGATTTCCACCACAACTTCAACAACCACCCCCCGTCAAACTCTCCCTAGTATACCTGCATCAACTTTCTGGACACCACAGTGGTGAGCTTCAACAATGGAACCCTACAAGTGACTATTTGATAAGGACCACATCGTGAAAGAAATCTTTCCTGAACCTCCACTTCGGGCCTTCAAACAACCCCACAACCTTGCCAAGCCCATCATTAAAAGGGAACTCCCCACAGACCAGGACACACCAACTCAAAGTGGCCCCAGACCCTGCCACTATAACAGATGCAAACCCCATAGACATATTGCCATTGATATGATGATCAATACCTTGCAGAACACACCTTTCATGATTCATGGGTCCTACACATTTATCAAAAGATGTGGTGTGCATTATCCAGTTCATTAAATTCCCAATAACAATTCTGTTGGTGAAACCAGACAATCACTATGCTCTCAGATGAACTCACAAAGAAAAAAGATAAAAGACAAAAAACCCATATCACCCATGGGTGAACACTTTTCACAAAGTGATCACTCCATATCCGACCTTTCAAAACTCGTCCTAAAAGGCAACCGGCACAATACCTTAATCAGGCAAGCCTGGGAAATTAAATTCATTACTCTGCTAGATGTCAAAAACCTAACAGGGATACTGATTTTATGGCTGATTACAACAATTCGTAATACACCCTTCAAAACCTTTATGCATAACAATCTAGCCCCCAATGGCCCTCTTTATTTCAAATGACTGCCTCCGACGTATGTTACCTGTTCTGTTTAACAATCTATCCCAACTTGTATTTATCTCTGATGCTCTGCTTCCTTCCCCAGAACTGATAAAGAGCTCTGTGTAGTTTGAAAGCTTGTACCTTCCACCCACAGAAGTAAAAGATATCACCTCACCTTCCTTGCTTGTCAATGGCATACTTATTGTTAAAATTGCTCCTCAATTGCTTAGCACGTCTCCTTCTTCATGATATTGTTTATTGGAATAATAATGGTGAACTTTAGAGCTGGTTGAAAAATACAGAACATTTTTCACACAAAAAATAATCAAACGTTTTCATTTAAATTTAGAATTTTTGGAAAGTTTCAATGACCTATAAAGTTGCTGAAAAGGAAAAATTATGTTTGCAAAATATTTTCAGCAAAAATTCAGATATTTTCACCCAGCTCTAGTGAGCCCAATGAAGGTTACTCTGGGACAAGATTCTGACCAACCCCTGCATGAGTGAAATACGAGGGGGGAGGAAGGATGAAAGAAGCTACTCTCTCACCTATCTGTGCAGTGACTGGCCAGATTCCCAACAGAGAGAATTGCTGCTCCCTCTGAGCACTAGGAAGAGGGTAGGAGGGATAGCTCAGTGGTTTGAGCATTGGCCTGCTAAACCCAGGGTTGTGAGTTCAATCCTTGAGGGGGCCATCTGGGGCAAAAATTGGGGATTGGTCCTGCTTTGAGCAGGGGGTTGGACTAGATGACTGCCTGAGGTCCCTTCCAACCCTGATATTCTATGATTCTAGGAGGAACATTTACTGGCCAGATTCCCAACAGAGAGAATTGCTGTTCCTTCTGGGCACTAGAAAGAGGGTGGAAGGAACATTTACAGAACTGGCCATTATTATGCTGCCCTTTTGTTGTGGATGGTACAACAGGCATGCTGGTGTACACTGCCAGGGAGCCCCACTAAGGAATTCTGGCTGAGTCTACAAAAATTTATTCTGAGAAGTTCAGGTTCTGCAAAACCGCTCCGCTCATCTTTTAACACACATCTTGGCAAAGTGCATTCAACTTTCTACCGAACATATTTTTTAAAAGGTGAGTTGTGATTGATCCCAAATTGTGACAACATATTACGCATTTTTACAATAGCTCGTTACAATTAGAAAACTTCTTCCATTATCTTCCTGGTCTTCTTTATAGCCCTTGGTTCAATTGTACCATTATATTTACAAATGCCAATATTCATTTCCAGACAGTGTTTGTCTGCGTAAGCTCAGCTACCTATTGACTTTAAATGCCATTTAAACAAGTAATCCTAGCTCTTTGTGATAGCTTCAGTGTTTGCCCTTTCAATAAACTTTTTTTTTTCCCCAATATGTGAGCACTTGCACTTTCACCTGTGGTTAAAATCTGCTCCTGCTACTTAGAGAGGCACCAGCTTTGCTGCAAGAGCTGCAATCTGTAAAGAATTTTAGTTTGTTTCATTATTATTATTATTATCCTCCCCATCTATCACTCTAGAAATTGATATTCTTCATCTGATCTGCATAGGTCATCTTACAGGGTCACTGCCCGTGTTACATTAAACCAGTGTTTTGCAGCTAACTCGGCTACAAGGTTAACTGGAAATGTGACAAGCAGAAGAGAGAATCTGAGCACATGGTACATATTATTTTGTTTAGGAATTAATACAGATTTCTTTGTGGCAAAAGGACCCTCCATGTACAAAAACACACAAACACACTATTTTGACAAGAACAAAATCCTTCTGGCTTCTCTGTCCTTTATAAATGTGAAAACTCCTTATGTCCCTTGGGAGGCCCAGTCATCTCCCCCTGTATTACAGCAAACTCATTTAGAAAATGACCTATTTGCTTGAAAGGGAAAGACTAAATCTATTTTGGTGGGGGCTGAAAAATGAGACTTAGGAGAAGTACTTTATATATGTAACTGTCAATATGCCATCTGCCTCTGCTGCTCCTTTGAACCTGGCTCTATAAAGGGTGGCAAAACACTAACACACTCCTGGACCTGTAAAATAATAACAATTAAAACATGACTAATAATTAATAAAGCACCCATAGCACAGCTAGCCCATAGATCATGATGGATATTTATTTTGCAGTATATGTGCCTCCTGTTTCCACGTGTAGAAATAAAAGATAACCTTTGATTGAACATCTAAATGATTATGTGAATCCTTTAAAAAGTATTATGAATTTGGGGCCAACAGTGACCAAAACTGAAATAAATAAATAAGTGCCATTTCTCAGCTGTGTTCCAGCCACTTCATGCTGCTCCCACATTGCCAAGGGACCTGGCATAGTCAGCCGTGGAGGTATCATTCCAGTGTGGGGGCTCCTCTGGGAGTAACAATGTGTTGTAAAAGATTCTGTGCCAATGCCCTATGTCATCTGATGCAGGGTGTGCATAGAGAAAAGGGGATATGCTGGGGCTTCCTTGTGTCCCAGTGATCCCTTGTTGCCTTAAGGTCACTGACAGCACAAAGTGAAGTAGCCCGCAGGTGTCTCTAATTAATATCAGAAGGCTGCTTTAATTTACATTGGGATTGCCTGGTACTCAGTCACAGGATCACTGTGGTTTAAAGCCACCTTTATACACTCATTCACACCTTCCAAGTTGTTCTGGGTGCTCCTTAACCACAGCCAGCAGCTGAACCTTTCTGTCTGTGGCCAGCTTTCAGATCAACAGTGCCAGAGTGAAATCTGCTGGCTCACCCCAAATGGGAGCCTTTGTCTCAGTGCCAGGTCTTCAAATCCTTTGGGGGTTATTTATTTATTTAAACTGTGGTCATTCCAGAGTGTCCAAAAAGGAATCTAGAGAGACAAGGTGGGTGAGGTAATTTATTGGACCAACTTCTGTTGGTGAGAGAGACAAGTTTTTGAGCTTACACAGAGCTCTTCTTCATATATTACCTCACCCACCTTGTCTCTCTAATATCCTGGGACTGACATGGCTTACAACACTGACTCCATAAAGGAATTATCATTTCTGTGAGGCAATTGTCAGGTGTTCCGTTGTCAGCATATAAGATATTAGACAGACTTAGGAGATGTACTAAAATACTAATTTTAGCTCTCTGAGTAATTACATGTAATAACTGATATATTTGTAAATTTCATCCAGCATGAAATCCATTTCTGCCAGCAAACACAACTGTTCAGAGAAAAGATACTGAGTATAACTCTTTCTCCAGAATAGAATTGTGACTGTGTCCCAGGTGGAATTCTGAAACAGTAAAATTACCCTCTTCTGTTTTGTGGGTTTTGGTCAAAATTTAAAGCAAGTCTGAAAAATGCTTTGTTTTTCGTTAACTGAAGAACAACCGTAATTTTCACTGTTGATGAGAATATTTCTATTCACTGTTGTAAATACAGTCGATATCCTCTTCTGACTAATTGGATTTTGACTGGATGGAGGTAATCATGAGGTTTCAAAACTATTAAAATGTATATTTGTGGAGCAAATGTGCAGACCAAATAAAGCTGGAAAAAATAAACCTACTGACATTAAAAACTTCTCCATATCACATTAAAACTCATGCATACATGAGTCTCCAAGGTCAAGTGCCTCTGTTTAATGCTGAGAGTAATCTAACAGTAAAGTGAAGACCTACCCAGTGATGAGTATCTGCTTTCCAGGTCTTCTTAACTCCTTTTATCTTTTGCCTCTAGCTAATGATTTCTGAGTGGCTTAAAACAATTACAACATTTTGAACTGAGCATTGTTTTATGTTTATGTTTATTAGAATTAAGCAAATTAAGCCAACAAATGAAGCCTATTTGTATCTTCTATTTGTTATCCAGAATTTTTTATAAAATATCAAAAAAAGTTTGGCTTAAGTGTTTGAACTGTGTTGTTTTGTTGTGGTTGTCAGATAAAGCACATGATATTATTTCTCTTCCATGACTGGATGAACATGTAGCACTTCCAGTGTGAATACTAATATGAAAACTCAAAGTTTGGGGTTTTTGTGAGTTCCCAAGGTTCTTGAAATGTGTGTTGTGAGGGCTATGGATCATCATAGCAGTGGAGATACATCTACAGGCAGGGTCTGGTTCCACTTGGAGTTGGTGTGTCCTGGTCTGTGCAGCGCTTGCTTCTGATGATGAGCTTGGAGAGTTTGGGGGGTTGTTTGTAGACTGGAAGAGAGGTTCAGGGAAGATTTCTTTCAGGATGTGGTCACCATCAAATTTGGTTTGTAATTGTTTAATGATACCCCTTATGGGTTGTCCCACCCAGTGTAGGAGGGTAGGTGACAAGATCCCTGACTCCTACACATGCCTATCACAACATGTGAAGTATTTCATCAAGTGCGCCAAATGCTCCAGCCACAACTATGTGGGTGAAACCAGACAATCACTATGCTCTAGAATGAACTCACACAGGAAAATGATAAAAGACAAAAACACCACATCACCTGTGGGGGAACACTTTTCACAAAGGGATCACCCTATCTGACCTGTCACTCCTCATCCTCAAAGGAAACCTTCACAATGCCTTCAAAAGATGAACCTGGGAGCTTAAATTAATAATTTTGCCAGACACTAAAAACTGTGGACTGAATAAAGACACTGGATCGATGGTTATTACAATAATGTACAACCCAATCACCCCATCCCAGCATTTTTCCCCATCTCCTTTGCCACTTATGACAGGAGACATGTTGAGTGACCACTTTTCTTGAATGGTCCCTTGAAATATGTCTTAACTACTTATGCTAAACAATCCATTCCACCTTGTATTTATCTGTGACGCTCTCAGTACATTTCCCAGACCTGAAGAAGAACTCTGTATAAGATAGAAAGCTTGTCTCTCTCACCAACAGAAGTTGGTCCAATAAAGGATATTATCTCATTTGCCTTGTCTCTCTAATATCCTGGGACCAAACCTGGCTCCAAAAACACTGCATACAAATAAGCTATGGAAGTATTTTATTCATTGGCAGGATCTGCAATGCTGATTTACCTGCACCGTTAATTTCAGAATATTCAATATTCTGTATTTTTTTGTTCTATTCAAATGACACTTGAATTATTTATTTAGCTAGGGGGTCTTTCTTTTTTCTCTTCTTCTTCTTCTTTTTTTTTGCTTTCTAGTCCCTGTCATCTGTTTTAACCAGAGTTGTATTAATCTTGTAAAGTTCAGTCTATGCCTGTATTCCAGCGGTTCAGAAGGAAAGAAACTGAGTGTGAACTAACCACTCTGTGTTCATTTGTAAGCTCAAATTTAATAAATTCCGTACACCAATGGAAGATTTTACTTCAACTCCAGGGGTGTTCCAGGATCTCCCTAATTACTCTTAGTGCCTTCAAGGGTTCCTGCAGTGGCGGATTAATGCATGGCCAATTTGGGGGCCTCAGCAGGAGTGCTGGAACCTGGGTAGAGGTGAGAGGGTCCACCAGCACAACAACTGTGGCACCAAACCTGCTCCTCCTCTTCCCCCGGCGGCCCCACCGCCTGCTCCTCCTCTTTTTCCCCCAAAGCCCCACGTCGCGTTTGTCCTTTTTCCCCCAAAGCCCGCCTCCTGGCCAGGTCAGAAGCTGAAGCTGGGCAGTGGTAACAGCTGCCCAGGCTACTCTGGGGAGCCCCAGACCTTTCATCTGCCCTGGGTGCCCGAGAGAAGCCATAGCCCCGTCCCCCTGGGGTGTTCCCCTTTGGGTGGGACCCAGGGGCAGGGGACTGTGGTCCAGCCTCCTGCCCTCTTTCTAGGGCCTGCAGACATGCTCTGCAGGGAGAGGAGGCACTGGCCTGGGAGGCAGCAGAGAGGCTGTTATAAAAATAAAGGGAAGGGTAACCACCTTTCTGTATACAGTGCTATAAAATCCCTCCTGGCCAGAGGCAACATCCTGTTACCTGTAAAGCGTTAAGAAGCTCAGCTAACCTGGCTGGCACCTGACCCAAAGGACCAATAAGGGGACAAGATACTTTCAAATCTTGGGCGGGGGAGGCTTTTGTTTGTGCTCTTTGTTTACGTGGTTGTTCTCTCTTGGGACGGAGAGAGGCCAGACAGAAACCCATCTTCTCCAACCCATCCAAATCCAAGTCTCCAATATTGCAACCAGTATAGGTAAGCCAGGCAAGGCGGATTAGTTTATCTTTTGTTTTATGTGAACTTTCCCATGTTAAGAGGGAGGTTTATTCCTGTTTTATGTAACTTTAAAGTTTTGCCCAGAGGGGGATCCTCTGTGTTTTGAATCTGAATATCCTGTAAAGTATTTTCCATCCTGATTTTAGAGAGATGATTTTTACCTTTCTTTTTTTTTAAATAAAATACTTCTTTTAAGAACCTGACTGATTTTTCCATTGTTCCAAGATCCAGGGGTTTGGGTCTTTGATGATTTTGTAACAAATTGGTTGGGATATTATTCTCAAGCCTCCCTAGGAAAGGGGGTGTGTAAGGCTTGGGGGGATATTTTGGGGGAAGACGTCTCCAAGTGGTCTCTTTCCATGTTCTTTGTTTAAAACGCTTGGTGGTGGCAGCATACTGTTCAAGGACAAGACAAAGTATGTACCTTGGGGAAGTTTTTAACCTAAGCTGGTAAGAATAAGCTCAGGGGATCTTTCATGCGGGTCCCCACATCTGTACCCTAGAGTTCAGAGTGGGGAAGGAACCCTGACAGGGGCCCAGGTAGGTCACATGCAGCAAGGAACCTGGCAGGGAGGACTCATCTGTGCAACTCCTGCTGCTACTGGCCCAGCCTCAGCGGCCACCACACTCCATCCAAGCTCACTCAGTGCCTGCACCTGACTCTCACTGCCAGGCTGTCCCTAATGGGTTCTGCTGCTGCCAGGCTGCCCCTGCTGGGTTCCTCGTACTCCCGGTGACAGGCTTCCCTTCCTGCCCCCTGTGATTTGTGCCCGAGGCAGCAACCACATGTGGGCACTGCTCCTTCTCTCACCTCTGGTCCAAGGCTTGCCATCTTGGGGGAGGCAACAACCCTCTGCCCCTCCCAAACTACACCTATGCTGCCACTGTTCTGTGCCTGCCTGAGGCTACTATGCCCATTTTAAAAAAGTGGAAGGGCATGGCCCTCCCACTTTTAAAAGAGGATGGGGCAAGGCCTCCCTGGCCCCCATGGTTCTGGTGCCCCTGGTCCCAAGTGTTGGTGGGCCTAAATGTTTGTATTCAATGCCCCAATAAATCTTAATCTGCATTTGGTTTCCTGGTATACTTCTCCTGCTTCCTGGGCATCATCCATCATCTCTGTGGTTTTCTTCTGCCTTAATGACAAAGTCACTGCTCTTGTGGGGGACTAGGAAGCATTCTGACTACCCTCCACCACACCTAACATCGGCACATGGTAGCAGGAGATTGAGATATTCCCTTTCTTACTGTCCTGTGTGCGTTTGGACAGACCGTCTTTGTCTTAGTTTTTATGCCATGTTCATCACTGAGTGCCTGTCAAATTTTAGAAGAAGCAACTGATATCTCGGTTCTTATCTGAGCCCTAGCAGAGTTGTTTTTTTCATTAATTGTAGTAGTATTTGTTCATTTTCAAGTGTACGTGATTACTGTTGGAAAGCTGGGCCAAAGATTTGGTTTCCAATAGCAATGACATTTGGGGCTATTCTGGTGTGCTCTAGAATTGGGTTCCACAGTCACAGGCCAGAGGTCATGAAACCGTATCACGGCCCTGAAGTATCCTGGCTCCTTAGAAGATGACTGTGATATGGGAGGGCAGTTTTGCTTCCTGAAGAGTAAATATGAGGGAATAACCAGCCAGTACTCCCTCTACTCAGGCTCTGGGAAGAACAGCACCCAGAAGGCATTTTATTTTTTTATTATTAGATATTGTTGTGCCATGAGATAGCCCCATCTTTCCACCTCTGTCTGCCACATTTCTTGCTCCATTATAGTTAGTTTCCATGACAGCAGTATCTTCCTAAATGATTTTCTTATATATAATATGTTGCCCTCCTCTTTTCCATCTTCCAGCAGGTGGTAGCCAAGCAAGGGCTTATCTAGCAATACAGTTTTTTGACATCTATACATAGGCGCCGACTTTCCAATGTGCTCGGGTGTGCTCGACCCCCAACTCTGCCCCAGACCCTGCCCCCACTCCACCCCTTTCCCCAAGACCCCATCCCCGTCCACCTCTTCCCACCCCTACCCTGCCCCCACCCCACCTCTTCCTGCCCCATTCCTTCCCCTCCCCTGAGCACGCTGCATCCTCGCTCCTTCCCCATTTTCCCCCAGAGCCTCCCGCATGCCGTGCAACAACTGATTGAAGCAGGCGGGAGGCGTGGGGAGGGAGGGGAAGGTGCTGATTGGCGGGCTCGGCAGCGGGCAGGAGGCACTAGGGGGAGGGGGTTCTGATGGGGGGCTGCCAGTGGGTGCTCAGCACCCACCATTTTTCCCCGTGGATGCTCCAGCCCTGGAGCACCCATGGAGTTGGCGCCTATGCATCTATATATGTCCAAAACACTTCCGCCTACTTTCTTGAATTATTGTCTCTACAGTCTGCTGGCCAGTCCTTTCTAAAACATCACTGTTGGTTCTTTTTATCCCACCAGTAGACACCAAGTATTCTCACAAACATCTCTGATGGTATGCAGTAAGTTTCCTATTGTCGGTTTCTAGCATTTGCCTGGTTTCAGGAGCAGATGACAATCTGGGTATCACAATGATATTGTATTACTTTATCTTCTGTGAGTCTCCTTTTTTATTCTTCAGATATTTGCCAGTCTCAAAAAGACTGTCTTTCCAATTCTTGCTTCCACCTCCTTATGGAGCTGGGCAACCTGCAATAATTGTGCTTCCAAGGTATACAGACATGTTAGCCATGCTGTATTCTTCACTATCTATCACATGTGCACCATCATTGCTGACTCCCCTTTCAGCAATTATTACTTTTGTTTTCTTTTGGCAGCTTCACGTATGACATTATTTTTCACAGCACCATTGTCTGTGTCCAAACAGAACAATGTCACTTGTACAGCCAAAATCTTGAAGTTTTTCTCTGCTCCATATAATTCCTGTGTCTTCCTTTGATGTTGCTTTTCACATCATGTAATCTATCACAAGGCACTGGAAGATAGCAGAAGCGTGCTGGTTGCCAAATCTCACCTCTCCCCTCAGAGACACTTTCCTGAGGAAAAGTAGAGAGGAAAGGTAAATTGGTTTCATAGAGTTTAAGGTCAGAAAGGACCATTAGATCATCTAGTCTTACTTCTGCATACCATCATACTCCTATATTGAGACCGATAACGAGTTAGACTAAAGCATTTCAGTCCTCAAGAGGCTGACTTATTGTGTGCCACAGAAGAGATGGAGGTGCCACCAATGCTCAACACCCCTACAATGGGAAGGAATTGATTAGATGAAATATGCCTAGATGATCCTAGCAGGCTATCCACATTCCATAGCACAGAGGAAGGTCAAAAACTCCCCAAGATCTCTGCCAATCTAACTTAGGGGAAATTCCTTCCTGACCAAATCTGGTAATCAGTATGACCATAAACATGCAAGCAAGAACCAGCCAGCCAAGCATCTAGAAAGGCAATTCTCTGTATTGCCTTAAAGCATTGGTTCACCACGAGTCAACCATCAGGCTAGGAGGAGGAAATTCATCGACTTTCTCATCATTCATACTTCCTTCCCCCAAGTTCATGAAGAAAAGGGAACCTCAAACCAAGGCTCACTTCAGTCAGATTCAGTGTTTGCCATGCATATCTCATCTCATACAATTCTAATCTTAATTATTTCCCCAAGCTATGTAGAATAGATTGGTACATATCAGCACTTGTCTTCATTATGCAGAAATGACTTTGCATTTAGTGGAAATATTTAAACAACTCTTTTTGTTTGACAAGCACTATATAATACATAGTACTAAATCAACTTTTCCTGAAGTCTTGTTTGCATATAGATCATCTTGGTATGAACTAAAGAGCAGAGTGTGATTGAATGCCGTAGCATTAAAGTCATTCTCAAATTAATTTTCTACTTGTAATTTTCAGTGTCTTTTTTATTCAGGGAAGACTACAGACTTCTACTTGCAGCTAATTTAACACCTGTAAATTCCCAATAATGGCAACTAAAGTCTTTGTACTCATTGAAAGATAATCCAAATCCAGGTAGGGTGGCATTTTTATTAGATTGTCTATTGCTGTTTTCCCCTCAGTGTGATGAAAGAGTAATTAATTCCTATCACTCAACTAAGGCAATAAAATAAAATATAAAATATTTGACGTGAAAAAAGAAGACAACAAATTAGGGGTCAAACTTAGTTCATCTAAATAAAGAAGTGATAGCTACCCTGATGAAGGTGGCCAATTAAATAATCAAAGTAAATGTAGTTGTCATTTGGGGACTTGAGATAAGCAACCCCCAATGACAGATAGTGGCCCAGAAGCTGGAGAAAATAAAATGTGAAATGCCTTCTGACCCTGGGCCAGTGACCCAGCCCAACAATGGGGGTTGGGGAGAAATAAAAATGGGAGACACTAGGCTAGGTGCCTGACTGATATGCCAAGGTAACCAGTCACAGGCCATGGATACCCAGCTCATAATCGGACTACCCAGACGGGCACCCCAAGTCTGCATGGGCACAGTGTTTGGGAACAGGGATCTGCTGAGGGGAGTCAGGAGGAAATACATTTACTTTCTGTGGGAAGGAAAGAAGGCATACAAGAGCCGAGGGCCCATTAGCGTTACGACAGGTCACAGAACCACTGAGGAGGGTTGAATAAGTGGGCTCTGCCACACTTATGGATCAGGGTTATTCAAAGAAAGGGGCTATATACAGGTAGGGTTAACTTTAGCCCTGTGTTCTAAACCCTTGCTCACACAAAGAGTCCCATTGAAATGAAGGGAAGTACTTGTAGAAGGGCAGCTTCATAAGGATTGTAGGATCAGGCCCTTCATCTCCGTTTATCATTCTGCATATGTTATGAATTAGAGAGGACCATGTTAGTACTATGTTAGCCATTTAAACAGCTAATTCATAAGGTTCTACTGGGAAATATATCACATCAGTATTCGACCCCAGTGTCCTTTTTAAACTTGCCTTTTTGATAGTGTACACTGGGTTAAACAATGTATAAGCCATTTTTCAGAGAGATGTCTTCATTAATGTACTGTGTGTTGTCTGCAATAATAAAACTAATAAACCCTTCTAAAATACGTTCTATGTAATCAAGTTATTTGGAACTGACTGTGATCCTGAGATGGCTTCTTGGAATCTCAGGCAAATAACAAACCACTTGAACCTTCACAGTCATTCTTCTTCAGACTGTTCTCATAGGATCTGAGGAAAATGATGTGGAAAGGGAATTTTAGGAATGTTTCATTAGCCAAAGCTGGATAAAGAAAATATATTAAAGGAGGCCTTTAGGCTATTTGACCTATTATTTTCACTGGTCTTGCTTTTAAAAGGTCAAAAATCTCGGAGTGTAACAGAGCTGAATACACAGAGGGGGTGAAAGACCTTTTGAGTCCTTCAAAGCTTGGAAATGTTATCCTTTTGTCATCTGGAGAAAAAAATGTTTGAAGGCTAGTGCATGAGAAGACTCCAGATTGAACCATTAATGCCAGCCAGGCCAGGTGCCAGGGAATTTAGCTGTGTTTACTGATCCCCTCCCTGATAAGAGCTGGCAATAAAAGGCCACTGTTCATTTATAGTAACAATGAGGAAATCCCTCTTTGCACTGACCCTGTCATGCTGGCTGCTCTGCCAGGATGTTACCTGCTGAGGGGCAGTGCTGCGCAGCTCAGCAGGGGTAGCAGCCCATGACAGGCTATCAGTCAATGGCCTCACATCTACCCAACTGACTTTTATGAGAAAAGGAAAAAGCTCACCAGGAGAAAACAGACAAATGAGGGAATGAGGGGTCAAATAGTTATAGCAGAGCACAAGAGGTCTGAACTCCCACGGCAAATGGAGCAGGGTGGCAAGGAAAACAAAATATGGAGAAAAGTGTAAACATACACCAATTCACTGTAGAGTTCAATGTAACATGTTATCAAATAGGATAATTAGCAATGCTAATAAGTCATGGGTAGTACAAGTCACAGTTATCATCACTTCAGACTTTTGTGTTTGATCACGGGATTGTCTTCAGAGCTAACAGGAATCTTCCCTGATGCCTTTTCTGCAGCAGGAACTGGCTGAATTTTAAAATTCAAACACTGAGCTGCTGTTCAGTGAAGGAAAGAACTGACAGAGAGGAACTGATAATAGATATGCTAGTAACTGAGAAGATGCAAATTTAAATAACCAATTGAAACTGGCCAATTTGAAGTCTGGAGATCACAAATTTTATAGTATATTTGCAGCAAGTTGCATTCTGTTCCTTCAAAAAATATAACAAGAAAAATCTGTATGTTAACATTAAGAACTGCCTACAAGAAATTCATAACAGAAATGCCATTTGGTGACTTCAGGGTTAAGGAACAATTCCTGGTCCCATGCAAGTCCATTTCACTTCACTGGTGCAGCAGAAAGTCCCCCAAAATAATTCAAATATTACATCTACATACAGTTGTGAATACATCTAAACAACCTGGCACAACATCACATTCAAAACAAAGAAACAAAACTAATCAGGAGGAACATAGATTATAAATCACTCTACAGAGCCATACCAAGTACCTTCCTATAGCTCTCACAAAGAAACTGGTCAGATTAGGGTTGGAGTTCCATAAATATTCATATCTATATGGGTGAAGAAAAATGGGACTTCGTTGAAATTAGAGCAAGGCAAAGATTTTTGGCCTTTTTTCTTTCATGAAAAAAGCATATTTGGCTACATCAATATATGCCATGAATTCATGTTGGTTTTACTGAATTTGTTTGGTAAAACAAACAACAACAACAAACACAGGGAAGGAAAAGTTTCATTTAGACATTTTTGAAACACAATATTTCAGTTTTTTGGTTTGAAATTACTTTTCATTTCAAAATATCCTAACATTATATTTTAAAATATTAATCATCAGTAAATGCTCAAAATTGAATCATTTGACACCAAAACAATTTTTGGAATTGCCAGTGAACTGAAAAATCAATTATTCACGGAGCCCTAGTTGAGATGCCCATCCAAGACTTTCTATCTCAATAAAGATATCAAAGTAGCAGATCAAATGTTGCAGCCCTCTTGCATCTGCCGCTGTGCATGAGAACGGAGTCACACTTTGTCAGGAGATTGATTAGTGATGTTGCCACCACCATCTGACAGGGCAGGAGATCTTTTACTTTCATCTGACAGAGGCTGCCTTGGAGAAGTGCATCTCCTGGATCCTTCTCTTCCCTAACCTGGACATTTCAATATAGATCTCAAGGTGGCTTGTGCCACATCTCCCTCAGTCCAGGTGAACTTTTTGACATAACTATAGCCTGGATGGTGCCAGTGGACACCAAGTGAACCAGGCTCAGTAGGCAGTTGGCAGTATTCTATACTGATCCCTAAAGCTGAAAGAGAAACTAGAATGTAACTGTCATCAATTTTGCCTCATTTAGCTACACTCATAAGAATCCCAGCTGACATCTCAGACACACAGTGCTTTTCATAAAAGAAGCCAAGAGGCTCTCTTGTTCACAGAAACACTCAGGGCTTGAACAGTTTTTAAATTTATCTCACTTTCAGTATATTCCAAAAAGCTACTATTTTACTTTGGAGCCTTTTTTTAGATGGTAGCCTTCTGCCTAAAATGTATACCTTGGAAACAAATCCATATTTTACAGTCAACTTCTTCTTAATCTTTGCCTTACCCCATCATCTGGGATTGGTATCTTTTGTTCTTCATTTCCACACATTCTTGTCAAGTGCACGTGACCCAGCCATCTCTGTCAGTATTCCCTCAGCTTTTCCACAATGGGGGTTACCTGCATAATAGCTCAGACTGTTTTATTACACAGCATATCTGCTCTCACCTTACCTAACATCCACCTGACACCCTCATTTTGGCAGTGTGATGTAGTAATTCTTTTCTCTTCCTCACTGGCCAGCATTCTGACCCATATGGCATGCCTGACCTTATAATAATCTTACACACTTTGCTCTTTAGTTTGCTTGACATATGCTTATTGCAGAGAATTCCCGTCAACTCCCTCCATTTACACCAAGTGCTCTTCATGTGACTTCTAACATCCACATCCCCTTCATGACTCAACATGGCTGAACAAAAGTATTTCAGTTGTTGCATGACTTTAGCCCTATACCATTTAGTTGTATTGGCTTCTCGTTGTCCCTCTTGATAAAGCATCATGTGTATTCCATCTTTTATCCGCTGATTTGTAAGCCATTTTCTTCTAATGCCGCCCTCCATAGTTCTGAGTCCCTTTCCAGTTTGTATTTATCTTCACACCACAATATCACATCACTGGCAAAAAGCATGCTCCATGGAGTCTCGCCCCTAATCTCCTACATCAAGGTGTCCATTACAGTTACTAATAGGCCTAGGTGTAGGATTGATTCTTGATGTAAACATACACTGTAGTGAAGGACTCACCGTAGCCACAGCTGCTTCTCACTACACGTGCTACTTTTGCACATGTTCATGATACTCCTGAGCAATTGCAGGCACCAGCATGGCAGTTCTCTCAGAACTATGTCCTAAGCCTTCTCTACATTTTACATTCAACTGTGGAGATGATTTAATTAAGTTAAACAGCAACAGCGCAAACCATGTTTTACTCAAAGAAAACTGTTTAATAGTATAACTAATTGGCTTTCAAATACAGGTTCCCGCAATGGGGAGGGAAAATACAAACTACACCATACTTTCAAATACAAGCCTCACCGTGGGTTCAGCAGAGGAATTATTCAGAAATAATTATGCTTAGCTTTTACATAGCACTTTATATCTCCAGAGCACTGTTGCTACGTATACTTGCTAGGTATTCTCATTCCATAGATTTCATTAGAACAGCCACCTAAAATCACAAAGAGAGAAAAGGATCCACGAGCTAAAGAGATGAGCTTCAAAACAGTGACTCCAACGGACAGAAAATATAAAATGCAGCCACTGCCCCTCCCAACTCTAAAATCACCATCTATTTTTATTACAAGAAATTATAAAAGCCTCTTTACCTAACTCGCCATGTAATTGTAAAACATAGTTCAAGAATGGTCAAAATACTATATTTTCCAGTCTCTGTGCAGCAGACTAGAAGCTGGGCTCTAATTCCTGCTACTAGCACTGAGTAGAACATGGATGGACCCTTCCTCCAATTCTTCCTCTTGTCAGTTTTGTTGAAAGAGTGGAACAGGCATCCCTCCCTTGTATTGCTGAAACTGAGCCCTGACTGACTGCCATCAGAGGGGCTACCATCTTTCTCAGAGGGAATCTGCCCCCTCCCCTCCAAAAACAAGGAAGTCTGAACAAATTCTTCAGATCTGATAAAAGCATTGAAAGTTGGCTGCCTATGTCCAGGCAGCCATACAGCCATAAGCAGCAATGGAGAACTTACGCATCATGGATGGATAGCATACCAGAAGTTTTCCAAAAATAACAGTCCTCCCACACACACATGCCAAATAATTAGCATGAGATTCTAGGCTGCATTTCTAGAAGGCATAGCACAGAAATCACAGCCCATGAGGTGGGGGCACGAAGGTGGCTTTAAGCCATTTTGGTGCCCACCCAATCATAGCCTTTTCTGGTATCTGGAGCAGACCCTGACATAACTTACACAGCACTGGAGTCTTCATTAGGCTGTCCCCTGGGCCACAATGCTGCCCAGAGTCTCCACAACACTACATGCTGTGGGCCTGCCTCCAACACACTTCTCCCATTGCTACTGCATCTGGCATATTCATACTCTAGGGCAGCGGTAGCCAAACCATGGCTTGAGATCTGCATGCGTCTCTCTTACAGTTAAATTGTGGCTTGCAGAGCCCCCCCATCCTCCATTTTCCACCTACCAGACTGGAGGGGAGCTCATGGCCTCTGCATTTCAGCAGGATGGTGGACTAGGGACTTCTGCCCAGTGAGGTGGGGGGATCTTGAGGCTTCAGCCCTATGAAGCATGCCTGCCAGCAGGGCCAGATTTCCAATTAGGCAGAGTAGGCATGTGCCTAGGGGTGCTGGTGTTCTAGGGGGGCCTAAAAGTTAAAAGTGGGATAAAAGTTTCATTTTTTACAGAAAACACGAAGGTCAGCTGTAGGCAGTGTGGGGGGGGGGGGGGCTGAAGATAAAGTTGCCAACTTTCTAATTGCAGAAAACTGAACACCCTTGCCATGCCCCCTGCCCTGCCCCTTCTCCGAAGCCCTGCCCCCCACTCACTTCCTTCTCCCTCCTTCCATTGCTCACTATCTCCCACCCTCACTCACTTTCACCGGGCTGGGGCAGGAGGTTGGAGTGTGGGAGGAGGTGAGGGCTCCGGCTGGGGGTGCGGGCTCTGGGGTGGGGTCAGGGAGGAGGAGTTTGAGGTGCAGGAGGGAGTTCAGGGCTGGGGCAGAGGATTGGGGTACAAGAGGGGCTGCAGGCTCTGGGAGGGAATTTAGGTGCGGGAGAGGCTTAGGGCTCGAGCATTGGGTGGGGCATGGAAGAGGTGGGGCTAGGGATGAGGAGTTTGTGGTGAAGGAGGGTCTCTGGGCTGGAGACAAGAGGTTCAGAGAGTCGGAGGGGGTATGGATTCTGGGATGAGGGTGCGGGCTCTGGGGTGGGGCCAAGGATGAGGAATTTGGGATGCAGGAGGGGGCTCAGGGCTGGAGCAGGGGGTTGGGTTGCTGGAAGTGGTGCAGATTCTGGGAGGGAGTTTGGGTGCGGGAGAGGGTTCAAGGCTGGGGCAGCAGTCTGGGGTGCAGGAGTGGGTGTGTCTCTGGGAGGGAGTTTGAGTGCAGGAGGCGGCTCAGGGCTGGAATAGAAACTTGGGCCTGGGAAAGGCTGAGGAGTGTGGGCTCCATTTGGCTCTTACCCCAGGCAGCTCCTGGAAAGCAACTAGCATGTCTGGCTCCTAGATGGAGGCACTGCCATGTGGCTCTGTGTGCTGCCCATGCCCACAGGCGCCACCCCCACAGCTCCCATTGGCATCAATTCCCAGCCAGTGGGAGCTACAGAGCCAATGCTCACAGTGGGGGCAGTGGGCGGAGCCCCCGTGGCCACCCCTGTGCCTAGGAGCCAGACATGCCGGCCACTTCTAGGAGGCGCACGGAGCCAGGGCAGTCAGGGAGCCTGCCTTAGCCCTGCTGCGCTGCTGACCGGACTTTTAGTGGCCCCGTCAGCAGTGTGGACCAGGGCCAACAGGGTCCCTTTTCAACCGGGCTCAAAAATCAGACACCTGGCAACCCTAGCTGAAGATGCTGGATTTAGGGGCTTGTACGGTGTAAATCCGACCCTGCCTGCCGGGGATTGGGGCTTCAGCAGGAGTGGTGCTGAAACCCCAAGCCCCGGCAGGCACCTCACAAGGAGTTCAAGCCCCAACCCCCAGAATGTGTGCCCCGGCTCTCCAACTTCTGAAGATTGTCGTATTTGGCTCAGTAGGTCAGTAAATTTGGCCACCCCTACTCTAGGGCTTGCAAGTGGGTCCTTGGAAGACAGCTTTATGGTTATTTTTCACAATGCAGGCACTAAATGAACCCTCTCCCACCTGGATATGGGGTTTCTGGAACCCCTCTACACTGCTCCCATCCTTTTACCTGTTGTAAAGGGGCCAAAGTTTGAGGGGTTTGAGGATCTCACTCTTAGATTTTACAAGAGCAAAGGCACATCATTGGCACATCCATAACTTCATGGAAAAACATGCCTTCATGATGTAGGCTGGTTTGTACCTATTTTACATGGATGTGAATAGCCTGCTCGTGTGATATAACAATGCAGAATCAACCTTATAGGGTTGCTGCATGGCACTGAGAATATTTGCCCTGGGTCCAATCACTTACTTTTATTTATATGTTCTGAGAGAAAGGCATACATAATTCCTCCCACTATATATATATATATATATATATATCACCTAAAGAAACAAGAAAGGCTAATTTTTAACCCACATCCACATTCGCAGGGTAATGTACCCAGTGAGCATATATGTCACGATAACTCATGAACTAGTGGCCCTTCAACTATGTTTTTAGGACATTGTCACATGTACAAAATTAGAAAAAATAGCATAATATCATGTTTCTATATCAAAAATAGTATGTGGTATACAAATATACCCTAAATGTGTTGCACTGTTATCCTGTATTTTTAGTAGTTCTGTGTACACATGTGTGCTTCTAATATCTTGTATTGTAATAGTGGCAACTAGGTCTCCCTCACTAAGCAAGCTGGTTTGTTTTGTTTTTTTTACATACATATAATTTGCATATGCTAATTGATAATGCATAATTTGAAGGGTAATGTTGTACCACGAGCATATATGTTGCAATAACTCATAGTGGCCATCTTACTATGCTATTTTAGGATATTGCATATGCTAATTGATAATGAATTGCAGAGACAGTGGTCTCTGCATACAGTCACCCAAATGTAGAAGGTACTCCAGGGAGACTTTCCAGGCACAGTTTTGGTCTCTATAGAAATCACATATAGTTTTTTTGCTGCAGTGAATTATGGGTGCAGTTAGACATTTTTGCAGTGTCAGTGATGGTATTTGTGCTCACAGGCCAACCGTGTGCTTACATGTTACCACAAATGAGAGCCACAATGAAGGTGGGAGCAAAACTACACCTGCAATAACGTAGGCCAGGTCTGAAAATCAGTTTTTACAAATTAACAAAAATATTAGAAAGCTTAGAATTTTATTTATTTACAAATCTGGATTGACTTGTTGCAGTTACTTAATTCTCCATGCATAGGCTCCTTTCTCATGACAGATAACATTTGAAAGGATTTATACTTCCAAACATAAGAGGAATTTCTGCTTGACCTCTGGGGACATATCCTGTTGTCAGTTACTCTTACTTAACATTTCTTACTTCTCTGAAGGGTTGCATGGGTGACACCAAAACTTGTTTTCTAGAAACTGATAACTTACTTTATTTAAAATAATTAATTGTGTATTTTAAATATTTGACATTGTATGCAATATACATGTTTTATTCTCAGAGGGTTATTTGAATTTTATAAAAGAATAACTGCTTAAACTGGGGGAGTAATGAAGAGACAAAAATGGAAAGTGTTATCTCTTTAAACAAACTAAACAAGATACTTTTAAGACTGAATTCCTCTCATACTCCTAGGATTATAAACCAAAACACAGGGATCTAAACTGGACCGGGTGTGGGCTGGGGAGGGAGGAAGAAGTAACTCCAGTCATGTTTTGTTTTCACTAATTAGTTTAACAATCAGAAGCATAGACTTAATATTCCACATCTAAATTAGATGTTTAATATTTGACACAGTAAAGTTATAGTTTTTTGTTAAACTAGTAATAAAACAGGTTGATTGATTTACAAATGATTTACAGTCTTCCTGGTACTTTGCTCCAGTGCTCCTGGTGACACACATAATGTCACTTTTTAGCAAGATAAAAGTAGCTTAGAAATGCCAACTGTAATTAAAACTTTTTTAAAAAAAATACAATTCATAGTTTCACAGTGAGAAGAATTTTTTGTGCAAAATCAGGCTGCTGTGCTAAACAAAATACAGTTTTCCTTAAAATACATATGAGGAATTATGTAAGTTAAACTCTATTTAAACACACTGGTCTGCAACAAAATGAGAGATGCTTGGTCCAGTTAGTCAAGCCTGATGTTTTTAAAGTGATAAAAACATTCTTGGCAGCACCTATTCTAAAGTGATAAATTAAATGTTAATGAAAGACTCCCATTGATTCCAATAAGTTTAGGATCAGGTCTTTAGTCCTTGGGGGAGGGAAAAAAGATAAATATGAACAATACTTTTGATTCACTCCAGCCTCAGCCCTGAAAAACAAAATAGAATCTTTGCTAAACTCTACTTGGAACAGTAGCTGACAGTTGAAGGCTGGCAGAAATCCATAGCTCCTGCATCATCTCCTGTCCACCTTCTTAGGAAGATAGATAGATTCATTTTTTGAGGTTCCAAAATCTCTACAATTCCTTTTCTTTCCTACAGCATAATGAATTCTCTGTCACTGGACAGCTGTCTTATATTCCAAACCTTTCACATATTTTGGAATTTAGCTTTCAATCTTGTAATAATATTCTTGTCTAATGAGGTCTTGAAATTTGTCACTATTCTTCTAGGTCTGTGCTTGTAATGACGTTCAGGCCAGAGATGGAGAGAAAATTAGGAGGTAAAATATTCCAGACAGTGGGAACTCTGGAAGAAATGGCATGACTGCTGGAATTAATTTTTATGGGAGGAACACAGACAGACAACCAGATAATCTCCTACATCAGTTACATATCAGAAAGATACATAGCAGAATAACAACCTATTTTAGAAATGTTATGGACAGTTTTAAAATATTTTATAAGAGCTACTTTTTTATCCCTCCACCTATAAAAACAATGTACCCTTAGTACCATGAGTCCAACTGTAAAGACTTCAGAGAAAGACAAATGGAACGCAATAAAGTTTTGGAAACCACAAAACAAAACAAACGAACACCTAGAAAGAAAAATTGCTATGTTCTCTTTGGAAAACTGGAAACCCCATTCCCAAAGTGTTCGTAATTCTGAGGTAATTGTATATCTGAGGTAATTTGCATACATTGTATTCTATTGTAATGTATGCAAATATGACTTTCAGCATTTCCAGTACCCATTTCTAGAACCCTCTGGATGTGTCTCTTAGAACACTGGCTCTCAACCTTTCCAGACTACTGAACCCCTTTCAGGAGTCTGATTTGTCTTGCATACCTGCAAGTTTCACTTCACTTAAAAACTATTTGCTTACAGAATCAGACATATGAGTACAAAAGTATCACAGCACACTATTATTGAAAAATTGCCTACTTTCTTATTTTTCTTATATAACTATAAAATAAATCAGTTGGAATATAAATACTGTACTTACATTTCAGTGTGTAGTTTATAGAGCAGCATAAACAAGTCAGTGTCTGTATGAAATATTAGTTTGTACTGACTTCACTGGTGCTTTTTCTGTAGCCTGTTGTAAAACTAGTCAAATGTCTAGATGAGTTGACGTACCCCCTGGAAGACCTCTGCACATTCCCTGGGGTATGTGCACCCCTGGCTGAGAACCACTGTCTTAGAATGTCTGTGAGACACTGCATACCACATGCAACAGTTAGAACTTTGAGTCTGAATGAATTAAAACTGATTATTTTCATTTTTCTGAGCCATCTATTTTCAAGAAACCAGTGGACAACAGTGGAGAACAGTTTTTGAAAAGAAAAAAGCATAACTTTTTATAAACTATCTAACTCAAACAGCTTTTTTGATTTACTTTAAACATGGCATAATATTCCCCTTTGGGCTAAGTGTCACCATGAGAAATTTCAAGCCAAGGATTTGGAAAAGTCATAGGCACCTAAACCAGGGCTTTGAAGAGAAATGTCCTACAACTTTAACTAGGTCATCTTTACTGTAGCATCATAAGCTAGTGAAAATGCCTGATATCAAAGCTATTTGTAGCTATAGAGTAGCATGTTTTGGACTTCACTCTGAAAAGTTGCATATGAAATATAATTCATACAGCTTGTTCAGAAATCTATATAAGGCGCCAGAGACTATGTGGCACAATGTCTAACAAATTTGTTTTATGGTGAGAGCTGCCAAATAGTTACTGATAAATGCAGCAATACGTTACGTGTACCCCAAGAATCTGTCAAAATTGAAAAAAAGATTGCTATCTATTTCCAAATCTTTATAAATTTCATACTTTCATCTTACTTGAATTATAACATAGTCCCAACACATCTAAAATAATCTATATTCCTCATATTTCTGCGGCAATCTCTTGTATGTTCAATTCTCTCTTATATACTTCCCCATTACCTTTTTTATTTTTTTACAAAACCTTTGCCTACCATCACAACTCTTTTTGCAAAAAGCTCCCTCCAGAATCTAATCCAAAAACACTCCCTTAGATTATCTGATGGAGAAGGCTATAAAATCAGTTTTTAAAGGCTAAACATCTCATCACTTTAATAATGTGGTTATTCTTTGAAACTTTATTAGGCCTGAGACACAAAGTCTGATTGCTAATATAGTTCTTCCACTGGGCAGCTATGGATTGTTAACACATTGTTTAAACAGTTACTTAAGGAACTTGCATTTTATTGGGTTAAACATTTCTCATCATATAAGTACAGGGAGTATAATTAGAAGATTACAGACACTGAACTTTATTTACTATGCATTTTAGCTAACATCTGAGGAGTTCTTCCTCCAGTAATCTTCTTCTTCTTAATGTATGTGCAACATGGCTCATGTGGCATGTGACCAAGATTCATCACCAAATTTGGTCCATGGGTTAGATCATTAGCTTTCCCAGCTTGGGCCGGATACTGATGGGAAGTGTGACGTGGACATTGATCCATGCCCCCACTCCAGTAATAACTTAGGGCAACAGCACCACATTTTAAAAACATTTTCAATTGATTGCAGAAAAGAATGACAAATGGTTCAAAATACTTGAGTTCTGACAGGTATTAACAAGATAAAACAGGTATAGAAAACTGAACTGCCCCACCATATATCAAGATGGTTAATATTGATTTTGATTATAGACATGCCTTTCAAGGGCATGGCCAACTTTAGCCTCATCAGCATTCAGAATATATATACATATATACACATATATATTCTGAATGCTGATGAGGCTAAACTTGGCCATGCCCTTGAAAGACATGTCTATAATCAAAATCAATATTCAGGTTTCAGAGTAGCAGCCGTGTTAGTCTGTATTCGCAAAAAGAAAAGGAGTACTTGTGGCACCTTAGAGACTAACAAATTTATCTGAGCATAAGCTTTCATGAGCTCCAGCTCACTTCATCGGATGCATTCAGTTGAAAATACCTTGCATTCAGTGGAAAATCAATATTAACCATCTTGATATATGGTGGGGCAGTTCAGTTTTGTATACCTGTTTTATCTGGTTAATACCTGCCAGAATATATATATATATATATATATATATATATATATTTGTAATTTGAGCTTTTGCCTTCCTCTTCCTCTAGGATTCCTTCTTCCAGAACACTCTATTTTAACTCTGCATTAACTAACTTGGGTTAAAATGGTAGTGAAGACATGGCAACTCAGCTTTTAACTGTGGTTAGCAGCTGAAGTTCAACCTCCGACTTCCTTATAAGCTTTAACTTGAGCTGCTAACCCAAGTTAAAAGCCAAGGTGCCATGTTTTCACTGCTATTTTAACCTAAGTGAACTAATGTGGGATAGCTAACCTGAGTTAAGAACACAATTTCTTTTGAAGTGTACACATAACCTTAGTTTCATCCTCAATTGGTGTAAATAGTCATAGCTCCATTGAAGTTAATGGGGGTATGCCAATTTTCACCAGCTATGGATATGGTCCACATATGTATAATTACACACATATACACACAAACACAGGCACCTACATTAAAAGAAAATTATTAAGGTTCCAAAGGCAAGCACTCACATGTTAGGAAGTGCCAAAATTAATGTTCCTTGTCATTTTCAATGACATTTCCAGAAAGGTATTCAAAATTGGATGGAACTAGACAACAGTATATATTTCCCACCTTTCCAAATGTCGCACAAAGATCTCTGAGGTACTATACAAGGTACTTTATAGACAAAAAAAATCTGTTTTACAAAACAATGCAGTTAATAAATAGCTGTGTTTAGTGAGATGTTGTATGAACCTAGAGTTTCATGGGTAAATTATACACTGTTTAATGGTGTGTTGTGTGACAAAAGGAGACAGGAAATATAATACTACTGTAATATAATATTAATAAAATATTTCTGGCAACATTATCAGGGTCCATTCCTGCTCCCAATAGCAGTCAATGGCAAACACCCATTGACTTCAAATATCCAGAATTAAGTCCTTCATTATTGAGCACCCTGAGGTTCCAAAAGTAACAATGGCAGGGTTAGGCCCTAGATTAGGATGAATGTCCTTAATTTTCTGGTATTCCAGTTTCACATATTTGTATTTATTATCTTCTTAAGGCTCCTGAAATCAACTGAGACCTCGTTTTTTGCAATGTTGATGAGATTACTATGTATACATCGCTGTCACTACCAGAAAGAACACTGAATCTTTGAAACTGGACAAAAAATATTCTATGGAAAACACTTAGGGTAGAATAACAAGTTTTAAAAGGTTGTATGACTTGTTTTTCTACCATGAGAATGTTCCATAAAATATTTTTCATCTTCTTTCAAAAGTTCAGAATTCTTCCCATCAGTGACAGGCAATGTATGTACAATAATCTTGTCAATATTCCAAAAAAGAAGGTCTCTCTTAATTGGGAGATCTTTTTCAGACTACACACTGAGGGTATGTCTACAGTGCAAGAAAAGACCCATGGCACAGCCGTGGCTGGCCCAGGACAGCTGACTCAGGCTTGCAGGGCTCAGGCTGCGGGGCTATAAAACTGCAGGGTAGACGTTCAAACTCAGACTGGAGCCTGGATTCTCAGAACCCACAACGGGGATGGTGTCAAAGCCTGGGCTCCAGTCCAAGCCTGAACATCTACACTGCAATTTTAGAGCCCCAAAAGCATAAATCAGCTGACCCATATCACTGAAGAGTTCAACCTTTTTTTAGTTTTGCTACTCTTTATAATACAAGGAATTTTCTTTCAAAATTCCCTCAAAGTTCAACTGCCAAAACAGAGTGGAATGATTATCATGCAACATGAAAATATACCTATCCCTAATTATGTTAGATTGGATAAGGGAGATAGCCACTTGGGACATTAAGGGCAGTTTAAATGTACACATTCCACAATAACTAGATTAAATAAATATAACTCTTGGTAATAGCAAACAAGGAGCAAAGGTTGGAAAATAATTAGACTCATGCCTACATCTCAGTGTCAATAGATCCAAAACAATGTCTCAGTGTCAATAGATCCTCTGTCTTACTAGAGTTTCACTGTGAAGACTTTGTGGCCAATAGTTACTACTACAGAAGTAAAAATAAGCAGTGAAATGGAGACGATTGAACTCCAATCAATTTGCCAACTCTAAAACAATTTGCAGTCAGTATAAATAGTTGCTTAAAAGTATAGATCTTAAAATGGTTTCAATACAGCTAGTGGAAATCTGCTCCTTCACAGGTTTTGTGTGAAAATAGGCATTGTTATTTCTTTAGTATTCTTAAATGTAAAGACTTCCAAGGTATTAATACTTATATACAAAAGATTACTGAAAGTGTAACACTGCAACTTGCCTCAGTCCTAATATTTATCATCAGTAAACTCAGTGTACAACTGAAAAAACCCCTTCCCTTTCCTCATGTTTTTTGTCAGGCCATCTAATCATATTTTTTATTATCTGCTTCAATAGTGAAAATTGGTCTGGGTGATGGTTCATAGAATCATAGAATATCAGGGTTGGAAGGGATCTCAGGAGGTCATCTAGTCCAACCCCCTGCTCAAAGCAGGACGGATCCCCAATTAAATCATCCCAGCCAGGGCTTTGTCAAGCCTGACCTTAAAAACTTCTAAGGAAGGAGATTCCACCAGCTCCCTAGGTAACACATTCCAGTGTTTCACCACCCTCCTAGTGAAAAAGTTTTTCCTAATATCCAACCTAAATCTCCCCCGCTGCAACTTGAGACCATTACTCCTTGTTCTGTTGTCAGCTACCACTGAGAACAGTCTAGATCCATCCTCTTTGGAACCCCCTTTCAGGTAGTTGAAAGCAGCTATCAAATCCCCCCTCATTCTTCTCTTCCGCAGACTAAACATCCCTAGTTCCCTCAGCCTCTCCTCATAACTCATGTGTTCCAGTCCCCTAATCATTGTTGTCGCTGGACTCTCTCCATTTTTTCCACATCCTTCTTGTAGTGTGGGGCCCAAAACTGGACACAGTACTCCAGATGAGGCCTCACCAATGTCGAATAGAGAGGAATGATCACGTACCTCGATCTGCTGGCAATGCCCCTACTTATACATCCCAAAATGCCATTGGCCTTCTTGGCAACAAGGGCACACTGTTGACTCATATCCAGCTTCTCGTCCACTCTTTTCTGCAGAACTGCTGCCGAGCCGTTCGGTCCCTAGTCTGTAGCGGTGCATTGGATTCTTCCGTCCTAAGTGCAGGACTCTGCACTTGTCCTTGTTGAACCTCATCAGATTTCTTTTGGCCCGATCCTCCAATTTGTCTAGGTCCCGCTGTATCCTATCCCTACCCTCCAGCGTATCTACCTCTCCTCCCAGTTTAGTGTCATCTGCAAACTTGCTGAGGGTGCAATCCACACCATCCTCCAGATCATTTATGAAGGTATTGAACAAAACCGGCCCCAGGACCGACCCTTGGGGCACTCCACTTGATACAGGCTGCCAACTAGACATGGCACCATTGATCACTACCTGTTGAGCCCAAAAATCTAGCCAGCTTTCTATCCACCTTATAGTCCATTCATCCAGCCCATACTTCTTTAACTTGCTGGCAAGAATACTGTGGGAGACCGTGTCAAAAGCTTTGCTAAAGTCAAGGAACCACACGTCCTCTGCTTTCCCTTCATCCACAGAGCCAGTTATCTCATCATAGAAGGCAATTAGATTAGATTAGATTAGATTAGATGACTTGCCCTTGGTCAATCCATGCTGACTGTTCCCGATCACTTTCCTCTCCTCTAAGTGCTTCAGAATTGATTCCTTGAGGATCTGCTCCATGATTTTTCCAGGGACTGAGGTGAGGCTGACTGGCCTGTAGTTCCCAGGAACCTCCTTCTTCCCTTTTTTAAAGATGGGCACTACATTAGCCTTTTTCCAGTTGTCCAGGACTTCTCCCGATCGCCATGAGCTTTCAAAGATAATGGCCAATGGCTCTGCAATCACATCCGCCAACTCCTTTAGCACTCTCGGATGCAACGCATCCGGCCCCATGGACTTGTGCACATCCAGCTTTTCTAAATAGTCCTGAACCACTTCTTTCTCCACAGAGGGCTGGTCACCTCCTCCCCATGGTGTGCTGCCCAGTGCAGCAGTCTGGGAGCTGACCTTGTTCGTGAAGACAGAGGCAAAAAAAGCATTGAGTACATTAGCTTTTTCCACATCCTCTGTCACTAGGTTGCCTCCCTCATTCAGTAAGGGGCCCACACTTTCCTTGACTTTCTTCTTGTTGTTAACATACCTGAAGAAGCCTTTTTTGTTACTCTTAACATCTCTTGCCAGCTGCAACTCAAGGTGTGATTTGGCCTTCCTGATTTCACTCCTGCATGCCCGAGCAATATTTTTATACTCATCCCTGGTCATTTGTCCAATCATCCACTTCTTGTAAGCTTCTTTTTTGTGTTTAAGATCAGCAAGGATTTCACTGTTAAGCCAAGCTGGTTGCCTGCCATATTTACTATTCTTTCTACACATCAGGATGGTTTGTCCCTGTAACCTCAATAAGGATTCTTTAAAATACAGCCAGCTCTCCTGGACTCCTTTCCCCCTTATGTTATTCTCCCAGGGGGTCTTGCCCATCAGTTCCCTGAGGGAGTCAAAGTCTGCTTTTCTGAAGTCCAGGGTCTGTATTCTGCTGCTTTCCTTTCTTCCTTGTGTCAGGATCCTGAACTCGACCATCTCATGTTAACTGCCTCCCAGGTTCCCATCCACGTTTGCTTCCCCTACTAATTCTTCCCAGTTTGTGAGCAGCAGGTCAAGAAGAGCTCTGCCCTCCAGCACTTGCACCAGGAAATTGTCCCCTACATTTTCCAAAAACTTCCTGGATTGTCTGTGCACCGCTGTATTGCTCTCCCAGCAGATATCAGGGTGATTGAAGTCTCCCATGAGAACCAGAGCGTGCCATCTAGTAACTTCTGTGAGTTGCCGGAAGAAAGCCTCGTCCACCTCATCCCCCTGGTCCGGTGGTCTATAGTAGACTCCCACCACGACATCACCCTTGTTGTTCACACTTCTAAACTTAATCCAGAAACTCTCAGGTTTTTCTGCGGTTTCATACATGAGCTCTGAGCAGTCATACTGCTCTCTTACATACAGTGCAACTCCCCCACCTTTTCTGCTCTGCCTGTCCTTCCTGAACAGCTTATATCCATCCATGACAGTACTCCAGTCATGTGAGTTATCCCACCAAGTCTCTGTAATTCCAATCACATCATAATTCCTTGACTTTGCCAGGACTTCCAGTTCTCCCTGCTTGTTTCCCAGGCTTTGTGTATTTGTGTATAGGCACTTGAGATAACCCGCTGATCGCCCCTCTTTCTCAATATGAGGCAGGAGCCCTCCCGCTCTCACGCGCTCCTGCTCGTGCTTCCTCCCGGTATCCCACTTCCCCACTTACCTCAGGGCTTTGGTTTCCTTCCCCCGGTGAACCTAGTTTAAAGCCCTCCTCACTAGGTTAGCCAGCCTGCTTGCGAAGATGCTCTTCCCTCTCTTCGTTAGGTGGAGCCCGTCTCTGCCTAGCACTCCTCCTTCTTGGAACACCATCCCATGGTCAAAGAATCCAAAGCCTTCTCTCCGACACCACCTGCGTAGCCATTCGTTGACTTCCACAATTCAACGGTCTCTGCCCAGGCCTTTTCCTTCTACGGGGAGGACGGACGAGAACACCACTTGCACCTCAAACTCCTTTATCCTTCTTTCCAGAGCCACGCAGTCTGCAGTGATCCACTCAAGGTCATACCGCTCAAGGGGTAGCGATCCGAGGGCTTGATAAGTCTCGGCAGTCTCTCCATCACATCGCGAATCTTAGCTCCTGGCAACAGCAGACTTCTCGGTTTTCCCGGTCGAGGCGGAAGATAGATGACTCAGTCCCCCTGAGGAGAGAGTCCCCAACCACCATCACCCACCTCCTTCTCTTGGGAGCGGTGGTCGTGGAACCCCCAACCCTAGGACAGTGCATCTCATGCCTTCCAGTCAGCGGAGTCTCCTTCTGCTCCCTTCCCTCAGACGTATCATCTGGTCCACTCTCCGCATTAGTACTTGTGGAGAGAACATGAAAATGGTTACTTACCTGTATCTGCGTTGCTGGTACATGGACGTTCCCCTTTTTTCTTCTGGAGGTCACATGATGCCAAATTTCTTCACCATCCTCCTGTCCCCGCTGCGCAGCCTGCTCTGAATCTTCAGAACCTTGTGCCTGTAGAAGCATATCCTGACATCTGTCCAGAAAATCTTCAGTTTCTCTTATGCAACGCAGGGTCGATACCTGTTGCTCCAGACCTTGAAGCTTCTCTTCCAATATGGAGACCAGCTTGCACTTTGTACAGACAAAGTCGCTTCTGTCCTGTGGAAGAAAGACAGACATAGCACATCCAGTGCGGGTCACAACAGCTGAACACCCCCCATCCATATTACCTTCCTTCTATGAGCTTCCTCAGGAGTTGTAGTAATTACTCAGAGAATCCAGCAAGATGTAAGCCTTAGTGGGCTGTCCTTTGATGAACTCCCAAGCAAACTCCTGCTGGTCGCTGCTCAGCTCGTTCACAGCTGACTGGCTTTTTATGCAGTCAGGCCCACTTAAGGCTCACCTGGAGCAAAGCACTCCCAGTTCCCGCCCTTTTCAAACAACCAATCAAGCACACGGTCAAACTGTCCTCACAACAAACACTCAGATACAAACACTCAGATACTCACAACAAACACTCAGATACAAACACTCAGATACTCACAACAAACAAACACTCAGATACTCACCAACACAGCCTCTTAATGCAGCCCTTTGCGTACCTCCTTTCAGGCAGATCCCAGGCAAACTTCTTCTGTTAGCTGCTCTGGTTGTGTCAGTATTGCTCTTTCCCAGATATAAACAAAATTTTTCACCATGGCCAAATAAAAATTCACCTTCTTCTGCCGTTGTTTATTTGGATTGTTAATTCAGGCCTGGACCCGCACCTTTTTCATTCTATTTTCAAATCACATATCTTTTGAGAATCACATGGCTTTTGTCTTCAGTATTTCAATGAGATTGTCCTAATTTTTTGGTCAATGCTACTTTAGAGTCTCATCATCTGTTAGCCATGTGATTGGATCTGAAAAATCTCTTTACCTAATCCAATAAGTTGTTATATAATCTCTTTACCTTATCCAATAAGTTGTTATATAATCAACATACTGTGTGGGATAAATTTTGCAGAATTCTGTTTTGAAT
This sequence comes from Lepidochelys olivacea, assembly GCF_965140295.1. NCBI lineage: Eukaryota > Metazoa > Chordata > Testudines > Cheloniidae > Lepidochelys > Lepidochelys olivacea. The sequence goes on along the minus strand of NC_140411.1, from coordinate 132,659,606 downwards.
GGCAAATGGCATATACCTGAACTGTATTGTATTGTATTGTATACCTGACCTAGTATTGTAATGCTAAATAGCACTAAGAGAGATCCTCTGAACCCAATATTGTGTGAGGTTAGCAATCTATCAATTTCCCAGGGGTAATCTTGGTGCATGAATGACCAAGGGTCAGTGGGTCATGAGAATTCAGAATTACCAAGCTAGCTCTAGAGCACTTCTGCTCTATATATCACTGAATTCCCAAGAGCAGTTGTGGTGCATGAGTGGCCAGAGGTCACCAGGTCATGAGAATTCAGAAAGCTCTAGAGTCCCACAAGCAGCACTCTACCTAGGAACCAGCTAACCTCATGTAGCTTCTCATGTACTCTCTTCAGCAGAGTCAGGATTTCAGCAAACTTTCAGCAAATCATGATGACCCAGAAGTGCCAAAAATTTGAAAAATAAGACTGAATAACATGCACATATGACTAATTCTAGAACATGATCACACAAAAACATTTTCATAAAATGGGAACCTAGTTTTCACAAAATACATAACATGCCTTTCAGAGCACATACATGTAGCATACGTTTAATGGTCCCTTCTGACCTAAATATCTATGATGCATGTGCAATGAAAGTTCCACAGCATACGCACAAACTTTTTACAACTTAACAAGAAAACAAAACAAAACAAAAAAAATCTTGTGAAACAGAAGGTTTTTTTCTGCTCTGGGGATTGGAATCCATTCATTTACTGACATAGTTCTGAAAATGGGTGATCAGCAAGAGTTAACAGCTAACCCAAAAATTCTGAAAAAAAGGAGCTGAAGCTGTCTGAAACAGAACAGCAGGGATTTCTGTCTTTAATTTCTGGGACAATGTGAGCCCAGATATTATGGTGATGGGAATATAGACAAATAAATAAGCAAGCAAAGACGACATTTTGGAGGCCAAACTTCAAAGCTAAGTTCTTCTGAAGTGTTCGGGTGCACCACTAACTTGGATGCCATTAGAAACTGGAAAGAAGCAGTCAAATGGGAACTTTCTTCAAAAAGAAAATCTCACTGGAAATCATGAGAATGGTGTAAAAGAGACAATAATCCTTTTTATTAAAAGAGATGAGGATTTCTGATGGGGGAACAGAAACTGTGAAGAACAGTAAAGGGGCCCTTAACTAAATTAATTAGAATTAAAGTGGAAAGCATTTGTACATACAAGGAAAACCAGCATTATTTATCTTTTGTAGGTTGTTTTTTTCAAAAAAGCCAAAACCACATAACTTTTCATTTAGTGGAAGCCTGCTGACTTCAACAAAGATAAGTTCAGATGACAGCACAGCACCACAAAACCAACCAATGAACAGGACAACGATAAAAGGTTTTGCTTAATTTCTCCTTAAGTAATCCACTATAAAGGGTTGAAGATCGTAAGGAATGTTACTCATTTTTTTGGAAACGAGAGAGAATTTTGAATGATAGTTCCAGGAACATTCTCCGTTTTGCCACATTTTGTAAAAGTGAAAACTGACATTTTTTCACAACTTCTTAGAAGCATAAGAGACTATAAATATCTTAAGATAAGAAAATTGAAAGTGAACCAAGGGGAATATTTTTCTGACCACAGTGACCTTAATTATTTGACTCTCTGGATCTGCATTATTAGTGTATTTAACCAGTCTGACTATTCATGGAGTTGTTGAAATTTTTTTAAAGGAAGAATTAGGAGAAAAATCCCAAATTTAAGAGGAGAAATACACATTTGCTTCATATACCTTATAAACAGATATTGAAAATTGTCTTGAAATTAAAACCAAGTTGTCCAAGCCCAAATCTCATCCTTTTCACTGAAATAAACCCAAAATTTTTCTTTTCAAATTTCAATAAATTTCCTTAATCTTCATGTCATGGTACAATTTCTATGACCTCCCTCACATCCCAAATTATAATGCAATTTGAGCTTCTGGCTGCAGGAACCCTTAGCTCAAATAAGAGAATGAATGAGCAGTGAGCAGATTCTTGCAGAGCTACTGAAGACTTGTGTGAGATTCCCAACATAGTTACATCACTATTTTTCAAATGGCAAGGAGGTGAGAGAGAGAGAGGGAATATTAGGGTGCAGGAAAGGAGACAGATCTGGCGGGGCTATTGGAAGAAGGGAGAAGTCAGGGAGGAGAGAGTGAGGGTGAAGATAAAATTCAATGGTTCGGAGAAGTTTGGATAAATATTCAAACATTCTAAACTGAACATCCAAATCCGGATTCTCCAATCCTTATGAAGACACCCACAAGAATGGTTTATTCTATCTATGAATAGCCAGAAGTCTGTACTCTCTGTTACGAAACATGAGAGATCCAGCCAGAGAGATCCATTCCTTTATGACCTCCAGGCTGGATTCTGGCAAATACTTAGGTATGAACACATCAACATTAGGGAAGATTCAGCTAGTTTAGATTGCAGCAGCCTGCATCATCATCAACACCAGCCACCAAGACCACATCACCCTGCTTCTCTGCTCACTCTAAAGGCTCCCCACAAACTACTGTTTTAAATGCTAGGTCTCTAGGTTAATTTTCATGGATGGTTTTCTCTCCTTGATGATGACCTCCCTCAACTGCTACTTTTGTCAGCATCAGTGAAGCTGTCATCAAAGAGAAAGTTCAGGTTTCTTGGCATATTATTAATTTCCCTTAAAACAGAGGAATATTGTCACTTTCCTTTTGCAGGACCTAATACTTCTTTAAGGAAGCCCTCCCTGGTGCTTAGTCCCCAATTTCCAGACAGTGGAGAATATAAAGTCCTTCAAACTTTCAGATTTCAGGGAAAGTGCAACAGTATTTAGGGTCACATAGTACATCAGCTCAGTAATCTTTTGCTTTCAGGGTTGAAAGTATATATTTACCTAGTGGATCATCATTTGTTTATAACTATTATATAATTTGGAACATTGTCATTTGCTTACTTGTCAACTGTTTGTGTCGTCCGTTCCCAGGTAACAGAGCTCTAGGATAACCAAAACAATCCTCAATAAGATCATTCATGACAAACCAATACATCTGCTTGAAAAGCCCTTGCATGCAGGTGTGTAATTCCAATAACAGCCTAAATCCTTAGGGCTATGCAGGCCCCCTATTTCATGAAGGAGCTCCATATTGGACTAACCAATCTTTAAGACAGTCAGCCTTATTTTTGTGAGAACTGCAAAGGCCTAAAAAGGACAGAGAACTCATGCAGACGAGATGTTCACTCTTGCCATTGACTCACTGTGGATCATGGACCTTTTCTTTTTCCTGTGTAGTGGTCACAGAGGCTACTACAGCACTGATGTGATGCTGCCTGCAGAAGGTGAGAGAATAGCCTGAAGACAGAGATGCTCAGTCTGAGCTTCTTGCAATCAATGCTTGTGGGAAGGAGTGGCTGTGGGGAGCTCTGCTGCAGACTTTCCATTATTCTGTGCAAGGCAGGACATGTGTGTGGGTTCTTGAAGCTAATGGCCTCCATTGCAAGCTACTAAACCTATTTTGGAGCTGTCAGCCAGCTCTAGCACTTGGTGGGAAGAGCCTGCTTGCTGTGTGCCCAGCTGTCAGTCAGATAAAAACACACTAATTCCCTTCAGAGACATCGGGAGGAAATTACAGCACAGGACAATGTCGCTGCCAGATATGTGAGTTGGGAATGGAATCTCAGACTATGCTTTCAAGAGAAGGATGTGGGTGACCACAGGGAGCTTCTCATGAGGATTCCAACTGTGCTCTGCTAACTTAAAGTTCAACCAAACAAAGGCCCACTTTCTGGACTCCACCCATGTTGGGGGAAGATTAGGATTTGATTCAGGGTTGGTCTACACTAAAGCTGTAAAACAATCTAAGTTAAGCTAGTTTAGTTACATAGATTACATAACTGAAGTCAACGTAACTTAGGTCAACTTACAGCGGTATCTGCACCATGCTATGTCGACAGGGGACACTCTCCCATCGACTTAAGTGTGTCTTCATTGAATCAACATCGCTGCATTGATCATAGCAGTGCCAGTTTAGCCAGTAGTGTAGACATGGCCTCAGTGAAAGAAAGGTTGATTCACCCCCATGCTTCTCACAAGCCAGGACTATTTTTTTTTCTTTGTAAAATATATTTAGCAAAAAGATTGAAAAATTAGATTCTGTGCATGTTAAAATTTGGGTTTGCTTGTAGTTTTACAGTGTGATATAAAACGTGGGAGTCTTAGCATGCTGTCCATCTTCTCTGGGTAGCAGGAAGACCAAGACTATAAATATGAGATGTGAAATCTTCCAGAGAAACCTCAGCATCCCCTGATTGATAGGACTCACATTAAATATTATCTGACCCCTAAGCTAGATGTAGCCTTTATTTACAAACATCCATTCCACTAAAACAGTAGTGGGCAACCTGCAACCCACGGGCTGCATGCGGCCCATCAGGGTAATCTGGTTGCAGGCCACAGGGACGTGTTGGCCGCTGCTTCCCGCAGCTCCAAGTGGCAGGGAACAGTGAACTGCGGCCACTGAGAATTGTGGGGGGCCGTGCCTGCTGACAGTCAACATCAGCAAAATGTCTTGTGGCCCGCAATCAGATTACCCTGGTGGGCGGCATGCAGCCCGTGGGCCTTAGGTTGCCCTCCACTGCACTAAAATCAGGATGGTTGCATGAACAGAAGTAATATCAAGGTATAGTTTAAGTGTAAGAAGTTTAAGTGTAAGATGGCCAAACATGTCTTCTGAGGTAGGTAAAATATAAAATTGCTTATTTGGTAGTGACTACTGGCTGCCAAGGGCTTCAGTCTTTAATATGTTTGAGACCCCTTATGGTTTCAGTCAGTTCAATATAGGTCATTTAAATGGAGTTGATCAAACCCTGAGAGGTCATCTGTGAAAAGGCACTGATGTCCATCTCAACAACTAAGTCCTGACTAGTATGAGGTATTTTGCTCCCTATAAATATTCTCAAAACATGCAGCTAAAATAGGAGGAAAGATGACAAATGAAGTAATATTTTATACATTTTACATATATGCTCTCTTTAAAAAGTTAAACTCTCACATTTTACATATGTATATGTTTCTTCTCTTCCCTCCGCTCTCATTTGTTAATCACCTTGTTCCATATTAAAATAGGTGGTCAAGTCATTAGACTGAGTGGACTGCGCTGGTACCTTGAGGAAGGCCACTCGTCCAAAATAATTTCTTTACAGGAAAGGTTTTGTATAATATGAAAATCTGCATTATCCAAAAAAAAGATCATTTTAATTTCCATTGCCAGTAAAATATGATTAATTCCATTATTTTGAGTTTTTATGCTCAGGAAATGCAGACTGGTGGCTGAGACTGCCAAAACGTCTGTCTCCAGTCATCAGTAAACTTTAACTCTGTCTGAAGCCTGTCTTGCTGATAATTAATATTTGAAGTTTGAGACATGCAATTCTGCCATAGTTGAGAATCCTATTTTTCTGGAAACCCTAACCATAGTCCATAACCACAAATCCAAGCTTATAATTCTGCATTTTTTTGTGGATGTCCCTTACCAATTGCTAAAACAGTCCCAGGGTTAATAATATCAAGTACAAAAACAATGTGTTAATATGCCAATTCTTAGACAAGCAACATTATTCCAAATATACACATCATAGATCAGATCCTCAGCTGGTATAAAATGGATCTTCACCAACTTACACTAGGTCAGGGTCTGTCCCCATTCTTTGCCTACAGGAAAAATAATATCCATTTTATATTTGAAAATTTATGCGTGTCATTTGGAAATTCAATCATAAGTTATTTTTGCTTCTGGAGCAACATGTAAAGGCCAATAAGAGACTATATACTTAATGAAATAGTGAAACATTTTTTTCCTAATAAGTAACCACTTACACTTTTAAGAGGACATGAAGTAAGGGCTACCTGTCTCTCACACTGAAGGCTGAGATCCCCTGTATTATATAAGTGCTAACTTTACAGTCACAAATTGTTCAACTGTTGCTCATGTGGCTTCATGGAGGAGTGCCTGCTCCCCTGCAGTGTGGCCTTCCGGTCAATACCCTCAGTGACTTTGTCATTTTCAGATTTTCTTGAAGAATTTTCTTAAAGAATTTTTTTATGTTCACACCTGATTCTGTCTCAGCCTGCTAGCTTCACAGCTGCTTGGTTATTTGACCAAACTCCTTCCCAGGAATTATCCCTCTGTTCCCGCCCATGATAAGAGACCTGGCAGGGCAGTCTGACCTACCAGTCAGAGCAAGGGGGTGGCGTCAGGGTCACAGATGGAAGTCATGCCAAAGGTCAAAGCCAGAGTCAGAGTCAAAAGTCATGCCAAGGATCAATCCAGAGGCAGGAGCCATGCCAAAGATCTGTGCCAGGGTCAGAGTTGGTAGCCACATCAAAGATTAAGCTGGAATTGGAAACAGAAGTCATGCCAAGCATCAAACTGGCGTTAGTCATTGAATTTAGGGCAAGGAAGCAGAAACCAGGAACAAGGCACAGTAACAGGAGCAAGGAGCAGGAACGAGGCAAGGAGGCAGGAACTTGGTCTTAGGGCCTCTGGTCAGCAGCAGATCTAGCAACTAGTTGCTCAGACAAGGGGCAGGACTGGAACAGAAAGCTTTATTATCTTTGTCACCTTTGTCCGGCTTGTGCTTGTCCGTCCCTCCACGAACGCCATACCGTTCTATTTTGTTGTGAGCACATTCTTTCCATTTCTGGCCAAAGAGTTTTGTCATTGGATAGGCCCAGCATGTTTTCGGTCTGCCCAATGGTTGCTTGTGGTCTCTGGAGATCTAGTCACTGATGCGGGTTGTCCACCTATTGTCTTGCTTGAGGACTACATGACCTGCACATCTTCGCTTTGCGTCGTACATTGAATGCACTACATCGTTCACCTCTGTACGCTTTCTGATCTCCTCATTCAATATATGATCACAGAGCGATATCTTACACATTCACATTTTAATTGTTCTTTGGGTGACAGCGAATTTTTCTTCCTCCGCTTTCATTGTTGACCGGCTTTCTGTTCCATATATCATTGCTGGCAGAATAGTGGAGTTAAAAACAGTTCTTTCCTTTTCTTCATGGGCAGTTCATCATCCACTAGAGACATTGTTATTTTGTTGAAACTTCCCTACCCCGCCTTTTGCCTCCTACTGCATTGCCCTTCGAATGAGTTGTCTCTGCTCAGCTGCTGACCCAGGTAAATATATTTGTCGACCTCCTTGATTTCTTTCCCATTTACAGTGATGATTCCTTCTACACATGCTCATTCCAGATCCACTTCATCTTCAACGTGTTCACTTCCAACCCGATATCATGCAAAAGTGTTTCCAGTTGCTGCAATTTGTTCTCCAGTTCTGCTGTGTCCTTTGCCAGTATTACACAGTCGTCAGCAAAGAGAAGATGCGTTAACTGTTCTCCATCAATTCTTATTCCTTCTTCCCAGTTCAATTTCTTGAACAGTGACTTCAGTAATGCTGCAAACAGCTTTGGTGAGATTGTGTCGCCTTGTCTGACTCCTCTGCATATAGTAATAATGCAGGAGACACAGAGTAATGTTATCTCTGTCAAGCAATTGCAGTTAATTTCTTCCAGCAGGTCGATGTACCTCAGGCCTATTCCGATATTATTGAGCATGTTGAGTACAGTGTTAATCTCTACCAAGTCAAATGCCTTTTTATAGTTGACAAATGCAATACACAATGGTGCTTTGTATTCCTTGCATTTTTGATGAGCTGCAGAACAGAGTGGATGTGATCAACTGTCAAATACCCTGAGCAGAAACCAGCTTGTACTCTGCTTTTGTGCATATCAAAATCCTTCTTAATCCGACTGAGTATGATGCCAGTGAAGACTTTATACACTTGTGAGAGGAGCGTGATCAGATGGTAGTTGCTCAGTTCTTCTGGATTGCCTTTCTTCATCAATAGTATTCTTTTCGATTTCTTCCGTGCATCTGGAACATGCTTGCTATAGATATAGATGGTGAACCATTGCGCCAATGTTTTGAAAAGAGTATCTTCCCCTACTTTGAGATATTCTGGCCAAACATCATCCAGTCCCAGACTCTACCCTCTCTTCATGTTATGAACTACATATTCCGTTTCTTCCCACATAATGTCCAGAACTTCTTCTGTAACCTGGTGCCTTGACAGTGTACATATGAGGAATAGAGGTTATTGTAGAATTCTGTACATATTTCATTCATCTTGCCCCTTTCTGATGTCCTTTCTTTATGCTCAGTGGTTTCCAATCAACAGTCTGCTGCTAGTCACCTGACCCAGCTTCGTCAGTGGATGCAGCCTCTGGTGATGGGGTATCAGCTGTAGTTCCCTCATCTGACCTTCTGGTGTGGTGGTGCAGGGACTAAAGTTCACACTTGGCAGGCCTGCGTGTGAGACCCACAGCATCTGACAAAACCTGTGAAGGGGTTTACTCAATGCAGGAAGTCCTCCTTGTGGCCAGGTGTGACATCTCTGGTGTCTTTTAATTTGGCACCCCTGCCGATGGTTGCTCAGTTGCTGGAGTGGTCTCTTTTCCTGTAACTCAGCCAGGTCACAGTTTAGCCCACTCCCACTGGGATAACGAAAAGCCCAACATAAAAGAGTCTAATGTCCTTACAAAAGGGTCTTTGGTCCCTTGGCCTCACATCCTTGCCTTAGGTCTTTCCAAACAGAGGCTCCGACTTTCTGGTGTCCCTGGGAGGTGCTTGACCTCTGCTCCTCCCCAGGCCCCGCCCCCACTCCACCCCTTCCCCCAAGGCCTGACCCTAACCCCACCTCTTCCTGCCCCCACTCCGCCTCTTTCCATCCCATTCCATCGCCTCCCCCAAGCGCACCCCACCCTCCCTCCTCCTCTTCCTGCCCTCGCTCTTCCCCCTCCTTCCTCCAGCACCCCCTGGATGTTGCTGAACAGCTGATCACTGGCAGGCAGAAGGTGCTGGGGGAGATGGGGAGGAGCAGACTGGTGGGGCCACCAGGGGGTGCTGAGCACCTACTATTTTTTCCCATAGGTGCTCCAGCCCCAGAGCACCCACGGACTCGGCGCCTATATTTCCAAATATCATTGTCCCCTTCTCTGGACTCATGATACCTTGCTAGTAACTAGTAGGGGAATCCAGCCCTGCCACTCCACCAGGTTCCAGCTGAGGGTCCCTATAACCAGCAGCCAAGGTCTGTGCAATCCCAATCCTTGCTGCTTTTTCCTCTTACGTTCCCTTTGCTCTGTTCCTCCACAGAACGTCTCCCAGGGTTCTCTCCTGCTGGCAGTCCAAATTCTGCCCTTCGTTCAGAGTGCTCACTAAGGTCTGCTCCACCCAAATGGCCTCTTAATGACTCCCCAGATGCTTGCCACTCTTCTCTAATCAGGCTAGGATCCCTATTCTTCCCCTTGGGCTTCCTCCTCACTATTCCTAGGGAGTGACTGCAGATTCTCTCTCTGCAGACCCTCTTTTTTTTTTTCATGGTGAAGCAGACTTGACTGGATAATCTATAGCTGACAGCACCTATAATTCTTAAATACCTGATGGTTTGTAGTCTCTCATTCTGTCCTATGTCTTTCAAGTAACATAACAATGCCTTCTAATACTACCCCATTTCCCAGATATTTTAACTGAATAACATAATGTAACATTTGTCATCTTAAGCCATTTAAATTAATCAAAAAACATTTCCCTTTCTTTATCAAAGCCCTTTCATACCCATAAAAGGGGATCAATTCTTTCTTCTACCTGACAGGATGCACATAATCCATCTTTGTATTTACTGATTCTAAAAAGATTTTCAATTAAACCACAATAGCTAGTTAGTATTCTAAATAAAATCACTTCATTTTTCCTACCCAGGCCCTGAAGTATGTTGTTATCCTCAACTATAGACCACAATTCAAAAAAATCTTCTTCCTCACTTGTTATGGATCCAAATTTTTTGTCATTCCTTTTAAAAAATGTGTTCTCTACTAAGCTTTTGATTTCCTATTTACTCAAAGGTATTTCTGTGTCAATCCTTCCATTTCTTACAGTGCTTTTAGTTGCTCTGTCCTCCATTTAGTTCCCTGTTATCCCAGTGTGTGTTGAGATTCAAACTAATGCTACATGCATCCCCATTTGTACTAACTCTGTTATGAGAAATATAATTTCATTGATTAATAAATTGCTTTTACACACAGAAACACCCATAAGACCTCATATTAAATAAAACAAAATGACTGCTGCTTTTAGGCATACATCCCAGATCCAGTTTAATGCGAGCATTATTGCTATTTGTTCAGCTGTCATGACTGCCACAAAATCAGATTTTTTTTTAATTCACTAATTCCTAATTTTGATATGCAATATACCATTTCTATGTCTGATTTTTTCTTTTTTGGGCCCATCTGTACATATTTGACAAAAACAATTCCACCTTTCGTCTATATACTGTTACACTTTGTTTTTTATAGCAGTTGTCCGCTTTTTACTCATAAGCTTATACAATAAATCTAAAGCTATATTTGGACACATAGCTTTCCTTCCATAACTAATTTTCTCATGACTAAAAGTTTTAACTTTGTTTAGCTTTTCCTTGTCTTTCAACTCCTCCATCCACGTTTTAACTCAAAAGATATGTGGAGTTCTAACATTGTGTGCTTTAGTCTGCCTACTGAATTCCCAACAATCACCATCAATTTATTTGGTACTTTCATTATTGCAATTCCCACTAACTGTGGCCCAGAAAGTTAGGTCCAGTAGTTTTGTTCGCAGAGTCACTGTCATTTCACTAGCAGCTATCTATGGCACGCACGTGAGTGTTGTAATAAATGCACCACATGCAACTTGCCGTGCCTGTACTTGTATTAAATCACATTTTTTAAGTTTTGATTTTGATGCAGACCCAAAAGCTTAGCATCCATATTCGATAACTGATATGGTTAAGGCTCTGTATAACATCAGCAGTAGTTTTTTTTTTATCTAACTGCCCCCTCCCCCATTAGCCCCAGACATACTTTTAAGAGGGCTGATCCTTTCTTGGCATTTATCTTTAACATAGTCTGTATGATCTTTCCAAAGTAATTGAGTATCAAATGTTACTCCTAGGAATTTCAATCTTTTAACTGTATCTATTTGTTCTCCATGGAGAGGATTTACATTCCTTTGTAGCTTTCCTTTTTGTGAAGATCAGTACTTTGGTTTTAGCAACTCGGAACTTGAAATCCCATGTATTTCCCCAGTCAGAAATCTCTCATAGTGCTTTGTTGATTCTCTTTATAGCCACCTCAATGTTCCTGCTCCTAACCCATAGAGCACAGTTATTGCACATAGAGAAACACCTACTAGAGCATTTATTTGTTTTGGATGATCATTTATCGTAATACTAAGTAATATCAGGCTTGCAACACTTTCCTGTGGTGTACCAATTTTATTATATATTGGACATAATTTTCCCAACTTTCTGACCTGCGTGGCCCATTTACTCAAAAATTCTCTAATTCATCCATATATTGTTCCCCTTATCCCTATTGTGCCTACTTTGTGTAATAAGCCTTCTCTCTATAGCATATCACATGTTTTTTCAATATCTAGAAAGACAACTATCATGAAATCTTTCGAAAGAATGGCACCTTAGAGACTAACAAATTTATTTGAGCATAAGCTTTTGTGGGCTAAAGCCGACTTCATCGGATGTATGCAGTGGAAAATACAGTAGGAAGATATAGATACACAGAGAACATGAAACAATGGGAGTTGCCTTACCAGCTCTAACAAGACCAATCAATTAAGATGGGCTATTATCAGCAGGAGAAAAAAACTTTTGTAGTGATAATCAGGATGGCCCATTTCAAACAGCTGACAAGAAGGTATGCGTAACAGTAGTGGGAAATTAGCATGGGGAAATAGTTTCTAGTTAGAGTAACAACTCATCCACTCCCATCTTTGTTTCTCATACTTTTTTGTATTTCAGTTTCCAGTTTAACAATATAGTTGATGGTGCATCTTCCTCTCCTTAAAACCACCCTGCACCTTATCTGTAATGCCACTGTTTTCCAAATAGGCAAGCAAACATTCATTCACCATTTTCTCCATAATGTTATCCAGGCAGACCAAGAGGGCATTTTTGTGGATAGTTTGCCTGGTTTTTGTATTGGAATTAGTACTGCATGTTTCCACCATAGCAATATCACTCTTTTTTCCCATATAGTATTGTATGTAAGAACATAAGAATGGCCATACTGGGTCAGACCAAAGTATCCAGCTTCCAACAGCGACCAATGCCAGGTGCCCCAGAAGGAATGAACAGAACAGGTAATCATCAAGTCATCCATTCCCTGTCGCCCATTCCCAGCTTCTGGCAAACAGAGGCTAGAGACACCATCCCTGCCCATCCCGCCATTGATGGACCTATCCTCCATGAACTTATCTAGTTCTTTTTTGAACCCTGTAATAGTCAAGATGTGGGCCTAACATGGATTTATAGAGAGGCAATATGATATTTTCTATCTTATTATCTATCCCTTTCTTAATGATTCCCAATATTCTGTTAGCTTTCTTGACTGCCACTGCACAGAGTGGATGTTTTCAGAGAACTATCCACAATGACTCCAAGATCTCTTTCTTGAGTGGTAACAGCTAATTTAGACCCCCATCATTTTATATGTATAGTTGGGATTATATTTTCCAATGTGCATTACTTTGCATTTATCAACATTAAATTTTATCTGCCATTTTGTTGCCCGCTCACCCAGTTTTGAGAGATCCTTTTGTAGCTCTTCGCAGTCTGCCTGGAACTTAGCTATTTCGAGTACTTTTGTATCATCTGCAAATTTTGCCACCTCACTGTTTACCCCTTTTTCCGGTTCATTTATGAATATGTTTAATAGGACTGGGCCCAGTACAGACCCCTGGTGGACACCACTATTTATCTCTCTCCATTCTGAATACTGACCATTTATTCCTACCCTTTATTTCCTATCTTTTAACCAGTTACCAATCCATAAGAGGACATTTGCTGTTATCCCATGACAGCCTACTTTGCTTAAGAGCCTATAGTGAAGGACCTTGTCAAATGCTTTCTGAAAATCTAAATACACTATATCCACTGGATCCCTCTTGTCCACATGCTTGTTGATCCCCTCAAAGAATTCTAGTAGATTGTTGAGGCATCATTTCCCTTTACAAAAAGCATGTTGACTCTTCCCCAACAAATTATGTTCATCTATGTGTCTGGCAATTTTGTTCTTTACAAAAGTTTCAACCAGTCTGCCTGGTACTGACGTAAAGCTTACTGGCCTGTAATTGCCGGGATCACCTCTGGAGCCCTTTATAAAAATTGGCGTCACATTAGCTATCCTCCAGTCATTTGGTACAGAAGCTGATTTAAATTATAGGTTACCAACTACAGTTAGTACTTCTGCAATTTCACATTTGAGTTCCTTTAGAACTCTTGGGTGAATATCATCTGGTCCTAGTGACTTATTACTATTTAGTTTATCAATTTGTTCCAAAACCTCCTGTAATGACAACTCAATCTCGGACAGTTCCTCATATTTGTCACCTAAAAAGAATGGCTCAGGTTTGGGAATCTCCCTCACATCCTCAACTGTGAAGACTGATGCAAAAATGCATTTAGTTTCTCTGCAATGGCCTTATCATCCTTGAGTGTTCCTTTAGCATCTCGATCATCCAGTGGCCCCATGGGTTGTTTAGCAGGCTTCCTGCTTCAGATGTACCTACAAAATTTTTGCTATTACTTTTTGAGTTTTTGGCTAGTTGTTCTTCAAATTCTTTTTTGACCTTCCTAATTATATTTTTGCACTTCATTTGCCATAGTTTATGCTCCTTTCTATTTTTCTCATTAGGATTTAACTTCCACTTTTTAAAGGATGCCTTTTTGCCTCTCACTGCTTCTTTTACTTTGTTGTTTAGCCACAGTGGCTTTTTTGGTTCTCTTACTGTGTTTTTTTTTAATTTGGGGAATACATTTAAATTGAGCCTCTATTATGGTGTCTTTAAAAAGTTTCCATGCAGTTTGATTTTAGTGCTGTACCTTTTAATTTCTGTTTAACTAACCTCCTCATTTTTGTGTAGTTCTCCTTTCTGAAATTAAATGCTACAGTGTTGGGCCGCTGTATTTTTTTCCCGCCACAAGGATGTTAAATTTAATTATATTATGGTTACTATTACCAAGCGGTCCACCTATATTCACCTTTTGGACCCGATCCTGTGCTCCACTTCGAACTAAGTCAAGAATTGCCTCTCCTCTTGTGGGTTCCAGGACTAGCTGCTCCAAGAAGCAGTCATTGAAGGTGTGAACAAACTTTATCTCTTCATCCCGTCCTGAGGTGACATGTACCGAGTAAATATGGGGATAGCTGAAATCCACCATTATTATTGAGTTTTTTATTTTAGTAGCCTCTCTAATCTCCCTGAACATTTCACAGTCACTATCACCATCCTGGTCAGGTGGTCAGTAATATATCCCTTCTGCTATATTCTTATTATTTGAACATGGAATTACTATCCATAGAGGTTCTAGGGTACAGTTTGGTTCATTTAAGATTTCTACTTCATTTGATTCTTTGCTTTCTTTCACATATAATGCCATTCCCCCACCAGCATGACCTGTTCTGTACTTCCAATATAGTTTGTACCCTGGTATTACCATGTCCCATTGATTATCCTCATTCCACCAAGTTTCTTTGATGCCTATTGTGACATTACACCCCATATTCTTCATAGAAATATGGTTATGATATGAATATGTCATAACTAAGATATACGTTATGCAAGATGGCTCATGTAAGATATCATTGGAAAGGTTATGATTTACTGAGTGTGATTATCCAATTTATATGCATGTATCATTTCTGTATCTCAAGTCAGGAATATTGACTATGGAACAATTACAACTGTAAGTGTATTTGGGAGACACACACCAGGCAACCGGCCATCTCAGCCTTGGAAGAAACAATAAGACTGTGAAGATGCTAATCTCTCTCCTTCCTGAGATGCATCCTTAGAGGTAGCTGTGACATTACTAAATCAGGTGATAAGATCACCTAATACAAAATACTACCTTGGATATTGGAGATCAAACAAAAGTTTCCCATGGTAGGTAAATCCCTTTTGAGGCTGGGAAGGGGGTTAATCTGAATTCTCCTCCATTGCCTACCCAACTAGAAAGACTGCTGAAAGTACCTGAAGGGACAAAGCAACTAACCTGAGGGGAAAGGCAGGGGGGAGTCCAGACTGAAGACAGGGGTCCAGTCTGTAAGAAGAAATAACAGGAACTCTAAGGTACAGAAACTCTGCAACTTGCCTAAAATAACATTTGGGTGAGAAATTACTTCTTGAAACCAGTCTCTTAAGCTTAGTATGTGTACTTTGTTTTGTTTATTATTAAACCCGGTTTGTGCAATTTCTAACTGGGGGGAGAGGCGGGGCAAGAAGTTGTGCATATCTCTCTTCACATTGAGGGAGAGGGTGAATTTTTATGAGCTTGCGCTGTGCAGATCTTTCTATACAGAGCAAGACATTCTTATTTGGGGTTTATTCCCCAAAGGGGGCTGTGTACATGAGTGCTGGGTGAATCCTCTCACACAGAGCTGACTTCAGTCTATGTCTGCAGCTGGGAGTGGCCCTATCTGTGTGTGTGTGCTGCCAGAGACCCAAGAGACTGATTCAGCAAAACAGGGAGAGGGAGCCCAGGCTAGTGGAGCAGGCGGGTTTGGTGAAATCCCAGTACATCAGGTGGCATCCCAGAAGGGGAGTAAACCCGTCACACCTATTATATAACATCCTCATTTAATATGAGGCACTCTAGTTCACCCATCTTATTATTTAGACTTCTAGCATTGATGTATAAGCACTTTAAAAACTTTTCACTTTTTAGCTGTCTGCCATTACATGATATAATTGAATGAGACTTTTTTTTCATTTGCCTGTTTCTCATCAGATCCTACCTGCATTTTATCATCTTCCATTCTCTCCTCCTTATTAGGACATAGGGAATCCCCATTTATAGATCCTAAGGGATGTCTGAACCATGTGCTCCTCCACACCTGTCAGCTTTCCCCCACTCTTAGTTTAAAAACTGCTCTATGACCTTTTTAATTTTAAATGCAAACAATCTGGTTCCATTTTGGTTTAGGTGAAGCCCATCCTTCCTCCCCCTTTCCCAAAAGTTTCCCCAGTTCCTAATAAATCAAAACCCCTCCTCCCTACACCATCGTCTCAACCATGCATTGAGACCATGCAGTTCTACATGTTGAACTGGCCCTGCACGTGGAAGTGGAAGCATTTCAGAGAATGCTACCATAGAGGACCTGGACTTCAATCTCTTACCTAGCAGTCTAAATTTGGTCTCTAGGATCTCTCTCCTATCCTTCCCTATGTCCATTGGTAACTAAATGTACCATGACCACTGGCTCCTCCCCAGCACTACACATAAGTCTATCTAGATGTCTCGAGAGATCCGCAACCTTCACACCAGGTAGGCAAGTCACCATGCCGTTCTCCCGGTCATCACAAACCCAGCTATCTCTGTTTATAATGATCAAATCCCCCATTACTAATACTTGTCTCTTCCTAATAACCGGAGTTCCCTGCCCCGGAGAGGTATCCTCACTGCGAGAGGATACCAAAACATCCTCTGGAAGGAGGGTCCCAACTATGGGATCATTTCCTTTTGCTCCATTTGGATGTTCTCCTTCCCAGAGACTTTCATCCTCCTCAACAGCACAGAGGCTGTCAGACCAGGGGTGGGACCGTTCTACTGTGTCCTGGAAAGTCTCATCTATGTACCTCTCTCTCTTACTTAGTTGCTCCAGTTCAGCCACACTGGTCTCCAAAGCCTGTACATGATCTCTGAGGGCCAGGAGCTCCTTGAACCTCATAGGGCAGGTAATCATACATGCTGCATTGGGTGCAATAAGCTGGGTAGCACCCACTCTGTTGCTGGTCTTCTACCTGCATTCTTTTTTTACTCCTTCAGCTCGTTCCTTTGTTGTTTTGTTTTTATTGGGGGGTGGGGTGGTTTTGGCTTTAAGTTTAAAGAAATTTAAGGAATGTTAAGTGTATGTACCCCCCCCCCACACACACACACATACTCCCCTGGAAACTCACTTGCAAAACTCCCCTTTTTGTTAGCTCCTCTGATTGTGTGGACTTTTTAAAGTCCTGGTCTTCCTGAGTAGCCCTGCACCTTGGTTAAGTGTTGATGGATGCTAAAGGGCTTAGGGATCAAAGCCTTGTTAAGAAGCTCTCAGCTCTCAGCTCTCAGCCTTGCCTAGCATGCTGTTAGGGTCAGCACCCACACAGTCAGCACATGGTCCCCCAAACAGACCACATGGTATGCAATTCCAAGAGAACCTTCAAACTGCTTTCAGGAAGATATTTAAACATTATATTGCATATATTATCTTTACCCGGGGACATATTTTTGCCTATATCAATAGCTTTTTCACATATAAAACCTTTCCTTCTGCATAGTATCTTCATGTTTTCCCCAAGCACATAGTTCTTACTTCTCTTCAATTAATTATCTTTTAATCTGGTGAAAACCTACACTTTGGTTTTCATCATTACTGACCCCTCAGAAAATTTTTGCTTCTGCTTTCTTGTTATCAGAACTTCTAACTATTTTGTCAGTCCCAATGAGACCTGAGATGTAACTACTTTTATTCTAAATTTCATAAATTCTTTCAATGTGGCCACATATTTCTGATGTTTTTGTATCTTTATTTAGCCTCCCACAGTACTTTCTCCAACTCTCTTTCTTTGATTTTTTTAAATAATTATTTGTGCTATAGCCTTACTTCTTTTATACTTTACTAGATGTTCATTATTCATTGTATTTTTCACTTACTTATTTCTTTCACTTTGTTCCTTTTTTTAGCTATTATTTTGCACACCTCATTCCATCATGGAAATGAGTTTTTAGTTTTGCAGCCCCTCTTTCTGCTGCAAATTTCCTCTCTATATTCTAAAAAGCCTGCTCCTACACAGCTGGCCTGGTTCTTGATCCAGATGCAGTCAGAAAACATAGGTTTCAGGGTAACAGCCGTGTTAGTCTGTATTTGCAAAAAGAAAAGGAGTACTTGTGGCACCTTAGAGACTAACCAATTTATTTGAGCATGAGCTTTCGTGAGCTACAGCTCACTTCATCGGATGCATACCGTGGAAACTGCAGCAGACTTTATATATACACAGAGAATATGAAAAACGTAAAAGAATAAATGGACACAAATCAGACATCAAGAATTATAACATTCAAAATCCAGTTGGAGAACACTTCAATCTCTCTGGTCACGCGATTACAGACATGAAAGTTGCGATATTACAACAAAAAAACTTCAAATCCAGACTCCAGCGAGAAACTGCTGAATTGGAATTCATTTGCAAATTGGATACTATTACTTTAGGCTTAAATAGAGACTGGGAGTGGCTAAGTCATTGTGCAAGGTAGCCTGTTTCCTCTTGTTTTTTCCTACCCCCCCCCCCAGATGTTCTGGTTTAACTTGGATTTAAACTTGGAGAGTGGTCAGTTTGGATGAGCTATTACCAGCAGGAGAGTGAGTTTGTGTGTGTATGGGGGTGGGGGGGATGTGAGAAAACCTGGATTTGTGCAGGAAATAGCCCAACTTGTTTATCATGCACATTGTGTAAAGAGTTGTCACTTTGGATGGGCTATCACCAGCAGGAGAGTGAATTTGTGTGGCGGGGTGGAGGGTGAGAAAACCTGGATTTGTGCTGGAAATGGCCCACCTGGTGATCACTTTAGATAAGCTATTACCAGCAGGACAGTGGGGTGGGAAGAGGTATTGTTTCATATTCTCTGTGTATATATAAAGTCTGCTTCAGTTTCCATGGTATGCATCCGATGAAGTGAAAAGCAAAGTGATCACGAAAGCTCATGCTCAAATAAATTGGTTAGTCTCTAAGGTGCCACAAGTACTCCTTTCCTTTTTCAGAAAACATAGTTGGCCCAGACCCACATTAACCCATTCAGGGCCCACATAGGGTGCACACTACAACACAAGACACAAATCCACAAACATAGGAGGCTGTCTGCTTTCTGGACGGTCCATTTCTTCACCTAGTTTAAAGGCCAGAGGAAAGCAAGTCAACTTTAAATATCATGAGCTACAGAACTATTTTTCCTGGCCTTCTCCCTGTCATGTGTCAGGTAATTCCCAGTTCTGCTACCAGAATCTATGTCCCCCATCATGTAACTGATCGAAGAGTGAGTGCTTTAATCTCTCATGCCACCAGTTCATGAACACAGGAGGAAAACTTTCAGTACAGTGCTTTGAATGGTCAAAATTCCTCTTTGAAGAAGATTTTTTCCCTTCAGTTGAAACACTGTACTCCTGTGCAATATGAAGGGGAATTTAGTGAGTGAAGTCTTCGGGCTTCTGCCACCACCTTTTACAACCCAAAGCATTGTAAAAAGAAACTGAAGGGCAGAGAAGCCACTTGAAATTGGGTGCACACTGGCAAATAGATGGTGGAAGGCAAGTGGGATCTCTTCTGAGGTGGATGGGTTGCTTACACTTCTAGAAGAAAAGAGATAAAAACGATATCCCCATTTAATCCCCAGTCCAGGGAGGATTATTTTTTTTACAACATGTGCAAGATTGTCAGTCCTACTGATAGATCAAACAGATTGCAGCATTACTAGGGCCAAGGCAGATTGGATACTTCAAATTGCTGTGGTGGATAAAGTTCTCTGTAGACACACAAGCTTCTTCAACATGACCATCCAACAATTAAATCCATCACTCTGTGCTCAAGGTAGGGTGAAACTGAATTGAATTGCCAATCTGGGGATCCCTCTTTCACAAATAAACCGAGGCAGGGGTGATTCTTTGGCTCCAGAGGAAGTGATCATAGATTTTAAAGCCAGACAGGACCATTAGGATTATCTAGTCTGATCTCTTGCAAAACACAGGCCATAGAACCTCATTCATTAATTCCTTTATGGAGCTCATTAACTTGTCATTTCAGATAGATAGCCAGTCCTGATTTAAACACTCCAAGTGATGGAGAATCTACCACATACCGTGATAAATTGTTCCAATGGTTAATTACCCTCACTGTTAACAATTTGCACCTTATTTTCAGTTTGAATTTTTCTACTTTTAACTTTCTGCTACTGGATCTTGTTATGCTTTTGTCTGCCAGCTGAAGAACCCTCTACTCTCAAGGAAAGTTTAGTTGCAGGCCTCAGAACTGGTGCAAAAGGGAAACATTCCACAAAGGTGGATAAGATCTGTATTTTCAGCTCCCAATTCTAAGATAATTAACCCTAAAGTTCTACACGTCAAACACAATAACTTTCTTCTGAGGGTCCAGGTCTTCTGTGTGAACTTAAAAGTGATTGTAGACAATAATAGATGTAAGAAAAACTTTTTCAGTATTACCACGCACCAAATTAATACAAAAATTGCTAGGGTTCTCCAGAGAAGGAATGAAGGGCTATGGGTTTTGGCCTCATCATTGTCCTAAGGCCATTTATATCAGTGGTTCTCAAACTAGGGGCGTCGCTTTCTCAGGGAAAGCCCCTGGTGGGCCGGGCCGGTTTGTTTACCTGCCGCATCCGCAGGTTTGGCCAACTGTGGCTCCCACTGGCCACGGTTCACCACTTCAGGACAATGGGGGCTGCAAGAAGGGCGGCCAGAATATCCCTCGGCCCGCGCCACTTCCCACAGCCCCCATTGGCCTGGAGCAGCGAACCGCGGCCAGTGGGAGCTGTAATCGGCTGAACCTGTGGACGCGGCAGCTAAACAAACCAGCCCGGCCTGCCAGGGGCTTTTTCTGAACAAGTGGCGCCCCTAGTTTGAGAACCACTGATTTATATCATTATGTGACCTTTCATTCATGTCCCAAGGCCTCTGGAAATGAAAAAAAATGCTAATCTTCTTAAACAATATCTTGTATGAAGCATCATCCAAATTGTTCATATACCTGCATATCTCAGCCACAGAGCATCTGTTGAGGACCTCACATTTTTTGGTAAATGTGGAAAATCCATTCCAAATCAAACCTTCAATTTAGCCTTTCTGTGATTCAACCTAAATGCCACAGCTCTGACCTATGACATTTCCTGGCCCAAGAGAGAAACTATAACAACTGTATGTCAAGAGGTGACAACTCTTCCTTCTGTTATATAAAGGAATTTAGCAAGGCTACATGGGTATCTTCGCCCATCCAAGGGTTAATCAGTATTCCAGAAACATCCAGAGATGTCTCTTATATGGAAAAAATCTTTAACCAAGTGGGATCTTTAACCAAGCAAGAATTTCCCTGTTATTTTCTGGCTGGAACTCTTGCGGTGAGGAGGGAACCTAATGCCAACAGACTCTTACTCCTTCCTAGACTTTCTCACCCCAGAAATTCTAGAAAGATGCCTCAAAAACAGTCACAGGAGCCTATTTTGAGCACTGTAATATAAGTGCTTTATGAAACTTATCAGTTGCTCTGTTAAGCATAAATATATTGCAGCTGCTTTTGATTTAGCAAGCATTCAGCAGGTTATCAATGGGTCAGGGCACCCTCACAAGAGTGGTGTCAGGTAACAGTACAGAAGTGTATTACCTGTCCAAACTGGGGAGAAAACAAGTAAGAAAGGCTCTACACTGTGGCTGTAAAAAAATTGGAAGTTATGTTAGTTTTGGAAGTTGTATAACCATTCAGTGCATTTCACAGGCAGATAATGTGATAGCCAATGGCTTAAAAAGGGACAGACCTATTGGAAGAAGCCTTCCAAAGCTAAACCCTATATATTTTTCTCAGAGTGGATTATCTGAAGCTAGATACTTCAGTGTACTAAAACTGATTTTTAACCCACAGTAGTTTTAGTGAAGGCAGCAGTGGATAGCGATGGATACACTATCCACTATGATTACTCTTAATTTCTGCAAACATTTTCTCCTTTCCATTACTCCAGCAAGTGCTAGCAAAGGTACTGAAGCACTGACCAGAAAAGAAGCTTCTTATCCAACCCACTGGCCATACAAAATATGGAGTCATTTGGTCCCACAGTTTCTGACAGACTTCCATGCAATCCTGAGAAAGCTAGCTACAGGGACTCTTGCATGAAGAACACATGGAAAAGCTAGACAACTCCACAGTGAAAGGTTCTCTGGCGATTGGTTCCATTGTCTAGAAATCATCACAAAATGCAGTGTTTCAGAAGCACACTGTCAAACTCCTGCCTTCAGATTTGAAAAATGTAGTCAACAAATCAATACAATTTATAAGGACTTTGTGGATGAACTCAAAATCAGGAAACAAAAAATATCTATTTTGAATTAAGCTTCTAATCCATGAATATTTGGTCAGCAAGCTGTACTGGCTTCTGTTTTTCCTGGTAAAACTAGAACCAGGGAATTTTTCAAGTGAGTCAGAATAAATATGACTCCATTTGGGAACTTTTATCTTTTGATACTGTAAATTACAACTAACTAGTCCTCTTACAGACATGCTAAATTGGCATGTCTCTTGGGTCTATGTTGGCCTACCTTATGATGCCTAAACTGGCTCTCCTAAAAACCGATACACCATTTTGATAAATCAACAATAACATCTGATAGTGTACAGATTTCTCCTTTCTGGAAGGATAAAACTTAATCAGGAACCCATTCTTTCTATAAGGGAATAACATGCATTGGATTAGTGGTAACAAAGAAGCCTACTTTCTTATTTTTATTATATAACTATAAATCAGTTGGAATATAAATATTGTACCTACATTTCAGTGTATAGTATATAGAGCAATATAAACGAGTCATTGTCTGTTTGAAATTTTAGTTTGTACTGACTTCACTAGTGCTTTTTATGTAGCTTGTTGTAAAACTAGGCAAATATCTAGATGAGCTGATGTCCCTCTGGAAGACCACTGCATACCCGAGGCATACGTGTACCCCTGGTTGAGAACCACTGCCCTAACAAACCAGCTGATAGCTGTATCTATTTTATATACATAATCAGGCCTTGTCTACGTTAGGACTTTTGAACCTGTGAGTGTACCTCCACCAGTGGTAAGTTGTCTGAGTCTGACCCTTATCGACACTACAACTTTCATCAAGTGAGCTGCACTCACTCGACATTATGAATCTGTAAAATCCTAGTATAGACAAGACCTTAGTGAAAAGGAAGGGTAAGTTAAAAGTCTTTGTCCAATTGAATATGTACTAATGTATTTTCTATCAGCACTTTTCCAAGTGCTTATTAAAATAAAATTAGATCAGGAACAGCACCTTAACTAACCTTATTGTTTAGTAGAGCTGATTAACACCCACTGAATAAACAAACACACACACACACAGAAAGAGTAGAGTGATTCACCAAAGAAAAGCAAAATTTGTCAAATAATTTGTCAAATAGTGGTGCTATTGCTAAGTTATACTAATGCGATCTTGTCATTAATTATTTTATGTCCCCTTCCCCTCCTCTTTCTTGTGTTTTAAACAGAGTCACAGTCCTCATGATCAATATCAGTAAAAGCAGGAGTACTGAAAACTGTTCTTCAGTAGTAAGAAGTTTAAATCTTATTTCTGTTTACCTACAGCATCAAGAACAGTGGAGAAAAAGTTTATTAGAGGCTTTTTCTATAAATCCAATGCCACGTTCTGAAAATAAAAGAAATAAGAGGCCAGGCTTGATGGACTATTGCCATAAACTTTTATGACACAAATTGGTAAAAATGAGAGTCCTTGTCTGCTTTGACAGCTCTTTTTTATTGTAGTGCAATGCCCCCTGCAGGAACAAACTGATTCTTTGTGTTTCCAAACATATCAGGGCTCTCACAATGCAGCCTGGAATGAGGCATTTAATCGAATGAGGACAAGCAATGTTTCCAAGATTTCTGTTAATTGTAAATTACTATATTTGAATCACATCAAATTCATGACACAAACCCACGTAAACCAGAAAACTGAAAGGAGAAAAATAAACAGCTGATGTATTCTGCATGGATTTCACAACACAGTGCAGAGAAAAAGGCACAATGGGCATGAATTAATGACAATTTGTGTCCCACCCATAATGCAATAGGTCTCAAGAGGCTCAGATTGTGGAGGAAAATGTGGTAGTACTGTACTCAAGATTCACCTACAATCTCAAACTTCTGGCCACAGTCCCAAATTAGCTGGGTGCTTCTTCTCAATTGACCAGTTGTGAAATAGTTAACTATGTTGGGCCAGACCTTCAGCTGTTATAAACTGAAATATGCCTATCCATTGGGGCTACACCGATTTACACCATTGAGGATCTGGCCCACTGGTGTGTGGCACCCTAGCCATGCAATTATACAAATAATAAATAATAATAATCCTGGAAACGAGCATGCAAATAATTTTACTCATGTTGAATTAAATGGAACTACACAAATGAGTAAAATTACTCATGTGTAAATGTTGGCAGGATTGGGCCCAAAGTTTTTCTAATGAAAATCTGCATTCCTGAGTTTTTGGATGGGAACCATAAAACCAGTGAAAGTTAACACGACTGGTGAAACTTTGGAGCCCTGCGTCAGAAACTGCAAAACAATTTCCACTTGGTTTTTAAGACTGGACAAGGAGAAGAATTTCACTGTTGAATGTTAACCAAAATAAAGTTTAATGTGTGTAATCTAAATTTGCCTTTCGGTTATTGAATCATTATTTACAACTGAGCAGAAACTGGTTTCCATTTAATTTACTTAGGACCTGATCCAAAAGTCCACTAAAAACAATGGATAACCTTCCATAAACTTCAAAGTGCTTTGGGTCAGGTTCTAAGTGCTGAAGACAATTCTTAGTGCTATAGCATCTGCCAGCAGCAGACTTAGACACACCAGACTCTTTACAGGTGATGCGATTCCATTTCTTTATGTTAACAATGCAAGGGAATTTGGTTTAAAATCAATTAAAGCATTTTTTAAAATGCATATTTAGCATTAGTCCCATCCAAACCCCACTATCCAACTGAACTTCGTGGAGAAATGTGTGACTAAACCTGCACAATCCTCAGGCTAAACTCAGCTCGGGTGGCTCCCCGCAAGTGGCTCCCTATTCCTGATGTTGCTGGCTGAGGCGTGGCCAGGCAGCTCTGCAGGCCTGCTGCCTCCATCTGCAGGTGGTTCCAGGCCAATGGGCTGGGAGCTGGGGAGTCAGTGCTTGGGGAGGGGGTGACGGAGGCAGCATACAGAGCCGCCTGGCCATGCCTCCACCAGCAACAGCAGGGACCAGGAGCCGCTTGCAGGGAGCCGCCTGAGGTGAGTGCCCCCCCATGGACCTCAAAATTTTTACTATGGACACTTGTGTCCGTGTACCGACACGTTGCCGACCCCTGATTTGAGGGAGGGAAAAGTTACTTAAGCACATACCTTAAAGTTCCCTCCTACCTTTAGTTCCTTTTCCTCCTTCCTTCTTTTCTCATGTCTCAGTCCCTTGAATATTTTTCATGATTTGTTTTAGGCTTTTACAATATCCCACTGTAGCTGTCACTGCTGTCCTGATTCTCTCCACAGTGCAAAGCCTGTAGTCTCTGCTGCTATATCTGGCATGCTAAATCAGCATTGCAGAGGCCGGTGCATCTTATCAGTGACTGAGAGGAAGTTTTGTTTTCCCAGGGTTTTATTCATCTAATAGATAATAACAGGCCGGGAAGCAGTGACTGTTTTAAAGCCATGTATCCCTTGGCATACTGGAGTATAAAAGCATTCAATTGTTGGGTTTTTTTTCATCAGAAGGCCAACTTGCCTTGACTTCAAATGTATGGACAGATGGTAACATCAGATTCACTTTTTTTTCCTGGAAAATATTTTTAATATTAGAAATAGCCTAGGAATATTCAGCAATCTTACCAAAGAATTTGGTTACTGATCTGATCTGACCTCTAAAAGAGGTACCAAACAGAGATGTGTCCATGTTCCTTCCAAACATGACTGACATTCTTAGGTATCTCAGGATCAAATTGTATGTTGATGATTAATTATTCTTTCATATGACTGGTCTAGTCCTTATAAATCATATCCAAGCAAATGTTGAAGTTGGTCACAGTTCAGTTGTCAATATGAGACCAGTTCATCTAATTCATTGTATTTCACATATATTAAATATTCTGGAGTTTGCTAGTGAAATTTCCCTTTTCAATACTTAAGTGGCATGTTTTAGTAAAAGTAGGTACCGTATTTTAAAACTTTCCATCATTTGGTAAGTAAATATAGAAAGCTAAATCATGAGGTATTTTTGCTGGCCAGAGATTTTAGTAGGCTGTAGTACTGGTTTAGTCCAGACCAAGACAGTTAGGAAAGAGCTGCTAACCTTTCCCAAATGTCTTGGTCTGGGTTTGTAGCTGTTGTCAATAATAAGGATAGGGAGTTGCATGGGAATTTAAACAGCTCTTAGAAGATGTGATATTTGAACTTCTGCTTTCAGTCCCAGCTCAGGAAATTTTCTTCTAAGATTCCAAGATCTTTAGCAAGCAGTTGATTCATCCATCCCTCACTCTCTCCCCCTCAAAATGAGTGATGGCATTGACACTATGCCAGCTTTGTCATCAAATAACAAGTAGGCGGGTTCACCTTGGTAAACACACTTTCTGTGATGGCTGTAAAGTTATAAAATATTCTACAGGGGACACCTAGCATTGGCCACTGTCAGAAGACAGGATACTGGGCTAGATGGACCTTTGTTCTGACCCAGTATGGCCATTCTTACGTTCTCATATACAGACAAATGCTACTGATGTATAACTGGTATTCCAGGAATCAGCACTTGCTCAGCAACAATGTGGCCACACACAGATTTCTTGAAAAGGGGATACAAAGAAAAATGAGACAATCCAGTGGAAAAAATCACTAAAAAGGGTGATTTTTGAACTCTGTATCAATTCATTTTTCATCAAACCACCATGAAAAATTAAAATAGTGCTCAAAGTGTATATGCTATTGTTATAGGGTGTGTACAGACTCTACGTCCTAGCCAATAAAGGGTTAACAAGAAAGGGTTGAGGGGGAGGGATAGCTCAGTGGTTTGAGCATTGGCCTGCTAAACCCAGGGTTGTGAGTTCAATCCTTGACGGGGCCATTTGGGATCTGGGGCAAAAATTGGGGATTGGTCCTGGTTTGAGCAGGAGGTTGGACTAGATGACCTCCTGAGGTCCCTTCCAACCCTGATATTCTAAGACATTAGCTGCCTCCTCAGATGGGGCTGATTGTTAGCCCTGAAACCACTGTCGGGGCTAAGAAGGTTGCAGGGCAGGCAGTAGGGGTAGCTGCTACAGTAGCTGAGGAGTCATAGGGAGCAGGCTCTTTCAGCAATATACTGATAGGAAGCTGCCCCAGGTAGATGGACCTCCAGAAGGATGAGAGTGTGAGTCTGGGAAACAGCCAGAAGACAGTACTCATGAGAGTATTCTCTGCCAAAAATAAATAAATAAATTCTTCACACATTTTAAAATTCTGCATTTTTATTTGTCAATAAATAAACGTGGAGGCTCCAGCATGGCAGTGGGGCACACAGGCCACTGGCTGCATAGAGGTGGGAGATCACCCTGCAGTCCCCACTGGGGACAGTGACCCAGTGATGAGCCTGCACTCTACCCTGACCCAGCGCAAGGGCCAGGCCTGCCCCAGAAATATCCTGGGACCCTGCCCCTCCGTGCCAGGCATACCAGGTGTGGGCAGGCAGGCTCAGCATGGCAGGAACCAAGTGTGGAGGGGCTTACTGTGGGGGATCCAGGTGTGGGGTTCTGTGTGGGGCTATCTGAGTGCAGCCAGCTCAGTGGGGTTCCAGGCTTGGGGGGTAATCTGGATGCACAGGAGCTTGTTGGGGGTTCTGGATGCAGGGGCAATGGGACTCTCCAGGGGGGTCCAGGTGAAAGTGGTTGGGGCTCAGCAGGGGGCTCTGAGAGAGGGGGATGGGACTCAGCAGGGGCGTGTCTGGGTGTCCTGGGCTCCTGTTCCTCCCCACATTCTCCTTCTCTTTTCCTTCTCCACTTCCTTCTCCCCATCCCATCTCCTTTCCCCTCCCCACTGTTCCCTATCCCATCCCTCTCCCCTCACTCCCACATCCCCCACTCCTACACTAGCCAATCCCCTTCCTTATCCACTCCCAGACCCTCCAACTCCGCTGGGCAGGGACTGGGATGCCCAAGAGCCGCCCCGGCCCATGTCTCCGCCTCCTTGGGCGCATTGCCCATGGCAAGTGGAGGCTGCCTGCGTAGCTCTTATTCTGACCCAGCTCTGGCTTCGAGTCTGGCCAGGAAGCAGGGCCTCAGCGGGAAGAAGAGGAGCAGGGGACAGGGTCCTGTGGCGAAAGGAGGCTAAGGCCCACCTCAGCCCCCACCAGGAAGAGGGCTGCACTTTGCGGCAAGGGAGATGATTACCTTATCAGATCCCCCTCTGTGAAACACAGCCTCTGTCACTGCCACTCTGCATTTTGATATATTTATGTTTTTAATGGGGTGGGAGAGACTAAATGTTCTTCATGCCCAGGACCCCAATAAATCTTAATCCGCCTCTGCTAGATGCATATGCTGTTTCTGGCATGGCATCCATTCATGAAGAGTCTGCCTTATGCTTCAGTTGTGATACCACAACCCTCAAATGCGTGGCTTTACTTCATAATTACTCCAACTCACCACCGCACAAAATGCACTCCTGCCACCACTCAAAGTCCAGTTCCTCTGTCCAGCCTAGACATCTACAGACACTTACCTTTCATCAGACCACGAAGGCATTAATCAAGATCTGTGCAAAGGGAAGGAGAGTAGATAAGTGATGGTAGGGTAAACAAATGTATTTTAATGAGGATTATGAGACAGCATGGGAGATAAAGCAAGGCACAGGGATTCATCCTTATCTTTGCACTTCTAAGTAACATCTTTCAGTTGTGCTGTTCAAATAACTGAGCACAACTGCTATACTGACATGAGCAAAAGGTGTAATCTAGGAGAACAACTTTGAGCCTCAGGGCTGATTAAAGTCAGTCTAATGATGACCATATTAATAGAAAGGCACAAAGATTTTTAAAGATATTGTGACTTTTCCCTGTATTCACCCATAAAGCTTTGAATGGGAATGAGCACTAACTTGACATGCTCTTTGGTATTGCCTTGACAAATATTTTGACTCTGCCTTGTATGTATGAAAGAGCAGCTCCACACTGAGAAAGAGCTAGGTAAAGATGGAAAGCAGTGGGAGATTTTTAGATATGATTACATTAGAAGATGACCTAATAGTGTTAATACAACTTAATTAATAAAGAATGTGCTCAGTTATAGGGCAATTAAGGTGACCTTTAGTGCTCAGTAATATATAAAAGTGCTTAAGTCCACAAAATGTACAAAAGAATAGCCATAGTGGGCCAGACCAATGGTCGAGCTTGCCCAGTCTCCTCTCTGCCAACAGTGGTCAGCACCACATGCTTCAGAGGGAATGAACAGAGCAGGGCAGTTATCAAGTGATCCACCCTCTGTTGTCCAGGTCCAGCTTCTGGCTGTCAGAGGTCTAGGGACATCCAGAAAATGGGATTGCATCCCTGACCATCCTGGCTAATAGCAACTGATTGACATATCATCCATGAGATTATCTAGTTCTTTTTTGAACCTTGTTATAGTCTTGGCCTTCACAACATTCCCAGGCAATGAGTTCTATGGATTGACTGTACATTGTGTGAAGAAGTACTTCCTTGCTGCCTATTAACTACATTGGGTGAGCCCTGGTTCTTTTGTTACGTGAAGGGTTAAATAACACGTTTTAACCACACCGTTCATGATTGTTTAGACCTCGATCATATTCCCCCTTAGTTATCTCTTTTCTAAATTGAACAGCCCCAGGTTTTTTTTAAATCCCCCTGTGTGGAAGCTGTTCCATAACCCTAATAATTTTTGTTACCCTTCTATGTACCTTTTCCAATTTTAATACTGTTTTTTCTTACATGGGGCAAACAGAACTGCACACAGTATTCAACGTGTGGGCATACCAGGGATTTATATAGTGGCATTATGATTTTTTGTCCTATATATCACTTTCTTAATGGTTGCCAACATTCTGTTAGCTCATTTGACCGCACTCAAATGATGAGATGTTTTCAGAGAACTATCCACAATGACTCCAGGATCTTTTTCAAGAGTGGTAACAGCTAATTGAGACCAATTATTTTCTATTTATATCTGGGATTTTTCCAATGTGCATTACTTTGCACTTATCAACATTGAATTTTATCTGTCATTTTGTTTCCCAGTCACCTGGTTTTGTGAGATCCCTTTGTAACTCTTTGCAGTTAGCTTTGAACTTAACTATCATAAGTAATTTTGTATTGTCTGCAAACTTTGCCATCTCCCTGTTTACCCCCTTTTTTTCCAAATCATTTATGAATAGATTGAACAGCACTGGTTCTAGTATTGATCACTGGGGGACCCCTCTACTTACCTCTTTCCATGGTGAAAACTGATAGTTTATTTCTGCCATTTGTTTCCTGTCTTTTGACTAGTTTCTGATCCATGAGAGGACTTTCCTCCTTATTCCATGACAGCTTATTTTGCTTATGAGCCTTTGGTGTAGGACCTTGTTAAAGGCTTTCTGAAAATCCGAGTGCACTATATCAACCAGATCACCCTTGCCACATGCTTGATGAACCCCTCAAAGAATTCCTATAGCATCATGAGGCATGAGTTCCCTTTACAAAAGCGATGTTGACTCTTCCCCAACATACGTTGTTCATCTATGTGCTTCATAATTCTATTCTTTACTATAATTTCAACAAATTTGCCTGGTACTAGTGTTAGGTTTACCAGCCTGTAATTGCCAGGATCACCTCTGGAGCCTATTTAAAAATCTATCCTCCAGTCATCTGGTAGAGCAGCTAATTTAGGGGGTAGGTTACATATCACAGTTCTGCAATTTCATACCTGAGTTTCTTAAGAACTCTTGGGTGAATACTATCTGGTCCTGGTGATTACTGTATAATTTATCAATTTGTTCCAAAACCTTCTCTACTGACACCACAATCTGTGACAGTTCCTCAAAAGTTCTTTTTAGATGATAAATCTAACGATAAAGCTGACTTCATTCTTACCAAAGAATTGAAGACTACCTACGAAAGAGCTCGTCCAATGCAATATGAAGAATGATATGACTGAGAAATAATGTGGGAAAGTGTTTAAAAATAGTAAACATTCATTTGGCAATGCCTTGTAAGAGACAGAGTTTGATTTTTTTAAAGACAAGTGTCTAAACTTTGGCATATAAAACGTATGAGCAAACAATATGTGGTGATGTGTGATGACAGAGAATACATCTGTAAAGGTGGTAATAGGTAACACTTTGTAGTAAAAATAAGCCATGCACAATTCCCATCATAGATAAAAACCGGAGAACATAAAGTAGATGAATGCAGACAATAATGGGAATATGAAATGAGCACAATGAGGCATATTGGAGCTTAAGTGAAAAGATCTTTACCATACTTTACCATAGATGGGAAGATCATTGAACAATCTCCAGTGAACAGATGGAAGAAATCAAGGAAATTGGGTCTGGATTATATCTGAGAAAATAAGTCATCTAAAAAAACTGCAAGTTCCACCAAATTAAAAACAATGCTTATAACTAATGCAGGAATGTGTGACAACAAAATTCAGACACAGTCCATGAGCAAGAAATGAAAGCACACATGGCTCCCTAAAGAAATATCCAGAAGAGAACAGTAGAGATGACACTACAATGAAGTCTCAATGCATAGGCGCCAACTCAAAAAAAACATAGTGGGTGCTCAGCACCCACCGGCAGCCCCGCTGATCAGCTCCTCCTCCTCCCCCACCCAGCACCTCCCACCCGCTGTGGATCAGCTGTTCAGTAGGGTGCAGAAGGCGCTGGGGGGGATGCGGGCAGGGTGCGCTCGGGGGAGGGGGCAGAATGGGACAGGGAGAGGCGGGGCAGAGGTGGGGGCTTGAAGGAAGGCATGGAGAAGGGGCGGGGCCTGGGCGGGGTCAAGCACCCCTGGCAAATCACAAAGTCGGCACCAGTGTCTCAATGTATAAAGAAAATCTACTGAAAGCATTCAGAAGTCAAGAAATATCTAGAAAGCCAAAAGAAGAAACAGTCTTGAATAAATACCTATGGACTAATGGAGAATAAACATAGAACAGTGGCTCTCTGAATATAACAGCTATATCCACATATTCACTCATAACATACTATGAGCATTTCACTTTGATCCAAGCAGCAGTCTTTGAAATGGAGTGTTTTGGGCATTAAGTAATAGTCCAAGAGAAGTAGTGTCTCATAGCCACACCCATGTAAACAATGCTGACTTGGATTAAAATCCATTTTTGGGGCCTTCTTCAAGCTTTTCAACATTATAAATTAAAAAAAAACCTAACTTGATTTCTTCTTGCTTCTTCCTTCCAGGGATACATTCAGCCAGAGAGAGAACTGCTATGTAAGACTGGGCCAACATCAACATGCTCTTCCATACTTCTGTTAAATACAGTCGTCCTTACAAACATCCCTCTTATTAAACATATATTGTAACATTCACATGAAAAGAGATGACTTGTTAAAGATGAGACTGGGTAATGTACACTTGGTGTTGAGGAAGTCCTGGACTTTATCTTCCCTCTTATATGAAGAACATACACATTTTATTAATTTGT
Source organism: Lepidochelys olivacea (assembly GCF_965140295.1). NCBI lineage: Eukaryota > Metazoa > Chordata > Testudines > Cheloniidae > Lepidochelys > Lepidochelys olivacea. The sequence goes on along the minus strand of NC_140411.1, from coordinate 132,627,022 downwards.
CTCTCCATTAGACATATAGGAGAGTCCCTACAAACTTGCAACTTCCTCATGAAGGGAATAAAGAACTGACCCAGTCAGGCTGTGTATCTTTGATATCTGTTGTAACACTGGGCCACCTTACCTAGACAACTCTATGGTTGGAGGGCATACTTTCTGCCAGTATGGAGCTCCATCTGTCATCTATGACACTATTTTAGGAAAATATTGCAAAGCTGTCTGAGCCTCTTTTTATAGTCCTGGATACTCTGAGGCATGTGAATCTCTGAAATAGGAGCTTTTTGGAACTTTTGACAGCTGCTATGTGTGCCTCAATTTTTGCCTGTACTGTCCATTGGTGCTCAGTGGAGGCAAAAGTGTTAAGTCTGCTCTTGGAGTAAAACAGGAGATATTTGGTGCGCTCATTGTCTGGGGTGCAATGAATGGGTTGTTAAGGAACTGATTGGAACCTGCTGAAACCAACCCACAGCACTACAGAATTCTCAGAACACCATGGGAAATCCCCAATGACCAGAACATTTGCACCTAACAGTAAAGACCAGTAAGGAGTGACAAAGAGGTCAGATAACTGAGCAGCTAGCTGGCCATAGCCCACCCATCCCGGTGACAACTTGTTTTAAAGATCAGAGCTGTCAATCAGAACTCTGAAGTAATGGTTGATACTGAGCATGTGTGAGTGAGGTAATCGCTTCACATTTATTTCTCTATGCTACCCAGAGGTGAAAGTAAGCTGGTACGGCGTACCGGCAAGAGCTGGTGCCCCATACCAGACCGGCTTCACCAGGCCGGCGATTTAAAGAGCCTGGGGCTCCCAGCAGCGGCCAGAGCCCTGGGCCCTTTAAATTGCCACCAGAGCCCCATTGCCAGATCCCCTGAGTGGCGAGGCGGCCAGGAGCCCCAGGGCTCTGACGGCAATTTAAAGGACCCGGAGCTCCACTGCGGTAGTGGTGGGTGGGAGCCCCAGGCCCTTTAAATCGCAGCCAGAGCCCCGCTGCCAGAGCCCTGGGGTAGCAGCGGCAGGGCTCCAGTAGTGATTTAAAGGGCCAGGGTCTCCTGGCCACCGGTACCACAGTGGGGCCCCAGGCCCTTTAAATCTCTGCCAGAGCCCCAAGGTAGCGGTGGCAGCTGGGAGCCCATGGGGCTCTGTCGGCAATTTAACGGGTCTGGGGCTCAGTTGTGGTAGCAGCAGCCAGGAGCCCCTGGCCCTTTAAATTCCACCCAAGCCCCAGGGTTCCCAGACACCTCTGCAGCTGGTAGCTCCAGCAGTGATTTAAAGGGTCCAGGGCTCCCAGCCGCTGCTACCACAGCCAGAGCCTTAAGCCCTTTAAATCGAGCCTGGGATTTAAAGGCCCACCTCTTCTGGTTGAGGTCATGCCCCTTCCAGTTGAGGCCCTGCTCAGGACTCTGGTGTACTGGTAAGTCCTTTAAGTTACTTTCACCCCTCATGCTACCATAAGGTCTTCCAATGCTGTGTTTCAGCAGACTAATAATCCCTACTCTCTTCTGAAAACACTGCCTGATGTAACTGCAAATACTTGCTGAGGTGCACTGGTCCCTGAAGAGGGGAAAAGTCTCTGACTGAGTCTATCTGAGTTGGATCGCCTGGAAGAGCTCACCATGTGAGGCAGGAGTGCTGGAGCACAGGGCTGTCTCAGAGGCAGTGAGGCTGTTTCTATCCTAAAGGAAGAGTGGGATCCTATGGGGTCTGCCACACTTAAAGGGGTTCATCCAAGAGACTATTTAAAAGCTGGAGCGCAGCGCAGATGCTGTGGATCCATGACAGAGCCCCACCTGGGTTCTGTTATGCCTTCAAAGGCATGCAGTTGTGTCCCCCAAAATCATAGTCAAATTCAAATTTCTTGAGAGAAGAAAAACAAAAATCAACAGAACAGATTTGAAATTTATTCTGATATAGATCTAGTTGGCAGCATACAGGTAGGAAAGTATAAAAGTTAAAAATCAGTATAGTAGTCGTTTTGTTTTATGTGTTAGAGTTCAGATTCTCAGTTCATAAATCTCTGTGAGCCTTTGCAATGTTATAGCTTTTCTCTTCCCACTGTAGCCTGTCAGTCAGTAACTGGTCTCTCCCAGGTGCAGTCCCCCTAATTCACAACATTACAGGGAGTACAAGTCTGCTCCCCTCATAAGGCAGTAGAAGCCAACAGTTCGTGGAGAGGCAGGGAGTATCTTAATGTAAACACTTCTCCTAATTAAATATAGGGCATAAAGCAGAAGGAATATTGGAGGGATCACTGTCCAGTGACGTTGGTCTTGTGTGTTTATCACATCAAAGGAAGCCTCCATTTTAAAATGCCAGTGGATACCAGTGAGGAAGCAGTTGCAGCAACAGTTCTGGCCAAAGGATACGGGGATTATCTATCCATATGCACATCTACATATCAACTCATTTGGCTGTCATCTTTACATGTACTGTCTGTGGGATGGTGCCTTAGGCAAATGCCTAGTTAGTCTCTCCCTTTGGCCTTCAAATGGCACTTCTTGACAGAGCAGAGCATAAAAGCTGGGGCTAAATTATAAAATGTTCACCAAATATCTCCACAGACACGTGACATACAGCTGTCCTACTCTGACTTATTCTAGTTTTGAAAAGAACAAAATTGCTCTCTAATGATCAGTTTTATTTTAATGGTTTTAAAAATCTTGCCTTACTTTCACAAGCCTGGTGAGGTTTCTTGCCATATACCCTACTGTATTATCAAGTTTTTCTATTGGGGTTAGAGTCAACCTCTCAGTCAACAGAGATAAAACTGAACTATATATTCAAATCACTACTGTATTCCATGAAGAAAGAAAGAAAGAAAATAACTAATACAATGATAAGGATGAGAAATTAAACTCTAAAAATGAAATGAAGTGATATGCTCTCAGCCTCCAAATGCACTTTGTATCATGTCATAGTCATATGCACAGTACACAGTTTAATGTATGGTAGAGTGCCATGTTTTATCACTACTGACTTTCTCATCTGATCTTAATTATTTTTTTTAAAGTTACTCTTTATTTTGTTAATGTTTGTGCTGTTCATCTTCACCTAATTTGAAATAAAACATTATGCACTTGGAATATAATACAATAAATTTGTACATTTATACTGCAGAATTCCTTTATTTTACTAGCAGCTCTTCATTTATACAACCTTTAGACTGTGTTGAACTTGTTCAATAGATACTCTTGTTTCATTATGTTCAGTTGTTTGAAAAAATAAAGAAACTGTGATATGAAAATTACTAATAGAAACAAATGACTTGTGTGATGAAAGTAAGGACTGTTTACCAGATGGAGACAGCTTTTAGCTTACGGGCACCTCTCAGCAAAAGTAGTTCAGTGTCCCCAATGATCTAAGTCTCTAAATTTTTAGATCACTCAAAAAGGAAGACAGAATAATTCTACAATGCATGCCACAAAAATGTTCCATGTGAATACTCAGCCCTACTTAACCAGACGTTTTCCAAAAATGAAGTATTGCTTAGATTTTATTGAGATTTGTGAAATACTAAGTTCAATGTTTCAGTCTACAGCTATTGTTAACTATGTTGGGAAACTCTGTTCAGAACATCTGGGGAAAGGACGTAATTTGTGTGTATTCCTACACACAATCTATTTGTTCAAACTTGAGGTCAATGGGACTACTCACACTCAAGTGTTTGCAGGATCTGGTCTTGAAGTGTTTGGAAGGTGTAATTTTCATGTTGTTGAGTTCATTGGTAGAATAATTTTGGCTTAGATCATTTTAGACAGTGGAGGCATAGCAAAGTTGATGAGGGATGAAAATGTAGCTTAGTAAGTAATAATAATTAGCACTTCATCAATTTTTTCATCCATAAATCTTTACTTTTCACAGTGCTTGATAGGAATTGATGGTTTTTAAGGTAAGGGAACTGCAGCAAACAAAGGTGTAGTCTTGACTTGACTTTTTAACTTATGCCTCAGTGGTCTGACTCAGACGTGCAAGGTCTGGGACTGGGACTGCCTATTTGCAGATGCATACAAGAAATATACAATCTCATTCTTTGCCCACCTGTGCAAGGCCAGCAACCAACTAGCCCTACATTTTCATTTTATGTAAAAGCTTGCTTTATCTGGCTATCTATGGCTCAATCCAAGCTAGTCATCCAACGGATGTTCCAGAGCCATATAACAAGCTGAACAGGCATCTGGGTCAAAGTAACGCTAGTTAAGAATATGTAACAAAATTACATTACAGAAAATTAAAGTACATTACAATAAATTACAGTACTATACCTACCCAATGTGTAATCAGCACTAGGTTTCAGCTAAAGCATATTAATATTTAGCTATCTGCATTAATTTGCAATTTAGGAACAGCGCAAAGGGCTCTTCTGTCCCTTAAACTGAAAGAGAAACAATGTATTCTATTCTATTATCTAAGGTACTGATTTCATAATGTCTCCTGCAAAAAATGCATAGTACTTCATGTTCTGGGAAGAGTCTTCTGGCTTCTCACTTCAGACCCCTGGAAAATCCAATTTTCAAAATCCAATCCAAATCCAAAGGCATTTGTCTTTTCTGTGACTGATGTCTCTGAAAATAAATCCAATACCTCAAAGCTGTTTCATACCTGACTTGATTAAATATAGAGAAGATGAAGGTTAGGCTGCTCAAAGAGGACAATTGACATAAATAGTATCCTGGTTCTAGAGTTTGAACTTCAGGTTCATTCCTTATAAGAAGATAAATGAATGGATATCCAATTGCAGGAGATTCTTTCTTAGTCTGCATTAATAATGTATTCATACTTGCTTTTCAATTTAAAACAGAGAAGGCTGAAAGCCACAGCAAAGCTCATAACACAGATAGCTCCGCTTTCAGAGTTTCAGCTAAACACAGTTCTTGGTTTCCAAGTCAAATGGCTTTTCTCCCTGCTCTGTGAGCCCTGTAAGCTAAAACTACAAATGGTGGAAGATACAAGTCACTTCAGCTGGAGTGTCACACCAAAACCAGTTGCAGACTAAGAGTTAACTCTGAATTTCCTGACTTATGTCAGTTTGTTAACCTTTTCGTAAAGTAGTTTCTATACGGATATAATGGTAAATGGTGGATACAGAATTTAAATCCATTCTGTTTTGCTTTCTAGTTCGTTTTTGCTCTTCAGAGCTGATGTGGTGAAATATTTTCCACTCTAATTCGCAGAAGTTTAGGAAGGCAAAGATCAGTTGGACAGAACAGTTAAATATAGCCTGAAATAGAAATACAAAAATGCACAGACAAAGCCATTTATCCCCAGGGTGTTAATATACCACAATCCTGTCCAATGAGCCAAGTGAGACAAAACTGTTCTGTACTCAGAACTTAGACTAAGGACTTGGCTACAACATCATTAATAATTTATGGCCCATTTTGTACATCACAAATTGAGCCAGGAGCCTGCTTTCTTGATCTTGCACAGCTTATAACTAACAGGTGAGAATGATTTCCACTTGGATTAACCTGTATTGATTGCAGATCTTAAAGCTCAAGTCTACTCAGTAGCAGCAGCAGCAACAAAAATATATTCTGTCAAGGTAACCCTCCATTTTATATAAAATACAAATGAGTCTAAGGTCTGGATAATGACCATAGCTTTCTTAAGCATGTGCCTTTATAATGTCCAGTTTAAAAACCAGATAATCTTTCCTTACACCCCAAGTAGCTGCTAGAAAGAACACAAGGCCATGTTTAGGAGGATTTTTTTTTTGCATGATTAAAATGAGTGTCTACTACCATGAAATATAGTTCCTGCAAATATGGTCACTTTTACAGTATCATTATACTGGTGTGTTTCACTTGTGGTTTCTATAGTTAGCATTTTTTGGCATAAGTAATGGCTTGGGAATTAGGTTAGTATCAAATATGAAAAAAATGAGTACTTTCCAGTAATTTAGAGGCAGCCAAATATCACAGCATTAAGCCTTATTCAGACACCATGCACTTACAGCAAAATCCTGCCAAAACTAGTCATGCATCATTTCCAGCACTTAAAAATGTCTATAAATGGTAAATAATACTGGAAATATTGCAACATTTTCAAGTGTGTTTGCAAGGAGAGAAATATTTCTAGTTTGAATTTCCCCTGTGAGGCTGTACAGGCTCCTGAACTGTGAAATTTGTTGCTCTTCCAATAATTCTGTGGTCTCCCCAAGGTTCTCCAGTACTGACAAGTGCTGTCACAGTTTGAGAGTAGGTTGTAGTGAAAAGTGAGGGCACAAACTTTCAGATTAGGACTTTCAAGGCTTATCATCAGAATCATGAATTGAGTCCTTGACCCAGCTGCTGCTCTCCTTATTTGCTGCTACATTTAGCTTGCACTGATATGTCTTTGACCCCTTGTTTCTTCCCCAGTACAAGATTCTATAAAGCATGTGTGTCTACAAGGAAAAAAACACAAGTATCGAGAATGCCTGAGTGCAGGTTCCAGGGGACAGGCAGGAGCAAGGTAAAATAAGATGAGTTTACAAATAACCGCTTTAAAAGTAGAAGAGAAGATCCAAAAGTTAAGTTGGGAGGATGTGGGAGAGAAGGACTTGGGCTGTGGATATTTTCCATAGAGAAGACTATCAGTGAGCTGAGTAGGGCAGCGAGGTAGGAGGAAAAGGGAAGAATTCAGCAGGTAAGAAAACAGAAATAAATAGAAAGGGTCAGATCTTCACCTGGTGTAAAGTGTCTTAGCTCTATTGATTTGAGTGGGGTGATGTGCCCGCAAGGGCTGCGAGGGAGATACCAGTGAAAGGAGGACACTCAGGCCTAACTATGCTTTATTGAAGGAAGGGAGAACTTACGCTCCAATCTGCGCGGGGAGCCTCTAGGACGCGCGGAGGGGCTGCAGGGGACTCTGGCCATTCGGGATAACTGACCAGGTAGGACTCCGCCGTGGGGGGGAGTCCTCTGCGGCGCTATATTCTCCGCGCTTATCTCGGGGTTACATGGGGTCAACAGCTGGTTACATTCTTATATATATAATTTATGCTTATTACATAAACTGACTCATTTACAGGCAAAAATATGCTGAGCTGTGCTACAATATCTTTTGGCAAGGTCTGTCGGACAAAGTTAATTGAAACTGCCTGCATCCTCTGCTTACATCCAGTCACATACTCAGTCCACCACTTAGCTCCTCGCCAATCTTCCGCAACCTTGCCCCTACAGGTGATGACAATGTATACTCCATCCTATAGCCGGAATAAAGATTTGCGGGCTTAGCCTGACATTCTGAAATTCACTTTTTGGCAACTTTTAAACTGTAGAGCTTTATCAAGACAAAGAAAAATATTTATCTTTGCAGGTGTGTGTTAAAAGGCTTTCAAAGGGAAAAAGAGGGCAATATATAGGCACAGTCCTGTGTATATATGGCCACATGAACTGCCACATAATTATCCTTCTCTGTGCATTTGCAGCATAACTGATGTAGAAATTAAACTTTCACTAATATTTCATTTGGAAAGGACAGAACAAAAAGGAAGACGAGAGTGGTGTGCCTGAACATGAGCACATGCATTCTGGAATTATATTTCAAATACTATCCTTAAAATCATAAGTTAATTGAATGCACAGTGAGCCTACCACTTCAGGTCTTCTTTAGATTAATATATGCTTCAATTTCCTTATTCTCCATGTCAGCAAGATTTGCAGTAGTCACTTTTTCTAAAAATCTGTCCGACAGCTTCAAATCCCAGCAAATGTAGATTTTATAGTTGTAGGATATCAAGTTAAGTGGAAAATAGTATTGTAGTGATTATTCCTCCTTCATCAAAGACTTGCTTTGTCAATACAAAATCTCCTTCTCTTGGCAGATAATGTTATCAGAACAGTCCCACTCTCTTCACCTCTACCTCATGGGGATTCAGGGCTCGTATGAGGCATACTGCAAAAGCTGATAGAGCAGTCATGCTTCGTCAGGATTTTCCAGAGTGCTGCAGATTAGATATTTTCCCCAGTTTTTCAAATCCTCAGATTTGTTTTTAAACGAACTTTTAGAAACTGCTGATATTTCAGAGACCCTCTTTTCTGCCATCTACTGCTTCACTTTTTCTCAGTCCTCTTAACTTGACAAAGATCCCTCCTACCTTTCTCTTAATGAGGATGAATTCCCTTGAATGTTACAATTCTTAGCTAATCATTACCAGTATTTCTCAGTACCAAGATTCCAGCTGGAAGAGGGAGGGTAATCACAAGATTCTGAGCACATGGGTGGCTGGGAGGCCTCCGTAAAGCCCCTGAAACTTTCTCTTAAACTTTTTAGTTTTGGCATTATCAAGTGTGTCAAGGTTCCTTCCCCACTCTGAACTCTAGGGTACAGATGTGGGGACCTGCATGAAAAACCTCCTAAGCTTCTCTTTACCAGCTTAGGTCAAAACTTCCCCAAGATACAAAATATTCCACCCTTTGTCCTTGGATTGGCCGCTACCACCACCAAACACATACTGGTTACAGGGGAAGAGCTGTTTGGACACATCTTTCCCCCCAAAATACTTCCCAAAACCTTGCACCCCACTTTCTGGACAAGGTTTGGTAAAAAGCCTCACCAATTTGCCTAGGTGACAACAGACCCAGACCCTTGGATCTTAAGAACAATGAACAATCCTCCCAACACTTGCACCCCCCCTTTCCAGGGAAATGTTGGATAAAAAGCCTCACCAATTTGCAGAGGTGACCACAGACCCAAACCCTTGGATCTGAGAATAATGAAAAAGCATTCAGTTTTCTTACAAGAAGACTTTTAATAGAAATAGAAGTAAATAGAAATAAAGAAATCCCCCCTGTAAAATCAGGATGGTAGATACCTTAGAGAGAAATTAGATTCAAAACATAGAGAACCCCTCTAGACAAAACCTTAAGTTACAAAAAAGATACACAGACAGAAATAGTTATTCTATTCAGCACAATTCTTTTCTCAGCCATTTAAAGAAATCATAATCTAACACATACCTAGCTAGATTACTTACTAAAAGTTCTAACACTCCATTCCTGGTCTATCCCCAGCAGAAACCAGCATACAGACAGACAGAGACCCTTTGTTTCTCTCCCTCCTCCCAGCTTTTGAAAGTATCTTGTCTCCTCATTGGTCATTTTGGTCAGGTGTCAGCGAGGTTACCTTTAGCTTCTTAACCCTTTACAGGTGAGAGGAGTTTTCCCCTGGCCAGGAGGGATTTCAAAGGGGTTTACCCTTCCCTTTATATTTATGACAAAGTGTAATAACAAATACACTATTCTTATACATGCACACCTATTATTGTATCTCCAACACATAGTTACTACAAAGGGCTGGTCTATACAGTGCACTGAAGTGCACGATTTGGGGTGTAAATTCTAGTATGCACCAACATGTCTCTCACTAACAGGCCTGGCAGGCCCTCCTGACAGTAAATAAAAGTTCTCTTGTCCATTTGAAATGGAACTGATGTATGTATTTTCTATTAGTTTAGTGCTTTGGAAGATAAGAGGAAGAAGATTTAAAAGGATGAGGATGACCAGGTGAGAAAAGAAAAGAAAAGAAAAGAAAAGAAAAGAAAAGAAAAGAAAAGAAAATTATGGTGATTGCACATGCAAGTAGTGATTTGCAGGTTACACCAGACTAGAAAGTTGTCAACAGTAAGTACAAGACTTAAAATATTTTTTAGCAGCATAGCAATACAAGGAACGTCAGTTTGGTGAAAGTGGTGATGACTGGCTGGGGGGAGAAAGCAGGAGGAAGACTCAAAGAAGGAAATGGGCATGCAAACCATGTAGAATCTTAGGGACCCATGGAAAGTGGTAAAATCTAAATATGAGGGATAATGTGGGTGGGAAAGTAGACTAGCGTAATTAACTGGAAATTAAGATTGGTTATGTGTAAAGAAATATTGGATGCCTCTCCACCAAAGGAGATGAATTACCTGTTGCTATTTGCCAACATGCTCCTCATAAGCCACATAAAAAGTCTCAGTTATTTATATTTTATGGAAGAAAAAGAAAGAAAGAAAAGATTTTTAGGAGGAAATAAGGAGAAAAAGTGGGAAAAGGAAAATAGAATAGGGATAGGATAGTTTTGTGAGGGAAGACAGAGCAACAGTGGGAAAGATGAGAGGTTTTGGGGAAAGAAAAGGGATGGAGTGATAGGTATTTTTTTAACAATGTTTTGAATTATAAAATGGGGAGAAAGAAAGGGAGTGGGGGAAGAAAATAATACACCTCTACCCCGATATAACGTGACCCGATATAACACAAATTTGGATATAATGCGGTAAAGCAGTGCTGGGGGGGTGGTCTGCGCGCTCCGGTGGATCAAAGCAAGTTTGATATAACGCCGTTTCACTATAACGCGGTAAGATTTTTTGGCTCCCGAGGAAAGCGTTATATCAGGGTAGAGGTGTACCATATGTAAGCAGTGTCAGGATGAGCTCCACCCTGACATCTGGTGGTGAGGTGTGGCAAGTTGTGGAAAAGAACTTCAGGGGCCGATCTCATTTGCATAGGCACACCCACCACGCCTAGAATGAGACCATAGCTGCTCAAATGGTCACTTTGGCTGCTGTGGGATCCCCAGTGTCTCTGTTATTGGGGCAGGAAGAATAAATTGTTATTACCCTGATTATGGGAACTGTGCTTGGAACTGTACGTGGCCTTTTGTTATGATGGAGGGATTCCCCATCAACTAAGTAGCACTCGCTAGGCAAGGGTCATGGGTTCCAAAACTGTGTGAATAGAGAGAGGCTGGGGACAAGTATTAATACTTGGTGGCATGGGCCCCTTGGTGAGGGTCTTACATGCTAATTGCACTTCCTTCTCTCTCCACTGTGGAATATCAGAGCTAATTTTGATTTCATTAGAAGTCTAGTTATAGGCTGCTGAGCTCACTTTGGGCTTACAGTGCACCAGCACTGGGGCTCCCCCACTACAAGCTGAATTCACCTAAGAGCTGAAATCACTGAGTGTTGTGTTAAGTAGTGGGGGAGCCTGAAGATATATTGTGGAGCAGTTTGCGGGACGGCTGGTGAAGCAGTTCGACGCGGAGCAGTTTGTAGATGGCAGGAGCTGCTTGTGGGCCGTGGAGCTGAGCGAAGGAGTTCGTGGGGCGGCTGGCGGAGCGCAGCTGAGCGAAGGAGTTCGTGGGGCGGCTGGCGGAGTGGAGCGCCGCTATGGAGCTATGGGGCGGTCAGCTTCAGATTATGTAAGGTGCCTCTTACCCCCGTCCCATTTCCACCCAGGTTGGGAGGTAAAGCTCCGCAGATAAACTTTCGAACTCTGGGGCTGCCCTGACCAGGGACAGAGACTTTTGGGGCATTGGACTTTTGGGACTTTGGGTGATTTGGGGTTGCTGGACTCAAGAACCAAAGGGAAAAGGGCATGCCCCAATTTGCCTGGGGTGGGTTTTTTTTTTTGCTCATGGGTTGTGTTATGAATCCTGTTGGTGGTGTTTCCCCAACATAATGCCACATTGTTTCTCTCTGTTATTAAAAGGCTTTTGCTACACTCAGACTATGTGCTTGCGAGAGGGGAAGTATTGCCTCTTGGAGGCGCCCAGCGGGGGTGGTATATATTTGTCCCAGGTCACTGGGTGGGGGCTCGAGCTGGTTTGCATTGTGTTATTGGAATGGATCCCCTAGATATTGAACCCGGCCCTTGTTGCTGCCAACTCTGACGGGCAGAAGGGTTACACATATATAGAAGGGTTGATATAACCACAGCACGCCACTACCTGGAAGCAAACCTATTGCTTCAAATTCCATCCTGAAGTGGTGATTTTCCAATGGTTCAACTAATGGTCTCTTCCTGGTGAATGGATGATCTGGAGTATTGCCCTATGGCTATACCTCCAAGTCCTTTCCCATCCAAGGATCCACAAAGTAATCAATGGAGAAAAAAGTTTCCACTCAGCCCTTTGCTGGGTACCAGCTTTATCCCTGGGCTCAGCAGTCTTCTCAGGCCCCTCTATGAGCTCTTGACAGTTCCTTTCCAGACTTGATCAGGAGTTACTCCACCACCTCTCTGAGTGGCACTGTAAGGATGTAGTGTTGCCCTGATTCTCCCTCCACCCTAAATAACAGCCTGAAGTTCCTTAATAAATGAAGGAGCCACCTATTTCACTCTTCAAGCTTACTTCACTTGTCCCCAGGGCTACTTCTACACTGGGCCTGTTACCCTGAAAATAGATTTTGTAGTATTGATATAATAACCTGCCTATTGTTCCCTTACTCTGTTCTTTCCAAGGTAAAATTTCCTGGGGTTGTTAAAGAAACACTAAAGGATTCATATATAACCTTCCGATAAAGTAATTGACACAGGCGGTATTCTCTCCAAAACCAAGTATCTTTTTATTTAAGTGACTAATAATCCCTACTACAATATGATCTAGAAATCTTAAACAAAGCACAATATCCCTGAGACACAAATCCTTTATTGCAAGTTAAAGAGCATTCATACGGGGCCACTAACAGGGAGTTTCGAGAGGGAGTTCTCCACGTGAAAGAGGAGCAAATACGATACCCTTGGGGCAAGTGGCTGTCTGTAGTGTTCGTTTGTGTTTGGGGGTTACATGCTGTGTGCTGAGCTTGTGTTTGTTTGTTTGTTTGTTTGTTTGTTTGTTTGTTTGTTTGAAGGACCGTGTGCTGTGGCCGGCAGTTGGAACAAGGTTTGAAATCTAGAAGCCTCTGTTCATTGGCTGAGCCTTAGACAGGGGGCGGGGTTACCAGGCAGGCCAGGGCTTTATAAAGCAGTGAGCAAGCGACCAGGGAGCTTTGCAAACAGGGGCCACTAACAGGGAGTTTCGAGAGGGAGTTCGGAAGGGGAGTAGGAAGGGGGCAAGGTACGCTTGCCATTCTTTAAAACCTTTATACTACACTATAATCAAAATTTCTTGATTTAAACAAAAACCCTATCATTAACTTACGTAACTGTAGGAGAAAATGCAAGGAGCTCCTGGCCCTCAGAGACCATGTACGGGCTTTGGAGGCCAGGCGGAACTGGAGGAGCTAAGGGAGGCAGAGAGGTATGTTGATGAGGCTTTCCAGGACACTGTAGATTTGTCCCACCTCCAGTCAGACAACCCCTGCGCTGTTAAGGAGGATGAAAGGCCCAGAAAAGGAGAGCAGTTAACAGGAACAGAGGGAAACCTTCCCATAGTTGGGACCCTCCTTCCAGATGATGTTGGGGTATCCTCTCGCACTGAGGTTACCTCTCTGGGGGAGGGAACTCCAGTCATTAGGAAAAGGCAGGTGTTAGTAATGGGAGATTTGATCATTAGAAACAAAGATAGCTGAGTTTGTGATGACCGGGAGAACTATATGGTGACTTGCCTGCCTGGTGTGAAGGTTGCAGGCATCTAGATAGACTTATGTGTAGTGCTGGGGAGGAGCTGGTGGTCGTGGTACATGTTGGTACCAATGACATAAGGAAGGGTAGGAGAGATGTCCTGGAGGCCAAATTTAGGCTGCTAGGAAAGAGCCTGAAATCCAGGATCTCTATGGTGGCATTTTCAGAAATGCTACCAGTTCCACATGCAGGGCCAGGTAGGCAGGCAGAGCAGGGGGTGGGGGGCAGTGGCACTATATGTGAAAGAAAATGTAGAATCAAATGAAATAAAAATCTTAATTGAATCCAGATGTTCCATAGAATCTCTATAGATAGTAATTCCATGCTCTAATAAGAATATAACAGTAGGGATCTATTATCGACCACCTGACAAGCACAGTGATAGTGACAATGAAATGCTAAGGGAGATTAGAGAGGCTACCAAAATAAAAAACTCAGTAATAGTGGGGGATTTCAATTATCCCCATATTGACTGAGTACATGTTACCTAAGGACAAAATGCAGAGACAAAATTTCTCGATACTTTAAATGACTACTTCTTGGAGCAGCTGGTACAGGAACCCAAAAGGGGAGAGGCAACTTTCAATCTAGTCCTGAGTGGAGCACAGGATCTGTCCAAGAGGTAACTATAACAGGACCGCTTGGAAATAGTGATCATAATATAACAACATTTAACATTCCTGTGGTGGGAAGAACACCTCAACAGCCCAACACTGTGGCATTTAATTTCAGAAAGGGGAACTATGCAAAAATGAGGAGGTTAGTTAAACAGAAATTAAAAGGTACAGTGACTAGAGTGAAATCCCTGCAAGCTGCATGGACACTTTTCAAAGACACCATAATAGAGGCTCAACTTAAATGTATACCCCAAATTAAAAAACAAAGTAAAGAATTAAAAAAGAGCCAGCGTGGCTTAACAATCATGTAAAAGAAGCACTGAGAGATAAAAAGCCATCTTTTAAAAAGTGGAAGTCAAATCCTAGTGAGGTAAATAGAAAGGAGCATAAACACTGCCAAATTAAATGTAAACATGTAATAAGAAAAGCCAAAAAGGAGTTTGAAGAACAGCTAGCCAAAAACTCAAAAGGTAATAACAAAATGTTTTTTTAAGTACATCAGAAGCAGGAAGCCTGCTAAACAACCAGTGGAGCCCCTGGACGATGGAGATACAAAAAGAACACTTAAAGACGATAAAGTCACCGCAGAGAAACTAAATTAATTCTTTGCTTCAGTCTTCACTGTTGAGGATGTTACGGAAATTTCCAAACCTGAGCTGTCTTTTGTATGTGACAAATCTGAGGAATTGTCACAGATTGAAGTGTCATTAGAGGAGGTTTTGGAATTTATTGAGAAACTTAGCAGTAACAAGTCACCGGAAGCAGATGGCATTCACCCAAGAGTTTCGGAGGAACTCAAATGTGAAATTGCGGAAATATTAAATATGGTTTGTAACCTGTCCTTTAAATCAGCTACTGTACTCAGTGACTGGAAGATAACTAATGTAATGCCAATATTTAAGAAGGGCTCTAGAGGTGATCCTGGCAATTACAGACCGGTAAGTCTCAAAAAACCGAACAGGATGTTAGGAATCATTAAAAAAGGAATAGAGAATAAGACGGAGAATATCTTATTGCCCTTGTATAAAACCATGGTATGCCCATATCTTGAATACTGCATACAGATGTGGTCCCCTCATCTCAAAAAAGATATACTGGCATTAGAAAAGGTTCAGAAAAGGGCAACTAAAATGATTAGGGGCTTGGAACGGGTCCCATATGAGGAGAGATTAAAGAGTCTAGGACTTTTCAGCTTGGAAAAGAGGAGACTAAGGGGGGATATGTTAGAGGTCTATAAGATCATGAGTGTGTGGAGAAAGTGAATAAGGAAAACTTATTCACTTGTTCCCATAATATAAGAAATAGGGGCCACCAAATGAAATTAATGGGTAGCAGGTTTAAAATAAATAAAAGGAAGTTCTTCTTCACTCAGTGCAGAGTCAACCTGTGGAACTCCTTGCCTGAGGAGGTTGTGACAGCTAGGACTATAACAGGGTTTAAAAGAGAACGGGATAAAATCATGGAGGTTAAGTCCATTAATAGCTATTAGCCAGGATGGGTAAGGAATGGTGTCCTTAGTCTCTGTTTGTCGGAGGGTGGAGATGGATGGCAGGAGAGAGATAACTAGGTCCTTACCTGTTAGGTTCACTCCCTCTGGAGCACCTGGCATTGGCCACTGTCAGTAGACAAGATACTGAGCTGGATGGACCTTTGGTCTGACCCAGTATGGCCATTCTTATGTTCTTATCCTCCCAGTTTGACAGTGAACCATTAATAACTACTCTTTGAGTATGGTCTTTCAACCAGTTTTATATTAATTCCTCTACACTATATTTCTCTAGTTTGCTTATGAGAATGTCATACTGGACAGTGTCAAAAGCCTTAGTGCACTCCAGATATATCGAGTCTACTACTTTCCCCCTATCTACTAGGCTGCTAGTGGGTTTGAAGTGAGCTTTGCATTATTGGTCCATAGTGCAACACTTTATTATGGAGAAGATAACCCAAAAAGTACATTTGTATCTCAAAATTACTGAGAGAATATGTCTGGATGAAGAAAGTAATACACACTGGAAAAAATAACCCCAACCATACATACAAAATGATTGGCTCTAAGTTAGCTGTTACCACTCAAGAAAGATGTTGAAGTTATTATGGATAGTTCTCTGAAAACATCCGGTCACTGTGCAGTGGCAGTCAAAAAAGCGAACAGAATGTTAGGAATCACTAGGAAAGGGATAGATTATAAAACAGAAAATATCATAATGCTACTATGTAAATCTATGATATGCCCACACCTTGAATACAAAGTACAGTTCTGGTAGCCCCATCTCAAAATAGATATATCCAAATTGCAAAAGATGCAGAGAAGGGCTACCCACATGGTTAGAGGTATCAAACAGCTTCAACACAAGGAAAGATTTAAAAAGATTGGGAATGTCCAGTTTAGAAAAGAGATGACTAAGGGAGGATATGAGAGAGGTCTAAAAAATTATGAATGACATTGAGAAAGTGAATAGGGAAGTGTTATTTTTGGCTAAATGTAACACAAGAACTTGCAGTTAACTGGTGAAATGAATAGGCATCAAGTTTTTTAAAAAGCCACACCACACAGTCTTGTTTCCAGGGAATGTTGTGAAGGCCAAAAGTATAAATGGGTTCAAAACAGAATTAGATAAATTCATGGACGATAGGTTCATCACTGGCTATTGGCCAAGATTTATCAGAGAGGCAACTCTGTGCTCTGGGTGTCACTAAACCTCCAATTGCGAGAAGCTGGGACTGGATGTCAGGGGACGGATCACTCAAAATTTCCCTGTCATGTTCATTCCCTTTGAAGCATCAAACACTAGCTAATGTCTGAAACAGGATACTGGGCTAGATGGACCACTGGTCTGACCCACTATGGCTGTTCTTATGAATATTTTGTACATTTAACATCTAAATATCGTTTTGGCCATTTAAAGGCTCCCAAGGGAAGTTACTACCTATAGTTTCAGCGGTTGGTAGCATCATTTATTATTGAATTAATATGAGAAAACAAAACAACCCATTACTCAGCAGTTGGACTAGTTCAGTGGAGTTACCGATATAAAATGTAGTCTTTGCGGGCCTGAAGAACATACACAGACTCTGTGCAGGTCATGAATAAACTCCACAAATCAGACCCTTTCTTCAAAAAAAAAAAAAAAAAAAAGTGGTGTTTCCAATCTGCAAAAGGCTCTTCACACCATCTTCTTACCACTCCATCCTGTACACCATTTATTCTCAGCCATGTATTTGAGTTTAAGATTCAGACACACTGTGCCACATATATAACTGTCTCATGGAATAACTTAATATAATATCTGAAAAATCGCTTAAATGACCTTCTGGTAACCTATACCAAAAATGTTAATTTTCAAATTGTGTCTCCCCACCCCCCCATGCCTCTGTTATCAGTTTACTAACTTTCCACAGAGTATTTCAGAGAGCTCCTGAAATAGGGAACTATAACAAAAATTGATAACCTTTTGGACATTTCTAATGGAAAAGTCAAAATTGATTGACATTTTGAATTTTTTCCCCTGTACTTAGTAGCTTATAATGAATGTTTACTTAATTCCAAGATATTATTCAATGGAAATATTGACTCACTCTGTCAGTTAGCCCATTAAGGTCTCTGTGCAACAATAGGTAATTATATAGGATGAAATTCACCACTGTGCAGAGAGCACCACAAGGACTGTACACCATTTAAGCCCTACTTTAGGACTTAAATGATGCAGAGGCCTTATACTAGCTCTCTGCATAAGGGAAAAATTGACTCAGTGATTATGCAAGACACTTCACTCCAATTGATAATGATGGCTATCAGTTAAAGGCTTCAGATACTTTACAGGACACCTACAATCAACCAGACTAAACGGAAATGCATAATAGAAAAGTGAAGTTATGAATCAATAATGTACAACATCCCCGCACTTTTGGTGACAGGCCATTTTATTTCTGCAAAGTACCAGTTATACCCACTTTCCACTTCCTCCTTAAAATATTTGTAGATTGTCATAATTTCTCTACCTCCCCACCTTAGGTAAATATTAGGTCTGTCACGCGATTAAAAACATTAACTACAATTAATCGTACAATGTAATAAATTAATCGTGATTAATCATAGAATCATAGAATATCAGGGTTGGAAGGGACCTCAGGAGATCATCTAGTCCAACCCCCTGCTCAAAGCAGGACCAGTCTCCAACTAAATCATCCCAGGGCTTTGTCAAGCCTAACCTTAAAAATATCTGAGGAAGGAGGTTCCATCACCTCCCTAGGTAACACATTCCAGTGTTTCACCACCCTCCAAGTGAAAAAGTTTTTCCTAATATCCAACCTAAACCTCCCCCACTGCAACTTGAGACCATTATTCCTTGTTCTGTCATCAGCTACCACTGAGAACAGTCTACATCCATCCTCTTTGGAACCCCCTTTCAGGTAGTTGAAAGCAGCTGTCAAATCCCCCCTCATTTTTCTCTTCCGCAGACTAAACAACCCCAGTTCCCTCAGCCTCTCCTCATAACTCATGTGTTCCAGTCCCCTAATCATTTTTGTTGCCCTCTGCTGGTCTCTTTCCAATTTTTCCACATCCTTCTTGTAGTGTGGGGCCCAAAACTGGACACAGTACTCCAGATGAGGCCTCGCCAATGTCGAATAGAGGGGAACGATCACATCCCTCGATGTGCTGGCAATGCCCCTACATATACATCCCAAAATGCCATTGGCCTTCTTGGCAACAAGGGCACACTGTTGACTCATATCCAGCTTCTCGTCCACTGTAACCCCTAGGTCCTTTTCTGCAGAACTCCTGCCGAGCCATTCGGTCCCTAGTCTGTAGCGGTGCATGGGAGTCTTCCGTCGTAAGTGCAGGACTCTGCACTTATCTTTATTGAACCTCATCAGATTTCTTTTGGCCCAATCCTCTAATTTGTTTAGGGCCCTCTGTATCCTATCCCTACCCTCCAGAGTATCTACCTCTCCTCCCAGTTTAGTGTCATCTGCAAACTTGCTGAGGGTGCAATCCACACCATCCTCCAGATCATTTATGAAGATATTGAACAAAACCAGCCTGAGGACCGACCCTTGGGGCACTCCACTTGATACCGGCTGCCAATTAGACATGGAGCCATTGATCACTACCCATTGAGCCCGACAATCTAGCCAACTTTCTATCCACCTTATAGTCCATTCATCCAGCTCATACTTCTTTAACTTGCTGGCAAGAATACTGTGGGAGACTATGTCAAAAGCTTTGCTAAAGTCAAGGAACAACACATCCACTGCTTCCCCCTCATCCACAGAGCCAGTTATCTCATCATAGAAGGCAATTAGATTAGTCAGGCATGACTTGCCCTTGGTGAATCCATGCTGACTGTTCCTGATCACTTTACTATCCTCTAAGTGGTTCAGAATTGATTCCTTGAGGACTTGCTCCATGATTTTTCCAGGAACTGAGGTGAGGCTGACTGGCCTGTAGTTCCCAGGATCCTCCTTCTTCCCGTTTTTAAAGATGGGCACTACATTAGCCTTTTTCCAGTCGTCCGGGATTTCCCCCGATCACCATGAGTTTTCAAAGATAATGGCCAATGGCTCTGCAATCACATCCGCCAACTCCTTTAGCACTTCGGATGCAGCACATCCGGCCCCATGGACTTGTGCTCATCCAGCTTTTCTAAATAGTCCTGAACCACTTCTCCCCATGGTGTGCTGCCCAATGCAGTAGTCTGGGAGCTGACCTTGTTCGTGAAGACAGAAGCAAAAAAAGCATTGAGTACATTAGCTTTTTCCACATCCTCTGTCACTAGGTTGCCTCCCTCATTCAGTAAGGGACCCACACTTTCCTTGACTTTCTTCTTGTTGCTAACATACCTGAAGATACCCTTCTTGTTACTCTTAACATCTCTTGCTAGCTGCAACTCCAGGTGTGATTTGGCCTTCCTGATTTCACTCCTGCATGCCCGAGCAATATTTTTATACTCTTCCCTGGTCATTTGTCCAATCTTCCACTTCTTGTAAGCTTCTTTTTTGTGTTTAATATCAGCAAGGATTTCACCGTTAAGCCAAGCTGGTTGCCTGCCATATTTACTATTCTTTCTACACATCAGGATGGTTTGTCCCTCAATAAGGATTCTTTAAAATACAGCCAGCCCTCTTGGACTCCTTTCCCCCTCATCGTGCTGTTAAATAATAACAGAATACCATTTATTTAAATATTTTGGATGTTTTCTACTTTTTCAAATATATTGATTTCAATTACAACACAGAATACAAAGTGTACAGTGCTCACTTTATATTTATTTTGGATTACAAATATATGCACTGTAAAAAACAAAAGAAACATCATTTTTCAATTCACCTCACACAAGTACTGTAGTGCAGTCTCTTTATCATGAAAGTTGAACTTACAAATGTAGAATTATGTACAAAAAAACCTGCATTAAAAAATAAAACAATGTAAAACTTTAGAGCCTAGAAGTCCAATCAGTCCTACTTCTTGTTCAGCCAATCGCTCAGACAAATAAGTTTGTTTACATTTGCAGAAGATAATGCTGCCTGCTTGTTTATGTCAGCTGAAAGCTAGGCGTTTGCATGGCACTGTTGTAGCCGGCATCGCAAGTATTGACATGCCAGATGCGCCAAAGATTCATATGTTCCTTGATGCTTCAACCACTGTTCCAGAGAACATGCGTCCATGCTGATGACGGGTTCTGCTCGATAATGATCCAAAGCAATGCAGATCGATGCATATTCATTTTCATCATCTTAGTCATATGTCACCAGCAGAAGATTGATTTTCTTTTTTGGTGGTTTGGGTTCTGTAATTTCCACATCAGAGTGTTGCTCTTTTAAGATTTCTAAAAGCATGCTCCACACCTCATCCCTCTCAGATTTTGGAAGGCACTTCAGATTCTTAAATCTTGGGTCAAGTGCTGTAGCTCTCTTTAGAAATTTCACATAGGTATCTTCTTTGCATTTTGTCAAATTTGTCATGAAAGTGTTCTTAAAATGAACAACATGTGCTGGGACATCATTCGAGACTGCTATAACATGAAATATATGGCAGAATGTGGGTAAAACAGAGCAGGAGTCGTACAATTCTTCCCCAAGGAGTTCAGTCACAAATATAATTAACGCATTATTTTTTAACGAGCATCATCAGCATGGAATCATGTCCTCTGGAATGATGACCAAAGCATGAAGAGGCATATGAATCTTTAGTGCATCTGGCATGTAAATATCTTGTGACGCCAGCTAAAACAGTGCCATGTGAATGCCTGTTCTCACTTTCAGATGACATAATTAAAACGTGGGCAGCATTATCTCCCATAAATGTAAACAAACTTGTTTCTCTTAGCGATTGGCTGAACAAGAAGTAGGATTGAGTGGACTTGTAGGCTCTAAAGTTTTACATTGTTTTGGTTTTGAGTGCAGTTATGCAATAAAAAACCCTACATTTGTAAGTTGCACTTTCATGATAAAGAGATTGCATGAAAGTACTTGTATGAGGTGAATTGAAAAAATACTATTTCTTTTATCATTTTCACAGTGCAAATATTTGTAATAAAAAATAATGTAAAGTGAGCACTGTACACTTTGTATTCTGTGTTGCAATTGAAATCTATATATTTGAAAATGTAAAAAAAAATCCAAAAATATTTAAATGGGTCTTCTATTGTTTAACAGTGCAATTAAGTGTGATTAAATTTTTTAATCATGATTTTTTTTGTTTAGTTCATCACATGAGTTAACCGTGATTAATTGACAGCCCTAGGCTTCGAGTCTATCCAGCTAGGCCCCTACCTCCTATTTTTTTCCTGCTCCTATCTGATTTCCAATTTTGTCTTTCTCTTTCTGGCAATGCAGAGCCTAGATCTGAATGTAATGCTTGAGGTTCAATTGGCCTACAGCTAGAAAGAGACAATGACTAGGATCATCCGGCTCTGAGAAAAAATGTCTTTGCATACGACACCCAAAATGCCATTGAGTTCTTTTGATGCTGTATTGCATTATAAACTTGTATCTAATTTCATGTCTATTATGGCACTAGGTCTCTTTGATTTACTGCTGTCTATGATTCAGGTCTCCAAATTATTTCCCACCAGAACAGTAAATAGGCCAGATCATCAGTTCTAATTCAGAGGAAAAAAGGATGAATAATCATTTTGGAGCTTGTATTTTAACAAGAAATCCTCCACAAGAAGGATGTGGAGAAATTGGAGAGAGTCCAGCGAAGGGCAACAAAAATGATTAGGGGTCTGGAACACATGACTTATGAGGAGAGACTGAGGGAACTGGGATTATTTAGTCTACGGAAGAGAAGAATGAGGGGGGGATTTGATAGCTACTTTTAACTACCTGAAAGGTGGATCCAAAGAGGATGGATCTAGACTATTCTCAGTGATAGCAGATGACAGGACAAGGAGTAATGGTCTCAAGTTGCAGTGGGGGAGATTTAGGTTGGATATTAGGAAAAACTTTTTCACTAGGAGGGTGGTGAAACACTGGAATGCGTTACCTAGGGAGGCGGTGGAATCCCCTTCCTTAGAAGTCTTTAAGGTCAGGCTCGACAAAGCCCTGGCTGGGATGATTTAGTCATGGTTCGGTCCTGCTCTGGGCAGGAGGTTGGACTAGATGACCTCCAGAGGTCCCTTCCAACTCTGATATTCTATGATTCTAAGTTGAACCTCATTTTATTTTTTCCTTTTATCTAATATTTCAGCAGTCCTGGCCGCACTCTTACTGGCAACTCCCAAGTGTGTCATCTGTGAGTTTCATTGGTGTTATATCTCCTCTTGTTGAACATTTACTAAGGTGTTAAATAAAATAGGATCAGCACTGATCCTTCTGATACCTCACTAGTCATCTCTTCACATTTTAATACATTACCATAAACATTTTTATGGTCCTTCAATTTATGTATCAGTATTTTAATCCAAGCCAATGTGAATTAATGTTGCAAGACACTGTATTTAATCTTTCACTAAAATCCCAAACCATGTATATTACATCCACTGTATATAGATTTACTATGCAGAGTTCATAATAAGTAGGTGTTCAGTGGATGACAGAATGTAAATGTATTCGCTTCTGAATATGTCTAATGGTTGTCAGTAAAAAAAGAATTTCAAATTAAAAGTCTTTCCCCACTGATTTTCTCTTTATATCCCTCTTCATTTTCCACTTGCCATCTTGAAACTTCTGTATAGTTCATGCCAGCTCTTTGTATAAATTTCCTTTCTTGAGAAATGGTATAGGTATTGTGACCAAAACTACCCCTTGATTTAGGCCCCACATGCTCTTGTAATAATCTTTGTACAAAATATGCTTTCTGAGATATCATTCGGAAACAACTCACTTATCAATATCATAGTGAAATATATGTAGCAAAATTATATGTAAAGTTATGAATTCCCCTACATGAAGTTATTAGCACATGTTCAAAATCAGACAGCCCTACCTATTACGTTATCTATCACTTAAGATGACAAAGGCACTAGCACCTTTGGGCCTCTTGAAGAGATCCTGACCGAGGAGAGGGTCAGTCATCATCTTGCTCGAAGTCTATGGGTGAGAAATGGCATCGTAAACAAAGCCTTGAACCAAAACTTGATAGATTGAGTTTGAGACTTTTAGGTGCATGTTTTCACTTTTATTTGTGGTAACCATTTATAACTTTCTCTCTTATTCTTGAATTCCCTTGAAATCCTGTCTTCTTTTGTTAATTAACTTGTTTTATTTTTAATCTAAATTAGTCCAGTGCTGTGTTTAAACTGAACTGTTTGTTACTTTAAGTGGAGTAATCAAACTGTTGAATAGTGACTCCTCACAGGGGTAACACACCTTACTATCTGAACTGTCCAGTAGAGGGCTGAACATTGCAGAACATGTTTTTGGGAAAATCTGGGACAGAGTGTGCTGGGAGTGTGCTCCCCTCTTCATGGAAAGCACTGGCCTCTCCCTGCAGCTCCCAGCTGTTCCTCCTACCTTTGCTTCTCCCAGCATGGGGCAGCTCGCAGTATGCCATCTCAGCTGTCTCACAGGTGTTACCCCAAAATGTGGCCCCCCAAGCACCCCAATAGTGGCCTGTTTGTAACTGTAAACCAATTATCAATTTGGCCTGCTTCAAGGAGTAACAGCAGGTGGCCTGCCCTAGAGTAATTGCCAGGGTTTTACCAGGAGTTTGTCTCTAACCCTCAGAGGACTGACTCCACAGAGCAGACTAGTTTTGTTAACCCATGAGAAGACACAGATAACAGCCTTCTGCTCAAAGGATTAAACACTTAAAAATAATTCTTCAAAAACAAAATAACATTTATTCAAAGAAAATAATCAGTTAGTCTTATCAAGAAAGAATACACTAAAATACAGGACACACAGCATTTAGGAATCATACACATAGGCTACACAGATCATATAGCAGATACATTGCATAATATGGCACACATTGATCCCCTCATACATGTGTATAAAACCTTAATACAATGCTATTAAATCTATTACAGTGTAACAGAGATTTCCATACATATGTATAAAGCAACATTACAATGTTATACCTTAAAGAAAGCTAAACAATAACATTCTATAAGTGATGCTTATTCATTCATAAAATGGGTGAAGTACAAATCCATTCAAACGCAGGCATCCACCTTTATTTACAATCATACTCATGCATTCCTTATAATTAAAAAGGAATTATATACTTACTTTCCTTCTTTATAATCCCTCTGTACTATCTCAAGAGTCCTTCTGTTCTGTCAGCTACTGCTGCTTCTTCACTGCTAACTCTTGCTCTTCTCTTGCTACCTTCTTGCTTTGCTCCTGCTTGCTCTCTTCCACTTATACACACACCCAAGCCTGTCAGCTCTCTGCCTTATATACAATTTTTGGCCTTCTTTGATTGGTTGCTTTCTCAATTCCAGCTATTAGCATGGATCTTTCCCATGGGGTGATACCTGCTTAGCCAATCAGCTTTACTTGTCATTTTTGCTGCTAGTTGAGAAGTTTCTCCTCACCCCTCCGTTCAGACATTTTGGAGTTAGCTCAGCCCCGCCTTGCTGAACTTTATTTCACCATAATCTTCTGTCTGCCATTGGTCAATTCAGTCCAAATCCTCTATTTTAGATTTCTATCTATAAACTATTATTTCTTATCAAAAGCCTTAAATCTGAAATGAACTACATTTCTATACATGTTTAAGCATTATGACACCGTCACCACCTTTGTTATGTTAATTGGGAGAGATGATTTCTACAATGTTTTCTGCCCCATCTTTGGATGTTTAGAGTTGCCTGGCCTGACTGCTTTCCATGGTACTGTTGATTTCCTTACACAGCAAAAAGCAGCTAAAAGCCTCTTGTATCACAAGGAGCCCAGCTGCATCAAGTGACTGAGCAACCTGGGGGGGAGGAACATGACCCTGCATGCACCCCCCTCCCTTGCATCACCTCTGACTGGAGGATAGCTAATGTAACACCATTTTTTTTTTAAGGCTCCAGAGGCAATCCTGGAAATTACAGGCTGGTAGGCCTAACTTCAGTACCAGGTAAAATGGCTGAAACTATAGTACAGAAAAGAATCAGACACACAGATGAACATCATTTGTTGGGGAAGAGTCAACACGGTTTTTGTTAAGAGAAATCATACCTCATCAATCTATTACAATTATTTGTGGTTGGGGGGGAAGGGGGTCAACAAAGATCTGGATAAGAGTGATCCAGTGGATATCGTTTACTTAGACTTTCAGAAAGCCTGTGACAAGGTCCCTCACCAAAGCCTCTAAAGCGAAGTCATGGGATAAGAAGGAAGTTCGTCTCATGGATCAGTAACTGGTTAAAAGATAGGAAACAAAAGGTAGGAAAAAATGGTCAGTTCTCACAATGGACAGAGGTAAATAGCAGGGTTCCCCAAGGATCTGTACTGGGACAAGTGTTGGTCAATCTAATCATAAATGTCCTGGAAAAAAGATAGTAAGTCCAAAAGATAGTAAGATAAGTCCAAAAGAGAATAACTCCAAAACTGACTGTGAAGAGTTACAAAGTGACTCTCAAAACTGGGTGACTGGGTAATAAAATGGCAGATGAAATTCAATGTTGATAAATGCAAAGTAATGCACATTGGAAAACATACTCCCAACTATACACCCAAAATGATGGAGTCCATATTAGCTGTTACCACTCAAGAAAGAGATCTTGAAGTCATTGTGGATAATTTTCTGAAAACATCTGCTCAATGTGCAGTGGCAGTCAAAAAGCAGAAAGAATGTTAGGAACTATTACGAAAGGGATAGATAATAAGACAAAAATATCATAATGCCACTATATAAATCCATGGAATGCCCACACCTTGAATACTGCATGCAATTCTGTTTGCCCCATTTAAAAAAAATGATATATAAGAACTGGAAAAAAGTACAGAGACGGGCAACAAAAATGTTCAGGGGTATGGAACAGCTTCCAAATGAGGAGACATTACAAAGACTGGGACTGTTTATCTTAGAAAAAGAGATGACTTAGGAGGGATATGATAGAGGTCTATAAAATAATCAGCGGTGATGAGAAAGTGAACAAGTGTTTTTACCCCTGCAAATAACACAAGATTCAATGAAATTATTAGGCAGCAGGTTTAAACCAAACAAAAGGAAGTACTTCTTCACACAACTCAAAGTCAACCTGTGGAACTCTCTGCCAGGGGACGCTGTGAAGGCCAAAGGTATAACTTGGTTAAAAAACAATTAGAGAAGTTCATGGAGGATAGGTCCATCAATGACTGTTAGCCAAGATGATCAGGGACTCAACCCCATGGTCTGGATGTCCCTAAGCCTCTCACTGGACTAAGCTGAGATGGGACAAAAGGGAACAGATCACTTGATAAACGCCCTGTTCCATTCATTCCCTCTAAAGCACCTGGCACTAGCTGCTGTCAGAAGACAGGATACTGGGCTAGATGGACCACTGGACTGACCCAATGTGGCCATTCTTATGTTTTAGGAATGAGGCATATACTTTAAATGGGAAATACACCTTTCAGAAACAACCTGAGTTGTTGAAAAATGTGTCAAATTAAACCACATATAACATTTTTCAAGACGCTTTTAGCATTTCTCTCAAATCAGAATTTACATTTTTCTAGGCAGTTTAAGTTCATACTTAACAAATGTATGGTAAATGTAATTTTCAATCATTCCTTAAGCATTTACATCATGTTTAAAATAATTACTCCTCAGTGAATTGTGCACCACTGCATGCACGTAGAATTAATGACCCCCAGAGATTTCTTTGCTTCCCCACAGAAAAATGACTTTCTGACAGGCACGCAAAGGGAACCCACAAAAGCAGTCACGTGCCCCTCCCCAGCAGCACGGGCAAGTCATTTAGGGTGCCCAGAGCAGCCAGTGGATAGGTAACTCACTGGGGGCTGGGGGCCTGGGGATGCCTTAGCCAGGTTCAGGTCAGATGTCCACCCAACTTCCATGCATCCAGACCCCCCTGCACCCAGACTGCCCCCCATCCCATCCCCTGCATCTGGAGTCCCCCAGCACCCAGACCCCCCTGCTGATCCCCAACCACCTTCACCTGAACTGCCCTGCAGAGTCCCATTGGCCCTGCACCCAGAAACACAATGAGCCCCTGACCATGCAGATCCCTCATGCACCCAGACCCTCCCACCACTGAACCACCCGCACCCAGATTGCCCCACACAGAACCTTTTCAACCCACTCCTGGATTCCCCCCGAGTCTCTAAACAGTTGGATCCTGCCAGGCATAAAATTCTGCCAATTTTGTCAATAAATAAATGTGGAGGCTCAGCACTAACATGGCAGTGGGGAGCACAAGCCACTGGTTGCACAGAGGTGGAAGATCACCCTGCAGCCATTCACCCCCCTGCTCACCACAAAGACCTCTGGGACAGCTCTGGCCATTGTGCTGTGTCAGGATTGGGTGCAGGTTCACTGAAAAGTCTGAGGGAGGAGTGAATGAGGGGCACATGCTGGGGGCAGACTTGAGGGGGTTTCAGGAAGTCCCTCAAATAGAGGGGAATGGGAAAATGGTATACATGGAACTTGAGGAAGCAGGAATAGAGGAATGGCAGGAGTCCCCGGGGGTGAGCAATAAACTCAACCAACAGAAGCTGTAAATAAAAATCATTTTTCGTTGTTACACATACTAAAAACATAATGGGAAATCACCACATCTATCATCCGCATATTGTAAATCAAATTTAGGTTGGGAGGGAGCTTGTGTAAAATATCACTCGCACTTAAAGTGGCCCCTCAGAAGCCTCGTGTTTGCCATTAACTGATAACGGAATTTATTTAGTCCAGAACAGTATCTGAGGGGCTGGGTTGCCTCCAGTGGGTGGGGCTGGAGCCAAGGAAACGTTCCTTCACATTACATCAGGCAGCAGAAGCCATTTCAAAATAAAACTGTAGCGAGTACATCGATTCCAGGCGCCTGTTGGGAGGCTGCTTCCTCTGACCCAGACTGACTGGCCTCAAAGGGCCGAAGCAGCAGAACGTTGCTAGTCGCCGACTCCACAAAGCCCAGGCAAACCGCCAGGAAGCGGGGCACATGCACCGCCGCCGCCGCTCCGCGCGGGGATCCTGGGCGGGCCGCCTGGCACCCGACAGACTGCCCCCCCCCCCGGGCCTTAAGCAAGAAGCTTAGGGGGGCAACGCCCGGATGCAGCGGCTCATTGCCGCCCCGCAGCCCAGCTCACGGACCCTCCCCTTGCTCAGGCCCCGGGGGCTCCAGCGCCTGCCGGGCCCCGCACGTGCCACAGCTCGCGCAGGACCCCGGCCAGTCGCCCACTCCCTGCGCGCGCGAGGGAGGGAGGGGCGGGGGCGCGGAGGACTTTGCCAGGACCTCCTCTGTTGCAAATCGTGTGCCTCGTGCGCCGGATGGGGGGTGGGAGGGGCCACGAGACGCGGGAGCGCCGTCTGTCCTCGCGCACCGACCCCGTTGTGAGGCGCGCGAGCCCGAGCCGGGTGGAACGGCGCAGAGCTGCGCATCGTGTTAATTCTGTCTCGCCTCTTGACGCGTCCCACGCGTGCGCGACTCGAGCTCCCGATGTCGGCGTCCTCCCAGCGGGCAGGAAGCGAGATCTCGCGAGGTTTCGACCAGGCGAGGGCGGCGTGGGGCCGGGGAGCGTGTCTCGGTTCGTTGGCGCCGAGTTGGTAGAACAATAGGCGCGTCGGCGGCGGCCAGCGCGTGCAGGGAGAAGCGGTGCGGGGGCCTCCCCAGCGCCCTTCCCTGGCCCAGACCCGCGCGGGGCTCTGACGTTAGGAGCCAGCGGCGGCGGCGGCGCGTCCTGTCCTGCCTCCGCGTGCGGGGGCGGCGGGTCCCCCCCCCCCAATTATGACCCCCTCGGGCTGGGGGGCTGCGCTGTGGCCTGGGGGGAATCTCCCCTCTCCCCGCTGGTCACAGGGCGTCTCCGAGCGGACTTTGAGACTGTGACAGCCCCGCTTAGACTCGGGTTATTTTTTCCTTCCGCCCCCCCCCCCGTGCGTGTATTGCGCGGAGCCGGCTTTAGGGGAAATGGTGCCCTGGGCCCCCCCGCGGGCTCCCCGCCCTCCGTCGCCCCTAGCCCCTGCACCGCCTCTTGCGCCCGCGCGGGGAACCTGGGGTGGATGCACGGAGCAGCGGGCGTTGCTGCTGGCTGCCCTCTAACGGCTGCTTCCGCCCACCCCGCGGGGGCGGGGGGAGAGCGAGAACATCAGGGCTCCCTCCCTGCAGCCCAGGTCACTTCCCCACCTGGCTGCCGAAGAGAAGGGCAGAGAGCAGCGGCTCCTGGTGCTCGCCTCACAGCCCAGATGGGGAAAGTGACCTAGATGCAGGGGGCCCTTGCTGTTGCTCCTCGTTCTCCCCATCACAGTCCCCGAGGGGAGCATGAAGAAAAGGAGGACTTGTGGCACCTTAGAGACTAACCAATTTATTTGAGCATGAGCTTTCGTGAGATACAGCTCACCTCATCGGATGCATCCGATGAAGTGAGCTGTAGCTTTTCTTTTTGCAGATACAGACTAACAGGGCTGCTACTCTGAAACCTGTCATTATGCAAGGGGAGCATGGAGGAACATGGTGTGGGAGCCATATCTGTGTGTCATTGCTCGCCTCCGCTCCCCCATGTTCCTCTGCTGGGAGGAACCGGGGAGAAATCTGGGCGCCCCTCACACATGGTGCTCTCCTGCCACCCAAGAGGAGTTTCTGACACTACACCAGCAGCGCGCACCTCTGCTCTGCTGCACGGCACCCCCTTGACCACTTGCACTCTGGGTAGTCACCCAGGTTCCCCTCTTCCTCCTCCGCCCCAAGGCTGGGCCTGGTATTGGGTGACGCTGCATAGACAGTTACACAGTTTCTCTTGCATAGTCAGTGCAGGTGTTTGAGGCAATAACAAAACACTCCAAAATTCTAAAAATAAAATGAATGTGATTGGACAACAGACTACATTGGAAGGGGCACTCATGGGCAGGTGTAGTGACTTTTCCCTCCCGTTTGAGCTGCCTTTCCCTCCCATTTGAAATTGACTGCATTTCAAGATGATGCTTTCCCTTTATGATCGTGGATTATCAGGATCTGACAGTGTTTTATTTGAAGTGGAAGTCAAGGCAATCTTCCCTCCTACGTTATCTTTTTTTTTTTTTTTTTTTGACACTTAGCATTAATTAACTTCCAGACAAGGAATGCATTTTCAGTTCTTCTATGTAATTGTCTCGAGCGTGTATTTATAATGATGTAGCTGTGTTGGTTTCTGGCAGGGCCAGTGGAGCCCTCCCAAAAGTCTTGGGGCCAGGAGCCCCTGCCTCTTCCGGCCGAGCTGAAAGCCAGAGTGGGCCGGGAGCTGGGAACCCTCCACCTACTCTGGGCGGGGGGCCGCAGAGCAGAGACACAGGCCTGGGGCTGCTCTCCACCCCCTACCCTGGACAGGTGGAAGGTCCGTGGCATGGCATCCAACAGCTGACCAGGCTCCCCACTGGCTGCCAACAGGGGGCAGAGAGATGGGGTGGGGGCAGGTCCATGGCAAAAAGGGGATGGGCTAGGCCCATCCACTTTCAAAAAGTTCCAGGATATTTGAAAGACAAGGCAGGTGAGGTAATATCTTTTGTACCAACTTCTGTTAATAAAAGAGACACGGTTACACAGTTCTTGAGCTCGAAAGTTTGTCTCTTTCAGCAACAGAAGTTGGCCCAATAAAAGGTATTACCTCACCCACCTTCTTTCTCTAGAGCTTGTATTGTCACTTGCAAAATATGGCCCAATCCTGCAATCTAATCTGTGCAAGCAGAGTCCTTATAGATCAGTTTGATGATGTGTTACTGATTACCTTCTACATGGCTCCCATTGTATGGTAAGGGCCTTGACATACAGCTTTTTTTTTTATTGTCATTCAACTTGATTTTGGCTTTCTGTGTTTTCCACCAGATATTTTAAATATTATTAGTGGATGATGGGACATTTCTCTTGCATAACCTTGTAATGTCCAACAATACACTCATCTGGTGGTGGCGTAACTACCTCATTCATTACAAGTCTGCGGCTGTAAAATGATCCTGCTCTGAGCACATCCATTCATTGTTACACCATCTGGATTCAAGGGCTACTTTGTAGAGGAATGTGGGCCACTAAACACATGTGTAGCATCCAAAGGCAATGGCCTTCATTGAAAGAGCATGGACTGCATGGTAGCATATTTTTCAAAATTCACCAGTTTTGGACGGGTGTTCTGGGTTGCTGCCATGTAAGAGCCACACATGTTAAATCCACATATAAAGTAAGTATCTACTTAATTTATTTTTTCTATGGTATAGGTATTCATGGTACTCTTTCAACAACAAGACCAGATTCCTTCCTCTAGAGTTTACTGTCTTAGGGTTTGATGAATTGAGGACTACTCGCATAAGGGTTTGCAGGTTTGGACACTAACTCAGAAAAATGACCGGACTAAGGGGTAGAGGTAGGGAAGTAACAGAAGATATGTAACTTGCCATATAGGTTTCTTGTTCTTCTTCTAGCTTTGTTAAGAGGAAAATAAAACCTCTGTGTAGTTTTAGTAAAAATGAGATGATTACAGGTGGAAGACTAGCTGAAAGAAATAAGTGTTTAGGAGAGACTTGCAGGAGGGCATGAACTGAGGTGATTTGATTTACTGAATACGGGAATTAGTCCTCATGTGTGGGGGGGATGAG
Organism: Lepidochelys olivacea; assembly: GCF_965140295.1. NCBI lineage: Eukaryota > Metazoa > Chordata > Testudines > Cheloniidae > Lepidochelys > Lepidochelys olivacea. The sequence continues at coordinate 132,594,946 of NC_140411.1, read as the reverse complement.
GCATGAAGACCAGAAAAAGAGGTTAAAGGATTTGGTAAGGTAGGATTAGAGCATAGAATTTGAGTATGACTATGGAAGGTATGCAAGGAGAAAAGCCTAAGGCTGTGGAAACATGATTGAAGCAGTGGACAAGATCATTTATGAAATATAAACTTAATCTTGGTGTTTGCACATCATGTTCTACACATACTGCTTGTAAGTGGCGTAGTCTACTACAGTGGTTCTCAAACTAGGGCCTCCACTTGTTCAGGGAAAGCCCCGGGGGGCCGGGCTCTTTTGTTTACCTGCTGCATCTGCAGGTTTGGCCGATCGCAGCTCCCTCTGGCCACGGTTTGCCGCTTCAGGCCAATGGGGGCTGCGGGAAGGGCGGCCAGCACATCCCTCGGCCTGTGCCGCTTCCCAGAGCCCCCATTGGCCTGGAGCAGCAAACTGCGGCCACTGGGAGCTGCGATCGGCCGAACCTGCGGACACGGCAGCTGAACAAACTGGCCCGGCCCGCCAGGAGCTTTCCCTGAACAAGCAGCGCCCCTAGTTTGAGAACCACTGGTCTACTGTACTTAGTTTTAGACATTTACTTAGATCAGTTTCAGCTTTGAAAGTGTAAATTACTGCATGCTGTTGTTTATTATAAATAATAGCATATTATATATTATGGAAGAGTGTTACACTGTACAAATATGTAAATGACATGGAGCTTTTATTCATCTTTCTAGGGAAAACATGCCCAGCTAGTTTTAAAAAGCACATCGTAATTTTTCACAGCATTATTTTAAATACTTCAGAAAAAAAATAAGCTGAGAATTTCCTGCAACCATTTCTTTTATTCTTTCCTTCAAAAGATTAACCTTTGATTGCCTTAATATGGGTGTCCCAGGTACAGAATGAATGGCTGATAATGGACATGGCAACCGCTGTTGGTGCTAAGAAAGTTAAAACAGCCTATGGGAAAGGGCCCAAAGCAACATATGATGAAAGACAACTCATGATGGAAGGTATTTAATACTTTTGTTCTCAGTTAAACCCCAAATATCTTGTTTTTTTCATCAAATTACTGTATAATATAGAGTTAAGTATTTTGTAAAAAAAACCAAAAAACCCCCACAACATACAAGAATTTTTTATTGCTAATAAAAAAGAGTTTTATATTTTTTCCACAGTGCACTAAATAATAATTATTATGGTTCACTGGGGTACATTCTGCAATTTAAAAAATAAATTTTATTCAACCAATACACTATTGGTCCAATCCAGTTGAAGTCAGCAGAACTCTTTCTGTATACTTTATTGGGAATTGGCTGATGATTTAGAAGAAGCTGAAACGGTCTACCAAATGACAAGGATGCAATCTGGTATTATTTTGTAGTTCTTTACTCCATAACTTTAGCTTGTATGTTGGTAGCATGAGGTGACTTAGTAATGGAGTCTTTGTGTGAGCTTTGGGCTCAATCAGAAGCCCATTGAAATCAATGGAAGGACTCTCTTTGACCTCAGTAGTTTTTGAATTAGAACCTCTGCGTTTGATACAGCTCACCACTTGGGGCTTTTGTGGTTTTGAAGACACACCAAAGGAAGACTCTCATAAGTATTTACTCCTATCTGATTTCTTGATGCTTATTAAGTTGATAGTTATTTTACAATCCCTGGAAAGCTGCCCCAGTGTGAATATAAATTTGTGAATACCTTGCATCTCTTCTTTCATGCCTTTGCTTATTTTCTCAAGATAAAGTCCAAGTTAAATTGTAAGCTTGTTTATTGAACTAGCAATGCATGGTAGCTAACCACCCAGCATGCTAATGTAATATTTTAAGTCTTTTCATTTAGTGCAAATATTTATCGTGTCTCATCTAAACTGCTTGATAGCTCTCATTCAGTATATTTTTGTTCATAAAAATGGCCCATTTGTTGGCAGTTCCTTTTTGTTAATTCTCGTTAAAAATTTTGGTGAAATAAGTCTATAGCAAATGTTAGGCTGTGGGTTGTTATTTTTAAAATATTTTTTACTATTATTTGTGTAACGGTATTTCCCAGAAGCCCAACAGAGATAGAGGCACCATTGTGCTAGCTGCTGTACATACACATGTAAGAGACATCCCTGCCCTCAAATGTTTAGTGTGTAAAGTTACATGTCCTGCAGTACCTGCAGACTCAATGAGTGAGCAAACATTCTTCATCCACTCACATGTATTGCATTGCAGGATTAGGGCCTAAATAGACAAGACAGATTAAGAGAAGAAATACCAACTACATAGAAATTGATTTTTCTTTGGCACTTAAAATACATTTCCAGTTCAAATGAGTTTGCACACATAAGTAGCTGCATCTTCAGTTCTTTTTACACTTCATTCAAGGTCTCTGCACATCTTTAAATAACAGTTCTATGGAACACTTAAGAAGGCTCGTGGCAGTAGGAATTCAAGCAGTTCCTTTATGCCACTGACATTGGACTCTGTCTGCTTGACAGCCTTTTATTTACAGCACTGGAATTTTGAACTAGTGACCACCTGTATTGGTCAGTGGTCCAGTGTAATCAGCAAACAGGCCGGGTAAAATTGTTGCTGTTCTTATAAAGGAAGCTTTAAATGGTTGTGGGGGAGGGGAGTTGTGGGGGAAGGATTAGTTTTAAATTTGAATAGGTTTGATACATAGATATTTTGGGACAGAGGAAAGGGGACAGAACTTTAAAAAACAAAGGCTTAGTCATGAGTGTTTTTCATTTTACCTACTCCAGTACTACAAATTTATAAATACCCTTATGTTCTTTGGCTTTCCTCTAACCAGATCTGTACCCTAGGGACCCTGTTATGGCACATTGTAGAATTCTCTGTGCCCTTGCCCACCTGTTCAGAATGTCAGATTTGTCATTTCTTTGGGACCCTTTCTCGTTACCTAAGTTGGTGCAAAGGTGCTGGTATACTGGTGTAAGCCTGTTCCAAAAAAATATCCCTTGTAAAGAAGACTCCTTCTTCAAGGCATAGAGTTTGCTCTGTCTGCTCTGTTCTTGCTTCACAGAAGATGCAGGAAGGATGTATGAGACATGGGTGATCCAGAGGCGGGAAGGACTGATTTGAGAGTGGTAGGGTCTATGGCCTAGGTAAGCTTGTCTCCTTGTCTTTACGATGGCCCATAGGCATTCTGTATAACAGGGGCACCAGTTAGGGCAGCCCTTGGGATTGCCCTAGTTTGTGCCATGTGGCAAACCAGCCCCTAGAAGTCTCTGAACAGGGGAGGTGAAGCTGTCTTCCCTCTGTTCCTACAACAACACTAATGCCTTGTCTACACTGCCACTTTACGGTGCTGAAACTTTCTCATTCAGGGGTGTGAAAAAAACACCCCCTGAGAGCTGCAAGTTTCAGCTCTGTAAAGTGGCAGTGTAAACAGTGCACCATTGCTGGGAGCTACTCCCCTCATGGGGGTGGTATTTTTTACAGCGCTGGTGCTGCGACTACACAGCCACTTTAAAGCGCTGCCGTGGCAGCACTTTAATGTCCTAGTGAAGACATACCCTAAGATGGATCTGCACTTAAGTCACGTTTACCTGTTTCTGCATCCCTTAAATGCACAATTATGTTCTCTTTGAAAACATTGGCAAGCAACAAATATCTGATGTTCCCAGATACAACAGTCAACGCCAAATTCAATGTAGATTAAATAGGGGAGGTATTTATTAATTTACAGACTAAAGAGGAAACAAAAAAGTTACATAAAGTGTAAATACTTTATCTTGGAAACTAAAATAAGATTCTGAAAGTTGCCACTAAGGTTATGGAGAAATGTAGAGGAAAATAGACCCTCCCAATGAGCTCCATGACAGACCACAGCTTTTGGTTTTAGTTAGTCTGTATCATTTTTTCTCTCTCTTTTTCTACATCCCTGCACTTCAAAAAGCATCGGTGTCACCATTTCAGTACACACTAGGCTTAGATTATCTCTTACATATGTAGGTGTTACCAAAAAAAGCTGCTCTGATTTCAGAACAAATCTTATTTTGCTCTCTCCCTGCTACACTTTCTTCTTAAAATACACTTTCTATGGCATTTATTTTTTCTTTGTATTGTCTCAACAATTCTACATAAAATATTCATATATATTCTCCAGTTACTTTTCTCACATATCACTTAATTTGCTTATTATACAGCTAGTTGGTTTACAGTGTATCTCATCTTTCTTGAAATAGCCATCTATTATTTTGTAAATTACAGATTCTATATATTCCCCCACAAAAAAAATAGAGATAAGGTAGGAAGTGTTTTTTCAGTGAATTCTAATTAACACCATCTAAACGATAAACTTTTTTTTTTTTTAAAGGTCTTACACTTTAGACAAAAAATCTCCCATACATTAATGATTCATTTCTGTGTTACCTGATCCAGTCTGTATGGAAGACATTCAACATACAAGTTTAAACAAAGTACAGACTTCAATGTATAAAATATATCAAACTGTCTGTTTCTTGAAAGTATTCTGCTGCTTTTTCATAGACTTTCAAGAAGAGCTTTTCAGGTATTTTTAAACCTGTATACAAAGAGGAAATCTTTCTCCTCTTCCTGTCTTTAATCCATACTAAATGAAGGATTTAACCTTAATCCTTTAACATAAAGGATTTAACCTTCTGTTAGGGGCTTCTCTTTCGGAATGCTTTATTCTTCTGATCATTCATCACATGACCATATGAAGCCCTGAAACCTGTACTGTACACAAAGGATGTGTTAGAGGCATGCAAACTAAATTTGGGAAAACAAAGAGTCTTAATGCCTAGAGAATTCAAATATTCCTTTAGGTAATGAGTTAATGAGGATCAAACAAATCTGTCCATAGTGACTGTGTAACTGTCACGCTTCACCCCAAATTCTTCAGTGATATTACGATATAATTATGACATAGTTCTGATGTGTTTTATGCAAGATAAGTCATGTTAGATGTCATTGGAAAGGTTATGATCTGCTGAATATGATTATCCTATTTGTATGCATGTATCATTTTTGTATCTGAAGTTAAGAATATTGATTATGTATCTGTATTACAAAAGTGTTTATACCTGGGGAACGCTCACTATTTCATAGATATTTAGGTCAGAAGGGACCATTATGATCATCTAGTCTGACCTCCTGCACAGCGCAGGCCACAGAATTTCACCCACCACTCCTGCATGAATATTTAGCTACCAAAACCATCTTATCCCATCATAACATCTCCTCCATAAACTTATCGAGTTTAATCTTAAATCCACTAAGCAAGAGGCTCTCAGTCTAGATGGCCCATTCAGGTTAATGAGCCATTAGGAGAAAACAATAGGTCTTAGAAGAAGCTTATCTCCCACCTGGGGGCCTTCCTGGGGACACTACAAACAGCCTCGGAGTGATGGCTGCTGTGACACTATAGGGACATGTGATCAGGTCACCTGGTGCTGGTCTGAATCTTGGGATGTCAAGGTTCCTCCCCCACTCTGAACTCTAGGGTACAGATGTGGGGACCTGCATGAAAAACCTCCTAAGCTTATCTTTACCAGCTTAGGTCAAAACTTCCCCAAGGTACAAAATATTCCACCCATTGTCCTTGGACTGGCCGCTACCACCACCAAACTAATACTGGTTACTGGGGAAGAGCTGTTTGGACGCGTCCTTCCCCCCAAAATACTTCCCAAAACCTTGCACCCCACTTCCTGGACAAGGTTTGGTAAAAAGCCTCACCAATTTGCCTAGGTGACTACAGACCCAGACCCTTGGATCTTAAGAACAATGAACAATCCTCCCAACACTTGCACCCCCCCTTTCCTGGGAAATGTTGGAATAAAAGCCTCACCAATTTGCATAGGTGACCACAGACCCAAACCCTTGGATCTGAGAACAATGAAAAAGCATTCCGTTTTCTTACAAGAAGACTTTTAATAAAAATAGAAGTAAATAGAAATAAAGCAATCCCCCCTGTAAAATCAGGATGGTAGATATCTTGCAGGGTAATTAGATTCAAAAACATAGAGAACCCCTCTAGGCAAAACCTTAAGTTACAAAAAAGATACACAGACAGAAATAGTTATTCTATTCAGCACAATTCTTTTCTCAGCCATTTAAAGAAATCATAATCTAACACATACCTAGCTAGATTACTTACTAAAAGTTCTAAGACTCCATTCCTGGTCTATCCCTGGCCAAGACCCAGCATACAGACAGACACAGACCCTTTGTTTCTCTCCCTCCTCCCAGCTTTTGAAAGTATCTTGTCTCCTCATTGGTCATTTTGGTCAGGTGCCAGCGAGGTTACCTTTAGCTTCTTAACCCTTTACAGGTGAGAGGAGCTTTCCCCTGGCCAGGAGGGATTTCAAAGGGGTTTACCCTTCCCTTTATATTTATGACATGGGATATCAGTGTTTTTCTACTGATTGGCATGGGGGAACCAAGCTTTGAAACAAAGAGTTCCCCGCCATATAAAAAAGCTATATAAGGCAGGGGAGTGACATCACTGTGGTTCTTCTCTGACTCCCAACCAAAGTGACTCCTGGAAACACCTGAGGAACCAAGACTGAACTAGGGGAAGTGCTGGACCCAGGCTAAAGGGTTTTTAGCCTGTGAACGGAACACCTGGGGATTCCAAGCTGTAAACTAATGCAGCTTGCCCCTTAAGAAACAGCAGCCTGCATGTACCCTCACTTGGGGTGAGAATTTGCTATTCATATCCGATCTATGTAGTATATTTAAGCTTAGTTTGCGGTTTTTGTTTATTTGTTAGGTTATCTGCTTTGATCTGTTTGCGATCCCTTATAATCACTTAAAATCTGTCTTTTGTTGTTAATAAACTTGTTTTTGCTTTATCTAAAACCAGTGTGTGGGAGTCATAACTGGGGCAGAAAACTGTTGTGTATTCCTCTCCACACTGAGGGAGGGGACGAATTTCATGATCTTATGCTGTAAAGTTCCCTGTGCAGCGCGAGATGGTATTATTTTGGGTTTACAATCCAGAGGGGGTGCGTGCCTGAGTAGCTGGGATGTTCCCTAGCTGGCACCTTCCCATGTAGGGGCTGGACACAGCGTCTGAATGTAACTGCAGCTGAGTGTGTACCTACCAGTATGTGTGCTGGTGAAAGTGCAGGTTGATCACAGCAGCACAGTATAAAGCACAGTATTCCCTCCTGGGGTGCCACCTGGAACTGGGGTACCACCCAGGGCCAGGGAGGCTCAGTGGTACCCCAGTTCCAGGTGGCACCCCAGGGGGGAATCCATCACTGTAACTTTATGTGAACATATGTTTGAGAAGCACACTGAGGTTTAACAACCTTATTATTGTAGTAACATTGGCATGCCTTGGCACCCTCAGATAAATTTACCTTTAAAATGCAATATATTCAAAGAGAATTAGTTTTATAGCTTTTATTTTTGCATGATTTACAAGTCCAGTCCAAACATACTGAAGAAGTTGTATGAAATAAGTGGATTATATAGAGAAAAAAATACATAAGCTAATTACTGGGTTTTGGTAGTGCAAAGAGGAAGATAATTTACAAAGGAAATTTAAAGATATAGTTAATTAGAGTAACAAATCTGTTCTCATTAGGCATTCGTCTAGACCTTTGTGTTTTAGGAGCTAAAGGTATCTTGAGGCTGGGAGAGTAACTCGAACAATATGATCTAGCTTTGTTCTCCATTCCCTTTTAACACTCATTTCCTAATCCTTTGCTGAAGGTCTGAGATCATAAGAGTGAGGCCTTCTGTGGCATACTTTGCTTATTTTTTTATTGCTTATTTTAACTATCTTCCATACAGTATATGGCTTTTATGATCAGCAATAGCAAAATCTTGCAAGTTTCTGGAGGTATGTAAGAAGTTAGATCTTTAGGGTTTTGTCTACTCAAGATAAATTTGGGGAAATTTTTTTTCTCTCTAATATTGCTGCAGGTTCAGTTGAGCCCATGGTAAAACTGGTGGGAATTTTGTTTTTAAAATTCCCTTGTATAAACACAGCTTTGAATTTAAGGGTTCTAATAATATTGCTTTGGACTCTTGTCCTCCCTAAAGCTGAGAGTAGACTCAATCCTGTAAAAGATTTCAGATTCCTTTAAAAACAACAAGGAGTCTGGTGGCACCTTAAAGACTAACAGATTTATTGGGTCATAAGCCTTCGTGAGGAAAAACCCACGATGCATCTGAAGAAATGGGTTTTTTACCCACAAAAGCTTATGCCCAAATAAATCTGTTAGTCTTTAAGATGCCACCAGACTCCTCGTTGTTTTGTGGATACAGACTAACACACCTACCTCTCTGATACTCAGATTCCTTTGTTACACATTGGGCAATTGAACTCTAGTTAACGCCGTGTTTAATATTAAGTGCTCTAGATGCCATGCTAAGCATTAACGTAGGCAGATGCCCTGATCCTGTAAACACTTACGTACTTGCTTAACTTTACTTCTTTGAGTAGTCCCATTGAAATCAACGTGTGGTGGTTTTTGTTTTACTTTTTTTAAAACTATAGTTTGTGTCTCTTTTGTCTTCTCACAAATGCAACTATAACATGTGTTTTCTTTGAATAAGAAATGCCTTTTACAGAAATTTGTCTCTGCATTATTGGATACTGATGGTAGCATTTCTAAAGTAAATTAATTCCAATAATGAAAGGGAAAAATGTGTTTTTCCAAGAGGACTATTTTAGAGTCAGTACTGCGCATTTAAAGTGAATATGATGACCAGATGTAATTACCTACAATTCGGAGCAATTTTAACCATCTCAGCCAGCAGCAATATGGGTTTAAACTGTACCAATCCATCAAACAGTTCTGGAAAATGACTAGAATCATTTATTTTATTTTTTTTAAAGTTGTCTTTACTAAGTAGCCAAATATGGGAAAACATATCTACTCAATATATTGTGTTAAACTTTTTAATTTAACAAAGGAATACAACATTTATAAAAACACTTTATTAATATCTTATTGTGGATAAAAATAATTTTCCAGTTGGAACAATAGAAATGGAGCAGTATTTGACTAAGCAGCATTTTGAACACAATTTCCCTGAAATTCAAAGATGCTGTGCACCTACAAGCTCCTGTTGAATTAATTGGGGGTTGAAGGTGCTCAGCTCTTTTGAAAATAAGCCAGCTGTTTTTAGATATTCTGCTTGTGTGTGCTATATAACAAAAAATAAATGTGTTAAAGCATTTAACTGATCCATCTCCTGATAGCAAAATTTTGTTTCCACAGCAAAAATGAAACATCTCAACCTGTCATTTGCAGCTTGTGGGTTTCTGGGTATATACCACTTGGGGGCAGCATCTGCTCTTTGCAGGCATGGTAAGAAGTTACTGAAGGTTGTGAAGGCTTTTGCAGGAGCTTCTGCAGGATCACTGGTTGCCACAGTTCTGTTAACAATGCCAGAAAACATAGAGGTAATTGAAAAGTAACTAATCCATTTAGAATGTAGCAATTTAAAAAACAACAACAAAAAAAAACCCTTAAATTCCTAAAGTAAGGTTTTTAGGCTGGCACTATTTTTATTTGGTTGACTGTTTTATTTTGTGTGTGTTTGTTTGTTATTTTAGTTCTTGTCTAGGAGCAGAGCTCACAACTCTTTGTTTTCCCTAACAAAGAAAGTCTGTGTATATTCCTCATACAGTTTTTAAAAATACTTACCAACTAACGAAGTATGTGCTCAATTTAAATAATAAGATTATATTTTAGCTGTATAATTTTAAAGTCACATATGTATAAAGATTTGTTGATATATGTAAAGTCATACATACACATGTGCACGCACATACACTATTTGTATCCTTGTAGTTTAGGACAGCAGTTCTCAACCGGGGATTTGTGGCCCCCTGGGGATCCATGAGCTGGTTTCAGGGGGTCTTTGAGCCCCAAGCCCTGGTGCCCTGTGGAGCAGAAGCCCCGAGCCCATGGGCAGAGTTGGTGGGGAGATCAGAGGTGCGTTGACCCCCAAACTGCAGTGCCTTAACCGTAGCAGAGCAGTCCCAGCGGCAGCTCCACACACCGCTCTTCCCCAACCCCTGAAGCCCCGCCTCCTGGCCGGGTTGGTGGTGGGAAGTTGGAACTGGGCAGTGTGGGGTGTCTGCTGCTCTGACAGGTTTCATGGAGGAGGAAGTGCAGCGCTCCCTTGTCTTCTCTTGGTGCCCAGGGCTGTGGCTGCTCCTCAGCTCCCAGCTCCTTTTGTACAACCAGTAAGAGCTGCCTGGGCATGGGGATCTCGTTCTGCAGAGCCTTCGGGGAGCAGCGACAGTAGTGGTGTGTGTGTGTCTCTTGGCACAGCCCCTAGAACCTCTCTCCCTGCACCCTGAGCAGTTTTCAAACTTTTTGAGCTGAACCCCTTACCCTTTGAGTTATAATTTTTGGTTGCGCCTCCCCCAACCCAGACAAGCTGGGTGGTCTGCCGAGGTGAGTTGGGGATGGAGTTGGTGCTCCCTTCCCGAGCCCTGCCGGCTCTGCCCCACTCCCACCCCAAATAGAAGTCAAACTACACCTATGCCCGAGATCCGTGCCCAGGGGCCGGAGCCCCGATGTCCTGCAGGGCAGAAGCCCAGATGGAAGAACCTGAAGCCCAGAGCCCCCAATCCTTACCACCACCACCCAGACTCTGGAGTTTTTGTAGCATGTTGGGGGCAGAAGGGGCTGAGAAAGAAAAAGGTTGAGAAACCTGGGTTTAGGGGACAATATGAGGGAAGTGATGAGTGAGATTTTTGCTGGTGATATGCTTTTAATTTATTAAAGTTTGCTGTAGAGTGGTAATCAGTTTCTGTCCTAGGCTGACAGTCACAGCCAACTGCAGACACTGTTCAGTAAGCATGCACTGCTGTCCTTGTAAGGAAGGAGATATAAGGAACATATAGGTGCTTTCTTAATTGATTGATATTAGCGCATACAGTTACAGGCTTTGATTCTCTATTTTGTCCAAGGTCTGATTGGGTGGAGTAAAGAGTGGATGATTGAGGGCATGTTTGCAGGAAGCCAGTTATGGCTTTCTGATTCAGGGCCAAGTAGCCCTGCTCAATTTCGGGCTGTCGCTGTGAACTTACACCAATGGAGGATGATGCATGGCAGAGCTCTGCCATTCCCCCTACCTGTCCCACCCAGGCTTTACCCCTCCAAAATATCCCCTCCTCCTTAGGCTGGAAGTGGTGAGGGAGAGAGAGTGGAGCAGCAGAGCTTTCTGATGGAGAGTTCTCTGCAGCAGCAATTCTCCACTACCTCGGCTGCTTGAAGGCCACTTTGCACTTCTTATGCAGCCCAAAGTGGCCTTAGTAGACTGGAGAATCCAACCCAAAATGTAAAAATGAAACTAAATGATCATTCACTGACTACCAGCACAAGCCCAAAAGTTTTGGTTTTGCTCTTTTATTGAAATAAAGTACATATTACATTGTCTGATATTAATGAAATTTTGCATGTACAGATATCATTATATGAATTAGAGAACACTATTTGAGGTCTCTAGCCTTTCTTTACATTTTTAAAAATTAACTTTTTCATCATTCTGTTTCTGTTGCACGAATGGAAAATTATGTGAGCCCTCCAGTGGACAAAATAATACAGTAGAACCTCAGAGTTACGAACACCAAAATTACGAACTGACCAGTCAGCCACAAACCTCATTTGGAACCGGAAGTATGCAATCAAGCAGCAGCAGAGACGAAAAAATAAGGCAAATGCAGTACAGTACTGTGTTAAACATAAACTATGAAAAAATAAAGGGAAAGCAGCATTTTTCTTCTGCATAGTAAAGTTTCAAAGCTGTATTAAGTTATAAACTTTTCAGAGAACAACTATAACACTTTGTTCAGAATTACAAATGTTTCAGAGTTATGAGCAACCTCCATTCCTGAGATGTTCATAACTCAAGGTTCTACTGTATCTCTTAATTTACATGGATGTTACCCAAAGACAGTTCAGTCTTGTGGATAGAATGTGTTTCATTCAAATGTTGTATTTCTATTGAAATTTCTGTTCAACTTTTCTGTCACTGTAATTCTATATTCTTACCATTAGCAAAAAATAAATTCCAACTGAGCCAAACCATGAACAAAGAATGTTACAAAGAACATTCCAACATAGACATATTTGATATCCATAAAAGCAACTTTGTTAGACAAGTTAGGTTTTTTTTCAAATATGGCTAAGTTAGACAAATAATTAGGACTTTCTCCCACCCCTGATTACAGAGATCTTGTGTGGGTTTCTGAATCTGAGGAGAGAGTCTAAAAGTGAGGTGAGCTGTAATTAGTGCTTGGTGAATAATGGATTTTTTCAGTTTGCTGTAAAATTAAAAAAAAAATTAAAAAAAAGTTTTGTTTTGCATTGAAGGGAAAATGTTTTTTGAAAACTTCCTACAAATCAAAATATTCCAGGAATGTCAAAACAAAACATTTCGACCCAAAAAATTTCATTTTACTTTCAGGCTTTTTGATTAAAACAAAGGAAAGGAGGACTAGATTCACAGCTTTGGTAGTGAAGAAGTGGTGGTGGCTTAGCTCCCTTGTAAGCTTTAGCCCAGTGGTTAGGGCACTCACTTGGGATGTGACACGTGCCGAATGTGATTTTCAAAAGTTCCTAAGCAGGTTAAGCACTTAACTTTCATTAGTTTCTGCATCTTTAGGCATATCAATACTAAGTCACTTTTGCAAATGGAACTTAGGCTCCTAAGTCACACTGATGCTTTTGAATAGTTTAATATCTTATGACCATAACTTTGAGTAGTTGTCAACAGGAGATGTTCTTTTTGATGGCAAAAGTGAATAATTCTTATTATGACTAGATCCTGTCATACAAAACAATAGCCTGTAATACATAGTTTGTCCACACTTATTCACTTGAAATGAACAGGTGATTTGGAATTGGTAATGCCCTATAGAGCGCAATTTGTCAGTAGTTCCTATCTGATATCTGTTTGACCTGTGAGAAATAAGTTGGTCTCAGACATGTTATAGTGAAGATTTTTTTCTAGTACAAATCTATCACAGTTGGCATTTAATTCACACATATGTTGCCAGTCTATACAGAGAGCCTGAGTAGGGAGACTAAATTTTCCTCTGGCACTTAGGTGGGCCAGATTTAAGACACATGCAAGGTATGGGAAAGTTTTACTGCTGCCAATGGTATATATCTCTTCTGTGGATAGCATGCCTTCTGTTTTCAGGGCTGTCAATCTTTACCTTTTCTGAGCACTGATTTTATAACATGTTACCCAAAAAAAGAACAAAAATCCCTGTAACCAGATGTCTCCAAATGGTTGATCCAAGACTCTATTTTTAATTTATTTATTTATTGCAACAAATTTAGTATTTCATCATGCAGAAAGCTATTAACCAAAAAACTCTAAGCTATTTATAGACCACTCTAATATACAACTGAACACTTAAAGTGCATTTAGGTACAACATGTCTCTTGAAAACCAGTTTTGAAAACTGGATAGCAGGTTCTTCGAGACACTAGAACTGGAATAACTCTTTTCACAAAATGGTATAGGAATTCATACAAATACAGTTTTGCTAATCTCAAGCATTCAAAGTCCAAAGTTAGACCCTCTGAAAATTGTCTTAAAAGCAAATAAATATTGGGTTCTTTTTATTTGCCTTCTGACAGTTGAGCTTCTGACATTTTAGGGTTCATATTTCTAAGCTTTGATCTGCAACAATGAGGTTTGGAAACTTAGGGTTTTTTTTAAAAAAATTGATATTCTTACCTTTATAACATGACATCAGGACCTGGAACTTTAAGAAAAACACTAGATGTTGCAAGACTTGTCAATAAAATGGTGAGAGATAGCAGTATATTCCATACTTGCAAGTAAATATGAATTTAATATGTTGTCACAAAAATATATTTACTGTACATAAAGTAATTGTGTTCAGCAGCTTCAGAGAACTGGCCCTTGTGGGTCAGATGCAATATTACCTTTATTCCATTGTAAATTGCTTGTATTTACTGAAGATTTACTCTCAGAATGTCTTTTATCTGTCAGTTTTGCCTACCCACTTCAGTTGTCACCAGTGCTTGTTAATTTTTCCCAACAACTGCAGAAATTTTGCTTTTGCATCAGTGAGGGAGGAGCCTTTAAATACCTTTTCAGTCTTTCTTTTTATACAGCTGTAGTGAAATACCTCAACTGTATCTTTATTGGTTAAGTGAATTTTAAGATGTCGCTTTCCATTGAAATTCCCTGATATAAAAGCTAACTTCTGCAATGTTACATGTCAGCGGATTCCTCATCTAATGGGTGATATTCATAGAAAATAAACAGCATACCTTTTGGATTTTTTTATATATATATATATACACACACATATATATATCAGGTGAAAGAAAAAATCCGTAAGGTATGCTGTTTATTTTCTATGAATATATAAATATATAAAACTTTCTTTTACATTTTTTCCCATGTGGTATACACAAGTGAGATGGTGTGGTGTGGAGAAGTAATTCATTTGTCTTATTCACATCTGGTTTGTCTGTAATGGGACGTGAGCAGACATAGAGTTCATCAGTTATCTTGTAATTCCTTTTTGGTAAAGTAAATGCTCATCAATTAATATGCTATGGATAAACCATTACACTACAATTATTTATAATTAACATTTGGTGTAATTCAGGTGGACATGGTTTTTAATAACTACATAACCTTTCATACTAAGCATTTTAATTTTCAGGAATGCGAAGTGTTTACCTATAACTTTGCAGAGGAAATTAGAAAACTGTACTTTGGTGCAGTGACACCAGGTTATGATTTCATGACACGACTTAGGTATGTATCTTAATGAACTTTTCTAAGTTCAATTCTATATAAAACTCAAAATTCGTGAAAATAGTGAGAAAGTGTAGAAGGCTATTTGTACTATGGAAAGCTCAGCTTTCTTCCACTTCTGAAATATTTATAAGCTGTTCAGTAATTAATGGTGAATAATGTTAATCATTTTCTTTATTATAGGGCAGGTATAGAGTCTTTTCTTCCTTCTAATGCTCATGAGATAGCAGAGAATCGTCTCTATGTATCAATCACCAACACTAAAAATGGAAAAAATTATTTGGTTTCAAATTTTTCCTCCAGGGAGGACCTCATTAAGGTAACAAAGTTGCATATCACTTCTGTAAATGAAAATGCATGCCTGTCTCCCAAAGTCTGGGACATCTTTTTTTTTTTTTATTATTTTTGTAATTTGATTAAATCGTATTCCTTTTACTCATTTGAGTAATCTCACTGACTTCAGTGGGACTGCCCACATAACCAAGGCAAGCAAAAATATAGTAGCACAGCAGCACCACTATACTTAAGGTTGTGTCACAACTTCTGTTTAAAGGTCAATGTTTTTAAGTCTTCTAAAATCAACATGCTTAATCAGATTCCTTTCAAATTTGGTGTGCCTCATGATGGTGCAGGATAAGGGTAGTGACCCAAATTTGGGCTAGGAGTTCCAGAGATACAAACCCTGAAAAAAACTAGCCATTTTTCAAAAAGTTTCTAGATAGTATGTTTTTGTACAGAGCAGGAGCTCAAACTATTGATGTGATGCAGATCAAATGGTCTCAGTCTGTTGAGTTTTACCCAAAGTTGTGTGTAGCACCCACTAAATCTTTGTGAGACCCAAACTGAGAACAGTATTTAAGAAAATGTACATTATTTACAGACTGCATACAACAATACAGAAAAATGCCTACAAGATTTACATTCCTGCCATTTTATGGGCTTTAAAGCTCAACTCTTGTACATAAGAATGGCCATACTGGGTGAGACCAATGGTCCATCTAACACAGTGTCCTGTCTCTGACAGTGGCCAGTGCCAGATGCTTCAGAGGGAATGCACAGAACAGAGCAATTTATCAGGTGAACCATTTCTGTCATCCAGTGCCATCTTCTGGTTTAGGGACACCCAGAGCATGAGGTTGCATCCCTGCACATCTTGGCTAATAGCCATTGAGGGACATATCCTCCATGAACTCACCTAATTATTTTTGGAACCCAGTTATAGTTTTGGCCTTCACAACAACCCATGGCAATAACTTACTTGGGTTGAGTGTGCATTATGGGAACAAGTACTTTTGTTTCTTTTAAAGCTGCTGCCTGTTAATTTCATCAGGTGACCCCTAGTTTATGTGTTATGTGAAGGCATAAATAATACTTTCCTATTCACTGCCTTTATACCATTCATGATTTTATACACATCAATTATATCACTCCTCAGTCTTCTTTTTTCTAAGCTTGAACAATCACAGTTTTTTAAATCTCTCCTTATATGGAGCTGCTCCATATCACTAATAATTTTGGTTGCCCTTCTCTGTACTTTTCAAATTTTAATATATCTTTTTTTGAGATGGGACAACCAGAATTGCATTAATTATTTAGGTGTGGGGATACCATGGATTTTTATAGTGGCATTGTGATATTTTCTGTTTTATCATTTATCACTTTCTAATGGTTCCTAAGACGTTTAGCTTTTTTGACTAGTTCTGCACATTGAGCGGGTGTTTTCAGAGAACTATTCACAGTGACTGCCAAGATCTTTCTTGAGTAGTAACAGCTAATTTAGAGCCAGTCATTTTGTATGTATAGTTGGGATTATTTTTTCCAATGTGCATTACTTTTCACTTATCAACACTGTAAGTGCTTTCAAATCTGATTGGTTACTCAGATTGCTTTGAAATTAGGTTTGTGTCATGGGGATGCAGGATAACGTGATCAAAATTTGGGGTCATTTGACTGAGTGGTTCCTGAGTGAAAGAAACCCCCTGTCATGGGGTGAATGAATCCCATACTGGCCCAGCAACCAAAGAATTAATACAGGCACTGCAGGCTGCTACCGATTGGAAGCCTTGAAGCAGCTGGGAGGATAAAAGAGCTGGGTGGCAGAGTGGCGGGACAGTTACCAGAGAAGTGAGCAGGCTGAAGATAAAAGCTCCTGACAGCAAACTACTAAAGAGCTTCCCAGAAACAACAGTCCAGGAGCGGATTAACTGATCGACAGGGTGGGGAGCCTGCAAAGATCCAGGGAAAGGTAGGAAAAAGATCAGGGCATTGTCAGAGTCGAAGAATCCTGATTTTGCTTACCTGACTTGAAGGCCCTGAGCTGGAACCCAGTGGAGTGGGCGGGCACGGGTTCCCATACCAACCCCTTGGCAGACTTGGAACTCAAGAAAAGTTTGTCAAACTCCTGTGCACCAGGATTGGACACTCAGCCCGGGCTCGGTAAGCCCTAGGGCTGTGCTACACTTGGCCAGATGTGCTCTGTTGCACTCCTGCACCATCCCATACCTCACTTTCCCCAAAATAAAAAATAGTTATTTCTTTCTTCTGCCTTGTACTGTTAAACTGAGAAATACCAATGACTGGAGGAATCACAGGCCCTGTGGAGATAGATGGCTGTGAGCTCACTCTTTAATTAACACATTTAAGGGTGAGCTAACCACAAGCCTCCACTAAGATAAAAGGAGTTTTGGACTGAGTGGCTGGAGGTTGACCAGCCTCTTTATTATTCTGCTGTGTTCATAATAAACCTCCCCATAAAATAGAAGCATGTTATATTTTAACAGAAACAACTGGTCACAAACAACATGAGTTATTAAATCTTTACTGCACAGAAACATCAGTGGGTGTTCACTCACGGCAGTGGCATTGGTACACTCCCTCGAACTACCCAGCCATGCATGAAGCGGCTTCACAGAAACCTTGTGATTATCTTATCCTTAAATGTGTTAATTTGAGTCATGGGTGGCAATTTTATTGCGAGTAATCCAAGTGTTTGGGGCGGAGGGTGGGGGGGGAATAGACAGGTGACCGCTTCCTAGAGCGGGAGGAGAGGAGTATTAGGGAGCAGAGGAATGGGTAAATAAGGCGTCAGAGGGTTTTGGGGCTGCAGTGAGTCTAGTTTTACCCAAGGTACTGTACGGCACCCAATAAGTTTCTGAGGGACTCCAGTGAATGATGTTTAAGAACAGGTTCACTTATTTGCTTGTGCAGTCTAGTAGGATTACAGTGCGTAAGCACCAATAAAGAAGAAAAAACATGACGGTTTCTGTGAAGCCGCTTCATGCATGCCTGATGGGTTGGAGGGAATGTGCCAATGCCATTGCCGTTCGTGAACACCCACTGATGTTTCTGTGCAGTAAAGATTTAATAACTCATGTTATTTGCAGGCTGGTCTAACCAAAATTTTGGTTATATCAAGTGGGGAGGAACCAGGTACAGAGGACTTTGTGGTAGGAGGACAGGAGAGGGATTGCTGCTCTTGAGGGAGCGGGGAAATGAGGATGTGTTGGAAAGCCTTGGATTGAGAAAAGCTGTTTTACCAGTTTCTGAGAATAGGGAGGAGAATGTGGCTGGTAAGTGGCTACTACTTGATCTCAGCGCAGATTTATGCGGTGTTTCCAAAGACACACAGGATGGGAGTGGAGAGAAGTGACCTGTGTTGGCATCATGTTTTGCCCACTCTGACGCATCTAACTGATGGCTTAACAGGTTGTGACCTACCTAGAGCAGGGGTGGGCAAACATTTTGGCCCAAGGGCCACATCTGGCTATAGAAATTGTATGGCAGGCCATGAATGCTTATGAAATTGGAGTTGGGGCGAGGACTGTGGCTGGGGGTGCAGGCTCTGGGGTGGGGCCAGAAATGAGGAGTTCAAGGTGTGGGAGGGGGCTCTTGGCTGGGGCATGGGGAATGGGGGGGAGGGCTCTGGCTGGGGGTGTGAGCTCTGGGGTGGGGCTGAGGATGAGGAGTTTGGGGTGCAGAAGGGTGCTCTGGGCTGGGACCGAGGGATTTGGAGGGCGTGAGGGGTATCAGGGCTGGGGTAGGGGGTTGGGGCATGGGGACGTGGCTCAGGGTGCAGGCTCAGGTGGTGCTTACTTCAAGTGACTTCAGGAAGCAGCAGTATGTCCCCCCTCTGTCTCCTAGGCGGAGGCGCGGGCAGACAGCTCCGCTGCGTGCTGACCCATCTGCAGGTACCACCCCTGCAGCTCCCATTGGCTGTGATTCCCGGCCAATGGGAGCTGCAGGGACAGTGCTTGGGATGGGAGCAGCATGCAGAGCCAGAGGGGGGACATGCCGTTGCTTCCGGGAGTGGCCCCCGACCCTGTTTCCCAGCTGGAGCTCCGGAGTGGGGCAAGCCCCAGACCCCGCTCCCCAGCGGGAGCTCGAGCACCGGATTAAAGTGGCTGGTGGGCCGGATCCAGCCCACAGGCCGTAGTTTGCCCACCCCTGACCTTGGGGTTGTGGTGATTCACTTGGGAGACAATGATCTACGTCTTATTCCTGATGTGCATTTCATATGTTATATTAAGAGCGGATTAAGACTGCATCATAGATTTGTGTCCAGCAGCAGTGATTGGTTTCTCTGAGTTGGCTGAGTGTTTGAATAACTGCTACAGTGACAATATGATTAATATTAATAAGTGTTGGTAGAACATTAAATCAGGAAATTGGAGGGTTTATGGCTGACTGAAAATACTTACTGTATGGCAAAGAAAAACTGCAAGCTCTGCCACCTCCCTGTTTCTCAGAGATGGGGTACATCTGTTGAGCAGGGGTCTTGCTCTCTCTCTCTCAAACATAAAACTGTCAGTATTTTAGAAGAGAAATCCTGTCTGTGATTTCTCTCACCATCCCTTCCAAACTCCACTGCCCAACCATTCTGAGTCATGACCTGTAATGTCTACATGTATCTATGCAGCTACAGACATTGTAGCTGGCACATGGATTGGTGCTTGAACTGTGCCATGAAGTGGCTGTGGAGCAGCACAAGAGCTTGCTGAACCATGCTGCTGGTGCACATATTCATCATTCTGGCCATGAGCCCTTGGTCCTGCTCCCTGTTCACCCTCTTTATCCAGGAGCTTCTGGAGCTGTCTCTCCTCATGGAGTGTGCCTCTCTCCTGCTTAGTTTTCTTAAAAGCAAGGTGCTGTTTGCTCCTCCTTGGTCCTCCTCCTGATCCCGTTGCTGGCTAATTGTGACACTCAGAGTTCTAGGTGAGAGGCTTGGCCCAGCAGGTGAGAAAGTGCCTGCCAATGGAATGAAACAGTAAATTAATTATATTGCCATTGGGGGAAGGAAGAGAATCTCCTCATTTTGCTTTCTTTCTGTACACAACCACACAATTTGCAATATTTTGGAATGCTTATATATCATTCCTTCATGAATTCTCACGTATAGTCATTTTCTTGTCTGCCATTGGGAGCCTTGTGCACACACACACTGTGGTAAGTAACATTGATTTTACTTTAATTAAAAGAAAAAAGTTGGATCTAGCTGAGAGATGGTGGGTTAAAGTCATATTTCAGGGATATTTACCAGTACTGGCTTAGACTTTGTTTCATGCAAGGGAAGCTCTCTAATATTTCAGAAATACGAGAATGGGGAAAAAAAGTAATTTTCCTTGCAAGTGGTAGGGTCCCATCAGTGTATGCAGTGGACCTGGTGATTGTGAAGGGGTTCACTTGCTACACGATTGCTTTCTTGTGGCCAGGCATGATACAGCAGCTCTTTCCCCATATAGTACCCCTTGTTGACAGTCGCTCTGTCAGTGTAGTGGTCTCTGTTCCCAAAATTTGGCCTTCCAGCAAGGTCAAGCTTTACTCCACCCTATCTAGGTAAACAGAGAATCCAACCTAACTGTAATCCAGTGACTTTACAACCAGTTTGCCATCTGTCTCTGGGTTCTTTATGCCCCTTACCTCAAGGGCTTTCACCCCAACTTCCTTAATGGCTGGTAGGGGAGCCCCGGCCCTCCCTCTTCTCTAGGTTCCAGCTCACAGCCAAAGTCTGCTCCCTTAGGCCATGGATCAGTGGGTAGTGATCAATCTATTGGGGATCTCTCTGCCGTCGACTCCAGAACTCCACCATGGCAAGAGGCGGAAGCGGAGTCGACGGGGGAGCGGCGGCTGTCGATCCTGTGCCGCGAGGATGCAAAGTAAGTGATTCTAAGTCGATCTAAGATACGTCGACTTCAGCTATGCTTTCTCGTAGCTGAAGTTGCGTATCTTAGATTGATTTCCCTCCCCCCCAGTGTAGACCAGGCCTTAGAGTCCTTGATGCTTCCCTGCACTCTTCTATTCTCCAGAGAGTGATTGCAGACTCTCTTCCTGCAGCCCTCTTCTGTTTCAAATTTCCTGGCTTTTTAATCACCACCCAGCCCCTCCCCAGCTGGGTTTCATCATCAATTAAGCCTGGCTGTCTCTCTCACAAGGTGCTGCCGGGTATGTTAGTTAGCCTCAGGCCGACAGTAACCCCTTCAGGCCCTCTGTGGGGTACACCCACATCACAGTGACTTAGCAGCCCATTGGTGAGTGTAGTGGTTTAGTAAGCTACCAGGGGGGTCTCAGAAAGTTCTCTCTACCCAGAAATCTAAAACATTGTCTTGAATTCCTGTTCCATAAAACATTTTCCTTAGGGCTGTCAATTAATTGCAGTTAACTCATGCCATTAACTCAAAAAAAATTAATTGTGATTAATCACACTGTTAAACAATAGAATACCAATTGAAATGCATTAAATATTTTGGATGTTTTTTCTATGTTTTCAAATATATATTACAACACAATACCAAGTGTACAATGCCCACGTTATATTATTTGTATTACAAATATTTGCACTGTAAAAATGATAAACAAAAGAAATAGCATTTTTCAAGGATTATACAAGGATTGTAGTGCAGTCTCTTTATCGAGAAAGTGTAACTTACAGATGTAGGCTCTAAAGTTTTACATTGTTTTGGTTTTGAGTGCAGTTATGGAACAAAAAAAATCTAGAAGTCCACTCAGTCCTACTTCTTGTTCAACCAATCACTAAGACAAACCAGTTTACATTTATGGGAGATAATGCTGCCTTCTTTTTGTTTACAATGTCACCTGAAACTGAGAACAGGCATTCGCACGGTGCTTTTGTAGCTGGCGTTGCATGGTATTTACGTGCCAGATATGCTAAATATTCATATGCCCTTGTATGCTTCAGCCACCATTCCACAGGACATATGTCCATGCTGATGATGCTCTTCAAAAAAATAATGTGTTAATTAAATTTGTAACTGAACTCCTCGGGGGAGAATTGTACATCCCTGCTCTGTTTTACCTGCATTCTGCCCTATATTTCATGTTATAGCTGTCTCAGATGATGACCCAGAACACATTCGTTTTAAGAACACTTTAACAGCAGATTTGACAAAATGCAAAGGAAGGTACCAATGTGAGATTTCTAAAAATAGCTACAGCACTCGACCCAAGGTTTAATAATCTGCAGTGCCGACCAAAATCTGAGAGGGATGAGGTATGGAGTATGTTTTCAGAAGTCTTAAAAGAGCAACACTCAGATGGGGAAACTACAGTACCGAACCACCCAAAAAGAAAATCAACCTTCTGCTGGTGGTATCTGACTCAAATGATGAAAATGAACATGCGTCGGTCTGCACTGTTTTGGATCATTATCAAGCAGAACGCGTCATCAGCATAGACGCATGTCCTCTGGAGTGGTGGTTGAAGCATGAAGGGACATAAGAATGTTTAGCATATCTGGCACGTAAATATCTTGCAACGCCAGCTACAACAGTGCCATGTGAACGCATGTTCTCACTTTCAGGTGACATTGTAAACAAGAAGCAAGCAACATTATTTCCTGCAAATTATAGCTAAACTTTTTTTCTAAGCTATTGGCTGAAGTAGGACTAAGTAAATTTGTAGGCTTTAAAGTTTTTATAATAATGCAGTTATTTTTTTGTACATAATTCTACATTTGTAAGTTCAACTTCCATGATAAAGAAATTGCACTATTGTATTAGGTGAATTGAAAAATACTATTTCTATTGTTTTTTACAGTGTGAATATTTGTAATAAAAAATAAATGTAAAGTGAGCACTGTACACTTTGTATTCTGTGTTGTAATTGAAATCAATGTATTTGAAAATGCAGAAAACATCAAAAATATTTAAATAAATGGTATTCTGTTACTGTTTAACAGCATGATTAATCCCATGATTAATTGGAATTAATTTTTTTAATCACGTGATTAATTGCAATTAATTTTTAAATATTTGACAGCCCTAATTTTCATGCAGCGCCTTCCAGGAGTGGAACAAAATAAGGACCACAATTAACAAACTTTAGGATTAGAATGCAGACTATTATTGGGGGCAGAGTTGATTCCTACCGGCTCCCCCTCCCCAGCCTGGAAACAGAAAATCCAGGGTGAGGCACGGCAAAAGAATGCCTGCTGCATGAAGAATCATGGCCTTCCAACGAGAAAATGGGATGAAAAAGTACTTAAAGTAGATATCGTTATTGCTATGTGGGACAATAATTTGCTACTCAAAGCATATATATGCAGCATTACATAGGCATTGCAGATACAACAAAAAGCTGTAATTCCAAAAATATATAGCAGTCATGCCTGTTAGTCTTTAAGGGTTTTGGAAGCTTTAATTGAAAGCAAAGTTAGAAAAAAAAAATTCTTCTCGTCATCCCTTTTTGAAAGCCCATGGCAGACAGGTGGGAGTGGGTGCTAGCAAATCTCTTATGTAATGCCCTCAACCTAGGGTGTAAACACCCTAACATGTAACATCCTTCCTCCATAGCAATAATGTTACTGGTCCTAACCTGGAAATCCTGCCCTCACAAACCAAAGGTTTAACCATATGGCAATAATAATAAAAACAACAGGGTTGACTCTTACTGGGCTGAGTATTGATTCCCTGGCCCTGCTCTGCTTTCTTTCCAGGCTGGTCCTTGGGTTCATCTCTAAACAGGTCCTCAGAAAATTGACCCAAAACATTTACTTAACCCATCCTGATGGAGAAGGTGCTATTGAATTTGGCCCCCTGTGTTTCTGTAAATTTTGCTAAAAAGAATTCCTTAAACGTATGTATGTCCCTTTGCTGTCTTCTTAAATATTTGTTTCACAATTTTCTCTTATTCACTAAAACCCACTTAAAAAAAAAAGAGATCATGTGGTGACCAGTGTTGAAGGTAGATCAGGATAGTAGAGGGAGTTCACTATATTTGGTTACTGCCTTCATGGGTCTTGATGTCAGATGTCAATGTAGCATTGTATCATCTCATGGTCACAGGGCAGAATAAGAGGAAGAGAAGGACACATCTAAAGGAAGTTCTTGTGTTCAAACAGGCCTATACACTGCCAAAAAAAAATGTGCATGTGTACAGTATGTCGAGCTGGGAGGGGGCACATCTCTGGTGCTTTCCAACATTTTCTTCTAAATGCCACCATGTAGACTTGGTCATGATTGTGAATGTGTGCTGATCTGAAAACAAATAGGAATGAGGATTCTTGGGGTAGCTGGGGAAGGGGTTCTTCCCCAAAACCTCTTAAAATATTGCATACAATCTTCTGTATTTTAGGCAATTAATATTTGAAAATATTTTATTTAAAATCCATAGGGGGTGGATGGGCCAACCAGTGGCATGTGTGGTAGGGTTCCTTCTTTCCCTGTGTTTCTGAGCATCTGTTGGATTCGATTGGCGCTGCTTAAAATCCAGCTACTTGTTTAGATCAGCACTTAAAATCAGTACTTAAAATCCAGCTACTTGTTTAGATCTCAAAGTATGAATTTAAAAGGCCATCATTTAAGTGCCAGTTTTTAATATCTTGCTAAATCTGTCAATATTCAAAATTGGTGGGCTATTTTTGTTGAAGAAGAAAGCAGAGAACTTCAGCTGTCTGAAACTGAATCTGAGCATGAAAGAGGTGGTGCAGATGGGCAAAGGAAAGTATTTTGATGAGTTTGCTTCCAGTCTACAGTCTCCTTTGTTTGAAGGTTCATATCTACAGTTGGTCGATTCAGTCTGTAGTCCAGGAGTACTCTTGGATTCCTCAGTGACTCTGAGCTCTCACATAACAAAAGCCACAAGTAATGCTTTCTGCCATTTCTGGTTGGCTAGGAGACTGCATTATCCTGGTGGGCAAACAGCTTGCCTCAGTTATTGATGTCTTCCTCGTCTCTAAGCTGGACTACAGCAATGCAGTATAGTTGGGTGTGAAGTCTTCAGCGCTTAGGAAACCCCAACTAGTACAAAACGGTACAGGGCATCTTCTCAGCAGCACAGCCTACAGTGAGCATATCAGACCTATCCTCCACTGGTTTCTCATAGAACTTTGTGTCAAGTTCAGGGTTTCAGTCCTTCTCCTCAAAGCAGTCCATGGTATGGGCCTGGGATATCAAAAAGATCATGTCAACAACTCCATTCCTATGACACAATGTAACTCTTGACAGTAAGAGTGTAGCTTGTCTGTGCAGGAAGTAGAACCTTTTTGGGTGGTAGTCCAGGACTGTGAAATGAAGACTAAGGAACATCACAGACTTCTCCACTTTCTGCTCCAAGTGCGAGGCATATTTCTTTTATTTTGCCTTCTCTAATATAAACATCTAGCAACAGGTATATTAAAAAAAAAAAACTACCAAAACAAGACACTCCACTGCACTTGTTTCTCCCCCTGGAGAGTGGATGAGAGACCTGAACATGACAAATGTGTAGTCACGTTGCTTAGTGCACTGCCGGAAGGAACTCAGATACTATGGTGATGAGTGCAGTATAAAAACCTATGTAGAATAGAGTAGAATACTTATGTCCTTTGTTCTGGAGAGAAGATAGGTGAACAGCAATCTGCAGTGAATGCATGTTCTCTATTACAGTAGCCAGTGCTGAAAAGTGTAGAGTTAGTTCTCTAGGCGTGTGCTGCATTGCAGTGTATTTCTCTAAGCTAGAAAACTACAAACTGTTGCCTTGGGAACTACTCTGCTCTTGTAATTTTTGACTAGTTATATGCTTGATGTGTCCATAACACTTGGCCCTGATGATTGTAACTACTGTTAGCAGTGAAAAGGGTTGTAATAGTAAAACATCAATAATTACAAAGAATTGTAGTAGAATACAAAGATATTATTTTTTGGCTGCTTTTTTAAATTGAGTTGTTTTTACACATGTGAGTGTAATCTTTGTGTATCACTTTTACGAGAGCCAAAATCCAGTCGGTTATTTAGTCTAACCTAATGTAAGTTCAACTAGTAACTTGTTGCTGTCATTCTGCTATAGCTCAGCACACAAAAATAAAAGAAAAAGTATTAATTTAGGTGGATGGTATACATATGTGAATTTTAAGGCTATCATTTATAAAAGTGCAATTCGTATCATACTGCATTATTATTCAGAAAAACTGATGTATTAGAAAGAAAAACACTATGTCAAAGTATCTGCTAAATGCCTGTCTTTCGCCAGTTCTAGCTTCACTTTTCAGTATTGAACTATGAATAACACACAGTTTGTTTACAATCTACATATATTTAGATTTTAATCTATATTAAGAAATTGTGATTTTGTAGCAACATGAAAGAATAAAGTAAATCTAAAATTAGTTCGGATTCTTCTGAACCAAACTTTATTAAATCAATGACAGAATAATTGATTTGTACCATGTGCACTCTCTGAGATTCCTATTTATAATTTAACTAAAATAACAGTCCTGAACTCTTAATAGCATTTTGACATATAGTACATAGCAGATATTGCGATGAATATGTTTTTAAATGGTTATTGTGAAGTAGATGGAGCTAACATGTTGAATAATGATTATTGTATTGACTGGTGAAGATTACATGACACACAAAAGAAAATATTAATATTTTCAGATTTATTTTATGTCACCTTCTTTTTTTCTTTTCTCCTCTCTAGGTCCTCCTAGCCAGCAGTTTTGTGCCAGTGTATGCAGGAATTAAAGCAGTGGAATATAAAGGAGAGGTAATATTGTGATGTTTGAAGACTTGTGTATTTAATTGCAAAAGCGCTCTTCATTTGTGACATCAAAATCTCAGATGAATTTGCGGGGTGGAGGGAAGGGAGAATCACAAGCCTGTTGTTTTGTTACACACTGAGGGTTATTTATTTAACACTGTAGATGAAAAGAGCATTCGAGGAAGTCATCGCAATCCATTCTTATACAAACATAGCGAATGCCAGAGACACTATGCATTTGGAAATGGTAGTGACCTGAAAGCAGCATTCTTAAAATGTTAATATAATATCCAGTTGTTTATGTAGTTTGCTGGGCTGCTAATGATTACAGTATTGTTTGACGCACAAAAATCTCTAGGTAATTTCTTCCTTCTAAACATTGTAGTTGGATTCAGTTGAGATGTACCAAAATGTTAATGTTACGTTTAGTGTTTTTCCTCCCATCAGATCTTTTCCAGAATAAGTTCAAATAAATCATTTTGCCCTTAATTGAAATGGATTCATCTTTGGCAATTTAGTTTCTGGCTGCCAAAAGAAAGCTTGAGTTCATTTCCTGGTTGTGGGAATGATGTATGTAATAGTGTTTTGTACAATTCAACTCCACTGACATCATATCTGGCACATAAGAGCACCACCCTAGGCAATAACCTGAGTCAGGGGGGTCAGACCATGACGAAAGGTCCCCCAGAAATTCAGTAGCAGCCTCACTTTTTGCCAGATGGAGTCATTTGGATGTTGATCTTGTTTTCACAATTTAGGGTAAATACACTGGATGTCAGAAGCACTCTCTATTACTTGAAAGGGACAAAATCTCTTTGTAAATCTAAGGCTATATCTATACTGCATCAATTGTGGCAGCACATAGGGTATGTGTAGCTACATGCCACAGTGCAAAACCACAGTACCACAGTGTGTCCACATTGTAGTGTGTAGCTACACATATCCGTGAAAGGCTCTGCCAAGGGGAAGGCAGTGGGGAAAGCCTCGGGCAGCAGAGAGCTGGCAGAGCCTTTCCCCACTGCTGGAGTCTTTCTCTGCTGCCAGAGAAGGCTCCAGTAGGGGGGAGACAGCAGGTTGCTACACTGCTAAAAAGAGCAGTGTAGATGGGGAGGCACTGCTTGGGCAACTATAGAGCCATGTAGGTTATATATCTGGGTACATACGCACAGGCGTCAGGTGTGTCTAAGCAGTCCCTCATGGTCTACAATGCTATTTTACCCCTGCTAGGGGGCTAGCTTTATATATTCTCTACACTAAGAAGTTTGCAGTGTGGATCTACCTAGTTTTTTTGGTGTTTGGCAAGAAGTTGAAAGGCTAGGCCATTTCAGTTCAGAAGTTACCCGGTGTAGCTCAGTTAACATTGTCCAAGAGGACTTAGATTCCATTCCACTAAAGGAAGAGCAGCCACTGCTGCTTGCCTATATATTATACCAGTCACTGAAATATGCACAGCTATTGCTTCGTGGTCAATTCAGACTTTTCTGTAGCTCTGTTCTCTCAATTCAGAAGCTAAATATGTGGACAGTTCGGGGGAAGTAATACTTCATTTGTTTAGGAGTACTCAGTCTTCCTCCTGAAACTTGTTGCTGATCAACAAGTAGAGAGCAACAGAAGATTATTGCCTTTGATGTGGAGGGGAATTTATAGGCAATTAGAGAGTGTGGGGTCTTTCACCGTCTGTTCCAGAATTCTTAAAGAGTGGATGAGACGTGCAAAAATTTTACTGCTTGGTGATGGTTCTGTGGCTTATGAAGCAAAGCATGTAACTCTTAAAGAATGGCTCTGCAGATGCAATATATTTTGAAAATTACATTTACTGGTATATGTAGCTTCCATTAAGCCCAGTCCTCATGCTTTGCATCCTCGATTTGAGTTTCTGGGTTGGTTTTCATTGCTCACTATTTCAGAATTTCCCCTATCTTTGCACTTTGAACCACTTATTCAGAAGTTTTTGCATTTTCAATCAATGTTCATAGCTCTAAAGATACTGTGTAATAGCAGGTTACAGAGTAGCAGCTGTGTTAGTCTGTATCCGTAAAAAGAAAAGGAGGATTTACAAATTTATTAGAGACTAACAAATTTATTAGAGCATAAGCTTTCGTGAGCTACAGCTCACTTTATCAGATGCATACAGTGGAAAATACAGTAGGGAGATTTTATACACACAGAGAACATGAAACAATGGGTGTTACCATACGCACTGTAACAAGAGTGATCAGGAAAGATGAGCCATCAGGAACAGTATCCCCAATAATGTCACGGCAAACCTGGTGGCTGAACTTTGTGACTTTGTCCTCACCCATAACCCCATTCACATTTGGGGACAGTGTATACCTTCAAATCAGCGGCACTGCTATGGGTACCCACATGGCCCCACAGTATGCCAACATTTTTATGGCTGACTTAGAACAACGCTTCCTCCTCTCTCGTCCCCTAATGCCCCTATTCTACTTGCGCTACATTGATGACATCTTCATCATCTGGATCCATGGAAAAGAAGCCCTTGAGGAATTCCACCATAATTTCAACAATTTCCATTCCACCATCAACCTCAGCCTGGACCAATCCACACAAGAGATCCACTTCCTGGACACTACGGTGCTAATAAGCGACGGTCACATAAATACAACCCTATACTGGAAACCTACTGACCGCTATACTTACCTACGTGCCTCCAGCTTTCATCCAGACCACACCACACAATCCATTGTCTACAGCCAAGCTCTACGATACAACCGCATTTGCTCCAACCCCTCGGACAGAGGCAAACACCTACAAGATCTCTATCAGGCGTTCTTTCAACTACAGTACCCACCTGCTGAAGTGAAGAAACAGATTGACAGAGCCAGAAGAGTACCCAGAAGTCACCTACTACCGGATAGGCCCAACAAAGAAAATAACAGAACGCCACTAGCCATCACCTTCAGCCCCCAACTAAAACCTCTCCAGTGCATCATCAAGGATCTACAACCTATCCTGAAGGATGACCCATCACTCTCATAGATCTTGGGAGACAGGCCAGTCCTTGCTTACAGACAGCCCCCTAACCTGAAGCAAATACTCACCAACAACCACACAACAAAAACACTAATCCGGGAACCTATCCTTGCAACAAAGCCCGTTGCCAACTGTGTCCACATATCTATTCAGGGGACACCATCATAGGGCCTAATCACATCAGCCACAATATCAAAGGCTCGTTCACCTGCGCATCTACCAATGTGGTATGTGCCAGCAATGCCCCTCTGCCATGTACATTGGCCAGACTGGACAGTCTCTACGTAAAAGAATAAATGGACACAAATCAGACGTCAAGAATTATAACGTTCAAAAACCAGTCGGAGAACACTTCAATCTCTTTGGTAACTCAATTACAGACCTAAAAGTTGCAATTCTTCAACAAAAAAACTTCAAAAACAGACTCCAGTGAGAGACTGCTGAATTGGAATTAATTTGCCAACTGCATACAATTAACTTAGGCTTGAACAAAGACTGGGAGTGGATGTGTCATTACACAAAGTAAAATTATTTCCCCTTGTTTATTTCCCCTCCTACTGTCCTTGTCAACTGCTGGAAATGGCCCACCTTGATTATCACTACAAAAGGTTCCTCCCCCTCCCCCCCGCTCTCCTGCTGGTAATAGCTCACCTTTCCTGATCACTCTTGTTACAGTCTGCATGGTGAACCCATTGTTTCATATTCTCTGTGTATATAAAATCTCCCCACTATATTTTCTACTGTATGCATCCGATGAAGTGAGCTGTAGCTCACGAAAGCTTATGCTCTAATAAATTAGTTAGTCTCTAAGGTACCACAAGTACTCCTTTTCTTTTTGTGTGATGGCATAGAACTTACCTGGAACAGGGACTGCAGTGCTTAAGACTATGGAACAAAGGATTTGTAATTCAGCCCCTTTTAGAAGTTATGTGTATGGTATCACAAATGTTGACGTTTTGAGGAGGGGCATTTTGCAGTATAAACAGAATTAGAGAAAAAAAGTTGAAAGTTTGAGTTGTGAAATTACAAAGCTGGAGATGTTAAACTGTTAGAAAAATGGGAATTTAAATAAATTAGAATGAGAGATTTTTATTAGAAATGCAGTAGAGTAAGTAATACATTATTGGTGACAACCGAATTGTTCTGGGGGACCAGGCAAAAAGAAGACCATCATAGAGTCACAATATGTGGGCATGTGAGAGAGGGAGCAGTCTTCTGGAATTGTCAGATTTGGAGTTGGCTATGGAGGGAAGGCCAGATTACAGAATCACATGGCTGGTCGCAGATAGGGAGCTGGACCAAGGACAACTGCCCTTGTAGAGCTGAAAAATAGGCTGGCCTACAGCAGAGACCAGTCCACTATGGAGGTAGCTTTGCAGCCAAATGGTGGAATATGGAGAGCCCCAGAAGAGATGCTGAACCAACAGATATTATAGCCAGAGGTAATGCTTGCTATACATTAGTCACATCATTGATTATTGCAAGGGTCTTGCAGTGTCCTCCTAATTTAAGGACTGGTTTCACTTCATGTGACAAAGGCCATAAACCATTTCCAGACAGAGTAGAGGTAATGGGCTCTTTGGAAACCTGTCACAACCGCATTTCCTGTGACTGAACCCCAGAGGTTTCTTCATCATCTGCCATTAAGTTTACAGAAATTTTCACTATTTTGCACTTGGACAGTGGGCACTTATAAATAGCGCACATGCCATCAGCTCATTCCTCCAATGAGGACTTAATATCTCTTGTGTTTGTAGAAATACAGTTTACTATTAGTAAAATAACAAAGTTATAAAGTTTTTTAAATTGTTTCAGGCAAGTACGAAATTTGTTCTTTTGGGAGGTCAAAAGCCTTACTCAGCTGTCCCTTTAAGCAAATAACAAATTCAGTCTCTTTTAGCAAGCCCATTAATTTTGGTGTAGATTTGGTGAAACATACTCTAGCTGCCAAATTAGGGAAGATAATCTTCTGACCCAAGTTAATATATAAATATAATAATAGTTTAGACATGAATAATTTATTGAAATTGATTGATAGGTGGTGTTTCCCCAAAAAACTTAACCAGTCCGGATAATGCTAGTTAATCTGAGAAAATTATAAAATGTCCGTGTTTCCACAGCAGGTGCGTGGAATAGCAACTATTAACTTCATGGTCACTCAGAACACTCAATATAATGAAACAAATTGCTATAATTAAATCGGGAAACATAATATGTTACTGTTACTATCACCAACATGTGGCATAGCTTTTTTTAACCTGATACTCATCTCCTGTCAGCATCTGTCATTGATTTTCATAGTCAGAATGTGTGCGCTTTTGTCCCTTGAGTTGTGTTATCCAAATTATCTTAGCATTGGGCAAGCAAAGAATAAATGGAGTACCACACCTGTTTTTTTTAAAAGATTGCTATAATATACCAATTGGCTAATATAGTGTTTTTTGATCTAGTGGTTTATCTTTAAATTGATTATTTCAGTTACTAATTTAATAGTTCAGACAGGACTTTTGATGTATACAATCTCATTAGTGTTCAATTATTTGTTTGAGAATTCTGAAACTACGTCTGAATTTGTATTTGTGTGTTAAAAACTTGATACTGGTTAGCTTTACTCCTGGGGTCATTCTGCGCCAAAAAATTAAAAATTCTGTGCACAATATTTTGAAATTCTGCAAAATTCTTCAATTTGTTTGTCAAAATAATGCTATGTAATCATGCTAGTTTCAGTTATTTTGGTAATTTATTTCAAAATACCTGTCAGCAAGTGTGCCTGTAACAATACAGACACACACAAAATTCCCCCAGGAATAGAGAGTTAAAAAAAACCCCTATGACAACCCAGTTCCTGTTTCTCTGCTCTCCTCCCCTGCCCCCCCCCCCCCCCAGAGCCAAGCTGGAGGGCCAGGCACCCACAACCCTGCCCCCCCAGGCCCAGCTGCGGGGGCCCCCTTAGCCAATACACCCAAAACCCCTACCTCCCCCAGACCGTAGCTGCGGGTCCCTCCTGACCAGATACCCACAGCCCCTTCCGTACAGCCTGATGCTCAGTCCCAGACTTGCATGGAGTTTCCTGTGCATTGCCCTCTCCTTCCCTCAAGGCATGCTGGGAACTGCAGCTACCAGGAACCCTCTAGCTCCCTCCTCCTCCTCCTCTCAGCAGTGCCTTCTATGTGCGAGCTGGGCTCTGCCAGGTCCAGCATCCCCTACTGGTGGCTAGCAGCACTGCAGCCCATTTGTATGGGGGAAAAGAAATTCTGCATACACAGTGTTAATTTCTGCAACATTCTGCATTGCACAATGGCACAGAATTTCCCCAGAAGTATTTGATTGTGAGTTGTAATGTGTTTATTCAAACACTATGACAGTAATAACTTCATTACACACTTTAGTGGTGTTTTATCTACATCCTTTCTATGATAGATACCAATGAACTGCTCCTCTGGAAGTAATGAGAAGTCTCATGGATGGGATAGACAAGTTCTCTTATGTTGGCTTCTTATCTGTAACTATAGTTTGACTGACCACTTACGTAGTTTTTGTGCACTATGCTGCTCATAGCCCTCATAAATAAAACCAGCAGTACCTTCTGTTGTAGTTATTACTTGTATTGTTAACTAGTTGAACAAACTGGTCTTTTAAAAATAATAAATAGTTTAAATAAAAGAATTGTTATATAAAAGCACTCATATGTATGATTAGATAGAAATTCCATCTTGAACAATGGAAATTGGAATTCCAGTTATATCTTTTAACTTTCTGCAAAAAGTTCATTTGCATCCATATTTTCATTGTGCTACACATTTGTGTAAGTGTGGTGATTTTTTTTTGTTTTGTTTAGAGTAATTGATCTATAATACCCTTTTAGATCTTATAGTTATTATATAGATATATGCATGCACATATAAATAAAACATTTCTGTTGTTTATAGATGTATATACACACACACACGTACATTATATCAACGTGCAAAATTGTAAATTATTAGTATTCTAAATTCTATATAATCTCTGAGGAATTCTGTTGTATCATGCTTTTGAGGTTTTTATTTTACTGATATGAGTATGTTCATATTAATCTGTTAACTAAAAAACAAACAAACCAAAATTAGCACTAAGTCAAGATTTAAGACAAGTCCAGACTACCAAGTATATATGAAACATTCACTAATAAAGTTATACGTGTGTATAATGTCACCCACTGAACAATGGATTCTTTGTGTTGTCCAGACTTTAGAATTTTGGTTTATTTGGTAGTAAGGAAAACATACTGCTGCTTTTATAGTGTTCTAAGAAGGACAGTATATATTCAACATGTTTAACATTTTTTTTGTTTATGTGATCTAAGGGGGCCAATGAAGAAGGTTCAGCACTAGAGCTGGGCAAATACTTCTGTTTGTTAGCAGTTTTGAAAAATTGAAAAAATTGATTCGGGTCGAACTGAATTCAAAACTTGCCAAAAAAAAATGGCAAATAAAAAATAATCTGTTTTGAGTCTCCCACATTGTAGATGAATTCCCTAGCTACCAGACTACAGAGATATTCTCTCTCTCTCCTTTTGGCCCAGTCCTATTCATTGGAACAGAGAATAGTCGTTGGGCCAGAGAGAGTAAGTAAGAATATTTCTGTAGCTTGGTGGTTAGGACACTCATCTACGATGTGGGATGCCCAAATTCAAGTCCCCACACCAGTGCCTACTTCATTATTTATACGTAGTGGGAAAGATTATGAGATATCTGTCTCAGTGTATCCCACAGTCCATTTGTTAGGGAACATTCCCATAATGAGGAAGAACAAGTTCAAATCTCTTCTCTACATCAGGTCAAGGGGAAATTTAATCTTGGGTCTTCCATATCCTAGGTGAATGATCAAACTAGTGGGCTGGCAGTTATAAGGGAAAGGCCGCCTCATCTTCTATTCAGAAAAATATATTTAGGGAGAAAACTATTCAGTGAATTCATGTCAAATTCATGAATAGTTTCAGGTTGACCAAAACGGCATTTTCAACAAATATTCACTATGAAAAATTTGACCCAGCTCTAGTCAGCACATAACAAACTCTGACTTTTTTTCCCAATAGAAATGGATTGATGGTGGCCTTACCAATGGCCTCCCTATTCTGCCTGTGGGACGAACAGTCACTGTTTCTCCTTTCAGTGGTCGATTAGATATCTGTCCACAAGACAAAGGACATGTAGATCTCTATATTAAAGTTGCAAAGCAAGACTTAATGGTGAGTGACTTGTTTTTAACTAATTTTGGTGATAGCCTTATTATTTTTATTTTTGCTAGCTGTTTTATGTGATTTTCAAGAGCAGCTAGGATAGTTTGGTACCCAACTCCCATTGACTTTTTATGGGGATTGAGAACCTAATCTTTTTTAGGTGTTTTTAAACAAAATGAAGTGTTGGATTTTCAGTTTATAAAATGTGCTCAATTGGCACATGCACAGTTTGTTAAAAAGGGCTACAAACTCCATACTATACAGCAATGTTAAGAAAAAAAAGGAGACATAGAAGAAGATAAAGAAGTTATTCTATCCTAATACAATTCCTCCAGTAAAGGCCTGGGGAAAGATTAGACAGCATGACCTACAACTTCCAAAGTAGAGTAATTATTCCAGAATAGTGTCCACACAAGGAGTTTTTCTGCAGTAGCTGTGCCAGTAGGGTTGTCACCTCTGAGGTACAAAAATCCAAGACATCCAGGATGATCCTGAGCCCACAAAACTGGACAACTGGCAATGTGTACTGAGCACACTTACAGATTTTCCAGGACAGCCATCTCAAAAAAGGATGATTATGGGAAAACCTGAACAGGTGGCAACCTTATACTCTGATTAATCGATTTCCTTGTGTACACAAGGCGTAAGGGCCTTCTTCATAGATTCATAGAGTTTAAGGCCAGAAGAAATCACTGGCTCATCATTTGGTCTGACCTCCTGTGTATCACAGGTCATTACATGTCACCCAGTTACCCTTGTATAGAACCCAGTAATTTGGTATGACTAAAGCATAAATTGTCTTTGACTAAAGCATATCTTCCAGAAAGGCATCCAGGCTTTATCTGAAGACCTCCAGAGATGGAAAATCCACCACTTCCCTTGGTATTTAGTTCCAGTGGTTAATCACCCTCACTGTTAACAATGTATGCCTAATTTCTAATTTGAATTTGTCTGACTTCAGCTTCCAACCACTGGTTCTTGTTGTGCCTTACTCCACTAGACTGCAGGGCCCTTTAGTACCCAGTATTTTCTCTCTACGTTTATGCGCTGTAATGATGTCACCTCTCAATCTTATTTTTGATGAATTAACCAGCTTAAGCTTGTTTAGTCTCTCACTGTAAAGCATTTTCTCAAGCTGTCATAAATTTTGTGGCTCTTTTGTGCACACATCCTTTTCAAAATGTGGACACAAGAATTGTATGCAGTATTCCACTATCTCTTGCATCAGTGCTGTATACAGAGGTAAAACCTGTTTATATATCCAAGGATTACATAAACCCTTTTTGCCACAGCATGCCACTGGGAGCTCATGTTGAGTTGTTTGTTCTCTCTGACACCTATATTCTTTTCATACTCACTGATTTCCAGGACACAGTCCCTAATTCTGTAGGTATAGCCTTGTTCCTGGTTCTTTGTTCCTAGGTGTATCACATTGCATTTGGCTGTATTAAAACACATTTGGTTTGAATGGACCCACTTACCAAGAGATCCAGATTGTTCTATATAATTGCCATTTTCCTCATTATTTACCACCCGGGCAGTTTTAGTGTTATATGCAAATTTTATCAGCAGTGATTTTATATTTACCTCCAGCTCATTGATGAAAAGTTGAATAGTGTCTGGACTAGTGCTTATCCCTGCAGAACTTCACTAGAAACATCCCAT
Source organism: Lepidochelys olivacea (assembly GCF_965140295.1). Classification (NCBI taxonomy): domain Eukaryota; kingdom Metazoa; phylum Chordata; order Testudines; family Cheloniidae; genus Lepidochelys; species Lepidochelys olivacea. The sequence goes on along the minus strand of NC_140411.1, from coordinate 132,558,352 downwards.
TCAACATGAATTCCCCATTGGCAACTATTTTATGAGATATATGTCAGTTAGCCAGTTCTTAATGTATTTAATGTGTGCTTTATTGATAGTTTGTGGTGCTAATTTTTAATCAGAATGTGGGGCGGTATTAAGTCAAACACATTACAAGTCGAAATATATTAGGTCTATGCAGTTAACTTTATCAACCAAACTTGTAAGCTCCTCGAAGAATGAAGTCAGCTTTGTTTAATAAGACATACTTTCTATAAAACCATGTAGACTGGCATTATTTATATTCCTGTCCTTTAATGCTTTATCAATTGAATATCATATCCGATTTTCCATTATTTTGGGATTTATGTCAGGTTAACTAGCTATAGTTACCTGTCCACCTGCTCTTTTTGAGTATTGGCACAACATTAGCACTCTTTCAATTTTGTGGAATTTTCCCACTATTCCAAGACTTATTAAAAATTGACATCAGCGGGCCAGAAATCTCCTGAGTCAACTCTTCAGGACTCATGGGTGCAAGTTATCTGGGTCTGCTGATTTAAAAAATATTTATTCCTAGTAGATGATGATTGACTAACTTCTTTTGGTACTAATGGACTGGAAAATACATCATCAATGAATACTTTATCCCCTTTCTTTCCAAATATAGGGAAGAAATAGTTATGGAACTTTTCTGCAACATTATTAACAATTTTACCATCTCCATCTGTTAACAAGGGAATATGGGATAGTATACCATTTGAGGGATTGCTTTTGTTCCTAATATACTGCAAGCCAAACCAGTAAGGGATTTGTCATTGATTACCCGTAACGTTTGTGCCTTAAATGCTCTGCTGCTGTGGCTCAGCCTGGATACCTACAGCCTGCAGACAAGCCATGCACTGTGTCTGTAATAAGTAGTTCTGAACCAGCAACTCTAACTTGTTAAACCCTAGCCAGTATACACCAGCTCTGGTTATATCTTGCAAGATGTCCCAAGTACTCCTCCCCAGTCTCAGTTTTTCCCAAAAGCATGTTCTCTGCAATGTCTAGTTCTTCCTTGGACCATTCAATGGAATAATAAGGTTTGTTTGTTCCTCTAAAGCAGGGGTGGGCAAACATTTTGACCCGAGGGTCACACTGGGGTTGCAAAACTGTATGGAGGGTCTGGTAGGGAAGGCTGTGCCTCCCCAAACAGCCTGGCCCCCGGCCCCTGTCCGACCCCTCCCACTTCCTGCCCCCTGACTGCCTCCCTCAGAACTCCTGACCCATCCAACTGCCCTGTTCCTTGTCCCCTAACCGCCCCCTCCTGGGACTCCACCCCATATCCAACCCCTCCACTCCCTGTCCCCTGACTGTCCTGACCCCTATCCACACCTCCGCCCCCAACAGGCCCCCTGGCACTCCCACGCCTATCCAACCTCCCCATCCCCTGACCAGCCCCCCCCCCAAAAAAAAACTCCGCCCCATCCAACCCCTTGGCCCCAACCCCCTTACCATGCCGCTCAGAGCAGCATGTCTGGCCACTGCACCGCCCAGCCGGAGCCAGACACGCTGCCCTGCAGGAGCACGCAGCCCCATTGCCCAAGGCCCTGCCAGCATGGTGCATGGCTGCAGGGGAGGGGCTGGTGGTTCTCCCCGGCCGGGAGCTCAAGGGCCGGGCAGGACAGTCCCGTGGGCCATCATTTGCCCACCTCTGCTCTAAAGAGACAAAATGCACAGCGTTATCACTTTAACAGGAGCTAGCAATCATTTTGTTTCAAACACAGCACTGGGTTAGTATGGATTGAAAGTAAAACAAGTTTATTAACAAAAGGATATAGAATTTTAAGTGAGTTCAAGTACAAAAGATAGTGTTAGAAATGGTTCCAACCAAATAAAAGTGAAAAATGCTTTCTAGTGGGTAACCTACAGTACACACAAGCTACGGCCTTTGTTCAAGGTAGTTTTCTTATCGAACAACCTTCCAGCAAGATAGCGAAGATAGCGGACCACCCCTTTGGTCAAAATGCCCCACAAAGTTTATAGTGCTTGGTTCCTTTGTCATCGTAGGGGTCTTTGCTTCTCTCTTTTATAGTCTAGTTAACTTTAGAAATGGACTCTTCTGAAGGTTACCCCCTCCCCGCCCTGCCCAAAGTAAAGCTCATTCAAGCTGTGAGGAAGGAGACATGGAGTCTGTTAATGAAGAACTTTCCATGGTTTCTTCCTCCACTGGTGTTTGCTAAAATGCAAATGACATGTGATTGCTTATTGACTCTGATGGCCTCTGGAGACATCAGGCTGCCCTTTGTCTGGGAAAAACCTCTTTACTTGTCTGGTAAACACCCTTTGTACATTTTCTTCCTATTTGTATGATCCTTTGGACATTTACCATACATACACCACTTAAGAATATTAATGTTCAGTGTGTTATTAGTTTTCCAATGACATGACACCCCTATCATTAATTTAGCATTAGCAAATTGGGGCACCTTGAGTGGACCAGGCCACCTGAAACTCACTACCAGATACCAGTGACCCCCTTGCTTTCTTGCACTGGGATGCTGGTAAGGGCACATGTACTTACACTCCTTATTGTCCTTAGCCTTTCCAACCATTGTTTTTTTCCTTGAGGTCTTTAGCTTCCCTTATCAATGATCTATTACTGTTTATTTCCCTTTGTCATATATTTGGTTTTTTTTATTTCTAATTGTTTCCTTCACTTTGCTAATGAGCCAGGTTTGGCTTTCAGCCAAATTTGTATTCTTTCTTGATTATGAAATTATGGCTTTTTCGACATCTAATAAGATCTTCTTTGAGAACTCACAACTTTCATTCAGATTTTTCTGTCTAAATTTTTTCTCCCAATCCATTTTGCTCATAATATTCCTCATCTTTGGGAAATTAACCCTTTTGAAGCACCAAATATGCCTGGGATTGTCCTCTGTTTGCCCTTTATTGAATGTAATCATGTCATGATAGTTGATCCCTAGGCAAATACCAACCAATAGTCCAATGATTGTTTTTCCATCATAATGAGGTCCAAAATAGAGTTAACTCCTTTTGGGTGCAATACTTTTTGTGTTAGGAAATTATAATTTTTAGACACTCTGATAATTTTTTTCTGTTGGTTGGTTGAGACTTCCAGTATACATTGCTGATATTAAAGTCCCCCATCACAGCACAATTTTTCCTTCCTCATATTAAAGACAGGTGCTTAAGGAAGTAACTGATCCTGCTCTCTGGTTTGATTCAGTGGTCTATAACAGATCCCCACGAATAAACTCTCCTGGGCTTTATTTGTTAGCCCATTGATACATATGCATTCAAGATCCTATTCTCTTCTGAGTTACCAATAACTCTAAAACAAGTAATGGTATCTTTAATATCACACCCCAATTCTTTCACCCATTTTGTCCTTCCTAAACCAGTTATAACCAGTGATTTTAACATTCCAGTCATGCAAATCATCCCACTCTGTTTCAGTAGTGCCAATTATATCAAATTTATTCTCACCAATGTAAACTTCCAATTTCTCTTGCTTGTTGTCCAGACTCCTACCATAGAACAGTTGAAAAATGTTGTGTCTTCATATTCTATGTCACATCAGTTCAGTTTATTTATGATGCACTGGATTTGAGTTTCTACCACTTTTGCCTCCTCCTCCTATTTTGCCCTCCTAGCTGGCCCAGTTAGTTTCCAACTGGGAAGATTAGCTCCCTGCTTGTGAGATGCAGGCTGTCTTGTTCGTATAGTCCTCTCTCCCAGAGCTATGTGGTTCAGTGTTTTACAAATCCAAGCCAGGCATTCAGCCAACAGTTCACTTGCAGTGTTTTCTGCCTTTTTTACTTGTGATGAGAATGAGGAACTTGAATCATATGCAGTATGACAAATTCTTTCCTATGCAGATGACCAGCACAAGGCCTTTGTACCACCGAAGTCCTAATTAAGACTTAAAATAGGTCTTAACTAGAAGTTTAGTGATGTGCTAGTCTTCTATACAAGAGTGAAATCATCCTGAGATACAATAAACCAATGGAAAGATTCAGGGACGTGGATGAAATGATGAGAGAGAGATTACTTTGGCAATGGCATTATGAACTAATGGAGGTAGGGAGTACTGAGGGCAGATAGGAAAAGGTTGCATTATTCAAGGTAAGATGATTAGAATATGGACAAGGATTTCAGCAGTAGAAATGGTTTGGAAAGATGACTTTGTAGGTGAAATTAACATGTATATGCTATCTTTCACACGTTACTTGGCTACTATTTGCACCATGAATCCATATAGAAAATAAGTTGATATTGACCAACTGAGTCATCTAGCTGAGTCTTGGTTGAATAAACAAAGTTTGGTGTCTCATCCGTACATGCTAAAGAGTTTATTTGGAGGCCCTTTGTTTTCTGTGATTCTGCATCTCTGGAATTTGCCACAGAAGTCACTTCCTGCACCACAGTTGTGTTCCAGAATCTCCGGTGTCACTTAAAACAGTTTCTAGCCCTCAGAGTTAGAGACAACCTTGAAAATGTTAACCAAGTAAACAGATGCAGTGATGTGTGTCTGAATCTGCAGTCAACCTGAAACAATAGTTTTGAGAGTTTTGAACTGCCCTAGTCAACTCAAACAAGGCTCCAGAGGCTTAGTAATTCCATGGTTGCAAAATTTGATTAATTATTTATTTCAAATAAAAGGTCATTATTATTCTATATTGCACCATTTGTGAAGTGTGTAAGAAATAAAATATATATTAAATGAGTTAATCATTTAAACTAATAAATGTCTAATATCTTACTCATTGTAATTTTATTTATTATTGGATTAAATTAGCTACAAATAAAATGGTCTTAGTGAAAGAATCTAAAATATAAGGAGGGAGAGCAAGCCTATAACCAGACAATCATTACACCATCAGAATGATCAACCGCGGTCTTCAATAGTTTTTAGATTTTGGAAACATCATTTATCTATCCTAAAAGGGGGTAGGAAAGATGAAGAGAACAAGAAAAATAAATACAATAGTTTGTCCTTACAGTTGCCTAACTTAGAATACTTCTCTGTTGCAGTTGTCTGTGGCCAACCTGGTAAGACTTAATCAAGCTTTATTCCCACCAAGCCAGAAAAAGATGGAATCACTGTACCAAAATGGATTTGATGATGCTGTACATTTTCTACTAAAGGAAAACTGGTTTGAATAGATTATGTGCATGGAAAATTAACAATGTCTGATAGCTGTCAAAACAAAGTACATATGTCACTCAGAACCCAAGATATTGCTGCCATGATTTTTGTTTATTAAAATACAAATTCCAGAGGTATCGCATCTGTCAAGAAAATATCCAGGTGCTTTGCTAAAATTGGTCAGCATGTCAGAATGGAAAACTGTACTTACATGGTAAAAGGATCTGCTGTTTCAAATAGGTATAATAGTAAAATCTATTAAAATTAAAAGAAGGTCATCATTTAGGATGTACAGAACAGACTAGTGTATTACTTCATAAAATACCGAAAATGTGATTGCTGACAATCATATATGAGATACTCATTCAGGTTGTGTCCTGAAAATGTGCACTGTATCTAGTTCTCTTAAGCTTTGAATAGTTGTGTACTTTCTCTGTTAATCTTATTTTTGTGCACAGTAATTGACTGGTTGTAATATTTCAAGCATGAACTCCAATTACAAAGAGACTGAGAAACAAAACAATTTAATTGCATTTCTTTAATTATAATACATGTATTTTTTCACCATTAGAACTTTTTGTCCTTTAAATCAGTTCTAGGACTTTTAAAATCCTGAAATACCCATCTGTTCCAAAATTTAAGAACATTTTTTCTGCAAAATATGTTGGAAAAAAGATTGCACCAGATATTATTAATTTTATTTATGCAGTGGTTCTTTGTCTACTAAATTTTAATAAAATAATTTATGTTTGGAAATTTGTCGGGTATTTATTTTGTTGTAAATCTCTCAGTACTATGGTGTTATACTTCATTGATCCATTTTGGACAAATGATCGATATTTTTGAAAAGTTTGCATAAATGCATGTTTTTCCCTTTCACTAAGGGCGTGATCCTGCACCATTGAAGCTAATGGAAGGTTTTCCATTTACTTAAATGTGAGCAGGATGAAGTGCCCAGGGCATAAGAGATTCCCTAATAACTTTTTAGTGAATCATTTATGGAAATTAAGAGGCAACATTTTGGAGACCTAATCTGAAATGTTCTGCTGAGATCAGCATATATCTCAAATGTTAGTATTTAGATATTCAAACCATACATTTCCAACTATAGTCTAGTTGGAATAGTCCAATATCTCTACCATATCTCTAAAATACTATTTCACATGATGCTAATTAAAGAAATCTAAACTGATTTCAGCAAGATTTCTTTGACAAGCTCTGACAGTTGTGATTTTTCAGTAAGACCTACTCTGATAGGGTTGGCAGAGACAGAATGCCAGTTCCTGAGGGTCTCAATTCCCATTAGAGTTAATTGGAAGTCAGGTAGCTCAATAACTAACAGGTTCAGTTTCTGAAGGCTTTTTTGTTGACTTCATTGGGTGAAGGATCAAGCCTTTAGACCCTAATATATTATGAAATGGTCACAAGTCTTTTTTTTATATTTATGTATGCATTTTCAGTAACATTCCTTGTTCTTTAAAAATAAATCTGGCTTGGATCACATGCAGTGATTAGTCTATTTGCACTATAAAAATTAAACTGTATGTAAATTATATAATGTTCAAATGAACAATGGCAAATATCCCGCTGTCTCTGTAATGGAAAATATATAGATGAGAATTTGAAAGCATCTACTACAGTTGTTTATAAACCAAGCCCTAGCAAAGAAAATACTGCACAATCACAGAATATTTATGTTGAAACTTAGACTAATTGAGACTGGAGTCTGCAAATAATAAATTAATAACTGGAAGGTGTAAACAAAATGTTGTGATTCAAGTGTTTTTTGTGTTGCCTCATTTATAGCACAAAGAAATTACTGTAACTAGAGATAAAACACCATTTCTTTGAACACCAGCTTAAAAATAAATATAAATGTTGCTTATATGTTCTTTAAAGCAGCAAATTTTGCCCTTCCCGGATCTGGGAAGGTCCCATGGATAGTATTTCAACAGTATTACATCATTGACTGATTTAGTTTGTGATCCACTATAACCCCCATATCTTTTTCTTCAATACTCCTTCCTAGACAGTCATTTCCCATTTTGTATTTGTGCAGTTGATTATTCCTTCTTAAGTGTAGTACTTTGCATTTGTCCTTATGTAATGTAAACATATTTATTTCAGACCACTTCTCCAGTTTGCCAAAGTCATTTTGAAATCTAATCCTGTCCTTCAAAGTGCTTGCAATCCTCCCAGCTTGGTATCATCCTCAAACATAATAAATGTACTCTCTATGCCATTATCCAAATCATATATGAAGATCTTGAATAGAACCCGATCCAGGACAGTTCCCTGTGGGATTCCACTTGATATGCCCTTCCAGTTTGACTGTGAAGCATTGATAATTACGCTGAGTATGGTTTTCCAGGCAGTGGTGCACCCACTTTAAAGTAGCTTCTTAGCTACATTTCCCTAGTTTATGAGAAGGTCATTTAAGACAGTATTAAAAGCCTTACTAAAGTCGAGTTACAGACAACATTTCATGATTACTGTCATCCAAGGTGCCTTCCACCTTTCAAAGTGCACTTTTCCCATTCAAAAATATTCTTTGTGACCTTTATGTGCAGAGCGATAGGACTGAAGTGGGTGAAGCAGAACATTAGAATTTGGCAGGAAACCAGCCGTTACTGAATCATTGAACATTCCAGTTACAATTGCTTTTGATTCACCCTTTGTGTATATCTAGTTAATTGGGTATGAGTTGTTAGCACTTCTGACAACCTTCGTCTGTTACTTTTTGACAACATTCCACTGCTTAACCTAGCAGGAATGTAAATTTGTGATCAAATATAGGAGCCAGGAGATTGAGTTCTAGTGACTGGCCCTAATAATTCACTGTATTTCACAACCTCTATTTACTGAAGCCTCACACTGCTCCCTAGGATATAGGCTGCTAATATTCCCTTCCCTCCATTTTTAATAGATAAATATAACAGGTCACTGGTCCTGGAGCATGTACATATAAAATAAAGTGCCCTGTCTGAAGGCTTTGACTGACTGGGTCAGGTGACCAGGTTCATGTGACTACTTGGAGGCAGCACTATAAGAGGAAGGGCCTGTTCAGTCAGAGAAGGAGACAGGATGGAATTTGGAGCTTTTGTCCTCTGTGACCAGGCAGGTGGAAGGTCTACTAGAAGATACATGCAGAAAGAAGAGGTAGAAGCCTAAATGGGGAGAGGCTTTGGAAAAGGCCAAGGAGCAGATCCAGGGTTTCAGCAAGGAATTATAGGGTCTATGAAACATTTGACATGGAGTTGAATTGTTTTGTTAAATAAAGAAAACTCTGGAGAAAGACAGAAATTGCTCGGAGCTTTAATTGATATACTGGCCTGTATTTGGTCTAACAGTTTACAATAAATTTATAAGAGATGTTATGTTATGTGGCCAAAGTTACACAAATTTATGATAGAACTCAAAATGAGACACAGATCTCTGAGTTTATAGACCCTTGTTTCAACCAATATGGCATTGTTTAAAATAATAATTGCAGTATATCTGTGCATTTATTTAGTTCTTCTGCCAGTAAATCACTGACAAAACTCCTATTGACTTCAATAGGCCCAGGACTTCACCCAATGTGTTTAAAGTGCTGAACAGTGATATCTTCATAATATTTTTTTAAATATTTTTAAAATATAAAACTGTTCTTGTATCTCACCATTAATATTTAATTCAAAAATATGTATTTATTTATTTGAATATATCAAGAATTAAATTTGAAATAGATTATTTAGAGGTAGGTTTTTATATGTAACTGAAGTTTCTTCGAATGAGTTGTTTTTTGGGGAAGGACTATGGTTTCTTCAGGTAACTCTGCTGAAGTTTTCTGGATTTCATTAAGGGAATGGTGAGCAATTTTCTTTAGCTTTTAAGTTTAAATATAGTTTCAAGATAGGATCTGGTCTTACTGAGCGGTAGTTTGTGTCACTTTTAAATCCAGATTTCTCGTTACATGTCTGTCTAGAATATGTGTCAAACATAGTTCCACAAGCACAAAAGCATTGACACTCTCCTGTTTTTCTCTCATTTTGTTTTCTTTGTGTTAAGACAAGAGATCATACAAAACCAAAGTGAACTGACTGTAAAGTATTAAAACAAATACAAGTTGATTTAATGGCTTCCACCCTATGGGACTAGAAAATAAATGTTTAACCAATGGAAGTAAGAAATACAAAAGTAGAAAAGCTGTCACTCAGGGGAATAGGTACAAGTCTTATTGTGGTATCTAATCTACAGACTCAGATGGTTTCAGGAGTTTCTCAGGCATAGACGGCTGCGGGGAAGAAGCCATAACAGAATGAAAGGGGGAAATGATTAATGGTTGGTTAGTTGTGGTGCTTAGATTTGGTTGGAGGGCAATGAAAAGTGATGGGAATAGAGAGGAAAGGGAGAGCTGATTTGTGAGGGGCTTTGAAGATGAGGACAATCTAGATGTGACATGATCAAGTACTTGTCAAATATTTTAGTGTGGGAATAGCTTGATATTTTAGGTATAGCAGAGGAAATCCTATACTGATCCTGTTGGTGAGGAGGCAGAGAAGGGAGTGAACAGTTGTATTTTCTTTACTAACCTTTGGGTCAGGAAGGACATGTGAGTTGCTGAGGGTAATGAAGAAGAGAGGATTTTGGATAGAAGTAGAGAAGTTCAGTTTAGCCATATGGAATGTGACCAAGTTCTTCCTCCGCCTTGGTGGGTCCTGTGCTTTCTGGCAGGTTTGCTCACCTCAGAGGTTCATGGCAGCCCTCAGTTTGGCTGCTTTTGCCAGAGGCTCATACCTGCCATTCACTCAGCTAACCTCATCACTGGCCAGCATGGGGGAAATGGAGAACAATCTCCGCAGTCTCTGTTGTCCCACCTACTGGGTAGGGGAAAGGCCAGATCCCTTGACAAATTAGACCTTTCCCTCTGGTGTGTCTCACAGACCAGGTCAACTCCTTCTGTGTCAGATAGGGAGTTGGGGAGAACCCAGGCCCGCCCGCTACACCAGGTTCCAGCCCACAGCCCTGTGGATAGCAGCTATCTACAACATCTTCAGTATCAGCTGTGTGACAGCTACAACTCCCTGGGCTACTTCCCCATGGCCTCCTCCCAACACCTTCTTTATCCTCACCACAGGATCTTCTTCCTGGAGCCTGATAATGCTTGTACTCCTCAGTCCTCCAGCAGCACACCTTCTCACTCCTTGCACATCCCACACTAAGTCATGGGAGGTCCTTTATAAACCAGGAGTCCTGATTAGCCTGCCTGCAATAATTGATTCTAGTAAGTTCTTAATTAACTCCAGGTGTCTTAATTAACTTGTCTGTCTTAATTGGTTCTAGCACCTTCCTGACTGCTCTAGGGCAGCCCCTGTCCTGGTCATTTGGGAAACAGAAACCTCTTCCTCCAGTGGCCAGCGTGATTTCCTTTGACCAGACTCCTGCCATTCTCTAGCCCGAAGGGAGGTAGGGAGCTGCTGCTGCTAGGCCCTGGGCTTTCGCTGCTGCTGCTCCAGCTACTCCCGTCCTCTCCTTCCCTGCTACCTGCTGGCTGGCTGGTGGACCCCCCAACTGCTGCTGATCCTGCTGCAGCCCCTTGGGGGGGCTGCTCCCCAGAGGAGAGGAGTGAGGGACCCCTGTCCCAGCTCCAGCTGTTGCTGCTGCTGTGGGTCCTACCAGCACCACTACCACCTGCGAAGGGTCCCTCCTACCTGGCCACTGGACTGTCTGCTGGAGCAGCTGCTGTGTTTGCTGCCTGGGAGCTGCTGGAGCCTTGAGGAGGAAGAGGATTGGTTGCTGCTGGGGAAGCATGCAGAGACTCTGCAGACCACCATGGAGGGGGCCTTCTAAGACTGAGTAACTTTCAAACTGTGCTTTTGTGGTGGGGGTGTTGACTGTGTCTGTGGGGACTCCCTGTTCTTGGATAACCACATGGCGACCGTGATGGCCTCTCTCAGTGTGGAGAGGCCGCAGCTGACCTATTGGCATTTTAATAACAGCTTGCTGGAGGATGTGGGCTTTGTGATGTCCTTCTAGGAGTTCTGGCTGGCCTGGCAAGGGCAGAGGCGCACCTTTGCTTCAGTGTGGGAGTGGTGGGATGTGGGGAAGGTGTGCTCCCAGCTCTTCTGCCGTGACTACACCCAGTGCGCCAGCCAGCGGAGAGATGCAGCAATAGAGCAGTTGGAATGGGAGGTCTTAGAGCTGGAGAGGCGTCTGGACACCAGCCCCGAAGATCCATCCCTCTGTGGAGCATGCCGGGAGAAATGGGAGGAACTCCGGGCCCTCGAGGGCCCTCGGGCCCGGGGTGCCTTTGTTCAATCCTGAATCCACCTCCTTCGGGAGATGGACCATGGCTCCCGCTTCTTCTATGCCCTGGACAAAAAGAGGGAGGCTAAGAAACACGTCACCTGCCCTCTGGCAAAGGACGGCACCCCCCTCATGAATCCGGAGGAGATGTGCTGGAGGGCCATGGCCAGGGCCTACTACGCAAGCCTTTTCTCCATGGATCTGAGCGATCCTGATGCTTGCAGAGTGCACTGGGATGGACTCCCAATGGTCAGCGAGGGCAACCGGGGATGGCTAGAGCTGCCTTTCACTCTGGCCGAGCTCTCGGAAGCCCTCCACCGCATGCCCATGAATAAATCCCTGGGCATAGACGGGCTGACCATGGAGTTCTGACCATGGAGTTCTGGGAAGTCTTCGGCCCAGACCTTGTCATCGTTTGGGCCAAGTCCTTGTCATGCAGGTGAGCCATGCTCACCTTCCTTCCAAAGAAGGGGGTGCCATCTGTTACCTTCAGAATTGTGACCTGTGACCTTCAGAATTGGTGTGCCATCTCGCGCCTAAGCACAGACTACAAAGTTGTAGCGAAGGCCATCTCACTGCAGCTAGGGTCCGTGCTGGCACACGTGGTCCACCCCAACCAGACCTACACTGTCCCAGATCATACCGTCTTTGATAATCTGTACTTGGTCCAGGATCTCTTGGAGCTCAGGTGTAGGGATGGTCTGTCGTTTGCACTTCTGTCCCTGGATCAGGAGAAGGCGTTCGACAGGGTGGACCACAGGTATCTCCTGGGCACTCTGTGGGTGTTCGGCTTTGAACCCCAGTTCGTGGGTTTTCTCCAGGTGCACTACGCCTCCATGGAGTGTCTGGTCAGGCTCAACTGGACCCTAACCGAGCCAGTCAATTTCGGGTGCAGGGTGCATTGGGGTGTCTGCTATCAGGCCAGCTGTATGCTCTGGCGATCGAGCCCTTCCTCTCTCTCCTCTGTCGGCGGCTGACGGTGTTGGTGCTCCATGAGCTGGAGTTGTGGCTGGTCCTGTCGGCATATGCCGACAATGTGCTCCTTGTGGTCCAGGCGACCTGGTGCTGGTGGAGGCTTGCCAGGCCATCTACTTGGCAGCCTCCTCCGCCCAGGCGAACTGGGTCAAGAGCTCTGGCCTGGTGGTCAGGGACAGGTGGCAGGTGAGCTTCCTCCTACCCACACTTTAGGCCATCTGGTGGAGCGTGGGTCGACTGCTCTATCTCGGCATTTACCTTTCTGCCACGCACCCATCTCCACTGGAAAACTGGCAAGGTTTAGAGGGCAGGGTGTCAGAGCGGCTGCAGAGGTGGACAGGACTACTCCAGTGCTTCTCCCTCTGAGGGAGGGCACTGGTGCTTAATCAGTTAGTCCTGGCACCAGCTCAACACCCTGGTCCCAGCCCTGAGTTTCCTGGCCAATCTCCGGATGCTAGTTCTGGAGTTCTTTTGGCTGGGACTGCACTGGGTCTCTGCAGGGATCCTCCACCTGCCCCTGGAGGAGGTAGGACAGAGCCTGAAGTGCCTGCGCACTCAGGTCCATGTCTTCGCCTCCAGGCCCTGGAGAGATTCCTTTATGGTGCAGGTAGTCCAGCGTGGAGCATGCTGGTGCACACCTTTTGGCGCTGCTTCCAAGAACTCTGATACAACCGGCAGCTCCTTTATCTCCATCTGAGAGGTCTTCCACGAGACCTTTGCGGGCCGCTGGTCTTCTACCAGGATCTCCTCCGGATCTGGAAACTGGTCTTGGTGACCAGGTCCGTGGTGGCCACCAAGGGGGTGGGGAGATTGGCTGGATCCCCTGATGCTCACTCAGCGCATGGGGCTCTCCAGCCCTTGTTCTTCCTGGTGCATACTTCAAGAGGTGAGGGCTGCTTTGCCGCCCACTGCTTGGGTCTACCTCGACTGGGTCCTGTGGGAGGGCGCCCACCCTATACCCCAGGCCCTCCGGACCTTCTCACGGCTCCCTGCCCCGTGGCCCCACCCAGCCATCCTACCCCTTCACCGTGAGCCAGCTGCACGAACTGCAGCCAATTCGTTTCCGGACCGCGCCAAGGAGACATCTGTACACGCGTGCGCTCCACACCCTTCATGTCCTCATCCTCGCGTCCTGCCCTGACACAAAGTGGCAGGACCTCCTAGCTCCTCTGGAGGGCGAGAAACCCTGCTGGGACAGCCTATATTCCACCTTGGTCCCGAAGCCAGCCGGAGATATTAGTTGGCGGTTCCTTCACGGAGCCGTGAGCATGGCTGTGTTCTTGGTGCAGTTCACCCCCATCCCGGACACCTGCCCCTTTTGCAGCTTGATGAAGACCCTGGCTCACATGTATCTGGAATGCGCCAGGTTGCAGCTCCTATTCCAGCTCCTCTTAGATATCCTGTTACGTTTTTGGCTTCACTTTTCCCCTCACCTTGTTATCTACCTATCCATGGGACCAGTGTTCCCTCTAATTTTTGACATGCCGTGTGCGCAAAAAGTTTCTTCTGTGCAAATTTTTGACAGGCCATGTGCGCAAAAAATTTCTTCTGTGCAAATTGTTGTGCTTCTGTGCAAAATTTTATGTGTGCGGTGTTTCGCCATGTGCACGGGGTTTAGGATCTCTGGGCGCATGCGCACAGCTTAGAGGAAACAGCGCACGGGACCTTCTTGTCAACGTTCTTCTAGCACTGGCCAAAATGGCCAGCTATAAGACCAGAGAGAGGAGGTTGGCTGATGGGGTTTCCTGTGACTGTTGGGCTTATTTCCGATACTCCATCCACTCACGCTTCCAGGCGGAGATCCTCTGGCTAGCGTCCGCTGACTCCCTTGATAGCTTTGAGGAGCAGTGGGCGTTGTCTGGGGTTCTCTGGTTACCCCGTCGGGTTCCCTTTGTTTAGCCCTGTGACCTCACTCCTGTCCCTGTTATATCTTTAATTGTCCCCTGCAATTAATTGAGATCCCAGACTTTGTGGATCTTCCCCGTAAGCTGGGGAAGGTCCTTTAGCAGATCCCAACAGGACCAGACTCCTGCACCCAACTGGTCTGGGTCTGTCACAGGAGTCTGAGGCAAAACCTCCAAGAGGAGAGGTCAGAGAACAGGCTCAGTTATGTCAGCAAATCAGATACTCAAATAAGATCAGATGGGGTTTCTAGCTCCTTTTTATTGACTTAGAATATTAGTGTGTTCACATCTGAGCCACACCAAAGAATTCCACTTCCTTCCCCCACTCAAAACTACTTTTTTTGACTGATGAATACGCGGTGTCCCTCAAACACAGAGATTTCACAGCTTCCTACTTATATGTTAAAAGAAAAGGACTAGGAGTGGCACCTTCCACTGAATGCATCCGATGAAGTGAGCTGTAGCCCACGAAAGCTCGTGCTCCAATAAATTGGTTAGTCTCTAAGGTGCCCCAAGTACTCCTTTTCTTTTTGCGAATACAGACTAACACGGCTGCTACTCTGAAACCTACTTATATGTTGGGGCAGACCTGTAACTATCAGAACTTTAGCAGAAGAACTACTTTTATGGACTGGCTTTATTTTGTGTTTATTTATCACAGTGCCCATCAATTACACAGGTAGAAAATGAGTAAATAAAATCTGTCAGCTTTAGGAACAGATGAGCCTGAATTTGATTTCTCTGTGGTATAAATCAGTTTGTACCTATAAAGTTATATTCGAAATTCTGACCTGCTTGACCTTGTTTGTTCTTGTTTAACAGTGTTCTGGTTAAGGGCTGGATTTTGACCCCCTTACTTACATTCGTGAGTTACATAGTCCTGTTGACTTCATTGGGAATACTCATGTAAATAACTACTCACCAATGGGAGTAATGGGGACAACCATCTGGCCCTGAATGACTATATTTTACTGTACCTTACACGTTCTAGTATTAAATAATATCACTATGGTATCACCCAAGTGAACAAAATGAAAATACTTTGAGATCTCTTACATTTCAAGTTTCAAAACTCACATTTTAAAATTTAAGAGCTACATCTTAAACATCGCTGCACACTTGAACTAGTTACATTAAACTAAAATTGTCATTGAGAATTAGTAAATACATTCATTGTCTCAGAATAAGATGCACAACAAAGAAAGGGTGAATTGCACAGAGCGGTGTATGATGGCCCTCTGTTATACTACACTACATGAATGGTTCTCACAAAATGTAAGTTATTTGTTGAGATTCATCCATAACTAAGGAGAGAATATACACCCCTCCGGAACAAGTAGTTCAATTTTTGTATATCATCCATTGGAGAGCAGCAACTATCAATCCACAACAGGGATATTTGGCACCCTCTGCTGGTCTCTTCTTCCATGAAATATCCTGTTGACAGTTTTTCTGCCTCTCTCCAAGGGTGAAATTCACCTCTGTGCAGAGGACTATTTTGAGATCTGTGTGCTGTCTGCACAAGGGTGAATTTCACTCAGAAGATTTCAGCAAGCAGTATCTGATTAGGAGTGTGGAAGATGCAAATGACATGCTGAACTCTGCACTACTGTGGGGAGAGAGGAGCTAACTGTGTAGGCGGATCAGACAGATCTAATGTCTCTTGGCCTATTGTCAGGCACTAAATCACTGAAGACTCTTGGTCTTCATTCCTGACAAGGTAAGCCTTTCTAACTTGTGGCATAATAAATCATTTCTGTCTGCCATAGTGTGTGAAGTCACTGCAGGGCTCCTCAAAGCTTTTTTTAAGGGCCAACTTCATTTAGCAGCCTTAATGACCTATCAAATGTGTCTAGGTTCGTGGAAAAGGTTCTGAGAAGTAGAAAATCAGCCTCTGTGAATTAGTGAAGATAAGGGAAACCTGGGAAATGACTTTCCACTATGACTAATGCCCTCAAGCTGTAGTCAGTCAGCTGGATTTGGGGATAAAGGGCCCAGAGCTCATAAATACTAGAGAATAAAATGTATTCAAAGGATTAGGAATAGTTCTGGAAGAAAACTGGGAACTTTATGTGGTACAGGAGTACACAGCTAAAGAATCTAGTCTCTCTGGGAAAACCCATTTTCTATAACTAGGCTCCCTTTTTTGCAAACACAATTATGGGTGCAATTACTGTCTGTTGGAAATCTAAGAACCTTATTTGCAGATGCGCTGACACATGTATTTCAGTACATATCTATTAAAAGAAAATGTTTAGGAATGATTTTAGGACAAACTGACTAACGTTAGGCACACAAATTTGAAAATACGATTGTATGTGACTTGCCTACCACCACTTTGGAGAAGATAAGTCTTCTCCATCCCCATGACCCAATGCGTAGGCAAAGTTTCTTTCATTTTTCTCTCCTTTTCCCCAAAGTCAATGTTCATTTTCCTCTGAGTATATCAGACAGCAGCTTTCCCAAATAATAGTCAGGTTCTCAATTTAGTTTGGCTTAAAGCAAAGTGGTTTTTATTGGCAAGCTTACAAATAGAGAGAGAGAGCACAATTAAATAAAAGATAAACACCTAAATGCCTAGACAAATACTGCAGAAAGCCTCACTAGACTGGCATTAAATTTAGTGTTACAAAATATTGCAAAATCACCATGATTTATTGCATGGTGGGGATTTGTTTAGTCTTTTACCCCAGTCAGAGAACACAGCACTTTGAGAGTCTGCTAAGCAGAAAAAAAACAAGGAGTACTTGTGGCACCTTAGAGATGAACAAATTTATTTGGGCATAAGCTTTTGTGGGCTAAAACCCACTTCCTTGGATGTATGCAGTGGAAAATACAGTCAGAAGATATATATATACACAGAGAACATGAAAAAATGAGTGTTGCCATACCAACTGTAACGAGACCAATTAATTAAGGTGGGCTATTATCAGCAGGAGAAAAAAAACCTTTTGTAGTGATAATCAGGATAGCCCATTTCAAACAGTTGACAAGAAGGTATGAGTAACCGGACAATCTGTACGGCAAAAGAATAAATGGACACAAATCAGACATCAAGAATTATAACATGCAAAAACCAGTCAGAGAACACTTCAACCGCCCTGGTCACTCAGTTTTAGACCTAAAAGTTACAATTCTCCAACAAAAAACTTCAAAAACAGACTCCAACGAGAAACTGCAGAATTGGAATTAATTCTCAAACTGGACACCATTAAATTAGGCTTAAATAAAGACTGGGAGTGGATGGGTCATTACACAAAGTAAAAACTATTTCCCCATGTTATTTTTTCCCCTACTGTTACTCACACCTTCTTGTCAACTGTTTGCAATGGACCATCCGCCTGATTATCACTACAAAAGTTTTTTTTTCTCCTGCTGATAATAGCCCACCTTAATTAACTGGTCTCGTTACAGTTGGTATGGCAACACCTATTTTTTCATGTTCTCTGTGTATATATATCTTCCAACTGTATTTTCCACTGCATGCACCTGATGAAGTGGGTTTTAGCCCATGAAAGCTTATACCCAAATAAATTTGTTAGTCTCTAAGGTACCACAAGTACTACTCGTTTTTTTTGCTGATACAGACTAACACGGCTACCATTCTGAAACCTGCTAAGCAGAAGACACTCTTAGAGCATGGGTTCTCAAACTTCATTGCTCCACGACCCCCTTCTGCCCTGGGTGAGAGTGGAGCTTGGGCTTCAGCTTCAGCCCTGGGTCCCAGCAAGCCTAAGGCTGGCCCTGGCGACCCCATTAAAATGGGGTCGTGACCCACTTTGGGTCCCAACCCACAGTTTGAGAACTGATGCTCTAGAGAGAATGTCTGTGGTAGCTTCTGCCATTCAGTTATAGTAATCTCCTCCTTTGACCCAAAATGGTTACTTTCCTTGGTGTGATATCTGCTCATCAATATGGAGTCAAAACAATATCAACTTATGCAAAAAAAATGCCCTTTCTTTCAGGGCAATTTGAGTAGATTTTGTCCAGAAGTATTAATTTTTCCCACGTCATTTATATACAGCCATTATCCATTCTGTTATAGGACTACCTCAAGTAGTAGTTAATGCAAATTTAATGCAAATTAAAGTAAACTATTTCTAAGCAGCCTCACTAAATTATTTATACAGGCTCTACAAGTGTGCTCGGTACCTTAGAAAATATAAATGACATTGTGCCTGCCCAGAAGAGCTTACAAGCTAATTTTGGACCTGACACATGAGTGAGTAAGGAGGATCAGGGAAGACAGGACAAGGGTTACAGGACTTAGCTCATGCATTCACTCAGGTATGTTATGTGCACATCAGTATGTTTCCAGTAATTTTAAAGTAGGTGTTGTTTTTTTTCCTTCCCTCACAAGCTACATTTTGTTGTTTCATTTTGCTGGGAGGTGTATATATCCAAGGTGATCAGAGTGAGGGAAATGGCTGGATATCTGAGAGTGGGAGAGGTTGAAAGGCGTTAAGAGGTGAAAGGGGACACCAAAGAGGGAAATATAGTAGGGGCAAAATAGTAGGCTGGTGTTAGGTATGGGATTTCCTCCCAAGCACACTCCAACTCACAATTCTAAATCTGACATCCTACTTTTTAATGGAGAAATAACACATTGCAGATTTTGCCACTACACTTGTGCTCATGGGGAATGCACCTTAATCTAACCGAAGGTGAAAGTTCATGCTCTACCTTTGTTCTTGCGATTAAGAAGAATTAGATCTGTCAGAGGATTCTGAGTTCCTTTGGGTGGTAAGACATATACAGTGAGATGGGCTTTGATGTTCATGTTGCCTTAACTGGTGGTTTCTTTGATTTTTAGTGATTGTTTTGATATGAAATTCACTTCAGCAACGCTAACTCTAAATTAACCAAGTTTTTTGTGGGGGTAGAAAAGTACTTACTACATGTACTAATTTAATCCAATTATGAATGCATCCACCTTTTTCATATCTTACTTCCACTGTGAGTAAAAGTCCTCATTAGTCTCATATCTTCATATTCTTGATTAAATTCATTATTAACAGCCCTGGACGGTTTATCATAAATCCATTCGCTTGGCAAAGTACAGATGCCCTCTGTATTTCCTGAGTTGTTCTTATGCTTTTTACAACACTGAAGAATCTGTTAAAAAAACCCACATCATTAAGCAATAAATAACACATTGTCATCAGATATGCCATTGCCTTAGAGACCATCAGCCCAACTTAACAAGAATGGCTCCCCAAGATTTGTGTTTGGATTCCGTGCTACTTGCGATGTGCCTGAGAACATTGCAAGTGTAATAAAAGATACTCAAAAAGAAAAGGAGTACTTGTGGCACCTTAGAGACTAACCAATTTATTTGAGCATGAGCTTTCGTGAGCTACAGCTCACTTCATCGGCTGCATGAAGTGAGCTGTAGCTCACGAAAGCTCATGCTCAAATAAATTGGTTAGTCTCTAAGGTGCCACAAGTACTCCTTTTCTTTTTGCGAATACAGACTAACACGGCTGTTACTCTGAAACCTGTCTAAAAGATACTCAGTTCCTTTATGCAATCCTTTATCCTTTTAACCTTTAAAAACTGGCAGAATATCAAGATTATCATGATGACTTTAGGGTGATATACTGGCTACCATACAGTGGCTAATTTTTATATAATTTTCTGACACCACAAGGGGGGTGAGTGGATGGAATTTGGGGACTTTTGGAGGTACTTTCTATCTAAAAACGTGTGCAGAAAGAAAAACAGGACGTATTACTAAAAACTGCTCCTGCATTAAAATTTTGCAATGAAATACATTACATTAACACAACCATATAGTACCAATCCTAAATGCAAAGCATTTCCAGGCAACAGGAAAAGTGTTCGCTTATATTGTACAACTAAGAAGTGACTGAATTAATATTCTGGATTGTGTTTGTGATCTTATTAAATACTTTTCTCCCCCCAGTTACTATTTGAAAACGTATTTCTGTACTATCATTTTAAAAAAAGGTAGGAGTTTGGGGGTTTTCTTAGGAACTTTAAAAAACTGTATTTGGGAGGGGGATGATTTAGGGCTTATGAAAGATGCTGGATTGAAACCACAGGCTTTTATGCACAGAAAATGCAAAGGCATCCTGTAGGTTTTCCCACACCATCCCACCAATATGCCTCAGCCTTGATCCGGAGTGATTCATGTCTCCATGAAAATTCATTTCTAGGCCTCTGCTGGGACTGCTAGTAAAGGTTGCTAATTGTGACAGTGAATTTTATGCTGTGGAAAAAGGTTGACTCAGATCACCAGCCACATGAGTGGGCCTAGTGGTTCCATTGGACAGGGCAGAAAACTTTTATGGGGCCCCTTCCTTGCCCTGTCCCCTGAGCCAAAAACTCAAAACAAACAACAAAAAACCCAACCACACGCCATCTATAGCTGGCCAATCAGCACAGGAAAAAAGCCATGAAATCAGAAAGGCGCAACAACAATAAAAGCCAAATGGCACAGTGATATGATGCACCCTGGAAGTTGGTGTTAGGATATAGATATTCAGGCCTGTCTGTAAAGGCCTATACTCTAAGAATATAGGTGTATTCTTATCACTTGGCTAGTTCTAGAGGTATAAAAAAAGAATCAAAATCCCTGTCTGCTGGTGTAAGGGCCTTCTCTTACTGTGACAGTCTGAGGCCCTGTTCTTAGTCTAAAGCAGCAGAGGCAGCCATAAGCTGGGAAGCAACCGGACACATCCTCACATTCCAAACTAGTCACATTGAAATAAGGTGCTGTTAGGAATACAATCCTGTCCTTGCTTGAATTTGTTGACCTTCAAAATTGCTACACTGCACAAGTCTTCTTTTCACAATGGTGTTTGGGACAAGGGAGTTGTTTGGGAAGTAAGAGGTACTCTTTCAAGCTTTTGCTGTAAAGTTTAGTCTTTGAACATCTACTCGTATATTCTTAACTGGCCTTGAAAAGAAAAATGCTGTACAGTCAAGAAATGTCACTGGTTGTCTGGGCCCTTTCAGGGCGGGCATAGGTCCAATACATCCCAGCTCCACATTCTGCACCTTTAAGGACCAGCATTCTGTTAAATGTATTTTGTTTAGAGAGGTCCTGTGACTGTAGACCGAGTGAGCTGGGAAGAGAAAAGCAAGATTAAAATGAATAGTTTCATGTCTCGCTGTATAGAGCTCTCCAAGGACCAAAAGGCAGGACCAAGACCACCCAGCAGTAGCTGCTTCCTTGCTGATAGGGAGCAGGGCAAGCCAGAATTTTGTAGCTAGGAAAGATGGATAAGCAAGCTGGAGAATGCTGAACTCTTGGTGTGAGTAAGAGATTATGTTAGGCAAAGCTACATTTTGTTAGAATTAACTTTTAGACACTTTAGAATGTGTTAGTTTTGTTTGTAACCCTGTCATATCTTTTTCAGTCTTGCTTGAAATCACTTAAATCTATGTTCTTTGTTAATAAACTTATTCTTACTTTTGCCATCTTAGTATGGTGTATTAAGTTGAAGCCTATCACCCCAGCCAAGCTAACAAGCTGTTGTGTGTCCTGGCTCTTTGGGAGCAGTGAACTTGGTGTTACCTCAGTAAGAGAGAATGGACACGGCAGAGGAGAAGGTTTTGGGGAGACTCAGGACCAGAATGGCTGTTGGGGTCACCTTACAAGGAGTCAGTGGGTTGGTGGTAGCTCAGGGTGAGACTTTTGTGCTGTGGTGAGACTAGTGGTGTCAGGACTCTGAGCCAAAGCTGCACAGCCTAAAGGCATCGAAGGTAACAGGGCAGGTGGTGGGGGGCAGCACCCCATTTCTTTTAAAGACATGCCTTGGTCTCTCCTGCAAATCACACATGAAATGGGCCAGGCATCTGGGTTCTACTTGTAGCCTTTCACCTGCTGGATATTGAGGAGTGCCCTGATACAGAGTTCCCACATACTCCCCGCTCCCTTTTTCATCAGAAATACCCCAGGGTCACACTTAGTTTTGTAATACTTATTTTTGAATGGTTACTTACAGAGAAAGCTATGATGATAATGGAGGAACAGATGCTGTATCCAAGAAGAAAGAACCACACCCACCACATTTTATCATGCCTGATATTGCCATTGCATTTGGACTCTGAAATAAAGAAAGGGAAATTTAAGTATCTAAAGACCAAAAAGGTGTTTGTTCACTTTTCAGATGAGCTTTTTATGTGATGGATTAGATAGGGCTTGGTCATGGTTGGCTTCCTATTCATATTTATCACATTTTTTTCACTATTTTTTCAGGCTAAGGGTTTGAGCCTCTTATGGAGAGAGTTATGAACAGTTCAACTTGAAAGGTGTAAGATTTCTTAACATCATGATAACCTGATTATAAAATGATGGAATCCATAATTTCCATTGAATTCATAGATTCCAAGGCCAGAAGGGAACACTGTGATCATCTAGTCTGACTGCCTGTATAACACAGGCTGGGGTGGCCAAACTTACTGACCCTCCGAGCTTCAAATCATAGAATATCAGGGTTGGAAGGGACCTCAGGAGGTCATCTAGTCCAACCGCCTGCTCAAAGCAGGACCAATTGCCAACTAAATCATCCCAGCCAGGACTTTGTCAAGCCTGACCTTAAAAACTTCTAAGGAAGGAGATTCCACCACCTCCCTAGGGAACACATTCCAGTGTTTCACCACCCTCCTAGTGAAAAAGTTTTTCCTAATATCCAACCTAAACCTCCCCCACTGCAACTTGAGACCATTACTCCTTGTTCTGTCATCTGTTGACACTGAGAACAGTCTAGATCCATCCTCTTTGGAACCACCTTTCAGGTAGTTGAAAGCAGCTATCAAATCCCCCCTCATTCTTCTCTTCTGCAGGCTAAACAATCCCATTTTCCTCAGCCTCTCCTCATAAGTCATGTGTTCCAGACCCCTAATCATTTTTGTTGCCCTCCGCTGGACTCTTTCCAATTTTTCCACATCCTTCTTGTAGTGTGGGGCCCAAAACTGGACACAGTACTCCAGATGAGGCCTCACCAATGTCAAATAGAGGGGAACGATCATGTCCCTCGATCTGCTGGCAATGCCACTACGTATACATCCCAGAATGCCACTGGCCTTCTTGGCAACAAGGGCACACTGTTGACTCATATCCAGCTTCTTGTCCACTGTAACCCCTAGGTCCTTTTCTGCAGAACTGCTGCTGAGCCATTCGGTCCCTAGTCTGTAGCAGTGCATGGGATTCTTCCGTCATAAGTGCAGGACTCTGCACTTGTCCTTGTTGAACCTCACGAGATTTCTTTTGGCCCAATCCTCTAATTTTTCTAGGTCCCTCTGTATCCTATCCCTACCCTCCAGCGTATCTACCGCTCCTCCCAGTTTAGTGTCATCTGCAAACTTGCTGAGGGTGCAATCCACACCATCATCCAGATCATTGATGAAGATATTGAACAAAACCAGCCTGAGGACCGACCCTTGGGGCACTCCACTTGATACCGGCTGCCAACTAGACATGGAGCCATTGATCACTACCCATTGAGCCCAACAATCTAGCCAACTTTCTATCCACCTTATAGTCCATTGATCCAGCCCATACTTTTTTAACTTGCTGGCAAGAATACTGTGGGAGACCGTGTCAAAAGCTTTGCTAAAGTCAAGGAACAACATGTCCACTGCTTTCCCCTCATCCACAGAGCCAGTTATCTCGTCATAGAAGGCAATTAGATTAGTCAGGCATGACTTGCTCATGGTGAATCCATGCTGACTGTTCCTGATCACTTTCCTCTCCTCTAAGTGCTTCAGAATTGATTCCTTGAGGACCTGCTCCATGACTTTTCCAGGGAGTGAGGTGAGGCTGACTGGCCTGTAGTTCCCAGGATCCTCCTCCTTCCCTATGTCAATCTTCAGATGTTCAATAGCTAGGGAGTGCCTGCTAAGGCTCTGGGCTTCAACCCTGCAGAGGGCGGTGCGCCTAGGAGCTTCAGCCCCATGGGAGGCACTTGGCGGGGTCCGGGGCTTCAGCCCTGCAGGGAGGAGGGGGTCTCAGGGCTTCAGCGTCACAAGAGGTGCCTGTCTGGGTTCAGGGTTTCAATCCCGCTCCTGCTGAAGCCCCAAACTCCAGTAGGTGCACCCCACAGGGCTGAAGTCTTGAGATTCCCCCTCCCTGCAGAGCAGAAACCCATAGTCCCACCACCCCACAGCAAGGCAGAAGTCCCCAGCTCCACCCTCCCACCTCAGTCTGGTAGACAGAGTATGAGGAGGGGGAGTGGGAGGCTCTGTGAGCCGTTCTTTAACTGTAAAAGAGGCACGTGCATCTTGCGAGCTATGGTTTGGCCACCCCCAGACCATGAAATTCCCCAAAATAATTCCTAAGGCCTAGCTTTTATAACATTTCCAATCTCAGTTTAAAAATGGTCAGTGATGGAGAATCCATCCAATTAACGGTAAGATCTCTGAAAACCTCTTAGCAGTTTGTTGTCACATTGCAATCAAAGAAAATAAAACACTTCCATGGCAACAGCTACTTCATTTCATTTCAGGCAATGTCTTTTCTAAAACAGAAATCATAAGGTACTGGTGCTCTACTAGCCAAGAGAATTTTCTCAGTAGCCACTGAAAACTGATGGAGCCTGAGCAAAATGCAATTGGACAGTCTGCTGAATATAGTGAGGACTCAAGTATTTGGCAGTTGTCCTGCATCAGCTAACCGACTGGCCAGTCACATTTGCTTAGAGAATGCAGATGGGTGAAGGATCCGTGTTGTTTAAGAGACTGTTTCTCAGTTGGTGGATCATGGATCCTAGAAGGGTCATGAAAGTCAATTGGGCAAGTATCACAAAGTACTGAAAATTTTATTACAATCTAAAACAAAGACACTTTCACCCCCCTTGACCCTTCAGGGTCAACCTCTTGAAACACACGCACAAATTGTACAGGGTTATCACTGATATATATTTACTATAAAAGTAAGAGTAAGAAATGTAATGTGTATGGGACAAGAGTCACTTGCAGGTTTAAACTAGAGTAAATGGTGGAGTTTCTGTAACTTGAAGTCTTTAAATCAGTGGTGGGCAACCTGCGGCCCATGGGCCACATACGGCCCATCAGGGTAAGCTGATTGCAGGCCGCAAGATATTTTGCTGACATTGACCATCTCAGGTATCACCACCCGCAGCTCCCAGTGGCCGCGGTCCTCATTCCTGGCCAATGGGAGCTGCGGGAAGTGGCGGCCAGCATGTCCCTGTGGCTCACTGCTTCCTGCAGCTCCCATTGGCCGGGAATGGCGAATTGTGGCCACTGGGAGCTGCGGGGGATGCTTTAAATCATGATTTGTGGGCTTCAGTAACTCAGCCAGAGGTTAGGGGTCGACTACAGGAGTGGGTGGGTGAGGTTCTGTGGCCTGCAACTTGTAGGTCAGACATGACTATCATGATTTGGCCTTAAAATCTATGAGTCTACTGGTGAGGGCAGGAGAGTGGCAAAAAAAATATATATATACAAATAGTCTGTTGTAAAATCTTGGAATGTATTGTTGTCATTGTCCAAGCCACACTTGTTCATACAACTCTAGCCACTCTTCTTCCACCCCTACCCTGATTTTGAATCAGGTGGAATTAAAACAGCAGTTTTCTGGGACTGTGGGAGAGAAGGTAATATAACTAGAGGGTAATTTAGTTCATCTCTATATACACCCAAGTCTATTTCGACTGTAACTCACAAAAGTTCCTTACCATGTACTGTCAGCCTGCTGCCACTTCCGCATTTTTGCCTTTTTGGTGGTGGATAAATTAGCTTTACATCACAGAAATACATGCCACTGTCGTTCAGCTGAATGTTGTCCAGTCGTAAGATTGAATATCTTTTGGACTCTTCTGTTTTAATTTGTAGCTGTGACACATGAGAGGTGCTTGGCTGGAGCCCACGCTGATTACAGGTAGGGCCTTTCCTCCAGTACACCTCTGTTGTCATTGTGTTTGCATCTGGGTAGTCAAATTTACACAGTATCAAAACAGTTGAATCACGAGATATGTTGATGTCCTGGGGATATTGTACAATTGAAAGTTCTGCTCCACTGGTAACTGTAAGATGGAAATAAAATGGGTGCGTATGAGTTGTTATACTATTTATAGGGGCACACACAGAAACCATTTTGAGACTATTTTAAAAACTGTGAGTGAGGGTAGAATCTTGGCCAGCCCAACAGATGTGTATGATAGACTTCTACAGTTACAGAAAAGGTCCAGCCATGAGCATACTGAGTGAAATCCTAACCCTATTGAAATCAATGGGAGTTTTGCCTTTGGCTTTAATGGGGCCAGTATTTCACATACAACATTCAAATAAAAAGTGTTATAAAAGAATTCTTGGTTTCTTTGCAGCCATTCTGAAGGAAAAAATGGGCCCTTTTCTAAAGGAATGTCTGTAAATAAGCCAGGCAAAGAAACAATCTGATTTAAATAATTTGACTATGGACAATTTAGTCAAATTTGCTAAAAGAACATAAGGGGTTTCTATTGGAACTTAACTGCCCCCAAATGTATTCAAATGTAATCTATGTACAGCTGTGTAAAATTAAAGCAATGTAAAAAATATTTTTAAAAAATGTGTGTAAATATGTAAGGTTTTAAGGACCTAAATGAACACTCCTGGTTTGTAAAACTGTGTTTTGTAGGTTTAAAATAAATTGTTTTTGTTTTCTTTTGTTTTTAAATAATACCACTAAAATCCATTTGAATCTTTCATTCAAAGTTGCAAAACTGACAGACACTGTTTACCAAACACAGGTAACTAGTGTTGTTTGGATTTGTTATTTAGCATTTAACGTTTAAGGTACCTTAATGCTTTATAACATTCAACGTCTTCCAAGTTGTGGCTGCAGCAGGGCAGTCAAAACCAGGAGAATGGGAAAAAATTCTGGATATGTTTTTTGGTAACGAAATAGCAAATAAAAGCTGTAATAATTTTTTTTTAAAAAAAAAGGCAGTGCCCCTCTGGAGCAACAGCAGGTGTAAGGTGCACAAAGAAGCAACATTAGAAACACTGAGCCTTAAGGTGGCTCTGTGTAATCAGACTGTCACTTTAATAAGGGTACATGAAAACTCTGTGAGCACAAAAAAAACCAAAAACAAAACAAAAACAAAAAAAAAACCCAACCAGTTGCACTTTATGTAAAAAGAAAAGAAGTACTTGTGGCACCTTAGAGACTAACAAATTTGATGCTCAAATAAATTTGTTAGTCTCTAAGGTGCCACAAGTACTCCTTTTCTTTTTGCGAATACAGACTAACACGGCTGCTACTCTGAAACCTGACTTTATGTAAAAATTATTATGGCTAATATAATGTTATAAAAGTTAAACTATTAAAATAATGTGCATTTTCCCCAGAACATGTGCAGTGAAAATTGTAAAAGGGATAAAAAAAATATACAAACAAAACATGCTACTTAATTACAATCCTATTAGGGCTCTAAAAGGAGCCACAATAGGTTTGGTTTTCTTTTTTCAGATGGCTGTGTGTTTTGGAAGCAGGAGTTCAAGGCAAAAAGTAATCAGAACTTTGGTGAAAGTTGATTGTGTCCCTTTTAAGACAGAATCTCTAAGCTGGTAATGGCTTTGGATCCAAAAGCAAGCCAGAAAGCGTCTGTGTTAATGTAAATTACCTAACTAATAATAAAAAAAATACACCCTGGTCATAAATGGCAGCACATAGAAGCTACAAATAAAGAACACATCTGGTCAGTAAACAAACAACCTAAAACGAAAAGGCTCAAATTATAAAAATAAAAAAACAAAACAGGTTAACCCTAAAAATAAAAAAAAAAACAAGACTTTTTGTGTGTATGCAGTGTTGAAATCTAAAGACAGGTATAAAAGGGGTCTGCTTATATGCATGACACTCCTACCCTTTAATTCACCAAACCGCCAAAAATACAATACATGGTATAACAAAATACCTTTAATAAATTTGATGCTAGTGTTATTGTTAATATTAAACATTTTGGAATAAATGTAATGTTAATAAGTACCCCTGCAACAATGTAAAGTATACAATTTTTTAAAAAAATCTCTAAGGTCATATGGTAATAATGCTTCTCAGCTATTACCTATAACTAAACTTAAAGCTTAGAACAGCAAAAGAAACATTACAAACCTGGTCTGCTGTAAAAAAAAAAAAAAAAAAAAAAATCTGAGCTACACCACCTCATAAATTTAATAACTAAACAGTGGAATAATGTCCCCATAACCCTTAAAAGGTAAAAGCCATTAAAACCTGGCCTTTCTATAGAACAAAAACACAGGAAAGTATGGGGGTAATTCCTCTGTTTTGCCTGCATTCAGCAAGAATATTTGTAAAAGAGGGGAATATTTTAAACAATAACCTGCTACTACAAAAGGGTAGAAAAATGTTTTTCTGGTCTTTCAAAACTTCAGGAAAAGCTGGTACCAGCTAAAAAGAAACCCAGAATACCATGAATCTACTGTTACAACAAAAATTGTCTTTTGTGTTTTATGTTTTATCTTGTGTTGTTTGTCTTGTTGCTAGCATTGTTGTGTATTGTGTCACAAAAAAAAAACCTACGCATTAGGCAAAAAAAAATAATACGCATTTTAACTATATTTACAAAAAACAATGCTACAAAAGGCTGAAGGTCAAAAAATGCCAGTCTGTTAACAGGAAAACATCCTCATATAGCAAACACCATATTACAAAAAATTGGTTTTGGAGCAAGAATTATAAATACTATAGACCTGACGGTAATTAAAAATAAATTAAGTTCCTTGTCACAACTGCAAAATAGTCTCATTCACAAGCAGGCAAATACTAGTGTGGACTTGGTACAAATAGGTCTGGAAAACCTAAAAGCAACATAAAATATGTAGGTTTCAGAGTAACAGCCGTGTTAGTCTGTATTCGCAAAAAGAAAAGGAGTACTTGTGGCACCTTAGAGACTAACCAATTTATTAGAGCATAAGCTTTCGTGAGCTACAGCTCACTTCCTCAGATGCATATCGTGGAAACTGCAGCAGGCTTTATATATACACAGAGAATATGAAACAATACCTACTCCCACCCCACTGTCCTGCTGGTAATAGCTTATCTAAAGTGATCATCAGGTGGGCCATTTCCAGCACAAATCCAGGTTTTCTCACCCTCCACCCCCCCACACAAATTCACTCTCCTGCTGGTGATAGCCCATCCAAAGTGACAACTCTTTACACAATGTGCATGACAATCAAGTTGGGCTATTTCCTGCACAAATCCAGGTTTTCTCACATCCCCCCCATACACACACAAACTCACTCTCCTGCTGGTAATAGCTCATCCAAACTGACCACTCTTCAAGTTTAAATCCAAGTTAAACCAGAACATCTGGGGGGGGGGGTAGGAAAAAACAAGAGGAAACAGGCTACCTTGCATAATGACTTAGCCACTCCCAGTCTCTATTTAAGCCTAAATTAATAGTATCCAATTTGCAAATGAATTCCAATTCAGCAGTTTCTCGCTGGAGTCTGGATTTGAAGTTTTTTTGTTTTAAAATAGCGACCTTCATGTCTGTGATTGCGTGACCAGAGAGATTGAAGTGTTCTCCGACTGGTTTATGAATGTTATAATTCTTGACATCTGATTTGTGTCCATTTATTCTTTTACGTAGAGACTGTCCAGTTTGACCAATGTATATGGCAGAGGGGCATTGCTGGCACATGATGGCATATATCACATTGGTGGATGTGCAGGTGAACGAGCCTCTGATAGTGTGGCTGATGTTATTAGGCCCTGTGATGGTGTCCCCTGAATAGATATGTGGGCACAATTGGCAACAGGCTTTGTTGCAAGGATAAGTTCCTGGGTTAGTGGTTCTGTTGTGTGATATGTGGTTGTTGGTGAGTATTTGCTTCAGGTTGCGGGGCTGTCTGTAGGCAAGGACTGGCCTGTCTCCCAAGATTTGTGAGAGTGTTGGGTCATCCTTTAGGATAGGTTGTAGAGCCTTAATAATGCGTTGGAGGGGTTTTAGTTGGGGGCTGAAGGTGACGGCTAGCGGCGTTCTGTTATTTTCTTTGTTAGGCCTGTCCTGTAGTAGGTAACTTCTGGGAACTCTTCTGGCTCTATCAATCTGTTTCTTTACTTCTGCAGGTGGGTATTGTAGTTGTAAGAAAGCTTGACAGAGATCTTGTAGGTGTTTGTCTCTGTCTGAGGGGTTGGAGCAAATGCGGTTGTATCGCAGAGCTTGGCTGTAGACGATGGATCGTGTGGTGTGGTCAGTGTCATAAATATAAAGGGAAGGGTAAACCCCTTTGAAATCCCTCCTGGCCAGGGGAAAGCTCCTCTCACCTGTAAAGGGTTAAGAAGCTAAAGGTAACCTCGCTGGCACCTGACCAAAATGACCAATGAGGAGACAAGATACTTTCAAAAGCTGGGAGGAGGGAGAGAAACAAAGGGTTTGTGTGTCTGTCTGTAGTCCTCTTGGCCGGGGACAGAACAGGAATGGAGTCTTAGAACTTTTAGTAAGTAATCTAGCTAGGTATGTGTTAGATTATGATTTCTTTAAATGGCTGAGAAAAGAATTGTGCTGAATAGAATAACTATTTCTGTCTGTGTATCTTTTTTGTAACTTAAGGT
Organism: Lepidochelys olivacea; assembly: GCF_965140295.1. NCBI lineage: Eukaryota > Metazoa > Chordata > Testudines > Cheloniidae > Lepidochelys > Lepidochelys olivacea. The sequence continues at coordinate 132,527,502 of NC_140411.1, read as the reverse complement.
TTTGCCTAGAGGGGTTCTCTATGTTTTTGAATCTAATTACCCTGTAAGATATATACCATCCTGATTTTACAGGGGGGATTTCTTTATTTCTATTTACTTCTATTTTTTATTAAAAGTCTTCTTGTAAAACACTGAATGCTTTTTCATTGTTCTCAGATCCAAGGGTTTGGGTTTGTGGTCACCTATGCAAATTGGTGAGGCTTTTTATCCAACATTTCCCAGGAAAGGGGGGGTGCAAGTGTTGGGAGGATTGTTCATTGTTCTTAAGATCCAAGGGTCTGGGTCTGTAGTCACCTAGGCAAATTGGTGAGGCTTTTTACCAAACCTTGTCCAGGAAGTGGGGTGCAAGGTTTTGGGAAGTATTTTGGGGGGAAGGACGCGTCCAAACAGCTCTTCCCCAGTAACCAGTATTAGTTTGGTGGTGGTAGCGGCCTGTCCAAGGGGTAATATTTTGTACCTTGGGGAAGTTTTGACCTAAGCTGGTAAAGATAAGCTTAGGAGGTTTTTCATGCAGGTCCCCACATCTGCACCCTAGAGTTCAGAGTGGGGGAGGAACCTTGACAGTCAGGGTGAAAGCTGGAGGCATGCAGCTAGGAATAGCGGTCAGTAGGTTTCCGGTATAGGGTGGTGATGGAAATTGTTGAAATCACGGTGGAATTCCTCAAGGGCTTCTTTTCCATGGGTCCAGATGATGAAGATGTCATCAATATAGCGCAAGTAAAGTAGGGGCTTTAGGGGACGAGAGCTGAGGAAGCGTTGTTCTAAATCAGCCATAAAAATGTTGGCATACTCTGGGGCCATGCGGGTACCCATAGCAGTGCCGCTGATCTGAAGGTATACATTGTCCCCAAATGTGAAGTAGTTATGGGTAAGGACAAAGTCACAAAGTTCAGCTACCAGGTTAGCCGTGACAGTATCGGGGATAGTGTTCTTGACGGCTTGTAGTCCATCTTTGTGTGGAATGTTGGTGTAGAGGGCTTCTACATCCATAGTGGCCAGGATGGTGTTATCAGGAAGATCACCGATGGATTGTAGTTTCCTCAGGAAGTCAGTGGTGTCTCGAAGGTAGCTGGGAGTGCTGGTAGCGTAGGGCCTGAGGAGGGAGTCTACATAGCCAGACAATCCTGCTGTCAGGGTGCCAATGCCTGAGATGATGGGGCGCCCAGGATTTCCAGGTTTATGGATCTTGGGTAGTAGATAGAATATCCCAGGTCGGGGTTCCAGGGGTGTGTCTGTGCGGATTTGATCTTGTGCTTTTTCAGGAAGTTTCTTGAGCAAATGCTGTAGTTGCTTTTGGTAACTCTCAGTGGGACCAGAGGGTAATGGCTTGTAGAAACTCGTGTTGGAGAGCTGCCGAGCAGCCTCTTGTTCATATTCCGACCTATTCATGATGACAACAGCACCTCCTTTATCAGCCTTTTTGATTATGATGTCAGAGTTGTTTCTGAGGCTGTGGATGGCATTGCGTTCCGCATGGCTGAGGTTATGGGGCAAGTGATGCTGCTTTTCCACAATTTCAGCCCGTGCACGTCGGCGGAAGCACTCTATGTAGAAGTCCAGTCTGCTGTTTCGACCTTCAGGAGGAGTCCACCTAGAATCCCTCTTTCTGTAGTGTTGGTAGGGAGAACTCTGTGGATTAGTATGCTGTTCAGAGGTATTTTGGAAATATTCCTTGAGTCGGAGACGTCGAAAATAGGATTCTAGGTCACCACAGAACTGTATCATGTTCGTGGGGGTGGAGAGGCAGAAGGAGAGGCCCCGAGATAGAACAGCTGCTTCTGCTGGGCTGAGAGTATAGTTGGATAGGTTAACAATATTGCTAGGTGGGTTGAGGGAACCATTGCTGTGGCCCCTTGTAGCATGTAGTAGTTTAGAAAGTTTACCATGGAAAAGAAGCCCTTGAGGAATTCCACCATGATTTCAACAATTTCCATCCCACCACCAACCTCAGCCTGGTCCAGTCCACACAAGAGATCCACTTCCTGGACACTACAGTGCTAATAAACGATGGTCACATAAACACCACCCTATACCGGAAACCTACTGACCGCTATTCCTAGCTGCATGCCTCCAGCTTTCACCCTGACCACACCACACGATCCATCGTCTACAGCCAAGCTCTGCGATACAACCGCATTTGCTCCAACCCCTCAGACAGAGACAAACACCTACAAGATCTCTGTCAAGCTTTCTTACAACTACAATACCCACCTGCAGAAGTAAAGAAACAGATTGATAGAGCCAGAAGAGTTCCCAGAAGTTACCTACTACAGGACAGGCCTAACAAAGAAAATAACAGAACGCCGCTAGCCGTCACCTTCAGCCCCCAACTAAAACCCCTCCAACGCATTATTAAGGATCTACAACCTATCCTAAAGGATGACCCAACACTCTCACAAATCTTGGGAGACAGGCCAGTCCTTGCCTACAGACAGCCCCGCAACCTGAAGCAAATACTCACCAACAACCACATACCACACAACAGAACCACTAACCCAGGAACTTATCCTTGCAACAAAGCCCGTTGCCAATTGTGCCCACATATCTATTCAGGGGACACCATCACAGGGCCTAATAACATCAGCCACACTATCAGAGGCTCGTTCACCTGCACATCCACCAATGTGATATATGCCATCATGTGCCAGCAATGCCCCTCTGCCATATACATTGGTCAAACTGGACAGTCTCTACGTAAAAGAATAAATGGACACAAATCAGATGTCAAGAATTATAACATTCATAAACCAGTCGGAGAACACTTCAATCTCTCTGGTCACGCAATCACAGACATGAAGGTCGCTATTTTAAAACAAAAAAACTTCAAATCCAGACTCCAGCGAGAAACTGCTGAATTGGAATTCATTTGCAAATTGGATACTATTAATTTAGGCTTAAATAGAGACTGGGAGTGGCTAAGTCATTATGCAAGGTAGCCTGTTTCCTCTTGTTTTTTCCTACCCCCCCCCCCAGATGTTCTGGTTTAACTTGGATTTAAACTTGAAGAGTGGTCAGTTTGGATGAGCTATTACCAGCAGGAGAGTGAGTTTGTGTGTGTATGGGGGTGAGGTGGGGGGGATGTGAGAAAACCTGGATTTGTGCAGGAAATAGCCCAACTTGATTGTCATGCACATTGTGTAAAGAGTTGTCACTTTGGATGGGCTATCACCAGCAGGAGAGTGAATTTGTGTGCGGGGGTGGAGGGTGAGAAAACCTGGATTTGTGCTGGAAATGGCCCACCTGATGATCACTTTAGATAAGCTATTACCAGCAGGACAGTGGGGTGGGAGTAGGTATTGTTTCATATTCTCTGTGTATATATAAAGCCTGCTGCAGTTTCCACGATATGCATCTGAGGAAGTGAGCTGTAGCTCACGAAAGCTTATGCTCTAATAAATTGGTTAGTCTCTAAGGTGCCACAAGTACTCCTTTTCTTTTTATAAAATATGTAGTGGTGGCTAAACACCACCTCCTGGCTTCTGTATAAACAACAAATAAAATTAAAAAATAAAACTGCCTTGGCCATAAAATGTACTGAAATGCAAATTCTTAGTTTAGCATCACTTAAACATAAAATGTTTTGGGTAATATCTGGGAACGTTAGGGTATTAACACAGCTTTTAAAACAAGAAAAATGGTACTTGTTCAATACCTACAAATATAAATGAATGCAATATGTTTCCAGCATGGTTAAGCCTGCTTTGTTATTAGATAAAATTATTGTTAAAATTGCTCACCAACAGTCTGTAAAAACAAAAATATGAAAAATGAGCCTGCTCCCAAAATTGACTATGGGATCCTTTTGGCTATCCTGGGTTATGGATCAATAGGCTGAAAAAAAAAAAGAAAAGTTACTGGACACCCGAGGGAGCCCTCAGAAATGGAGCCCTCAGAAATGGGTATGCTTGTCCCTACCTGTCCCCACAAAACCATGTAGCAAAAATACCTCATTGGGCACATGTGTGTAGAACAAACTAAAAAATGTGACGTGTTTTGTACAACGGACAATGTGTATGTGTTACATTCTGTGAAACGGTATTTTGGAAAAAATGCAAGTATCAGCCAACCCGCAGTGAATTCATGTAACAGTAATGCCAGTGTATTATATACTAGCAATCATATGTACTATTTACCAAAAAATAGAAGAAACACAGAGCACTATAACCGCCACCCCGGTTACTTTTTCTGTTACCCTTGGCCTCGATTTGCACGATCTAACTAATCACTTATTGTCAGAAACAAAGGTGACTCAGTTTTTACAACACACACAAAAGAATATAGGGAAGCATGTCATTCAAATATTATATGCAAAGGGAGAGATGCTAAAACTTGCGAGGTCTAAAAAACACCTGACAGCCTATCACTGGTACAATGTTTTTACAGGCTGGTCCCCGACTTCTGAGGGTGTATTGTCTATTATGTTTCACCCATTACTAGTTGTGTTAATCTTGTTCTGTGTTTGCTTGCTAGAAATGTATTGCACGTGCTATTGAACAAAAAAAATGTTTGTTAAATTACAACCACAAGCTCAAATGGCCTCTCAGTATATTGCTATAAAATAGTTGTATAAAATATGACCCACTCAAGAATTGTTCTTTATTCTTTAAGGGTCAAAAGGAGGATATGTTCTAATAGGATTTTATGTTTGTATTTTGTATAATTCTGAATCTGAGCTAATCTCAAGGCACTAACAGACCTTTTAGGGTCACCACTTTGTTGTAGGTTTAATATTTTAGAAAAAGTAAAAGAATGCAACAATTGTTTTCTCTTGCATTGCAATTTGATGTTCCTGTTCAAATGCTCTGTGTAAATCAATTCTGTTTTGTGTATAAATAAAAAATAAATATAAAAGCCATCACTGAACCAAATGTTCTAGAAAGGAACCAAAGACAGACGGAAGGGCGCCCAAAGGTTGCAACATGCCCCTATTAAAATGCCAAAGAAGGGCAAATTAACAACTCTAAAAATAAAACAGGCACCTGTCAATAAAAACAAAATAGCTGTAATCAAAACTGGCATAAAATAACTCCCTAAAAAAATAAATAAAAAAAAATAAAAAAAAAATTAAAAAAACAAGCAGTTGTGAAACAACAATTAATTACAGCATGACGGTACAAAACTCATTGGTCCCAATAAAAAAAATCATTATATAAACAGGGTGCCTTGGCATAAAACTTTGGGTTCGTCATGCCAAAACTTCCCCGTAACACTGTGTTGCAACCGACAGAACCCGGCTCCTACCTACCCATGATCAACCTAGCTGGCCACTGGATTGATCCAGACTTTGAACTGGTAACTATAACATCGACTGGTGGGACAGTGTGTGTGTGTGTGTGTGTGTGTGTGATTGATTGATTAAATGCATATGCTAATTGTTGTATCTTCAATAAACGCGGTATATTGCCTTTTCCCCTGAAAAAGATCCCATGTGCTTCTTATAAGCATAACATGTTTGCATATGGTAGTTTTATTTGCAGAATTTGTTACCTAAATACACCCATTTATATTAAGAAACGTATATCTGTGAAAGTGATAACATCTGCTGCACTGTACTTGAGAGAGACTTGGTTCTCTTTAGTGAAGTCTAATGTAGTAAAACGTGCATTAAACATTTAAAATGGAAAATAAGAATCTAGAAGAATAGATATATGTGACCTCTCCCCATTTATCCCCTTTGTTGAAAGAATGCATAAATTATCTTCAGAAGTGAATACATACAATTGATAATGATATTCCAAAACCATCACTAACCCATTTCAGGTTAGTTCACTTAGTGAAGTGAAATAGATAGTTCCTGTTTGGAAATCTTATACAACATTTTGAACATACACTAACAAACTAACAAGATAAATATAACAGCTTTTTGAAGGCTTTATTAAATTTGGATCAGTCACCTATTAGTTATTATGGATGCTCTATCAAATTGGTTATAGTAATATAAATCAAAATAAACATTGATGTAGTAGAATATTAGCTAAAATATAAAATTAGGTACAGTACACAAATAACAACTCATTTTTAATGTGTTTTCTCAAATTAATTCTGAGTTTTTTAATCTGTGCCTTTTTAAGCTTTTGTTTAATTTATTCTGTTTTCCTCCATAAAAGGCAATTATTTGATAGCTATAACACTAAATAAAAATATTTATTTAAAAGTCAAGAATTGACAGTTTTGTGTTCTTTTTATTACCTGCTTTAAAAGTTAACACTTCCTGCAGTAATCAATTTGCAGCATGAAGACCCCAGAAAAAAATTCTTACCTGTGAGTTGAATAAAATAAGAAATTATAATCAATATGACAAGTGGCTTCATTTTCTTCAGATTCCTAATGTGGATGACTTAAAACCTCATTTGAAACACTTGGTGCTGCAGTTGTCAGCAATTTGTGAAGTAGTAAAGAAAAGATCTCTTAAACATGTTTTTAACTATGTTTCCAGGAGCGTGGTTTTGTGGTTTACTCATGCTAACCATTTTCCTTCCGCTGATGGTGTTACTGTATTTTCTCATGAATGCAACAGATTATCTGTTCACAGTACAGCTCTGAATCATATTCCATTAGGGCTGGGGTCTTTCCCCTCAAAATTTTTCTTTGTTTGATCATTCAAAAGGGATATGAAAAGTTTTATTCCTGATTCACATGGGTACTGCAGTACGCCATCCCCGTTTGCCCACCCCTACCCAATCCAATAACTATGTACTAGATGAAGGCAGAATCCTTAAGGAGAGGGAGCAGATTTTCGTGGACAATACACGTGAGTCTCTGGAGGCTCCTTATCCAAAAAGAAAATAAATTGAGAGCAGCACTAAAAGCCACCACTAAGTAGGACTACCCCTGCAATGCAGTGCAGGATAACTTAGTTTAACTACTGGTCTCAGTCTGACTGGGCCAATGGACAGAGAGATTGTTGTAGAATCAACATCGTCGACCTCTGATGACAGAAGTGCTTTGTTCTGTTCAATATTAGTCCAACTAAACAATTAAAAAGTGGTGTTGAAATGCTTCAAAGGGACTTCATTTGTCCTTTGGTGTTTAGGAAACGACCCGTCATGAGCACTGGTCTCAGCTAATGCAGTTTCTCCTTTAGTTCAGGGGTATGTCCAGAACATGTTTGTGGAGCCCCTAGATTAGCATTTAAGAGCCAGTTGGCTAACTTGAATTAACTGGCAACAGTTAAGTTAAAACAGGGGCAAATGCTCTAGTCTAGACATACTTGAAGTAGCCCTTACCCACTTGAACTAAAGTTTCAGAGGGGTAGCTGTGTTAGTCTGTATCAGCAAAAACAACGAGGGGTCCATGTGGCACATTAGAGACTAACAAATTTATTTGGGCATAAGTTTTCGTGGCCTATAAACCACTTCATCAGATGCACGGAGTGAAAAACACAGTAAGCAGGTATAAATATACAGCACATGAAAAGATGGGAGTTGCCTTACCAAGTGGGAGGTCAGCTTATGCCCAAATAAATTTGTTAGTCTCTAAGGTTCCACAAGGACCCCTCGTTGTTTTCACTTGAACTAAGTAATAGTACTGAGGTTGGAGACAAGGGAGCAAGAGAGAATCTCAGCCTTCCATTAGTGATACAGGGAGAGAGAGCGAGAGAGGAGAAAAAGATAAAAAACCGTGGTTCATTATTATAGTTAGGCCACAGTTTCACAGAGAAAACAGATTTATTTTTTTAAGTATTAGAATATCTTAATGATGAAACTGTTGCCAACTGTTCAGAGAGAAAAAAAAAGTGAAAAACTTTTGTGAGCTTGCTTTCTAGCTCTTAGATCCCCAGATAACACTCCATTTTGATCTATAACATTTTGAACAGCCATGATAAAAGTCCTTGGAGAGGCAAATTTGAATAAGAAACAGAGAACACTGATTAAAGTCAAAGAGTTAATAGTTTAATGCATCTGGCTTGGGGATTCACACAGGCACATAAGCAAGTATTAAGTATTACGGCAAAGAAAACTGGACCTTTCTGAAAAATTCTAACAGAAAGTGACAGAGTTATACTGCAGTTTGTCTGATTCCCTAATTTGTTGTAAAATACCCAGTTTGGGTTCAATGTGAATTTTACCTGTTTAAATCAATAGACACTTAAAATAATTTTAAGCTTTCCTACCAAAGGTAAATTCCCCTTAGGAATCTTTGTGGAGAAATGTAGTGGGCCAGGCTGTAAGTTGGGAATTGACTTAAGATAGCTGAGAGACCACACTGGGAACAGAAAAGGTGCATACAAATATAGCTACGAAAATATTCGGACATTTTTATGTTAGGAAAATCATATTTTAATAAGAAAAACAGTTCAAAAATGTATAAACTGTCTCCTTAGAACTGACAGAGAAAAATGAGCCCTAGGTGAAATTCAGAAACAATGATGAAAGGGCTGTTTTTCACTGTTGATCAAATTCTGCCACAGTCTCAATGCCTCAGTTCAGCAAAGCACTTAAGTTCATGCATAACTTTAACCATGTGCATAAGTCCATTGCTATTCAGCCAAGCACTTCAAAAAAGACTTTAAGTCCCATTGAAGTCAATTGAATTCAACACATGCTTAAGTATTTGCTAACTCAGGGGCCGAGTGAACCTTCTGGCCATACAGGCATGAAGAAGGATCTGGAATAATGACAAGCTTAAATACGATCAATTACAAAAGAAATAATATCTGGCATATTGTAGGACCCATTAAAACAGCATTGCATAAAGAGAACTTTAACTATGAAATAGAATTAGACAAATTGTGACAGGGCGGTCTGCCACATCAAGGGGAGGGAACCTTGGGCCAGCCAGCGTAGTTCTGACGTGCAGTCTCTTTCAGAAAGGGTTTGAACTGAACTGAAAAATAAAATTAAATTGCTTTAACCGAACCGGAATTGTTGTTTTTTTTTTCTTTCACTGAAACAAACAAGTCATTACTAAACTGTTTGTAATTTGGGGAGGAGGGTCTATTTTCCCCCTGATTAACTGAATTTCTAAGCAAAAATACCATTTCAAACCAAAATGTTGAAACATTTCATCTCAACAGCAATTTTTCAGCCAAAAATCTACTCACTAAATTTGCAAATAGTTTTGATGCCCTGAAAAATGCTTTTTATAGTGGATTTATTATTCACTGAAAATATTTCACCCAGTGCTAATGTCAAACTGTTTTATTTTGGGGTTTGCTAAAGACTGTCAGTGAAACCATTAATTGGTGCCCTGAATAAAGGCATGAACAGATTCTGTGTGTGGTGTTTAATCCTTCCTGGTTTGGGGAAACTGGCAAATAGCCCTATATGTGGTGGAGAACATGGGAAGGCAATTGGCCCCTTGCGCTGAGGGAAAAATGAAGGAGCTAACCCCCTTAGTAAGTCTATATATACTTTAAACAAGAAGATGGAAAAGGAGAAATCCTACAGAACCTTACACAAGGCAATCCTTGAGACAGAAAGCAATTGCTTAAAACTATCTTTTGGGACCTTTAAAAAATAGGGCTGCTCTTGAATGCTTTCACACCTTTTTACTCTCACCAGGGTTTGTGGCCAAATCAGTAATACACTGTGATCAATGCTATCCAAAATAGCTAATAGATGTAACAAAAGGAGCATAAAAACATTTCTTCAACCATTACCAAAAATGGGATGTATACAACAGGAGATGCCTCTGGGCTGTACCTAAATGTTAATTGTTGAGACATGTCCATACAATTGCATCTTTTATGGAAACAAGGAACCTGACCTCCATAAAGAGAGGTATTAACACTCTGCACCAACAATGGACCATGTTCTTTCACCAGCCCAAGATGATGTAGGTCCAAGGTGCAGATTGTGGCCTGAAGTATTGCCAATATTTCTAGGACCTCTGTGAATGTCACTGGTTTATAGTCAATTGGAGAAGATCTGTCTTGGCCTGATTTTCAAAGACATTGAGCACCCATAAATCCCATTAAAGTCAATGGGGACTGCAGGTGTTCCACTCCTTTGAAAATCAGACCATGAGCATTGATAACCTGAAATTTCCCTGCATCCACAGCAGCAGACAATTAAAAGTAGAAGACTAATTCAAAGCAGTTTTTAGGGAGAGTTTGAAAGGGAAGAGAAGAGCATGCTGGCTAGATTCAGGAGATTAAAGCAAACAAACACTCATTTATTCTGTCCCTGTGTATCTAAAGCTTTAGGGGATTCTGAGGCAAAGTTCATGAACGTAGACTCATGATTGTTCATGAATGTTGGACTCTTAATAGTTACAGTGATAATTGTTTTGCTTCTGAATTTTGATTTGCCCAGTAAAAACAGAGAGCTGGGTTCTCAGAATTGATTTTTCAGTTAGTTGGAGATTCCCATATGCATTTCCAGGAGTTGAAAAAACAACAACATAGTTCTTGATTTGCCTGAGGCTTTCTGTAAGTCAAAGAATTTTTCTCCTTTCACCACTCTCAAGCTGGGGAAGAAAATATTCATTGTTAATTAAAAAAAAAGAAAATACTGCCTGGCTTTTGAGAGCTTTGAGCTGCTACAGACTTTCGTATAAAAAAAAAATCTAATTTCACATTTTAAGTGACTTTAATGAGTGCCCTCAGAGCTACATATTTCAGCCAGTGTAAAACTTCAGATGCTGGCCAGATATCTCAGAAAAGAAGTTCATGGCCATTTTAATTAATTAATTAATTTATTTATTGCTAATGCCCTTGTGACTGGTTCATAAATTGAAGAAGTGATTCATGAATGGAGGAGAAAAAATAAGTTAGGATTTAGGCTTATTGGGAGGGTGACACAAAGAAGCTTATATTGCCTCTGCCAACCCGTACTTGTCCTGTGGATAAACCAAGGGATATAGTTTCCAGTTGTGTCAATCCACTTTTGTCAGCATTAAATTCACCTATGCAAACAGGGATTTGAGAACTAGTATTGGTCTTTCAGGAATCTACAGTGACAGGAAATCGGTATTTAGTCAGTTCACCATGAACATTTGTGACTAAATACCTATTTCTTGTCACTGTAGAGAAGCCAGCAGCAGTTTAGGAAACAGATGGGCCAGCAGGAGAAGTAATTCAGGTTCTTAGACAAGTGTTAAATCAAGTAAACTGCACATAAGCAGTTTTTAAGTGAATCAACAAATTATTTGCAATGTCTTATACACAACATCGTTTAACTAAACTAGTAAAAATGGTAAGGGTTATAAACAATGAATTAGAGAGACAAGGTGGATGAGGGAATATCTTTTATTGGACTAACTTCTGTTGGTTAGAGAGACAAGCTTTTGAGCTTACACAGAGCTCTTCTTCAGGTCTGAGAAACCTTTTTTAATGGTTTAATGGTTTGTTTCTTGCATTTGCTCAGAAAGTAGATGTTGCGGTTAAGTTTTACTTTATTTTTCTTCATGTACATTTTCTCAGTACATTTTCCTTGCCTTTAATTTTACAATAAAAATAGAAGTGGACAAATAAACATTGCATTTTATAAAAAGAAGTTCCATTTGAATGACATGAAGCTCCCTTGGAAACATTTTTGTTGGCCAACATAATCTCTTGCCTTTATATTTAATCCGCACTTTCTGCACACACAGAAGAATACATCAGAGCTGTTAGAATTCTTCTAGTGACTTCATATCAGCATAAACAATAAGGATTCTGGTGGCCCCTTAAAGACTAACATCTGAAGAAGTGGGTTTTTTACCCACGAAAACTTATGCCCAAATAAGTCTGTTAGTCTTTAAGATGCCACCGGACCCCTTGTTGTTTTTGTGGATACAGACTAACATGGCTACCCCCTGATACATATCAGCATAATTATTTGTGAGATACTTTTTTAAATGTACCTGGGTTTGGCACTGTTTGCTTTATAGATGGGGGAGGGGTGTGTGGAGATTTTTTTTTATTTTTTTTTACCTTTTCAATTCCATTTTGTTAATCTGCTTTTTTCTAGAAATTGCCACAGTGTTGGGAATGGTGAATTGTCTAATAATTTGTAAGCCATTTGTAAAGTTTAGGGGCCAGCTGCTTAGCTCATGTAAATCTTTAATGCTGATTTTGTCTGAGGATCCAGCCCCATATTTTCTCTTTCTGCTCGGTTTACACTAAATTTAGAGCCAAACTTCATATTCAGTCACATACCAAATCACATCAAGAAAAGTTAAAAACAACCAGTCGTTCCCCCGCCCGAGTCCACAATTGGAAAAAGCAGTATTTTGAAAAAAAGCATTTTGAACATTATTTGTGCTCAAAGAGAGACTACTTCTTTGGTGTGCTTCCAAATGTCTGCTGAGGTATATATACTCGGTATCCGTCCTCATTATCAGAATGAGGTGCTGGATGAGAAAGATAGAACAATAGAAAACAAATTGCCAGAAAACTATTTCATTTTTAATATGTTTGCCAGTGTTTCTACATTGTTAGACACTAGGGACCTGATTCTGCATATTGTCACACTGATTTTATACTTGTGCTCCTCAGAGATGAAATCATTGGACTTATACCAGGGTAGAAGTGATGTTTCACAGTAAAGAATGATGTCCTGGTTTGGTTAAAGATCATGAGCCTTTGTTGCCAGCTACTCTGAACTCCAGAGGGGTAACCTGGAAAGCAAAAATAAAGATTGAGTTCTGAGTTTCTGTGTCACAGGGTGTCTCTCTATTCTCCCCTTGATGAGTGCAAACATATATCACATTAATAGCCATTCACCGACAGCATCAGTCCCTGTCTTTGTGCTTTGGGAGCTGAGCCTTGACACAGACACCTCTGATGTTTTCAGTTGTGATTTCTCACGAAGCAGTTGGGACATCGTTGAAATTCTCTTGAAAAATACTTAAAAGGGAAAAGAGCTGACCTATGAAAGATTAAGCAGGAGTTTTGGAGGAAATTGAGGAGGTGGGAAAGGATCAAAATAGTAGAGGGTTCTCCCATGAACACCCCACTCCTCTCCATTTTGTACTTTATGTAGGTTGATGGTTCTTTCCTCTCGGAGTTGATGAACTGCTCGGTTGCTGTGGTGAATGAGTTGAATTCCTGCATCCTCTTATTATTTTGGTCTTCTGCAATTTTATTTTACCTACGGCCTGGGTTATCACTAGAAAATGATCCCAGTATGAAAATCATACAGTTAATATGGCCTGTGGATTTTACAGAACACAACATATTGCAATTAAATTACTTCACTCCTGAGGAAAGACTTCTATTATTCACTTATGCCTATAGCATATATGAATAATTCAGCTTTTCTTCATTTGTGATAATCACACTGTTTCTCAAATTGCTTTCCTCTACCATAAGCATATAACTAGGTCAAAATAAGTTTTTGAAACTGCCATTGATTTTATCCAGTTTGTTTCCTATCCCAACTGTACTACAGAAATATAGATAAAGGTCTGGGGAAGGTATATGGGTAAGTTCTATTGTGAAGGCCAAAAATATTCAAATGAATTGTAGATATGTAATTTGGTCAAGCCAATATTTTTGTGCTTCAGTTCATCTTCTGTAAAATGGGGAGGATGGTGCTTCCTTTCCCCGGTCTTGTCTATTTAGTTTATAAACTTTACAGGCCAGGGACTGTCTCAGACTATGGGTTTGTACCGTGTATAGCCCAATGGATCTCAATCTTGGTGGGGGTCTCTAGCTGCTACTGTAATGCAAAATAGATAAAAGTAATACTAGCCGCAAAATCATTTCTATTCTCTGTGCCAACAACGAGAATAAATGATGTATTTTGTGTACATACACACATTATGTATAATGTATAATCACAGATACAAACCTTTACACTGTGTGTGTATTCAGTATACATTATATCCTCCAGAGTTGAATAACCATATGAAATATAATTTCTGAAGTCAGGAGTTATTGTTTATGTTCTATAATATATAACTGATGAATTCAGCTGTCAGAACTCGTTCTGTGCTGCCGTTCTGAATATGGATGGCAACCAAGTTTCTCACCCATTGTTACCTTACCGACCCCTGAGTTAGGCACAGTTCTGCTTTCCAAATTGGCTCTAGTAATTTGCTAAACTGGTGGCCACACATAGTATCATGTTTTTGGGGTCCAGTTCTGGTGGTTCTCCTCTCACCCAGCACATTCCTCAACACATCCTCTGATTAGAAAGCCTGTTTTTTTCCTTAGAATATTTTGGATAAATATATTTAAGTTAGGATGAAATAATGGTGTCTGTTTCGTCTGCTGTCCTCTACTGCCTTGGCACTCTGTTAAAAAGTGGAATTTGAAGACCAGCTTCATCTATTGTGGTCCATGGCATCTGATCTATTCTTTGATGCACATATACACTTATATGGGAAATTAGAATACCTGGAACTTTCTTCTTGACTGCCCTTGCACCTTCCACTTGTATCTCTGCCATTCAGAAAAAAAAAAGTCTGATTTTATTTTTCTTGTTTTAAATCAGGAAAACAGTTTACTCCCTACTTTATATTCATTCTGATAACAGTGGGGTACAAAGATTCATGAGCTATCTTCCTTGCCACCTGTGTTTGCAGGACCCAACTCCATAGTACTCTTCTACTCTACTGGATGCCACATTCTTGGCAGGAGGGGCATTGATGGCTGTAGCCACACCAAAAGTCCTGTGACATTTCAAGCAGTCCTGAGGGCCTGAGGAATCTTGCAAAAGCCATTTCAAAAGCTCCTGAAAATTGCTGCCCTCCACACTTTATTGCATGCCAGAGCAATAAGTATTTCTTCAACTTACATTGTTGCTGGAAATACAGATGCAACAGCATTAAGTCAAGCAAAGACAAATAGCTGATGCCATATTTATCCGTAATTTAGAACACCCATTATTTAGAACATAGATATTTATCTCTGTCTGCATAATGTCTGGGTTGTATCTTTAGCCAGCAAATACCATGGAATTCAAATGCACATATGATATTTGAAGAAGTACCAATGATCCACGTTTGCTGGTCTCCATTTTTCTGGTGATATATCTTTGCATTTTGGAGGTTTAAGTTAAAATTCAAGACAATAATAGGAGGCACAGTGACAGTGCTGTAAACAGGAAAGAAATGAATAGGGGGTGGGGGTGGGAGGAATGATGTTTGTGACCATCTTGAGTCATTCGCCAGATATAGGAAATCAAGGAAACAAATAATAAACTTCAAAAATCAAGATAAGCGAAGTGCAGTGGGGAAAAAACCCCACACATGACAGCTATAGACTGGAAGTTTGTGTCCTTCATATTGAAAGGGTGGTAACAAGTACATTTTTCTCACTAATCATAATCTAACGATGACCTACTAGAGAGATACATTGGGAAAAAACACGAACAAATATTTGGGTAAAGCTCATGAAAGCAATGAAAGAAGTAGATGAAATCAGAAAAGAATATTGAAGAAAGAAAAGTCACATCATATGTGAGAAAACAATTCTGGCTAAGTGGTTCATCAAGATAGCTAAATAGCTTCTTGAATAGGACCAGGATATTAAGCACGAAGGGAGAAAAGATGGCGTTCTTGGAAACTGGCAATGAAGTGAAAGAAATTACTTGGAAAAAAAAAACCCTCATAAAAAGTGCCTGCAAAGACTTAATGCAAGAAAGTATAGAGGGTGTTTCAACAACTATTCAGAATTACAACCTCACATTTCTGGAGGTAGATCTTCAGCGGGTATGAATTGTTATAGCTCTGCTATTGACTTCAATGGAGTTATGATAATGTATACTTAGGAACTGCCCCTAACCTTTTAGGGTCCACAGACACATAGGACACTCCAATGAAAGTGACATTTGGTGCTTTCTAGAGCACCAAAACTTTTCCACAGAAGACTGAACATATTTCATTGCAGATTTAAAATTGTTATTCAAAGCATGTATGTGTGGATTTGTCTCTTTTCCTTGCTTGATTTTATTAATTCTAGAGCTCCTTCTCTGCCTAAAAGCGCACAGTGATGATGGAATACTGATTCCATAGCAGGGAATGAATACTCTTTCCCATCATGAAATTACTTTGGAGCTTTACTCATTAGGTCCAAAAACTGTTCCAGACCATGATTTAAGTATAAACTCTTTGGGGTAAGGGACTGTCTTCCTATATGTCTGCAGGGAGCCTGGCATATTTTAGATGCTATTGTAATATAAATAACAATAATTTTTATGTTTGTACTATGAGAAAGGTAAGATACAGGGGTCTGAGCATGGGACTAAGGGCTTGCCTACATGGCAAGTTACTGCACAGCAAGCCAGGGTGTGAAGTTATAGCACACCACTTTACTGCATGGTAACTTGCCACTTAGACAAGCCCTAAGAGCCAGCAACTCCTGACTAGTTCTAATTCTGGTTTTCATATGTACTCACTTTTTGTCCTTGGGCAAATTACTAAAGCAGTTGGTGTCAGTTTCCCCATCTTCGAAACGGGGACAAGAATACCTACTTTGGTAAGAGTGTTGTGAGGAACCAGTAGTTCATTTTTTGGAGGACTAATTAGTTAATAATTATAAAGTGCAGCTCAGCTGAATAAGGGTGGCAGAATCTCACCTTTAGTGAGTAAAGAAATTGGCTATAGTCCTAAAATTCACGTTCAGTGAACATTTGGACAAACATGTCTTCACACACATTGGCATTGTGAAGAGCAAATAAAAAGGGTCCTGCAAACATGATTCACCAAAATTCTTTGTAGGAGTCACCATAAAGTTCACAAAAAAAACCAACTCAGTGTTTGGCTAGCTGTAGTAATACTGAGTAGTGTAACAGTTCCCTCCTAGAGTCATCCCATTGACAGTCTTCTTGACTCAAAGATAACTGATTTACTCTTTTAAATTATGGGTCCAATTACCATAGTATCTAGGCAAGGATAGTATTGCTTTATATAACATGACTCAGCATACATTATCTAAGCTGGGTTCTGAGGGGCTTTTTTTGTTATGCTAGCACATGATCTTGTTAAATACAACATTGCAATCAGTCTAAACAGGAACAAGCAGTGCTTAACATGGTGCTAACTGGTCACAGGTGACCCCTACTGGAACAAGGATTTATCCACAAATAGCTGAGACCAGGGGAAACATGATTTGTCCTTGTTTAATGTCACGTTAGTTAGTTAGTTAACACAATTCCCCTAGGTTGTGTTCTAACAGAACCAACATTTTCTAGTGAAGAGAAGCCCATTATCTGTCAAATATTGCTTTCAGGGTAGGTTCTTAACTTTACTGATTCTCCCACTGCATTCTTGTGGTCTCCAAGGAGCTTCATACATGGAGAAAGATGGAGAGAATGGAGTGAAGCTGGCTTTCTCTCCCCAAATTATTGTTAAGTTAAAAACAAAAAAGACGGCAGAGCTTGTGGTTAAACTGTAGTATTTGAGACCCCAAAAGAGAACTTCTAAGAGCTGTAGGATTTGGCGTATTTTAGGGGATTTTTTGGCCTAGAATGGAAGAGAGGACACACTCCCAAAACAGAATATCATTGCTGAGAGTTAAAGCAGACTGAAGAAAAAGAAAAACAGAATGTTTAGGATTTTTAGCAGAGTATAATAAAGGACAATCTTAAAAGTCTGCAAGCAATAGTCTAAGAGCCTGTACTGCTTACTTTGATTTATCTTTGCAGTGCTGCAGTAGGGTTTCATTTTTGACCTTGAAACTTGAGTATTTTCACTTGAGAAATATTTCACTTAGATTTCTATAGTCTATAAAGTAGTCAGGTTAGGAAACTCTAGTTGTTACTATGGCAGACTCTCCATTGCAATCAAGCTCAGTTTCCATTTGCTGAACCAAAAGTGCTGTACCTGATAAATCGCAGCACATGGCATAATGATGCCGCAACAGCTTAGCTCTCCTAGGTGAGCATCCCAAAAGGGTGGCAGATGGCATCTAAACTAGCTGCCAGATTCCAATAAATAGAGGTCAGAAACAGCATCTGTCTTGGCTATTGCACACTTGATGACATACAAAGATCATTTAAGTTTTCTGTTAATTCAGTAAGACGTGGTCTGTAATGCAGATATGTAATAATTTATTGAAAGTAATTACTCCCTCTGTACAACTTTTGTTACTCGTGTGGCTTATTCATTGCTCAAATAGAGTGGCAGCTCACAGTTGGAATTGTATGCATCTTGCTACTGTTCATCAGGAAGCTTGACAAAATGCCAAAGAAGTCACAAGATATACCGTCAGTATTCTAGTTAAATAGTGGCAAGCCTTAGTATTATCTATTGTGCACTTAGCTATTACAGGGCACTTTTAAAAGTATTATTAAGTTTTGCTTCTCATGTATCAGACAATAAATCCAAACAGGTTCTATGACTTTTGAATGTTACACACATCTCTTGATATAGTTTCTGCAATATGTGTTCTGTGTATCCCTTGATACTCCAGGTAACCTATTTCCAAATACTTTGTGGGGTTTTTTGACAGCAATTATGCAGATATCAAAATTTGATACAGAGAAAATAAATGGCTTAATAAACTTGTAGAATACCCTTTTCCTGTGATAAGTTTCTTGAAGTTCAATTCATTTAATAATTAGCTGGCAATAGTCCATGAATATCTGACTCATTTTTAATCTAAAGTGTGTTTGACAAGATTGTCTGAAGCCTCTTTCCTGGAACCGTGACTCTGAAAAACAAGTTGCTATTTGAATCTCCCTCTCTAGTCTCTGCTTTGTGTAGGTTGAGTTGGAGGAAGTAATGGCACTGTTATTTTTAACTTGCTTTAAAGTTTGCAGTACTTCTCTGCCGTGATGAAATAATACCAAAAGTTAATGAGCTTTTAGAATACTTGAAATGTGACATATGCTACTTCTGCATTTAAATATGTTTTCATCAGTGGATTTCTGTGAAATTTGTTTGAGAGTTTGAAGCACAGATGGGTTAAACAGCCAAAAATAGGATATTCTGAACAGAGATGTCCCAGTGCTAAGTCAGGTATAGTTACTATTTATACTACTGAACTGTTTGGTGCTGTGAGCCTGATTGTCCATTCTAGAAGTGCCTTAAAAGATGGACTGTGAAGAATGACATCACAGCTTTGGTTCAAACTTATTGGCTGACAAAACAGCCTCAGAAATGCTGTCTTCCTGAGGGGTGGGATAACATCCCTCTCTCCTCAGGGGGACTGAGTCATCTATCTGCCGCCCCAACCGGGAAAACCGAGAAGTCTGCTGCTTGCCAGGAGCTAAGATTCACGATGTGACGGAGAGACTGACGAGACTCATCAAGCCCTCAGATCGCTACCCCTTCCTGCTTCTCCACATGGGCACCAATGATACTGCCAAGAATGACCTTGAGTGGATCACTGCGGACTACGTGGCTCTGAGAAGAAGGATAAAAGAGTTTGAGGTGCAAGTGGTGTTCTCGTCCATCCTCCCCGTGGAAGGAAAAGGCCTGGGTAGAGATCGTCGAATTGAGGAAGTCAACGAACGACTACACAGGTGGTGTCGGAGAGAAGGCTTTGGATTCTTTGACCATGGGATGGTGTTCCAAGAAGGAGGAGTGCTAGGCAGAGATGGGCTCCACCTAACGAAGAGAGGGAAGAGCATCTTCACAAGCAGGCTGGCTAACTTAGTAAGGAGGGCTTTAAACTAGGTTCACCGGGGGAAGGAGACCAAAGCCCTGAGGTAAGTGGGGAAGTGGGATACCAGGAGGAGGCAAGAGCAGGAGTGCGTGAGAGGGGAGGGCTCCTGCCTCATGCTGAGAAAGAGGGGTGAGCAGCAGGTTACCTCAAGTGCCTATATACAAATGCACGAAGCCTGGGAAACAAGCTGGGAGACTGGAAGTCGTAGAATCATAGAATCATAGAATATCAGGGTTGGAAGGGACCCCAGAAGGTCATCTAGTCCAACCCCCTGCTCGAAGCAGGACCAATTCCCAGTTAAATCATCCCAGCCAGGGCTTTGTCAAGCCTGACCTTAAAAACCTCTAAGGAAGGAGATTCTACCACCTCCCTAGGTAACGCATTCCAGTGTTTCACCACCCTCATAGTGAAAAAGTTTTTCCTAATATCCAATCTAAACCTCCCCCACTGCAACTTGAGACCATTACTCCTCGTTCTGTCATCTGCTACCATTGAGAACAGTCTAGAGCCATCCTCTCTGGAACCCCCTTTCAGGTAGTTGAAAGCAGCTATCAAATCCCCCCTCATTCTTCTCTTCTACAGACTAAACAATCCCAGCTCCCTCAGCCTCTCCTCATAAGTCATGTGTTCTAGACCCCTAATAATTTTTGTTGCCCTTCGCTGGACTCTCTCCAATTTATCCACATCCTTCTTATAGTGTGGGGACCAAAACTGGACACAGTACTCCAGATGAGGCCTCACCAATGTCGAATAGAGGGGAATGATCACGTCCCTCGATCTGCTCGCTATGCCCCTACTTATACATCCCAAATGCCATTGGCCTTCTTGGCAACAAGGGCACACTGTTGACTCATATCCAGCTTCTCATCCACTGTCACCCCTAGGTCCTTTTCCACAGAACTGCTGCCTAGCCATTCGGCCCCTAGTCTGTAGTGGTGCATTGGATTCTTCCGTCCTAAGTGCAGGACTCTGCACTTATCCTTATTGAACCTCATCAGATTTCTTTTGGCCCAATCCTCCAATTTGTCTAGGTCCTTCTGTATCCTATCCCTCCCCTCCAGCGTATCTACCACTCCTCCCAGTTTAGTATCATCCGCAAATTTGCTGAGAGTGCAATCTACACCATCCTCCAGATCATTTATGAAGATATTAAACAAAACCGGCCCCAGGACCTACCCTTGGGGCACTCCACTTGACACCGGCTGCCAACTACACATGGAGCCATTGATCACTACCCGTTGAGCCCGACAATCTAGCCAGCTTTCTATCCACCTTGTAGTGCATTCATCCAGCCCATACTTCCTTAACTTGCTGACAAGAATACTGTGGGAGACCGTGTCAAAAGCTTTGCTAAAGTCAAGAAACAATACATCCACTGCTTTCCCTTCATCCACAGAACCAGTAATCTCATCATAAAAGGCGATTAGATTAGTCAGGCATGACCTTCCCTTGGTGAATCCATGCTGGCTGTTCCTGATCACTTTCCTCTCACGCAAGTGCTTCAGGATTGATTCTTTGAGGACCTGCTCCATGATTTTTCCAGGGACTGAGGTGAGGCTGACTGGACTGTAGTTTCCAGGATCCTCCTTCTTCCATTTTTTAAAGATTGGCACTGCATTAGCCTTTTTCCAGTCATCCGGGACTTCCCCCGTTCGCCACGAGTTTTCAAAGATAATAGCTAATGGCTCTGCAATCACAGCTGCCAATTCCTTCAGCACTCTCAGATGCAACTTGTCCGGCCCCATGGACTTGTGCACGTCCAGCTTTTCTAAATAGTCCCTAACCACCTCTGTCTCCACAGAGGGCTGGCCATCTCTTCCCCATTTTGTGATGCCCAGAGCAGTAGTCTGGGAGCTGACCTTGTTAGTGAAGACAGAGGCAAAAAAAGCATTGAGTACATTAGCTTTTTCCACATCCTCTGTGACTAGGTTGCCTCCCTCATTCAGTAAGGGGCCCACACTTTCCTTGGCTTTCTTCTTGTTGCCAACATACCTGAAGAAACCCTTCTTGTTACTCTTGACATCTCTTGCTAGCTGCAGCTCCAGGTGCGATTTGGCCCTCCTGATATCATTCCTTCATGCCCGAGCAATATTTTTATACTCTTCCCTGGTCATATGTCCAACCTTCCACTTCTTGTAAGCTTCTTTTTTATGTTTAAGATCCGCTAGGATTTCACCATTAAGCCAAGCTGGTAGCCTGTCATATTTACTATTTTCGACTCATCGGGATGGTTTGTCCCTGTAACCTCAACAGGGATTCCTTGAAATACAGCCAGCTCTCCTGGACTCCTTTCCCCTTCATGTTAGTCCCCCAGGAGATCCTGGCCATCCATTCCCTGAGGGAGTCGAAGTCTGCTTTCCTGAAGTCCAGGGTCCGTATCCTGCTGCTTACCTTTCTTCCCTGCGTCAGGATCCTGAACTCAACCGACTCGTGGTCACTGCCTCCCGGATTCCCATCCACTTTTGCTTCCCCCACTAATTCTACCCGGTTTGTGAGCAGCAGGTCAAGAAAAGCACCCCCCCTAGTTGGCTCCTCTAGCACTTGCGCCAGGAAATTGTGCCCTACGCTTTCCAAAAACTTCCTGGATTGTCTATGCACTGCTGTATTGCTCTCCCAGCAGATATCAGGAAAATTAAAGTCACCCATGAGAATCAGGGCATGCGATCTAGTAGCTTCCGTGAGCTGCCGGAAGAAAGCCTCATCTACCTCATCCCCCTGGTCCGGTGGCCTATAGCAGACTCCCACCACTACATCACTCTTGTTGCACACACTTCTAAACTTAATCCAGAGACACTCAGGTTTTTCTACAGTTTCGTACCGGAGCTCTGAGCAGTCATACTGCTCCCTTACATACAGTGCTACTCCCCAACCTTTTCTGCCCTGCCTGTCCTTCCTGAACAGTTTATAACCATCCATGACAGTACTCCAGTCATGTGAGTTATCCCACCAAGTCTCTGTTATTCCAATCACGTCATAGTTCCTTGACATCACCAGGACCTCCAGTTCTCCCTGCTTATTTCCAAGGCTTTGTGCATTCGTATATAAGCACTTGAGATAACCTGTTGATCGCCCCTCATTCCCAGTATGAGGCAGGAGCCCTCCCCTCACAGACATTCCTGCCTGTGCTTTCTCCCGGTATCCCGCTTTCCCACTTACCTCAGGGCTTTGGTCTCCTTCCCCCGGTGAACCTAGTTTAAAGCCCTCCTCACTAGGTTAGCCAGCCTGCTGGCAAAGATGCTCTTCCCTCTCTTCGTAAGATGAAGCCCGTCTCTGCCCAGCACTCCTCCTTCATGGAACACCATCCTATGGTCAAAGAATCCAAAGCCTTCTCTCCGACACCACCTGCGTAGCCATTCGTTGACTTCGACGATTTGACGGTCCCTACCCAGGCCTTTTCCTTCCACAGGAAGGATGGACGAGAACACCACTTGCGCCTCCAACTCCTTTATCCTTCTTCCCAGAGCCACGTAGTCCGCAGTGATCCGCTCAAGGTCATTCTTGGCAATATCATTGGTACCCACGTGGAGAAGCAGGAAGGGGTAGCGATCTGAGGGCTTGATGAGTCTCGGCAATCTCTCCGTCACATCATGAATCCTAGCCCCTGGCAAGCAGCAGACTTCTCGGTTTTCCCGGTCAGGGCGGCAGATAGATGACTCAGTCCCCCGGAGGAGAGAGTCCCCGACCACCACCACCCGCCTTCTCCTCTTGGGAGTGGTGGTCGTGGAACCCCCAACCTCAGGACATCGCATCTCATGCCCTCCAACCAGCAGAGTCTCCTTCTTCTTTCTCGCCCCAGACATATCATCTGGTCCACTCTCCGCAACGGTACTTGTGGAGAGAACATGAAAGCGGTTAGTTACCTGTGTCTGTGTTACTGGAACCCGGACATTCCGCTTACCTCTTCTGGAGGTCACATGTTGCCAAGCTTCTTCACTGGCCTCTTGGCTCCTCTGTGCAACCTGCTCTATATCTGTAGAGCTTTGTGCCCCTAGAAGCATATCCTGAGTTTTGTCCAGAAAATCCTCAGTTTCTCGTATGCAACACAGGGTTGTTATCTGTTGCTCCAGACCTTCAATCTTCTCTTCCAATATGGAGACCAGCTTGCACTTTGTACAGACAAAGTTGCTTCTGTCCTGTGGAAGAAAGACAAACATGGCACATCCAGTGCAGGTCACAACAGCTTAACCCTCCCCCCTTCCATATCACCTTCCTACTATGAGCTTCCTCAGAGCAGTTTGCAAGACGTAAGTCTCACTGGGCTCACTCCAGGTGAACTCCCAGGCAAACTCCTGCTGTGAGCTGCTCTGCTGTCCCTGCTGCTCAGCTGGTTCTCCGCCGCTCAGCTGGTTCGCGAAGCTCTGGCTATTTTTAAACAGCCAGGCTTCCCTGACACAAACAAACGGACACCGTAATGCCCGCCCCCTGCAGGCTAGCAGCCAATCAGACACTCACTCAGGCTCTCACACTGCCCTCCCAGCAAACACACGCTCGGATACTTCCTCAGCAAGCAAACACACACACACTCGGATACTTGTCCTGGCACAGTCAAGGAATTATGATGTGATTGGAATAACAGAGACTTGGTGGGATAACTCACATGACTGGAGTACTGTCATGGATGGATATAAGCTGCTCAGGAAGGACTGGAAGAGCAGAAAAGGTGGGGGAGTTGCACTGTATGTAAGAGAGCAGTATGACTGCTCAGAGCTCAAGTATGAAACTGCAGAAATACCTGAGAGTCTCTGGATTAAGTTTAGAATTGTGAGCAACAAGGGTGATGTCATGGTGGGAGTCTACTATAGACCACCAGACCAGGGGGATGAGGTGGACGAGGCTTTCTTCCGGCAACTCGCAGAAGTCACTAGATCGCAGGCCCTGGTTCTCATGGGAGACTTCAATCACCCTGATATCTGCTGGGAGAGCAATACAGCAGTGCACAGGCAATCCAGGAAGTTTTTGGAAAATGTAGGGGACAATTTCCTGGTGCAAGTGCTGGAGGGCAGAGCTCTTCTTGACCTGCTGCTCACAAACTGGGAAGAATTAGTAGAGGAAGCAAAAGTGGATGGGAACCTGGGAGGCAGTGACCATGAAATGGTCGAGTTTAGGATCCTAACACAAGGAAGAAAGGAAAGCAGCAGAATACAGACCCTGGATTTCAGAAAAGCAGACTTTGACTCCCTCAGGGAACTGATGGGCAAGATCCCCTGGGAGAATAACATGAGGGGGAAAGGAGTCCAGGAGAGCTGGCTGTATTTTAAAGAATCCTTATTGAGGTTACAGGGACAAACCATCCCAATATGTAGAAAGAATAGTAAATATGGCAGGTGACCAGCTTGGCTTAACAGTGAAATCCTTGCTGCTCTTAAATGCAAAAAAGAAGCTTACAAGAAGTGGAAGATTGGACAAATGACCAGGGATGAGTATAAAAATATTTCTCGGGCTTGCAGGAGTGAAATCAGGAAGGCCAAATCACACCTCGAGTTGCAGCTGGCAAGAGATGTTAAGAGTAACAAAAAGGGCTTCTTCAGGTATGTTAACAACAAGAAGAAAGTCAAGGAAAGTGTGGGCCTCTTACTGAATGAGGGAGGCAACTTAGTGACAGAGGATGTGGAAAAAGCTAATGTACTCCATGCTTTTTTTGCCTCTGTCTTCACGAACAAGGTCAGCTCCCAGACTACTGCACTGGGCAGCACAGCATGGGGAGAAGGTGACCAGCCCTCTGTGGAGAAAGAAGTGGTTCAGGATTATTTAGAAAAGCTGGACGAGCACAAGTCCATGGGGCCGGATGCGTTGCATCCAAGAGTGCTAAAGGAGTTGGCGGATGTGGTTGCAGAGCCATTGGCCATTATCTTTGAAAACTCATGGCGATCGGGGGGAGGTCCCAGATGACTGGAAAAAGGCTAATGTAGTGCCCATCTTTAAAAAAGGGAAAAAGAAGGATCCTGGGAACTACAGGCCAGTCAGCCTCACCTCAGTCCCTGGAAAAATCATGGAGCAGGTCCTCAAGGAATCAATTCTGAAGCACTTACATGAGAGGAAAGTGATCAGGAACAGTCAGCATGGATTCACCAAGGGCAAGTCACGCCTGACTAATCTAATTGCCTTCTATGACGAGATAACTGGCTCTGTGGATGAAGGGAAAGCAGTGGACGTGTTGTTTCTTGAGTTTAGCAAAGCTTTTGGCATGGTCTCCCACAGTATTCTTGCCAGTAAGTTAAAGAAGTATGGGCTGGATGAATAGACTATAAGGTGGATAGAAAGCTGGCTAGATTGTCAGGCTCAACATGTAGTGATCAATGGCTCCATGTCTAGTTGGCAGCCGGTATCAAGTGGAGTGCCCCAGGGGTCGGTCCTGGGGCCGGTTTTGTTTAATATCTTCATAAATGATCTGGAGGATGATGTGGATTGCACCCTCAGCAAGTTTGCAGATGACACTAAACTGGCAGGAGAGGTAGATATGCTGGAGGATAGGGATAGGATACAGAGGGACCTAGAAAAATTGGAGGATTGGACCAAAAGAAATCTGATGAGGTTCAACAAGGACAAGTGCAGAGTCCTGCACTTACGACGGAAGAATCCAATGCACTGCTGCAGACTAGGGACCAAATGGCTCAGCAGCAGTTCTGCAGAAAAGGACCTAGGGGTTACAGTGGACAAGAAGCTGGATATGAGTCAACAGTGTGCCCTTGTTGCCAAGAAGGCCAAAGGCATTTTGGGATGTATACGTAGGGGCATTGCCAGCAGATCGAGGTACGTGATTGTTCCCCTCTTTCAACATTGGTGAGGCCTCATCTGGAGTACTGTGTCCAGTTTTGGGCCCCACACTACAAGAAGGATGTGGAAAAATTGGAAAGAGTCCAGCAGAGGGCAACAAAAATAATTAGGGGACTGGAACACATGAGTTATGAGGAGAGGCTGAGGGAACTGGGGATGTTTAGTCTTCAGAAGAGAAGAATGAGGGGGGATTTGATAGCTGCTTTCAACTACCTGAAAGGTGGTTCCAAAGAGGATGGCTCTAGACTGTTCTCAGTGGTAGCAGATGACAGAACAAGGAGTAATGATCTCAAGTTGCAGAGGAGGAGATTTAGGTTGGTTATTAGGAAAAACTTTTTCACTATGAGGGTGGTGAAACACTGGAATGTGTTACCTAGGGAGGTGGTGGAATCTCCTTCCCTAGAAATTTTTAAGGTCAGGCTTGACAAAGCCCTGGCTGGGATGATTTAGTCAGGGATCGGTCCTGCTTTGAGCAGAGGGTTGGAGTAGATGACCTCCTGAGGTCCCTTCCAACCCTGATATTCTATGATTCTATGATTCTATATTCTGCACTAACTGTATTTTCCATTCAATCAAGTGTCCAGTTTGACTAAACCTGTATATCTATCCCTTCTCCCTTTTCCTCCAAGATCCACGGTGCAACATTATTATTGTTGATAAGGCACTGTAGTTTGTTCTTGCAATTATCCCTGATCCCACTATTACCTTTAATCTTCAACACCATTATATCCCAGTCCCAGCTTCTGTAATACAGCCAGCTCTTCCCACTCCTTCTATTGTCTGTGATAGGGTTCACTCACCACTGTGGTGCCTCCTGCTGGCTGTCCTGGGGATTAGCTCTGTTTCCCAATGTGCCCTCTTTTGGCAATGTCTTATCAATCATAGAATCATAGAATATCAGGGTTGGAAGGGACCTCAGGAGGTCATCTAGTCCAACCCCCTGCTCAAAGCAGGACCAGTCCCCCATAGTTGCCCCAGATCCCTAAATGGCCCCCTCAAGGATTGAACTCACAACCCTGGGTTTAGCAGGCCAATACTCAAACCACTGAGCTATCCCTCCCCCCTTGCCACCATCACTTCTGCTCCAGGACCCACGTCACTCCAAGGACCACGGCATCTTCTTCAGGACACAGCCCTCTGGCTGTGCCACACTCTGTGCTCCCCCATTCCAGGGGGACAGTATCACAGTTCGCTGTCCAGCCACTTCCCTCGGTAACTAGTGCAGCAAATTGTCTGGCCATTTCCCCAGTGGCAAAGCAGGAAGGGGGGGGGGAAGCCTGGACTCACCCACTACTCCAGGTCCCGGCCCATAGATCCTGTAGATGGCAGCCATGTGCTGTGTCCCCTCCAACCTCTTAGTACCTTTCCTTGGGCCACTTCCCTGTGGCCACAAGCATCCTCTGCCCTTGCTCAGGGTCTGAGACTGCGAATTCCTGCAGGCTACCCAGGCCCATTTTTAGCTTCCCTCACTTGCTACTAGCAGCACTGCTCTGTCCAGGGTGCTGGTGCTCCTTCCTCCTGCTAGGAGGCTGATCTTCCCTCCTCAAGCTCCAGGCAGCTACAGCTCTGCCCAACAGCTTTCTTAAATGGGCCTGATTGGCTGCTCCTATAAGCCCTTCTGTGATTGGCTGCCTCTTGTGCAGCCTCCCTAGGTCTCTGTTAACCCCTGAGAGCCCAGTGTGGGGCAGGTGCCCCATCACTCTGCCCTCAATCCATAATACTTCTGGATTAATAGCAGGTGAGATAACAGTGCCAAGCGTCATCCAAATGTGAAAAAGTTAAATAGCAAGCAAACAAACTATGAAACCCTCAAGATATACACACTGCTAACCAAAAAAACAAACAAAAAAAATGTGAAGTTATTGCTGTATGTGACTGTCTATACTATTATGGTTACCACTTTTACAAGTCTATAATATCATTCAAAACATCATAATCTGATGACCATTATTGTCATAGTAAAATATGTGTATCAACGTATTTAAAGTTAGAAGTTTCTACTGTATAACATTGCTGTAACATGCTCCAAGTTAAGAAAACAGGCCCAAACCAGTTTTTTCAGGAACAAAGGGCAGACCAAAACCCAGCCAGGTGTTAAAAGTGTATTGCCTGCTTAAGCAACTATTCTCCATCAGAGGGAAAGATGTAAACAAGAAATTTACATTTCATCATAGGAATGGTTCAAACCTCACATCCACAAGAGTCTGCTTGTCACCTGCACCCCAACTGGGAGTAGTCCTCAAAGAAGGGGGAATGGTATAAGAGTAAGAGACAGTGCCCTCCACTTCAACTCTCTCTCCCTTGATCTCTGCTCATGACAGCTACAATATTCGAAAGACAAAGAAAGCATCTTGAACTGGGGGGAGCAGTGGTCTTAGCTGGAAAGTTTTTTAGCTAGTACAGACTGCTGTAGCCTATGGTGAGACAAAACCTTTTGCTTTAAAGTGCACTGAGCTTGTTAAGTTAAATATTAGCTTGCATTTTACTCTTTTATTTTCTTTTTGTAACCAATCCTGACCATTTTATGCATCACTACTTGTAATCACTTAATGTCTGTCTTTTTTTGGGAAACTCCATTTATGATAACTCGGCTGGTGTATCGTCATTTCATGAAAGGAAAATGATAGACTTTCTATGAGCTTGTACTGTTCAGAAGGTGACTGAGCAGTACAAGATGCACACTTCTGGGGGGACAAGTCTGGGACTAGGAATTTGCAGGTGTAGCCCTGTATAGAATTCATGAGTGACTGGGAAGAGTGCTCATGTAACTTAGCTGGGAGTGACTTTGTATGCTGAAGGCTGTGTGAGCAGGCCAGGAGCAGATGTTTTGACAGCAAAGCAGTGCAAAAGGCAGCCCGGCTAAAGAATTAAGGGGACACAGCTGTTCAACAGATTGTACCATGGGTAATATCACACTGTACCCTGGTGGTTTTTCCTCTGTCTTATTTTAACTAAAAATGATGCAATTTTTTAAAAAAAAATGAAGTTTCAATTTAGCTTTTTTTCAGAAATAAAATTAACAACTTTCCACCTTATTCGACCATATCTAACCTTAAATTACTTTGTGAAATTTTCAAGGCATTTTGAGTAAAACTTTCAAAAATGCCTTTATAATTTAGGAGCCTACATCTCATTGACTTTCAATGTTACTTAGGGCCTGCGTAAATGGTACAGCAATGTGCAGTAGGGAGTGTGAATTCTAATGTGCGCCAATGTGTTATACACTAACTAGCTCATGTAGACCCTGTTGGTGTGAACTAAAAGTGAGGGTTAAAGTCACTCATACATCATAGGCGCCAGAATGCTTCCAACCCAATGAACCATCATGATTGCACTGCTGGAAAGTGGATGGTTATCATGCAGTTTCACAGGGATGTCACATCACTTCTGCATCTGAAGCTGAGCTTGCATGATGAAACCATATGAAGGCTAGTGAGCAAGGAGTTTTAGGAGACACATTGGGTCTGATCATGTGGATCCAGTTTCTATGAACTTCTCTGTAAGGGATTCACAAGAGCTGCAGTCACTATTCCAGCTCAAGAAGCTGGAACAGCAGTTGAGGTCTGAGTCTCCCACAACTCTTACCTGGAAGTTAAGAGTGGATTCTATTCCCCCATCCCAACTCCTGTGTAATTCTCCCTTCCAAAGTCAATCAACAGTCACCATCACACAGGCAGCATACACTACACTGGGGTATTGGAGTCACCACGGTTAGTTCTTGTTCTTAGTGCAGAATCTCAGGTACCATGTGATGATGAGGTAAATGATGACTTTTTAATATCAGCAACTCTTATCTGCCCCAGTGGTTGAACTATACCCTCCTATACAGCTGATTTAAATGATGTGAATATATTTGTGGATTCAAAATATTTTAGTTGTGGGAACAGTGCTTCCTGTAAATGGTTAGAATTTCTTAATTCAGACTATAAAGAGCGTGTGGATGTGTGTGAAAGAGAAGCAGCACTAAATATAACCCAACCATGTCAAGTAATAGCTGCTGTGGCAGTGAGGAGATCAGAGGTTTATTTCTGGTTCTGGCAATGGTTTTTTGGTGTAACCTTGGGTAATTCATTCAATTTGAGACAACACCCAGTTATTTCAGTGAGAACAGGTCTGGGCCCTTATGCATTGACATTTGAAAATTTGGTCACCACCATTTTATTACATAGTTAAAGCTGAGAAGATAATGCTTTTAATGATTAACAATTGCTTATGGAAAATATATTAAATTATTTCAACTAAATCAACATGAAAAATACTGTTAATTAAATACCAAGTATAAAAAACTGCTGAACTTTATCAGCTAAGTAATAAGATATTATAATACATTACATAGTGGAATTCATAACCAGTAACAAGTAGGCCTATTGTTGTTAGATAAGGGACGTTGTGTGGGCATGGGCAAAAGAAGATTTTCTACTGCACCTAAGGAATGGTCAAGGACAATTGCAGTCCCTTTGCTTGGGGGAGTGGAGAGACTGCTGCTCTTGGGCACACATCAGTTCAAAGTGATCAGTGGTAAGTCAAGGCCACAGCCTTAGCTCCCCACCACACTGTCAGCTCATAGAGCAGACCCAGTCATTTAAAAAACCAGGCTGCATCATTCTAAAGAACAATACAATCTGAAATCTCACCCTGTGCACATAAGAGCTCAATCAATGAAGTATTATGCCATCCTTAGGCCCATATGCGCCGAGAGCTTTGCTTGGGGAAGTGGTAGCTCAATTCCACTCTATGCATGGCTAGGCACCATCTACACGGAATAATATAGCCATAAATTGGTAGCTAGCCAACATATATACACTATCCTTTTACTTCTACATTCATTGCTAGTTAAGCATTTCTAAAACAGTGTAAAGTAATGCTGATCTCTCCTCAGTAGGAGTCTTGAGTGCAGTGGTTGGCAACAGAAATGTTAGCAGCAATTTGCCAAAGTTCTCATCAGATAAGAAGTTGGAGAGCTTCTTTTGCATCTCTGTTACAAATAACAGTTACTGTCAGTTTCTGACAAATCCCAGATTATCTTCATTCAAAAATAGATATATGTACACAGTTCATAATACTTGTATATCAGGAAAGATTAATTATTTTCTGAGAACAAACCTGACATTCCATTTAGTGGCTCTATTATCAACAAGAAATGAAGTTTGATTTCTTTCATCAGTATATTTTTAGAATCTTAATAGCATGCTGGCAGTGCACAGGTTGGATAGTGACTAGTGAATGAGACAGATTTATGCCTTATTAGGAGCTAGAATCTGTCTGACACAGTGTAAATCTACAGTAGAACCTTCTAATGTCAATGGACTTGCATCAAATTTACACCAGTGTGATTTAGAGGAAATTTAGGCCCTCTGCACAGATGTGGGTTAATGTTCAGTTATGAGACAGGGTTTCAGTTGTTGAACAATGAGGATGAAAATAAATGTTGTTCCATTTCCCCATGCACTATCTGTCTTCCAGCCTTAACTTTTGAAGGCTAGCCTTTGCCGCCAGAAGATTCTTTTAAGGTATTTTTATTTTAATTTAGTTTCATAGTCATGCTAAATGAACAATGGTAATTATGTTATCACCATTCTAAGAATCTATGGCAATTGAACCCTTCAGAGCAAAGTCAACATCAGTTAATTGTACAGTTTCATCTTTTGCCATTTTCACTCAGTACAGAGCACTAACAAGTAAACCTCCACATAGAAGTCATTTTCTAGATCAGAGGTTCTCAAACTGTGCTCCGCGGACCATCAGTGGTCCACGAGCTCCATTCAGGTGGTGCACAGATAGTTCCCGCTAAGATGCACACCTGGGCGGCCGCACACGAAAGAATGAAAGGCCACCCACCTAATTAGTGGAGCTGCGCAGGTGTGGCTCCACTAATTAGGTGACTGGACCCTGGAGAAGATGCACGTGTAAGCTGAGGTGGTGGCCTTTTGGGGAATAGGGAGTAGGTGGGAGGGGGCAGTGGGGTGAGAAGAGGGGGTGGGAGGATTTTGGGACGTGCAGGGCTGCAGCAGCCAGAGAAAGAGGTGACTTTCTCCAGCTCCAGGGCTGTGGTTGCAGGGGAGAGACAGCCCTCCTTCCCAGATTATCTTTAAAGATACTTTAACGATATCAGTCTTTAAAGTTGTGACATTTTTATATCTAGAAAACCTGACACTGCCCGAAGGCTATAGCTTGCCAGTCCTAGCTAAATCTTGCACTTCCTGACTAAATCTTGCCTGACCTGTCTGGGCCTAAGAAAGGGTCATATTTTTTTGTTTTGTTTTGTTTGTTTGATAGAGAATTCCATGTTTGAAGGGGAGGGAGAAAGAAAGAGGAAGAGCATCTGTCTGACAGACTGATATAAAGAAATGGCAGGTGTTTTACATTCTCAGGGATTTGACATTACAAAATAATCCCAAAGAGCTAGATTAAT
The DNA here is from genome assembly GCF_965140295.1 of Lepidochelys olivacea. Taxonomy (NCBI): domain Eukaryota; kingdom Metazoa; phylum Chordata; order Testudines; family Cheloniidae; genus Lepidochelys; species Lepidochelys olivacea. The sequence continues at coordinate 132,494,836 of NC_140411.1, read as the reverse complement.
AAGTATGAAACAGGTGATGTGATCAAAATTGAGTGAAATAAATTATATAGGCATGTGATAAATAACTTATCAGGGATATCAATCCACATGTGGGGTGGGGGAATATATTTGTGGGGGGTGGGTGGGGGAATAAAGACTTGATGCAGCTGTAAACAATCATTATCTGCTCTTTCCCATTATATCAGTTCATACTTATAAAGGTTAAGGAATATACAGATTACTATTGGATGCTTGCCCACTTTGTATAAAGTACACACTATTCAAGGTAGAACAGTTCTGAAGATGTTAAAAACAAAGTCTCTCTTAGTGTAGTTTTATACTGATGTAACTGCACTGACTTCAGTAGAACTAGTCTTGAGATACACCACTGTATGTTAAAACTTTGTCCAACATCACACAAATGTACTGTAAGAGTCAATGTGCAGCTGGTTGACAGGAGAATGAAGTTTCATTGTTATACCTGAAGTACAGATGATATTGTTTGATGACTGAAGCTCAGTATATGCTGATTTTTACATGGTAAGGCAAACCAGTGTTTTTTGCAGAATTATTCATCATTTGCAAAGAGCAAAGAGGTGCACTGCCTATAACAGAGTGGAGAAGAATTTCTGTTACGAACAGGAGCTTTATCATGGATTGCTTTTTTTGCACAGCAGGTCTCTAAAGAGTCACAGTAAATATTTCTTCATTGAGTTGCAAATTAGATTTGTTTTTTCAAAAAATATTTAAAACAAGAAGCTCCTTCAATTAGGTGTGATTCTCCTATCGTTGTGCACAGGGAGTCGTTACAGTACATGAAAGATCTTGGATTTAAATAAATAAAATTAGGGTTTTTTTGGGGGGGGAATAAAGACTTGATGCAGCTGTAAACAATCAAATCTCTTATTGTTTACATTTTTTTTCAGTAAATTATGGGGTGTTTTGGCATATGGAGGGAATATGTTTCTCATATAGTTAAATATGCTATATTACACAGAAATGTGAAGTCACTTGTCATCAACTATTACAATTATTAGCCCCAAACTTCCAAGCTGCTCCACAAAGGTGGGATCCCTTCCCAGAGTTGTGCTGCTAAATATTTATATCACATGCCACCAACATATGTTCCCTTTTTGTAGTGTCTGTTTCCCCTTCACATGTTTTTTTTTTTATTTTATTTTTTTGTTAACTTGGAGCCAGATCATAGCCTGGCTTCACAGCAGCATCAAGGGAAGTAAAACCGCTAACCAGAACCCTCCTCCCAACTTCATAGCTATAGGCAAACGTGAGATGAGTAGGGCTGTACACAAAGGGATTTAGGTGCCTAACTCCCAGATTTACATGCTATTGTGAGCCACAAAACCCCTGTTTTGCTGTCACCGAACCCTGTGGGTGCCTAAACTCTTTCAGTACCTACATTTTCACTGTAAAAGCTTCCTAGCTAAATTTCTGCTTCTGGGCATACACGCTGCTGCCTCTCTTGCCTAAGACCTAGCACAATCCTCACAGTGGAGGAAGATAGGCAGAGGAATGCTTATCTTGTATGTGGGGTCTGATCCAGTAGGCATGCCCTACGCATCCCTAACTCCAAACAACAGCCAGGTGGGCAGGGAAAGGAGGCGACCTCCCTTATAATCTTCAACTCAGTAGTTATGGTACATACCCAGGATATGGAAGACCCCAGTTCAATTCGCCCCCAGCCCCCGCCTGAAGGGGAGTAGGAAGCCCTGTTCAAATCTTCACCTCTGAGGTAAGTCCCCTAGCCACTGGACTAAGGGATATTCTGAGGGTCAGGGTATCTCTCGTATGTTTGTATTAAGTAATTAAATGTTAATTGGGCCAGCATGTAAATCCCTCTTGTGAATCCCACTGTCAGCACATAGGCACTTTAGAAAATCCATTACGCTCCTGTCTATGTCTTTAGGCACCTAAAATTCTTTAAAAATCTGGCCACAACTGCCTAAGTCACTTTTGAAAATAGGGTTTGTCTACACAGTGCACTCGTGTGAACCAGCTGAGATGTAAATTCTTGTTCACACCAGCATGTCGCACACTCTCTCTAAATTCCTAGTGTTTGCTGATTTCATCCTGCACCAGTAGGGTCCTCATGGACAGTTTGTGTGCAACACACTGGTGTGCACTGGAATATACACACCAGCAAGTGCATACTGTTGACAAACAGGCTCCTCAATTACTTGGGTTCTTTTGGAAATTTTACCCATGATCTGAACCTGCCCCTCTAAAGTCTAAAGGACTTTTGCCATTGAATCCAATGGGAGTAGGCTTTGGCCCAACATCCTTTAAATTTCCTTGGTTTTGTTTACAAGACTAAAGTTATTATCCTTAAGTTTAGCTTGCTGTAGCTTACCTGGGATGTTACTGTAGGTGGGGCTTGTAGCAGCTTTGGAAAAAATGTGATCATGATCATAAGACATGTAAAAGGGGGCCAAATTCAGGATGTACAAGTACCTTAACACTAGCATTTCCTAATTTTTGAGTGTTTGACTTTGCAATTTAAATGTTTTTAATGTAGATTTTTGTTCTGATATACACTAAAGGATGGTGGCTTGAATATTGTTGTATAATTAGATGCTTTCCTTAATTTGAGCCTGATAAAGTTCCATTGCCTGTGAGAGATTTCAACTTGACTCCTATTTCTCAGACTTTTTTAGCCTCTGGGCATCTTTCTGCCAGAGTTTTGCCTTTTTAATATTGCTATATTCTTGATGTTGAAGAGCCTACTGTAATTTAATTAAATTGTTGTAGAAGATGTCAGTATCAACCCCTTGTTCGAGTAATATCATGGTTACTCAGAAGTTTGTAAATACAGTGATAAAGTGCGTTTAAAAAAAAACTGGCTATTTGGAAATTTGTTACATAAACCCTAGAAAGACATAATGCTATTAATACAGGGGGAACTGGTAGTGATCCCTATATTTAGCCTAATTACTACTTTCTGTTATAAAAGATTCTTGCAACCTCTTTTTGAGAAGCTCTAAAACTCACACTGTTTGAAGCAGGCCTTTGAAATTCAGCAAGGAGTCTGCCCTTAATTCATCCCACTTGCACATACACATTATGATATAATCTTTCATGACACAATCACATACGATTTTTTTACAGCACCCCTGCTGTACTAGGGGGACAGAATTACCATAAAACTGGCTTTTCCTAACTTTCAAGTGCTTGACTTTGGCATCTAAATAATATTCTTTTAACAGTCTTATTATCTGTAATTTTTATGTATAAATCATATTCACTTCACTCTACCGGAATTTGAAAAGGTTCAGAAAAGGGTAACAAAAATGATTAGGGGTCTGGAACAGCTTCCATATGAGGAGAGATTAATAAGACTGGGACTTTTCATCTTGGAAAAAGACGACTAAGGGGGGATATGATAGAGGTCTATAAAATCATGACTGGTGTGGAGAAAGTAAATAAGGAAGTGTTATTTACTCCTTCTCATAACACAAGAACTAGGGGTTACCAAATGAAATTAATAGGCAGGAGTTTTAAAACAAACAGAAGTATTTATTCACACAATGCATAGTCAACCCGTGGAACTCTTTGGCAGAGGATATTGTGAAGGCCAAGTTTATAACATGGTTCAAAAAAGTTTTAGATAAATTCATGGAGTATAGGTCCATCAATGGCTATTAGCTATGATGGGCAGGGATAGTGTCCCTAGTCTCTGTTTGCCAGAAGCTGGGAATGGGTAACAGGGGAGGATCACTTGATGATTACCTGTTCTCTTAATTCCCTCTGGGGCACCTGGCATTGGCCACTCTCAGAAGACAGGATACTGGACTAGATGGACCTTTGGTCTGACTCAGTATGGCCGTTCTTATGTTCTTATGTTCACTTGCGTCTGGGCTAGTTCTGGAGTTGTTCCACTTAAGCAGCAGAACTGCATGGCCCTCATAAGCTCTCATCTGTTTCAATGAGGATCTTTACTACATAGACCTTCTGAAATCCTATATACGACATACAGGCCTTGGTCTGGGTAGAAAATTTCTATTTATGCCTTATGGCCTTTATTCCCTAATGACCTCACAGAATTCCACATGCACATACCTAACCCGCTAATAATAGTGTGTCACAGGCCTAGGTACAAATGAGGAAGCAAATGGAGTCTAAATTTGTATAGACCCCTGAAAAATTTAATACCAGGCCTGTTACTATCAATGAGTGATGCATGAGTGAATTAAGTGCAGTATATGCAAAGTAAAGTTACTTATTAGTCTGTAACTGACTCACTTTGTTTTCCATGCTGTGTTAAAGTTCCTTTACTGAAGGAGGAATACATATTTTGGTGACCTCCTCTCTTCATGCCCCTAGGAGTTACTACTGAACTGTGCCTGAATTATTACAAAACCTTTCAGAACATCTCCAGATTAAAAGAAAGAGAGGAAGCTGTGCTCTGTTGAACTGTGTCTTGTAAACACTCGATAACATCTGGCTGGTATATTTCCTCAGCAAGTAGATGAAGAAAAATTTTTCAGAAGAAATCTATAGATTTCATCTAAGGATCAAGCGGAATAAGCTGTTATCAGGCTTTATAAGTGCTAGCTGAATATTTCCAAGCAATCAAAGCAAAGTCATTTCCTGAACAACTGCAGACTTGCTTTTTTAAAAAAAGTTGTTCAAGTGGAAAGAGAAAATATGTCATCCCAAGTGAGGTGTTACTGAGAGATGTACAGTAAAATTGGGTAGCTAGCAATGAACTTCATTAAGTACAAATTTTACAGTACTAAAAGGTGCCATTTTAACTTATAGAGCAGAGAGCCTTTATATTTGGTATCACATATTACCTTGAATACTTCTGGGACAGATTTTCTGGTCTTGCCAAGCTGCACTCAGTGCAGAAGCAAATGGGATGGGAAGCAAAGATTTGTACATGTGAGGATAAATGCTCAGATACTATGGCAAGGAGGGGTGCATAACTTCTTAAGTAGATATGAAATAAGTCATTACTGGTGAGCAATAGAGATAGCAATTCTGCCTTCTCTGAGCAAGCAACCATATCACTCTGTCTGCCAGCTTCGTTGATCTCCACTGCTGCAAACAGCTATTCAAAGCACCATTTTCTCTACAAACCACATATAATCTCTGGCATGGAAATATAAAGATGTTGTGTGAGATATGTGACCTTCACTGACTTGGTGGCTGTCCATCTACAGATTAGATGGCATTGATTTTCCTTGTGCTTTGCTAAAGTAAGGGGTGAGGGGGGTGAGGGGGAGAAATCACACTTTTATTTTTTTTAGAGAGAGAAGGTAGGTAAGGTCATAACTTTTATTGGACCAACTTCTGCTGGTGGAAGGTAAAGCTTTCGAGTTACACAGAGCTCTTCTTCAGCTCACTACAAACAACTATTTTTTTAGTTCTTCTTGGCTGAAGGTAAAGAATGTTAGAGTACATACACCTTGGAGAACTAGCAGTCATAGCTTCACTTACCTACCCTACCTTATTGTTAAAATAACTAGAACTTGCTCTGCCTTTGCAAGCGGGAGTTTAAAAGTCTGATTTGAAAAACTAATGCTTACTAGAGTGTAAGATCTTTGGGGCAGTGGCCATCTTTTGTTCTGTGTTTGTACAGAAGCCAGCACAATGGGATTCTGGACCTGATTGCACTACTAATAATTAACAATATTAAGTGGATAAAGATTAAGGTTTAAGATGAGATTTGCACAATCAAGATGAGGTTTGCACAATTTGACTTAACATGACTGTTGGATATAGTTTGTTTATGGGCACACCAACATCCCAATGGTTGTCAAGTATTTTGTAGGCATCACAACAAAGGACAGTTTTGAGATAGGATTTGAAGGTGGATCATGAGGTAGCTTTGCAAATATTTACAGGGACTGCCTCCCGTGCATGGAGATAGCATGGGAGAAAGCACAAAGGGGTTTATTTGTAAATGTAACAACTGGGAAATGGAAGGTGGCATCATTGGCTGAGGGAGGCAAGCAATGACAGCTCAGTAGTGAATAAGAACTGATAGGTAGAATGGGATTGACCATGAAGTTTGTTTGATGCCATATAAAAGGAGAAGTTAGTGGAAGGATTCAAAGAATGGTGTGATGTGATCAAAACAATGGACTTGGAGAATGATCTTTTCAGCACATTCTGAATGCATATGAATGGGGCACGATTGCATTTGTAAAGGCAGAAGAGAAGGATGTCATAGTAACTGGGATACAAGATGATGAAAGCATGGTTGAGAGTTTTAGTTGTGTGGATAGATAGGAATGATCATATTTTAGAGATGTTGCTATGCAGAAAGAATCTGCAAGATTTAGACATAGATCTCTCTCTATGTCCTTACCTCCAGGCTGAGTCAAAGATTACGCCCAGGTTACAGGCCCGAGTAACAGGATGGTGGTGTTGTCCACAGTGATCAAGAAAAGAGGTAGCCAGAAGGCTGGGGTGGACATGGGGGTTAAGAGCTCTATTTTAGACATGTGGAGCCAAAGCTGATGGCTTGATATCCATGAGGAGATATCAGAGTCATGGCAAGATTTTTGGTTTGAATAGGAGTGTAACCCTTCTGCCCATTGGAACTGGCAGCAACAAGGGATGGGTTCAATATCTAGGGGTTCCTCTTCAACAATACAACACAAAACCAGCTCAAGCCCCCACCCAGTAACCTGGGACAATTACATACCACTCCCTGGATGCCTCTAAGAGGTAATACTTCCCCTCTCGCAAGCACAGAGTCTGAGTCTAGAAAGGAAACTTTTAATAAAAGGAGAGAAGTAACTCGGGATTAATTTGGGAAAATCCCACAAGCAGAATTCATAAACATAATACAATGAGCAAGAGTCCCACCCTGCAGTACTTTGGGCAGTATCCTTTTGCCTCCATTTCTTAAGTCCAGCAAAGTCCCTTTAATGTACCCATCCCTTCTCTGGGACGGAGTAAAAAGACACTTTACTTGCGCCATTGCCTGGGCACTTGCTTGCTGCTTCTTTTTGCCTGCCATCCTGCCAGCCAATCACCATCCCTCTCTGCCAGCCACCATGCTGGCCAATCCCTGCACCCTGCTCTGAGCCTCTCCACCAACCACCATATCACTAATCCACCAGGATGTCTTCAGGTCCCACCACTTAACACAGCTCTCAGTGATTTCATCTGTTAGTGGGAGAACCTCACAGTTTGTGCACACTGGGTAGTGTCTTACATCAGAGACAGTGTCCCAGAGGTCTAATGTTTACTCCTAGGTATCAGTGATTTTAGCTCTGCCATGTGTAACAAGACTTTTAATTGAGTCTAAATTGGAGAGAGAAATGATCAAATGGTGTCTAGAACTCTTAAGCAGGGCCCACACCACCAAGTACTTGTCATGTCGGTCGGTCATCCTCTCCCTCCCAGCTCACTGGGCTTTGGAATCTATGTCCCCTGCCTAGTGAGTGGCATTTAATTGAGAGTGAGTCCCTCAATCAGGGTATGCCAAGCACAATTCTGCTGCCCTTGTCTCACATAACAAGGATAACAACCCTTTACTACCTCTGCCCCAATAACAAGCAAACTGTGGATCCAACCAGCCAAAAGTGGTCATTTGAGCAAGCAATCCCATCATGCTAGGCACCTAGGCAGGGTGGGTGAGCCAATGCAAACAAGATCAGCTGCTGAAGTCCTCTTCCACAGCTCATCACTAGATGTCAGGGGAGAGCTCATTCAGACCTTGATTATAGGAGAGAGGTCTGGAGTAGAGGGATAGATCTGTGAATTGTCAGCATAGAGATGGTAGTTGGATTGGTATTTGTGAATAAGATTACCCATTGATTAGGTGCAGAAGGAGAGGAGAAGGAAGAAGAGTCCTGTGGAACCCTCAAAGAAAGTTGAAGGGGAGGGCCATGAGGAGGATCCTCCATGGGACACATTGACAACAATATTCCCAAAGAAACACTGTCATTCTGTATTAAAGGACTTCTGCCAAAAATGTCTTGGGAATCTTGAATGCATTTATAGGTGTTTGCCAAGATAATGTGATTTTTCTCGCACTGAACTTGCTTCATTAATTTGATGTGTAAGAAATAAATATTTGATGAGCAATTAACTGGAGATTATTATGACCATAATGGAGCCTTCCCACACAAACTGATGCTTAGCCATTTAAATGCATAAAAAAGCACTTCAGAACACGGAAAACTGTTGCGGTTCAGTGATGAGACAGAACACAGCTTTATGCAAGCAAACAGGCTGGTCAGCGGAGATGGGCTGTTCTGCCCCCCCTGCCTTCCACCTTCTCCTTTTATTATATTTCTCCCCCTAAGCATTACACACTGCTACACAAAGGAATGTATGACGTTGATTCATATGCTTAGTTACCATCCTCTATCTACTACAATCCTGGTTCTCAGGCCTTGAGCCCAGGCTAAAGAAACCTCCCACAGTTGCTGTCCAAACAATCAAGTTCTCAGGGTTCATATCTAGCCCTTGTCCTTGGATAGAGCAATGTGTGCATTGCTCCTAGGAGACAGTCAGGGTGTGCCCCGCCTGCTTCCAGGTGGAATAGCTAGACATTAACCCTTCATCTCCCCTTTTTTGTTTATTGAAGTTGGCCATCTCATGGTAGCCGCCAATTTGTTTTGTCATGCTATTTAACTCCCAGACAGACAAGGACATAACCTGGGGAGCTTTCCAGGGCAAAATTTTACAAAGTCTTAACAAGGAAGGAATACATTGTACACAGCAACAACAAAAAATAAGCCCAATGATTACAAACACAAAATAACCAAAAGCTTAACATCTGCAATATAATCATCTAACAGGGGTACACTTCTTTTACTACAATTGTGACCAGCAAAAGGCAATATAAGTATCATTCTACTAAGACAGCAAAGGGTGCCATCACTTAAATTTGCAGGAATATTATTAAAGGTGCATGAACCACAAGTAAAAACCCATCCTGATGGTAGGATGATATGGCCATACTTATATGAAACATTAACAGCATGGGAACAATTTAAAAGGGATTGAGAAATTTTTTGACAGCCCAAGGGCACCTTTGTACTAGTGCAGTTAACTACACGCGCAGAGGTGACATTGTGAGCCCCGGCCGGGTACGGTGTGTGGAGGGATATAGCCGTGCGAGGCAGAATATAGTTGGCCGGGCCCCAATTAGCCATGCTAGAGTACTGGGAGAAAAGATTAGCATAAGCAGAGAACAGTGTCTTATTCTCCTTCGGGCTTGTAACGGGGGAGGCGCTTCCGAGCCAACCCCTACAGGAAATAGCAGGCACAAAAGGCACACAATCATCACAGAATTAGCAGTGATTTGGGCGAGAATCGCCACAAACAAAGTCTTAGGAGTTTCTGGCTGCTGATCTGCTGCCAGTTTTCGTTGAGCCGTGGTGACCAATGCTTTTACTGCTCCCCATGTCACGGGCTGGCTTGGGACGCTACGCCTCCTCCGTTTCCGTCCCGCCGTTGTCGACTCGGGGGGCAACGCGGTCTCCTCCAAGGTCAGCTGAAACTCTGGTATGGGATTCGACAGCCCCTGGTGCCATGCTATGTTGTTTAAGTGCTGGTCGCACGCACCGGGCTGGAACCCACAACGGTCCTGCAGGGAGAGACACAGCAGCATATCCCCGACCCCAAGTGATTAGAGGTGCTGGGCCCAGCCACTGTGGATCGGGCAGCTGACGGTAAAAGACACGCGGTCTTTCCAGTACCTCAGATTTGTGAAAATGCCGATCCGCAGGGGTCTGCTGATCTGCATTCAGTGTTAAATTATTTAAAGTAAACAAGAGGATATACATTTGTTGTTGAATGTCTCCTAAGGTTCGGAGACGCAGCTCCCCTTGTTTTAATTGTTTATCTAGCAAGGTTTTGAGTGTGCGATTGGCACGTTCAACAATGGCTTGGCCCGTGGAATTATAAGGGATTCCGTGTTTAAGACGGACGTCCCAGCGGGCACAAAAGGTGGAGAGGGCTGCAGAGCAGTAGGCTGGGGCATTATCTGTTTTAATTTGGCAAGGGCGACCCATAACAGAAAAGCAGGCCAGCAAATGGTGAATAACTTTGTTAGTGGCTTCCCCACGTTGTGGGGTTGCCCAAAGGAAAACTGAATAAGTATCAACGGAAACATGTAAAAATGAATAGGGGCGGAATTGTGGTACATGAGTAACATCCATTTGCCACAGCTGATTTGCTGCGGTACCTCAGGGGTTAACGGCATAAGAAAAAATAGGAGCAGCAGCAGCACAGTGGGGGCAGGAACGAACAATGGAACGTGCATGATCAGCAGGAATGTGAAACTGCCGGGCCAAAACAGAGGCAGACTGATGAAAAAAGGCATGGCTTTCAATGGGGTCAGAAAAAAGGGAATTTACCTGACCACGCAACGCGCAATCGGCGCGTGCATTGCCCTCAGTGAGTGGCCCAGGCAGAGGGGTATGACTGCGAATATGAGCAACAAAGTAAGGGAAATGACGAGTGGCAAGAAGATGCTGTAAAGACAAAAACAGGTGAAGGAGGTCTGCATCAACCTGAGGGGTAATGAGGGCAAGGGGTAAATGATCAATTACCTGATAAACATAATGGGTATCCACAATTAAATTAAAGGGACAATCAGCAAAAGGTTGAAAGGCCAAAATAACAGCAGCCAATTCTAAGGGCAAAGGGGGATGGCTGCAGGGGCGGACGGGGGCGGCGAGAGCACCAGCCTCGCGAGGGAGGGTCTGTCCGAGGCGACGCGCTGTACCACGTCGCGGCAGAGGTGCCAGGCATGTAAAGCCTGCACGGGTGCCCGAGGCTCTTTGTGCAATGTCTGGCCCAATCGCTCCCAGTCCGCTAGCTTAAGGCTTCCAGCTTCAGGATACCACGGGCACTTGGCACACACCTCCTGTAGCAGGAGAGTGAGTTCTCGAGCCGGGCAGTCATGCTGAGCCTTACGCAGCAAATACTGCAGCTCATTGCGGTGTTGCACTTGCAAAGCAGAGAGGGAGCTTCCCATACTTACCACAATGAAAAATACTCACCGGGATCCACGAAGTGGATGAGTGACGCGTCTGAAACCCTTGCCGGGCGAGGTGAGTGCTGAGGGCCCCACGTTTGGGCGCCAGTTGTTGCGGTTCAGTGATGAGACAGAACACAGCTTTATGCAAGCAAACAGGCTGGTCAGCGGAGATGGGCTGTTCTGCCCCCCCTGCCTTCCACCTTCTCCTTTTATTATATTTCTCCCCCTAAGCATTACACACTGCTACACAAAGGAATGTATGACGTTGATTCATATGCTTAGTTACCATCCTCTATCTACTACAATCCTGGTTCTCAGGCCTTGAGCCCAGGCTAAAGAAACCTCCCACAGTTGCTGTCCAAACAATCAAGTTCTCAGGGTTCATATCTAGCCCTTGTCCTTGGATAGAGCAATGTGTGCATTGCTCCTAGGAAACAGTCAGGGTGTGCCCCGCCTGCTTCCAGGTGGAATAGCTAGACATTAACCCTTCAGAAAACAGAATGAACCTGCGGGGAAAGAAAATTGTTAAAACATTCAATTCAGGAACAAAATGGCTGCTCATTTAATAGTTTTGACTTTGCTTAAATGATTAGTGAAGAAAGTATACTAGTTACCAGGTATGCAAAAAGGATATCTGCCAATCTACAGGAAATTATATTGAAGTTGCAGCCAATAGAGGTAACAGACTTCCCCCACAAAATGCATATACTAGTCACTGAAAACAAGAACATCTTGATATGTAACAATTCATTTAAAAATATTTCAGGTTATTAAATATTTCTCCCAATTTATTCTGATAAAATAGGAGGAATAAATTCTCCCGTGGGAGAGTATGAGCCCCAATTTGCAGTTTTTTACAGGCAAGATTCCCCTCTGTTTAAAGCAGGATTGGCCTGTACTCAGAGGTTACAGACGGCTAAAAGAGGAGCTCTCACTTCACCAACCAAAAAGGAGGGGCATTGCGTGAGAACATTGCACCTTTGCCACAAGGTCCTTCGTGAAAGGTGTCTTAATGTCCTCGGTACATCCCTTCCTAGAAGTCCATAATGACATTTTTCTAAACTTTAATATATTCTTCCTAGACTCCAGGAAGTGGCATAGTTTGAGGAATAACTAAACACTTTCCCACTTGTTTGTTTCATAAAGGAATGTATCTGCTTATCTCTCTCAGCTATGAGAGAGGGGAAAATCAAGATACCTTATAGTTAGGGGTAGAAGAATACAATATTTAACTCCTTCATATCCCCTCTAATTTATCTTCCCAATCTCAGTTGCTCTGCTCTATTTTTTATCCCATTCCCTGTAATATTCAGCAGACACTTTGATCAGGAACTTATTTGTTTGTATTTATATTGTATTGTATAACTAATTTATTTGTATGTATATGTATATAAAGAGTTTCTATAGTGTGAGTGTTGCACCTGTGCAAATCGGGGTTCCCAAATTATATGATAATTTTACAATAATCTAATTGGGCCTGATCTTGGGACAAGAACCTGTTAATCCTCAAGTTACAATTGTATATACTCAACTTTGGGTCAGGCTACCAAGGGGTGCACAGGGGTAACCTCCCTACCCAAGATCGGTAACTCACCTTTAAAAAAATCTAAATTAGAATCTAAATTAAACTCCAGGCAACCTCTCAGTCAGAAATTGGTGCCTGTCAGAAACACTCGCTGTAACTCAGCAGGGGACTTCCTTTTTTTCCCTCCAGCTGTTGTTCCTCTTTTCTGGTTCTTTGCCTTTAGCCTATTATGTTCGCTTTTCTTAGCCAGGAAGTGTCATAAATATAAAGGGAAGGGTAAACCCCTTTAAAATCCCTCCTGGCCAGAGGAAATCTCCTCTCACCTGTAAAGGGTTAAGAAGCTAAAGGTAACCTCGCTGGCACCTGACCAAAATGACCAATGAGGAGACAAGATACTTTCAAAAGCTGGGAGGAGGGAGAGAAACAAAGGGTCTGTGTGTCTGTCTATATGCTGGTTTCTGCCGGGGATAGACCAGGAATGGAGTCTTAGAACTTTTAGTAAGTAATCTAGCTAGGTATGTGTTAGATTATGATTTCTTTAAATGGCTGAGAAAAGAATTGTGCTGAATAGAATAACTATTTCTGTCTGTGTATCTTTTTTGTAACTTAAGGTTTTGCCTAGAGGGGTTCTCTATGTTTTTGAATCTAATTACCCTGTAAGATATCTACCATCCTGATTTTACAGGGGGGATTGCTTTATTTCTATTTACTTCTATTTTTATTAAAAGTCTTCTTGTAAGAAAACTGAATGCTTTTTCATTGTTCTTAAGATCCAAGGGTCTGGGTCTGTAGTCACCTAGGCAAATTGGTGAGGCTTTTTACCAAACCTTGTCCAGGAAGTGGGGTGCAAGGTTTTGGGAAGTATTTTGGGGGGAAGGACGCATCCAAACAGCTCTTCCCCAGTAACCAGTATTAGTTTGGTGGTGGTAGCAGCCAATCCAAGGACAACGGGTGGAATATTTTGTACCTTGGGGAAGTTTTGACCTAAGCTGGTAAAGATAAGCTTAGGAGGTTTTTCATGCAGGTCCCCACATCTGTACCCTAGAGTTCAGAGTGGGGGAGGAACCTTGACAGGAAGGGAGAGCAGTAACACAGACAAACATCAAAGAAAGGTGCACTGGACTCAAATTTTTGACCATCAGGCATGCCAGGGGCAGGATGCAAGTGGGGTGATGCAGGACATCAGCCTGGTTGCACTCCTTATTGGGTATTTTTGACTAGACACTGGGGTTAGAATCTTGGAAGAATCTTTTATACACATGTTAAGGGGGGTTTCTGGGGTAATCAATAATTGCTAAAATAGCAGTAGCACAGTGCATGGTGATCCACACTTTGAGGTAGTGGGGGAGTTGATTAATGTATGTTTAAATTGCCACCAAAAGGCTGCAGTAACTCAGAACTTCTACGGTTCAAGCTACCTTAATGTCAGTCCCCCCAACTCTCCTGTGCTGCGCCTAAATCCACCTTTGACCAGCTTCCCCCTTGCTGCTCAGTAGGTCCCTACTACGTATTTACCTCTTGATGAGTTAATCGTATATTAGCCATCGAGGGAAGAAAAAGGGAGTAGAACCTCCCTCCCCTCTGTTTTTCTTGGGACTTGTTTAAGTAATTGTTGAACTGGTTAAGGAGTCAATTATTTAAGGAGGGACATCCCTATATATGTGTGTGTGTGTGTGTGTGTGGTGTTAGTGTTTTTGTGTAGATTTAGAGTAAAGTTAGTTACTAGAATTTACTTGAGCTCATTTAAGTAGGAGTTGAAGAAAGTGAAGGAGTCAGTTAAGAATTCTGTGGTCGACCAAAGACGTAACATACAAATACAAAAGATCATGGGAGAACTTTTGTACAAATGCAACATCACCCTAGCCAGGCTATTTTCAATCATCTTGACTGGTAAGATCTAATATGTCATACGTCTAATATGTCATATGATCATACGTCTAAAGTAATGTACCAAGTAACGCTTGTTGGTGAGTAATAAATCAAATAAAAATAAATAAATAAATAAAATAAAAAGCAACAGGACTGTCTAAGCACAGCTGTAAGTATAAGTCCAACTTCTACCTAAACAAGATGTTAAAATTCCAGAAGACTAACATCCCAGAAAACTAAATTAAATAATAATGTAAAAATGGTTAATTAAGAGGTATTAAAGGAACCAGGGAAAACCCTTACCAGAAGGTACCAAAAGATTAGTTCCTCCACAGGAAATAAAGACCTTGTAACCATGCATTTATCCCATATCATGGAATCCACCAAGCCAACAGTTTCTGTGCCTTTAACTTGTAATGTCAAAGAAATCCTCAATAGCAAAAATCATTGAGGCTTTGACCAGCAGCTAACATGTTGCTAAAAAGGGGAAGTGCTTTTGTGCTCTGTGCTTGGAAGAAAAAAGGAAAGTAGGCAAAGCAAACTGCTTCTAGCTCAAGTTTAGCAAAATAATTAAAATTAGAAACCCCTAAACACTTGAACTGACTTGAATTAGAGTTCACTCACTGTAAATCAAAATTACACCAGTATAAAGTTATTGTGAGATAAAAGTTGAGTTTATAGGTCAGAAAATAGGAGGAAGTGCGTAAAATAGTTAAGTAGCATAATTTGCAGCTATTTGGCTTTCAGTACTTGTACAAAATGAGTAAGTAACAGATAAACAGAAGTGCGTGAGGTATCTGTGTGTGCAACACCAACAGACCCTGGTCGTCGGCGGGCGGGATTGAACTTGGGGCCTCTGGAGCTTAAAGAATGAGCCTCTACTTCATGAGCTAAAAGTCAGCTGGCTGTTAGCTAAGGCAGTAGAGCAGACTCATTTTATCTCTCTCTCTAAGTGGTCTTGGTGCCACTAGATGAGACAGAACATCACACCCAGGAGGTGTGGGGGTTACACGTGCATAGGAGCAGAAGCAACTAGCAGGATGGCATGGTATAAGGGCTTGTCGACACTGGCAACGTTAAAGCACTGCCCCGGCAGTGCTTTAACATGGCTTGTGTGGTCGTGGCAGAGCGCTGGGAGAGAGCTCTCCCAGCGCTCTAAAAAAACCACCTCCACGCGGCTCCCAGTGCTGGTGCTCTGTCTATACTGGTACATTACAGCGCTGAAACTTACTGCGCTCAGGAGGGTGTTTTTTCACACCCCTGAGTGAGAAAGTTGCAGTGCTGTAAAGTGCCAGAGTAGACAAGCCCTAAGAAAAGGTAGGCGGTGCTCCCTTGGAGTTTGAAGATGATAAACTTCCATGAAGTGGTAGCTGGTTATTGGTGGTGGATCTGCAGGTGGCCAATAAAACCAATCCAGGATTCACAGATTATATTACAGTTGGGGCAGATGTTTCCTGGTGGAAAGGGTGGATCTGGATTATTGGAGTCGGACTGCAGCACGTTCTTTCCTCCTTTCCCATTTCTCCATTTCCTGTGGTCTTCATAGGGTCTCAAAATACTGGGATCTTTGCCAAAAGGCCCTTCTCCATTTTAGTCGATCAAGGGCTTGGGTTTCCCATAAGTTTGGAGCTTCCCACAGCTCCCATTGGCCGGGAATGGCAACCGCAGCCACTGGGAGCTGTGGGGGGCCGTGCCTGTGGATAGTCAATGTAAACAAAACGTCTCGCAACCTGCCAGTGGATTACCCTTATGGGCCGTGTGCAAAGGTTGCTGACCCCCGCTTTAAACAATTTCTTTTAAATTGGGTTACATTAGTGGAATAATAATAAGAGGATTTCTTCAGAATTTCATATTTATATTTTTATGAAAAGAAAACACACAATACTTATAGTTATAAATAGTTTAAAATAGGTATTATGGTTATATTTTATACAGATACAGTACATTTATTTTATAGGCATAATCGTTAATATTGTATGACCATAGGATGCTACCAACCCCCTCAGTAATCTGTTTTTCTCCAAAAGATTAAGTTAATTGCTATTATGTACATATCATACATCTTCTTTGACATCTAGCCTGATAGCTTTCAGTAATAATTGATCCCTTGCTTCCCATATGGCTTTATTTTTGTTGTTCTATTAAGTGTTTTTAATGTATTGTGATTACTACTAGTAGCTAATAGCTTAATCTATTAGTCTATTTTTTTTTTAATTTTATGACTGAATACTGTCATAACTCTTAAATAAGACAGCAAAATGTTGATCAGATTGCAAGTTCTTTAGGGCAAGGACTGTCATTTATGGCTTGTTTGTAAAACATCCAACATAATGGGGTCCCAGTCTGGGTCTTTGAATGGTACCAGTAAAAAACAACAAACAATAATTAGAGATAGTCAAATTCTTCCCTTTTTTGTCAATATTCAAGATTTTTTTTATTATTTTTGTTTAAAATAAAAATTCAAAATATTCAAATAACAAAAGTGGCCAGATTTGGGCCCATCTTGTCCACCAGTGTAAGGGAGGAAGGGGTTGTAAAGCACCCCATTGGTCCCTTGCAGCCACTGCTATCTAGATTAATGGTAGTTACTTGCGTGGCATTGCAGACTCCTGCAGAACCACTACATCCTCCTCCCTCTGCGTAGGTGAAAAAGAGGGTATGAGAATGGGGGAAAAAAAGGATAAAGCTTATGGTGGGCAGAACCAAATGCATCAGCCAACTGCCTCTCTAGAACAGTGGGGAACCAGGAGGGAGACTGTGCCTCAGAGTCACAATCTCCCTCTTTGCTGCACTGCCCGTGGGGTAATCGCATGTTTCTCCTTACACTGGGCAGAACATAAAAATCACAATCTAGTCCACAGTGTCCCTGCCATTGCTAACTCTCACTCCCAAATGTCCCCTCCATCTTAGGAAAGTCATGTTGCAAGGGGAATATGCCCTAGATGAAAACACTGAAGCACAGTTAGACCTTCTATGCACCACAGATTCCCAATAATTCAACAACCCCCTGCCTCTTCCATAATCTCTAGTTTCCCTATTGTTCAGAGGAGTATTTGTGGGGAACTCTGTGTGATTGAGTTTGTGGTGTTTCCTGGGCATGGACTAAAAATATGAATTGTCATTCACTTTGAATGATGTTAGAGCATTTATTTACAGAAAGACTACAATGGAAAATAAATCCAAACCCTCAGGGGACAGGGCTGTGTACACATTTTCACTTTACAAGATGGTGTGGATAATTCATTGTTAAAAGTAGCAATACGGAACATTAATCCTGTCAAGTGTAGGAAAGCGATACCATATCTCAAAAAAGAGAGGCTGATACGGGACCTTTCTCAGGGAATGGGAAAAAATAGAAAAGTAGCAAGTTGGTAGAGCAACAAAACAGTTTATGGGTCGGATTCTGCTTTCAGTTCCACTGGTGAAAACTGGAGTAGCTCCATTGATTTCAATGGCATTGCTCTGGATGTCCATCTATCTGAGAACAGCATTTCCTCCACTTCCTGCAATGTAGCAGTTCAGCTGCACAAAAATTGAGATTTCAACTTCTCTCAACTCCCAAGGGCACCAAAGCAAAATGTATATAGTCAAGATGACTTTTTGACCAGGAGGAAATAATCCTGGCAAACATCTGTGTTCTAAGTATTTAATCAACACTTCCATTTAGATAGGCCAAAATAGAACTCCCTAAGCCTCCACTGTTGTTTTTCCCCACAAAGGGGCTTGGAACATCTTGCACCTTACTTTGTATGGGCTCATGGATAAGGGCCATTGATCCCTTCCTGGCCATGCTTGGGGCAGGACTCAGGAAGCATGCTCTGGATCCAACCAGTGTCCAGTTGGTGGACAGTCCCTTGGATACAGTTGGCAGTTGGCATAGGTTAGAGTTGCCACCAAGCTGCTCTGACCATAGCTGCAAGTTCACAGAGAATCAGTAACCACCTGTACAGTGGCTTTTCACTGCTACTCTACAGCAGAGATCTGAGCCAGGTTTTTAAAAAAAATACATTAAATGTTTTCAAAATAACCTTTTGCTAGCCACTAGCTTTCACAGTGAAAACATACATTACATACAGCTTTGCAAAACTGACTTTGAGGCAAAATGGACTATTTAATAGCAATAAGACACTCCAGAGTGCATTAGTTGGCTGGTGAGGCATTTCTTGGGTGCTTGATAATATTCAAGCTTCACTTTATGCCCCATAACACACCTAAGCCATGCACCAATCGCATATTACTTTTGCAGCTTATGTCCATAAAAGAGCTGGGTGGGGGAAAAAATGAAAAAAAACCCCACATTTTAATATTGATTTGCATTCCAATGTGCATTTTGACTTGACCACATTTGGAACTAGAGCAGGGTGAAGAATGAAAAATAAAATATTCTGAGAATATTTTATTTGAAACAATTATCAATAGATGTTGATTGAGTACATTATTTGATTAATCATATGTTTGTGAATTATTTGCAGATCTCTAGTAAGCAATGCTGTGCAAGGATTTTAGATTGGCAATATCCATTCTTTAGTTGCCAAGTCAGACAAGTCGCTGAGTCAAGCTTCTATCCTTGGAGGCAATCTGCCCTTCCGTCTAAGCAATAATGAGTATTTGGCTTCACGTACTGCTCTAGAAAAATCAAGCTGTCTATGAGTTTGGGAGTTTTCAAGATAACGAGGTATTCCCAAAACAGCCCTGGAGGTGTCCATTATCACTGTTTAGAAACCTTTGATTAATTCCTTGCTGGTTGTAAATTAAGATATCACTCTTCTTTCCCCTCACCTCCCTTCTTTTCCTTTCCCTCACAATTCCTTTACTTTTTTTTTTTGTATCGGTTTTCTGTTCTTCCCTTATTTCTTGGAAAAATGAAAAAAGAAAAAAAATCACTAGTGAATAACTTTTCTAGTCCACTGTTTTATGAAAAACTGTGTGTGCTTGGTTTTGATGGCTGATAAGTATTGTATTTGTTAATGGTATCATTGATCAAGTACACTACAGTCCTTTTATTACATGTAAGAGCTGAGTTTTATCCTCTTTCTTTCATTTCAGAATATTCTGCAACAGTAGATTTCATCAAGATTTATTCTGTGACATTTACTAGAACATACATATCAAGGCTACTGTATCAGGTTTATGTTCTTCTTTTGTAGATACTAAGGAACAAAATGTATTTAATGCAAAATGCTTATCTGTATCACTTAGCTCTATGCATGACATGAGCATTTAAATTTAACATCTGTTATGGTATCTGCCAGAAAATAGAAGCTGTTTAACTGGAAATCCTATCCAAAGGATCATAACTGAAAAAATACTATAATCAAAGAAATAATGATAATATGGAATTTAAATTGTGCTGTAGACAGCAGATCGGTAGGATAATGAATTTAGTGATAAGTTAGTATTGCTTTTCCGTACATTTATATGCGGTGTTTCATTCACATATTTAAGGGTTTAATGTGGCTATATGTATTCACTATCTACAGTAAAAACTCAACAGCCTTGCCATACTTGACATCATTTCTAAAGAAAAAGCACATACACAAACAGTCTCCCACTCTTCTGCACTGTCCTTTGGAAGAGCATGATTGCACAGGTGGTGCTCACCTTAATGCAGTCTCTGACTAACTGGTATACATCAGCCTGTCCTGGTTCAGATCACTAATGCATTTATCATTGCTGCTACCACCACCAGGACGTTAGGGAGATTCCCAAACCTACGCCGTCCTTTGTAGGTGACAAATCTGAGGAATTGTCGCTAGAGGAGGTTTTGGAATTAATTGAGAAACTTAACAGTAACAAGTCACTGGAACCAGATGGCATTCACCCAAGAGTTCTGAAAGAACTCAAATGTGAAATTGCGGAACTATTAACTACGGTTTGTAACCTGTCCTTTAAATCAGCTTCTGTACCCAACGACTGGAAGATAGCTAATGTAACGCCAATATTTAAAAAGGGCTCTAGAGGTGATCCCAGCAATTACAGACCGGTAAGTCTAATGTCAGTACTGGGCAAATTAGTTGAAACAATAGTAAAGAATAAAATTGTCAGACACATAGAAGAACATACATTGTTGCACAAAAGTCAACATGGTTTCTGTAAAGGGAAATCATGTCTTACTAATCTATTAGAGTTCTTTGAAGGGGTCAATAAACATGTGGACAAGGGGGAATCAAGTGGACATAGTGTACTTAGATTTCCAGAAAGCCTTTGACAAGGTCCCTCACCAAAGGCTCTTACGTAAATTAAATTGCCATGGGTTCAGAGGGAAGATCCTTTCATGGATTGAGACCTAGTTAGAAGACAGGGAACAAAGGGTAGGAATAAATGATAAATTTTCAGAATGGAGAGGGGTAACTAGTGGTGTTCCCCAAGGGTCAGTCCTAGGACCAATCCTATTCAACTTATTCATAAATGATCTGGAGAAAGGGGTAAACAGTGAGGTGGAAAAGTTTGCAGATGATACTAAACTGCTCAAGATAGTTAAGACCACAGAAGACTGTGAAGAACTTCAAAAAGATCTCACAAAACTAAGTGATTGGGCAAAAAAATGGCAAATGAAATTTAATGTGGATAAATGTAAAGTAATGCAC
This sequence comes from Lepidochelys olivacea, assembly GCF_965140295.1. Classification (NCBI taxonomy): domain Eukaryota; kingdom Metazoa; phylum Chordata; order Testudines; family Cheloniidae; genus Lepidochelys; species Lepidochelys olivacea. Next base: position 132,473,907 of record NC_140411.1, on the reverse strand, counting down.
ATTGGAAAAAATAACCCCAACTATACATACAATATGACGAGGGCTAATTTAGCTACAACTAATCAGGAAAGAGATCTTGGAGTCATCGTGGATAGTTCTCTGAAGACGTCCATGCAATATGCAGTGGCAGTCAAAAAAGCAAACAGGATGTTAGGAATCATTAAAAAAGGGATAGAGAATAAGACAGTGAATATCTTATTGCCCTTATATAAATCCATGGTATGCCCACATCTTGAATATTGCATACAGAAGTGGTTTCCTCATCTCAAAAAAGATACACTGGCATTAGAAAAGGTTCAGAGAAGGGCAACTAAAATGATTAGGGGTTTGGAAGGGGTCCCATATGAGGAGAGATTAAAGACACTAGGACTTTTCAGGTTGGAAAAGCGGAGACTAAGGGGCAATGTGTTAGAGGTGGAAAAAGTGAATAAGGAAAAGTTATGTACTTGTTCCCATAATATAAGAACTAGGGGCCACCAAACGAAATTAATGGGTAGCAGTTTTAAAACAAATAAAAGGAAGTTCTTCTTCACACAACCTGAGGAACTCCTTGCCTGAGGAGGTTGTGAAGGCTAGAACTACAACAGGGTTTAAAAGAGAACTAGATAAATTCATGGAGGTTAAGTCCATTAATGGCTATTAGCCAGGATGGGTAAGAAATGATGTCTCTAGCCTCTGTTTGTCAGAGGGTGGAGATGGACGGCAGGAGAGAGATAACTTGATCCTTACCTGTTAGGTTCACTCCCTCTGGGGCACCTGGCACTGGCCACCGTTGGTAGACAGGATACTGAGCTGGATGGACCTTTGGTCTGACCCAGTATGGCCGTTCTTATGTTCTTATAAAAAGAAAAGGAGTACTTGTGGCACCTTAAAGACTAATAAATTTATTTGAGCATAAGCTTTCGTGAGCTACAGCTCACTTCATTGGATGCATTCTGTGGAAAATAAAGTGAGGAGATTTATATACATAGAGAACATGAAACAATGAGTGTTACCATACACACTGTAACAAGAGTGATCACTTAAGGTGAGATATTACCAGCAGGAGAGCGGGGTGGGGGAACCTTTTGTAGTGATCCACATATCTATTCAGGGGACACCATCATAGGGCCTAATCACATCAGCCACACTATCAGAGGCTCGTTCACCTGCACATCTACCAATGTGATATTTGCCATCATGTGCCAGCAATGCCTCTCTGCCATGAACATTGGTCAAACTGGACAGTCTCTACATAAAAGAATAAATAAACACAAATCAGACGTCAAGAATTATAACATTAAAAAACCAGTTGGAGAACACTTCAATCTCTTTGTTCACTCAATTACAGACCTAAAAGTTGCAATTCTTCAACAAAAAAACTTCAAAAACAGACTACAACGAGAGACTGCTGAATTGGAATTAATTTGCAAACTGGATACAATAACTTAGGCTTGAATAGAGACTGGGAATGGATGGGTCATTACACAAAGTAAAACTATTTCCCCATGTTTATTCCCCCCCCCCACTGTTCCTCGGGTGTTCTTGTCAACTGCTGGAAATGTCCCACCTTGATTATCACTACAAAAGGTCCCCCCCGGCCCCCACTCTCCTGCTGGTAATATCTCACCATAAGTGATCACTCTCATTACAGTGTTTATTATAACACCCATTGTTTCATGTTCTCCATGTATATAAATCTCCCCACTGTATTTTCCATGGAATGCATCCGATGAAGTGAGCTGTAGCTCACAAAAGCTTATGCTCAGATAAATTAGTCTCTAAGGTGCCACAAGTACTCCTTTTCTTTTTGCAAATAGACTAACACGGGTGCTACTCTGAAACCTGTCCTGATGTTCTTATGTTCACCATTTTAATATTATATTAAACTCCATTAAAACTAAACATTAAAAACCTGGACTTTTATTGCAACAGTTGTGCCATAAATTTCTTTGCTGCAAGCCTTCTCCCCCACCCCGCAGAGGGAGGCACACATAAAAACACTAATTGTGTTTACAGTACTTTTAAAACTTCATCACCCTTTACAAACATTAGCTAATTTATCTTCACACTAACCTGTGATGTAGGCAATGATTTCTTACCCCTTTATATAGATAGAAAAAAGAATGGAAACTGAGACATGGACAGATGGTGTTATTACTTGTCTAAGGCCAGGAGATGAGTCATTGGTAGAACCAGAGTTAGAAGTTAGGACTTCTTGACTACCAGGTTACTCTTACACCATGGATTCTCTAAGTGTTGAGCTACTAAACAGATTTTGAAAGTAAACAATATAGGGTAGTTTCTTCAGTATGTTGCAGATGCTCTGTGTCACTCTGACAATGCAAAGCAGTTGTAAACTCAGTTTAAGCAGCTAGTTAAGACAAGCTTATAGCTGGTTTGCATCACTGGAGTGGTGTGAAGCAACTAGATTTCTCCTTCTTTAATACTACATATTAAGCTCTTTCCGCTGTTCTTTATGCCTTTGAAATGGCAATATATTCATTTTGTGAAAACATGGCAAACATACATGTATATACACACACAATTTTGTGAATATATATATATATATATATATATGTACACACACAATTTTGAAGGGCATTTGGAATAAATACAATTGATATTTTTAATTTTAAAAGGATAGATTTTCAACCAGTTTGATTTTTTTCTAGATTATGGAGTTTAGGTGAAAAGTTAAACTTTTTTTTGGTGGGAGAAAACAATCACATTAGTCATTCCTACTCCAAAATATTTGCTTCTCATAACACTTGCCCGATGAAATTTTGAAGGCCCCCAACTTCCTGGTAGGTTATAAAGGTCACATAGCTGCTGTGTATCAAAAACTCACTTCCTGTTGATTAACAGCCCACTCCACCTGTTTTTGCTGAGATTTCACACGTTTTAAAAACAGGATTTGCACTGTTATCAAGTTGTAATAAAAAAATGAAAGCTACAGCAATGAAGTATAAAATAATGCTGTTGGGCTGTTAATAGGAAAAGGCATGTTTTGTAATGTGGGAGCAAATTCTGCTTATCTTAGTGTCACATGACCTTGGGTGGACTGAGGGTCACTCCTACAAGGAGGATAGAAGATGTCTAAACAAAAACCAAGATGGCTACTGGCTCTCTTATTGGAGGACATTATAGGTATGTCTACATTGCACACTCCTTTTGGTGGAACATAAGGTACATATACTACCCCCACTGCCATCACCACCATAGAATCATAGAATCATAGAATATCAGGGTTGGAAGGGACCCCAGAAGGTCATCTAGTCCAACCCCCTGCTCAAAGCAGGACCAATTCCCAGTTAAATCATCCCAGCCAGGGCTTTGTCAAGCCTGACCTTAAAAACCTCTAAGGAAGGAGATTCTACCACCTCCCTAAGTAACGCATTCCAGTGTTTCACCACCCTCTTAGTGAAAAAGTTTTTCCTAATATCCAATCTAAACCTTCCCCACTGCAACTTGAGACCATTACTCCTCGTTCTGTCATCTGCTACCATTGAGAACAGTCTAGAGCCATCCTCTTTGGACCCCCCTTTCAGGTAGTTGAAAGCAGCTATCAAATCCCCCCTCATTCTTCTCTTCTGCAGGCTAAACAATCCCAGCTCCCTCAGCCTCTCCTCATAACTCATGTGTTCCAGTCCCCTAATCATTTTGGTTGCCATTCGCTGGACTCTCTCCAATTTATCCACATCCTTCTTGAAGTGTGGGGCCCAAAACTGGACACAGTACTCCAGATGAGGCCTCACCAATGTCGAATAGAGGGGAACGATCACGTCCCTCGATCTGCTCGCTATGCCCCTACTTATACATCCCAAAATGCCATTGGCCTTCTTGGCAACAAGGGCACACTGCTGACTCATATCCAGCTTCTCGTCCACTGTAACCCCTAGGTCCTTTTCCGCAGAACTGCTGCCTAGCCATTCGGTCCCTAGGCTGTAGCTGTGCATTGGGTTCTTCCGTCCTAAGTGCAGGACCCTGCACTTATCCTTATTGAACCTCATCAGATTTCTTTTGGCCCAATCCTCCAATTTGTCTAGGTCTTTCTGTATCCTATCCCTCCCCTCCAGCGTATCTACCACTCCTCCCAGTTTAGTATCATCCGCAAATTTGCTGAGAGTGCAATCCACACCATCCTCCAGATAATTTATGAAGATATTGAACAAAACCGGCCCCAGGACCGACCCTTGGGGTACTCCACTTGATACCGGCTGCCAACTAGATATGGAGCCATTGATCACTACCCGTTGAGCCCGACAATCTAGCCAGCTTTCTACCCACCTTGTAGTGCATTCATCCAGCCCATACTTCCTTAACTTGCTGACAAGAATACTGTGGGAGACCATGTCAAAAGCTTTGCTAAAGTCAAGAAACAATACATCCACTGCTTTCCCTTCATCCACAGAACCAGTAATCTCATCATAAAAGGCAATTAGATTAGTCAGGCATGACCTTCCCTTGGTGAATCCATGCTGGCTGTTCCTGATCACTTTCCTCTCATGCAAGTGCTTCAGGATTGATTCTTTGAGGACCTGCTCCATGATTTTTCCAGGGACTGAAGTGAGGCTGACTGGCCTGTAATTCCCAGGATCCTCCTTCTTCCCTTTTTTAAAGATTGGCACTACATTAGCCTTTTTCCAGTCATCCGGGACTTCCCCGGTTCGCCACGAGTTTTCAAAGATAATGGCCAATGGCTCTGCAATCACAGCCGCCAATTCCTTCAGCACTCTCGGATGCAACTCGTCCGGCCCCATGGACTTGTGCACGTCCAGCTTTTCTAAATAGTCCCTAACCACCTCTATCTCCACAGAGGGCTGGCCATCTCTTCCCCATTTTGTGATGCCCAGCGCAGCAGTCTGGGAGCTGACCTTGTTAGTGAAAACAGAGGCAAAAAAAGCATTGAGTACATTAGCTTTTTCCACATCCTCTGTCACTAGGTTGCCTCCCTCATTCAGTAAGGGGCCCACACATTCCTTGGCTTTCTTCTTGTTGCCAACATACCTGAAGAAACCCTTCTTGTTACTCTTGACATCTCTTGCTAGCTGCAGCTCCAGGTGCGATTTGGCCCTCCTGATAACATTCCTACATGCCCGAGCAATATTTTTATACTCTTCCCTGGTCATATGTCCAACCTTCCACTTCTTGTAAGCTTCTTTTTTATGTTTAAGATCCGCTAGGATTTCACCATTAAGCCAAGCTGGTCGCCTGCCATATTTACTATTCTTTCGACTCATTGGGATGATTTGTCCCTGTAACCTCAACAGGGATTCCTTGAAATACAGCCAGCTCTCCTGGACTCCTTTCCCCTTCAAGTTAGTCCCCCAGGGGATCCTGGCCATCCGTTCCCTGAGGGAGTCGAAGTCTGCTTTCCTGAAGTCCAGGGTCCGTATCCTGCTGCTTACCTTTCTTCCCTGCGTCAGGATCCTGAACTCAACCAACTCATGGTCACTGCCTCCCAGATTCCCATCCACTTTTGCTTCCCCCACTAATTCTGCACGGTTTGTGAGCAGCAGGTCAAGAAAAGCGCTCCCCCTAGTTGGCTCCTCTAGCACTTACGCCAGGAAATTGTCCCCTACGCTTTCCAAAAACTTCCTGGATTGTCTATGCGCCGCTGTATTGCTCTCCCAGAAGATATCAGGAAAATTAAAGTCACCCATGAGAATCAGGGCATGTGATCTAGTAGCTTCCGTGAGCTGCCGGAAGAAAGCCTCATCTACCTCATCCCCCTGGTCCTGTGGTCTATAGCAGACTCCCACCACTACATCACTCTTGTTGCATACACTTCTAAACTTAATCCAGAGACACTCAGGTTTTTCTGCAGTTTCGTACCGGAGCTCTGAGCAGTCATACTGCTCCCTTACATAAAGGGCTACTCCCCCACCTTTTCTGCCCTGCCTGTCCTTCCTGAACAGTTTATAACCATCCATGACAGTACTCCAGTCATGTGAGTTATCCCACCAAGTCTCTGTTATTCCAATCACGTCATAGTTCCTTGACATCACCAGGACCTCCAGTTCTCCCTGCTTATTTCCAAGGCTTTGTGCATTCGTATATAAGCACTTGAGATAACCTGTTGATCGCCCCTCATTACCAGTATGAGGCAGGATCCCTCCCCTCACAACCATTCCTGCCTGTGCTTTCTCCCGGTATCCCGCTTTCCCACTTACCTCAGGGCTTTGGTCTCCTTCCCCCGGTGAACCTAGTTTAAAGCCCTCCTCACTAGGTTAGCCAGCCTGCTGGCAAAGATGCTCTTCCCTCTCTTCGTAAGATGAAGCCCGTCTCTGCCCAGCACTCCTCCTTCATGGAACACCATCCCATGGTCAAAGAATCCAAAGCCTTCTCTCCGACACCACCTGCGTAGCCATTCGTTGACTTCGACGATTTGACGGTCCCTACCCAGGCCTTTTCCTTCCACAGGAAGGATGGACGAGAACACCACTTGCGCCTCCAACTCCTTTATCCTTCTTCCCAGAGCCACGTAGTCCGCAGTGATCCGCTCAAGGTCATTCTTGGCAATATCATTGGTACCCACGTGGAGAAGCAGGAAGGGGTAGCGATCTGAGGGCTTGATGAGTCTTGGCAATCTCTCCGTCACATCATGAATCCTAGCCCCTGGCAAGCAGCAGACTTCTTGGTTTTCCCGGTCAGGGCGGCAGATAGAAGACTCAGTCCCCCGGAGGAGAGAGTCCCCGACCACCACCACCCGCCTTCTCCTCTTGGGAGTGGTGGTCGTGGAACCCCCAACCTCAGGACATCGCATCTCATGCCCTCCAACCAGCGGAGTCTCCTTCTTCTTTCTCGCCCCAGACATATCATCTGGTCCACTCTCCGCAACGGTACTTGTGGAGAGAACATGAAAGTGGTTAATTACCTGTGTCTGTGTTACTGGAACCCGGACATTCCGCTTACCTCTTCTGGAGGTCACATGTTGCCAAGCTTCTTCACTGGCCTCTTGGCTCCTCTGTGCAACCTGTTCTATATCTGTAGAGCTTTGTGCCCCTAGAAGCCTATCCTGAGTTTCGTCCAGAAAATCCTCAGTTTCCCGTATGCAACACAGGGTTGTTATCTGTTGCTCCAGACCTTCAATCTTCTCTTCCAATATGGAGACCAGCTTGCACTTTGTACAGACAAAGTTGCTTCTGTCCTGTGGAAGAAAGACAAACATGGCACATCCAGTGCAGGTCACAACAGCTGAACCCCCCACCCCCTTCCATATCACCTTCCTACTATGAGCTTCCTCAGAGCAGTTTGCAAGATGTAAGTCTCACTGGGCTCACTCCAGGTGAACTCCCAGGCAAACTCCTGCTGTGAGCTGCTCTGCTGTGAGCCGCTCAGCTGGTTCGCGAAGCTCTGGCTATTTTTAAACAGCCAGGCTTCCCTGTCGCAAACAAACAGACACCCTACTGCCCGCCCCCTGCAGGCTAGCAGCCAATCAGACACTCACTCAGGCTCTCACACTGCCCCCCCAGCAAACACACGCTCGGATACTTCCTCAGCAAGCAAACACACACTCACTCGGATACTTACCAGTCCCAGGCAAACTCCTGCTGTGAGCTGCTCTGCTGTCCCCGCTGCTCAGCTGGTTCTCCGCCGCTCAGCTGGTTCGCGAAGCTCTGGCTATTTTTACCAACCTGGGTATAAATGGCAGTGTAGACAGTGAGGCACTTCTTAGGAGAGTACAGTAAAGACACTTCTGAATCAGGTGGGTATGTACCCAGCTGTACATCCTACAGGCACACTCTACCCGCCCAAGCAGACATTCTGATTAAAATATTAGCATTGTGCAATATTAAAGCACATGTTAAATGGCTAACAGAGATCTCAACAAATAGTCATCAACAGGGAATTATAATCAAATGGGGATGAGTTTAGTAGGAGTCGGAGGGATTAGTACTAGACCAGATGCTATTCAACATTTTAATCAATGATCTGGAGATAAATATAAAATAGCTGCTGATAAAGTTTGCTGATGCCATAAAGATTGTCGAAATGGTAAATTCTGATGAGGACAGGGCAGTCAGAGAGAACAATCTGGATTGCTTCATTAGCTTGGTCTATTCAACCAAAATGCATTTTAATATAGCCAAATGCAAAGTTATATATCTAGGAACAAGGAATGCAGGCCAGACTTACAGAATGAGGACTATATCCTGGAAGACAGTGACTCTAGGGCAGTGGTTCTCAACCTGTTTACCATTGTGGGCTGAATATGCAGCTCTGTGTTATGTGAGCCGCATCCACATAATATGTATACTACCAGTATGGCCCAGAGGATGCCACATGGGTCGCAGCTGTGTGCTGATTGGGCTGCAAGCAGCCTGTGCATTGCAAGTTGAGAACCACTGGTCTGGGAGGTCAAGCAACTTATCATAAGCTCCCAGTGCGATTCTGTGACAAAGAGGACTAATTCAATTCTTGGATGTACAAAGAGGGGTGTAACAAATAGGAGTAGGGAGGTGAGACTGATACTGCAATACCGTGTCCCTTTCTTGTGTTCACATTTTTTAAAAGGATGTTGAAAAACTGGAAAGCATGCAGAAATGAGCCACAAAAATGATGTGAGGGCTGGAGAAAATGCCTTACAGTGAGAGACTTAAAGAGCCCACCGCACATGTAATAAAACAAAAGATGGGTTATTTAAACAAGGGTAGCAATTCAACTAGAAACTAGGGAGAGTGATGGAAACAAATGGTTACAATACAAAACAAATCATAAGAACATGAATCTGGGTCTACACTTATTAAGAGTTACCTTTCCTATCTAATAAAGTAGGTCCCCCCCCACCCAACACACACACGCCATCTCCCACAAAGGTTTTGCCAAGCTGGCTGGCTTCACAGTAACCAGGACTTAACCTTTTCATGAGAAAACCCCTGCTCCTCCAAACTATCACCTCTGAGATCTACAGAAAAAGTTTGTTGTCACCTCATAGGCAGGGTGATTCCTTTTCTATTGTAATGTTCCCTTTTTTTACTCTAAGCTGTTTTGATTGTTTGCTGTGTCTCATGGTTTTGCTTTGAAAATCTTGGGATGGAGCAAAGCTAGACCATTGAGCCTCCTATTACATCACCAGTTTACTAAGGCAGGGCTGATGTCTAAATTTTATATCAAGACCGAAAAACATACTTTCAATATAGCTGCATTATTCTTTAAGGAGTCATGGCACAAGAGGGAAAGTCCTCTCATGGATCAGTAACTGGTTAAAAGATAGGAAACAAAGGGTAGAAATAAATGATTAGTTTTCACAAGGAGGAGAGGTAAATAGCAGGGTCCCTCAAAGATCTGTATTGGGATGTGTGTGGTTTAACATATTCATGAATAACCTGGAAAAAGGGATGAACAGTGAAGTGGCAAAATTTGCAGTTGATAGATGGGTTTCAGAGTAGCAGCCGTGTTAGTCTGTATTCGCAAAGAGTACTTGTGGCACCTTCGAGACTAACCAATTTATTTTAGCATAAGCTTTCATGAGCTACAGCTCACTTCATCAGATGCAAGCTGTAGATCACGAAAGCTTATGCTCAAATAAATTGGTTAGTCTCGAAGGTGCCACAAGTACTCCTTTTCTAGTTGATAGACAATTATCCAAGATAGTTATGTCCAAAGCTAACTGAAGAGTTACAAAGGGATTGTATTAAACTGGGTGACTGGACAACACAATGTCACATGAAATTCAATGTTGAGAAATATGAAATAATACACACTGGAGAAAAAAACAACTTTACATACAAAATGATGGGGTCTAAATTACCTGTTACCAATAGAGGAAGATCTTGGGAGGCATTGTACATAGATATCTGAAAACATCTGCTCAATGTGCAGCGGCAGTCAAAAAAGCTTTAACAGAATGTGTGATGGGGTGCACTCACCTCTTGTGAGTGCCTCCTGTTGGCTGGGTTTGATCCTGCACTCTTTCCTTTCTCTGCTCCCAATGCCCCCGGTGGCTGTTGCCCTCGTCAGGTGGGTCTTCAGTAGCTCAGTCTTCCAGCCAAGTCACACATAGTCAAAACGCATGAAGGGACCCCTTCTGGGACAACAAAGTCCAACAAACGGTTGGTTCTCTTGAGGTTCTTCAGCACCATTTCTGTTTAAATTCTAGCCCATTTTTTGTTTTTTGTATTGAGTCTTATCCCCTTCTTGGGGCTTAAGCCACTTCCCCAGAGGGGGAATCCAGGCCCACCCAGTACTCGGGTCCAACCCCAGGGACCCTATAAACTGCAGCCATGCACTGCTTCCCTTTAATACAGTCATTGGCTGCGTCCCACTCAGTCCCATAACCTTCTTGGGTTCTCTGTCTGTTCCCTACTTGAGCAGGGTCTCTCCTGTGTCTCCTTGCCTGGAGAGTTTTGCAGACCTATCCCTCTGTGAGCAGGGTCTGTCCCAGGCCTCCTCATATGGAGAAAGAAAAGGAGTACTTGTGGCACCTTAGAGACTAACCAATTTATTTGAGCATAAGCTTTCGTGAGCTACAGCTCACTTCATCGGATGCATAAGCTTATGCTCAAATAAATTGGTTAGTCTCTAAGGTGCCACAAGTACTCCTTTTCTTTTTGCGAATACAGACTAACACAGCTGCTACTCTGAAACCTCTCATATGGAGAGTTTCTCTGTCTTCCATTCCTTCTTCTCTCATCTGATCCCAGACAGCACTGACATGCTCAGGCCCTGTAGCACCTTTTTAACCAAGCCTGCTGCATTCTCATTAGCTGCTTCCCTGAAACCATTTTAGGCAGGCCTGAGGGACCCACCTTCACTGCTCTTTTCGTGGGGTGAGGTGTGATAGGACCACAAGGCCTCCAGCAGGGGGCCTCAAACAGCATGGTTCACCCTGTCACACAATGTTCGCAATCATTAGGAAAAGGATGGATAATAAGACAGAAAAAATCACAGTGCCTCTATATAAATCCATAGTATGTGCACACCTTGAATACTGCATATAGTTTTGGTTGCCCCATCTCAAAAAAAGATATATTAGAATTGGAAAAGGTTCAGAGAAGGGCAATACAAATAATTACGGGTCTCAAACAAGGAGAAATTAAAAAGACTGTGACTGCTAGCTTAGAAAAGAGACTATTAAGGAGGGATATAATAGAGGTGTATAATATCATGAATGGAATAGAGAAAGTAAATATGGAAGTATTATTTACCCCTTCACATAACAGATGAATATGGGGTAATTCAATGAAATTACTAGGCAGCAGGTTTAAAATAAACAAAAAGAAATACTTCTTCACACAACACACAGTCAACCAGTGGAGCTCATTGCCAGGTGTTGTTGTGATGGTCAAAACTATGACTTGGTTAAAACAAGAATTAGATAAATTCATGGAGGATAGGTCCATCAATGGCTATTAGCCAAAATGTTCAGGGATGCAACCCCATGCTCTGGGTGTCTCCAAACTTCCAACTGCCAGAAGCTGGGATTGGGTGTTAGGGGATGGATCACTAATTGACCTGTTCTGTTCATTCCCTCTAAAGCATTTAGCACTGGCCACTAAAAGAAAACTGGGCTAGATTGGCCATTGGTCTGACCAGTATGGCCATTCTTATGTTCTTAAATATTACTCATGTATACATCTTGCAATGATTATGGGTCTTGATAAATTATGAGCTGTCTATAGATGCCTTACACATTAACCCTTCTGGATAAATGCCCTGCAAGATGTGTGTTTCGTGTAGTGAATTTGTCAGACCTGAAACAAGAGTTGTTTGTGAAGAACAAGGAACCCTTTGCCAAGGATCCTCTGTGTCATGCCTGTGATGTAGTGGAGGTCAGACTAGATGATCTAATGGTAATTTCTGACCTTAAATTATATGAATCTATGAATCCAGTAAAAGGAAGACTAAAGTATCAGAGTTCCAGTCATCCCATTACCTCCTTCCTAGACATCTCTATTTGTATATTCTATTAAATGTATGTATTGATTTGTGGTCGTTCTCTTTTAGCTGATATTATGTATTATATGCATTTGATTAAAAAGAAAAGATGTAACAGTAGTACATGAATTCAGTGGGTAGTGACCCTGCCACATGACAGGCATACTATATTTTGAAACCCTAGCACATTTCAGGTGACTGTGACGAGGAAATAAAGAACACATTCAATAGAACTCCTGTGTGTTACACGTTTCATATTCCAAAGAGTCCTCTCCCTTAAGCATTGCTTCTCCAGATCTATATGGAACTCCTAATGACCATGCACAAGAAAAGCGTACATAGTCCAAGGAAATATGAAGGAGTTATTGATTAGAGTTTCATAAACTATTCTGTTGATGATGCAAAAGATAGAACAGAATTCAATTTACTCTACTGCATTAACAGGAGCAAAAAGCAATTATTATTTTATAACAGCACTTATGTCAGCAGATCAGAGTCTGAATATGCAAAAGGGTCTGTTAAGTGAGACGAAGCTATTTTTACATAGCTACTTCTCAAAGTAAAACTGCACTTAACGTATCAAAGCAATTAATGCCCAAACTACTACGAAAGTTATTTGTCCAGACAAATAGTTGTTTCCAACATGTACTTGATAAGATTAGGGTTTTATTTTTTATTTTTGGTCAATTCTCTAAAGTAACCACGCAAAGTAAGAGACACTGCACATGATGATGTGGCAGTTTACATTTACAGCATATGATTTTGATCATATGATTTTGGGCCAGCATCATCTAGGAATATAAATAACACTTCAGCAGGCATTTCCAGTTTCTGTAGAAGTTGGCAAAAGGAATTAAAAGGACTGTGCGTGTACCAATGAATCCCCTGCTGCCTACAGGTCACAGCACTAATCCCCCCACATCAGATTATGCTGCACTAATTATTGCATCTGTCTAACCCTTACTTACTAGTGGAAAGTAGTGCTCCAGGCAGAAAAGACCATAAAAAGTCTATTCAGCTCAGCTAATAGATTAAATATTCATAAATGTTATTTCTAATGGCAGTTGTTAAAGAACTATTTTGGGGAGAAGAAGTGCTGGTTAAAAAATATGCTGGATGGTTAGCATGTAATTCCTAGTGCTCTCAAGGGCTGTCATTTGAGCCTTTGTTATGCTAACTAGGACAGGGGATGAGTTTGCAAATAGTTGTGCTCCAGGCAGTGAAGAAATTCTGAAAGTGGAAAGGAAAGAAGACTGTGTTTCCGTGATCTTGTTGAGTGCAACCAGCACATCATGTTACAGGATAGATCAGAGGTTGGGAAGAGGAGGGGGTGACACAAAAATCTGATAAATAAAATCAGTCTTTTTTCCACTTGGTCGGGCTCTTTCCCTTTCTCCCTCCCTTTAATTGGAGCCACAAAAACTGAAGTACTAAGTAAAACATGCTCCAGTTAACAAAGACGGGCAAAGAGAAAAGGATGAAAAAAATACACAAGAATGGAATATAACAAGAACAGAGGAAACGCTGGTCTCAAAAGGACAGCCTGACTCAAAAAATCATAGAATCCCTGGTTATACACCTTTAGTGAAACAAATTAATGTGGAGATCATTCAAATATATGAATGATTTCATAGAGGCTCGTTCACCTGCACATCCACCAATGTGATATATGCCATCATGTGCCAGCAATGCCCCTCTGCCATGTACATTGGTCAAACTGGACAGTCTCTACGTAAAAGAATAAATGGACACAAATCAGATGTCAAGAATTATAACATTCATAAACCAGTCGGAGAACACTTCAATCTCTCTGGTCACGCGATCACAGACATGAAGGTCGCTATCTTAAAACAAAAAAACTTCAAATCCAGACTCCAGCGAGAAACTGCTGAATTGGAATTCATTTGCAAATTGGATACTATTAATTTAGGCTTAAATAGAGACTTGGAGTGGCTAAGTCATTATGCAAGGTAGCCTCTTTCCTCTTGTTTTTTCCTACCCCCCCCCCCCCAGATGTTCTGGTTTAACTTGGATTTTAACTTGAAGAGTGGTCAGTTTGGATGAGCTATTACCAGCAGGAGAGTGAGTTTGTGTGTGTATGGGGGTGGGGGGGATGTGAGAACCTGGATTTGTGCAGGAAATAGCCCAGCTTGATTGTCATTCACATTGTGTAAAGAGTTGTCACTTTGGATGGGCTATCACCAGCAGGAGAGTGAATTTGTGTGGGGGGTGGAGGGTGAGAAAACCTGGATTTGTGCTGGAAATCACTTTAGATAAGCTATTACCAGCAGGACAGTGGGGTGGGAATAGGTATTGTTTCATATTCTCTGTGTATATATAAAGCCTGCTGCAGTTTCCACGATATGCATCTGAGGAAGTGAGCTGTAGCTCACGAAAGCTTATGCTCTAATAAATTGGTTAGTCTCTAAGGTGCCACAAGTCCTCCTTTTCTTTTTGCGAATACAGACTAACACGGCTGTTACTCTGAAACCTTCAAATATATGATAACTGTTATGTTGACAGTGATGAATATTTAAGTAGTAATTGTAGACTAAAAATCAGTAGTTAATGGTCCATGTTTGTAAGTTACCCTGCGGCAAAGTTGTTAATCATTACTGTAATGATGGGCTTGGTGCAAATTATTGTTATTGATGAGTCTAAATATTGCTGCAAATATACTTGGAATTATTTTAAAATTTAAGTCAGGTTTTTCACCTAGCAGAGAAGACATTATTAGTCATAAATTATGATCACCATAACTTTATTATTAATGCTGAAATCCTACATTAGAATTTCATTCAGCTTCCAAAAGATGTATTTAATGATTGTCAACTGTAAACTCAGTTGCTAATGGGAATTACCAGAGCAATACATTACTCTTTTCTTTATTCATTAAGAGCTGCAAAAGATTATGCCTACCCATTGGAGACCTTTACATTTGCCATTTAATAATAAAAGTTATTATGCCATAAATTTTGCTTAGGCTTTTTACACCTGTTGACAAAGGATCAAATTCTGTCCTTGATAATGAACACACAACTCTCACTATTCCCAGAGCTTTGCCTGGAGTGAAAATAATTTCCAAGGCAAATATGCATCCGATGAAGTGAGCTGTAGCTCATGAAAGCTTATGCTCAAATAAATTGGTTAGTCTCTAAGGTGCCACAAGTACTCCTTTTCTTTATGCACAGCAGTGTTTGTTGAGGATTTGGAATGTACTAAAGGACCATGTATCTATTTCAGAGAGGAAAAAACCTACACATTTGAAATTGTCTCTCTGGTGCTGAATTTGCGGATTGAGAGAGAAATAGAAACACACAAAACAAGTCCAAGAAAAAAAAGTTGTACCTCATCTTGTACAGTCTCCATTTCTGTCCTGTTTCTTATGCATAAAATCCCTCTTTAAAATCCATTTTTATCAGGATTCCTTCTTTACATGTTCTCCTCACCAATAATCCCATTGTATGACCCCTTTCCTGAATTGTCTTGTGTTTCATCCATCTTTTAGGCATTGGGTAAAATTTTTAAAAATGCCTACATGACTTAAGAGCCTGAGTCCAATTTTCACAAGTGACTTAAGCAGTTAGGAGTCTAAGTCCCATTAAGTTGCAGGATCCTGAGTCATTTAGGCAGTTTAAAAATTTTACTCCTTGTCAGCTACCAGTGTAGCTATGCTGATCTAACTGCACTGGTGCAAACCCCTTAGTGTACACACACTGCACCAGTGTAAAGTCCATTTCTAACTGGTTCAAGTCACAGGCCTGGTCTACACTAAAAACTTAGGTCGACATAAGCCACGTTAAGTCGATCTAATAACGTATGTGTCTGCACTGCTGAGTCCCTTCCACCGACCCAAGTGGCCTGTAAAGTCGACTTCTGTACTCCACCTCCGCAAGAGGTGTAGCACTTGATTCAACATCCATGGATCTACATGGGGATAGTGAAGACAATGCATTTTATAATTCAAGTGAATTGGCCTCCAGGAGGTCCCATAGTACTCTGCTCTGACCGCTCTGGAGAGCACTTTCAACTCCACTGCATGTCAGCCAGGTACACTGGAAACAACCACTTCCCTATTAAAACCCTGGGAACTTTTGAATTTTCATTTCCTGTTTGATCAGCATGGAGAGCTCATCAGCACAGCTGATCATGGAGACTCAAGGCTGCAAATGCGCTCCAGCATGGAGTACCCAGGAGGTGGTGGATCTTAATGCTGTGTGATTTGCAGGCAGAGCTCCAATCCAGCAGAAGAAATGCTGACATCTATGCCAAGACTGCACAGGGCATGGAGGAGAATGGCTACACCAGGGACATGCAGCAGTGCTGTGTGAAAATAAAGCAGCTTTGGCAAGCATACCAGAAGATAAGGGAGGTGAACAGTCGTTCTGGTTCTGCCCCACAGACATTCCACTTTTATGAAGAGCTGCATGTGATTCTCGGTGGCGACACCACCACCACCCCAAAATGCTCCATGGAGACCTCCCAGGAGCCCTGGGCGACCTTGAGCAACAACGAGGAGGGTATTGTTGATGAGGAAGAGAATCTGAGGCAGGCAAGCAGAGGATCCATTCTCCCTGACAACCAAGAACTGTTTTTAAGCCTGGAACTCATCCCTTCACAGGACCAGTTGGCAGCAGAGCATGATGCCAGAGAAAGCACCTCTGGTGAGTCCACATTTCCAATCAAACTGTAGGGGTAACATGCTATTGTTTTTTATGTTTAATCTAAACAAAAAAGTAGGTGTAGAGGGTATTGGTGGCCACTCCAACTATGCAGAGGGCACTCTTCAAAAAAGACTGTCTATGTGCATGGGGATGGCCTGGGAATCCTCCATGGAGAGCTCTAGGAAGCTTTCATGGAGGTACTCTGCAATCCTTTGCCTAAGGTTTCTGGAAAGACCTGCCTTATTTCATCCCCCATGGTAAGACACTTTCCCGCGCCACTCCAGTATTAACTCTGCTGGCATCATTGCAGCACACAGCATTGCAACATAAGGACCAGGTCTGTATGCAGACGCTTGCAGCATCTGCTCCCTTGCTGCCTCGGTTACCCTCAGGAGAGTGATATCGCATAGGTCACCTAGTGGAAATGGGGTAAGTTTTCAATACTAGCCCTTAAACTGCAAATAGTTCAACAAGTAATCCGACCCCTGTTTGGTGAAATCGGGGTCACACAAACATGCTTTCCCAAAAGTGCCATGGTTGTGATTGGAAGAGATCACCATGTATTGTAAGCAGCACTGAAAAAAAGGAAGGGGTGGGGGCAGCTTCCTGTTTGTCTCCCTTCCCCCCAAACCTGGTGCCCCTTTTGCAAAAAACAAACTATTTGTGGGTCTTTACACTGCTGCCTGTTCTCAAGCACCATCCAGGTTGCTAGGGGAAAGGGTCTTAAGTTCCAAGTGATCCCAAGGATGTCTTCACAAAAGCAGCAGCAGAAGACCTCTTGCCCATGCCTTTTGGTCTCACTCACCATGGCTAGAGCAGCAAACCAATTCTTTCAATAGCCAGCGGTTGTGATTATATTGTGGCTTGCAGTGAAGTGTACTGAGGTGTGTTTTTTTTATTTAAAAATAAAATCTTGCACCAGAAACAATGCATGCAATGTCAATGTGACCCTTGTGCTTTGCAATCCTTGCAGCTGGAACCTTCTCCTTTGGCACAACCTCCACACCGGGACAGAGATTTTCTCAGTTTAGAAGGTGGAAAAAAGAAGACTTGGGAGGACATGTTCAATGAGTTACTCTCAGAGGCGTGCGTTGACAAGACAGAGCTCAGAGCATGGAGGATCACACTGTCTGAGAACCTGCATATGGACAGGGAGGACAGGAGAGCATACAGGGAACAAGAGTGTGCCATGCAGGAAGAGATGCTGCGGATTATGAAGAAGTAGTCAGACATGTTGAGGCATCTGGCTGAGGTTCAAAAAAGGCAACTGGATGATAGAGTCCCTCTGCAGCCTATGCTGAACCTGCTGCCATCGTCACGAAGTTCCACATCCTCCTCCCCTAAAAGTCGTATGAGATGGGGAGCAGGAGAGAGAAAGTTCTGTACCCCTTGCACTCAACACCACGGGAGGGTACAAGGACCAGAAGGTGCCCATTCCCACACCTTTGATTGTTATTACATTGCATCTGTAAGCAAGCTTTCTTTGTCCCCCCCACAGTGTTATCAGCCCTTTTGCCCCATGTTCTCTTACTTTTATTTGCTGTCTTTATGTGTCTGTGTGCATAATAAAACTTAACAGATTGAGGAGAAAAGGCTCCTTATTCATTCAACACACAGTGGTTGGTGAGGGTGAAGTTTACAGGGGAAAAAAATCAATGAAGGGGACAGTTTGGTAAGGAACAACATAGATCAGTGTCACATTACTCTGACTCATTGATGAAATTGGTTTACAAAGCCTCACAGAGACTTTGTAAACCAGAGCCCCTCGATGTGCTTTTCTTATTGCCTGGTGTTTCCCTACTCAAAATTGGCTGCCAGGCGATCTGCCTCAAACCCCCACCGTCCCCCCAGTGGAAACTTTTCTCCCTTTGTTTCACAGATATTATAGAGCACACAGCAAGCAGCAATAACAATGGGGATATTGCTTCACTGAGGTCTTACCTAGTAAGCAAACAACACCAGCAACTTTTTAAACATCAAAAGGCATATTCCCACACCATTCTGCATTTGCTCAGTCTATGGTTGAACTGGTCTTTACTGCTACCTGTGTATGGCTTCATGAGCCCGGGGAGCAAAAAGTAAACTGGGTCTCCCAGGATCAGGACTGGCATTTCAACATCACCAATGGTTATTCTGCAGTCTGGAAAGAAAGTCCCTGCTCACAGCTTTCTGAACAGATCTGTATTCCTAAAGATGTGCACAACATGCACCTTTCCCGACCATCCCACATTGATGCCGGTGAAATGACCCCAGTGATCCACTAGCCCTTGCCACACCATTGAGAAGTACCCCTTTCGGTTTATGTACTCTTTGGCAAGGTGGTCTGGTATGAAGATAGGGATATGTGTTCCATCTATCACTCCACCTCAGTTATGGAATCCCATCATGGCAAAACCATGCACTACGTCCTACACGTTGCCCAGAGTCACTACCCTTCTTAGCAGAAGTCTGTTGATTGCCCTGCAAACTTGGATTACAAAAGATCCTATGGTAGATTTACCCACTCCAAACTGATGCCCCATTGAGTGGTAGCAGTCTGGCATTGCAAGCTCCCACAGAGCTATCACCACTTGCTTCTCCACTATCAAAGCATCTTTCATTTTAATATCGCTGTGCTTCAGGGCTAGGGAAGCTTTTTCACGCAGTTCCTGGAAAGTGACCTTACGCATTCAAAAGTTCTGCAGCCACTGCTCGTCATCCCAGAGCTGCATAAAATGTGGTCCCACCAGTCAGTGCTTGTTTCCCGGGCCCAGAAACGGTGCTCAACCCTGTCAAGGCGTTGCGTGACTGTTTCCAGCAACTGTGAATTGCTCTGCTGTATGTCTTCCAGCAGGGCTGCTTGTGTGGCATCACATTGTTCCACGCAGTGGTTCCTGTATTGCTTGTGTAAATACTGCAGGATAAGGCACAAGGTGTTTATAATGCTCACAACAACAGTGTACAGCTGAGTGGGGTCCATGCTTATCATGTTATGGCATCAACGTGGGTAACCCAGACTTACAAAAAAAGCACGAAAAAGGCTTGGTTTGTTTGCTGTTGATTTTAGGGAGAGAGGTAAGTGCATCATAGGAGGCTAACACCAGGTTCCCATAAATACCTGCACCAATGTTTTGGTACCATAAGGCATTGCAAGCCCAATCCAAAATTCCACTCAGCTACATGCACTGTGGGATAGCTACCCATAGTGCAGTGCTCCGTGCATCGATGCAAGCCTTGCTCGTGAGGATGCACTCTGCTGACAGAGTGGACACACAAGAGTGGACACTCAAGATTGACTTGCTTAAATCGGATGCTCAATGTCAACTTACATGAAGTCAACTTAACTTTGTAGTGTAGACATGGCCACAGTTTACATAGGGACAGCACATTTATGCTAGGAGATTGCACCAGTGCAGGTAAAGCTCTGACTAGCCCTTCCCTGGCACCCTCTTGTAGATAACCTCTTAAATTATACAATCTTTTTAGCAGATAACATGTCTTTTTCTATGTCTCCAATTCTGTGGTTGGATCCATTAGCGCAGTGGCTCTCAGCCTTTCCAGACTACTGTACCCCTTTCAGGAGTCTGATTTGTCTTGCATACCCCCAAGTTTTACCTTACTTAAAAACTACTTGCTTACAAAACAAGACATAAAAATACAAAAGTGTCACAGCACACTATTACTGAAAAATTGCTTACTTTCTCATTTTACCACATAATTATAAAATAAATCAATTGAAATATAAATATTGTACTTACATTTCAGTGTACAGTATATAGAGCAGCACAAAGAAGTCATTGTTTGTATGAAATTTTAGTTTGTACTGACTTGGATAGTGCTTTTTCTGTAGCCTGTTTTAAAACTAGGCAAATATCTAGATGAGCTGATGTAACCCCTGGAAGACATCTAACTACACCGAGGGGTACCCCTGTCTGAGAACCACGGCTTTAGTGCAACGTTCTATTGCATGTGTGTAACCCTCTGGAAGCCACTGAGTTTTGATCACTTTTTAAGCGACCCGTGAGTCTTCATATATTTAGTTATTAAACCTAAGACAAAAACTCATTAACTTGAACTTAGGTTGCTCAAATGTATAGCAAGAGAATCATATCCAACAAAAATGCTAATATCCAAGCATTAGTCTGCTATTATCATGACATTCCATTACAGATTACACCAACACACTAATGCCCTCTCGCTAACACATTCACTTACGTTCAACAGACCTTTCACTCTCTATCCACTAATCAAATTACTGAAAATTGCACTGCAACACAACAACCGTAATTACAATCTGTGAATCAGTTGTTGTGTCTAGAGCAGGATCGAACCCCTACATTATGTATACTTACTGACACATATGTTGCTGAAATGTAAATATTGTTAGGTTTTCAAATTGTTAGGTACCAAATAGAGATAATGCTGGATTATATCTAAACCACAATACAGAGTAAATTAAAGTATCATTTGGGAGGAACAAGCTGATTAGAAAAGAAACAACTTTCGTTGATAACCAGCAGTGATGGAAAACAAACTGCAGGTCAAACACATCACAGTTTAATGAGGTTTGGTGTGTATATGTATGTATTATGTTCGCTTTAGTGTGGCAGTAGTTTTTAAGGCTGTTCTGTGAGCTCTAACTCCTAAACCAAGACACATTTTTGGGGATACATTTTAAATGGCTTGGACTGCTAAAGTGGACCCTTGCATTCACAGTGGCAGGTGCAAATAACATTTGTGTCTGGTGAGCATTCTCAAAGAGGAGCATTGCTGCACCCAGCAAAAGTTTTGCCTGCCACTGCGAGAGAGTTGTAAAAAAGCATCCTCCAAAGAACTTTCCATGCATTGCATCTGAGTGCAAGTTTATAATACAGTGCAAATCCTTAGTGTCGGACGTTGTACCCATAGCAGTCTGTAGAGGAGGAGTAGCCCACACTCCAGCTTTACCTCATTAACCATCCCATGCAATAAAGGGTTGGATGAAAGCACACATACATATCCTCCCTCTGATGAAGGATTTGGTGGAGTTTCTTTAGGACAACAAGTTTCCCATAAATGTGTTTATCAATATTCAACACAGAATGAGGGGGAAAGAGCAGGAGCCAACTATATCCTGAATACAAAGGCCGGATTCCTCACTACCTTGCAATTTAATTAGTCACTAATTCCTGGGTAAAGTGGACATAAAATGCGACATCTGATGTAAAAATTCAGTCTAGAACCAGTGTGAAAAATCATGATTTTGTAGAGTTTTACATCCACTGTACCCTCATTTCACACAGGTGGAGGAGGGGCATATCTGTGTTACAGGGCAAGGGGCTTTATGCATTTACTTGATGAGGTGGATTTCATTCCCATCCTGCTACTCTGTTAGAGCAGCAAGGAGATCTGGAGAGTCAGACACATACCAAAGTCCAGAGAGAGTGAAAGGGGGGGGGGGCTATCCCAGACATCGAAATTGGCAGTACTGGGAAGATTGGGTGGGGGAACAGCTATCTCAGGAAGACAGGAGCTTCAGGGGGAATGGGTGCTTGCAGGAGGCAGGGCAGGACTGTGTGGGAGATGGGGGGTGTCTGAAAGACTCAGGAAGGATTGTGCGGGAGGCAAAGGGCAGGCAGAGGATGGTGTTGGGCACCTGCTGGAGGGCCCAGAAGAAGGCAATCCTCAGGCTCTGCTGTCACCCTCTCTACCCTATAACAGAGACTCTCTGAACTGGGAACAGCACACTGAAGTATTATCTAGGGTGTCAGATTGTCTTGAGTGGTGATTTTGCCACTGTGCCTTCCCTGTACCCTCAGAGGTTTCTCAGTAGGAGCAGATCCCACATTTTCCTGCAGGAGTCACACCCAGTAACCAGAATGTCACTCTCTACTGGTCGATCCTTTCAGGTCAGAGATCATATTTTCTTTGCAAACACTGGATAGTTTTTTCAGCTATGACCATGAATTGTGATTACCTGAAGTAAACGGACTTTTAATCGTGGCTCAGATGCTACAAAGAAAACCAAAGAAATAGGGGGAAAGCCCCTTAAATATTATATTTAATTATTTATTGTAGTGAAATTAAATCCTACACTCTGTGGCAAATTGAGTGGATTGGTGTTCTCCTCTAAGCAAGACAGCTTCACAATTTTATTATTACAAATACTACATTTAAAAAAATAAAAATAAAGAACAGATATATCCATTTGGAATAAAACCCAGAAGCAGAGTTGTGCTTGCCACTTGCTATAGCTTGTCCATGATATTTAGCAAAGGCTGTATTCAAACTGGAGGATACTATATGACAGAGCTAGTACAATGCATAGGAAACTGAATATTTAAGGGCTAATTTCCAGAGTGGTTCATGGGAATTACATGCACAAATCCTTTATTTAGTTAACAAGATTAGTGAGGAGGACTCCTGCACACTGCTTAAATAATAGATCCCTTAAAAGTTACCAGATTACAATTACAAAACTGTACAACATGAATGTAAAGTAGGAAAAGTCACCAGTTACAGAGCTGTTAATTCATAATTTGCAAATTCATAAATATTTATGAAGTTGGGTGATAGTCATTTCTAGGTGACATAATTGCCATTTAATACTCATTTTCTCCCTCTCTCTTTTAAAAATATAAAATGCATGTGATCGTCAAAATGGACAGGTATTTACTTACCCAGTACATGCTTTTAATTGCAAGGGTCACATTTTCTAGTTAAATATCTGTCTGCCTGCATTTCAAAAGCACTCATCATCATAGCATCTGAAAGTCTGGCTGTGACCCTGGTAAAGAGAAATAGCCTTGTGCCTCTATTTTTGTCTGTGCCTCTGTCAGTCATTTCAAATAGCCATATGTGTCAGAGACTTAGTGATTTTAATTATACAGGATGTGATAGTACATATATGTTGCACTCTTCCAAATGATGATAATACATCTTAAACAAAATTGTGCAGTCTAGATCTTTATGGAAGGAAATCTTTCTGTGTAGATATGATTACAAAATTAATTACCCAGAGCCATAGGTGAGTCCATGTTCCGTTACAAACCAATAAAAAGGTAGATCCTAGCCCTATAATTTAAGGGCCAATTTTTTTCTTCTTTTGCACCCAGGGAACTCCCTATGACTTCACTGGGACTGTGCTAACCAGAATTAGGACCTGAATTATACTTAACACAGTAAGGGATAATATTAAGCAAAAATTGTAGGTGAGAGCTGTGGGAGAATGAGGGCTGTACAAGTGAAAGATCTAAAGATGTGTCCAGTGGCTGCTGATTCCCCAAATAAGTCCCATACTATAGTACCATAGCCACCTTTCTGTATCATGCTGATTGACCATTTTCTGCAGTGGTCACAGGGAAGGACTGGATGCACGATGGGACGTGGGCAAAAAGACTTCTACCACTTTGTCCTTCTCCCAGCATGCTACCTTCTTCCGAATGAAAAAGTGACATGGAAAAGGGTAAGGTGGAAAGCAGTTTTATGACTGTGTGACCCCTTTAGTCTTTCCTCCCAGTCATGACTCCTTTCCTATTTCTCTTTGCCTCAATTCTGTTGTTACTCTCCTATCTCCCAATGCTTTCTTTCTCCACTTGCACTCCTTCATTCATACATATCACCAATTCACCCCATTCCCCCAACTCAGAAACCCTTTCTCCTCTACTGTGCTGTACCTGGAGAACCAAGAGTTGAGGCAGCAGGGAGCATGTGCAGGAAGATGAGTCTCATAACCTGATTCTGTAGGTTCTGTAGCCTAATCAAAGGTCTAAATTCCCTGCTCTACACTTACTCCTTTTGTTGCCTGAAGCCCATGTGCTGCAAGGACTGCTGAACTTCCTAAGGAGCTCTCATAACCTAGACCAGCTGTGAGCTTTCTCGTAGTGACTGTGGTCTGCACTGGTCTCCAGCTGACCCCAGATACAGGTGGGCTGCATGTGTGGCAGACAGGGAATGGAGAGACATCATAGTCCCTGTTCTTCAGGTGTGCCAAGAGCTGCTCCGTCACTGAAGGATCCATCCTTGTAAAAGGTAAAACCAAAGGGAAGAGTAAAAATCGCATGGGCAAACTTAGGCTACGTCTACACTACAAACTTAAGGTGATGTAAGTTATGTCGACATCCAGCCACTGCTGTAATTAATGCGCTGTTGCATATTCACACTACGCTCTTGGTGTTGGCAGAGCACATCCACAATAGTAGCTCTTGCATTGACACAGAGAGCAGTGCACTGTGGGTAGCTATCCCACTGTGCAACTGGCTGCAAGGTGTTTTGGGAAGGGTTTGCAATGCCTCATGGGGACAGATTCAGTGCCACATGATGCAGGTTTCTCAATCCCATTATTCCATGGGCATCCTACTAGGTTTCCAGAGGCTTTTCAACTGCCCTGGTAACCTGCAAGCCAGCCATCTCTGTCACAAAGCATGGATCCTGCACTGCTCTTCAGTACTGTGCCGTGTGTTATGAACACAAGGCGATAAGAGGAGCTTGATGGGAGGAGCTATTCAGCTGAGGGAGGCCCATAAGGAGCATTTTAACACTGACCCTCAGTAACGTGTGTTGCCATAGTGTGCTGAGCCCGGCATTGTTTGTTTGCAATGTGCTATGAACCTTGTAATGATTGCTGTGTGTGCCCAACTGTAAAAATGCACATGCACCTATTACTATTGTCTTGGGTGTTGGCAGCAGCCACCATGTTATGGAGAATAATAAACATAAATACCGTTTCCATAAGTAGATTTTTATTTCACACCCATGCAAACATGTAATGCTGAGGTAAACTTCATATGTGCAGGGAAAAGTATCTTTAAAGGGATTGGAACAGGGAATTCACCAGCACATACACCAAGGAGACTCTCACAGCTGGCTGTATGTGCGGTTGTCATTGTGTTTAATCTCCCATGGTGTGGAGTGCCTTGGGTATTGCTGAGGCCCTGGAAGATTCATAGAATTGGGCAGCGGAGTGTAGGGAGGTCCTTGTGATTCTCTCCCCCTGCCTTCCTAAGTGATTTCTCTCCACAGACCCAGCCACAGTCCAACAGCCTCCTCTCCCCTCAGATCCAGGAGATCCACCACTTCCCTTGTACTCCAGGCAGAAGCGTGTTTACACTGATGCTGTATCGCTCTAATTACATCACCCAAAGCATTATGCCTCTTGTTGAGGTGGTTTTATTATGTCAGCATAGCAGGAGAGTTAAAGTGGCAGGAAGAGAATTGTAGTATGTACACCTCCATAGTTAGGTTGACATAAGCTGCCTTCTGTCAACTTAACTGTGTAGTAGACAAGCTCTTAGTTATGACATTTGCCTGACTTTGAGTGCTATTCTTTGCAATCTTAACAATATTTTAATATATGCCAGGCTTTGGGGGCTGGGAAGGGATTTGTTTGTTTGTAATGCCATTATATATGTGTGTGTGTGTATTGCAATGACAAAGGTGCATAAGTGGCAAACTATAAAGAGAATTTAAGCCTTTCGTATTATTATGTTGCTGGGATTGAATGTTGCCCTTTTTACGTTTAAGACCCATGTCGTGTAATTTTGAAGTGAAACAGTCCTCGAAGTGGAAAAAAGACAAACCCTGGCAGACAGACGGTAATATATTCTTTGGGATTGGTAAACTGTTGTATTGGCAGGAGTCAAGCAGAAGAGAGGACATTGTGATTCACTGAAACAACTGGCAGAATATAGAGGGCAAACGTGATGGGAATATAGGTTTTTAAGGCCTGCTTTATATAAAATAACATTTATATTCACATTTAGAAGAACTTCAAAATGTAAGTGAAGAGGGAAGAATTTACATATCTGCAAATAGGATATGCTTTTATGTATGTGTCAAAAGCTCAGTCTCATCTCAGCTGAGGATTCATACTGCTCCATTTTGTAATGAAATTGAAAAGATAAATAAAGACTATTGTACAAATATTGCCTTTTTGTGAAGACTAGCAATACCTGCATTTCTTATAACCTGCATGGAAAATTACTCTTTTACAATGTACTATACTTAAAAACAGACTGGGCTTCTTTCCAAAGTGTCTGTAGTGCTGAAATTGTACGAGAAGGCACAGCTTGAAGTTGAACTTGGAGTTGATTCCATCTTCATAAATTGCTTTGAAATAAAGAAAACTATAGGTAACTGCAGGGAAAACCAAAACAAAGTCTTGTATTATTATCTTTTTTTTTTTACTTGTGTTACTGCTTTGCAAATATAGCTATGAAATGGAGGGTCTAATTCCTTTCTCACTTACATACTGTAACTAGAAAAGGAGTACTTGTGGCATCTTAGAGACAAACAAATTTATTTTGAGCATATGCATCCGATGAAGTGAGCTGTAGCTCACGAAAGCTCATTCTCAAATAAATTGGTTAGTCGCTAAGGGTGCCACAAGTACTCCATTTCTTTTTGCAAATACAGACTAACACGACTGCTATTCTGAAACCTGTAACTGTTGACTTCAGAAAAGTTATGCCTGATTTACATCAGCAAGCGAAAAGAATCAAGCCCAGAATCCCAAATTATATTCTGCTGAAGCAAATGAAATGTTGAGTGGTATGCAATGCATGCAGCACCTCTGCCGTGTTTACTTGTTAAGGACAAGTACTCTCTGTACTGCAGTTCAGAATAAGCCTAGCTGCTAAAACATTAACATGCAAATGAAATATTATGTGCCTATCTGTCTGCCTGATTATCTGGGTATCTTTAGATTATATTAGAATTTGGTTTTAGTGATCAACACTTAACTATTCTGCAGCTATTCCATGCACAAATCTGGTTGGTATAGATGCAGTCCTTGGCCCCAGAACCTGTGTAGACATACTTACGTTGAAAGAGGTCCATTCTGCTATAAAGAAACTGTGACGCAGGCATGCTGCTGGACTCGGCATAATGCTCAGACTTCTCATTTGTGACTCAATAGGACCAGATGAAGCCATTTAGGGATGAATCATAACCCCACCCCCATCCCTGCTGCACCTACTGAAAATTGGATGCAGCATATAATTGAGGCCAATATTTTACACTGTTTTTATTCCTCTGATTCTGAAGAGATGAGATTTTGTCATCCCAAGGAACCCTCTTAGCAAAATATCGAAAGATATTTTTAATAAAACGAACACATTCACGTACTCTGATACTCAGGCTATTCTGTTCTTCTTCTTCCTTATAAAGCCTTCACAGTAGGTTTGTGCCCACAGCTAGCTGGAGGGCATAAGCAGCACTGCTTAAACAATAGCAAGGGATAATGAACAGTTGCCCAGTTTCTGGTTCTGAGTGACAGAAGGTTCTTGGGGTATAGGCATGTATCGTGAGGTCATCTATCTCCTGTGTATAGCAGGCATAGGCGCTGACTCTGTGGGTGCTCCGGGGCTGGAGCACCCACTGGGAAAAATTAGTGCACCCACCAGCAGCCAAGCTCCCCACCCCACCCCACCTCATCTCCTTCTCCACCTCCTGCCCTGAGCACACTGTGTCCCTGCTCCTCCACCTACTTCCCAGTGCTTGCCACCACCAAACAAGTGTAGCAAGCTCCGGGAGAGAGGGGGGAGGAGCAGGAATGTGTCAGGGGAGGAGGTGGGGAAGAGACGGAGCTGGGGCCGGGATTTGGGGAAGGGGGTTGGAATGGGGCGGGAGGGAGCAGAGTAGGGACGGGGACTTTGAGGAAGGGGTCGGAATAGTGGCAGAGATGGGGAGAGTGGGGGCAGTGAGTTTGGGGAAGGGGTTGGAATGGGGGCGGGAGGAGGTGTGGTAGGGGTAGTGTCATAAATATAAAGGGAAGGGTAAACCCCTTTGAAATCCCTCCTGGCCAGGGGAAAACTCCTCTCACCTGTAAAGGGTTAAGAAGCTAAAGGTAACCTCGCTGGCACCTGACCAAAATGACCAATGAGGAGACAAGATACTTTCAAAAGCTGGGAGGAGGGAGAGAAACAAAGGGTCTCTGTCTGTCTATATGCTGGTTTTGCCAGGGCTAGACCAGGAATGGAGTCTCAGAACTTTTAGTAAGTAATCTAGCTAGGTATGTGTTAGATTATGATTTCTTTAAATGACTGAGAAAAGAATTGTGCTGAATAGAATAACTATTTCTGTCTGTGTATCTTTTTTGTAACTTAAGGTTTTGCCTAGAGGGATTCTCTATGTTTTGAATCTAATTACCCTGTAAGGTATCTACCATCCTGATTTTACAGAGGGGATTTCTTTACTTCTATTTACTCCTATTTCTATTAAAAGTCTTCTTGTAAGAAAACTGAATGCTTTTTCATTGTTCTCAGATTCAAGGGTTTGGGTCTGTGGTCACCTATGCAAATTGGTGAGGCTTTTTATCCAACATTTCCCAGGAAAGGGGGGGTGCAAGTGTTGGGAGGATTGTCCATTGTTCTTAAGATCCAAGGGTCTGGGTCTGTAGTCACCTAGGCAAATTGGTGAGGCTTTTTACCAAACCTTGTCCAGGAAGTGGGGTGCAAGGTTTTGGGAAATTTTGGGGGGGAAAGACGTTTCCAAACAGCTCTTCCCCAGTAACCAGTATTTGTTTGGTGGTGGTAGCCAATCCAAGGACAAAGGGTGGAATATTTTGTACCTTGGGGAAGTTTTGACCTAAGCTGGTAAAGATAAGCTTAGGAGGTTTTCATGCAGGTCCCCACATCTATACCCTAGCGTTCAGACTGGGGGAGGAACCTTGACAGGTAGAGTCAGAGTGGGGCCAGGAACAGAGAGTGGTCGAGCACCCACCAGCGCCAGAAGAAGTCAGTGCCTATGATAGCAGTGGTGTTGAATATTCTTGGATTGACAGTTTGATTTCTCCCATGCCCGTGAGTACAAGTAAAGGGCAGCCATGTCATATGTAGATCTGGTCAGAACCATTTTCAATCAAAGAATACAGTTCCATCAAAATCCAAAGATTTTGTGAAATTGTGTCCATTTTGCTGAAATGCATTTCTGAGAAAAAAAGTTTTGACAATGTTGAAACATCCTATTTTGAAATTTTCAGCATGAAATATTTTGATTCTTCCTTTTAAAACAAAGTTGGTTAATTTTTTATTATATAATAAAAATGTAAAAAAAAATTTTTTGATTGCTTCAAAGGTTGGTGATTATTTTAATTTTATTGTATGGAATGTTTTGGAATTTTCCAAAATCTCGAAATCTTCCACACAGTTGAATTTTCTTTCTCTGCACAACTCTAGTCATGTGTATTAACTGCACAACTCTAGTCATGTGTATTAACTAATCAACTGATTAAAGCCTATAG
The DNA here is from genome assembly GCF_965140295.1 of Lepidochelys olivacea. Taxonomy (NCBI): domain Eukaryota; kingdom Metazoa; phylum Chordata; order Testudines; family Cheloniidae; genus Lepidochelys; species Lepidochelys olivacea. Next base: position 132,444,183 of record NC_140411.1, on the reverse strand, counting down.
TAATAAAGTTATTTTTTTGTCTGTCAGTCATGTAGGATGAGCTGCTTTACAATCAATTTGATTAACTTTGGCTCTTATCTCACTTACAGTCATTAAACAGTCTTGTTTTTTATATTCCTGCTTCAGGAGAATGAAACTGTACATTGTGTTTGAGTGTACAGAATATGTTCATAAGAGCAAATTGCACAGCAGGGGTGGTCAGATTTAAAGATATATTTTAAATGTTATTTATAGAATAGCGGTTTGACAAATATAAGCAAGGAGGCTTACATCTTTGCAAGTCTTTTTTTTTATTGTTTGAAAATACTACCATCATTACTGTTTTTTTCCTCTTTCTCTAACCTACAAGAATCATGTGACTTTTGTTACTGTTTGTTTATCTTGGAAGTGTGAACAACTTTACAAGTGGTTTTGCCAGTGCCAGAAATACAAGATTAAACACAATTAATATGAATTTCTAATTTTTGATTAGAGAAACATTATGTAAGTATATGCTTGTCAATTACTGTATTATTCAAGGTAATATCAAGTTACTGGATTTGGTTCTTTACACAACTGAGGGCTCCATGCAGCTAGATGCTCTGTTGAAAACATACAGATTTTTAACCAACATCAAAGAACACTTAATCTGAGAAAGAGAGAGAATGAGAGAGAACACAGCATGGGTAGAACAAAGTTACTTAACCACTAATGTTTCAAATTCAAAGTTAATAATAATAATAAATAATAAAAAATAAGGGATTTGTGTGTTTACATGAAACATATAGAAGGATGAACTGGAGTATTTCACTTGATGTACCAAAAGTGAAATTCTGGCTCCACTGAAGTTAATGAAAGTTTTGCCATAGACTTCAGTGGGGCTAAGATTTCACCTCAAGAACATTTGATTTCCTAGCTCCTTACATGAAAGTGCAAATAAAACAATGAGTTTTAGGCTATAATAACAGTTTACTCTTGAGACTAAGAAAAACCTAACAACAATTACCGAAAGAAGAAAAACTGAAGCACACGGGGAAAATTTATCCTGAAAATATAAGCACCTAAGTGTGTTCAGGCACTCAAACAGGATAATAATTTTATACCATATAGCTACCTTTATGTAGTTTATTCCCTATATTTCCATCACAACTCTTTGAACAAGTTTTGCACAGAAAGCAAAACTGTCAAATTTGGTAAGTACAGATGGACTTGGGAGTTTCACTACATATTCAGGCCCAAATCTAAACTTTCCCAAATTTCTGGTGTATTCAGATACAGTAGTACAGTTCAGGCCAGTATTAAAGATGATCCCAAACTGTGAAAATTTGTTTTAGCTCTGAATTCAAATTATCCTAAAGTTCAGGGGCTATTGGATCCAGTCATGTAGTTCCAGACATTTCTATGTACAAAAGGATCAAGATAGAAATAATGGAAGGAAGTTAAGAAAAGCTAATATCAGAAACTTCATAATAGTAAAATCTATTGGACTCTAGAATAATTCAGTGTGGGAAGTTCAATCACTCTAGTCAATTGCACAAGGGAATCCAGACAGTGTGAAACAAGGCCCATAAGGTTGATCCCTGCAAGAGTGAGGAAAAGCTGGGATCCAAGTCTGGTTTCTAAACAGAGCCAGAATGGTGTATAGGTGTTCAGTGGTATATGCTCATGAGTAATTAAGATAAATCATTGTGTCTAAAAGAAATGCCTTGGCTTTCCTAAAGCATAGGACTGTGACAAAATGGAATTCACAAATGCATGACTTGACTCTAGTTGACTCCAAAATATATTGACTGATGCTGGAGTTATCATCACATCATGGGGCATCTCTGGCAACGCTATCTGACTAAATGGCCTATCTGTTGACATACAATGTAGCCCCTTGCTGAGTGATTTTGGTCCTCTTGTTTTATGTCCTTGAAACCTATAATCTCTGCCAGCCCGGCATGATTTAGGATTGATTTTCTGTACTACTAGCATAGCGACTCAGATTAGGGGATGCTGGAATGCACTCTGGAGTGACCATTCCAACTGGCTGGCTTTGTCAAGATCTTTATTAAATGTCAAATTGTCTGTTTCTGACAAAAGAGCCTTCCTGGCCTGGGGAGTTTGTTTTCTCTCTAAACTGATCTCTGTTCATGTTTAATAAGCATGAAACTGAACTACCATAACAGTCCAACTTGGCATTTGAATGCAGACACATTATAGAGCAAAAATTCAATCACTATGGAATTAGTTCAAGAGGATTCAAGCTCTCAGAATGTTGAATATTTTCTCTCACTCTAGTGCCAGACAAGGTCCCAGCAAGGCCTGCTTGCACAGGTTTGCGACTGTCCACTATAAATAACAGATCAAAAGAAAAGCTCCACTGCGACGTTGTCTCCCACAGTATTCTTGCCAGCAAGTTAAAGAAGGATGGGCTGGATGAATGGACTATAAGGTGGATAGAAAGCTGGCTAGATTGTCGGGCTCAACGGGTAGTGATCAAGGGCTCCATGTCTAGTTGGCAGCCGGTATCAAGTAGAGTGCCCCAAGGGTCGGTCCTGGTGCCGGTTTTGTTTAATATCTTCATAAATGATCTGGAGGATGGTGTGGATTGCACCCTCAGCAAGTTTGCAGATGACACTAAACTGGGAGGAGACGTAGAAACGCTGGAGGGTAGGGATAGGATACAGAGGGACCTAGACAAATTGGAGGATTGGGCCAAAAGAAATCTAATGAGGTTCAACAAGTGCAGAGTCCTGCACTTAGGACGGAAGAATCCCATGCACCGCTGCAGACTAGGGACCGAATGGCTAGGCAGCAGTTCTGCAGAAAAGGACCTAGGGTTACAGTGGACGAGAAGCTGGATATGAGTCAGTGTGCCCTTGTTGCCAAGAAGGCCAATGGCATTTTGGGATGTATAAGTAGGGGCATTGCCAGCAGATCGAGGGACATGATCGTTCCCCTCTATTTGACATTGGTGAGGCCTCATCTGGAGTACCATGTCCAGTTTTGGGCCCCACACTACAAGAAGGATGCGGAAAAATTGGAAAGAGTCCAGCAGAGGGCAACAAAAATGATTAGGGGACTGGAACACGTGACTTATGAGGAGAGGCTGAGGGAACTGGGGATGTTTAGTCTTCAGAAGAGAAGAATGAGGGGGGATTTGATAGCTGCTTTCAACTACCTGAAAGGGGGTTCCAAAGAGGATGGCTCTAGACTGTTCTCAATGGTAGCAGATGACAGAACAAGGAGTAATGGTCTCAAGTTGCAGACGGGGAGATTTAGTTGGATATTAGGAAAAAACTTTTTCACTAGGAGGATGGTGAAACACTGGAATGAGTTACCTAGGGAGGTGGTGGAATCTCCTTCTCTAGAAGTTTTTAAGGTCAGGCTTGACAAAGCCCTGGCTGGGATGATTTAATTGGGGATTGGTCCTGCTTTGAGCAGGGGGTTGGACTAGATAACCTCCTGAGGTCCCTTCCAATCCTGATATTCTATGATTCTATGATGTGGCTGCAGCATGAAAAAGACTTCAGGCTCAGCTATGTGCAGTTAACCGCTTTCTGTTGGGGGATGACGAGTAAGGCTGTGTGTGTCACAGAGGTTGCAGAAGTCATGGATTCCATAATTTTCTGCAACCTCCATGACTTCTGCAGCGGCCAGTCTGCTCAGGCAGACCCGGGGACAGCCACACTGGCCACTGCCTGGGCAACCCTGGACAGCTGGCCCCGGGGCCCAAGCAGCACCCGGTGCAGCTGGCCCTGGGACCACCTGAGCAGCACTCTGGGGGCAACTGGAGCAGCATCCCCGGGGACAGCCGCACCAGATGTTGCTTGGAGGCCCCTGGCTGCTGGCCCCAGGGACTGGTCAAGCAGTAGCTAGTGCTGCTGGTCCCACAGATAGCCTGAGCAGCGGCTGGTGGGGCTGGCCTCAGGGGCCCCTCTGAGCAGCAGAGCAGGGCCCCCAGTTAAGATTTGTCAGGGATATTTATTGTAAAGGTCATGGACAGGTCACAGGCCATGATTTTTTTTATATTGCCCATGACCAGACTATTACTTTTACTAAAAATCCCTATGACTAAACCATAGCCTTAATGATGAGCACTAGGGGGGTAATCACTGGGCTAACGATGTACGTGGAAGGAAGAGGAAGCTGGGGGGAAGTTTAGAAGGTGAGCTTTGGCTGGGGTGGGAAGGCTGTAAGCCTTGGTAAAGAAAGAATAAATACCCCCATGGTGAAAAGGCAACAATGTGGGGTGTGTTTGTGACTGTGAGGCCACACAAAGTGACCAGGTAGTGAAGTACATTGGTAGAGGGCCCCTGTGATACATGGGGCTTGTCTAGGTACATTAACCCTCTCAGCTGAGAGAAGGAGACTTGAGGGGGACCTATGTGAAGTAGATCTGGGCACCATGGATTAGGCGATGAAAGAGATGCAGAAAATCCTGCAGGACTGCCGGCAGAGAGGCAAGCATTTCTGCCTTGGCAGCAGCAAACACTACAAGAGTTCTCCAAGGAGCAGGCCCAGGTACAACAAAAGTTCTGTACTAGCTGGTGAATTCCAGTGAGGGGACTGGAAATCAAATGGTGGGCCTGGGACTATGTAAATTGGCCCTGAGGGATAACCTCAATGCCTTTTTATTCCCCTTTGAGCAGGTGGCTACTAGCACCGGATGGGCCACGGGTGCACGGGGAGTTTGGCTAGCCCCTTATCTGGCCAGCGAGTCTCAGCTGGTCTTTATGGCTCTGGGCAAACACCAGGCCAAATATTATGATACATTGAAAGCTACTATTTTAGACAGGGTGGGCCTGTCAGCAGACAAATACCACCAAAAATTCAGGGTTGCCAGATGAAATGGCAGGATGCATCCTAGGATATTTGTGCAGAAATGGTCAGGCTGGGACATTTGGTGGCTGCAGAGGGATAGATAGGACCTTGAGATCCTAATGAACTCCATTATTCTGGAACAGTTTACACAGAGCCTCCCTGAGACACAAGGGTCTGTGTCTGAGGCACCAGCCAGAATCATTAGAGATAGTAGTCAAATTAACAGAGGAATATGTGAAGGTGGACTTTCCATAGGAAGAGCTCTGAATCCCTGAAATCAAGAATGGGGGAAAGAAGATTGAAGAGCCTCATGCAGCAAAACCCAGGAGGGGGGTGCGAGGGGCAAACAAGGGTTCCTCAGCTGCCCATGCTGTAGTTTGTCTGTAAAAAAGCACAAAACATGTAATATGCAGTTTAACCCTTGTATCCCTTTAATTGTATTGCATGTTTCCACCAAGGCTGTTTCTCTATTTCAGCCAAGTACAGAGCGGGCCCTAATTTATCTAAAACTGGCCAAGGACCTGACCATTCTCCTTTGAGAATTTTTTTCTTGGGAGCTGGTTCAATGTCAGGGGTTACTACCTCCAACAATTCTGGGTAAGCAGCCACTACTGGTGCCCCCTGCTTGGCAGTTCTGTTTAACCCCAGATAATCAATAATTAATCTCCATTGGGATCCCCATTGGGATCAGATTAGCCTCATTTGTTTCTCCCGTTACAGTGACAGCTTGTCTGATACACATATTTGGGAAATCCAAGATTATGCCCAATCGTCTGACGATTTCTGCCCTGATTAGATTTTCTCTCCTTGCAATAGCACACTTCTCCTGAATGGAATGCACACCAAACTGGAGAGGGAGGGTTTTGACATCATACATTTGCTTAGTTCCTGATATGCCCTGTATTTGTACGGAGTCCACAACTAGATATACATTAAATACATCTTTTACTATAGGAATTCCGGCCCTTGTGTCCAACAGAAAATCTGCAAGCCCAGCCCTGACTCGGATGCTTAGGTTGGGGCATGCCCAGACATCTATTGTCATAGGTTGCTGGAAAACGCATTCTGAGTTGCAGGGAGGGTTGTCCTATGCTACCCAATTAGTAGCAATTGGGTCATTCAATCCAGACACCAAGACAGTTGCCTTAGCCACCTTCATCACTGCCTTTTCTTCCTCCTTTTGAGGCTCCTTGCTAATCATGCATGCCTGTAGCTGTGCCCACAGCTTCTCATTCTCTTTTGAGGTCTAAGTTCTCCTGTTTCAGAGCTCCAGGTGATATCCATTCATATTCTCTCTTACTGCCATAGACATTAATTGCAAAATTCTAGCTTTTTTACTTTTGTTATTATTTTTAAGAGCTTCTGTTTCTACCATTGCTTAACATATGCCAGTCCATGTTTCCCCACTTTCTTTTTTAAATTCATATGGCCCCCCTTTACTGGCAATCCAGTGGGTCCACAAGTTATCAAACTCTGTGGGGATTTGAAGGGAGGGGATAAGGGGGTTCCCTAGCTCGTGGTTTTCTGTCACGTTAGATCACGATTCCTACAGCAGACAGCTCACTTACTCACCAGATCAGCGGTTGGGGTCACCAATGTTGTCAGACGTCACTGGTATGGTGCTCTGCTCTATTCAGTATTGATAACAGTCGGCTGCGTGAGTGTTCCCTCTGTGTGCTTCCCCAGCTCTGCGCACTGCCCCAGCTCTGCGCAAATCGCTGACACAACAGACCCTGAGAGAACCGCCAATGACCACAGATGCCGATAAAATGTGAAGGCACCCAGCTAGGTTTATTGTCAAATGAAGCACAGTAATAGTTTCCAGCAGACTCTACAGGACATACTACGAATTTGTGCCCCCTGACAATGGGCACGGCTCAATCAGTGGTGGGACTCTCCACTGCCCCCTAGCCTGGACCCAGACACTGCCCCAGGAATGCATTCTTATACACAAGTACAAACAAGTTACACATCACTCCTGAAGTATTGAGGGGCAATCCCTCTATGCAGTAAGGTGCCACCTCTCACCGTGTACATGTTGGTTTGAACAAAACAACTCTATCCATCATATTATCCTTTGGCCCCGTCTATAGGATGGGTCAACTTGTTCCTTGTTATCTGTGTGGAATGTGCAAGTATCGGAGTGTTTTGGTACCATCCTAGCATATGTTTATATCTCTAGTGTCCAGTACCTTTTAGGTATGTATATTTTTGCAACACCAGCCCTTTCCTTGCCAGCTTCTGTGAGCAGGGCCTGCCTCTGGCTCACAGCTTAACTTTGCTTTATGTTAGCAAAGTCTTGACCATTACTTTAGTTCAGGCCTTAGGCCTCATACCGGGCCTCTGATATAAGGGTTTATGTTTCAGGGCCTCATCTAAGTACAGGGGGCAGTGAATCATGGAATTCTAGATCAGAGACATTTAGAGGTGAAGGAGGGTGGAGGCTTGGCCAACTCCCAGGAGGAGCAAGCCTTGGCCAAAACACAGGATAGAGGACAAACTGAAGAAAGAAAGAGAGGTCCTGACAAGAACCCCTTGGTGGGTGATATCTTGCACCAGGTTCAGGACTTAAGTCAGGGGAAGACAAGGCTCTCAAGATTATGGCTGTAGAGAGACAATTCACACTATAGATATAAGCCAGGAACAAAGTAAATTGGAGGAAAGATGTGTGGGATGTAACTGGTGTGATGACCAATGGGCTGAGATGGAGCTGTGAGGGAAACCTTCACCCTCTAAGTGTACCTTTTGCAGGTGGAAGGCGGGAGACTCTCACCAGTAGTCCATAGAATGCCAGCACAAAAGGGAACAGGAACCCATAGTAGAATCCCAACCCTGTAACAAGATAGGGCACAAGCAGTGAAGACCACCTCTTCCAGAGACAAGAAAATACCCCAGGTGAAATAAGGGTGTGTGTGACAGGACACTATTTGCAGCACCCTAGATGTGGCTGCAGCAAGAAAAAGGCGTCCATCTCAATTACGAGCAGTTAATCACTTGGTTATGGATGGCAATCATTGGGCTAACAGTGTATTTGGGAGGACATAAATAGAAGGGACAGGAATCAAGGGGAAAATGTACATGGAAAGCTCAGAAGCTGAGCCTGAGCTGAGGAGTTAAGTCTGCATAAAAGCCTCCTTTTGCTGTAAGCCTGCAGTACATTGTTAGACTTGGTAATTAAATAAATACACACTTGGTGAAATGGTAACAAACAACCTAGTGTGTGTTTGTAAACATATGGCTACATGAACTGGCCAGGCAGAGAAGAACACCAAGTAATGACAAAACCACAGAACTGTTACTTTTCTTAGCTGCTTAACTTTCAATGGGAACAACTCAATGAGTAAGGTTAATCATGGGGATCAGTCCTCACAGGATGAGGGCCCTAGCTGTAAGGCGATAACCCAAGCCTTCACATTTATCACTTATACAACAATAGGCAAATTAAATAATGACTGAAATATTTGTATGCTACCAGGATGCATGAACTCGTCCCATTTGTAAAGCTGAACTAGAGCAAAATAATGTTACTGCTGCAAATTAACAGTGCTTTATATGATGAGCCGTTTCATGGGGAGCTTTTCATTGTGGTCAACATTTCACTAGAGGGAAAACTAGATTTTTTTGTAAGTCTGCCCAAAGATGTTTAACATTTTAGAAAACAAGCCAAAGCAAATCAACAAAATGTTTTGCATTTTTGTGAGCAACATGATTCTCGTCCTATCACTTCCTATTTTATTTATTTATTTATTTTTGCACAGTTTCTACTACCACTAGTTTCTTCACAGAAGGACAATTATTAAAACAGTATAAAGGGAAAAAGTCAATAAATGAGACCATAAAAGATTTTTTTTACAATTCATGTATATCTTTGCAATATAAAGGATTTCTTAAGCAGAAAGATCTATGACACTTTGTGAAATAATTTGTACAGATTTAGGAATCTGACTACCAACCACTTCATTCTAAGTCAGCAGTCCAGTGAAGACAATTTCAATGGTTTATATAGGTAGCAGTAGAGGGTATATGTTACTAACCCTAGAATGTATATGCTACTTATCTGCAGTCTACTTATCTGGATACATACTTGTTCTCATCACTATAATATCCGAGCACCTCACAACCACCTATGGATTTTATCCTCACATCATCCTGGTGAAACAGTGAAGTGAGACATTTTACAGGTGGAAAACGGAGGCAAAAGATAGATTAATTGACCTGCCGAGGTCACACAAGAAGGCTGGTTGAACTCAGAATTGAAACCTGGATCCAGATTCTCAGCTGGGGTAAATCAGTATAGCACCATTAACATTGATAAAGCTACCTTGACTTACACCTTCTGAGGATCTGGCCCAGGTCTCCTAAATTCCAGTCCAGTGCCCTATCCACTAGGTCCTCCTCTCTTCCCCTTCGGGTAAATATGTACTTGATTTTGTAAGATTATGTGGCTCAAGTAGAAAATGTCTTTTTCAACCCGTGTCTCCTTACTGTCTTTGCTGGACATAATTCCCATTGATATCAATTGGAGCTACACACAGAGAACCATCTATGCCCTTTAGAATGCTGGCATTACGATGCTTTACATATTGAACCGTGTCCTTTACAATGCTGGCATTATCTATATGCTGCCAGCTATATCTAAACTATATATAGTTACAGGGAAAAGAAGAAGAAAAAAGGTCTTTGTCGAAAGAATGTTAAGGTTGCAGAATAAAGGATTCAATCTGAATTCTGGCACTTCCTAACTTTTCTCTGAGCAACCTTAATTTGCCCCTTACCTGTACTAAGATAGATAAACATCATATAATTTAATACAGTAAATCAATTTTTGATTGGATACAAATTGCTGCTGGACTTTTAGGAAAGGAAGGTTATTCCATGTGGAATTTCACTGGCAATTTCCAGATCTGGTCAAAACGTTACAAATAAACTCTTTGCGTATGTTATTGAAAGACATTTTTCACTATAAACTGCTGATTTTTTCTCACTTCTTTCAACATTTTAATCAATATTTTAATTCAAAACTTTATCAATACTGTTATTGACATGTCAGAGTTTTTCATTTACCAAAAAAGCCTTTTTTAAAAGAAATGTTAGCAATAATTTTGAAAAAAAGATTGTGGGGGAAAAAAATCTCGAAATGAAAAAAGGGTCTTTTTAAAATCTGTCAAAACAGAAACAAGTTTAAAATCATTTTTCCATTTGAAAAATGGGTAGTGATCAATGGCTCCATGTCTAGTTGGCAGCCGGTGTCAAGTGGAGTGCCCCAGGGGTCGGTCCTGGGGCCGGTTTTGTTCAATATCTTCATAAATGATCTGGAGGATGGTGTAGATTGCACTCTCAGCAAATTTGCGGATGATACTAAACTGGGAGGAGTGGTAGATACGCTGGAGGGGAGGGATAGGATACAGAAGGACCTAGACAAATTGGAGGATTGGGCCAAAAGAAATCTGATGAGGTTCAATAAGGATAAGTGCAGGGTCCTGCACTTAGGAAGGAAGAATCCAATGCACTGCTACAGACTAGGGGTCGAATGGCTAGGCAGCAGTTCTGCGGAAAAGGACCTTGGGGTGACAGTGGATGAGAAGCTGGATATGAGTCAGCAGTGTGCCCTTGTTGCCAAGAAGGCCAATGGCATTTTGGGATGTATAAGTAGGGGCATTGCCAGCAGATCGAGGGACGTGATTGTTCCCCTCTATTCGACATTGGTGAGGCCTCATCTGGAGTACTGTGTCCAGTTTTGGGCCCCACACTACAAGAAGGATGTGGATAAATTGGAGAGAGTCCAGCGAAGGGCAACAAAATTGATTAGGGGTCTAGAACACATGACTTATGAGGAGAGGCTGAGGGAGCTGGGATTGTTTAGCCTGCAGAAGAGAAGAATGAGGGGGGATTTGATAGCTGCTTTCAACTACCTGAAAGGGGGTTCCAAAGAGGATGGCTCTAGACTGTTCTCAATGGTAGCAGATGACAGAACGAGGAGTAATGGTCTCAAGTTGCAGTGGGGGAGGTTTAGATTGGATATTAGGAAAAACTTTTTCACTAAGAGGGTGGCGAAACACTGGAATGCGTTACCTAGGGAGGTGGTAGAATCTCCTTCCTTAGAGGTTTTTAAGGTCAGGCTTGACAAAGCCCTGGCTGGGATGATTTAACTGGGAATTGGTCCTGCTTCGAGCAGGGGGTTGGACTAGATGACCTTCTGGGGTCCCTTCCAACCCTGATATTCTATTATTCTATGATTTTTGACCTCACATAGAATGGAAGGTAATGTTTTCAGTTAATATTTTGTATATGGGGTTGTAGAGGAAGCAAAACCTGTGGTGGGACATGGGACAGCGATGTAACATCTGAGGACTCTCAAAGGCTATTTTTGGTTGCTGGGAGCCACCATGGAATGGTTGTTGGAATTCAAGCAGGTGGGTGAAGAAGATTGGGTTGGGGGGAGAGATCTGAGACTTGCATGCTGGAGGTAGGTTTTCTAGGACCTGGCTGAAGGTGCCAGGAAGTGACTCGACGTTAGTTCATTCACAGGCTACTTTAATGAATTCTTACTTGATTAATTACATCAGCTCTGGAGTGGAGATGTGGTGATTGGGTTTTCCTGCAGCGGTCTTCGAAGAGCACCCACTATATTTATCAGTGAGCCCCTGATCCTGGGGACAGGGTCCTTGGAATAAGGGAGCAATGAGAGGTGACACATGGTAAAATATCCAAATGCAAAACTTGGTGGTGACAGTAATCTGAGCCTGAGGCAATGGAAGCCTGGGGTTGTGGCAGACCAATCATTTCTCACAGGGATATGAGAATTCTAAACTGCCAAATTCTAGAGTCTAAGAATACAAATATTATTGTTTTGTTTATTATGGTAGTGGCTAGGGACTAACCAAGAACTGGACTGCGTTGCACAAGGCATTGTGCGAACCGAGTAGTCAGTAGTCCCTGCCTGCCTCAATCTCACAATCTGAATAGACAAGACACACACAGGGTAGGGGGATAATTTTATAACACACAAGCTGATGATCAGTGTGAGAGTGGCAAACATGTTTGTTCCCCAAATTAGCTTTTGGGCCAAATAATCCCCACTAAAAGATATAACCTCACCTTCCTTTCTCTCTCATATCTTCTGTCCAACATGGCTGTAACACAGCAAACCTCATTTGGCTTGTCAGCCTCCAGATGCTGTGGAGATGCATGAATTACAAATGGCAAATAGGACCATAATTCCCCTAAGAGACTGACTACCAGAAAAGGGAACAGTGAAAAAGTTCTTCATCCTTATAAACAAGGGTTTAATTCCAACAGTTGGTTGTTACCATTGTTAAAGCATATGGGGAGAACCTGAGCACAAGAATTGCCACACTAGGAGGGTGGTGAAGCACTAGAATGGATTACCTAGTGGGGTGGTGGACTCTCCATCCTTAGCGATTTTTAAGGCCAAGCTTTACAAAGCCCTGGCAGGGATGATTTAGTTGGGATTAGTCCTGCTTTGAGCAGGGGGTTGGACTAGATGACCTCCTGAGGTCCCTTCCAACCCAAATCTTCTATGATTTTAAAACAGCCCTGTATCCACATAGCAGAGTAAAATACATGAGGTTTAGGGAGCTAACCTAAATGTGGGAAAGAAAGCAAAAGTAATAAACTGTAATTTTCTCTCCCAGCCTACACCTCTGAAACTAGCATATATGGTACATGTTTTACTAAGACACCCACAGTACAGCATAAATTTAGAGAGGCAAGATGATGAATTGCTTTTCTGGGGTAAAATCATAGTAGCTTTGAAATTATCTTTACAATGCTGACACTTAAGATAGCATTACTGAGTATTTGTCATTTTGAAAGCTATTTAACCTACCTTACCCATTAATTAAAAGCTGATATTTCCACTAACAAAATGCAGGATGAAATGATGAATGCAGAGTCTTAGCACAATCACCCTACTAATTGTGCAGGGGTTTGTGGGAGTATAGGAGATAATGATTTTGTTACTCTGCATTTGGAGCCTATGCAGGGTAACAGAATAATAATAAATGTAGTTCCACAGTTTTTTGTCAAAATATTAAATCATAAGTGACTGCCTGGATAAGCCTTCCCCTGATCTTTCAAATGAGGGGTTAAAATCATGCCCAGGTAGCCAGAAGCTCTACAGCTGCTGTTAACAATTGAGCTGGTCAACAACTCTCCTCCTCCTCCTCTCTCCCCCACCCCCCAATTAACTCCTGATGCCTTATGGAGGCTAATTGATACTTGGTGAGGATATCAAGCACCAGAGAGAAAAGCAGAGAAGAACACTGGGGAAGTTGGAGGAAGTTAGATACTTAAACTGTGTATATATTTGATCCTGAGCTTTAGGAATTGCTTGACTTTATTTGGTGTGTGCCTGATATAAGCCTTGCTTTTATGTTTGGAGGATATGTGACAGAAGTACTCATAACAGATGGAAACTAATGGTGTTTGTGGAGTTTCTTTATTTCTGTGTTGTGACTAGGTGTTGCATCTATACACTCAGCATAAATGAAATGAACCAAAATGAGAGGCTTTAATAAGAACTAAATGATGTTAATGCAGCAATTTTATTTTTATATAAATAAATCACTGTGGTACATTAAAATACCATGAAGCGCCTTTTATAAATAACTCATCTTATGGCTAGCACTGCGAGAGGCTGTGCAGGCAAAAAACCTGAACTCATAACAAAGCAGCTAGTTCTGATCTGTCATTTCATTGACTTCAGTGGGGCTTAAAAGCTGTAACTGACAGCAGAGTGTAGCCTAATATGTTTGTAGTTAACTAAGTACAGAACGTATATACTGTCTCACAATTATTATATCCACTCACATGAAACAGCCATAGACCAAAGAGTATCTGCATGTTTGATTGGATGACAAGGAAGGAAAGTTTAAAAAAAAAATGAAGGGGAGGAAGGTATATATCAAAAGACAGTCTTGGTAGGACGGATCTAACCTCAGAATACGCTTGAGGTGAAAGTGTAATCAATTACACCATAATCTGCAGATATCTACTCACAATAGTTATTGTAATCATTTATTACAAATATCTTATTTTCTTTTCCCCACTTTGTGCAAAAACAATGGTCTACCTCAGTCTCACTGCACAGAATGATGGCTCTGGAATGCAGTACTTCAAGAAGTCTGAGTGAGCAAATATACTACCCTCGGGTAGGAGAGAGAAAACAGGGCCCAGCCAGGTAAGCAGAAGAAACTAGGTAATAAAACTGGTAGAAATAAAAATCTTTTAAAAAGTGTTACATAATGAGGACAAAAATGACTGAGCATGATTCTAGAATGAATCCCTCTAGTGTTAGGCAGATAATATAGGGTTCAGAGACTATTATGTTTTTGTGGGAGTATAAGGGGGGAGGCGCACATAGCAGCATCATGAACTCAAAGGAGCATTTTCTTGCAATTCTTGACTCTGATAAAGGCACTGTTAGTGGTTACTGCTGATGTGAGAAGATTGATTTGTCTTTTTAGAAATGGCTGTACAAGAAGTAAAATATCACTTTAGGATAGCTGATTAATTATGCTAATCTGTCCCTGTGATGTTGGGGAAGGTCACAGAGTGAGGAGTCATAGTATGTCAGGGCTAGAAGGGACCTCAGGGGGTCATCTAGTCCACCCCCCTGCTCAAAGCAGGACTAATCCCCAATTTTTCCCCCCAGATCCCTAAATAGCCCCCTCAAGGATTGAGCTCAGAACCCTGGGTTTAGCAGGCCAATGCTCAAACCACTGAGCTACCCCTGCCCCCCATAAGTACACGTTCTCTGACTGAGAAATGAACGTATGCAAGAGATTGTGCTGTAACTTTCAGGGTTCAGAATAGCTGAGAGGAACCTGGAGGAAATGTGGGTTAGCATGCTAGAAGGCTCAGGTTTTTTGATTCTGGGAGGCCCCAGATCAATGAACTAAAGAAATACAGTATTAATCTTTAACAATGGAAAAAGAGCTGACCTGGCAATTATTGTTGAGTAAGCCTAATTTAATACCCTACTAATATAGGGAGCTATATATATATTTTATCTTTGTTTCCACAGCACATACCACAAAAGGGCTCCCTGATCTCTAATATGACATGACATGACATGAGCTCTAACATACTATGGTAATACAAATAATAATAATTGGAAAAAGTGTATATACTCCAAATAGGTGGTAATAAAAAAAATAAAGCTGTGAGAATATTCTATTCAGCAAGCATAGGTCATGATCCTATAAGCCCTGCTCTGAATGCTCTCAAAGTTCAGTGGGAGGAGGTTGGATTGAATGTGGACTTATTTCTAGAAAAAACAAATCTTGTTACACGAACCTGATTTGTCTTTTTTTTTTTCCTGTTAGGATTAGATGAAGGAAATGCTGTTGATTTAGCACTCCAGGACCACAGTAATATTATTGCCATACAGGATTTGATAGAGCACCTTACGATAAAAATTAACTGAAATTTGCTTTGATATTGGACACAGTTTCACAGACTACAGTATAGCTGAAGGATGACAAAGGCAATGATAAAAGGCAATGTATTAGACTGGAGGAGGTTTGCAATTGAGTGCTACATGGATCAGGGTTAAGTCTGTTTTTATTCTGCATCTTAGTGACCTAGAAGAAGGGGTAAATAAAAATAACTATTAAAATCACAGTTGATAACAACCTGGAAGAGGCTGTTAACACCAAAGAGAGAAATAATACAAAGTGAACAAAGGCTAAAAATACAGTCAGGAAATAAAACCATATTTAACAGAGAAACCTGCTAGTTATTTCAGGAAAAATAATCTGGAGACAGATGCTTGGAAAGCCGTAATGCCAAAAAAGACCTTGGGGGAGATAGTTGAAAGTATATTAGGAGTTTGCAAAATGATGTTGTAGCCAAAGGTGCCAGAGGGATTGATAGAATTCTAAAGAAAGCAGAAGAGATATAATTGACATGCTGAAGTAAATGAAAGGAAAATTTAGAGTATCAGGAAAAATGTACTCATAGTTTGACTGTGGGATATTCACTCACAGGAACTGGGAGAAGCCCTCATTTATTTGACTGCCAGTTCGGATTTAGATGATCAAATACTGCTTGACATGTCATAAGAACCCTGATACACTATAATGTAGGGAACAGTTCATTATGGCATGAGCAGGGACTAGATGATGTAACAGATCTCTTCTATTTCTACTTTCTGTGATTCTATGGGCACACACGGTAGATCAGCTGAAACTTCTGAAAGATTAAAAGGTGAGGAGGACAATGTTTCCAAATACATTTCACTCTGTCAGTAGCTGATCTGTATTTCTACTCTTTTCTTGTTAGGGGCTGCTAGTTTGCTTTGCTTTCATGGATAGCCTTTAAGAGGTCTTTGCCACTTAATACAGACAAGAAGTCATGGCTGTCTGAGGAAAGCAGTCCCATTTTAACTGTCCAGATTGCTAATGCTCTAGATGTTGTTGACAACTTACCTAGTGTCAAAAGTACAGTACGCTGCTCAAAGCTTTGAAGCAAGTTCCTTCAGTAAATGGCAAAATTATAGCTTTAAGGTTGTGACAGCATTCTTATAAAATACCTTATATTCTCCCAAGCAGCCAAGTGAAAGATGAACCAAGCATTATACACCTTGCAGAAAAAAGATTTACATCAATACTCTACACCAAAGGGCTACACTTGGCAATCATCTCTATTTTTTCTCAAAGGATATTAACGAGCTGGGTGAATGATTTTTTTTCCCAACAAATTGCTTATTCAGTTAATTTTGCCACTTTGTATTCATGAATCATGTATTAACAGATTGGTTTTTCTCAAATTTATTCAGTGCTTGAAATTATTCACCCAATAACATCATAAATGTAATTTAAATTAAGGAGATTACTAAGTGGGATGGCTAAGTAACTCGTTCACCAAACCCAAAAGAGCCCCAAAGTGTTCTTTAGAATTGATCCATAAACAAAGTTACACTTTGGGGAGACAATTCTTTTAACAGCATAGTGTCCTTTCAATGCAGTTGTTACTTGTGTAATTTATATTTAACAAATAAAGATTAAGGGGGTAAAGGAACAAAGGCCCTAATCTGGATTTGTGACTGAGCTGATGAATTTGATACAGCCTGGGGGTGGCATTGAAAGGTGGGTCTACATAACTTTGTGCTCTTCTATCTCCGCCCATATAATTCTGGTCCTACTGGGTACTGATCTCTACTGTAAACTAGAGAAGCCTGAGGGCTGCTCTAACTCATGTTCATCTGAAACTGTTTCAACAGTCAATTTTGGCAGCAAGATATAACTGCAGTACAGTGTGATCTGGCCCTATGTCCTTGCCCCTAACCAAACTGGGGACTATGGTGACCAAAATGATCAAAGGTGTGCAGAAGATTTTCATATGCAGGAACAATGAAAAAGTTAAGGGTGTTTAATTTTGAAAATTGATGAGTAAGACAATGATAGAAATGGACAAAATAAAGATTGGTATAAGGAAGGCTGATATAAGAATGAATATTCATGTTTATCCTATCACAAGAACAAGGAGACATTCAATGAAAACTAAAGGCAACACATTTAAAACTGAAAAGGAGTACTTGTGGCACCTTAGAGACTAACAAATTTATTTGAGCATAAGCTTTCGTGAGCTACAGCTCACTTCAGCTGTAGCTCACGAAAGCTTATCTTCAAATAAATTTGTTAGTCTCTAAGGTGCCACAAGTACTCCTTTTCTTTTTGAGGATACAGACTAACACAGCTGCTACTCTGAAACTGGACATTTAAAACTGGTAAAACAAAATATTTTTCTTACACAACACAATTACTAGGTATTAACAGGTCAAGAGCTGGAGGGGGATATAAAAAAAGAGAGCAAACATTTATATGGCTTATGATATCAACAGTTACATTAGGTAGTATGTGAGAAATGAAGGTCTTTCCTCATATTCCAAAGCATAAACCAATCTCTAGTTAGCGTGATTTCAAAAATAACTTCCACTGTGGGCAGGTTATTCCATAATTGCCAATTTAGGATGTGTCTTGTTCTTCAGCATTTGGTTCTGGAGGTCTGATAGTTGCATACCGAACTAGGTGAACTACTTGTCTAATCTGGTAGGGTAGTTTCTGTGTTCTAATATCCTTCCCAACCATACATCCTGTAAGTTTTCTATGCTCTTTCACTATTTCTTACCACCACCTTCCAAGCTATCCTAGTTCAATTTGACCCTATTTTACAATTAACCCACACGGAGATCTGTTGTATAGATTTACTAACCCTGGGACTAAGTTAACTTTAATTATTGTATGTCTTATTGTCAAGGAAAAGCTAAACAATTTCTATAATAAGTAGAGAGTTGCAACCCAGTATATTGGAGACTTGACCACCATCTGAAATGGCAGGGGATGAGGAGGAATGACTGGCTTCCAAAAGGGTTAAAGCTCTATCTTAGAATTTAAAAGGAAATCTGTGCATAGACTGTAGGCATAACTCAGCAAACATTGAGTCCAGTTTTAGATGTTCCCAGTGATATGATATTCAACATTTCCCTTGGGTGAATACTCCACAGTCTAATATGGCAAATGCTAGACAAGAAGTTTATCATGAGAAAACTGTCTCCAATCTCAGAACAAAGCATGTTAAATGTATACATAACTAGTTGCCACTTAAATACATAAATGATATACTTGTAAATTACTTTTTTTTCAATTTTTAATTTACCAGCTTATCACTTAGAGTTAAAAAATTGTTTTCCCTGCCTTCCAATTCTTATGATCAGATTTGTGGCTGAGCCAATGAGCTTGACAGAGCCTGGGGGTGACATTGAGAAGTGGCTTTATATAAATGTGTGCTTCTGGTCCCCAGTTCTGAGTCATATTGGGGACTGGTTTCTAGTGTAAGATGGAGAAGCCTGGGAGCTGCTCTAACTTATGCTCATCTGCAACAGCTTCAACCATCATTTTTGGCAGTCAGAGTATAGCTGAAGCACAGGATGATCTGGCCATATGTCCTCACTCCTAATCACACTGGACATTTGAAAGAGGGTGACACAAACCTTAGAAGTGTGAATACCATTTATGAAGACTGCAAGACATTATGTATGGTGCATATGAATGTTAACTGCTATTTAAAATAAAAATAAATTTCTTCACTGCTGTTCAGAAGAGTTCTTTAACTGATCTGGACAAATTAAACTCATATATGGTCTGATCTTGTGCCCATTGCGATAAATGTCAGTGCTCCCATGTACTTTAATGATATAAAATCAGATTCTAAGAAATCTGATAAAAAAAAAGGTGTTATCCTTTCATATGGGGGATGGGTTTCCATTGGTTTATAAATTACCATGTATGGTGTATGCTTTACACTAGTTTGATAGAAATGGCTGTATATTTTGTTGGAGTTATGCATGAATACTGTATTATATTTTTAGAGATGAACTATACACAGCTCTGTTCTAGTTGGCTGGGTGGGTTTTGGGGGGGCTAAAAGGTATATACCAACTCTCAATATTGCATGGCTGGGACCCTATCACTGAAAAGTGAGGAAAATCTCTACATCTATTGTGCTAATTGCGATTTTAAAAAAGGAACTTCCTGCTCTCCCCTTGCCACCCTTTGCTTCCCCCACAAAAAGTCACTAGCAGCAAGAATCTCTTACTATGCTGAATTCAAGTTGCATTTCCTTTCCACCACAGTACCCCAATCCTCCCACTTTTGATTCACAATGTATTTAAAATATACATGTATCTCTTTCCGTTTCCTCCTGGCTGCAGAATCTGTCTGCCTAGGATACTTATAAAGTACCTACTGTGTCTGTGTGGAGGATATATCTTTGAAAACTTATGAATTCCATTTTGTTTTGTGAATGCCATTTATTATTGCAATCTCCATTGTCTGTTAGAGTATTCATTTTGTAGCAGAGACTTCACATCTAGTGGACATACTGTCTGACAAGTTGTGACAAAGTATTTAAGGGACATCAATATTACTCATAGACTTTAAGGCCAGAAGGGGGCCATCATGATCATCTAGTTTGTCTGACATCCTGCACATCACAGGCCACAGAACCTCGACCGCCTATTCCTGCAATAGACCCATAACCTCTGTCTGAGTTATTGAAGTCCTTTAATCTTGATTTAGAGACTCCAAGTTGTAGGGAATCCACCATTTACTCTGGTTCAAACCAGCAAATGAGCCGTGCCCCACACTGAAGAAGAAGGCAAACCCCCGCGCCTCAGGGTCTCTGCCAATCTGATCTAGGGGAAAATTCCTTCCCATCAACAAATACGGTGATTGGTTATTCCCGCCAGCTGGACACTCGAGAAAGAATTCTCTGTAGTAACTCTGAGCCTTCCTCTTCTAGTGTCCCATCTCTGGACATTGGAGATATTTGTAATAGGAATTGCAGATGTCCATATATTACTGTAGGCAACCTCATCATACCCTCCCCATAAACTTTTTAAGCTCAGTCTTGAAACAAGGTAAGTTTCCTGCCCCCATTACTACCCGTGGAAGCCTTTTCCAGATCATCACTCCTCTGATGGTTGGAAGTCAGTGTCTAATTTCAAGCCAAAACTGGATGGCCACTTTATATCCATTTGTTCTTGTGCCAACATTGGCCCTTACCTTAAATAGCTCTTCTCCATCCCTGGTATTTATTCCTCTGATGTATTTTCTCCACAGGTCTTATATTTCCAAACTATCACTTTTGTTGCTCTCCTGCTGACTCTAACTTGTCTACCTATTCTTGAAATATCAGTCCAATACTGAGCACAGCATTCCAGTTAAGGCTGGCTAAAAGAGAATGGCTACCTTGTTTAACATCTGATACTCTTATTAATGCAGCCCAGTTCTGCATTCTCCTGTCATGAGACTCATTCTTGAAAATCCTCTGTGTGCAATACTCTTCTGGTAAACTTTTGCAATCTGTAATTCACAACAGTGTTTTCTGGGAAAACCATTTGTACTGATTTCATGTGAGAGTTGTTTTCAGTTTCTTCAATGTGTAGGTTAAATTTTAAAGACAAGTTTAGATACTTTACTATTTGGCATTTTCAAAAAGGCTAAAATACAGCTGGATCCCTTAAGCGATAATGCTTCAAAACTGCGCTCTGAAATACAACAGGACAAATGAGAATTAGCATTCAGGTTAACTCATCAGGTGAAATAGGTCAGAGAAAGAAAGAATAAATATGAAAATGAAGGTAATTATAGCTATATGATATGTCACACTGTTCAGGTTAATTTTCTATCATTTAGAGTCAGTCACTTTAACAAAGTCTTCTGAAAGGCAAGATTAATACCACATCTCGTTCAGTCAGTCAACACATACAGGGTGGCTGTTATGTTTATATTTTGAATTGATTTTGTTTTAATATGGCATAATCATTTTTATATAAACAGCTGACCTCAATGGGACTTTAAGCATGTGCAGCTTTAATTATATGTTTAAGTTCAGCACATGCTCCCAGATTCTCAGCAAATCCATGAGGTAAACATTTTAAAAACACCTAAATCCCATTGAAAGTCAGGTGAGGCAGAGTGCATGGTGTGTGGAAAATTGCCTAATGATTTGATTAACTAGCACGATTCTGGAAAACATAATAAATATAATACCACATATGAGATTATTGGTATCATAAGCATGCTACCACCACATTTATCACATGGTTATGCAATTTTCCACATACCCTGAACTGCTATATCTGCACTCTGCCCACTAATCAATAATATTTTATATAGTGTGGTTGTGGGGCATAAGAGAAATCTTGTTCCTATGCACCACTATAACTGAAATATAGCTTTCAGCTAATCTTTCCATTATAAAGTTTTTGATGTGCTAACAATGTGTGGCCTTTAGCAGTATACGAATACTTCTTGTGCTGTAGTCAGAGACAACTTGTAAACTTGCACATGTGAACTGCAAGTGTCAGTGACTGGAAGGGATATATGTTATCAAAAATTTGGATGGAGATAAGAATGTGGGGATCTTGATATTCCATCTGATCTTTGGAATTGATATGGAAGGTTCTCTGTGATTTTTTGTATTTTTGTATTTGTGATTTTTTTTTCTTCATACCAACAGTACATTTTCCTGACAATTGCTTCTAGGTAGCATGTCTGAGTATCTCCACCAGTGGGCAATAATGATCTTTTTATTCATAACCTGGGATCAGCAACATTAAATGTATCAGTGAGCAGGAAGAAGAAATAGATGCCTTAGGAACTCTTGCCACCTCTAAAAGCTGAGCTTGCTGTCTGAGCTCCTAGTTAAATAAGCCAATTTCTTTTCTCTAATGTTGCCTACTCAGAGTTAGTCTCTCTCTCTCTCTATTCAGCATTAGATTGCTATACAATGTTATATATAATCAGTTCCTTATAAACTTATCTTCCCTCTCTTCCACATACATAAACCTGATATCTGAATAGCTTCATTAGCGTGAAAGCATTTCTGGGTATTTAATATGTGCCAAGTTCCACTAGGCAATGCAGTAGACTAAGGGCATTAAACAAAGATAACATGAGACAAATAAAATGAAATATTAAACCAGAATAATGCAAAGGAGGTTACAATAAACACATAAAATTGAAACTCAGCTTTAATGCTGTTTTACTTGAAAGCAAAGAGAAATCACTGAGCTAAATGAGCAGAGGCCAGTACTTAATTTGTAATAAAAGAGGTGGCAGGGCTCAAGCAATTGTTTTATTTTCATAATTGACACAGCAAGCCCAAAGGTGCCAGGGCTATGAACTGCCGAGCCTAGAGGTGCCAGGGCTTGGCCCTGGCAAAAATTAAGCACTGGTATAGGCATAGGAAAATCCTTATAAGCCATGTGTCTGCTTTATCGATGTAGTGTATATATGTCCCCGTGTCTATATTCATAGTAGCAGGTCTCAGCACTACTAGTACAATGGTATCACACATGTTGCTTAATGGACTGTGACCCCAGCTTTTAGTTTTTATGCCATGGTGTTGTAGACCACCACCCCATCTAAAGCATGTTCTACCAGACTTTGCAAAAAGAACAGGAGGACTTGTGGCACCTTAGAGACTAACCAATTTATCTGAGCATGAGCTTTCGTGAGCTACAGCTCACTTCATCGGAGGCATGCCGTGGAAAATACAGTGGGGAGATTTATATACACAGAGAACATGAAACAATGGGTGTTACCATACACACTGTAACGAGAGTGAGTAAGGTGAGCTATTGTAAGGGGCCTGTTGCCCCCTTACTAACATTCAGTGGGGGTGTTTTAGTTGCTAGCTCCCAGTACTAAAAAGGGGGAAGGGTTGATGGGGAATCAGGACCCTGAGACTGACAGTCCCCAGGAATAATGGGGAGAGGCCAATGCTCCAGGTCAGCCTGAATGACAGGGCGGGCAGGCTAATCAGGGAGTCAGGAGGCCAGGGAGGTCCCGTCCTCCCTGTGAGCTGGATTTGCCTGGGTCAGACAGAGTGGGGCCGAGCTAAGGAGAAAGCAGGGGCTCAAGCTGAGCTGGGGACCAGAGCTATGCCAGATCCAGAGG
Organism: Lepidochelys olivacea; assembly: GCF_965140295.1. Classification (NCBI taxonomy): domain Eukaryota; kingdom Metazoa; phylum Chordata; order Testudines; family Cheloniidae; genus Lepidochelys; species Lepidochelys olivacea. The sequence continues at coordinate 132,420,904 of NC_140411.1, read as the reverse complement.
GACCAGAAAAGCAGCCCAGAGAGAGCAGACCCTGTCCTGGGAGCAGAGCTGCAGCCCCAAAGCCAGAGGCACAGCCCAGAGAGAGCAGACTTGCCCTGGGAGCAGAGCTGCAGCAACCAGAGCCAGAGGGGCCAGGAAAGCAGCCCAGGAAGCAGGTCAGTGCTGGGAGCAGAGCTGTAGCAACTAGAGGCAGAGGTGCCAAGGAAGCAGCCCAGGGAGCTGGCAGGCAGAGCAGCAGAGACTGAGTGGTGGAGCTGGGGCTGGAGCAGTCCGGAGCTGGGTGCGGTGAGCAGCTGAGGAGAGCGAGGGGGACCCTGGGCAGCAGGCCCAGCACAGGGAGACGCCTCAGCCAAGAGGCTCTGCAGGCCAGGCTTGGATCATAACCCCGACAGGGCGGGGGCGACCCTGGGAAGAAGGGTCCTACCACTTAGAGCCTGAGAGCGTGTGGCCACCACCAGAGCAAGTGTCCAACCCACAGCATCCCAGCAGCACAGCCAGGGCCTGAGAAGGAGGCTTGGGCCTTACAAGGAACAGACTGTGAACTGCCCGGACATTGCGGAGACACTGTTTGTGATGTTCCCTGTCACAGAGCGGGGTGATGTGTTTCCTTTAACCTTTCCCATTTTTCCTTATTCTTTTTAAAATTAATTGTTGATTAAATAACTTGCATTTGCTTTAACTTGTATATAATGGTCAGTGGGTCAGAGAAGTGCCCAGTGCAGAGAGAGTACCCCGGAGTGGGGACACCCTAGCCCCTGTCCTAGGTGACCACAGCAGGGTTGGGGGTCGAGCCCCCCAAGAATCCTGGGCCCAGCCTTGTTGGGGTTACGAGGACTCTGCCAGACAGGAGAGTGGAAGGGGAGTCCTCAAGGGCAGGGAGGCCACTGGGTAAAGGAAGTGGGAGCGAGGACTCAGATCCTTTCGCTAGCCCACTTCACCGGGGTAGTGCAGAAGCCAGGAAAGTTCCCCACAATAGCGGGACTATTCCCCCGCTTACACTATTACCAGCAGGAGAGCTGCTCTGGAGAGACAGAATTAACAGGGGGTTTTGGATGTATAAGTTGCTCATAGTGTGGGGAGGAGAAACAAACCCCACTGGCCCCATGAACTGGGAAATATTTTCTAACCTGGCAAATTCTGATTAACAGCTCATATGTGTAAAGGTAATGAATACCATGGAATCCTACCAAGATATTGGTAACTTCATCCTCTAGCAGAGATATGGAGAAGTAGAGAGGTGCCTTGTGGCTGACAATGCTGCTAGTAGAAAGAAAAGGAGGATTTGTGGCACCTTAGAGACTAACCAATTTATTTGAGCATAAGCTTTTGTGAGCTACAGCTCACTTCATCGAATGCTGTAGCTGTAGCTCACAAAAGCTTATGCTCAAATAAATTGGTTAGTCTCTAAGGTGCCCCAAGTACTCCTTTTCTTTTTGCGAATACAGACTAACACGGCTGTTACTCTGAAATGCTGCTCGTATCACCTTAGGGAGCTGTATGCTTCTGAGGGGAGCAGGGGCCTAGAGTTTACACCCCAAAACATGGTACCCAATAACTATGGTACCAGAACCTAGGAATTATTTCACAACTCGCTGAGCCACATGATGTTCACTTTCAGTGGGTCAACTGCTATCACAATGCTACCATGATTATAGTTACCCTGTGTATATACCTATATCATATACACACACACACACACTTTTAAAATATACAAACATGGGGTAGATTCACAAAGAGTTAGGCATGTTATGTTTATGGCATACAAACACAAGTTAGATAAAAACAGAGTACTCTTGCTGGAAGATTATCTTATTTCTTAGATTTCAGAACAGACAGAAACAGCGAGAGAGAGCTGAGAGCATTGTAAAACAGAGAGGCCAACGTACCCCACCTCACTCTAAATTAGCTGTTCGCAAACTAGCTCAGATGACCCGCATCACATGGGTTCCACCAGAGCCTCCTACCCTGCAAACAGGATCAGGAAATCCCTGGATCTTAAGTGATAACTTGTCATTTTTAACCATTTCCAACACACCATAAGGCACTGAAGCATCTATTAGGCGTCTTGCCTGTGGAATCTGCAAACTTAGATGCCTAGGCTTCATATACAATATGGAGAGATACATAGGGAGAGAGGCACCTGAAAAGGGGAGGGCACAGCTGCCTGCATGCTAAGCAGACAGCTGCCTTAGCTAGACAATAAGTAGATGCAAAGGAGAACCTTGGGCCCTAAGCACCCCCCTCTGAGAGTTTGGTGTCTATCGCCATTTCGGATTTGCAGTTGGGAACTCTCTCGGAGTCAGCTGTCTAAGCAGTTTCTTGCAAGAAAGATGGTAGTCTTGGATCTAATTCCACACAAGGAAGGACAAGGCCACCTCCCTTTAAACTTTAACCCAATGGTTAGGGCACGCACATGGGAGAACCTGTTTCAGTTCCTCCCTCTGCCTGATGTGAAAAGGGATTTGAACATAGGTCCCCACCTCAGACAGGGACTCATTCTCAAACTTACCATGGCCCAATGCATATTTAAGAATGCCATACATAGTGGAACAGCTTCAACAGAGAGACCCATATCAAAATATCCCGGAGCCCAGTGATTAGGGCACTCACCTGAGAAGTGGGAGACCCGTTTCCACATCAGGCAGAGACAGGAATCTCCCACTAGCCGTTTTGTGTGGAGTGGCGTGTGCTCTGAGCACAGCTACCGTATTGGGCCCTCTGGGCAAGATAGGCAGGGCTACATCTGGTTTGCAAATCCTGCTGAGGCTTTGGTGCCAAGCTACTGGGAAGGGGGAGGACAGAGGTAGCTGAGCACAATCCAAGCTGCTAAAACTTAGGCCCATAGAGGGTGGAAACTTGGGTACCTAGAGACATTAGGTGCCTCTAGGGTTAGATGGCAGCTAAATGGGGGCTTTGTGAATGTCAGTGGTGTCTAAAATGGCAATGAGGTGCCTAAATCCTTATGTGAGTTTAGCCCATAAGATTTACAAAGTGGTCTAGGCTATTCAGACATAGCTTTTGTCAAGGTTCCTTCCCCACTCTGAACTCTAGGGTACAGATGTGGGGACCTGCATGAAAAAAACCCTAAGCTTATTTTTACCAGTTTAGGTTAAAACTGCCCCAAAGTACAAACTATTTTACCTTTTGTCCCTGGACTTTATTGCTGCCACCACCAAGCGTCTAACAAATATAACTGGGAAAGAGCCTGCTTGGAAACGTCTTTCTCCCCAAAATCCCCACAAGCCCTACACCTCCTTTTCTGGGGAAGGCTTGATAAAAATCCTCACCAATTTGCACAGGTGAACACAGACCCAAACCCTTTGATCTTAAGAACAATGAAAAAGCAATCAGGTTCTTGAAAGAAGAATTTTAATTGAAGAAAAAGTAAAAGAATCACCTCTGTAAAATCAGGATGGTAAATACCTTACAGGGTAATCAGATTCAAAACAGAGAGAATCCCTCTAGGCAAAACCTTAAGTTACAAAAAGACAAAAACAGGAATCTACATTCCATTCAGCCCAGCTTATTTTATCAGCCATTTAAACAAAATAGAATCTAACGCATGTCTAACTAGATTACTCACTGATTTTTTACAAGAATTCTGACCTGCATTCCTGCTCTGGTCCCCGCAAAAGACACAGACAGAGAGAGCCCTCTGTTTCCCCCCCTCCAGCTTTGAAAGTATCTTGTCTCCCCATTGGTCATTTTGGTCAGGTGCCAGAGAGGTTATCTTTAGCTTCTTAACCCTTTACAGGTGAAAGGGTTTTTCCTCTGGCCAGGAGGGATTTAAAGGTGGTTAGCCTTCCCTTTATATTTATAACAGCTTTCGTTAGGTTTAATAGAAGGCTACTTTAACCTGAAGTGACTAGTGTGGTTCTTGCTGGTCTGTTCCCCTCAATCACTGGAGCACTATATATTCTGGCCATGCTAGCCAGGAATTCCCTTAAATCCTCAGCTGCCTCAGGAGTGGTGCAAAGGGAATGGACCTATGGCTGAGGAACTATCCTCCTTTCTCTTTAGGTAGTTCCCACATCAACTCCTGTAATTGCATCTTTGGTCCAGGTTACCCAAAACTGCAGTTCAAGTCATCTTCCTATTCCACTACTTGGATCAAGTCAGTTTCTTCTTTGAATCCCTCCACTGATTTCTCTCAGCTTCTGCATCTAGTTGCCACAAATGACATTCAGTCCAAGGCATAGCAGGCTTCAGAAAGGGATTAGACAGGTATATGGGTAATAAAACATCCACAGTTATCTTAAACAGGCTAAAAATACATACCAGGGATATAAATCCTCATGTTTTGGGGTGTAAACCAGCCACTACCTGCATGAGATAAGGAAGAAACTTTTTAAATGAGAAGGTTATTTGTGTATTATGAGGATTTTTACACCTCTGGGCCTGCTCAACCCCAATGAGATACATCTGCAAGCTTTGTTCTGTCTGAAGGGTGGGGGGATTAAAAGGAAAAGCTGCCACAGGAAGGGGGTGGCATTCTGAGAGGGGACAGTAATAAGCCTCACCACTTTTGAAGCTGCAAGACCCAGTCTCAGAGCAATATGGCCCTTGCGGAGGAACTGGAGGTAGACCTCATTTAGACTAAACCCAAAGGGCTGACAGAGGAAGATTGCCTGAGTAGGTCACCCTTATCACCCTTTATTGTCCCAGCAATATACCTCTCGCATAAGGGGAAGAAAGGGAGGACGGGACTTTTGTTTTGTTTGTTGGTTCCAAGAATCTGCTTGGGCATCCACCTGGTGGGGAGAGAGAGAGACTATGAGGACCTGCAGTGGGGTCTGGAGGGAACTTGAGTAGACCTCTGTCTCCCCATACTCTGGAAGAAGTCACTCATTACAGCATAGCTTCCTTCCTCCCAAAAAACTAACAAGATTGTGCAGTGCAAGTGGATGCAGAGACAATCAACATAATCTTATACTGGAGGTCTCTCTACACAGTGAGCATCCTTCCCAAAGAGAGGTGTTTGAAGGCAGCTGTTATGAAGAACTGCATGGTAACATAGCTCTGGAGAGAGCAACTGCAATTATAAATTCTTCACCAAGTAGGGCAGTTACTCCCAATTTACAGCAGTGTAAGTGAGCAATGAACTGTGCCTATAGAGATGATTTGGACAGAAACAATTATCTGTGCATTTCGATACAAATGTGTTGAATGGGAGAAGTTAAAGGGAAAGTTAGGTTTCGTTTGACCCCATGATCCAGCAAATATCACTAATTCATAAGTGTTTGAAATAGCTGATGCAGCTTACCTCAAATATTATCAAACTCGCAAGTTTGACTTTATTGATAAATACTCTTTATTTTACTGGGATGCACTTGCAAATTACTGGTAAACTGGCCATCCAATCAGTACTAACGTTGCCCTCCTAAAATTGTTAATATAAAGTGGGGGGAGAGAGAGAGCAGTATAGGAAATTGGGTGTCCAGAAAAACTGCAGTAAATTATTCCCTTAAACATACTGTAGCTACATATGTAACCTTTGCCATTATTAATGACCATGTCTATCAGAATTATGATGGGCAAACACTGCAAAAATGTGCCCAGATATTCATTCAAATGTACTAAGTGTTCACAACCCTTTTATTTGGAAAAAGAAAGTGTTGAGCATGTGTATAAATATTAATTGCATACTAATACTCATGTAATTATCTATTATCAAAATATTGGCATTTGGGAAGAAGAAACAATCACATGTGACGTAGGTGACTAATCACACAGTGGAATATCAAATTACAATTACCTGCTATTCAAAGCAAGAGCCATGGTTTATCCATAGGCTAAAATGTTTTCATACACCACTCATCAAATAATGATGAAAGTCATAAGAATCTAAGTCTGTTCTCAGATAATTTATGAACATAAAAAGGTACTAGAAACAAACAAATAGTGACTAGTTCTTCCAGCACTAGTCTTCACCAGACGCAGTAGTAGGGAAAGGCAAGGACCAGAAAGGACCCATACTGTCCCCCTCCCCAGGAGCTGAACGTGAGCAGGAAGGACTATACCGTGGGTCATCTCCCTTCATCAGCCAAAAACTCCCAATGTGGATCCAGCCTCCAAGACTTCAGCAGCAACTGCGTACATGGTGGGGTGCCTTAAGAATGAATTGACAAGTCCTTGCAAACTCCATACTACCAGTGGAACACAGGGAATTCTTGTGTGTGTGCTGATTGGTTGTATGAGGCATGCTCCTTCTGCCTCTACAGCGGAAGGAGCTTAGGACATCCAACCAATCAGCAGCTAGTACAAGGGCTCACTGATCCTGATCAGACACTACTGCAATATAAATAATAATAATCAGTTAATGGTGAATTAGCAAATGAATAGATGTGTGCACACAATTAAGACTGTTTAACATTTGCTCTGCATTATACTGTCTTAATTTATTCTCTCTTCTTGAAAATGTAGTGCCTGCCTCCATTGCATACAAAGAGCCCGATCCTGATTTCCTTACATCCCAAACTTGTGTACTGTACATAGAATCTCTGCCAGAAGTGTGTTTATATGCAAAGGTTATGGAGGTGGTAATTTAGATGACACTTGCTTTCTATATGACCAGGCTGGAGGATCTGCCTGTGCAGGATAACAAGGTAAAGAAACAAAAAGAACCATCAGTAAGTTAAGTAGGCCAATCCATTACACTTCAAACTAGTTAATCCAGGCCTGAGAGTCTGGAAGGGGATTGGTGATGATCAGCATGTGCATTAACTAGATATTGGAAAAAGGTCTTGGATCCTGTGATCAGAGTGGCTAAAGAAGCTGCTATCTCATACAATTATCACACAACAAATGCACTTGTCAGGACAATAAATCTCCTCAACATCGCACTACAACTCTGCATGAAATATATAGAAAGACAAAATAAATTTGAGTTTAAACAGAACAAACAATCTAGACATAGATCATTGCACTTTGTAAGATAATAAGAAGGTTTACATTAAGGAGAATTGAGGGGGTAATGTGTTAAGAAGATATCACAGTTACATTACTCAAAAAGCAATAGAGGCTGATCAGTTTTGGAGTGCCTGGCCAACTCTCAAATGAAATTGTCTGAGGAGGGTATATTGTGCATTATTTATTAACAGAAGGGACAGTGCTTCTGTATTTATTTGGTCAGGAAAAAAAACCTGGAATCCCAAAACCACAATGTCTAGCCTAAAACAAGTAGGTGGTGTTCAGGTTAGTATACCTTATTGTGTACGTCATGGGCTATATTTTAAATCTTCCCTGAGTATAGGGCATCATATACTTGTGCAACCTCAGAAATAGACCATCTTGAAATCTGCTGGCTCAGCTGATATGGCAGGTACTTTGGGAGGTGGAACCAAATCTCAAACAATTTTCTGCCTACTTACATGGAGATGGGAGTAAGCAGCCGCTGGCAATTGCTGTCCGCCTTGCACGGCTACCCATAGTAGCAGGAGTCGCAAGTACAGGAAAGTAAAGGGGCTCCATACACCTCTCTCTCTTGCTCCCCCACCCCTCATACACACACTTTACTGTGACCATGATCTGACCCTAAGTAAACACAGGACACTTTAGTCGTAGTACTGGGCAGTATATCAAACACACAAGCTAAAACATCTTAATTACAGTATACTTTTAAAAAATTAAAACTGCAGTTTATTTTCTGATTGAGATAGGATAAGGAAAATAGCTGCTTGTTCTAAAAAAATTCTCAAGTGCAATGGAAGCACAAACAGTAGTAGAGGGCCTTGATGCTTGTATCTGAGAGAACTCCTGCTAAAGCTATTGCTACCTAAGGTGGATCACAATGGAGCCCTTACATGCCTCTGCAAAGAATAAGGGGTGACCAAGAGTCCCTATGGTAAAATACAGCCTATCATAGTGTCTCTTCAGTTTTAAAGTTCTGAAAGCAATTTATAAACCATGGGCCTAATTCTGATCCAAGATACACATGTGAAACTTCCAGTGGAAGCCAATGGGAGTTGTGTTTCCATATCAGAAAGCAATAATCTCTTTACTTCACAAAAATGCAGCCACCTCAAAAGTTGTTTGAAAGTAAGAACCACACATGTTTCCCAAGGCACTGGTACATCCCTGTATGGTAACAAGAGTCTCTTCAGTTTGTTTTTGATACATTGCTTGGCTCTACTTCAGCTCTGTCATGGTGAAATACATGTTTTAGAGTGAAGCTATGCCAATTATTATTCATTCTCAATGTAAAAATCATATGTTTCCTTTGAAGTATGATTTTCATGCATCAAGGTCATTATGCTTGTATGCACAGATTTTTCTAATTCAGGGGCCCTGAGCTTTGGAGGAAGGAAGAAATAAGTAAGGAAGTAATAAAGAATATATGGCAATGCCTCATGTGTACTTAGGGTAGGTGGTGATCTTTACTGCATGATTGCACAGGGGTGTGTCTGTGCAGAGTGCATCAAAGATTTGGCAGATCAGCACCACCGCCTGGGTGCCAAGATCAAAGTAATGATCTGTCATTTCAAGTAAACTCTGCTGTCTCTGTGAATGCTACTCCAGTTCAGTCCTCCAGATCCTGCTGAGAGCAAGAAAAATGATTGTTCCCAGCAGTCTGTGTGATTTAGCCTAACTTGATCTGATATATCGTGGCACATTAATCACTCTGCATGAAGAGAAATGCAGCTTTTGATAAGAAAGTACAAGTGGATGATTACCTGCAAAATGCATTTGTGTTTTATCTTTGACCCTGGTGAAAGAACAGGTGACAAAAATTAGCTTGCCTAGCCTCAGGATCTCTAATAGCCAGTGGATTTTATGGGCTGAATCTCCTTTGCATTGTGGTTTTTGGTACTGATAACAGTGAGAATCACTGCAAGAGAACTCAAAACACCAAGGTAAAGATAAAATATCCTATGAGGGTGCATGGGAAATCTTGAGATACTACAACCCAGCCTGTTTGATGGCTGGTGTACCCAGCTGCTTGGCCTCTGGATAACTTTGCTTAGTGCTGTAAAAGAGGATAATCCAGAGGTGTTTAGAATGGGTTCCCGATTTCTAATATCTACAGTTTACAAAACATTTCAGAAAAGAAAACTGAGACCATTTTCAGACTTTGTAGTTGAATAACCAACAAATACCAGCTGATAACCAACAAATAACTGAAGCTGGGTGGTATGTTAAACTCACAATGGACTTGCCAGAATCATCTCTGGGAGCACAGAAAAAATCTATGTCAATGTGACATACTTATGAAATTCCGCTGCTTGTATACAATAGGTAATCAACTCTTCTCATGCTTCATTACATCATGTCACAACAGAAATATGGAGAGAAAGTATTTACCATCCCTTACAAAATCATTTACATTAGAATTTGTTGTAGGGGAATGCACAGTATTCTTCATGGCTATAATAAAACATCTGCAGAACACCGTCAAAATATTAGCCCAGGGCTTTTCTCTGGTAATGCATGATTAGTGGTACTGGAGTCAGGGGGCTCATGTTCCCTGGAAGGACTGTTATTGATGGGGCACCAGTAGTATAGGGAATGCAGAGAGTTAGGCTGGAAGCAGTTCAGCCAAATGGACAGGATAGTCCCAGGGTTTAATATAAAGTTTCACTTGTTCAACTTAACCTGCTTCACTCTATGCTAATAAAAGATGGTGGCAGCATCTGAACGGTGAGTGCTGAAGCTGGTAGCGTGAGCTATGGAACTCTGAGAAGCCCCCTGGAGCCCTGTTTTTTCCAGACACAAACCTAGCCCAACAATGGACCTGGTGGAAGGAGTCGTTCAATCTGTACACAGACCGGGCCATGCAGGAGGCCAACAACAGCAGGAAAGTAAAACTGTTGCTTTGCCTTATTGGGGAACAAGGCAGAGGGGTCTGCAGCACTCTGAAGCTCTCCACTGTCCCACGCCTCACAGCAGTCCTAGGAGCTCTAGGGGAACTATTGCTTCCCACAGCAGAATGAAACTGGAGTTCACAGGTTTTTCATGAGACCATTCTGAAGGAGAGGGGATAGACCTTATGTTATAGCCTTAAGCACATTGACTGCTACATGTATTTTTGGGTATTTGACAGACTCCCTGGTTTGTGACAAGACAGTCTGTGGCATTTGGGGTCACCACCTGCAGGAGCAGCTGCTCCGGGAAGGCAGTCTCACATTAAACAGATACTTAGACATTGGGCATGCAGCAGGAGCTTCAAGAGAAAGGATGGAAGCTTTAGAAGGCACAACACCCCCAGTAGTAAGTGCAGTGAGATGACAGCAAAAGGAGAGCAGGTGGCCAGGGTTCCATACCCATAGTGAGATGCATTTACTGTGGAGACAGCATAAGTGGGGAAAAAAGTGCCCCGCACTAGGAAAGCGATGCAAGGAATGAGGTGAGTTGCATTATTTTTAGTATGTGCAAGAGCAGGGGCAGATCCCAGAAAGAATCAGTCGGTGGTAGATGTCACATCAGACAACAGTGATGACATCATGACTCTCTGCTGGAGTCCAAAGGCATATCAGATTAGGGCTGTCAGGACAGGAAAGCAACAAGGGACAATGCCAATCTTTGTGCATGCAATAATGTTAATAGGCGAATGCCCTATGCCATTTCAGCTGTATAACAGGGCCTCCTGCAATGTGATTCTTGGGGTGAATTGGACCCATTACAAAACATGCAATCTAATAATGTACAATCAGGGTGCCGCGTGAAGGAAAATGTGACCTCACATAACTAAAAACAAAACAAAAACACACCACACAGATGCTACCAGCTGAAGTATGTGGTGGTGAATGGTAAGCACCACAGACCCCTCTTGGAAGAATAAAGCCATACAAGTTGTGGATCTGATCAGGGTGCAGCATAATAATTTTATAGTTGCAGTGCAAGTACCAAAAGAGGGAGTCCCACTGACAATGGAAACGTCTTTTTAAAACATATGGAGATATTTTCAAAGGCAGCATATACCTTGAGGGAAACTTGCAACTGGAAGGAACCTGTGTGCTTGCCACTATAGAAAATTCCAGTGGCACTATGTAATCCAGAACACAAAGAGGTCAAAAGTCTGCAGACCAAGGGTATCTTAGCATCTGTAGAGGCCACTACAGCCTGGGTACGTAGCAAGGTGGTGATAAAGAAGCCATCAGGCAAATTGATCTGCATAGGCTCAAAGGCACTGAATTGGGCATTGAAAACATGTCACTATTGCCTGCTCACAATTGATTAAAATCTTGTCAGAACTTTCCAAAACTAGAATCTTTACAGTCTGCAAAGTGAGCGCATAAGCCAAGATAAAGAGTCTAGAATGATGACAACCTTTGCAACACCATTTGGTTGCTACAGATGGCTGTGCATACTGATGCGTATAAGTAGAGCGCAAGAGGTGTTCCAGAGAAGATTCACCGAAGCACTGGAAGGACTACCTGGGGTGAAAATAATTGTACTAGATGATATCTGCATGGTAGAGATCAGATATCATTCAGGACAATTACTGGTGTTATCGGATACCCTGAACAAGATGTACTCACCATCAGATAGATGAGGGAAGGGGATCAGGACATAATGTAGTATGTTAATGCATTCAATCTCCCAGTTTCAGTAGCAAAGTTGATGGAAATCAAAGAGGCTATTAAAAAGGACATCCGAATACAGGCAGCCAGGAGAGTGATACTAGCAGGGTGGCAAGAAGACAAAAGCCAAGTACCAGTAGGAGCAGAATCATTTTCGGATGAGGTGAGTGTACAGAATAAAATATGTTGAGGACAGAGCTGTTCTCTCCGTCTCATTACATAAGGATATGCAAAAAAAATTATATATATACACACACACACACCTGGACACTGACAGCTGTGTTAGAGTGCGTCTGCTGGTCAGGAATGAGTAAACAATGCCACTCCTTGGTCATGTGATAACCACCAGCAGAAAGAGACTGTTACCACATGAACTGCCCACCTGACCATGGGAAAAGGTGAGAGTTGACTTATTCACCTTCAGGAAAAGCAGTACTTAATTACAGTGGACTACTATTCACATTTTTGGGAGGTCAGTGCCCTGCCTGATTGGCAAAGTGAAGGCTCACTTTGTGAGATATGGCATTCTGGACAGTATTCACTCACACCTGACCCCTGTTTGCACTGGTAAAAATTACCTTAGTATTAAATCCTGTGGAGTGCTCTGTCCATATGGCTGGAAGCAATACAGTCCAATGGATAGAGCAGTCCACAGGATTTAATGAGGTTTCACTTGTTCAACTTAATCTGCAATCAGCTTCACTTTGTGACTGACACAGTGTACATTGTGCTATATGGGGCTGTGGCTGTATGGGCTGAGCTTCCCAGACCAAGAGTCTGGGAGAGGTGCTGTGAAGCTCTTATGTACAGCTAGGTAAAACTGGACACAGAGTAAAGCAGTCTCTTGCAAGCACTAGAAGCATGGGGTGATCACTGAACATCACACATAGCTAAGTTTAACCATTTTCCCTGTGATATCCTTTACATTGGTAGGGGAGTCTACTCTCTTACACGAGGAGCTGCCATTTTGTGAGGCAGATATGATGCTGCAACACAGTGCTGTCTCTATGGAAACTTTAATTTTGTTCATTCTTGTTTTGTTGTTTTCCTCAAAGTTTAGTAATTTATGCTGAGTACATTGTTGCTCTGGATGGAAAAATACCTAGAAGAATTCTGCCCATGAATTACACCGTTGTAAAGCTGCAGTAACATACTGGTGTAGATTGACCACTATATTACTTCAGCTTTACACTGGTGTAACTCCATTGAAATTGGCATAATAGTGAATGAAGCAGTTGTAGTAAAATACAACAACACAACTTTATTTTGGAGTGTAACCTTCCGGGAGAGTGAATTTACAGGTGTGCAGTACAAATATGACGATTAAGATGGGTCTGGTGCTTTTGTTGATACATAATGGAAGGATGCCATGCATAGCTACAACCAATCCACGCTTATTTTTTGGAAACCACAAGAGGTGTATTCAAAGCACAATTTGATACACAGACAGAACTAACAGCAAGCCACACAGCATACATATTTTTGTGGTCTCCAGTTACAACATTAATAACTTCCCTGGGTGGTCAGGCAAAAAAGACACAGGATTGATCAATATATAAATCAGATCAGTTAATTCTAACATGAGGGGAGACTGGTCTCTTGAAGGGAGAAACTGCATTGAAGGGGATGATTACTGTCCAACAAAAACAGCACTATGCCACAAATGGGAAAAGAAAGAGATCTGTGACATCTTTCCTGTGCCTATTTCGAGCAACACAAGCTATGGCAGGATGGCTTTTGTTTACACACTACAGGCATTGTACTTTTTGTTGGATAGTAATCATTCCATGCATGAAGGACTGCCTAAATCTTCAGCCTTGCTTGAGGGATTTATTCTGCTCTTTTAAGACATTTGGCTCTGATTCTATTTAATACTCAAAATCTCATGTAATCCTGCAAAAATGGAGGAAGCTGTCTTTCTCTTGCTGGATAACTCCTCACAGGAAGAGGATCTGGAAGACACACTGGTCATTCTATATGGACTGGTAGGGTATTGTTCACAGGTTCAGTCTCAGGTAATGATCAGGGTGCACTGGAGATCTCACTGATGACACCACAAGATAACCCCAGTTCTGACAGGTTATTCATGCTGGCATCCTAACAAAGTAGGACTGAGGGGTCTTGGCACATCCTTCATTGTCCCCTTTTCTTGAGGCCTTCATCCAAAAGTGATCTTCTGGTTACAGTATTCACGAGGATTTGCCTGTATGGCCAGAGGTGGATTTAACTTTTGTGGGGCCCTGTGACAGAGCAAGTGGAGGCCTCTACCCACCGCTTCTGCCTGCAGTTACCCCTCTCCTTCCCCTCGCGCTTCTGCCAGGGAAACGGAGTTGGGGCACAAGGGCTTCCCCTGCTTCCTGGCAGGAGTGCCAGGCAGAGTGGGGCAAGTCCCTGCGCCCCGACCCTGCTCCCTGGCAGGAGCACCAGGCGGAGTGGGGCAAGCCCCTGCTCCCCGACAGGAGTGCCAGGCAGGCAGAGCGGGTCAGGGCCTGAGGGTGCCCATTTTTCTGTGGGCCCCTAACCCTAATCTGCCACTGTGTATGGCATCTATGGAAGTCCTTCTGACAGGCTTTCCTGTTGATTTTCCTTCTTCTGTAGTATCTGGAAGTCAGGCCAACAAGGGTCTAGTTGGGAAGAGATGGTTGGGATAGTGGACCTCAAATTCCTTCCCATTAGCAGTTTCACAGAACTGAATCCATTTGCCAGAGGTGTTAACAGAGCAACTGGCTTTGCATTCGGTAAAAGTTTTTAATGAAGTAACCAGTAATCATCGTTAGTAGTATTTCTGCTCTGCTTTCCCCAATCATTGGAATAATTTGGGGAATCTCTTCCTAGTCTCAGGTTCTAGGTCCTGAGTGACTGATTCTATTCTTTATAACAAGGCCTAGGAGAGTGACTGTTAGGTGGCCAAGTAGAGGAGAACATAGGAATCTACAGAGTAGATCTCTTGGGATTCTAGCCTTCTGTCTGAGTTTGAGTGGCCAAAATTATTTTTCCTCAGGTTTAATGGAGACTCCTGGGCCTTTCAATATTCTTTTCTCTTGAAGTGTTGGTGGTTTCATTCTCCTTTAAAGTGATTCTGGAATCACTGTTACATCAGCACCTATATCTATTTTGAAGTGTATTTTACACTTTCCTGTTGGGATCATGGTGCTTCCTTTTGCTCATCCATGAGATTGCACACCTTGGAGCCAGTGTCTTTTGGGTCTTCTTGAAAGAAGACTACTGAAAGTAGAAGACTGCTACTACCATGCATTTAGATCTGCAAACTCCTGCATAATGTCTCCTTTTTAGACACTTCTTGCATGTGGACAAAGCTGTTTGCTGTGAGATGGTTTGCCACACCCTGGGCATTCTTTCATGCTCGTTGTATTCTTTTTCTTAACTCTTTGCTATAATAGCCCTCTGGATCCCTTTGAGCTTGTACTAGTTTGGATATTGTTTATGGGCATCCTGAGAGACTTTCCTTCCCATATCAACGGCTTCAACAGTGTGGTTAAGAGACAAGGTCCTCTCATGGTTTCCTATCTTTTAACCAGTTACTGACCCAAAGGGTAGGAATAGATGGTCAGTTTTCAGAATGGAGAGAGGCAAATAGTGGCGTCCCCCAGGGGTCTGTACTGGGACCAGTCCTATTCAGCGTTTGCATAAATGATCTGGAAAAAAGGGTAACCAGTAAGGTGGCAAAATTTGCAGATGATACAGAATTACTCAAAATAGTTAAGTCCAAAGGAGACAGCGAAGAGTTACAAAGGGATCTCACTAAACTGGGTGACTGGGCAACAAAATGGCAGATGAAACTCAATGTTGATAAATGCCAAGTAATGCACATTGGAACACATAACCCCAACTATACATATAAAATAATGGGGTCTAAATTAGCTGTTACCACTCAAGAAAGATTTTGGTGTCATAGATAGTTCTCTGAAAACATCCACTCAATGTACAGTGGCAGTCAAAAGAGCAAACAGAGTGTTGGGAATCATTAAGAAAGGGATTGATAATAAGACAGAAAATATATTTCCTCTATATAAATCCATGGTATGCTCACATCTTGAATACTGTGTGCAGATGTAGTTGCTCCATTTCAAAAAAAGATATATTGGAATGGGAAAAGGTTCAGAAAAGGGTAATAAAAATGATTAGGGGTTGGAACAGCTTCCATATGAGGGGAGATTAACAAGACTGAGACATTTCAGCTTGGAAAAGAGACAACTGAGAGGGGATATGATAGAGGTCTATAAAATCATGACTGGTGTGGAGAAAGTAAATAAGGAAGTGTTATTTACTCCTTCTCATAACACAAGAACTAGGGGTTACCAAATGAAATTAATAGACAGGGGGTTTAAAAACAAACAGAAGTATTTATTCACACAATGCGTAGTCAACCCGTGGAACTCTTTGGCAGAGGATATTGTGAAGGCCAAATTTATAACATGGTTCAAAAAAGTTTTAGATAAATTCATGGAGTACAGGTCCATCAATGGCTATTAGCTAGGATGGGCAGGGATAGTGTCCCTAGCCTCTGTTTGCCAGAAGCTGGGAATGGGTGACAGGGGAGGATCACTTGATGATTATCTGTTCTCTTAATTCCCTCTGGGGCACCTGGCATTGGCCACTCTCAGAAGACAGGATACTGGACTAGATGTACCTTTGGTCTGACTCAGTATGGCCGTTCTTATGTTCTTCTCTTCTTCCTCCTCAAAGTTATTCCTGGGGCTGTTGCTGCTTTATGCACTGACTTTTGAGGTCTAGGTTCTTGTGTGTCTCTGTGAGGTTAGGATCACTTTGTAGCCTGAAAGTTGACCGTCCCTCACCCCTACAATGAGCCTGTCCCTGATAAATTCTCACTCATCTCTCATGAGTTGGATTAGGTTTTCAGGGCTGTTGTGAAACCATTCACTGACTCACCCTTCTCTTGCTTTGTGTAAGTGAAAATTGTGCCCACTCAAAAACCACATAATGGCATAGCATGCAATGCTGATCCATTTTCTTCTTTAATGGTATTCATCTGTTTTATTTGCGCATCTGTGAGGTTTCCAGAGAAGGTCATGTCCTCTGCTACAGGTCCCATTGTATAGAGCAGGGTATTAACTTACTTCTCTTCTGATTGTTGTTCTAAACCAGAAACCTGATGGATCCTCTGGAATCTGCTTAGCCAAGGTCTGAAAAATCAAATTGTGCTCGGGGTGGTATTTGGAAAGAGTCTGGATCAGCTATCTCCTTTAGTCTACCAGACTATAGATTCCACCCGCCACACATGCTTTTTCTTTGCTTCCTTAAAGGGACATACCACTTTTCTCCACACAGAGGTAACAAAGTGATGTTGCCGTGGGCCTTAATTTCACTGTCCCTTGCTTTCCTATCCTCTTTCCCTGTTGCAGCAGAGACTCACCATAGCAGTTCTCTCTAGACTCTGTTTTCAGGCCTCTTCTTCCTAGGGTTGTCACCTGGAGGTTTTATAACCAGTTTGGCTAGTTTTTGTAGCACGTTGCTGATTGGAGGTGAAAAGATTTAATGTGCCTTTTGTTTTGTTCTTTTACTTGGGACCAATGTTCCCTGTAAGCTGCGTGTATGTACAGCTACGCTGCAATCTTGTAACTAGGGCACATGGAAGCATGGCTGACACCTGAGTCCTGTTTGGTGTGCCAGGCCCTCAGTCTAATAAAATCACAGTGGCTCTTCTCAGTGCTGGAAAGTGGGATGGAGCCAAGGCTCACCACCAGGGAGAGGTAAGGAATGGGGATGCAGGGGATCCTGAGAGGATGGTAGGGGGGCTTCCTCAGGAGCTGAGGCTCCTGGGAGTAATCAGGGCATTAGTCCATTTTAAGCTTGATAGCCCTCTTTTTGGGTGTTTTGTCCCCCATCCAGTACTAAGACAAAACAATGTGGTTGTGATGGGTTCCACCTGGAACCGGGGTATCACTGAGCCCCCTGACCCACCAGCCTGGGCTCCCTCTCACACTATATTGCTGTGACAAGCTGCAAAGCCCTCCAGCCTGCACTTTCACCAGCCTTCATACAGGTAGGGCCACACCCAGCTGCAGTTACATGCAGGCTCTCTGTCCAGCCCCTGCAATGAACCAAAAATGGAAAGGCTACAGCTAAGGCAACTTCCAACTCCTCAGGCACACATCCCCTCTGAAGTATAAACCCGAAATTACACCATCTTGCACTGCACATAGAACAGTACAGCATAAGCTTTTGAAGTTTGCCCCTTCCCTCAATGTGGAGTGGAATATGCAACAGCCTGACCCTTGAGCTAAGATTCACATGCACTTCATTCCAACTCACTGGTTTAGATAAAGCAAAAACAAGTTTATTACAAAAGATAGACTTTAAATGATAAGGGATAGCAAACAGAGCAAAGCAGATTACCTAGCAAACAAACCAAAAAGGCAAACCAAGCTTAATATACTAGATAGATTGGATTATGAATTAGCAGATTCTCACCCTAGGAGATGATAAAAGCAGCCTGCAGATTAAGGTGCAAGCTGCACTTGCTTTAACAGTTTGGAATTCCCAGGTGTTTCATTCACAGGCTAGAAATCCCTTTAGCCTGGGTCCAGCACTTTCCCCAGTTCAGTCTTTGTTCCTTAGGTGTTTCCAGAAGCCTTCTTGTGTGGGGAGTGACCCTATTTGTTATTGGTAGCAGGAGTGGGGGAGCGGTGACCACTGGCTAGATTTTCTGGGTCCTGAAGGTGGCACCCGTAACTCTGCCTGTTCTGACACTATCTCTGTACAGCTTTTTGGCCATTTCTGGCCAGACTTGAGGGTTTGCTTGTTTGTTTCCGTTCCCCTTTTGGCAGGGGTGTTCTGTGATCTGTTGGATCTTTTTTTGATTCCACTCTGCCATCATTCAAAGCTTAGAGACCAGCAAACCACAGTTGGAGTGAATGCCAGACTCTGTTTCCTTTCTACACACAGTCTTACCTCCTTGCTATTTGTCCCTTTGTGGCCTCTCTAAACATTCACAACACACACCACAAACTTGTTGCATATACTTCCCTCATCAGCTGAACTGGAGTTACCTTTCTCAGAAGAGGTGAAGATTTGTATGATTAAGTTTCTCTAGTGCATGTAAATACCTTGGACTGTGCACATAAAATAATTTCTCTGTTATTAACCTATATGTAACGGTCAGATGCTTGTGTGTGAATTGCTTTCTTAAGTCAAGCCATGAAAAATAATGCTAAAGAAAACCACTGGTCCTTTAGCCAGTTCTGGGAGCACTATTTATATATATATCCGGCTGTGAGTGACTGTTGACAAAGGTTCATTTGAAACTCCTTATATGTTTGCATTGTGTGCTTGTCTGAGTTTATTAATGCATTTCACAGATATGTAGAGGATTATATTGTGACTAACCATTGCAGAGGCCAGGCAGAAGGTTAACACTGGATTTTATTCTGTTGCTTGCTTTCCTAATATTTTTGAATGCATCAGTGTGTTCATCCATTTTTTGCGAACATGTATGACCTAATGGACAATCTGTATGATTTTCCTCATAGAAGTAGATAGTTATAGGGAGACTATTTTATGGATTAGTTTTTAGCTAAGCCTGGTTGCAATAAGGTTGGGTTTTAAGGACCCCAATTGTTAATCACAAAATACTGATATTAAATAATATGCCTCTGTTGCAGTAATCAGTCTTATATTAGTTTCACAGTACTGTAGTGAACACAGACTGGCCTTTATTGATCACCTCTAAATAGCTATCAAGCAATATACATGCAGGCTATTGATTTGGATTAACTAATTGAGAATGAATCTGCTATGCTGCTTTGGCCTCTGTAAAAAAAATGAATTAACTTCTTTCCCTCAGAATTCATATAGCTCATCAGTCTGGTGTGGCAGAGCATATTTTAGGCAGTTGTGTGTAGATGTTCTAGAACATGGTGAATGACATGTTTGTGGACTGTGAAGCTCTATTGGAGAACGAGTTGCCAGGCAACCGGAGATAATGGAGAACAAACTGACATAATTGATTTGGACTGTCAGAAACCCTTTGAGAAAGTCCCTCACAAGAGATCTATAAAGAGAGTAAGTAAGTAGTAAAATATATTAATGGGTTAAAAAGTCAGAGAAAAGATGATGGATAATGGTAATTGTCAACATAGCAAAAGGTAAAAGTGGGATGTCACAAGATTCTGCACTAGAATTCTTGTAGTTTAATATCTTTGGTATGTAAAAAGGGGGTAAACAGTGAAGTGGCAAAAATTTATAGATAAAAGTTATTTAGGTTAGTCAAGGCCAGAGAAGACTGAGGAACTTCAGAGTTGAACAACACTATCTGGGAGTATATTTTTCCCCTGTATCTGATACAAATTTATTTAACAAAAACAAGCAAAACCCCCAGAAAACCTCTTCACTCTAAATTGTATCCTTGATACCCGTCTTTAGAGAAATTGCTGTTTAGCTTTAAATAGTCTAATTACAAAATCTGAAAGGCTGCATAGCAATGCCCTACTCTCAGTAGAAACTTTATTCTACTGAGTAAACGTTGCAAGCTATGACTGTGGACTCAGACGCCAATGAAGGTGGCCATATTGGTTTCTGAAGAGTCCAAATTTTTAAGGTATTGCCATATGCAGCCCACCTCTGTTTTCTCCAACAGCAATGCTGCTATCTTGGAAACTCAAGACATTGAAACTATCACAGAGTGCCAACTTTCAGTCCTGGATAGACACATTAGTGTATTTAAATGAGTTGAGCCAAACCTCGGTTCCATTGACATCAAAAGAGATTTTTGCTGTGGACTTCACTGTGGCCTGGATTTGGCCCAATATCTTTATAGATGAGAAATCCTCTAAACGAACAGCGTCATATTTACACAGAACACTAATCCACTACTCTGAACCAAAACATGATTCTACTTTCCCTTTATGTTTGCTCCGTTCTCAAGCAAAAGGAGTATTATAGCAGTCAGCAAACAATGTCATTCTGTTCATGGTAAACACTCTCCATTTTCAGTTAGAATGCTCACACAAACATCACCCTGGCATTTTATCCCTGAACATGCCAAAATAAAGACAGAGCATCTGAGCAAGCAAATGCTTCTATCCCTTTCTTTTTTTCCTTGTTCATTTTGTAGACCAACAGGAGAAAAACATACAAAAGAATAGTTTGTAGTGGGTACAAACAATATTATAAAGATGCCTAGCACTAAGCAAGTGCACGTTAACTACTAACTACCTTAAAATAGCATTAATAGTAATTTTTAAAAATTATTATTTCAGATGGAAAGATTATACCATAAACTGTAGCAGTTTTTCTGCATGTTTTACTTCACACCATTCATGAAAGACCAACAGAATACTACATTAGTCTGATTTGTCATTTTCCTGGTTTATTAGGCGGAGTTTGAGAGTTTGTTCCCCCCGCAACCCCATGTCAAGGATAATCCTGGACCTTGGCAAACCATTTATCAGTTGCAGAACATTAAGGATTTTGAAATGAGTATGAATAGTGTCTAAGTGCAAAATGCAAAATTTTTTCTAGCTCTAAGTTTAATAGCTTTACATTATGCACTCCTAAAAGGGCCTGTGACATTGACAGTTTAATTGTAGTTTTTAATTATTTCCTGTATGCGTAGCAGCATCATTTCTCCAAATAGCTGTATCTTCAGATGTTCCTACCGGATGCATTTAAAAGTCACTTTTCTGTGCGGTCTCCCTCAATTTTGTGTCTATCTCCCCTTTATATGCCATTTACTGAGAGCAAAACAATTCTCTTACATTGGTCTTACTCCAGTATAAGTCTACTGACTTCAGAGGACTTACAACTGATTCTCATTGGTATAAGTTAATTGGACTTCTGACATGCTTATAGTTAAGCATGTGCTTACTGGATTTGGAGGCCTGGAGGCCATAATCCTTGACTGTGTTTTGACAAATCAGAGTGAATATTCCTTTTTCACAAACCTTCTTTGGACTCTGTTAATCACAGTTGGGAGACACTAATCTTGTAGCCACAATCTCAGGCAAAAATTTAATATCACTAGTTTGTAAATTCTCATTGCCATATAAAAAAACCCCTCTTAATTTAGCTGGATAAAATGCTGATACACCAGCACCCAATATAATAAATTCAGATCCTAATCATTCAAATTTTCATCTGCTTGCGTTCATCTAGTTATGTCAGGAAACATACTCCTTTGTGTGTGTGACAAACATGCTTTTTATTCTCTGCGGGAAGGAAACAAAGTTCATTCTCAAATTTATATACTACATCATTCTCTGCTGCATCCTTAGATTTCTACATACATATCTATATTAATTGATATTGAACTCTGTGTCCTACAGAGACTAAATACAGGTATTTGAATACACAGTTGACATCATTCTAATTTTTCATCACTCATTACTTAACCCTCTAATACTAGTAAATGGTAAGGAAATGCTAACATCAGTTAAGTCTTAATATAAAAGCCAAGATTTTCTCCTCAGTAATTAGAATTCCTTGAAAATAAATATCTTTATTATATTTTAACTAATGACCCACAAATGTACCCTAGAAATTTCCATTTGTTTTATCTACTGATACGTGTTGAAAATCTTTCTGAAGTTCTTACTCATCTTACACATTCTGGGTACTATCATATCATTTTATATAAACTGTTATAAACTCATTTTCAATGATATTATGTTTGCAAGAGATAGTCTTGTAGGCTTCCAATGTTACCAAAGTCTCTTTGAAAAGAGTACTTACGGCAGATTAAGCTGGTGGACGATGAAATTTGATATGAGGGTGGATGTTGGTGAAGATGATGGGGATTTGTGTTGATCCAGCAGGGGGTGATGAAGTGATGGAAGCAGTCCCCTGGCTGAGGGTGCCTGAGTCTCATTAACGATGGAAGAACTGGAAAAGTCCTGTTGAACAGCTATCCATCAGTGCAGAGAGCAGTGTCCATCTTTGTCATGTTTGTGACTATGATGTTGAAGAACGATCCGGTAAACTCAAAACATTTTGTCTATCCACTGAACTCTGTCCATTGGTGTAAATGTCAGTCTTTAGAATCATATTTAGATTAGTAGAATGAGTTAAACTGTTGAGATTCTGAAGCTAATAATGATGCATCCTGCATTCTATGCTCTGGTTTTGCACTAACCTTCGCTCCTGACCAGACTCGGATTCTTACATTGCCATGCACTGGTGACCATACTGGATTTTGCACCTGGTACTGGTTGGCCTTATGTGCCTGATTAAAAAGTGTCCATTAGTCCTCATTTTGTGCTGTGCTCTTTCACAGGGGTTCGCCTCACTAGTGACTCTTGGTTAGATTTGTGTGTAAGCTCTGGCTGTTCCCCCCCACCACCTTTTTTTTATTCCATTTTATGAAATAAAAATTAAACACATAGTACAACTTGAGAACTGGTAAATACTAGAATGAGCCTTTGTCATACCTTTTCAAGGTGATAGATATTAGAAGGCATGAGGCTAAATCTCCACGCACTACTGATTATAAAGCCTTAGTTTATCCATATTAATCCCCTAACTTAATTTACATACCTCTCAGTGAGTGAATCACTTCACCAGAACAAAAAAGCCTGTCTTTATTCAGGTGAAGTGCTGCAGGATTAGGGAGATAGTACTTTTGTCTAAGGCACAGGGCTGCAGTGTAGCAACCCACTTTCCCCACAACTTCTTCTGACGCCTTCCATGGTCTGTTGGAGCCACTCGCTCTATGCAAATACAGATTGTGGCCCATCTCCAGGCCAGCCTGCACCCTCCGTGCCTGCTTTGGGGAGCTGCTTTGTAAGGCACCCCTGGGCTCACTCTGGTGGCATCTTATCAATTCAGCCCCAATGTGGGGCATAAATGATGTAGGGAACCTCACCTAGAATTCAACATAACATGCTGGCAGGAGTATAGTGTCTCAGCGTTTTGCAAGATGTGCACTTATTTTTACTTTGCTTCTCATCCCCAAGCATCTTTGTAGACACAGGGAGCAGTATTTTTACTCAGTCAATTTGAAATCTATATAACAAATCAAAAGGCGTAATGAGAAAAGTACCAAGTATGGTGAAGCTCTAAGTAAGAGTCTAGATACTGTGCAGTATAAGCGGTTGCCCTGTACTGAAGGGACAACGGCTAAGATATATTGTTAGAAATTAATTTAGTCAAATATACTAAATAGTGTTTGAGAAATTATATATGGTATTATAAGAACATATAAAGGATCTTTTCCATGCATCTCTGCTGATGCAGTATTTCAGAACTTCTGAAACAGCTTTGTGGTTGTGTAAACCATGAAAACTGGTTTGTGTGTCTTATTAGTAAAAAACCTTGATCTGTGTACATAGCAGGGTGAAGCAGAGTGTCATGACAGAATTGTTAACTTCAGGTTCCCTTCACCCACCTCCTAACAAGACAAGCTAACAAGTAAAAACCCATAGCCACAAAAAACAGACCAGTAAGAGAAAAGAAAAAAGAAAAAACAAAACACACCACCCATGGCGGAAGCCAGTGAAGTTAACAGCAGACCTAAATGGCATAAGTAGACAGATAATAGTAAGTTGTAGCAGGATAAGCAAAAATGTATTAGGTTATTGTGATTTATTTATGATAATATTTAGATACACAAATGAGGCAACTTAGTAAACTGAGTCTGCACAAAGTTATGGAACAATGGAGAACGTATAGACAGACAATAAGGGAGTGGAGAAGACGCAGAGGAAGAACATAGCAGAGACCAGAGATTTGAAAAGAGTCACCTTGACCCAGGAGAGGTAACTTCATCAGTTATGCTTTTTGCCTTTGTCTGTTTTCACATGTTGAAAAGTTCAGACTCAGCCCTGCAGCACCTCCTGCTGGTAGTTGTCAGGAATTAGCTCATCCAGCCACCAGAGCACCCTCTGCAGGCCAGTGATCCACCTTACCACTGGCCCCTCATGTCCCTCCCAAGACCCAGTGCCCCTTTCTCTAGGGTGCTGCCCCCCTGGCAGTACCCCCACACTCAGGTTCTAGGTCTCCCCACCCAGGGGAACCCCCACCCTCTAACCCCATCTCACCTCAGTCTGGGCTACTGCCAGTCCCCACTTAGCCCCTTGTATCAGGGGCAGACTGCACTGTATACGTCACTCATCACAGGCAAGGGGGTTCAGGACCTGCTGCCTCCACCTGCCCACAGGCTGCCCCTCTACAACCCTCCACCTATTCAGCCTGTCATTTTCCAGGCCAGAGCTCCCAGCTCCTCTGGCCCTTCCCTAGCCCTGCTCCAATCTGGGTGTCCTGCTCAGCACCTTGCAGGCAGGCCCTTCTGCTACTACAGGTAGAGAGAGACTGAGTAGGTGCCTGGCTCACTGCCTCTTATAGGGGCCAGCTGGGCCTGATTGAGCTGGCCACAGCTGCAGCTGCTCCCTTAATCAGCCTGGGCTTTTCCCCACAGCCCCAGCCCTCTCCCAGGGCTGGCCTCAGCCCTGTCACATGTATATGTAATTCACCCCACTACACATGTATATGTAATTCACAAATAGCATTGTTTAAAACCCTACAAAATAAAAGCTAAAAAAACTGTGTAAACCTAAATTGAAGTGGATCTTGTTTTTCACCCAACAGGATGGAAATCTTCTGATACAATATTATAGACTATGCAATATTCCTGGGTGATGGGGGATAGGATAAGCAGAGACCAAGAATGTATTCAAAACTAAAATGCAATGGGAAATTGGTGGAATGTAAGTGATGACTTATAAATCATGGGTATGATTTGACATAAAATGTAATTAGTTAAAAGATAATGTGAGAAAATGGCACTAATCTAATCCCTGCTATAGTTTTCCCACGAGTTCCCCTTTTTGATGATGATAGTTCCTTAGCTAGAGACAATATAATTTTTGCTATTAATAGCCTAATCTAGTAATTTGCTTTAGCAGTGTTTATTCTCTGACTTCACTTGTTCTGTGGCCCTTCCTTTTGCATTTATCCACAAACCTTCACGGTGTGTCATTCAAGGTTTTCTGGATTCTCAAATAGCTGAACTAATATCTCAGAACACAACATACAACTGGGAATGGGACTGAGGTGCTAAGGAAATTAATGTTTTGGGGCTGGAGGTTATGTAGCCTAAAATGAGGGAGATGTTTGTCATTAGATATAGTAAGACTCTTTCCAATGTCTTTAAGACCCAGCTAAACCCTCTCTAAAAGGGACTAGCAGGATTTACAGATGTTAGCCCAGAGCTTTTTTTTTTTTCCCCAGTCTGATTTACCATGCTGTTAGGAATGTGAAAGTAGCTATCCCTTTATATAATCCATTTCTTTACAAAAGGAAATGTAAGTATCATGCTTACAATACAAGGCCTGGCAAATCTTCAAGACCGTACCTTCTTTCAGATGCCAAGGCCTATATAGCAGTACAAAAAAGACTGTGTAAAGCTGAGATATAATTGATGAATTTCTCATTGAAATGGACTGGCAAATTCTTAATAGTGGGACATAAATTGAAATTTTATAAAAAGGTCTATGCTCATTAAGGGAAAAATCTCACTCCAGAGTCCTGGCATATTAAACTCATCAGGCCAGCAATTTCAAAGAGGTCAGACACATAAGGCAGCTTTCACTGATACTAAGTAGCTCGCTTGCTTCTATGCTAAGGCTTCAGTTATTTTATATGGCTGAAGATTGGTCAGAATGTTATAATGCTCACAAAGGAAACAGATTGGTTTTAATGACAATACCTTGGTATTGCAGGTGGCAACATCAATTCTGAAATTGCTTTGCAGTGCAAAAAGTCTAGTACATTTTTATGGAGTGTGCTGTGTGCATATTTTTGCAGAATACGAAGCAATATGCTGTTTCATTCCATGGGTGAGTGCTGGTGTCAAACAACAACCTTACAGAGGGGTAAAGGGAAAAGAGTCAATTTAAAGGTTTTAATCTACATCCTCACAGCTCTCCAGGGGACTGACCTTAAATACCCTTTCACTAGGTGCTTGTCATCTCTCATTACATTGCTATTAATACTGCCAATGGCTAGGGGAAAGGGGCCTAGCCTCTAGAGATCAGAGAAGCTATTTGAGCCTAGATCCTCAAAGGTATTTAGGCTCCTAACTTCCATTATTTTCCTTTGAGGATCTGGGCCTTAGGGCTTTTTTTTTTTTTAAACCCCTAATGGGAGATAGGAACTTGGCACTCATGAAAATCGTACTAGATGCCTGTTTGCAACTTTAGGCATCTAAATACCTTTAAAAATCTGATCTCATTACTAGAAAAGGGTTCATTTGTTTTAGTTCTGTTTCCGGAATTAGGTAACATGTCTTTACAGAGCCATGAAAAACCGTGAGTGTACACACTGTGTTGTGTCCCTTGTCTTAATTACCTTTCTCAGTTGAAAGATTATAGTATAAATTTATAGAGGAAAAGATAAAGATGCTTTAAGAAAGGTCTGGAGACCGAAAGGTTAGTGATTCCATCTTATCAGTACATTAAAGAGTAAGGAGTCCAAAGTAGGTATTTTTGTTAGGAAGTAGGAAGGTTGGCTGACTGATCTTTATTCATGTCAAAAGGTGCCTCTTGTTAGTCAGCTGGGGAAAGAACAATTTCACCAGAGCCCTGAGCTGACCAGAACGCCAGTTTCTGTAAGAATATAAATGTAAATTCTGTCTGACCTGAAATGCATTTGCTAAATATATGATCTTTTAAACTTATTTTATTCTGGACCTGTTCTGTTTTTAGCACACTGGAGAAAAAGAATCTACTGAAATAGCTTAATTTGTTATGGTGTGTACTACATCAGAGCACACCCTCATGTCAAAACATAACAATGGCCAAACTGGGTCAGAACAATGGCACATCTAACCCAGTATCCTGCCTTCTGACAGTGGTCAAGGCCAGATGCTTCAGAGGGAAGAAACAGAACAGTGCAATTGAGTGAACCATCCCCTTTGACTAGTATCAGTCAGAAACTTATGGACACCCGGAGCACGATGTTGCACCCATACCATCTTGGCTAATAGCCACTGATGGACCATCCTCCATGAACTTATCTAGTCATTTTTTAACTCAGTTATCCTTTTGTCATTCACAAAATCCCCTGGCAATGAGTTCCACAGGTTGACTATGCACTGCATGAAGAAGTACTTCCTTCTTGTTTGTTTTTAAACCTTGTCATTGGGTGATACCTAGTTTTTGTGTTATGTGAAGAGGTATATAACACTTCCTTATTCACTTTCTCCACACTATTCATGGTTTTATAGACCTCTATCATATCCCCCACTTACTAATTTCTTTTCCAAGCTGAACAGTACATCTTTTTTAATCATAGAATCATAGAATATCAGGGTTGGAAGGGACCTCAGGAGGTCATCTAGTCCAACCCTCTGCTCAAAGCAGGACCAATCCCCAACTAAATCATCCCAGCCAGGGCTTTGTTAAGCCTCATCTTAAAACACTCGAAGGAAGGAGATTCCACTACCTCCCTAGGTAACCCATTCCAGTGCTTCACCACCCTCCTAGTGAAAAAGTTTTTCCTAGTATCCAACCTAAACCGCCCCCACTGCAACTTGAGACCATTACTCCTTGTTCTGTCATCTGCTACCACTGAGAACAGCCTAGATCCATCCTCTTTGGAACCCCCTTTCAGGTAGTTGAAAGCAGCTATCAAATCCCCCCTCATTCTTCTCTTCCGCAGACTAAACAATCCCAGTTCCCTCAGACTTTCCTCATAAATCATAAATCTCTCATATGGAAGCTGTTCCATACCCCTAATAATTTTTGTTGCTCTTCTCTGTATCTTTTCCAATTCTAATATTTTTTTTGAGATGTAGTGACCAGAATTGCATGCAGTATTTAAGGTGTAGGCATACCATGGATTTATATAGTGGCATTGTGATATTTCTGTCTTTCTATCCCTCCCAATGGTTCCTAACATTCTGTTTTTTGAATGCAGCTGTAGATTGAGCAGATGTTTTCAGAGAACTATCCACAATGACTTCAAGATCTTTTTCTTAAGAACATAAGAACAGCTATACTGGGTCAGACCAAACGTCCATCTAGCCCAATATCCTGTCTTCCGACAGTGGCCAATGCCATGTGTCCCAGAGGGAATGAACAGAACAGGTAATCATCAAGTGCCCATTCCCAGCTTCTGGCAAACAGAGACTAGGGACACCATCCCTGCCCATCCTGGCTAATAGCCGTTCTTGAGTGGTAACAACTAATTTACACCCCATCATTTCACATGTATCGTTGGGATTATGTTTTCCAGTGTGCATTACTTTGCATTTATCAACACTGAATTTCATCTGCCATTTTGTTGGCCAATCAATCACCCAGTTTAGTGAGATCCCTTTGTAACTCTTCTCAGTCTGCTTTGGACTTAACTATCTTGAGTAATTTTGTATAATCTACAAACTTTTCCACCTCACTCTTTACCCCTTTCTCCAGATCATTTATGAACCAGGACATAGCATTGCAGAGGTTCTTCTTCCCTAGTGCCCCCCTTTGTGTTCTGGTTCTGCAATAATCTGCTGCCTCTCTGACCCAGTTGTCCATCCCGGTCAGTTCTCTGTCCAGTACCTTTCCACAGTTAACAGAAAACAAATTAATTTTGACCTCAAAATAGCCAGTTGGACATTAAATTCCATAATATAAACAGTAGTTCTTCCTGGAAACCCAATGCCAGTATTGTCAAATTTGAACCCCTGACTGGGCAAGATTACTTGGATTAGGGAAGGGAAACCCTGGCTTCACCTGAAACTGGCCCCTAGTAGAAACAGTCAGCCCTGTTTATCTGGCCTAGTGGGCTCTGATTTACCTCTGCCTGTTCCCAGGCCTTCTAGTTGCTGGAAGACCAACTCTCACTGGTTCTGCTGGCAGCTTATCATGGGCAGAGTGTGCCAAGGTGGCAGGGCATCCAGCAGGGAGTAGCAAATGCCCAGTACGCCCATCACAGTATTCATAGCAAAGGATTTTCTTTTTTCCCATTCTGGCTAGGATCACAGAAGTCAGTGCTCTTGATTTTATTGCTCCTTATCTTATATCATAGCTCTCATCTGAAGTTAACCACTGCATGATAAGATCTAGCCAATTTAGTTTAAAATATCAACTATGTCACTAAGTTAAAGATAACACTGCTATTTGATGACATTTAATGGTGCCATTAGAAAATAAAGTATTGAGTGCAGGAAAAGCCACCAGTTTTTGTCTTAAAATGTTCGCTCAATTCAAACGCAACATTTTGCTATGTTATGAGAAAATCTTCAAGCATTTCAAGGACGCCACTCTGAGCAAAGATGAGAATCTAATCTCTCAAGAAAAAGCAACAAACAGAGAAACAAAAAGCCAAGAGCATTGTTTGGTATATACTCTAATAAATGAGGGAGGTTTAAACAAGGTTATTATAAAGTAATGCACCATATTATTACACAGGTTTGTTTAGCCTGCATTTTAAAAATCTAGATACATTGCATGGGAATGTGTTGATTTCAATGAAATTTTCAATGGAAAAGTGTTGAAATATTGTTTTGACTTTTCATTTTGATAATGTTGAAACAATATGCAAATACTTTATTTTCATTTTATTTAGTGTCAACATTTATATAACTGTAATATTATAGTATACATACACCATATTCAAAATTTGACATTAATTTATGTTTTGACATTATCAAATGTAAATGGTTTAGAATAGTTTTTCTTTAACAAAAATTCTATTCCATGGGAAATTTTAAAATTCCAAGTTTTTATTATTTTCAAAACTAAAAGAAATGATGAAATGTCAGAATTTCCTGACAGCAGAAATTATATTTTCTGACCAGCTGTATTTATGCACTTTAAGCTATGCATAATCATAAATACTTTTATCTAAGATTCAAGTGTTGTATTTGAATCATTGCTAATGAAAGTTGATGTACTATTGAATGTATAGGTCCCTTAGTAAAAATGTAGAGATGGTCAGAAAAAAGAGATGAAGTTTTATAAACTACAAATATTATAAAGAAAAGGGAGGCCACATTTCCCTTTCAGAATGAATGGGACATGCCTGGCTTTATATTTTGCTCAGTCCATACAAACACAGTTTAAGAAACTTTTTTATATTGAGCTCCTTATTCAACAAAATTTAAAACGTCTTTTATTTTGCATATATCTCTCATACAGCCCATGGATAAGTAAGGCCCCACATTCCATGAATGAAATCCCCTAATGCCTTTACAAAAAACACTCTGATAAAAAGGGAGGACAGTTTTGATTTTCCAAAAAAACCGAGTCCTTCATAACCTTGAAACAGTTTGATAGATCAAGATGATACTGACTTTTTACTTAGGTCCTGCTTTTGCAAAAGGAGCTGTATGAATAAGTGTTTATACCTGGGTAGGTTCTTTTTCAGGATTGAAGATGGATGAATCACTTTGAAAATGGCTCCATAATTCAGTGTAACAACCTCTCAGAAGCAGGACCGGCTCTAGGTTTTTTTGCCGCCCCAAGCAAAAAAATTGCTGCCCCAAGCTCAGGTGGGGCTGGGGCTCGCAGGCGGCACTGGAAGTGGAGGGAGTGATGTCACCTTCTCCCAGCGCCTGCAGGGGCTTTACCCTCTCCCGCGCCCGGCCGCACAGAGAATCCCCGATACACGGGGTGGCACAAAGCAGCGTAGCAGCCAGTGCGCAGATGAGGCTCCCTGACAGGACTCGCCGTCTCCTCCCCAGGTAGCGGCTGGGGCTTCCCCTTCCCGCTGTGGCTGGGGGCGCGGCGCCTTCACCCCATCTAAGTGGTGCAGCTCTGAGAGCGCAACTGCCCCCCCAAAAAAGGATGGCTGGAACGCCGCCCCTGGAAATGTGCCTCCCCAAGCACGTGCTTGCTTTGCTGGTGCCTAGAGCCGGTCCTGCTCAGAAGTAGTCACGTAGGAATTCAAGAGGGTTCCAGAGAAAATACTCTTAAAAACTATCCATTGTAGTAGAGAGGGATGTTCTTTTGCCTGAATTTTTAAACCAGCTTATAGAACAGAATAAAAAGAACCTCTATCTCAGGGAGTTTAAAGTTCTGCAAAAAGTTGCATTCCCTATCGAAATCCACAGGACTTTTTCCATAAAGGAAAAAAAATTGTTTAAATTTGAAAATGTTAAGAGAATGAGGTTTTTATTCTTGTCAGTAGAATTGTTACAGTGCAATGCAGCAGAACGATAATAATTACCGTAAACTGTTACCATTGTTCATTTATAATTTATATGTTTAAACTTTCATAAATCATATTACCTATACTGGAAGGATATAACTCAAGTTAATTAACTGACAAACTCACATTACTATATTTAACATCTCACCCTTTCTCCAAGATTATAATGACACATTTCCCAAAAATAAATACATGAATAAAATAAATAAAAGGTTTCCTGACACAGTTAAAATCACCTTCTATATTTATTATCACTGTTAACATTAGCAAATCTCCCACATAGCGTGTTAACTTTTTTGTATATTTGAATCAACCGTAGTTTCACCTTTAATTAAGGTAGGTTTTGCAAAAGATCTGACCCCTTTCTCATTGATCCTTTTAATCTTATCTTATTCCATGTCTTTTCTACTGACGCCTGGTGATTAATACTGCTACAGAAGTTTTACCAGCATGATTTCTTACATCTTCTAATAACCCTCTGAGCCTGAATATGCTTCCTTTTATAATCTATAAAATCCTGAAATTTTAATGAAAGTCTCATCTTACTCAATGCCTTTCTTCTTAATTTGACCACTATATAATAATCTTCATCCTGCCAGGGCACTGGAGGGTTGCTCTTTCTTCCCAGATGACACAGGAATAGCCATAGTAGTTGACTGATATATCAACAAAGGCTCCCGCACCATCAGTGGTAGTTTCCACAAAACCCCTCAAAGAGAGAGGGCAAAATGTAACCAGCTTGATTTCTTTTTTAAATTCTGTGTTTCCCTAAAGTTTCTTTATCAGATGATAATATCAAAGAAGAAATATATATATGCACTCCCCATGATAATCATGCCCCTCTTTTGTGCATGTACATTTACCTAGGACCTGTTCTGCCACAATTACACAGGGGAGTACCTTCCTGTGTGTGTAGTCCCATTGAACGGAGGATGAAAACAGTCTGCTTTGGAAGAGATTGTTTTGCTCCCTTCCCCTCTCCTAGCCCCTTTTCTCTCTCACTTCTATGATTCTTTCCATCTCCTTCCCCATTACTGATAGAGGAGAGCATTTGTGAAACTTCTGTAACTCCTTCACCTGACCCAGTGATCTCTTCCTATCCCGTCTTCTGAATTCCCTTACCACACTCTTATCCCTCCCTTCTATTCCACCTCTCCTCAGGCTTCTCACACTACAAACATGCATCACTCTCCCCTCAACTTAAACAACAAAAAAGAACCAAAAACACTCTTGACCCCACTGGCCTCTTCCACTACTACTCCATCTCCTTTCTTCCTTTCATCTCCAAGCCCATTGAACATGGTGACTGCACTGCTGTCTGGAGTTCCTCTCCTCCAATCCATCTTCTGCCCCTGGCATGCCACTGCAGTGCTTCTCATCAAAACCTCCCTAGCCAAAGACAGCTGAAACCAGTACTCCACCATCAACGTATTGTCTGCCTTTGAGATTGTCAAAAATGATCCTTCTTCTTGATATCTTATCCTTCCTCAGGTTTTGTGACTGGCCACTCCTGGTTTTTCTCCTACATCTCTAATTACTCTTTCACTTGGAGGATCTTCCTCATCAGAACTCTGGGGGTCCTGACTGGTTCCCTGCTTTTTTTAAACCAAGCAAGGGAACAGGAAGTTGTCCATGCAATGGGCTTTCCCCAGGTTAGAACTGCCTCTCCTGCTGTACTTGCTCCTAGTGCCTGACTCTGATCTCCTGGTAACCTGACCCTGCCATCTCCTGCACCTGACTGTTTGCTCTCTGGTCTGTCTCAGACTCTGGCTTCCTGGTAAACCAATCCTGCCTGGCTCTTGATTCCTGCTCTGACCACTAGGTCAGACCACCCATATCCCGGTTGTGACATCTGTATCAACTACTGCGACCTCCTCATTTCTGTCCCTGACAAATACAATCTTGCTCCACTTATATCCATTCAAAATGCTGCTGCAAAGATCATGCTTCTGGATTGTTGCTTCAAACAGTTCAGCCATTGCTCTGTGTCTCACTTCTGGTTCCCCTTCTCCACTACATCAAGCACAGGCTACTCATTCGCTTTAAAGGCCTTTAATGCCACCTATCATCTCCTATAGAGACATCAACTCCCCCATCTTCTCTGCCAATTATGTTGGCTTTTATGGAGAAGGAATTATGTTGATCTGGAAATTGTTTGATCGGAGATGCAGTCATAGGAGAAGTGTTAAGAAAAATTATGTGATCAGATATGTTATTGGATGAAGACCAAAAAGAACACACACTTCTGGGTGCGTAGACACAGAGGTTTGGACTCCTGGACATAACCCACTCCCCCCAGATTTTGGGGTTTGAATTTGAAGAATTGGCTCCTGTGAGGAGAGGAAGCACTGCTGGGCTCTTATACACTTAGGCTGTCCCTATTAGAGTAAGAAGCAGCAAGGTCACTGGATACTCTTGTTATGTATTACACTGATCAATAAAAGTTTAGTATTTTGGCCATGCCTCCAACTCCTAGGTTTGACAAATCAGTGGGTTTTGAACATAACCTTTTTTCAAGGGCCTTGCACATAAGAATGACAAGAAAATCTCCTCAGAAGATTAGAGGGATACAAAGGCTGATTTGGTGAACTAGTGACTGAGCTGTTGAATGATATGTCCAGGAAGGGGCAGGTTATGACAGCCTCAATCACTCTTCTGTTAAATTTTCAAACATGCACCTTCTTGCTTTCTCCTGTGCTGCCACTCAAACATGGGCGTAGCTGCAAAGCTAACTGTGTCTTCCTTTAAATAATGAGGAGTCCAGTGGCACCTTAAAGACTTACAGATTTATTTGGGCATAAGCTTTCATGGTTAAAAAAAACCCACTTCTTCAGATGCATGGAGTGAAGGTAACTCCCTTCTTGTCATGTGTCAATATATTTATGCATGCATCAGTAACTTTCACTCCATGCATCTGAAGGAGTGGGGTGTTTTACCCATGAAAGCTTATGCCCAAATAAATCTGTTAGTCTTTAAGGTGCCACTGGACTCCTCATTGTTTTTGTGGATACAGACTAACACTGCTACCCCTCTGTTCCTTTAAATACCTTCTCTGCTGTAGGGTTGCCAGACATCCGGTTTTCGACTGGAACGCCCGGTGGAAAAGGGACCCTGGTGGCTTTGGTTTAACAGTGCTGACTGGCCTGTTAAAAGTCCAGTTGGTATGGGGCTGGCAGGCTCCCTACCTGGCTCCGAGCAGCTCCTGGAAGCTGATAGCATGTCCCTCCAGCTCCTAGGTACAGGGGCGTCCAGGGAGGCTCCTCATGCTAGCCTGCCCCAAGCGCTGGCTCCACAGCTCCCATTGGCTGGGAACTGCAGCCAATGGGAGCTGTGGGGGCAGCGCCTACAGATGGGGGCAGTGCATGGAGCCCCCAGGCCACGCCTCCACCTAGGAGCTGGAGGAACATGTTGCCACTTCTGGAACTGCCTGAGGTAAGCGCCACCCGGAGCCTGCACCCCGAACCTCCTCCCACAACCCAACCCCCTACCCCAGCCCTGAGCTTCCTCCCACAGTCCAAACCCCTAGGCCCCAGCCCAGAGCCCTCTTCTGCACTTCTGCCCCAGTCTGGAACCCCCTCCCACACCCTGAACCCCTCATTTCTGGCCCCAGCCCAGATCCCATACCCCCTCCCTCACTCCTGCCCCAGCTCCCTCCCACACTCCGAACCCCTCGGCCCCACCGCCCAGTCTGGAGTCCCCACCTGCACCCCAAACCCCTCATTCCCGGCCCCACCCTAGAGCCCACGCCCCCAGCCAGAGCCCTCACCCCCTCCTATACCTCAACCTCCTGGCCCAGCATGGTGAAAATGAGTGAGTGAGGGAGAGACAGAGGGAGGGGGCATGGAGTGAGTGGAGGTGGGGCCTCGGAGAAGGGACAGGACATGGGTGGGACCTTAGGGCAGGGGGTGAGGGCAAGGGTGTTCAGTTTTCTGCAGTCAGAAAGTTGGCAACCCTACTCTGCTGGGATACCTACAGACAACTTGATAATGGTTTAAGCAGATAGTGTGCTGTGACCATGTTCTTTCATGCTGAACAGAACCATTTCATTGGAGATCACAAGGCACCAGTCTGTAGAGACTGAAGTGCCCTTTCAAACTTAAAGTACTCCCGGTTGTGTAATATGAGGCATGTACTGACTGTGTGGTGCAGGGCAGCTTGCTCTGAAGCTGTACATATTTGTGGTTGTCAATGTGGTCCTTTTCACAAATATTGAAATTCATGTATAAATTAAAAAAGAGGGATTACTAGTAAAAATCATCAAACCTAGTACCCCACTCATCATTTATAATTAAGATAAGTTTTCTACCCCATTCTGATCAGTAACTTTCCTAACTTGCAATAAATTATGGCTACTGACATCTCCATAACAGCACCATGTCCTGGAGTTTATGGAGGGCATTATTTAACTTGCTTTATTCAAAGGATTATAATATTTCTCTAATATACTGTTGAGGAGAGCTTGATACTGTTAGCTTCAATATCTTTTCCCACACTAATAATTATAAAGTAAATCCCTGATAAAATGAGGATTAAACTACTCCTCCCAATCATTAGTAACAAATGTGCATATTTTTGCTAATGTGTATACCAGTCATTAAGGGATGAAAAGAAAAGCTAGAGTGACATTGACAAGTAGACTTTAATCTCTCAATAATTTATATTTAATATGGATTGAAAACAGCTGGGACAAGGGAACTGTTAAAAAAATGAAAATCCTGTAGTTTCAAACACTCAGTCTAATGCCTCTAATCAGGAAATAACTGACATGCAAATTCAGATCCAGTCACTTTGCCCCTTTACGTTGACTAAGGTGCAGATGAGACCAAAAGGGTATATTTTTAAAGAAGTAGTGGGGAACTATTTGCAGAGCTGGACCTGAAGATATTAGGAGACATGGGTGTAATAGTTACTGTATGAAGCAGAGATTATTACACCTTGCCCAGATGACGTATGTGATCAAACACTGAAATGCTGATTGTAACCATGACCAGAATGCCTATGAAAATAATGAATTCCATTTCACCCTCATAATCAAAAATAGCCACAAACTCTCAGGGATTGGCAGCCATGAGGAAGGAGGAATGTAAAATATCTGTACCAAAAGCTGTGTCAGAGATGCTGGCTGGCCAAGAGGGTCACAGAAGAAAGAATGACACATACCCCTAGAGGAAAAGTCTATTTTGAGGACAGGCTGCCCTAGAAAAAAGGGGAAGTAAGAGGTTTTTCATTGTATCTAACCCAAGGAATATCTACCTAGTTTAGCTGTTGCTGAATATAAAACTCTCTCTCTCTGAACGAAAAGCCTAATCAAAACGCTGGGAGAATAGACAGGCCTTGCAGTGTGCCTGGAAAATCAACAGATTTGAGCTTTGCTGAAATGCAGGGGGAAGCAAAGTTCAAATTCTGCAGGCTTTTCACTGAAACTGATTGACTGTGATCAATGTACTTAAAGCAATTAGTGCTGAAAATTTTTCAGACTAAAAAAATTTTTCTTTAGAGTTAAATTTACAGATATAATGAAAGTGTGAGTGACTCAAAGCTAACTCCAGTGTTCTGGTATGGTACCAAATTTCACTGTCTACTTTTGACTCAGCTACCTCAGCATGAATCATATCAATTAATCCTAAACACATAAGAATATTCCCCAAACGAGTAATGACTACTTAACAGTAACAAACTCAATTCACTGGCTAGGAAACATGGTTCCAGAAAATACACATTTTGAGGCCCTCACTGATCTCCATATGAATGACAGCCATATAAAATGTTATAATTCCAGTCCTGACTGCCTCATAAAATACTCCCTTCTTAAGAACATACGAATGGCCATGCTGGGTGAGACCCAAGGTCCATCTAGCCCAGTATTCTGTCTTCTAAGAGTGGTCAATGCCAGGTGCTTCAAAGGGAATAAACAGAACAGGTAATAAAGTGACCCATCCCCTGTCGTTCACCCCCATCTTCTGGCAGTCAGAGGCTTCTTAAAATAGAACGTATAATTATTAAATAAGAGAACCCGAGAACCGATGTCAGAATTGATGTCAGAATTTAGAGAATCCACTGTAAATTTCAAGGGCTCATACATCTTGACTTCTATTGCATATGAGAAAATGTACTTTGTGCATCGTCATAGTTCATAAACAGTGCACTTAAAACATGACATAAAGTTAGGCTGAACAAAACTGGATTTTTTTATAGGAAGAGGGAAAGACATAGGTAGGCATATGGGTTCTGTTTAGATCTTGTAGATACTATGGCCAGATTTTTTTTTTAAAAAAGTACCTTTATGTGGCCATCTTGTGAGGAGAACAATAAAGTAAGTCAGCACAGGTGATCAATTGAAGGAGGAATGAAAAATTAGAGGGATTTGAAAAAGACGTGCTTTATTTCAATGTGCAATTAATCACAGGGAATTAGATTGTGCTCCCCCATGGGCATCCTGGAGAGAGAGGAAAATCTCAGACAACACGGCTCATATAACTACACAAATTAGATTGATCGTTCCTCGGATAAAGAAGGATAGTTCAGATGACTTCAGTAAAGCCCTAGAAGTATACTTCTACAATAATCTTCTCCACACTCTGAGATCTATACCTTAAACAGATCTGTGAGTCTGTAAATAGGGAGTACAGTTGCTGAATGTCCCATGCCTGGAGCTCCGGGGAGTGTGATTCCCCCTTCCCCATTTTCTCTGCACAAACATACAGGTGTTGGGGTTTTTTTCCTTTTAAAAATGAAATTGAGCATTTAATAGATTTGTTTATTTATTTAAAACAAAGGAAAATTAAATGCCAAAAAAATGATATGCCAAAAAAAATGAAACCTTGTTTGCAAATTTACGCACACAAAGTTATGGTTAACAAGGAAACTGGTGATATTGCAGGTAAATATTAAGGTAAACATTTAACATCATACAGAGTAATGAAATATTTCATGTGCACATTAGGTCTGAGTTTTGATTGCTCCAGAGCTCATTGTGTTTGAATATCATACTTTTGTGCATATAAATTCTCAACCCTAACATTGCCTTAACATTCCCCCCACTCTGTTGTACAGAGAGAAATGACTGCATTAGAATTCCAGCCTCCTAAATTGGACAGAGAAAAACGTCTATAGTCAGTTATCTGTGCTTGTAAAGAAGATTAGGTACTTTTGGAAAGCATTTCATTAACAAGTTCCCGGAGAATAAAGATCATAGTGATTTAAACTTCAAAAGAATCTTAAATACATTGGGAAAATATATTTTACAATATCAACTAAATTATTGAGAGGAGTACTAATGCTAGTCATCTAGCAATCCTATTTAGTGAGTCATTTATTTTTAAAATGACTTTACAAAGTAAACTTACACCTGTGATCTCAAAACAGAATATTTTGAGGAAAAATTTGGAGTTATAAATTATGCATGACATATAAAGCTATGGTCATGGGCAGGGGGGAATCCTTATACTGTCAATTATTAAAGTATTTTACTTTTATATTGTTAAAAAAGATGTAATGCTGATGCATCTTTTATGCTGATATTAAGGTGCCATATCAAAAATATTCACACTGCTAGGGGCTTTTTTAAATTACACTTTGTCACATATGTTCAGACCATTTGCTGGCTGAATCAAGTGGCAAAATATGCTTAAGTTGCAATGGAGACAAGAAATAGCCTGTTTTAATAATTAAAAGGATCAGACCTCATTCACCTCATGTCAAATTAAAAGAGAGGGGGAAAACCACAGTTTTCTTATTTATTCATGAAGTGTTGTGTAATTTGGTTGTCAGAATGTGGTCAAACAGCATGGATATTGCTATTTCACTGCCAGTAGCAGTTTTGCCTTGAGGGGGGCATTTGTGGAACTGCCTTGAACAGAAAATATATTAAATAAAATCCAGTTACAATAAAATACATTTAACTGCAGGCTAATTCCATTGACAGCAGTTAAATTAACAGCACTCCACTCCTCATCATCCATGCCCATTCACTCTAGTACCAGGTAGCTGGCCCACAAGGAGGACACCTGCAGCTCCGAGAACCATCTGGTAACCCCAACACAGATCTGAGGGGCATTTTCAAGAATGCTTTAAGTTAAATATTGTGTGCATATCTCTATAGCAGCTCTGCTTTTTTAACTATAGTAGTGGTGGGGTGGGTGAACTCAGAACAATGCAGATACCCAGGGGTAAAGTTAAAGACACCTTCAGAATCTTTATTCCGAATAGTCTCATTTTGGTAGGGTTAAAACATCAGTCTTCACATTCAATGGATGCTTGTTTCTGCCTTCACTTCCATTGGTTTTGTCAAGCAAGCAAAGAAAAAGAGGTGGTGGTGAGGGGGATAGACAGGATTATTTTAAAAATGCCACTCCAAGAGCTCCATAAAGGGAGATTTATGGGTAGCACGGCTTGGGAGCTAAAGAACTTGTTTCCATGGACTGTTCCTAGTTAAGGGTCAAATCCTGACCCAGAGTCAAAATGGATTGCAGTAGCTACATGGAGATGCATAGATCAGCCAGCCTGAGCACTGACCAACCCTCAAGATGGTCACGCTAATTCATAAGCAGACCTTTTCCCCCTCAAAAAGCAGCAGGCACAGTGCTGTGCTGATTGGGGTTTATGGGGATATGCATGTAAATGAATATTTCCCCCTACTCTCACACACCCAAGAGCTACAGGTGTTCCCTTGAATTTGAGGAGTGTACATACCTCAGAATGTGATCAAGCTAATTGCAAGCATATTATGTGCAATCAGACACTATGGATTAATGAAATAGAACACCGCATAGTTACGGGGTAATTTGGAGACAGGCTTTCAGAAGCAAGATCATAACTACTGTCAGTTTTGTTAATCAGAATGGGAGGAGGGCAGGAAAACGTAAATAATGAGAATGAGAGAAGATATGTGGATGGACAGCCTTGAGTCTAGATGCCTCTGATATTAAAAGTTTATTGAAAGGAAAACTGATGATTTAGTAGGGGTCATTGAGACCTATGTGTTTTGTAGAGTTGATTATAAAAAGTTTAGATAATAGAGTGTACTTGGGAGCAGTTCTCTGGAGCGATCCAGGGAGAGATGTTTTTCCTGATATCTTTACTCCCCGGCAGGGAGGCGTTTGGCCAGCCCTGACCCATCATTGATTACTCAATACCATCTCAGAATATAGGCAAATATCTGGAATGTTCTAATCCTATTATTATGTCTCTATGTGCTTAAATCTAATAAACTGGTGTTAGACAAGAACATGCTTGCGTGCATTTAATCCTTGATCTAACAGAATTGCTGAGTTCTTATTGATTTATTCCTAACACCACCTGAAGTGAAATAGTCCAGTTGCCCCTGTTGCAGGTTCTGAAAACCCCAGGTAACATATGTATCCCACTTCGTCCATCTGATCTGTCTCTGTAAAAGAGATTTCAGCAGCCCTAGAGCTATAATAATCCATGCACAAATTCAGGGAAGTAGAGAACCAAGACTTCAAGCGGGGGGTGTTCAGATTCTCCTGATTGTGTAAGGGGGAGGGCTCTTCAGCCCAGTAGCTTTCATATGTTCTCACAAAGTAAGGGCTATCACTGTGGGCTTCATAATCCATTCAGTATCCTAGGGTATCAGAAAGTCATTATCTAGCCACATAGTTACATGGCCCCCATCATTGTAGTACCTGAGCATCTCACAAACATCAATCAGTTTATCCTTACAACACTTGTGTGAGGTTGCCATGTTTTGGGGTTCGACCCAGATCTGTGAGAGGTTGTGTCACCATTTGTCCTGTAACTTTGAGTGCCTTAAAATGCTTTCCTGCTGTAGCTTTCAGTGCTCCCAGGCAGCATTCAAGCATGCACTGAATGGCTCTGAGTTGAGCAGCCTCTGACTCCAGCAGCCTGCTTGTTACACTACAGCTATGTTCTGGGCTCGTGTTACTATTAAGACAAACACAGTACTGGGTTGATTTACAAGAAAAGTAAAATAACTTTATTTAATCAAACTGAGTTTAAGAATAAGGGAGAAAGTCAGAAATGGTTATAAATGAATAAAAGTAAAAACCACTTTCTAGTGTAACACTTAACAAAACTACGGTCTTGGTTCAAGGTAAGATTCTTACCACACCTCCTTCCAGCAAGATGGCTGACCATCCACTTTCTCCAAAGTTTCGGTCCCTTTGTCTTCTTAGATGAAAGATAACTTGGGGTTCTTTGCCCCTCTCTTTCATAGTCCAGTGAACTTTTTAAATGTATCCTTCTTGAAGTCCAGTGCCCCAGTGGTGAGAAAAGCTGCCATGAAATCTGATGGAGAAGGTTCCGTGCTGGTTTCTTCCCCGCTCGTGCTTTCTACAATGCAGATTGATCTGTCCTGCAGCGTCCGATATACCAATGAATGGCCACTTGTCTGTGATTGAATGGAAGAAATCTGTAAGCCCACTCCCCAGACATGTCTGGTTTAGACACATGTTAGTCCCATATTCCCATCATATTTGAACAGTCCTTTGGGCATTTACCATACATACACCACGGCAAGAATATTAATGATCAGTGTGTTATTGGTTTTGTTACGAATTACACCTGAGAGGACACGCACACAACTGCTGCGAATTATACCTTGTAGGACATGCACACAAATGCTGCGAATTACACCTGGTAGGACACGCACACAAATGCTACGAATTACACCTGGTAGGACACGCACACAAATGCTACGAATTACACCTGGTAGGACACGCACACAACTGCTGCGAATTATACCTGATAGATTACGCACAGTTCGAATCGAGGCTGAGGCACATAAACAAAGTCCACAATTGCAGAGTTCCCAAAAGACACTAAGTTTATTACGCTCGAGCGTGGTGCCCCCCTGCTAGCCAGGAGGGGACCCTGAATATAGATTATACAAAGGTTATATACATTTTAGTAAAGCATGTTGCCCTCGTGCATTGGAAACCTTAGCCAATAAACAAACCCTTGTCTTATCTACCACCTATCCCTGCTTGGTGCATTCCTCATGCTATACCAGTATGTTAATTACACAGCATGGTCCTAAAGCCATGCATCAGTAACCTTTATTGTCAGGATGGGAGGCCTCACATCAAGGCCAAGAGACAGGGAGTTAGAGACTGACAAAAACCAGATACTGGGAGTCAAGGAGGCTGGAGACAAGGAGGAGGATTTTCACAGGGATTCAGTATCTAAGGATCACTCCTCCTGGTGTATGATGTGCTGGCATTTAAACAATGGTGGGCCCCAAATCAAAATGGAGTCACATGTGCTAACTTTTCCTTAACAGTTTTCCAATGATGCCTTACATAACACCTATTAGATACGAGTAGAACATAAGTTGGAGTTGCACTGGAGGACACTGAACTGGTCAGGCCAGCTCAAACTCACTAATACCAGTGAACCCCTTGCCCTTTGGCACTGGGATGCTTTTAGGGTCACAGAGGTAAGGAAGCTATACCCCTTTTTCAGCTAGGAAACTGAAGCCAAGAGAAATTAAGGGACTTGAATGTCTGCTGCAGAGCCAGTATCTGAATGTAGCCCTTTCGCATTCAAGTCCAGTGCCTTAACCACATGATTTTCTATCCTGTACTTGCTCAGTGTCTCACTTAATATCAGCATTGACTGTTATATATGTTATGAGACTAGCATATAAAATGTAGTACCAGAATATATGTGTGTGCATGTGTATATATTTAGTTTATATAAAGATTGCTCTCTACTGGCATATGAGAATAGCATTTGTTGTATAGTTTGTTGTATGTTCAGTAAAGTTATTATTACAGCTGGTTGGAAATTTTCCTACCTAAATGATTTTTCAATAGAAAATGC
Source organism: Lepidochelys olivacea (assembly GCF_965140295.1). Classification (NCBI taxonomy): domain Eukaryota; kingdom Metazoa; phylum Chordata; order Testudines; family Cheloniidae; genus Lepidochelys; species Lepidochelys olivacea. Next base: position 132,377,471 of record NC_140411.1, on the reverse strand, counting down.
AGTTTCCACAAAATCACAATCTTCTGATTTTTCCATTAGGAAAATGTAAACCAAATTTTGCATTCAGGTCATTTTAACCCAGTTTTGAATATTTCAGTTTGTTGAACTAACCCAAAATGTTTTGGTTTGAGTAATTACAGCATTAACATGGATCTCTCTAGTGTGTTTTATTGCCTCATGGGAGTTGTATTTGGGATGTCTGATATGTTCACTTTCTCCTACTAGCTGAAATCCCTGACTGGTCTCCATCTGCCATCATGAAATGCAGTCTCCTCTCTGAATGAGTCACTTGATGCACCACGGGAGTCACATGATTGCAGGTATATCATGGCAGATGTAGTTTGGCCAGACAGCCTGGGCAATTAAGGAGAACAGGAACACAAGGACCCTGAACTACAACTCTCATGAGGCAATGCGGCATAACAGGGAGATGCAATTTCATGTTGAACTGACACAAAATCAAACATTTCTGGTCAGTTTAACTAAGTGAAATGAAATGTCAAAATGTTTTGTTTCCATTGAAAATTAAACCAAATGTTGAAATACTGGAATTTTCCATGGGATGGAATTCTTAATGTGCCCAGATTATTGCTTCCAGACATAAGAAGTTTTGTTTTCAAAGCAATGATGTATTTTAGGTGAGTGAAAAAGAAATAATATTAATTTCAAAAATTTTCAAAACTATGACAGTTTTTTGCATGGCCGATTTGCATACAAAGTGGTGTATCATTATAATCGAGCCATGTCCTATAAATGTATTGGCAAAGAGGCTCCCTTCACATATCATATAAGTGGTAATTTAGTCTCCAGTCCTCCAAAATAACTAAGAGATGCTTAATTTGTTTATCCTTAGACCCAATTGGCATAGTTATATCTAAAGCTCAAAAACAGGCTCCCAATTCTACACACACAAAAACTGAAGATTTGGGAAAAAAAGTTCGTCCTGTATCAGGATGAAGATCTAAAACTTTATTTTTTTGCAGAACTGGGAGTTTGTTTTGTTTTCCTGTCCAAAACACTGAACTATTCTCTGAAGTGGGAAGATTTGGGTGTTTCTGAAATGAGATCTGATCCCCAGGTTCCCCAGCTATGTGGTAGTCTGCCAGGCGGGCTGCCTTGGAGCCAATGGGGAGCCCCAGCTCTATGACAGCTCATCTGATGAGCTGCTGATGGAAGAACATTCCACTGAAATCATTCTCACCAGCACTAATCACATCATAGATTCAGTACTGTGCAGCCCAAACTACAGGCACTAAATCCAGGACCAGATTTTCAGAAGTGCTCAGCACCCAGAAACTCCCACTGAAAACAACTGTTTAGTTGTCTAACTGGAAGCTGTTAGTTTCTAAGCTCTTTTGAAAATCTGGTCTCCCATAGTTTTAATGCTGGCCTGTAATCATAATATTATTATTTCGTACAGGAGTACTCAGTGGAATGAGAATAAGAGCACATTGTGCGAAGGACACTACACGAGCAAGAAACAGTTCTTCCCCTGAAGAGTTTACAGTGGAAATAGGCATGACGGGCAAGGGTGAGAGTAGAAAAAGAGGTGCAGATAATGAAGTGACATGACTAAGGTCACACAGAATGTCAGTGGAAGAGCTAGAAATAGAATCCAGTTCTCCAGCCTCCTTGTTCAGTGTCCTAACCACAAGTCATGGAAAAATTTTACGTGATATGCACTCAGCCCCCCAAAAATCTTAACTCCCTGACCCATGAGCCCCTACACCCACCCCCTCCTAGAACCCCCTTTCACTGTCCCCTCCCAGGAGCCTCTGCTACCCCCACCTCCAGTTCCCACTCCTTAACTCTCCCTGCTTCTAAGCCTTGCGTCAGTCCTGCATTCTGACACCAAGAAGAACAGGGACCTCTGCTGCCACATTGTCACATGGGGGTTACAAAACAATTCAGGTTTGGCCCTGTGGCCCCTCCATCATGATAGGGGAGCCAAAATTGAGTGAGTGGTGTTGCAACCTAGCACATGGGTTGTTGCAGTGCTGTTCAATTTTGGCCCAACTGCCTCCCCATCATAATGGGGGGCTTACCGGGGCCAAAATTGAGCAGTGATGTGACACCTTCTCCTCTCCTCCCTATTCACCAAGTCACAATGCCACTTACCCCATTCATTCAACGTTGGCTCTGCCATTCCCCTGTCATGACACAGGGGCCGAGAGGCCAAACCTGAATCAGCCGTGGGAGGCCTCTTTCTGCCTGGGGAATCCCACCAATATAGCCTTGAGCAGTCACGAGCATCCAGGAATGGTACACACCACGCATAAAGTGTGTACAGCTCTGGGCACCACTGCTATCCACTAGGCCACACTGTCAGACCAAAGGTCCATGTAGCCCAGTATCCTGTCTTCTGAAAGTGGCCAATGCCAGATGCCCCAGAGGGAATGAACAGAACAGGTAATCACCAAGTGATCCATCCCCTGTCACCCATTCCCAGCTTCTGGCAAACAGAGGCTAGGGACACCATCCCTGCCCATCCTGGCTAAGAGCCATTGATGGACCTATCTTCCATGAATTTATCCAGTTCTTTTTTGAAACCTGTTATAGTCTTGGCCTTCACAACAGCCTTAGGTCTTGCCCTTCCATAACAGAACTGGGGCATCAAATACTAGAGGGTGTGTAATACTGTTCTCTTGACAAGCTTATGGAACAAGTTCAAAAGTCTTACTGAGAACTACTATTATTTGACAAAACAATCTTCCACAGAAACCTATTTTCTGAAGAATGCAGCAAATATGCAATAAACATGGAACTGAATATTGCTCAGATCCATGATTCCAAATCTCAGATCTCACTATAATTTAGCATTCTGGTGAATGGGGCCTTGATTTCTAACTTGGACACACCCAGGTGGATGAAGTAACTGCAGAACAAATTCACATTTTCATAACAGGAAACAACCAGCCCATTTTCAAAGATGTGAGTGCTCGTTACGTTCATTTATGGCTCCAGTATTTCAGTCAGAGCACATGTGGGGCCTTCCTTTTATTAAAAAAATAAACAAAACCCAATATGAAACCACTTCTGTCAGCTTTTTAATGATATTTTGATGGGTTTCCAGGAATAAAGTTACACTGTAATCATGTATCATGAAACAATGAAATTAAACTCTCACCCGAGGACCAACCAAATCACAGATGAGTTTGCTGAACAAGAAATTAATTTTGGGAACATTTATTTTCAGGTTCCCTCTCCAAGCCTTTAAGTGTTAGTTGCTTTTTCCATTTAAAATTGACTTTCTTCATTTTCCCGTGTAAGTTTCCCCTTAGATACTTTTACAGGCTTTGGCAGGTGTAGAATACTCAAGGCTTCCATGTGAAATGCTTGATGAGTTTCTTAGTTGCACTTGCCATAGGCATTAGTAAAATACTCATTGCTCTTTACATTGTCTCCAGTTCATTTGCTGCGTATGCTCCACAGAAGAGAAGTGAATCCTGTCTCTACACTGTTGTATCTGATCCTGTTTCAACTGCAGTCAATGTCAAAGCTCACTTTGATTACAACTGGTGTGGAATTGAGCCTCTTGGCCTTCTGAGTATTCAGTAATGTAAAAGCTTAAAGTCCCTGTCCCCTGTGATGGGGTATGTTGCCTGTTCCCTGGAATCAGGCCACAAAATAACCACAAACAGAAAGTTTGAATTAAAGCAGTACTGAGAGCCAGTATACTACCCACCTGGGCCTTGAGAGCACTCTGAACACTGAGGCTGGAGTTCTGAAGAAGAAACCACTCCAACTCCTATGCTTATAGATAGATTTAGAGACCACCAAGGATAGGGGTCTAGTATACAAAACACAGGGGCCTGGCCTCCACTTTCTCAGGATCTGGGTGTTGCATACAAAGCAGATGGGCCTTGTTGTCTGACCTCCACTTTCCCAGGAGCTGCCAGATCTTTAACCCATTCCTGCCTGGGTGATGATGAAAAAAAGAGAGAGAGAGAGAAAGAGAGAGAGAGAGATCCTCTATACAGCAAATCAGTACAAAGTGGGAAATACCCTCCATTAAGGTTAATGCTTGAAATATGGAAGTTTGGAAAATATGTATCTTCCAGTGAGGTCAACAGTGTTGGCAGTTTAATTTTTAAAACATTACAAGAACATTCACTCTGGCTTGTACCTGCATTGCTCCAGAACAGAAGCCCTCAGAGGGTGACTTTGAAAAGTGCCCTTGTTACCTTATTCTCCTGGGCCCAAGATTGCACTACAATTGTTTCTCAGTTGCCAACAGCACTGAAATATGTGTTTTCTCTTTCACCATACAAAACATGTATCTTCAAAATAACATACATTGTATTAATAGTGCCAAAGACTTTAGTTATTTCATGTCAGTCACAAATTTTCTAAAAAGCATTTAATTCTTTTTACTTAAGAATAGTGTTATACCTAGTCAAAGAGCTGGAGGACAACGTAAAGTATTTAATTAACGTATTGCCTTTTGCATGGAATCTATAATATCTGAGCACACCGCATATGCGAATTAATTTATACATAGCATCTCTCTGAAGGAGCAAAGTGTTGTTCCCACTTTACATGAGGAATTGAAGCTCAAGGACACAGGAAAAGGGTCAATGGCAGAACCAGAATTACAACTGAGCAGCCTTGGATGAGATCCTCAGATCCCATCTGACCCCTTTCTGTAAAAGGGCATTAAAAGCCTTGATTCCACCATTTCAGGCACGGTGGAAGATAGCTATAAGGCTGCCTTCTGAGGACCCAATTGTAAGCCTTAGTATACAGTGCATAGCTAGGGTGGCAGGGGTTTTCCAGGCAGCACAAAGCACTACAGGATCTCAGGCAGTGCCCATAGTGCAACTCAGAAAAGCTGTGTGACATTCTGGGATGGAATTCAGACCAGTGAGAGGTTGTGTCATCATTTCTATTTTAACCCTGAGTACCACAAAATGATTCTGCTACTTGTGGGTCCTTACCCAGAATGTACAGACGGCCAGGAGCCAGTATGCACTTCTGTTCAGTATGCCGTTGTGATATTATCTGATTAAAATATTACCATATAGCTCATTGTTGCAACCACTGTTATATATTTGCAACAAATCTTGTACAAAATGTGGTATGTAACATGTTTATGAAAAGGTTATGTTTTGCTGGTTATGATTATGCGATATGCATGCAAGTATCATTTTTGTATTTGAAGTTTTGCATATTGGCGCTTTACCTGGATTTCAAATGTTTGCTCCCGGGGCAACGCCCACAAGTTAGTTAGCTAGCACATCTTAGAGGGACTATTCAAATTGAGTGGCCCATTGAAAGGACACTTAACTCACAACGGATCATGGGAGACACCCATCTACACTGAATGGACTGTCCTGTAAACATTCTGTCTGGAGTATAGGTAATGGGTTCCTGCAATGAGTCAGTGAAATCTGACATGGACATGTGACTTACCCGTGTGACTCCAAACTCCCATCTTTTACCTGTAATATTCCACTAGCTGTGCTGAGGTTTTTGTTTAAAACAATGGATTTTCCTCCACATAGGCCCTGGAAACATCTCCATTTTACCTCTTTCCTGCCCAAGCCTCTGGACTATGGACTTATACTAATGGGAGCATTCTAACCAAGGGACTGAGGACCTTCCAGTGATTTGGAAGGAACCAGAGACTTATCAAGCCAGCAGTTTATTCCATCACTGCCACAAGCCTGAACCAAGAACTTTGCAATGATTGTATGTATTTGATTCCTTTAACCGATTTTAACTCTCACCTTTCTTTCTTTCTTCTTATGAATAAACCTTTAGATTTTAGATACTAAAGGATTAGCATCAGTGTGATTTTTGGGTAAGATCTGACTTATATATTGACCTAGGTGTGTGGCTGGTCCTTTGGGATCAGAAGAACCTTTTATTTGATGAGACTGGATGTAAAGAACCACTCACCTTTAAATCCAGTGTTTTTGGTGATGATATAAGAACTAGAATGCTTTTATGACTTGTTAGCCGATGTGGTGAAACAGAAGCTTACTTTTGTAGCTGGTTTGGTATATCTTATGGAAGAATAACCATCAGTTTTGGGTTGTGTTTGTGTAACGCCAACAGACTCTGGTCGTCGGTCGGCAGGATCGAACCTGGGAGCTCTGGAGCTTAGTGTGTGAGCCTCTACAGCGTGAGCTAAAAGCCATCTGGCTCTTAGCTTAGGCTACAGAACAGACTCATTTTATCTCTCTCTAAGTGGTCTCAGAGCCACTAGATGGGACAGAACACCACACCCACAAGGTGTGTGAGTTACATTTGTCCTGTTTCTCAGTAGTTTGCCCTCAGTTTGGCTTTCTCAGTTGTGACCCACTGAGGCACAGTTACAGCCATACCATTCTGATTGCACCACTTTGAACCCAACAGTCTGCCAGCAGTTGTCACAGACACATTTTTGTCTTTACAAGACTTGGTTAATGCTAGCAAGTAACCCCAATGCACCCTCAGTCCCCAGACCCTTGTGCTATGATATGTCCAGCCCTCTCCTGCAACATTTAGAGGAATAGCATAAACCATTTTCTCCTTTAAGGAGACAAAACACACCAGTTTGCTCCATTAATTGTAGTTGACATCCTCTTTAGTGCAAACACAGGACTGTTGGTTTGGATTAGTAGTAAAACAAGTTTATTAACAAAAGAAGATAGGATTTTAAGTGAACTCAAGTATAGGAGATAAAGTTAGAAAGGGTTACAAGCAAATAAAGTGAAAACACAGCTTAATGTCTAAAACTTAATCTAGCAAGATACAGATGTTGTTCAAGATGGTTTCTCTCACCAGTCATTCTTCTTCCCAGCCATGGCTGACTTTCCCTCAGTCAGGACCTTCCACAAAAGTACAAGGTGCTGACTTCCCTTATCTTGTTAGGTAAAAGACCTTTGCCTAAGCAAGTTTCTCACCTATATTCAGTTCCTGAGATTTCAACGCCCACCCCCTTTGGTTGAAGGACCCATCTTCCTTAGCTTGTGCGGGCTCTGTTCCCTTGTGTCTGTCTAATGATGGCTGCCTAAAATGGTTTCTGTCCTTGCATGTATCTCCCAAAGTGCAATGACCTTGCTTCAAGAGGCAGGAAGCCCTCCTGTGTGCCCAGTTTGCTGTGTCCACCAGGAAGCTGACCTCATGATGTTTTTCCCTTCCTATGAGCTTCCCATCTCTCTGGATGTAAATGGGGCTTCCGTTGTTTTGATTCTACCCTGCTTAATTTACATATGAGACAGGTAAATAGCTGCTCCTCCTCCTGTCTGGGCAGGAACTGTTCCTTCCTTTGTTGAGCCACACACTTTAAAATATTATATGAATGAGTATTCATAATTCCTCTTGTAGTGTTAATATGCACATTTCAAAGTGCTATTAATCACCAGTGTGTTACAGGCATTCATAAAAGACACCCCCCCCCCCTCGTCTTTATAGCTCAAATTAAATTTCTCTTCCCTGCTGGAGTGTATGTCTCTTCCCGCCTGCTCGTTACCTGGATAGTTTGGTTTATCTGATATATAAATACATTCTCATTGTCTTTCAAAGTACTTTGAAAGTAAGTGCCCCATGGAGAAATCACATTCCTTTGTTTATGGTGTGTATTTGACTGGCAAACACATTTTAAGACTTATAATTTCAGTTTATGTCCACAACTTTTCATCAGTTGCTTGCACCTACATTACACAATGATATTAATAGCCAATGAGTTATGATCTTTCCAATGACATATTATATGATACCTTTTAGATACAGATTGTAACAACAGTGAGCTGGGGTACACTGGGCTGGTCAGGCCAGCTGAAACTCATTGCTAGATATCAGAGTGTCCCTTGCCCTCTGCCCTTGGCTGTTCTTAATGTCACAGGATGCTATAACTGAGATGGGCCCACAGAGCTGTCCAAGTTACAGTGAAGGCCTTTCCAGTCCCTAGAGCAGCCCAGGACTGGGAGGGCACAAAGCTGCCTTGGTCCGCGTTCACCTTGGTCTCCATCCTTCCTAGGCTATGAGTTCTTTGCTGCTGGCTTTTCAGGCAAAGCAAAGAATCTCACCCCAAGAGTCCCAAACTCCCCGTCTTATTCTCATGCCCCTGGCTCTCATTGCCTTTGATTGCAAGCAATATTTAATTCTATATATGTACCTTTTCAGTTTCAGGCCCATCTGAAAGAGTGGTGCATAGAAACAATAACAAAATAAAAGATTTTAGAAACCTATACCACTTATGGATTGGTATAACCATTATCAAAATAGCATCTTCATTACTGAATGGTAATCAGTTAGAAGGATTTAATTTTCTTTCTGTGTAAATCACAGTCCTGCTCCTCTAACCTCTCTGCTTGCAACTGTTGTCTGGGTCTTTCGATCAGGCTCCCAAGTGGACTGACTAGAGCATCACTCCTACTGCTTTCCAGAAAATCTAACAAAGAACAATACAGAATAAATGAATCTGCCAAGTGTGGGCGATTTGCAGACAAAGAGGTTAAAGGAATTCGTCAAGCTTAAACTTTGATTGCACGAAGTCTCCTTTCTGCTCTGTCCGTTACCATGCATTTCACACAGTCTCTCACGAGGTCACAGAACTGTTCAAAGTAGCCTGTGAAAAATGTTACTAAGATTCCACTGACAAATGGCTTCTTTTGTTTCAGGAGTGGCTCCTAACCCAAGGTCTCCATTATCAAGCTCCTCTTGGTTGTGTGGTAGTAATTAATTTCTCTTCACGGGTTTTTGGTTAGAAAAATGTTCAGCTGAGGATGTTTTGGTTTTAAGGCTTGGTTTCCTGGGTTTGGTCATTGTACTCAAATTCATTGATGGAGATGTGAACAGAAGACAGAGAAAGAAAGCTGCTGCATCTATTAATTCCCAGTTGTTGTGCCAGCATCAGCTATGTATTAATTTATTGGAGAGATTTCAGTTTCTTGTTTCATTTCATTCTCAAAAACTCCTGAGACTCCCTTATAATTTACCAAGCAAAAACATGCTTTTATTTTATGATTGTCTGCCTTATTTGTCTGTTAAATATGTAGTACAAAGGGGAGCAGGCAAGATATCTGGAGCTAATATTCCAAAGGTAGACTATAGGGGGGAAAATATAAAGCACCATGTAGGAGAGACGTTCACAGTATTTTCAAGAGGACATGTTTTTGCTCATCTTTTTGATCTTCAGTCCCCCAAACATCTTCAGTATAATCCAGTATAATACTTAATATTTACACAATATTTTCAGTCTCCAAAGCACTTAACAAATATTCACTAATTAATCCTCACACTAGCCCTGTGACAGAGGTTATTTTAAAGATAAGAAATCTGAGATAGCTCAATGCCAACATTTTCAAACCTGGCTGACTAAAGTCAGGGACCTAACCCCGTATTTTCAGCACTTAAGGGTATGTCTACACAGGGATAAAAAACCCATGGCTGGCCTGGGTCAGATGACTTGGGGTCCGTCTCTGGGGCTAGAAAAATCACTATGTAGACTTTTGGGCTTGGGCAGGAGCCCAAATTCACAGATTCACAGATTCACAGATATTTAGGTCAGAAGGGACCATTATGATCATCTAGTCTGACATCCTGCACAACGCAGGCCACAGAATCTCACCCACCACTCCTCCGAAAAACCTCTCACCTATGTCTGAGCTATTGAAGTCCTCAAATTGTGGGTTACAGACTTCAAGAAGCAGAGAATCCTCCAGCAAGTGACCCATGCCCTATGCTACAGAGAAAGGCGAAAAACCTCCAGGACCTCTTCCAATCTGCCCTGGAGGAAAATTCCTTCCCGACCCATATATGGCAATCAGCTAAACCCTGAGCATATGGGCAAGATTCACCAGCCAGATACTACAGAAAATTCTTTCCTGGGTAACTCAGATCCCATCCCATCTAATATCCCATCACAGGCCATTGGGCCTATTTACCATGAATATTTAATTACCAAAACCATGTTATCCCATCATATCATCTCCTCCATAAACTTATCGAGTTGAATCTTAAAGCCAGATAGATCTTTTGCCCCCACTGCTTCCCTTGGAAGGCTATTCCAGAACTTCACTCCTCTGATGGTTCGAAACCTTTGTCTAATTTCAAGCCTCAACTTCCTGGTGGCCAGTTTATATCCATTTGTTGTTGTATCCACATTGGTACTGAGCTTAAATAATTCCTCTCCCTCTCCGGTATTTATCCCTCTGACATATTAGATTGAGTTCCCCCCAAATTAGTCTTTATTCACCAACTCTGTACAGTCTGCTGTGTCAAAAGCACTGCAACAATATCTCTCCTCTTGCTTGCAGAAATCTCCAACTGGAATTCATGAAGACTTTTTCTCCTCATCTGCTGGACTGTGGAACTATTCAATTAGCTAGTCAGCTAACTAATTAACCCACCAATCAGTATTAAGTATATATATGAAAAGCCCTGTTACAAGAAAAATACAAAACTGAGTCTAGCAAAATATAGATGACCCTTTCCCCATCATCACAGTTAAATATTTATATTTATATATTATATATATATATAAAAAAAGAGTTGGTGAACTATATCAGTGAAAACAATTTAACTAAGACAATTTGGATAAAATCAAACAACATTCAAGGTATACAATTAAAATGAAAGAAGTTAGAGGAAATTGGGAGGGAAAATATTCTATAACACTGCCAGTGCTTCTTTGCATTAGAAAGTTAACTGACAGCTGCAAAATGATTCAAAGTTAGTGAAAATCTGCTTTTCTTCTCCCAACCCACGCAGGTCACATATCCTTTTATTAAGCAGCTACCATGGTGTCTAGGAGTCCAGCTATAGGGAACCTACTGAGCATGCCCAAAACTACCATATCCTCCAGAAACTTCTGGGTGAGGAATGGTAATTGTGCATCAGCCTAACAACGAACCAGACACCACTCATTCCTCTCACCCACTTATCTCTGTAAGAGATCTAGAGAGATCTCCCTATTTGGCTTGTGGCTTCCATCATCAAATCCAGTCACCTGCTATTGCAGGCGACCCTGCCTTTTAATCACGTTCACAGTTATATAGCCCTGTAAAACTTCAAGACAGTATACAAATATGTTAACTAATTAGTCCTTCCAACATTCCTGTGAGGTAATTAAATGAGCAGAGGCAGTGCTAGCCCATTTTGACCCACCCCCAAACACATAATAAAAAGCAAACAAGGGGTTCCCTTGAGCTGCTTGGGGCTCTAAGCAATTGTTTAGTCTGCTTATGCCTAGCAGCGGTTCTGTAAATGAGTACCCCATTTTACAGATTGGCAAAGTAAAGCCGAGAGGGGGCATGACTTGCCAAAGACTGTCCTGGAAGTCAGTGGAAAAGCCTTGGATTAGAATGCAGGGTGAAATGTGTTTCCAAAGTTTTCTCTAGATCATGAAAATGACTGTTCACTTCAAGTGATTTACCAGCTGTCGTAGATAGTCTTGAATTGTGTTTGGATAAACGAGCACACTGATGGCAACCAGCGTGTTGAGGGCGAAGTCAAAGATCTGGTAACAGAAGAAAGGGATGATCCAGGCTGCATGTTGCTTATATGCTCCTGGGTCCCAAATTCTGGGACCCTGCAGGGGTGGAGGATCCCAAAGCTCAGGCTTATGCTCTACACCAGTGATTTTGAGTCCTGTGAGCCCGAGTCAGCTGACTTGGGCCAGAGGCAGCCATATCGCAGGTCTTTTATCCCTGTCTAGACATGCCTTTAGCAGCCACGCCTACATTAGGGGGTAGGGTGAAGGGGCAGGAAGGGTGTTTTTTCAGTTGAGTTACCTTAACATGATTGAACCTCCCCTCAACCTTAATACTCATGCAGAGAAAGTTTAACACCTTTAAAGCCATGTTAGCTGGTTATGTTGTAGGCTAGCCTCCTCCTTATGGTACAACATACCCAGCAAACATGACTGAAGAAGTGTTACACTGTATCTACCTAGGTATTATGGGGGGTTCCAACTACGTTAAACTAGCTTATTTTAAAGAAGAATCTTTTTAGCACAGGCCAAATGGCTTCCTGAAGCCTTCACAGAAAACCATTGTCAAAGCCAGGATTATAATTGAGGACAGTCCCTGGCTCCTCTTTTCAGACTATTATGTCACATAAGTTATTTTGTTAGATTGGTTATATTTTGTTAGATTAATATCAATAGTTTGTGATTACGTATAGTGAATAAGTTTGGGTGGGCCAGGTTAATACTTATGCCAAGGCTTTGGCCTAGCCTTTGCTTGACATGAGTGTTGTCTTTCTCTTACATACACGCGCTTAGATTACATAGACTCGCTTTATCGGAGAGGATAAAGATGATGTTTTGTTCATGGAATGTATTGCATTGGAAGACATGCACAAGAATGTATAATAAAATACACTAAACATAATGCTAAAAAGTCTCCATTTTGATAAAAACAGGTGTAAGGAGACATGAAGACATAATGACATGAAAATGGTGTAGACAGCAAAAGTTATGTAAATTGAAGCTTGTGCATGCGTGTTGTACAGATTATGTAAAACACAAGACTTAACATTGATTGGAAGAAAGCTAATGAATATGTGATATGGAAAGGTATAAAACCCATGTGAACAAGGGTCCAACTCAGAGAATACTGGACCAGAAAATACCAGACCAGAGACTGAGACAACCATAATGAAGTGATGGAGAGCATCCAGAATATGGTAACTTGGGCTCTTACCTGTTCCAGTTTATTTATTTATTCTCTGTTATAAATATATGATCAGAAATTAAAAGTGACAGTGATTATCTAAAAATTTAGAAGATAAAGTCAAAAAACGATTAAGCCTAAATTGGGTGGACTTATGCCTCAGTTTTCCACCTTGCTGTTGCCAGAATTGTAACCAGACAAGAGCAATCCGGGGATGGTCAGGTAAGAAGGCCTGTGCTACAAATAGGTCTCTACTGCTCACTGAGAGTCCCAAAGACTTTTTCAGGGCTCCAATAAGGTTACTTGTGCCACACAGTAGTTAATATATTTCACCTGAATTATAACAATGGAATATATTGCTAAAGGCTTGATCCTGTCAGGTGCTGAATGTCCTACATACTCACTGACTTTAGTGTGATTGGAGGATTCTCATCATAGCACAGAATCATGCCATAAGAATGAATAAGAATCTATGCCTCCCACAAAGAACTTCGCAGTAAAAGGGTGGGACAATAGATCTCTACCTAAAGATTTTTTGATGTTTCAGGGGATTGATTTTACTGCAGCATGTTGGCCAGTGGAAGATTCAATATGGAGAAATACATTTTGATCCCACCCATTATGCATCATTTACCTGAGCAATATCTAACAAATGCAGGGTTAGACATGCTGAGGATAGATTCTTCCAACTGACTTCTTGACGTTAAGGTTAACGAGAAGTGCGGGAAGGAACTGTCTTATTTTTAACTCCCACTCCTAAGCCACTCCATGTCTCACCTTGCTTTTGAACATCCTGAATATTGTGTGAGCTCCTTGAGTGAAAATCGTGGCATTGTAAGAACTAAAGAATAAACACATGAATTGTAAATAGCTTCCACTGTATAGAAAAAAAAAAGCTGTCTGGCACTAAAATCACAGAAAGAAACCTACAGCTAAGTCAGGCATGCCAAGCTATACAGTTTCTCCGTGTGATTTTGGTGGTCACAAACCAAGAGAAAAGCACAGGATTACATTAAAAATTATGATAGTGCCACCAGTACTGCCATAGATGGGGATTGTTGTAGCTCACATTAGAAAGAACAGAGGTAAACACTGAAATTGGGTGGCATCTCTTTGATAGACTTGCAAAGGAAATCAAATGGAGGTACCCAGCACTGGGTAAAAAAATAGAAAAACATCATTAGGATGCCTAGAGGAGAATGGTAGGAAAATGGATGGTGGGCATGCATTTCTTTTTCTTTTTAAGAAAGAAACCTAGTTTATGCTAGTGAAAGGCATCAAAAATCTACAAAAAAACTCTGACAAATTAAATATATATTTCATTTTAATTATTACATGTTACAATTCTCAGTTTACTACAAAGATTCCAACTGGTCCCCTTCGAAACAGATACTCTGACATGGATTCTTTATACCATGTAGCGTGTCCTGTTGATTAGATTACTCAGATACATCCATAAGACTTTACAGTATCAAGGTCTATTTCTATTTTCTTTTGATTCCGTGACTCTTGCTATAAGAATAGGAAGGTTATAGAGCACTTACGTGAAATTTGGCCCTATATTTAGTTTAGTGTGTGAGGGAGTTTGAATAAGATTTTATAAAAGCTCAGAACAAGAGAAATGTTTTCCTGATATATTTTTTTTCCAGGGGAAAGTCTTCTTTAAACAAAGCAAACAAACATTTTCCTGTTGTGTCCACAATCCAAACATTACGGCATTGCATTAATATAAACAAACCTCTAGTTAAAATTGATTAGAGACTGACCACAAAAAGTGACTTTAACTAATCTCCTGTATTCTCATTGTCCAATGGTTTAAAAATATGTTGTTATATTAATTTAACCAGTGATTTGTAATATGGGGGAAATATTTAAAAACAATGTTATTTTAACATAACATGTTAACTCTAGTGTCCTTGCAAAATTTCAGTTCCCATAATTACAATCTCCCTGCTCAACTTTCCTCCTCCAATTTAATTGGTTCTAACAGTGGTTCTCCCCTAATTATTTTATTCGACAGACCACTTCATAAGATAAATTCTCAGAATGACTAATTCCACCCCGAGTCTCAAACAGCCCATTCTCACTCTGTTTAATTCTCAGTATATTTCATTCTGCAGACCACCAGAAAACACCATCATAATTTGAGAATCACTGAGATATGCTACATTCACTTTCCTAAAACTGGTGTCTAGTGTTGCATTATGCCAATAAAAAGTGAAGTGGTTGGTACGTGTCTGACCTACTTCAGAGCAGCGCTGTGAGGCTTAATTGTGTATGCCAAGATTTCAAAAATAGGAGCCTAATGTTAGGCATCTTCCCTGATTTTCAAGTGATGAGCACCCAACGCTTCCATTGACCTCAGCCTTTTAAAAATCTAGGCCCCAGTGTCTGAAAAGCTTTGAGGCCCATAGATACTATCTACAGTAAGTGCTAAAGTATGATTTATATTTGATATTAATATTTTACACTGGAAGAGAGGAAGGGAGGGTTTAGAACCCTCCAGTCTGGCAGGATATGCAGACTGTCAAATTCTAACTGCATGAGGCATATTTTTTGTTTTAGAGATTACTTGTTAGTGGCATGTTTTCATCTTGGTGCATGAGGATTTAGTTACGTGTTTCTCAATGCATCAAGGTAACAAGACCCTTAATTGTAAAAAGGTTTATGGCCAGAGCTACTAATGCAGTCAGAGGGTACCATTTTGGCCTGTGAAAAGTGCTGAGGAAGGCCACTTATATTATATCAAAACAGTGAGTCTTTCCTTAAAGTAGATGCAAATACCAGATGACCTTAATTATAGCTGTAAAGCCTCTTTCCTTCCTGGGTTTCTCAGGGACAGGCAAACTTTTCCCTGTTGCATGGGCGCTTGACGTTATTGATGGTAATGGAGATGCTGAGGGTCCCAGTTTAGCTGGGAAATTAGGTAGGAATCTTCTAATCACCCCTCAGCAGTAGTCCTCGCAGGAAGATTTATAACTGGCGGTGCCTCCACCTGGACAAGCTCTGTATACACCTACGGCGTCCCTCAGTTGCTTCCAGGAACAAAAATATCAATAATGGATCTTATGCATGCCATAAACAGCCAAAATAAAACCAACACAATTTTACTTCAAAGTTATCCTAACAACATCCAATAGAAAATGCAACAGATTAATATACATTCAATTATTATATCTATGCCAGATCAGTAGGTGGCGCTGCAATAGCGCAGCTAATGGCCGCAGTTTTCAACAGCAAGTTGCAAAATAAACCTAACCAAAATTCTTGGCATTATGCAAAGATCCCCTGCATTCCTGAGTGCACTGTGTCCCTTTAACTTATAGTCCTGGGCCCCCTCTTGCATTGGCATGGTGGGTGAGAGGGAGTTCAGGCCAGCACTCTGTAAGTCCGTCAAAGGCAGTCCAGGTGAAACAAGGAGCAAGGCAGTTTGGTACTATGATCAGCTTAGGTTGCACAGTGCTAGCTGGCAGTAATAGACGTTATACTGGAGAGCAATAGTGCAGGGGTAACTCACTCTTTTCTCAATTGTAAGCCAAATTCATATCCGTTGCACAACCGACAGTGTCCAGCTTCCACTCTCAATGCCTAGCTGTGGAGAAGGAGTCCGTGAGCGAAGACTAACAAGTTGTCAACAGTAGTGGAGTTCTAACCGTGGTCTCATGTATTCAACCTTGGCAACTCAACAACAGCGCCCTGTCTCATCTTCTCCTCAGCCTGGCCCCAGTGGGGAGCAGCAGTTCTCCATTCCAGCTCACTGCCCACAAAATCGAGCCTGCTGACCCCCTAAGCAATCTGGGACCCATGAAGCTCAGTCCAGTCGCATTGGACACTCAGGACTGCACCAGGGGGCTCATCGTCCTTCAAAGCCAGCATGCAGTACATGAGGTCTGTCTAATCCGGATACTTCAAAAAAGACTCAGAGCAGAGGCACCGACTTTCTGATTTGCTGGGGGGTGCTCGATCCCTGCTCTGCTTCAGGCCCCGTCCCCACTCCACCCCTTCCCCCAGTCCCCACCCCTGCCTCGCCTCTTCCCACCCTACTCTGCCCTGACTCTTACTGCCCCTGCTCCGGCCCCGCCCCACCTCTTCTTACCCCCGCTCCTCCTCCTTCCCACCCACCGCCTCCTGGCCACTGCTGAAAAGCTGATCCTCCGTGTGCAGGAGACGCTGTGAGGGAGGGGAAGGAGCTGATTGGTGGGTCCCATTGGTGGGCGGGAGGCTCTGAAGGGACGGGAAGGAACTGGTTAGCGGGAGGGGAAGGAACTGATCAGCGGGGCCTGCCCATGAGTGCTGAGCACCCACTATTTTTTTCCCTTGGGTCCTCCAGCCCCAGAGCACCCTCAGAGTCGGCACCTATGATTCAGAGGCTCTTCAAATAGGTGTGCTTACATAACCATTGTTTTCCAGGCATGTTCCCAGCCCCTGCCTCACCTTGTCTCTTACTCCATACTCTTGACATTCCAAGCTGACACTCCTCAGAAGATTTAGCACAAAAGGATTCAGCTCAGTCACTGAGCACAAATTCAAAATGGTCTCGTTCAAGAGTGACACAGTCAGCTCTACCAAATGACATAGAATGTTTCGGAATAGTAGTTGCATTTTTACAAAGAACATTAGAATTTCTTTTCTTTTTGCGAATACAGACTAACACGGGTGTTACTCTGAAACCTGTCATTATGCAAGGCACTGCATTTAGCCGTATGGAGTGGAAATCTATCAACTGCACGAAAAAACTTGTACAGATACAGACAAAGATCATCTTCCTTTCCAAATGCAAACAGATGGACATCGTACCAAAAGGACGGAAAGTAAAAAATCCATTACAATCTACATACCACACAGACTATGCTGACAGCTTGTGCCACACGCTCTCAAAGAAACTGCGGAACCACCTGATCAACATCCTCTATAGCAAACAGGGAAAGATAAAGAATGAGCTCTCAAAAATGGATACTCTCATAAAAAACCAACCTTCCACACAAACTTCCTCGTGGCTGGACTTTACTAAAACTAGACAAGCCACTTACAACACATACTTTGCTTCTCTACAAAAGAAAAAGGACACTAAACTTTCTAAACTACTACATGCCACAAGGGGCCACAGCAATGGTTCCCTCAACCCACCCAGCAATATTGTTAACCTATCCAACTATACTCTTAGCCCAGCAGAAGCAGCTGTCCTATCTCGGGGCCTCTCCTTCTGCCCCTCCACCCCCACGAACATGATACAGTTCTGTGGTGACCTAGAATCCTATTTTTGATGTCTCCGACTCAAGGAATATTTCCAACACACCTCTGAACAACATACTAAACCACAGAGACCTCCCTACCAACACTACAAAAAGAAGGATTCTGGGTGGACTCCTCCTGAAGGTCGAGACAGCAGACTGGACTTCTACATAGAGTGCTTCCGCCGACGTGCACGGGCTGAAATTGTGGAAAAGCAGCATCACTTGCCCCACAGCCTCAGCCATGCAGAACACAATGTCATCCACAGCCTCAGAAACAACTCTGACATCATAATCAAAAAGGCTGACAAAAGGAGGTGCTGTTGTCATCATGAATAGGTCGGAATATGAACAAGAGGCTGCTCGGCAGTTCTCCAACACCACTTTCTACAAGCCATTACGCTCTGATCCCACTGAGAGTTACCAAAAGAAACTACAGTATTTGCTTAAGAAACTCCCTGAAGCACAAGATCAAATCCGCACAGACACACCCCTGGAACCCGAACCTGGGATATTCTATCTACTACCCAATATCCATAAACCTGGAAATCCTGGGCGCCCCATCATCTCAGGCATTGGCACCCTGACAGCAGGATTGTCTGGCTATGTGGACTCCCTCCTCAGGCCCTATGCTACCAGCACTCCCAGCTACCTTCGAGACACCACTGACTTCCTGAGGAAACTACAATCCATCAGTGATCTTCCTGATAACACCATCCTGGCCACTATGGATGTAGAAGCCCTCTACACCAACATTCCACACAAAGATGGACTACAAGCCGTCAAGAACACTATCCCCGATAATGTCACGGCTAACCTGGTGGCTGAACTTTGTGACTATGTCCTTACCCATAACTATTTTACATTTGGGGACAATGTATACCTTCAAATCAGTGGCACTGCTATGGGTACCCGCATGGCCCCACAGTATGCCAACATTTTTATGGCTGACTTAGAACAACGCTTCCTCAGCTCTCGTCCACTAACGCCCCTACTCTACTTGCGCTATATTGATGACATCTTCATCATCTGGACCCATGGAAAAGAAGCACTTGAAGAATTCCACCAGGATTTCAACAATTTCCATCCCACCATCAACCTCAGCCTGGTCCAGGCCACACAAGAGATCCACTTCCTGGACACTACAGTGCTAATAAACGATGGTCACATAAACACCACCCTATACTGGAAACCTACTGACCGCTATTCCTACCTACATGCCTCCAGCTTTCACCCTGACCACACCACACGATCCATTGTCTACAGCCAAGCTCTGTGATACAACCGCATTTGCTCCAACCCCTCAGACAGAGACAAACACCTAAAAGATCTCTATCAAGCATTCTTACAACTATAGTACCCACCTGCGGAAGTGAAGAAACAGATTGTTAGAGCCAGAAGAGTTCCCAGAAGTCACCTACTACAGGACTGGCCTAACAAAGAAAATAACAGAACGCCACTAGCCGTCACCTTCAACTAAAACCCCTCCAATACATTATTAAGGATCTACAACCTATCCTGAAGGATGACCCAACACTCTCACAAATCTTGGGAGACAGGCCAGTCCTTGCCTACAGACAGCCCCCCAACCTGAAGCAAATACTCACCAGCAACCACATTCCACACAACAGAACCACTAACCCAGGAACCTATCCTTGCGACAAAGCCCACATATCTATTCAGGGGACACCATCATGGGCCTAATAACATCAGCCACACTATTAGAGGCTCGTTCACCTGCACATCCACCAATGTGATGTATGCCATCATGTGCCAGCAATGCCCCTCTGCCATGTACATTGGTCAAACTGGACAGTCTCTACGTAAAAGAATAAATGGACACAAATCAGATGTCAAGAATTATAACATTCATAAACCAGTCGGAGAACACTTCAATCTCTCTGGTCACGCGATTACAGACATGAAAGTTGCGATATTACAACAGAAAAACTTCAAAACCAGACTCAAGCGAGAGACTGTTGAATTGGAATTCATTTGCAAATTGGATACAATGAACTTAGGCTTGAATAGAGACTGGGAGTGGCTAAGTCATTATGCAAGGTAACCTATTTCCCCTTGTTTTTTCCTACCCTCCACCCCCAGACGTTCTTGTTAAACCCTGGATTTGTGCTGGAAATGGCCCACCTTGATTATCATACACATTGTAAGGAGAGTGATCACTTTAGATAAGCTATTACCAGCAGGAGAGTGGGATGTGGGGGGAAAGAAAACCTTTTGTAGTGGTAAGCACCCATTTTTTCATGGTTTGTGTGTATAAAAAGATCTTCCGTACTTTCTACAGTATGCATCCAATGAAGTGAGCTGTAGCTCACGAAAGCTTATGCTCAAATAAACTGGTTAGTCTCTAAGGTGCCACAAGTACTCCTTTTCTTTTTTTAAAATTTCATAGACTATCAGGGTTCGAAGGGACCTCAGGAGATCATCTAGTCCAACCCGCTGCTCAAAGCAGGACCAATCCCCAACTAAATCATCCCAGCCAGGGCTTTGTCAAGCCTGGCCTTAAAAATATCTAAGGAAGGAGATTCCACCACCTCCCTAGGTAACCCATTCCAGTGCTTCACCACCCTCCTAGTGAAATGGTGTTTCCTAATATCCAACCTTGATCTCCCCCACTGCAACTTGAGACCATTACTCCTCGTTCTGTCATCTGCTACCACTGAGAGCAGTCTAGATCCATCCTCTTTGGAACCCCCTTTCAGGTAGTTGAAAGCAGCTATCAAATCCCCCCTCATTCTTCTTTTCTGCAGACTAAATTATCCCAATTCCCTCAGCCCCTCCTCATAAGTCATGTCCTCCAGCCCCTAATCATTTTGTGTTGCCCTTCCCTTGACTCTTTCCAATTTTTCCACATCCTTCTTGTAGTGTGGGGCCCAAAACTGGACACAGTACTCCAGATGAGGCTTCACCAATGCCCAATAGAGGGGAATGATCACATCCCTCGATTTGCTGGCAATGCTCCTACTTATACAGCCCAAAATGCTGTTAGCCTTCTTGGCAACAAGGACACACTGTTGACTCATATCCAGCTTCTTGTCCACTGTAACCCCTAGGTTCTTTTCTGCAGAACTGCTGTCTAGCCACTTGGTCCCTAGTCTGTAGCAGTGCATGGGATTCTTCCATCCAAAGTGCAGGACTCTGCACTTGTCCTTGTTGAACCTCATCAGATTTCTTTTGGCCCAATCTTCTAATTTGTCTAGGTCCCTCTGCATCCTGTCCCTACCTTCCAGCGTATCTACCACTCCTCCCAGTTTAGTGTCATCTGCAAACTTGCTGAGGGTGCAATCCATTCCATCCTCCAGATCATTAATGAAGCTATTGAACAAAACCAGCCCCAGGACCAACCCTTGGGGCACTCCGCTTGATACCACCTGCCAACTAGACATGGAGCCATTGATCACTACCCATTGAGCCTGATGATCTATTCACCTTATAGTCCATTCATCCAGCCCATACTTTAACTTGCTGGCAAGAATACTGTGGGAGACCACATCAAAGGCTTTGCTAAAGTCCAGGAATAACATGTCCGCTGCTTTCCCCTCAGCCACAGATCCAGTTATTTCATCATAGAAGGCAATTAGGTTAGCCAGGCATGACTTGCCCTTGGTGAATCCATGCTGACTGTTCCTGATCACTTTCCTCTCCTCTGAGTGCTTCAGAATTGATTCCTTGAGGACCTGCTCCATGATTTTTCCAGGGACTGAGGTGAGGCTGACTGGCCTGTAGTTCCCGGAATCCTCCTTCTTCCCTTTTTTAAACATTAACAAAACACATTCTCTATTTGATATTTATATTTGCCTTTGGACCAGGTGATGTGGGCTTATCCATGCCTGGGTCACAGGCTTAATCAGAACAATGTCAAAGGTGCATAAAGTACTCCTGGGGGAATTTTCCACCACTGCGCGTGCACAGAATTTGTGTCCCCCACAGATTTCTTGGCTTCCCTGTAGAAAAAATGACTTTCTGACAGGGAAGCTTAGGGAAGCTGCAAGAGCAGTCACACACCACTCCCTAGCTGCACAGGTGTATTATTTCCGACACCGAGAGCAGCCAATGGAGAGGTAAATCACTGCAGGGCTGGGGACACCCCAGCCAGTGGCTCCTACCCTGACCCGGGATTAACTGCTAGTCCTGGCTAGGCAGGAGGCAGGAGAGGACAGGACTTCCCCTTCCCCATCAAGGAGTGGCTGGGGCTGTATCAAACCCACCTCCAGAAACCTCCCCCAGCTGCAGGAAGCTCAGCATCCTCCCCTGCTTCCTGCCCCCATTGCTTCTCAGTTGCTGGGAGAGGGGTCACTGTATGGGAAGCTGCTCCCCCATCCACCCAACTCCCATGCATCTGGACTTTCCATACCCAGACACCCCTGCCAAACCTCACCCCATATGTTCAGGACCCCCCTAGCCCTCCATACCGAAACCCCACCCCAATGAACCTCAACCCCTTCATCTGGAGCCCCCTGCACCCAGATCCCCTGCCTCCAGACCCCCACCCCTGCACCCAGACCACCCCACACTGAGCTTCCTGCACTCAACCCCCCCACCTTGAGGAGCCCCCCACCCTGTACCACCCTGAGCCCCTACATCAGACCCCCATGCCACTGACCTGCCAACTAGCTGCACCTAGACCCCCACCCCTCCAAGCCCCACTCCCCCAGTGCCCAGACTCCCCCGCTGAGCCTCAACCACTTTCACCTGGAAGCCCCTGCAGAGTCCCATTGGCCCTGCACCTGGAACCCTCCCAACAAGCCCCTGTGCATCCAGATCCCGCACACACCTAGACCCCCCACCCCCGAGCTGCCTGCACCCAGATTGTCCCACACAGAATCCTCTCACCCTCACCTGGATCCCCCCACACACACATTGAGCCCCTCCTCACTTTGATCCTGCCTGGTTAAGCCTGCCCGCTCCATACCTGGTGCTCCTGGTGCAGAGGGACAGGGCCCCAAGGTGTTTTTGTGGCAGGCCTAGGTCTCATGCTGTGCTGCAGGGTGATTTACCACCTTTGTACAGCCAGTGGCCTGTGCTCCCCACTGCCATGCTAGAGCCTCTGCATTTATTTATTGACCAATTAAACTTGCAGAATTTTGCAGAATTTTAAAATATTCTGTGCAGCATCTTTAATTTTTTGGCAATTTTTTTTGGCACAGAATGCCCTCAGGCGTAATTAAAGAAACAAGGCAGAAGGCGTGGGTTAATATTTATTGTACAGAGTAGTCTATTGAAACAGACCGAACTAAAACTGATGTTCAGAGATAGCAGTGGCACCCTTGATAATGAATTAGCGTTGCAATAAACATTTAGCCAAATTCATTTCGTTGAGCGTTCTTTGTACTTCACCTCTATTATACCATGTTT
This sequence comes from Lepidochelys olivacea, assembly GCF_965140295.1. Taxonomy (NCBI): domain Eukaryota; kingdom Metazoa; phylum Chordata; order Testudines; family Cheloniidae; genus Lepidochelys; species Lepidochelys olivacea. Next base: position 132,354,262 of record NC_140411.1, on the reverse strand, counting down.
TGTCAGGAAATATCCATTGTGATCATTTCCAAGCAGTCACTTTCCCCTCCTGGGATTGATTTCATAGTTAGGCAGGAGCCACTAGACATTATTACTCCTGATTCACTAACAATGACAATTGCTGCAGCACAATTTCTATAACACAAACAGAGTTCCTTGCGGAGAAGGGCCCTTCATCTAATCATAGGCAGAGCAATATGTTGAGGCTGGCATTGAATAAGTACAGCAGAGAGGGAAAGGGTCTAATTACGACTCATGCTACAACTTTATGAGTTGGATAATGATTTCTTCTCTACAGCAGTAGCTGTGTTTCTGCTTACAGCAGGAAGATCTTGCAGTGAGATATAAGGGTTTAAAAGTGCAGCCAAATTATAGCTTTCTTATCACTAATGACAGCATGTTCTTAATGACTGTGAAAACGTGGCTAAAATCTGGGTTTGCATTAAATGTTTTTCTACATTTCTTTTCAGCAGACAGATGTGTGGAGTAACAAGAACTTCCCTGTTACCAGTATTATTATTATCTGTATCTGTACCAGGGCCTCAATATGCTAGGTGCTGTACAAACATATAACAAAGAGCTGCTCCAAAGATCATACAGTGTAAATATAGAACTACAGACAAGTGGATAAAACAAACAGATGGGGGACTTAGGGGTGGGGGGAAGATCTCAAGGAAACACTAAGACAATATTGATCAGCATGAAATATAGGGATCACAGCAAACCAGCTATCAAACCATTGTCAGTTTTGTTGTAGGGTAACTAACATACCTTAGTAACTAATTTGGACTATGTTTAATAATTATATTGTGACAGTGATAATGATAGAGATGCCGACCTCCATTGTAAAATGCTTTGAAATTTACAAATGAAAAGTGCTATATAAGAGCTAGGTATTAATTATTATTATTTACATCTTGGTAACAACAATAAAACAATGATCAATGGGGCATCATTAAAATTGATTTTGGAAGTGGTATTCTTAGAATAGGAAATACTACAAATACTGCAGGAAAAGCTACTAATATGGGTGCTAAATATCTAGTTTAAAGTGATGCCGATTGTAGTTAATAGCCACTGAATATCATACAGCCTTATTTATACAGTGTCCAAATATATACTATGTGGTTTATAACACAAACAGAGCTCCTTGCAGAGAAGGGCCCTTCATCTAATCATAATCTGCACCCAAGTGCAGGAGCCAGTTAACAGAGGAAAATGTAATTTTAGATGGGACTGTGATAATTTGGGGAGTCTGATTGTACAATGTATGAATTCTGGTTAATATTGTAAAGCTGTCGCTTTGAAAATTGCTGTATCATAAACACCCCTCTGTCTATGTGTCTGTGGATTCCACTATTGCTGGCAAGTCTCCCTCATGTCTCTGCCAGACCAGGACAATGATGGGTTGTTAGAATTCAATGACGGCTTATTTAAGGTGAAGCACTTTGGGGCAATGGGTTTGCTGAAGCTATGCAAAGATACTTCTTCCTCTTGTCTGAAGGGAAGGGGGAAGTTGAAACAGTGAAAAGTTACCAAAGACAGAACAAAGAAAAGTGGGGGCGGGGGCATATAAACAGGGGAACAGAAGTGTTGGGCAGGATGAGGGAAAGAGACTCCACAAGGAGGAAGCAACCCAATATATAGATGCTGGATGAGGCAGGAGACCCCGTTGACTGTTGGTCCCCCAAGCATTCCCAAGAGAAGGGCGAGCTAATAAGGGTCATTGTGTTTACGATGTTTATTGTGTTCTACGTGATCTGTAGTCTCTTGTGCTTTAATGGTTAAGTAAAAGAGCAATAATGTGTTAGACTCTGGGCAAAGGATCTCTGTGGGTAGTATGCGTCACAAGTGCCACGTGCCTCTGGAGAGTGTTAAATGGTAAGCCAGAAGGCTCACACCTTGGATGGAGTTCTGGGAGAGTCAGCACTGAACCCAGCAGCTAGGCAGCTGGACAGTGGGTTCCAGCTCTCAGAATGGGGTGTTAGACAGAGGGTCTGTGCCCTGAGTGTGTACGTAGGGAACTGAGACTGGCATGGTGGCTGATCTTCTTTTAGGCTGTGGGGACTTCACACACCAATGGATCCCCCCCATAGCAATTTAATAAATGGCCAACAAGGGGTGCTTGACTGGGACCTATGACAGTGAGACAAAAGGGTGACTAACAGAGTGGTATGTGGATGTTGGGGGCACAAAAAGTCAGGGGGAGACAACTCAAGAAGTACAGCAATTAGATTGTGTAGATACTCTGGCTTGACGTGCACATTTTGATGGAGCAGTTAAAATGGTTCATGTGTGTGGCAAGTGGATTATTTAGACAACAGTAATCTTTTGCTTAATCTTCATTTTCCTTTTCCTAGCATTGCTTGTAATGTTGATGTGAATAGCAGAAGCAGTGGCAGACAAACACAACTAAAGCCATTTTCAGAAAAAAAGATATATTCAAACTGATATTTTTAATGCCAAATTTCAGCATCACTGAAATCATTTAGACTTTCAGTTAGAATTCAGCTACAATAATAAATAATATTGGAAGACCACTAATATAGTGCTTTACATGTTTAAAATACTACGGTACAAATCTCAGTCATAAAAACCCAACAGGACATATAAATCTTGCATGACTAATTTGTGTATTGGGGATTACACCAAAAGAATTAATGGTGCTACACTTTAATTTTTAGTTTTGTTTTAGCATGTTAATTACCATGATTGCACATTCTAGTTGTTGATACTGCACAAACCTTTCCTGTTAGCTGTGTTAAAAACATTTAAACATGTAAGTAGGTATGATGGACATGTAATGGCTTGTTTCCAGTTGTGCCTTGGTTTTTATTATCTAGAAACAAACAAGTTGGGGAAATAAAAGTGGGAAGAAAGTTAAGCTATGTTAGAGCACAGCACACTTGAAAACATAAAGCTAGCAAAGTTTCCAATCTGCATCATTCACACGTAAACTTTGAAAAGTTTACTCCAGATAGGCACCCAATGTGTGGATGCTTATCCAAACTTTACCCTTCTTATTCTGGAAATCAGGCTAGCTAGTTTGCAAAATTCCTCTTTTCAAAAGGTAGTGCTATAAGTCGTCGGGTCAGAAATATTTCAAGAATAGTTTTTCACTGATTTGTTTAAATCTTGCTTATGACCATTATATACACTCACTAACTCTGGACATTTGTCATGGGAAAAAAGGCAAAAGTCCTAAATTTTGAGAGGAAATGCAAGGGGTAATGACTTCGGATTTTATTCTGAGCAAAATGGCCTTTATTTTTTTATGAGTATTTTGAAATACATAAAATTTACTATCAAAAGCCATTGCTGGGAGAAGCATGCAGTCTTAGCAATCACAAATAAACTTCCAATAAACAACCACAGCTTGCAAACACAACACAATAAGATAAATTTGGTATTGAGTCTTGGTAACGTTAGTTAGAACGTTAACTGGAATATCTTTTAGACCCTGGTATGGGGAAAAAAATGAGAGAATGTGAGAGTTCTCGGGACACCCAGGACTGCGAGTCACTTATTTACCCCACTGCCTCTAGTGAGAGGGAATCTTTCTTGTGGTAGCTGGGTGTCAGCTCCATAACACCATCACCTTTTCAGCCACTCAAAAACCCCCCTGGGCTAGTCCAGCCCTGTCTTTGTCTTGTGGGTTAAGGATAGACGCGTCCCAATCCCCGACTCGTTTTGAATCCTGTGATATCCGGCCCCTGACACTGGCTACTCAGAAATTTCAGACCATCTGCCCCCAAAGGAGCAGTGTATCCAGTTTACCAGTTTTACCTTAAATCACCGCTGCTGTATAACACACAGCATTTGTGAGCACTTATAATAAAACAAAGGTGGGTTTATTTAAGAAAGAATACAGATTTAACTAGAAACAAGAGAGTGTGGTGGAAACACGGGGTTACAGAACATAAAAAAATAATCATAAAACACGAACCTGGGACGACTTTTATCAATAGTTACTTCTGCTATCTAATGAAGTAGTCCGTTTCCCCCCTTCTACCCCCACCCGCCCTCCAATAGGCCAGTCTATTGCCGAACTGGCTAGTTTCTGAAGAAGCAGGATCCAAATGCTCTACAAGGGGTTTCCCTCAGTGAATGAATACAGAATGCGTCTCCCTTCTCTGTATTCTCCTGGTGATTAATTTCTACTCCAAGTCCATAAAGCATACTTTCAATATAAATACATTATTCTTTAAATATTACCTGTACATATAGCTTGCAATGAATATGAATCTTGACATGTTGCAAGCTTTCATTAGGTTCCTTACCTGTTACTTTTTATGGCTACATATCCTATAAAATGTGTTTGGTGTAGTGAGTTTGAGGTGAGAGCTGTTTGGAAAGAGCACTCTGTGTCACAGAGAGGTTTGGTACATATGCCACATTGGCCTATATCAGTGGTTCTCAACCTATTTACCATTGTGGACCACATATGCATCTCTCTATGTGTTATGTGGGCTGCATCCGCACAATATATGTATTACCTGTATGGCCCTGAGGATGTCACATATGCCACAGCTGTGTACTGATTGGACCTCTTGCCGCCTGTCGGCCGTGGGTTGAGAACCATTGGCCTGTATAATAGAGTATATGCAATGTCAGAAGAAATTATATTGGCATAATGGCTCTGGGTATTACTGTAGGTGGATTTTAGGCTCTCGGACATTTAGCAAATAGTATTAACATCAAGATTTTAATGTAATATTGGAACAGCCTTTTTCATGGTAGTTCCACTTCTTTTCCATGGGCAGCAAAGACCTGCAAAGGTAAGCAAAAATGTAAAAATAGGTATATAGTAAAAATAGTTTTCTGGATCTTTTAAAGTTAAAAGAAAAAGGTAGAATGTTTGGATCTGTTTCTCCTTACATCCAACCAATTTATGTCTCTAATTGTTGTTGTGTATTCTGTGGATTAGCTTCATGAAATCCTGCACAGAACAAAGAAATTGCTACAAATAACCTAGCAGGGGACATAAAAAGTAATAAGAAGGGATTCTATAAATATACTGGGAGCATGAGAAAGGTGAAGGCATGTGCAGGTCCCTAATGAGGGACGACAGCAAGAAGGTGGACAACTTTAATGCCTATTTTGCTTCAGTCTTCACTAAAAAGGTTAATTGTGACTAGTTGCTTAACACAATTAATATTAACAGCAAGGGGGAAGGAACACAAGCCAGAATAGGGAAAGAACAGGTTAAAGAGTAAGTTAGATATATTCAAGTTTACAGGGCCTGATGAAATACATAGGAGGGTGCTTAAGTAAGTATGTGAAGCAATCTCAGAATCATTAACAATTATCTTTGAGAATTCACAAGGACAGGTGAGATCCCAGAAGACTGGAGAAGGGCAAATGTAGTACTTATCTTTACAAAGGGGAACAAAAAGGACCTGAGGAATAATAAACTAGTCAGCCTAACTTAGATAATGGGAAAGATAATGAAACAATTTATTAAATAATCAATTTGTAAGAATCTAGAGGATAATAGGGTGATAAGATAATACCCGTCATGGATTTGTCAAGACAACTTAATTTCCTTCTTTGACAGTGTTACTGAATTAGTGGATGGTGGGGCAGGGGTGGGGAGAGGGAGAAGTAGAACTGATATACCCTGCTTTTAATTAAGCTTTTCACATAGTTCCACATGACATTCTCATAAGAAAACTAGGGAAATGTGGTCTAAATGAAATTACTATAAGATATGTACATAACTGGTTGCAAAATCATACTCAAAGAGTAGTTATCAATGGTTCACTGTCAAACTGGGAGTATTATCTAGTGGGGTCTCATGGAGGTCTTTCCTGGATTGGTACTATTCAGTATTTTCATTAGAGAATTGGATAATCAAGTGGAGAGTATATAAAATTTGTGGATGACACCAACCTGTGAGGCATTGTGAGCACTTTGGAAGACAGGATTAAAATTCAAAACAACCTTAGTAAATTGGAGAATTGGTCTGAAATCAACGAGACGAAATTCAGTAAAGACAAGTGCAAAGTAATACACTGAGGAAGTAAAAATCAAATGCACAACTACAAAATGCAGAATAACTGGCTAGGCCGTACTACTACTGAAAAGGATCTGGGGTGGGGGAGGGTTATAGTGGATCACAAATTCAATATGAGCCAACAATGTGATGCAGTTGTGAAAAAGGCAAATTTCATTCTGAGGTGTATTTATAGGAATGTCATATGTAAGCCATGGGAGGTAATTGTTCCACTTTACTGGTGAGGCCCCAAGCTGGAGTATTGTGTCCAGGGGCCACATTTTAAAAACATGTGTACAAACTGGAGAATCCAGAGGAGAGCAACATAAATGATAAAAGGTTTAGAAAACATAACCTATGAGGAAAGGTTAAAAAAAAAACTAGGCATGTTTAGTCTTGAGAAAAGAAGACTGAAGGGGGACCTGATAATGGTCTTAAAATATGTTAAGGGCTGATATAAAGAGGACAGTGTTCAGTTATTCTCCATGTCCACTGGAGGTAGAACAAAAAGTAATGAGCTTCTTGTAAGTAATTGGTAAGCAGCATGGCAAATTTAGGTCAGATGTTAGGAAAAAGCTTTTAAACTATAAGGTAGTTAAGCTCCGGAATAGGCTTCCAAGGGAGGTTGTGGAATCCCTGTCACTGGAGGTTTAAAGAACAGATTAGACAAACACTTCAATATCCCATCTACTGTACGTTAATTAACTAACTCTCAAAACATCCCAGTGGGATAAGGAAGTATTGAGGTAGAGAAGTTAAATAATGTGCCCAATCCACACAATGAATCAGTGGCCGAATAGAGATTAGAACTCAGGTTCAGAGTCCAATTAGCAAAACACTCAGCCATAGTGTTTCTCACTATATTTAAAAGCGTGAGAAATACAGTGTGTCTCCTCACATTCTCTGCAGCATTTCTGCTTTTTGATACATTAATTTTAATGCTTTGTTTCTGATTTTATAACTTCTGTTTGAACTTAGTGCCTTAAATAGCACTAGAATTGGTCCTGCCGTGCCCTTATACCACTATCATTACCCTTTAAATTCTGCAGTAGCTCTCTGCCTGGTTAGCACTGACATTCACGGATGCAGAATTCATTCAGGAGGCTAGTTATACTATGGCAGACTGTGGTTATGCAGAAGCCCGGGGAGGTGTAAGCATATATCTAAGGAAGCCCAGTAAGGCTTCACAAATGCATTCCTAAAGTAAATCCTTATAAATAAAAATGAGTAGCCAAATTCTAGTCATGCACCAGGGAAGCACTCTCGCATCACAGCTAAAGAGCACTGCAAAATCCATGCAGAATGCTTAAGGATATACTCACAAAACTTGAAATAATGGCAACATTAGACTAGCACCCTCTCCCATTACTTCCGTAGAAATGATTAAACAGCCTCTCTTTTTAACTGTTGCTGCACTTTTATTTATTTATTGGAAGGGAAATTACTTTGAATTTCCCAGCTAATTATTAAGAAAAAAAATTCTGTGAGGATAGTCAGCATCTTCTTTGCTTGTTTAAAGAAAAGCACAGAGAATCTAATTGTCAGCATAATCTTTTCTGCCCCTTGTGGTGTGTTTGCTGGGAAGGAGACAGAGCGAGAGAGAAAGAGAGAGAGAGATTCTAAGTAGTCTCAGCTAGGAGAGAGACTTATCTTTCTTTTCCTCCTTGATACATACATATCTCCAAAAAGACACATAACTAAACTGGTTTAATTTTATTTGTGTGACTGGATCCAAATGCTATGTCTAGAGTCTAAATTATGTGGGCAGTGAGAGAGAAGAGGAGCCACTAGAAGACATTGGAAGCAGGACTTGGCCATGAGTCTATGAAGTCCTTCTCATCAAAGTCCCTTAGAAAAGTGGTCCAGCTCTCTGCATGGGAGAAAGAAGAATTTTACTCTATTCTATTCATGTTCTTATGCTGTCCGCTTCACCATTGTATGTGAGCACCTTCCAGTAGTGTATTAAGAAACATGACCAATATCGGTAATGTGTGGCTTATTCTCCCTTGCACAAGAATTGTGTATGCAGTGTAGTGATTTGCTTTGACAGATTTTTTGTTTTTCTGGAGAATATTGGGACAAGAAACAGCCTTTTGGATACCTTCTGTCACTATAACAAAAGGAACCATTTGATTGACTATTCTCCCTGACCCATCCCTAGCCCTGCCCTGAGCACTGGCTGTGCAGCTCCCATTGGCCAAGGACCATGGCCAATGGGAGCTGCGGAGGCGGCACCTGCAGGTGGAGGCAGCGTGCAGAGACACCTGGCCATGCCTCTGCCTAGGAGCAGCACAGACATGTCACATCTTGTGGGGAGCCACCTGAGGTGAGCTCCGCCCAGCTCCAGCACCCCAAAACCTTTCCCATGTACCAACCCTCTGCCCTGAGCGCTCTCCTGCACCCAAACCTCTCCCTCTTAGTTAACCAGAATTTTTGACTTACTGGCACCCCCCACTTCCCCAACATGCTGGATAACAAAGCTGTTACTGTAGTAGGTTGTGTTCAAGAGTTGTCTGTTGGCTTTGTTGATGTAGTCATCATAATTGAGGACTATGATGGCATCCCCTTTGTCTGCTATTTTGATCACTATCTGGTGACTGAATTTTTTAGTACTGAATAGTTGTCCTCTTGGGGGTGGAGAGATTATTATAGATGTAACGTTTGTCGAGGATTTCACAGCTGATTATTTTCCTGAAGCAATTGATGTATTGATCCAGTGTGGGGTTTTGTCTGCTGGAGGCATCCAATTAGCTGATTCTATTTTTTTATAATTGTTGATGGGGATGTGGTGGTTATGGGTTGTGTTGTCTTTGTTGTGAAAAAATTCCTAGAGGCAGAGTCAGTGGAAGAGTTTTTCTGTTTCTGTCCTTTCTTCTTAGAGAGTAAATTATTCAGAGCAGAGATAATGCTTCATTTATGTTTACTCAACTCCGTGCACAATGGGCCCACAATTCTGATTTCAGCACTAATATAATACAAAGACTAATAAGATTCAAAACTTTGTTTTCCCTCTGGAACTTCTGTGGTATTTTGCACTGCGACATGTTACATGAGCAAATTAAAATTTTAGGGCCAAAACCTTCTTACTCCTCGGCGTTGAGGGTGCTTAACTTTTTGCAGTTCTTCGTTTTCTGAGAGGGAAGAAGAGACAACTAAACTGGGCAACCACACTACTGCTTACTTTCGATAGCTGTACACCTGTTTGCTTGTCTTTGGGAGCTGCTTATATCTGCCTCAGGGCCTTGTAAATCCAGCCAGGGAAGATCTCCGACAGCAGAGTGAGATTCTTGGGTGGTACAGAGTCACTGTAGTGGATTTTATAACACCTCACCTCCTAGTTTCTGGCCTTAGTCAGAGTTAGATTTATCTCATGTGCAGACATGTGCAGGGGTCTGGCCAGGACTCCCTTATACCTATCTGATCCCTGGCTGCTGGAATAGACTCAGGGACTATTGGCAGCTGATATACATTACAGAATCCCAGTTGCTCTAGTCTCCATCAGAAGTCCATCTAGTCTCCGGAATCCATACAGCTCAAGATAATAGAAAGCAACAAAGGTTTTTTTCTAAATACATTTTGGACATACAAGAGAATTGGGGCCTGTATTAGTGAGGGATGGTGAGACGGATACAGATCAGTCTATCCTGAAGAGATAAGATCCCATTAGTTGATTTTGAGAATGTTGGTGGGGGGGCGGGAGGGAAGAGGGTAAGAAGTATTTTTGTGGAGTGGAGGAAAGGGGTGTATGAAATTCAACACCTTCTGGTTTTTTATGGAACAGAGTTTAAAGGACACTAAATATTACTTCCTGAGAAAGGGAGAGATGTTCTGGGTTTGTTAAAAAAAAAAATCTATTGAGTCTTTAGCTAGCATTCAGCCAGTTTGTAAATGTACTTGGTTTAATTACCATTTAAAAACTTGTACATGGGCTTGAAATTGTTTAATGTATTTTAAATAAATCTAAATTAAATAAGCTGGACAATCCAAGCCCAGCCAATAGCTTGAGAATGATTGAAACCACCTGAGCAGATATCCTCCTTCCCAAAATATTCACATGCAAAAGGGTACACTGAACATTTGTATGTTATAAGAAATTTATATCAAAATAACTTGCTGAGAAGAATTGTGGCAGTTTTATATCTATCTTTAGTCATTTAAAATAGTTTTACATGGTTTGATTTGTAACAATGAATTACTGTAGCTTTGTAGGCTAAGAAAAGCACTAGATGTATCACGCAATTGCTTTTTATGTTCAAACATTTGTAATATTTGGTTTGATGGAAGGAGTATAGAGTAGTCTGGGAAAAGACGTATTTTATGGGTGTCTTTATACTTAGAGAAAAAAGATAATTTAAAAACACACTCAACAGGGTACGTAGGGAAGCAAACAGCTTGCGTTAATGCCACTGTTCATTTCGCAGAAACTAAGCAGATTCTGTAAATTGATACGTTTTGATTCTGTTTTACCTCTTTCAGAATTACAAACCACCATATAAATCAAAGATTATTTTACAGAAATGATGTAACATTTTATTCCATATTATCAGAACATAACACAATTGTGTTCCTGTAGATCACAGCAAGTGATTCTTGATTCTATAAGCATCTGCCCAAAAATTGGCTTGTAGTTATGGGATGGCACTAAATGAAATGCTACACTGTGCTGTCTGGAAGATACCACATGTATAATAACTACTGGAGCTGTTAGATTGGAAAAAAGGGACAAGAGTAGCATTATATTTAGTTAGGTTAATAATTTGGAACGAGCCCACTGCTAACAAAGTATCTTAATGCTGTACACAACACAATGTCCCTTCCCCTTCTCTCTTGTAAAACAATGCAAATCAGGAATCGCTCCCTTGAAATCTGCGCATTACACCGGGGCAAAACTAATGTAAGTGAAGGGAAATAGAATCCAGTATCAGCATTTAAATAAGCTTTGAGAGTATCTTAGTAAACCTCTAGATCATCATTGTCATTATGCCCCATTTGGAATTCTCTTCCAGAAAAAGCTTAATGTTGTTATATGGATCTCCACTGAACATTTTCTATCCCAGTTCACATTAATCATGCATTAGTATTTAAAATAAGAATAATTTTGTTTGCAATAGTCAGCTTTCTGCACATGAGATAAATGTAACTCTGACTAAGGCCCCGTTGAAAATAACTCTGGGTATTTTTTGTAACCCATAACAGGCAAGGCGATCAACATTATTTCCTCTTCATGTTCTGAATAGAGGGGGAGATCCATGCATGAATGCCCCCTCCACAAGTGTATTTGGGGTGGGGGTGGGGTTGAGAGGTATGATCTGGCCAAATATTATTTCATGTAACTTTAAATGCTACAAATGAAGTGCTAAAAAGAGAGAAAGTGCAGAAGGTGGAGAATGGCATGGCATACCACATGAGATAAAATTAGCCAGTTTCCAAATGTGGCGTTAAAGTTCAAATGATCTAAATCGCAGAGATGAGTTGAATGATCAGAAATTCTCTGGTGTTTGCAGTACTGGAATTAATGAAGACTTGATTCCTCAGGGGATTTGGATATATAGGAATGTCCTCCACAACATACCCTTAGTCTTGCAAAAGGCACATCTAGTTCCAGTTCTTTGAGTTTCCTCTCAGTGTCCTTGCTTAGCTCTCTTTTCTATAGCAGTCAATCAGAATAAAAATCAATTTTGTGATCCCATGAAACGTTTGTCATTTGTCTCACCAGTCAATAGATCTTGTTCTGAAAATGTATGAGACAACAGGTGCCCAGTATTGTCCTTGTTATATTTAACACGGATAGATCCTGGTTGTTGGTGGCTGGGCCCTTCCAAGCTTAATGCAGGAGCCTCGACTGCTTGAGCTGAAAGGCACATCTTGTTTAGTTAAGGCTGTAGCAGACTCATCAATCTCTAGTTGCTCTAGCTGCCACTAGAGAGGGACAGAATGCCACACCAAGGAGGCATGAGTTACATTTTGTGCCATCATTTTTACTCACACTTTCAGAATCCAGATAAGACCATGTCTGAAAAATCATGTGTATTCCCACCTAATTATTGATACATTCTTCAGAGTTATTCACTTTCACATCATCATGTCCTCTCACTAGGGTGACCGGATGTCCCCATTTTATAGGGACAGTCCCAATATTTGGGGCTTTATCTTATAACAGGCACCTAATACCCCCCACCCCATCCCGATTTATCACACTTGCTATCTGGTCACCCTAATAATGGGGTTTATATTGAGTCTATTTTCAAATGGTCAATCTGAATTTCTTTAACAACCCCACAGCAAACTTTATTATATTCCTCTTAAGTGCTGTCTGATGCTGCAGCACCTTACCTTCTACTTCAGCTAGCCTTAATCTACTAATGCAGTCATTTACTGGACAAAGATTTATAATTTCACAGGAATCTATTTCTGCCATCCAACATTGTTGGATGGTCATGGATCGTACTTGGAGGTTTACGTACTTTGCATGTTCCAAAATTGTAATTAATATTGTTTCCTGGAGACATTATGCCAGCATGGCTCAGACTGCGATACCAGGTGGAATGGATCATATCTGAGAGATGTGGTGGACCTAAAGCAATCCCAACCCAATCTTTTAGTGTTCTGTGCACATCATTTGAAACAATAGAGTTTATATATTCCTTTTCAATGGAAGGTTTATACAGTTGTATAGCATGGGTACCTGGCCAAATAATTTGCTGGGTTATTGTCTTTTGCCAAGATTTGTAGCATCTCAGAATCAAGCGACTTGCCTTCTGACTCTTCATCTTTCTATTGTTGGAGGTCTTTTTATGTTTGGATTTTCCAACAGTAAAGTCATACTTCGTAGTCTGCAATTACTCAGAAAACAAACATGAAAATGTTTTCATCCCAAACTACAGCTAGTGTTTTTTACATGATTAGCCTTTCTGTTCCACATGAGATAAATTGCAACTGGCATATGAAATAATATTTTGCTCACTGTTTCTATCTTAAAATTGTTCCTAATCCAATGGAGCTGGTAGCTACAAAAATTACGGTGTCTGTTCTTGTGGTACGTTGTAGCAGGTTCATTCAACTTAAGTTTTATGTTCTAAAATGTTGTCTCACATCCTTCAGTGCAATGATTATAATCATGTCTTTCTTAGCCAAGTTTCTCAATGGTGGATTTAGAGTGGAATAGTTCTTAATAGTTTTTGCACAGTAATTTGCCATCCCCAAACCAGTAGCAGTCAGGACTTCCTGAATCTTTAATTGCTTGTATTTTCATAGAACAAATTCCTCCCTTACAGGAGAAAAAACATCTCTAACGTCTTTCTCTCAATCATTTGTCCTTGTTTAGCATTAGGTTAAACTCTCAGGATTCTGTTGGTCTCTTCTGGCTTTGCGTTTGTTTGGTTTTTGTTCTCCAGATGCAAAAAAAAAAAATGTCAATAAGCTAAATGCTTTTGCTACAATATAAATTGGCTGTCTGATGCTATCTTTGACAATATATGCTACAGGAAAGATTCTAAATGATAATCTCATATCTCCTTCGTCCAAATGAGCTGAGAAGGCAGTTACTAATAGGTAATTTTTTTGGCTATAACTGACTAACTTTTTAAAGTTCTAATTTAGAAAACATTTAGCTCTATTTACCTTATCTAGGACATCATCCATCATGTGAGTTAACTACCAAACACACTGTTGAAATCAATTGAGTTGCATCCTCTGATGTCAGTGGTGAACGTGATCCTAGCTGTATTTCCTTTCTGGCTTCACTTAACTTTCACATCTCCATATGTATTCTGTGTCTAAGGGATAACTCATGCAGTTCACAAGGTAGATCTTGATATCATTTCTATAATGTCTCGAACTTTAAGTGTGGGTGTTTTCCAGTTTAGCTGTGGCTTTCACATGGAATTGAATTCTCCTATCCTTTTATGATACTGGAAGTGCTGCTTTATCTACTGTTTGTGCAATTTCATAGTCACACTTTCTATTCTTACCAATTCTATTTTTGTAACAATGCTTCAGCATCAGTTGTTGGGTTGTTTTTTTCCTCTCCTGATGCCTTTGTCCACATCTATGTGTGCCTCTGCAGTTGAGGTGTAATTGACATACTGTCTCATACTATAATAAGTAATGCCAGACAACCTTATGGTTACTTGTGAATATGAAATGGAAAATATTTTATTTTTTCTTGAAATGTATGTCAAAACTCTTCATATGCAACTCTCGTGAGAGACTTACAATTTCAGCCTCCCTAACCCAGTACTGAGGCCTTTGTGCACTATCTGGCCACACAGTGCCCCAGAGAGCATGAGATTCAGGGGAGTCACATTCTGGACAAGATTTCAAAAGTGCATGAGGAGACTTAGGTGCACCAATCACATTCACTTTCAATGGGGTTTATGCTCCTAAATCCCTTAGGGGTTTTGAAACCTTTACCTTCTCTTTTTCCTGACAAGCCATGTAAAGTGCCCATTGGTTATACATTGCACATTCAACTACTTTGGAAACTCATGCAATGGATACACAGGAGGCCTTGTCAGACAAGGAGTTAATATTTTAAGTTCCTAATTGTTCATATTTTTGTTTAAATCATTCTCCCATCCCTGCACTGAATGGCTTCTCTTGCATGCATTGCACAAAGGACATTCAAAATGACAAGTAAGATTCATTAATTAGACTAGCCTAAGAAGCTGCTGACACTGGGGTCCCTGTAAATAGGTATTGTCCTCACTCTGCCCAATACAACTTACACACAGAGTTACTCAAGATTTAGAGTTGATAGGACTCACCTGTTCTGGAGAATTAGCAGAAATAATTGCATTTCCATTGCAAGATGCCAGGCACTACCATCAAGGAGAGTCAGGATAAATCTCTATTTCTCTTTCTAAGCTCTTAGAACCTGTCAGTGTCTAAAGTCAATGCCCTTCTTGTGATATTTTCAGTGCGGCTTCTTCTGTAATTCATGAGTAGCAGGAGTTTGAGTGAGGGTTAGTAAAATGTTTTAATATTCACACACATACAGCCAATGAGAAATCAAGAAAAATAACAGAAGTTCAATAATAATAAATAATAGAACCACTAAAATAAGTTTATAATCTTATCTTAGCAAAACCAGTTCATAATTCTTTAGTTCCAAGAAAAGTAGATTCTGCCATGTTAATTGTAGCAAAATCTTATGAAAAAAGACACTTTGCACAATTTCCTTCCCCCATTTTACAAAGCCAAAACAATGTATCTTGAAATTTGAAGTCTGAAAATAACCAGTGGCCCACTGTCTTCTTTAGTAGTGATGCAGGGAGCAGTAGGGAGCAGGAAGAAATTTTCCCATCAGTGCTATATATTGCACAATAACCCTTATACAGTTAACAGTGGTGCTGATGAGGGTGGGAGGGGAACATATGAGAGCCCACTGTCCTGTGAACAGAGTGCCTCGTTATGTGGACCATTGGTCAGCTATGTTTGATAAACTCTATGGTCCTTTAATACTAGCCTATGTTTATCTTTCTCCCCAAAGTATCCCACACCACTTTACAAACGTTGTATAAAAGGGAATCATTTCACATACCACTGAAGAGAAGTCCCCGGGTTTGGCCAGAGGCAGCTATTTAACAGAGCATGGCAGGTGATTTAGAATTGTAAGGGAAGAGGAATAACATAACCAAATAGAACTGTAATGGGGATATAGGTAAGCAGACTGTTAATACTCACTGGAATTAGGGAGAGACCACAGGGCTATCACCCTTTACTGTTGCAAAATAACCATCACCACCAGGTATGTGGGGTTAAAGCATTACAGATTGTCAGAACCTTGGTTTTCTGTATCTCCTGAAAGAAGTTACATACAGTATATTCAGAGCAGAAGCACAGCCTATGAATAAGACTCAGAGGATGTATCTTCATAAGGAAAAGAGCATATTACCACAAGTTAGCTAATGTGTGGAAACTAAAACAACGTAAAATCTTAGTGAAGATAAGCCATTTGTAGTTGTCACACATCAATAGGTCTAGATAAGGTCTATGGGGGAGGATAGAGTTTACCTTGACCTGCTAACCTGTGTTAGGAAAAAGCCCACCTTTCTCTTCCTAGTAAAGAATAGAGAGATTCTCTGGTCACCTCACATGTACTTGCTAGGTCTGGAAAATGGAAGTCATACTTAGAAGAACGTTGCACTGGGCATCATGGCATGGCCTCTAACAGGCCCCTCTGATTTACAAGATGCACCTGTCCTCAGAACTGCACTTATCAGCCACGACAGTGTGCTCATGAAGGCAGTGCATCAAATCAGCAGCCCTGTAAGCAGAATATTCTGACTCACTTGTAAAGCATGTCATACCATATTAAATATTTAATGCTACTTTTGTATGTAAATGAACTGAACAATTATACAACTGCTCCCACACACCTAAGGGCAAGTTCTCCAACACAGAATTGTTGTAGTGGCTCTGCCATTTGCATGTCAGTTTGTAAAAGACTAAAATACCTAATTGGCAAAAAGAATCAATAATTGTAAAGCATGGTGTCAGGAATAAGAAAAAGATTAATAACTGGTGGTCCTTGCTTAGGGTGAATTAACAAGCCCAATGAGTTGGTTCAAGCAATTAATAAAACAACCAGCCATACGATTTACATTACTGCTTAAAGTCCATTCTATTTCAATGAAGTAGTATATTCACTAGGAAAACAAAACTCCAGGAGAAACCCATAACTGTCCCTACTCCTACATGATTATGTGAACCTTCTAAGTGGCTGTCTCTTATAAAGAAGAGAAAATATGTTTAGACAGTAATGGATATGCCCTACTACTCCATGAATGTTGAGTATTAATTGTTGTGTTGTCCTACTCCTGAAGACTATAGAAGACTATAGAGCATTAGGGGGAACAAACGTGCAGTGCCATTTATTTCCATCTACATATTTAATTCATAATGTATTGCAAGAGAGGAAAAATGTTAATAAATATTTTCTCCACGTGTATGTGAAAATCAGAGAGCAGTGATATACCTGGTGAGTATACAGGCTGAATTTTCAGGTGGTGTAAACTGACACGGCTCAAGTGACTATATTGGGTAAACACCCATTGGTGCCACGTGAAGATATGGGCCTTGATGTTGGAACAAAAGTCAAGAGATGTCAAAATACATTTAATCTTTGTCTACTGAACTTTGGACATCTATAAATCATTATCAGGCCCCACCATCATCTATCCACATTAAAAAAAAAAATAGAAGTCACACTGAAAATATAGGTGATGTTTCACAAGCTTTGGGATACAGTAAAAGGAACCATTTCCCAATTTCTCAGATTTCATGGACGATATGAAATATGGTTTCACTGATTTTTTGTCCAGGATAGGCTCTATCCTGCATCATAAAGTCAATGGGAGTTTCTCCACTGATTAGGATTGGAGACTGATTCAGGTCTATATGGCCTAATAACCAAAAAGTCCACTAAAACAGGAACTGAAGTATTACCATTTCCCCAATGAATATTGTTTGTTTGATTTTTATAGGGTAACTTGTGACAGGTTGGATCACAGAAACCCCCTGGGAGCTGCCACCTGATGTGCCAAAACTACTTCTACTCCTGCTTTCCTGCCCTGGCAGCTTAGGATTTCAGTGCCCTGCCTGGTTTGAGCCATACTGGCTAGCCTGCTGCAAACCCAGACCCAGGTCTGAACCATGTCCCCTAACATTTGTGGGCTTAACTGAAAGCAGCTTACAGAAGTGTTCCTGTCTTCAACACTCAGACACCCAACTCCCAATGGGGTCCAAACCCTAAATAAATCTGTTTTACCCTGTATAAAGCTTATACGGGTAAACTCATAAATTGTTCGCCCTCTATAACACTGATAGAGAGGTATGCACAGCTGTTTGCCCCCTCCGCCCCCCGGTATTAATACATGCTCGAGGTTAATTAATAAGTAAAAAATGATTTTATTAAATACAGAAAGTAGAAAGTGGTTCTCAGTAGTAACAGACAGAACAAGGTGAATTACCAAGCAAAATAAAATAAAAACACACAAGTCTACGTCTAGTACAGTAATAAAAACTGAATACAGATAAAAAGCTCACCCTTAGAGATGTTTCAGTAAGTTTCTTTCACAGACTGGACACCTTCCTAGTCTGGGCACAATCCTTTCCAGGGGTACAGCCCTTGTTCCAGTTCAGGTGGTAGCGAGGGGATTCCTCATGATGGCTCTCTCTTGGTTCTGTTCCACCCACTTATATATCTTCTCCATAAGGCGGGAATCCTTTGTCCCTCTGGGTTCCCACCCTCCTTCTCAATGGAAAAGTACCAGGTTAAAGATGGATTCCAGTTCAGGTGACATGATCACATGTCACTGTAAGACTTCATTACCCACTTGCCAGCATACAGGTATACAGGAAGATTTACAAGTGAAACAGAGCCATCTACAGGTAATTGTCCTGGTTAATGGGAGCCATTAAGATGCCAAACCACCATTAATAGCCCACACTTTGCATAACTACAATAGGACCTCAGAGTTATATTTCATATTTCTAGTTTCAGATACAAGAGTGATACGTTTATACAAATAGGATGACCACACTGAGTAGATTATAAGCTTTGTAATGATACCTTACAAGAGACCTTTTGCATGAAGCATATTTTAGTTACATTATATGCACTCATCAGCATACTTTCATAAAATCATACAGAATGCAACATCACACAACTTTAAAAAAGGAAATACCTATATGAATATATATATATACACACATACACACACACACATTCCTATATGGAAATACCTATATGAATACTTGAAATATTCTTGCACCAGCATGTTTTCCAGTCATAGAATTTGCACCTGAAAGGACCATTAGGATAAAATGGGTTTTGAGAGTGTAATGTTAATTTTATTGCATGCTCAGGTGTTTGTACCAACCCATTGAGTATGTAGGTTTTTGACCCTACAAAGCACAGGCATTCATAAGTTCTTCCACAATTTTGTGTGTAAAACAACTGAAGGCTGAGGGTTAAAAACCAAGCATTAAATGCTTAAGAGAAACCCACATGAATGTGGTTGGTCTTTTGATTCTACATAACTTCATTACCTGAAATTTTGGGGAAGGTTAAAATACAATGAGGTAGAAGAACAACAAATAATATATGCTAATTTTCCTACTTTAGCAACATTACTATATTGTAATGAAGATATCTCAAGTTATATTCAATAACATCTTTTTGGTATTATCTTGTGACAGTCTGTGAGAATCTAAATTAGACTGTATGAATTAGATTTCTCAGAATACGTTGACTATTTTGCTCAAATGACTTATTTCCAAACCATTATGGACCATGCTCCCCACCCCCTGCGGTTTTGAACGATGCTATTAATTGAGGATATTGCTCTCATCAGTACTTCTGAGAGTATCATGGTATCAGACTTTCTGATATCACAAAAAAATATTAGTTTCTGGAAGGTGCATTTCTAGGCACTATGGAGAAATTTGGCAGACCCCATATGTTTGCAGTATCTTAAAGCAACTCATTTTAACTTCATCCCAGTTAAATCTTGTCAAGGTTCCTCCCCCACTCTGAACTCTAGGATACAGATGTGGGGACCTGCATGAAAAACCTCCTAAGCTTATCTTTACCAGCTTAGGTCAAAACTTCCCCAAGGTACAAAATATTCCACCCGTTGTCCTTGGATTGGCCGCTACTATCACCAAACTAATACTGGTTACTGGGGAAGAGCTGTTTGGACGCGTCTTTCCCCCCAAAATACTTCCCAAAACCTTGCACCCCACTTCCTGGACAAGGTTTGGTAAAAAGCCTCACCAATTTGCTTAGGTGACTACAGACCCAGACCCTTGGATCTTAAGAACAATGAACAATCCTCCCAACACTTGCACCCCCCCTTTCCTGGGAAATGTTGGATAAAAAGCCTCACCAATTTGCAGAGGTGACCACAGACCCAAACCCTTGGATCTGAGAACAATGAAAAAGCATTCAGTTTTCTTACAAGAAGACTTTTAATAAAAATAGAAGTAAATAGAAATAAAGAAATCCCCCCTGTAAAATCAGGATGGTAGATATCTTACAGGGTAATTAAATTCAAAAACATAGAGAACCCCTCTAGGCAAAACCTTAAGTTACAAAAAAGATACACAGACAGAAATAGTTATTCTATTCAGCACAATTCTTTTCTCAGCCATTTAAAGAAATCATAATCTAACACATACCTAGCTAGATTACTTACTGAAAGTTCTAAGACTCCATTCCTGGTCTATCCCCGGCAGAAACCAGCATATAGACAGACACACAGACCCTTTGTTTCTCTCCCTCCTCCCAGCTTTTGAAAGTATCTTGTCTCCTCATTGGTCATTTTGGTCAGGTGCCAGCGAGGTTACCTTTAGCTTCTTAACCCTTTACAGGTGAGAGGAGCTTTCCCCTGGCCAGGAGGGATTTCAAAGGGGTTTACCCTTCCCTTTATATTTATGACAAATCTGATGTCAGGAACATGAAGCTAGCATTGAAGGCTGTAATTTTGTGGAACATGTAAAACAATGCAGGTGGTAGACCTCACTCATCTGCCAGGTTGAAACATCTTTAAGAAACTCTTCCCACCAATCCACCAAAGTTCATTTTGCTTTGGTTAATTCAGCATATCTCTGATTTCATTATTGCTGCATCAGCTATTCCTCCCATGGTGTTAATGTTTCTCATTGTGGAGTTAGTTGCCTCAACACATGACCAATTGAAAGTAATTTAGATAGTCATCCAGCCAGAAGCCCATTTACCACTGCTTACTCAAATATATTTTTTTAAAATCTTTACATGCAGAGATTGAGAACTAAAGCATTTGATCTATAAAAAACTGCTACATTTAAAACCAGTACCTTACAGTCTTTAATTGAACTGCAGGAAGTTAGAAATCATCACTAAATCTTACAATGTCTTCCTTAAGGCTTGTTGTATTTGGGCTATAAATGTATTCCTAGAGACCCTCATGATTAAAATGCCTTTCTTAATCAATCAATCTAATGCTGTTTACCATAACTCTTATAGTGCTTTATTTTGCTGTAGTAGTAGGGAAACTTGATGAAGCACAAATCAGAGAGATTTTCCTTCAATTATTACTTTTCTTTTTGGAACAATCGACATTCTTGATGCTTTTCGTGCCATTTTAGTAGATCTGGACAATTTACTAATGTACAAAGTATCTCAGAAAATACTGCTTGATATTTCATATTGTAGATCAATAATGATGGGACGAAGTGAAAGCCCTAGACTTGAACCCGTCTAGACTCTGGGTAAACTTTGAGACTCAGAATAATCTCAGTTGACCAGTTTTTCCTCAGACCTCTATATAACTAGCAAAGCACTGATATTTTCTTAGGATACATTATTCAGTTTTCTGTAAAACTGTATAAAGATTTTTTCCCCTCACTTATTCTCAAAGGTCAATTTCCTGTAAACCTCAGATATGTGTTTTCTCACCAAACACAGGAGGAAGACAGAATTTCTGTCACATTTCTTCTGATACTACAGACATTAAATATACCGGAAATCAAGTATACTCATGCTCATCTGAGGAGTCTGACATTGTTATTCACAGTCACATTCCTAATACATAGATGCAAGCTTCAGAGGAGGACGACAAGTAAAAAAGACTCACGCTGTTCAGGTCCGAAATCCTGGAGTAACATCTTTAGCTGTTTTCCTTGTAAATCAGGAGTAGATTCCATGGCTCATTAAATATGGAATCAAGTTTAAAGTTTCTCTCTTTCCTTACAAAGCCCTCTGCAACTGTACCTCTGCCCTCAGCCAGATTCTCACCTGTTATAAATTAGTATAGCTCCATTGAAGTCAATGGAATGATGCCAATTTACACCAACTGAAATTTGACCTCTGGTTTCTATATAAACCCAGCTCAACAACTCTGGTCTACTGACAATGGCAGTTTTTATGCCCCAGGTGTCTTTTTTACCCATTCCCGTCTCCACTGATTTTTCCTCATTGCCCCACTTATTCCTTCTCCCTTGTTCCAGTCTGCCAAACCACCACCCTTCCTTCACCCAAACCTTGCATTAATCACATGCTCCTTCATCCCACTTCTATAGTATTCATAGGAAATGAGTTTACAAACAATAGATTTTTTTTAAAGGGAATCTCCACCTCAACTTCTGTTGAGCACAATTAGGGTTTCAGGGCAGGGACTCTTTTATTTTAGTATAATGCATATTTTCAATGCTAAACCAATACATAATATAAGTTTCTTTTCATAGTGAGAGCCATATAAATTATCGGGTACTTCACACTGCTGCCACAGGAGAAAGCTTTTACTGAGCCCTAACCAGTAAAAAAAAATCTCCAGAGTATGAGGTTACAGGGCAGCGAGTCACCCCTGTGGCACCTTCTGCTGGTCGTCCAGGGAATTAGCGTTCCAGCCTCCAGAGCGCCCTCTGCAGGCCGGTGTCCTGCTTGCCACTGGGCCCCCATGTCCCTCCCAGACCACAGTGCCCCTTTACCCAGGATGCTGCCCCCTGGCAGTACCCCCACTGATCTGGGTCTCCCCTCCCCAGGGAATCCTCACCCCCTATCCCCACCTCGCCTCAGTCTGTGGCCACTGCCAGTCATCAACTAGCCCCCGTTCCCTGGGGCCGACTGCAGTGTAAATGCCGCTCATCACAGGCAAGAGGGGTTTGGACCTGCTGCCTTTGTCTGTCCCCTGCAACCCCAGTACCTATTTGGCCTTACTCTAGGCCTGCAGACTGGGGGGTTTCCAGGCCGGAGCTCCCCAGCTCCTTTGGCCTTCCCCCAGCTCTGCTCCACCTCAGGAACCCTCTTAGCTTCCCAGCAGCTAGGCCCCTCTCCCTCAGCAAGCTAGAGGGAGAGTTGTTCAGCGCCTGGCTTCACTGGCCTGTATAGGCCCAGCTGGGTCTGTCTGGGACATGGCCCCAGCTGCAGCTGCTCCGCCAATCAGTCCAGATTTTCCCCTGCCCCAGACCTCTCCCAGGGCTGTTTTAAGCCCTTCAGGGCAGCAGCGGGTGACCACCCACTACATATGAATATTTGGAACTGGAAATTTGAGCTATTTCTTACATAAAATAAATTTTAGGCAGTACCAAACTTTCCTTAAAACGAAACAATGTTAAAGTTACTATTTTCACTCTTTAGGAATAAATATATCACACTTCCTAGCTATTTTATGCAGAGCTTTCTTGCAAAAATTCATAATCCACAGCTGTTGTGACATGTTCTCATAGTTAAAAGTGGAATGTGAAATTTCCCCTGGTTGAGGCAAATAGGAAGTGATAGCATATGGAGTGACAAGCTTGCATTATCTGCTAATAATAATAAGATCGTAGGTAGATCATTCATCCCTAAATGTATTTACTGTTGAAAAGATGAACTTACTGAAGAAGTAACTTGATAAATTATCAAAATAATTAATATGCATTCATATTACAATTAAAACATTAATTTCAGTTACAAGGTGGTCAACTTGGGGTTTTATTTTTTGGAAAAATAATGAAGTCTAGTTGATGTAAAATTATGATGTAGTAATTTCTTCACATATTTTTTATATCTGTAGGAGTGTGAGAGACCAGTGACTATGATTCACTCTAGTTTTATGCCAGTGTAACTTAACTGAAATCGCTAGTGCAAAAGTGGAGCAAGACAGCACTGTTTCTGGCTCAGTGTCTATGAGCTCCATTTATATTTCTGAGATGTTATGTTAAACTTTCTACTGGTGAAATTAGATTGGTCTGAGAATTCCTGGTCAAATCCTCAGCCAGTGTAAATCAATGTAACACCACTGAAACCAATGTATCAATGCTGATTTGCATCAGCTAAGGAGCTGGCCCTCCATTTTTTGAAAGAGTTAGCTAGAACCTAATCTGTTGCTTACATAAGTAGAAAAGAGAGAAAATACATTACTTCAATTAGAGCTTGCAAGTTGCAGGTTTCAAGGTCATTCTTGATATCAGCGTTATCATTTTCATATCCCAAATATTGAGAAGTGTTAATTATCCATTCCTGCTGGATGAGATAAAGCAAACCTGATTTGTATTAAAGCCGTTATCACAGTTTCATAGTCTAGCGAATGAACATGCCATTGCTGGCACCACTGAGCTCTGCTATATGGAGGATGAAATGAGCACCAACCCCTCAGTGTGGATAGCACGCAGTACTTTCAGTAATAATAAAAGTAATGAACTGAACTACCTCACACCATTACCTTGAATGGGATTTATTCTTTGTCCTCCCTCACTACTCTTTGGTAATTGCCTGGGCAAGAAGGAACATGCTTAACCTGTGCAGTTATATTCAGTATCTTGCTGATGAGAAGTAAAATTTACTGTAACCCCCTTGGGGTTCAGAGAGCATGGCCCTTTAAAACTTTTTTTCCTGAGGGGGGAAGTGCTGATTGTTCCAGAAGGAGGAAGTGCTGTTGTGGGGAGTGGGAGCAGAGAGAGAGGGGAGAGCCACAGGGGTGTGTGTCTGGAGCTCCAGACAGAAGGGCTGCAGTAAGCAGACCCTCACAGAGTGAAGCGGACAAGAACCTGCCAGACAAGAACGAAGCCTGGGAAGGATACAGCAGCTGATCAGGGACACCCCCAGGACAGGAGCCAGGAGAAGCACTGTGCCAGGGAGGAATCATCCAAGAAGGAGAACCCCCAGAGCTGCATGGGGCTGTGAGTACTGGGGCTCATGATTTTGCTTTGGGAATAAGGAGGGAGGCTATTAGCTAGTTAAGTGGGAGGTGATTGCTCTGTGTGGCTTTGCAGAGAGCGGCAGAAGAGGGCACCAGAGGGATTTGTTGGGGAAAGTTTACTGGAACTGAAGATGACCAGGAGCACCCAAGACTCACCACTGCACTGTAACTTTGCCCAGGACTCTGCTACACGTTGCTTGGTGCCTGCCCTTTCACACTGTGGTACCACTGGGCCTGTGGGGCCTTGTGTTGAATGCAACCCCATTTTACTACTCCCCCTGTATTTACCCCTGTTGTTTCCCCCCTCTCATCCCTCTGTGAATAAATATTTCCCTTATCTATATTTATTGTTCTCTTCCTATGTGTGTGTGTTCACTCTGGGGGGTTTGGAACACGTGCCCCTAGGGAGGAAGAGACTTTTCCTGCTGCGTTCCTGTGTGTGTCTTCTCTTGGCCAGAGCTGCCTGCAGAGCAGATTCCATCTTGTACAGGAGGGCGCTAAAGTTACATTAACATGGGAGCTATCGCTTTAGAGCCTGCAGCTTTAGGATGGCTGATCTCATCCGACAGATCAATACCACAGTCCTTAACTTCTCTTTTGGACATTGTCACGCAGAATCAAGACTACATGGGTTGCACACTTCATTTAGGGCCAGATTATACCAGTCTTACTTATAGTGAACATTAGCCCACTGATATCAATGGAAAGACTCCCATTACTTTCAAAGGGACTTTAGATCTGGTCCACTGAATAGTGCCTTATTTGGTTAGAAGTGATAGGAACTACTCAGAATAAGTAATTGTCCTTTAGTTATAAAAATATGAATTTCCTTCCACAGAACATTGCTGTGGGGTAACTTTATGATCTTAAAATATTAGAGCTGAATGTAATCCAGAATGATCAGAGTTTCTGAAAGTTTATGTGTATATTCAGTCGTGGGATTTGAAGCTACATTGGAAACTCTAGGTAGTGCAGAACTCAGCTATTACTCATCAGTATTTCATACAGGAAGTTCCAGAGAATGCAGGCTGCCACCTTATTTCCAGTTGCAAATCAACATGTTGGTTTTGATTAATATAACCTTTGATGGTTTAGGCCCTGTGCATCCTAGAGACCATCTCTATCTTCTGATATTTGAGATCAGCTGGCAGGCTCCTTTTTTGCTCATGGAAAGATGAAAGGAAGGTCCTCAGCTGTGGAATTCTACATATCCTTTGGTCCAACAGCTTAAGTGAAGTTATGGGCATGTTGTAATGAGTGGAAGGATTGAGTGAAGACTATTCAATTATTTCTAGTGTCATAATTATGTTGTACATATTTTTGAAATTGCCATACCAAAATGTAATTAAATATGCATGGTATATAGATACAATTAAATACACTTTAAAGAACTAATCAGTTAAATTCCACTTAATATAATGCGGCATACTGACTTGGTACATCACTGCCAGGAAAATGGTCTGTTTTTTTTTTCCAAACCACATAGGATGTGAGCCACAAAGGTACTTAGGTGCTTAAATACCATTTTTTTAGGCACCAGTGCTATCCACAAAACCCCGCTCAGCTTCTACCAAATAGTGTAGGCACCTAAACTCAGTTGGTGCCTAAATTTCTGCAATAAGCACTAGATTATAGAAACATTCCAACTCTTTTAACATTTAGTTATTCAATTAAAGTGGTATAACTTCAGTTGGTGAGGCAGAATGCCCCATAACTTAGTGGTTAGGAAAGTTATTTGAGAGGTGTCTGATCGCTGTCCAAATCCCTTTTCCCCTTCAATAAGAGGGGACTTGAACCACACATCCCAGGTAAGCATCCTAACCACTTTATGGATGACAGTGTTGTTCCTGTGATTTTTCTAGGTACCTGAAAGTTGGGTACCATGATGCTCAGTGTTGCAACACATAAGTCTTTTTGTGGGTCCTACCCATAGCTTCTTCAGGGAAAAAAATGGGGAACGACACCCTGCTATATCTGGACCCAGGAAGGAAGGAGATAGAGACACAGGAGGAGCTGATCTGAACCACAGTCATCTGTTGTGGTAGCTGTATTGTTCTGGCAACAAAACAGAAGTGAAAGAAAAATGAGACTCTGCACTAAGTACAGGCTGCCCAACTGTTTAAAGGGGTAGGACATCATAGTCCTCCACCTACTTTAAAATATTTTCCAAATATATGATATCTGTCTTATTGCGGTTGATTTTCAGTCCAATTAGCTTGCTGAATGCATTGAGTCGAGTTGTTTTTTTTCTTGTATATGGTGTTGGGTATGTGATAGGAGAGCGACATCATCTGCAAAGTCCAGGTCTTCAAGGAATGAGAAGAGTGTCCATTTAATGCCTCTTGGCATGTCTTCTGTTGTATGCCGCATTACCCAGTTGACGGCAATGTTGAAGAGGATTGCAGATGTGACACACCCCTGATGTACTCCTGTTTTGATTTCAAAACTGAGCTCATTGTGATCAATCCTGCATGTAAAGTTGAAATAGACGCTTTTGATGACATTGATTATATGGAAAGGAATTCCATATGCCCGCAGAATGCACCATAAGCTGGTCCTGTGAATGATATCTAAAGCCGTTGATGTAGAGTTGCCATTGCCATTCTAAGCACTGTTCTATTATGTTTCTTAGAGTGAAAATCTGGTCTGTGCATCTACGCCCTTTCCAAAAAACAGCTTGCTCTTTTCTGAGAATGCTGTCAACTCCCTCTGATATACACTATTGCCTCACCATCACCAGTACGGATAGAGGATCATGTTCTCACCAATGTAGAAACATTCACATACTTGGGCACACCATGAGCCAGGATGGTGGAACAAGCCAGGACATCCGGAACAAAATCAATAAAGTCAGGAACACCTTCAGGAGCTTAAATACAGTCTGGAAATCATCAAAATACAACATCAAAACGAAACTCAAGATCTATTAGACCTGCATACTTTCAACACTACTTTATAGTGCAGAATGCTGCGAAATGAGAAAGTATGACTGTCCAAACTGTCTTCATTCCATACAACCTGATTCAGAAAAATCCTCCGTATCTTTTGGCCCAGAACAATCTCAAACCAAGAGCTCTTGACACACTGCAGCCAAGAGGATCTGAGCACCATCATTGCCAGGAGGCACTGGAGATTGATCGGTCATGTTCTTCGGATGGAAACTGATTCCATCACCAAGGTAGCAAGAAGATGGACACCTGAAGGCAAGAAAAACCGAGGCCACACGAAAACAACATGGTGAAGAGCTGTGGAAACTGAGCTGAAAACCCTGGGGCACAGCTGGAACCATTGAAAGACTTGCCAGAAACAGACAGGAGTGGAGGAGCTTCATCACTGCCCTACACGCCAGAGGTATAATAGGAACATGATGATATATATAGATATATATATAGATATATATAGTGACTGACTCAGACCAGAAGGATATAAGAGAGTAGTGGAAGGCAGGTATATCAGCCTCAGAATGAGCAGGTCCCTGTTCCCTGGATAGCCGAACAAAGGCTACTCCAGGCCAATCAAGACACCTGAAGCCAATTTAACCAGATAAGGTCATTAGACTAATGCTGGCACCTGACCTCAATTAACTGACAAAGGGTCAGTTAAGGTCATTAGGTTAATGGAGACAGCTGGAACCAATTAAGGTCCCACTCATACTTATTAAAAGCTCTCCTTTCCAGTTCTCTTGAGAGAAGCCCAGGTGAAAGGACCTGGAGGAGAGGAAGTATTGCTGAATCCTGAGGTAAGGGTGAAGCTTGGAAAAGGGAACCATGGGGAAGTGGCCCAGGGAATAAAAGCAGCGTCAGTAGTGAAGGGAAAGCCACCAACAGCTGCTACCATCAGGGTCCCTGGGCTGGAACCCGGAGTAGAAGGTGGGCCCGGCTTCCCCCCTTCCCCCCAAGTTCTATAGAGATCCCCTTGAGAGGGGAAGCAGACTTTGGTCCAGGCAGGAGGCCAAACTGCACCTACTGAGCTCTAAGGAGCAATAGAGACTGTGGGTATTCCACTTTCCCACCTCCCACTATATATAATGGTTCGGCAAAGTCCACATGAGTATGTGTCCAAGGAATCTGAGGACACAACCAAGTGGTAGATGAGCTAGGCCAGGATCATGTTGAATTTGCTAACACATAATACAGCACTTGGCCTTCCTCTCAATGTCTTTGTCAGTTCCTGGTCACCAGACATGACTCCAGACTATGGCCTTCATCTGTACAATGCCAAAATGACCTTCATGAAGAGCTTCCAAAACCTGAGAATGAATTGATTTCAGAATGATCACTCACATTCCCCTCAAGGTGCAACCTTGAATCACAAATAATTCATGTTGCTGTGACACAAACTGTGTAAATGGGAATTCTTATGATCCAGCATTGTACCTGTAGTACCATTCCCTTCACAAAAGAAAGCACATAATTCCTAGTGGTTTCTTTGTTAATGTCAGTGTTAGTGATGTGTAACCTTCCATCAAATAGAAATAAAATACTTCATCCAACGTTTATTTGGGTTGACAGGAGTTTGGGTGTGACAACCCATCAGCATTGCCATACTGAGTCCCTTTACGGAATTGAATAGAATTGTAACAGTGAATGTAAAGGTGCCAATACTATTGTCAGATTAGGCAGAAATTTACCATGGTAGTGAGGCAGTCCTGAGAATGACAGCAACTATGACATGAGACTCTGGTGGTGGCACTTGAAGAACTGCCTTCTCTTTCTCTGGCAATTTCCTTAAGCCCATGGCATCCATTACATAGCCAACATATTCAACCAAAGGCTTGAAAAATTCACATTTGTCAGCCTCTGGTCTTCCAAACATTGTAAGACACTATCCAAATTTTGAAGATGATCCTCTTGATCTTTTCCTGTAACAAGGATGTCATCCAAATAGCACTGAATGCCATCTTCATAGTCTCATCCCTCGTTTTCTGGAACAGGGCAGGTGCTAATGTGATACTAAAAGGCTAACTATCGTAACAAAATAAACCTTTTTGCATGTTGATTGTGAGGTATTTCCTAATTGCTGGATCAATCTTCATTTGTAGGTATGCCTTGAGCAAAACCAATTTACTGAAACACTCTCTTCCACTAACAGTAGCAAACAGTTCTTCAGTATGAAGTTGCAGATATTGGTCTGCATACAAATTGGATTCAGTGTCATTTTGAAATCTCCACAAATTTAGATGGAGCCATCCTTTTTGATCACTGGTATGATGAATGTAGCCAACTGTGTGAAACTGGTGACAAGATTGGTGACATTTAGTGTTCATTATATGCTCCAAATCAGCCTCCACCAGAAGCCTAGTTGGAGATGATAGGTCACACAACAGTCAGTATGCCTTCAGACCCATCACTGTCAGCAAGGTTGAAACTTGTTTTCTGAAATGAAGTTGCAGGCTACATATCACTCAAAACATTCAAGGTATACCACCCATGACTTGCCATTTTCATCAAATATTGCTCACAAAAGTTGCTAGTTCACCTGTCTCCTGTTACCTTCACACCCTCCTGGATGTTTTTTGTTCCCCAGGGAAAGTTCTGAGGTTTTACGGTGCACTGTCTGCACTTGATTTCCTTCTGCTGGCTGGGTGTTTACGCTGCTGAAACAGCCAAAGGATAACTTGGGCTCCCTTTGCTGGTGGAAGACCTTCAGAGCAGGCTAAAGGTTAGCGCTATTTTCTAGCTTGCCAAGGTGGCTGCTTTCTCACCTCTCTGTCTCTCAGGAGCTCAGCAGCAGATCTGGCAACCACCTCCTAATTTGTATTGCATTTAATTGTCTACTCCCCTTCTCTTCTTGTCTGGATCACAATCCAGCAAAAGCTGCAAAACCAGCAGCCTGCTACCTTTTGTTTCTAGGGAGATTCTGCCTCTCTTTTGTTATAATTTGCTTACTTTTTCATCTCCTTGTTAAGGCATTGGGAGCATTGGACACTTGTGGGATATAAATTCCTCAACACCAATTTTATATCTGAAAGCAGCATAGAAGGAGATAGAGACCTAGATTTAAAGCACAGCCATCTGCTGTGGTATCTTTCTTGTTCTGACAGCAAAACAGAAACTAAACAAAAGTGTGGCTCAGCTCTGAGTCCAACCAGTCCAACCATTTAAAGGAGCAGGATATCACACATCCAGAGCCTCTCCACAAATGGGAACCAGCATCTCTCAATTGAATAAATGTTTCTGTCAGCAAGGCTTATAATGAGGATCTTGAAATAAATCTTGCTGAGACTGGTATCAATCTCATACACTATTCATACCCTATGGGTGGTTGAAGCATCTGGGATGAACCAAGTAGAGTTCGATGCTTTGGGTGATAATAGGCAAGTGTCCCTAGTCCTTTCAGGCACACTTGTCAGTAACTACCCCACACATCAGGTAATTTACCAAAGCAAGACACAAACTGCCTTTTCACTTTGTGTTCTTAGCAGATTGGCTGACAAATTCTATAAACCACTGGGCCAATATAGATACCATCACTGAATACATTGACTCTCTGCTGGAACCTTTTAAAACCAACATTAACACAACATTTCCCTATGGACAACTTGTATTAATGATATTTGTCCTTTTTATAAGGTCCACAGGACTGATCAGGTGCTCAGAAAACTCAAAGTGCCATGTCTTTGTTTTGTCTTCTTCCACAGACTGACTTCAGAGCACCCTGCAAATAAACTCTTCAAGGATTAAAGTTAAAATAATTTCACACTAGATTACTCTGAGCAGGTTATCGTCTCACCCTGCTCCAAATAAACTCAACACATCTTTATAACCATTTCCTGGGGTTTGGGTTTGCCCCTCATTCCTCCTGACCAGAGGGTTACACACACCACTCTGACATCCTGGGGAAGGCAAAGCCCCACGTTTCACAATGAATCAGCAGAGCTTGATGTCTTTCTAATTCCAACTGAAGGAGTTGGATCAACAGAAGAGCCCTGCATACAGAAGCATAGATCTTACCAAACAGCTACAGGTATGCAGATTGAGAACCCAGTTGTGCTCCCTCTGTAGACCCTGGAGAAACTCCCACTCATTATACTAGAAGCAGAATCAAGTCTTCTATCTCTAACTACATCAGCAAAGGCAGCAGTTCCTCTGAGAGCAGTGTGGACATTAAAATGCAAAACACTGTGTGAAAAGAAAATATAACCGATGGCAGGTTGCCAGCTGTGGGCAGTGAGAACTGGCTGCTGAAATTGTTGCTTGAGATGCATTCAGTTTGGTGAAATTGCTGACGCTTACTCTTCATGAATTGACAGCCAAGTTGAAAAGAAGTATTTATTTTAGATTATTTAGAAATATACCCACCTGTGTGCAGGTACAAAACACTGAGCAATAAAATATAGCAGTTAGGACCAAAGCATGAAATCCTCCTGGGCCCACAGTGTCTGAATAACATTTGGTTGTATTACCAGTATTTAAAATACTTTTAAACCAATGTTATTTCTGATAACAGAACCAATCCGTATAATCTGAGTGTTGTCGCTAATAACATGTTTGAAAAAGCATTACAAAAATACCTTACAGCACAAATTAGCAGAATTATAGAATTTAAATGGCAGACCTCATGCATTCCAGGTTTTGTGAGACTTTCAAATTTGAAGCCCCTGACAGAAGCCTGAATTTCAGAAAGTGCTGAGCATCCACCTCTGAAAATCAGGGCCTATAAAGTGTCTCAAAAAAAACCCCACAACTGAGCAACCCAAAATCACTAATCACTTTCAAAACTCTTGGCCAATATTTTTTTGTACTGAAGGAAAGAAACCTGTATTAGGGATACAGGAAAATGCAGAAGTTTAGGCTGACATAAGGTGATGCCCTATAAGAAGATGCCATGTTTGTTTATTTGTTTAGCATTTCACTATCCCACTCTCTGCTCCATTTTCAAAAAGCAGAACACATACCCAATAGTGATAGGCTTAGAGCCCTTTAGGTGCCTAAATCCCAGAATCAGGCCCCACTGGGGTTCACAAAACCCTGCTCAGATGCCACTGAATCCTGTAAGCTCAGTGTCTAAATTTTGCAGTAAAAGTTTCCTTAGGCACCTGTGTTTCTGCTTTTACACATGCACACTGCAGCCTCACTCTAGGCTTCTGAATACCTAAGCCCTAGAGCAGAAGTTCTCAACCCATGGTCCGCGGGCCATATGCAGCCCAATTCGCGCCCAGCTCAGCTGTGTGCTAAAAGCTGCGGGTCTGGGTCCGGCTGCCCTGCCGCATGGCGGGCTCTGGGCTCCCGCCTGCCCTGCTGTGGCAGGCTGTGGACTGCCGGCTGCCACCAGCCCCACACCGCAGGCTCAGGTTCTGGGCTGCCAGCTGCCGCCTGGCCCTGCACAGTGATTTCAGGTTCCAGGGTCGGGCTGCAGAGTCATGGGGTTGGGCTGCGGGGTCCTAGCTGCTGCCCGGCCCTTCACAGCAGGATCGGGGGTCCAGGATCCCGGCTGCCACCCGGCTCATCACAACATGCCCCACATCTGGCATTCTGCTCCTGTCTCCACTCTATGGAGGGGTCTCTGGGAAGAAAGCGCTGGACATAGGGGTTTGTGTATGGGGGGAAGTTAGACAGGGGGCACTGTGGTCATCAACCTGCAGCCAACATAACAGTTTGTGGGCCGCAAATGCAGCCCACAATGATAAACTGGTTGAGAACCACTGCCCTAGACCAATACAGGGAAAGATAGGCATTCCTCTACCTAACTCACCTGCAGGTCCCAATCCAGCAGGTGAACTTTGAGCCTGCTTGCCAGTTTGGGCCCTTATAGACAAGTTCACACAAAACAGACTGGGATAGGGAGGAGAAACTCTCTCATACTTTTAGCCAAGTGGTTCAGGTACTGACCTGGGATGTGGGAGACCACCAGTTCAAGTCCTCCCTCCTCTGCCTGTGGGGAGATGGGATTGGAATATGTCTCTGCCACCTCTCATGTGAGTGCTGTAACTACTGATCTCCAGGATATTTTGATGTGGGGCTTGCTCAGTCTCTCCTATTGAAGTTGTTCCACTGTGACAATATAATGAAAGAGTCATTGGGCCAGGAAGAGAAAGAGCTTGGTGGTTAGAACACTTGCCTGGGAGGTAAGACCTAACCCAGGATTCAGTCAAGCTTGTCCTCCTGGCTCCAGTGTCTCTTAATTATTTATCCACAGTGGAACACCTTCCACAGGAGAAAGTGAGGAGCCTCCCTCTCTCCCCTCCCACATCAATATATCCTATAACCCAGTGGATAGGGCATTCACCTGATAGATGGCAGAGCCCAATGCAAATCCTTTCTCCCCTCAGGCATGGGAGAGGGGAGGGTCTTTCACTGGGGGATTCCCACATCCCAGGTGAATACCCTAACCACTGGGTAAAAGTTGTGAGGAAAGCCCATCTTCCCATCTTTCGGGTGGAAACAGCATAGGTGCCTACCCTCAAGCGGGTTTGCAGCTGAGAACCCCAAGCACAGGTAGTCACTTACCTCTAGCTCAGGGGTTCCGAAACTTCGTTTGCAGCTTGTTCAGGGAACCGCGGCCACTGGGAGCTGCGAGTGGCCGTACATGTGGACGCTCAGGTAAACAAAGTGTCTCGCAGCCCGCCTGTGCTTACCCTCAACAAGCCGCGAACTAAGTTTGGGAACCCCTTCTCTAGCTTGAATTTAAGTTCTGAACCCTCTGAAAGTGCAAGGGTTTAGGACGGATCTCTCGCCTTGCCATCTCCAAATGTCAGGGAGCTACCTAGCATGCTGGCTTTTGTGAATCCCATTCTGGGGGGCTTATCTGTCCCCATTCCTTGTATAGGGAGCCTAGGCACTGAACTCAGGCTTTATGAATCCGAGTGATTTTTTTAGTTGCCTCTAAGCATCACCACAGCTAAGTTTCTTTATGAATCTAGCCCTGATGCTCAAGTTCTTTTGAGATTAGGCAAAAAGAATTTACCAGTGTAGTTTCTAAAATGAGAGTGGGGTTAGACAGAGACTGACAATCTCTACATTTGTTTTACATAACTCATATTTTTCCCATGTCATTTATTTGGTCAGTCAAAAATTTGGCAAAATAAAAATAATAGTGTATAAAAATAAAAGAATAATAAAAATAGTGAACTATATATTAGCATCCTGTTTTTAGAATTCCATTTTACATTTATTGATATTATTTTATGACTGAGGTATTTTCAAGAATGTCTATTGCATAATGCCCAGGTTCAGTAGAGTGGTTCTGTCCGGCATCTTTTCAATATCAGGGCCCTATCTGTATACTCATAAAATTCAGTCCATTCAGTTCAGTTATTTCATGACTATTTATCTCAATCATTTGTCACCACCTCCTCTTCTCTAAAGCTGGAGGATGGATTTTGATGTTGGTGGTTTGTAAATGGGCCTTTGGTCCAAATTTTTGGTTGGTTTTCCTACACCAAACAGGCGGATCAAGGCAATCCTTGGTGAGAAAGGCTTACTAAAGGGTCTGAAGAAATAAGTCAATTTTAACAAATATATTTAGTTTACAAGAAATGTTCTCCTAGACCACAGGGCTCCTAATATTTTGGGAGTGATTTAGTGCAGAAACAAGTAAGCTGTTTCTAAAAATCTACAACAAAACTTCCCACAAACCTAACTACAGTATATAAATTATTTAATGCTTTCCACTTACTTGATTGATACAGTAATCAGAGTCCATAGCTTTCCAGAATTACATAGGTGTGTAAGTTTTCCAATAATCACCTACAACACAATTCTCTGTGCATGCTAAATGGAGCTGAAGTCATATAAAAATAGATCAGGCTAACCAGAGGGGATACTCCATCCTGTTTTCAAAAGTGGACAGTCAGACAAAGCTTCACATCCCCCCTGGTTACTGCACACTATTACCTTGTAAGATTTTGCTTTAAAGTAGGTGTTGAATGGACATATACTAATTGATGAAATTTTACTGCATGGGGAAACTAAAATTCAGACTTTTTTTTTCTCTCTATAATGAGATCTGAGTCAATTATCCTCATTACTATTATAGTCAGTAGCTCTTCTTGTCTCTTCAGGGACCCAACAGAGCAGGAATATTCCCTCCTGATAAATGCACAGTTTCAGTTGATATAGGTTTGAGGCTTCTATATTCTCGTATAAGAAAAGACTTTTTGGATGGTAGTCAATGCCCTCTGCTAGACCTGGCTGACTAGACCCATATCATGAATAAAGAAAAGCCACTGATTCACATTAAAAATATGTTTTTTTCTGTCCTGTATTGCCTCAGAGGTCAGCTGCTCTGCTGGGAAAAGCTGCTTCTGACAATTTAAGGTTCAAGCTAAAAGTCTCACCCCTGAGTTAATGCTCTTTTCAGAAGCCTGGAATTCAGAAAGTACACTGGAAAGTAAGGACATCACTTGGAGGTGTGAAAAATTCACACCCTGAGACACATCATTAAACCAACCTAAACTCCAGTGTAGACAGGAAGAAGTCTTCCATTGACCTATCTATATCCTCTCGGAAAGGTGGTTTTACTACAGCGGTGAAAGAACCTCTGCCATCGCTGTAGTAAATGTCTACACTACAGCTTTGCCACTGTAGCATTTCTAATGTAGACATTAGACAACAAAGGACAAAAGGCTGGGTACCTCAGTACAGTCGCTGGGATTTTCAATGACCCTATGGAAGTTAGATGAGTCCCTTGGAAATTCAGAGGGAATTGAGTGCCCAACTTCCTTAGAGCCCTTTGAGAATTCCAGTTTAAAGCAATAAGTACCCTGTAAATATGGCTTATTCCTACAGAGAGATAGACAGATGACTGAAACAGCCAACAGTCTCAAAGATACAGAAGACAAGGGAGACTAAAAGACATTTTAGCTGTAAATGAATGGAATACAAAAGGACACTTTAGTACAAAGTTAAAGGAAAGGCTGAAATCCAGAGCAGGAGATCTTGATGGTTCAAAGGGTAATTAAGCAATGAAGAATAGAATCCAGAAGAAAAATATTAAAGATACTTACACAAGAGAAAGAAGCCAGCTAAGACAATACCCTCCATCATGATCATCACTGCAGCAGCAGAAAAAGAAACTGCGTAGTTATAATACCTTTTTAATATTGTTTCTGTTGGCTTTAGTTAGGAGCCTTTTGCTTTCTTGGACTATGTTTGCATTATTCAGATGCTATGCAGGGAAATGAACTAGCCCATAGTTATATCTGAAAAGATGTACTATTCTTGAGACTGCCAACTGAAGAGACAATATCATCTGCTTCTGGTTGCTAGAAAAGATTCTGGTAGTCACACCAGTATAAGCCTGGATAACACCATTAACATCAGTGGTGTTAATCTGAATTTATGCTACTGCCACTTAAATTAGAATCTAACCCATTGTTTTTCTAAACTTGGATCTGCTTCTGTGTTCCTGGAATTAGGATTCCATTGAATATTCTCTCTTCACTTTAATAGAAATTCTGCATGCACTGATCCATTTCCTTGTTCCCTTGTACCTATCGTTCCCTTTATTAAATGAGAATTTGTTGTACGGGTACTGCATGGTCTTGGATTCTTCCTTTCTTACCTATATGTGATGACAGCATTATTGTACAAATTCATCAGCCTAGAGCACCAGCTTTTATCACCAGCTGAACATTATACATAGCACTTGCTGAAGAATAAGGTGCATGAAAATAACTTCAGAATTCAGGGGTGGGGAAATGAAAGTCAGTTACAGATACATCCAAACAAAATATGATGCGGTTTAAGGGCTCATTCTGTTACCTTTACTCACATTGACTACTCCTTTCCACCACAAGTGATCCTGTTAATTTCATTGGCACTATATTGCAGAATAACGTACTCCTCAACACATAGGTAGTAGATTTGGAGCCTAATTTCTTCTACCTGGACATAAATACAGAAACATGTACATTGAACAGGTATATCAGGTACCAGATCCCAGGACAAATCACATGTCAGATTAAACCAGTGCCATAGTTTAAAAGGCCTTTGATCCTCAGCTCTCAATCAGAGGTGCATGTATCCCTGGGGGTACACAGAGGTTTTCCAGGGGGTACATCAACTCATCTAGATATTTGCTTAGTTTTACAACAGGTTGAAGAAAAAGTACCAGTGAAGTCAGTACAAACTAAAATTTCATACAGACAATGACTTGTTTATTTTGCTCTATATACTATACACTGAAATGTGAGTGCAATATTTATATTCCAATTGATGTATTTTATAATTATATGGTAAAAATGCAAAAATAAGCAATTTTTCACTAACAGTGTGCTGTGACACTTCTGTATTTTTATGTCTGATTTTGTAAGCAAGCAGTTTGTAAGTGATGTGAAACTTGGGGGTATGCACGAAAAATCAGACTCCTGAAAGGGGTACAGTAGTCTGGAAAGGTTGAGAGCTACTGGTATACAGAACAAGTGCTACAATGGCAGAGCTGCAGTGCTGCAGCTAAGCTGCTGTAGCTTAGACACTTGCTAAAGTGACAAAGGGGGGTTTCTGTCACTATAATTAATCCACTTGAGGTTTAGGTTGGCTTAACTACATCTCCGAGTGACATAGCTGGGTCAATCTCAGTCTTAAGGCTTGTCTACACTACCACGCAGGGTCGATCTAAGATACGCAACTTCAGCTACATGAATAACGTAGCTGAAGTCGACGTACTTAGATCTACTTACCGTAGTGTCTCCACTGCGGTAAGTCGACAGCTGACGCTCTTCCGTTGACTCTGCTTGCACTCCTCGGTTCTGGTGGCTTACCGGAGTCGACGGGAGAGTGCTCAGTGGTCAATTTATCATGTCTATACTAGACCCAATAAATCAACCCCTGCTGGATCGATCACTGCCTACCAATCCGGTGGGTAGTGCAGACAAGCCCTTAGGTGTAGACCAGGCTTTACAAGGAGAGGAGAGGTTTTGTTTCGTTTTGTTTTTTTCTCTCTCTCCATTAAAAAAAATTCTCATTTGTTCCATTAGATTTTTTGTAGTGTTGTAATGAATGAAGAGGAAAATAGAGGAGACTTGAAAGTGAAGAATTTCCATTTGAGAAAAAAGTCTCAGGTTAGCGTAGAAGAACTGCAAGCTTCAGAACTGAATTACCTCCAGTAAAACCTTCCAAAACAGAGTAGAATCCCCCCCATATACAGCTGAAGTAGCAGTTTACTGTTCTGATCAGATAGCACATACAATGCTTTATGATTGTTGTGTGTGAGAAAGGCAGACTAAACAGCCTCATACAAAAACCAATAATCACTTAACTCCCAGGACACCTTGCATGGCATTTTTAGATGGGTTGTGTTTTTAAAAATGGTTTACTGCAGAAGCACAGAAAGTTACCACCTCAAATATAAGCAACAACAAACAGGCTTAAATTTCACACACCAGGATGCTTGTAACAATGTTCAGTTCTGCTCTGAGGTACAGAGTCTTTAAGTCTGAAAATATTAGGCAATATTAAGGAACCTCTGGGACACCAGAATTAAAACACATTAGATTTCACAGGGCAGTTGGTGTACAAAATTATCCCTC
The DNA here is from genome assembly GCF_965140295.1 of Lepidochelys olivacea. Classification (NCBI taxonomy): domain Eukaryota; kingdom Metazoa; phylum Chordata; order Testudines; family Cheloniidae; genus Lepidochelys; species Lepidochelys olivacea. The sequence goes on along the minus strand of NC_140411.1, from coordinate 132,315,132 downwards.
TCTCCTTTTCTTACAATTGTTAGAGGGTATTTAATATTTTGCATTGAATGTTTTTAGCTCCAGCAGAGAAAATCTTATTAGCTTATGTCTCACCAGGCATGTTAAAATCACAAATCATTGCTTGGGAGCAGATGTAGGAGCAGATTGTAAGTCTGGACGGACCATGTATTTCTGAGAAAACACATGGAGAGTTTGTGAGAATCAGGGTATGGATTTCTTCCAGCTGACACATGGTCAGAGTATTTCACTAGAACTCTAGAATTTTACCACCCATTGACTAGCTCCTCCCCAGGGGGTAAAGGGGCTTGAGTCTTTCATGTTTTCACAAATTCACTCTTTCCCCTTTAAATATATGTGTCTCCCTTTTCAAGATCTCATTTTAAACCCTTATATTTTAAATGGATCAGATATTATTCATTTCAAAGCCTGCCGATGTTACCCCTTAGTAGCTGTTGCTGATTAATCTAAGGCACTACCCTCACCCTGTGCAACCAGACCTCAAGTGGCATGCCTATGTGGTGTTTCAAGGCCTTGCTTTCAAGGAAAATGAGAGACATGGGACTAAATTTACTTCTGATTTACGCGCTGTGCAATCCCACTGCTTTAACCAGGTGGTATGAAATGGAAATAGAATTGCAGTGCTTGACCTCAGGAATCAAACACAAATGTCTTATTATTTACTTGCTGATGGCACAACTCACAGCCATTAAGCAGAATTACTGTTTCTCACTCTGAGGCCATGTCTACATTTACTGGGGATCAACGCCACTGTGATTGATGCAACGGTGGTCAATTTAGCGGGTCTAATGAAAACCCGTTAAATCAACCACAGAGCGCTCTCCGGTCGACTCCAGTACTCCACCGGAACAAGAAGAGTAACAGGAGTGAACAGGAGAGCATCTCCCATCGATGCAGCGTGGTGCAGGCACTGCAGTTAGTCGACCTAAGCTACATCAACTCCAGCTACATTATTCATGTAGCTGGAGTAGCGTAACTTAGGTCGACTTACCTCGGTAGTGTAGACAAGGCCTGACTTCTGAAATCATGCAAATTCCAGAACTGTAGATGAATACATCCCACTGCATTTATATGCTTCCTCAATTTATAATCCATGGTGTTAATTTCACTCTAGAATGACTTGCCCATAATGCTCTTGTTATAATTGCTTCCTGCTCCACTTCACAGTGGGATGTTTGTTTGTTTTTTAAAAAAAATCCAGCAAGAGTCACTGACAGAAAAAATATCTCCTTCAGAAAGGCTATTCTGCGTAATAAGAATCATCACTGATGTGGTAAAGCTGAACCATCTCCAAAGATTAGTGACCTGGCCAGTGTTTCAAAACATATTTCCTCTTATATTTATTTAAGACATTACATTCTACATATAAATAGAATAACGCTCTTCTGATGGGAATATACTAATCCAGGGGTTCTCAAACTAGGGGTCGCGACCCCTCAGGATATCGTGAGGTGATTATGTGAGGGTTGTGAGCTGTCAGACTGAGGGAGCCCCATTACATTAATATTACATTTCAATTAAATTAACTCCACCCAGTTTTAATTTATAAATGAGGTTGCACTCAGCACCTTGCTGTGTGAAAGGGGTCGCCAATACAAAAAGTTTGAGAACCACTGTCTAATTCATAGAAGAATATGCTAGTTTGCACATAGATACCTTTCTTCATATCTGAATACCCATATCTATACAAATAAAAGTTTCTCTACAAACATAGTGGCAGAGACAAAAAAGACAGTCACACCAACATTCATGAAAAAGAAAAGAAAAAGGTTTGAACACAACTTGATCAAATTGGCAACTCTGAACGTGCTAAGAAGGTCATTATTCTCCAGCTCGCTACTCAACTAGTGTTTAAAAAAAACAGTCATCATTTTGAAATAAATTAAGCCTCGGTCCCCACTTTATCACCTTTGTGCCACTCCTGTGATGGAAAGTGGATGAAGAATTGCCCTTAAAGACCCGTTGGATTCCCTTTGCATTGGAGAACCCCCATGTGTCATAAATATAGTATATCACTTGTTCCTTGCCCCTGTCCTGCACAGGGATCATGTGAGGTTTAGGAGAGGGCATAAACAGAGTGCACTGGCCAGTGCAACGGCAATTAAGGAATATTCAAGATTATACAAATTAGCACAGCCTTGAGGAAGATGTTCCTGTACTGCAGAACAAGATGGCTCCTGAAATTTCCTAGGATTGGGGGAATGGTGTGGACAGAAAACCCTCTGTGCTCCCCTGCTCCTCCTCATTATGCAAGTACACCTAAGCATTTGGCCTAAAATTCTTTGTAGGAGGCAGCCTCTAGAACACTAAACCCCCTGAGCAAAATAGAAGAGTAGCAAATGTCATTGTAATGTATTTCATTAGCTAGCTCCTGTTTCAGTCACCATGAACAGAATGTAAATTATTTCTGACTAGCTGATCGACAGCTTTCCAGTGGAATGTTTTTATGCTTGTCAAAGTTGAAACATTCTGCAGGAATGTGTTGATTTTGATGAAATTATCAATTAGAAAAAAAAATCAAAACGTGTTTTGATAAGGTTGATATGTTCTGTTTCAGCTTTATTGGAAGTGAACATTTTTAATTTTTCCTTTCGACAGAACTTTTTGTTTCAAAATTTATTTTACTTTACATTCTATTATATTTTAGTTAAAAAGGCACAAATTCAAAATCTAAACAAAATAGATTTTGATTTTATTGAAATGAAACATTTTGATTGCCTGAAATTAATTCTTTTTGAAATTTTTGTTTCATGGGAAATTTTGCTATTTGTAATTTTGCTCTGATGTGGAATCAAAACAAATTTTGAAATCACTGAATTTCTCCTGAAATAGAAATTCCGGTTCCTCAACAGCTCAGTTTGTGACCATCATAAGAAAAAATGACTGGACTGTCTGAGCTAGATTGCAGAGCCATAATTAAGCATTTTAGCACACGAGACGAGCAAGCATATTTGTGCCCTCGACCAGGGTTTTCATCATTTTTCTGCCCCCATACCTTTGTGCCCTGGGTGGCTGCCCCCTGTTCACCCTGCCCTGGATACAACTCTGCTACATAGTAATTTATAACCCCTGAGTTGTGCCAATGAATTCTCACTGAACTAAATGCAGTTGAACAGAGAGTGGCATTCCACTTCAGGTGGAACATTTGAGAGATTGTTCCTCAATAAACTCTTTGCTCCATGAGGTGGCATGCAGAAAGAGTTGGACCAGGGCTCCTTTTCTTTCTTTCTCACTATCCTTTTCAGAGCCCTGCTCTTAATACAGTAGGCATGAACAGTTCATGTGCTACCCAGAGCACAGAGAATATGGGGGTTATTATGAGAAGCCCCTGCATGGCCACACAGGTGCATTGGGAAACCACATTGTTCACCCATCCACCCTCACATGACCACACAGGTGCTGCTCACAATGGACCTCTGCTAATTTCCTTAGAGTTGGAAGATTTATATCTAATCATTCTTTGACTTTATATAGCATCTTTCAGAGACAGAGACAAACATTAGCCTCCACATTTTACAGATGGACAACTGAAGTACATATGTATTAAACGATTTACTCAGGGTTACAATATAGAGCAATGGCAGTGGAAGTAAAATACCAGTTTCCTGTCTACTAGTCCTCTCCTCAGCCCACTAGAACACACCACATCTCTGAAATGCTCTACCTGAGAGGACTCTGCCTAGGTATGCATACACCAATTTTATAAAGGTATGAAAAATATCTTACGTGTATGGCATATTTCTCTATTGAGGTTAAATGCTGTGTGCCATATGCTAGTATAGGTAAATCTATGCTCACATACTACATCAATTAGGCAAAAAAACACATGATAGTTCATAAGAGAACTGTGTGAAAGATAAGAGTTTCACTTGTAATAAAAAATAGGGTCAATATACTGTGTCAGTAACAACCATTAAAATGGTAATGATTGTGTGCAAACTTGGAAGGGAGGGCTCATGTGACTGTCTAACACACACACACACGCACCCATTCTCATAAAATAGAGCTTAAAATGACAGAGGTAATTGTCACTTGATGGTGCTGTAGCTCCATGGATGCCTTTTATCCAGCTTTTCCACATTACCATATTTTAGAAGCAGATCGTAAGTCTTCTCTGACAAAAACAGATCTTAGAAGTAAAGAGCATTACATCAAGAGTGCTGTTAGCATGGAACCAAGCAAAAGACAGGCACATGGGCCTAAGGAAAAAACAATGCCTAATGGTCATGTACTGTGTTCAAAATGAACACAATTGCATGGAGTATTTGAAGATGAAAATTATCAAATGAAAGGAATAAATGTATTAATGTTGTGATACAAGCCAGCCAGAGCAGGGGAATGTATGTCCTCCTGGGGTGGTGTTTTTGCGGGGGGTGAAAGTAAGCCAGTATGGGCAAGTACGGCATACCGTTAAAAAGTGGCTGCCAGTACCAGCCCGTACCCAGCTGACTTTAAAGCACTGACCCTTTTGCGCCCCCTGTCAGCTGCCCCGGGGCTTGTGATTTAAAAGGGACCGTGGCTCCAGTCGCCGCTGCCGTTACTGCAGCAGAAGCCGGAGCCCCGGGCCCTTTTAAATCGCCACTGGCGCCCCAGGTGGCGTGGGCCAGGCAGTATGGATGGGCTGGCTGGGGGATGCTGACCCCAGCCCCGCCCCTTCCACCCATGGCCCCGCCCCTTCCGGGGGCTGGAGCTGGCCCCCGGACCAGTAAGTCTTCAACTTTACTTTCACCCCTGTGTTTTTAAAGGATGTTTTGGTATAAAGATGCTCAGGTTCAACTGTAAAAGTGAACAGGAAAACTTACATTTTAAAATGAGATCCTAAGCCATTAGCTGACCATATGTAGAGATTTTAAATTTGAATGCACAGGTTTCATATCTGATTGAAAATTTGAACTGATCCAAAAATGCAATTTTCCTTTCAGGAAATTTTGAAAAAAGTTGTGTGTTTTTTAATTTCCCTTGATAATTTTGGGGTTTTTCATTGAAAAGCTGAAACAAAAAACTGAAAATAGTTCATTTTTCAATAAAAATGTTCAGGTTTTGTTTTTCAGTTCTCCACTGAAAAAGAAGAGAATTTTTGACAAAAATTAAATGTTTCTGTGCAAATGTACATTTTTGTTGAAAAGCTATTATTCATTGGGAAAAAAATGTTTTGATTAAAAACATGTCTACCAGCTGTACTAAAAATCTTTTACTTTTGTTTGTCTCTTGCAGGATGGAAAAGTAAGCATCCTGCGTTTCATCTGATACATTCAGGCTGTCTACATTGCAGACCATTTGTGGCAGCTACACACTTCAGTGAAAAAAGCAGGCTGCATCCACACTGCAGTGTGTCAGTGGGGGAGGCAGTGGGGAGTGGTTTGGCAGCAAGGAGCTTCCAGAGCCCTCTGGCACTGCTGGAGCCTTTCGCTGAAGCAGGGAAAGGCTCCAGCAGCTCCCCGCTGCAGGAGCATTTCTCTGCAAAGGGGAAAGTCTCTGGTGGCAAGGAGCTCTGCTGGAGACTTTCCTCCTTGTGGCTGGAGCCTTTCCCTGAGGCAGGGGAAAGACTACAGCAGCAGTAAGGCAGCAGGACACTGCACTGTTAAAAATAGTGGTGTGGACAAGAGAGGCACTGCTTGGGCAAGTAGGGTAAATTCCCACAGGGTTCAGGCTTGTCTTTCCTCTATGAATGTAAGCAGTGCCTTACCATTTACACTGCTATTTATACCCATGCTGGTGTGTGTGGGGTGGGGGGTGCACACAGAGTGTGTACCTTACATGCCACCAAAAGGACTTTGCAGTGCAGATGGACCCTTAAGCGCATCACCTAAACCCAAGTAAGGAGTACAGGGTGACAGGAGATATTTCACATAAATAAACCCAAATCCAGGTATCAAAGTATTAACAGGTTTTAATTCTAAAATATGGTGTTTAAAATTCTATCAAGCAGTTAGTTTAAATAGCCACTGTTGTCTCCTGACAAGAAAGTAAATTAAATGTAGCATCGTTAGAGGATGACAGTTTCAATGTATGTAGTTTTAAAGATTGAATTTCTGAGGATCCAAACTCTGTGCACAATCAAAGAAGCACAGATCTTTCCTGCCACATGAATCTCTCAAAAAAAAACCCCTCTCAGCAACGTATTCCTTCCTTGAGGTCAGTTGTCCATGGCAAGCTAGGCTCTTTTCCTTCCTCCCACAACCCGCACATACGGACCCACGAGAAGATAATACAGTCTTCTCCACACTCCCTTCTGCCATGGGAAAACCCAGCTCAAGGGAGTCCTCAAGAGCAACTGCTGGATAGGGATTCCCTGGCTGTATGGCTCCAGTAGGCCACACTGTCAGGGAGGCAGTAGAAGGGAAGACAGGGGGTCTAAAGCCATTGATAAACCTCCATGACTCTGGTCCTGGCAACCTGCTAATCCATCTAGATTCTGGGCATCGAATAATGCCCATCCTGCCAAGCAGTCAGGGTGTGGAATAGAGAAGAATTCATCTTCTCGCTATGGAATGCTTGCAGGAAAACTTTGAGAGGCTCTTCACAAATTTTCCTCCCCAGATTGCTTTCCTTCAGTTATTTCTACAGTGTGGGGGAGGGACCTGGGCCAATTATCAAACGTTATAGATAGTGCTTTTATTAAGGTTGCCCAGATCCCTTATTTTCAGTTGCTTAGAACTTTGCCAGTTCTTAACCATTTGGCCTGAAATTTTTCATGTTGAGTGTCTGCTTCAGGCTGAGTACATGTGGAAAATTTCAGCCAAAATGGTTCAGCCATTTCCACGAACAAGGCTAGGGGGGAAGGTGTTGTTTGCCCATGTTAAAAATATATGTCAACCTTCCCTTTGAAAAGCTGTAGCATACATATGCTTTGTACCAGGATGTTGAAATTGGGCAGGGAGGTGGCATGTGTATCAGGGATGTGCCTTTTGCCAGCCCTGTGAAAATCTGCCCAAATTTGGCCCCATTTTAACCCTTTGAAAAATTGCAGTTCACACTTGCTCATAGACACATCTTATATTAGCAGCTGATTTCCCTGAAGATTCTGTCTGTACTGGGCATGTACTGGTCTGGGGCTTAGCAGGACTTTTCCTACAATTATATCTCTGGGTTACTGTGTGCCAGAGCAGGACCAGGCATCTAAACTGAGAGTTGGAACCTGTCTCTTTTGTGCTCTCAATGATTCCGTTGTGGACCCAGGCAGCCTGCAGGAGAAAACTGCCTGATGCAGATGTAAGGGGTCGGGGGGGGGGGTGCGGGGGAATAGATTGAGACAAAGCACCTGTCGAGGGAGGGAGATATAGCCTGGGCCTGAAGACTGGTGGTGAGAAGGGAACTGGGACTGGGAGTTGGGATAAGGAAGTAGATTGTGACTGGCTGGGCCAGAAAACTGGGATTAAGAGCCAGGGAGGGAAACAGGGAAGAGAGGAATGGGAACCTGTAGGTGCGGGGTAGACTGAGATCTGATAAGGAGGTGGGGTGGGGGGAGAACTGTGGCTGGCTGGGCGAAGAGACTGGGACAAGAAGCTGGGAGTGCAGGACTCTAAGATTGGATGAGGAGCCCAGGCAGGGAAATTGGGACCAGAAGCCAATGAAGACAGGGAGCAAGGGGGTGGGGGGCACAGAAATTACACATGGACAAAAACATGATAAATTAAGTATTTACGCTGTGATAATGTAATTAAGGCATACACACCTTGCAACCTTAATTCTGGCATTTCCTAACTTTTGGCTGCTTGATTTTGCAACCTTAATAATGTTCTTTTACCATAGGGGGTTTTTGTGTGTGTGTATAATCTGTATTAACAACTTTTTAGAATGTATTTACTACATATGCTACATCCTGAGTTATATCTCAGTTTAAGGAAGATGCATCTGGTGCTTACCCATGTTGACAGTGTTTCTTTACCTCTAGAGACCTGCAGTTTACTTGCATACTGCACATATTTTGTATTGAAAACAGAGCCAATAAAAATGGAACCCCACACTGCCATTTTTTGTCACTTCAGAGTATAACATTTATGTAGCTTTTTGCAAGCAATATTAGATGGTAACTGTGAATTTTGTTTTACAACTCTGTATGTTTCGGATAGGCTTGCCTATTATGGGTAGAAGTGCCAAATATAAAGGGCTTTGTTTTATTTAGTGGGGAAAGGTAGTCTAGTCATTAATACACAAGACTGGGACTTAGGCTATCTGGTTCAATTCCTGCTAGTACCACAAATTTCCTCTGGGAACTTGGGCAAGTAATTTAGGCCTTGATTCAGCAATGTATTTAGGCACACGATTAACTTTAAGCGTATGCTCAAGGCCCGTTGATTTCAGTGGGACCTAAGCACATATTTATGTGCTTTGATGAATAGGGATTGACTTAAGCATGCACCAAGGCCAGATATACATTAGAATAGATTTGCTAGTATAGCTATTCTGGCAGATCTTCCGAGTGTAGATGCAGTTTATGCTGACAAAGAAATGCTAGTTCCAGTATAACTTCTACCAGTTCCCTCAACAAAATAAGCAAGAGTGGCCAAAGCACCATTTTGCTAGTATAATAGTGTCTACAGTAGGGCTTTTGCTAGTATGAAAGTCTCTCTCTCTCTCTCTTTCTCTCTCTCACACACAGACACACACACGCAAATCACACCCCTTCAGCAACATGACGATACCAGAAAAAGGTTCTAGTGTAGACCTGGCCTTAAAGTTCAGCAAAACAGTTAGGTATATACAGAATATGCTGAATGTGCCTCAGGTCTGCATCTGTAAAATGGGGTAATAAAATCCTTTTTTCCTCCCTCTGTTTGTCTGTTTTGTTTATTAAGATGGTAGGAGCATGGTTGTCTCTTACTATATGCTTATGGACAGCACCTACATCTTGGTTGGGGCTTCTAAAACCTACTATAATACAAATTATCATTATATAGTTTTAACTGAAAAAAAACCCAGAGTTAAGCACATCTGTTCACATTGTGTGTTAGTTCTTCTCAGCCACCAATCTCTCCCTCAAACAAATAAACAGAAATAAGCATTTAAAGGTTTTGAAAATGCCTATTAACAGAGCTATCCAAGTGGTATTATGGCAATATGTATCATTCCAGGTGTACTCTGCTCCTGGGAACAAGAAATTAAATCTACAATTCAAACCTAGTTCTCCTACTTGGAAACACATTGTTATTTCTGGGTCCCTAAGCTGACCTAATTTAAAACTTTAATATCACAGCATTTAAAATAGATATATATTTTATATCTCTATACCTAAAGCAATTTGATCATACTAACAGCTAGCCACCAAAATTTATTTTGAAATTGAATATGTTTTTTAAATTGCACAAGCCCCCAAAAAAGCAATTAAAACTGCAACTACTTCTACCTTTGGAAATTCACAAGACTCAGAAGTTGGTCAAATAATTTTTTTAATTGATTACAAAAATAATCAGTTTTTACAGATTCTGCACTTCAAGTAGCCTGAAGCACATTTCTACAACCTGTGTTACAAAATCTTGAAAAAGGGAGTTATTAATGGAAACACTGATGCAACTTTAATTACAAAGACACAAATGATCATATTTTTTCTTTCCAAGTAGATACAGGGGAAAAATACGCTGCCTCCAATATTAACAAATGTCAGAGTAGATTCCTTAGAACATTCCTATTATTCTGAGTGGCTCCATAAAACAGAATAGAATGTCCACTCCTGAACGATGCTGAGTACTTCCCAAGAGGTGCTAAGCACCTTCCACTATGGGAATCATAGATTGTAATCAATAGGAAACAGCATTGCTCTGCACCATGCATCACCAAGCAGACTACATGCACATGAGTGAGCACCCCCTCATACAGCCCCACACACAGAGTGCAAGCAGTCCAACAAGTTTATCATGCTTTGATTGCCCCACAAATGCAAGATAAATGGCCATTTGTCCCAAAGCTGTTTTTAAAGAGCCAGTTTGACAGAACTTGGAACAAACAGTAATCTCAATACCCTCAGAAGTCACTTGTGGCTTGGGGATCTGGTGAGCCAAATGTTTGAACATAGAAGCAACCTGTCAGTGTCATTCACTGTATACTCTGTCTACAGAGCTCTGACTTGTATTGGTTTATGATTTATGTTTGCCTCCTCAAACAAACTGCTATATCTCTTTTATAATAATAAAAGGGTTACATGGAACAGGAAGGGCAGCTATGTGAGGGCACTATCCAGAACGCATAAACCCAAAATAAACAAAGGCTCTTTTGTAGACAGGTGCATAATGCTAATGAATCAGCAGAGCATCAGAGACAATTGGTGTCAATACATTAACTTCTCTATGGGAAGGGGAGACATAATCATCAACCAAAGAACAGTCACCCAGAAGAACAATCAAACTCTACCTTATGGGAACATTGTGGTGAGAGCTGATGCACAGAACCATTGAATCTCTGTCTAGCCCATTGAAAAGGTGACAGGAACTAGCAAAGCCTAGACAATGCCCAGGACTCCTATCCCTGAGCCCTCGGTCTGTAATTTCCCTTGCCTGACACACATGAGTTCCCAAGATCCAGGTCCAAAAAATCTGTAACAGTGAGAACAAATAGTCTCCAAAAAACAATGATGCTAGAGTACAAGTTATAGCTCAACAAGGGAAATGTTAATGCCCCGCCAAAAACTTTTAAAGTCTTTATAAGCCATGTATGATCCATGATAATATATTTTCTCCCCCCCCACAACCCCCCCCAAAAACCAACAACAAAAACCAGCCAACAATCATGAAATGTGAGCACATTCAACGCTAAAACTGTGCCCCTCTCTCCAGTTGTGCATATGCTTTTTCTGGTTTGGACAAGGTGGGGAAAGCATATGGAGCCAGGAGCTCTAGCCAATGTAGCAGATGAGAGAGCACCATTCCAGCTTTCAAAGGTGACAGAGCATAAGCCAGGGCAGTATGGCAAATCTCTATGTTTAACTGTATAAAGGTTTGCTGATAGGCCAGGAACCATTCCGTCATGAGTATTTAATGGTTACTTGGCCAGTGTTATTCACCTCAATAGTGGCTCATAGGTACCTCCTGAGATTCACAGGAGAAGGGGAAATCTCCACACTTCTTTACCTCCAGCCTCCCTTACTCTGGAGATGGATGATGGGCTTGTGTATGTGGAGTCTCCTCTTTACCATCCTTCAAGGAAATGGATACTCAGGAAAGGGATCGTCCAATTTCTCTTGCTTTCTCTTCCCTCTCCATGGGAGAAGGTTTCCCTTCAAGTCACCTTAATTTAGATTCCACCTCTTCCTACTTTTGCTTGTCACCTTTGACGATGATCTCTCTAGGTCAAGGTTGTCCTTTGATTTATGAGCAGAGCAGATGCCCTCTGATAATTATGCCCCTGTTAGGTGTGTAAGGTAGGGCAATCAAAATCACTAGTTATTTAGGAAAATCTTTGTCTTCATTTATTTTTAAAAGAAAGCTCCCCACAAATAATCCCCTTTGGACTTTATTCTTTATCCACATCACACACTTTTGAATTAGCAAAAGCTAAAAGAATTTTTTTTAAAGACCCAAATTGTCCAATCCAGGTCACAAACAGAATACTGGACTAATGGTGAAAGGGAAAGGAATCCTTTATCTTGGTCTCCATGGTAACTATCAAACCTATGTGCAGCCACTTCCATAGTCCTGACGTTGCATAAGTCTTCACAAACCTAATGCTCTTCCTCTAGGTGACGGGGGGAAATGTACAAGAGCAACCTCGTAGCAATAGATTTTCCATCTCTGTCCTGCCCCCACCGGTTACCTGCATGCTGGTACTGCATGCAAAGAGCCTTTATAGAGCTGAGTTCTGCACCTTGTGTACATGCTTCATGTGTGGCCTTTCTAAATCTTCCCCCTCCATACACAAAGAGACTATGCCAGGTCTGCTATTGCAGGGGACCTTTACATCTGTGGAAGAGAATGCATGATTCATCCCCAAAATAATACTCTTTGATTCTTAATATTATTCACTATTTTCTTGTTGATTGAACTCAAGCTTCTCTGGCTAGTGACCTGGTTGAAGGGACCTAAAAAAATGAACAAGGATTTGATTAAGTGAAACAATTGCTGTGTAGTTTGAATTCCTGCCAGCTCATCAGTTACATCCCCATAATCTGACCTCAAGATCTGATTTTGTGTGTACAGTTACAAATGAAGTGACTCAGGAGTCCAAGGAGACAGATCTTAACCTGCTGTTTAGGGAGACAGCCTGGACTGAACCTCAAGTTGTTTGGTCAAGCAGTCTGGCAGAGAAGGCGCTGAAGAAAAGAGGTTGTTTAAACCAATGTGAGACAACAATATAATCATTAATCAGTTTGACTATTGTGCTCCTTACTCAGTGAAGAGTGTCAGGATATTCATATTCTCTATGACCTGTTCACCTTGCCACATCGCTTTTCCAGTTGAGAAAGCAGGCACACATCTATAGCACTGTCACCATCTTCAAGTTTCTAAATTATCACAGTTTACCTTTGAGACTCAAGATTTTTCACAGTGAACAAGTGACTGATAATATTTTTCCTCATACAGCAGCTTAAATTAAAACCTTCTTAAACTGAACTCAGCTGAAGTTTTTATTTAAATATGGTGCTCAGGATTTTTCAGTGTTTGGAAGCTGAGAAGTGCTTTTCCTCTCCTTCCATAATATTTGTCACTAGGCTTGAAGGGATTCATATTTTAGTCAGTAAAAGTCAGTACACATGGATTTCATTGTGCACACCCAAACCGACAAAAAATTGTCTGTCAATAATAATTGAAATATACAGATAGGTCAAGAAAGAAAAATGCTGCTTCAGAACTTAGAGTTTGGTTTAAGGATCCAACACCAGAAAATTAATATTAATTCTTTATATTTTGCCATATGATGTTGACAATTTGTGTTTTAATGATTGTAAAGTTAACTTTTTGAATCTCAAGTCTACTGTCGTTAAATAATTCTTGTCTGACACCCTTATTTTCTGAATCCCCATAATTTCACACAAGCATGAAAATTTAAATTGACACAAATAAAAAATGCACTTAAAATAATCAGTATTATTTGACAAAATTATTTAAAAAATAAAAATAAAATTTCTGCCAAGCCTACTTGTAACTAAGCCTCTTTGACTAATATGTTTCCCTTCAGGATGCTGGTGCAAAGCCCATCAGAGTCAATAGAAATCTCCCATTGAACTTTGATTTTTGTTCACTCATGTGGATTATAAATTACTGGTCTCAGCTTTGATGCTCTAAAACATCACAGACAATTAGCATAGAGTGGTCACAGTTTCAGATAAGTGCACCTGTATTCCCCACCTCTTCCTACCCGTGGTCCACTCCAGGAGTTCCCAGTCAGATCTCAGGTCTCCAGCTATCACCTGTCTCTGAGCAAGAACCCTTGTCCCACTCCCTTCTGAACGGGGAAGTTTAAGAGTGCAGTGTCCCAGCAACTCAGTGTGCCTAATGGCCAGCACCTGTGCATTGCTTTCTCACAGAGGGCTATGAGCAGTATTGACAGCAGTTATCAGTTACCACATGGCTCTTTCTAAGAAAGCAGATTTGTTCTTAAGGCAAAAGCTTTATAGAGAAAACATATTAAAAATAGTAAGAGATCCTATTTGCATGTTAAAAGCTTACCAGAGGTCACCAGTCACTCTTATGGGACCCTAGTATGTCAAAGTCTTTTCAGTCCTTCTGCAAGGGCTGGGGCACCCCTTGGACAGAAGTTCCTGTCCGTTTGCTGGATCAGAATGAAGGCCCTGTGTCAATTTACACCCGACCCTTTCTTTGTCTGCTGGTCTCTGGAAAACCCAGTTTGACCCTCCCCAGGGGTGGTACCTCTCTGGAGGTGTTTACAACCCAAGTGATTCACCTTAATTGCCCCCCACTGTTTTTGGCTCCTGGAGGAGATGTTGTACCCCTTCCTCCCTGGAGTTAGTATCATAGAATCATAGAATAACAGAGTTGGAAGGGAACTCTGGAGGCCACCTCAGGGCCAACCCCCTGCCCAGAGCAGGACCAATCCCAACTAAATCATCCCAGCCAGGGCTTTGTCAAGCCTGACCTTAAAAACTTCTAAGGAAGGGGATTCCACCACCTCCCTAGGTAACGCATTCCAGTGTTTCACCACCCTCCTAGTGAAAAAGTTTTTCCTAATATCCAACCTAAACCTCCCCCACTGCAACTTAAGACCATTACTCCTTATCCTGTCATCTGCTATCACTGAGAATAGTCTAGATCCATCCTCTTTGGATCCACCTTTCAGGTAGTTAAAAGCAGCTATCAAATCCCCGCTCATTCTTCTCTTCCGTAAACTAAACAATCCCAGTTCCCTCAGCCTCTCCTGATATATCATGTGTTCCAGTCCCCTAATCATTTTTGTTGCCCTTCGCTGGACTATCTCCAATTTCTCCACATCCTTCTCGTAGTATGGGGCCCAAAACTGGACCCAGTACTCCAGATGAGGCCTCACCAATGTCGAATAGAGGGGAACGATCACGTCCCTCGATCTGCTGGCAATGCCCCTACTTATACACCCCAAAATGCCGTTGGCCCATAGTGATACATAAAATTAATACAATATGATCCCCAGAGATATTGCATGAAGTTGACATATCTGTCACATCTCCCCCTTAAAGAAGTTGGTGTAAACAGGAAGTTTGATAAACATTGTAGGAAAGCCACAGGTTTAATCTCAGCCAATGCCTTTTATTATTTCAAACTACAACGATTCACATAATAAATATTCTTCCCCATAGCACAATTCCTTTCCCCATCGTCCCCTCCTTGGAGGTTGGGGCCTTGGGATCTCTCCGGCATAATCTCAGCTTCTCTGGGGGGCTGAGGAAGAGTACTGAAACCACCACCACTGTATTGGCCTTTTCTTCCCCACATACTGAGTCAAGGTGAGCAGCAGTTCTTACCTCTGTTGCTCACAGTACTTTACATTTTCACAGACCATTGGGCAGTCAGACTGCAGAGGAAATGTTCCCCTCCTTTCTGGATATCTCAGTTATCAGTTTCTTTGTTACCTGCAGGGGAGATCCAACCCCTGCTTTTCCCCGTAAGCTACTCCATTTGCATTCTGGTGGACACCTCCCTCTATATGACTGGAGTCAATGGTGGGAGTTTGATTCACCTGCTCAGCCCTTCCTGGAGAAAAAGCTGGATTTGGTTTTGAAGTCAAGTTTCATATCCCAAAACAACACATCGCAAGGCACAACCTCATATATTCCTACCATTAGAGTACCTCTTCTCCTGTTCAAGCTGGCAGCATGTGTCTTGGTCAGCAAGCTTCTGCCCCTCCATCTCTGCTTCCAGCTCCATCCATCTCTTCTGCACAAGCACCCTTTTCCACTCCAGGCTCCATGTCTCTGGAGGTCTCACCATCGCCACTACATCTGTTGGACTGTCTGTGGCTCTGTCTCCTCAGTCTCCATACATATCCTGTAGGAGGAAAGGGGTGTTCTCCTGACCCCCCTGTTTGGAGGAGGTACCCTATCCCACCTCATATTGTTTGGGCACAGCATGGATTACAACCTCATATTTCTTCAGGTCAGCCACAGGCAAGTCTTGCTGGTTATGCAAGTTCAACAGCCGATGTTTCTTCAGTGGTACTTAATTATTGCTCCTGTTTCACTATTCTTTCCCCTAAAATACTATGAGATACTTTTCTGTCTACTTTTTCCTTCTACAGTACTTGTTTTCACTGCTGTTTGCACTTTACTGGCATTTTCCACCTTCATAGATCCCACATATAATACCACCATATGTGTCACATATAAAGTAGTGTACTCACCACACATACCTCCCATTTGTGTCAGAGTGCAATGCTGCAAAGGGTTCTCATCCCCAGCACCTCTTGCAGGCCATATGCCTTTCACTGGGTATTCCATGGCCCAACCCTCTAGCCACGTCACATAAAGTTCAGGCCCCTTCCCCTTGGTAACAAGAGGACCAACTGAAAGTCCAAATTAAATGCCCAAAATAATAGTGCTTCTTCCCCTCTCAGGCTCCAAGAAAGTCCTCTACCTCTTGGCCCATTCTCCTGGTCCCTGCAGAGCTTCTCTTGTCTTGCTTCTTCCCCAGCAGGATTCCCCTACTGTCTCCCTTCCCCAGAGATTCTGACAGCTTCCCTTTAGGGATCTCCTTGATCTTTGTAGACCCTATCTCAGGACTCTTGCATGGGCAACAACTGTGCTCAGTGTGGGGTCCCCTTCCTGAAGGAAAGTCTCACCTTCTCTACAGTCCTTCCACCTACAATGAGCTCCTAGCTGGCACCACTCATTGCCCGTGTGGCTAGATCATGGGCAAGGCTGAGGGGTTACTGCTAGATCAGGGGTTAGGCTGAGCCCAGATTGCCTTAATGGGGCCAGCCTGTGACATTACAGTTTCAGGGTTAACTGCACCTTTGACCAACCCCCTGGCCTTTTTTGAGGGCACCCACCAGGGGTTTAGGCTTACAGTTCCTCCAAACCTCACTAAGATTTCCCAGGATCAAGAACCTGTTCTTAACTTTCAACACTTTCAAAAGATGAGCCTGGGAGCTTAAATTCATAACTTTGATAGAGATTAAAAACATACAGACACTGGATTTATGGTTTATTACAACAATCTGTAACCCATTAATCCCCCCTTTTTTGTTCCATGATGGCAAAGGTGTTAGCAGACCACTTTTCCTTGAATGGTCCCTTAGAATATGTGACAACTACTTATGATAAACAATCTGTTCCACTTTGTATTGAGCTGTAACACTCTGAGCACCTTTCCGAGACCTGAAGAAGAGCTCTATGTAAGCTCAAAAATTTGAAGTGTGGCCGATTTTCATGATTTTTTCGTGAGTCTCACGATAATTATTGTTTTCCTTAAAACCCTAACTTCTGGTGTCACATGGATATGGGATGATTTCAGCCTTCATTCTTAAAAAAAAAAAAGTGAGTTTCTAGCCCTCGTGGCTGTGGAGCAAGCTTCAAAATGTGACCCCAGTGCACCCTAAAGGCTCAAAAAGCAGAAGGCAAATTAAAAGAACACCAAATCTATTATTTTTACATAACCTCGTGATTTTTGGTGAGCCTGACTCATGATTTTTGAACATTTGGGTTTGGCAATACTGAGCTTGTCTCTCTCGCCAACAGAAGTTGGTCCAATAAAAGGTATTACCTTGCCCACCTTGTCTGTCTAACTGTCAGACAAGGGAGTGACCATCAGAGAAGCACTGTCTTAGGTGGCCTGACTGGCCAACTGGGGAAAAAAATCAGGCTGAGGCAGAAGGACAACTTCAAAATCTAGGCCCTGTCACAAAAGACATTGAACAATATAGTGACTGGACTCAGAGACTTGCACAGGGAGAGTGGTGCTTTGAGAAAAGGGGGTATCCCTGAGGGGGTGAAAGAAGCAGATGGGAGAAAGTGGGGAATACACAAGAAAAAAGGGAAACCAGACTGGGTCTCAAGAGCGCCTTGGCTAGTTAGAAGAATGTAAGTAGGGTGTGTTCTGTTCTTGTAACTCAGTTTAGCTTGTAGTGAAATGTAAGATTAGATGGGTCTAGATATGTGTGTAGGCTGTTGTTCTGAAACAATTTGCTGTAATACTTTGCAGGGGTGCTAGAGCAATTTTTATAGTCGGGGTGCTGAGAGCTGTTGAACCAAACAGTAAACCCTCTGTATGATGGAAACTACTGCAAGCCAGGGGGTGTGGCAGCACACCCAGCACTCCTTGTTCCAGCACCTACGATACTTTGTTCCATTTGCTAAAGAAACCTACTTGTTTTAAGAATGCCATTTGTCACTATGTCACTGGTCACAAGCTCCCAAGGAGAAGAAATGCAGCTGTCCAGTTGGACCTGGAAATAATAAGTGGTTAGGTTGAAGGGTGTTGCACCTAGATCCGGGTCTGGGAGCCAGAGAATTGTGAATTGTGAGGTGTCTCTGTAAGAGCCAGGAAAAATATACATCAAACCAAAAAAATAACCAAAAAAATTATTCAGATACATTGTGTTCAAGCTTTCCAAATTTTGTCTGTGATGGCCTGTGGTCTGATTCGTCTACTGAGCACAACCTGTTGCAGCCATAGAGAGTTGAACTGAGCAATGACTGTGAAAGCAACCTAATGGACAGTAACTTGTAGGACTGGGTAAAGGAAGAAAGTTAATCTCTCAAATATTTTAGTTCCCAGGCCATATAGGACTTTATAGATTGTAACTAACACTTCGGATTGTACCTGGAGATAAACACCCAGTTCAGAGCATAGTGCACAGATGTTATGTTCTCAAACTGACCATTATGCCTAGAGGTGGACCAGAAACCAAATTCTAGATCTGAACACCCTTAAATTTCGGGGCGGAAGTGGAACATAGGAACTGCCATACTGGATAGGATCCCTGGTCCATCTAGTCCAGTATTCTGCCTTCAATAATGGCCAATACAGATGGTTCAGAGGAAAGTGTAAAAACCCCACGGTAGGTAGATGGGGGGTTGTCTGCCTCCCATGAAGACCCCACCCTAATCCCTAATAGAGATTAGTTTAAACCTTGAAACATAAGATTTTATCCCCCTTCCAATGCTCTTTTTATTAGCATTTATTATTCTAACTCTGGATATTCTTGTTATCCATATAGATGTCCAATCCCTCTTTGAATTTTGAAGAGGGTTTGATGGAGGTTTAATCTGATATACTAACCATTAAACTGTAGTGAGGGTTTCTATCGTGCCTGTATGAAATACGCATGGGACATTATTAATTTTGTTTGTATTTGAATAGCTTGACCTTGAACATTTATTTGAATAGCTTGACCTTGGTGAGCTGAGTACTCCCCCTCCTCCCACTTGCTGAAGTTAGTGGTGATTTGTGACTCTTCTTATTTCCATAACATAATGCGAAATGGAGAATCAGAGATGCCCTCCAGGTTCACCTACTATTCTCTTGAGAGGCTTCCCATTCTCCAGATGGTGGATGTTCAGCACCACAGACATCTCTTCAGCTGCTTTTCTACCCCTGGGGAATCAATGAGACTGCATTCGTAATCCTCACAATGGCAGGAGCAGAATGTGGTTCAGCTGGGTGGCTATGCCCATGTCATCACAGCTCTCGCTCTGAGTTGCTCTGCCGGTAGTGGAGCAGTAACAGCAATTTACATTTCATCTCATCACTAATCGATCCCATTCACCCAGTTAACACCCTCTGTCACAGAACAATGGAGGTATTTGCTAAAATATTGTTCCTGGCTCAATAGGATCGATTACATGTAAATGGCTGTTACTGTTCTGTATTGCAGTCCACCTGGCTAACTATTAGCTCTCTATCTGTCTGCATTTCTAATGTTTCCATCACCGTTTTTGCCTCTTAAATAAAGATAAAGGATTGGGAGCTGTGTTTTCGTTGATTATAAGAGGTATTTGTTGCAATGTTGCTGATTTTAAGGTGGAACTATTTACACTTTGGGGACCTATAGTTTACAATAGTATTTTGCAAGTATACTTTGTAAGCACTTTGAGACAAGGATTATGTTTTTTGATTTGCCGAGTAAGCAATGGCAGTTTGTACCCAATAACAAACAATGAAAAGCCCCTTCTCCCCACTCCTTTCCTGTGAAGTTTGGCCATATTTTCTCACCATCTCTGTTTACCCCTGTGCAGAATCAATGTAAATATATTAAAAAAATAACTCATCTACATCATGGTGGTGCTGGTGTGAGGCTTAACTAACTAATTACAGCTGGATCACATCTTTACAGTAGCAAATTGAAGTCAATGGAGCTATGACAATTTGACACCAACTGAGGATCTGACCTCAAGGGGTATGTCTACCCAGTATAAGCCCAGGGTTCAAATTCAGGCCTAGTCTACACTTAAAAGATTGCAACAGCACCAATACAGCTGCATCAATTGGGTGAATGCAGCACTTCAATGAAGACACTACCTATGCTGACAGGAGGGCTTCTCCTGTCAACGTAAGTAATCCATCTCCCCTAGAGGCAGTAGTCGATGGGAGAGGTCATCAACATAGCACTGTCTACACCAGGAGTTAGGTCATGCCTGAGTGACAAAGTAATACTGATTAAGTTGCTAAGCCTCTGGCTCAAGACTAATCCCATTTCCATCTATACACATATCATATTAACCCAGGACTCAGTCCCAGAGTCCTAGGACCCCATGTGGGGGAGATTCTGAGCCCGAGTCAAGATGGGATCCACGGTTCAAGCTCTATTGTTTTGCAGTCTAGACTCAGCCCCACTGGGCTTATGTTCTGGGAGTCTGCCATAAGTATCCCACAATGCCCCAGACCGACTTTCTTTGTCCTCTCAACAGTCAAGTTTAATGGACAATCAAGTTTTCCCACACTACATCATAAACAAAGGGCTAGAGTGGCCATATTTTCTGAGACAACTAGGAAGTCTGGAATATAGGCTATTAGACTTGATCCTGCATAATGCAGTGTAGATGCTCAAGCCCCAGGTTGGGACCCAGGATTCAACAGTTCCTAAAATGGGCCTACAAATTAGGGTCGATGCTCAAGCCCTAGGTTAACAAACCCAGGATCTGCTAACTTGAATTCTACTAGGCCTGGGCTTACATTGCAGTGTAGACATATCCAATGAGTCCTAATTCTCAATCTCTTGTTTCAACCAGGGTGAGTCCATACTAGTATGTTTAGAGTACTATGTTAAGTACAATTATTTTACTTTCCAGAAAGCCAGGCTACTTTGCAACTGCACTATGTACAAAAAGCAAATGTATGTTTTTTCGATATTCCCCTTCTATTTGCCCCATTTCAGAAAGGTAAAGCATTCTGTTCTACCCATTACAAAGGCAGGAAACCTTCACAAATCTGTGCAGATGAGCTATGTAAGGCAAAGGCCTCTTTCCCTATCGACAAATGTACAAATAAAAAAAAAAGTAGTACTTTTCCTATCAGGTGAGACTATGGAAAGTTATGCAAATTATTGCAACTTTTATGCAAATGATATGTCATGCTTTTTTGGTTGGGCAACATGGACAGCGCTGATGTTGCCTCTCCTGAGTCTTTTATTCTATTTCCTGTTAGGAAGAATTAATGGCTAGCTTATGTGGTTAACAAATTTGGTATCTTTCTTGCTCCCTGTTCCAGGTGACACTAGGAATGCTGTGTCCTAACCACGTGATTATTCTGGATATATCTGTAGTACCCAGAAGACTCTGCTTCTTTCTTGCTAGCTCAGTGAATCCATGAAACGTTAACACACTGTGACAGCACAAGTTAAAATAGAGGACCAATCAAGAAAGGATTAATGGGCTATTCCTTCGCTTCCTACAAATATACAGTAGGTTTTTAGCTAGCTAGCTACTATTTCTATTTTGCTATAAATTTAAATCAGGACAAAATAAATTTTGCTGGGTGAGTGATAATAGCACAGGCCATGCATTTCACATATATTTCATAGACAATTGGATTTCTTTAGTCTGGAAAAGAGAAGACTGAGGGGGGAAATGATAACAGTTTTCAAGTACATAATAGGTTGTTATAAGGAGGAGGGAGAAAAAATAACCTCCTTAATCTCTGAGGATGGGACAAGAAACAATGGGTTTAAATTGCAGCAAGGGAGGTTTAAATTGAACATTAGGAAAAAATTCCCAACTATCAGGGTGATTAAGCACTGGAATAAATTGCCTAGGGAGGTTGTGGAATCTCTGTCATTGGGGATTTTTAAGAGCAGGTTAGACAAGCACCTGTCAAGGATGGTCTAGATAATATTTAGTCCTGCCATGAGTGCAGGGGACTGGACTAGGTGATCTCTCGAGGTCCCTTCCAGTCTTACCATTCTGCAATTAACATTTTCTGAAGCTCACCTGTAGGAACAATTAGACATGAGAGAATTCTAAAGCTGCATATTCCTACATTTTCCAAATATATCACAGAGGTACGCTCCATGAATGAGCATTGAAGTGTGATTGTGATTGTGTTAGGCTAATCCATAATCCCACTTTGACTTTGACCCATATTAATGGCTTTAGAAGACAATGCAGTTAAGCGTGTTTTCATCAGTTAGGCCTTTTAGATTGTAAGCTCTGTAGGGAATGCACTTCTGTACAGCACCTAACATAATGGGATTCTGACCTGATTTAGGGTCTCTAATTATTCCAATAGACAGCCATAACAATGAGAAGTTTATGAAACTTCTTCACTAGGAGTAAAGCCCAGGAGCAATCCAAAAATATATTGGTGGTCCCCAAAATTCATATCAATGAAAGATTTACAGGTATAAGATTAGGTTTTTGTTAGGCTTAGTTATCCAATCACCTGTGATGAGTAACATGAAGTGTTTGTATTTATTGTTGAGAGAAAATTTACATCACTTTAAACTGTGATGTAAACTTAAACTTAAACTTTTAATTTTATTTTTAATTTTAATTAATTTTAATTTTAATTTTAAACTTTTGATTTAAACTTAAAAATGTAGAAAGGTCAACAAATCAAAAGCCACCAAAAGATGCAGAAAACAAGCTTCTCATTATTTTAAACATAAATAGCAACTTCAATGAGGCACAATATAATTAAAATTCAATAACAGAATTTGTTCTTTGTCTTTATTTTCAAACCCTCCCATCTATGCAGTTTATAATCACACCAAGGATAATTATCCAATCGCTGCTCTACATCTAACGCTCCTATTACTATCAACAAAACACTGTGTTGACATTAATTGCTTTTTAATTGTTCCTTTTGTGCAACAGCTACAAAACATTTATGCTAAAATTAAACACTTGGAAATTAACATTCTGTATACCTTAGACCAGTGGTGGGCAATCTGCTGCCCACAGGCTGCACACAGCCCATCAGGGTAATTCGCTGGCAGGCCAACAGACAGTTTGTTTATATTTGCACAGCCGCCTGCAGCTCCCAGTGCTGGCAGTTTACCATTCCCTGCAGCCCACGCCACTTCCTGCAGCTCCCATCGGCCGGGAACGGCAAACTGTGGCCACTGGGAGCTGCAGGCCGCAGGTTGCCCAACACTGCCTTAGATCCACCCACTCTGTCCACCTGGCTGATGGGGAATTGAAGAATAGTTCTGTCATGCTGACAGGAGTTGCTCACAACCGTGTGTGCCTACTTTAGGGCAGACTGTCAGAAAACAGAGCAGATGCCCCAAACTGGTAGTATGTTCTATAATTAAAATTCACTTGGCCAATAACAAATGTGAACTCCTGGATCACTACACCAGTCTTACCATGGAGTCACAGACAGCCCCTGAAGACTTTATAGTCAATCTTGCCACCCGGACAAACTGGACTTTGTGATAAAAGGTCACTTAAACCAAAAATCACACCACATCAAGTTGTTCCCAGTCCCAAGAGACCAGTCACTTACCCCAGATCAATAGTTATCCTAGATCTTACACCAAAGACAACACGGGAAGCCAATTCTATAGTAAATTAATTAAAAGTTTATTAGCTAGGAAAGGGAAATGAAAGTTACTGAGGGGTTAAAGCATGTAAAATATATGAAGAGGTGAGTGATAGTTTGTAATTCCAAATGCTGACAATGGTGTAATAAACTCCCAGTTTCCCAAAAGTCTTTTCAGGATGCCCAAATTGTCTTTGGGGATCTCCACTTTGCATCTGGTACACTTTCTGGTACGAGTCTAAACAGTCCAGAGATGCAGGATCTTTTCTTGAATCCATACGTATAGCTTTTTTTTCCACAGAAAACAAGCTGACAGTGTCACCCACATGGGTTTTTCTTATGATGACAGGGAGTGAGGAATGCACTTTGAGTCTTTGACCTCCAATCATTGCACACAATGACCACTCACTTTAAAATTAACACTTTTCTGTTAAAGTTCTTCATTTGCATTCCACAAAGATTCTTTCTCATTTGATGGGTTATTTAGTTACATGGATATACACAGTGTAAATGTTTGCTACTACATTATAACGGGATACAGATAAGTGAAAACAATGCAAGTAACATCCCACTAGCTTTCATGAAGTTTAAACACCCAAATATACACTTATACATTTAACAGTCACTCCCTTCCATCTATACACAAATTGCACCACCCCAAAGCTCGGATGCAGGGTCCCTGGTTGCCATGGGGATGGAGGGTCCAAGCTTGCGTTAGTTCAAGCCCTATTGCTTTGTAGTGTAGATGCAGGCCTATTGGATTCATGCTCTGGGAGTCCACCAAAAGTATTCCACAATCTCAAGGGCCAACTTTCTTGTGCTTTGGACAGTAAAGTTTGGTGGACAGTCAAGTTTTCCCACACTACACCATGAACAAAGGGATAGAGTGGCTGCATTTTAGGAGGGTGCTAGGAAGTCTGGGATATAGGTGGTTGAACTTGGGCCCACATAATGCAGTGTTGATGCTGGAGCCCCAGGTTGGGGCACAGGGTTCAACAATTTCTAACCTAGGGTTACAAATTAATGTAGATCCTCAAGCCCTAGGTTAACAAACCCAAGGTCTGCTAACTTGAGTTCTATTAACCCTGGACTTACATTGAAGTGTAGACATACCTCTGGAGCATATGCATTTAAAGATAATATACTGATTAAGCAAACTGTATAATGGCCATGAGTGATTCTCGCACTGACAGAAAGTATCATAATTTTCTACAGAAGTCTATGGGAAGATGAGAAATTCCATCTACCTACATTTTTATCACACTCACCTTTACAGGAATTAACTTTCCAGAAATAGATGTTTTCCAATCATGTTCAATTTACATCAGTTGTAAAATATCAAATAACTTTACAACCATTTCTAGCAAGAAAGTGATTTGCAATAGATTCACTTAACCCATCCAGCACTGTCACTGAAAATGTTTCCATGAAATGTCTCAATTTTGTCAAATCAGCCATTCCATTCCAATTTTTTTGACCAGCTCTAGTGATGATGTCGTGTTGTGTATCAACAGTGTAGGAGTACTATCAGAGATAATACATGGACATTGTCCTGCAATGTGCCTCAGTACGGTTTTGAAGTCCAGCCCTAGGGCTCAGAGAAAGTCAGGGCTTGTCTATGTGGGGGGTGGCTGGGTGGGGTTTATTGCACGCTGAGTTGAAGACTCCATGCATAGCCAATCCTTGCTCTCACTGTTGAGAATGCCAGGTAGTGCTAATTGTGGTAGTGATTTTTGTTGGATAGACATTTTTCCTACAGAAACTGAAGTCAGACCATGTCAGGGTTCTTTCCTCACTCTGAACTCTAGGGTACAGATATGGGGACCCGCATGAAAGACCCCCTAAACTTATTCTTACCAGCTTAGGTTAAAAACTTTCCCAAGGTACAAACTTTGCCTTGTCCTTGAACAGTATGCTGCCATCACCAAGCGTTTTAAACAAAGAACAGGGAAAGAGACCACTTGGAGACACCTCTCCCCAAAATATCCCCCCAAGCCCTACACACCCCCTTTCCTGGGGAGGCTTGAGAATAATATCCTAACCAATCGGTTACAAAATCATCATAGACCCAAACCCCTGGATCTTGGAACAATGGAAAAATCAGTCAGGTTCTTAAAAGAAGGATTTTATTAAAAAAAAGAAAGGTAAAAATCATCTCTGTAAAATCAGGATGGAAAATACTTTACAGGATATTCAGATTCAAAACACAGAGGATCCCCCTCGGGGCAAAACCTTAAAGTTACAGTAAACAGGAATAAACCTCCCTCTTAACACAGGGAAAATTCACATAAAACAAAAGATAAACTAATCCGCCTTGCCTGGCTTACCTATACTGGTTGCAATATTGGAGACTTGGATTAGGATGGGTTGGAGAAGATGGATTTCTGTCTGGCCTCTCTCAGTCCCAAGAGAGAACAATCATGTAAACAAAGAGCACAAACAAAAGCCTTCCCTCCCCCAAGATTTGAAGTATCTTGTCCCCTTATTGGTCCTTTGGGTCAGGTACCAGCCAGGTTAGCTGAACTTCTTAACCCTTTATAGGTAACAGGATGTTGCCTCTGGCCAGGAGGGATTTTATAGCACTGTACACAGAAAGGTGGTTACCCTTCCCTTTATATTTATGACAGACCACCAGTTTATTTCATAGAGCCCCTAAACAGCCCTCAAATGGTAATGATTTTTGTTCATCCCTGATACGTGTTGAGGTTGAACCAGTGATCTTATGGAGAAAGCTGAATCCCATTTCTAACCCACCATTTTATACTGCTTTAAAGCTACATTTATTTAAGGAGATTTAAATGAAAAGTGATGCATTTTTAACTTTCAGCAACAGCTTTTAGCAAGCTGTCCTTTAGATTTTGTCAGCTTGATGAATCACGGCATTTGTGTCATGTCTGGATAAATTAGCAGAATGGTGGGGTGTGTGAGAGAGAGAGTGAGAAGGGGGGTTATTTTCCGTAATGTGATTGCTCTTTGGATCTGAGGCACCGCTGCAAGAAGATTTCAAGCCCACAAAACACATGTGCCACCAACACAGGATTCTGCTGGAATGTTAACTTAACAATTGAGTCCTTTGAAGGAACAGCAGCAAAAGGTCGCTTTAATGTTCTTGGTGTGACAAGTACTTTCATTTTTATTCGTAAAATTGAATAACAGAAGGTGCAAGAAACACAAACTGGCATTATTTTTGTGGTGTAGTACACTTTGTACAGTATATATTTTTAATCTTATGTTAATATGTCTCATGCTTGAGCATATCCCCCTGATGTTTAGTCAGGCATACACAGTGATTCTAGGGTTGTATTAAACATTACACTAGGCAGTGAGCTGCTGTCTGTAGTATTTCTTAAGATTCATTATCTTTGGTAAGTAAATTATGTACTTCAGCATGAGGATGTTCTTCTTATGTAATAATTACAGATTGGTGAAGTACGGCATAAAAGAAATAACTGTCATGAACCACAGCCCAAACCTGAATATGTTTAGGGTTCCACAAAGTCAGAACATATCATATTTTTTGATGAGATGACAAGTTGGACAATAGAGGTCATGGTCTTGGTCATAGACTGCTGTAAAGCATTTGACTTTGTACCACACAACATTCTGGTTAAAAAATTAGCACTATACAAAATCAATAGTCAAAATAATAAAAAGATCAAACACCGTCTTACTGATAGCTATCAAAATGTGATTGTTAATGGGGGACTCCTCATGGCATGGAGACATGCTGCTATTGGGTTCCCACAAGGATCAGTGTTTTGTCCAATGCTATTCAATATCTTTATCAATTATCTGGAGGGGGATATCATTGCCAGTAAAGTTTGTTGATAACACAAAGATTTGTGGAGTGGCTGTGACCCTAAGAGCCCCTCATGGCCCACTGACAAAAGGGCTCACAGTAATGTAACAGCAACTCTGCTCAGTCTGACAAACTCACTGCACCTAACACATTGCTGTCATGTTATTTACCTATGAAGAATATTGTGTAAGGTATCAAAATTAAAACGTATATCATAATGGTCATCATAATCATTGTGTGGTGTATGTATGGATGACAATTATAAAGCCAGAAAAAGCAAATGAACAGAAGAATGAAAACACAACATAGACAGCATGGCATCTGCATCGTGAAGAACAATCAGTGGGAGAGAGAAACTTTTTCTGAGGGTACACTTCAGAAGACACATTTCATAGGTTTACTGGACTATAAGGAGGGGGAAGACACTGAGGGAACAAAGAGATCAGTGCTCTTTGCATCCATAAAAGCTGGATCCTGGCCCCAGGGGCACTTGTGATACTGAGAGGATGCTTCAGGTGAGAAAACTACTGTAGACAAAGATTATAGTCTGTTGGTTTTCGTCACTAGAAAACATACTTTTGTTTTATTTTGTAAACATTTTCTGTTTCTGTTATCATTGCTTAGTATCACTTGATTCTCTGTTCTTTATTAATAAACGTAGTCTTGGTTTAACTTTAAGTTCATCTCAGTGTAATATATTATAGTAATGCATGCAGCCTCAGCTGAGCAAACAGGCTGGTGAGTATACTGTCTCTTTGGAGACAGTGGACTTTGTATTTTCTGTGAGTGTCCAGTGACAGGGTCCAGATACTGGAGAGGAACGTTCTTCCGGAGAGTTTGGGAACTGATGTGCAACGTGTTACCTGCAAAGCAAAGTGGGAGCTGGCAGACTGGCTTCTAAGAGGTTTGGCTGGCTAACAAACAGGGGTGGCAGGGATTTGTCACTCAGGTTAGCACCAGCAAATCTCTCCTTTCCTAAGGCAGATGGTAACAACGTGACTTACAGTTCTGGATGCACCAAGGAAACCTCAGAGTGGTAAATAATGAAGATCATTAATGTAGACTGATGTGGATCATTTATTAAGCAGAGCAAAAACATCAAGTATATAGTTCTTTAATTTCAAGTTTTCATATAGCCAAATGCAATGTCAAACATGTAGGAACAAAGTGTGCAGATCACACTTGCAGGATGGGGGATATATCCTGGAAAGCAATGACTCTGAAAAGGGTTCAGTGGTCATGACTGATAAACAACTGAACATGAAATCCCAAAGTCATGAAAAGATCCAAGGGCTAGAAGCTGAAGTTAGATAAATTCAGAACTGGAAATAAGACATTTTTAACAATGAGAATAACTAACTATTATAACAACTTCCCAAAGGAAGTGATGGATTCACCATCATTAGAAGTCTTTCAATCCAGACTATTTTTCTAACATCTATGCTCTAGTTCAACTGGAAGCTATTGGGCTTGGAGAAAGAGTTACTGGTGAAATTCTGTGGTTTGTGTTGTGTGAATCTATGAAACAGGGAAGAAAAGACAGTGGGGAAAAAGGAATAGGTATGCTGGTTGAAAATTTTATCTGGAAATTATTTTTCCAGGGGTTTTGACAAAACAAGATTTTTCATAAAAAGTATCTGCTTATTTTGAGGTTTCATCCAACCCCCCCCCCCCACACACATACACACACACACTCACACCACCAGCCAAGCTGTTTTGGCTGAAAACTTTGGGGTTTTGTTGTTTCAATTACTTTTTTGTTTGTTTGTTTGTTTGTTTTAGTCATAATTTGTTTGTCATAATTTTCCATTTCCAAACCATTTTCTAAGCATTTCTAATAATAGGGCTCAAGTCCTGGCTGAGGAACTGACCAAGGCAATTAATATATTAAAGGAAGAGGATAAATTAGCAGTCAGGGAAGTGAGGGAAAGGAAGGATAACATCAAGGCAAAATAGCATGATAATGAGATAGAGTAGACAGCATGAATGAGAGGCCTTAGTACCACCACTTTCCCTTGTGCATTTTTTCTCTCTTCCTTCCTGGATCATGTCCAGGCAGGAGAGGAGCAAGAGGGAAAACAGAAAGACAGCCTGGCTGCCTGCTAAACAAGTGCCACAGGAATGTCAAGCAGCTCAGAGGGAAGACTCTACAGAGGATGCTTTGCCAGTAATATTCTTGCCATAAGCTTGTCCAGCATGCAGAAGAGTGATATAGGCCAGTACAAGGAGGGATTACTGGTTGGCTACCTGGGCTTGTCAATGATAAGGACCATAGCCTTGTGCCAGATCCTGGGGATGAACCCTGAGGACTGAATATTAGAGAATAGTGTTGGCAGCCATTTCCATTCCTGGGCGTCAAGGTTTTTAAGAAATTCTGGAAAGATGCCATTAGATCCTTTTGCTTTCCCTGATTTCGTGAGTGAGACAGCCTCCTTTAACTCCAAGCAGTGATGGAGGAACAAGATGGGTAGTGAGCTGATGATTTGTCAGAGCACTCTGCCCACTTTAAGGTAAGTAGACTTTTCCTCTGATCCTTTTGAATCCATAAGGAGAGTTCTTGCAATCATATCAGCTGAGACTTCAGGGTTTCAATGTTACACTGGGTTTGCAGCTCCAAGCTGACACAATAGCCAAACTTTGCAGCTGAAGAAGTAAAGTTCAGAACCTTCAACCATCCCGATCCATTTTTGACATTAAGCTAAATTCAGTGACTCTAGTAGGGATGTTACAGCATTCACGTCACCAGTATCTTTGTATTTCTGTAATTGCCTTTCTGTTTCTGGTTTCCAGCATGGGGTATATCCTTTTCAATAGGGGATGTTCTTTCCTTGCAGCTGCTCAGATGAGCCAGGTGAAACTATCTAAATTTTCAGACTTTGGTGGAATCACATTGATGGTTGCCTCAATTGTCAAAGTGAAGCTTGTCCAGTTTGCCTTTCAAAAGTTCCATTGGTGTTTGGGTGATGACATGCTTACTGGGAGTTCAGTTATCATGGAGTGATGCTGTTTGTGTGGGAAGTTGCCAAGAATAGTTCTGGAGGTGCTCTGAAGGATTCCAAACTGGTCTTTGGTGAGGAGACAGATCTGGGTGTAGTCTTCGTTCCAACAGACAGAATGAAAAGTGCCTCTGTCTTTTGTATAGAAAAGAAGGTGTGTATTTTTGTCTGATGACCATTCTGCAAGCGCCTTACCTGATGTATCATTGCTATTATAGCCCCACATTGTGTGGTGGCTTTTGAAGTCAGTGACATATATAGTAGGGTGATAAGCTGTGGGTAATGCGGCAGAAGGCAAATATGTATTCAGTGGTTTGTACACGTTATCTATCACTATCTTGCTGAGTCTTATTGAGATAGTAAAGATGCTCCCAGAATCATGTCATAATCCTTAATGCCCTGATTGATGTATGTAGCAAGACCATATTTCGGTTGGTGGAGGAAAGCAAAAAGATTGTAGCCGGTAATCGGGCAACATGATTCTTGAGTGTCATCCTTAATATGGGTTTTTTGCAGGGTGGTGACTTTGATCAGGCTCTTTGAAGAAGTGTTACTGAATGAATTAGTGGGTTTCTGCACCAGCCAAGTATTAGCCTTAATAACATAGAGTGAGGCAAGACTCCAGCAAAAACTCAAGACTGGAGCAGTTTCCTAGATTTGCCTGCCAATTACAATACCATATGAGGGAATGGCCTTGTCTTGAAAGCCAACATAATTATCCCATGAAATGCAATGTTAAAATTCTTCTGAGAAGTTCTGATGAATAGAGTTCGTGTTTTCCTTGTTAATTAGGTCAGAAGGCCATGCCCTATCGACAATAGTCTTTCACAAGGGTCAGTCCTAGCACTGATCCTGTGTAATATTTACACCAGTTACGTTCCCCAAACATAATCATAGAAATTTGTCAGTGCTGATGACATTGCTCTGACTACACAGGCATGGGATTTACCTATCATAGAACAAATCCTAATCAAGGACATTAAAACTATGCAAGTATATTTCTTATATTGGCAGCTGAAACCAAACTCTACCAAGACTGTTGTGTCAGCATTCCATCTAAACAATATAAAAGCTAGTGCGGAACTGTGCATGGACTTCTGTGGCCAGCCGATAAGACATGATCCCACCCTGCATATTTTGGTGTAACACTAGACCAAAGCCTCACATACTGTCAGAACTTGAAAAATATTCATGACAAAAATGAATGTAAATCTCATCCAGAAACTGGCATCAATGACCTGGGTAGCTGATGCAAAAACCGTATGGACATCTTCACTGGCCCTTGTCTATTCTACCACAGAATACTGCTCACCTATCTAGAGACCTAGCTCTTTCACATCACTTGTCAACTGTCAACTTATTATTGCTATGAGGATCATTATGGGTACTGTAAAATCAGTGCCACAATCATGGCTTCCTGTACTGGCTCACATTTATCCATCACACATTTGCTGTGATGTGAGTATCCTTCGGGCATCCCATACTGAGATTCTGACTCCAATCTAGAAAACCTGTTTGACTTGTGCAAGCATTCAAAGACTCGGGGTTTGCCCCCACTCCCCAAAAATCAATGGCAAGTAAGGTGGAAGGACGCCACTATCCCAAATAAATACCTCATTCAAGGACCCAAATGAAGGTCCCAGTGGTTTTCACTTCCACAGAAAATATGGTCCACTTTGAATTGCATCCTCACATCATATCGCAAATATGCCTACCTTCTCCATAAATGGGGACTGAGACACAATACTATTTGTGACTGAGGAAACAGATTTCAGACTGCAGAACACCTCATGGATCAATGTTCCAGACAGTCATATTCTGGTGGTATATTTCTGCTATCCATGCTGCATCACCTGAAGTAATTAGCTGTATTCAAACCTAGACTTGAACATATAACATTCCTTTTTTTAAGCAATAAGAAAGAAAGAAAGAAAGAAAGAAAGAAAGAAAGAAAGAAAGAAAGAAAGAAAGAAAGAAAGAAAGAAAGAGATGCCTTACAGCCTCCCTCTTCCAACAGTCTGGGACTAAAGGTTAATAACCAGTCCCATACCTGGACAATTGTCCAGTATACAGGGGAAAAGCAACCCGTTATTTACAAAGCATCTCTAAAGCAGTATATAGTTCTTAAATTTCCTAATCTCTTCTTGTTGACATGGATGGGTGGGAAAGGTCTTCATGTTTCCCACAGTGCCTCTAAGTATTCCACTGGGTCCTTTTTAACCGTGTTTTAATCAGTTCCTAGTAAATTAACCCCTTTCCTCACTTCCTTAGTGTGAAGTATCACAAGATGCTTAGTAGGTGTCTTTTAATTTCTTCCTTTTCAACATCTCCTTTGCCCCATCTCCCCAAAAGTCACTACAAGTGACTTCAACGAGGCCATCAATACAAAACCAAGCCATTTGGGAGATATAATAAACTAAGGGAAAAAAAGAAAACAAACACAAACAAAAATCCTAGATTGAATTTCAGGTACAACCTTTGAGACAGGGTGGATGAAGTCCTGCCTCTGTTGTAGTCAATGGGAGTTTTGCTATTGATTTTAATGGTACTAGGATTTCACACTAGAACATTAACTTGAGTCCTAATTTTACCGAATTTATCAGAAGAAAATTTAGCCTGAGATGAGAAGTGGTGTATGGGATTTCAGGAAGATTGGAGTTTGGGGGAGTTGTGTGTGTGAGAGAGAATTATCAAGCCTCTGATGGGTGTGATACTGGCAGACGAGGTGCCAGCTCATGCCAAAGCCCCAGACCTCACCGAAGGTTTACAAATGCATAGCTGGAAGACAGGCTGATTCACTTGTGTATTAGTATAGATCAAACTGATTGTTAAATGTATAAGAATGTATTTGGTGTTTAAACTTCATAATAAGTAATTGCATGCTGCATGCATTGGTTTCACTTATCTGTATACTATTATAATGTAATAGTGAACATTTATATTGTATGTACCCCTGTAACTTAATAACCCATGTCATGAAAAAGAAGCCTTGTGGAATGCAAATGACGAACTTTAACAGGAAAGTGCTCATTTCAAAGCAAGTGGTCATTGTGTGTGATGATCAGAGATCAAAGACTCTAAATGCACTCCTCCCTCACTGTCATCAAAGAGCCCACATGTGAGAAAAAGCTGTAAGTAGGGACACAAGGAAAAATTCTTCATCTCTAGACTGCTGGGCAGAATAACTGAACGAGAAGACGGAGATCCCAGAGTTACTTTACATAAACCTGAGATATTTGGGAGACTGGCAGATTTCTGCATCTCTGCCACCATTTGGAAATACAGACTGTGACTCACATGTACATACATTTGTAATTGTTTCAACCTCTCAGTAACTCTCATTCCTTTTTCTCAACTAATAAACCTTTCGTTAGTTTACTATAGAACTGGCTACCAGCATTGTCTTTCGTGTGAGATGTAGGATGGAAATCATGCTGTGTAATCTCTTGGGACTGGGTGTAACCTGATGTTTTGTGATTTTTGATATATGTGACCATTTCTCACATAGTCCAGCTTGCCTGGGTGGCAAAATAGACTGGAATGTCTAAGGACTGTCTGTGACTCCATTATAAGACTATTGTAGCACTTTGGGAGTTGACATTTGGTACTGGGTTGTTGAAATCTAATTACAGAACATGCCACCAGTTTGGGGTGTCTGCTCTGCTTTTTACAATCTGGTCTGAGGTAGGCTTTCATGGTCGTGAGCCACTCTAGACAGTATGCCAATGGGAAGCTAGCCTCAGCTTTTAGTATGCAATAGCTACCACCACTCTATGATGTTCTGTGATGCAACCTAAGTGTATATATTATTAAAAATAAGAAGAAAAGAAAAATGCAGTGGCAGCTAACAAAATCCAAAGAGAATGCAGTGTTCAGCATTACTTGAATTACTAAATAGAAATGTAAACATGCCTTCTGTATACATGCAGTAGCGTCATTGACTGAATCAAATTACATTGTTGGAAATGCATGAAATCTAGGATTTCTTTGGTCTGTATGCGGTAGTGTTTGATGTCTCCCAGGGTCATTAGTGGGTGTGTTTATTTCTGTATTGTAAAACTAAACTGTACATACTGCATGCATGTGTCTCGGTGACCGTTTTAACAGGTCATCCATCCAAATGAGTGGAGTATGAAGATGTATCTGGCACATGCCGTATTAGACAAATACATTTCCTGCTTTCTCCCTGGGCTTTACGTCTGGGCAAACCCTAATGAGTTAGTACAAAATAATAAAAAAATAAAAACAAAAACAAAGATCAAATATTATCAGCAGAACTTACATCTTTTCTAAGGAAACAATAACAGCCATGTAATGAAATAATGTATACAATGAATTATGTCAGGTAAAAAAGGGTTATTAACCTTGATCCTTAACTTTATCTAGTAATTCTCTGGGGGTATTGAGGATGAGGATTAGTGGATACAGGGAGACAGAGAGACCTTCCTTGTAGGAACATAGTATTGTAAGTTAAAAGGCATAGCATCCTACTGCCAACTCAGGGTTTGTCTACACAGGGAAATAGCCCTTAATAGTTTGTGCACACTAGCTACACCGCACTAACTCCCTGCGTGGATGCTCTTACTGTGCACTACACGTACCTTTGTATGCATTAGCTCTATGTACTTTGTAAGTACATTAAGTTAAAATGCCTGAGAGCGCTCTTCATATGTAGTAAGAGAGTCTGCACAGGGATTTACAGCAGAGTAGCTAGTGCACTTTAAATGCACACTGCACACTAACTTCCTGGTGTAGACAAGTCCTTAGCTAGCATGTACCCCTTTGAATATCTGCAGCTACTGTATGTGATGGACATGGAATTCCTACGTACTTATCTACGAATATTGTGATGTACGTTTATGAGCACTGTATGTGATCTGGTCGATGAGGAAGTTATGCTTTATCAGGTTAATAGAATTTCATGCATGAATATATTGATCTTACTTAATAGGGGGTGGTGCAAAGGGCAAACAACACAATAGCTCTACAAACAGACACCCTCACACACTTGAAAGAATGGGTCAAGCTGTTAATTTCAAGAATCCTGTCTACACTCTTGAATAGGTTACAAGCCTCATTTTGCCAAATCTGGGAGGCTAGAGATCAAAAGAACTCTAACGAGTTGAAGAACCTTTCTTTGGAAGAGAAGAGGGTCACCTTTTGGCAGCTGTCTAGGGACAAAAAATGAACAGAAAGAGAAATTTGGCAGAGGCAGTCTAAGCAGTAGGGCCTTCCCAGATGCAGGGAATGGTATGCCTTAGGGAAGAGCTAGACATTCATATAGTCCATTTTATGGTTTTCTAAATATGCTTTCTCTGAAATGCTTTTGCGCTAAATATATGATATTTTGACTTAGGCTCAGACTCTACAGTTCTGGTCTCTCCAGGGCAATGACAGTGGTAAGAGGAACCAACCAGCCTCCTTAAAGCAGAGGTAACCACAGTTGGTACACAAAGGTCTACAACCCAGAGCCCAATCTGATAGTGGGAGAATTGACTGGCCTAGGCCTGTGATGTACAGAGCAGTGTGCTTGGAGACACCAGTAGGGGTCAGAGATACAGTTTCCCCAAGAACTGTGACACAGTATGCACCATAGGTTGTGTCTACACTGATGCGGGCACTCGAATACTGGACTGCGTAGATGCTTGCACATGCGCCCTATACCCATGCCAAGTGACTACATTATGCTGTGCTGGACACAGCCATAATGCTGTGTATGCACATATACCTGTGTCTGTTATGTGATGTTAGCATTACCATTACATGGCAGTATCCCAGGATTCTGTGGGGACAGGGAGACACACTACGAATTACCTAACTGTATGTCATTGATACTGTCCTATGCCTTCACACATTTGCTGATGGCTAGATGATGGTCTAGTTAATATTTAGTCCTGCCTTGAGTGCAGGGGAGCCGACTAGGTGATCTCTCAAGGTCCCCTCCAGTGCTATAATTTTATGATCATGTCTCCTCTTACTGTTATTCTTTGAAAAAGTGGCTGGAAGAAATGGAGCAATGAGATGGTGATCTGGTTCTGCTCCTGCTCCTCATTGAAGGCCAAATGGTTATGCAGTGGAGTAGGTGATTGGAGAGGTGCTGGATGGAATTTGGGCAGAACTTTCTGACACGTCAAAGACGGCTAACCTTGAGGATCAATGACAGCTCATTCAACTTAATACATGGTACATCTCTGATTTAACCAGGCTATCATTCAGCAAGGATATTTCATCACAGTGTATAATAAAGAGTTATGTTCTCCAAGTTTCCCTGCTTAAGTACGTTCAAGTGTTTTAATTAAAGACACAGCTAGGAAAGTATATTAATTAAGAATATTAACTAATTGAAAAAAAGTTGAGCACAATCCTTTGATTAAAGACAACAGATTCTTTAGATATTTGCCAACGTAAGCTGGACCTGTATTTTGTAAGCATTATTGATGTTTTGCAGCTATTGCTTTCCTTTGCTTTGATTTAGTGCTCATCTTGAATCCAGCCAAGTCTATTTCTAGAGAGAGTATCTTGTGAACAATGATCAAAGTGTAAATTTATGCAAATTCAATGCTTCACCTTAATTACCTTGATAGCGCTTGTCAGCAGCCTTTTCCATGGTTTCACTGATTAGCAAGCTATCGCAAATAATTATTATTTCATCTGCAATTACAATGATGCTGTGCGCTGGCGTATTGCCCAGCCACTGTATTGCTTCCCGCCCCTCAGCCTGCTCTTTTGGAGTTATGCCACATTGCGCATCATGAGTTAGCAGCCCTATTTCATTCTATCAATCATCATAAATCTCTGAACTTTATGATCCCATAAGGCAGGTTCTCTCTCAACTTCTACAAGTAGGATTACTATATAAAACTGTTAAATATGCCCACAGAGTGTTAGGGCTAGACAGGGCTGTTTCCTGCATGCCTATTTTACAACATGTGCAGTAATTTATTTTTAGCAAATCATTAGAAGCCACTGTTGATGGCTGAACTGAAGATTTTACATGTTGGTTCCGTAAAGTTTCAGTTGTGTTAATAAGAAATGCAAAGTAAGCTTATCACATCCCACCCTGGCAGCCCAAAGCTGTAACAGCAAACAGGACTCTACAAGAGGAAAGGAGAGACAGTCTTACGGCCTCCAAAGCCTCCAGTGAACCCCAGTAGCAAGTGCAGTCACTCCCAACCCCCTGACAGGCAACCCAAAGAGGTGGGGTCAAGTTCCCATTTGCTTCTGTTCCTATTTCAATACTCTCACAGAAACCTGTATAATTTAGTCTTGTCCCTGATTCAAGCACAAATGTTGTCTGTAATCACATCACACAGCTCATATTTGTTTCACTCTCTGCATCTCCCAAGTGCACCAGAGAGGGGTGGAAGGAGTGCAGGACAAAGGCTAATGTGTTGTTTTAAGTGTAAATGATCCATATATAGTCTAAATCATCAGCAACAGATCACAAAATCGAAGCACAAAGAAATCAATAAATAAAAATAAACGATAAGCAACAACATACAGAGTCCCTCAGGTGAGAAGAAATGCTAAAGAAAGTATTGTCAGAGAAGCCTGATGCATTATTCCTAGACTTTAGGAGCAAAAGGATGCTAAGACTGGAACATGGAGAGCTGGCCCTTTAATGCCAAAGGAAAAGTCTCATGGATGGAAATTTCATGGTCCCAGGCTACCCAATTCTAGGAGAACTACAGCCAACCTAGACAGATGCTGTGAGAAAGGAAGTGCGTACAGGATAACAGCTGGTGTCTGGAAACACCCCAGGTACTGTTCTCTTTACAGCCTGGGACCAGAAGCCTGGTAATGTAGGGATGTCACCTCTCTCAGCAAATCAGGACAAATTCCTGAGCATGTAATCTGCCTGTTCCTATGTCACAGGTGAAAGAGATGATAGGAAGGTACTGCCTCCGATTGGAGGCACTTGAACACTACAACCCAACTGAGATGCCTTGTGAGGAGAAGGATGTTTTGTTTCTAAAGATTTCTGAGAGGTTTTGTTAACAGCCTGGGCAGAGTGACCATACATCCCATTCTGGCTGTGACAGTCCCTTTTTTAAGCCCCATCCTGACTGTTTTGGCAAACAGGACAAATGCAGTTTTGCACAAAAAAAAAAGTGGGGTGCGACCCCTAGCGGGGCACAGAGGAACATGGGGGCATTGGAGGGGGAATCCGCCCAGGTAGCCCCTTCCCAATTCTCAGGGGGGTCCCAAGGGTCTGCCCCCATGGGGATCTCAGTTATGTTTCCCCTGCCACTTGCCTGGTTACAAACCCCAGTTTTTGTTTTAAATGTTTAATGATTGATTTACAGCGATCATGGTCAGCGGGGGCTCTCCCCTGCTCTAAAGTTAGCTTCTTGACCATTCCCTGTAAAACCTGGTTTTCTTTTTCAATCTTTTCTCTCTCTTTTGCCTGTTCCTGTAAAATTTGGGACTGTAGTTTTAGCTCTCTGTACCCATCCTTAAGGGAATCTACTTGTATTTGAGTACTGGTGAACATAAATTTCCATTTCTCTGCTTCTGCTGCGGAGGCTTATAAGTCTTGGTGCAGTTTCATGTTTTTATTTTTGCATGCAGCCAGGCTGAGGAACACCTCAGGACAGGTTTTCCATAAAAGCCCTACTGCAGCTGCCTCCTTTTTCACTGGGGTTGTCAGCCCATATATCAACAAATATTGAGCCAATGCATCTTCCAAATCTGAAATTGTGTGGACAACTGCCCCTGCTTGGTCAGACCAAGGGCTGGGTCCAAATTTCTGCAAAGTTTTCTCAAAAGGAATAATTTCTTTCACAAATGCCAATTTCTCAGTCTCCTCTCCGGGAGCCTTTTTAAGAGCTTGCTTATGCTTAAACATTTTTTTTAATATG
Source organism: Lepidochelys olivacea (assembly GCF_965140295.1). Taxonomy (NCBI): domain Eukaryota; kingdom Metazoa; phylum Chordata; order Testudines; family Cheloniidae; genus Lepidochelys; species Lepidochelys olivacea. Next base: position 132,276,119 of record NC_140411.1, on the reverse strand, counting down.
CCCAATCTCCAGTTGGGATTTAACAATAATCCTCCTCACTCTTATGTGTCTTGTACCCCTAGAACTCTACACAAGGGTAGAGCGGAGACGCTAAGCTTCGGTCTTTTGGGCTTAACCCTACTACGACCGAGGGTATACCACCTTTAAATTATTCCCCAACGACTGGGTCAAAGAGTGGAATACTAAACCCCTCTCTTTATTTGACCTTGCTACGACCGATGGTGTGTATACCTTTAAGACAATTCCTTTTCCCCCTGCCGAGTGAGGGAGTGAGAGGGACAGTGAAATCTAATTCTCCTCCTTATTTACTTTGTGCCAGCAATTCTACAACCAGGGGAGCGAGAAATCTAATTCTCCTCCTCCGGGCTTCTACAACTGGGGGTGCACACACCTGAATGATCGATCAATTTATACATAGACCAGTTATCAGTTATATCATGTATCACACATTTTTAGCAACATTTATCAATAACTACAGTGCATACCTTCCCCCTTTCGCACTTCTCCACCAAAAATGTTTTGCTTATAAAAAGTACACGGGATCTTTTCAAGGGAATAGGCAATACGCCATATTTATTGAAAATATAACAGTTAGCATATGCATTCAATCACACAGACAGACACACACACACACACACAGGTCCTGAAGATGGTCTTTATAGTTACCAATCTGTCGTAGCTCGAGTCAATCTAATGGCCGCCAGTCAGATGGGGCATGAGTGAGGAGCTGGGTTCTGTCCATTGTTATCTAATGCTCTGAAGCTTTGCAGCACTGAACACAGAGTTTCATGGCAAACACCCCATCTTTATAGTTGTCAATTCCCATTTGAGTCCATGCATTTTGCAATGTCATCCTGTAATCATTAGTCCTTAAGTGGTGTTAATATTGAGGTTTTCTGCTGTTATCATTTGATGGTTATTGTAGGGCTTCCCATCGTTATCTCCTAGTTGTTGTCTTACCTTTGGGGGTGTCTGCCTCACCTCTGAGGTTGTCAATGCTGCTAACATGTTTAGCCTCGGATAGAATGGATGTTTTCTGATGGTCTCCTGGTGTTTTCAAGTCTCTCACTTTTTCTTGACCATCTGGACATTTGTGATGGGCTTTTTCACTTATTTTTAACTATGCACACATTCCTCACTCACACCAAACAAATTTCACACAATTTCAGACAGGATAACATTTTGGGAAGGATTATATGGTTACTAAAGAAGAAAGGTTAAAAAAGAACCTTACACAACTTAGTTTGCAATGCAGACAAGAAACAACTTCATTTGCAATGCATATAAGAAGCAAGACCTTATAACAAATACTGTAATGAAATCTTATCCTAAAACAAAAGGTGACCATAATCAGCCATAAGGACTATTCTGGTCTATTCCTGCCTTGAAATCAAAAAGGGTGGCTGGCAGGTGTAACGAGGCTGGTTCTGGCGGGACCCAACTGAGAGTGCCAATTCAGGACAAATTGCTTAAAGCAGGGCAATTACAGCCCAAGGCTGGGGTTTCCATGCACACCAAGGCAAACCAAACCAGCCAAACAGAGAAGACTTTGGTTTTACCCCACTGGCTAACCACAAGTCACACAAGCTATTCCCTTAGACACTCCAGTTTCCCAGTATCACCACCAGTGCCACTTGTTATGGGGACAAATGGTTATGAGAACCAATACCCCAGTAAAAGAAAAAAGGTTCTCTCGATCCCAAAGGACCAAGCCCCAGACCCAGGTCAATATACAAATCAGATCTTTCCCACAAATCATGCTGCTGCCAATCCTTTAGAATCTAAAATCTAAAGGTTTATTCATAAAAGGAAACGGATATAGATGAGAGCTAGAATTGGTTAAATGGAACCAATTGCATACAGTAATGGCAAAGTTCTTGGTTCAGGCTTGCAGCAGTTATAGAATAAACGGCAGGTTCAAATCAAATCTCTGGAGTACACCCACAGCTGGGATGGGTCATCAGTCCTTCGTTCAAAGCTTCAGTGTAGCAAAGTTCCTCCAGAGGTATGAAGCAGGATTGAAGACCAGATGGAGGAGCTGCAGCAGCTTTTTATATTCTCTTGCCATGTGGTCTCTCTTTCTTTGTTCCAAAGACAAACTATCCATCACATGGCCTGGAAATATCTCAGAGTTCTGTCCATAGGCATGTCCCTGCATATCTTGCTGAGTCGCAAGGCATGTCTGCCTTCAGAGAATATCAGGATTGGAAGGGACCTCAGGAGGTCATCTAGTCCAACCCCCTGCTCAAAAGCAGGACCAATCCCCAATTAAATCATCCCAGCCAGGGCTTTGTTAAGCCTGACCTTAAAAACTTCTAAGGAAGGAGATTCCACCACCTCCCTAGGCCTTCTCTCAATGGGTCAGTTGTATAGCTGATGGTCCTTAGTGGGCCATCAAGCAGGCTAGGCAGAGCTGACACCAACTTGTTTGGGGTGTCACCCAGAAGCATAGTACAAGTTTGAAGTACAGACAGTATAGAACCAATATTCATAACTTCAACTATAAAAATGATACACACATATAGACAGCTTAATCATAATCAACAAACCATACCCTTGTCTTTGACACCTCATTTGACCCCCTTTATATAAGATTTGGTGTCACTACAGGACCTTTGTTGCAACCATGATCTATATGGTCCCAGATTATGTCAATAACATCACAGCAGGACATATTAAATCATAATTATAAAATACATCAATACATACTACATTCTAAAGCAAAATATTTATTAAAATAGGATTTTCCTACTACGGGGGAGCAGTAGGGGGAAGTGGCAATGCCAGCCTTGTGCTGCTGGGAGAGCTAGGGAGAGCAGCTCAGGCCAGGCTGGCCCCGAGGTGCATGCGGGAGAGGGGATTTGGGAGGCATGAGGTGGTGGGGGTGGGCTAGGGTGGCCGGCCTCCTGCTGTGTCCCATTTTCCCTTTGGGAAAATATGGTCACCCGAAGTCTGCGCATTGGTAGGTGGAAATAATTTAAGGGACCATCTAGGAGAAGCCAGCTCAGTGTTGTAGCCTGCTAAAAACCAAACATGGTGATGTTGCTTTGGGCCTTCTCCTGATCCTATTGAATCCATATAACTCTGGCCATTTTCTTCAAGGGGATCAGGATCAAAGACACTAAATACATGGAATAAAGCTTTTTGTAATTATAATAACTCAATTATTGCAATTATAAAAGCTCATGAAGCCATACACAGACAGCCTGGACACTAGTCAGGAGCTGTTCAACTATAGGCTGAGCAAGTGCAGAATGGTGGTAAAATGTTCATTTGGATGTTTAAAAGTGTGCTGGTGCAGTTTACTGACTCAGACCTCAGCTAAACCAATATTCCCACTGTCATTACTGCTTGCTGTGCGCTCCACAATATCTGTGAGAGTAAGGGGGAGATGTTTATGGCAGGGTGGGAGGTTGAGGCAAATTGCCTGGCCACTGATTACACGCAGCCAGACACCAGAAGAGTACAGGAGAGCATGGTGCGCATCAGAGAAGCTTTGAAAACCAGTTTCATGACTGGCCAGGCTACAGTGTGAAAGTTATTTCTTTCTCCTTGATGAAAACTCCTGCCCCTTGGTTCACTCTACTTCCCTGTAAGCTAACCACCCTCCCCCTTCAATCACCGCTTGCAGAGGCAATAAAGTCATTGTTGCTTCAAATTCATGCATTCTTTATTAATTCATCACACAGATAGGGGGATAACTGCCAAGGTAGCCCAGGAGGGGTGGGGGAGGAAGGAAGGACAAGGCCACACTGTACTTTAAAAATTATTGAATGCCAGCTTTCTGTTGCTTGGGCAGTCCTCTGGGGTGGAGTGGTTGGGTGCCCGGAGGCCCCTCCACCATGTTCTTGAGCATCTGGGTGAGGATGCTATGGAACTTGGGGAGGAGGGTGGTTGGTTACACAGGGGCTGTAGCGGCGGTCTGTGCTCAAGCTGCTTTTCCTGCACCTCAACCATACACTGGAGCATATCAGTTTGATCCTCCAGTAGCCTCAGCATTGCATCCTGCCTTCTGTCAGCAAGCTGACGCCACCTATCATCTTCAACCTTCCACTTGTCCTCACATTCATATTGTGCCTTCCTGGGCTCTAACACTGTCTGCATCCATCCATTCTGCTGGGTTCTTTCAGTGTGGGAGCACTGCATGAGCTCAGAGAACATTTCATCGCGAGTGCTTTTTTTTTGCCTTCTAATCTTCGCTAGCCTCTGGGAAGGAGATGATAGTATGAGTGTTGAAACATTTGTAGCTGTGGGAGGAAAAAAAGGGAGAGTAGGAGTTAAAAAGACATATTTTAGAGAACAATGTGTAGACTCTTTCAGGGTGAACCTTGCTGTTAACATTACATAGCACATGTGCATTTGGTATAAGGTCGCATTTTTGCCTCTTATATTGAGGGTCTTCCAGTTTCTTGTGAGAGATCACACACGCAGGGCTGGCAGGCAACAGAATTTGGCATGCAGGCTGCCATGGTAAGCCACAGTCTTTGGCTTCTTTAACCATCATAACATGTGGGAATGGTTTCAAACAGCCACGCCCTCATTTCCCATACCAAGCACCCATTGGGTTGGCCATTTAAAATGGGTTGGCAATTAAAAGGAGGGGCTGCGGTTTTCGGGTTAACGTGCAGCACAAACCCAACTAAACCCCTCCACACACACCCCGAATTCTCTGGGATGATTGCTTCACCCCTCCCCCCACCACGTGGCTAACAGCAGGGAAGATTTCTGTTCAGCCACAGGCAAACAACCCAGCAGGAATGTCCACCTCTAAATGTCTCCTTAATAAAATTACCCTATTTCAAGCAGGTGACCATGAATGATATCATTCTCCTGAGAATAACACAGAGAGATAAAGAAAGGATGGTGCTTAAATGCCAGCAAACACTGGGACCATACACTGCCATGCTTTCTTATGCAATGACTCCAGACTACATGCTACTGGCCTGGCGTGGTAAAGTGTCCTACCATGGAGGACGGAATAAGGTTGCCCTCCCTAGAAACCTTTTGCAAAGGCTTTGGGAGTACATCCAGGAGAGCTTTATGGAGATGTCCCTGGAGGATTTCCACTCCATCCCCAGACACATTAACAGACTTTTCCAGTAGCTGTACTGGCCTCAAATTAAACATTAAACACGCTTGCTTTTAAACCATGTATTATATGTAAATCACACACACACAAAGATACACTCACCAGAGGTCCCTTCTCTGCCTGGCAGGTCCAGGAACCCTCCTTGGGTAGGTTCGGGGAGGTACTGGCTCCAGGTCCAGGGTGAGAAACAGTTCCTGGCTCTCAGGGAAAACAGTTTCTCTGCTTGCTTGCTGTGCGCTATCATCATCTTCCTCATCCCTAAAATGTGCATCCTTGTTGCGTGATAATTCATTGATGGAGTCAAAGCACACAGGTGGGGTAGTGGTGGCTGCACCCCCTAGAATGGCATGCAGCTCATCATAGAAGCGGCATGTCTGGGGCTCTAACCCTGAGCACCTGTTTGCCTCTCTGGTTTTTTGGTAGGCTTGCCTGAGCTCCTTAAGTTTCACGCGGCACTGCTGCGGGTCCCTGTTATAGCCTCTGTCCTTCATGGCCTTGGAGATTTTTTCAAATGTTTGGGCATTTCGTCTTTTGGAACGGAGTTCTGATAGCACGGATTCGTCTCCCCATACAGAGATCAGATCCCATACCTCCCGTTTGGTCCATGCTGGAGCTCTTTTGAAATTCTGGGACTCCATCATGGTCACCTCTGCTGATGAGATCTGCACTCACCTGCAGCTTGCCACGCTGGCCAAACAGGAAATGAGATTCAAAATTTGTGGGCCTTTTTCTGTCTACCTGGCCAGTGCATCTGAGTTGAGAGCGCTGTCCAAAGCGGTCACAATGGAGCACTCTGGGATAGCTCCCGGAGGCCAATACCGTCGAATTGCTACCACACTACCCCAAATTCGACCCAGCAAGGTCGATTTAGAGCTAATCCCCTCGTCGGGGGAGGAGTACAGAAATCGATTTTAAGAGCCCTTTAAGTCGAAGTAAATGGCTTCATCATGTGGATGGGTGCAGGGTTAAATTGATCTAACACTGCTAAATTTGACCTAAACTTGTAGTGTAGACCAGGGCTAACAGACTACTTCACTATAATGGAAGGCATAAAGATAAGCAGTGGTGCAAGTAGAAATCATTTCTCTCTGGTACTGCACTCATGGAAGGGACACAAGGGGGGCACATGACCTCCACAAGTGGCCCTCCCTGTGCCTCCTCTCCACCCCACCCCCAGCCCACGAGCCCCATGCTCTCCCTGTCCCCTCTGATACCCTCCTCTGTATATACAAACATCAACACTCTTAATTACTCACTTTCCCTCTACCTATGTAGTATTCAGTATGTTTATATGGAATATGGGAGTTGGGTGAGGAGCCATTTCAGTATATGTATGACTTATTAAAAGAAAAATTTTAAGTAGAACTGTATCCTAAACTGCTTTATGGTATTATACCCAAACATTGCATTTCAACGGGCGATTCCACTTCCTTTATAGGAACAGACTCCTGAAATGCTTACCAGTCCACAGAAGTGGTCCATAGTCATGGAAATAGTCCCATTGTCTTCGATGGGATTGATCAAATGATTAAGGGTTTACAGAATTAGGTTCCAAGTTTGTAAATTGTTCTGGATGAAACTGACAATGCCTGACAATGAAACTGTCAGATCAGAAGGAGCTTCATTCGAATAAAGGTGGGCAGCTGTGTGATAATTTTTAGCTCTGTTGCTAAGATGAGGAACATATTTTCAGCAAAGTTCTTGGCAGATTCCTGAGGCAGCTGGTTTAAGGCCATCAGTGTCCGGCCTTATAATCTTCACTTATAGTTCTCTCACCCACAAAGCTGGAAAATGAGGCATTTGTTTTCTTTGTTTTGGTGCTCCAGTTCCAGATAACAAAAATGCATGTTAGACTAGTTTGGCTGCAAAGAAGAATTCTATGTACACTGGGGACAACACCTGATTCCTGTAATTCTGCAGAACTGGGCTGACATCAGAATCCAAACATCCTCTGGTCAGTGCAAGCAGAGGCATTCCTCTAATGATTTGGACTTGATGTGATGCAGTATGGATGTCATGGATAATTCAGAACAATGGGGAGAAACAGAATCGAAAACACTGTTTAAACACCTTCCGTCCCCCCACCCCTCCCCTTTTGAGGACTCCTGACCAACATAATGGCACAATACATATGCTAACAAATTTAAACAAAGTCTTTGTTTAAGTTTGTTAGCATACGTATTGTGCTGTTAAAGCCATTTAAAGAATGAATTCCTTCTCTAGCCGCGTTCTGCTCCTTTAAGGAGCAGAGCAAAGGCTAGTCCCAAGTCTTTCCGGTACCCCATATTCGCTAAAAATCTCTTGCCGGTACTAGTGCCACCCTACTTGCAGTCCTGAAGATAGGGCAGATTCTCATAAAATACTGAGTTAAACACTCCAAGACTTGAGCACAGTGTAAACTCATAAAGGAGTGTCTGTGCAATTAATATAGTAAAGGAGAAATTCAGATACATAGATAATTTCTAGTCCAATATCCAAAAATCCACGGGAGTGGCAGGAAGATATTTTCTGATTACCAGAAGTGATCAGAGACTTTTAAGGAAAAGGGGAAAAGGAACAAAACAAAACAAAACAAAAACACAAACAAACTATTTAGAATGGAAAGAGAGTGAAGGCACAGGTGATATTGTGCTGAGTAGCAAAATGTTGCCAGCTGAGGGATGGAAGGTAAGGACAGACTCACACAGGAAATAAACATCCTGAATATGTTTTTATAGCCCCACTTCTGAGGTGTGGCTCAAGCCTCCTCCCTGGTGCTTGCTAATGCCCCCCCTCCTCACATAGGTTGGGTCCTGGCTTCTTTGATGTGACGCCTGGTGCCTGCACCCAAGGTTTACTCCCCTCTGTGCCTGTGGCAATATAACAAAGAGGACTTTATTGGAGACAGGAAAAAAAGAGGCTCTTGGGAAGGAAAGATTAACTAATAAATGCTAAATTATTAATAATACAACAAATTCCCCCACCTCCCAGAATTCACAAGTGTACTACAAACTCCAGCTCCGTCCCTGGCACCTTTCCAGGCAGATGGAATGCATAGGATGAATCCAGAGATGAGCGTAGTATGATGCGAATGTTGAACAACTTAAGAAAATGAAAGGGTCCCTTTTACAGTGTTTTCACCCCTGGGTGGGGCAGTGTCTTTTCCGGGCTCCCTGGTCTGAAGTCCTGCAGAAGTCTTGGCTGGCTCCTGGTAGCCAGCACTGGGTTGGTTCTCTTACTTGCTGGATGCTGGTCTCCACAGGGCTTGAACTGACTGATCACATACTAGATCCCACAGCAGTTCAAATTCTCCCTTTGTGGGGAGTAGAAGTTAATCAGACACTCCCTGAGCTATTCTGATTTTCCTCTCAGCTTCAACCTCACATATACCACAAAAGCTCCAAAACTGAAACTAAACTAGCCCCTTTGTCTCTGGGTCACGCTGTCCCAACCACTGAGGAACTGAACAGTCCTGATTACTGGCTCCTCACTGGCCCAACAAATTGTCTCTATAAAACACCCCATCAGAAGCCTGTCTGTTGGATTTTGCAGGAGTTTCTGTCTATTCTGTCACTGACCAGACTCTAAGCAGCCTGGGAAATAGTGTCTGAAGGCTGTGTAGCCATTGTTGTTGTAGTGCATAGGGCAGATCCCCTAGAGGCTTAGTCCAGCGACGCATTCCAGGAGCTGACAAACTTCAGAAGGAGAAGTCATGGGCAGATTGAATCCATGGCCAACAGGTATTTGAGGGGGCTTCTCTCTGACACTCTGGTTACACTTGCTCTGTGTTATGACAATAAAGTATAATTGAACTGAGGGCGGGGAGGAGGGAGAATTGTATTGAACATTCATTTCCTTTATTAACCATGGGACAATTTACATGATTTGCCAGTTACTAATGGGCAATGGGATACTATACTCTCAAAGTCTTCTTGAGTTGATGATCTGAGAGAATGTAAAAGATTTCATTCACTTACTGGGAAAAACAACCTTAGAGATTTGATTAACTTTACCAAATGAGCAATAATTGGACTGTAAATCACTACAGAAGTTAGAGACAGGAAAGAGCTATTATTTCATCTAGTTTTGGATCAGGCCTGCCAACAGAAATTCTGGGCCCCAGGGCCAGAGCCAGGGCCATCCCTAGTGGGGGCGGAGCCCAGGGCAGAATCCATGGACGAATCAATCATTTCCGGGACCGCCCGCGGGGCCCCCCACAACATGGGCCCAGAGCGGTTGCACACACCTAGTCATGCTACAGCCCACCTGGATGATTTTAAAGGGCCTGGGGCTCCTGGGCCCTTTTAAATTGCCCAGCCCCTGAGCAATTGCCCCCTTTGCCTCCCTCCCCCACGTTGGCGGGCCTGTGCAGAATTATTTCCTATTGTACATTAACTTGTGTTTTGTCCAGCCTAGTTTTAAATGTAACTGTGGACCAGTATGCTAATGCAACCACACGCCCCACCTTTGGTCAGACAGAGCATTGCACAGAGTCCACTTGATCAGTCAGCTTCTCTTGCCTGATTCCCTATGGTAGTCCCATTCTGAACTATAAAAGGTGTTAATCTCAGTCCTGCTGAGGTATACAGGTTTTCTCCTTGTACATGGCAGGGTGTCACCATGCCTCACTGGGTCACAGCTGAGAATACCAGATTCAGGACAAACTGCTGTGAAATGGGGCAGACTCATCCCCAGGCTGGTGGTTATTTTTCCATAAGATATACCAAGCCAGTAACAAAAGTAAACTTCTGTCTCACCACACTGGTTAACAAGAAGTCAGAAATGCAGTCTCCTTAGGCATTCCAGCCCCTATTTCACCACTCAGACACTAGATTTAAAGATGAGTGGTTATTGAAAACCAATTTCATCAAACAAAGGGTTCTTCTAATCCCAAGAGATCAGCTACATAGCCAGGTCAATATACAGCTCCGATCTTACCCAATAATTACACTTTGCCAATCCTTTAGTATCTAATATCGAAAGGGCTATTTATAAGAAAAAAGAAAGAGGAGAGAGTTAAATGGACAAAGGAATCAAATACAATCATTGCAAAATTATTGGATCAGGTCTGTAGCAATGATGGAATAAACTGCTGGCTTGTATAGTCTCTGGTAGCTTCCAAATGATTGGAAGGTTCTCAGTCCATTAGTTGGATTGCACCTTTTAAGTTCATAGTCCAGATATCAGAGCAGGAAAGAGGCAACATGGAGATGCTTCCTGGGCCTTTTATTCTTTCTCCCATGTGGAAGGAACTTCATGCACAGTTTGTGGAAAAGTGTAGGAGTCACAAGATGGAGTTCAGGGTCACATGAGCAAGTCATGTGTCTGCATGCTTTGATGAGTCATAGCAGAGCTGTTACCCATATTCTGGCTAAGGCGTCCAGAGGATGGCACATCGGGCGGCGATGAACTTCTTCTAGATCCATTGTGGGAGCTAAGTGTTCTTTGATAGGCTATCAACTTGAACAGTCCATTCACAATGTGCTGGCTAGACTGTATGTAAACTACCTGGTGGGTATAACCCCAGGAGCAAACACATTTGAAATGCTGGTACATAGTCAGTATTCATAACTTCAGATACAAAAATGATATGCACATACAAACAGGAGAATCATATTCAGCAAATCATAACTTTTCCATTGACACCTTACATTACATATTTTGTATCAGACTTCTTGCAATTGTAGAACAGTGGTAGGAACAATGATATATATGGTCATATTTTAATCATATAACATCACACAGGGTGAGCTGGTCCTGGTCCTCAGGGGGTCTGGAAACTTCTTTGGTTCATAAGTCTCTGTTGAGGGATCAGTAGGGGAACCCAGGCCTACTGATTCCACTGAGTTGCAATTCAGGGCTCTTAAACCAGACAGAATCAAGCCTCAACAACTCCGCCTGCGTGCCCTGAGCTCCTTCCTACCTCACTAGTTCTGTAGGCTTCTCCAGACTATAGATCCAGTTATCCCTTCTCTGCTGTGTTGTCTCTGGGCACCTTCTCACCAGCTTGCTGGTAGAACTTTCCCTCTCCAGCCTACTTGATGCCCTGGAAGCCTCCCCACCGCTCTGCTTCTCAGCAATTTTATTCTCCCAGCTGCTGTGAGGCTACCGATCACTCCTTTGATTGTCAGGCCAGCATGAGGTCTATACACCCTGTCAAGGTTCCTCCCCCACTCTGAACTCTAGGGTACAGATGTGGGGACCTGCATGAAAACCTCCTAAGCTTACTTTTACCAGCTTAGGTTAAAACTTCCCCAAGGTACAAATTAATTTTATCCTTTGTCCTTGGAATAACCACTGCCACCACCAAACTCTAACTGGGTTTACTGGGAAACATAGTTTGGACACGTCTTTCCCCCAAAATCCTCCCAACCCTTGCACCCCACTTCCTGGGAAAGGTTTGGTAAAAATCCTCACCAATTTGCATAGATGACCACAGACCCAAACCCTTGGATCTGAGAACAATGAAAAAGCATTCAGTTTTCTTACAAGACTCTTAATAGAAATAGAAGTAAATAGGAGTAAAGGAATCACCTCTGTAAAATCAGGATGGTAAATACCTTACAGGGTAATTAGATTCAAAACATAGAGAATCCCTCTAGGCAAAACCTTAAGTTACAAAAAAGACACACAGACAGAAATAGTCATTCTATTCAGCACAATTCTTTTCTCAGCCATTTAATGAAATCATAATCGAACGCATACCTAGCTAGATTACTTACTAAAAGTTCTAAGACTCCATTCCTGTTCTATCCCCGGCAAAGCAGCATACAAACAGACACAGACCCTTTGTTTCTCTCCCTCCTCCCAGCTTTTGAAAGTATCTTGTCTCCTCATTGGTCATTTTGGTCAGGTGCCAGCAAGGTTACCTTTAGCTTCTTAACCCTTTACAGGTGAGAGGATTTTTCCTCTGGCCAGGAGGGATTTTAAAGGGGTTTACCCTTCCCTTTACATTTATGACACACCCAATGACAGTACCAATAAAGCTTTCACCAGTTGCCTTAGGCAAATATTTCACAAGCCAACAGATCAAAGTGTCAGGAAACTTATCCGGTTATTTAGCATATATTTTCTCCTTCTTACTGTCATCCCATTTCCTCATAGTTATGCCCTCATCTGCTTGGAGGTAGAACATGTGCATGCTGTGTATTACTGTAATTGCGTGCTGTACAGATGACTGGAATTTTGCATTAGCACTATTGGATTGAAATGTCTCCAACTTAATTATTGCCTTCTGGTGATTTTATGTGTCATGGAACAGCATGTAACAGCTATGCTCCTTTTGAAGTGACTTGTAAACCATCACTATTGACTGACAGAGTTTATAGTCTGTAGCAAAATACTTGTCAGAGGGATACCTGTTAAACAAGGCCATGTTGATTAATGTTTGTGCTGTTGGTATTGATATTACTGCTTTTGCATAAATAAATGAGCATTTGATCATGTGATAATTCACACCACTGACGAAAGAATTCTGTTGTCTGGTCTGTTTATAAATCGCTTCTTGACAATCACATGTTCACTGTGCAAGAGCGGAATCCCTGTCACATAGAATGGCAGGGAGCACATAGCAAGAGCCCTTTTTTTATGTATTGGTATCTTGAAATGGTGGTTTACTCATGGACTGGTTGCAAGCCAACGTGGTGCCATCTAAATCAACTGTATAACTGTCACAGTTATGGCCACTGCACCTCTATTTTGCCTCAGTAGTCCAGCAAAGGCACCCACTCTCAGGCTTCTAACTCTCCAGCCATTGCCTTTCTTGAGCAGAGACCTGTGTCTCACTCCCTTCTGACCAGGACATTTCCAGGCTGCATACTCCCCTGCCTACCCTATGTTTTTGCCATCAGAGAAAGGCTGCCCAAGTACACCTGCTTGCTTTCTCTTCAGAGACAGTTAACAGTGTGACTGTCCAGGCTTATATATACCAGACAGCTCTTTGTATGTAAGTCTATTTTATTCTTAAGGTAAAGGCACTACAGAGAAAATGAATTAAAAACAATAAAAGAACCTACACACATGCTAATAAGCTTACCAGACATGACTTCAACTTCAACATGGGCTCTGGTAGGAGTAGTCTTTCAAAACCCCAGAAAGAGGGGCTGTCTTCTATGGTCACATGTTCATAACAGCCTCAGTAGGCCAAGTCCTTCCAACCCTGCTCTGAGGATTGGATCCTTTGTGGACCAGAGGTCCCATGTGTTTTCTGGATTAGGAAGAAGGGCCTGGGCCAGTTTAAAACAAGACTATTTATCCAAATCCTTTCTTTGTCTGTTGGTACCTGAAAAATCCAGTTTGAACTAGTATATGAACTACCTCTCCAGGGGAGTGGCTTCAAAGAGCTGATAATATATAAATTACATTAGCATCCCCTTCCTACTAGAAAAGGTACATACAATAACACAGCATTTTTAATACAATGGACCCCCGAGGTATTAAACCTAATTCAAAAAGTGTGATCCAATAAAGTTTATCTTATTTCCATAGGGTTTGTTCAGGATATGGTGAGTCCATCACAGTAACTATGCCTTCACTCCTCTTGGTCTGCAGGCTTCTCCTCTATCCCACACAACTACAATAGCAGCACGTTATGCCTGGGTTCCTCAGCGCCCATGTCTTTGGCCTGCTGCTCACTTTGGTATCTTTAACACCATTCAGACTCTGAGGCAAGAAGTGAGTTTTCTTCCTTCAGAAACTTTGAGCAGGAATTGACTCCATATTTAAGTCACCAAATTAAAGTTAAATTTATGCTAATTAAAAATTAGGTTTATATGAGAAAAATATATACTGTGGATGATACCATAAAAATATAAAGTAAGTAAATATAAAAGTGCCACAGTCTAGTATTACTACAAATATTGATAAAAGGGCTACAAACATTAAGTGTATATGCTGGTACTTTCAGAACGTCTGCAAAGATCTGTCCCTGACCACTTGCTTAGCAAAGCTGCCATCTTCCCCACAGCATCTGTCTCTCTGCCAGAGGCTGTCAGAGCTGCTTGTATTAACTCATGGTAACATTCCTATTTCTAATGGGATTGTTTCCCAGTTCAATGTCAAACTAATATTTGGACAGTGCAATATCCCAGACCAAAGCCATATGGTAGGTGATTCATATTTCTCTCTGAATCCCCCAGAATGTATGGGCCATAAGTCAACTCCTCTTTTCACATCCCTTCATTGAAAGTGGTTTCTTTAGTCATTAGTTTAATAACCTTCCAAAAGCACTTTCAGGTTGGTTTCCATGTGCATTTATGCTGCCCAATCAATATCTGTAATGGATGATATCTGGCAGATTCCCCATGCTCCCTCAGTGAGTTATTTGCCCAGGAACACAAGTATAATTTATTCATACATCTAGTACATAAAAGTTCAGATGTAAAACACAACATTAGAACACAGATAGCTATTGACAAGGAGTATTGTTGATCATGAATTAGGGGACACGAACCTCGATGTTACTGAATGAACACAAACACATTATATATCATAGTTAAAGATGGATACTAGCCATAACCATTGAGAAACCAAAGTATCTGAACTAGGCCTAATGTGAGGCTATCACAACCATGCACACAGCCTCTCCACTGTTGCTTAGTAACATATTCTAATCACAAGGCTACTCAGATACTTAAAGTATATCAGAACAAATGTCTTGGCTTTTTGTGAGACGTACACATTTAAGGTCCTTGAGCATGTAACTGGGGAATGCATACCAAACTGCTGCGGATGCCAGGCATCCAATTTTCAACCAAACCCCCAGTCGAAATGGGACCCTGGTGGCTCTGGTTGGCACCACCAACCAGGCCAAGAAAAGGCTGGTCAGTGGCGCATCGGTGGCCTGAGGCTAAGGCAGGCTCCCTGCCTTCCCAAGCTCCGTGCGGCTCCCAGGAGCGGCTGCCAGGTCCTTCAGCCCTATGCACATGGATGGCCAGGGAGGCTCTGCGCGCTGCCCCCGCCCCTAGAGCCGGCTCTGCAGCTCCCATTGGTTAGGAACCACGACCAATGGGAGTTGTGGGGGCAGTGTCTGTGGGCGTGAGGGTGGCCCCTGCGGGTGCAAGGGCAGCACATGGAGTCTCCCTGGCCGCCCATGCATCTAGGGGATGCCAGGGACCAGGCATCTAATTCCTGGGAGCCATGGTAAGCTCATCCCCACCCCTGCCTCACCCCCAGCTGGAGCCCTCACCCCCCTCCTCCACCCCAAACTCCTGCCCCAGCCTGGTGAAGGTAAGTGAGCGTGGAGGAGAACTAGCAAAGGATGGAGTGGGGATGGAGCAAGCAGGGGCAGGGCCTCAGGGAAAGGGTGGGCAGAGGCAGGGCCTTCGGGCAGGTGGCAGGGAAGGAGTGTTCAGTTTTGTGCAATTAGAAAGTTTGCAACCCTGTAAACTGCACTCAGAAAAATCACAATATTTACAATATTTATGAATGTTAGTAGTTACCCCAGACCATAGCAAGACCATGAATACCATGGTGGGTGAATCACCATGGCACGCCTGACACATACATAAAGTAGTGATTTTCTCATACAGGTCATTCAGAAAGGCACAGCAAAATCACCAGGATACAAAGAAGGATGGCAAGACAGAACAAGGTTGAGACAAACTGACCTACAGAAGGATGGCAATTATTGTGCCAGCAATTTTGGGCTGAGTTCAAATCTATAGTGGGCCACCTTGCCAGGAGTGATGGTGGCATAGCATTTGGTATATGTTATTTCCCTCATTTTTTTCTGGTTCATTAGAAGCCTATCTGTTTTTCCCAGTGCATCCCGCTGAGGCGCCAGATACGGTTTTCAGCTCTGCCACCAACTTCAAAGTCATTTGCAATAGAAATTCCACCATTTGGCTACTTGTAGTGTGGTGGCAGAATGGTTAAGGTACTTGGCTACACTGCTGAAGAGCATGGATTTGAATCTCACTTAATCTCACACTGAAAAGGTACCTCTAGTTCATCCAGCTGTGAAATGGGTGCCTGGTCCATCAAGCCAGGCCAGTCAAAGGCTGTCGGATCGATGTTGGTCACATCACTTCCTGGTGTACCATGAGCTATGAAACTGCTGTGACTTACTGGTGTCAGCCTGATGACCTATTAGTTCAGTGGAATTTCAAATACTCATGGTATGGCTGTGGGAACGTCCACTGCTGCAGCCTTAACTCTAGATGTACTAGTTGTTGTGTGGACACTGAAGAGCAAGCCTTTTGTAGTACTGAGTGGACACTACCACGTTACAAATATTAAAGAATTATAGTAACACCATATGAATTAAAGCAAATATGATTTTTCATCTTGTGTGACCTATCTCATGTATAATTGTACTATAACCTATATCTGTCCCTCCAAAACTTGCAATAAAGAGAACAAAATTCATTTGATGGGAAGAGTCCCTTTCTTTACCAGATCAGAAACCCACCTACTTTTTGCCAGACCCAGATTAAAGCATAGACACTACAGACCCATGGCTAAGGGTCCCAGCTCCTGGAGTCACATGATTATATCAGAATCTCATCTTTCATTTTTTTAAAGTAACTATCTAGTTATTATTGCTGTGAATTAAAATGTGAAATTATGAAGCAAGTGTAACCAAAGAAATTACATTTATTTAAGTCTCTGGACAACCTGAACCAACCGTTTGGAAAGGGATGAACTGCCCCAGGCATTTCCATGAGGTGTTAATTCCAAGACTCTCTGCTCTGCACTGCCTTACCAATACCACACCAACAGAGAATTCTTTGTGCATCAGGAAGGGGGGAGTGCAATGGACCCGGAGCTTCCACACAAGGAGATACACCCCAGTGGCTACAGTAATACAGTGGCACATCTCTGCTACCTCCTCTGCCTCTTTAGGGGAATATAGGCTACTGATGGTCCCAGGAGGATGGGGCCCTTGCTGCCACTCCAAGTTAGGAGGAGTGGGTCCCATACCACTGCCCATGACTCTCTGAGAGAAGGTGGCCCTTTGACTCTGCAACTTCAAGGACACAGGATTGTGGAAGTTTATCAGTAGTGCTGATAGTCCCAAATTGTAGTGTGCCTAGGTCACCAGATTACCTTACTTCAACCTTGTCTGGTGCTGGATCTGAAGAGAAAGGTGTAGAGGGAACATGAAAGGTCTATAGCTGCTGGGACCATGTTCAGGGAGATCTATTGTCTGTCTCTGTGAGACTAATGTGACATTGCTCCACAGAAGGCTCTAATCTCTGTGTGCCTCCTCCGGCCTCATGGAGCCTACATGCTGCAGGACCCAGAGACTTGTGTGGCAGCTGGATGTATTGCAGCCTTCAGGACCTGGAACAGCTTCAGTCCCCACCCTAGGAAAGTGATATATCACCATGCACTAAACTACACAATGCCACAGCATAGCTCCTACTGACCAGCTGCCCCTGACAGTTACTCCTTGCTTTGTTTGAAGCCTCTGTGGGCCAGGCTATGCTGCTGAGCACCACAACCCAGTTTGCATTGGTTGACTGTTCTCTATACTTGTTTACAGACATTACTGTTGACTTCCAAAGTTTGCCCTGAGATTAAAGGACTTAGGATGGGACTGTAATCACAGGTGCATTTCCATAGTTCTCCTATGGAGCTGCAGAAACAGAAGGAACTGGGACATGTGTGAGAAAATTATATATTCTTTTCCTGTCTACCACTCTTCTATCTACAAAGACAGTGTTTTGGAGTTGGTGAATAGCTGCTCCTAAAATATTAGAAGTGTTCTTGAGTGGTTCATCTGCAGAAGGAGGAAATCTACTAATGTTAGGTAACCATTAGCTAATCCCACTGTTTTGTGATTAGTGCTGTCAGGCTATTTAACAGTACCAGCTTGGTTCTCCCAAACCTTTCTTTAGACATTCTTACTTCAGTTTAAGAGTGGCTGATTTCATTTTAGCGTACACTGATTTCTTATGTTGAAACCAAAATAAGAATGTCCATTGGAAGGGAGATTGCACTTGTTTAAATAAATTGGCTTAAAATCACACTTTTATTAAACTAGTGTAGACATTTAGTGTAGTCATGTAGACAAAACCAGTGATAGATACTCCTGGGGGAATTCTGTGCTACTGCACGCATGCATAACTAATGAGCCACACATATCTTTAATTTTTTGTGCAGAAAAAAGATTCTGCCAAAATGTTGCTGCAGTTCCACTTTTTAACCACCAGAGGGCACTGTGGTGATAGAACACAGCAGAAGCTCCTGGCCAGCAAGTGAAGAGAAAAAGCCTGTCTTCCTCACAATGCCTGTCAGGCCAGGTAAGGAGACAGAGGCTATGGGGAGACAGATAGCATGGGATTCTGCGGGGTCAGACAGGGGCTCATAAGGGCTAGTGGAGGAGGGGCACAGGCTGAATGAGAGTGGAGGCACAGGGCCACAGGGGGCAAGGAGATGCAGGGCCATATGGTGATGGAGGAGTGCAAAGCTACATAGGGACAGAGGGTGGCTGAGTGGGGGCACAGAGACACATGGGGAGGAGTATAGGGACATATAAGGATAGGGGAGTGGCTGGTTTGGGGCACAGAGACACATAAAATGATGGATTAATAAAAACACTGGTTTATGGCTTATTATAACCCTCCTTTTTTTATCCTATGACTGCAGGTGTTAATTGGTCACTTCACCTTGAATGGTCTCCTACAATATGTATTAACTACTTATGTTAGACAATCTGTTCCACCTTGTATTTAGCTGTGACACTGTGAGCAACTTTCCCTGACCTAAAGAAGAGCTCTGTGTAGCTCCTAAAGCTTGGTTCTTTCACCAACATAAGTTGGTCCAATGGAAGATATTACCTCACACACCTTGTCTTTCACATGCAAGACAGAGAAATAAGGGCAGCATTTTAAGGCAGTTGCAATTTGCCAGTCCTGTTCCATATATGACTACTAGAACCCAATAACTTTTGTTCTAATGCTTTGAAATTTGCAAATGAAACTTCATATGTAAATTTGAAAGGCTTGTCATCAAATGTATTTGTACACCTATTAACTATACTGCTGAGGCAACCAGTTTTGAATATACATTCATTGAATGATAACTATTTCAACCATCATTTAAGCATCATTAAAATATAAGGCATCTGTAGTGCATTTCTGTCAATAGAACAAATGAGAAAAAGTCTGCCTCATACAGGTTAATGTTTTGAAACAAAAATGAACAGAATGTTATAGACTTGTAAATTCTGAGACTAAGAAAAATACAAGAAGTAAAAAGTATTGTTAATGTCAGCAACTTTCAGCCATTGGACTACTACATAGAATATAACATTTTATTTGAAAAATAAATACATACAAACAGTTACCAGGTGAGATGGATGTTAAATTTAGCTTTAACAACATTTAAACTAACTAGTATTGCTCAAAAGATTAATAAAAAGCACAGAAAATCTCAAACATCTGGATCAGAGCTGTTATTAAAATTATCTGGTACTAGAAAGATTGCTACCAATGATAACTTGTTCATTTGGATAAATTCCATGTTTATGAGTTTCAAATTTGAAAGAATTTCAATCTTACTATGGTTAAAATTGTTTTGTAATATGGAGCCCTGTAATCATTTCCTAAACTGAAAAGTCTAGGAAACTTTTTAACTGCAAGTTTAAAAATAAATATACATTCATGTTATCTATAATTGTATTTTTAATGTTAATAAGTACTCTCCTCTATTGTTCTCCCTCCATTATATGTATTGTGTATCAGATTTTAATAAACTTTTTAAAAAATAAAAAAAAACTTTGGTTTTATATTTTCCCCTTAAACAATACACTTCCAATATTTTTATGCTTTTTTTTTATTTGTGGGAGAATAACAAAAAAAAGTTTGTCACACAAAAGAATAAATGTCAGGGAAAAATAAAATAAAATTAAAACACCAAGTTTCTACCAAAAAGTCATTTTGAAGTCATAAATGACCAAGTAATAAAGATTCTGCAGTGCAGATTCTGTCCTCAAATCACACTTGTGGAGCCTTATTTTCTACAAGCTAGTCCTAGAATTGTACCTATGCAACTCTTTTCTTCAGTATGGTTGCACAAGTGTGAACAAGAGAAGAATCTGAAGACCATGGGATTGAACAGGTGGTTCATAATTAGAATTTAGTTAATTTTATTGGTAGTGCATGTAAATTATATGACTGGATGTCACAAGATGGTGCTATGAATGGATAAGAGTTGGGTCTTGAAAGAAATACTGCTTCTCATTCTCATCTGGGATGCAGTTTATTCAGATGCTGAATGTAACACCAGTAAGACCTCTCATGTGTCTCTTTCTTTCTTTGACTAATATGCTTGTTTAAGTATAGCTGCTGCCTACAGATTACAACTACGTAGGAGCAAACTAAATCTTACATGGTGCCCAGAAAGAAAAGGATCTGTCTTATGCTCCCAGGGCTATATTAATTCCACAATGCTAACATTCATCAAATTGGACTGATATCGCTGAAATCAGCTGATATAACTCAGTAGAGATCTGCTGAGTAAGAGGGTGCCATTTTTAACAGACACTTTGAGGGAAAGCTTCACATTACAAATGAGTGCAGTATGACTGGCTTTGGACCGTGTGTAACCGTGCCTGCTTGGTGTGGTGCTCTGTCCTCGTCTAGTGGCACCTAGACCATCTAGAGATTAATAAGCTGCAACAGCCTTAGCGTAGAGGCATGTGGCTTTTTAGCTCATGCAAAAGAGGTTCATGCACTAAGCTCCAGAGGTCCCAGGTTCAATCCTGCCTGCCAATGACCAGGATCTGTTAACATTACACATGCAAATACACACCAGATACTAAATGACTGACCGATACAAATGCTGTTTGCTTACAATTAGTAGTAAAAGGTGCTACTTGTGTGGCAGTGTTATTATTAGTTCTATATCATGCTCTGTTATCTTGGGGTTAGGTTGCCTTCTGGGCACATAGTGTATTCTAATATCTTTCAGTGGCTATTCAGAACTGAGGACACTTAACATACAAATTGAAAATTCACACCAATACATCATTTTGCACTGAAAGGTACAATTCTTAATTTAAACATTAGGAGAGCGTACATAATTAAAATGCATTGGGACAGAAAAGTCTGGTTGTAACTGGCACCAAAATAAGTAGCAGTGTAGGCTGTGAATACAAATAATTTCTAGCAACCAACATGCTGCATATATATCCTTCCTGTTTGTAGACTGCACTCCTGAGAAACTTGGAAGTGAATATACAATATATGGTGTTCAGAATAAGAGTGTCACCTTTCAAATAAAGCTACTGGAACATGTACAAATCATGTATTTTATCACTTCCAAGACAAAGCAGTAAAAAATAGATGTGAATTCTGAAATGACAAAATATTTCTCAGGCTGCAAAGTAAAAGTGGATATGAAACCAGGTGCCCAGAATGTTTTCCACTTGCAAACAAAAATATCTAATTTCTGTTATCAGAGGAAAAGTATATATTGCACATTTGTCAGCTTGCAGTCTCTGGGGAAGCGGATGTAGAAATCTATGATAAACTCACTTTCCTATATAAAGAAGATATTCATAATAGCTTGTTTCAGTAGAAATCAACTTGGATCAGAATACTGACTCAGCTCCTGATCATTTATTTAAATAAATGAAATCCCATCACTTGAACAAGTATGTAAAATCTTTGTGCCATTCAAGAGGCAATAAAAGCAACTGTCTGTTATCTAATTGGGCAGCATACTATCCGGATGTTTAGGACAGTATTTCAGTGTTCCACTACCATGTTATTTTTCAATAACAGACAGGAACAGATATTAGAAGGGTGAAAAAAGCAGGTCTATTTCAGAAACAATGATCCTGTGAGATTATCATCAGTTTAACAGTGGAATCTAAATTGAAGTTCCATTTTTCAGACACATAGAAGCAATGTCAAAATGTGTTGTGCGGTGTTATGCCATTTCTTAGAACTCTTCAGAGCTATGCTTAGAATTTTTTTTTAATTTTTAAATGCAGGAAGCCCAGGGCAGATTACGGAGGTAAGAAAGCACGATTTCTAACAGTATGCAAGAGTCTTCCAACACTGGGTTCGAATCATTAACTAAAATCCATTACTTTCTGAAAGCTGTGTTGACATGCATTGATTTCAGTCTAGTTCCCAGTGGCCCAATTTTCACATGACAAAAAGATGATTACTGTTTGTAGTAGTTGGCGCTCTTGTTGACATTCTCAGCAGAGAAGGCATTGAATGGGGCTCAAGAATGAACTACTTTTCATTCTTACAGAGGTCTCTGGATTAATCATCATGGTGCTGTAGACTGGAGAACTTTGCAGTCTCATTGCAATTGTTAGACCTAAAAAAAATAATAATAAAATTCCAGGTATACCAACCTATCACCTGTAACAAAATTTGCTTTAAAAACAAAGAATAAAAACAAAAATGAAAATACAAAAGATTTAGATCCCTATGAAAAAAATGGTACAATCACAACTCTGAGAAAATTACCATGTGATTATGTTAATTTATCGATACCAGAGACTTATATCAGGTTTTTTTGGCCTTGAGCAACTGGTTTAACTTCTCGTTATTACTTTAAGATTGCTTGATTGAGATAATCAAACAGTTTCATCTATTTGATAACACGGAGTTTTATGCTGCTGCAGTAAAAACTTAAATAACAAAGCTATAGATTAAGATAAATTGATAAGTAACAGTCAGCATGGATTTGTCAAGAACAAATCGTGTCAAACCAACCTGATAGCTTTCTTTGACAGGATAACAAGTTTTGTGGATAGGGGGAAAGTGGTAGACATGGTATATCTTGACTTTAGTAAAGCTTTTGATACTGTCTCACATGACCTTCTCATAAACAAACTAGGAAAATACGACCTAGATTGATAAGATGCCTGCAAAACTGGTTGGAAAACTGTTCCCAGAGAGTAATTATCAGTGGTTCAGTGTCACACTGGAAGGGCACAATGAGTGGGGTCCCGGAGGGATCAGTTCTGGGTCTGGTTCTATTCAATATCTTCATCAATGATTTAGATATTGGTATAGAGAGTACACTTATAAAGTTTGTGGATAATACCAAGCTGGGAGGGATTGCAAGTACTTTGGAGGATAGGATTAAAATTCAAAATCATAGAATATCAGGGTTGGAAGGGACCCCAGGAGGTCATCTAGTCCAATCCCCTGCTCAAAGCAGGACCAATCCCCAACTAAATCATCCCAGCCAGGGCTTTGTCAAGCCTGGCCTTAAAAATATCTAAGGAAGGAGATTCCACCACCTCCCTAGGTAGCACATTCCAGTGTTTCGCCACCCTCCTAGTGAAAAAGTTTTTTCCTAATATCCAACCTAAACCTCTCACACTGCAACTTGAGACCCATTACTCCTTGTTCTGTCATCAGCTACCACTGAGAGCAGTCTAGATCCATCCTCTTTGGAACCCCCTTTCAGGTAGTTGAAAGCAACTATCAAATCCCCCCTCATTCTTCTCTTCCGCAGACTAAACAATCCCAGTTCCCTCAGCCTCTCCTCATAACTCATGTGTTCCAGTCCCCTAATCATTTTTGTTGCCCTCCGCTGGACTCTTTCCAATTTTTCCACATCCTTCTTGTGGTGTGGGGCCCAAAACGGGACACAGTACTCCAGATGAGGCCTCACCAATGTGGAATAGAGGGGAACGATCACGTCCCTCGATCTGCTGGCAATGCCCCTACGTATACATCCCAAAATGCCATCGGTCTTCTTGGCAACAAGGGCACACTGTTGACTCATATCCAGCTTCTCATCCACTGTAACCCTTAGGTCCTTTTCTGCAGAACTGCTGCCTAGCCATTCGGTCCCTAGACTGTAGCGGTGCATGGGACTCTGCACTTGTCTTGTCCTTGTTGAACCTCAGATTTCTTTTGGCCCAATCCTCTAATTTGTCTAGGTCCCTCTGTATCCTATCCCTACCCTCCAGCATATCTACCTCTCCTTCCAGTTTAGTGTCATCTGCAAACTTGCCGAGGGTGCGTTCCACACCATCCTCCAGATCATTTATGAAGATATTGAACAAAACCGGCCCCAGGACCAACCCTTGGGGCACTCCACTTGATACTGACTGCCAACTAGACATGGAGCCATTGATCACTACCCGTTGAGCCCGACAATCTAGCCAACTTTCTATCAAGTTTCTAAATGATCTGGACAAACTGGAGAAATGGTCTGAACTAAATAGAATGAAATTCAATAAGGACAAATGCAAAGTACTCCACTTAGGAATGAACAATCAGTTGCACACATACATAATGGGAAATGACCGCTTAGGAAAGAGTACTGCGGAAAGGTATCTGGGGATCATAGTGTACCACAAGCTAAATATGAGTCAACAGTGTAACACTTGCAAAAAAAGCGAACATCATTCTGGGATGTATTAGCAGGAATGTTGTAAGCAAGACAGGAGAAGTAATTCTTCCACTCTACTCTGCACTGATTAGGCATAAACTGGAGTATTGTGTCCAGTTCTGGGTGCCACATTTCAGGAAAGATGTGGACAAATTGGAGAAAGTCCAGAGAAAAGCAACAAAAATGATTAAAGGTCTAGAAAACATGACCTATGAGGGAAGATTTTAAAAACTGGGTTTGTTTAGTCTGAAAAAGAGAAGACTGAGAGGGGACATGATAAGAGTTTTCAAATACATAAAAGGTTGTTACAATGAGGAGGGAGAAAATTGTTTTTCTTAAACTCTGAGGATAGGACAAGAAGCAATGGACTTAAATTGCAACAAGGGAGGTTTAGATTGGAAATTAGGAAAAACTTCCTAACTGTCAGGGTGATTAAGCACTGGAATAGATTGCCTAGGGAGGTTGTGGAATCCACATCATTGGAGATTTTTAAGAGCATGTTAGACAAATACCTGTCAAGAATGGTCTAGATCAAGGATCAGCAACCTTTGGCCCATGGTCCACCAGGGTAAGCCCCCTGCTGGGCCAGGCCAGTTTTTTTACCTGCTGTATCCGCAGGTTCGGCCAATCACGGCTCCCACTGACTGCGGTTCGCCACTCCAGGCCAAGGGGGCTGCGGGAAGCGGCATGGGCCAAGGGATGTGCTGGCCGCCGCTTCCCACAGCCCCCATTGACCTGAATTGGCAAACCGTGGCCAGTGGGAGCTGTGATCGGCCGAACCTGCGGACATGGCAGGTACACAAACCGGCCAGGCCCACCAGGGGGCTTACTCTGGCGGGCCACGGGCCAAAGGTTGCAGATCCCTGGTCTAGATAATATTTAGTCCTGCCATGAGTGCAGGGGACTGGATTAGAGGACCTCTCGAGGTCCCTTCCAATCCTATTATCCTATGATTATTTTGTCATGTCAAATACATATGAGAAACAGTGAGGAGGAAAATTCTTTTATATTAGTCTTAAGGAAAAGTGAATGACCCACCTTTGTTAAATATGATGCTATCTGTATGGATACTGTGAGAAAGTCCCAAGCCTGTATTGATGGGTCCCACACTTCTGGGCAGTTTCAGTGGTCTCAGAAACTTGATAAGGCCCCAATGTGACCTCCCTTTCTCAGTCTATTGACAGTTTTCAGAGTAGCAGCCATGTTAGTCTGTATTCACAAAAAGAAAAGGAGTACTTGTGGCACCTTAGAGACTAACCAATTTATTTGAGCATAAACTTTCGTGAGCTACAGCTCACTTCATCAGAGTGAGCTGTAGCTCACAAAAGCTTATGTTCAAATAAATTTGTTAGTCTCTAAGGTGCCACAAGTACTCCTTCAGTCTATTGAGTTACTTTCATCACCAGCCAGTATGGGAGATGGGAAGGGGGAATACCCCACAGTCTCTGTTGCTCCATAGAGCTCAGAAAGTGCAGCTCAGCCTCCTGCCTGGACCAAGTCCTGCTTCCCTTCTCCAGGGGATCTCTGTCTAGTATGGGGGTCGGGTGGGAGGGGGATCCAGGCCCACCCTCTTCTCCGGGTTCCAGCCAGGGACCCTAATGGTAGCAGCTAGTGGTGGCTTTCCCTTCACCACTGATACCACTTTGATTCCCTGGACCACTTCCCCATGGTCCCCTTTTTCTTGCTTCAACCTTACCTCAGGATTCAGCAATGCTTCCTCACCTCCAGCTCCTTTCATCTCAGCCTCCTAGAGGGCACTGGAAAGGAGAGCTTTTAAACAGTATCAGTGGGACCTTGATTGGTTCCAGCTGTCTCCATTAGCCTAATGGCCTTAACTGGTTAATTGGCATCAGGTGTCTTAATTGACCTGGAGTAGCCTTTGTTTGGCTATCCAGGGAACAAGGGCCTGCTCATTCTGAAGGCTGATATACCTGCCTTCCAGCACTCTCTTATATCCTTCTGGTCTGAATCTGTCACAATACTAAATCAAATAAAAAACAAAACTATTAGTGACCCATATTATGGTGCCCTACACGTTGCACACCACCTTATCATTTCTATGGCAAAGTAGAGTGCTGCACACCAAAGAAAACCCGTGATCATTTTCATGGACACCCCAAACATATATTTAAATACAGTAGTAGTGTAATGAAGGTCTTCCTTAATTGCCTAGATAACATCTTCTCTGACGCCTCTTATCTGAGCTTCCTCAGGAACCTTCACTGGTCCTAGGCATGTGCTCACTACAAAGATGTAGTAGTGCATGGAGCAGCATTTTTGTCCCACAGCAGAACAAAGTCAGAGAAATGGTGCTCCGTGTTCCAAATACTAGCTTACTAGTTTCACGAATCATAATTGATTTCTTTTCATTGGACCTAGGAAACTTTGATATAATGTTAGTACATGTACAAGAAATATGTGGTATCCAGAGGACTGCTTCATACAATTTTAATTTTTACTACTCCACCGGGGTTACTTTCAAATGTTGCCTACTACTGTTCATAAAACCCAGCTTGCCTTTAATATTAATGAAAGGTCCGTGGAATATATTCTAATAGCTACAACTTCAGTCCATAGGCAATTTTCTTGTGAGGATATTGCCAACTTGTTTAGGGCCACAAAGTTTAATATAGCAGAAAAAAGATGCCAGGGATAAAATAATACAAAGTAGTCTTTTAGCTCATACTGTTTTATCTTAGATACGAAACACAGCAAACATCACCAGTCCTTTTCCTTGTGGAATTACGGCAATGTCTGTCCTATCTTTACTCCCGTAGCCGCACAGGGAGTCACACCAATGAACACAAAGCTTCAGGTGATCATCATCATCACTAACACTATTTTTTCTTCTCAGCGTCAAGGCCTTGTCACCTTATGAATGATTATTAAATAATAAAGCTGATTGAGATTTTTCAACCAAAAATTGTAGTCCGTTTTGATGAGAAAAAAAAAGGGAACAGAAATTGGCAACATTTTTGTTTATTTCCCCTCCCTTTGTAGATCAGCATTACTAAATGACATTACTAAAATTAACCAAATAAGAAACACACCAATGTAAATAGCCAGGAAATCCAGATCAGAAGTAAGATATAAAGAATACACCTCTCTGATGTCCCCCATCAAAGGAAACAAACAAACAAATACCACCACCTTGCATGCATGTAACAGAAGAAGTTTTACCAAGCTAATTAACTCCCACCCTTAAATTGTCAGGAATGTAGTATGGCAAATTGTGACGTCTAAGGGAGAAATGTTCTAAAGTTTCAGGACCATAAAAAGAAAGATTTTACCCACCATCACTTAGATTTTTAAAGAGATGGGGGTAGAGCCTCTATCATGGGAAGGCTTAGTTCAGTTTTTCACTGAAAGCAGGAATGCAACTTCTTTGTTTTCTATGACAGATGCACTGTATCTTCCCCAAACAATACCTAATATCTGATTTTAGGAGATTTTCAACTAAGTCGGTTACTTAGTTTCTGAGTTAAAATTAATTAAGAAATGAGACCTTTACACCTTCACCAGCGCCTCAAATTAATTGTAACTCTTTTGCTATCAAATGGCTACTTTGCTATCATTCACGCTTTCCATATAGGTAAAGCTCATTGCCAATTAGCTTCAAGCTACATTTGAAAAAAATAGGTTGTAATTTAGCAAAATTAATTTCCCCCCACCTTTCCAATTATATTAATAATTTCCTTTAAATCAACATGGCTGCCATGTCCCATAATTTATAATGTGACTGAAGCTACTCAGTAATATTAAAGCCACATTAAAGTGGAACCTCAGAAACATTAGTAACTATTCAAGTCTTGACATATGTGCACAAGTGTATCATATGTTATGTGTTTAAGGGGGGAGCATACGTTTGTAATTAAGGGAGGAAGATTAATGTGTTGTGTACAGTTTTCCCTTATCATTGAGAAGCAGAAGGAAGTTCCTTGGGGTGATGTTGCATGGAGTCTGTCACTGTCATGGAAACGTGTGCAGGCATTCGTGTGCAACTAACATTATGTATCCCATAATTAGATATATCCATGTTATTTACAGTTTGCATGGTGGGGATAGTTTTTGTTTGTGGAAGTTTATTATTATGGAATGGTCAACAGATCTAAACTCCAATTCTGTGACAGGGCATAAACCAACAGAGAATCCATCAGTAAACTGGTCCTATATCAGGGACCATTTTTATTACTCTTGAGGACTATGGGGATTTTGCCCTATTGGGATATTGGGGATTTTTGGATCAGGAGTTCTACCCCTACTCAGGATTCAACAAGATAAAAGTAAAACCATTAAGTGCACTCACTGACAACCAGTTTCAGGCTTTTTTTTTTTTTAACATAGCATATGCTGATTCTTGCTGGCAAAGGCCATTGAGAAGTTGTGTCGCCATGTTCTGCAGTTGCAAAAAGCTGCAATTTGCAAGTAGTTTCAAAGGGAAACTTGAAATACACCCCCAAACACCGGGATTGCAGTGGCAAGATCCAATTTCAGGCAAAGCGGGGTGCTGCTGCCCTGCATCTTTGTGAACTTAAGACCCACCTTCCATTTATCAGCCTTAACTGACAGGATAGATAAGGCTTCCCCAAAGCTAAAGCAACATAGCACACTCAATGTTCTAACACATTTAAAATTGTCTCAGAAAAGCCGATATGAGAACATCCAGGTTTTAAGTATTCATCAGTTCAAAAATAATAAACAGATGTCTTCAGCCTTCTATAGCCTTTTTCTTCCTCAGTGGCAGCTACAAAACAAATAAGGCATAAAGTTTCTAGCTTCAGCCAGTTTTTAGTTGTGTAACACATACTTTCAATCAGAAAGTGCATTTTTCTTTTATGCTTACATAACTCAAAAATGACTGAACTGATTTTGAACAGACTTTCCAGAAATAAAAATTACCTTTGTCCTGAGAGGAATGATTAGGAACAAATGGAATTGTTTGGAGAAAATTCTGAACAACTGAAAACAGGCGGTTAGAATTGAAAGTTGTATTATTTCAAAATACCTGTCAGCAAATATGTCTATAACAATACAGACACACACAAAAATTCCTCCAGGAGTAAAGACAATCCAGTTCCTGTTTCTTTGGCCCCTTCTCACCCCGCACCTTCCCCTGAGCCCACATGGTGGGCCAGACACCCACAACCCCTCTCCCCACAGAGCCCAGCTGCCCCTCCGCCCCCGCCCCGGGCCAGATACCTGCACTCCCTTCCCCCCCCCCCCCAGAGCCCTGCTGTAGGCCCCCTCCTTGCCCAGATAGCCGCCCCCTTCCCCCGCAGAGCCTAGGGATCCAGAGAGAGAAACAGCCTGCCTGATGCTGGATCCCAGGCTTGCCTGGAGTTTCCTGTGTGCTGCCCTCTCCTTCCCGCAGAGCATGCTGGGAAGTGCAGCTACCAGGAAACCTCTAGGTCCCTTCCCCTTCCCCCAGCAGTGTCTTCTATGTGCAAACTAAACTAAACTCCAGGCACTATGGATAAGGGAATGTGGTCTCACAACTGCCTGCTGTAAGAGCATTAGCTCTGTTCTTGGCACAAACCAGACCTTGAGAGATCTGCTGTCATAAATATAAAGGGAAGGGTAAACCCCTTTAAAATCCCTCCTGGCCAGAGGAAAAATCCTCTTACCTGTAAAGGGTTAAGAAGCTAAAGGTAACCTCGCTGGCACCTGACCAAAATGACCAATGAGGAGACAAGATACTTTCAAAAGCTAAGAGGAGGGAGGAAAACAAAGGGTCTGTGTCTGTCTGTGTGATGCTTTTGCTGTAGACAGAACAGGAATGGAGTCTTAGAATTTAGTAAGCAATCTAGCTAGGTATGTGGTAGATTATGATTTCTTTAAATGGCTGAGAAAATAGCTGTGCTGAATAGAATGAATATTCCTGTCTGTGTGTCTTTTTTGTAACTTAAGGTTTTGCCTAGAGGGATTCTCTATGTTTTGAATCTAATTACCCTCTAAGGTATTTACCATCCTGATTTTACAGAGGTGATTCTTTTTTACTTCTATTAAAAGCCTTCTTGTAAGGAAACTGAATGCTTTTTTATTGTTTTGAAATCCAAGGGTTTGGGTCTGTGGTCACCTATGCAAATTGGTGAGGATTTTTACCAAACTTTCCCCAGGAAGTGGGGTGCAAGGGTTAGGAGGATTTTGGGGGGAAAGATGTTTCCAAACTATGGTTTTTTTTCAGGAACCCAGATAAAGTTTTGTGGTGGCAGTGGAAGTCCAAAGGTAAAATAGTTTGTACCTTGGGGAAGTTTTAACCTAAGCTGGTAAAAGTAAGCTTAGGAGGTTTTCATGCAGGTCCCCACATCTGTACCCCAGAGTTCAGAGTGGGGAAGGAACCTTGACATCTGAATATGGGTGGAAACAAGATAGGAGATGCAAGGGGTGAAACTATCCGTGAAGGACTGATGAACCCCAACTGTAACTTACAGTCTATATGGTTGGGTAATTGCAGTCTCTCAGCTGCTTGTTGTGGGAGTCTGGCCACTATCCTTTCTTCCAAACCGTGCCTAACAGAGCTAGAACTGAGTAACAATTCACTGGAGGACGAAGGAGTGAAGAAGTTGTGTGAATCCTTGAAACATCCAAACTGCAAACTACAGCAACTAGTTCTGTACAACATCTACCTGAGTTCTGAAGTGGATGATGAACTGAAAGTCCTGGAAGAGTCCAAACCTGGATTGAAGATTATTTTGTGAGTGATGCAGTTTCAGATGTGACCATCTGCTGAGTACTGTCCTCTCCCTATTTCTGCCTCTTTATGAAGAGTTCAGATATATGCAGTTAACCAATGAGTTCCATGTAGACTAGAACGGGCGGGGGGGGGGGGAGATAGCTCAGTGGTTTGAGCTTTGGCCTGCTAAACCTAGGGTTGGAGTTCAATCCTTGAGGGGGCCATTTAGGGATATGGGGCAAAAATTGGGGATTGGTCCTGCTTTGAGCAAGCGGTTGGACTAGATGACCTCCTGAGGTCCCTTCCAACTCTAATATTCTGTGATTCAAGCTGGGCTCTGCTGGGTCCAGCAGCCCCTAGTGGCAGCCAGAAGCACTGCAGTCCATTTCTGTGGGGGAAAGGAAATTCTGCATGCACAACATTAATTTCTGCAAAACTCTGCATTGTGCAGTGGTGCAGAATTCCCCCAGGAGTAAAATGTGGACAATTGGAACCAGTATTGGGGAAACAGCAGTTGTTGGGTGTGTTAGACATTTTCTCTGAAGTTTTCAGAACCCTCTAGGAACCTGTAATTGTACATGCATCAGAATGGACATTGCTAAACAAGATAGTTCCCTAAAAATTAGACATTTCTAGGAAGAATTTTTTATACTATATACAGCAGCAGCAGGTGGCATTTTTCTGGCAGATGATAACATGCATATTTCAATTCCTGAGCCCAGTTTTTGGGACTTTAAGTACCAAATACTTTGAGAACTGTGCAAAAAGTGTTCTTTGTGGCTAAAGGCAATGATTTTGTGGGGGGTAACAGCCAAAAAAAAAAGTAAAGTAAATTGAAATGTGCCTATTGTCAGCTTTTTGGTAAAAGCACCGTATTAAATGATGGTACAAAACAATAGCCTTTGACAAGCCCAGCAGGCTTCTAAACTATAACAGCCTTTGAACTCTGCCATAACGTCAAATGATAGTGGCCCCTCTGAGCTTTGAATGAGGATTCTTGCTACTAAAATAGAAGCTCCTTTGTGTTCTCTCTGTTCCATATAACTAAATGAATGAAAACCTCTCTTCTATTCATTTAAACGGGAGTTTTGATTTGGGATTCAATATTCAATGACCAAATTTTGGTAAGTAAATTAGCAGAGTAGATGCCCACTCTACCTATAAAAATGCAGAAAGTCTGTCCAGGGATGCCCATCTCTTTATAGGTACAGTATCCTCCTATTGATATGATTTGGACATTTTGCAACACCATAAGCATATTATTATTAATTATTAATATTAGACAAGTGAAATTTCTGACACACCCCACACCCTGGCACAATCTGGTGGAAACTCCAGTATGGGGAACATGCAAAGATTTCTATCTCCTATAAGTTATTTTTCTTTGTAGGGAAATGATCTGGGCCAGAGTGTTTTTT
The DNA here is from genome assembly GCF_965140295.1 of Lepidochelys olivacea. Classification (NCBI taxonomy): domain Eukaryota; kingdom Metazoa; phylum Chordata; order Testudines; family Cheloniidae; genus Lepidochelys; species Lepidochelys olivacea. Next base: position 132,243,640 of record NC_140411.1, on the reverse strand, counting down.
CCTCTACTGAGTAAGTTTGCTAATAGCTGTGAAATGTGCCTGGCAGTTGGGAGAGAAATAAAAAAGGCTATTACAGTAATAGCTGGAAGGGACAGAAGCTGGCTGCCAAAAAAAGATGGGATAACAGGCAGCTGTGATGGATGTCTTAGTGTCAGAGATGAAGAAGTTTTAGCAGGTGTATATGAGAGAGCAATAGCGAGCGAGAGAGAATAAAACACAGGGTACTGGGAGAAGAGATGGAGGGGAAACAATTGGACCCTGAAGTGGCAAAGAGATTAGATAACTCAAAAGAGTAAGTGAATACGCTATAATTCTAGTCTCTACAAAGCAGCAAGAAGCAGTCCCAGGAAACTGTCATCCAACATTTCTGTATTTTATACAAGGGAAAATAATGGAGCCAATAATCAGGGAATTAAAATGGGCTTTGAAAATAATTCATTAATGTGAAATAGAGGTCTAGAGCTATTATCAGGTCACAAGAGATCATGTCAAACAAACCCACTAGGTTTCTTTGAACAATCCAAAAGAAGGACACAGGAAATTCAGTGTGTATCATTAGCAAAACATTTCTCATGGTTCCTTATGAAATTTTGCTCAAGTAAATTGCTATGACTAGGAAAGAAACAGCTCAGAAATCCAATCACAAAGTTGTGATTAAGAATATATTATAAAATTGTCTAGCATTTTCAGGCAGTAATTTCTCTACCCGACATATTTTCACCTCATTGAAAATGATATGGAGAATGAGGGAAGTGGCACATACATCAAATTTACAGAGGATATGACCCACACACCTATACCAATATAAACTGAATTATTATTTATTTTTAATGAAACGAACATAACAAAAACAGGAAATCTCACAGCCTTGTTTTGTAAGAACTTTCCTCTCTCCCTCCTCTTTCCGCCCATCCCTTCTGCCATTTGAATTAAGCTCTTTGGCTCTATCTATCTAGGTACTTATATGGCTTTCATCAAATTAGAATCTGAAAACCATACAAACATTAAAGAATTTACCTTCACAAGAACACCGCAATGTAGGAAAGTAGTGTTGTCCCCCATTTTACAGGAGAGACACTGAAACTGAGTTTAAGTGACTTGGCCAAGGTCACATGGGATATCTGTGACACTGCAAGAATCCAAGTCTCCTGAGTCCTAGTCCAATGACCATACTTGGTTTATGTAAAATGTCATGCACACCTACAGTCTGGTGCTATATACAAATGATAAATTATTTAAAAAAATGAAATATAATTTTTGATTTGGTGCATAAAAATGTATGCCTTACTGTGCTCTGATTACCTCTGTTGTAACAATGTGCCCACTATGAGGTCTGAAAGAGATGATTTTTTAGGCTTCAGTTCACACACTCCATGTGAAAAGCCTGAATATATAGGCTTTGCACAGGCATTCTACAAAGGGGACAGAATCCACCCTGCAAGCTTTAAGCTCTAAAATAGCCAATGAATCCCATGCCTCTGCAATCACTGTGCCCTCTTCGCCCAACCCCCTCACCCTGTGTGCAGTTTCCACTACCATGTAGATGTTGATCCACCAGCCTCATGCATGGTTTAGGTGAGACTAGTGAGGCAGAAGACTTTGTGCAAGTCCTCAGTGCAAGGATGAGTTATTCCCATAGTGCCTTTGCCATGGGGACCTTAATTTAGAGCTGGTCCATCGCAATTTTTTCTGAAAATAAATAAAGAGATATAGATGAGAAAAAACTAAATTTTCCACAGAAAGCAGACAGGTTTCCCCCCAAACCCAATTTTCTGTAAAAAAGAAAAACAGTTTTTGATCAGCCCTAATTAATATGCAAATTCCTTCCCTGTTAATTAATATCAGCTCAAGGTGTTTGTATCTATTTTGAAAACCACCTCTTTTTTATCTTCTTAATAGGACTGGATTCTGCCCCTCGGGTGTTGCAGTGGAGAGCAATTGTTTTGAAGCTGGAGTCCTCAGTAGAACCTCAGCCTTGACTCAGGGCTTGTCTTCACTAACCCACTAAGTCAGTGCCCTGCGATCAATGCGGCAGTGTCAATTTAGCACATCTGCTGAAGACACACAACGTCAGAGGCAGCATGCTCACCCACCTCAATGAGAGGCGGAAGCTATGTCGGTGGGATAGTGTTTCCTACCGACATAGCACAGTGTAGACAGCGCGTTAAGGTGACATAAGTTACGTTGTTCGGGGCGGGGGGTGTTTTTCACACCCCTGAACAACATAACTTGCATCAACTTAAGCAGTAACATAGACAAGGCCTGAAAATTCTCCCAGCTCTTTCTTGCAGCTCCCAGAAAGTGGCAACTTGAACAGCCAGTTCTGCTGCTTGTCTCACCCCACCCCTGTGAATAAATTCCTGCAGTATTCAACAGCTTCTATAGAAATAAAATAGGGCAAAATTGAAATGACTCTGAAAACTTAGAGAGTTTAATAGAGAATGAAATCCTTTCTGTAGTACTTCTAACCATCCTATAGAATTCGGCAGAGACATAAGTCTATAGAAAGGTTATCATATTCTATTCAATACAGCAGGGCTTTTCCTTAAGGTCCCCACTTCCCCTTTTCATACAGCTTAGGGTCTCTAGGGCTTGCACTCCCCGCCCATATTATAGCTGGCCTCAAGTCTGGGGCAGAAGAAGGAGGAAATGGCTCCTACACTGAGATTCTCAAAGGTATTTTGGTTCCTAACTAAATAATACTAAAAAATAAAACTAAAAGTTAGGTGCCTAAATACCTTTCAGGATCTGGTACCTACAGCCCTTTATGTGCTCCCTGCCCCCTCATAGGGGCTGACCACTACCCAGCCTATGGTAAACACATTAAGAAAATTACAAAATGTACCAATATAAAGTTTCCTTCTTCCCACCTGAAATAAAGTTAAAAGGGGGAATTTAAGGGGAGAGAAAGAAAACAATGCATTATGTCAACAATATTGTTTATCTTCAATACAGCTAAAATTAGTAAAGAATTACTGAATAAAAAACAAAGTGGAGGCAAATGAAAAGTCAACGAGCAACAGCTATTTACTCTCAGTGGTTTTATTACTGTTCATCTTTACCTCTCAAGTGTTGTGCTCAATTACTAGGTCCTGAAGTGATAATTATTTCCTCATTGCGGAGGCAGACTGATTTTCATATTTATCAAGGGGAAACTGGATGGCTCTGAGCTTATCACTGAACCATTTGCATATTTAGAACCAAGAATTTACAAAAGACATGGATGTCTTGGTCCTAATTACAGTACTTGTATGTGTGTGTGTTACATAACAGTTTTGCTCAGTGGGTGTTATACTATCAGTATTGCTATCCTCAAGTGTTCAAAAATCATAAGATTGGCTTAAAAATCATGATAAAAATACTATTTGTTGGGTCTTTTTAGTTGCATTCTAATGTTTGAACATTTCTCCACAATCATGAGGGCTATACAGGTTTCAGAGTAACAGCCGTGTTAGTCTGTATTTGCAAAAAGAAAAGGAGGACTTGTGGCACCTTAGAGACTAACCAATTTATTTGAGCATAAGCTTTCGTGAGCTACAGCTCACCTCATCGGATGCAAGTGAGCTGTAGCTCACGAAAGCTTATGCTCAAATAAATTGATTAGTCTCTAAGGTGCCACAAGTCCTCCTTTTCTTGAGGGCTATACACTTATCTTTGTTTTTAAAATAAATGTCAAGAGTCTCACAACTCCAGCCACTGGAGCTTTAAGACAAACACCCAGAGATCGTGAAACTAACAATAAAATCCTCAGAGTTGGCATGACTGTCACAGATTGATGCATTAAAGGTGAGGGTAACTTTTTTATGATACTCCTGTCAAAAGCTGCATGGGCAGATACAATTCTGCCCATTTGAAGTTTAGCTTGTAGATGCCGCATTGCAGAAGTTTCAACATTTAAAAAAATAAAAGGCAGTCTTTTTTCATGAAAAAAAAAGGTTTCATTTAAAAAAATAAAAGAATAAAAGAATCTGTACTAGATTCTTGGTGACCCATGTTCCCTCCACATTCACAAGCACAGATGATCCTGTGTTAATGGAAGGGGACAGCTAGCTCTTCACAGCTTGATCCTAAGCGCAGGGAACTTTCTCTGCAAGGTTCAATTTACTTAAGAGTTGGAGGAGACATTGTGGGGACAGGTTAGGAGCAGGAGAGAAGCCCTGGGCCCATAAGAGCAGGATGTATTTTGAAGTGTGTAAAAGCATGTGAATTAGAGCTGGTCTAATGTTTCTGATTTTGATTTTCTTTGGTGAACACTTATGTTGGAAGTTTTTTTTATGTTGTTTTCTGAACAACTAAAAATGTTTGAAATAAAAAAAAATAGTGAAAACATTTGTAAAACATTTGCAAGTTTTTTTTAAAAAAACATTGTTTTGAGCAGCTCCAATGTATCTCCACACGGTCATTTAACTGATTAAATCAAGAGAAAAACAGACAGACAAACAAACACATAACATGGAGAGCTTTACTGATAATATTATTTGGGTTTGTTTCTAAAACTGTGTCTCAGACTAAGGCCATGATCCTGCAAACACTTCCAAAGTAGTATCTGCAGGATTGGAGCCTTATACATTATATGTTAAGTGGGCAGGTTAGAATAATGGCCATGTCCCATCTGCATCGGGCTTGCACATAGGGAGAAGCAAACATTTCCCCTTTCAAAAAATGGAGCAGTAGTAGCCCAGGTGATGACAGACGTTTCAAGGAATAATATGGTTTCTTTACAGTTTTTCCTAGAATATACATGAATACATAATACAAGTATTGTATCAGTAGTTCTATTTCTGTTTGGTGTATCCCTGTATGTGTGTATTTTTCATTTTGTGATTCATTTTCTATATTCCAGTTATACTCAATATTGCAATATGCCTGTTCTCTTTTCAGTTCATTGAGCATTTTAGTTGTTGTTTGAAGGATCCTTTTTTGCCATCCACTTATGCCCACTGCTTTGCTTTCTCTTCTAATGTGTGTGGAATGGCTTTTTGTTAGGATGAGAAGTCTCTGTTACTTTAGGATTTTGTTTGTTTGCTTTTGGCCCTGATCCATCAAGTTATTCCATGGACAGAGACCCCTGAACCCTCATGGACTCCTGTTGACTTTAATGGCAGTGCATGTGAGTGAAGAGGTCTACCTGTGGAAATGTTTGCATGATCAGGGCCTAAGACAAGAGGTTCTGAGGTCCTGTTTGGAGCTTGGATTAATTGTGGCACAGGAAAGGAGAGAAAGGAGGGGATGAGGACAGGTGAGATTTGTGCTTGTATTCTGGGAGGTGTCCCATTACATCAGCTATGTGTTTTTTTTAATGGGGATATAGTGCATAAATGCATATATAGCCTTTCTTAAATTACATACTTAAATTAGACTCATAGAAATAAAAGACTGGCAATATGTAGGCAGGAATGGTGTCCCTAGCCTCTGTTTTCCAAAAGCTGGGAATGAGCGACAGGGGATGGATCATGTGATGATTACCTGTTCTGTTCATTCCCTCTGGGGCACCTGGCACTGGCCACTGTCAGAAGACAGGATAATGGGCTAGTTGGACCTTTGGTCTGACCCAGTAGGGCCATTCTTATGTTCTTATGTACTATACTTAGGAACTGAGTATATTCTACTCTTAACAGTACTTTTGGGGGAGCAGGCAAGGGGTGACAATGTTCCCAGGAATCATGTCTATTGCACTATACTCTGTTTCAGTGATAAGTGTCTACCTATATTTCCAGAGTCAGGAGCCTTTGTCTTAGCCTAGCCTAGTCTCAGCCAGAGATCTGGTATGTAACAGCCCCTGTGCCTTAAGCAATGAGCCCTGAAGCAAAACGTACCTAACTCTACATTAATGTAGGATCTTGTAGATTTACAACAAAGACTTAAAATAGGCATTTTGTTCATATGCGTGCCAATGCAGGATTGTTCTCTACAGTGTATTTTCCAAGATTTTGCCAATGGCTCATTACTTGCCATTTTATTTGGTTCAGGTTTTTTTCCCTCACTTCATAGAGTAAATCAGACTGCTCTATTCTTCTTTCACTCCTTTGTATTTCCTCCCAGAGATATCAAGCTCTGAGACAGTTTACATTATTTGGATAAGTTTCAGAGTAGCAGCCAGTTAGTCTGTATTCTCAAAAAGAAAAGTAGTACTTTTGGCACCTTATAGACTAACCAATTTATTTGAGCTCAGATAAATTGGTTAGTCTCTAAGGTGCCACAAGTACTCCTTTTCTTTTTATTATTTGGATAAGCATGCAAAAGATTTTTGCAAATATCATTACTGTGGGCTCTGCAGGAGACAGGTATGTGGTTGAATATGCTGTATAAGTTAAATGTCTCAATTTTAGTGACACTCTATTTCATCAGTTCTATGACAGGAATGTAGTTTTATCTGCTTTTGAAAAACAAGATAATAATAAATAAACCTATGAACACTCTTGTTCTTATCTACAGTGTTTATTAGACAAATATATTGTTGAAGAGACTGTTACCAATTAATAATGTAGCAATGCTGCCTCATTTTGTGTCATAAGTCACTGAACTCATATGGTAAATGGAACACATGGAAAAGGCTTTATTAGAGCTACTTATATTCCGAAATATGATTTTCATTTCAACTGATGGCCATTTTTCAAAGAACTAACCTTATTATAGGTAGGTCTGGGCCAAATAGTCCATCAAAACTCTTTTGGTGACAAATTCAGTTTGGGTGATGCTGAAATATGTTGCAAATCTTTGTTGATTTTGTCCAATTGTTTCAGTCAGGAAAAAAACAAAATAAAAAAATTCTGAAAAAAATTGAAGTGGTTTATTTTTGGTATTTTTTCAATGAACTGTTTTGATTCTTCAATTCAAAATGACTTCATTCTGACATTTCTTTTAATTTAATTGATTTTTTAAACACTTTTAAAAGGTTCAAAGTAGAAACAAAAAGTTTTATTTCAAGTAAAACTAAACATTTATTTTCAACCTGAAACAATTTTTTTAAATTTTTCAATGTGTTGAAAATTTTGAAAATGTTTATCTTTGGGTTTATCTGAATAATTGTTGTTTTTTCTGGAATTACCAGCAAACCAAAAACCACATTATTCACACAGCTCTAATTTTATAGGCAGAGCCAGGAGCTCCACTGATTATTAAAGTCGATTGACACTTTGCATAATAAGACCTCGTTTTTAGTTGACTTATCACTGTGCCGAACTTTGGACTGAAATTTTCCAGACAGATGTCCGCTTTGGGCTAATTCTTTTTTTAAGTTTCAGCCAAAATAGGTCAGCCATTTCTGGGAATGAGGCTAAGGGAAAATGCATTGTTTTGTCTATGTTGAAAATGTTCCTTAAACCCATTTTGTTGAGAAGCTCAAGCACCCTGGTGTTTTGGAGCTCAGACTTGCCTTTTCACAGGGGGATGGCCTTTGTGCCGGGAATGTGCCTTTTGCTGTTCACATGAAAATATGCCCAAATATGGCCCAATTAGAAGCCTTTGAAAACTCTCTGTTTGTAGAAACCCATTAGCATTTGGCAGCTAAATTCTTCGAAGACTGGCATATTTTGGGCCTGTCACAGTTCCTATGTGTGTGTGACTGGGCTGCGTGCATGCACCATTCTGACAAGAGCAATTGAGCATGCTCCAGCCCAGGACTGCAAGGGCTAAACAGGACTTTCCTTGCAACTATGCTGCAGGCGAGGGTGGGCCTAATATGAGAACAGACAGATTATCTCTGTTGGGCTCTCAGGGACCACCTTGCTCGTGTCCAGGCAGCATAGAAGAAGAAGGTGCCTGACTCAAATGCCAAGGGGACAAGAGCCAGAGCAGTGGGGTGGGGAGAGAGAAGGAGTAGGTAGGGGTGAGGAGCCAGTAGAAGCAGGGAGAACAGGACTGGAAGCTGACAGGAGGTGGGAAGGGGGAAGAGTGAAACTAGGAGCCAGAGAGGGGAAGGAAGAGTCTGCAACTGGCTGGGCAAGAAAACTAGGAGTAGGAGAGTCAGAGGGAGACTGGGATGCAGTTGGAGATGCAGATGGAGACTTGAGGGGCAGACTAGGACTAGCTGGGCCAGGAGAGGGACTGGGACAAGAACCCTGAGTATTTGAGACCTGCTAGGTGAGGAGAATAGGAAAGTGGGGAGGAGCCAGGGACAGGGAAAATACAGGACTGGGGCAGGGACAATTTGGGGCGTTGGAGGAACAGAGGTCAAGCTTGGGGGAGAATGAGCTAATTAATCAGCTACCACACAACAAAAACACTAAACCAGGAACCTATCCTTGCAACAAAGCCTGTTGCCAACTGTGTTCACATAACTATTCAGGGGACACCATCATAGGGCCTGATCACATCAGCCACACTATCAGAGGCTTGTTCACCTGCACATCCACCAATGTGATATAGGCATCATGTGCCAGCAATGCCCCTCTGCCATGTACATTGGCCAAACTGGACAGTCTCTACGTAAAAGAATAAATGGACACAAATCAGATGTCAAGAATTACAATATTCAAAAACCAGTTGGAGAACACTTCAATCTCTTTGGTCACTCGATTACAGACCTAAAAGTGGCAATTCTTCAACAAAAAAACTTCAAAAACAGACTCCAATGACAGACTGCTGAATTGGAATTAATTTGCAAACTGGATACAATTAACTTAGGCTTGAATAAAGACTGGGAGTGGATGTGTCATTACACAAAGTAAAACTATTTCCCCATGTTTATTCCCCTCACCCCGCCCGTTCCTCAAACGTTCTTGTCAACTGCTGGAAATGGTCCACCTTGATTATCACTACAAAAGCACCTCCCCCCCGCCCCTGCTCTCCTTACCTGATCACTTTTGTTACGGTGTGTATGGTAACACCCATTGTTTCATGTTCTCTGTGTATATAAAATCTCCCACTGTATTTTCTACTATATGCATCCGATAAAGTGAGCTTAGCTCACAAAAGCTTATGCTCAAATAAATTTGTTAGTCTCTAAGGTGCCACAAGTACTCCTTTTCTTTTTGCTAATTAAAGCATACTTCCCTCAGCACCTGGAATGGAATCCAATATCCCTGACTCTCATCTTTCTCTGTTGTCAGCAAACATCTGTGAAATAGGTATAAAAGATTCAAAAGAAGGATTAAATAATATATAGACAGATATAGTATTTGTAAATGTGTACTAGAGCTGGGTAAATAATATCCAATATTTTCCATTAATATTTGGTCAAATTTAAAAAGAAATTTGCTTCCGCTATTTCCATACCCTCATTTTTATGTTCATTTCCCCCAAAACATTTGAGCAAAAAGTAAATTTTATGCTCAAGCACTCAACTATTCTCATTGTAAATGGTATGTTTTATATGGAGTTGGATGCTGCTTGACACAGCAGGATGAAAAATTCCCCAATACCCATAACTAGAACCCTTGCACTAAGCAAGTAAGTGAGCTAGACTAGGGTCCATTTACATCCTTTACAAGCGTGGATTATGATGTCAAATACTATAGTGATTACACAAAACAACAAATCATTAACTGCATTTTTTTAATAAACCAGGATTTGGGGCATAAATTTCAAACTCTCTTTTGAATTCATTAGTTTTAAAATAATCATGCCATTAAATTCTGTTCACCAATCACCTTTATTTCCTCATCCTCATATTTAGTTTTGGTTCATTAATCTGGTTGGCCTAGATTTCCCTCTCTCCCCACCCAAATTCTGTGGTCCCTCAAAGCCCATATGAAAAATCGTCTGACTGAGACATTTTGAATTGTAGGACATCAAGGACAGTCATAAAGGAGAGTCAGTTAAAGAGAAATGCTGGTTATTGTGATGTGAGACATAAATTAGGAATTATATTGTAGCATATCAGAGGAAAACAGTGTAATAAAATACATCATCAGAGGGCTAGCGCCCGTGAAAATTGTTGACGAGATTCCACTCACTGTAGTTGGTGCTATCGAAGTTCATTCACACAATAGTCTCCATCAGGAGTTTGCCTATGCAACATTTACTTGTCAAGCATATAACTCCAAGAACAACCCTCTATGGTGTGAGCCCATAAAAATCATATATGTGTCTCTCTCTACATGACAGCTACTCTCAAACATCACTCATAAAGTAGTTCACTCGCAGTGGCTGATACCAAACAAAGATAATTCACAGAGAAAAGTGATTATCTCATGAATGGTTTCAGAGTTGCAGCCGTGTCAGTCTATATTCGCAAAAAGAAAAGGAGGACTTGTGGCACCTTAGAGACTAACCAATTTATTTGAGCATAAGCTTTCGTGAGCTACAGCTCACTTGCATCCGATGAAGTGAGCTGTAGCTCATGAAAGCTTATGCTCAAATAAATTGGTTAGTCTCTAAAGTGCCACAAGTACTCCTTTTCTTTTTATCTCATGAATATTAGCTACCTTCACAGTATTTTTTTATTTTGGCTTAATAGAGACTTCACATACTGCTTCAGTTTGTCCCAGGTTAAGTTAGCGGGACCTTTTCTACAGAGACAAACAACACAGTTGAGTTCTGCAATGACAGGAAGACATGTGGATGCTGATTGTGCTCAAACTACAGAACATAGGAAAACTGAAATAAGAAACTAGCTGTATAATATCCTTCTCTGTCTTCGTTTTTACATTTTTAAGGCCAGAACAGTCCATTCTAATCATATAATCTAACCTCCTGCATAACACAGGTTATAAAATTTCACCCAACAATTTCTGCAGCACAGGCAAATGGTGTTCATTACTACACCGGTGAACAAACTTCAAGAGTAATAACTTGTGATTGAACTTGAGCATAAAGTTCTGTGGAAATTTTAGTTGTGTTAATTTCCTGCATTTCATTCTACAAATTAGCAATAGCAACATGAAGCACAGATTTTACTGTAAGGTTGTGAAGATGTGGGGCAATATACACAGAAACTGACTGTCTGAATTCAAAAGCACATGAGTCCTGCACCTGGGTCACAGAAAAGAATGACATTTTTCCAGAAAGGACAATCAGTTCTTCTCTCGTACACATTAATTTAGTTGTTGACTAGATGTAGATGTACACCATAATGACTAGAACAGATAGCAATTACATGAGCTAAAGGAGAAATAAGACCAGTACTTCTTCAGTCCCCTTTTCAATCAAGCCACTAAAAAGTGAGAGCGTTGCAAACTGAGGGTCTGATCCTGCATACACTCAACTATGACTACACCGACACCAGTGGCAGCAACAAGTAGTGTATGTGTAGCTACAAACTGCAATGGAAAGCACATTGTATGCACACCGTGATGTGCAGCTACATGTCAGTGAAAGGTTCTGGCAGAGGGAGGTCTTTCCCTGCTCCCTGTCCCCGCCACAGTCTTTCCCCACTGCCAGAGTCTTTCCCTGAGGTGGGAGAAGGGCTCCACCAGCCGAGAGCTACTGGAGTCTTTTTCTGTGCTGGGTTCCAGCAGTGGGACACTACACTGCTCAAAATAGCATGGTAGATAAGGAGGCACTGCTTGAGTGAGTAGAGAGCAGTGTAGGGTGTATACTCAAGAATGTACCCACTCCCTTCATGCGTGTCTTTACTCACCCAAACCATGCCTCACTGTCTACACAGCTTATTTATACCTGTGCTGGGGGGGGGGGGCTACGTGTATATGTACACTACACGTTATCGAAAGATGGTATTGTAGACACACCCATAGTGTGGAACTTCATGCATGTGAGAAGAAATATGGTATAGTAGCTAACGTGCTAGCATAGGACTTGGGGACCTGGGTTTAATTCTATGCTCCATCATTGACTTCCTGTGTCATTTTGGTCCTCTCTGTGCTTCCATTCCCTGTGAAATGGGGATGATAGCACTTTTCTATTTTGTAGGGATATTATGAGAAGGAATACATGAAAATTGTGAGGTGCATTCAAATGCTATGGTGATGGGGACCCTATGAGTACCTAAGATAGATGGATACTGAGTAGTCCCATTAAAGTCAATGGAATCTCGTTTGAAGGATCAGAGCATGAAACCTTTGCCTCTCTGACATAAATTATATGTATAAAAAGCCATCAACTCAAGCCCAACTATGAACATATGACTGGCACCTCCACAATAGAAATATATTAGTAAAATGCAAGACTAAAATTAATCCAACAACAGTAGCTATGTAGATTTAATCAAGTGACCTCCATTAATGTTATTTATTATATTCAAAATATTATTTAGAATCAATAGATTTTTCAATTATGTTCTCAACATATTTTCTTGAACATTTCATCTATATTGTATAGCTATTAAAAGAACTACACTAAAATGGAATAAATCAAATAGTAATGCATGCATACAACATGTAGTACATACCTCTAATCACAAGGGAGTTTAGAAGGTAAACCACAAACGTATTTAGGAAATCAATGGGAGTTGGATGCCTAAATACCTCTGAGAAGCTGGACTTTAGTGATTAATCAGATAATTTGCCTTCGAATCAGCATGAAGATTCTTCCGTGCTTTGCAATACATTAAGATCCGAAACCCTGCAGACACTTATGCCCATGTTTAGCTTTAAGATTGTGACCAGTGCATTTGATTTCAAAGGGACTACACATGGGTTTTACCTACATGAGTACATAAGTGTTTGTAGGATTGTGGGTGAGATTTTCAAACATGCCCTAGGTGAGTTAGGTGCCCAATTCCCACTGAAAGTCAATGGAGCTGAGTGCCTAACTTCCTTGGGCTCATTTGAAACTCCCATCCTGTCATAATACACTACAGTATTTATACACACTGAAGGTAAAATCTTAGCCTCAGTGAAATCCATGGAAGTTTTGTCATTGACTTCAAAAGGGCCAGGTTTTCACTGTGAAACTTAACCCTATGATATTCAACCAGATGAACTGAAGTACAGAGATTTCTTCTGAAACCCTTCTTTCATTATTATAAGTTTAATTTTAGGGCCAACATTGTTATGCATACCGAACAGCAGACTAACATGTTCCTGCACAAAGTCATTCATATTAACATATTGTTAACCTTGTTCTCAGTCTTATCAAGACATAAATATACAAAGCAGGTACAAGAATATAGAAGAAAGCAACTTACATTAGGAGCCACTTGGAAATTTATGTTCAGACTAAGGAAATTATATGGCTTTTATTAAGTGTTAAGAAAATATATAACAGACACATAACAAATTATGTCTTAAGGTATTTTAAGTCGATGGTCATCCAGCTTGGTGACCTTCAATCTAGGATTAAAATCACATACAATTTACAAAAATATAATTGGTAGCTAGGGATGTTAGTGGACCTAAATGTCGATTCTTGTTCTTCTCCTTTTTGTCCTTAATGCAATCCACATTCACATTTTAAAACAAAAACTTGCATTAGTGTTTACTGAGCCTTTCCAATAAAAGAGTTATTTCTCAACAAAAATATCTTGACATATAATTTGAGCACATTTATAATCACAAAACATTTATTAAGCAAACTAGCTCTGTTCTAGTTTCAAGAACTTTGTCTCTCTCCCTATATATTTTCTTGGACTGTCAAGTTTTATTTAGCTAAATAACACTTTGACCAGTGTATGCAATGCATTGTGCCACTCAAGAAATTTTCTGTAATGCATTCTTAAATCTATTATGGTTTGTTGGATCTTTACAATGTCTGACATGTAATAACTGCACCAAAAAGAAATAAAACGTAATTTAAAGGAGAGACAGGCTCTAGGTTATGGAGTGGTCCCAGTTCACTTGCACTAGGGCCTTAGTAAAAGGCTGACTATATCTGCACACTTCTTAGCTTTAGTGATAACTTATGGCCACATTTTGCCTTTAATCATATTTGTTCAACCCTGGTGAGAAGGTGTAATTTGGAGCAGAATTTGACCCTTATTGATTTTTGATTTTTCATGCTGAGAGCCATTCACAGGCTGTTTGGAAGTTAATTAAGACCTTACTTCACTGGAGTTTCATTAGTGTGTAACAAACCTATTAACTACACAGGCATGTCTACTCTGTGGCTGGTGTAGGAAAAGCTAAGTATAAGAACATAAGAAGGGACATACTGCGTCAGACCAAAGGTCCATCTTGCCCAGTGTCCTGTCTGCTGACAGTGGCCAATGCCAGGTGCTTCAGAGGGAATGAACAGAACAGGTAATCATCAAGTGATCCATCCCCAGCCACCCATTCCCAGCTTCTGGCAAACAGAGGCTAAGGACACCATCCCTGCCCATCCTGGCTAATAGCAATTGATATATCTATCCTCCATGAACTTATCTAGTTCTTTTTTGAAACTTGCTATAGTTTGGTCTTCACAATATCCTCTGGCAAGGAGTTCCACATGTTGACTGTGCATTGAGTGAAAAAAATATCTACTTTTGTTTGTTTTAAACCTGCTGCCTATTAATTTCATTTGGTGACCCCAAGTTCTTGTGTTATGAGAAGAAGTAAGTAACACTTTCTTATTTACTTTCTCTATGCCAGTCATGATTTTATAGACCTCTATCTTATCCCCCCTTAGTCGTCTCTTTTCCAAGCTGAAAAGTCCCAATCTGATTAATCTTTCCTCACAGACACAAGTATGTATTGTGTAATTTTCTTTACTGATTTTCCTATTGTAAGACGTATTCACTGGACGAAGCCTAACAGCACTGTCTTCAGGTAAATTATTCTTTTTTTCTTTTTCTAAGATAGTGTTACGAATCAAATCAATTTTCTTTAGGGATGTCCTCAAGAACATGAAGAGTCTATAGATAGGATATTTAGAGGCACATTGTGATTAGTTGGCTTCAGAGCTTCCTCTGACCACAGGAAGTATATAACCCACTGGTCAACGTAAGTTACATGTCTCTGTGCCTGATCCTCAGAAGATGTGAGACTGTTGAATACACTGAGACTGGGTCTGAAGCTAAGCTGTCAAGACTCATGGTTTTAGCTCTGGAGGCATCTGATTTGATCATCATGTTGTCAGTCATGATGGCAGCCATCACAGAATTGACTTCAAACTGCACATGCACATCTTCTGATTTTCTTGGGAATTGCACTTGCATAAGAAAAAGCAATATTTGGCAATATTTGATACATGCATTCAAGACCAACTGTATTTTCTTCAGTTTTCTTATACACAATAATTATTTAAAGAGCATGATTTACACTAACACAGCTTTCCCTTATGTTAAATTTCACATGGGAAACTGAACACAAAGAACACTTCTTTGCTATTAATCAATGGTGTAATAAAAATAAGAATAGCTTTATCAGAAAACAAAGTAACAATTTACTCATCTGTAAGAGTAGGATTCTGGTGTTTGTCCATTTCCCAATATATGTGTTCTGGGCACAAAGTCAGCCCTTGCCTTTTCCAGGGATAACACTTGTAATATAAACACTATGAAATTCAAACAGAGAGCTTACTACAGGGGGAAAAAACAAAGTGTCAGAAAATATTACATTGCATTACAATGTTGCATTATATTAGTAAGCAATTTCCTAATATTATTTTTCCTGTCTTTTAATAATGTTTGTCATATGGAAACTGCATCAAAAATATGAATGCAATACACTTGTTTTCTCCACTAAAAAGACACAAGTAAACATTGGCAGAAAAATTCCTCTTTTAATACTTTGTAAATGTTTTCTCTTTGCGCCACACACCAGTTACTTATGACTAGCTCTAAATAAAATGAATCTACACCTGTTCTTTGCTCTGACACATATCAGCCAAGTTAAAGCCTGGTCATAATCCATCATCTAAACGTAGAATGCAAATGTGTAAAATCACAGAAGACACTGCCAAGTTTTAAAGCCTAGGGATGGGTAAAATCTAGACGCATACAAACTAAGCAAGAGACCTGGTTCTTTGGAGAGAGAAAGGCTGCATTTGGTGGCCTTTTGAAAGATAACCACAGTATTTTAGGATCTGGAGCACAGATTCCTGTGTTAGAAATTTCCTTCCTAGGATAAAAGTCTGGTTTTACAATTATGCTAATGAAGGAATGATTTACCCTTGCCATGTATTAAATGACGTGCCTTTACTGTTTTCACTTCCTTCAAGGCAGCCAGATCTTAAACAGACCTTGTCAGTCTACCATCTGCTTCCTATGGAAGCCAAGGGGCAGGCACATTTATAACTAAATCTGGGTAGCTATAAACTAAAATAGCTTCTAAAAATATTTAACAACTATTACAAAAAAACCCTGCTAATCCCAAAAGGAAATCTCATTAATTAAAAATCAATGAAGTTACATTAGAGATTAATTTGACCAAACGAGTCAATGTGGAGATACATGCCGGGCAGGTGGTATCAGATAGACGTAATTGGAACAGGGTCAGTGAAGGAAGTGGCTGCGTGCATGTTTGTGTGGAGAGAGTTGGTAAGGGATATTATTTGGGAGCAGGTGATAAGGTCAGCAAGAGCAGAATAGAGAAGCCATTTTGCAGAGGCAATTGTATTGTTTGGAGGGGAATGCATGTCGATAATAACTAATGTACCGACCTTGCAAATACATGTGTGAGTAACTGTGCTCATATGAGTAGTTCCACTATCTGCAATATGACTAGTCGCATTACATGCATGAATGGTTACGAGACTGGGCAATAAATGATAAAGTGGACAAGGAGCATCTTGAAACGTAAAATAAAGTATGCATTTGTTTTCATTTAAAGTTAGGACTCTGTTAGAGCTGCTCGATATCAACTGCTTTCATTTTGCAAAATGTTCACAGGAAAAGCCAGGATTTTTCTAACACCTTGCAAAATAATTGTGAATTTTGGTCCACTTTGAAATTCAATGATCACATTTTTTATTATTTCCACAAAATGTGCATTATTTTCTCAATAATGTACACTTTGTATAAAAAATAAAGTAGATATTTATTATTGATAATCATGTTTATTATGTAATGCCTAAGGCCCAACCAAGATTGTGGCCTCACTGAGCTAGGCAAAATACTAACACAGAGTAGTAGACAGTATCTGCCCTGGAAAGGTTGCTTGGAGACTTTCCTCTAGCAAAATCAACTTGTATCTTTCTACATACGAGATAGATATAGATATTAAAGACTCACACTGGCTTCAATGGGAGTTGGATAGGCTGATGTTATAGGAGATCCAGGGGTCTAATCAGATTAAAAAGGAGAGGGTCAGATAGAGATATAGGATCAGATCCCTGTATGGATTTTAATGACAGAACCATAGACATGCAGGACTGGAAGGAACCTTAAGAGGTCACCTAGTCCATCCCACCACACTAAGGCAGGACCAAGTATACATACGACATTCTTGACAGGTGTTTGTCTAAGCTTTTCTTTAAAATCTCCAGTGATGGGAATTCTACAGCCTCCGTTGGCAACCTCTTACAGTGCTTAACTATCCTTATTGCTAGAAATCTCTTTCTTAAATCTCCCTTGGTGCAGATTAAGTTGATGAATTCTTGTCCTGCCTTCAGTGGACATAGAGATGAATTGATCACTGTGACATGGGCCTCTTGGTGCCAGCTGGCAAAAGGGCTCACTACTCTCTGTCAGCAGCTCCTAACAGGCCCGGCATACTCACAATACCTTACACATTGATGTCATAGTGTTTATCTATAAAGAACATCAAGTGAGGTCTTAAATGAAAGTGAGCATCATGATGGTCATTAATATTGTTGTGAGAGGTATGTATGGATGGTATCTAAGGAGTTGTGTGTATGTACTAAAAATAGATTTTAAATTATGTAACCAGGTAGAGTTGACAAACAGGTTTTCTGCCCGACAAAACATTCACTATCCCTGTCTCTGATGTAAATTAAGCATTATAAGGAAAACACAATAGGAGCTATATTTGCATTCCAAGTCAACATGAGGAAGTAAAGTCAATATGGGAAGGCACTGGAGACAAAAAACACAGGGGATGGTCTTGTTTTTGGGATGCAAAAGACAGTGAACTTTGGGATATAAGAGGAAGGCAAAAGGACCCCTGTTTTACCCTGCACCTAGAGAGTAATTGGGCAATGTGATTACATTAACGAAAATGTGATCTCAGTCAGTGTTTGGTTGAAAGCACTATAAAGGACATTTGGATAAGACAGCCTTCTTTAGACAAGGGCTTAGCCTGTTAACATTAAGTTTAGACTATAAGGAGGTGTGTTAGACATTTTGTTTTATTTGTAACCTGTTGTTCTTATTATGTGTGTTCACTATCTCTTAAATCTTAACCTCTGGTAATAAACTTTTATTTGTTTTCACTCTAAATAGATTAAAGTGCTGTGTTCTTATAAAAGACCTGATCCTGAGTTGTACCAATCAAGCTGTGTGTTCACTTTCCCTTCAGGGTCCGCTTACCTTGTACTTTCTGTGAGTGTTCAGTGACAGGGGCTGGACACTACAGGGAGAGGCTTCTGAGGAGTTTGGGGATTGGAATACACCAAGTATTAATGTACAAGGTAAAGTAGGGGTGGGCAGAGCCCTGAGGAGATTGTTTGGATGGCTAACAGCCTGTTGTGGCAGGGAGCTGACACCCAGTTTAGCACCAGCAAGTCTCTCTCTCTCTGAGGCAGGGGGTTAACATGGTGACTCTCAGTTCCAGGTACCCCAAGAAAATGTCACCATCACCACCCTCTTTCTAAAAGTCTTTAACTTATTTGAAAATGATATCAAGTTCCCTCCTCAGTCTTCTTTTCTCAAGACTAAACATGCCCAATTTTTTAACTTTTCTGCATAGGTCAGTGTAGTGGGGCAGTCACCCGGCTCCTTCCCTGAAGGGCTTAAAACAGCTCTGAGAGCAGGCTGTGGCAAGGAACCAGTAAGAATAGGCTGATTGGGGGAAGTAGCCACACATGGGTCCATGCCCCAATCAGGCCTCAGCTGGCCCTATAAAAGGGCTCCTAGGCAGGAGCTAAGTGAGTCTCTCTTGTTGAGGGAGAAGGGCCTGGCTGTGGGGGAGCTGAACAGAGTACCTAGAGTGGAGCAGGGCTGGGGGAAGGCTTGAGGAGCTGGGGGAGCTCCAGACTGGAAACCCTGCAGGTTGACTTGCTAAAGGCTGGAAAGGGTTCTGGGGTTGCAGAGGTGCAGCCCAGGGTAGGCTAGCTGATGACTGGCAGTGGCCATAGACTGAGGCAAGGTGGGGATAGAGGGTTGAGGTTCCCTGGGGAGGGGACACCCAAAGAGTGTGGTGGTATAGCTTGGGCAGCACCCCAAAGAAAGGGGTACTGGGTCTGAGAGGGACACGGGCCAGTGAAAGGTGAGACACTGGTTGGAAGAGGGCACTCTGGACTTGGAAGAAGAGCTAATTCCCAGGATAACCAGAAGGAGGTGCTGTGCTGGTGAGCCCCACCTTGCTACAGTCAGGTATTCTAAACCTGTTATCATTTTTGTTGCTCTCCTCTGGACTCTCTCCAGTTTGTGCACAGTATTTCAACTGAGGCCTCACCAGTGTGGAGTAGAGCAGAACAATTACCTTGTATGTCCAAACTATGACACTTCTGTTAATACACCCCAGAAAGCCATTAGCCCTTTTTGCAACTGCATCACATTGTTGGCTAATGCTGAATTTGTGATGCACTATAACCTCTAGATCCTTTTCAGCAGTATTAGCACATAGCAAGCTATTCCCTATTTTGTATTTGTACATTTGATTTTTTTTCCTTTCTAGGAACAAATACTTTGCACTTGTCTTTATTGAATTTCATCTTGTTGATTCCAGACCAGTTCACCAATTTTCTAGGTAATTTTGAATTCTAACCCTGTCCTCCAATGTGCTTATAACTCTTTCAGCATGGTGCCATTTGAAAATGTTATAAGCATATTCTCCACTCCACTATACAATTCATTAATGAAAATATTGATTATTACTAGACAGTGCAAGAATCCCACTAGACATGCCCCTGCTCTTCCTCCGAGTCTGACAGCAAACCATTGATAACTATTTGAGTACATTTTATTCAACCAGTTGTACACCCATTTTATAGTGATTTCACGTAAACCACATTAACAGTGCTATGAAGAGTTACACCAGCTGAGAATCTGGCTCATAATTTTTCACTATTTCATGACCACATAACATTACAAACTATGTGAGATGGGAGAAATGTGGTGTGAAATCCTGGCCAATGGGAGTTATGCCATTGACTTTATTAGGCTAAGATTTCACACATGATGTCTACTCTAGTGTCTTTCTACCTGTTAGCAGAAATAATCTATTGCTTATCTTTTGCAGTCACTTCTAGGTTAAAATAGAACATTTAATAAGATAAGACTTTCCCATAGTAATGATGACATCAGCAAGAGGAAGCATTTTTTTAAAATGCACAATTATCAGGCATATTTGCCTGCCACACACCATGCTTCTTATACAGATATCAATACAGAAGAGGATTTATGGAGTAATTAGTTCTTGACATCAGGAACTAGTACAAAAATAATATGGCATGTTATGCCATCTCCCTGGAGAGCCTTAAGTGATTTAACTACACTTCAGATTTTTTTACTTCACCTTGTCCTATATTTTGGGTCACAGAAATACTCGTTCTCATATGCTGACCTTCTTGGAGAAATTATGATTCTGAGCAGCTGATGATTCAATCCTAGCAGTTTTGACATTGGGGAAAAAAACACATAGGTAGTGGTTTCTGAATCATTTGATATATATTTTGAATAGCTTAAAAAAAAGAGTTCTTACCACTGTCTAAAGTCAAATGCTGGGTCCACTCTTGCCAACTCCAAGCATTCAGAAATCATCAGTGAGGCCAAAGGGATCGTGCAATTGGTTTAAAAATCATGCTTTTTAAAATAAAATAGAATATTTTGGTTTCTTTTGGGCCAAGTTTGTGAAGGCCTTAGACTCAACTTAGACAAATAGAGAAGTGCCACCATCTGACTGTCTGTATGTAACAAATAAATTTGTTAGTCTCTAAGGTGCCACAGGTACTCCTTTTCTTTGTATGTAACATCATAACTTCTGCATGCTGCATCTGATCAATTCCAAAATTTCAGGGAATGTTCTAGGCATCAGGGGCCAGAAGCCTATTGATTTTTTGCGGGGGAAGTTGGACAATTGAAAGGGGAAATGGGGGACACATACAGTCTCTGATATCTGTTTAGTATGGCCACAGCTTCAAGCATCTCTGCAATTGTCTATAAATCAGAGTTGTTGATGGCACCCATTAACATCTTCCAGCAAAACAATCTCCATCTCTCTCTGTTCATCCTCCCAATAGAGTTTAACATGTTAACACCCTGAATGACTTATAAATAATAAAACAAACACATAATAATGGTGTAGAGGGAAAGGGGGAAATGAGGGCATGCACACATGTCATAGGGGAAAAGAGAATGGGGGGGCACTTAGAATCCCTGGTGGTGGGGAAATGGGGGAGGATATGAGGGGAGGGAGACACAGAGATGTTAGTATGGAGGGAAGCAGGAAACGGGGGTCAGACAGGGGGCTTGGGCATGGAGTGGAGAATGGGGGACCCTAGCATAGGAATATGAAGGAGTGGGGTGCACACAAAGCCCACAGGTGGGGAAAATGGGGCATGGAGGGAGCACACAGAGTCCCTCCCATGAGGTGAAGAATGGGGATCCCAGGGGATAGAGGGAAATGGGGGCACATATAAAACTAGTGGGGGATATTGGTGGATTCTGGCATGTGGCGAGGGCAGCACACAGAGCGCCTGGCATTGGAAGCTGTAAGAATGGACATGCACACAGAGAGACGTTCATGGTGGTAGGCTAGAGAACCTTGGTATGGAAAGAGAAGTGAATAGGGGGTGCACAGAACTCATACTAGAGGGGATATTTGGGGAGTTGCAGGAGTCCCTGTGATAGAGGAGGGAGCGGGGTGGCACAGGAGAGCTTGTTGAGGGGGCATGTAGGAATGGAAATAGACCCTGTATGTGAAATAAACTTGGTTTACAAAAGCATAGCAGCTACTTATTGTTAAATGAAAGGCATGGGTCTACAGGGTGTGTGCCTTACTCTGGTTTTGCGAGAGCAGAGGAACCAAACCTGGGTGATGGACTCTTCTCTTCCTATCCCCCATGCAGATCCTTAGTGTACAGCTTAGCCATTCAGACTACTTGGTGTGGTCCAGAATTTGGTCCAACAAAAGTCTTACATGTCTCTTCTTTTGGAGTCTAAACTGAATTAATCTACATAAAACATAAATAAGAAAATGAGTAGCAGCTCATTGTTCAAAGTGCCAGAGAAACACATCCTTTGTCCAGTAGGGAGAGAGCCATACTGGTAAAGGTAAGAAGAAACAAATGGGTGTGTAAAATTCATGGATGGAAAATATATCCTAAATGGAAAAATATTGTCTGCACAAATTCTAAATATGCTAATAATAGGGAAAGCTTCAGAAGTGAAGTGATTCATTTCTTGACTGCTGCCTCAATTAAGTGCTGAGTTCAGCTATGTGGCCTTCATCTTCCCCATGTTTAACATTTACACTAAGTCGTTAAACGGCTTTTTAAATGCACATTTTTAGCATATGCACTTAGATTCTGTATTGAAAAGATGACATTCTGTCAGTGTGCTAAAGAGAAATAACGGTTTGAAAAACTGGCCAGTTGGAAAGGAATTAGATGAACATTCTGTGTTCACTGTGGCTGCTTGTGGAATTAAAATGGTTCAGAATAATTTCTGTCCAAATAAATCACTCCAGGTGGATCTAAAGGAAAAGTGACCAGCCCTATGAAACCTTTTAGGTGCAACTTTTCACTTTGTTTCTTCTGCTGACTGAGGATCATTTTCACAGAGATTATAAGATATCGTTTTGGGTGTCATTTTGAGAGAACATTCTGGCCACTTCTGCCTGGGAAGTTACCCATGCTACATACCATAATCTTTCACGGATTGACATTGTGACTGGGCTAACATTATGTTTCCTGTGCTGAACTCCACATTTCCAATCAGAAAAAAAGAGTTTCTAAACCTTTAAAATATAGAATATAGGCTGTCTTGAAACTCAGTGAGATTTGGGCAGCTACAGACCTTAGACTCATTTGAAAATCCAAGCCATACTCCTCAGAAGAGCAAATCCAAAATGACAGCTACAAATAGTGTGTAGAGATCATTGTAGGTCCTATAATAGGACTCCCCTTCTAAGGGCTTGTCTACACATGGAATTATTCCTGAATCCTGGGTGCCTTGTTCGAGTTTAGCTTAATCCATAAATGGATTAAGATAAAGCAGAACAAGTCACTTTTATTCTGTAATAAGATTGTGCGTACCTGCTTTTAATCAGGGATAGCTAACCAGAGATAACTCCATGTAGACAGGATCTGAGCAATCAGGCAAAGGTCTGTGTTTTTTAGCACGCACTTAGGGTTGATTTTTGTAACCTGAAATAATCACCCACAAATTAGTGGAAAGAGGAGCTTCGTTCTAAAGGTTTAAAAAACAGAACAAAACAAACATATTATAATTAATCTAGATTGCACATTTTTGGGGAATCTGATTCAAGATTCTTGAATGGGTTTGCAATATTTAAATGTCAACCTCATCTGTTTACTCAGACCATTACTGAGAGTGGTGATGAGGTGCATTTGTTATGTTTACTGCTTTGCTTTTGAGCCTTAGACCATTAGAACTTTGACTTTGGTGAAAACCACAACAGACACATTTAAAAAATTAAAATAAATAAATAGAAGTTATTATCAAGTACTTGTTAATAGATCAATAGTCAGCAATTGATAATACTTTTTGTTGTAAATAGTAAATAATAATTTTCCTTTAAACTTGCTTTTATGGGATTTGATAGGAATGGGCTACATGTATTGTTCACATTACATAATGGCACTGTCATGTCACTGAGGAACACATATCACTAGACAGAAAATTACAATCAAAAGCACACTTTTTTCTCATCATTGGTTTGTTCAGTTATAATTTTTTATTTGTTCTGCTGAAATAGCTGCAGGCGTTGACTGCATTGGTAGGTAAATAACAGATTAAATCATATGTGAAAAACAAGTCTGTCTCCATTTGTGCAAGTACAAATATAGCAAATGTACTGTAAGAGATTTTACCTTAGCATATAGATTAACAGTTGCCTGTAATTGCTGTGCAATAATACGTAGTAATGGAGATTTACCTCAAGGTCACCAGATTCTTTAAAAACATGAAGTGTGTAAACTACGTCTTGCATGGGGATTTGAAATCACTCAAATTATGAGATAAAACAGGTTTCCTAGGAAATCAAGGAATTTAGATGTGAAGGCTCCATTTGATGTCAAAGTAAAATACAGGGGATTGTTACTATTCACCACAAGAAGGAAGGAGGTACCACTGTTTATCCGTTTTCAAATAGACAAGAACTGATTCCTTCAGTCAAGTTAAAACCAATATGTAAACTGCTTGGCCCAGGTCCTTAAAGCTGTTTAGGCTCCTAGTTTCCACTGACATCAATGGGAGTTAGATGCCTAATACCTCTGAGGATCTGGGCCCTTCTGGATGTTTAACCTTTCAAAATAATGGCTTCAAAATAACCTACAAACCAGGGCCTAGGCCCATTTGTCTCCTTTCATACTCTCCTCCCTGCAAGGTTATGTAGTCCCATCAGAGGAATCAGATGCCTGCTGACAATTAGCTTTGTCTGCATTCACCCAATGAACCCTTAATTAGGCCTAATTTTTGGAGTTTAACTTTAGGCACCTGTTTTTGAAATTTTTGGCCTACTGGAGCAATTGCAGTTCCTATAACATGGGTGTTCCATTGTTTGAGATCTTTAAACACTCAAGACATGTCAATCTATATTGTATGTATGAGGAGAGAGAAGAAAATAATAATAAAGGAAAGCTACACAACCACAATTAACAACATGCTCTTTGTCATAAATTGGGTAATGGTCTGTAGCATACTTGGTCTTCAGTGTTTCCCCACCACCTATAAGACCATATAGCGAGAACATCTTTTGTAACCCCATAGAAAATGGCTTGCATATTGAGAGTTAGAACCAAATTGTGACAGGCTCCTATGCAGATGTACAAAGGGACAATACAAGTAACCTTCTCCTGCCTCCATCTACTTGCACAGCCCACACAAGGGCCAGTCATAGGTGTAGTCCCTGCACTCAGTGGACCTCAGGAACTGTTCCCATGGCCTGCTCCAAAGGGAATAGGAAAAGTAGCAGAAAGTAGGTGAGGCTATAGAGTGGGCCATCTGAAACAAGGAGGTATATTGACCTCACAAACCATGTTGCTTCAGCAGGGCGTGGGACTCCTCTAGGTTAAGGTAGGGAGGTACAGCTCCACTCACCTCCTACTTAGGCATATTGCTAAATGCCACAAATTGGCTTGTAATACCTGGAATTTAAGTAGCTCATAAACCATATCAGTACTTTATAGAGAAGATACTATGACCAAAAAAAAATATCTTTGTTCCCATGGATCCAGTTCTCAGCACAACTTAAACAAGGCCAATGGGCAAGTATGGCAGTGTTGCAAAATCAACATGAACTTTGAACAGCGAAGGCTCAGAATCTATTCGCCTATACTAGAAAAGACTAATGAGATTTTAATCACTCATCAAAGTAAATTACTCTCCTCAAGATGAAAACAGAATTTTACAAGGCTGATGTACACTACTTTGGATGGATTAGCATTAGCATCCTGGTGCGGTGGACAGATTTTTATTTTATATTTGACCTGTAACCATTAGCTGACAGCTTTGGGGGAGAGATTTTTGAGCTGGATGGGACAGAAAGAATGAGAGATCCACTAAAACTTTTCCTGTCACACATCATACTGAGTTTACTCTTTTTTTTTTTCTCTGTCCTCTCAAATCTGTTTTTTCCCGCCATATATGCCATTGTATAGATGGGGTTAGATAGAGACTGGCTGAATAACATGAAAGCTTATGCTCAAATAAATTTATTAGTCTCTAAGGTGCCACAAGTCCTCCTTTTCTTTTTGCGGATACAGACTAACACGGCTGCTACTCTGAAACTTTACTTTACTTAGCTTCTACTCAGCAGGTTTTTTTTTTGTTTTTTTTATGGTAAAGCTACGTAATACTAACAAATTGGGTATAAAAAGAGGAAGAACTCTGGGCTCAGTGGATACTTGAACACTTGGACAGCTCTCATGTTCCCCTGCAGGTGGAAGGCTGGCCACTGGAGTCTATGGTTATCTA
The DNA here is from genome assembly GCF_965140295.1 of Lepidochelys olivacea. Lineage (NCBI taxonomy): Eukaryota > Metazoa > Chordata > Testudines > Cheloniidae > Lepidochelys > Lepidochelys olivacea. The sequence continues at coordinate 132,217,602 of NC_140411.1, read as the reverse complement.
CTCAAGATCTCCTCAAGACCCTGGGTAAATATGAATCTGGGGGTAATTTGGGCTGCTCTACTAACCTGTTGCAAACATGTGTAAGTGCTGGAGGCTAAATAAAGTAGAAGTTTTGAGTGAAAACACTTTTGTTTGCTTGCATCAACTATCTATCAGCAGGACAGCCATGTCCCCATTGATTCATTTTCTGCCACCGCCTTGCAAAGAGTAAAGTTACGAAAAGCTTTGGGTTCAACAAAACCCGGGGTAATAGAATTGGAGGCCCAAGGTTGGATGATGGAGAGGAAGGGGATTGTTGATGCAAACCAGTAGTTGTCTATTGCAATAGGAAGTAGAGGCCAGTGAGGTGGGATAGCTACCTGAAGTTCTCATGTTGTAACTCTCAAGTCAGTTTATGGATAAATTCTGTTAGTGGGACTTAGAGCTCAGGCTGGTGGCCTGATCAAGTGAGGAATTATGTCCAAAGGAAAGGAAACATCTGGAAAGGAAGAACAGTTGAAAATTATATGGGGATTTTATGATTTTATACAGGAACAGGGGTAACATGCCTCTGAAACCTAGAGCTTTGACTGGCCCCGTGGTGATCCTACAGCTCTGTAAGCAGATAGTAGTGATAGTAGTAGATAGAGAGATAGGTCAGTTAAAGGCAAGAGGGGAAGAACTAGAGAAATATAAAATTGAGAAAGACAAAGAGATATCCAGGCTGAAGGCTGAGTCAGACATCCTCCAAGCTCAGATAGTGGAAGTGCAAAAGCAAGCGTGTGTGATAGAGACAGTGAAAGCGTGAGTGAGAAGCTGGAACAGGAGGTGTCTAGACTGAAATGGCAGACAATGGAGAGTGAAGGAATTGTTAGCCTGAGAATCCTTCAGTAACGTTCTAAGATCCAGGAAGATCATGGGGAATGTAAGAGACAGATTTGTGCTCTCAGAGCCATGGGGGAGAGCAGAAGGGAATAGTGGCTTCAATTAGAGGAAGTTGTAGTCTGGGAAGTGGGTATGGGTCAGAGGAGGACCCCAACTTGCATCCTTCTTATGATGATGAGAGGGATGATCACCAAGAACTTCCCTTTCCTTTGGGCTTTTCTGGGCAGTACCCATATGGTCCCTTGCTTGAAACACTGGAAGAGCTGCAGACTCCCATGCCCATAGCCCCTGCAGTGAGGAAGATTGATCCCCAAGGGGATAACCAAGGAGGGGAAATATGACCAAGGAGGGGGATAACCAAGGAGGGGTAGAGGTCAGGTCCTTCACCCCTGACCAGGTTAGGGTACCAGGGAAACTGGTTGGCCCATTAAATGGGAACACAGTCTTGGGATGTCGGGCAAGGACAGCTGTCACCCCCCGATCTCACTCTGGTGGATGTTGTGGCAGCTTCCACTCTCCTCTCAGAGCCAGGCTAGGGGTATAGATTCCCACAGTCTTTGGCCCAAGGTAAGCCCAACTTGTAGAATTGTTGCTGTTGTTGTCTGCACTTTATTTTTTTTTGTTTAAGTTTCCCTTCCTTCCTAAGTCATTCTTCACACACACAGGTCTTCCCCCCCCCCCACACACACACACGCTGTTTTTTTTCTTTTGTGTTTTTGTTTTGAAAGTTAAGGGTTAAAGCCACAAGTGGCTTTACTGCCCTTGAAGATATGGTTGCCAAGCAACAGGAAAGTTTATTTTGCTACTGATTTTAATTACTGCCTGAAAAGCAGTTTTGAGAAAAGTAGTAAATTAACAAAAGAAGGATTGGGCCCAAAGCTGTTTATTTTACAGCCATAGGGAATTTGTTGCTCCGAATAAAGCAACTATGTGTAAATCAATAGCCCTCCCAGATAAGACTCTAAAGGAAGGTGAGGGCTAACAGGGAGAAAGGAAAGAGAAGGGATTCTGGGAATTGATGTTTTAATAGCATTGAGAGTGCTGGTTGATTTTGCTAACAGAGTCCTGGGGGAACCACCTCCTGGCACACCCTGGGAGCCAGTGGAGATTTGAGCAAAGTGCCGGAGAGCAGCCCTTCAGGCATCTGAAGAACTGGAGTGGCCCAAGTGGCCCCCAGAAGTCCTAGTAATTGCAGAGAAATACCAGGAGTGTGGGGCAAAAATAAAATAGAATATGGTAAAATTGATGCAGAAAATCCTAGTTACAGGCTTGGAATCCCTCAGGCCAGATCAGTATAGGTAGCCAAAGGAGGCAAAAGACAGCCTGAAAGAAACATTTGATAGGCTTTTGGGCCAAGAACAAATAAACCCCCAATAATGCCGCTCTGTGGCCAGTCCTTAAAGGTTATGGTAATACTTGGAGGTTTGTGGTGGATATTTTGCCCCTTAATTGGGTGACCCTGCTGATGGCTCCACAGTGACTAAGTGTCAGGAGGGGCTGGCCTCCACTGTAGGAGGGGCCCAGTGGGTTTCAGTTTTGGATTTGGCCAAGGCTTTCTTTGCTATCCCTTTACATCAGTACGGCTATTACAGATTTGCATTTACCTTTCAAGGGAAGCAGTTGTGTTTTGCCAGGGTCCCCATGTGCTGAAACATACCTCTATTCTTTGTCATGCCTAGGTAGTCAAGATGTAAGCAGGAATGCCCAAAGGAAAGAGTGTAATATGTTTATGTGGATGATATCCTGGTTCACACTCAAGACCAGGGAAGAGACTCTGGAGGTATTGGACAGGGTGTTACAAAAGAATCAGGAAACTGGTTTAAGGTGAGCCCAAAGAAAGCCCAGCTGTGCTCCCAACAGGTAAAATTTTTGGAGTGATTTGGGGACAAAAGGGGCATTCCCCTGACCAACAGAGAGTGGAGCTGAGATTTCACTGAGGGATTTTCAGAGAAGGCCACTCCGCTTCATGAACTGTTAAAGAAGAGAGCAGAGTGGAACTGGGGCTCTTGACAAGAATCCATGGTCCAGTTAAAACAAGCCTTAGCTTAAGTTCCTGAATGGGAGAACCGTTTGTGAGGAGAGCTTTACAGAGTCAGAATCACTGGAACAGTGCTCTGCCCTGTGACATATGTCTCCTAACCTTCCAGTGAGGTGGAGAGGAGATTTACTCCCTGTGAAAAGAAAGCTTTGGCACTAGTTTGCGCTTTGCAGCATTGGGAATATCTGGTGGGATTGTCCCTTATGTAACTGAAAACTGCTCACTCTCCAGTAAAACATGGACTCACTGGCAAAATTAACAACAATCATGTGTCCAGCCTCAGCAAGCCCTAAGTAAACCAGTGCTGATTAATTTGCTGATCCCCCAGTGCGAGCTCAAAGCACAGTTAAAAGTTCAAGAGTCCCCTCCCAGGGAAAAAGGGTAGAGGGGAAAGAGGGACTCAGGCCTAGATGGGTCTGAGTAAAAGTTAATAAGTTTAGCTTAAATGTTTTAGTGATTCCCCCTCCCTATATAGAGGGAGATAAGTTTGTTCTGCTGTGTGTTTTAGATTATTAACCATGTGAAAGCTGGAAGACCTTGAAGACCAGCTCCTTTGGTGATGTGAATCAGGAATCCATTGTGTCTACAGCATGGGGAGACAATCTATGAATGACAGTGAAATGTAAAGTGAACAATACCTTTGACATCACTACTGATCCTAACATCACAGACGAACAAATCACTCTTTGGGCCCCTTGGAAATATTAGCTTGGGAATCAGCAAGAACTGGCATTGTGTCATTTGGGTTGCAAATGGTCTATACCGGCCACTGTAGAATCCCCCGCTTAATGTGGCAGCCACACCATCTTCATGCATACACAAGGGGCTAGTAGGAGAGAGGATCTATTTGTGGGAAGAATTAAAAGCTACCCAAGTGGGTACAGTTGTCTCTGGGTGGAAACTGACAAGCTATTATTTAATTGTACTAAGCCTAAATGTGTTCATTTGTGGACTGACATTCCCCAGAGGACAGCACTGGGTGGGGAACCAATTCATTTTAGGCAGAAACAATCCCTTTCACCCCCAAACACTGGACAAGAAGGTCTGAGGGACAAAAAAAACTTTAACTGCTTTCAGCTGAAAACCTGATTTCCAGCAGCCCAAAGGGGGGAAAAATGTCTTTTTTTTTAAATCTGTGCTTCTGATTCAAAAAATCTCAAATTGATCTCAAAATGATTTCAAGTTAATCCCACTGCTCTGCCACCATGTCAAGGTTCCTTCCCCACTCTGAACTCTAGGGCACAGATGTGGGGACCTGCATGAAAAACCCCCTAAGCTTATTTTTACCAGCTTAGGTTAAAACTTCCCCAAGGTACAAACTATTTTACCTTTTGCCCCGGACTTTATTGCTGCCATCACCAAGTGTCTAACAAATATATAACAGGGAAAGAGCCCGCTTGGAAACGTCTTCCCCCCCCCCCCAAACCCTACACCCCCTTTCCTGGGGAAGGCTTGATAAAAATCCTCACCAATTTGCATAGGTGAACACAGACTCAAACCCTTGGATCTTAAGAACAAAGAAAAAGCAATCAGGTTCTTAAAATAAGAATTTTAACTGAAGAAAAAGTAAAAGAATCACCTCTGTAAAATCAGGATGGTAAATACCTTACCGGGTAATCAGATTCAAAACAGAGAGAATCCCTCTAGGCAAAACCTTAAGTTACAAAAAGACACAAAAACAGGAATATACATCCCATTCAGCACAACTTATTTTATCAGCCATTTAAACAAAACAGAAAGGGGGTTCCAAAGAGGATGGCTCTAGACTGTTCTCAATGGTAGCAGATGACAGAACGAGGAGTAATGGTCTCAAGTTGCAGTGGGGGAGGTTTAGATTGGATATTAGGAAAAACTTTTTCACTAAGAGGGTGGTGAAACACTGGAATGCGTTACCTAGGGAGGTGGTAGAATCTCCTTCCTTAGAGGTTTTTAAGGTCAGGCTTGACAAAGCCCTGGCTGGGATGATTTAACTGGGAATTGGTCCTGCTTTGAGCAGGGGGTTGGACTAGATGACTTTCTGGGGTCCCTTCCAACCCTGATATTCTATGATTCTATGAATCTAACACATATCTAACTAGATTGCTTATTAACCCTTTACAGGAGTTCTGACCTGCATTCCTGCTCTGGTCCTGGCAAAAGCAACACACAGACAGAGAGAACCCTTTGTTTCCCGCCCCCCTCCAGCTTTGAAAGTATCTTGTCTCCTCATTGGTCATGTTGGTCAGGTGCCAGTGAGGTTGTCTTAGCTTCTTAACCCTTTACAGGTGAAAGTGTTTTTTCTATGGCCAGGAGGGATTTAAAGGTGTTTACCCTTCCCTTTATATGTATGACACGCCCCCCAAATCACAGATAGGGTGAAACGCTGGCAGTGATTTCTTCCTGGAGCTCTAGGAGAAAACAGAGTTAATAAGACACATGCTCCTCTGTTGCAGCAGTTGCTCTTTGCCTACAGAGCTGTACCACATCCCAGCTTAGGGTTTTCACCATTTTAACTTGTATATGGCCGCGAGGTTAAGGGGCCATTACAGTTGGTGAAGCAGCAATGGGAAGGGTTTATACCTTCTCCAGGAACTAACATTCTGGACTTTGTAACCAACCTACAAAACACCCTCCAAACCTCTTTAGCCCTTGCTAAAGAAAACCTGAAGGATGCTCAAAAAGAGCAAAAAGCCTTGTATGATAAACATGCCAGAGAGCGTTCCTTCAAAGTAGGGGACCAGGTCATGGTCTTAAAGGTGCTCCAGGCCCATAAAATGGAAGTGTTGTGGGAAGGCCCATTCATGGTCCAGGAGTGCCTGGGAGCTGTTAATTATCTCATAGCCTTCCCCACCTCCAACCGAAAGCCTAAGGTGTACCATATTAATTCTCTAAAGCCCTTTTATTCCAGAGAATTAAGGGTTTGTCAGTTTACAGCCCAGGGAGGAGATGATGCTGAGTGGCCTGAAGGTGTCTATTATGAAGGGAAAAGTGATGGTGGCATGGAAGAGGTGAACCTCTCCATGACCCTTGGGCGTATGCAGTGACAGCAGATCAAGGAGCTGTGCACTAGCCATGAGCCGACATTCTCAGCCACACCAGGACTGACTGAACAGGCATACCACTCCATTGACACAGGTAATGGTCACCCAATTAAAGCCGAACCTTACCAGGTGTTTCCTCAAGCTAAAACTACTATAGAATGGGAGATGACTGAAGGGAAATGCCACTATGCTATTAACCCATTTGCAAATAATAACTCTATGTTTATATATATAGGTGATCACTGTGTGTGTTTAAGAAGCTGGTGTTCTACACTTCTTGTTAATTACTTTCATAAAATAGATAATGATCCTCATGAGGACAAAAGTTTTTGTCATGTTATAGTGATTCAGGGATGTGATTTTGAATTTTAAATGCCTAAACTTAAATATAATCAATTAAAAGAGACATATCCTTTGACTCTGCTGTAAAATCTGTATCCCTTGGAATGACTTTAACTCTTTTACAAACGCTTGTACTCCCTGATTTGCAGAGCCACCTGCACACTGCCAAATAAGAGGCGCACAAGTTCATGGTTACTGTACATCATAACATCAATGAAATTAAATGGATATTTGCAAGAATTGGCCAGAATCTAAAAAACACCAGTGGTGGGAGGTATTATTGGAATGGTTGCTCGCTGGCACAGGGATCTTCAATTTGGCCCTGAATCCCATTGTAATAATTTTAATGTTCCGAGTAGCGGTAATCTTTTTTTTTTTCAGCCTTATGACGTGATGTACTTGGCGCTAAATTTGGCAACTCCAAGTCCCCCGACAGATGAGCCAGATGGCTTTTGCCACCATCACCCTTACCCTTAGAAGGGGAGTATGTGCAACTTGCCAATCTGCAGTCATCACCCAGCTGATCGGGTCTGCGGAGTTTGGGATGCCAACCAGATCATTTCCTTGGTCTCGGCTAAGAGCCTTGAGCTTGTTGGACCACATCTCTGGTGCAGCCAGGACCCTTTGTGGGTGTGACTGCAGCTATGTGAAGGCCCTCTTTTTAAGAAAGAGGTCATCTTCAAGTTGGGGAACTGTAAGGAGGAAATTTTGTTAACCCAGAAACGTGCCTAAACCACAGCCCACAGCTAGAAAACCGATTGTTATGCTTATCGCTGAAAGCAGCTCTGAGGCCTTTGTAGCAGCCTTAGCACAACTAACAGATCAGGAGGGGAGGGAGAAGTGAGTGACCACAAGGAGTAAACATCATCCTGTGCCCTGCTGATGTGAGCTTTGTGCCGAAACACGCAGTTTTGCAAGATGGAAAGTCTGGTAATAGTTAACTATTGCTGAGTGAGATACAGCATGTTAACTGATGGAAAACTCCACATTCAACTTAGCCTCTGCTTAGCCCTTTTTTTTCCTTAATGAACAAGCTATGTAATACTAACAAATTGGTAATAAAAAGAGGAAGGACTCTTGGCTCGGTGGACACTTGGACACCTCTCAAGTTCCCCTGCAGACAGAAGGCTGGCCACGGGATGTCTACTGTTATCCACTCGAGACCTCTTCAAAACCCTCGGTAAATATGAATCTGAGGGTAATTTGGGCTGCTCTACTAACCTGTTGCAGACAAGTATAAGTGTTAGAGACTAAATAAAGAGAGCCCTGCGTGGATACAAAATTTATATCCACGGATGCAGGTATCCACGGATATAAATCAGATATCTGAGGAGCTGCAGGGCTCTATTGAGACCTGCAGCAGCAAAAGCAGCAGCATGTTAGACTGCCGTTCACAGGAGGCAGTGCCCCATGCAGGCCCTCCTCCAGCATGGCTGTACCTCCCCCAGTCCCGCCCACTGGGGCAGGTACCAGTTTCACCAGCAGCTGTCCCTGATCATGCTAGTGTGTGCAAGTGTCCCGCATGCCCCGGGACAGGAGTCCCTTTCACACAGCAGTCTGCATCTCCTGTCTGGGGGCATGCAAGCTGCTTGCACACACTAGTGCAACCAGGGACAGCTATGGGTGAGGATGAGGACAGGGCTGGGGGCTATACAACCATGCCAGAGGAGCTGCCCGTACGGGCCCAACATGCTGCTGCTTTCACTGTTGCAATTCCCGGTGAAGCCCTGCAGCTCCCCTAATATCTGATTTATATCCACGGACATCCGCCATCCACAGATATCAATTTTGTGTCCATGCAGGGCTCAATAAATAAAGCAGAAGTTTTGAGTGAAAGCACTTTTGTTTGCCCACTTGCATCAACTATCTATCAGTCAGATGGCTGTGTCCCCATTGATTTATTTCCTGCCACCGCCTTACAAAGAGTAAAGTTACCAAGACCTTTGGGGTCAGCAAAACTTTAGATAACAAATCTATATGTCAGACTCATGAGGTAATTTTGACATGTTCAACCATGTGGTGTGGCATAATATGATAGGAGAGAATCCCCAGTAAATAAGCAGAGTGTAGAATTCTTCACTATTATATTTAATTTCATTATTATTATTATTCATTCATTTATGCAACTGTCCATCAGTCGGGGCACAACAGTATCTGAGGCCCAGATTCCCAAAGGTATTTAGGGGCCTAACTCCCATAATGGAATACCTTAGAAGATCTGGACCCAAGTGTCTACTTCATAAAAAATGTTATAAAGAAGTTCAAAAAAAGATTCCATAATGTGATCTATTTGTATTGTTAAATTTATAACAAAGACACTGTAAAGTGACAGCTAGTTCTTTCTATTCATTTCCACACCACTTCTTGTGTTGACCTTATTATGAAAAAGAAAACTTCTAGGCAAAATAATAATTAGCTGTCAGAAGTGTTTGTCAAAGACAAAGCTATTAAATCACAGCTACCTGTAAAGTACTAGCTTTAGTTTAAATTCTTACATTCTTCAGTTCAAAGAATTACATTGACAGATTACGGTCAGACAATGAAAATATGTTTGTTCTATAACAAGCCTCTTAGAAACCTGCGGACCTAAAGGTTCGTTTCTTATTGTCATATGGCTTTGGATACTTATTGCACTAAGCTATGTTCTGTTGGCTAGTTGGCCCTTTGTTGTGGTTTTCATAGGACTCCTCCATTGAATCACAAGTATGAAATCATCAGTACTTTGTGGCCCTTTGGCCAATTTCACATCCCAATTTCTATTGTGAAAACTAGAATGTGAGCTACTTTACTCCCATTCCACTAGCGCAGTGGTTCCCAAACTTGTTCGCCACTTGTGCAGGGAAAGCCCCTGGCGGCCCAGGCCAGTTTGTTTACCTGCCGCGTCCGCAGGCCAAGGGACGTACTGGCCGCCGCTTCCAGCAGCTCCCATTGGCCTGGAGCAGCGAACCGCAGCCACTGGGAGCCGCAATCGGCCGAACCTGTGGATGCGGTAGGTAATCAAACTGGCCCGGCCACCAGGGGCTTTCTCTGCACAAGCAACGGAACAAGTTTGGGAATCGCTGCTCTAGAGCAATATTACAACAGCAAAATACTGTGGGCTAGAATCTGTTTTGTGGCCCTGTAAGCTAGTGGCCCTAATTACCAGCTAGGGATTAGGTGTCACCAAGGCCATCTTAGTCTCTGTCCCTTCTTTCAGGGCTCTGTTTAATATCATCACAAGGAAAGAAACTGTGCAAAAATAACAAACAACGACCTGGTTAAAGGTTCAGATTGGGGCCGTCTGGCCTCCAGTAGCTACCAGGCAGGGCCTTCCCCAACCCTGGTGGGAGGCAGATCCATAAAGCCCAACTGCCTGCAGACTCTTGCTCTGGTGACAGGAAAATATACTCTCTACTCTCTCCTTCTTTTCCTCCTCCCCCTACCTGACCCCCACCAATGAGCTGGGACCTCCTTTATTGTCCAGCTGAGTGGGCAAACTATGAGGTAGAATCATGGAATCATAGAATATTAGGGTTGGAAGAGACCTCAGGAGGTCATCTAGCCCAATCCCCTGCTCAAAGCAGGATCAACACCAACTAAATCATCCCAGCCAAGGCTTTGTCAAGCCGGACCTTAAAAGCCTCTAACGATGGAGATTCCACCACCTCCCTAGGTAACCCATTCCAGTGCTTCACCACCCTCCTAATGAAATAGTGTTTCCTAATATCCAACCTAGACCTCCCCCACTGCAACTTGAGACCATTGCTTCTTGTTCTGTCATCTGCCACCACTGAGAACAGCCTAGCTCCATCCCCTTTGGAACCCCCTTCAGGTAATTGATGGCTGCTATCAAATCCCCCCTCACTCTTCTCTTCTGCAGAGTAAATAACCCCAGTTTCTTCAGCCTCTCCTTGTAAGTCATGTGCCCCAGCATTTTCGTTGCCCTCCGCTGGACTCTGTCCAATTTGTCCACATCCCTTCTGTAGTGGGGGGACCAAAACTGGACGTAATACTCCAGGTGTGGCCTCACCAGTGCTGAATAGAGGGGAATAATCACTTCCCTTGATCTGCTGGCAAAGCTCCTACTAATACAACCCAATATGCCATTGGCCTTTTTGGCAACAAGGGCACATTGCTAATTCATATCCAGCTTCTCGTCCACTGTAATCCCCAGGTCCTTTTCTGAAGAACTGGTGCTTAGCCAGTCGGTCCCCAGCCTGTGGCGGTGCATGGGATTCTTCCTTCCTAAGTGCAGAACTCTGCACTTTTCCTTGTTGAACCTCATCAGATTTCTTTTGGTCCAATCCTCCAATTTGTCTAGGTCACTCTGGACCCTATCCCTACCCTCCATTGTATCTACCTCTCCCAGCTTAATGTCATCTGCGAACTTGCTGAGGGTGCAATTAATCCTATCATAGACTCATAGATGTTAAGGTCAGAATGGACCATTACGATCATCTAGTCTGACCTCCTGCACAATGCAGGCCACAGAATCTCACCCACCCACTCCTGCAATAAACCCCTCACCTATATCTGAGCTATTGAAGTCCTCAAATCATGGTTTAAAGACTTCAAGGTGCAGAGAATCCTCCAGCAAGTGACCCATGCCCCATGCTACAGAGGAAGGCGAAAAACCCCCAGGGCCTCTTCCAATCTGCCATGGAGGAAAATTCTTTCCCGACCCGAAATATGGTGATCAGCTGAACCCTGAGCATGTGGCAAGATTCACCAGCCAGATACCCAGGAAAGAATTCTCTGTAGTAACTCGGATCCCACCCCATCTAACATCCCATCACAGGCCATTGGGCCTATTTACCATGAATATTTAAAGATCAATTAATTGCCAAAATCATGTTATTCCATCATACCCTCTCCTCCATAAACTTATTGAGTTTAATCTTCAAGCCAGATAGGTCTTTTGCCCCCACTGCTTCCCCTGGAAGGCTATTCCAGAACTTCACTCCTCTGATGGTTAGAAACCTTCGTCTAATTTCAAGTCTAAACTTCCCGATGGCCAGTTTATATCCATTTGTTCTTTTGTCCACATTGGTACTGAGCTTAAATAATTCCTCTCCCTCTCTGATATTTACCCCTCTGATAAATTTATAGAGAGCAATCATATCTCCCCTCAACCTTCTTTTGGTTAGGCTAAACATTAATCATTAATAAAGATGTTGAACAAAACTGACCCCAGGACCGACCCCTGGGGCACTCTGCTTCATACCAGCTGCCAGTTAGACATTGAGCCATTGATCACTACCCGTTGAGCCCGAAAATCTAGCCAGCTTTCTATCCACCTTATAGGTACTGTTCAGCTGTGTCAGCTGTTTCCCAGAACCTGCCTGCTGAGCTTCTCCCTGGAGCAGGGTCAGATGCTTCCTGCCTCCACTCCCCTGGTACCATTAAAGGGGTAGACTGCCCTGTTATGCTGTTCCAGCAATCTTAAGATGTAGTTAGTGGAACCAGGAGTGTATTGGTTATCCAACTTGCAAATATAATGGCAGATGGACTTAACTGAATAAACCCAACTGAATTCCTTATATAAGGAAGAGATATAAGGGATCTGCAAAGAGGCACTAGGCTAACAAAACCCCATCTAGGAGTGTTTTGTTAATGCTCTCCTCTGCCATACCCTTTCCCTGAGGCTGCTTTAGTTTGTGGCAGGAGCTGAATCAGCCCCCAAATGGCTCTGTAATATGAATAGATTAAAGCCATCTTTCCCTCAACTCCCCACTCCCTATTCCTTCACAAAACGGAGCTTGAGCAGGATGGAGAATCTGGCCCTTATAGTGAAATGGCTACTCAAGCCTGACTTCACTTTTTCCTTTTCTGTCTTTGGTGAGAATAAAAAGATACCATGTGGGTTTGTATCCATTTAGGGCCTCCATATAATCTTTTCCTCATATAAAGAATTCACTTGGCTTTACTCACTTCGGTCCATCTCTGTCAAATTTGCAGGACAGATGATCAACACACTTCTCCAGTGACTACTCATACATTATCTCCACCTCTTGTCTCACTCTCCCCTTGAGTAATTTGCTTTGTAATCTCTCTTTATGATTTTGATCATCTTTCATCCCTCAGCTCTCTATGTTTGTTGCATCTTCCTCCTTGTGTAGTTAGTTAATGTCTATGTCCCCAAGGAACACATCATGAGTAGAAGAACATATTAGGGGATGTACTTTCATTCTCAGAATACTTACATACTAAAGACTTACTTCTGAAAATGTTTCCAACCCTTTATAAGATGCTTTCCCTGTCAATCTTCCTTGATCATTTTTATTCCATTTCAAAATTTTATTGGTATGGTTTATTCAGTAAGAATCTCTTTTGATTTTGCAAGCCCAGTTGACCAGTGGCTATGCTCATCTGTAGATCATCTCTTATGTATTTTCATTGCAAATTCTTTTGTCATATTCGCTAGGTCTTCTAGGCTCAATCCATCTCCACTGATACTAAAGACTTCTGATCCCAAGTAACCTAATCCTCCCTCCTTCAGAATTGACTCCAACACATTTGAAAATATCTTTGGTGAGATGGCACCTTGTTGTGTCTCCTTGTCTGTTTTGATCAAAATTGAAGCAGCAGGAATGTAGATTTTGGTCAACAAACCCTCTGGTCTCATTTGCAAATGCCATTTTCACATTACGATCAGAATGAAAAGTATGCCTGAAAGTAACCAGCATAATACAGTCAGTTGTTTTATCTGAGAGTGAGCACCAGAGAGATAATGACCTTGTCAGTGAAGTACTGGAGGGGCCTGTCTGGAGCCCCTGGTTAAAATCCACCCCCAAAAATGAAGGGAAAGTTGAGATAATTTTCCTTTCCTCATAGACTTTACCCATCTCTAGATATTTCTATATGTCCACGTTTAAGTTAAAAAACAAACAATGGGTGAAACCCTGGTCCCATTGAAGTAAGCAGCAAAACTCTCCTTGATTTCAATGGGACCAAGTTTTCACCCATTATTTATGTAATTCTTGGAGATTAATTATTACTTCAACTTTGTTAAAGGGAAATTTTCTTCATTGACTTTATTTGCTAGTGATGATTAAGTTCCTTACCGACCACCTACCAATTGGGCAAGAGGGGAGTTTTATTCTTTACCAAAGCCGGATCAGCACTAGTAGTCATAAGGGAGGTACTGCAGTTAAGAAGCCAAGTGCTGAATGCTCAGAGTTGTCAGACAGTAACTTGTTAAATTTGGAATGTAGAAAAAGCCAATTTTAAATGTGGAAAAATACAATTAAAGTTCATCATGTTGAAAATAAATTAAGTAGGCTCCCTAAGGGCCATAGTGCTGGGACAGAATTGTAATCAGAATCGAAATACAACAAAGTTCCACCATTGGTCCAATAGCAGACACCCTTCGTAATCTTATAGTGGCCAATATAGTTTAGTCATGCAAGCAGAATTTCACATTGACTTTAATAGGTGTTTCTGCAAGCCCTCAAAATGCAGACCTGAACCTACATTTTTAAGCTGTCTCCTGTAGCTCAGCTGCTGTCTTTTCATTGGGTACTATGTGCAATTCTTATATTCTCCCTGCTTTTTTAAGCCCATTCCTTTGCAGATGTAGAAGAACTTGATTATTATTTAGCAGTTCTTTGATTTAAATCTTTGCTGAGTGCGTGCCATCTAATTCACAGCTCGCTCCCAGTTTCCTTCCCATAGCAACAAATATTTATATAAACAGACACAATCCTCACCTAGCTGAGATAAGCTGTGATATGTTGTGGTGTAATGCACTTTTAATTATCCATGCTGACTGCACTCGTCTTTGTCACTCTCTGATCCTCATACAGCTTGCCATGGTTTAGCAATAGTGTGGCTGATTGCAGTAGACTGAAATATAATATGGCTGCAAATGCTCCTCCAATTATTCCAAACTAGGGCTGTTAAAAAAAAAAACACTTTTTTTTTTCAAAATTTCCTATGAAAAATGTTTGGGTTTTCATTTTTTATTTCAATACCACTTTTCTTTTTTCCTTTCTCTCACTCTTTCCTTCTCTCCGTACCCTCCTTTCTTCCAATGGAAAATTTTAAAAATAGCTCTATTCCAGTCCATACACTATTTTGATATCACTCCAAATCCTACAAAGGAAGGCTGTAAGCTCCCTTGCAGATAAAGCTTCCATTACTATTTCCCAAGGAAGCAAATTTCCCTCCTGTATCATCTCCTCAGAGCTGCTGTTCATTGGATGTAGTACTAACTGGAAATCTTCCAAGTAGACAGTTCTTGCCTTATTTACCTTTACGTCTGCTGCTCTCTCAAATAGTCTGCCATCAGGAACAAACAAGTCTGTTCTACAACAAGTGTTGCTCCAGTTTCCAAAGAACAGTATCAGTTACTAGGGAGTTGGGACAAGCAATAGGTTACATCTGAGACTACGAACGAGACTTATTTCCATGTCAGCCATTACTCACAGTGGAAGATTTTCTGATGCCATTTTAGATTATGTTGAGCTAAGGAACTTGATACTATAGATCAGTGCTACTCAAAGTGGTGGTCTGCAGACCGGGGCCAGTCCGCGAGGCATTGGCTGCTGATCTCCACACACATTGGAAAAAAAATGCCGGTCCCCCACATCAGATAGCTTGAGAAGCACTGCTATAGGTGATGTTTCCTCTCTCAGTTCTCGGAGTTGTCTCAGATATTATTTTATGTTATTGATAGCAGATTTGGCCACAGTCTCTGAGATGCATGGTGCACTGATGGTGCAATAGCTGTTGTTGTTACATCTAATGTGTTGTTAGTTTGTAAGTCAAACTGTTGTTAATTCGAGTTGGAGGAAATAAACCAACTACCTTACACATTATTCATATATAAGAAAAATAAAGTAACCAATGCTCTAATAATTCAAAATAACACAAGTAGTGTGGTTCCTTCCATGTGATCACATATGGTTGAATTCTGAATTCTACCCAAGCCCACGGACTACAGCAGCTCCCCAGACACCAAAATACTCCCAAAGGTCCCAAAGTACATCTTTTGGCTATAAAATACAATAATGTCCTTAAAAACAATAAAATCCATCCACTTCAGACTCTTGTAACACATTAATAAAACACATTTTCTTGCCTTTACAGTTCAAAAGTTGTTGCCACTAGAAATAGCAGTTAGTGCGTTGTATCGAGAAACCGTTTAGGAATATATAGTCTGTCATGCAAGGGAAAGTGCAGGGCAAAAACAAAGAAAGCATTGAAATTAAGAGTGTACAAACTTCTCCTTTTTAAAACCTTACATTTCCCTCCCTGAACTCCCTCAAAGGCATTGATGATCATTTGAATACACTTTGTTTACTTCCTCAGCCATTATTTCCCCTTACTTAATTTTTTTCCCAAGAAGCAATAGAGTTTTTAATTATTTCCTTTTTCCTGGAGAAGTCAATTATCTTGATGATGAAAACTAGGGATAAAGAGTGTAGGAAAAGTCTAGATATCCCCATTAACTTTAATCTTTGTTTAGACCAGGAAAGAGATAAAACCTTTACTGAGACTGAAGTATTCGGGGAACATTTTATTTTTATGTATGCATGTGTATCTTTCTGGGTTCCAGATGGAATTGGAAGTGCTCTAATACTCACAGAGACGTTGTTGCAGTATAACAGAACCAAAAGCAGAATTGCTGGAAATTTCCCAAGAAAACGTATTATGAAATCTCCAGATTTGTTTTGAAGGCTCAAGCAATTCAGATAAGCTTTGGCAACTCATCAAAACATATAAGAATGCTTATATGAACTGAACCTAAAACTCTGAACACTTCAACCAGCTCTATTGAAAATCCATGATAAACGTGTTTTCAATGACAACCAGCAGGAAAAGTGAAGAAAAGGAATATGAAGAGAAATAGGGAGGAAAGAGTTATGGTGAAGAGGTGAGTGTAATGAAAATTTTAATGTTACAGAAAACAAAGGAAATCAAAATTCCTACTCGATTTGTGTTGTAGTGTATTTTACTGGGCCTAATTCAGTGCCTGTTGAAATGAATAGAAAAACTCTCATTGACACAACAAGCACTGGATGAGGTCAATAGTGAAAAGGAAGACACCGAGAAGAGCCAGACCCTTTCTTGTAAACACTTGTTACTGAGTGAAGGTGTTTTATATTTCATTTACCTTGTACAAATGTAAAGAACTATACAAGGTTATACTATTGCAACTTAGTGGAGAATGAAGCCCTTTGCCCCTTTCATGCTGGCACAGGAAATGACAGGAAGATGTGTAGTTGTATGTTAGCAGTTGTAAAAAAGTAATTGTGTTTCAAAAGCCCATCAAATAATGATGCATTTTATAACACTATCTGGGACCAAAACACTTTCCTATGGGGGCTTTTCCCTCCCCTGAGCTCAGTATCTGGAAAGCCATGACATTACAAGTTTCATAGCAAATTTCTGTTACATTTGCATGGAATATAAACCCACTGCCTTTACCCCAAAAGCTAGGGCAGGAGAGGTGGGGGAAATTATATGAAAATAAATAAATCAGTTAATTTGCTATATTCAACCTTCTTAGCCATTTTTAAGTAATTAAATATTATACTCTGAAATTGACTCCAGAAATTAATATACACCTTTTAAAATACAGGAGCACCACAAGTCCTGAAAGACTTTAATAGGCCATGACTGTGTAATTTGCTCTTCATAACTCCTAATATTCTTCCTGCTTTGTCTAGAAACTGGAGTACCTTCCCTTTGCTCTTTGTAGTTTCTGATAATTAAAAATCCATTATACTTCCCTCTTTGCAATGACAATACATAAATTAAACCCCAGCAGTGTTGAAACCCACACAAAGTGATATAACCCTTTCCAAGTGTCACTTATCTGCAATGCAAATTTCTTATGGCTGATCAGAACTTCTGCAAATATTGCTAATTCAAAACTCGACCTTTTAGAACTAACTAGTGTTCTTTTGTTGATATTCAGTTCAGAAGTTATTGATGTATTTATTTTTTGTTAATCGAGTGTTTAGTTCTATAATTTTTGATAAATTTCAAATCTCCCATCCCTTCAGTCTTGAAAATAGCCTCTCACTGCTAGGATCCATAACCATCTGCATTAGCAGTCCCAGGATTTCAACTGTTAAAGATTCCTTTGACAAGAACCCAGCAATGTTACCCAGTAATAGGAAATCAGAAGCAATTCAATGGTGAAGAATTTAGCATAATATTCTTCCTCTTTTCTGTCTTTTTTTGCATATTAAGTAACTTCGCTCTAGATGTAAGAAATGAAATTTGACTTACTTGTGAGTCCCCAAAAGCTGCTGCTTTGTGACTGATTGAGTAATAACATTATCATCCAAGTGGACAGTGTTCTCGCTTTTACAAAGCTGCATGAATTTAGTGCTCTTAAAAATAAGAAAATAACAGGGACTTGCGTCAGGTGTAATTCAGATGATTGTTATATAAGATTCTTCACACACTACTGCCACTGAACCTCAAGCATGATATTTTGCTCAAAAATTTTCAGGGGAAAATTTTGGTTTTCTGACCAGCTCTCATATTTAGGTACTATTTTTTTTAAACTTCTGGTTCTCATATACTAGCACAAAGCTACAATATTTTTGTTGCAAACTCTGCAAGGGTATGTTGAAATCCATGCAAACACACAAAAAAGCTGTTTTCCTTATACTTCAAAAGAGTTCATGAAAACATTTCTTCTAACATTAGGTCTTATAATAGCGTTATTTTTTAAAAAATCTAAATTTTGGCCCAAATAAAGTCAACAGCTCTCTTTCAATATCACATCTTTTGCTGTATAAGATGCTGGAGAAGCTTCTAAAATAGGTGTTTCGGGCTTGGCTTACTAAAAAATGGTTTAGGCTTATGTGACTTGTGTATTCTGGAATAACGATGACTTGTTATACCGGGGATGAATCAAGCTGAGAATTTCAAACAAACCTGCTTTAAAGAATTTTCTTTTCTTGGTAGGGCCACTGGGTATGTAAATACTGACAGTTACCCATGCCTACATTTTCTTCTATTTTCTTCTACCTAAATTCCGTTCTCTCCTTCTGGCTAGTCACAAATATGAAATCCTCTCATCAAGATGGAGATTAAGATGGTAGAAGCCATAATCTCCTCCAGTAATTTTCACTTGTGTTGCTCCCTGAACTGGCTTCCCAGGGATATTAATAGAATCGTGATCACTGCACCCTTATAATCTGAAGACCAAACTTGTCACTGCTGTAAGTAATCTGAGCATATCTACAACAGATTTGTTCTTAGAGTCTTCTTCATCTTACTTTTCAAGAATGCTTGTACAATTAATGAGAACACATCCCAAGGAAAGGAAGAAGGAAAGAGCTTAGGGGACTGGCTTCAAAACCTAGGCAGATTGCTTTCAGGCATTACATGTCATGTGCCAAAAAATCAATCTGTCTATCTCCACACACTAACAATTAAGAAAATGATGGGCTAATTCTTATCTCAGACCAGTTTTAAATCAGTGCAACTGCATTGTCTTAACTGCAATTACTGATGCTATATGCTAGTGTAAGTTAAATCAGCCCCCTATGTGATCATGTTTAAAAAAGGACTATCATCTTCTAGTCAGAAAATGGATATTGAGTGCACAGTGTTGAGGGAAATCAACTAAGAAACAAATTTAATAAAATAATAATGAAGACTTCAACTTCCTACATAGTAACTGGTCAAATATCATAATATTAACACCACTGTACAGGGCACTGGTAAGGCTTCATCTGTAATGCTGTGTACAATTATAAACACCCATGTTCAAGAAAGATGAATTCAAACTGGAACAGCTGCAGAGGAGAGTTAGTAAGATGATTAGGGGAATGGATGGTCTGTCTTATGAGAGAAGACTGGAAGAGTTTGCTTTGTTTAGTCTAGAAACAGAGGGCTGAGAGGGGATATGCTCGCTTTCTATAAATAGATCAGGGATAAACTAGGACAATGAAAAGTTATTTAAGCTAAATTACAATGTTAGCACAAGATTAAATGGGTACAAACTGACCATGAAGAAATTCAGTCTGGAAATTAGAGGAAGGTCTCTAACCATCAGAGGAATGAGGTCCTGGAGCAGCATCCCAATAGGAATGGTAGGGGCAAACAACTTAATTAGTTTTAAGAGAGATCCAAGGCTCAGCTCTCACTTGAATAGGTCAGGAAGGGATTCTTTCCTCTTCCCCTCCTCCCGATATATTCTGGGTGTTTTGTGTGTGTTTTTTAAAATCTCCTTCCTCTGAAGCATCAGAGATAGCCACAAGAAGAGATGGGACATAGGACGTGGTGAGAGAGGGCTTTAAGGTGGCACCAAGCATTCTCTATCTCAGGGGCTTAGCTGGCTGGTTCTTGCTCTTATGTGCGCTGTCTGCCTGATCACCATATATGGAGTTGTGAAGAAATATTCCCCCAGGTAACACTGGCAGTGACCCTGGGTTTTTTTCACTTTCCTCGCCAGCATGAGTGGTGGCCATGTGCCAGGATTATCTGGGTATATGTTACTTAATTCCCTGCTATTGCAGGTGCCTTGGGCATTGGTGTACCTCAGTCCCTCATCTACTCTGCCTGTGGCACATAATAGACTGTTGGATGTAATATTCTATTCTAATTTTGGTGGTTGGGTGTAGTGTGAGGGAGCTGGGTGGTGTTGGTGGCCTGTGATATATAGGTCAGTCTAGATGATCTGGTGGTTCCTTCTAGTATTAAACTCTATGATTCTAAGGTTTAGAGAAGCAAATTTTTCAACACTGTAAATGTTCCAAAGCACAAGAGGAGAAGCTATTCTTGATTTAGTCCTATTAATACATGGGCATCGGTTCACGTTAAGCCACTAAGTAATAGTATGATATGATTAAGGTACATCACATAATTACCCTGTGGAATTTATCGTCACAAGGCCAATAACTTAGTAGGATTCAAAAATGAATCCATCAGATACATGGATAATGAGAGCATCAACAAACATATACATCCTCCAGGACTAAAAAAAAAAGTCTTGTAAAAGAGATATAAACTCCCATGGTTAAGGGCATAAGCCAATTGACAGGGGGGAGATTATTCCTTAATTAGGTATTATGGTGGGTTTTGGGTTCTTTTGCATACTCCTCTGAAGCATTTGGTATGGCTGTTAGTGGAGACAGAATACTAGTTTAGATGGGTCATTGGTCTGATCCAGTATGGCAATGCCTATGTACACATATACCAGCTGTGCTGTTTGGAAATCCTCCATCACTGGGGACAAACGATTGTGTTCCACCTTCTTCAGACATCATCTTCATTAACTGTATATTCTCCCCCAATATATTCAAAGAAAGAAAGGAACAGAATAATCAGAAAGTGTGAGGAAAGTAAACTGAAGCAGAAATATTACATCACAAGGGGATCCAATGGAACGTAGTACTTTTTTCCACAGTTGGCCTGAGTCTTGTCCTTACCTAGAGAATAAACTTTCCTACTGAGTGTATTATATAGCTTCAGAGATAAGAATATATAATAAACTATATGTACATTTGTTACCAGTTAAATAATATAGTATCATTGTATGTCTTATCTTCACTATATGCATGTGAAGACTCTTAACAATATAAATAATTATTATTTGTTATTAAATATTTCAACATGTCACAAAAACGTGGTGTTGCATCATGGGTGATTCTGCTTGTGATTAGCTGTGAGCTGATGTACTATTACAAGGAGCCTTCCAAGAAGAGAGGTATTTTGCAGGAGAGGGTGGGTAAGGGGGGGCAGCATACAAATAAACAAATATGTACATTTACTGCACCTTTATGATTAGAACATGAATTGTGTAACATCTAATGTTTTACACAGAGATAAACTTTGAGATCATGGCTGCCTTACCAGGTCTGAAAGACTTTTCTATCAGTTTTCTGATATCTTGGGCCCACACTAGATGAATAAACATAAACCATAGTCCACTCAAATGAGTACCCACCCATTTGGTTCTCTCCTCCTTTCTATCCCCTTCCAAGACCCTTTCTTCAGGTCTTTGTATGCTCCACTCATGCCCTGAATCTTTATGCCATTCTCCTGCCTCTAGAGCCGCTTTCAGTTTCATGGGGCCACACACGGGTCAATGAGGATAAATCAAAAATATTTAATAACAGCTCAGTCAGTGAGCACTGAATAAAGTGGCTCCTGTGAAAACAATAGCATGTGATCATGTAGTTAAAAGACTGAATTATAATGTATATGAACAAGAGGGCTTAATTAAGATTTCACAAAAAACCTTAATTCTGGAATTTCCCAATTTTAGGTGCTTAACTTTGCAAGTTTAATATTCTTTTAACATAGGTTTTGTGTGTATTTAAAATTTACCTTAACAAGAAATGGAAACTTCTGAAAGAAACCCATCCTTTCCCTCACTGATCCTTATGCCTTACTCATAGGCGCACTTGCTTGAAATCTCAGATCCATCTGTTCTCTTCTGGTGTTCTTGAATCCACAGGGTGCTGCTACTCAGTAAAATGAGCAAGGGTAATCAAATGGGCTAGGCGTTCATTTCAGAGGCATTTAAATAGCTCCTGAATCTCTGAAAACATATCTGTTCATGCTTGAAAGGTTTTCTTCATAATCATAACAGCTAGAAAAACTTTTACCCTTTTATTCAAAAAAAGAAAGCTTAGATTCTTTAAAAGGAGTTCATTATCACAGCTATTATGTGAATCATAAGTATTGCCATTCCATGTCTCATTCATTAATGCACCTACTTTCTGTTTAGTACTATATTTTGCCTTGCTGTATTCATAAAGACCTTTGGCTACCATTAACTTAATCTCTTTTACTTTTTGCTGTTCTTAACCATTTTTTTGGATATCTGAACTGACTCCAAACATCTTTGTTTGGTTGCCTCTTACTTTTCTGTTTCATGTATAGATTTCCATTTATCCTCAGATGTCTGAGCAGCTCTTATGAAACCATACAGACCGATTCTGCATATTGTAGATAAAACTATGCAGAGGCTTAGTTTCTCTATAGTCCTTATGTGGGTCCTCTACGCAAGGGTGAATTTTGTCCTTTGTGCTTCAACCTAGCTTTTAAAATGACTGTGAAGCATTGGAGTTGCTGTTGGATTTATCTTTAGCTGTAATTGTTTTGTTTCAACGTTTGGGTTTCTTTTGGAAAACGGAGGCTTACCACTTTTCCCAGAGCAAATTGCCTTTTTAGGAGATCCTGGGAAGCAGGCTTTTCTTTGGCTGATAATTTCCAAAAGGGCCCTGAAAAAAGGAAACCGTTTCAAGGTGAGTGGGAAGTAGTTGCCCATTTTCCCATTTCTTCTTTCTTACAGCTAGGAGGAGACCTTGTCACTTGTACATATAAGCTGCAGTAGTGGACAGTGCAAAAGCCTTCTGAGTGAATGCATTATCCCTGAAACTACAGGAAGAAAGAGAGGATACCAGGAATGTGGTTCAAGTAGGCCACAACCTTATTAAGTTACACATCCAGGAAACATCCAGCAATAACTCGTCCAGTACATCCTTCCTTTGTAAAATGTACTAACTGGTGGTAGGCTTCCCTCAGCTCCATTATTATCTCCACACCTTTAACCTGGTTCTTCCACCATTGCTGGAACCCCAGGGCCCTCCCCTTGTACAAGGGTTGCAGGGAGGGGGGCAGAAGAGATAGTCTCTTCTCTGTAGCAGACATTAGGTGCCCCAACTTCCTTCCCCACTTTCTTTAGGAGGCATCTTCTCATCCACTTCCAATTCTGGTTTATCAGGGATCTGGACCCCCTACTGAATGATTTATCTGTATTGAGCACCTGCCAAATTATGATAGCATGAGTTTTACATATTAACCTATTCACCAGGTCCCTGGGCTGCTGAGAGGAAAGATTTATTAAAAAATAATTTAAAATGAACACCCTGACCAGGACAAGTTGGCAGTGAGGAAAAATCCTTCCTAGCAGCCAAAGGCAATTATCATAGTACCCACAGCAAAGTCCTAAAACCTGGTCCGGATCCCAAGGAAGAAAGCAGGAAGAATTTTCTCAGGGCACAGAATGGTGCCTCAGGCATACAGCAAGATCCAGTGGGCCCTCTGCTGCCCCTTTTGTCTAATTAATCCACTCAGGAGGAGGGTGAATGCCCACAAAAAAGGGAGAAAACAAGTGGGGATGGGGAATCCTTAAAAGAGCCCATGGTTTTCTTTTACCTGCTGGCCCAGACAAAGCCCTCCCTCCCCTGCAGCCTCTGAGGCTCTTTAGTATGCTGCTATCCAAATCTGCACCTTCTACTAGACTAGTGCATTGGGAAAGGTACTATAAAAACTATTGAAGAAGCCTTTTAAAAATGCATGGAATTTTCATGTTCCAGAGACCACTAAGAATAAGAGATAATCTATTTGTTCTAGTAGAGAATTAAACATCTCCATGGATGGGATTTGTTGCTTGATTTTTATTTCTGAAGTAAGAAAAAATACTCCTTTCACACCGTTTCTTGGTTCTGTTGGTGAATTTATACGAACTCACCTTACCTCCAGAATATATTATACCATACATAATAGATACTGCTTTGTGTTTGTAAAGAGGTGGTCAACCTTCTGTGCTTTCTTTTTCTTTTTTTGAGAGAATGAGCACATTTTTATTTCTAAAACTGCTTCCCGAGAATTAGCAACCTGTGGTAATGTGGCAGCCTCTTGAGAGACTGTTGTAAATAAACAATAATAATGGACAAAATACCAACAGAATTAGAAGCCGTGTAAGCTGCCACAGCACACTCCCCAAAGTGAATGCACTTTTAGCTAATGAAGGTACCCCAACCCTGAGTACTTCTGGCTCCATTCACTTTCTAATTGGCCTTTTACTTTTGTGCACTTTCCCCTATGATTTTTCCCTATGCATAGCTGTTAACGTTATTTTTAGGCACAAGCAGAGATTGCCTGTAGCACTGAGTAAATGAGACTGTCACACAGGAAAGCTGTAAATGTACAAAATATTAAAGCAAATTCTAGGGCTTTGGCTAGTACCACCTGTTTCTTCATATTCACTTCTGGCCCCTGGGCAGGAAAGAAACACAAGATGGAGGAATTAGTTTAAATCATGTACATTCATTCTTTGGCAGGGGTATATGCAAGGGATGTATGTGATGGTTGCCCCCACCCTTCTGAGATGTCACCTGATATACTGGGATACCACTGAGCCCACTGGTTCCACCAGTCTGGGTTCCCTTATATTGCCCTGCTGAGCCAGGATGTCAAACCTCCTACGGCACACGCACAGGTTGGGCCACAGCCAGCTGCAGAAAGACACAGATACTGAGATCAGCTCTGTGTGGGAAGACTCAGCTTGGGAATTGCCCAGCACTCAAATGCACACCACCTCTGAAGTGTAAACCAAAAATTGTATTGTCTTGCACTAAACACAAAACTGTACAATGTAAGCTCATGAAATTCGCTCTGTCCCTCAGTGTGGAGGAAGATATGCACAGCTTTTTGCCCCGCAGTTATGAATTGCACAAAACAAGAACAAGTTTATTAACTACAAAGGATAAAGTTTAAGTCATTATAAGGGATAGCAAACAGATCAAAGCAGATTACTGAGCAAATAAAGCAAACATGCAAACTAAGCTTAATACACTAAAGAAACTGGCTACAAGTAGTAATTTCTCACACTAAATGTTGTTTTAAGCAGGTTGAAGAGTTTCTTGTAGACAAACAGCTCTTGCTCGTAGCTTAGAACTCCAGATATTCCTTTCACAGGCCAGACACCTTCTAGCCTGGGTCCAGTTCTTTCTTTCCCAGATCAGTCTTAGGTGTTTTCAACAGTCATCTTGGGCAGGGATTCAGTGAGGAACCGACCATCATTAACTCACTTCCCTGCCTTAAATAGGATTTACATATGGTAATAGTCCTTTATTTCCCAGTTTGATCCCCACCCCCTATTAGTGGAAAAATACTAATAGGCCAAGATGGGGTCCAGTACTAGGTGACACAATCACATGACCCTGCAGTGTCAAAGCAGCATACCCAGAATCTTCTCAGGAAGGTAGGAGATTAGCATCTTCAAAGACCAATTGTTCTCCCTAATAGCCCATCCAAACTGATTGCATTCCGTCTCGTGAGCATTCCCCAGATGTAAACACAGTTGTACTTGTTACATAGTTAATTTTCCCAACTTCAGATGCAGAAATGATACATGTATACAAATAGGAAAATCATAGTCAGTACAACATAACCTTTGCAATGATACCTCTCATGATCCATATTGCATAAAACATATCAGCTATGCCATATTCATATCATAACAATATCTCTATGAAGAATATGGGGTGTAGTGTCACATTGTACATCATGAGCCAGCAATGCCCCTCTGCCATGTACATTGGCCAAGCTGGACAGTCTCTACGTAAAAGAATAAATGGACACAAATCAGATGTCAAGAATTATAACGTTCAAAAACCAGTTGGAGAACACTTCAATCTCTTTGGTCACTCAATTACAGAGCTAAAAGTGGCAATTCTTCGACAAAAAAACTTCAAAAACAGACTCCAATGAGAGACTGCTGAATTGGAATTAATTTGCAAACTGGATACAATTAACTTAGGCTTGAATAAAGACTGGGAATGGATGTGTCATTACACAGAGTAAAACTTTCGTGAGCTACAGTTCACTTCATCGGATGCACAAGTACTCCTTTTCTTTTTGCGAATACAGACTAACACAGCTGTTACTCTGAAAGTAAAACTATTTTCCCTTGTTATTTCCCCCACACACACACACTGTTCCTGAGACGTTCTTGTCAGCTGCTGGAAATGGCCCACCTATATTATCACTACAACAGTTCCCCCCCCGCCCCGCTCTCCTGCTGATAATAGCTCACCTTACCTGATCACTCTCGTTACACTGTGTATGGTAACACCCATTGTTTCATGTTCTCTGTGTATATAAATCTCCCCACTGTATTTTCCATTGAATGCATCCGATGAAGTAAGCTGTAGCTCACGAAAGCTTATGCGCAAATAAATTTGCTAGTCTCTAAGGTGCCACAAGTCCTCCTTTTCTTTTTATTGTACAACTAGAAGCACTAGGGAAAATGGAGAAAAAATGGTAAATGGCAAATGTTGGTCAGCATCAAAGCTTCCAGGCAGTGAGATCTAGAAAGCTAAGGTATAATCTCCAAAGAGATGTCCCAACAGTTGAGCAATTTAAAACTTAAAGAGGACAATTTACTGGTATATGTACTAAAAGGCACAATCACACATTTGTAGACAAAATGACAGAATAGGTATTTGTAATCTCTACATTCTATATGATTATTATGTGGACCTGTTTACTCTGTAAGTGGTTACTGAGAATACACATAAGAATACACAGCCTTTTGCTGTGAGATGGGCAATGCTTTCATTCAGAAGAAAAGGTAAATAAAGACCAAAAGGAAAAAAGAAAATTGGTACAAGTTATTAGTTGTCATCAGGGGTTGAACTGGAAAGAAAAGGGTGGTCGTAATTCTCTAAACTCTGCCCACATAAGAGGCCACTTATAGTAGACTGTACAAATGTTCAAAATATGTTTGTGTGTGTTCCCGAGGTTCCTTGGGCTTGACTTGCCCTAAGGGGGTTCTGAAACGACTTGGGCCAAGCTTCCCCTTTGTGGAATTTGGATGGCATATTGAACCTCTTGGGCTTGGCTCCCTGTTGAATGCGCTCAGATGCATTGCAGGGCTCTTTGGGTGAAAAACAAATAAGTAACAATGCTCTCCGAAGCCAATAAATTCACGGCACCAAAACGAACTCACTCACAGTACACTGAGCAGCTCTTCACACTGTGATCCTCCTTCTCCTTTGTAACATGCTTTGATGATCACTGAAATAGTTAACAATGTTAACATTTACAGATTCTGTAGAACACAGAAATGGAGTGCCAGCTCGTGAATTCATGAAAATGCGTTTCTGTGTTGTATTGCAATTGTGTAGACTAGCACTAGAAATGCCTTTTTTTTAACATTACTACTCAGAAACTGACAATGAATTGTGTATAAACTACACTTTTGTGTATAAACTAAAGGAGTGGGTGAATCTAAAAGAAAAATTATAGCTAGCATGGATAAACTGGGTTCCCTACCACTTTATTTGCCTTAGATGAGTAAATAATGTGACTGTGGTATCTGAAGTATTCCCTGAGATAATTTTAAAGAAGTATTGGGAAACGTGAGAGAATATTATCTAACTAATGCTAGTCACCTCATAAAGATTTGCTCAGCTCCGCTGTTGCTGACATAGATGTCCTTAGCCCTGTGTGCTTTGGGTTTCAGAATGTTTAAGAGGCCAGAAGTGCCAACAGATGAAGGATAGTAAGCAGACCCAGCTCTCCCACAGAAAACTGATAGGTGGATTTGGGGTATATGGCCTATATGACTAGCCCCCACAAAGAAGGAAAATAGGAAGAGCTAGTCACAGTGTTGCCAAACCTGAGCATTCAGCTATCATGAAAAAGGGAGGCAGTCACAACAGGGCCTGGTGTGTGTGTTTGTGGGGGGTGCTGACATACTGTACAGAAGGTCAGATACAGATGATATTTGCTTTCAAGCAGGGTTTCTGGAACAATTTATTTAGTGGGGATTCTGAGGGCCTTTGAACTAAACTGTAAACCCTGTATATAATGGAAACCACTTCAAGCCAGGGGGTGCGTCAGCACCTATGCTTTCCATGGTCTGATTTTTTCCTGCACTCTACAATAGGCCAAGTTTTCTAGGCCTGCAAAATCCCTTTTGTCCCTTTTGGAGGGCGCTCTAGGGCATCCTGAGCAATCCTCAGGATGACACAATAGGGGTACAGAGTGGCTGCTCCATGATTGGGACCTGAGAAGAGCTCCTTTTTGGGCCTCCTAATTTCTCACGTGCCCTTCTCCCCCATCGCCAAAGGAAGGGAGGGGAGGCTAAAGGCATTAGTGCTACCCTGAAGTGACAGTAACCCCCATGAAGAGATTTTGGTAGAGAAAAGAAGGAACCATGGTTAAGGAGGGGTGGCAGACTCATAAACCCCTAAAACTTAGTTGGCTTGCTAGGAGTTTGTGGGGATTCTGCTACCAACATCTTCCCTTCCTCCAATTGCCCACAGTGGAGCAGGCAGAGAGATAGAGGAGGGTAGTGTTCAATCAGGGTGCCCCCATGCAAAAGCTGTTTGACATTCAGAGGATAGTGGGGGGCCTGTGCTTCTCTGTGTAAATGCACAGATGCTCTTTGGCCTCGATAGGCCCTCTTTCCGTCTGAGCTATGATAGGCAGTCCTGTTGCTGTAGTGAGAAGATGGCACTCAGCCCTTCCAGCTGTCCTCCCCTCTTTCCTGACACCACCCATCCGTGACTCCACTGCCATGTATAACAGTGGGGAAGAGGACACCATCTAGGATTTTCCCTCTTTCTCCAGGGCTGAAGCTACTGCATAGGGGGCTTTGACCTTCTGGATTCAACCCATGCTCCTTGGTCAAGGATCACAGACAAACTGCAGAATTGTAGCTGGGATCCATACCAGGATCCGGCCGACCATGAGTATCGTACAAATCAGAGTAATAGACAGTTGCTCCCATGTAGTTAACAATGCATTTTCTTCTAAAACACGATTTTATCACAATCTGTTATAGTCTCTGTGTTTCTAAGCTGCCTCATTTTGGCTCTACAAAGAATTCCTTGAAAATCAGTTCTTTATTCTACGAGGAATATCTGGAATTGGAATGTTTGTTTTGTTTTGTTTTATTTTGGTTTGGAAAAGACTCAAAGATTAAGAAGGCCAAGAAGGCCAATGGCATTTTGGGATGTATAAGTAGGGGCATTGCCAGCGGATCGAGGGACGTGATCGTTCCCCTCTATTCGACATTGGTGAGGTCTCATCTGGAGTACTGTGTCCAGTTTTGGGCCCCACATTACAAGAAGGATGTGGAAAAATTGGAAAACGTCCAGCGGAGGACAACAAAAATGATTAGGGGACTGGAACACATGACTTATGAGGAGAGGCTGTGGGAACTGGGGATGTTTAGTCTGCAGAAGAGAAGAATGAGGGGGGATTTGATAGCTGCTTTCAACTGCCTGAAAGGGGGTTCCAAAGAGGATGGATCTAGACTATTCTCAGTGGCAGCAGATGACAGAGCGAGGAGTAATGGTCTCAAGTTGCAGTGGGGGAGATTTAGGTTGGATATTAGGAAAAACTTTTTCACTAGGAGGGTGGTGAAACACTGGAATGCGTTACCTAGGGAGGTGGTAGAATCTCCTTCCTTAGACGTTTTTAAGGTCAGGCTTGACAAAGCCCTGGCTGGGATGATTTAATTGGGGATTGGTCCTGCTTTGAGCAAGGGGTTGGACTAGATGACCTCATGTGGTCCCTTCCAACTCTGATATTCTATGATTCTATGATTAAAATGTAATGTAGAGATGAAGACCAGCTTTGGAAGGCAGCCTGTAGTGCTTGCTATGATTTGTATGAACTAATCACTAATACCTCTTTGGGGAGAAAACATCGTATACTGAAACTTACGGTCCATTGCATACATTAGCAAAGACTAGTTATTAATCTATAACCTTTTCTAATTAACAGAGTAAGCTCTAAAATGAATACAAATTGAATGTATCCAAGGGTAAAATATATTCAGCTATTAAATGCATCCTTATGTTCAGGGAAATATCTATGAAATAAGTGGTATGCTATAGGAATAATCTATTTTATTTCCATTTTGCTTATTTATAGACACTAAACAAAGAAGTAAAATAGCTATTAGTGTTTCATAAGTAACACATCTGTGTCGATCATATATTATTATTGGAATGGCTAGTCAAATTCTATTAATTATTATTAATAATTAATTAATTAATATTATTGATTGATGTGACACTGATCTTCTTCCAAATATATGACCAAGAGCTTGAGAAGAAATAGAAAACTAAATAACAAACCTGATTAATGACTAGGTTGGACAAATAAGGTGTAGTACAGTGGTGTGCATTCCCCTGAGTTTATGCAGAGGTCTTCCAGGGGGTTTATGCAGAATCATACAACTCATCTAGATATTTGCCTAGTTTTACCACAGGCTACATAAAAAGCACTAGTGAAGTCAGTACAAACTAAAATCGCATACAGACAATAACTTGTTTATACTGCTCTATATACTAACTATACACTGAAATATAAGTACAGTATTTATATTCCAATTGATTTATTTTGTAATTATATGGTAAAAATGAGAAAGTAAGCAATTTTTCAGTAATAGTGTACTGTGACACTTTTGTATTTTTATATCTGATTTTGTCAGCAAGTAGTTTTTAAGTGAAGTGTAACCTGAGGATATGCAAGATCAATCAAACTCCTGAACGGGGTTCAGTAGTCTGGAAAGGTTGAGAACCACAAATTGAAGAATACCAGCCAATCCCTGACACACAATACAAATTATGCTTAGGAAAAATGATTAGATGTACCTTTAAATCAGATATGAAAAACAGCTGTGCATGTTTCAAGTGAGAGGGAAGTTCATAAAAATCAAATGAAAAATGAGCATTGAAAGATGAGGTACCCAAGTATCATTATGATGAATACAGTATAAATGCCTACATAAATAGATAAATGGCAAAGATGCAGGAAAAAGAGCTACATTTAGTTATTAGCAGGCAATAAATTATGAGAGCACATGGAAACAAGAACCAGATTCCACAAATGTAGACTGGTTTAATATTAGAGATGTGCAAAATATTACAATTTTGATTTGCAGGGGCTCACATAAACCTTTTTCTTTTCTGTCTTGCTTCTTGTGGCTTCTCACACAGCCACCCACAACTCCTAGGGCTTTGAGTTCTGAGCTCAGCTAAATCCAAAACTCAAAGTGAAATTCAGCTGAAACCATTCAGCTTCACCTAGTTTCATTGCATAAGAGTAAACTGGGCCTTTGTCACCTCTGGTCCCTTAAACTCAGTTCTCTTCCGCGGTCTTTAGGCTTTTCCTGTGTGCTGTTTGGACTGCATCATGCAAGCCGCACATCTTATGAGAGCTCCTTGGTCCACATTCCTTTTGACCAAGATTGGTGTGTATCTTAAGGTTTGTCTACAAGGGGAGGTTAGTGTGCACTGAGCTAGAGCGTGAATCTAAAGTGCTACTAATGCCCAGTACGGACACTCTTACTGCACACTAAGAGTGCCCTCAGGCAGTTGAGCTTAATACAGTTCTAAAGTTCATTAAGTTTATGTGCAGAAAGGTACTTTCAGGCTATGTCTACATGGCCCAGTTTGGACTACGGGGGTGTGAACTGCAGCACATCCTGGCATGCTGCACTGTAACTCCCCCGTGTAGACACTGCTGTCACGAACTAAAAAGTGCCTAGTTTGAGTTAACTTAGTCCTGTTTGAAAGAGCACTGCATTCATGTGAAACTGGTTTGTATTAACAGCATCCGCACAGGGGAGTTACAGCACAGCATGCTAGTGTGCACTGCAGTTCACACCCCCATAGTCCGAATTGCAGGGCCATATAGACAAGCCCTGGGTGTGTAGTAAGTGTCCTTATGGAGAGTAAGTGCAGAGTTGCTACTACACAGTAGCTAGTGTGCACGAACTACTGCGGGATATTTTTCCCCACGTAGGCAAGCCATTAGGCTCCAGACACCCTTCCTGCACTGCCTCCTCTTGGAGGCCGAAAGGCTAAATCTCCAGGATATTCTTAGTGAAATTCTCAGTGCAGAGCCAACTAATTGGAGCAAAACATGATTTAACAAGAATCTATAAAGAATATCAGGATTGGAATATCATAGAATATCATCTAATCCAACCCCCTGCTCAAAGCAGGACCAATCCCCAATTTTTGCCCCAGATCACTAAATGGCTCCCTCAAGGATTGAGCTCACAACAACCCTGGGTTTAGCAGGCCAATGCTTAAGCCACTGAGCTATCCCTCCTCCTAAGAGAAAACATATTTAAAGAAAGGAATACATCAAACATAACATCTCTAGTCTGAAGCCCTGTCAAAGGTTATCTAGGTAGGTGCACCATAAGATTTAGTTACAGTATAGACAGTCTTACATTTTGTAGAAAGTACATTCTCCTGGCTCCCCTCTGATCCTTGAGGCAGCCAGCCCATCACAGAACCAACCTTTGATTTCAAGCCTCCTTTTCTCCTTACTTGACCCGCAAGTTTCTTTGATGTGACTGGCTTATTATCATACCAGATGCCCCCACAGAGGTGTTCCCAACAGTCTCTCCTGCCATGCGTATTGCCTGAGGCTCAGATCCATTCAAGTATTGTATTCATTGCTTGTCTAACCCTTCTGCCAGGTGGAGCCAGCAGCAACCAGGGCCAGGTTCAATATCTAGAAGTTCCCTTCCATTGATACAACACTGAACCGTCTCGAGCCCCAACCAACACAAGCCAAAGTTGATCCTTTGACACAGCTGTAAATGATAAATATGTAAACAGAGCAGGAGGAAACTATATTTACATAAACACACCCATAGTCTCTTCCCCTCCCAACTAGCTGTCAGGGATGCATTCATTCGGACCCTGCTTACACTTGGAATAAACAGCTTCAGTTTTTATTTTTTTCTGTTCCATTTTTGACAATCTTATAAAAAGGTCCTTTGAAGATCTGTCCACACAAGACATATTTTCTCTGTCTATTTCAGCAATTACCACTCCCCCTGGCCAGGCCATCTTTTCACATGTCAAATGTCCTAACTAGAGGTGCTAGCCAGCATCATGGTAGGTCTGTCCTTAATGCTGCAGAATACTCTCTCCCTCCATAATTTCCTCTTTCCTATATTTCTACTGCATTTTAGATATTAATTATTTACAGAATTATCACAGCTGAATTCAAAGAGGTTTAAAACCTTCCAAGCCTTCCAGTGAACTTATCCAGAATTCTAAGTTTCACATATTTTGAAGTTTTGTAACAAGAATTTCATGCAGGCCTAATTTACATTTGATTCTCAAGTTCATAGATTGCTAGTGCTATCTCTTGACTACAAGGGGTAATATTAAAAAGAGGTAATATTAAACCAGTGAGGGCAAGCAATACGTTAACTGAGGAGCAGTGTTTTGATCAGCTAGAAAATGAAGAAACATGATGACTACAAAGACGATAATTGTAAGCCAAGAAAATGACTGAGACATGAACCAGAATTGTAGCAGTAGTTGCAGTTAAGTAATTATAATTTTATACATAGGCAAACAGTAGAAACTATCTGGCAATTTAACTGATAAGACAAGCAAATAATATGTTGACACTATATGGACAGAAGCTCGCAGATGGCACCCTGATCTCAGCTGGGGCCAGTAATAATAACCATAGTACCTCTCCATTTCTGCAGAACTGAAATAAATATTACACTCAGTACTGGAAAATGAAGCATCTGAGCCTAAAACCAAAATTTAATTTTATCCATATTTACCACTACAAAAAATTTAATATATCCAATTAAAGACATTGGCTACATATAGTGAAAAGAAAGCTGCAAAATAAACATAAATCTGAGAGTAATCAGCATACGTATTATTCAGAACCATAAGATTTAATGAAATCTGCTTAATTAACATAAGCATCTTCAGTACAGCACAACAACATAATGTCTTTTTTTGCAAGTCAAGTGAGTTTTGCCCAACTGTATCTTACATTTGTTAATCTCTGTGACTGCAAATAGATATGGAAAAATATGTTGAGTCTGTTTTTCTTTGACACAGAAAAGTGATGTCAAACATGAAAGACCCATCACTATAACCACTGCCTTTATATGGCTTTGCTCCCTTGAGCTTCATGGGTGATCTTGAGTTCTGTAAAAGTCACCATAATAAGAACAACACCTCAGAACAAGTGTATTTAAAAATTAAATCTATTTAACATCCAGATCAAAGCTCTTTTTTTTAATTATGTAAAAAAAAAATCTATTAAAGGGACAAAGTGATCCTGGTTTTGGATCTATGCTTTCCTTTAAAGGTAGCAAATCCAATTCAACATCCAGGGAGAATACTTTCCATGAAACTTAAATACTTTAAAGACACAAACATGGCTTGTATACTGAGTAATGCCAGACATTCATTGACTTCCCCGTGAGCTTTATTTGTTGAGCAAGAGCAGAATATGGCCGGTATTATGCACAAGTGTTCATTTTAAAATTATTAGTCTCAAACACTAGACATCAAATGAGTTTTACCTACAGTCTCTTCACCTCCCTGTACCTTGGTTTCCCCATCTATAAAATGGAGAAAGTGACACTGACCTTCTTTTTAAAGTGCTTTGAGGTCTGTGATCAAGGTCTATGTTAAGATATAGATATTCAGGCCTGTCTGTAAAGGCCTCTACTCTAAGAATTTAGGTGTAGTCTTATCACTTAGCTAGTTATAGAGGTGTAAAAGAAAGAATCAAAATCACTGTTGGCTGGTGTAAGGGCCTTCTCTTACTGTGACAGTCTGAGGCCCTGTTCTTAGGCTAAGATCTTTGGCTAAACAGCAGAGGCAGCCATAAGCTGGGAAGTGAATGGTCACATCCTTACATTCCAAACTTGTCAGTTGAAATAAGGTGCTATTGGGCTTTTAGGAATACAATCCTGTCCTGATAAAGCCTATCACCTCCAGAGAAAGGGAAGTGCCTAGAAGATGTAAAAGGAAACTTAGTTTGATAACATCCTGTCTGGCAAGAACTCACTTATCAATAGCTGGGATGTGAAATCCTCATTTCTGTGTTGTTCTATCATTGTAGTCCCCATTTCCCCATTGTCTGTATAATCTCTGTCTGGTTCTGTGATTGTTTCTGTCTGCTGTATAATTAATTTTGCTGGGTGTAAACTAATTTAAGGTGGTGGGATATAATTGGTTAAATAATCATGTTACAATATGTTAGGATTGGTTAGTTAAATTTCAGAAAAATGATTGGTTAAGGTATAGCTAAGCAGAACTCAAGTTTTACTATATAGTCTGCAGTCAGTCAGGAAGCTGGGGACGGGGGGAATGGGAACAGGGAATGGGGGTAGGGAAATTGGAATCATGTTTTGCTAAGGGGGGGAATGGGAACAGGGACACAGGTAAGGCTCTGTGGTGTCAGAGCTGGGAAGGAGGACACTGAGGTAGGAAACTGGAATCATGCTTGCTGGAAGTTCACCCCAATAAACATCTAATTGTTTGCACCTTTGGACTTCGGGTATTGTTGCTCTCTGTTCATGCGAGAAGGACCAGGGAAGTAAGCGGGTAAAGGAATAAGCCCGTGAACAGTCTATATTAGAGTGAAGCATTTATTAATTGATATTATTATTTCAGTAACTTTTTAGCAGTTACAGTTACACCAACAGGTTCCACTTACTAGGCAGCCTGTGTAGGAGTGTTGTCGGAGAATGAGGTACATCCAGCAAAGGATTTTGTATCACATTTTCATGTGAACTGAGGAGACTTGGAGCTTTGATTGATTTGAATATAGATGTCCATGCTCTGTCAGAAATGTAGAAATAAAAACGTGAAGTCCAAGCAGCTAGGAAAAAGTATAGTATTTGCAGATCTATGCTCCATTGTCTGAAAGTAATTACAATGTCAATAAATTCTAGATGTGGAACTGAACATCTCTTTGAGGGATATAAAAATATGGTAAATTTCATTCTGAGCAATATTAAAATCAGGCTTTTGCCATTCATGCTTTAAAAGCAATAGTGATCTCAACAAGACATTGGGCTGCCTTCACTCTTATGTAGCTTTTCTTCATTGCAGTTGTTGTTTCCTTACTCCAGAATGTGTCCTTACTAGTGGGAACCTGTGAGTACTTTTATGATAGGCGTCACCAGATGGTGCTGTTACACATAGTCTTCCATGTTCTTTTTCTTAGTGTGCAAGTTTTGACCCTTGGGAAGGCAAGCTGTATTGTTGTTAGTTTGGGGTTAGGCAAGGCTTTTGTATGTAGAAGCAGCTTTTGAGACAGGGAACTGTGCAAACAGCAGGGCCTTGACCTCTGACTAGAGTCAATTCTTGAGGCACAGTTGCTCCTTAGTCACAGGACTTCAGTGTTGGGCAGAAGGTTCTTTGCAGAAGGGATGACCTTTGCATACTGTTTGACTATCTCATTTCAGGACTGGTGTATATGTGTAAATAAAGCAAATTACACTTTGAATATACCGAGACTCTACATCATTGGGTTCTTCTTCACTGGAAAGCTGACCTGCAGAACCCCGGACATCTGCTACGTGCTCAGGGCACATGCAACACTGGTGTCCAAATGGGACACTGGCATGAGAAAGAGCAACAGTACCAAAGCATTCTGTTACCCCATAACCTCCCATTTGCAGTCTCCCATTCACTGGTAGGCTAACATTTTTTACAGCCTGCTTTTCAAACAAATCTTAATTTGTGTAGACATTTACTATGATTTTTCATGCAAGATAGTTAATCGGGCATACAGATTACCATTAGTCAACTGTGCAGACAATTGCCTGATTTGCTTGTGCAACTGCAGTAACTAGTCATGCAAATAATATATGCAGTTGCAAGCCTAAATTTATTTAAAGTAAGGCCTTGGAATAATCTGTCCTTATTAATTCAACCCTGCTAGTCACCACCTCGGTTTGCCACTCAGTACATAATTCTCACTGACATCAAACTTCATTATAGTATGCATTCATCCTGTGGCTGTCTCCTCTCTCAGAGTTTGAGAACTGATTTCTCTCTATCTGGCAACGTCTAT
Organism: Lepidochelys olivacea; assembly: GCF_965140295.1. NCBI lineage: Eukaryota > Metazoa > Chordata > Testudines > Cheloniidae > Lepidochelys > Lepidochelys olivacea. The sequence continues at coordinate 132,180,759 of NC_140411.1, read as the reverse complement.
CACTCAGGAAATCAAATGGATCTTTCCCCCACACTCAGCTTTCACCATCAGTACAATTATCTCAGTGCATACCCCAGCTCACCACACAAACAGTCACTCCAGTTTAATGGGCTAAGTGCACTCCACTGAACTGAGAAATAATTACTAACTGCAGAAAGAACAGGAGTACTTGTGGCACCTTAGAGACTAACAAATGTATTTGAGCATAAGCTTTCGTGGGCTACAGCGCACTTCATCAGATGCATAGAATGGATCATATAGTAAGAAGATATATACATACATACAGAGAACATGAAAAGGTGGAGTAAGAGGCTAATTAAATAAGATGAAGTATTACCAACAGGAGAAAAAAACTTCTGTAGTGATAATCAAGATGGCCCATTTAGACAGTTGACAAGAAGGTGTGAGAATACTTAACACCGGGAAATAGATTAAATATGTGTAATGACCCAACCACTCCCAGTCTCTATTCAAACCCAAGTTTGCTACTCTGAAACCTGTCAATTACTAACTAATGTTCTCATTTTCCCAGTTTCTATTCCACACTGTTTTCTGAAAAATATGTTAAATACAAATACTTCCTGCTATATAAACACTGCAACTAGCATGAAGCAAACTTCTCTTAAAGTCTGGATTCACTGTGTGGCTTTTTTCATTTATTTTTGGGCTGGTTTTTTAGAGCTCTGTTTCTGAGGAAGGCTCATCACTTTCTCCCCCAGCACATACTGCAGAATTCTCTCTCCATCTTCTTCAAGTCCTCTATCTCCAGTCCTGACTAGTCTATAGGCCTCTTATTATCTGCCCCCAGTTCCCTGATTGGCTACCTTTCCCTCTTCCTAGGAAAGAGCAGACAATCAGACATCCTGTGGGAGGCAGGCAAAGCTCTCCTTTACCCCTGTCAGGGTTCCTTCCCCACTCTGAACTCTAGGGTACAGATGTGGGGACCCGCATGAAAGACCCCCTAAGCTTATTCTTACCAGCTTAAGTTAAAAACTTCCTCAAGATACAAACTTTGCCTTGACCTTGAACAGTATGCTGCCACCACCAAGCGTTTTAAACAAAGAACAGGGAAAGAGACCACTTGGAGACGTCTTCCCCCAAAATATCCACCCAAGGCCTACACACCCCCTTTCCTGGGAAGGCTTGAGACTAATATCCTAACCAATTGGTTACAAAATCATCAAAGGCCCAAAGCCCTGGATCTTGGAACAATGGAAAAATCAGTCAGGTTCTTAAGAGAAGGATTTTATTTTAAAAAAAGAAAGGTAAAAATCATCTCTGTAAAATCAGGATGGAAAATACTTTACAGGATATTCAGATTCAAAACACAGAGGATCCCCCTCTGGGCAGAACCTTAAAGTTATAGAAAACAGGAATAAACCTCCCTCTTAACACAGGGAAAATTCACATAAAACAAAAGATAAACTAATCCACCTTGCCTGGCTTACCTATACTGCTTGCAATATTGGAGACTTGGATTAGGATGGGTTAGAGAAGATGGATTTCTGTCTGGCCTCTCTCCGTCCCAAGAGAGAACAACCACATAAACAAAGAGCACAAACAAAAACCTTCCCCGAACCCAAGATTTGAAAGTATCTTGTCCCCATATTGGTCCTTTGAGTCAGGTGCCGGCCAGGTTAGCTGAGCTTCTTAACCCTTTACAGGTAACAGGATGTTGCCTCTGGCCAGGAGGGATCTTATAGCACTGTATACAGAAAGGTGATTACCCTTCCCTTTATATTTATGACAACCCTCAAGAGGCAACAGAAGATTTTGGATGCAGGAGATGGGGAGAGGTAGCAGCTGATATAATTTTCCACACAGTAGGCAAGAGGAAGCAGAAAGCCCAGTAACTGGTCAAGGTTGTTCTCCCGTCTCCTTCCTCTCTTTCTTCCTCTCTGTTCTGCATCACCAGGCCGGGGGAGGGAGAAAAAGGACCCTGATGGAATTGCCCTTCTGCCCCAGGCTTGGTCAGGGGAAAACAATCCCCTGAATCTGTCCCCCTGGGACCGGCAAAAGGGCAAAGAACCTCCACAACTACAAGAGGAGCAGAGATGTGCTGGGGCAAGGTTTTTGGATGGAAGTTGATTGCATCTTGGATGGGGTTGCCCAGAATTGATGTCTGAGTTGGGAGGGGGTATAATTAATTGATGTGTGGTTTGAGGCAACCTCACATTAATACTTACAGGTTTGCAAGATTTGGCGATGCTAATTGTCACACACATACTCTGGGGATGGGCAGGGAGTTAAAAATCAGAATGCTGACCAAAACACACACACTTATTGAAGGGTTAATGTCTAGCTATTCCACCTGGAAGCAGGCGGGGCACACCCTGACTGTCTCCTAGGAGCAATGCACACATTGCTCTATCCAAGGACAAGGGCTAGATATGAACCCTGAGAACTTGATTGTTTGGACAGCAACTGTGGGAGGTTTCTTTAGCCTGGGCTCAAGGCCTGAGAACCAGGATCATAGTAGATAGAGGATGGTAACTAAGCATATGAATCAACGTCATACATTCCTTTGTGTAGCAGTGTGTAATGCTTAGGGGGAGAAATATAATAAAAGGAGAAGGTGGAAGGCAGGGGGGGCAGAACAGCCCATCTCCGCTGACCAGCCTGCTTGCTTGCAAAAAGCTGTGTTCTGTCTCATCACTGAACCGCAACAACTGGCGCCCAAACGTGGGGCCCTCAGCACTCACCTCGCCCGGCAAGGGTTTCAGACGCGTCACTCATCCACTTCGTGGATCCCGGACCGTTGTGGGTTCCAGCCCGGTGCGTGCGACCAGCACTTAAACAACATGGCATGGCACCAGGGGCTGTCGAATCCCATACCAGAGTTTCAGCTGACCTTGGAGGAGACCGCGTTGCCCCCCGAGTCGACAACGGCGGGACAGAAACGGAGGAGGCGTAACGTCCCAAGCCAGCCCGTGACAGGGGGAGCAGTAAAAGCATTGGTCGCCACGGCTCAACGAAAACTGGCAGCAGATCAGCAGCCAGAAACTCCTAAGACTTTGTTTGTGGCGATTCTCGCCCAAATCACTGCTAATTCTGTGATGATTGTGTGCCTTTTGTGCCTATTTCCTGTAGGGGTTGGCTCGGAAGCGCCTCCCCCGTTACAAGTCCGAAGGAGAATAAGATACTGCTCTTTGCTTATGCTAATCTTTTCTCCCAGTACTCTAGCATGGCTAATTGGGGCCCGGCCAACTATACTCTGCCTCGCACGGCTATATTCCTTCACACACCGTACCCGGCCGGGGCTCACAATGTCACCTGTGCGCGTGTAGTTAACTGCACTAGTACAAAGGTGCCATTGGGCTGTCAAAAAATTTCTCAATCCCTTTTAAATTGTTCCCATGCTGTTAATGTTTCATATAATTATGGCCATATCATCCTACCATCAGGATGGGTTTTTACTTGTGGTTCATGCACCTTTAATTATATTCCTGCAAATTTAAGTGATGGCACCCTTTGCTGTCTTAGTAGAATGATACTTATATTGCCTTTTGCTGGTTACAATTGTAGTAAAAGAAGTGTATCCCTTTTAGATGATTATATTGCAGATGTTAAGCTTTTGGTTATTTTGTGTTTGTAATTATTGGGCTTATTTTTTGTTGTTGCTGTGTACAATGTATTCCTTCCTTGTTAAGATTTTGTAAAATTTTTGCCCTGGAAAGCTCCCCAGGTTATGTCCTTGTCTGTCTGGGAGTTAAATAGCATGATAAAACAAATTGGCGGCTACCATGAGATGGCCAATTATCAATAAACAAAAAAGGGGAGATGAAGGGTTAATGTCTAGCTATTCCACCTGGAAGCAGGCGGGGCACACCCTGACTGTCTCCTAGGAGCAATGCACACATTGCTCTATCCAAGGACAAGGGCTAGATATGAACCCTGAGAACTTGATTGTTTGGACAGCAACTGTGGGAGGTTTCTTTAGCCTGGGCTCAAGGCCTGAGAACCAGGATCGTAGTAGATAGAGGATGGTAACTAAGCATATGAATCAACGTCATACATTCCTTTGTGTAGCAGTGTGTAATGCTTAGGGGGAGAAATATAATAAAAGGAGAAGGTGGAAGGCAGGGGGGGCAGAACAGCCCATCTCCGCTGACCAGCCTGCTTGCTTGCAAAAAGCTGTGTTCTGTCTCATCACTGAACCGCAACAACTTATAAAGAAACTTCATGATTTGGGGGATAATCTTTTTCTGGGTCTGGCTCATGAATTTTGAACTTCTGGGGTTGACAATACAACATCTTATAAAATGAGAATATTGTGCTTCAGGCCTGAATTACAGGAAAACTATTCTGTCATCTCTTGATTGATTGCGAAGGAAGTTGATGTAAATAGGCAAGAGAGTCATGGATGGTTCATAAGAACATAAGAACGGTCATACTGGGTCAGACCAATGGCCCGTCTAGCCCAGTATCCTGTGTTCTGACAGTGACCAATGCTTCGGAGGGAATGAACAGAATATGGCAATTTCAAGTGATCCATCCCCTGTTGTCGGATCCATCCCCTGTTGTCCAGTCCCAGCTACCGGCAACTGGAGATTTAAATAGACCCAGAGTATAGGGTGGCATCCCTGACAATCTTAGCTGACAGCCATTCATGGACCTATCCTCCAAAAACTTATTCTTTTTTGAACTCAGTGATGGCTTTGGCCTTCACTACATCCCATGGCAACAAATTCCACAGATTGACTGTGTTTTGCATGAAAGAGTACTTTCTTTTGTTTGCTTTAAAATTGCTACCTATTAATTTCATTGGGTGACCCCGGGTTCTTGTGTTTTGTAAAGGGGTAGATAACACTGCCCTATTCACTTTCTCCACACTAGTCACAATTTTATAGACCCCCTATCATATCCTTCCTCAGTCCTCCCTTTTCTAAGCTGAACAGTCCCAGTCTTTTTAATCTCTCCCCAAGTGGAAGCTGTTTCAGCCCCTGAATTATTTTTGTTGCTCTTCTCTGTAACTTTTCCAATTCTAATATATTTTTGAGATGAGCTGACCAAAACTGCGCAGAGTATTCAAGGTGTGCACTACGGCTGTCAAACAATTTAAAAAATTAATCGCAAGTCATGATTAAAAGCAGTTTTAATGGCACTGTTAAACAATAATAGAAGACCATTTATTTAAATTGTTTTGGATGTTTTCTACATTTTCATATATGTTGATTTCAATTACAATACAGAATACAAAGTGTACAAGTGCTCATTTTATGTTATTTTATTACAAATACTTGCACTGTAAAAAAACAGAAAAGAAATAGTATTTTTCAATTCACCTAAAACAAGTACTGTAGTGAAATCTCTTTATCATGAAAGTTGAACTTTCAAATGTAGAATTATGTAAAAAAAAACTGTATTCAAAAATAAAACAATGGAAAACTTTAGAACCTACAAGTCCACTCAGTCCTACTTCAGCCAATTGCTCAAACAAACAAGTTTGGTTACAGTTTGCAGGAGATAATGCTGCCTGCATCTTGTTTACAATGTCACCTGAAAGTGAGAACCGGTGTTCTAATAGCAGGCTTCGCAAGATATTTACGTGCCAGATGCACTAAACATTCATATGTCCCTTCATGCTTCAACCACCATTCCAGAGGATGGGTTCTGCTCTAAAATTATCCAAATCAGTGCGGACCGACACATGTTCATTTTCATCATCTGAGTCAGAAGGTTGATTTTCTTTTTTGGCGGTTTGGGTTTTTTAGTTTTCCAAATCAGAGTGTTGATCTTTTAAGACTTCTGACAGGATGCTCCACACCTTGTCCCTCTCATATCTCGTAAACTACTTCAGATTCTTAAATCTTGGGTCGAATGATATAGATATCTTTAGAAATCTCATATTGGTACCTTCTTTGCATTTTTGTCAAATCTGCAATGAAAGTGTTCCTAAATCAACCAACATAAGCTGGGTCATCATCCAACACTGACATAACACAAAATATATGGCAGATGCGGGTAAAATGATGGAACAGGAGACATACAGCTCTCCCCTGAGGTGTTCAGTTACAAATTAATTAATGCATTATTTTTTAATGAGCATCATCATCATGGAAACATGTCTTCTGGCATGGTGGTCAAAGCATGTAGAGGCATACATATATGTTTAGCACATTTGGCACGTAAATATCTTACAATGCCAGCTACAAAAGTGCCATGTGAACACCTGTTCTCCCTTTCAGGTGATATTGTAAATAATAAGTGGGCAGCATTATCTCCCGTACATGTAAACTAACTTGTTTGTCTTAGCGATTGGCTGAACAAGAAGTCAGACTGAGTGGTTTTGTAGGCTCTAAAGTTTTACATTGTTTTGTTTTTGAGTGCAGTTATTTTAACAAAAAAAATCTACATTTGTAAATTGCACCTTCACAATAAAGAGATTGCACTACAGTACTTGTAGGAGGGGAATTGAAAAATTCTGTTCATTTTGTTTATCTTTTTAACGGTCCAAATATTTGTAATAAAAAATAACAATATAAAGAGAGTACTGTACACTGTGTTGTAATTGAATTCAATATATATTTTAAATGTAGAAAAACATCAAAAATACTTATAATAAATTTAAATTGGTATTCTATTATTAAACAGTATGATTAAAACTATGATTAATCATGTGAGTTAACTGTGATTAATTGACAGCCCTCATGTGTATATACCATGGGTTTATATACTGGTATTATATTTTCTGTGTTATCTATCCCTTTCCCAGTGGTTCCTAAAATTCTGGTAGTTTTTATGACAGCCGCTGCACATTGAGCAGATGTTTTCAGAGAACTATCCACAGTGATTCCAAAATCTTTATCCTCAGTGGTAACTGCTTATTCAGACTCCATCATTTTGTATGTATAATTGGGATTGTTTTTTTCCAAGTGCATTACTTTTCATTTGTCAACACTGAATATCATCTGCCATTTTGTCATCCAGTTTTATGAGATCCCCCTGTAACTCTTTGCAGTCAGCTTTGAACTTAACTATATTGAGCAATTTAGATCATGTGCAAATTGTGCTGCCTCAGGTTTACCCCTTTTGCAGATAATTTATGAATATGTTGAATAGTACAGGTCCCAGTACAGATCCCTGAGGGACCTCATTATTTATCTCTCTCAATTGTGAAAATTGACCATTTATTCCTACTTTTTGTTTCCTATCTTTTAACCATTTTCTGATCCATGAGAGAACCTTCCTTTTTACCCATGACAACTTAAATTGCTTATGAGCATTTTGTGTTGGACCTTGAAAGTCCAAGTTCGCTGTATAAACTGGACTACCCTTGTCCTACTTGACACCCTCAAAAATTCTAATAGATCGGTGAGGCATGATTTACCTTTAAAAAAGCCATGTTGACTATTCCCCAACATATTGTATTTATCTATGTGTTTGTTAGTTTTGTTCTTTACTATCGTTTCAACCAATGTGCCTGGTACTGAAGTTAGGTTTACTGGCCTGTAATTGCCAGGCTAGCCTCTGGAGGCTTTTTTTTTAAATGAGCATTACATTTTCTAACCTCCAGTCATCTGGTACAGAGGCTGATTTAAACAATAGGTTACACACCATTGTTGTCAGTTCGCAATTTTATATGTGAGCTCCTTCAGAACTCTTGGGTGAAAACCATCTGGTCCTTGTGACTTCTCACTTTTTAATTTATCAGTTTGTTCCCAAACTGGGACAGTTTCTCAGATTTGTCACCAAAAGAGAATGGTTGAGTGTGGGGATGTCCCTCACATCGATTACAGTGAAGAATGATGCAAATAATTCATTAAGCTTCTCTGCAATAGCCTTGTCTTGAGCACTCTTTTAGCATTTCAATCATCCAGTGGCCCCACTGATTGTTTGGCCGGCTAAATCAAGAAGTGCCTCTCGCCTTGTAGGTTCCAGAACTAGCTGCTCCAAGAAGCAGTCATTTTTCTGTGTCTAGAAATTTTATCTCTGCATTCCTTCCTGAGGTGACATATACTCAGATAATATGAGGATAGTTGAAATCTCCCATTTATTATTTCATTTTCTGCTTTTATAGTTTCTCTAATCTCCCTGACCATGTCACAGTAACTGTTATCTTCCTGGTCAGGAGGTTGGTAGTATATTTCTACTGCTATACTCTTCTTGTTCAAGCATGGAATTTCTATCCATAGAGAGTCTATGGTACAGTTTGATTTATTTAAGATTTTTACTATATTTGACTCTATGTTTTCTTTCACCTATAGTACCACTCTCCCACTACTGGAACCTAGTCAGTCATTCCTATATATTGTGTACCCCGGTATTACCATGTGCGACTGATTCTCCTCATCCCACTAAGTTTCTGTGATGCCTATTAGATCAATATCCTCATTTAATGGCAGACACTCCAGTACCTTAGTATTTAGCCATCTAGGATTTGTGGATAAGTTCTGGTACATTTTGTCAATATTCAGTTGCTTGCTTTCAAGTGTTATATTTAAATTTGACTGTTTTAGGTTCCATTATTAGCTTCTACCTGTATTTTAGCACCTTCTTTCCTATGATGTAGAGTTCACATTTTAACAAATGTATCCCTGAGAGATGTCTCAACCCGGAGTGTCTGCTCCTCCAACATCTGATGGCTTTTCCCCAGCCATACAGTGCACAGCTTTGGACGTCTCAGTTTTGGCACAGGCAGTAGATTACATGTCATAAACTATTTTATATAGTATCAACAATAAAAGATTAAAATAGGAAGAAACAGTGGCAAGAAACTCATAATACATGACAGATACATGACTTTTAGATGCTCTGTATGCAATTGGATACATCAGAGTAATGTAGAATGGTTAAGATTACATTAGGAACTCAACCTTTATGGTTTTAATGCTACAACCAAGAGACTTAAAATGCCCAGAAAGAAAAGGGGGAACCTGAGGAAAAACTGATCAAAAAAGGCCCATTATTACTTGATATCCTATATGATTAATGTCTCCAGATTAAGACTATAATTGATCAGTATCCTGTATGGTTTATGTGGGAAGCTATGGTGTGACCAGTTAGGTTTTGTAAAGTCTGAGATACAGCCATCCTAAAACTACTCTGTATATTAAATAACTCATCTCCTATCTGTATGGTTTTCCTTTGTTTATATGATGCTGTAATGCTGTCTAATGATGAGCTGAATGGGACCAATCTGTGATCCATCAGTAGTGAAATATACGACTGAAGGCTGATTGAAATGATAGCTGTGACTCTGGCAGACCCGATGCCAGCTCATGCCATAGCCCCTAAGCCTCGGTGAACACTGACAAATATTTAGCTGGAAACCAGTCTGGCTTACCTGTGTGTTAGTATTGTTAAAATAGGTGTTGAATTTATAGAGTTGTGTTTAGTATTTGGACTTTATGACTTGCTTGAGAGTTGTTATATGCATTAAATAAAGAAAGAAGGACTGCTAAGCAGAGATGAGGTCTACCTATTGAGGAAGGGAAAGAGCATATTTGGATACACATTGGCTAACCTAGTGAGGAAGCCTTTAAACTAGATTTGAAGGGGGCAGATGACCAAAGCCCACAGGTGAGTCAAAAACATGGAGACCTGGGAGAAGGTTCGGAATTTGGTGGGGAGCATGGGCTGTTATAGCAAGGATAAAGGAGAGACAAGACAGCACTCGGGGGGTGGAGGGAATCAAATCAGTATCTTAGATGTCTGTATACTAATGCGAGAAGTATGGGAAATAAGCAGGAAGAAATCAAAATGCTAGCAAATAAACACATCTATGACATAGTTGACATCACAAAGACTTGGTGGGATAATATGCATGATTGGAATATTGGTATAGGAGTGTACAGCTTGCTCAGGAAGGAAGGGCAGGGAAAAAAGGGAGGAGGTGTTTCCTTATATATTAAAAATGTATACACTTGGACTGAGGTTGAGATGGAAATAGGAGACAGACCGCTGAAAGTCTCTGGGTAAGGATAAAAAGGTAAAAAACACAGATGATGTCATATTAGGGGGTCTACTACAGACCACCTAACTTGGAAGAAGAGGTGGATGAGGCATTATTTAAACAACTAACAAAATCACCCAAAGCACAGGTCTTGGTGGTGATGGGGGACTTCTGTTGGGAAAATAACACAGCAAGGAACAGATTATCCAACAAGTTCTTGGAATGCATTGGAGACCATTTTTTATTTCAGGTGGTCGAGAAACCTACTAGGGAAGAGGCTGTTCTAGATTTGATTTTGACAAATAGGGAGGAACTGGTTGAGAATTTGAAAGTGGAAGGCAGCTTGGATGAAAGTGATCATGAAATGGTAGAGTTCTAAGGAATGGTAGGAGGGAGAACAGCAAGATAGAGACAATGGATTTCGAGAAGGCAGACTTTAGCAAACTCAGGGAGCTGATAGGTAAGATCCCATGAGAAGCAAATCTAAGGGGAAAAACAATTGAAGACAGTTGGCAGTTTTTCATTATTAAGGGCATAAAAGCAAACTATCCCACTGAGTAAGAAAGATAGGAAGTATGGCAAGAGACCACCCTGGCTTAACCAGGAGATCTTCGATGATCTAACAATCATAAAAGAGTCCTACAAAAACTGGTCAAATTACAAACAATTAATATAAATAAATAACATAAGTATGTAGAGAGAAAATTAGAAAGGCCAAGTACAAAAGGAGCTCAAACTAGCTAGAGACAAAAAGGGTAACAAGAAAACATTCTATAAATACATTAGAAGCAAGAGGAAAACGAAGGACAGGGTAGGCCCTTTACTCAAAGGGGTGTGGGGGGGGGGAATAACAACAGAAAATATGGAAATGGCAGAGGTGCTTAATGACTTTTTTGTTTCAGTTGTCACCAAGAAGTTTGGTGACAATTGGACATCTAACATAGTGAAGGTCAGTGAAAATGAGGTAGGATCAGAGGCAAAAAGAGGAAAAAGAACAAATTAAAAATTATGTAGACAAGTTAGATGTCTTCAAGTCACCAGGGCCTCAAGAAATGCATCCTAGAATACTCAAGGAGCTGACTGAGAAGATATGTGAGCCATTAGCGATTATTTTTTAAAAGTCATGGAAGCCAGGAGAGATTCCAGATGACTGGAAAAGAGCAAATATAGTGCCCATCTATAAAAAGGGAAATAAGGACAACCCAGGGAATTAGAGACCAGTCAGCTTAACTTCTGTACCGGGAAAGATAAAGGAGCAAATAATTAAGCAATCAATTTGCAAACATCTCAAAGATAATATGGTGATAAGTAACAGTGAGCATGGATTTGTCAAGAACAAATCGTGTCAAACCAACATGATAGCTTTCTCTGATGGGGTAACAACCTTGTGGATAGGAGGGAAAGCAGTAGACGTGGTATATCTTGACTTTAATAAAGCTTTCGATACTGTCTCACATGACCATTTCATAAACAAAATAGGGAAATGCAACCTAGATGGAACTACTATAGGGTGGTTGGAAAACCATTCCCAGGTTCACAGTCATGCTGGAAGGGCAAAATGAATAGGGTCCCACAGGGATCAGTTCTTGGTCTGGTTCTGTTCAATATCTTCATCAATGATTTTGATAATGGTATAGAGAGTACACTTATAAAGTTTGCGGACAATATCAAGCTGGGAGGGGTTGCAAGTGCTTTGGAGGATGGGATTATAATTCAAAATGATCTGGACGAACTGGAGAAATGGTCTGAAGTAAATAGGATGAAATTCAATAAGGACAAATGCAAAGTACTCCATTTAGGAAAGAACAATGAGCTACATACATACAAAATGGTAAATGACTGCCTAGGAAGGAGTACTGCAGAAAGGGATGTGGGGCTTATAGTGGACCATAAGCTAAATATGAGTCAACAGTGTAATACCATTGCAAAAAAAGCGAACATCATTCTGGGATATTAGCAGGAGTGTTGTAAGCAAGACACGAGAAGTAATTCTTCCACTCCACACTGATTAGGTCTCAACTGGAGTACTGTGTCCAGTTCTGGGTGCCACATGTCATGAAAGATGTGGACAAATTAGAGAAAGTCCAGAGAAAGAACAACAAAAATGATTAAAAGTCTAGAAAACATGACCTGTGAGGGGAGATTGAAAAAATTGGGTTTGTTTAGTTTGGAAAAGAGAAGATTGAGAGGGGACATGATCTAAGTTCCCTCTAAGTTGTGTAGCTGTGCAGCCGTGCAGCTGTCTATTAATCCCCACGCAGGGGCTCAAGGCTGTGGCAGGGAGAGGTGCCCCTCCGCGCCGGCCCCAGCATGGACCTGTGGCAGGGAAGAGAAGTGCCCCTCCCTGCCAGCCCCAGCACGGACCTGCCCCAGACTTCCTGCGACCGGGGGAGAGGAGCCTCTTCCTCGGCCCAGCCCAGTGCAGCCCCATCAGCACTGCCATGGCTGAGGAGAAGCTCCTATCCCCTAGCCTTGAACTGCTCCAGAGAGAGAGGGCTGGGAGGAGTCCCCTCAGCTGCCGTAGCCCTGGGGCAGCCTGCACTCCACACCCCTCCTCCCTGGCCCCACCCAAGATGTTTCACACATCACCTCCATATTGATGCACGTAACAAAATTCATTCTGCACATGGATGTAAAAAATTAGAGGAACACTGGACATCATAAAATTTTCAAATACATAAAAGGTTGTTACAAGGAGGACAGAGAAAAATTGTTCTTAACCTCTGAGGATAGGACAAGAAGCAATGGTCTTAAATTGCAGCAAGGGAGGTTTAGATTGGACATTAGGAAAAACTTCCTAACTGTCAAGGTGGTTAAGCACCGAAATAAATTGCCTAGGGATGTTGTGGAATCTCCATTATTGGAGATTTTTAAGAGCAGATTAGAGAAACACCTGTCAAGGATGGTCTGGATAATACCTAGTCCTGCCATGAGTGCAGGGGACTGGAATAGATGACCTCTTGAGGTCCTTTCCAGTCCTATGATTCTATGATAATATCTGTATCCCATGTGATAAGGTAATACTTAAGTGTTTGCTTTGTAATTATAAGAATGTTTGCAATGAAACTGCAAACCCACACAATGAGAAAAGAAGCATTACCAAGTTTGAAATACTAGTTTTCCACAAAAGGTGTCATCTCCTGCCCAACAAAAGAAGGCCAATAGATACCAGATGAACCACTGTGGAACATCAGTGCACAAAATACTTTGTTGGTTGCCCCACACACATCTATGAAGAGGAGACATATATAAACTAGGATTGTCAAGCGATTAAAAATATTAATCGTGATAAATTGCCTGATTAAAAAAAGTAATCGTGATTAATCGCACTGTTAAACAATAATAGAATACCATTTATTTAAATATTTTGGATGTTTTCTACATTTTCAAATATACTAATTTCAATTACAATACAGAATAGAAAGTGTACAGTGCTCACTTTATATTTATTTTTATCACAAATATTTGCACTGTAAAAACAAAGGAAACATTATTTTTCATTGCAAGTACTTGCATTGCAAGTACTGTAGTGCAATCTCTTTATCATGAAAGTTGAATTTACAAATGTAGAGTTATGTAAAAAAAGACCTGCATTCAAAAATGAAACAATGTAAAACTTTAGAGTCCTACTTCTTGTTCAGCTAAGTGCTGAGACAAACAAGTTTGTTTACATTTGCAGGAGATAATGCTACCCACTTGTTGTTTACTATGTCACCTGAAAGTGAGAACAGGCATTCATATGGCACTGTTATAACCAGCATCACAAGATATTTACATGCCTGATGTGCTAAAGATTTACATGTCCCTTCATGCTTCAACCACCATACCAGAGGACATGCGCCCATGCTGATGATGGGTTCTGATCGATAACGATTCAAAGCAGTGCAGACCGACGCATGTTCATTTTCATCATCTGAGTCAGATGCCACCAGCAGAAGGTTGATTTCTTTTTTGGTGGTTTGGGTTCTGTACTTTCCGCATCGGAGTGTTGCTCTTTTAAGACTTCTAAAAGCATGTTCCACACCTCATCCCTCTCAAATTTTGGAAGGCACTTCAGATTCTAAACCTTGGGTCAAATGCTGTAGCTATCTTTAGAAGTCTCACATTGGTATCTTCTTTGCCTTTTGTCAAATCTGCGGTGAAGGTGTTCTTAAAATGAACCACATGTGCTGGGTCATCATCTGAGACTGCTATAACATGAAATATATGACAGAATGTGGGTAAAACAGAGCAGAGGACATACAATTCTCCCACCTAGGAGTTCAGTCACAAATTTAATTAACTATTTTTTGAACATGCATCATCAGCATAGAAGCATGTCCTCTGGAATGGTGACTGAAGTATGGAGGGGCATACGAAATTTTAGCATATCTGGCATGTAAATACTTGCAATGCCAGCTACAAAATTGCCACGTGAATGTCTGTTTTCACTTTCAGGTAAAACGGTAAATAAAAAGTGGGCAGCATTATCCCCTGTAAATGTAAACAAAATTGTTTGTCTTAGCAATTGACTGAATAAGAAGTAGGACTGAGTGGACTTTTAGACTCTAAAGTTTTACATTGTTTTGTTTTTGAGTGCGGTTATATAACAAAAAGAATCTATGCTTGTAAGTTGCACCTTCACGATAAAGAGACTGCTCTACGGTACTCGTATGAGGTGAATTTAAAAATAATATTTCTTTTGTTTATCTTTTTTAGAGTGCCAATATTAGTAATCAAAAATAATAATATAAAGTGAGTACTGTACACTCTTTATTCTGTGTTGTAATTTAAATCAATATATTTGAAAAATGTAGAAAAATATCCAAAAATATTTAATAAATTTCACTTGGTATTCTATTGCTTAATAGTGTGATTAAAACTGCAATTAATGGAGAATTAATTTTTTGAGTTAATCACATGAGTTAACTGCAATTAATCAACATCTCTAATATAAAATCCTTGTCCCATCACAGTTTGAACTTTTGGGGAAGGGAATAAAAAATTCCTGCCCAGAAAGATCTGTTTCACTGTGCTGCTTAGAATGCAGCAAGGGCAATATTTGCAAGCATATGCAGGGGATCTGCAAGCTTCTTAGCTTGGGTTAGCTCTAAAGAACACATAGAACTTTCACATTACAGCAGCTGCTATTATTCTTTTTTTGAAACCTAAGACTGCAACTTATTGGTGTCTGTTTACCTGCTTTAATCTTGTAAACAACTAATTTCTTTTTCCTAGTTAATAAAACTTTAATTAGTTTACTATAGGATTGATTATAAGCATTGTCTTCAGTGAGAGATCTAAGGTACAACTGACCTGGTGTAAGTGACTGGTTCTTTGTGAGTAGGAGTAACCTGAATATTTTTGCAATTTTTGGTGTAAGAGACCATCTATCACAAAGGCAGCTTGCCTGGATGGTAAAATAGACTGGAGTGCCCAAAGGGATTATCTGTGACTCCATGTTAAGGCTGTTATAGTGCGTGAGGGATTCACACTTGATACTTGGTTGATGAAATCTAATTATAGAACATACAACCAGTTTGTGCCCTGGTTTGTAACAGTTTGCCCTGAGGTTGGCACCTGAGATGAGCCACTCCAGACAGCTTGACAATAACATAACTGAATATATATTTTATGACCACCAGAGAAGGGCAAGCTCTATGGTACTCATCCAGAATGGGTGTGGGTGTTATGAAATACACAGGGGACAGTAAAAAGTGACAAGAAAAAATATCTGTGTGAGAGTTGTGTTGGCAAGGCCTTTTTAAGCAGTGCCTTAAGGCTGAATTTAAAGCTCTAACTAGATTAATTTTTCTAATCTGCAGGCCAAAAGATATGGTAGCTATCTTTATATTGAGGTATCTAAATCAGAAGCCTGTTTTTCAAAGTACCAAGCACTGGGAGCATCCTTTGAAGTCCCTGAGAGCTGTGGTTATTCAGTACCTATGAAAAACAGGCCCTTTCTATTGAAATGTTTAGATGTGGATTTAGATGCCTAGTATTAGGCACCAGAAGTTTGAAAATATTGATTTTAGTCCTTTATTTTTGCTTTAAAGAGTATCTTTAAGCATATGCATTGGCAGTTTCCTGCAATGCAAAGGAGATTCAACAGTAGAACTGGTTGAAAATTTTCCATTGAAACAATTTTAGAAGGAAAATGGCCTTTCTTGGCAAAATTAAAATGTTCAACAAATATGTCCATATTTGTCAAATTGGACTAGTGGGTTTTTTTTTTCAGTTTCTTGGTAAAAATCTGAAAAAAAAAAAAAGTTTGACAAGAACAACAAAAAAGTTGTCAATTTTGAAGGAAAAACAAAAACCCAACCACTTCACTCCCTTGTAGAGCTGGCAAGAAAACAACAATCCCATTTTGCAAAAAATGTTGAGGTTCTGAATTTTGTTTTTGTTCCAATAAGGAATGAAACCAAGACTTTTCTTATTTTTTTTTTCAAAAAACCCAGAATAAACAACAGCAAAAGATCAAGAGAGATACTCATTCCAGGAACAGTGAATAGTCTGATGGTTGGAGCTGAACCACACCAAAAATCAGAAAAATATACAATTTGATTCAAACCAAACCAATTAAAAAAATTAGTTAAATTTAAAAAAGTTTCAAATCAACTGAAATTATTTTACCTGATTCCAAATGAAAATGTTTTTTTCAACGCATTTTGAGTGAACCAAAATGTTTTGATCTGCTCAAGACAACATTTTTTTTTTGAGTTTTTTATTTTGATTCAGCTACATGTCAGAAACATTTCAACTCTTTGGAGGGGAAAATTGCAACTGAAATGTGATCTGAATTTAGGAAATAATTTTGAGGCCCCAAAATACATTTTTTCAGTAAAAACAGTTGGTGAAAAAATTCCCCACATTTCTAGGGCTCAGGGAACTCACATGGGCTATTACAGACCAAGGTTCAAATTCTAGTCTGCTTCATTGCCAGTTGTGTGCCCTGGCCACAAAACTATTGGCTATTTTGGGATAAAACTCTTTCATACTTCCTCCTCCCTCTGAACATCAGAAATTACATCCTGCACCCATAAGTTTCTGAGAACCACTGAAAGATTTTGGTTTCAATAACAGCATTTTTCTATGAACATTGTTCGACTGCTCAGCTCCTGAGTACATTTCACTGGAGTGCTACAAGGAGAAGCAGCTTACAAAAGTATCTCAGACTCCATGAAAAGCTTAATGGGGAATATGGTGCATGGGATGCACTGATTCATCACATCCTTGTGGTGCCATAGTCATAGGTGCTGACTCCGTGAGTGCTCAGGTTCTGGAGCACCCACAGGGAAAAATTAGCGGGTGCTCCGCACCTACCAGCAACCCAGCTCCCCCTGCCTCCACCCCCTCCTCGCTTCCTCGTCCCCCCCACCCCCGAGTGTGCCATGTCCCCGCTCCTCCCCCTCCTTCCCAGCGCTTTCTGCCCCTCGGCCATCTAACCGTTGTTTGGCAGCACTTAGGACTTTCTGGGAGGGAGGGGGAAGAGCAGGGACACAGCATGCTCAGGGGAGGAGGTGAGAAGAGGCGGGGCAGGGGTGGGGACTTGGGGGAAGGGGTGGAATGGGGGGGTGAGGGCGGTACAGGGGCGGGAAGAGGCGGGGACAGAGATGGGGCCAGGGGCAAAGCACCCATCGGGCAGAGGGGAAGTCAACACCTATGGCCATAGTCACATTTTGCACACAGCCAACCTTCCAATATGTGGATGGATATTCTGCTCAAGGGGACATGGGCCCTTCAGAACAAAGGGAATACTCAGCATGTATCCCACAGTTGAATCTACCCTAACGTTTTTAACATGTCAAAAACAATTGCAGGATTTCACTCCAAAATAGCAGTTATCAGTTTCCAAGTCTCCCAGGACATTGCAAAATCCTTTATTGTGTCTTGCAGCTCCACCCTTCTACAATATTTGACCTAAGCACTTTAAATTGTGCAGTTTATTATAAAGAGCAAAGTAAAGTCTCTATTGAAAATCCATTTTTGCTGTTTCGATAACGAACAAATACTATGAGGTGTGTTTATAGCCTTCCAAAGAGCTATATGGTTTGATTCTATGTGGCAAGGATGAAATACGCATGTGCAGTATTGTTTTAGCATCCCAGTTAAGGCTAAGGGAACTTTAGCCACCTCAGAAAACGTCATAATTATTGATGAGGGACTTCTTAGAATCATTTTCCATTATGGGCACCGCAGGTAGATAATAATGTACATATTGTCAGGGTTACCCATGTCTCTCGGGAGCTTTGGTGGAACCAATTTAAGAGCTGCTGTGGAAAATGAGATCATAAAGGTTAAGAGAGTAAAGGTTATAAGAATCATTTGAAAGGATTTTTAGAGCTTCAAGTCTGTACTGTTTTTGCAGTATTTCCTGAAGGTTTACAAAGAGAACATAATGATGTACATGTTTCTGAAAAGAGTTTGCACATCAGCATTCCAGAAATGAAGAGTACAACCAGAGACACCTCCTTAGAATACATTAGTTGTTGGTTCACCCATAGGGAAAAATATCTGAACCATTTCATATGGGTGTCATGGCAACGAGAGGTGCAAGATAAAATATAGATTCAGTTCAAAGGATCAGGTTGTCATGCAACATCTTAAACAAACTCAGCTCTGGCATGGATCCTCAGATATATCCACACAAGTTAAACCGAGGTTTTAACGTCCTTGCACTGTCAGTGTTGTTTTATCTTGATGAAACGAGGAAACAGAAAAAAACAAAAGCAGGTGACAACAGACTGGAAGCATTTGAATGAACTGCTTCTCAAAATGACTTTAGCACATGTGCTAAGGAGGCTGTTCACATTAAATAAACCTATACAACTTACAAGAACTTGAACGACTACTTTCACAGGTTGCTCCAGGGAGCATGGGAAGTTCTAGACCCTCTCTCTGAAGACTGAATAGAATTTAAGGAACACAGGCGCCGGTTTCCTCCAGGCCCCAGGGGTACTCAACCGCCCACTTCACACCAGGCCCTATCCCCACTTGCCCCCTTCCCATACAGCAGCAGTAGTGTGAGCTATGGATTTTCATTATATAGCTTTGAATGACACAAGGCTTCTGAAACATCATGGTCCCAGATTGTGTACAATAGATGGCATTCACAAGGCTAATATGAAAGTATGCAATACTTTTAAAAGCTGAAGTATGTTTTCTGTCTTCCAGCTTGAAGGAATACATTTCTTCTATTGACCGGTTTCAGAGTGGCAGCTGTGTTAGTCTATATCTGCAAAAAGAAAAGGAGTACTTGTGGCACCTTAGAGACTAGCCAATTTATTTGAGCATAAGCTTTCGTGAGCTACAGCTCACTTCATCAGATGCATCAAATAAATTTGTTAGTCTCTAAGGTGCCACAAGTACTCTATTTCTTCTATTGATACTCAGATTTATTTCTTGTACTCTGAGGGATTTTTTTTAATCTCATTTGCTCTATTGTCCTTGGTGGTTGGCTCCAACCTTTACCCCATCACTCTCTTACCACTATAGCCCTTTAGCTAATTTACATCACCATCCCAGCTCTTTTTGCTGTTTCCTTCTCTCCCTATTCACTTCTATACATACTGTAAGGGACTGGGGCATAGGCAGTCTGGTCTATCGGTCACAGCTGGCCTGAGGTCTGCACATCAGGGATAGTAGTTGCTGAGCAGGAGTTGAAGGAATTGCAAGAGCCAGGTTCAGTAAGCAAGCATTGGGGCCACGGTCAGAGCTTGGAGGTCAGAGGTAGTACCCAGTGAGAGTCAGAATCAAAATCAGGCTGGGATTGGAGACCGGAGAGCTGGGACAAGGCAAAGTTTGGAGTCACAGCAGACCATAGTCTTTGTGGCTTCCCAGACAACTCTCTTGGGCAACCCCCTGAGTTAAATAGGGTGTTTGGTCAATCAGAGGGCCACAGGGTACAGGCAGCCCTCAACTCTACAATGTCTGAGTTACAACGAATGGCACTTATGCCATTTATAAATGGACACCCTGTTTCGACTTTATGATGCCGATTTTGACTTTACGATGCTTGAGCTGATGCAACACCATGCCAGGGAACAAGTTCATATGCGCATCGATATTCTGTGCCTCCCATCTCCTGGACTCAAGGCACTCAGTAGCTGTTCTGACGCCATTTTTACGTGGTGATTCTTTGTGCTTCCAAACTTTTTCTAAAAAGTAAGTGTTTCTTTGCCCATAATAATGGCAGAAAAGTGAAAATCTGGTGCAACTGATGTTTCTTCTTCTAAGAAACGTAGAACAATTACTATGGAAACAAAAACAGAAATAATTAAGAGATCTGAGAAAGTGAGATGCCAACTGAAATTGGTAAAGCTTTGGATGTCCCCCAATGACTATTGTGACCATCCTGAAAGACAAGGTATGAATTCAGGAACATATTAAGGGCTCAGCTCCTATGCAAGCAACTGTGATAACTAAGCAGCGTGTTGGACTTATCACCCAGGTTGAGAAACTGTTCATTGTTTGGCTGGAAGATCAAAATTAACGCCGTGCTCCTGTGAGTTTAGGCATAATTCAGGAAAAGGCTAGGAGTCTTTATGATGATCTAAAGAAATAACCAGGGGAGAGTTCTAATGCTGAGCCTTTTAATGCAAGTAGGGGGCGGTTTATGCATTTTAAAGCCAGGGCCAATTTGCATAACATCAAGGTCTCAGGTGAAGCTGCCAGTGCTTTTGAGGAGGCAGCTCATCTTTTTCTTGAGACATTGGCTGAGATCATTGAAGAGGGTGGTATTGTGCTCAGCAAGTTTTTAATGTTGATGAAACTGGGCTCTTTTGGAAAAAAATGCCATCGAGAACATACATTGCAAAAGAGGAGAAATCCATGCCAGGGTACAAAGCTGTTAACAATAGGCTCCCTCTTTTGCTTGGTGCTTGCTTTTGCTGCAGGTAACTTCAAACTTAAACCTTTGCTTGTATACTGTTTGGAAAACGCCAGGGCTTTCAAGGGATATTCCAAAGCATTTATCCCAGTGATATGGAAAGCCAATCATAAGGCGTGGGTCAATCGGAACATTTTCGAGGATTGGTTTAATCATTATTTTATGCCAAGAGTCAGGTATTATTGCAGCAAAAGCAATCTTGCATTTAAAGCATTGTTAATCCTCGACAATGCTCCTGGTCATCCCCCCAACATCACCTTACTGCGGCAACCCATGGACCAAGGGGTAATTGCATCCTTCAAGGCCTACTATCTTAGGAGCACATTTTCCCAGGCCATCAGGGTAACTGAGAAGGAAGGTGGACCAACTCTGAAGGAATTCTGGAAGGGCTTCAACATTTGCCATGCAGTTAAGAACATTGGTGAGGCATGGAATGAAGTCAAACAATCAAATTTGAATGGTGTTTGAATTGTGTCCAGATTTTGTGTCTGACTTCCAAGGCTTTACTGACACTGTTGAGGAGGTGACCAACACTGTTGTTGGAATGGGCAAAGCACTCAACTTAGACGTTGCACCAGATGATGCTGATGAGTTGCTGGCATCACATTCTGAAGAATTAGCAAATGAGGACCTCATTGATTTGGAACAGCAAAAAGTGGCAGAGGAAGAAGAAGATGTGCCCACTGTTGAAGAGACTCCTCCTCATAAGGTCTTGACAACAAAAGTGTTCGCTGAGGCATTTCAACATTTGGAAGCCTCCATGTCCCTGTTTGAGGAACATGATCCCAACATTGACCACAGTGCATCTGTGAATAGGAGTATATCCAACATGTACAGCTGCAACAGAGAAATTTAAAAGGAAAGAGAAGAACATCTGTCCAAACTTCCTTGGACATTTTCTTTAAGTCCTTCCAAATAACCTCAAAACCCCCTGAAAACCCCAGCCAATTAGACCTACCCATGAGCGCAGAAGAAGGTGTCCCATCTCCTTCTTCATTCCTTCAGTAGGTTTCTTAACCTACAAATCAAATGACAAGATCAGCAATGCCCAGGAACCAGTTGTGTCCTAAGTCCGAGGACTGCCTGTATTATATTTCTTTACGTATTTCTAGCTCATTTTGTGATTTTTTTATGTCAACATGATTGCTATTTACAATATAAATACATTCATATAGCTATATTACTCGTGTATAATTCATTGAGTATGCAATGAATTTTTGGGTTATTTTGGTGAAAATAGTGTATTAGGCCTTGGTTCAGGAACCAATCACCTAGTTATAACATTGGTTCCTATGCGAAAATTGGATCCAACTAACAATGTTTCGACTTAAGATGAGATTTGCAGGAACCAATTGTGTCATAAGTCTGAGGATTGCCTGTACTGTCACTCTGGCTCTCTTGAGTGGTACTTCCTGCAGCACCTACTCACTGTCTGTGGTTCTACATGACCTCCTGGTGGTAGTGTGGGACTGTCAGCTGTCCCAGGTTCTGCAGGCCTGGGGTCTAGTCTACAGACACTAACAGATACTCTCTCTCTTTCTCTCTGCCCACTCCCTTCTCTTAGGCCTGGTCTATATTTGAAAAGCTGTGTTGTTTGAAAATGGATTTAAAAATCAGTATAAATACACAGGTGCAAACACACAAGCACTTAAAACTGATTTAAGCCTCACTTACAAAACTGGGTTAGCTGGCACTTAAACTGGTTTAAGGGCATCTACATTAGGGGGTTGCATGAGCATAGTTAAATCAGTTTCAAATCCATTACATTGAACCAGCACAGACTTTCTAATATAGAACCTGCATGGAATTTGGAGAGAGGAATACAAGTTGCAGGAAGGAAGTTATTTGGAAGAGGCACCAGGAAGCCAGTGTGCATGACCTGGCTTAGAATGTTAGCTGAATTTGCAATACCTCTGTAAATATTTCTCGAAGACTTTCAGGCCAATAGACCATCAGTTCTTTTAATAAAGTGTCAATTTAATTTTATATGCATGGCATCTTTCCATATTATTACCCAGTAGATGAAGCAGAGACCAGGCCTTAATCTGACATTCCATGCCTACCATTTCCTGTTTTCCATTCCAAATGTCTCTGATTTATAGCTTTCCAAAGTTGGTAGATATGTTTTTCTTTTCTTTGGAAGAAGATGCATTTTGTTGGTGAAAATGAGCAAAAAAACTATGGCTTTAAAAGGGGGGAAATTGGTGAATACCTTTTACATGGAAAACTTTTCTGTCATGTCACTCTGACTTTCTTCCAGGCTTTTCTTTAAAAGCTAAAACTCCTTTCATGGTCTGTACTGTTGTAACATTTTGCCCAATCAAATTGACAATCATAGAATCATAGAATATCAGGGTTGGAAGGGACCTCAGGAAGTCATCAAGTCCAACCCTCTGCTCAAAGCAGGACCAATCCCCAATTAAATCATCCCAGCCAGGGCTTTGTCAAGCCTGACCTTAAAAACCTCTAAGGAAGGAGATTCCACCACCTCCCTAGGTAACCCATTCTAGTGCTTCACCACCCTCCTAGTGAAAAAGTTTTTCCTAATATCCAACCTAAACCTCCCCCACTGCAACTTGAGACAATTACTCCTTGTTCTGTCATCTGCTACCACTGAGAACAGTCTAGAGCCATCCTCTTTGGAACCCCCTTTCAGGTAGTTGAAAGCAGCTATCAAATCCCCCCTCCTTCTTCTCTTCTGTAGATTTAATAATCCCAGTTCCCTCAGCCTCTCCTCATAAATCATGTGCTCCAGCCCCCTAATCATTTTTGTTGCTCTAAGCTGGAGTCTTTCCAATTTTTCCATGTCCTTCTTGTAGTGTGGGGCCCAAAACTGAACACAGTATTCCAGATGAGGCCTCACCAATGCCAAATAGAGGGGAATAATCATGTCCCTCGATCTGCTGGCAATTCTCCTTCTTATACATCCCAAAATGCTGTTAGCCTTCTTGGCAACAAGGGCACACAAATGAACAAACATAAAACAATCACTTATCAGAGGGGTAGCCATGTTAGTCTGTATCCACAAAAACAACAAGGTGTCCGGTGGCACTTTAAAGACTAACAGATTTATTTGGGCATAAGATTTTGTGGGTAAAAAACCCTCTTCTTCAGATGCAACCATTCTTCACTTCAGCCATGCAAAATCATGACAATCAACATCATTTTTCATGGTTCTTTAAGAATATGAATCTTGCAGCCATTTCTTCCAATAAATGAATGTATTATCTCTTCACCTTTGAAGACCTGGGAATAAATCCTACCTTAGATCACAGGTGAAAATGAGTTTGGTGGACATTTATCCATATCACATCATTTTAATAAATTGGCAACCTCTCCTTAAGAGAGACCCAAGTATTCTATAGGCCAGCACAGTAGTGCATAGGCAGAGGTGTATGGATAGGCTAAAGGAACACTTGCCTAGTCTTTGCTTTGTCTTAGGTTTTACTACTGGTCCTATCCTTGTGAAAAACAGAACATTTATACCATACAATATACACTCAATAACATGAGCTGATTAATTATAAATCATTTACATTTTAAGGGACTGTTATATTAGTCATTTCTCTTATTTTACCATTAAAATGAAATAAACCTTAAGGGTTTAAATTCTAGGGTTAACATATTCCAGGATTGCTACTGGATTTAGCAAAAAGGCAAGGGCACGTCTGGCAGTTGATGGTTGTCATATAATCTAAACAAAGTCCACAGGGCAAAACAGAAGAAGAAAAACACAGCCAGGCACTTCAGCCAGGCAATGTATCTTTCCCCCGAAATTAGGTTACTGACTTTTTAACTGTTTGACACATATTTATTCCAATTAATTCTAATTAGGAAAAACAAATGTAAATGAATATTGAAACATTGTTAAAGTAACCAGGCACTGAATCTGTGATCATTAGACATGATTTTCATTTGAGGTGATTAGTGGAACATGTAGACAGTAAATTATCTCTTCAAAACAATCAGTTACATTGGGTAGGCTTCATGGTGTGACAGTCCTTAAATAAATTAATATGCTATTAAAATGTCTAATGAACCTTGACATCCCCATGCTATTTTTGTTAAGATAAATTAATAATGCATAAGACTTGGAGATTCTGTTGCTCAAACATTAAAATCCCTTGCTTTCACTTGTGGTCTAGATAGATACACAGGCTGAAAGTTTCAGAAACATGTACATGGATTTTCCAGTGGTCTTCTCCCTATATTCTTTATGTGCTCCTTTTGTTCTCCAGGCTCATCCATCCTTAACATCCTGGACAGACAGGAACAGAGTCCATTTCCAGGGTTATCCGTCCCTTACAGCCACATAAATCTGGGTCATGTTTCGGTCTTATGACAACACAACTGTATCCTGATAAATTAGCAATGCTCTATAATGAAAATAATTTTAATAGTTCATAAAATATATACGGGAACATTCCTTGTAAAAAGGTCATAATGATATGTTACAGTTGTGGGCCAGATGCTTGGCTGTGTAAAATTGTGTAGCTTCACTGACTTCGCTCTGATACTACACTTCAGTGGACAGAATTGACGCTACATCAATTTACACCATCTGAAGATTAGGACATGATTACCTAATTAGAAACAGTTTTTTTCTACTACGTAGAATGATGATGGGAATAAAATGTAAGGTGTATCGTGTAACATGCTTAGTCACTATACACTTTCCTATTGCAGAGCCTTAGCCTCAATCACTGAGCACTTGATAGAGCACACTATATAAGAGTGTCAAAATTGTATAAGGATGTATGATAGCATTTGAGATGGTATGTGATCATGTCATTACAGGCTGAATTAGAACTCACACAGAGGAGAAGAGCAAAGGGTGCATGTGCAAACTTAAGTCCAGCAATTCCAGACCTTGTAATGCTTAACAGTGGAAACTTAATGCTCTCTAAACTTAGGATGTTTTTAATGGAATTTCCCTATGTTTTTAAAAGAAATACATAAATTATGTAATTTGAAACTATTTCCAGCTGTTAGTGCTTGAAAACAGAACATCCATATGTTTGCACATACACAGAAAGAATCCACTTTCTGAAAAGCAGGTCCCTGGTTTGGTTGTGGTTGTTGTTGTGCTTGGTTGCATAAAGTCTGTGAACTTACTGTTGCTCTTCCTCAGGAGTATCTTGAAAAACATAGCCTGACACAGCAATTTGTATGCTGCATTGGATGCAATGTGTATGGACTACTAATGCTAGAATGAATGTTTGGAGGCTTATGTAGATTTTAATTTTTGTCAAAGGGTATATAGTTCAAGATGTAAGAGGCATGGAAGGAAATGCCCGTAGAGAATAGTGAGGAAAACACTGAACAAGTCCGAGAAAAGCCATGACTGAAACCCTTAGGGTTCTTACAAAGCCTTTTCCTCATTCTATTTAAAAGGAAAATAGCAATTTTGTTGAAAGAAGGTATGCTTATTAATCCACTGACAAATACTTGCTCTTGCCTGAAGTGCTGTAAGTACTTGGAACTTCTCTGAAAAAAATTCATTTCTGTTCCTATATTATTCTTAGAAACATAGGCATATTAGATTTGCCATTCTGGATCATAGCATTAGTCCAGCAAGTCTGCCTTTGGCACTGCCTAAAACTTCCTCTTCAGAGCAAGACTAAAGAACAAACCAAACAAAAATAAGCCATCCATCCAAGTATAAAATGTTGTGAAGATAGGTAGAGTGGTGGTTATGTTATGAATTCCTTCCTGATCCCTACAGTCAGTCAGCATACATCTTACACCATGAGATTTAATTAGCCCTATCATTATTGGTTGTCTAATCAGCCCTATTTAAAAATCAACCAGAGTGGTTTGGTTAAATGTTGATTAAATAATTATTTCTTTTCATTCAGGAAATGAGGAAGGGCTAGTTATGAAAGACACTCTGCTGGCTCTATAAGAATATGGATACTCTAAACTGCTCGCTTCCCTCTTGAGAAGATTTGCTTAGATAGTATGCGTGCCTCTGCTTCTACTGCCCTACCACCTCCCATCTGAAGGTCTCTACCTCTCCTGTACCTCCCTTCTGCATTGCTCCATCCACGTTCAACAAGTTCACTGTGGCTGCAGCTCTGGGTCTCCCTGAGGACATGGTAGCCTTCATGCAGACCTTGGAGGGTACATTTTCACAATAACGAGAGGAAAGCTATCCATGGACTGTTTGGTGCTGTTTACCTTAAACCTCCTGGCTGTCTTTTTTCACAAGGTGTACATTAGTGCATCCTAAAAAGAGATGAGAAAAGGAAAAGCTATTTGTAGTCTTAGTTGTGTGGATTATACCTTGCCTAGGACAGCCACAGAAAGTTGCTATCAGACGGTGGCATGGTGGCAGCATATCTGACCAAGCTGATGGGGCCAGGGGAAAATAGATGACCACCAATCTGACCACACAAATGCAGACATTTATCAGAACAAAAAAAAAAATCAGCCTGACTGCTCAGCACTTTCCCAGGTCAGACAATCTGAGAACCGCTGATGCCCTGTCTAGGTGTCAAGTTCTGTAGAAGAAAGCATTCCAGGGATTTTCTTGCAGCTGTAGGACCAGTGAAGGGGCTCCACAGCTGGATCTCTTCAACAGCTCTCACAGTCACAAAGCCCTAATCTTTGTTCTATATTCCCATATAAAAAGGCAGCAGAGTGTGAGGCTTTTTCAGGTCCTGGGTGTTTCCCCCATTCTCAGTCATGCAGAAGGTAGTAGCAAAGATAATGAATGTCAAACCAGGCATGTGTCTCCCCTGGCTGGTGGAATAAGATGATAAAGATTCCTTCCTGGGATGTTACACAGAGTAATAGTTGTAATTTTTTCTTATTTCTGGTCTGGACCTTCCTACTTTGTTTCTTTCTTTCCATTCCGTGAAGGACTACGGTGCTGGCAGTGTATTTTTTTAAATTCTTCTCTTGATATTTATCTGATTCTAATAGCTGATTCTTTTATCTATTTTATGCTATCTTTTATCTATTCATTGTACAGTCAAGTATGTTTTATTTCCACTGAGCAATAAGCCATTGTGATAGTGGTAAATGCTGGGTTTAGCAGGTTCCTAGCTATGCATGTATAAAAGGCTACCTTCATTTCTCATTTAAATTTCATTTAAATTTTTTTCCTCTGGGGACTGGTTTAGCAGATTGAGTGTTCTTTTCTGTGACCCATTAATGAGGGTACACTTTATAGCTGGATAGTGGCTGACTTTGGCTGCTGCCTGCTGTATTTGGACTTATCCTTTACAGAAAGCCTAATTATTTTTACCAATATATTCAGCTTTACAATCTCTCCTGTAAACTGTATCTTAGTAACAGAAATGATTGTGTATTGAGTTGGGATATTTTGAAAACTCTGGTTTACCTCTGTATTTCTACCAAGAGAAGATTTGGGGGTAAAGTAACAAATGGCTGACATGTACCCCCTGAAGTGGGAGAGATTTGGAAATTAAAACATAAACAACTGTTTATTATTATTTTATTTTAGAATAAGTTAAATCTATTGGCCAGTGAAAGTAAAGTGACAGCAATACAACATCTTCCATTGTTGTGTGTAGTGTTATTGGTCTCAGGCTGTTAGAGAGACAAGGTTGGTAAGGTAATATATTTTACAGAAGTTGGTCCAATAAAAGATACTACTGCACCCACTTTGTCTCAGTAATCCCACAGTCAGTAATACAACAGTCAGTTCTCCTGTTGAAAATATATGCCCTGATCCTGCAAAGCACTTGAGCATGTCAACAGGATGACTCACATATTTAAAGTTAAGTATGTACTTAAGTGCTTTGCCCGGCCGGGGCCTTACTGCCCATGTTTTAACAAATATATGAGCTCAATCAAGCAACAGTATTGAATGGAAAAAGGAAACGGATACAATAAAATTATTAGAAAGGCTCTGTGACTTAAGAACTTACCTTGCCTCATGCTGTATTATAGTATGTTAAACAAATTTTACTTACCCTAAGAAACTGACTAAAATAAAACATTCAGAAGACTGATCCCTACAAATATCTCTGTCATGAGTACTTGTGTTGCAGTTTATCTATTTGCTAGCCTGGGGAGAATCTCTGTTTCTATAGAAAGAGGGGAAATGTATTATGGGCACAGGCATTTACGTGGTAAAGGGCACTTTACAGAAGTTGAGTAGTGTACTTCAAACCCAAGTGATTTGATACATCTCACATTTATAACTGATGTTAGCAAAAAATGCAAATTGGAAAACAGCTTAATTTACTGCTGGCAGAATTCTATTCTAATTGAAATATCTCATCTTAGTACAATAATTAAAATGTTGGCATACAGAATGATTAGTATGACCTTAAAAATAAATTGCTTGACCTATATAATGGTGGCAATTCTTTAAAATTCTGTCAGTCATAACTTCTCCACTGAGTTACAGTGGATGCTGAAGGTTACATGAGCTAAAATCCTTAGGGTTAAATCACAGCTGATTCTGCATGAATACGTAAGGATGGCAATTCCAGGTGCTAAAGTCCTTCCCCTGAACAATAGGAGACCCCCTTTTAAAGCACAAAAGGTAAAAACCTCTTTTGGGCAAGGGAGTCTGGTAATTTATTCAGAGAACCAACACAAAGGGCCAGCTTTTTACAGCTGTTTAGGCACCTAACTTCCATTAAATTCAAAGCCTTTCATAGAGGCTCTTCGTTCCTCCAGGCTTTTAATACAAACTTCAAAATGCACAAACATGAATTCATAGCAATCCCTCAGGAAATGGAGGGCCACTTTTTCTGCTAGCAGCAACGGCAGCAGCCACTGCTGCCTTGCAAGGTAGGGTGACCAGATGTCCCGATTTTACAGGGATGGTCCTGATTTTGGGGGCTTTTTCTTATATAGGCACCTATTACCCCCCACCCCCTTGTCCCTATTTTTTACACTTGCTATCTGGTCACCCTATTGCAAGGGGAATGCCCTCTCTATACATCTGCTTTAAAATAGAAAGTGCAGTTCTCTTACCACCATCTCTTCCGCTCCTGAAGATAGTACTCTGGGTCCAAGCCTCCCTCTTCTTTGCATTAGGGAATCTGAGATGTCAGGGTATGACCACAAGGGCCCCTTTCTGGGAATCTGAGGTGTCTGAACACATTTATGAGGTGTAACATGCATAGATCTTCAAGGTGCTAGGGCTAGCCACATTTATAGTCTTGCACTTCATGCTAATGTCACTGGCCATGAAGGTTAGGGCCCCACAACTCCCTCAGCAGTAGGCAACAGAGAGAGCTGAAAGAGTGGGGAATGCACCCTGTGTGTTTTCAATGAGTGGCTGAGCTGAAGCCCAAAGAGGAATTTTGGCCTGAACCAGCAAGAATTCCTCCGGGGTTCCTACTGTACTGCTTCCCCTCCAGCTCTCCCCACAATGTGCACCATGGCTTAAAGCCAGTGTCCGGCCCTTAACAAGAGTTTAACAAGTCTTCCAGCATGAAATATTACACAATCTTACAGTACAGCAATCTCCATGCTTGCACAGAGATATCTGTGCATTCATAAAACACGTTTAAATATCTGAGGAGCACAAACAAACAGTTTAACAGAGCTTGTGTTTCTCAAGCCATAAATTGAATTCTGGTTGTGAGGGTCTGAACCCCTCTTGCAAAAAGAGACTCATACAAGAGACATGGAACTGAGCCTAAGTTAAAAGTTTGAAGGAAAGTGCCTTTTATATATTCTGCTATTGAGTGTTTCAAATTGATAGGCAAAACTAAGTATCTGCAGCATTCACACCATTCACATTAATGCAGCTGCCTGAGTGCTGGCAAACCACTTTTGTCATTGTCATTAATTTCCAGAAAGGGCAGAATGCCATCTAGCTGCTAAGGGTGGCCTCTCATGACTGAATTTCACTGAAAGATAATCAAAGAGGGGTGTCGTTCAGCAGCATAAATCTTAGTGTCAGAGAGAATCTCTGTTTATTTTTAGCAAGCATCAGAGCGAAGGCTAGGGCATCCAGATGATCCTTTTGCAAAGTAATGTTTTTTAAAAGCCTAGTGAGTGATGAGATGACACTGGATAACTGCGCTTTTCATATGTACCAGACAGAGAGACGTTAGGGTCTGAAATTCCTCTCTACCAATCTCCCTAGAGCTTAAAGAGTTATCTGGACAGTGGCATTAATCAAATGCTTCCCAATGTGTTATCTAAGATAGTATAAGATTGACTATTACAGGGCAATCAGCACATAGTTGCTGATGGCAGGTTGGTTTTCTTAACTCCAGTTATATTGTCTTTTTTTAAAGGGGAACTGCACAAGAGATTAAAAACGAGAAAAAATCAAAGAAGTTCTTACATATGGAATATGCTTAGAGTAATCTTTTTTATCACCATCAGACTGGAAAACTCATTTTTAATTTTTTTTCTTGATAACTTATTTTAATTCAGCAGTGATGAGGGCATACTAAGAAAAAATATTCTCTTGCAAGCCCTATGCGAGTCTGCTAAGCACTTGACATTTTCTTGCTCCATCCTTTTATCATAAATATTGCTACAAACAGCAAGTTTGCACCAAATTGTCTCACAATCAATGTCACAATAAAGAGCAGTGCATAATAATTTCAACCATTTCATAATGTTTTTCATGCCAGCCAGGGATAATACAATATTATCGAGAGAAAAAAAATGTTTCTCTATTTAATAGCAAAAGCACAAAGGAAAATAAAAAAAAATGTGTTTGGCAGAACATAGCTATATTTTGTATTTGTTATTTTAAATTTAATTCTAAACGTAAAGAAAAATACTTTAGGCACTATTCCATGTGATATGAGACAGCAACTTAGCCAGGGAACCTAGTCTGATTAGCACTGAAAAGAATTAAGAGCAGAATTTTAAATTTATTTAGGTGTTTTGCCACTCTGTTGCAAGACCTGTGGTCCAGATCCTCAAAGGACTTCAAATCAATGGGAAGTTAGGCACCTAGATATCTTTGACGATCTTGGCCTAAGTGATTAAGTGATTTTCAAAAGTAACAGAAGAGCTGGCCAGAACTAGAATTTCCATTCCACAAGCAATTCCAAAATAAAATAAAATAAAATAAAATTCGGAAATGGAAGGAATCCATCGGGCTCAACAGATAGTGATCAATGGCTCCATGTCTAGTTGGCAGCCGGTATCAAGTGGAGTGACCCAAGGGTCGGTCCTGGGGCCGGTTTTGTTCAATATCTTCATTAAAGATCTGGAGGATGGTGTGGATTGCATCCAATTAGAGGATTGGGCCGAAATAAATCTGATGAGGTTCAACAAGGACAAGTGCAGAGACCTGCATATAGGACGGAAGAATCCCATGCACCCCTACAGACTAGGGACCGAATGGCTACGTAGCAGTTCTGCAGAAAAGGACCTAGAGGTTACAGTAGATGAGAAGTTGGATATGAGTCAACAGTGTGCCCTTGTTGCCAAGAAGGCTAATGGCATTTTGGGCTGTATAAGTAGGAACATTGCCAGAAGATCAAGGGACATGATCATTCCCCTCTATTAGGTATTAGTGAGGCCTCATCTGGAGTACTGTGTCCAGTTTTGGGCCCCATACCACAAGAAGGGTGTGGAAAAATTGGAAAGACTCCAGCAAAGGGCAACAAAAATGATTAGGGGGCTGGAGCACATGACTTATGAGGAGAGGCTGAGGGAACTGGGATTATTTAGTCTGCAAAAGAGAAGAATGAGAGAGGGACTTGATAAGTGCTTTCAACTACCTGAAATGGGGTTCAAAAGAGGATGGCTCTAGACTGTTCTCAGTGGTAGCAGATGACAGAACAAGGAGTAATGGTCTCAAGTTGCAGTGGGGGAGGTTTAGGTTGGATATTAGGAAAAACTTTTTCACTAGGAGGGTGGTGAAGCACTGGAATGAGTTACTTAGGGAGGTGGTGAAATCTCCTTCCTTAGAGGTTTCTAAGGTCAGGCTTGACAAAGCCCTGGCTGGGATGATTTAGTTTGGGATTGGTCCTGCTTTGAGCAGGGGGCTTGACTAGATGACCTCCTGAGGTCCCTTTCAACCCTGATATTCTATGATTCTATGAAAAAATAAATTTTAGGATTTCCTGTGCACCACAAATCCCAACACTTTGTTTTAAAAAATTGAAAATAAAATTTGGTTTCATATTTTCTAAATATTTTGAAGGGTCCCTGAGCTACCCAGAGCCCCAACACCCTGTCACCTGGGATGCTGGGCAGCTTGGAGAGCCTGGGTTTCCGAGGTGCTGAGGAGCTGGAAGCCTGGAAGCCATGGGAATCTGATGGCTCCTAGGGCCCAGATTCTGAGGCAGTCTGGCTGGTGGCTGTCCGGGAACCAGGGACCTTCTTGTCAACTGTTGGGAATGGGCCACATCCACCCTGATTGAATTGGCCTTGTTAACACTGACCCCCCACTTCATAAGGCAACTCCCATCTTTTCATCTGCCCTATATTTATACCTACCTACTGTATTTTTCACTCCATGCATCTGATAAAGTGGGTTATAGCCCATGAAAGCTTATGCCCAAATAATGTGTTAGTCTCTAACGTGCCACAAGGACTCGTAGTTGTTTAAGCAGTCAAAGTCACTCCTTTCCCTCTAATTCATCCTAGCATGGGCACATGGACTCACACTTCAGTGGCATGCTGCTTGCCATTCTGAATAGTTCCAGGGGGTGTATGGCCTCTCTCGTACTCCATGATGCAGGACTCTGTTCTGTCATTCTTTTCTTCAGCATGTGTGACTGGTTAGCTAGTGTGGCAGATTGAGCCGCAGTGCATTAGTATGCTGACCAGGTCCAGACCATTCAGTTTCTCTGCTTGCAGATGCTTGGTCAAGACAGAAGTTATGAAGCTCTTTTCATATAAGATATAGATTGTGCTAGTGGAAAGGAGAAACCATACAAAAGGTGTGATGGAGCTGGTGTCTGCCCTGTTTATAGAATTCTCATGCTGACAACTTGTCAGAGGCTTCCAAATTCAGGAAACCTCTCCCCCGCACCCCTCCCGCCACACACACACACCCTGGCCAAAAGGTCCTGTATTTTCAGCTTGTGAAAGTGGCCAGAAGTGTCTTTCTCAATCTGTCTTTGTCCATGAGGTCATGACCATTCCTCTCACAAATGGAGTTCTCCATATTGTTATATGCTTTTGACTTTCCAGCTTATATTACTGCAATGTGAGCTACTTGAAGCATTAGCTTGTGCAAAATGAGGACATCCAGTTATTTAGGAGTGGCGCATCATATTAGTTTTCTGAAGGCTAAACACTTACAGGTATAATTGAGTGTGTTAACTTTGATCGCTAAAACCATATGGCCCAGGTTGACACAGGTACTTAGGCATGAGGACACTGAGCATCATGATGCCTAACGTTTAAGCACCTGGAAAAAGTCTGGGATTTACAAAGCCTGAGTCTGGTGCCTAGGCACCCTATACAATGAATGGGGAGAGACAGACATCTCAGAAAGGGATTCACAAAAGGCAGCATGCTAGGAAGCTCCCTACCTAAGCTAACCAACGAGAGATACCAAGGTGAGGGGTGTGTCCTAAGCCCCATCCTGTCAGGGAGTTCAGCACCTACATCTGGGTTGCAGGGAGCCACCTCCTTCTGCTTGGGATTCTCTGCTGCAATCCCTCTATTGGTGATAGGCACTATGATGTTTTTGCAAGAAGCAGCAGTGGGGTGGGAGGAAAGGAGACAGCTTCAACAGGAGAAACTGAGGGGACCCCCACCATCATACTATTCTATAGCCCAGTTGTTAAGGCACTCACATTAGAGGTACAAGAGCCCTGTTCAAATCCTTTCTCCCCTTTGGGTGGAGGAGGGACTTCACTACTGCACTAAAAAGCTATGAGGGATTGATACTCTGTCTCTTCCTCCACACCCTCCCTGCAGGTCTTTCAATATGGCTTTGAAAGCAAACAAGGAAAATGTTTAATTGCCTTACAATTAGTTAATCTGGAACGAATAAAATATCAAAATTCTGAATGCAAAACCAAATTTTCATTGCAAATCCTTTTCTTTGGATAATTAATGTTATTGTATTCCGAAATGAAGGGCTTTGATTTACAGTGTAAATGCATGTGCTGGAAGGTTCCTTTGGAAACTATTGCAAGGCTGAAAAGATTCATATTCAAATTGCCACCTTTGTTTAATTATGCAGAGGTCCAATGTATCTGTGCACTTTCAATCATAATTAAATATTATTAATTATATTATTAATTATCTGCATAATTTCATCAATGTGCATTTTACCTGTTAATTTCTCTTTCCCTGTGCTACTATGTTCAACTTTGGAACTATTATTCAAATCTCTCCACTGGCTCCCCCTTGCCCACAAAAAGAAGAAGAGAGTAAGACTAAATGTACTTTAAAAAATCTAAGTAATACCTTTCTCTGAGTCTCCCAGTGCCTTTCTTTTTTAGCCATCTGTTATCTCTCTTTTAGACCCTGATCTCACACATGCTAAACTTTAAGTAATGGTACTACTCATAAATTTGAGGTCCAGGGGAAGTTAGATAGTGCACTAACCAGTAGACCATCTTTCCTCTGAAGCCAAGCATACATTCAAATTGACCTAGGCTGCTACCCTGTACCATGTTAAAGCATTTGTACAGCTAGGACAATTAAACTAAAGGGGTGGAAGAGTCAATCTCAACGCAGTGCAGGAGCAAGCTTTTCTCACACATTTCTCATTAATAAATAATAGAATTTATGCATGAGCCACCATCAAACCATTGTGAAAAACAAACTTTGCCTTAGTGCAGATGATGCTACTATACAAGATGGTACATTGTGCTTCACTTTTTATTCTGCATAAATACAAGACTGTTTTAATTATCAGGATCTGATATGCCACTGAAAGGTACAATACATTTGTAATGTGGGGGGATTATTTTATTAAGCACTAAACAAAATAGCATCCAGTATAACTGCTGAAAAATATAGTGTTATTCTTAATACAATTTTATTGAAGTAACAATTATAAAATTAGACTGCAGATTTTATTTTCAGTGTCAAAAAATTAAATCATATTTTTGTAAATATGAAATGTGGCACAAACAAGAAATAACTTCAACTGTCCATGTTTTTTAAACATCTTTGATGTTATAATATACAGTTAACTTAAGCATTCTTATTAGACCTTAACTAATACGTAGAGGATTAAAGTAGTAGAGGTCAGAAAATTGCATCTATTCAAAAAGATTTCTTTCTACTGTGGTGATTGGAATAGATATGGAGACAAATGGAAAGGGGCGAGGAAGAATTTGAGGTGTATAAAGCTCCTAGGCATGGAGATCGGAAAGACTTGGATGATTCCAAGAAAAAGGGGGTATTGGACAGTCCTAATTCAGTTGGGGAAAAGAGATCAAAGAGGTGGGTGGAGGAATTACTGCTCTTGGTCATTACCGCTCTTGGTAATTACCTCTCTTGAATTAGAGAACATATACTGCTATCTGCATCTAAAAAGGAACAGTTGCATCAGCATCATGCAGAAAAAAAGATACCAAGCTGGGCAACTGACAGAGGAAAGGAAGAAGATATGGACGTTTTTAAGAGTATCCATTGAGAGCCTTATTGAGGTCACAGCTAGGGAATTCTGAGGACAAAGATGGGTTCAACAATGTAAAATAACTCAGCTGAATACATCACTGCATAGTAAGCAAGAAATGTATGGGAACGTATAATGTTGCATACATTCATGCTTGAAAAGTTCCCATAGATGACAGTCGAAAAGTACTTGCAGTAAAACAAGCATAAACAGATTTCTTTGTTGCTAAATTTATCATGTATGTGCTGTGATTTAATAAAGCAGACAGGAAACCAAGCTGAATGGCCATCTCATGACTTTTCAGCTGTAATATAAATAGCCCACATTGGTTATCAGGGAGTTATTTGACCTGACTTGTCACAATACACAGGATCTTGCTATGTTATTGTCAACCTACAGATGGCATGCATGGCATAACATTTAGAAAAACTGCACAATGATAAATCTGCAATGAACCATCCAAAATAGGAAATATGGGAAATATGACACCATACTTACCAGGAAAAATGTATGGATGCCATGGATAAATCTGTGAAATCTTGAGCTTCAGTGCATGAGTTTCATTAAAAAGGCAAATAAAACACTAGGTTATAATAGGCAGAGGGCTAGACTCTAAATCAAAACATATATTACCATGACAGGCAGCTCGAAAAAACAGTGTCACAACTTTAATATTAGCTAAATGTAGTTTTTGAGTGTTAATATCAGCAAAGATCATATTGTGTTAGGGACTTGCTAATACCACCAGAAACCCCCTAATGCAGTGGCTCTCGCACTTTTTGTGCTGGTGACCCCTTTCACACAGCAAGTCTCTGAATGCGACCCCCCCTTATAAATTAAAAATACATTTTAAATGATAAATTTATAACCCTATTGTTTAAAATGAATTTGCCTTTTCTCACCTCTTTTACATTAAGACTAAAATACATTTTTATCTAATTATTGTTATAAGCAGAGAAGTTATTTTTTACATAGTTACTATTTAGTGCTGGGGGCGTGGGGTGAAGAAACTTTGTCAATATCACTTTTCACAGACGTCTTAGTGTCCCATTGCCACCCTTAATTCTGTGCTGCTGCTGATGGTAGTGCTGTCTGCAGAGCTGGGTGCACGCATGGGCTTCAGAGTCAGCCAGGTATGGGGCTGACAGCTGGAGCCCAACCGCCTGAGGGCTTACAGCTCACAACCCTATTTGAGAACCCTTAACTTAATGCAGGGGTTGGCAACCTTCGGCACGTGGCCCATCAGGGTAATCCACTGGCGGGCTGCCAGACATTTTGTTTATGTTGACTGCCGTTCCCAGTGGCTGCAGTTCACCATTCCCGGCCAAGGGGGGCTGCGGGAAGCAGCAGTCAGCACGTCCCTGCGGCTTCCTGCATCCCCCTTTGGCGGGAACAGCAAACTGCGGCCACTGGGAACTGTGTGGGGCCAACGGTCAACAAACAGAAGGTCAACATAAACAGTCATGTTTATGGAATGGAGGGTCCAGGATTGGTTTTCCCTCCCC
Organism: Lepidochelys olivacea; assembly: GCF_965140295.1. Taxonomy (NCBI): domain Eukaryota; kingdom Metazoa; phylum Chordata; order Testudines; family Cheloniidae; genus Lepidochelys; species Lepidochelys olivacea. The sequence goes on along the minus strand of NC_140411.1, from coordinate 132,142,993 downwards.
CCAAAATATTTGGCAATGGTGTATTTAAAAGATGGTTTACCCTATATAGTAGGATTTGGGATTCCAGCAGATACTATAAACCTATGATAGAGTCCTAGGAGCCCCAGTGGGATTGTAAAGGTATTGTAGTGGTTCAAGCAAAACAATCTACCAATACTGCTTGTTCCAATGATTGTAGGTAAAATTGCAGATATGTTTATCCCAAAAGCAAGTGTGTGTGTTTCAGAGGTGTCATGCCTTAGGCAAGCTTGCTTTTTCTTCTGACTCATGGTCACAGTAACAAGACAGAAAGAAGGACGAGCAACATAACTGAAGCCAGGGCTTCCAAAGGATATTCCCCCATGATAACTGGTTGGAGACTATGTGCAATGATTTTGTATGGTTGTTTACAGCTTGTTGAATGACATCAAGGATTTCATAGAAACGATGTTCAGTCTCTGGTGTTAGTGGATTCTTCTCTCCGGGGTCTCTGGAGAGATCAAAGAGTAGCGGTGGGTTATGGTGTGTGACAAGCCTTCCATAGCAATAGCACACGTGGGAATTATAGCAACCGTTGGAGCCTTCTGGATCAAAGTTTGGAGTGAAGAAAAAAGCTTTCCAAATAGATTCACCTGCAATTTAAAGAAACAACAGCTCATGATTAGAGTACAAAAAATCCCTAGGGCTTGTGAAAATCAAAATCAAACCACTTACAATTAGTCATTAATCTCAACCTTTACGTGTACAGTATTAGTGTACAGAAAACCACAAAATACAGAAATAGCACAAAAAAGTTTCTTGCAATGTTCCAAACCTATTTGGAGCAATTGCAGTCACTTCATATTCTTTATTAAAATGAATCATAGACATCTTAAAACACCTTTTTGCATATACCCATGCCACCAGTCTGCACAGGAGTGCACCATAAATAGCCACAAGTCATTGCATTACCTTCAACTCTCTCATTACAATGCACGTCTGCCATGATGCCTACAGAACACTGACCATAGGCAGGCAGCTGATGTTCCATGACTACCATTTATTATGTGAATTATAATTATCTCACTCTTACTTTGAGCCTCTCCATCTGCTTGTTGTAGCTACCTGTTGTCTCTAGTCACATACATAGATTGCAAGCTGTTTGAAGCAGGGACTGTCTTTCCATTAGATTGATGTAGAGTGACCAGCACAATAAGCCCCCCATTTCCTGACTGAGGCCTTTAGGAGCTACTGTAATAGTACTACTAATAATTACACCAATGAAACTGAATTGCAATTGTTTAGGAAATGTGGCACTGTCATCTTTAGGTGACCCACTGCCTTGGCAAATGAGAATCAAATATGTCTTTAATTCTAAATAAGTTGCTAAATGTCTCATTTTGTTGTGCATAGTTAGGGAGTGATATGCACTGATGTAACACAGTTTAATTTTTCTTTTCTTAAAGTATTGACTGTTTTTTTTTTTTTTGTTTTTACAGAAAGCAAATGTGAACTAATGCAGATGTAATTTAAGCGCAGACGTATTGGGGAACCCCAGAATGTTCAACAGGAAAGAAGTCCACCAAGAAATGGCTAATACTTTGCTCAAATAGCACAGAACCAGATTTTTTGCAGTGTTGTTGTAGTCATGTTGGTCCCAGGGTATTTGAGAGACAAGCTTTCAAGAGCTCTTCTTCTGTCCTGAAGAAAACCTGAAGAGTCTGTGTAAGCCTGAAAGTTTCTCTCTCTCACCAACAGAAGTTGGTCCAGTAGATTACCTCACCCATCTTGCCTTTAGACAAGATTGTAACTTTTCATTCTGCCCAGAGTTAGCAACACATAGCTGACATGCCCCAGAGACAGGCCAGAGAACAAAACTCGTCTCCTGTTCTTGCCGGAAAAAACACACAAACTGCTAGCTTTTATTTCACAACATTGCATCACTGAAACAATTTTTTAAACAGCTCACTCTTTAAGTAGGAGGGATCGCTCAGTCGTTTAAGCATTAGCCTGCTAAACCCAGGGTTGGGAATTCAATCCTTAGGGGGGCTATTCAGGGATCTGAAGCAAAAACTGGGGATTGGTCCTGCTTTGAGCAGGGGGTTGGACTAGATGACCGCCTGAGGTCCCTTCCAACCCTGATATTCTATGATTCTAAGTGCCAGTCAAGGAGACTTTTTTTTTTGTGTGTATTTTCCACATTTGAAGGTAAAGTTAATCTCAGTAAAAAGAGCTTCATTGAGCTCAAAGCAAGCTTTGTTAATCCAGTAACTGGCTGTCATGATTTATATGCAGGGCTACATAATGTGGTGTTCATTAAGCCCCCCAACGGAAATCATTAGGAAATAGGATGAGGGGAGTGATAGCTGGTGTATCACTCTATATGTGCTAACTACATTACACTTGGCTTTTAAAGATAAGATTAGTCTTTCAGATAGACCTATGCCAGTGCAAAAAGAGACACAGAATGAAGTTATAATATGCAGCCTGGATTTAAAAGAAAGTCAGTAACCTTAAGATTCTTTCCAGCATCTCCTATCATACATCATTCTTCACAGTACAAGATACATTACCTTTAGGAACTTATTCAGTGACAATCTGACAGAGCCTGGAGGCTTCCAGTTCACTTAGACGGCACTAACACTCAATAATCAGGATGAGGTGGGTGAAGGATATTAGGAGGGGGGAACCTCTGAATGTTGCTTAGAACTCAGCAAAGGGAGAGGATGTTTCAAGCCTGAGACTGACTTGCTTGTGCAGACAATAAGTAGCACCACCTTCAAAATCTTCAGAGAACTCCCTGACTCTTACAGCAGATATCCACAGACTTACAGAGCTGTCAAGTTGTTGCAAAATGGATGCAACCACCTTTGTCTGTGTTTCCAACATTGTTCTGAAAGGCACACTGTTGGCTTTGCTCCATAAAATACTCTCAGATATAAATAAATCACAATTCTTCTATATTTGTCTTTGCACAGACCATTGCTCTGAGCAGGGATATGCCTCTATTTACTGTGGTACTTATTTAAGTATGCTGAGAAAGGTAGATGGTTCTGTGCTGAGTGTTGCTTCAGCGTTTAACTAGCAAAATGGATTGGGGGAGGCATAAGGAAGAGAAAAGGTAAGGATTCTATTAATCAGTGATATCATAGAATCATAGAATATCAGGGTTGGAAGGGACCTCAGGAGATCATCTAGTCCAACCCCCTGCTCAAAGCAGGACCAATCCCCGACTAAATCATCCCAGCCAGGGCTTTGTCAAGCCTGACCTTGAAAACCTCTAAGGAAGGAGATTCCACCACCTCCCTAGGTAACGCATTCCAGTGTTTCACCACTCTCTTAGTGAAAAAGTTTTTCCTAATATCCAACCTAAATCTCCCCCACTGCAACTTGAGATCATTACTCCTTGTTCTGTCATCTGCTACCACTGAGAACAGTCTAGAGCCATCCTCTTTGGAACCCCCTTTCAGGTAGTTGAAAGCAGCTATCAAATCCCCCCTCATTCTTCTCTTCTGAAGACTAAACATCCCCAGTTCCCTCAGCCTCTCCTCATAAGTCATGTGTTCCAGTCCCCTAATCATTTTTGTTGCCCTCCGCTGGACTCTTTCCAATTTTTCCACATCCTTCCTGTAGTGTGGGGCCCAAAACTGGACACGGTACTCCAGATGAGGCCTCACCAATGTGGAATAGAGGGGAACGATCACGTCCCTCGATCTGCTGGCAATGCCCCTACTTATACATCCCAAAATGCCATTGACCTTCTTGGCAACAAGGGCATACTGTTGACTCATATCCAACTTCTCGTCCACTGTAACCTCTAGGTCCTTTTCTGCAGAACTGCTGCCGAGCCATTTGGTCCCTAGTCTGTAGCGGTGCATTGGATTCTTCCATCCTAAGTGCAGGACTCTGCACTTGTCCTTGTTGAACCTCATCAGATTTCTTTTGGCCCAATCCTCCAATTTGTCTAGGGCCCTCTGTATCCTATCCCCACCTTCCAATGTATCTACCACTCCTCCCAGTTTAGTGTCATCTGCAAACTAGCTGAGGGTGCAATCCACACCATCCTCCAGATCATTTATGAAGATATTGAGCAAAACTGACCCCAGGACCGACCCCTGGGGCACTCCACTTGATACTGGCTGTCAACTAGACATGGAGCCATTGATCACTACCCGTTGAGCCCGACAATCTAGCCAGCTTTCTATCCACCTTATAGTCCATTGATCCAGCCCATACTTCTTTAACTTGCTGGCAAGAATACTGTGGGAGACCATGTCAAAAGCTTTGCTAAAATCAAGGAACAACACGTCCACTGCTTTCCCTTCATCCACAGAGCCAGTTATCTCGTCATAGAAGGCAATTAGATTAGTCAGGCATGACTTGCCCTTGGTGAATCCATGCTGACTGTTCCTGATCACTTTCCTCTCCTCTAAGTGCTTCAGAATTGATTCCTTGAGGACCTGCTCCATGATTTTTCCAGGGACTGAGGTGAGGCTGACTGGCCTGTAGTTCCCAGGATCCTCCTTCTTCCCTTTTTTAAATATGGGCACTACATTAACCTTTTTCTAGTCATCTGGGACCTCCCCCGATCGCCATGAGTTTTCAAAGATAATGGCCAATGGCTCTGCAATCACATCCGCCAACTCCTTTAGCACTCTCGGATGCAGCGCGTCCAGCCCCATGGACTTGTGCTCGTCCAGCTTTTCTAAATAGTCCTGAACCACTTCTTTCTCCACAGAGGGCTGATCACCTCCTCCCCATGCTGTGCTGCCCAGTGCAGTAGTCTGGGAGCTGACCTTGTTTGTGAAGACAGAGGCAAAAAAAGCATTGAGTACATTAGCTTTTTCCACATCCTCTGTCACTAGGTTGCCTCCCTCATTCAGTAAGGGGCCCACACTTTCCTTGACTTTCTTCTTGTTGTTAACATACCTGAAGAAACCCTTCTTGTTACTCTTAACATCTCTTGCTAGCTGCAGCTCCAGGTGTGATTTGGCCTTCCTGATTTCACTCCTGCAAGCCCGAGCAATATTTTTATACTCATCCCTGGTCATTTGTCCAATCTTCCACTTCTTGTAAGCTTCTTTTTTGTATTTAAGAGCAGCAAAGATTTCAATGTTTTGCCAAGCTGCTTGCCTGCCATATTTACTATTCTTTCTACACATCGGGTTGGTTTGTCCCTGTAACCTCAATAAGGATTCTTTAAAATACAGCCAGCTCTCCTGGACTCCTTTCCCCCTCATGTTATTCTCCCAGGGGATCTTGCCCATCAGTTCCCTGAGGGAGTCAAAGTCTGCTTTTCTGAAGTCCAGGGTCTATATTCTGCTGCTCTCCGTTCTTCCTTGTGTTAGGATCCTGAACTCGACCATTTCATGGTCACTGCCTCCCAGGTTCCCATCCACTTTCGCTTCCCCTACTAATTCTTCCCGGTTTGTGAGCAGCAGGTCAAGAAGAGCTCTGCCCCTAGTTGGTTCCTCCAGCACTTGCACCAGGAAATTGTCCCCTACATTTTCCAAAAACTTCCTGGATTGCCTGTGCACCGCTGTATTGCTCTCCCAGCAGATATCAGGGTGATTGAAGTCTCCCATGAGAACCAGGGCCTGCGATCTAGTAACTTCTGCAAGCTGCTGGAAGAAAGCCTCGTCCACCTCATCCCCCTGGTCCGGTGGTCTATAGCAGACTCCCACCATGACATCACTCTTGTTGCTCACACTTCTAAACTTAATCCAGAAACTCTCAGGTTTTTCTGCAGTTTCATACTTGAGCTCTGAGCAGTCACACTGCTCCCTTACATACAGTGAAACTCCCCCACCTTTTCTGCCCTTCCTGTTCTTCCTGAACAGCTTGTATCCATCCATGACAGTACTCCAGTCATGTTAGTTATCCCACCAAGTCTCTGTTATTCCAATCACATCATAATTCCTTGACTGTGCCAGGACTTCCAGTCTCCCTGCTTGTTTCCCAGGCTTCATGCATTTGTATATAGGCACTTGAGGTAACCTGCTGATCGCCCCTCTTTCTCAGTATGAGGCAGGAGCCCTCCCCTCTCACACGCTCCTGCTCGTGCCTCCTGCCGGTATCCCACTTCACCACTTACCTCAGGGCTTTGGTTTCCTTCCCCCGGTGCACCTAGTTTAAAGCCCTCCTCACTAGGTTAGCCAGCCTGCTTGCAAAGATGCTCTTCCCTTTCTTCGTTAGGTGGAGCCTGTCTCTGCCCAGCACTCCTCCTTCTTGGAACACCATCCCATGGTCAAAGAATCCAAAGCCTTCTCTCCGACACCACCTGCATAGCCATTCGTTGACTTCCACGATTCAACGGTCTCTACCCAGGCCTTTTCCTTCCACGGGGAGGATGGATAAGAACACCACTTGCACCTCAAACCCCTTTATCCTTCTTCCCAGAGCCACGCAGTCTGCAGTGATCCGCTCAAGGTCATTCTTGGCAGTATCATTGGTGCCCACGTGAAGAAGCAGGAAGGGGTAGCGATCTGAGGGCTTGATAAGTCTCGGCAGTCTCTCCGTCACATTGTGAATCTTAGCTCCTGGCAAGCAGCAGACTTCTCGGTTTTCCCGGTCGGGGCGGCAGATAGATGACTCAGTCCCCCTGAGGAGAGAGTCCCCGACCACCACCACCCGCCTCCTTCTCTTGGGAGTGGTGGTTGTGGAACCCCCAACCCTAGGACAGTGCATCTCATGCCTTCCAATCGGCGGAGTCTCTTTCTGCTCCCTTCCCTCAGACGTATCATCTGGTCCACTCTCCGCATTAGTACCTGTGGAGAGAACATGAAAACGGTTACTTACCTGTATCTGCCCTGCTGGTACATGGATGTTCCCCTTTTTTCTTCTGGAGGTCACATGATGCCAAATTTCTTCACCATCCTTCTGTCCCCGATGTGCAGCCTGCTCCGAATCTTCAGAACTGTGAGAACTGTAGGTTGTTCAGGATCACACAATGGAGTTATGCTGATTTACCCTAGTTGAGGCTCTGGCCCATAGTAATACAAATCATTTGATGTAAAGATACTGGATAACAGAGGTCAAGAAAAATGAAAATGTACATAGCTATCAAATAGCAATGAGAAAGAATTCCAATAAAAATATGCATGTGAGGAATCTGAGGAGGCCATGCTGTCTGATCACACATATGTCTTTGATGGAGCATTTGTGCAGAATGACATTGAAAAGAAATCTGCAGCCAATTCCATCATTGTTGGGCACCATAGCCCAATACCAGTTCAAGGATTTAGCCATACAAATATTAAGTAGAGTGTCCTGAATGATAAAAGCATTTATTTAGGGTAGCTCAAGTAAATACATATGTTTGCAAAAAAAGAAAAGACATGGAAACTAAGTAAACAGTATCCTGTTTGTAACACAAACAAGCAAAATTAAGGACATTCAATGTTAAAACTGAAACCCCAGCCACAGCTTACAACCATTGTCTTGCAATTGCATAAGTAAGGATGGAATGGGAGACACTATATTACATTTGAATGTTATGGCTTTGGTTAGTCTTACTTTTCTAAACACTTCATAATAATTTTAATTTAACAACTTCACTGTTTCTTATTGTAGCGAGTGTGTTGGGCAAAACACTGAGCTGAGCAATGTTTCATTTCATTGTAGTGGCATTCCGGTGTGATTCTGGAACATCACTGTATTGCTGGAAGGACAGCAGTGCAGTCTAACTACTGATTTCCAGATCGTTATAAAAAAGTAAAACATATCAGATTCCGTGCCTGTGGAACAGCCGATATAATACGCTGGTAGACATAAAGAGCTGTCACATTTGTAATCTGTAAAGTTGATACATTGTATAAGGCTGGATATTAAAAGGAAGAGTACTCTTTCTGCCTCTCTCTCAGCTGGTATAAAATCTCATTTTGTCAGAGGGCTAGCCACAAGGATCAAATTAATCTCCCAGTAATTAACAATCTCTTTGTTCTACAAACCATCTGGCTAGTAAAGTCTCATTTGATGTAGGGATTACTACATACTCTTTCCTCTATGGAATCAGCAACTAGAATAAAGAATAAGGCTATGGCTGCAGCACCAGGATTCCCCCACAGCTAAGCATACTAGATCCACCCTGGCATGGATTTACAGGGCTTGTACTATTATTAGTTAATGCTAATTATTTTGTATTGCAGAAGCAACTAGGACCCCTAGTCATACAGCAGGATTGCATTGTGCTAAACATAGAACAAAAAGATGGTCCCTACCCCAAGATGCTTACAATCCAGTCCCCTGGGAGTAACTCCTTTAGTGTGCCAGACCCTTTGGGTGCCAGCAAAAAATGGTTACTTACTTGTAACTGTGGTTCCTCAAAATGTGATACAGACACGTATTCCATGTGGGGGTGTGCTCGCACCATGCTCCAGAGCTGAAGAATTTTGCCTTGCAGTACCTTGCAGTACCCTGGGGGTGATGCTCACACCCTGCATCTGTAGCCCCTCCCCTTGTCATATGAGAGAGGTGCCAAAATAGCCATCAGGTGGACTCTCAATGAACTAAGTGCAAGACCAGAAAAGTGAAAGTGTAACAAGTACTCTAAGGTGTCCTGGATTCAAGCCAGCATTGGTTGAATTCGCCAGGATAACGACCATGCTGAGAATCACTTCCATCTGGATGAATAGGCCATCCTGGTGGAGGGCTTCAGCCCTAGGCAAGACTGTGGGACTGCTTCCAAACATCGTTTCTCATCATCTAGCCATGTAGCATCATGAAGTGCAGGGAGATTACTGCTTGATGCAAAATCTGGCTGTGGTGTTGAATCAGGTCAGGATGAAGAGGAAGGGATATGGGAGGCCAAACCAACAATGTGAGGAGGTTGGAGAACAAACATTGCCTTGGTCATGCGAGAGCAATACAAATGAGTTTTGCACAATCCAATTTCTGGTTATGAATAACCTGCAGGATGATCGGAATTGGAGGACAGGCATACAGGAGCACCAATTCCGAGCTCAGGTGAAAAGCAGCAGTCCAGGAACCCAGACTGAGAACTTCTGGGGAGCAGAACAGTGGGCATTTGTTATTTTCTCTTGTGGTGAACAGGTCAATCATCAGGATGCCCCAAACTGCAAAGATGCTCTGCCGGATACTGGGCTTCAGAGACTACCTATGAGTCAAGGAGAAAATTCTGCAGAGGTGATACGCCAAGTGATTGTGTATCCCAGGTAAGGGATCAGCCACAAAGGTAATGTTTTCCCAGCTGCAAACCTGCCAGAACCTGATCGCCTCCTGACACAGCACGTTGAAGTGTGCTCCCTCCTGCCTGGTGATATAATACGTTGCAGAGGTATTGTCAGTGAGTATGAGAATCGCTGAACCCAGGAGGTGATCCTGAAAGGTCTGACAGTCCTTGTAGATGGCACAAAGTTCCAGGACATTGGTATGTAGAGAAATTTCTTGTTCCACAGGCCCTGAACTTTCAGTGAGTTCATAATGCACCCCCTAACCTATTAATGAGGCATCAGTGACTATAATCCTGGTCAGTGAAGGCCGAGCAAAAGGAACACCCTGGCACACATTGTCCTGAATTATCCACCACTATAAGGCCCTGAATCAATGGGGGAAGCTGGTCAAGCATTTCCAAGGGATAGCAATTCAGATAATAGACTGACTTCAGCCACAGCTAAAGAGGATGAATGGATATTGAATTACCTGTACGCATGTGCCTAACAAAACTCAGGCTGTGGTTGAGGGCTGAGACTGCAGCTCCAGACATAAGTAGTGGATCATGTGGAATCTCTCAGTCAGTAGAAACTCTCTTGAATTCATAGAGAATTCATCAGGACCTCAATGAATTTGATTCCTTGAGTTGGAACCAGTGTTGACCTAGGCAATCAAATAGGTATAGTGTGAAGTGAACATTAGACTTCCACTCTGGACTTTCCCCCCAGTAACCAATTGTCCAGTTATGGGAAGATATGAATTACCCTCTTCCGAGGTATGCTGTTAACACAATCATGCCTTTGCTGAAGACCCGGGGAGCAGATAACAGGCAGAAAGAGCACGATGTTCTGGTAGTAATGGCCAGCCATGACAAATTTGAGGAACCTCCTGTGGCTCAGGAGGATTGCTACATGGAAATAAGCACTGAGGGAGAGATTCTGGCACGGAAGAGTCATCTGGAGAGAATGAGGAGGCAGTTTGCTGTGCCAATGACAGATTCTGTTCTTGCACCACAGGATCAGGTCAGAAGGCCCAGGGGGAATGGACTAAGCTGTCACTTGCAGCTGAGACAGTATAGGAGTGAGAGTTAGTGTCACAACTGGTGATCTTGGTAGGGAGTTGTTTGAGGAGCAGGATCCCAGGGACCTAGGAGCATCACAGGGATTCCAAGGAGGTCACTGGGCATATGGATAAGGCACTGGTGACCAGTAGGTACTGGTCCAAGAGCCCGTGTTCTGACTACAGAAGAAGATGCCGATCTCAGTTCTGGCAGTGATCCATGGGAGATCTCTGGTGCCTAGCCAACAAGGACAACTAGCTGACCTGGTTCTTGAGGAATCCTGGAGGTTGTGAGATGACAATGGGGGAGTCATCCCCAGTGGGGCAAACAACCAGTCAGACTAAAGCCCAATAAGGAGGTGGTATAATTGCTGAAGAGAAATGGGGAAGCGGCACCAGTGTCACCGAATAGGATACACTCCTACCTGGTACCTGGAGAAACATCAATACCGAGGCTAGTACTGGACTTGATGATGGGATGCGGAAAGATGCATCAACATTGAGGGGACCTTTGGTGCCAGGCCTGGCTTTGACTCCATAGTTTGTGGCCCAAGTGGTGCGAGCTGCAGTGGCGATGACCTGATGGCTTTATGACATGGCCGGAAGGTGCCAGGCACATAATGGGGAATGAGCCAGTAGAAGCCATAGCACCGAAGAACGGAGAGTCAGGATTGAGAGGCAAACCAAGTCTGATGCTGCCTGATATACCATTAGGGTGACCAGATGTCCCGATTTCATAGAGACAGTCTTGATATTTGGGGCTTTGTCTTATATAGGCACCTATTACCCCCCCACCCCGTCCCGATTTTTCACACTTGCTATATGGTTATCCTAAAAGCTGTTGGCATGGAGACCCCCCAATTGAATTCCAGGAGGTGGGCAGGTACAAGTCTGCCTGCATCTAAAGCCCCCGCTCCCCAAGCCGTAGGGGAGGAGCCACAGGACCCAGGAGCCAACTGATGATGGGGGACAACTAAGGAATAACAGGGTTGGGAGTGTGGGTCATAGATTCAAAACTAGGGATCCAGAGGGGGAAACCGAGCAGAGAAACCTGGACAATGCCCACTGCTCCTCAAAGCTGTCTAGGGAACCAGCGGATGCTGCCCAGAGGAACTCTGCCTGGACACATCAGATAAGGGAGGAACAGAAGTAGGCCCTACAGTCACAGAGCACTTCCCCATCCAGCATCCTTCTCCTGATATTGTAGATGGCTACTTTGGCTAGTGCTAGGAGGAGGTTGATGAGGAGGTCTCATGACTTCATGAGGCCATGGACAGGGGTCTCAAACTCAAATGACCATGAGGGCCACATGAGGACTAGTGCATTGGCCTGAGGGCCGATTCACTGACACCCCCACAACTGCCCCTGGCCCCGCCCCCACTCCACCCCTTCCATGAGGCCCTGCCCCGCCTCTTCCCACACCTTCCCTGACCCCATTCCAACCCCTTCCCCGAAGTCCCCACCCAACACCGCCCCCTCTCTGTCCCCAGGGGGTGCAGGAGGTGTGCAGGGTGTGGCAGGGGGCTCAGGGCAGGGAGTTGGTGTGTGGGGTGCAGGAGGGGTGAGGAGTGCGGCAGGGGGTCAGGGTGCAGAGTGTGACAGGGGGCTCAGGGCAGGGAGTTGGGGTGCAGGGTGCAGGAGGGGTTCGGGGTGCGGGCTCCGGCCCGGTGCCATTTACCTAGAGCGGCTCCGGGGTGGCAGCGGCATGCACCAGGGCCAGGGCAGGCTCCCTGCCTGCCTGCCCTGGCCCTGCCCCGCTCTGCTCCACTCCAGGAAGCAGCCGGAACCATGGGAGCGGGGGCAGAGGGCTCTGTGTGCTGGTTCCCCGTTCCAGGCCAATGGGAGCTGCGGGGGGTGGTGCCTGGAAGTGAGAGCAACACGGAGCCTTCTGCCCCCTCCTACCCCCAAGGAGCCGCAGGGACATGGTTCCGGCCACTTCAGGGAGCAGCATGGGGCTCGCTGGCTGTAGTTTGCCCACCCTTGGCTTGGAGGTAGGCAGAGGGGTGGGGGGTGTGGGGAGCTTGGTGGGCCGCACGAAAGAACTCCAAGGGCCGTGTGTTTAAGACCCTTGGCGCATATGAAAAGGTGCGTGGAAAAGTGCAGGCAGAACTTCAACCGGAGGTTCTGGAGGAGCCAGGAAAGAGACTGCAACCTGGCACATTCTAGATACGCATGCGCCAAGGTCTCCCTCATGCCGCAGTATGGATAGGTGTCAGGGATGGAGAATCGTGCCAGGTACATGCCCGGGCTTACAGCTCTGTAAACAAGCTGCCAACTGCTATCCCTGGCAGGCTGTGGGACCAAGGTGAAGTACAGGCTGGCCCACCAGGGTGCCTAACCCCCCCACAGATGGTAAGAGGTCCCGCCTCTTGGTATCTGGGTGGGACACAAAGGTGAGGAAGTGAAACGTGTGGAGCATGAGTGTGTAGAGTTGTTGCATAGCCGCAGTCAGCTCAGGTTGTGGAGGAGCCGGGGAGGCTTGCAGGGCAGGGGCCTGATGGAGAAGTCCGGAGAGTCAGGGGTAAGGGATGAGTGGTAAGGCTGCCCCCACTTCCTGGAGTGCGCGCAGGGGAGTCTGAAGGGTGGAGAGCCCCATGCACTGATCGAACACCAGGGATACACCCAGTCCCCCTGGTCGTAGTCCAGGAAGTCTCTGATTCTGGTGGTTTTGGCATGGAGACAGTCAGTGCTGGTGCCTGCATTGTTGGTACTGGACTTAATGTACATCAAATGGCTGGAACCGGAGTTGACAGCATGGACCCTCACCTCTCACAGCATGCTATTGGGAGCAGTTGAATGGACCTGCTCCATCCTGCATGCCAGAAGAATTACAGTGCTGATCAGCACTCCTCTTAGAAGAGGAAAAGGAGTGTTCCTAAGCCCTGGAATGGTCCTGACACATTTTATGGGATCTCTTCCTTGCCACACCAGAGGAAGGTGAACCACCCCTTTTCCTCTTAGGGGAGATGCCAGAGCCCAAGTGCAGAGTGGCATCAGTTGCTGGATCTGAAGGCAACCGCCAATGAGACAAGGGCCTTGGTGCCGAAGCGGGCCTCATTGGCCTGCTTCAAAAGGTGCTGCTTCAACCGCAAGTCTCTTGTCCCCTGAATTCTCTCTGTGAATGACTCACAGATGGAGTACCTCTCTTTAATGTGTCTCTCACTGAGACTCACCGAGCACCTTGTGTAAGTGGTTGCTGTTGGGGATGGTCCCCCTATATGACAGACAGTGCTTGAAGTCTGGTGAGGGCATCACACAGGGCAGCCAGCTACTCTACTAACACTAAACTAACACAAACTAAAGCTAAGGTACTGCTATTACAGTGCACAAGAAAAAGTTCTCAGACAACTGAGAGCAAAATTGTGAGGTGAAGACACCACAGAGAGCTCCAATTCTAGCTGTGGGAGGTGAGAAGGAACTGAGGTGGGTCAGGGTGGTGCCACCCTTATCTGGCCAGAGGAGGGGTTATGGCAGCGGGTTATGAGCACCATCCTTACGGGTACTGCTAAGCAAAGTTCTCCAGCTCTGGTGCATGGGGCGCACACACACTCACATGGCATACACGGCTGCATCTATTCAAAGAAGAGCCTCTGTTTCCCACTGTGAGCTCCTACAGCGAGTGCACTTTAGTTCAGACCACTGGGGACACTTTACTGTCTTAGGGAACAATGCAATCCAGTAAGCATTTACAGTGAGGCAGAACAGCCTTTCAAAGCAAGGTATTCTTCATTAATTCACTGGAACAAAGCATGAGAAAGTCCTTAGGTCAGCAAGGAAAAGCCAAGTTGAAGACTTGTCCATATTGGAAGCTCAATGGCTTTACCATGCCATAATTCTCTGAGTCCATTTTTAGTCTCTCTGCCCTTTCTCTGTGTGTGCCCCTGCCAGAGATCCTGTGTCTCTCTCTGTCCCCTGAGTGTTCTCAGAAGCAGTCTGGGCACACCTCATCCCTTTTTTCTCCAAACTCAGCCATGCTGTGTCCAGCCTGCCCAGTCATTTCAGTGTTAATGCCCCAGTTGTTGGCTCTTTCGTTGTCTCTCTTGGGCCCTTCATTCGTATGGGTTGGTTCCAGCCAGCTCTTGAGAATGCATCTGGCCTCAACCCAGGCAGCATACATGTTCCAAACACCTAGCCCTTATCTACCTTGTCCCAGGAAGAAAATCAGCTCCCTCCCGCCTGGGGGACCCTAGGGATCTGGCACACTACAAAGTGGATTTGTATAGAATCATACATACAGCTCATAAAAATATGACCAGACATTCCCACATATGTGTCACCTCCACTGGAAAAGGCAGGGAAGCCTCAGGTCGCACCTGCTCTCCCTGAAACCACCAGTAGGCCTTCACCCACACAATGATATCAGTTTCCCAACAACTGCCCATATGCACCTCAGCATAACACTGCTCCTCTACACTCACTTTGAAGAAGCCCAATTAAATTCACACAGAAAAAAGTCTTTAACTTAGGGTATGACTATACAGCAGCTGGGAGAGGGCCTCACAGCCTGGGTAAAACAGCAGTACGGGCATTGTGGCACAAGCAGCAGCATAGGCTAGCCACCCAAGTGCAAGCCCGCCTAGCCCCCTGGGTTTGTACTCAGATAGCTAGCCGAAGCTGCTGCCCATGGCATAACATCCGCATTGCAATTTTTAGTGCATTAACCCAAGCATACCACCAAAACACCATAACACTCAAATCTACTCATAGATTGCTTATCACTACAACAAACTGCCTTTCCATTCCAGCATTCAGCCACCATACATGTATTCTCACACTCATGTGAGACCAACTTAACTCTGAAGGCTAGGTAGTAACAACAGAATATACGCTTTTGAAATAAGAGCTTCTCAGTAAAATACATCTTTCCGAAGATGAGGTTAGGGTTGTACATGTGTATGTGATTTTTGTCCTGGTATTACCTGTTCTCAGACACACAGGCATTGAAATGAAAGGAAGCTATATTTGTGTAACTGAGGTAAAAATTCAACCTTGATTTTGTACTTTGTTCTATAGTATTCTGAGTCATTTCTGTGAGGGCAGCTTTATAAGTATGCTGCTGTTTCCTTTGTTACTGGATTTGAGGTGTTTGAACTTCTTTCTATAGAAGGAGAAATTCAACACTCTTCACCACCTTTTTGTGTAAATGAGGGAATTTGTTTGACTGCCCTTGACTTTCTAGATGCCAAATTATATGCATATAGTGTATTAATTTGAATTGCTCAAAGATATTTCATTTGCTATGTGTTTAGAAAGTGCATTATATTTCTTGTGAGCTCTCCCATTCTGACTCATTCCATTCTCTAATCTATTTCTACACAGAACCTAGCAGTAATCAGAATAATCACCTTTGTTGTGGGTTGTGGTTATTGTTTCTTTTCTGCTATATTTTTAGAAACGTGTTTATGGGGCATATTATTATATATCTATGATATATATGCAATTCTTCATGAATTTAGCAACAGGAACATTTTTGTTGCTAAATTCTCAAATAAATATAGATAGACAGCAATGTGATCCAGGTTACTTCTTGGGGCTGCAACTAGGATGGATCAAGGCTGAACTGACACTAAGGCCTCTGAGCGACATGAGTTACACCGACATAAGCACTCACGCACAGACTGCTATGTCGGCAGGAGAGCTTCTCCCTCCATCTTAGCTGCTGGTATTCGCTGAGGTGGTTTCATTATGTCAACAGGAGAGCTCTCTCCAGTCAGCATAGAGCATTTTCACCAGACGCACTGCAACAGCGCGGCTGCATCGATACAAGTGCGCTGCTGCAGCAGTGTACGTGTACACATGTCCTAAATCTTTAGGGGTACAGCCATTGCTTGATGAAACCCAGGCTATAAACTTGATTCTACTTGAGCTAGGAATCACATCCTCAGCTCCAAGTGAAGATATAGCAACAGAGCAACTTCATTAGTTCAGCAAGCACATTTTCTGAAATAATATTTACTTACAGCAGATTTTTTTTTAACTATGCCAGGTAAGGATGTTTTTACAGAAGAACCTGACCATAAATAAGGGGCAGGGCCGGCTCCAGGCACCAGCGTTCCAAGCAGGTGCTTGGGGCGGCGGTCAGAAAGGGGCAGCAGTGTTTCCGTGGTGGCGGCAATTTGGCGGCAGCTTCTCTCTTCTGCCGTCCGCGGCGGTAATTCGGCGGCGCCATTTTTTTTCACTGCCTGGGGCGGCAAAAACGGTAGAGCTGGCCCTGATAAGTGGAGGGATCAATGTGGATACATACAGTAGAAATCGTTGTTTCTAGTGAACTGAAGCAGTATCTTACTTAGAAAAAACTTTGTCTTTTTAAAATGCTCTTCAGCTGTCACTAGTGCTAGGTCTCAAAGAGGCAAATTACAATGACCACCAGCATTATAAAAGACACATTTTCTTTGTTGGCCAAGGCAGAATTTTTTTGTAATAATGCCTGGTGAAAATCTCTCCAAACCAAAATCCATCTGTGAAATTATGGATACAGAGTTTTCTGTTGTCTTGAACAGTGCATGTTATACGCTGCTATTTGTTTGACTTCCTTTTGGGGGAAAGTTGCTCCAGATCAAATATGTCTGGCTGATATGCAGATATTTCATAACCTATGTATAGGTCCAAAGATTTGCTATTTGCAGATGTATTTGTGAAGTGTGGTACACTTGAGCTGTGTATAGAGCTGGGCAAATGTTTTTGGACAAACAGTTGGTTTGCATGAAAAATGTAGTTTTTGTTGACCCAGAATGATTCCTGAATTTGACACAAATTGGTCATATAGTTTTGGCTCAAAAACTGGGGGGCAGAGGAGGTGGTTTGGGGACTTATCTGGGATGTGGGAGACCAGGCTTCAATTCCTCCCACTGCCTGATGTGGAGTCACAATTTTTTTAAAAATCAGCTATTCACCCAGCTCCAGTTGTGTACAGCAGGTTGGAGGATAATGAACCTTTGGCTCAGTGTCTCCAGTTTAAATCCAGTTTCTGGCCCTCTGTTGGAGATTGTTGATCTTTGAACTCTTGTTAGGGCAGGGGCCAACTTACCATAATTATTTATTATTTGTGCTGCAGCAGCAGTGCCTTAGGGCCCCAGTCATGGATAAGGGTCACATTGTGCTAGGCACTGTGCAAACACAAAGAAAAGTAGACTATCCCGGCTCCAAAAAGCTTATAATCTAAGTAAAAGATGAAAGACAGGTAAGTAACACTGTCAAGTTTCCTTCCCCACTCTGAACTCTAGGGTACAGATGTGGGGACCTGCATGAAAGACCGCCTAAGCTTTTTCTTACCGGCTTAGGTTAAAAACTTCCCAAGGTACAGACTTTGCCTTGTCCTTGAACTCTATGCTGCCACCACCAAGCATGTTAAACAAAGAACAGGGAAAGAGCCCACTTGGAGACGTCTTCCCCCCAAATATCCCCCCAAGTCCTACACCCCCTTTCTTGGGGAAGGCTTGATAAAAATCCTCACCAATTTGTACAGGTGAACACAGACCCAAACCCTTGGATCTTAAGAACAATGAAAAATCAATCAGGTTCTTAAAAGAAGAATTTTAATTAAAGAAAAGGTAAAAGAATCACCTCTGTAAAATCAGAATGGTAAATACCTTACAGCGTAATCAGATTCAAAACATAGATAATCCCTCTAGGCAAAACCTTAACTTACAAAAAGACACAAAAACAGGAATATACATTCCATTCAGCACAGTGTATTTTACCAGCCATTAAACAAAAGGAAATCTAATGCATTTCTAGCTAGATTACTTACTAACTTTACAGAATTTCTGAGTCTGCATTCCTGATCTGTTCCCAGCAAAAGCATCACACAGACAGACAGACAGACAGACAGACCCTTTGTTCCCCCCCACCTCCAGCTTTGAAAGTATCTTGTCTCCTCATTGGTCATTTTGGTCAGGTGCCAGCAAGGTTATCTTAGCTTCTTAACCCTTTACAGATGACAGGGTTCTGCCTCTGGACAGGAGGGATTTTATAGCACTGTACACAGAAAGGTGGTTACCCTTCCCTTTATTTTTATGACAACCACAGACAGAGGAGTGCAAAGAAACAAGTTTAGGTTTTATAGCTTTACGATTTAAATGACGAATTCCTTTTTTAAAATATACCTGTTTTTATCATGAACACATCTGTGTATCTGAAATATTTTGGATTATATGATGTATTTCCCTAATATTCAGCTTTGCCAACCCCAAGCAAGCATTCGAAAGTGTGAGGCAAGCTGTAAAAAAACACTTGAAAAAAAACTGGGAGGGGGAGGTTCTTTTTCTTTGTCTACTGGCTTTTGAGCATTCATGTTATACTTTCAGGCCTTTTTACTCCATTTACCATGCAAGGAGCTAAAAATGTTTTACAGATATTAAATAAATAAGCTTCACAATGTTCCAGAGAGGTAGAAACACTGAGCCAATGAGAGCTTCTGGGTGCTCAGCACTGTTGAAAATCGAGTCTTTTATTCAGGTGCCTAAATATGGACATAAAAGTACAGGCTCTTATTTTTTTTTAAAAAAAATCTTGGCTATTGTCATCATTTTACAGAGGGGGAGTGACAGAAGCACAAAGATGTTAAGTGACTTGCCAAAGGCCACATCGGAAGCTCATGGCACAGCCAGGAACATAAGCTAGATCTCCTGATTCCCATAAAACCAAAGTCCCCCTATATAAAGACCTGTTCCAAGAGGCAGACCTTTTTTACTAGAGAGCTGTACATTTCATTCCAGCTGAGCCCAAATAACCTGGAAGCTGTTCTTTAATGTGACTAAGAGCAAGGTAAGAAATAGTATATAATTTAATTTGATTTAATTTTTTTTCAAAATTTTTCCTGGAGTAGATGGGAGAATACTAGCAGAGAATGGAGCCCTTAGCGCCAAAGGGAATAAATAGCTCTAGGTGAAAACATTACTATAGCTAGTGTCTCTACTATCACAGAACAGCGCTAATAAAATACAGAAAGACTGTTTGTCATGCTTGTCAGGGAAACACATTTCCACATAAAGTATTGTTAGCAGAAGTGTGTATCAGTTGATTAGGTCAATTTTTTCTTGAGTTTGATATTAACACTTTTACAGTCTCTGCATAACCTAGCCATGGGTTCCTCTCCTTTGGCAGTTACGTAATTTCACACTTAGCAAATAAAATGCCCAAAATGTGTGTCACAAATTCAGCTGCAGCTGCTTTGCCATGATGATCAAAATAGCAAATTAAAATGCATAATGAGACAGCTTAGCCAAATTGCACTGGTATCTGCTCTGCTTCCTCCAGCTGTTGTGACTGACTTGCACAACTGAAATTTAGAAGAGAAAATTTGGGACTTTCACAGCGTTGTCCTTTTTGTGGCCTGTACATTAATGGGGGGAGGAGGAAGGGGAAAGGGACAGGAAGGAAAATGGCCTGTTGGGGCCAGAGAAAAGAACAAGGACAGAAGAGGAGTAAAAATGATGCCCCCATCTGTGTGCAAACAAACTGGGGAGGCAGAGGAGAATAACCCCAATACAGTAACATTGTCGTTATGTTCCTGAAAAATGCGACTTTAAGTGAAACGATGTTAAGCAAATCCAATTTCCCCATAAGAATTAATGTAACGGGTGGGAGGGGTCAGGTCAGCAGTGTAGCCAGGGGAGGAGCGGGGGGAGCGGCCGCTCCCCCTCTGAGCACAAGCGGCACCTTTTTAATTTATAGGCGCCTTTTTTAATTTTTACTCACCTGGCAGCGCCCTGGGTCTTTGGCGGCGGGGGCCTTGACGCGCTCCGGCTCCTTGGCGGCACTTCGGCGCCGGAGGCCTTCAGTGCCGCCGAGGACCCGGAGTGCCGCCCGGTGAGTACAAGCAGGTGGCACCTTTTTTTATGTCCGGCACCCCGGTTTGCTCCACGGAGCTACGCCACTGGGTTAGGTTCCCGGGAAATTTTTTTCACCAGACAAAAGACTATATTATATATATATATATATATATATATATATATATACACATATATATTATTATATTAGACAAAAGACTATATTATATATATATATATACACAGTATAAGTTTTAAACAAACAGTTTAATCCTGGTACACACCAATGATGATTGTGAAGCTTGGTTGAGGCGGTGAAGTCAGAGGGTGGGATATTGCCCAGGGAATGCCTTCCTGCTAAATGATGAACTAGCATTCGGCTGAGCCCTCGAGGGTTAACACACTGTTGTTAATGTAGCCTCACACTCTACAAGGCAGCACGAATGGAGGGAGGGGAGACAGCATGGCAGCCAGAGACAGAGATGCACACCCTGTGTGTGTGAGAGAGAGAGATGCGCATTGCCCCTTTAAGTACGCTGACCCCACTCTAAGCACGTTGCCTTTTTAAGTAGATCAGGAAGTTTCATAGATTCATAGATATTAAGTTGAAAGAGCAGCTGCAGCCAGCAAGCTTCCTCTGTCCTGAGCCCCGTCGTGTCCCCACCCTGCTCTATATGGAGAAGGGGTAAGCAGGGGGCAGGAGCAGAGGGGAGGGGGACACCCTGACATTAGCCTCCCTCTTCGCGCCCCTCCCCGCCGCACAGCAATCAGAGGGAGGCAGAGGGCAGGAGCAGCACATGGCAGTGGGGGGAGGGACAGCTGAACTGCCGGCAATTGATAGCCTGCTGGGCCACTGCTGCACAGGGAACTTAGGGGAATGGGGAGCTGATGGGTGGCTTCCGGTCCACCCTCGTTCCAAGCCCCAGCCAGCTAGCTGCAATAGGCTGCTCTTCCTGCAAGCAGTGGACAAAGCAGGCAGGTGCCAAACGACGTTATAAGGGAGCATTGTGCAACTTTAAATGAGCACGTTCCCTAATTGATCAGCGACGTAACAACAAAACAATGTTAACTGGGACGACTTTAAGTGAGGAGTTACTGTAATCAAGAGTAAAACTGGAGGAGGATATTGTTGCAGGTCATAATGGACTTCAGAGAGAACAAGTTGTACTCCAAGGTTAGGGTTGCCAACTTTCCATTCACACAAAACCGAACCCCTTTGCCCTGCTCCATGCCCCGCTCCTCCTCCGAGGCCCCACCTCTGCCCCACCCTTTCTCTGAGGCCACATCCCCACTCACTCCATTCCCTCCCACCCTGTCACTCACTCTCCACACCCTCACTCGCTCATTCATTTTCACCGGGCTGGCTCAGGGGGTTGGAGTGCAGGAGGGGGTGCAGCCTCTGGGGTGGGACTAGGGATGAGAGGTTTGGAGTGCAGGAGGGTGATCCAGGCTGGGAATGAGGGGTTTGCAGTGCGGGGGGGGGTCAAGTCTGGGGCAGGGAGTTGGGGTGAAGGAGGTGTATTGGGCTGCAGGCTCCAGGCGGCACTTACCTCAAGCAGCTCCCGGAAGCAGCAGCATGTTCCTTCTCTGGCTCCTGTGTGGAGGCACGGGCAGGCAGCTATGTGCACTGTCCCATCTGCAGGCATTGCCACTGCAGCTCCCATTGGCCATGGTTCCTGGGATCTGCAGAGCTGGCACTTGGGGTGGGGGCAGCATGTGAAGCCCCCTGGCTGCCCCTACGGGTAGGAGCTGGAGGGGGGACATGCCACTGCTTCCAGGAGCCGCGTGGAGCCACAGCAGGCAGGGAGCCTGCCTTAGACCCGCTGCACCACCAAACAGACTTTTAATGGCCTGGTTAGCGGTACTGACCGGAGCCCCCAGGGTCCCTTTTTGACCAGGTGTTCCGGTCGAAAACCGGACACTTGGCAACCCTATCCAAGGTCCACTGTGCTTCAGCAGCAGCAGCCTTGGGAACTACAAATTGTGGACTACGAACTGCAGCATGTTGGGACAGCTTCTTGATTCCTGGCAGGAAGGCCCCTCTGCCCTCCCAGCAGTAAGTTTCAGCACTTACTGAAGCTGGGAGCACGTAGCAGGGAAGCAGAGAAGAGTCTGCTGGACTGTAATCCTGTTCTATGTTTCTTTAAAGAATAAAGCCTTGTTCCTGGTGGTTTGTCTGAGCGGGCCTGGTCTGAGGTGAACACAAACTGACACACAACGCAGCACACACTGAGCAGCTGTGGGCCGTTTCCCAAAGTTGTGTAAAAAGCCACAAGGCTAGCGTTACCATATTTCAGGTTCCCAAAAAGAGGACACTGCCAGAGAGAGGGGGAGGGGAAGCTGGATCGGGGTACAGTTGGGGGTGCTGAAAGGAGTATTGGGGTGCTGCAGGGGTGGTGTGTACTGGAAAGGGTACCTGGAGGGTGCAGGAGAGGGTGTGTGTACTGGGAGAAGTATTTGGAGGTAGCTACAATGGGGGTACTCACTGGAGGTGGAGGGTGGTGTCGCTCCCTGTCACAGTGGCAGGGCAACTGGTGCAAGACCAGAGTGCAACCCGAGCTATTAGTGCCTCCCCGTGGGACCCTCCTCCCCAGGGCTGGGAGTCAGGGTCTGGGTGGGAGAGATCCAGCAGCTGCAATGACCGCTCTGCAAAAAACCTGGGGCATTTCCTGTTATTTGAAAAATCCACCCGGAGAGGGTGCACAAAACCAAAAAAGAGGCAATGTCCAGGAAAATCCGGACATATGGTAACTGTACATAAGGCAGACTTACCCTATCTTGAATAACCATGTGCACAGCTGCCTCAGTCCTGACCCCTTCCAGTGTCATTCTTACACCTAAGCCCCACTTATCTGTGAGACTCAATATAGTAGGCATGCGCAGAGCACACCTACCTCCACTAATACCCTAACCATTGGACAATGGGATTTTCTGGTATGGGGCTTTCTCAATATCTCCTCTTGTGGCTATTCCAGTGTGTATGAAATACTGAAATAATTTAAATATCCATTGGGTCAAAAAGAACGTGAGAATGACTCCACAATCCTGTGGTTAGGGCACTCAATGGACAGATGGGAGTCCCATGTTCAAATCTCCTCTCCACATCAGGCAGAGGGTGGGGAATTGAGCCAGGATCTCCCACAGGAGTTCTCCAGTCACTGGGCTAAATGTTATAAGAGGGCCTTTCTTCCTATTGCAATTTAGGCATGTGCCTATCTTGCAAGAAACAGCTTAGCTGCCTTAATCCATGAGAGGATTCATGGCTGTGAACCTCAAAGGGAGACAAACATTTCCCTTTGGCTTGGACTTAGGTTCTGAACTCCCTCAAAGAGGTGAGGCTTAAGACCAAGCCTTCTTCTTGGTTACCTTAGGAAGCTCCCTACTCAGCTTGCTGGCTTTTGTGGATCCTACTCTCAAAGGCCTATTTCTCTCCATGCACTGTATATGGAGCGTAGGCACCTAACTTGTGGTTTGTGGATTCCACTGGGTTGCATGGGGCCTAAAAGTTAGGCCTGGCAAAACTGAGCATTGCAGTGCCTAAATCACTTTGTGAATCAAGCCCTACGTGACCAATATTGGGTTTGCAGCCTTCCAACCCTCTCCTTTCAAAAAACACCTATCTAGTCATGACACCAGTTCATCTTAGAATGGACCCTTACATCACCAACGAGAAACCTCAATCTTAAAAAAGGAATGAGCCTTTCTTATCACTATGCCTGACAAACAATATAACAAAACATTGCAAGCTCATCACATCTTGACAACAGGTGCCAAATAGCATCAAGGCACTCCATACAATGTACTGGTTACCAGCATGCTTCTTAACAGGTGACCTGACAGACAGTGATTGATGCTGGATATGTGAGGTGACCAGTGTGACATTAGCAGTACACATACTATTGACATCCCTGACTATGCTACCACTACATACCACCTCTTCCACGGTAAACTTCCCTGAAAATTGTCACATCTCAATTCTCACAAAACTAATAGTACTCGGATATTCCATTTCTTTTCAGATAAGTAGCTGACCACTGCCCTGTTATGTCTCCAATGTATTTGGTTATGTTTTTAGCAAAACCTATGTTGCCCACACATTGAAAACCTTTAGTCTCAGACTGCATTTTTTGAGGCGTTTATATGCCACATAAACAACAGCTGAGCAAGAAGTCTGCAGGGATTCACAGGACACCACAGAAAAGTCACCACACAAAATCAGTCTTTCTGGTGAACTAGCAATCTTTCTTGTGTGTCTATGAACTGAATCATGTCTGGAACACTCCGTTCCAGCATAGGTGTGTCATCAAATTCTCTGCCATTTCCGTAGCCTCTTCTCTGTCTTTCACTGAACTCGGTGGGAAATTTGAAACAAATATTATTAAAAGTGTATTTACACAGCACTTTTGTGAATGATCCCACAGACAGTGGGTCAAATAGCTGCTCTTATCAAATGCTTATAAGCCCTATATATTTGAGATGGTCAGAAAATGAAAACCCATTCTGCCCTAAGTTACATACACCTGGTGCACTTCTGGTTATGTAATGTCCATCTCTTTTTGTTATGAATAGACTCAATATCCTTTGTATAATGTTGTAGCAATTAAGAAAAAATGACCGTAGAATGAGAAAGGGAAAAAAACATTCATCTAGTTCATCCCCCTGCCAGTGCATGATTGTTCCTTGCAATGTATTTTCTAATGCTGTGCCTTGATAAATGGTGTCTTCTATTGTGGCTTTTGTGCTACCATCATTCACTTCCTTTATTGAGGAAGACAAACGTGCTCACATTTTATTGGCATTTAATTTGTATCCGGCAAATGCTTGGAATAAATTTCCTCCTTTTCATGAGTTTCTGCTGCAAAGACTGCAGTGCAGGTGAATTGTTTCAGAGTTTAGTTTATTTGGTTTATTGCGTTCTTCATTTACCCTTTTCTCTTGCCTACGTTAAGCCCCATTTTCAAACCCTGCCACTGATTTCAGTGGGGCTAGGATTTCACCCCTTTGTTTTATTTGACTGCAATTCAACAAGATACTTATGCACATGTCACTTTAAGCAGTCAAGTACTACCCACAAGCGTTAAGTTACCCTCATATTTAAGCACCTTGTTGAACTGGGGCCCCAATGTGCACCTGACTCCTCATTAAACCCCAGCCTGCAGTGCAGTAATTAATCATCTCTACTAACTTCCCCCATTTCTGACAGTTGTATTCATAATTGTGTATTTGAAATCAGAAGTACCTTAATAATGCTGTATTGCTCTATATCTTCCTGGGTACTGAAATAAAACTCATTTTGGAGGTTTTTATTGTTTATATGCAATTTTTGCACGTTTGCTCAATGCCCTCAGAGTCTTCAACTGATTCGATAGGTTGTTACCAATAATCTATCCAATTGTATAACCCCATTAGTGTCCTATCTGAGCACCGCAAAGTCTTTAATATATTTATCCTCACAACACCTTATTGAGGTAGGGAAGTGTTATTTGCCCCCATTTTACAGATGAGAAACTGAGGCACAAAACCCCAGATTTTAAAAGGGTTTAAATTGATTTCCGTGGGAATTAGGCCCCAAAATATCTTTACAAATTTGGCCCAAATACACAAAGGTCCAGATCAATGAAGGGACATATGCTGAGCACCGCAGTACAAAATTTTTAGGTACCTAGAAAATCATAGGAACAGCACTGAGATCCACAAAGCCTGAGTTAGGTGCAGAGGCTCCCTAAACAATGAATGGGGACTGATAGGTGGTATGGTATGCAATCCACAAAAGCCAGGGCACTAGGCAGGGGAGCTGCCTGGAGCTAGCCAATGGAAGATGCTAATGGTGGGGGGGTCCCTCCCCTCTCATGAAGATAGGCATCTAGGTCTAGGTTGCAAGGAGTCACCTAGTTCTGTTAGTGATGCAAGAACTGAAGGAAGATAAGCATGTAGGACCTGAAACAGAACAGCTGAAAGAGAGCAAGTAAGACCTCACTTATAACATTTAGCCTAGTGGATAGGATACTCATACAGCATGTGAGAGCCCCTGTTTCAGGTGTGGGAGAAGAAATTTGAAGAGGGATTTGCCACCTCTCAGCTAAGTACCATAGCCACTAGGCTATAGTCATTCTGACTTGTCCATTGGCTAATTTATATTTAATGAAGCACATGAAAATGGGTATGCTGGGTCAGACCAATGGTCCATCTAGCCCACTATCCTGTCTTCTGACAATGGCCAGAGCCAGATGGTATTGCTTCAGAGGGAATGAACAGAATAGTGTAGTTATCAGTTGATTCATCCCCTGTCGCCCAATGCCAGATTCTGACAGAGATTTAGAGACACCTGGAGCATGGGGTTATGTCCCTGACCATCTTGGCTAGTAGCCATTATAGACCTATCCCCCATGAACTTATCTAATTCTTTTATTAACCCAGTTATACTTTTGGCCTTCACAACATCCAGTGGCAATGAGTTCCACAGGTAGACTGTCGTTGTGGGAAGAAGTATTTCCTTATGTTTGTTTTAAATCTATTACCTATAATTTCATGGAGTGATCCCTGATTCTTTTGTTATATGAAAGGGGAAATAACACTTCCTTATTCACTTTCTTCACACCACCCATGACTGAGGCTAGTGTCCTCACCAGTCATTCCTTCCTCTCAAATATCAAATAACCTTTTAGTGTAACTCAACTCCTAGTTACTGTGGAGATTATTAAATGCGTAACTATTTAATAGTGTCCATTATCAACTTTTGATACTGTAGTCCGGATGGGCTGACAAATATCATCACCCTGCCTGCCTTCAGCCTGATGTCGCGAGACTGTATATTAGTGCAGTCTGCCCACATAGATAGAGCCAGTCAAAACTCAGGATTTACATTTTGTGAGAAATTTCAGAATCTTGAAGTTTGGTTTCATTCCAACTCAGAACAAAACCAAGTTTTCAGAAGTTTCTCATGAGCTAGAACATTTTAAAAAAAAAAAGTTGTTTCAGAAACAAATCAACTCATGGTGTTTCTGAAACCAGATTTGTTCTTGGGGAGCAAGTGGTGGGGCTGCCGCAGAGCTATGGACCCTCAGCACCCAGGTAGTCTGCTTAGCTGAACTGCCCAGCAGCAGGGTTCTGCCAAGACCCTGCCTTTGACTCGGTGGAAGTTTGTCATACTGAACTTGTTTTTGCAAGAAATTCCAGGTTCAATGAGCTGGCATTTTCCAATGAAACAGTATTGTTGGAAAGTTTCTGATCACTCTATACACTGGTCAGATTGCAGGGATCAGGGCCTTAATCAATCATTTAAATAAGAAATATACATAAATAAAATAAATAACAGCTTGAAGATGGAAGTCATTTAGAGTTGCATGTTGTACCTTCTCCAAAGTACTGAAAGTGCTTTTGGCATTGCATGATAATATATGAATTTTATATACATCTCTCTACTGTAGTTATCAGTGATGATAGCACTCAAAGGATGTCCTGAAATACAGACAGCTGGGTTCGGGTTGTTTTATTTATTTAAACCAGGCTTATGTTCCATTTTTAAATTGTCGCTTTGCATGCACAATCCCCATCTTTCAATCGTAGCAGGTTGCTTTGCCAAAAATAGTCTCTAGAGCTTGATGATCTGTGACAAGAGAAAGGGTAGCAAAAACCAAAAAGAAACATTCATCTAAAGCCCATCTTCCCATGCTGCTCAGTGCTCAGGCTTCCTTTTCTAGATGTTATTTATTTATTTATTTGTTTGTTTGGGATCCCTTGCCACAGCTCAAATTTAAGAGCAAGCCTTGAGAAAAATCTCAAAATGCATCTGTACAGTATTTCAAATCATCCCATTTTTCAATAACTATTTTTCCACTAAAGGACGTTCCCACACACAAATAGCATGTCAGTTAGCCCTATCACAGAACAGTTTCCTCCCAACCCTCCAAATTATCTACTAATCTGTTGAGAATATTTTCCCCTAAATTTCTGATATTTACTTTTTCATTAGAACGACATTGGGCTATTATGATTTCTAAACCCATAAGAACATAAGAATGGTCCTACTGGGTCAGACCAAGGGTCCGTCTAGCCCAGTATCCTGTCTTCCAACAGTAGCCAGTGCCAGGTGCCTCAGAGGGAATGAACAGAACAGGTAATCATCACGTGATCCATCACCTGTTGCTCATTCCCAGCTTCTGGCAAACAGAGACTAGGGACACCATTCCTGCCCATCCTGGCTAATAGCCATTGATGACCCTATCCTTCATTAATTTGTCTAGTTCTTTTTTGAACCCTGTTACGGTCTTGGCCTTCACAACATCCTCTGGCAAGGAGTTCCACAGGTTGACTGTGTGTTGTGTGAAGAAATACTTCCTTTTATTTCTTTTAAACCTGCTGCCTATTAATTTCATTTGGTGTTCTTGTGTTATGTTCTTGTGTTTGGTTTCATCTGGTGTTCTAGTTCTTGTGTTATGAGCAGTAGTAAACAACACTTCCTTATCTACTTCTTGTGGTATGAGCAGTAGTAAACAACACTTCCTTATCTACTTTCTCTATACCAGTCATGCTTTTATCGACCTCAATCATATCTCCCCTTAGCCGTCTCTTTTCCAAGCTGAAAAGTCCCAGTCATATTAATCTCTCCTCATACAGATGCTTTTCCATACCCCTAATAATTTTTGCTGCCCTTTTCTGAATCTTTTCCAGTTCCAATATATCTTTTTTGAGATGGGGTGACCACAACTGCACACAGTATTCAAGATATGGGCGTACCATGGATTTATATTGAGGCGATATGATATTTTCTGTCCTATTATCTGTCCCTTTCTTAATTATTCGCTTTTTGACTGCCGCTGCACATTGAGTGGATGTTTTCAGAGACCTATCCACAATGACTCCAAAATCTCTTTCTTGAGTGGTAACAGCTAATTTAGACCCCATCATTTTATATGTATAGTTGGGATTATGCTTTCCAGTGTGCATTACTTTGCATTTATCAACATTAAATTTCATCTGCTATTTTGTTGCCCAATCACCCAGTTTTGAGAGATCCTTTTCAGATTACTAACATCTAAATATTCAAATACATTTCTTAGAGTTTTGCCCTATTCAGTTGTTTGCCAAAACCTAATGTGTCATCACTATAAATAAACACATTGGCACAGATTAAACTATTTGCCAAACAATTTTTTTTTAGTCTCCTGAAATGTCTCAAGACTTCAAAGGATGAAGTCTTTTTATAATATCTAAGTGCTATATGAGCTGGAAAACATGTCAAATACCAAGACCTAGCATCAAATTTCACAATCTTCTTTATCCAAATCCTACAGGAGAGTAAGAATACAGGATCCATTTGAACAAGGAAATAATCTTCTAGTCCAGACACTGTGTTGTTGCAGTACTCTCCTGATGTTCTGAAATCCCAGTGGAATGTCATGCTGTACCTGAAACATCAAGTGGCACTTCAAGTTTGTCATGTCCACCATACCAGACCTGGTGCTTGAGGCAGCAGTGAAGCAATACAGGACTGGATTTTCTGAATTGTTCAGCCCCCAGAAACTCCCATTGTTTTCCTCTGCTCCCAGTCACGCAAACTTTGACAACAATACTTTTGAAAGCTAAAGTTAACAGCAATGAGTCAAATTCTGCCCTCAGATCCAGTGAAGAATGCATGCATATTGGAGAGCAAGTTTTGCCCAGTATCTGAACTGCAGATTAAAGTTACAGTTTACAGGCTGCTAGCATTCGGAGACCACTATCTATCAGGTTGCCTAATATTGTTTTATTGTTTCTTGGTCCTCTTCCATCTCGCTTAGTGTATTCATCTGCTGTCTCTTGTCTTATACTTAGATGGAAGCTCTCTGAGGTAGGGACGATCCTTTTATTCTGTATTTATATAGCGCCTGGCGCAGTGGAGTCTTAGTCCATGACTTGGGCTTCTAGGCACGGGGATAATATAAATAATAAATAATAAAAGTAATTATTACTCCTACAATCATTCTCCTACTTGAGTAAAATGCAAATTCCATGTAATTAAAGGTAAAGAAAGTGCTTATAGACTTTGGGTGTTGCCCTCAGTGGGACATGGTCTAGACTAAGGAAATAGGTTGTATTTTAAAATGTGTTAGCTAGAGCACAGTAACTTACAATGTTTTTTAATATCATTTCGCAACTTTGGTAGGCAAAGACAGTGACACTTAAAACTGTTAGCTCACTGTGTAGAAATGATTCATTTTGCCACCTCATGGCATATTTGCTATATACACACACACTGGCCTTTATGAAGGAAATTACCTCTCTATCTAGAGACTTTCCATGGATTTCAATAGACGTTAAATCAGGCTTTCAGACTATTGCATCAATTTTGAAAATATTTTTATTTCTTTGCTAAGTATTTTTACAGATTTTGAGATGTACTTGTCCCTTGCTCTCTTTCTCTGCCCATTAGTGCTGAGAGTTCTATAACTTCTGGCACATTCTAGCCATTCAGTTAGGGCCAGCTTTTTTCTAGTGAATGAGGCAAAAATACAAGCAACATACATTTTGTTTCAATTCCCAGTATCAGAAAAGTTACCTGGGCATGCTAATTTTATCATTTTAGTTGCAAATTCATTCATTAACTGCTCAAGTTTCTTGTTAACCTGTCCCAAATTTGTGACATTCTTGTTCTGTATTTATTTTTGCACCAAAATAAGTATTTCAATGCACTTTACAGGTGGACCTACAAAATGCCAAAGCAATGCTATTTCTGCTTAGCTGTTATTACATTTAGTTCAACTAGCACATTTTCATATCTTGTGAGGTTTCATATCTTTTCTGCTGTTGAAATGTGTGGTAGATTACTGACATCTATCCAAACTAAAGGAAAAGAGGCAGTGTTTTTTAGACCAACATAACTCTGTATAAAGTCTCAAAATGCTTTTCAACAGAGTAAAACTAATCAATACAAACAAAATTCCAAACAGAGGAGTTTTTTGTATGCTTTCTATGGTTACTTTTACAGAAACTACCAAGTCCAATTTTACACAGATCAAATTTTCAGCAGAACACAGCTGCTACTTACTGCATTTTCTATATTCTTTCACTTGGCTGCTTCTAGCTTAGGACTTGTTAGACACAGAATTCTTTCAAAGCTTTTTTTATTTTTTTTCAAGGCTTTGTAGCAAATTCAAAGTAGTTACTGCAAAACATCACTGTCAGGGCACTTGGTTCAAACCTGCATCATCTTTGTGTGGGTACTTGCATTCTTATAAGTAAAACTGGCCCTTACTAATGAAGCTGACTTTGACCGTTGAACAAACTCTAGTCTTTTGTTTAACTTTGTGTTGCTTCCCTATATCTCTATACCTTCCATTGAACCACTGACTCAAACACATTGACTATAGAAGTTTCTGCTTCTTAAAGGTATACGCATCCAGAGCCCCAGGCTGCAACAGCAGCTGTATGTAAGCAACTTCAATGGAAATTGCTCACATGTAGCGTTTTCAGAATCTAGTCCACAGTACAGGCCCTGAATCGCTGCCAGCTATAAACAATACAAGCACATTACTAGAAATTTTATTACAGAACTTCCAGCATGAGTTTCTATAATTGAAGCTCATAACTCTAAACCTGCATCTGAGACTTTGGAATGGAAATTATTTAGTTTTGATAAAAGGAAAACAGACAAAATGTATGGTCTCATATACTGTACAATGTCCCCAGACTACAAATGGGAGGAGCTTAAACTGTATGACATTCAGTTTAACTAGCTAGGCAGGTGCATGATATAAACAAAAGAAGTAAATAATACATAATACTTTTATACAGTGCCTTTCATCCTTAAGGGTCCTGGATTACTTTATAAACGTCTAACATCTACATACTGTAGACAAGGATCACTCATTCCACCACTGAAAATGCAGCTATATCTAGGGTGAACATCATCAACTGTTTAAAACCTGCACGATGTGACAACATGAGTGTCCTCTCCTTCTTTAGCTGGGTTACAGATAGGTGTGGTTTGAGAGAGGTGAGGCAGGAAGTGGAAGAAAGTGGTTTTCAGGGCCTGTGACCAGCTCTAGCGAAACTGGTATTGCTGTGTGAGGGCCCTGGCTGGATTAAAGGATTCTGGAATTTTAAGTTAACATGGTCTCAAAACATTAATTAATATGTATTTTAAGGTGCCACTCTGCATGCTAGAAATGAAGAATCTTACCCAAAAGAAACTGCAGGGTAATTTAGATGGGCAAAATAAACATGAATGATAGATCAGAGACAGGCAATGAATCCACTTAAGAAGCTAGCAGTGGTAAGACATTTTCTCAGGAGAAATGTGCCATGATTTCTGCATTCAGTTAAATTTCTTTGCATACAATTATTTTCCTGGAATTTCCATCTCATTTAATTTTGCAGATCTAGGCTCAAAATACTCTTGTGTATGAAGTGATTACATCTAACTTTGGTTCATTTTCTATTTTTCTTGCTGTATGTTTTTACTTTGTGTTTGTACATGATAGTGTTTTAGTAGCTTTAGCAAAAGATTAATTGACACTCTCTGGTACCTCTATGAAAAGTAAGTCATTTTTCCCTGGCTAACGAGCTAAGAGGATAAAGAAGGGAATAAAGGGAAATGTCCGAGAATCATCCCAACTCTCGTAAGAATGACAATTATATAAGGAAGTGAAATGTGTAGGTGTCTGGGGAAGTCTCAATGGTCAGTGGAGATGAAGACAATGAGGAGATTCTGGAACACAAAATTATCCTGATCTTAAAGCCCTCATACAGGCAAAGCTGCCACTGGAATCAACTGGAATTCTACCTCAATGACTTCAGAGTGTACCAAGTATGTGTAACAGCAGAAACATCTCAGCTCACAAAATAAAGAGTTAACTCTAAACCAGCTATAAAGGGCAGAAATATTCTCAAAAAGTCATGAGACCTGTTTTAAATTCCTGAGAATTTTTCTTAAACCCATAAATATAAGACTCCTTTTATTTATCTGTTGGTTTTCGAACCTTTAGGGTGCAAGTTGGTGCAGCTTTCCTCTGCAACACTGCCATCGTATCCTGGACCCCGAATGCCATTCTGGTGGCGTAAAAGAAACAGCAATGTAGTCCTGGAGAATAAAGTGCAAATATGTATTTGCACTGGAACCCCAAATCTAAGTTCTGCTCATAGAATCAAGGAACAGACTCAGGACTGATCTGCAGCCCAAGAATTATTATTATTTTTTAAACTGAAAGTTTTGAATAAAGAATATATTTGTAAAAAGTCACAATCATCTGTTGCTTCATCTGATCTCATGGACTTTGTATTTCTAGTTAAGAGTTGAAAGAAATATCTTCAGCAAACAATTTGTTTGCTAAATTTAGCCCCTCTTTTCTGTTTGCATGCAGATTTTCATACTTTTTCAGTAAGGAGAAAAAGTCAAAGGACTTAGAATAAATAGAAACTTTCAAAAAGCTTTTTAAGTATTGAAGTCTTACATAATTAACCAAGATATTGGAGGAAAAGGTAATAAATTATGTTGTGATGGCCTCATACATCACCTAGACCAAGATGTAAGAAGGGGTGGGGAGGGTGCCTTTCTGCACTGGCAGAAGCAGAGGAAGAAAAATAGCTGTCTGTGCTAGGAGAAGAACTGGAGGGTGAGGAACACTATCTGCCTGCTGTGGGCAGGAGGAAAAGGGTGGTTATTTCCTGCACTAGATATGTGCTACGTCTGTTGTGACCAGTATGTGTAAGCAGAGTATCCTGGTCTGCAACTCACTGAATCATTCTGAATCTGAGTCCATAGCACTGATTAGAAACCTTATTTTCCACATATTTCTTTTTTCATTCTGATGCTTTTATGGTACTCTCTCCTCCAGGACAGTATTCTTAATGAGGTAATGATACATTAGCCAACTTCAGACAATCATGTTTTCAGTGTTTTTTTTTTTTTCTTTTTCTGAGAAACAAGCACTTCATGGGAGAGAGATGAACCAAGTGGTCTGGCACACTTTATACACTAGGCAGGATGAATATGAAGTAACTCCTTTCTTTGAAGCACATTGCCTAAGATAGCGTATGTCATTTGAATCCAATTTTAAAAGTAGAATGAATCAGTGCTGTGTTCTGAATATGCAGGATGCTGCAGGCTCAAATCTAGCACTGACCTGAAGCTATCTTTGGAATTGCACTGCTCTGGAGATTTTTTTAAAGCCCCCCCCCTTTTTTCTTTTTTTTTTTTTAAGTGATTTTGTGAGCAGACATTCACTTTTGAAGGTTAGAACATAATTTTTATCTTGTTTTATATATTTATTATTATTTACTTTCATTGTGTCTGCTGCCAACCTTCCAAATGGATCGTGTATTTAAAAGCAGAAAGCTGCCCTAGTTTATATCTTTTTTCTGTCTTCTACAGGTAAATTCTACAGGTCAGAACCCTCAAGACTGTTTTACTACCACAAATATATGGTACTGTTCCTGACAGCAACCCATTCACATTGACATTTAAATGGTACTAAATTAGACTCTTTAAAATGTCTTTGCTTTTATATACTCATTCAAACCTGTCAACTTTTTTCTATTCACTAAGAACATTACTAATTTAGGTCAGGATGTCTTGGATTCAAGAGACTGATCAGTTATGGCTGCAATTTTTGTGTGAGGGAAAAATACTGTAATATGATCACAAGGAGAATCTGGGAATAGAATATCAGTGTCAAGGGACATCCACCATGCTCTTTCACTGGTAGGTTCTTAAATCAGTTTTACTATTCTTGTTCTAACCAGAAAGCAAAGCTTTCAAAAGAAATGGAGAAATTTGTTGCTTTGATTGTTTTTCCTTGCTTTGCGCTTGTGCTCTCTCTCTCTCTCTCACACACACAATGCCACCTGTTTTACTTCCTTTACTGAAGGAGGATATGAGGTTGGTGTCTTAGGAGGATGAATTTAAAGAGATCTGTTTTCATGGTATGAAAACAAAAGGTTTACCTGGCAAAAGTTAGGGTATGTCTGCACTGCAAAGTTGTCGACAAAGCTTTTGTCTTTCACGGGTACTTAAAAAAGCCCCCCCGTGAAAGACGAAAGTTTTGCCCATGCAAGTGGCAGTGTGAACGCAGCTTTGTCGGCATGAGCGCTCTCCTGCCGACAAAGCTAACGTCGTTCGTGGGGCTAGAAGTATTTTGTCAGCAAAAGTGCCGACAAAGTACCGACAAAGAGTGTTTACACACACTGACTTCTGGCGACAAGGCTGTGTCGACACAGTCTTGTCACTAAAAGCTGCGTGGTGTAGACAAAATATCATACTGTATGATAGTCACTTCTTTTGAAGTGTGTTGTGTTAAAGGAGATGTTAACTTCCTGGACCAAGACAGCTAAATAGATTATTTTACCCTCTTTTGTATTTGTAAGTAGGTGCTGAGGTTCTCAGTAGCAAATAGGAGTCTTGATTTACCATTAACAGTCTCCCATTAAGAAAAGGTACACAATATTGATATGAAAGTCTTCAGCAAAGCAAGTAAGAGAAAGACAAAAACAAAGCCGAGGCAAAGCTTATAGGTCTAATGTGATGCATAGTAACACATTTGACATTTCACATATGAAGCTGCAGTAGCATTCATTCACCATAAAGGAAGAAGCACAATGACCAAATCTTCTTATCAGTATTATTTCTTCCACAAGGGGACATGGGAAAACCTATCTGGAAGATCTCACAAGATATTCTCCACCCCCCTTCATTTTAAAGAAAATACTTGTTCATTTGTTCTGTGGATGTAGGAGGATACTATGTTTTTAAAATTAAACCAAAAATATTTTAGGAGAGCTGAATTAGAGAGGAAGATGTGTTGCCAACTACTTTAGTTTGAAAACATCTCCTCATACAGAAACTATTGTTTCTACAACTGCTGTTGCCTCAGCCACCCTCCCAAACATACATTTATAACAGGAAGAACAATTTCAGATTGATTCTACAGTATTACATAGCCATTTCCCAGTTTTCAATATCTACCAGCACTTACTCACATGCTTAACTGCTCTCAGGACAATTTTGTCCACAAGTTTGGCATTCTTTAATTTTATTTATTTTATTTAAATCTTGAGTCACAAATTGATATGGCTAATATTTAAACTAAACCACAATACTATGAATAATTTTCAACGCTGTTAATTAAAATAAGAGTTAGAATGTACAATTTCATATCAGTCTTGGGAAAATGGGGAAATTGCAGATTGTGCCTCTTTTATGCATATTTTCATCTTCAGAAACAAGTCTGATTTCTCTTCTAGTTTACACAAGAGGTAAAATTCTTCCCTAACCATACATCTCAAAAAAGAATTCGATAAGCTCATGGAGGATAGGTCCATCAATGGCTATTAGCCAGGATGGGCAGAGATGGTGTCTTTAGCCTCTGTTTGCCAGAAGCTGGGAATGAGTGATGGGATGGATCACGTGATGATTACCTGTTCTGTACATTCCCTCTGAAGCACCTGGCATTGGGCACTGTCAGCAAACAGGATACTGGGCTAGATGGACCATAGGTCTGACCCATTATGGCTGTTCTTCTCTCCACTGATTTTAAATTACACCTGGGTAACTGAGAACAGATTTTGACTTAAATTCTTTTTATGGCTTAAAGAAAAATAGTGCAGTAAAATCTAAACAAGTTTTTCTTTCTCTTTCTTTCTTTCTTTCTTTCTTTCTTTCTTTCTTTCTTTCTTTCTTTCTAAATTGATTGGTCTTACACCTGTCAACTGCAAAATCTTCTGTATTTTTAAACCTCAGGCCTCAACCAAAAATAAATAAATAAATACATAAATAAATAAATCCACTGTCATTAGCTGAAATAATCCTGCACCCTGAGTAAAGATATACTAAATGCATAGAGGAAAATAGTGTGTCCCTGAGCAAAAAATTGAAATAAACAATGACTAGGAAGACTCCTCTCCTTTAGGAGGGCTAAACATCTCTCATGGAATATCATACAAAGTGGGATACTGTGGACCACAGTTGTTGGCATTGACTACTGTATGAACATTTAAAGATCTGACTCCCAGTGGGTGACATTGATGGAATTCATTTTTATTACTGCAGTATATGCCAAGATGCAGAAATTCACTAGGACTCATTTAATTTTTTCAAATATTGAAATTTAAAAAAAAGGGATGGATGGACATTTTTGATTCTATTCCTCAACCAGTTATATTCACAAGGCAAACCTTTTAGCCAGCAACAGAGTAGAATAGATATTTTCATTTCCAGAACAGCAGTCTGATTACTTCTGGCTCATTTCCACCGCTTGTCCTGTGGCTTTTAAAGTGAACGTGCTACATACTGAATAGCACTGTATAACCATCTCTGGTAGCCTAGGGTTACAAATTTTTAAAGCAGGCAACAGAGTGCACAATGTGGTTGCAACAATTTAAAAAAGTCTGATATTCTCCCATCTTAAAAAAAAATATTTCAATATGAATCATTGTCCAAGGTTCTAAGAGTGACTAGTAATTTTGGATGCCTCAATTTTAGTTTTCTTAGCAAGACACACCATAAAGGGGCCTGATTTTCAGAAAGTACTGAACATCCTCCCTTGGAAGATCAAGCCCCTTTAAGGGGTGTTAAACCAGACAGTCAAATCTTTACAATCTTGAATTTTTTCTTTAAAATAGATTCTTTACTCATTTTTATTTTTGTAACTCACAGAAATGTAGGATTGGATGGGATCTCAAGGGGTCACCTAGTTTAGTCTTCTGCACAAAGGTAGGCCTAAGTATTATCTAGACTATCCCTGACAGGTATTTGTCTAAGGGTATGTCTACACTGGCAAGTTTCTGCACCACAAGTTATACCACTTTTATTAAAACACCGGAATTAAACCGCTGTTGTGTGTCCACACTGTGCTCTTTGTGAGGCTGAGCGCATCCACATTAGTAGCTCTTGCAACAGCAAAGAGAGCAGTGCATTATCCCACTGGGCAACTGGCCACAGGGTGCTTTGGGAAGGGTTTGCCGATGCCGCATGTGGCAGGCACAGCATCACATGATGCAGGTTTCCCAATCGCATTGTTGATGGGCATCCTACTACATTGCCAGCTGCTTTCCAACTGAAGTGTGTGGGGGGAAGAGTGTGTGACAGGGAGAGTGTGTGTGTATGGATGGGGGGAGAGAGACAGTGTGTTTTGGGGGACAGAGAGTGTGTCGGCATGCTGTCTAGTAAGTTCAGACAGCAGCAAGAAGCAACCTGTCCTGATGCAGGAGGAGTGGGAAATCCCAACATTAGCCCCTGCCTCCCTCCCTGGGCCCTCTGCACAGCAATCTCTCTCTCTCACACCCACCCACACCTGCCTCTGTGTTCAACAGCACGCGCATTCCACATTAATAGTTTGCTTTGTGTCCTGGACCAGATCAGCACAGCACACAAGGGCTGTCAAAATGGTGCTTTGAAAGGGGAGGGGCACATGTTTCCAGGGCAGCCATGTTCAAAACAATGAGCAGAGCGGTCACTTGAGGCATCATTTGACAGCTCCGGAGGCCAGTTACAGTGCAGAATGCAATCAAGGGTCTACACTAGCAATAACGCGCTGGAGCCTCTGCGCAAATAGCCTTACGACTCTTGGAGAGGTGGGTTTTTTGCAGCGCTGCAACTGAGGCACTTCTGAGCGCAAAGTGGCTTGGCAGTGTGTACACGTCTGCAGTTTGAGCACAAAAAGCTGCTTTACTGCGCAGAAGCTTGCCAGTCTAGACAAGCCCGAACTTGTTTTAAAAAACTTCGAATGACAGAGATTCCACAGCCTTCCTAGGTAATTTGTTCCAGTGCTTAACTAACTTATAGTTAGGAAGTATTGCATAATGTCTAACCTAAATCTCCCTTGCTGCAATTTAAGACCATTACTTCTTTTCCTCTCCTCCATGGATAAGGAGATCAATTTATCAACCTCCTCTCTATAAACTTGAAGGCCTGAACTTACATATTTGAAAATGTATTTAGTCTTTTCCAGGCTAAACAACCCAGGTTTTTTTCAGTCTTTCCTTGTAGGTCATGTTTCTAGACCTTTGTATTGCTCTCCTCTCGACATTCTCCAGTGTTGTGCCCAGAACTGGACGCAGTACTCCACTAGAGGCCTTATCAGTGCTAAGTGGATGGAAGAATTGCGTCTCGTGTCTTGCTTACACTATGGCTAATACATCCCAGAATAATGTTCAGTTTTTTTCCCAACAATATTACATTATTGACTCACACAATATGAATATAATTCTATGAATTGAAATTCTTTACAAAGCTTGGTCTACCAAAGAACAAAATTAGCTGACTGATTCAGGTTGGATGAGTAGGCAAAGACTGACTAGCAAGTTTGACAAGGATGCTCCTTGACCATTGCTCTGAACCTGTAATATCATCTGACCAACCAGATGGCCTTTGAAGGGACAGTAATAGTGTGGCCTTTGATAGTAATATGGCCCATAATGTATGAAGCAGCATGGGGCACTCCGTGCCAGACAATCTCAGCCTCTCCCATTCAGATTGGGGGTGTCCCAAGTGAACTGATGGGTGAGAATTCTCAAAGGCATTTCTAAATTACATCACTAAGTTAAAAGAACTAGGTTCAGAATCAGTATTTTTCACAAGAAGGATCAATCCATTGGTTTTGATGTGTGGTTTTTCTTGTAACGAGAGCTGCTAATAATTTCATTTATATTTTCAAAGCTGATAACTTGGGTATTATTCTCCCTTTACCCAGTGTCTCAGTACTAGAGGCAATGCAGTACTGAGATTAGTAGATTCTTCCCCTCTGTCTATGCAGATTAGTATATCTCATTGAATTGTATTCCCCTTTCTATCAATCATTTATGTTTCATGATGCACTGTTTTGATTTTATTGGCATTTCAATTTAATTTGCCATGGCAAGGCCCTTAAAAATATTCATACTGACACTCACAGTTTTGGTACTGGAAACAAATTACTATGGGGTAGGGGAGAGGGCAAGGAAGCAGTAAAAGTGCTGGTTTAATTTATTGTCTAGTAAAAACTAAGAAGTTGATCTAGTTCATCCTAGATAAGTCAGTAAACATTTCTACTAAACACAAAAATGAAGCTTATGTTTTCCCTCCTTCCTCTTCTTTGTCTAAAAGTAGCAGTTTCCTAAACCTTTTGAAGTGATAAACGCCCATTTTTTCATGGTCTGTGTGTATAAAAACATCCTCACTGCATTTTCCACTTTTATGCATCAGATGAAGTGAGCTGTAGCTCACGGAAGCTTATACTCAAATAAATTGGTTCGTCTCTAAGGTGCCACAAGTACTGCTTTTCTTTCTACTACTAAAACCCTGGTTTGTAAAAGGGAAGCTGAACTGTTGCTAGTGCAATCATCCTGACATTTATCAATAGATTTTTACTTATCGTGCTAAAATACCATTAGGATTGTTATTTCTTTGTAATATATACTGTGCTGTGTTGTATTCCAGAATGTTTACAAGGATTGCAGGAATTTACTGCACAGCGTGAAGTGTAATTCCCACTTATATTAATGGGATGATGGTCACAATGAGAGGAGAATAGGCCTCTGAGTTTGCAACATGCAACAGTACCATGCAACCAAAAATACACTCTTTATTTGATGAATGCTCTCCTTATAATTACGTTGTCATAGTGATGCATTTTTAATAGCACTAATTCTTATGCCAAAGTTCCAGAGCAGCAGCTCTTGACATTTTTTACAGTATTCCTTTATGTAAATTATAACTTTAACAAAGAAAAGCAATCCACGGTACAGAAGTACCAGTCTGTTAGCATCAGCAGAACTATAGCATTTGATCGAGTTAAATTAGGCCAAAGCATATTCTGACATATACAGTGACCAGAACATTATACAAAAACTTAGATGGCTTAGTCTTTAAACGTAGAAACTACATTGTCATTGATTATGATCTTTTAAAGTGTAAATGTTTAATGATTTAGGATCCTGAGCACTTAAGATGACATCTAATTAGGCAAAAAGACAGGTTAAATACCAGGAATTAGAATTTTTCAAATGTGTAGCTTCAGAATATTAATATTTGTGGGCAGAGCCCTCCAGCATCACTGAGCTTCAGGAGCTTCTACAAAAGCCCTTTGTAGTACTGAATATTCAGAGCCAAGTTTACAATGGGCCAGGCATTCCCGAACCCTCAGCTACCTCAGTTCCTTCTATTAAACCTCAGAGTCCTAGAGAGCAATGGGGATGGTCAGCAGTTAGTGTGAATATGCTGACAGCCAACACTCTCAACGAACCACAGTTACTGCAACTCAGCCTTTCTTCTTAAAGATGATCTCTGCATATTCCCATTTGTCAGAGTCTAGTTACTATTACAAACCCCAAGAAGGTAGGCTGAGGAGTTCTAATTAAACAAAGATTGCTGTACTGCCCTCCTAAAGTGAGCATCAGGCCTAGATGCCATGTTGAGAAAGGTGCTGTGTAAACGTGTGAGCAGAAATGGTAGCAGCCCTGCAGCTTTCTAAGATGGAAACATAATAGAGGCAGGCCATTGATTCTGCCAGAACCCTAGCAAAGAAATGGTCAGATTTTCAGTTACAGCATAACCTGATCCACCTTGACATGCACTGAGTGGAACAGACATTCCCCTTACATTGAATACAGTGAAGGGAAGATCAGCCATCAAAGTATGCAACTCATTCACAGGCTCTCTGACTCTACTCTGTATGATTTGGAAATCAATCCAATTAACCATCTGGGTGTTAAGGATACATATAACCTAAATATCCATTTGGATATCAGTCTGAAAAAGGCTACTGTACTAAGGACTCAGTCTTTTGTTGCAGTGTATTTAGTCTATTTAAGAAAAAAAATCAAATGATTTATCTTTATTTTCCTGTTGTCCAGACAGGTACTACATGTCTCCCTCCTTCTGGTAAAACCTAGATCTGCAGTAATTCAAGCATCTTCCACACCTGCAGCTCGCTGGTGGGAAGGTGGTGGAGATTCATACAGGGCTCTTTTGTATTAGCATTAATTCTCTCAGCATCTCTGTATGTATGAGATCTATATGTACGAGATCTGAAAAGATCTGGTTGTTATCCTTTTCTTGGAAATTCTTTTCAAATAAAACTTGACCAGCTTCATTCTGGTGTACAAAAAGAAAAGGAGTACTAGTGGCACCTTAGAGACTAACCAATTTATTTGAGCATAAGCTTTCGTGAGCTACAGCTCACTTGCATCCAATGAAGTGAGCTTTAGCTCATGAAAGCTTATGCTCAAATAAATTGGTTAGTCTCTAAGGTGCCACAAGTACTCCTTTTCTTTTTGCGAATACAGATTAACACGGCTGCTACTCTGAATTCTGGTGTACAAGCACTATACAGTAATATGGGACTTGCAACGCTTTAACTAAATTTAAACTAGCTACAGATGTGAGTGCATACACAGGATATTTTGCATTCTAGCATTCTGAAGCTTCAGTGGTCAATCCTTACAAAACTTTCACTCTTGGACACATGATGCTGGAAGCTCTTCCTTTTGGACAAATGCCATCCCTAGCAGGAGCAGCCATTACAGACACTGCAGAGTTTACAAGGCTGAAGCATATTTTCTAAAGAGTACATAAAATACAAAGACAAGAAAGAAATGAATACTTTGATACTTGCATACATTTCATTTTTGTTACGCGGGTTTGGGTTTGTGCCCACATGCAAACCACAATGCAAGAAGGGTAAGCTTAAGTAAGTATGGTAGGATAGCATTTTATAGTTTTCTAGGCCTTTTTTAAGGATACCCATGAACTAATTCTCCCCTTCTTGTTTTACTGGACTGTAAACATTTTAAATGTATTCTTTTCAAGTGTATCCCCAGCTAAAGTTCTTCTCACCAGCTGTTGACTTCCCATTCCCCTGGTGACTTCTATGTAACTTCCATTGTCTCTAGAATCACCTTGTTCCATTTACACTGGAGACACAGGCAAAACAACATTTCTTTGTTTATCAAGTCTGCCCCCACAACATATTTTAGGAACATTTTTCCTAAATGCATAACTCTTTACACACCACCTGTACATACATCACACAATGATATTCATGATCAGCACATCAGTTTTTAAATGATACTTTACTTATAGTACAATAATGGTGTATGCAATCAGCTGATTCAACTGCTTATTTTTGGGGTTCAGATCCCCCCTTTTCCTCTTGGGGTGTCTGGACCCTGATTGTCGCAAATGGTAATAGTAAAATTCAGAATCGCACAGGAAACTACTGGTCAAAATGCCAATAAGAGCAGTTGGGAGCAGTTAAAGGGCAATAATTAATGAATTAGTAATATACTGTATTTTGAACATATCAGGTGCTTCTTACAATATCAGAGAACTGCCAC
Source organism: Lepidochelys olivacea (assembly GCF_965140295.1). NCBI lineage: Eukaryota > Metazoa > Chordata > Testudines > Cheloniidae > Lepidochelys > Lepidochelys olivacea. Next base: position 132,099,749 of record NC_140411.1, on the reverse strand, counting down.
AGAGAGCTACCGAGAAATCAGAAGTGAGGAAAATACTATATTATGCCAGGTGAGTGACCACAGCAATGCTGATTACATCAGCTGTGTACTAGAGCAACAAGCTAGAGGAGTACATGGAGTCTCTTTCTATACAACAGTAACATGCTGGAGTGAGATAAGCAATGTGAAGGATCTTTCACTGGCTTGAGCATATCTTTATGGATGCTGTTCTATTGTCTCCACAGAAAAGGCATTTATGAAGAGCTGGGATTGGAAAAGAGTGGTAGCAGTGACAACTGAACACTCTCCAGAGAAACTGACACAAAAGGGGAAGAAGAAGAATGTTTACCTACCACATGCTTGTGCTCCGAGAATGATACTCTGCATGACTGTCAGGCTGCTACTAGACTTCCATACGAAAGTGACATCAAGAAAACGTTATGGTCAGATTCTGCCTGGCCCTGTTTTGCTATGCAGCATGGAGGGAGGATGCAAGCAGACTTCTTTCCACCCTTGTATGGCACATCTTAGTACTAGGAAAAATTGCAGTCCATGAATTCTGGGGAATAAGAGGGACTGCTCTATTCTAGTCACTATAGAGGTTGGGAAGATTAGGGTCCATTGCTCCAACCCCCTCCACTCACCCCTCTGCCCCAAGAGATAACAAAGCTGACTAGCTGCTCAGGGGAAGGAGAGAGAACTCCACCCCACAAAGATGTTTGGTGTGACCCGGTGGTGCCTAGGGCAGCCCTCACTGGACATGCTAAGGTCAGGGAAGGCTGCAAAAGGGAGAGAAGATACGCACAAGACTGCTGGGTAACACTGAAGTTAAACTTCCCAACCAGTCACAAACTGTGCTTCTGATCCCCACACTGGTCATCAAGAAAAGAAGAGAAAAAGAAAAAAGAAATAACACAGCCCTCTTTATTGCATTCCAGTTCTCTGGCTCCCAATCAGCACTTAGGTCCAGTACAGTGAAAAGTTATTTTAAAACTCTGTTCACCATACAAAATGTTTTTCTAACCCCAAAGGGCCAGCCACCTTGCCAGGTCAATATTAGGTTGGATCTTATCCAAAATACCATGCTGCCAGACAATCCTTTAGTGTCTAAAACTAAAGATTTATTATAAAGAAAAAAGAAAGAACAAGAAGAGAGTTGTTAAATGGCAACGCAATCACATTAATACAAAAACTTCATAGTCCATATACCAGGTTCTTGGCAGTATTGGTGAGTTTGCTGGCTTGAAAGTCCCTCTGGCGTACATCCACTTGGATGGGTCATTCAGTCCTTTGTACAGACCTTCAGTTTGTAGCAAAGTTCCTCCAGAGGTAAGAAGCAGAACTGAAGACAAGAAGTAGGACTGAAGACAAAATGGAGAAGATACAGCTGCCTTTTATAGTCTTTTGCCATGCATCATGTATTTTCTTTGTTCCAAATACAAGCTACCCAGCACATGGCCTGGAAGCCTAGAGTTGCCAGGTGTCTGGTTTTCGACTGGAACACCCACTCAAAAAGGGATCCCGGTGGCCCCAGTCAGCACCGCTGACTGCGCCGTTAAAAGTCCGGTTGGTGCGGGGCTGGCAGGCTCCCTACCTGGCTCCGTGTTGCTCCCCAGAAGCAGTGACACATCCCTGTGGCTCCTAGGCACTGCCCCCGCCCTGAGAGCCAGTTCTGCAGCTCCCATTGGCCGCCTAAGAGCCAAGGGACATACCAGCCACTTCTGGGAGCTGCCTGAGGTAAGCACCACCCGCAGCCCGCACCCCCACCCACACCCCAACCCCCTGCCCCAACCCTGAGCCCCCTCTCACACCCAAACTCCCACCCAGAGCCCGCATCCCACACCTGCTCCTGCACCCAACCCCCTGTCTCAGCCCCGAGTCCCCTTCTACACCCAAACTCCCTCCTGGAGCTTGCACCCCCCCACATTCCCCAACCCCCTGCCCCAGCTCGGAGCCCCCTCCCACACTCCAAACCCATTGGCCCTAGCCCAGAGCCCCCTCCTATACCCCAAACCGCACATTCTTGGCCCCATCCCAGAGCCTGCACCCCCAGCCAGAGCCCTCACCCACTCCTGCACCCCAACCCCTGCCCCAGCTTGGAACTCCCTCGCGCATTCCGAACCCCTTGGCACAAGCCCCACCCCAGAGCCCTCATCTCCAGTTGGAGCTCTCACCTCCCCTCCCCAATCCCCTGCCCCATCCCTGAGCCCCCTCCCACACTCTGAACGCCTCATTTCTGGCCCCATCCTGGAGCCCGCTAGAGTCCTCACCCCCTCCTGCACCTCAACTTCCTGCCCCAGCCCCAGCCGGTGAAAATGAGCGAGTGAGGGTGTGGGAGAGCAAGCGACAGAGGGAAGGGGGATGGAGTGAGTGGGGGCAAGGCTCAGAGAAGGGGTGGGGCAGAGGCAGGGCCTTGGAGAAGTAGTGGGGAAGGGGTGGGGCAAGGGTGTTCGGTTTTGTGCGATTAGAAAGTTGGCAACCCTATGGAAGCCTTAGAGTTAGCAAGGCATGCAGGGGCATGCCTATGAACAGGAGTCATAAGGTGTAGCCCCTGACCCTTTCAATGAGTACACTGTATAGTTTATTTCCCTTGATGGGCCATAAAGCAGGCTGGGCAGTGCTGACACCAGTCTGTCTGAGGGTGTCACCCAGATGCACAGCACAAGTTTGGAAATACAGATATACCCTATATATCTATAACTCGTGTCAAGGTTCCTCCCCCACTCTGAACTCTAGGGTACAGATGTGGGGACCTGCATGAAAAACCTCCTAAGCTTATCCTTACCAGCTTAGGTCAAAACTTCCCCAAGGTACAAAATATTACACCTTGGACAGGCCGCTACCACCACCAAACTAATACTGGTTACTGGGGAAGAGCTGTTTGGACGCGTCCTTCCCCCCAAAATACTTCCCAAAACCTTGCACCCCACTTCCTGGACAAGGTTTGGTAAAAAGCCTCACCAATTTGCCTAGGTGACTACAGACCCAGACCCTTGGATCTTAAGAACAATGAACAATCCTCCCAACACTTGCACCCCCCCTTTCCTGGGAAATGTTGGATAAAAAGCCTCACCAATTTGCAGAGGTGACCACAAACCCAAACCCTTGGATCTGAGAACAATGAAAAAGCATTCAGTGTTTTACAAGAAGACTTTTAATAAAAAATAGAAGTAAATAGAAATAAAGAAATCCCCCCTGTAAAATCAGGATGGTAGATATCTTACAGGGTAATTAGATTCAAAAACATAGAGAACCCCTCTAGGCAAAACCTTAAGTTACAAAAAAGATACACAGACAGAAATAGTTATTCTATTCAGCACAATTCTTTTCTCAGCCATTTAAAGAAATCATAATCTAACACATACCTAGCTAGATTACTTACTAAAAGTTCTAAGACTCCATTCCTGTTCTGTCCCCGGCCAGCGCAGCATACAGACAGACACAGACCCTTTGTTTCTCTCCCTCCTCCCAGCTTTTGAAAGTATCTTGTCTCCTCATTGGTCATTTTGGTCAGGTGCCAGCAAGGTTACCTTTAGCTTCTTAACCCTTTACAGGTGAGAGGAGCTTTCCCCTGGCCAGGAGGGATTTCAAAGGGTTTTACCCTTCTCTTTATATTTATGACAACTCGTAATACAAAGGTGATACAAACATATAAAAAAGATTATCAGACTTCGCAAATTATAACACTTCTGCAGATACCTCACATGGGATATCTGGCACGATTCATTGCAATTTTATAATATTGGTATCAGCAATATCATAAAGTGTCCCACATATTCCATACAGTGTCACACATGGTAGTGAGCAAACCACCTCTACAGACCTGGGAATTCTGAGAAACACACTGCGTCCCCTGTTCCTTGTGGGGTGGTGCAGTTATACCCTCCCCTGGACGCAGTGCTGTACCTAAATGGTATAATCACATCTTCATGTTGCATGATTGTGCATTACAATACCCTTTAGTTCCATGATCATGTACTAGTTCTCAAATACAACACTTCATGCATTTCTTTCCTAAAGCCTTACTTACGTGTGTAGCATCTTGCTATCTGTTTTTAATTGCATCAATCCTGTCATCTTGCAGGATTTGCATCCCCATATGTAATCCAAGGTGATTATGGAAAGTTTTGGGTAAGATGTATAGATGATTATTCATACCAAACCTCCAAATTATTTGAGGTTTACAAATCAGAGTCTTAAATCCACCTCTTCTGACAGGCTAACAAACCTGCTGAAAAGCACTGAAATTGACAGCATGCATGGTGATGCCCACTGCAAAAGGTTTGTGTCATATCAACATTCTGAAGCCTTTTTATAATTTGTCACCATGAGTGTCAACTGACCTGGGACAAGTACTGCATATTGTCACCCAAACGAGTGAGTGACTCCTTCAGCACAGGGATTTTTTATAGGAAGGGCAACATGTTGACATTAGTACGGCAGCTGCCACCATGAAAACTGAGCTGATAAAAAGAAATAGATCAGTGAGCAATGTTTAGTTCCTTGGCCTTCAAAGCACAATTATAGTGTTCATAAAAGCATGAAAAGTCTAATAATTCACTTGGGATTTGTGACTTTGCTGCTTTCAATGGTAAAAATTGTCCAGCTGGCATAATACCCACTAAACTGTCCAGCAAACATTCCTATTAGCTGTACATTTTATTTAAAAAGTAATATCTGGCCCTGACTCAAATGTAACATCATGTAACAGAAACTCTGCTCTAAACAAATACAAATTTAGAAAATATATTCAGTCACTGTAGGTCTCAGCACTGTGTTGATATAAAACTTTGTTGTGCAGCATCAAATTAATGTCAAATAATAAACTGGCTGTGTAGATAGGTGTGTTTTCTGGATAAAAAGGAGAAAGGTATAAAAAAGATAAAGACAAAAACCCAGTACTTTAAGCAATTTATTTGTAACCATAGCCTCAGGCTTTTTTCTGATTCTTTTCAAGTTGCAATAAAAATTGCATGAAATATTTAAAATGTGAATAGGCAAGTTTACTTACTGTTTCCTGGATGCCAGCGCACTGCATTTAAATATGCATTACAGTAATGGAAGAGAAATTCATGCTCGGATCGGAGAGTTTTCCCTTGAAGCAAGGGCATCAGATCATGTCCATCAATAATTCTGAATAAGAAAGCATTTCAAAGTCAGGGAGAAAAACCCAAGCCTTTCCTGGCTGAGAAAAAACTAACTATGCATTTCCATTTCTTAATAGACAGTGCTAATGCCATTCCACAATGAAGGCTGGAGTGTTAGTGCTCGCCTTCTTTTCATGACTTGAAGGGACACAACAAATTGGTGAATTTGGAGCAAAACCTGCCGGCATTTTTTCTCCTTGAGTTCTACATTATTCACAGGAACATTAATTTTGCATTTTGCGGATAGTTGGCTTCCCCCATCCCATTCTCTCTATTTTTGGTCTGGGGACAGTCAAACAGTCTGTGAGTAAATTTCTGGAACTTGGGCCTCTAGATACACAAACACGTATCACCATTAATGCTGCTTAAAAGAGTAGCTTTGCTGTGGTAGCTGTGGGACAGGTAAGTGAAATCTTCATCGTATACCATTGGCTCTTCCCTAGCTTTCATGGCTAGGGACATTCATTAAAGTAACCTCAGGGACACTACTTGAATGTATTCTATATGGTGAACTAAACATGAATGCAATGATTTCAAAGTTGAAATGAATTATTTTCAGAATACGTGTTAAGGGATGAACTGCATGGTCACCAAATAAAAAAAGTCCTCTAACAGCTGCTGGACATATTTGATCATGCTTTGAAGGAATCCATCCATTTAGATGGAAAAGGAGTTATATAATCAGCAAAACATGACTGTTTCCGTTCATTAAGCTATCAAGTAGCTAGAATGAACTTACAGGAAAAAAATAATCACAATCCATGGTTTTGGCATGGTGTGAATTACAAGTTTTACAACAGTTTTTAGAAGAGATTAATTCACGCACTTACATAGATCAGCAAGGCTATTATTCTTTCAGCTTTTTGAAAGACATCCTGTAAAAACAGTTTTTTAAAACAGTTGAACTTTTAAGCTTCTATGTAAATTTTAATTATTATGTAATTCCCTGTTATTACAACCAATGCTTGAAAAAACTGCCAGGTAATTACTAGTTGGGAAATTAAAGCTACTGGCTTGAAACTGATTAGAAAAGTTTGGAAATCATAGACCACCACCATGGTGAGCTCAGTACTCACCCCCAGCTAATGAGCAGGGAGAAGATACTGGGACTCCTACCACAATGTTGTCCCTCGCCTCCACTTGCGGTTCCATTTTGATATCACTCCCTTGCTAGGAAGTGTCCGATAAAATTAGAAACTCCTTTCCTACCCCCTAGGATCCTCCAGTCTGATTCATGGAATCAGAATCACACAATAGCTGTTTGAGATAGGAGCAGAGGTAGGCTGGAACAGGGGCTGACTATCACAGAGACAGACATAGGCTGCAGGACCTTTTCATACCCCTGTGCGACAGAAGTTTTGCCAACATAAATGCTAGTGTAGACATGGCCTCAGAGGGAACCCAGGGATGACTCATCAAATGTAGGCAGACTCAGAGGTAACTCATTGCACATGGGTGAAAATCTCCTTATTCGATTCCTTTTCTATTTATTGGCTGCTGCAAGGATGAGGATAGGAGAAGAAGGTGCCTCTGCTACCCTCCCCTTCCAGCCTCTTTGATAAGGATGTGTGTTTCTTTTCTACTTAATCCCTTTTCTACTTAATCCCCCAGGACCTGCTGCCTACAGTCAGAAGGGGGTGCTCTCTGCTATCTTTCCCCTCCTAGAACCTCATTTTTTGGGTCTTCCTCTCTGACGAGTAGCCTCCCCCAGATCGAAACCTATTTGTTGGCTTTTTTTGCTGGAGAGAATTCAGAGGGCTGCTGGTGAGTGATCCAGCCCCTGGGGTGCTTCATGCTAGTCACAATAACCTGTTCTGAGCTATTGTGGAGCAGGAATTATGGCATATAGTTCTTTCCACTCCTCCTCACCTGAAAGGATTGTGGTGGCAACAAAGCAATTTGATGGCAGAGGTTAAAGCAGAGAAACTGGTGTGGGGGCATCACATGAAAAGAGGAAAAACAAAACAAAACAACATTCCTAGGGGCTTAGTGTCCACTCAGAGAGCATGAGATTAATGTTCATAAAATTTGCACACATCAAGACCACAAAGGATCTGACAGAGTGATTGTTTGTAATGGATGTCCCAGGGCAAGCCTGTAATTTTTCATATCCTATACCTGTCTTGTCTGTTCCTACAAGCACTCAATAAATCATCATCAGCAGAGTGTCTCTTCACTTCAGCTGTGAAGAAATACCAGTCTGGCGTATCAGCTGGTGCTCATTTTTGCCATGCAAAATTAAAAAGTGACCCTGCTTTATTGAACTCAGAGTAGCTTGAATATTCTAACAACATATGATGAACCAATTCTGCAGCTATCTAATTTGAGTTTTAATGGCAGTTAAAAATAGTCACTTCATAAAGTAGTTCTGGATGCCACTTGTGATGTTCCTTCCTATTTTTCCTTTGAAAGTCATAATTAATTTTGAACATCATTTCACTGAGAGTGTCAGATAAACTGTTTAAATTAATACTAATACACTCCAAACAATCTCAGATGGCTAAAATGTTTTGGGCTGCATGACTGTTCAGGTGCATACAGGGAAATATGCCCCTTCAGAAAGCCAGCTTGGCCTTGAGTTTAGATGCACAGGGGTTGAGGTGCTACAAGTCAACCAGCCGGGGCAGGTAGGGGAGAATAACTGGGGACAGGTGGGGAATAAACAGAGATTTTAATCTGCCCCCTCAACACACCAGCCAACAGAACTCATAACAGAGCTCATTTGGCATGTTGTCAGAGTATTAATTTATTTGTGATATAGGCCAGCAGCAAATTACTTTCCCTGAGGAGCAAAGGGAGAGCAGGGAGGAATTGTGACTCCCAGAACTACATTTCCTTCTCTGGGATTGTCTTGAGACAATGTGCTTCTCCTTAGAAAAGGCCATGCCCTCGTGACACAATCTAGCCCAGAACTTTAGTACAGCAGACATTCACACTTGATCTTGGAAACCAAATTTTGCAGTTTCCCAAAAACGTTTCCTCATTTTGCTCTGGAATTCTGCAGCAGGATATTTGCATTGATTAGGTTCATGGCAATGAATGATCTGAGAAATGGCTATCAATTTATTATGTGTGATTTCAATAAGCAAAGGTTCATTTTAAGAGTCCGAGAAGAAAATGTGGGGTCAAACCCTGGCCCCTTTGGAATCACAGGCAAAACTCCCATTGATTTCAAAAGGGATAGGATTTCCTGCAGTTTAAAGCAATTTATATATTTGGATCCATATTCTGCCACCCTTATCCATTCTGAATAGTACCTTATTCTTATAAGCGTCCCATTTGGCCTATAATAAATAATCATAAGTTCTGCTTGGTGTATTAACTCTGAATTACTTTGTCTTATTTTGATTTATTTTATTATGTGTATTTATTATCTTGCCTAGGACCTCCAAGGAGGTACAGAAGGAAAGCTGCATTGCGTTTAGTTAAGCAGGTGCACATTTCTCATTTTACCAAAATGAGCACCAGAAGACAGACCGGTATTTCTCCAGAACTTCAAGAAGAGCCTCTTCACTGTAATGATTTACTGAGTGTATTTAGGAAAGGACACAACAGCTTTGGAACTGTATATTAGCACCTATGAACTGATCAAAAGAAAGGCAGGAACACAAACTAATTAAATCTACCTCTTGTAACCAAGAAGGGAAATTAGAACATACTATTTTCAACGTTACAGAGAAGTTGGATGAGCAAAATATTTGGCAGCCTTGAAGTCTAATGTGCCCTAGAAGTGACAGCCAGGGTATATGTTCTTTCACACCTTGACCCAGGACAGCATTAGTGGCCACTGGATCACAAAGAAGTTACAGGATGGTGGGAGATTTTCATGTAAGATATTTAAATTTCTGTTATCATATCTTTCACAATACCTTGTGTCACAGTTATTGGGCGAGATAAGACTTAGGGCCCCTTTTTATCTCTCTCAAGTGAGAGGCTTTGCTTCCTGCACCTCACTCTGGGTGGAACCACATAGTCCAATAACCCTTAGACTAGATCTGTGGCCCACAGCCTCCCTGTCTTCCAACGGTGTTAACCAGACAGGCCCAACTGAGTTTGGCACCCGTAAGCCTTTTCCAGCGGGAGCCTGAGACAGTGGCTGATTAATGACTTGAAAACAGCTTCTTCAAAACAAAGTATTATTTATTCTTTCACCCAAAGGTACATAGCACACTGAGCAAAGGGTAAAAATAGTGAAGGTCGGTCTCTCTATATTTTTCCCCCTTTACCAACCCTTAATCTTTCTTTCTTTCTGTAAATTCTCTTCATCCCACCTAACCCCTATCTCTGGCTGGGAGATGCAGATTGTCCTGCTCACGACATGCTTTCTTCATCTCTGTGTGTCTCCTTGCATGCCTGTCAGTTCTCATTGACACTTTCTGGGCAGCCCCCTTTAGCTCACCCAACCCCCCTCCCTTTTCAAGGCCTGGGTTCCTGTAAAGTTTAGCATCTCCCTTTGATCCTCAGCTTATCCTTGGAAAAGTAAACCATTCTTAGCCTGGGTGGAGACAGGGAAGGGGTATTCTCCAATAAACAGCTTTTCCATTGTTTGCTACATGACTCTTGTCTCTCTCATTGTTGTAGCTTTCTTGCTTGGTTCCTTTAACAATCCATTTTGATCTAACTTGATAGCAAGTGACCCAGCATAAACAAACACACAGAGTCATACACCATATTAATAAAAATAATACAGATATTTCCCAGTTCTCCACATCACTCCAGCCTTGTAAGTTAATGACCCTAAGCAGAAGCTACTCAAGACAATCTGCTATTCTAGGCAAAACTTCAGTGTGCCTCCCCCTCATAGACCGAGGGCCAAATTTGAATGAGAGTAGTTGTAACCTGGCTCATTAGGTCACAGCGCACTCAGATTTGGCCCATTTGCCCTTCCATCATGATAGAGGGGGAGCCAGCCCAAATCTGCTGCCCTACACAGCTGCCCAGATATCTCCAATCTGGGCAGCAGCCTAGTTTGCCTATAGCTAAAGCACCCTCTGACCCTATAGTATTTTAAGCAAGGCTGTAAAAACCTTTGTACTGTTTTTTGCTATATGTGGTAAACTTTTTCCAAGACTTCAATATCTATAAATAAAGCAATAGTTATCAGACACAGAATGACTCAAGTCCTATATTCAGCAAAGTCCAGGACATCAAAGTTAGCGAAGTAAGTTTTTGTCTCTAAGAGTTAGCAACACAAAATAATATGTGCATTCAGGACTATCTTTACATCTCCAAATGAAGGGGCACTGTATTTACACAAGTGCAGTTCCTGAGGTATAAGGGGAAGTCTGACTGAACCATAACGCCAGGCTGAAGTATGGAAGGAGCACATGGATAAAGAGAGGATTGTAACTTCCACTGGTCAAGTAAGAGTAAAAGATACAAGAACCCAATTCTTCTGTCTTTGGAGGAGAAGGAGTTTTGACACTGACTTCAATGGAAGCAGGATTTAGCTCAGATGCAACAGACCTTTATTGCATACACATCTCCTTGTCACACATAGATGAGTATTTGGAACAGTGACCTGAAAAAGAGATTACAAGAGAATGGAAAACCCATCTGGTAACTCCCTCCTGAAACTCAATGGAGCATGTAATTGGTTTAAGGCTTAGCATGTGTGTAAATGTTTGAAGAATCAGAGCTTTTATGTAAAAGTTTATATGATGTATCCTCCTATGTACTGTATGTCCAGTCCCTGTGTAAACCTAGGTGTTAAAGTAATGGAGAGCATGTGGAAGAGCAGTTGTCCTTCTTCTGGTAAAAGCAGGAGGAAAGTTCTCCTCCATTCCCTCTCCTGGACTTGGGGAAGATGAGCTCCTGTTCCTCCTGCATAGTCGCTGGCTAGTAAAATAATGACACATGAGACCAGGGAATCCGAAGCGGGAGCAGCAGCAGGAGCTGATGCCTGGTTGGGGAGTTTGTGGGACTCTAAAAGCCTTCTTGCCATTAGGTGAACAGCACTGGAATCTGATAAGAAAAATAGAATGGTCCTAGCTGTCCACTGCTGCTTCTCCTTATACTTCAGAGGAGGGAACAAGAAGAGCCTCCAACTCTCCATCCTGACCACGAGAAAAGAAGGACCCTGCCACCAACTGATGACATCCCTTTGCAGATTCTGGAAAAAAGCAGAAAGGTTCTGTCTGTTCCATTGTCCCTCTGGGCACTCCCTACTGGGGAGATAAATTGGGAGCTCAAGATTAGCCTCCTACAGGGCCTTGAGCTCTGTATGCCCACATGCAAAAACCTACATACCCACTTGTTTGCTGGCTACGGGCCTATCTGGGGACATGGATGCCTTTTAGATACACTTATTCCCTTGTTCCTATTGTCTTCCATATGCCATGTTGCATCATAGAAGATGATGTAATGTCACTTCACTACTTGATGTCAATATAGGGAACAAGGATCAGAGAGACCTGTGTAGTTACAAGAGGAATAGGTGCTTTATTCAGACAATGCTGAAATGAAATAAGAGTCCACGCTACTCCTGGATGTAATGAGACCCGCAACATTAACCCTCTAAATGTTTGCCTGCACACCAGTGATGACATACAGCTACCAAAACAGGTAAGCTCCCCTCACATTTTTATCTACTTTAACCACTGTTTAAACCCCACTAAATTGCTTGCCTCAGTGATTTTTCTTAGAGGAAGATTACTGGTGTAAAAACAGAATAACTCCATAAAAGTCAATGCTTTACAGTGACTTAACTCAGATCAGAATATGCTCCATAGCAGTGACCTTCATGTATTTGCAATACTCTGCATGAGGGCTATTTCCTTTTATCTGTTCTAAAATTTCTGCTGATCCACTTAATTTCTTTGAATGCCCCATTGGTCTCACACTATAAAACTGCAGGAAGAGGAACTTTCTTACAGAGCTACTCATTATTTTGTATGATTTTTCAAAATGTTTTGTAAAGGATAAGGGAGGTGACGGTTTAAAGGCAAAGAGTAGGAGGATGATCTAGAATATGGAACCTGATCCTGCACCTATTGAATAACACCTAGTTCTTTTACAGAACTTTCCATCCATAGATCTCAAAGCACTTTACAAAGGAGGTCACACTACCTCCAAGGACAAAGCACCCATTGATATCAGTGGTGCAGGATTAGTCTATAGGGTTGTGGAGAGCCTGGAACTAGGACTCTCCAAAGGATCACCCAAGAGGAGATGGAAATTAATTACATGAACTAGTTCAGAAAAGGCACTCCAAAAGATTTTGTTGTCTTCATGTACAACATGGCTATAAAATGTACCACAAGAGTGCTATGAAAAAGACATTTTACTATTGTAGACAATGATAAAATAATGAAATTTCAAATCCATGCTTCTCTCCCACTAAATACAGACCTAAAAGATAGCAAAGAGAAGAAAATATCCATGAAAAATACTGTGTAGAATACAAGAAACTGTATACCATACCTGTCTTTGGGTAATGGTATCCCTGCAAGTTTAACCACTGTAGGGAATATATCCATGTTACTTGTGGGCTCATCAATATGGACACCCGCCTGTACCACTCCTGGCCAGTGAAGAAGACCAGGCACACGAATACCTCCTTCCCAGTTTGTAGCCTTTCCACCTGAAAGAGTTAACATGGCTTTTAGCAGAAAGCAATTTCTCCTTCAGAAATGCCATTTAAACACCATCATTTTGTTTCCTCTTTACATGCCACCCTCACAAACTGGTTATTTTATTTGCACTAAATGTACTATTCCTTTACTCAGCTGATTTTTTCCCTTAGGTTCACTGACACTAACATAATAATACTGGCTAAAATAAATCAGACACTGCTTTATATATATATATATATATATATATATATACACAAATATATATTTATATAGTTATATAGTTAGAATTATAAACTCAGGACAGACAGCTACAAGGAGGGGATAGAAAACAGTCCCAGAAGCCCAGATAGCTCTCCTCCCTATCAACTGAGGAGGGGTGACTACAGGTCAATCAGGTTCACCTGAGAAGACGGTTACCAGAAATCAATTAGGATCAGCTGGGAGGGAATTAATGAGATGTGATTGACACAAATCCATATGGAAAAGGTATCAAATATTGTAATTAATTGCTTACATAGTACCATGGATAGGCACAGTGCTCCAAAGTGTTTTATAAATGAATATATGAACTTGGAAAAAGTTCCTGACCAAAAGAGTTTCAGTCCTGCTCTCATTGAAGACTGTGGCAAAGCTCTCAAATGACATGTGGGTTTTCAGGAGTGATTTGGTGGGTGTTGATTGAGAGCAGACAGATCAACCCATGTCCTCAGAATAGTGTGTTTACTGAAATCCAGTGCAGCTAAGTTTATAAACAAAATTAATATTTTGAATATATTAATTGATGTGAATGGCATAGCCCCTGGTCAGGGCTTAGATACACTCACCACTAGAATTGTCTATTATGATAAACTGATGTTTTCTAAAGTTTGGCCTCCAGATTTCTATTGCCCTCATCTTCCTGAGATGCACCAACATCCACAAGGACAGTAGAATTTCAGACCAAGGTAACCATGGGCTCACTCATGAGAAGGGGTCTCCAGATCTCATAACGGTTTGGGAATCCTACAGGGCCTTTACATAAGCTATTACCAACAGGAGAGTGGGTTTGTGGGGGGGGGGAGGGGAGAAAACCTGGATTTGTGCTGAAAATGGCCCAACTTGATTATCATACACATTGTAAGGAGAGTGATCACTTTAGATAAGCTATTACCAGCAGGAGAGTGGGGTGGGGGGAGAGAAAACCTTTTGTAGTGGCAAACACCCATTTTTTCATGGTTTGTGTGTATAAAAAGATCTTCTGTACTTTCAACAGTATGCATCCAATGAAGTGAACTGTAGCTCACGAAAGCTTATGCTCAAATAAATTGGTTAGTCTCTAAGGTGCCACAAGTACTCCTTTTCTTTTTGCGAATACAGACTAACACGGCTGTTACTCTGAAACCTGCATAGGCTTAGAGGGCAATTAGTCAGAATATCATGATTATTTTAATGAAAGGGAAGCACCTTCTGTTTTTTCATCTAGATTCACAATCAGTTCCTGGATACCATCTGCTGTTCTGTGAACACTATTGACAGCTTTATGGCCTCATAGCTTCAACATTCTCCAAGGCAAATTGCCTTGCTGGGGTTTGTGTACTTATTTCTCAGGGGATTATTCCCACAACTTCAGATATCATGATGAGAATCATTGGTCTGAGACTGGTGGCATCCTGTCTTGCTCTAAAAGATAAATATCAATGAAAAATTGTAAAGGATGGAAGGAGGACCTGGAACTCTACTCTCCTTCTTCCACAGGAGACCGATTGACCCATGCAGAAGCAATGTGTAGAATCAGAGTGGCCAGAAGAAGCAATGAGGCAAGTGTGGCAGAAGAAGAAAAGGAATAGACCCACTGAAAAGAAATACTTCTTGGGAAGTTGCAACCTGAAGAGAGCTGGGGAAAAGTAGGAAGTAGAAGATACATTTTCTTTCTCTTTTCTGGTGAAATACTGAGTTGAAAAGCTGCTGAGAAATCTGCCATTCACCCACCCAGGGAAGGGGCACTTTGCCTCTCAGTATATGTAAAGAAGCCCAAGAAGCAAATGGGGCAAAATTGCTGCCTGAGGCTTGTAGAGTTCCACAAGGATCAACTCTTTCCACAGTCCTTTCCAACATCTATACACTACCACTGGTGAACTGATCAAATAACATGTTCGCAAGTGCCTTTAACATGCATATGAACTCTACCACCAAGATGGCCTAGTGCTTGGATGAGATTAGCTCTTGGATGAAGAACAGCTGGATTAAGCTGAACTTGAGCAAACCAGAGATGATATTTGTGGGCAAAGGAAAGTATTTTGATTAGTTTGCAGCCACAGTGCAGTCTCCATTGGTTGACAATACATAGCCACAATTAGACCTGGCCTCGTTATTCATGCCTTTGTCACTTCTTGGCTGGATTACAGCAACACAACATACGTTGGCATGAAACCTTTAGCACATAGTAAACTCTGACTAATTCAGAACTCAGAAGCTCGTCTCCTCAACAGCACAGGCTTCCATAAGCCACATCAGACCTGTCCACCATTCTCGATACTGGCTTTCCATAGAATATCCAATCATGTTCAAGGTCTCAGTTCTTATCTTCGATGCACTTCATGGCCAGTGCCAAGGATAACAAGACCATCTAAAGCTCTGGGACAAAAACTCTGGTTGACAACTATATACCTCTGGCACAATGGAACTCTCAACAATAACAGTAAAGCTCATCTGTACAGGAGACAGAACTTTCTCTGGGGGCTGGTCCAAGACTTTCGGCCACGCACCCTTCTCCGCCGGAGAACTGGCAAAATTTAGAGGGCGGGGTGATAGAGCGGCTCCGGAAATGGACGAGGCTACTCCGATGTCTCTCCCTCCGAGGGAGAGCACTGGTGCTTAACCAACTAGTTCTGTCCACGCTCTGGTACCGGCTCAACACCCTGGCCCCGGCCCCGGGTTTCCTGACCCACCTCCGGAGATTGATTCTAGAGTTCTTTCGGTCAGGAATGCACTGGGCCCCTGTTGGAGTTCTTCATTTACCCCTGAAGGAAGGAGGGCAGGGCCTGAAGTGTCTGTACACTCAGGTCCGCGTTTTCAGCTTCCAGGCCCTGCAGAGGCTCTTTCATAGTGCAAGTAGTTCGGCGTGGAGCATACTGGCGCACGCCTTCCTGCGCCGCTTCCAAGGGCTCCAATACGACCAGCAGCTCTTTTATCTTTGTCCGAGAGGCTTTCCGCGAGACCTCTCCGGGCTGCCGGTCTTCTACCAGGACCTCCTCTGGACCTGGAAACTGTTTCTAACGACCAGGTCCGTGGCGGCCACTGTGGGAGCAGATCTCCTCATGGAGCCCCTGCTACACAATCCCCAACTCCGTGTGCAGGTGGTGGAGTCCCGTTCGGTGCACCAGAGGTTGGTCCTGGCGGAAGTCACGAGGGTCAGAGACCTCCTGGACTACGACCGGAGAGACTGGCTGGATCCCCTGACGCTCGCTCAGCGCATGGGACTCTCCAGCCCTCGTACCCCCTGGCGCGTACTTCAGGAGGTGAAGGCCGCCTTGACCCCCGCTGCTCGGGCTTATGTCAACCGAGCCTTGCGCGAGGGCGCACCCCGCCCATCCTCTACCCCAGGCCCGCCGGACCTTTCCATTGGGCCCCTACCCTGCCGATCCCAACAAACCCCTCACCCTTTCACTGCAAGCTGGCTGCATGAACTGCAGCCGGTCAGTTTTCAAATTGCACCACGGAATTATTTATACACACTCACGCTTCACACCCTTCACGCCCACACCCTGGTGTCCTGCCCCAATACAAAGTGGCGGGACCTCCTGCCACCCTTGGAGGGTGAGCAACCTCGGTGGGCCAGCCTGTATTCCACCTTGGTCCCGAGGCCCATTGGGGACATCAGTTGGCGGCTCCTTCACGGAGCTGTGAGCACAGGCGTGTTTCTGACACGGTTTACCCCCATCCCGGATACTTGCCCTTTTTGTAATGTGAGGGAAACCCTGGTGCACGTATATTTAGAGTGTGCCAGATTGCAGCCCCTTTTCCGGCTCCTCACAAATATTCTGTTGTGCTTTTGGCTTCATTTCTCCCCTCACCTTTTCATCTATACACTCCCCATCCGTGGCCCCACAAAATCGCGAGACCTCCTGGTTAACCTCCTCCTAGCCTTGGCTAAAACAGTCATTTATAAAACCAGAGAGCGGAGGTTGGCCCATGAAGCATCCTGCGATTGTAGGGCCTTTTTCCGATCCTCAGTACATTCACGTATCCGGGCAGAGTTCCTCTGGGCGGCGTCCACCGACTCCCTTGACGCCTTCGAGGAGCGGTGGGCGCTGTCCGGGGTTCTCTGCTCGGTGACCCTGTCTGGTTCCCTCCGTCTGACCCTTTGATTGAGGGGAAGAGCAAGAGATTCCAGCCCCAGCCATTGCCGCTGTGGATACCATCATTACTGTCATCTAGGAGGGGTCCTATAATATCTGAGTGTCTACCCCCCCCCCCCGCAGCCGTGCCAATCTTGCCGGGCACTCTCAGGAGAGGGATAATCGGTGACACTGGGTGCGGCACTAGGTAACTCGAGGGGGTGGAAGACCACGAGTGTCGAGGAAGCCCCCCCGCTCTAGGCCACCAGGTAACTCAGGAGGATGGAAGACCACGAGTGTCGAGGAAGCCCCTCCGCTCTGGGCCCAGGCTAACCTGAACACTTCTCCCTTCTGAAAGCTGCTGTGTTATACCTTCTGTTTGCGTTGTTTTGTTGCATAGTTTGTTTTGTTTCCTTTGGTAATTCTTTGTAAGTGTTACAAATAAACTTCTTTTCTGTTTCAAAAAAAAAAAAAAAAAAACCTTCCCTGTTACCTTACCCAGGGAAAAGGGACCTACTTAGCCTGCTCTCCTACTGCTACCACCCTCTGGTCTGGGCTTTCTTTGCTTTTTGCCCCTGCTCTTGGCTTCCCCCCCGACTGGGCCAGATGCTCTCCCCTCTTTCTTTCTCTGCTGTTGCTAGAGTGCTGGCCGGCTGTTAGCCCACCCCCCCCGGCCCGCCCTCGGACGCTGCTGCCGCTCCAGCTGAACCCCCCCCCCGAGGGGGGGGCTGCCGGCCCACTTCCCCGGAGTGGGGGAGTGGAAGGACCCAGCCCCCAGACCCAGCCGCTTGCTGTATGTCTGTGGACCCGTCTCCGGTCGAGAGGACTCTTATCACTTGCTCCGGCATTTCTGGAATGCAAAAAAGAAAACCCGGAACAGACAGAGAAAAAGCCGTCCACCGGAGGAACACCGCCTGGGGAATCTACAAATCGCCGTGGAGGGGGCCTAAGACTGAGTAACTTTCGAACTGTGCTCTCGTGTGGGGGGAGGCCTTGACTGTGTCTTAACTGTGTTTGTAGGGACGCAGCGGGTGTGGCACGGAGCTGCCCCCCGATCCATCTGTGTCCTCCCAACCCCCACACTACGATCTTCACCCCCCCACTCCACCATCTTTGCTGGCTGTCTAACATCTGACTCTGGACTCAGCTGCTCGCCCTGATTCCACCACGTGGGACAGAAGCACCAGCCAACCAAACAGGACTCTCTGGACAAGCGTACGGTGGTTCATGTGCCCTCCCTCCCCGAATTGTCCACCCCACCGCTTGTCCCTTTCTACCTGACCAACTCCTGTAAATCACCTGCCACCGCCCCTGCTGGGACATTGGCAATGGAGGGCACCGGGGTGACCTCCGCCGCTGCCATGCCCATCGCCTCTTCAGACTTTAGGGGAGCCCCCTCAGCCGGCGGGAAAGGCCAGGGTAAGAAGAAGGGGAAGGGCCCTGCTAAAACCACCGGGCCCTCCATGGCAGGGGCCACCCCCACTGCTGCAGCCCTGCCACCGACCATGGCGTCCTCCCCCGCTGCCCCCTTCACCAGCTCTGCAGATGTCCCTCCCTCAGCCCCCAGGATGTATGCCTGGGTGGCGGCAGCCCTCCCGTCTGCCGCCTCATCATCTCTCCCATCCACCGCCTCCGCTACCATCAATAGCGGCCGGGGCCCCTTTCCCACCATGACAAGGAAGCACGGTGTCTGATGCCTCCTGGTGCCCGCCTTGCCCCATGTGGAGACCTACGTGTGGGCGTTGGCGAGGGTGGTGGGGCCCTCGGCCATTGTGGTGGCCTCCAAAATGTACGGGAAGGTCGTTTTCTCCTTAGCTTCGGAGGCTGCCGCCCAGGAAGAGGTAGAGAGGGGCCTGGCGGTGGGGAGGGTGTTTGTCCCCCTAGAGCCGCGAGAGGACCTGGGCGTCCACCTGGTCCTGACCTCTGTCCCTCCTTTTCTCCCCAGTGTTGCCCTGCTACCCGCCCTTTCCACCCTGGGGAAACCTGTTTTTGTTATCAGCCCTCTCCCGCTGGGCTGCAAGGACCCCACCCTCCGTCACATTTTTTCATTCCGCTGGCAAGTGCAACTTTTACTGCTGTCGGCGGCGTGCGACGGAGTGGCGCTCGAAGGGTCCTTCCTAGTCCCCCACCAGGGGGCCCGTTACCGGGTGTACTTTTCCATGGGGGAAGCCCGGTGCTACCTCTGCCAGGCGTCGGGGCATGTCCGGAGACCGGCCGCCCGGTACCCGAACCTGCCCCCGCCCTTCGGACCACTGCTACTCCCGCTCAGGCCCAATGCCCAGATGAGTGGGAGAGCCCCGCCCTCGCTGCTGACAATCTCGCGGGGCCTATGGAGGAGGGTGTGGCAGAGATACCACCAGGCATGGGAGAGAGCCTGCCCCAGGGAGAATCCTCCCTCCCTTATGCTGCCCCACCGTTCCCCCCGCAAGGCCCTGAGCCATTGCCTTTACCCCCTGACACGACCCCTGCTAACCAGCCCCCAGATGATGCCATGGAGGGCTGGGCCCTAGTCCAGGGGAAGTGAGGCAAGTGGAAGGCTTGAGCTCCGCCTCATCTACCCAAGGCGGAGGCCCCCCGGAAGACCAGGAAGGGGGGCACAGATGCCGAACCTTCCGCTTTGCCCATGAGTGTGTCCCATCCACCGGTGTCTGCCGGGAAAGCTCAAGGGAGACCCTCCCCTCTGAGACACTCAAAGAAGCCCTTTCTATCCTGACGCTACCCGAAGCCCCCGTGAACCCAGAGGCAACTATTGTGGTGAGTGCCGGCGGGGAGAACCCCAGGGCGATGGAAAGTGTCCTCTCCTCCATGTTCGAGGAGATCAAGGCCTTAGATCTGACCCTGGTCGCCCAGGGGGAGGACGACCTTTTGCCAGCAAATCTCGATCTGGGCGACCTCACTCCACCCCTCTTTTCCCCATGCTCCCTCCCCTTAACTGCTGCTTCCGCTCCCACCTCCGAGGAGCCCCTGGACTCCTCCACCGACCCAGCCACTGTTGGCACCCCGCTGACGATCACCGAGCCTGCTCAGGTGACAGCCGGTGCCACGCAGCCGGGGCACGAGTCGCCAGGGGCAACCCCGTTGGTGCGGAGCAATTGACTTCCTTCCCAGGCGGGGGCCCTACAGAAGATAATCCACCTCCTGATGCTGTGGCCGCTAAATCCATCACAGAGCGCACACCCAGTGTCATTGAGAGCTCCCTCCCCACCCCCTTAACCCTTGAGCCTGATCGGGAGGCGGCACCATCCAGCTGCTTGCCTCCCGAAACCCAGAACCTCGCCTCTGCCCCTACCCCTGCCCCTACCCCTATCCAATTTATCTCCTGCAATGTCATTGCCACCCCCAGGGCTGTCTCCTTCCCTTTCCCAACTGATGACCCCCAGGGAGCGGTCTTTGTGTTCTCCTGCCCCAACCCATTAGGAGCTGCTATTTTCCCTCCACCGCCCCCTATCGCCCCAGAGCTTGAGGCAGACCTAGAAGCTCCAGCCCATCAGGCACCCCGTCGGGGGTCTGCACCCTGCTTGTCCGTTTTAGTGGACCACAGGGCTGCACCAAGGGCCCTGCCGGGGAACAACCGGGAAACCGTAACCCCACCCCACCATGAGCTGTGAGGAGAGCTGCGTTAGTTTTTAGAAGATGTCCGTGGCTCCCACAACAAGGTACAACTTGCTCTCCAGCGATGGGGGGACTTTTCTCAAATCTTCCTGGCCACAAGGGAGAAGGTAAAGGGACGGGGAAGCAGGATGCCGCGGCCTACTAGCGAGTCCGCGTCTTCCGTGAACAATTACTCACCTACGGGATGGGTCACGGACTGCTGCGCGGCCTGCTGGGAGATGCGAGCGTCCCTGCCAGTGAGAACCCCCCCGACCCTCCCCATGACACCTCTCACCATCGCAACGTTGAACACCCGAGGTTGTAGGATGGCTCTCTGCAGGTCCCAGGTGCTCTCCTTCCTTCGGGAGGGAGGGTACTCTGTGGTTTTCCTGCAGAAGACCCATACGGACCAGACCACCGAAGACAGTTGACAGCTGGAGTGGGGGGACAGGGTCTACTTTAGCCATGCCACGGTTCGACAGGCTGGAGTGGCGACCCTGTTCTCCCCCAACCTACGGCCCGAGGTGCTAAGGGTCGCTGAGGCCGTGCCGGGTAGCCTGCTGCATCTCCGGGTCCGTATAGAGGGGCTCGTGGTTAACCTTGTTAACATCTATGCCCCGACATCGGGCCCGGAGCGGCTACAATTCTACCAGCGGGCGTCCGCTTTCCTCGGCACCTTAGATTCTCACGAGTGCCTGGTCCTGGGAGGGGACTTTAATACCACCCTCAAGGAACAGGACCGCTCGGGGACCGAGCAGAGCCCGGCCGCTGTGGACACCCTCCGGGAGATAGTCGAACACCACTCCCTAGTGGACATCTGGTGCGACCACCACCCGGATGACACTTCCACGTTCATCTTTGTCCGTGTGGAAGCCCATCGGTCGAGCCACTCCCGGTTGGACTGCATTTATTTATCATGCTTCCATCTCTCACAAGCCTACTCCTCCAGCATTCGGCTGGCCCCATTTTCTGACCATCACCTAGCGACCGTGACAGCCTCCCTCTGTGTGGAGAGGCCGGGGCTGGCCTACTGGCATTTTAACAACAGCCTGTTGGAGGATGAGAGCTTCGTGATGTCCTTCCGGGAATTCTGGCTGGCCTGATGAGGGCAGTGGTGTGCCTTTCCCTCGGCGCGGCGATGGTGGGACCTGGGGAAGATGCGCACCAGGCTTTTCTGCTGCAACTACACCAAGGGCACCAGCCGAAGGAGAAATGCGACGATAGAGCAGTTGGAACGTGAGGTCTGAGACCTGGAGAGGTGTCTGGCTGCCAGCCCCGAGGACTCGTTCCTCTGCAGAGTGTGCCGGGAGAAGTGGGAGGAGCTCCGGACCCTCGAGGAGCATCGGGCCCGGAGCGCCTTTGTTCGATCCCGCATCCGCCTCCTTCGGGAGATGGATTGCGACTCCCGCTTCTTCTGTGCCCTGGAGAAAACGAGGGGGGGCCAAGAAACACATCACCTGCCTCCTGGCAAAAGACGGCACCCCCTTCACAGAACCGGTGGAGATGTGCTGGAGGGACTGAGCCTTCTACGCAAGTCTTTTCTCCCCGGATCCGACCGACCTTGGTGCTTGCAGAGTGCTCTGGGAGGAGCTCCCTACGGTCAGCGTGAGCAACCGAGACCGGCTATAGTTGCCTCTCACTCTGGCCGAGTTCTCAGAAGCTCTCCGTCGTATGCCCACTAATAAGTCTCCAGGCATGGATGGGCTGACCGTGGAGTTCTACCGCGTGTTTTGGGACATCCTCGGCCCAGACCTAGTCACCGTCTGGGCCGAGTCTCTGCAGAGCGGGGTCCTCCCTCTTTCGTGCAGGCGAGCTGTGCTTGCCTTACTGCCGAAAAAGGGGGATCTCTGCGATTTACGAAATTGACGTCCCGTCTCGCTCCTCAGCATGGACTACAAAATCGTAGCAAAAGCAATCTCGCTGCGGCTAGGATCTGTGCTGGCGGACGTGATCCACCCAGACCAGACCTACACCATCTCAGACCGCAGTATCTTTGATAACCTATTTCTGGTTCGGGACCTTTTGGAACTCGGGCGTAGAGACAGTCTGTGGTTTGCCCTCCTGTCCCTAGATCAGGAGAAGGCGTTCAATAGGGTGGACCACGGGTACCTCCTGAACACTCTGCGAGCGTTTGGCTTTGGACCCCAGTTTGTGGGTTTTCTCCAGGTGCTGTATGCCTCCGCAGAGTGTCTGGTTAAGCTCAACTGGACCCTGACCGAACCGGTCAGCTTCGGGCGAGGAGTATGGCAGGGGTGCCCCTCTCGGGCCAGCTGTATGCTCTGGCGATCGAGCCCTTCCTCTGCCTCCTCTGCAGGAGGTTGACAGGGTTGGTGCTGCGGGAGCTGCAGCTGGTCCTGTCAGCGTACGCCAATGACGTGCTCCTCGTGGTCCAGGACCCGGGCGACTTGGCGCGGGTGGAGGCTTGCCAGGCCATCTATTCGGCAGCCTCCTCTGCCCGAGTCAACTGGGTCAAGAGCTCTGGCTTGGCGGTAGGAGACTGGCGGCAGGCGAGCTCCCTCCCACCCACGCTTCAGACCATCCAGTAAAATGCGGGTCCGCTGCTCTACCTCGGCGTTTACCTTTCTGCCACGCATCCCTCTCCGCCGGAGAACTGGGCGGGGTGATAGAGCGGCTCCGGAAATGGACGGGACTATTCTGATGTCTCTCCCTTCGTGGGAGAGCGCTGGTGCTTAATCAACTAGTCCTGTCCAAGCTCTGGTACTGGTTCAACACCCTGGTCCCGGCCCCGGATTTCCTGACCAACCTTCAGACATCGATTCTGGGGTTCTTTTGGTCAGGAATGTACTGGGCCCCTGTAGGGGTTCTTCATCTACCCCTGAAGGAAGGAGGACAGGGCCTGAAGTGTCTGCACACTCAGGTCTGCGTCTTCCGCCTCCAGGCCCTACAGAGGCTCCTTTATAATCCAGGCAGTTCGGCGTGGAGCATACTGGCGCATGCCATCCTGCGCCGCATCCGAGGGCTCTGATATGACCGGCAGCTCTTTTATCTCTGTTCAGGAGGTCTTCCACGAGACCTCTCTGGGCTGTCGGTCTTCTACCAGGACCTCCTCCAGACTTGGAAATGGTTTTTAATGACCAGGTCCGTGGCGGCCACCAAGGGGGCAGATCTCCTCGCGGAGCCCCTGCTACACAATCTCCAGCTCCGTGTGCAGGTGGTGGAGTCCCGCTCGGTGCGCCAGAGCTTGATCCTGGCAGAAGTCACGAGAGTCGGAGACCTCCTGGACTACGACCGGGGAGACTGGCTGGATCCCCTGATGCTCGCCCGGCGCATGGGGCTCTCCAGACCTCGTACCCCCCGGCGCGTACTTTAGGAGGTGAAGACCGCTTTGCCGCCCGCTACTAGAGCTTACCTCGATCGGGTCCTGCTCGAGGGCATGCCCCGCCCACCTTCTACCCCAGGCCCGCTGGACCTTTTAATTGGACCCCTGCCCCGTAGACCCAATCGACCCCCTCAGCCCTTTACGGAGAGCCAGCTGCATGAACTGCAGCCGCTATGCTTCCAAACTGCACCAAGGAAACATCTATACACGCTCGTGCTCCACACCCTTCACGCCCTCACCCTAGTGTCCCGCCCCAACACAAAGTGGCGAGACCTTCTGCCACCTTTGGAGGGTGAGCAGCCCCGGTGGGCCAGCCTATATTCCATCTTGGTTCCGAGGCCCGTCGGGGACATCAGTTGGTGGCTCCTTTACGGAGCTGTGAGCATGTGCACATACTTGGCGCTGTTCAACTCCATCCCAGATACTTGTCCCTTTTGCGGTGTGAGGGAAACCCTGGTGCACGTATATTTGGAGTGCGCCAGCCTGCAGCCCCTGTTCCGGCTTCTTACAAATCTTTTATTATGTTTTGGTTGCATTTTTCCCCTCACCTTTTTATTTATGCACTCCCCATCCGTGGCCTCACAAAGTCGCGGTATCTCCTAGTTAACCTCCTCCTGGCCCTGGCTAAAACAGCCATCCATAAAACCAGAGAGAGGAGGTTGGCCGATGGAGTTTCCTGTGACTGTGGGGCCGTTTTCCGATCCTCGGTCCATTCACGTATCCAGGCAGAGTTCCTCTGGGCGGCGTCCACCGACTCCCTTGATGCTTTTGAGGAGTGGTGGGCGCTGTTCGAGGCTCTCTGCTCGGTGTCCCCGTCTGGCTCCCTTTGTTTTGACCCTTTGATTGGGGGAGAGAGTAAGGGACCCCTGCCCCAGCCATTGCTGCTGTGGATACCACCACCTTAGAGGGGTCCTTTCACACATGAGTGTATGTGCCCCCCCACCCTCGGGTTGCCCACCCCACAGCCTGCCCCTTTTGTTGGGTGCTTTCAGAGGAGGGAATTGTTGGTGACACTCGGGCGTGGCGCCAGGTAACTCGAGGGGGTGGCAGACCTTGAGAGTCGATGAAGCCCCCTCGCTCTGGGCCACCAGGTAACTCGGAAGGGTGGAAGACCACGAGAGTCGAGGAAGTCCCCCGCTCTGGGCCCAGGCAAGCTTGAACACTTCCCTCCCCTGAAGCTAATGAGAAAACAATTGTGATTGGTTGCTGTGTTACACATTGCATATGCTGTTGTTTTGTTTTGTAAGTGTGTTATGCAAACAAAAAAGTACCTTTTTTGCTTCAAAAAAAAAAATTACTCTCCTATAGCCATCTGGCCTGACCCTGTCACATACTCTAGTTTAAATGAAAGTTCCAAACGAAAGTACATTCCCCAAATTTATTCACTTATTTATGAATATTGTCTCATTCATTTTCTTTCTCAGATTGTATCCCCCATTTTATGTCTGACATTCTAAAGCGCTAACATTTTTAGAGCTTCCAAAATGTGGCATGCCTATAGCTATGGAAGTGTAAGTCTATGGTGCTTTGAATATGGCAAGTGCTATATAAGGGCTACGTATTAATATAGTTCTAATTCAGGTTAATGATAGATTTCTCTCAGCTGTCAATCTCTATGGTACAATAGGATCCATTGTATATTCTGTAACCTCACAGCTGTGGTTGCTGCAATTTTTGCCCTACTAATATCTGAGATTATTTCTCACACACTTTATAAACAGATAAAAGTTATATAGCTTTCTCACATGGTGGCCCTACTATACTTTTATTGCTTCCTGTGACCCTCTTTTCCCTACCTCTAATTCTTCTCTGAAATCATACTCAAAAGCAATGTTCTACCTCCTCTATAAAATTACAGATAGTAAGTTTAGGAACTGATTTTCCAATTCTCTCCCTCCATCACCCAAACAGGAAGGAAAAAGAAAATTAATGAACCATTTGCATAAAAATTTCTCTGGGAAGAGTGAGACTATCTAAACCTGTCCATACAAGCACCAGGCATCTCTCTCCTATTTTGATGGAAGTTAAACTCCCTTTCATCATCACAGGCCTGCATTTCAGAGATGCTATGCACCCACCACTTCCATGCTGAAAATCAGGCCCTGTTTTAGCAACTGGTACCAATGAAAACTTCACAGTGCAGTGGAACTATAACAGTTCTCTCCCTGTCCCTCTTCTTTACCTTCTCCCCTCACCTAATATTCCCCCATCTTCTCCATCAGCTACTTATTGGTGAGTGGGATTGTGATATCAAAGGGAAGTCATCCTCTTCTTCCCTCTCTCTCTTTCTTTTCTTCCTCTTCTCACTCTCCCCTTCTCCAGAATCACCTTGTCATCTATAATCATGTGAATATCATGACCCCTTTGTCTGAATGAGTTACCAAATTCATCAGCATATTTTATACTGCTATTGCTTGAAGTGAAATGGGTCAGCAAGTGACATCAAGTCAGGAACACATGAACAGACAAAAAGAAAAGATAACCTATTCAGCTAGATTTTTTCCTATTCTGACATGCATCTTATCTTGCTAAAAACACTATTCTCCTCTACAGCAGCATGATCCCATGGACAGAAGGTCTTATTACAATAAGGTAAATTTACTGATGGTCTCAAGCCTCTACAGAATTATTTGAATTTGAAGTACGCATTGATTGTCTCAATAGCTGTAGTGTGAGAAAAGCAATCAATCTGCGTGCCTGTGACACCACTGATCATACCCTTCTCTTGAAATCTTGTGCTCCTTTGGCTTTCATAACTCCGTCCTGTCCTGGTTCTCCTCCTATCTCTTTGGTATTTTTCAGTGTCTCTTTCATTGGGTCTTCCTCCTCTGTTGCTTTCCATGGGTGTCTCAGACTCTGTCCTGGGCTCCCTCCTCCTCTATCTCTCTACACCCTTTCTCTGTGTGACTTCACCCACTCACTTGGCTACTATCTCTGATGACACACAGCTACCTCTTCACCCCTCTACTGTCCAATCAGGTATCTCAGCCTGTCGCACTGACATCACTATTCTATTTAAAAGCATTTTCAGAAGCGATAAACACCTACAAATCCCACTGAAGTCACTGGAGCTGCAGATGCTCATCACTTTTGACAACCAGGCCACTGATGTTTTTGTGTCTAAATATGGATTTAGGATTATGAACATTAGAAGTTTAATGATAGGAACATTTGGGGCTTACAGCAGATTGCACCCCGTGCAGAGGAAGCAGCTAATTTTTGACATACGTTTCTAAAAATCATTATAAGAAGCTCACCTTTATAAATTCCATTATACCCCCCATGGACTTCTCCAGTGCTAGAGACTTCTTCAACATGTGCCCCCTGGTCAGATGTGAAGTATACAAGTGTCTTATCATTCAGACTCCATTTCTCTAGCACATCCAGAATCTTTCCTGAAAAAATAAAACAGAAAGATTTAAACTTTTACTTGTAACCTGAAAGTAATAAACATTTTTGCTCTTATTAATTTTGCAGATTTTTTTCTTAAAAAAAACATTATTATGTATAGCAACTGGCACCATTCAGAACACACTAGGTGGTTACCACACAGAGGTTGCTGCTATCGAGATTGTGGCTTGATTGCTGCAGGGCCTCCTGATGTATAAAACAAAAAAGATTTGTGCACATCAGAGGAAAGGGCTGCTCCTCAGAGAAGCAGCGACCCCATAACAAGGAGTTTGAAAAAGTTGATCACAACTGAAAGAGTCACAGTATGCAAAGTACAGTTCACAACATACTAGAGCTTTGCCACATGGAAGCCTTCAGAAGAAGCATGGCTCACCTAGTGTATGTGCTGCAATAAGGCACTCTTACAAGAGCAATAGTACAGAGAAGAAATGCCTCTTAAGCTACACAATTTCATTATCTAACTCTGCCAATCAATCACAGCTGGAAAAATGCTCTCGCGCATATCAGACTAGACCCTTAGTAAACTCGAAAAAAAGTTTCAAAATATAAATTTACGTATTTAAGAAGAGTTGGGCCACTTGGATATGTTGTGAGACTTCAAAATATTTTGGACCTAATTTTCATTTATACAGAGGGCTCTTTACACTACTCTGACACTGTAAACGGGCCTTGCAATGCGCGTAAATTACATTTAAACCAATTTTAAAACTCCTTTACACTGCTCAAGTTTTGTAAACGGGATTTAGTGTAAATGAGAATTAGCGCCTAATGCTAAAGTACATTTTTGTACTGAAAGAAATGCAGGATTATTGTCACTGGAAACAGACCAACAAAAAGATACAGCACAAATAACACAAGTATACCCTTCTCAGCACTGCCCTGCCAATGAGCCTTAATTTAGTTCTTCAGAAAATCCATACAGTATAAAGATAATTCAGTCTCCATGACCATTCTCCTCGTCCTCTCTACTTAACCAGTCAAGAAAGGTGACAATATGGGTGGCTAATTTGATTTGTTCATCTGTCCACTAAAAACTGGTTCCCCAGCTGAAGCATTGAGCTACCATGTTAAGTAGCATGATGCAAGAACCCAGAAATACAGAATCCATTTCATCAGGAGTGAGGCCACTTAAACATTTTTCAGATTATAATGGCTTTCTGCCATTATCAACCTGTTCTGGCTTAGAAGCAGTTACCTTATCCTTTTGCTTACCAATCCCCTTGCAAGTTGCAATTCTGTAAAATCACAGTTCTGTAATGTACTGAGCACCTCCTGGAAGGTGCTGAGTGCCTTCATTTCCTACTGGCTTTAATGACTGGGTTCTAATTAAAGGGATACAACCAGTTAAATAATCAGTGTCTATTGTTCCGGTTTGTAAAATAGTAGAAAAGTAGCTATATAAGAATAGGAGAATTTGTTTACATAAATTTTGAAACTTGGTGGGAGTTGAAATTTCCCAACAGAGCTGTGGAAAATCTGTTACAAAGGCTGACATTTTAAAGCTGGTGGGTTGTGGGGGGATTTGGTTAACAGCTCATGCAGCTCCATCTGACAAGTCTTTTTGCTTGTTGTAGCAGGTAGGCTAAGTGCCAAAGAAAGAAAAAGGCAATTTTCCATTGGTTGTGCTTGCTAAACACTGTGGTGTCTGCTGATAAAGTGGTGGTGATGCAGTCAGGAAGTTAGGTTGGACATTGTGTGGATACATATGATTTTAAAAAGTGAAGGACAAGACGACCAACTCTAATACACTTTTCTATTTAAAATCTGCAAACTATTTTTCTTAATGAACTAGGATTATGTAATCCTTCTAGACCAGTGGGTCTCAAACTTATTTGATCGGGCCCCCTTCTTTGTGTCTGTAATCATTTGCGCCCCCTCCCCAACTACTTATACTGCCAGCCAGATGTGAAGGCAAGGCAGAGAGCAGCTGCTGCTGGCTGGGCACCCAGATCTGAAGGCAGTGCTGTGGCAGCAGCAACATGGAAGTAAGCGTGGCAATGTAAAAAGTGATACTCATCAATATCACTTTTCACAGTTGTCAGGGTTCTCTGCCCGCTCTGAACTTTAGGGTACAGACATGGGGACCCGCATGAAAGACTCCCTAAGCTTATTTCTACCAGCTTAGGTTAAAAACTCCCCAAGGCACAAATTCTCCCTTGTACTTTGGGTTAGATAATGCTGCCACCACCAAGTGATTTAGACAAACTCAGGGAAAGGACCACTTGGAGTTCCTACTCCCCCTTAATATCCCTCCATGCCCCCGCACCCCCTTTCCTGGGGAGGCTTGAGAATAAACAAGATGAGCGAAGACCAACCTTGGGGTTATTTTAGGACACACAAAAAACCCCAATCAGATTCTAAAAGAAACAGAACTTTATTAGAAAGAAAAAAAGGTAAAAGAAGCACCTCTGTAAATTAGAATGGAAGATAATCTTACAGGGTAATCAGATTCAAAAACACAGAGGATTTCCCTCTGGGCCAAACTTCAAAATTACAAAAAGAAAATCAGGAATACACCTTCTTCTCAGCACAGAGAAAATCACAAGCCAAAACAAAAATAAGCTAACACATTCCCTTGCTAGTACTTACTAATTCTAATGGAGTTGTATTGCCTCCTTCCTTGATCTGCACACAGAACAGACAGACCAACCCCCTCCCGCCTGCCTCAGATCTGAAAGTATCTTGTTCCCTTATCGGTCCTTTTGGTCAGGTGCCAGCCAGGTTACCTGAGCTTCTTAACCCTTTACAGGTAAAGGGATTTTGTGCCTCTGGCCTGGAGGGATTTTATAGCACTGTATACAGGAAGGTTGTTACCTTTCCCTTTATATTTATGACAACAGAGACCTAGTGCCCCATTGCCACCCTTACTTCTGCACTGCTGCTGCCACCCCAGGGTTGACCCCAGGAGGAAATGGGAGGATGGGGGAAGGGATGAGAACTCAAGCCCGAGTGGCAGGCCTCCGGCTCTCCCCTTTATCTCTGTCTGCCGGATGTGCACAGTCCTTCTGCATGAGCTCCAGTGACCCACGGCTGATAGCCAGAGCTCTTTTTCAAAAAAAGCAGGACACACAGCTCATGCCACCCTTGAAACATTCCCACACCTCTCTTGGGAGGCTCGCCCCATAGTTCAAGAACCGCAGAGTATGACACCATGTGCATGTGAAAGAAAAAAGTATAATTAATACCATGTAATAAATCATATTAACAGAAATAATTAAAAGCACACCAAATGGAGCATGAGATCTAGGCTTCCTTTTCCCATTCACGATCAATCAATATTAATTTTTCTACCTGAACTGGGACAGAACAGGAAATATTCATCTGAAACTCCGCTTTCCAATGCACTCCATTTAAAATAAAATAATAATAATAATAAAAAAAAGTATTTATTTATTGGCAAGTAGATTGGATAAAATTTGACCTAGTCTGAACATCATTACTGAGTTTAGACTCATGCAAAGGCCATGCAAATTGTATCTATTCCAGAAAGGCAACAAATTGCATATAGAGCCTGATCCAAAGCCCATTGATGTGAATGAAAACATGCCCATTGGTGTCAATGGGCTTTTTTGATCAGGGTCATAATAAGGTAATAACAAAGTCATCATTTAGTTGAATATATTACAGCAGGGTTAATAAATACTAAAATGACAATTTATTTCTAACAATGTAAGTTTTTAGTATTCCAAATAACACACTTTGCTGTGGTTGGAGATTAAGTATCACAAAAAAATAAAACAGAACTTGCATTTCTATTTTCTCCTTGAACACTGACACCTTTTGGAATGAGCACTGTATAAATAAGTAATAAGATGTATTTTACTGTAGGATAAGGCACACTGAAGGGTATTTGAACAATGCGGTAAGTATTAATACAAGCCATACATAGTTCTGATTTGAAATTTTTCATCAAAATATTTTTTTGATGAAAAATGCCAGATTCATTGAAAGCAGAATATAAATAAAGAAGTAGATTTTGATGAAATTATGTTTTTTAAAAAAATAAATTTAATAGTGTTGGAATGTCCCACTTGACATTTTTTGGACTGCAACATATCAAAATTTAGGTTTTTTTAGATTTTTTTATAAGTTTAAAAAGATCAAAATTGGAATGAAATGTAATCAAAACAAAACATTTTGATACCCCTAAATGTTTTTTTGTTTTTTTTTGTTGTTTTTTTTAAATTCTGTTGCTTGGAATTTTTTTCTTTCTTTGTTTTTGTTCCATTCCAGAACAGGGGAGAAAAATGAATTTGTGTAATTTCCTGCAAAATGGAAAATCCAGTACCTGCCCAGCTCTATCCATACTGTATCTCAATTGTGTTAAAAATGGTAAGAAAAACAAAAAAAAAATACATATATTACATTGAGTGTAACTGTGTGTATATTTTACATGTACACACACATATCTATATTGGGAGCAACCACACATAGGGTTGAAACACAAATTCCATTACAACCCTTCTTTTTCAATTGTTCAGTACTTTTTCAATACATTCTTTTTGGATCTAAATTTTTAAGACTTGTTTGTTTTGTAGATTTAACTGAAGCTTAAAAATTAAGCTAAGTCTGATGACTATAGGTTCAATTGCGCAGGGAATTGTAATTTACATACCATGTGCCAGAAGGGCAAATAGAGTTAGAAATCAATCTTATCAATGACTGTAGAAAGGAACAGGAACTTAGTCTGGCATTGCGGCGGCATTCAACGAAGCAATGTACCAAGTTTGTGAGATCCTGAGAAACAAGCAAGCAAAAAAAAAAAAAAATAGCCCTACTGAATCAATAGTAAATTTGTTGCAAATCCTCTTTGTTCAGGGCACAGACATTATCCATTGCATACACTTGTGGCTCTCTACAACTACTCCCAAATGACAGAACTGTCAGTTGAGGAGATCCACTTGAAAATTGTGTTCTGGAAAAGTTAAGAGTTGTGTTAATCCCTAAGGATGCAGACACTTCCGGGGCACATGTCATTTTATTGCAGGGCTATTGATTGACCAGAATGTGGTTTGGCCAATGGAGCCCAAGACCATGGAGCCAATGTGATGCTGAAAGAACCACGTAGTTTCTGAAAGATTGCTGAGCAGTTAGAATATAAGACTCAGTTTTCCCAGCACCGTCATCCCAGGAGTTTGATCAGCTTTGGTCCTAAACCTAGATCATTTCCAATGTAGCACATAAAGTCACTAGATCATTAGGTACACATCTCACTTTTACATTTTTAATTAGAGACAAATTAATGAAGGCATTAAAAATAAAATTTGACATTAATTAATAGAATTAATGCTTTAAAGTCCAGCTAAACCTCCCCTTGAAATGCCCACATGCAAATATCCTAGCAGAATCATCTTTACATCCTGCTCCACTTTTGCTTTAAGGAATAGTATAAGATGTCAGATCTGCAGGTGCTGTCTCCTAGAAAGGTTTTTAAAATGTGATGTCAATTTATATGGAGTGATGGAGTATAGCTGATTGGAGCTTGACTCTTATCCTTTGGGATGACTTTGAGAATGTAAGATTTCATCTCTACAGTCTTATTCTGGTTAACTAAGTTCAGCTCACACTGAAACTCAACTTTAATATTCCATTAACATTGCCCAGTGCTGCAGTCCTGAATCATGCAAATCTCCCACTGCACTCAATTCTGAATTTTTTTCAAAGAGAAATCTAATTCAAGATGTGTGTGTGATATACATGTTTTTGTTACTACATTCACTCACTTTCATTTAAAATTAATAATCCAGGAATGTTTTCCATACAATTTAAAATGTGAATCTTGTTCATCTGTTTGAAATAACACAGATGCCTGCTAAAACCACTAAAGGACCCAATCCTGACCCATCTGTCACAACACTAAAGGTTATGCAGCCTCCTTACTCCCACATAAGGCAGTTCTGCACCAGTGTGACCAATCCACACGATGGTCAGAATGCTGCAGAAGGGGTGTGGAACAGCACCAGCTGAAGTTCTACTGTAGAGGACAGATGATGGGGAAGGCTACGATTTAATCATGGATATTTTTAGTAAAAGTCAGGGACAGGTCACGGGCTGGAAATAAAAAATCATGGCCCATGACCTGTCCATGACTTATACCATAAATACACCTAATTGAATTGTGGGGCGGGGGGAGCTTGTGGCACCAGCTACCGGAAGGGGGAGTCCTGGGGGGCCTGCGGTACCAACTGCCGGGGCAGGCAGAGGAAGACCTGGGGTAACAGTGGCTGCTTCAGCCAGTGCCATGAGGGGAGTCCCGGGGGGGCAGCGGCTGCTCCAAGGCCAGCAGCTGCTCCAGCTGTCCCAGGACCACTACTCAGGTGGTCCCCGGGGCCAGCCACATCTGCAGAGCCACTCCAGCAGCGGCCAGTGTGGCTGTCCCCAGGGTCACCTGAGCAGCCACACTCAACCACACTGGCTGCTGCAGAAGTCACAGAGGCTGCAGGATGTCACGGAATCCATGACTGCCGTAACCTCTGTGACAAACACAGAGCCCTAATGGTGGATACAGGTAATTCAAGCAAATGAGATACCACTGCCCCACTCAAGGCAACATTCATATATCTTGCCCCATACTTCCACTTTCTTCTGATGGAGCTACTGCATCCCTGGCTCTGTAGTGATGCTCCAAGGGACATCGGGTGGGGGAGGAGGAAAAGAGTGATTTGGGAGCATGAACCACTCTGTAGTGATGCTCCAAGGGACATCGGGTGGGGGAGGAGGAAAAGAGTGATTTGGGAGCATGAACCACCCCATCTTCCATATACCTAGAGGAGACAGATCATTTATTTGGTTAACAGCTCTGTTTCAGAGCCAACTCCTGGCACCACTCCCTGTGGCTGAATAGCTTCTCTAAACATCTCAACTGGGGACTGACAGTCAGCTGTGGGGACCTGTCTCCAGGTCTGGGGAAATGGTGAGATTCTGAACATGTGCAAAGGGTCCTGCAAAACATCCCCAAATGCTATGGGGGGCTGGAATCCAGGACTCGTCCCTGAGAAGGTGATGATGCCAGACTGCTGTGTAGACAGTATGTAGTAGTCCCTGAGGGGACAGCTACCTCATTGCCACAGGTTTTGAATTATAAGGTAATTCCATAGCTGAACCCCTCCTTGGTGTTCAGAAGGGTAATATTTTTTCCTTATGAAAAATATATGTTGCAACCTCTGCATTCCAACATCCACAGGCTAAAAATCAATTTAGCAGAATTTAATCTTCCTATGCTAGTTTTGAGATGAGTATTATGAAAAGAGTTTAATGTGTTGATCGGATATAAAACCCACTGATTTAGCTGTGCAAATTTACACTATCTGAGGATCTGCCCCAAGTACCTAGTACAATCTGGGTGTTGTGTAAAAACATGCCCAAGTACAGTAACTTAAGACTTAGACAGCCATGTCTTAATTTTAGCTTTTGTAGATTTCAGGTTATAAATATTCAAATTTCTGTGATAAGCTCAGAGTCATCAAGTTTCCCCTTGATAAGTATGTAAATCAGTCTGTCTCTGCAATGGGGAAGTAATTATCACTTTCAGACCTAGTCATTGAGCGCAACACTTGAGAGGTGAAGATGAAAAATAATAAAACCACTGACACCAAGACAAGAAGTTGCAGCACATACAGTGAACAGCATGTATACTTGCATACACTTGTTTAGCATTCAGAGCTGAAATATGGCAAATGGAATGTTGAGATTTTGGAAAGAGGCAATAGATTGGATAGAAAATGTGCCATGACATCAATCAATAGAACCCAAGGAAGACAGGTGATTCTGCATACAGGCAAAACATGCACATGACTCTGTAAGGTGACAATCAGGAAAAAAATGATCCAAATGCCTGTCTAGAAAATGTATATAAAATTCCCCTAGAAAGTCAAGAGCATGGATAGGTTAAAAATCATACTTCCATATTTTATTATATCAATTTTGAAAATGGAGACATTTTAATCCACAGAATAATGCAACGTGAAGACGAATGTAATGGTGGTGGGGAAGCCCTGTATCAGTTCTAATTTGTTACTGTTATTATTTAATAGTTATATTATGATAGCACCCTGTGCCCTGAAATCTTCCAAAAAGTACTTAAGACACTCAGGGCTGGATTTTCCGAGGTGCTGAGCCCTCACCACTCCAAATGACATCAATGGGAGCTGCAGGTGCTTCTGAAAACAAGGCCTTCAGGGATGACTATTAACTTTTGTATCAGGAGAGGTTTGCTTGCTTGGCTCTCATGCACAATAAGATGCATTCATAATGGTTGCTGAAGGAATGCATAGAAATAAGGTGAGGATTTGACCTGTATTTGAAACAACCTGGAGATATGTTTATAATTTAATTTCAGTGGAGCTCTGTGCATGTGCAGTGTCTGCCAAAGCACATCAAATTACAGGATCTATAAGCTCCTTGGGGTGCTTAGAAACTATGGTAATAAGAGGGAGGTAGATAGATATCTCAATTGCAACACTGAAGTCAGTGGAGCTATGCTAATTTACAGTACCTGAGGATCGGCCCCAAGTACCTAATACAATCTGGGGAATGTATAAATAATACATAAATTATGATAAAACATAATATAATCATTTCTCTAGGACTGTGTTTGGGTGTGGGACATAACCCAAACATTTTTAAGTACTGTATTGCTTCTCACCCAGTGTTTTGATGGTATCTGCAAATTATCCAGGCAGATGGGTTATTTCCAGCAGATTTTTTTCACCATAAATGCAACAGCTGAGACACAATAGAGCCTAGCAAACTTCAGAAGTTCTCTCCTCTCCCTTTTCTCTAGCTCTGTTGATAATTCCCCTACTTATCCATGGTGAACATTCATCATGTGCTTATTTGACTACAATAATCTTTCTCATGTTTTGTGAGTATGTAAATTAACTTCAGTTTCCTTGTACTGACCTGTATTATTATCTCTCATGTACATTTTTGTTACAGGGTAGGGAGTGAGGGTGATCAGAAACAATGAAGGTCAGCTTAGGTTGTCTTGATAGATTTCCCATATTACCTCTCCAATTCTAATTTGTAAGAAATGGTCTTCAAAGCCAAGGTATATTTCCTCAGTGGTGTTACACTGGACCTCAGTTGTGGAAAGCAAAAGCAGAATTTTGCTGTATGGGTTTGGGACTTGCCTTCTTTCTATAAAAACTAAGCTAAAATTGCTGTGGTCAGTTAAGGTATTAGTATCAATTTGCTATGTGTTCAGATTTGTGTTGCGCTGTAACTTAAAATTGAAATTGGCTTGTGGCTGTTTATACAGTCTTAAAAGGATAACTTGCCTTTCAGACCCTCAAGGTAAATTTTCACCATAGTGAACAGCCGATTAGACATGCAGTGTTTAGCTGCTATGAATAAATCACCCAAACTTTGATGTACAATTATGCATAAGATAAGGGTAAAGTGTTTTCTACAGATTGATCACTAAATCTTTTCTTTTAATATGGGGTTCAAATTACCTAGTAAATTTAACTGTTGGAATGATGTGTTTTACATCTGTACAAAAAGTGCTATTCAATCTTTGGCGTATAATAAAGCATGGAGTTAGGACATGGTTAATAAAAACAACAAGGAGTCCGGTGGCACCTTAAAGACTAATAGATTTATTTGGGCATAAGCTTTCAT
The DNA here is from genome assembly GCF_965140295.1 of Lepidochelys olivacea. Taxonomy (NCBI): domain Eukaryota; kingdom Metazoa; phylum Chordata; order Testudines; family Cheloniidae; genus Lepidochelys; species Lepidochelys olivacea. Next base: position 132,062,770 of record NC_140411.1, on the reverse strand, counting down.
GGGTAAAAACCCCACTTCTTCAGATGCATGGAGTGGGACTCCTCATGGTTTTTGTGGATACGGACTAACACGGTTACCCCTCTGAGACATAGTTAATGAGAGTTATAGGACCTTTAAGTATGGCTGCATTATAGGCAAAATCAGATTGCAGGGCATCAGTAACTGTATAGCTACTATAGGATTGAAGAGATAACATTGTTGGGATAGGTAGAGGTCAACAGTATGGCTGCTTTATAGCTACCTGGTTAGTGTGTACATTAGTTAATGAATATGTTGCTTAAAATTCACTTTTAGACCTTACATTTCTTCATCATAATGCTCTGTATTTCTTAACTTTTAGACTGCTTAAGATACTAAATATGAGACATTGTCATGCAATATAAAAGGGTATTTTGTATATTCCAGCTGAGATAATTTCTTTTGGGAAATTCACAGCATCATTCTGCTAACATATGAGAGTAAAAGGCCATTTTACACATACAACCAAATGTACACAATATACAATACACTGTCCCAAAGACCAGGAGATTCCTTTTGTTTTTCTCTAAATGTGACATTCAGTTTGCATGTTTCTTGCTGCATCTGCATCTTTACTTCCCGGCGCAATAGGTCACTGGCTTTGTATCTTCTAATGATGTTAGACATTTGAAGCCTACTATGCACTTGTCATCTGCAGACAAGGCAAGCCGTGAATGAGTCTCTTCACAGAGAAGTTGTTAATGCCAATAAGAAAACTGAGCTTAACAGAACAGAGGTAAACTCTGTTGTCTCTCTGGATGACATTTTGGATTTAAGTAGAAAAATGGGAGAAAAATTTAAGTCTGTACAGCTCTCTATTGTTCAACAATCTACAGTTTATTTCCCCCCTCTTACTGTTTTTGCTTCTGAAATTGACTGTATCAGCATTCTACACACACACAAATTAAACTCGGAAGGAAACTTTTGAAAAAAGGAAAGAAATTATTTTGTAGGTCATATCAGTAAATCATAGAAGACTTTCTGAATAAACATTGTCACTGACATATGGTTCCTGCTCTGAAATGCACATATGCAGTTAGTGAAAGTCATTTAGGGAAGCTATAGGAGTTAGGTGCCTAAATACCTTGGAGGCTATGGAGCTTAGAAGCCTAAGTCCCAATGAGTTTCGATGAGAGTTAAACTCCTAAATGCTCGTGTTAGTTTTGAAAATGAGACCTGGGTGCTTTTGAAAATTTTACCCAGCCATATTCTGAAAGTGCTTTTCATACATTCAGTTGCAGAGAAGATATCAAACAGAAAAAAAAATCTTTTCTGCTTTGTGGAGTGGGGATGGAGAAATATGTCTGTCGCTTCCTAGACTATGGAGTGTATGTAGAACTGCTTCATGGCCTCTACTGCTGCTCTGATGCTGCAGTAGCCTTCACAGTGCCAAAGAACGGCAAGGTGGGAGTACAGCATAACACTGGATCATTTGGGACAGTCCTCACCCTTCTGATAGTTTGCCTAAGCCTCTACCCCATTCCTGTATATTGATGGGTATGGGGCTGTGATAGACGTGGAATTGGTGTGATAATCTAAGATGTAATAATTCTGTGAACACTGGTCAGTGAAGGGAAGTTGGTGCATATAGGGTTATAAGACTTTCCTGTAGGAAGGTACTGATCTTGTTTAGTAGGGGGCTATGGGAAGAACAAACAAGAAGGCGGCAAAGGCCCCAGATACAGATACCCCAGCACACACTTGAAAGACAGTGGGCAAAACGATCAGCTTCAAGGACCTTACGTCCTGTCTCCAAGGAATATACAAGCTTGTTTTGCCAGCCAGGAAACCTGGAGATCAAAAGGACTGAACAGCTTTGGAATGGGACCCTCCCTGATGCATAGAAGATAAATAGTGCAGTGTCTTAACTCACATACTATGCCTGCAAGACCTAGAGGTCTCCAGGGATGGGAGGATCTATAGGTAGCTTAGATGTACTAGGATCCCCATGTGCAATATGGTTAGATACCTTGTAAACTAGACATGCCAATAGTCAGTTTAATTGCTTTAAGATCTGTTTTCTCTTAAATACTTTTGTTCTAAATAAATAACACTTTGCTTTAGGGAAGCTGTCTGGTTACCACTGTCATTACTTCTAGAGAGAACTGAACTGCTGGGGCTGCCTCATAAGATAATCACAGACAGCAGTTAAGATCCAGTCTGAGGGCTTGTCCTCACTACGTTGTTAGCTTACGTTATAACTTGAGTTTTGCCTCTAACCTGGCGCCTGTCCACATACAAAAATCTCCAGCTCAGGCTAAGTGTGGTTGTAAGCTCCAGCTAGCTATCCATTCAGAGGCATGGCTCAGAGCTTGAGGGCTTCTGCCATTTGAACTAGCAATGCAGTAGAGATGCAGCAGCTCGAGTTACAACAACTCATCAGCTGCTAATCCAAACACTGTGTAGGTCAAGTGTTGTTTCAGAGTGGTCACTCTCCCTGTGCTCTCACTCGAGCTAGGCTAGCTTGTACACTTGACATGGGATAGCTCAGTTGGAGTAACCCAAATGTACTAACTTGAGCTAATGATTGCAGTGAAGACAAGACCCGAAAGTGAGAGAATTGTGTGATTGAACTAGAGAAGAGGGTTTTAGGCCTGCGACCTTAACAAGTTGCATTCAAACAGACCAGGAGGGGTCAAAGGTGCAGTTAGCCTGGTAACTGTAACATATGTGATTGGGGCCCTTGCACTGCACAGAAGAGAAGCACACTGAGCAAAGCCCCTCAGTATCTTGCCCCTTTCCTTACACAGTGGAACTGCCCTGCTCCTGCTGTCAGACATGTCTCTAGGGATGTGGAGGAGGGTACAGGATTTGCCCCACATATAAATTTTCTTTTCAGGAACTTGTTTTTTCTTTCCTTTTGTGCATGTAACACTAATTTAAATGTGTGGGAGTTGTGTACATATGGATGACAAGCAAGTGAGCTGTGAAATCTCCATTCTTCCCAGTAACACACACAAACATGTCCACAACGCATTGCAGTTTCAATATCACATGGAGAGCAGTTTAAGTACACAGAGTCAAATGGCTTTTTATTCTTACAGCCTACAGAAAACACAATTGCTCTACACCCAGAAGTTGACTGTAATCATTCAGCTAAACAGTGATGAATATGCATAAACTTCAGTATCTAGGGTTTTTGTACAGATATTTCTGGTTATGGTATATTTAAACTATCAGTAGTAGCTGTTTAAAGTATCTTCCCTTTCTGTACTCCTTCTCCAGATACCTAAGGTTAATGGAGAACACGGGAAGTAGTAATTAAATGTCAATCACAGTCAGCTCAAATTCTGAGATAGTGTTACCGATCTTACACTTCTAGCGCTTTTAATCTAGATGGACCCCCAAAGTTCTTCTTAACTGATGTCTACGGGAATCACTCATCCACCTTTGACATGAAACCACGGAAGAGCAAATTGCAGCCACTGTTTGACAGAACATAGCAATGCAACAGCTCAGAGCAGGAAGTGACTATACCAGAAATTTAGGGAGAGGAGACGTAACTACCCCAATTGGATCTTGGCCCGTACACCAAGTGTAACACCTAATTCTTGTGAAAAATAGGTAGTGACTTCTTAAAGTTTTCTCTCTTATTCAAGTAGGAACAAAGCCACCTGCAGCAGCACAATGCCCTTAACATCAGACTAGGACACTACACTAGCTCACTACTGACCCAGAGGAGCTGTAGGGAATGGTGGAGGTGTCACTTCTACCCCTGATGCAGCACTAGACCAATGCCTTATCATGGGGTTAAAGGCTTTGGTCCCAAATCAAGACATAAATAGAAACAAGAGTAAATCTCTCCCTGATTCCCGCTGCACAAGCATCATACTGTACATTTGCTTTTCTTCTCTCTCTCCTTTGCAAACAACACTCCTCTAACTTCTTGCTGATAGCACTATGTGTGTTTCTCCTTGCCAGCCAGCTGCTGGCAGGAAACTCCTGTGTTTTCTTTTCTTCCTTGCCAATATTTGACATACACAAACCTTGCATATGTTAGGAGGATGTACTGTTTGGCTGCTACACCACAGATCTTGAAACCAAACACTCTTTGGTTCTTTACAATGGACTTTACAATCTTTTCTTAAAACAATAAAATAAAATTTGCTTTTTTAAAAAAAAGGACCAGATCCTCAGCTGATGTAAATCAGCATAGTTCCATTGACCTCAGTGGAATTATATCAACTATATTTACAATAGCTGAAGATCTAGCACAGACTGTTTAAAATGAATGACTCATGGATTTTCCCCTGGAGAATCCTATAGTTTAATTAGGTATCTTTATGTTTTTAAAGGCCCTATAAAAATCTTTTATAAATACTCAGTAAGATTTCAATATTTGCCAAATAGAGGGACTTTCTATGGATATACTAAAGCTCTGAAGTAAAATACGTCCTGCAATAATCTCTTTCCACATGGATTTATCAGGATGCCTTCTTCTATTCTAAGGGGAAGAACAATGAATAACTGAGCATCCTGGACCTGGACAATGCTTATATGTATCAAAGAAACTTCACTTTAATCCCGATGAGGGGATTAGTACTGAAATCGACATCGCTGGGACGAATTTGGGGGTAGTGTGGATGCAATTAGATGGTATTGGACTCCAGGAGCTATCCCAGAGTGCTCCATTGTGACCGCTCTGGACAGCACTTTCAACTCAGATGCACTAGCCAGGTACACAGGAAAAGCCCCGGGGAACTTTTGAATTTCATTTCCTGTTTGGCCAGCGTGGCGAGCTCATCAGCACAGGTGACCATACAGTCCCAGAATGGCAAAAGAGCTCCAGCATGGACCAAATGGGAGGTCTGATCTGATCGCTGTATGGGGAGACAAATCTGTGCTATCAGAACTCTGTTCCAAAAGACAAAATGCCAATATATTTGCCAAAATCTCCAAAGGCATGATGGACAGAGGCTACAGGGACCCGCAGCAGTGCCGCGTGAAAATTAAGGTGCTCAGGCAAGCCTACCAAAAAACCAAAGAGGCAAATGGCTGCTCTGGGTCAGAGCCCCAGACATGCCGCTTCTATGATGAGCTGCATGCAATTCTAGGGAGCGCCCCTACTACTACCCCACCTCATCCGTGGACACCTGCAAGGGGGGAGTCTCATGAAAAAGGCATGAGGATTTTGGGGACGAGGAGGATGAGGAAGATAGCATACAGCAGGCAAGCAGAGAAACCATTCTCCCCGACAGCCAGGAACTGTTTATCACCCTGGAGCCAATACCCTCCCAAACCTCCCAAGGCTGGCTCCCAGACCATGAAGCTGGAGAAGGCACCTCTGGTGAGTGTACCTTTGTAAATATAATACATGGTTTAAAAGCAAGTGTGTTTAATGATTAATTTGCCCTGACGACTTGGGATACATTCGTGGCCAGTACAGCCCCTCCTTTTAAATGGCCAACCCAACGGGTGGTTGGTATGGGAAAGGAGGGCGCTGCTGTTTGAAACCATTCCCCCATGTTATGATGGTTGAAGAAGCCGAAAGACTGTGGCTTACCATGGCTGCCTGCAAGCCAAATTCTGTTGCCCAGCTCTGTGTGTGTGATCTCTCACACCAATCCGGCAGGTCCTCAATATAAGAGGAAAAATGCAACCTTGTACCGAAAGCACATGTGCTATGTAACGTTAACAACTTGGTTCACTGTGAAAGAGTCTATCCATTGTTCTCTAAAATATGTCTTTTTAAATACTACTCTCCCATTTTTTTCTCCCACAGCTGCAAATGTTTCAATGCTCCCCCTATCATCTCCATCCCAGAGGCTAGCACAGATAAGACGGTAAAAAAAATGCACTCGCTGTGAAATGTTCTCTGAGTTTCTGCAGGTCTCCCGCACTGAAAGAGCTCAGCAGAATGCATGGAGGCAAGCAATGTCAGAGTCCAGGAAAGCAGAAAATGAACATGAGGACAGAAGGGATGAGCGAGATGACTCTGTCATATAAATGCCAATATATTTGCCAAAATCTCCAAAGGCATGATGGACAGAGGCTACAGGGACCCGCAGCAGTGCCGCGTGAAAATTAAGGTGCTCAGGCAAGCCTACCAAAAAACCAAAGAGGCAAATGGCTGCTCTGGGTCAGAGCCCCAGACATGCCGCTTCTATGATGAGCTGCATGCAATTCTAGGGAGCGCCCCTACTACTACCCCACCTCATCCGTGGACACCTGCAAGGGGGGAGTCTCATGAAAAAGGCATGAGGATTTTGGGGACGAGGAGGATGAGGAAGATAGCATACAGCAGGCAAGCAGAGAAACCATTCTCCCCGACAGCCAGGAACTGTTTATCACCCTGGAGCCAATACCCTCCCAAACCTCCCAAGGCTGGCTCCCAGACCATGAAGCTGGAGAAGGCACCTCTGGTGAGTGTACCTTTGTAAATATAATACATGGTTTAAAAGCAAGTGTGTTTAATGATTAATTTGCCCTGACGACTTGGGATACATTCGTGGCCAGTACAGCCCCTCCTTTTAAATGGCCAACCCAACGGGTGGTTGGTATGGGAAAGGAGGGCGCTGCTGTTTGAAACCATTCCCCCATGTTATGATGGTTGAAGAAGCCGAAAGACTGTGGCTTACCATGGCTGCCTGCAAGCCAAATTCTGTTGCCCAGCTCTGTGTGTGTGATCTCTCACACCAATCCGGCAGGTCCTCAATATAAGAGGAAAAATGCAACCTTGTACCGAAAGCACATGTGCTATGTAACGTTAACAACTTGGTTCACTGTGAAAGAGTCTATCCATTGTTCTCTAAAATATGTCTTTTTAAATACTACTCTCCCATTTTTTTCTCCCACAGCTGCAAATGTTTCAATGCTCCCCCTATCATCTCCATCCCAGAGGCTAGCACAGATAAGACGGTAAAAAAAATGCACTCGCTGTGAAATGTTCTCTGAGTTTCTGCAGGTCTCCCGCACTGAAAGAGCTCAGCAGAATGCATGGAGGCAAGCAATGTCAGAGTCCAGGAAAGCAGAAAATGAACATGAGGACAGAAGGGATGAGCGAGATGACAGGTGGCGGCAGCGCGATGAGAGGAGGCAGGATGCAATGCTGAGGCTACTGGGGGATCAAACTGATATGCTCCTGCATCTGGTGGAGCTGCAGGAAAGGCAGCAGGAGCACAGACTGCTGCTGCAGCTCCTGTGTAACCACCCGCCCTCCTCCCCAAGTTCCATAGCCTCCTCACCCAGATGCCCAAGAACGTGGGGCAGAGGGGGCATCTTCGGGCACCCAAACACTCCACCCCAGAGGACTACCCAAGCAACAGAAGGCTGGCATTCAATAAGTTTTGAAGTGCAGTGTGGCCTTGTCCTTCCTTCCTCCCCTCATCCACCACCCCACCCAGTGCTTCCCTCCTCTCCCACCCCTCCCAGGCTACCTTGGCAGTTATCCCCCTATTTGTGTGATGAATTAATAAAGAATGCATGATTTTGAAACAACAATGACTTTATTGCCTCTGCAAGTGGTGATTGAAGAGGGGAGGACGGTTGGCTTACAGGGAAGGAGAGTGAACCAAGGAGGTGGGTTTTCATCAAGGGGAAACAAACAGAACTGTCACACTGTAGCCTGGCCAGTCATGAAACTTGTTTTCAACGCTTCTCTGATGCGCAGCACACCCTGCTGTGCTCTTCTAATCGCCCTGGTGTCTGGTGCGCGTAATCAGTGGCCAGGCGATTTGTCTCAATCTCCCACCCCACCATAAACATCTCCCCTTACTCTCACAGATATTGTGGAGCACACAGCAAGCAGTAATAACAATGGGAATATTGGTTTTGCTGCAATCTAACCGAGTCAGTAAACTGCGCCAGCGTGCTTTTAAACGTCCAAATGCACATTCTACCACCATTCTGCACTTGTTCAGCCTATAGTTGAACAGCTCCTGACTACTGTCCAGGGTGCCTGTGTATGGCTTCATGAGCCATGGCATTAAGGGGTAGGCTGGGTCCCCAAGGATAACTATAGGCATTTCAACATCCCCAACAGTTATTTTCTAGTCTGGGAAGTAAGTCCCTTTCTGCAGCTGTTCAAAAAGACCAGAGTTCCTGAAGATGTGAACAGCATGTACCTTTCCCGGCCATCCCACGTTGATGTCAGTGAAACGTCCCTTGTGATCCACCAGTGCTTGCAGCACCATGGAAAAGTACCCCTTGTGGTTTTTCTACTGGCTGCCAAGGTGGTCCAGTCCCGATAGGGATATGCGTTCTGTCTGTCACCCCACCACAGTTAGTAGATTTGCCCATTCCAAATTGATTCCCAGCTGACCGGTAGCTGTCTGGTGTTGCAAGCTTCCAGAGGGCTATCGCCACTCGCTTGTGAACTGTGAGGACTGCTCTCATCTTGGTATTTTTGCGCTTCAGGGCAGGGGAAAGCAATTCACAAAGTTCCATGAAAGTGCCCTTATGCATGCAAAAGTTTTGCAGCAGCTGGGAATCATCCCAGACCTGCAACACTGTGCAGTCCCACCAGTCTGTGCTTGTTTCCCGGGCCCAGAATTGGCATTCCACGGCATGAGCTTGCCCCATTGCCACCAGGATGTCCAAATTGCCAGGGCCCGTGCTATGAGAGAAGTCTGTGTCCATGTCCTCATCACTCTCGTCACCACGCTGCCACTTACCTCCTCGCCTGCTTTTGCAGGTTCTGGTAGTGACATACTGCCGGATAATGCATGAAGTGTTTACAATGCTCATAACTGCTGCGGTGATCTCAGCAGGCTCCATGCTTGCTGTGGTATGGCATCTGCAGGAGAGCAGAGTTGCCGCGGAAGTGGTGGCTAAAGACGGATGCCATGAGAATAGATATTTATAGAGAACGATGAGAGGACCTGCGAGGTGGATTCTTGAGAACAGGAGAGCAGAGTTGCAGCAGAAGAGGTGGAGGACGACGGTTAGCACCTCACACATTTCCCGAGGAAGAACACACGTACCCGGGAGCCCATGACAGACAACATGGAGAAATTCGCTATTGAGACAATAGCAGCAGAGCAGAGTTGCAGCGGAAGCGGTGTATGAAAATGGTTAGCAGCACCCAGGAGGACCGGAACGGATCCCCTGAGCTGCAGGAGAGCAGAGTTGCAGCAGAAGTGGAGGATGATGATGGTTAGCAGACCTACTGCACCGTCTGCTGCCAGCAGCACCCAGGACACAACAGCATCAGTGTCGGTGAGCTGAGCTGAGTGGGCTGCACGCTTGCCATGGTATGGTGTCTGCGCGGAAAAAAGGCGCGAAACGATTGTCTGCTGTTGCTGTCATGGAGGGAGGGGCGACTGATGACATGTACACAAAACCACCCGCAATAATGTTTTTGCCCCATCAGGCATTGGGAGCTTAACCCAGAATTCCAATGGGCGCCGGAGACTGCGAGAACTGTGGGATAGCTACCCACAGTGCACCACTCTGTAAGTTGATGCTAGCCACGGTAATGAGGACGCACTCCGCTGACTTAATGCGCTTAGTGTGGACATACGCAATCAACTGTATACAATCGATTTCTAAATATCGACTTCTACAATATCGACCTAATTTCGTAGTGTAGACATACCCTTAGAAAGAGAAACCTTCAGAAAGGACCTGTATGTTTTTCATATTAGAATTTTATTATATTGTCTCTTCATGTTTACATTATTCTGGTTTCTGCAGCACTGCTTACACAGAAGCACTCTAATATGCCAATATAAGTGGGACCTGGTGAAAAAATTGTAGGAGTGAATGTCCAAAGCAGTTTGAGAAAAGGAGCCATGGAAATCCACTGGGAGGGTTTTGCAAAGAAGAAATACAGACAAAGGAAGAGATAGATGATCTGTTCATGGCATAGTAGGTAGAACAAGAGCAAAGCAGAACAGCATAAACAGAACACGAGCCAGATTCTGCCCTTGGATGAGAGTGCACATCTCCCACTGAAGTCACTGAAGGCAGCAATGTACTTGAATGAGGACAAAATTTGTCCCCGTTACTAGATATGGAGCTATGGCCTAAAAGTGGTCTTATTGTCTTTAATGGGATGCCTCATATGAATAAAGGTTTGGACTGATGGACCAAAACTGCTCTTAGCATCAACAGAAAACAGAACAACCTCCAAAAAAAAAAAAATCTCAATTTTTGGATAAAGTTAGGATTCATCTCTGTTAAAATCCATATGGTGTAGATTTACTTCCTCCCTACCCCTCTTATTTACAAAATAGTTCAAACACCAAATTATGCATGCATCAAGTTTCATAACCAAAACAGTTTTGTTTTCAAAAGCCAGTTTTCAAAGCTTCTCGTAGTGTCAGAGTAGCTTATTTTCCTTTGATCCCCTCTTCCTGTTCCTAAAAAAATGCTATTTACTATCCAACTCCCCAAAGCAAATGTATAAATGCATTCGTTAGGGGCTCATTACTGATGCAACTTGTCATCAAGAAACTACTCTGTAGATCTAGCTAGCTGTTGGGGAAAATCTAACTTCAAATTTACAAAGTTCAGAACCAAGACATCACAGACTTTTAAAAGTCTGTTTTCTTATTTGTCACCTGAAAATATAGTACCAATGGTTCCTAACCATTCATCATATCTTCTTTATATTCTTTGATTCATTACTCATTATTAAATGATTTTGAAAGCCTCTGCATGTGCTGATGATTTTGTAGACAGGGACAAATTACATCTGTTCATATTATATTGTAAATAAGAAAACAGCATGTGAAACCTTATTGACTGATAACTTGTTTAACATTTCTACAGCTTTATGATGTCAAAAATATATTCCACTCTGGATAACAAGCAGACCAGTATATGTCAAACTAGCTATCTTAACCAGTCAAAACTGGTATTTTGTATAGTTTTGCTACAAATGCCGAGACATCCTGTGTAATTTTTTTTAAACCGTCAGGATCAAGTTATGCGTGGGTTTGCAGAAAAACAGAAGTTTATATTTAATGAGCATGCCATCCTTTAATTATCTTTCAGCTTAAAGCACTTTTAAGTTTTATATTATTCCTCAGATTGATGCTGTCCTACTTTGTTTTTAAATTCCAGTCTGCTTTAGAAATTAAAAAAAAAGTCAACTAAAAAAAAAATCTATCTAAGATACTTATATGGCACCCATAACCATAGAAGCTAAGCATGACTCATATTTAGCCTCATAACAACCCCATAGGGCATTAGTTCCATTTTTATAGATGGGGAACTGAGGCACAGAAAGACTTACTCAAAGCCATAAATGAAGTCTAGGAATTGAACTCAGGTTTCTCAAATCCCTGGCTTGTGACCTAACCACTGGACCATCCTCCTTCTCCAAATAACAATCTTAATGTAAAATAAAGTGAAGGTTATTCTGAGGGAGAAGAAAAAGGATGCATATGTGTGTGTGGGGGAATCAAGTATGAAGACTTGACAAGGTGTTTGTCATGCTGGGATATCACCACACTTCAGATGGCTCCAGTCTGTATGCATCTATAATGCACCTTTCGCCATAGTGTCTAGATCCCATGTACAAACATGAGATTCACACTGATTCATCCCCAAAAGACCCAAACTCACCAGTCCTACCCTAATTATTTTCCATCAGTACTTGGAGGTTGTGTTCCCAGAGGGCATGGCTGGCTCTGTTACAGCTCTGTTCTTGATGGAAAGCCTTGCACATAGAGATAGGTCTCTTCTATTAAGTCCTCAAAGTGGCAAAACTGCGCACTGCTACACTGCATGCATCTTTCAGGAACATCTGGAGTACATACTCATGTAGTACCCCCCCCCCCCCCACACACACAGGCATAAAAAGCAGTGTAGCTGGTGAGGCATGGCTTATGCAAGTAGAATAAAGACACACTGAAGGCTGTGGATATGTATGCCAGAACGTAGCATACATGTTCTCTACTCGCCCAAGCTGTGCCTTCCTGTCTATACTGCAATTTTGAGCAGTGTAGTGCCTCACCACCTCCCCACTGCTTGAGCCTTTCCTCTCCACACGAAAAGAATCCAACATGGGGAAAGTCTCTGGCAGGAGGGAGGCAGTGGAGAAAGGCTCCGGCAGCTCCCCACTGCTGGAGCCCTTCTCCATTACAGGGAAAGACTCTGACAGACTGAGCCTTTCCTGCTGCCTCTCCCCTGGCAGAGCCTTTCCTTGCCATAGTGAAAGGCTCTGTCAGCTGGGAGCTACAAAACTTTTCCCTGGTGCCTCCCCACTGCCAGAGCCTTTCATTGACACATGTAGCTACACACCACAGTGCTTCTCACTGCATAAAATAGCTACACTTACAACTCAAACCACCGCCACTGGTGCCTAGTATAGACATAGCCTCAGAAGGTTCTGAGCCTACACCCTCATTGCATGTATCACTCTGGGGCCTGTCTACTACAGTATTCTAATTTATTGCAATTACCTTAGTGGGGCACAGTAAAAAAAAGACTTCTATTAAGACAGATTGTTCCCTCCCCGTTAAGAGCGTTGAAGATCAGGAACAGCACATTGAACTGGATCAGAAGCTAGTACAGAGTAATGCATGATATGCATTCTCTGGTTCATCCCCACTGGAGAGATAGAATCCACATGGTGGACCAGTTAAATTTCCACTGTGCATATCAAGTTTTAGGTGTCTCAAACTAGACACACAAACTTAATGGATGCTTGTTACCTTAATGTGTTTGAGCTCCCCATCAGTAGAATGGGAGTAGCAATATCCCCTCATCCCATAGGAGTGTTGGAAAAATTAATTTATGTTTGTGAAACACTCGGACGCTATAATGATGTGAGCCACAGAAAAGTCCACGAAGAAATTGACAATTCTGTATTCAGAACAGATTATAACTATTGTGCAGTAAATAAGACCACATGCTGAACAATGAGGAGAAAACAAAATATTGAATAGCTGCTCATTCAGTGAGCATAGTCCATCCTGAGCACTGGATTAGGTGGGTCCTGTGGACAAAATAGTATTTGATAACATAAGTAAACACTGTGGTAGCCGTGGTAGTCTGTATCAGCAAAAACAACGAGGCATCCTTGTGGCACCTTAGAGACTAACACATTTATTTGGGCATAAGCTTTCATGGGCTAAAACCCACTTCATCAGATGCATGGAGTGGAACATACAGTAGGGAGGTATAAATACACAGCATATGAAAAGATGGGAGTTGCCTTACCAAGTGGGAGGTCAGTGCTAACGAGGCAATTCAATTAAGGTGGAAGTGAGCTATTCTCAACAGTTGACAAGAAGGGGTGGAAATCACTTTTGTAGTGCTAATGAGACCAATGTAAACAAGGTGGCCCATTTCAAACAGGTGACAAGAAGGTGTGAGTATCAGCAGGGGGAAATTAGTTTTTGTAGTGACCCATCCACTCCCAGTCTTTTTTCAGGCCTAATTTGATGGTGTCCAGTTTGCAAATTAATTCCAGTTCTGCCGTTTCTCATTGGAGTCTGTTTTTGAAGTTTTTTTTTATTGAAGAATTGCCACTTTTAAGTCTGTTATTGAGTGTCCAGGGAGACTGAAGTGTTCCCCTACTGCTTTTTGAATGTCATAATTCTTGATGTCAGATTTCTGTCCATTTATTCGTTTGCATAGAGACTGTCCAATGTACATGGCAGAGGGGCATTGCTGGCATATTATGGCATATATCACATTGGTAGATGTGCAGGTGAACGAGCCCCTGATGGTGTGACTGATGTGGTTAGGTCCTATGATGGTGTCCCTTGAATGGATTTGCGGACAGAGTTGGCAATGGGGTTTGTTGCAGGGTTTGGTTCCTGTGTTAGTGTTTTTGTTGTGTGGTGTGTAATTGCTGATGAGTATTTGCTTCAGATTGGGGGCTGCTTGTAAGCGAGGACTGGCCTGTCTCCTAAGGTCTATGAGAGTGAAGAATTGTCCTTCAGGATAGGTTGTAGATCCTTGATGATGCGCTGGAGAGGTTTTAGTTGGGGGCTGTAGGTGACGACTAGTGGAGTTCACCAGCCCATCTCCCGGATGTGGAGTCGGTGCCTAAGGCGCCACTTTTGGCCAGTTAAATTTAGACGCCCTTTTAGAACCGGATGTCCGTCGTGGAACAACCGGTTCTAAAATTTAACAACCGGTTCTAGCAAACCGGTGGGAACCGGCTCCAGCTCACCACTGGCTTTATCTCCAGGCGTTGAAAAAGGATCATAAAATCATGTTCATAGTCAATGCTGAGGGGTTTCATCTTCACAAGAGGTACATTCACAAAAGCTGGCATAGTGAGGCATAAATCACCTCCCTCTGTGCCAGCCTGGCTCCTTGCACTGGGTAGGGGACTCATCCTTAATGCTTTGCTGCAAGGTTTCTGCTGAGACAGAGCATCTTTAATTCCTGACAACAGTTTCAAACAATCCCTGCTAAAGAGGTTGTTGAGGTGAGGCACTGGATCGTCACATGCCCTGTTGCTCTGGTTATATATTCTTCCTAGACAGTACCACACACCCTTTGGGTAGTACTGTCCCTCTCAAAACTCTCTGTTTAGAACCTTCCCCCAAATAGAACTTGTGCCACTAGCAGCCTCCATCAAGGTATATGCAGAAGCCAGCAAAGATCCTGTGGTAAATTTAGGCCAAGATTGTCTTTGTTATCTTGATTGCCATTCGTAATTAGTTTTCCCGTTCACTTTAAGCAAGCATCAATATCCTACCATTTCAAGTCAATGATTGATTAAATGTAAGGAGGAAAACTAACTTCTCTGTGAAAGTGTGTGGGTGGTAGAAAGTTGTTGATTGCAGAACTTTGCATACTTATTGTTTGGAGAGGCATTTGTGGAGTTATTGGGTTTCTTTTATCCCTAGGTGGCCTAATACAAGCATTTGCTTTTTTTCTTGTTACGGAAACTTCAGATCTTCTCAAGAGTAATGTTAATTTTCTAGCTGATTACAGCATTTCCGTTCACAAGTCTACACAGTATGTTCTCTCAGTGTTTCTTTTACAAGGCCCAATTTTCAGGGCTTCAGAACTTTGAGTGAAATATAATTTTGGAAGTGATACATATTATGTTTGCAAAATAAAATACACTAGTCACAAAAACTTTTTGTGCTCCCATAGATTAACCCCTTCTCTATTGCTGCTGATGAAGCCTCTACAACGTCTGTCAGCAAATTTCTTCCATTGTGTAATTTCAAATGCAAGCATCTGTTGCATTACAAAGGAGATTTCCACTATATAGTACTCTACCTGGATATTAATCAACATCATTAAACTTGACTGATTAAAAAAATACTATAGAAGTGGCTACTTATGTGCTTTATAATCTTCTAAATAATGTTTTCAGTGGAGTTTTATTTTGTACAAAGATGTTACCTATAAAAACCTGCATGTAAGTGGGAATTAGATGACTCAGGAGGTTTATCACACTGGAAATGGGATGTGGAGTCTTTCATTACAAAGTCACCTCTTAAATCCAGCCCCAGTCAGTAGTGACTAAAAGTCATTACTGTTTGATGACATATGAAATGACTTTGGGTCTTAGCCCAGATCTGTTTGGAAGGCATCCACCCTTCAAAAGACACCAACCTCAATGTCTAAGTCATATCCTTGAGAATTTCACCAGAAATGCCAAAGACTAAATAGGCCTGGAGTCTTAACTACCTTCTCAGCCCTAGAAATAGTCCTCCAATGTTAAAGTTAAAAGCAGACTGGAAGAACAGTGTGGGGAAGTGCTTTACTATCGAAAACATATCCATTCTTGTGGACTGACAAAAATTCCATTTCCCAGAGATGCTAATCAACCACCTTTCATGACAATTGAATTAATTTTCTACAGGGATGACCAACTGTGGCCCGGGGGGCATATCTGGCCCACAAGATCAGTTCATTTGGCCCATCACAGCCCAGTTCAGGGCAGGCAATCCAGTGGCACCAGGGCCAGGAAGGGACAAGGTGATGCAGGGGGAGAGCCTCCCCTCTGCATGCAGATGTGTGTAACATGTGATGCTGTGGTGTAGCCAGCGGGCCAAAGCAGGAAGCTGGGCCCAGCCCCGTGGGACAGAAGCCATCACTGCTGGGTGAGTGCATGGCAGACTCACTGTTCAATCCCCCACCAAATGCAGGAATGACCCACCCTGCATCACATCCTCTGGGGATAGGACCCAATGTCATACTCCCTTATGTCATATCCCCGGCCCACCAAAGGATTTTAGTGGGTTCTGTGGCCCTCATGTTGCCCAAATCTGTTCTAAAATGTTAGGATTGTGACACACCTCAACAGAATGTCAAGAAATGCAAAGTTAACTGTATCGTATGTCACATATGTCATCCTCTTAAGGTCTGTCAGTCTCACTTTTAAGTTTCCTGAATCTGCTTTGTTTGTGCTTCAGTCTTGATTAGCTGCCTGAATTTAATAATCCAGGGCCTGACTGTGTGCTGCCTTTCACTTTGTGCTACCATTCTGATTAAATAGCATTTTACATCTACTTTGCATAGGTGTAAATGACTGTGGAAGATGCAAACCAATGAAAATGTAGTCCCCTATCATACAGCCCTATGCTGGAGTCTTGTACAGGGAAGCAATTGAGAGCAACAAATTAAGAGTGTCTCATTCATTTTTTCTGTGGCATAAGTGAGTGTTGTTTTTGCTTCTCATATTATTACTCTCTATCTTTAGTTCTTTTTCATATAATCCAGAGTTCACTAGTTTACTGCTGATTTATGAGTCCTTCATGTATTAGAATTAATAGAGTGGGATTCTAAATAAACGCTGATTGCATACAAATCCTGCATAGTAAAATATGGCCGTGAGAGCCACACTAATAGCAGCTCACATATTATGACTAAATGAAGGGCCAGCTTTAATAGGTTTAGCTGAATGTCATACCATTTCCCAGAAGAATAAAAAAAAAGTTATTACTAGAAATAGGACAGCAAATTTAAAAAAAAATATTTCCTAGGAATGCAGTTTCAGTGCCGAGTAGTTTAAAAATAAAAAATAAAAAATGACGTTTTCCTTTGATGACTTTCTCATTAGAGATAGTCTCTCATGTTTAAAAATCTGAGCGTTTATAACTTCGGCATGAGATTTCTAGAATACAAAAAGGGTTTCTATTAATAAAACATAGATGCACCATATATGCTGCCCTACATATGGAAGACACTAACAGATGAGTTAGAGAGAGTGTAGTACATATTTCAGCATCTGAAGAAGTGGCCCTCTTCTGCCCTCCTGACTATTTGTGATCATTTAGACTCCATGATAATTTTCATAAGAGTAGGAATGTCGCTGATTGCCCTAGTATTGGTGTCCTGGACAAATTCCAGTTTCATTAATTGCATTCTGCCTACCCAAATTTCTCAAACAATCCTAATTTCAAAAATCTTCTCTTCTTCTCCAAAGATGTAATTATTTGCTGTGCAGTATTAAACAGTTGGGTCTGATCCAAAGCCACTGGGGTCAATGGATATGATTCCCATTAACTTTAATGGGTTTTGGATCAGGCCCTTAGGATCACAGAAACGTAGAACTGGAAGGGACTTCAACAGGTCATCCAGTCCTGCTCCCTGCACTGAGGCAGGACCAAGTATATCTAGACCATCCCTGACAGGTTTGTTGAACCTGTTCTTATAAACTTCCAATGGCGGGGATTCCACAACCTCCCTTGGAATGCTACTGCAGTGCTTAACTATCCTTATAGTTAGGGGAAAACTTTCTAACATCTAATCTAAATCTCCCTTGCTAAAGATTAAGCCCAATCTTTCAGGAAAGTTAGGCAATTAGACACCTGTGGCTGGCCTGTGCCTGGTGATTTCAGCTCAGACTGCAGTGCTATTGAATTTCAGTGTAGATTCCCGGGGTCATGCTGGGCCCGGGGCTCTAAGACCCTGTAATGTGGGAAGATCTGAGAGCCCAGAAGTCTATACTGCAATTAAACAGTCCCACAGCCCACGTCCAAGTCAGTTGGTGTGAGCCAGCCATGGGTTTCTAATTGTAGTGTAGATATACCCAGAGAGAGCAATTGATAACAATCTTTCTTATAACACGCCTTAGCATATTTGGAGACTTATCAGGTACCCCCCCCCCAGTCTTTTTTTCTCAAGACTAAACATGCCTAGTTAGTTTATCTTTTCCTTGTAGGTCAGGTTTTCTAAACCTATTGCCATTTTTGTTGCTCTCCTCTGCACTCTCTCCAATTTGTCCGTGTAGCAGTGCCTCAGTCTCAGGCTCAGAGGGAGGCCAATCTGACTCGCTGCATCAGGCAACAACAACAATTAGCAGTCTATAGCTCTGGCTTCTGGGTGGGGAAGAGCAGTAAGCAGTCTCTAGCCCAAGCCTCCAGGCTAGGGTGCATGGAGATCACAGTCTGAGATTCTGACCCTCTGGATGAGGCAGAGCTATGAGCAGTCTTTAGCCTGAGCCTCCTGGCAGCCAGCAAACAGTCTGAGGCTCTGACCCTCTGGGTGGGGCCCAGCAAGGAGCAGGCTTTAGCCTAGATCTCCTGACTAAGGCAGCCAGCAAACACAGTTGGGGCCTCACAGCCTTCTGGGGAAGCAGGCTGCCAAATCAGGGGTGTGGTTGATGGCAGGCGGGTAGGGGGATCCAGGCCCATCCTACTCTACTGGGTCTCAGCCCAGGGTACTAACAATGGTGAATGGTTCTGCCACTGGGTCAGCAGGGATCTCACCAAAACATGCTGACTCGCTTTCCAGCGACACAACTGGACTAAAGTCTGGTTTCCCTGGGTTACATCCTACCACAGTCTTGGTGCAGGGCTTTGTGGTCCAAGGGTCCTCAGTCTCTTCAGGGTACATGGCTGACGGCAGTCCTGGTAACTCCTGTCCATGGCTGGGAGCAGGGCATTGCACAGTGCAGTTTTGGGTCCAGAGTTCTGCTAGGGGCATCTGCCACCTTCCCTGGCTTCTGCCCAACTGAGCTGCAGGGCCCAACACTCATACTTCCTGCCACACCTTTCTGCTTCCGGTGCAGGGGGCAGGGCGGTTTGGCTCTTCCTACTAGGGCAAGTGTAGTGGTCCCTCGCTCTCAGGCTCAGAGGGAGGCCACTCTGCCTCACTACAGTCCACATCTTTCCTAAAGTGAGGTGCCCAGAACTGGACAAAGTAGTCCAGCTGAGGCCTCACCAGTGCCTAGTAGAACAGGACAATTACCTGCCATGTCTTACATATGACACTCTTGTTAATACATCCCAGAATTATATTGGTCTTTTTCACAACTGCATCACATTACATCATATTCAATCTGTGATCCGCTATAACTTCCATATCCTTTTCAGCAGCACTACAAGCTAGCCAGTTATTCCCCATCTTGTAGTTGTGCATTTGAGTTGTCCTTCCTGTGTGAAGCACTTTTGTTTACTGAATTTCATCTTATTCATTTCAGACCAATTTTCTAATTTCTTAAGTCTGTTTTGAATTTTAATCCTGGCATCCAAAGTGCTAGAAATCCCTCCCACCTTGGTGTCATCCACAGATTATATAAGCAAACTCCCCATTCCAAGTCATGAATGAAAATATTGATTTCTCAAGCTGGGCACCCAAAATAATTAAACACTTTTGCAAATCTTGTCCCTTGATTCTCCTACATGCCCCTTTATCAATTTTTGCCCATAATTCTGACATACCACCATTTACTCAGCATACACCAAGAAAATACCAACATCGCTCAATAGGGCAGTACCATCCAAGACAGTAAAATCATGTCCAAAGTTTGTCACCGTCATAGGGTAATATAAGTATCTTGCTTATATGTACTTGTAGTCAGCCAAGGGCTTTTCCAAATTTGAATCCTATCACATCAAGAAATCATAGAATCATAGAATCATAGAATATCAGGGTTGGAAGGGACCCCTGAAGGTCATCTTGTCCAACTCCTTGCTCGAAGCAGGACCAATTCCCAGTTAAATCATCCCAGCCAGGGCTTTGTCAAGCCTGACCTTAAAAACCTCTAAGGAAGGAGATTCTACCACCTCCCTAGGTAACACATTCCAGTGTTTCACCACCCTCTTAGTGAAAAAGTTTTTCCTAATATCCAATCTAAACCTCCCCCACTGCAACTTGAGACCATTACTCCTCGTTCTGTCATCTGCTACCCATTGAGAACAGTCTAGAGCCATCCTCTTTGGAACCCCTTTTCAGGTAGTTGAAAGCAGCTATCAAATCCCCCCTCATTCTTCTCTTCTGCAGGCTAAACAATCCCAGCTCCCTCAGCCTCTCCTCATAAGTCATGTGTTCCAAACCCCTAATCATTTTTGTTGCCCTTCGCTGGACTCTCTCCAATTTATCCACATCCTTCTTGTAGTGTGGGGCACAAAACTGGACACAGTACTCCAGATGAGGCCTCACCAATGTCGAATAGAGGGGAACGATCACGTCCCTCGATCTGCTCGCTATGCCCCTACTTATACATCCCAAAATGCCATTGGCCTTCTTGGCAACAAGGGCACACTGCTGACTCATATCCAGCTTCTCGTCCACTGTCACCCCTAGGTCCTTTTCCGCAGAACTGCTGCCTAGCCATTCGGTCCCTAGTCTGTAGCGGTGCATTGGATTCTTCCATCCTAAGTGCAGGACCCTGCACTTATCCTTATTGAACCTCATCAGATTTCTTTTGGCCCAATCCTCCAATTTGTCTAGGTCCCTCTGTATCCTATCCCTCCCCTCCAGCGTATCTACCACTCCTCCCAGTTTAGTATCATCCGCAAATTTGCTGAGAGTGCAATCCACACCATCCTCCAGATCATTTATGAAGATATTGAACAAAACCGGCCCCAGGACCGACCCTTGGGGCACTCCACTTGACACCGGCTGCCAACTAGACATGGAGCCATTGATCACTACCCGTTGAGCCCGACAATGTAGCCAGCTTTCTACTCACCTTATAGTGCATTCATCCAGCCCATACTTCCTTAACTTGCTGACAAGAATACTGTGGGAGACCGTGTCAAAAGCTTTGCTAAAGTCAAGAAACAATACATCCACTGCTTTCCCTTCATCCACAGAACCAGTAATCTCATCATAAAAAGCGATTAGATTAGTCAGGCATGACCTTCCCTTGGTGAATCCATGCTGGCTGTTCCTGATCACTTTCCTCTCATGCAAGTGCCTTTTTCCAGTCATCCGGGACTTCCCCGGTTCGCCACGAGTTTTCAAAGATAATGGCCAATGGCTCTGCAATCACAGCCGCCAATTCCTTCAGCACTCTCGGATGCAACTCGTCCGGCCCCATGGACTTGTGCACGTCCAGCTTTTCTAAATAGTCCCTAACCACCTCTATCTCCACAGAGGGCTGGCCATCTCTTCCCCATTTTGTGATGCCCAGCGCAGCAGTCTGGGAGCTGACCTTGTTAGTGAAGACAGAGGCAAAAAAAGCATTGAGTACATTAGCTTTTTCCACATCCTCTGTCACTAGGTTGCCTCCCTCATTCAGTAAGGGGCCCACACTTTCCTTGGCTTTCTTCTTGTTGCCAACATACCTGAAGAAACCCTTCTTGTTACTCTTGACATCTCTCGCTAGCTGGAGCTCCAGGTGCGATTTGGCCCTCCTGATATCATTCCTACATGCCCGAGCAATATTTTTATACTCTTCCCTGGTCATATGTCCAACCTTACACTTCTTGTAAGTTTCTTTTTTATGTTTAAGATCTGCTAGGATTTCACCATTAAGCCAAGCTGGTCGCCTGCCATATTTACTATTCTTTCGACTCATTGGGATGGTTTGTCCCTGTAACCTCAACAGTGATTCCTTGAAATACAGCCAGCTCTCCTGGACTCCTTTCCCCTTCAAGTTAGTCCCCCAGGGGATCCTGGCCATCCGTTCCCTGAGGGAGTCGAAGTCTGCTTTCCTGAAGTCCAGGGTCCGTATCCTGCTGCTTACCTTTCTTCCCTGCGTCAGGATCCTGAACTCAACCAACTCATGGTCACTGCCTCCCAGATTCCCATCCACTTTTGCTTCCCCCACCAATTCTACCCGGATTCTGAGCAGCAGGTCAAGAAAAGCGCCCCCCCCTAGTTGGCTCCTCTAGCACTTGCGCCAGGAAATTGTCCCCTACGCTTTCCAAAAACTTCCTGGATTGTCTATGCACCGCTGTATTGCTCTCCCAGCAGATATCAGGAAAATTAAAGTCACCCATGAGAATCAGGGCATGCGATCTAGTAGCTTCCGTGAGCTGCCGGAAGAAAGCCTCATCTACCTCATCCCCCTGGTCCGGTGGTCTATAGCAGACTCCCACCACTACATCACTCTTGTTGCACGCACTTCTAAACTTAATCCAGAGACACTCAGGTTTTTCTACAGAATCTTCATTTCTAAATGTGAACTGACTTTAGGTAGGACCCACCTATTTTCTCTTCTACACTAACTATCCACACTATTAAGGAGATTCCCAAACAGAAACTTCATATCCAAAATGGTTTGTTTCCTCCACCTTTTCTTAATGAGCATCATAAGTACACCTTGTTGACATCTGCTTAGGAATATGGTGAGGGAGGGGAGATTCTGTTTTTAATTTTATTTGGAAGTTCATGGAATTCTCTTTATAATAATAAAGACACACAATGTAATGGCCACACCTTACTGGTGTTTGGTTTGTCCCAGAGTATAGCTAGCATTTCTTAGCTCTTCCTTATGTGTGAACTATGTAGCACTGATTGTTCTACAGGGGAATAAAAGGCTCCCTGTTAGGAAACCCTCCCCTCCGCCCCCAACTGTAAGGAGAACAGAAGAGAGAGCTCTGCTTCTGAGTCTCTGAAGAGGTATGTCTTCACAGAGCTGTAACATAAGGCTACGGTGGGGAGGCTCCAGAACTCTTTGTAGTGATTATATAAGCGTGGTTTAATTTTATCATAAATAATTTCAGCACATATCCATTCAGACTTCCACATTAAATCCACTACTATGTTATTTAAAAAAAATACAGCAAGAAAAAGGGATTATAGTCTGTTCATTTTTACAGTGGGAGGTTATTTCACCTGCTACAACTATAAACTAACATTAATATAAATAATAAGGTACTTAGCCTACACTGAAACAAATTTAAAATGTTAACTAGTCAGAGAATAACCCTCCAAGGCATGTCATATGAAGCAGCATTAAAACTATGAACTCTTTAAGCACTGAATTCTGTTATATACACATGAAACATGCATGAGCAGTAGAAATACAGGATCCCAAAGCTTATCCTGTGAGCTTATACTTAGTATTTGGAACCTGGATTGTAATCATAATCATCAAGTATCAATTTAACATGACTCAAACATAATTTTTTTTTAAAAAGCATTTCATCCACCTGCCTTTGTGTCAACTCCCCTGCTAAAATTAAGAAGGAAAACTCTCTATTTATTTTAATAGTTGGTTAGGTGATTAAGTCTCAAAAAATGGAGAAGGAGTACTTGTGGCACCTTAGAGACTAACCAATTTATTTGAGCATGAGCTTTCGTGAGCTACAGCTCACTTCATCGGATGCATACCGTGGAAGTTACCTACTACAGGACAGGCCTAACAAAGAAAATAACAGAACGCCACTAGCCGTCACCTTCAGCCCCCAACTAAAACCCCTCCAACGCATTATTAAGGATCTACAACCTATCCTAAAGGATGACCCAACACTCTCACAAATCTTGGGAGACAGGCCAGTCCTTGCCTACAGACAGCCCCGCAACCTGAAGCAAATACTCACCAACAACCACATACCACACAACAGAACCACTAACCCAGGAACTTATCCTTGCAACAAAGCCCGTTGCCAATTGTGCCCACATATCTATTCAGGGGACACCATCACAGGGCCTAATAACATCAGCCACACTATCAGAGGCTCGTTCACCTGCACATCCACCAATGTGATATATGCCATCATGTGCCAGCAATGCCCCTCTGCCATGTACATTGGTCAAACTGGACAGTCTCTACGTAAAAGAATAAATGGACACAAATCAGATGTCAAGAATTATAACATTCATAAACCAGTCAGAGAACACTTCAATCTCTCTGGTCACGCAATCACAGACATGAAGGTCGCTATCTTAAAACAAAAAAACTTCAAATCCAGACTCCAGCGAGAAACTGCTGAATTGGAATTCATTTGCAAATTGGATACTATTAATTTAGGCTTAAATAGAGACTGGGAGTGGCTAAGTCATTATGCAAGGTAGCCTGTTTCCTCTTGTTTTTTCCTACCCCCCCCCCCCCCCCGATGTTCTGGTTTAACTTGGATTTAAACTTGGAGAGTGGTCAGTTTGGATGAGCTATTACCAGCAGGAGAGTGAGTTTGTGTGTGTATGGGGGTGGGGGGGGATGTGAGAAAACCTGGATTTGTGCAGGAAATAGCCCAACTTGATTATCATGCACATTGTGTAAAGAGTTGTCACTTTGGATGGGCTATCACCAGCAGGAGAGTGAATTTGTGTGGGGGGGTGGAGGGTGAGAAAACCTGGATTTGTGCTGGAAATGGCCCAACCTGATGATCACTTTAGATAAGCTATTACCAACAGGACAGTGGGGTGGGAGGAGGTATTGTTTCATATTCTCTGTGTATATATAAAGTCTGCTGCAGTTTCCACGGTATGCATCCGATGAAGTGAGCTGTAGCTCACGAAAGCTCATGCTCAAATAAATTGGTTAGTCTCTAAGGTGCCACAAGTACTCCTTTTCTTTTTGCGAATACAGACTAACACGGCTGTTACTCTGAAACCTGAAAAAATGGAGAGTTTTCCTTGACTGAAGATTCTCACTCTGGAGGGAAAAGACTAAGAAGCCTCCTCCTTACTTTAAGTACTTTATGACAGCAAAATCCTTCTTTTTGACCTGCGTTACTGGGCTCAAAAATCAGGGAACAATTTTCATTCACCTTCATGCTTCTGCTTTTGACACAAGTTCTTAATCTCTGGAATATGACAGTCACAACTGCATTACAGCTGTTCGCACTTTCTCATTACCCACCAACAAAGATTTTCTGTGACATTTCCCTACATTGAGCAGCTCATGGATGACCGTGTTTAAGACTAGAAGCAAAATGTTGCTCAAGTACTCAGCTGAGGGGTGGTGTGTCCAGTTTCAATGTGGTTTTCTAATGTGGTTTTCTATACTTTCTATTTGCCTGGCTATAATTAGGTTCTGTTTAATTTAAGGATTTTGAGCTATATTCACAAAGAAAGTTAGGCACATGATGGGGAGGGAGACAACTTTTAGCCCAGTGGCTAGGATACTCAGGGCTTGTCTACACCGGCAAATTTTTTCAATGAAATTAATGTCGCCAAGCAAAAATTAACAAAAACAAAGTCGCCAAAGCATGTCTACATTTGCTCCCTCTGTCAACAGATCGTGTCCACATTCGGGGCACTTTTGTCAACAGCGAGAGCAATGGTCTGTGGGTATGTATCCCACAGTGCCTGGTGACACCGTCTGTCGCTAGGTGTTGTGGGAATGCTGAAATGGAGTGCGGCACATCCTGGGATGTGCAAAATGTACCACTGTGCACCGCTTTGTGTCCCACCCCTCCAAAGGTCTCTGGCTTCCTTTCGTGCTGTTTTTCCAACTGTCATTCTTTTGTAGTGTGCGCCAGCATCTGCAGTGAGAGAGGATGGATCCCGCACTTCTCTCCTATGCGCTGTTAGCTGTCTGAGGACATTGCACATAGCAGCATAGTTACTCGCCGAGTTACTTGCAAAGTTAGCAGATGATGAATCACAGGCACCCGAGTGTGATATGGATGGCAGCAACTTATCAGCGCTTTGCGCATTCACAGAGCAGCTGTATATGGTAGTCGCTTTTGGGCTAGCACTGATTGGTGGGATCGCATTGTCATGCAGGTGTGGGATGATGACCAGTGGGCACAGAACTTTAGGATGCATAAAGCAGCCTTCATGGAGCTATGTGCTGAGCTGTCCCCCGACCTGTGGTGCAAGGACACCAGAATGAGAGTTGCCCTTTCGGTAGAGAAGTGTGTTGCAATTGCTGTGTGGAAGCTGGCAAAATCCAGATTGCTACCAGTCTGTTGCAAATCAATTTGGAGTAGGAAAGTCCACTGTTGGGGCTGTATTACTCCAAGTATGCAGGGAAATAAATTGCATCCTGCTGCATAGGACCGTGACTCTGGGAAAAGTGGATGAAATAGTAGATGGCTTTGCAGAGATGGGTTTCCCTAACTGTGGCGGGGCGATTGATGGCACACACATTCCAATTTTAGCACAGACCACCTTGCCTCGGAACACATCAATAGGGAGGGATACTTCTCCATGGTGTTTCAGGCGCTTGTGGATCACTGGGGGGCATTTCATGGACATCAATGCAGGCTGGTCTAGAAAGATGCATGACGCATGCATCTTCAGGAACAGTTGCCTGTTCAGAAACCTATAGGTGGGGACTTTCTTTCCAGACCACAAGTTCACAGTGGGAGATGTGGAAATGCCCATAGTAATCCTGGAAGACCCAGCTTACCCTTACAACCTGGCTCATGAAACCTTACATAGGACACCTGGACAGCAGCAAGGAGCATTTTAATAACAGGCTGAGCAGGTGCCGCATGGTAGTAAAATGTGCCTTTGGCTGTTTGAAAGCTGGCTGGAGGTGTTTAAATTGCAGGCTAGACTTTACCGAGGATAATATTCCCGTGGTCATAGCTGCATGCTGCACTTTGCATAATCTGTGTGAATCTAAGGGTGAAATGTTTGCTCAGGTGTGGAGCACTGAGGCAGAGTGCTTGGCTGCACAGTTTGAACAGCCAGATGCTAGGGCTGTCTGAGGAGCCCAGAGGGCTGCTATTAACATCAGAGAGGCTTTGAGGAATCACTTTGACAGTGAGGGGCAGTAACACATGTCTGCTTTGGAGATGCTTTCCTGTTGCATCCCTGTGCAATTTTGGGTCCCAAGATCCACGCAACACAATGCTTTAGAAGCTTGTTCCCGAGAGTGAATTGATTGCTATATGCTTTTGTAGAAATACCTTAGCCTTTATTCATTGTTAAAAAGGGTAAAACCTAACAATTGTGTGTAGCTCCAGCTATCACTGTACAAGCTGACAGAGGGGGTGGAGCGATGGAGAAACTCAGGAGTGCTGTGAAGTAAAAAGGAATATGTGGGCATAGAGGGGGGTGGGGTTGGCAAAGAATTATGCATCTGTTGCAGTGGCGCTCGACCTTGGATCTGTTCAGTCTGCAGCTGTAACAAAGACTTGAGCATCTCCGTCTGATCCTCCATAACTTTTATCATCCGCTCTGTTGCTTGCCTAGCAAAAGCAGCATTCTAGAGAAATTTGCCCATATGTGTCATGATTCCTATGGCTCACTCACAGCTGCTACTGAACAGACTCCTCTCCCCATATACTGATCAGATCCAACAACTCAGCGGTGGTCCAAGCAGGAGCGTGTTTGGTGCAATAGCTAGCCATGCTCACCTGGGAAGCCACCTGGGAAGCTCCTCTGGGAAGCCAGCAAGCAGGAAATGAGATTTAAAATTCCAGGAGCTTGCAAGGGGGAGGGGCGGGTTGGCTGCAGGGCAGCAGAATTCAAACCACTGACCAGAGTGGCAGCATGGGAATTGTGGGATACTTTCTGGAGGCCAATAAAATCGAAAAAAAACCCAACACTGTGGTGTCTACATTGGCTGTTTGTCGACAATAAAGGGAAGGGAAAAGACAAAAGTCTCTCGCAGGGGTGGAAGTTTTTTGTCGCCAAACCTAGGCATTTTTTTTTCAAAAAAAGTGACATTGCAGTGTGTACACTATCACTGTTTTGTCGCCAAAAGCCAGTTTTTGGTGACAAAACTTGCCAGTATAGACAAGCCCTCAAGCCCTGAAGAGAGAGAGGGATATGGACTGGGACATGCCACCTCTCAGATGAATACCCTAGCCACTAGGCTATAAGATATTCTGATGGGGGAGGAAGGGGTGCTCCCTCAATTTTTCCAGTTGAAGCTGTTCCACTGTGGACAAATAATGAAGGAATCATTGGATCAGAGAGGGGGCAGCAAGCATGAGAATGACTCTGTAGCATGGTAGATTGAGAACTCCCTGGGGAGAAAGGAAACCCAGGGTCCAGTTCCCCTGCTTCAGTTTTTCTTAAGTTTTTCTGCTCCACAGTGGAGCAGCTTCAACAGAAGAGACTGAGAGAGTCCCACTTAAAAATATCTCATAGCCCCAGTTCAGACACTCACCTGAGAGGTCACACAACCCAGTTCAGATCCCTTCTCCCCTCCAGCAAAGTGGGGACTTGAACCATGAGTCTTTCACATCCCAGATTAGTACCCTAACCACTGGATTAAAAGTTATACAGGAGGTCTACCTCCACCCTGGCTGTTTTGTGTAAGCATGTCATCTACAGGGGCCTGATTGAGTAGGCAAGCTCAGAGCATGCTTACCAAATGGGGCCTTGCTGGAAAGTTAGGTGGAGGAACACCTATCTTTCCCCGATTCATGCGTCACACTGGGAGTTAGGCATCCGGATAACTGGCATGGGACTGCAGTGTGCATGAACAGAAGAAACACAGGCACTTAGGGAAATTGTACAGCAAAAATGTTGGCATCGATTGAGTTTAGAAGCCTACAGTGTTTGGCAGCACCTAAGCGGGGGCTGATTCTGTTATTTAGGTACTTAAATTGGCGGTTAGATGCCTAAGTCCTTTTGTGAATCAACCCTTCATGTCAAGTTGACATTTCTGTGGTCCCCCCACATTTATATTTTTCTGTGCGTAGCTAGTTACTTGTGCTTTGTCAACATAGGATCAAACTTCCCTTTAAGAGAAGTTTGCAGTTTTTCACTTTTTTAGGCCAGCTGTTTCAACTAATATTGCTTGTATTTCCTAGCACAGATGCTGAAGTACCAGCGTAGAAATCAAAGTCGGCATGCTGACCACTGATGTGAGCAATACATTAAATGTCTAGTTTGTCAGACCTATGCTTACTCTCAGGCATTTAAACTTTGATTTTTAAAAGAGCCTAGGGAAGTTAGGTGCCTATTTCCATGGGAGGTGGGTACCCAACTACCTCAGGCTCCTTTGAACATCCCAGCAACAGTTCTTTTCTTTATAGTTGTAATTATGGAAAGAATGTATCCATAAGAACTTAAAATTTTCCTTTCATTTGAAGCTAATAGGCAACCTGAGAACAAATCACTCTTACCAAAAATCAGCCAGACTGTGGGACCAGATCCTCAGCTAGGATAAACTGACAGAACTCCACTAGTTGAGGATCTGGCCCTGGGTGTTTAGTTCTGCTGCTACTCATCCTTTTATGACATATTGTAATGAAAAAGAAAAGAAAAGAAAAGAAAAGAAAAGAAAAGAAAAGAAAAGAGCAATGGAGTCTGAGGAAGACCAGAGGTTATTCACTATATCATATCTGGAACTGTCTCTGTTTACAACGGACTACATATGATTCAAAACATCAAGGAGAATAAAGCCAGATCCTGGCTATCTGGTAGGTCCCAAATTGTTTTAACTATATCTTTTTGACGTTGCAACTTGCTGCTTGGTGTGTTTAAAGTATTCCCTGAGAGTCCAGTGGTACCGTTGGATAGTGACACTCAATCTGTAAACAACTCTACAATACTAGTGCTTCAGGATCAGCTAGTCTGTTGTTTTTGTCTCCAACTAGTTGCTTGTATTCAGTGGCCACAACTGTAAACTGTCTCAACAGGTGAACAAAGTTAAGCTGAGGTAATGAATGGCAGTAGCAAGTAGTGAATTAGATTTGCCTAATTCTTACTACTGTGTATGAAGACATCAAACTGGAAGCAGAGGTAGAGGAAAAGACATGATGTCACAGACATACTAATGGCTTGGAGAGCATGACAACATGGATGTTCACCGAACATATGACAGTCTAACGCTAAGACTGTAGCAAACAACCAACTTAGTCATAGTGTTTACCATAGCACCACGAGGAGTGGTGAAAGTTGAGGGAGTAAGGAAGATTGAGTGCAAGTCTCCCTCACTTGAATAAATTTCATATATAGAACAGTTTTTGAGGTCCAGTTGCCTACAAGAAGGATACTCATCCCATTTAAAATGCTTCACTACTTCCATGTTTTTTACCTATCTATTCAAATATTGCCCTATGTATATTACAAATCCCTTTATGTACTTTTCTAAACAATCACTGCAGCCCGTTCATCCCTTGCCATTTGTAGTCTGAATTTCTTGATGCTGATATGAATAGAAATGTATATGGAGTCGAACTCTACATGCTTGCAATCAAAATACATTGTTTGAAAGCGTACTATTAAGCATGCATCTTATATTGAGACGATATATTGAACGACTGTTTCTAGTAATTTAGTAAATATTGCTTATTTGAAGAAAGTAATTTTTTACTTGGCTTTACTAAAACCAGAATTGGCTTGGGGTAGGTAGGGAGGAGGAATGCAAGATGATCATTATCTTTTAGTACTGTTCTACTTTCACCTGATTGTTTCAAGTATGAACTGTGAGTTGTTTTCACAGGTGATTACCTCTAGAAATGGAGAGTCATTCCAATATGCCCAGAAATAAAGTAGGCCCATTGAACGATTTGATAACTTACTGCTCTCTGTGACATCAGGGAGTCCGTGCCTTGAGAGGTGACTTATTTGCCTTTTGGCTGTATTGTGCCCAGAGAAGTGGACCCACTTGACTGATTTCACCAATATGAAAGAATTACTCATTATATATTGTGCTTACTAAGAATTAGCACTAACAGTACATATTAAGACTTTGCTGTTATTTTATCGTTAGTTCTTTTGATGACAGCCCTATGAAGTCTCCTGAATTCAGCTTTCCGTCTGATGACTTGCAGCTTGCAGAATTTATACCGAATTCATATGATATCAAGAGACACAGTATCACTAGCACCTGAGCATGACACAGCATCTAAGCAATCAGTATTACTACATAGTAATTGTTTCGTTTTCTCCTTACCAGAGCAGATTTTGCATGCAGTGGAATTGTCACAAATTTCTAATAAAGGTTAAAGAAACATCTGTGAAAATTTTTAAACTCATTTAAGATAAATGTGCAACATACCTACACTCCAGTCTATTTCCTCTACAGCATCCCCATATAAGCCATGTTTGCTCTTTCCTTTGAAATCCTTTGATGCATATAGAGCAGTGTGGACTTGAAGGTAGGACAGGAAAAGAAGAAATGGTGCATCAGCATTCCTGAAATAAATAAAAAAAATAAATAAAATAAAAAATCCAGAAGTAAATCACTTGGACAGCAATAAAATGTTAGCAACATTTCTAACAATGAAGTCTTTCTACATGCATGCTCTACAGAACAGAAGAAATATTATATAGGGAAAGGACTAACAAAATATTTATAGAGCAATTCTGAAATCTCATGTTAGAAATGCCACTCTTAATTCATACTGTATTGAAGATAAGAAATACAGCCAATTAACCCTTCTGTCAGATTAGTTGTTATACCTGTTCAAAAAACACTGGCACAATCATTGTACAGAGTGAGGCACTAAATGGACCTAGCCACTTGCCTTTTTTTTTTTTCTCTCTCTGACCTTGCCAGGAAGCACTAGAACAATGCATAGTTTAAAAGATATACAATCCCCGAACCAAACAAGATGCTTAGCCAACTTTCTTCTTGGCAAGCTCAGCATATGGACATTTAACAACTACCAGGTTTAGCATAAGCAAAAATAGGGGCCAAAAATATCTAGCTATCACCTGGAACCGAACATAAGAGCATCGCAAAAGTTATGCCTAATATAGAGAGAGGTAGAAAAAAATATTTTTCTCTTGTAACAATATCCACTCTCCATTCATTTCAAGCCATTTTCTCATTGGATTATTCTCTAATAAAAAAAGGAAAAAATAAAACCCCACAACAACAACAAAGTTTCAATTTTGCTCTTCATAGGATCTGACAATATATATGTCTTAATCCAGAAGGCTTAAAGGGAATTGAGGGAAGGGAACTGAAGGGAAATCTTAGATAAGTATGGATTTTTGCATTACAATCCTAGTGTGAGGGACATTACTCAAGAGTATTAACAATGACTAGTTGTGCTTATTGTTATAATACTACAACACTGTAAATTTCAGCTGAACCATAAGAGCAGCTATGGTACAGTGTGTCTAGATTGGCACCTTGCAACACACAGGTCAGAGCAGTTTTTTTCTGTTGTACATTTCCCATCCCATACTGTTTGTACTTATTGAACTTCAGGTGGTTAAAAACAAAAAAACAACCCCCGCCCCTCTAAAAAAACAACAACAAAAAACACCACCACCACCACAACAAAATACAATATTAACGTGCTGAGCCAGAAAGCCATACTTTGACATGAGGTAAGGAAAACAATGCAATAAACTTTTAACCTTTAAACTAAGAAGGATCTCTTTTTCAGCTCTAAAGGGCCTGTAAAACCTGTCAAAAGCCCCCTGATGAAAGAAATTGCTAAAATTCCCATACATCATTCTAAAGAAAAACAAACAAATTATTCTGGTGTATTTATGTATCTGTTCACTTCACTCCCTTCCCATTGGCCGTGGCTGTTTCCATGAGAGATCTGTAGTAAAACGTCTCCCTTCTGCAGGCCAAGAATTCATAGATTCCAAGGCCAGAATGGACCACTGTGATCTTTTGGTCTGTCCTCCTGTATATCACAGGCAATAGAGCTTACCCAAAATAACTCCCAGAGCATATATTTTAGAAAAAAAAAAAAGCATCCTGTCTTAATTTTATGAGCATACATTGGCTAAAGCTCATCAAAAGTTTTCAATCAAAACTATTTTTGATTTATGGACTAGGTGAATTTTTGGAAAATTGATTTATGGACTAGGAGAATTTTTCCTCATAAAAATGTCTGCTTCCTGCAGAAAATGTTGATGTTTTGTTGAAAAACTGAACACATTTCAGCTGAAAAAAATTATACATCAATGCTTTGGAAATATGCCACGATGCCTTGGGAGTGATAACTCAAATGCGTCATGTAATTCAGATTCTACTCAATAGGCCAGGTTCTCTAGATGGACTACACTTCCCATTTGTCTTATAGGTTCTTGTGGGAGGGGACAATCTGGGTCCTTGGTTCTCATTTTCTCTCTCTTATCTCTGTCTGCCCATGTTTATATTGGCTTATTTATTATTTTTTTTTTTACTAATTCTGTAAAATGCTGGATAAACTTTATGAGCAAAAAAATCCCTAAAGAAAAATGTTTTTTATAAGCGATCAATTTATTGCAAGGTATAGAATATCACTCTTATCCTTATGACTTGTTGGACTTTGCTAGAATATAAGCCAAGTCTCCTGTTAACAGAATCTTTAATTACTGTAGCTACAAATTATTTAGGAGACTCTTTTAAGTCAAATTAAAAAATTTTAGAGCATGTCAACATTTAAAGTTCAAGAGAAAACAAACCCATTTCAACTTGAATTTCAAGGTCAGTTATTTGTTGTTTAGGTTTATAATACTGTCTCACCTATGCTCTGTACTGGCAAATCATTAAGGGCTATCTATAGTAGGCAAGCCCCAATATTAAGTGATGTTTTAAAAGTTTCCCCAACATTTCTAATACAATATTGTTTGTCCTTTAGTTAAATACTTCTACTAGGCAGATGATTTGTTTTTTATTGGATTTTTATCTGTTCAGCTCTAATTAAGTCCAGATACTCAAAGGTATTTAGGTGCCTCACTCACATTATTTCAGTAGGTGTTTGAGGATCTGGACCTGGGAGATTATTTGGGAAAGAAGAATTCACAAAATAAAGACTGTTACCATAAACTGGGAATAACACAATTTCTCATATATTCTTCCCATTACTTAAAAAATAGATTTTCAGCTGTTAGTATCAGAGATAACTTAAATTGCATAAAGAAAAGGAGTACTTGTGGCATCTTAGAGACTAACCAATTTATTTGAGCATAAGCTTTCATGAGCTACAGCTTACTTCATCGGATGCATACTGTGGAAAATACAGAAGATGTTTTTATACACACAAATCATGAAAAAATGGGTGTTTATCACTACAAAAGGTTTTCTCTCCCCACACCCCACTCTCCTGCTGGTAATAGCTTATGTAAAGTGATCACTCTCCTTACAATGTGTATGATAATCAAGGTGGGCCATTTCCAGCACAAACCAGGGTTTAACAAGAACGTCTGAGGAACCGCGGGGGGGGGGGGGGAGGGAGAGGTTAGGAAAACAAGGGGAAATAGGTTACCTTGCATAATGACTTAGCCACTCCCAGTCTCTATTCAAGCCTAAGGTAATTGTATCCAATTTGCAAATGAATTCCAATTCAGCAGTCTCTCGCTGGAGTCTGGATTTGAAGTTTTTCTGTTGTAATATCGCAACTTTCATGTCTGTAATCGCGTGACCAGAGAGATTGAAGTGTTCTCCGACTGGTTTATGAATGTTATAATACTTGACATCTGATATTTGTCCATTTATTCTTTTACATAGAGACTGTCCAGTTTGACCAATGTACATGGCAGAGGGGCATAGATGGCACATGATGGCATATATCACATTGGTAGATGTGCAGGTGAACGAGCCTCTGATAGTGTGGCTGATGTTATTAGGCCCTGTGATGGTGTCCCCTGAATAGATATGTGGGCACAGTTGGCAACGGGCTTTGTTGCAAGGATAGGTTCCTGGGTTAGTGGTTCTGTTGTGTGGTATGTGGTTGCTGGTGAGTATTCACTTCAGGTTGGGGGGCTGTCTGTAGGCAAGGACTGGCCTGTCTCCCAAGATTTGTGAGAGTGTTGGGTCATCCCTCAGGATAGGTTGTAGATCCTTAATAATGAGTTGGAGGGGTTTTAGTTGGGGGCTGAAGGTGACGGCTAATGGCGTTCTGTTATTTTCTTTGTTAGGCCTGTCCTGTAGTAGGTTACTTCTGGGAACTCTTCTGGCTCTATCAATCTGTTTCTTCACTTCCGCAGGTGGGTACTGTAGTTCTAAGAATGCTTGATAGAGATCTTGTAGGTGTTTGTCTCTGTCGAGGGGTTGGAGCAAATGCGGTTGTATCGCAGAGCTTGGCTGTAGACAATGGATCGTGTGGTGTGGTCAGGGTGAAAGCTGGAGGCATGTAGGTAGGAATAGCGGTCAGTAGGTTTCTGGTATAGGGTGGCGTTTATGTGACCGTGGTTTATTAGCACTGTAGTGTCCGGGAAGTGGATCTCTTGTGTGGACTGGACCAGGCTGAGGTTGATGGTGGGATGGACATTGTTGAAATCATGGTGGAATTCCTCAAGAGCTTCTTTTCCATGGGTCCAGATGATGAAGATGTCATCAATATAGAGCAAGTAGAGTAGGGGCGTTAGGGGACGAGAGCTGAGGAAGCGTTGTTCTAAGTCAGCCATAAAAATGTTGGCATACTGTGGGGCCATGCGCGAACCTTAAATTGCATACAAACTGTCAGTTTCTAACAACACAGCAGTGCTAGATTTACACCAGTACCATTAAAGGTGACCATCACCACATCCATAACAAAGGCTTATTTTCATGGGATGACAGTTGTAAAAGAATAATATTAAAAAAAGCCACTGTGACAAAGATCTAACTTTCATGAAGAGGTACACTCAAAATCATTCACTGGTTTTGTTACCCAGGGTTTTGCTGAACCCAAAGCTCTTGGTAACTTTACTCTTTGCAAGGCGGTGGCAGGAAATAAATCAATGGGGACACAGCCATCCGGCTGATAGATAGTTGATACAAACAGGCAAACAAAAGTGCTTTACTTTAGTTAGTCTCCAACACTTACACACATCTGCAACAGGTTAGTAGAGTACCTCAAATTACCCCCAGATTCATATTCACCCAGGGTCTTGAGGATGTCTCACATGGATAACTGTAGACGTCCGGTGGCCAGCCTTGTGTCTGCAGGGAAACTTGACAGGTGTCCAAGTGTCCATTGAGATCAGATTTCTTCTCTTTTTATATCCAATTTGTTAGTATTACATAGCTTGTTTATCAACAAAAAAAATGGCTGAGCAGAAGCTAAATTAAGTATGCAGTTTTCCAGTCTGTAGTGTGTTGCTTTCCACCAGGTAACCAGCTTTATTTCACTCAGCAATAGTTAACTATTGCCAGACTTTCCATCTTGCAAAACCACATGCTTCAGAAAAAGGTCAAGTCAGGAGGGCACAGGGTCATGTTTGCTCCTTGTGGTCACTCACTCTCACCCCTTGATCCCCCCCCATCCTGGTCTGTTAATTGCACTAAGGTTTCAGAAAGGCTCTTCTAGCTGCTTTCAGCAATAAGCATAACATTTGGTATTCCAGCTGTGGGCAGTGGTTTAGGTATGTTACAGGGTTAACAAAATTTCCTCTTTACAGTTTGCAGCTCAAATTGACAAGCTCTGACTGACAGCTGTCTGTCAGGTGGAGAGGAGTCTTGCCTATTAATATCCTTTGATCTTTTAAAGACAGTCATTTATCTCATGCCAAGCCTCTTTGAGGAGAATACTGACTGCTTCTACTGCAACCTTGAAAATGGAATGGCATCTCAGCTAGTAGGTGGGAGGGAGATTTGACAATAACAATTTAACTCCTTTTTTATTAACTGGAGCACTTCCGTTAAATCTCCTTTGAAAATGTATTGCCGCTATCCTGTATGCACACTAAGAGAGAGCTTTCAGTTTCAACATATCTAAGTTTCTTTTGCTGAAAGTACAGCAAGAAATGTTTATGTTGACATGAAACATGCAATCATTCCAATTCAGTAAAGAAAAGTCATGTAAATATGTCATTAGACATTCTTAAATATATACTTAACTATTCGTGATATTATCTACATATTTATTTTATTCTCTCTGTTGTAGGGCCTGATTCTTATTGACACTAAGGTCTCTTTAGTCTGCTCTAGTTCTTCATGTGGGTCTAAGTTGTACCCCTACTTTATAGCCTACTTTTACCTTAGTAAAAAATGAGATTCAGCTCCATAATTCCTCCCCCCCGCCATTTATTGCCTTGTGAATGCCACAGAAAGCAATCTACGTGTCTTTTCTTTACTTCTTTTTGTGCATCAGTATCATTGATTGTCACCACAAATATGCCCAGTAGTAATGCCACTGTAGTAGAACAGCAAGTGGGGCTCACACTTTGTAAGTGTGAGTGTGATTCAAAACTGGCAAATTAATATAAATAGGACATCACAGGGCTCCATTTTTATTTCCTCACTATGACTTCCAAATCAACTTGCAATCTGAAAGACAAGCTACAAACTTTCCAGCTGATGCAGCATATTAAAAATATTGCTGTCCAAATTTTGCCACACAGTTACACATATTCAAAATCATTGGACCAGATCCTCAGTTTGTGTACATCAGTATAATTCCATTGATTTTGATAGAGCAACATGATTTACGCCAGCTGAAAATCTGACCAAATGTATACCTATGGTGTCATAAATATAAAGGGAAGGGTAAACACCTTTAAATCCCTCCTGGCCAGAGAAAAAAACCCTTTCACCTGTAAAGGGTTAAGAAGCTAAGACAACCTCGCTGGCACCTGACCAAAAGGACCAATGAGGAGACAAGATAATTTCAAAGCTGGAGGGGGGCGGGAAACAAAGGGTTCGCTGTCTGTGTGTTGTCTTTTGCCGGGACCAGAGCAGGAATGCAGGCCAGAACTCCTGTAAAAGGTTAATAAGCAATCTAGTTAGATATGCATTAGATTCTGTTTTGTTTAAATGGCTGATAAAATAAGTTGTGCTGAATGGAATGTATATTCCTATTATTGTGTCTTTTTGTAACTTAAGGTTTTGCCTAGAGGGATTCTCTATGTTTTGAATCTGATTACCCTGTAAGGTATTTACCATCCTGATTTTACAGAGGTGATTCTTTTACTTTTTCTTTAATTAAAATTCTTCTTTTAAGAATCTGATTGCTTTTTCATTGTTCTTAAGATCCAAGGGTTTGGGTCTGTGTTCACCTGTACAAATTGGTGAGGATTTTTATCAAGCCTTCCCCAGGAAAGGGGGTGTAGGACTTGGGGGGATTTTGGTGGGGAAAGACATTTCCAAGCGGGCTCTTTTTATATATTTGTTAGACGCTTGGTGGTGGCAGCAATAAAGTCCAGGGGCAAAAGGTAAAATAGTTTGTACCTTGGGGAAGTTTTAACCTAAGCTGGTAAAAATAAGCTTAGGGTTTTTTTCATGCAGGTCCTCACATCTGTACCCTAGAGTTCAGAGTGAGGAAGGAACATTGACATATGGCATCAAACATAAGTGACTGAGAAGCAATCTGGTAGGCAGGAATTTCAAGATATTCTGGGCATAAACAGTTAACAGTATATCTGTACCTATGGATGCAAATCTAACTGGTATTTTGTGGTAACTAATTCTCTGCTTGGAACTCCCTCTCTCCTTTTTTCACAAAACATTCTTCTCCCCATTTAAACCTCTTTAAAATTAATCTCATCAGTGAATTATTTCCATGCTTATTCGCTACGGCTACCTGCACCCACTTCAAGATCGGACTATCACTCTTTGGCTGTACCGATTGTACAAATTTCATTTAGGTCTCAATCTTGCTCCTTTAGCAGTAAATGGCAAAATTTGCATTGACTTCATGGAAGCAGGATAAGCTCCTTAGATTGGGTCTTTGTGTCAGAAATTCATTTTTCTTGTACACTTTCATTGTGCTTAAAAACCTGGCTGTTTTCTTCAAAATCTTTCTGATTTTTAAAAGATATGATCTAAAATAAGCTAAACATCTCACACTTGCAATATTTTGACCAGAAAAAGGAAGTGTGAACCATTTTGGGGGGGCTTATAAAAAAACAGTGGTGTGAGTGAGTAAATGGGAAACTTGGCTGTGACTAGGAAGATATTTTAAACTAGGATGTGTCTTTGTTATCTCTGCCTATGTTAAATGATTTTTCCAAGCAGTCACATTGCCAATATGTTTTTGATATCTACAATTTAATACCCATGTCAGTTTTAAATGCTTACGATACACAGTATTCATACACACAGTTATACTTTCCTTGCAGTTTATGGGCATATATGCAGACTTTTCCCCCACCAAAAAAAAAAAAAATTTGAATGATTCTTTCTGGCAAAAAGAACATTTAAGATTCCTTATCCACCCACAGTTTTTTTGTAACTGAAAAACCAAACATGCATGGAACCCAATACAGAAATACAGATCCAATGCTTGTTACAACTGCTCCATTTATAATGCAATCTGTCACTAGCAAACTGTGTCACAGATCTAGCTTGCTGACAAAATGATTCCTAAATTATTATTAATTATTATTAATGATTATTATTATTATTATTATTAACAGGTTCACCCACAGAGTGTAAGAAGCTGTACAGACACAAGAGTGCATGGTTCCTTCCTTAAATAACTTACACTCTGAAACAACAAAACAGAAGAGGGTAGATGGAAGGGGCAAACATACAAGTAAAGTGCTCAACTGGTGCTCAATCAGATATTAATTCGTCAGGTTTTTTTAAACTGTACAGATACATTCATATGTATACAAATTTTAAACTATATCCAAGTACATGAGTGTCTTGCCTTAATCAGCTAGTTAGTTTCTTTGGGAGTCATGAAAAGCATCTGATTTCAGAGTTCTTTAAATTCTAGAATTAAGAACA
This sequence comes from Lepidochelys olivacea, assembly GCF_965140295.1. Taxonomy (NCBI): domain Eukaryota; kingdom Metazoa; phylum Chordata; order Testudines; family Cheloniidae; genus Lepidochelys; species Lepidochelys olivacea. Next base: position 132,023,304 of record NC_140411.1, on the reverse strand, counting down.
TAGTAATTTTTTGTAGAAAATGAGACCTGTACAGTATGCCTGGTGCCTGCTTTTAAGCCTTGGTGAAACATCAAAAAGCTTTAACTCACAGCTGTACTAAATAGGATGAGAGCTAAACTGGTGTATGCTATAAATGTGTTTCAGGGCTTTGACTACGCAAATTGTGACTGGAATAGAATAGGATAAAAGGTAATTTCTTTTAATGATATGTTTATTAGCTGTCACCACAGACTTCAGAGAATTATGGTTATACAATCCATGACGTTAGAGCAGAGGTTTCATCTGTATCTGCATGAAAAATGCTTAAGTAGCATTATTACCATAACTCTCAGTTATGAGCCAATTTTAACTATGCAAATATAATTTTTCCAAAAGTCTGATTTCACTTGTTTTTTCCATGATGGTAGTCAGCCATGTGAGTTTAGTAGAGAGAGGTATACTGAAAAAACATGGAGGTGCTTTTACTCTGCCAATTCCAAAGAAGTTTAAAATATGCCTCGGACATTTTGAAATTTTGGATTGCACCAGAGCATTTACTAAACGACGTGCTGATGAGGCATAAGGAAGGTTGAGATTCTTTCTTACTAAAGGTCTGGAACAGGTCAGGGGCAATAAACAAAAATTCATAGAAGCCTGTGATTTCAGCAGACGGGCTTTGAAACTCAATCTGCTCCAGGCCCCTGCTGCTCCAGCTCTAGGGGTGCTGACCCAACTTCAGCTCCAGGGGCACTCCAGCTCCAGGGGGGGTCGCTGCTCCAAACGTCCAGGGACTACTGCCCAGCTGCTCCAGCGGGCCCAGGACTGAATTCTGGCTGCTGCCCTGGCAACCCAGTTGACAGCTGCTGGCTGCTGTTCTGCCAGCCCCAGAGACCACTGCTCCAGCTGCCCTGGGGCTGATCACTGGCTGCTGCTCCGACGGCACCGGGGACCGCTTCTCCGACAGTTAGTCCACTGCCCAGCTGCTCCAGCAGCCTTGGGGATGAACTCCAGCACTTGTTCCGGCAGGCCGGAGACCACCGCTCCTGACCACCAGCCCCTGGAACTGCTTCTCTGGCAACCCGGGGACCACTGCTCTGGCAGCCCCACGGACCACTGCTCCAGCGGCCCCAGCACTGACTGCTGGCCACTGCTCCAGCTCTGCTGCTGCTCCTGCAGCAGTGACTGACAGCTGCTGCTCCAGCCCCATTGGACTGACCCAACCCCAACTGCTGCTTCAGCCCTGGGGCTGGTGCTCCAGCTCTGCCCCAGAAGAAGTCATGGAGGTCCTGGAAAATCACAGAATCAGTGACCTCTGTGACAGAATCGTATCCTTAGGCATAAGTGATAACTGCACTGAACTTAGCATTGCAGAGACAAGGTGGCTGAGGTAATATTGTTTATTGAATCAACTTCTGTTGGTGAGAAAGATAAGCTTTTGAGCTTACACAGAGTTCTTAAGATCTGGAAAATGTACTCAAAGCGTCACAGCTAAATACAAAGGTGGAGCAGATTGTTTAGCACAGTGGTTCTCAAAGCCTGTCCGCTGCTTGTTCAGGGAAAGCCCCTGGAAGGCCGGGTCGGTTTGTTTACCTGCCGCGTCCGCAGATTCGGCCAATCACGGCTCCCACTGGCCGCAGTTCGCCGCTCCAGGCCAATGGGGGCTGCAAGAAGGACGGCCAGCACATCCCTCGGCCCGTGCTGCTTCCCGCAGCCCCATTGGCCTGGAATGGTGAACTGCGGCCAGTGGGAGCTGCGATCGGCCGAACCTGCAGATGTGGCAAGTAAACAAACCGGCCCGGCCTGCCAGGGGCTTTCCCTGAACAAGCAGCGGACCGGCTTTGAGAACTACTGGTTTAGCATAAGTAGTTAAACGTATTTCAAGGGACCATTCAAGGTGAAGTAGCCAATTAACACCTCTCCAGTCACAGGGGGGATTTTGGGGGGGGGAGCGGAGGGGGTGTTAATGGGTGATATCCTGTTCTAATAAGCCATAAATTCAGTGTCTACTCAGTGCATGATTTTTAGTATGTAGCAAAGTTATGAATTTAAGCTCCCAGACCTGACTTTTGAGAGTTGTGCAGGTTTCCACTGAGATGAGGACTGAGAGGTCAGATATAGAGTGATCACTTTGTGAAAAGTGTTTACCCACAGGAGAGATATTTTTTTGTTTTGGGCTTTTATCATTTTCCTGTGTGAGTTCATTCTAGAGCATAGTGATTATCTGGTTTCACCCACATAGTTGCTATTGGGGCATTTAGTGCACCATATGAGGTACACCACATGTTGTGATAGGCATGTGTAGGACCCATGGATCTTGAAAGGTGTATTGTCGGGGGGTGTTGATCTAGAAATAGTGGGGCTATGTCTACAGGTTTTGCATCTGTTATTCTGGCAGGATCTGGTGTCACTTTGAGTTGGTGTGCCCTGGTCTGAGGGGCGCTTGCTTCTGATGGTGAGGTTGGAGAGGTTGAGGGGTGATGTGAAGGCCAGAAGTGGGGGGTCATGAAAGATTTCTTTCGGGATGTGGTCCCCAATGAGTATGGGTTTTAATTGTTTAATGATTCCTTGCATGGGTTTCTGTTCCACTTTGCATTTAGCTGTGACACTGTGGATACATTTCCCAGACCTGAAGAAGAGCTCTGTGTGGCTCAAAAGCTTGTCTCTCTCGCCAACGGAAATTGGTTCAATAAAAGATATTACCTCACCCACCTTACCTCTCTATTATCCTGGGATCAACATGGCTACAACACTGCATTGAACTTAACATGAAATAATTAGAATCCATTACTATTATACTTCCAAATATAACATAATGCCTCATGTATATTTTGATAGGTTTATACCGTATGTATATAAACCTGCTCTTGGGGAAAATGATAATTAGAATTAATATAATATGAAGTGAACTGACCTGCCTCTATATAATTGGCATCAGCAACAAAATTAGTATTTGTTTTCATACACTGGTTCTAACACTATCTAATTGCACCTAGAGTCATAGGGTTTAAGGCCAGAACATAATTTACCCTAAATACTCTAAATAATGTGCTATTAATTCCAACTTAACATCTTTTTGTCTGGGATTTATATTGAGAATATCAGACCAGATCCTTAATTTATCAGTTTAGCTCCAACGAAATCAACAAAGCTATGCCAAGTTAGACCAACTTATGATCTGGATTTCTCTTCTCTGGCAGTTCTAAACACTAGTATGAAATATAATGCAATACAACTTCATTTACATTTATGAATGGTGTCTCCCCAAAATTAAGGCACCCCAAATCATTATTTTCTCTTAAAAGTTTAGACCACAGAAGTCTAATTTAATGGATGTACCCAAAATGCCACATACAACCAACACTTTTCCAGGCCAGCATGCTCAGAGATCACATATCTAGAACTGTGCTAACTTATCTAACATTGCATTTTCGAATACTGAGAACACTTTGAATCACATTTCAAAAGATGTTGAGTTTCAGCAACAATGTCCTATATTTATTAAGTCACACTGAACTTATAAAGAAGAATACAGGACCCAACCTTATATTTACTGCTTAGTGGAATGTTACCTATGAAGGTATCTTGTTATTTTTAAACATGAAAATATAAACAATATAACTGATATCAGTGAGAGTTAGGCACCTAAATACCTTTGAGGATCTGGGCCGTTGGCACTTTGGAGCCAAAAGCTCACTGAAAGTCAGTCACGTCTAAAAATGAGATTTAGGTTCCTTAATCAGTTAAGGTATTACAATGCTGAAAAGAGCAACACATAAATACCTTTTAAAATCTGGGTCTTTGTATTTTGCCTGGGAAAAACAATTATGCCTCTAACACAAAATACTGAAGAGATTATGGAGGACAGTGAGATGAGTCTCCCAGATGTGCACCTACATTTCTTAGCCTGTCATATGTATCCAATTGTTAAATGGTTCACTTTCATTAAAGATAAGATTCCTGGTGACCTGTTAAATCTAGAGAAAAATGATAGTATTACCATAATGACCCTGTTTCCTTCTTTCAACAGTCTCTCTCTCTCTCTCTCTCTCTCTCTCTATATATATATATTTAAGCCGTACTATGGCAGTAAAATGCTGGCATGAAGTCATAACATGACTAAACCAACCTACCTTCCTATAAACTGTACAGCTTCTTCCGTCAATCTTTGAGTAAGGTTCTTATAGGACAGTGGCTGCTGGATAATCTGGTGGTTCCTCATCAAAAAGCAGTTTAGATATGGAAAAGTATAAAAGAAAATGAGCAAAAGTCCAAATAAAACTGTGGATATTAAAAAAAAGTAGCGCAGTGCTCCACGGGGTATTCTGAGGAGGTCAATATAATGCAGCACCTCCAAAGAGATTAGGGTGATGCCGATGAGCTGAAGTGGAGTGGCAAGATATGCTCGAATCCCTGCCACAAACACGCTGCCTTCCCCTGGTTTGCAGTCCCTAAGACTGGTCACGGTGAGCCCATAGAAGTAATCAAATCCATGATTGAGGGGGTGATGACAGAAGTCATCCCTGCTGTTACAGTTCATCCCAAGATGCCACTTTCCTATAAGGAAACAAGCACATACAACATTTATGCAGTTTAATAGCCCCATTTGTAGTATATGCCCCTCTGCATAAGGGAAACTGCCACCTTAGGACTGGCATTTCTCCCTCATTTATTATGTGGATGCTTATCGCTCTCCCACCCCTTGTTTATACCTTCATCCTCAAAGACTTTGCATCATGTCTGAAGCTCCTTAGGTGACCATTAGGTGGGCTTGAGAGACTACTGCAGAGCAACAGACCAATAACAGTTAGTTAGCTTTGAAAATGTACACTCTGTTCATGCGTAGCTAAGGCCCCTTAAACAAATACTTATTTATATTAGCTCCTGGTGAAATAGTCTCTACCAGTTTTCCAAAAAGTCTCTTTGTGGATTTGTTGCAACTGTTAATCATTGTGATCTATCAGGTAAATAATTTCCATTGAATTTATTTCTAAAACACAGTAACTGGAGCTGTTCCAGACAGGTAGATATTTAAAATATACTAAGTATTTATTTATACAAGGGATCATACGGGTCTTTAAAATGCCAGTCACTCACTATATTTGCATGAAAGATTCCTTCTCCTGATCTTTTTTTAAAAAGTAAATAAATAAACAAATAACAAAATTCATACATACACATCCCTTAAGTTCATTTTCTTTGCATTTAAGTGATACAGAATGATTTTTTCCCATAAGCCTGAGCGCTGGTCAAGATAGGAATAGAGTGGACCAGATTCTGTTCTAAGATACAATGCTCTGCTTTATGTGTAAATTCCATTCATGCCAAATTAGAACCTTTATTTATAAAGATAACTCTTCAGGACAAGTACTATTCCTTGCTTTGTGTCTATACAGTGTCTAGCACAATTTACCTCCATTCTTGGTTGGGGCCACGAGGTGTTATGTAATACAATAATGGGTCATAAACAACAGCATCGCCTGCAGACTTACATTGATATAGCTGAACAGAATCTTAACCAATCATTAGACAGGGCTAATGTATGCTTTAACCCTGTAATGTATGCTTTGATTTAATGTATGCTTTTATTCCTGTAACTTTAATGATTTGCATCTAATAGTTGTCAGGAACAAGAACAACACAATTTTAAGTAGTGTATTCCAGTGATCCAGTACATGGCAGTTTAAGTCAAATATCATAAAATGATCTGTAAATTCACAGCAGTGTAAGTTGTGATCTTTAAAAAAAATTGTTCTAGACAGGATTCCAGCATTCTCTCCATACAAGCATCGTTGGCTGTCCCTCAATATGAAGATGATGTCTGCCAGAAGGAAAAGTCATTGATCAGACTTAAGATGGCTGAGGAGTCCAATCCCTGCTCTACAGGTTTTTCCACATGTGACAGGTGGTTGCTTGGAGAGAGCACAATTGTTAGCCGGGATGCTGTACACTTTCCTTCATCCTCAGACTCTTGAGCAAGGTGATTCTCTTCAAAACAGGCTAAGGCTTGATGTATGATGCAATGCCATTGCAGTCTATTGCCAGCCAGCTCTTCCCAGTTCATGAAATCAATGCATACCTTCTTAAGATATACTTTCAGGGAGTCCGTGTAGCATTTCCTCTGTTCCCCAGGGGTCTTCTTACCATGACTAAGTTGAGAAAAGAGGACTTGCTTCAGAAGATGAGCGTCAGCCATCCATACACAATGACCAGCCCAGCGAATTTGATGTTACATAATCTTCGCCTCAACACTGGTGATGCTACCTGCAGAGAAAACACTGGCAGTGGTGTGATGGTCTTCCTATCTGATATGGAGAATCTACCTGAGCTAGCATGCTTGGTACCACTCCAGATGCTTAAGATAGCTTCAGTCTGTCACCCATGTCTCACACCCATAAAAAAGAGTGGAGATGACTACTGCATTGTAGGCTAGGATCTTAGTTTCCATTAGCAGATCTCTGTCAATAAAGACACAATGGAGCAACTTTCTGAAGAATGCACTGGCACAACGGATCCTATGTTCAATCTCCACATCAAGATTGGCTGTCTGAAAGAGGTGGCTATCAAGGTAAGGGAAATGCTCAGCATTTTCCAGGGGTTCACCACTGATGACAATTTGTGGGAAAAGGTGGGCAATTTGTGCTGGGGCAGGCTGATGGAGCACCTTAGTCTTCACACTGTTGAGGGAAAGTCCTAGACTATGATAGGTGCCTGAGAAAAGATCTAGGGTGGATTGCAAATCATTGTCCTAGGCAGGATTCCAGCACTGTCTCCATACAAGCACATATGAGAGAACAGAAGATAGGTGGAACTTCTCTCCTCCTTCCACATCACACAACTTCTGAATTTGCACGAAGTAAAACTGTCCCTGATGTTGATAATTCATGAGCCTAAGATATAGGTGCATGTCCATCCTGTTTTTCCCATTCCCAACAGCACTAAAGATTAGACCTGACCAGAAGACAGAAATTCCATTTCATGACAACTTTTGTGGTTTTGATATTTGTTTTCCGTCCAACATGCAATAAACCTTCTGAATGTTTTCACAAAATGAAATTGTGTCAAAACAGCTATTTTTCTGTTCTGGTCCTTATCTCTCTCTGGTCAGAAGTGATGAGATAATCTTGGATCTCAGAAACCTTCTAGATGAAAACTTCATCAGAATCAATGTCTCTGTGAAATGTTTCAGAGAAACAGCATTTTTTGACAAAATTACAAAATTTTGCCAAAAATGTTCCAACCAGCTCTATTATATACCCTCCAAAGAGTATAGCACCATCAAACATCCGAAACAGGATGAGGTAAGCACAAGACTAGGGTTTAGTTTTCTTTGCACACCAACTGGTAGTCTTAGGCCAGCGCTAGGAGGAGCATGTGCTGCAACTCATAGGAGAAATTACCATCAGGGTCGGGGTGTGGGAAGTCTGGCCTCGTGATTAGTGTCTGGCATGAGTCAAAGGGCCAGGAGCCAACTATCAGGAATCAGGCCAGGCTCGAACACCAGGAGATCAAAAATGAGAGACAAACTGGAAGGCAGAGATAAAGAGTCAGTTACCAAGAGGTAAGAATCAGAAGGCGGGAACAGATAAACACCAGACCAGCAGTCCTAGGCAGGGTAAAGCTCAGTTGTACAGACAACTTCCTGTTTCTTCCTCTGGCTTAAATAAAGGCTGCAGCCCAGTCAGGAGCCTTGCACCGCTCCCAATCAGAGTGTAGGTCAGAGCTTATGCCCCACTTGGGCTTCATGGACCCTGGTCTCAGCTGCAGTCTGTGAGCCGCCAAGTAGAGGACCAGAGTGTGATAACTCCAGGCACCTGGGTTTGAGACCCATAGGGCCTGACAATTACAGGCATTGCTCACAGTGCTTGCCCCAGTGAACTGGAGGCATTTATGGCTCCCACACTCAATATGTCACAAGTGATTTCCCTTGCTATCAGGATAGTCCCCTCAACCCTCAAAGGCACACAGTTCTCTATAGACAGAATGTCTTTGGTCACTACTGCTGTGGACCAATACATGTACTTTAACAGGACAAGTTACAAAAACCACACTATGGCCCAATGTATTGAATTTCTCGATATTGTCACAGTGGCATATGGGCCTAAGATTGAAATTGTGAAGCTCTGCATTTCACTTCTAGCTAGTAGAGCAGCGGTGGGCAAATATTTTGGCCTGAGGGCCACATCTGGGTTGTGAAACGGTATGGAGAGCCAGGTAGGGAAGGCTGTGCCTCTGCACAGATATGGCCCATGGGCCATAGTTTGCCCACCTCTGGGTTATAGGCTCAGATGCCAGCTTGCCAGCTCAAGATTCTTTGATCATTCCACAGCTGAGCTGCATTCAATGGGACCACATACAACTCCGATCTATGGAGTGACCAAAGGATATTTGCCACTTAAGTGTATATGTTGCCTTCTGGAGGTGATGGGGGAGGGGGGTAGCAAGGAGGTATAAAACTGTACATATAAAATATATTTATAGATTAAAAAAAGCAAGAAAATGTGTGCATCAAAGATAAAAGAAAAAAGAAAGAGATGGAAAAGAAAAATACAAGAGAGTAGGAAAAGCAGAGAGAAAAGGAATGAGACACAATGGACTAAAACACAGTGGCAGTACAACTTCTTGGTGCAAGGAAACATGGAGATATTAATCTGTCACTTGTGGAGGTTGTGACAATAAATGTTTGGGAACCACTGAGTTAGACTGACCCAAGCAAAGTCTCCCTGACCTGCCAAGATGACATGATGAGAATATCAGCAGGCAGAGAAGGGCATGTTGGGCAGTGAAATCTGTCTTCTGCAATTTAAATCTACAGTATTTCCCTTTTTCATTTACATATGCTCTTTCCTTAGTTTGAAGACTCTTCTTGATTTTCTGAAGGCTTCATTATGCTTTAAATGTATGGTAATATTGCATCTTATGGTTTCGGAACTTATCATTTAGACACTTGGAGGAAATTCCTCATTATAACATCATGTTGATCTTCTGGTGATCTACATGGAAGGCTGTCATGTTACAGTGAAAGTAGTGAAGAAGAGTAAGCATTATGTAAGTCAGCCTCCAGAAAATAAGCTACAGTAAATGTGGCTGCTTATTACAAACAGAAAAATGAATTGTTTGCAGCCTTAAATTGTATACAGACTGCAGGGAATCAAACTGTGTTAAACTTTTATGGTGACTCTGTGAATTATATTAATGTATATTATTTGCAGTGTAGCTTATTATTTGCAGTGTAGCTTGTATTAAACAACACTGCTGACATTTTCCTGTTCTGAATTTGTCAGAACATACCACCTTGTTTTGAAGAGTTTGACAAGGATTTATTATTTTATTCCTTTAAAAGCTGGAATACATTTAAGCCTGATTTTTAGAGGTACTAAGAACCCACAACTCAAAATGATGTCAAGTAACCTCTAAAAATCAGGCCCTAGATGTCTACTTGGGAACCTAAAAAGGGAGGTATCCAGATTAGTAGACACCTTTGAAAATGATGCTGTTAATGACTGGCCTGTAGATAACAAATACTTAAATCACAATAGAACTTCATTTGTGATCAGCTCACAGAAACCTCCCAACACAAGCAATATGAAGTGTCTCACTGCCCAAATTAGGAAAGCACGTGACAGTATTTAAATGCAATACACTTAAATACAATAAAATATTACTAGAACCCTAAACGGTCTCTATTTGTCCAAACATATTAGTACTGGTTATGTAATCGCCATAATAGCATTGGTTAAGTAGCTGGTGTGCAGTGACTACTGTTACTTTGTGTTACTGTCTGTTTATTGCAACTGCTTGTCACATTTTAAACTTAGATTGTAAGTTCTTTGGGGCCTTCTTTTGTTCTGTGTCTGTACACTGCATTGCACAACGGGGCCCTGACCCATGTTTGAGACCTTATGCATTATGTCAATACAGATCAATAAGAAGACATATCTAAATTATTAGTGCTTCACATATGCACAAATTTTCTCTGAATGTGTTGTAGTTCTTGTGAGCTAAAAGTATTACAGGAGTAAACTCATTGCATTGTGGAAGAAAACAACTTTGTGTGACTGATATAATACTTCTTGCACTGTAGAAAGTGCACTTTTTATTTAAATGAATAATAAAACATATGCTATTATATAACATAGTTGTTGCTGTACATATATCAACAGTCGTACCTATAAGAGCTGTAGAATAACCTTTCTGCTTCAAAAGCTTCACAAAAGTTATTTCTTCAGGGGGAAGTCCACCAGAAGAGGCAGAAAACAAGAAGACACCAATGTTTGACAATGCAGCCATTCCTAAATAAAAAAAAAAAAAGAGAGACTTTTTTTAAAAAGTGGTGTCACTAGAATGACATTTTCCCACCAGCAGCTATAGCACCAAATGGCAGGGAATTGTCTGTTTCCGCTGAATCATGTCATTTTTCCACTTTTATGCAAAGCTGAGAAGTAGAGATGGAGAAAAATCTCAAATTACTGTGGGCCCTGCCAAACAGACAGAAAATGTCTGTGGTCATTACTATGACATATTTGTACTTCTGAGAGCAGAATTTGGGATTGCACGATTTAATATTTCTTCTTTCCTTAAGAGTCAGGGACCACAGGGTAGTGGTTAGACCAGGGGACCAACAGTCAACACTCCGAGGTTCTATTTCCAGATCTGACTCTCTGTATGAATTTGGGCAACTCACTCAACATCTCTTTGCCTCATTTTACTCACCTGTAAAACTATTAATACCATCTACCTCTCGGTTATGTTGTTAGGCTTGGTTAATTGACATTTCTGAAGTGTATTTTTGAAATCCTCAGAGCAAGGCACTAAGGGTGGGATACACAAAAGTACTAAGTCCCAGTTTTGGCTCCACTGCGATCCACAAAACTCTTGCCGAACTCTGTAGATGCCCAAACTTGCTCATCACCTATGTTTTGCAGCGTAGGAGTTCCCCAAGCATTTACTTTTCTGCCTCTGGGCATGTGCACTGCTGCCTCACTTTAGGTGTCCAGATGACTATCTCCTGCCTAAGCCCCAGAGCGATTCACAAACTGGGGAAAGACAGGCATTCAACTGCACAAATTTTGTGCTTGGCACAATCCAGTAGGTGTGCTCAGAGTGCATATACTGGATTGGGTCCCATTCAAAGTCCTTGAGGAAGAGCAAGAGTTGCTGCCCACCTTATAACTTTCAGCCCAGTGGTTAGCACACTCACGTGGGATACAGGAGACCCAGGTTCAATTCCCCCTACATCAGAGTATCCCATAGCTCAGTGCAGTAATTAATTTGTCATTGAAAGAGGTGCCAGGGCTCAGGCAATTTTTTTTACATTTATAACTGACATAGCAAGCCCAGAGGTGCCAGGGCTGAGCCCTGGCAAGCCGTGGCATGAATTAAGCACTGGCTCCGTGGTTAGAGCACTTTTCTGCCACCACTTCCCTGCCTCCATCTCCCCCGCAATCCGTGTTTTGTGTGGGAAAAAAGCAGGCACCTAACTCATTCCCTCACTAATGCCTTAGATGTAGGGTGACGAGAGGTCCTGTTTTTAAAGGGACAGTCCCATTTTTGGGGACTTTTTCTGATATAGATGCCTATTACTCCCCATCCCGTCCTGTTTTTTCACAGTTGCTATCTGGTCATCCTACTTAGATGCCTAAACCATCTGACTCCAGGGGGCGGGTTCCCACTTGGGGACTGCTAAGCAGAGCAAGGTGTCTTTCTGCAGCCTGAACCTAGGCACCTATCTCTGAGAACACACCCATCTGGTCAGCATCTCCCATTGGCTAGTTTAGGTGGGTCCCCACCTAGTGTGCTGGCTTCTGTGGACCACGTTCTTAGGAGCTCCCCATTCATTATATAGGGATCCTAGGCACCTAGCTCAGCTTGGTGGATCACAGTCTTGTTCCTGTGATATTCTAGGCACATAAACATGCTCATTGTTGCTTCATGGATCCCACCATATATATGTAATTGTAGCAGCAAGAAATGGAAAAGACCTATTGGACCAAATCTTCAAAGAGATCTCAACCTTACTTTCAACTTAGCCCTCAGTTTCGCACCCACAATCAACATGCTCAAAAGATAGGTAGTTGTGTTCTCTACAAAAATACTTTATTTATTTTATTTGAAGACATATTTAGATATCTCAGGTCAGGTCCTCAGTTAGGGTATAAATCAATGTAGCTCCATTAAGGTTATTGGGGCCACACTATTTTACACCAGCTGGGGATTATTAATTAATTAATATTAATTATTATTAGTTGTTGTTGTTGTTATTATGCTATTACTTTTCTTCAGGTTTCTCCCTCCCATTAAATATCTGGGTTTTGGATTACTGTCCTTCAGATGTTTTAGCCTGAATTATTGCAAGTTGAAACTCACTTTGTTATTTTCTGAACATGCTTCTGATATCTCAGGGTCCTTTGGTACTAGTTCTCTGTCTCCACTAGTATTTGCAATTAGTCCCCATTGAACAGCTTTTATAAATTAGACAGAAAAGAATGTTTACTCTTTCATTGATACATGAAGATATTAAAGATGACTTAGGGCAGGGCAATCAGTGAAACTTTCAGCTAAAAACAATGAATTTTTCAGAAAGTCAGAAATACATGAAAACAAGGGTCACAGTGGAAAGCTGTTTGCAATTTTAAATATAGCAGGTGCTATTGGTAACAAATACATATTAGCTTCCTTTACAAAATAAACTATGAATCAATCCAGCAGGTTACACTGACTGCTGCAGTTGCAGCTTGTTACTTGATTGGAATGAACATACAAGTATTAAGCAGGACCCTGAGACATGCTTTGCTTTCATTCTCAGAAGCAAGAACGGGAAATGTGTTATCACTAATGAACAAGCAATCTGATTAATATAACAATCCTTGCTAAAAAACACATTCGGGAATGTTAAGGTGTCATGGTGAAGCACCCACAGTCTTAGCCAAGCAAGAACTGCGAAAGTTAAAGTTGTATGCACTTGCATGATTCTTAAAATGAAGGAGGAGAGGAGGACTTGGCATGGATATGCTTGGTGGTGAAGATTTTTCACTCTCTTTTCCCAAGCACACAGCCTGGCTGGGCACTTGACTGAGTATCTGATCCAGTGATTATAAAGACACATGCAGCCAGTACCAGGGCAGAAGACAAAAAAATGCAAAATAGTTCCTGTCAGAGGCAAAACCATTCCACATAAATGGTAATGAAATATTAATGAATTTTACCTGATCTGACAGGGTATCGGCCTGTCAGAAAAGCTGCTCTGCTTGGGGTACACAGTGGAGATGCTGCTATGTGTTGGGTAAATTTCACTCCTCCTTTAGCTAGCTTGTCAATATTGGGGGTTCTAGGGAAAAAATATAAACATATATAATAATTTCATATTGATTATCTGGAAATGGTCAAATTAAAGCTCATGGGATAAAATTTTCAAAAGTGCCTCAGTGTCTTAAGAATCTGATTTGCACTAACTTTCAAAGAAATTTAGGCTCCCAAGTCACTTAGGCATTTTTGAAAATGATGACCAAGGTCAACATATGGGTCTAGTGCAGGGGTGGGCAAAATTTTTGGCCGGAGGGCCACATCAGGGTTGCGAAACGGTATGGAGGGCCGGGTAGCGAAGGCTGTGCCTCCGGAAACAGCCTGCCCCCACCCCCTATCCGCTCCCTCTCACTTCCCATCCCCTGACTGCCCCCCTCAGAACTCCTGACCCATCCAACCCCCCACTCCTTGTCCCCTGACTGCCTCCTCCCGGGACCCCCGCCCCTATCCATCCCCCCCCCGGACCCCACCTCCTATCCAACCCACCCTGCTCCCTGTCCCCTGACTGTCCCAACCACACCCCGCCCCGATAGGCCCCCCAAGACATCCAACACCCGCCCACTCCTTGTCCCCTGACCGCCCCCCCCAGAACCCGCGTCCCTAACTGTCCCCCCAGGACCCCACCCCCTATCCAACCCCCCCCGCTCCCTGTCTCCTGTCCGCCCCGCCTCCTGAACCTCCACCCTATCCAACCGCCCCCTGACTACCTCCCGGGACCTCCTGCCCCTTAGCCAACCCTCCCTCCCCCTTACCATGCCACTCAGAGCGGCAGGATAGGCTTATTGGAAAGCCTTTGAGGTGTGCTGGCGTGAGGGAGGAGGGACAGCGGGCTGGGAGCTCAGCAGCCGGGAAGACGGTCCCACAGGCCAGATGTGGCCCGCGGGCCGTAGTTTGCCCACCTCTGGTCTATTGCAACTTTTACAATACACTAAATGCACAACCAGACATTTGATCTTGGAGTAGTATTCTGTTCACGTTTCACAAACCTTATTAAAACATTGACAATATGGTGTACCCAAATTATATGTATATGTTACATAGTGTCTTGTATATAATTAAAAACATATAGCTATAATTATGAGTTGTAGGAATTTAACATATTTCTGTTATTTTTCATATTATTAAAAAGCTCCAATTTTGTAATACTGTATTTCAATATAAATGTACAGTGTTTACATATATATATATAATCACTCATTTAACAGGAAAGGGCCTTTAAATTATATTTTACTCTACTCAATCACAGTTTTGATTCGCACACATGAAAAAACTCATGTAAATGTGGAGGCTTCGCCTATTTGCTTTTGGCACCAGTACCACAACATCTTACCTAACCGGTAACAACAATCATGTTGAGAAGACATTTCTGAATTAGTCAGCTATATTAACATTTGCTTTAATGGATTTAATTAGCATGCCATAGTTAAAGATGAACTGCAGTAAATCAAATGCGTAATGACAAACTCTCCACAAAGTTAAAATTTTGAGACTACTTCAAAATATGTATACTTCTGAAATTATGTTAAAAGAAAATTATCATTAATTTTTCTTGCTTGGACCACAATCTTTTATTGATTTTTTCTGTTTGTGATGCAGCTTTTTGGAGGACTATGTATATTTACCTAAATTTCTTCCTATAACAGTAAAGACACAAAGAAAGCCAAATATAAGCAGTCCATACTGTAGAAACAGGATTGATCTTTCTGTACAAAAGAAACCGTGCTGAAGCTCTAACTGTATTTAAAAGTTTAAAATCTGTAAGCATGCACTATTCTCTATACACAGATATGGTACACTCTCCCCCTCCTCCAACTGTTTTATCAAACCTTAAAGTTTTGTTTCCATAACATCCCAGATCTCCAATGCCAAGGTCATCAACCATGATTAAAATAAAGTTGGGATTTGAAGTTTGGTAACTTTTGGCATTCTTTGTGGCACAGTGATAAAATAGTAGAAGTACGAGGATCCTCATCTTCTTCCTAGTGGTGGTGAACAAGAAAGAAATATTAAGGATAAAGACCAGTGTTTGTCTTCACAATGGTTACTCTAATTCAGCGCCATCATATCCCCACTTATTATAGTAAGAACAAAAGGTGAAGAAAGAGCAATTATTATGCCTTTTAAGTTGACTCATACTATCAAGGTAGAAAATTTGACCTTTTTCTTAAGTACATACTTTATTGTGTGTGTCAGGTGTTGGCCCCTCCTTCTCTAACACAAATATGCGGGATAGTGTTTTGTTAGGAAGCAGACTGAGACACTGCTTCTAGAAGAAGGTACAAAGACCTTGTGTCCACAGCAAAATAAATAAATACATAAATATCGTAACTTGAGTTCATTAATATGAATTACAATCCTGTTGAAGACAAGACAGTTTGAAGTCTTCACATGAGTTAGTCAGTCGAGTTAAAGTCCAACAAGGAATATTCACAACGGAGTCCCAAACCTATCTTTAACTGCTTACAAATCCAGACAAGAAGATAAATATTACCAGGTTTCAGAGTAGCAGCCGTGTTAGTCTGTGTCTGCAAAAAGAACAGGAGTACTTGTGGCACCTTAGAGACGAACAAATTTATTTGAGCATAAGCTTTCATAGGCTACAGCCCACTTCATCAGCTGCATAGAATGGAACATATAGTAAGAAGATATATATACATACAGAGAACATGAAAAGTTGGAAGTTGCCACACCAACTCTAAGAGGCTAATTAATTAAGATGAGCTATTATCAGCAGGAGAAAAAAAAACTTTTGTAGTGATAATCAAGATGGCCTATTTCAGACAGTTGACAAGAAGGTGTGAGGATACTTAACATGGGGAAATATATTCAATTTGTGTAATGACCCAACCACTCCCAGTCTCTATTCAAGCCCAAGTTAATGGTATCTAGTTTGCAAATTAATTCCAGTTCAGCAGTTTCTCATTGGAGTCTGTTTTTGAAGCTTTTCTGTTGCAAAATTGCCACCCTTAAATCTTTTACTGAGTGACCAGAGAGGTTGAAGTGTTCTCCTACTGTTTTTTGAATGTTATGATTCCTGATGTTAGATTTGTGTCCATTTATTCTTTTGCGTAGAAACTGTCTGGTTTGGCCAATGTATGTGGCAGAGGGGCATTGCTGGCACATGATGGCATATATCACATTGGTAGATGTGCAGGTGAATGAGCCCCTGATGGCGTGGCTGATGTGATTAGGTCCTATGATGGTGTCCCTTGAATAGATATGTGGACAGAGTTGGCATCGGGCTTTGTTGCAAGGATAGGTTCCTGGGTTAGTGTTTTTGTTGTGTGGTGTGTGATCGCTGGTGAGTATTTCCTTCAGGTTGGGGAGCTGTCTGTAAGAGAGGACTGGTCTGTCTTCCACCTTTTCATGTTCTCTGTATGTATATATATCTTCTTACTATATGTTCCATTCTATGCATCTGATGAAGTGGGCTGTAGCCCACAAAAGCTTATGCTCAAATAAATTTTTAGTCTCTAAGGTGCCACAAGTACTCCTATAAATATTATCATGAACTACAATTTCCCATCAACCTCTTCCCACTGCGCATCCTCTTCTTCCTGACCAGGTAGGAGGAAGGACGCTGAACCAGGAAGTTACTGGGCAATTTTGGGAGGCAGTGGCATGGCTAGTCAGAAGTTGAAGAGAAGAAACCTGAGTAACTGCATTCCAGGCATCACAGGTGGGTGCAGGTCTGTGGGACTCATCGGGGAGCAGCAGTGACTGGGCAGGGAGCCAGGGTAAAGAGGCCCCAATGAGAGATACACCACTAACTGAACCTGGCCTGGAGACCTGAAAGCTCCTATTTACTTCTCCTAGAGCCTTTTAATAGAGAGGCCACCCAAGGCACTAAGAGCTCTACTCTCCATTGGATTGACCCCAGTGACCCAAACAAAAACCCCCTATTGCTCATTTCGAACTGTAACTGTTTAGGCCTCTCCATGTACCGCATTTGCAACCTTTCCTTTTCCTGCCAGTCCTAGCAAGATATCATTTTCACTTAGCCATGTGTCTGAGTGATTACTGGGTCAAGCCAGGGCTAGCACCTACAAGCGGGCACACCAGGCCTAGCAGCTGAAACACCATCAGTACTTGCCTCCGAGTTGTGGTATACCTGGCACGCTATAGGTACCTTAAGGGTTTGCGATACTCCAGCACTAAGCAGCTAAAATTACAATCTGTTTTAAAGGAAGCTTATACTCTTTGAGTCAAAAGAGAGAGACCCGAGTAGGACTAGGTAAGGCACGATGGGGGCAAGTTATGTACAGCTCCTATTATATTTCCTTTTTGAAACCTCCATTTAACTCTTTATTGAGGCACAGACCAAAGTTCTATCTTTTCCAGGACCTTTCAGTGAACATTACACAGAATCAAACCCGGGGCTATGATACTCAAAACCCTCACCTTGAGCTCTCAGTCTCATTTAAAGACAGAGTACTACTCAATTGTTTAGTGTATATATAGCTGTACATATAGTACAAAAAAAGAAACATTTAAATAGTATTTAAAATATTCTTAAATTACTTTTAAACAAGAGCTATTAGGTAGTAAATCTATCACTGTGTTCTTCCTGCACAGACTTTCACAAATGCTTTCTATTGCTATTACAATCATAAAATCACAGAAGTGTAGAACTGGAAGGGACCTCAATAGATCATCTTGCCCAATCTTCTGCACTCAAAGCAGATAACTGCACTCAAAGCAGATACATAATAACTAGACCATTCCTGACATGTGTTTGTCTAACCTGTTCTTAAAAACCTCCAAAGACGGATATTCCACAACCTCCAAAGGCAATTTATTCCAGTGCTTAACCACCTTGAAGTTAGGAAGATTTTCCTATTATCCAGCCTAAATTGCCCTTGCTGCAATTTAAGCCCATTGCTTCTTGCCCTATCCTTAGAGGTTTTCACCCTCCTCTTTGTAACAGCCTTTTATGTACTTGAAGATTGGTGTCATGTTCTCCCCACAGTCTTCTCTTCTCCAAACTAAACAAATCCATTTTTTTCCCAATCTTTCATCATAGGTCACGTTTTCTAAACCTTTAATCATTTTTGTTTCTCTTCTTTGGACTTTCTCTGAGTGGTCCGCATCTTTCCTGAAATGTGCTGCCCAGAACTGGACACGATACTCTAGTTGAGGCCTTATCAGTATGCAGTAGAAGAATTACTTCACATGTCTTGCTTATACATCCCAGAATGATGGTCTTTTTTTTTTTTGCAACAGTGTTGACTCATATTTAGCATGTCTGTTTACAAATAATTTTTTTGAGGAGGGAGAAGACAAGGGGGTCTGTTGAGAATTTCCCCCACACACATACTTTTCAGAAACCAAAAACTGAAAAAATCTCAGACAAAACCTGAATATTTTTTTTCTTGACCATCCCACGCCCAAACATTTCAGTATTCGGGCCATACCGGGGGTTGGGTTTTCAATGAAAACTTGAAGAAAAACTTTAATGAAAATGAACATTTTGTTGCTTTCATCAACGTTTTTTAGGAGAACAAATACATACCCCAACTACCTCTAATACATAACTATCCTTTCACCTCTGATGATTTATCCGTCTATAATGCTTTCTAATCTGTAGCGTGTGTCACTATATGTAGTGTGGATTCTTCAGAGCTGGAATCAAACTACAGTGCGTCTCAATACTTCTCCAAACATTTCTGTCTTGTTAGCAAACAGAAAGACTGTTGAGCGATTCTTCTAGTTAGCAGCATTGACCTTTGTTAATAGTTGACCTGGTTGCCCCAGCTTGTAGTCAGATAAGAAATCCTGCCTGTGGAAATTTTTTTTACAGGTTTTTAAGATAATATATAAAATATCCAGTTCCTATTTCTACAGGGGCCTCACATAAAAAGGGCACTATCTTTTCCCCATAAGCCCAGCTGAATCAGATAAGTGATTTACATCCTTCATCTCACTGAGTTCTACCTCTGTTGTTTCCTTAACAGAGACACAATCCCAATTTAAAGCACAGAGCTAAGAGTTAGAAGTGATTTTCATGGGCTCTGGATCCTCTGTTGGAAACAAAGATTCTATCCCATCTCTCCCTCTAAGTCCACAAAATACACCACAATGGACCATACAGTATTATAGGCATAGTTGGTAACAACATCTATTAAGTCACCCATCACTTCTCATTATAAGACCTTGTTCTCAGTTTCTTATATCTAGGCCAAACTAACTATTCAGTCTGAAATTTTCCATGCTGCATGTCTGCCTCAGGCTGAATATTTTGGGAAAGCTGCAGCTAAAATGGTTGTGCCATTTCACAGAATGAGGCTAGTGAAAAATATATTGTTTTGGACATGTTAAAAAATTCTGGCAGCCTTTTCTGTGAGAAGTTCTACTGCAGCCATGCTCTGGAACAAGAGGATGATATTTGGCAGGGGGTGACCTTTGTGTCAGGGGAGACACAGGGGCACTGTAACAAGGGGAGCAAGAGGGCCATGGCCACATCACTTTTAAAAGTGGGACGGCTATGCCCTTCCACATTTTTTCTGCCTTAACGGTGAGCAATGGGGAGAGAGGAGGCAGAGAGGAGCAAGCGGGGGACAGAGCCTAGGAGGAAGAGGCAGAGTGGGGATGAGAAGAGATGGAACAAGGGTGAGGCTTTTGGGGAAGAGACAAAGCGGGAGCAGGAAGAGGTGGAAAGAGGGCAGGGCCTCAGTGAGAGAGGCAGAGTAGGGGGAGCCTTGGGGGAAGGGGCGGAATGCAGGCAGGGCCTGGGGGTAGGGGCAGAGTGGGGGCAGGGCCACACCCCAGGCACCGGTGGCCTCCCCACTTCTAGGGAGCTTCAGGTGCTCCTGGGTGTAGCCTCTCCCTCAAAAAATCTCACGCACTACCAATGCACTGAACTTGTTCCAGACCAGGGCTGAGCAGGACTTTTCGTGCAGTTGCCACTCTGGGCTGCTGTAGGCCATGCCAGGTGTCATAAATATAAAGGGAAGGGTAAACACCTTTAAATCCCTCCTGGTCAGAGGAAAAACCCTTTTACCTGTAAAGGGTTAAGAAGCTAGGATAACCTCGCTGGCACCTGACCAAAAGGACCAGTGAGGAGACAAGATACTTTCAAAGCTGGAGATGGGGGGAGAAATAAAGGCTCTCTCTGTCTGTGTGTTGCTTTTGCCAGGACCAGAGCAGGAATGCAGGCTAATAAGCAATCTAGTTAGATATGCGTTAGATTCTGTTTTGTTTAAATGGCTGATAAAATAAGTTGTGCTGAATGGAATGTATATTCCTGTTTTTGTATCTTTTTGTAACTTAAGGTTTTGCATAGAGGGATTCTCTATATGTTTTGAATCTGATTACCCTGTAAGGTATTTACCATCCTGATTTTACAGAGGTGATTTTTTTACTTTTTCTGCAATTAAAATTCTTCTTTTAAGAACCTGATTGCTTTTTTCATTGTTCTTAAGATCCAAGGGTTTGGGTCTGTGTTCACCTATGCAAATTGGTGAGGATTTTTATCAAGCCTTCCCCAGGAAAGGGGGTGTAGGATTTGGGAGGATTTTGGGGGGAAAGATGTTTTCAAGCGGGCTCTTTCACTGTTATATATTTGTTAGACGCTTGGTGGTGGCAGCAAAAAAGTCCAGGGGCAAATGGTAAAATAGTTTGTACCTTGGGGAAGTTTTAACCTAAGCTGGTAAAAATAAGCTTGGGGGTTTTTCATGCAGGTCCCCACATCTGTACCCTAGAGTTCAGAGTGGGGAAGGAACCTTGACACCAGGTCTGGGCACTGTAACTGAGAACAGGGACCTGTCTTTGCTGTGCTCACAATTGTCACCTTGCTGGGTCCATTCTGCAAAGAGGAGGGACTTGTCATATCTCAAATGAAGGAGGGACAAGGGCTAGACATGGTGGGAGAGGATAGATTGGGACAAGTAACTTGAGGAGGAAGGACAAACTGGAACTAGAGGCTGGGAAGGGGGTTGGTGGACAAGGGACTCTGAGACCAGCTGGTCAAGGAGACTGGGACTGGGAGCCAGGGATGGAAATTGGATGGAAGATGGGGAGTCAGAGGATGATGGAGAGAGAGGTTGAACAAGGAACCATCGGGGAGACTGTGACTGGCTAGGCAAAGACAGGGACTGGGAATCTGTGTGGCTGGGGGAAAGGAGAACAATCTAATAAGGAACAAGAAAAGAACTAGAACTGGCTGTGCAAACATACTGGGGAAGAAGTAGTGGATGGGGAACATGTGGGGAAGAGGAGCGGTTACAGAAAGTTGCGGGTGGAACAAGGTTCCAGGAGGAGGTGACTGGGATTGTCTGGGCAAGGAGAATAAGATAAGAATCCTGAGGAGAGGAGACTGGGAATAATTAGATGAGGAGAATGGGTCTGGGATGAGAAGCCAGGGGGGAGAGACAGGACTGGACCATGGACAGGTTGGAGGGGATGCTGCAGAAAAGTCTGTGCCCACTAGATAGACTTCCCTCCGGAGTTTGTAATGGAACCCAAGATTCCCGAGTCTCACCATTTCTCTGCTGTCAGCAAGTATCTGTGAAACCAACTGACAAGTATATGTCTCATTCCCCTCTAGTGCTTGTCCACATATAGGGTGAAAACCTAATATCTCTATCAATTACTCTATTAACTTGAGTGGCAGAGGTCTGCATAGTGGAACTAAAAGTTCCTCCGGATGGCCCACGTGGGTGTAAATATGATTTTTTTCAGTTTGTTTTTTAAAAAGCATCTCAGAAATTACACACAAAAAAGTATGTTACAAGAACATTATTAAGGTTGCAAAATCAAGCATTTAAAAGTTAGCAGACACCAGAATTAAGCTTCCCTGTGCAACCTTAATTTGCTACTCTTGTTCATATGCGTATGATACAGTCTAATCACAAGGTCACATGCTATTCTTCCCCCTAAACAGCAAACAGTAGGTAAGACCATATTTTTAACCTCCAAAGCATGATAGAATCTTGCTAGCATTGGAACATATGGTTCTAGGGAGTGCAGATATTGCAAAGTTTGAATATTAGTCCACTAAGTCACCCCCTCTGGGAATTACCATAATTTTTCATGTAAGCTGTAAAATTTACTAGGCACTCTCTAACATCACAAGGAACCCTGTTGAAAGACAACTCAGCATCGCTTTAACAATTTAGGGGGCACAGTCTAATTCTGGACTGCTCTGTTCGGCTTGACGCTTGAATGTGTTGCTCTGCAGGTGAAACTACTGTGACATGTTCAGAAATGTAAGTTGAAGGAACAAAGTAATCATAAAAACTCTGCAAATCATTCAAGCTGTAGCAATCAGCTAAACATTATTTATCCTGTTTGATTTCCCACTCTTGTGTAACCACTCTTATGATATTAAAATCCAGACGTGTACTTGCAGCACTAACAGAAACATCGTTTTATATGAAATCAAGCATATCAGGATATGTTTTGACAACTTTCACAAACACTAAATTTCAAAGGTTTAAGCTAATTGAAAAAAGACAAGCCTGTATTTTAGTTGGAGTATATGATCCAGAACAAGAAAGTCTTTTTGAACCTCTGGTGAGGCATTTAGCCAACAGTGAACAGGACAAAGGTGTTGTTAATGAAAATCAAAATATCGACAGTATTTTGGTTTCCAGTATCAAAGTAGTACAATAAATGGAGGCCGTAACTTAGAAGCAGGCTGATCGCTATCTTTCATATCTTTATTTCAGTAAGATCTTGAGTCTGGACAGAAACATAAAACTGTAAACCACATAATACAATAAAACAATTTCTAATATTTGAAACTGATAAGATTGTAACTTTCAACACGAAACTCTAACATCTTCTACTAGGAGTATCACGTATCCTCTTCATACCCTTATTTTTGAAATATCGTCTATAAGAAAGAGCTGGTGATAGCTGTTCCCTTAGAAATATTTCTAGAGCATCTTCCTTTGTGCATTTGCTAGAAGTCCCAATTTGGCTGGTACCAGCCTGTAGATCCCTGGTGAGGACAGCCTCAGCTATTATCTTGGTTCTCTGATTGTTCAGATATCAAACCACCATGGTGCTTCAATGTCTATGTCCCATCACTGCAGGGACAGCTGTCTGAATACACTCCTCAGATACTCTCCTGACCAGGGCTTCCTTTCTGCTCCTGACAATATCTGTGGTCCTTGCAGTGAAAGCAAATGAACATAACACTCATTCAACCAGTCCCAGTAATAGCAATCTCCACCTCTCTTCGGAAAAGGAGCAGGAAAAAGAGACAGATATGTGCAGAAAGGAAGAAATACATTATGATTAAGAAGACGAGGAAGCCACTGGCAGCTGCTGAAGAAAAAAGGGTAAAAAGCCACTGGGAAGCAATGAGAATAGAAGGGAAGGACTTGGGAGTCAGGGGAGAAAGGGGAGCCTTGAAGGAGAAGGAGGAAGTATGAGATAGCTTTGGTGGGGTAAGAATGCAAATGCAATTTTTCCAAATAAGGCACGAATTCAAAAGGGGAAACATTGAAAGGTTTTGTTTATATTTTTCCAAGAAAAAATATCTAGGATCTGATCCTGCATTACCTTGTATATTCATTTACACCTGTGCAAAATGGATGTAACACACTACTATTCTGAGTCAATGGTGTTTTACTTTAAGCCCACTTTTGCACAAGTGTAAGTGGACACACCAGTGGAGAATCAGGCCTCAAAATCCACTAGAATTCATAGACAACAGTCCAGTGGATGCTGCAACTAGTCTCTCACACATTCCTGATTTATAAGGAGAACTGCCCTTTGTAACGCTTCTCAGATATTGGCAAGTATGCCTGTAATATCTAGACATTCAAATACTACAGCGATACACACCATGGCAATGCCTATAAATGAATTTAAAGCTGATCAATTCTAGTATGGGAAAGGGGTTCTTTGTGTGTTGGAACAAAAGTGGTGCCTGTTAAGTTTGAGACTTCAATAGAAACTCACATAACCAAAAGATAACACCTGCTTCAGCTTAGCAATAAACACTTGGAGTAAAATCCTGGCCCCACTGAAGTCAACGCGATTAGGATTTCACCCATGTTAGTCTCCCTTAGAAAGACAGTCTGGGCTGCTGTAATCCCATATTTTAAAAAGGTAAAATATTAAGGTGGATGGTTCATTTACAGAAGACCACAGAACATTACAGCGTGAGAAAGACATAAAGATAAGACCCAGTAAGAATACAGATAATTTGTAGTATCTGAGAACAGGTAATTTAACTGGATAAATTAAAGGGTGAGGAAGGCTGGCCAGCAAGTAGGATACTGCTCTTGGACATGAGATGCCTTGTTTCACGTCCATGCTCTGCCACACAGTTCCTGTGTGACTCTGGGCAAGTCACTTAGCCTCTCTGTGCCTCAGTTCCTCATCTATAAAATGGGGATAATAGGAATTGTCTACCTCACAGGGTGTTTATCAGCAATGGGAGCTATATAAGAACCTAAGACAGATAGTATCAAACACTGGATTTCTATTTATTTGAAACTGTAATGTTTATATAATCAGATTAAATACCATTTAATGGAAATATAAGAATTTCAAATAGTTAATAAAATATTTCATCCAAATATAATTTTTACATTTTTTTTAAAAACAGTACCCATCTTAATGTTACCTTCCCTCATAATTCATGTTGCTGCTTTCAGAATGATAGATTTCATTTCACACACAGAAATCCTTTTTTCTAATAAACTCTAATGTATAGAAATGCATATGTATAGCTGTTTTTACTTCACATGGATCTACCAAACATTTCTTTTCATTACAAATGTTCTGTCTTCTGCACAATATATTTTGACACCTCATGCAGAAGCTAAAGATTTGTCCTGTTTCTCTTAACAAAATTAGAAATGTGCCCAGTTTTCTCACCAATTAGCTCCTTGTCATCAACTGGATTATTATAGGAACATGCAGCAGCTGTCGCTACAATTGCTACAAAAAACCCTTCACACACACAATCTCCCTACAGTTTTATTCAGTTTAAGTGATTTATCTCTAAACTATTCCTTTTATATAGAAATCTGCAGAATCCTCTGATAAAATGTTTCACATGCTTTCTACTGGGAGGTTTGCTAAAACAAACAACATTTAAAGATACTCACTTCAAAAATATTCTGTGATATACATGAATACTATGCCAAACGTGATTTTAACTGGCTAGTATTTCAATATGAAGTTCTAACAGCCACAAAAAAGATGTCACTGTTAGCAAAACACACTTAATCCAGACGATTCTGCAAAAACAAAATTCCAACCATTGTTGTTTCTCTACAAAAAACGACTACCTATGCTCAAGTAAGTGTTCTGCTGCCTGGATTCAAAATCTGCATCAGTTCCACTGGGACTTCTTCTTCTGACTGATCATGCTGAGGGCTCTGCTTGTCTCCAGCACTCAGGACCCTGAGCTACCACCATCACCTGGGACCCCTGATCGATTCAAGCTTCATGGAGTGGTGAGAACCCAGCTCTCTCTCTCTCTCTAGGCATAGCCTTCTGACCCTGACTTGTGTGATCAGTTATAGTTTTCTAAACCTGACTTTTATAATAAAATTTAAGTTAGATTTAATATTATAACTGTTTTGTTTGTTTGGCTTTCCTATGGTTATTACTTGGCAATAAATAACTTTAATGATTAAGCTGGTTGCTTCTCTCACTCTCTCCCCCGCCCCCATGGGTGTTTTTTTTGGTTTCCTCTTTCACTCTGCAGCAACGTTCCTCGTACCTAAGCTAAAGATCCCTGCAGCACCCAAAAATCCTGTGGGGTTTGCTCATCAAGTGGGTTACTACCAGAATAATTGTAATGTGAAAGTGGGGATAAAGACATGCTGAACCTGGGACATATGAGGATGGCAGATTGAAAGTGCTGCTCAACCCAGCGTGCTAAGGTGTACTCTATTGTGGTGCGGTGCCCAAGGCATATGAGGGTGACAGCTTGGAGGTGCTGTTTGATCCAGCCTACTGAGTCCAGGGACATATAAGAGGTCAGCTTAGGAGTGCTGATTGACCCGGTCCTCTCAGATGTGCTCTGTTAGAGTGTGTGTGTGTTCATCTGATTCTGGGGCTGAAGAACTGAGCCGTGGGGAACCTAGGTTCTGCAGGATAGCTTCATTGGGAGGGAACTTGCAGCAGGGAAAAGTAGAGGTCCATATGAGCACACAAGTGACACAAGCAGTACATTGATAGAAGTATAGAACCCCCCCCCATCCCAGAAAAGTAACCCTAATAAATGAAAAGGAGTACTTGTGAACAAATTAGTCTCTAAGGTGCCACAAGTACTCCTTTTCTTTTTGCGAATACAGACTAACACGGTTGCTACTCTGAAACCTAATAAATGAGTGCACCGAAAAGTAATGGGCAAAGCTGGTAACGTGTGTTTCTCCTTTTTCTCCCCTCACCTTCCTCATAGCTTTTTTCCAACTGGTTTGGGAGGGGTGGACAGATGCAGGGTGGTACCCCCTCCTACAACCATAGAGCATACTTGAGGAGGCAGGATGAATAGAAGGAAGGGACATGTCTGAATGAATGAAGCCTCCTTTCCTGTCCCTATTAGCTAAGCATTGCCCCACAGCCATTACGTGGCTCCTAGCAGGGGAATTAATTAGTTCTGTTTAGGGTGGGGTAATTATGTTCTGGGGGCCTCTGTAAAATTAATTTCAATGGTAGTTGGGTGCCTATCCTGAAAATCTCACTGAGCACCTATATGCATCTGTAGGTGTTCAAATACCTTTGAACATCTGGTCCTAAGTCATTAAGAATTAGAGTCAAGAGGCTTTCCCCCATTGCGACACAGAAGTCTCATGTAACATGATGCAAAAACACGCTGCTTGTTCCACCAGAAGCACCAAACTGCAATTTAATCAAATATGTTCAAAGACCTGATGCTTCCAGAAGATCCAAATTCTCAAAAAATGATCATGATGTCACTCTAAAATGGCTAGGTCATGTCAAGTTCCTCAAAACACATACATTATGACAGAAAAGAAATCTTGAGGGTGTAGATCCACGGTCTTGGGTTGTGCCCATCTCTGTTAAATGCTTTATGGGGGTTCCAAGAAGGTGCATCTCAGCACAATTTTTTGTTTATTAAAATAATAACCCATCCTTAAATGTTGATGGAACAGAGCTGAGGGAAAAATGAAGCAGCCTCCATTCCAGCATCCACATCAGCAAAAACGAACATAGTGAGATGTTTAGAAAACTCTTAAGGAAAAATGTCTAATTTTAGATAATAAAGTTTATTGTATTCTAAATTCTACCAATTCCATAACAGAACAGCCACTTAGGGCAGAATGGAAGGTAGAGGGCTAAAATACGGAGCTGGCTTTGGTGGTCCGAAGACCCCATGGCCAATGAGCCCCTCCCTCCCAAGGCTAATCCCAACATTCATTTAAAAAAAAGTTTCTAGCCTTTTTCATTGCAGAGAAAGTCTTCAAAATGCAAGTCAATGGCAAGGGCTGAAACTCTGTCAAAACAAAGCTCATAGGTTTTCATGATCCTTGGTCACAACAGCTCCTAGGTAGTCTTTGGGGTCTGTGAAGACCACAGTTGTAGGTCTCCTGATATTATATTCTTGTATTTTTTAAAAATAGGTTAATTCATGCTATTAACATTTAAAGAACTATGGAAACCATCCTGCAAACCATTATGCACACGTGTAAAGTTACTCGTGTTGCATCAGGACTGGGCCCATAAATAACACATAAAACCGTGAAGAATCTTGAAAGTCAGACATGAGTAATGGAAACTATTTTTGGAAACGGATGGTCATGGCCTTACATTATGGAGAACATCCAAACAGGAAGGAAATATAGTTTTTTACATGCCTTTAAAAAAAAAACATATGCACACAGGAAAAAAGACTGAAGAACTACACAGTGCTTATATGGAAAAGGTTGCTTGTAAAATGTATCATAGTAAAGGAGAAAAATATCCTGAAGGTATGCCAGGAGAGGGGCAAAACCATTAAAAAAAACAAAAACTGGAATGCTCGGATATTAACTGAGTTTTGTCAACATCTAATAGCATAATCATATTTTAGAGAAAAATAAGTTTCAGTAAATGCACAGTAGGAACCATCAAGTTACTCCCTTTAACGTCAAGGAAAAGAATGAATTATGAATATGTTTAACCAGGCAAAACATTTGAGGACACAACTGAAACATAATAGGATTAGACAACAACCAAGTATTAAAAAGAATGATCTCTGAAATAGTAATGCATTCTGCAAGTTAAAAAAAAATAAATCTGCTGAAGATACACGAGGAGACCAAGTATGTTCTACAGAACCTGATAGAAATAAGTCTTGAATAAACAATGTAGACACAAGGCTCTTTAGTTAGAACAATACAGAAAAACTGAAATCCAAGCCATGATGTGTCAGGTGTTTTTTTGTGGGACTTATAGGTAGAAATCCAGCTGCTTGTGTCCGTCTTTTCTTTTAGGAAGTTAGGTGGAGAACGTAGGAAATCTTTAAAATCCTGAAGAGTGTTAGGAAACTGTGTCCTCCCTTAACATATAAAGGTTAACTTGATACGGTCCCACACAGCACGACGAGCCTCGTTTTTCATTAGATTATCATTATATTTATTTCCCTTCCTTTCCTTCTGAATGTTTCTACACCAAAGCCTAGGCATAGAAAAAAGGAAAAAAGCTGACTGTTCTGAAAAGACACCTTTTCCATTGTCTTGCTTTCCCTGAGTATTTTTTTTTTTTCTGGGAGCTGAGCAGTTTCTCAATAACTGCTCTTGGGGACTCATTATCTGGAGTGAAGCACTCTGTGGGTGTGTTTGAATTCAACAAACAGGGAATTTGTATCCTTTTTCAAAATATCCTTAAATGAATTTTGGACAAAGGAAATTATATTTTCACCTTCTTTCTGTGTCCTCAGGGACACCAGCTATGTTCATGAGAGTACTCCTATTTTCTAAGTCTTCAGATTTATTAAGGAGAAAGTCCACATCCCTGTACAGGTCCCACTTACAATTTCCAGAACTATTACTCCCATGCTGTTCAGCTTCAGACATCTTTTTATCTTTTCTAAAACACATAGCATTAATTGTGGATGGGGCTCTTCTTATGTAGCTGTGTGCCACTTTTATGTAACTCCTATTGTATGATGGCCTTTAATCTCCTTAACCAATACTTCTGTATCTGCCCTGGTCCCCACTGCTAAAAAAGGTGGTTTTTTTTTTAAACCTGGGAGTAACTATCTTGAGGTAAAAATACAGAGAAGACTAGGCACCTAGTTTCACCATGAGGTAAACCATGAGGTAAACTGCCATATAATTAGAACCCTACCGAATTCATGGTCCATTTTGGTCAATTTCACGGTAATAGGATTTTAAAAAATAGTACATTTCATGATTTTAGCTATTTAAAACTGAAATTTCATGGTGTTGTAATTGTAGGGGTCCTAACCCAAAAAGGAGTTGTGGTGGGGGTCACAAGGTTATTGTAGTGGAAGTTGCGATACTGCTATAGTTACTTCTGCACTGCTGCTGGTGGCGGAGCTGCCTTCAGAGCCCCCTAAAATAATCTTGTGACCCCACTACAACTCCCTTTTGGGTCAGGACCCCCAACTTGAGAAACACTGGTCTCCCCCATGAAATCTTTATATTATAGGGTAAAAGCACACAAAAGACCAGATTTCATGGTCCGTGACGCGTTTTTCATGGCCGTGAATTTGGTAGGGCCCTACCTATAACCCCTCTGGGTTGATGTTGGCAAGTTTACCCTGCAGTAAAACTAAAATACCTAATATTAACTGTGTTTTCATTTCAGTATAGCTCAGATGTATTAGTTATTCCAGGGTAAAATATAAACCTTTTTTAGCAGTCAAGACAAGTCCTCTGTCTCCATTTGGCTGCTAGCAAGTGCAGGGGTGATCATAGAATCATTGAAATGTAGGATTGGAAGAGACCTCAAGAGGTCATCAAGTCCAGCCCTCCAAGCTAAGGTAGGACCAATAAACCTAGATCAGCACAGACAGGTGTTTGTTCAACCTGTTCTTAAAAACCTCCAATGAATGGGATTCCACAATCTCTCTTGTAACTCTATTCCAGACCTTAAATAACCTTATTGTTAGAAAGTTTTTTCCTAATATCTAATATAAATCTCTGTGCTGTAGATTAAGCCTATTCTTCTCCAGCCTTCAATGGACAAGGAGAAAAAGTGATCCCCTGTTCTCTTTATAGCAGCCAATAACATATTTGAAGACTGTTATCTGATCCCCACTCAGTATTCTTTTCTCAAGACTAAACATCCCCAGTTTTTTAAACCTTTCCTCATAGATGAGGTTTTCAAACCTTTCAGCATTTTGTTGCTTTCCACTTGATTCTCTCCAATTTGTCCACATTTTCCCTAAAGTGTGGCTCTCAGAACTGAATACAGTCCTCTAGCTCAGTGGTTCTCAACCGTTCCAGATTACTGTACCCCTTTCAGGAGTCTGATTTGTCTTGCATACCCCCAAGTTATACCTCACTTAAAAATTACTGAGATACAAAATCAGACATAAAAATACAAAAGCGTCACAGCACACTATTAGTGAAAAATGGCTTATTTTCTCATTTTACCATATAATTACAAAATAAATCAATTGGAATATATATATATATTGTACTTACATTTCAGTTTATAGTATATAGAGCAGAATAAACAAGTCATTGTCTGTATGAAATTTTAGTTTCTACTGACTTTGCTGGTACTTTTTCTGTAGCCTGCTGTAAAACTAGGCAAATATCTGGGTGAATCGATGTTCCCCTTGGAAGACCTCTGCATAACCCGGTGGGTACACGTACCCCTGGTTGAGAACCACTGCTCTAGCTGAGGCCTCTCCTGTGCTGAGTAGAGCAGGGCAATCACGTTCTGTGTCTTACATACAACACGCCTGTTAATACATCCCAGAATGATTAGTCTCTTTCGCAACTGTATCAAAGTGTTGACTCATATTCAATTTATGATCCACTATAACCCCCAGATCCTTTTCAATAGTACTACCACCTAACCATCTATTCCGCATTTGGTAGCTGTGCATTTGATTTTTCTTTCCAAAGTGAAGCACCTTGCACTTGTCTTTATTGAATTTCATCTTGTTGACTTGAGATCAATTCTCCAATTTGTCAAGGTTATTTTGAATTCTAATCCTGTCCTCCAAAGTGCTTTCAACCCCTCCCACCTTGATGTAATCTGCAAATTTTATAAGCATACACCGGAGCCGTAAGAGGAAGAAAAACCTTTCCATTTTACTGACTTTCTCCCACTTTTAATTAAACAGAATTCCTTAATAGTGGAGATTCATTAGGTAGTTTCTACTGGTCATGATATGTACTTTTTTAGATTGTGTGTGTGTGTGTGTTGGGGGATGGGGGGGATTACTGCAGCAATAGTGGTTTGACTAGCTTAGTTAATGGAGTTTTGCTAATATCTTTAAAAGCATTCAGGCAGTTTGCGTCTACCGTGCAACTTGCATCCTGCTAACACTCTGCCAATAATAGAGCTGGACAGAACGTATTTTTAAGACAGTATTTTTTTTTTTGTTTATGCCATAATTTTGAAAATCTCATAAACTTTTAACCTGGTTAGACCACTATTTTTACTGATTCTTCAATAATGTTTATGAGATGGGCCTCTGATTCTCCTTAATGAATCATTATACAGCTTCACATGTCATTCTATGTGGTCAAAATGACCCCACAAATTTCTTTCGTTCTCTTGTCTCAGTTTGACTTGGCCCAAATATGTGCTATGAGTATGTGCCCAGTGACCATGCCCCATTTCCAAGTGATGGGCTGTTCTGTCTGGTTTGTGCATGTTAAATAGCCGGACCAAATAGGTAATGCAGGGGAGCTTTCTTTGGGTTGGTGGCAGTTGTCATGGATGTAATCTGAGGAATAGCATATTTGAGCCTTTACAATTAAGTCCAGGTGTATCCAGATGCTATGGATGGATACTGGCCTTCTCCCTCGACTATGGTTCCCCTCACTCATCTTTTCATAAGTCTAAATGATCTATTATGTCTTCCACTGTCTGCCTTACATCTTTCCCCCTTCTCCTCTGACTTTGGACATGGTCATTAGGAGAGCATTAACTGCCTAGTTTTTCTCATTTATGATGCTCTTTGGGCCACAGAATGTTTTATATGCTGACAAAAGTTTGCCCTCCCTCCCAATTTTTTCAGAAATGATGCCTCTTGGTGCAACCCTGTGAAAATTCCATGGTGGGCACATATTTCTGGGTACACTCATCTAGGCAGAGCCAATTTTTGCTGGATGCAATTCACTAGCTATTTCCCTGCACTCTTTGAAAATGCTCTAAAAGCACTTTGTGCCTGATTTCAGGGGCACAAACTTCCAATTTAGATATATAAAGCTGTTGAAAATATAGCCCTAAATGTATAAAATTTGAGGAAGGGAACAGGAAAGCTTAATTTAATAGAAGAGACAGTTGGCTGTAATTTCTATAACTAAATTATGATTTCAAATCTTTTGTATTGCCAGCCCCAATCACTCAAAAATCATGAGTCAGGCCCCCAAAATCACAAGATTTTTAAAAATAGTATTTTTGGTGTCTTTTTAATTGTCTTCTAGGATTTGAACCTTTAGAGTTCATGTTTTTCCAGCCTTTCTCTGCAACCATTTGTGCTAGAGTCTTGAAAGAAAGAAAGAAAGAAAGAAAGAAAGAAAGAAAGAAAGAAAGAAAGAAAGAAAGAAAGAAAGAAAGAAAGAAAGAAAGAAAGAAAGAAAGAAAGAAAGAAAGAAAGCTGAGATGAGTGTCTCATATATTCAAATGACTTCAAGAGCTGGGCTAATAAGTAAAACATCAAATACCAAGAGACTCATGATAAAGTCATGAGAGTTTTTTTTCTCCTTTTGGCTGAAGCACAAGTATTAACAGCTGTACATTTTACTGCTGCTATCACTATTTTTACAAAGATAATCAATACATAAGAAAGATTAGTAAAAAGAGGTGAAAAATCACACGTGCCTGTGTAATTATATATGCACACATATACATAAACTGAAGATCTGTCTTAGTTTAAGTTTTGTCTGAAGACAATGCATCATAAGAATTTGCTATAAAAAAGATTTAAAGGACTTTCCCCACCTTGGTTATTGTAGTTAAGGACAGTTTGTTGGGGAGGTTTCCTGTTAAAAAAAAATCCAAATTAAAATAACAAAACCAAATAACTAATGTGTAAAAGCTCTGCTCCTTTCTGTATCATGCTGCTGGGGATACCCAGAGGTGTGAGCCACTAGTTACCTCTCTGCGTCAACGAGAGTGAGTTTTGCTGGTGATTAGACTGTGGCCTTGGTTACACTTACAGATGTACAGCGCTGTGAGTTAAACCCACTTTCGTACAGCTGAGTAGGAAAAGCACTGCAGTCTGTCCACACTGACAGCTGCCAGCGCACTGTCGCGGCCACATTTGCAGTGGCATTGGGAGCGGTGCATTATGGGCAGCTATCCCAGCATTGAAGTGGCTGCAACATGCTTTTCAAATGGGTGGGGGAGATGGAGTGTGACAGTGAGCGTGGGGGGAGAGAGAGTGGGGTTCTGGGGTGCTGAGAGTGTGTCAGCATGCTGTCTTCTAAGTACAGACCCCCCCTTCCTCCCCCGCCTCTCTCTCACTCACTGAAAGCAAATGACAGCTGTTTCTTTTTTTCTCATAGAAGAGATAAGCAGCCGCTCGCCGAAACGGACCCCAACGCTCCTCGCCTCCCCTCCCCTCCCCTGCCCCCATGCTGCCTCTCTCTTCAAGCAAATATTAGCTGTCGGCCCTCCAAACG
Source organism: Lepidochelys olivacea (assembly GCF_965140295.1). Taxonomy (NCBI): domain Eukaryota; kingdom Metazoa; phylum Chordata; order Testudines; family Cheloniidae; genus Lepidochelys; species Lepidochelys olivacea. The sequence goes on along the minus strand of NC_140411.1, from coordinate 131,989,276 downwards.
GAGCCCCCCTGCCTGCCTCTCACTCATTCAAAGCAAACAATAGCTGTGTTAGTTTTTTTTGATAAGCAGACCCTGAAACGGCACTTCCACATCCGGAGTTCACAACAAAACAAGAGAGGACGCTTTAGTTAAAAGGATTATGGGGAGTTTCTGGAGGTCAATCAGTGCGTAATAACGTTACTCCCCGTTTACACTGGACCGTCTCAGCCAATGCGCAACAGCTGTTAATCCTCTCGGGGAGGTGGAGTACCAGAAGCGCTCCAGTCAGGGAGTCAGAGCGCTCTTCATGCCTTGCCAGTGTGGACGGGGAGTAAGGTAGAGTGCTCTGGGAGGCTTTATTGCAGTAGAATGTGCAAGTGTAGCCAAAGCCTACCAAACCAGTCTGTATTCCTTACCAGCAACCTCCTTAAGGCTCTCCCAGCCCAAACCTTGCCTAGCAGATAACAATCAGTAAACTCTAGCCCTCAAGCTCCACAGAGGTGTTTCTCTGGACTGCCCAGCCCCTACCACTGTACCTTCAAAGAAGATATTAAATTTGCTGCTCCGTTAATTTAACCAGGATAAATACACCCTTCCCTTCAAACACAACACTGAATTGGTTTATAATAAAAGTAAAACAAGTTTATTAACAAAACAACATGGATTAAATGATACCAAGTAAAAGAGATAAAGGTAGAGCTGGTTACAAGCAAATAAAAGTGAAAACAAGTATCTAAAAGACTAAAATTTAATCTAGCTAGAATAGTCTTTGCTCAAGATATTTTTTTTTTTATCCCCACTCTCCTTTCAAGTTCTTTACTAACTGGTCTGGCCACAACCCCTTTCAGAGATTAAATCACTTGATTTCTTTGTCCCCTAAGGTGAAAGGTAAAGATGGAATGTCTCTCCGTTCCTTATATCCCCAAGGGGAAAGTCTTTGTCTTACAAGTCAGGAATATCTCCTGGCTCCAGGATTCAGGCTCCTGTGTCTCCCTGGGGTGCAGGAGACATGTTAATTCTCTGTCTTTTGAATTCAGGATTAGATAACCCCTACAAGTTTAGCTTGATGGGCTTATTTACTGTTAATATGTAAATTAAGATAAACCCACATTTGTTTGTCTAGGACAGACCTGTTTATCACCTTTACCTGGGCTAGGCTGTCTGGCCTGTTTTAGTAACATCATACAGAGGGAATTCATAACTTCACATATAATCATTAACACATGCATTTTATAATCATATTAGTAATCAGTGTGTTATTGGCTTCCATGTGAGATCTCACAAGGCATATTTTGTACAAATATTATTGCAATAGTGTGTAAGGGGTGAGTACAAGGGTACTGAAGGGCATACTTTCCATTGCTGATCCTCTATCACACCCACGCCAGTTCTCTGTCTCAATTATTTCCATTAATGGATATTCCCCACAATACATGGTCTTAACTTTCATTAGCCTCAGTAAACCTGAGGGCATCTGGGCTTATGGAAGAAAGAGTCTAACTTTACTATCTTATGTAACTGTATGTATGTATGCCTGTAATTTAAATAATTAAATTTCTCAGTCTCATGTATTTCCTCCACTGAACCAATGGGCTTGCATTAGCTCTCATTACACAACATAACCCACTCACTCAGAGTCCGCAAAGCTACTTTAAAACCACAAGTTTCTTAAAAAGCTTATTTTACAACTCTTTAGCAGCTCAGCAGCTTTTGAGTCTTTAAACAGAATTTCTAATCAAAATCACACATTCTTTTAATGTCACTTTTTTGAACACACAAGGGTTTGAGTGGTGAGGGGAAAAAAATCACACTGCAGCACAGCAGGGAAATGGTGTAACTCAGGGTCTCACCACTTTCTGACTGGTTCCTACTGCTTTCAGAAGCCAGACAATGTTTTATGTTCTTTTTAACCCATTCTAGGCAGGAAATTTCATAGCATATTACAGTACTTGACTAACACAGCGTATTCTTATGTTACAATCTTAGTTTGTCATTATGGTTGCTAGATTATCTTTTGTAGATTTGGCTTATCAGAGTCTTTCACCAACCAACTTTCTTTTTTTGTTATAAAACATAAACTGCTTCACTTTTCTCAGGAAAATAAGACATTTTGGCACATTATTATTATTAATTTATTGAGTGCCAAAAATGTGTTTATGGCTGCATGAGATTGAAAAATATAGCAGTCCCTTGTTCCAAAGATCTTACAGTATAAGTACATAGGAGAGACATTAGAAGAAGATACTTTACCTCACGGCAGGCTGTTTCACTTTCTGCCTCCAGATTTCAAACAAGCTGGCTGCATGCACTTAGCACCACTATATGGGTGGAAAGTCCACTCCCATTAACTGTAGGAATGACAGAGGGGGTAAGGAATGACAGAGGCGGGTATGTCCTTGGCATACAGACCCTACAGATAAAACAGTGTAAAAAAGACTACACAATATCTTTCTTCAAAATCACTCTCTTTCTCTCTATATATACACATACATAATATTATACATAAAGAAATAAAGGCAAACAAATTATCATAATTCATATGTATGCAAAGATAAGCTTAAGAGAAACAATTTAGTTTAAACCTTCCAGTTGCACTGGATCAACTACTGTAGGCCTTTCAATTCTAATTAATTAGAAACACACTGTAGGAAACAGGGAAGGAGAGAATCCAAGATGCAATTTAATGTTCATCCTATTGTGAGTATGGTAAAATACTCCTACTGAGTTGTTACTGATAGTAACTTCTAACAAGAGATATTAAAGCCCTTTGCAAGTATTAATTTAGCTTCACAAGATGCTTGTGAGGTACATATTACTCTTCTCATATTGTATATAAGGAAACTAAGTAAGACAGAGAGACAAGTTGAAAGACATGTCAGCGAGCTGGTGCCAGAGTGAATAGCTCCCATTCCTGCGCTCTGGCTACAAAACCACACCCTTTCTCCAGGGACAATAATTTAGGATTCCGTGACTTTCTGGCACTTCCATGACTTTTGCAGCGGCCAGTGCGGCTGACCCCAGGGCTGGCCAAGTAGCTGGGGAAGTCCTGAGGCCAGCTGCTGCTTGGGCAGCCCCAGGCACCGCTGGAGCAGCAGCGGTCCTGGGTGCTGCCCTGGAACAGCGGTCCTTGAGCAGCAGCGGCACCCGAGGCCGTCCCCATCCAGAGCAGCAGTGCCCTGGGCCATCCCCTCTTCCCCCAGAGCAGTACCCCTGGAGCCCCCCAGCAGCAGCACCACGGGACCCCCAGATAACCAAAGATTTAGTATGGGGTATTTATAGTACAAATCATGGACAGGTCATCGGCCGTGAATTTTTGCTTATTGCCTGTGACCTGTCCATGACTTTTACTAAAAATATCAATGACTAAATCATAGCCTTAACAATAATGGAGTAAATGTTTTGGTATTTATTTTATTTATTTGTTCCTGGGAATTTATCGGTGTTTATTACTGCAACAAGACAAACAGCTAAAAATCGGTGAAAAAAACTTCTAATATTTTTTCCTGATAAATATTGGGGTTTATTTTGGTGGATGGAAGGATGAAGGGAGGGGGAGGATTTAGTAGATTAATGCTTTGATGAACGGAATTCAGTGTGGTTTGCTGCAGTACTAAAACAGAACTCAAAACACAATGCCACCTTTGAGTTTAAGAAAACAATCTCTAATCCACAAATAAAACTTGTGAACACTTCCTTGTGTTCTGAAACATATTCTGATAGAGTTCATTTTCTTCCATTTTAGTGTGTCAAATCTTTAAACCGTTACCTGCTAACAGCTTGAAATGTGTATGTGGTGGGTGTGAGATTCATCAGTATGTTCAGATATGCACACACGTCAGAGTTGTTTGCTTATTGTGTGTATCTTCTAGACTAATCGTAGCCTTACTTTAACAGGAAGCTTTGTTACACACAAACTAATGTATTACCATAATACATATATTTCATGCAATGTATTGTATTTTCCTAATAAAACAAGTTATTTTTATATAGTTGAATGACATAAAAGTAGGGTGAAAATTGGGGGGGGGGAAGGGAGAGTAATACTTTTTGTAAAACCCGGGATTTTTTTTGGTAAAAATAGGTTTAAACTGAAAATGAAGAGGCTTAAGTAAACTGCAAGAACAAAGAAAAAACACAGTACAGTGTTCTTGAACCACTTACTAAATGCAAAGCCTAAGTTATATTATTGATGAGATTCATAAAGTTAACAGAATGCTATTACATTGGCATTTTTTTAGAACTTCATTTATTGTGAGTTTTTCTCTGCTTGATAGCATATGTGACGCTACGCCCCATATTCTTCACAGAAATATTGTTAGGATATGAATATGGCACAACTAAGATATATTTTATGCAAGATGGGTCATATAAGGTACTATTGGAAAAGTTATGATTTGCTGAATGTGATTATCCAATTTGTATACATGTATTATTTCTGTATTTGAAGTTAGGAATATTGACTATGTAACAATTACAACCGTGTGTGTACTTGGGGGAACGCCCACCAGACAGCAGGCAATCAGCCTGGATGAGTCATTTAAGAAGGCCAACAGAACTTCGAAGATAGTTGTGACGGTGCCCCCCATAAGGTGACCCATGGATGCTACCTGTAAGTTCTGAGTCATGCATGAACATGTGCCCATGCGACCCCAAAACTCCATTTTGTAGCTGGATTCTACACAGGGGGAGTGAAGGGTGTCCACCCACAAAAGAAAGTCTATTTAAACCCCTGGGAGACCCCTCCATTTTGTCTTCAGATTGCTCAAAAGATAGCCTCTCCACCCCCAAGGATACCTGAAAGAAACTGGAACAAAGGGCAGTAACTACAAGGGGTGTGAGTGATTGCTGGACCCAGACTAGAAGGAGACTAGTCTGTAAAAGGAAGCTTACTGGGTGAGGTTTTTATCTGTATTCAGTTTTCTTAGACAAATTTGCGTGTTCTATTTTATTTTGTTTGGTAATTCACTTTGTTCTGTCTGTTACTACCTGAAACCACTTAAATCCTACTTTCTGTATTTTATAAAATCACTTTTTACTTATTAATTAACCCAGAGTATGTATTAATACCTGGGGAGGGGAGGGGCAAACAGCTGTGCATATCTCTCTATCAGTGTTATAGAGGGCGAACAATTTATGAATTTACCTTGTATACGCTTTATACAGGGTAAAATAGTTTTATTTGGGGTTTAGAGTTGGGCATCTGAGTGTTAAAGACAGGAACACTTCTTAATTTGCTTTCAATCAAGTCCGCAGCTTTGGGGCATGTGGTTTAGACCCTGGGTCTGTGTTGGAGCAGACTGGCGTGTCTGACTTAGAATCATGGAATATCAGGGTTGGAAGGGACCTCAGGAGGTCATCGAGTCCAAACCCCTGCTCAAAGCAGGACCAATCCCCAATTAAATCAACCCAGCCAGGGCTTTGTCAAGCCTGACCTTAAAAACTTCTAAGGAAGGAGATTCCACCACTTCCCTAGGTAACGCATTCCAGTGTTTCAACACCCTCCTAGTGAAAAAGTTTTTCCTAATATCCAACCTAAATCTTCCCCACTGTAACTTGAGACCATTACTCCTTGTCCTGTCATCTTCTACCACTGAGAATAGTCTAGAACCATCCTCTTTGGAACCACCTCTCAGGTAGTTGAAAGCAGCTATCAAATCCCCCCTCATTCTTCTCTTCTGCAGACTAAACAATCCCAGTTCCCTCAGCCTCTCCTCATAAGTTATGTGTTCTAGACCCCTAATCATTTTTGTTGCCCTCCGCTGGACTCTTTCCAATTTTTCCACATCCTTCTTGTAGTGCGGGGCCCAAAACTGGACACAGTACTCCAGATGAGGCCTCACCAATGTCGAACAGAGGGGAATGATCACATCCCTCAATCTGCTGCCTATGCCCCTACTTATACATCCCAAAATGCCATTGGCCTTCTTGGCAACAAGGGCACACTGTTGACTCATATCCAGCTTCTCGTCCACTATCACCCCTAGGTCCTTTTCCGCAGAACTGCTGCCTAGCCATTCGGTCCCTAGTCTGTAGCGGTGCATTGGATTCTTCCGTCCCAAGTGCAGGACCCTGCACTTATCCTTGTTGAACCTCATCAGATTTCTTTTCGCCCAATCCTCCAATTTGTCTAGGGCCCTCTGTATCTGATCCCTACCTGCCACCGTATCTACCACTCCTCCTAGTTTAGTATCATCCGCAAATTTGCTGAGAGTGTAATCCACACCATCCTCCAGATCATTTATGAAGATATTGAACAAAACCGGCCCCAGGACCGACCCTTGGGGTACTCCACTTGATACCGGCTGCCATCTAGACATGGAGCCATTGATCACTACCCGTTGAGCCCGACAATCTAGCCAACTTTCTACCCACCTTATAGTGCATTCATCCAGCCCATACTTTTTTAACTTGCTGACATGAATACTGTGGGAGACCGTGTCAAAAGCTTTGCTGAAGACAAGAAACAATACATCCACTGCTTTCCCTTCATCCACAGAACCAGTAATCTCATCATAAAAAGCGATTAGATTAGTCAGGCATGACCTTCCCTTGGTGAATCCATGCTGGCTGTTCCTGATCACTTTCCTCTCATGTAAGTGCTTCAGGATAGATTCCTTGAGGACCTGCTCTATGATTTTTCCTGAGGTGAGGCTGACTGGCCTGTAGTTCCCAGGATCCTCCTTTTCCCCTTTTTTAAAGATGGGCACTACATTAGCCTTTTTCCAGTCGTCCGGGACTTCCCCCGATCGCCATGAGTTTTCAAAGATAATGGCCAATGGCTCTGCAATCACATCCGCCAACTCCTTTAGCACTCTCGGATGCAACTCGTCCGGCCCCATGGACTTGTGCACGTCCAGCTTTTCTAAATAGTCCCGAACCACTTCTTTCTCCACAGAGGGCTGGCCACCTACTCCCCATGCTGTGTTGCCCAGCGCAGCAGTCTGGGAGCTGACCTTGTTCGTGAAGACAGAGGCAAAAAAAGCATTGAGTACATTAGCTTTTTCCACATCCTCTGTCACTAGGTTGCCTCCCTCATTCAGTAAAGGGCCCACACTTTCCTTGGCTTTCTTCTTGTTGCCAACATACCTGAAGAAACCCTTCTTGTTACTCTTAACATCTCTTGCTAGCTGCAGCTCCAGGTGGCCCTCCTGATTTCATTCCTACATGCCCGAGCAACATTTTTATACTCTTCCCTGGTCATTTGTCCAATCTTCCACTTCTTGTAAGCTTCTTTTTTATATTTAAGACAAGGTGCTGAAGTCCAAACCTGGCAGGGAAAGCAGGGGCAGAAGTAGTCTTGGCACATCAGTTGGCAGCCCCAAGGGGGTTTTTGTGATCCAACCCATCACAACAGTAACCTCCCACGTTCCTGTGGAGCTTCCTGGGATATTGCTTTGACACTGCAGGGTCATCTTATGATGTCACCAGGTACAGAGTACCATCTTGGACACTGTTGGTATTTTTCTACTGGTAACAAAGGATTCCCACCTTATGTAAATCCTACTCAAGGCTGGGAAGTGAGTCAATCAGGGCTCTTCTTCATTGCCTTCCCGCCCAAGAAGGAAGATTGCTGAAAGCATCTGAAGAGACAAAGGAACTAAGCTGGGGAAGGCAAGGGCTGAATGCAGGCTGAGACGGGGTCTAGTCTGTAAAGAGAAATGACTGGAACACTAAGCTGCAGAAACTCTGTGAGCTGCCAAAAACAGTATTTAGGGTGAGAAATTATATTTTGTAACCTCTTTCTTTAGTGATTAAACTTAGGTTGAAAGTTTTGTTTTATTTGCTCAGTAATCTGCTTTGTTCTGTTTGCAATCCCTTATATTCACTTAAAATTTACCTTTTGTAGTTAATAAACTTATTTCTTGTTTATTTCAAAACTCAGTTTGTGCAATTCATATCTGGGGAAGGAGGGCAAAAAGCTGTGCATATCTCTCTCCACGTTGAGGAAGAGGGCAATTTTTTATGAGCTTATGCTGTACAGATCTCTCTATACAGTGCAAGACAATATAATTTTGGGTTTACACCCCAAAGAAGGTGTGCACGTGAGTGCTGGGTAAGGTCCTGAGCTGAATCTCCCCATACAGAGCTGATTTCAGTCTGTGTCTGCAGCTGGGTGTGGCATTACCTGTGTGTGTGCTAGAGAAGGCTTGAGGGCCTGGCACAGCAAGGACAGGGTGAGGAAACACAGGCTGGTAAAACTAGGGTGACCAGATAGCAAATGTGAAAAATTGGGACAGCAGGTGGGGTGTAATAGGAGCCTATATAAGAAAAAGCCCCAAATATTGGGATTGTCACTATAAAATCGGGACATCTGGTCACCCAAGGTGGAACAGGTGGGCTCCGTGGAACCCCAGAACATCAGGTGGCATCCTGGCTGGCAGGGGGAGGGGGTCCAACCCATCATAGCATACTTGTAGCATCACACTTGTAGCATCACACCTACCAAACAACTGAGATTGCAATTGCCAACCTTCATGTTTTACTGTGTTTATTTTTAAATTTTTAAATACTAGCTTCTGGTTCACTAGCTCTGGAGTGAACTCTTCAGATTTGTAAAACTATATCCCTTTCCACTGTCTTACAACTTGTTGAAAAACATCAACCAAGTCTTCACATTTTAAAAAAAATATTTTGTGAAAAATATCATCCATATTTTTTATTTATACATATATCTCAAAATTTTTCATCCACCTCTTCTCACCATAAGTGAAAATTCTTAGAAGTAATGCCTTCTGGCAGCCACTGAGAGATGTTGCTTTGTACAGCTATAACAAGCCGTACACTGGGTGCAGCAGAAGCTTTCATAAGGAGAGAAAACAGGTGATTTGATATTTTCCTACCTTTCTGAAGTGCACACACTGTTCTCTGATACAAACAGTAGTAAAGGGATCTGAGATTGTCTGGGTATACAATAGTCTGACTAAAATTACAATATAGACCTGACCTAATTGAAATGACAAGATTGCTAAATTAATCTGAAATAGGGTTGCCAACTGTCTAATCACAGAAACCCAAACAACCTTGCCTCGCCCTCTGCCCTGCCCTTTCCCCAAGTCCCCGCCCCCACTCAATCCAGCCCCCCCTCTCCGTCGCTTGCTCTCCCCCACCCTCACTCACTTTCACTGGGCTGGAGCAGGTGGTTGAGGTGTGGAAGGGGCTGTGGGCTTTGGGTTGGGGCTGAGGGGATCGGAGTGTAGGAGGAGGCTCCAGGCTGAGCCTGGGGTAGGGGGTTGGGATGCAGGAGGGGGTGAGGGAGATGGCGCTTACCTTAGGAGGCTTGCGAAAGCGATGGGCACATCCCTCTGGCAGCGGCTCATAGTTGGTGGGGCTGGTGGGGAGGTCTCCAAACGCTGCCCCTGCCCATGGGCACCGCTCCCACTGGTCACAGGTCCTGGCCAATGGGAGCTGCAGAGTCAGCACTGGGGGCGGGGACAGCACGCAGAGACCCCCTGCCCCCACCTCCCCAAGGGCCACAGGGACATGCTGGCTTCTTCCGGGAGCGGTGCGGGGCCAGGGTAGGCAGGGAGCCTGCTTTAGTTCTGCTGAACCGCTGGACTTTTAACACCTAAAATCTCCTGGTTTGGCTGCAGTAGCCTCCAGGAGATAAAGCCTGATTCCAGGAGACTCCCAGTGAAACTGGGAGGGTTGGCAAGCCTAGTCTGAAAATTCATAATGGTTCAATCTGGAATTACAACAACAAAGACTTTATTTTGACCAAAATGGTATGCAAAAGATTTAGAGGGTGCTGTTGAAGTGCTACATGCTAAGTGACAGAAGAGGAAAAATAAGCTGTCTACTAATTGAGTATTGGAAAAACTGGAACATAAAATGGAATGGTATTGATCTTAATGCTTATTGTATAACCTGTGTTTGATTAGAAATCAATTAATTTTAATGGATCTTTACACCTAAGGACTAAAGTGACTTAATATTATAACTGAATGACTTCACTGACACAGCGGGCAGGGAACTGGGACTGGGATGCTAATAAGAGTGAAAGGTTCCATTTGACTTATGGTGAAACATGGTCTCAATCATGTTTTCTCTTGGTGATGAAAACAGTTTTGTCTGACAACACTAGCACTTAAACTATTTGCAGCATCTGCTGTAAGCAACAGGTAATTTTCCTATTGGAGATGAGCCTAGTAAGGGAAACTGTAAGCCTGAAGGACACACACATATTATTACTTGACTTACTACCAGTGGTGTTTCTGACCAGACTTTAGAAGAAAAAATATATAAGATTTTATAGCACTTCACTTTTATTTGCTTTGATTTTTTCTCAGATTTGTAATAGTGTTGTTTTTTAAAAAAATATCTGTGTTTAGGTTGGTATGGGGATAATACCTATGGACCATTCTCAGAGATGAGGAAAACTAGCTTTGCTTCTAAATTCTGTTCAGAAAGAGAAAGAGGGCACAAAGTTATGGAGCATTGGATCAAATGGGTAAGCTAGAAGGTTGCCCACTCGCTAAATGTTCAGTGCAGATGTGGGCTGCTGTCAGAAAGGAGCACATGGAAAACCCAGTGACCACGAAGAATGTCAGGAAAGTTGAACTTTGGATCCCAGTTCAACCAAGAACCTGAGCATGTCCTTTAAGTAGTTGAGTAGTCCTGTTGACTTAAACAAGACCACTCATATGCTTAAAGTTAACTCAGTGCTTAAATGCTTTGCTGGACTGGGCAGTACATAAACCTTTGACACAACCATGGTTGACAAATTCACCTTTAATACAAAAGGTTGAATGTTCCTGCACTCTAATCCAATCTGTCTAGTCAAAGCGTTTACAATATCTCAAAATATATCTACAAATGCTTCTCTGGTCTTGAATAGGGGTGCAAAGGGTACACACCATTAAAAAAGTTAAATATGGAGAGAGACTTCTTTTAGTTTAACTTTCTATATTTCTGCACCTTTAAAACCTTCTATCATGCTGAAATCTAAGGGGTATTTTCAGGACATACTGTATACAATTATAGAATCCCAAAACAACAACAAAAAGACAGTTTTTTCTTATTCTGTTCCTCTGGACTTTGCGTGGCTATGATTTAAAACAAACAAATGAAGAAACAAAAAGATGACTCTATACTGTAGAAAAACTTCAATAAAAAGGTGGGTTTTGCACCTTGATCAGTTCACTGCTTGTCATGGCCTTAGTCTGATATCTCTAGAAAAAAGTTCTGCAATAGGGATTCCAAAACCAAGAATATTTTTTTTCTCACTGCCAAACAGTCAGAAGCTGGGTCTATTTGGCTGCATCACTCTGTGGAACATATTCACCAATGGGTACTGTGGAAGTATAATTTCTGGAGTATTCGGTAACTCCAGGAATACTTTGTATAATAGGACAAAGACTTAGATTACTATTTGAACCACACTTGGAGCCAGTGGAATCTGTGATTTTCTGTGGTGACACTCATATTGTTAACGAGGAACTTAGAGATATGTCTTACCAGATTTGATATTTTTGTAGTGGTTGTGTCAAATCCTAGATAGAGTGAGTTATGAGTAGAACATGGAAATGATGAAAGTGGATAATGTTGACTGGGTCTATGTGAGAAGAGTGTATAAGGCTTCATAACTGGATAAGCTGAAAAAAGGAATTTCTCAACACTTCAGCAATCTGTGTATCCTGAAAAACCCGAAGAGTAACACCTTGATATCTAAATGCCAAAATGATGTTTTAAGATACGCACCTGAATCTATATTTGCGTTGAAATACCAAAATACTAATTTGGCCTAGTTGAAATTTGGCTAGGTTACCAGAATTGACACATCTACTCTTACACAATAAAGCAACATGAGATCTTTAATAACTGCAAATCAATCCCAGCTCTAACTGCAGAGGTCCTCCAACATGATGCAAGAAGTTTGGTCTGTTACAGATTCAAGAGACAAGAGTGCCACCTACTGAATCAAATCCAATGTTTCCTGCAGCTAGGTTTTCCTGAGAGTTCTCCCATCCAAGAACTGACTCAATTTGATCCTGTGCAGTTTGCAAGATCAGACAGGATCCCAGCATGAGGTGGCTGATTTTAAGATGGCACCTTCTACTTAATTAGAATATATATCACTATTAATATTGAAAATCTTGTTATTAGCTTTTAGGAAATTGCATTAACCTAGTTTTGCTGTTTCAGATGAGGGCACAGTTGTTAGGCTAAAAAATTCAGTTAAAACTATTACAGTAGATTATGGAGTAAGGCTGTCAAATTTAGTTAACACAACACTAATCTGTTATAGATTGTGGTACCAACTGGTCTAAATGACATGTCTAATATTTATGAAATAATTACATAACAAATCGTTCTGTAACCTCTTTTGTAGATAGCTACATCATCAGATTTATGATGAATTCATTTCTCATACTTGGAGCCTGCACGGATCCCTTTCAATTTGTATTAAGTACTTGCTCTTCATGGGTTAGATATTTATCCCTAGACCTCTTTAAATTAAGAGTAATATTTAAATTTATAATTTCAATTATGAAATATATGGGCAATGGTTGCCCATAAAGATATGGGTTTAATTTTTTAATTAGATGAGTGGCATCAGAACACACACAGTAGCTTTTGACACGACATTTTAAATACTGCAAGTGAGATCTGAATCAAACTTTGAAGCAGAAAGCTTATCACCTTGATATTAGCGGGCCAGATTCTGATACTCTTCTTTATGTTGAACAGCACCTTACTCCATGAGTAGTCCCACTGATATCAGTCACTGATGCGAAAAACTGTTGCAGTCTGCAAAGTTTCCCCAAATTTTAGAATTATGTTTATAGGGGTGAGATAAAAGTCCCACGTCTAGTTAGTTACTTATTCAGATACCTGAATGGCTACTGTCAATCTTCCAGACAAACTTATGCTCCTTTTGGAACATTCCATTTTCTTACGGTGAAAGTAGGTAAATTTGGGGACCTCTATACTTCTGCATATTTAGCTAATTTTAATTGAGTGATTAGTGTTTTCTAATCATTATAGACCTGATCCTGCACCTCCTGAAATCAATGAAAAAGCTCCCTTTGACTTAAATGGTGCAGATTCAGGCCCTATATCAGCCATAGAGGGGGTTTATTTTATTTTATTGCTGTGGAGAGAAAAAAAGCTGCAGGAGAGGACAAGTCAGTGAGAAAGGAGCACAAAAATCTCATCATTGTTATTGGTTCAATTACTTGCCAGTTAAAGAGAAAATAGGAACACTTATCTATTGTGCACTGCTATTCTACTTTGCAGAAAAAAAACATTAAAATATGTATGATTTTTTGTTTAGATTTAAAGCTTTGGAGGAATTTATTGCTGGTGCACTTATTGCTGAGCAGGTCTTCTCTGCTATAGGTCTATTAACTGACCATTTTGGAATTACTTCTGATCTAGGCATAGGACACAAACAGCAATTCAGGAAAAATGCTATAGTGTATTACTTCAGACAAAATAAATTGACAGATCAGGAAAATATTTCAACCAAATGATAAAATAAGTTAATTAGAATTCCAAATTCTGTCTGAAGTAAAATACAGTCCACAAGACCATAATACCATTGATTTTTAGGCACAACTCCTCACTGATTTCAACAGGGAGTTCTGCTTGAACACCAATGATATGCATGGTTTATAATGTACTTATTTGCTGGTTGATTAACAATGTATTTATTATAAGTATTATATTTTAACTTGGTCATGTTGCATCTCCTTTTCTTTTTTTTTTCTTTTTGGTGGTACCATATATATTTAACAATATACACAGAGCATTCAACTGGTAATCTGATTGGCCCCCAAACACCCCATTCTCAGGGAGAAGGAGAGAGAGCCCCTGATGTTTCCCGATACCTAAAATTCCTAATATCTTTTCTATCAAGTTTTTGGAGGGTTCACAGTAAGAACCTTGATTCCTAAATACTTCTCTTTCTTTACCACACACAAGTGACTCTGCTGGGGCTTCTGATGCCCCAGGATAGTAGTGGCCTCTATGGATTCTGCACGGGAGAAATGAGTGTCAGGGATCCGCAGTCAGTGAAATGTCCAGAGCACTTTGGCCCATATACACAAATATATTGATTTCACTGGAAGCTAGGAGCCTAAATACCTTGGTAGATCTAGGACTTCCGGACTACTCAAGACCTCCTGTACTCTGCACCCCTTACTGTACCATCATGACAACCTGAAGATCAGTCAAGCCAGAACAGATCAGGAGGCATTGGGGTGCTTTAGGATTTGGCACAGAATACACAATGGTGTGATGTGATATGAATGTTCTATTGGCATAAGACTAGTATGACTGCATTACTCATGGCTAGTGGAAATTAGGATTATGCCTTTAGCATGGTTGTGAGATTCTATGGATGATGAAGTGGAAATCTAGGAGTCTTTAAATTCTGCAGCATCACAGTGAGATATCGTTCACTTTAGAAAAATCTAGAGGGAATGTCTGAGAATCAAGTAACAGCAGGAATTACCAGGCTATCAAAGTCAGGCACACATATTTGATTGTGTGGGACCACTGAGGTTAAGACTTTGCCCTCTAGTTACTTAGTATTAAAGTAAAGGTAGCTTCTTGGGTATGTGTTTTTTCTGGGTGAGTTTCCTGTTTTACAAATATTGTTGCTATTTGTGAAAGTAAATTAAACTTTTACTGTACATTCCTCTGCTTGGAATATTGCATGTTATTTGGAAAACTAACTGAATTAACTGTGCCTTTGATACATGTTACAACCTGATTCATCAAGGTACTGAAACAGCGTGGTGGGGCAAAAAGTGTATCAGGCCTGATGTGAGCTACAGTATGAAAGGCCCTTTGCCAGTCAGCCTTGAGGGGCTCATATTCTCTTTTAATTGTAAGAACACAGGCAGAAACAATGACATTAACTTGCTTCATGTTCTTAAGGTGAAAGATTTTTGCTACAACACTCTCTATTCATATAGGTTTCAGAGTAGCAGCTGTGAAAGATCTATGGGACTAGAACCCAGGCCTGCAGAACAGGAAGTAGCTGACATACCCACTTCACCACTAGGGGCCATGCAGAGCTGTATCCAAGAAGCACTGTGGAGATTAAGTACTGCAGGAAGTACTTCCAAAATGATCCAGAATAATAACACCGTGCAGCCCTCTGATTGGCTCATGCTCACTATTTAACCCTGGAGGGTGCCCCAGGGAATTGTCTGGACACCACAGGGGCTTCTGGCCTGTTATGATGCCAGATCTCACTTTGCTTTCAGTCTCTCTAGTCTCTGACCCCAGCCTGACTCTTGCCTTCTGATTCCAGCCTAACAACTATGTCTGGAGTCTGATCCCAGGCTGACTCTTGCTTATTGATCCCGACTCTAGTGATTACTCTACTCCCTGCTCTCTGACTGCTGACTTGTGGACATTAGCCTGTGACTTCTATGCAACACTGCCTATGTCCCAGTCCCTTACAATTGGGATGTGTTTCTTTTATTAGGGCTTAGAAGACTCAAGTATTGCAACTGTCTTGAATCTCAATTTGTTCATTTCATTTAATTATAAACCACTCCAGGTAATTTATTACTAATAATGGGTTTATAAGCTTTTATTTAAGTCATTGTGAAGGCTTCTAAGTTACTGGGTTATTTTTGTCTTTAGACTCCTTTTAAAATTAAAAGCAAAATAGATTTAGATCAGTTTATCCTCTTTGCCACAGCTGCCTGCAGGACAACAAGAAAAACAAAACTAATTTCAGAGTGGTATATACGGTACAGCATATTTCTATCACCTCTGTAAAGACTGCTGTTATTGGGATCATGTTTCTGAAATGTCTCAGGTCTCATCCATGCATTTCAGAATACGATAATTTAAGACAAATATGTTCTTTCTGAAAGCAATACTTAAGTCCAATGCAACACAGAAAAAGTTCTTAAGCATGTTCTTAAGTTTCATTGAATTAAAGTTATGTATTTGCTTAAATTCTTTCCTGAATCAGGGCCCAGGCCCTGAGTTAGGAAATGATACTGAGGTAACATTACAACACAAAATAATTGTACATGAACTGCATACTCGCTATCTCGCCCCTAACTGGGCATTCAATTGCACTCACTTGCACCTGAACATTTCCAACAGATGTTACTTATAGATGAAATTCTCTTTGCCTGTGCAAAACCTAAGAAAGTTGTTTTTTTGGGGGAGTGAGGTATTTTTAAAAACATCCTTTTCCAGTATTGTCCACAGGGTGTTAATTTATATTTATTAGAAACCAACACAATATAATTGACCTTCCACATGTGACCATACCAAGTAAGGCCCTGATCCTGTAAAAAAGCAGTGGCTCTCAATCTTTCCACATTACTGTACCCCTTTCAGGAGTCTGATCTGTCTTGTGTACCCCCAAGTTTAACCTCAATTAAAAATTACTTGCTTACAAAATCAGACATAAAAACACAAAAGTGTCACAGTACACTATTACTGAAAAATTGCTTACTTTCTTATTTTACCATGTAATTATAAATCAATTGGAATATAAATATTGTACTTACATTTCAGTGTATAGTATATAGAGCAGTAAAAACAAGTCATTGTCTGTATGACATTTTAGTCTGTACTAACTTTGCTAGTGCTTTTTCTGTAGCCTGTTGTAAAATTAGGCAAATATCTAAATGAGTGGATGTACCACCGGAAGACCTCAGTGTAGTCCCATGGGGTATACGTACTCCTGATTGAGAACCACTGCTGTAAAGATTTATGCACATGCTTAGCTATATGCACTGAGAGTCATTGAGACTATTGACCGTATGTAAAGTTAAGCATTTGCTTAATCTTTGCAGGTTGAGGGCCTAACAGCATGATTGTATCCCTATACCCCATTTCCATCCTTCTCACCAAGCAGACCATGGCTCCTTATTAGCCTTCTGCGTATCATTGTATCTCCACCCCACTGCATGTTCTCACAAATCACAACTGCACAAATGATTTAAATGGGTCATGACTCATCACATCGCATGGAAAAGTTTAAAATTAAAAATAAAGTCATTAAAATAATAAAGACAATTATACCATTTCCCTTCATACCCTCCTATTTTTTCTTCCCCTGTTTCAAGAAAACACTATTGTTGTGATATTTATGAGTCAAATTATGTAATGGCATCCAATAAAACTGGAATTAGCTATTTTAGTTGTTTGTGAGGATACCATACTATGACCTTATTGTGTCTTCTTGGACTCCCCCCCCCCCCCGCCTTCATTTGTCTATTAAGTGGATGTAATTATACTGAATAAAGCTAAGGGGGATTGTCTATTTATATTGGAGGATTTTCTTGTATTGGAATGTAACTGTGAAGAATTAGCTGACATAATACTGATCACAGTTGACCCAGCCAATGTAGAGCAGGACAAATTGCAGTCATCATTCGGTCAGCTAACTTGATCACAATCATGTTTAAACACAATACAATTTTGTAATGCAGAGCATCCAGCTGTAAGAAGATGAATCTTCCTTAGAATACGACTGATTGATTGATTTATAGAATGGGGTCTGTCTGAGATTCACCGATTTTTAACATATTCAAAAGCTCTCCATGAGACAGACAAATTTTTTGGTAAAGATAGTTTGGTTATATTTTCAAAATGTTAGAAGGAATCTCTTTTTTTAAAAAAAAATTTGCACAGAAACCTTTTTTGCATATGAAAATCACTGTGTTTCATGTTACATGGCTCATTGTGATGTAATTTCTTGCAGTCAGTGAGTACTGATGTCACATTATCAACTAATGTAGGTGACAAAGCTTAATTAATTAGAATATTATATTAGGGAAAATATATTAAATTATATATACAACTACGCTTTTAATCACTGACTACCCTGGTATTTGTTAGACACACTTGATAAACAAATCCTTGCTAGAAACCCCTGATAAACTGCCTACACTCTTACAGCAGCTTCTGGAGCAACTGATATGCTGGTATTCTAAGCACTGTGTCAATTATAAAGGAATTTGCCACATAACAGATTCACATTTTTTCTTTTGTCCATGCATTGTGTGTGTGTGTTTGTTTTTTAAAGATCACAATCCGATTCCCAGTTGACAAAATTATTAGGAAAAGTGACATACTTGGTATCTGAGACAAGGGCCATGTTTACACTACAAAATTAAGTTGACCTAACTTATGTTAGCATACAACTGCCGCCAGAGCCGTCCCTAGGGTACGGCAAATCTGGGCGCCCACCCCCCTAGGGACAGCCCTGGCTGCCACTGTAATTACATAGCCTGTGCATGTCTATACTTTTCTCCTTGTGTTGGCGGTGCGCATCCTCACCAGCAGCACTTGTATTGATTGTACTGTCAGTGTGGGGCATTGTGGGATGGCTCCTGAAAGCTGTAACAGTTGACGTAAGCAATTCAGTGTCTACACTAATGCTGTGTTGACCAAACTACATCGATTTTGACTCTACGTCTCTCATGGTGGTGACCGGGTAGCTAAAAGTTCAGACGGCAGCACAGCGGGGCTAAGGCAGGCTCCATGGCTCTGCACGGCTCCCAGAAGCGGACGGCATGTCTGGCTCCTAGGCAGCGGGGCCAGGGGGCTCCACGTGCTGCCCCAGCCCTGAGCGCCGGCTTTGCAGCTCCCATCAGCCAGGAACTGTGGCCAATGAGAGACGGGGGCAGTGCCTGCGGGCGGGGGCAGAGCTCCCTGGCCCCTGTGCCTAGGAGCCATCTGTACATGCCAGCCACTTCTGGGAGCCGACTCAGGTAAGTGCCGCCCAGCTAGAGCCCACACCCCGAATCCCTTCCTGCACCCCAACCCAGCCCTTAGCCCCCTCCCGTACCCAAACTCCCTCATGGAGCTTCACACTCCCTCCTGCCCCCCAACTCCCTATCCCATCCCTGAGCTCCCTCCCACACCCAAATTCCCTTCCAGAACCCACACCCCCTCCTGCACCCGAAACACCTCATCCCCAGCCCCATCCCAGAGCCTACACCCCCCGCCAAATCCCACATCCCCTCCCGCACCCCAACCACCTACCTTGGTCCTGAGCCCCCTCCTGCACTCCGAACATCTTGGCTCCAGTCCGGAGCCCCCTCCTTCACCCCAAATCCCTCATCCCCTACCCCACCCCAGAGCACATACCCCTCAACCGAAGACCTCACCTCTCCCGCACTCTTAACCCCTCATCTGTGGCCCCACCCCGGAGCCCATACCCCCAGCTGGAGCACAAAACCCCAGCTGGAGCCCTCACCCTTTCCCACACCCCAACCTGCTGCCCCACTCCGGTGAAAGTGAGTCAGGGTGGGAGAGAGCGAGTGACGGGGGGGGGGCGGGGATGGAGTGAGTGGGGGGTAGGGCCTTGGAGAAGGGGTGAGGCTTTAGGAAAGGGGTAGGGTGAGGGCGAGGCTAAGGTGTTCGGTTTTGTGAGATTAGCAAATTGGCAACCCTATCTACAGTGTACACCAGACCAAAGTAGGAGGGAATTTGGGTGCTTGGTCTGGACTGGGGCAGGAGATTGGAGTGTAGGAGAGGGTGCTGGATCTGTGAAGGAGTTTGGGTGAGGGGTCTTGGCTGGGATAGGGAGTTGGGGTACAGGAGAGCGTGAGGGGTGCAACGTTTACCTCGGGCGGCTACCGAAAGCGACCCACACCCTCCTCTGGCAGCAGGTCCTAGGCGGGGGCGGGGCGGAGGGGTCACCATGCGCTGCTGCCCGCAGGCAGAGCCCCCACAGCTCCCATTGGCTGCAGTTGGCAGAGTCCGCGCTCGGAGTGGGGGCAGCGCGCGGAGACACTCCTCCCCCACAGGGGCCGCAGGGATGTGCCGGCTGCTTGCAGAAGCGTAGCGGGTGGGCAGGCAGGAAGCCGCTTTAGCCCCATTGCACTGCCGGTGTTGGGTCACCCTCGCAGTTATATAAGTATGGTAAAATTATAATCAAGTAGTAGTAGAAATAAAGATAGATATAAGAGTTATATAGGTATTGTAAAAGATTATGAATATCAGTTCCATGCTGTACTATTATTTTGAATTTCACTCTGTAACAAATGCAAGGCCAAAGTGCAAATTATCTCAGAGTGGTACAAGGACTGAGTTAATAGGCTATGCAAGGAGATGACAAGAATGGCCCCTACGGGACAAAGAGTCTGTGCTGAAGAGTGATAAGAACTTTGAGAAAACAATGCTGTTCTTTGAAGCAACACCCTGACGCTCTTCCTCCCCCGCGGGGGCCCCTTATCATGCCTATATAAATCTTTGTAACCAAAGAGGGAAAAACAGTGGGATAAAACTTGTTAAACCCAAAAAAGTCATTAGACTGTGTTTTTGAGTACAAGAATGAATAATGAGTGCATGGAATTGAATGTCTGAAGCAGGTAAATAATTGGTTAGTAAATGGTGCCAGCCTAATCCTAAGAATTACAACCTTGGTATCGATGAGCCGAAGAATATGCAGAGTGGAGATAATTGGATGACCCCCGGAGGGCAAACCGGAATCCACCCAAAACGCATCAAGGAAGAACAAGAAGATAACACCCAGCCGTCATGGAGCCATCATGAATGTACCACCTGCTGATTGAGCTGATTGATGGTCATCTCAATTATAAATTCAACATGATGAAGCAACTTCCATAGATTTGTATTGAACCAGAGACCTATAAAGATTGGACCCCGGGACTGCGTTCTTTGAGTCTGGTTCTGTGACCACCCTCTGGGAGCATTGGATGCGCATCTGACAACGACTTGGCTCCACTTGTGTCCAGGCCACCTGGCCAGTGACTTGGCACAAGCAACATCTAGGCTGGTAACTATAACAACCTCTTTGCAGAACCTGTGTGAATGTCTGTGTGCGTGAATGGATCTATAGAGGAATTGCATATAGTAATGTTTGGTTGTATTTACAATAAATGTGATGTTTCTTTTGCCTTATCCCTCTCATAAGATCCTATTGGTATTATTTTATTAGCGTAACACTGGTGGTGATGACAGGGGCCCCCGTGTCCTTCTAAATAGCCTGTGGTCGGCATGCATGGCCAGGAGGGATGCTCCGGGGAAAGCACGCGGGGGCGGTAGGTGGGGCCGCAAGAGAGATCTGTCCCCGAACTCTGGTGGAGCTGGGCCTCTGTGCTCTCATATTGGTGGAGCACGGACACCCCGGGCCCATACAACTTGCCGCCCCCAGCTTCCTTCACCTTGCCACCCCACCTCCTTGGCCCAGTGGCTAATCCGCCACTGCTTACAGTGGCACACGTGTGCCGCTAAGGTAGGCAGTGTAGCCACTCTTTGTCAATAGGGGAGAGCTCTCCTTCCGACAAAATAAAACCACCCCGAATGAGGCGCGGTAGCTTTGTCAGTGGGAGAGCGTCTCCTGCCGACAAAGCGCTGTCCACACTGGCACTTTTTGTCGGTAAACTTTTGGCCCTAAGGGGATGGTTTTTTTCACACCCCTGACTGACAAAAGTTTTACTGACAAAGGTGCAGCGTCGACACCGCATAAGACTGTGCCTGCACTACCGCCAACTTCGATAAAATTTACGTCACTCAGGGGAGTGACTATTCCCCCATCCTGAGCGACATAAGTTACACTGACATAAGCGCGTGCGCCATGTCGGTGGAAGAGCTTCTCTTGCCTACCTGGCTTACGCCGCTCGCGCTGGCGGGTTTTTATGCGGACGGGAGAGCTGTCTCCCCAGAGCCTCTTCGCCACAGAGCTGCAGTGGCTCAGCTGCGCCGGTACCGCTGTAGCCCGGTAAGTGTAGACGTGCCCTTGCGGCTGTGGCCCAGACACTCCCGGGACGTGGTTACGTTTCTCTCCCTCGATGAGACAGAAAAGTGCAGCACCCCCTCCCTTCTCCCTTGGGGCGCCTGTGGGGGAAGCCGGGCAGCAGCGCAGAGCACCTCGGGGCCGGGAGGGCTGAGGGGGAGCCCGGCTCCGGCCTCCCCCACGACCAAACAGCGGCGCTGCCGCAGCCGGCTCCCGCTTCCCCTCCGCCGGCGGCTGACAGCGCTTGCGCCGCCCGGCTCCTCCTCCGCTTCTGCTCCCGCCGCTGCCCCGCCATGGCCGCCGCCTCCTCCTGCCGCCCCGCTCCGCCGCGGCCCGCCACCCACCTGATCTTTGACATGGACGGCCTCCTGCTGGGTGCGTAGCCCGCGGCTCCGCTGCTCCCGGCCGGCCCCGGCCCCGGCCCGGGGTGCTCTCACGCCAGGCTGCGGCCGAGCGGGGCAGGGCGGTTCGGCCCCTTCCTGCTGCCGCGCCGGGAGAGGGGACGGGCGCAGCCGCCTGCGTCCCTGTCCCGGGGGTGGTGGTTGAGGGGCGCCTTCCCCGGGGCGCCCTCCGCTGCTAGCCCTCCCTCTGCGGCGGCAAGCTCGGGCTGGGTCCCTGGGCTGCTGCAGCTCTGTGCCCTCCTCACTGAAACGGGGTGTGCTGGGGTAGCTGTGCAAGACGAGCCTGCTGCTGTGGGGATGAAAAGGGTTTGCCGGCCCCAGCCTGAGAGAGTCCTCCGGCCTCCTTGGCGCACAAGCTACCGGCCTGCAAGCCAAGCCTCTGGTGTGAGGTGGAAGCAGTGGCACGAGTTACAGCTTCAGGGCAGTAGGCGGGACTGGGGCAGATGTTTGGAGAAACACATTCTTAGTAGAAAAGTTGGTGTGTAGGTTTGTTTCACCTGGGTTTGTTGCTTCCTGTAATAAGTAAATAAAACATACTGTTCCACAGTGCTACCTTGAACAAAACTACAGCTCTACAGTAGTGTGTATGTATGTCAGCACATACACAAATACCTGCGGGATGAGAGCTTTATTTTGCACCACTACTGTAGATTACTGTAATCTGTGTGTTTGGATTTTGGTTCTGATAAGTATTTGCCGTGTCATAGTGTAGGAAACCAAACTTTTCACCTGGAAGAATTCTGGGAAAGCGTGGTTTGAGCATGTATGCTTTTCCCTGAAGAGAAGGAGGAAAAGAGTGGTCCTTTCGGTTTAGTCCACCATATAAATTATTTGTTCTGTTTCCCTTCTGGAAAATATTTATTTTTACCCTTCCATGTTTATTGTCTCCATTTAATTTAAAGGGACATCAATTTAAAAATATTGTGCAAACAAGTTTATTTACCTGTGTACCATACATTATACAATTTCTTATACATTATATAAGAAAAGAGAGAATATTTAAAGGCTTATTAACCTGTTACTATTTAGGCATTTTCTTCAGTTTTTGCAATTCTCTCATCAGGGACAGTGCCAATCAGTGAAGTCAGTATCACTTGTTTATATTCAATTTCACTTTCAGCTTCTAAATGCACTGCAGAGGGAAATTAATTTGTCTAAAACCCACTGTTCTCATAGATTTTTTTTTTTAAGAAAATATTTCTATTGGTCTTTAGGATTTTTTCTTTGTAGTTGTTTGTAAAACTTCTATTTAAATTAAAAATACTAACGTCTAGCAGCCCAGATGCTCCTCTAAGTAAAATAGTCTAATTTACCAACATGAGTAAAAATTTACTCCCGAGGGAATTCTGCACACAATATTTTAAAACTCTGCACATTTTGTTTGTTAAATCAATGTGGAGGCTCCAGCATGGCATTGGCTGCACAGAGGTGGAAGATCACTGTGGAACTCCCCCTGAGACACAGACTCAGTGGTCAGGCTGAACCCACCCTGACACACCACAAGGACCAGGCCTGCCCCAGAAACACCCCAGTCCCTGCCCCTCTGTGCCAGTTGCACCAGGTGTGGGCAGGCAGGCTCAGCAAGACAGGATACAAGTGTAGAGGAGCTTAGTGGGGGGGATCCAGGTGTGGGTTGAGAGGGCTCTGGGTGGGTCAATCTGGGTGCGGGTGGCTTAGTGTGGGATCTGGATGCACAGAGGCTTGTGGGGGGGTTCTGGGTGCAACGGTAATGGGACTCTGCAGGGGGGTCCAGGTGAAGGTGATTGGGGCTCAGCTGGCGGAGGGGGGAGGAGGGTCTGGGTATGGGGAGGATAGAGCTTAGCAACGGGACATGGGTTTGGGCTCAGTGTGTGGGGGGGGTCCAGATGCAGCTGGGTGGGGATCCGGGTGTGACTGGCTCATCAGGGTGATCCAGGTGCAGGGGATTGGGGCTCATTGCGGGGCTTCTGAGTGCAAGGGAGGAGGGTTGAGGCTTGGTGGGAGTGTCTGGATATGAGGGGACCTGGATGCACAAGGGTTGGGCGGATGGGGGAGGATCCTGTACAGGAATCGCTCCTCCTGCAGCTGAGGAGTGATCATAGAATCATAGAATATCAGGGTTGGAAGGGACCTCAGGAGGTCATCTAGTCCAACCCCCTGCTCAAAGCAGGACCGATCCCCAATTAAATCATCCCAACCAGGGCTTTGTCAAACCTAACCTTAAAAACTTCTAAGGAAGGAGATTCCACCACCTCCCTAGGTAACTCATTCCAGTGTTTCACCACCCTCTTAGTGTAAAAAGTTTTTCCTAATATCCAACCTAAATCTTCCCCACTGCAACTTGAGACCATTACTCCTTTTTCTGTCATCTGCTACCACCGAGAACAGTCTAGATCCATCCTCTTTGGAACCCCCTTTCAGGTAGTTGAAAGAACTTATCAAGTCCCTCCCTCATTCTTCTCTTTTGCAGACTAAATAATCCCAGTTCCCTCAGCCTCTCCTCGTAAGTTATGTGTTCCAGTCCCCTAATCATTTTTGTTGCTCTCCGCTGGACTCTTTCCAATTTTTCCACATCCTTCTTGTAGTGTGGGGCCCAAAACTGGACACAGTATTCCAGAGGAGGCCTCACCAGTGTCGAATAGAGGGGAACGATCAAGTCCCTCGATCTGCTGGCAATGCCCCTACTTATACATCCCAAAATGCTATTGGCCTTCTTGGCAACAAGGTCACACTGTTGACTCATATCCAGCTTCTCGTCCACTGTAACCCGTAGGTCCTTTTCTGCAGAACTACTGCCTAGCCATTCAGTCCCTAGTCTGTAGCGGTGCATTGGATTCTTCCATCCTAAGTGCAGGACTCTGCACTTGTCCTTGTTGAACCTCATCAGATTTCTTTTGGCCCAATCCTCCAATTTGTCTAGGTCCCTCTGTATCCTATCCCTACCCTCCAGCGTATCTACCTCTCCTCCCAGTTTAGTGTCATCTGCAAACTTGCTGAGGGTGCAATCCACACCATCCTCCAGATCATTTATGAAGATATTGAACAAAACCGGCCCCAGGACTGACCCTTGGGGCACTCCACTTGATACCGGCTGCCAACTAGACATGGAGCCATTGATCACTACCCGTTGAGCCCGACAATCTAGCCAGCTTTCTATCCATCTTATAGTCCATTCATCCAGTCCATACTTCTTTAACTTGCTGGCAAGTATACTGTGGGAGACAGAGTCAAAAGCTTTGCTAAAGTCAAGGAACAACACGTCCACTGCTTTCCTTGGGTGCAGGAAGCTGAGGGGAGAGTTTGCAGAGCTTCCTGCAGCTAGTCTGGGGATGGGTCTGACCTGTCCCTGGCTGCTGTGAAGAGGAAGTCCCATCCTCCCCAGCCCAGCCGGGACTAGTAGCTGAGCCCGGCACAGGGTAGGAGCCACCAGCCGGGTCTTCCCCAGTCTCTCCTCCCCACAGTGATTTGCCTCTCTGCTAGCTGTCCTCAGCCCCCGAAATATACTGCTGGGGCGGTCTCTTGACTGCTCTTGTGGCTTCCCTTTGCTTCCTTGTAGACAGTAATTTTTCTGCAGGGGACATAAATTCTGCACGTACGCAGGGGTGCAGAATTCCTCCAGGAGTAGAGTATGTAGGTCCTGCGCTTGCAAATACTTATATACATGAATAACTTTATACTGATGGGGAGTCTCATTGTTTTTTTAACTGTACTTCTCTTGTATAAGTGTTTTCAAGATTGGTGCTTTAAGTTACAGACAGTGTCCAAAGACATTTTTGTGAAAGGCCATACTGTCTAGTTAAAAATAATACTCCTATAATACTTGAGATTCTGTCTTCATTAGGTACCACAAAATGAAATTAATTAGTCTTCTGTGTCTTGTTTAATCCCCCAGACCGATGGGGTTCGTACAGTGAAGCAGCGTTAAGATTTTCCTAGAATGTGAGCTGTACATATACTGGGAAATTAATTATATGGGATCCCTCGGTCCGCGTCGCTTCCACCAGCTCCCATTGGCCTGGAGCAGCGAACCATGGCCACTGGGAGCCACGATCGGCCGAAACTGTGGACACGGCAGGTAAACAAACTGGCCCGGCCCGCCAGGGGCTTTCCCTGCACAAGTGGCGGAACAAGTTTGGGAACCACTGAATTATACCTTTATATCCTTTGTTAGGCACCTAAAGAAGTGGCTTGATTTTTCAAAATTGTTGAGCACTCAGCCTCTCCCGTTAAATTTAATTGGAACTACTGAGTGCTCCTCATTTTTGAAAATTCTAGGCACCTATGTTGATGCTTAAACTATTAGCAGACTTTTAAGCAGCTAATTTTGAAAGTCTTGGTCTAAGGCCTCCTAGATGTAGTGAGGAAATTTTAACAGTTGAGTTGTAATTTCTGCAATATTGAAAATTGAACTTGCTTTGCAACTGATCAAGGAGCAGCAACAGTTGTGAAATGTATCAAGTTAGTGCCTGTCTCTCCCGCAAGTTCATTTAACATAGCTCAGTTTGATAAGTTGTCCTTTATTTCCATCTTGAGATGTCATCTGTACTGGGCTATGGGCAGCAACTTCTCCATTCCCTTTAACCATCTATGGAAATCCATCCCCATTTGTCTGAGTCCTTCTGTTGCTCTAGTCAAATCACTGTGCAAAACAGTTTTTTCCCCCTTCAGCACAATGCATTTTTAATAGTTTTGGTTCTCTTCTTCTGCAGTTCTTTCCTTTTGGATTGTCTTCTCTTTGCCCTTGGGCTACTGGATGAAATTTTAGCTTATGCCCTCCTTTCCCCTTTTTTTAAAGACAATTTATCATGTGCACATTACCTCAGAATCTCGCTAATTAAATGAATAAAATAAATAGCATTTTTATTGGAAACTCTCACAGTTCATTAATTGTAGTGAAATGATCAGTCACTGCTCTAATATACAGTAGTAACATTTGTTTAAAGCCTCTTTTTTTATTTTACATATGCAGCAAGATTTAGTAAAGTAGTTTAAAAGTGGTGCAGACTTCACTGTGTAGTACAATCCCCAGGGAGTAGGAATAAATAAATTTTAATTTTTGATGTACTGCTGAAGAGGTTTTTTTTTTTTTTTAAACAGTATTTTTATAGTACAGAATCACCACATGCTTTCCTAAAGCAAAGGAGAATATTTGATTCTTAATAATAAATGCTCAGCTCTTATATACTAGGTTATTTTTAGGACCCTTCAGTCTTTGCCTATAGAGACCTACTTTTTACCATTGCTAAAATCTAATGGAATTAAATCTCTAACTACATACATGTTTGTTCGTCACTTACTGTGTGGGTTATCTGGCTAAAATAAAATCCAAAGAACAGAAGGGCTTTCAGACCCCTATACATCATTGATCCATTTATTATTTTTAGGGCATGGTGTCTCTTTTGTTTGATCCTGACATTTCTGCACATGAGACTGACATTGAAGATATGGAAGCAAGAAAAAAGTCTACTGAATTAGCATAAAATATACAACAGCTAGCATAACATGTCCTGAAGGATATCTATATTATATATGTATATATGATATATCTTCTGAACTTACATATGTTGACTTTCAAGTCAATGACAAGCGTGATAGTTTTATAATACTAGATAATAGCTTTTTCAATGTCAAGTGTTCATTATCATCCAGTGGCTCCAAACCATAAAGATTCAACTGGGATTTATCACAATTGAGTGCTTAGTTTATGTTAGAGGAGAGGAGACGGTGTGTGTCGATTTTTTTTTTTTTCCCCGCATTAGTCTTCTTACCATCTGGCATGATGGAGTATTTATCCTCAGTAGCTAAAATGGAATAGTTATTTTGTAAATTAATAGAATAATGTTAATTGGCCTTTTAATGTGCAGACGAAAAGAATGACCTGGAAAGTAAGGACACATCTTTACTGGCAATGTTAAAGCGCTGCGGCAGCACTTTATTGTGGTTTGTGTAGTCGCGGCATAGCTCTGGTTGAGAACTCTCCCGTCCCAGTGCTCTAAAAAAACCACTTCCTTGAGGGGAATAGCTACCAGCACTTGCAGCGCTCACGGGGATGTTTTTTTCACACCTCTGAGCGAGAAAGTTGCAGCGCTGTAAAGTGCCAGTGTAGACAAGCCCTAACCAACATCTGGCTGCATCTAATGACCAAAGAACAGTTAGAAAATCCTTTCAGGAGACATCATTAGAACCATTTAAGTGACTTGCCCAGCATTACCCAAAACAGGTGTTTTGAATGCGGTTGGGTGAGAAGAGTTTCTAGGAATGCAGCAGTCTTTAACCAAGAATACTATTTTGTTTCGTTATGTACATATAGAAAGGATTATGGCTGCACCCAGGAGAGCCCTGTTTAAAAGGATTGCATCTGCAGTTATGGGGCTTGAGTCCCTCTCATGCTGGCTTAATGCCAGTGTAACTTCATAAAATTTTCTCCTGGTTTACACTGGCATTAGTGAGAAGAGAACTGGGCTCACAGGGAATGGTGAACCGCGGCCCCTGGGAGCTGCGGGCAGCTGTGCTGCAGACAGTCAATGTAAACACTGTCTCTTGGCCCACCAGCAGATTACCCTGACGGGCCGTGGGCGGCACGTGAGCCACATATTGCCCACCACTGTTCTAAATTGTTACCTCGCTATAGGGATGGGGATGACATGAGTATATTTTTCAATGCTTTTGAGATGAGTTTTGAATTGAATCATGTGGCCCTGAGGATATGGTATGGTGTCTGACTTCCTTATCAAATCTGTAGCATGTCCTTTACAGTTCCAGGCCATAGAGTCACCGACACTCTTGTTCCGTCTGGTTGGTCTTGCGTTGTCTCCTCATGCCAGTGTTACTTCTCCTGTTTCCAATCAGCAAGTCACACGGCCTCAAACTTCAGCTGATCATCCTCCTCTCTGGTTTCTGCAGAATTGATTAACGCAGTCTGGATGGAGTCTGGCTGCTGTACTGGTGACTGCATACACTCCCATTGGCCTTGTTCCTGATTCCCTTTGTCCCCTGGGGCATCTGCCAGCCTTACATGCAACCTGGGACCCTCCACTGGGTACTGGTCTAGGCCTGGTACCCCATTTCTTCATGAGCACCCCCTCAAGTATTGGCCTCATGCCCTTACTTGTGTTTGGGATGGAATCCTGTGATTCCCCCACTCTTAAACAGAATGCGGGGCTAAGCCACCTCCTGCCTCAACTGCATTTACCCAGTAGATCTGACTGAGTTTGTCACCTGTGGTTCTTCCCTTGGGGGCTTCCCTTGATGAATACACTGGCCCATAACAGCCTTCTTAAACCAAAGTATTCTTTGCTTTGCTCCTATTGTTAAGTATAGCATGAGAAAAAAGGATTTAAAAACCAGCAGAAGGTCTATATGCTTATCTAGCTTGCATAGCATCCGATGTAGGCCTCTTACCCCAGCCTCTAGAGTCTGGGTTCACCTTCACTTTCTTTCTCTGTGCATTACTTAAAATTCAGGTGCAAGTTGTGTTGTTCTCCTCCTTGGTTTGGTTTTCTCAGACTGGTTAACTTGTTCAGTTCAGCAGAAGTCAGGGATAGCAAAATTAAAGTCAATAATCCTGGGTTATTGTCCAGCTGTTTGCATGTATTGAGATCCTTATTGAATTAACTCAGTATGTGCAAGGTCAAGAGATAGTAACCCTCCTCACAGCAATCTGTCAAACACCTACAACTTCTAGTATTCATAAATTAATATAGGCAGCTCCAAGTCCATCACAGTGAATAAGCTATGCACCTCTAGACAGAAGATTTAATTTTGCCCTTTTTACTCTTATCCTGTTCTTATTAGATCTTCTTAAATAAATATGATATGAATTCTGCAGCCTGTGTAGTGTAATAATGGGTAAATCGAGCTAATATTTGAAGATAAACCACAAGCAACTAAAATAATTTATTCAAGAATATTGTGGAATTTGTCAATTAAATTTTACATGGATTTATTTATCAGCCCAGCTCAAGAGCTGAGGAATAATTTTTAAACAATGCCAAATAATTCACAATAATAACAGCAATGTTTTAAATAAATTATCTAGGGAAGAGCATTCAAATAAGTGTGTTAGGTCTTGATCCTGCAATGTCTTGTGCACAAGCAGATCCTCTGCAAAGTCCTGATGAAATCACTGAGCTGGGCAAGGGCATTGAGCAGGGATCCCCTCATTAGCAGCATGTTGCTGATTCAGTTTGAAGTGGAAATTAGTCCTGTCCTTGCTGTTGTGTACCAGCTGTTATATGTTTCTACCTAGAGATTTTGTCAAGTTAAAAATCATAATTGTTTGTTTACTTGAGAATAATCTAGTCAGTTTCACTTCTGGTTATAGCAAATTCCCATGTACTAGCTCAATGCTTATCAAACTTTCCCCTGTGCAGCCTCAGTCCTGGTGCCCCTCAAACAGGCTTCTCCTCCCATCCTGTCCACAATCCCCTATCCAAAAGCAGCACCACTTTTTCCTGAATCCTCTGCATTATTTCTTCTAAAAGTGCTATATTGTTCCGTAATGCTTTAAGGCCATGTCCTGCAAGTGGACCCACACACGCTGCGGGAGGATCTGACCTGTTATTGGTACGTTTACTATAAATGTGAAATGTGTGTGTGCATGTTTGCATACATACACACAGAGAAAACTACACTAGAGCCAAATGTGAAACTTTATTGTATACATTTTTAATAAGGTTTGGTATTTTTCCAGATCCACAGCGTAAGCACTCAACCCTGCAAAGAATTACTTATGGATTTAACTTTAAGTATGTGTTTGTAGGATTGGGGCCTAATATATTATAAACTACATCTATGTATTTACATATTTTATAAAATCTGTGCTCCTGTAATTTGCTCGTTAATGTATCAATATGCAATGAGCCTAATTACTGCAGTTACTTACATTTGGAAGTCTTTGGGTTTGTCCATATGGTACATTAGTGTGCACCGGAGGGGTGTAAATTCTAGTATGCTCTGACTAACTGGCCCATACAGACCCTGCTGGTGTGCACCTAAAGTTCCCTAGTGCATCTTAGTGTAATACTGTTTGAAACAGGACTATGGCAACATGCATTAGGGAACTCTTAGTGCATCTAGGAGGGTCCACATGGGCCAGTTAGTGTGCAACATGCTATTGCATTCTATAATTTACACTTTTTGTTGCACACCAGTGAACTATGTAGACAAGCCATTTGTAGCTATTTAGATTTATGTAGTGCCTATCACCATGACTTAGAGGGCTAAAAGACTTTAAATGGAAGATTATGTTTCGTAAAAACTGAGGGTATGACACCGTTCCTTCACTCAGAAAGCAATTTAACCAACCAATCCAGGCAAGACGTTTCTTAGCATTATACTTAAATCTGAACAAAATCTATTTTAATGTAAAGTAAAGCGTAAGGAAAATACTGATATACAATAGTAGATTTTGGGGGGGATGAATGGAGGGGGGGGATTTTCCCTTTTAAAGATAATGAAGCATGCACTTTTGTCCTAAACTTCTGTACCTGACTGTGTCCCTTTTTAAGAAAGGAGAATGTGTGATAGATGATTTGTCTGTACAAGCTGAGTCAGTGTAAACTTGCAGATCTGTGGAGGAACAGCTGGAAGGAAGGAATTATTGTTGTTTCCGGAGCACAGAAGAAATTAAATGATTCATGCAATTGGCATTATTATTCGATTTATGTGAATTTTTCATATATGCTTTCTTGCCAGCTTTATCAAAACTAATACAAGATAAAGAGTTAATGTTTACCTTTTCTGTATCTGTTACTTCATGCACAAATAGCCTGAGAGGTTGTTGTAAAAAAGGACTTTGATGGGAGTTCTGTAGTGGAACTCGCTTATGTGTGCCACTTTTGTTTTATAGTGTTAATGAGACATTAAAAGACTTTCCTGTTTCTCCTGTAGTATAGCATATAGCACCAGTTCAAATAAAAATCAGTCCTCTGTAAATTGTTCTCTATTATGGCTTGGACTCATGAATTAATCTTCTGAGGCTACAATCTAGCAATCTTCTAAAACTTTTCATTGTTCAATGTTGCTGAACACGTACAGCTCCTGTTGATTTCATATGTGGGTGCTCAACACTTTAAAAAATCAGGCCTCATTTATTCATGTCTAAGTATGGATTTTGGGAACCCCGCTGTAGGCAAAGAGCTTTGAAAATGTTGGTCTGTGTTTACAACTGCACATGGTGTGTGTGTGTATATATAATTTTCAAATTATTTTGCTTTGGATGTAAATAATCAGAAGATGCAGTAAGCAAAAAGGTCATGGGTAGATTAGAATCTCATTAAGAGAGAAAAAAATGTGGAATTTTGCATTATAATGCGCCCCCTCCTACTCTAATTTTCTATTTACTTTTCATAAAAAATGATGCAATACACTGATTAGCAACATTTGAATTTATTGTTGTGTGTACTGGCAACGGATAGGCAATTACAAATGCTTACAATTACTGAAACAATCACAGTGAGACACCCTCGTACGCTAGTCATTTACGGCAGAGTGGCTTGTGATAAAGCACTTGGGTGAAATCCTGGCCCCATGAAGTCAATGGAAGTTCTGTCACTGACTTTAGCAGGCCCAGGATTTTATCCCTAGGGCCCAGTTCTGCCATCCCTATATTGTGTAGCAGTTACTCATGCAGGTAGTCCCATTTTTGGGTAAAGGCTCTGTAATCAGACTGTCAGGCTGGGGTTTTGAAGGTACCTAAGGACTTGTCTACAGGAGGAAATTTACCAGTATAATTATACTGCTATAGTTTTACGAATATAACTCTCTGTGTGGAAACTTTTATTCCGGAATAATGGAACTTTTGTTTCTAATTCACATGGGTGCTTTTCCAGTCTCAGCGGAGATGCTTGCTTGTTAGCAATGGATTTTTTAACCTCGGTTAAGTTATTTAGGTTTCCCTTACAGTTAAATCCTTATAGAAAACAAAATACAATTTCAGAGGGGTAGCTGTGTTATTCTGTATCAGCAAAAACAGCGAGGAGTCTTTGTGGCACCTGAGAGACTAGCACATTTATTTGGGCATAAGCTTTTGTGGGCTATAACCCACTTCATCAGATGCATGGAGTGAAAAATACAGTAGGCAGGTATAAATAAATAGCACATGAAAAGATGGGAGTTGCCTTACCAAGTGGGGGGGTCAGTGCTAACGAGGCCAATTCAATCTGGGTGGATGTGGCCGATTCCCAACAGTTGACAAGAAGGTGTGAGTATCAACAGAGGGAAAATTACTTTTTGTAGTGACCAGGCTCAACAAAAAAACTTCAAAAACAGACTTCAATGAGAAACTGCAGAACTGGAATTAGTTTGCAAACTTGACACCATCAAATTAGGCCTGAATAATACTTCTGAGTAGTCCAAACCATTTTCCTTGCAAAATTTAACCAGAAGCTAATTGTACTTGGAGGTATGCCCTCTTCTGTTGTAATAAATAAATCCATTCCTTCCTTGGTTGTTGCCTTCTGTCAGTGCTTCTTCTCCCATGCTCAGATTACCACATTTACTTCTTCCTCAGCCAAGCTATACATATTTAATTTATTTACTCTTTCCATGTAAGTGTTTCTCTTTCCCTGTCTTTGTTGATCTTCCTTGAATTTCCTCCAGTTTGTCAATATCACATATATTGATATACAGCCCAAAGTTGTCCTGGTCTCCTTTGCTGCCCTTTCTCATTGCAAATTTCTATCTGATTTGCTGTTTGCTACTTAAGTCCCTTTATGTATTATTACTCTGCCCCACCAGTGTTTGCAGCTCCTCCCAGTTTAGTGAATTTATTAAAATGCTGTTTATGCTCTCCCTTAGTTCATTATTGAAGACATTAAATAGGCACTAGGCAACGTACTCTCTCTCCAAACTTGATACTTTCCCATATATTGTAACTCGTTGTTTACAGTCTTTCAATCAATCTTGAGTGCATATGTCCATGTTCATCTTTAAACAGATTTGGATTCTTGTTTAGTGAAATTTTGTGTAACACTGTGTGACATATTTTATTAAAACCCAAAGACAACTACCACTTCATCAATTCTTTTTTTTTTCTCCAGCAAGATCAGTTGTCTCCAAACATTTTGTGCTGCTTCTATCTACGCCTGTGATGCATCCATCAATTGATCTCCAATAGAGTAGAAAGGAGAAGATTAACATCTTCTACATCATTGTTGTCTTCATTTCTTTTACCACATCTCCAAAGAGACTCTTGAGCTTATTTTTTTGTTTGTTTTTAATTTGGACTAAAATCTCTAGGAATTATTCAACATTCTTTAGGATTCTGTATCCTGCTATTGCCATCATTTGTCCTGGCACCTGGGAAAGTAACATAGGATCCTGTTTTGTTTATGAAACAGATCTTAATCTAATTTCCTCATTATGGAGTTGTTAGTCTGGAATATGGAATCTTCATTTCAGGTGACTCCCTTTCAATAGTTGAACAACGGTTAGCAGTAATACTGCTGACCCTCTCTGGGCTTCTCTTTTATTCCTTTCTACCTCTGATTTACTGAGGGCAGCATACTTGTGGATATCAAGATTAACTCAGTCTGCACACATTTCCCTTCTATTCTACAGCTTCTAGTATTCTTTCAGTGTCTGATATTTATATATTGGGCCCTACCAAATTCACAGCCATGAAAAACACGTCACGGACCATGAAATCCGGTCTCCCCCAGGAAATCTGGTCTTTTGTGTACTATACTATACAGATTTCCTGGGGGAGACCAGCGTTTCTCAAACCGGGGGTCCTGACTCAAAAGAGGGTGGGTAGGGTGGGGGGTTGTTGCGGTATTGCCACCTTACTTCTGCACTGCCTTCAGAGCTGGGTGGCCAGACGACGGCATCTGCTAGCCAGGCTCACCTGTGAAGACAGGACCCCACCAGCAGCAGTGCAGAAGTAAGGGTGGCGATACCATACCATGCCCCTCTGACTTCTGTGCTGCTGCCTTCAGAGCTGGATGGCCAGAGAATGGTGGCTCCTGGCCAAGGGCCCAGCTCGGAAGGCAACAGAACAGAAGTAAGGGTGGCAATACCATACCATGCCATCCGTACTTCTGTGCTACTGCTTGTGGCAGTGCTGCTTTCAGAGCTGGGCTCCTGGCCAGCAGCCACCGCTCTCCGGCCACCCAGCTCTGAAGGTAGCGCCTCCAGCAGCAGTAGTGCGGAAATAAGGGTGGCAATACTGTAAGCCCCCTACAATAGGATTCCAACCCCCCCCCTCCACCCACAACTCCCTTTTGGGTCAGGACCCCTACAATTACAACACCTTGAAATTTCAGATTTAAATAACTGAAATCATGAAATTTATTATTTTGAAAATCCTGTGTCCATGAAATTGACCAAAGTTAACTGTGAATTTGATAGGGTCCTATTTACAGAGTACTCCTTACCAGAGTATCTTGGTACTAAGACTTGCAAAAAGTTACATCTAAGTGAACCCTGCTCTTGTGAAAGCTTGGTTCAACTTCTAAATATAATTTATTTCTCTGATTTCCTTCTTCCCTTGTCTGCCCCAGTTTTTGCTAGGGCAGGAGATCTCTGTGAAAAGGTGATCTGGTAGGAAGTCTTTCTAGGGCCTTCCATTGAGAGAGGTCTAATTGCAACTCTTGAAAGTTTCTCCATGGGCACCAGTAAAAATTCATCTTCCTTAATATTCTACTTATCCCCCATCTGTTGTTTAAACTTACTATATTCTTGGGGTAAGGTTCCTGTGAAGTTGGATGTATGATTGAGTTCAGCTTCCTTTGTTTGTTTCAATGATTTTCAACTGCTGTCTAAGCCCTCCCTCCATATTTTCCCCTAAGAACTGAAATAATTGTTTATTTAATATAGTTATTTTTTTATGATCTTCATTTATAAATGAGGACATTGTGCCTGTTCCATACTTGACTGCCTCCCTTGCATCCTTCATTGTGCCATTCTTTATAGCAGCTGTTAGTTTTTCTTCAAAATGTCTGATCACTGATTAAAACCTGTGAATGACAGATCCTTCTGTTACCCTAGGTACTCAGCTCTGCAGCTGCCCTTACTGCTAGGCAATGCTTTCTGGATGTTTTCTATTTCAAATTGTATTTCCCATTTTTGTTACTTGCTGCACAAGAGTGAATCCATTTAGCACTTAACTCACATTGAGATAAACTCTTTTCATTTTGCATTGCTTGACTTTTGTTCCATTACTGACTGATCTTTAAGAGAAGTCTCTTGAAGGGTTTGGGTTGAGTATAGAAGTAGTAATGCTGATTCAGGAGTGTTTCTCATGGAGAGAAGACTTCAGTAATAGTTGGAAGAGAATGGAGCCAAAGGGAGAGTCTGTTTGGGGGAAAGATGCCTACAGTGTATCAGACAGATAGATAGAAATGAAGGAAGTCGGTGTTAAGCATGGAGCATCAGTCTGATCATGTGTAAGCGATCTCCTACATGTAAATAGTTTGAGGTGGTGGTAAAGATCTTTGATTATGGCAAGTAAAATGATATTTAGTTGACTTTGGAATTATTTTGCTGTGGAATATGTACATTTGACATTATGGATATGCCTCCAGGCAAGAGATTAGACCCCTGTCTGCACAAATAGACAACTATCTAAGATGATGCATCACTGACTTTCCACTAAAGGCCCGTTGTTACAAGGAATAGTAACATTAGAAAAATAGTGGATCTTTTTATGCTGAGCATGATCATCTATTCTACATCATTATATTTTTTTTTTTCCTGTGGCTAAGAGAACATTCTTTGCTTTAGGTCTTGGAGCTCAGGGGAGAGGCAGCAGTAAAGAGCAGATCACAGCATGCTAAATTTAAACTCTTTAAAAATTAAAAACAACATTTTATGACAAACATATCTCAGGAAAATTAAAATATTTTGGTTCACTAAGGTTTTGTAAAATATCTAATCATGGTTTCATTGTATAACTTACATTGTTATTGTCATAGATCATATATTCTGTTTTTCCTTGTTTCATTTAAACTATTTAATTTTCCACGAGTGAGGAAATGAGGAGCAATGGGAAGTACCACGATTGTTCTAGTACATTTACTTTTTTCTTTCCTATAATTTTTAGTTTTTATGTGACTCTTATAAAATTGTAACATTTAATTTGTTAGAATATTTAACTTGTCAATGACCTTACAGTATTATGTATTTTGCAGTTTATTATGGCTGTGGTTTTTAAAGGTGAAAATTAGAATGGACTTTTTCCCCTAACATCCCACGCCAATTGTTTCCAAGGATGAAATTGAGAAAGTGTCACTGGAAATATATATGGAGAAAAAATAAAATTTGAGATGCTTCAGAGCCAGTGGGGTAGCTAAAAAAGTTGCTCTTTTAACCACTAAGTACAGTATTACCAGTCTCAACAGTGTTGCTTTTTAGAAAAAGAGAGAATAGCATCTCCTCAAATTGTTCTCTCCTACTAATAAAAAAGTTTTAGCTGCGCCTACTGGATATGATCAAAATCTCAGCTAACTTCCAGTGCAATGTGGAACAGAGGTTAATTCAGGGACTCCACTTAGGCAGGGCGGGGGTAAGGAGGGGGTCATCCTCCCTCCCCAGAGTTTCTTCCAAGAGGTCTGCTCCTGGTGCACATCCTAGCCCCAGGCAGAGCTTTTAACTGCAGCAGCACAGCCTGGGTGTGGAGTGTGAGTTCTGCAGAGAAGTACTGCTCCCAGCTTGTGCCCTTGGGGTAGGGAGTCCCTATGTTTATAAACAGAGGCTGGGTGATCAAGATAACAAAGGGTTGGCAATTAAATTGAGGATCTGGAAGTCATTAGATGAGCCTGTAAAAAGGAATCCCTTGTGGGGGGGAAGGGGGTTGAAGACAGAACACAGGGGACTCAGAAGAACTACAGTTGAGATTACATTCAGAAAAGAGGGATATATGAGGAGGATAGATGCCGCAATGAAGCAGACAAAACCAAGGGAAGGGATAGCAGTGGTATAGAGCAGTGGCTCCTAACCTTTCCAGGCTGCTGTACCACTTTCAGGAGTCTGATTTGTCTTGTGTACCCCCAAGTTCACTTAAAAACTACTTGCTGACAAAATCAGTTATAAAGATACAAAAGTGTCACAGCACACTATTACTGAAAAATTGGTTACTTTCTCATTTTTACCATATAATTGTAAAATAAATCAATTGGAATATAGATATTGTACTTACATTTCTGAGTATAGTATATAGAGCAGTATAAACAAGTCATTGTATGAAATTTTAGTTTGTACTGACTTCACTAGTGCTGTTTATGTAGCCTGTTGTAAAACTAGGCAAATATCTAGATGAGTTGATGTACCCCCTGAAAGACTTCTGTGTAGCCCAGGGGTAAACGTACCCCTGGTTGAGAACCACTGGTGTAGAGAAGTTCCTACTCTACCTGTGGTACTTATGTGGCCCCATCACCGCAGTGTCTGAGCGCCTCACAGTGTCTAACCAATGTCTCCTCACAGCCCCTCTGTAGGGGAGAGCAATGCTGTTATCCCCATTGTACAGATGGGGCACTGAGGCACAGAGAAACATAGGACCAGATTTTCAAGGGTATTTGCCCACCTAGTGAGATTTTTAAAACCGCCTAGATGATTACATGCTTTATAAACCCCACTAGATGCCTAGCTGCATCTTTGGTAGTCTGAAAACCTTTGAAATTCCCTCCCAAAGTCACTGGCCTGAGGTCATACAAGAAGTCTATGGGAGAAGTAGAACTCAGGTCTCTCAGGGCTAGCTGCCTACCCACTGCACCAGCCTATCTCTTTGCTGGCAGCGAAAACAAGGAATGTGATGGGAGCAAAACCAAGAAGGCCAGTTCCCTGAGACTCCAGCAAATGGTCTCACGCAATTGGGAAAGATATCATGATTGACAGCATAAAAAGCAGCACAGAAATCAGGAAGGATGAAGAAAGAGAGCGGATGAGAGGAGATCACTTAACCCCAAGGGGTGGCAGGTTCTGCCCCAGACTGGGTTGTAAAGCAATGGCTGTTGTAAAATTTTACATTTTAACTGAAAACCATTTTGTTTTGTAACTTTTTGTTCCAAGTCTGGAACAGGAAGGAATGAAAAAGTGTTGTCTGAATATCAGATGTGTTTATGTCTCAAATTCTTAGGGTTTCAGTGGTATCCAGGCCAATTCCAGAACACAGAAATTACATCCACAGAGTCCATAAAGTTGATTATTATTGTCATGATTTGTATTATTCACTGGGAACCATCTGTGCGCTAAGCACTATTCAGAATATGCAGAAAATGTAGTCCATGTGCCAGTGCATATAAAATGTGTAGCCTTTAAGGCTCAAATATTTAAGTATGACGTGTATAGTTATTGAGTATATGTTAATATGTATGTGGGGAGGGGCTGACTGCAGTAGAAGTTTTACTTGATTAAGGACTGGAAGATTTGACCCTCCAAATTTTACAAAAGTAAGAGCTGCCCAGAGCTCCTGTGCCTGTTTATTTTCCTTTCCTGCCTGCAGTGGCCCTGATAGATCTCAGAAAATACAATTTTTTCTCAACTTTAAAATGTGACATTTTCTTGGTGTTTGGTTTTAAATATTCTCATGTGAGAACTGTTGTGTTTAAGAGCCTTCGAGGAAAATAACTAGCTTTTAAACAGAAAATGTCATGAGTCTTATGATAATTATTGTTTTCCTTAAAGCCCCAGTTCCTGGAGTCAAGTGAATATGGGATGATTTCAGCCTTCATTCGTAAAGAAAAATGAAGTTTCTAGCCCTCGTGGCTGTGGAAGAAGCTTCGAAATTTGCTGCCTGTGCAACCTAAATGGTCAAAAAGCAGAAAGCAAATGAAAAGAACACCAAATCTACTGTTTATAGTCTCATGATTTTTTTGGTGAGCCTGACTCCTGAGTTTTGAACATTTGGGATTGGCAATATTGTGAAAGTGACATGAAAATGTCAATTTCAGTACTGTTTAGGGTCACTTTCTAGTCTATTATTTGTAGTGAGGTAACACCCCTAGAACTCCTGGTAGGTGCAGTATAAACTAATGGGGCCTAGCCCTAGTAGAATGTTTCCAAAAGTTAAATGATCTAGTCCGAGCTTGGTGAACTGCAAAAAGTAAGTAGCCTAATTGATAGAAAGTAATCTAGATGTTTTTACAGTTATTTTAATTGTTGTATTCAAGAGTTAGTAATAAAGTAAGAATATACATTAAAATTGTAAACCTAACTGTCCCTTAAGTGACTTGACACAAGATCTCAGAACATGTTAGTAGTATCAGAGCTGAACTAGTATTTATTTAGGTTTCTTTATGTAGGAATTAGATACAGTGCTCCTGTCAGCTAATTTCTAAATTATTATTTGAAAAAAAAAAAAAAAAAAAACACTGGAGTTTTTAGGTGCCTAAGTAGCCTCTGGAATCATGGTGACAAACGCACCAAAATCTGAAATGGAACCCCGGAGTGAATTTCTTTCAGCTGACTACTACGTAAGGAATAGCTGATAGTCTATGTTTTGAGAGTGAGAGGGGAAACTGTTACAAGTAATGGGAGTAGAAAAAAGAAAAGCTTCTGAACATGGTCCAGTAAAAGCACATTTTTAGCAAATTTTAATGAAGTCCTTTCCCTCACTACCTATACTCTTTTATTGCATGACATGTGAATATGAGATTGCTGCACATTCTCTTTTCTCTCTCTTTTCCTTTCTAACCTGACAGAGGGTATTAAAGCAGTTGTTCACTATTTTTCTTTTGAAACCTTATGTTTTTGTGTTGTTTTCTGAATTTCCAGTGAACTTCTGTAGCTCATCTTTAAATGGATACATGTTCAAGGAACAATACTAATTTCCATACTAAAATTATGAGTTTCAGAGTATCTCCTGCCTTATGTATTATGATAGCATGTGGGAGGAGTTTTTTTTTTTTCATTGATGCCTTAGCCTTATTCACAGATAAATCTCAAGGCAGTTTAAAGGGGAAAAAATTATTACCCTTTCTAATTCCTTTCCTTCTACTATTTCTTTCCAGACCTAGCCCCCTTTCTCTCTACCTCCCCTACTCAGTTCCATTTTAAATGCTCTTCTTGTGTGTTCCAACTTATGTTTGTTTTGAAACTTCTAACTTGGAAAGGGTGTAGTCTTAAGTGACGTTTTGTGCCTTTGCTTACCTTCCTCTAGCCCAGTGGTTCTCAAACTTCATTGCACCGTGACCCCCTTCTGACAACAAAAATTACTATATGACCCAGGGAGGGGGGACCGAAGCCTGAGCCTGCTCAAGCCCTGCTGTCCCCGGGGGGGGGGGCAAAGCTGCCCAAGGGCTTCTGCCCTGGGTGGGGGGCATGTAATCTTATCCCACCCACCCCCACCTAGGGCTGAAGCCCACAGGCTTCGGCTTCAACCCCAGGCAGTGGAGCTCGGGCTTCGGCTTTGACCCTGGGCCCCAGCAAGTCTAACACCAGCCTTCATGACCCCATTAATCATGACCCACTTTGGGGTCCCGACCCACAGTTTGAGAACCCCTGCTCTAGCCCTACCAAAACTCACTAAGGTTTCTAATGGCCTTTTCCTGGTCAAAGGTTATGGCTTGAATTTTATCCTCTTCCTTCTTAACTTCTCTGTTGCTTCTGGCATTGTCAGTCATACTTTCATCCTTAAAATATTGTTGTCCCTTGCCTTAAATTTTGTAAAAGAGTTAAGCACTTGTCAAAGAATATTTGAGGCAAAAAAGATGGTTTTTTCTCCCCCAAAGAGTTCATGAGGTGTGGAATAAGTAGGTTGTGAAACAGTGTTATAGGAGTAGGAGGGTAGCACACATTGAGATCTCTTATGCTGTCAACTAGAAGTAGAGGAACGGACAGGTGGAGGCCCCATGACCACTAGGGTTCAACTGTCAACTTAAGTGGCAGGCCATACTGCCTCCTGCCTAAAGCCAACAGCATACAACTTCAGAACTTTCAGAGCTTGCACCAGGAGCATAGGTTCAGGAGAGTAAATCCATTGTAAGGCAAATAATTTTTTTAAAAAAATAATACAGATATCAGATTTAATGGGGGA
The DNA here is from genome assembly GCF_965140295.1 of Lepidochelys olivacea. Lineage (NCBI taxonomy): Eukaryota > Metazoa > Chordata > Testudines > Cheloniidae > Lepidochelys > Lepidochelys olivacea. The sequence goes on along the minus strand of NC_140411.1, from coordinate 131,947,254 downwards.
TCCAAGTTTGAAAAATGTATTATTAACCCACAGTGACTGTAATGAAGCCTTTGAGTCTATTACAGTCTATTCATTAAACTTCAGTTTGTATTCCAGTGACCGCAGGGCACGGCTACACTTGAAACTTCACAGCGCTGCTCCTGGTACTCCACCTCCATGAGGGGATTAGTTTAGAATGCTGGGGCACTGTTTACACTGGTGCTTTACATTGTTGTAACTTGCTGCGCTCAGGGGTGTGTTTTTTTCACGAGCGAGAAAGTTGTGGCGCTGTAAAGTGCCTGTGTAGCCATAGCCGTAGTTACACTGTGATGAGTTTGGTTTATAATGACAATCTAACTGCTGCCCAGGCACACTCTAGGACCTGTTCTGATTCATTTAGAGAAGTGATTCCCATTGCAGTCAATGAGAGTTTGATTGTGTCTATCGATAGACAGATGCTAAATTTTTTAGTAAGAAGTAAGATGTTTGCAAAAGGAATCACTTCTCTAAATGAAGAAACTGCATTTACTCTTACTCTCTCTTGTAGCTTTTAATTTTGTTTTTTATGGCCGAGTTATAAAGCTCTTAAAATACAATAAGGGCTTATAAGGGTGCTCACACACCTTAACAATAGCAGCACGAACTGTGTTACTGTAAGAAAGAAAAAAAATCTCCTACGAGCTTGCAACAAAATTGGTGTTTAAAATTATCCTTTATATCACAGTGGGGGGGACTTACACAACAGTATTTTACAAGAGTCAGATGTACTTTCTCTGTGAGGGCAATGTGTCATAGAATTTAATCCTGTACACTGTGTCAGCAGCTAGGTTTGCCATTCACATGGAAGAACTCACAGCACTAAAACAGCTTCTTAATGGAATATTATGATAGATTTGCTATTCTGTGCTTGAATTTCCCATCTCTTTAAAAGTCACTATTGAGAAGTCTAATTAGTGGAAATAGCCTAGGGGACAACTACCTCCAATGTAGGCCTAGTAGAAACCAAGCATGCTTTTTTACAGAACAAAAAATCCTTTGGTTGCAAGTGTCTCTTTCCTTAGTAACTTGCATATCTTTTAATTCTTCTCTCTTTACCTTAAGCAAAGGGTAAGTACCAAAGGTGACCCTGTTTGACTAGATGTACAACTCGAAAAATATGTCTGATCTGCTCTTGTACTTTTCTCTAGCAGTTTTAGTATATGGTGGTGAATGGTGGAGTAAAAGTTGTAGTATTGGTCCTTCCGACCTCTTTCTGAACTGTAAGATAAGTTACATAACCTCAGCTCAGGATATTTAATACATAAAATGGCTATCTTTATTTTGATGATTGCAGGCTTGATTTAAATGATGGAAAGGAGTGTACCAGCATGGAGTCTGGAAAGATGCTAATTACATGAGCAGCATGTGCCACAGAAGTTATTTTTCAAAGTTAGTTTATACTTTAGGTCTAGTGCATTTACCCGGAGACTGAATTCTGACCTAGTACAGCCCTGGATAGTGCACACCAGGTCAACTGTAGACAATAAAATAATAATTACTATTCATGACTGCTCTCTCTCATTTTTTTTTTTAGTAAATATGTTTTGCCATTTAAAAAAAAAAAAGACCTCTCCCTTCCCTCCCCTCCCCCGGGCAAAAAAAGGATATATCTCTCTTCCCCGCTTGTGTCCCTCCTGCAAAACTTAGGTGTGCCAGATTGACAAATTGAGCAGAATTATTCTACTGAATCTTGATTGAAGCCAATGGAACTCTATTCCTGCTCTACTGTCTGTCTTGTCTATTCAAGAAAACTCTAGAAATTGAAAAAGAAAAAATATTGTGGGAATTAAAAAGTTGCTGGTTGACAATTTTGAAAAGTCTTCTCAATTTTTTTTTCTATAGTTAAAGAATTTTCACCAGCTCAATAGCTGGTTAAAAACCCTCAAAATATTTCCATTACAGTTTGCTTCAAAAAAGTTTTTCTCCCCATTGAAATTTTGATTAGCTCTACTATTTATATTGTAAGTTCCTCACAACTGAGAATTACCTTGTACTGTTTGCATGTTCAGTGACTCGGGCAGTGGTGGGCAACCTGCGGCCCACGGGCCACATGTGGCCCGTCAGGGTAATCCGCTGGCAGGCCGCCAGACTGTTTGTTTACATTTGCCCGGCCACCCGCAGCTCCCAGTGGTACTGAGTGTTCCACACCAAAGTAACTCTAATGTCAGGCTTCTTAAAACTAAACTACAGGGGAGCAAAGCCACTTGTCTCTCAAGATATAAATTTTGACCTTGTTTGCAACACTGAGATAGGAAGGAGGAATGATCAAACAATAATGGAATGACACTTAAGCCAATTTGTAATATCTGTTCCTTTATTTTCAACACTATTGATCACACAGAAGAATGAAATGATAAAATAAAGTTTCTTCTACCCTTTCAGTTTTTGTACAAGTGTTTTTCATTTCATTTAATGGGATACACAGCAGTGCTTCTTGTAACTCTAAGCCATTACATTCAAAACACAATCAAAACATTTCAGTTATGTCCAGAACAGTTCTCTAGTGATACAAGACACAGTCTCTCTCCTCTGAGATAGTTGAAAATATAGCCCTGATAGCAGTAGTCACAAACTATTCTTCCAGCACTGTAATTCTGCTTCACATGAATTTGGCTCACCAGCATATATCTGCTCTTGGCTCACTAACTGAGTTCTCCATCTAAACCTTTTGTAATTTACTGTATTTATTGTTGGGGGGGATAGTGGGAAAGATGTTTGTCTTTTGGCTTCTCTAACTTTGTTTTCTTTACAATATTTTAAACAAGAAACTCTAGGTTTGGGGCTAAATGAATTTCTGGCTTAACTCCAGAGCATCCCTAAGTAAAGCTGGAGAGAGGCATGGTCTGAGCACAAGATTTAAGAGTACAGCTAGCCGGAAAAATTAAATTAAAACAGAAAAAAAAAGATTTCCTCCCCCTCCCCCCCCTTTTTTTTGTCAAATTTCCATGGAAATTTTGATTCTTTGGTGAAAAACTGAAATATTTTGTCCCAAAGCCTAAATATTCTGAGTTTTGAACAAAAACACTTGGACTCTGAAATGCCACCATGGTACCTTATGCCCCAATTCTCCTCTGCTGGCTGGGCTTCCTGGTCAGACTCTGTCTCCCACAGTATAACCGAATGAAGAGTGGTTGTCTGTTATGAGTCCTTTGCACAGCTGATGTAATTACTCTCTGCATCAGTTTCCATATCTGTGTTTGTATTTCTAAACAATGGCTTAGTTTAAAATGGTGGTGTGAAGATTTTCCAGCTAATAGAGGCTAGAAACAGGATAGATCAATTATCCCTTTTAAAAAAAAAATCCGGGAGATGGAAAAATTGAATCCAGTATTCTGTTTCATATTTTCAGACTTCTATTATCAGGGTGGTTTTGAATATTTTTTTTATTTATTTGATAAGTATATTCCTTTTATTTGAACAGTATTTGAAACAAGTTATTCCTTGTTTAAGTTGGATAAGTTTTCATCTAGGATTGTATCTTTATGGGTAGGTTACATAGTTTTCAAAATAGTAGATTGTGAAAGAAATTTTCACAGACTTCTGCAGGCTTTCAACCAGTATGCCAGTTTTGGATGGAGTGCAGGGATGATTGTATTTAATAGAAGTCAAAGGAGCATTTTTTAATGTAAACTCATTGCAGTTGTTTCATTTGTCTCCCTGTATCCTGGAAGTAGAAGTGTGATTCCTTTGTGCACTGGAGATGGTTTTATAAAGATGATGTTTGCACTGTGTGCTGAGCTTCGTGGGTAGAAGTGTACTTGGAATTTTTTTATAGAATAAATGTGACTATACCAGATCTTACAGGGTATTGGTACAGTGGCTGCTGACGAACAGGTGTGGAGCAGCTTTATTACCTGAGGGTAAGAAGAATTCCTTCCCGCCTACCCCCATGAACTTCCCAAGCACATAACCCCTGTTACTCAGGCCCTGGGCAGGGAGTAATATTTGTTCCTTAATGGATATGTATAACATGGTACCACAATAACGGGGAAATGCATATGTATTCTCCCTCTGTGCTCCAGCAAGGGAACCCACATTAGGCTTCTAGGTCCCCAGCTGTTGCCTCTCTTTCCTGGAAGCCCATGTCTCTCACCCTTCTGACCAGGGTATTTCCACACTGAGCAGTTCCCTAAATATACTGTTTATCCGACCCTCCATTATCTGGCTCTCTGTGTTAACTGGACAACCAACACACACAGGTGTCTAAGGGGCTGATTTCTCCTGTGGCCACTAGATGGCGCTGCAGCGTGGTACTTTCCAATTCTCTATCAGGATTTTTGATTATCAAATCTGGCCCCAGTCCCAATTAGATCAGATAAACAGGGTTCTGCTGTACTGTGATATCCCCAGCAGAAGACAGACTGCCGAAACTGGCTTTTTTTGCCTTCTCTTCAGAGACAGTTAACAGTGTAATTACCACAGTTAATATACCACACAGCTCTTTCTAAGCAAGCACATTTTATACTTAAGATAAAAGCAATACAGAGAAAACATATTAAAAACAACCTGCACACAGGCTAATAAACTTACTGGAGATCACCCTAACTGCAAAATAGGCTCTGACAGTTGAGCAGTTCTTCAGACCCTACCTAACCAGGGTTTTTTTTTGTGATTTCAAATTCATAATACCCATTGCTCAAAACAAGAACCCCCATTATTTTGTGAGTGAATCCTTTATTCAGTTTGGGGTCTTTGAATAGACTGCAAATAGGTAATCAGCCATACAGTGGGTCCCCTCCCCCGAGCTAAACTTTAAATGGCTGAGTTCTTTCATAATCGGAGGGGTTATGTTCTCTTCGAGACTTCCTGGGAAATACATTTAATTTTAAACATTCACATTGTTTCAGAAAGTCCTTTGAAGTTCCTAACATTTCCAAAGGTTAGCATTAGTCACATGTCCTAGAGAAGTTATGTACAATCCCACAATAACAATAAACAATTGCATTTTAATACATTGGGCCCCAAAGGCATTATACTTTAATTCAATAAGGTTTATCCAGGAGATTGTCCTATTTGTCACACATGGTACTTGAAATATTTATAGGCTAGTTAATTCTTTAGTTTAAAACACATTAAAACAAAACCTTCCCTCCCATTGAAGTTGGTGGCAATTACCTAATTACCACTACCCTGTGGGGAAAGAATTGGACCCCAGGGTGTTAAGGTCATTTTGCAGTGTGGACATTTTATTGTTTGACTTTTGCTTTTCAAAGGAAGGCTGATACAGTTCATATAACACACCTCTCTTCTTGCTCCATCATCCTCACCACACAAATCCCAAAGGCCTGATTTCCTTCTGGTGCTTTGGCTTGGGCCAGGTGTTCCTGCTATAAGTCTATTTAAATAATATCATGGGATCTCCTTGTAGTAGCTTTGAAACTTCTCCTTTTGAACATTGGCAGTCAGCCAATATGAAATAGTCTATCTCTTGAAGAATCAAATGAAATGCATACCCAAGCAAGAAGCTATATGTCTTAGCATTAACATCATATAGAAATGTGGGTTGTCAGCATGTTTACTAAGCAAACAAATGTTCAACCATTTTTTTTTCTGAAAGAGAAACAAAAGACTATCTTTGTTAGCCTCTAGGTCTCAATTCTTCCTTGTAGTGGTGTTTATCTGATGTACTCTGCAGTTAAGTTTGGAACTTATCCAGTGCTGTGAAGGAAAAGAGACTTTCATTTTCTACTAGATGCCAGGTAGCCTTTAAAATATTACCAAAAACGTAAAATGTAATGGGCATTCCAGGCAGGATTTTCAAAAGTGCCTAAATGACTTAGAGCATAAGTCACTGACTTTTAGTGGGACTTATGTTCCTAAATCACGTAAGTGCTTTTGAAAATCCAATCCATTGTCTCTTTCAGCATGCAGGGGCTTCCTGATTAAGCACTCTCTTTTGAAGAGTGTTGTGGTGTGCTTATGAGTATTCTCGCTGCCCACCCTTTCAAAGAAGGTGTTTCTTTTACTGCCTGTTTTAGTTGGGGAGTTAAGCTGTGTGACTTCCGTGGATACTTGCGTGCTTTCCTAAATAGGCACCTGTCTCATTTGACTTTCCAAAGAGAGCTTTTTTTCAGGAAGCAAAATATAGCTCCTCCTTCCTTTTGGTATAGAGTTTACAGATTGGTGGCATACTTACAACTCAGCATCAGAATGATGCGTGTTTGATTGGTGTTATGTATTTGGGGGTTACTTCTTTCGTGAGTTACAGCTCACTTCACGTAGCTTATGCTCAAATAAATTTGTTAGTCTCTATGGTGCCACAAGTACTCCTTTTCTTCTATGTGTGACATTATAGATAGGGTTAAGACATGTGCATACTAGACTGCAGTAGGAATATTCTTCTTTTAAAAAAATATAGAGGTGAAAATAGGGTGTCTTTAAATGTAAATTAGGAGGCCCTTCATATTTGTCAACAGACTTCTTTTGGCCTGTGGACACAGAATATTTCTTTGCATGTAAAACAAACAAAGTCAGCTTGAGCTGTTCCTTCCACAGAAAAATCCTCCAAATGATGCAAGCCCCAAGAGGCAAATCTCAATGTCCCTTGAGATTAGTTCTGTGCATTTATTATTTTGGACACTATAAAGGTATTTTCATCGTGAGCCTCTTAGCAGTAACTTGAATTCCCAGCAGAGTGTACCACACAGGAAGAATGAGAAGTCCTGCAGAACTTTGTGTGGCCAACAATAGTGATTCTCTAGACTTGTTGCAGTAATTAATGTATAGTATACTCATGTATCTTTGGATAGCATAAATTTATGTTAACATAATATTGCGAGGAAAAAAAGAGTCTAGAGTAACTTAGATTTGCAAAAAATGTAATCTAAAACAGATTACTTACCCGTTCCCTATTACAATGAATAATTAATAATTTTAGTGAATTATGCTAAGTGCTAATCAAAAAAATTAATTTGCAAATCATCACTCAATTAAATTAGCAGCAGTAATTTTAATTCTCAGCAATCATATTCATTATTTTTCCTTTAGCTTTCAGAAGCTATAGTTTAACAGCCACGTGAGGTGATTTATTGAATACTTTGCTGTAAGACCTGTATAACTAGCTTCTAATTTTAAAACAACTATTACTGTAGTATGAGTCATTATTCAGTGGCTGTTAATTATTTTGGTTCAGTTTTTAAATTAAAAGGTAAGCATAAGTTTTACAAAGTGAGCTCATTGTTACAGACCCTGTAAACTGAACAGCCCAACAATTCAAGATACAAAACACATCCTATATGGAGTTTTAGGGTCTCAACTGACTGCTTTTGTGGGACTGTTCATTTACATCTCTTCCCACAAAGGGCTTGTCTACTCTGGCACTTTACAGCGCTGCAGCTTTCTCCCTCGGGGTGTGAAAAAACACCCCCCTGAGCACTGCAAGTTTCAGCTCTGTAACGTGCCAGTATAGACAGTGCAGTAGCGCTGGGAGCATGCTCCCAATGCTGGGAGCTACGCCCCTCGTGGAGGTGGGTTTTTTAGAGCTCCCGCTCTGGGGGAGCTCTCTCCCACCGCTGTGGTGTGACTACACAAGCCACATTAGGGCGCTGCTGCGGCAGCACTTTAGCGTTGCCAGTGTAGACAAGCCCTAAAACCTTACCTGTTCTCGAATAGCAGGAAAAGTGGTGCTTTAGCCACTCCCCTTCAATTAAAAAGAAAAGGAGGACTTGTGGCACCTTAGAGACTAACCAATTTATTTGAGCATGAGCTTTCGTGAGCTACAGCTCACTTCATCGGATGCATACCGTGGAAACTGCAGAAGACATTATATACACAGAGACCCTTCAATTGTTTTTTTTTTTCTTTGTCTATTCAATATTGGGAAATTGCAGCATTAGTCTCACAAGAGAAATGTCCAGTTAGTGTTGGTGGCATGTCCTGGTGCAGGGCTGAATAATGTCACATTAATGGTTATACTCTATGGGAATCTTTTTTTGAGAACATGTATTTTTGCACTTTCAGTTGTTCCCCCTTTTTCTCTTGCTACTCTGCTGTAAGCAATTCAAAAAGTCAACCACTAAACAGTTGACCCTGTTCTCTTCTCAACCATCACATTACTCGTGTCATACGTTTTTACATTAGTGCTCTGTTTCCTTTCACAGTCAAGGATTGGATTAACTGGTTTGGAAAAAAAAAAAAACTCACCCAGAACCGGAGGTTAGTTGTTTAAGGTTCTAAATGTCCATTTCAAGTAAAGGATATAAAAAGCCCACACTCAAACTCCCTCTGTGCTTCCCTTGTGTCCTGCTTGCTGAGTTGTGGAACCATCATTTACACAGTTTTTTCCATGCTTCTGGATGTATTGCTGTTACACTAATAAAAATTATACCAACAGCATCTTGTAAGAGGAACAAGGCAAATTGCCACGTTTATTGTAAATAAAACAAAATATTCCTATATGCAATTTCTATATAGATCCATTCACACACAGGTTCTGCAAAAAGGTTGTTATAGTTACCAGCCTAGATGTTGCTCGTGCCAAGTCACTGGCCAGGTGGCCTGGACACGAGAGTGGAGCCGAGTTTTTGTCAGATGTGCATCCAATGCTCCTGGAGAGTGGTCGTAGAACCAGACTCAAAGAACACAGTTCTGGGGTCCAATCTTTATAGGTCTCTGGTTCAATACAAGTCTATGGAAGTTGCTTCATCATGTTGAATTTACAATTGAGATGACCATCAATCAGCTCAATCAGCAGGTGGTACATCCATGATGGCTCCATGATGGCTAGATGTTATCTTCTTGTTCTTCCTTGATGCGTTTTGGGTGGATTCTGGTTCGCCCTCTGGGGGTCATCTCGTTATCTCCACTTTGAATATTCTTTGGCCCATCGATACCAAGGTTGAAATTCTTAGGATTAGGCTGGCACCATTTACTAACCAACTATTTCCCTGCTTCAGACATTCAATTCCATGCACTCATCATTCATTCTTTTACTTAACAACACAATCTATGACTCTTGATTCATTTAACAAGTTTTATCCCACTATCTATTTTTTCCCTCTTTTGATACCAAGATTTACATAGGCATGACAAGGGGCCCGCGCAGGGGAAGCGCATCAGGGTGTTGTTTTAAAGAACAGCATTGTTTCCTCAAAGTTCTTATCACTTTCCAGCACAGACTCTTTGTCCTGTACCGGCCTGAAATAATTAGCACTTTGGCCTTTCATTTGTTACAGGGTGAAATTCAACAGCATGGAACTGATGTTCATACCTTTTTACAATACCTACATCCTCTTTTGTCTGTCTTTATTTCTACTACTACATAATTATAATTCTATCATACTTATATAACTTTGAGGGCGACCCAACATTGCACCCTGTCTTTACAGTTACAAATGTCTTGTATTGACAGCTCTTATTAGTTGTTTGGTAAGTTCTTGAGGGTTTTACTCTGTTTTTTGTTTGTTTTGTTGGATTGCTGAGATGGCAACTTGATCAGCTGCTCTCGTTGCAAGGTGTCTGCCAAGAGCCATGTCTGGTGGACTGCCTGTCCTCAGTCAGGTGCACTGATGTCTGTATTATCTTTTAATTGGACAAACAGCCTCTACCACATTCTGTACTCCAAAACACCCTACACTTTTGATTGTCTGCTTTTCCTTGTCAAACTGTGTGCATTTTGCTGTTATTTCTGTATAGCTGACAAATGTGGTATGACACCAACAGAAGCGTCAATTTTTATGAATGAAATTCTGCTAATTTGCATGCTGGGACAACCTCTTTGCATCTGCATGAAAACTATATAGATGGCTTTTTAACAGACCCCTCTTGGTAAAACAATCTCGGGTTTTTATTATATGCCCTAATAACTAGTACAGGCAAGTTGCCTAGTGGGAGACGGCACCATTGCCTACCCCAGGAGTTCAAAAATCACAAGAGTTTTAAAATAATAGATGTATTTTTATCGTTTTTGAGCCTTTAGGATGCGCTTCTTCATGTTTTCAAGCATTTCTCTACAACCATGAGCAGTAGAAACTTTTTTTACTAAAAGTTGAAATTTTCATGCAAACTCTTGATTCCAGCATCAGGAGCTTTATTTAAAAAGTTGAAAATATCCCAAGATTTGTAAAATTGTGAGAGCTGGTAATGACTGCTTAACACTGATACAGTAGGGAAATGGACTTGCTTCTTAAAATCCCTTGCTGTTGTGGAAATTAGACCATACTTTGCACAGAATGCCCTTTCTTATTCTCTTTAAATTCTTATATTGTTCTGATCGCTGTAGCACATGGACTATCCAGCATTTACAGTCTTTTTCATAATATCAAAATGATATTCCATCATCTGTATCCATTTTTGCATTGATGGTATGTCAGAGAAAAACACAGTTCTCACTCTCAGGTTGGGTGCAGCAAGTCAGATACAGTTTATTACCCCAAGCAATTGCACAGAGGGAGAGAGTGCACGAGGACGCAGGGTTTCCCCACCTACGCAGGTCTCTCAAAGATAAACAATTAGATAAACAAGTATTTATACCTTTATTACAGACAATAATAAGCAACAACTGCATATTGTTTATACATATTCCTTCATGATACCTTATTTTTCTTACCATTTCTCTTATGGTCTGCATTCTATTCTTATCTAATACAAGGTCACAACAGCCTCTTTCACAGTTGTTTTCCACTCTCTTCGCACTATCCCCACTGCTACAAATCTTGTGTTATTAAAGCTAGAGTAAGTCTGACTCATGCTCAATATAGAGGCCTGCATCCAAATTCTCTTTATCTACTTCCACACTCACCCCTTTTGTGCTTCCAGCACAACTATCAATTTTAAACTTCCATTTTCATTAAATTTTGTATTTCAAACTCTGCATCAGATGCTTCAACCTTAGGGGTTTTAATTGGATACAATGACAATGCATGGTTAGTATGGACATAAAGAGTATTATTATTATTACGTCCCTTACAACAACAATAACATAACCCTAAACCAAATAACAACAGTACAAGCAATAACATGCCCACAATAATACTATAATGGGGTTGTTGCACAGTTTTAGTCACAAAACACAATACATCATACTATGTACATAAGTTTATATGTCTATAAGCGGTGCGAAAGGCATACTTTTCAACTTGATATATATTTTGAATCATATGAAGTTGCCCTTGTAACTCAGAAATTTTCTGAATCTCTGGTAGGAGTGAAAGTAAATTTTGGAATCGATCAGGTATTAGGGTGGTCCAGTTAAAGGGTATCTGAAACCTAAGGGCTGATTGAAAAATTCTATCCACAGGCCTGCAGCAGTGGTGAGATTAAAATGAATATCTTGTAATATGGTGGCCTCAATATGCACACAGCTATCATTAGCTTGGAAGAGTAGGTGTCCTGTCAGGGTAGTTCCTTGTCCCATACCCTCTCAACAAACGTTGTCATGAACAGTGACAACTTCCCCTGGCTTCAGTTTGCATACACACTGAAGCTGTGGGGGTTCTCATGGCCAGAATATCCATTGACTCCCTCTCGCTATCCAAATGTTGGGTGTTATAGAATCATAGAATATCAAGGTTGGAGGGGACCCCAGGAGGTCATCTAGTCCAACCCCCTGCTCAAAGCAGGACCAATCCCCAATATTTGCCCCAGATCCCTAAATGCCCCCCTCAAGGATTGAACTCACAACCCTGTGTTTAGCAGGCCAATGCTCAAACCACTGAGCTATGTTATTCTGGGAGCACTGACTAAAAATCGATTAGCCATACCAGGTAGTGTAAGTTCCCAAATGTCTCGGTGAATTACCCAGTCCCCCATGCATCTCCTAATCTCAGTTCAAGTTCTACCCCCAACATAGTGTCAGAATTGCAAATCAGTCAAGACAATTACCCTTTTGGTCTTCTTCCTTCATCAACATGATATATCTCGTGAGGCCAGCCTTCAAAATCTGTATATGAAAAACACTGTTGTTTAATACCTAGAGCCTACTTTAGAAAGTCATCTGGATTGTTCATAGTATTTGGGAAGAAGTCCAAGGGAAAAGCGATCTCTGTTCATAGATTGTATAAGTTGATTAGTATTCAGTCATGTTAGGGCCAACTCTAAATGGATTTATAATCAGTCATGTGGTGACCAAGTAGGAGGTTCAAGTGCCAGAATGCCTCGGGGCTGTGTGGCATCTGCTTTTAGGACAGACATGACAAATCCACACGGGAAAAGAGAGGACAGAAAAGAATAGAGAATGTGTATGTACAGTGGTCTATCTGCAAAACACTTGTGGCCGCTTCAGTGAGTTGCTTCCATAATATGGTGATTTGGAAGCCTGCCAGGTGTGTGTGTGTGATTAACTTAACCCTACCTTCTCAGTATTGGAGCTGAATACGTATCCTTTTTGGAAGGGCAACATTTTGACTTTCCTTAACTAAACTCTCCTCTGTCCTCTTCTAGGGTTGCTGCTCCTTGTTAGAGTCCTTGGCTGCATGTTCAGTGGTTTTCACACAATTTCATTGCTGTCTGTGCAGTTCACTGGTGTGTTTTTTTTTTTTAAACTCCTGCGTCTTCTAGCACCGTTCTTAGGTTTGAAGATGTAACAGGAAAACACTGGTGCTGTCTGCACTAACACTTCTGCCATTTCTATCCCAAGTCGAGTTGCACAACCAATAAAGAAACAAGAGCTTTCCCCAAAAAGGCTGGTACAGATGCTAGTAGGGGAATTTTCAGAGAAAATGTTATGAGTGAAATGAGAAGTTATTCCTTAGCAATGTCTGGAGCTTTCCAATAGTCCATCTTGAATACTATCCTGTTTTCTGACAGTGTCTGGTGCCAGATGCTTCAGAGAGGATAAAACAGAACAGGGCAATTTATTGAGTTATCCATCCTCTCCTGTCTAGTATCAGCTGTCAGAGGTTTAAGGACACCGAGAGCATGGGATTGTGTCCCTGACCATCTTCGCTAATAGCTATTGATGGACATATCCTCCATGAATGCATCTTATTCTTTTTGGAACCCAGTTATACTTTTGGCCTTCACAATGTCCCCCGAGAATGAGTCCCACAGGTTGACTGTACATTTTGTGGAGAAGTACTTCCTTATGTATGTTCTAAACCTGCTGCCTATTCATTTCATTGGGTTACCCCTGGTTCTCGTTTTATGTGAAGGGGTAATTAACACTTCCTTATTCACACATGATTTTATAGCCCTCTATCATAACATCCCTCAGTTGTCTCTTTTCTGAGTTGTACAGTCCCTGTCTTTTTATTCTCTCCTCAAATGGAAGCTGTTCCATACCCCTAATTGTTGTTGCTGTTGTCAGTACTTTTTCATGTGTGTGTGTGTGTGTATTTGAGATGGGGAAACCAGAACTGCATGCAGTGTTCAAGGTATGCACATATAATGGATTTATATAGTGGTGGTATGCTATTTTCTGTATTATCTATCCATTTCGTGATGGTTCCTAACATTCTGTTAGCTTTTTTTACTTCTGCTGCAAATTGAGTAGATGTTTTCAAAGAACTATCCACAATGACTCCAAGATACTTTCTTGAGTGATAACAGCTCATTTAGACCCCATCACTGTGTATGTATAGTTGGGATTATGTTTTCCAGTGTGCATTACTTTGTATTTATGAACAATGAATTTCATCTGCCAATTTGTTTCCCAGTCTCCCAATTTTGTGAGATCTTTTTGTGACTCTTTGCAGTCAGATTTAGACTTACCTATCTTGAGTAATTTTGTGTTATCTGTAAACTTTGCCACCTCACTGTTTACACATTTTTACAGATAATTTATGAATATTTTGAGCAGCATAGGTTCTAGTACAGATCCTTGGGGGACATCATTACTTACCTCTCTCTGCTTTGAAAACTGATAATTTATTCCTACCCTTTGTTTGCTATCTTTAAACCAGTTACTGATCCATGAGAGGATCTTCCCTCTTATCTCATGACTGCTCTTGCGGCTTCCCTTTGCTTCCCCATCAGAAAATAATTTTCTGCAGGGAAGTAAAGAAATGTGCCAGGGACATAAATTCTGCACATGTGCAGTGGCGCAGCATTCCCCCAGGAGTAGGTTATGTAGCCCAACCTGTATACCGAGCCAAGCTCTGTCTTCCCCACTCGGGCCCTCTGCTCCTGCCATGGCCCTGGCCCACCCAGTCTGACTGACGTCTCCCAACCCAGCCCCCTTCTCTCTCTGTGGCCAGGTTTGTACCTTACCTTGCTCAAATGACTCCAAATTTGGAATGCTAATCCTATTTTGCATCCCCACATGGCACAGCAAATTTCAAGAAATCTAAATAAATGTGCAGGTTTTAGAGCACGTAAAGTTGTCCTTTAGACAGAAAGGCGTTCTCATCCTGAACTTTAGGAAGCTCTGCAAGAATAATCTAGTTCTAGTAATATCTCTTTCTACGTTGAGTGTTGGGGAAAACACACTCGACACCGATGCTGTTTCTTGGTTATATTTTTATGATTTGATAGTTAAATTTATTCATATTTCCACCTTTTGTAGGATTCTTTTCTGATTTTCAGGTCATTAAAGAGTTCCTGATGGAGCCATATTGGCTTCCTACTTCCTGACTTTCCTTTGCATCAGGATAGACTGCAATTAATATAGTCTCTCTGAGAAACTACCAGCTCTCCTGAACCTTTTTTCCCTTAGATTTTCTTCCCATGGGACCTCACCTACCAGTCCTCTGAGTTTGTTAAAGTCTACTTATGTGAAATCATTGTCCTCTCAATCCTTCCTTTCCTTAGAATCATGAAATCTATCATTTTGTGATCTCTTTTACCCAAATTGTCTTTCATCTTCAGATTCGCTACCAATTCCTCCCTGTTGGTCTGAATCAAATCTAAAATGGCTTGCCCCTGGTTACTCCCCTCTGTTTTCTGAAACAAAAAGTTGTCCCCGATACATTCCAAGAACTTATTGGAAATTTTGTGTTTTGCCATTTTACTTTTCCAACATATGTCTGGTTGGTTAAAGTCCCCCCATTACTACCAGGTCTTTGGCTAGATGGAAGCCAGAAAGTAGGCCCTTTCCTCTTTTGGATCATATTTTCTATGAAAATTGTAGAGGTACTTGAAACCTTTGATTTGAACACAAAATTCTCCCTTCTGCATGCCATCTCTCTTCCTTCATTCCCCCCTCCTGGTCTCTCCCCCCAAAACACCTAAAACCTGGTGGAGTTTAGATTCTCGGATCCAGTTTGGGCCCATTTTTTATAAAGTGCACAGTTAAAATATTAAATTTAGTTAGAATTCAAGTGATAAACCAGATTCAGTGAAAAAGAACAAGCCATGGACATGTTTATTCAATCAAGACAACAGTACAGATGAACCAGGTCATACAAGCAAACAATAAAGCAAAACCTATAGCTAGGGCTCCGTGTTTGTCATGAAGGTCATGGAAGCCACGGATTCCGTGACTTTCCGCAATCTCTGTGACTTCTTCAGGGGCCAGTGTGACTGACCCCCAAGGCCGTCCAAGCAGCTGCCTTCCCCCCAACATCAGGCCCCTGGAGCAACCACCCCCAGCCACAGCCCCCCAGTTTCCCCCCTAGCAGCGGCCCCTCCAGACACGTCCCCCCCACCCGCAGCGGTCCCTGCGCCCCCCAGCGGTGACCCATTTAAGATTTAGTCAGGGGTATATATAGTATTAGTCACGGGCTGTGAATTTTTGTGTATTGCCTGTGACCTGTCCATGACTTACTAAAAATACCCATGACTAAATCATAGCCATATCTATAGCTGAAGGAAGCTGGCATGCCTATTAACCTTATCTTCTTGATAAACTGTAGATTAAGTTAAAATGTGTTGTAATAAATTAATAAAACAGGCAAAAAAAACTTAGATCCAGGCTTTATTCATTAATAAGTTACATTTTGCCATTTTCAAGTATCTTCCTGGATCACAGGCAATTAATAAAGAGGAGTTGCTTAGATACTACAATGATGTCAACCAATACACAACCCTAACCTGGCTAGATCTGGTCTTTTAATTCAGATTCTCTTTGGTGATTTCAACAGATTATAAACAATCATGTTTTACAGTATACTGTGACACAAGTCACCTCCAGGCTCTCCAGGTATGCTTCAGCATATTTTTCTGCTGGATCACAAATAGAGCAATCCAACACCTCTATAATTCTTGTCACTTTATCTGTATTTATTGTGGCTGGCTTTTGCACAATGTAAGAAACAACTATGGAGTAGCCTTTCCTTCTTCTGTACAAGAAGGGTCACTATATAAAAATGACTATGGAATGACTTTGTGGCTAGGGAATAAAATCACTCTTCCCCAGTGAAATGAAGTTGGTGGGCAATACATCATATTGACTACATCTAGGTAAAAGATATGAGATGGGATGAAGTTTAGAAGGACACAATTAACACAGGGAGGATTTTCAAAGGTATAAAGGGGAGCTAGGCACATAACTCCCATTGAAAGGCAAGAGGAGTTGAGCTTCCCCTTCGTGCCTTTGACACTCACACCTTAGTTTTATATAGAATATTTTACTTTCCATAGTTTGCATATGGTAAAATACAATTACTTTCCACACTCATACTGTCTTGCCATTTAGCTGGCTATGCATTTCGCCCCCCCCCCCCCCAGCCCCAGCCCCAGCCCCTGCTTGTAATGGAACAAAAGCTAACCTGGCTGTAGTATGTTCAGCGCTTTTTTTGAGATACTCCCATGTCAGCATGGATAACAAAGCTAAGAGTACTGTTACTGTTGGATAGCTAGCTGATGTTGCAGAGTTCCCAGGGGAAGTTCACACATGTTTTTGTATTTAAAAAAAACAGGGAACTAATCGTGTGTGTGTTTGTGACACCACACACACACACTCATGGTTGGCTCTGTTGTGTTTTTTTTTAACAAAAAAAATATACAAATTACAGGCACTGGGAGTCTTATTTTATTTATTTTTTATTTAGATGTTGTCCCAGATTCTGACTGAAGATTAAGTCTGAGTTATTTCAGTTACTTTATTAATTGTGCTATAGGACTACAGGTTTGCCCATTGGAGTAAAGCTTCCACACCTGTGTAAGACCCTTCCAAATTGCAGCTATGGGCACAGGAGGACCACAAGGGTTCTGTCTTCTTAAATCATGAAAATATCAGATGGAAAATCTTTTTGTTTTTTAAGAATTCATAAATTCATAATTTTACCTGAAGTCATGATATAAGAAACTAGGGATTCTTAGAATTAATCCATTGCAGCCATTTGTCCAATGCCCAGGTTTTATCAAGGTTTAGGTTTCTTTTTTTTTCTAGTTGATCTCAATTTTATTTATTTATTTATTTATTTTAATTCTCAACAGATCAGAAACAAAGGAAAAACAGAGCTGTGACATCTTAAGCATTATCTTGTCAATTCATCTTAACCTCAACTTGCTGAGAGCACCAACTGGTAGTGCCAAGTGAACAGTTTTTCTCCTTTCTCAAGCTATCAATCTGGACACCATTCATGGCCAACTCACTTGAATTTGTGCTGATCTGGAGCAGTATTGTGATATGTAACCTGTCTGCTTGGGGGCTACCCAAGATTAAATTAGTCATGCACTTAACTCTTTGCCCCCTCTACATTTGAATTGCTTAAGCAGCATCTGCAGCAAATGTTACAGATTTTTGTAGGCTGAGGGTTACTTCCTGACCTGTCTGCTAGACTTCTAGACTCCTTAAACTACGATGGACCTTTACTGAACCCCTTTGAACTTCAGGTTCTCTTCTATTTACTGACACAGAATGCTGAAACCAAAGTGTCAGAAAAATCCTTTGTTTGTGCCGTGTATTCACTTTTTCCTACTGAGATGATAGGAAATATCCCATATGTTTCTCATTGATCTCAAATTAGAACCATCTGCTGGTCTCAAGAAAAGCAAACTAGTGGAGGTGAGCAGCAAAGGAGTATGTTATGTGTCAGGCTGCTGCAGAGGGCAGGGACTGTATTGCTCACATTTGCTACCACCTCTTTAGTCTGTTCGCTAAGCTATCGCGATGGCAAAGCTTAGAATTGAAAGTTTCTGAAATATTCTTTTTTTCTCCATGATACTTAGCAGGACAGTGAGTGGAACACATTCTCATTCACAACTTGTACATTTTATTTTTCTTAAAAATAATTTCCCAAAATAAAAGGAACAAGTTTATAAGTGTAACCTTGAATAGGAACTTTTTTTCATTAGGATCCAATCTAGAAATCATGTAGAGAGAATCTTCCAGCATGTTAGTATGGTAGATTTGTTGTTCTGAAAGTTCAAGCTCAAACTACAGATCCTGAAACTTTTAAATAAACTGTAGGTGAGAAACACACACTCAAAGTGAGGCAGGCTTGAGTTGGCGCTGAAGCGCGTATTGTACTGTGTAAAGACCTTTCTAGCCTCTCTCTTATATGTTAAATTATTTATTTTAATCAAGATCTTAGAAAAGTGGAAAACTGTCAAAGAGTCTCTGTTAAGTACATGCCAACTGCCCCATAAAGAAGAAACATTCTCTATAATTTCTTTCAGTGCATTTGAAAGATGTCTACAACTTTTCCCCAGATGTTGGCTGTAGTCTGTTCACATAGAAAGTACTGAAACGTTTGAAAAACATATTGAGAAATTGTTCATTTAACTATTACCTTTGACTAAGTTAAAAGAAGGTGAAAAGTTTCTAGGCAAGGGAATGTATGAGGGAGAAAAATGAGAACATTTTGGGAAAGCAACCTATAGTGTTTAAGAGACTCTACTTTTAAAGGTACAGTTTATAATCTCTGCTTAAGAGGTGGGAACTAATATAATAGAGATATTACTAGCCACATTCTCTCTGACTAGATCTAATGTTATCAACCTTCACTTTTCTAAACCTCGGAAAAGTTCTGTTCTTGGCAGGAGAGGGCGGGTATTTGTTTTTGTTTTTAAAACTAATCATATTTAAAAAGAAAAGCTTTGTCCCAAGGCTGAGTTTTTATATACCAAGATACTGCCTGAAGTGACCTCTTACCATTAACCCCTGGAAACAGAAAGAGATGGGAGGGCAGGGCTATAGTGGAAACACAGTCAGATATAAATGTAGTGATGCCAGTGGCACTGTGATAATGACTATGGTATCTTTTGAAGGAACTCTGCAGCTGATGTTTAAAGACATTAAAATAACTTTTAAAATAAATTATTTGTTGTAATTTAAATTGAAGATGTAATGACATCCTTCAAGTACCAGATTTCCTTCTCTGTTTTTCTTTCTCAGGGATAGTCTACACTACCGCACAGCTGCACTGTTGTAGCACGTCTGGTGAAGATATGCCATGCCAATGGGAGAACCCTCTCCTATCAGCATAATACTCCACCTCAACGAAAGGCAGAAGCTAGGT
Source organism: Lepidochelys olivacea (assembly GCF_965140295.1). Classification (NCBI taxonomy): domain Eukaryota; kingdom Metazoa; phylum Chordata; order Testudines; family Cheloniidae; genus Lepidochelys; species Lepidochelys olivacea. The sequence goes on along the minus strand of NC_140411.1, from coordinate 131,927,956 downwards.
CAGCGGGAGAGCATCTCCTGCTGACATAGAGTGGTGTGGACACTGCTTTAAGTTGATGTAACTTAGATCACTCAGGGGGGTGGCTTTTTCACACCCTTGAGCAATGTAACTTACATTGACTTAGGCGATAGTGTAGATAAGCCCTCAGTTGAAGAATAAATATGATCTCTTAATTAAGATTTCTTTTCTTACATGTACTGTGTAGTAGCCCAGGCAGGATAGAGACAGTGAAACTGCAGGTCAATATAGTTCTTTATCGTGACCCACAGCACTTTCCTATAACATGGAAGTGTTGCCTTTGAAGAGTAAGAATACCTGATACTTGGTGTACTATGTGGATCTCGGCAGTCTGGCTGCACTTCTGTATTAAATACAAGGGCAGCTGTTGTGAGTTCCATTTAGGGATATACTCTTGTGGCACCTAACAAATTGCCAGTGTAACCCTCCAATTAGGCAAAGTTTGGGTGTTGTTAACATAAGAGCTTGGTTCTGATTCCAGCCTTGCGTATTACAAATGCCTTTTCTTTCTCTTTTTTGCAGATACTGAGCATCTTTATACTACGGTTTTTCAAGAAATCTGTGAACGCTTTGGAAAGGCATATACCTGGGATTTGAAATCATTAGTCATGGGTAAAAAAGCATTGGAGGGAGCACAGATTATTCGAGATGTACTTGAGCTTCCAATGACCAAAGAGGAGCTACTGCATGAAAGTAAAATGAAGCAGGAAAAAATATTTCCTAATGCTGCGTTGATGCCAGGTGTTTCTCTTCAATATTTAAATAACTGCATATGAAATTATTTAAACACTGTGACTATTGTATAGTTCTAAAACCTCCTTTCACAAAGCACTTTCTCTCACAGACCTGATTTCTTCACTCTTTCCTTGACAGGTTTTGCTAAAAATTTCCTGTTTACTTGGTAGAAAGGTACTGAGGATGCTGAGAGCTTTTTCATATACACTTGTGGAACAGCTGCTCTTAATACATGTTTTAAAGAACAGAAAAACACATGGACAGGATAAATATGCACAAAGTTTATAAGTTTCATGATCTAGTCTTTGCTTTATAATATTTGAGAGTAGCTGTGTAATTCAACAAGTTTTTTTTAAGGTGTGTATGTGTATACACTCTAGTGTATTGTGTAAAATAATCAATATGCATGCCTTTACACAAAGGACAGACTTGTGTGTCTGTCCATGTATATATGTTGCATATTCTGAGTTCTTGAACTTGTAATCTTGGTTCCATTAGTAACATTTTCTTTCATTTAAGTTTGTAGTATGTAATGGGGGAGGGGAAAAAACCCTAGGTAACAAGTTCAGGCATGCAAAAGAAGAAAACTCTAAACTAAGTTTGTTACCAACATAGAATGTAAAGTTAATGTTTCTGGAGCAAACAGCAGTATTTTATGGCAAAATATAATGAGAGAGGGCAGAATAGCAAATTCCAGGTATGTGCAAAGTAGCCTAATTAACGTAAACATAACAAATATAACTTTTGGAACTTTCTGGATTTTGAATGTTTGGCCTTTCAGCCTTTATGGTGCACTACCAATAGTCTAGATTTTTTTTTTGAGGGGTGGCTGTATTTATATCTAATTTCTTAATAGTTTAAAAGGGCTGGGGGTAAAACGAGTGTGGTGGGGGTGGAGCTGGAGAGGGGAGCAAGTTTAAAAAACCAGAAACAGAAAATCTGGATATAATTTGTATATTCAACTAACACTCAGCTGGCCCTCAGCCCTCACTGTTGCTGCTCACAGATGCATCCCAGACGGGCTGGGAAGTGCACCTGGGCAGTATCAGAATTCAAGGCATGTGGTCACAACCAGAACTATCGCTGCATATCAATGTCAGGGAGCTGAGAGCAATTCCAGGCCCATCTTCAGGGCAAATGTGTCGCAGTACTGACAGACAACACCACAGTGATGTTCTATATAAACAAACAAGGTGGTGCTCACTCTTCTCCCCTGTGCCAGGAAGCTCTCTGACTGTGGGACTTCTGTGTCACACACTGCATCCAGCTACAGGCCTCATATCTGCCGGTAGCACAGAACGAACTAGCGGATCACCTCAGCCGCTCATTCAACACTCACGAGTGGTCACTCAGAGCGGACATTGCCCTTTTGATCTTCCAGAGTTGGGGCTATCCTCTCATGGACCTGTGCAACAGGGAGCAACAGAAAGAGTCAGCTGTTCCGCTCCTTTCAGAACCACAGCCAAGGCTCCATAGCAGACACCTTTCACCTACCGTGGACGAGTCACCTGCTATATGCGTTCCCACCCTTCCCCCTCATAGAGCAGGTACTCCTCAAGATCTGACAGGACAAGGATTCAGTGATCCTCATAGCACCAGCATGGCCCCGACTGCTGAACCTATCAGTGGACAGGCCAGTGGCCCTTCCTATGTTCCCGGACCTCATCACACAGGATCACGGCCAACTACAACGCCCCAACCTGGAGTCCCTCCACCTCATGGCGTGGAAACTCCATGGCTGAACCAGCTTGAACCAGCTCGAACCAGCTCGGACTCTGTTAGGGAAGTTCTGTTGGGGAGCAGGAAGCCCTCCACTCACACAACATACCTGACAAAATGGAAGTGTTTCTCCATTTGGTCCATACAGAAAGATACCTCCCCGTAGCAAGCCTCTATTCCCCTTGTGCTAGACTACCTCTTGTACCTGAAGCAACAGGGGTTTGCCATACCATCTATTAAGGTATACCTGGTGGCCATCTTGGCCTTCCATCCGGGTGTGGCGGGCAGGTCAGTCTTAAGCAATCCCATGGTGGGCCACTTTATTAAGGGCTTGGATAGGCTTTAGCCCCAGGTAAGGCAGCCCGTTCCCCAGTGGAATCTTAACCTGTTCCTTTCCGGACTCATGGGTCCCCTTTCAAGCCCCTTGCGACCTGCCCCTTATCCTACCTTTCCTGGAAGGTGGCCTTTCTGGTGGCCATAACCTCGGCCAGAAGGGTCTCCGAGCTCAGAGCACTAATTTCTGAGACCCCCTACGTGGTCTTTTACAAGGACAAGGTGCAGCTATGCCCTCACCCAGCGTTCCTACCCAAGGTAGTATCGTAATTACATGTTAACCAGGACATATTTCTACCGGTATTCTTTCCTAAACCTCATGCCAGCGACAATGAGTGGGCACTCCATTCCCTGGATGTCAGGCATACCCTAGTCTTCTACATTGAACGCACAAAGCCATTTTGTAAGTCACCAGAGGTTTTTATTGCAATCACCGAGAGGATGAAAGGGCTTCCCATCTTGTCCCAGCACATCTCTTCATGGATCATTTCCTGCATCAGAACGCGCTTTGACCTGGCTAAGATCCCAGCCCCAGTGTTGACGGCGTACTCCACAAGGGCCCAGGCCTCTTCCGCTGCATTCCTCGCACAGGTCCCCATTCAGGACATATGCATGGCAGCAACGTGGTCTTCCATCCACTCCTTCATTCACACTATGCCATGATTCAACAGGCAAGGGAAAATGTGGCCTTCAGCAGGGCAGTACTGCAATCAGCAACTCGGTGAACTCTGACCCCCTCCTCTTTCGAAACTGCTTGGGAGTCACCTATTGGAATGGACATGAGCAATCACTCGAAGAAGAAAAGACGGTTACTTACCTTTTGTAACTGTTTTTCTTCAAGATGTGTTGCTAATGTCCATTCCAAATCCCTTCTGCTTCCCCTCTGTGGGAATATTCTGTCAAGAAGGAACTGAGCAGGTGGCAGGTCAGCAGGGACCTATATACACCACCACAAAGGCACCACTCCAGGGGGCTCCTCAGCTGACCCATCGGGTCCCCTAGGGTAAAAATTTCCGATGATCGTGCATGCAGCATGCGTGCACACCACCTATTGGAATGGATATGAACAACACATCTTGAAGAACAACAGTTACGAAAGGTAAGTAGCCGTGTTTTCTCATAGCAACTTTCAAAGTTGGAGAACATAGAATAACATAAAAGTCAATTAAGCAAATAAATATTTTTTTAAAAGAAAAGCTTTCTTACCCCACCAGCCCAAACAGGATTCATTTTTTTATCTTCTCCTTTATTTTTTGGCTATTTGTTTTTTACTTGGACTCATCAAATTGGTGTTGGCTTAGTTTTCCTTCTTGAAGGGAATGATAGCTTTGATCTCCTGGGTCTTGTTAACTGGAGAATGACCAAAACTGGCTTGTCAGCTGTTTTGTACAAGTAATAAGAAGGTCAGTAGTGTTCTGGATTGTGGAATAAGAGAGTTCTTTAAAAAGGGAACTGTTTGCCAAATAAATGTAGAGGAATCTGAAATATCTCTACATCCCTTACATCTCTTTAAAATTGTAAATCTCATTTGCATTTAGACAATTTGGGGTCAGAGCTGAAGGCTGAACTAATTTAATGAAATAATTTGTCTTTCATTCTTGTCAAACTTTTATGTAGGCAGAAAGAAAATGTCTGATTTAACACGTGGATGAGGATCCATGTTGTCAAAAAATGATAGAAAAGGTTCTCATCTAGTGGACTTGTGAAAATGTTCTGCACAGATTTAAATATCAAGCTAATAGGCAGCTTCTCAGTATGTCAGAAACATATGGGACAATATGTTCAATTATTAGAATTTCTTTCCTACTCTCTGAGGTGTCTAGGAGCAGCCCCTTTGAGTAGCAACCCCATGACAAGGAGGCTCTGAAGGATGGTATTATAAGTGAAGGAGTAAAATACGGAGGAGATTCTCAGTTGTCCCATCAGGGACATGGAGGTCTACCTCAGAAAAACTATATTCCTTGAAAAGAACACAACAATCTACAAAAAATAGCATGAAGCTGAAAGGCAAGACACATAGTAAAGTGTAAGACAGTTCTTCTGTGCTATATTTTAAAGCTAATTATAAAAGTAAAGTATATTTAATAGACTACAAATGAAAATTTCAGAAGTCACTTAGATGCTTAGGAATCTAATCCATGGAATTTAAGGTCCTAAATCCCGTTTGCTGTTGAAAATGTTAATCCATTGGTCTGCTTTCAGATTCTGTCTTAGGTTAGTTTCTGCTGACCTTCACAAGTGGGTTGAATTACGGTTACTGCCATGAAGGGAGTCAACAAGCCCATTGCCATTTTGCTGCCAACCAGGCAGCAAAGGTAGCTGTGAGCTTTTTGACTCCCTTCAGCAAATGACATATTTATTTTTAAAAATTACTGATTTTGTGTGTGTGTGCTCCCATTTCTATTTTTCTTAAGTCTTCTTTATCTCAGTCATCGTTCTGCTCTCTTCTCCAAGCAGCACTGAGTTCCTTGGGAACTGCTAACTGGGTTATTAACAAAATGGCAGATCTGAAGAAAGAGAAGAAAAGTTACTTTACCCATTCTTGAAATGCCATGGCAAGGCACAGGAAAACTAACTCATGGGTGAAACTCCTTGTAAGATGTAGAATCTATGGTGATTTTTTTTCTGATCCCACAAGTGAGCAAAACGGTCAAATTGTTTCTAACAAAATATATTTTTGTTGAAAAATTGCTTCTTTGAAAACTAAATATTTTCTAAAATTTTCTTTTTTTAATAATTCATTTTTATATAACTCCAAACAACAGCAACAACAAAAAATTGTTATATCCTTACCACCTCCTTTCTTCATTTGCATACTTACCTTAAAAACTAACATGACCAATCAAGGAGTATTGTAATACAATAGGTAATGTATTATTTGTATGTAATAAGTGCTTGGTAAGTGTTCATATACAATAAGTCTATATTAATGCAAATATGGTAAAACTCCTTAAACTTCTTTGATGTTCATCAAGCTATAACTTTTCCATGAGCTTGGGTGGCTCGTTTCAGCGAGAACATATCTTCATTAATTATGGGTAGCTACAATATAAGGCTATTCACAGTGGTAGTCCAAAATAGCAAAACTTCATAGATTCATAGTCTGTAAAGACAGAATGAATCATTGTGGTCATCTAGCTAAACCTCCTGTGTAAAACAGGCTACAATACCACCGTCAATTAAATTCCTATTTGAACAAAAGCATTTTTTTTTAAATCCATTCTTGATTTAAATTTTTCCAGTGATGGAGAATCCACCACAACACTTGATTAATTCTTGCAATGATTAATTATTGTTTTTGAAAAACTGCCTTATTTCTAGTCTGAATTTGTCCTGCTTTGACTTCCAACCATTGGAACTTATATCTTTGGATAGTTTATATCTTTGTTAGTTTAAGAGCCTTCTATTATCAAATTTCTTTTCCTCGTGTTATGCTAAACAGACTGAGTTTCTTGAATCTTTCAGTTTAAGGCATATTTTCCAATCTTGTAATCAGTATAGTGGCTCTTCTGTGAAACCTTTCAAATTTTTCAACTTTTTTATGAATTGTGGACACAGAATTGAACACAGTATTCCAATTGTAATTGCAGCACTGCCAAATACAGAAGTAATATAACTTCTTTATTTCTACTCGTGAGTTCTCTGTTTATATATCCAATTATTTCATTAGTCCTGTGGCCACAACAGTGTACCGGGAGCTCACATTCAGCTGATTATACGCTGTGACTCCCAAATCTTTTTCAGAGTCACTCCTTCCCAGGATATAGTCCCCCATCCTGCTTGGCCTACATTCGTTGTTTCTAGTTCTGTGACTTTACATTTGGCTGTAGGAAAACTGTGTTTGCTTTTGCCCAGTTTATAAAATAATCTGGATCACTCTGTATCAGTAACCTGTCCTCTTCATTATTTACCACTTGCCCAAACTTTCAGTGAAGATTTTATGTTTTCTTCCAGGTCTAATTGGTGAAAATATTAAATTGCATAATCCTGAGAACTGATCTCATTGGAACCCCACTAAAACGCACCCTTTCAATGATGACTCCTCAATTTACAATTACATTTTGAAACGTGTCAGTTAGCTAATTTTTAATGCATATAATATATTCCATGTTAATTTTGTCTCGTTATAATTTCTTAATCAAAATGTTGTGTAGTAGTAAGTCAAATGTCTTACAGAAGTCTAAGTCTGGTTACATTAACACAATTGCCTTTAGCAATCAAACTTGTAATCTCATCAAAAAAGATATCAAGTTAGTCTGACAAGATCTATTTTCCATAAAACCATGTTGATTGGCATTAATTATATTGCCTTTCTTAAATCTTTATTAATCAAGTCCCATATCAGCTGCTCCATTACTTTTGCTTGGGATCAATGTCAAGTTAAAACTTTTCAGGATTTCACCAACTTTTTTAATTAAAGCCGGAATTACCTCTTGGAGCTCTGGCAACTTGGACAGTCAAAAACGTTATTGACCAATCATAGTGAGATCAAATTGTGAACACAGCCATAGAATCTCTTTAAAAAAAAATTAGGAGAGTCCATAGGAAAAACTAAAACCTTGTTATATTTATATAATTTAAAAAATTAGATCTCTTAACTAGACCTCTGGAAATGTTCACATCAATAAAACAAAATGTATAGCCAATTTAACATGCTGCCAAGGTCCCTTTTCCACCTGCTTTTAGATTGGTAGAAACATGAACTTGCAACAGTGCTCCCTTGACTGTACAAAGTCATTCTTCTGATCCCAAAGCCCTAAAGTTGGGTATAGTTTATTTCTTACATAATTTATATTCTCTGTGTGAGGGAACATATTGTCACTATAAATTGTACTTAACTTCATGGGGCCCGTGAGTGAGTGCAAGGAACATTCTTGCATTGCCCTTTACATACATATTATCACATAGTGTGGCACATTGTGCAGGATGGAACTTGTTATTTTAGCAGTTTATTAAACCTCAAATTGTCTCCTGCTAATCTAGGCTTGGTTTAGGCCTAGGAAATATCAGCTTGACAGAGCTGTCAAGATGTACCAATGACACTTTTTCTTTTTTATATTTCTGACTTGTTACAGGTGTAATTAGCAGTGATTGCAGTTATGTAAGTTAATTTATGGGATGAATGGGGTAATTCTTGAAGGGGTGTTGGAAAGGGGAAGAATCCTACTTGGAACATGGACTCAACTGCACTCTGAGAAGAATCTTTGCTATTGTTTAAAGTGCAGGAAAGTGAGAAAGATGCATTAGTTACTAGCAGCTAGTTACTTCCTTGGCTTGGAAATAGATTAATTTCCAGCTCTATTATATATATATATATATATATATATCTGAGAATAGGAATAGTCGTAGAAATATAGGACTGGAAGAGACTTTGATAGGTCATTTAGCCCATCCCCTGCATTTAGGTAGGATTCAGTAGTATCTAGACCATCCCTCACAACCATCCCTGACAGGTGTTTGTCTAACCTGTTCTGAAAATATTTCAGTGGTGGAGATTCCATATCCTCCCTAGCTAATTTGTTATAAAGTTTAGCTACCCTTACAGTTACAATGTTTTTCCTAATGTCTAACGTAAATCTCTCTTGCTTCAATTTAAGCCCATTACTTCTTATCCTGTCCTCAGTGGTTAAGAAGAACAATTTATCAGCCTCTTCTTTATAACAACCTTTTACCTACTGAAAGACTGTTATCCCTCCTCAGTCTTCTCTTTCCTGGACTAAACCCAGTTTTTTCCAATCTTTCTTTGTAGGTCATGTTTACTAGATCTTTAATCATTTTTGTTGCTCTCCTCTGGACTTTCTCCAATTCATCCACATCTTTTCTGAAGTATGGTACCCAGAACTGGAAACAGTACTCCAAGTTGAGGCCTTATCAGTGCTGAGCAGAGTTTAAGAATTATTTCTCTGTATGATGGTCCCTATGTGTGTTCCACATGTGGGATACGCATGCACACTATGCACCTGAATCAGGAATTTTTTGTAAGCAGTGTCCTTTGGCCTGCATGCACACCATAGCTCTCCTTGTGCTCCGACCCGTGGCCATAAAAGGCCATAAAAGGTGGTGCAGGCACACGCCTCTCCAGTTTCTTCTTACCCCCTCAGGAAAGGTAAGTAGCAGAATACAGACCCTGGACTTCAGGAAAGCAAACTTCAACTCCCTCAGGGAACTGATGGGTAGGATCCCCTGGGGGAATAACATGAGGGGGAAAGGAGTCTAGGAGAGCTGGATATATTTCAAGGAATCCCTATTGAGGTTACAGGGACAAACCATCCCGATGTGTCGAACGAATAGTAAATATGGCAGGAGACCAGCTTGGCTTAACGGTGAAATCCTTGCAGATCTTAAACATAAAAAAGAAGCTTACAAGAAGTGGAAGATTGGACAGATGACCAGGGAAGAGTGTAAAAATATTGCTCAGGCATGTAGGAATGAAATCAAGAGGGCCAAATCACACCTGGAGCTGCAGCTAGCAAGAGATGTTAAGAGTAACAAGAAGGTATGTTGGCAACAAGAAGAAAGCCAAAGAAAGTGTGGGCCCCTTACTGAATGAGGGAGGCAACCTAGTGACAGAGGATGTGGAAAAAGCTAATGTACTCAATGCTTTTTTTGCCTCTGTCTTCATGAACAAGGTCAGCTCCCAGACTGCTGCACTGGGCAACACAGCATGGGGAGTAGGTGGCCAGCCCTCTGTGGAGAAAGAGGTGGTTAGGGACTATTTAGAAAAGCTGGACGTGCACAAGTCCATGGGGCCGGATGCGTTGCATCCGAGAGTGCTAAAGGAATTGGCGGCTGTGATTGCAGAGCCATTGGCCATTATCTTTGAAAACTTGTGGCGAACGGGGGAAGTCCCGGACAACTGGAAAAAGGCTAAGGTAGTGCCAATCTTTAAAAAAGGGAAGAAGGAGGATCCTGGGAACTACAGACCAGTCAGCCTCACCTCAGTCCCCGGAAAAATCATGGAGCAGGTCCTCAAGGAATCTATCCTGAAGCACTTACACGAGAGGAAAGTGATCAGGAACAGTCAGCATGGATTCACCAAGAGAAGGTCATGCCTGACTAATCTAAAGGCCTTCTGTGATGAGATTACTGGTTCTGTGGATGAAGGGAAAGCAGTGGATGTATTGTTTCTTGACTTTAGCAAAGCTTTTGACACGGTCTCCCACAGTATTCTTGTCAGCAAGTTAAAGAAGTATGGGCTGGATGAATGCACTATAAGGTGGGTAGAAAGTTGGCTAGATTGTCGGGCTCAACGGGTAGTGATCAATGGCTCCATGTCTAGTTGGCAGCCGGTATCAAGTGGAGTGCCCCAAGGGTCGGTCCTGGGGCCGGTTTTGTTCAATATCTTCATAAATGATCTGGAGGATGGTGTGGATTGCACCCTCAGCAAATTTGCAGATGATACTAAACTAGGAGGAGTGGTAGATACGGTGGCAGGTAGGGATAGGATACAGAGGGACCTAGACAAATTGGAGGATTGGGCCAAAAGAAATCTGATGAGGTTCAACAAGGATAAGTGCAGGGTCCTGCACTTAGTACGGAAGAATCCAATGCACCGCTACAGACTAGGGACCGAATGGCTAGGCAGCAGTTCTGCGGAGAAAGACCTAGGGGTGACAGTGGACGAGAAGTTGGATATGAGTCAACAGTGTGCCCTTGTTGCCAAGAAGGCCAATGGCATTTTGGGATGTATAAGTAGGGGCATAGGCAGCAGATCGAGTGACGTGATCGTTCCCCTCTATTCGACATTGGTGAGGCCTCATCTGGAGTACTGTGTCCAGTTTTGGGCCCCGCACTACAAGAAGGATGTGAATAAATTGGAGAGAGTCCAGCGAAGGGCAACAAAAATGATTAGGGGTCTGGAATACATGACTTATGAGGAGAGGCTGAGGGAACGGGGATTGTTTAGTCTGCAGAAGAGAAGAATGAGGGGGGATTTGATAGCTGCTTTGATAGCTGATTTGATAGCTGCTGAGAGGTGGTTCCAAAGAGGATGGTTCTAGACTATTCTCAGTGGTAGAAGATGACAGGACAAGGAGTAATGGTCTCAAGTTGCAGTGGGGGAGGTTTAGGTTGGATATTAGGAAAAACTTTTAAACTGGGAGGGTGGTGAAACACTGGAATGCGTTACCTAGGGAGGTGGTAGAATCTCCTTCCTTAGAAGTTTTTAAGGTCAGGATTGACAAAGTTCTGGCTGGGATGATTTAATTGGGGATTGGTCCTGCTTTGAGCAGGGGGTTGGATTAGATGACCTCCTGAGGTCCCTTCCAATCCTGATATTCTATGATTCTATGTGAGTTGAAATCTTTGATGTCATCAGCTCCCTTTTTACTGCATCATTGCAGTAAGGTATTATACAGAGATAGTTTTAGTAGTCTCTGTAGTATACTCTACAAAGTATAGTTAGATAGTTCTTTCTCCCACTTCTTTCCCACCCAGGGACATTGTCACCCTGAGTAGTCTTGGATTATGCCCTGTGTCACCAGCTTAAAAAATTGTTTCCTTCCATTGCTCCTTTTCGGTGAGCAACAAACATCAGTACATCCTCTGCTGCCTAGGTGAGTCTCATATTTCTATTAAGTGCAGCATCTTTTCCCCCCAGAACTCATGAGGGTTGGGAACTAACACTCAGAAAATATCTCCTGGAGAAGACTATGAAGCTCCAATGAGATCTGGTCTGAGGGACCTCCCCTTCCCTCCTGGCCTGCCCCATACATCAGTCTCACCAAGCAGAGGCTAAGACTGTTAAGCCTAAAAAAAGGCTTCACATGAGAGCAAATGGCACTTTCATAGATACAAGGACAAGCCATCTTAATCTAAGACTGCTCCAAAGAGAGAGGATCACTCCCTGACCCCATCAAAGTTGGCGCATATGGGGACTAAGGTTTTAGGCCTAAGTAAATATAGCCACTCAGTCCCTAGGGAAGCACACAAGGGTATGGCTCCAATGGTGAAGGCTTGGGTTAAACAGCTCCTAGTACTCCCATCCACTTTTAAAGCCAATGTGTACCAGTAGTGACACAGCCCTGGAGGGAGCCAACCACCATAGTAACCAAGGAAGCTCCGGTTCTGATGGCTCCACCAATGGATTCTCCTACGTCTCCCTGGGGGATATTTGCTCTTCACTATGCACATTCACCCCTCTTATTGGGACTGTCTGTTCTGAGATGTGGATACACAAGAGGAAGATGCTATCCTAGCAAGGCAGAGTCATTCTTCTATCCCACCTGCCATCCTTGGGGCACAATCATTGGTACCAGAGGTAAGGGATCCAGCTTTCTCAGTTGATGAGTCTGAGGCCCCACAGGAGCTGCTGCGGCATTGGATGGAGGTGGCACTAGACAGGAGCCCCAGAAGATTAGGGTTCCAGTCTCTGACCAGATATAATTGGCCAAGAGACAGGTGGTCCTCCTCAGCCAGTTGGCAATATTGGGGACCATGGGAACCCTACCGTAGACACCCAGGATTGGTACAGGAGACCTATTTGCCATCCTGTGGACACCCACAATCGTCCCCACTGGAATATTCAGAAGGGGAAGGTGAGCTATTCTGGGAGCGATCTTGTCATCTTCAGGGGATAAGGTGGTTACTCCATCTTCTCCGTCTCCGTTGGATGACTTTAAAAATATCAAGAGCTTATGCACAGGGTGCCTGCAAAGCTAGAGATTCAACTTGAGAAAGACCAGGAACCTCAGCACAATTTAGTAGACATTCTGCAGCTTTCTGGTCCCAGTCTCCCAATCAAGTGGCCCTCTCCATCAATGAGGATATCATGGATCTTGTAAGGATGGTTTGGCATACTCCTGCTTCTTGTGCTCCCACCATAAGAGAGCCAAGATGCACTACTTTGTCCCATTTGGCGACAGGAGGGCGGGTATGAGTTTTTGTTCTCTCAACCACTGCCTAACTCTTTAGTGGTGCAGATGGCTACAGCATGATCCAAGCAACAACATCGCAGGCTACTCCCTCTGATAATAGACACAAGCAACTCGACCTTCTAGGGAGAAAGGCTTTCTCTTCCACCTCCCTCCAATTCAGGATCTCAAATTATTCAGGTCCTCTTGGCCAAATATTATTTTATTAATTATAACCAGATTTTTCAAATTTAAGGACAAGCTCCCTGAGGAGGATAGGACCCACTTGAAGGCCTTTGTGGATGAGAGCAGATTGGTGGTCAAAACTTCCCTCCAAGCTGTGGTGGATGTGGCAGATAATGCATCTAGGGGAATGGCTACGGTCACTGTTACGAGGAGACACTCGGGGTTGCAATCCTTAGGTTTTCCTAGAGAGGTGCAGAGTACCATACCAGATCTGCCTTTCGATATTATCAACCTATTCCATGAGAAGACAGATGAGTCTCTCCACTCCCTTAAAAACTTGAGGACAGCACTTTGCTCACTCGGCATTTATACCCCTGCCCCTATGAGAGAACACTATAAATGAGTATAGGGCAAGACCACCTCCTCAGCTGTTTTACTACCAATGTCCTTAGAAGCCACCAGGCAAGAGACAGTGGGTGTGCAGTGTGCCTCAGGTGGCACGTGACCAGGATTCATAGTTTCATAGATACTAAGGTCAGAAGGGACCATTATGATCATTTAGTACACTGGTTGGATCATTTGCTTCCCAAGCCTGGGCCAGGTACTGACAGGGAGCGTGATATGAATGCTGATCCATGACCCCCAGAGTGAGTTTATGGATCTAGAAATCCAGTCTCTGCAACATTCCCCACCACACTGTACTCTAACCCCAAGCAAAGAGTTTCTTTTGAAGGGAGTGTCAAGACCCGGGTCCCTTTACTGATGCTGCCTCATTCCTTTCCTCTGATATTTGGAGGCTGCCTTACCCAATTTGCCAAAAACTGGAAGGCCCTAACTGCAGACAAATGAGTATTAGAGATTTATTCATGACAACTCTCTGATAGTTTCTGGTAACTTCTATCCACAAACCCCCTTCTGGGTTCCTTTTCAGGGACCACTCTCATGAGGAGATTCTATGACAACAGGTGAACTTTCTTCTCCTCGGGGGAGCCATAAAAAGAGTTTCACCTCTACATCAAGGGAAGGGGTTCTATTCCCCTTACTTCTTGGTCCCCCAAAAGAATGAGGGATGGAGGCCAATTTTCGATCTGACAGCTGAACAGGTTTATTCAAAAACTAAAATTCCGTATGATATCCCTGGCTTCAATAATTCCCTCTTTAGAGGCGGGCACGTGGTTTGTGTCTGTCAACATGAAAGATGTATAATTTAACTTTCACATCCGCTCAGCCCACAGGAGGTTTCTCTTTGATCAGGAGCATTACCAATTCAGAGCTCTTTCCCTCGGTCTAGCTACAGCACCCAGGGTCTCTGTGAAGGTTTTTTCAGTAGTGGCAGCATGGGTGAGAAGAGAGTGATTTACAGTCTTTCATCACAGTAACTCCCGAGGCAACAATATTTACTAATGTCTCCCTCTTGGGTTGGGGCTCTCACATGGGCGACTGGACCCCACGGGAGTCCAGAATGGATATCAATTTGCTAGAATTCACAGCGATTTATCAAGCTTGTGATGCCTTCCTACCACTCATCTGACCCAGATATGTCCAAATAATATCTGACAATAAGCCACGCTATTCAGTATAAACAAGCAGGAGGGAGCAAGATCTCTCCATTTATGCATACAGGCAGTCACCTTCTGGAATTGGTGCATCAGCCATTACGTAACTCTATCAGCATTATATTTACCAAGAGTGCTAAACTCCCTGGTGCAGTGGTTTTCAAACTGTGGGTCGTGGAATGTAAGACACTGGGTCATGGAGGCTCTGGTCAGCACCGCCAACCAGGCCATTCAAAGTCCCATTGGTGGTGCTGCCCGGCTAAGGCAGGCTACCTGTTCTGACACTGTGCTGCACCCCAGGAGTGGCCAGCAGCAGGTCTGGCTCCTAAGCGGGGGGAGGCCCTGGGGCTCTGTGCGCTGCCCCCACCCTGAGCACCAGCTCTGCACTCCCACTAGCCGGGAGCTGGCGGGGGGGTGGGAGGGCCCGTGGTCAGGAGCTGTTTGCACACCTCCGCCTAGGAGCCAGGGCCCAGCATGGTCCACGGTGCCAGGACCGGCAGGAAGCCTGCCTTAGCATTCCCGCTGCGCCACTGACCAGGAGCCGCCTGAGGTAAGCCCATGCCCCAACCCCGTGCCCCAATCCTCTGCCCCAGCCCTGAGCCCCCCTCCGCGCAACCCAGAGCCCCTTCCTGCACCCCAAACCCCTCATCCCCAGCCCCACCCCAGAGCCTGCACCCCCAGCCGAGAGTCCTGACCCCCTCACACACCCTAACCCCCAGTCTCAGCCCAGAGCTCCCTCCCACAGCCCCGACCTCTCATCCCGAGCTCTGTTGGATCACGGGCACCAACAATTTTCTTCAACTGTGTCTCCAGAAAAAACGTTTGAAAACCACCACCCTAGCGAACTGCCTGGGGCAGACATTTTTCTGGAAATCATGAATGTGAGATCCACAATTCAATTTTCAATGATATCGTCACCCAGTGGGGAATGCTGGCTGGGAACCTTTTTACCTTGCAGGAGAACAGGAATATTCCTTGGTAAATATCCAAAGCAGCTATGAGCAAGAGATTGATGAGAGATGCCCTGCTGGTGTGTCAGAGGAGTCGACTTGGGTATGCTTTTCCTCCCATCCCATTGATACTACAAGTTCTATGGAAGATCCACCAAGACAGAGCTTGAATCATCCTGATTGTACCCAGCTGGCTGAGACAGTTCTTCTTCACAGATCTGCTGAAGCACTCAGTTCACGCACCCATGAATTTCCCCATGTTGCCAGACCTTCTAGCACAGCTATGGGGTAGGTTCAAGCACCCAAGTCCAGGACTGTTGCAACTCAGAGTGTGGCATTTGGATGGCTGTCAGAAACAGAGTACTTGTGTTCTAAAAGGGTGTAGTCCATCCTTAACTAAAGCAGAAAAGACTCTATGAGAAGCTGTTAGACAACAAAATGGAGGCATTTCTCAATTTGCCTCCAGAATCAGCTGGGATCCCTGCTATCTTAGAGTACCAATTTATGCTTAAGTCTTACGCTCAGTTATCTGCGAGTGCACCCAGAAGCAATCAGCAACTTTCCATCCTCTGGTGAATAGCCATACCATATTCAGGTTTCAGAGTAACAGCCGTGTTAGTCTGTATTCGCAAAAGGAAAAGGAGTACTTGTGGCACCTTAGAGACTAACCAATTTATTTGAGCATGAGCTTTTGTGAGCTACAGCTCTCTTCGTCGGATGCATACCGTGGAAACTGCAGCAGACTTTATATACACACAGAGATCATGAAACAATACCTCCTCCCACCCCACTCTCCTGCTGGTAATAGCTTATCTAAAGTGATCATCAAGTTGGGCCATTTCCAGCACAAATCCAGGTTTTCTCACCCTCCACCCCCCCACACACAAACTCACTCTCCTGCTGGTAATAGCCCATCCAAAGTGACAACTCTCTACACAGTGTGCATGATAATCAAGCTGGGCCATTTCCTGCACAAATCCAGGTTCTCTCACCCCCCTCCAAAAAACACACACACAAACTCACTCTCCTGCTGGTAATAGCTCATCCAAAGTGACCACTCTCCCTACAATGTGCATGGTAATCAAGGTGGGCCATGTCCAGCACAAATTCAGGCTTTCTCACCCCCCCCCCTTTTCCCGGGGACGGACACACACACACACACACACACACAAACTCACTCTCCTGCTGGCAATAGCTCATCCAAACTGACCACTCTCCAAGTTTAAATCCAAGTTTAACCAGAACGTCTGGGGGCGGCGGGGAAACAAGGGGAAATAGGCTACCTTGCATAATGACTTAGCCACTCCCAGTCTCTATTTAAGCCTAAATTAATAGTATCCAATTTGCAAATGAATTCCAATTCAGCAGTTTCTCGCTGGAGTCTGGGTTTGAAGTTTTTTTGTTTTAAGATAGCGACCTTCATGTCTGTAATCGCGTGACCAGAGAGATTGAAGTGTTCTCCGACTGGTTTATGAATGTTGCAATTCTTGACATCTGATTTGTGTCCATTTATTCTTTTACGTAGAGACTGTCCAGTTTGACCAATGTAAATGGCAGAGGGGCATTGCTGGCACATGATGGCATATATCACATTGGTGGATGTGCAGGTGAACGATATATGCCATCATGTGCCAGCAATGCCCCTCTGCCATTTACATTGGTCAAACTGGACAGTCTCTACGTAAAAGAATAAATGGACACAAATCAGATGTCAAGAATTGCAACATTCATAAACCAGTCGGAGAACACTTCAATCTCTCTGGTCACGCGATTACAGACATGAAGGTCGCTATCTTAAAACAAAAAAACTTCAAACCCAGACTCCAGCGAGAAACTGCTGAATTGGAATTCATTTGCAAAGTGGTCAGTTTGGATGAGCTATTGCCAGCAGGAGAGTGAGTTTGTGTGTGTGTGTCCCTGGCAAAAGGGGGGGGGGGGGTGAGAGAGCCTGGATTTGTGCTGGACATGGCCCACCTTGATTACCATGCACATTGTAGGGAGAGTGGTCACTTTGGATGAGCTATTACTAGCAGGAGAGTGAGTTGATGTGTGTATGGGGGTGGGGGAATGAGAAAACCTGGATTTGTGCTGGAAATGGCCCAACTTGATGATCACTTTAGATAAGCTATTACCAGCAGGAGAGTGGGGTGGGAGGAGGTATTGTTTCATGATCTCTGTGTGTATATAAAGTCTGCTGCAGTTTCCACGGTATGCATCCGATGAAGTGAGCTGTAGCTCACAAAAGCTCATGCTCAAATAAATTGGTTAGTCTCTAAGGTGCCACAAGTACTCCTTTTCTTCATACCATATTCAATCATCATGTCACAACTAGATTTCTAAATGGGATTGTCAAATCCTTTTTACCATTGGTGAAGTTTGCATCTCAGTGGGACCTCAGTTTTGTTTTATCGTCACTCACTAAACTCCCCTTTGAGTCTCTAGGTATATGCTCTATGGCCTGTCTTTCCATGAAGTTGGCCTTTCTAGTAGCCATAATGTCAGCCAGAAGAGTAAGCAAGCTGGGAATGCTCATGGCAGACCCACTGTATATTACCATCTGTAAAAAAAAGTCTCATTACACCCCACCCTAGATTAATTCCTAAAGTAGTTTCAGAGTTTCATATTAACTCAGATAAGTCACCTACTAGGTTTTTTTTTCCACAACCCCATGCCTCTTATGAAGAGAGATGGCTGCATTCTCTGGATGTTCGAAGGGCTTTGGCCTTTTATGTGCAAAGAACAAAGGATCTTAGAAAGACACCTAAACTGCTTGTTTACAAAGCAGAATGCTCGAGAGGTCAAATTGTATTGACACAGACACTTTCAAAATGGATCTCAGGTTGTATTACCCTTTGTTACAAACTACTTTATATTCCCATTCCAGAGGGGATGTGGGCTTACTTCAGCTGCGGGCCAGTGGACTCTGCTTACAAAATATTCCGGACTCAAGCGCATAGTATGCAAATGTATCCCAAATGAGAAATGCAAATTGGGACCACATACCTCGAAGAACCTCCAGTAGCAGGTAAGTAACCTCTATTACAACACTCCTGCTAATACATCCCAGAATGATGCTCACTTTTTTTTCTGCATTATTGACTCATATCTAGTAATGTCACGTTGCTGATTATACTCCTAAAGAATATTTCATAATAAAAATGAAACAGTTGAACATAGGAGATATTTCTAAGGTCTACAGAACACTGGATCTATAGCAATTACAGCAAATGGTGGATGACTCTACCCTTATTACTTTCCCGTCATCACAGTAACAATACCAGTTTCACTTGAGGATAGAGGCCATGTGCAGATAATGATTTGTGATTCTCAGGTCTGTAGAGCATCAAGTTACACCAAAACCATTTTTAAAAACCATTTGAGTTTTGGCACAGTCTGCTTCACCCTCTTTGTGTGGAATGAGTATTTTATTTTCCTTGGGCGCATTTTTGTGCTCAAAAGCTACAAAGGTTTCTATGGAAGAATTGCTTTCATAGTCTTAAAGGATTATGATCAAATCAACTAGAAATCCAATCAAGTTGCCAGAGGTCTGAATGGTAATGTTAGTTTTTCTTTGATTAAACAGGGTGATGAAATCTTGAAGAGCTTTAGTTTGGTCTGACATCAGATTCAGTGTAGGAGTTACAAATGATTTGGAAATAGAGATAGGCAGCCTTTGCACAAAGAGGTTATAATCTTCAAGTTTCCCATTCATGCACAATTGGATATGACTCATGTAAGATATGGGTTATACACACTTGGTTAAGTATCCTAAACAGTACAGTGTGTATTTGCGATCTCTGTTGTTGTTTCTCAGCAATCTCTGCTTCCCTCCAGAACTTCCACTGTGTTCATAGGCTGCTTGTTTTGTTTTGGGTGTCCTCGGATCAGAGTGAAATGGACTAGGGTTACAACCGCTGAAGAGACTTCAGGAATCAGGAGCCTAGTCCACTTCACTCAGCTGCTGGCACACTTAGAAGCAAGAGGGCCCAATACAGTCACTGGAAAGGGGTTGGGGGATGAAGGACACAGCATGGGAACAACCAGTGGTGCAAGTAGAAATCATTTCTTGCCGGTACTGCACTCATGGGAAGGACACAAGGCAGGGGGGGCACGTGACCTCCCCACGTGACCCTCCATGTGACTCTTCCCTGCCTGAGCCTGGGGCCCACATGCTCTCCCCGTCCCCTCCAACGCCCCTCTTTGTATATATAAACATCAACATGCTTAACTACTCACTTTCCCCCAAAATATGTAGTATTCAGTCTGTTTATATGGAATATGGGAGTTTGGTGAGGAGACATTTCAGCATATGTAAGACTTATTAAAAGACAAATTTTAAGTAGTACTGTATCCTAACTGGTTTATGGTATTGTACCCAAACATTGCATTTCAATGGGGGATTCCACTTCCTTTATGGAAACATACTCCTGAAATTCTTACCAGTCCACAAAAATGGTCCATAGTCATGCAAATAGTCCCACTGTCTTCAATGGGATTGATCATTGGGGTTTACAGGATTAGGTTCCAAGTTTGTAAATTGTTCTGGACAAAAGTGACAATGCCTGAGCTGTCAGAAGAACTTTCATTCGAATAAAGCTGGGCAGCTGTGTGATAAGGCTTAGCTCCGTTGCTAAGATGAGGAACATATTTTCAGCAAAATTCTTGGCAGATTCCTGAGGCAGCTGGTTTAAGGCCATTAGCATTATAGTCTTTACTTATAGTTCTCTCACCCACAAAACTGGAAAGTTAGGCTCTTAAACAAAGCCTTTGTTTAAGTTTGTTAGCATATGTATTGTTCTGTTAAAGCCATATAAAGAATGAATGCCCTCCCTAGCCATGTTCTGCTCCTTTAAGGAGCAGACCGCAGCTCCACCCACCCCCTCCAGAGGGGTGGGGGCTAGCTCCAAGTCTTTCCGGTACTCCATACTCGCTAGCAGAGTACAGACTCTCTATTAAGAACTACACATGTGCTACAGTTCACCTTTTAAACTTTGGCCATTTTTGGTGTAGCCCTCTTCAAACAATATATATTTAGCAAAAAACATATGAGTCCAAAAGTTGAATATTTTGGAAACTTTGCATGTATAAACACTGAGTTATAATGGAAACTGAAGCTACCTTAACTCTTGTGATAGCTACTGTTATTAGTTGTAAATCCCAGGCTGTCATACCATATTGCCCAACTGCATCAATATGAGAAAAATAGCACATGCTATAGTTGTCTTCTTTTGTCGTGTGATTGTTGTATAACTATTCCAATTGCTTTAAAAATCAGAAGGCATTGCAGGAGGAAGGAGAACCAAAGATTTAATAGGTAAGGTGTAAAATAGAATATTCTTTACTAAATTACATCTCCACATTCCATAAACATCTCAAAGTATATATTATATATATTTTAAGTTATCTATTTTTGTTTGTTTTAAAGAAGGGTTTGCTTTTTTGTTTGCTTTTTTTAAAAAAGAAGAAATCAAGGACAGAAAATAAAACATTCAGACAAGTTGAAGGTAATGTGAAGCTGTCAAGGTTCCTCCCCCACTCTGAACTCTAGGGTACAGATGTGGGGACCTGCATGAAAAACCTCCTAAGCTTATCTTTACCAGCTTAGGTCAAAACTTCCCCAAGGTAACAAATATTACCCCCGTTATCCTTGGAATGGCCGCTACCACCACCAAACTAATACTGGTTACTGGGGAAGAGCTGTTTGGACGCGTCCTTCCCCCCAAAATACTTCCCAAAACCTTGCACCCCACTTCCTGGACAAGGTTTGGTAAAAAGCCTCACCAATTTGCCTAGGTGACTACAGACCCAGACCCTTGGATCTTAAGATCAATGAACAATCCTCCCAACACTTGCACCCCCCCTTTCCTGGGAAATGTTGGATAAAAAGCCTCACCAATTTGCATAGGTGACCACAAACCCAAACCCTTGGATCTGAGAACAATGAAAAAGCATTCAGTGTTTTACAAGAAGACTTTTAATAAAAAATAGAAGTAAATAGAAATAAAGAAATCCCCCCTGTAAAATCAGGATGGTATATATCTTACAGGGTAATTAGATTCAAAAACATAGAGAACCCCTCTAGGCAAAACCTTAAGTTACAAAAAAGATACACAGACAGAAATAGTTATTCTATTCAGCACAATTCTTTTCTCAGCCATTTAAAGAAATCATAATCTAACACATACCTAGCTAGATTACTTACTAAAAGTTCTAAGACTCCATTCCTGTTCTGTCCCCGGCCAAGACGACTACAGACAGACACACAAACCCTTTGTTTCTCTCCCTCCCCCCAGCTTTTGAAAGTATCTTGTCTCCTCATTGGTCAGGTGCCAGCGAGGTTACCTTTAGCTTCTTAACCCTTTACAGGTGAGAGGAGCTTTCCCCTGGCCAGGAGGGATTTCAAAGGGGTTTACCCTTCCCTTTATATTTATGACACGCCCCCCAAATCTCAGCTAGGGTGAAACACTGGCTGGGATTTCTTCCTGGAGCTCTAGGAAAACAGAGTTAATAAGACACATGCATCTCTAAATATACTACCAAGTACATAAAGACTAACAATATTTTCCACATCTCAAGGACGATTTTAACCAGTTGATTCTGGGAAACTTTCACGGGAGAGTGCATCAGCCACTTTGTTAGAAGCTCCTGAGATGTGTTGGATGTCGAAATCAAAATCTTGGAGAGCTAAACTCCACCGAAGAAGTTTTCTGTTAGTTTCTTTGACGGTGTGAAGCCACTTTAGTGCAGCATGGTCGGTTTGCAGGTGGAAACGCCGTCCCCAAACATATGGGCGTAGCTTTTCCAGAGCGTAGACAATGGCATAACATTCTTTTTCAGTGACTGACCAGTTGCTTTCCCTCTCAGACAGTTTTTTGCTGAGAAACACTACAGGGTGGAATTCTTGATCAGGTCCTTTCTGCATTAAAACTGCTCCCACACCACGCTCGGATGCATCTGTGGTTACTAGGAACGGTTTGTCAAAGTCTGGGGCCCTTAGTACAGGGTCAGACATGAGTGTCGCTTTAAGCTTGTTAAAGGCCTTCTGACACTTTCCGGTCCACTGAACAGCATTTGGCTGTTTCTTTTTGGTTAGGTCTGTCAGTGGGGCAGCGATTTGGCTGTAGTGCGGTACAAATCGTCTGTAATAACCGGCCAAGCCTAAGAAGGATTGAACCTGTTTCTTTGACTTTGGGACAGGCCACTTTTGGATAGCATCCACTTTGGCCTGTAGGGGGCTGATAGTTCCTTGACCCACCTGGTGTCCAAGGTAAGTCACTCTGTTTAGGCCTATTTGACACTTCTTAGCCTTAACAGTTAGTCCTGCCTCCCTTATGCGCTCAAGGACTTTTTGTAGATGTTCCAGGTGGTCTGCCCAGGAATCTGAAAATATGGCCACATCGTCAAGGTAGGCAACTGCATATTCTCCTAATCCCGCTAGGAGACCATCTACAAGTCTTTGGAAAGTGGCGGGTGCATTTCGCAGCCCGAAAGGGAGTACATTAAATTCATACAGCCCGAGATGTGTGATGAAGGCTGACCTTTCCTTGGCAGATTCATCTAGCGGTACCTGCCAGTACCCCTTGGTTAAGTCCAAGGTAGAGATGAACTGGGCCCTTCCCAGTTTCTCTAATAGTTCATCTGTGCGTGGCATGGGATAGTTGTCTGGGCGAGTTACAGCATTTAGCTTACGGTAGTCCACGCAAAAACGTATTTCCCCATCTGGTTTGGGAACTAGAACCACTGGAGATGCCCATGCACTTTCAGAGGGGCGGATTACACCCATCTGTAACATATCCTGGATCTCCCGTTCTATAGCAGTTTTAGCTTGAGGAGACACCCGGTAAGGTTGGACCCTAATTGGGTGAGCATTACCTGTGTCAATGGAGTGGTATGCCCGTTCAGTCAGTCCTGGGGTGGCTGAGAACGTTGGCGCGTAGCTAGTGCACAGCTCCTGGATCTGCTGTCGCTGCATACGCCCAAGGGTCATGGAGAGGTTCACCTCTTCCACACCACCAGCACATTTCCCTTCGTAATAGACACCTTCAGGCCACTCAGCGTCGTCTCCTCCCTGGGCTGTAAACTGACAAACCTTTAATTCTCTGGAATAAAAGGGCTTTAGAGAATTAATATGATACACCTTAGGCTTTCGGTTGGAGGTGGGGAATGCTATGAGATAATTAACAGCTCCCAGGCGCTCCTGGACCATGAATGGCCCTTCCCACGATGCTTCCATTTTATGGGCCTGGAGCGCCTTTAAGACCATGACCTGGTCTCCTACTTTGAAGGAACGCTCTCTGGCATGTTTATCATACCAGGCTTTTTGCTCTTTTTGAGCATCCTGTAAGTTTTCTCTAGCAAGGGCTAAAGAGGTTCGGAGGGTGTTTTGTAGGTTGGTTACAAAGTCCAGAATGTTAGTTCCTGGAGAAGGTGTAAATCCCTCCCATTGCTGCTTCACCAACTGCAATGGCCCCTTAACCTCACGGCCATATACAAGTTCAAATGGGGAAAACCCTAAACTGGGATGTGGTACAGCTCTGTAGGCAAAGAGCAACTGCTGCAATACTAGGTCCCAATCATTGGAGTGCTCATTTACGAATTTACGTATCATGGCCCCCAAAGTTCCATTAAACTTCTCCACCATGCCATTTGTTTGATGATGGTAAGGAGTGGCAACCAAGTGATTTACCCCATGAGCTTCCCAAAGGTTTTTCATAGTTCCTGCCAGGAAATTAGTCCCTGCATCTGTGAGGATGTCGGAGGGCCAACCTACCCTGGCAAAAATGTCTGCTAGTGCCTGGCACACACTTTTAGCCCTGGTGTTGCTTAGAGCTACTGCTTCCGGCCATCGGGTGGCAAAATCCATGAAAGTCAGTATGTACTGCTTTCCTCTGGGTGTCTTTTTCGGAAAAGGACCCAGAATATCCACAGCTACTCGCTGAAATGGAACTTCAATGATGGGGAGTGGCTGGAGAGGAGCTTTGACCTGGTCTTGGGGTTTTCCCACTCTTTGGCACACCTCACAAGACTGGACATAGGTAGAAACATCCTTGCCCATTCCCTCCCAGTGGAATGACCCCCCCAAACGGTCTTTGGTCCTGTTCACCCCAGCATGGCCACTAGGGTGATCATGGGCTAAGCTCAAGAGCTTGGCCCGGTATTTAGTTGGAACTACCAACTGTCTCTGAGGATGCCAGTCTTCCTGGTGTCCCCCAGAAAGAGTTTCCTTGTATAAAAGTCCTCTTTCTACAACAAACCTGGATCGATTAGAAGAGCTGAGAGGCGGTGGGTTGCTCCGTGCCGCCGTCCAAGCTCTCTGGAGGCTTTCATCTGTTTCCTGTTCGGTCTGGAACTGTTCCCTTGATGCTGGAGACATCAGTTCCTCATGGGATTGTGGACCTAGGCTTGGTCCCTCTGGAAGCGATATAGGGGATGGAGCTGTTTCTGTTGACTGTGAACCGCTCTCCGCTGGTGCACTATGTTGGGATTCAGGCTCCGGCTGAGCCTCTTGTGTAGGGTTATCGGCTGCTGCCAGTTCAGTTTCGGTGGGGCCCTCTGGTGTTGAGGTTGCAAGTACTGGATTCAGTGCTGACACGGGGTCTGGTGTTGGTTGTTCGGCTGGTTCCGGTTCTGGGACTGGTTCCGTCTGGGTCTCTGGGACTGGATCCACTACTGCTGTTGCAGACATTGGCCTGGGGTCCAGGTCCATCACCTCTGACTGGGTCCTGATAGAAGTTTCCGGAACAGAGCTAGGCCTCACGGCTTGTTTAGCCTGGTTGCGGGTGACCATTCCCACCCTCTTGGCCTGCTTCACATGATTGGCCAAGTCTTCCCCCAACAGCATGGGGATGGGATAATCATCATAGACTGCAAAAGTCCACACTCCTGACCAGCCCTTGTACTGGACAGGCAACTTGGCTGTAGGCAAATTGAAAGAGTTGGACTTGAAGGGTTGAATCGTCACTTGGATCTCTGGGTTGATTAAATTGGGGTCCACTAAGGAAGCATGGATAGCTGACACTTGTGCTCCGGTGTCCCTCCACGCGGTGACCTTCTTCCCACCCACACTCACAGTTTCCCTCCGCTCCAAGGGTATCTGGGAGGTATCTGGGCCTGTGGACCTCTGGTGTGATTCCGGTGCAATGAACTGTAATCTGTTGGGGTTCTTGGGGCAGTTGGCCTTTACATGCCCCAGCTCGTTACACTTAAAACATCGTCCAGCTGACGGGTCACTGGGGCGAGGAGGGTTGCTGGAGAACGGGGTGGTGGGACGATAAGGGGTCTGGAGGGTTCTTTGGGAGGTAGGTGGGGCTTTGGGCGGCCCCCGGTAATAGGGTGTGGTCTGGGGTGGTCCCTTCTGGTCTCCGCTCCAACTGCGACCAGTTTTCTTCTTCTCTGCCACCTCCACCCATCTGGCTCCAATCTCTCCTGCCTCAATTACAGTTTTGGGTTTCCCATCTAGGATGTATCTTTCTATTTCCTCAGGAACACCCTCTAAGAATTGTTCCATTTGCATTAGGAAGGGCAAATTTACTGGAGATTCAACACTTGCTCCTGATATCCAGGCATCCCAATGTTTTACAATGTGGTAGGCATGTCGGGTAAATGACATGTCTGGTTTCCACCTTAGGGCTCTGAACCTCCGACGAGACTGCTCGGGTGTTATCCCCATTCTGACTCTCGCCTTGGATTTAAACAGTTCATACTTGTTCATGTGTTCTTTAGGCATTTCAGCTGCCACCTCAGCTAAGGGTCCACTGAGCTGCGGCCTCAGCTCTACCATGTATTGGTCAGTAGAGATGTTGTACCCAAGGCAGGCCCTTTCGAAGTTTTCTAAGAAGGCCTCAGTATCATCACCTGCCTTGTAGGTGGGGAACTTTCTGGGATGGGAAGTGGTACCTGGAGAAGGATTGCTAGGGTTTGTTGGTATATTCTGCTGGGCCTTTATCCTCTCCATCTCCTCCACATGCTTCCTCTCTTTTTCCTTCTCCTCCTCCTTCAGCCGCATGAGTTCTATCTGTCTTTCATGTTCCCTTTGTTTTTCCTCAGCCTGAAATTTGGCTAATTCCAGCTGTAGTCGAGCTGAGGATTTGGCCATTCTAACCTCTCTGTTTTTAACTAACTTTACACCCGAGGTTTAGAAATAAACAAACAAAACTTGGCTGTAAACTTTTGCTGTGCTGGAATAGAGTACCTATTCTCTGATAGTGATTGTCAGCCTACAGAAAAAGACAATTCCCTTGTCTCTGCTCTGGGCCCAAATTAAAGCAAAAAACCTCCAACTACTTGGAAAACTGCTTACCCAGCCCAAAGAAAAAAAAAATTTCTTTTCAAACCTGTGCTCCTTGTAAAACAAAAAAAAAAAATCAAAATCCTAAAAAAAAACCCTGCCACTTTTGTCTCCAGGCAAATGGGTAGAGCACACACCCCCTATTTACTTTTAGGAAGAAAAGAAAAAAAAAAAAACCTCTGGGTTGGAAGACTGTGAATTTCCCTGCAGGAGTTAAGTACCCTGCCTCCAGGCAAGAAAACCTGCAATTCACAAGATAATCCCCTTTTGTCTCTGCTTGGCCACAAAGCAGAGAGAAACCAAGCTGCTTTCAGTTTCAAAGCTGCCTTCTGGACTTCCTAAAAATTCCTTTTTAAAATCTGTATTTCTAGTTCAAAAAATCTCAACTGGATCTCAAAATGATTTCAGGTTAATCCCACCACTGTGCCACCATGTCAAGGTTCCTCCCCCACTCTGAACTCTAGGGTACAGATGTGGGGACCTGCATGAAAAACCTCCTAAGCTTATCTTTACCAGCTTAGGTCAAAACTTCCCCAAGGTAACAAATATTACCCCCGTTATCCTTGGAATGGCCGCTACCACCACCAAACTAATACTGGTTACTGGGGAAGAGCTGTTTGGACGCGTCCTTCCCCCCAAAATACTTCCCAAAACCTTGCACCCCACTTCCTGGACAAGGTTTGGTAAAAAGCCTCACCAATTTGCCTAGGTGACTACAGACCCAGACCCTTGGATCTTAAGATCAATGAACAATCCTCCCAACACTTGCACCCCCCCTTTCCTGGGAAATGTTGGATAAAAAGCCTCACCAATTTGCATAGGTGACCACAAACCCAAACCCTTGGATCTGAGAACAATGAAAAAGCATTCAGTGTTTTACAAGAAGACTTTTAATAAAAAATAGAAGTAAATAGAAATAAAGAAATCCCCCCTGTAAAATCAGGATGGTATATATCTTACAGGGTAATTAGATTCAAAAACATAGAGAACCCCTCTAGGCAAAACCTTAAGTTACAAAAAAGATACACAGACAGAAATAGTTATTCTATTCAGCACAATTCTTTTCTCAGCCATTTAAAGAAATCATAATCTAACACATACCTAGCTAGATTACTTACTAAAAGTTCTAAGACTCCATTCCTGTTCTGTCCCCGGCCAAGACGACTACAGACAGACACACAAACCCTTTGTTTCTCTCCCTCCCCCCAGCTTTTGAAAGTATCTTGTCTCCTCATTGGTCAGGTGCCAGCGAGGTTACCTTTAGCTTCTTAACCCTTTACAGGTGAGAGGAGCTTTCCCCTGGCCAGGAGGGATTTCAAAGGGGTTTACCCTTCCCTTTATATTTATGACACGCCCCCCAAATCTCAGCTAGGGTGAAACACTGGCTGGGATTTCTTCCTGGAGCTCTAGGAAAACAGAGTTAATAAGACACATGCATCTCTAAATATACTACCAAGTACATAAAGACTAACAATATTTTCCACATCTCACCTTTACAGGTGAGAGGAGCTTTCCCCTGGCCAGGAGGGATTTCAAAGGGGTTTACCCTTCCCTTTATATTTATGACAGAAGCCTTCAGCATTTTTCATGCATATAGCCTGAGGCTTCATGTAGTTGCTCAGTTTCACCTTTCACCTGAATCTGAAAATATTTCTGGCTTAATCTGTGAAAATTCCCTAGTGAATGGTTTGCTTTAATTGACTACAGTTGGTGCTTTATATTTTAAATTGAAGAGCAGTAATATTTTAAAATGGTTATTTTAAGTGATAGTGGAGGGGGGTTAAGTTGGGTAGATGCTACAGTATTTGTTGTCCTGACAAAGTAAAAAAACAAACAAATAAACAAAAAAAAAAAACCTGAAAGACCATATTATAACTTGAGTCTCTTTATCACTGTAATTTTTTCTGTCTATAACAAAACTTGTTTAGAAATGTACAGGGAAGTTAATGTACTTGTAAGTGTGACCAGATGTTCCAGATTGCCTGAAACTATCTCAGAATTGGGTTCACTGTCCTAAAGGATTGTCAGCTGGATGCCCTAAAGGGTTACTTGTCAAGAATGACAGGCCCAAAATTGAACCCACCTTGAGAGATTATTTTTTTCTTCTAATTGTCCTTCCTGGTTCCAGAAAATGTTCACTCCCAAATATCACAGTTGCAACACTGACCTCAACAAGTATCCAGCTTTTCTACTGGAGATCCAACAGCAGACCTACAGTACTGGGTTTCTTCGTAATCGCGAAATGCTCAAAGAGCAATATGATTGCATATTTCAATGTCCTGTTGGCTCCCATCAAAGGAGTGAACAGGTGGTGCAGAGTTATAGTGTGCTGTGGTATTCATACAGTGTTTTGCCATCCAAAGAATACAACTGTTTGTTTAATTTGGGTCTTCTGACCTAGAAAGTAGTTGTCCTCAGTTTTGAAGTTTAATGTAGGGAATAGTACCTTCTCAGTTTTCCCCCGATGTCTCTTAGCTTAAGCTTCAAAAAGGTCCCTGGAATTTGCATTAATTTTTAAGGAATTCTACTGCAGGAAAGTTCATATTATTCTTAGCAGATTGTTGCTCAGAAAGCATCTGATTGATGTACATTTAGAAAAGATTAGAGAATTGGATGAGTAGGCCCAAGAAAAAACCTTTGAAAAACATCAGAAGATAAGAATATCTGTTTCCTCAGAAGGTCATTTGTACTTAGCAGTTACAAAACCACTTGTTCCTCCAAACACTTCTTCAATTTACATTAAAATAAAAGTGGAAATTGTTTTTTTCTTATCTCTGGCAATTTTGGTACTGTCTTTAGTGTCACATTCTGAATGTGTCCAGTTAGCAAAGATAGCAGTGACCAAAGAGAAAATATGGAATAAATTACTTTCCACCTTGTCAATTTTTGGATAAGCAATGGGAGTTTGCCATTGATTTAAATGGAGCCAGGAATTTTTGGCTTAGTTTTTACAGCAGAATGAGTAGATGACATCACATGGCTTTAAAGCATGACAACTGACTACATGTAAAAGGCCCCATACAAAATAATGGCATAGGAGCCCTAGAACAATCAGGGAGGGACATGCTGTTTCAGCCAAGCGATAACAGTTTTCTTTTTTTTCTGGAACTTCTTCAGTGTACGACATCAGTGATCAATGAAAGTAAAAGAGGACACAGTAGCAGTATCTTGTTCAGTACAAACTATCCCTAGGTCGTCAACTGATTGAACTAATTATTGTCACCAAGGTTTCAGCTGAACCCAATGAGACTGAAGAGAAGCATCAGGGGAATAAAGGGGGAAGACTGCTTTAATCTGTGCTTTTTTGTGTTTTATTTTATATTTTTCCTAAACTTTCAAAATGAAAATGCTGAGCTATCCTTGTAGGAAGTCTCTGTTCTCCCAATACCTGCATCCTGTCAGTTTGGTCTTTTTTGTTGGTTGTTTATTTCAGAGTTGTTAATTTCATTGACATCTGTGATTAATCAAGATTTAAAGATGCTGACATCTGAAGTTGATCCTTGTCCATTTCAGCTGACTTAACTAAAATCAGTTTACAATTTTATTTTTTTATTTATTTATTTTGCTCTTCAACTTCTATCCAATGGTCAACAATGCATGACCATTACACACAATGTTATTTTCTATTTTAAAAAAAGGGGTGGAGAAAAATGAAGCAAGAAAAATTAACAATAAAACTTTCCAGTTATTTGGAAAACATGGTACATTCATAGATACAAATAACAGTAAATTGGGACATGTCCTTCAGATAATGTTTCCTCTTTTGTGATATATTGCATCCTGCTATTATGGTTTGTGTGCCGTGCCATACCACACAGTAAAATACATGGTACTCTTATCTACCACCATGGTTGATTAATAGAGGACGTTAATTTGAAGGAGCACAACTGGATTGCATTGAATGGTCTTAATGTATTTCCTTCATTTAGCCTGCTAACTGTTAACTTATGATGATCTGATCCCTGGTCTTCTGATGCAAATTGGAATTATTAAATATTGTCACTTCAAAATTGTGTCTAAAGGGGATTCAATTTAAATCCCTGGCTAAATAATGAAGGCAGGACATTCCATAAGAGGAAGAGATGGAGAAAGCATAATAAGCATCCCAAAATTCTACCTACAATACTTGATTATTTGGTTGTATTTTAGAATACTAATATATAAAAAACTGGACAAAATATTTAACGTAAGATTGCTACTGTGTATGTATACCAAGGAATGTTAGTTTTATTTTCAAAATAAAATATTTTAAAATAAAATGTGAAAATGATTAGTAATGGGAAGCTTGATAAATATTCAAATACAGTAGTAGTTCATGCTCTTTTAAACAAACGTAAATTAGTAAAATATCATCATAGAAGGTTCTAAAAGCAAGCTTAACTTTGCCTCTCATAGCCACTTACTGTCCATCTAACAAGGTTTTGTTTAGTACAGCTGCATCTGTAGAAATGTTTGAAATTGTTGATTACAAATGAAATTGTAATACCTGCTTTCAGACATTTTGCTTTCTTTCTCACTTGTGTGGTAAATAAATAATATAATAGCCTAGATCTGAATTCTGAAACCTATTTGTGTAGAGTGGATTGGCTAAAGATGGGCAAAAGGTCTGTTGGAAGATGTTCTGCTTAACTTTCATTTATTTCTCTCACTGTCGTCTTGGTTAAATAAACCTGGTTTTACTGACGATATTTTTTTAACTGGCTGTTACATCAGGATGAATACATAAGCCAGTCTCTGAAGGATGACCAGACCTGGGGTTCGGATGAACCTGGATGCACGCAAAGGCCATCTCCTGAAGGTGCTTCAAGCATCTGGCTGTGTCACTTAGGACATGGAGGAAATAGAAAGAATTTAGCGGGAGGAGAGCAGATGCTGAGCCCCTAAATTAGAGATTAAAGATCATGAGTTCACATGAATTTTCAGCATGTGATCTGGTGGTGGTAGTAGGGTTTCTGATTAGTTTATTTGTTTTTGGCATTACTGTAATTTGTTAATAAGAAATTTCCAGGTTTGATTTGAAGATCAGCGTAAATGGGAACATAATGTCAATTATGCATAGTTTGGTGGGAGGCTTCTTATAGTTTTAATATAATTTAATTTCCCATTTGGCACTTGTTTTAACTTTTTCTACAAGATAATAATACAAGAAAGATACCAAAAAGTTGTATCTTCCCAGTAAAGTATTCTATGGCTGAATCAATGTAATACTTGCACTGTTACTTGAATATGGTAGTACATTGTAAATAATCACCCAGTGTTAACTGATTCATATAAAAATGGATTTTGTTGATCTGGATCTTTTGTAAAACATCCTGAAGGAAAAATAAGAGTGGTAAAAATTTCTGTTAGCATAATTTTTTCCACTGTTACAGTGTCAGGAGCACAAACTTATTTACAGCTGCACTTGGATACACAGCACACTTTTTAAAAAAAAAAGTGTAGCTGTTTTTTCCTAATGTATTCTTTTTGGACCCTACCTGGATTCTTGGGTGTGGAGTCTAGTATGCTAACCAGTTATTAAAAAACAAATAAAGTAACCTATACAAATAAGGTAGCTATACATAGATAGCTATGATCTAGCACAGTGGTTTTCAAACTTTTTTTTTCGCGGACCACTTAATGATCTTTCCAAACGTTGTTTGTACTGTTAGCTAAATATTGTAAGGCACTTTGGATAAAAGTGCTGTATAAAAAAAACTTAATAATAATTAACTTGTTTTGTTCTACAAATAAAAGAACACAATTCACATTTTAATATCAGTAGTCTTATCTTTCTAATGCGATGGATGTGACCTCTCTCCCCTGCCGTAGCAGCCCCCGAGCTGGGGCTGGGAAGGAGGGGGGTCTCTCCCACTGTGGCAGCCACCGAGCTGGGCTGGGAAAGGAAGGGAGTCTCTCCCTCTCTCCCCCGTCATGGCAACCCCTGATCTGGGGCTGGGAATGAGGGGTGTCTCCCCTGCCGCAACAGCCACCAAGCAGGGCTGGAAAGGAATGGGGTCTCTCCCTCTCTGCTCCACCCCGTCACAGAAACCCCTGAGCTGGGGCTGGGAAGGAGAGCCGTATCTCCCCAGTAACTAGCTCTGGAGTTGGGGAAAGTTGCTTGTTTCTCTGGCTGCCGCAGCCTTGCACATCCCAAATTCCCCCCACCCCCTCTTCTCACCCCACTGCCCCCTCGCACCTACCCCCTATTCCTCACAAGGCCACCACCTCACCTTACATGTGCGTCTTCTCCAGGGTCCAGGCACCTAATTAGTGGAGCCACACCTGCACGGCTCCACTAATGAGGTGGGTGGCCCTTCATTATCTCATGTGCAGCCGCCCAGGCACGCACCTTAGAGGAAACTACTCGCGGACCACCTGAATGGAGCTTGGGGACCACTGGTGGTCAACGGACCACAGTTTGAGAACCTCTGATCTAGCAGTATCAGGCTCCCTTAGAACTAGTAAAGTCAAAATGCAAGGTGGGGGGTGGAATCATACCATAACATCTACCCTAGGGGAATTTGGGAGAGAACCCTGAAGAGGTAACCTTTCCACAACAAATACAATGAAGAGTCCTCATGGCACCTTAGAGACTAAAATTTATTAGTTAGTCTCTAAGGTGCCAAAAGGACTTCTTGTTGTTTTTACTGATACAGACTAACATGCTGCTACTCTGAAACCTTTCCACAACAGTGCTTTTCCTTAGCCAACTGACTCTATTGAAAACTGAGTACACATAGCCTCTGACTGCTGAGCTGAAACAGATGCCATGGGATTGAAGAAAATAAGCCACTTGAAGAGGTCACAAATTGGGGAAAATTAGGCCTTTGATAGGTAGGACATATGGGATAGGGGCAGACCTAAAAACTGCAAAGTCATTGGACGTATTTCTTTACAAGAAAAATGCTTCTACTTGTAAAATGCTATAGGTTATTTACATTAAATCTCATTTGAAGTAAAACTTCTGGTTATAACATAAGAAGCAGTTTAAATATCTGTTTTCTCACATTAGTGTAGTGGTGGCTTGGACTTCACATCCGTTTTCAGAATCAAAAGTTAATTTGTATTTATAATTGCATTTCAGTGAGAAAACAATATGACATTTTTCAGAGGAAGGGTGCTACTTTTTTTTTGTTAATGTAGGCATTTAAACGAACACAACTAGGCTTTTACATTAATTCTTCATTGATTTTAAAGGAGGAAGTTTACACTTCTGTTCATGCTTTTATTTCTGTTTAGAAATGTAACAAGAGAAAGGTCAATTCATTTGCATAGTAAAGGCTGTCTTCAAAAACAATGAAGCTATTAACTGACTGGCTGGATTCTGGAGAACACAGAAAAAAATCTGTGGAGAGGCACATCTACAGATTAACTGAGTTTCCAGATGGATGGATTAGTTGATTGACTGTTTGCTAATATAGACACTTTACTAACAGTAAGAGGAATTCCAGTTCCTCAAAATTTCTGGGCATGTGGCTACTTGTGGGGCATGAGGGCAGGAGGGGATGTATTGCAGGCAGGACTGTTGTTTTTATAGATGGCTGTAAATGGCATGTTGTAACAAAATGCTACAAACAAAATGTCAGATCTCTTAATATTGCATCATAAATGGTTGTGAGTGTTTGTATGGTGGGGGAATAATATAGGCACAAACAGCAAATATTGTCTACCTGATTGAGTATGCACATAGCAGCTGAAGTGAGAAAAAGCTTCCATTGCTCCTCTACAATCAAAATTGAGTTGT
The DNA here is from genome assembly GCF_965140295.1 of Lepidochelys olivacea. Classification (NCBI taxonomy): domain Eukaryota; kingdom Metazoa; phylum Chordata; order Testudines; family Cheloniidae; genus Lepidochelys; species Lepidochelys olivacea. Next base: position 131,893,595 of record NC_140411.1, on the reverse strand, counting down.
CATGCCCTCAGCCCTGTAATTATCCATTATCTAAAATGCCAAGGTGGGAATAAATGGGAGTTGATGGCAAAACTGTCACGTTTTTTGCTTTCTTTTTTGTAATTTTAAGACACAGTGACTGAAAGGTTAGTTTAGTGTATTGGTATTTGCAGAATGAAGCTAGAAAAATACAAGGACTGTATGTATCTTTCCAACACTATGAAGACCCATTTCTAGCCTAGGTAGGTCACAAGATATCTGAATTTAAATGGGTATTTGGCCTATGTGTGTACCAACATGGGCCTCAGGTAAGTATACATTTGGAGAAGATATTCCACTTTTTTTGGAGAAGTGGAGGAAATGTACTGCTGGCAAGTTTATTTTAACAAAAAAAAAGTCTGTTTTAAAGCTGCTCAGGGCCTGGTTATTCCTGGTGAAGAAGAATTAGTAGACAAAGTATAGATGGTCAGAGTTTTATTATAAATGCAACTTATCACATGAATATCACCACCCAGGAACTCACTCTTGCAAAATTTTTCAGGATTTTTCCTACCATTAACTTTTCAATTTCCTCTGCCTGTCATCCCTTCCATTTTCCTACTCTGTCCCTCAGTTTATCTTTTACTCCCTCCCTCTCTCTCTCAGCATCTCTCTGTGTCTGTCACTTACCTCAGGTTAGGAAACAGAATTGGGATTGTTAGAGAGACAAGATGGGTGAGGTATTAGCTTTTACTGGATTATATTCTGTCGGTAAAATAGACAAGCTTTCAAGTTTACAGAGAGCTCTTCTTCAGGTCTGGGAAGCTTACTCAGAGTATCATAGCTAAATTCAAGGAAGAAGGGATTGTTTAGCAAAAGGGATTTTTCAAGGGATCATTCAACATGAAAGTGCCTATGAAGATCCCTCCAGTCATAGGGAAGAAAGAAAGTTGGGTGGCGAGGCATCTTGGGGGATTGGAATGGGATTGTCAGTTTAATGTAAATTTTGGATTCTCTCCATTCCCCTCTGTGTCACAACCATTTTCTTTTTTCTCTCTCTTTCCATCTTTCCCAGGTATTTGCTCTTAGGTTTCCCATTCTGCCGACTTACCTCTTTAATTCACTTTTCCTCACCCCTTGTAGAGTGTTGCAGTGAAGAAACATTACATAGGAAGGAAAGGAAACATAACATGACATGGGAGGGCAAGAGTGGGAGAGAGAAGTGACCAGAAGGGGGAAGGTTTCTGGCTGAACAGTTGAATACACAGCACTTTTTTCTACCCATGGAAGCTCCCAAGATATTGGACCTTAAAAATCTCATTGTTATGCATAGTAAAGCTATATTAGGCATTTTCCCCAAGTGTTTTAATATTATTTTTCTTATTATGAGCATGTGGTGTAGTTGAATTCATGGTATTAAATAATCTGCCTTTATGGATCAAGATTAATTTAAAACTGTACCAATACTTTTGTTGTAAACTAAAATATTCATTTTTCCCTCTGTGAAATATTTAGCAAATACAGGCTATATGATAATGTGGTATAAGCATTTTATTGGCATGCTTTTGAGATTATCTGTTTAACACTCTCATGGCTTTGCCAGTTAGGATTAATGCAGCCATCCCAAACTCCTGCCAATAAAAACTTTATACCAAACAGTTGTATATACTGTTTATATTATGTATTACACAGAATTTTTTTTTACACATTTGGGAAGGGTTCCCAAACAACCTGAAACCACCCTGCCTTCACCCATCAACCAATAACCTCTCTGCATTCCTGGAGTTCAGTACGTTGCTCATCAGGAGGTTTGACATCTGAAAGGAGTCTCAAGCCAAGATGTGTGAATCCAAACCATGGCGTTCCTGGCTTGTGAAAGAGAGCCATGAGCAAGTGGTGCCACTCCTGTCCAATGTAGTGAACACCTCATTCAGAGAAGGAGTCACCCCTTTCTCCTTCAGCACACAATAATCTGACCGACACAGAAAAAAAAACACCCTGTATACATCAGCCAACTGCTGCCCAGAGTTGAACTTTCTGTTCCTGGCCAAGCTCAGAGAATCTACTCAAAGGACAACATCAGGCTCATCTAATTGGAGCTAATATACTAGGCCCACCACAATTTGTATAAAGATTGTCTGTGCAGGAGACAGAACTTTTACAGTGGGCCACCTCAAGAATTCTCTTTAGGGAGAGGATGGGAAAACAAACGTGACCGATGTTAGTCACAGCGCTTAATTAAACTACTAGAAAGTACTCAGATCCTGTGTTGATAAGAACCTTAATAGTGTACTTTTTGTAATTGGAAATATTTTTTTCATAATCCCTTCACCTTGCTTACCACATGCTCAATTGTACAGAATTCGAATGGAGACATAATCTAAAAATTATTGAAAATAGCAATTTTATATACAGAAAAGCTGTGATTGGCCTTCGATTGAATCTTGTTCATCCTGGACTTCTAGGCGTTTTTGTTTGTTTGTTTTCTGCGGGGAGGAGAGACTGGACATGGAGATTCTAATGGGTTTATTTTATTTTCTTCTTTGTCTCTCTCTCTTTTTAAAAATAGTGATTATTTGAAGATGCTAATAGTTTTGAAATGTAGAATAAGTTCTGTTAGAGTTGGATTAGTGGGGAGAGGGCAAATGAGTCTATTAGAATTGAATGATTAATTCTATTGTTGAGCAAGTTATTATATGGACATCACTTCCACGTGTGTACATAAACGTTATACATGTATCGTTTAGCCATGTATTGTTTATATACATACAGTAAAAGCTTTTTTTATCTGGCATATTGGAGGAATGGGGGGATGCGAGTAAGTGAAAAATGTTGGTTAGCTAAGAGGGAAAGAGTTTGGGTGTGGTAGGGGGTGTGAGGATGAGAACCGCAGCCAATGGGAGCTGCAGGGGCAGTGCTCGGGGCAGGGGCAGTGTGCAGAGCAGCCTGCCACAGGTCTGCCTAGGAGTAACCGGGACAGGTCACCGCTTGCGGGGAGTTGCCCGAGGTGAGCGCCCCCCCCCCGTATCTGCCACCCCAAAACTCATCCTGAGGCCCCTCCTGCACCCAAACTCCCTCCAAGAGCCTGCACCCCTCCTCCCCCTGCACTCCAAACCCTTTGTGGCCATTCCTCTGCCTAGGAGCAGCAGGGATGTGTTTCCGCTTCCAAGGAGCCATGCAGAGCCAGGTAGGGAGCCTGCTGGCCCTGCACCAACCGGACAATAAACTGGACTTTCTATGAAGATTAGAAATGCCAGTTTATAGAGCTTTCTGGTTGGCAAACGGCTGGATAGCACATCTTTTACCGTATATACACTTGCATACATTCTATTAATGTTAATTCCCCATAATATTGCTGAATGGGTTTTGCTGAATTGTCTAGATTTTGTGACAGTGAATACATGACATAGAATCATAGAATATCAGGGTTGGAAGGGACCTCAGGAGGTCATCTAGTCCAACCCCCTGCTCAAAGCAGGACCAATCCCCAATTAAATCATCCCAGCCAGGGCTTTGTCAAGCCTGACCTTAAAAACTTCTAAGGAAGGAGATTCCACCACCTCCCTAGGTAATGCATTCCAGTGCTTCACCACACTCTGAGTGAAAAAGTTTTTCCTAATGTCCAACCTAAATCTCCCCCACTGCAACTTGAGACCATTACTCCTTGTCCTGTCATCTTCTACCACTGAGAATAGTCTAGAACCATCCTCTTTGGAACCACCTCTCAGGTAGTTGAAAGCAGCTATCAAATCCCCCCTCATTCTTCTCTTCTGCAGACTAAACAATCCCAGTTCCCTCAGCCTCTCCTCATAAGTCATGTGTTCCAGACCCCTAATCATTTTTGTTGCCCTTCGCTGGACTCTCTCCAATTTATAAACATCCTTCTCGTAGTGTGGGGCCCAAAACTGGACACAGTACTCCAGATGAGGCCTCACCAATGTCAAATAGAGGGGAATGATCACGTCCCTCGATCTGCTGCCTATGCCCCTACTTATACATCCCAAAATGCCATTGGCCTTCTTGGCAACAAGGGCACACTGTTGACTCATATCCAGCTTCTCGTCCACTGTAACCCCTAGGTCTTTTTCCGCAGAACTGCTGCCTAGCCATTCGGTCCCTAGTCTGTAGCGGTGCATTGGATTCTTCCGTACTAAGTGCAGGACCCTGCACTTATCCTTGTTGAACCTCATCAGATTTCTTTTGGCCCAATCCTCCAATTTGTCTAGGTCCCTCTGTATCCTATCCCTACCTGCCACCGTATCTATCACTCCTCCTCGTTTAGTATCATCCGCAAATTTGCTGAGGGTGCAATCCACACCATCCTCCAGATCATTTATGAAGATATTGAACAAAACCGGCCCCAGGACTGACCCTTGGGGCACTCCACTTGATACCGGCTGCCAACTAGACATGGAGCCATTGACCACTACCCGTTGAGCCCGACAATCTAGCCAACTTTCTACCCATCTTATAGTGCATTCATCCAGCCCATACTTCTTTAACTGGCTGACAAGAATACTGTGGAAGACCGTGTCAAAACCTTTGCTAAAGTCAAGAAACAATACATCCACTGCTTTCCCTTCATCCACAGAACCAGTAATCTCATCACAGAAGGCAATTAGATTAGTCAGGCATGACCTTCCCTTAGTGAATCCATGCTGACTGTTCCTGATCACTTTCCTCTCATGTAAGTGCTTCAGGATAGATTCCTTGAGGACCTGCTCCATGATTTTTCCGGGGACTGAGGTGAGGCTGACTGGTCTGTAGTTCCCAGGATCCTCCTTCTTCCCTTTTTTAAAGATTGGCACTACATTAGCCTTTTTCCAGTTGTCCGGGACTTCCCCCGTTCGCCACGAGTTTTCAAAGATAATGGCCAATGGCTCTGCAATCACAGCCGCCAATTCCTTTAGCACTCTCGGATGCAACGCATCCGGCCCCATGGACTTGTGCACGTCCAGCTTTTCTAAATAGTCCCTAACCACCTCTTTCTCCACAGAGGGCTGGCCACCTACTGCCCATGCTGCGTTGCCCAGCGCAGCAGTCTGGGAGCTGACCTTGTTCGTGAAGACAGAGGCAAAAAAAGCATTGAGTACATTAGCTTTTTCCACATCCTCTGTCACTAGGTTGCCTCCCTCATTCAGTAAGGGGCCCACACTTTCCTTGACTTTCTTCTTGTTGCCAACATACCTTCTTGTTACTCTTAACATCTCTTGCTAGCTGCAGCTCCAGGTGTGATTTGGCCCTCCTGATTTCATTCCTACATGCCCGAGCAATATTTTTATACTCTTCCCTGGTCATTTGTCCAATCTTCCACTTCTTGTAAGCTTCTTTTTTATGTTTAAGATCCGCAAGGATTTCACTGTTAAGCTAAGGTGGTCGCCTGCCATATTTACTATTCTTTCGACACATCGGGATGGTTTGTCCCTGTAACCTCAATAGGGATTCCTTGAAATACAGCCAGCTCTCCTGGATTCCTTTCCCCCTCATGTTATTCCCCCAGGGGATCCTACCCATCAGTTCCCTGAGGGAGTCGAAGTCTGGGAGTCATCAGAAAAGTGTGTCTAGAGAACTCATTTTTTCCTCCTCTGTTCAGTAGTGCATAGTATAAACAATTCCCCTGTGTTTCATTTATCATTTTGGAGTACATTTCTTAGAATGATAGAATCATAGACTATCATTGAGGGTTGGAAGGGACCTCAGGAGGTGAGCTAGTCCAACCTCCTGCTCAAAGCAATGAATCCCCAATGAAATCATCCCAGCCAGGGCTTAAAAACCTCTAAGGAAGGAGATTCCACCACTTCCCTAGGTAACCCATTCCAGTGCTTCACCACACTCTGAGTGAAAAAGTTTTTCCTAATGTCCAACCTAAATCTCCCCCACTGAAACTTGAGACCATTACTCCTCATTCTGTCATCTGCTACCACTGAGAACAGTCTAGATCCATCCTCTTTGGAACCCCATTTCAGGTAGTTGAAAGCAGCTATTAAATCCCCCCTCATTCTTCTCTTCTGCAGACTAAATAATCCCAGTTCCCTCAGTGTCGCCTCACAAGTCATGTGCTCCAGCTCCCTAATCATTTTTGTTGCCCTTCGCTGGAGTCTTTCCAGTTTTTCCACATCCTTCTGGTAGTGTGGGGCCCAAAACTGAACACAGTTCTCCAGATGAGGCTTCACTAATGCCAAATAGAGGGGAATGATCATGTCCCTTGATCTGCTGGCAGTGCCCCTACTTATACAGCCCATAATGCCATTAGCCTTCTTGGCAACAAGGGCACACTGTTGACTCATATCCAGCTTCTCGTCCACTGTAACCCCTAGGTCCTTTTCTGCAGAACTGCTGCCTAGCCATTCGGTCCCTAGTCTGTAGCGGTGCATGGGATTCTTCCGTCCTTTTAAGTGCAGAACTCTGTTGAACCTTGTTGAACCTCTGTTGAACCTCATCAGATTTCTTTTGGCCCAATCCTCTAATTTGTCTAGGGCCCTCTGTATCCTATCCCTACCTTCCAGCGTATCTACCACCCCTCCCAGTTTCGTGTCATCCACGCCATCCTCCAGATCATTAATGAAGATATTGAACAAAACTGGCCCCAGGACCTACCCTTGGGCACTCTGCTTGATACCGGCTGCCAACTAGACATGGAGCCATTGATCACTACTCTCTAAACCCAATGATCTAACCAGCTTTCTATCCACCTTATAGTCGATTCATCCAGCCCATACTTCTTTTACTTGCTGGCAAGAATACTGTGGGAGACCATATCTAAAGCTTTGCTAAAGTCAAGGAATAACACGTCCACTGCTTTCCCCTCATCCACAGAGCCAGTTATCTCATCATAGAAGGCAGTTAGGTTAGTCAGGCATGACTTACCCTTGGTGAATCCATGCTGACTGACTCTTAATACTACGTTGGCCAAATTTTCTTCTGGAGTGAATGGGAAAAATCTCCATTGAAACTGATGAAACTGCAACCATTTATGCTAGAAATCTAATTTTTCTCTGATCTGCGTTTAAACCTTGGTGACTAACATCCTACAATTTGTATAGCTTCTTAGGATAATTTAGTAGGGGCTATATGAATATGTATCAAATTGCAGTATTGTAATCAAAATCTTAATAAGTCTCGGATTTAGCTATTTGAACAGGTAGGACTTGCATCAATCAATTTTGTGCAGCAATTTAGAAAATGTAAATATTGTAAATGTAAATAAATATTGTAAATGTAAATGTAAATATTATTTTATTACTTAATTTGAATCTGTTAAGCGCATTGTAGCCTTGTTTTGCATCTTTGTTGGTTGGGAAGACTTGGCAAACCACATTATTCTGTCTTTTATTAGTTGAGTAAATCACGATAGGTCTAACAGTTAAAATGGAACATGGTTTAATGATGTCAGCACAACAACACATTTTGTCATGTTACTTTTCCTTCCGTCTATAAAAGTGAAGAAACTAGAAACTACTTGCCTTGTAATTCTTCTTCTTTGAGGATATCAGACCATTACTCTGGCCTTTTGTTCATGCTTATACCCACTATAGAAGATATGTTGCAGCTCTGCTACCCTGATTTTCCACTGATGTGAGGTCCTTCAGGGATTTTACACTGCCAGTATAAGTTAGAGCAGCCTTCCAGGCTTCTCTAATTCATGCTAATCAATTATGCAGAATCAAGGAACTGTATCCAGCTCATTGATGGCTGAAATACCTCCCTCCGTTCTAACTTGTGTAGCTAAGACAAGGGGAATTGAGTCTGGTAGCTTTGGAAAAAATCGGCATTTGATTCAAGAATAATTATCTGCTGTTACCTTGGTAAACACACTTTGATTTTTCTGTTGAGTAAAAATATTTCATGCTTAGAGTTTGTTTTGCCATGTGAGGTGTGACTTCAGCGTGTGCAGACAAACCATGGCTAGCTCAAATAACAATAGCAGTAAAGCCTCGACAGCAAGGGCTAGCCGCAAAAGTAAGTTCACAGGGTCCCTGGCAATCTTCCTCAGCCCATGGTGCTGCCCATACTGCTGTGGCTTTGCTGCTATTGTTATTCAAATTAGCTAGATCAAAGATAGCTCAGGTATGTCTACATGTGCTGTAATTACACCTCTGGTTGCAGTGGAGACAACCTTAATAAAAATTCCTTTCAAGAATGACTGAGGACAAATGAATCCTTATTATATTCAGTAAAACAACTTCATTATGATACAGCCTGTAGTACCATAAATAGGACATGAATATTAAAATACATGTTAATTTGTCTTTCAGGGGTTGAAAAGCTGATCCGCCATCTACACCAACACAATGTACCTATAGCTATTGCCACTAGCTCAGCTGGAGTGACATTTCAGATGAAAACAAGCAAACACAAAGACTTCTTTAATCTATTTCATCATATTGTGTTGGGAGATGACCCAGATGTGAAGAACAGCAAGCCACAGCCTGATGTGTTTTTAGTTTGTGCAAAGAGATTTCACCCTCCTCCTCCTCCAGAAAAGGTAGGGATTGAATTAGCTGAAAAGTCAGCAATAAACAATTCAGACTACATTTTGATTTTGTTTTAATTTGTTGTTTAATATGACAAGTTCTGAGATTGAAGCCCCTTATTTACATGGGCAGGAGTGGATCAATAAGTGAATAATGATGATTCATCATTGTAGTGCCTAGAGAGTTAGGTACTCAACAGTCATTTCACCATTTTAGGAATGTGCTCCATTGAGCAGAATGCCAACTGAGCTCGGACACTTTTTTTTGGCAAATTAGCTCCATAATGACTCTTTTGATGTGCCTGTTTGGGACTTTGCTGGAGCAAAAATGAAAAAGAGACACAAATTTAGAAATATAATTTACAATTAAACATGAGAATAAAAAGAAGTAAGAATTAATTTTTTACTTTACAGTCCACTGGGATCACTTTTGTGTTCCTTGTGCTAAATTTATTATATTGCTTGAAACTTCTTTGTGTAATCCACTTGTGATACTATTTTACTGTAATTCTCTTACAATTTTTATGTATTTCAGAGTTCTGACTTTAAATCTAAATTGTATTCAGATATAGTGAGGAATCTAAACTGAAATAAGTCTGGTCATATCTTTGGTTAGCACATATGTGAATTGTGTTAGTAAATCATAATTGTTCATATTGCAATTTATTTAACTTATTGTTAGCTAATGTATAGACTGGAAAGACATTTGGACCTTGAACTTTCAAGGTGAACTGTGAAGCAAAAGGAACAGTAATATGGTTTGTTTTTATGATGACTGAAGCTGATGACTGAAGGTCTCTGTGTGTGTGTGTATAATAAAATCAATCTCATGTTTCTTTTATACACGTGGGAGAATGTGAATACCAGACCTTATTTCTCTCTCTTTGATAAACAACTGACAAGGAGTCCCCAACCTGTCCCCAAATATCTTGTTCATGCAAGTAGCTCTTGTGTGAGTAGTACACATTGGACAGTTGTTGCCTGCATAAGAACTACTTGTATGACTGAGTGTGTGCAGGAGTGGGTCTAAGCTTTGAACAATCTCAATAGCGATGTCACACAAGGCTGTAACCTCCATTTAGAACAAAAAGTGAGGAGCTGATAGTCCTGATATTTCATTTTTAAAGGTTCTTTATTAGAAAGGAAAAAGACAAATGTTTTACTGTTTGTATATCATAGTGCCTTTTTTTTCTTTTTTTTGCTTTTGCTTATCCTTAACTCAGAATTTGAAGTGGCATCATGTGAAAGTAATCTTTCCAGGTAACTATTTATTAGATAAACAGAGATTTAAAATTTGTAATGTGGTGTATTGATATACAAAATATATGTGCAATATATTCTCTGACTACTTTAATAACTGAAATGTTCAGTGTGGTGGGGTTTTTTTTGTTTTGTTTTGTTTTTAAGATAAATGTGGCTAAAAGTTGTGTTGTGCAGTTATGAAAGTACCAGAAAGGAAGTACTGGAGGAATTTATTTGAGGCAAAGGGAATAAGAATATCTAGGAGGTTGTCTAGTAATGGCCAGGGGGCGGGCGTGGGGGAGAGCAAACATGAGCTTCTGTGATAGAAACAATCTTTGTGGAGGTTTAACAGTAGGATCAAGGGGGTCATGACCCCTAACCATTCTGAAACAATAATTGATCATTGTTTTTATTTATCCGCTGTGGAATAAAAGTTGTGAGAGGATCATGAAAAGCTCAGAAATAATAAAAATTCATCATAAAAAAGAGTTAGATATCACAGGTATTGTTTTTGTGTTCCAGATGTTGCACCTCAAATAAACTATTTTCCCATTTCACTGCAAACAACTAGAACTGGGCTTTTGCTTTGGTAACGGTTAACATATTTGAACACAGGATCGTCTAAATTATAGCCATGTTTTTGTTTTGTTTCAAACTTTAACTCTCCACGGTATTTTGAAATAGTCTGTTCTTTAACCTATTAGTGAAGGGAGTAGTGAAATCTGTCACTAAGGGTACATCTACATGGCAAAAAAAAAGCAACCCAAAATGTGAAAATGACTCTCAGAGCCTGTGTCAACTGACTCAGGCTCACACTAAGGGGCTAAAAATAGTCTTGTAGGTGCTCGGGCTTGAGCTGGAGCTTGGACTCCGAGACCCACCTTTCCTGCCAGGTGCCAGACCCCAAATGTCTATACTGCAATTTTTTAGCGCCACAGCCCAAACTCTGAGAGCTTGAGTCAGCTGACACAAGCCAGCCATGAGTGTTTCCTCGCAGTATATACATACCCTAAGAGTTCATTGGTCTGTTTTTATGTCACCACAGTGCTGTTTGTGGGCTCCTGCTCTTTCTTAGCCTTGCATGCAGCCTCAGGTTTTTATTTGACAGAACTCAAGGTTCTTAGTGCAAATGATGCAACAGATTTTTCCATCACATCTGGACATCCACTAAAATCACGAAATGTTGAGAGCATTAAAAAAAAAAAGAAAAATCCCTGGAATCCATGATTTCCAAAATGTACATAACAAAATTGCATAATAATCACAAAGCGAGCATTGTGTGAACCTAAAGGAGGGGCTAGTGAAGCAGCAGAGGCAAGGGAAGGCCAATTTACATTTTTTTTTCGAAAAGAACAGATCTCAAAATAAAAATTATTTTCAGTAAACCATTTTTTTTCACATGCAGATTTGGCATAATGTCTTCTGACTTTTACCGTCCAGCTTCTGGAAGTCAGTTTCCATTGTTCTTAACATTGCTTCGGAATGTTTAGAATTTTCTTTCCATGGCCATACTGAATTTCACTTTAAGGATGAGTTGACTTTTTTGTGTTTCAGAGTAGCAGCCGTGTTAGTCTGTATTCACAAAAAGAAAAGGAGGACTTGTGGCACCTTAGAGACTAACACATTTCTTTGAGCATAAGCTTTCGTGAGCTACAGCTCACTTCATCAGATGCATTCAGTGTTTCTTTTGTGTTTGTAGATCTAAAATTAATAGCAAACACATGAGATTTTCATAGTCACAGAAAAGGACCTGATTTCAAGATTCTGTGTTTCCTGTGTTAAAGCTGATGTTATAATTTTACATGGGTTGTTGACTTTTAACAAAAACAAAAAAAGATTTTGTTGAAATCTTGAGGTACTCACTGTGTTGCCAGTTCTGCACTGTGTCTGGCTGGGCAGACACTCACACCCACTTAGGCAGAAATACTGTTGAAATGGATGGGAAATTTTCTTCAATACAGACTGGAGACTTCAGGATTTGACCAACATTATTATTATATTCAGTGGCAACTTAATTAATTGAGAGTTAAAGTTGGTTGCTTGGTGGTATGTCATTCCCTCGCAAAACATAGAGCAAAACTCAAACTTTTGAAAGCCGCCAAATGCACAGTTAGGGTTCTCTGTGGAAACTTAACTCCCCTCTTTCAGGAGTTCCCTAATACAGCTTGCTAACATACTCTGTCAACCCCATAGTTTGCTGAAATGTGCAACCCATTCACTCAGGATACCACCTAACATTAATAAAGGACAAAAAAATAAAGCACACCACCTTCCCTCTAAATAACATCATTATTAGCACTAAAGCAATTATGTTTTGAAATGACAAACATTTTATGACAAAGTGTTTAATAAAAATATTTCAGCTTCTGATGCTGAAAACACTTTGCACATGCAAAAATTTATGCACATACTTTAAGTACATGAGTAATCTCACTGAGGTCAATAGGACAATGCTTGTGAATATAGTTATGTGCTTGCTTAAGTGTTTGCAGGATGAGAGCCATAATTTCTTTCTTTATGTCTGTCTGCCTGCCTGCCTATCTACCTACCTACCTACTTTCCTTCCTATAGTTGTTCTATGAAATTTAAACAATATAAGACCCTACAAGTAGTAGGGATGTAAAAGGTTAAACAATTAACCAGTTAACATTAGGCTTACCATTAACCGGACCTTAACTGTTTACCCTGGCAGCCGCCCGGCCACACTAGGCCAGCGGGCCAAAGGGACTCTAGCCTCAGCTGGGCCAGCAGGACCCCAGTCCCAGCCGTGGCGGTCGGGCTGGAGCGATCCCGGCCACGGCGGGCAGGCAGGACCCCGGCCTCAGAAGGCTGGGCAGGCAGGAGCAGCCCCAGCCCCGGCCACTGCGGGCCATCGGGACCCCAGGGCTGCAGCCCCGGCAGGACTCCAGTCCTGGCCGGGCCAGCAGGACCTCAGCCCCTGGCGCCAGCCCGCCCGAGCGACCTCAGTTAATGGTTAACCAGTTAAACCATATCATTTTAACCGTTTAACCTGTTAATTTTTTCAACCGATACATCCCTAACAAGTAGTGCTATTTACCTTTATAGTGAACTAAATTATAAATGCTGTTGTTCTTAATCTAAAATTGCAAAACATATTTTTCAAATGTTATACAAAGCCTCAGCCTGTTTTAAGTCAATTACTTTAAATAATTCTACTCTGGTTTGCGCGTCCCCCCCACCCTTTTTAGTAGTAGTTTTTTGCTTAATAAAACCCAAAATCATGAATAGTAGTCTGTGCTGACTCCGATGAATGTTCAATGCAGTTCTTCAGATTGGTCAGGTTACATTAAGATTTGTATGTGTCATTTGGTTTTTCTGTCTCTTGTGCCTAATGTACATACTGAGCCTTTGAATTTGTTTTCCATACTTTAAATAAGGTAAGGGAGTTACAAAGGCATGAATAATCTGTCATTAAGTTATATACTGTAGCTGCAAGTTGGAACCCCTGCTGTTTAAGTTATGTATTTTAGATTCAATCACTGTTAATCTGTACTTTTTCTGTTTGTACATAAATGGGCTTCACTCTTTCCTGAATGTTTCCAATTCACAAATTAGACACTTTATTTATTATAACAGTAACAAAAACAGTACATGCAAAAAGACACAGAAATTTTCACCATAGAATAAAAAGCTGTGCCAATAACATTCTTTTCAAAATTCCTCTGTTCCTTTTTCTTGAGTAGATCTCAGTTAGTTGTGATTTTTGCCTTAGCTGAAGCATGGCTATAAACAGGAATGCATAATGTAAACCATTATGCTGTATACATGGCATACAAATTCATGTGGGTAGATTTTTTTAATTATTATTTTATTATCAAATGTTTTATCATCATACTGCTGGATATAAACATTTCCAATTATAAACCCTGGCTAACAGAGCTATTGAGCCTGATTTTCAAAATATCTGTATGTGTGGGTTGCATTCATGCATTCATTTGCACACACACAAAAGAGACTTGCATGTATAAATGGACAATTGGTTGAGTGTGGACCTGCTGTAATATGTTCTATATGGGGTTGTGTATGGAGAGTATCCATAAACTAAAGCAAGTGCAGAATGTGGCTGCCTACTTACTATGTGGATTTTATGTGGAGAGTGTACAACAGTGTTCCACAATATTCACTAGTTTCCAGTAAATTTCCAGGTGAAATTCAAGGTACTGTCATTGACTTACAAAGCCCTGACTGTATGTGGCCTGGTTATCTGGGGAACAACCTCATTTTCCATTCAGTACTGATGTAATTGCATTGAAGATGGGGTTACTTCAGTTTGAAAGGGAGGAAATTCCTGATTCAAGGGTTTTCCCTGCAGGGTCCTTGACTGGGGAACTTTTTTTCCTTCCCAATCAGTCAGAGCATGAATTTGTTGTTCTTCTAAGCACACTGCAGAGCCCCAACTCTTGTTGTGGACATTTGAAAAGGAGTTGGGTTCTGGTTATTTGGTGTGGGTTTTTTTATTATTATTATTATTTCTCTTGCTTTGCTACTGTTATGGGATAATCCCACTAAGTAAATAGTATAGTATTTGTCTAACTGACCTAAAAAAATGAAGCTAGTGCCTTGGATATATGCTGGAGAAATCTAAAGAAATAAATTACTTGCTGTTCGTGTACATTCTTTCCGTTTATGTGCACGTAATCACAGTAATTGCTTGCACAAATGTGGAAAACAAATGATTATAGACCACAGATGTTTTGAGAATAGGCTTACTTTGGGAAATTTGGGGTTCACTGAAGGTGGAACTAGAAGTGCTCAGAACTTTGGAACTGCTTAATGCATTAGCAGTTATTCTCTTTCTTCACTGGTCTCTCAATAAGCTAGCATAGAGAGTGATGACCCTCTGTTCTGATTGAAAATGGTTCAGCTAATAGTTACTCAAGTTAGTATGGTTTCAGAGTAACAGCCGTGTTAGTCTGTATTCGCAAAAAGAAAAGGAGTACTTGTGGCACCTTAGAGACTAACCAATTTATTTGAGCATGAGCTTTCGTGAGCTACAGCTCACTTCATCGGCTGCATACCGTGGAAACTGCAGCAGACTTTATATACACACAGAGAATATGAAACAATACCTCCTCCCACCCCACTGTCCTGCTGGTAATAGCTTATCTAAAGTGATCATCAAGTTGGGCCATTTCCAGCACAAATCCAGGTTTTCTCGCCCTCCACCCCCCCCCACACAAATTCACTCTCCTGCTGGTGATAGCCCATCCAAAGTGACAACTCTCCACACAATGTGCATGACAATCAAGTTGGGCCATTTCCTGCACAAATCCAGGTTCTCTCACCCCCCCACCCCCTCCCAAAAACCACACACAAACTCACTATCCCGGTGGCAATAGCTCATCCAAAGTGACCACTCTCCCCACAATGCGCATGATAATCAAGGTGGGCCACCCCCAGCACAAATCCAGGCCTTCTCACCTCCCCCACCTCCATACACACACAAACTCACTTTCCTGCTGGCAATAGCTCATCCAAACTGACCACTCTCAAAGTTTAAATCCAAGTTTAGTATGGTGAGCTGACCCTACTAGGTGCCTATCAGTAAGAGAGCCTTTCAGGAGACCTAGTAGGTGTTAACTAGAAAAGCTCAATTGGTGGGAACAATGTGTGAATGGCACCTTCCTCATAGTTGTCAGCTTTCCCCAAAATGAGGCTGAGGGAAGATTCCTGATGGAACCTTGTTATTTTTACTCATCTCATGCTCTAGGGCCACCTGCAATTCATTGTTAGACAATATAATACTATTAAAAAATCAGGTAACACTATTAACACATCAAAACCATACAACCTACCCATCCCCTATACATCCCACTAAAACCATCCTCTCAGAGTGGTTGATAAAACAGATGTGATTTCCAATATGTCTCCAAACTCAGCAGGTTGGAGCTTTGTGGAGTGAGCTGCAGAAGAACAAAGGACACTGCACTAAAAATGCCCAGTCTCCAGTCACCTACCATTTATTCGGTGGCAGAGTACTGCGCACGAGTTTGGAGTCGATCGTCACACACCAAACTGGTAGATACGCAGTTATATGCCGCCATATGCATCATCTCTGGCACCCTGCATCTGACTTCACTCCCATGGCTTCCAGTTCTGAGAAATATTGCTCCTCCTCATATCAGACGAGAGGTTGCCACTGGCAGGTTACTGGTGAAAGTATGTGCCAACCCAAGCCTGTCACTGCACAGTGATCTTTTTAAACTGCCAGCTGCACGTTTGCCATCACATCGCCCATTATGGTCTTATCCACCATGCCAGGATGTTGGGGCGGAAACACTCTGGTGAAAGGAATGGATATCTGTTATAATCCCCAACCAGTCCCTCGTCACCAAACTCACAATCTGCCCACCTGGGTTTGACCTGCCCCGTCGCCAGTGGTCCCTGTTGAACAGGATCTGGACTGGGCAAGGTCTCTGTGCAGCCAACCAGTATCGCTGGGGCCTCGTGACAGCCCTTTGTGCCCTTCATGCAGCTGCAGCCAGGGCCGGCTCCAGGCATCAGCAAATCGGCAGCAGTTTCTCTCTTTTGCCGTCCGCAGCTGCGTTTTTTTTTCCACTGCTTGGGGCGGCAGAAACTAGAGCCGGCCCTGGCTGTGGCACAACACAGACGATGATGCACATTGTCGCTGAATGCCCGCTGGCTAGGTTCAGTGGTGGCCTTGAAGAACTGCATCACGCCACTGAAGATGCCATCATTTGGGTAGACAACTATGCACACGCTAAATAAATAAAACCTGCTTTCCACCCTCTGGTAAGACATAGAGAGGGAGGTAGCCAAGATCCAAATTGTTACAAGAAATGAACTAGAAGCCAGTGAATGCTATGATGTACAGGCAAAATATGCTTTCTTAAGAGAGGTTTCAGAGTAGCAGCCATGTTAGCCTGTATCCGCAAAAAGAACAGGAGTACTTGTGGCACCTTAGAGACTAAAATTTATTTGAGCATAAGCTTTCGTGAGCTACAGCCCACTTCATTGGATGCATAGAATGGAACATATAGGAAGAAGATATATATACATACATACAGAGAAGGTGGAAGTTGCCATACAAACTGTAAGAGGCTAATTAATTAAGGTTTCAGAGTAACAGCCGTGTTAGTCTGTATTCGCAAAAAGAAAAGGAGTACTTGTGGCACCTTAGAGACTAACCAATTTATTTGAGCATAAGCTTTCGTGAGCTACAGCTCACTTCATCAGATGCGTATCGTGGAAACTGCAGCAGACTTTATATATACACAGAGAATATGAAACAATACCTCCTCCCACCCCACTGTCCTATTACCAGCAGGACAGTGGGGTGGGAGGAGGTATTGTTTCATATTCTCTGTGTATATATAAAGTCTGCTGCAGTTTCCACGATACGCATCTGATGAAGTGAGCTGTAGCTCACGAAAGCTTATGCTCAAATAAATTGGTTAGTCTCTAAGGTGCCACAAGTACTCCTTTTCTTTTTAATTAATTAAGATGAGCTAGTATCAGCAGGAGAAAAAAACTTTTGTAGTGATAATCAAGATAGCCCATTTAGACAGTTGACAAGAAGGTGTGAGGATACTTAACATAGGGAAATAGATTCAATATGTGGAATGACCCAGCCACTCCCAGTCTCTACTCAAACCAAAGTTAATGGTACCTAGTTTGCATATTAATTCAAGCTCAGCAGTTTCTCATTGGAGTCTGTTTTTGAAGATTTTCTGTTGCAAAATTGCCACCCTTAAATCTTTTACTGAGTGGCCAGAGAGGTTGAAGTGTTCTCCTACCAGTTTTTGAATGTTAAATGTTATGTTTCCTGATGTCAGATTTGTGTCCATTTATTCTTTTGCGTAGAGACTGTCCGGTTTGGCCAATGTACATGACAGAGGGGTATTGCTGTCACATGATGACATATATCACATTGGTAGATGTGCAGGTGAACAAGCCCCTGATGGCATAGCTAATGTGATTGGTTCTATGATGGTGTTACTTGAATAAATATGTGGATAGAGTTGTTGCACGGATAGGTTCCTGGGTTAGGGTTTTTGTTGTGACAGATCTTTGGAGACAGACCAGTCCTCGCTTGCAGACAGCCCCCCAACCTGAAGCAAATGCTCTCCAGCTCCCACACACCACACAACAAAAACACTAACCCAGGAACTTATCCTTGCAACAAAGCCCAATGCCAACTCTGTCCACATATTTATTCAAGTGACACCATCATAGGACCTCTTTTTTAAAAGTCGGGGAGAGTCTAGCTTGACTGGCCCTACTGATTGCATTTGTTGTCAGTATCCCACATGGAGAGAAGTGATCTGAGGTAACCAGGTCTCAAACCATTTAGGGCTTTATAGATTAAAACCAACACCTTGAATACCACCCAGAAGCTTCTAATTAGTGTGTGAAGATTACAGAGGACTGGTGTAATGTGCTCTCTGTGTGATGTACTACTTAATAAGCAAGTGGCTGCATCCTGCACCACCTTCTGCTTCTAAATTGTCTCAGTGTGTTTACCCTAATTTGTGCCTTCCAGGCTGGAAGGTGACTTCTGGGATTGCAAAACTTACTTTCTGTGTTTGTTGCAGCAATGTGGAGGGGTGAAGAAATATCAACAGACTCCAGACTAATGGGGTGAATCTTTAATCCTCTTTTACAGTTTGGGAAGCCATCAAAAATAGAGATGGAAAAAAGAAAACAACTTTTAGGACCACATTTAGGAATGTAGGACTTTTAAGGACATGGTATAAATGTTGTCCCTTGTAAAGGAATTGTTGTTGTTTTTTTTTTATTTACAAAGCAGCTAAAGAAAAGAGATATTTATAAAGTTTCTTTCAATCCTAATACTTTTTCTCCAGGATTTGTTCCCCTCCTCTCCTCACTAGCTGTGTTATACATGGGTAGAAGAAAAATGAAGTGTTGCATGGTTTGAAAGTAATTTAGCTCTTAAGTGTTCTAGACACTGCACTGCGTGTTTGTTTATGGATTTATTTGCCTTATGGAGATGGGAAAAAGGCATTCAAATTTCATACAAAATACTCTGGTCAAGGTTTTCTTTCACTTGATGTCTGATTATAGTAGGAAAGGAGAATTGTAATTGGCTCTTATTCTTTGGGGCACCGCTATTTTAGAAAAAAAATTCCTTGCATTTGTCTTGATAATGTATCAAGTAGTTGCTAAGGGACTTGATGAAATCTGATGCAAAATAATAAATTATGTTCTGCAGCCTTCTTTCCTTCTACGTGATATGGGTGCATAAACGCAAAGAGACTGGTGCACCTACAAATTCAAAAAGCATTATATTCAGATTAGCAGGTCACTGGAGATGAGTTACTAATTGTTTTAGAGAACTCATTATGGGTATTATCACATATTAATTATGCATGGTAAGTAGAAAAGAAAGGGGGGAAATACTACTTTTCTGATAAACTGTTCATTGAGTTATCTTTTTTTCTCTCAAGTCCTTGAGCATTTTTTTGGAGATGCCAAACAGAGTAATCATTGAATAATTGGATTTTAATTAACAAGAATCTTCACTAAAATGTTTCTAATGTCTTCTGGGTTAGAGCAAGCAATGAATAAATCCTCTTTCAAAAAGATCTAGTGCACTGATCCTCTGTATAGCTGAAATTACCTTTGCAATCATGCCAGTGCCTGTCATAAAAATGCTGCTTCAGAGTTTTAGAACAAAGAATAAAGACTAAAACAAGCAACTGAATTGTTAAGGATATTTTTGTTGCTTCTTTGTAATTTATTAATTTAGAAAGTCCTGCAGAAATCTTCGGAAGGCCCACTGTGTGTCACTTTATCCCTGTATGCCCTCTTTTTATTTTTTTTAAAAACATTGTTGCTGTTCATGAAATGTGAAACTGCAGATAATTTTCAGAGATATGATGCTCCCCTCTCCCCCGCGCCTGTGCAAGAGTTTATTCAGTTGTGTGGGGTGAGGATGAATTTTTAATATTCTTTGTGGGTTTTTACCATCATTTCAGAAAAGCTATGTACAGGATGATCAGTTAGCACTGACCGATTATTTATTGGCTAAACAGGGCAAAGGATTTTATGCAATGGTAGTACGCTGATTACTACATTATGAAATGAGTGCACTTATAAGAAGATTACAAAATGTATCCTATAAAGAAGTGTGTTTGGAAACAAAATATTTTTATTGTGATAGATTAATATTCTAAATATAAAAGACCTTGTAGTAGCACAGAGAAGAGCTGGGAAAAGGACAGGTTTATCTGTTAAAGTGTGATTCCAGAATGTCTGTGTTACAATAATAGTGAGTATTTATTCAAAGACATGAGACAGATGGTTCAAACTAAGCCTGGGCAAGGCTGAAGTGTTTGTGGATTTGAAACGCTTCCAAGTAATAGTAGAGATGCTGTCCTTACCTTCCATCAAAGATACCTTTCCCTTTCTATCAAAATAATGCAGAATATAGGAATTGTCATACTGGATCATCTAGTCTAGTTACTTGACTCTGACAGGGACCTGCACCATATATGTGAGAGGCAGGTGTAAGAACCCCACAGCAGGTAGATGTGGAGTAATCTACTCTTTCCATCACATCTCATCCGGCTCTCTGATAGTTAGAGATTGATTAAGCCCTCAAGTGTGAGGCTTAATATATTTTCCACAAAATGTGTTATGAATTATAACTCTGGGTATTCTTATCTATATACATGCTGAGTCCCTTTTTGAACCTTGTGAAGTTCAGGGCATCAATGACATCCTGTGGCAATGAGTCCATAGCTTTAATTACATATTTTGTGTGTAAGTTTATCATGTCTCTTCTTATTCATTTTCGTAAGGTAAACAATCCCAGTCTTTTCAATCTCAGTACATATGACTTTTTCCCAGGCCCTTGATCATTTTCATAGCTGTTCTCTGAACCCCTGCTAGCTCTGCAATATCCTACATGACAGTGGGTCTCAAACTTTTTTACTGGTGACCCCTTTCACACAGCAAGCCTCTGTGTGACCCCCCTAATAAACTAAACATTTTAAAATATATTTAACACCATTATAAATGCTGGAGGCAAGTGGGGTTTGGGGTGGAGGTTGATAGCTTGCGACCCTCCCATGTAATAACCTCACGCTGCCCTGAGGGGTCCAAACCCCCAGTTTGAGAATTCCTGCTATATGAGATGGGATGACACAGTACTCGGAGGAGGCTGCATAATTCATGTATACAAAGGTATAACAGTCTCCATATTATTTACCATCCCATTCGTTTAGCAACCTAACATCTTGTTTACTTTTTTGACTGAACATGTACATTGAGCAGAGGTCTTTCTTGAGCAGTCTACAGTGATGTCCAGGCCCTTTTCATGAGTTGATACAGTTTATATAGAACCTGGGAAGGTGTACAAGTAGTTTAATTATTTCTCTCCAATGTTCATTACTTTGTATTTGTCAACCATTGGATTTAATTTGTCATTGTATTACCCATTCACCTAGTTTGTTTAGATCCCTGTGAAGTTTCTCACAGTTCCCTCTGGTCCTAACTTTTAGTCATAAGCAAATTTTACTATTTCACTACTTGCTCTCTTTCTGGATCACTAATAAATACAGGAGAGAGTACAAAACTTTGAGGCACCTTGCCATTAACCTTTTGCCATGATGAAAATTAACCATGTAATTTGACTATTTAATTTATTTTGTTTTCTTCCTCCTAGCCAATTTTTGAGCCATAACAATATTTTGCAGAAACTGTGCTTGTTAAACAAGGTCATCATGAACTTCCAGGTGTTT
Source organism: Lepidochelys olivacea (assembly GCF_965140295.1). Lineage (NCBI taxonomy): Eukaryota > Metazoa > Chordata > Testudines > Cheloniidae > Lepidochelys > Lepidochelys olivacea. The sequence goes on along the minus strand of NC_140411.1, from coordinate 131,872,175 downwards.
TTTGGTTCTATTTTTAATTATAGTTTCAAACAATTTATACACATTATTACATAGCCTTATATCCGTACCTGGTAAACACCCCACGAACTGCCTGAGAGCTCTAATTAGCCCCACTTTGTTCAGGGGTGTGTTAGGTGCAAGGAAGAGTTAAAAGGAAGGAGTTCACTGTAGTTGGGAGGGAGAGACCTAGGGGAGAGGTGGTCTGGAGTTTCTTTTTCATGGGAAGAGCCTGACAGAAACTATGTGTAGGGAGAACTTCAGGTGGAATAAAAGCTTGAGCTGTGAGCTGATAGAAGTTGCTTAGTTTGTATTTTTGTCTGGCTTTTGAGGTTTACTGAGGGATTCCAGTAGGAAGTCCTGCTAGCTGCTTTTCTGGAAGAGTGAGGCTGAAGAGGAGCCCTCAAGAGGTGGAAGACATTGCATTGATTACTACTATTTTGTCACACTGTTTGTGACAGAGATACCCTGGAATGGGTGGAACTATAGTATGACCTGGCTGGAGGTCCAAACCACCACTGTACAGGACCACTGAGGTTACGAGAAAAGCAGGGCAGAGTCACTGAAATGCTGTTTCTTCAAGTGCTTGCTCAAGTCGATTCCATGGTGGGTGTGTGCACACCCACGTGCATGGCCATCAGAGATTTTTGCCTTAGCAGTACCTGTAGGGCTGGCTGTAGTGACCTCTAGTGTGCTGTGCTCATGCAGTGATATATCAGGCACTCCTGGCCAATGCCTTCTCAGTTCCTTCTTACCTCCAATGGTGGTCAGTTGGAGCACCTCTCTTGCTTGTCAAGAGCTAGTGGTTTTCTTCTATTGGACTTCCTGCCTTTGGGCCTTTAATTGTAATTAGTGTTAAGTAGCGTAGTTAGCTGATAGTTAAGGTCCAAGCTGGGACTTTGCCGCAAGTAGGGCATGCCCTGAGCTCCTGGTCTGTGGCAGGCCTATGCCTGTGGGTGACCTCCTGGACAGCTGCCTTAAGTGCTTGGGGGAATCACACATTAAGGAGTGTTGTCAGATCTCTAAGAACTTTCGACCTCACACCCAGAAGGAGAGGCATATTTGCCTCAGAGCTCTCCTGATGGAATCCACTCTTTGCTGGGCTTCTGCACCCTCTATACAGGGCGCACTGAGTACTTTAGCCTCAGTGTGCAGTGTGCTGCTGGCACCTGGCTCCTCTCGGCACCGTTTGCTGTTGCCAGTGCCAAAGAAGAAGGTGAAAAAGCGCTTGCTGGCCCTGAGCAAGAAGGTCCAAGGGTCATCCGGTAGAGGAACTGGGCTTGTCCACCAGCCTTCTCCAGAGCAGCATGAGTGTGCCTCCACGCCTGTGGCTCTTAGCCCACTTAAAGTTCGGTCACGGATTCTGGTGAGTGGTTTGTGACCCACCATCCTGCCTGCACTGTTGTCATCCCAAACCCAGGCACAGAGAGCACAGTTCTTCACCTACTCCTGTGATGTCTCCAGTGCTTCAGGACCAAACTAGGCTTCCTGAGAGGACAGGCCAGCTGTTAAGATGCCTTTGAGGGCAGAGGAGCACCGCAGATCACCGGACAAGCAATCCCATGGCAAGTTGCAACCATGCTGCTGGTCGCACAAACTCTCCCTCCTGACCTCAAGAAGTTATTCCCCAGTGTGGGGTCTACGCTCCCTGTATTATAAACAGACGCCATTCACCCTATCACTGATCTGCATCTAGAAGTCTGTCCCGGTCGATGGCACTGGGGGGACCACTCCCCTTTGTCTTACCAATCTCCCCGGTATAGCTACAGGTCACTTATGCCTGGTTAGCACTCACCAGTAGCCATGACCAGCAAGCAGACCCAGGCATCGATGGCTCCTCCCTAATCGCATCCCTAATGGTTCCTCTGGCGTGGAGGCCCAGTTCAGCCCATCACCCCGGTCCCCATGTTGGGATTGGGCACTGGAAACTGCCCTGCTGTCCACAGCTGTATTGGGGATCATGGGGCGGTCTGGTGATGACAGTGCCCCCTTTGCAGTGCACATCAGTGGCCACGTCGGAGCGGAGATCGACGGCCCCACCAGGCCTGGTACCAGAAGCTCACTCAGAGGTTGAAGACCCAGTGCCCATCCTCAAACCTCCCTCTACAGCAGCTGCTGAGCCCTCAGCACCTCCACTGGCGACCTCTTCCCTGGAGGAGGCAGTCACAGGGCCTTCCAGGGTCAGCCCCCACAGATGACTTTAAAGAACACCAAGCCCTTCTCAGACGGGTGGCAGAGAACTTGGGTCTGGAAGTGCAGGAGGTGGCCAAGCAGTAGGACACCCTGATCAATGTCCTCCTGGCCTCCATGCCCACCCAGGTTTCCCTGTCCATTCACGACAAAGTCCTTAAGATCACCAAGTCACTGTGGCAGATCCCATCCTCTATCCCACCCACCTTGAAATGGGCTGAAAAAATACTTTGTCCTGGCCAAGGGTTTCAAGTACCTTTATACTTACCCACCCCCAGGCTCACTGTTTGTGTCTGTGAGCAATGAAAAGGACAAGCAGCTCACCATAGTCTCTACTCCCAAGAATAAAGAAGCCAAAAAACCTCAATTTGTTGGCAGGAAAATTTATTCAACAGTAAGCCTACAATTTCAGGTGGCGAACCGTCAGGCCTTGGTGGGCCAATACAGTTTTAACCTCTGGGAGAGCCTCCAGAAGTTCCAGGATTCTCTTCCTCAGGGTCAGGCTCAGGAGTCTGGTACCCTGGTAGAGGAAAGGACTGCAGCAGCCAGATGCTCCCTGAAAATGGCATGGGACTCAGCAGCGAGGGTGGTTGCATCGGCTGTGGTTATACAACTCAGCTCCTGGGTCCAAATGGCAGGCCTTTCCCAGGAGATGCAGGTCTCTATTCAGGACCTCCCCTTTGATGGAGTTGGGCTCTTCTCCAATCAAATGGATGCCAGGCTACATGGGTTGAAGGACACTAAGGCTACCCTTCGCTTGTGGGGCATGGTCTGGTCATGGGTTACCTCGGACCACTGGGTCCTGGACATAGTAGCTCAGGGCTACTCCCTGTAGTTTGTGGATATCCCTCCTTTCCGCCCGCTGCTTCCCCATCCCTCTTCAGGGACCCTCTCACAAGCAACTCCTGGTTCGAGAGGTCTACAAGCTCTCGCAGTTGGGGGCTGTGGAGGCAGTTCCTTGGGACATGGAAGGAAGAGGATTCTACTCCCGATATTTCCTAATTCCGAAGGCCAAGGGGGGAGTCAGATCCCTCCTGGACCTGTGTGGCCTCAACAAGTCTCTCAAGAAGTTGAAGTTCAACATGGTATCCCTGGCCTCCATTATCCCCTCCCTGGATCCAGGGCACTGGTATGCCACTCCAAACTTAAAGGACGCTTAGTTCCATGTCTCCATATTCCCATGGATCAGACGGTTCCTGTGTTTTATAGTGGCAGGATGCCGCTTTCAGTTCATGGTGCTACCCTTTGGCCTGTCCTCTGCCCCCAGGGTGTTCAGGAAATGCGTGGCATTGGTAGTGGCTTACCTCAGATGTCGGGGGGGGGGGGAGGAGTCCAGATCTTCTGTACCTAGATGACTGGCTCATCAAGGGCAGGTCTCCGGAACAGGTGCAGAGAAGCCTTGATCTGGTATGCTCCACCTGCAGTGGCCTGGGCTTGTTAATAAATATAGAAAAGTCCATGTTAATGCTGGTCCAGCGCATAGAGTTTATCAGAGCAGTTCTCAATTCCACATGAGCCAGGGCCTTCCTCCCAGAAGCACACACTTTCAAGCCATGGTGGATCTCATTGCCCACGAGAGGAGACATCTGATCACCATGGACTTGACTATGGCTGATGGGCCACATGGCAGCATGTACGTATGTGGTCAGGCACACCCGGCTTCATCTGCAACCCTGCAAACATGGCTAGCAATGGTCCACATTCCCAGCAGGCACCCCTTAGACCGAGTGGTCACGGTGCCAGACTGTCCCCTTGTCCTTGAACTGGTGGCTAGACCCCAAATTAGTGCTGCGGAGAGTTCCCTTGTGTCCCCTTCACCATCGCTCACCCTGGTCTCAGATGTGTCAGATCGGGACTGGGTAAGCTCAGCACCCAAGTTTGCTGGATGCAGCACGACTTGCTCTTCATATCAATGTCAGGGAGCTCAAGGCAGTGTGCCTGGCCTGCCAGGCATTTTTACTCCACCTGAAAGGCAAGGTGGTGCAGGTCCTACAGCCAACACAGCCGCAATGTATTACAACAGGCAGGATGGTACTAGGTCCTCAGCCCTGTGTGAAGAGGCACTCAGCCTCTGGGACCTTGGTGTGCAGTACGCCATCCACCTGGTGGCTGGTCACTTACCTGGAACCAGGAACATCCTGGCAGATCACCTCAGCAGGTCCTTCTCCTCTTGCCATTAGTGATTCCTCCATCTGGAGGTAGTCACCCTGATCTTCTGACGCTGGGGGACTCCCCAGGTGGACCTGTTTGCATCCAGGCAGAACAGGAAGTGACAAGTGTTCTGCTTCCTATACGGCAGGGACCAGGGTTCCCTGTCAGACACCTTCCTGATCTCATAGTCGGGAGCACTGATGTATGCCTTTCTGCCAGTGCCACTTATCTACAGAGTTCTGCTAAAGGTGAAGCAAGACAGAGCATGGGTCATTCTCATTGCCCTGGCATGGCCTCGCCAGCACTGCTTCAGCATGCTGCTGAGCCTTTCAGTCGCCAACCCGCTGTAGTTACCTCTCTCTCTGGATCTGCTGTCCCAGAAATACGTCAGTCTGCTGCACCCAAACCTGGTGTTGCTGCACCCGACAGTGTGGCTGCTCCATGGCTAAGCACGGATGAGTGCGATTGCTCCATGGCAGTTCATCAGGTCCTTCTGGGCAGCAGAAAACCCTCACCAGGGATACCCATGTGGACAAGTGGACACACTTTGCATGTAGGACCTCAGACAAGTGCATTTGTCCTGAGGAGGCCTCGTTGCAGGTCATCATGGACTATTTGCTGTATGTAAAGCTCCAGGGCTTCTCACTGTCTTCGGCCAAGGTGCACCTGGCTGCCATTTCTGCGTTCTACCCTCTGCTTCAGGGCAGATCTGTCTTCACCCATCCCATGATGGCATGGTTCCTGAAAGGTCTAGAGCACCTGGACCCACACATCTGAGATCCAGTTCCCCCATGGGACTTGAATCTGGTGCTTCGAAGCTCATGGGCCCTCTGTTTGAACCCCTAGCTTCCTGCTCCCTCCTCCTGTTCCTTGTCTGTCTTGGTCACCATAACGTCGGCACAGCAGTTGTCCAAGATCAGGGCGCTCACATTGGAGCTGCCCTATACAGTCTTCTACAAGGACATGGTCCAGCTGCACCTGCATCCAGCTTTTCTGCCCAAGGTTGTTTCCCAGTTCCACACATGACAGGACATCTACTTACCAGTCCTCTGTCTGAAGCCTCATGCATCAGATGAGGAACGCAGGTTGCATAAGCTGGATGTCAAGCAGGCTCTGGCCTTCTACATCAATAGAACGCAGCTGTTCTATAAGTCACAGTTGTTTGTTGCTGTTGTGGACAGGATGAAGGGCTGCCCGGTGTCAGCCCAGAGAATTTCTTATTGGATCATGGCATGCATCCATCATTGCTACAAGCTGGCAAAAGTTCCCCTGCCAGCGATTGCGATGGTTCATTCCACTAGAGTGCAGGCACCTTCGGTGGCCTTCCTGGCACAGGTGCCAATCCAAGAAACCTGTCGGGCTATCACCTGGTCATCCGTCCATACGTTCGCGTTGCACTATATACTGACCCAGCAGGCGCGAGATGATGCTGGCTTTGGCAGAGCTGTGCTGCAAACTGCATGATGGTGAACTCTGAGCCCACCTCCATTGACACTGCTTGAGAGTCATCTAGAATGGAATCGACATAAGCAAGCACTCGAAGAAAAAACGGTTTCCTATCTTTTTGTACCTGTTGTTCAAGAGGTGTTGCTCATGTCCATTCCATTACCCGCCCTCCTGCCCCTCTGTTGGGGTTGTCGGCAAGAAGGAACAGAGAGGGCATGGGCTGGCAGCGTCTGATACTGCGGCATGAACGCAGCACACTAGAGGGCTCTACAACCAGTACTATGTCCCTGTGGCCCATGCTGCTTCCCACCGGGAACGGCAAACTGCGGCCACTGGGAGCTGCGGGAGGCTATGCCTATGGTTGGTCAATGGAAATAAACTGTCTCACAGCCCACCAGCAGATTACCCTGATGGGTCGCATGCGTCCCACGGGCCAAAGTTTGCCCACCACTGAATTAGAGAGTCAGAACAGTACCAATTCAAAAAAAAAGAAAAAAATCAGCAAAATACATAATGGTGCAAAATTGAAGACTTAACACTAGTATGGAATAAGCTGCTTAATTGCTCCTCCTCCTCCCGTGCAGGCTCCCTCCAATCAATAACGTGGTCATCCCAAACTCAAGCCTCCAAACTTTTATTCCACAAAACAGCATCATGTGTTTTTGGTGGAACATAACAGTAATCTTAAAACTACAGGTAACATTTCTTTAACAGGGTCTTTTCAGTTGTTTATAATTTTGCAAAACTAACTATTCAGGATGAAATTTTCAATGCATGCTCTGCCTCAGGCAGGTTTTTTTATTTTATTTTTATTTTTTAATTACAGGAAAAAAATGCTTCTGATGTGCTTACTTAAAAAAATGTGTTCTTTCTTTGAGTCTTTGGCTAGCTGTTTTTCAAATTCTTTTTTGGCCTTCCTAATTATATTTTTACACGTGACTTGCCAGAGTTTATGCTCCTTTCTATTTTCCTCAATAAGATTTAACTTCCACTTTTTAAAGGCTGCATTTTTACCTCCAACTGCTTCTTTTAGTTTGTTGTTTAGATATTCCTCTCACTCAGTGATGCTGTGTGACTGGTATCCCAGGGAGCCACACTGGAGATACTCAATTAGGGTGAACTGCAAAGAATGGGGCAGACAATCCCCAAAATGGTAGATATTCCAATACTTAGATTTACCAAGCCAGCACAAAACAGCTTCTATAATACCTTACTGGTTACCCAGAAGCCAACAACATTCCTATAAAGCAACCTAGCCTTAGGCCTCCACACAGACACCCAAGGCAAATAGGATGAGGATTACTGAAAATCTTATTCATCATATAAGAAAGTTCTACCAATCCCAGTGGATCGAACACATTACCTCCCAGGTAAATCAATATTCCAGATTTTACCCAAATGCACTCTTATAGCCAATTATGAACTAAACTAAAATTTATTTAAAAAGAAAAGAGTATTGGCTAAAAGATCAATATATAGAGATCTGAGTACAGTTCTTGAGATCAAATTCATAGCAGAGATGGTGAGCTTTGTAGTTGCAAAGAGTTCTTTCAGGAATAGTCATAGGTTATTGTTCAATGTTCATATTCAGGGTGATTCCAGATTAGGACTGGAGATCTCAGTTTTGGGCTTAAGCTTCCCCTGCATGAAGCATCAAGCAGAGCTGAGATAAAAAGGATTGGGACTCAAGGCATCTTTATACGGATTCAGGCCTTCTTTGACATGTCAGAGGTCTTCAGCAAACAATAGGCAATCATGGGGATTTTGAAATAGACCTATTTTGTAAGCATTGCTGGTAATTAGATACACAGATTAACATAAGGCAATTCCCCATTTTCCTACCATTTGCAGATGATTTGGTATACATTTCAAAGAGATGAATACAGTGATGTTACTATGTTTACAGTTATCTAACTGTTAATGTTTTTTTCATCTCTGAATCAACAGCTATCGTGACAGACAGAAACTGTTTACATAGCTCACATCCTACAAGATATAAGTACACACATACAATTAGTATCACCTCCAGTTCTCTAACAATACAAATTTGCATTTCAGAGTTCTAGCCTAGCTAGCATGGAGTGGCCCTAATGACCTTTCACATACTTTAACTTGTCTCTAATGGTTGACTTTGGGCCATTTATCCTGCAAGCTCCTTAACCCTTTCTGGCTATGTGTCACACTTGATATAAGATTTGTTGCAATTATATAACAGTGGTAGCAACCATGATTTTGCATGGTCATATTTTAAGCAGATAATGTCACATGGTGTATCAAGCCACAAACCTCGGGCAGGTAATGCACTTACACAGAAATCCACAGGCAGGGACACACTCAACTGAGTTACATTAATGCTTTTGTAGCCTTACATGAACCAACAATAGAGAGGCTACTCCAGAAGCCTGACCAGTGTAAGATCATTACCCAGACTGCTCCTCCCTTGGTATGGAGAGACACACATCAGCTTTGTAAACTGAGCTGAGATTTCCGAAATGCTTCAATCAAAACACTGTTTTAGGTAAACTATAAAATAGATTCATTAACTACAGAAAGATCAATTTAAAGTGATTATAAAGTAGTGAGCATAGAGATCGCAGTTGGTTACCTAAGAAATAAAAATAAATTTGCAGTCTGAGTTCTACAAACTAAACAGGATTTGAATCAAGCAGTGTCTTACCCTGACAGATGGTACAAACAGGTCACAGATCCTCAGTACACAGGCTGGGACTCTTTTCCAGCCTGGGATCATCCTCCCCCACTCAAAATCTTTGTCTTCCAGATGTTCCTCCAGGTGTTGAGTTGGGAAGGGGGACAGGGAGAGGGAAAGTGATGTCAGTTCCCCTCTTTTATAGTTTCTTTAGCTTGCTGGAAAGATCTAAGCTTTTGATGTGAGGATCCACCCTCATTGGTTAAGCATTCGCCATTGTCTATGTGCTCTTTCTGAAAAGTTTCAGAGATGGCCACTGGGAGAGTGGATTCCCTTTAAGGGGCCATCAGCACATCTGGCTACTCCATTGTTTTACCTGAAAGACTGTTGTGGGTGTTCTCAACCTCACAGAATGTTTCAGTAACATACAGCATACTTCATAACCTCACCTATAATAATAGCAAATACCATCCAACAGGATATTAATGTTCAACAGATCAAGACTTTTAAAATGATACCTAGGTCATGTTTTGTACAAAACATAATTATATGACAGTGGTGAATATGGGGATTGCAGGGTGCCACTCTGAGGTACAGAGATGTTTTGCGACACTCTGTGAAAGATACATAGATATTAAGGTCAGAAGGGACCATTATGATAGTCTAGTCCAACCTCCTGCACAATGCAGGCCACAGAATTTTACCCACCCACTCCTGTGAAAAACCTCTCACCTATGTCTGAGCTATTGAAGTCCTCAAATTGTGGTTTAAAGACTTCAAGGAACAGAGAATCCTCCAGCAGGTGACTTGTGCCCCATGCTACAGAGGAAGGCGAAAAACCTCCGGGGCCTCTTCCAATCTGCCCTGGAGGAAAATTCCTTCTCGACCCCAAATATGGCAATCAGCTAAACCCTAAGCATATGGGCAAGATTCACCAGCCAGATACTACAAAAAGTTCTTTCCTGGGTAACTCAGATCCCACCCCATCTAGACACTGATGTTGGGGGTTTGCACTTTCATGTCATTCTCCATTCCCTCTTGTATTAAATAGGGATTCTCAGTTGTTTGGACACTTTGTTCCTGTCCTCTTCTCTTTTGACCATTATCTCATCTTACATTCAGCTAAAAAGCAAAAAGCAGCCAGTATGTTCCAAAGTTGACATTCGATTTTGAATTGTCAGATGGGAGTGCATTAGTGCGGCTGTTTTATTAATACAGGGATTATTTTAAATTAATTTGTCTGTAAATTTACTTTAAAATTAGTGACACCTACAGTTGGAGCACCTAGCAATAACTTGTACAGTTCCTTAGCTAAGGATGATTAATATTCACTACATAGACTGCCATTTTATTTTTAAAATAAAAATCTGGGACTGCTTTTCTATCCATCACAAAAGAAATGAATTTATTTTTGTTTTTCTTTTCCAAACTGAGTTCCTGTAGGGAGTATGAGGGGATAGGGATGGGGGTGGGGAGTGAAAAGAGAAAGAGGAGTGTACTGCAAAAAGTTAAGTAGTCCTTAAGTAGGGGTAAGTTGGTTATTCATAAATAGTCCTGAACATCCAAAATAAAGTTTCTCAGAAAATTCTGAAATACATCCGGTCAAATATAAAGGGAAGGGTAAACCCCTTTGAAATCCCTCCTGGCCAGGGGAAAGCTCCTCTCACCTTTAAAGGGTTAAGAAGCTAAAGGTAACCTCGCTGGCACCTGACCAAAATGACCAATGAGGAGACAAGATACTTTCAAAAGCTGGGAGGAGGGAGAGAAACAAAGGGTCTGGGTCTGTCTGTAGTAGTCTTGGCCGGGGATAGACCAGGAATGGAGTCTTAGAACTTTTAGTAAGTAATCTAGCTAGGTATGTGTTAGATCATGATTTCTTTAAATGGCTGAGAAAAGAATTGTGCTGAATAGAATAACTACTTCTGTCTGTGTATCTTTTTTGTAACTTAAGGTTTTGCCTAGAGGGGTTCTCTATGTTTTTGAATCTAATTACCCTGTAAGATATCTACCATCCTGATTTTACAGGGGGGATTTCTTTATTTCTATTTACTTCTATTTTTTATTAAAAGTCTTCTTGTAAAACACTGAATGCTTTTTCATTGTTCTCAGATCCAAGGGTTTGGGTCTGTGGTCACCTATGCAAATTGGTGAGGCTTTTTATCCAACATTTCCCAGGAAAGGGGGGGTGCAAGTGTTGGGAGGATTGTTCATTATTCTTAAGATCCAAGGGTCTGGGTCTGTAGTCACCTAGGCAAATTGGTGAGGCTTTTTACCAAACCTTGTCCAGGAAGTGGGGTGCAAGGTTTTGGGAAGTATTTTGGGGGGAAGGATGTGTCCAAACAGCTCTTCCCCAGTAACCAGTATTAGTTTGGTGGTGGTAGCGGCCAGTCCAAGGTGTAATATTTTGTACCTTGGGGAAGTTTTGACCTAAGCTGGTAAAGATAAGCTTAGGAGGTTTTTCATGCAGGTCCCCACATCTGTACCCTAGAGTTCAGAGTGGGGGAGGAACTGTGACACATCCATTTCATTTTTAAAGAACCAGTTCAAACCCATCACCTTGCATATAACTTTAAAAAAAAATCTGTGTACTGAGTCCACAGATTCACTGTCTGAGTTGAGTGTGTGATCTGGCTTCGTGTAGTGATTAATAGTAAGGGCTTCAGGCTCAGTGTCACTCCAAGGATGACTAAATTCATCTTAGAATGTTGTATTTTAATAAAAGGATTTCAGTTACTGTTCAGTATGAAGACATCATAATGCTTGTGACATGTGTTAGGATCAAACCAAACATTGGAATAATAGCATCATGGAAAAGAGTGAAAAAGCAGGCTGTCTAAATTGAGCCTCATCTTTTTTTTCCTGTTGATTTCTATATTTAGTATAGTTTCTAACATACTATATAAGGCACCAGTTCTGCCAAGAGCTCTAGAAGAATCTGCCTTTAGATCAACCAGTACAACTATTTTAGTCACTGTACAATATATAGGCTTCAATCCAATTTGACAGGTGTTAGGGAGACCTGAGAAATCCTGATGTTGCTGAAGCTGCCTCTTCTTTACTAAAAACAGGTGAGTTGATGCAAAGCCCTAAATCTGTCTGCTGTAAATGAAGAAGATATCTGTCCTCAAAGAGGCACTGGCAGTCATCTTCAACTGTAGCCTCTAAATTTCTCTGCCTCTTTCACCAGCGAACAGAAAAAAGGAGCTAATTCAAAGGTTACAGAGCTAAGTCTCTGCAGCAGCTACCCCATCCGCTAAAGCTAAAATATATTCCAAGGTTGTCTACACTGAGTGAGATGTGTGATTCCCCTGCTCGTGTACACAAACTCTACTAGTTCTCATTGATCTACAGTGAGTGTAAATAGCAATATAGCCACAGTAGCACTGATAGTAGCAGCAAAGGCATGGCTCAGCCATGCCGAGTACAAAGCTCATAGAATAGACAAAGCCCAAGATGTCTTTGTGTTTAGCCGCTCTCAAGACATACTTCTCTTTTCACAAAGAATCACTTGGTCCAAAACGGAATGAATTTCCTGGCAAGATATTTTGAAAGGCCTGATAGCCTGCAACACTTAATTTTTGCTCTAGAGTCTAAATAGCCTTGTTTGCCAGGTTGCTCAACACCTGAAACATTTCTGGATAACTGGAAATTTATATCTGTTTTGCAGTTGTTTTGAGAAAGTAGGGAACACTCTAGATTCTGAAGGACCAAAACATTGAATTATAGCTCTAAAATTAATTTTGATAATAGCATCTCCTTTTCTAATATGATTATGGTACGAAAATTCTCCAGGAATTCAAAAATCTGTGTTGGCTTTCTTCTGTATTTGTGGCCAAGAAAAGGGGGAGTGTTGGAGAAGGGCAATTCCTCTCTTGGATTGGTTGACCACCAGATCTGCTTTTTGGTATCATTTTCCTTTGATATCCAATAGATGGGTCCATATAGAATCATAGAACTGGAAGGGACCTCGAGAGGACATCTAGTCCAGTCCCCTGCACTCAAGGCAGGACAAAGTATTATCTAGATCATCCCCGACAGGTGTTTGTCCAACCTGAGCTTAAAAATCCCCAGTGATGGAGATTCCACAACCTCCCTAGGCAATATGATTGCAAATTAGTCTTATTTACTTGTTTGGTTGGTGGAGAGGCATCTGTTCTATACTGGATTCCCATGATCAGTAAAGAGTTCTAAAGAATGTTCTTTTACTCTTGGGTTTTCATGTAATATGATATAATTATACACTGCGAGCTCTTCTGAAGAGTGACTATCCTTCTTGAGTGTTTGGAATGTGCCTAGCATATAGCGGATGCTTCTGTAAATAATAATAGTTATTCTGTAGTCATATATGCTTGCATGTTTACAAAGTTTTAATATTGAATTTTAATTCAATACACATATTGTTATAAAATATCTTCCAAGAGTATATCAATTATTTAGAATATTTTGGAGCTTTTTTAAGATTTGGAGAATGTAGCATTGGCCTACCAGTTAGGGGATGGAACTAGCTAGCACAAGTAGTAGTCAGGTAGGTGGATATCCTGTTATCCAAGAAGTATTTTAGAACCTTTTATGTTCCAACTCCCAATGAGTTGGCATAGGAAACACAGGCAACAGTGATTTTTTTTTTAATGGGAACAGTCCTATAATTCTGTTTAATTTTAAACTTTATACTTTTATATATTGAGACTTTTATAGGTTCATGAATATTCTGTTCTCCCTGTCTTCTCTTATTAGGGACACCTTTTGTTGCAAGGAGAAAAGAGACAGTGTTTTAAGGGAAATCTGGATTTTCTGTTTATAGAGCAATAAATATGCTAAAATGAACTGCAATTGTACATGTTGTAAAATTACTTTTGTTTGACAAGTAAATAAATCTTACTTGAAAGTCAGTGCTAGAGATATTAAAAGCTTGCACTGCCTGACAGACAAAACAGTTCTCAGCCCCTTTTATTATTTTTTTTTTTTTATAAATACAGCAAAAGGGCTCAGTATTTGTGGTAGCTTGACAATGGCTCATGTTATTTGCAAATGCCTTTATTTGCAGATCTTTTGCACAGTTTACAGGTTTTTTAGTGGAAAGCACAACCAGAAATTATCTGATTTGGCAAAAGTTAAAAATATTTTTTCCATCCATGTGTAGAATGAATTTTGTTATGTGCAGCACCAGTATCAAGTCACTGTGTGGATGTGTGCCACCAGTAGAAACAAAAAACCTACATAATATATATTTTTTAAAAGTTACCATAGGTATGAAAGAATTAAAAATTTTATTAACGCTAATGTTAAAAATATTACATATTACACAGGTTAAAAAAAGTGGATCTGTACATCTGGGTATAGTGCTTAGATTATCCACAAACACAAAGTTTGTTTTAAAAGTCAGAAGACATATAGTGTCTAATCAGCACAAGGTGCATTGCTTAAGGTGTGTATTTGTATGAACCCTAACTCCTGCCCGCATAAATGCAAAAATGTGTTTTTTTAGGAATGCTGCTCTGAGGTGTCTGGATTCTCAAAATACATTCTAATTATGACAGGTTTCATAGCAGCAGCCGTGTTAGTCTGTATCCGCAAAAAGAAAAGGAGTACTTGTAGCACCCTAGAGACTAACAAATTTATTTGAGCATAAGTTTTCGTGAGCTCGGATGCATGAAGTGAGCTGTAGCTCATGAAAGCTTATGCTCAAATAAATTAGTTAGTCTCTAACGTGCCACAAGTACTAATTATGGTACATCCTCAAATACTAGGACTAAAAGTGAAGGGAAAGGGTGCTTTATACCGACAGTTACAAAAATAGTTCATTTACAGTTTGTAATTTTACTGATAACAGCAACATAAAAAATAAAGACATTTTTACATTTTGATTACTGAGTTCTACATATTTTCAACATTCAGATCGGCAGCTAGTGCCAGCCATTTCTCATCATTAAAATATTTTAGCAACCTTCCTCCTCTCTTCCCACCTTCCCACAGGCCAATACCATTCACTAGATCAGTAGTTCTCAAACTGTGGGTCGAGACCCCATTTTAATGGGGTCACTAGGGCTGGTGTTAGACTTCCTGAGGCCTGGGACCAAAGCCCCAGTCCCACTGTCCAGGGCCAGGGATGAAGCCAAAGACTGAGGGCTTCAACCCTGTGTGGTGAGACTCAGGTTACAGGCCCCTGGCCTGGGGCTGAAGTTCTCAAACTTTGGCTTTGCCCCCCACTACTCTGAGTGGCAGGACTTGGTCTTTGGCCTGCCTACCCAGGGCAGCAGGGCTCGGGTAGGCTCAAGCTTCAGACCCCACTCCTGGGGTTGTGTAGTTAATTATTGTTGTCAGAAGGGGGTCATGGTGCAATGAAGTTTGAGAAACCCTGCACTAGACTCTAAAACAGCAAGATTTGATAAATACTTTAGAAGTTTGGCATCACTTGACTTTTAAACTTTTAGACAAAATTGTATACACTAAAAACAAGAGCCATGTAAAAGAAATAAAGTAGTAAGAGAATGTTACTTAGAAAGCTTAACTTTTTAAAGCTCTAACTCTCCCTGACGCAGCCCCGGAGCGGATCTCTCCCGTCCTCTCCCACTTCCTCTCTGGAGCTCGGGGAGAAGCATCTCTCCCCACCGCAGCCCCAGAGCTGGGGCCGGGGGAGAGGCCTCTCTCCCATCCCTGCCACAGTCCTGGGACTGGGGCTCGGGAAGAAGCATCTCTCCAGGCCACAGCCTCAGGGCTGAGGGGAGTTTTCTCCCTTCCGTAGATCTGCACATCCCCAGCTCCCACATCACCGTCCTCCCCCCCACCCACTCCCTATTCCCCACCTCACCCTACGCTCACCTGTGGCTATGCCCTTGTTTGCATGCCTGCATGGCTATAGTAATTAGGTGTGCGGCCCTTCGAATCATAGAATATCAGGGTTGGAAGGGACCTCAGGACATCATCTAGTCCAACCCCCTCCTCAAAGCAGGACCAATCCCCAACTAAATCATCCCAGTCAGGGCTTTGTCAAGCCTGACCTTAAAAACTTCTAAGGAAGGAGATTCCATCACCTCCCTAGGTAACTCATTCCAGTGTTTCACCGCCCTCCTAGTGAAAAAGTTTTTCCTAATATCCAACCTAAACCTCCCCCCCTGCAACTTGAGATCATTACTCCTCGTTCTGTCATCTGCTACCACTGAGAACAGACTAGTTCCATCCTCTTTGGAACCCCCTTTCAGGTAGTTGAAAGCAGCTATCAAGTCCCTCCCTCATTCTTCTCTTTTGCAGACTAAATAATCCTAGTTCCCTCAGCCTCTCCTCATAAGTCACGTGTTCCAGTCCCCTAATCATTTTTGATGCCCTCCGCTGGACATTTTCCAATTTTTCCACATCCTTCTTGTAGTGTGGGGCCCAAAACTGGACATAGTACTCCAGATGAGGCCTCACCAATGTCGAATAGAGGGGAATGATCACGTCCCTCGATCTGCTGGCAATGCCCCTACTTATACATCCCAAAATGCCATTGGCCTTCTTGGCAACAAGGGCCCACTGTTGACTCATTCAGTTTCTCCTCCTCTGTAACTAGGTCCTTTTCTGCAGAACTGCTGCCTAGCCATTTGGTCCCTAGTCTGTTGATGGCCTGCTATGCGGGCGCACACCTTAGAGGGAACACAGATGCCAACTTCTGTCAACTTCATAAACTCTGTCCAGGAACAATTACATTGTGAACTCTGGGGAATTTAAAATCTATCAGGGTTTCAGACCTTGACGTTATCTGGTCTAAAAGATGTTTGTCATTTCCTTACACATCTGTGTGAAAGAGAACTCCCATACATTTCAAGTGGAACAGAAAAATAGACTTTTTTCCTTTTCTTTTTTTTCCGGTGGGTGGGGGACATGGTGCATCAGTTTGTGTCAAAGTAATTCCAGCAGTTCTATAACACATTGCTTAGAAAATGATTTTTAACAGGATATACAGAAGGACTGGGAAGAACAAAAACAAAAGCAAAAACACTTCTCGTTTTAGTTGTATAATCTCTAGGTACAGTGAATGCCTTTAGAATGGAAGGACTTCAAGAAATAAATGTGCAGCAGAATGCAAATATCAGTAATATGCCAGACTATCCAATACAGAAATGTAGCCAGGGTGGAAATATGACAACCAGTATGAATCAGCATTATTACACAAGTGTGTAGAAGTGGGCAGTGTCATTGCCCGTGTTTGAAGTACTTCATGCATTGTTGGGCAATCAAAATACTTACTAATTATGAGAATAGTTAATAAAGATAATATAGTAATCTGAATTGGAATTACCACACCTTAATTAGGCCCTAACACTAAAAAAAAAAAAAAAAAAAAAGGTAATCTTAGAGGTCATAGCCTACCCCTCTACATCTTTTATATCTCATTCGTAAGAGTATGCCCTTAGAATCAACTGTGCTGAGACATTGGTTCAGTATTAATAGGAATAGTAAGGCAGACGTCCTGTTTTTTCCCTCTCCTTTCCATTTTATGTTGGGTTTTAATCTCTACCTACTGAACTGTCTTATTGCTATCAAACTTTAATATAAAAAAAATGTATCTCTACTTAAAGCAAATTACTTTTGAACTCTATATATAAATATAATTGAAATTCTAAACTGCCGGTCAGTGGGGTCATTGTTATCACTAATGCTTACGTGACAGATTGTCTGCCAGTAAGTAAATATTTCATAACCAAAAGACATGAGGGAAGTGAGCATTATATTAAGAGAAACGCCACCTACTCTGACTTAGAATCATAGAATATCAGGGTTCGAAGGGACCTCAGGAGGTCATCTAGTCCAACCCCTTGCTCAAAGCAGGACCAATCCCCAATTTTTGCCCCAGATCCCTAAATGGCCCCCTCAAGGATTGAACTCTTGAACGCCTTATCCCAATGAGCAATGGTTAGGATCAGAGACCAGTCAACTTCCCTGGTTATGAGAGTTTCTGCCTAACCAATGAAGTACGAATTTGGGGCTTGAGGAAGAGGGAAAATCCCTTTGGGGGTTGAGGTTATCCGTTTTTTTTTACAGGAACACCCAGTTGAAAAGGGACCTTGGCAGCTCCGGTCAACACAGCCACTAAAAATCTGGTTGGCTGCAGTGGCTGGCTCTGTGCGGCTCTTGGAAGCAGCTGGTATGTCCCACTGGGTCCTAGGTTCAGGGGCAGCCAAGGTTCTCGGCATGCTGCCCCCGTCCGCATGCATCACCTCTGCAGCTCTCATTGGCTGTGTTCCCAGCCAATGGGACCTGCAGATACAGCACTCTGGGCTATTCCTGCACCACAGGCAGGGGCAGCATGCAGAGCCCTCCTGGCCTACCCTGTCCCTAGGAGCTGGTGGGACATGCCAGCCGCTTCTGGAAGCTGCCTGAGGTAAGTGCCACCTGGAGCCCACACCCCAACCTCCCTTCCCCAGCCTTGAGCCCCCTCCCACACCCAAACTCCCTCTCAGAGCCAGCACCACGGCCCAGAGCGTCCTCCCGCACTCTGAACCCCTCAGCCCCAGCCCAAAGCCCCCTCCTACACTCCAAACCCCTCATCTCTGGCCCCACCCCAGAGTCCCCACCCCCAACCAGAGCCCTCACACACACTCCCCGCATACTAACCCTCTGCCCCAACCTGGAGCCCCCTCCCACACCCTGAATCCTTCATTTCTGGCCCCAACCTGGAGCCCACACCCCTTCCCACTCCCCAACCCCCAGCCCCAACCTGGAGCCCCCTCCCACCCAAAACCCCTTATCCCTGGAGCCCACACTCCCCAGCCGGAGCCTTCAGCCCCTCCCACACCCCAAACCCCTGCCCCAGCCTGGTGAAAGTGAGCAAGGGTGGGGGAGAGCAAGCAACAGAGGGAGGTGGGCTGGAGTGAGCAGGGGGAGGGCCTCAGGGAAGGGGTGGAGCATAGGCAGGGCAAGGTGTTCAATTTTCTGCAATCAGAAAGTTGGCAACCCTAATCTCAGAGCCTTGGAAAATAGTGGTTTTGGGCAGGAAGGTGGCCCCACCTAATGTAATGATGGGCTCAACTCAGAAATCCTAAGATTGGAGGAAACGGGTGGAATGTGAGAGTGCAGGGTATTTGCTCTCCCTCTGGACTCAATGTGGGGCTGCAATTCAGAAGTGGAATTCAAAATGAGGAATTGCTCCTATATATATATATAGTGACAAAACTCTATCCTTGCCTCCATGGGTCCCACATTTCCTGGTGGATTTTGCTAGCCTCAGAGGCTCACTGTGACCCTCCACATAACCCTTTTCTCCCTAGAGACAAGGGAGACAGTCTATTGAGCCATTTTCATCATAAGCCAGTGAGGGAGGTGAGGAGAAGTTATCCTTCCTTGCACAGTCTCTGTTGTCTCCTAGTCTCAGTGATTAATCAGGGGGCAAAGGTGGGGGGGGGAGCCCAGACCCACCCTCTACTCCAGGCTCCAGCCCAGGGACCCTAATAGTATCAGCTATGGTAGCTGACCTTTTAGAAACATAACATGTACAATTCCCTGGGCTATTTCCCCTACAGCAGCCCTCACTTCCTCAAGCTCCACTTCACCCTTACCTCAGAGCCTCATTCCTTGTGCTTGATATAGTGTGTACTATTCAGCCTCTCCAACAACACAGCTTCCTCCCACAGCTCCTGATATGCACACCCCCACCTGACTAACTGGGAGGCTTTTAACTAGTTTCAGCCAGCCCCTGATTGGCTTCACGTGTCCCAATCAACCTAGCCTTCTCCCTGCCTTCTGGAAAGTTCTTAATTGGCCCCAGGTTTCTTAATTGACCTGGAGCAGCTGCCATTTCACTTATCATGGTACCAGGGATTTGTTTAGCCTGGAGCTAATATATCTATCTCCCACTACTTTTTCATAGCTATCTGGCTTTGTCCCATCACAGGGACCACACATTTCAAAGAACCTCTAGTTACAGGTCAGTAATTTCCACTTTCTTAAAAGTCAAACTTAAAAAAAGGCTAGGTACAGGCCAACTGTCTCCAAAGGTATTTGTTTGGGAAAGTTTTGAGTAATTGAAAGAGGTTTATTACAGTGGAAGTTCTATAACAGCCATTAATTTAAAGTGGTTACTACCACAGTCCTTGTGATTCCAAAGCTTATGTATATGCTATATTAACATCACAGTTAGGTCTGTAACTGAGCCTTATGTCCCTACTTTAATAAGGTCTTCGCCTATTTTGTTGTCCCAAGTCTGTATTCTACTTTTACTTGGGGAGATTTACTCTGTCTGTCTCCTTCATCCCTTCACAGAAATTCTCCTTTTATTTTGTTTGTATATGTGCCCATATTAGGAGGAAAACTGATGACTTGTGATACCATAACAGTAGTTTAGTGATGTTTTTTCATATTAAAACATTGGTTTAATGGAAAATTAAATGCATCTTAATAGCTGAAAATGAGCAATATATGCGTATATGCAAGTGCCTATGCACTTATAAATTCTTGTGTAAAAAGATGATATTACTAGCCAAATTTTTGATAAAATTGTGTTTTCAAAAACATTAAAATAGAAGATTAAGATATGAGTATCTTTTAAAATGTAAATTCATTTTCAGAGCAGAGCATATGAATTTTAATATTCATGTAAGAAATGAAATTTGGAACACAGTTGAAAGGAAATACTTGGGAGAAATAACCTTCTTAATCTCTTTCTCATATGACTGATACATATCAATCTCTTTGCATCCTTGATTTTCTTATTGCCTAAATGTACTTGATAATTTTTGCTTGAAGTAACAGTATACAGCCAGTTCTAACATCAGGGTACTCAAGATAAAGCTGATAAAACACAGCAGCATATAATATACAAGATATTGCATCTCAATTAAGGTAGAAAGTAATAGTAATGTAGAAATAAATATATATTTAACTTTCTTTACTCTTGTTGTTATGAGTGTTACAAAGAACCAGTTGACCTTATGGTACAATTCAGCTTAACTCCTACTGTAGAGTCAATGCCAGGGAATGATCTGCATGACATTCATTCACTGTTGTTCCAGTATGTGTGTTCTGTGTACTCCCTTACATTATCTGTATGAGAACAGAATCTTCTTTTATATATGGGGGAGAGGGAAGGCCCCTGCTACTTAGTGCTGAATGTAGTAAGTATTAATACTTACTACTTACACAGAATGTTCTGTCTGTGGACAACAAAGTACTTCATAAACATGACCTTCACAACATCTTTGTGAGGTAAATGTTTATTAGTCCAAGTTTACAGACAAAGAAACTGGGGTCCAGAGAGGTAAAGTGCAACTATATAGAGGAATTGTGTGGCAGAGCAGGGAAGAGAGCCCACATTCTTTGGTCAGTTATTGTGTTTTATCCACTAGACCATTTTGTATTAATGGTAGGGAGGGTAAATATGTTGCCTTTCTCCCTAACTTCAGTGTTAAAAATGTTCAGAGATTTGCCTGCCTTTTACACTCAAAATGGTCTTGCAGTCTGAGAGGTTCAGAATTATGGACTTGCCCTTTTGAAGTCACAGGACCAGTTAATTAAATATATTTTATTATTAATCTATAGGGAATGCTTTATTCTAGAGGGAATATTTTGTTGTCTCTTAATCACCTCTAATATGGAGTTTTTTCTCATCACACATAAAACTGATTACGTTGAAGTCTTTTCTCTATATTCCTTTGTTTTTTCTAAACAGATGCAAATAGGTTCTTTTACAGCCAGTTTTCCCTTTTGGTAGTTAACATTACAGTGGCATTAGAAATTTTGAATATAAATGAACTGTAATGTCATTGTAGAAAAACCTCTGAAAAATGACCTAGATTTAGCCATAATCTCTTTTTATTTAAAATTCTGAGACCTTATAGAAACATATTTGTTTGTTGTTGTAGCTTTTATTTTAATTCTCTTATTACCACATTTTGGGGTCTGTCTCTTCTCCTTGTGCTCTTCATCTTGGCATCATAATATGCCTAGTGTTAAACTTTTTTTCTTTCTCAGACCATCCTCCACATTTTATTTCTGTAACCCTTTGCTGGACATTTCTTTGACAACATCACAGGGGTTGGTTTGTTTGTTTGTTTGTTTTTAATAAAGGCAGCTCATATTAATTTTTCAATCATGGTTTGTTTCAGCAGCTTGGTGTAAACCCAACAACCTTGATATTTGATTTTTTTTTAAATAATCTCCAAAGTGCTAGTGTTAGAAAATGGCTTCTCTTGTGATTTGAAGAGTTGCAGCCACCAATTTCCAGCTGAGGATCCTTCTATTTTTAGTTAAGGGGAATAGTATCCGAATTCCACATTTGTTTCCATGAAGATTTTTCTTACCATTATTATTAGTCATTTTTGCTTCAGTTTGTTTAATTTTTTTAATTTTTGTCCTACATTGAAATCTACATTCTGCCATTAGACAACTTATTGTAATTTAAAGATCATTAGGAAATGTTTATTATAGCTGAAGTGCATAGAGAGCTAATAGTTAATATTTCATTGACATTTCCATTCTAAAAGATCTTTCAGTTGCATATAATTTTTAACTTTTCTTACTGAAATTCTTCATTTTTGAGTCTCAGCCCAAAGCATTTTTTTTTTCCTGGAAAAAATGAAGGAAAGCAGTTTTGCCTCTGGAGTGTGAAGAATTCAAATGTAGCATGTGTACATACCTGTCTTCCTCATTCAGTTTTTGACTGGTGCCAATGCCCATTGTGTGGATATATTCTATATTCTGACTATATTCTGATTGATAGAAGTCCCACTTTACTCATGCCCGTTTTCTAACCCAATGAGAGGCTGTTTTTGAAGGTGAAAGTGGCTCCTTGCACTTTTTTCCCATCCTGAACAAATCAAGAAGTGGGTCTGTGTCCTGAGACATATATGGCACAGAAAGGTAGGTAATGTTTAAAGCCTCTAACAAAGGTTATACAACAACTAGACAGTACCATAGATATTTAAATCAGTTTAGTCATGTACATTTCACTATGAATACATATATTCCTGTCAGGACAACTCTACTCAAGAGAAGATAATGAGTTATGGGAGGAAGATTATTGCTATACCCAGTTTTGTAAGTAATTATGTCAGTGACATATTTTACTTGTGCCTTAATTCTAGGCATGATTTTTTGCTTTCCCCTGGTCTGATTCCTTTTCTACCTTCACATTTCTGTCCCTAAAGCTACAAGATTCTTACAAATGCAAAAAAGCATTTTTTCATAAGTGTGCTCCCATTAATTTTAAGAGGCAGATAAATTACTTTATTTGAGGGAAATAATAATAATAATTTTACATTTGTGTGTTTATTTGTCCCTTAGCAAACAATGTTAGATTTTCACCTTGTACCCACAAATAGTTTTACATCAATGTCTCACTGTCTTTGAACTGGATGTAAAGAAGAAATAAAACTAAAGCACCCTATAAAACAGAATAAGAATTTAATATCCCCTGCAGGGGAGCAATTCTTTTTAAAGACAAACAGAAAAGGTCAATAAATAGACTTTGCAATAATAAAACTATAGATTTCAAATATAGAACATAACTCTGTACTATATCCTCTAAAGCCAATACATTTATGTATTTCTCAGGAACTTGGGACTGAAAGTGATTCAGAGAGAAACAAAGTCCCAATCAAAAGAATTCTGTAGAAGACACTATCTGGTTTGTTCAAGAGAGGGTTCAGCTTCAGACCCAGGATGTGGGTTCTTTGAGGCTCTCCTCACAAAGGAAGGGAAAGATGGAAGTTTAACTTCACCTAGCAAAAGCAAGAAGATCTGGGACATCTGTTCAAAGGGTTGTAAGATAAAATGTTACAGGGTGTTTCACTGTTTGGCCTCTTTCTATATGTGTGCAATGTTATGTGCTTTTTCAAGCACTGACACCTGCGTATTTGTGTAATTGATTCTAATACCTGTGCGTACAATTGTAAATACTTGAAAAGCTATGTACAATGGTGTTTGCACTCACGCAGAAGGAGGCTACGAGCAGGTCTTTCTGAAAGCCAGTCCATAATGAATACATGTATTCTCCAACACATGGCTAAAAGAGAGTTAGGATTAAACCTGTTTTAATGGAGTCCAGGTAAACTAGCTAACAATGCCAATAATGTGCATATAATTTCTTTAGTGTTTCTGGGACACTCTGATTCAAGAGGTATCTAGACATATGGACTGATTTTTTATATCTTTTTTTTATGTTACAATAAACAGTTTACTGAACTCGATGTTAGAAGAACTCTTCTGGAGTTAAACTGATTTGGACTCTCACCAGGGTATCACACTTAGGGCCAGACTTTAAGCTAGCCATAAACCAGGTTCTGAAATAGATGTCTGATTATCAAATTTATGTGTCTAAAACTGCAGCCACTCTTTTGAGGATGAGTTTTGAAAGTACTAATTAGAACATAAGGAAAAACATACTGGTCCAGACCAATGGCCCATGTATCCCAGTATTTTGTCTCCAACAGTGGCTATTACCAGAGCTTCAGGGGAGTTTACAGAAATTGGCATTTAGAACGATCCATCCCTGTGTTCCCCTCCCAGCTTCTGTCAGTCAAAGGTTTAGGGTTGCCCTAAGCATGGGGTTGCATCTCTGACCATCTTGGCCAATTGCCATTGATGGATCTATCCTCCATGAACTTATCTAATTCTTTTTTGATCCCAGTTATACCTTTTAGCCATCAGAACATTCCACGATAATAAATTCCACAGGTCATAGGCGCTGACTCTGTGGGTGCTCCAGGGCTGGAGTACCCACAGGGAAAAAATTAGTGGGTTTTTAGCACCCACCATCAGCCAGCTCCCCTCTGTTCCCCGCCCCAGCGTCTCCTGGCAGCTGGCGGCCCCGCTGATCAGTGCCTGCCCCTCACTCCCAGCGCCGCACACCCTCTGCAGTCAGCTGTTCAGTGGCGTGCAGGAGGCGCTGTAGGGGAGGGGGAGGAGCAAGGGCTGGGCGCACTCAGGGGAAGGGGCAGGAAGAGGGGGGCCAGGGGCAAGTGGGGGCAGGATGGGGGCAAGAAGAGACGAGGCAGGAATGGGCGGTTGGGGAAGAGGTGGAGTGGGGGTGGGGCCTGCGGCAGAGATGGGGCTTAAGAACTCCCCAGCAGATTAGAAAATCGGTGCCACTGCCATAAATTAATTGTGCACTGTGTGGAAAAAGTGCTTTGTTGTATTTCTATTAAACCAGCTGCCTATTAATTTCATTGGGTGACCCCTGCTTCTTGTGTTATGTGAATGGGGAAATAAAGTTTCTAAATTCACTTTCTTCACACGATTCATGTTCTTATATAACTCTATCATACCCCCCTTCGTTTTCTTTATTTCTAAGATGAACAACCCTAATCTTTCTTTTTGCTCCTTGTATGGAAGCCATTCCATACCTTCATCATCTTTGTTTCCCTTCTCTGAATCTTTTCCAGTTCCATTATATCCTTTTTGAGATGGGGTGACCAGAACTGCACATAGTGTACCACGGATTTATATAGGGGCATTATGACATTTTCTGTCTTATTTTTTGTCCCTTTCCTAATGGTTCTGAACCTGTTTGACCACTGCTGCACACTGAGCTGAAGTTTTCTTATGTCTAAAATCATAAGAGCTTCTAGATTACTTTATGTACTGCGGGATTTTCATCAAGATTCAGGTTAGACAATGTTCTGCAGAAGGCCTTGCCCACAAGCTCCTGTTCATGGTATTATCTTCATTCAGTGCTGAAAAAGGAACTGACCTTTTATATATCAGTTTTCCCTACATACCTTAAGATATCACCAGTCTCTGCCTCTGACCCTGTTTTATTCCTATTTGTGGCCTGCTGCTTTTGCATCTTACGTTGACCATGTAAGTCATCCGGGCTCTAGTCCAGCACAAGGGTCACAGTCTGGATTCAATGACAAATGTGAGTTTTGCATGATTTTTTATGAGGAAATCTCAGTGGTTTGGGTAAACGTATTAATATTAATTTCATGTGGAAGGGAAGATGTCACTGATAGTCTTTTCACTGCACAGAATTCCTCCTTCAGGCTAGATTTGGAGTTCAGTAAATGGCAGATTCCAGAAAATATAGTACCCAGTGGCAGTGGTCATCATCAACAGTGAGCATCTTGAGTGTTTTCCGTGTATTCTCCATAAAAGAACAATACTTCTCTATTGCTATTCCAAGCAACTGTTGATTGAGTTAGATTTCTGCTGTTCGTATAATCGAACACTGTTTCAGAAATGCCTGGGAATTTCTTGAGGCCTGTGACACAAGTTGGCTTACAAAGTTCTTAGTGTGTTGTCCTCTAAACACACAGTCCTCTATAAAAAGAATGCTCCAGCCATCCGGAATGATCAGAGTAACCTCACATGTAAATGTGACCTTCTCATTACTTCATAGAGTCACAGTGTCTATGTCCAACTGTCAGTCACAGAAGCACATTCTTTCACTTGATTGAATCCTGAATAGAAGGAAGAAATTTTAAATTTCTCCTTTATATCCCCTTCCCAACTCTCCCACTCCCTTCCACCTCCTGAAAATAACCTTTTTTGAATAATTTTATGAAAAATAGCTGCTGATTTTGGCCTCAAAGTAAAAATGTTATTTATGCAACAGCTAGGAATGCAGAGTGTTCTAATTACCATCTCACTAAAGGGCATTTAAGATATGCAAATGTAAGTTTCCCTTCCTGTTTTACTGATTTCTGTTTACTGCAAGTGATGTTTGCTTTAACCTTGCACCTGTGCTGCAACTGATCTTATTCTTGTACTGAGCTGCTCCATCTGTCATAATAGTAAATTAATATAAATATGAATTAAGAAAAAAAATTAGGTTCATACGCTTCTCCTAATTGTGTCTAATATGAACCTTAAAATTCTAGACAATAGTGGCTGAAAAAGTTGCTGAGTTGTTTATTTGGGGAGTAGTTAGAAACATGATAGCCTAGTACTCATTTTCCCGAATGGAACTAAGAGAACAAGGGGAAATATAATTTCCCCAGACAGCCTACTTAATACTTCGTAAGATTCTCATTCCCTGTTTATTTGAATTGGCATATGCCCTCATAGTAAAACCAGCTATGATTAACGTTTGCAGACACTTCCGAGAAACTGAATTAAATATCAAAAAAGGAGAGAGAAACCATGTGGTATTTTAATAAAAAAAAAAAAAAAAAAAAAAAAAAAAAGCCTGCAGACGGTTAAAACAGTAGGACACCAAATTTGCAAATACTATTGCTGTTTAAAATGTATTTATTCAGTATTTCAATCATTCTACTGGTAAATGGGTCACTTAAAGACATTATTCCTTGTTCCTAGATATTATGTACATCAAAGAGTAGGAAAAAAGAAAATGCAAATTACCTAAACAGTAACCCACCAGACATTGTGACATATTAGTAAAGAAGTTGTTGTTCCTTTTCTAATTTATTTTTCCCATCACTACGTAAGTGCTAAATAGCAGCCCACCATTTTATATGTAAGGTACATGTGTCTGCCTTTGTGTATAATGACTCATGAAAATTCCCATATACCAGCAGTCCATGTAAACAGTCATATTAGTAGCAACTGTTCATCATTCAGCCGTATCGATAGTACTATAATTTTTTTCTGCATGACTGTTTTTATTCTCACCCCCTTTAATCAGCCACACTTAACCTTATGAAACTTTCATCTTCCAGGCTGACATTTTCTTCCTTGGTCTCTATTTAAATTTGAATTTTGTTTATAAGTTTGAGCAAAAATGTGTGTCCATTTTTGAAGATGAAGAAAGTGAAAATATACAATTGCCACCCTAATGAGAGAATCACTTTTTAAGAATATATATATTTATTAAAAACTGGAAATCTGCTGATGAAGAATTGAAATATGGCCTTTAATTAGATTTCCAGTGATCAGAAGTGCTTGACTAGGTTTTGAAGAAAATTGTCTTTGATTTGACAAAATTGAGTGTTTTAAATTCATGTGCCAGGCATGCTCAATTGATTTATTCTCTGAGCTCACTAAACGTAAATCTACACTGGAAAAAAATACCCACAGCATGGCCACAGCTGGCCCATACCAGCTGACTTGGGCTTGTGGGGCTTGGGATGCAGAGCTAAAAATTGCTGTGTAGATGTTTGGGCTCCAGCAACACTGCATTTTTATAGCTCATGGTCAAAGCCCTGCAATCCCAAGTGATCTGACCCTGGCTAGCCATGGTTATTTAATTGCTATGTAGACATACCCTAAGTGTCTAATCCAAAACCCATAGAAGTCAATGGGAGTCTCTCCATTGACATAGTAGGCTTTGGACCAGGCCGTAAATGCACACATAAAGGAGGATGCATTGTACATACATACGTAGTGTAACTGAGCACTTATCTTAACTGCATACTTTTACTTAAGTAATTTATGTTTTTCCTCGAACCAGACTCCCATCTACACACACAAATCTCTAGCTTAAGATGCTTTAAGCCTGAGCTAGCTGGCCTGTCGAAGGGGGTGAGTTGGAGTTCAAGTGTTGCTGACTCTGAGCTAGTAATGCAGTTCGGATGCATCAGTTCGAGTTACAACTCCTAGTTCAGCCACTAGTTCTGTGTAACTCGGGTATTGTTTTGCAGTACATTCACTCTGGTCTCACTCCAGCTCGGCTTGCTCAAATGGTGTAACTGGAGTTAACTGTTGCAGCAAGCCCTTCACAGTGAACTGACTAATCTGTGTGTGAATTGTAGAGAGAACTAGGGTAAGAAAAAGGGTTTTGCAGACCATGTGAGGTGTGAAAGGGGTGAGAGACGTCTCTATTTTTATACACTATAGAGACAGATTGACCAGTGGTCCTTGTAAAGGACTATAGGCAGGTGTACTCTACAGAATTACTTCAGTATAACTAAGTCACTCAGGGGTGTGAACCCCCACCCGTCATAGTTACACCGACCTAAGAGTCAACATAGAGCTGTCTACACCGGCGATCTCCCATTGGCATAGAGTGTCTTTATTAAAGCACTACAGCAGTGCAACTGCATCAGTGCAGCTGCACCGATGCAGCATTTTAAGTGTAGACCTGCCCTAAGGAAAAGGCTTCAATAGACATGTGAGGTTAGCACAGGTGTTTGCAAAGGGTCTTCTGTGGGACCTTGTAAAGTCAGCTTCTCAAGTTGGAGCTTCTCAAATGGAGGAAACATCTAGTTGTTGTTGTCCCTGACCTCCAGTAGAGCAGGGGATGTGTTCCAGAGATGCTTAGGAACTCCAGCAATCAGAATCCCTTCCCTAGCTCTAGAGTGCCTAAGGTGTCAGGAATGGGGCTTCCTCCTGCAGCCATCCTAAAATGTACTAGAGGGACTCTTGCTCTGGTGCAGCACACCCGAGTAGCTCCAAGCCCTTGAAGGCGCTTGGCTTCCTAAGTCTTACCAGAGCTGGTGTTCTGCTCCTAAAGTATCGCTCTCCAATTGTGTGCAGAGAGCTGGTGGTGTCAGGTGCGAGAGGTATTCTGATGGTATCTAACCACAGTTCCGGATTAGGAATTTACATATGATATTTGTAAGTTTTTGAATCTCATCAATTTGGTCCATCAAGGAAAATCCATGTCAGTTCACTCTCTGGAGTGTGAGTATAATATGTAGGGCTGTCAAGTGATTTAAAAAATTGTGATTAATTGTGCGATTAATATTTTTAATTGCAGTTAATCGCACAATTAATCACACTGTTAAACCATAGTAGAATACCATTTATTTAAATATGTTTGCATGTTTTCTACATTTTCAAGTATATTGATTTCAATTATAACAGAATACAAAGTGTACAGTGCTCACTTTGTCATAAAATATAAAGATTTGTACAGTAAAAAACAAAGAAATAGTATTTTTCAGTTCACATAATACAAGTACTCTTTATCATGAAAGTTGAACTTACAAATGTAGAATTATGTAAAAACAACTTGCATTAAAAAATAAAACAATGTAAAATCTTAAAGCCTACAAGTTCACTCAGTCCTATTTCTTGTTCAGCCAATCACTCAGACAAACAAGTTTGCAGGAGATAATGTTGCCTACTTCTTGTTCACAATATCACCTGAAAGTGAGAACAGGCATTCTCATGGCACTGTTGTAGCCGGCATCACAAGATATTGACATGCCAGATGCATGAAGGGACATATGAATCTTTAGCGCTTCAATTACGAGTCCAGAGGACATGCGTCCATGCTGATGATGGGTTCTGCTCGATAACAATCCAAAGCAGTGCGGTCCGATGCACAGAAGCGGCCTCCTCTACCTCAGAAAAAGCTTCTCTTGGTGGAAAAAGCTGCTAATCCTTCTCCTCTTGAATATGACTTCATTTGGCATTTCTTTTAAGGAGGACATGGTTTTCTCATATATCCCCAAAGGTTTTGAAATAGATTTTTATGTGTGCTGGGAAAGGAAGCTGGCATTCTGCCACTAGTTTCCCCACTAGAGAGGTTAATACTAATGTAATTCTATCTAAGCCTTAATATGATGGCAGTATCCATAGGGGATGCCTTCTCCAGTGAGAAAGATTTAACCAAGTCAGAATCTGCTTTGAGCAGGCCAAGAGGTAGGCTAAAGGTAAGAGCAGTAACAACAAATGCAGACAGAAATTAGAGGCTTTTCTCTTCAGTCTCTTTATTGCCTGTTACAAAATCTAGGAAATGCAGCAAATAATATAAAATAGGTAACAGAAAAAAATGAGGAAACACCAGATATCCAATTCTTGTTCTTCTAGCTTTTTCAAAAAAGAGTGAATTATTTGATACTACATTAGTAAGATCTCAGTTCAAAAAAAGCACTCTAATATGTGCTTTAGGCCCATTGGCCTCAGTGGATTTAAGCATGCATTCAAGTGCTTTGCAGATTCAGGGCTGACTATTTTTTATATGATGATCAAAAAGTACAATCCGTATCATAGCATGTAAGAAATGTTCTAAAGTTTATAGTTTTTGTTTTTTTTCCAAAAAGGATGGAACTTCCTCACCTTTCTTCCTCCAAAATTTATCAGAATGAGAAATTTCTTAATTAGCGGACAAGTATGTATGTAAATTGCAAAATCCCCAAGTTTAATTTTTCCCCATTGTCACATTGTTGATATAGCAGTGTCATAATTGGCCATGTATATCTATAGTGAAAGGATTTTTTTTATTCTTATGCCTGTGCCTCAGATGTGATCTCTAATAGAGATTGGCTTAAGCCCTGAAGCACAAGGTTTAATATCCCTACCAAAATTTGTGTTATTAATTATAAGAACTTTTGGATATTCTTGATATCTATATAACTATCCAATCCCTTTTTTAATCTTGTTAAGATTTAAGCCATTTATGGTGGGTGCAAAAATATAACGGACAGGTGTTTATTGTATAGATATTGGAGTGCCCCTGCTATACATTACTCATGTTTGTATTAACTTAGGGTCCTAACTGAAAGCCTTACTAGGGTGTTAACCTCACTTTCTCAGATAAAATGTGTGTGCATTAGGGCCTCTTGTTTCGTGGTTTGTTTTTTGTTGCTGGTTGGTTGTTTCCTAGTTGAAATTATTAACTGCATGTGTGGAGTCAAAGAATGAAATGTAGTGTTTTGTTTCTTTATTTTCTTCTAGCCATCTGGTTTACTGCCAAAGTCAAAACTGTCTTAAGGCAACACTGTCAACAATATTCCTCTCTGAGACATGCCATAGCAGCTGTATTGAACACTGCATTCAGAACAAGATGGGGTTGGAGGTGGGGGGAGGGAAAGAATGTAGAAACTTCCAACCAAAAGCTGTATTATCACATCTCTTTGTTGGAGGGATATTGACAGTGCAATATTCATGCAAAACACTGAATAACTTGGCTACTTTTATATCTGTACATTTAGCACATAGAATCATAGGACTGGAAGAGACCTCGAGAGGTCTTCTAGTCCAGTCCCCTGCATGGGTGGGCCTAGGCAGCGAATTGTTTATGCCATCGCTATGCAGCACAGTTGTTAATCCCATTCTGTATGTAACCTCCGTAAACTTTTCATCATTCAGTAAAAATGTTGCCATGCTGCTGACAATAGATGTCAGTAGCAAGTAAGGCAGAAGGAAGACCTGGTGCATTTATTTCCTATAACATTAAAGCCATCATAATTATGGGTCATTTGCCTGGCTTCTTTGCTAATTAAGAGTTTTAATTGCCTCTAGTTCCAGGGAATTAGTTAAGCTTTTCCATTATGCATATTGCCTTCCATAATCATCTGCTTCTCTCATACAACAAGCTTAGTGACATCACGGAAACCAATAAGGCAAGCCAGACTAGTGAAGTATGTTTCTATGTATAGTGTGGATTAAAAAAATGTTTGTTTTG
Organism: Lepidochelys olivacea; assembly: GCF_965140295.1. NCBI lineage: Eukaryota > Metazoa > Chordata > Testudines > Cheloniidae > Lepidochelys > Lepidochelys olivacea. The sequence goes on along the minus strand of NC_140411.1, from coordinate 131,840,523 downwards.
TTCTACATTTAAGCTTACTCTTTAAAAAGGCAGAGTGTGTCAAAGTTGTGCTTTTTCTGCTTTCAGAATGCACGGAGAGCTTAGAGACATGGATGTATGCCACAAACCAAGTATACTGTTAACAACCAAACACACAGGCAGGACTGTGCTCCATGTTTTGACAGCAGTTGCTCCATTCCTCACAACATTAGCCAGACGTTGCTTTATACATAATGATAACGATCAACAGATTGAAAATATTAGCCCTCAAACTGCAATGAAAAACAAATTAAGAAAATTTAGTGAACATATGAAGGAGACTAGCATAAGAAGTTAGAGAGTGCTTCCATTGCCCACTGGAAGTCATTAATTAAGTCACGCTTCATCAAACCTCTGAGACAGAAACTATCTTTTACTTTCCCTTGGCTGATTCTAAATGGTTGCCGACATATTGATGGACATAGGGTTAGTATTTTAAAAAGAAAGCGGGACAAAAGGGTTTTGTTTGACCTGAGTGAATTGATTTACCTCACAGTGATTTAAATCTCCAATTTTAATCATTATTTAAATCAGAAAGCAGGAAACTTTTATTTAAATAATCAGTTTTAACTAAAAAGTACAAATGCAAAACATGATTATTTTCTTAAAGAAAGGTTGAATCTCAGTGGTTGATAACTTTAACAGGGCTGAGCAGTCCCTCATGGCCAGAGTTTTCTTTGCAACAGCTGCCTCCTTCAGGGCCTCCATGTGGGGCTGGTTTAGTGCCCACAAACAGTCCAACCAATAAAGTGCATCACTGCAGGACAAACGTGCATACTTATCTCTAGTTCTTCTGCCATCCACGTACAGCTCTTCCCCTGCCACAGTCTTCTCTTCATTTCTCAGAGCTGTCTCTCTCTGGAGTTCAATCTTCTGGCTCTGGCTTCCTTCTCTTGCCAGTGTCTCCCCTGTTCTGAGGGATAAGGCAGTCCATATATGGCCCTCCTCCAGAGAGCTCCTCCCAGTTGGCTAGAAGAGAGGCAATCCCTGACCCACCCTACACTACAAGGCTGCTGAAGCTGGAACAATGTTGTGGAGATTTTCCCCCATCCAACTCCTGATTACCCAGGACCACTTCCTCTCTTCCATTACCAGGCTATTTCTTGGGCCTTTGTTCATTCCAACTCCCTGGAACAGCATCTTCTGGCTCCCTCTACTCTTAAAGGGACAGTGTAACCCTCTTTGCAGTAACCATTAAAATATGTTGCAAAAGAGCAAACGTAATTCTGGGATGTTGTGTCAGATTCGATCACAGAGACCCCGTTGGGACTGTCACCTGATGTGCTGAGACTACCTGTGAGCCCATTTTCTCTGCCAGTTTGGGCCTTCAAAATTCTTCCTTGTTGAGGAAGACATGTAAGCCTGCTGCAACACAGACCCAGGGTCTGAACCACGCCCCCAAAGCTGCAGACTTAACTGAAAATAGCTTAAGAAGTGCTCCTGTATGCAGCTCCCAGACACCCAGCTCCCCATGGGACCCAAACCCCAAATAAATCTGTTTTACTCTGTATAAAGCTTATACAGGGTAAACTCATAAATTGTCTGCCTTCTGTAACACTGATAGAGATGCACAGCTGTTTGCTCCCCCAGGTATTAATTACTTGGGGTTAATAAAAAAAGTGATTTTATTAAGTATAAAGAGTAGGATTTCAGTGCTTTCAAGTAATTACAGACAGAACAAAATAAGTTACCAAGCAAAATAAAACAAAACACGCAACGCTAACAATACACTAAAGATCTAGTTACAAATACTAACTTCTCACCCTCGATGTTATCTCGGGTACAATCCTTTTCAGACCAACGTTGTAGTTATGGCCTGGGTCCAGCAATCACTCACGCTCCCCATAGTTACAGTCCTTTGTTCCAGTTTCTTTCAGCCATCTCTTTGGGGTGGAGAGGTCATCTCTTGAGTCAGCTGAAGACAAAATGGAGAGGCTTCTTGGGCCTTTTATATTCTCTCTTATGAGCGGAAACCCCTTTGTTCTTCTGTGCAAAATCACAACAACAAGATGGAGTTTGTAGCCACCTGGGCAAGTCACATGTCCATGAATGATTCAGCTTTTTGCAGGCCAACGCCATTGTTTACAAGTTGTTTACATGTTTGAACATTCCCAGGAACGCTCAGATGTGGATTGGCTTGTCCCAAAGTCCATTGTTAGTTAAGTACTCCCAATTACTTGAATAGTTCCCTCATAATATGTTGGCCAAAACTTCTTTATGTGTTTCCTGCAGCAAACACTTCAACTACAAGCTTAGAGCCAACGCTCATAACTTCAGATATGAAAATGATACATGCATACATATGGGATGAATATATTCAGTAGATTATAACCTTTGCAAAGGTTATGTATGGCATATCTAGCATAAAGCATATTCCAGTTATGTTACATTTACACTTATAAGCATATTTTCATAAACATATAGAGTGCAACATTACAGATGTATTAGCAGGAGTATTGTAAGCAAGACAGGAGAAGTAATTCTTCCGCTCTACTCTGTGCTGATTAGGCCTCAACTGGAGTATTGTGTCCAGTTCTGGGTGCCACATTTCAGGAAAGATGTGGGCGAATTGGAGAGTCCAGAGAAGAGCAACAAAAATGATTAAAGGTTTAGAAAACTGAAAAAATTGTTTGTTTAGTCTGAAGAAGAGAAGACTGAAGGGGGATATGATAACAGTTTTCAAGTACATAAAAGGTTTTTACAAGGAGGAGGGAGAAAAATTGTTCTTGTTTAACCTCTGAGGATAGGACAAGAATCAATGGGCTTAAACCGCAGCAAAGGCGGTTTAGGTTGGACATTAGGAAAAATGTCCTAACTATCAGGGTAGTTAAGCACAGGAATAAATTGCATAGGGAGGTTGTGGAATCTCCATCACTGGAGATTTTTAAGAGCAGGTTAGACAAACACCTGTCAGGTCTAGATAATATGTAGTCCTGCCTTGAGTGGAGGAGCCTGTATTAGAAGACCTCTCTCTTCCAGACCTACAATTCTATTATTGGCACCTGAATATAGCCGTATTGCCTATTTGATGGTTCCCTTTGGTAACCTGAAAGATTCACTATACGTATACACATTTATTTAAGCAATTATATAGCTTAATTTACTTTTATTCAGATTTTTATATATTTTTATGATTTTAGGAAAATAATGAATGGTGCATTTCTTCTTTATTAGATGACAATTTTTTATTTGCGATTTATGTCAAATACTACTTGGATGAAGTCAAATTCAATTAAAATGCACAAAAGTAGCATTTTATTTTATTTTTCATTAAACTACCTTAAATGTGCTGGATACAAAATATGTTTTGATAATTTTTTTCTTATGTATTTAAATCTAACTGATTTATTAAACAAAAGAAATGTTCTCTGTAGTTACTGTATTGATTGTTTCTGGTCATCATGTCCTCATCCTCTCACACTTTAGTTTTATTCATAGATTGAAAGAGGAAAGCAAGCTTTTCTGTTTTATCATTTCCCAATTGGTTTCTTAACTTTGAATAAACTAATAATTGTCTGAACTATTGAATAAACTGAAATGAGGAAAATATTATCTTTACACCTGCAAAAGAGGCTATTGCTGTCACAAACTGTTTTAGCACTCAGTAAACCCTGCTTCCAGTTGCTCAGCCAGTGACTTCCACCAGTTCAGGACATTGACTTTCTTGAAAACTTGGCAGCAAACCTGTATTGAATTTAAATTTTAAAAATCCTATTTTTTAAATCCTCTATTTGTATACACCCTGTGTTCCACCTTGCAGTTCTATACTTTTTTTTTCTCTCTATGTACATATAGAATACAACTAACCATGTTTTTGGAAAATTCTCATTGAATAAAATAATGTTTTGACATATTACAGAGCTTTTTTTGTGAGACAGCAGTCAGAGAAGTTAACTTCTGCATCACCCCTGGCTAGACTTCCCTGAAGAAACAGTGAGAGGGGACTGAATGGTGCAATAAATCAATCCATTTTTTTCAATACTGTATGGGTTAGGTCGAAAGTAAATTTAATGTTCCCATCTCATTGTCATTAGTTGCTTAGTTTTAGTAGTTGCAGTCTCCAGTGTTGCCAGGAAATGGATGGTGTGATTAAAAAAAAATCTACCTAGGGTACACAGGGAGGAAATTTGAGACAGTTGCTAGTGACTACTATGAAGGGCCTTTAAGAAACAGAGGTATTGTAGGTGAGAGTTGAGCTGCACTGGCAGAGCTAAGTGGGAATTCTTGTATTAGCACTGCCATTGCAGTCCATCCCTCCACTTCATGAGCTCTAGAATTATTGATGTTGTTTGTAAGAATACACAGAAAAATGCAACCTGAATGTTAGAAGTGCTCAGTAGAGCTGTGTAAAATTTTTTACGTGTATAGTTTATGCATTGAAAAATGTAGTTTGGTTAACCTGAAGGTATTCATTAATTTCACACAAATTCACTGAAAAGTTTTGTCTACAGGTTTTTTTTTTTCAAGTTAGATTTGATTTACAGGGGACTTGGGCACCATTCACAAAATGGGGAGGAGTACTCCTCCTCTCCCTCCCCCCCCCTTACTGCTTCAGCCTGGTGGTGAGGACACTCTCACCTGGAATGTGGGAAACCAGATTTGAATCACTGCTCTGGAGCAGGAGACTTGAAACCAAGTCTTCCTGTTCCCGGGTGAGAATCCTAACACCAGGCTATTGCCTATTCTCATGTGGGACGGAGAGAGTGTCCCCTCTCAATCTCTGCTGTTGAAATCCTTTCTGCTTTATGTAAATAATTAAATATTCATTGGAATGAGGACTTGGATCTCCCACGTGCGAGGTGGGTACCCTACCCACCACACTCTCGTCTCCCCTTTCCCTTTCACCCCCAGCCTGATGGCTATTTAGGAACCACCATCTCTTTCTTTGTGAATCTAGTCCTTGTAAAAGACCGGGAAACAAGACTTTTCAGGTTGAACAAAATGTTTCACTGAACCTGAAACAGAACTTTCTATTTTTTCAGAACTTCGAAGGAACCAAACTATCTAGTGCTCAGAATCCCGAAATGTCATTGTATTTTATGGTAGCTGCTGTTGCTCAACATTTCTGAAACTCACCCTAGACATTTAAGTTCCTTAGGTACCTGTGTTATGTGCCTACTTTTAAACATGTTGGCTACTTTGTACACTTACTCTGACCCACTATTTATACTGCCTCAAATCTCTTCTCTTTTTTTACCTTATATCTGATGCCCTCCTTCTTTTGGCTTATATAAGAAAAAAGTAAGGATGTACGGTCAACAGTTCTGGTTATGTATTAATAAAAATAACAAAAAATCATTGTAAAGTTATCGGAAAATTCAAAGTACAAACTGGCAAGTTCATGTCTACTTCTTACATCTTAATGCTTTCAAAGACTATTCATATATGTTGCCTCTCTTTAAAAATATACTGTACTGAACTACTTTTTGCCTTACATTTAACATTTTTTCATTGTTTTAACCATTGTACACCTTACACCCATTTAAGGTTTAGCAAAAAGCTCATTTTGTTGAAATGTACCCTAGCCACAAAGATTTGGAGAGGAAGAATGATCCAGTGATTAGAGTGCTAGCCTGTGACTTAAGAAAGTTGGGTTCAGTTCCCTGCTCTGCTACTGACTCCCTCTGTTACCTTGGAAAAATCACCTAGCCTCTTTGTGCTTCATTTTCCCATCCATAAAATGATGTTAAATGGAACGTTCTACTTCAGAGGAGTATTGAGGACAAATACATTAAAGATTGTGAGGTGTTCATATACTACACTGGCGCAGGCCATATTAGTACCGTAGATAAATAGGTCAAAATTTCTGGATTCTTCTTACCTGGGTGTTTAGATTTTCATCATTTTCTGTTTGGTATAATTTTAAATGTGCTTGGAAAATAACACAAATCTGATATTGACTTTAATTTTAGTTAAACGACATATAGTTTTGACTTTGAAATATTATCTATAACGTGGGAATAATAAAATTTTACCTAATGCTGTAAAAGGGCAAATCCTTTCAAAATATCCTTGCCATAAATAAGTTGGTACTCTTCCTGCAGAGGAATAGACTCATAGGTCTTGTCTACGCTACCGGCCGGATCAATGGGCAGCGATCAATCCAGCGGGGGTTGATTTATCGTGTCTAGTATAGACACGATAAATCAACCGCTGATCGTTCTAGCATCGACTCTGGTACTCCACCTCAATGAAGTGCAAGGGGAATCAAAGGGAGAGCATCTCCCGTCGACACACTGCAGTGAACACACCTCAGTAAGTAGATCTAAGTGCATCGACTTCAGCTATTCACGTAGCTGAAGTTGCGTAATTTAGATTGATTTCCCCCACCCCACCCCACCTCCGTAGTGTAGACCAGCCCACAGGCTTTTAGGCCAAAAGGGACCATTGTGATCATTTAGTCTGACCTCCTGCTCATCATAGGTCACAGAAGCTCACCCACCCACTCCTGTAACAGACCCATAACCTCTGGCTGAGTTACTGACGCCTTCAAATCATGATTTAAAGACTTCAAGTTACAGAAAACCCACCATTTTCTCTAGTTAAAACCAGCAAATGACCCTGTTTTAATATTTTATGGGTGAGATTTTCAAAAGCACTCTGCCATTGGCTTATTTCTGCTCCTTGTTGGAATCAGTGGTAAAATTCTCTCTAACTTGAATGGGAAGCAGAATTAGGCCATTCCTGAGTATTTGTTAGAATCCCATCCTATCTTATCTAGTGGTTCCTTTTATATAAAATAATCATTTTATTGATGCCAGAGACTTTATTTCAGTAATACGTTCTATTATACATGTTACAATTAATGATTACTTGACTAGTCCTGCAGTTGTTTCCTTCAAGTGTGTGTGTGTGTGTGTGTAAATAGGTTTACCTGAACTTAAATTGCACACTAACCTGTAAACCTTAGATAATGCTAGCAGTGTAAGAATGTATGCATGTTTGTTTTGTTTTCCAAATAGCTATGCAAGTCTTTTCAAATGTCAAAACTTACTGTATTATCATTTAGACCATATGGAAAAGTTTAACAAACAAAGAAAGACTTCTTCATTGTAGATTGTAAATAAACAGATTTGTCTATATTCTGGTATAATTCAGAACTTTAATTCACCTCCCCTCCTCCACCCCTCCGAGAATTGTATGTAGTGCATACTGTGGGTTTGTATTCAGTACGTTGATAGTCTGCACTCTTCCCTTCTCCAAGAGTTTAGCAGGTAGATAATAAGTCATTAAGGAGATAATTTAAAGTTTGCAAGAAAAAATGTCTTGATTCTTAGTCATCAAGGAAACGATTTTAAGTCTGTAAGGAAAACATCTTGATTCTAGCTTGGTTCTGACAACCAGTACATATAATATCTTTACATGGCTAGTTCCTGTATATGTGGCCAATTCCTTCATCCTTGAAGTGGTTTTTGTTTTTCTCATAAGTTAGGCTTTGGAAAAAGCACAAACATTTTGCAGACTATCCACAATATACTACTTAAGTAGTGTCCATATGGGTGCTCCACTTCAGGTATGCATGCATCTCTCAAGCCCTTGATTGGAGACTTTCAGTTAGCAGTGTCTGTTTGGCCCATGCATGCATCCTGTTCCTCCTCATGCTGGATACTGAGACTATATAGGGGTGGACAGGCGAAATGCCCTCAGTTCTTTCTCAACTGCCTCAGGCTGAAATGAAGCCCTAGCATTTCCATCTTGAGCATGCCTTGACTTTCTAATATTTTTATAATATTAAGATAGTTTTATCATTAGAATTAGTTAAAACATTCCCCTCACTATTTATCTATCTCCTCTCTTTCCCCTCAGGGAAACTAATTTTGTTTCTGACAGTGCATTTCTGCCTCACCAGGTTTCAAATGTTGCCTCTCCTGCCATAAGGCTATTCCTGTGAGCGATGGCCACAGTCAGGGAATGTCTACACTAGAAACTTCAGTTGACCTATGTAATTACTGCAGTGGTTGAAGTCCACACTACACTCCTTCTGTCGGTGATGCACATCTTCACCAGGAGCGCTTCCACCAACTTAAGAGGGGCAGTGCCGGGGGGTGAGAGCCTGGGCTCTCAGCTCCTCACATAGCCCCTGCCAAGAGCTCGCCTGCCTCTGGGCTGTCGGCTTTCCACTCCCTGCCTACGGGGAGACTGGCTGCCCCTCCAGGCTCTCGGGTCCCTGCCAACACGAGCCTAGCTGCAACCCCGGCTCTCGGCTCCCTGTTCCTGGCATAGGAAGCCCGGCTGCCCCTCTGGGCTCTCGCCTTCCCACCTCCAGGAGCCTGTCTGCCACAGGGCTCTTGGCTCCCCACTTCTCAGAGCCCAGCTGCCCCTCTGGGCTCTTGCCTCCCCACCACTGGGACCCTGGATGCCCCCTGGCTCCTTTCTCCCTGCCACCAAGAGTGTGACTGCCACCTCCCCTCCCATGCCTGGAGTCCAGATGGCTCCTGGGCTCCGAGGTGCGGATCTGGGAGCTTCTGGGCAACAGCAAGGCTCCCCACGGGGAGCAGGCAGTTGGGACTTCAAAGCAGCTGAGCTCCAAGCGGGGTGAGGGCAGCCCCGATGGGAGCACGGGGGCAGTATGCTCTAGTAGAGCCCCCCATCCGCCCCAGTGATAGCCCGGCTTTCTTGTCAATTTGACAAGAATGACAGCCAACAGCTGATGTGTCTATGCAGACACTGCATTACTCACTACCTTGCCCTAACTACACTAACATAAGCTCTACCCTTCTCGTGGAGGTACAATTATTATGTCGGTGTAGTAGGCCACTTGCATTGGCGGGAAAAAGGCTGCCTTATGTCAACCTAAATCTATAATGTAGGCCAGGCCTAAGTGTGTCTGTTGCATGGGGGAGTCCCACATCTCCCAGAAGTTCAGCTTCTGCCTGGCCTTCAAGACCAAGGCAAGCAAAAAGAGATGAAATTCAGACTGCTAATGATGGAATGCTCCCTTTGGCCATCTTCTGAGTCCGACCTCCCTGTACATCTGTCTCTGGACAGATCTAGCTCTTTGGGAGTGGCTTCCCCTAAGAAAAGGGAGACTTTGGCAGCTTCAGAGAAGTCTTCCAAAAACAGGAGCATGGACTCTAACCTTAAGGAGCCAGCTCCAAAAAAGATCCAGTCTCCAGTGAGATCTACCATCTTTGAAGCCATGACCTCTCGACTCAGTACCACTGAGTTGGAGAACTCCTTTGATACCAGCGGGGTTGTAAAGGCCCGTAGCACAAAGGAGAGACATGGCTCTGATAAGTCCTCAGTATGCTATACCAGCAAGGAGGGCAAGCATAGACACTTGGGACCGGCATCATCAAGTTCAGCCTAACTCTCAGTACCTATGCATTCAGCCCAGCTGTTTGTACCCATGCTAGCAGCACCCAGCAAGCAACAATGCCAAACACCAGCATCAACTTCAGTACATACACCATCAGCAGGCAGCTTCAGTGGCCATGGCCTTGACTACTATGTCTCTACCAATCCCTGATTGAATACCGTGGGAGTCCGGATGGACTAAGGACCTCTCGATAACAGATGCACCGGAGTCCCAGGTCTCCATGGGTTCCAAGACCCTGATCTCTGGATTCCCATCCTCTGGTACTGCAGGACTCTCTGCTGTTTTCTGAGGGTGCTTCTCTTTTGGATGAGATGGAGGAGGATGAAAGAGACTGACTGGAAGTTTCCATCCCTCTTCAAGGTTCTCCAGTATATCCCTTCATGAACCCATTCTCTGAAGATCATAGAGAGGATCAGGCACATTATCAGATGTGGTGGAACCAACCCTGCATGCCACCCCACTTCCTTATGAATCCCCACAATAGCCATACTGGGACCCCTGTGCTGCCGATCAATAACAATTTGCCAGACCACTAATACCATCTTACAGGGAGGCTAGAGTTGTACAGCCCTTTCTTCCCCAACCACCCCCCTCCACAGGAGGAAGCGTTTGAGAAGCAGGACTCTAGGGTGGATAAAGAGGCCAACCCTCAAACACCTATTTCATCCTTTGTCTCTGGACAAGGCAGTTATTCGTCCGTCACCATCTATGGCTGCTGATTTTTGGCAGTTTCGAGACCTCATAAAGAGGGTAGATGACACTCTTCAATTATTCTCAAACATGTCAAGGATTCACAACACAAACTGTTGGATATCTTCCAGTCAGCAACACCCTCCAGGGTGGTGTTACCCATCATTGAACTGCTTCTAGACCTGGCTAAAATGCTGTGGCGGACACCTGCCACTATTCCACGTGTGTGTGAACAGGCAAATAAAAAGTATTATGTTCCCACTAAGAATACTCCTTCAAATGACTTTTTGTTCTCCCATCCTTCACCTAACTGCCTGGTGGTAAATGCAGTAAATGATAGGGGCAGGCAGCACTTTGCTAAGTCTACCCTATATGATAAGAGCCGGAAGGGGCTGGATCTCTTTGGGTGAAAGGCCTACGTGTCAGCAACCCTGCAATTCAGGATTGTGAACTATCAGGAGGTCATGGGCAAATATAAATTTACAAATGCAAAAGGTTCATGGCTTTTATTGACTATCTGCCACAGGAATATAGAGTCCATCATCTCAGAGGGACAATCGGTGGCCAGAACTGCTCTTCAAGAGTCCTTAGATGCTGCAGGCACAACTTGCAGATCCATCTCTATACACAAGGCATCATGGCTCCATCTCTTAGGGATTCTGAGAGAAATACAGAACACTGTGGGGAACCTTCAACAATTGTAAACTGTTCTCAGAACCCACAGATGCGTCCTTGCACACTCTAAAGGACTCTAGGCCTCTAGGCCTTACTTTACAATCCATGGGCATGTATACACCTGCAACTAAGAGAAGGTTTAGTAGGTCACAGTCTGCCCAGACAACACATCCTGCTCTGTTTTCTGGGCTCCATAGATCCACCGACCATGCCAGACAGATTTCAGAAAAAGAGGGGCGCCCAACCACCCTCCACTACCACCCAGCCATCTTTAAAGCAACAGTTTTGTTAGATTGGTTGACGATTCAAATCTCCCCATACTTAGGTTTAACAACAGATGTTCATTAGTCCACTTTCCCCGCTTTGGAGACCTACTAGCCTACATCCAACATGCTTCGAGGTGGATCACTACAGACAAATGAATCATAGAGGTCATAACATTGGACTACACCATCCATTTTACATCATTCCTTCCCTTCCATATGTCCTACGTCTCTCTTCAGAGATCCCTCTCATAAGCTTCTTTTGAGACCTGAATGCTCGCCTTTAATTAGAAGCAATAGAGTTGGTTCCTCCTCCTCACAAGGGCAAGGGATTTTACTTGAAGTATTTCCTCCATGCCAAAGAGGTACAGAGAGTGGAGACTGATCTTAGATCAAAGACTTCTAAACAAGTTCATGAAGTCTCAGAAGTTCAGAATGGTGACACTGGCAGCTATAATGCCTTCACTAGAGAAAGTGAAGTTTTGGCCCTCGATCTACAAGATGCTTATTTCCATATAATGATACTCTCATTGGACAGGAAATACCTATGTTTCACTATAGGCCATGACCATGTCTGATACCGAGTGCTTCCCTTCGGCTTTTCGTTGGCACCACGTGTGTTCTCAAAGGTTCTGGGAGTAGTGGCTGCTGACTTTTCACAAAAATCAATCCTAATTTTCCCATACCTCAACAACTGTCTACTGAAGGGCCGCTCCTATGAAGAAGTGCTGTCTTCCACCCAGATGGCCCTTGCTCTGTTCCAGGAGTTGGTTCTGCAGCTGAATGTAAAAAAGTCACATTAACCCCTGTACAGAGAATAGAGTTCATGGGGGCATATTTGGACTCATTGAGAGCCAGACCCTACTTTTCCTCAGACAGATTCATAACCTTGCCAGGTCTGGTATAGGCAATTCAGGGAAGCCCTCAAACCTCAATAAGAAACTGTCTTCAACTCTTGGGACACATGGCAGCTTGCACCACAGTTGCCAACTTTCATGTGGTAAATAAGCACAAATTCAAGCTAATCCCATTTCAAAACAAGGCCAAAACAAGCCAATCCTTAAGAACCCCAACACTCTATATGACTAGAGCCCCTGGCGTGCAGTCTGGGACTATGGTGGGCCTGCTGTGCACCCCTGACTCTCTTCCTCCCCTTGCCCCAGCTTGCCAGGAGCCATCAAAAAAAAAAAAAAAAAGAAACAACAAGCTACAAGCCAGACAAGCAACATGCTACAAGCCGAAAACTAGCCAACAAGCAACTCACAAGCCAATTAAGCCAAAAACAAGCCCAATTTCTGCATTTTCTCCCCACAAGTTTGGCATGTCTGGCTTGTAGCCTTGCATGATTGCTCACGAAGGTGCATCTCCCCTGCTATCAGGGTTGGCTCAGAATGATCTGTTCTCTAGTTAGATAAACATTGGACAGACAGGTGGTGGTTCCTCTACAGGTGAGGAGCTTCTTAGACTGGTGGAAGAATCAACTCAACATCTGTGCAGACATCCCTTTCTGTCACCCAGCCCCATCAGTAACTCTGACAGCAGATGCATCACTGATGGGATGGGGAGCTCACCACAATCCGCTCATGACTGAGGGCAGATGGAGAACTCAAGAGTCCAGCCTTCACATTAGTCCGTTGGCGTTCAGGGCTGTCAGGAATGCTTGCTTTCATTTCCTAGCCCTTATCGGGGCAAATTAATTACGGTCATGATGGACAACACAACCTGTATGTTCTACATCAACAAGAAGGGAGGAGCAAGAACCCTCTCCCTGTGCATTGAAGCTGTAAAAGTATGGAATTGGTGCATAGCTCATCAGATCCAAATGTTAGCGGTCTACCTCCCAGGTATTCAGAACACCACAGCCAATGTCCTCAGCAGATACTTCTCAAAGGATTATGAATGGAAATTAGACACCCAAATTCTCCACATTATAGTCCTAAAATGGGGACTGCCAGAGGTGGATCTCTTCACCATCTCCAGGAATAGTAATAGTCCTCTTTTCTGCTCAAGAGAAGGTCTGGGCCACCACTCTTTGGGAGGTGCCTTTCTTTTATCTTGGAAGAAAGGTTTGTACTATGTGTTTCATTTAACACTGCTGATATTTGATGAACAAGATGAGACAGAACAGAGACAGAATTATCCTTATAGTGCCATCCTGGCCGAGACCAGCTTGATACTCTTTCTTGCTTCACCTGTGTGTCCAACCATCATTGAAGCTCCCAAACATCCCTCATCTCCTGTCACAAGATTCAGGTTGCGTGTTTCATCCCAACCTAGCAGTCCTCTGCCTCAAGGCATAGCTCCTCAATGCTTCACAGGGTTAGAATCCTCCTGTATTATGAAAGTACAACAGGTATTACTAAATAGTAGAAAGATCAATGTGTGCTACTTACCTGCAGAAATGGAAGAGATTCTTCCATTGGTGTTATCACTGCATCCTGCCTGATTCATTGCCACTAATAGTCATCCTGGATTACCTCTTGGATCTAAAGAAATCGGGGTTATCCGTTAGTTAGATTAAGGTCCATTTGGCTGCAATATCAGCCTTTCATCCTCTGGTAGAAGGATTTTCCATATTTGCTCACTCTGTATCATTTAGGTTTATTAAGGGTTTGGGTAATCTCTATGTGCAAAGTAGAGACCCTGCCTTTACCTGGGACCTCAACCTGATACTTTGTTTCCTTATGCAACCTCTGTTTTGAACCGATGACAACCTGTTCTTTGTTTCATTTATTGATGATGACAGTCTTTTAGTAGCCATCATGTCGACCTGTAAGGTTGGGAAGATTGGAGCCTTGATGGTATGTTCCCCACCCCTTTTTGGTGCTCTTTAAGGACAAGAACTTTTTATGTCCACACCCTAAATTCTTACCTAAGTTTCCACCTTAATCAGTCCATTCATCTGCAATGTTTTTTCCCAAAACTATGTAGGTCTCTACAAGAATCCTGCTTACATACCTTGGATGTTAAAAGGGCAATGTCTTTCTACTTAGATAGAATCAAGCAATTTAGGAAGTCACCTGGGTTCTTCATTTCCTTTGTAGATAGATCCATGGGGTCCTCGATCTCTAATCAGAGACTGCTGAGATAGTTTTTCTGGATATATTATCACTTGTTATGAGACTCTGGGCATTCATCCCCCACAAAGGGTAAAAGCACATTGAATCAAATCGCAGGCAACTTGTACAGCATTACTGAAGAATGTACCAATATCTGAAATATGTAGACCGCTACATGGGCTTCAATACATATGATGTTCTTCGAGTGCTTGCTCATGTGCATTCCGTATTAGTTGTGTGTGCTCGCCACATGTACCGGTGCCAGAAGTATTTCCTTCAGTGGAATCCGTAGGGTACCAGCTCTAGTGCCCCCTGGAGTGGCGAGTGCATGATGCAGTACAAAAGACACTGCCAGCCCCCTCCACCCTCAGTTCCTTCTTGCCGCCAGTTACAGTGCTGGTACATCTGCTGCTTAGGCTAGCTTTCTTGCTTGCTAAGTAGTTAAACTTTTCCTGGGGAAAAAAAAGTTGTGAATAGTTTTAGAAAACCCTTAGTGTTAGATAAAGTTAGCATGCCCCAGTCCCCAGGCTGTAAACCCTGCAATTCCTTCAGAAAACCTATGCCCATCAGTGACCCGTATAGCACTTGGTCTGAGGTGCCTGGGGGAGTCTCACTAACCAACAAGTGTCAAATTTGTAAGGCCTTCAAACCTCAGATGGAGAAGGATTGAGACATCTGTCTCCGAGTGCTCCTAATGGAGTTGGTGGTAACCCTGGAACCGGAGCAAGTAAGGGCTGACTCTGCTCCCAGCACCACAGCATCAGTGTGAAGTGCCCTCACCCCCAGTGCCATCGACGGACCGGCAACAATTGCCCTCCCCAGCACCTGCCAAGCGATAGAAGAAAATGTCCCGCAAGGGCAAGGAGAGGGCAGGAGGTGAGCCAAGATGGGCGGCTCCATTCCAGGTCTCGGTACTGATCAGGCAGCGGGAGACGTAGATCGCCAGAGCGTCGTGGCCGATCCGCTGAACACTATCAGCCTCCAGGATAGGGATTCACCACAATGGGAGATATCCCAGTCGTGCCACAGTACTTGGCACTGTAGTGAGTGAAGCTGCCCATCTACCTGCTCGTGGTGGCCCAAGAGCAAACCCCACCCTTCCCCCACCCTCCCACTTCGGACTCCAGCACCGGACAGGAGTCTTTGTCAGTGGGTCAAGTCCTGGCACCATCAGTAATCGCCTCATCAGAAGTACCTCCTACTGCTCTGTGGCCCCAGGGCCAGTGGCCTGCCGCTTGGTACCCTTGGAACCTCTGGGGTTTTACCCAGCCTGGGCAAGTGCCCAAATCTGTGGCAGGGGCCTTGGACAAACCATTAGCCATGGTGTCTCGCCCCCCCCATCCGGAGGCAGTCATTCTGGGAGAGGGAACCCCTCTGGTTCAACTGGACCCCAAGGAACAGCCGCTAAGACTACAAGCGGCGTCAAGGCCACCAACCTCAGCCCTCCGCCCAGTTAAGCTCCGCCTGCAACAGGCAGCATGCATTTTGGGCAACCTACCAGCCTGTACCCTGGATCCTTCTTCCCTATACTTTTCCAACCGCCTTTCTTTATTTCTCCCTACATGGACCACTATAACGTCAGAACGCTGAGTCTTCAACACAGTGGCGGAGGGTTATACCCTTCAGTTTCTTTCTACCCTCCCCCCTTCCCTGTCCCTCTTCAGGGACCCTTCTCATGAAAGACTCCTCGCACAGGAGGTGAAGGGCCTGCTGCAGCTGGGAACGGTGGCGGAAATTCCTCGCGAGTACAGGAACAAAGGGTTCTATTCCCAGTACTTTCTAATCCCAAAGGCGGTCTAAACCCCATCCTGGACCTGCGAGACCTCAACAAATACCTAAAGAAGTTCCACATGGTCTCCCTTGCCTCCATCATCCTTTCCCTGGATCCAGGAGACTGGTATGCTGCCCTTGACTTGAAGGATGCGTACTTTCATATAGCAATCTTCCAAGGACACAGATGCTTCCTAGGCTTCACGGTGGGATCAAACCACTGCCAGTTTGCAGTCCTCCCTTTCGGCTTAGTGACAGCACCAAGGGTGTTTCCCAAGTGCATATAGGTGGTAGCAGCTTATTCAGGTGTCAGGATATTCAAATATACCTGTATCTCAATGACTGGCTGGTCAAAGGCCGCTGCAGGTCTCAAGTCCAACGGGATGTCACGGTACTACAGGTCACATGCCGGTCCCTGGGCCTATTGGTGAATGACAAGAAGTCAACATTAGTTCCGGTGCAAAGGATAGAGTTCATCGGAATAGTGCTCAACTCTACCTGAGCAAGAGCTTTCCTGCCTCAAGACCAGTTCCGGATGATGGTAGATCTCATTGCAACGGTCTCCACATTCCCTCTGACCATGGCCCGGGTATGCCTGCAGTTGCTCGGACACATGGCAGCCTGTACATATGTTGTCTGCCATGCAAGACTCAGGATGCAACCTCTCCAACAGTGGCTGTCAATGGTCTATTCCCAGTCCAGAGATCATCTGGACAAAGTCATCACCATCCCGCCAGAGATACTTACCTCTCTGCAATGGTGGACCGACTCCAAGGCAGTCCTAGACAGAGTCCCATTCAACAGTCCACGCTCCTCGATCAAACTGAGGTCAGATACCTCGGACTTTGTCTGGGGCACACATCAAGGTGCATTGCAGACCCAAGGTATGTGGTCCCCGTAGGAACTGACATTGCACATAAATGTCAGAGAGCTCAGAGCAGTCCGCCTGGCCTGAAGATTCTTCCTGCCACATCTCTCAGGCAAAGTGATGAGCGTGTTGACAGACAATGCGGCCTCTATGTTCTACATCAACAGGCAAGGGGGAGCGCATTCATTGGCTCTCTGTCAAGAGGCACTCCGTCTGTGGGATTTCTGCATCAAGCACACAATCCATCTGGAGGCCTGTCATCTTCCTGCTGTCAGAAATATGCTGGCAAATCGCCTCAGCACGTCCTTTTCCTCTCACCATGAGTGGTCGCTCCATCCAGAGGTAGCCCACATGCTCTTCCAGAGGTGGGGAACTCCACAGGTGGACCTGTTCGCCACCAGACAGAACAGGAAATGTCGTAAGTTCTGTTCCCTGCAGGGGCTGGGCAAGGATTCTCTCCCTGATGCCTTCCTTCTCTCATAGTCGGCGGCTCTGATGTATGAGTTCCCATCAAACCTGATCATCAGCAGAGTCCTGTCAAAGATCAAGAGGGACAAGGCCAAATTCATCATGACTGCCACGGTGTGGCCTCACTGGCATTGGTTCGCCACACTAATGGACCTGGCAACGACCGCCTCCAGCCCTTTCCCGACCGGCTGGATCTGCTCTCACAAGGCCACAGCTGCCTCCTGCACCCCAACCTTACCTTCCTCCACCTCACGTTGTGGATGCTGTGTGGTTGAACGCAGAGGAACGGGCCTGCTCTAATGAGGTCCAACAAGTCCCCTTGGAAAGCAGGAACCCATCCAATAGAGCAACGTACCTGGCCAAGTGGACGAGGTTCTCCCACTGGGCATCTGAGCGTGTCCTCTCTCTGTTGCACTCCTCCTTTATAATCCATCCTGGAGTACCTGCTCCATCTTAAGAACCAGGGACTGGTCCTCTCTTCCATCCAGGTGCACCTGATGGCTATTTCCGCATTTTGCCCGCTGTTCCAGACTCAGACTGTGTTCTCCATGACATGTCGGTCAGATTCCTGAGAGGCCTTGAGAGACTCTCTTTCCGCTGGTTCAGGCTCCTGTCCCACAGTGGGACCTTAACTTGGTTCTCTCTAGGCTCATGGGCCCACCCTTCGAACCTATGGGCTCCTGCTCCCTTTCCCACCTGTCACGGAAAATCGTTTTCCTTGTGGTGATAACATCAGTGAGACGAGTGTCAGAAATCAAAGCCCTCACATCGGAGCCGCCATACACTGTGTTCTGCAAGGACAAAGTTCAACTGCAACCCCATCTGACCTTTCTGCCAAAGGTGGTGTTCTCCTTCATGTCAATCAGGACATCTTCCTCCCAGTGTTTTGCCCCAAGCCACATGCCACTAGTGAGGAAAGGAGGCTGCACGTGCTGGACATCAGACGTGCCCTGGCATTTTACCTGGAGCATACCAAGCCCTTCCACAGGTTGACTCAGCTTTTCATCTCTACAGCAGATAAGTTGATGGGCCTTCCAGTGTCCTCGTAGAGGATTTCCAACTGGATCACCTCCTGCATCCGGACCTGTTACCAGTTGACACAGGTCCCACCACTACCGATCGTGAGGGCCCATTCGACCAGAGCTCAGGCATTCTCGGCAGCCTTCGTGGCATACATTCCCATCCAGGATGTTTGCAGAGCCACGACGTGGTCTTCGGTTCACGTGTTCACGGAACATTACGCAATCACTCAGCAAGCCAGAGATGATGATGGGTTCGGCAGAGCTGTGCTGCAATCTACATGCCCATGAACTTCTACCCGCCTCCATTGGTACTGCTTGGGAGTCACCTAATATGGAATAGACAGGAGCAAGCAGTCAAAGAAGAAAAGACAGTTACCTTTTCAATAACTGTGTTCTTCAAGATGTGTTTGCTCATGTCCATTCTACGACCCGCCCTCCTTCCCCACTACTGGAGTTTCTGGCAAGAAGGAACTGAAGGTGAAGGTTGCCAGCAGCACCGCTTATACCATGGCATGCACGTGCCACTCCAGGGGGTGCCAGAGCTGGTCCCCTATGGATACCACTGAGGGAAAAACGTCCATCACCGGTGCATATGGGGAGCACACACACCTAATATGGAGTGGACATGAGCAACGTATCTCAAAGAACACCAGTTACGGAACAGGTAACTCTTTTTTTGAAACATTATGCCCTGATCCATGCTGTAAAGTCTGATGCGGCTCTTGGTTCTGCAGTTTTGAATTCTGTTCCATCCTACATCTGGGGATATTACTCGAAAGTCACGTGAAGTAGAGCACCCATAGGAATACTAGTCAAAGAAGAAGTGGCTATTCACCTTCTGCCATAACTGCAGTTCTTCAAAATGTCTGTCCTATGGATGCTCCACTACCTACCCTTCTTCCTCTCTGCTTCAGATTGCTTCTTGGGGGATGTTTGGGTAGAGAAGGACCTGAGAGTGGTTCACCTGTGCAATCCTATATAGTCTTGTTATCCAGCACGAAGAGTCATAGGATGCATATGCTTGCCAGACAGACACTGCTAACAGAAAATCTCTGATCAAAGGGTCAAGAGCTGCATGCGTACTTGAAGTGGAGCACTTATAGGGGGACACATCTCGAAGAACTACAGCTACTGCACCAGTTGAGTGACCTCTCCTCCTCTCTAAACCCTTTCTGCATTAAAATAGAGATTATAATATCAATTTTAGAACATCTCTGCTGAGCAATAAACAGATATATGCAAATAACCTTTCTAGATGCACAAGATGTGCACATATATTATCTGCTCCTAATATTTCTAAAGCTTTCAAATATTCTTAACTGTATTGTTTACTGACACTGCTTATTCAGATAAATTATTGCTACAAATATATGATGAAATCCTGGCTTCACTGAAATCCATGAGCGTTTTACCATTGACTTCAGGTTTAAATATAGAACAAACTAACAGAATTCTTTTGAAACCACAGATATGGACATTCATTGATACAGATTATTTAATGTGGTGTGGCTCTATGTATCAGGCCCCATTTAATGTTTTTAATTTCATTGTGTCTCTAATTGAGATATCTGTTAAGCAGAAGACGCAGCATTTACGTTCCTGAGACACACACTCATTTTTTGTTTGTTTGCTATATTCTGAATGGAGCCCAGCTATCCAAAAACTGAAAACCATGAAAAAACTCTTATTTTAAGTACAAAACACATCTGAAAAGATATGAAGTGGCTCATGCATTTTGAATATCACTTGTTTACAATTTGTTATAAGCAATAATATGGGCCAAAAACTGCAACAGTTCTTGAACCTAAGAGAGCTCACAGGTATCTAGACAAGCTGTGCTGACAGTTTTTTTTCTCACAAATCTTCATCTAAGCATGCTGAATGTGCTCACAACCCACTTGTGCTTACATGTTTTGCAAGAGGCAGCAATCCCTTCTTTCCAAGTAAAAGAATTTAACTACTTCTTAACAAGAACATAATTTATTGGACTTCTTCATGATGCTTAAAGGCAGTGGGACAGATTTTCTTATCAGAGTTCCACTCTCTTCAGCTGAGGATCTGGTCCAACATTTTGTGGTGTGTGGTGTTGTTTGAGAGAATATAGCTACAGTAGAACCTCAGTTACGAACAGCTTGGGAACGGAAGTTGTTCGTAACTCTAAAATGTTTGTAACTCTGAACAAAATGTTATGGTTGTTCTTTCAAAAGTTTTTACAAATGAACATTGATTTAATACAGCTTTGAAACTTAACTATGCGGAAGAAAAAGGCTGCTTTTAACCATCTTAATTTAAATGAAACAAGCACAGAAACAGTTTCCTTACCTTGTCAAAACTGTTTTTTAAAGCTTTCCCTTTATTTTTTTAGTAGTTTACATTTAACTCAGTACTGTACTGTGTTTGCTTTTGTTTGTTTGATTGATTTGTTTTTTTTGTTGCTGCTTCCTGATTGTGTACTTCCAGTTCCAAATAAGATGTGTGGTTGACTGACTGGTTAGTTCATAATTCTGGTATTCCTAACTCTGAGGTTCTCCTGTATTTATTGTATTGAAAATATGCATGTCAGTTGCAGCAGATGCTTTGTGGAGTAGAAAATGTTAAGTTTCCCACCAGTTCACGAGAATACATTACTAAACTGCACTGAAAACCATTTACATTATGACCCACTGTTCTTCAGCATTATGGGATCAATCGGCATTCATTGATATCAATTAGAAAACGTTCACTGACTTCGGTCATGCACAATCAGGCCCTATAGATACTTCATTTACTCAGCTCGAGAAAGTGACTTTGCATGTGTTCCGATATATAATGTGCCATCCTTTCTTGTGATAATACAAGTAATTACAACATTTTAACCTTTGTCTTTATTTTCTCATTTTTCAGTGTCTTGTGTTTGAAGATTCTCCACTTGGGGTTCAAGCAGCACTGGCAGCTGGGATGCAAGTGATTATGATTCCAGATGAAAATTTGAATCAAGATCTTACAAAGGAAGCAAATCTAGTGCTGAAATCTATGGAGGACTTTGAACCAGAACTGTTTGGTTTACCACCATATGAATAAGAACTAATATATTTCAACATGTTCTTAGTTGGAGATTGGGGGGTAGGGAATGAAAATGTAGAGTAAAAAATTATCTATTTTTGATTTTTCTTTCCAAAATAAGACAATGAAGTCTTTCATGATTTACTTTTAAATTTCCCTGGTTACTCTTGGTTTGTCTTCTTCAGTGCTAAGTGGAAGGAATGTTTCTTCTTGCCTGTTCTTCAGCTATACTAGTCTTGTCATCTGCATAATGTCATGTACATTCAGTGCATTTGCAAAACTGCAAAGACCATCTGCTTCAAACATGTGGAGGGTTTTGCTCTGGTTTGCTGGAATAACAGACTGCTTAGAACAATGGTGCTCAACATTTTCCTTGTTATGGATAGGCTGTTGTCCCCTTATACCATTGTGTGGCACAGTTACCACTACCTATTCCTTGTCTATCCCTTTGTCTTTCCTGTTCTTATCTTCTGGTTGGATTTTTTGTTTTTGTGTGTTCTTTTTTGTTCTCTTGTTTTGTGACTTCCCCTTTCTGGAATGGGGTGGAGGGGGAACCCACTGTCAGCTTCCTACGACCATATGCTCTTGCAGCTCAACTAAGCGCTGTGTAAGCCTCTGTAACTCTGCTACTCCCTACTTATCCCCCGTCTCATTTCACATAGCCTCTTCCCCATCCATTTTGCTCCCCCAATGATGACAGCCTTGTATTTCCATTTTCAGCTTCTCACATAAACCTTTCTGTTTTTTCCATTCTTTCATGTTGCCCCCCTTTATCCTTCATGAGCTTATGCACAAGGCCCCCTATCTTCTCCACAGTTAAGTCCTTCTGAAGACTCTTTACATTATTTTTACTACAGAGAATTCTGCTGATTTAATACCGAAAGTAATATTTTTGTTTGTTTTGTAGCTTAACCTTGTTTTACCAAGCACCATCTTTGCCACCCTATATGTTATACTCATTCCTGCTAATCCGGGTCCATTTCTGTCTGTCTTTAGATTGTGAGCTCTTCAGGAAAGTGACTGTATTTTCTTTGTGGAAAGTATAAAGTACATTGTGAGTGCTACCATAAACAAACAAATAAGTATAATTTGTATGGTGGAACATATCCAGGGTTGTGAAGATTCTTTTTCCCTACTGCTGTTCTCCTCTGTGTCTTGACCTTTCTGTACTACTTTGCCCCAGCCCCTGGACTGGGAAACACTAGTTTAAAGGATCTTACCTCTTGTATGGAGATAATGATTGCATTATAAATTTGAAAAAAAAATAACCTTTTAGCTGTGGGAAGCCTTAAACTACTCTCGTAATCACAGTAAAACGTCTTTGATGAAGATAGTGAACGTAAAAAATGCTGAAGATAAGAAATAGGTACTTCAGTATTTTATTTCAGTGAATAATATCAGAAGTTTCCTTCTATTATGCATGTGAAAAAAAAATTAAATGGTTGAATGATTAGAGTGCTGTTCATTTTTTTTTTTTTAATAAGTGGACTGTTGAGATAAGAGAACGTAACTTAAACAAGAACTCAAAGATCAAATATTTTTTCTAGCATTTCTGCAGCTCACTTTTTGTTTTTAATAAAAAGCAAAAAATGAACATTGGAAGACTCACTAAAATTCTTAAAAATATTACATGGGTTTTTTTAAAGCAAATTTAAAACAGTCTGTATCTCTGAGTACACTATTTAAATATCTTTAAAAAATAAGAATATCCTATTCCAAACTATCAGTAAATTATTAATTGGATGGTATCAGAAAAATATTGTCAAGCACAATATAGTAATAGTTTTTCTTCTGCAATGCCTTTCATCCAAGGATCTGAAAATGCAGGTGGGTGAATATTGCTTACTGTAATACTATTTTGCATATAATTTTGTATAACCTTGTGTTGCAGTTCTAGTGAATATTTATATCCAACTAAAGTAATGTAAATTCTTCCTCTTCTGTTGCCATTCAAGATAACAGAAATGGTATTGCACAGTTCCTTCATGGCTAATGTTGCATATCAGAAAGTGTTACCATACAGCAATAATTCTGAGCTTTCAAGTGTAAAACAGGTGCCTTTGGGGATCCCTTTAGTTCATAATTGCTGAATTCCAACTGGGAACTTATTTGGTAGAACAAACTCTAATAAGTTGTAATTAGTAACTTTTTCAAAGTGCTGTATACATTTAATTGAACTTGGAGTTTAAAAAAAAAATCAAGGCACATGTCACATTTACAAAGTTGTTCCAAAGGGCCTCTCACCAAAGCATTACAAATACTTTCTTAAGACATACACACTTAGATAAATATTAGATATTTATGGCAAAACAGAAGTGCATTGGCAGTGCCACCATGGGATAATGAAGGATCAATCAAGGATGCAACCCCATTCTATTATCCAAGGTGGTCAGGGATGCAACCCCATGCTCTGGGTGTCCCTAAGCCTCAAACTGCCAGGTGCTCGGACTGGACAACAGGGGATGGATCACTTCATGATTGTCTTGTTCTGTTCATTCCCTCTGAAGCATCTGGCATTGGCATCATAAGACAGGACACTGGGCTAGAAAAACCATTGGTCTGACGAAGTCCGGCCTTTTAATGTTCTTATGAATGAATATACATTCTGTTCCCTTCAATTCTGGTATAGTTAACGGTTTCCTCTTTTACTGAGAAAATTAACATAGAAAACTCCCCTTAATCCAGCAGTAAATCCCATTCAATACTGCCATCTTTTATTACCCTTAATCTCATAGACTCATAGATTTTAAGGCCAGAAGGAACCATTATGATCACCTAGTCTGACCTCCTGCACATCGCAGGCCACAGAACCGTACCCACCCACTCCTGTAATATACTCCTAACCTCTGCTGAGTTACTGAAGCCCTCAAATAATGATTTAAAGACTTCAAGTTACAGAGAATCCACCATTTACTCTAGTTTAAACCTGCAAGTGACCCATCCCCCATGCTGCAGAGGAAGGCAAAAAAACCTCAGGGTCTCTGCCAATCTGACTGGGGGAAAATTCCTTCCCAACCCTAAATATGGTGATCAGTTAGACTCTGAACATGTAGACAAGACCCACTAGCCAGACACCTGGTAAAGAATTTTCTGTAGTAAGTCTGAGTCCTCCCCATCTAGTGCCCCATCAGCAGCCATTGGAGATATTTGCTGCTAGCAGTCGCACATCAGCTACGTACCATTGTAGGCAGTCTCATCATACCTCCATAGACTTATCAAGCTCAGTCTTGAAGCCAGTTAGCTTTTTTGTCCCCACTGCTCCCTTTGAAAGGGCTGTTCCAGAACTTCACTCTCTGATGCTTACAAACCTTTGTCTAATTTCAAGCCTAAACTTGTTGGTGGCCAGTTTATATCCATTTGTTCTTGTGTCCACATTGGTGCTTACCTTAAATAACTCCTCCCCTTCCTTGGTATTTATCCCTCTGATGTATTTATAGAGAACAATCGTATCTCCCCACAGCCTCATAAGGTAGGTTTTTCCATTCTTCTGACCCTAGTAGTCCTTCTCTGTTCCAGTTTGAATTCATCTTTCTTAAACATGGGAGACCAGAATTGCACACAGTATTCCAGATTGAGCCTTGTATAATCGTGGTAACACTTCCGTCTCGGCTGGAAGTACCTCGCCTGATGCATTAGCTAGGATTGCATTAACCTTTTCCATGGACGCATCATATTGACTGCTCATAGTCATCCTGTGATCAACCAGTACACCCAGGTCTTTCTCCTCCTGTGTCACTTCCAACTGATAAGTCCCCAGCTTATAGCAAAAATTCTTTTTGTTAGTCCCTGGGTGCATGACCTTGCACTTTCCACTATAAAATTTCATCCCATTTCTATTACTCCACTTTTCAAGGTCATCCAGATCTTCTCGTATGCTATTCTGGTCCTCCTTTATATTGGCAATACCTCCCAACTTTTGTCACCCGCAAATTTTATTAGCACCTTTTGTGCCATATCAGGCTCCTATCAAATGAGACAATTTCCCCTAACTGTAATCCTTCAAACTGAGCTAGACAAAGGATGCCTCGCTTCCTACTTACTAATCATCAAGGCAAATCCCAAAGAGATGTAGCCTCTTTCCAGGTCAAGTGTCACCCAGATCAATCTCTGGCTAGGTCCTTAAGATATCTAGCTGGATGATTGGTATGTGTCCTTCATTGGCAATTTTATCATGCCACCAAAGCATTTGGCAACCATGTGATCAGCAACTGTGTAGTGGCATTCCTCAGTAAACACACTTTGCAATCGGTTTGTCTTCCCTGCTACTAATCCTAATATGTCAGTACCAATAAAGCTGCTGAAACGGCTGATGGAGGCACTTACTAGGTTTGGCTATTAATAGACTTATTGCTGATTTTGTCTTGCCACTTAATATGTTTGAAAACACAGTTTGGAAACTTCTGCCTGATTTAATGCAGTGAACATCACCATATTATCTGGCCATCTTGAAAATTTTTTTTTTACAAATATCTCAACTTAGAGAGCAAACAAGGTGTACAGAGAATAGCATGCATAAGGTACAAACCAGAACACAAAGGGAACACTGGTAGGGGAAACACAGGTGAGGGAGTCAAAAAATTAAGAATGTTACATTTGAATAGGTATTATTGGTCTTTAATCTTCAGGCTAACTTAGGTGGTGTGGTTTTCATCGTAATTGTTTCATATTCTCTGTGTGTATATAAAGTCTGCTGCAGTTTCCACAGTATGCATCCGATGAAGTGAGCTGTAGCTCACAAAAGCTCATGCTCAAATAAATTGGTTAGTCTCTAAGGTGCCGCAAGTACTCCTTTTCCTTTTATCGTAATTGTGTGACATGATAATTGGAGAGCTGAAAATAATAAAATGTGTTGCTAAGTGATGAATTTTGTCTGTGTATGCTAAGAGGCACATACTGCCTCCTCTGACAAAGGTGTAGCAAATACTCCATTACTTTGGGGTATGCTCATTTATTAGAGTTACTCTTCTGGGGGGGTTCTGTAATTCTATACACAATGTACAAGCAGTACATTGATGAGTCACTTGTGATCTCATATGGAGCTCTCCTTCTCCCTTCTGCAAGTTCTTTCTCAATGAAGCTATCCTGCAGGACCTAGGTTCCCCAGGGCTGGGTTCTTCCAGCCCTAGAATCAGACGAACACACACACATTAATGGAGCACGTCTGAGAGGACCAGATCAATCGGCACTCTCAAGCTGACCCATTTATATGTCCCTTGTCTCAGTAGGCCAGGTCAAGCAGCACTTCCAAGCTGTCACCCTCATATGCCCTTGGACTCAGCAGGTTTGGTCAAACAGCACCTCCGAGCTGTCACCCTCATATGCCATGGACACCGCACCAGAATAGAGTATGCCTGAGCAGGCTGAGTTGAGCAGCACTTCCAAGCTGCCACCCTCCTGTGCCGCAGGTTCAGCATGTCCCTATCCCCACTTTCACGTTACAATTGTTCTGGTAGTAACCCAGTTGATGAACAAACCCCACAGGATTTTTGGGCACTGCAGGGATCTTTAACTTAGGTATGAGGAGCATTGCTGCAGAGCGAATGGGAAAACCAAAAAATACCCATGAGGGGGAGAGAGAGAAGCAATCAGCTTAACCATGAAAGTTATTTATTGCCAGGTAATAACCATACAAGGGGAGCCAAACAAACAAAACGGTTATAATATTAAATCTAACTTAAATTTGATTATAAAAGTCAGATTTAGAAAACTATAACTGATCACACAAGTCAGGGTCAGAAGGCTATGCCTAGAGAGAGAGAGAGATGGGTTCTCACCACTCCATGAAGCTTGAATTGATCGGGGTTCCCAGGTGGTGGTGATAGCTGAGGGTCCGGCGTGCTGGTTAGACAGGCAGAGCCCCCAGCATGATCAGTCAGGAGAAGATGTTGTCCCAATGGTACTGATGCAGATTTTGGATCCAGGCATCAGAGCACTTGAGCATAGGTAGGAGTTTTTGAAGGGAAAGAACAATGGTTCAAGGAAGAACACATAGGAACTGAACATTCCTGGCTATGGGTGGTGTTCCTTGGAGGGAGCTCACAATGCAATTAGGCAGCTTCAGTATTTTGGATACCAATAAAGGATTCATTACTAGAATTGGTCTGATAACTACTGAGCTAATGCGTTCATTCACATCTGGAGCAGAGATCCCCCATGATGCAGTGCTTTCCTGCTTTTCTGATCCCAGAGTTCAGTGCGGTTCTTGCCTTGGAATCTCTGTTCTCCATTCTGTATGCTAATGGAGCTGCCTCCCTGTGCCATCTTTGATGCAAATGAGGTTAGGGGAGTTTCCTTAATCCTGTCACCCTTGTCCGGAGGGATTTAGGTGTGTCTTCCACTGCCTTTTCGTTGCTTTTTGTAAGTCTTTCTTCTGACCGGCTTTAGTTCAAGCAGAGGCTGGGGGTGGAGAGAACTTTCGTGAGTCAGACAGGCTGGGTACTGTGCCCTGGTTCCCCAAGAACACAGAGCTGATAGGTAACAGAGAGCATAATTAAGGGAAGCTGCACAGGGTGGGTTCACTCCTTTAATGATTGTGCCCATGGGGTGGGCAGGGATAGTGGACTGCAGGAAGGGCTGGGCAAGAACCACCATGCTAAACCTCCAGTCCTTTGACTCCATAGGCAGAAGGAGGGGAGAGCCTCTGGGGCTATGTGTAGGAGAGGTACTCAGTCGATTAAACTGGGAGTTGATTCTCCAGAGCAAGGATCCCAGTCCTAGTAATTCAGGCTGCATGATGAGAAGAACTTTTGCCTGTTATTATCCATACAGCTATGTCTATTAAATATGGTATTTAAAGTTTTGAGGGGAAATGAACGGATGATAAGTAGAACTGAGTTTCACATTCAGCATATTTCTAACACAGGCAATTCTATGCTATCTGTAGCCAGGAAACACCTACCTGATGTTTCACAACGGCCTGTTTGACACACCTAGTAAAATGTGTAAGGTAAGAGTCTGCAAGTGTCTGCCCCGTTTACCTCCTGTTTCTGCATTAGAATTACTGCTCATGCTCCTTGACAACCCTATCCTGTGAGGAACTGAATGCTAGGTGTTCAGTACTGGGCCCTAGTATTCTAACTTGGTCACCTGAAATCCTTGAAGAATGTAAATGTTGAGTGCTCCTATGGGGAAAAAAAAGAGAGCTTCAGAAAAGCCATTCATCTTTCAAAAAGTATTTAAGCTCATTGAGTTCAGAATTGTGTGGTAACATGAGCAATGTCCTTAAACCATAGACTTTCCAAGGGGGCTTCAGCAAAATGTACCTTTATGTTGAGGGAATGTTTCATATTTTTGATCTGACTGCAGCATCTATCTACAGTATATGTGATAAGCTTATGAAATCGTTCATCTGAATTTCAAGCACGGCTACGGAGTTTTCATTCTAGTGCCAAAAAAAAAAAACCCAAAAAAGGGATAATAAGAAGAAAAGGAAATGTAAATAATTGGTCATAGGCTGAAATAAAAGGTGGAAAAAAGAAAACAAATGAAATCTGTCAACCTTATAGAATGTGTTTGCTAATATGCTACTTTGACTTGGGAGCTGTGTGGATCATGCAAGTTGTTCTGCAGTGGTTTATAATTGTCCTCAGTAGACAGAGCTTGGCTATAGTCCAAAATTGCCATATATTTACCAGAAAAAATAGGAAACCTGATTAAGTCAAAATAGATTTCATTGTGGCCTATGAGTGCAGCCTTGTAAACTTATTGATTATGGCCCTTAACGTTGTTCTTATTGATGACCGTATCCTGAACATTCCAAAACCCTTAGCGTTCATTTGCTTCAGACCAAAATATATGTTATGCAAATAACTTGGGGGGTTTTAAGTAAAACACAAAATGCGGGTAAGGGGATTAATGTGTTGCTGTTGTTGATTTTTTTTCCCTGCAGTAGGTCAATAATTGATTCTAATAATCAGATTAATATAGACATTGTTTCACCCTGTCAAATTGCTTTATCCTGTGAAGTATAATTTTGGTTCCTAATTGTTTTATGAATGTTATAACTTTGAAGTTCCTGACAGGAACTCTATTATGTGCCTGGATAGTATCAAACACATAGTGGGTGCTACCAAAATATTAATAGATTTTTTTTTGTGAACAGGGATGGGTGGAGGTGCCTTGTTGAATGGATTGAGACACTAAAGTCCTTCACCTATGGTATGCTGGTAAACATTCAGCCTAGGTTAGGAGTCAATGAAAGCTTGTGGCCTATGTGAAATGAGTTGGTGGGCTCAGTTCAGGTGCCAGTGGACAAGTATGTACCTCTTAAATCCATAACTCCATTTGGCACAAAATTGACATGCTTATTGATAAACTTGGCAGAGGCCAAGGAAGCACCTGTTTTTTGTCAACATCCTGGATTCCCTTGTCATTGGGCTTCAGAACAGGAAGCAACAAAGAAATGCAATTGAGAGTCTTGTTATACACTGCAGAACTGAAATCACTGATACCTGGATCTAAGCATTAGACCTGCTTTGGGACAGTGTCTCTGATGCAAGGGACTGCCCAGTTTGCACCAGCAGTGAGGTTCCCCCACTAACTGAAATCACTGAGAGCTGAAATCACTGAGAGCTGTGTTTAAGTGATGGGACCTGAAGACATGCCAGGAGGTGACCCTGACACTCCTCCTCTCGGCCCTGCATGGCGGTGGACCCGAACCAGGCAATGCCTTCAGGTACTTGGCCCCTGGTCACTGGCTTGTGTCTATTCAATGGCTGTTTTGGAACTTGTGGGTTTCTCCAATGTAGGGACCCTGATCGAGGTGCACCTTCTTGATGACCTCAGAAGAAAGGGCTCCAGCACCTCTTCAGGCAGTCCCCAATCCAAACTCCGGTACTCAGGTGAGTGCTGAGTACCAGGGGCCGATACTGTGTGACCCATCCGTTGCAAAAATTAGGAGGAATGCCCTCAGCCGGTGCCAATCTCCTCCTCCCCCAATGAAGCCAAGTTCAGGATGGGCGCATCACATTCCCAGGATGACTTTAAGGCGCATCAGTAGCTGTTGAAAAGAGTAGCCCAAAATTTGGGCATAGAAGTGGAGTTGGTAAAGGAGTCCTCCCATACTTTGGTCAACAACCTGACCACAAAGGGCCTATCAAGAGTAGTGTTACCTCTCAATAAGGCCATCATGGACTCAATAAAAGCCTGTGGCAAACCCCCACTTCCCTGCTCCCCACAGCCAAGAGAACCAAAAAGAAGTACTGTGTCTCAGCTCATGGGTATGAGTTCTTGTATATACATCCTTCCTCCCCATGATCCCTGTTGGTTGCTGTGGCCAATGAACAAAACCAGCAGGGGTCACAAGGGGAGACTCCCAAGGTGAAAGACTCCAAAAAGCTGGACCTTTTTGGTAGAAACATCTACTCAACTGGGGATCTTCAGCTCAGGATCACTCCTGAGTAGACATGATTGCAACATGCAGGACTTCCTGTTGAAGTTTAAGGACTCTCCCTTCTCGCTCCTCCTCCCTGAAGGAGTGAAACCAGCCCCCGCAATTATTATTTCACTTTGTCACACACACTCCCCACAGTTTGCAGACCTCCAGCATCACTAATATGTCCCGACACCTGGAAAAAATGAGCAGACTGATGAAAAGCTTTGGCTCAACTTGTGCAAGGAAAAATTGAAAACGATGTTAGTAAAAAGGGTGAAGCACACTGATAATCTGTGGTCTGATGCCCTCAGTCACTAAAATCAAGGGAAGTTCCTCAAAGTGGTCCAGAGTCTCAGATTTATGCTGGACCCATCATGATCCTGGACACACATTGCTGCAATGATGAGGAATGCCTTATGATGAATAAAATGGCCACGAAACTTTGTTCTTCCTTGCTTCTAGCCGTTGTGATCAATACTGTTTTTCATCTTCATGTTAGAGTACTGTGTCTTGCTCTACCCATTACTGAACATAACTTCATAAAAGAGGATTGATGCAGCACTCAACGGCATGCCTGATACCAGCAAATGATGACATGAACATGTCGCCTGTGCATTAAAGTGCAAATGCATCCTCACTTATTTCAGAGCAGATTTCAAAGTCCTGCCCCTAACCTACAAATCCCTTAGCTGAGTGGGACCTGACTACCACCTTATTTTCAAAACCTTCCAAGGCTGGGAATTTCAGCAAAAACAAACAAACAAACAAACAAACCCTATTGTTCAAACCATCCATTTAGCTTCACCAATTACAACACTATTAGAATCCCCAGCGTAAGCAAGGTTCTAGCAGTTTAATGATTTTACCAGGTCAGTTGTCCCCTGGGATCCTGAAAAGAGAAAACATAAATTATTCTGGACTTTCTTTTATCAACATTTTGTTCTGTACTTAAATATAATATGAAGGTGAAAAAGGAACCTTAAAAGCTCCATAGACTCAGATATGAGATTAGAGGGGAAAGGGTAGTGGTACTCTTCCCAGCTCCACCCACAAATAAATGCAATTCAGATAAGAAATCCCAAAATGAGAGACCACTCACTGTAGACTGTGCAGAAATTCAAAATGCAATTATGTGCTCTCTAAGCTCTGCTTAGCTCCCCACTCCCTCTTCAGTGGAATATGTCCATGAGCTTGGTTTTTTTCCTTGGGCTTGCCTTTTTGATTGGGAGAAAAAAATACAGGGTATAATGGTAAATTGTGCAGCTCCGTGATCCTCCCTTTCTTTTCTTAAATGAAGATTTAAATAGTTAATGTAAATGTCAATATGATTCTTAGCACTGGGCATCTGAGTTAACACCCTACTGAGATGGAAAGGCAGTTCATATGTCTCAGAGCTATTGTTCTAGGCATTCTGCGGATTCATACAAACACCCCATGTTGGTTACCTTTGAGTCACATTTTTGAGGTTTTCTTTCTTCACATTATAAACAGCTAACAACTTACTGCTTTTAGTGAAAGCTGAGAGTCTAGAGAAGAAGATGGTCACATCAGAGAAGTGCCAATACAGTTTCGGACTCTCACGGACTGTTTCTGAGCCCTGCACAGGTTATATGAAAGTGAATAGGAGTGAAGACTAAACTTCTGATCCCAAGAGGGGGTCCCGTCCTCTTCAGTTGAGTCACATTGGAAGGGCTGCGTATTGACTTTGCTTGTGTTATACCTCTTTCGTAGCTAAATGTACAATTTCATTCTCTCAGGGCATCCACTGGCCCTAAATGCATTTTAACTAATTTGTTTTTGGAATTTTATACAAAATGTATAATGGCTGTGATGATTCTTGAGAAAATTAGGATGCTCTCTTTCTGCCTGACTCCAGGGAAGTAATAAGAATAAAAAGTTCACACATTTCTTATATGACAGTGGCAGTTAAAATGAAAGACAAATGTCTCTCATAAGAGTTATAGGTAATTGAAATCCATAAAATTCCATGCTAAACAAGCAAATATATGCAGGTAATTTCCCTTTCTTGGGTTTTTGTGTGTGTGTTTGTTGTAAAGGTAAAAGTCAAATGTTAGGTTTAAAATGTAAGCTTTAAATTTCTAAGTTCAGATCAATATTTTTTACCTGCTTGAGAAAAATAGCCAATAAGAATGTAATTCAAGTAAGAAACAATATACTTTGACTCTTATGCCTACTTACATGCCATCTTCTCTTCTGGACCCCTGAGAGGCTTTACAGTTGGAGTGTTATTTTAAATATGGGGTAACTTCGTTTTGTTGACACCACATAGAGCATATGAGAGGCACCTTTTTCTTGTGTATGCGTATAAATCTAAATAAATAAAAGATTATGTGGTCTATTTTCACACTTTTTTAGTGATATTTGAGATTGGTCTTGGTCCAGCTTTGAGCAAGGGGCTGGACTAGATGACTAGGTCTCTTCCAACCCTAATCTTCTAGGATTCTGTGATTGTTTTCCTGTCAGAGTTGGTGATTTCAAATATTTGGTAGTTTGTGAGATATAAAAATTTAAATCCATACAGTTGGCCCTACTTTATTTGTACAGTTTTATTTAATTTTATATATACAATAGACAAAAAAGTACCTATCTCAGAGTTGTGGCCCTCCCCTTGACAACATTTAAAATTCGCAGTAATCTGCTTCTATCCCTTGCATAATGCCCTTGCAATTATCAACAAATCCGGATGCAAAAATTTCCCCATAAGTAGCCCCTCTGCTCTTTCATCTTCAACATTTAAGAAAAAAATAGATGAGGTTTGCATCCTGCCTGGTTAACAAACTTGAACTTTAGTAGCAATTAAGCATGTCCCAAGTCAAAGGGCCTTTCTGAATAATGACAGGAATGTTCCCTCTTTTGTACTTAGGGAGCATGAGCTCATATTTCTCTGCTGATCATGTATTAGAATGGCCCCAAAAGGTGAGCTGGTCTCTCAGGTAATCTGGACTCCATTAGGATATAGATATTCAGTCCTGTCTGCAAAGGCCTATACTTTAAAAATTTAGGTATATGTTTATCATTTAGCTAGTTAGAGAGGTATAAAAGAAAGAATCAAAATCACTGTCTGCCGGTGTAAGGGCCTTCTCTTAGTGTGACAGTCTGAGGCCCTGTGCTTAGGCTAAGACCTTTGGCTAAGCAGCAGAGGAAGCCATAAGCTGGGAAGTGACCGGACACATCCTCACATTCCAAACTAGTCACATTGAAATAAGGTGCTATTGGGCTGTTAGGCATTATCAGGACAGGATTGTATTCCTATCGCCTCCAGAGAAAGGGAAGTGCTTAGAAGATGTAAAAGGAAACTTAGTTTGATAGCATCCTGTCTGGCAAGAACTCAAGTATCAATAGCTGAGATGTGAAATTCTCATTTCTTTGTTTTTCTATCACTGTGGTCCCCATTTCCCTATTGTTTCTCTGTATAATCTCTGTCTGGTTCTGTGATTGTTTCTGTCTGCTGTATAATTAATTTTTCTGGGTGTAAACTAATTAAGGTGATGGGATATAACTGGTTACATAATCATGTTACAATATGTTAGGATTGGTTAGTTAAATTTCAGGAAAATGATTGGTTAAGGTATAGCTAAGCAGAACTCAAGTTTTACTATATAGTCTGCAGTCAATCAGGAAGAAAGGGGGAAATGGGAACAGGGAATGGGGGTGGCGGAATTAGAATCATGTTTTGCTAAAGGGGGGAATGGGAACAAGCACACAGGTATAGGTGTGCACACTATATTTCATTAGGGTGTACACCTGGGGAATTTTATTTTTAATTATTTTGAAAGGCAAACATTTATTGAATACTCAATCATAAAGGACATTATTTTTATTCATCAAACAAACTAAAGAAACTAAAACTTAACTAAACTTAATTTTTTTTAATTAACAACTAAACTTTACTTAAAAAATGAGACACAAAATACCAAATTTTTGCTGTAGTGATAACCAGGCATATACAAAGATACAGTCAATTTTCATGATCTTTATTTTTAACCAGATAATGAGCTAACCCGAACTGACCAAAACAGATTAAGGTTTCTTCATCTTCCTGTCCTAGAGAATGAGATGTCACTCACCAGGTGTTATGGACCTAAATTCCTCAATCACATCATTGTAATTAACTGACAAAGCAAATTCTTGTTCAATGTACAAAATCATGAATGAGTCAAAGCGCTGTTGGGACATTGTACTTCTTAGTTTGTTTTTTACATGTGCTAGTTTCAAAAAGGCTCTTTCACATGA
The DNA here is from genome assembly GCF_965140295.1 of Lepidochelys olivacea. Classification (NCBI taxonomy): domain Eukaryota; kingdom Metazoa; phylum Chordata; order Testudines; family Cheloniidae; genus Lepidochelys; species Lepidochelys olivacea. The sequence continues at coordinate 131,805,702 of NC_140411.1, read as the reverse complement.
ACAGCTTGTAACAGGTACGGCTGCAAAGCTTTGAATAGATTTGTAAAAGGCCTGGAACATGGAAGACCAATCGGATTTCTTTAGCCAATCAAGCCACTCTGGTGATGTTCGTAGTGCTACCTTTAGGAACAGATCCGTCATAACACCGAAGCAATCAGACTTCAGCTTCCAACTCATCCAAGGACACTTTAAATTTGTTGGCAATGATTCTCATATCGTCCCTGCCAATGTCTAAGCTCAGCAGTTTTCCCATTGCAGTCACAATTTTACAAGTCTCCTGTTCAAAACGCTGGTCAATGCTGGTAATCATTGAGTCTAGGAGCGGGTAAAATGAAGTTATTCTCTCCTGCTCCTCTTTTGTATCAAAGTGATGCTGGGACTCAAATGCGTCATCAACACGAGAGGACATTTTTCTCTTCTTAACTGGGGGAATCGATATATCATTCTCTACACACATTTTCACGCTGTCATTGAAAATAGATTGAAAATATTCTGGGCCATTTCTCATCGCAGCCAAAGAGTTACACAAGCTTTTCACCCCTGTCATTGCAATAAGTTGAGACCTGGAGCTTGAAGAGCCTTACTCACATTTACCACCATCTGGAGAATAGGGTGCATCATGTGAAGGGCAAAGATGAACTTGAATGAATTTAGTTCATGGATCATAGAATCATAGAATATCAGGGTTGGAAGGGACTCCAGAAGGTCATCTAGTCCAACCCCCTGCTCAAAGCAGGACCAATTCCCAATTAAATCATCCCAGCCAAGGCTTTGTCAAGCCTGACCTTAAAAACCTCTCAAGAAGGAGATTCTACCACCTCCCTAGGTAACGCATTCCAGTGTTTCACCACCCTCTTAGTGAAAAAGTTTTTCCTAATATCCAATCTAAACCTCCCCCACTGCAACTTGAGACCATTACTCCTCATTCTGTCATCTGCTACCATTGAGAACAGTCTAGAGCCATCCTCTTTGGAACCCCCTTTCAGGTAGTTGAAAGCAGCTATCAAATCCCCCCTCATTCTTCTCTTCTGCAGGCTAAACAATCCCAGCTCCCTCAGCCTCTCCTCATAAGTCATGTGTTCTAGACCCCTAATCAATTTTGTTGCCCTTCACTGGACTCTCTCCAATTTATCCACATCCTTCTTGTAGTGTGGGGCCCAAAACTGGACACAGTACTCCAGATGAGACCTCACCAATGTCGAATAGAGGGGAACGATCACGTCCCTCGATCTGCTCGCTATGCCCCTACTTATACATCCCAAAATGCCATTGGCCTTCTTGGCAACAAGGGCACACTGCTGACTCATATCCAGCTTCTCGCCCACTGTCACCCCTAGGTCCTTTTCCGCAGAACTGCTGCCTAGCCATTCGGTCCCTAGTCTGTAGCTGTGCATTGGGTTCTTCTGTCCTAAGTGCAGGACCCTGCACTTATCCTTGTTGAATCTCATCAGATTTCTTTTGGCCCAATCCTCCAATTTGTCTAGGTCTTTCTGTATCCTATCCCTCCCCTCCAGCGTATCTACCACTCCTCCCAGTTTAGTATCATCCGCAAATTTGCTGAGAGTGCAATCCACACCATCCTCCAGATCATTTATGAAGATATTGAACAAAAACCGGCCCCAGGACCGACCCTTGGGGTACTCCACTTGATACCGGCTGCCAACTAGATATGGAGCCATTGATCACTACCCGTTGAGCCTGACAATCTAGCCAGCTTTCTACCCACCTTGTAGTGCATTCATCTAGCCCATACTTCCTTAACTTGCTGACAAGAATACTGTGGGAGACCGTGTCAAAAGCTTTGCTAAAGTCAAGAAACAATACATCCACTGCTTTCCCTTCATCCACAGAACCAGTAATCTCATCATAAAAGGCGATTAGATTAGTCAGGCATGACCTTCCCTTGGTGAATCCATGCTGGCTGTTCCTGATCACTTTCCTCTCATGCAAGTGCTTCAGGATTGATTCTTTGAGGACCTGCTCCATGATTTTTCCAGGGACTGAAGTGAGGCTGACTGGCCTGTAGTTCCCAGGATCCTCCTTCTTCCCTTTTTTAAAGATTGGCACTACATTAGCCTTTTTCCAGTCATCCGGGACTTCCCCGGTTCGCCACGAGTTTTCAAAGATAATGGCCAATGGCTCTGCAATCACAGCCGCCAATTCCTTCAGCACTCTCGGATGCAACTCGTCCGGCCCCATGGACTTGTGCACGTCCAGCTTTTCTAAATAGTCCCTAACCACGTCTATCTCCACAGAGGGCTGGCCATCTCTTCCCCATTTTGTGATGCCCAGCGCAGCAGTCTGGGAGCTGACCTTGTTAGTGAAAACAGAGGCAAAAAAAGCATTGAGTACATTAGCTTTTTCCACATCCTCTGTCACTAGGTTGCCTCCCTCATTCAGTAAGGGGCCCACACATTCCTTGGCTTTCTTCTTGTTGCCAACATACCTGAAGAAACCCTTCTTGTTACTCTTGACATCTCTGGCTAGCTGCAGCTCCAGGCGCGATTTGGCCCTCCTGATATCATTCCTACATGCCCGAGCAATATTTTTATACTCTTCCCTGGTCATATGTCCAATCTTCCACTTCTTGTAAGCTTCTTTTTTATGTTTAAGATCCGCTAGGATTTCACCATTAAGCCAAGCTGGTCGCCTGCCATATTTACTATTCTTTTGACTCATTGGGATGGTTTGTCCCTGTAACCTCAACAGGGATTCCTTGAAATACAGCCAGCTCTCCTGGACTCCTTTCCCCTTCAAGTTAGTCCCCCAGGGGATCCTGGCCATCCGTTCCCTGAGGGAGTCGAAGTCTGCTTTCCTGAAGTCCAGGGTCCGTATCCTGCTGCTTACCTTTCTTCCCTGCGTCAGGATCCTGAACTCAACCAACTCATGGTCACTGCCTCCCAGATTCCCATCCACTTTTGCTTCCCCCACTAATTCTACACGGTTTGTGAGCAGCAGGTCAAGAAAAGCGCCCCCCCTAGTTGGCTCCTCCAGCACTTGCGCCAGGAAATTGTCCCCTACGCTTTCCAAAAACTTCCTGGATTGTCTATGCACCGCTGTATTGCTCTCCCAGCAGATATCAGGAAAATTAAAGTCACCCATGAGAATCAGGGCATGCGATCTAGTAGCTTCTGTGAGCTGCCAGAAGAAAGCCTCATCTACCTCATCCCCCTGGTCCGGTGGTCTATAGCAGACTCTCACCACTACATCACTCTGGGATAAGGCCCCTGGCTTTTATTTTAGTGTCAGCAAGGCGAGTTGTTTCAATAATCTCTTGTAAAGCTTGTAAAATGATGGAGTAGTTTTGTTTTACAGCAGCCACTGCTTCTGCTCTGCATGCCCATCTTGTGTTTGATAGTGACTTCAAAGTCTTCAGCTGGGATCCTACTTCTTGTGAAATCTTCTCCATTACTGCATGTCACACAGGACTCCCCTCCATGAAGGCATAAAGAGTCTGAACAACACCAAAAAAATCAAAGACAGTTCTGTTTTGTTTACCTGAAGTGAATGCATCTACTAGGATGAGGTTCAGACAATGCACATAGCAGTGTAGAGTATTTCACTGTTTCTTTCTTTACGTTTCATAACTCCCACTGTACATCCAGACACAGTAGATGCGCCATCAAAACTGACAGACATCACTGATGTCCAGTCAATTTTAAGAATGCCGAGGATGTCATTTAACTGGTCAAAAATAGACTGAGCATCAATTGTTAATAGTCTCTGAACAGACACAAAATGTTCAGCTGGACTATGTTTTTCATTATGGACACCATGAACAGATGTCCATTGTGGTGCAGTATTTTCACAGTCAGTAATGTCGTCGGCAATTATTGAGACCATTTTTCCATTTAGTGAAGACACATTCTTTTGTTGCACAACGTTGTGCAAGGCCACAATTAAATCATTTTGGATGTGATTACTCTGATAGGTAGCATTTCGAGGAGATTGCTGCACGTGCTTTGCCATTATGGGATCATATTTTTGGAGCATATTGACAAGATTTAGAAATAAACCTTTCTCAAAACTGTCAGCTTTTTCATTGTGACCCCTGAATGGTCTCCCTGTTGTGGTTCAAATACAAGACAGCACAAAGCTTTAAGCAAGCAAACAGGCTGGTCTGCCAACGGACTGGTCCTGTCAGCTTTCCACCCTTTCCTTTATTCTTTCTCTCCCCCCACGCATTACATTCTCCAACAGATAAAAGGAATACACTGGCTTTGTTTAACATTCTCATTTACCAATTTCTATCTACCGCATTCCTTGCTCTCGGGCCTTGAGCCCAGTCCTGGGAGGCTTCCCACGGTTCATGTCATCTGGGCGAGATTCCAAAGTTCATGCCCTTGAGAGGAGCTGTGTGTGCACTGCTCCTACACAACACTCCGGGTATGCCCTGAATGTTGCCAAGTGCATGAACCTTGTATGAATCCTACAGTGTCCCACCTTTCGCCAAACACAGACCAATGTCAATCAGTCACTCCATTACACTTTGGTTATGGCACCATTCTTCTTCTTGTTTAGACAGATAAACCTGCTTGCCCTCATACAACAATACATCAATAGGTTTCCCTTCATTAAAATTTGACCATGAAGAACAGCTCAACATATGAGATTTTGACAGCTGGTGGTTTTTAAAATGTTCATTAGCCCTATGCCAGTTTCTGAATCCCTTATCAATAAATGCTGGATCAGTGTGACCTTTGTTTGCTGCATCATTAGAGGAGAAGAAACGGCAGTAAAAGCAAAATGCTGCGTCCTTTGATGGGCTATATTCTAACCACCTTATACTTTTCATACCAATCAGACTGAAAACTTCTTTGTTTATTCCCTATTTTACTTCTAGGAAACATGCTCAATCTAGGCTGATAAGGAGTTCTAGATAATCAATCGGCGTTCTAATCAATTTCTTGGAATATCACAAACTGGGCCATCAGATGGAATGTTTGATGGCTTTGAATAGGAACTACACTGACCTGAACTAAGAGACAAAGTCTGTTTCTGTTGGTCATTACTCAGTTTATTGCATGAACTGGAAGTGGTTGTGGCATTATCTTCAGGTAAGTTCTTAACCGAGGAGTCCAAGGTATTTGCACTACTATCAGCACATTCATAATCATTCAGTTTGTCTGCTCCTTTTCTTATCTTAACAACCAACCGATCCATATTTTAAAATTAAAAGGGGTATCATATGATTGAATTAAAACGTGAAGCCACGGGCTTGTTATGCTATTTCAGTAGAGTACACGCGACAAAGATTACAAACACTGTAGACACTGCACTGTAGATGTCTGATGCGGCCGCTTATATAGGTCAAAGAATTTTCTGGAATAGTAGTCGGAGCAGGAGGGGAGGACTAATGGTAATGTGGCGCCGCAGTAGTGGGGACGCATGCTGCGAGCGAACGTGGGCTTTCTATACATTTCTACAACATCTATATTACGCAGTTCGGCGCTTATTGCATGATACAACAATCCATATTCTAAAACTAAAAGAGCGTATCGTGATTAAATTAAAATGCAAAGCCACTTTTTTTTTGAGACATTAGGGTGAGCCTGGGCACACCCAGCACACCCTCTGCGCATGCCCATGGACACAGGCAAGGTTCTGTGGTGTCAGAGCTGGGAAGGGGGACACTAAGGAAGGAAATTGGAATCATTGCTTGCTGGAAGTTCACCCCAATAAACATCGAATTGTTTGCGCCTTTAGACTTCGGGTATTGTTGCTCTCTGTTCATATGAGAAGACCCATGGAAGTGAGCAGGTGAAGGAATAAGCCCTCTAACAGACCCAAATCATTTGAGGATTTAAAGTTTAAAACCAATACAGTGAGTTCCACCTGGGCATGAATGCATGTTTGGCATTTGCTCCCCACTCTGGCTTGGCTGGGGGTGGGGCCTCCGGGGGAAGAGCAGGAATGGGCCCTTGGAAGAAAGGGAAAAAGCCTCGGGAACAGGGTCTTGGGGAGAAGAGGAGGGGCAAGGACGGAGCCTCAGGGGGCATAATTTTGCCATCATAAAAAAGAGGTTACAACTGAAAACCCGCATCTCAATATTTATCCAAGGATTTGAAATATTGAGGAAAATGTGGGATCTATTTTTAAAAGGATGTAAAGAGAGCAAGTTCATTCCAGTCAATCTTACTTCATGCCTGTTATAACCTTCTCTGTAAACATTCTGCAATTAGCAAGACAGTTTATTGTGAGACATTGCTGTCTAGACTACTACAACTATAATTGCTCTATTTCTTGACTCTTGAAAGCAAAATGTCAGATTAGTTGTTTCACCCACATTCAAAATTCACTGACTCTTTTCATTCTTCAATTCTTGCCTGTAAATTTGATGAAGCTTAAACTTTTGTTTAAAAACAAAACTAATAAAAGAATATATTGAAATATGTAACCTCTAAAAATATTGGAATATGTCAGATGCCCACACGTGTGGAAACAGAATTTATCAAGAGATGTCAAACTGAAATTTGATTCTAAATATCTGACACATGTAAATCCCTGTCCACCTTTTCCAAAACCTATGTTGTATGCAGAGCCATGTTGTATGCAGAATTGTCCCCAGTTCACATGCCCTGTTTAGCAACAGCAGGCAGCTAGCATCTCAGAGTGAAAAATCACTTCACCCACATAAAGCCAGAATAACTGGGATTAATGCAGACAAATTACAAGGTGCAGAGGAGGCATTAAATGCATCTACTACTCCAAGCTATGGTCTGGAATAATGTCCACTGTCCATACACATCCATGGAGTGTTAGGGCCATGGCATATTCATGGTGGGGGATCCTGCAGTAAGCCTCCCCTCCCACTCACAATGCCACTCTCTGTACTGGCCTACGTGGGACTGGCACAGAGAAAACTTGCATGGCCCCCACCATATAGCTCTACCGAGGGGTTAAGTGAAGGGCCTTGTGCTGGAGTTTTGGTATATGGATGAATTTCTCCCTTGGTTATTACATACCTTATTTGTCTGGGATGTAAGCAGCCAATCCTTTATTGAATCATGTGAATCAAATTGTAGAAGATTAAAGAGTAACATTCACAAAGGCAAATATTTACATAAGGCAAAAGAAATACAGAAATAAATAGAAGGATGGGCCAGTGGTTAGGGGTTAGCCCGGGACTCGAGAGACCTGGACTCAGCTCCCTGCTTGGCCATATACTTCCTGGGTGGTCTTGGTTAAATCATTTAGAGCTAGTTCCACAACGGGATTAAGGCACTTAAACCCAAAATATAGATTTTCATAGAATAACAGGGCTGGAAGGGACCTCAGGAGGTCATCTAGTCCAACCCCCTGCTCAAAGCAGGCCCAGTCCCCAATTTTTGCCCCCCGATCTCTAAATGGCCCCCTCAAAGATTGAACTCACACCCCTGGGTTTAGCAAGCCAATGCTCAATCCACTGAGCTATCCCTCCCTTTTCAAAAGCCCTTCACAGCTGTTGCCCATTCATGTAGACACCTAAGTTTACCCTGGTGGTCATGCACAAAGCTGATTCAGTCCTAAATTTTGATGGGATCCTCAAACTGGGCATTTTGTTGTCTGAGAGGTCTGATCTGGTAGGTGTGTTTTTCAGGAATATCAGGAATATTAAGTAGAAGTAGAGAGGTTATATTAGTTCTGTATTTGGCACTTGTACGACTGCTACTGGAATACTGTGTCCAGTTCTGGTGTCCACAATTTAAGAAGAAAGTTGATAAATGTGAGAGGGTTCAGAGAACAGCCGTGAGAATGATTAAAAGATTAGAAAATATGCCTTATAGTGATAGGCTCAAGGAGCTCAATCTATTTAGTTTAACAAAGAAAAAGTTAAGGGGTGACTTGATCACAGTCTCTAAGTACCTACATGGGAAACAGAAATTTGACAATAGGGGGCTCATCCATCTAGCAGGCAAAGGTACATCAAGATCCAATGGCTAGAAGTTGAAACTAAATAAATAAGGCATACATTTTAAACTGTGAGGATAATTAACCACTGGTACACCATACCAAGAGTTCTGGTGGATTCTCCATCCCTGGAAATGTTTAAATCAAGATTGGATGTTTTTCTAAAAGATATGCTCTTGTTCAAACAGGAATTGTTTAAGGGAAGTCTTATGGCCTGTGTTATACAGGAGACCAGACTTGGCAATCACAGTCACCCCTTCTGGTCTTAAAATTTATGAATCTGTGAAAATGAGACACAGGAGCCATGTAGAAGTTGTTGGAAATTTTACCTACCATCTAATGGGACAGTGTAACCAACTAGATAGATAGCCAGTGGGTTTGCATGAGTGTGAGATGTATTTTCCCTCTACTCTGAACAAGTCTCCTTTAATATCATAATTTTCAGCAACGGAAATTAACCTCAGCTATAAAAATAAACACTTTGAGAATAAGAAGTAGAAAATAGGAATATCTTAAGAGTTTGCCTCCTGAAAGATTTGCCAAAAGGATTTTTCAGTTCCAGAAATTTCTCTGCTCACAAAGATTCACAGTCTTGTGACAGCAATATGACAAGGAAAATGCTGCTCCAAACATTTTTGCAGTTTTGAAAAAAGAAATCTGAACTGAAATCAAAGGGTCACCAACAGAAGTCTTCCATGCAATCGGTGAGGTGAAAAACTTGTCCATGACTAATATTTATGCTGATTTAATTGCCTTTAATAAAACAGAGCAGAGTTGAGAAAAGAGTAAATGACCTTGAAGCAAAAGAAGCTGTTACTGGAAGAAACAAATTCTGAGTCAGGTAAAGACCTTTATTTATTTATTTTAAATTTACTTGACTATATAGACAATTTAGAAAGTTGCCTTAGAGGATTAAACATTATGACCATTGGTTTATATACCAGAGGCAACAGGCAAGGGAAAAATCTTTTGTCTAGCATTTGTTTAATAGTGTTTTAAAATGTGAAGACTGGACTGCTTGTTTTGAACTAGATAGTGTTCACCTTGTCGGCAAAATCCAGGTAATATACCATTAGTTTTGAACAGTTCAGATTTCTATATAAGAAACATAAGAAACTTTATGAGAGTTCACCCCACTTTCTCCTTTTTTCTGCAACATCACATTTCTTTCTTACTCTGTGAATCTCAAATATGCTGCATTCTTTACACTTTTAATTTCCTCGTGTGAGATTTAGTCTATATATCATGCAAATGTTTTGGAATACTCTTTCCCCCTTTTATGGATTACACAAATTTTCACTCAGGCAGGTTCTTCCTCATTCTTCTAATAGGAAATGAGATAGGGTTCCCCATCTCTACAGAAGAAGCAGGGAGCTTGGCTTCCATGTATGGATGTCCCAAAATCCACAAATACAAAGGGACATATTTTCAGAAGTTATGCACCTACACTAATTTTCTGGCTCTTCAGCAATGCCATTGCCACTGGAACCTTAGTCAGGGTTCAGATGCAGAGCTGAGGTCTTAGTCTATATGTATCCTGTGTGTAACTAGAAGTGCTACAGCGGCACACCGATGCAGCTGGGCCTCTGTGGCGTTTCTGGTGCAGATGCATATGCCGACGGGAGAGAGCTCTCCCCTCGGCATAATAAATCCACCTCCACACAAGGAGGCAGCTCTTCTGCCGACATAGCGCAACTCATGTCACTCGGGGGTGGCTTCTTCACACCCCTGAGCAACATAAGTTATACCAGAGTAAGTGGTAGTGTAGTCCAAGCCCTCTGCACAGGCATAGGGGTCCATTGGCGTAAAATTGTTTTGGGTTTATCTCAATATCCAAAATGGCAAATTTAGATCAATAGAAAATATCTCTGAATTGCTATATCATGTTATCCATGTACTATCTGTAAATACCTACAGTGGCAGTATTGAGTTACCAGCCAGTCTAGAGCTCTACACGTTTGCCTGTGGTTTTGTAGTCAGGCTCATGCTCCCCATGGACAAACTGTGATAGATCTGGTCTGGCTCCCTCTGATTGCTGTGAAGAGATTCAGATGTTGAATCCCCAGGTGCTTTAAGTCACAAGAATCTGAACAAAGTCCAGTCACTGCCTCTGTCTTGGGGTCCTTACTCTTGGGGTTCAAGAGCTAGCACCCTCTATCTGGTCCCTGGAACCAGTGCTGACACCTCAGGGCCTGGAGATTAAACAAACTCTTTCCCAGATCTCCACCCAGAGGTCCACCTCTTCAAGGGGCCATGTTGTAGGTGTAGCATACAACACAGAGATACTTTCCATAAAATTAACATATTATTGCTCTTTGCTTAATCACATGTGACATATATAGATCTATGCAAAAATAATAAATCTTACAGGCATTTCCTTGCTTCATTTTCCTCACCACTCCAGAGCATTCTTTGGGCAGGAATCAGAATTTTGGGGCCTGTGCTAAGCTCTTCTGACCCATTGTATAGCTTGTGTTCTAACACATGAAGATTTCTCTCTCCCAGCACTTCTTCTCAGACCTTGGCCTGTCTTTCTCCTTCCTTCCTGCTATCCAGACTTCCTGTGTGTCTCTCCCAGTCTTCCACCTGTGAGTCCCTTTCAACCCCCTGCTTTGTCACATTTGGCTCCGTCTTGTTTGGGAATTTTCCATTCTCCCAACACCAGCCCCCTGCAGAGGGAATGGTGAAACAACTGGTTTTCCCTATTGTGAAGTTATTCTTTTGTTCTCCCCAAGTAAGACCTTTCAGGAACTGACAGTCCTTTAACAACCAGCTGTTGTCTCTGGTCTGGCAGAGACCTGACATAACCCTGCCGGCTCGTGGGGAATGCACATGCAGAGGGGCATTCATGATACAGCAATTTTCATAGCAATGACTTATAACTTTATAATGTCAACCAGGATTCATACATTGTACAGATAGATCCCCCAAATCATCACACAAATGTAGAGCCCAATCCCATAATCAGAGCCCCCTGGGCAAATTGCTGGATTTACACAGAGCCTCACTGACATCATAATGGTGTGACATGGGTGCAATAGTATAACTGCATTATCAGGGCCTCCTTTGGGCTTTCTTAAACACCCATAGTTCCACCCTGTCTGGTGTCACTTTTTTATAGTAAATCACAATGAAGAAAGGCCCCAAAATATCAATATTTATAGAATCATAGAAGATTAGGGTTGGAAGAGACCTCAGGAAGTCATCTAGTCCAACCCCCTGATCAAAGCAGGACCAACACCAACTAAATCATCCTAGCCAGGGATTTGTCAACCCAAGCCTTAAAAACCTCTAAGGCTGGAGATTTCACCTCCATTCCAGGTAACCCATTCTTTCACCACCCTCCTAGTGAAATAGTGTTTCCTAATATCCAACCTAGACCTCCTCCACTGCAACTTGAAACCATTGCTTGTTGTTCTGTCAAATAAAATACATAAGGTTCAATTAGTTTAATTACCCTATGGACAAAGCAATGCTCATCTGGTTCCTAACATTAAAGCATTTCAAATCTCTGTTATTCATATTTCGCTTACTTTCATATTGACTGTTCTTTTCTAATTTTAACATTGATTTTCAATTTTTGTGTTGATTATTTTTTCATTTCTTCATACTCTCTCACTTTTCTAGGCCTGTTGATTCTCAGTGTTGATTAATTTGATATTGATATAACCTATTGTAAATGCTATATGCTTTAAATAATTCATTTTTGTTAGTATCCCCATCTGAATTTTCACAATGGTTTTTGCTGAGCAATTACCCAAGTGCCTTATGAAAGAAACAAACAATGAAGATTTATGTTTGAAAACCACGCCATCTTAATCATGCTAGTTTGAGCTCTCAAGCCCTTCACAGTTCTCTGGCCATTACATATTGTCTTTTAATGTTTCCAGAAGTAAGACACTATTTAGTCAAATTTGGTTGCAAATGGAAAGATCAGTATTTTACAAAAACTGAGACCAATAAATATGCTTCCATTAATGACAGAAAACAAAAAAAAAATAGGTTTATAGTATTATTTGTTTGTTTGTTAGCAGAATTGTTCTAAGGCACAAAAACTCAACAATCAAATTGACTAGAAACTAAAGTGAAATGGACTCGTTTATTTTCATTATGTCCAAGTTGAGGGGAAAATAAAAAGTAAATGCACAGCATAACCAGTACAAAGTATATGTGATTTTAAAACTAGAGCGTGGAGGAGAGGGGGGAGAGGAATCACATTTGAAAACTTTTCATCCAAAAAACAGACAATTCTTTTTGTGCAAGTATTTATGAAAAATTGTTCCTGTTTTCCAAGGTTTATTTAAAATGCTTTCAGTTGCAATGATTTATTGTTAACATAGATCAGGATTTTTTTTTGACCATACTCAGTCTTTACTTATCCTGCTACTTTTATCTCTGTTTTCATGTTCAGGGCCAAAATCAGGCTTTATGTAAATGTGTGCAAGGCTCATACTATTTAATGGCTCATAATAATTAATTTTCTTGGCTTTATGCATTCCAAAGAATTTTCTACATGTGTGAGGACTGTATCCAATACACCACCGGTCATTTTAGGAGCCATACATCTCCTTTTAAATAGTTAGGCCATTCTTGCTAACTTCCAATTTCATGCAATTGATGATGATTATTCCATGTCAGTGAAAGATTTCCTGGCTGTAGAGGATTTTGTGTCTGTCTCTCCTAGGCATTTTCTGTCTCTATATAGCTGCATTTTGTTTCTGAGATGTGATTGGAGGTCAGGAGTTGGAAGTGGGGTTACATTCTTGTCACTGACTGACCATTGCTTCCTTTAGTTTGGGGATGCGTCTTTCCCATTGAAGCAAGAGACCTATTTTGATGATCTACCTTCACAGGTTCATAGAACCAATGTGTTTCCAGGTGGCTCTAAGAGTGTATACTATTCAGCTAATGGACAACTCTGGTTATGGCCCACGGGCCATCTGGTGCCTGAGAATCTCCCCACTGTGGCCCGCAGAGGAGAGATGCATGCAGCCACTCTGCTGGCTCTGTCTGCTGCAGGCACCGCCCCTCCCAGCTCCTATTGGCTGGGGGAGAGGGACAGAGATACCATAACTAGTTGACGGGCTGTCAGCCATGGAGGCAGCATCATTAGTTGTTGGACAGAGTCAGCCATGGAGGCAGTGTCCCTTTTTTCCACAATGAATATAAACAAGTCAAAATACCAAATACAACTATCTGATGCGCACCGTGCTGCAATCCTGAAGGTTTCAACTGCTCAGTGACTGAGGCCAAACATCCACAAACTGACAGAACTGAAGCATTCCCAGGTGTCTGGCAAACACTAAAAACTCTCTGACAGGCAAAGAATTGTAGAAAGTTGTAGGACAGTTTTATTATTTCTAAGAAATTCAAAATAAAAAATACAATATAAACGTTTTCTTTTCTGAACACCATCTTCAGTGACATTATTGGCCCGTCGGGAGGATTTGAGGACTGGCACTAGCCTGAAGCTAAATTGAGTTTGAGACCCCTGGTCTATGGTTTGGTAGGACTTGACAATCTTTTAGCCTTGACTAAGGATCCAGACCCTTATCCTTCACTAAGGGTCCTTATCTACCCACAGATTTTCAACTGGTATAACTATATTAATAAGGGGTGTGACTCTTTTTTTTAACTGAAATGTAGTTATACTAGTACAACCCCTAGTTTGGACATGGTTATACCACTATAAAGGTGCCTTATACTGGTATAGCTTATTCTCCTTCTCATACAGGAATAAGCTCTCCTATGCTGGTATAACTGTGCCCACACTAAGGAGATTGTACTGCTTTAACTATTCCAGTATAGTTAACTATTATAACTATTAACAGTATAGTTAAAATGGTATCACTTTTGTGATAGGCAAAGTCTAAGGCTATGTATATATTGCGCACCTTATAATGGTGAGGCTGCAGCCACGCAGTTGTAAGGTAAGCAGTGTAGCCATTGTTTGTCATCGGGAGAGAGCTCTCCGACTGACAAAATAAAACCACCCCCAATGAAGGGCAGTAGCTTTGTTGATGGGCGAGCATCTCCTGCCATTTGAAGTGCTGTCCACGCCGGTGCTTTTCGTCATTAAAACTTTTGTCGATCAGGGGTATGTTTTTTTCACACCCTTGAGCGACAAATGATTTAACGATGAAAGTGCAGTGTAGACAAAACCTTAATGTCTTCCCCACCCAGCTTCATCCTCAGAGATCACCATGATGCTTATGGATAGCCTGTGAAAGATAAATGATTGGGAGTTGGCTACAGTGCCAATGATGGACGTCCTATGCCAATGGCATTTTGGGATGTATAAGTAGGGGCATAGCGAGCAGATCGAGGGATGTGATCGTTCCCCTCTATTCGACATTGGTGAGGCCTCATCTGGAGTACTGTGTCCAGTTTTGGGCCCCACACTTCAAGAAGGATGTGGATAAATTGGAGAGAGTCCAGCGAAGGGCAACAAAAATGATTAGGGGACTGGAACACATGAGTTATGAGGAGAGGCTGAGGGAGCTGGGATTGTTTAGCCTGCAGAAGAGAAGAATGAGGGGGGATTTGATAGCTGCTTTCAACTACCTGAAAGGGGGTTCCAAAGAGGATGGCTCTAGACTGTTCTCAATGGTAGCAGATGACAGAACGAGGAGTAATGGTCTCAAGTTGCAGTGGGGGAGGTTTAGATTGGATATTAGGAAAAACTTTTTCACTAAGAGGGTGGTGAAACACTGGAATGCGTTACCTAGGGAGGTGGTAGAATCTCCTTCCTTGGAGGTTTTTAAGGTCAGGCTTGACAAAGCCCTGGCTGGGATGATTTAACTGGGAATTGGTCCTGCTTTGAGCAGGGGGTTGGACTAGATGACCTTCTGGGGTCCCTTCCAACCCTGATATTCTATGATTCTATGATTCTAAGTCTGACCAACTGCAACATTTGTGAAGTCTTATGCCATCACCGTGTAGCAAAGATAAAGGTTACTTTATCTTCACCATTATGGTGGTGAAATTTCACACAGCAGATACAAAACTACTCAAGATAGTTAAGACCCAAGCGGGCTGTGAAGAGCTACAAAGGTATCTCACAAAACTGGGTGATTGAGCAACAAAATGGCAGATGAAATTCAATGTTGATAAATGCAAAGTAATTCACATTGGAAAACATAATCCCAACTATACATATACAATGATGGGGTCTAAATTAGCTGTTACCACTCAAGAAAGAGATTTTGTAGTCATTGTGGATAGTTCTCTGAAAACATCCACCCAATGTGCAGCGGCAGTCAAAAAAGTGAACAGAATGTTGGGAATCATTAAGAAAGGGATAGATAAGAAGACAGAAAATATCAAATCGCCTCTATATAACTCCATGGTACACTCAGATCTTGAATACTATGTGCAGATGTGGTCGCTCCATCTCAAAAAAGATATATTGGAATTGGAAAAGGTTCAGAAAAGGGCAACAAAAATTATTAGAGATATGGAATGGCTGCCGTATGAGGAGAGATTAATAAGACTGGCACTTTTCAGACTGAAAAATAGATGACTAAGTGGGGATATGATAGAGGTCCATAAAATCAAGACTGGTGTGGAGAGCGCAAATAAGGAAGTGTTATTTACTCCTTCTCATGACACAAGATCTGAAATGAAATTAAATGAAATTAATAGGCAGCAGGTTTAAAACAAACACAAGGAAGTATTTCTTCCCACAACACACAGTCAACTTCTGTAATTCCTTGCCAGAGGATGTTGTGAAGGCCAAGACTATGTAACCCTTCTGCCCGTCAGAGTTGGCAGCAACAAGGGCCGGGTTCAATATCTAGGGGATCCATTCCAATAACACAATGCAAACCGGCTCGAGCCCCCACCCAGTGACCTGGGACAAATATATACCACCCCCGCTGGGCGCCTCCAAGAGGCAATACTTCCCCTATCGCAAGCACATAGTCTGAGTGTAGCAAAAAGCCTTTTAATAACAGAGAGAAACAATGTGGCATTATGTTAGGGAAACACCACCAACAGGATTCATAACACAACCCATGAGCAAAAAACCCACCCCAAGCAAATTGGGGCATGCCCCTTTCCCTTTGGTTCTTGAGTCCGGCAACCCCAAATCACCCAAAGTCCCAAAAGTCCAATGACCCAAAAGTCTCTGTCCCTGGTCAGGGCAGCCCCAGAGTTTGAAAGTTTATCTGTGGAGCTTTACCTCCCAACCTGGGTGGAGATGGGACGAGGGTAAGAGGCACCTTACGTGATCTGAAGCTGACCGCCCCACAGCTCCATAGGCCTCCGCTCCACTACACTGCGCTCTGCCAGCCACCCCACGAACTCCTTCGCTGAGCTCCACGGCCCACAAGCAGCTCCCGCCATCCCACGAACTGCTCCACCAGCCGGTCCACAAACTGCTCCGCGTCCCACTGGCAGCTCCCGCCGTCCTACGCACTGCTCCACCAGCCTGTCCACAAGGCACTCCAGCCGTCCCACAAACTGCTCCACAATATATCTTCAGGCTCCCCCACTACTTAACACAACGCTCAGTGATTTCAGCTCTTAGTCAGTTCAGCTCTTTGGTAAATTCAGCTTGTAGTAGGGGAGCCTCAGTGCTGGTGCACTATTAGCCCAAAGTGAGCTCAGCAGCCTGTAACTAGACTCCTAATGGAATCAAAATTAGCTCTGATATTCCACAGTGGAGAGAGGAGAAAGTGCAATTAGCATGTAAGGCCCTCACCAAGGGGCCCATACCACCAAGTATTAATACTTGTCCCTAGCCTCTCTCCATTCACAGAGTTTTAAAACCCATGACCCTTGCCTAGTGAGTGCTACTTAGTTGATGGTAAGTCCCTCCATCATAACAAAAGGCCAAGTACAGTTCCAAGCACAGTTCCCATAATCAGCGTAATAACAATTTATTCTTCCTGCCCCAATAACAGAGACACTGGGATCCCACAGCAGCCAAAGTGACCATTTGGGCAGCTATGGCCTCATTCTAGGTGGGGTGGGTGTGCCTATGCAAATGAGATCAGCCCCTGAAGTTCTTTTCCACAACTTGCCACACCTCACCACCAGATGTCAGGGTGGAGCTCATCCTGACACTGCTTACAACTATAACAAGGTTCAAAGAAGAACTAGATAATCTCATGGAGGATAGGTCCATTAATGGCTATTAGCCAGGAATGGTGTCCCTAGCCTCTGTTTGCCAGAAGCTGAGAGTGAGCAACAGGGGATGGATCATTTGATGATTGCCTGTTCTGTTCATTCCCTCTGGCGCACCTGGAATTGGCCACTGTTGGAAGACAGGATTCTGGGCTAGAAGGACCTTTGGTCTGATCCAGTATGGCCATTCTGACGTTCAGAACAGTTGTAAGAGGTTTTCTGTACAGCAGGAGTGGCAGAAGTGCCCTTGAAGTGGGGGAGCCATAGGCTCCTGAACCCTGGCCCTGCCTCCCATGCCACGCTGCTCCACCCACGGCCCCACCCCTGCACCACCCCTGCTTCCCAATTCCTTGCTCTCATACCACCCATTACCGCAGAGGCCCTGCCCTCACACTGCCTCTTCTCCCCAAGCCCCTGTCCTTTAACCACCCCTTCCCCAAAACCCCCATCCGCAAACTGCCTCTTCTCCGCAAGACCCCGCCGCCCTCCCACTCAAACCTCTCTCCTTCCCACTCTGTAGCTTGCCCTTATGGGCCGGTAAAAAGTGCGAGGGTCATAACCCCAGCCCCCCCCCCCCATTCTGACACCCCTGCTATACAGTGTGCCTCTATCCAAGTACAAAGTCAAGTGTTTCTGACTATGAGGATTTCTCATTGGATTTTATATGTAAATTTACTCCGTTCTGGAATCAGTTGTCTACCTATGTTATGAGACAGCAGTGACTGAAGAAGACAAAAGTGAAAGCCCAAATACTCAGCTGGTATAAACTGACCTAGATCCATTGGCATAGCTCCATTAAAGCCAGTGGCAATATGCTGATATACACCAACTGAGGATCTGGCCTGCAACTTTCACTTTGAGATTTCAAGACTTCAGTGTTTAACAGCACAACTATAACATTTTTTAAAAATGAAATTTTCTTGTGTTTGTTGCTTTTTCAGGGGCTGCTGGTGGTAATGGTTTAGAAAACCAAAGAAGGTAGGACAACACCAGAATGTCATATCCAAAGCACTTTCAGGGTATGTCTACCAGGGATAAAAGCCCTGCAGCTGGCTCGTGTCAGCTGACTCAGGCTCATGGAGCTCGGGCTGCAGGGCTAAAAATTGCTGTGTAGATGTTTGGGCTCCAAATGGAGCCTGAGCTCTAGAATCTTCCACCCTCACATGGTTCCAGAGCTCAGGCTCCAATCCAAGCCTGAACATCTACATGGTGATTTTTCAGCCAGCCATGGGTTTTTTATCCCTGTGTACACATAGTGTAAGAGGACCATAGAAGCAAAATGCTCTTGTGTGTACCTTAGGAACTGTGCTGATTTTACTCTGCAAGATGAAGCAAATACTCCCGTGGACGTTATGAAATGTACAGTGAATGAGACAAGAAATTCAGGAGCATTGATCCATTCAATGTGCACCATACAAAATGCACATCTTAGAATTAATATTTGAACAATATGCAATGAGGGGACTCAAGGCAGAGAAGTCCTGCCTCATCCAATGCACACTTATAAAATATGAATCAGATGACTTTTGTTCATTGGACTGATGCATATGCTTGATACATTTGTTTCAACATCTCTCTTCTCTGGACCCTTTACATGTAAGTTATACAAGTTTAGTTTCCCTTAAATTCAATTAGACTCAGTGGGGCAAATTAAAATGTGATATTCTAAAGGGGCTTTAAGTGACATGTCAGTATGTGTCTGATTTTGAGAGTCAGATCCTCACCTGATTTAAATAATCATAGCTTCACTATAGAGCTACATCGATTTACATCAGTTGAGAATCTAGCTCTAATTAACCTAAGGGAGTCTAAGCCCTGGTCTACACTAGGACGTTAGGTCGAATTTAGCAACGTTAAATCGATTTAAACCTGCACCCGTCCACACAGTGAAGCCCTTTATTTCGACTTAAAGGGCTCTTAAAATCGATTTCCTTACTCCACCCCTGACAAGTGGATTAGCACTTAAATCGACGTTCCCAGCTCGAATTTGGGGTACTGTGGACACAATTCGATGGTATTGGCCTCCGGGAGCTATCCCAGAGTGCTCCATTCTGACCGCTCTGGACAGCACTCTCAACTCAGATGCACTGGCCAGGTAGACAGGAAAAGAACCGCAAACTTTTGAATCTCATTTCCTGTTTGGCCAGCGTGGCAAGCTGCAGGTGACCATGCAGAGGTCATCAGCACAGGTGACCATGATGGAGTCCCAGAATCGCAAAAGAGCTCCAGCATGGACCGAATGGGAGGTACGGGATCTGATCGCTGTTTGGGGAGAGGAATCCGTGCTATCAGAACTCCGTTCCAGTTTTCGAAATGCCAAAACCTTTGTGAAAATCTCCCAGGGCATGAAGGACAGAGGCCATAACAGGGACCCGAAGCAGTGCCGCGTGAAACTGAAGGAGCTGAGGCAAGCCTACCAGAAAACCAGAGAGGCGAACAGCCGCTCTGGGTCAGAGCCCCAAACATGCCGCTTCTATGATGAGCTGCATGCCATTTTAGGGGGTTCAGCCACCACTACCCCAGCCGTGTTGTTTGACTCCTTCAATGGAGATGGAGGCAATATGGAAGCAGGTTTTGGGGACGAAGAAGATGATGATGAGGAGGAGGTTGTAGATAGCTCACAGCAAGCAAGCGGAGAAACCGGTTTTCCCGACAGCCAGGAACTGTTTCTCACCCTGGACCTGGAGCCACTACCCCCCGAACCCACCCAAGGCTGCCTCCTGGACCCGGCAGGCGGAGAAGGGACCTCCGGTGAGTGTACCTTTTAAAATACTATACATGGTTTAAAAGCAAGCATGTGAAAGGATTACTTTGCCCTGGCATTTGCGGTTCTCCTAGATGTAGTCCTAAAGCCTTTGCAAAAGGTTTCTGGGGAGGACAGCCTTATTTCGTCCTTCATGGTAGGACACTTTATCACTCCAGGCCAGTAACACATACTCGGGAATCACTGTAGAACAAAGCATTGCCGTGTATGTTTGCTGGCATTCAACCAAAATCCGTTCTTTATCTCTCTGTGTTATCCTCAGGAGAGTGAGATATAATTCATGGTCACCTGGTTGAAATAGAGTGCTTTTCTTCAGGGACACTCAGTATAGCCCATTCCTGCTGGGCTGTTTGCCTGTGGCTGAACAGAAATGTTCGCCGCTGTTAGCCACAGGGAGGGGGGAAGGTTGAGGGGGTAGTCACGCGGTGGGAGGAGGCAAAATGCGACCTTGTAACGAAAGCACATGTGCTATGTATGTAATGTTAACAGCAAGGTTTACCCTGAAAGAGTGTAGCGACTGTTTTATAAAATGTGTCTTTTTAAATACCGCTGTCCCTTTTTTTTTCTCCACCAGCTGCATGTGTTTCAATGATCACAGGATCTTCTCCTTCCCAGAGGCTAGTGAAGCTTAGAAAGAAAAAAAAACGCACTCGCGATGAAATGTTCTCCGAACTCATGCTGTCCTCCCACACTGACAGAGCACAGACGAATGCGTGGAGGCAAATAATGTCAGAGTGCAGGAAAGCACAAAATGACCGGGAGGAGAGGTGGAGGGCTGAAGAGAGTAAGTGGCGGGCTGAAGAGAGTAAGTGGCGGGCTGAAGACAGGGCTGAAGCTCAAATGTGGCGGCAGCGTGATGAGAGGAGGCAGGATTCAATGCTGAGGCTGCTGCAGGCCCAAACCAGAATGCTCCAGTGTATGGTTGAGCTGCAGCAAAGGCAGCTGGAGCACAGACTGCCACTGCTGCCCCTCTGTAACCAACCGCCCTCCTCCCCAAGTTCCATAGCCTCCACACCCAGACGCCCAAGAACGCGGTGGGGGGGCCTCCGGCCAACCAGCCACTCCACCACAGAGGATTGCCCAAAAAAAAGAAGGCTGTCTTTCAATAAATTTTAAAGTTGTAAACTTTTAAAGTGCTGTGCCTAAAGTGCTGTGTGGCATTTTCCTTCCCTCCTCCACCACCCCTCCTGGGATACCTTGGTAGTCATCTCCCTATTTGTGTGATGAATGAATAACGAATGCATGACTGTGAAGCAGCAATGACTTTATTGCCTCTG
The DNA here is from genome assembly GCF_965140295.1 of Lepidochelys olivacea. Lineage (NCBI taxonomy): Eukaryota > Metazoa > Chordata > Testudines > Cheloniidae > Lepidochelys > Lepidochelys olivacea. The sequence goes on along the minus strand of NC_140411.1, from coordinate 131,784,642 downwards.
CAAGCGGTGATTAAAAGGAGGAGGGGAGGGTGGTTAGCTTACAGGGAAGTAGAGTGAACCAAGGGGCGGGGGGTTTCATCAAGGAGAAACAAACAGAACTTTCACACTGTAGCCTGGCCAGTCATGAAACTGGTTTTCAAAGCTTCTCTGATGCGTACCGCGCCCTCCTGTGCTCTTCTAACCGCCCTGGTGTCTGGCTGCGCGTAACCAGCAGCTAGGCGATTTGCCTCAGCCTCCCACCCCACCATAAACGTCTCCCCCTTACTCTCACAGATATTGTGGAGCACACAGCAAGCAGTAATAACAGTGGGAATATTGGTTTCGCTGAGGTCTAAGCGAGTCAGTAAACTGCGCCAGCGCGCCTTTAAACGTCCAAATGCACATTCTACCACCATTCTGCACTTGCTCAGCTTGTAGTTGAACAGCTCCTGACCACTGTCCAGGCTGCCTGTGTACGGCTTCATGAGCCAGGGCATGAAGGGGTAGGCTGGGTCCCCAAGGATACATATAGGCATTTCAACATCCCCAACAGTTATTTTCTGGTCTGGGAAGAAAGTCCCTTCTTGCAGCTTTTGAAACAGACCAGAGTTCCTGAAGATGCGAGCATCATGCACCTTTCCCGGCCATCCCACGTTGATGTTGGTGAAACGTCCCTTGTGATCCACCAGAGCTTGCAGCACTATCGAAAAGTACCCCTTGCGGTTTATGTACTCGCCGGCTTGGTGCTCTGGTGCCAAGATAGGGATATGGGTTCCGTCTATAGCCCCACCACAGTTAGGGAATCCCATTGCAGCAAAGCCATCCACTATGACCTGCACATTTCCCAGGGTCACTACCCTTGATATCAGCAGATCTTTGATTGCGTGAGCTACTTGCATCACAGCAGCCCCCACAGTAGATTTGCCCACTCCAAATTGATTCCCAACTGACCGGTAGCTGTCCGGCGTTGCAAGCTTCCACAGGGCTATCGCCACTCGCTTCTCAACTGTGAGGGCTGCTCTCATCCTGGTATTCATGCGCTTCAGGGCAGGGGAAAGCAAGTCACAAAGTTCCATGAAAGTGCCCTTACGCATGCGAAAGTTTCGCAGCCACTGGGAATCGTCCCAGACCTGCAACACTATGCGGTCCCACCAGTCTGTGCTTGTTTCCCGAGCCCAGAATCGGCATTCCACAGCATGAACCTGCCCCATTAGCACCATGATGCATGCATTGGCAGGGCCCATGCTTTCAGAGAAATCTGTGTCCATGTCCTGATCACTCACGGGACCGCGCTGACGTCGCCTCCTCGCCCGGTATCGCGTTGCCATGTTCTGGTGCTGCATATACTGCTGGATAATGCGTGTGGTGGTTGATGTGCTCCTAATTGCCAAAATGAGCTCAGCGGCCTCCATGCTTGCCTTGGTATGGCGTCCGCACAGAAAAAAGGCGCGGAACGATTGTCTGCCGTTGCTCTGACGGAGGGAGGGGCGACTGACGACACGGCTTACAGGGTTGGCTTCAGGGAGCTAAAATCAACAAAGGGTGTGCCTGTACATCAAGGAGTATTTCAGGCAGGACTGCACGGAGGGTTCCAATAAGAAATGGTGCACCAAAGTTATCGTTGTTATTGGAACAAGGAGGTTAGCCTGGCCTCTGATTGATTCATGGCTAGATTAACCTCGCTGCGCCTTCTCTGTGACTGACTGCAGTGTGATCTAGACAGGGGAGGAGGAAAATGAGTACAAAACAAATCTGGTCTATTTCTTGTTCTGACCCACTCCATCTATCCTTTACATCTTTGGCTGGCAGCAGACGGTGCAGAAGGACTGCATGCCATCCACATCTCATGGCTGCTTGGCAGAAGATGGTACAGTACGACTGCTAGCCATCTTCATCTCTTGCCTGCCTGGCATAAGATGGTACAATACGACTGCTAGCAATCCTCATCTCTTGCCTGCCTGGCAGAAGATGGTACAGTACGACTGCTAGCAGTCCGTATTGCCTGCCCGCTCACCATAAGACGGTTCAATAGGACTGCAGGACTAAAGAGAATGACCTGGTCAAGTCACTCCAAATTTAGTCCCTGCGCCCATGTCTGCCCAGGCGCTCCCAGCCGACGTGGCCAGGAGCACCTCGGACACGACGAGGACGACTACCAGTCATATTGCACCGTCTGCTGCCAGAAGGCAATGGGTTGCTGCTACTGTGCAGCAAAGCCGTACCGCGTCTGCCAGCACCCAGGAGACATAGGGTGACGGTTACCTGAGCGGGCTCCATGCTTGCCGTGGTATGGCATCTGCACAGGTAACTCAGGAAAAAAGGCGCAAAATGATTGTCTGCCCTTGCTTTCACGGGGGGAGGGAGGGTGGGAACGGGGTCCTGACGATATGTACCCAGAACCACCCGCGACAATGTTTTAGCCCCATCAGGCATTGGGATATCAACCCAGAATTCCAATGGGCAGCGGAGACTGCGGGAACTGTGGGATAGCTACCCACAGTGCAACGCTCCGGAAGTCGACGCTTGCCTCGGTACTGTGGAAGCGCTCCGCCGAGTTAATGCACTTAGAGCATTTTCTGTGGGGACACACACACTCGAATATATAAAACCGATTTCAAAAAAACCGACTTCTATAAATTCGACCTAATTTCGTAGTGTAGACATACCCTAAGGTGTGGTTACACACCAACTGAAGAAGACAGAAGAATGTGTAAATTACACCAATTTAGGAAAAAAAATATTTTGGTTCTATGATTCTGAAGCCCAAATATTGTAAAAGGAAAATGAAAGATAAAGTAAACTTTCCTTTCTGCCCCAAAGTTTTTCAGGAAAGTCACTGGCAGAGTTCAAAACAAGGTGTAGATATACATGAAAATAGCATTTTCCAGTCTGTTGCATTCTTTAACAAAGGATGTAAAGAATTAACGTAATTGCTACCACTCAACAGATTCTTATCCCATTTAACAAGAAAAATCAAGTGATATGTGGGAGTTGCAAATAGAACAAAAAGGTTATCGTATGCATTTTGTAAGTTGCAGAGAAGATCAGGAATTATGTTTTCACCAGAAATCATATAAGTATCATTTAGAGTGCTTAGACAATTTATTACAACTAAAAAAACTACCTGTTATTCCAGTTCAATATGTACAATTTAAAACAGTATGGAAAAAATATCTCCATAAGCCAGAAATAAAGCAAAAATGCTCTGCTGACTCAGCCGGATGTTAAAAATTCTTTCTGTCTCTCATTAATTTATTTTTAAATTTTGTGTTCCTAATTTGTACTTCCTTACATACTTACATACCATTCACCAAACACAAATTGTGTGGGTGATATACATGCGTAAGGAGTGCACTACCCAAGCCTACAGGCTGGGTGTAATCAAGGAGGCCCAGTCCCGCCTTGGGCTGGAGTATTAAAACAGAATTAGGAAGAGAGGTAAGTAGTAGCTATGCCAGCTGCAGTGGATGGTAGTTTTTCTCTCAGACTGCAAAAGACGAGTCTAACCAAACTTTGAGACTTTGATTTGTGGGCTTTAAGTTTGGGATCTTTGAACCAAGGTTCTGAGGTGAGGCCTTTATGAAGAGTGTACTGTAAATCTTCCAGTCCTGAAACCTTATTTGAAAAGGGGACATGCTATTTTCAAGTATTATATCTGAGACTTCCCTCGCCACACATACATACAAATGGGAGGGTGGAAATAAGGTGGGGCACACCTGCAGTGTCATACTGGGCCTCAAGGAGATGCATGGGGATGGCTCATGCCATTACACGTGGCATAGGCTGCAGGATCCTGAAAACCCCCTCCAGTTAAGAAGTGATGGGGATGCAAAGAGGTGTCTGTCCTTGACTATGAAATAAATTGGCAGGTCAGCCAGGTAAATATGAACTTGAAGGCCAAGTTGCAGAAATGGAAAAAATGATGGCATTCAAGTATAGGTCTTCTGCTGCTGCCTTGGAGGCCAGGATAGTATGGCTAGAAGAGCATCAGAGAAGCTGTAATAATGGGATACCCTTTACAGTTGCCCAGCAAACTCCTCCGCTAATGAAAAGAGTTAGAAGAAAGGGCTACTGCATCTGAGAGGATCGGCACCGAAGCCCTTCAACAGAGGAACTTACTACAGGCACAAAAAAGCAGAGGCCTTGCGGGAGCTGGAATTGATATGCTCCTTCAAGGACCGTGTCTTGGCTCAAGCCATAAAATGGGAGTGGGAATTGGCCTGTCTGTTAGACAAAACAAATTACTTGCTAACAGGAGACTGGCTTCTTGCTTGGAAGAAATAAATGACATTTCAGTGTCTTCTTGTGTGTTAGCGTGTCTGTGTGAGAGAGAGTGGAGACGACACATCTAGCAAACAAAACCCATTCCCACCCTAAAAATACTGTGGCAAACAAACAAAATGGGTGAAAAGGGAATAGGAGAGAAAACAAATTAGGGGAAAAAATCAGTGAAGGAAACAAGAAGAAAGGATGGATACACCCACCTGAGATTTCAATTAGATCCAAAGGGGAGGGGCAGAAGCAGTAATTGAAAGCCTAATAATCTCACATATGCATAAATTGCCTTTTAAACTATTTTTCCTATCAATACCAAAATGTAATCCTCAACACTGGCAGACAACAGTGCTGCCCATCACAGCTGTTCGTCACCTCCTATTTTTGTGCCAGATCCTCAGCTGCTCTGAACCATTGTAGTGCAACTGACTTCAATGGAACTGTATCTGTGTACAAAAACCAAGGATCTGGCTTTTATGTTCTGCACAGCATAAGATACCTTGCAATTAACAAAAAGCTGTCTAACGTAGAATATTTTAAATATGCACTGAAAAAATCAAATAAGATTGAAGGCAAGTATTGTGTTTGAATCTATTTATTAGAATTGTTTTGTGACCATCTATGGAGGAGATCCTCAATATTCCCGTCCGTGGTTTACACCAAAGTGGTGGACTACAACGTTCTTCAGTTCTTAGGGTGGCCACAAGGATCATTTCTATGTGTGTGTGTGTGGGGGGGGGTGGAGAAATAGTCCCAGATATGATACCGTATCCATGGGTGGCAGGGCCCTTCAGGGAGGCCAGCCCTTTGGCCCTGACCCTTCTACATGAGGCCCCTCACCTGTGTCTGGAGCCCTAAAACCCCATGCACCATCCTCTCATGGTTGGAGAAACCCCTGGCTGGCCGGAACGCCAAGCTGCACAAACACACTCTCCCCACCCCCAGCCGGCCGACTGATCTGAGCCCCGGCCTGAGCAGTCTCAGCCATGCAGGTCAGCCTGGGGCCAGAGCAGTCCCAGCTCTGCAGTGGATGCAGCCAGAGAAGACAGAGCCTTCCCTGGCCTATTTTACCTGCTGCCCATAACAGTATCCTCATAAATCATTAATTATTTTAAAATACCCAAAGTCCTCTAGGGAGCGAAACAAATTCACAAAATGTTTTCAAATACTAGATTTTACACTTGAGTTTTTATCTACCTAACTTATATGTTAAAATAATGAAAATAAAAGTAATTAATAAATCATACATAGATATGAAAAAACATAAATTTATCCACCTCAGAAACAATGTTTTTGTACTTATAACTGGAGTTTTCAGTAATATAATGGGCCAGATTCTGAACTGGTGTAAATCAGTGTAGCTCCATTGAAATCATAAGCTGAGAATCTAGTCCATTGTTTCTCCAGATCATCATGTGGATCCTAATATCTTGAAATCATCCAAAAATAGTGAATAGAATGCTTAGATTAAGGTTATCTGAGGGATCTTAGCTGCTCTTAGTCCCTGTACAGCACTTTTAAAATACCAGCTAATAGCTCTGAGAATCTAAGGCAGGTTGGTGAATAAATATGGATCAGCAGAGACAATATATTAACACAACTCTACTTACACTTAAGTAACATTTTGTTCTCCTTTGAGAATTGCCTCATGAAGATTCCCTCATTTTAGAGCATTAATGGCAGTGACAACTTGTAGGGCTGAGGAATATTTCATTCAAATGCATTTTTGAAAGTGATATTGCAAAATAAGCCTTTGGTTTGGTTCCTAATACTAGAGAGCAGTGCTGTCACAAAATGTTAATTAGCTCCACATGGACTCTTAACACACCAATTTTTGAACTGTGAATCCAAACAATATTTGCTGATGTTGAACAGGATAGTCTTATAATGCTGTCTTTCCTCTGAGATTTCCAGCTGCATAATCACATTAAAAGGCAGCTAAAAATGTTAAATAATTTACTAATGTTACCTCTCTATACAAGCAATTTCTGTAGTTGCCATAGGGATGTTATGCAAACTGGAATGGGGTAGTTCATGTGATCATAAGTAGGAAGGAGTGAACATTATAAGGAATATTGAGAACCTTGGCTTACCAGACTTCAGAGATATTTCTGAAGCATGAGGTAGAATGAACCTAGAAGGAATTTGAACTCAGGGGTGCTGACCCCACTATGTGAGCACCCTAACCATCGTGCTGTGGGCTAGTCCAGGGCGGGTCTCTCCTGTTGAAGCTATTCCACTTTATATAATATATTTCAATATTATTTGTGCCAGAGAGAGAGTCAGAAAGATCCCCTGGCCCTGTGATTAGGGAACTCACCCAAACTGTGAGAGACCCAGGTCCATGTTCCAATCCATATGTAATGTTTAATCCAGACTTGTCCAGACAAACCAAATAGAGATTGAGCAAAATAAAGGGATTATATCATTTGGCTACAAGAGAAACCAACTCCACTTGTGAGCATATATATCCTTAGTGTAGATGTGGGCAGCAGAAACGGATGCAAGATAATCTCGCTGGCACCTGACCAAAATGACCAATGAGGAGACAAGATACTTTCAAAGCTGGAGTGGGGGGGGGGGATACAAAGGGTTCTCTCTGTCTGTGTGTTGCTTTTGCCGGGACCAGAGCAGGAATGCAGGTCAGAACTCCTGTAAAGGGTTAATAAGCAATCTAGTTAGATATGCGTTAGATTCTGTTTTGTTTAAATGGCTGATAGAATAAGTTGTGCTGAATGGAATATATATTCCGGTTTTTGTGTCTTTTTGTAACTTAAGGTTTTGCCTAGAGGGATTCTCTATGTTTTGAATCTGAGCATTGGCCTGCTAAACCCAGGGTTGTGAGTTCAATCCTTGAGGGGGCCATTTGGGATCTGGGGCAAAAATTGGGGATTGGTCCTGCTTTGAGCAGGGGGTTGGACTAGATGACCTCCTGAGCTCCCTTCCAACCCTGATATTCTATGATTCTATGATTACCCTGTAAGGTATTTACCATCCTGATTTTACAGAGGTGATTCTTTTATTTTTTCTTTAATTAAAATTCATCTTTTAAGAACCTGAATGCTTTTTCATTGTTCTTAAGATTCAAGTGTTTGGGTCTGTGTTCACCTATGCAAATTGGTGAGGATTTTTATCAAGCCTTCCCCAGGAAATGGGGTGTAGGGCTTGGGGGGATTTTTGGGGGAAAGACGTTTCCAAGCGGGCTCTTTCCCAGTTATATTTGTTAGACGCTTGGTGGTGGCAGCAATAAAGTCCAGGGATAAAAGGTAAAATAGTTTGTACCTTGGGGAAGTTTTAACCTAAGCTGGTAAAAATAAGCTTAGGGGGTTTTTCATGCAGGTCCTCACATCTGTACCCTAGAGTTCAGAGTGGGGAAGGAACCTTGACATGGTGGCAGAGCGGTGGGATTAACTTGAAATCATTTTGAGATCAATTTGAGATTTTTTGAACCAGAAGCACAGATTTTAAAAAAGGACACCCCCCCCCCTTTGGGCTGCTGGAAAGCAGGTTTTAAGCTGAAAGCAGTTTGAGGGGGTTTTTTTTGTCTCTGCTTGGGGGCCAGAACAAAGACAAAAGGGAATTGTCTTTTGTAAGCTGGAGTTTTCTCTACATAAAGGCAGGATAGTTAACCTCCTGCAGGGAAATTCACAAGTCTTCACACACCTGAAGAGGTATATTTTAGCTAAGAGCAACTAGAGGGGTTTTCTGTCTATTTGCCTAGAGACAAAGGTGTTAGTTTTGTTTTGTTTTTTTTTTAAGGATTTTTCTGTAGGCTGACACTCACTATCAGAGAACATAGTATCCAGTTACAGCACAACCTATATATATATATATATTTTTTTTTGACAAGCCAAGTTTTTTTTGTTTGATTGTTTTATTTCCAATTCTCGGGTGTAAAGTTAGTTAAAAACAGAGAGGCTAACATGACAGAAACCAAGGCACAACACAAATTGGAGTTAACCAGACTGGAGGAAGCAAAAGAGGCAGAAAAGCCATAGAGGCTGCCCACAGGAGAGCTATGGAGGCAAGGGAAAAAGAAATGGAGGTAAAGGACAAAGAAATGGAGGCAGTGAAAGAGGCAGAAAAAGCCCTAAAGGCTGCCCACAGGAGAGCTATGGAGGCAAGGGAAAAAGAACTGGAGGAGAAGGAAAAAGAGAGGAAACATACACTGGAGATGGAGATGGAGAAGGTAAGGGCTGAGCGGAATCTACTGGATAACCCTAACAATCCTTCCCCAACAATCCACAAATGGGAGCAACTATGTCCACAGTATGATGAATCCAGTGATATTGCTGAATATTTTCTCATCTTTGAGAGACTGTGCACTCTCCATAAAATTCCTGAAGCTCACAAGATGACCACATTGGTCGCAAAATTGATTGGAAGAGCTCTGGACATATTCAATAAGATGCCTATTAATGAGGCTTCTGACTATAATAAATTCAAGGATTTGGTATTAAAGCAATTTCAAATTACATCTGAAAAGTACAGAGTAAAATTTCGAACCCTTAAGAGAGGGCCTGGACTAAGGAATGTGTCTTATCTAAACCAGATGGAGGATCTGTTAGATAAGTGGGTCCAAGGAAGGGGTGTCACTAGCTTTGATGGAATGTGTGATTTAATAGCTCAGGAGCAATTCCTGACTATGTCCAAGGAGGAAATAAAACAGTGTTTATGGGATAAGGAAATGGACTCAGCAGAAAGTCTTGCTTCTTATGCTGATTGATACGAGCAGTCCCAGACTGCCAGAGAGGTGGGGCAAGCTGGAACAAAACGGATGGAGGGAGGAGAGAAGAACAACCCTGGTCGCAGTTGGAGCAGATACCAGACGGGACACCCTCAGACCACACCCTACTACCGGAGGCAGCCCAAGGCCCCAGCTACACACCAAAGAATACTCCAAACACCTTATCATCCTGCCACACCATTCTCCAGCAACCTACCTCGCCCCAGTGACCTGTCAGCTGGACGATGTTTTAAATGTAACGAGCCAGGGCATGTAAAGGCCAGCTGCCCCAAGAACCCCAACTGAGTACAGTTCATTGCACCGGAATCACAACAGAGGTCCTCAGGCCCAGATACTTCCTGGATACCCTCGGAGCGGAGGAAAACTGTGAGTGTGGGTGAGAAGAAGGTCACCGCATGGAGGGACACCGGAGCACAAGTGTCAGCTATCCATGCTTCCTTAGTGGACCCCAATTTAATTGACCCAGAGATCCAAGAGACAATTCAACCCTTCAAGTCCAACTCTTTCAATTTGCCTACAGCCAAGTTGCCTGTCCAGTACAAGGGCTGGTCAGGAACGTGGACTTTTGCAGTCTATGATGATTATCCCATCCCCATGCTGTTGGGGGAAGCCTTGGCCAATCATGTGAACCTAGCCAAGAGGGTGGGAATGGTCACCCGCAGCCAGGCTAAGCAAGCCGTCATGCCTAGCTCTGTTCCGGAAACTTCTACCAGGACCTGGTCAGAGGTGATGGAACTGGACCCCATGCCAGCGTCTGTAACAGCAGTAGTGGATCCAGTCCCAGAGACCCAGACAGAGCCAGTCCCAGAACTGGAACTGGTGGAACAACCAACACCAGACCCAGTGTCAGCACTGAATCCAGTACTTGCAACCCCAACACCAGAAGGCCCCACCGAATCTGAACCGGCAGCAGCCAATAACCCTACACAAGAGGCTCAGTCGGAGCCTGAACCCCAACATAGTGCACCAGCAGAGAGCAGTTCACAGTCAATGGAAACAGCCCCATCCCCTACATCGCTTCCAGAGGGACCAAGCCTCGGTCCACAATCCAATGAGGAACTGATGGAACAGTTCCAGACCGAAGAGGAAGCAGATGAATGGCCTCCAGAGAGCTTGGACGGTGGCACAGAGCAACCTACCACCTCTCAGCTCTTCTAATTGATCCAGGTTTGTTGTAGAAAGAATACTTTTATACAAGGAAACTCTTTCTGGTGGACACCAGGAAGACTGGCATCCTCAGAGGCAGTTGGTAGTTCCAATTAAGTACCGGGTAAAGCTCTTGAGCTGAGTCCATGATCACCCTAGTGGCCATGCTGGGGTGAACAGGACCAAAGACCGTTTGGGGGGGTCATTCCACTGGGAGGGAATGGGCAAGGATGTTTCTACCTATGTCCGGTCTTGTGAAGTATGCCAAAGAGTGGGAAAACCCCAAGACTAGATCAAAGCCCCTCTCCAGCCACTCCCCATCATTGAGGTTCCCTTTCAGTGAGTAGCTGTGGATATTCTGGGTCCTTCTCTGAAAAAGACACCCAGAGGAAATCAGTACATACTGACTTTTGTGGATTTTGCCACCCGATGGCTGGAAGCAGTAGCTCTAAGCAACACCAGGGCTAAAAGTGTGTGCCAGGCATTAACAGACGTTTTTGCCAGGGTAGGTTGGCCCTCCAACATCCTTACAGATTCAGAAACTAATTTCCTGACAGGGACCGTGAAAAGCCTGTGGGAAGCTCATGGGGTGAACCACTTGGTTGCCACCCCTTACCACCATCAAACAAATGGCCTGGAGGAGAAGTTTAATGGAACTTTGGGGGTCATGATACATAAATTCGTAAATGAGCACTCCAATGATTGGGACCTAGTGTTGCAGCAGTTGCTCTTTGCCTACAGAGCTGTACCACAACCCAGCTTAGGGTTTTCACCATTTGAACTTGTATATGACTGCGAGGTTAGGGGGCCATTACAGTTGGTGAAGTAGCAATGGGGGGGGGGTTTACACCTTCTCCAGGAACTAAAATTCTGGACTTTGTAACCAACCTACAAAACACCCTCCGAACCTCTTTAGCCCTTGCTAAAGAAAACCTAAAGGATGCTCAAAAAGAGCAAAAAGCCTGGTATGATAAACATGCCAGAAAGCTTTCCTTCAAAGTAGGGGACCAGGTCATGCTCTTAAAGGCACTCCAGGCCCATAAAATGGAAGCGTCGTGGGAAGGGCCATTCATGGTCCAGGAGTACCTGGGAGCTGTTAATTATCTCATAGCCTTCCCCACCTCCAACCGAAATCCAAAGGTGTACCATATTAATTCTGTAAAGCCCTTTTATTCAGAGAATTAAAGGTTTGTCAGTTTACAGCCCAGGGAGAAGATGACGCTGAGTGGTCTGAAGGTGTCTACTCTGAAGGGAAAAGTGTTGGTTGTGTCGAAGAGGTGAACCTTTTACTGACTGCTTGGGCGTATGCAGTGACAGCAGATCCAGAAGCTGTGCACTAGCTACGCACCGACATTCTCAGCCACCCCAGGACTGACTGAACGGGCATACCACTCCATTGACACAGGTAATGCTCACCCAATTAAAATCCAACCTTACCGGGTGTCTCCTCAAGCTAAAACTGCTATCGAACGGGAGATCCAGGATATGCTACAGATGGGGGTAAACCACCCCTCTGGCAGTGCATGGGCATCTCCAGTGGTTCTAGTTCCCAAACGAGATGGGGAGATACGTTTTTGAGTGGACTACCATAAGCTAAATGCTGTAACTCGCCCAGACAACTATCCAATGCCATGCACAGATGAACTATTAGAAAAACTGGGACCGGCCCAGTTCATCTCTACCTTGGACTTAACCAAGGGGTACTGGCAGGTACCGCTCGATGAATCCGCCAAGGAAAGGTCAGCCTTCACCACCCATGTCGGGCTGTATGAATTTAATGTACTCCCTTTTGGGCTGCGGAATGCACCCACCACCTTCCAAAGACTTGTAGATGGTCTTCTAGCGGGATTAGGAGAATATGCAGTCACCTACCTTGACGATGTGGCCATATTTTTGGATTCCTGGGCAGAACATCTGGAACATCTACAAAAAGTCTTCGAGCGCATAAGGGAGGCAGGACTAACTGTTAAGGCTAAGAAGTGTCAAATAGGCCTAAACAGAGTGATTTACCTGGGACACCAGGTGGGTCAAGGAACTATCAACCCCCTACAGGCCAAAGTGGATGCTATCCAAAAGTGGCCTACCCCAAAGTCAAAGAAACAGGTCCAATCCTTCTTATGCTTGGCCGGATATTACAGGTGATTTGTACCGCAATACAGCCAAATTGCCGCCCCACTGACAGACCTAGCCAAAAAGAAACAGCCAAATGCCGTTCAGTGGACCGAAGAGTGTCAAAAGGCCTTTAACCAGCTTAAAGCGACACTCATGTCTGGCCCTGTGCTAAGGGCCCCAGACTTTGACAAACCATTCCTAGTAACCACAGATGCGTCCAAGCATGGTGTGGGAGCAGTTTTAATGCAGGAAGGACTGGATCAAGAATTCCACCCTAGAGTTCAGAGTGGGGAAGGAACCTTGACACCTGCCCTAGCTTCTGTGACAGGAGATCTCAAAACAAATAACAGAGTAATGGAGTGCAGACCAGGGCTTTAAGGATAATGATAGCCTTGCTTTATTTCACTAGAGGTGGCTCTGATGAGTCTGTCTGAGTTAGGGTGAAGGAGGATTTTCCTGGTTTTTGGAAGGGCCAGGCTTTTGAAGAGGGAGCAGAACATATGGAGAGAAGAAAAGGCTTCTTATGAAGACTTAATCTCAGTGAGTCATGTTCAGTTCAGTGGATATAAATCAGTGTAACTCATTTGAAATCAGTGAAGGTAAAGCTAAAGATCTGGATCATTGACTAGGTAAGCTACCTCTAGTGTTAGGTACTCAATCTGAGCAAATCATGAGCTCTCAGGACAGTTACACAGGTTTCAGCACCTGAACTGTAGACAATGGGTGACGATGCCTGAACTGGAAACAACTCAGCTTGAATTGCAGATTCAATGGTGAGTTTACAGGACTGCCTAAAAGAAGGTTTTTATTCTTTTTTAAATTTTTCTTGTAAACTGTGCATGTTTGAATTGGAAGCGATTGACAGATGTTAACAGGAAATTCCATACTGCTCCTTATACAACTTCACTTTTTAGGAGGAAACCACACTTTAGATTACAATGAGAAACACTCAGAAGTTGAGGTTGCCTATGCAAATTATCACTTTGGTCTAAAACCCAAGAAACTGCTGCAATGCACAATGCAGAAGGGAAGCAGTGGGTCTCTGATTCACCACCAATGACTGTAAGAAAGACCTGGGTGGTGGCTGGGGCTATGGTTTCATATGTCAGCTTTATTCCAAAACTTTAGATTTGTATGAAGGCATATGTACAGCCTCAGTGGTCACTGCTTTCTCAATGACTTTGTGATGTGACTCAAGAAGATTTTGTGACTCAAAGGTCATGCTCCTAATGAAGATCTGCCCCGGCAATCCTCTGACTAATTGCCTGTTACAGGTGATCATCTTATATATTTGTGTGATGCTGTCTGATTGAAGCTACCATATATATCATTGTTGCTACCACTGTTGCACAGTTGTGACTAATCTTGTACAAAGTGTATCATATAAGGTGTCAGTGGAAAAGTTACAATATATTAAGTATGATAATCCTGTTTATATGCATGTATCATTTTTATATCTGAAGTTATGAATATTGGCTATGTATCTGTATCTCAATCATGTGTTGTATGACTGGGTAGATTTACATCAGGGCTAGAGAGCTATGTGTTGATGGCCTATTAAGGACACTTAGCTCACAATGGGCCATTGAAGAAACTCATCCCACCCAGTAGGCCTTTCCTGTGGATGACTCAGACAGTGTGGGGCCAATGGCCCGCCCCTGTGATTCAGGAAACCATGCAAGGACATAAGATGAGGACATGTGACCTAAGACTCCATCTTTTACCAGTGACTTTCCATGCTCAAGTGACCCTGAACTCCATATTGGACCAGTAACTTTCCCTCCACCTGGACTGAGCTATAAATTACAAGCTGTGACATCACTGTTTTGCCTCATTCCTTCTCCAATTCTCTGGACTGTGGATTTACAACTAAAAGGATTTTTTTTGAACTATGGACTGAGGACCTTCCGATCTTTTGGAAGTCACTGGACAGACTTCTGCAAGCCAGCAGTCTATTCCATCACGGCTATGATCCTGAGCTATGATCACTGAAAATAATTTGTATGTATATGATTCTTTAACCATTCAATAACTCTCTTCTTTCCTTTTTATTAATAAATTCTTTAGTTAATTTACTAAGGACTGGCTGACAGCATGATATTTGGTAAAGATTTGAGATATATATTGGCCTGGGGGTAAATGCCTGATCCTTTGGGATTACTAAAACTTCACATATGGTGAATTGGGTTTCCAGTAACCTCTCACTATATTAGACCTGTTTGTCTGGATGGGAGCTAAGGGCTGGAGTAGTGTTTGGCTTCTGTTTAACCAGTGTGGTGCTACAGAAGCTCTTTTGTTATTGGTTTGGTGAATCTAATTACAGAATAAACCACCAGTTTTTAGGGATTGTCTGTCCTGTTTCTTGCAGTCTGCCATGAGTGTGGTATTCTCAGTGTGGTCCATCCCAGAAACCTGGTCACAATTTTTTCTGCTAAGTCTACTAAATTTTGATCAAACTATGCCTTTTGAATGGGGTTTTCATATCAGATAAGGAAGATGTGCACCATTTAAGAGGTTACCCTTTCTGCAGGATGAAAGAAAACCAACATACCCTGAGTTAACCAAAGGAATTTCTGAGAGCTCCTTAAAAATGTAAAGAAAGTCGACTCTTGCAGCTTTACATTGCAGATCTGATGGTAACATGAAGTCCTAAATGTGTTTGTCAATTTTATTTTAAAAGTGGCTTCCACATCCTTTTAACTTTCCCATTGTAGGTTTATTTTAAATAAATGGCTCCTAAAATGTCACAGAGAGAAATGTGTCCATTGCCTATTTTATTCATTTTCCTCATAAGTATTTGAAACAAAGTCTTTCCTTAAATAAAAGCAGTTTTTTATCAAAACAAGAAGCAATAATATACTGCACAATGAAGTATGTTCTTCTCTTTGTACCTTTATACATGATGAACTAGAAGGACGTTTTAACGTTTCACCAAGTTTGTGATTTATTCATTTTAAATGCCTTTTTCAGAGAAGAAAATGATTGAGAGTTTGTCAGACTGATTACATAGAAAAGACATAGGGCAGAAACCACTTACATTATGATGCATTTAACAAAACAGAAAATTATGTCCTACAAATATTTGTAATTTATTTGTTTGCTATCTTCCATCTCTGAATTAAGCTAGCTGCTTATGAAGTGACTGAGAAGCTGTAAATAAGTGATGGTGCTTGTATTCAAAACTAGACATCCCGATAATAATAAGTCATCACATGCAATTTGCCATTTACATTCAAGTTGCAGTGGGGGAGGTTTAGATTGGATATTAGGAAAAACTTTTTCACTAAGAGGGTGGTGAAACACTGGAATGCGTTACCTAGGGAGGTGGTAGAATCTCCTTCCTTAGAGGTTTTTAAGGTCAGGCTTGACAAAGCCCTGGCTGGGATTATTTAACTGGGAATTGGTCCTGCTTTGAGCAGGGGGTTGGACTAGATGACCTTCTGGGGTCCCTTCCAACCCTAATATTCTATGATTCTATGATTCTATGATTTACAAATCCACAGGTAGAAAATTGCAGAAATCATGAAAACACACAGTTTAGGTGGTTATTTTATTCTTCAGATTTGAAGGAAGGGTTTGATTCTCAAACTGGTGAAAATTTGCCTTTGTGGTACTGCAGTTTTTCTTCAGGATATGAATGGAATTAGTTTTTGCTTCCTGCAAAGCTACAAACATGCAAATATACAAATATGAACAGTGGTTTGTTTGTTTGTTATTTACTTAGCAAAGACAAAATATGTGTGAATTTTGTGTAATGGAAAACTGAAAATTAAATTTATAAATTCATTATATTGTTGTGCAGCTTAATCCGCTCACTGACAAAATAGGGAAAGGAGGTCATTGGCACAAGAACAGGAAAACTACCTTGGAGAGATTGGATGGCACTGGCAATTGGTTATAGGACACAGAATCCTTCATTTTAAAATCACTGTTTCTGAATGCCATTCAGGTAGTGATTTGAGAGTTATTACCATTTTAGTAACAGTGTTTTACTGGGAAAAAAAGGATTTTTTTTAAATTTCACTATTTTTCACAATAATTTTCATTGTAATCAAAAATTTTCAAAACAACTTTTTCTCAGAATTTCTCATTTTGCACACATACTCATACAAGACTCTTTATTTCAATGGAAAAGAGGAAGGAAATTTAAAAAGTGAGACACTGTAGGAAAAAATCCTGTATCTTAAAAAATAAACATTTTTCACCCTTTCCAAATAATTTTTTTTTTAAAAAGTGAGGAAATGGGGATTTTCCCCACAAACCAAATTAAAATATTTCTAAAATTTCAAAAGAGTTTAAAAATTTCAACAACAAATGAGAACTTGATGAAGCTGAAAATTTTGCCTGAAAAATTTCATTGTTGTCTTTTCAACGAAAATATTTTCCAGCCAGCTCTTACCTTCTTCACCCCCGCCTCCAAAGCCACAGGTTAGAAGCAGAATTTGGCCATAAAAGTATGCCCAATCCAGCAGGAATATTTATTTTTTTGGAGGCTTGGGATCTACAATGCATGAGAGATTTAGGAAATTTTGATTCAGTTCTGGCATCTGACTTTCTCCTCATTTTAGGCCTTGTCTATACTACTGGGGTAAGTTGACCTAATTTACACTACTCCGGCTACTTGAATAATGTAGCTGGAATTGATGTAGCTTAGGTTGATTTACTGCAGTGTCTACACCGCACTGTGTTGACAGGAGACATTGACTTACCTTAATCTTCTCGTTCCACTGGAGTACCGGAGTCGACCAGAAAGTGCTCTGTGTTTGATTTAGCAGGTCTTCACTAGACCCACCGTCGACCACCGCTGCATCGATCGCAGCAGCCTCAATTCCTGGTAAGTGTAGACATGGTCTCAGTAAAATGTCAAAAAATTTCTCAGAAAAGGGTTAGAGCTGCTTGCAGCAGGAGTGCATCTGACTAAAGAAATCAGTACTCATCTATCTGATTAATAAATGATAATATTTTTAAAGAATAGAATGCCTTAACAAAACCTTCTAACAATCTTCTAGAGCATATTCACAGCAAGAACTGCAAATGTATACTTTTTGCAGTACAAACAAGTCCTTTTTTATCCAGAGAACCAGTACATCACAGGCAGCAGAAGTACAATGTCCTCCTTATTGACCTGCCAATCTCTACCTCTAACAGGTAATTCAAACCCCACTCTAGTTCAGGTCTTGGCCTCTCTGTTGAGTTTGCTACTTAGTGCCAGTTCTGAGGCGGAGTATGTGTATAGTAATTAGGGCTAGCAAATGATTAAAGAAATTAATCACTATTAATCATGAAATCATAGAATCATATATCGGTCATCTAGTCCAGTTCCCTGCTATCATGGCAGGACTAAGTATTATCTAGACCAGTGGTCCCCAACCTTTCTTGTGGGAATAGCATATTGTTATTCCCAGAAGACCGTGGCGGGCGCCAGACACCCCGCCACCAAAATGCCGCCGCCGAAAAGCGGCAGTGGGAAGAAGCGTTGCCACTGAAATGCTGCCGAGAAACGGCAATGCTTCTCGGTGGCATTTCGGCAGCGGGGTGTCCTGTGGGCACCCAAAAGTGCCCCGGTGAGCGTCATGGCACCCGCAGGCACCAAGTTGGGGATCCCTGATCTAGACCATCTCTGAAAGGTGTTTGTCTAACCTGCTTTTAAAAATCTCTAATGATGGAGATTCCACAACCTCCCTGAGCAATTTATTCCAGCGCTTAACCACCCTGACAGTTAGGAAGTTTTTCCTAATGTCCAACCTAATTTAAGGCCATTGTTTCTTGTCCTATCCTCAGATGTTAAGGAGAATAATTTTTCTCCCTCCACCTTGTAACAACCTTTTATGTACTTGAAAACTCTTATCATGTCCTGTCAAGGTTCCTCCCCCACTCTGAACTCTAGGGTACAGATGTGGGGACCTGCATGAAAAACCTCCTAAGCTTATCTTTACCAGCTTAGGTCAAAACTTCCCCAAGGTACAAAATATTCCACCCGTTGTCCTTGGATTGGCCGCTACCACCACCAAACTAATACTGGTTACTGGGGAAGAGCTGTTTGGACGCGTCCTTCCCCCCAAAATACTTCCCAAAACCTTGCACCCCACTTCCTGGACAAGGTTTGGTAAAAAGCCTCACCAATTTGCCTAGGTGACTACAGACCCAGACCCTTGGATCTTAAGAACAATGAACAATCCTCCCAACACTTGCACCACCCCTTTCCTGGGAAATGTTGGATAAAAAGCCTCACCAATTTGCATAGGTGACCACAGACCCAAACCCTTGGATCTGAGAACAATGAAAAAGCATTCAGTTTTCTTACAAGAAGACTTTTAATAAAAATAGAAGTAAATAGAAATAAAGAAATCCCCCCCTGTAAAATCAGGATGGTAGATATCTTACAGGGTAATTAGATTCAAAAACATAGAGAACCCCTCTAGGCAAAACCTTAAGTTACAAAAAAGATACACAGACAGAAATAGTTATTCTATTCAGCACAATTCTTTTCTCAGCCATTTAAAGAAATCATAATCTAACACATACCTAGCTAGATTACTTACTAAAAGTTCTAAGACTCCATTCCTGGTCTATCCCCGGCAGAAACCAGCATATACACAGACACACAGACCCTTTGTTTCTCTCCCTCCTCCCAGCTTTTGAAAGTATCTTGTCTCCTCATTGATCATTTTGGTCAGGTGCCAGCGAGGTTACCTTTAGCTTCTTAACCCTTTACAGGTGAGAGGAGCTTTCCCCTGGCCAGGAGGGATTTCAAAGGGGTTTACCCTTCCCTTTATATTTATGACATGTCCCCTCTCAGTCTTCTCTTCTCCTGACTAAACAAACCCATTTTTTTCAATCTTCCCTCATAGGTCATGTTTTCTAGACATTTAATCATTTTTGTTGCTCTTCGCTGGACTTTTTTCCAATTTCTCCACATCTTTCCTGAAATGTGGTGCCCAGAATTGGACACAATACTCCAGTTGAGGCCTAATCAGTGCGGAGTAGAGTGGAAGAATTACTTCTCGTGTCCTGCTTACAACACTCCTACTAATAAATCCCAGAATGATGTTTGCTTTTTTGCAAGTGTTAGACTGTTGACTCATATTTAGCTTATGATCCACTATGACCCCTAGATCCCATTGTACAGTACTCCTTGCTAGGCAGTCTTTCCCATTTTGTATGTGTGCAACTGATTGTTCCTTCCTAAGTGGAATACTTTGCATTTGTCCTTCTTGAATGTCATTCAGACCATTTCTCCCATTTGTCCAGATCATTTTGAATTTTAATCCTATCCTCCAAAGCACTTGCAAACCCTCCCAGCTTGGTATTGCCTGCAAACTTTATAAGTGTACTCTCTATGCCATTATCTAAATCGTTATTGAACAGAACTTGAACCAGAACAGTGGGACCTCACTCAATATTAAAATTAAAAACAATATTTAATTGCACTGTTAAATGATAATAGAATACCATTTATTTAAATATTTTGGATGTTTTCTACATTTTCAAATATATTGATTTCTATTACAACACAGAATATAAAATATACAGTGCTCACTTTATATTATTATTTTAATTACAAATATTTGCACTGTAAAAAAGATAAAAGAAATAATATTTTTCAATTCACCTTATACAGGTACTGTCATGCAATCTCTTTAACTGTGATTAATTGACAGCCCTAACTGTAACCTATCTGCTGCCCTGAGATCACAAATTCATTTTCTACTCTAGCATTCTGAAAAGCTTTCAGAAACTGAGGGATCACACCTTTTATCTCTCTGTAAATCATCCTGCACATCTATGCTACTATGTAAATAATAACTAATTCATAAAACAAGTAATAAACATTGTAACAGATGTGAAATCTTGGAAGCATGGAAACTTCAAAGACTATTACATCAGAGAACAGTATGCGCATCTTTGTGTTCCTGACTCGCTTGGTGGGTTTTCTGCGGAAATCTGGAATCACTAAGGAGTAATTAATGGAAATCTCTAGACAGTTGAACATGTCTGTAGAAGTACCATCCCCTGGGAGGAATTGCATATACTGGTTTTGACTGGATTCAAGAGGTCCAGCAACAAAGTCCCCAAACTGTATAATGAGCCAACCTGAGCTGACTCAGGAAGTGATACCCTCTAGAAGCAATAACTGACAAACCTGTGTACAAGGTCGGTGAGGTAATATCTTAACTTCTGTTGGTGAAAGATACAAGCTTTCACCTGAAGAAAACCTTTTGTAGCTTGAAAGCTTGGCTCTTGCACCAACAGAAGTTGGTCCAATAAAAGACATTTCCTCACTCAGCTTGCGTCACTAATATCCTGGGACCAGCACAGCTACAACACTGCAAACTTGAGTGCAGACCTACCAGGATCCCATGTGGATTATGGGTAACACCTTCTAAGTTTAGCATGTATGTACACTGTTTTGATATGTTTTCTCTGTAATGCTTTTGTCCCAAATAAACGTACTGTGTTTTGTGAAACTCTATCAATGCCCCTGGGAGACAGCAGAACTGCAGATGCTGGGCTAAAGTCAGGGCTACTGAGATAAACAGAGTGAATTACAAAGGGAACTGCAACCCTAAAACTTTGGTCTGGAGGGAGAGGAATGTCGATTCCTGCCCAGACAGACATGACCATTAGAGGCCTGAGACACAGTGCTCTCAAGAGGCCACGAAGCAGTCAGAGGTTTAGTTAACCCAGAACTGTTATGTTTCATACAACAGGTGTGTTCTTTTCTTTGAGGGGCTTTACTGATGTAGTTCCGCTGCTAGGTGTTGCAGGAGAGAAGGGAAGAATCCAGGAGTTTGTGCAGGAGTCACACTCCTCATGTTTTGTTTAGTATGGCACCTTTAGTATGTAGGCTTTGTGAGGCTACTATAGGTAATATAGACACATGCCCAGACTGGGCTATAATGGATGTGACTTATAGATGGTATTACTCTTGATTCAGCCAGCAGAAATTCTTCATCATCACTTTGTGGATGGGCAGAAAGGAGGTTATTTCCATTCTACTCCCCTTTTTGCTAAAATAGTAATAGGTACCTATCCCCAAATAGCTATGTCCTTCAGTTTTATTTATCATCTTTCCCTTTCATATCTCTCTCTCCTTACCCTGCAGTCTCTTGGTACCATTTTCCCCTCTCATGTTGTAGGCCTGAGACCTGAGACCTGATCAACGTCCATCTCACCCCGCCCCCATATTAAACCAGCCTTGGGCGAAACTCAGGGAGTTCACCACTAAAATTGAAAAAAAGGAATGTTCTGCTGCTGACAGAGCACCCCCACCTCAGGAATGTCCCTAACGAGAGTTATAACCACCAAGGTTGTAAAGACACTGGGAAAATTAGAGAGGATACAGAAAGAGACTCATCAAATGGTAGGATAAGCTCTGACCAGCGTTTTATGCTGACCATCTGGACAAACAGAGAAGGTCCCAATTAAGTTACAATTTGGGCATGAAAGATAAAATGTAAAAAACTTGGGCAAGAAGGAGGACGCATAGGTGCCAGTGTGTAATTGGTTAAATTTTTTGTTATTTAGGAATGTGGGATAATGTGATAGGTTTAGTAAATTTGAAGGAGAGAGCTAGTTTTACCTGTATAATATAAATGAAAAACAATGCTCTTTGTGAACTATTTCCAAACTGCAGTGAAACATCAAGCTGCTAGAACTCTGACCCCTCTGCACGACCATGATGTGCACAGGCTTCGCCAGGAAGCCCCAATTAATGAATCCTGACTGGCCATCAGGTGAAATTTGTCTGTATATTGGGAGTGGTGAGCATAAAAGATTTGCCTGGTATATGTATTCTGTGTGCGTTGCTAATAAATATATGTTTAGAGCACAACTGTGTAAGGCTCTTTTGCTGGGAAAAGGTTCCGCAGACCCATAGAGCCCTGAGCCTTGAGGGAAAGGGCAGGTACTTAAATTGACCGGGTTTATTCCTGAGCCCCATGGGTAAGAACAGGTGCCTTACTCCTTGAGCCCTCAGAAGGGAAAGGGTGGGGGTTCCTAAATTGATCGGGTCATGCCTTAAGCCCTCAGTAGGGTATAGATGGGGTACCTTAAATTGAGCAGGTAACAGTGTTGCTTCCCCTTTCCTTGAATCATTTCCAATAAAAATATCTCTCTCCTGTCACACCAATTAATAAATGGCAACGGTATTATGATGTACCATATGTGTGCACATTAACACCGCTAACATCTTCCCATTTTCCTACTAATTAGTATGGGAGGATGAAAGGAGGCATTTTATTAATGAACAGTTGTACAGCACTTTGAACGTGATGCAACGCACTATAGAAGTGTGAAGTACACCTTGCTGTCCCCTTTCCTGAAGTGTTAACTCTATCATTGTTTGGATTCCTTTTTTCCCTTGTGGCTGGGACCTTTCATTTACTGCTTATATTTTGGTCATATTAAGTGATAAAATGAAAATATCAAGAATATAGAAAGGCTGTGTCAGGGTTCCCTCCCCACTCTGAACTCTGGGGTACAGATGTGGGGACCTGCAGGAAAGACCCCCTTAGCTTATTTCTACCAGCTAAGGTTAAAAACTTCCCCAAGGCACAAATCCTTCCTTGTCCTGGGATGGTACTGCTGCCACCACCAAGTGAGTTACACAAAGATTCAGGAAAAGGACCACTTGGAGTTCCTTTTTCCCCAAAATATCCCTCCAAGCCCTTTCATCCCCTTTCTTGGGGAGGCTTGAGAATAATATACCAACCAAATAGGTAAACAAGGTGAGCACAGACCAGACCCTTCGGTTTTTAGGACACTAAAAACTAATCAGGTTCTTAAAAGCAGAACTTTATTATAAAGAAAAAGTAAAAGAAGCACCTCTTCAAAATCAGGATGGAAGGTAATTTTACAGGGTAATAAGATATAAAACACAGAGGATTCCCCTCTAGGCAAAACTTCAAAGTTACAAAAAACAGGAATAAACCTTCCTCATAGCATAGGAAAAATTCACAAACCAAAACAAAAGATAATCTAACGCCTTTCCTGGCTTTACTTACAATTTTTGTAATTTTAGATGCTTATTTCAGGCAGGGTTTTAGGAGATTTTTTTTTTTCCTGCCCTGGCCCCTCTCTGTCCCAAGAGAGAACTAAAACAAAGAGCACAAACAAAACCTTCCCCCTTCTGCCTCCCATATTTGAAAGTATCTTCTTTCTGCATTAGTCCTTCTGGTCAGGTGCCAACTAGGTTAATGGAAGTGATTAACCCCATACAGGTAAAGGAGGGATTTTATGCTACCCTTAGCTGTATGTTTATGACAGGCTGTCATTCATATTTCACTTGACACCAGTGTAATTCTATGGATCTCAATGGGCAACAGAAGTGAATTAGCCCTACTGCATAACAAATAGTAAATAGAAAAATGCAGATTTGTATATGACAGCAGTCTTGGACTCAGAAACAGAGAACAGCCAGTTTCTTTGTTGGTCCATAAGTGTTTTAATGTGTTTTAAATGATTGGGCTGAATCCTCACCTGGTATACAATGATGTAGTTCCACTGAAGTCAAGAGCTTGGTCAGTTTACACCAGCTGAAGATAAAGGGTTTTGGGGTGCTCAGCTGGAGACACCTTAATGTGGTCTGGCTTTCAGAAAGTACTGAGCACTTGTCCTGTGAAAGTCAGGCTCTCATAAGGCATCTCAAATTGGGCATCCAAAATCACTGGTTATTTTTGGATATTGTGTGGGAAATAGTATATTTCTCATAGTCACAAAATGTATTCATATTCTTCCCCGGATTTGTGATACTCTATGTAGCATATCACCTCTGAGAGTACACTTATTCCCTTGGCATGTTTTTAGTCCCTAATTATAAAAACACTGAATTCCACTGAGAAACTGCGGAACCACCTGATCAACGTTCTCTACAGCAAACAGGGAAAGATTAAGAATGAGCTCTCAAAACTGGATACTGTCATAAAAAACCAACCTTCCACACAAGCTTCC
This sequence comes from Lepidochelys olivacea, assembly GCF_965140295.1. Lineage (NCBI taxonomy): Eukaryota > Metazoa > Chordata > Testudines > Cheloniidae > Lepidochelys > Lepidochelys olivacea. The sequence goes on along the minus strand of NC_140411.1, from coordinate 131,760,431 downwards.
TCGTGGCTGGACTTTACAAAAACTAGACAAGCCATTTACAACACACACTTTGCTTCTCTACAAAAGAAAAAGGACACTAAACTATCTAAACTACTATATGCCACAAGGGGCCACAACAGTGGTTCCTTTAACCCACCCAGCAATATTGTTAATCTATCCAACTATACTCTTAGCCCAGCAGAAGAATCTGTCCTATCTCGGGGCCTCTCCTTCTGCCCCTCCACCCCCACAACATGATACAGTTCTGTGGTGACCTAGAATCCTATTTTCGACGCCTCTGACTCAAAGAATATTTCCAACATACCTCTGAACAACATACTAACCCACAGAGACCTTCCTACCAAGACTACAAAAAGAAGGATTCTGGGTAGACTCTTCCTGAAGGTCGAAACATCAGACTGGACTTCTACATAGAGTGCTTCCGCCGACGTGCACGGGCTGAAATTGTGGAAAAGCAGCATACTTGCCCCATAACCTCAGCCGTGCAGAACACAATGCCAGCTACAGCCTCAGAAAAAACTCTGACATCATAGTCAAAAAGGCTGACAAAGGCGGTGCTGTCATCATCATGAATAGGTCGGAATATGAACAAGAGGCTGCTTGGCAGCTCTCCAACCCCACTTTCTACAAGCCATTACCCTCTGATCCCATTGAGGGTTACCAAAAGAAACTACAGCATTTGCTCAAGAAACTCCCTGAAAAAGCACAAGAACAAATCCGCACAGACACACCCCTGGAACCTCAACCTGGGGTATTCTATCTGCTACCCAAGATCCATAAACCTGGAAATCCTGGACGCCCCATCATCTCAGGCATTGGCTGGCTTGTCTGGCTATGTAGACTCCCTCCTCAGGAGTCTGGCTATGTAGACTCCCTCTTCAGGCCCTACACTACCAGCAATCCCAGCTATCTTCGAGACACCACTGACTTCCTGAGGAAACTACAATCCATCAGTGATCTTCCTGAAAACACCATCCTGGCCACTCTGGATGTTGAAGCCCTCTACACCAACATTCCACACAAAGATGGACTACAAGCCGTCAAGAACACTATCCCCGATAATGTCACGGCTAACCTGGTGGCTGAACTTTGTGACTTTGTCCTCACACATAACTATTTCACATTTGGGGACAATGTATACCTCCAAATCAGCGGCACTGCTATGGGTACCTGCATGGCCCCACAGTATGCCAACATTTTTATGGCTGACTTAGAACAACACTTCCTCAGCTCTCGTCCCCTAATGCCCCTACTCTACTTGCGCTATATTGATGACATCTTCATCATCTGGACCCATGGAAAAGAAGCCCTTGAGGAATTCCACCATGATTTCAACAGTTTCCATCCCACCATCAACCTCAGCCTGGACCAGTCCACACAAGAGATCCACTTCCTGGACACTACGGTGCTAATAAGCAATGGTCACATAAACACCACCCTATACCGGAAACCTACTGACCGCTATTCCTACCTACATGTCTCCAGCTTTCATCCAGACCACACCACACGATCCATTGTCTACAGCCAAGCTCTACGATACAACTGCATTTGCTCCAACCCCTCAGACAGAGACAAACACCTACAAGATCTCTATAAAGCATTCTTACAACTACAATACCCACCTGCTGAAGTGAAGAAACAGATTGACAGAGCCAGAAGAGTACCCAGAAGTCACCTACTACCGGACAGGCCCAACAAAGAAAATAACAGAACACCACTAGCCATCACCTTCAGCCCCCAACTAAAACCTCTCCAATGCATTATCAAGGATCTACAATCTATCCTGAAGGATGACCCATCACTCTCACAGATCTTGGGAGACAGGCCAGTCCTTGCTTACATACAGCCCCCCAACCTGAAGCAAATACTCACCAGCAACCACACACCACACAACAGAACCACTAACCCAGGAACCTATCCTTGCAACAAAACCTGTTGCCAACTGTGTCCACATATCTATTCAGGGGACACCATCATAGGGCCTAATCACATCAGCCACACCATCAGAGGCTCATTCACCTGCACATCTACCAATGTGATATATGCCATCATGTGCCAGCAATGCCCCTCTGCCATGTACATTGGTCAAACTGGACAGTCTCTACGTAAAAGAATAAATGGACACAAATCAGATGTCAAGAACTATAACATTCAAAAAACAGTCGGAGAACACTTCAATCTCTTTGATCACTTGCTTACAGACCTAAAAGTGGCAATTCTTCAACAAAACAACTTCAAAAATGGACTCCAACGAGAGGCTGCTGAATTGGAATTAATTTGCAAACTGGATACAATTAACTTAGGCTTGAATAGAGGCTGGGAGTGGATGGGTCATTACACAAAGTAAAACTATTTCCCCATGTTTATATTCCCCCCCCCCCACTGTTCCTCAGACGTTCTTGTCAACTGCTGGAAATGGCCCACCTTGATTATCACTACAAAAGGTTTTTCCCTCCCCCACTCTCCTGCTGGTAATAGCTCACCTTAAGCGATCACTCTGGTTACAGTGTGTATGGTAACACCCATTGTTTCATGTTCTCTATGTATATAAATCTCCCCACTGTATTTTCCACTGAATGCATCCGATGAAGTGAGCTGTAACTCACGAAAGCTTATGCTCAAATAAATTTGTTAGTCTCTAGGGTGCCACAAGTACTTCTTTTCTTTTTACTGAATTCCATAAAATGCCTACTTAGTTATGTAATCTGCCTATGACTAGCTCTGAATTTTGTTTCCCTCTTCCATTGCGTTGACTAGACCTCCTTCGCCATGACTTGAGTGCACATTCCTTATTTCAGGCCACTGAGGTAGAAAGTAAACAAAGTGCTGTGAGATGCCAATACTTTCCACTGTGGGAATCTCTTTCTAACGTTTCGTTATTCAGATCTCACTATACTTCTCTTGTTTCTTCCCTTGAGCACACAGTAATTTCACTTTCCATTTTTTCCATTTTCCACACTGTTTTCCATCTACTGCCTTATCCAGCTGGCTTCTACCCAACCGTAGCATGTACTATATCTTTCCTGCAGTAAAACACTGTAGGTATGAGGTATGGATTAGTTCCACAGACTATGTTCTTTTCATGATTCTTGTATGACAAACATATTGAGGTCTGATTAGAGCAACACTGAAACCTTTGTAGAAAATATTTTGGGGGTACTCAGTGGAAATACTGAAGTCAAGTGATTCTCCTTATCTGATCCCATACAGATAAGACAACAGTTGTCTCTAAAGACAACAGTAAAGGTTTCTGAAATGAAGTAGGTGTATTCCTTTTGGGCTATTATGAAGAACCAGATGAATCATCCTACTGTGTGACCAAGTGTACCACTTACATATGCAATTACGTCACTTGACTTACAGAACAATGTCACTGAACCAAGTGTAGCACTCTATTAATATATTGAAGTGTCTTCAAGATTTACAGCCAGATATGACTTAGTTTTTGCGTATGATCACAGATCCTTCTCAACCGTCTTCATCTCATTGTGGCTCTATCTGTCCTTCTTGAGCATCTTGTCCAAGAAGTCATTTCTTCTCTGCTGATTCTTCTTTTTCATTTCTGGAATCGGCTGTAGAAATTTCTTTCGGACCTTTCATCAGGTAATTGCCACAAGGCTGAATTCTATCTCCTTCTCTCCATCTGTCTTCTCCCTCTAGAATGTCTCATTGTTTGCTTAAGCCTAGATCACCAATCCCCTGAGAGTGACATGCTTCCTCAGCTCATTCTCTGATCATTCTGTCTGCTTTCATTGGCTCTCTCAGGTTCTGGCAACAACATAACTTACTAGGCATTGCTTCAAGACTGAAATCCTTCCTTCTGGATAAAAAAAGTTCTGTTTTGTCGATGGTGGTTACTTTGCTATTTCTGCCCTTAATTCAGCCCCTAACTCTGTTGCTTTTAAGACCAGGATGTTTGACCCCCTTTTTTTTGCCTTTTTATGTTTGTATTACATCTCCCTTACTGTAATTTCACTTGTTGCAACTGCTGCCTCTATTTCCAGTATTCATCTTTCCCTAGATTTTGAATGTCATATTTTAAGTATTTTAGTTGGTGTCTTTCAGTTTCTCAGTGGTCTCTACCAGCAGATCCACATAGTAGCCTCCCAGACGTGTTTAATGCTTTTTGCTCAAGAATCAGTACTGCTGTGGCACTGACAGGTAATAGTGCTGAGAGGGACTGGCAGTAAGTATAATTGCTCCCAGAATGACTCAGTGATCTGGACATATGTTTTAACAACTGAGACTCAATACTGTCCTCAGGAATATGATTCCAAAAAGCCCCTATATTTACATAATTATTCCGAGGATAAGTGAAGGTCTTCCAACACATTAAAATATAAAGAGCCCACCCCTTCTGTTGCTCCATGTTCTTCAAGATTGGTCAAGCTGACATGGACTTACTCTTTGTGTATGGTCACAGAACCTGACTCTTCTCAACCGTCTTCATCTCACTGTGGCTTTCTCTGTCGTTCTTGCGCAGCTTGTCCAAGAAGTTGTTTATTCTGTGCTGGTTTGACTCCTGGCTCTGCAATAGCTTCTTTTTCATGTTTGGAGTTGGCTGTGGAAATTTCTTTTAAGCCTTTCTTTTGGAGCTTCCCTACCAGCACTGAGGAGTGCCTTATAACTGGTTCTCCATACATCCTACTCTGCATCTCCTGCACAGGGCCTATGGGGCTACTGCAATCCTGAGTTGATACTAACTGTCACAAAGCCTCCTGATAGCTGGAGGGAGAGTGATATGCAGATTGGGGGGATCTCTGTTTACTAAAAACAGGTGCTTGTGGGTGAAGGAGAGATGGAAGTCTCTTCTGTTCTCATTTTCCAATAGACCTTCCCAGGGAAATTGTATCCTCTGACTGATGGGCTCATGTTGCCACCTGAACTGCTCTACTGTATTGCGCTCCAGGGAAGAGGGGAACACTCAGTCCCTCAGTTTTCTCTGATGTTACTCAGATGGGGAGAACCCACTCTCCATATGTCAAGGAAGACACTGCCCAATCATCTCCCAGTTGCAATGTTTGTGAGTGGAGCAGAGATTTTCTCTCTCGTGGCAAGGATGATGTTGGGGTGGCTGCAAATGTGCTCTGAGGTGACTGCTCAGGGGGCTGTTGTTCCCTCCTCATCCTTCCATGAGGATTTCACTAGTGTTCCAAGTCCACTCAGCATTTGGGTCAGGGTTGGGTCACTGGGTCTCTTTTTTTTAATCTCATCTTTTCAATTTGTTTTTCAATGAGCCATCACCAGGTTCCAGCACTAGATTCTGAAGTCTTCTTAGATTAGCTTTCACCCAAGCTGTATCTTTTGTTTTAGTTCATGACACCCAAGCAATTATATGAAAAGTAAAGTAAAAGTTTGTCTTTGGAAAAGCAGATAAAATGTGCTTTAATGTCAGGCAATAGCCCAACGCAACATTTGGAGAGCGTTTCAGGTCAGCTTGCATGTAACTTTCAAGTGCATTCTAAGCCATAACTACTTCTGAGTAAACGTTTTTATAGCTGTATCTAAATTACAGAGTCACCTGTGTCAAACCCATTTGTGATAATTTGAGACACTACAATCTGCTGGTGTTTCCTATTCAACTCAGTGAATAAGCAATGGAAAACACGGTGGCAAATGGTCAGGTGTGTATAACTATGGAAGCTTTATTTTTCTTTTCCTTTATATTTAGTTCATGTTAGAGGAGTAGCAAGTTTAAAGCAAGTTAAAGCTATGATCTCTTCAAACCCTCATAAGGAAGGGTGGATAGGAAAGTTGTGTTACCATGGAGTTTACTTTAAGCATGTATGCATTTATCGTTTACTAACAAAAAAAAGAAAATAAATTAACATTAAATATGTGTGCAGGAAGGATTTCACGCACCATTAAATAGTTTTAAATGAATTGTTAATAAAATAAAGACTAAGTGAAATTCTTTTGGACACAGTTTTTGTCAGGAACACATGCAGATTCATCAACACTGTGTTATTTCATGAATTTGTGATGTTTTCAAAAATTGTTTCAGACAAACAAAAATACAGAAAAACTAAAACATTTTGTTTCACCATTTTAAGTGAAATATTTTTGCTTTTTCAATTCAAATGACTTTTTGTTTTGAAATTTCGTTCATATTATGAAAAACAATTCAAAAAAGATTGAATGCTCAAAACTGAAATGGAACATTTCATTTTGGGTCAAGGGTGATCTAAAATTAATTTTTAGTACTTTTTGATTTGCTAAAAATTTTGAAAAAATTCATATTCAACTTGACCCAAAATGATTTCTGTAACCTAATTTTTTGAACTCACAATGAACCAAAAAGAATCATTATTCACATGATTCTAGTAAACACTCCAAATATATGAACAATAAAATAATTGTATATGTTAAAAGGCTAAATTCTAATACTTTTTCTCATGTCAAATGGTACCTTAGTGCATGAGTAATCCCACTGCCAACTGGATCACTCAAGGAGTAACCTCGGGTATAACTGTACTGCAGTTGGAAGTGTGTGTCCCAGCACAGCTAGAGAGACACACATTAGCTCTGCTTGAGCTATGTGCTAAAAATAGCAGTGTAGCTGGGGGTAGCCCAGGTAGCAGCTAGCCTTAGTTGAGTGCAAACCTGCCCGGATCCCCTGGGTACATCCTTGCTTACCCAAGCAACTGCCTCTGGCTACACTGCAGTATTTTTGGTGTGAGCAGAGCTATCACATATGTCTACCCTCTCTTGGAAGCATGCTACCAGCTTCATTACAGACATACCTTACTGTGAGTAAGCGGTTTAGAATCTGACCCTAAGTTCAGAAACATGAATGCAGTGCTCATGTATGTGAAAAACCAATAGCTCTGGATGTATTTGCTGAAGTTTTGTATATGCAGGCAATATACAAAACTTCATCACAATGCTCCTCAATCCGAACTGTCAGTACTGTGCTTTTTGCTATTCCAGATTCTAGCACAAAGACTGCCAGCTATATTTGATAGTGTGGCACTTTCTGATGTGGATATGTGTCTCAAAGAGACTATTGACTTCATTTTTCTTTCACTTTATTTTTGTTGATCTGGATATTACTTAGCAGACCTATAGGAAGGTAAAATATAATCTAGACCTAAATAAATAAATCTCTTAACAAAATGCCTAGGACCCATTTGCTGCTGCCCTGCACTTTATGTAGTCACTTATCGCAGTGCAAAGTGAGTGCAAAAAGGATGTAAGATGCTATCAAATCAGAACAGTAGCCTTTCACACCCATTGTAAACTAGTGTAAATGACTATACAAAGTGCAGTGTGATACTGAATCAGACTGCTACATTTAGCTACTAAATACAAGTGAAAGGGTGACATTTCATGGGCTCAGTAGCTAATCATATGAAGCTTATACGCAACTGTTCACAAGCTATACTATCAGCTTGCTGTCCTGCTGCCTGGCTGAGATCAGCAGGTTGATTAGGAGGAGTTAACTGAAGCTAAACCCAAGCAAGTCAGAGGTTATGCTTGTAGGCAGAGAAAAACCCTTCAAGGAGATTGCCCTCATGCTGCTCTCTTCTTCAGCTGAGTATATACATATACAAATCTTCAAGCTAGTCTTCAGCTTACACATCTTTCTAGATTTCTAGACTGGGTCTGGTCTTACAAATAGCAGCTTCCATAAGAAACAATTTAGGAAGTGAAGACTTCATCCCCTTCTTCCTAGTAATGAGCTGATCCCAATCATACACATGTCCATTACCTCATGAAAAGGTTATTGTAATTCAATTTACCTTAGGCTTGAAAGAATTATCCCTAAAAAAGCTACAAAGCAACAATATGAGTTACCAAGAGCAAGTAAACCCTATACTCTGCTCAGTCTGTTAGCTCACTGTAGGACATTGAGTCAAATTTTAGATTTTATTCCTTATTGAGGTTCTGAAAGGATAGGGCATAGATTATTTTAGATACCATCTAACCCTCCAGAACCTTAATAGCCCTGCTCCTCAGGAACTGTCTGTCTCAAGGATGAAGCTAGTGTGCAGGAGATAGAGCTTTCAAGGTGGCTGGTATAAGACTGTGAAATTCACTCCTGCGGGAACTGAAATGACCACAAACAAATCTCATCGTCTTCCAGGCCAAACGCAAAACTCACTTCTTTGACCTTGTTTTACCACATGACAGCACAAAGCATATCAATTTTACTTAAAACATAAACACTTTTTCAAAACCCAACCAAGCATGTAACATTTCCTCCTGGGATTGAGGACCAGAAAGAAAACTTTATTTGAATGACATTAGTGCTTTTGGTAACATTTTCAAAAGCTCCTATGTGATTTAGAAGCCCAGATCCCAATGGCTTTCAGTGAGGTTTAGGCCCCTTTTGAAAAAGGGACTTGGGGTTCTAAGTCAGTTAGGCGCTTTTGTAGTTTTTTACCTTTTTGTCTATTTTTTTTTACTTGTCTTCAGTCATGTATATCTATCAATCTATCTATCGATCTATATATCTATATATGTATTCTGTAAAAAATGAGGGTCAGGATGAGTAAATGGCCATTTTTTATTTTATTTTATATATTTAGGAGCGCAGAATGATTGCCTTTTCCTTTTATTCTGGATTGCAGGTCAAAGCTCTGCCCAGATAGATGCCTATATCACTGAGCTATGTAAGGGGCCAGGTGGGGCAGTGGAGAATTCTTGCAGAGGCTGCAGCAGCCCTAAGATATCTGGAGGTAGGTTTGCCTTTTCCCTGCTCCCACCTCTACTCCTGGGAGTGGGGAGAGGAGAAGCATCTAGTATTCCTTAGGGGAGTAACTCCTCTTAACCCCACCCCTCCCCGTGCACCCAAAATGAGAGCAGAATAGGGAATGTGGTAGGAGCACTTGTGACCTCCCCCTCTCATCTCAGAAATCAGGAGCAGTTTGTAAGTCCAGGGAGAAATAGTTCCCAGAATAGGAAAGAGTGGGAAGGAGGTTTAGGGAGAAGCACTGGTGACTCTGCCACCATTGGAATCTGGAGAAGCCCTAGGAATTGAGATGGGGAACAACCCCACCCAAAAAAGATGGGTGTGTGTGAGGGAGATGGATGGCGCAAGCAGGACCATGCTGTGGAGCACTGCAATGACCCCAGTGGCTCAGTTATTAAATGCAACCCTGCATCAGCTCTACCAGGCTCCCCTCCTGCTAATCTTTGTATCAGCCTCAGATAGGGTAGAGGAGACACAGCCCATGAGTCCCACTTATACCAACCCAGTACTCCACCTCTCCAGGCAGTGGGAATAACCTGCTATGGGAAAGGCCCTGGATGTCAAGGGCACACAGGAAAGAGAGAACTGTTACAGCAATTTGTACAGCTGATACACACATCAGCTAGTATCAGCAAAGTCTAACAATCTCCCATTTAAAACCACTTGTTCCTGACTACCATGAGAGTTAACATCCAGGTCCTCTGCTTCCGTCTCAACCTCACTGGTTCAATGGTGCACAAAAATAACCACCTTCTCCAGAGTACAAATGCATGAATTTGTTCTCTAATATATAGCAAGGACAAGAGCTGTTATAGAAGGGATAAGGGAGACACAAGAGAAAACCTAGGGGAAAATCAAATCAGTATCTTAGATGTTTGTATACTAATGCAAGAAGTATGGGGAATAAGCAGGAAAAACTAGAAATGCTAGTTAATAAACACAACTATTACATGACATCACAGAGACTTGGTGGGATAATACACATGACTGGAATATTGGTATAGAAGGGTACAACTTGCTCAGGAAGGACAGGCAAGGAAAAAAGGGAGGAGCTGTTGCCCTATATATCAAAAATGTATACACTTGGACTGAGGTTGAGATGGAAATAGGAGCAGACTTGTTTAAAGTTTCTGAGTAAGGATAAAAGGGGTAACAAACAAGGGTGATGTCATGGTAGGGGTCTACTGTAGACCTCCTAACCAGAAAGAAGAGGTGGATGAGACTTTTTTTAAACAACTAACAAAATCATCCAAAGCACAGGACTTGGTGGTGATGGGGGACTTCAACTACCCAGACATCTGTTGGGAAAATAACAGAGCAGGGCACAGATTATCCAACCAGTTCTTGGACTGTATTGGAGACAATTTTTTTTATTTCAGAAGGTGGAGAAAGCTACTAGAGGAGAGGCTATTCTAGATTTGATTTTGATATATAGGGAGGAACTGGTTGAGAATTTGGAAGTGGAAGGCAGCTTCGGTGAAAGTGATCATGAAATGGTAGTGTTCATGATTCTAAGGAATGGTAGGAGGGAATACAGCACAATAAAGATGATGGATTTCAACAACATAGACTTTAGCAAACTCAGACAGTGGTAGGTAAGAACCCATGGGAAGCAAAGTGGAAAAACAGTTCAAAAGAGTTGTCAGTTTTTCAAAGAGACATTATTAAGGGCACAAGAGCAAACTATCCAAGTGCATAGAAAAGCTAGGCAGTATAGCAGATGAAGGGTACGCTTGTGTTCATGTTAAACAAAATGTGATTTAAAAGGTACTTATGCATAAAGAAGCATGCTGTGGCTCACCACCTTAGAACATTCTAGAAAAGGCCAAAGGGTTGTGGGGGAGCTCAACATGTGGAGTGGAGAAGTATAAGCATGTGATGAACAAATCCATATATAGAAAGGTTAAATATGATTGGTTAGAGGTTTGTGTTATGTAACTTGTTATGCAATTGCCATGTGCTGTAAAATAGCACTGGGAAGGGCTCCTTGCTGGAGGGACTCTGGATGATTTTTGTATCAGGGACTCTCCCTTTGTGCACATTGAATAAAGTCTTGTTAAATTGAATTGAATTGAATTGAATCAAGACTCTTGATTCTGCATGCCATCTGACTCATTTGCTTATTATTGGGAACCACAAAATTCCAACACAGAAGACCACCCTGGCTTATCCGGGAGATCTTCAATGATCGGAAATGCAAAATAGAGTCCTAGAAAAAATAGAAACTAGGTCAAATTACATAGATGAATATAAACAAATAACACAGTATGTAGGGACAAAATTAGAAAGGCCAAGACCCAAAACAAGATTAAACTAGCTAGAGACAGAAAGGTTAACAAGAAAACATTCTATAAATAAACTAGAAGCAAAAGGAAAACCAAGGATCTGGGTTGGCCTGTTACTCAATGAGTGGGGAAAACAATAACAGAAAATGTGGAAATGGCGTAAGTGCTAAATGATTTTTTTGTTTCAATTTTCACCAAAATATTTAGCGGCAATTGGACTTGTAATTTAATGAATGCCAGTGAAAATGAGGTAGGATCAGAGGCTAAAATAGGGAAAGAATAAGTTAAACATTATTTAGATATGTTAGATGTCTTCAAGTCACCAGCGCCTAAATACTTCCTAAAATACTCAAGAGGCTGACTGAGGAGATATCTGAGCCATTAGTGACTATCTTTGAAAATCATGGAAAATGGGAGAGATTCCAGAGGACTGGAAAAGGGAAAATATAGTGCCAATCTATAAAAGGGAAAATAAGGACAACTCAGTGAATTACAGCCAGTCTCCTTAACTGCAGTACCAGGAAAGATAATGGAACAAATAATCAGTTTGCAGACACCTATAAGATAATAAGGTGATCAGTAATGGGTTTGTCAAGAACAAATCATGTCAAACCAACCTAATAGCTTTCTTTGACAGGGTAGCAAATCTTTTGGATGGGGGAAAGTGGTAGATGTGGTATATCTTGACTTTAGTAAGACTTTTTATACTGTCTTGCATGACCTTCTCATAAACAAACATCGGACATTATTCATGTAGCTGGAGTAGTGTAACGTAGGTTGACTTACTGTGGTAGTGAAGACAAGGCCTGCATCTTTACTTTCCCATTTTCAAAGGAGATATGCAGATGCTTCCCCATCCTTAATTAAAAGGATCATAAAATGATAGTTAAATACCCTTCTGAGGTCTACTCAGTATTCTACAATTGTTTCTAACCAACACAGCATGGCAAAAGTGGTAAGGAACTTATGAATAAAAGGTAAGTTTATTATTAGAGGGCAATAAATCTTCCATAATGATAAAACATTACAGAGTGAGATTCACAGAACTCGACTATTTCATAGAACTCGACTGGTACAAAGAGTACATAGTATATATTTACATCATAAAGCCAATAGAAGTGGCCTGATTCTAAGTACTCTGCTAACCCCATTAGCTTCAAGTGGGGTTGCAGAGTGCTCCACACCTCTGAAAATCAGCCACTTAGGGCTAGCAGTCAGGTCTAGAAATTTTGGCCATTATTTCAGAAATTTACTCCCTTGTCAACTCTTACTTATGTATGTGGCATTTAGCAATACACTATCTTCAAATGATTTTGTTTGATCATCCTGACCCACTGACCCCTGATTGCACTAAAGGTGCTATAAAAAAAGAATTAATTTGTTCTTCTAAAAGGTGTGTTTGTTCATTTAGGATGAAATCTGCCATCCTTACTCTTGTTGTGTAATACTCCATCCCTAGATGACATTGAAATCAATGAGTATATTCATGGAGGAAGGTACTATTTAATGGGAGTAAGGATATGTTTAAGAGTGACAGAATCAGGTCCTCCATGGATAATCTCATTGACATCAATAAGACTATTAAGAATACTCTGGGTTAGCAAAATGAGACCTGATGTCGTTATCTTCATCAATTTTATTCTTTTATCAGGTATTTAATTCAATGAGCTGCAATGGATTTCCGTACTTTGGTTCTGAGGATCGGAAATGTCTCATTTTACCTGATGCATTGACATATCTTTGATTAAATGGGCTCCATGATATTTTGCAGAAATACATTTGACTCTCTGCACTTTCCATTGGTATTAAATTTTAGTCTTACTGACAGCAGGAGTAGCTGCTATATGAAGAACATTTAAAAAGTCTATTTTTTTAAAAGTGTCAGCATTCCTTTAGTACAAAGAGACTTTCTTGACCTACTCAAATACAAAAAATAATAATTAAAAAAAAATTGATGCCAAACCACACAGCAAGCTAATGTGCCACTGTGGTAAGGTAAAGGGAACAGAATGGTCCTTTTTCACATTTATTGCTATTTCTTTGAAACTCTCTTGGCATTTTACAGACAATAAAAAGAGCAATGAACCTTCTTTCTTGACAGATCTGCAGTTATAGGGGTTTGTTTGTCTGCTTTTTTAAAGCAAACATTTGTCCTTTGAAAGAGGTTATAATCACATACTTCCCTTCTATGCCCTTCCAGCTACTGATCCAGACAGCCACAGTGAGGGATCCATATGGGGCAGAGGTTTGCCAGTCACTGAGTTTTTTCCTTTAGCGTCACGCACATACTATAAAACTCTGCTTTCTGGACCTCAGGTTTCTCTGGCCAGTTTATACTGAATTTGAGAATGTTGTAAAAGGAAGTCCTTTGTTGAGGATGTGCTGCATTGCAATTAAAGCATATAGAAGAATAACGTAAGAATAATAAGAACAATAAGAATAGACGTTTCCACAAGAGAGCCAGGTCAGCAAAAATGGTGCACTCTAAGCAGGTGTTTTCTAACACCAAAATACCTGAAATCCTGAGTTAACAACAGACGTTTTGAAAAATCCCAGGGACATTTGAAATTTCACAAAATACTTGAAATTGGATATATTACTTGAGTATGAGGCTCTCAGTTTTATGTCCCACCAGACTTGTACACTCTCTTTCTCTCACACTCATAACCTTGGTTTTCATCCTACTGCACGTATTCTATGGGTAACACCACTGCCATTTTCAATATAACCCAGTTAATTTGAACAGAGAATTCACTTTAAAAACAAAACAAAACAAAACACCTTTTTTATGTACATTGGTAATCACAGATTGTAAAACAGTTTGCCACAACTCTAGACATATATACTATAAATTTTAAAAAGAGAGAACATAAGACGAAGGGGAAAAGTGACAGCACTGATCAATCAGAGCTCAGTTGTTGATGCTGCATAAATACATAATCAGCTATTAAATCTTGGCAACGAAAAGATATCTACTTGTAAATTAATCAATTTTGTGCTCTTTTAAAATGAGCAAACATAAATAGGACCAGGTCCAAGTTCAGAAGCAGATCATTGGTACTTACCTGTAACTGGCAGAAAAAGGCATCAGTGGAGTCTGCTCTATTATGACGTAGGATTAAATCTTTCTTCAGTCACTAAAAAAAAAAAAATCATTGAGTGTGACACTTGGAAACTGAGGTGTTTGAATTTGTTATTTCTTTCTCATTGAGTTCTTCCCCCAAACATGCTTTTATAAATAATTGTCCGTGTGAGTGCCTTCCTCTGGACTGAATCATGTGGACAGAACAAGCCAGTGACTTTGAAACAGTGGCAGTCTCTCTTGAATCTGACAGGACCTAAGGACATGTAGCTCTCTCAAGACACACAGTCATCGTTAAGCACCAAGTTAAATTCTTTAATGATTGTTCATTGGAAATAAATACTTGATAGGATGACTCAAACCAAAGAGACGATAAATGGGAGAACAGGTTCTACATGAAATGATAACTTCAGTGGAGCAAAAATCTTGAGAAGCACTCAGCTAGAGTATCTGACATTAAATTGAAAGTTATTCAGTGTGCTATTTAGTACCACAATCTGATACAGGTTATTAAAGAAATTAAAACCCTGAAGTAGAAAATAAATTGTAGGTTAAAAATCATGGAATGGTTGGACTGCCTGACATTGTGAAATCAGAGGATACTGAATACACTCTAATAAAAGAGCCGAACAAAACCTTTGAACCTCAAGAATCATCAAGGGTGATTGAAGAGGAATCAGTGAGATTTTGCTCTCCCAGTAAATTGGGAAGTTATTAGATCTGCAAGAATTACTGCTGCAAGTGAAAGTGTGCCTGATTATACTCTGTAAATGGGTAGGGAAAAAAAGACAATTTGCTGTGTCAGGGCAACAAAGTCCTTATGGCACTGAACTCTATCCCCATTTTTAAAAAGGAGAAAAATTACCTTATTGTTTTCTTCTCTTTGTTAATGTTAAAGGGAGATGACAGACTTAAAATAAGCCTGTGTCTTGGTATTCCCAGGCTAAGGATATAGAATCATAGAATTGTAGGACTGGAAGGGACCTCAAGAGGCCTCCTAGTCCAGTCCCCTCCACTCATGGCAAAACTAAGTATTATCTAGATCAGTGGTTCTAAAAGCTGGTCTGCCGTTTATTCAGGGAAAGCCCCTGGCGGGCCAGACCAGTTTGTTTACCTGCCACGTCCACAGGTTAGGCCGACTGTGGCTCCCAGTGGCCACGGTTCACCGCTCCAGGCAAATAGGGGCTGTGGGAAGCGGCGTGGGCCAAGGGCTGTGCTGGCTGCCCTTCCCGCAGCCAATGGGAGCCACGGCCTATGGGAGCCATGATTGGCTGAACCTGCGGACGCAGCAGGAAAACAAACTGGTCCGTCCCGCCAGGGGCTTTCTCTGAACAGGCGGCAGACCGGCTTTGAGAACCACTGATCTAGACCATCCCCAATAGGTGTTCATCTAACCTGCTCTTAAAAATCTCCAAGGATGAAGATTCTACAACCTCCCTAGGCAATTTATTCCAGTGCTTAATCACCGTGACAGTTAGGAAGTTTTTCCTAATGTCCAACCTGAGCTGCCTTGCTGCAGTTTAAGCCCACTGCTTCTTGTCCTATCCTCTCCTGTCGACTTACCTTAATCTTCTTGTTCTGGTGAAGTATTGGAGTCTGGATAGCGCTCTGAGGTCGATTTAGTGGGTCTTAACTAGACCCGCTAAATTGATCCCCACTGCATCCATCATAGCAGCATTGATCCCCTGTAAGTGTAGACATGGCCACAAACTTTCGAAACTCACATGTTCTGCAAAAATCTTCATTTAAGAGAAAGTTCTGCTTACATGTGGAATAAAATGACATGGAATGTGTGGCTGAGGCCTTAGTATTTCATTAATACTAACTGTGTTTGCATGATAGCTAGATCCTTGTTTCTTAAGCATGCATCCACAAGGAGACTGGATGGTTGAGTGGATTGGCAATAGAATTAAGAGTTTTTCACCTCTTTCAAATCTGGTACAGGTTTTTCATAAATGAAAGCTGGCTGGCTAATGATCTAATGGCATCTATGGCCAAATGATCAAACTTGTGCGCCTAAATCCACCTAAATCCATGTTTAGACACATAAATAACTGCAGCTTGATTTTTCAGAATTGCTGAGCATCTATAACTCCCATATTGGAAGCTGTGGTGCAGAGCAGCTCTGAAATTCAGATAATTTATCCAAGTGCGAATTAGATATTACATGGCTAAGGCCAGGTTTACAACTAGCAACTTGTTGGTATAAGAATGTTGGTTAGGGTTGTGGGTTTTTTATGATATTTCTATACTGGGTAGATGTCGTTGTGCCATCATACATTGCTTTTGCTGGTATCGTGTATTTTGTTTGTGGGAACTGGTATAAGCTATACCAACAAAAGCAATCTTTTGCCAGTATAACTGTTTCTACACTAGGAGGGTTTGTCACTATAGCTATGAAGGCTAACTCCTTCTAGCATACACCTGACATAATTTTAGGTAACCAAGTTTGAAAAATTTGGCCATACAGATTCAGAGAATATCAATCTTCAGTAAGAAGGAAAGACCCACAACACTATTTTGAAATAAACCTTTCTCTCGTCAACCAAATTAGAAGTGCAGCATAAAATTATTTCTCAGTCATAATTCATCCTAAGAAGATCTTTTGTCTGAGCTCTCCTCCCTCTTCCTCTCTCTCTCTCTTTTTCTCATATATTTAATTTTGAATGTTCATCAAAAAACAAAATGTTTTAGGGTTTTCAGTTTTTTGGCAAAAAGTTGAAATTTTTAATGAAAGCAGACACCTTCTGTGGAAACTTTATTTAATAGAAAAACCTATTTTTCATTGAAAAGCATTTCTCATGTAAGATTTTAACCAGCCTTAGCTCGGCCCATTGTGGCACAGGTTCTGTTCAAGTATCCTTAATTATAGGAATTGTATTTTCCACCATATTGAACAAATCACAGTCAGAGAGAGACACATGGCTTTTTTGCAGCAGGAGGGTGTTATTTGGTTTGTCTTTCAGTTCTATTAGCAGTTCCATGACTTTTTTTTATTTTGCAATGTTCTTCAGATGGTTGTCTTAAAATCTTGCTACTGAAGTTTAAATTTTTTTCAGAAATGATTTTACATTGAAAATACTTGAACACATAATACTAGGGGTGGCCAACGTGAGCCTGAGAAGGAGCCAGAATTTACCAACGTACATTGCCAAAGAGCCACAGTAATATATCAGAAGCCCCCTGTCAGCTCCCCCACCCAGGTCCCAGTGCCTCCCACCCACTGGCAGCCCCGCCAGTCAGCAGCTCCCCCTCCCTTTTTCCCTCCCTCCCCATGCCTCCCACCCACCGCGATCAGCTGTTACGTGGTACACAGGAGGCTCTGCGGGGGGGAGAATGAGGGCATGGCAGGCTTGGGGGAAGGGATGGAGTGGAGTGGCAAAGCCAGGGATTGAACAGTGAGCACGCCCCGGCACATTGGAAAGTTAGCATCTATAGCTCTAGCCCCAGAGTCAGTTCCTATGCAAGGAGCCGCATATTAACTTCTGAAGAGCCTCATGCAGCTCCGGAGCCGCAGGTTGGCCACCCTTGCAGAATACGCTTGGCTTTTGAAAAAAACTCCTCAGATATATTTGATATTTATGCATTTGTGACTTTGTTCTTAGTTCTCTTACAAGAAAATCTATATCAATTTTTTTTTAAAATGTGAAATATAAGCAGCATTGTTTGTTGATCTTCATCAATTTTTTTCCATGAGGGATCATTTGAGACTGTTGTTATATTTCATGAGAGGGATGTGGATTATTTCTTAATATTTCCCATGAACTGTTGTCAAAATTTTCCTTGAAATGTCAGGGAGTCTTTAACACCATAAAATGTTTCATAATGATGTTCCAATCTCTTAGATTTAAGGGATACATTTTGACAATGTTGCCTTTGTTTGTCCTTACATGGTTTTGCGTGTTCAGCCTGTTTTTGGTGTACTACCATTCATAGTATGTACATGCACCAAACCTACTTGCATTTGCAAATTGGGTACAAAAATTGTGTCATTTGAAGTCACAAGGGAGAGTGCACAAAACTTTATCCATGCTTTTGATTTCACACACAACATGGCATGTTCACAGCAGGCCCATCTGAGGCCCCTTTGCAAACTTGCCATCAGTGTTTTAGGAGGAGATTGTATTTTCCCCAATGCACCTGCACAGTGGAGTAAGATGGTGTAGGGAGCACATTTCCCTCCTGTATAAGCTATCCAGGTCATAGGTAGCAGTGGGTGGAGAAAAGCTTCCCTGGGGCTGCTACTCTTTTTTCCGCCGAGGGATATGGGAAGTGAACAGAGAGTGGTTGTAGCCTTGGCTTTGTGTTCATCAATAATCTGGCCAACACAGCTGAGTCTACATAGAGGGAAGTAATATTTGTCGTGTGTAGGGCTGGCACAGCTTATTCCTTCTGGAATGCGGGCAATCGGAATTCGAGTATGACAGAGGGTATGTCTACACTGCAGTTAGACACCCATGGCTGTCCCATGTGCACTGACTTGTGCTAAGGAGCTGTTTAATTGCAAGGGTTGGGCTGAGCTCTGGAACCCTCCAACCTCGCAACATCCAAGAACCGGGGCTCCTGCCTGAGCCCAATTGTCTACACTGCAATTAAACCGTCCTTTAGTCTGAGTCCCGCAAGTCTGAATCAGTTGGCACAGGCCAACGGTGGGTTTTTAATTGCAGTGTGGACATACCCTCAGTCAGAGGCTTGGTCCTGGTCTGCTCTTGGAGCAGCACCTACTCAGGGCTTGTAAGAGACTAAAACTTGAGTCCTAAGTATTTAAATGGTCAAAAATAAACTTTTGAAGTTAAAACCCTATTCAGGTGAAATAAATTCACACCTCTCCAGGTGTTAGATTGTTCTAGTCTGTCTAGCCGCAGAGTGAAAAAGACAGAAATCTATTGATTGTGGGAGTGAAGGCTATCTCCACAACCACAGGGTTAGAGATTCATTTTTACATGAAAGTTTACATTCTGCAGAAAGAAAAGGAGTACTTGTGGCACCTTAGAGACTAACAAATTTATTAGAGCATATCCAATGAAGTGAGCTGTAGCTCATGAAAGCTTATGCTCTAATAAATTTGTTAGTCTCTAAGGTGCCACAAGTACTCCTTTTCTTTTTGCGGATACAGACTAACACAGCTGCTACTTTGAAACCTGTCATTCTGCAGAAAGGAACACATCTGTGAAAAGATTTGTCTTTGCCGTACAGTACTGTTGCCACCAATATAATTGTTTAGAGGTGTTCTGTAGTTTAATTACCAGAAGCAAAAGATGGAAATGCTGTGTCTTACATTGTTATATACTAAGTATTTCAAAAATCATAGCCATAGTTCTTAAAGTAAATATTTCATTTTGATAAAGTTGAAAGATTTGGTTTTGACTTAATTGATGGAATGTATTGTATTGTATTTTATAATTAGCTAGTTGAAATGTTTTGACTATTATGTCTTGCCAGGTCATTTTATGTCTTGTCACGTACACACACACACACACACACACCATGTCAAAACATTAATAAAAATAATATAGCAGGGAAAGGAGGAGATAGTGAATTTTTTACTGCAGTATAACTTAGTTCTGCTTTGTTCATCTTTTTTAAGATTGGAGCTGTTATCATCTACCTGACAGGTGCCCAATGCTGCATTCCAAGGGGATCGTCACATTTGCACTCCTCCTCTCTGGCGAAGCTGAGGAGAGGAAAAGGAGAGAAATTGTCACCATTTCCTGCCCCCAACCTTGCTGGATTTGCTTCCCATAGATAATGAAGATAAGCCAGGTGAATCTTGCTTTTGCTGCTCTCCTCTGAGATCAGAATAGGGATTTTTATAGTCCCTTCCATAGCAGCTAGTGCCTCCTTCTGCTGGCCTTGTTGCCATTCCCCAGGTGAACAAGGGAGGGTATTTTACAGGTAGGCTCCTTCTGTTCAAGTGATTCTCTGATTGTAGTGACTTTATTTTGCGGGAGAATAACATTTCACTATGATGGTGTCCTGTTGCACATAGCTGTTTATTTGGACATAAATAATATTTGTATTGTCAAACCATTTCGGTTTGTTTAGTATGTAAAACTTTTTCAAAGTGTTACTTATTAAAAACAAAAAACAAATATGAATTTGCATCTCAGTGATCCCAGCTGGGAGAGAATTTACATTAAGATTAATACAAAGGAAATGTACTTTGTAATTTATTTCATTTTTATTCAGGCAGTTAAGTGGAGAGCAGAAAACAAAGATAAACTATTGTTTACTATCAATGAAGATCATTCCCTCCATTATACCAGAAACAATACTTTAATTCACTGGAATTCTGTTACAAGATCTTGACTTGCCATGCATACAAGTACTTTAGGTTGTCTTCAGATAGGCCAACTCACAGTTTCACAGTCAGTTCAATTATTATCCTGATCTTGGCACTTTCTTCAATACTAAGGGTTTCCTTAAGCCTGGCACACAATGTGACACTCGTGTCTCACTGCATCAGGGTATGTTGACACTTGTGCATCAGATGATAGGATACAACCTGATGTAGGCAGACATGCAATGATGCATGTAAAAGATATATTCCATGACACAGTACTCTGAAAAGACATGTAATTTCTCTCTCTGTCTCTCTTTTTCTCCCTGCCCTCTCTCTTTCTCCCCCTCCCCTTTTATATACACACAATTGCCAACGATCTTATAGTTAAGGCTGGGTCACTATTTCTACTAGAAATCCAGTTTCTCTGTCCTTTGTGCCTGCCCCCTACCCCCCTCTCCTCCTGGGGCTGCATGAGCAGAGGTGCCTGGGCAGTGCACACTGTTAGGGGGCTTATTCCTTCACCCACTTACTTCCCTGGTCCTTCTCGCATGAACAGAGAGCAACAATACCAAGTCCAAAGGTGCAAACAATTGGATGTTTATTGGGGTGAACTTCCAGCAAGCATGATTCCAGTTTCCTTCCTTAGTATCCTCCTTCCCAGCTCTGACACCACAGAGCCTTACACCTGTGTCCCTGTTCCCATTCCTGCCCTTAGCCAAACATGGTTCCAATTTCCTTACCCCTATTCCCTGTTCCCATCTCCCCTCTTTAGCAAAACATGATTCCAATTTCTCCACCCCTATTCCCTGTTCCCATCTCTCCCACCCACACACCCACCCCCTCACTTCCTGATTGACTGCAGACTATATAGTGAAATTTGAGTTCGGCTTAGCTATACCTTAACCAATCATTTTCCTGAAATTTAACTAACCAATCCTAACATATTGTAACATGATTATGTAACCAATTATATCCCACCACCTTCATTAGTTTACACCCAGCAAAATTAATTATACAGCAGACAGGAACAATCACAGAACCAGACAGAGATTATACAGACAAACAATAGCAAAGTGGGAACTATAATGACAAAACAATACAGAAGTGAGGATTTCACATCCCAGTATTGATAAGTGAGTTCTTGCCAGACAGGATGCTATCAAACTAAGTTTCCTTTTACATTTTCTAGGCACTTCCCTTTCTCTGGAGGTGATAGGCACTATCAGGACAGGATTGTATTCCTAACAGCCCAATAGCACCTTATTTCAATGTGACTAGTTTGGAATGTGAGGATGTGACCGGTCACTTCCTAGCTTATGGCTGCCTCTGCTGCTCAGCCAAAGGCCTTAGCCTAAGAACAGGGCCTCGGACTGTGACAGTAAGAGAAGGCCCTTACACCAGCAGACAGTGATTTTGATTCTTTCTTTCTTTTATACCGCTAGAACTAGCCAAGTGATAAGAATACACCTAAATTCTTAAAGTACAGGCCTTTGCAGACAGGCCTGAATATCTATATCCTAACACACACTGTGAGGGCAGTGAGTGGGAGCCAGTCCCAAAACTTCCCCACAGCCTCCCGGGGATCCCTTATTCCCGCCTCCCAGGGTGCGATGGAGGCAGAGATAGGGGATCCAGGGGGCGCTGGAGCACACTGAACCCCAAGCACTGGGGATGCACTTTGCTGCTCCGCAGCTGACAGCAGCCAGGCTGGGATGTGTGTGGTTTTCCTCTGAAACCTACATTTTATGTCAAACTTCAAAACAAACATAAAACAAACAAAAACACCTTCAATGAACATCCCATTTTAAACATTAAGAAGTAAAAAGTTTCATTTTAATAGTTTGACAACCCTGAAGACTGATGTTCTAATTACCCTCAGGCAAGTGCACATGGGCATTTTCCTGCCAACGTGACTCAGCCTAGAGGGGGAGAGCCCAATTCTCAGGCTTTATACTGAACTACCACCTAATTTATCATTCTACTCAGACAGCCACCAAAGGAGCTAATTATGCAGTTTATGTACTCGCGCTCTGTATGGGCACCTGAGTCCCCTCAATAGCACCGCCATAGTTAGGAAACAGGATGGGCTGTAGGGCTAGTGTGTTGATGCTGGGAGATGGGTGGGGCAGTAGGCACTCTGGGATTGGGTTACTTTGACTCAGGTTTGTGCACTGCCGTGTGGACACTAGAGCCCGAGGTTCGAGCATGGGTCAGAAAGTCCTTAACCTAGGGTTAAAATGCAGTGTAGACACTCAAGCCCAGGGTTCCCTGGCATGGGTCAGCTGATTTTAGTCCCACTAACCCTAGGCTTACATTGCTGTGCAGACATACTCTTACAGTGTTCATTGCTAATACCTCCCTGACCATGTTGGAGCCAACCAGTATGGGTCTAAGAACCACTGGGGTTATCCCATTTGTAAGTATCTTGATCAGATACTTATACATATTTTGTTACTGTTTGGATGTGGTAAATTGCTTATTGTTTAGGCATGTTTAGAGCAATGTTAGGGAGCCCATTCCTTCACCCACTTACTTCCCTGGTCCTTCTCGCATGAACAGAGAGCAACAATACCCAAAGTCCAAAGGTGCAAACAATCTGATATTTATTGGGGTGAACTTCCAGCAAGCATGATTCCAGTTTCCTTCCTTAGTGTCCCCCTTCCCAGCTCTGACACCACAGAGCCTTACACCTGTGTCCCTGTTCCCATTCCTGCCCTTAGCCAAACATGATTCCAATTTCCTTACCCCCATTCCCTGTTCCCATCTCCCCCACCCACACACCCACCCCCTCACTTCCTGATTGACTGCAGACTATATAGTAAAACTTGAGTTCTGCTTAGCTATACCTTAACCAATCATTTTCCTGAAATTTAACTAACCAATCCTAACATATTGTAACATGATTATGTAACCAGTTATATCCCATCACCTTAATTAGTTTACACCCAGCAAAATTAATTATACAGCAGACAGGAACATTCACAGAACCAGACAGAGATTATACAGACAATGGGGAAATGGGGACTACAGTGATAGAACAACACAGAAATGAGGATTTCACATCCCAGTATTGATAAGTGAGTTCTTGCCAGACAGGATGCTATCAAACTAAGTTTCCTTTTACATTTTCTAGGCACTTCCCTTTCTCTGGAGGCGATAGGCACTATCAGGACAGGATTGTATTCCTAACAGCCCAATAGCACCTTATTTCAATGTGACTAGTTTGGAATGTGAGGAGGTGACTGGTCGCTTCCCAGCTTATGGCTGCCTCTGCTGCTTAGCCAAAGGCCTGAGCCTAAGAACAGGACCTCAGACTGTCACAGTAAGAGAAGGACCTTACACCGGCAGACAGTGATTTTGAGTCTTTCTTTTATACCTCTATAACTAGCCAAGTGATAAGAATACACCTAAATTCTTCGAGTACAGGCCTTTACCGACAGGCCTGAATATCTATATCCTAACAAGCAATTGCGCAAGTACCATTTGTCCTCTAGTTTTAATAAAGGAATTTATGGTTAAATTAGTATTTGGAGGTTTCTCATACTAACATTAATAATTTCAAATATAATTAATAATTCCAACATGTTCTACTCATTATATGTGTTCTTTGTATCCAGAGGTCTGCATACATCCAAGCCATTCTCTTTCAGAGGAATGTAATTTTGTGTGTGTGTGTGTGTGTGTAGACCCTGCTGGTGTGCTTTAATGTAGCAGTTTGCAACAGTACTATGTTAAAGTGCCCTAGGAAACCTTAGTGTGCAGCAGCAGAGTCTATACAGACCAGTTTAGAAACCACACCCTTGTAGAGCACATTACCCAACCCTGTAGAAAAGCCCTGAGACTCTGTATCCTTTACTGACAGTCTGTAATGTATGTCTGGATTACATTCAGCTCCCTACATCACGTCCCATTACCATAGTCTGTCACAGAATTTCTGACTTGGATTTACAGATGTTGCATTTATCATTAGCTGGGTTCAATTTCACTTCCCATTCTGAGCTTCAGTGGTAAATTGACATTTCTAGGAGAACCTAGCTTTGAGTAGGCAGCTAAGGACAATGCAATGAAATTCAAGTATAGACAGGTGAAATGGAGAGAGAAAGATGAGATACGATGGATATGTCACTTAGGGCTTGATCCTGCAAGATGATGATCACTTTAAGCAGAGGAGTAGTCCCACTGATTTTAATGGGATTAGTAGCGCCTAAAGATAAGATCATGCTTCAGTGCTTTTGTAGATTGAAATCAGGGGCTCAGCACCTGGTATGACTGAGCCCACAATTTTCATAGGGGTGTGTGTGTTCATAAGCATATGGTTACAATTAAATAGTAGCTTTACTCAGCATCTTATATAAACATATTTTTAAAGATCTCTAAACATGGATCTCTAGTATTAAGTTATTCACCATCTCTTTCTTTACTATAGCTGGAGCAGTGAGTTTGGCTTTGCATATTGTTTCTTTGACTTATGGAGGTGCTTTTTGCCAACTATTTTAAAATGTCATTTTAAATTAAATTAATATTATTAAAGTGTTACTTTACAGGTTAATTAGGAAAGGTTAAAGTGAAACAATTAGTAATTTTAGCCTTGCAAAATCAATCACATCATTTTAAATTAGTAATAAAATGCTAAACATTTCCACAAATTCTATAAATTAAACATTTAATGGTGTAAATGTCCTTAAAGATGTGCCACAAAAAGGTATAATTTTTAAATGTTTCCCCTCTTTGCTCTGTCACTGGGGAAACACAACTAGATTTTGGATCTCAATTTTAAATTATATTTCAATTTGTGACCCTGGGAGCTATAAGACACTTCCCTCTCCATCTTTACTCCTGCATTTATTCCTTTTACTGGAACCAAGGTGATCCTAGTCTCCTGCTGGCCAAAAGAAAAGCAACAGATTCATGATAGCTAGAGAAATTAGGATAATATTTGTCAAATCATTTACTGAAAGAGTTTTACCATTTTTCCAAAGAAATTAATTATTTTTATTTATTTATTCCAGCTTTGTCTACAACACTGAATATCTAACCCTGATTTTACCTATCAGAAATGTTGGTGTGATAGGATGCTGAGCGCTGCCACTTGTTTAGCAAATATCTCTGTGTAAACATTTAACTGATGGTAACGAGAATTGACTTAACAATCTGGCATATACCTGTACACCATGTGCATTCAGGAACTATGTTGTTTCTTTTGACTCTTTGGATGAAATGCAAAATTTCAGTGAAATGTTAGGAAGTATGGTGCCCTCTATAGGGTCATAGAGGTACCACTATTCAGGACATGCCCTTTATTTATCCCATCTGTGTCTATTTGTCTATCTGTTATTATAATTTATTATTTGTATTATCAGAGCACCTAGGGGCCCCAGGCATGGTCCAGGATCCCACTGTGCTAGGTAGTGTACAAGCACAGAACAAAAAGACAGTCCCTAACTAGCTGCTTATATGGCTCAATCACGGTAATATCTAAGCACTCCCACCGCCTGCAACTACAGGGCCAGAGTTACACTGATTTACACTAGTTGATCATCATATGCTCCAACTGATCTTGGCCAGTTTATATCAGCTGAGTAGCTGGCTCATAAAATGGGCACATACACTAGTTATGGTGTATGTCAACAGGGCACTGGTGGTTTTAATGACACCATTCCAACCCATCCAATACTTTTGGGCAACTCATAGTGTTGGGGGTCACATGGAAGAAGCAGTTCCTACACTACCTTGAGTGCAGGGACTGCAGTTGTCCTTGGTCCTCACACTGAGTGTACAATCTGTAAGATTCCTTTTGCTACTTGCTCCACTTCCCATTGTGAACTTGGGACAATTTTGCCCTACATAGAAGAAGTAGATATTGACTAGCTCTCCCAAGTGTGCAGTGTGTGTGTGTGTGTGTGTGTATGTGTGTGCGTGCGCACAAGGAGACTTCCCATGCATTTGTGCCCCTTTGCAAAGACCAGGCAGATTTATTGTAGTGCATACACTGGGGGAAGGTAATATGAAGAGGCACTATACCCGCTCCCCCAAGGATATTTGACATATTGTTCAGGTTTTCAGCTAACTACAAACTGAAATCTCTTAGCAGTGTTCCAGAGCAACTAATCAGCTACCCTAAAATGTTAAAAGAGAAAGACTAAGGAGCACTAATACTCTCATGACCTGATACTGGGAGGCGCTGAATACATTTGCTATCTCAGTGAAGTCAATGGGAAATGAGGGTGCTCAGCACTATTCAGGGTCAGGCCTTTAATCTTTTCCTGGCAATCCCTTCCTTTGGTCCTTTCAGGTTAGTTGGCTAGATACTGCATGGGGTTGCTGGATTAACACTGTTCATTTGAGAAATTTATATTTTTGTTTGCCTTGGTTTAAACTATGCAAAGCGTGGCCAGTTACTGTACTTCAGTGATAGGTGTCTGTTATAGTAACAATCAGTGATTGGTTTTCTTTTCACACTGTGGAGCTGGTCTTTTTGTTTTGTTTGGATGAAGGCGTTCAGGAGAGATTAAAATTATGCCCTCAATCTCTCTGTTTGGAGACCTGGGACCTACTTTGGTATTTGAGGCAGGGGTGGAAACAAACATCTCTCTCCCAGTGGTTTTAATGGGAGATTTTCTTCTCCAAGAAACACTGAAGTGAGCACTTGGTTATCAGATCCAGGTATATGATTTTTTGGGAGGTTGAATTTTCAGAAGTGCTCAGAAGTGCCCTAATGCTGCTCCAAATGAAGAGAATGGTAAATGCTTCAATAGGGGTAGAGTTAGGTCAATGCTAAGCACTTCTAAAAATCCCACTCTTTAAGCTGGTGGCTAGAGTATATATGTCTGTTATTTTTATATGTGTAACCCTTCTGCCCGTCAGAGTTGGCAGCAACAAGGGCCGGGTTCAATATCTAGGGGTTCCATTCCAATAACACAATGCAAACCGGCTCGAGCCCCCACCCAGTGACCTGGGACAAATATATACCACCCCCGCTGGGCGCCTCCAAGAGGCAATACTTCCCCTCTCGCAAGCACATAGTCTGAGTGTAGCAAAAGTCTTTTAATAACAGAGAGAAACAATGTGGCATTATGTTGGGGAAACACCACCAACAGGATTCATAACACAACCCATGAGCAAAAACAACCCCACCCCAGGCAAATTGGGGCATGCCCTTTTCCCTTTGGTTCTTGAGTCCAGCAACCCCAAATCACCCAAAGTCCCAAAAGTCCAATGCCCCAAAAGTCTCTGTCCCTGGTCAGGGCAGCCCCAGAGTTCGAAAGTTTATCGGCGGAGCTTTACCTCCCAACCTGGGTGGAAATGGGACGGGGGTAAGAGGCACCTTACGTGATCTGAAGCTGACCGCCCCATAGCTCCATAGCGGCACTCCGCTCCGCCAGCCGCCCCATAAAACTCCTTCGCGCAGCTGCACTCCACTCCACCAGCCACCCCACGAACTCCTTCGCTCAGCTGCGCTCCGCTCCGCCAGCCGCCCCACGAACTCCTTCACTCAGCTCCACGGCCCACAAGCAGCTCCTGCCATCCACACACTGCTCCGCGTCGAACTGCTTCACCAGCCGTCCGGCAAACTGCTCCACAATATATCTTCAGGCTCCCCCACTACTTAACACAACACTCAGTGATTTCAGCTCTTAGGTGAATTCAGCTTATAGTAGGGGAGCCCCAGTGCTGGTGCACTGTCAGCCCAAAGTGAGCTCAGCAGCCTATAACTAGACTTCTAATGAAATCAAAATTAGCTCTGATATTCCACAGTGGAGAGAGGAGGAAGTGCAATCAGCATGTAAGGCCCTCACCAAGGGGCCCATGACACCAAGTATTAATACTTGTCCCCAGCCTCTCTCCATTCACACAGTTTTGGAACCCATGACCCTTGCCTAGCGAGTGCTACTTAGATGATGGTGAATCCCTCCATCATAACAAAAGGCCACATACAGTTCCAAGCACAGTTCCCATAATCAGGGTAATAACAATTTATTCTTCCTGCCCCAATAACAGAGACACTGGGGATCCCACAGCAGCCAAAGTGACCATTTGGGCAGCTATGGTCTCAGTCTAGGCATGGTGGGTGTGCCTATGCAAATGAGATTGGCCCCTGAAGTTCTTTTCCACAACTTGCCACACCTCACCACCAGATGTCAGGGTGGAGCTCATCCTGACACTGCTTACATATGTGTGTGGTTTTCTTTTCTCATCCCCATGCACGGGCCTTTTATGTCTCTCTATATAATGAATTATGTTGTGTGCTGTAAACCAATAAGCAAGCTTGACAGAAACTACTGGGGTCCTCTTCCTCCATTTCCAGGTGATAGATTGATGAGAACCTCATAACCATGACAATCAAGACTTTGCAGTTATTCCTCCTTATAAACCACTCTGGATGTTTGGCAGGTGTTTTGGGACATATGTAAAAGAGACTGAGTGTATCACTGTATCTGCACTGATTTCCAAACAGCTGAGAGAGATATTTCATCTCTTTGTGGAAGTTCAGAAAAACAGCAACCGATCAGATTTAATAGCAACCATTTTTCCCCCTAATATTTAACTGTTCACAAGGTGTTCTGTCAGGAGGCAATCAGGTGTGTCTCACAAAAACAGGGGTGAAAGAGGTATATTCTACACAAACAATGAAAACAACATCTTTGTTTGAGAGCATTCAGTTTATTGTCTAGTGATTTGGCATGCCTCTGGTTAAAGGGTTTTCTGTTCAGCCCAGATTTAATCTAATGCTTCTATATAAGTTTAATCATTCACAAGTTACTGATTATGAGCTGCCTCCTCATTTAATGAATATCAAATACCACTTAGTCAGAGAGATACGGCCGAAAGATTAAAATGACTTCCCCCCTTTCAGTTCCTTTAGGATGGTACCTTTTTTGTTATCCCCATTAACTGCAAAACCTTCAATTATCTGTTGTCCCTTTAAGTAAGCCTCATACAAATTTGACTCTGCTATTAACTTTACTCTTTTCAGCCATCTTTTATAAGAGACAGAATAGATTTTTAATTTTCATTTTATCAGCTTGAGAACAGACCTCACTGCAAACCAAACCATATATAAGAAGAATCATTTAAATTTGTCTTCTAGCCCCAAATCAACAATATATGTATGAAAGACAGGAGAAAGAATGAGACAGAGGGAAAGAGAACACATTTGAGCTGCTGAACTAATATTGTAAACGAAGCAATTATGATGAGGGGTGTGTGTGTGTACAAAAGAAAGGGGGTTGTTTGCTGTTATCACATTATGACTGATTAAATTATTAAGTTAATTTATTCATCCTATGATGATGTGGCAGATATTGTGACTAGTACTGGAGAAAAACATAAAGATCATGTACATGTGACAAGTCACATGTGAAAAGGGAAAGAGTTGTCATAATGCTGATTTGAATACTTCAAAAGGGAAACTTTGGGCCTGTGGGTAGCAGGCAGCTATCAGACTGTACCATGTGTGAACATGAGTTCCAGAAGTAGGGAACAGCATCTGCTCTCATTATTGCATTGTAATTAGCACTACCTGAAATGTTCAGTGAAATGAACATTGCCAAGCCCTACATTTCTTGTGTTGGTCTACTTTAGACAGCTCTCCAAGCCAATGGTGGGGAAAGGTTAATGTAGAAGATTCTATTCTGTTAGCAATACCAAAAAAGTAACTTCATTTCCCTGGGGCGGGGGGGGGGGGGGAGAATTAATTTGAAGGGACCTCTGATATTGTGTACTACTTGTCATCTGTGCATGAAAGACTAAATTCAGATTCCCCTATTTCAAGCAATCAACCCAAACTGTTTTTTTTCCCAGAAAGAACCAAGCTTTGGGTTCATTCTGTCTTTTGAAACAGCGCATGGCATCAAAAGCAGCTGAAACTGAATCAGAAATGCAGCTCCCTCCTGTTATTGTTTTTTAGTATGTTAGGTCCTGATCTTGCAATACGATAACGCAGGTAGACACCTGCATCCTCATGGAGACCTACTGACTTCAGTGGGACTACTCATTTGCTTAACTTATTCATGAACTTAAGTACTTTAGTAGTTAAATACTAAAGTGAAGAGAAGCGAAGAATGC
Organism: Lepidochelys olivacea; assembly: GCF_965140295.1. Taxonomy (NCBI): domain Eukaryota; kingdom Metazoa; phylum Chordata; order Testudines; family Cheloniidae; genus Lepidochelys; species Lepidochelys olivacea. The sequence continues at coordinate 131,730,021 of NC_140411.1, read as the reverse complement.
TAAACTTTGGTCCTGGCAAGAAAGCACAGGCTCAGTACTACATATTTTGAAGTCAAAGACAAATCTTCCATTGATGAATGGGAGCAGAACTGTTGTTGGATTTTAGGAGGTCCCCCAATATTTTTTTTTTAAAAAAGGTTTACTGTGCCTGTTCATCTTGAAAGGTTATCTACAAATGAAACAAAATATTTTATCCTTTCCTCTCCACTCTCTTTATCATGTTACAAAGAATCCCTTTTCATTTTTTCTATTCTGATTGTGTCTTACGTTAAAAATATCTGACTATTCCTCCAAAAGAAATAGGAAAGGTAAGTTGGTATTAATAGTAACAATGAATAAGAGAATGCAGTTTTGTTGTTGCCTTGTTGGTCCCAGGATATTAGAGAGATAAAGTGTGTGAGGTAATATATTTTATTAGACCAGCTTCCGTTGGTGAGAGAGACAAGCTTTGGAGCAGCACAGAGCTCTTCTTCAGGTCTGGGAAATGTATTCAGAGTGTCACAGCTAAATACAAGGTGGAACAGAATGTTTAGCATAAGTAGTTATTAATGAATAAGAATAACAATGAACGAAATATTGGGACCAAGTCTTGCTTATCTTATTCATGTAAATAATCCCATTGCAGAGAATGGCCTGTGTGAAATGCAAGCAGGATTTGGCCCATTCGTTCAGACATAAGAACATAAAAATGGCCATACTAGCTTAGACCAAAGGTCCATCTAGCCCAGTATACTGTCTTCTGACAGTGGCCAATGCCAGGTTTCCCTGAGGGAATGAACAGAACAGGTAATCGTCAAGTGATCCATCCCATCACCCATTCCCAGCTTCTGGCAAACAGAGACTAGGGACACCATCCCTGCCCACCCAGGCTAATAGCCATTGGTAACCTACCCTCCATGAACTTATCTAGTTTTTGTGAACCCTTTATAGTCTTGGACTTCACAACATCCTCTGGCAAGGCGTTCCACAGGTTGACTGAAAATATTTTGAAATATTTGTGTGCTTTGAGAAGACAGATATGACAGGGAGAGCTGATTAGCTGGCAGGCAGATTGTTCCCTTTTTCCATGTCTGTCAGAGATGTCAAACAGAGATATAGAGTTTAAGGCCAGAAGGGAGCACCAGATCGTCTAGATTATGCCCCCTGTATTTCACAGGCCACCAACAACACCCAGCTCCTGCATATTAAACCCAACAACTGAAATTAGACCAAAGGAGAGAGAGGTCATTTTTTTCTTCCTTCTCTTGAACAAAGTCAGCTGTCAGGAAGGTTACAAAAAGGAAGAGATCTGTGGATGCCTGATATTTTCCCCTGGAGGGACGAAGGAGACTTGAGAACCAAGTGACTAGAAAGATTCTCATAGGCTTCAATGAGAAATTAGACCAACATTTCAGATGGGAGTTTGAATTCATTTTAAATAGCATTCCTATGTTTTGTCAGTCTAGTTTTGTCTAGATCATGAAGGATAACAACCTTGTATGAAAGCATAGCCATAATAATTATGCTGTTATGAGATGGACATGCAGTTAAATTATCTTTGGTCTTTTCTGTTGCTACATATTTTCTTTGGGTTCAACTGTATATGCAACTGTGTTTACTGTGTTGGCTAAACAAAAGAGAAGGGAAGAATAAAAGTCCACATGTGCTTTAAGGCAGTAAACAACAAAAATTGAGAGGATTTGTTTAGGGTTATCCTAAGAGGGGTATATGTCAATAATGGGATGAAACTGAGAAAAAGAAATCCATGGATGATTATCATCTTCAGTACCAGGCAAATTGGTTGAAACTCTAGAAAAGAACAGAATTATCAGACACACAGTTAAAAACAACATGCTGGAGAAGAGTCAACACAGCTTTTGTAAAGTGAAATCATGCTTCACCCTTCTATTAGAATTTGTTGAAGGGATAAACAAACATGTGGACAAGGGTGATCCGGTGGATATAGTGTGCTTGGACTTTAGAAAGCTTTTGACAAGCTCCCTCACCAAAGGCTTTTAAGCAAGGTAAGGAGTCAGGATAGGAGAGAAGGTCCTCTCATGGATCAGTAACTGGTTAAAAGATAGGGAACAAAGGGTAAGAATAAATAATCATTTTTCACAGTGGAGATAGATAAATAAGGGGGTCTCCCATGGATCTCTAATGGGACCTGTGCTGTTCAACATATTCATAAATGATCTGGGAAAATGGGTAAACAGTGAGGTAGCAAAATTTGAAGATGATACAAAACTATTCAAGATAGTTAAATCCAAAGATGATTCCAAAGAATTACAAAAGGATCTCACAAAACTGGGTGACTGGGCAAGAACACAGCAGATGAAATTAAGCATTGATAAATGCAAAATAGTTCACATTTGGAAACATAATGCCAACTATACATACAAACTGATGGAGTCTAAATTAGCTGTTACCACTAAAGAAAAGATTTTGGAGTCATTGTGGATATTTCTCTGTAAACTTCTGCTCTATGTGCCATGGCAGTCAAAAAGCTTGCAATGTTAGGAACCATTAGGAAAGGGATAGATAATAAGAGAACATATCATAATGCCACTATATAAATCTATGGTATGCTCACACCTTAAATATTGCATAAAATTCTGGTCCCCCGCTCCCCCTGTATATATATCTAATATATATCTAATATATATATATTAGAATTTGAAAAAATACAGTGATGGGCAACAAAAATTATTGGGGGTATGAAACAGTTTCCCATATGAGGAGACATTAAAAAGATTGGACTATTGAGCTAAGAAAAGAGATGACTAAAGAGGGATATGACACAGGTCTAAAAATCAAGAATGATGTGCAGAAACTTGAAAGTGAATAAGGAAATGTCATTTCCCCCTTCACATAACACAAAAACCAGGGGTCACTCAACAACATTAATAAGTGGGAGGTTTAAAACAAACATAAGGAAGTACTTCAAATAATTCATAGTCAGCCTATGGAACTCATTGCCAGGGGATGTTGTGGAGGCCAAAAATATAAATGGATTTAACAAAAAATTAGATAAGTCATAGATACTAAGTCTACCAATAGCTAATAGCTATGATGGTAATGGATGCAATCACATGCTTTGGGTGTAGTGGAATTTTAAACTATATTATACAGTTCACTACTAGGTGACACTGTGTGTAAAATACCTTATTTAAAACAAACCTTAGACATATCTGGCAAAGCATTAAATGATCTTATGATAAACACATTTTGTGTGTATAAGCAAGCTCTGTAGCCTGTCCATATCTGGTACAGAAGAAATTGTATGGTGTCAGGAGTAAACTGAGAACAGAAGCAGAAGGAACAAAGCAACAAAGGTTGCTGGATCACATACCACTCTTCACTCCCCCAGGGAAGTTCAGTTTTGACAAACCTTCACAATAGACATACCGGAAACAATATTTTGCAAGATTTCACATGGCTACCAAGCCCCACAAAGAAATTGGAAATATACAGGTATCTTCTTTAATTTATGCTATTGAAAAGCAAGCATAGCTTTAAATCCTTTGATTTTACTGAGGACAGTCAAAAAGATGACTATGAAAAGGTTCTGGCTATGTTTGATGTTGGGGTATGTTTATACCTCAGAGAAATGTGGTTTATGAAAGAGCATGTTTTCACCAGAGAATTCAAGAACCAAGGGAATATGTTGAATATTTTATAAGAGTGCTTCATACGTTGGCTGAAAATGATTGTGACTGCAAAACACGAAAATATCAGAGACAGGCTGGCTATTGGGTTAACAGATAAAAACCTTCCACAGCAGCTACTACTGAAGAAAGATTTAACCGTAGCCACAACTGTACAGATAGCAAAATAGGCAGAATTAGTCAAACAACAGAACAAAAGGCAGGAGCAACTTGAAAAATCTGAAACTATCTTAGAAGCTATAAACAGAAGCTTGTGTTAAAAAGTTATTATCACAAAATCCCTGAGGCCAGAAGAGAGAACAGCCAGGCTAAGAGGGACAAAATTCCAAGGTGTGGAAAAAGACATATCCCAAGAGATAATGAATGTCCAGTCAGAGGCACACGGTATAATACATGTATGACATCTGGACATTTTGCAGCTGTTTGCCACACGAAAGCAGTCAGGGAAAGCACTCATATTATAGACAAGCAAGAGCCATTGTTTCTGGGATCTATCATTTCTAATGACATAGAGCCTGCTGGAGAGTGAAACTGAATACTCATGGCAAGACTATTAACTTTAAAATTGACTCAGGAACTGACGTCATAGTCATCTCAGAAGGGACTTACAATCACTTTCGACCCTCCCCAGAGCTGAAGTCACTTGTCACAGTGCCCTGGATATATTCTGAACTGAATGGGTCAGTTCACCACAGAAACAAAGACAAAGGATATATATGCAGAGGGCATGTGATCAAAGGATCAAAGACCAACAACCTTCTCAGCTACAGCATGGCAGCCATGATGGGCCTAGTGAGAAAGATGGAAAAACTTGATAGAGGATTTGATGATGCTGGACTTTTGAAAGAAGATCCAGTACAAATCAACTTAAGAGACAATGCTGAACCACATAGAACAACAATACCTCTACCAGGCAGACCTTGGAAGAGACTAACTGTAAATTCAGAGAACATCATTACTTGATTGTAGTGGACTATTTTTCCAAGTTTATAGAAATAATGTACTTGGAAGACATACCATGTTGCAGTGTTATCGAGAAACTGAAGTGTACTTTTGCTCACTTTGGTATTTCAGAACTAGTGACAAACAGTGGACTACAATTCACTGCAGCAGAATTAAGTTATTTCTGAAAGTAATATGATCAAAATCATGTTTCAAGCAGACCACATTACTCACTACTGAATGGAGAGGTTTAGAGAGCCAAGGAAATCTTTCAGCAGGAAGATCCATTCCTTGCTCTTGTGAGTTACAGATCAACACCAATAGCAGCTCCTGGATATAGTCCAGCACAACTCCTGATGGAAAGACAACTCAGAACAGTTCCAACTTTGGAAAAGAACATATTTCCAAAGTAGCCAGTCATGGAGGGTAGCCAAATCAGATAAAAAGGCAAAAAGAGTTTATGAACATTTTTACAACAGATGTCACAGAGTGAACTGCCAGTTTTAGAACCTGGTGACCATGTTCATGTCAAATTGGATGGAGAAAAAAAGATGGACAACTCCAGCTGTTGGAAATAAAAAGAATTCAGTGCCCAGATCATACACAATTGAGAGTGACAGTGGAGTATTCAACAGAAACCATTAACATTTACAGTTTGTTCTCCAGAAAGAACAATCTAAAGAGCAAACTCTACAGGTGGCCATGAAGAAGACGTAAGGATTCCAAACTGACCACAGCCAGATGTTGCAACTAATGGACAATCAGATGACCAAGTTGTTACAGGTTCTGGTTGTTAATTAGAAAAACATTATCATTCAGAGACACTTAGCAGAGTAATCTGTACTGAACAGTCAAAGTGTAAATATCGTAAATTGTAGGAATGTAGAACTTTAAGGGGGACATGTTATGGAATGCTAAACTCTATTATACTGGTTTCAGAGTAGCAGCCGTGTTAGTCTGTATTTGCAAAAAGAAAAGGAATACTTGTGGCACCTTAGAGACTAACCAATTTATTTGAGCATAAGCTGAAGTGAGCTGTAGTCTCTAAGGTGCCACAAGTACTCCTTTTCTATTATACTGTTCAGTCACTAGATGGCACAGTGTGTAAAATATCTAGTTAAATGAACCTCAGCCACACCTAGCAGAGCATTAAAGGATGCTGGGCTAGATGGACCATTGGTCCAATAGTGTGGTTATTGTTATGTACTATTTTTAGTGTGCTAGCTCTCATTGAGCTAGCATGAATATGTCTACACAAGCTGGGACTCACACCTCTAGCTCCAAGTATAGACTTAGCCTCTGATGTGAGAAGATAACAAAAGCAAGAGTTGGCAACATATAATTAGTTTGAAAAAAAAAACCTCAAAAAAACTCTGTTATGGGCAGATCTATCACTCATAAGAGATATTCATCATAATCCTCAGGGGGGAAAAAAACCCTGGCTGTCTGGTAATATTAAAAAAGGGAAAGTAGCGAGCCTTCCTAATAACATTCAAGCAGCATTCACTTTGCAAATAGCCTGGTATCTTAATATGAACTGAACACACATGTAATGATTAAACCCAGGCTTTTACTCATATGGCTATATCAATTAAGATTTGATAATAGCAAGTCTGCATTTTGCATGCTTTTCTTTTTCTTTGTACTGTATCCCATAGAAGAGCAAACATGCAAGTCACCTTTAAATCTCAGCCTGCTTTACATAAATCCTGAGGAAGGGGTGGGGGTGAGAGTAAATTATCTCATTTTCCACTTGTCTGCTATAAGGTTCACAGAGCTAACTTATCTTGGTTTGCTAATGTCTGATGACAGTTTAATACAATGACCCCTATTCAAATAATGATTGACAAAGGTGATCTATTCTCCCCCCACCCTTTGCTAAGGGCTGAAGCTATCTGAGGGGGGAGGTGGGGAATAATTTCAGTTTAGTTCCCAGATGACTCATTGCAAAAAGAGTCCTTTTGTATGAAAGAATAGTGGGAAGCATTTTTCATTCTATCTGGGACTGGTTCGTCTTTTTCATTTACAGCAGCATTAAGTACTGAAAAAGGTCATAAACTGCTACTTTGGATTTTTTCCCTTCTCTCACACTGTTTAAATGCTATACAGGAAACCTAGTGTCACCCGAAAGCCTTCTGAAAATGTAGTCATATTAAAAAAAATGCAGAAACTTAAAAACCTTACTTTTATGCTACATCCCTTTTCCTTTCTTTGTCTGCTTCTTGTCTGGTATAGCTCCTGATCCTGAAATCAGATCTCTTGCTGGCAGATTCTTGGTATGCAGGGCCCCCTTGGCTTCAGTGAAACTCTGCTTAGGGATGACTATAGGGACCCCTATTGCAGGATTTGGGCCTGAGACTGTAGGATCCAGATCCACCAAGGTATTTAGTTTCCTAATTTCCACTGAAATCAATGGAAGTTAGGAGCCTGAATACCTTTGCTGATCTGGGCCTAAATTGTTTTGGAGAAGAACTGTTTTTGTTTACGCATCTGTAAAGCAGTGCACATAGCAATGACGCTGTGTAAATACTACAGCTACTTGAACTTTTTTGAATGAGAAATTCCTTTAATTGAAAAATTGCCTTTTTTAAAAAAAACATGAAAAATTTACAAAAAAGTGTTTCTGAATTTCTTTTTTTAATTGAAAACTAGAACAGAAAATTCATTTTTTAGTGTTTGTTTTGCTGGTGTTTAGTTTTTTCTTTCAACCCTTTTTCTTGCCATTTCTTCTCCCTTTTCAGTAGTAAATTAGAAGAAAAGAAAGAAGAATAAAGCAACAGGGGAAAGGAAAAATGAAATATGAAAAAAATCAAGTTTTTTTTTAAATGTGAAATGAAAGTGTGAAATTTTCAATTTCCCCCCCAAACACCTCTACTAAATAATAATTATTAGTAATCAAAATGATTACTAAAAAGGTATAAACTCAACCTCAATAAAATATAATTACAAATAGAACTGCAGGGTGAGGTAATATCTTTTATTAGAACAATTTCTGTTGGTGAGCGAGACAAGCTTTCGATCTTACACAGGGTATGCCTTGAAAACTCGTGATGAATGGGGGAAGTCCCGGAAGACTAGAAAAAGGCTAATGTAGTGCCAATCTTTAAAAAAGGGAAGAAGGAGGATCCTGGGAACTACAGGCCAGTCAGCCTCACTTCAGTCCCCGGAAAAATCATGGAGCAGGTCCTCAAAGAATCAATCCTGAAGCACTTAGAGGAGAGGAAAATGATCAGGAACAGTCAGCATGGATTCACCAAGGGAAGGTCATGCCTGACTAATCTAATTGCCTTCTATGATGAGATTACTGGTTCTGTGGATGAAGGGAAAGCAGTGGATGTATTGTTTCTTGACTTTAGCAAAGCTTTTGACACGGTCTCCCACAGTATTCTTGTCAGCAAGTTAAAGAAGTACGGGCTGGATGAATGCACTATAAGGTGGGTAGAAAGTTGTCTAGATTGTCGGGCTCAATGGGTAGTGATCAATGGCTCCATGTCTAGTTGGCAGCTGGTGTCAAGTGGAGTGCCCCAGGGGTCGGTCCTGGGGCCGGTTTTGTTCAATATCCTCATAAATGATCTGGAGGATGGTGTGGATTGCACTCTCAGCAAATTTGCGGATGATACTAAACTGGGAGGAGTGGTAGATACGCTGGAGGGCAGGAATAGGATACAGAGGGACCTAGACAAATTGGAGGATTGGGCCAAAAGAAATCTGATGAGGTTCAATAAGGATAAGTGCAGGGTCCTGCACTTAGGAGGGAAGAACCCAATGCATAGCTACAGACTAGGGACCGAATGGCTAGGCAGCAGTTCTGTGGAAATGGACCTAGGGGTGACAGTGGGCGAGAAGCTGGATATGAGTCAGCAGTGTGCCCTTGTTGCCAAGAAGGCCAATGGCATTTTGGGATGTATAAGTAGGGGCATAGCGAGCAGATTGAGGGACGTGATCGTCCCCCTCTATTCGACATTGGTGAGGCCTCATCTGGAGTACTGTGTCCAGTTTTGGGCCCCACACTACAAGAAGGATGTGGATAAATTGGAAAGAGTCCAGTGAAGGGCAACAAAAATGATTAGGGGTCTGGAACACGTGACTTATGAGGAGAGGCTGAGGGAACTGGGGATGCTTAGTCTTCAGAAGAGAAGAATGAGGGGGGATTTGGTAGCTGCTTTCAACTACCTGAAAGGGGGTTCCAAAGAGGATGGCTCTAGACTGTTCTCAGTGGTAGCAGATGACAGAACAAGGAGTAATGATCTCAAGTTGCAGTGGGGGAGATTTAGGTTGGATATTAGGAAAAACTTTTTCACTAGGAGGGTGGTGAAACACTGGAATGCGTTGCCTAGGGAGGTGGTGGAATCTCCTTCCTTAGAAGTTTTTAAGGTCAGGCTTGACAAAGCCCTGGCTGGGATGATTTAATTGGGGATTGGTCCTGCTTTTGAGCAGGGGGTTGGACTAGATGACCTCCTGAGGTCCCTTCCAACCCTGATATTCTATGATTCTATGATTCATAGCAAAGAGAAACTAGCTGCTGGCCTATGTCCTCCAACTCGGGCTCGTGGGGTTTGGGGTGCGGGGGGGGGGGTGTTTCATTGCATTCTGGGTTTGGATGGAGCCTTAGCTCTGGGAACCTACCACCCTTCAGAATCCTAGAGCTCAGGCCCCAGCCTCAGCCTGGAAATCTACACAGCAATGAAACAGCCTCGTGAGCCCAAGTTGGCTGGCATGGGCCAGCCGCGGGATTTTTTTGCTGTGTAGACATACCCTGTATAAGCTCAAAAGCTTGTATGTCTTGCCAACAGAAGTTGGTCCAGTAAAAGATATGATCTCACCCACCTTGTCTCTCTCATATCCTGGGACCAGCACAGCAACAACATTACTGTGTAACTACAACTGCTCCCACTTTAATGCATCTGTGCATCACTCAAACCAATTTGTTATTGAGCTTAGTTAATGCCTTTGCCCTGATTTTCCAATATGTCATTTTGTATGGTTTTAAGAGCATGGTAAAATACAACTATATGCCCTATGTAAGAAGACCTGTGGCAATCCGGGTAGAGCTCTTTTTAGCATAGGAAGTGCGAAATAAGTTTTTTCTAGTGCACATACAATATTTACATGATATGAGCAGCTGGGGGAGTGGGTGTCTTCTCACTAGCTGAAATGTGGTTGCCCTGCATTTGAAAGTCAGCTTTTTTGCTCGTTTATAAATCCTCACTTTAGCAAGCACACATTCTTTTGAACTTTTCAAAATTTTATTAAATAAGTTTTTTCATACACACACACACACACACTCTCTCTCTCTCTCTCTCTAAAATATTTGCATGTTTTAGGGTAAAAATGTCTTCATGGGAGATGCACTTGAAAGTCAAAAATTCAGATTTCAAAAATCTTGAGGAAATTGCCCAAGACTTTCATTTGAACTCTAGTGCCACAAAATGTCCTTGAAACCGGCCTCAATGCAAAACCTTTTTTCACCAAAAAATGCAGATTTGGGTCAATCAAAACAATTTACAAATTTGGGTCAGTTTTAGCTAGTCGTTTTGGGAAAAGAAAACAAATCAGACATGTCAAAACAGTTTGTTTCCCTAACCCTTTTTTCGAAATGAAACATTTTGACTTTTCAGAAAGATACTTTTTTCTGATTTTCCTCAATTGCACTTTAAAAACTATTTCAAAACACTGACAAAACCTTAAAATTGAAACAAAATGTTTTATTTTGGGTTGGCTGAAATGCTTTATTTTATCTGAAGTGAATTTTTATTTTACTTTTTTTGTTTCATTGAAAAATTCAAAACATTTTCATTTTGGGTTGACCAAAACAGTTTATTTGCTGATTCTTTTTGATTTGGCCAGTGAACTAAAAAAAAATCAGTTATTTCACAGAGGTCTACCCGGGTGACATGTCCAGCTAGATCCCTCCTTTAACTGATCCTCTTTCCCCAGTCCCACCGATCATACTCTAGTGAATCACCTGCTACCACCACAACCCCTGAGAACTATTGTACGTGGAGCCATTGTAAGGCTGCTCTTACTTATGCCAGAATGATAATTAGGGATTTATGTTTAAAACAACAACACCACTTTACACAGGGCCCAGCAGGTGGAGGATATAGGTCATTTTAGCTAGACCTGTGGATTGGGGCCTGTGGGCCTGATCTGACTGCCATTAGATTCTTATTGACATTTTCTCTTGATTTTAGTGAAAGTTGGATCATCCCCTTTATGCATTAGATATCACTGTAAGAAATGAAACTTTAATTTGTCACTGATACTATTCAAAAATAAATAGAAGGGAGAAAAAATATCTAGACCTTTGTAGGCTATATGAGAGGACACCTTGAAAAGGCACACTTACAAAGATACGTACAATCACACTGTATTGAATGTTTAGGTTACAAGCTCATTGGGGCAGGGACTTGTTTTTGTTCTGTGTTTCTACAGCACCTTCTACAATGGAGTCCTGGTCTGTGAATGGGGCTCCTAGGTGCTATGATAATACAAATAAATAATAATTAATAACAATGCCCAAAATGTTTGATGCAGATAGTGCCATAAATTGCCATTACTTAAGCAAAGCTCCTTTTGACCTCAGTACTAGATCTCTTTGTAGAGTGATAGTCATATACAGACTTAGAAGCCATATACTAGAAGTCCATAAGGTTTATTTGTTCTATCAAGTTTAGAAAGCTAGTATGACCCTCTCAGCCAGAAAGTGGTCTACATCCCTTTCTTTCCTCTTCAATTCACAAATACATCACAATTTTGTTAGTGAAGCTTTAATGTGTTCTTTATGCCTTTGAGATAATCTCTGGAGAGAAACCAAACCAATAGCGTCTACACCTCTAATAAGAAGTTTCCAGTATAACAAAGAATAATCAGGGCCAATAGTATAGGAACTCACAGAGGAAGAGCAATATCTTTTTGCAAAGAACTCCCATCAAAAATCTCTGGGGAAGGTACAACCTGCCTTATACAGAAAGAAAGCCAATTCCATTTCCCAAACTCACTGAAATATAAGAGGCTTAGTGGGGCATCTCAAAAGAGAGATAAAATCTAGAGATTAAAAAGTCATATGGCACATAAATCAAACGAACAGAAGGAGCTGAGAAAGAGTTTGTAAAGAGGTAATTTTTAGCATTCCCTGTAATTGGTTTGCTATAGTACTTATTCATTATCTGCTTTTTTAGTTATCACCATTTTTCTGGAACATGATGGATAATTGTACTTAGGAATTTGAAAGTAAAATGTGTCATTTGCAAAAAGGTTTCATTTTAACTCACTTTCACCATTATGCTTCTAAGCATCAGCATGGTAGAAAAAAGGCACCTGAAAAGCAAAGTGGCTTCCATGACCACATGCCTTATACTGGCATAAATCATGTAACCTTTGACTTCTGAAAGAAGGCTTGACACCCTCTACTAGATGTTATCCTCTGTTTCATTGTAATTCTGTGACAGTAACCTCAATCTGATAATATACAAATTGGAGAAGGTGACACTGTATGTTTAAGGATTAAAAATGAGGTTGCAAAAAACATTAATAGAATATGCTCATTATTTTTGACAGGATGTGGGAATAAATGCAGAAGAGAGTTACTAAACTTCAGCCTGATCAATTATGAATTGCTGAAACATGCACATCACACGTTTAATCAAGAATGGAGTCTCTTTTGGCGAGAGCAATCTACCATCTGATAGACATGGAATGCAATAGAGAATGTAACTCAGGAGACGGTACTTCCCAGCTTGATTCCAAAGAGGTATCTGCTCCTATGATACATTAAGATGATTGTCATATGTGGGTGTTAATAAGGAATTTAGCAGGGTAAATCCTGTGTCAGATTATGCTTTCCTGATCAAACAGTCACAAACTTCTGCACTGCCAATGATGGCAGCCTTCATTGCATATTAGTGCAATTTGCATGACAAAGAATCAAACTATTTAACTGTGATATTCAGCAGTCAATCCCCTTTTTCTCATTTACTGCTCTCAATGTGCTTGGCACTGTACAAAACACAAAATAGCAGGCAGTGCTTCTACAGGAGCTGGTAGGTTATTCTCCATCTGTTGACAGCCTGGGAGATGGAATGGACTGGGTTGGCTAACAATCATCTTCCCTGGCTTGACAGCCCAGAAACAAAGCTCTCAGCAAGAAAGAGGATGTGGCCTTAAGAGACAGAATTCAGTCCTCAACACTCCTCGTTGGGCCAGTGCGTTTACCTGATTTCTCTGTGCTAATTTTATGTGCACATTTTTAATAACCCTTTCAAAATGTAACAATAATAGATAGTGCTTTTTCATCCATAGATCTCAAATAATTTTATAAAGGAGGTCAGTATCATTATCCCCATTTTAAAGAGGGGGAAACTGAGGCGTGATATGACTTGGCCAACATGACCCAGCAGAGCTCAGATCTTCTGAGTCCCTTGCTAGTGCTTTAGCCATTAGGTAACACTGCCTTCCTTTTCAAACTGTAGGTCTTGGGATACAAAAATCAGTGGCATTGCTATATTGGAAGCTGTTTGTATAGTAGTGGCGTGTCATATATTGAGAAGGCACAGCATACTCACATAATCACTGTATAATGAAACAAATCTTGATCTCTTGCCCAATGTGGAAAAAAGCTTGGGATGTGCATCATCAACTCTTTGCAGATGAGATTTGAATGTATTTCCAAGCATTGGCGATTCACAGAGCTACACACTTTCTCTTGCTCTCCATTTACTAGAGATTGACAGGATAACCACCAATAAATTACTTGCCTATTCTTTTTTGTTCTTATAGGTAAGGTGTTTGACTCATTAATTCATAGTGTCGTTGACTGGCTTTTCATCACTGGGAGATGTATAACAGTGTTACACAGCATCCAGTAAAGAAGAGATCAAGGTTAGTTTTGGGTAATATCAAACAGTTACTCTAACATTGTCTGGCAGTAAACAGTCCTCTTACAGCAAATCAAAATAAGAATGTCTCAAGGTGCTATTTTCCAAGAGTGCTCATAAAATGAAAACATTGAGATAATTGTTTTGACTCATAATAGCCCACTCCTAACACTAAAATAGTATTATTCATCAGTATTTTTTTCTTTACTTTATTAAGGACCATGTGGTAAACGCTTTCCTCACAAAGGTGAGCAGTTACTCATCGAGTAGTGCCATTCACTCAACTGGGCCTAGGAACATAGGAATTGCCATATTAGATTAGACCCAAGGTCCATCAAATTCAGTATCCTGTCTCTAACTGTAGTCAGCTCCAGATGCTTCAGAGCAAGGTTTAAGAACCCTCACAGTAGGTAAATGTCGGGTAATAACCCCACCATGAAAATAGCATCCTAGTCCCTAATAGTTAGGCATTAGTTCAAACCATGAAATGGGAGTTAACTATTGTAACTCTGGATTTTCTTGTTAACTATATAAATGACCAATCTCTCTTTGAATCTTGCTATGATTGGCCCCAGCATAGGCACTGTCATAAATATAAAGGGAAGGGTAAACCCCTTTAAAATCCCTCCTGGGCAGAGGAAAACTCCTCTCACCTGTAAAGGGTTAAGAAGCTAAAGGTAACCTCGCTGGCACCTGACCAAAATGACCAATGAGGAGACAAGATACTTTCAAAAGCTGGGAGGTGGGAGAGAAACAAAGGGTCTGTGTATCTGTCTTTATGCTGCCTTTGCCGGGGATAGATCAGGAATGGAGTCTTAGAACTTTTAGTAAGTAATCTAGCTAGGTACGTGTTAGATTATGATTTCTTTAAATGGCTGAGAAAAGAATTGTGCTGAATAAAATAACTATTTCTGTCTGTGTATTTTTTTTGTAACTTAAGTTTGCCCAGAGGGATTCTCTATGTTTTGAATCTAATTACCCTGTAAGGTATCTACTATCCTGATTTTACAGAGGGGATTTCTTTACTTCTATTTACTCCTATTTCTATTAAAAGTCTTCTTGTAAGAAAACTGAATCCTTTTTCATTGTTCTCAGATCCAAGGGTTTGGGTCTGTGGTCACCTATGCAAATTGGTGAGGCTTTTTATCCAACATTTCCCAGGAAAGGGGCGGGGTGCAAGTGTTGGGAGGATTGTTCATTGTTCTTCAGATCCAAGGGTCTGGGTCTGTAGTCACCTAGGCAAATTGGTGAGGCTTTTTACCAAACCTTGTCCAGGAAGTGGGGTGCAAGGTTTTGGGAAGTATTTGGGGGGAAAGACGTTTACAAACAGCTCTTCCCCAGTAACCAGTATTTGTTTGGTGGTGGTAGCGGCCAATTCAAGGACAAAGGGTGGAATATTTTGTACCTTGGGGAACTTTTTGACCTAAGCTGGTAAAGATAAGCTTAGGCGATTTTCATGCAGGTCCTCACATCTGTACCCTAGCGTTCAGAGTGGGGGAGGAACCTTGACAGGCACTGATTCCATAGGTGCTCTAGGGCTAGAGCACCCACGGAAAAAATTAGCAGGTGCTTAGCATCCACTGGCGGTCAGCTCCTCCCCACCCTCCAGAACCTCCTGTCCACTGGAAGCCCCGCCGATCAACTCCTCCCCCCCTCCCAGCGCCTCCTGGCCACCACGATCAGCTGTTCTGTGGCATGCAGAAAGCGCTGGGAGGGAGTGGGAGGATTGGGAACAGGGTGTGCTTGCTGGAGGGGGCAGAAAGAGGCAGGGAAGAGGTGGGGTTGGGGTGGAGTGGGGGCAGGAAGAGGTGAGGCGGGGATGGAGGGTTGGAGGAAGGGGTGGAGTGGGGCAGAGCCAGAGGGTGGGAAGAAAGGTGGCAGGG
Source organism: Lepidochelys olivacea (assembly GCF_965140295.1). Classification (NCBI taxonomy): domain Eukaryota; kingdom Metazoa; phylum Chordata; order Testudines; family Cheloniidae; genus Lepidochelys; species Lepidochelys olivacea. The sequence goes on along the minus strand of NC_140411.1, from coordinate 131,714,673 downwards.
AAGCTTGGGGGAAGAGGTGGAGTAGGGGGTGGGCCTGGGGTTGAGCGGGGCTTGAGCACCTCAGAGCAAAGGAAAAAGCTAGTGTCTATGGGCCCCAGTGACCTCATGTGGCAGTGGGTTCCACAGTCTAATTATGTGTGTTGTGAAAAAGTATTTCCTTTTTTTTTTTCAGTTTGGACCTTGGAAGAGTAATGGCTTACCAGTGTGCATACGGGCTTCACAGTCTAGCACTAAGTGCCATATTCTAATCTTTCTACTAGCTGTTAGTCAAAATATTGGAAGACAAGATTAGAGTGCATCACAACAGTGGCATCCCCTCTGAACATAATAAACATTTCATTTTCACTAGGGATGTCATAGGATTTGCTGTCTCCAAACATGAGAATAACCAACCTGGGGCATCCAATTTTTTTCTGGTTTTCCAAATGCTGCTAAAATAGCAAGATTATTTCTAGGTACATTAAATCTCTAATAATTATTATTATATATTGCACTATCACCTAGAGGGGTCAGCTGAGATCAGTGCCCTAATGTTCAAGGCACTGTACAAACATAATGAGAGACTATCCCGACAGAGCATCTTGCCTACATTGAATAGAGGCACGAAAATTGTTCAAGGTCATATAGTGGGTTAGAAACCAAACTGAGACTAGAACCCAGCTTCCCAGTCTGATACCCTATCTTCTGAACCAGGCTGTCTCCCACTAGAATGGATAACATTCTTGGAGAATGCAGTCAGTCATTCACTCAGCCACCCCGTCTGCCACTACACATGTATATCTGGGAGGGTTAAATGCCTCTATTATCCTTTTCTGTTTTGGGATTCAGCTTTGGAACTGAGCTGCTCCCTTTTGCACCAGTGCTAAGCTTAGTCCTTTGTCTGGAGAAGGATTGTTTTTCCTAGAGGCAGAGGATTAGCCATCAGTATTACAGAGTAGTACAAAAGAGGAAGATTAGGTTGCAAAGAGTTTTTCATTTTTGACACACTTGGAGTGAGGTGCTGAGAACTGCTGGTGCTTGGTGGTGTAAAGTCACTTGATCTGGCTTGTAACTCACAGAGTTTGCAGTATTACGTTGAAGAACATCCCATCGCAATCCTTTGTTGTTTGTCTCCTTTCCATCTAATTGACATCCCCTGCACAGGATGTGTGATTTCCAACTACATTTGAAAAGTTCTTTGACTATTTATATAATAACAACAATCCCTTTCCAATTATCAAGACCGTCCAATTATATTAGTTTTCATTTTATTTTCTATGATTTCTCTGTACAGATCCATATTATATTTCTCTTCAAATTTTCCAGATTACATTATGATATTCAGAAACAAGACGGGTGAATATTGGACCAGCTTCTGTTGGTGAGAGAAACTTTTGAGCCACACAGAGCTCTTCTTCAGGTCTTGGAAATTAACTCAAAGCATCCCTGCTAAATTACAAGATTTGAACAGAATGTTTGGTATAAGTAGTTAAAACATATTTAAAGGGACCAGTCAAGGTGAAGTGGCCCATCAACACCCCTCCAGTCATAGGGAAGAAAGGAGGCAGTTGGAGGAAGGTTGTTAGTGGGTTACAGATTATTGTAATAAGTAATAAATACAGTGTCTCTGTTCAGTCCGAGATTTTTAGTGTCTAGAAAAGTTATAAATTTAAGCTCCCAGACTCATCTTTGAAAGTGTTGTGCAGGTTTCCTTTGAGGATGAGGACTGATATAGAGTGATCACATTGTGAAAAGTGTTCACTCACAGATATCAGATTTCAGAGTAGTTAGTCTGTATCCGCAATACAGAACAAGAGTACTTGTGGCACCTTAGAGACTAACAAATTCTTTTATCATTTTCCTATGGGAGTTCATTTGAGAGTGTAGTGATTTCCTGGTTTTGCCCATATCCTCCCTATGACTGGAAGACTGTTAATGGGCTATTTCACCTTGAATGGTCCCTTGAAATACGTTTTAACTACTTATGCTAAACAATCCATTCAATTTTTTTTAAGCAGTGACAGTTTGAGTTAGTTTCCCAGACCTGATGAAGAGCTCTGTGTAAGCTCGAAAGTTTGTCTCTTCCACCAATAGAAGTTGGTCCATTAAAAGATGTTACCTCACCCACTTTCTCTCTCTAATATTCTGGGACCAACATGGCTACAACAATATTATCATATTCAGGAAGCTATGGAGATCATCTTTTTTTTTTTAAGACCTATTTAGATATCTCTACCATACCATTCCCAATGCAGGATTGTTCCCAAAACTATAATTTCTATGGCATTTTCAGTCTATTTTAAAATATCTTAATCAATTGAAATTTTACATTTATAAGTCATATGCTGGTTTGTGGTTGGTGATACATGGTATGATTTCTTATCTTTTGGGAGTAAAATCTGACTGAGTTCAGTTCCCTCTCTAAGGAGACAACATGAAGAAATTATGCTATAGATCGTGGTCAGGAAGGTCAAGAAAATCCCTCTCTGATGAGGTGAATATCCTGTTGGGCTGTGATAGATGGGATTATTCTCTGACAAGCTCCAAAAATCCTATCAACCAGCATCCCTAAGAATATGAGAGTATTCTACCGTGAAATTCTCATGTGTGTGCACTAGTGCGGGGGTGAGAAACTTGGATGTGTGTGACTGAGGAATAAAAATAAGTCTCAGCTCTTCTAATTGTACATTTTACAATAAGTATCCAAAATCTGTTTTTTAAACAGAATAGATTTCCCCAGATTTACTTAACTTCAAAACCATAACTACATACCTGCCAATCTGCTTCATTAGACAGAGCCCTGCTCCAAGTTAAAGGAGCATGGGATTTCTTCGCCTCCCATTTATTACTCCTAAATATCTATTTAGCTGGGTCTCTGCAAAATGTCAGTGTTTTAGGGGCTTAAGACAATCTCATTAATTCTATTTCTTTTTTTTCCTCCCCTTTTCATTTTTTCCCTCAAAGGAAGCCTCTGTCATTTACTTTTAACGTTCCAATCAGACCTCTGCTATCTTCATTTCCTGTCCAGCAGGGCCCATCTTTAACGATAGGAAACACAGGCAAGGGCCTTTACAAATTGGGGGAGTCTTGGGATATTTTCCTCCTTGCAGAGGGATTAGAGGGAGAGGAAATTCACAGTCAAAACTATTCCACTTCAGAAACTTGCATCACTGAAAATGTTATGGCGGACCCAGACTTAACCTATATCTGCACTGTGGTGAATCAGCACTTTATAAGGAGTGTATACCAGTCTACATGAGTTTTTTGTATATTCATAGCTATATATGCATACATATACAAATGTATAAATACAATGATATTGTGACAAAGTTCCTCCTCTACCTTGCTATGTCCTGAGCTTATTGGCAGATTTGCTTGCCTCAGAGATTCACAGCAGCCTTCAGTTTGACCACTTTCATGGCTCAAATCTGCTGTTCACCCAGATAACCTCATCACTGGCCAGCATGGGGAAAAAGAGAAGAACAACCCCCACAGTCTCTGCTGATCCACAATGTAGGTCGGGGAACAGCCTAGAGACCTCCCCTCTGGTGGAACCCACAGTCCAGGTCAACACCTCCTGTGTCTGATCAGGAGTTGGGAGGTTTGGGGGAACCTGGGCCCACCCTCTACTCTGGATTCCAGCCCAGGGCCATGTGGATTGCAGCTGTCTAGCATGCCTTCTGTAATAGCTGCATGACAGCTACAACTCCCTGGGCTACTTCCCCATGGCTTCCTCCCAACACCTTCTTTATCCTCTCCACAGGACCTTCCTTGTGGTGTCTGATAACACTTGTACACCTCAGTCCTCCAGCAGCACATCCTCTCACTCCCAACTCCTTACATATCCCCCTACTAATTGATGGTAGGTCCTTTTTAAACCAGGTGTCCTGATTAGCCTGCCTGCCATAATTGATTCTAGAAAGTTCTCAATTGGCTCCAGGTGTCTTGATTAGCTTGCCTGTCTTAATTGGTTGTAGCAGGTTCCTGATTGCTCTAGTGCAGCCCTGGCCACTCAGAGAACAGAAACCTGTTCAGCCAGTGGCCAGTAGATCTCCCTTTGACTCCTCTGCTGAACCCGACTGGCCTGGAGAGAGGAGGGAGACTGCTGCTCCTGGGCCTTGGGCCCTTGCTGCTGCTGCTGCCGCCGCCGCCGCCGCCACTGCCCCTGATCCAGCTGCTCCCCTCCCCTGGCCGGGCCGGACACCATCTCCCCTACCTGGTTGCTGGCCAGGTGCTGGACCCCCCCCCCGCACCCTTGGGTGCTGCTGCTACTGTTCCAACTACAGCCCCTTGGGGGCGGGGAGGCTGCTGGCCCGCTCCCCAGAGGGACCCCTACCCCAGCCGTTGCTGCTACGGACACCACCATCAACACCACCTGTGAGGGGTCCTCTCTGCCTGCCTGGCCACCGGACTGCTGCCTGGAGCTGCTGCTGCCTGAGAGCTGCCGGACCCTGAAAGAGGAGGGGACGAGGCCATCTGCTGCTGGGGGAGCGCACACGGACTCTGTAGACCACTGTGGAGGGGACCAGAAAGCTGAGTAACTTTCTGACTGTGCTCTTGTGGTGGGGGTTTTGACTGTGTTTGCAGGGACACAGGGGGTGTGGCATGGAGCCTGCCCCCTAGTCCATCAGTGTGTCCAACCCCGCCCCCCCACCACCACCGTCGGCGCTGCCCCCTCCACCACCCCTGGTGGACGCTCACCATATGCCTCAAGCTCCTGCTTCTGGGACTCTGCTGCTTGCTGGGCCTGCTGCACCTTTCACCACCTTTGGGGTCTGCAGCAGCAGCCAGCCTGCACTGACTCTTTCGCAAGTGCACATGGGCGCACATGCCCCCAGCCCCATCCTGGACTGACCCCCTTTAGCAAGCCCCCAGCTTTGTCCCTGGCTCCCTGCCCCATTTTCCCCTTGCAGCCTTTCTGCCCTCCCCAGCACCTCACTGGCTTCAGTTTGTTTGCCTGCCCCGTCCTTCCCCCTCTGCAGCCTTTGCTTGTTTGCCCTGCCCTTGCCTCTGAAGTCAGCCCCTAGGTTCCCTGTCCTGCCTCCAGCCTGGTTCTCCCCCCTCCCCATGTGATAGCCCTGCCCCGATTGGCCCCTTATTCAGTGCGCCCATGCCCCCTCCCATGCGCTTGTGCCCTTCCCCAGTTTGAGTTTGCCCTGATCTCACTGCACTCCCCGAATGTTGTTATGACCCCCCTCCCCTAGTGCAACTAGAGGAGCCGGTTTTCTACCCTGAGTCGGTGACTGTCCCCCACAAGCCCTCGAAAGCCCCCCTCTCCAGCCCATCCCCTTTGGCGCCCTCCTCCCCTGCCTGCAGCCTAGCGGGGAGGAGTGGTTGACCTGCCTCCCTCTTCCCCTTCTCTTTCTGGTGTCCTTCCCTCCCTCCCTCCCTGCTCATTATGGCGGGGGATATGACGGGTGGGGCCCCTCCAACAGCCCTAGTTACCCCTACCCCACCTGCCCCTCTGTCACCCCCCCAAGCCTCTACCTCAGCCACCGCTGCCAAACCACCTGTCACCACCCCCGCTGGGGCGCCGGCAGTGGCGGGCACCGGGGTGACCTCCATTGCTGCCATGTTCCTCCCCCCCCCTTAGATTCTTGGGGAGTCCCCCCAGCCGGCGGGAAGGGCCAGGGTAGGAAGAAGGGGAAGGGCCCTGCTAAAAAGTCCAAGCCCTCTATGGCAGGGACTGCCCTCACTGCCACGGCCCCGCCACCGGCCGCAGCCTCCCACCCCGCTGTTCCTTCCACCAGCTCTGCGGGTGTCCCTCCCCCGGCCCCCAGGGTGTACGCCCAGGTGGCGGCAGCCCCTCCGCCTACTGTTATGTCATCTCTCCCGCCCGCCATCTCCACTACCAGCTATAGCGGCCGGGGCTCCTTTCCCACCATGACCAGGAAGCACGGCGTCCGTTGCCTCCTGGTGCCCGCCTCGTCCCACGTGGAGACGTATGTGCGGGCGTTGGCGAGGGCGGTGGGGCCCACGACCCATTGTGGCAGCCTCCAAAATGTACGGGAAAGTGGTCTTCTTTCTGGCATCGGAGGCCGCCGCCCAGGAGGCAGTGGAGAAGGGCCTGGCAGTGTGGGGCGTGTTCGTCCTCCTCGAGCCGCTGGATGACCTGGGCGTCTGCCTGGTCCTGACTTCCGTCCCTCCCTTCCTTCCCAATGCCACCCTGTTACCTGCTCTCTCTACCCTGGGGAAGCCCATCTCTGTTTTGAGCCCTCTCTCCCTGGGCTGCAAGGACCCCGCCCTCCATCACGTCCTCTCGTTCCGCCAGCAAGTGCAGCTGCAACTGCTGCCGGCGGCGCGTGATGGAGAGGCACTTGAGGGGTCCTTTTTGATCCCCTACCAGGGGGCCCACTACCGAGTGCATTATTCCACGGGCGATTAATGGCCCGGTGCTACATCTGCCGGGCGATGGGACAAGTCCGGAGGGACTGCCCCTTGGCCCGGCAAGGAGAGGCATCCGGGACCCCTGAGCCCTGGCAGGGCGCTGGCCCCGTCATCGCCGGCGCCCCTGGCTGCCCGGTGCCCAAAGCCGCCCCTCCTCCCCCTCAGTCCATCACTGCTCCCGCTCGGGCCCGAGGGGCGCTCCCCCCAGCACGCCCAGACGAGCGGGAGAGCCCCGCCTCTGCTGCCTGCAATTCGGTGGGGCCCCCAGAGGAGGGTGCGGCAGGGATGCCACCAAGCGTGGGACAGGGCCCGCCCCAGGAAGACTCTTCCCTCCCTTATTCTGCCCCACCACTGCCTTCCATGGTCCCTGAGCCATCATCCTTGCCCCCTGACCTGACCCCTGTTAGCCAGCCCCCCGATGATGCCATGGAGGGCTGGGCCCTAGTCCAGGGGAAGCGGGGCAAACAGAAGGCTCGAGCTCTACCCCTTTCTACGGATGCGGAAGCCCCCCGGAAGACCAGAAGGGGGGGCGCCGATGCCGAGCCCTCTGCCTTGCCCGCGGGTGCACACCATCCCCTGGTGCCGACTGGGGAAAACGTGGCAGCACGGGAGGGCAGTACCGTCCCTCCCTTAGAGTCCCTTCCCTCAAAGGACCCCGATGGAGCCCCATCTGCCCCGTTACCATCCGCAACCCCTGTGAGCCTCGGGGCGAGTGTCGCTCCGGGCACTAGCGGGGAGACCTCCGGGGTGGTGGAAGGAGAGCTCCCCTCCATATACGAGGAGATCGAGGCCCTGGGTCTGACCCCAGTCACCCAGGGGGAGGACGACCCTCTGCTAGCGGGCCTCGATCTGAGTGACCTCACCTTGGCCCCGCCTGTCCCATGTCCCCTTCCCCTAACTGCCACCTTTGCTCCCACCTCTGAGGGTTCCCAGTGCTCCTCCATCTGCCCGGCCGTGGGAGGCACCCTGCGGTTAGCTGCCGAACCCACTGAGGCGACCGCTGGTGCACTGCGGCTGAATGGACCCGAGCCCCACGGGTTGCCCCTCGAAGGCATGGGGCGACTGACCTCCTTCCCGGGTGGGGACCCCACTGACGGTGCTGTGGCAACTATGCCGGCCGTGGTGCCAGAGCCCGGCATCACGGAGGGCCCCCTTCCCCACCCCCATCTCTCAGAGCCTGATTGAGAGGGGCCATCTTCCAACGGCTTGGCTCCTGGGGCCCAGGATCCTACCTATGCCCCTCTCCCTGGCTCTGCACCCAACCCCTGCCTTGCTCTTATTCTGAATCCCCCCCTGCCCCTGATGTCAACCCCACCCCTGTTCCCCCCCACCTCCCGTGTTGTCACTGCCACCCCTGGGGCCGTCATCTCCTCACTCCTAGAGGATAGCCCCAGGGAGCTGCTTCTGTTTTCCCTAGTCCCGACTCGCTAGGGGCTGCTACCTTCCCTCCGCCGCCCCCACTCGAGCCAGGGGTTGAGGGGGGTCGCGTGGCGCCAGTCCATCAGGCGCCACGTCGGGGGTCTGCCCCTTGCCTGCCCATTTTGGTGGGCCACGGGGCTGTGTCAGTAGTCCCTCCGGAGGACAGCCGGGGGCTAGTGGCCCCGGCCCCCCATGCGCTGCGGGAGGAGCTGCAGGAGTTCCTTGAGGACGTCCGGGGCTCCCGTAATAAGGTGCAGCTCGCCCTGCAGCAATAGGGGGATTTCCATCTCATCCTCTGGGCCACGAGGGCCCTCATGGGGGAGGGTAAAAGGACCGGGAAGCAGGCTGCCGCGACTTACCAGTGGGTCCGCCTCTTCCGTGACTCCCTAGAATCATAGAATATCAGGGTTGGAAGGGACCCCTGAAGGTCATCTAGTCCAACCCCCTGCTCAAAGCAGGACCAATTCCCAATTAAATCATCCCAGCCAGGGCTTTGTCAAGCCTGACCTTAAAAACCTCTAAGGAAGGAGATTCTACCACCTCCCTAGGTAACGCATTCCAGTGTTTCACCACCCTCTTCGTGAAAAAGGTTTTCCTAATATCCAATCTAAACCTCCCCCACTGCAACTTGAGACCATTACTCCTCGTTCTGTCATCTGCTACCATTGAGAACAGTCTAGAGCCATCCTCTTTGGAACCCCCTTTCAGGTAGTTGAAAGCAGCTATCAAATCCCCCCTCATTCTTCTCTTCTGCAGGCTAAACAATCCCAGCTCCCTCAGCCTCTCCTCATAAGTCATGTGTTCTAGACCCCTAATCATTTTTGTTGCCCTTCGCTGGACCCTCTCCCATTTATCCACATCCTTCTTGTAGTGTGGGGCCCAAAACTGGACACAGTACTCCAGATGAGGCCTCACCAATGTCGAATAGAGGGGAACGATCACGTCCCTCAATCTGCTCGCTATGCCCCTACTTATACATCCCAAAATGCCATTGGCCTTCTTGGCAACAAGGGCACACTGCTGACTCATATCCAGCTTCTCGCCCACTGTCACCCCTAGGTCCTTTTCCGCAGAACTGCTGCCTAGCCATTCGGTCCCTAGTCTGTAGCGGTGCATTGGATTCTTCCATCCTAAGTGCAGGACCCTGCACTTATTGAACCTCATCAGATTTCTTTTGGCCCAATCCTCCAATTTGTCTAGGTCCCTCTGTATCCTATCCCTCCCCTCCAGCGTATCTACCACTCCTCCCAGTTTAGTATCATCTGCAAATTTGCTAAGAGTGCAATCCACACCATCTTCCAGATCATTTATGAAAATATTGAACAAAACCGGCCCCAGGACCGACCCTTGGGGCACTCCACTTGATACCGGCTGCCAACTAGACATGGAGCCATTGATCACTACCCGTTGAGCACGACAATCTAGCCAGCTTTCTACCCACCTTATAGTGCATTCATCCAGCCCATACTTCCTTAACTTGCTGACAAGAATACCGTGGGAGACAGTGTCAAAAGCTTTGCTAAAGTCAAGAAACAATACATCCACTGCTTTCCCTTCATCCACAGAACCAGTAATCTCATCATAGAAGGCGATTAGATTAGTCAGGCATGATTACCCCTAATTACCTACGGGGTAGGTCACGGATTGTTGCGCGGCCCGTTGGGAACCGCGAGCGTCCCTGCCCGTGAGGATCCCCCCCAGCCCTCTTCATGGAACCTCTTACCATCATCACGTTAAACACCCGGGGCTGTAGGATGGGTCTCCGCAGGTGCCAGGTGCTCTCCTTCCTTCAGGAGGGGGGGTACTCTGTGATTTTTTCCTGCAGGAGACCCATACGGATCCGGCTGCCGAAGCTAGCTGGCGGCTGGAATGGGGGGCAGGGTCTACTTTAGCCATCTCACAGTTCGTACGGCTGGAGTGGCGACCCTGTTCTCCCCCGACCTATGGCCCAAGGTGCTGGGGGTTGCCGAGGCTGTGCCGGGCCGCCTGCTGCACCTCTGGGTCCATTTGGAGGGGCTTGTGGTCAATCTTGTCAACATCTATGCCCCGACATTGGGCGCGGAGCAGCTACGCTTCTTTCAGCAGGCATCCGTCTTCCTCGGTACTTTGGATCCTCACGAGTGCCTGGTCCTGGGCGGGGACTTCAATACAACCCTCGAGGAGCAGGACCGCTCGGGGACTGAGTAGTGCCCGGCCGCCGTGGACGTCTTCCGGGAGATAGTCGACCATCACTCCCTGGTGGACGTCTGGCATGACCACCACCCGGACGATGACTCGACGTTCACCTTTGTCCGGGTGGAGGCCCATCGGTCACGCTACTCCCGGTTGGACAGCATCTATTTATCACGTTTCCATCTTTCAGAGGCCCACTCCTCCAGCATCCGGCCGGCCCCATTCTCCGATCATCACCTGGCCACCGTGACGGTCTCTCTCTGGCCGAGTTCTCGGAAGCCCTCCTCCACATGCCCACCAATAAATCTCCGGGCATGGACGGGCTGACCGTGGAGTTCTACCGCATGTTCTGGGACATCCTCGGCCCAGACTTAGTTACCGTCTGGGCCGAGTCTTTGCAGAGCGGGGTCCTCTCTCTTTCGTGCAGGCGAGCCGTGCTCGCCTTATTGCCAAAGAAGGGGGACCTCCGTGATTTACGAAATTGGCGTCCCGTCTCGCTCCTCAGCATGGACTACAAGGTCGTAGCGAAAGCCATCTCGCTGTGGCTAGGGTCCGTGCTGACGGACGTGATCCACCCAGACCAGACCTACACCATCCCGGGCCGCACCATCTTCGACAACCTATATCTGGTCCGGGACCTTTTGGACCTCGGGTGTAGGGACGGTCTGTCATTCTGCCTCCTGTCCCTGGATCAGGAGAAGGCGTTCAACAGGGTGGATCATGGGTATCTCCTGGGCACTCTGCAAGCGTTTGGCTTGGGTCCCCAGTTTGTGGGTTTTCTCCAGGTGCTGTACATCTCCGCAGAATGTCTGGTCAGGCTCAACCGGACCCTGACCGAACCGGTCAGCTTCGGGTGAGGAGTACGGCAGGGGTGCCCCCTCTTGGGCCAGCTGTACGCTCTGGGGATCAAGCCCTTCCTCTGTCTCCTCCGCAGGGGGTTGACGCTGCGGTAGCCAGAGCTGCAGCTGGTCCTGTCGGCATACGCCGACGATGTACTCCTCATGGTCCAGGACCCGGGCGACTTGGCGCGGGTGGAGGCTTGCCAGGCTGTGTACTCGGCAGCCTCCTCCGCCCGGGTCAAGAGCTCTGGCTTGGTGGTAGGGGACTGGCGGCAGGCGAGCTCCCTCCCACCTGCACTTCAAGCCATCCGGTGGAGCGCGGGTCCGCTGCTCTATCTCGGCGTTTACTTTTCTGCCACGCATCCGTCTCCGCCGGAGAACTGGCACGGTTTAGAGGGCGGGACGGTAGAGCAGCTCCGGAGATGGACAGGACTGCTCCGGTGTCTGTCCTTTCGAGGGTGGGCATTGGTGCTCAATCAACTAGTCTTGTCCATGCTCTGGTACCGGCTCAACACCCTGGTTCCGGCCCCGGATTTCCTGGCCAACCTCCGGAAATTGATTCTGGAGTTCTTCTGGTCAGGACTGCCCTGGGTCACTGCAGGGGTTCTCCATCAGGCCCTGCCCTCCCTCCTCCAGGGGCAGAAGTGTCTCCGCACTCAGGTCCATGTCTTCCGCCTCCAGGCCCTGCAGAGGCTCCTTTATGGTGCAGGTAGTCCGGCGTGGAGCATATTGGCGCACGCCTTCCTGCGCCGCCTCCGAGGGCTTCGATATGACCGGCAGCTCCTTTATCTCCATCCAAGGGGTCTTCCGCGAGACCTCTCTGGGCTGCCAGTCTTCTACCAGGACCTTCTCCGGACCTGGAAACTGTTTGCAGCGACCAGATCCGTGGCGGCCTCCGTGGGGGAAGATCTCCTCACGGAGCCCCTGCTACACAACCCCCACTTCTGTGTGCAGGTGGCCGAGTCCCCCTCGGTGCGCCAGAGGTTGGTCCTGGCAGAAGTCACCAGAGTCGGAGACTTCCTGAACTACGACCGGGGAGACTGGCTGAATCCCCTGATGCTCGCTCAGCACATGGGGCTCTCCAGGCCTCGTACTACCCTGCGCGTACTTCAGGAGGTGAGGGCCGCTTTGCCGCCTGCTGCTTGGGTTTACCTCAACCAGGCCTGCGAGAGGGCGTGCCCCGCCCACCCTCCACCCCAGGCCCTCTGGACCTTTTCATCGGGCCCCTGCCCTGTGGACCCAACCGACCCCCCCCCCCCCCCCCGGCTCCAGACCGCGCCAAAACAACATCTCTGCACACTCGTGCTCCACACCCTTCATGTCCTCACCCTCGCGTCCCACCCTGACACAAAGTGGTGGGACCTCCTGCCACCTCTAGAGGGTGAGGAGCCCCGGTGGGCCAGCCTCTATTCCACCTTAGTCCCGAGGCCCACCAGGGATATCAGTTGGTGGCTCCTTCACGGGGCCGTGAGCACGGGCGTGTACTTGGCCCGGTTCACCCCAATTCCGGACACCTGCCCCTTTTGCGGCGTGAGGGAAACCCTGGCGCACGTCTATCTGGAGCGCGCCAGGTTGCAGCCCCTATTCCGGCTCCTCACCAATATTTTGTTAAGGTTTTGGTTGCACTTTTCTCCTCACCTTCTTATCTACGCACTCCCTGTCCGTGGCCCCACTAAGTCGCAGGACCTCCTGGTCAACCTCCTCCTGGCCCTGGCTAAAGTGGCCATCTATAAAACCAGGGTGAGGAGGTTGGCCGATGGAGTCTCCTGCGACTGTGGGGCCTATTTCCGATCCTCTGTCCGTTCACGCCTCCGGGCAGAGTTCCTCTGGGCGGCGTCCACTGACTCCCTTGACGCCTTTATCGCTGCCAAAAGTAACATTTCAAATTTCTGAACAACTTCAAACACCTAAAGCAATCTTCCAGTGAAATGTTTCCTTCTTTCATGCCAAGTGTGGAATTGTACCCTGTGATGGGGCATAGAGGCCCTACAGGGGCAAAGAGGCAGTTAATGAGGGCCTGTGAGACCAGCTGGCTCCATCCACAGCAGATGTTAGGTGTGGAGAAAGGAGTTAAGTAGAAAAAGATCTGGTTCAGTTGGTGGCTGACCAGAAGATGAGCAGAGCTCTGTTCCTTCCCCATGACAGAAGCCTGGTTACAGCTAGAAGTCTGAAAAAAGTTTGCTGGTTGGATAAGCCATGCGGTGAGTGGGATGACTGGGCCAGGAGACAGACCAAAGGACTGGTTGTTTGAAGACAGGTCCTGAATTGAAAGGTAGGATCCCAATGAAGACTCATTAGCTGACCCTATTTTGAGTTCTTGGTTTTCTCTTATGTTTGGAATTGAATACCTTAGAAGGGGTGGGACTCAGGAGTGTCTTAGCTGGAGGGCAAAAGCATTGGATTCTGTGAGAGGCAGTGACCAACCATTGGAGACCCTGAGGCAAGGTGAGTAGGGCAACGTTGGGCCACCAGGAATCACCATGGAGGCAAGCTCTGTAACACATCCCTAAAATTAGGATGGTTGGATGTGCAGACTTAGATTAGGGATAGGTTAAGTTACAGTATATTGTGACCCAGAAAGGTAGAGATGGGAACTTTATGTAGTTGGACTAGGGAGACTCCCAGCTTTCCAGTGCAATACACAGCACTTGCTCCTATCTCCAATAGGTCTTGAGATAACAGACCTTAAAATTGTGATTATATAAAGAAATAGCTATTTTATGTCACTCTTAGAAGTTTCTAAAATGTATTAATTATAAGAATTTTCATTTTTGTTTTCCCTGTGACTTCTGTACAGTTGCACTTATGGTACTACCGTAGCTTGCCTTTACAGGTATAGTGTTATGAAAATTAGTACCAGTTAAGTTTTTAAAAAACGTTTCTGAAATAGGTTTGTGTTTTATTTATTTAGTTATTTATTTTGTAAAATATGTGGCATTCCCAGAGGATGTGTTGGTGTGGTGTTGATTAAATGGTTTCTTAGCTTGAATTTGAAATAACCTGTGTAACTCCTAAGTGACTTCATAAAGTCACAAGTGAGGTATAGAGACATCTCCAAGTGAATGTGAATAAACCTTTATGCTACACCATAATATAATCCCATTATATAACTTAAGTAGGTTAAACTGTATTGATATGTTATACTTAATCTAAATTCTAGCAGAAGAGGTAGTATCAACTAAGGATGCAAAAAAATTGTTTGCTACAAATGCAGATGCATATTTATATCTTGTCATACTGTAGGTAACATTATTTGTGTCCGTGAAACAGCACATGAAATTCTTTTATACAAAAAGTACACAGTAAATGGTACTTATAGACCATTCTAGAGTTATTGGGCCACTTCCTTAGGTTGCGTAAGTTGGCATGGCTCAGTTGAGCTCCTCTGCTCTACACCACCTAAGGAACTGGTTGTAAGTGTACAAAAAAGAAATAGTCCACATGTTAGCAAATGTTAACTATCTAGTTTTGCAGCTAAGTTAACTTCTTTATAGTTATTTGCATCCTTGAATTGAATTTAAGAAAGGCTGTACTGTTGGTTGAAAAGAAAATGTGTAGCACATGGATGTTAGCTCAGGCTAAGGCTGTACCATTTACACACAGTCCTGCACTGGGGACCTGATGCAAAACTCACTGAAGTCATTGGGAGTCTTTCCATTGAGTTAATGAGCTTTGGATCAGGACCTGGGATGGGTGTAGAACTACAGGAGAAGCACCAAAGACAGTCTGACTTTAAAAAGCAGGATGCTTCCCAGAACTTGCTGTTGCATAGGGGAACATGCAAAACACTGCACCTCTTCAGGGTGGCAATGCACTTCCTGCCTCCTCCGCTGTAAGCGGTTGGAGTTTTTCTCAAAGGCTCATGAAATGCTCTGAAGCCATGATGATCATGGCCAATATCCCTGCTCTCTATCCCCAAATCTCCAACACATCTGTCATTGCCCCTGTTGGGGCAAAAAGCTGCTTGGTGGGGCAGCTGGGGAGAGGGTAAAAAAAAATTCATGGCCTCCCTGCCTCCCCACATATCTCCAAGAATCTGTGGCAGCTCCTGCCACTACATCTTTAAAGAAGAGTAATGTGACAGATGGTAGTACCATTATTTTACTACCGGAAGGAGCTCAGTTACTATGGTGATGAGGATGCTAAAAGAACCTGTCTAGAACAGAATTTATCAAATTAATTACTCAAATAGACCTGGCAGTGAAAAATGTCCTTTTCCATCTCACAGGAAGACTCTTCCCCTCCTTTTGGTTTCAGAGTTGGTGAGTCGCACACTTGATTACGGCAATTCTCTGTACTTAAGAATGAAACTGCTGATCAGCCCAGCTATTCCATGGAGAGCAAGTGCATCAGCCCAGATATAGTACTACTGAACCTGTAATGAAAATAATATAGGCATAAAAGAGTGAAAACCACACATACATTCCATAGTATTATTTGAGGAATAGCAAGGTATATTACGTAAGTAAAGACTGTAATCATAGACACAAAGGGCTGGAAGTAGGGTTACCAGATAGCAACTGTGAAAAAACGGGACAGGGGGTGGAGGGTAATAGGCACCTATGTAAGAAAAAGCCCCCCAAAACGGGACTGTCCCTTTAAAAATGGGACATCTGGTCACCCTAGCTGGAAGGGACCTTGATTTTCCTAATATCTAAGCTAAATCTTCTTTGCTCCAGATCAAGCTGATTACTTCTTGTCCTTCCTTCAGTGGACATAGAGAACAATTGATCACAGTCCTCTTTAGAGCAGCCTTTTACATATTTGAAGAGTATTATCAGGTCCCTCTCTCAGTCATTGTTTCTCAAGACTAATCATGCTCAGTTTTTTTTAACCTTTCCTAAAAGGGCTGGTTTTCTAAAACTTTTGTAATTTTTGTTGCTCTCCTCTGGGCTCTCTCCAAGTTGTCCACATCTTTCCTAAAGTGTGGTTCCCAAAACTGAACACAGTACTCCAGCTGAGCATGTACCAGTGCCAAGTAGAGCAGGACAATTACCTCTCATGTCTACATATGACAGTGCTGTTAATATACCCGAGAATAATATTAGCCTTTTTTTGCAACTGCATCCCAATGGCAGAGGTGAAAGTAAGCCGGTACGCCCCGGTATAGCATACCGGCAAGAGCTGGTGCACCGTACCAGGGTGGATCAGCTTCTCCAGGTGCAATTTAAAGGGCCTACGGCTCCCAGCAGTGGCTGGAGCCCCCAACCCTTTAAATTGCTGCCAGAGCCCTGCTGCTGGAGCCCTGGGGTAGCGGCGGTGAGGCTGGGGCGGAGATTTAAAGGGCCTGGGGCAGTAGCGGTGGCCGAGCCCTGAGCCCTTTAAATCATCCCCGGAGCCCTGCCACACTTCCCCAGGGCTCCAGCAGGCTCCGGGGATGATTTAAAGGGCCTGGGGCAGTAGTGGTGGCCGGAGCCCGATCCCCAGAGCCCTGCTGCCAGAGCTCTGGGGAAGTGGTGGCGGGGCTCTAGGGATGATTTAAAGGGCCCAGGGCTCTGGCCGCCGCTACCGCCCAGGGCCCTTTGAACCGCTGCCAGAGCCCACGGCTGCCGCTGTTACCCCAGAGAGGGGGAAGGAGGCACCTGCTGGTACAGGATGGTCAGGGGCTGGCTCTGACCTCCCTCGCCCCCCCCCCTTCTGCCCAAGGCCCCTCCCCTTCCGGGGGCCAGAGCCGGGCCTAGCCCAGCCCCGTGCCAGTAAGTCCCTAGACTTACTTTCACCCCTGCCCAGTGGTGGCTCATATTCTATTTGTGGTCTACTATAACTCGCAGATTCTTTTCAGCAGTATTACTGCTTAGCCAGTTATTCCTCATTTTGTTGTTGTGCATCTGACTTTTACTTACTAAATGAAAGAAAAGGAGTACTGGTGGCACCTTAGAGACTAACCAATTTATTTGAGCATGAGCTTACTAAATGAAGTATTTCACACTTGTCTTTACTGAATTTCAACTTCCTGAATTCAGACAAATTCTCCAATTAGTCAAGGTCATTTTGAATTCTAATCCTGTTCTCCAGAGTGCTAGCAATCTCTCCCACCTTGGCATCATCTGCAAATGTAGTAAAAGTACTCTCCATTCCATTATATAAGTAATATCATACACTCAAGGGCATAGCATCAAAGTTGCACAGTGACTCTTAGCTATGGCACTTCCTGGCTTTGTTGTGGTTAACCATAAAAATCTATTTAAAGATAAAGGCAATGTTTTTATATGTGTGTATGTATAGGATGTTGAAAGTTGAAGAGGGTTCAAAGAAGAGCCACATGAATAATTCAAAAACAAGAAAACATGCATTAGAGTGAGACTATTCAATTGACTTAATCTTTTTAATTTATTGAAGAGAAGATTAGGAAGAGACTTGAACATGGACTAGAAATGCTTACATTGAGAGAAAAATTCTGATAGTGGGATCTTTAATTTAGGAGACACAGCCATTCTAAGAGCCAATGGCTAGAATTGTCGCTAGACAAATTTAAACTGGAAACAAGGCATAACTTTTCAACTATTTGAAAATCTTAACAAGGGTTGTGGTGGATTCTCCACCAGTTGAAGTCTTTAAATGAAGACTGTATATCTTTCTGAAAGTTATTGGACTTTATAGAGGAGATACTGGGAGAAAGTAGATGGACTATTGTCATAAATATAAAGGGAAGGGTAAACCCCTTTGAAATCCCTCCTGGCCAGGGGAAAGCTCCTCTCACCTGTAAAGGGTTAAGAAGCTAAAGGTAACCTCGCTGGCACCTGACCAAAATGACCAATGAGGAGACAAGATACTTTCAAAAGCTGGGAGGAGGGAGAGAAACAAAGGGTCTGTGTCTGTCTGTATGCTGGGTCTTTGCCGGGGATAGACCAGGAATGGAGTCTACTTACTAAAAGTTCTAAATCTAGCTAGGTATGTGTTAGATGATGATTTCTTTAAATGGCTGAGAAAAGAATTGTGCTGAATAGAATAACTATTTCTGTCTGTGTATCTTTTTTGTAACTTAAGGTTTTGCCTAGAGGGGTTCTCTGTTTTTGAATCTAATTACCCTGTAAGATATCTACCATCCTGATTTTACAGGGGGGATTTCTTTATTTCTATTTACTTCTATTTTTATTAAAAGTCTTCTTGTAAAAAACTGAATGCTTTGTCATTGTTCTCAGATCCAAGGGTTTGGGTCTGTGGTCACCTATGCAAATTGGTGAGGCTTTTTATCCAACATTTCCCAGGAAAGGGGGAGGTGCAAGTGTTGGGAGGATTGTTCATTGTTCTTAAGATCCAAGGGTCTGGGTCTGTAGTCACCTAGGCAAATTGAGGCTTTTTACCAAACCTTGTCCAGGAAGTAGGGTGCAAGGTTTTGGGAAGTATTTTGGGGGGAAGGACGCGTCCAAACAGCTCTTCCCCAGTAACCAGTATTAGCTTGGTGGTGGTAGCGGCCAGTCCAAGGACAATGGGTGGAATATTTTGTACCTTGGGGAAGTTTTGACCTAAGCTGGTAAAGATAAGCTTAGGAGGTTTTTCATGAAGGTCCCCACATCTGTACCCTAGAGTTCAGAGTGGGGGAGGAACCTTGACATGGTGGCATAGTGGTGGGATTAACCTGAAATCATTTTGAGATCCAGTTGAGATTTTTTGAACTAGAAATACAGATTTTAAAAAGGAAATTTTTTTTTCCTTTAGAAAGGAAGTCCAGAAAGCAGCTAAAACTGAAAGCAGCTTGGTTTTTCTCTGCTTTGTGGCCAAGCAGAGACAAAAGGGGATTATCTTTGTGAATTGCAGGTTTTCTTTGCCTGGAGGCAGGGTACTTAACTCCTGCAGGGAAATTCACAGTCTTCCAACCCAGAGGTTTTTTTTTTTTCTTCCTAAAAGTAAATAGGGGGTGTGTGTTTTACCCATTTGCCTGGAGACAAAAGTGGCAGGGTTTTTTGTTTTAGGATTTTGATTTTTTTGTTTTACAAGGAGCACAGGTTTGAAAAGGAATTTTTTTTTCCTTTGGGCTGCTGGTAAGCAGGTTTCCAAGTAGTTGGAGGTTTTTTGCTTTGATTTGGGCCCAGAGCAGAGACAAGGGAATTGTCTTTTTCTGTAGGCTGACAATCACTATCAGAGAATAGGTATTCTATTCCAGCACAGCAAAATTTTACAGCCAAGTTTTGTTTGTTTATTTCTAAACCTTGGGTGTGAAGTTAGTTAAAAACAGAGAGGTTAGAATGACAAAATCCACGGCTCGACAAAAGCTGGAATTAGCCAGTTTCAGGCTGCGGAAAAACAAAGGGAACATGAAAGACAGATAGAACTCATGCGGCTGAAAATGGAAGCAAGGGCCAAAGAACTGGAGGAGAAGGAAAAAGAGAGGAAGCATGTGGAGGAGGTGGAGAAGATAAAGGCTCAGCGGAATATCCCAACAAACCCTAGTAATCCTTCTCCAAGTACCACTTCCCATCCCAGGAAGTTCCCCACCTACAAGGCAGGTGATGATACTGAGGCCTTCTTAGAAAACTTCGAAAGGACCTGCCTTGGGTACAACATCTCTACTGACCAATACATGGTAGAGCTGAGGCCGCAGCTCAGTGGACCCTTAGCTGAGGTGGCAGCTGAAATGCCTAAAGAACACATGAACAAGTATGAACTGTTTAAATCCAAGGCGACAGTCAGAATGGGGATAACACCCGAGCAGTCTCGTCGGAGGTTCAGAGCCCTAAGATGGAAACCAGACATGTCATTTACCCGACATGCCTACCACATTGTGAAACATTGGGATGCCTGGATATCAGGAGCAAGTGTTGAATCTCCAGTAAATTTGCCCTTCCTAATGCAAATGGAACAATTCTTAGAGGGTGTTCCTGAGGAAATAGAAAGATACATCCTAGATGGGAAACCCAAAACTGTAATCGAGGCAGGAGAGATTGGAGCCAGATGGGTGGAGGTGGCAGAGAAGAAGAAAACTGGTCGCAGTTGGAGCGGAGACCAGAAGGGACCACCCCAGACCACACCCTATTACCGGGGGCCGCCCAAAGCCCCACCTACCTCCCAAAGAACCCTCCAGACCCCTTATCGTCCCACCACCCCGTTCTCCAGCAACCCTCCTCGCCCCAGTGACCCGTCAGCTGGACGATGTTTTAAATGTAACGAGCTGGGGCATGTAAAGGCCAACTGCCCCAAGAACCCCAACAGATTACAGTTCATTGCACCGGAATCACACCAGAGGTCCGCAGGCCCAGATACCTCCCAGATACCCTTGGAGCGGAGGGAAACTGTGAGTGTGGGCGGGAAGAAGGTCACCACGTGGAGGGACACCGGAGCACAAGTGTCAGCTATCCATGCTTCCTTAGTGGACCCCAATTTAATCAACCCAGAGATCCAAGTGACGATTCAACCCTTCAAGTCCAACTCTTTCAATTTGCCTACAGCCAAGTTGCCTGTCCAGTACAAGGGCTGGTCAGGAACGTGGACTTTTGCAGTCTATGATGATTATCCCATCCCCATGCTGTTGGGGGAAGACTTGGCCAATCATGTGAAGCAGGCCAAGAGGGTGGGAACGGTCACCCGCAGCCAGGCTAAACAAGCCGTGAGGCCTAGCTCTGTTCCGGAAACTTCTATCAGGACCCAGTCAGAGGTGATGGACCTGGACCCCAGGCCAATGTCTGCAACAGCAGTAGTGGATCCAGTCCCAGAGACCCAGAGGGAACCAGTCCCAGAACCGGAACCAGCCAAACAACCAACACCAGACCCCGTGTCAGCACTGAATCCAGTACTTGCAACCTCAACACCAGAGGGCCCCACCGAACCTGAACTGGCAGCAGCCGATAACCCTACCCAAGAGGCTCAGCCGGAGCCTGAATCCCAACATAGTGCACCAGCGGAGAGCGGTTCACAGTCAACAGAAACAGCTCCATCCCCTATATCGCTTCCAGAGGGACCAAGCCTAGGTCCACAATCCCATGAGGAACTGATGTCTCCAGCATCAAGGGAACAGTTCCAGACCGAACAGGAAGCAGATGAAAGCCTCCAGAGAGCTTGGACGGCGGCACGGAGCAACCCACCGCCTCTCAGCTCTTCTACTCGATCCAGGATTGTTGTAGAAAGAGGACTTTTATACAAGGAAACTCTTTCTGGTGGACACCAGGAAGACTGGCATCCTCAGAGACAGTTGGTAGTTCCAACTAAATACCGGGCCAAGCTCTTGAGCTTAGCCCACGATCACCCTAGTGGCCATGCTGGGGTGAACAGGACCAAAGACCGTTTGGGGGGGTCATTCCACTGGGAGGGAATGGGCAAGGATGTTTCTACCTATGTCCAGTCTTGTGAGGTGTGCCAAAGAGTGGGAAAACCCCAAGACCAGGTCAAAGCCCCTCTCCAGCCACTCCCCATCATTGAAGTTCCATTTCAGCGAGTAGCTGTGGATATTCTGGGTCCTTTTCCGAAAAAGACACCCAGAGGAAAGCAGCACATACTGACTTTCATAGATTTTGCCACCCGATGGCCGGAAGCAGTAGCTCTAAGCAACACCAGGGCTAAAAGTGTGTGCCAGGCACTAGCAGACATTTTTGCCAGGGTAGGTTGGCCCTCCGACATCCTCACAGATGCAGGGACTAATTTCCTGGCAGGCACTATGAAAAACCTTTGGGAAGCTCATGGGGTAAATCACTTGGTTGCCACTCCTTACCATCATCAAACAAATGGCATGGTGGAGAAGTTTAATGGAACTTTGGGGGCCATGATACGTAAATTCGTAAATGAGCACTCCAATGATTGGGACCTAGTGTTGCAGCAGTTGCTCTTTGCATACAGAGCTGTACCACATCCCAGTTTAGGGTTTTCCCCATTTGAACTTGTATATGGCCGTGAGGTTAAGGGGCCATTGCAGTTGGTGAAGCAGCAATGGGAGGGATTTACACCTTCTCCAGGAACTAACATTCTGGACTTTGTAACCAACCTACAAAACACCCTGCGAACCTCTTTAGCCCTTGCTAGAGAAAACTTACAGGATGCTCAAAAAGAGCAAAAAGCCTGGTATGATAAACATGCCAGAGAGCGTTCCTTCAAAGTAGGAGACCAGGTCATGGTCTTAAAGGCGCTCCAGGCCCATAAAATGGAAGCATCGTGGGAAGGGCCATTCATGGTCCAGGAGCGCCTGGGAGCTGTTAATTATCTCATAGCATTCCCCACCTCCAACCGAAAGCCTAAGGTGTACCATATTAATTCTCTAAAGCCCTTTTATTCCAGAGAATTAAAGGTTTGTCAGTTTACAGCCCAGGGAGAAGATGACGCTGAGTGGCCTGAAGGTGTCTACTACGAAGGGAAATGTGCTGGTGGTGTGGAAGAGGTGAACCTCTCCATGACCCTTGGGCGTATGCAGCGACAGCAGATCCAGGAGCTGGGCACTAGCTACGCGCCAACATTCTCAGCCACCCCAGGACTGACTGAACGGGCATACCACTCCATTGACACAGGTAATGCTCACCCAATTAGGGTCCAACCTTACCGGGTGTCTCCTCAAGCTAAAACTGTTATAGAACGGGAGATCCAGGATATGTTACAGATGGGTGTAATCCGCCCCTCTGAAAGTGCATGGGCATCTCCAGTGGTTCTAGTTTCCAAACCAGATGGGGAAATACGTTTTTGCGTGGACTACCGTAAGCTAAATGCTGTAACTCGCCCAGACAACTATCCAATGCCACGCACAGATGAACTATTAGAGAAACTGGGACGGGCCCAGTTCATCTCTACCTTGGACTTAACCAAGGGGTACTGGCAGGTACCGCTAGATGAATCTGCCAAGGAAAGGTCAGCCTTCATCACACATCTCGGGCTGTATGAATTTAATGTACTCCCTTTCGGGCTGCGAAATGCACCCGCCACTTTCCAAAGACTTGTAGATGGTCTCCTAGCGGGATTAGGAGAATGTGCAGTCGCCTACCTTGACGACGTGGCCATATTTTCGGATTCCTGGGCAGACCACCTGGAACATCTACAAAAAGTCCTTGAGCGCATAAGGGAGGCAGGACTAACTGTTAAGGCTAAGAAGTGTCAAATAGGCCTAAACAGAGTGACTTACCTTGGACACCAGGTGGGTCAAGGAACTATCAGCCCCCTACAGGCCAAAGTGGATGCTATCCAAAAGTGGCCTGTCCCAAAGTCACAGGTTCAATCCTTTTTAGGCTTGGCCGGTTATTACAGACGATTTGTACCGCACTACAGCCAAATCGCTGCCCCACTGACAGACCTAACCAAAAAGAAACAGCCAAATGCTGTTCAGTGGACCGAAAAGTGTCAGAAGGCCTTTAACAAGCTTAAAGCGACACTCATGTCTGACCCTGTACTAAGGGCCCCAGACTTTGACAAACCGTTCCTAGTAACCACAGATGCGTCCGAGCGTGGTGTGGGAGCAGTTTTAATGCAGAAAGGACCTGATCAAGAATTCCACCCTGTAGTGTTTCTCAGCAAAAAACTGTCTGAGAGGGAAAGCAACTGGTCAGTCACTGAAAAAGAATGTTACGCCATTGTCTATCCTCTGGAAAAGCTACGCCCATATGTTTGGGGACGGCGTTTCCACCTGCAAACCGACCATGCTGCACTGGAGTGGCTTCACACCGTCAAGGAAACTAACAAAAAACTTCTTCGGTGGAGTTTAGCTCTCCAAGATTTTGATTTCGACATCCAACACATCTCAGGAGCTTCTAACAAAGTGGCTGATGCACTCTCCCGTGAAAGTTTCCCAGAATCAACTGGTTAAAATCGTCCTTGAGATGTGGAAAATATTGTTAGTCTTTATGTACTTGGTAGTATATTTAGAGATGCATGTGTCTTATTAACTCTGTTTTTCCTAGAGCTCCAGGAAGAAATCCCAGCCAGTGTTTCACCCTAGCTGAGATTTGGGGGGCGTGTCATAAATATAAAGGGAAGGGTAAACCCCTTTGAAATTCCTCCTGGCCAGGGGAAAGCTCCTCTCACCTGTAAAGGGCTAAGAAGCTAAAGGTAACCTCGCTGGCACCTGACCAAAATGACCAATGAGGAGACAAGATACTTTCAAAAGCTGGGAGGAGGGAGAGAAACAAAGGGTCTGTGTCTGTCTGTATGCTGGGTCTTTGCTGGGGATAGACCAGGAATGGAGTCTTAGAACTTTTAGTAAGTAATCTAGCTAGGTATGTGTTAGATGATGATTTCTTTAAATGGCTGAGAAAAGAATTGTGCTGAATAGAATAACTATTTCTGTCTGTGTATCTTTTTTGTAACTTAAGGTTTTGCCTAGAGGGGTTCTCTATGTTTTTGAATCTAATTACCCTGTAAGATATCTACCATCCTGATTTTACAGGGGGGATTTCTTTATTTCTATTTACTTCTATTTTTATTTAAAGTCTTCTTGTAAAAAACTGAATGCTTTGTCATTGTTCTCAGATCCAAGGGTCTGGGTCTGTAGTCACCTAGGCAAATTGAGGCTTTTTACCAAACCTTGTCCAGGAAGTGGGGTGCAAGGTTTTGGGAAGTATTTTGGGGGGAAAGACGTTTCCAAACAGCTCTTCCCCAGTAACCAGTATTAGTTTGGTGGTGGTAGCGGCCAGTCCAAGGACAACGGGTGGAATATTTTGTACCTTGGGGAAGTTTTGACCTAAGCTGGTAAAGATAAGCTTAGGAGGTTTTTCATGCAGGTCCCCACATCTGTACCCTAGAGTTCAGAGTGGGGGAGGAACCTTGACAACTATATTATGTGTCAGGTCATACTATATGATCATAATGGTCCCTTGCAACAGGTCAGACTAGATCATTGAAAAGGTTTCTTCTGATTCTGTAGTCTATGGGGAAAGATATAGACACAGATATATTCAGTCTTCAAAAGATTATTCTCTTTTCTTCTGAATTTTATATTTGCATAAAGTACAGTGTCATATTCAAGAGTTTCATAAGGGAACAAAATGCTGCTGGCCAGACTCCTATGCACTCCTATTTCTATTTTTTTTCAATTCCTTTGCAATTAATGTCTAAAAAACAATGACAAGAAAAATAAAACATCCCAAGGCGAAGAAAATCTAAACTTGGGGGGATAAAGGAGTTTCTGAGAAAAGGCCTGGCGGGAAAGGCAGTGAGGTGGAGCTTGGATGAATCTGCCCCAAAACCTTTGCCCCAGACTAAAGTCAGTGGGAAAACTGTGGAGGCAAATTACAAGACCTTTTTCACATTTTTTCAGAATTCAATTTAAGTCAAAGTTGCAGCTGTCAAACACTTCAGAGAGTAACTTTGATTTAGGTGCCTAAGTAGGGATTTGGGTGTCTAACATCAGTTGGCCTGATTTTATTGTACTCATGATTATCTGCTACCCTTGTTTGTGAGGTTGTAGAAAGTTTGTGGCTAGGTAAAATATAGCTGAGACCTTATTACCCAGTTTCTCTGGGCGAGGCTGTGCCTCATGTTGAATCAGCATAGCGCTACTTTACATCACTCTCTCCTGATCCCTGTCAAAGTTCCTGCCCCACTCTGAATTCTCTGGTACAGATGTGGGGACCGGCATGAAAGACCCCCTAAGATTATTCTTACCAGCTTAGGTTAAAACTTCCCCAAGTTACAAATTTTGCCTTGTCCTTGAACCCTATGCTGCCACCACCAAGCATGTTAAAGAACAGGGAAAGAACCCACTTGGAGATGTCTTCCCCCCCCCAAATATCCCCCCAAGCCCTACACTCCCTTTCCTGGGGAAGGGTTGATAAAAATCCTCACCAATTTGTACAGGTGAGCACAGACGCAAACCCTTGGATCTTAAGAAGAATGAAAAAGCAATCAGGTTCTTAAAAAAGAATTTTAATTAAAGAAAAGGTAAAAAAATCACCTCTGTAACATGAGGATGGTAAATACCTCACAGGGTAATCAGATTCAAAACATAGAGAATCCCTCTAGGTAAAACCTTAAGTTACAAAAAGACACAAAAACAGGAATATACATTCCACCCAGCACAGCTATTTTACCAGTCCTTAAACAAAAGGAAACCTAACGTATTTCTAGCTAGATTACTTACTAATAGAAGTTCTGAGATTGCATTCCTGATCTGTTCCTGGCGAAAGCATCACCCAGACAGACAGACCCTTTATTTCCCCCGCCCCCCTCCAGTTTTGAAAATATCTTGTCTCCTCATTGGTCATTTTGGTCAGGTGCCAGCGAGATTATCTTAGCTTCTTAACCCTTTATAGGTGAAAGGGTTTTGCTTATGGCCAGGAGGGATTTTATAGCACTGTATACAGAAAGGTGGTTACCCTTCCCTTTACTTTCATGACAATCCCTCACTTTGATGTAGGAAGCATGTTGTGGGCATGGATCTCTGCCAGCGTAACAGCCTCATTAAAAGACAGCATAAGTTAGTGCAGACCTGCAACTGCTCTAATTTGTGCCAATGTTAATCAGCCCAAGGCAACCTCCAGGACTAGGTGGAAATAAAAGTGGTATACAGGCACCTTTATTCTTCAGCATTTTTATGGGTTGTCATAAATATAAAGGGAAGGGTAAACCCCTTTGAAATCTCTCCTGGCCAGGGGAAAGCTCCTCTCACCTGTAAAGGGTTAAGAAGCTAAAGGTAACCTCGCTGGCACCTGACCAAAATGACCAATGAGGAGACAAGATACTTTCAAAAGCTGGGAGGAGGGAGAGAAACAAAGGGTCTGTGTGTCTGTCTTATACTGGTTTCTGCCGGGGATAGACCAGGAATGGAGTCTTAGAACTTTTAGTAAGTAATCTAGCTAGGTATGTGTTAGATGATGATTTCTTTAAATGGCTGAGAAAAGAATTGTGCTGAATAGAATAACTATTTCTGTCTGTGTATCTTTTTTGTAACTTAAGGTTTTGCCTAGAGGGGTTCTCTATGTTTTTGAATCTAATTACCCTGTAAGATATCTACCATCCTGATTTTACAGGGGGGATTTCTTTATTTCTATTTACTTCTATTTTTATTAAAAGTCTTCTTGTAAGAAACTGAATGCTTTTTCATTGTTCTCAGATCCAAGGGTTTGGGTCTGTGGTCACCTATGCAAATTGGTGAGGCTTTTTATCCAACATTTCCCAGGAAAGGGGGGGGTGCAAGTGTTGGGAGGATTGTTCATTGTTCTTAAGATCCAAGGGTCTGGGTCTGTAGTCACCTAGGCAAATTGGTGAGGCTTTTTACCAAACCTTGTCCAGGAAGTGGGGTGCAAGGTTTTGGGAAGTATTTTGGGGGGAAAGACGTTTCCAAACAGCTCTTCCCCAGTAACCAGTATTAGTTTGGTGGTGGTAGCGGCCAATCCAAGGACAACAGGTGGAATATTTTGTACCTTGGAGAAGTTTTGACCTAAGCTGGTAAAGATAAGCTTAGGAGGTTTTTCATGCAGGTCCCCACATCTGTACCCTAGAGTTCAGAGTGGGGGAGGAACCTTGACATGGGTCCTGCAGTCTAATGGGAGATTAAAAGACTGATGCTGAATTGCTTTTTCCTTCAAATAATCTATTCTCTTTCTGACAGGTTTCAAGCTGGATTTAACTTCAGACAATTTACCCATTCAAATGATATTCCCCATACTTAAAAGAGGGGATATTGGTAGAACTAGTAGTAGCTCTAGAATCAGAATGAATGTTAAGTGTAGCTGTAGTAGCCTGTATGGAATCTGGAGTGAGGATTATATGTTGCAGGAGGGAAGAGTTAGAAGGGGGCTGTGTGCACATTGCCAGAAATGTAAAGCTGCATTTGTGTTAATAAAGAGCCAGTCTTGTTTTAATAGGAATACAATCCTCTCATGTTACTCCCCATCACACAATGGCCACTGGGCTTGTGAGCTGCTCTGTTTAGGAAAGGCATTCCCTATATAAACAACACAATTTGTTTACTCCCACTGTACCCCCCCACAAAACCTCCCTAATCCATACCTCCCAGCAGTCCCAAGTTTTGACCCCCAAAGCTTCCTGTCTCAGTTGAAGCAGAGCATTTCCTATTTTAACCTTGCTGCCTTAAAGTAGAATCAGTTACTATAGGGGATCAAAAATACATTTAAAAGTGTGTGTGGGGGGGTATATCAGCACAGTTGTATTTAATTTGTTGTGCAATGTCACAACTCCATATATTTTCTGTCGGGTGATTGTTCTAACTTTTTCTTTGTGACTCTCACCATCCTTGTATTATTAAACAACTCCACTTCACTACAAGGTCACATCTAGAAGTAGTCACGTTAGAGTTGTAATTTGAGAAGGAGTTCAGAGAGCCACAGCCAGCAGCAAGCAATGTGAGAGTGTTAAAATGAGAAGCAGTCAGGATAGTAAGATTGTATTGGTTGTGGAGTCTCAAACAATTAAAAAGAAACTTTAGTATAGTTCAAAAATTGCAAGATTACAAAAAAAACCCAACAACAACAACCCCACACTTCAAGAAACAAAAGACTCAACAGTTACAATGGCAGATGTAGATTTTAAGGCTATATGAAGGAAAAAAGTGAAAAGTTGTTAGCCCTCACCTTGATGTTTGTAGAAAATGGTGCCTTAAAGTGATAACATTTTCTTTTTTGTGAGTCGTGCAGAGCTGATTTTTCTGTTAGTCATGGTGGATGCAATATTTCAAGACATATTAGCATGGAGAAACATGCAAGCTGTGTCAAGGTACTGGCAGCTTTTTTCCAACCTGCAGAGTTAAAAATGACCGGTAGTGTAATAAAAGATGAAACTTTATTTACAAGATTTCTTTTGGAATGTAATATCGGTCTTGCCAGCATAACACTGGTAGATCCACATTGTGAGCAGATGGCATTGACCCTGGGACCTCTGAAGCTTAGTGTATGAGCCTCTCCTGTAAGCCACATGGTTCTTTGACAAGGCTGTAGCAGACTCATCAATCTCTACATGGTCCAGGTGTCATTAGAGGGGGACAGATCACCACACCCTGTAGGCATGGGTTACACCAACAGTAATCATCTTAGATCGTATTCTTTATTCAAGAAAATGTTCCCAGATTACAAAATTGCCAAGAGCTACGAGAGTGATTCCACAAAAGTGACCCATCTTATACAATGGGCAATCACACCTAAAGCACCTGAAAATGTACAAAATATGATAGATGTCCATGAACAATATTTTGGTTTGGTTCTGGATGCTAGTTTGGATGAGTTCAAGAATTATTTTCCAATCATGGGTTACATATAAACACCCAGAAATTGGCCTTACAGTTACTGAGGTTTTAGATATGGTTTATTGTACATTGAGTAAATTTCAGGTCTTATTTGACGCAACCATCAACATGCTATTAAAACTCAGTGTCACCTGGAATAAATGTGTTGTGTATTCAGTGGACAATGCTACAAACATGCGGGGTAAGCACAACAGTACATTGAGTCAAATTAAGCAAACAATGAACCAGGGATTGTATGCAGTGTGGTACTCCTGCCACCTCATGAACTTAATGGCAGAGCATTCATCAAAAGCACTGCAGATGAATGCTGAGGATTTGATCAATGACATTTACTACCACTTCTAGAGAAGAGTCAAAAGAGGAGCATCCCTGAATAAATATATGGTATTTTGCAATACTCACATGAAGAATATTGTGAAGCACGTGAAAGCATTCTGGCTGTCTTTGGCAAGATCTATTAAACGTACTTTGGTTACTTGGGATGGGCTATATGCCTAGTTTGTCAGCACCTTTGATGAACAAAATCAGAGAGGTGCTGCTGGGCCACAGGAACTAAGAATACTGTTAAGCTTTGAGAATCTTTTGATGAAGGTGTATTTACATTTTTTTGCATAAAGTGTTGCCCATGTTTAACAAATTGAATTTACTCCTCCAAACTGAAGCACTGGTGTTTCACCTTTTGCATCCAGCAATCATGGCACTAAATAAAGATATTCTGCTGAGATTTGTGCAATCCTTTGTGGTAGCTAGAAATGTTATGTAACTGAATTCCAAGGCCTTTTCCATGCAGCTTCCAGCCTCTGAAGTGTTTGAGACACATCACTATGCAAGAAAGGAAAACATGATTGATACACGGCCATATAAAACATTATTGGTTGAAACTGTGCTATTTTTTTGTAAAGCACTGGATTACATAGAAAAGATAATGCCTTCAGAAGATGCGTTACTTAAGAGCCTGGGTCTGTTAATCCAACTAGTGGTTCATCAGCATCTTTCCATGATATAAAGGTGATAATTGATCTATTTCCTGATGTGATCAGTGTGCCACAAACAGATCATCTGCTTCTAAATTTAGGAATTATCAAATCTGTGATTCACGTCCTGGATATGATAGCACTATGAGAATGGATTAATTTTGGCATAACAGATCTCAAATGAATGACCCAGTAAGTGGCCAGGCAAAATTCTCTGTTCTTTCAAAACCTGTAAAATTCATATGTTTAATCCCTCACAGCAATGCTTCATGTGAGACTATTCAGCATGGAAAATAACCAACATGAGAAGTTCATCGGGGAAAAAATCGTCTCACCCAGCAACCTGGACCCAATGCATATAAAGAGGCAACACTGGTGAGGAATACATTATGTGCTCTACTGGCAGCAAAATCAATAACTTTTCCCACATGAAGTGTAACCAAAGGTAGCCTTCACTTGAACTGTGCAGAAAAGCAAAATCTATCATGAATCTCAGTTTGTCCAGCCAAAAGGGACACTCTGTAGAGTACTGGAAGAAGTCACTTTTATGTAGGTTAATACTTTTGTTCTATCCAAAACCAGTCATTAAAAATATAAATCTAGTAGCTAACAGTCATTTCAAAAGTTATTTGTCAGTGATGAAGACAGAGAGAAACATTTATTGGGCTTAATTTCCTTTGTTATTTTGAACATGTTATTGTTATAGACATTATAACAAACCTTCATCATAAACATAATTATTGTATTGATTTTGTTTATTGTGTCCTGCTTTAGCCACTTGAAATGTTGAGGAGTATGCAAATCCAATTTACTTCAAGAGTCAAAGGTTTATTCCTGTTTTCTCTCCAGATGTCCTTATTTATGTCTGTTAAGGCTGATTCCCCACTCTGGCATGTCAAGTGCAGAAGGTGTGGGCCCACAAGGACTTTAAAAATTAATACTGGCCACTTCAGGCTTGTATTAAACTTCCAAAGTTACAGCTTTTTTTTTTACCTTGGATTGGTAGATGCTGCCACCACCCAAGCGCAAAACCCCTTTGAGAGACCAGGAAGGCACACTTGAGAATTCCTTCGTGTGGGGCTCCCTTAAGCCCTTTCACACACCCCCCCCCTCTGGGGAAGAGCTGAGAAGAAAATAAAGGAAATCAGCTGTTGCCACCAGTTAATTAAATAACTTGTGCACAAACCTCTTAGGACACAAAAATCTAATCCTGTTCTTAAAAAAGGTAAATTTTATTAAAAACAAAAAGAAAGAAAATACATCTAGAAACTCAGGCTATTGCTAGATCTTTTTAAAAAAATGCAAGGATTAAACATTAAGAATAATGTTCTTGAGGTCCAGCTTATAGGTTACAAGCAAAACAAAAGCATTTGGGGTTAGCACAGACGAGTCCATAAGCCATAAAGAAATAAAAAAGAGAGAAACCTAATCGCATCATTCTAGACATTTCCTGATTTACTTCCATATTTGGGGTTTTAAATAAGTAGTTTTTAGATATAATCTGCTGATTTTTTTTTTATATCTGGCCCAAAGCTTTTTACAGCATAGTTGCTGCCCTGTTTCCTCTTTTTGGGAGAACCACCACAGACAGACAAAAGGGAGTTTTGTTTCAATTTTAAAAAGTTTTAGCTTTCCCATTGGCTCTTTTGGCCAGGTGCTCACTTACTTTCTTTTACCTGTGCATTGCAATGACTTTTAACCCTTTACAGGTAAAGCAAGTAGAGAACAGCTATTAAGAGGGATTTTATAGCTAACTGGCTGCCTAGGTCTGTAAAAGAGAGCTACCTTCCCTCCCTCCCCCCACCCCCCTTCATTTATCACAATGTCCTTTAAAATTGTAGCTATTATGAACAGGACAGAAGAAAGGAGGTTTTTGTGGTTGTTTACTTAGGCCCAGATCCTGCAAAGGGATATGTACAGCTGGACCCCTGCATGAAGCCTCATTTAAGTCAATGAAGCTTAGGGGTCCATCTGTGCGGAAACAATTCCAGGAGCGGAACCAAAATGTTCTGCAG
The DNA here is from genome assembly GCF_965140295.1 of Lepidochelys olivacea. Classification (NCBI taxonomy): domain Eukaryota; kingdom Metazoa; phylum Chordata; order Testudines; family Cheloniidae; genus Lepidochelys; species Lepidochelys olivacea. Next base: position 131,682,785 of record NC_140411.1, on the reverse strand, counting down.
TGTCTGAGGTGGTTTGTTTTATAGCACCTTGACCTCCATGATGACAGCTAATTGAGTATAAAGTAAAATGGGTTGCAGGTTAGAAGTGAGGATATTGCAGAACTGGTACAGTGTATGCTTATTACAATGCATTACTATTTGCTACACAAATAATAATAATTAATAATGCTTGACAGCTTTGTGTGAATCACTTTTGTCCTTCAGTAACTACAATCAGAAAAAAAACAAGATTAAAAAAAGAGGCAGATCCATGTGCTGTACAGTTAAATACACCATCAAAACACACTATTTTTGTAAAAGTAAGAAGGAGTACAGTAATATCAAAAGACCTTCTGTGAGTCACTATTTCTCCATATAAATGCTTTTTCCATTACAAACATAGGTATGAGATACTGAAGTCACTCAGATAATGTGCTCTCTTGGTTGTCCTTGACAGCCTCCCACATTGCATTATGGCATATAGCACACATTCCTCTGACGAGATTCAGAATGTGTTTCAAGTAGCACAGGAGTTATTTAGAGCCAGCTTTTGCATTTGTATGTTGTCAATTGGCTTTCACTCCTTTGTCTGCTAATACTAGGTAGCAGAGGAGAGGAGTGAAAGACTGGGGTGGGTTTTTCCTCTCCTTTAGAACTCCTTCCCTCTCCTGCTCAGCTGAAATAGTTTGACATCGAACTTCATTCACTGAGTAATCACATCCCCCCCCCCAAAAGAAAGAGGCTCATCAAAAACAGTATATCAAGCAACATGGAAAGAGCAATGCTTGCTCAACAATTCACAGAAGAGGCATTTTTAGTGATCTCAAAAATAAGGACACGCACAAAAATCATCAGGGCAGTCCAAATATTTGCTTTCTGCTATGCTGCACTAAATCAATCGCTGATTGTTTTTCTTGCCCACTGAGCTAATGGTTTGTTCACTTTTTGAAAGAATCAACATTAAGGAGAATTGACCTGTATGTGCTTCAGGATCTGCTTCTGTGGCGCTGAGGTTACTTGACTGGATTGAAACAATCATAACTATATCATATGAAACATGACTTGATGAAAAATAGTAAAGCTATTTCTAAAAAAGAAAAGAAAATAATATCCACTTTCTGTTTGTGTTCATCCCATTTAGGAATGAATAGTTTCTTGAGTTTACTGGAAGACAGGTCCAATTCAGCTGTCACTGACATCTATGCAAGACTTTCCATTCACTTTAATGGGAGTTGGATCAGACCCTTAATCCCTCTGGGTCACATTCTCCTTGCCATTAAACGGCTGTAAATCCTCTGTAAACCATTATAATCAATGAGTTATTTGGAGTTTACAGTGCTGTCACTGAGAACAGAATCTGTGCCTCAGTTTACTCTAAAATGGCTTATAATTATTACTATACCTCTTTCACAGCAGTGTAACTTGTGAGGCCTGCTTATAATGTGCATATTCTGTGGAATTTGGAGGGTAACATAGATTTTGCTGACCAGGTGGCATCTGAGCTGAGGTCTAGTCCCACATCATTTGAATACACATTTCTAACTGATTTGGCAAGAGGTTACACCACTGATAGAATCAGCATATTAAGTTTATCCCAAGGGATTTCTAATAATTTTATGATTTAGACAGGTATCACCTTGCTTGCCATTTAGAATTTATCTATTTCTGAGGTGAAATGCATTTGGTGAAGTGAGCTGTAGCTCACGAAAGCTTATGCTCAAATAAATTTGTTAGTCTCTAAGGTGCAACAAGTCCTCCTTTTCTTCTTACAGCAGGTAATGAAATACTCACAGAAATCTATATAACATTTTAAGTCAGAACATTATACATTATAATAGGACATGGATCATAGTGCGTATACATGAAGAAGTTGACATAAGACATCTAGCTACAAACTTATTTTGGACTTTCTTAATTTTGATTACTTTAAAACCTCACTTAATGTTACTATGAGTTTTTCTTTTTGTGCTGAATATTTTCTTTTAACATTTTGATTTCAGTTCAATAAGGGACCAATCCTATCCCTGTGTCTTTGGCAGTAGAGTTCCCTGGCAACAGAATAGTGTAGTTTCACTGTGGGAAAGGGGTGGCAAGCTTCCAGGGGATCACACAAATGGCTTAGCAAACCCTGTGCAACATAGAGTATATCCCGCAGAGGCCAGTTGCAAGGCAGTAGGCAGGAGTGAAGAGGACAGGGTGTGAGTAGCCCAGAAGAGGGGTGGAGCAGGGCTCATTGTACACATCTTCCTTTTTTCTGCTTGGAACATGGAAGTGGCTACACAGCAGGGGGGGAAAATGGGGGTTTCTTCCCACTATACTCCATTGCACATCTGCACAGCACCCAGTCTGGCTTCTTGCCCCAGCTGCTGGCTGGATGATTTACTCCTGAATGATGGCCAAATGCACATATGCAGCACCAAATGCATAAGATGGATATTCCTCATCTTGCTTGCATCAGGTAATTTGAGATAATGTCATGCCTGGCCTAGGACTGACATTGCGTGGATTTATGGGAGATTCACCGATCCAGTCACTTCGATATATCATTCCTATAAAGTGATTTATAACTACCCTCATTTTGAGGGGAAACACACATTGCAGAGGGGTAACAAACTCTTCTATTTAAATTGCTTAATATTTTTTCAAAAAAAGTCAATGGGAGAGAGATTAATCACGGCAACAGGCACTTAATTGACAGCTTCACAAATGTATAAAAGGAGAGAAACATCAGTGATGCTAAAATAGATTTTCATTTTTATTAAATATAACACAAAAAGGAGACTAAGTTAAGATGGTGATTCAGGAGCTGTGTGTATAATTATAGTTAAAAAGTAATTACTTTAACAAAAGCTGTTGTATTTTTTAAAGGAAAAAAAGTCATTCAAATGATGATGAATGTCTCTGACTAAAAAAAGAAAAACACCAACCAACCAACCCTGTTATTTTAAAATGTTTGCTTGCAGGTTTCTGTAAGGAGGGTTTTGAAACACAAAGTTTGGGACTATACCCAAACATCCACAATGCTCAGTTGTGTTGAGATCTAGAGTTCAGGTTGAGCACCTCTGTATTTTTCTTGTGATAGCTCGTAAAATTTTTACAGCAATTTCATTTTCACACCTGGTCTTTGGCAGGACATTTACTACTTTTGTGAAGCTAGGATCAAATGTCAAGACTTCAAGGCAACTCATGTTTACTGGTAGTATGTCTGACATTAAGCTACTGGGGTTAAATTAAAAAATTTAATAATACAAAGAACATTAAATGTGAAACCTGTTTGTTTAATAAAAGCTTCTGGTGGTAAAATTAGCTTCCTCTATAATTGGCCTAGAGATTCTGCTGAATTGAAACTCTTTCCTCCATCATTCATGGGTATAAACAATTGGGGGGGGGGGGTTACGGTGGCTTTTGTTTCTCAAAATTTAGGGATTACATTAATAAATAAAGGAAACACTGAGTTTAGAACAGAAAAGTGGATACATTTAGTTATGGTACAAAGTTACTCATTAAAGTGATATTCAAGAACTGTTTTTTTTTTAAACTCTACCCTCAACCCCAGATAAAAAGTTGTCAGTGCCCCATCTTTTCATATTAGCCAGCCACTCTGCCACTTTGAAATGTGCTTTCACCCCTTTCCTTTGTGTAGTTTTTTCAAGCTGCCATCATAGGGTTTCTTAGTTAGTGGTAGGCGTTGTGTAAATAATGATTCTTAGCTAAATTCATATCTGCTAGCATACGCATGAACTGATGCAAGTTGATGAGGAATAGGAATTCTCCGTTTTCAGGGCTGAAGAAGAAAGGAAGAAGAGATGGAGGAGTGTTATGACTTTTTTCTGCTCATTCCTATCCTTCCAAATTTACTAGCCATCAGATTCATCCTCATTCCTTAGGATCCACCCCTTACCCTGCATTATCTCAGCAGGCAAAGCATTCTCCCATTATACTACTACCTGCTAGCTTGACCCACCCCATTTAGAGTGACCTTCTTTCCTCTGTTAAGCCTGCATGGCCAGAAAAGCTACCTCTCTCCCTTTGGTGACCAGTATGAGAGGAGAAAGTGTGGTTTGGGGACAGGCTAGAAGTGGATAGAACTAATCTGCTGGAGATATACTGAATGGTAGTGAGGGTTCCAGCTGTGAAAGTAGAATGAATTATATTGAAATTATAATTCATTAAAGAAATGCTACTTGAAGGGTTTGTTGAAATATAGTTGTCAGGAAGAGAAACATTAAGGAGTGTGAGACAATGGGTCCTCAAACTAATTAACTTAGAGGTCCGATTGAGCTAGGAGATTGGTAAACGTTAGTATGCAAATAAGATATGTATGTATATTTCTCAGTTTCTGCTTCCTTTTGTCTCTTATGTTAAATTGGCTTTGGCTTAATTGTATAAATAAGTTAGCATGAACCTCAGAGAGGGGCTCACATATCTGGGTGCATTGGCAAAGTGCTTTGCTAAGAAACAGAATGGTCTGACAAATTATGTGAGTCCTGAATCTGACTTTGACACAGCTATCACTAGAGCCTTAAGGGGCTGATCCAAAACCCACTGAGGTCATTAAAAGACTCCCATTGATTGACTTAAATGGGAGTGGGATCAGACAATAAGACTTGGATCCACATAGGTACTTAGGCGTGTTGGCCCCCAATTTAGGTGCCTAAGTCCTGTTTTTAGGCACTACTGTGTTCCACAGAACTCCCACTCTGCTTCCACTTGATCTTGTAGGTGCCTAAACTCACACGTCCTTTGCTGTACAAGTTCTCTAGGTGCCTATATCTCTACCTCTGTACATGTGCACTAATGACCCACTCTAGGATCCAGACAACTTTCATCTACCTAAACCTCAGTGTGATCCACAAATGGGGTAAGATAGGTGCTTCAGTGCCTAGCTCGTATGCAGGGCCAACTCTGATATACTCATGCTTGGAGGCTGCCTAACTCCACACAGTGGTGGTGGCAGCAGCAACAACTCCCTTATAACCTTTAGCCTAGTGGTGAGAGCACTCCCCTGGGATGTGGGAGACCGCTGGTTCAAGTCATCCCTCTGACTACTGAGAAGAATGAATCTGAACAGGGATCTGCCACCTCTCAGGTGAGTGTTCTAACTGCTGGCTATGGAGTGATTCTCACTTTCTCTCTGGCCCAGTTAGTCATTTAGTTATTCATAATGATTAAGTCCCTTTGTGGATCTGGGCTTAAGGGATTGAAGTCAAGAACCAGTATAGTCAGAATGGGCTGGCAGGAAAAAAGGGCTAGAATTACAAACCAATTCAAGCCCTAAAGGGCTATGAAGTGCAAAGCTATTGCTATAAGATAAGAAGAGTGAATCTGATAATGTTGATGGCAATTTTCTCTAAAATAAAGCATGTTCCACCCTCAAATAGGTTTCAAAGAGGCATTAAAAGTTTGTAATTTATTATCTTATGATTGCTCTTCTAAAATTAACAACAATACCCAACAACATTTGAGCTGATCGGGTAAATCTCAAGGTATTACTAGTTCTGCTAAATCTTTCAGTTCTCTTCCTATGGAATCTAGAGAATTCTAGAAGGGATTAAATATTATTTTGGTGCATTCAGTATATACGACCTAGACCACTGCATTTAGGTTACCCTTACTGTCAAAGAAGTCTCTAATAAGAGTTCATTGGGTTTTCATATCATAGTTCATAAAAAAAAAACCTATTGATATGGTGGTGACATGTGAATTTCACTTATTTTGAAACTTTCCTCAGTTCCTTTGTGAATTCTGTTTGACAAGACTATGGTAAAATGCACTAACTTTAGCCTGTTCGCCTGGTATCATTAATTCTTGTCCCCACTGTTTCTTCAGCTCTGAGCCACTTGTCACTTTGGAGTCAACAATGTCACTGATATATTTTTAGAACAAGAGACAAAGAAAGGAAGAAATAGCACAAGTTCAAGATCTGAAACAAAAAGTACATTCTGTGGGTCAAATCTTCAGCTGGTAAAAAAAGTCAAAGGAATGACACCAATTTATACAGACTGAGGATATGACCTTCACATCTATATAGGTCCCTCTTACTGACAAACCCAAAAAAGACTTGAGTCTGTTTAATTGACCTAGGAATCTTGCAAAAACAATCTCATTCAGAGTATTTCTGTCAGGTCTGCTTCTGATTTAAATCAGAATTTGGAAGTTCAGAGAGATAAAAATAACTTTTCCCCCTCATCTTTTTGAAACAACAAAACATTTGGCGTGGGTTTAATTTGAGCAAAGTGTTCAGGGGGGCTGGTGTGAAGATAGGGACAATGTGTCCGTGCATCTTATGAATTTTGGCTGATGATATGCAGTTGTTATGAAATTCCTGAATTTTTGAATACCTCTATGTGTATATTATGGAATAGATGTGCTGCTGGACCCGATGGTATTTCACCCAAGGTGCTCACAGGTGTCAGGATAATTGGCCTGTGACCACTGGCTTGCATCAACTATTTTTAAAAGTGTGGGCATCGGGAAAAGTACCAGCAGAATGGAAGATTCCATCACAGTGTCTCTACATGGGCAAAGGATCTTGCTCTGAGTGTGAAAAGAAAAGGAGTACTTGTGGCACCTTAGAGACTAACCAGTTTATTTGAGCATAAGCCCCCGTGAGTCACAGCTCACCACATCGGACGCATTGTGGTAACTGCAGGTCAATCACATTGTTATCAGTCCCTGGAAAGGTCTTTGCTCATGTTTTGATTGCCATAATGCAGACACTCTTTAACAGATATCATCATCCACAGCATTGAAGTTTGACTGTTGAGTGGTCAAAAATGGGCTGTGACTTTAGCCTCTGGCTTGTGGCTGAGCCGCACCAAGAATTTAACTGCTCATTTCACATGGAATATATCAACACCAGAGCAGCTTTTGATTTGGTTGTCAGGTCAACACTTTGACTTATACTGAAATGAGTTGGTGTTCCAGATGTTTTGCTAAATCTGGTGTGTGATCTTCACACTGGAACCAGTGCAAGAATGTGCAATGATTCTCTGCTTTTGCCATGTTTCGGAGGTCTGCAGTAGAGATGCACACTTGCCCCATCATTATTCTCTCATGCTAACAACTGGAGAATAGAATTTGGACCTGATTTTTCAAAGTACTTAGCATCATATCGCACTTACTATGTTCAAAGTACTGCTCTCATTGATTTCAGTTGCAGCGGTGGGTGCTCAGCACTTTGGCAAAATGAGACCAAAGGTCAAGTCAGGCACCCAGAAAAAGAGGAAGACACAATTCGTAATCACCTGTGAAAAGTCTAGTTTAACAAAAAGAAAAGGAGTACTTGTGGCACCTTAGAGACTAACCAATTTATTTGAGCATAAGATTTTGTGAGCTACAGCTCTAGTTTAAGTGACTTGCCCAGCATCACACTGGAAACTTTTGGGGAATGCAGGGATAGAATCAGTTTCTCTAGGGCAGCACTCAAATGCCATAATGCTGAGAGTGTCCTTTCTTTTTCTTCTGCAGTCACCTGCCTCATTCACTATATGTAGGCCTGGAATGATTAGATTTTTGTCAGTGAATGTAGGTCAAGATCCAATTTCACAGCATACATACAAACCAATGAAAAACTATTTCCATTGAAATGTACAGATAGGCAAAGTAAGAAAAATTGCTGTTTGAGAACTTATTAGAGTTTGATTTAGGGATATTTATTTTGTATATTTTCACATGTGGTGTTGGCCATTTGTGTTTTAATGATTGTAAAACTTTAACTTTTTGAATTGTAATGTCTTCTATCATTAAATAATTATTGTTTAATTTCCCACTATAATTTCCCCCCAACTGTGAACATTTAGATAGATAAAAATTGGGGGAGGGGGGCTTAAAACCCATAATTTTGGGCAAATGTAAACATTTAAATAAATTCAAATCTAAAAAAGATTAAAAATAAACATCAATATTATCCATCTAAATTATATACATAAAATCTAATTCTGCCAGACCTAAACATATGCCTTCCATCTTCTGCAACAAATGAAGCAGTCTCCTACATATGGCAGTCTCTTTCACTACACAACCCAGTTTTAATTTCCAGAGCAGGTCTATTGTCTATACTGAAAGAGGCACAGGTTGTGTGAGAGAGAAAATGGTATGTGATCATGTAATTAAAGACTGCATCAAATGCACAAGGAGGGCAACTTAAGGTAGTGCAAGCAACTTCCCCTACAATCTGTCCCTGTCCAAGTCCAGTAATTTCCTCTGCACTGCTCCTCAGCCCACTCCCATTCTCCTGATTTCACCAGTGCCAGTTTGTATACCACATGCTTCTCTTCCCAGTCTTAGTCTCATCCCTCTGGACTCCCTGTCCCAGTACCATTTCTCTCAACTGCCAGTCTCTGTTCACCTCCCTCTTCTATTCCTAGTTCCCTGTTCTTAGGTCCTCAGCAAATCCGTCTCTCACCATTCTTCAGTCTCCCCAAAGCCCATGTTCCCCATCCACTCTCTCAGCCAGTCCCAGTACATCTCCTCATCCAGTCTTGGTCTGACACCCCATCATGCTCCTTGTTCCAGTCTCTTTTCCCAGTCAGTCCCACTTCTCCATCCCACCCTGACTCCCCACAAAATGTGTCTCTCTTTCCTTCCTTTCCTCTGGTTCCTAGTCCGAGTCTCTATTTCTAACCAGCATCAGTCTCCCGCACCCCTAGCTCCTTGTCCAATCTGCCTCCCCCACAACCACTGGCTCCCAGTCCTCCCCAATTTCCCTTTCTGATTCCCAGTCTCTCCCTCAGCTTCCAGTCCCAGTCTACTCCCCAACCCAGGCTTCTTTCCCCAATCTACTCCCCCTGTGCTTTCCTCCAGGTCCACCTTTTATTCTCTCTGCTTGTGACTTAGGTGGCTTCCTCCTCCATGTTGCCTGGGACAATCAGAGCTTTGAGACAGCACAGGAGTGGCAGTCTCTCTTTTCTCAGTTCAGGTACTTGGATCCAGAGCCACCATGCTCCAGAGCAACCAGGAACTGCAATTATAGCACAAGTCCTGCCCACTCCCCAGAAACCCCTTGCTGCAGCATGCCCAGCATAGATGAGATTTCGGGAAGTTAATCTACAAAGCTCTAGGAAGTCTCTACTGTGTTTGTGAAAGCTGAGATTTTTCAGTCTTATAATTTGGCCAAATTTGAGTGGGTTTTCATAGGGATGATGGCAAAAGACACAACTCAAAGGACACCCACTCACAAATTTCGAGTCCCTGCTCTGATGTATGTGGATGCTAGAGATTTTCAAGAAAAATTTAGCCAGCATTTTTAACATGGATGAAACATCATATTTTCTCTAAATCTTGTTTTCAGAAATGACTATTGGGTAAAATGTTCCAAAAATATTCAGCCTGAGGTAAGCACCCTGCAAATAAAATTTTAGCCCAAGCAGTTAAAATCCTTCAGAATATTTGCAATTGAAAACAGGGTCTTATAATGTGTTGGACAACCTTAATATAAGCAGTGCTACTTTGTTTACTACTCTTCCCTTTTATGGATTATCAGTGTGATAACTCAGTTATCTATTGGCTTGAAACTTTTCCACCTTTTCTACCACTGCAAAGAGATGGGAAGCCAAAAGGCACCATGAATGTGGACTGTTACCCAGTCTGCCTCTCCTCAACCACACTCCCATAACTAAATTGGAGGAGGAAGGTTGGGGAAAATATATTTCCACTCTGTTCTAACTCAAGCTCTAAAATATTCTGGAAAGGGGAAGAAGAAGAAACTCTACTTACTCTGTAGGGCCTTGAATTCTTCCTCATCCAATGACAAATAGAGAAAAAGGGTTCTGGCCCAACTTGAAAACATCAGTGTCAGTGCCTTCTAGATGCAATTTTAAAAATTAGACCTGCTGAATACTTTTCAAATTTGGAAATGCTGATGTAAAATAGGGGGTGGGGGTGGTGGTATGTATTTCCTGTTGTTTTTTGTTTTGTTTTGTTTTGACAAGCAATAGAACTGATTGAAATTTCATCAACAACAAAAGGCAGGAAAACATTTCAAAATAACTTGCCCCTATCCCACTATTTCTCTCACTGTTATTCAACTAGTTCTATAAAAAAGTAAAATTAAGGATGGGCCAAGAACATTTTTTGATATCTTGAAGCCACATATTTTTATTTCATTGATAGTGAGTTCAATCACACTGTAGTGATAGAATGAATTCAAATTAAACTATTTGTCAATTACTCTCCTAAACTACTCGCCACTGCATAAAAGATCCATGAATGCTTCAAAGACAGTTTGAGAGGAGACTTTAAAGTCATTTTTTAAAAGTCAGAACAGTACTACCATAGGCTCAATAATATCTATCTATCTATCTATCTATCTATCTATCTATCTATCTATCTATCTATCTATCTATCTATCTATCTATCTATCTATCTATCTATCTATCTATCTCATTCAGTAGATATCCAAGAGACATCTTGAAAATGACAAAGAAACAAAATACTGCAGGAAAAGTGAAATGTGGATAAAATCCTTTAGACATATACTTTTTCCTTATTTTTGGTCACTCACTGCAACACAAGATTTCTCTAATCACACCCAGAGATGCTATCGGATATCCCCATCAGGGGTACTACCTTCTGTATCTGGGGGCCTTTCAGGTAAAGAGATGTGAGGCCTGGGATATAGGTGGGAAGAGATATGAGGGATTGAACATGTGTTACAATTATGTCTTTATTATTTTCCTTATGGAAAATGTACTTTCCTGATATGTTCCTTTATGTCATAACAACTGTTCTCTAATAGCTGAATAAGGTCTCCTTTGAATGCAGATAAACTTCTGATTGACCAGCAGGTGTGACTGTTGAACAGTACAAGATGAACCCTCTCCTCCAGTAGCAGAGCATGTTGTAATGTCATCATATTTGCCCATTGCTGTGATATGACTGTTTCTTTAATATTTTATGAGCCTATTCTGGATTTTGGATAGCTCTTTCAGGTGCCTCTTTGTTTGTTTTTCTCCCCAGATATTATATAAACTAAAAAGAAGAGAGAAACATTTCAGCAGAAGACTGATGGTACTATCTGGTGAAATAGCAGTAAAATGGAATTAGATGACCTATAAAAGAGCTTGTTAGGCTGGAAGACACTTTCCTGTTCCTATAATTTCTTATTTTCAGATGTGCATGACTAGGTGTTAGTAGTGTTTTAGAATGGTATATAGTAGGCAGGTCTGAGTTGTAGTAAATCCAGATAGCTTTGTATTTAAACTGCCAGGCACAGACTGATGTCTCAATAATTCTTTCTAGCTACTCACCTCTGTATCTAGCTAACAGTAGAAAAGCAAGGAAATCCACATCACAATGGTGGTGTTGGTTTTTTTTTTTAATGATCCATAAAATGTATGCCAATCTGTACAAACTCTGCTAGAGGACTTAAGGACCACAACTGTAAATTGCCACCTAAACAGTACACATGGGGTTTCCTTGAGAATGTAAGCAGAAGAGTGTTCCCCCAAGGCACTTTCTCTTTGAATTTATCATGTTGATACATCATAGTAACTAATCAATATAGTTTGGAATTTTTACACTTTACAGTTACAACAGTATGGTATTTAAAATCAGAAGCCAGAGCCTCACGGGTGCAAAGCAGCAGCTTTGTGAGTTATGCCACTATATTGGAATATTTTTGTTAGCCCTTAATTCAAATGGAGGCTTTGACTAATTCACAGAGCTATTCTGAAAAAGGCAGGATCATAAATTACTACATTTAAAATACACTAATGCAAAACTGACAGTCAGCTATTCTGTTATGAATATCACCTTTTCCTCTGAGTCTGTCAAAGTATTGTAAGGAGAAAAAGCATCATTGGCTTGATAGCTCTTTCAGTTTGTTCCTGTCATAGAAAATAAAATGGTTGGTATGAAGCAAGTGTCCTACACAAATATCCCAAATTAGAGACTGGTAAATATTCAAATAGAACTAGGAGGAGAGGGCAATAGAGGTGGAATATCAACCCAGAGTAACTTTGGGATCCTTCTGTATAATAAATTGGCCCTAATGGAGGAGAGAAAAAGAAGCTCACCTAAAGGTGATTAGTGGAAAATTCACGTGTAAAATTAGATACTTGGATAGTAACTTGCAAAACAAAGGTTGGAGTCCCAGGATAAAGGTGTTGAAAAGCAAATAAAATTGAAGACTCTTATCAACCCGCCTCCCCCATTGAAGTCAACATGATTCTTTCTGCTGGTTGCAATGGAACCTGGATTGGACTTCAGATACATAGTGCTGCTGATTTCCTTTGTAAAATATTTTCCTTTTAAAAGACTATTCTAAAGAAGTTTTTTTAAAGACATGTATCTGAGACACCTTATGCCAAATCATGTTTGCAATGCATTCTGGTGCACTACATGTAATCAGATTATGTGCAGCAGCTACATTCATAAGAGTTTTGTGTAACATGATTTATAAACACTTCAGGGTCAGGCCACTTGGCTTACTACTGTTTCATGGTTACTAGCCAAATGGTTGATCATAAATCTGTGACAGCTCATCAGGCAGTTTTCCAGGAGCCATACAATATGTAAAGCACATGATGACAAAACATCTTGCCATCCATGGTAAAAAATATGAATTAAATCCCACAAAATAATCAGTAAACTGTTCCTTTCCTGCTGCAATCTGCCAGTACAGCTTTCTCTAGGTTTTCTAGTATAGAGCTTCATGTTGCAAAAAAAAAAAAAAAAGAGATAGTAATATATTGCATTTTAAGATAACTATTTCACTCCCATGCAGACATGCTTTGTACAGTGCTTAAACATGGTCCTTTTCTGTCCTGTGTAATAACTGGATGTGGTGGTACATATAATGTGTAAACACTTTTGGTCACTGTCAAAGCTAGAAGAAATCCTGATGAGTTTCATGAAAGAAACAACTTTCTGAAATATCACCAGAAAAGGGAGCAGTCCTAACTCATTCCAATCAACTTTTTAGATGTCTAAGCAACTTACAGAAAGATTGATAAGGTTATTAGAAGAAATATATAAGGGAAGAAATGGCAGTTCTATGGATCTCTGCTCATTAGGCTCTAATTTCCTTAGATCACTCATTCAGATAAGCAAGGCATATGTCTCATCTATAATCCCTTTGTAGCTAGCTACACTCTTGCACTAATAAATTATACCACAGTTAGAGGCATTGCTGAAAAATTCTTCCAAGAAAACATAGCTCTTAATATAACTGTGGACCTTGCAGGGGTCAGAAATAGTAAGTGTCAGAGGAAGGCACAGAAGTGGAGAGCCACTGACTTCCTGTATGGCTTATAGATCCAAATGTCATTTACCCCTAAATCATGTTGATGAAAACCTCCTAAGGAAACTGTAGGACTGGAGTTTCATGCATACACTTTTTCCTTCCATGGAATTTTCCCCAAGAAGGAAATCAGTTTCTAAAGACTTATAAGAATAAGGAGGAGAAGGCAACAGTAAAAACAGAGACTTTAGCACCAACATTATTTTAGTCCTCACAAAGTTCTGTGCTTAACTTTCTGATCTGGGATGTAGGTGATGTGGATTAAGGTCCCAGCTTTGCCAAAGACTTCCTATATTACTTTAGATCAGTCCATTCACCGCTCTGTGCCTAAGTTCCCCATCTGTAAAACAGAAATAATACTTCCCTAACTCACGTGGGTGTTATGATGAGATAGCTTCTGCATTAGCGATTCTTCGCCTGGACACTTATCCTCATGCCAGTATTCCTCTGCTTAAAAAAACCCCAGCGAACAAAAAACCCCAGACTGGTTCTGTTTTCCAAAGTTATCTAACTGTAAGCCCCTAATTCAGCAAAGCACTTAATTTTAAGCATGTCAGTAGTACCCTCAACTTCAGTGGGACTACTCACATGCTTACAGTCAAGGGCATGCTGAAGTGCTTTGCTAATAAGAATGAAATATGGGAACTGAACACCCATGGCGTCCATTTGTATTTGTTCCATTATTTTTATGTATAGGCTTCTCTATGGCATTCATCATCACTGTATTAGAGAATGTCACAAATATTAATGTTGCCATTGGGTTTCCCCTTTGCTTGATACCTGAGATACTACAAAAAGTTATCATTCTGATCATATGATGGCCTCTACTGACAGCTATGATAGGTTCTTGAGCCAAGGTAGGGAAAAAACACAACAGCTATTAGTTGGGGACGTGAAGGTTTGCCCTGATCCACTAAGCATTGAGCCATCACTCTCTTCGGGTTTCCTTTTGTGAGTTTGTGGTTGTTTGGACAATAAATAGAGCCAGAAACAAGTACTGATTTGAGTGTGGCTGATATTCCTCAGGCTGGTGAGGAATGTTGCCAGGGTACAGGCACTCAAATGTCAAGTCCCATGAGAAACATTTCCAAATTGAAATATTTAGGTTTTCAGCCAAAATTTTTTGGTATTTGAATTTCTGCTAAAAAACTGAACTTTGCTACAGCAATGTCTTTGTTTACCAGCTCTGCCACGCAATAATTTTGTGGAACTTACACAATGTAGTTTAAGTCTGTGATAGGTATTACTTATTTCTTGGCAAGATTTAATTAGTGTGCAGAACACCCATACATCAGAATGGTAGGATGCTTACAGCAGAGCAGTGGTTTAATCTGTTTTAGTTTATTTTTGGCATTTGGGCAAATGGCAAAGATATAATTCTTTTCTGTGCTTTTTTTGGATGACAATTTCAGCAACTTAGACACACTATTCTGCAATTTTCTTTTTCAGACATAGAATCAATATCACTCAGTAGGACTACATTTTCCCCTGTATTGATGACTCTAGTCATGGTTGGAACTTTTCTCAGGGGTGGTAGTTCACCACAGAAAGATAATTCCACCTCAGGATTTATTGTCTTTTTCACCTGAATGCTTTAGGCCCAGGGAGGGAATAACATGTATCTTCCCTTACCTCATGCATAGCCTGCCCACACCTGCCAGTGACCTGCTTCTTCTCCATCCCCTTCCCCTCCATAGACTCTAGACTCCTGAAGAGACCTCCATGATGTCTGGATGCGGTGGGGGAACTATGCTGCAGAGATTCAGAGTCTGCTAACCCCACGTGAAATAGTGGAGATCCATGGGAGAGTCTTGTTTATGTAGGGAATTATCCAGTGTGCTTTGTTCAGAAGCCTCTGTGTACTACCTTTGAATTCAGAAGATGGGATGCTATCAAGTTATTTGTAATGGGAGTGTATCTTTTTAACTAGTGAGTTTGTTCCCTTATCATAGAAAAAGACTGTCAAAAGTTTGCCCAGTTTTGCAGGGTCGTACATTTCCTATTCTAATCTACAAATTGAATGAACAAGTGAAACATTAAGGCACCAAAGTATACAAATGAACAATTTCTCCAATTCTGTGTGCTGACATATAAACAATGGTAATAGCTTTGTTATCAGTATGTATACAATAGATATTTAGTAATCTGTAGCACACATCAGATGTTTTACCTTGCAAGCTGAGAATGAAATGCCATT
This sequence comes from Lepidochelys olivacea, assembly GCF_965140295.1. Taxonomy (NCBI): domain Eukaryota; kingdom Metazoa; phylum Chordata; order Testudines; family Cheloniidae; genus Lepidochelys; species Lepidochelys olivacea. Next base: position 131,667,366 of record NC_140411.1, on the reverse strand, counting down.
ATTTATTTATGCAGTAAGTGGAAAAATCTTTAATAAACAAAATATTTTGTTGTTCTTCTTGATGATCTTCATTCCTCTTGTTTTTCTGTTTCTGTTTTATGCTATGACAGTGATATATTACAAAGTGATAGGTATGAGAACCAGAGGATTACTTCAAGGAGAACTCTCTAGGCTCAGAGGTGGACTGGCTGATTCGCCCATGTTCTCTATGGTTCTAACACAAATTGCTCCCTGAAAAAAAATCAATATATTTTTCATAAATGTTATTAAAAGTAATAAACAAGTAAGAATCAAATAAAAAATATCACTAAGGCTGAACTATTACAAATTTTATCAGGCTAATTGAGTTAAATCACAGTTATCAAAAAGGTCAAAATAACATTAATTAAACAAGCTAACAGCAACTTTGGTGTTAAATCATCAATTTAGTCAAAACACATTAACACAGCAAGTAATTACTTCTCAGTCCTAAAACAGGGAGTTCCATGGAGGAGCTATTCTTTTAGATATAAACAATCAAAGAACTTTTATTCAGAGTGATAACCCAATCTTTATCTGGGTAAGTATTTTAGTATAGAAGCCAAACTGGCTCATACCTTAGAAGCCAATTAGCATTTTTCTCTTGGAAGTTCACTGTACCTAGTGGCTAATTTCAGAGTAGCAGCCGTGTTAGTCTGAATGCATCCGATGAAGTGAGCTGTAGCTCAAGAAAGCTTATGCTCAAATAAATTGGTTAGTCTCTAAGGTGCCACTAGTACTCCTTTTCTAGTGGCTAATGTATTTCCTTTCATCTCGTCCCCTCCACCCAAACAAAAACAAAATAAAGCAACCAAACAAAAGCCTTCCTCAGCAGAATGTGTAAGCTTTACAAAGTACTTACACTGATAAGAGAAAATTTAGCAGCGTTTTCACTGGACAGTGACAGCTTTGTTTCCACAAAGAATGAGCTAAAAACTAAAAGACATATATGATGTAATGATCTTTAAAGGCAGAAGATTTTTTAAGGTTATTTTAAGGAATATTCTTAGGTTCCTTCCTGGATGTCACATACACAAGCATCCAACCACACACACACATTCATACCCTAAAGGTAAATAACTTTTGGGAAAGCTCAATTAAGGAAAAAGAAAATTACAGCTCTTCAGATGATGTGGTATAACAAGCTGTACTGCAGTCATGGATCAGACGGTGTCTTCTGGCACCTATTGCTTCTCATTGGCAAGTGGCTTTGGATTCACAAAAGACAGGTGCCAGGTGCAAGTATTGTCTTCTTTTCCTCCTGATGCTATTGGTTTCAGAGACTTGGAAAGTCAGTCTTGTGGTGAACAGTGACCCTTGTCAGGGTTCCTTCCCCACTCTGAACTCTGGGGTACAGATGTGGGGACCCGCTTGCAAGACCCCCTAAGCTTATTTTTACCAGTTTAGGTTAAAATCTTTCCCAAGGCACAAATTCCACCTTGTCCTTGAACAGTATGCTGCCACCACCACGTGATTTAGACAAAGAATCAGGGAAAGGACCACTTGGAGTTTGTGTTCCCCCAAAATATCCCCCCAAGCCCTTACACACCCTTTCCTGGGGAGGCTTGAGAATAATATCCTAACCAATTGGTTACAACGTGAATACAGACCCAAATCCCTGGATCTTTGGACGCTGAAAAAAAATCAATCAGTTCTTAAAAGAAGAATTTTATTTAAAAAAAAAATAAAAGGTAAAAATCCCCTCTATAAAATCAGGTTGGAAGATAACTTTATGGGGTAACAAAAGATGCACAAAACACAGAGGAACCCCCTCTAGCCTTAGTTTCAAAGTTACAGCAAAACAGGGATAAACCTCCCTCCAGCAAAGGGAAAATTCACAAGTTGAGAAAACAAAGATAAACTAATACGCCTTGCCTGGCTGTACTTACAATTTCTGTAATATGAGAGACTGGTTCAGAATGGTTTGGAGGACATGGATTGATGTTCGGTCCCCCTTAGTCCCTAGAGCGAACACAGAAACAAAGAACCCAAAACAAACCTCTCCCCCACCCCCGATTTGAAAGTATCTTTTGTCCCCATTGGTTCCTTTGGTCAAGTGCCAACCAGGTTATCTGAGCTTCTTAACGCCTTACAGGTAAGGAGGAATTTTAGGGTGCCCTTATGGTTATGACAACCCTGAAGACACATGCTCTGCTCCGTGTGTTCCTTGATCTTATAGGGCATGATTCACCCTTACTCTGCCTTGCAACACCTTCTTTTGGAGCTGCAGGCAAATCAGGGGTGCATGGATGACATGGTCCAATCATATTGTCCTGGATATGAACAACATGGTCCAATCATATCCCACTGACCAAATGCTGGCCTGTGATCAGTAATGACATTTCCTTTATATCTGAAAGCTCCTTAAGATGTTTTTTACTATAACTTAAGCCAAAGGTGGCTTCAAAGAAGACAATACTTGAAGCAGTATCTTGGCTGCTACACCAGTTTATACCTCTGGGAAAGATGTGCAGTTTTCACCATGCACTAGAGGTGTCTCGTGTAGATTTAAACAATTCTCTAAAAATAATTGTCTGTCTAACCATTCATTTGTTCCACTTTCACACACATCCATTCTAGTTCTCAGAATAAATCTACTCAGAATAAATCTAAATATAACTTGTGACAGCTGTCAAACCAGTTCTTTTATCAACCAAAGCCAGCATACTGAGTCAAACCAGTCAACAGGAAATGCTGAAGAGAGGGGTCTGGCCTAATTGCCACCCCTATCAGGGAGTTAGGCACCTGCCTAAATCTGAGCCAGAGAGGGGCACCTATCTCTGCTTGGGAGATATAGATATAGATATATATACACAACAAATGTAAAAAAAATTCCCCTCCCTGCCTGATGGGAAGCACTGCGCTATTGGTCTTTTTCAGTCTCTCCTGTTGAACCTTTCCCACTGTGTATAAAATAATACAATACGATTTGCATCCTTTGCCATATCAGGCAGAGTAGGTAATTGAATGCAGCCTGAGTGAGTGCCTTAACCACTGGGCTAAAGCTTCTAAGGGAGTGAGCCTCCTCCAGCCATTCCATTTTGTGTGGGGTAAGGTGTTCTCCAAGAATACCTACTGAAATCCGGCAGGTGAGATAGGTGGGGCAATGCCTAGTTTGAGGATCCCAATGGGGATTAGGCGTGCGATAGTTGCCTAGGCCTCACATCTGATGCAGGTTGCACATGCTTGTTTGCAGAAACTTAGGGAGAAGCTGAGAAGGGTTTTTAAAGATCTCAGTGGCACCCAAATGTTGGGCTTAGGCACCTAAGTCGTTTTGTGGATCTAGCTTTGACTGCCTGGATTAAAGTTCACCACCAACTATGATGGAGGCAAGACCTTAATTATATTAAAGGTCAGGGCCTATACTCCATTTTAAAGCAAAAATCTGCTTAACAGTTTAAAACATAAGTTCTAGTTTAAATAAGGTAGTTAAAGATGATATATTTACAGGCTATTTCTCTCACATAGGGCAACCTGGCCAGCTAGTACAGTCTGTCTTACAATGTTCATAAGATTGTACATACTGACATCCTTGCCCTGAATAGGCTTTGGCCGGTAATAAATTGTTTATCTGATTTTTAATATAACAGAATGTTAAAGCAGGTATATTTTCTTTGCTTGTTGGTAAGAGTGAGCAGCAGGTGTTTCTGATCTGGTTTATCTGTACTATAGTGAAACATCAAACCTCTGGTGTGATTCTGACAGCAACATCTAGCACACTGAAAACTTTGAATGTTATACTGTTGTTTGGCACTGTATATGGAAAGGTCAGCATTGTCAGACTTTTGGCAGTACTGTGTGCTACAGTACATTATGAGTCAGAAGATGTTAAGCATTTGTATTTTGTGATACTTCTTTCCAAGGCAGCTACTTTCACTCCATGGGCAGGGGAGAAAGTTGCCATGAGAAATTTAAAATGCAAAATTATTCCTTTGATCATTTAAGATTGTAATTAGAGATGTGTCCAAGCAGTTTTATTTGGATCACTAATCCCAAACCCAAATTCGAACACCCGAAAGTATCTAGGATTTTGAGTTAGCTCATTATATAGATTGGAACTGACAACAAAATTTGGATCTACTTCCAGGTTCAGCATTTAGTCACCTCCAAAGTGTTGAGGATGTTTGGATCTAAGATTTTGATTTGGGCCCCTCTCTAATTCTAATCTCTTTAGGACAAAGGACAAATCTCTACCTTCTGAAATGTGTTTGTTTATAAGTGAATTTGCATTTCAAAGTGTGTGAACACATCTTTTCTTTTAAATGACTTTAGACAACTCAGATAAATAAATTAAATAAGCTGCAAATCTAGTGCATAAAGACATTTCTCTCTTCTGTTAACATGAAGGCTCAACACACAAAATATCTTTGAGCAATGTTATAAGAAGGCCTTAACAGGAAACCACCGAGACCTATGTCTGTCTTCCTACCAAAGTTGCTTTGCTGTCAGCATTACTGTAGGGAGTTTGTATTCAGAGCCTGACTGTACTGCACTGAACTTTCAGTGTGTGACATGAGATTTAGGGAACTGAGATCCGCAACACATCTTTTTTTTTTTTTTAATCACTATTGGATTCTTTAAATAGTTTGGAGTTGCATTCAGGAGCGGAAGAAGCACAGAAGTCGGCAAACAGAGCTGAAAACAGAGGCGTTTGAGTGGAAAGCTGTTGGAGGAGAAGGGAATCTGCAGAGGGTGGCAGGAGGGAGTATGTTGTAAGAGAAGCGGAGCTTTTCATCACAGCAGAGCCCTGATTAGGGGTGCGGCTTCTTTGACTAGGGGGCCTATAAAGGTAGTCAACTGACCAGCCAGAGGCACAGGAGCTAGCAAACAGCTGAAACCAGGGGAGCTTGAGCATATATTTTAAATGGACTGGATAGTCCTGATGTTTTCCATTGATTCCATATGTTGGTACCTGTTAGTAAATATTAACCCTTTTTGTCCTTTCCTGTCTGTATATTGGATTAATTTATATTATTAACTATTCTTTGGGATCTTTGTGATATTAACAAAGAATATACTGATTTCTAAGTCCCAGAATACTGGTCCTTGACCTATAAGTAACCCTGTTCAGGAATTTTATACATTAGGCTGTATCTAAAAATCCTTGGCAACTCCATGTCTATAGAACTACAGATATTCATGGAAAGTCTCCCTATATATATATATATATATGCAATTATAAACCTGGGAGATTGATGAGGGATGATTTTTATGGCAGATGTTTCTTATTGGTGAATCAATACAGAAGAATGATTATGGGGAAGAAGGACCCACTGAGAGATATTATCTTGAAGAATTGGTCCTCTCAGCAGTAAACAATTATGTCTTCACTCATCAATCAGGTAAACTGAGAGTGTAGGTATATTAAAAGAAATGACATCAGAACATATGGCTTTAGGAGGGTATTTTTGGCAAAGAGGTGTCTTTGTCTAAAAACCCGATATAATGACAGAAGTTTTGGAACTTGGTTGGGGAATGAAACTGCTCATCCCACCAGTTACAGTGAAGAAGGGACACAGAGCCAGCTCTTTACCTTACATCAAGGGTGGTAATGTATGTATTCTTTTTTGTATTCTGTACTAATCTCTGATTGGTGATCTTTGATTAAATAATTCCAACTGAGCCTGTTATTCGACAATCTGAAATCGTTGTTAACTTCACACATGCAACACAAAGTGGAGTGGGTTCCTACCACTGATGTGTCAATGTGAGTTAACCATGACAATCATACAATTAGATGAGAGCTTAGGCAGGAAGGCAATGACAGCAAGGGACGCAGCAGTGGTCGTGACCCAAGGAATGGAAGAAACCAAGAAGATGCCTGGATATGGAAGTACAGGATATATGTTATCCTGGAGTGGGTACTTGAAAAGTGCTTCGTCTGTATGAAGTACCACCTGAGACATCTGATAGAAAAGAAGATCTTAAGTTTGGAGATGCAGGTAAAAACTGTGGTTGAATTTCCAAGGGGATTTGATGATGATCAAGGGAAGGCAAGAGGAGGCTGAAGGGAAAACTAAGACTTGCAGGTGCAAGCTGGACTGGAGAACTGTGAGGGGAAGCTGCTGGATGAGGAAAGTGGCCAGAGGAAGCATGTGACTTTGAGAACCAGGCAGAGGAAAAGTCTGCTAGTGAAGGAGAAAAAAGCTGAGGATCAGGTCTGTTGAGCTATAAAATGAAGGGCAGTGGCAGGCATTAACAGATGGTGGGAAAGCAAGGAAGAAGAGAAGAGCAGCTAGTCTTATAAAAAAGAGGAGAAAAGGAATAGAGTCAATGCAATTAGCCAAAGTTCAGAGCCCCAGGAGGACAGATGACTCTCAGAAAATTGTTAGAGAGAACAAAAGAAAAGACAACTTACAGCCAGAAAAAAAAACAACCAACCAACCAGAAGGAGGAAGGCTGGAGAATTACACTAACACCAGGAAGAGGCTGGTCTACATGATTGGAAACTCCCTAGTAAGAAGAATGGATAGGCCTATCACCAGAGCTGATCTGGAGAATAGAAGGGCATGTTGTCTGCTGGGAGCTAAGATACAGTATGTGGACTTGAGTCTGAAGAGGATCCTAATTGAAGCAGGAAAGAATCTACTGATTGTCCTTCATTTGGGAACAAATGATACTATTAGATTCTTGCTGAAACACATCAAGGGACACTATACCAGGCTGGGGAAGATGCTTAAAGAAATGGAGGCTCTGGTGATCTTCAGTGGGATTCTACCTGTCTCTAGAGGAGGAGAGAGAAAACAAGCAAAGATTATGAAGATCAACAGCACAGACAATGGTGCTATCAGAATGGATTTGGGATGTTTGACCACTTGGAGGCATTCATGGACAGAGGACTGTTCTCATGAGATGAACTCCTCCTGAATGGGGAGGGAAATAAACTTCTGGGATGAAGGCTGGTGCAACTGATTAAAAGAGTTTAAATTTGAAATTCAGGGGAAATAGTTGGGAAATGCTTGTGTGATCTCCACACCTGATTCTAATATTGAGGGGGAGAAAAATCAAGTAAAAGAGGATACAGCAATGAAGAAAGGAAGAAAAAGGGTAGAAGAATGTACAACAAGAGGAAAGATAGTGCCAACACCAATGACACTAACAGTCAAATGGCTGTAGAATGACTGTACCTAATCCAGCAAGGAATCTGGATGAAGCCAAGTAGAAACAACTAAGATGTCTGTACACCAATGCAAGGAGCCTGGGTAACAAAATGGAAGCACTAGAACTACTGGTACAGGAAGTTAAATTAGATATTATAGGGATGACAAAAACATGGTGGAATAGTAGTGAGGACTGCAGCACAGGTATTGAAGGGTATGTTCTGTTCAGGAAAGACAGAAATAATGGTAATGGTGCATGGAGTCCATACAACTGAAGAAGCATGGTTTTTTACCCATGAAAGCTTATGCCCAAATAAATCTGTTAGTCTTTAAGGTGCCACCAGACTCCTCATTGTTTTTGTGGATACAGACTAATACGATTACCCCTCCAAAACTTTTATATAGTGGCATTATGATATTTATTGTCTTATTTTCTGTCCCTTTTCTAATGGTTCCTAACATTCTGTTAGATTTTGGCTGCTGCTGCATACTGAGCGGATGTTTTCATGACGCCAAGATGACTCCAAGATCTCTTTCTTCCTCCTCATTTTGCGTGTATGGTTGGGATTATGTTTTCCAGTATGCATTACTTTGAATTTATCAATATTGAATTTCATCTGCCATTTTGTTGCCCAGTCACCCAGTTTTGTGAGATCCCTTTGTAACTCCTCTCCCTTCCTGATGTTTATGCCTCCGGTGTATTTATAGAAAACAATCATATCTGAGGGGAGATATGATTGAATTCATCTTAAACATGTGAGACCAGAATTGCATGCAGTATTCCAGATGAGGTCTCACCAGTGCCTTGTATAATGGTAATAACACTTATCTCTACTGGAAATCCCTTGCCTGATGAATTCTAGAATTTCATTAACCTTTTTCAGAGCCACATCACATTTTACCCATATCTTTATTAAGATCAATACTTTGAGCTTCTTTAGTTTTGGACTGTAAAACAGATTCTATAGACATGCATTCATTCTTGTAACACTTTTCTTAAACTCTTTTTATTTTTCAACATCCTTTGTAAAATGTGGACACCCAGATTGAATGCAGTATTTCAGTAATGGCTTCACTAGTGCCTTCTACACTTCCTTGTATTAAATATTACCCTGTTTATCTAACCCAATATAGCATTTGCTTTTAGCCACTTCATTGCATTGGAAGCTCATGTTCAATTAGTTATCCACCATGACCATTAAGTCCTGTTCTGGTGACTGTTTTCCAAAATATAGTCCCTCATCTTCAAAGTACTATCTGCATTCTTGTTTCTTACATATATGCATCTAGCACTATCAAAACACAAATTGTTCAAATGATCCAACTTTACTATGCAATCCAGATTGTTCTGTAGCAGTGACCCATCCTCACCATTGTTTACTACTCTACAAATCAGTGTATCATCTGCAAATTTTACCAGCAATGATTTTATCAATGAACTGGGAGAAAATATAAATATATTGAATACCATTGGTCCTAGAACAGATCCTTGTGAAACCCTACTAGAAATAACTCCATTGAATGATTCCCCATTTACAGTTACTTTGAGATATCAGTTAACCAGTTTTTAATCCATTTAATATGTGCATTGATTTTGTATAGTGTTTATTTTTTAAACCAGGATGTCATTCACAATTAAGTAAAATGTCTTGCAGAAGTTGACTTGTAATCTCATTAAAAGAAATGAAATGTGCTTGACAAGACCTATACTCCATAAAATAATGCAATTTACATTCATACGTTCCGGCCCACAACATTTTGGCACCTGAGGCAGGGAGCTCAAATGGACACCCCCAAGTCCCCTTGCTTGGGCCAAAACTTTGAAAGGTCTCAATTCTGACTTCTTCCTGTTCTACTCCTCTCCTGGTACTGCTCTGCTACCTACCCCAATAAAGGAGAACTAACAACTTAAAATGCCTTGTTCAAAAATTTTAAGTAACACGTAACTTTCAAATGCCTAAACAGCAAATGTAACTTTTCTTGTCTGCATAGTAAACACTGACATTTTTATCTGTTTGAATAATCAAAGTGGTGCTTTCCGTGCCTTCGTGGTCGCAAAGATTTGAACTGCTTCCTGAAGGTCCACAGTCTAGGCCAGCTCATGCTCTATTGAGATGGTTGCAAGACTGACCAGCCTCTCCTGTGTCATTGTGGAGTGAAGACGTGTTTTTATTAACTTCAGCTTGGAGAAGCTGCGTTCTCCACTGGCAACTGTTACAGGAAGTGTTGGAAGTATGCGCAGAGCAAGAAAAATATTTGGAAAGAGGATGTTCATCTTATTTGTGCACATATATTCCAGAACAGCCTTTGGAGTTGATCCTGCTGAAATGTATCTTGAAAGGGCTTTCAGTTCATCACCTAAATCACTCACATCAATATCGCGCATGTCATCATGTGTCAACACTGTCTCTAGTGCCCTGCATTGCTGGTGTAGGTCTTCTTCAGGTATAGTGAGGAGTTTTGGAATATCATACAACATCCCAAATATACTGCTGTGTTCCCTGAGCTGCATGAAAAATTCTTCAACTGACTATATTGCACAATCTAGCACCTGGTTAAAGAATTCAACTTTGAATTGTTGTTTGGGGTCTCTTATGGGATTATCCCATGCCTCATAATCAAAATGTCTTCTTTTTCGGTGACTCTTGTATTCGTGAATGGGTGGGAAAATAGCTTCAGTGTGATGTTCCTCTGCCAACTTCTGTGCACTCTTCAGAATGTTTTGAAATCCCTCATCTGACTGGTAAGACTGTAGGTATGACTTTGCTTTGTCCAGTTGTTCCATTTCTCCAGATATATCAAGGTCAACACCTTGGAGTCTCTTGCTTACAACATTTATTTCAAACAGTATGTCATGCCACAACACTAAGCCACACAGAAATTTGAAGTTATGTATTTTCTGGTGATTCCATTTCCCTCTGCCACTGTTCTCCCACGAACAGTTCCTGTCGTAACATTATCCTCCATAATGGTAACTATGGCATCATCTATCTTCCCAATTTGGTGTTTGATAGGCTTTATCGCCTCTACTCGACTTTCCCATTGTGTGTCACTCAGTGGTTTCAGTGTCACAGAGGATGTTTCCAGATGTTGCTTCAAAATTTGTCATCAATGAGTTGATGCAGAGAAAAATACATAGATGCTTTAAATTACATTTAAAAATTCAGCAGCCTCACTAGAAGCTGATGCTGCATCACTGACCACCACGTTCAATAAATGAGAACTGCATGGGACAAAAAAAGCTCAAGGGTTTAACTCTCAGATCCGTGTCTGCACTCCTCTGTTCTTTCCTCTCATGTTGGCACCATTATTGTAGCCCTGACCTCTCATGTCAGCTTCCAGCTTTTTAAGAAGCACATTTGTCATACCAGCTCCTGTAGTATCATCAATGTCAATAAATTCTAGAAAATGCTCTCTGACAGTCACCACGGCAGGGACATTTTCAGTAGGTTCAGTTGTTGTTACAAAACACAACATTAAAGTCATTTGTTCTGTATGGCTGATGTCAGGTGTGCAGTCCAGAATAACAGAGTAATATCTTGCTGACTTTAGATCTGCCACAATCGTCTGTTTGACTTTTGTTGCCAGTAACTGCATGATCTCATTTTGAATTGTTTTTCCAAGGTAGTGGTGTGTATACATTTCTTGGGTGGTGACTCTTCTTAGATGCTCCTGGAGTACAGCATTAAACTCAGCCATCAGCTCCACAATTTTAAGGAAGTTTCCATTGTTTGGCACATACAGCTGATCTGAAGTGCCACGCAGTGCTAGGTTTTAGGCAGCAAGCATTCTCACAATGGCAATGAGCCTTTTCAGAACATTTTGCCAGTAAAGAGACTCTGATGCAATCTTCTCTTGATGCTGATCATCTATGGTGGCCTTTAACCTTAGTCCCATCTTAAGTTCTTTCCACCTGTGGAATGCTCTCTGGTGATTTGCTGCCTTCCCATGGCATGTCAGATTTCTAGCCAGATTTTTCCAGTCCTTTGTTTCTGTAGAACACAATGTGGCTGGAACATTAGACTGGAAGAGTTTGCAAGAAAAACAGTATGCAGCATTCTGGGTTTTTGAGTACATAAGCCATGGCCTCTCCACTTTGTCACCATTGGGGATTTGACGCCAGTAATGTGTTGGATGCAGGGCCCATGTAACCACTAGGCGAACTAGGCGGCCGCCTAGGGTGCCAAGATTTGAGGGCACCAAAAAGTGGTGCGTAAAATGTCTGGGATGCTCGCCTGGCGCAGGCTAGTGTGTACTCCTCTTCCTGCTGCTGTGCGAGGGGGCGCTGCGGCTTTGATGGACTCCGGCCGGCCAGGAAGTGATCTCATTCCTCCTCCAGCTGCTGGGGGTGCTGCGCTGAGGGAGCCGTGTGGGAAGCTGCCTGGCCCTGGGCATGGGCCCTCTTGCTGCTGCTGCTGCTCCCCCTGGCCCTGGAGCTCTCACTGCTGCTGCTGCCCGGCGGGTCCCTGGCTGCTCTGCTTGGCCTGGGCTGAGTCCTGCTGCTTGGCTCGGGCTGCTCTGTGTGCTTCTGCCCTGAGCCGCTCTCCCTGTGAGTACCCGCCACCCTGCCCGCAGCCAGCCCCTGTCTCCAGACCCTGCTGCACCCCATGCCCTGCCTGCACCAGTCCCACACCCCCTGCCCTGCCTGCAGCTATCCCCTGCTACACCCCCACCCTGTCCATACCAGCCCCACCCCCCCGTCCTGCCTGCAGCTAGCCCCACACCCCCTACACTGCCTTCAGCCAGCCGCACACCCCCCGACCTGCCCACAGCCAGCCCCTGCCGCACTCCTTGCCCTGCCTGCACCAGCCCCACACCACCTGCCCTGCCTGCAGCCAGCCCCTGCCACATCCCCTGCCCTTAGCCAGCCCCTGGCTCCACCCCCTGCCCTGCCTGCACCAGCCCCACACCCGCTGCAACACCCGCACCAGCCCCGCACCTCCTGCCCACAGCCAGCCCCTGTCTCTAGTCCCTGCCTCACCCCCTGCCCTGCCCGCACCAGCCCTGCACTCCCCTGTCTCCAGCCAACCCCTGCCACACACCCCTGCCCGAAGCCAGCCAGTCCCACACCCTGTCAGGTTATTTATTTATTTTCATTAAATATGTAGACTAAATAATGAAATTAATAACTTTTCAAGCTGAACGTGTATTAATTCTAATGAACAATGTCACATTATGCAGTATTCATTTTTGAAAGTTTATAATAAGTGATGCTCCGGGAGGAGAGGAGGGAGAGGGGAAGGGGGGGCACAAGGTGGAAATTTTGATAAGGGCGCAAAATATCCTTGCACTGGCCCTGATGGAAACGTCTATTTTCATTGTCTTTGGGGAACATGTAGTTTTTCACTTACTGTGGCCCACGCAGTACAAGGAAGTCCCTCAGGCTACTGCTCAACTGGGTCCACAGTCCTGGATCATCTTGACTTAAGGAACTAAACTCAGCAGCAGCTGTTTCTTGCGCCTCCACCACACTCTTCTCTGAAATACACTTTTCTGCAGGAATGTGCATGGTTCCATCCATTTGAGATGGAGATATGGATGCTGCGGTAGCTGCCTGGTCACCTGCACTCTGACTAACTGGAAGATCAGGCATCTCCTCACCACTCACATCCCCACCGGGGCCGGAAGGCTCACCGTGAACATTTGTACCTATTTATCTCAGGAGAGCTCCTTCCTGCTTAGATAGAAAAGCTTCCTTTGCTTTCTTTCTTTTTCTGAATGCTGCCCCAGAGGGGCGTTTTCTTCTTTCACTCATGACTGCTGTTCTGTGCCAGCTATAGTGGCTCTCAACACTCAGTTGAAGGGGACAAATGAGCAGGCTGGTAGCAGGGCCTGAGTGAGGGAAGATATCAACGCCTTAAGGGCCTAACTGGCTCCTACCACTTCAGCTGACTGCCTGTTCTCCTCAAGTGGGTTCAGGGAAACAGCAGGAAAAAGGAAGCTCCCTGAGAAGCTGCTGTTAATCAGTCCAGGCTTCTGGGGGTGCTAGAGAGGTACATAAGAGGCTCCTCCTCCTCCTCTCTCTCCCTGCAGCTCCTGCTGCTTTCTGTTATTCCCTCTCACCTTTTCTCCTGCCTGCCTGTTATATCTCTTGTGCTCCCCTTCCTCCAGCACAGCACTCCACCATCTCTGTACATCTAGAGCAGAGAGAATACATATGCACCAGCAGCAGACACAATTTTCTACACTCTGGGTCCTAGTGGTGCCCCCCCGCACAGTCTGGCACCTGCGGCGGCCACCTTAGTTCGCCTCATGGTGAGGCCAGCCCTGTTTACATTAATTATGATGCCATTGTTTAATTCTTTACGGATTGCAGCCTTTCCATGATTTCACCCAGGATCAGTGGTAGGTTATCCTGTTTATCCATTTAAAATACTGAAATAGCACTTGCTTTTCTCCTGTTATCTGGAACATCCCCTATATTTCAAAATTTGTTAAATTTGAACATCAGTCAACATCAGTGGCTTAGAGTGTGCCTTAGACAATTCTTTGAAAACTCTTGGGTGCAAGTGATCCAGGTCTGCATATTTAAAAATGTTAACTTTAACAGTGGACTTTTAACACACTGCATAATTACTGTCTGAATAGAAAAATATTTAATTATTACTATAAGCTCTCAGTTTCTTTCCAAAGAAAGAAGTATTTCTTGAAGACTTCTGCATTTTCTACATTGTTATTGAGAATGTTACCATCCATGTCTAGTAATGCATCTGTACAATTACTAGGTTTTGTTTTGTTCTTGTTTGTTAAAGTCCTTCTTATTATCAGTTTAAGTGGTAGTGAAATGAAAAGATGGTAGACTCAAGAACTCCATCAATTCCTCAGTGTCTGTATTGAGCTTTTTTTCCCACTAGCATACATTCAGTCTTGCAGCCATTAGACATAAACCTAAGAGGTTATAGAAGTATCACCACCAACTTACAATGTTGCAAGTCACTGCAGAGGCAAATCCACCAGGATGGAATTGAAAATATTTATGTTACTGTTGTAAATATGGCTCCATAGAGGGTAGTGCAGACACTGAATAATCTATACTTCTTTGCAGATTCTGTTACTCGACATTTTTCAACAAAAATAATTCAGAGAAAAGTGCCCTGTTTTTCACACATCAAAATTTTTCATCATATATTGTTTTTCAGTGTATCTGACATATATGGGAGGACACTCATTTTTAGAATTTTTATTTGACTCATAAAGGACATGTGTATACAACCCCAAAAGTTTAGAGAACTGTTTTAAGACTGGGCAATGTTGATGGAAGAGAATTTTTTAAAGATCAGAAACAAATTATAACACTCAAGTATGTGATTTGTTTGGTTAAGTAAAGAAGGAGTGTGATTAGGAATTTGGATGATATCCTCACTTTTGGTTTTTGTGTGTTTATTTTGTAGCCTGCAAAATTGCCAAAGGCTGCGACCAGTTCTAACAGGCTAGAAATGGATCCTGGTAGATGTGTGAAAGTCAGTAAGATGTTATTTGCATACACTAAGGTCTTATATTAAGAGATTCCTAATTTTATGTCAGAAATGCATGGAGGAGCTCTAATTTAATTGCTAATGATTCCAGTACAACACTGGTTTGAATAAGAGAAGAAAAAGATAGTTTTGCTTGGTATTGTTCCTAAGTGCGGATTATACTGTTAGCTGTAACAGAGATAATTGATTATTATCGATTAGATTACTGAAATCCATTTGTGTAATTTTGCCAAATTAAAACTTCTCTAGTATTGCAATTATGGATAGACATTTGTTTCCACTGAATGCCTTATGGATTGCAGGTGAAAATTTTGTCAGGTATATAAAATGTCAAAGATTACCAAAAGAAAATCTTCCACTTTTTAACTCAGTCGGATCAGGGTGTATCAGTCTTATATCCATATTGAGGAATCATAGGGCATTAGTTTAAACAAGGCAGACCATCTCCATCTTTCATAGCTATGACAGTAATTACACTAATTTTCATATCCCAAGAGAAGCTACCAGTTTTCAATTTTCCTTGAATCACAGGCTGGAATATAGAGTTTTGCAGGTACAGAAATACTTTGTAGAACTGAGGGAAACCAATTCAGATCTGGAGATTTGCCAGACAGCATAGATTTAATAATAGTTTGAATTTCCTCTTCTGAGGTACAATGTAGGAGCCAGATTCTGATCCCCTTGCTTATGTTGACTCATATTTTATTTCATAGATATATCATTCAAGTCAATGAGACTATGGGTGGAGTATAGTGCTATCCATTGTAAAAGAATCAGGATCTGGCCCTAAATTAATCATTCAAATTTGTTATTTTAGGGTCTGGTGTAACTAAGAACAAATTTTTAACCCACAAAGTCTTCACTTTAAATCCAGGCCCTAAGGTTATCACAATATAAAGGCATAGTATCCTGATTTTATCACAACCTTGAAGTCATGGTGCATTTGTCTGTTAGAGAGATGGGTTGGGGTGGTTAATAGCCAAGTTTACTCTTGTTGCTGGAAGAGGAATTGACATCACGGTTTTGATTCATTGAGGAGCACTACTCTAAGGAGTTTCAAAATAGCATTTTAGCAAAAGATACAGTGGTACTTACAGGAGCTGCAGTGAAACTATGCAACCTTTCAATCCATTAATCAAAGTGTTTACAGTTCCCGTTTTAAGGTAGCTGAAAAAATAATAAATACTGAGAAAGAAAATTAACCTGTTTCTGCAGCTTTCCTCTGCACCAGTCTGGGACTGTTGGATAACCTTCCTCGTCAGAAGAGGCAAAGAGACAAAAGTGAAGAGCACATATTGCATATGCTGCTTTCTCATAAAATTGTTTATTTTCCTGAATGGTGAATTACAGTGTAGAGTATAGAAAAATGTGAGTAAAATAATGCCAGCCAGCACACTGGATCTCTGAAACCCAGAAGAAGAAAAAAAAGGTTAGTCAAAAATTCAAATGTTGGTATCAGAAGACAGAGATGTCTAACTAAAGGGGCAATCCTGTTCTTGCAGCCTGCTGTTTTGAAAACCAGTCACTTTCCCAAACTATTTTCAGAGTAGCAGCCGTGTTAGTCTGTATTCACAAAAAGAAAAGGAGTCCTTGTGGCACCTTAGAGACTAACCAATTTATTTGAGCACAAGCTTTCATGAGCTACAGCTCACTTCATCCGATGAGGAGAAGTTACTACAACAGTCCTGAGTTCTGAATCGGATTATTTTTGTCAGGTAAAATGGAATCTGCAAAAATGAAATGTACATCAAATGCAAATGTATATGCTAAATTACCAATACCATTTGTCTTCCTTCATTATTTATTCTGAAAATTAGGATAGCACCAGAGACCCCCAGCAAGATAAAGGCCCCTTTGTGCTAGACACTATAGAAATACAAACTAAAGGTATGTTTAAAGGATGAGTTAGTTCATGGCAAGCCATTTTGCGAATCCACAGTACACGGCCTTGCTGCAAATTAATATCGCTGTGTACTCAAACCCTAAGAAACACTCATTGCCTGAAGAGTTTGCAGTTTAAACTCACAAAGTGTGGGGAAAGGAAGTATAATTATCCCCATTTTTCAGATGAGGAAGTGAAACAAAGATTAAGCAATTTGCTAAAGTGTGTGGCAAGGTGATTCTTGAACCTGCCTTTTCGGAGTCCCAATTTAGTGTTTTAGTCACATGACTGAATGCTCTCCAGTGTGCAAAGGACATTCAATCTGCTACTTTCTCTACTTCTTGCTAGTTCGCAGACCTACTGCTACTAACAGTGGAGGTGAGTCAGGTTGGGAGGGTTTTCATCAGGATGGAAGCAAAGGAATTCAAGGCTCATTGCACCTTAATTCTGAGCAGCTAGAATCTCTCCTTCGTCCCTGGTACCATGATCCTAGCTAATCCCCAAAACTTTTAAAAAACACGCCAGTTTCTAGACACCATATTTCTGGAAAATTACCCCGACTTCTAAGGGATAAATGGATTATAAAGGCTTTCCTCATTTCTACATTAAATCCTCATCAGAAGCTGTTGTAAAATGTGGATACCAGAAAGTGGCCCAGTTTCTCAGCTGATGTATATCTGCATAATTCCTTATAGTCTTCCACTGGCGGTATACGTAATTGCTAGGCACCAAATTGTATGTACTGTTTACCTGCCTCATTTTGATAGTGTATACATTATCGAAGGCCTTAGTTTAAAAGGGCAAATGCATTCCTCGCATTAAATAAGTAAAAAAGTGTATGTACATCACCCTCAGCAAGTCTGCACACCCTCAGCAAGTCTGCAGATGACAGTAAACTGGGAGGAGTGGTAGATACGCTGGAGGTTAGGGATAGGATACAGAGGGACCTAGACAAATTAAAGGATTGAGCCAAAAGAAATCTGATGAGGTTCAACAATGACAAGTGCAGAGTCTTGCACTTAGGATGGAAGAATCCTATGCACCGCTACAGACTAGGGACCGAATGGCTTGGCAGCAGTTCTGCAGAAAAGGACCTAGGGGTTACAGTGGATGAGAAGCTGGATATGAGTCAACAATGTGCCCTTGTTGCCAAGAAGGCTAACTGCATTTTGGGCTGTATAAGTAGGAGCATTGCCAGCAGATTGAGGGACGCAATCATTCCTCTCTATTCGGCATTGGTGAGGCCTCATCTGGAGTACTGTGTCCAGTTTTGGGCCCCACACGACAAGAAGGATGTTGAAAAATTGGAAAGAGTCTAGCAGAGGGCAACAAAAATGATTACGGGACAGGAGCACATGATTTATGAGGAGAGGCTGAGGGAACTGGGATTATTTAGTCTGCAGAAGAGAAGAATGAGGGGGAATTTGATAGCTGCTTTCAACTACCTGGAAGGGGATTCAAAAGAGGATGGAGCTAGACTGTTCTCGGTGGTAGCAGATGACAGAACAAGGAGTAATGGTCTCAAGTTGCAGTGGGGGAGGTTTAGGTTGAATATTAGGAAAAACTTTTTCACTAGGAGGGTGGTGAAGCACTGGAATGGATTACCTAGGGAGGTGGTGGAATCTCCATCCTTAGAGGTTTTTAAGGTCAGGCTTGACAAAGTCCTGGCTGGGATGATTTAGTTGGGGATTGGTCCTGCTTTGAGCAGGGGGTTGGACTAGATGACCTCTTGAGGTCCCTTCGAACCCTGATATTCTATGATTCTATGATATATACGAAATTTTGATCACCAGTTTTATTTTCTCCCTCTTCTTTGCTACTAGAATCAGAAATGCCAAAGCTTGACCAAGCCTAAGTGTCTGGAATCCAACTGATGCATTAGAAGGTGTATACCCCAAGGTCTCCCCCTTATCACCCTTTTCTGCAATGTATTTTAATAAGAACATAAGAATGGCCATACTGGGTTAGACCAAAGGTCAATCCAGCCCAGTATCCTGTCTACCGACAGTGGCCAATGCCCGGTGCCCCAGAGGGAGTGAACCTAACAGGTAAGGATCAAGTGATCTCTCTCCTGCCATCCATCTCCACCCTCTGACAAAAAGAGGTTAGGGACACCATTCCTTACCCATCCTGGCTAATAGCCATTAATGGACTTAACCTCCATGAATTTATCCAGTTCTCTTTTAAACCCTGTTATAGTCCTAGCCTTCACAACCGCCTCAAGCAAGGAGTTCCACAGGTTGACTGTACGCTGAGTGAAGAAGAACTTCCTTTTTTTTTGTTTTAAACCTGCTGCCCATTAATTTCATTTGGTGGCCCCTATTCTTACATTATGGGAACAAGTAAATAACTTTTCCTTATTCACTTTCTCCACACCACTCATGATTTTATAGACCTCTATCATAGCCCCCCTTAGTCTCCTCTTTTCCAAGCTGAAAAGTCCTAGCCTCTTTAATCTCTCCTCATATGGGACCTGTTCCAAACCCCTAATCATTTTAGTTGCCCTTTTCTGAATGTTTTCTTATGCCAGTATATCTTTTTTTAAGATGAGGGGACCACATCTGTATGCAGCATTCAAGACGTGGGCATACCAAGGACGTATATAAGGGCAATGAGATATTCTCTGTCTTAGTCTCTATCCCTTTTTTAATGATTCCTACCATCCCATTTGCTTTTTTGACTACTGCTGCACACTGCGTGGACGTCTTCAGAAAACTATCCAAGATGACTCCAAGATCTTTCTCCTGATTAGTTGTAGCTTAATTAGCCAACATCATATTGTATGTATAATTGCGGTTATTTTTTCCAATGTGTATTACTTTACAGTTATCTACATTAAATTTCATTTTCCATTTTGTTGCCCAATTACTTAGTTTTGTGAGAGCTTTTTGAAGTTCTTCACAGTCTGCTTTGGTCTTAACTATCTTGAGCAGTTTAATATCATCTGCAAACTTTGCCACCTCACTGTTTACCCCTTTCTCCAGATCATTTATGAATATGTTGAATAGGATTGGTCCTAGGACTGACCCTTGGGGAACACCACTAGTTACCCCTCTCCATTCTGAAAATTTACCATTTATTCCTACTCTTTGTTCCCTGTCTTTTAACCAGTTTTCAATCCATGAAAGGATCTTCCCTCTGAACCCATGGCAACTTAATTTACATAAGAGCCTTTGGTGAGGGACCTTGTCAAAGGTTTTCTGGAAATCTAAGTACACCATGTCCACTGTATCCCCCTTGTCCACATGTTTGTTGACCCCCTCAAAGAACTCTAATAGATTAGTAAGACATGATCTCCCTTTACAGAAACCATGTTGACTTTTGCACAACAATTTATGTTCTTCTATGTGTCTGACAATTTTATTCTTTACTATTGTTTCAACTAATTTGTCTGATACTGATGTTAGATTTACTGGTCTGTAATTGCCAGGATCACCTCTAGAGCCCTTCTTAAATATTGGCGTTACATTAGCTGTCTTCCAGTCACTGGGTACAGTAGCTGATTTAAAGGACAGGTTACAAACCATAGTTAATAGTTCTGCAATTTCACATTTGAGTTCTTTCAGAACTCCTGGGTGAATGCCATCTGGTCCCGGTGACTTGTTACTGTTAAATTTCTCAATTAATTCCAAAACCTCCTCTAGTGACACTTCAATCTGTGACAATTCCTCAGATTTGTCACCTACAAAAGATAGCTCAGGTTTGGGAATCTCCCTAAGATCCTCAGCCGTGAAGCCTGAAGCAAAGAATTCATTTAGTTTATCTGTGATAACTTTATCATCTTTAAGTATTCCTTTTGTATCTCCATCGTCCAGGGGCCCACTGGTTGTTTAGCAGGCTTCCTGCTTCTGGTGTACTTAAAAAACATTTCGTTATTACCTTTAGAGTTTTTGGCTAGCTGTTCTTCAAACTCCTTTTTGGCTTTTCTTTTTACATTTTTACATTTAATTTGGCAGTGTTTATGCTCCTTTCTATTTACCTCACTAGGATTTGACTTCCACTTTTTAAAAGATGCCTTTTTATCTCTCACTGGTTCTTCTACATCGTTGTTAAGCCACGGTGGCTCTTTTTTAGTTCTTTACTGTGTTTTTTAATTTGGGGTATACATTTAAGATGAGCCTCTATTATGGTGTCTTTGAAAAGTGTCCATGCAGCTTGCAAGGATTTCACTCTAGTCACTATACCTTTTAATTTCTGTTTAACTAACCTCCTCATTTTTGCATAGTTCCCCTTTCTGAAATTAAATGCCACAGTGTTGGGCTGTTGAGGTGTTCTTCCCACCACAGGAAAGTTAAATGTTATTATATTATGGTCACTATTTCCAAGCGGTCCTGTTATAGTTACCTCTTGGACAGATCCTGTGCTCCACTCAGGACTAGATCGAGAGTTGCCTCTCCCCTTGTGGGTTCCTGTACCAGCTGCTCCAAGAAGCAATCATGTAAAGTATCAAGAAATTTTGTCTCTGCATTTCGTCCTGAGGTGACATGTACCTAGTCAATATGGGGATAATTGAAATCCCCCACTAATAAATGAGTTTAGAACTCCAACACCTCCAATATCATCATTGGTGCTGTTTACCTCTTCACCTGCCACAGCTCCTCCGAGCTAGGGTATATCTGCAGATTTTCATCCACAACAGCTGTCACCCATCGTGACACCCAGCTGTCATTGCATTGTGGTTTGCTCTTCCACTTTCCTTTGATTCCACTCTGGCTTGCCTCTCTCGAGCTAGCTGGCTAGCCTCTCTTGCAGCCTTTGTGCTAAAACCCACTCTTGCCTTTTATGTCAGTCTCATTGATATATCTGTCTGTTTGCATAGAGTCAGCATTTAGACCAACTTCTGTCACCCTCTGTGACATCTTTGAATGATGATTACATGCCTTGCTGTTCATAAACCTGCAAACATGTCCATGCTGTTCTCATATTAGCAATAGCCAATAAAGAAAAGTTGAAACACTTGTATTATAGAAATAAAACTATCATCTATTAGCTTCCCAGTTGTGATGGTTCTCAGGGTAGTGTAGCCTTTATTTAGTTTGAGTTATATATTAATCAATAGTCCTCTGTGTCCCTAGTGAGTGAGTCCATCTCATGTGCTGCTACAGTTTTAAAATCAGCAGTTTGGGAATTACCCTGAGGGATATTCTTAGGTCTTGAGACTCAAGGACGACATGAAGAACAAATACAGTGACCACGAGCACACCTACACATGAGTAACTGTGCTTTTATTACACATTTCATTAAGCAGATAATCCATGTCACAATAATGAATACATAAATGAAACCCAAGAGAGCTGGTGAAATGCTCAGAAATGTACTCATACTTACATCCCTAAAGATATCATGGAGCTGGGTGGATCTCTCAACGGGTGCTCATTGGTGGAGGATCTCCTGATGGGGGTCTTCCCTCCTTATACATACAAGGGAACCCTTTTTATCCAGTGTTATAATCACACCCAAAACCTTATGTATATGCATGAGGTGTCCAACCCCCTTTACCTTATCTATACTTACACACCCCATAAACTTTGTGGTACCTGCTTTTCGTAGCTTATCCTCTTAGTTCCCTTTTTCTCATTATGCGTCTATTTAAACAAGTCCCCACGGTAACCTGCAGTTACTGCAGAAATTCTCATGATATTACAATTGAGTATGTTGAAGGCTTGATGGGTACATTGTGGCACATTTTCCAGAACATCACCCATTCTTTACAGTAATCTTGTAATTTTCCTGGTACGTTATCGCTGAGTCACCTACTTATGTCAATCCTCCTTGGCCTGAGGCCTAATATTGCTAAGCTGAAATCTTACATGCCTCAACCTGCAGACCTTGCATTACTTATATACCTAATACATACTCAATGAAGAGTCCTTGTTGCACCTTAGAGACCAACACATTTATTTTGGCATAAGCTTTAATGGGCTATAACCCACTTCATCAGATGCATGGAGTGGAAAATACAGTAGGTAGGTATAAATATACAGCACATGAAAACAGCACATGGAGTTGCCTTACTGAGTGAGGGGGGTCAGTTCTAACAAGGCCAATTCAGTTAGGGTGGTTGTGGCCCATTTCCAACAGTTGACAAGAAGGTGTGAGTATCAACGGAGGGAAAATTATTTTTTGTAGTGACCCAGCCATTCCCAGTCTTTATTCAGGCCTAATTTGATGTTGTCAAGTTTGAAAATTAATTCCAGTTCTGTAGTTTCTCATTGAAGTCTGTTTTTTTTGTTGAAGAATGGCCACTTTTAAGTCTGTTATTGAGTGTCCAAGGAGATTGAAGTGCTCTCCTACTGGTTTTTGAATGTTGCAATTCTTGATGTCTGATTTGTGTCCATTTATTCTTTTGCGTAGAGACTGTCCGGTTTGTCCAATGTACATGGCAGAGGGACATTGCTGGCACATGATGGAATATATCACATGTACAATGTACAGACCAGAATCAGATATTCCTGTAACACTTTTGACAGTTGGAATTAGGGGGATTCTTGGGTCACACTAATGCAAGATGAATCCAAAATCACGCAAATGGAAGGCCCCAAATGAAATATCAGAGCTACTTTTCAGTTATGATATGGAGTCATCAGGATGGGATTTCCCAGTCCTTGTCTCTACTTATTCACTTCTTGAGCTCCCATCAAAGCCAATTGTCTTCTCCCCCAAATAGTGATCCAAAAGAGCTGTCATTTTACCCATTTTGGGGGGTAATGGGCAAAACAATGTCAATTTTTAATATTATCCTTGTCTTTTATATTATCCTTTTATGTGACCTTCTTCCTTGGCTGTCATTGGTTGCCAGACCTAGGCTTGTATCTTACTCTTAACTTGGTCTCTCACATACATGCTACACACTCCTCATTTGGTATCATTTGGACACTGATGTTTCTACATCTTTTCCCACACATCACTGACTATAACATGGCTGATGACCCAGCATTATGGCCATTATCCAGCCTGTGTACAACTTTAAACCTTGAGTAGTCCCACTGGATTCAATGGGACTAGACAGCTGTTTCAATTTATACACTAGCTTAAGTACCTTGCTGACTGCGGGCTGATGGCAGGGGGCTAGAACTCCAAGCACCACACTTATGTACTGCTGCCTGCTCCTTAAAGTGGCAGCAGCACTCAGGTGTTAGGTGTTCTGCTGTGCACCAGAACCTCCTCCTCCTCAGGTTATTATCGAAAACATGTTCCTCTTAGGCCAAAGAAATATGTCTGTGGGCATTTCAGTCTACATTTGTTTCATTGTTTAATTCTTTTCCCTCACCAAAAGTTTTTTTGTTTTGGTTTGGTTTGGTGCTTTCACCTTCTCTCTTCAGTGCTTTTTCTCCCTACAGCGTTTCTCTCTGTAGCACTGCAATTATGATAGAGATTATTATAATGTCAAAAAAAAATTATGTGGTGTGACGAGTCCCAGAAAGCATAGGGAAAAAGAAAGCATAATCAATTAAGTATAGATGGATAGATAGACAGGCAGATGATATAGGAATTTAAAAACCAGCACAATAAAATGACACAGAAGGTAGTAGCTGATTTGCTTGCACACTTTTTCCTCAGCTAGCCCAGAAAACTACAGCAAAGTGGAATTTACATTTTAAGTGGCTAAATTCTGTTTTTAGGCCAAAGGTAATAAACATGAATTGAAAATATAAAACCTAGCAAATATAAATGAAAATTTAATCTTTGTGCATAGTAACAGTTTATATTAATTTTTCTTGCCTCCTTTAGAATAGGGTTAGCCCAGTGGTTCTCAAACTTTTGTACTGGTGACCTCTTTCATATAGCATGCCTCTGAGTGTGACCCCCCCCCCAGAAATTAAAAACACTTTTTATATATTTAACACCATTATAAATGCTGGAAGTAAAGCGGGACTTGGGGTGGAGGCTGACAGCTCACCCCCCCCCATGTAATAACCTTGTGACCCCTTAAGGGGTCCCAACCCCCAGTCTGAGAACCCTCGGATTAGCCAATAAGGTTTTGAAGCTTCAAGTTATTTAGTAGTTTGTATAGTTGTTAAATTACTCATTTTTTTCCTTCTGATATAAATCCACACTAATTAGCCTCATGGAAGCTGAGGTGGGATGTTTTTCTGCTTATCTGAATACTTTTCAGAGCATACACCAACACACAAAGAGCTGCATGTAGAGGTGCCTGGTTTAGTTAAGAACATAAAAATGGCCATATTGGGTCAGACCAATGGTCCATCTAGCCCAGTATCCTGTCTTCCAACAGTGGTTTTTGCCAGATGCTTCACAGGGAATGAACGGAAAAGGTAATCATGAAGTGATCCATTTTATTATGTTATTTTAAAACAATTCTAGAATCTGGCCAGAAGGACAGGTACAATCTTTGATGACCTCCTGGACAGAAAAGAAAAGAAAAAAGAAAAGAAAAGAAAGAAAGAAATTTGGTGGTTCTCATTTTGTTGCTAAACTAGGAGTTAGAAGAGGTTTTAAACTAAATCAGAGGTGAGGCCAGTTTGAATAAAACAATAAATAAAATAAGTAGTGTAATTACCATTAACGGTAACAAAGAACAATAAGTCAGTAGTGTGCATGCACAGTAAAATAGGGAAATGTCAATCAAACATTTAGCAATAACTTGAAAATTAGCGTATTACAGAAATCTGCCCCTTTGAGAAGGCAAAACTCACATGAGCAGATGTGGCAAGGCTAGTTGTGTAGGGGCCTTTCATTCTGAAATGCTGTTATTGATTACTTGCATTGTAAGATTTGTGTCTGAGGTCATCTTATTTCTATCTTTGTATACTGTGTATGGCACAAAGGGGCCTCAGTCCTGGCTGAATGCATACACACCTATTTCAGGCACAGACAGGATCTAAGGATAAAGATCTAGGGACTTTGTGGGGGTGGAAGAAAGCAAAAAAAAAAAAAAAACCTCAGGGTGCAACCGTACTTATCCCATGGGATTCTCTAACTGGCCGAGTAGTGCAAAGGGCACCAAAGCAGTGGTACAAAGGGTGCTAGGTGGGATGGGGGACAGGGGCAAAGATTTGGCCGTGTATGTTAGAATAAGTTAGAAATCCAAATTCTCCCTAAAATATATCTATTTGTCAATCACTAAAATTAGATTTATATTCCCTGTTGTGGAAAACTACCGTATCTCATCCAAATGCCAGTGATCAATTCACTGGGGTCTAGCTGTCTCAGATGCATCAGAAACACAAAGCCGGGGACAAATGTAACACTGTCTATAACCCTGTGTCTAGTTAGAAATTCTGTAATGATGGCCACCCATAACTGTTAAACATATATCACACAGAATCACAGGGAGAACAGAAGGAGCTATACTGACTCTGCTGCTTTGTGAGTTCTGAATCTCGTTACTGTGGCTCCGTTAATTTCCACGCCCAGAAGGACAGTGTCTCACTTGCTCAGTGACAGCCAAGGAGACAGGGGTGGGGAAGCAAGGCTCAAGCTCTGGAATAATTACAATGTAACACCCTTGAATGAATGGAACGAATCACTTGGGTAAAGTTAAGCACATATATAAGTGTTTGTAGGATTCAGGATCTGGAGAGATTTTTGAGGCAATGCCACTAAAAAGTCTAGAAAATACTAGCTAATATCAACAACTAAGCCAGAGGCATAGAAGAAGAAATATTATTATAGTTTTCCATTCTGTATTGTATGTATGTATTACAACCACATTCCACCATCTCCTTAAATATTATCCTTTTTCATAGAATCATAGAATATCAGGGTTGGAAGGGACCTCAAGGGGTCATCTACTCCAAACGCCTGCTCAAAGTAGGACCAATCCCCAACTAAATCATCCCAGCCAGGGCTTTGTCAAGCCTGACCTTAAAAACTTCAAAGGAAGGAGATTCCACCACCTCCCTAGGTAACGCATTCCAGTGCTTCATCACCCTCCTAGTGAAAAAGTTTTTCCTAATATCCAACCTAAATCTCCCCCACTGCAACTTGAGACCATTACTCCTCATTCTGTCATCTGCTACCACTGAGAACCCCCTTTCAGCTATCAAATCCCCCTCATTCTTCTCTTCTGCAGACTAAAAAATTGCAGTTCCCTCAGTGTCTCCTCATAAGTCATGTGTTCCAGTCCCCGAATCATTTTTGTTCCCCTCTGCTGGATGTTTTCCAATTTTTTCACATCCTTCTTGTAGTGTGGTGCCCAAAACTGGACACAGTACTCCAGATGAGGCCTCACCAATGCCGAATAGAGAGGAATGATCACGTCCCTTGATCTGCTGGCTATGCCCCTACTTATACATCTGAAAATGCCATTGGCCTTCTTGGCAATAAGGCCACACTGTTGACTCTCATCCAGTTTCTCGTCTACTGTAACCCCTAGGTTCTTTTCTGCAGAATTACTACCTAGCCACTCGGTCCCTAGTCTGTAGCACTGCATGGGATTCTTCTGTCCTAAGTGCAGGACTCTGCATTTGTCCTTGTTGAACCTCATCAGATTTATTTTGGTCCAATCCTTTAATTTGTCTAGGTCCCTCTGTATCCTATCCCTACCCTCCAGTGTATCTACCTCTCCTCCCAGTTTAGTGTTTTTAAAATGTAGCACCTGGAATATTTACAGCACAAACTTTTCTGTAAACTCTGGTAATGAGATTCTGGAACAGAAGAGATGAGAGATAAAGTCTAATTGCTTTTCCGACTCCAGAGATTCTAGGTGAAGTTTTAACATCTGGCACAATCCCATATCCTCAAAAAGCTACTGGTTTTCAGGGAAGAGGTACTACTATGATTTTGCAAGCATGGGACACCCTTTTGACATTCAGTTTATTTTTAATGACTTTGTATCTCTTAAAATTTGATACATTTTAACATTATGTACTGTACATAAATTCCTGTCCTGCACCTCAAGAACAGCAGTAGTCTACATAAATCTGTTTTTGTTACTTACTGTGAATGTAAAATACACAAATAGTAATAATAAATAATAATTAATAATAGTACTGCCTTTCCCAAGAGAGTGCGCTATTATTGCATATAAGTGGTCTGTGACATTAGCTATTCATTCTCATAACAGTCTTATACATCCGGTGGCTGGTTAGGTTAATCTTGGCAAATATTCCGTTTGGATACTTTGAAAAATATATTATGTATTTTCTTTCTTTCTTTCATCTGTGTCCAGGAGGTCATCAAACATTGTACCTGGCCTTCTGGCCAGATTCTAGAATTGTTTTAAAACAACATAATAAAATGTGAATATATGTAAACTGTTGCTTTCTCGACAGTTATGAGCTAATTTTACTTTGATTTCTGTGGGTCTGTTTCATTACTATTCTCAGTTATGTCATGTTTTTTTCTGGTATAAATTTACTGTTCTTAAAGTAATCTGTACGCTAATCTGTTCAGAAAATTAACCTGGATAAGAATCAGTTTTCACAGAGCAATGTTAAAACAAAAGGTCCTTTCTTAGAACTAGGTGTTACTTGGCAGCAAACTAGAGGAATTCTCTGTAGCTCTAGCATTTCTGAATGGTGAGCTTAGGTCTTATTAAGTACACAAGTTTAATTTATTTTAAGATACATTACATTTTCAAAATAAATTTTCACCAGTTTTGTCTTTTCCAATATGAGGCTTTTCTTAGTGACTGACATGAGGTGTTGCTTTGAGAAATGCTTTGAAATAGCATGGACTCCTTCAGTTTTAAAGATTTTCGCTTCTGAATTCAATTGTTTTGTGACTTGATGAAAATGTCATTTTGCTGTAAATAAATGAACAAAGAGACTGCATAATTGCCCCACAAGAAGATACAGAGGGGATTGCTTCATCTATCTTGTGCTGAGTAGTAACATTAGAGGACTCCATGATTCTAAAATTAACCTGGATGTTTCCTAAGAGAACTATTTACAGAAGTGCTGCAACAGTAGCTAACATTCTAGGCATGTGCACACAGACTAACTTCCTGGTGCCTCCTCCAAACTCTTCTCTCGCACAACCTATACTCCTCCTTTCAAGTGCCATGCAGGTTGTGATGTCTTTCCTTTTAACAATTTTTGTTGTTGTATCTTTTGTGCAAGCATTTGCTGAGTTCCTGGGGGCCAGATGTTACTAGTACATAGCCTACCTTAGGAACATGGGTATTTAGATGTCATTTTTAAAAGGTATTTAGATGTCATCTCACTCAACACTGCAACACCTAACTGACTTAGGTGCCTAAATCTCATTTGCAAAAGTAATTTAGGCGCTCAAGGAGTCTAAATCCCATTGACTGTAAATGGAATAATGGCTCCTGTCTACATCCCTTTTGAAAAATATATTTAGGTTCCTAAATCAGGTAGGCATTGCAATGCTGAACACCACAATGCCTAAATACTTTTAAAAATATGGGCCATTGACTTTACCACCAGCTCATTGCAGTCTTTTTGGGCTTATAGTCCTTCAAGTGTGCTGGTCTTCTTGCTTGTTGTTATCACTGTTGGTGAGGGACTTGTTTTTACTCTGTTGCTGCCTTCATTCAGTTGGGTGGCATCCTCTTGGTCCACTGCATTGTTCATATATCTTGTTTCTGACTCATGTCAGACCAGCTGATGGCTGAGGTTCTTTATAAATCTTGGCCTTAGCTCTGTCTGATCAGATGTGCCAGTTATCTGCCTCTACTCTGCAGTTATCTTCAGTTTTGACTCCACCACTTTACTGAGTCTGTAGCTACTTCATGTGCATGTACCCCACTGAAGCTTGGACTGTTGCCTTTTGCTATTTCATTGTTTCTATGTAATGGTTGGACCCACACCTGCTCACCAGTATGTAGTGGCCTCACGTCCTTGGCTCCTTTGTTGAAGCAGGCTGCCTGCTTAGATCGGTGTTCTCTGAACTGTTTCTGTGTCCTGTTTCTCATTTCTCTACTGGGCTGCTGCAGACTATCCTCATGGGAGCCAGAGTTTTGCTTTTCTGATTGTGACAGTCTGTACCCTTGTGTTCACCCTTTTTACAAGACTATGATACATTTTTTATAAAGTATGCTGAACATTATTGTCCTGGTAAAATGTGTGTGTCAACATTGTATGTAAAGTTATAAGAGTCTACTGTTTGACTTTACTGAGACATGCTCCAAGTAGGTACGAACCAGTTCCTCAGAGACAAAAGGCACACTGCTACCTCAGCCTGGTATCAACAAAATCAAATAGACTATCACCTGATTAAGCGGCCATTCTTTGTCAGGAAGAAGGGTGTGAGTGAGAAATTTTCATCTTGGCAATGGAACATCTGGAGGTTCCCATGTAAACAGATTGGCTGTCACCTAAACCCCAGCTGGAGATGATTTTCAAAGAGGAGGAAAAGATATAAAACTTAGTAACAGAGCCCCCAAATCACCTCTCTCTCCTCATCTCTACTCATGGCACCAACACCATTTGAAAGCCAAAGGAAACATCATTGAACTAGGGAAGGGTCCTGGCTGAAGGAATCCAGCCAGACTGCTGTAAGCATGTGGTAAGAAAAATCTTTTTGATTTAAGTTCACCTAGATCGTTAAGTTAGGTATTACTTTGTGTTTTACCTTTTATTTCTTTGTAAGCAATTCTGACTTTTATGCCTTATTACTTGTAATCACATAACATCTATCTTTCTGTAGCTAATAAACTTGTCTTATTGTTTTAGCTAAACTGGGTTGTGTTTGGATTGAAGTGTTTCGGAACCTCCATCTGAGATAACAATGTTTGTGCATATCATTTTCTATTAATGAATTACAGACTTTCTATTAGCTTGTATTGTCGAGGTGGGTTCTGGGCAGTACAAGACACACATTTCTGGGAACAAGTCTGGGACTGGGAATTTGCTGGTGTTACTCTGCTATATAAAATCAGGAGTAACTGGCTTGAGCACTCATATCATTTTGCATGGTAGAGGCTGTGTGTGAACAGGCCAAGAGTGGCTGTTCTCACACCAAAGCAGTGTAAAAGGCAGCCCAGGTTGGAGAGCTGAGGGGGCACAGCTGTTCAACCATCCAGATTGTACCATGGATAATGTCACACTAACTCATCAGTCCCTGTAATGAGCTACTATCTAGTCCCTGGAAGGACGTATTATGATGGCTCAACATTGCCAGTTAGGGATCCCTTCTTGTCTATTTTGTCTAGGCCATCAGTGTCTTGGCTATCTTTACTGCTGACTCTGCCTTTCTCATTTCCCAGGGGAAAACATCATGTATTCAAATTAGCATTTGGCACTGAATTTTTTGAATTCTGTTGCAGTGTACTGTGGCCCAGTGTCTGAGCATAGAGTGCCATACCTTGCAAAATGTGCCTTCAATTGCACACCTCATGCAGTTTCATGCACACGCTCAGTTGGGCATTCATGCCTGGCCAGTAGATACACACCCAGGCATGTCTCTGTCCCCAGGTGTGAAGCATGAATCAATCTCATGCCAGCTTTTAAATCTGCTGGGATTACAGCTAGGTTTGTTTTAAATAAACCCACATCTTGCACACTCAGCACGTCCCTTACCTAGTAGTAGGGGTAACCTTCTGTGGCACTTGGTCCTTGTGATATGGCTAACTCTGGAGTTGAACAGATTTACTTCCTGTATAACACCACCTGTTTGGTTCTTTGTTAGATTGCCTTGAGCCTCCCATCTAAAATGTGACGATATTGTAGCCTCCTGGGTAGTACCTAACAGTGCTGCAGTCTCAATATGCATTTTAGTCATTTAGGTGCACTCAGCAGAGGTTTCTTTATGATGCTTTCTAATGGCTTGTGATCAGACTGCACCACCATCTTGTGCCCAGCAGTGAACCGATGGAATCGTTCCATTCCAAATAGCACAGCCAGGAACTTCTTTTCTATCTCAGCATGTCTGATGTATTACATGATGTTGGGTAATAAGATGAGAGGACTCCATGTTTCTAAAATTAGACTCTTCCTTCCTGCAACATGTGCTCCTTCTCCAAGTTCCATGCAGGTTGCTACCGAGATTGTTCACATTCAGATCTCATCCTTCTTGTATAGAAAGAAAGGCAGGGAGGTCAGCTACTTTTGCAGCACCATCTTCAACCTTCTTGAGGCCTATGTGTGACTTTTCATAGGCTTAAGATCAAAATAGGGTAAGTGGATGTGGATTGGGCAGGCTGGGGGCAGGAGTGAACACCCATGTACTATGGTACATAGGAGTACTTTGATGGTTGGTGAATGGATAGATACTGGAGAAGTTGGTGGACACACATTTTCTCCTTTGGCACTGCAGAGATTACCCCAAGGATTGAGGCTTTCTGGGGCTCCTTCAGCCTTGGAGGCAAGCCACACAGCCATTTCCTGGGGAGGGCAAACCCACCCCTTGACAGAACAATTGGGGAGGAACTCTGTGAGGGGATCTTCAAAGGGTTTTATCCACTTTAATCCCCTCCCAGGGGTTTTAGCACAGAAAGGGACAAGCTGGCCCCTATATACTTGTTGACACGCTAAACATTGAACAAAAAATTAAAATACAGAGCCACTTACTGAAAAATAGTACAGATGTGTGAAAATCTGCATATATTTTGAGGCATTGGTTAGTTCCTGGTTGATTATGAGAGATTTGAAAGGATAGGTATAACACTGTTCTTGTTAATGCTCCTTTAGAATTTTGGTTTACATTCTTGCCAATGAGGCAGTGGATGTTATGGGGGAAAATAGATATTTAGAATCCAATAGACATTTGCACAAGATTATAACACAGAAGAGGTATAATATATCGGATCTGGAGCTAAACAGGTTGCCAGTGTCTCTAAGTAGGAGCATGCAAAGTTTTAAAGGACCCTATCAAAGTAATTTTGTTCCTTTTGAAGAATGTTTCATTTGCTGTCATCTATAACTCCTTATAGGTTTGATATTGAAATGTGTATTCTTCTCATTGTTCTCTTTGATTGTCATTATAATGCTAGTCTGTTTTTTAAATTTCATTATAGCGTCTGTTATTTTTAAAGAAAAAGCTCCAGTATATAAAGAATTATCTGGAGTTTGCTGCTAAACATGAAGGAAAAGGAGATCAAATACTGGGTCTTCCAGTTTTAAGTATTCCTTTAATTTAAGCATTACCAGACTTCATATAATTACTTACAGATTTGATTTTAATTCATATACATATATTTTGATATGGAGCACATCTTCTATCTTCTGAAAAGGAATGCAATCAGGGCCTGATGCAGAGCCCACTGGAATGAATGAAAAAACTCCAACTGGCTTTCAGTGGGGGTTGGGATCAGCAAAGTTTCAGTTCTATAGAATGTTATTCACAGGTCTTTTTGAAAACAGATTCATATGATCAAATATCAGTTTCTGATAGCATAGTTTGAGATAGTGCAGGTTTATTGGTGATATTTTCGTGATTTGTAGCCATGTTATGGAACTTGTGCAAAAAATACCCTATTTAAATACTGTGTCTGAAACCATTACATTTACTTAGGGGAAGAAAATTGTGGGGGGCCTAGAAAATGTCTCAGAGCAGAATCCAGCAATCCAAGGAGGGTCATACCCTGTATGAATGAAAACTGAAGTGAGCTTTTAAAGTCAATTTTGAGTTGAATGCCCCTCTTGAACTGGCCATTGGAAGCATTCAGTTGATAATCTAATCTTGGCATTATTCCTGTTCTCTTCATATCTAATTTTAAAGAGGAGAATGTCCTACTTTTCAAATTAATCTATTCCAAATTAATTTAGAAAATAAACAGTTAAAACTGTCCTATGCTGGACTGCAGGTAGAGCTATAGTCAGTGGTTAATTTCTGCAGTATTCATGATCTGGAGGCTCTCTCTTTCTGGCCAGTCTTTGTACATTTTGACATACCTCCAGCAACAAAATCAAATCTACTAGTGAGGGAGGAGTCAGAAATCAAATCAAGTTACTCGCTGCATTTTATCAAACCTGACTTGTACTTAATAGCTTACTTTCTTCTATTTAATATCTCTACTTTCATGAACATTTGCAACCCCCTTTTGTCTCCCAATCAGCAGGCTCTGATTTATTTCAGACCTAAAATATTCCAAACTTTTAATGTCAAAACACCACATTAATAAGGGCAATGAGTTTCCAGTCCTGGGTCAATTTTTTCAGAAGACTTCAGAACCCATCACTTCTCAATGGAAGTCTGGCCACTTCCTGTTTCTCTTCTGAAAATCTGGCCCATTCTGGTATAAATTCTGCCCTCATTCACACCCATGTGACACCAGAATATTTTTCTATTTTATTGTTCCTTAGCCCAATCCTAAAAACTCTTACTCACATTGGTTTCAATGAGAATACTTGGTTGAGTAAATACTACTTGAGTTAGGATCATGTCCTCTGTATGCCTCTGACTTAATTCCAACCCCCTAATCTCAGATTCTTACACTGATATGCTAACTCCATGAAAGTAAAATGTTTGGCACTATGTACAATTATACTGGGGGGACGTGTCACTGAGGGAACTTGTTGGGATCACGATCATTGGCTGCCCTGATTCTGACACCAAGGCTTCCCCTCCTCCCACCCCAGATAAGATTGAGTCTGGCCTGGCCAAGGTCAGGAGGAAGAAGGGCACAGACGGGGTGGGCCCTATCCGAGAGAGCAATTGATTCCACCACAGAGAACTGCTGTGCAATGCAGCCACCATGCTGCTGTGGCCAAGCCCACTCCCACCAGGAGAATCAGGGGGATCAGGGGGCAGTTGGTGTGCCAGGGATAGGACTGAGGTGTGTGTCAGGGTGGATGCTCTGAATGGAGAGTGAGGGGAGTTACTGAGACACTGGGTTGGCCCTCACAATGCCTGCACCAGGGACAGAAGAAGTTGAGAGTGGCACATTTAGTGGTCTGAGTAGTATATGGAAGTTTGCTGGGAGGCCTCACATGCGCACAATATACAGGGAATGTTGGTGAGAAGTAAGGGGGCCGCCCCACACCCTCTCCTGCCACCACTGAAAAAGACAAAAGTGAGGCAGCCTGTAGAAATAGTAAGGAGGCCTGCCCCACTCCAATACCCCCTCTTCCCATAATTCAAGTACGGCTTGCTGCTCAATAAAATATCTTTGCAATTAGCAACTTACATCTCTAAAGAATTCAATTTAAAAACCCTTAGAGAATTTCTACACTATAGACATTTTATTTTTAATCCCTGAAATAATATCTGAGGACTTGCAGAGCACACACACATTTTATATTGCTTTTGGACACACTAACCATATCATGTTTCAGAGTAGCAGCCGTGTTAGTCTGTATTCGCAAAAAGAAAAGGAGTACTTGTGACACCTTAGAGACTAACAAATTTATTTGAGCATAAGCTTTCATGAGCTACAGCTCACTTCATCGGATGCATTCAGTGGAGCATACAGTTCTCTGTGTATATAAATCTCCCCACTGTATTTTTCTTTTAACCATATCATGTTCACAACTTGAGTGTCTACGAAAAACAGACCAGTAGAATGAGTCTCCTTCCTGCAGGTAATTATCCAAACTGGATTCTTGACATAAGGATGGTTTTTCACTCTATGTCAAATTTTTAGAAGTGGAAAAATGTGTAGTGATATAGCCAACAAAACATGGAGTAGCCAGTAGGGCCTTGCAAAGAAATGCAGATACCAAAAATATACTGAAGAGAGAACACTTGGTTTCTTTCATTGCTGCTTTTACCATCACATTAAACATAGTGATTTATATTCCCTCTAGTGATGAATCACTGTAATTTTAAGGCTATATTCAAACTCATGTCTTTATATGCTAACAGCACATTTTATTGCTCCATACCAGGAAGTTTTCAAGAAATACAAAATGTCACATCCGAATTCTGAGGAACAATTTGATGCTGAACAAGCATCATTATTCATTTTCTTGGAACAACTATTTTCATGTTTTGTTTGCAAAGAGCTTTAGTTTTTCAACTGACCTAGCAGGTACTGTAGTACTGTCAGGCTCTAGTAGAATATCTGGGTTATAAACAGAAGAGGCCTTAATTTATTAAGGTAGAAATTCAGTGGAGGAATTCCAGCAGTAGTATTAAAAAGGGCAGTTGCAGTGGATGTGGACAGAACTAACAATGATGCAAGCCAGCTGGTTATTTGGGAAGCACTATTGGAATGGAAGAGTCTCTTTGACCATTAGGCCACATTTTGACACACTCTGGAGTATTAGTCCATGTAGACTTCCACCAGGGAATGTCAAATGGATCTATGGTGGCCCACTAGACAAGTGGGGTTCTGTATTTAGAACCTTGGACCAAATTGTTGCTGACACAAAAGCCCTTCTCCATCATTGCTAATGTTAGCAATATTTGGAGGCCTAATGCAGACAGCCTACTGGCTTCTGACTAATTTTCATCACCATATTATCTTCCTGGGAGAAGTCCACTCTAATTGACACATTGCTGAAAACACTGTTGTAAGCCAGTCGGCTGTTTACACTAGGGCACACAGTGATGCTATCTTTACTAAAATAGCAACAATGCCCTTTTAAGGCCACTCTGGCAGTGTAATTGATGTGGAAGTAAATTACATTTACACCTACTTTAAGGTCAATTTATACTGACAGAGTTTGTGCAAAGGGACTGTAGTGTAAATGAAAATTTGGTCCTTACTTCTCCTAAACTGAAAGCGTTCTGTTTTTCCTAGTTGCTAGTGGTGTCTTCTGTTAAAGTTTAGTCAAAGAGGCATACATGGCAGTTGGACGTCTAACTGCCACTGAAAGTAATTGGGAATTAGGTACCTCATTGCCACGTTTTCCTTTGACAATTTCCCTTAAAGCTCTCAAATGGAAGAGCTATCCTTATTGCCTTCTCTTTGCTTAATGCTCCTCAAATGTGTAAGCAATAATAATTTTAGTAACATTGTGTCTGCAGTTGCTTTGTGTATATATAGTTAGTTTGCAATGTTAGCAGCACTATGAATAATTGTAATCCTATATAAAGATAGTAATGGGAAAGCAACAGAAGTGCAATCACTTACAACTTTACAAGGTAGATAAAAATCCCCTAGGATAATGAATTCCATGTATTGCTGCTGGAGAGTAGGCTGACCATTTGAAAAAAATTGAGACAAAGAACCATGAAAAGAATTGTTCTTTACTGAGTATTCTGTAATTTGATGCACTTTCTGCAACAAACTCACTTTTTTTTTTTTTTGGTAAAAAAGAGCAGGAATAACTGTAGTTAACAATAAAATTAAATAGCACGATCTGCCATCTAAATAATTTGGGACAAATTTTAAAGTCAATGGCTGCTTTGCTAAATTAGAAACCTTATTATTTTCCCCATTATTAGCTAATAATAAAAAAGTCATCACCAATGTTGTTAAAGAGCCCCGAGTGAATTTTAGACAGATGTCATACAGCTGAAGGTATGTTCACTGGTTTGTTTGCTTATGCCCAGACATTGAGATGGCTAACAGAAATATTACTGCTTAACCTCTGCTCCTCCTTGTGAAAAAGCAGCTGTTAAATATAACCTGCCTAATTTACTGATTACTCATATACTGTCAATGTGAGTGCACTTAAGTTAAAGGTAACCAGTTTTAATGACTGATTGGAAGTTAATCCAGGCAATCGTACAGAAAGAGGCCTAATATTTTATTGGCAGAGCTTCAGCAATCTGCTTCATAACCTCCCGCTGCTTGTGTACATTTCTGATGAGCACTAGGGCTGATGTGTTCTATCTACTGTCTCATAGTGATCTCAAGGGGATGCCTTATATTGACCTGTTTGCTTCATCCCCAAACTGAAAGAAGGCAATGGATGACAATAATAGATGCTTATAAAGTAGATCAGAAAAGATGCTGATATAGGTGGATATTTAGGATCTAAATGCATATTCCTGCAAAAGAGGAAAGATCACCCAAGAATAATTCAGTGATTAGTTATTCACGTTTTAATGCAATGAGCATCGAAGGGCCATGATTAGTTAAGGATGGTCTTGAATAGTCTGTGCATGAGGTAATATCTTGTACTGGACAGTTGATGAAAGAGGCAAGCTTGGAACTGAATCTGAAAGGCATATATTTGTAGTGAACCTCTATTATTAGTATGGATAGGAAAACAAACAACAAAACATGAGATGTCAGATGGGAGAGCTAAAGGGTATTTGGAAATAAAACTAATATAAGTCTAACTTGCTGAAGGTGAAGGAGCCATAAGAGGTTGTTGTAAACTCATCAGGTCTACACAAGTGGCTATTTGTCAATAAGAATGGTGTAAATAACAGTCCTGATGTTTGCACAAATATGTAAATATCTGACTTTTTGTAGGCTAAAATCAGATTATATATCCATAATGAAGCAATGATTGGTTCATTAATGTTCATTACTGGCAAAGACTTGATCCCATAAAGTCAGAGAATGTAATATACGAGTCATATGACTAGAGTGACTCAAAAATCAGCCAGTGATGGGTGATCTAACTTGATTATTAGATCCACATTTTCAGAAAAGGGACAAAACCAATTATGGTAATTGGGAGAGACTTGGTGAATTACTATCCTTTTACAGTCTGCTAGCCAGAAATGAAGAGAGTGAAATAAGGCAATGCCAAGAAAATTGGCTCTTTCTTCAGTAAGAAGGAAAAGAAAATTAGGGAGCAGCTTGAGACCATAGAAAGGTGGAGGTCACCCAAAATATTTATTGGAGATTCAGCCAACTGTGATTCTCCAGTGTTGAGAGAAAAAAATATGATGTGTTCAAATTCGGAACAGACCTTTGCTTCCAGGTCCAGTAAAAAGATTACAAATGCTGTCAAAAAAGGTATGAAAGAAGTTGAAGGATGTACACAGAATGGTGAATAAATAGATAATGTATGGAATGAAAAATCTCAAATTTGGCTTAGCAGAATGCTGTAAGGTATAGAGTGAAGTATTGTAATTCCCACAGCATTTTGCCAGTGCAAAACAATTTTAAAAACTAAAGTGAAAAAGCAGTTTAGCTGTTCCGGATCTCACAGCAAAGTGTGCTCCCATTGAAAGGTATATATGGTGCCACTGTAATCTGAACCTCTTGAAATCCATTGAAATCAAGGCTTTTGGTCAAGCCCATAGTAAACTTCACTGCTATGTGCAAGTGTTTCTTGTATTACAAAACTTTCATGAGGAAACATGAGTCAGATTCAGTGGTTGCACCAGAGCTGTGCATGGCACAGTTGAGGAGAGGAGTGGGCTCTGATCTCTGGGGCTACTGAGGACTGTGTCATCCCCTGGCATGACTCAGAGCTTCTTTAAGTTCTGTTGACTTGTAATATCCCTCTAAGGGTTGTTATATGTGCTGGAAGTTCCAAGAGCCCAACACACCTCTGGCCATGCCCTTCCCAACCCAGCACAACCGCTGGCCATGTTCTTCCCAACCCACCCCACCACCCCGACAGACACTTTGCATAGCTTGGCTCTAAGAAGGGATGGCACAGAATCATGATCCAGCTCATAGTGGAATTCATTGAGATTGGTTAAACGAAGGTGAGGTAGGAAACTCAGTTATACATTCCTGAAATCTTCCTGTTTGTGACTTAGTGTAATTGAAGATATATAAAAATGTGCTAAAGTCTTTGTTCTTTGAGTGATTTCTCATGTACATGTGGGATAGAATTGATTCAAAAAAAGAAATGCAAACGTGTATTCCTGATACATCGATGAATATTAAATATCATGTATGAAAGAATGTGTCTGGCTTCAAAAGATCTACTAATTTAAATTATACACCAAAATTTCCTCTTAGTTGCACTAGTTAAATAGGATAGCTCTAGTATAAGTGAGTGTAAAATCTGGCCCTTTACTGTTTGCTCTGGCATTATAGTATGGTTTTATTAGCATGAAGGTATGATATACAAGCATTTATACGTGTTATAGATTTACTGGAGATTTAAAGACAAGTAAGTTGGAGAAAATGGAATTTTGAGTATATTCAGAGGATAATTTTTCTGATCAGATATGTACAAAAACTTACTGTTGGATAAAAATACTAGGATACTTAAAAATATCATAGTTACAATGGCATAAATGACATTAGCACTCAGATCAAACAATTACTTTTTTAACAGAGGGAGTAACTACCATTGACAGTGAAACTATTCAGGCAGTGGGAAAACAGACTCTCTCCCTTCTGAAAAACAGAACTGCAAGTTTCTGTTGAACTTGTTTGAGTAATGCCTGATCCATCCCACGTTACGTTAACGTAAGTCGCCTTGCGTCAACCTATTGGTACAATTTTTCTCCTGCCGACATAAGTGACCCATCATGGCAATACAGTAAAAACACCTCCCTGAGCGGCACTGAGTCAGGGTCAACCTACCAAAGTCGACTCAGTACAAGTGTAGACACTGTGGCATCTGTAACGGTCCCACAATGCCTGACAGTGACTGCTCTGGTCACATTTGTGAACTCCACTGCAAAGGAGTCACAGAGAATAGAAACCTTCTTCTTCCCCCTCCCCATTAGAACACCCTGCATAATTATTTGAAATGCCTTTTCCTGATGCCCAGTTTGGTGAGCACACCTAGCAGCTCTCTCTTGTTGTGTGCATCTTCCAAGCCAACCATGCCAGCTTCATGTTCTAGATACATTCCTGTCTGGAGTAGAAAGGGGGTACTGGGCCTGTGGGGAGAAGAGGCTGTGCAGGCACTGCTATGGACCAGCTGTAGAAACATGGACTTTTCAAAAAAGATTGCATGCAGGATGCAGGCAAAGGGGTACAACTGGGATCAGCAGCAATGCTGCAGGAAAGAGAAGGAATTTTAAAATAGTGTTTACTATATACCTTATCTATTTTGAAACATTGCTAGGGACGCGCTGTATATTAGTGGATAGCTCAGAGCCTGAGAGGCAAAACCAGTTTCTGTTCCTGAATCTGCCACTGATTTGCTGTATGAACTTGAATAGGCCACTTAATCTTTTCTGGTTTCAGAGTAGCAGCCGTGTTCGTCTGTATCTGCAAAAAGAAAAGGAGGACTTGTGGCACCTTAGAGACTAACACATTTATTTGAGCATAAGCTTTCATGAGCTACAGCTCACTTCATTGGATGCATTCAGTGGAAAACACAGTGGGGAGATTTATATACACAGAGAACATGAAACAATGGGTGCTACCATACACACTGTAATGAGAGTGATCAGGTAAGGTGAGCTATTACCAGCAGAAGAGCAGGGGGAAGTGATAATCAAGGTGGGCCATTTCAGGCAGTGGACAAGAACGTCTGAGGAATAGCGGGGCGGGGAATAAACATGGGGAAATAGTTTTACTTTGTGTAATGACCCATCCACTCCCATAAACTACTACATGCCACAAGGAGCCACAATAGTGGTTTCCTTAACCCACCCAGCAATATTGTTAATCTATCCAACTATACTCTTAGCCCAGCAGAAGAATGTCCTATCTCAGGGCCTTTTCTTCTATCCCTGCACCCCCACAAACATGATACAGTTCTGTGGTGACCTAGAATCCTATTTTTGACGTCTCCGACTCAAGAAATATTTCCAACTAATCTATGAACAACACTAACCCACAGAGACCTTCCTACCAAGACTACAAAAAGAAGGATTTTGGGTGGACTCCTCCTGAAGGTCAAAACAACCGACTGAACTTCTACATAGAGTGCTTCTGCGATGTGCACGGGCTGAAATTGTGGAAAAGCAGCATCACTTGCCCCATAACCTCAGCCGTGCAGAACACAATGCCATCCACAGCCTCAGAAACAACTCTGACATCATAATCAAAAAGGCTGACAAAGGAGGTGCTGTTGTCATCATGACTAGGTCAGAATATGAACAAGAGGCTGCTAGGCAGCTCTCCAACATCACTTTCTACAAGCCATTACCCTCTGATCCCACTGAGGGCTACCAAAAGAAACTACACCATTTGCTCAAGAAACTCCCTGAAAAAGCACAAGAACAAATCCACACAGACACACCCCTGGAACTCTGACCAGTGGTATTCTATCTGCTGCCCAAGATCCATAAACCTGGAAATCCTGGACACTCCATCATTTCAGGCATTGGCACCCTGACAGCAGGATTGTCTGGCTATGTAGACTCCCTCCTCAGGCCCTACGCTACCAGCACTCCCAACTATCTTCGAGACACCACTGACTTTCTGAGGAAACTACAATCCATCGGTGATCTTCCTGAAAACACCCTCCTAGCCACTCTGGATGTAGAAGCCCTCCACACTAACATTCCACACAAAGATGGACTACAAGCCGTCAGGAACAGTATCCCCAATAATGTCACGGCAAACTGGGTGGCTGAACTTTGTGACTTTGTCCTCACACATAACTATTTCACATTTGGGGACAATGTATACCTTCAAATCAGCGGCACTGCTATGGGTACCTGCATGGCCCCACAGTATGCCAACATTTTTATGGCTGACTTAGAACAACCAATGCTTCCTCAGCTCTCGTCCCCTAATGCCCCTACTCTACTTGCACTACATTGATGACATCTTCATCATCTGGACCCATGGAAAAGAAGCCCTTGAGGAATTCCACCATGATTTCAACAATTTTCATCCCACCATCAACCTCAGCCTGGACCAGTCCACACAAGAGATCCACTTCCTGGACACTACGGTGCTAATAAGCAATGGTCAGATAAACACCACCCTCTACCAGAAACCTACTGACCGCTATGCCTACCTACATGTCTCCAGCTTTCATCCAGACCACACCACACGATCCATTGTCTACAGCCAAGCTCTACAATACAACCACATTTGCTCCAACCCCTCAGACAGAGACAAACACCTACAAGATCTCTATCAAGCATTCTTACAACTACAATACCCACCTGCAGAAGTGAAGAAACAGATTGACATAGCCAGAAGAGTACCCAGAAGTCACCTACTGCAGGGCAGGCCCAACAAAGAAAATAACAGAACGCCACTAGCCATCACCTTCAGCCCCCAACTAAAACCTCTCCAACGCATCATCAAGCATCTACAACCTATCCTGAAGGATGACCCATCACTCTCACAGATCTTGGGAGACAGGCCAGTCCTTGCTTACATACAGCCCCCCAACCTGAAGCAAATACTCACCAGCAACCACACACCACACAACAGAACCACTAACCCAGGAACCTATCCTTGCAACAGAGCCCATTGCCAACTGTGTCCACATATCTATTCAGGGGACACCATCATAGGGCCTAATCACATCAGCCACACTATCAGAGGCTCATTCACCTGCACATCTACCAATGTGATATATGCCATCATGTGCCAGCAGTGCCCCTCTCCCATGTACATTGGCCAAACTGGACAGTCTCTACGTAAAAGAATAAATGGACACAAATCAGATGTCAAGAATTATAACATTCAAAAACCAGTTGGAGAACACTTCAATCTCTTTGGTCACTCGATTTCAGACCTAAAAGTGGAAATTCTTCAACAAAAAAACTTCAAAAACAGACTTCAACGAGAGGCTGCTGAATTGGAATTAATTTGCAAACTGGATACAATTAACTTAGGCTTGAATAAAGACTGGGAGTGGATGTGTCATTACACAAAGTAAAACTATTTCCCCATGTTTATTCCCTGCTTTCCCCCCCTCCTCCCGCCACTGTTCCTCAGATGTTCTTGTCAACTGCTGGAAATGGCCCACCTTGATTATCACTACAAAAGGTTTTTCCCTCCCCCACTATCCTACTGGTAAT
Source organism: Lepidochelys olivacea (assembly GCF_965140295.1). Classification (NCBI taxonomy): domain Eukaryota; kingdom Metazoa; phylum Chordata; order Testudines; family Cheloniidae; genus Lepidochelys; species Lepidochelys olivacea. Next base: position 131,624,326 of record NC_140411.1, on the reverse strand, counting down.
AGCTCACCTTACCTGATCACTCTCGTTACAGTGTGTATGGTAACACCCATTGTTTCATGTTCCCTGTGTATATAAATCTCCCCACTGTATTTTCCACTGAATGCATCAGATGAAGTAAGCTGTAGCTCACGAAAGTTTATGCTCAAATAAATTTGTTAATCTCTAAGGTGCCACAAGTCCTCCTTTTCTTTTAATCTTTTCTGAGTCTCATTTTACCAATAGGTGTAACACAATGTATTGTGGGGGCACTGTGAATCTCAGTTATAGGTTTGTCAACTGATTTGTCTCATCAAATGAAAGGCGCTATTATAAGGACAATGTATTATATTGTATCACTGCCTCCATGTGGTCTCAAAGTAAGGATCTCAGGATGAAAGTAAACTGTAAACAAGGTCATGAGACCAATAATTTTTACAGACCTTTCTCATTTTGGCCAACCTTATTTAGGGATTCTTCAGTGTGTGCATTCTGAACTGCTGAGGCTTAAGAACAGTTCAAACTAATGTAGTGGATGCTCCACAGGAGACAGCTGTTGTATTGTGTTCTTTTTTATCTTTTACTTCAGTAATATTTAAGAACAGAGGTCTCCCTCTTTGAGAGCCAAGGCTTCATCTAATGGTTTTTAGATATCAGAAACAGATAAGAAAAAAGCAGAAGAAGAAGTCAGCAGTAGTGACAATAGAGATGCACAACATTCTTATAATCATTTCTGGGTTGATCAATACTGTGTGAGTAGAAGCAAAATTCTGAATCTTAGAGAACAGTGGCTAATTTATTAATACGGAAACAGAAAACTTATTGTGGAGGCCATGTTCATGGAAAAGAAAATGTGGTTTAATGTAATTAATTTCCTGAACAATCTTGTAGGAGGAAGAGAAGATTAGGTTGCAGTTTATCAATTAAAAGTAATATTTATTTGCAACTCTTGTTTCCTCATTGGACATGCAATCATATAAATCCGATGTAAACAGAGACAGATGGAGTGAGAATCTGCTTTGACCTTAGAGAGAAATATAACACAGTAAGGAAATAATGGAAGCGATATGCTTTTCATGCAAGTTGTCTTCATTGCCACAATCTGAAATATACTGATCCTGTGATCTTTTAGCAACAACTCTGCAGATGACATTCTTTGTCAGAGGACAAATAGTTTTAGCTGGGTTCTCAACCAAAAATAAACTGGTTCCATTTCTTTACATAAACAATAAAGCCAAGACCCATCCAACTTTTATCCTTTAACACAAATCAGCTGATTCAGTGCAGCTTCTCAGACCTCTGATTGTGGTTTTCTCCTCTTTATAACTGACTCCATTAAAGACAATGGGGGACAATCAAACTAGCTTCAGAAGAATGGAAAGAATGGAAAGAATCACAATTATGAATATCCACCAAAATGCCCTAGAATCTTGCTTTGGCATGACACATGTGAATGACAATTCTACATATTTTTTCCATTTAAGCAACCAGGCAACATTTCTGGGTGCATATCTGGTGGTCATCGTTAATCTTTCCATTGTTTCTTTTTGACTACTCAACGCAATGTTATTCCTATGCTAATGACTTCCTTCCTTATTACAGGGAGTCTTATTGTATTGCTAACTACTCGCAAATATTAATTGTAAAGTGTGACAGGGTCAGGCTAGATGGCTACAAAAGAGTGGTCGAAGGTAGATAACCTGGAACCACTGTAAGCAGGTTCTTTTTCCCTGGGTAAAATAACAGGGATTATTCCAGAACACTCAGGAACTAATTAAGGCAGGCAGGCTAATTAGGACACCTGTAGTCAATTGGGAAGCTGCTAGAATTAAGGCTAATCAGGACACCTGGCTTAAAAAGGCTCTCACTCCAGTTAGTGAGGTGCATGCAAGGAGCTGAGTGAGAGAGGGTGGTCTGCTAGAGGACTGAGGAGTACAAATGCTATCTGGTTTCAGGAGGAAGGTCCTGTGGTGAGGATACAGAAGGTGTTGGGAGGAGACCATGGGGAAGTAGCCCAGGGAGTTGTAGCTGTCACACAGGTATTACACAAAACACTATAGACAACTGTGATCCACAGGGCCCTGGGCTGGAACCTGGAGTAGAGGGTGGGCCTGGGTTTCCCCCATCCCCCCCAACTCCCTATTGGATACAGGAGGAGTTGACTTGGACTGTGAGTCCCACCAGAGGGGAAGGTCCCTGGCCTGTCCCCCAAACGACTAGGTGGGCTAGCAAAGACTGTAGGGATTGTTCTTCTTCCTTTTCCCCATGCTGGCCAATGATGAGGTTATATGAGTGAATGGCAGATTTGAGCCACGAAAGTGGCCAAACTGAGGGTTACTGTGAATCTGTGAGGTGAGCAAAATCTGCCAATAAGTGCAGGACCCACCAAGGTAGAGGAGGAACTTTGTCACAAAAGATATTAATGGGCAAGCCCAGTAGCAGATCTCAGATGGGGTATGGTCAGCAAACAATTCTTCTCACTTTATAAAAGTGAGAAGAAAATGGCCCTTCTATAGAATAATGGCAGGGAGCTCCTTATCCTGTTCCACATCCTGCCCATGGAGAATCCTGGGTCATTCTATCATTTTTTTCGTTTAGGGGACCAAGTAGAGAGAGGAGAAATATAGCAAGGAAAGAAAGTTACCCATGAATGTGAACCTCAGGTCCTGATAGCAAACTCCCCAATCTATGTTGTCCACTTCTCCAGTCCTCTCACTCCCCTCTGTATCCTTTGGCTCTTCTTCACACCATTCTGTCTTCCTTCTCTCTCTCTCACACAAACTTGTTCTTATCTTATTTCTCTTTTCCCCTTTTTCTTACCCCTGCCCTCCCTGAATTTAATTTCCCTCCCACACTTCTCCTTTACTCACTGTGCATCGGTACTCAAAATAATATTGTCTAAAACAAAGTTGTCACCTCAAGCTTTTATCATGATTCCCGAATATTTGATGTGATCTAAAACACACAGATTCTGGAGTCATAGGATTATGTGCAAATCTCAGCTTTCATTAAAAAAGGGGAAAGCTTCTGGCCCTCATAGCTGCAGAAAAACAGCTTGAAAAGGTGAATGCCAACGTTTCATAGAGAAAAAAAAACACACCAAACAGATGGCAAGTCCCTTCCCCCAACAATTTAATCTCATCATTTTGGAAGGCAATCTGACTCCTATTTTTGAATTTCAGAGGCTGGCTAAACTGCTAAAATCCTGAATTCTGAAGTTGTTTGCATGACTGAATAGAAGATGTAGATTAGCAAAGACATAAGAAAGAAATTATTGGCGAAGTGTGAGTGTTTATCAGAAGGGAGCAGGATAATTCAGCAGGCACATCTGGTGGTGTGAAGTTTTATTTTATTTTGTGGTTTCATTTAGTAAGGATAGGCTATAATTAAATGTAGTGTGAAAGTGCATTAATAATTATATGAAAAGAAAGTGTTCAGCTCATCCTAACTTTCCAAAATCAAACATTTCTGCAGTGTGGGTAAAAAAAAATCAAAATTTGGGTTTTGACAAAATAAAGGGCTATTTTTTAGGAAAACACTCCCATGTTTTGACCAGCTCTGATTCACTATGTCCTTTCTCAATTCTTGCCTAAACCCCTGATGCCTGTGACTTGTCCCATAGACCCTTTCCACCCAGAACATTCCATTGAACAATGATATGCTTTTTGAGCCTTCAAACATTTTTGAACTTTCAAAGGCAAAGAAAGGCAGATTTGTTAGTTGAATTTTCATTTCTGTTGTCTTATTACAATGTCCATGATGTTTAAATGTGCTTTCTTGTAAACCTTTTGTGATTATCAGTTTTGCTCTGATGTCATACATAAAAGCCATTTATTTCCCTATAAAATCCTTTACAGTAAACATCATTCCAAATCCAGTGTGGCTAAATGTACTCTAAAGACCAAAAGCAGCACATGGAGTTCTATAATACAAGTCAGGACCTTTCTCATTTGTAGTATGGAGGTATTGTTTAAGAAGGTTGCAGACTCAGAGAAATAGTCTCCTCTCAGATCAAGATGGAGAGTTTCATACGTAGAGAACTGAGACCTATAGTCTGATAGCACATTTTAGTTAGAATTCGGATAGCTGCACTCAGGTTCATTTAGCTCAAACTAGGCACAGGTCTGTGACACAGACCACTCTCTTTTCTGTTGCAAAGTGAAACTTCAGGCTAGGAAGATCCACCATAATAAAAATGCCATACAACCTTGTATTGACTTGTGCCAAATCACAGCTTTTTAATGAAGTAGCAAAGACAGCTGGAATGAATGGAACTGCTTCAGATGCAGGGGAAGTCTGAAGACAAGTATGTACAAGGTGGCCATCAAGAGTTTTGGAGAGAGTACTAAGAAAAATGTCAACTGGTTCCTAGACTATTTGGAGGTACTGCTGCCACTCATTGAGAGGAAAAGATCTGCTCTGATCACCTACAAGTCTACTCCTACTATTGATTCGCTCAGCAACCTAAGAGAAGCTTGTAAGGTTTTTCAAATAGCTTCCAGGAGGTGTGCTCAAAAATTTTGGCTGAGTCTGTGACAGCATCTAACAAGCAGCTGACACAGGTGACAGTAGAAGGTTGTATAAGGACATTAGAAAGGTCATTGGGCCAATAAAGAACAAGATAGCTCTGCTGAAATATCTGTATGGCAATATCATAACTGATAAAGGGAAGCAACTGCAGAAGTGGATTGAGCATTATGAAATTATATACTCAAGGGAGTCAGTAGTAGACTAACATGTGATAGACGAATTGCCTGGGTTTGATGTTATGACTTTGCTGGATGCCAAACCTACACTACAGGAACTTGAACAAAGCATCAGAAAGATTCGCAACAACAAAGCTTCAGGATATGACTGCTTACCTGCTGAAATCTACAAATGTGAAAAGACTTGCTGCAAAGATTGCATGAGGTATTGTTACTCTGGTGGAGGGCAGAAACCGTTCTGCAAGATTTTAAGAATGCTCATTTCATCCAACTCCACACACACACACGGAGGCAGAAGTGATTGTAATAACCACAGAGGTATATCTTAACATGTGGGAAAGATCTTACGCTGTATTTTACCTAAATTCAAACTCTAGCTGAGATAATTTATCTTGACAGCCAGTGTGGCTTCTGCTTGGAAAGATGCCCCATAGACTTGGTCTTCTCTGTAATACAACTGCAGGAAAAGAGCAGAGAGAAGCATATTCCACTGTACATGACTTTTATAGATTTAACAAAAGCTTTTGACATGATTATTCAGTCAGGATTTTACATTGTTCTGAAGAAGCTTCATTGTCCAACTATATTGCTAAACCTTGTGAAATCTTTACACGGTGGCATGAAGGCAACTAATTTATGAAAACCAAGAGTCTGACTCACTTAACAATGAAGTGAAGCAGCGTTGCTTACTGGCACCTACATTGTTTAATATTTACTTCTCATCCCTGCTTCAACATGCGTTCCATGATGTTTGAGAGGATGCCTATCTTAGCACTAGACAGGATGGAGGTTTGTTTAATATTGCAAGTTTCAGAGCTAAGACAAAGATAAAGGAGATCATCATAAAGGACCTGTTTGCAGATGATGCAGCCCTTGTGGCTCAGTGTTGATGCCCTACAACATCTTAACACTAAGTTCTCTGATTCATGAAAAAACTTTGGACTAGTAATAAGCTTGAAGACTATTATCATGCACCAAGGCTCTTCAGAACCAGTTGATATCACCTTAGATGGTATTCGTCTGAACGTTGACCAGTTTTGCTACTTTGGCTCTACTGTTACCAGCAATGTAGATCTTGATGCTGAGCTCACTAGTAGAATCAGCAAAGCAGCCAGGAACTTTGGTCTTTTGCAGGACAGAGCCTGGTATAATAACAGATTGTCAACTCAAGTGAAAATCCATATGTGTGAGACATGTTTTATCTACTCTTCTATACAGCTCAGAAACATGGATGACTTACGTAAAACATACCAAAGACTAAACAGCTTTCATATCAGATGCTTGTGTAAAATTCATCAAATAAGTTGGCAAAATAGCGTGATGGAAGTGTTAAATCATGCTGGTCATTCATGGGAAAGTTGATAAGTAAGAAAAGACTCAGGCGGCTTGGACATGTCAAGTGAATGCCAGATTACAGGATCCCAAAGAGCATGTGTGATGTTTCCCAGGTGTCATCTGGACCGATGATCTGCTAGGTCATGCCAATCTTCGATTCTGGGAGCCAGCCTTACTATGCTCTCCTGTGAGAACCCCCCTCCTGGGTTGTTCATGCATAGCCTCTAGCATGTAAGCTGCCCCCAGCTACATAAGTGAGCACTTTTGGCCAGCTGCTGCTTGGCCTGTGCAACTGAATGACACTAGCTAATGTCTCCAGTTCCAGACACAACCCTAGGAACCTCCATCTTGCAGTGTCCAGTTATGCCCGCTGGATTCTACAAGTTTATATGAGTTCATCAATTTAAACAAAGAAATTGATATGTACCAGGCTTGTTATCCCAAGGGGAGACTGACACGCTTCAAACCAAATGCACTGCTTCAGGTAGAACAAAAATTAACTACAAAAGATAGATTTTAAGTGATTATAAGTCAAAGCACAACAAGTCAGATTTGGTCAAATGAAATATAAACAAAATGCATTCTAAGCTGATCTTAACCCCTTCAGTGCCCTTACAAATTTAGAAGTTTCTCACCACTGGTTGCCCTTCAGCCAGACTCTCCCCTTTGATCAGATCTTCAGTCGCTTGGTGGTGGTGTCTGTAGATGGAGGTGGAAGAGAGAGAGCATGGCAAGCGTCTCTTTTTTATCATATTCTTTCTTCCCTCTTGGCTTTGCCCCTCCCCCTTCAGAGTCAGGTGAGCATTACCTCATCATAGTCCCAAACTGACCAAGGGAAGGGGGGTGATGCACTCGAGAGTCCAACAGATCCTTTGTTGCTGCCTAGGCCAGTATCCTTTGTTCCTGTGAGGCTGAGCTGGGTTTGTCCCATACATGCCCTGATGAGGTGTGAACTGCCCCTCTGCTCCTGGAGAGTTTTGCTTGGGCCTCTGCTCCTGGAGAGTTTTTGCCTGGGCTTGTTTTAAGCCATGAGGACACATTTTCAGCCTCATAAACTATATACATGAAATTACAACCTATAACGTTACTATAACAATGCTCAATCATAATTCTTCTGAAGACACCCGACATGACAATCTTTGCATTGGATACCACACAATCATTTTATAAGGATGAACATGAGGGTGCAGGTGTATCTGTTCTCCCGAGATACAGAGTGTCACAGCGTGCTGTACTCTAAAGCTTGTGAAGGGTCTAGAAAGAGGCAGACCTGCTGCACAGATTTTGGGATGCTTGCAAGGATGATTTAGTATCCTTTGGAATCTCTGTGGATGATTCAGAAAGGAATGCACACTCTGGTTGGCAGAGTCCGCTTGTAGCTGGAGTGAGGCACTGAGAGGAGGTCTGGATAAAGTTTTCTGATGACTGGCATCAGAGGAGGAATAAATCTGCTGCTCAGATTTAGAGCGTTGCTAGTGTGTGAGAATTCCCTACCTGTTGATGGGAATGTCACTCACACATTGGACTCAGCAGCCATCACAGAACTCATCGGTCCACACACTATGCTCTGAAAAGAGTGACAGTGTCATTGGTACAATCTTCTGATTCTTGACACATTGCTAATCATCTTTAGTTTGGAACCCGGACTTAAAATTGTTATTGGAACTGATGATGCCAAAATACTCAAGAATTTCATTTTTGGGGGTATATTTTTAGGTGAGATCAAATTTCTGTTACTGGATTATAAAGACTAAATGTGGCTGACTAAAAATGAACTTTGTGGCAGAAGTAGTTTTCCAAGAAGTGGGATTTCTATCAGTTGTGGAGAAGTCTACACTGTACTCCCAGACCCCTAAATGTTTTTTTAAGTGTCATGGGATGTTTCCTCAGCCATTAAGAGCACTCTGGCACACAGATGTGAATGTCACAGATCATTTTCATGCTTCACACAAGCACAGGTTGAATTAGAATTATTCCTATTTCACCATTTATTTTCTTTGTCTCAGTGAGCATTTGAATGCTCTCCTCCCCAAGAATTATGTTAAATTCTTTTAAATGGGATTCCTTTCAAATGCATTTCTTGTCCTTAACTCACTATGACATTCTAAAATGTGAAGGCATGCATTAAAATACAGCAAGCACCTATAATATAATAAGACTTTGTGTTGGAATTTGGAACACCTAAAGCTTGCAAATGGCACTCTTTATGGAGATAATTTGCATGACAATAGTACAGTACAATTCCATTTGTTTTAAATGAGAAATTATTAAAAATTTCATTTCATTTCAGATATGAAACATTTGACAGTATTGTCAAAACCTCCACTCATTATCATTGTAAGTGGCATTCATTTTTTTTAAAAAAAGTTTAGTTTTTGTCGTCATTTTGTGGTTCTGTATTGAATTTTTAAGACTGCCTGTCTTACTGTATTCCTGTGCATGTGTCTTAGTGAGGACTGTATATAAAATGCTACAGTTTGCAGTCATATGTTACGATTTAAGGTCAATGTGGATTTGAATATTGGGATATTGGCAACATGAAAATAGTTTTTACAGAGTCTTTTTGACTGTAATATGGTATTTTATCCATTTTTTTTTAGATTGTGACCTTCCAGGTTGAACTGAAGTATTTGCTTGTCAAACTCTGTGTGGAGGTTTCTATATTTCTCCTGCAGGAGTGGATGGAATCACTAACATCTGCAATAAGGTAAGGACTGCAGTTCCCTGCTGCACTTTAGGTGTCTCTGATGCCCAAATGCTTCAGGAGAAATACAGAGACCCTTCAACTCAGGTTATAACATAAGTAAAAGAGGAAATTATTTTCCACTGTTCTATTAGAAAATCTGATTCTCCCAACCATATGTAGGCCATGTTTACACGACAAAATTATGTTGACCTAATTTATGTTGGCATACAGACACTGCAGTTATTAAATCGCTTGTGCGTGTACACTTGGCTCCTTCTGTCAGCAGTGAGCACCCTAACTTGGAGCAATTGTATCGATTGTATCATCAGTGTGGGGCATTGTGGGACAGCTCCTGAAAGCCAATAACAGTCAACATAAGCATTGCAGTGTCTACACTGATACTTTGTTGACATAAATACATCGACTATGACTCTACACCGCTCAGGGAGGTGGTGTTACTAAATTGGTGCAGAAAAGCATTTACATAGATCGGAACCAAATTTAAGTGAAGATGCTTCCATAGGTAGGTCAATGCAAGGTAATTTACCTCAAGCTAACCCTGTAGTTTAGACCAGGCCTCAAACTGAATAGCACCTTATTCCAGGAGTAATTCATTTGGTTTCAGTGGGACTACTTATAGAGTAAGATACTACTCAAGGTGAGCATGACTGGCAGAACTGAACCCTTATGTAAGACTTTACATTTTCAGTGCACTCTACAAACATAATCCCTAACTCAAGTCCCATCCACACACAAAATCCCTTAACATGAAGGGCAGTGGGGGAAATGGTGCTTTTAACTCCAGTTGGCTATCCCATTGAGGTATTGACTGCAGCAGAGGTGAGCACAACTCATCAGCTGCTAACACACTTTGCAGTTAATACAATTACTCTGTGTAGCTCACGTTTCACAGGGCTTTCATAGTATTTCACAGTGTTTCACCATGCTTTCATTTCAGCTGGGCTAATTTAAAATGAGTTGATTTGAGGATAGATAACTTGAGTTAACTCTGCAGTTAAAACATAGCCTAAATTACTCAGGTCAGAAAAGCATGTGGAAGTTAGATCATAAGCTTTGATACATCATGACAAGGCAGGTTTCTGTATGAAAGTTGAACACATTATTTTCTGTTTTTTTTTTTAAAAAAGCAACTTTTGTAATCAAGAAAAAATTCCCATAGAGCTACTTGTCAGATAGTTGTCTTTGAGAGAGTACTTTTCCATACACCAGATATATGCTTTTTTAAATCAGGTGGATTTAGATTCTTAAAAGAACTATTACCTAAAAATGAGAGGCTGGGTGGTCTAGCATACAGGACATGGAAGCTGGTGGTACAGATGTGATGGGTTGGGTCATAGAAACCCCCTTGGGACTGCCATCTGATGTGCTGAGACTATCTCTGAGCCCATCTTCCTTGGCAGCTTGGGACTTCAGTACCCTGTCTTGTTGAGCCAGACATGCTAGCCTGATGCAAACACAGACCCAGTTCTGAACCACATCCCCCAAAAGCTGCAGACTTAACAGAAAATGGCTTAGAAAGTGCTCCTGTCTCTAGCACCCAGATACCTAGTTCCCAATTGGGTCCAAACCTCAAATAAATCCTTCTTACTCTGTATAAAGCTTATACAGAGTAAACTCATAAATTGTCCGCCCTCTACAACACTGATAGAGAGAGATACTCAGCTGTTTGCTCTCCCAGTATTAGTCATAGAATCATAGAATATCAGGGTTGGAAGGGACCTCAGGAGGTCATCTAGTCCAACCCCCTGCTCAAAGCAGGGCTAATCCCCAATGTTTGCCCCAGATCCCTAAATGGCCCTCTCAAAGATTTAATTCACAACTCTGGGTTTAGCAGGCCAATGCTCAAACCACTGAGCTATCCCTCCCCCCGTCTCTAACTCTGAGTTCAATAAGCAAAAAGTGATTTTATTAAATATAAAAAGTAGGATTTAAGTGGTTCCAAGTAATAACAAACAGAACTAATTAAGAAACTAAGCAAAATAAAATAAAACATGCAAGTCTAAGCCTAATACAGTAGGAAACTGAATACAGATGAAATCTCACCCTCAGAGATGTTCCAATAAGCTTCTTTCACAGACTATACTCCTTTCTAGTCTGGGCCCAATCCTTTCCCCTGGTACAGTCCTTGTTCCAGCTCAAGTGGTAGCTAGGGAATTTCTCAGGACTGCAGCCCCCTTTGTTCTGTTCCACCCCCTTATATACCTTTCGCACAAGGTGGGAATCTTTTGTCTCTCTAGGTTCCCACCCCTCCTTTTAAATGGAAAAGCACCATCCCAGATGGATTCCAGTACCAGGTGACATGGTCACATGTCCTGTAAGACCCCCCAAGCCTTCATTCTTCCCAGCCTGACTCACAGGAAGGCTTGCAAGTAAACAGAGCCATCTACAGTCAATTGTCCTGGTTAATGGAAGCCATCAAGATTCCAAACCATCATTAATGGCCCACACTTTGCATAATTACAATAGGACCTCAGAGTTATATTTCATATTTCTAGTTTCAGATATAAGAATGATACTGTCATGGGGCACAGACTCACCCAGCAGCACCTCCTGATGGTTGTCCCAGGGAATTAGCATCCAGCCTCTAGAGTACCTCCTTCAGGCCAGTGTCTCACTACCCATGGCCCCCATGTCCCTTCCAAACCCTGGTGCCCTTGTCTTGGGTGCTGCCCCCTGGAAATACCCCCACAGTTCTGGGTCTCCACCTCCCAGGGGAACCCCCACTCACTATCCCCACCTTGCCTCAGTCTTAGACTACTGCCAGTCACCAACTAGCCCCCAGTCTCTGGGGCAGACTGTAGTATAAACCCCTCATCACAGGTGAAAGGGTTTGGACCTGCTGCCTCTGCCTACCCGTGGCTGCCTCTGCAACCACCATACCTAATAGGCCTTCTCAGGCCTGGAGCCTGTGGCTTTCCTCTACCCAAGCTCCGCAGCTCCCTTGACTTTCCCCAGCCCTACTCCCAATCTGGGTACTTTCTCAGCCCTCTCTCTCCAAGCTAGAGAAAGTCTCTACTGGAACTTCTGGCTCAAAGCCTTTATAGAGCCAGCTGGGTCCTGATTGGGGCATGGTCCCCAGCTGCCGCCACTTCCCCCACTCAGCTGGAGTTTTTCTCCCAGCCCTCTGCAGTGCTTTTCCAACCTCTTCAGGGCTGGAGTGGGTGCTCACCCTGCTACAGGTACACTTATACAAATATGATGAACACACTCAGTAGATCATAAGCTTTGTAATGATACCTTACAAGAGACCTTTTGCATGAAGCATATTCCAGTTACATTATATTCACACTTATTAGCATATTTTCATAAAATCATATGGAGTGCAAGTCACAACGGGTTCTATTCTTGGCCTTCCACAGACTGCTGTGTGATCTTGGGTAAGTCACTTTACCATTTTCTCTCCTCTCATGCATTGTCTGTCTTGTCCATTTAGAGTCTAAACTATTTAGAGCAGAGATTGCCTCTTATTGTGTGTTTGTCCAGAGCTTAGCACAATGGGGCCCCAATCTCTAGGAACTACTTTAGCACAAATACTAATAATAACAAAAAGTATAGTTAAGAATTCAGTAAAATAATTCTCCTACATATATTTCTGTATGACTATTTAGTGACTCTGTATTGTGTGTGTGACACCAAATGCCATCTTGTCATTAGTCTAAAAACATGGAAGCATCTTACATGCGTTAAAAATTAGCATGTTTTTTCATGATTTACCATCTCAACACTCAATTTACATCTCAAGTTAACTCACCAGTGGAGACAAGCCCTTAGGATGAAGAATAATATTTTCCAAAGGAACAAGCTACCCAGGGCAGTGGTGGATCCTCCATCTCCAGATGAAGTCAAATCAAAACTGGAGGCCTTTTTGGAATATCTTTTAGCCAAATACTTATGCTTTAGTCAGACACAAATTATTGAGCTCAACACGGGGGTAAATGGGTGAAATTTAATGGACTGTGATATACAGGAGGTCAGATGATGAGATAATGGTCCCATCTCGCCCAAACTCTATGTAACTATTATCCATCCACCTTGTTAACTTTTTCCTCTCCCACTTCCCCGCCCCTTTCCTGGAGAATACTCTTGTGTAGCCAACTGTAATTTGTTTACTGTATGTCATGGCAGTACTATGTTGACTTTACTTTTATAGCTCAATATCAAATGCAACAACTCCACATTCTCCCAATAAGAAGAGTGCAGGACCTTATTAAAATATAATTGTAAAAATAAGGAGAGGGAGCATATGTTCAAAATGCTATATGGGAGATGTCCCGAAAGATCTATTGTTCATACACAAACCCACTGAATTAAATAGCATGCAAACACTTTCAACTGTAGATTTTTTTCTCTCTTTGAAGGGTTGCAGGGTAGTATTACATTATACTTCTCTTATATTAGCTTCCATGTACTTATTCTACTGGGCCTAATCAAACAGAGCCCACGTCTCTAGGATCAAACAGCTAATCTTTGCTAGCTTTGTCAGAGTTCTGACTCCCCCAATGTATCAAAAACCAGACTTTGAAAATGTGAGATACTGCTAAATAGCATTCTGTTGGGATGCAGAGAAACTTCTTTGCTAGCTAATCTGCAGCAGCTGTAGAAGCAGCATTAGAAGGGGAAAACGTTATTTGTATGCAACTGGCTTAACTTGATAGGGTAGGCTGAAGGGCCTTGTGATTTTAGAAAAGTACAGGATGTTAACATGAATACTACCCTTCTTCCTCCTTAGAAACAAAAGTAATTGACTGTTAGAACTCCTTGTGTTGCGAGTATTGATCAGTGACAGTTAGAGGCATTCTTTACAATCACTCCTCCTGTGAGGCCCAATTAACAAAGACCGGCTTGCTGAATTAGATAACACTCAGAGTCCACTGAAATTAATGTGATGCTGTCTGAGCATCCTTCACTTAATAGGGGAAAATCAAGTTAAAATGAAAGAAAAGAGGGAAGTCCTGTTAAGAGCTAAAACAATTGTGACTAGAAAAAAAGTGGATTAAGACAGGAGTTTTGCAAAGACAATGAAGACACACAAAGACTTTCCTTTTTTTTTAAAGTGAAGTAGTTGGCTGCTTTTTGGTCTCATGTTATTTCTAATGATGCTAGTGTCATTTATTATTAAGATTTCCTCATTGTTAACTCTGGCTCCTGTGATGAGATTACAGTTGTGGGGGGACTCTTTAATAAACAATTATCTCCATACTTCCTTCAAGCCACTTCTTGGGGCTGTCTCATCACCACAGATAGTTTCTCAAGTTACATGGTTGTCATGTTTGGATAGAATAGCTGAGGGAGTAGAAATGTCATACATGGCCTCTGGTGATCAGATGGGATAATTTGGGACACTAACTTTAGGGAGCGAGAGGAAAGAGTTTTATTTAGAGAATGAGGGATCTGGAGTTTTCTCTCAATTTGTTCCTCTATTGAGTCAACACAGCTTGGCTCACAAAAAAAGGGAGAACTTTAGGTCTGGAGCTGTGTGGAGACAGCTTACGTAACCTCTGATGCCAGGGAATTCTTTGGGTCTCCTAGCAGTCATACCTCCATAGAATCTGAAGTAGCATTGACTGACTATTGAAGGAACCACATCTAGTTCTCCCAGACTAGAACAATGCCCCAAGGATATCGGAATTCATAGGTTCATAGATTCATAGATATTTAGGTCAGAAGGGACCATTATGATAATCTAGTCTGACCTCCTGCACAACGCAGGCCACAGAATTTCACCCACCACTCCTGCAAAAAACCTCTCACCTATGTCTGTGCTATTGAAGTCCTCAAATCATGGTTTAAAGACTTCAAGGAGCAGAGAATCCTCCAGCAAGTAACCCGTGCCCCATGCTACAGAGGAAGCGAAAAACCTCCAGGGCCTCTTCCAATCTGCCCTGGAGGAAAATTCCTTCCCGACCCCAAATATGTCGATCAGCTAAACCCTGAGCATACGGCCAAGATTAATCAGCCAGATACCCAGGAAAGAATTTCTGTAGTAACTCAGATCCCACCACATCTAACATCCCATCACAGGCCATTAGGCCTATTTACCGTGCATATTTAAAGTTCAATTAATTACCAAAATCATGTTATCCCATCATACTATCTCCTCCATAAACTTACCGAGTTTAATCTTAAAGCCAGATAGATCTTTTGCCCCCACTGCTTCCCTTGGAAGGCTATTCCAAAACTTCACTCCTCTGATGGTTAACAACCTTCATCTAATTTCAAGTCTAAACTTCCTGATGGCCAGTGTATATCCATTTGTTCTTGTGTCCACATTGGTACTGAGCTTAAATAATTCCTCTCCCTCTCCGGTATTTATCCCTCTGATATATTTATAGAGAGCAATCTTATCTCCCCTCAACCTTCTGGGGATTGCCCCGCTAACCCTGGTGGCTGGGAGTTCCGGGTACCCCACCGCCCACGGAGGTGGGGGTGCTCCACAGCTCCCTACCCCCGAGGGTGAGGGAGGACCATGCAGCTCCCGACCACCTGAAGTCACGGAGGTCCGCGACCTCCATGACTAAATCGTTGCCTTATTGATGGTCCATTGAGCACAGTTTCAGATCTGCTCTAATAGATCATAACATACTTGTTCAGATTAGTATACATGTCCAAGTGGTGATGACCATTCATGAATATAATTAAAATAAACCTGATACTTTTTGAAATACTTTGAAAAATATATTGTAGTGACATATGAGCATAGGAATAATGCAAATGTCAACCACCAAACAACAATAATTTATATACACATCTCCTTTACACTATCATTTATCAGAATTGGGGTTTTTTTTAGATGCAAAGTGGTTTTAATCAATAGCTAGAAATCAGCTTTCCGGGTATTGATTTATTAAGCAAATTCTGCATGATGATGTACGCTATGGCTGACATTGATCACTTTCTAATTGCCTGATGGATTTAATACCTTTCAGTCAAGTCTGTGAACATATTGCAGTCTCTACAATAGCATAACTATGTTTATTGCAGAACTGGTGACAAACAGGAAAACAATCTGTAAGGCACGAAATGGAACCATCAGAATGAGAACACAGCTTGCATGCTTGCATAATCAGCACGTAGGTGTTAGTAAGTAACCCACATGCATGCATAAAGCCTGCATGTGGCATACTTATATATTTGTGAAAGGTATTGTTAAATGTCACTGTTGTAAAAGAAAAGTCAGTTAGTGATACAGCAAATATGTAGTTAACATGCCACAACGAACATAATGTAAGTTAAATGAGGGGAATATCAATGTTAGCAGCAAAGGTAAAACCCCATGTTCGTGCCTCAAGATTGAAGCACCTCCCTTCAATTGCCTCTCTCTTCCTTCCTGTTTTCAAGATGCCAGTGTTAGCTCACAGGTCACAAAACCTGGAGAAAATGTGGCATCTGAAATGAAGACTGTTTTTTTTTTTTTTTTTTTTAAATCTTGACTTTTTACTGTCATTTGCTTTTATTTTCCCCCTTCCTGATGTTGAAAATTGAATTGTGTATTTGAACTGAAATCATTTGGGGATTCTTAATATTGCCTTGACATATGTAGCCATTTCTGCCATCCAATATTGGGCCAGATTGTGGGCCAACCAACAACTGCATGCAGAAGAGTAAGGGGATGCAGATTGTGACTCCTGGAGTCACAGTCTGATTCTGGTCTCCCCATTATCTCTGCACATTTTCTTTTTAAATGGTTTTTACATCTTGTCTAGCTTAGGGTGCAAGCTCCTCAGGAAAGGGATCATTTCTTCTTCCTGTTTTGGGAGGCAGCTAACACAATTATTAGTTATAATAATAGGTAATGAATCTTATGTTTTTTGAACAAATATTGATCAAAATGCCTCCGAAGGAGGGAGAATAATGCCAATGCTACTGTAATACAAATAGACTGGGATTTTCAAAGGAGACAGGACGTTTGGGACCAGGTGCCCATTTCAATGGATACCTGAAAATAATAATAAGTGAAATACCAATCAAATATGTAATGACAGTGTGTATTTAAAAACAATCCAAACAACAGTGCTGTGTGTATCTTTTCTCTCTCTCGTTGTTATCTGTTGGCCATGCAACAAATAACAACATAGGCCTAGTTCCCCAAAGGTATTTAAATACCCAATTCTCACCAAAATCAATGGGAGTTAGGCTCATAAATACCTTTGAGTATCTGGAGCATATTTTTAATATAAATGGAAGGATCATAGGCTACAATCTTCCACCTCTATTTATGTATTTATTGTAGTATCTGAGTATTTATGTTGTCATTTCAGAAGCCTCATCTTGTCCACCCTTTTTTGTGACTACTTTGTGTGTGCATTCTGTGCACTGAAGCCTCATCTCTGAAAGTTCTGTATTTGCAAAGTTGGTCTCCAGAATAAGAGTATCAAGATTTTAATGACTCAAAAAGAAAGACCTTCATTTGTCTGAAAAATCAATCAAATAAATAAGGGTCATGTCACAGTTACACGGCAAGCTGTGGCTTAGACCTCTTTGCAGTCCTTCTCTAGTTCACCCCTCAGGTGACAGGCTTTGCTTCCTTCACCTTTCTTTGGGTGGAACTATGTTGTTCAACTACTCTCCATCTGTAGAAAGAAAAGGAGTACTTGTGGCACCTTAGAGACTAACCAATTTATTTGAGCATGAGCTTTCGTGAGCTACAGCTCACTTCATCGGATGCATACCGTGGAAACTGCAGCAGACTTTATATACACACAGAGATCATGAAACAATACCTCCTCCCACCCCACTGTCCTGCTGGTAATAGCTTATCATCAAGTTGGGCCATTTCCAGCACAAATCCAGGTTTTCTCACCCTCCAACCCCCCACACACAAACTCACTCTCCTGCTGGTAATAGCCCATCTGTAGGTGGCAGCACTGTTTCCCATCTCTGATAACATGACAGGTTCAACTGTATTTGGCACCTGCAAGAAACTTCTCTCCAGGAGCCTGTGACCAGCACCTGATTGAAACATGACACAAAACAGCTTCTTCAAAACAAACGTTTATTCATCCAAAGGAATGCTCCAATCAGAGAAAAGGGTTAAAACAACAAAAAGCCTACGTGCCTGGGTCTTATCCAAAGTTGATTATTTCTCTCAAATCTTGGGCAAGGCTTGCTGCCTCAGATCCATCCTACAAACAGCTCCTGACAACTGAACCCACCTCCTTTTCTAGAGGGAGACTTAAAACTCTTTAATGTGTTATATGATCTTAGACCCTCAGCCTTAGCAAACAAGCTGTGTAACTTTGCCTGCTGTCTGGAAACAGCATCTTCCTAATTAATGGTCTGGTTGTTATTCTATTAACTCCCTTGAATTTGTTTACCCACAGATGTCTTATATTTGGCCATTGTTTGGTTTCCTGCTTGTTCTTCCTAACAGCCTGGTTTGATTTAATTCCACATAGGCAGACAGAACAATATCAAGCAGGTAAACTGAGACATGACTAATCTTCAAAAAGAATAGTTCAGCTATCTCCCACATTCTCCACAGTGCCTCTAGGCACAGCCCACCACAAAGTGCAGAGTGGAGATGCACCCCTCCAAAGGGGAACAACAGGAGACATTCTGCCTTAGGAAGCTTTCTGGAGCTTTTCACGGTTTGCAGTTTAGTCTCTCCTCATGAGGCCACCAATTGCTCTTAGGGGCATGGGAGGGAGATGGGGATAGTGCAGCCACTGTACTCCCATGAGTACTACACCTGGTATTCTGCCTCATCTTTATGCAGCTTGTGAAACTTGTGATAGATCCTGCTACCATCCCTCCACTGCACACCCATGTAAAAGCCAGGCAGTACTTCGCCCCATGCCATCTGTTTGATTCCCTCCTCATGTCACTGGACTGTTTGTATTTATTGTACTTTATGAGAGAGTGAACCATTTTGGATTCTTCTCCTACACACCTAATTCCTCATGTTATCCTGCCTCCGTCTAGCCTGAAAAATATTGTACAGAGTCAGTAGAGTTAACATGATTTCTGTCACTGAGATATCTCACCATGTACTGTATATCAAGCAGCACTTCCTAATTAAATCTTTAAGTAATCTGAATAACTACTCTCTTTTCTTTGGACATCCCCCATCCACTTAGAATGAATCCTCTGCGGTGGTGGCTCAGAGCAAAAGTGAACAGAATAGTGAAAGCTACAAAGATGAGAAGTACAACGTTTTCTTATATTTTAGGTTCTCTGTGTACTGCATATAGCTCCTGGAGAGAACTGAACACTCATGTGACTTGGCCAGAATTAAGCCATATGCAAAAAAGTGTACTAATACTAATCTCTGATCCTATCTGTGGGTGTCAACAGGATTAGGGTAGTGGAAGAAGAACTTAATATAAACACTTCAGATCCACAGCAGAGGATCTGGCCCAATATTTATCAAAGTAAGGGGGACTTTTAAATATTTGTTTATATTGCCTTTTACCTGTTTTGCTTCAATTTCCTTGTTCTGTGGTACAACCAGGCAGTAAACAAAACCGAAGGAACTAAATCTGCAGGACTAGAAGACTCCAAGGAGTAAACTATTATCCAGTTGCAAGGATCTGATGGAACAGTTGTCCAAACAAATAAAATCAACAACAAAGCAACCTCTAGCACTGTCAGAAAGCCAACTTCAGTTGGCATTTAGGAGACAAGTGCATTACAGAAAGAGCCTTCTTGAAGTGCAGAGTGAAAGCTTCTGCAATTAATGAAGCTCACATAGTGTTAGCACTGACTTTGGATCACTAATTATGTTGTTAATGCAGTTAGATTAATATTTTTAGAAACAGAGTAAGCATGTGGTAATTAAATCCGGGCTTCTAATGACCAGGTGATATGACATGGGGGGAACCGAGATTCTGTATCAATGTAAAATGTAAAGAATCTCATTTCCTAGCAGAGTAGAGATTAAGAATGTTAGCCAGTGAAATATTTGGAGGGAGAAAGGATGGTGTCACACTCATCATAATAGGAACCTCTTGCCAGCCAGCATGTGAGAAAGCATTAACAGTGACCATACACGTGTTCACATATTCTGACCTGTAAGTCTTCTCTAGCTATATTGCTAAGTACTCAATCGGAATTTACAAAGTAAAATTTTACAGATAGCTGAAATTTTTCACAAACAAGTTTGCTCTTGGAAAATATAGTTTAGTCAAAATTGAAATGTGCCACGATTTTTTTCAGTTTACCTACAGGGAGAATGTAAATGGAAAGATTTCTTATTCATTTCAAAATGTCAAATTGTGTCATGTCCTAGAATACTGTATATTAATACTTTGTCCAGTCTATTTAAGTATCCCAAAATATGGTGCTAGTGTGTCTTTTCTCTCTTTAATTTTTGTAATTGATTCAGAAAGGCAGTTTGGTATAGTGGAAAGGGCACTGGAATGGGACTCTGGAGGCGGTCAGTGAAGCAATTGGAGGGGTTATAGGAGGAAAGCAGATGAGAAATGTCTGCATCAGCAATGTGGGAGAAAGAGGAGGAGGAGGTAGTAATAGGGGTCAGAGGAAGTCACTTTGGATCTTGTCAATTTTCTCTTTCAAGAAATTAGCAAGATTCTATTCAGAGAGAGAAGGGGAGTAGGTGATAGTGAAGGTTTGAGAAGGGAGTCTGAGGTGGCTAATAACCAGCTGAAATTGTGTGTGAGGGAATGAACCAGAGTGGAGAAGCAGAGCTGTTTAGTTTGAAAAATGGCAGAACTGAAGGAAGAGGGAGTGAATTCATAGTGGAGGAAATCAGCATGGTCATGGGCATTGATAAAGCTAATAAGGGAGGCTGACTATCCTCCCACACCCCACACACATCTGGCAGCCTTTCGACATAGGTGTGGCACTCTTTCACACTGTCTGGAGAACAAGCCTGTTCTGCAGTCACCAAGCAGCAGCAGCTCCTGTCCTGTGGGATTGGACCCTGCACCAAGTAGGGTGACTAAATAGAAAGTGTGAAAAATCAGGACAGGAGAGGGGGGCTAATAGATGCCTATATAAGAAAAAGCCCCAACTATCGAGACTGTCCCTATAAAATTGGGACATCTGATCACCCTAGTACCAAGCCATGTGACATCATGCATGAATCACTGTGCAGTGACCTTGTGCGCCGTGTCTCAATAGTGCTCACTGAAATTTGGCCTTACTCGCCCTCTGTCATGATGGAGAGATAACTGTGCCCAACCTGAGTGGTGCTGTGCCCCATGCAGCAGATCACAACACCCAGAATGGGGAATTGGACAGGAGCCACTGCTGCAGCATGAGTGTGGGATGGGCTCATGCTCTAACCCCACCTCTCCACAGGGCCTCTGCACTAGTGCAGGAATAGGGTTGCAATTCCAGGACAGAGGTTGCTGCTGCAGGTGTTCAATACCCCCTTGGTCATCACCTGCCCCCGTTGAAAATCCTGGCTCCACCACTGGTTATGGGACTTCTGCCAGAGATTCTCAGCTATATGAATATAGGAGCAAATGTTGGGGATGAATTAAGGTCTGGTAGAGTGGATCTTGTGATGGGAGGGAAGGGCAAAAGAGCCAAAGATAGGAGAGAATCAACAGTCTTGTCAACTGAAGAGAGACAACTGAGAGCAGAAAAGAAGTTATGGATACTGATGGACTGGAAATCATGGAAGGACCAGGTGGCCAGGTGAGAGAGAGCAGACAGATGGGGAAGATGAGAGAGTCTAGGTGGTGGTCAGAGAAGGGGAGCTCAGTGGTGAATAGATCAGAAAGAGAGCAGTATTTGAGGAAGACCAGATTTTGAAGGTGACCATTTTGATTAATTGATTTGTTGATCCAGGGGTTGAGATCAACTGACTTAATTTTAAATTAAGTTCTTTCCTGCCTCTTGGGAAATGTTTTTCTTTTTGCATCACTTCCCCAGTCTCTCTTCTGAATAGAAGGAAAGAGGTCATCTGTATATTTGGAAATATTACTGACTATTATGAGATAGATATACACAGTATTTTAACTGGAAAATGACTTTTTTTTTAAAATTCTGGTACAATTTTGGCTCCGGATACTGAGAATTAATATGCCAAATTTTAGCTGGGAGCAAATTCTTTGGCTTGTATTATAAACTGAAATAAAGCATTGAAGGACATTCCATGACAAATGATTGTACCAAGAATTTCCTCTTCAAAATCCAACACCACTGCCATAGCAGGAAAGAGGGGAGGGAAAACCCTCAAGCCCTACAGAAATATGAAGAAAAACGATAACAGGAAAGTAGTGAAAAGGAAAAATACATCCTAACTATGCTGTGGAATCTCTTTCTCTCTCTCCCCACCCATCGATTATGAATCCTTCTTCTCCTATTCCCCCAGACCTGTCTTCCAAATGAAGCAATGTGCATATTATGTGTTCCGGAGATGGATCAGGAGTGAAATGCAACAGCAGAAAGAACTATGAATATCTGACACACACAGCTTACATCTGATAGCTGGCCACCTAACAGCCAGACATATTTTGTGTGTGATGGTTGGAGTGGGGTAGATCATTCTCAGATGGTATTGGAAAGAGAGAGCAGAAATAGGGTGCTTTGTCTGTAACAATGCCTCTAACAACATGGTTGGTGTGAGTGATAAACATGAAGTGATTTTTACTTGAATACTGAATATTTTTATAAATACAGGCCTCCCCAACATCTAAAAACTGTCTTATTATGGAAATATTCCTCCGGTGTTTTTGTAGAGGTAGACTGAGTTTACTAGTTAGTTACATGGTTGTTTTCCCAATATAGTAGGATCAGTTCAGGTTTGTTTGCTCCCCCCTGCTCCCCACCCACACACTTCTTTCTACATACTCCATTAAGGATAAAAGATATTAGATTTCAAGAAAAGAAATAAGGGGAAATTGAGAAACAGTGAGCATAGTTCACTGGAGCATCCTAACAGCGTTCGTACTGAAATGGATGTGCAACCCTCTACAATTCTACTGTCAAAGGAAACTGTGAGGAACAAAAAATAGACTGTTGCATCAAGAGTGATCTGCACAATGATAAAAATGTACTCAAAATGGAGGAATTGGGTGTATGGGAAGGGAAGTTTAGGTGACAGAATGACAACAAGAAAATATAGTCAATTAGTGCCCGATGCTACTTTCTGTTAGATAAATGCCTGCACCCATTCACTTCAGTGACAGCAAAAAAATATGAGCAAGATCAGACCCTTAAAATTTTAAGTGTATAAATATGGAGAAGTAGAAAGTGTTCTGCTTACTAAAGGACAAAAAAACCCAATGTGTTCACAAAAATACCTTTCTTATTTTGACAGCACCTAGAGGCCTCAACCAACATCAGGCTCCTGTTGTTCTGGGATGGTACAAACACACAGTAAGAGACTATTCCTGCACTGAAGTGCTAACAATCTAAATAGGCAAGACAGACTAATGGTGAGAAGGGAAACAGAGATGAAGTGACTTGCCCAAAGTTACACAGCAGGTCAGTGGCAAAACCAGGAATAGAACTCTGGTCTCCTCACACTCAGGAAGTACTTTACCCATTGGCCCATGCTGCCTTTTTGTAAAGGTAGAAAGTAAAAGCTTGGGAACAATAGATGAAGAGGGAGAGGACAACAACGATTATAAAATGGCTGAGCTACTGAACTTCTTTTTTAACAGGAAAAATAGAAAAAAGGGAGATGGATAATTAGGACAAACTTGTCAATGTCAACATTCTCCCACTCTTTAAAAGTTGTAAACACCTAGGAGGGAGGAGAGTGTATTTATTGCACTCCAAAATCTAAAACCATTGGGATGAAAATGAGCAAAGTAAAATTCAGGTTGAATATCAGGAGACTATGAAATGATTTCCCAAGGGAAATGGTGATACTGTCTGGACTGGATAAAAGCCTGATAGAAAACAATTCTGCACTGGCAGGATGGGAGGGACAGGGTGAACCAATAGCGCTTTTCCATCGCTAGGGTTATGTCATAGTCCCCCTGAAGTCAACAGCAAAATTTCCATTCACTTCAATTTCTGTGATTCCACTGCCTTCAGAAATGTCCACTGCCTTCAGAAATGGTAGACTAATCGTGCTGGGTAATGCTAATAAGTCTGTTCCAGAGTCAGTCTCTTTTGCAGCCACAATCTCCTATGAAGTCTGTTTCCTAAAATATACCTAGCTTGTACAGGAAGTCTTGCTTCAGAAGGATGACTTTGACACAGCTACCTGGGTTTATGTTTATGATGACAAGGCTGCTTCCAATGATGTATGCTTTTATAGACTGAATACAGGATTTCATTTTCATTTCTGGCTTGAGACATGAATAAAGTACTATTGACAACATGGATTTTTCCCTTTCAAATCCTCTACTGATTAAGAGAACAAAGTCAGAATTGAGTATAGAGTCCATGTCCCCTCCCCATCCCAAATAATGAAGAGAGAGAATCATAATGGCTTCTGTGCCTGTGGGCCTCAGGGCATTTAACCAAACATAACTAAAACCATTAAAAGAAAAAAGGCAGCATGGTTCAGTAAATTTTACAATTGGTGAAGGAACTGAAGGAAGAAGTACAAGACCCCTGACATTCAAGAAACAACACAATCACCCAAAAACTTATTATTCAATGAGAAACTTCAGTGATATTTTTCATCATTAGCAGAGTGTTATGGGTGATATGAATAAAGATCATGATGTGCTTTCAATACTTGGAAAAATGAAAACCGAGCTAAATAGTTGCCAAGCTGTGGGTATGATTTTACATCATTCCATTTCCACAATCAATGGATTTGGAGACAAATCCTTGTGTCCTCCACACCTTGGTAATATGACACTGCAGTAGAACATTTCATTTTTCAGAAGCTATAATGACGGTCCTGACCTCCTGTGGTCACACGTCATAAAGATTCTATCGGCCATTTTCATTGGCGTGTTTGTCATAATGTACTGACAAATTCCAATTTGGATAACTATATTCTGCCTGCATAAATGCCCCAAGTAGTTTTAACTGGATAAGATTTTTTTTTTACTTCCTAAAGTGTTTTGAAGTTGTGCTATGTATAGTTAAACAGTTACTGTGTTCCACTCAGGATGTGGCTGCATTTCAGTGGTGAGTGCAATGAGACTTGTATAGCCCTTTATCTATCTTTCAGAAGTGTAATAAAGCTTAATAAACATTTTTAATGTGCTCTGAGATCATCAGGTGAAAAATACTATATAAACAATATTTAGAACTTTCAGCGTATAGTACTTTATAATTTTAAAGTGCTGTACAAACATTTAATTAGCTGGAAAGTGCCACCTTACTAATAAATACAAAATATTATTATTGTTATGTAATTGTCCTTTGGATCACTGATCCACATAATGGGGATGACATGAACATTTTCCCTTCCCCCCAGCTTGTTTTAATCTTGTAAATTAATCTTCTGTGTATTTCCTCCTAAAGCTGATGGATTGCATTTCTCAAGAAGAATGTGTGAGAAGGAACAGAATGCCAGAGTCAGCTATCATGTATTTTATTGTAAGCGTTAAATAATATTAACTAGCAACAACAATCAGCATAGAGATCAACTCTACAATGGTCTCATTCCAAATCTACACAAATGAGTTATTTTGGCTATTGCAGCATGTGATGTCTGTGGTGTTGGCCTACCCACTTGTGCTGAACAAGAGACTATGTTTATTTTTGTATATGTCACAACACTCTTTTTATGTAGGGTAGAAAGGTGACAACTGGACAGAATAGTCAACTAATTTTGTAAGAGTTAGGAATTATTGTGCCTTTTACTCCCTTCACTACCAGCAACAGTCCCCAGTCTTTAGGGACCTCCACTACCATCAGTTTCCTTCATACAAGTTGTTTAAATACTCTTAAATATTCTTAAGCCTCAGCTTGTAAACACCGCCTGCATTGTTAGTCTCCTCTTTAAAGAGATTTTGATCTCTTCATAGTTTAATGGTGCATTAGGGAATTTTTTTCCTTCCTTCCTGTTGAATGTAATGGGAGCTGCAGGTATGAGATCAGGCCCACCTCAGAGAACTCCAGTATACAAAATGAAACAGCTGCCCTCAGTTTTGAATGACCACATTGCTTATTAATAGGGCAACTCTTGAGTTCCCATTAAAATGAATATGAGTGGAAGTATAAACTCAGCAAAGGATTTGGCCTAACATTTTATTTTCTTTTACACAAATAATCAACCCTTGCTAGTTCACTAACCGCACAACAGGTTAAAGCTAATAGTAACAACCTAGCATTCAAAGATTAGTGTTGTTACTCTTGTGACACTGTGACATCTAAAGCAGTATGAAAACACTCAGAGTGACAGGTGGCATTCTCTTTGTTACTCTGCCTTTGCACATGTCTGTGACATCTCTTCATGGACACAGTAGGGCTTTGATTCCTTGGTGTTTTGTATTCATGCATTTTCCACAGCACGGCTGTGGATCTACAGTATGCTAGGAATTGCAGAAATTCAAAGCATGCAAGTAAAAGGATAGATGATAAATTGTTGATTGGAGAAAAATAGCTGTGGTCAAGCGTGGAAAATAACCCATGGGAGCTCTGTGTTCTAGAAAGAATACAAACTCCCCAGGGAAAATAAATGATTGCTATTGTCTGACTTACAATTTTCTACCATTCCAGAGATGCTTCCTACTAATACAAATCTTAAAAATAGATGATAGTTAGCAGAGGTCACAAATGCACCCTCTCATAGCCTGGTAGTATATTTTAATCCTGCAAGTGTCATTGTGCCACACTCTGGTTCAACACTGGTTTCCAAGTTTAGTATTCAGAGAGCTAATTCATTTTGTTGCTGGCAGCACTGCATTAATGATCAAGCTACGACAATGAACACTGTCTGCATAACAAATGTGTCTTTTTCAAGCTGCAGTAAATACAAAGTGATTAACGTGAAATAACTACTTCTGCGAACTGCCTCTCCACTTTTAAATTGATACCAGTGTTTTTATTTAACCCTGCATTTGTCAGATTTGTTTTGAATAGGCTTCTTTGCATTTATTTTTTGTCTGAGATAAAAGCGAGTAGGGGCTTGCTACCTTTCAGCCTTCTTTTACAGAGCACTTCCTCTTGGAGAGCTGCCTTTAGCACAACGGGTGCAAATGATTATTAATACTCTGTTCCCTGCTTCTGACATTTACTAAGGCAGAAGCATCAAATAGAACTAAATCACATCATGCTCCTTCTAGCTAACCTAATCCTGCCATCCTTTCCGAGCTAACAGAAATAAGGTCTGAATAGGTTAAAGCTGCAGTTGTTAATAACCTTTAAATCTAAAAGAGTACCAGATGGGGTTGGTTTGCCTTCAGTCAGACAAGAAAGTATGAAGAGGAGAAGGTTACAGCACCTGCAAAAGCAAACACAGGTTGTTGTTCTCTCCCCCGCCCGCCTCTTAATCCTGGCATAAGGAAGGATCATATTATGTCACCATATTATGAAAAGATGAGATTATCCTATTCTGAGACAGAGAGACAGTACACTTGACAGGCAGTGTTTCCTTCAACATCATTTCCACAGAATCCCTGTGGGGGGAGCCCCCATCTGAAATGTAACAGAGTGAGTGGGAGAGTAAACACCCTCCATGAAACAAGTGGAAATGGTTCTCTCTCATCCATTTTATCCTCTAAAGCTGTGCTGTTCATGCTTCCATTCTATTTCATCTCATTATAATGTGCCAAAAGCTTGAGCTCCAGAACAACCTGTTAAAGATAGAGCTTTATTGGAAGACATATCATGTAAAGGAGCCCAAGTTGATGTGTTTTTTATTTTGCTTTTTCCTTATTCCACAGAGGCACTGCTGAAGGGATTCTTGCTTTCAATGTCTGGAAATTTTCCCCATTTAGACCAAAACAGGAGGCACTTTGAGAAGCTGGCTATAGAGCTGAAATCCATGTGTCTATTGTGAAACTACATTTTTGGGGTGTTCTATGAAGCTTCATTCAAAGATATCTCACTCCCCAAAACCAACCAACAGCATGTTAAAGTGAAATAAAAATCAGATGGGAGAGGAACAGAAAACAAAGAAACTATTGCTCAGATGTAAGGCAAACCAGAAAGAAATATTAACCATTTGTTTTAAAATGAGAACTACTGAGCCACTCACCAGAGATGCTGTAGAAACACTCCAAAAATAAATAAATAGATAAACAAAAAGCACCCCTCTGGGCTCTCTTTAAACATTCAGAACCATTTCTCTGCTCGCACGTTAAGTATAGGTCAGGTTCATGGAAGTCTTGACTCAAAGGGAACAAAAATTGTTCCATCCTGGCAAACCTATCCTGAACCATTAAAAAAAAAAAAAAGCAAAACTCTCCATTGTTTGTAAGGGCTCTGAAGAGCCCAAACTAGAGTGGAGCTATTAAGAGGAGAGTGATACTGCGAGGATCATCTTCCCCTGGAGCAGGATGCGTGTCAAACAGTAAGAGCACAATATAACGTACCCGAGAGCACTGGTGGGAGCAAAGAAAATGGGAAGATGAAACAGGGGGAAGATAAAATTTCTCTTGAGCCACCCCTTCAAGATCAGGGTTCAGATCTTCAGCTGGTGTCAACTGCAATGGCTTTATTGGCTTCAAAAGAGCTATGGAAATCTATTGCAGCTGAGGTCCTGTCTCCTTTTCCTCAGCTAGTATAAATCCTCATAGCTCGTTTTCAGCCAATTGTGCTAGGATAGTTACGTCATCTGAGGATCTGGCACCTGCTGTGCTGAGGGAAAGAGGAGATCTGCAATAAAGCCATTGCTCCTTAGAACCAATAAGATCCACAGTAGGTTGATTTCAGAGTAACAGCCGTGTTAGTCTGTATTCGCAAAAAGAAAAGGAGTACTTGTGGCACCTTAGAGACGAACCAATTTATTTGAGCATGAGCTTTCGTGAGCTACAGCTTACTGTGGGACAATAGGGGGAATCTCAGATGCAAGCAGAGCTCAGGAAGTCTGGTAACAATAGTGGGGCTGCCTGCCATGTAGGAATTTTACAGGCTTCCCCAGCAGCATTTTAAACTATGGTCACTGATGTTTTCTAAAGATACTGAAGATGCTGAAGTCAGATTCACACCAGTGCAATTTAACGGAACTCTGTTCTGCATGTATTTCTTTGTAAGGTAAACGTTATGTGCAAGGCCTTTAAACGACAGGGCACTGATGGAAATTCTATAATTGATGAAAATGATAAAAAATAACCCCCTTTCATGCAAGCAAAGCAAGAATCCTAGCTCAAACCCATGACTCTCCAGTCAGTTAAACCAATTTCAATTGATTTTTTCAATTAAATAAAATAACAGACTCACTGACAGACTGAATTAATGAATGAGTGAGCAAAAGAAAAAAGAGAGAGAGAAAGAAAAAGGATGGGCAGTGTAATGGCCATGCACTGGCATTAATATGAAGGAATCAAGCCAGCGCCTATTTACAGGAAAAGTTTTTTCATGAGAACAAAATGACTAAAAGTTCAATAATCATTATTTTTATTACAGCAGCATGCAAAAGTTCCGGTAAGTATCCAGTGACCCATTGTATAAGACACTGTACAAACACCTGGGAAGACAGACCTGACCTGACATTGCCTTTGATGTGTACCATTTGCCACCCCAATCTTATTTTCTGCAGTACGTATTTCTGAATTGTAGTATAAAAATTCTTCAGCAGTAAGCTTATCTGAAGGCCTTAGTTGGGAGGTTTTGGCAGCACCTTTCAGGCTGTTGCAGAGAGTGAAGCTATGTCTGCCCACACCTCCATGAAGAGATGATGTTCCACAGTGATGATATCATAAAAACAGGACTGAGCATGGTCAGAGAAATCAATGACAGGAAATTCAAGGCAAATTGAATCACTTCTCATCATCTCTTCAGCACATCTTCCCTTCTGCGGGAAATGCAGAATTCAGTAACAAAAAATATTACTTTCAATCAAAAGAACCAGTAAGCCCAAATACAAAAACAAAGAACCCAGGAAGCTGAAACAGGAGTGACCTAGGGCAAGGTGTAAATTAGATTCTTGGAGCCACTAAATGCCTATTTTCTTTCAACTAATAGGTATTTTAGAGGCCCTACTCAAGATGGAGGTAGGAAATTTCTCTCTATGATATGACGACTTATGCAACAATTTATAACGTCCACTACCAGTGCCTTATATTGCCAAGGCAGCTATTACCCTATGCTAATGGTCTAACTAATTTAAGGATGGCCATTGTGACCTCCAAACCAGTGGGCAGTGAGGTATGTGTGATGAAATAAATTCAATATATAACATAACATAACATAACATGCATGTGGCCTAGAATAGCGTTGTCTCCTGTGATCTGTAATACTTTTTTTCTAATTTTGGTTGTTGGATTATTGTGAGGGTTCTGGGTGATGTTGGTGGCCTGTGACATGCAGGAGGTCAGACTAGATGATTTGGTGGTCCCTTCTGGCCTTAAACTCTGATCTTCTCTCTCCAGTCACCTAATCTTAGGGTATGTCTACACTACAAAATCAGGTCGAATTTATAGAAGTCGTTTTTTTAGAAATCAGTTTTATATATTCGAGTGTGTGTCCCCCCACAGAAAATGCTCTAAGTGCATTAAGTGCATTAACTCGGCGGAGTGCTTCCACAGTACCGAGGCTAGCGTCGACTTTCGGAGTGTTGCACTGTGGGTGGCTCTCCCACAGTTCCCGCAGTCTCCGCTGCCCATTGGAATTCTGGGTTGAGATCCCAATGCCTGATGGGGCTAAAACATTGTCGCGGGTGGTTCTGGGTACATATCATCAGGCCCCCGTTCCCTCCCTTCCTCCGTGAAAGCAAGGGCAGACAATCGTTTCGCGCCTTTTTTCCTGAGTTACCTGTGCAGACGCCATACCACGGCAAGCATGGAGCCCACTCAGGTAACCATCACACTATATCTCCTGGGTGCTGGCAGACGTGGTACTGCATTGCTACACAGTAGCAGCAACCCATTGCCTTGTGGCAGCAGACGGTACAGTACGACTGGTAGCCGTCCTCGTCATGTCCGAGGTGCTCCTGGCCACATCGGCCAGGAGTGCCTGGGCAGACATGGGCGCCGGGACTAAATTTGGAGTGACTCGACCAGGTCATTCTCTTTAGTCCTGCAGTCAATCCTATTGAACCGTCTTATGGTGAGCAGGCAGGCGATACGGATTGCTAGCAGTCCTATTGCATCATCTTCTGCCAGGCAGCCATGAGATGTGGATGGCATGCAGTCCTTCTGCACCGCCTCCTGCCAGCCAAAGATGTAAAAGACAGATGGAGTGGATCAAAACAAGAAATAGACCAGATTTGTTTTGTACTCATTTGCTTCCCCGCCCCCCGTCTAGGGGACTCATTCCTCTAGGTCACTCTGCAGTCACTCACAGAGAAGGTGCAGTGAGGTAAATCTAGCCATGTATCAATCAGAGGCCAGACTAACCTCATTGTTCCAATAAGAACAATAACTTAGGTGCACCATTTCTTATTGGAACCCTCCGTGAAGTCCTGCCTGAAATACTCCTTGATGTAAAGCCACCCCCTTTGTTGATGTTAGCTCCCTGAAGCCAACCCTATAAGCCATGTCATCAGTCGCCCCTCCCTCCGTCAGAGCAATGGCAGACAATCGTTCCGCGCCTTTTTTCTGTGCGGACGCCATACCAAGGCAAGCATGGAGGCCGCTCAGCTCACTTTGGCAATTAGGAGCACATTAAACATCACACGCATTATCCAGCAGTATATGCAGCACCAGAACCTGGCAAAGTGATACCGGGCGAGGAGGCGATGTCAGCGCGGTCACGTGAGTGATCAGGACATGGACACAGATTTCTCTGAAACCATGGGCCCTGACAATGCATGCATCATGGTGCTAATGGGGCAGGTTCACGCTGTGGAACGCCGATTCTGGGCTCGGGAAACAAGCACAGACTGGTGGGACCGCATAGTGTTGCAGGTCTGGGACGATTCCCAGTGGCTGTGAAACTTTCGCATGCGTAGGGGCACTTTCATGGAACTTTGTGACTTGCTTTCCCCTGCCCTGAAGCACATGAATACCAAGATGAGAGCAGCCCTCACAGTTGAGAAGCGAGTGGCGATAGCCCTGTGGAAGCTTGCAACGCCAGACAGCTACCGGTCAGTTGGGAATCAATTTGGAGTGGGCAAATCTACTGTTGGAGCTGCTGTGATGCAAGTAGCCCACGCAATCAAAGATCTGCTGATATCAAGGGTAGTGACCCTGGGAAATGTGCAGGTCATAGTGGATGGCTTTGCTGCAATGGGATTCCCTAACTGTGGTGGGGCCATAGACGGAACCCATATCCCTATCTTGGCATCGGAGCACCAAGTCGGCGAGTACATAAACCGCAAGGGGTACTTTTCAATAGTGCTGCAAGCTCTGGTGGATCACAAGGGATGTTTCACCAACATCAACGTGGGATGGCCGGGAAAGGTACATGACGCTCGCATCTTCGGGAACTCTGGTCTGTTTCAAAAGCTGCAGGAAGGGACTTTATTCCCAGACCAGAAAATAACTGTTGGGGATGTTGAAATGCCTATAGTTATCCTTGGGGACCCAGCCTACCCCTTAATGCTATGGCTCATGAAGCCATACACAGGCAGCCTGGAAAGTAGTCAGGAGCTGTTCAACTACAGGCTGAGCAAGTGCAGAATGGTGGTAGAATGTGCATTTGGACGTTTAAAGGCGCGCTGGCGCAGTTTACTGACTCGCTTAGACCTCAGCGAAACCAATATTCCCACTGTTATTACTGCTTGCTGTGCGCTCCACGATATCTGTGAGAGTAAGGGGGAGACGTTTATGGCAGGGAGGGTGGTTGAGGCAAATCGCCTGGCTGCTGGTTAAGCGCAGCCAGACACCAGGGCGGTTAGAAGAGCACAGGAGGGCCCGGTATGCGTCAGAGAAGCTTTGAAAACCAGTTTCATGACTGGCCAGGCTACGGTGTGAAAGTTCTCTTTGTTTCTCCTTGATGAAACCCCCCACCCCTTGGTTCACTCTACTTCCCTGTAAGCTAACCACCCTCCCCTCCTCCCTTCAATCACCGCTTGCAGAGGCAATAAAGTCATTTTTGCTTCACATTCATGCATTCTTTATTCATTCATCACACAAATTGGGGGATGACTACCAAGGTAGCCCAGGAGGGGTGGTGGAGGAGGGAAGGAAAATGCCACACAGCACTTTAAAAGTTTACAACTTTAAAATTTATTGAATGCCAGCCTTCTTTTTTTTGGGCAATCCTCTGTGGTGGAGTGGCTGGTTGGCCGGTGGCCCCCCCCCACCGCGTTCTTGGGCGTCTGGGTGTGGAGGCTATGGAACTTGGGGAGGAGGGCGGTTGGTTACAGAGGGGCAGCAGTGGCAGTCTGTGCTCCAGCTGCCTTTGCTGCAGCTCAACCATACACTGGAGCATACTGGTTTGGTCCTCCAGCAGCCTCAGCATTGAATCCTGCCTCCTCTCATCACGCTGCCACCACATTTGAGCTTCAGCCCTGTTTTCAGCCCACCACTTACTCTCTTCAGCCCGCCACTTACTCTCTTCAGCCCGCCATCTCTCCTCCCGGTCATTTTGTGCTTTCCTGCACTCTGACATTATTTGCCTCCACGCATTCGTCTGTGCTCTGTCAGTGTGGGAGGACAGCATGAGCTCAGAGAACATTTCATCAGGAGTGTGTTTTTTTGCTTTCTAATCTTCACTAGCCTCTGGGAAGGAGAAGATCCTATGATCATTGAAACACATGCAGCTGGTGGAGAAAAAAAAAGGGACAGCGGTATTTAAAAAGACACATTTTATAAAACAGTGGCTACACTCTTTCAGGGTAAACCTTGCTGTTAACATTATATACATAGCACATGTGCTTTCGTTACAAGGTCACATTTTGCCTCCCCCTACCGCGTGGCTACCCCCTCAACCCTCCCCCCTCCCCGTGGCTAACAGCGGGGAACATTTCTGTTCAGCCACAGGTAAACAGCCCAGCAGGAACGGGCTTCTCTGAGTGTCCCCTGAAGAAAAGCACCCTATTTCAACCAGGTGACCATGAATGATATCTCACTCTCCTGAGGATAACACAGAGAGATAAAGAACGGATGTTGTTTGAACGCCAGCAAACATACACTGCAATGCTTTGTTGTACAATGATTCCCGAGTATGTGTTACTGGCCTGGAGTGGTAAAGTGTCCTACCATGGAGGACGCAATAAGGCTGCCCTCCCCAGAAACCTTTTGCAAAGGCTTTGGGAGTACATCCAGGAGAGCCGCAAATGCCAGGGCAAAGTAATCCTTTCACATGCTTGCTTTTAAACCATGTATAGTATTTTAAAAGGTACACTCACCAGAGGTCCCTTCTCCGCCTGCTGGGTCCAGGAGGCAGCCTTGGGTGGGTTCGGGGGGTACTGGGTCCAGGTCCAGGGTGAGAAACAGTTCCTGGCTGTCGGGAAAACCGGTTTCTCCGCTTGCTTGCTGTGAGCTATCTACAACCTCATCATCATCTTCTTCTTCATCCCCAAAACCTGCTTCCGTGTTGCCTCCATCTCCATTGAAGGAGTCAAACAACACGGCTGGAGTAGTGGTGGCTGAACCCCCTAAAATGGCATGCAGCTCATCATAGAAGCGGCATGTTTGGGGCTCTGACCCGGAATGGCCGTTCGCCTCTCTGGTTTTCTGGTAGGCTTGCCTCAGCTCCTTAAGTTTCACGTGGCACTGCTTCGGGTCCCTGTTATGGCCTCTGTCCTTCATGCCCTGGGAGATTTTGACAAAGGTTTTGGCATTTCAAGAACTGGAACGGAGTTCTGATAGCACGGATTCCTCTCCCCAAACAGCGATCAGATCCCGTACCTCCCGTTCGGTCCATGCTGGAGCTCTTTTGCGATTCTGGGACTCCATCATGGTCACCTCTGCTGATGAGCTCTGCATGGTCACCTGCAGCTTGCCACGCTGGCCAAACAGGAAACGAGATTAAAAAGTTTGTGGTTCTTTTCCTGTCTACCTGGCCAGTGCATCTGAGTTGAGAGTGCTGTCCAGAGCGATCACAATGGAGCACTGTGGGATAGCTCCCGGAGGCCAGTACCGTCAAATTGTGTCCACAGTACCCCAAATTTGACCCGGCAAGGCCGATTTAAGTGCTAATCCACTTGTCAGGGGTGGAGTAAGGAAATCGATTTTAAGAGCCCTTTAAGTCGAAATAAAGGGCTTCATTGTGTGGACGGGTGCAGGTTTACATCGATTTAACGCTCCTAAATTCGACCTAAAGTCCTAGTGTAGACCAGGGCTTATATTACTGTTTGGAGTGAGCACCTTCCTTTTCTTTTGCAGCCCCTGCCATCGACAATAGGATTCCTGTATCTTTCTGTGCATCTTATTCGCTGTCCATATCTTTCAAAACTAATCTGAAAATATGTTTTCTACATTTCTTCTCTTTCAATTTGATTGTCTCTCTGCTATTAACTAAATGACTGCATTATTTAACCCGATAAAATATTTTAAGATAGAGTTTGTATGAAATACACAATGGAAAGATTATTGTTTTTTATCTCAAGAAGAATATGTTGACTGGATGATAAAGCCTGCTTGCACAATCTTCATTGGCATTCCATAGTGCATATTAAATTACATAACATTTGAGAATAACAGATTTCTGAACAGCTTTTGACAACCACTCTGAAACCCTGATAAGAAGCATTAAGGAAGGAAGAAGGAACAGAACACCACATGGAGTTTGCATTAGTAGAGTTGTGATAAATTGTCAGTTTGCTGCTTGCTCTTTTATTCAAGCGCTATCACTAGGAAGCATAGAGAGGCTGAAGTAAACATCATGATTGGGAGTACTGCGTGGAATGAGCTGCATCATTACAAAAAAGGGAATAGTTTGGGAATTTATTGATACTTTGTTCTTTATGCTTTAGTCATCCCTTAAGTTGGTTACCAAAATCTATACAAAGACTGTTTCAAGTAATTAATATCACCATAACATTTTCTTGGTAGTATCCAGACTAAGTATAGTCAATTCCACGATAATGCTGTCTACTCACGAAGGAAAAATTATAATGATTTCAATGACAGTCACTGTACGTGACATATCGGACAAATATAAACAGTATTGTGGAATACTTTGTGCCCAAAGTCTAGCTTGAGCTGCCAATTCATCAAATACTTAAGAGGCAAAGGCTGTGTGGTTGAGAATGCATGATAGAAAATGGGTTGAAACTGATTCCTCAGAGTAGCATATTCTTCCTATCAAACGAGTACTCATTTACTAGAATAGCTGGTGCCACACTCTCACTGAACCCCTGGCCAAAGAACCCAAGAAGTTTATGATCCAGTCTATAAACTAGGTCTTGGAGCAGCAAGAAAATGCTGAAATTATGATACGCTTTTCCAATTTACTCCCAAATAGAGTATAAATTTAGTCCTGCCGCTGCCGAAATCAAGGAAAGGACTAAACCTTTCACTACGACTATCAGAACAATAAGAAAACAAAGCAGAGTTTTTTTTTAAAAAAGAAAACACACTGATTGTTTTCTGACTCACGCAGAATTGAGATTGAGGCTCTTGACAACCTGCTTTGATGCTGCCTGGTAAGCATTGATGAAGAGTCATTGGATCTCTAGTGGCTACCCCTGTGCATTAATGAAAGGTGAGACAGAAACTGCAGAACTGCCATACAGAATGACCTTACCTGATAAGACTGTTCTGCCTTCTCTGCAGTAGGTGAGAAGGGCAGGCAGTATGCAGCAGCTTGTTTTTCCCACACTTTAATAAGAAAAAATGACCTGTTTATCCACCAGCTGTCTTCTTTGTTTCTAATCCAAGTCATTTCTAGAAAATCATTTCTGCTCTTAAATGTTGAAATCAAGCAGAATACCTTGAAGAACGGCTTTTTGTTGACAAAATATACCAAATCCATGCTAAGGTATGGAAAAGCAGCTGCCAACAGACACATTTACAGGACTACTATGACATTTACACACTGCCTTCAACACTCATATTTTATACTGTAGACTTAATTTATGTGGCATATCAAGCACTGTATAAATGAACACAGGCGCCTGAGCCCTGTCTAAGCAAATGGTTTCATTATCTTCCATATTTTATGTAGTGTAGCTCTGCTTTATAGGTCTATGCTGTATCTCTCAGACATTCTTTGGTGAAAGGCAAATTATGAAAAACCAAAAATAAAAGATTTCTCAGAGTAAGAAAATGGCTTTTTGATAAGGTCTCCTTTTTTGACTTTAGTTTCATGATGAAATCTAGATGTTACCCTGTGTACTATAATTATATACGCTATACATAAGAGAACAGTTTTTGTGTGCGTAAAAAGTCCAAGCACCCATAAACTGGGAAATGCCAGGGTTCCCTGAGCAGCCTTAATTTGCCCCCCTTGTGCCTATCTATTATCATACAGTCTTTATTTACATGGTAGCATACTGTTTTTCCAGAGGATCCCTGCCTCATTCAGTACACAGGATGGATCAGCTCTGGGGACGAATCAAGGCTGTGTAGTAAAGGAAGATATTGTCTGTATGACTCATCACATTTCTTGCAGAATTTGGAAGGTGTGTAGTGAATGAGGCGGGGACTTCAGGAAGACAAAGCATGGTGTCATGGAAGTAAGAATGGAGGGTCTCCCCAAAGTCATTAAATCCCAGTCTGCTTCTCCAGACTCTTCATTTAATCTCATTATCCCTCCTCACCCCAGTGGTTCTGTGTTGCAGTCTCTTTGCACAACCAATCCCAGTTCCTCCCCACACACACTCCAGCTCCTATTCACATCTGTCTCTTCTCCCCACTGCTCCTGTTATCCCTCCCCTTCCTTGTCCCAGTATTCCTATCAAGCCAGTCCCCATTCTTCTTTCTCCCCAGTTTCTTTCCCGCTCTCTGGATCCCTCCTCTTTGGACAACTGGTTCCATGTCCCCTCCTGTTTCCCTCATCCATTCCCAGACCCAGTTTCCCACACCAGTTTCTCTTCTGTCCTCCAGTGCCAGTGTCACCAGACTCCTTATTCCAAACTAATTATTTCCCTCTCTCCTGGTCTGGCTTCTGTCTGCATTTGAGCCAGGTGGCTTACTCCTCCATGCTGCTTGAGCACCAGTATGGGGATCATGGAGACAAAAGCCAGGAAAGAAAGGCTGCCTGCGCTCAGTTCCAGTGTCTGGCAGGGAGCAGCCATTACAGGGAAAGTCCTTCAGAGACTTTCAGCCCTGGACTGGAGACTGCTTGGTTGCTCTGTTGGAATGGTTCATGCATAGTCTGGTCCAGTAATTGTTAGAGGCTTGGGTATGCCCCGTGTGGACATAATCTTTGGCTATTTTAGGTATTAAACTCCGAGAAGTCCTTACTGACCATGTGTGAACTACAGTTTTGCAAAGGCTTCTAACTTGGCCAGATTTTGGTGGATTTTCATGGGGATGACAAAAGGCACATCATCCCTGAAATAAA
Organism: Lepidochelys olivacea; assembly: GCF_965140295.1. NCBI lineage: Eukaryota > Metazoa > Chordata > Testudines > Cheloniidae > Lepidochelys > Lepidochelys olivacea. The sequence continues at coordinate 131,586,274 of NC_140411.1, read as the reverse complement.
GGCCATCCCCAATCAAATTTTAAGTCCCTTCTCCAAAGCATGGTGATGCTAAAGAATTCAAGGTCTCAAGAAAATAAAAAGGTCTCAAAATGTTTAATATGGACAAAACAACCTATTTTCCCCAAGCCCCATTTTCAGAAACTCTTCTTGAATTGATTCCACCACCCCTTTGCTTCCCCCTCCCCCGAGAAAGAGTCAGGCTGAGGCAGACACCCCGCATAGAAAATTTCAGCCTGCATGGTTAAAGCTTGGCAAAGTTATAAGCAACTGAAAACGGGGTCTTATAATGGGTTTTATCAGCCCTGTCTATAATCAACCTTAGTAGATATTCTTCATTAAGAGACTTGAACAGAAGTTATTTCTTTTTACAGCAGAACTGGGTCATAGGCTTCCCTTCATTTATACACATTCAAAAATGTGTATAAGTGGAAAGATCCAAACTATGAAAAGAATGGGATTCACAAAATCAAAACAAGAAAAGGAGTACTAGTGGCACCTTAGAGACTAACTAATTTATTTGAGCGTAAGCTTTCGTGAGCTACAGCTCACTTCATCGGATGCATTCAGTGGAAAACACAGTGAGGAGATTTATATACACACATATTTTCCACTGAATGCATCCGATGAAGTGAGCTGAAGCTCACGAAAGCTTATGCTCAAATAAATTGGTTAGTCTCTAAGGAGCCACTAGTACTCCTTTTCTTTTTGCGAATACAGACTAACATGGCTGCTACTCTGAAAATCAAAACAGTAGCTCACCATTGAGTTGCTAGGGGAAAAAAGAGAGACTGTTTTGGTAAGTGGTAAACATGGCTGGGGGGAAATAAAGGGAAGCAAAAAGGGTTTATGACCGGTTGTGAAAGATCTTTAGCACTGCACTGAAACATAGGTGTCAGCATCAGGATAAGCATGCCAAACTGTATGTAATTGTGCTACAGTTTTTTTCAAAGTTCGTAAAAGAACTAGATAAATCCATGGAGGATAAGTCCATCAATGGCTATTAGCCAGGATGGCCAGGGATGGTGTCCCTAACCTCTGTTTGCCAGAAGCTGGGAATGGGCAACAGGGGATGGATCACTTGATAATTACCTGTTCTGTTCATTCCCCCTGGGGCACCTGGCATTGGCCACCGTCGGAAGACAGGATCCTGGGCTAGATGGACGTTTGGTCTGACCCAGTATGGCCGTTCTTATGTTCTTAAAGCTCTTTGCAGTCTAAAATATAGCCCACTTTATCAACCTCTCCCACACACCCACCCCATAATTTGCAGATGGTCCATTTATCCCTAAAAGCCCCACTGAAACAATTATTTTTACATTCCACCTGAGGAAGGCTGTGACCTATTTTCAGCAAGCAATTTATGTAACTAACTTAACCCCTATTCTGTTCAAGAAATATAGACTTCCGTTTTTATAAAACGTGTTAATTTAGAATTTGAGTGAACATTTTATGCAAATGTATTTCATCTCATACTTTGCTCATTAACTGTTTTTGTAAGTATTGCTTTCCATATTATCTATCCCACATTCACTGTTGTTCATGAATCACCATATAAATCACATGGCATTGTTTCTGCTTTCTGACTGGATGACTGTCAAGCTCCCAAACAGCTTCCATGATGCTTGCACAAATACTTCCAGTGAATATTCATATGAATATTTGTGTATAAATATATATTCACACCCAGCTGTGCAACACTTTCCTTGTTTGCAAACGTTCTTGCAATAAAGATAGTGTTTGAGTGATGTCTGTGATACACGAATAAAAGGGATTATGAATACCATCCCAGTAAATCTGTGGGTTGTATTCAAACAAATGTCAAATACTTTTATTTTGCAATATTTGTCCAGCTCTACACCTGAGTATAATTTTCTGTGGAGGGTAAATTTTTTCCTGCTCAGAGAGCAATAATGTATGCTGGCTTTTCTGCAGTTAGGGTCTGATCTTCTTCAGTGGAAAAACTTTTATGAGCATTGGATGAGGGGGTCTTAGTTGCATGACTTTCTAATAGTATCAGGCCTTTCCTTAACTTCTCTCATGTTTCCCTAGGTCATATCCCTATATGTATATTTTGCAGATCAGCATGGAGACATTTTTGTATTGTACATTGATTAACAAATAGGCTGTTTTATGTTGCCCTTTTACAGATTGTTTGTAATAAATTGCTAGGATTTTCCTCACTTTGGGTGCGAGACATGGAAATGTGTGGCCTAAGTTAGGAAACCGTCAATTTTTCGTTATATATTATGACAGGGTCAGGCCAGATGGCTATAGGAGAGTAATTTTTTTTTAAACAAAAGATGTTTTTATTTGCATAACACACTTACAAAGTAAAAACAGCAGCATATGCAATGTGTAACACAGCAACCAATCAAAATTGTTTTCTCATTAGCTTCAGGGGAGGAAAGTGTTCAAGCTTGCCTGGGCCCAGAGCGGGGGACTTTCTCGACTCTCGTGGTCTTCCACCCTGCCGAGTTACCTGGTGGCCCAGAGCGAGGGGGCTTCATCGACTCTCAAGGTCTGCCACCCCCTCGAGTTACCTGGTGCCACGCCCAGTGTCACCAACAATTCCCTCCTCTGAAAGCAGCCAACAAGAGGGGCAGGCTATGGGGTGGACAATCCGGGGGGGAGGGCACATGCACCCATGTGTGAAAGGTCCCCTCTAACGTGGTGGTGTCCGCAGCAGCAGTGGCTGGGGCTGAGGTCCCTTACTCTCTCCCCCAATCAAAGGGTCAGACAAAGGGACCCGGACGTGGACACCGAGCAGAGAACCTCGGACAGTGCCCACCGCTCCTCAAAACCATCAAGGGAGTCGGTGGACGCTGCCCAGAGGAACTCCGCCCGGATACGCGAATGGACCGAGGATCGGAAAACGGCCCCACAGTCAGAGGAAACTCCATCAGCCAACCTCCTCTTTCTGGTTTTATAGCTGGCCATTTTAGCCAGGGCCAGGAGGCCACGGATGGGGAGTGCATAAATAAAAAGGTGAGGGGAAAAATGCAACCAAAAACGTAATAGGAGATTTGTGAGGAGCTGGAACAGGGGGGCTGCAGCCTGGTGTACTCCAAATATACGTGTGCCAGGGTTTCCCTCACACCACAAAAGGGATAAGTATCTGGGACAGGGGTGAACTGCGCCAAGTACGTGCCCATGCTCACAGCTCCGTGAAGGAGCCGCCAACTGATGTCCCTGATGGGCCTCGGAACCAAGGTGGAATATAGGCTGGCCCACCGGGGCTGCTCACCCTCCAAAGGTGGCAGAAGGTCTCGCCACTTTGTGTCGGGGCGGGACACTAGGGTGAGGGCGTGGAGGGTGTGGAGCACGAGTGTGTATAGATGTTTCCTTGGCATGGTTTGGAAGCATACCGGCTGCAGTTCATGCAGCCGGCTCGCAGCGAAGGGGTGAGGGGGTTGATTGGGTCTGCGGGGCAGGGGTCCAATTAAAAGGTCCGGCAGGCCTGGCGTAGAGGGTGGGCGGGGTGTGTCCTCGAGCAGGACCCGGTTGAAGTAAGCTCGAGCAGCAGGCGGCAAAGCGGCCTTCACCTCCTGAAGTACGTGCCGGGGGGAATGAGGTCTGGAGAGCCCCATGCGCCGGGTGAGCATCAGGGGATCCAGCTAGTCTCCCTGGTCATAGTCCAGGAGGTCTTCGACTTTCATGACTTCTGCCAAAATCAAGCTTTGGCGCACCGAGCGGGACTCCGCCACCTGCACACGAGCTGGGGGTTGTGTAGCAGGGGCTCTGCAAGGAGATCTACCCCCTCGGTGGCTGCCTCGGACCTGGTCATTAAAAACAGTTTCCAGGTCCTGGTAGAAGACCGGCAGCCCGGAGAGGTCTCGTGGAAGACCTCCTGGATGGAGTTTAAAGAGCTGCTGGTAAAATCGGAGCCCTCGGATACGGCGCAGGATGGCGTGCGCCAGTGTGTTCCACGCCGAACTGCCTGCACCATAGAGGAGCCTCTGTAGGGCCTGGAAGTGGAAAACACGGACCTGAGTGTGTAGACACACTTCAGGCTCTGTCCTCCTTCCTTCAGGGGTAGATGAAGAACCCCTACAGGGGCCCAGTGAGTTCCTGACCAAAAGGACCTGAGCATCGATGTCCGGAGGTTGGTCAGAAAATCCGGGGCCGGGCCAGGGTGTTGAGCCAGTACCAGAGCATGGACAGGGCTAGCTGATTAAGCACCAGTGCTCTCCCTCGGAGGGAGAGACATTGGAGTAGTCCCGTCCATTTCCGGAACCGCTCTATCACCCCGCCCTCTAAATTTTCCCAGTTCTCCAGCAGAGAGGGATGCATGGCAGAAAGGTAAATGCCGAGGTAGAGCAGCGGACCCGCGCTCCACCGGATGGTCTGAATCACGGGTGGGAGGGAGCTCGCCTACCGCCAGTCTCCTACTGCCAAGCCAGAGCTCTTGACCCAGTTGACCCAGGCGGAGAAAGCTGCCAAATAGATGACCTGGCAAGCCTCCACCCGTGCCAAGTCACCGGGGTCCTGGATCACGAGTAGCACATCATCAGCGTACACCAACAGGACAAGCCGCAGCTCCGGCTCCCGCAGCACCAACCCTGTCAACCTCCTGCGGAGGAGACAGAGGAAGGGCTCAATCACCAGAGCATTACAGCTGGCCCGAGAGGGGGCACCCCTGCCGTACTCCTCGCCCAAAGCTGACCGGTTCGGTCAGGGTCCAGTTGAGCTTAACCAGACACTCTGTGAATGCGTACAGCACCTGGAGAAAACCCACAAACTGGGGTCCGAAGCCAAATGCCTGCAGAGTGCTCAGGAGGTACCCGTGGTCCACCCTATCGAATGCCTTCTCCTGATCTAGGGACAGGAGGGCGAAGGACAGACTGTCTCTACACCCAAGTTCCACAAGGTCCCGAACCAGGAATAGGTTATCAAAGATACTGTGGTCCGGGATGGTGTAGGTCTGGTCTGGGTGGATCATCTCTGCCAGCACAGACCCTAGCCGCAGCGAGACTGCTTTCGCTACAATTTTGTAGTCCATGCTGAGGAGCAAGACGGGACGCCAATTTCGTAAATTGCGGAAGTCCCCCTTCTTCAGCAATAAGGCGAGCACAGCTCGTCTGCACGGAAGAGGGAGGACCCCGCTCTGCAGAGACTTGGCCCAGACAGTGACTAGGTCTGGGCCAAGGACGTCCCAAAACACGCAGTAGAACTCCACAGTCAGCCCGTCCATGCCTGGAGACTTATTAGTGGGCATACGACGGAGGGCTTCCGAGAACTCGTCCAGAGTGAGAGCCAACTCTAGCTGGTCTCGGTTGCTCGAGCTGACTGTAGGGAGCTCCTCCCAAAGCACTCTGCAAGCGCTAGGGTCGGTCGGATCCGGGGAGAAAAGACTTGCGTAGAAGGCAAGGAGGAAGGTGACGTGTTTCTTGGCCCCCCTCATTTTCTCCAGGGCATAGAAGAAGTGGGAGCCGCGATCCATCTCCCAGAGGAGGCGGATGCAGGATCGAACAAAGGCGCCCTAGGCCCGATGGTCCTCGAGGGCCCGGAGCTCCTCCCACTTCTCCCGGCACACTCTGCAGAGGAGCGGGTCTTCGGGGCTGGCAGCCAAACACCTCTCCAGCTCTAAGATCTCCCTTTCCAACTGCTCTATCGTCGCATTTCTCTGTTGGCTGGTGCCCCGGGTGTAGTCACGGGAGAAAAGCAGGGCGCGCACCTTCCCCAGGTCCCGCCATCGCCACACCGAGGGAAAGGCACGCCGTTGCCCTTGCCAGGCCAGCCAGAATTCCCGGAAGGAAGTCATGAAGCCCTCATCCTCCAACAGGCTGTTGTTAAAATGCCAGTAGGCCGGTCCCAGCCTCTCTGAACAGAGGGAGGCTGCACGGTGGCTAGGTGATGGCCAGAAAATGGGGCCAGCCAAATGCTGGAGGAGTGGGCTCGTGAGAGATGGAAGCGTGATAAATAAATGCGGTCCAACCGGGAGTGGCTCAACCGATGGGCTTCCACCCGTACAAAGGTGAACGTGGAAGTGTCATCCAGATGGTGGTCACGCCAGATGTCCACTAGGGAGTGATGTTCAACTATCTCCCGGAGGGTGTCCATGGCAGCCGGGCTCTGCTCGGTCCCCAAGCGGGCTCGCTCCTCGAGGGTGGTATTAAAATCCCCTCCCAGGACCAGGCACTCATGGGAATCTAAGGTTCCGAGGAAGGCGGATGCCTGCTGATAGAATTGCAACCACTCTGGGCCTGATGTCGGGGCATAGACGTTAACGAGGCTAACCATGAGCCCCTCTATATGGACCCAGAGATGCAGCAGGCGACCCAGCATGGCCTCAGCGACCCATAGCACCTCGGGCTGCAGGTTGGGGGAGAACAGGGTCACCACTCCAGCCTGCTGAATCGTGGAATGGCTAAAGTAGACCCTGTCCCCCCACTCCAGCTGCCAACTGTCTTTGGCGGTCAGATCCATATGGGTCTCCTGCAGGAAAATCACAGAGTACCCTCCCTAAGGAGAGCACCTGGGACCTGCGGAGAGCCATCCTACAACCCCAGATGTTCAACATTGCGATGATGAGAGGTGTCATGGAGGGGCCGGGGGGGATCCTCACCGGCAGGGACGCTCGCATCCCCCAGCGGGCCGCGCAACAGTCCTTGACCCATCCCGTAGGTGAGTGATTGGTCACGGAAGACGCAGACCTGCCAGTAGACCGCGGCATCCTGCTTCCCCGTCCCTTTACCTTCCCCCATGAGGGCCCTTGTGGCCCGGAGGATTTGAAAAAATCCCCACATCGCTGGAGAGCAAGCTGTACCTTGTTGCGGGAGCCACGGACATCCTCTAAAAATGTTCGCAGCTCTCCTCGCAGCTCATGGGGGGGTGGGGTTACGGTTTCCTGGTTGTTCCCCGGCGGGGCCCTTGGTGCAGCCCCGTGGTCCACGAAAATGGACAAGTAGGGTGCGGAACCCTGACGGGGTGCCTGATGGGCTGGAGCTTCTAGGCCCGCCTCAAGCTCTGGGGCCATAGGGGGCAGTGGAGGAAAGATAGCAGCTCCTAATGGGTCGGGGCAGGAGACACAAAGGATGCTCCCTGGGGGTCATCAGTTGGGAAAGGGAAGGAGACAGCCCCGGGGCGGCAATGACATTGCAGGAGGTAAATTGGATAGGGGCAGGGGTAGGGGCAGAGGCGAGGTTCTGTGTTTTGGGATGCAAGCAGCTGGATGGTGGCGCCTCCCGATTAGACTTGAGGGTTAAGGGGGTGGGGAGGGAGCTCTCAGTGATACCAGGTGCGGGCTCAATGGTGGATTTAGCGGCCACAGCATCAGGAGGTGGATTATCTTCTGTAGGGCCCCTGCCCGGGAAGGAAGTTGATTGCTCCTCACTAACGGGGGGTGCCCCTGGCGACTCGTGTCCCAGCCGCGTGGCGCCAGCTGTCACCTGAGCAGGCTCGGTGGTCGTCAGCAGGGTGCCATTAGCGGTCAGGTCGATGGAGGAGTCCAGGGGCTCCTCAGAGGTGGGAGCAGAAGCAGCAGTTAGCGGGAGGGAGAATGGGGAAAAGAGGGATCGAGTGAGGTCGCCCAAATCAAGGTTTGCTGGCAAAAGGTCATCCTCCCCCTGAGTGACTGGGGTCAGATCTAGGGCCTCGATCTCCTCGAACATGGAGGAGAGGACACTTTCCGTCGCCCCAGGGTTCTCCCTGCTGGAACCCGCCACGACGGTTGCCTCGGGGTTCACGGGGGCTTCGGGTAGCGTCAGGATAGAAAGGGCTTCCTTGAGGGTCTCGGAGGGGAGGGTCTCCCGTGGAGGGGAGACACTACCCTCCGGTGCTACCACGTCTTTCCCAGCTGACACCGGTGGATGGGACGCACTCATGGGCAAAGCAGAAGGTTCGGCATCGGTGCCCCCCTTCCTGGTCTTCCGGGGGGCCTCCGCCTCGGGTAGATGAGGCGGAGCTCGAGCCTTCCACTTGTCTTGCTTCCCCTGGACTAGGGCCCAGCCCTCCATGGCATCATCTGGGGGCTGGTTAGCAGGGGTCATGTCAGGGGGTAAAGGTGATGGCTCAGGGACTTGGGGTGGGAACAGTGGGGCAGCATAAGGGAGGGAGGATTCTCCCTGGGGCAGGCTCTCTCCCATGCCTGGTGGTATCTCTGCCACACCCTCCTCCATAGGCCCCATCAGATTGTCAGCAGCAAGGGCGGGGCTCTCCCGCTCGTCTGGGTGTTTTGGGGGAGGTGCCACTTGGACCTGCGCAGGAGAAGTGGTGGTCCGAAGAGGGGGGGGGGCGTATTCGGGTATCGGGCAGCCAGGGGTGTCAGCAATGATGGGGCCAATGTCCTGCCGGGTCTCGGGGATCCCAGGTGCCCCTCCTTGCTGGGCTAAGGGGAAGTCTCTCCGGACATGCCCTGACGCCCAGTAGAGGTAGCACCGGGCTTTCCCCGTGGAGAAATACACCGGGTAATGGGCTCCCTGGTGGGGGACTAGGAAGGACCCCTCGAGTGCCTCTCCATCATGTGCCGCTGATGGCAGTAAAAGCTGCACTTGCCATCAGAAGGAAAAGATGTGATGGAGGGTGGGGTCCTTGCAGCCCAATGGAAGAGGGCTGATGACAGAAACAGGTTTCCCCAGGGTGGAAAGGGCGGATAACAGGGCAGCATTGTGGAGAAAAGGAGGGTCAGAGGTCAAGACCAGGCAGATGTCCAGGTCCTCTAGCCGCTCTAGGGGGACAAACAGCCCCCCCACTACCACTAGGCCCCTCTCCACCGCCTCCTGGGCAGCAGCCTCCAATGCTAAGAAGAAGACGACCTTCCCATACATTTTGGAGGCCGCCACAATGGCCGAGGGCCCCACTACCCTCGCCAACGCCCGCACGTAGGTCTCCACGTAGGGCGAGATGGGCACCAGGAGGCATCGGACACTGTGCTTCCTTGTCATGGTGGGGAAGGGGCCCCGGCCACTGTTGATGGTGGTGGAGGTGGTGGGCAGGAGAGATGACGAGGCAGCAGGCGGGGGGGTTGCCGCCGCCTGGGCATACGTCCTGAGGGGTGAGGGAGGGACACCCGCAGAGCTGGTGGAGGAGGCAGTGGGGAGGGACACCATGGTCAGTGGTGGGGCCGCAGCAGTGGGGGTGACCCCTGCCACGGAGGGCCTGGTGGTTTTAGTGGGGTCCTTCCCCTTCTTCTTGCCCTGGCCTTTCCCGCCGGCTGGGGGGGCTCCCCTAGAGTCTGGGGAGGTGGTGGGCATGGCAGCGGCGGAGGTCAGCCCGGTGCCCTCCATTGCCGATGCCCCGGGGGTGTGGTAGCAGGTGGTTAACAGGAGTTGGGGTCAGGTAAAAAGTGACAGGCTCTGGGATGGGCAGTTCGTGGGGGGAGGAACATGAACCACCGTACGCTTGTCCAGAGAGTCCTGTTTGGTTGGCTGGTGCTTCTGGCCCACACGGTGGAATCAGGGCGAGCAGCTAAGTCAAGAGGCAGATGTTAAACAGCCAGCAATGACGATGGAGGGGGCAGTGATGAGGATAGTAGTGTGGGGGTTGGGAGGACACAGATGGATCGGGGGCAGATCCGTGCCACACCCCCTGTGTCCCTACAAACACAGTCATACACAGTCAAGGCCTCTCCCCACACAAGAGCACAGTTCGAAAGTTTCTCAGTCTTGGGCCCCCTCCACGGTGATATGTAGATTCCCCGGGTGGTGTTCCTCCAGTAGACGACTTTTTTCTCTGTCTGTTCCAGGTCGCAGCTGCAACATTCCAGGGATGCCGGAGCGGATGATAAGAAATTCTCTCAGCCGGAGATGGGTCCAGAGACAAACAGCAAGCGGCTGGGTCTGGGGGCTGGGTCCCTCCACTCCCCCCCTCTGGGCAGCGGAACGGCAGGCCCCCCCTCTCTCACGGGGGAGGTTCAGCTTGAGTGGCAGCAGCATCCGAGGGCGGGCACGGGGGCGCTAACAGCAGAGAAAGAAAAAAAAACAACAAAAAGAAAAGAAAGGGGGGAGAGCGTCTGGCCCGGTCGGGGGGGGAAGCTGAAAGCAGGGGAAAAGCAAGGAAGCCCAGACCAGAGGGTGGTAGCAACAGGAGAGCAGGCTAAGTAGGTCCCTTTTCCCTTGGTAAGGGAACAGGGAAGGTTTTTTTTGAAACAGAAAAGAATTTTATTGTGTAACAATTGCAAAAAGTTACCAAAGAAACAAAACAAACTATGCAACAAAACAACGCAAACAGAAGGTATAACACAGCAGCTTTCAGGAGGGAGAAGTGTTCAGGCTAGCCTGGGCCCAGAGCGGGGGGGCTTCCTCGACACTCATGGTCTTCCACCCTCCTGAGTTACCTGGTGGCCTAGAGCAGGGTGGCTTCCTCGACACTCATGGTCTTCCACCCCCTCGAGTTACCTAGTGCCGCGCCCAGTGTCAACCCTGTCCTGTGGAGGAGACAGAGGAAAGGCTCCATCGCCAGAGCGTACAACTGGCCCGAGAGGGGGCACCCCTGCCGCACTCCTCGCCCGAAGCTGACCGGTTCAGTCAGGGTCCAGTTGAGCCTAACCAAACACTCCGCGGAGGCATACAGCACCCGGAGAAAACTCACAAACTGAGGTCCGAATCCAAACGCCTGCAGAGTGCTCAGGAGGTACCCATGGTCTACTCTGTCAAACGCCTTCTCCTGATCAAGAGACAGGAGGGCGAACGACAGACCATCTCTCCGCCCGAGTTCCAAAAGGTCTCGGACTAGAAAGAGGTTGTCAAAAATGCTGCGACCCGGGACAGTATAGGTCTGGTCTGGGTGGATCACGTCTGCCATCACGGACCCTAGCCGCAGCGAGATTGCTTTCGCTACGATTTTTTAATCCGTGCTAAGGAGTGAGACGGGATGCCAGTTTCGTAGATCGCGGAAGTCCCCCTTCTTCAGCAGCAAAGCGAGCACCGCTCGCCTGCATGACAGAGGGAGGACCCCGCTCTGCAAGGACTCAGCCCAGACGGTGACTAGGTCTGGGCCGAGAATGTCCCAGAACGCGCAGTAGAACTCCACGGTCAGCCCGTCCATGCCCGGAGATTTATTGGTGGGCATGCGACGGAGGGCTTCCGAGAACTCGGCCAGGGTGAGAGGCAGCTCTAGTTGGTCTCGGTCGCCCACGCTGACCGTGGGGAGTTCCTCCCAGAGCACCTCGCAAGCGTCAGGATCGGTCGGGTCCGGGGAGAAAAGGCTTGTGTAGAAGTCACGGGCCCTCCCACACATCTCCTCCGGATCCGTGAGGGGGGTGCCGTTTTCCGCAAGAAGGCAGGTGACGTGTTTCTTGGCCCCCCTCGTTTTCTCCAGGGTATAGAAGAAGCGGGAGCCGCGGTCCATCTCCCCAAGGAGGCGGATGCGGGACTAAACGAAGGCACCTCGGGCCCAGTGGTCCTCGAGGGCCCAGAGCTCCTCCCGCTTTTCCCGGCACGCTCCGCAGAGGGACGGGTCCTCGGGATCGGCGACCAGGCGCCTCTCCATCTCTAAGACCTCCTGCCCGTTCCAACTGCTCCATCGCCGCATTTCGCCGTCGGCTGGTGCCCCGAGTGTAGTCACGGCAGAAGAGCTTGGCGCGCACCTTCCCGAGATCCCACCATCACCGCACCGAGGGAAAGGCACGCCACTGCTCTCGCCAGGCCAGCCAAAACTCCTGGAAGGATGTCACAAAGCTCTCATCCTCCAACAGGCTGTTATTAAAGTGCCAATAGGCCGGCCCCGGTCTCTCTGCACGGAGGGAGACCGTTACGGTGACTAAATGATGATCGGAGAATGGGGCCGGCCGAATGGCGGAGGAGTGGGCCTGTGAAAGATGGAAACGGGATAAGTAAATACAGTCCAACCGAGAGTGGTGTGACCGATGGGCCTCCACCCGGACAAAGGTGAACGTGGAGATGTCATCTGGGTGATGGTCACGCCAGACGTCCACTAGGGAGTGATGGTCAACTATCCCTTGGAGAATATTCGCAGCGGCCGGACTCGGTTCGGCCCCTGAGCGGTCCCGTTCCTCGAGGGTGGTGTTAAAGTCCCCTCCCAGGACCAGGCACTCGTGCGAATCCAGGGTGCCGAGAAAGTCGGACACCTGCTGATAAAATTGTGGCCGCCTGGAGCTCATTTGCGGGGCATAGATATTAACAAGATTAACCACGAGCCCCTCCATACGGACTCGAAGGTGCAGCAGGTGGCCCGGCACGGCCTCATTGACCCCTAGCACCTCAGGCCGTAGGTTGGGGGAGAACGGGGTCGCCACTCCAGCTTGCCAGGTCGCGAAGTGGCTAAAGTATACCCCGTCCCCCCACTCCAGCCGCCACCTGTCCTCGGCGGCCGGGTCCGTATGGGTCTCCTGCAGGAAAACTACAGAGTACCTTCCTTCCCGAAGGTAAGAGAGTACCTGGGACCTGCGGAGAGCCATCCTACAGCCCCTGGTATTCAGGGTCGCAATAATAAGAGGCGTCATGCGGAGGGCTGGGGGGTGGGGGCCCCGTGTTGGCGGGGGTGTTCAGGGCCCCCGGCGGGTTGCACAGCAACCCGTGACCCATCCCGTGGGTGAGTAGATCGCGTCGGAAGCTGCGGGCTCGCTCGTAGGCCGCAGCACCGCGCCTTCCTTGCCCCCTGCCCTCCTTTATAAGGGCCCTTGTGGCCTGGAGGATTTGATCAAAGTCCCCCCATAGCTGAAGAGCCAGCTGTGCCCTATCGCGGGCGCCACGGGTGTGCTCTAGGAACTTCCGTAGTGCATGCCGCAGCTCATGGGGGGGTGGGGTTACAATTCCCGAGGTGTTCCCTGATGGGCCTCTTAATACAGCCTCGTGGTCTGCTAAGGTGGGTAGACAGGATGCGGACCACCGACGGGGCGTCTGACAGGCTGGGGTTATTAAATTCATTCCACGCCTTGGGGTGGAGGGGGATGGCAGGGGAAAAAATGCCACTCCTAATGGGTCGCGGCTAGAAAGTGCAAAGACTGCTCCCTGGGGGGAATCTGCGAAAGGCGGAAAGGAAATAACCCCAGGGGCGGCATTAACATTGCAGGAGGAGGGGACTTGGGCAGGGGCAGGGGTGGGGGCAGGGGCAGGGGTAAGGCTCTGGGGTTCAGGAGGCAAGCAGCTAAAGGAAAGTGCCTCCTGAGCAGAGTCAAGGGTTAAGGGGTAAGGGAGGGGGCTCCCAATGATGCTAGGTGCTGGCTCCATGGTGGTCTTAGCGGCCATGGCATCAGGTGGTGGACCACCTTCTGCAGGGTGCTCACCCGGGAAGGCAATTAGGGGGAGGGAGCATGGGGAAAGGGAGGCTGGGGTAAGGCTGCCCAGCTCGAGGCCAGCCGACAGCAAATCATCCCCTCCCTGGGTGACCGGGGTCAAATCTAGGGCCTCAATCTCTGGGCAGCCAGGGGCGTCGGCAGCGACGGGGCTGATGTCCTGCCGGGTCTCGGGGGTTTCGGGTGCCCGTCCCCCCCGGGCCAAAGGGCAGTCTCTGCGGACATGCCCCGCTGAACGGCAGAGGTAGCACTGGGCCTCTCCGGTAGAGTAAAAGACCCGATAGCGGGCTCCCTGGTAAGGACTAGAAAAGACCCCTCGAGCGCCTCTTCGTCACGCGCCCCTGCCGGTGGTAGAAGCTGCACTTGCCGGTGGAACGAAAAAATGTGACGGAGGGTGGGGTCCTTGCAGCCCAACGGGAGAGGGCTGATGACAGAGACAAGTTTCCCCAGGGTGGAAAGAGCGGGTAACAGGGCAGCATTGGGTAAGAAGGGAGGAACGGAGGTAAGGACGAGGCGAACGCCCAGGTCTTCTAACGGTTCTAGGGGGACAAACACCCCCCCCACCGTCAGGTCCCTCTCCACCACCTCCTGGACGGCATCCTCCGAGGCTAAGAAAAAACCGACCTTCCCATACATCTTGGAGGCCACCACAATAGCCGTGGGTCCTACCACCTTCGCCAACGTCTGCACATATGTCTCCATGTGGGGCGAGGTGGGCACCAGGAGGCAACGGACGCCGTGCTTCCTGGTCAAGGCGGGGAAAGGGCCCCGGCCGCTGGTGATGGTGGCGGAGGCGGGGGGGGGGGGCGAGATGACGAGGTGGCAGGCAGGGGGGAGCCCGTTGCCTCCCGGGCATATGTACTGGGGGCCGGGGGAGGGACAATCGCAGAACTGGTGGAGGGAAACGCAGGGAGGGGCGCCACGGTTGATAACGAGGCCACAGCGGTGGGGGCAGCCCCTGCCATGGAGGGCTTAGTGGTTTTAGCGGGGCCCTTTCCTTTCCACCCGCCCTGGCCCTTCCGGCTAACCGGGGGGGTTTCCTAGAATCTGGGTGGGCGGTGGGTGCAGCAGCAGCAGCAATCACCCTGGTGCCTCCTGCTACCGGTGCCCCAGCATGGGGGGTGGCAAGTATCTTGACAATAGTGGTGGGGGGGGACCTTGGGGGTCAGGCGGGGTGGTGGTGGGGGAGGACAACTAATTTTGTTGAAGCAGTCTCGCCCCTCTTGTTCCCCGCCATTGTGAGCAGGGAGAGACAGGGAGACACCGGAAGGAGGAGGGGGGAGGGGAGAAAGCGAAGTAGCCCCTCCTTCCGCTAGGCTGCGGGCAGGGAGGGGAGGAATGCCGAGGGGGTTAGACTGGGAGGAGGGGGAGGAAACAAAATCGGGGTCCAGTAATAGGGGCAAGCTGTGGGATAAGCAATCCGGGGCGGGGGGTGCAGACCCACACACGTTTGTCCAAAGAGTCTCGGTTGGTCGACTGTTATGTACGGTCCGGAAGACAAAGTTCAAAGCAAACAGCTGGATCCGAAGGGAGATGGCAGGTTGCCAGCAGGGACAGACGGCGGGGGGGCCGTGACAGTTGTAATAACGATGGGGGGGTAGGAGCACCGATGGATCGGGGGTGGGGGTCTCCACGCCACACCCCCTGTGCCGCCACAAACGCAAGTAACCACAGTCAAACGCCCCCCCACGGGAGTATAATTCAGAAAATTACTCAGTCTTACGGCCCCCTTCACGATGATTTATAGCTCTCCTGGATTATTTCTCCTGTCTGCTGAAATCTTCTTCTCCGGCTGTGTTGGCTGTGTTCCAAGGCTTCCGGCATGCTAAGAATGTTGTAAAGTCCGAGCTGCTAGCAAAACGGCTGGGTCTGGGGGTTTCCACTCCCCCCTCCGGACAGCAAAATCGGCAATCTTCCCCCCCCTCCTCTGAGGGCTCAGCTGAGGCAAATAGCTGCGCCCGAAAGCAGGCGTGGGGGGGGGGTAATTACTGGCAAGCTAAGGGCCGAAGCACGTAAACGGGAAAAAAAACCACAAAAGATTAAAAGAAACCGAAAAAAGCGTCTGGCCTGGTCGGGGGGGGGGACTAAAGCAGGTGCAAAAAGTAAGAAAAATCCAGGCCGGGGAGCTTTAGGAAAGAATAGAAAGCAGATAGCTAAGGAGCAAGCGAGGGACGTTCCGTTTCCCAACAGGGACGGTTCCAGAACAATCAGGAACCTTCTGGAGACAATTAAGACAGGCTGATTAGAACACCTGCAGCCAATCAAGAAGCTACTAGAATCAATTAAGGCAGGCTAATCAGGGCACCTGGGTTTAAAAAGGAGCTCACTTCAGTTTCTGGTGTGCGTGTGAGGAGCTGGGAGCAAGAGGCACTAGGAGCTGAGAGTGAGAACGGGGACGGTTGGAGGACTGAGGTGTACAAGCATTATCAGACACCAGGAGGAAGGTCCTATGGGGAGGATAAAGAAGGTGTTAGGAGGAGGCCATAGGGAAGTAGCCCAGGGAGTTGTAGCTGTCACACAGCTGTTCCAGGAGGCATTCTAGACAGCTGCATTCCACAGGACCCTGGGCTGGAACCGGAGTAGAGGGCGGGCCCGGGTTCCCCCCAAATCCTCCCAACTCCTGGTCAGACACAGGACGAGTCGACCTGGACTGCGGGTTCAGAAAAACGGCCAAGCTGAGGGCCGCCGTGAAGTGCCAAGGCGAGCAAATGCGCCAATAAGCGCAAGACCCACCAAGGTAGAGCAGGAACTTTGTCACTATATATATAGTGCATCTTGACTGAAATCAGTTGGAGTTCTGCCTAAAAACTGATGGCAGACTATGGCCACATATTATTCAAGAGAAGGAAATTACTCTCTTGTGGCTACTTATTTAAAATAAATTACAGGGTTGCTTAAAGTTTTTTTCAAGACAGAATTGAAATTAACTTCATAGCATTCCAGTTGAGGGGATGTTTTATTATTAAAAGAATTCATGCAAATTTAAATCTTTCATAAAATATTTCTAATGTACTTAGATGTAGTCACATAGAGAACAGTTGCATGTATATTTGCATATTGTAGCTTGACACAAAATGAGTAAAGTGCAGTGAGCTGTTACATTAAAAAGTACTTGTTATTGCAGTTGAATTGATAATGTCCTGTGGCTTCATTAAAAAGAAGGTATGCATGTAAAAAAGATGTTATGTTTTTCATTTAGCCTCATACTCAACATTCATAGTCCAGCTAATGAAGGAAATAAAAAGAAAACAAAATCCCTCCTGCATTCTACTTCGTTCACTAATATGAAAGGTCTCATTAAATGAATGTTCCGATATACAACTATTGCACAACTTTCAGCACATTAACACCAAAATGAAGGGTAATATTATGAGCATGTAACAACTGCAAGCCTCAGATTACTATTAGCAATGTGTTGCTACGTGAGAGCTGGAAATGTTAGTTTTACATTTAAAAATTAAAGACTTGTTTCAAGTAAACAATGCAAACATTATCACTTAATATCTAACAGGCAATATTACTGTAGCATGATTTTGCTGACCATTTTTTATTTTTACTGTCAGTGTTAGACACTTCTCACTGTTAGTCCTAGTGACTCTGCTTATGTTAAAACTATCAAAGGAAACACAGACAATAGTTTTTCCCTATTAAATGTGCAGATAGCTGTTGACAAGAGATCCCAGAAAGTAAAACTTAAAATAGTTTTAAATGTTTTTTTACTAATTGCAGATGTTTCACAAAGTATGAGAGAAGCATTTTAATTTTTCCAAACTGCTTTATTCAACGTGCTGTATGTTATTCAGAATGCAGTTAAAGAATAGATACCAACTATAGTGACTCTGTTTTTCCAGATGATATTCTGAATGGATACTGTTGGTGATGTGCAGATCCTTTCTAAATAGCAGAATCTGTTGGGGCAGCACATGAAACTTCATGTCATCCCAGCCACTCAGTTCCTTCCACTAATTCAAAACCTTTGTAAAATTCCAAAATAGTGCAGGAAGAGAGTCAGGAGCGTGGAATCATGCAAGCAATCATATGAATGAACCATATGAAAGAATCGGTAAGTTCCAATTCTTTCTTGCTAGCTTTCTTTCTTGCTTTCTGCATTTCCTGCATAGATTCTCATTGTAGGAAACTGAAAAGCAATTCTCATACCCAAAGGAGGTGAGTCTGAGGAGCCTTGTTTGAAAACAGTTGCAGGACTGCTCTCACAAACTAAGCATCTGATCTAGAGGCCAAGTTCAATTAATAATTCTCTGAAAATATAGATTGAACTTTGAGTTGCAGCCTCATGTACCTCAACAATGGAGTTATTTCTAAAATATGCACTTGCAGCTGCCCTAGAACTGGTGGAATGTGCTCAAACACCGGTTGATATTGAATACCTACTAGTTCATAAATAAGAAAGATTGCAGAGTCTGAAATATTTGGATATTCACAGAATCTGATTGGCCTCTAGTATTATTCTCTTGCTCAACAAACAGCCTAGGTGTTTTGTGGAGCATCTTACTTGTGGGAGTTGCTCAGAGTCCTTTTAATTAGAATATTGCCTTATAAGGAATGGGCTTATGGAAAATTATTCATAAACTGTTTGCTTAAGCCAGGTGGCAATCAGAGACCACCCTGGGCAAGAATTTGCAGTGTTTATTCTGGATCGTTTTATCTCTATGGACTGCTATGGTGTAGGTCAGCATTAGCACTCGTATCTCTCAGGCTGAAGGGTTGCTATTAGGAATACAGTCATCAATGAGAGATTGTGCAGGACACATTGCAGCTTTGGCTCAGAGTCTGGTTCTGTTATTTTGGCTAGGATCATGTTTCAATCCCCAAAGACGGCAACTCCTGAAGAAGAGGAAACTCTCAAAGTAGGCACTATAATAAACACATCATTGTACCTGGAGAGAATGCAATAGAGTGCCCTGTACAAGTCAGTGAAAGGCCAACATTGTAGCCATATGCATTTGCATGAAGTCAAGGGAAAGACCAACTTGTTTAAAGACAAGTACATCGTGAAGAGCAAAGAGAATGGAAGATGGTCAGTGATCAAATGCTTTCTTTCTTTCCCAGACGGAGAACCACTTCCATATCAGAGAGTAAATTTTGTAGTGGAAGGTTTCTTGCTCTCCAGCAAAATTTTCTGGACCTGTTGAACTCCTTCCCAGAGGATGTTGTGAAGGCCAAGACTGTAACAGGGTTCAAAAAAGAATTAGTTGATTTGGTTTAGTTCATTTATTTATTTTGTACATGAGTCTGTGACCCAGTGATTTTACTGTTTGTTTCACCACGTGGTTTGATTTGCCTTTGCAGTTTCTGGTTTTTTTAATTGAAAATGCAATGAATAATCTTAGCCACATAAGTTAAAGCAGCCTCAGAAATATTCATTTAACAGATTCCAAGGCCATTGTGATCATTAGTCTGACCTTCTGTATAACACAGGCCAGAGAACTTCTTCAAAATTTCTAGACTATATTTTTTAGAAAAAACATTCCATCTTAATTTTAAAAATACAAGTAATGGAGAATCCAATGTAACCTTGGTAAATTGTCCCAAATGGTTAGTTACTCTCACTGTTAACAAGTCATACCTTATTTCCAATCTGAAGTTGTCTAGCTTCAACTGCCAGTGACTGGATTGTGTCATATGTTTTTCTGCTAGCCTGAAGAGCCCATTATTAAATATTTGTTCCCACTGTAGGTACTTATAGATTGTAATCAAGTCACTCCTTAATCAGCAGCACTAAATTTACTTTGAAAAGCAAGGGGAGAATACATTGCTAACAATGTGTTTATAAAAGGTATACTGTTCTTTTAAGGAAGACTAATATAGGATTATGCTCTCTACTCTTCTAAGACATCCTCTTCCACTTGGTTAATAGTCCCCCTCCTTTCTTTCTCTCTGAAACCCTTTACTGACAAAATATCACTCTACAACTAGGTCCTGCCTTCTCCTCCAGAGCTTACTTACTAGGTTGGGAACACTGCAGTCTCAACAATCGGTTCATTCTTCTCCCTCGCTGTCTACATATCTCTCATCATGCCAAGACCCAAATGTGGGATGCCTTGTCTTACAAAGACCCCTAATGAGGGACAAAATAAATATTTATGAGGAAATTTAAAATTCTGTGGAATTCATTTCTGTAGTGTAGCACTTTATAATGACATCAGCAATTAAGAATCAAGAAGCTGAAAACAGTGTTCAGCATATTTGTGTGGAACAACAACTTTGGACTTTAAAAAAAAGTTGGCAAAAAATGTGATCAGAAACATAAGCTTGAATTTAAAATTCAATTGTCTTGTCTCTAAGTCCTGGCAAAGGGCCACCTCAATTAGCCAGATGTGGCTTCAACCACATGCTAGGCAAGTAGGACTGTGCATAGAAGTATTTAGTGTCAATGACTGGTGATGAGACAAAGTTACAGATCAGTACATGAAAAGCACTTGGAATATTTTATATTTAAGGGAACACCGCTTAACATAGCAGAAGGGCAGGATTCCTATAGAAACTTCATCAGCTTCCTGACACAGAGGCACTTAAAGAAGGAAGATGAGAATCTCACATACACATAAGTATATTTTGTGTGACTAGAGCTGAGGGAAAATTAAGTTTAAACTCTGCAGCCGCCTAATAAATCTTATGCTAGCTTTGTGGAAGATCCATTTGGCCTAGATAAACACAGGTTTAACTTTTTCTATACTTCCCAAATCTACCTTCCCCTCATCTTTCCCTTGGCTTGGTATAAGTACTATGCTAATCCAGTCAAGAAACAGAAACAAAACTATGTGATTTTGTGTCTACTCAGGACTAAGACACTCAGCTTGAATTTAGAATAGTGACTACTGAATATTCACAGGCACTGTTCGCATTCAGAGAAAAATAAACTTTTGTAAAAATTAATCAAATAAATTCCAGTAAACAGAGACAGCTGTTTACTGCTCAGCAGAAAAATGAGTTTGTTGAGCATCTTATCAAGGCTTTCTGCCTTCTGCTGGCTGACTTCTTCATTCAATTATGTTACTTTCCACAACTGAGATGAGGCTCTCTCTTTCAGTTAGCCAGGCGCACTATTTATTTAACATTAAAAACTTTCTTCCGGCTCTTTTACTTTGCCTTGTGGTATGATGATTGGAACTGGAGATAGAAGGCCAGTTCCAGGAGGCACCCAGTTTGATACCACAGGAGTAGGAAGGTAAACTGGCACCATGCTGTTACCAGACAATCATAGGCCTCTCAGCATGAAATACTGGCCTGTATATTGCTCATTAAAGATATCTTCCATATAACTCTGCCTGCTTGCTGCATTACTTATTACTAATGAAACAGGCCTACCCATGAGTGCTAAAGGAGTTGGCAGATAAAATTGCAGAGCCATTGGCCATTATCTTTGAAAACTCATGGCAATCGGGGGAGGTCCTGGACGACTGGAAAAAGGCTAATGCATTGCCCATCTTTAAAAAAGGGATGAAGGAGGACCCAGGGAACTACAGGCCGGTCAGCCTCATCTCAGTCCCTGGAAAAATCATGGAGCAGGTCCTCAAGGAATCAATTCTGAAGCACTTAGATGAGAGGAAAGTGATCAGGAACAGTCAGCATGGATTCACCAAGGGCAAGTCATGCCTGGCTAACCTAATTGCCTTCTGTGACAAGATAACTGGCTCTGTGGATGAAGGGAAAGCAGTCGATGTGTTATTCCTTGACTTTAGCAAAGCTTTTGATACGGTCTCCCACAGCATTCTTGCCAGCAAGTTAAAGAGGTATGGGCTGGATGAATGGACTATAAGGTGGATAGAAAGCTGGCTAGATCATCAGGCTCAATGGGTAGTGATCAATGGCTCCATGTCTAGCTGGCAGCCAGTATCAAACGGCATGCCCTAAGGGTCAGTCCTGGGGCCGGTTTTGTTCAGTATCTTCATTAATGATCTGGAGGATGGCGTGGATTGCACCGTCAGCAAGTCTGCAGATGACACTAAACTGGGAGGAGTGGTAGATACACTGGAGGGTAGGGATAGGATACACAGGGACCTAGACAAATTAGAGGATTGGGCCAAAAGAAATCTGATGAGGGTCAACAAAGACAAGTGCAGAGTCCTGCACTTAAAAGGACGGAAGAATCCCATGAACCGCTACAGACGAGGGACCGAATGGCTTGGCAGCAGTTCTGCAGAAAAGGACCTAGGGGTTATAGTGGATGAGAAGCTGGATATGAGTCAACAGTGTGCCCTTGTTGCCAAGAAGGCCAATGGCATTTTGGGACGGAAAATAGGGGCATTGCCAGCAGATCGAGGGATGTGATCACTCCCCTCTACTCAGCATTTGTGAGGCCTCATCTGGTGTACTGTGTCCAGTTTTGGGCCCCACACTACAAGAAAGATGTGGAAAAATTGGAAAACGTCTAGTGGAGGGCAACAAAAATTATTAGGGAGCTGGAACACATGACTTATGAGGAGAGGCTGAGGGACCTGGGATTGTTTAGTCTTCAGAAGAGAAGAATGAGGGGGGATTTGATAGCTGTTTTCAACTACCTGAAAGGGGATTCCAAAGAGGATGGATCTAGACTGTTCTCAGTGGTAGCAGATGACAGAACAAGGAGTAATGGTCTCAAGTTGCAGTGGGGGAGGTTTAGGTTGGATATTAGGAAAAAAAATTTCACTAGGAGGGTGGTGAAGCACTGGAATGTGTTACCTAGGGAGGTAGTGGAATCTCCTTCCTTAGAGGTTTTTAAGGTCAGGCTTGACAAAGCCCTGGCTGGGATGATTTAGTTGGGGATTTGAGCAGGGGGTTGGACTAGATGACCTCCTGAGGTCCCTTCCAACCCTGATATTCTATGATTCTATGATCCTATGATGTAATAATTTAATGGTTTGAGAGTCATTCAGATCCTCTTCTTCATGCCATCCTAGTCGGTCAGACTTTAATGGGCAGTAGGATTAGACAACTGGGATGGGAGAAGCTGGTGATTGTTTGGGTTTTGCAAAACCTCTGAGAACTTGTATAAACACAAGGTTTTTCCAGTTACCACATTTCCCTAATTGAAACCCTTGGTTTTGAAGGAAAATATAATAGAAACCTTATATTTCTAACCTTTATTATTTGTAATGTGGTAGCACCCAAAGTCCCTGATCATAACTGGGAACTCATTGTACTAGGCATAATTAATATATGTTGGTGAATATGGATCTCTCAATAGCTTTTAGTTTAAAGCTCTAATTTTCTTGCAAATGTGCTGCCCAAGGAAGGCAGCTGTCCAAGCTGTGTTTAAGTGTATTCCAAAGACAGGACTGTGCAAATTGATGGTATGGAAATATTATGCAGCATTTGGGGTGTTTTAAAATATAATAGGTGGGACTGGTAGTACTGTTAGGCTCTGATAAAGGGCTCCCAACAGGATCGGGGAGCAGGCAGATACTGGGCACAGTGTTGGTATATAATACTCTAAATATTTTAATTGATTACAATATAAACTCCACTCACTCCACATTCACACCCCTTTCATACTACACCAGAGTCCGAAGATTAGAACCAAGTCCAAATGGCCAGTCACGGTCCACTCCAATCATAAGGCTTGGGGAGCCTGCACTGCACACCTCTTCTTTATCAGGGCTCTGGATTAATGTCTGACTCCAAATTTCAGATATGTCAGGCAACTATTTATAGACCGCTCCGTCATGTCATCAGCTCTTTGTCTGTTTACTAAGCCTTTCACCCATAACCTCAGGAAAACAGTTCTGGGCAGGCCACCATAATTCAAGACATTCCATTTCCTCTTGTGGACATGACAAAGTTGTTTTTCACAGACAGTCCTTGACTGCTCATAGCCTTAAATCATGCAACTCATGTTCTCATATCAAGCACACAGCATCCATACAAGGCCTACATGGCCTATAGCATATTACAACATATATTACTATATATCCCAACAATGCCACCTATTAATAAAGTGGGCTAACTCTTCTCCTTATAAGAATTGGCTTTCAGAGGAGTGTGATTTTGCCAGACTTTAACTGTTTAGGTGGAAATTTTCCATGCTGGGTGTCTGCATCAGATTGAATTTGCATGGAAATCTTCAGCCAAAATGGTTCAGCTGTTTTTAAGAATGAAGCTAGGGCCCAATACTATTTTCTTCCACAAGAACAACTTGTGTGATTGCGTAATTAAAGATTGTATCTGTAAAAATAAAGGGAAGGGTAAACCCCTTTGAAATCCCTCCTGGCCAGGGGAAAGCTCCTCTCACCTGTAAAGGGTTAAGAAGCTAAAGGTAACCTCGCTGGCACCTGACCAAAATGACCAATGAGGAGACAAGATACTTTCAAAAGCTGGGAGGAGGGAGAGAAACAAAGGGTCTGTGTCTGTCTGTAGTCGTCTTGGCCAGGGACAGAACAGGAATGGAGTCTTAGAACTTTTAGTAAGTAATCTAGCTAGGTATGTGTTAGATTATGATTTCTTTAAATGGCTGAGAAAAGAATTGTGCTGAATAGAATAACTATTTCTGTCTGTGTATCTTTTTTGTAACTTAAGGTTTTGCCTAGAGGGGTTCTCTATGTTTTTGAATCTAATTACCCTGTAAGATATCTACCATCCTGATTTTACAGGGGGGATTTCTTTATTTCTATTTACTTCTATTTTTTATTAAAAGTCTTCTTGTAAAAAACTGAATGCTTTTTCATTGTTCTCAGATCCAAGGGTTTGGGTCTGTGGTCACCTATGCAAATTGGTGAGGCTTTTTATCCAACATTTCCCAGGAAAGGGGGGGTGCAAGTGTTGGGAGGATTGTTCATTGTTCTTAAGATCCAAGGGTCTGGGTCTGTAGTCACCTAGGCAAATTGGTGAGGCTTTTTACCAAACCTTGTCCAGGAAGTGGGGTGCAGGGTTTTGGGAAGTATTTTGGGGGGAAAGACGCGTCCAAACAGCTCTTCCCCAGTAACCAGTATTAGTTTGGTGGTGGTAGCGGCCAGTCCAAGGACAACAGGGGGAATATTTTGTACCTTGGGGAAGTTTTGACCTAAGCTGGTAAAGGTAAGCTTAGGAGGTTTTTTTCATGCAGGTCCCCACATCTGTACCCTAGAGTTCAGAGTGGGGGAGGAACCTTGACAGTATCATAATGCATCCTCAGAAGGGGGCTGAATTAAAGGTTTCACAGGCAACTTTAACTAACCTTTGCTAACCTCTGAGTGCTTGACTTTGCAACTTTAATAATGTTCTTTTAACACTTTTAGGGGAGTGTAATAAGTTAGATAATATTGCCCAGAACTAAGTGGAAGCCAGTGCTATGCAAATAATAATGATCCTGCTTTTCAGATTAACCAGGAGAATACAGTAATAAAAATGCAGTGGCCCAGAAATCACATTTTGATGTAGCCCAGGGATCAGCAACCTTTGGCATGCAGCCCATCAGGGAAATCTGATGGCGGGCTGGGAAGGTTTGTTTACCTGCAGCGTCTGCCGGTTTGGCTGATCGCAGCTCCCACTGGCCGTGGTTCACTGTTCCAGGCAAATGGGGGCTTCAGGAAGTGATGGCCAGTATATCCCTTGGCCCACGCCGCTTCCTGCAGCCCCACTGGCCTGGAATGGCGAACTGCAGCCAGTGGGACCTGTGATAGGCCGAACCTGTGGATGTTGCAGGTAAACAAACCGTCCCGGGCCGCCAGCGGATTTCCCTGATGGGCCTCATGCCAAAGGTTGCTGATCCCTGATGTAGCTAAATAAAACTCAAACATCTTAGTTATGAATTTAGACCTGGAGCTGAAATCTCTCAACCTTCAGTTCTGTTATAAGTTTGATAAAGTGAATTCTTCCCCAATAAGGGGAAATACAGACTGGAAGTTAAAGTTCGTGATCGGGGTATTGGAGATCTATATTAAGTTCTTGACTCTGCCACAGAATTCATGTGTTACCTTGGGTAGATCATTTAAAGGGTGATAATTTCAAAAGCCCTTAATTCTGACCTAACTCTGCTCCTATGGAATTCACTGTAAAACTCTAACCGATTTCACTGGTGTGATAAATAAAGTGCGGGGATAGCTCCCTTTGATAGACACCCATCCAGTCAGTTAGCTGTAAAATCCCTCTTAGTAGCTTTTCTTTACTTTCTTTGCCTGTAAAGGGTTAAAAAGTCTCCCAGGTAAAGAAAAAAAAAGTGGGCACCTGACCAAAAGAGTCAATGGGAAGGCTAGAACTCTTTTAAATGGGTAAGAAACTTTCCCTTTATCTGTTGTTCTCTGGGATGGATGGACAGAGCAGCCATGCTAGAAGCAGCTTTAAGCCAGGTATGTCTTAGCACCTTTGGGTTAGGGACTTACTCTTACTATGTATATGTACAACACCTTTCACAGTAAGGACTTTATCTCAATCTGTCCCTTTAAATGCTATTTTAATACAAATATATATTAATAATAAATAAATATTTAAACCTCAAAGGTATGGCCATACAATTTAAGAATTGTGATTTTTAAGTGCATATATTAACACCTTAGTCAAGCAGCTATAACCCTTTGAATCTGTTTAGTTATGTTTCTTTTTTTCCACAAATTATGTTTGTATGTTGCTTAATTTACTGTATTCTTTTTGATGAATGAGGTATGAAGATATGGTATGATTTGTGATGCAAGACACACAGGTGGAAGAAGAACAGCAACTTTCACTCACCAGCCTTGTTCTGCTAATGACCTATCTTTGAAGTATCTTTCCAAAGTGAAATTAAAAACTTGAATTCATACCAAAGCCAGGGGGGAAATGGGGTGGGGAGAGAGAGAAAGAGAGATTTCCAAGGCCCTTAAAGAGCTTCTTCCTTCATAATCGGATTTTTGCAACATGTTATTTTCTATATAAAGACACTTCAATTTTTTTGTTACTAAACTATTGATGAGCAGGCTGTTTTCTAAATAAATTCATAACTAATGGAAGACAGAGCTTGAGGAGGTAATTACAAAAACATGACTAGGGACAGAAATGTCCCTTCATCTCCTGCTACAATTATTTCGTTATTGGAAACCAAAGGCTTTGCAGACAAAAAGCAAAATCTTAGAAATTGTAAAAGGCAATACAGAAGCCCTAGTGTGATACTTTTTTTTCCCCTGAATCAGCTTCATTATAGTTATTGGTTAGATTTTTGGGGTTTGGTATTCTTCCTGTAATTCTTGGCAGAGTGTTCTTTAACCTTTCAGAGCGTTTACACATTTCATACTTGGGAAGCAAGGAACACACGCTTTGAAAATGAATTGCAATACACACCAAAATGGCTTAAAAGTCCCATGGTGGTATCCATAAAACTGTAAAATCCTCTAACAGTCAAGAATCTCAGCCTCAGGCAGAGCTTGAACAGTAAACATTTAATAAACGCAACTCCTATTTCATCCTTCCTCTCCCCATGTGTAGCCTGATTCATTTTACTGTATATTTCATTCGATTTTACATGATCATTTCCCTCCCCACTGCACTAGTCAAGAAGTTATATGGTAATGAAATAGCATGCCGCTGGGCATAAGCTGAACACTGCAGGAGTCAGGAAGTGACTTTTTCAATGCACAGTTGGAGAAGTGTAATATGGGAGATTTTCACTGCAGTCTCCCTGTACACTCGCTGCTACTGTGCTTCCTACTGTCTACTCCTGGAATTAGCTCTTTCCAGGTCCAATACCCCCTGCTGTAGCTTGTTCACATGCCCATCAGCCTCTCTCTCTCTTCAGCTCAGGGTGGTTTTTCTCCATGGCTTGGCTAGTCCTCAGGCTGCCTTGCCCCATTACCTATTTTCCAGTCCTGCTCTGTATGGCCTCTGCCAATTCCTTTGTCCAAGAGTCTATATACATGGCACTGCTGTTCAGCTAGCTTCTTCAAATATCCCTGCAGGTATACCTGTGCTTCCCACTCTCTTTGTTGATTCTCCAGGACTTGCATATGTAGTGCCTGGATATCCTTTGGCTGTTTTTCTGCCCCCTTAAATAGGAGCAAAAATTCTGGGGTCCAACTTGGGAGGGTGCATCTGCCGTCTGGAAAAAAGCTTCTGTGCAGGGTGGCTTCCTAGTCATTTTTCCTTGTTCTCTGCTACTACAGTCTCTCACACTCCGCTTGTATCAGGGCTGACCATAATGCCCGCATTCTCCACCAAGTGTATCAGGGTTCACGCACCACTGGGGCACCTCCTCATGGCTATGACTGGAGAATCATCTCTTTTCTAGTATGGCACTCCCTTCTGTCATTCGCTCACCTGACAGCCTCTGTGACTTGGGATGCTCTCTCTTCAAGACTGAGCACTCTAGCTACATTAGAGGGGTCATTATATAGTCCCCTCGTCCAGGGTATCAAAGTCTCCCTGAACCAGCTGTTTAGTTGGCATCCCCCACAATCCTTTTTTATTCCCAGTGACAGGTAGGGGAACCTTAGCCATCTTGCTACTTCAGGTTCCAGCCCACACACCCTAAAATCAGCAGCCAAGTCTACAAAATCTCTATCTTCTGGCCTTGCTGCCCTTTCCCTAGGCTGCTTCCTACTCCACCTCCCACAGGATTTCTTCTCCACCCTTCTGGGTAAACCCTTCCCTCAAGGCCAGGATCCCAAGGCTTCTCCATCTTCCTGGGTTTCCTCCTTTTCCCTTTCTAAACCCAGAGGGGGATTGCTGACTTCCACATTGCAGCCCCTTTCTGATGCAAACTTTCTGGCTTAAACCTTAGGCAGTTTCTCTCCTAGGTGGGCTTCATCAGCTATTAGTTATTTTCAGTCAAGCCAGACTCTCCTCCAGGTGTGGCTTGCTTTCACTCTCTCTCATGACAGAATTTTCCTCACTTGGGTTCTCTCCCACTACAGACCTTTCCTGAGCAAAGACGCGTAACTCATTTTTATAGTCCCTTGGTCACCCCGCCCACAAAGTTGAACACTTGGTCCTCCCACATGCTTTCATCAAATGAGGCAGCAAACAGACCCTCAAGGAATCAACCTCAGCCATACATGACTAAATTTTCAGGGCAAACCTATTTTAACATAAGATTCTTGGAAATATCTTAAATAAATTCTCTTCCTAGGCTGTTAGACTATAGAGTTAAAACATCACTGAAAACTGAAGTGCAGAGGGCCAACACAAGGGCTATGAAGGACTTTATTTGCATGTAAGCCTTATTTTGAGGGCTTCAGTGAGATCTCAGTAGTGAATTGGTCTTATGGTCACCTTTGCACAGTGTGGAACATCATCCATACTAATTTGCAAAATTTAAAAAATTTCAAAGGATGGCTCATTATTTCTGCCGACTAGTATTCTAAATGTGTATTTATATATAACAGAAATGTAGGAGCATACATAAAAGAAACAGCCATTTGTACACTTCTCATCATAGTTTCACTGAGTTGAGTGTAATTATTTATTTGTATTATGATAGTTCTCAAAAGCTCCAACCAGAATGAGGCCTTATTGTGTTAGCAGCTGTACAAAACGCATAGTGGTAGGTAGAGAATTTGCAGTGTACACAGATGAGAAGGTTTCTTATCCCTGTTTTACAGACAGGGAATGGAGGCAGAGAGATTAAATAACTTGCCCACGGTCACACAAGAAATCTATGACAGAACTGAAAACAGAACCCAAACCTCTTGAGTCCCATTCCAGTATTTTAACACCATCATTCCTGTGATATTTACCAGATGCTTGTTGGCAGTGTATTTGAGCTTAATTTCCTATTTCCTATATGCTTTAGTGGATTTATATTAATTTTTTAATGTTACTTTCACAATGTGTAACACTATTACTGGTATGGTAACTTCTAAAACTAGAACTGGCAGAAGAGGCATAGATTAATGGTAAAAGACAAATGGCAAAACTAAAGAAGACATCTGCCTTTTAGCATCCCAGGGCATCCCCTGGCTTTGAACCAGCCAGAGACTTCCAATAAGCAAAGATAGTTTTCGCAGACCACCGCAACTTTAATCTCTTGGTCTCTAACGTCCTGTGCTAGTTTTGGTTAGATCATATCAGATGAGAGCCAGAGAAGAAACAGGAATCTAAATCTAGTATTTCTTTCTTTCAGATCTAACCAACTAAAAAAGAATCCTCTGTGAGATTGAGGAGTAGAGGTTGGAAATATTGAGCACAAGTATGATGTGTAGTATCCAGGTATGTTCTATTATTTAATGTTTATTCAGAAACACGAACAAATCTTCATTTAGCGGCTGCATTTCTTTTCTTAGACTTTATCTAGCCCATTGTCAGCATTTTCAGACATCTGATGGTTGGCATCATATTTAGTTACACATTTTAACCATTCTGTTTCCTTCATTCATGGTAATAAACAGCTAGCACATAAGAGGGAGGTGGATACAATACATATCCACTTGATACAGGATGATGGGGGGAAATACAGTAAAGCAACACATTTTGTAAAAGAGTAATTTAAAACTTTAATAAAGGCTAGCTGTCTGTGGCTAGCTTTGATTTATCTTGTTTTATTAATCAGAAGTTTATGATGAGTTGCCCTTTTACTCGTGATTTCCCATTGAAACTCTTTACTTCAACATTGAAAGGCTGCAAAAAAGACTTGCACACCCACTGTCTTAGTGTGATAAGCTTTAAAATATATATAGTGCCAGAATCTGGGTTGCCTTCACATGAATGCTCAAGGCAGGGAGTAGCACAAAGTCTATGTTCCACTGAGGAGTTCACTCACCGCTGGTGTCACCTAGTGGTTAGGTTGGGTCATGACAGGCCCTCTCCTTTTGGGGCACCCTTGTTGACAGTTGCTCTACCCCTGCAGTGGCCTGTTCCTTCCAGGACTTGGCCCTCAGGCCAGGTCACACATTTGCATCTTCCCCTTTCAGGGTATAAAAAGAATCCAGCAATGGGGTAGCCCTCCACGTTAGGCAAGTAGCTCTAGTATTCTCCTTGGGTCAGGGTCTCATGCTCCTGACCCTTCTGTCTTCAGGGCCTTCCCTCACCTAGATTTCCTGAACCAGGAGTAGACATCTGTCTACCCTTGAGGTGGGCAAATCTGGGCCCAGCCCCAGATTCCAATCCAGGGCCCAGTGGTAAGCAACTAAGACCTGGACCCCAAAGTATTATACGGTTGCTTCCTGGGTCATTTACTACCAGTCCCCCATCAAACTCAGTGTTGCAGTCTACACCAGTGAGGGG
Organism: Lepidochelys olivacea; assembly: GCF_965140295.1. NCBI lineage: Eukaryota > Metazoa > Chordata > Testudines > Cheloniidae > Lepidochelys > Lepidochelys olivacea. The sequence continues at coordinate 131,555,979 of NC_140411.1, read as the reverse complement.
TTGTGTCACCACCTGTCCTCCAGATGTTAGTGCCTCACAAGGCTTTACTGTTGTAGCTCCCAACCTGGGCCACTCACAAACAGCCAAACAGCATGCAGGTCATGGCCTGAGTGTCTGTGTATAGTTACAGCCCTGGTCCAGCAACTCTGACTCCAACAGCCTGTCAGCAACACACGAGAAGCCTTGGCTATTACTTGCAGGGTGACTCCCAGGCCTGAATTTTATTCCCCGCGCCACCCTCCTCACCCCTGCGCCCCCCCCTCCCGCAACCAACCATGTGTTCTGCACTGTCCTGCCCTCTCCTGGACAATTCAGATATTAGAATTCAATTGCTCCCGTGAGGGGTGAATATACAACAGTTTTCTACTGTAACTGGAGTTACCAAACAGTTCAGTTTAAACATAATGCTGGATTAGTTTTGATTAAAAAAAATAAAACAAGTTCATTTTAACTACTGAGGGATTTTAAGTGAGTACAAGTATAAGGTATTAAAGTCCAAAATGATTATAAGGGAAAAAAAAGATACAACACTTTTTAGTAGCTAAAACTTAAACTAGACTTGGTTCAAGGCAAAATCCTTACTACATGTTCCAAGCAACATTGCTAACTATCTTCTCAGGTCAGGATGCCCCCCCAAAGTCAAAGGGCTGGTTCCTTTATCTTCTTAGGTGAAAGAGACTGCGAGAGAGATAAGGAAAGAAAGAGAGAATAGCTGGGGTGTTTTGCCCCTCAGTTTTATAGTCCAGTCACCCTTTGAAATGCATTTTCCTGAAGTTTGTCCCTAGCTAAAGTTCCTTCCCTCTCTGAGGACAGAGACATGCTATGAAAGAGGTTCCATACTGTTGTTTGCTAAAATGCAGATCAATCAGTTCCTGCCCTCTTTTGTTGCCACTAAACCAGTGATTGCCAGTCAACTTTGATGATTCCTGGCTAGAGATGTTAGCTTATCCTTTGTCTTTAAGGAACAGGTTTACCGGGCAAATCTAGGTAGGGGCTAAACACATTTCAGTCATATTTTCAGCTTATGTCCATAATGACTCTTAATATGCATTTTGTACATATATTATACAAGAATATTGATGATCAGTGTTGTTAGTTTTTTAAATGATACCTCACAACACAAAAGTTATTATAGTGTGTGCAGGGTGTGAATACAGGGGTGCATTTGGTCACACCCCTTTTTTCCCAACAGATAAAGGAAAATCATTAAGTAACTGAATCCAAAGATCAAGTCTCAGACCTTTGGAGAGTTGCAAGTTCCTCCTATGTGGGCTTGACCAAGTCACTGTAGCGAGGTCTCAGACAGGAGGTGCTCCTGCAGTACTCCCTCCCAGGAGGTCAGAGTGTAGGTCCCTTCACCTCCACTGTCTCCCTGCCACTGAGTTGCTCTGCTCCCCTTTTAAGTTCCTCCTCCAGCCAGTGCATATTTTGTAGGTGTGGCAGGCTGAGGCCACCTGGGGCCAGAGCAGCTCTAACCACTTCCTTTTCAATGTGGGGTTTGTATACCCCATCACATCCTCCCTATGTCCCCATCATAGGGGCAATGCACAACTGAAGTCCATGGGTGAAACCCTGTCCCCGTTGAATCAATGGGAGTTTTACCACTTACTTCTGCGGAACTAGTATTTCACCCCATGAACTTTCTAGTGGGAAGGGACTTCATGTTATGTCTTGGGGTTGGAAGTCACTCCCAATGATGTGAAGTAGGTGAGCCATGGCTCTATCCCACCCCCTGCAAAGATGTGATCAACCTTGGAGCAAATGTTGAAAGTTTAAATTGTGCACCAGGGATACCAGGGTCTTTGTGCCTCCCTTTGGTATAGTACCTGCAAGAGCTATCTCTGTGGGGATGTAGATCAACTTCATCCTTATCCTACTCTTCAAGTGCCTTAGTGGCACAGTTTGGCTCATAATGTATATTTGATCAAACCTCCATTCAATTGTAAGGGGCTGTGATTTTGGGTTGCAATTTAGATCAGTGAGAGGATGTGTCACCACCTGGCTTGTAATTCTTGCTGCCTTAAATGATCTGATGCTGTGGCTCACAGTCCAGACACCAATAGCCAGCAGACAAGTAGAAGGGATTGAAGGTAGAACAGGTTACAAACCAAAAAATAACTGTGCTTTCTAATAGCTAAGGGATAATTTAACAAGCTACAGACTTTGCTCAAGTAATTTTCTTTGCTGATCGTTTGCTTTCTGGCCATGCCTGACTTTCTCTCAGTCAGGACCTTCCACAGAAGTACAAGGTGCTGGTTTTCTTTTCTTCCTAGGTGAAAGTTCTTTGCCTAACCAGATTTTTCACCCACATTCAGTTTTCAGAGACTTCAAGCCCCTAGGCTGAAGAGCCCATCTTTCTCAGCTTGCAAGAGCTCTAGCCGCTTGTGTCTTTCCAGTGATAGATGCCAAGATGGCTTCTTCTCTCTCCTTATATCTTCTCAAACTGACTGTTTTGCCCCCAGACTCAGAGAAGAGCAGCATGAGGCCATCTTATCTATTTACTTTCCATCCCCCCATGCTGATTCATATGTAAATGAGTCTTCCATTTTTTTTGGTCACACCGTGCTTCATTTCACTGGAGACAGGTAAATGGGTTTTCTCCAGAAAGGAAGGCAGTTGTTTTGCCCTTTGTTTGGTCATAGTCTTTAAAGCATAATATCAATTACTATTCATAATTCATAATGTTAATACATACATTTTATAATATATTAATCACCAGAGTGTCATTAGCTTTCATGTAAGACCTTCCTTGATACTTTTACTAACAAATTTATTTGGGCATAAGCTTTTGTGGGTTTATGCTCAGATAAATGTGTTAGTCTCTAAGGTGCCACAAGTACTCCTCGTTCTTTTTATAAGATAGTCATTTTGTATACAATCACTTGATTTAATTACTTATCATTTCAGGTTCAAACCCTTGTCTTTGAAGTCCAAAGGCAATCTCCCCCACTCACTAGGTTGATGACTTTGTTTACTTTTTATGTAAATATGCCTTCATTGTCTCTGTCTGAGGATCAGGCTGGTCAGACAAACAAATACACATTTCTTTGTCTAGGGCAGACACAGCTTATGCATTGTTTGCCAAACACATTTTAAGAACGTAATTCTAGCACATTCCATAATTTTTTGTACACAGCCTGTACATACATCATAAGAGAATATTAATGATCAGTGAGTTACTAGTTTTCAAATGATATCTTACATGACATCTTTAGGGTATATATCATGACAAAAACTGGACACATGACAACCGTATCCACAAAGTGCCAGGCAGTGGAGAGTCAGGCCTTGAGAATCCTTTCCCCTAAGAACCATTAGCACACAGACACTTTCTTGTCCTAACTTTTATTTTCATTGGTTTTCTTACAATGATAAAGGTTTAGTAAGATAACTACTTACAGAGTACACATTGTGCCTAAATACACAGATTTTAAATAATTTCTTATGAACAAATGTCAAATTAATCTTCATTTCAACTAAGATCCAGAAAGAAACCGAAACAATGAAGAGAAATATGTGACCGTATTTTGCTCTGTGTTTTTCAGCCTGGCAGAGAGGGTGAGGCAAGGCTCCTATCTCATGCAACCAATCAGTATGAGCTGGGAGAAGCTCCTCCCTTCTAGTTGCGGAGGGAAGGGAAGGCTGGACTGCTGAGCACCCTGAAGATTAATTAAAGAGAAGTGGTGAACTGAAGGAGCATCTGGTAAAGGCACTACAGCTGATTAACCCCAAGCTCAGCTCTGGAGTTGAGAGCTGAGGGCTCTTGATTTAAGAAGGAACAGAGGATTGGAATTTCTAAACATTACCGATGACAATTTTCTAACTCAAAAAGTGCTGCAGATAAGGAGGAACTGATCACAGCACCTAAAATTAATGGAAGTTTAGGTACAAATGATTATGACTTGACTTACAAGGTGCAAGCAGAATAAAGTCCAGACCAGTAATATATATATATTACGAGAACGCTTCCTTCTACTACAGTTGCACAGTCATGGTACTAATAGCATGTTTGGCTCATTGGGCAAGGCATCTCCTTTGCCTCATAAGCCCCAGCATTTCTCCCTCTGGCACAGGGGGCCTGAAGAAAGTATATATATATATACTTGGTGCTTGTGTTCCTGGCAGACCAGGAGCCAGCTCATGACAAGGACTCTGTGTCTCAACTGAACACTGATAAATACATAGATGAAATCTGTCTGGCTCACCTGTGTGTTCGTGTTGTTAAAACAGATGTAATGTTGATAAAAATGTGTTAGGACTTTAGGAAATGCTTGTAAACTGCTGCATGTATTATTCTCACTTATAATATCTATATCCCATGTTACAAGGTGTTTGTTCTGTAACTATAAATCACTGCTCAGGAGAGAAGCATTACCAAGCGTGAAATACTATTTTGCCACATAAGGTGTTCTCTTGCCCACCAAGAAGGATCATTGAAACCAAATGATCCATTGTGAAACATGAAATAACAAAGACTTTGCTAATTGCGTTCCTTCTCTCCTACACCATGAAGAAGAGACATGCACATGAACTCATCCCATCAGCTTGAACTCGGGGAGAAGGGAATAAAAATCACTAACAAAAAGACACTGTATCTCTATGCTGCCTGGACTTTAGAAGGGCAAGATTTCTTAGCCTGGGTTAGCCCTAAAGGGCATGTAGAGATTGCATATTACTGCAGCTTCTCTCACCATTTGGAACCTACGATTATAACTCATTTGCCTGAGTATGTTTACCTGCTTTAACCTTGTAAATAACTCTCAATTCTTTGTCTTGGCTACAATAATTGTCTTTGCTATAAGATCTAAAGTACAACTGACCGGGGGAAAGTGACCGGTACTTTTTAGATTCAGAGTAATCTGAATATTGTTATGATTTTTTGCAGAAGAGACCATCTATCACAAAGATGCTCACAAACCAGGAAGAATTAGTAGGGGAAGCAAACGTGGATGGGAACCTGGGAGGCAGTGACCATGAGATGGTCGAGTTCAGGATCCTGACACAAGGAAGAAAGGAAAGCAGCAGAATACGGACCCTGGACTTCAGAAAAGCAGACTTTGACTCCCTCAGGGAACTGATGGGCAAGATGCCCTGGGAAAATAACATGAGGGGGAAAGGAGTCCAGGAGAGCTGGCTGTATTTTAAAGAATCCTTATTGAGGTTACAGGGACAAACCATCCCAATGTGTAGAAAGAATAGTAAATATGGCAGGCAACCAGCTTGGCTTAACAGTGAAATCCTTGCTGATCTTAAACACAAAAAAGAAGCTTACAAGAAGTGGAAGATTGGACAAATGACCAGGGATGAGTATAAAAATATTGCTCGGGCATGCAGAAGTGAAATCAGGAAGGCCAAATCACACCTGGAGTTGCAGCTAGCAAGAGATGTTAAGAGTAACAAGAAGGGTTTCTTCAGGTATGTTAGCAACAAGAAGAAAGTCAAGGGAAGTGTGGGCCCCTTACTGAATGAGGGAGGCAACCTAGTGACAGAGAATGTGGAAAAAGCTAATGTACTCAATCCTTTTTTTGCCTCTGTCTTCACGAACAAGGTCAGCTCCCAGACTACTGCATTGGACAGTACAGCATGGGGAGGAGGTGACCAGCCCTCTGTGGAGAAAGAAGTGGTTCGGGACTATTTAGAAAAGCTGGACGAGCACAAGTCCATGGGGCCGGATGCATTGCATCCGAGAGTGCTAAAGGAGTTGGTGGATGTGATTGCAGAGCCATTGGCCATTATCTTTGAAAACTCATGGCGATCGGGAGAAGTCCCGGACGACTGGAAAAAGGCTAATGTAGTGCCCATCTTTAAAAAAGGGAAGAAGGAGGATCCTGGGAACTACAGGCCAGTCAGCCTCACCTCAGTCCCTGGAAAAATCATGGAGCAGGTCCTCAAGGAATCAATTCTGAAGCTCTTAGAGGAGAGGAAAGTGATCAGGAACAGTCAGCATGGATTCACCAAGGGCAAGTCATGCTGACTAATCTAATTGCCTTCTATGACGAGATAACTGGCTCTATGGATGAAGGGAAAACAGTGGACGTGTTGTTCCTTGACTTTAGCAAAGCTTTTGACACTGTCTCCCACAGTATTCTTGCCAGCAAGTTAAAGAAGTATGGGCTGGATGAATGGACTATAAGGTGGATAAAAAGCTGGCTAGATTGTAGGGCTCAACGGGTAGTGATCAATGGCTCCATGTCTAGTTGGCAGCCGGTATCAAGTGGAGTGCCCCAAGGGTTGGTCCTGGGGCTGGTTTTGTTCAATATCTTCATTAATGATCTGGAGGATGGTGTGGATTGCACCCTCAGCAAGTTTGCAGATGACAGTAAACTGGGAGGAGAGGTAGATACGCTGGAGGGTAGGGATAGGATACACAGGGACCTAGACAAAGTGGAGGATTGGGCCAAAAGAAATCTGATGAGGTTCAACAAGGACAAGTGCAGAGTCCTGCACTTAGGACGGAAGAATCCAATGCACCACTACAGACGAGGGACCGAATGGCTCGGCAGCAGTTCTGCAGAAAAGGACCTAGGGGTGATAGTGGACGAGAAGCTGGATATGAGTCAACAGTGTGCCCTTGTTGCCAAGAAGGTCAATGGCATTTTGGGATGTATAAGTAGGGGCATTGCCAGCAGGTCGAGGGACGTGATCGTTCCCCTCTATTCGACACTGGTGAGGCCTCATCTGGAGTACTATGTCCAGTTTTGGGCCCCACACTACAAGAAGGATGTGGAAAAATTGGACAGAGTCCAGCGGAGGGCAACAAAAATGATTAGGGGACTGGAACACATGACTTATGAGGAGAGGCTAAGGGAACTGGGGATGTTTAGTCTACGGAAGAGAAGAATGAGGGGGGATTTGATAGCTGCTTTCAACTACCTGAAAGGGGGTTCCCAAGAGGATGGATCTAGACTGTTCTCAGTGGTAGCAGATGACAGAACAAGGAGTAATGGTCTCAAGTTGCAGTGGGGGAGATTTAGGTTGGATATTAGGAAAAACTTTTTCACTAGGAGGGTGGTGAAACACTGGAATGCGTTGCCTAGGGAGGTGGTGGAATCTCCTTCCTTAGAAGTTTTTAAGGTCAGGCTTGACAAAGCCCTGGCTGGGATGATTTAATTGGGGATTGGTCCTGGTTTGAGCAGGGGGTTGGACTAGATGACCTCCTGAGGTCCCTTCCAACCCTGATATTCTATGATTGTATGAAAGGCAAGCTTGGCTAGTGGCAACATAGACCAGAGTAATTAAGGAGACTGCCTATGACTCCATGTTAAGCCTGTTATAATGCCTGAGTAATTTGCACTTGCTACTGATTGGTGCAATCTCAGTATAGAACTCATAGCCAATTTGGTGGGCTTCTGCTCTGGTTCATAACGGTCTGCCCTGAGGCTGGTTCCTGAGCCACTCCAGGCAGCTTGGCAGTACTTTAATAGGGCCAGCTTCACAAAGCTGGAAGCCATTGATCCAAACTGGCTGGAAGAACGAATTTAATCAGAGAAATGTGACTGATAATTGGGAATCATTTAAGAACACTTTACTAGATGCCTAAAAAGCCACAATACCACAGCTGAGGAAGAAGGCTATCCTGGTTAAAAAAGTGACCTGGGTTAGAGAGGAAGTAAAGGCAGCTGTTGTCATGGTCCAAGGGAGCAGCCACTCTCCAACCCTCCATCTGGCAGCCTGTTGATGCTTGCTCACCTGGGACCCATGAAATCCAGCTCCAGTTTGAGGTTCTTCCCCTGCAGTTCTATTGGTGGAGTCCTGGAAGAGGTGATTGGCCTCCTGGCCCTACTTAAGCCAGCAGCAGGAACAGGAAGCTGTCTGAACAAGTGGCACTCTGACCCGGTGTGACTTCTTGAATCTGATTCATAGTTCTGACCTCTGGATTGTCTCCTGACTCTGACTTCCTGACTCCTGTCTTGTGACTGTGGACTCTGACTCTGACTGCTAGCTCAGGCTGCCCATGACCTGGATGGATGTGACAGCTGCATATATAAACATTTTGATAATGGTATTGGTCCATTATTAGATTAAAATGGTAGAGTCAGCAATAAGAATGCAGAAAAGGCAGAAGTGTTCAATAAGTATTTGTAATCTATATTGGGGGGGGACAGATGATGTAGTCTCATCATTTGGTGATAACACTCTTTCCACTCCACTAATATCTCTGGAGAACATTAAACGGAAACAACTAGAATTTAGACATTTTTTAATCTGCAGGTCCAGTTAATTTAGGTCTAGGAGATTTAAAGCAGCTGACTGAGGAGCTCCCTGGTTCATTGATGTTGTTTTTCAACAAATTTTGGAGCACAGAGAAAGCTCCAGAAGACTGGAAGAAAGCTAATTTTTGCCGACTTTTAACATTTAAAAAAGGGTAAATGGCATGATCTGAGTAATTATAGGCCTGTCACCCTGACATTGATCCTAGGCAAGTAATGGAGTGGCTGATATGGGACATGATTAATCAAAAAATAAGCTTGGGTAATGTAATTAATGCAAATCAACATGAGTTTATGGAAGATAGATCCTGTCAAACTAACTGGATATCTTTTTTTTAAATGAGATTAGAAGTTTGGTTGATAAAGGTAATAGTGTTGACATACTTAGATTTCTCTAAGGCATTTGACTTGGTATCACAAAACATTTTGATTAAAAAAACTAAAATGATATAAAATTAACATGGAATACAATAAATGGATTAAAAACTGGCTAACTGATAGGTCTCAAAATGTAACTGTATCCAGTGTGGTCCTGCAGGGATTGGTTCTTCACCCTACATTATTTAACATTATTTTATCAATGATCTAGAAGAAAACATAAAATCATCGCTATAACATTTGCAGATGGCCCAAAAAGTGGGGGAGTGGTAAATAACAAAGAGGACAGGCCCCTGATTCTGATCAATATGTATCACTTGGTAAACTGGGTGTAAGCAAACGCTATTCATTTTAGAATAGGTAAATGTAAACATATGGGAACAATAGGTCATATTTACAGATGAGGAGTACTTGTGGCACCTTAGAGACTAACCAATTTATTTGAGCATAAGCTTTCGTGAGCTACAGCTCACTTCATCGGATGCATACTGTGGAAAGTGTAGAAGATCTTTTTATATACACACAAAGCATGTGTGTATACAAAAAGATCTTGTACACTTTCCACAGTATGCATCCGATGAAGTGAGCTGTAGCTCATGAAAGCTTATGCTCAAATAAATTGGTTAGTCTCTAAGGTGCCACAAGTACTCCTTTTCTTTTTGCGAATACAGACTAACACGGCTGTTACTCTGAAACCTGCCATTTACAGATGAAAGACTCTATCTTGGGAAACAGCAACTCTGAAAAAGATTTGGAGGTCATGGTGAATAGTCAACTAAAGATGAGCTCCTACAAATGCTGAAGCTAGAGAAATTCAGACTGGAATTAAAGTGTACATTTTTAACACTGAGAGTAATTAACCTTTGGAACAATTTACAAAGGGTTGTAGTGGATTCTCCATCACTGACAAATTATAAATCAAGATTGGATGTTTTTCTAAAAGATATGCTGTAGGAATTATGTGGGGGCCTGTGTTATACAGGAGGTCAGACTAGATGATCACAATGATCTTAGAATCTAGGATTCTGGGGAACAGAACAAGAAAAGCTGGAGAGACTCCTATTTAAGGGGAAAATTGATTGATTAACTCATTCCAAAAAAGAGAGCTGGGAACTCCTGCTTAAGGAAGGATTGAAAAGGAGTGAGTAAGGAACTGGGAATGGTCCCAGGAACAGAGACTGCTGACAGGTTCAGGAAAGAGTCTCCTCAAAAAAGGAGCTAGAAATGGGTATTGGGCTGCGCCTGAGATGTATGTCCCTGGTTGGATCTGAATAAGTGCCTGCTTATGCTTTTGGCTTTTAAAAATGAGACTTAGAAAGTGGGTACTCTTTGATAAAAAGAACTGTCTGGACCCCATTAGAAACATACTGCTCAATTGACATTTCCCTGTTTACAGTTACAATCGGAGACGAATAGTTAGCCAGTTTTTAATCCATATAATGCTTGAGTATGAGCTCTGCCTAAAAGACATAATCTAGTTCTATAGAGTGTTCTGTAGGGAGAGTGCCTAGTGGTGCCACTTGTTCTCCAGACTCCCATTTCTTTTCGGTGCTTGACTTCTCAGTGTTTGTTTTGTCATTGTCTTTAAGGGAGGCTTGGATTACATCAATAAAGAAAAACTATCGCATTAGAACAGCTTTCAGGAGCAATGAGTAGGGTGTGTGAAACATCGGCCTGGGCAATAAGATATATTGTATACTTGAGTCTGCATATTTTACTATGAAATCTCTTTACCAAATGTACAATAAATATTAATTTATTTGCATTGCATTTATGAATTTTAAAATCAACAAATACGTTTATATAATAATAAAGGTATTTATTATGTTAAAGTAACTTAAAAAAACAAACAACATTTTTTATTTCAAAAATGTCAAAACTGGACACTTTGAACATTTTGAAACCTTTTGCTCAGCTTCAATTTTGACAAACTGACATTTTCTAATGAAAAATGTGTTCTTGGAAAATTCTTGACCAGCTCTATTTGTGTGACCAGCCACAGTCCACAAATGTTAAATAGGGAAGAATCAACATTAAAACAAACTGCAAATTCTGAAATTTATTCTCAAGCTATTTGGCAAATAGTTTAAAATAAAGCACAATTGGTAAAAATCTTATGGGGGCGGGAGGGTGATCTGGCAATAGGAGAGAGGCCATAAGGCACAACCAGCATACCTGTCACAGTGACAAAACCTCTTTCAGATCGTGATTGTGGGAGTTGTAATGGAGCACATGACTGAAAGATCATGTGATTGGGAATCATGTGACTGCTTGTGGTGACTATGTAAGACAAAGCTCTTGGCTTAGTGAGAGAGAGAGAGACTAAGACTGGCACCGTCAAGATGTTGTGTAAGTCTTTCAGTGGTGGGCTAGGAAGAGGGCTTGGGAGAGCTGGGAAGTATTCAACCTGGGAGAGGCTGCAAGAAAGGGCAAAGCATGAGACAAGTCATGTAGGAAGTGGAGCAGGGGGGACAATGAAGCAGAACAGAGCAGAGTGGAATAGGCAACCACTGCATGTTTAGGGTCCCTGGGTTGAAACATGAAGAGTTCCCTTGCAGCCTCAAATAAAGGTAGTGGATATAATGTATGGATGGGGGCATTGGGTCATGGGAAAGGAACTAGTGAGTTTGAGAGGCTGGAGAGAACTGGCAAAGAACTCCTTAAAGGCCAGAGAAAACTGGAAGAACTGCTTCCTTAGTTGGACTCTGTCCCCAGAGAGGCTGTATTGGATAGAAGACTAAGACATCTTAATGCCCCAACCTCTCTCTCTCTGCGAACTGTGAACCTGATGAAAAACAGAGGTGCTAACCAGTAAAGCGAGGCATACTGGAGCACAGGAACAAGGTAAGCTGACCATAGCAGAGACTTATGTGAACATTCATTGTAAATAAGTTAATTCTCTCTAATTAGGTGTAGCGAATGCACACTGGAATATGACTGCATATAATAATTATGGCTAAAAGCAAAACTGTAGCCTTCTAGTTAGCAGAAGAGTGCAAAAACAGTTGTTTAGTCTTCCAGTACCTTTAGTATGGCACTGGTTTTGTATGGTATTTTCCCACGTGTTTCTGAGAACCTGAACAGATGACATGAAAGTTCCTAAAAGGTCTATTATCAGTATTCTTCCTTTTTGAAATCCAACTTTGTCTTTCTCTTTTGTGTCTGTAAGTTTTTTTATTAAAGGCATGTTCTTATAACTGGTTCCTTTTTCCCACTTATAACCACAGAGAGGACATTTTTCCCCCTTTGCTTTTAACTTTCTTCCAACCTATTAATGACAAAGCATCTCAATATTTTCTCACTAATATCATCAGATACTAAAATCTCTAAGAACACCAGAAATACTGACTCTTTAAAACCCCTGTTATTGGACTAAAAAGCTAAGTGAATGAGTGAAACAAATGTGGGATAATTCAACAAATAGTCATGAATTGCCCATTCAGTTTTGAATGATATTTATATATGAGGATACTAATACCCGAATTATATTCATGCCAGAGTTAAATAACAAATTCAATGAAACTAGAGAAGATAACTGAAAAGCAAACTGCAGCCAAACCAAACAAATATACCTTTCATTGTGCCTTTAAACTAACTGGAATTGGACCTCAGAGGAAAGCCAAAAGAAACAAATGTTAAAGGTGGGTAATCTCAAGTTAAAAATCACTGGAAAGATACTGAAGCCCAGATCCTCAGAGTTATTTAGGCACCTAACTCCCTTTGATTTCAATCTGAGTTAGGTGCCTAAATACCTTTGAAGATCTGGAACTGGACATTTTGAGCTAGGAACTCAAGAGCAAGAGTTTTCCAACTAGCATTATTTCACTGCAGTAGTTGCAAGGAAAGCTTGGGTGTCAAATAACAAGGTCTCAAACTATTCAAAGCTTTAAAAGATATTACCAACACCTTTCTCCAGGAAATTAATGCAAAAACACTTATACAGTCTCAGCAGCTTGCTATTTCCAAAAGCCAAGCAGCTATATTCTGCATCAGGTGTAGATTGTGCAGGAATTTAAAGGGTAGCTGTAACTAATGTGACTTGCAGTAGTCTAGCCAGGAATGACTGCAGCCTCTTGACCTGCTGTACAGTAAATAGTGGAGGGTATTATAGACTAACGCAGAGAATTGTGGCGCACTCATGTATCCAAAGTGCCTGTCTTGCTAGGGGTGCTACGCAAATAATAAAGAACAGAATCCCAAATCAACAAGCAATGAACGGTGACTCCAAATCAGACATATTCATTAGAAATAGCACTTTTAAAAATGTCTCTCATTGCTGGGCTGTGGTTGCTGGAAAAGCTGGGTGAAATGTTTTGGGTAAATAGTTCATTTGCCAAAAAACATAGTTTTAGGGAGACTGAAACTACTTGCAAATTCAACACTAATTTGCCAAATTTTAGGGGGAAAAATCTTTTGGGTTAAATTCACAAGGGGGCTTAGGGTCCATTGACACAACTGTGGAGATGGAACAGGGATTAGAAGCCACATAAGACAGCTAGCCATCAAGATGGTCAATTTCTGTCTCTATGTCCAATGACTATTTATGCAAAGTGGAACGGCTTTAAGAGGAGAGACTGAGAAAGACTCAACCTGGAATATCCTACAATCTAACAGCTAGGTGTATTCTCTTGTGATGTGGCAGACTCCAGTTCAACTCCTGGCTCTGAATCAAGCAGATCAGCGACTTGAATTCGGGGCAGCCCAGATGAGTGCTATAACCATGCAACTATAGGGGGCCGAGAGGGCATCACTACCTACTCCACTCCTGCATTTCTGTGAATGATATTTTAAAATTTCCTTTCATTTTATTAAAAAGACTGTTAAAATTGCCGGAAATAAAAACAGAAGTCTCACTTCAATTTAAAGAAACTGTTTTCATTTTTGTTTCATCAGCAAAACAAATTCATTTCTGGTCCACCCAAAATGAATTCCTTTTAGATTCTTTATTTTTTTTTTTAATTTGACCAGTGATCCAAAAAACTGATTTGCACAGTTCTTGTTGCTGGCCTGCTCAGAGAAGTCATGCTGCTGGCTGTTACTTCAGGGCCCTCTCCTAGAACATGCCTGCATGCGCTCATCTATCCTGAACTCCTTCTTACAATGGGATCTAAATTCTGTATGTGGAGGAGGGGGAAAAAAAAACCTCTGTGATCTAACTGATTAGGAAGGGATATATTTAGTCCTTGGTTTTCTAATTTTCTCCAATTTGTCAAGGTCATTTTGAATTCTAAACCTATCCTCCAGACAGCAACATTTTCCCAGCTTGGTTTCATCCACAAACTTTATAAGCATACTTTCCATTCCATTATCCAAGTCATTAATGAAAATATTGCATGGTATTGGAACCAGGACAGATTCCTCTAGGACCCCACTAGATACATCCCCTGTCCCAGTTTGATCATGAACCATTGATAATTAGTCTTTGAGAACAGTCTTTCAACCAGTTTTGCACTCATCTTATGGTAATTTCATCTAGACCACATTTCCTTAGTTTAAGAACATAAGAACGGCCATACTGGGTCAGACCAAAGGTCCATCTATCCCAATATCCTGTCTTCCAACAGTGGCCAATGCCAGGTGCCCCAGAGGGAATGGACAGAGAATTACGAAAATGTCATGTTTATGACAATGTCATGTCAAAAGTCTTACTAAAATCAAGATATACCATGTCTACAGCTTCCCACCCCATCCCCCACTACTAAGCCAGTAACCCTGTCCAATAAGGAAATTAAGTTGGCTCGGGATGACTTGTTCTTGACAAATCCATGGTGGCTATTTCTTATAACCCTATTATCCTCTAGGTACTTACAAACTGACTGTAATAATTTGTTCCAATATATTTCCAGGTATCAAATTTAGGCTTACTCTTCTATAATTCCTCAGGTCCTCTTTCTCCCTGCCCTTTTTAAAGATAGTACCCATCTTTAGTATAGGTGTACGGGTATGATTTTTTTTATCATCTTTCTGAGTGGGGTAGTGTCCTTGCTTGTGCAGTTTTAGGGCCTTCTCCTCAATCCCCTTTGATGAAAAATTATATATATATATATGCAACAAATCACATACCTAACACACTCATATCTTTAGATGCTTTTGCCTTCCAACATATATTACTTCTGTCTTATCTGAGTTGAGTCAGTCTGTTTGCTATTATGAAGTTCTCAAAGAGTGGTGTCAAACTAAGATTTAAATTAAGAATATCTCTGGAATAGTCACAAATGATTTTAAATTGTTTCCTTTATGGATTCCATTATGTGAACATGCTTGAAAACTGAATAAAATTTCATCCTATGTCTCAAATATAAAGACAGAGATGAGAGGAAATTGAACGTAGCACGTAAATCTATAGCTAACAACTATCAGTTTAATAATTGTAGGGCATAGAGAATGGGCTACTTTCCCTGTTCCTTGACCTGTGTGAGAATATGACTTGTCCAGTTTCCATCTAAGAGAATCTTAATATGATTAGTAAAGTGTCTGTCTGTCTGTCTTTCTCTAATCTATCTTCTCTCATCTCAATGCTGTGTGACTATTGACATTAGCAGTTATTTTGTATGGAATTTGATTTCTTCTTGTGGCTTTTCCAGCTTATATAAACTGTATAGAGCTAAACATAAAAATGCTGATAACAAAGAGAATGTGCTGAGCTTCCCCACACTTCCTTTTTGGCTAGTTCATAGGAACTTAACTTGCCACAAACAATTTTACTACTTTTACCGCTCAGTGAATGTTACATTTCTTCCACTTCCCTCTATCAGTCTCTTGGCAGGCAATTTCTTTAGGACAGGGATAATACCTCTTTTTATCCCTGGCATGAGTCAGAGTAAGATACTACCTGGTGTGGGTACAGGTGGCAGAAATTGGCAATAACAGGACACCTCTCTTTCTATGCTAGTACACCATTTTTGATCAGTAGAGATACTCAAGGTCATATCCTCTGCCTCGAAGGCAGAAGGGCTTTCCTGATGAGGGATCCTTCAGTCTGGAACACACTGTACATCCATAGTGCAGAGACTGGTTTGGAGACTTATAGGTTTTCCTTCTCCCCACCTGGTCAGGACAGTTGAGTGGATAGGCATGTGGGGTGAGAGAATCAGAGATTAGAAATAGAGGAGGGTTTTAACTTTTACTTTTGAAGATTAGTGTATAGATGAATCATGTTAATACTGTGTTTTTAATGTACTAGGCACAGTCGGAATGGGGTGGTGTCATGCCATGCCAGCAGAAAGTCTAGGAATTACTGATCAGGGCATGTTGACACTTACAGTGCTTCAGCGGCATAGCGGCACCACTATAGTACTTAATGAAGATGCTACCTAAGCCAACAGGAGAGCTTTTTCTGTCTACATAGGTACTCCACCTCCTGAGAGATGGTAGCTGTGTTGATGGAAGAATCCCTACTGTTGGCATAGCACTGTTTACGCCAGGGGTTAGGTTGGTATAACTATGTAGCTCAGGGGTGTGGTATGAAGGTTTACTAGGTTTAAACTGAAATTGCATTAATTCATAAAATCTAATAGGGGTGTATACAGATTCTCTGATGCAGACTATTGAAGAGCTACAAATGGATATGCTAAGCAAAAATGAGAAGGTATAATGATGTTTAGGAACCATGATATTCAAGAATGGTGATCCCTCTGAATATTGACCAGAAATGTTGTGAACACCAACTCCGGACCCTCTACTATAACTGGCCTGTTGCAAGCCATTGAATATCAGGGAAATCCTGCTCTCCTGTTAATGCGTATAAATTTTGTTTCCAAAATGGTCAGGAAGTTTAATAAAGGTGAATTGTTTATTATAATAAGACAAAAATACACTTCACTTGTCATTTGGTTGGAAATTTCATTAGGAAGAAACAGAGGAATACACTTAGAGAGCCAACTTGAATTATTCTTGATCATCAAAACAAGGTGAAACTTGCCAGAAAAGGGTGGAGCTGAAGCCCTCACTTGCTCATCATCCTCATCCTTATCAAACAATCAACCAACCCATGTTGTCAGAGTGCACTGGAGGAGATGAGATGATAGTTGTTTAGCTTCTGGCCAAACACTTGAATTTATGGCCCTTCAGATACATCTTAATGCCACAAAAATGGTAGGTTGCAGTTAGTCACTAGATTTGCACGATTTCAGGTTCTGTTGCAACACCATTCTAAACGTAGTGAACTTTAGTTTGTTCTGTCTTTGTACAACACCTAGTGAAATGGGGTTCTGGTCCTTGAGTAGGACTCTTGCATGCTATGATAATACAATTTTAAGCCATAAATCTAGGATAACAATCTGGGGAGGAGATGCATGTTCAGTACAACTACTAGCTGTTAAAACCAAACTTAATTTTATAGATTATTTTAAGGCAAGGATTTTTCCATCAAGAGAACTCAATGGTCTTGAACTAATGGACATAGTCTTGAATCAATTGGGTAACCGAGGCGTGTCTATTGAGAGTTTACAAGATAGGACTGTGATAACATTATGAATACAGAAGTGAAATTCTTGGGAGTACAAGAGGTGTTTCATCTTATTGTTTCAAGCGATGTGCACATATCCAATTTGGTCCTTAATGATGCTGTAATGTTATTACAAGAAGCTGTAACTCTTGCTGGTGAGTGTAGTTTTTGCTATCCTGAAAGACCTTGTGACTTCGGCAGTGAAACCACTGGCTTGATAATACACATTGCCATTTGTATGCCTAAACTAGGCACACAAATAGCCAATGCAACTATATGCTACTAAATGTATGCATTTAACTTTGAAAACCTGACCCTAGATAGTCATGTCTACCTCATTATATCTCGTCTAGAACTGTATCTTGATCTTCCTTTATAGCATTTTTTTTAAGTTAGCATCACCAAACTACCAGTTAATTTATACAGAATTTGATTTACTGTGAAGCCATTATTATATTAATGTTTCCTATATTGTGCTTTGGCTTTGTGAAGAATGCTCTGCTAGTATCTATATATTTTTCTCTGGCTCTTATGACAATGCCAGCAGAATGGCTCACCTACATAAACGAATGGCTTCCTACCACTTATGTGAGATAAGGAAGTATTATCTATCTTAGAGATGGGGAATTGAGGCACAAAAAGTGATGGAGCAAGACTGAGCTTCTATGCTTGCTCTTGTTCAAAGAGCATAGTGATGACATAGCAAGGGACCCCAAGAAGGGATTGTGATGCAGAATCTCGCTTGCTCCTGCAGGAGAAGTAATTTGCAACACCCCCTTACATGGTGTAGTTTATTTCCATCCCAGTGCCTGTTTCTGACCTGATTAGGGAGCAGAGGAAGAGCCATGGCTCCCTCCCTGCCTACTTACTCACAGAAGGGTAGAGTGGGAGTATTCCCTACACTATCGTCCCTAGGCCCAGACAGAAGATGGCTACAGGGTACAGGTATTTTACTCGACCCTGTTCCCTACACCGCTACGTTGACAATTGTTGTGTGAGTTAACCTTAAGGAACCAAATCCTATAGGAATCGTTGGTTAAGGTTCTGCAGTAGTACTCTATTCATGACTCTTCCGCATTCTTTTCCTTTATATATAATCCTTTTTGAATGAACTGTGTGTCAAAGAAACTAAGTCAGGACACATTAAATTTTAGTTACTTTTATTGATTTCTTTAATTGACAATATACAAAGAGAATCTAACAAACAGACACAAATCAAATAGACAATAGAAATTAATGTAACATGCAGAAATCGTTAGGCACGAGTATATGAAATTGTACAACTTCTTAATGGAGTCTGAAAGATACTGATTATAAAAGAGTAACGACCCTACCCAAATACATCTAAAGTACAAAATATATTAAAATAAAAATTAATGGAAATCAAATCCAATCCAATCTACAGTAGCTATTATGAGAAACTATTTATGAAATGTATTTTTCTAGGAACTGTAAATTAATCTAATAAATAATCATTTATATGAATAAAGGAAAGTTTATAATGACTTGTGGTATAACCAGTGTTTTCATTTATCACATAGACCCTTTATGTATGTTCTTGGAAATGTCCCTGAACCAGGTGGGTGATGAAAGATACACAGGCCCCCAGAATACTCTAGAAAATACACACCAATAGGCAAGCAGAGTGTTTCAATAAGCGGAAGCAGGTAGGTAAGGGTCCAATCCAGGAGAGCATGCCATGACTATATTAAACTGTGTGTAAGGGGATATAGTTGTTGCCAAACCACCGCTTATCAGCGAAGGTGGCACCAGCAGCAATCTGCAACCAAATCTCTGGACCCAGTGTAGCTGCTCAAAATCTTCCAAATTCCCCTCTCCCAAAAACACCCCTCAAATTTCAAAATGCTTGCACAACTCTTTTCAAGATTTTGGCCAGCTTTAGAGGTGAGAGGGTCGTTTCCCCTCCTCCCCGCCCCCAAATCTGGACATTTCAGAACAATTTTGGTAATTAGAACTGGTAGAAAATGCTGCAGTGTAGGATAGCATGGCGTAAGACAGCTGATAGCAAAGAAAGGCCATGTAGACAAAAAAGAAAACAGTCAAAAAAGAAACAAACATGTCAAAGAAACATAGTAGAAGGAGATCAGAGGAGACCGCTGCATCACCATGAAGTTGTCCTATTAATAATATGATGCAGGATTTTCAGGTTCAAAGTCTATCACCACTCTGGCACACATCAAGCTGATATTTGGCATGGAATTCCTGTTTTCTGAGTCTCTACTGCACCATCTGAATGTTGGTACAGATAGCTGGAACTGTCTATACTTGGTATTACATGATCCAAAGTTGCCCTCCATAAACAGCTCTTGGTGAGCCACAATGGATCCATTAAGACATCTTCTGCTGTCTTGTCCCACACCTGTTCTCTCTACATCAGTTGCCAAATATGTATACAGACTCTCTAGGAGCCTGGCTAACATCATGGAGATAGGGATGTGCATAGAAAGGAGCGTGGGGTACTTTACTTGGAACATTCACTGGGGTACATCATAATGAGCATTCTCCTGGGGGACAGTGGAATGCAGCCCATATTTATTACATGATATCAGTTCCACATACACCACAAAGATGTGATAAACTTATTTATTCACCTTTGACTGCTCCCTGTCTATTGTTCTCTCAAGACTTAATGTTCTAAGCCACTGAGCACCATCAACTATTCATTTTTTAAAATCAGATTACCACAGAAATGTTTCCTCCTCCCAAAGGAGAACTAGTGCACTTTATCCGCTGCCCCCACCCCAATTCACATGCCCAATGCCCAGTAAGAGTAATTTCTGAGCCAATAATATGTTGTCTACACACACAAAAATCATGTAGCTTCAAAGTCTAATGTTCTATAGTCCCTACAAAGCCTAAGTCATAAACATATGAGAAAGATCCCCTGGATTGATCATGTCATCAACAATTAGATGTCTCAGCCCATACCTGCACAGTCTAAATTATATTCTAAACTAAATGTTGTGGAGCATCATGCTTGCTCTAACATCTTTAGAGGAGTTTGTGCATAATTCTTAGCACCCTTCTAATGTTTAGGAGTGAAGTATCACCAAATGTTCTCAAAAAAATTAAAATAGTAGTTCTGGGCACAGGACAACTTAACCAGAAGGACCCAGAAACATCAGGAATAGGGTCTGAGAGTTATTAGATATGCTCAGTAGCTCTTTCTGAGGCTGCGGAGGAAATTTTCATTGACATCCTCCCTCCCCCCCCGTCACGCTCTGAGAGCTGAGCCAATCACAGCATAAAGGGGGAAAAGGTTACAAATATAGGCGTTAAAGACAGCCCTATTGACTCAGTGGCTGATTGATGCAAGCCAATAGATGTGTGTCCCCGGAGAGGGCTGGGTCACAATCCTTGTACCTCTTTAGATACAGGTTAGTGCTATTCTAGATTTATTTGCTAGGGAAGCCCTCCATTAGGACCAGGGCCAAGATAAAGAAGGAAATGTTTTTTTCATATGTGCGAAAGTCTAGAAAATGTTATGTTGAAACCTTGTATTTGAATGTTTGTAACAGAAACAATAAGGAGAGAAGTCTGCATAAGGAACACCAGTAGATTTACTGTTTAATAGCTTTTGTTTAGAAGTTGTTCTCAGGATAAAATATTGTTAAGAATTTTTGGATTTGCATTTACAATGTGTTTTGTGTGCATTAAATCTTAGTAAAACAAAGAAAGTGGGTGGTGCTCTCTCTTTGAAATTGGTTGGGAACTATTAACATCCATTTACCAGGGATTTACATGCAATCAGTGGTTATAGAACACTTTTAATAGTGGGGAGCTGAAAGGCAGCCCCCTTACCTCTGTCCATCCCGTTTCCCACCCGAGCTGGGGCTGGGAGCACGGCAGAGGTGAAAGTAAGCCGGTACGCCCCGGTACGGTGTACTGGTAAGAGCCGGTGTGCCGTACCAGGACCAGCTTTCCGAGAGGGCAATTTAAAGACCTGGGGTAGTGGCGGCGGGTCTGCGGCGGGGATTTAAAGGACCCCGGAGCTCCAGCTGCTGCTATCCCCCCCGCCCCCCAGGGCCCTTTAAATCCCCTCCGGAGCCCCGCCGCCGCTACCCCAGGGCTTTGGCAGCAGGGCTCAGGCGGGGATTTAAAGGGCCCCAGGAGGGTAGAGGGGGCTGGAGCTCCAGGGCCCTTTAAATCTCAGCCTGAGCCCTGCTGCCCGAGCCCTGGGGTAGCGGCGGCAGGGCTCTGGAGGGGATTTAAAGGGCCGGGGCGGTAGCAGTGGCTCGAGCCCCGGGGTCCTTTAAATCCTCACTAGAGCCCGGCCACCGCTACCGCAGGGCTCGGGCAGCAGGGCTCAGGCGGGGATCTGAAGGGTTTGGGGCTCCGGCAGCTGCTACCACAGCGGAGCCTCAGACCTTTTAAAGCTCTGCCAGAGCCCAGAGCCCTGGGGTTGCGATGGCAGCTGGGAGCCCGCAGGGGTCCTCAGTGATTTAAAAGGGCCCAGGGCTCCGCTGCGGTAGCAGCAGCTGGAGCCCTGAGCCTTTTAAATCGCGCCTGAGCCCTGGGGCTCCCAGCCGCCTCTGCAGCTGGTAGCTCATGGGTGATTTAAAGGGCCCTGGGCTCCCAGCCGCCACTACCGCAGCTGGACCCCTGGCCCTTTAAATTAAGATTTAAAGGGCCCCGGGATTTAAGGCCCTCTGCTTCTGGTTGAGGCCACTCCCCCTGCTCAGGACTCCAGCATACCAGTAAGTCCTCTAACTTACTTTCACCCCGGAGCAGGGGACCTGGACAGGGGCAAGGGGGCCAAGGCTCGGGCCACAGCTGGGGCAGGCATTCATCCAACAGCTGGAACCTTGGGCATGGAGCCGGCAGCAGAGCCCCGGGCATGGGGCCGGCAGCCAGGACATATTTCCATTGGATGTATTCCTGGAGGTTTCATCACATGATATAATCTTTAATTAAAGATTCATCTTTAATTAAAGATTCATCTTTAATTTCTGGAGACTCCAGGACAACCCTGAAGGGTTGGCAACCCTAAGCAGAACCCCAGGCATGTTGTTGCAGCCTGAACCCTGGGCACGGGGCTGGCAGCAGAGCCTGGAGTGGCGGGGAGGGGGCGGGAGAGGTGGCAGCAGGGACCCCAGGCACAGGCTGGGAGCTGGGACCCCAGGCGTGGGCCTGCAGCAGAGCCCTGCATAAAAAATGTGTATCCCTAGTTCCCATGCCTATGCATGCAATAATTTCACAGTTAAATTATCCCTCTGTGCTAGAAAGAACTTCTATTAGTTAATTTTAAATCTTCCATTCTCCCTGAACCATACCAAAGGGAAAGCTATACCTACCAGGCAGTGAGAAGACACTTGTCCCTAGTCAACTTCAACAAATAACCACACACATAGGAAAATTGCTTTTTGTAAATCACTGACATGTGGGAAAGTGATTAATTTAGAAATAGAGTGTAATTAGATATGCCTAATTTAAATATGTGCCTGTTCTCTTTCCAGAACAAGTGCATTATATAGCTGAGTATAAAAGTATAAATGAAGGTGGCGGGGGGGGGGGGGAGGGAGGGAAGTGCTCATCTGTCTCTGTCTTTGGTTTTTATTTCGGAGGTGCTTAACTCTGTGGTGAAATAGCCCTTCTAGAAATATGTCCAGTTTCTAAGACTGTTTCCACAGGTTGTCTAACATCTAATTGCAGGGCATGTAGTGTTGCTCTTGCACTGTCTCATAAGGGAGTTTAGTGCCAGTCTAAGCTGACCTTCTTATTTCTATTTGTCAATAACTTGCCAATAGCTTAGCATGCTCTGCTTAATGAGTATCCTTACAGAGAAGTTTGAGGAAAGCTAAGTTGCCAGATGGCCAGTTAACTTCAAAGCTGTCTCTGTCTGACTGAGGCCAAGAACTCGCAAAACAAAGGGCAGGATTGTCCCCACTGAATACACAAGCAGATGCAGGACAAGCAAAACAGAAGTCCTTTCCAAAAGAAGAACACTAAGGTCAGATACGAGAAAAACTGACACTAGAACAATTAGTGCACAAAACAATGGGGCCATTTGTGGTGGCTTTGTCAGATATGATAGAAGTGACAGTTTCCATCTCCTGACCTACATGAGTCCTGTGCTAACAATAGATGTTACTGAAATTTTTGTTATCTGGGAATTGGTTGAGGTTATTTCTTGTTTTTTATCACTGATTGGAATATATACCATATCCTGGGCAACAATGTATACAAACAGGAAATTCGAGCAAACTGTTAGGGCACTAAATTTGGGTACCATTGTTAAATTTGCATTCTAGAACTGAAAATTTGATTCACTGGGGACTGCATCAGTTTAATACCGTAAGAGCAAATTAACCCACAGCAGTTCACAACCTAGAATTTAGATAGTTCGGTGTACTTTACATGCTAAATGGGGGGTTCACAAAAATCTTGCCAGTTCTTCAGTATCTAGCTAAACAAGCACAGATAGAATAATAGAAATGTAGGGATGGGAGATACCTTGCACTGAGGCAGGACCAAGTATACTCTGACAGATGTTTGTCTAACCTGTTCTTAAAAACCTCCAATTATGGGGATTCCACAGCCTCTCCTGAATCTATTGCAGTACTTAACTAGCCCAGTTATAAAGTTTTCCAAATATCGAACCTAAATCTCTTTTGCTGCAGATTAAGCCGATCACTTCTTGTCCTACTTTCAGGGGACATGGAGAACAATTGGTCACTGTCTTCTTTAAAAATCCTTCATATATTTGAAGACTGTTATCAGGTCCCCCATCAGTCTTCTTTTCTTAAGACTAAAGATGTCCAGTTTCTTTAACCTTTCCTCAAAGATCAAGTTTTCTAAAGCTTTCATCATTTTTGTTGTTCCCCTCTGGACTCTCTTCAATGTGTCCACATCTTACATAAAGTGTGGCACCCAGAACTGGACACTGTATTCCCAGCTGGGCCTCATCAGTGCTGAGTAGAGTAGGATAATTACCTCCTGTGTCTTAGGCATGACTCAGATGAATTTATATCCATAAGGTATCTTAAAGGATATACGCTTATTTATTTTAGATTTAAATAGGTGTTTCCAAAGCACTAATCCCCATAGTATCCAAGTGCTTCACCAAAACTGATGAATTTAGATGATCTCTGAAAGAGGTGTTGGAGAAAATATTATCCCTATTCTACAGACAAAGGCTGAAATCTTCACCCCTTGCTCTGACCCTGTACACGCAGGTGAAACAGTGGAACACATTAAGTAGCTCTAAAATCCTTGGTTCCCACCAAAGGAGGATTCCCCATTGCAGACATGGTGGAAGTCAGCTGTAAGAATGCCCTTTGGAGCGGTCCTCTTTAACCATGCTGGTTGTAGAGCCGGTGGCGAGAGAGGTGAGACCAAAGCATAAAATGCTTTGAAGAGTCAAGGCAGTGCTGGAGCACATAGGTAGCTAGGGAGCCTGAGGTAACTTAGGCTCCTGAAAGTGCCTAAGCCTTAGCTATGCCGCCAAAACTTTGTAGTGTAGATATTGTCAGCTAAGAGCATCAAGAATCACAGCCCCTAACCAACACAGCTGTGGTAGCAAAACCCTCAGTGCAGATGCAACTGTGCCAGCAGAAGAGAGCTTCTAACAGCATAGCTAATGTTGTTCAGAGAGGTGGATTACCTGTTCCAGCAGAAAAACTCTTATTGGCACACACTGTGTCTATACTAGAGGGCTCTGCTGATATAGCAAAATCAAGTTTATTAATAGCGACTTAGCCTTAGGTCACTGTACAAAAATCAAAGTAAAACTACATTTAAATTATAAAATGTTACAATACTTATGTCCTTTTTAATTTTTATTCATACAGTATTAAACTGTATATGATCGCTACACAACTTGTCTTTTTCTTGTTTTAGCGGTTGCCCATGCAAATAGAGCAACCACTCAGATCAGATACATTGTCAGTTTCTAACAAATATTCTATTTTGGAGAGGTCATAGGAAACGGCATCTGGGACAAAAACACAGAAAGCCATTTTAACCTCAAGTGGCAATACAGATTACAATGTAATAAATAAAGTGGTAGGTCTGCCCTAAGATGCCTGGCCAGAGGTGGTTACATTTCTCAATGTCAGTATATAGCCTTCAAAGTAAACCATCTGCATGGATTGAAAACAGAGAGCTGTAAAGGCCCTCTTGCCATGTTATTACAAAAACTATCTAAATATCTGGCATGCTTATGAGTCTTTTTAACAAGGGGAAACCAAGGTGTCATATTTGAAATAGAAACAACTGCCCAATTCAGTTGCTTATTAATATCCTCTATTCTCAGCTTGATTATCGATTTCATATTTTAAAATTTTAATAATTTCCGATTCTGAGAAACCTATAAAATGCAGAGTTCTGAATATACTCTAACCAAGGAAATTTACATGAAAAAGTCCTACTGAGCTATTTTTCTAAGTACAAGTTTGGCAAACGCCGCCAGTGCATACTATCACTATGAAGCCAAAAATTAATATTATTATATTGCACTTCGACAGAATGGAGATCATACCTGTTTTGACTCTAAAAGCAGTTAGCATATTATGTGGGAGGCCAAAAATCTTCCTAAGAAATTTGTTTTGAATCACTTCCAGTCCCATGGGATCATTACATCTTCATAATTCTGCGCTGTACAAAATCTGAGTGCATACCTTGGTCTCAAACACTCAAAGGGCTGGTGCAATTAAGTAGCCTCCCATGAGTCCAGGTAAAATGTAATACAGCTTGCATTTAATTTTATTACCTAAATATTATTATCCCACAAACCATTTTGTGTGAACCAGATACTCAGGTAGGGGAAAGAGCGAACTTGTTCAATATCTTGCCCATTGATGTCTCTGACTAAAGACAATTACATTAATTTTTGAATAATTTATCAAGAGGCCTTCCTGTTGACAGTATAAACTGAACTCATTAATAAACATTTCAGTCCCAATAATGTTTGTGATAGTAAAACCGTATCATCTGCACATAAGAAGACAGACGTGGTGATTCATAATTTTAGGGCAAAAATTGTAATGCTAAAACCACATCACTGACATAAAAGGGGGAAGGTTAAAAGGGCATCCCTATTGAATCCCCTTTGTAATTAGGCTGGAATCAGTTAATTTATCTTCTAGACCTATCCTAATCTTAGCTACTGTTTGTCTGTGAAGAGCTCTTAAAAAAAAAAAGTAACCAAGGATCAAAAGCCAATTTTAGATAAATAAAAGCTGCTTACTTTTTTATTGCCCAATCCTCTAATCTCCCCAAAAGCTATCTAGTGTAACATTTTAAAGCAACATTCAATAAACTAATTGGGGAGTAATTCCTCAGGTCTTTTCCAACCCCCTTTTCTGATAAAGTGGAATGATAATACTGGTAGCCCAATCTGAGGAGGAAATCCTGGTATTATTTATATTAGAGAAAAATTTACCCAAAACAATTCCCCAGTCAGTATTCTCCTTAAATACTTCCACAGGGATAAAATCCTCCCCGTGTGCTTTATTATAACATTGTTAATTACAAATTTAACTTCCTCACTGGATACTGCAGACCAAGCTGGAAGGAAATGGAGAATAGAGGCTTCCAGATCCCCTAGTGCCTAAAACTTAATACATACCCTATCATTCTAAAGTACAGAAAAATATTTCTCCCATATCTGCCTGAGGGTCAGAGCTTCAATATTACTCCTGATCTTCTTGGAACCCATTGCTACCAATTTCCACAAATGTGCAGAATTTTTCATTTTGGCAGCAAATTCCAATTCCTTCCAATTTTTTTCCTTTCGGCAATTTTTATAAAGCTTTCTAAAATTAACTAGTTTTTGGATGGAATCCTGTGAGCTATCTTTCTTGACATCCCTTGCCATAGTCACCACGGAGCAGCAACCTTTGGCACGCAGCCCATAAGGGAAATCCACTGGTGGGCCGGGACAGTTAGTTTACCTGCAGTGTCCAATTGCAGCTCCCACTGGCTGTGGTTCACTGTTCCAGGCCAACGGGGGCTGCAGAAAGCGGCAGCCAGCACATCCCTCGGCCCATGCATGATCAATTTCTTTAGAGTCTTTACGTTCTTGCTGTGTTTGCCATAATGCCCATCTCTCCTCACCCCCCACCCCCAGCAAGACCTTGAAATCAAAGAAAGATTCTTTGATTTCGGAAATGTCTGTAAACATTTTACCAACTAGGGCCAGTGCCAGATAAAGAAAACATAGAAAAGTTTATATTTGATTCTGTAGATACATTTGAAAAGTCTGACAATCTTGAAGCAGGTTTCTAAGGAGAGTTCAAATGTCCATTCAAATCATTATCCTGGGAAAACTGACCTAGCCCTGGTTCCTGTAGAGCAACCTCGGAGTCAGTGTTTGTAGAACAGTTGGGACAAAATCCTGAAGGACTCAGACCAGAAGTAGGATGATCATCAAATTGCGTTTCCAGAGAAGATCATGTCTGACCCACCACAAATCTATTCTCTTCACTAGGAAGGGGACATTATGAAATCCGTAATTTTAGATTGAGCAAGGGAACAAATTAAGGAGCACTTGTGGTAGGAGCAGGAACACTGCCTAACTAAGATCTATCACCTTGCTGATGGGTTATAACTCTTGCTATTGGATATAATCAACTTGTTTTGGCCCATTCTGCTATAACTTACATAATACTCTCCAGCTGTGTATCCAGCCTGTATTTTTTTGCTGTAACCACAGTTTGCAGAAAAAGACTCATCCAGCACCTGGGATCTTACTCTTTCGTGAGACACAAACACTTCAAAATCCCACCCCTCTATTAGATCTAGGGTTACCACCTTTGACATGCAAAAAAATGGCACCCTCCATAAAGCAAGCCCAAGACAACCCCAATCCCGAATCACAAGGTAACTCTACAACATCCCCCACC
Source organism: Lepidochelys olivacea (assembly GCF_965140295.1). Classification (NCBI taxonomy): domain Eukaryota; kingdom Metazoa; phylum Chordata; order Testudines; family Cheloniidae; genus Lepidochelys; species Lepidochelys olivacea. Next base: position 131,528,080 of record NC_140411.1, on the reverse strand, counting down.
CTTTCAACAGCCACTTATAGTATCTAGAGAGATAAAACACAGAGATAAGATTGATAACGTCATTTTCTTGCCTTGGTCATATTTCTCCAAGCTACTTTATTTGTGTCCGTCTTCACTGAGATTATTTTCCCCCAAACTGCATTGATTCTATATTTTAACTATATACTTGAATGTGAACATTTTGGAACTTTATACATAAAGAAAATCCATTGGGTTTACTTCTTGAATTTGTATTTGCCATTTGATTTTGCCATTTCCAGCCATTTCTTTTTCACAGACCGGAATAGTTAAGGTTGCATCTAATGCAAAGCTCACTCTTGGCCACTTCAACACTTATGCGATTCCTCTTGTCTAGGGTGATCATCAGTTGGCAAGAGCAAACTGGACAAATGTACAGTTTTGCCAAAAAAGTGGGGTGGGAACCCAGCGGGGCACAGAGGAATGTGCGGAGGTGAGGGAGGGGCAGTGGTAATGGCAGCCCTGCAGTGGAGGGAGGGCTCGGAGAGCGGCTCGGGCTGACTTTCCCTACATGAGAAGGGAGGCTTTTGCAGCCCAGCATGTGGACAGGTGCTAGAAGGCCTCGGATGGTGGGGTGGGGGAGATCTCGGACCACCAGTTCTATGTGGATGGGAGGTGGGGGGACTTGGAGGACCAGGCCCTTGTGCAGGGGGGAAGGGGTTGTGGGATCATGGATAGGCCTCAGGGGGGCTTGGGATGGCCCAGGGTGCTGGAGGGGAGGGAGATCTCAGGCCATCCCTGAAAACTTGCTCCATGAATGAATTACTGCCTGGCACAGAAAACACATGCTGAACAATTTTCAAGATATTTGGGGCTTCCACTTTCCTGAAAAATGCATGCCACTTATCAGCAGGTTTGGTGAGACAGTCATCTTCCATTAGAGCCAGGGCAGTGGCATATAAGAGACCAATCATCCCTTTCCAAAACAGTAACAGCACTCCATTTCAAAAGGTCTTGCAACTTCATTAAGTCATCAGATGTTGGCACTTTCTTGAAGTTTATGCATGAAAATGACTTAAATAGAGAGTCTTCTAAAGAAAACCATATCTCCAAATAAGCAACTGCTCGACTGTACAAGTCTTTGCTTCATTCTGAACTTTTCCTGAGCATCTCTTGGCAAGTGTGGCAAAGCTCTGTTCACCTGGTAACTGGAAAACTCATCCTTTGTTCTGTCAATTAGTTATCTTCTGTCATCCAATATCAGATTGAAAAGTACTGTGGCATTCGTAGAATTCTTTTAAAGAATGGAGACTAACTTCTGCAAGATGGCCATGACAGAAAGCACAAAATAAATGTAGCACTCAGGAAGTGTCAACTTGTCACTTAACTCATGTTCCTGATCTTCGATGAATCTCCAAATCAGCCAGTCGCAGTCCGATTTTCCAAGCTCCAAGATGTACACCTTCATAGCTTAGCAGTTCAACAGAATCCTTTCAGCTGCAGTTAAGAGGCTTAATCAGTGAGTGGGCATATGCAAAAGTACTTTCTGATATTCTTACTCCACAAATTGAAAGCAGGACTTCAGAAATTCTACTTTTTCTGCACTGCATGAAAACTCATTGAAAATCTTGAAAACCAAACTTTCCACATCAAAGCTGAGGGCTTTCATGCAGTTTTTTGCTGCATTGTGTAACACGTGACAGTTGCAGTTAGTTTAGATCATCAGTGGTCGAACAACTTTCAGTTTAGCAAACAGAACAGTTCTCACCGTAATTCACAGATGCGTTATCAGCTCCATAAGCATTGACATTTTTCAGGTCCAAGCCAGCTCATTTATGACATTAATTATACCTCCTGAAATCGATTCCAATGTCTCATCTAGTTCTTCATAAAAATCCAAAAGGACATTGTTTATGCCTCTTTTGATGTCAAAAAAAGAGCAGCCAAAAGAAAAGACTTTCCTTTCCTTTATTTGAAGCATCAGTAACAACCGCAAAAGGAGAACTGGTTTCTTTTAGCTTTTTGACTGGTGTTTTCACAGAAAATGGCCCAAACATATTCTCAACTAGACTTTCGATTTTTGTTCTTCCCAGCTTCATTTTATTTGCCACAGCAGAATCAGCATGTAGCGGTGTAGCTAATTTGCTGCCACGGTCCATTGACAAAATCCATAGTTGTGCTTCACTCCATGAAAGACATAGGCCAATTCACTTGCAGCCATAGTGTTGTCTTTAACTCTTTTTCCCCGTGAGAAAAACTATTGATATGCATGCATTTTGTTTTGCACTCTGAACTGCTCTCTGGAGTTTTTCTCCAGTTGAATGTTTCCACACAGTATTGATGCCATCATATTTCACTGTAAAGACACTCTGACAAATTGTGCAACGGGCGTTTGTTTTATCGCACATTTCACCAGCCAGTCTTTGTAATCCAGTGGTGGGCAGGGTTAGGATATAGATATTCCAGGCCTGTCTGTAAAGGCCTATACTCTACGAATTTAGGTATATTCTTATCACTTAGCTAGTTGTAGAAGTATAAAAGAAAGAATCAAAATCACTGTCTGCCAGTGTAAGAGCCTTCTCTTACTGTGACAGTGTGAGGCCCTGTTCTTAGGCTAAGGCCTTTGGCTAAGCAGCAGAGACAGCCATAAACTGGGAAGCGACCAGACACATCCTCACATTCCAACCTAGTCACATTGAAATAAGGTGCTACTGGGCTGTTAGGAATACAATCCTGTCCTGATAATGCTTATTGCCTCCAGAGAAAGGGAAGTGCCTAGAAAATGTAAAAGGAAACTTAGTTTGATAGCATCCTGTCTGGCAAGAACTCACTTATCAATAGCTGGGATGTGAAATCCTCATTTCTGTACTTGTTCTATCACTGTAATCCCCATTAATTAATTAATTAATCCCCTAATTAAGGTGGTGGGATATAATTGGTTAAATAATCACGTTAGGATTGGTTAGTTAAATTTCAGGAAAATGATTTGTTAAGGTATAGCTAAGCAGAACTCAAGTCTATATACTTTACTATATAGTCTGCAGCCAATCAGGAAGTGTGTGGGGGGGGGGGGGAGGAATGGGAACAGGGAATGGGGTTGGGGAAATTGGAATCATGTTTAGCTAAAGGGGGAAATGGGAACAGGGACACAGGCAAGCCTCTGTGGTGTCAGAGCTGGGAAGGGGGACACTAAGGAAGGAAACTGGAATCATGCTTACTGGAAGTTCACCCCAATAAACATTGAATCGTTTGCACCTTTGGACTTCGGGTATTGTTGCTCTTTGTTCATGCAAGAAGGACCAGGGCAGTAAGTGGGTGAAGGAATAACCCCCCCTAACAGGCAGTCTGCGGGCCGTGGGCCACATGCGGCCCATCAGGGAAATCTGGTTGTGGGATGCAAGACATTTTGCTGACGTTGACCGTTCGCAGGTCAATGGGAGCTGCAGGAAGCGGCTTGTATTGCCATTGAAGGGCTGAAATGCCACTTGATTAGGGCTATGAAAAACATGTGCAACAAAATGCAAAACTCAAAAGTCAGCCTAGATTTGTCTGGAGGTTTTTAAAACTTTCAGAAAACCTTGGCTAACTTGTGTTTTGTTGAAATCGAGTAAACTTTTGCAGTTTCTCACGAATTTGGCACAGAATCTAGTGAAACTGTGTTTTTTGCATGAAAATTGGTTTTGTGTAGCAAAATTAGAAAATTTAAACCCACACAGCCTGAACATGGAGAATATATTCACTTGAACCCCAGTGAACTGAATTGTGTACAGTTGGTTCATATTTAATCCTTTAGATTTGCTATTGTAAAGCAATAAATATTATGAAACACTTTAAAAAGATTATTTAGTAGCATGCCCACAAGGAGGAGGGATGTTTATCTTCGGAGTGTTATTGTTAAAGTCAACACTAAAGGACAGTGGAAGAAGAACCAAGTACCACTGTTCTTGGTTAGTAGAAATATCCCATCAGGTTTTTATCCCAAAATATATCAATATTTTATTTGATGCATTAAAAGTAGCACTATAGCAAGAAATTGTTTATATTTCAAGTTTCAGAGTAACAGCCGTGTTAGTCTGTATTCGCAAAAAGAAAAGGAGGACTTGTGGCACCTTAGAGACTAACCAATTTATTTGAGCATAAGCTTTCATGAGCTACAGCTCACTTCATCGGATGCATTCGATGAGGTGAGCTGTAGCTCACAAAAGCTTATGCTCAAATAAATTGGTTAGTCTCTATGGTGCTACTAGTACTCCTTTTCTTTTTATATTTCAGAAAACAAGTGTCCTACAGTTTTGTGTTTTTTTTAAAAAAGAACAAGAAGAACTTCCAGACCAGCAACCCCAATGGTTTGTTAGTATGACAGTTTAAAGAAATCTGCGCTTCAAATCTGATTCCTGAAGCATGGCACCTAGCCACCTGAGCTCTGGAATATCTACAGATGCTGGGAAGAGAAGTCATCAAGGGTTACATGGCTTGATGGCTTGGTGTCCTCTTTTTCTGAGTATTACTTGAACATCTCTGTGTCAGAAATGGAGGAGAGTAGGGGTTGTGGCAGGGGAAGGTTTTGTAATTCACATTTCACTGTGTTTCAAAAAAAAGTCACACTCAATAAATAAATTACCACAGTGGCTATGGTATTTTGTGAGCTTCTAAGAATTTCTAAAAGTTTAAAAAAAAAAGCCTTTATTTTTGATTTAGTTCTCTTCACAGGCTAGGGAAGGGAAAAACTTTTCCAGAATAGATCAGAGAGAGAATGATACTTAACATTTTACTTAGGGCTTTTCATCTTCAGAATGCTTTACAAACATTAGCTAATCTTCCCAACACCCTCTGTGAGGTAGGAGAAAATGAGGGTAAGTGTTTTGACCAAAATCCCAGAGTGACAGAAAAAAACAGGTTTACAACTCAAGAGCTGCTGTTATTCATCTATTTATGTATCTAAAGTGTATCTCGCTTAAGGGGTAAAAAGAGAGAAATGTATAGTTTCATTTTGTCATTAAAACACTGAATTTTCAAACTATACGCTTTGAAAATTTCTGTGAGCCCAAGAAGCTTACATAAAATGCTGGGTTTTAAAAATATTTGTGGGGTGTTTTTAGACTAGTTAGGAAGAGTTAGGTCCCAGTTTCCCATACTGGCACAAAGCAGTGGGGAAGTCAGTTTTACTGGTAAACTTGGGATCTCCGTTCCCTGAACAGAATCACTATATCACAGAGATGTGACCTTTAAACCACTGCCCTCCTGGTCCCCAACATAAGGAGCATGATAGCTGGGCATAATTTAGAGAATACCCAGAGCTGCTCTAAATTTCTCTGGGAGTTATCCTTTCAGATTGGGGATGCGTAAAGACAAATTTGTCCACCCCCCTTTTGGTTGAGCATAGGGGAGGCTCTGGACCTTGATGCCCTCTTCTTATGTTCTTAACTTCTTCAGTGCAGAGTAGAGAGCTTAACTATAAGGGATTATCTCACCCACCCTACCGAAGTTGGCCTTGCCATGGAAATAACTGGGAGTTACTCACACTGAGAACTGGACCCTGAGCTAGCAGAACTACATCTAGAAAAGAGAACTGGCCCGCAGGAATGTGTGGTGAGATGCTCTCCCAGATTCCCTTTGCAGTACAGCGATTCCTTCCGCTGCTGAAAACAGATCTGCCCTTGGGAGGCAATGAAAAGATTTTGGGGATGTTTTAAGGACTAAAGCATGCCCGAGTGGAAGGAAAATCTCACACTCTTTCTTTGTCAGCTCCACAACATTGTGCCTGATGGCTTGGAGGGATGACAACTGTGCATTTTATATCTACGGGATATCTTATCTGTGAAGGGTGATTATTATGCTGCTTTTGTGGTGCTTTTGAGTTACTGAAGTCTTTCTCTGGAGCGAAAGAAATAATCATCACCCTTCATGGGAGGTATTGTATTTGTTCGGTGAGAAACTGTTTTTTCATAAAAAAGCCCACATTCTAGGTTTGAATTAGTAAGCACATCAACTTCAATCAGTCAACTTTATTTCAAACTTACTAGCTCTGAACAGTGAATGCTAACCTTCACTTTACCTGTGAAAGGAGGCAAAGCTGTTTTGGCATGTGGAGAAGTCCCATGGAAAAGCAAGGATTTGAAACCGGGACGGAATTATGGCCTGACAAATTTTCAAGGTCCCAGCCACCTGTTGGTGCAGTTTAAGTTTCTTGAAGTTATCCATGTCCATGGGACTAAGGGACTTTAAAACCAGGAATTATTTTCTATCTGAAAGATAGTGTAATATGATCCTGACCAAAAGTGCTGATATTTTATTGACCAGGAAGGAGGGTGTAAGTAAACATTTACTATATGAAATGCAAACATTTCCAATGAAGACTCTCATCACCTGTGGCCATTAAACATTTCAAATAATTTTTTGTAAGCCTAGGAATCAAAGCCTGGATGCCCCAACCAAATTCCAAGGCCACGTTCTGCCTTCGTAAAATTCTCTCTTCCAATTCAATTGGATACAATATTCTTCCTGATCTAAACTATATTGTTTAGTGGTGCCATGCATTGTTGACAGCTCCAAAGGTACCTGCACTTCGCTGGAGGGCAAAGTCAGTTATCACTGAATATTTATATTGAGATAGTGCCCCAAGACCCAAGTTGGGATTTAGTCCTCATTATGCTAAGATGCTATACAAACACATGACACAGTCCTTGCCCCAAAGAGATGGGCTTAAGCTGTGAACTTCAGATCTGCTTTCAAACCCCTAAATTTTGTGGCTATTCAGATCTGGGGATTTGGTTCAGCCATGTATGCAGTAGGGCCCAGCTGAAAAAATCAGATCCAGAGTCTAGTTCCAATTCTGAACCCTCCACACAATTTGGGGGTTCAAATTGGGGTAGTGTTTTGGACTATCTCTTATAAAATACATGTATACTGCATACATCATGGTGATACTTCTGTAATAAATGTATCTTGTCCCTTTCACTGCCTCACTTGCACTCTGCCCACAAATCCATTTCCAATGCGAATTTTTCTAACATGCCAGACCTTTGAGCAGCTTTAAACAGACTTTTTCTCTTTCTCCTTACTTTATAAAAACCTTCCACAAACTATTACTCTTCAAATATAAAATTTTATCCCCAGAATTGCACTGCTGTGAAGTGCTAGATTGACAATATTTAATCCTGGCCAAGAGACAAGTTTAAGTATCAATATTTTGCAAAGTATGAGGGTTAGAAATAGGTTGTTTATCAATCTCATTGGAGAGCTCAGAATCATTCTTCTTTCCATGGGGAATGGCACTTGATTCTAAGTGACCACAACATACCAGATATCATGACATGGGAAAGATGTTTTAGAGGTGTCCAAAGTGGATTAATTGAGGAGGGGGATTGTTTTGTGGTTTTGGTAAGCGTATTTTGGTTGGAGTGTTTTGAGACAAGGTATGCAGAGTTGGACCAGAGCTATCTAACGTGTATTTCTACACCAACTTCCAGCTCCTCAGTCCCTCTACAGGGAGTGCGTTCTATAGGGGAAAGCTTAGGTGGGAAGTGTGATACACCAGAGGAATTGAAACATGTCAGTGTTAGATGCAGCATAGAGACTAGGGGATGGGCCAGGAGAGCTGGAAAGGGGAATTATAATGGAGAAGGAATAGAGAGAAATCCAGAGAGAGACAGTGGTGGGGAACTCAATAGAAACATTGAGGAGGCATGTGTAGAAAGAGAGAAGGTGGTCTCAGCCCCACAGAAAAAAATGAGCTGACCTACGCCTGAAGTTGCCATATGGAGGAACAGATCTAAGCAGCTTAATTTTTTTTTTAAAGAACAGCCCACAGTCTTGTTCATATATATATACATTTATGTCAATTAGCATATTCCCTTAACAAAACTTCTGTAAATCAGATGACACGGTTATTGAAAACCCAGTGTAGTTGTGTCTTGGTTAGACTTAAGGTGGGTTTATGGGTGAAAGGATACAAAAGGAAGTACTAATATATGTTTTAACACCTAAAATACTTACAAAATAGTTCTTCTGTTAAATCTTCTGATTCTTTTTATTCACCTCATCCATGCTGAGGTAGTTTATAGATTTCATGGGCTCTTGTCTGGGATGACCTGAATGACTTGGCCATGGCTTCACTGCTAATGAGCAATTTGTCCTTCCCAAACTTGTTCTGAAAAAACCTATGTAACTGCACTGCACCATCACATATTCACAAGATCTATATTCCATTTAAAATATTTTTTTTTAAAAAAACAACCTTAGTTTAAAAAGGATTAATACTGGGGGAATGTCACACTTGGCCAATGCAAAGATCAAAGAGCAAAGGAATGGCAAATTATAGGACACTGCTTAACTGTACTCTAATGCCCACACATCTTGCGTCCACTGACAGCGATGGAATGAATTTGTATCATCCAAAAGAATGTCCCTTTGCCTGCACTCAAATAGGAAATCTGCTACATGCAACACATTAATCTTGCTTACAGAATAATAGACAACCTTAATATTGACCTCAGGCTTCCCCTGCCAACACATAATATGCTTGCTTGTTTGTATATGTCAACCCTGAATACTTGCTAATGTTGCTGAGGTCGTAATTAAGATATTGTGTTATTTCACACCTCTATAATAGTACATATGTAAGTGGGGGAATGGTCCCGCTATTGTGGGGAACTTTCCTGGCTTATACACTACCTCGGTGAAGTGCCTCAGCTCCAGCTCCACCACTCTGCCTCAGCTCCAGGTCCACTCCTCTGCCTCAGCACAGCTGCTGCTGCTGCTCTTCCTCCAGCTCCCTGGACCGCTTCTCTGGACCCTCTGGCTCTGGTTACTGCAGCTCTGCTCCCAGGACAGGTCTGCTCTGCAGGCTGCTTCTGTGACTCTGCTCCCAGCACTGACCTGCTTCATGAGCTGCTTTTCTGGCCCCTCTGGATCTGGCACAGCTCTGTTCCCCAACTCACCTTGGGCCCCTGCTTTCTCCTTAGCTCGGCCCCACTCTGTCTGACCCAGGCAATTCCAGCTCACACGGAGGATGGGACCCCCCGGCGTCCTGACTCTCTGATTAGTCTGTCCCCCCGTCAATCAGGCTGACCTGGAGCATTGGCCTCTCCCCATTGTTCCTGGGACCTGTCAGTTTCAGGGTCCTGATTTCCCATCACTTCCCATCACTTTCCCATCACTTCCCCTTACTTTTGGTACTGGGAGCTAGCCAACCAAAACACCCCCACTGAGTTTTAGTAGGGGGACAACAGTCCCCTTACACATATACATCTCATTCTTACCACAGACTTGGGAATTTCTTAGCTATTCTTTAAAAAAGTCTACAGATTACATGACTTCCTATTGCTACTGGCTTTTAGCTTTCATATACTATAAAAAGATGTACTGATATTTTAAATTATTCTCAATGGAAACTGTTGCAATGTACTGTCCTGTATTGAGGGACTTAGCAGGAAAAAAAGAAAACAGGTATAACAAAACAGTGGTTTCCACAGGACAAATCCCTAAATGTAGCCTGCCTAACTGCCCATCAGATTATCTAGTATACTGTGTCAACACCTGCATAATTGGAGCTCCCTGACTGTAGTCAGTAGAGCAAATGTTGATGGTCCCAGGAACTTTATTCCATACAGCTCAATATATTGAGTACTGGTAGACATCTAAAACAGCAAGTAGATTATCCTGAAGCTTCTGGTCTAGAGGAGTGTCATAAATATAAAGGGAAGGGTAAACCCCTTTGAAATCCCTCCTGGCCAGGGGAAAGCTCCTCTCACCTGTAAAGGGTTAAGATGCTAAAGGTAACCTCGCTGGCACCTGACCAAAATGACCAATGAGGAGACAAGATACTTTCAAAAGCTGGGAGGTGGGAGAGAAACAAAGGGTCTGTGTCTGTCTGTATGCCGGTCTTTACCGGGGATAGACCAGGAATGGAGTCTTAGAACTTTTAGTAAGTAATCTAGCTAGGTATGTGTTAGATTATGATTTCTTTAAATGGCTGAGAAAAGAATTGTGCTGAATAGAATAACTATTTCTGTCTGTGTATCTTTTTTGTAACTTAAGGTTTTGCCTAGAGGGGTTCTCTATGTTTTTGAATCTAATTACCCTGTAAGATATCTACCATCCTGATTTTACAGGGGGGATTTCTTTATTTCTATTTACTTCTATTTTTATTAAAAGTCTTCTTGTAAGAAAACTGAATGCTTTTTCATTGTTCTCAGATCCAAGGGTTTGGGTCTGTGGTCACCTATGCAAATTGGTGAGGCTTTTTATCCAACATTTCCCAGGAAAGGGGGGGTGCAAGTGTTGGGAGGATTGTTCATTGTTCTTAAGATCCAAGGGTCTGGGTCTGTAGTCACCTAGGCAAATTGGTGAGGCTTTTTACCAAACCTTGTCCAGGAAGTGGGGTGCAAGGTTTTGGGAAGTATTTTGGGGGGAAGGACGCGTCCAAACAGCTCTTCCCCAGTAACCAGTATTAGTTTGGTGGTGGTAGCGGCCAGTCCAAGGACAACGGGTGGAATATTTTGTACCTTGGGGAAGTTTTGACCTAAGCTGGTAAAGATAAGCTTAGGAGGTTTTTCATGCAGGTCCCCACATCTGTACCCTAGAGTTCAGAGTGGGGGAGGAACCTTGACAAGGAGAAAAAAGGCAATCTTCATTAAAACAATGCCCATACAGTAAAGATACTGTAAGCCCCTTTGAAGTGAAAGAATCTATGAGTTCAGTGGAACAGATCCACTCCACAATGGAGAGGGTAAGGTGCACAGAACCAGCTCAGGAATTTTTCACCCTGTGGTTTCCATGGAGCACAGTTCTGAAAATGTTCCTTAAAGCCCAGTTAAGAAAAGAGAGTTTGGAAGAAGGGTGCGTGGGGACAGAGCTGATTGATCAGCACTCACATAAAACCATTAACCTACCATTAAATATTGTCTGTGGGGAGGTGTAGGAGGTAGGAATATTTGCCTCAGAGGCCCCAGAGCTTCAGCAAAAGGCTCACAGTGGTTCTACAGCCACTCCACACTCACTTGGGGTGAGATAACAGGGTGGGATTCCATCACAGTTCATGACCCCTTTGTCCAAAAGCTATTTTATGTCTGTATTTAGAAGAAAGGACACTGGATCATTTAAAAATTCTGAGTCCTATGAATCACCCTCATTAGTATTTCACACTAGTTTCAGATAATTCAAAATGACTGAAGAAGTTTGACACCTTGTATTTTTCTGTAAGCATTATGGTTCACCTTCTAGGTTGCTTACATCTCTTCTATTTTGTAAAATGTAATTGAAACAATGTGCCTGAGTTGGTCCAACATCAAAAAGAAATAACTAATCAACAAGTTTGCTTGTTGTTGAATGTACCAGCAGGGTACACTGTATGTTAGAAATGTGTATGCGGTATATTTCTCATTGCAAACAAAATAAAGGCCAGAAAGCTTTATATTTAGAAAAGAAAGAGAAGCACATTTTCTTATGTAATTATAAGAACAGTCAGTTCAGGTTTATTCAGATGAAATGCACTGAAGGGTGACTTTAATCTTACTACATACAGGATAAGATTTACATACTAAAAGGGACTTGCCAAAATTCTGGCTCTGAGAGATATCCTGTCAAAAGAATAAAGAGAAATTCCATATTTCATTAGTTTTTTGTTGGACCTTTTTCACTAAACTGATGCCTGAGTAAAGTAGCAATATGTTGCACTCAAACTCAGCTACCTTTGTTGTTTAAGTAATTTTTGCTAGCTGCTGCACATCTATTGGATCCTAATAGAGAACACAGGAAAGATCATTGACAAAAGTTTACAATGGTTACAGCGATAGCTGATAAAGTACAGTGCAAAAGAAGTTGAGAAGAAAATAAGTGCCTAGCATGCAAGCACTTATAGATGTCTTAAGAGCTAAAGGCACAAATCTCGAATTTAATCCTTCCCTCCCTAACAGAACAAGAAGTAATGGGCTATAGCTGAAGCAAGGAACAAGCACAGTAGGTGAAATAGGAGGAAGAACTATATAAATACAAGAACATTTAGAAAATAGAATAAGCTGTCAAGCAAGGCTGTGAAATTGCCATCTTTGGAGCTGTTCGTGGCTAGGCAAGACACCCCATCTATCAGGGATATCAATTCTGCGAAAATACAAAGGGATAAGCTAAATGACCCACTAGAGATCCCTTTTAACCCAAATGATTCTGTGCTGTGGAAAAAGCTTGATGTGAAAGCTGCTTACTGAATGGTAAGAATTATCCAGTGCTTTGAATTGTGACAAGCATCTGTTATAATTTGCTGAGTTTTAGCAAGCTCCAGATAAGAATAGTCAAAGCTGACAATACCCTCATCTGAGTTATTTCTCACAGTACCAAAATACATGAAGCTGTTCAGATAAGGCGTGAAACAAAACAAATGTTTTTCTTAATCTCAGTCTAAATTCAGTCTTTTATGAGGTTGGAAAAGTTAACCATATTTTATCTTCTTTGTGATAGAAATACCAAAATACCGTGGGAAAATCAGTTTCCGTTATTTGTAGATTGATCTAACTCTGAAAAACTGACAGTTATGAAAGAGATACAAATACGTTTGGATAAACATCTGAAGCTTGCTTCACACCAGTGTTACATCATTCTTTATGTTGGTAAAATTCCATTGATTTCATGCAGTTACAGTAGCATAAAACTAGATTAAGACTAGAGGTGGGTGAATTTTTTTCAGTGAAATTGAGTTGAATTTAGCAAATATCAACTGGAAAAAATATTCAGGGTTTTGAAATTAAACATTTTGACCTTTCATTTCATTTGTTTTGAAATTTGTCTAATAAAAATTTGTAAAATGCCTAAAAATGACACAATATAAAAGAAACCAAAAATCTTGCTTTGGTTCAAAGTTGTTTTGTTTTGTTTTATTTCAGTCAGAAGCTGAAAATCACTTTCCGTTCAAAGCTAACCAAATTTTTTCTCGAGTTCTGGTTTGCCTCCTAAATTGAAAAATCAATTATTTACTCAGTTCTAATTAAGACAATGGTGAATCAGACCAGTAAATATTTGAATGTTTCTCTGACTCATATTGAACCTCTGATGCTTTTGAGACTTTCGCATCAGTAATTTTGGGCAGTCATAGCCCCCAAACCTGCAAACATGAGAGTGAGTGTTCCCACTGGACTCTATGGAAACTAGCTCAATTCATAAGTTGTGGATGAGGACCTTAGGTTGTAAACTTTTTGGGACAGGAACTCTGTTTGCCTGTATGAACAGTGTCTGGTTCTTTTGTTTTGGTTTTTGGAGGTATCCCAATGACTTCAGTCAAAGATGTGTGCTCAGAAAATCAGAACCAAAGTGGTATTGCCAGAATACAAATAAATAGAAATAAAATCCTAATAAATCAGGTTGTGGAGAGTAGGTGTGAAAGGAGATTTTTATGAGTCTAAACAAACCAGTTTAACATATAAGGCTTGATTCTACAGACATTTGCTTCCATGCATAGTCCCATTGAAGCACAGCTCCACTGGCTTTATTAGGAGAATATTTTTAGCCTGCCCTCCTCCCCCATCCCCAAAAGTTATAATTGTTTTCTATGAGAAATATATTACATGTCATAGAATATCAGGGTTGGAAGGGACCTTAGGAGGTCAGCTAGTCCAACCCCCTGCTCAAAGCAGGACCAATCCCCAACTAAATCATCCCAGCCAGGGCTTTCTCAAGCCTGACCTTAAAAACTTCTAAGGAAGAGGATTCCACCGCCTCCCTAGGTAACACATTCCAGTGTTTCACCACCCTCCTAGTGAAAAAGTTTTTCCTAATATCCAACCTAAACCTCCCCCACTGAAACTTGAGACCATTACTCCTCATTCTCTCATCTGCTACCACTGAGAACAGTCTAGATCCATCCTCTTTGGAACCACCTTTCAGGTAGTTGAAAGCAGCTGTCAAATCCCCCCTCATTCTTCTCTTCCGCAAACTAAACAATCCCAGTTCCCTCAGTCTCTCCTCATAAGTCGTGTGTTCCAGTCCCCTAATCATTTTTGTTGCCCTCTGCTGGACGTTTTCCAATTTTTCTGCATCTTTCTTGTAGTGTGGGGCCCAAAACTGGACACAGTACTCCAGATGAGGCCTCACCAATGTCGAATAGAGGGAAACTATATATATATCAGTCATTACTCATATTGTACTTTGGGACTGAATGATTTACGGTACTTGCGTGCCAAGATATTGTCAAATGTACAAGATAACATTCCATACATTTGCTTTTCTGCATGGATTGATCTTTTAGATGTCTCAGCGTTTCATCAGCAGTACAAATTGTGTTTTCTCATTGTTTAGTATGATTTTATTTTAAATTTCCTTTGTTTACACCTTTTATGGAACATCATTGCTCTGAAATGACTTTACCTGCAAAGAATCCATTTGCAGTAAATTGCTTCCTCAATTAAATACATCTACTGTACTGAAAATTTAACATTGAATGGATACCCTTTATTCATAGGTGTGCAATTTCTCTCCAAGGATTTGATGAAAAGAAATTATGTTTAAATCATTCTGAAAAAATTGCAGACTATGAACTTAATTTAACTAACAGCTTAAAAAGTAGTAATTTTTCTCTCTGTCTCTCTCTGTATTTTAAATGTTAGCGCTGTCAGTCATATTTATTTCAGTTTGAATCTAAAAGAAGTGTGTTTCTTTCTTTTTGTACTTTTCAGTAAAATAGGACCAGGATGTTCTCTAGTGGTTTGAGAAGGGGACTGGGATTCATAGGTTCTGTTCCTGGCTTTTCCACTAAGCTTCTCTGTGCCAAATTATCTGTTTGGAAATTAATATAATATTACTTACCTTCCTCAGAAAAGAGTTGTAGTTAAAGCTGGTTGGGTTTCTATCTTTCCCATCCCACTTCATGGAATGTTTGATGAAAAATATTTTTGTTCTGTTTTTTGTCAAAGTTTTCAGTGGAAAATTTAAACTTGTTGTCAAAAAGCCTAAAACTGGGAAAAAAAATCAATTGCCAAAAACTTCAGTTTTCAGCAGAAAATCTTTAAGTTTTCAGTTTTCTGGTGAAAATTTGAATTTTTTTGAGGAAAGCAGTTGGTTTCCACATTTTTTCATTTATTTAAAAAACAAACAATAATTTTTGGGGTTAATTTTGATGAATTTTTGATCAGCCCTAGTTGCAGTAGATAATTGTAATACAAATAGATAATTGCTAATAATCAACTCAGACCCTATTCTTCTGATATATTTAAAGTGAATTCCATACATCTTACTACATGGTCTTTCCTCTAAAACCGTACAAATAAAGATCTTATCTGTGTAGATATTAAAGATTCCATGGCACTTTTCATAAGAGTAAGGGCTTGCCAAAATTCCTCTTCCTGGCACTCCTCTGCATCAATTGTTTGCCTAACTGATACCTCATACCCAGAGGTGGTTGTGTTTCAATGGTCCTTGGTGTGTTAATATAGTTTGTAAAACACTTGGGAATCATCTGGGCTGAACAGTTATATAATATATATTATTACAAAGCACTTCTAGATCCTTGGATGAAAATCAATATAATTCTCTGTGCTGAGTATTGTACATTATGATAGTATGAGGAGGTTGGTACAAATGTTGAAAGGTCATCCTCTGTTTTCCAGTGCAGAAATATCCACACTCTTTCTAAGCCAGGCAGTGGTTCTGTAGTAGAACCTAGCCGTGTTCCATGCATCTTTAAAATAAGTGGGTTGTTGCTTCTTTAAAGAGAATGACTTGTTGCCTCTTTAAAGAGAAGAACATGCTATTGACTGGTTGTAACATTTTATTAATTATGTGTAGCCAGGAGTGTGTCACACTTAGACTAAAAAGAAATTTTGCTATTCACTTACAATAAAGATTGTGAGTATATGATGTCCTCTGCACAAAGCCTGTCTATTAATGCTAGTTCCAGGAGATTCTAATAATTGTGTAATTTGTTTTTACAGAAATCAAAGTGAAGAAGTTTAAAATAAACACTACCAGTTAAACATAGTGTTGTTGTAGCTGTGTCGGTCGCAGGATATTACCTCACTCACATTGTCTCTCTGCTACCAGTTGAGACACAAAAGAATACCAATCAGACTGTGTTCAATTACATGGATGCCAATACAAGATAATACAGGACTTTGTAAAAGGAAAGTTCTTTCTCAGAAAAGCTAATACTTCATTTTGAAATCTTCCACTTCCATTTAGCTCTAGTTAATAGAAAATTTATGACATACTGTTTCTTTCTGACCAAGGCTGTTCAGCTGCACACTGATGGGGGGATAGGGGCAGGGGGGGGGGGGGGCGGACACTCTCAGTTTAGGTGTAGCATGAGCCAAAGATAACTGAGCTGTGGAAAAAAAGATGTACCATACCAAGGAGAATCTATATTTCTCTGCCTAATCTGCCTGGATTTCTAATGTGAACATCACCCTAGCATCACTGTTCCATGCTTTTTGAATCTGTGGATCTCAAACCTGATTCAATATGATATTCTTATCTACTGTAGGAAAAGCTAGAAAGGATTATACTTCAGCAAAACATTTACTACACAGCATGCAGCAGACTCTGCAGTTCCAACTTATTGTTCACCCATAGACATAGATAAGAACTATTTGTAGAGACTGAGAACATAGTAGTATAGATTTCAGAAGCATCAGTGTTGTGTTTACCATTAGTGTTTACCATTACCATTACCATTACCTCATTAGTAAAATAAATGATCATATAACGGACACAGTCATTATTGAGATAGTACAGTGCTCATTGATTTCTACAACAAACTTGCTCCCTCTGACACATACACACACACACCCACATTTCTGTCCATATAGACTTTAGTGCCCTTTGTCTTACATTGGAAATATATGGAATTTTTCTGCCAATAATGATGCCACTTGGACTTGGACTTTCTTCATGGGAGAGAAGGGATTTCATCAGTGAAGCCAATTTAAAGTTGTAGGGAACAGTTGGTAGAGGTCGAGGCATCACTTATTCATTTCTGTAGTAGTGGTCAGCATGGTAGACCTCTAATGTATGTTTATATGCTTTAAAAGGATCAAGGGCACTAGATATATACATGCTATGTATTCTGTTAAAAATTGGGGAAAGGATTTTAAGACCCCTTGGTTACCTATAATTGCTATTGAACAATGTATCCTTTGGAAGAAACCTGAGCCATTCTTACCTTCCAGAACTGCACATCTTTGCTTAGAATCATAGATTCATAGAACTACAGTGTTAGAAAGGACTGCAAGGGTCATCTAGTCTAACCCCCTGCCAAGATGCAGGATTTGTTGTACCTAACCCATCCAAGACAGATGGCTGTCCAGCCTCTATTTGAAAACCTCCATGCAAAGGAGTTTCCATGACATCCCTAGGTAGTTTGTTCATTGTCCTAAATGTTCTTACAGTTAGGAAGTTTTTCCTAATGTTTCATCTAACTCTGCTATGCTGTAGTTTGAACCCATAGCCTCTGTAACAACAGAGAACAATTTTTCTCCATCTTTTTTATGGCATCCTTTCAAGTATTTGAAGACTGCTATCATGTTCCCCCTTAATCTCCTCTTTTCCAGACTAAACATACCCAGTTCCTTCAGCCTTTGCTCAGATGGCTTGCATTCCATCCCTTTGATCATCTTTATCACCTGCCTCTGGATCCTTTCCAGTTTCTATTTATTCTTTCTATACATTGGTCACAAAATTGGACACAGTATTCCAGCCAAGACCTAACCAGTGCTGAGTAGAGCATTACTATCATCTCCCATGCTTGCATGCTATGCTTGTGTTAATGGAACCCAAAATTGCATTTGCTCTTTTTGCAACAGCATCACACTGTTGTCTCGTGTTGTCTTTGTTGAACTGTATTTTGTTGTCTATAACCCAGTTCTCCAATTTATTAAGATCCCTCTGAATTTTAACTCTATCCTCCAAAGTATTGGCAATCCTCCCCCTCCCAGCTTTAAAAAAGGGTTCTGCGTCCTTTAGGGTATGTCTACACGGCAAGCAGAAATCTGTGGCAGTGAGGCTCAGAACCTGGGTCTACAGATTCGAATTGGGGTGTGAAGCCCAGATGTCCGAGACTTGCTGGTGTGGGTTTCTGCTTGCTGTGTAGCCAAACTCTTAGAATGAAATTCCCGCTTGTTGGGGACACTGGGGCATGGCCACTAGGTAACTCGAGGGGATGGAAGACCACGAGTGTCAATGAAGCCCCCTCGCACTAGTCCCAAGTGTCCTTGGCTCCACCTCCCGCCTGGAGGCACTGGCAGAAGCTCTGCGTACTAGGCCCAAGTGTCCTTCCCCCCCCCCCCCCGCCTGGAGGCACTCACAGCAGTTATGCTGAAAATCTGCAACAATATGCTGCAGAGTCAGACTGCCTGAAACTAAGCAAGGCCAAACAGGGCAAATATAAAAAAACAATGCTGAATAAAGCAGCTTTATGTATGGTTTAAAAAATAATACAGAGCAGAAGGGCACTAGCTGGGAACTGGATTGGCTGGCTATATGGATACTTAGGGCAGCTTGCTATTGAATAAGTATGCTAAAAAAAAGAATATATAAAAGCCTGTGTAACTTCCTGCTCTGTGTGCAGGATTTGAGATTTTATTCTCCCTGTACCTTTTTGCAGCTGCAAATAGTTTTCTGCTTCTCCACCCCGTTGTAATTATTGGGTGTAGCACACCGGGTAGCGAACTAACTCCAGCTGTTGTTTAGCCTCTCGGCACTGGGTGCCAGCAATACACTAATTGGGGAAGTCAGGAAGTATTATATTACAGAGATGGGTAGCGTATAAGAATGTGGATAGATTTTAGAACGCAATTACGGTAAAACAGTTTAAAATGCCAAAACTGTTTTTGTGATTATATCCAGCACAGTGTACAAGCATCTGTCCTGACCTCAGACTATGGAGTAAAAGAAATGGCTCAGTAGCACAGTGTATAACTCACCTTTCATTATGCAATAGGTATGATTTTGACACCTCCCAACCATTGTCCTCATAAATGCTCCATTATGTTTGACATTTTATGTGTAGTCTCCAGATAGAGGACACTTTTCTGGAGGTACTTTGAAATTGTTCAAACAAAGCATTTTGAGATATGGGATTTTGAAAACGCAGTATTCATTTTTGAATAATTTTCTAATGTATTTTGTAAAAGCGTCTTTCAAAAATGCCTTGGTTTAGAAATTTCAGATTTCTTTTATCTAGTAGACCTGAGTGAGATATAGACCCTGAATCAAAAAAAGTATTTAAGCATGTGCCTAACTTTAAGTGTGTTCTGAAAGTTAAAGACACATGCTTAAGTATCATGTTTTACTGGGAGCATTGTCCATAGAACTTTGTTTGATAAGATTATATATACAAAATGTTAGAGTTAGTTGCTGCAGCCCAGATCCTGAAAGGTATTTAGGCAACTAGCGCTTACTGATTCCAGTGGGAGGTAGGCACCTAAATACCTTCAAGAATCTGGGCTTAAAGGTTAAATTTTCAAAAATAATGATTTTAGGTATCTCTAATTTGGAACACCTTAAAGGATCCTAAGTTTTAGAGACAGGGTGCCCAGCTTTCTTTGAAAATCAGGACCCTTTCTGATGTTTCCTTTGGGCACCTGTAAATGGAGGAATCAAAAAAGCAATAGTCACTTTAAAAATTGATTTATGCCTTTTGGGTCTGATTTATTTTTCAGAGGTTCTGAGAACCCACCATGATAGTTGGAAGCCCAGCCCTAGTGGATCTTCTATATATCTTCAGAGGTCTTGCAGAGTTTATAAACTGTGCTGGTAATGCTGATGGAGATTGTAAGTGCCTTTAAACTAAATATTTCTCTCTCTCTCATTTAAGGAGCTAAGAAGCTTTGCAGAGATATTCAGCAAAGTTTGTGAAATACATCATATGAATATCACAGATGCAAGCCTTTAAGAAATTTAGCAGACAGAACCAGAAAAGCTCAAAAGCTCCTGGAATCTAACAGTTCCTGTTTAAGGAACTTGAAAATTCTATTGGTGAAAACAGCAGAGCTCATAAGCTCCAAAAAATCCTAGCTCTGGTTCAAGGAACATAAAATTCTGAAGACATGCATGGTAAAACAAGTAAATCATGTAGGCTAACTAGCTATGATTTAAGGGGCTTGGAAGCTTAAGACACACCTGACTGAACTTACCCTAGCTATTTAGCTTATGTAGGTTAGGGAGCTTAAATTCAGAGGAAAACTCCAAGAGCCAAATAAATTTTGCTCAAGGAACAATAGGTGTTGGAGAATATATATGACTGAAGTTCCAAAGGCTAGACCTCTTGTCCTGATTCCAGCAGCTTTGCCGGCAAAACCAGCACTGCTTGTAAACTCTGTGGACACTTTCAGCAAAGCTTTGAAACGTCATCATCTGAACAATTCTGAGTTCCTCAGGGCCTTGAATCACTGGGCCTTGTTATCCACTGTTTTGCTCTTTGGTCAGCCATTTACAGCTATCTAAAGTGGGTGCGAAATATTGCCCAAGTCATAATGGTAATCTTTTACATCCCCTTTGTACTCTTAACAATTGCAAATCACCACACAAGGGACAAGGCAGTGGAGAATCAGATCCAAAGTCTCTGAGGGCTCCATTGGGGCAACTGTTCTATTCATCATCCTCAGCACCGAGCCTTAATAACAAAATGTAGCCCTTTGCTTTTTCCTACCTCATTATTATAATCATGACACTAGCTTTGTCTTTACTGCTAAGAAAAGATGTATTTTTACCTCAGGGTATCTAACCACACATTGGCTATCCCAAGGTAAAAACATGGTGGGGACCTATCACTTTACTTTTACTGCAAGCTAAAATAGGTGAGGTCAGCCACTGGCTGGGGTATAGTGCCGATGAATTTGCCTAGTTTACCCCATAGTAAAACTAACCTGCCTTGTCTCCACTGTATGTTTTGTGGGGAATAACTCATGCTTGTTAGTTACCTCAAGATAAAAACACACCTTTTCTTAGCAGAGAAGACAATGCCAAAGACTCTGCTGCTGTACTAGCTAATATGCCTGATGTAACAATTCACTCCTCCTGCTTTTAATCACCATTTATTCCTTTTTGTGCAACCATCTCTGTATGATAGTATAAGTAGAGACAAATTTCTGATTTGCTGATTTTATTCTTTCTAGCAAATAATGGATAAGTATCATAAAAAGGTATATTTTCAAATGATTTAATAAAACATCATTATGTGTGATGCCCAGATATACCATACTTAACTATCATGTCTTTTGTATCTTCCATTGTCACAGCAGGAAGAAATGTTTTTGAGCCCAAAATGCCTCGTACCCTGGATGTAGATTTTAAGAATACTGCAAAAAAGCAATCCTGCTCTATTTTTGGAATTGTCTCTTCCTTCTCTCTTGCACAGTTATCCCAGTCAACAGCTGGGTAATTAAAATCTCCAGAATCAAAGTTTTAGCCTTCTTGGAGGTTTGCTTCTCTTATCTGTAATAACATTTCTTGATCAACTTTTGCTAACCGGAAGTCTGTAGCTAAAGAATATGTTGACTGAACTAATTTTCCTTAAAGAGACATTGTTCAGTGGCTTAAGCCTTTAAATTGGTTATAACCCATTGGGAAATACATATCACATTCCAAGTATGGTTTCTCCCTTCTTGAAATCCACCCACTGCTACTGTTGAAAAGAAGAGCTCTACCATTTATTTTGTGGGACCTAAAAACACACATGGTGTTTTTCAGTCACATGTCAAGGCACATGCCAATAGGGATGGGCATAACTCACAAAACAATCTATCAGATAATACAATAAACAGAAAAGCAAGGAAGAAAGAAGTTTAGCAGTAAGAAATACTTTATGAAATGGTCTTTTAATAAAGGACAGGTAAGGGGAAATGTGAACTTATACAAATTAATCAGTTCAGATAATAGACACATAAATTATAAGCTAACCAATGCACTGTACAATGGTCACCCTTAAACATTTTTCAATTGCCTTTGTAACTAAATATTCTTTGAGAATCATTCACATTATTTCATATTATGCTGCAATAAAGTTATCCAATTACTCAGGACAAAATTGTAAAGTTCTCAAGGGGAACTACAGTACTGTAGATAATTCATGAAGAAGTGGGGAGCTACTCTAAGAGTAGAGAAAAGGAAATAGAGTACAGATCTTAAAAAAAAAAAAAAAAGAGGAGTGATGATCCTGGCAACTGCCATCCCATAAGTCTAACTGTTTTTTTCTAGTTAGAAACTCTGTAACATATTAAGAGAAAAAAACCCACTAAACTTTGAAGACTAGACAATGCTGCTTAGCTCTGCTCACAGAGGAGACTGTCTCTAAGTGGATCAGCAGAGAACATACAGTGGGGTTGATGATCAGCCTGGGTATGACTACACTGTAATCTGAGGTGTGATTGCTGCTAGGTAGACATATTTGTGTTAACTTTACTTGTGCTAGCATGGCTAAAAATAGCAGTGTAACTGTGGTGAACTGGGCATCAACACAAGCTAGCAACGCAAGACTGTACTAGAATCCCAGTGTCCTTGCACAACCTGAGCTGAAGCCCCTGCCACCATGCCTACACTTCTATTTTTAGCCATGATACTGTGGATATATCTATCCATACCGCAATCCCACCTCAGACTGAAGAGTAGACATGCCCCATGTGGAGAGAGGAAGGACAGGGGCCAAGAGAGAGTAGGTAGGGAGCTCCTAGCTTCTAAAATATTTTAACTGTGCGGTGGCCCTTTTCCAATGAATAGTGGCATTCTGCACTACAAAGGATTCCCTATCCCAGCTCAGTAATGAGACTGTTCACAAACAATCTATGGACCCAGAATTATTTACAGAAATTGTTCAGAATTGTAATAAAATTAAAGAACAAAAACTGATAAAATGGCAAATGGTGAAGGCCAATTCATGAATGCAGGTGAAATTAATTGAATAAGGTAATTGAATTAATCACTCAGCCCTAAAAAGAAGCTATCCAAATAGATAATGTTTCAGCCCAATGTCTTTCTCTGTATTCTAAATTCCAGTCCTTTTCTTTCTTATATATCCTTATCTCATGTACTCAACGACTTGAAAGTAATACCATTATTCAATAAAAAGATCAATAGAAGTCAATTATAGATTCACATCCTTGTGGGCAAATATTAGAAACAATTTGTTGGATGTTGGGAGAGAACACCTCAAAAAGCATGATTTGATTAGAAACAGCCAACAAGGATTTATGAGAAGGATGACTTTTTTATTCAACATGCTGGGGATCTTCCAAGAGATTACTACTACAGCAGACAAAGGAAATACAATGAATGTATATAATTTAGATTTTCAAACAGCATTTGATCAGTCTCTATAGGAAAGATTATTGTCCAATTCACTTGGATGAACAGATCACCTGGTCGATAAGAAACTGGATGGAAAACAAAGTTACAGCAATGTGAAAAAAATCACAACTCCTCAACCTGGAAAGACAGGTATGCCTGAGTCCCTGTCAGCAGAAGTGATCAGTGGAACACTTTGTCTAAAGCACCTATCAGGTTCGGATATCTTGGGAACCTATTTAATTTAGCAAGAGAATAATGAAAAGGCACATCCTGGAAAAGGAATGGGACATCAAAAAGCAATATAAGTAAGAGTTGTGAAACAAATTATACACTTGAAGGGAATTCCAATGTTACAGATCCCCAAACAAGAATGTATTGTTAGGTGATGGTGAGGCAATCCAATCCTGTACTGTTTTTCTTAAATGAAAGCTGATGCTGGAAAGCTAGAAAAGACATGGGAGTAAAGATGGCAATGTACATTTAAAGAACATAACACTGAACATTATGCTGTGGGTTACGGCATAAGAGACGAGCTGGTCTGCATCTGTTCAAATGGATCATTTTAAAACAATGATCCTTGCCAGAAAGTTAACTAAAAGATTAAGGGTCAGATGTGCAGTTGCACAAGACCCCATTTACACCATTCTGGCAGTGTATGTGGGCTTTAAAGTGGGCATAAATGTCCAGAGGGCATTTATACTGCCAAAATTGTGTAAAGGAGCCTTGTAGTCACTGAGCATCTGGTCCAAAATCTTCTATTTGAAAAAGAGAAACCACACAAAAGATCCTTTTATTGAAATGCAGTCACTCCTAGGGTAAGACATAACAGCAGTTCCACATAACATTCCTATTAGTTTAGGACAGGAAGTGAAGAAGAATATATCCAGTAAAAAATGTTTGGGGGATTTCAGTAGAGAAAATGTAATTACCCAAGCTAGAATCTAATCAGAACACTAAGCCTGTGAAATGGTATATTATACAAGCATGGCTGTTTTCATAACTGTATATTTATATGCTATTTATGTTGTGGTAGGGCACATAATGTGCTAGGCATTTGGGAAAACAACAACAAAACACACACAAAAACAAATAACAAAACCACACAAGAAGTAACAGTTGCTTCACAAAAAAAGCTTATATCAGTGTATACCACAACAAATAGTGTAATAAACTTAACACTAGCCTGTGCTAATTGTAAGCCATTATTACCATCTCCCCTCTGTAGCTGAACATATCTGTGTTTTCAGTCTAATCTACTGTAGATAAAAAATAAATGTATGAAGAGATGAAATAAGACATCACAATAATTCTAATTAAGCATTACAGAGAGGAAATGGATAGTATTTTCAGAAGGTGAACCCAGATTTTTTTAAGATGAGTTTTTTTAGTAACAGTGTAAAGAATAATGACCCATCTACTAAAAGAGGTTAAGTACTGCACAGTGTTTCCATCTCTTCATTTTCTGAAAGAAGCCTAATAATAATAATTACATTTTATAATAGAATTTAGCAGCTGCCTAACTGTTTTGATTTCTTAGGATTAGCAGTTGGGGTGCCATTATTGTAATTCCTTCTGATTGCGAACTGCACGGCACTTGCTCAGTCGCTTAGTTCTCATTTAGAGTTTCTGATGCTCCATCCTTTTTAGACTGATTTGGAGGTAATGAAGCAATCTATATTTAGATAGTTTTCAGAGGATTTTTTATTATTATTTTTAGTTAGTATTCATTTCCCAGGTACTAAATGAATAATGCTGCTAGCAGGCAAGGAAAACAGGGAACATTTTTGAAGCAGAATCTGAGATATGAGTTATTTTTAATCAGATATCACTCATGCCCTTGCTTCCTTTTTCACACTAGTGCACAGCTAACTGAAAGTGGGCTCAGCTTCCCAGGTTCAAGTCAGATGGAGAACATATGTTTCAAACTTGGGCATCAATGGTTGCATTTAGGATATCAGATGGCAGATGCCTAAAATTGAGCGGGAGATGATTTGAGTACTAAACTCCGATACTCAGGCTTGCCAACTGAGCCCACCATCTTATTTGATTATGTAGAAGCAATCTCTCTGTCTAGGCCTTACAGTGAATGTGAAGGAACGTATGTTTTATGACCATTGCTATAGTTTCCAACCTTTCGCTAGGGGCTGTCATTTCCACAGGAGCTGTTATTTCCATAGCTGAAGAGATGCAAGCCAGCTCTGCTCTTCCTCCATAACCAAAAACACATTGTTCACTATTACTTGGGCACCATGGAAGTCAATGTCAAGCTCCCATTGACTTCCATGGGGCCAGTATTTCACTCTTAAGTTCTTACACAAAATATATATTTCTACCTTTTTATTTCAACGTACTGATATGCCAACTTGTTGTGTGTTTGTTTTGATGCTGTCAAAATGCATGAACCAAGCACAGTTAGGCTGCATGAGTACTTGCATAGGAGAATTCTAAGGGAAATTTTGATGATTCAGTGTGTTTTCCTCTTCTACCGAAGTCAGTACTGAACTTCTGTGCCAGTATGTTGTTACACTCTGCATTGGACATACCCACTCTACAAGCTGCTAGTGATCAGTATAGTGCAAACGAAACTTTTTGCAAGTGTGGGAGTGTTAACCGCAGTGTTCTGACTAGCTTTCTTTTTGGATAATTACATTCACTCTAACTACATTTCCCTGCAGTTTCTACTAGATAAATTCTTCTTCTTCTGTTACCATCCTCAAGTGTCAGGTAGTGTTACTGTGAGCTGTGAAAATCTTGTTACGTTCCAACGGAGGTATGACTGCATTTGTATAAATGATTTTATAAAAATGTTAGTCACCTAGACCCTTGTCCTGCAATACAATCCAAGAATCCTGTTCGTTTCTATGGGGCTCCATGCAGGCAAGCATAAAGGCCTGTCTATACAGAGCAGAATGTAGGATTGGGGCCTCAATTCTTTTTTAAGTAAATCATATCTCTGAAGTTGAGGAAAATGCGTCTTATATAGTTAAGGGAGCACACACAGCTACGTGCACTGACCTAAATGGTTGTACGTTAGCCAAATAATGGCTCAGGTCTAGGCAGGCTCTTCTAGGATGACTAGGCCCACAGCCCTACCCTGTGTGCTGTGATATTAGGAAGGGTCCAATTCTAAAGGGCTGTACTAATGAACATCTTATTTTTCAGGGAGGGTGAAATTCACCCAGTTCAAAGGGCCAACCCCAGAGCCAGCCCCCAAATTTGCAAATTAGTCTTAAAGGCTTTGAGATGAATTTCACCTTGATGAAACAGAAATGGTAACAGAACAAAGGATTCAGAGTAGCAGCCGTGTTAGTCTGTATCCGGAAAAAGAACAGGAGTACTTATGGCACCTCATTCCTTCCAGTGACCAAGATGTTGTCCAGATAGCATTGGACTTCTGGCAAACCACACAAGATCTGGTCCATAGCCCTCTGGAACAAGGCAAGAGCAGACAGGACCCCAGGATTTCCGCAATGTCACTGTAAGATTTGGTCTGTGGCTTAACTGAGTGTAGTAAGCTGCGTAGCAGGGAGTAGGTCTTAGCCCCTACAACACTTAAGAATATTGGCACCTTCTTCTTTTCTGTAATGTCATTTGCAATAACAAAAAGCTCAAAACACTCAGTATATAGGTGCCATTGCACTATAGTCTCCTCTAAAGGTTCCAGTGGCCCCGTAAGTGTAGCCATGGTTTTAGTTTCAGTTTGCACGGTCAGCGTAAACAAGCCAGTTCTCACACCCTTCCAACAGCAAAAGGGCTTTTTTTTGTACCTTGA
The DNA here is from genome assembly GCF_965140295.1 of Lepidochelys olivacea. Taxonomy (NCBI): domain Eukaryota; kingdom Metazoa; phylum Chordata; order Testudines; family Cheloniidae; genus Lepidochelys; species Lepidochelys olivacea. The sequence goes on along the minus strand of NC_140411.1, from coordinate 131,501,091 downwards.
CTTCTACTTCCTTCTGTTGCTGGGGCAGCACAGGAATCCCATCCTCATCGCCACATTATTGTATCTTTGGGGGCAACAGTTTTAGGAAGAAATGACTTGAGACACAGAAAGCTGTAACCCTTAAAAGCAGCCATTTATTGCCACACTGAACTAACCAAAAACCAGCCAAAACTGGCTGGGCTATCCCCTAATAATCCAACTCAGTTGCCATGGCAACAACAAAATTCTACTACCACGACAACCAAATACAGATACTATTCCTCCATCCCCTTTCTGTGAGTTTTCACCAGATGTCTGTGCTTGGTTCCCTATGTTATTCTCCCTCTGCACTTGCTCCACTGGGAATCTTATACACTCCTTATAGTTTCAGTTATCAACTTTGTTGATGACTCTCAAACCTGTATCTCCATCTCATCTCTCTTCCCAAGAGCTAAATTCATATAACTACATTCCCTCTAATATCTCCTCCTGGATGTGCCACACTTCTTCCTCAGACTATATATATCTAAAGCTGATGGACAGATTCCTATCATCACCTCCTCACTTATAAAATTCTTCAAAGTGCTACCTACACCCCAGTTCTTATTTCCTCTTGCATTGTCTCTCATGTATGATGTTCTGATAATTCACCTCACCCAGCTGTTCTTTTCATCTCTCCCAGCTGAGAAAGTGCACCTTTTCTCATACCATCCTTTATCCTGGGAATAACTTCCTTCCTTCAGTGTACACAGCAGCCTTGCTCACCTTCTTCTAGTGGCTAATAAAATCCCATAGTTCCAGCTATTCTTGTTCTGCTTCATCTCACATTTGGAATTTAACTTTAATCACAGTATTATTAAATGCATTTTCAAAAGAACACAGAATTACAAAAAATGCATCTCAAATATTGATCCACAAACCAGACCATTCTGATTCATCCTTCCTCTTCCCTCTCTGTTTCTTGTCTAATCTAGATTGTAAACTCCTCAGGGAAGGCTCTTCAGCTTGATTGTCTGCAAAGCACCTGCACACCACAGGCCTATACAAATAATATCAGGAGTAATTTCCTAGAGGAATCAGGGCCCCTTCTTCTGTGCACTTCTGTCTAGTATATTGGGAGAGTTTCCAATAGAAAATACTCACAATATGGGTTAGAGGATTTATGTTTGTGTATTTTAGATGATCGGCCAAAATCTATAAGCAATCATCCAAGAAAATATTGTTACTTTGGGCCTTTCCAGGTGCCAAAAATGTAATTCTTATCAAATACAAATCACCATTGCTTGCTCTTAGTTTTCAGTCATCTGGCTATTATTCAAAGGATAGAAGATAAATTTGACTCAATAACAGGTATTTGGCTGCTTTTACTCAAACGGCATGAAAACTATCTGCACACTGTCATTTTAGATTAACAATATTATGTGTTATGCCACAGGAATCTTCTTTTTCTCCTTTTCTTTTTATTTCACAAATGTACAGTCTATTCTTTTAACAGTTGATGTTGCCCTCTGTTTAAATGCAAATAAAAAATCATAAGCCCCCATTCCCTATTGTCCATTTCTTTGGAAGGTTTATTAACATAATCCTCTTCCTATTTCCCTTGTGATCCTGATTGTGAGATTTGATTTCAGGGAGAATGCAGTCTGATGCACAGCAAGATTATCCAGTCGTTTTGTAGGGGAGCAAGCAGTTTGCTTGATGGAAAGGTGGGTAGGACAGGCTTCATTTTATGTTTGTGCAGCAAAGAAACATTATTTTACGCTGAAATTCATTCCAGGGTGTGCCATGCTGATATGCTTAAGAAGAGGAACAAAGTAAAAGTGATACGTTTCTAAGACTGAAAATCACAAATTTTTAGAGAGACTTTTTTTAATTGATGTCTGATTCATGCATATAAATTATACTTTTATGTGAACCAACAGATACTTTCATGTGTGTACAATTGGTTTTCCATAGTTACCAATCCATATGTGAACTTACATCACTTGCTGATACAATTACTTTTGTTGCATCTGCCCATATCGGGCCAAATTCTGATATTTACTCACCATGAGTAGTACCTTAGTCCTCAAATAGACTCAATAAAAGTCAAGAGGATGATTGGTCAAGTAAGGCACTAATCAAAGGGAATAAAAGTTTCCTACCCTGGACCATAATTTGCATTTAGAATTTAGGCCTATCGAGTCTCTCTGGAATGGCTATGGCATTAACTTTGAGCCATATGCATACTATTCATATTGAGCAGGACCTTTCCTCACAAAATAGCTGCATCGATATCAATGGGACGATTCGTAGAGTAAGATGTTATTCAACACGTGTAAAGGTATCCGAATTGGGTCCATCGTGTTTCATGATTTTTCTCTTACTGTAAATCTAGGCCCTGACTCCAAAAAACAGAAAAGCAGATGCCTGACTTTCAGCACGTGAGTAGTTCCATTAATTTGTGTGTGAAGTTTTGTTGAAGTTAGGCACATAATTCAGTGCATTCCTGAGCTGGGTTTCCAGGCAGTGTGTTAGTAATAGAAAGGTACACTGTGCAGGTACAAATATGATGGACTGAAGACAAATCACTAGGAATAAAATTAACAGTGCCCTTTTGTTTATACTGAACTTGTCCTCTTTACCTTGGTTGGCATTGTCTGGCCCCATATCAGATACATGATAAAGGCCAGATTTTTTGGAAGTGTTGAAGTGCTTTATATTTTTTTAATATATGACTAATATGTATTTATTATCTAATAGTAAAAAAAGCCCCATGATTGAATTAATGTTGAATATTATTTAAAAATGTGTAGCAACATGTAGGGAACTGTCTGCAGCTATCCTATTACTAATGCTGTGAAACTTGTGCTAGACATAACAGTCGTGCTGGTTACAGTTGTTCCTTGAAAGTGTGAGATAACTGAATTTGACTTTTGCATTTTTTGTATACCATGATCTGTAAAGTGTTTGTTGCATTATTTTTGATCTTGAATTAAAATCATTTAGTGGACTATAACTTACAGGATCACAAGATAAGCATGCATCAAGTGATGCCACTTGATATCAAAGAAAATATACTCTTCCTCCCCACCCCCAAAATTCTTTCTATAAATCAAGAGAAACAAGAATAAAAATCAGACAAAATGCCAAAAGAATGAGTGATGACTTCTGTTATCATGTACAATTCTAAAATGATCTTTTGTAAAGCAATTGAATCTGTAATCCTTCCTTGCTGTGGGATTTCATTTGGTTGACAATTTAAATATGGGTCATTTCCTGCCGTAGGGTTAGTACAGGAGGTACCTGTCCACTTTAATCATCATCCAAAAGATTTCAACTATCAGAGTAAACTAATCAAATTCATAAACCACAAGTCTATTTAAGTAGAGCTGGTATGTTTTTTTCCTCCTGTACATGAAAGGATTCTGGGAAGATGCAGAACTCTGAATAGCTTTAAGGTAATAACAGAAAGTAACAGGAATATTAAAAAAAAGAATCACTTGTGTCTCTTGAGGTTTGTTTTTTAAAAGAGTGAGAAAAAAATATCTCCAGCACAACACAAATTAATTACACAACACAAATCTTCTTGTTTTGGAAATGTCAAAATTTGATTAGATTTATTTTAGGTTTGATTGAACAGACTATTTACTTAAAATTAAAACAAAAGAAAAACTTCATTAATGCAGTTTTAAACTTGAGATTTTAATCATACAAAAGTTGGGTAGTTCAACAGTTTTGATCCCAAAGCAACATTAGCTCTGCCACATTGATTTATAGAATATGTTGGCTTACTGTTTATGACAATACTTTCTGTGTACAGAGCTTGTTGTAATTATAAATTTATGTTAACAACAACCCTGCATAGAAGGCAAATGAGTAATGTTAGCTGTCCTATACAGATGGGAAAAGCAGAGGTGACATGCTTTGCCAAAGGCAACAAAACTGCATCTAAAACAATCAGGGCCTGAACTAGAGCTTAATTTCTTCTTCAGGCCTGAGCTGAAATCACTATGAGCCAGATTTTGATACCCTCACCCACATTAATGAATACCTTTCTCTACGAGTCAATTGATTTCAGTTGAACTGTGCATGGAGTAAGTTGCTACTCAGTGGAAGGAAGGCTATCAGAATATGATGCTGTATGTGCAATGCAGATAAATTAATAAAACTGGGACAATTGAATTCTCACACTTAATAGTAGCATTAATTAATGTTCTTGTGTTTATGTTTAAATGAGAATTTATATGTAATAAGATTCTAAGCCAGTGGTTCCCAAACTTATTCTGCCACTTGTTCAGGGAAAGCCCCTGGCGGGCCGGGCCGGTTTGTTTACTTGCCGCTTCCGCACGTTCGGCCGATTGCGGCTCCCACTGGCTACAGTTCACTGCTCCAGGCCAATGGGGGCTGCGGGAAGCGGCAGCCAGCACATCCCTCAGCCCACCCTGCTTCCCACAGCTCCCATTGGTCTGGAGCAGCGAACCGCGGCCACTGGGAGCCACTATCGGCCAAACCTGCGGACACGGAAGGTAAACAAACCGGCCTGGCGTGCCGGGGGCTTTCCCTGAACAAGTGGCAAAACAAGTCTGGGAACCACTGCTCTAAGCCTTGGTAGGGATAGGAATGTTCCGGAACCTGGAGGCAGCGACTATGGGTTGTCATTGGGGGAATGGGTTTGACAACTTAAAAGGAAGATCATGGGTTTATCTGTATGTGCACATGCCCTCGCACATCTGCATGTTTGAAAGAGAGAGACAAAAAAAAAATGACAATCCAGGAGTGGAGCTGGGCAAAATTCTGGTCAACCAAAACATTTTGCAAATTTAGATTGAATTCACTGAATTGTTTGTTTTTTAAGAAAAAAAAATCAGAAAGAATCAGAACATTTTGTGCTGACATTCTCTAAACACAGCTTCAACTTGAAATACCTTTTCATTTTAAATTTTACTGCAATTTAGTTTTTTTAAATGGTGAAAAAAATCTCAGAAAACAAAATGAAACATTTAATTTAGGGTCAAATGAAACATTTTGTTTGACCTGAAACATTTTTTTTCCAATTGTTTTTGCTTCACCCACAGTACTGAAAATTCAGTTATTTGTACTGCTCTGTCCAGAAGGGTTTCTTATGTTTAGAAGTAGGCAATTTGGGGGAATGTCCATGTGGGAGATTTGAGGTTTTGCACAGCAAAGTGTTGAATTAATTTCAGATTTGTCATGTGGGAGAGTGGGAAAAATTTGCCATATGGTGGGAAAGCTGTATTCTTGTCGATAAAGGAAGAAGAAATCAGTGTTTCTTCAGCTGAAAATGGAATTGTGAACTTTTCACAAGCAAGGGACCAGGGAGTGTTTTGCCATTTGGACAGGGGACTCCATTTTTTCCAGTGGAAGGTGGAGTTAGGGTTTTTTTTTTTTGGTTTCATCAGTGAGGAAGAGAGGCCAGAAATCGGTAAAGGAGATATCAAAAGATGGCTCATTCAGTAAAAATGCGCATGCTCTAATGGTTTCAGCCTACTGTGCAATGTTTCTTTCAAGCCATGTAATGTTTTAAAATAATTGGCTCAAAGAAATCATAGCAGGTAATTTAATAAAGGTCACTCAAATGTTTAAAATGTTTACTACCATGACACAAACCATAGGGTTACTCTTTCTCTCATTTCATCTTTATGTCTCCATACCTTTAACTTCCATCACCAGTTGACAGTTGTCCCAGCACACGCATCCTTCAAATTCTTCCCATCAGCTGTCCATCTGCCTCAAAGTACATACAAACAGATGACAACTCACAAACAGAATGGACAAATCATATGTTATTTGCATCAGGCTTTTCATTCATGTTGGAAGCACTTTTGAAGGCTGACATTTAATAAAAGAGATTTTCTTCTCTAGAAAGAGATTACTCAGCAGTGCTGCTGGCAACTGATGGTATATTTTCACTGTGATTTTTCCTATTGTAATACACTCTAAGAAAAATATCCATGGCCAAATTAGCTTAAATAGAAATTTGTGCCTGAGCATGGACTGGGTAAAAATGACAAAGGATTTGGCTTCAGATGACTCTGAATATTAAAAACCTTATAAAAATGTGTTACCCAAGGAAGAGTAGCTAGTGGTGAGTGAAATGTTCACATCAAACTCTCTGACTTAAACAAATCTCATCTGACTTTGGGTTTCATTATAAACTTGAAACTCAGACCATGTTTCCTGGGAGCCAGATTTTGAACCCCTTACTCATATTGATTACTAAGTGACTGAAATCAGTGGGACCACACGTGGAATCAGGTATCACTCAGTGTGAATAAGGGTATCAGAATCTGGCCTGAAAGGTTTGTTCACAAACCTTTTTGGAGAACCTGAGCCCAATTTTAGTCATGGTGGAATAATTTATGGTTGCACATCAAAACTCATTGTTTCCCATTTTGAAATGAAATCATCTGTAGTTTCTTCAGCTGAGTTATAATTTGATGTGCGGGGTTTGCTGAAATTTAAAATTGAAAGCAAAACTTGATGGGAGGGAAGCATGAAGATAAAGCAAGCAAATTTACAGACTAATCTTTGTAAAGCAAAACCACTGAGCATTACACAGCTCTAATAGTCATTTTGCATTGTTGGCTCCTCTTTCAACAGCAACAATTTACCAAGATATATCAAATTTCAAGAACATATTCTTTTTCTTTAAAGCATACAACACGAGATGTAAGGGATGAAGGATTTTAAAGAAGTGATGCTTACAAGGAAGTAAGATATTGTTTGTATCTTCTAATTTTTTTATGTACTTATTCTTGGGAGTTCCTAGGACCTAAGGTTGGTTGTATTAGTGCAAAAATTATGTTGGGAACTTTCATTTTATTCTGAATGACTTTTTGGTTCAGCTGTTTATGCCCTTTTTTATTTACTGTTTGTGAATGTAACAATCTTCTTGGAACTTAAAGGAAAGGACATTCATTGCAGGAGGGAAGAGTTTGGCAGAAGCACCAGGAAGCCAGTCTGTGAGCAGGTCTGGAATGCTAGCTGCAGTTGCAGCACCTCTGTAGATGGTTCTCTTAATAAAGAGTTTAGTTTTAGAAATAAGAAGTCCTCTCATGTCATTAATCAACACACAGTACATGAAATAGTAAATATTAGTACATTTTTTTTCACAGTAGTATTTGGGAATGGTTGTCATACACATACACATGTTTGAATGTGAACATGGATGTTTGTGTGCACATAAGAGTTTTTCACTATTCGTTATTTCTAATTTGATATATGACATCCTCTATTTTCAAGTTTGTAAAAATATCAGTTATCATATTGGTGATTAGCAAAAAAAATAGAAGCATTAGAAAAAAATAAGTGACTACTTATGCACCCTAATTAGTGAAAACAAATAGACAAAGAAATTTGTTTGCTGAGACTATTTGGTTTATAACAAATAGAAATCTTTCTTTTTTAGTTAATCATTCATAAGTAAAAAAAAAAAATCTAAATCCATCACACAATTCATTCACAGTGAATGAAACCAGTTGTATTTGCAACTACCAGCTTCAAAACCGTGGTTGATCACAACTTTACTGAAGGGTTCAGAGACAATAGTGGTCCCTGGGCCCCAGTTCAGTAAGGTAGTATGTCACTGCTATTGCTGTGCTCCTTCAGAAAAGCCTGTTTGTTTTTTGGTGGGAAGAACATCTGCTGCTGCCCTGTTACTGGGATGGTGTGACTTCTGTTGTAAGGTTGTCTCTCAGCTCCTCAAGTTTAGTTTACTTTGTCTCTAGCCAAAACTAAAATAACACAAACTGTAACAAATGAACAGTACACCAGTTGTTTGGCACTTGCATGCACACTTTAAATCTCTGTGAACCAAAATGAAACAACAGTATATCAGCCCATCTGATCCTAAAGGGTCAAAGTCTATTCTCGACTACTCCAGTGCCAATCTGGAGTACAATGGTCACTAATAAAAACACAGCATTTGCCAGTAGTTAGAAAGTATTGTCAATGATTACTGCAGTTTCTACATGTATTTAGAATAGATGATATGTGTGCTATCCAGTATTGCCTTTTTAATAGCTTTTTCTGTAATTCACTGACCAGTTCATTTACTCCAGAGTTAAACTGTGTGCTCTAAATGTCTAAAATTAGAGAGAAATGTAAAACTGTCAGTTCCAACTGCTGTAGCAGCTGATCTAAGGATGAACTGGATCTCAGAAAAGAGGGACAAAGTCATTTCTGACAACAGTCCTCTCAGTGAGACCCTTATCCAAAACCCATTGAAACTGATGGAAATCCTCTCATTGACTTCAATGGGCTTTGGATCAGATTCTGACTGCATGTTCTTCGGTGCAATCTCTGCCTTCATTCTTGTTTCTAGGTAATACTAGAGCTGTGCAAATAACTGACTTTTGGGGGGTTGGTGACAGAACCAAAACACTGAAAAATTGTTTGAGGTCAAACCAAAACTATTTTTGTTTTATATTTTCAGGAATAAAAGCCCTTTTTTTTTGTTTCAGGGAGAACAAAACATTTTGTTTCATTTCATTTGCATTTTCTACCTTATTAAAATTCAGTTGCATTAAAATTCAAAACAAAAAGTCATTTTGATCGAAAAATCAAAAGAAAATGTCTAAATGAAACAATACATTTTGAGAGGGAGAGGAATGATCAGAATTTGGCAAATTTGACACAAATTCTCAGTGTTCTGATTGAGCCACTCTGTGCATTTTTTGGTGAAAACATGTTTTGTCCAAAACATTTCACCCAGCTCTCCTTCCATCTCACACCTTCATATTAAGCATTACAGTCTAGGCTAGAAATGATTGGAAGAGCCTTGCTCTTCCTCTGTTATTCTTTCCCAACCTATACTAAAAAAAGACAAAATGTAATATTTATTTGGGGCCAAATTCTCAGATGAGCTCGCCTCCCATTTAGATACCAAAATAAGTTGCCAGATTTTCAAGAAATCTTGGCATGCTGGCTGCTACTGAGCAATTCTTGAAATCTGACCATAAGTATCACACTGGGAGCGATTGGTTCTGGACACCTTCGAACTCTATCTTTTAGGTAGGTGCCTAAATGACAGAGGAACCTTTCTGAGAATCTGATCCCACTGGTGGATGCTGAGCACATGAAAATGTAACCCTGAGCTTCTTTCCACAAGGTAATAAATGTTTCAGTATCTTCTTTTTCAGATTTTAAGGTTTCTTGATATCTGAGAGCAGCAAACCTCCTAATATGGAAATCTGTTTTCATGACAGCTAACACCCATCAACAAACACTATCGTCACACTTAAATGAGAGATTTGTGCACCTTCAAACAATGTGATACTCACAGGTGCACCTGTGAATATGGGCTACAGATATACCTTCAGTTACCTTTCCTGCTATATGATATTGTTCATTAAAGGTCTCTTTGAATCAGTGTTCTTAGGAACAAAAAAAAATTGCCAACTACCTATCTTTAAAAAATAACATATTATTAGCTTTCTACTTAAACAAAGGTTTCAGAGTAACAGCCGTGTTAGTCTGTATTCACAAAAAGAAAAGGAGTACTTGTGGCACCTTAGAGACTAACCAATTTAGTTGAGCATAAGCTTTCGTGAGCTACAGCTCACTTCATCGGATGCATCCGATGAAGTGAGCTGTAGCTCACGAAAGCTTACGCTCAAATAAATTGGTTTATCTCTAAGGTGCCACAAGTCCTCCTTTTCTTTTTACTTAAACAGAATTAACTTAATAGTCCCTATAAGGCAGTAAAGACCCATTTGCCTCACCTGCTGGGTTTTTATTGTTGTTGTTCATGAACCTGTGAACATCTACTGTGCTGTGGTTATTGAATTTAAGGAATTCCTACATAATTATATTTTACCATGAGTTAACTGTATGCACTTTTTCTAATTGGGATTTTACCCATTGAAATGTTGTTTTATTACTTTGATAAGCTGTAGAACTTTAGAGACATTCAAGTTTACTACTTAAAATTGTTGTAATTGAGTTTGTGAAACTGTTTTTAATAGAAATGAGTCATAAACAAAACCATGAATCCAAACAACTTTATTGTGTGTGTTGAGAAGAGAGTCAGAATCCAAACCAAATGCAGATGTGAATTTAGTGGCTCATCTTATCTCTAAAATGTCCAGAATTAAAACCCTGTATCTGACATGTGTTATTTGTCAAAAGTGGTGAAGAATGTTTCTACATTTGTAGCCGATTGCATCCTGGTTCCTGTGGTTGCCCACATAACGCTATTCATTTACATACCAAAAACAGAGACATTTTGTATGATGTCTGTTTTTCAATATAGACTAGAACAAGAGTAAATGACAAGGTAATATGAAAGCAGTAGGGAGGGAAGGAGAGGAATCAGATGAAATCTCCCTTTGAATTTGCTAGTGATTTTACATACCAAAATGCTAGTTTATTGGAGTAGTGGCATTGTTTGTAACTATACACTAAAAGTAGCATTCTGCTGTTTCACTTTTAGAAATAGACCAGAATATACAACATGTCAGTATTACAGTGAAAACTGAGAAAAGAGCCTGACTTGAAGTCATCTGATGGGAAGGCACTGTGCTGTGAACAAAGGGTTGAGAGTTCACGATGGTTGCTCTGGCTCATTGGTGTTGTGATTTCAATTTGGACCTCAGTAGTAGTGCTAAAAAGAGAACATGGACTCAAGGGAGTAGCGAGCTGTGGGTGAACTACTGTACTATCATTTTCTTGATATACTTTTCCAGAAGCCTTTTGAGATAGCTCTATAAAAACTCTGTGAAACAGATCTGATAACTAATGCATCATTAATTATTTTTAACTCCTTGTGTTGCTATCAGTATTACAGAGTTATATTCTTGTAGCCCAGGGGTGGCCAACCTGTGGCTCTGGAGCCACATGCGGCTCTTCAGAAGTTAATATGCGGCTCCTTGTATAGGCACTGACTTCCAGGGATGGAGCTACAGGTCAACTTTCCAATGTGCCAGGGGGTGCTCACTGCTCAACCCCTGGCTCTGCCACAGGCCCTGCCCCCACTCCACCCCTTCCTGCCCCCTCCCTTGAGCCTGCTGTGCCCTCGCTCCTCCTCCCCACCCCAGAGTCTCTTGCATGCCACAAAACAGCTGAGCGGGAGGTGCAGGGAGGGAGGGAGAGGCGCTGATCGGTGGAGCTGCTGGTGGGTGACAGGCAGGGTGGAGAGCTGATGGGGTGGGGCTGCTGACGTATTACTATGGCTCTTTGGCAATGTACATTGATAAATTTTGGCTCCTTCTCGGGCTCAGGTTGGCCACCCCTGTTGTATTTCTATAGGAGGCCAAGTTTTTCATGGTCCCTTTATGGGTGCAGAAGGGAAGGAGAGGGTAAAAGAAGCATCACACCTGTGTGACAGGTAGGCACAATAGTATGTCTTTCAGGGAAAGCAGGGCTGAAGCTATGGTGACCTGCCCTATCCCTTGTGCATGTCTATTGAATATCCCTCTAAACAAACGGGAAGGATAAACTACTTGTCTTGGCCTAGAGAGGACTCTGGATGCAGAAGACACGAAGCAATGTCCTGCTCATAATTTCATCCCTCTCCCATACCTGTTGTCAAGATTCAGGGGCCAAGTAGAGAAGAGACTGGGAGCTCAAGGCATCTACAGCTCTTCAGACAATCAAGGCCAGCTCCTTTATATTCTAGGAAGAGGGAGCTTGGGACCAGAATGAGGTGGCAGCCCCAATCACAACAGAAGCAAACAGAACAATTAGAGCTAGAACTTTATTTTGGGATTGGGAGGATAGTGAAGTTCTCCCTGCCAGGAGTAACTAGTGCTTCCACCCTTCCTGCAAAAGACAGTGGAAAACATCTGCGATCGCTCCCAGCAGAGATGGTCAACAGCTCCTTTGATGAGGAGAATCAAGCACCTTCACTAATACATGCAATAAACCAATAAAAATTAAGAAATAGACTGAGTCATGGAAGTGGACCCAGGTACACAGATAAAAAGGGGAGAATACAAAGGTTTATCATTAAGTACAGTGAGTAATGGGTGATGTTAAGAGCAAAAAGAAGCACGATCAAAAAGTTAAGCGGGGGCTAGGTTACACATGGGCTTGAAGGAAAAAGAACTTTAAAATGATGTGAAAGGTAACGATAAATGCAATAGAAGTGTGATTCATAAGAGTGCTAGTAACAGACAGATCTTTATTTTCTAGCCCCTGTGATATGACCCTTGATAACAGATATAACACACTGCTGCTGCATGGCTGTAGACCGTATCCACTGACGACAGCGGTTGCGGTTACAACTGGGAGCCACTGAAAGCATGTGTTGCTCCTTCAGTTCTGGCTACGCCACAGGACCAGCATCTACAATTCAACTTTGTGCTAACATAACATAGGAAAAGTGGAAAAACTCCTTGAACTAATTTTACTCATGCATACAACCAAGCAGATATACCACAACTTCAGATTGCACCATTTCAGGATTTGTTTTCATGGTTCCTGTCCCACATTTTCATTCTTCCCTGTTTTAGTGTCCACTCCCCATCTCCTGTGTGTACCTAAAGGTATGTGCATTGACTGGGAACACCCCAGTGATCCCTGGGTATAGAGATATGACAAAAGAGTCCTTTCTTCTGTTCATATGACTTTTCCCTCTGGATTCTGAATGATTACCACACTTTCTTGTTGTGTTGTGCTGTGGTCAGGACTTCTGAGTGCCAGTTTTCTCCTTGGAAGATTCTTTCTTGCAACCATTCTGAATTGTTACATTCCTGTACCTAGCACAGAAACAGGGTGAAGAAAGGAAGCAAAGGTGATTTTTAACCACTTTTGTGCTTTCTGTAACCTGGGGACTACCAGAGTCTTAGGTTAAGAAAGAACAGCCTCAGGACTCTTTTGGTTTACTTGACCTGTTAATATCCTGGGAATTCTGCTCCCATTAAAATCAGTAGCAAAGTTCCCATTCACTTCAGTGAGAGTAGGACCAGAGTCTTTGTATGGTCTTGGAAGGGAGGTATCTTTGGTTTTGTTTAGAATATGGTTATTTTGTTTCATACCGCTGTATCTGTTTAAAGGTAAGTATGGTAGTTATATGTTGCTTTTATTATTCCCATTTGGGACCACCAGATGATTCTGTTCTGTTCCAAGTAGCCTACTCTTGCATTGTCTGCTTCACATTCCTTAATGCTGAGATGATAGTTACTATTCACAGGGAGCTCCAGCAACTTTCTTGAGGGCATGAAGACAGCTGGCCTGCTGTCATTTGAAGGGCAGGGTGATGATCCGCATGTGAAAAATGTTGTTTTATTCCCTACAAATAAAAATTGTAAGTGAAATATTCTAAAGCACACAGATGACTTAGGAGCCTAAGTCACATTTTTCAAAAGTGACTTCGGGCTAGATTTTTTAAGTATTTAGGCACCTAAAGATGCAGATAGGTGGCTAATGGGATTTTCAAATGTGTCAATGACCGTTTGCCTGATAGACTCTTTTGAAAATCCCAGTAGACACATATTTGCATCTTTAGGCATCTAGATCCTTTTAAAAATCTAGCCCATAGACACAATAAATCCTATTGAAAGTAGCTCCTAAATCACTTAGATACTTTTGAAAAATATTATCCTTCCTGTTGTTAAAATCAATTGCGTATTACATTCATCTTGTGGGCCACATACTGAGCTGCTGTAAATTGGTATAGCAGCTTCATTTACTTGAGTGGAGCTATTCCAAATATACCAGCTGAGGATCTGTCACTGTACATAAAGGGACTAAATATTCTAGACCAGATTCTCAGCTGTTGTAGAGAAGTGTAGCTGCATTGAAATTGAATGAATCTACACTGATTCATAGCAACTGAGCATCTGTCCCACTGTATTTATTTAAAGTTTAGAAATCAGTGTTGACTTGGTAACTATAATGTGGTAGTTGCTTTGATTTGTGTGATAACTTAGAAACTATCAGAGTACTTAATGCCAATTAAAATGAAATGTAACCCCCTGGTTCTTCCTTGCAAATACACAAGAGGCACCAAGTAGATTTTAAAAAGAAAATATATGTCACTGGTCCTGGTATGTAAGTTGGTTATTGTTGTTTTATATCCTTTGCAGAAAATCAAAGTGAGTTTCATTTACTACATTAAGCACAGTGAATCAGATTGCATATGACACTTCTCCTGTGTGACAAATGGATTTATAAAGTATTACTCACGCAGCATAATGGTAATTTGTCTGCAAGGTGACTGTAACACATGCATTACATTTTTGTTTAACAGTTATCATTCATCATTTCAATACACAAAATACACATAAATACTTTATTTTTTCTCAACAGGGATAAATAGGATGTCAACACTGAAGTTACAATGGTTTCCCAAATAGAACATTAATAATTCATTCTTGTATCTGTCCTTTAGTAGCAAAGCAGACTGTCGTTGTGGGACTGCATCCTTTAGGGACAACATATAAAAAGTTGTACCTGAAAGGGCACTGGGGTAGATGGATGCACCATGCTGATCTGAACAGTTGTAGCAATATGTGGGGATGTCACAGGGCATATTTATATTTAATTCTCTTAAAGAGAGAAAATAGTGACCGTTTCATCTAATGCCATTGTATCAAAGATGGAGACTATCCAAATACAGTAATTTAATCTCATCCCCTCCACCCTGAAACCTCTTAGATAACTGTGCTCATCTGCATGACATTAAAAATATCCCTGTCTTCTGTAGACATTAGATACAACAGTTTAACTAGAAGTAAAATAATCTCATATTTCAGAAATTGTTTTCTTCAATGGAAATTCCTAGTAATAAAAGCATAACAGATACAAAAGAATAAATCTAATCTAGCAATCATGGATTTTCTGTGACAGTCATGTAGTACATTTTCATGCTTTTACAATCTAATTTATAATATAAAAGAGTTGTACAGGAATAATTTTTAATCATATTCTATTAAAATATGACTCAGATGATCTCAGCTGGGTTTTAAGAGTCCAACAGGTTCTGCGCTAAAGTGCTCATTTTTAGAGGAGTAAGTGGGTAATTAAGAGCTGCAGAGCTCAGAAGGGGATTTCTTTTAGCTTATCAGCAAGTCAGGTTAAGTGTTACAGAGTCATTTCTGGTGCAACTATTCCTTCACCTCAAAGGCAAAACCTTGCATCGGTGAGACACATTTCATGTGACAAAGATGCATTGTGTGCCAAACTTCCCATTGTTTGCCAAATGGGCCAACAGATAAATAACAATCACCTTTCCACAGGTTCTCAAAAAACAAAAGGCATTATTTTGCTCACTTCATCACGTAATTGTTTTTTTGTGGGTGCTACATTTTCTTTTTATTTATTTGCAATGAAAATGGCAATTTTCTGTCTTAAAATGGTAAATTTCCAATTCTGGAGAAAAACAAAAGAACCCAATAATTCTGACATTCATTCACCATGGCAGAATATAATAACAATATGAGTCCATGAACTCTCTAAATGACAGTGACTAGGGACTTGATCCTGCAAAGACTTATGCACGTATTTAACTTTATGGACAGTGAGCAACTCCATTGAAATCAATGGAAGTATTCATAGTGCATAAGGTTAAGTATCTGCATAAGGGCTTGACCTCACTACAGGCTAAATCAGTGCCTCTGCAATTGATGCAGTGGCAAAAATCGATGGGTCTGGCAAAGATGTGATCGAGCCCTACTGACTCACTGTAACAGTTACTGCTCACTAACTCTAATCTGGATATGAGGGTGTTAAGATTAGAGCTTGGTGAATAATAATATATAGTGGATTTGGGTTGAAATGAATACAGAATTTTTCCAAAAAAAATTAGTGAATTGAAAAAGCAGAAAGAAAATTGAGCCAGGTCAAAACAAAACATTTCAGCCTGACAAAAAATGCTTTATTTCTATTTCAGGCATTTTCAGAAAAGCAAAAGCCTTGAGTCATGAAATGCCAGGAGGGGAAAGGAAAATGCAGGAGAAAGGGTTACTTTATAACTTCTAGCCCAGTGGTTAGGGGATTCTTCTGGGATGTGGGAGTCCATGGTTCTATTCTCCCCTCTGCCTGATGAGAAGGGATTTGAACTTAGATCTCCCCATTGCAAGAGAGTGTTCTAGCCACCTGGGCTAAAGGTTGTAAGGGAGGTCCTTCTTCCCCTGCAGCATTTTTGTAGGGCCTCAGCTGGAGCACTATGGCCAGTTTTGGGCACCACGCCTTGGGAAAGATGTGGACAAATTGAAGACAGGCCTGAGGACAGCAACAAAAATGATAACAGGTTTAGAAAACCAGATCTACGAGGAAATTTATTATCGGAGCAAGGGAGTCCTACCATGTGGTTAAGGCATAAACTTGTAAGTCATATACTGAAGTTATTTAAATGATCCTCTTTTTAATGAAAATGAAGGCGTCTAGGCCCAGATCCTTAAAGGTACTTGGATATTTGCTCAGCTCAGCATTGCAAGGCCTAGGAAAATGTAAATTATTCCTCTAGGACATAAGTCCATACTCAACACTATGCTCAGTTTTGCTTACTCTATTTATAATCTATTTATTTCTGCACTTGAGACACATCCTCATCTGGTAAAATTACCAGAGCTCCATTGTAATAAATGCAGCTATGGCAATTTATACCAGCTCAAGATCTGGTCCTTGATTCTTCAGCCTGACTTTGAGCCACCCAGTAGCACGTGTAAAAGAGAACTTAAACAGAATGAGAGAAAATTTCCTCGGAGTGACTCTGACTACCAAGAAACTTTCACACTCCATATGTAAAAGATTTTCATCACTGGATGCAAATCCCTGGAGCAACATTGTATTAGAGGAAATTATAAGATTTGAAAAGGTACCATTCATCTGACCAGGTAAACTTGATTCAGGTTTGGCAACCATTCACTGTATGCAGATTAGACTAAATGACCAAGAGTATCTAACATTCTTCATGTCACGCTGCTCTGATACACCTGGAAAGTAAACTATCATTGCCTAAGCCCTTGTACTTGCACATAATGTGGTAAAAATTCTCATTAGTCCACACACAGTAAACAGATTCCTTCTGAAAACCCGTAGTGGTCAATCTCCCTCTGAATGTTTGCTTGTCTTTGTGATCTTAACTTGTCCTTGTCCTGTTTGTGTAATGTTTCCCTGCCTTGTCATTTGTTCTGTTTGCCTGTCTTTCCTTTGTCTGTTGATTAGTCATGGTATACATCTGTTCCTTTAATAATATATAATGTGAGGAGACTATCCTTGTAATCATGCTTTATTTTAGGTACTTTGGAAGTGTCTTGAGTCTCCAAAGTATTCTCCTTTCTCGCTATATCAGGAACATACAGATAATGAAATGTCATGCATTGTCTAGTCTTTCCTTTTTTCTCTCTGTAATTCAAAATTTAATCAAAACTTCAACACTTTACAAAAAAAAATCAGACATTTGGGAGATGTTTTTTGTGGATGTGTGATCATGAGGCTTAGGGAAAGCTGTCAGGATAATTTCTCTCTCACTCCATCCACCTGAAGTACTGAGATCACTAAAAAAATGGACAGACAGCAAGATAATACCAAGAGTTTCTTATAAGTGTAAATGGCATAACATTAACATAATAACACTTGACTAGGGCATTTTCAGCTATGCTGCTGGAGGCCCTGCCAATCACCATCTTAGAATCATAGAATATCAGGGTTGGAAGAGACCTCAGGAGGTCATCTAGTCCAACCCCCTGCTCAAAGCAGGACCAGTCCCCAGTTTTTGCTCTGGACCTCTAAATGGCCCCTTCAAGGATTGAATTTACAACCCTGGGTTTAGCAGGCCAATGCTCAAACCACTGAGCCATCCCCCCATCATTAATACCGGGAAGAAGGTAAAAGCATTTACACAAAGTCTAAAGTGCTTTAAAAGCTTTGAGAAGAGTTACAAATTGTATACAGGATCACTTCACCCACCACTAAAGCCTGTTCAGTACAAACAGTGTAGGGCAGGAGGAAAAGAAAAATAGTGTAAGATAATTGAAACTAAAGGGGACAGTTTTAGTGGGCAGAGTGTGGGTACCCAGCATAGAATTTGTCCAGGATGGTTAGGCTAACATAGCTAGTCTCTCGAAAGGTTTGATAGGATTTCATAGAATCATAGAATATCAGGGTTGGAAGGGACCCCTGAAGGTCATCTAGTCCAACCCCCTGCTCGAAGCAGGACCAATTCCCAGTTAAATCATCCCAGCCAGGGCTTTGTCAAGCCTGACCTTAAAAACCTCTAAGGAAGGAGATTCTACCACCTCCCTAGGTAACGCGTTCCAGTGTTTCACCACCCTCTTAGTGAAAAAGTTTTTCCTAATATCCAATCTAAACCTCCCCCACTGCAACTTGATTTCTGAGGCTCCAGACACATGGGGTCATAAATTTTTATCTCTCATTTGAAAGATGCCACCTCCAGAATCACAGTGCCTCTAAACATCATGCCAAAGCGTTGGTTCAAAGGTAAGAGTCCCACTTCCTGGATCACTAGCCCCATACCTGGCAGCACTGGTTCTCTCTGGTATGGCATAACTCAGTCCTATTTATGTCATGATATCTGACAAGATCACAGCTCAGGGGTTATATGATTGCATATTTAAAGCATTGCATAGAGCATCTGAAAGATGGCTTGATCCAGGCTTGTTTTGAAGGACTTTATAATTACTCAACAATACATAGCTAAGGAAAGGAGAATAGAAATGGCCGACTGCCTTAACTAAAGTGAGGGGGAGAGGGACTTGTGGGAAAGTCACTGTGGGTGGCACTTCAGTGCTATCTTAGCCAACTGCCAGATTGCCTTTTAATGGTTTGTTTACGAAAAAAACCCATTATATTTGGACAAAGCACTAACTGAATTTAAAGTTTTATTACAGGTCATTTCAGTAAGGCAGCTTCTCTTTCCATTGTGTAACTGACTTTGACTGGAGAGGTCCTGGGAGGGATCTAACAGGTGCAGAGAGAGCTGTGCATGATGTAGCTACTGCTTATTGTGTTTTCAGCTCTCTTATTGAAAAAGCCCTACCTGAATTTTAAGTTTAACAGCATATTGCAGGTCGCCAAGACCTGTTTATCGTGTGTTCCCTTGCAAGCCGGTATGACTGTAAAAGCCATTATGCAGCTTTGGCAGGTGCTGTAGGCACACAGAGCTGTTCATACTGCTGTTGCTAGCACATTTTAATTTATTATTTTTTTAAGAACAAACTGAGTTTTAAGTTTTCTAACAAGTTAAGCTAGTGGGTGATGTTTCATTTATGTTTTGTTTCCTGCAAACAAGTCTGACTGAAAAATGGTACAGAGTAGACTACAGCAGATGGCCCAAGACAATGGGCACATTGACGTGGCTTGCTGCCAATTATTATTAATAATAATTATTTAAGAGAAATTCTACCTTTGACTTAAGAGTTTTGCAACCATACCACAAAGGGCAAGATTTTGCCACCCTTACTCACTGTACGTAGTCCCTTAGACTCTGATCCAAAGCCCAAAGAATACATTGACTGAATGGCTTCAGCAAGCTTTGAATCAGTATTGAAGTCAATAGGACTACATTAATCTCAGAGTAAGGTACAAGAAGAATCTGATCCAAAGCCATCACCACCTCCTTTCCGAAGCAGTGCCACTGTTGCTACCCTCTCTGCAACCAATCTAAGGAAAATTAACACACAACCAGATGTTGTTAACAACACCATCTGCTTAAAAAATAAATCACGCTTGAATCTGACAATGTTTTAACACTATTGTTACAAATAATGCATAAGATTACAGTAAGTGATAGATTGGAGAAGAAAACTTGCCTTACCTTTTCAGGTTTGTTTTTTTGTTTGTTTTGGTATTTGACAGCATTTTGTGTGTAGTCACGTTCACTAATTCTTCTACACAATATACACTACACTCAGTTTCCTCTGTCCTTTGTATGGGTCTCTCACAGGGCAGTAGGAGAAAGAAACAATTGTAAAAACCCGCAAAATGGCAAATGGACTCAGTGCCTGGTGTAGTACTCAAAACTACGTTTAAATTCATTTTTTAAAAACAAACTGTGCCAATTGGGAGATTCTTTGTTTTGGTTATGAATTCTGATTAATTTTATGAAATATGGCTCAACGTGTGGTGAGTCATTAGGTGACATGACCCCTGTTTTATAACACCAGCACAATCTGGAATAAGTTACAGAATGAACAAAAGAAGTAATTTACCTTAACTATTCTGCTCTGGCAGAACAATGGGTATGCTAAGGAGGCTACCTGATCTGGAAAACAACTTTGACCTGTCCTATTTGCAGGGAATGGGAAGTGGAGAGTGAAAAATTTCCAAACAGGAAAATAAAAAATACTCCCATAAGAATAGTTGTTTTGAGAGAGAGAAATATTTTATGGAGAGGACTGGAAACTGTATTTCAACAAATATCAAAGGACTAGTATTTATAG
Source organism: Lepidochelys olivacea (assembly GCF_965140295.1). Classification (NCBI taxonomy): domain Eukaryota; kingdom Metazoa; phylum Chordata; order Testudines; family Cheloniidae; genus Lepidochelys; species Lepidochelys olivacea. Next base: position 131,480,764 of record NC_140411.1, on the reverse strand, counting down.
TGCATAGGAAGATAGTATCCCTTTAAATAGTTTGTGAGTCCTCTTGTTCTGTGTTGTAGAAGCTTCCTGAAACCAGCTGGAATGCCAATTTGTATGTAGCTAGACCTTGCATATTTGGCTATATTTGATAAGCATTATTACCTGGAAACTCTACTGTGCCCATGTGGATCTTACATACTATTTTTGTTGGGTAAAGAGTGAAAGACACAACGCTATTGTCTGTGAAAGTTACACTAAGGGCTTGTCTTCACTGCATTGTTAGCTCAAACTGTAACTCGAGTTTTGCTGCAACTCACTTCTGGTCCACACTAAAAAAAATCCATAACTTGAGATAAGTGACAGGTTTCAGAGTAGCAGCCATGTTAGTCTGTATTTGCAAAAAGAAAAGGAGTACTTGTGGCACCTTAGAGACTTACAAATTTATTTGAGCATAAGCTTTCGTGAGCTACATCCGATGAATGATGTATGAATCCGTGATGCATCCGATGAAGTGAGCTGTAGCTCACGAAAGCTTATGCTCAAATAAATTTGTAAGTCTCTAAGGTGCCACAAGTACTCCTTTTCTTTTTGAGATAAGTGGTGTTTAAGCTTGAGCGAGCAAGCCCATTGGGGGTGGTGGGTGGGCTGAAAGCTCAACTGCTGCTGATGTGGCACCTTGTAATGCATTTGGCATGTGGCTTGAATTACAACACCTCCTCCACTGCTAATCCAAATAATGTTTTAATGCAATCACTCTGTGCTGCTGGTCAAATCACTCTGAGTAGCAGAGTGTTGATTTGCAGGGTGGTCACTCTCACTCCCTTCTCACTTGAGCTGGGCTCGGCTAGTTCTAGTGGAGCAACTTCAGTGAATTAACTGAAGCTAACTGTTGCAGTGAACAGAAATCTGTGGTAGAAAGTGCGGTAGTTTAACTGTTGCTAGCACTCAAAGCTAACTGGGTAGTACGTTAAGAAATAGTGGCAAGCGTGGGTGGCTGAGTGTGGGATACTGTTACAGGTGTGTGCAGTGCGGCTAGTAGTTGCAAGTGTTGAGACATGTTTCCTCTGTCACCTGATAGGACATGAACCACTGATGTGGAAGAATTATAGAAAAATGCTGACAATCAAATAAGAGAACAGAGATTCAGGGCCTTTGATCGCTAGGACTAGGTGAGAGATTGGCCAAACAATTAGGTAATATGAGAACTGAATTTAACCTTTTGGATAAACTGTGAACTGACCTAAACTTTCACTCAAGAATTTTCAAACTAAAAAAATTCAGTTGTCACGCTTACCAAGTTTTTTTGTTTTTTTTCAAAGCTTCACTCATTAAAAAATAATGCATTTTTTACTGACTGAACACCTTGGGGGGAATTGTATGTCTCCTGCTCTGTTTTACCTGCATTCTGCCATATATTTCATGTTATGGCAGTCTCGTATGATGATCCATCAGATGTTGTTCGATTTAAGAACACTTTCATTGCAGATTTGACAAAATGCAAAGAAGATACTAATGTGAGATTTCTAAAGATAGCTACAGCACTTGACCCAAAGTTTAAGAATCTGAAGTGTCTTCCAAAATCTGAGAGGGATGAGGTGTGGAGCATGTTTTCAGAAGTCTTAAAAGAGCAACACTCTGATGAACTACAGAACCCGAACCACCAAAAAAGAAAATTGACCTTTTGTTGGTGGCATCTGACTTAGATGATGAAAATGAATGTGAGTCAGTCTACACTACTTTGGATTGTTATTGAGCAGAACCCTTCATCAGCATGTAAGCATGCATTCTGGAATGGTGAGTGAAGCATCAAGGAACATATGATTCTTTACCGCATCTGGCATGTAAATATCTTGTGGTGCTGGCTACAACAGTGCCATGTGAACACTTGTTCTCACTTTCAGGTGACATTGTAAATAAGAAGTGGGCAATATTATCTCCTGCAAATGTAAACAAACTTGTTTATCTGAGTGATTGGCTGAACAAGAAATAGGACTGGGTGGACTTAAAAGTTTTACATTGTTTTATTTTTGAGTGCAGGTTTTTTTGTATATAATTCTACATTTGTAAATTCAATTTTCATGATGAAGAGAGTGCACTACTTGTATTAGGTGAATTGAAAAATACTATTTATTTTTTCTTTTTTGCAGTGCAAATATTTGTTATAAAAATAAAGTGAGCACAGTACACTTTGTATTCTGTTTTGTAATTAAAATCAGTATATTTGAATATGTAGAAAACATCCAAAATATTTAAATAAATGGTATTCTATTATTGTTTAGCCATGCAATTAATCACGTGATTAATCACGATTAATTTTTTAATTGCTTGACAGCCCTAGTGACAATCTTTACATTCCACCAGTATCCCTAGAGAATGTTAAGCAGAAGATAGTAAAAATTAGACATTTTAAAATCAGCAGGTCCAGATAACTTGCATCCAAGAACTTTAGAAGAGGCTGGCTGAGGATCTCACTGGAGTGTTATGGTTGATTTTCAATAGCTCTAGGAGCACTGGGGAAGTTCCAGAAGAAAGCTACTATTGTGCCAATTTTTAAAAAAACAGTAAATGGGATGCCCTAAGTAATTATAGTCCTGTCAGCCTGACACTGATCCCAGGCAAGATAATGGAGCAGCTAATATGGGACTTAATTAATAAAAAAAATAATCTGGGTAATGTAATTAATGCAGAGCAACATGGATTTATTGAAAATAGATCTTGTCATACTGACTGGATGTCTTTTTTGGATGAGATTACAAATTTGTTGATAAAGATAGATAAATCAAATCATATCATAGTGTTGACCTAATATACTTAGACTTCTGTAAGGAGTTTGACTTGGTATGCCACAACATTTTGATAAAAAACCTAGAATAATATAAAATTAACATGGCATGCATTAAATTGATTAAAAACTGGCTATCTGATATGTCTCCAACATTTAATGTATTTATTAATGATCTTGAAGAAAACATTACTGATAAAGTTTTCAGATGACACAAAAATTGGGGGAGTGGTAGTTAATGAAGAGGACAGGTCACACTGATTCAGAGCAATTGGGATTACTTGGCAAACGAGGTGAAAGCAAATAATATGCATTTTAATATGTCTAAATGGAAACATATACATCTAGGAAAATGTAGGCCATATTTTCAGGATGGGGGGCTCTATCCTGGGAAGCAGAAACACTGTAAAAGATATGGGGATCATGGCGGATAATCAGCTGAACATGAGCTCCCAGTGTGATGTTGTGGCCAAAAGAGCTAATGCAATCCTGAGATGCATAAAGAGAGGAATCTTGTGTAGGAGTAGAGAGCTTATTTTACCTCTGTATTTAGCATTGGAGCAACCACTTCTGGAATACTGTGATCCTGGGGTGCATAAACAGGAAAATCTTGAGTAGGAGTACAGAGGCTTTTTCCCCCTCCGTTCTTGGCACTGGTGTGATCGCTGGTGAAATACTGTGTCCAGTCCTGATGTCCACAATTCAAGAAGGATGTTGACAAATGAAAGAGGGTTCAGAGAGGATTAGGAAGGGTTAGAAAACATGCCTTATAATCATAGGCTCAAGGAGCTCAATCTATTTAACTAAACAAAAGAGAAGGTTAAGGGTTGACTTGATTAAAGTCTATAAATATCTACATGGGGAACAAATATTTAATAATGGGGTCTTCAGTCAAACAGAGAAATGTATAACACAATCCAGTAGCTGGAAGTTGAATACAGACAAGTTCAGACTGGAATTAATAGACCATATTTTTTTCATGGTGAGAGTTATTAACCATTTGAACAATGTATCAAGTGACATGGTGGATTTTCCATCACTGAAAATTTTCAAATCAAGATTGGATTTTTTTTAAAGATATGCACTAGGAATTATTTTGGGCATGTCCTGATCTCCTGTATAACATAGGCCATACACTATATGATCACAATGGTCCCTTCTGACCTTGGAATCTATGAAGACAATCATTGCACAGAAGTGTAGAACACTAAGCAGGAAGGAGTGGGAGGGATAGCTCAGTGGTTTGAGCATTGGCCTGCTAAACCCAGGGTTATCAGTTCAATCCTTGAGGGGGCCATTTAGGGATCTGGGGCAAAAATTGGGGATTGGTCCCACTTTGAGCAGGGGTTGGACTAGATGACCTCCTGAGGTCCCTTCCAACCCTGATATTCTATGAGGAAAATTTAGCTACTAACACATTCCAAATTTCTCCTCTAAAATTGCTATTGGAATTATAGAATCCATTAATGACTAGATTCACAGAGAAACAGAGGTATGGTGATGATGAGCATCACCATGCCTAACTTTTAGGTACTGTGGCAGAGCTCCAACCTTGTCCCAGTGGGTCCCACGCTTCCAGGCTAGACTCAGAGGCTCACTGCGACCCTCTACATAGCCCTTCTCTCTCTAGGGCCAGGGTTACAGCCTACTAAGCCCTTTTCATCATAAGCCAGCAAGGAGGTTGGTGAGAGAACTCCCACAGTCTCTGTTGTCCCTATGGGCTTATTCCCGAACAGTTTAGCCTCCTGTCCTGACAAGGGCCTGTCTTCCCCTCCCAGGAGGTGTTTCTGTAGTGGCAGGTTGGGGGGAACCAGGGCCAACCCTCTACTCCAAGTTCTAGCTCAGGGACCCCAATGGCAGCAGCTGTTGGCAGCCGACCTTTCACTGCCAGAGTTGCTACATTTCCCTGGGCCACTTCCCCACAGCTCTCTTAACACCTTCTTCACCCTTACCTTAGGGTTCTCTTTCCAGTGGCTTGAGGTTGTCTTTATTACCCAGTCCTTCAGCCACACTTCCTCTCCTCTGGCTCCCTGGGTCCCCCCAGCCTTCCCGTATTGAGCCCTTTTATAGTATCAGAGGGGCCTTAATTAGAGCCAGGTGTTCACATTAGCTTAATGGCCTCCCCTGACTCTTTGCAGGTTAATTGGAGTCAGGTGTTCTCACTAGCCTGGAGCAGCCCCTGCTCTGGTCAGTCAGGGAACAGAAAACTGCTTATACAGTGGTCAGTATATGTGCCTTCTACTACTCTACTTACTTCCGATCCTCTGTCCGTTCACGCCTCCGGGCGGAGTTCCTCTGGGCGGTGTCTACTGACTCCCTTGACGCCTTTGAGGAGCAGTGGGCGCTGTTCGGGGTTCTCTGCTCGGTTTCCCTGTCCGGTTCCCTTCGTTTGACCCTTTGACCGCACTCCCGTCCCTGTTTTTCATGAGTTGTCCCCCGTAATCATTTGGCTCTCCAGGCCCTGTGGATTTCCCCTTTAGGCTGCGGGGGGGGGGATCCTTTCATAGTGGACGAGCTCCGCCCACCCACTTCCTGGATCCCAATAGGACTACTCTACTTATTTCCGATCCTCTGTCCATTCACGCCTCCGGGCGGAGTTCCTCTGGGCAGCGTCCACTGACTCCCTTGACGCCTTTGAGGAGCAGTGGGTGCTGTCCGGGGTTCTCTGCGCGGTGTCCCCGTCCGGTTCCCTTCGTTTGACCCTTTGACCGTACTCCCGTCCCTGTTTTTCATTAGTTGTCCCCCGTAATTATTTGGCTCTCCAGGCCCTGTGGATCTCCCCCTTAGGCTGGGGGGGGATCCTTTAGCAGAGGGCGAGCTTCGCCCGCCCACTTCCTGGATCCCAATAAGACTACTCTACTTATTTCCGATCCTCTGTTCTGTTACGCATCCGGGCAGAGTTCCTGTGGGCAGTGTCCGCTGGCTCCCTTGATGCCTTCGAGGAGCAGTAGGCGCTGTCCGGGGTTCTCTGCTCGTGGTCCCCGTCAGGTTCCCTTCATTTGACCCTTTGACCTCACTCCTGTCCCTGTTGTTCATTAGTTGTCCCCCAGAATCATTTGGTTTCCAGGTCCTGTGGATCCTCCCCTTAGGCTGGGGGAAGGTCCTTTAGCAGTGCTCCGCCCGCCCACCTCCTGGATCCCAATAGGTCTCCTCTGCAGTACACAACTTTCCAGGGTCTATCACAGTACCTTGAAAATCACTGGGATTTAGGCCATGTCTACACTACAAACTTCTATCGGTATAACTAGAGCACTTAGAGATGTGAAAATCCACACCACTGAGCAACTTAGCTATACTGACCTAGCTCCCAGTAAGACAGCGCTATGTCGATGGGAGAGCTTCTCCCATCGACACAGTTACCATCACTCAGGGGAGGGGATTAACAATGCTGACAGGAGAAGCTTTCCCATCGGTGTAGTAGCATCTTCATTAATGCACTACAGTGGCACAACTGCACCTGTGCAGCTGTGGCGTTGCAGTGCTGTACGTGAAGACAAGCCCTCACAAAGGAGGTTGCAAATGATTTGGAGGACAGGATTACAATTCAAAATGATCTTGACTACCTAGAGAAATGGTTTGAATTAAATAGGATGACATTCAATAAGGACAAGTGCAAAGTACTACACTTAGGAAGGAATAATCAATTACACAAATACAAAATGGGAAATGACTGCCTAGGAAGGAGTATTGCAGAAAAGGATACGGAGCTTATAGTGGATCACAAACTAAATATGAATCACCAATGTAATATCGTTGCAAAAAAAAGCAAACATTATTCTTGGATGTATTAGCAGGAGCGTTCTAAGCAAGACACGAGACATATTTTTCTACTCTACTCAGCACTGATAAGGCCTCATCTGGAATATTGTGTCCAGTTCTGGGTACCATACTTCAGGAAAAATGTGGACAAATAGATAAAGTCCAGAGGAGAGCAACAAAAATGATTAAAGTTCTAGAAAACATGACCTACAAGGAAAGATCGAAAAACATTGGGTTTATATAGTCTGGAGAAGAAAAGACATAGGGGGGACAAGATAACAGCTTTCAAGTACATAAAAGGTTGCTCAGGAGAGGAGCGTGATAAACTGTTCTTCTTAACCACTGAAGACAGGACAAGTATTAATGTGCTTAAATTGCTGCAAGATAGATTTAGGTTAGATATTAGGAAAAACCTCCTAATTCTGAGGGTAGTTAAGCACTGGAACAAATTACCGAGCGAGGTTGTAGAATCTCTGTCATTGGAGGTTTTTAAGAACAGTTTAGAGCAGTGGTTCTCCAACTTTCCAGACTACTGTACTCCTTTCAAGAGTCAGATTTGTCTTGCATTTCCTAAGTTTCACCTCACTTAAAAATTACTTGCTTGCAAAATCAGACATAAAAATACAAAAGTGTCACAGCACACTATTACTGAAAATTGCTTACTTCTTCATTTCGTCTATATGAAATTTTAGTTTGTATTGACTTTGCTAGTGCTTTTTATGTAGCCTGTTGTAAAACTAAGCAAATATCTGGATGAGTTGATGTACCCCTGGAAGACTTCTGCATACCCCAAGGGATACACACACCCCTGGTTGAGAGCCACTGGTTTAGAGAAACACCTGGCAGGGATGGTCTAGATCAGTGGTCCCCAAACTGTGGGGTGCACACTCCTAGGGGGCCACAGAGAAATGTCTGGGGGGAGCACAGGAGGTCTGGGCTTGCCCCCTCCCCCTCCAGGGGAATGGGGATGGAGTGCCACCCAGCCCTGCTCTGCCCCCAGTTCCACTCCAGCCCCAGTCCCAGAGCCAGTTGTCCAGATATTAAAAGTGCAGTTACCGGCAGTAACCGGGCTCTGCCACCGGTGGGTGAGAAGGAGGAGCCCTTAGGGATAGCTCTGGCAAGAGAGATACCGGTGGCTCCCCCATACTGCGCAAAGCGTGGCTGACCCTCCCATGCTCTGCCCCACTTACCACCCCACTCCCAAGCATGGCTCCCCTTCCCCCATCCTGTCCCACTCACCCCGCAATGTCTGCCCCGGCTCCTGGGGGACACAGAGTGGGTATGGGGGGAATGATTGAAAAAGTTTGGAGACTACTGGTCTAGATAATAGTTAGTCCTGCCTCAGTGCAAGGGATTGGACTAGATGACCTGTTGAGGTCCCTTTCAGTTCTACATTTCCATGATTCTTCCAGTTTGTGCACCACTCTGGGGCTTAGGCACCCAGGTGTGAGGAATGGGGCTGCAGTGCACATGCTCAGAGGAGAAAACAGGAGCACCTAGGGAACTTTAACTGCAAAAATGTAGGCACTCAGTGCCTTTTGGAGCCTACGTGGTTTGGGGGCAGCTAAGCAGAGGCATTATGAATCCCAGTGGGGCCTGGTTCTGGGATTTTGGTGCCTAAAGTGGCAATTAGATGCCTAACTCTTTCTGTGAATCTAGTCCCAAATGTTTTTATAGTGTCATTCCTAACATCCTCTCACCTCTCCCAATAAAATAAACTTGATGGTAAACAATTTTATTTCCCTTAAAATGTTCTGATGTAGTTTACGCTAGAGCCAAGATTTTAAAAAACAGGTGCCTACAGTTAAGCTTCTAATATTTAAATAAGGGATTTATTATTTAAAATCTTTGGCAGCTGGTGGGCAAACAACATTTTTGTAAATAGGACCACTTATTTATGTGCCTAACTATGGATTTAGGAACCTAACTTCAGGCAGCAATTTTTTTCAAAATATTGCCCTAGGTGTTTAAAACCTTATGGTCACAGTACTAAACCATCCCCTTCACTTACAAACCACTCCATCTTCTCTGTAGCTTATATCAGCTGCAGATGGCAAATGAACATGCGGGCGTTTTGAAAATGTAGCACAACACAATCAAAATGATCATATCTTTTCCGTGCAAATGCATTCATTTGTTATATTAATTCTCACAGGGAATATCTAAAACAAAGTATATTGTTCTCTACTCCCCTTTCTACTACCTTTCCTTCTGTCCTTTCTTGCCACGCCTATCCCCCTTTCTCTCTGCCTTCACCACTCCAGTGTATTAAAAGGATAGACAAGTACGAAAGGATAAGTCAAGTACCAAATCATTAATTTGCATATGCAAATTAAAAGGCTCGCTCACATTTATTTTTGGTTTTTTTTTTCCCCTCCCCAGTCCAATGACAAAAGATCTATAGTAGTAACAAAATTGCCTGCCTCCGGGTCTGCAATAACTCAGATTCCAAACTCATAATAAGAATGCATTCCTCAGCTCAGGCAATTGGCCTTTGCTTCATGCCCAATCTACTCCAAATTAACAAACCAGGAAAACACCAGACTAAATGCTGCTTTCTCCCCTCTCCAGAATAAGTTCTTTCTTAACAAAAAAGTGTTCTTACTTCTATGGTGTCCCTTGCCATAAAAGTTATTATTAAGAAACAAAAAATTGGCTACTTTGGGATTACCAGAGAAACACACAATCTATGGTCTGAGGATATTAAACACTACATACATTTACTGTTGTTAGTATTTATTGATTTTAACTTTTTACTATTAACAACAGGGAAATTGATATAAACTTCTCAAAAACACTGTGGCAAGAAGAATGCTGCTGAAGTTCCAGGACTGTGAAGTAATGCCATGACTTACATAAATGAATGTAATTCTGAAAAATGGACCCCTCAGACTTCTCCTGGTCTGAAATTGAGTTATTCAGAATAGACCTCTTTAATTAGTACTATAGGGTTTCTTTAAGTTCCAGTGCAGAGTCAGCAGCCTTCCCTGAGCTGCTCAGTATGCAATGAGACTTCACAGGTTGCACCATTCTTCTCATTGTGTCTACTCTATGGGCCAATGCAGAAAGAGGTAAGACCTAGGTCTTACCTCCTCCCTTCCCATTAAACAGTGATGTGTGACCTTGGGGGTCCACAATAGGATCAAGAGTGAACCACAACAGGGGATGGTGATGATGTGGGTAAGCTCCTTGAATATTTTTCCCAACATGCCTTTCATCTGCCTTCCCCTCTGCCCTCAGCCTCACAACGTGGTCCTCAATCAGTCTAGAGGCCTGGAAAAATAATCACTGTTACACTGAGAATTATCAGACATTCTGCTTCAAATTACACAGAGCTGACTTCTCACACATGGAAAATGCATTTATTGGATTTTAAAAACAGATGTTAGTATTGCAATGAGACTTGTAAAATATGTACTACTTGGTTTGGTTAATTTCTGTCCTGCTTTTTATACCACACTAGAGCCCTGTGCAGGACTAGCAGAGAGCCCTGCAGTGGGACTGTGATCCCACAGGTCCCGCAGGACTTGCCGCCATAATAGTGGGAGCAGGATTTTAAAAAGTCCTGTGTAGGGCTCCAGACCACACCCACCACTGTTGCATTTTCCAAAGAACTATCAACGATATCATGGGTACTGGATTTTTTGGGGCCCATGTAGAGCAGCTTCATTAAAACACAATAACTTGAAGCAGGACGTACTTAGCGCTACTCAAGTTACTTTCAAAAAGTCATTATGTGCTGTTTCCCTCGGAGCTCTAGTTCTGTCTGGGATTTCATTGAAATTGACCTTGGACTTACCCTTCCATGAGGACTTCTCCCTCCTGCAGGCACATTGCACAGTCATTTACACCTGTGTCAAGTCTTTCTAAAATGCTAACTTATCAGAATGGTAACATTTTGCACTCGTTTTGTTCATGCTTCCCACAGGTTTAAATGGGTACATAAGGTACAAGAGAGTCAAGAATGAAGCTGTTCAGTAAAAGAGTGAGAAGAAATTCATACCAAATTGATTCAGAACTGAGTTCCTCTGTCCTTAGTTCTGAAAATTTTAACATTGACCCTCATGAATCAGACATTGGCAAAAATAGAATGAAAAGCTACACTATAGTTAAGTAACTTTTATAACTCTATTGCACAATCTGCAGGGACACATTCCAGCTCTTAATTTCTTCTCATACCTTCTTTTTTTCTAGTGCTTGATCTTGCACAAGGCCCTCAAAACAATGCAAATGATGTTTTAATATTGCACATGAGAGATTTCCCAATTTTTCAGTGACAAGTCTGGAAAGTCACAGTAGAATTTGATAATAAATGAACGCAGATTAGACCACAGCAGCACAGGTTTGCAGTAAGCTTTTTCCTCTTACTGACGTCTGATTAGCACTTAAATTGCTTCACACTATTAGTTGCCTAGGATTTAGTGATCATTAGTGGGCCTAAAAATGAGCAAGATAAAAGGAAACTTTGTTTTCAATTCAGGGGATGGTTTACTTTTTCTATGCAGGGTCATTTACAGCTAACGAGGAGTGTGATGTTGATTAGAGTTTAGTTTTATGCATTGTTATCTTCTGTTATGAATATTTATAGCAGTTTTGAGTTAGGTAGGGTAGTCATCATTTTCTGTCCTCACCTGTGCCAATTAAGTAGCCTCCACATTCCATTCCATAGGCAACTGCATTTTGGTGCTGTGTAGCGTATCTACATATACATGCACACAGAGTACACCTATATCTATATCTATATCTAAACATGGTGTGGTAGAGCTGTATGGGTTTAGGATGGCTGTATTATTCAAAAGCAACAAAACCACAAGGTATACAGGTAATTCCAAACTCTTACTTTAAAACCTTTCTATCACTCCATGCCATCACATATTCTGTCACCTATTTGGAAGAAATGCTAGTTTAGGTATGTTTTAGGGAGTCTTAAAATATATGTTGCTGACAGTTTTTGTATGCCTCTGCCTGAAAATTGAGTAGTATGACTCCAACTTATATAGGCTCAGAGGAAAAGGAAAAAGCTGTAATGAATATATTTTATCTACCTCCTTAAAAAAAAATCTATAATTGCTTTTCAATATATAACTTAATTTATCCTTTTCAAGTTCTCATGCTGTGCCCATCAGCATGGTACCAGAGGACCTTCTAGATGTAATAAATTAAACACTGAGTTTAATATCTGTCTGACTTGGTTCTTATCTCTTCTCCCATTTTTCCTCCATCCCAACAGAAAAGTTGTATATATAGCATGTGGGCTTGTGCAGAGTTTGTTACTTGGAATAGGAGGCAAGGTAACCTAAGTGCACCTAACATTTGGACTGATCATAGTGGTAGTATATATAGTTATACATTTATATAAGACTTAGTTCTTCATTTGTAGATCTGGAATTACTTTACAAAGGAAGAGAAGAATTAATTTGAGTGAGAAAGCCTGATAGAGACGTGAAGCAACTTGTCTTAGATCACACAACAGATGAGCGTTAGACTCAGGAACAGAATTCACAGCTCATGTCTTCCAGGTTAATGCATGGACCATGTTGCTTCCTGCATGCAGAAACATACGTGATTTTTTGAAGGATGTGGATTACTCTCACATATGTTTGGTTTTATGACCTTTCTGTAAAGAACTAGTTGGCAAAAGGAATGAAAAAAGGAACAATGTATAATTATTTCCTTTTTAAAATTGTGCCATTTCAAAAGAAACAAAACTTCCTTGCAGCTGAATTCCCATTAGAAACCTTTATACTGTTGCTGTTTCATATTTCTAAAAAAAGAAATCAGACTCTGAATGTTACTAACAAGTCATTTATTTCTTAATGAAAGATATTGACTTATGCTTTCAGTGAGGGAGGTACTGTATCGAGGTGAAAAAGTGGTAAGAAGAATTTGTGATATCCTTCACAGCAGTTTGATCCCTAGTAGGACTGCAGCTGGAAAATTATGTAAATTTTGAAACTTGCTTGAAATAGCAATTCCTATATGTTAATTGTTTTCCTTTTAAGAAGTTGAGGAAGCAATTGTTCAATAATTGGAAAGAGTTCTAGGAAGTGATAACATGCCAAGTCTACTGCAGTGGGTTTGGCACGTGATGTTTGGTTCAGTAATTAAGGTGACATGATACATATCTTTATTATATTGCTGGTCGCTTGGAGGAACAAACGGAAGCACATATGGAGATGTTAACATTCTACAACACATTAATATGCCTTTTCTGTATGGTCTGAAGAGAGGCTCCCTCAGATGCTGACCTCCTTGTGGTTTTATACTTTTCCAGTTGTGAAATAAAAGGACCATGTCACACACATCATCTTCAGGAAAAAAAAATCCCATCCCACCCGTCGACTTTAGCTGAGGTCAACCAGTCCTCAGTTGACTAACCCTGTAGGTACATGAAATCCTTCTTTATTGTTTCACAGTACTCTAGAAAATAAAGGACAAGTCAGACTGTGATAAAACATGGAAACGTGTAGTTCCGTCATGTGATCAATGTGTGTCTTGGTGGTAAGTCTTTTCCTTGGGTGGTAAGCCACCTTGACCTGGTGAAGAAGCTTGAATATATTTAAGACCCTAAGAGCGATGCCATCTGGAGTCCTGTACTCCTGGTAGGGTCACCCATGGCAATAAGGTGGAAGGTGAGGTACCAGACAAAGTGTAGCCCAGCACAACACAACCCAGTATAAGACCTCAATGGCGGAACAGGCAGATGAAGTGGATCACCTCTCAATGCCTGCAAAGGCGGCCGAAGGCTACAATGGAGGAGAACCCCCTGCCGTCTTTGACGTCCTTGCCACTGGACGCAGGTGCCTCTTCTGCCAAGATTTGTGTGGCTGGCAGAGTGTAACAGCTCCCCGCACATTAAACTACTCATATGCAGGCTTCTTTCACAGGAAGAACGTTTTCCCCACCTGTACCCATAAAAGTCCTGTGGCAATGGGCAAGTGGTGATGGGGATAGGTGAAGTGGTCACCAGGAGTCCCTAGTCACAGACCCACATGCAGGGGGTGACCGCAAGATGGTCATCACATGCCCCTTGGGATAGGGGCATTTTCGGAAGCAACACTCATGACCAAGGAGGCCTTTTTAGGAACTTTTTAGGATAGGGGTTAGAAAAGGTACCCCAAACATAGGCTATCCTATCCAGAGGGATCACTCCCAATGCAGTCGAAAAACAAAAATGTTTCTTGCAACTTGGAAAGTCCATACCCTACTAGCCAAATCAAAAAGTGAAAGTCCTAAACACAGAACAGCAATTGTTGCCTGAGAACTCTCAGCGAAACAAGATGTGCAGATGAAGGCCACTTGAGGGAAGAGGGTGGTGATTACACTTTCTTCTGGAAAGGAAAACCAGCAAGTGACAGGTGAATACATAGTGTTGGCTTTGCAATCAAAAACTTTCTAGTCAACCTCCTGAGTGAGAAACCTGTCAGCATCAATGAGCACCTTATGACCCTCTGCATCCAACTGGTTAATAAGTCATTTGCTACTACCATCAGTGCATATGCACCACCTCTTGATGCTGAAGAAGAATAGAAAGAATCCTTCTACACTGATCTTGATAAAATTTTGTAATCCATTCAAAAACAGATAAGATAATCCTTTTAGGGGACTTTAATGCAAGAGTTGACCAAGATTCTAACATATGGAGAAGCACCATTGGGAAGGAAGGCGTGGGCAAGTCCAATTCCAATGGCATCCTTCTACTCAGCAAATGTGCAGAGCATGACCTTGCAGAAACACCATCTTCAGACAAAGCAAGAAGTACAAATCAACCTTGCAACACCCCTGCTTAAAACAGTGGCATCTTCTAGACTGTCATTTTAAGAATACAGGATCTAAGAGATGTCCAAATCACCCATGTCATGAGAAGAGCCGATGATTGCAGAATTGACCACCACTTGGTGAGGTCCGTCATGTGCATCAGGATTGCACCAAAACATAGAAAGCAATCCAAATCACACAGGCAGCAATACAACATCCAAAGACTTCAGTCCTCAGTACACCAAGAGAACTTCCAAACATTCCTCAGCGAAAAGCTAGTCATATACACGCATGGAAATAACAACACAAGTGTCAAAGAAAACTGGGAAGCCCTCAAACAGACCATGCATGAGGTTTGCAAGGTATCCATTGGCACTACTACCTGCTGCCATCAGGACTGGTTTGACAACAACAATATTGAGATTACAGCCCTTTTGGACAGAAGAGAAGAGTGTTCTGTGACTGGCAAAAACAACTAGAGCTCTTTCCATCAACTCAAAGCTGAATTTCAAAGGAGGATCCAAGAAATCAAAAACAAATGGTGGGAGGACAAAGCAAAAGAAATGCAAACATTCTCTGACAGACATGATATGGGGGATTTTTTTTGTGAGACAAAGGCCCTGTATGGACCAAGCTCATGTGGCTTCACACCTCTGAGGTCCGAAGATGGTAGTACCCTTCAAAGATAATGAATCCATCAAACAGCACTGGAAGGAACGCTATCAAAAGCTTCTAAATTGAGAATTGACTGTGACTGATGACACCATCGACTCTGTCCCCCAGCACCCAATCTGGAAAACTCTTGCCAACCCACCAACACCTGAGGAGGTCTGCAAAGCAATTAAACAAATGAACAATAAAGCTCCAGGTCCTGATGGCATACCAGCTGAAGAACTGAACGTGGAGGGAGAAACACTGACTATCAAGCTTCACTTGCTGCTCCTCAAAATCTAGTGCACCGAAGAAATCCCTGCCGACTTACTAATGCTAACATCTTTGCCATTTTCAAAAAGGAAGACAGGGCCATCTGTGGCAACTATCGAGGAATTGTCTTCCTCTCCATTGCTGTGGGAAGATTCTTTCTAGAATCTTACTGAATCGCCTGCTCCCTCTTGCACAGGAAGTACTCCCAGAGTCCCAGAGCGGCTTCAGACCATCACGAGGCACAATTGACATGATTTTTGCAGCCAGGCAGATCTAGGAAGAATGTCATGAACAACACCAGGAGCTGTAAATGACCTTTATTGATCTGACCAAAGCCTTCGACTCTGTCAACTGTGAGGCTCTGTGTCAAAGTTTGGCTGCTCAAGCAAATTTATCACCATTGTAAGACTCCTCCATGACCAGATGACTGCCACCATCCTGTGCAGTGGCTCTACCTCTGAGCCATTTGTCATCTGAATTGGCATACAACAAGGTTGTATACTGGCACCCACCCTTTTCTCCATTTTCTTAGCAGCTATGAAAACATTAACCCATTAGCATCCAATATTGGATTGACGGAAACCTCTTCAACCTTTCTCATCTCCATGCCAGAACTAAAGTAATATTGGCAACAATAACCCAACTCCAGTTCACAGATGATTGTGGTGTAGTTGCACACTCAAAGGGGGATCTACAAACAGCCCGTAATAGCGTCTCTGAAGCTTACAGAAACCTAGGGCTAACTCTGAACATTGGCAAAACAAAAGTTCCCTACCAGGTCAATCATCAGATCCAGCAAGGAAGATCTACATTGACAAAAAGAACTGGAAAATGTAGAAAACTTTGCCTATGTTGGCAGCCATCTCTCACAGAGGGGAGACATAGATGTTGAGATTCAGTGCAGAATTTGCTGTACCAGCCTTGCCTTTGGCAGACTGTCTCAGCGGGTGTTCAAAAATCACAACATCAGAACACACACTAGACTTTAGTTTGTAAAGCAGTTGTAATCCCAACTCTCCTCTATGGCTGTGAGACTTGGGTGACCTATAGAAAACACCTGAAAAACCTGGAACGCTAGCCCCAGCACTTTCTTTGGAAGATCCTCAACATAAAGTGGGAGGACCATCACACTAATGTCAGTGTCCCCACAGAGGCCAACATCTTCAGTGTTGAGGCCCTGATTATCCAGCACCAGCTTAAGTGGAGTGGGCACTATGTGCCTGATATACACTTACAAAAACAACTGCTGTATGCCCAACTCACCAAAAGAGAAAGGATATGGAGAGGCCAAAAGAAACGCTTTAAAGACACCCTCAAGATAAACATCAAGAGTAGTGGCATCAACACCACACAGTGGGAGACAGCAGTCCAGGATAGGGACAACTGGCAAAGACTTGTCAGAGAGGGAACGTTCACTTTTGAGGAAAATCGCCTTGCCCTGGTCACAGAAAAATGCCAGAAAAGAAAGGAAAGACAACTATTATGCAGCAATCATGGCCCAACCCTGTTTCTAACATGACCTGCAATGTCTTCCAGCAACCCTGTGGCTCAAGGATCGGACTCCTCAGTCACCAAAGGACCCTTGAAACATAAAACCTGTGAAAGAGATCATCCTCGACCTTGAAGGATCCCTGACAATGGCTGGGAAATAAACAATCAAAACCTCATAGATCCTGAAAGTGAACAGCACAGGACAAAAATCTATGAAAATTTACCAAAGATATTTGAATACCAATACGGAGAGAGAAAATAAAAGAGAAAATGTATATATACATATATATACATGCTATTTGGAAGCTGGGTGAAGTCTGGACCTGCGTTTGATCTGAACTTTGTGACTTGGGCCCTTTAGAGTTTGGGGAGAGGTTAACTTTCAGCGAAGCCTCTCCACAGCCTCCATGTGCGCACAGACCAAAAATGTGTGCTAGATGCATGATCCTTTTAAATATTGTAACACCTGCTTGCAAACAGGTGCAGAAATTTGCACCCACCAAACCCACTGATGCTTGTGTTAGAATTCTCACAGTATTCATGCAGGTGTTGGCACTTACAAAATGCAGGTGCAAGTTTGTGAATGTGCAAGAAAGACTAAGATCTTAACAGGCAACATCTCAAAAGACAGCTGGGTGGGAGAGATATGAGATGGTCTTTGCCTTGTGAAAGAGTGAGGAGCAGGGCTGAAGACATATCCTTTGGGGAAAGAGAAGTAAGAAAGAACAGGAGGCAAAAGAATTGCAGAATTGTTTGCCTTGGCAATATGGAATCATGGTAAAAGAAAAGCTCTGTGTTTTTTTTCTTCCATCAAGTTAATGGGAAATCATAGATCTTTCTCCTTATTTTCTTCCTACAGTGTCTAATATAGGTTAACAGGACTATAGAAATTGTAGTGCAGGGTAAGACTACTGGTCCATCTAATCTAGTATCCTGTCTGCAGGAGTGGCCAGTACCAATGTTGGCCAGTACCAACAGAGGGTGGTTCAAGCAACCCTGCAGTAGATGGTTATGGGATAAACTCTCTGTCAAGGTTCCTTCCGAACTCTGAACTCTAGGGTACAGATGTGGGGACCCCCTAAGCTTATTTTTACCAGCTTAGGTTAAAACTTTCCCAAGGTACAAAGTATTTTACCTTTTGTCCCTGGACTTTATTGCTGCCACCACCAAGCATCTAACAAATATAACAGGGAAAGAGCCCACTTGGAAATGTCTTCCCCCCCACATCCGCCCAAGACCTACACGCCCTTTCCTGGGGAAGGCTTGATAAAAATCCTCACCAATTTGCATAGGTGAACAACTTCGATCTTAACAATGAAAAAGCAATCAGGTTTTTAAAAGAAGAATTTTAATTAAAGAAAAAGTAAAAGAATCACCTCTGTAAAATCAGGATGGTAAATACCTTACAGGGTACTCAGATTCAAAACATAGAGAATCCCTCTAGGCAAAACCTTAAGTTACAAAAAGACACAAAAACAGGAATATACATTCCATTCAGCACAACTTATTTTATCAGCCATTTAAACAAAACAGAATCTAACACATATCGAACTAGATTGCTTACTGCTTTTTACAGGAGTTCTGACCTACATTCCTGCTCTGGTCCCGGCAGAAACAACAACACCAACAGAGAGAACCCTTTGTTCCCCTCCCCCCTCCAGCTTGGAAAGTATCTTGTCTCCTCATTGGTCCTTTTGGTCAGGGGCCAGCGAGGTTACCTTTAGCTTCTTAACCCTTTACAGGTGAAAGGGTTTTTCCTCTGGCCAGGAGGGATTTAAAGGTTTTACCCTTCCCTTTATATTTATGACACTCCCCCCATGCAATATTTCTGCCAAATCCTCTGTAGCTAGTGATTTGCTTATGTCCTGGAGTAGGAAGGTTTATATCCCTTCCCAAACTATTATTTTGTTTAATAGTTACTATAACAACTATGGATATCCCTGTTATATATGTCCAAGCCTTTTTGGAATCATTATAAGCCATTGACTTCAATGATCAGGCTGACAATGAGTTCCAACTGTTTAATCATTTGTTTTGTGGGAAAAGTCCATCCTTTCATCAATTTTAAATTCATTAATGTCCTCTCACCCAAGTATTCTGAGAGAGGGTGATCTTAAACATTTAATCTACCTTTCCTGTACCATTAATCAGTGGTGGTAATGACCCAGATCCACACTCCTGACTGCTTGATAACTTCATTTGAGTGTTCCATGTATCTGTTGGCACCATCATGTTCTACAGTCAGCTATATATAATACCATAGAATAATATTAATATTTATTTTAATTATAAAATTAATATAGCTGTCTGTAGAACATGATGGTGTTCTGTACCAGAAGTTCTGCCTCTGGTCACAGAAAATACAGATTCCTCTTTCTGCACCTAGACAGACCTGTGCTACAAAGTGTTAGTGATGATGTTGTGGGCATCAGTGTCAACCCTAAAGCCACAGAACATCCATAGCAGGGAAAACATGCAAGATGTAACCATAGTTAACTAAATGCAACAGTTCTCTGTAAATGCACAGGAGCCAGCAAACAGAGCTGTAAACAGGGGAGTTTGAGTGGGACGTCTGTTGGAGGAGAAGGTATTTGTATTTGGTTTTGTATTTGTATTACTTGTATGTGTAGAGGCTTGTAGGGGCTTTGTGCTGGGAGAGAAGCTGAGCCCTCATTAGGGGGCGGGGCTTCTCTGACTAGGGGTCGTATAAAGGTAGCCAGCCAGTCAGGCAGCAGCACAGGAGCCAGCAAACAGAGCTGTAAACAGGGGAGTTTGTCTTGTGGTGCTTGTTTGGGGTTGGTTTTTGCTGTGGGTGGTGGTGTTTTGGTGTGGTTTGTTTCCCAGATTAACAGGGTTTAGGTGGGAAGGCTATGACAGATACAGAGGCAGCAGTGGGAGTGACTCATGTAGTGGAAGACACAATGAAGATGACTGGATGTGGAAGCTGCGGTATGTACATGATCCTGGAGGGGGTACCTGGTAAGAGTTTTGTCTGCATGAAATGCCATCTGATAGAGCTGATGGAGGAAAAGATCTGAGGCTTGGAGATGCAGGTGGAAAGTCTGGTTGAGTTTAGAAAGGGGTTCAAGCAGATTATGGAGCAAAGACATGAGTATCTGAAGGGAAAACTCAGACTTGCAGATGGAAGCAGGACTGAGGAATTCTGAGGGGAGACTGGGTGAGGAAAGTGGTCAGTGGAAGCATGTGACTAGAAGAACCAGGCAAAGGAAAAGACGGGCTAGTGAAGGAGAAATAAAGCTCAAGAACAGGTTTGCAGAGTTGGAAAATAAAAAAGGGGCTCAGCAGGTAGTCACTGAAGGTGGAAGGGCAAGGAAGAAGAGAAGAGCAGCTAGTCGTATAGGAAAAGGGGAAGAGTCAATGAAGATTACACCAAATATGAGCACCAGGAGGATACAGGATGGGTTGAAGAGGATTACAAGGGAGAATAGGAATGGAAAGAACTTGCAGACAGAGGGAAAGGGGATAGACTGGAGAAGAGCACCGTCACCAGGAAAAGGCAGGTCTATGTGATCGGGGACTGTTTACTGAGAAAAATAGACAAGCCTGTAACCAGAGCTGATCCAGAGAATAGAAGGGTATGCTGTCTTCCAGGTGCTAAGATACGGGATGTAGACCTGAAGTTGAAAAGGATCCTAAAGGGATCCTAAAGGAAAGAATCCCCTAATTATCCTTCATGTGGGAACAGATGATACGGCTAGATTCTTGCTTGAAAGTATTAAGGGAGACTATGCTAGGCTGGGGAAGACCCTTAAGGAAATCAAGGCTCAGGTGATCTTTAGTGGGATTCTGCCTCTTCCTAGAGAAGGGCAACAAAAGTGTGACAAGATTATGACTATCAACAGATGGCTTTGGCAGTGGTGTTATAAGGAGGGCTTTGGGATGTATGGCCACTGGGAGGCATTCATGGATAGAGGACAGTTCTCTCGGGATGGACTTCATCTGAGTAGGGAAGGAAATAGACTTCTAGGATGGAGGCTGGCACAACTGATTAAGAGAGCTTTAAACTAGGAATTTGGGGAAGATGGTTGGGAGATGTCCAGGTAATCTCCACACCGGATTTTAGCATTGAGAGGGAAGAAAGCAAAGTAAGAAAGTATACAGCCGTGGGTAGGAGAATGTATATAAGGAGGAAGGGCAGTGTGGATACCAGTCTAATAGGTTATACTGGCTGTAGAATGACCGTGCCTAATAGGGAACAGAATGTGAGCGAGGCCAAACAGCAAAAATTAAGGTATTTGTACACCAATGCGAGGAGCCTAGGTAACAAAATGGAGGAACTAGAACTACTGGTGCAGGAAGTGAAACCAGATATTACAGGGATAACAGAAACATGGTGGAATAGTAGTCATGACTGGACTACAGGCATTGAAGGGTATGTGCTGTTTAGGAAAGACCGAAGTAAAGGTGGTGGAGTAGCATTGTATATCAATGATGAGGTAGAATGTAAAGAAATAAGAAGCAATGGAATGGATGAGACAGAGTCTGTCTGGGCAAAAATTACATTGGGGAGGAAAACTACTCGAGCCTCCCCTGGGATAGTGCTTGGGGTGTGCTATAGACTGCCGGGATCTAATTTGGATATGGATAGAGCCCTCTTTAATGTTTTTAATGAAGTAAATACTAATGGAAACTGCGTGGTCATGGGAGACTTTAACTTCCCAGATATAGACTGGAGGACGAGTGCTAGTAATAATAATAGGGCTCAGATTTTCCCAGATCCAATAGCTGATGGAATCCTTCATCAAGTAGTTGCTGAACTGACTAGAGGGGATGCCATTTTAGATTTGGTTTTAGTGAGGACCTCATAGAAGAAATGGTTGTAGGGGATAATCTTGGCTCAAGTGATCATGAGCTAATTCAGTTCAAACTGAACGGAAGGATTAACAAAAATCTGCGACTAGGGTTTTTGATTTCAAAAGGGCTGACTTTCAAAAATTAAGGAAATTAGTTAGGGAAGTGGATTGGACTGAAGAATTTATGGATCTAAAGGCAGAGGAGGCCTGGGATTACTTTAAATCAAAGCTGCAGAAGCTATCAGAAGCCTGCATCCCAAGAAAGGGGAAAAAATTCATAGGCAGGAGTTGTAGACCAAGCTGGATGAGCAAGCATCTCAGAGAGGTGATTAAGAAAAAGCAGAAAGCATACAGGGAGTGGAAGATGGGAGGGATCAGCAAGGAAAGCTACCTTATTGAGGTCAGAACATGTAGGGATAAAGTGAGACAGGCTAAAAGTCAAGTAGAGTTGGACTTTGCAAAGGGAATTAAAATCAATGTAAAGGGTTCTATAGCCATATAAATAAGAAGAAAACAAAGAAAGAAGAAGTGGGACCGCTAAACACTGAGGATGGAGTGGAGGTTAAGGATAATTTAGGCATGGCCCAATATCTAAACAAATGCTTTGCCTCAGTCTTTAATAAGGCTAAAGAGGATCTTAAGGATAATGGTAGCATGACAAATGGGAATGAGGATATGGAGGTAGATATTATCATATCTGAGGTAGAAGTGAAACTCTAACAGCTTAATGGGACTAAATCGGGGGGCCCAGATAAACTTAATCCAAGAATATTAAAGGAATTGGCACACAAAATTGCAAGCCCATTAGTAAGATTAGAATTTTTAATGAATCTGTAAACTCGAGGGTTGTACCATATGATTCAAGAATTGCTAACATAGTTCCTATTTTTAAGAAAGGAGAAAGTGATCCGGGTAACTATAGGCCTGTTAGTTTGACATCTGTAGTATGCAAGGTCTTAGAAAAAAATTAGAAGGAGAAAGTAGTTAAGGACATTGAGGTCAATGGTAAATGGAACAAAATACAACATGGTTTTACAAAAGGTAGATTGTGCCAAACCAACCTGATCTCCTTCTTTGAGAAAGTAACAGATTTTTTAGACAAAGGAAACACAGTGGATCTAATTTACCTAGATTTCAGTAAGGCATTTGATACCGTGCCACATGGGGAATTATTAGTTAAATTGGAAAAGATGGGGATCAATATGAAAATTGAAAGGTGGATAAGGAATTGGTTAACAGGGAGACTATAGCGGGTCCTACTGAAATGTGAACTGTCAGGCTGGAGGAAGGTTACCAGTGGAGTTCCTCAGGGATCAGTTTTGGGACCAATCTTATTTAATCTTTTTATTACTGACCTCGGCACAAAAAGTGGGAGTGTGCTAATAAGGTTTGCGGATGATACAAAGCTGGGAGGTATTGCCAATTTAGAGAAGGACTGGGATATCATACAGGAGGATCTGGATGACTTTGTAAACTGGAGTAATAGTAATAGGATGAAATTTAATAGTGAAAAGTGTAAGGTTATGCATTTAGGGATTAATAACAAGAATTTTAGTTATAAGCTGGAGACGCATCAATTAGAAGTAACTAAGGAGGAGAAGGACCTTGGTGTATTGGTTGATCATAGGATGACTATGAGCTGCCAATGTGATATGGCCGTGAAAAAAGCTAATGCGGTCTTGGGATGCATCAGGCGAGGTAATTCCAGTAGAGATAAGGAGGTTTTAGTACCGTTATACAAGGCACTGGTGAGACCTCACCTGGAATACTGTGTGCAGTTCTGGTCTCCCATGTTTAAGAAGGATGAATTTAAACTGGAACAGGTACAGAGAATACTAGGATGATCCGAGGAATGGAAAACTTGTCTTATGAAAGGAGAAGCAAGGAGCTTGGCTTGTTTAGCCTAATTAAAAGAAGGTTGAGGGGAGATAAGATTGCTCTCTATAAATATATCAGAGGGATAAATACCGGAGAGGGAGAGGAATTATTTAAGCTCAGTAGCAATGTGGACACAAGAACAAATGGATATACACTGGCCATCAGGAAGTTTAGACTTGAAATTAGATGAAGGTTTCTAACCATCAGAGGAGTGAAGTTTTGGAATAGCCTTCCAAGGGAAGCACTGGGGGCAAAAGATCTATCTGGCTTCAAGATTAAACTCAATAAGTTTGTGGAGGAAATGGTATGATGGGATAACATGATTTTGGTAATTAATTGATCTTTAAATATTCATGGTAAATAGGCCTAATGGCCTGTGATGGGATGTTAGATGGGGTGGGATCTGAGTTACTACAGAAATTCTTTCCTGAGTATCTGGCTGATGAATCTTGCCCATATGTTCAGGGTTTAGCTGATCGCCATATTTGGGGTCGGGAAGAAATTTTCCTCCAGGGCAGATTGGAAGAGGCCCTGGAGGTTTTTCGCCTTCCTCTGTAGCATGGGGCACGGGTCACTTGCTGGAGGATTCTCTGCTCCTTGAAGTCTTTAAACCACAATTTGAGGACTTCAATAGCTCAGACATAGGTGAGGTTTTTTCGCAGGAGTGGGTGGGTGAGATTCTGTGTCATGCATTGTGCAGGAGGTCGGACTAGATGATCACAATTGTCCCTTTTGACCTTAGTATCTATGAATCTATGAACTTGAGAGACTGATCTTGTATGTCCTTCAAATGTATCATGTACACAGCAAAATTGCAAGTTACTTTCAAACATGGAAAGGAAGTGTTTTCCAGTGACTATGTATTTACTCTGTGCCATTGGTGACGTGCATAGTGCTAACACACATTCACTGAAGTTGTCTGCTTGTGACTGTAATTTCAAGGCTTTTAGAGCAAAAGCTTTTAGGTGGTCAGCATACCTGTCTCCACGGGCATAAAAGATCCATAATAAAAAAGGTATATGTGTGTAAGTCAAAGTCCTTTGATTGCGTTATTAGGCACCATAATGCTGTCATTATCTTTCATATCCAAGAAAACGTAGTGCTATGCTTAATTCTCTAGTTGCATAAAGATTTGATTTAAGAAGATGAAAGCTGTCTGTGTTAAAGGTTAGCCACATCTATTTAAAGGAAATTTCTCTTTCTAGTATTGCTACCATCATTATAAGACAAAATATAGAGCGAAAAACACTATTGTAAAATCCATGGTTAATTGTGACATGCCACAATGTCTCTTCTGCAGTTACCTTTTAGTTGTTGAACAAGGTGCAATAATTAAATCTTGAACATAAAACCCTTAATTTAGAATGTGCTGTTTGTTAAAGGAAAAAAGGTTATAGCATTGTAGAGAATGTAAGAACCATTTTTTACAGGTGGAAAATTATTTTTTCTTTAATCTAATACCTCTGAAAAAATGAATGTTTCCTTGATTTACTCTCCTGAATAGACTTTGCAGTATTCTTTTAATTTTTGCCTGCTTCAGAGAGATCATTTGCAATATCTGCATCAAGATCTTTGACAGATTGAGTTGAGTATTATGTTCATTTAACAGTGAGTCTGTGTCAATGTAATGCTGGTGTCTTCAGTCTGAACACAGACCACAGGAAAAAGAATGCAAATAGAGATACATTTAAGGAATCACAAGTACAAAATATTCCAGGTCTTAGGCTGAAATGGTAATACATCCCCTAATTCTATCTGTTTAAACCTTCACTGCTTATAAGGATCGATAAAAGACCATCAGTTCAAATATAAGATATTAAAATATTAATGATTTATAAAAACTAAGGCCAAGTGTTCAAATATAGGTGCCTAAACTTAGGCTCCTAAATCCATATGTCAGCTTCTGTGGTAGAATTTAAAGTGTTCAGCATTGCTCTAACTCTATTCCCATTGACTTCAATAGGAGCAAAGCCAGGCCAGTGATGAGCACTTCTGAATATTCCTGCTTCTAAAGCCAATGTTAGATTCTGATTGCTCAGGACTTTTGCAAATCAGGCCATTTGTTTAAGTATGGACTTAGGCACCTTAAACAAATAATAATTTTGGCCTTCATTGTATCTTGTTCTTGTTGTAAAATGTGGGTGATACATTGGCCTAAATGACTTAAAATAAGTATGTATTCCTTTTTGTGCACCAATGGTCTGAAAGCATGAGTAATATTACAAGAAAGATGGTATGTGTGTATTTCTGGTTTCATGAGAATGTATAAAATATTGGAAGTCTCACAATGAAGTCCTATAGTTACAAGATTTTTAGGCCAAATTTGTAGATAATTTGAATTGTTATTAGATACTTCTACAAACCGAACTTCAGCCTTTTGAATTTGATATTTGTCCAGCTAGCTAGTTCAAATATTGGTGCGTTCCTGGATTAAATTAGGACATGCAAAATCTTTTGTAGTTAAACCTAAGAGCTGTATTGAGTCTTATTTTAACGTGTATATATTTTTCTTTGTTACAAAGAAATAATTCCACACTGAAGCATTTTAATGAGGCATATTGTTTTAAATATTTTGGCAGAAAAATGTATTCCATTGACAATGTATCTAGCCTGATAAAGATATTAGTGACACTTCTACTGACAGTATATCAGATCAGAGTTGTTCTTAAGACTTAGTACAGCATCAATGGTCTTGTTATAATGCAGATCTTACCATGAAAAACCACAGTGAAATCCACTCAGTGTTTCAGAAGCAGATTTGTTTTTCCAGTGTTTGCAATTAAAAACAATCAGCTTGAAAAGGGAGCAGAACAACTTACTTGTTGGCAGGCCAGGGAAGAGAATAGACTTTCAACCACTGTTCCCTCTATTTTTTTACATCCATGTGCACAATTAATTTTGTTATGTGCATCAGTATGGAGGTGATGTATGGTGCGGGTGGGGCTGAGGGGTTCAGAGTGTGAGAGGGGGCTCAAGGCTGGGGCAGAAGATGGGGGGAGTGAGGGCTCTGGGGTGGGGCTGGGGATATGGGACTCAGGGCTAGGGCAGAGTGTTTGGTTTCAGGGCTCTGGCTAGAGGTGATCCTGGCAATTACAGGCCTGTAAGCCTGACTTCAGTACAGGGCAAACTGGTTGAAACTATAGTAAAGAACAAAATTGTCAGACACATAGATGAACATAACTTGTTGGGGAAGAGTCAACATCTTTTTTGTAAAGAGCATGTGGACAAGGGAGATCCAGTGGATATAGTGTACTTAGACTTTCAGAAAGTCTTTGACAAGGTCTCTCACCAAAGACTCTTAGGCAAAGTAAGCTGTCATGGGATAAGGGGAAGGTCCTCTCATGGATTGGTAACTGGTTAAAAGAAAACAAAGGGTAGGCATAAATGGTCAGTTCTCAGAATGGAGAGAGGTAAATAGTGGAGTCCCCCACGGGTCTCTACTGGGATGAGTCCTGGTCAACATATTCATAAATGATCTGGAAAACAGGGTAAACAGTGAGGTGGCAAAATCTGCAGATGATACAAAACTATTCACGATAGGTAAGTCCCAGGAAGACTGCAAAGAGCTACAAAAGGATCTCTCAAAACTAGGTGACTGGGCAACAGAATGGCAGATGAAATTCAATGATGATAAATGCAAAATAATGCAGATTGGAAAACATAATCCAACTATTCATATAAAATGATGGGATCTAAATTAGCTGTTACCACTCAAGAAAGAGATCTTGGAGTCATTGTGGATAGTTCTCTGAAAACATCCACTCAATGTACAGCAGCAGTCAAAAAAGAGAACAGAATGTTGCGAATCATTAAGAAAGGGATAGATAATAAGACAGAAGATATCATATTGCCTCTATATAAATCCCTAGCTTCTGTTAGCCAGAAGCTGGGAACAAGCAACAGGGGATGGATCACTTGATGATTACCCGTTCTGTTCATTCCCTCTGGGGCACCTGGCATTGGCCACTGTCAGAAGACAGGATACTGGATACCTCTTAGCCAGTATGGCTGTTCTTATGTTCTTTTCTTAATCTTTCAGCAATTGAGAGTCGTGTTACAAGTGATAAGTGGAGGGGAGGTGTGGCAGGATCATGTCAATTGATAATAATGAACTCTGGAGGAGCAACACTTATGTTGAATGTGTTTCTACTGCAGTTGTTCCTCCATATCTCCCAGGGGGCATCATTTATTGATATATAGAAGCTATCCAGTCTCTAAGGCAACTGGCCATGGTTTTTGTTTTAATTTGCAGACCAGAACAACAAATCTATTAACAAGAAAAAACACTTATTTAACTAACATTTCTAATGATGTTCATGGTTTTGTCTTACCCTGAGCATCCATTTAATCATGAGGGGGAAAACACACTTTTTTGTATGAGAAATATTTCACCAAACTCCTGAAGGCTTAACCACATATACTAAGGCTCAACCGCATACACTCTTCATTTGCAGGCATTCACATACATTATGTACACATAAGGAGGGGGAAAAAATACACCAAGACACCAGTTCGTATTTTTGGATTAGTTTTATGTACAATGTCTGATCACAATTCTCTCTGTAAAATGCTGATAACTGAATTTGGTTTTCATGCTTTTTTTTGTAGCTATGGTTGTCACCTCTAATAAGACAACAGGTTTGACCTAGCACTCATTGCTGTGACTGTTCAGTAATGAATTGTTCCAGGCTGGTACAGTAAGCTAATAATACCATTCTACCTTTCTGAACCATACAAAAATGGTTGTGAGAATTTTGGGAAGCTTCACAGCCATCTAGAAAACTAAGTGAATTACCCTGGAGGAGGAAATCTATAAACTGTCTTCTTGATTTATCCAGGTAAGTGTTGGCAGGAGGAAAAGTATGCAGTTGCCTGGATGGACTGACTGCTGTGTGAGAGAGGACAAGGGCTTGGGTAGTCCAATTAAGAGATGCAGTCTAGTGACTGCTTCAGGCTGGACAAATGTCAACAACAATTTCAGGTTTCCCCTCTTTAAATGAGTCAGCAATAGACTTTGGTTCAGCTATTTCTCCTTTCCAGGTTTTTGGTTAAATTTATAAACAGCCAAACTGAACTCAGCCCTCCATCGTTTTTAAACAGATTCTCCATTGTATAACTGAAGGTTAATAGAAAATGCAAATTTCATGTGTGTAGCAAGTCCCTTTTAAAAGCATCTGACCTTCTAAAGCACCTTTGTTTTGATTTCCTTACATGTAAAAGTGCATAGCATTGTCTCTAGAGATTTGCCGACACAAACCATTTGGTTATACATAGTTATAAAGATAAAAAAATTGTAAAATATTATTGTTTAAAAATGTTACCCAAGTGGGAAGTTCTCAGATTTTATTTGACTTTGTTGATTCCCATTAATATGCTGCTTCAAAGCAGCTTCTCCTCCAACAACAACAAAGAAAAATAAACCCCTAATTTTCTATTAAATTGCTGCTTGTAAAGGTAAAACATCTGAGGCCAGACTCTAGAAAGTACTGAGAAAGCAATAGGCATTCCTCTTCCTTCAAAGAATGGGCACATGTCAGTATGTTCTTCAAAAACAGCATTAATTTATTTTATTTTTACTTTTACAAACTGCCAAGGGCTCCTATTTCACGTTGCAGGTGCCCTAGTTAAACGTTCATGGAACTGATTCTCTTCTCTTGGTAATACAGTGAAATCTTGTTCTTTTTACTTAGTTCTGCTTCCACCACATACAAAAGCAACAAACTAGACCTTTCAGCAAAAGAAAAAATGAAGAAATACATCCCATTCTTCCAAAATGGCTCCTCAAACAATATCCTCATTCCAAACACCTTACGTAAATGATGAGCCACATATTGCCCAATAGAGAAACAAATCTTTGTTATTCTGGATCAAGGACGGAGCAAGTTCAAAGGCTAAGACCCCACCTGTAATCTTCTTTGTTATTTGCAGTGTTGTTGTAGCCATGCTGGTCCTAGGATATGAAAGACAAGGTAGATGAGGTAATTATGTCATGGGAGTTTCAGCCACATTGCCTCTATTGAGATCACAACTGCAAAAGAGGTGATCAGCCCATAACAAACTCCACTCATGAAATCTGCACCATTTAAGAGTAGGAATAAATTGTATGAGCAGCTTTGTGTAGTGTAATAGGTAGGTCAGGGCAGCTATGTCTATAAATGTGTGCAGCACACATTCCTCCTCCTCCTCCTCCTTCCTCTCTTCTGGTCCCCCCCACCCCCAGAAACAGTGATTAAACCCTGTTGTACCCTTCCAAGACAATTGCCTTGGGCACCTTGTAAAGTGAATTTGCAACCAGGGCTTTGGAGCTGTGCTTCAGCTCCGCTTCAGCTCCAGGCGAAAACCTGCAGCTCCATTGCTCCGGAGCTGTTCCACGCTCAATCTGGGCTCCACTTCAAAGCCCTGTTTGCAACTTTTCAGAGAAATCCGGTAGTATAGATACCTTATATCATATAATATAGCAAATACATTATATATTTTTTGCAGGTTCCCTGCTATGTGTGTAAGAGGGCAACTTAAGACAAAGCTTGTCCTTTTAGCTTTAGGTGTCTTTTTTTAACTTACTGTAGCTGCTAAAATATTTCCTTTTGTTTTCTATATTGTTATTTATAGACCTTCTAGCTAGAACTATATATTTCCTGCAAGTATAGTATGCTGAACAATCATGCTGTCATGTGACCTCTCCAGAAGCACCACTTTGAAATTTTATCCCATCATCATATATCCCATCATCAACAAATGAGTCTTTTGATCAGTCATTTAGGCTGGACTTTAAAAAGGAGCCAATGGGAGTTTGGCAACTAAATCCTTTAGACTCCTTTGAAATCCCACCTTTTAAGAACAACTTTCATGCTGTTAGGAAAGGGTCAGTGAGTCAGCAAAATATCATCAGACAAATGAGCACCGACATTGTTCTGTACATATTTGAGCCACCTCATCTCCAGGAGACTCCCGCTTGCTGTAATTCATGCAGTTCCTGCTACAGTAATGGTTTAGTGCTACCTGAATCTTTCATTAGTTTCTCTGCCTTGGTGACAGCCTGCACAATCGTATGGTAGAAATTAAGTAGATTTATCACCATCGCTTTCGGGTGTATGTGTGATGGGGAGAGCCTGTTCTAGCTTTCTTCACATGTCATTTGCAAGATTATTAAACTGAATAAACTATTGTTTAGCTAGAACAGCATGGAGATGTTTAGTGGTAAGACTACTGAATCATTTACAGAAATGGCACCGTAGTTTGGTTGATTGAGCATCAAAAGCCAAGTCTGCCAATTATCTGCTCTTTCTAGTAGTTTGGTATTTGAATTCTTACACCTGCTCCATTTTGTAGCTTCAAAACTTCCCAGTGTGAACACAATACAGACACCATGCTCCAGTGGCTATTGTAATCATTTCTGCAGTCTAAATATGCTGGACTGCTACACTTAGCCACTGGGAGCAATGAGCAACATGTTTTGTCTATCAAAAATTCCCCTATGTTTCCTCTACCAGCACCATTTATCAGAGTTCAGGGATGTATATTAGAAATGGAGCTAACAGCCCTCTTTCTGAATATGTGGAATATATCCCTTCAGTCTCATTATTTGTGGTTTAATTACTTTGCAAATGCATACACCGACTCTGGGAGGCAAATCACAATCCTGTTGCTGAAGCCAAATGTCAAAGAATTTCCCTTATTTCTAGCTCAACACAGAAGTTATGGAGGAGCTATCATCAGAAAGGGGCTGATTTCATGTTTTGTTTTGTTTTTTCCTTTTTGAGTTTTAAAAAAATCTGGGAGTGGAAAAAAATTCAAATGTCTGGAAAATACAAGAGATACTTGGTTATGAGTAAGGCTGTGAGTTTCCGTGACTTTCCATGACCTCTGTGACTTCTGAAGTGGCCACCTCCCACCCCCAACAGCAGCAAGGGTTTGGGTGGGGTGCTCAGGGCTGGGGATTGGGGCATGAATGTCACATACCTCAAGGGGGCTCCTCGGAGGTGGCGACATCCCTTGGCTCCTATGGGGAGGCATGGCCAGGGGCTCTGTACATTGCCTTCGCCTACAGGCACTGCCCCCGCAGCTGCCATTGGCCACAATTCCCAGCCAATGGGAGCTGCGAAGCTGGTTCTCAGGGAGGAGGCAGCATGCAGAGCTGCGTGTCCACGCTTCCGCCTAGGAGCTGAGGAATGTCGCCAGGACCAGGGAGGCATGGAGCTGGGTAGAGCACCTGCCAGCCCCACCAACCCCTCCCCCTGCAGAACCAGTGGGGATCCCAAGCCATGCATCACCACGCATCACAGCCCCCCCGAGCACCCGGGGCACCCTCGGGCTGCCTCCCTCCCCAAGATATAGTACACATCATGTACAGGCCACGGGCCATGAATTTTTGTTTACTGCCTGTGACTTGTCCGTGACTTTTACTGAAAATACCCATGACGAAACATTGCCTTAGTTATGAGAAGAAATTGGTCATCCTTGAGTGCTCACTAGACACAGGAGGATGAATGCACATTCCCCATCTATCAGGATGTATGTGTGTGTCAGCAGAAAAAGAATCAAGGCACACATAAAAAGATGACATACTTTCAGAACTTCATAAATCAAGCATGGCAGTCAGAGAGAGTCTGAGATCCACAACTTCCAGGGAACACCTCTTCAGAATCTGGGCCTATATCCAAAGAGGTCAATGGGAGTTTTGCCACTTACTTCAGTAGAAATGGGCTGTAGGCCCCAAGAAGAAAGACTTCAAACTTGCAGTGGGCTTTGTGGAAAAGAGCTCACTGTAACACTGGAGCTTATGCATGCAAACACACTGTACCAGACAGCTGCATGATAGCTGAAAGAAGAAACTTGGGCCAAGGATACTGTTACTCTTACAATACATGTTGTGACCCATACAGTTCATTGACGGCAAACTAGACCTCAGTTTTTAAGGCTGCCACATTTAGCTGATAGCCTGTCTCTCTCCAAAACCCATCAACGTTTTACCATAGATAGAAATATTTGTTAAAGAGATTTTGTTCAGCATTTCTGAGATGAGATAAGCTCCGTTTTGTCCCCCTTCATTTTTCTTCAACTTTGAAAACCTGGCTTTCTGGGATTCACTCTAAAGTTTCACAGACACATGTGTAACTTTAATCCACTGAATTATAACATTATAATAGAAACTGCAGTTTACTCTTAGCTACAGAGATATGGATTGAATGCTATTCTGCAGCAGTTCACAAGGAGAAAAAGGTGGGTGATATATTGCCCTTCATGACCACTAGGAAGTTAACTTTTATGTCATCATTCAGCGCAATGCCAGGTTTATGTGTGAAGCACTGCCCCTTTGATCAGCATAAGTAAAGTTCATCATCTCAGTGACTGCAAATTGGCTAATTAGGTTCCTTCTGTGATGAAAAATGTACACTGACATCTCTTCTGTATTGTATGTTCCAGCTTACAGAAATCTTTCTGTCTAAAGTGAAAGATATATCTCCATACTTCAGTAACATAAGTAGTTGTGTTATTGTTTGAATTGAGCATATAGTGCAGTCTCCCATTTGCATGTAGAGATTTATATCTAAATCCCCTCATGCATCTTTATAATTATTGGGCTGCTCTGATTTTGAGCATGACTAATGAAATGTGTTCATTCAAACTCAAGCCAGTGGCTTGGTAAAAGACACTGACTAAAATATCTATTAAGAAAAGTAAGTGGGGCATTATGAGGAAGTATATGTGTTCAGGGTAGTGAGAGATATCTTACACTTTCATTTAGTAACATATACATAATTGCTATTATTCCACCTTTATTCAAGGTAGTGATCATAGTACAGTATTAAAAATGTACTTGGAATTCATGCAGATGAGTTTCTTTTCACAGTCAAAAACATTTATGTTAGTTTTGATAGGACTTGCAACACCAAGAGGACAAATCTTATATATTCTTTACATTGCTGTTATGCAGGGGTGAAGGTAACTGAGGCCACTTACCACGACGGGGTGGGACAGCTCCGGCCCCCAGAAGTGGCGGGGCCTCGTGTGGAAGGGGCGGGGCTGGGGGGTCACTCTCCCCCAGCCAGGCCTTCCAGTCCGGCTGGCCTGCGCCGCCCAGGGCTCCCGTGTTGATTTAAAGGGCCCGGGGCTCCGGACGCCACTGCTGCCGTAGTGGCAGCGGCGTCCGGAGCCCTGGACCCTTTTAAATTGTCGGCCCCAGGCAGCTGCTCCCTTTGCCCCCCCGCCCGTCAGCAGCCGGTGGGGCCAAAAGGGGCAGGAACATTAAAGCACTGCAGGGTCCTTTGCCGCGGCCCTGCCAAGGGCGGGGTGCAGCAACATTAAAATGCCGCAGGGGCAAAGGACCATCCTTAAACCTTTCATGTCCCTGCCCCTTTTGCCTCCCCTGTCGGCGGCCCTGTGGGACAGACCCGACCGGCAGGGCTGCCGGCAGGAGGAAGGGGCAGTGAAGTTAAAGCACTGATGCGGCAGCACTTTAAGGACAGTCCTTTGCCGCGGCAGCGCTTTAACGTCGCTGCCCCTTCCCCTCCCCCTCCGTCGGTGGCCCGGCCGGTATGGACCCTACCAGCAGGGCACTGACAGGGGAGGCAAAAGGGGGCAGGGATGTGAAAGTGCTGCCGTGGCAACTCTTTAATGTGAGCTGGGTAGGGGCCGGTGTGGGTTCTTACCGGTACGCAGTACCGGCCCCTACCAGCTCACTTTCACCCTTCCTCTTATGACAAAAATTGATTTTGGTGTAAGTGAGCACCAAGCTGAAATATTTTCACCACACCACTGGCACTGTGTAAATTTAATTGCATTCATGTTGTCTTCGGTGAAGATCAATAGAGATCTTAGTTTACTAACAGAAGGCATGAATAAAATTTTAAATTAATGTTAAGTGACATGAGATAATCTAAATTAGTAATTAGATACTCATCCTAGACAAGAGCAGACACATTTTTAGTTCTTTGACATGGCTGATATCCTGAATTTTTTGGGGGGAAAAAAGAGACAGCATTGCATTCATGTCCAGTGGATAGCACAGCTCATGTAGAAACACTGCCAGACTGCAGGCCCTTCAAGACATCCAATCCTTCTCAGTAGTTGAGAAGGAAAACATAATAGTAATATAACATTGAATACCTCTTTTTTCTCTCTCTCATAGATGGAAGCTAATTACAAGTAATTAAATGATTGAAGAAGTACACTCGGGCTCCATATAAAATGCTATTCAGAATGATCAGCGTGTGTGTTTGTAAATGTTTACTTTTTAATGTCAGCCATTGTCTATTATTATTTAATATTTGTATTACAATACCACCTGAGAGCCCTAGTCAAAGATCAGGACCCCATTGTGCTAGGCTCTCTACAAAGACAGAACAAAAACATGGTCCCTGTTTGTAAAGGGGTTCATTCGCTGCAGGAGCACCTCCTCATGGCCAGGTCTGAGAATTAACTTTTGCCTCTATTTGGCACTCCTTCCCATTAGTCACTCATGCTGTGACCCCTCCCCCTCTCTCCACAACTTGAGGTGCTCCCTCTTTGCGACTTGGCCCTCTAGTCAAGTCACCATATAGTTCTCCCATTCCAGGGTATCAAATACCAGTCAAATGGACTTACAACAGATTTTCATACCCAGCTCTGGGAGCCAAAGATTGTGTATCCTCTTGGCTCAGAGCTTTGAATGTCTTTATCCCCTTATATCAGGGGGCTTTATGCCGTCTTTCTAATGGCTGGTAAGGGAACCCAGGCCCACATTCTACTCTAGGTTCCAGTCCAGGGAACGTGTATTTGGTAGCTAAGGTCTACTCTCTCAGACTCTTTGCTATCTCCCACTTCCTACCTCTTCTAGCCCCCAGAGAGTGACGGCACACTCTCTCCCTACAGCCCCTTTCTGCTGCAGACTTCTTGGCTCTATAATCATCCCCCAACTGGGCTTCATCATTAATTAAACCTAGATTTCTCTCTCCCACAGATATGTGGGAACCATTCAGGCCCACTTTCATTCCATCACACTGTCCCAAAGAGTTTACAGTCTAACACCATGTCTACACTACAGAGTTAAGTTGACTTAAGTTACATTGATGATCATAAACTGCTGTAACTACATTGCTTGTGGATGTTCACACAAGGCTCCTTGTGTTGGAAGAGCTTGTCCACAGTTGGTGCTCTCTCACCGACAGATAGGGCAGAGCACTGGTGTAGCAATCCCACTGTGAAACTCACCACCTTTTGCCACTAGGAGTTCTGAGAATGGATCGCAGTGCATCATGGGAGTGGACTCGCCACCCCAGGATGCAGTTTTCCCCATCTCTTCATTTCATGGGCTTCCGACTATGTTTTGTGCAATTTTAAACTGCCTCTGTAAACTTTGCACCCACTATTTCTGCTTGAAAGCATGGATCCTGCACTGCTTTCCTGATGAGCATTATGAACACAACATGACTGAATCTGCAGTATTTCATGAGCTGTGAATCTGAACAGGAATCCACGGTGACTGCCTTACTGCATGCCTTGGAAAGAAACAATTCAAGATTGATGTTGGCATTCATGGAGCAGCTGCACATGTTGGACCGTCGCTATTGGGCTCAGGAAACAAACACTGAGTGGTGGGATCACATCATGATGCAGGTATGGGATGATGAGTAGTGGTTGCAGAACTTCTGGATGCACAAAGCCATCTTCCCTGAACTGTGTGCAGATCTCACCCCTGCCTTCTGGCACAAGGACACCAAAATTAGATCTGCTCTCTTGGTGGAAAAGCATGTGATGATTGTTGTGTGGAAGCTGGCACAGCTGTATCTGGTCACTACGATTTCATGAAAAAAGTGGGTTAACGAGAGAGATGGTTCCAGACTGATACTCTGGCTCCATACACCCTGTCAAAGTTCCTTCCCCACTCTGAATTCTAGGGTACAGATGTGGGGACCTTCATGAAAACCTCCTAAGCTTACTTTTACCAGCTTAGGTTAAAACTTCCCCAAGGTACAAACTATTTTATCTTTTGTCCTTGGACCTTATCACTGCCACCACCAAACATCTAACCGGTATATTACTGGGAAAGAGTCCACTTGGAAATGTCTTTCCCCTCAAAATCCTCCCAACCCTTACACCCCGTTTCCTGGGGAAGGCTTGATAAAAATCCTCACCAATTTGCATAGGTGACCACAAACCAAACCCCTGGATCTTAAGAACAATGAAATCCAAACCCTTGGATCTTAAGAACAATGAAAAAGCAATCAGATTCTTAAAAAGGAAATTTTTAATAGAAGAAAAAGTAAAAAGAATCACCTCTGTAAAATCAGGATGGTAAATACCTTACAGGGTAATTACATTCAAAACATAGAGAATCCCTCTAGGCAAAACCTTAAGTTACAAAAAGACACAAAAACAGGAATCTACATTCCATTCAGCACAGCTTATTTTCTCAGCCATTTAAAGGAATCGGAACCTAACGCATCTCTAGCTAGATTACTTACTAAGTTCTAAGACTCCATTCCTGTTCTGTCCCAGGCAAAAGCATCACACAGACAGAGAGAGAGGCTTTGTTTCTCCCTCCCCCCAGCTTTTGAAAGTATCTTGTCTCCTCATTGGTCATTTTGGTCAGGTGCCAGCGAGGTTATCCTAGCTTCTTAACCCTTTACAGATGAAAGGGTTTTTCCTCTGGCCAGGAGGGATTTTATATTTATGACACATCCCCAGATGCTGGAGAAGTTTGGGTCTAAATATGTGGATCACCATGCCTCTAGTTAATGAGCCCACATGTTGTGGGCATATTTACAATAAAATGGAATGACTTCTAAGGGAATAGCATGCATACCAAGCTGTGGGAAAACGCTTGCAACTCCAGAAGTTAAAAGCAATGAGATTGATACATCAAAGGCATTAAATTGGAGGTTAAATTAGTTATTGAACTACCTGTAGGCTGATACCGTCTATTTAAGTGGGAATGGACAATAAGATGACAATTACATAAATCCTCATATCACACGAGAACTGGTTCAATACCTCAAACATAAAGATGCTTCTTAACAAGAAGACTAATTAGAACAGTGTCAAGATGAAAAGCTTATTTTTATGACAAATAATCAAATTAATCTCTGCTGCAGAAGAATTATTTGGCTAATATAGCTCCACATCAGGAGAGTATCAGAAAAGTTGTATTTTAACCCTGATGGAGCAGGTGGCTCATGTAAATGTGCTACAGAGCTGACTACTTAATAAATGTACCCAGTTTCGCAGGTTGCACTAACAGATTATACTTTAAGGTTTTTAGCGTTAATGACGAGTTTCACGTTCTGTTTAAAATGCTAATCTTATGATGTAAGTAAATTTGAGGCAACACTGAATCATACAGTTTTAATAATGCACTCCAACATAGTTAACAGCTACGTTAGGATAGCATTTCATATTAAAGATACAATGGTTTAACTACAGATAGCCTTTTATGTGCTGGTTTGTCTGTATTTTACAGTCCCTGCCTACAGCACTGCTAAGCTTCCCATATGGGAGCAGTTTCCCTCTCTGTACGACCAGTAAAGCAACCAATATGCAGAAAGGAGTGGATGATGCAATTTCTGAAAGGGAGAAGAGGGCAACACTGTGCCTACCAGGGACAGCTCCTTCTGGCTCAGTGCAGCTCCATGTTGCCTTATGCTGAAGGCTCTGACCCAGAGTGACATTTTAGCCATGTGTATAGGATAGAAATACGCAGAAGATACTTCCTGGTTTTGTCTAATATAAATAGATGGAATTAGCCCAGTATTTGTGATGTTCCCTGAACTGTACTTTCCTACATTAACTGCAGAGAATTGCTAGAACACTGATGACATTTTGTTTAGTTATCTATAGCACTATTGAAGATAATATATTTGGGAAGTTTTTACACTGACCATTGTGTATATATGTATATTCATATTCACGCACACTCATGCCCCTCCACAGGGCAAGATCGTGGCCCCCATTCTCTCCCCATTGCATTTTCCCCATTATGTTGTGTCTCTAGGCACACTAACCAGATCTGTGCCACTCCCTTCTTCCCCCACTTTCTAGTATAAGGAGGTTGGTCAAATAATAGAAGTGGGTGTGGTCAGAGCACACTGAGCTCTAGTGAATCCTAGCTGCCATAATAGCATAACAAGGGACTTTTACAAAGGGGTGTAATTTAAAGCAACAGTGAAGTTCAGCAATTTTAGGGATCAGCCCAATTAAAGCCCTGGTATGGCTGAGAATTTTGACCACTGCAGATAGACAGTTGAGCTCTGTAGTGTGGAGATTTCCAATATGGTGCTTGTACCCTCAATACATGTAGGAAGAAGGATAAAATAAAATGATGTTCTTCCTCTTCCTTCCTTTACTCATTTCGTAAGGAAAGTAAAAAGAAAGTTTGCTCCCCTACCACCAACACACACACCATGATTAATTCACTGTACTACCACTATGGAGTATCAGTAAGAAGCCATTTTCAAAAGTGTATTTTTCCTAGAGTACATTTTTCCTATGTCTAGCAATAAACAAAAAGTAGTCAAAAAAAGATGAACTGAAAGTGTTTGTAGTACAATTCTAACTCAGCTGTTTTTTGCTTTCCCCTCATTACAATTTATATTTACAAATTACTCTATTCCAATCACTGCAGAATAGATTTTAATTAATGATGTCTGGATCCATGTGGAATAAGAATTGTATGTACAAGGGAGCTCTGCAGTCTAGAAAACTGTGATTTTTTTAATTTAATTTAATTTTTAAAAGCTGTAAAATCTCTGGTTATTTATAATTGTAAGTGAAATTGCTGTTTGCTGACAAATTTAACATGAATCATTTTACCTACACAATGAAATAATTGATAGGCTATACTTTGTTCACAGAAAACAATGTTAAGTTGAACAAAAATGCATTTCATTCACAGACGAGAGCATTATATAGAATACAGCTGTTACAGTAGTTTCCCTCAAGGCAGACTCTGCTTCAATAGGCACCTTATTTCACTGGTATGATGAAATCCAGTTTAACAAACACTTTTCCTGACTCTGTGGAAAATCTGCATTTTTGAGCCTGATCCAAAGGCCATTGAAGTCAGTGGGAGTCTTTCCACTGATTTCAATGGGCTTTGAATCAGGCCTTCAGCTAAGAAATTGAACTATACTTTGAATCCATATTAATTCTTCTATATTTCAAAGGATTCTGTGGAGATTTTACATTCTAATAACAACTTGTCCACTTGCAGGTGGCATTCCCCACCTCACCTGTGGTGTTCTTGCCCAGAACACAATTTTTACCAGCAAATGTGACAAATAATTTGACTGATATAAGAATCAAGAGTGCCAGAGCAGAAATGCTAAAGAATTCTGTTTCCAGGAAGCAACTAACACTGGTGACATTGTCATCTATTCCTGTAAAAAAAATCTAAAATGAAAATGCAATTTCTCAAATATAAGTTCAGATAATTCATTTCAAAAGCTGCCTTTAAAGTACTGACAAGACAGAACGAAAACATCATGTCACTGACAGCCAGCTCTATATAGTTGTACTATTAGAAACAAGGTTAAGTTATAAATAGCAATTTTTTATACAATGGCAGTCCTATATATGAAATTGACAACTTTAAGATTTCTCCTGTCAAAAATAGTTGTTAAATGGAGAACAGTGTATTGGATAGATTTTAAAATGTAACAGGATTATGCTTGAATGGATAACAATGCCTCCATTCTTGGGAAGATAGTGTATCAAGATCCAATTTGTTATCATACTGCTAATAACACCACTGTTCTCAAAATGATGTGGTATCTTGAATGAGCCAGAGTGGAACAGATGATTGGTTTAATGTCCCATGCAGAATAGTGTGTAGTAGTACAATGACTAGTGTAAAGGCTGTATCACAGAAGCATGGTCCTAATTTTGAGAAAATTGGGCATAGGTTCAATCATAGGAATGTAACCAGTTCAATGCCTACAAGGGAAGCAAAGTTAGTTGAATATTATCAGTGAGGTAACCCCATCTCCCTCCCTTTACCCCATAATTCTCAGTTTCTGAGTTCCAAATGGGTCTGCGGACTTCCGCATTATCATGGAAAGGCCTGATGGTTGTAATTCCTGGCATGATTAGACATGCAATCAAATGTCTTCTCTTCTCTGATTGCTCCACAAAATATATGACTTTTAAAAATAAATTTTCATCCCTCCCTCTAGTAGCCACTAGGGGCTAGATCCACAAAGGGATTTAGGCATCTAACTGCAACTTTAGGTTCCTAAATCTAAGCTTCAGATTCTCTAAACTCCTGCTTAGGTGCCACTTAAATCTCTAGCCACCTAAGTTTCCTCTGATAAAGAGAAAGTCCCAATGGCACCTACACATCTGCCTTCATGCATGCATTCTGTGGCCTCAGGCTAGGCATCTAGAAGTAGGTGCATCCCTCCGGCCTGGGCTTAGGTGCCGAAGTTCTTCTGAGAGGCAGGACCACACTCCCCTCCTCAGCATTTCCTACTGACTATCTTAGGTGGCTTTCCACTACATGTGCTGGCTTCTGTGGACCCCATTCTTAGTCATCTGTCTCTCCCCATGCATTGTATAGGGAACCTGGGCACCTAACTCAGGAATGATGATTCCACCAGGTGGCAGGGCACCTAAACATTAAACATTGCAATGCGGAGTCCTCTTTGTGGATCCATCACTGGCTGGTTGAAATAGCAAGACCTAGCCTTGATTTTAACTTATTAACTGCCTTTTCCCTCAGTCCACAACACCGACAGAAGTCTGACAGAAATAAACCCTGCCTTTTGCACATCTCAGTGATGCATGGAATCTCAATCTCTCCCCGCCCCCCCCCCCCGAAGACATGAACCAGAAAAACCATAGTTCTATTGCTCTAGTTAAAAGTGAAACTCTGAGACTGACTAGCAGTAACAATACAGATTTATTTTATTGTTTTGATTGCAAGATGCCTCACATATTTTTGATGAGCAGTAAGTTATACAGTACAATTTCAGATACAAAGCAGAAGTCTGAAAGATTCTCTTCCAAATGATTAATACAAATATTTAAAATCTGCACAATGTGTTTTTATTAGTCATGATATTCACTGTTTGCATAAATTGTTTTCTTTGTTTCATCCCCTCCCAGGGCCCATGAAATTTTTTATAAAATAAAAACATTTTTAATAGAAATAAATAACTAAAGCTAGTCTCAGAAGCTTAGAAGTCCCAAGTAAATAAATGATATCAATATTAAATGCCTTGTTCTGATCTCAAGGCAACACAGATGTAGGCTTCAACTTATATCTCCAAATTCCTCTTAATGTTCCTCCCTGTCCCCCACTTGTTCCCTTCATTTCAGGCCTGATCGCTCCCTTTTGTTTCTTTCTCCTACTGTTATCTCCAGGTGTTCTATCATTCTTCTCCTTAACTCCTAGAACACTCTCCATTCCTATGAGGCAAGCTCCAATCCCTTCTTCATTCCTCAGATCTGCTTTATCAGATGTGTAAGTGCTAAATCCTCACACCATTGAATCACTGATTCATTAGAACCTATCCAACTAACTGAACATGCAGTACTGCTCCTCCACCAGGAAAGTCCCCCAAATAATAACTTGGGGGTGGGATAACTGAAATTCTCTAAGGGAGTTAGGTGCTCAACTCCCATTAAAAGTCAAAGAGAGTTGCATGCTTAACTTCTTTAGGCATTTCTGAAAATACAAGCATGAACTCTTTGTTGTTTACATATGTTTGTTTCCTAGACTGTGAATTTATTGGTGTAAGGGATATTTCCTACTGTATCTTCTGTACAGTATTGAACATTTTCAACACTTTGATATGGATAACAAGGAGGAGATCAATGATGCAACACTTCAGTAGTGCTTTTCTGACCTCATTATGCCACAGAACTAGTTCAGGCATAAATAAAGCATCATTTTGTCCTTATTGTAGCAAAATATAATTTCTGGCCCTTAGTAATCCCTTTTGTAGTTTACTTTCAGCAGCAGCTTCAAATTCAAATCTGTGAGTGGCCCACACTGCAACTAAGTTAAGTGCCAATTTCCCATTGGTGTATACCACATGAGCAGCAGAATTAACTATAATTGTTGTGGTGTGGTGAGAATTGTGTATCTCTAATGTATACATGAAAATATGCACTTGTTCTTCTCTTATAATGCTAAGGCTTTGGGTTTT
This sequence comes from Lepidochelys olivacea, assembly GCF_965140295.1. Classification (NCBI taxonomy): domain Eukaryota; kingdom Metazoa; phylum Chordata; order Testudines; family Cheloniidae; genus Lepidochelys; species Lepidochelys olivacea. The sequence continues at coordinate 131,438,255 of NC_140411.1, read as the reverse complement.
TTAGTATTAGAAGAAATTGAAGTAGACAGGCATAAATCTGAAAGATCATATGGTAAAGAGGAGCAATGAAGTAGCATTGTAAAATGTGGCAAGAAATTTTCATCATGAGCAAAATGATGTAGCCCAGTGGTTCTCAAAGCCAGTCCTCCGCTTGTTCAGGGAAAGCCCCTGGTGGGCTGGGCTAGTTTGTTTACGTGCCACGTCTGCAAGTTAGGCCGACTGCGGCTCCCACTGGCCGCGGTTCACCACTCCAGGCCAATGGGGGCTGCGGGAAGCACCGCGGGCCGAGGGATGTGCTGGCTGCCTTTCCCGCAGCCCCCATTGACCTGCAGCAGCCAACTGCAGCCAGTGAGAGCCGCGATTGGGAGAACCTGCGGACGTGGCAGGTAAACAAACCAGGCTGGCCCTCCAGGGGCTTTCCCTGAACAAGCGGTGGACCGACTTTGAGAACCACTGATGTAGCCAGTATTAAAACATATTGGGAATCATGATGTTTTTCTTTCATTAAAATGAGTAGAAATCTCTCTCACTTATTTCAGTGGAAATTTTGAGACTGACTTTCAATATCCAATCTTAATATTTGTTGATAGTTGGAATAAGCCTTGGGCATATATGGATCTCTGTTACAAACTTGGAGAGAGAGGTTTTTGGGAGCTTTATTCTACCCTCTGCTGACAGCAGGATATTTTTTTGTCCCTGGTGTTAGTAAAGTAAATTCTGACTGGCCCCAATCTTCTTTGTTAATCCTATAGAAGTAGATTCCCAAAGCAGCAAATTGTTTGGATGATTTAAAACTAGATCCCTGTAGTATTTGGGGGGAATTGATTAAACACACCTAAGGGATTTAGGAGTACAAATCATGCAAAAGAGTGGTGCTAGTAAATCCCTTAGTATGTAGTGTTTGCATGGTTCAATATTAGCTCCAACATTCTGTAAAGAACAATCTTGCACTGGTGGGGGGAATAACTAGATAGCTTAACAGGACTTTTCCATTTCTAATGTTTATGACTTTATTGTCAGAAATCTACAGCTAATACCCTTACATTGTGTAACTAGATGATATTCCATCTGGGTGAAAGACCACTAGGGAAATGTCTATTTCATGTGAAGTCTAACAGTTTAATTTTTTTCACATAACTGATGCACTTGCTGTTGTCCTTAAGACTGAATTTAGATGGTACTCTCAGTGCTAGTGGTTTGAAAGTATTAGACTTAGTGAAGCTTCTGAATTTATGGGATTACTATAAAGTTGGTCCAGGAGCAGTGAAGGTAGTTCACTGTAATAACCTAATAAATATTTTGAATGACTCTCCTTGTGTCTAAAAGTGATATCTAGCACTAAAATCTAAGATTAACAACAAGCAGAATGGGAAATAACTAAAAATTTTGATAAAAGCAACAAAAAGTTTCTCAAAGTTAAATGTATTCTTTAGATTGCAAACATTTCAGAGCAGTGATTATCTCTTTACTATGTCTTTACACAATGGGGCCTCAGTCTCAACTGGGGCCTTTGGGCATTACCATAATATAAATATTTAACAACACACAATTTCCCTTAACACATAAATAGGAACATGGGTGTCTTTTCTGAACCAACAGATATTAACTCGTGCTGCTCTCAGACTATTTCTGTGCTACTCATCTATAGGCTTTACAGAGGCTTAATTACATACACATTCTTCCAGTTATTCAATGGATAGTGGGAAAAAGCATATTAATGCTTGGTCAAGATGTCTCCTGACTAACAAAAATAAACTGAAAGTAAAAAATAAATTATGAGTACTTAAGATAGTCATAAAAGCTCTCTAATCTTATAGGACTTCTGAAGTCTTCCTGGAATTTTGCTTGCCATAAATGATCTTTATAGCTTCTGCTGATCTTTTTGCTAGATAGCTGGTCTCCTGGATGCTGCCAATCTCTCCTGTATTTTAGCTGTTAACTATTAATGGTGGGTTTCAATACCCTATTGATGGTCATCAGTTGCCATAGGAGGGATGCGTAAGCCTCTTCAGGTGACATGAGTGTGTGCCTGGACATTAAGTCACCTCTTCCATCACTTTTAGAGGTTCATGGAATTTATGGAAACACCTTCTTCTTTGCCAAACCCCTCTTCTGGAGAGCTTTGAATCAAAATAAGAAGAATCAGGTTTTCCCCCTAATCGGATTGGATCCTGTCATCTTTATGTAAATCTATTTTTCCCCTGAAGAAAGTAGGAAAGTAGGCAGACTCAGCAAATCTCCGACTGAACTTTGCTGATGGTCCACTGTCTCAAATAGTGATTTCTTTAGGCCAGTGGTTCTGAAAGCCAGTCCGCCACTTGTTCAGGGAAAGCCCCTGGCGGGCCGGGCTGGTTTGTTTACCTGCCGCATCCGCAGGTTAGGCCAATCGCGGCTCCCAATGGCCGTCATTCGCCGCTCCAGGCCAATGGCGGCTGCGGGAAGGACGGCCAGCCCATCCCTCGCCCACATCTTTTCCCGCAGCCCCCATTGGCCTGGAGTGGCGAACCACGGCCAGTGGGAGCCGTGATCGGCTGAACCTGCTGATGCGGCAGGTAAACAAACTGGCCCAGCCTGCCAGGGGCTTTCCCTGAACAAGAGGCGGACCCGCTTTGAGAACCACTGGTTTGGCAACTAGGTCACTTGTAGAATCTCATCACAAGATCTAATGAATTGTGCAAAATGCTGAACAATAAAATTGTTGACACTCTCCATATTCTAATGTAAAAATCAATTAAAAAGTAAAATTCATAAAAAGTTGGAACTGAATGCTTTGGTTTAATAAGCACATGCAGTCAACATTTCACTTTATCTAATCTCAGAGCAAAAAAAATTGGGAATAATCCACTAAAGTAACTATTTAATTTCCCCTTATTTTTCACTGACCTGAGTAGAAATGAAAATATCTGTTAAAACAGCACTTTTACAAAGAAATTATTTTCTTTAAACCTAATACAATATTGGGGTTTTAAATCCCCGGAGGTACTCACAAATCAGAGTAGTCACCAAAGGATTAGCAAACCTGAAATATTTACTCCTAAAAAAATCAAATTAAAAATAAAAAGTAGAAAAGGATGTTTCTTGGCTTCTCTTCAATGAATAGTAATCCTCAAAGTGATAGGGCACTACGGTTAGGACTGACACTCTAGGACTGACATACAGCTACTGTATGAGGAGAGATTATTAAGACTGGGACTTTTTAGCTTGGAAAAGACACGACTAAGAGCGGATATGATAGCGGTCTATGAAATCATGACTGGTGTTGAGAAAGTAAATAAGGAAGTGTTATTTATGCCTACTCATAACCCAAGAACTAGGGGTCACCAAATGAAATTAATAAGCAGCAGTTTTAAAACAAACAAAAGAAAGTATTTTTTCACACAACGCACAGTCAACCTGTGGAGCTCCTTGCCAGAGGATGTTGTGAAGGCCAAGATTATAACAGGGTTCAATGGAAAATAGGTCCATTAATGGTTATTAGCCGAAATGGGCAGGGATGGTCTCCCTAGCCTCTGTTTGTCAGAAGCTGGGAATGGGTGATGGGATGGATCACTTGATGATTACTTTTTCTGTTCATTCCCTCTGGGGCACCTGGCATCAGTCACTGTCAGAAGACAGGATACTGGGCTAGATGGACCTTTGGTCTGACCCAAGATGACTGTTCTTACATTCATCTGATAATTATCCCTTTCTCATTTTAGAGCCTTTTGTAAACTGACTGATATTGTTTCTTTTGTGTCCCTGGAGTTAAGGTCCACATGCTCTCTCTCACACAGAGTAGAGAGGGGCAAAGTTTTCTAAAGCCCAGTTTTCTTCACAGAGCTCATGGCATCCCCTCTACTAGGTTAGAACTCCTGGGTCTTAAAGGGAAAGATTCAGGAAATAAGTACACTCTGAGGTATGCTGTCCATGAGACAGAACAGAAATAAACTTGGGAGTTAGTGTTGTTCAGGCCAACAGTACCTTTGCTCTTGGAATTATATTTAGAGCATTGCCAAAGGGCAGCGGAATCTAGAGAAGCTGTTGCCTTCATCCAAATTCTGGATTCAGTAACGTTACATGGGGTGTAATAATGAGTTCAATAACAGATCATTGAACAATAGCCTATTCACTCTGAGTGAAACCTACCCATAGGTAGAGATTGGTACAAGATATACACAGCCCTTAAATCCTGATTCAGTCCTTACAACAGGACTTGAGTGGGATTTAAGTGGAGCATAAACATTGTCCTGATCCTCTGTATTGTATGTTTTCTGAGTAAGCTTGCTGATTGCCAAAGGTCACCTAGTATCTTTGCCTTCGCTTCCTGATTACAGTAATGACCTGTGTATGATTACAAAATTGAGTATTAAATATCAGTAATGGGCGTACATATAGATAGTACAACTACAGCTATATATAAAAAATACAAATGTAACACCTGTCTTGAATACCAATTCAACTCTCCCTAACAACACACCAACTCTCCACAGCAACAATCCATCTGTCCATGTTGCCAATCCAACTTTTCACTGAAAAAAGTCAAAATCTTTCCAGGATCAATCAATCAATCTCAATAGTATGCCAAGGATAAATTCTGAAGCAATAATATACCTTTTTCCACTATACCATTGAGGAAGTTCAGCCCAAAACTATCAATTGGTCCTATAGAAAAGTTACACAACATTGATTTAAAAAAATAATTAAGAAACCTAAGCATAATCAGAGTATCTATTTGCTACAAATTATACATTCTCTTTTTTACAACAGTGTTTGCAGTGGGCATGTCTCCATATGGTAGAACAATACACAACTTTGGTGAACTAACATTGAAAGGAAGATAATTTTCTGCAATCACTGAACTCCTTTCATAGTGGAAAATATGCAATATTTCTATGAGTAAGTGTTGACTAATTCATATGTTTCACAAAATTCTAAATGCAATTATTAGTATTCATTCCTCATTCTTTGTAGTGCTATGATGATAATCTTTTTTGTATTTCAGTTCCCCCCTATTTTGAGGCTTATTTATTCCATCTTTAAACTCCAATATCATTATGGTTCCTAATGTCATTTATCTTGTATCTTGCACCATAATGCATCTCTAGTACAATGTGTGTGTACATGTGAAGACTGCACATATAACAGACAAAAAGACATACATAAGAGCAAAAAATATTAATTATACCCTAAATTTTATGGCCACTGTGCTAAAACTGACATAGCTGCTAGAAATAAAGCAACCATTAGCAAATAACCAAGACTCACACAGACACTGCTAAGCTCTTCAAATGAAATCAGGCACTTTAAACACAGGATCCTGGATTCTTTTGTGCAAAGCTATTTAAGCTGGCATCCAGAGTTAAGCATGATGTCATTCAGGCAATCACTTAGCACCACTACATAACAATATGTGAAAAGCTAAGGCTGTCGAATTCTACAGCTATCAGTGGATCCTGGGGGTGTAAAATTGCAGACACCTCTCCCACAGCAGCACTGCAAAATGTAACGTAATCTAACAATCAACTTGCTTACCTTACTGCAGAAGCTGGGCTTGGAATGCCAGAGGACTCAAAGAGCCCTAATTAGAAAATTAGATTTCTGCCTTGTTAATCATTATGTCAGAATTCAAGGGACACGCGGTTTACCAAGTAATAGAGCCTAGAAAAAGAAAATTCGTAGCAAAGAACATTTTCTTCTGGAAATATATTTATCTAAATTGAGGAAAGTGTTCTGTTCACAGAACAACAGGGTGTTCCAAAGGGATTGCAATGGTAAACACTATGGATAAATTAGTGGTAATGACCTACTAAAGTCTTGTTACAAAACTAATTTTATTTAACCACATTCTGAAATAGTTTCTGATTCTTCAGCCATCTGTCGCTCCCCAAGTCTTTTATAAATCTTGCTGGGCACTTGAATTTTTATACAAAACAATTTGTTTCATGTTTCCAAAAATACTGACCATACTGTAGCATCAGAGTTCTGGAAAAATGAGGCAAGACCACATTATTAAGAATACAACAACAAAATCTCTTATTTTGATACTTTTGTGGCCCCATAACTGCAGTATCCAAATACTTCATAGTCCTTAAAGTCTTTATCTCCCAATACCCCTGAGAGTTAGGGGTTGTTATCCCCATTTTGCAGATGAGAAACGGAGGCAAAGAGAGACAAGTGAATTGGTCAAGGTCAGACGAATTCTAGTGTAGAAGAGTGAACTGAACTCACATCTCTTAAGAAACAATCTAGGGCTCTAACTGCAGGCCCGTCTTTCATTATCCGTGTACAGCTTCCTCTTAATTCTGCCAGAGCCTTTACACAGGAGGGACTAACTAGTTACTGGTAGCTTCACCTCCCAACAAAACACTGCTTCACTCTCAATTCTCCTAGCCTCTCTCAAACCACATCCACCTGCAACAAAGCTATTGGGGAAAGAAAGCCCATTCCATTACATTGATTGGAGGTAGATTTACAGGTAAAGTTGGATGAATACTGAAAAAATTTTCTTGAAATGCTCTCTTGAATTTAAACATGTTTTCTTCATCTATGATTATACTGTATTTGGGTTCACTTTGCATAAAATTCACTCTTGTGATGCAGCGCAAGGCGAGTTAACTGGTCTTATGCTAGCCCTTCGCACGGGTGTGAATTTCACCCTGTCTGCAAACTGAATTTTATTTTCAAGAATGTTTGCAGAAAGTGAATTTTAAGCTTGCATGTTCAAGTATATGCAAATAATTAATTTAAAGCTCACATGTAGGAATACTCAAAAAATGTCACATATTTTACATGGGATAAGCCACTATTCAATACAGGAAAAAATTCCATTGTCAGGAGAGACAATAACATAATTACATGATGAATTGCAACTAGCTAACATCTTCAATTTTGATACTGAGGATTGAATAATTGCAACAAAGTGTTCACACACAATCCACGGATTAAAAAATGCAAAAAAAGTAAACTTAAATAATGAATAAATATGAGAAAACTATAATTTGTTTGTAGTCATTCAACACATTGAAAGAAGCTAAATTTGTCACTGATCCTGCAATAAAGTCCGTGTGTAGAGGAGTTAAGCTTGTCAGGACCTCACTGCAAGATTTATGTTTATATCTGTTAACTGTTCAGTCAGCTGTGTTTATAGGAAGTATCCTAATTAGGATTCATAGGAACTGCATTTTCTGAGTTTTCTCTGTGAATGCATGTGACAGCACAGGCTTTAGTTTTCTCTTTACACACAGCAGAAGAGTGTTCTGCTTTTTATTCACATTTAATGATGCCCAGGTCATCTGTTGAAGCTGAAACCCATACATCAGAATCTAAAAGCATAAGAATCTACTGCTTCAGATAGAGTATTTGGCCTATTATTTCCAGACCATAGTAGTTATAAAACTATCTATATGGTTCAGCCACTAGAGGGGGACAAAGACCCATATTCTGCCAGCATGGACTAGACATGCAGTTTTCTCAAACTTTTCAGCCCAAATGGAATTATTAATATTAGAAAATTAAGAGCAAGCAAAAACTGAATGATTACTGAATTATTTATTTTGCGATTTTTAACTATAGCATTTTCCATTAAGTTCCATGCTGTAGTGCTGGTGTCTTGTAGTATTTGTAAGTAAGCAAAAGGATGTTATAAGTGAGATGTAAGTGTAGTTCCTCAGTATAAGTAGCAATGAGTTTGTGGCATTGTTCTCATAGGAACTAAAATCAGAATGCAAACATAGAAATACTAATATTCTGTACCTGTTCTATGAAGGGTTTAACATTTTACTTGAGTTCAAGAAAGTACAAGATGTGTTTGTGATGTGAATTCATTTGGGTATGAATTATTTCATGATATAATGTTCTTGGATATAGAATTTTAAAGGGCTGTAATTTTGGCTCATTGTCAAGTGTACTGTATCTTGTAAGTTGACATTGGGAACTAGAAATGTGTGGACATTAAAATACATACAGCCTAATTATTCTACTAATGGGTACTATAATGAGACTAAATTCTTGAAGGAAAACTAATTAACTTACTCATCACCCAAAGAAATTTAGGTAGTGCTTTCAATTCAATTATCCAAAGGCTACTTATCTGAATTAATAATAGGAGACTGTGCCTATGCAAATTGACTAATTGCAGCTGACAAATGGCAGGACATGAGTAAGATTTCCCAGTGTCAAGAAACCATTTTTAAACATTGTTCTTAAAAAACAAACAGTTTCCATTAATCTGATCAAGTTGTTGAGGGTTAGGTGCAAAGTTAATCAGTCAATTAACGATTGTTAGCCTGAGATTGATAGTGTTGTCATACAAGGTTGGTCCCAGGATATGAGAGAGACCAGATGGGTGAGGTAATATATTTTATTGGATCAACTTCAGTTGGTGAAAAGAAAAGTTTTTGCGCTATACACAGTTCTTCTTCAGGTCTGGGAAAGGTAGTTAGAGGGTCACAGCTATATGCAAGGCAGATTGTATTTAACAGATTATTAAGCATAAGGCGTTACACATACTGCAAGAAACCATTCAAAATGATGTGGACAATTAACACTTCTGCAATCATAGGTCAAAGGAGAGCTAGTGGGTTAAAGTTTGTTGTAATAAGATATAAATCCAGTCTCTCTATTGAGCCCACTTTTTTGTGTCTAGCAGTCATGAATTTAAGTTCCCAGACTTTTTTGAAGATACTGTGTAATTTGCGGATGAGGACTGAGAGGTCAGATATGGAGTGATCACGTTGTGAAAACTGTCCATCCAGGAGTGTCCTTTGTCTTTTATCATTTTACCATATGAGTCTGTTCAAGAACATAGTGATTGTCTGTCTGGTTTCATCCAAATAGTTGTTGCTGATGAACTGGATGAGGCACACCACATGTTGTGAGAGGCATGTGTAGGACCAATGGATCTCGAAAGGTGTGTTGTGGGGCATATTGATCATCATAACAACAATGGAGGTATGGCTGCAAATTTTGCATCTGTAATAGAAGGGACTGGGGCTGCTTTGAATTGGTGTGTCGTGGTCTGTGGGAGCTTGCTTCTGATAATGAATTTAACAAGGCTGGGGGTTTGTTGGAAGGTCAGATGAGGGGGTTCAGAAAAATTTCTTTCAGGATTTAGTTGTAATTGTTTGTTGATAACTTATCTGACACTCAAGCTATGGGGTAAATTGACCGTATCTACTTGGTATACAGTTTGAAAATTATTGTAAGTCCCATATCCACAAAGGACATAGGCATTGAAATGGTGAGCATCACAACGCCTAACTTTTAGACACCTAGAAAGTCATTGGAACGGTACTGTGATGTATGAAGCCTGAGTTTAGTGCCTATGCTCCCTGTACCATGAATGTGGAGAGATAGGTGCCAAAGAATGGGATCCACAAAAGCCAGCATGCTAGGTGGCTCCCCACATAAGCTAGTTGATATGCTGATAAGGGGGATGTATCCTAAGCTCCACCACTCTCACAGAAAGGTGCCAAAGTCCAGGCTTCAGGGAGGCACCAATCCCTGTTTGCAATCTACAACTGGACACCCCTCTCCTGGAGTCAGTGGCTCAGGCACCTAAATTGTTTCTTTTGAGAATGAACTTGATGCCTGCCTCACTCCATACAAAATGGCTACAGGATGATGAGGGGGCACTAACCTTATAACTCCCAGTCGAGTGGTAAGCGCACTCACCTAGGATATCCCAGCGGTTAGAGAACTCAGGCAGAGAAGGGGAGATTGAACCTGGGTATCCTACATCCCAGGTGAGTGCTCTAACCATTGGGTAATAAGGTGGGCACCAGCACCTCTGCCTCCAGACCAATTTTGAATAGGATCTAATCTGGTTGGCATGGCCAGAGGCCCTCTACTGCATCAGGCCCCATGGATGAGATAGATGCCCCTTCACCTGTCTTCCCCCAGTTCCTGGATCATATGGGAACTTAGGCACCTGGATACCTCTTTCTTAACCTATCGTAAGATTTCAGTGTGCATGCCTAGAGGCAGAAATGTATGACGTAGGGAACTTTTACATAGACAATTTAGGCACTTACAGTATTAGACAGCAGCAGAGTGGGTGATTTGTGGATCACAGCAGTGCCTAAGTACCTTTGTGCATCTGGGCCTAGAATGCTATCCTTCTCCCTTACCCTTTGTATGGCACATCTCTTGGGCCTCAGTCTTTCAACTGGAGCCCTCTAGGCAAACCCTAACACCGTTGACAATGCAGGGGCAGCCTATGCTATACTTTTATAAAGATGTAACCAAAAAACTTCCCTCAGCCAAGCTCTTTGGTACTGTTATTGGATGGAGCTTTACTATCTGGTCTACCATACTTGTGCACCAATATAAAATACTACACATGTGCATTGTATCTAGATTGCTGTTGCTGTAGCAATATTAAATTTTACGTATGTGTTTTTATCTTAAATACTCAGCATTAATATATGCCAAAAAAATCCACTTTAAACTACATTTATGCAAGAAAATAAGGTGGCCTGAGTTTTAAGAATGCTGAGCACCCACAAATCTCTTTGAAAGTCAGGGCAATTTTGGATTGAAGTGCACAACTTTAAGTACACAATTTTGAAAAATCTGGCTGTAATTTTTGGACTTAACACTCATGGACATATTTTATATATGTTTGAAAAATATCATTTTTCTTTATACCACATTTGTAGGTCCCCCTTCAACCCTCAGCAACGTACTGCTCACACAAAGATCGGACACTTTGAGCACATCAGCAGTTCACATTAAATTCCTTTCAATAAGGAAGGTGAACAATGACTAAACTGGTTTAATTTTAATTATGAATTGAAATGATTACTGATATTTTATACCATGCCACTTCAAGAAATAAATTATAAAGAGGGATTTCTGACCTGTGAGAGATCAGTCTAGTAACCTTTATATGCAAAACCTTACTCACATGACTTGTCCTTATACAGGTGATTACCTTGGTAGATCCTGAATACTTAGACTTCTGTGAGTGGCATGAATGTCACCCCCTGGTGCAAAAGAACCAGCTCAATTCCTTGTAGGCCCCCGTTTTGGGGCTGTTGTTCTTATAGGGTCAGCAAGACTTATGCACAGGCCAGAGTAACAGCCATTGGCAGTGCAAGGGTTACTTTGATGCAGATCCACACCTTGAACCTAAGTTGGAGGGGTAGAATTTCATTTTCTCAACTCATCCCTCCACTCCTGCCCTCACAAAACATAATTACTTAGGCTTTAAGTACGAGGTGAATTTGACCCTGAAATCATAAATGGAGAAACTGTATAAGTGTAGTCATGACTGTTTGGAATATATATATTAGCACTATGTATCCACTTAAGAAAATATCTAAAAATACCCAGAATTGAGTGAGATTATTCAATACTTGGCTCGCATGATAAATTGATTAAACAAAATATGATATTGATGAAGTCATTCAGGGAGCTAGAGAAGGAGGGATCAGCTCTAGGTTACATACTACAGAAAGAAATAAAACTTGCACACTTTATTTATTCAGATTTACAGGGTTTTTCCTTCCCCTATTTACGGCAAACTGCCACTGGATGGAATGAATGCCGGTGGAAAGGTGTTCGCTCACTGCAGGAGCACTCCTTTGTGGCCAGGCATGGCATAGCACCTCTCCGCATCTGCCACCTCCTGCAAATGATTGCTCTGGTGGTCTCTCTTGCTGTGATTCAGCCCTCTGGCCAGCTTTGTTCCACAAGAAGGGGTAGACCGAATCCACCAGAAAAAAGTTGGATATTGTTGCAGGGGTCTTTGGCTCCAACGCTGGGCCCTGGGGTCTTTGCACCCTCTTGTCTCAGGGCTTCAAATCATGGAATCATAGGACTGGATTGAGAGGTCATCTAGTCCAGACCCTGCACTCACAGCAGGACTAAGTATTATCTAGACCATTCCTGACAGGTGTTTGTCTAACCTGCTCTTAAAAATCTCCAATGATGGTGATTCAACAACCTCCCTAGGCAATTTATTTCAGTGCTTAACCACCATGACAGGAATTTTTTCCTAATGTCCAACCTAAACCTCCCTTGCTTCAATTTAATCCCATTGCTTCTTGTCCTATCCTCAAAGGTTAAGGAGAACAATTTTTCTCCCTCCTCCTTGTAACAACTTGAAAACTGTTATTTCCCCTCTGTCTTCTCTTTTACAGACTAAACAAACTCATTTTTTAAAAAAAATCTTCCCTCATAGGTCATGTTTTCTAGACATTTAATCATTTTTGCTATTCTTCTCTGGAGTTTCTCAAATTTGTCCATATCTTTCCTGAAATGTGGCGACCAGAACTGGACACCATACTCTAGTTGAGGCCTAATCAGCACAGAGTCAAGCGGAAGAATTACTTCACATGCCTTGCTTAAAATATTCCTGCTAATACATCCCAGAATGATGTTTGCTTTTTTTTGCAACAGTGTTACACTGTTGACTCATATTTAACTTGTGATCAACTATGACCCCCAGATCCCTTTCCTCAGTACTCCTTCCTAGGCAGTCATTTCCCATTTTGTATGTGTGCTTATTGAATTTCCCAAGTGGAGTACTTTGCATTTGTCTTTATTGAATTTCAGCCTATTTACTTCAGACCATTTCTCCAGTTTGTCCAGTTCATTTTGAATTATAATCCTATCCTCTAAAGAACTTGCAACCCCTCCTAACTTGGTATCCTCCGCAAACTTTTTAAGTGTAAATCTGTATGCCATTATCTAAATCATTGATGAAGATATTTAACAAAACCGGACCCAGAACTGATCCCTGCAGGACCCCACTATTATGCCCTTCCATCATGACTGTGAACCACTGATAACTACTCTCTGGGAATGGTTTTCCCACCAGTTCTGCACCCACTTTATAGCTCTATCTAGGTTGTATTTCCCTAGTTTGTTTATGAGAAGGTCATGTGAGACAGTATCAAAAGCTTTACTAAAGTCAAGATATACCATGTCTACCACTCCCCCCCCCCCCCCCCGCATCCACAAGGCTGGTTACTCTGTCAGAAAAAGCTATCAAGTTGGTTTGACACAATTTGTTCTTGACAAATCCATGATGATTGTTACTTATCACCTTATTATCTTCTAGATATTTGCAAATGATTGCTTAATTATTTGCTCCATTATTTTTCCAGGTACAGAAGTTGAGCGGACTGGTCTGTAATTCCCTGGGTCGTCCTTATTCCCCTGTTTATGGACATGCACTATATTTGCCCTTTTCCAGTCCTCCCATCTTCCATGACTTTTTAAAGAGAATCGCTAATGGCTCATGTATCTCCTCAGTCAGTTCCTTGAGTATTCCAGGGTGCATTTCATCAGGCCTTGGTGACTGGAAGACCTCTAACTGGTCTAAGTAATTTTTAACTTGTTCTTTTGCTATTTTAGTCTTCTTTCTCTCTTCTCAGGAGCCTTCACACCACCATACCAATGGCTGGTAGGGAAATTTGGGCCCTTCCTCTACCCTGGGCTCCAGCGAAGGGACCCTATAATCAACAGCTGGCCTGCTCAGTCCAACTTCTTGCTGATGCTTCCCTGGGGTACTTAGTCTCTCTCAGGCCTTATAGGTCAGGGGAGCATCCAACAGAGACAATCAGGGGCATTAGCCCCTCGGAAATTTCCATGTGTCCCTGCAGTCCAGGTAGGGAGGAAGCAGCATGGGGGCTGGCTGAGTTCGTCCTCCCCCATCCCTATAGCTACAGCCTGCTGCTTCTCCTTCTCTGCTGCTGGAGTCCCATGTGTTGCCTCTGCCTCCACCCCCAACTCACCTCAATGTAGTGGGGGGGTCTGAAAAGCAGACAGCAGCACTGGGACTCCAGCAGCAGGGAAGGAGATGCAGCAGCAGCTGTATGAGGGGGAGGAGGAGGAGTTCAGCCAGGCACCTTGCTGCTTCCTTCCTCCATGGGGCTGCAGGGAAAATGGAGAGTGCCACTGCCAGGGGGAGATGCTGCCTCCTCCCTGCTGGGCATCCTCCGCCAAAGGTGTCCCAAGAAATCTGGTGTGTGTGTGTGTGTGTGGGGGGGGGGGAAATCACACAAACCTTTCATTTGTGGATTTTTAAGTTGCCCCTCTAAGAGCAGTCAAATTTAAATCCCTGTTTATGCCCCTGTTCTAGATTAAATCTTATCTCAGGGCTGAGACTCAGGCCCCTCCCCTGGAATCCCTGAACAAAATCCCACACCATACAACACAAATGTAAACCCATTTCTGAACTCCTTAGGCTTGACCAACACCCATCTCAGATTTTCTGCTCTGTTCCTGACTGAATGCCGCCCAATGCTCTCTCCTTGGATTTCTGGTTTCTGCCTTTTTGTCAGGACTTCCCACCAAAGTCTGCTCTACTCTGGTGGTTGTTCTGTTTACCCTATAGCCTCTTGCCAGGCTTCCACTCTCTCCCTACTCTCTAATCCCTGCAAACTCTCTTCCTGCAGCCACCTTCTGCTCTGAACTTCCTGCCTATTTAGTAACCACTCCACTCCTTCTCCAGCTGGGACTCATGTTTAATTAAGTCTGGCTCTCCCTTCAGCAGCCTCCAGGTAACATAAATGGCATCTCATGCCCATATTAACCCTTTCAAGGCCAGGATTATTTTGTTCTATTTCTTTTTCTTCAATGGCAAATAATGTTGAGGGGCCTAAGGGGGCATATGGGTTTAAAAGCTAAACAGAGAAGGGAAAAGGTGGGTGGATGGGTGAGCATGGGAGCTTATGGCAAGTTAGAATGAGGCAAAGAGAGGTAGAGCTGGTGACCCATAAACAGCCTCCAATACATAGGTAAGCAAGTGTAGGGCAGGATGGTTTAGGCTTGTCTGGCTGAGGCTTGTAGGCACTAAGATAAGGCTATTGCTAATACACTAGCATTTACCCATTGTCAGCACTGGGAACATTGCCTAGTATAGAGAAGCCTTCGGAGGACAAGAGTAAGAGTAGCCATCTGGCTACAATTGATATTTCTATGTGGTTATTCAGCCCCTCTGTCTTTTTGATGGAACTTGCTTTTGAATCAGATGAAATGCTTTTATTTAAACAGCATCCTGACACTGACTTCTCCTAACCTTAAATCAGGGAATCTATAACCTGTAGTGCCCACATGACAGCCAAACATGGCCTTGGTTCAGGAAAGCCCCTTTTCAGGATCCTTTCTTCCTCCAAATTCTCTCTCCTGCACTCCATCTTCACCTTCAAGCAGTCTGTTGGCAGTGTGAGGGGTGGATGGTATGGAGTAAAAATGGGTGATTTATTCTCTGGAGAGAAGCATTTTGGCAAATATAATATTTGTGTATAGTAAGACTGATTCTCCTCTCATTCACAGAGTAAAATTTGGGAGTTACTCAGCTCATATTAGTGGACTCACACCAATGTTAAACTTGTGAAGTGAGAAGAAAACCAGAGCCAGAATAATATGTTTTGCATTCACCTTGTTATTTACCTAATCCACACACTGCCCAGGGTTGAGGCAATCCTAGCCTCATGAATTATATAGTTCAACCTCACTTATACTTAGCCTTTTATTTGTCATCTTAAAAAAGAAATAAATGTTTAAGTGCCTATGGGAATAATACAATTACCAATATCACTTTCACTTGATAGCATGTGTTAGAGAGCTTATTCCTTCACTCTCCCACTTCCCTGGTTCTTCTCACATGAACAGAGAGCAACAATAACCGAAGTCCAAAAGTGAAAACAATTCGATATTTATTGGGGTGAACTTCCAGCAAGCTTAAATCCAAGTTATTTTTTTTGAATCCCAATTTACTTCCTGTTTGCCCCTAATTTATATAGTAATATTTTTAGCTTTACCTTAACCAATCATTCTACTGAAATTTAACTAACCAATCCTAACATATTGTAACATGGATTAGCTAACCAATTATATCCCACCACCTTAATTAGTTTACACCCAGCAAAAATTATACAGCAGACAGACAATCACAGAACCAGACAGAGACCATGCAAATAAACAATAGCAAAGTGGGAACTATAATGACAAAACGATACAGAAGTGAGGATTTCACAGCTACATCTATAAAGACATAAGGGTTTCCCAGCTATGTCTATTGATAAGTGAGTTCTTACCAGACAGAAAACTATCAACCTAAATTTCCTTTTACATCTTCTAGGCTCTTCCCTTTCTCTGGAGGTGATAGATCGGATCACCTTCCTAACAGCCCCATATTGACTAGTTTGGAATGTGAGGATATATACCTACATTCTTAGAGTACAGGCCTTTACAGACAGGCCTGAATATCTATATCCTAACAGCATGGTATATCAGAAGGACAAAATTGACTTTGATCCCTTCTTTTTCCTCCAGGTTTTACTGTACGTAACAAAGATGTTTCTTGTTTATATTAAGTCTCATGAAACTAAGCAACTAGCTGCATTTTTCTGCCTGTATTGAATGACATCTAGTTAAATCTTATTTCTTAATGTTCCTTAAAATAAAATTCCACTTTGAATTTTTTTGGGCTTCTATCTTAGATGTCTCAGGAAAGGTTCAGTAAAATAAATTTTCATAATAAGGAATATATTTAATACATATATATTAGATTCAAAAATAAATTTTGGAAAGTATGATGCATATTAATACATTTTAGCCAATAGCAAAGAACTATGCTGGCTGAGGCAGTAATGAACATTTAAAACATAAGAATGCATGCACAAAATAAAGTTTGAATTTTTAATTCTCCCAGGATGTGGGAACATATGTAGTTTTGTCTGGATCATTACATCGGTATCCAGAAGTCCAGATTGTGTATTAGTCTTGGGGGCTCAGGAAGGATAATGTAACATGATCTCATGGCCTGTTTTGAAGACAGGGTTTGCAATACGGAACAAAAACAATGAGGAAATGCCATGAACAAAGCATATGGTAGATTCTCTTGCACCTGAATTATTTAAATCAAAACTGGATGTCTTTCTAAAAGACCTGGTTGAACGAGAACATAAGTTATGGGCTTGAGGCAGGACTTACTAGGGAAATTCCAAAATTCTGTGGCCCGTTGTTATCTACGCAAGCAGACCATGCGTGCATCATTGTCATGCTGTTTGGGTGGCTCATGACTATGAGTGCCAGACTTAGGGCAGACTGCCAAAAAGCAAGGCAGACACCCCAAAGTGGTGGTGTGTTGTATAATTAGATTTCACCAATGCAGTAACAAATGTGAACTCCTAAAGCACTGTAACAGTCTTACCACAGAGTCACAGAGTCCTCTTGGGCATGCCAATATATCTTGCCACCTAGGCAAGCTGGACTTAGATAAAATGGTCATTTACACCAAAGATCACAAAATATTCAGGTTGCCCCCAGTCGCAAGAGACCAGTCACTTACCCCAGGTAAATTTGTACCTCATATCTCACACAAAGACAACACCTATAGGCAATATTATAGTAAACTAAGATTTTATTATCTAGTAAAAAGAAATGAGTGGTATTTACAAGTCAAAGCAGGCATCACATGTAGACAAATTAGTTACATTCTAGGGTTCCAAAAGGTGACTGAGTTGTGGTAATGTGTCAACACTGAGTGTCTTTTAGGGCTAACCCAGGTTGATCCTGGGGATCTCTGCTTTTGTTTCCTAGCTCCAGCCCTGTAAGAGGTCAAATTGCAAAGAAATAAAAAAAATGTCAACTATCTTTATTGCCTTCTTCCAGAATTCAAGCTGATGGAATGAGCTTTCTTGCACGTAGCATCTTCACAGGTATGAGAGGACCATTAACCCATTTTTTGCATCATGATGTTCCACAATGGCCCATATAGTTTTGACAGTCCTTCTGATGGTCAGGGAAACCACTCTTCCTGCTTGGGTTTACAAGTGCAGATCTGACATTTTTACAGTTATAAAGCAAAACTTACATATAACCTCGAAGCATGAGATACAGAAATTACAAGTAAAATTAATGCATGCAGCAACTTGCAAGCATTTTATAGAGTCTAAATACTAAGTGCATCCTTACAAGTCTAAGACCTATCTTGAATAATACTAACATACAGGTGAGGTGGTCTGGTTTCCAGCTATGAATTTGTCTGATGCCTAAAGCCTTGGCAAGAGCTGGCAGATGATCTACCAGTATCACAATCATAATAGTCCTTTCTGGCCTTAAATTCTCTTGCTTGATTTGAGCTTTAATAAGGTTTTCATGGGCTCCCTGAGTTCTCATATTATGCAAAGCCTATCAGGTTCATTAAGAGCAGCTCCAGATTCTTCCCACTCCAAACCTTCAAATCCTTTCATAGGTCTTAGAAGGCCAGTGACCGTTTGTTCATTCTTAGCCTTAGGGGGTTCTTTGGGAGCATGCCACATAGCTATCCCCTCCATGTAGGTGTTAGGAGATGCTACTTGGCAGTCCTCCCATTTTTAGGAAGCTTATTGGGAAAGCACTCCAAGGCCTCAGTTGCCTTCTCCGCTTCAAGAGAAACAAAATTGGCTCCCTCAGCCCTCAATTTTTATTTTTTACTTAAAAAAAAAGCTAAGTGTAAAGATGCACATACAGCAGATGCTCCAATTTCCATTCCATACAAACATCATACATGAACTTACAGTGAATGCTCTAACATTTTACATTCTAGTCTTTACATTCAAATAGGACACTGCAAAAGTAAGTTAGTGAGTGGAAAGGGGGCAATGTTAATGTACAAATTTAATAGGGTGTAATTCAAACTCTGACAAATAGTTTGACAAAGATTAACTGAAACTCACAACAATTTGTATTTATCTAGTGTTGATGTTATTGTGGGGACACTGGATGACCTCTTTTTGGTGCCTTGGGTACAGAGACCAAGCATCAAGGAAGCATCACTATCATCAGTTCCATGATATCTAGGTACTATTGATATCAATACAACCAAAGACATTTTGGAGTGTATGTCAACATGAACTATTCATTCACTCTACTGGCTGCTCATCAGCACAAATACAAAACAAATCCTGTATTCTGCAAATACTTATGGCCTTTGTAATATTAACTACTTGGCGCTGCAGACATATAAGCCTCATTCTCAGCTGGTGAGAACTGGTATAGCTCCATTGAATTCAATGGAGCAACTCTGATTTACACCAGTTGAAGAAGTGGCCCATCTATGTATCCTCATAAGCACTCATTTTTGTCTAGAGTTGGTAAATGCTAGCGTTCTGAAGATTAAATGCTGCAAAATAAATCCATCCAGAGCAATTTAAATTGTTCTTCTGGGAACACTGTGCTAATGGAGAGACATGTGGGAAAAATACTGTCTGTTGCTTGCAGACTAATTTACATACAGATTATTCATAAAACCTGCACCTGTCCCCCTTGGTTATTCAGCTTTCTACCAGCCCAGGGGTTGGCAACCTTCGGCATGTGGTCCATCAGGTAATCCGCTGGTGGGCTGTGAGACATTGTTTACATTGACTGTTCACAGGCACAGCCCAGCACCACTCACAGTGGCTGCGGTTCACCGTTCCTGGACAATAGGAGCTGCGGGAAGTGGCAGCCAGCACGTCCCTGTGAAGCGCAGCCACTGGGAGTGATGGTGAGCCATGCCTGTGAATGGTCAATGTAAACAAAATATCTGCTGGTGGGCCACGAGACAACCTGATGGGCTGTGTGCCGAAGGTTGCCGACCCCCATCCTAGAGAGTTATAATACTTTCCCAGCTCCCACCCTCATCTTGCCCAGGTTTTTTCCAGCTCATTGCTTAAAAACAAAGAAACAAACCAAAAACCGACCAGACAACTTTGACATTTTCTGAGATTTCTCAGTTAAGCTTACATGTGTGATCCCTCCCCTTTTAGGGTATGTATTACAATATGGCCTTTAACATGATCACATGTTACTTATCAGATAACTGAATTCCATTTTTCTAAAATGCCAATGTAGCCCCTGACTTTTGAGAACTTAACCATACTTCCTCTCAAATTCTGTGAATGTAGGGTTTTTCAATGTGTAAACACTTTTACTGGCCTCACTTTTCAGATAGACAAGTTTAGGTCCAGATCCCCAAAGTATTTAGATTCCTAACTGCCATTGAAATCACTGGAACTTAGGGGCCTAAATGCCTTAGGCCTTCATTTCCCCCCTGGTAAAGTGGTTTGGCCAAACCAAAAAAATCTCCCTTTTCTAGGGCAAATAGAAGTCCTGAACACATTTCAAGGGACCATTTAAGGTGAAGTGGCCTGCTAACACCCTTTCAGTCACAGGGGAGAAAAGAAGTGGGGGACTGGGGAGGGAAGCAGCTTGAATGGGGTTGTTAGTGGGTTACAGATCTTTTAATAAGCCATACATCCAGTGTATTTATTCAGTCCATGATTTTTATCATCTAACAAAGTTATGAATTTAAGGTCCCTGGTTCTGGTTTTGAAGGTTTTGTGTAGATTTCCTCTGAGAATGAGAAGTGAGAGGTCAGATATAGCATGATCATTTTGTGAAAAGTGTTCACCCAGAAGTGGTATGGTGTTTTTGTCTTTTATCATTTTCCTGTGCGAGTTCATTTGAGGTGTAGTGATTGTCTGGTTTCACCTCCTCCAAATGCATGTCCTTAGTTGTCACCTACCACTCCACACTGGAACCCATATAAGATATCATAAACAATTGCAACCCACACTTGTTGCAGACCACATCCTGAAAGAAATCTCATGAACTCCTTCTTATGGCCTTGACACAACCCCTCAATTTCACCAAGCTCATCAGAAGCAAGCTCCTCATGGACCAGGACACACCATCCTGTTTGTGCTAGAAAGCAGCACCAGACCCTGCCAGAACAATAGATGCAAAATCTGTAAACGTATCTCCGTTGCTACACTTATCAACAAACCTTTCAAGATCCATGGGTCCTACACATGCTTTTTACAACATGTGGTGTACCTCATCCAGTGCACTAAATGCCCCAACAACTACTATGTGGGTGAAACCAGACACTCACTGTGCTCTTTAACGAACAAACTTGTACAGAAAAACGATGAAGGAAAAACCACTGTCTCACCTGTGGGGGAACTCTTTTCCACAAAATCTTCACTCTGTCTGACCTCCCAGTCCTCACCCTCAAAGGAAACCTGCACAACACTTCCAAAAAAATGAGCCTAGGAGCTTGAATTCCTGTTTTAGACCCTCAGAATCCTAGAGTGAACAGAGACACTGGATGTGTACGACATATTATAATAATCTATAACCCACTAACACCCCCTGAACTAACTGCTTATGCTATACAATCTGTTCCACCTTGTGTTTAGCTGGGACACACTGAGTACGTTTCCCTGACTCGAAGAAGAGCTCTGTGTAAGATCAAAAGTTTGCATCTCCCACCAACAGAAGTTGGCCCAATAAAAGATATTACCTCGCCCAATTTGTATCTCTAATTTCCTGAGACTAAACATGGCTACAACAACATGGCACACTACAATAAATAGTAATTTAGATGCATTTATTTTTAGCAATGTTTGTTTTACCTGAAGTCACATTGCTTTGGAAAAGTTAAGCAGGTAAATCCTGATCCAGAATTCCTTACGTAGCAAATTCCACTTTTACTTCAGGTAGAGGTATCAATGCATAACAACTACAACTTTGGGCATTAAAGCTACTACAGGGAAAGTTATTTGGCTTATCAGTGATAACTGATACCACAGTCTTATATAGCTCTATGTGCATTCCTTGGTAATACCATTTATGAAACTTAGAGGTCAGACTCATTTGTACTGTAAGGGTGCTGAGCATTACTTTGGTGATATGAGGCAAGTTCACAGAGCAAACATAAATCACTAGATGGATACCTTTATTCATAAAAAAATAGAACTTTACTCCATTAGTGGTTTCACTGAAGTCAATAAGCCCACTCCTTGAGAAAAATGACATGCATTGTAAATAAGGGTTTCACAATGTTATCTACATCAGTATTACATGTCTGATTCTCTACAAAATGCTAACACATCAGAGTGATAGCATTTGCCACCCACTTGGCACAAGTGGAAATGACTACGCAAGAGAATGAAGCCCTTAGTAAGTGTGTGTAAAGTTACCAAAACTGTCCATAGTCATTTACTGCAACCATACAGAATGGAGAGAATGTTTTTCCTCTTGCAAGTTTGACTCAAATATTGACAGAAGAAAAAGAAATTTTAAGTACATAGCATAATTTTAGTTGCTGTATAAAAACAACATTTTGGAGAAATATTGATCAGACTGGGCTGATTCTTCTACCTGGGGAGCTCAGAAAGTGGTGGGATGGGGGCTAAGAATCGGCACTGCTAGTTTAAGGGAGAAGGAAGCTGAGCTGAATCAACTAAGCATCTTTGCTTCAGTTATAGTATAGCATATTAACTCAAAGGGCCCAGAGCTTGAGCATCTTTTACTAGGAAAGCCCTGTGGGTCTACTATGGTACAGACCTTTGAGACCCTTCCATCTACTTGAAGTGTACGTTTCATTTGGCATACAGTAGAATCTAGATTTTTATGAACACCAATCTCATGAATGACCAGTTACATGAACCATTTTTCCCAGTGGGAGAGGCGGGGAGAAATCACACAACGAAAGCAATGTCAATGAAGAACAAGTCAATATCTTTTCACATTCCAGTGTCTTCAGTGCATGAGAAAGCAGTTTGCAGTGATTTAGAAGACAAGAAGAGAGTGATGCAGAATGCCATACTGCAGCCTACTGTAAATTTGAGCTGTTCCATTTTATGAACATTTTGATTTTATGAACTGCTTAATCCCCAATTAGTTTGTAAAATAGGAATTCTACTGTAAATGCTGAACAGCTAATCTTTTTGTTACTAAGCATAATTATGAACAGCACTACGCTATGCATATGCACAAAAAATATGCCAAGGGCCAGATCCTGTGAGCTAGTGAGCACTTCCTGCAGTGTTCCGAGTAAACGAGAAATGAGGACACCGGAGAATGATCTAAAGATCATTGAAGTCAATAGGAGGCTGAAGGTCTTCATGCCTGGGGAATGTTTCCAAGTGGGTAGGGGCTTCGGCTCTTCAACATGCAGCGGCCCAGGAGCTGATAGCGGAGCCCAGGCCTTCCCACTGCACCAGGCTCCAGCCCAGGGCCCTGTGAGGACAACAAAAGGGTCTGACCCCAGGGAGCACCTTAGGGCTGCCTTCCCTGGGCCCTTTCTACCGCTCTCTATTGTTCAAAGTTTGCAGTCTGTCATAAGAAAGTTTGGAGGGCATCAGCTCACTGCTGGCACTGTGACTCTGGCAGATCAGGTGCCAGCTCATACCAAGCCCATAGGCCTCAGCTGAACAGTGACAAATGCATAGCCGGAAATCAATCTGGCTCACGTGTGTTAATATTGTTAAAATAGGTATTTAGATTTATAAAAATGTGTTTAAACTTTATGAAGTGCTTATAAGTTGCTGTATGCATTAATCTCACATATATCTGTATTCCATGTTACAAGGTAATATTAAAGTATTTGAAACTGTAAACCCTCACAGTCAGGAGAGAAGAATTACCAAGGTTTGATATACTAGTCTGCCACAGGAAGTGTTATCTTCTGCCCAACAAAAGAAGGTCCATAGACATCAGACAAACCACTGTGGAACATCAGAGGTCAAAAAACTTTGCTGATTGCTCCCCACACTCCAAAGAAGAGGAAGCATGCATGGGGATTCATCACATCAGCTTGAACTCTAGGGAAGGGAACAAAAATCCCTGACAAGAAAAAACTGAATCTTTGCGCTGCCTGGACTCTGAGGGGTAATGATTACTAAGCATAAGCAAAAGATGCCCCATGCTTGGCCCAAGTTAGCCCACAAGGACATATACAGCTTGCTTATTGTAGAGTTTCTATCACCTTTCGCCACCTAAGACTAACTCATTTATGTGTATGTTTATTTGCTTTAAATCTTATAAATAGCTCATTTCTTCTCTTAATAAATAAATCTTTGATGTGAGATAAATCCTAATTGACCTGGGGTGAGTGACGAGTACTTTGGGACTGGGATCAACCTGAATATTGTTGTGATTTTTGATGTAAGGTACCATCTATCAAAAAGGGAGGTTTGCCTGGGTGGCAAGGTAGACTGGAGTGCCCAAAGGGACTGTCCGTAACTCCATGGTCACGCTGTTCTAGTGCTTGGAGTTCACATTTGTTACTGTGTTGGTGAAATAAGTATACAACTCACACCAGTTTGGGGTTTGTGCCCTGCCTTTTCACAATCTGCCCTGAGATTGGTCCTCATGCTCCAGAACCACCCCAGACATCTTGGCCGGCCTCTTTGCAGCTAAGCATGGCATGGCAACTCTGTCCCTCGGGGCAGCAGCTGCTTCCTCTCATGCCTTGGCCCTCCAGCCAGGTCAGCTCCAAGTCTCTCTCCTTCAGGGGTAATCCATAAACAAAACACAAGGAATCAACATGCATAAACTGTGTTAGTACGTGAGAGGGGGAAATGCCTCCCTCTCAGGGTCTATCGGAGGCAGGACCTCCCTTCCCTCAGGGAGGGAACCTTCAGTCAGTTGCTGATGGGAGAGATCCCACCTTTCCTCAAGAGTTGCAAGATAAAAGGTCTTTTCTCTTTCCTGGCCTGCCCACAAGAGGGCTGCTCCACTCCCTTTCAACTCCTCCTTCAGGCTGTGAATCTCTTGCAGGTGTGGGGGGGGGGGGAAGGGTCTGGCTGAGCCCATAGCAGCTCCTTAACCCCTTGTTGCCCAGTACGGGGTTTGTATATCCTTTCAATTGATCCCAATGTGCCTTTGCTCGTTTCTTCCCCACCCTGCAGGGAGCATTACCTTACCATATAGGATTGGTTTTCAAATACAATGTATTCTCACCATTAAGGTGCTCTTCTATATTGCTTGTTTTGGTGCAGCAATGTGTCTTGATTCCGTACCAAACCTAAAAAATGCCATTGTAACAGCTGCATTTTATCAATATTTTTTAACAGAAATTCAAATTCATGTCCCTCATGAACAATGTTATGAGCAGTTTTTTTTTGTTTGTTTTGTTCTGCTTAATTTCTGGAATGCAATATGCCAGCATGTTGCAGATAATTACAAGACATGATTAAGAGTATTCTGTATTTTCTTTTAGAAACTGCTTCAGATTATTACAGAGTACAAATGAATAATGCCGTGGAGAAGCTGAAAAGTATTTTAAATCCTTCATTCCAAAGCACTGAAATGACTGTGAAACCCTCTGATGGATATAAACAAATCTTTGGTCGGTACCATACTTCACAAAAATAAATTGTTATAGAGGTTTTTTGATATTTACATTTCAAGGTCAGAATTCCTGATAGTGAAGGACAAATCTCTTAAATCATGAATGCATGTAAAATTTAGATTGCAAACCTAAGGGTAAATTTTCAGCATCGTGCTCAGAGAATTAAGCATGCAATTCCCATACACAATAATGAGAATTCTTGTCTCATTCCCTGCATACTGCATTATATCTTTACCCCACAAATTTTCTCTACTGACAACTGGACTTATTTTTTAAGTAAGGTAAAAAGTCAGTTATCCTTTTTTCATTTCATGAATAGACAATTGCACTTTCTATGTTCTTTTCTTCTGCTAGCTTTATAAATTTAATGACAGCTTAAAGAAATATTACAAATGCAGTATCATGTATGTATCAACATGAAACTTGAAGGAGAGGCATACTTAAGTGTCATCTTTCATTACTACAAAAAGTCAGACCTTAAATAAAATTTAGATAAGTTGTTCCACCTTCTACACTAATTTGCACAAATTTAAACATGACATTACCAGTAGTTAAACAGGCAGCTCCCAATCCCGGGATTCTCTTTTGCCTTTGAAAACCTCCATGTTCCAGGTAAAATTCACCTTCAAAAACTTTTGTGGTGGAATTTTATCCAGTGGACCCTCCAGAAAATACAACACACGAAAAGAAAAGTCATCAATGCGATAATATTAAATCTTCCACAAGCCAGGCATAATGTTTACAATGGAAAGTGAGATCTTTGTATGAAGTAGTGACTTTCTTAGCTGCTTGCAAAATTTCATTTGACAACTGCACACAAATTCACCCACTGCTCCTTCTTATTTTTATGACCATAATGGAGTTTTGCATCTTTCCAAAATATTAATTGACTGGTGAAGTGAAGTCTTTAAATTCTGAACTATGTTAATTAAATATCCTGCCCTCCTGCTCCAGTGTGTGCTTCTAATATACAGTGCAGTAACCCTAGCTGCCATGTCGTCTGCCAATAATGGCAGTGACCCAGGAAAAGAGGCTTCCTTCCTATATTTATGTAACATACATCTACGTGGAGGTTCATGAACTGACTTTCCTTGTACTGTACAGAAGCACAAAATAACCCATAACTTTTCCTTTATTGTATGGATGAGAATTCTTCTTTGACCTTATGAATTGCATTTCTAAAAAACAAAAACAATAATAATAGAATAATGTTGTGCTATCTAGGGCTCAAACCTACTCCAAATGACATTAATGATATTTTTACATAGGCCCAATCCTGCTCCCACAGGATTGGGCCTATAATTTATGATTTTGAAAACATATAGCCAAATATGGGGTTTGAGCCTCTACCTACTGAAGTCAATAGCAACACTCTAACTCTGATAGGAGACTGAGTTTTATCCTATTTGGAACAAGTGTTACCTGGATACACATGCATGGTTCACACTGATTTAAGGAGGAATCCTAGTGATGTATCTAAAAATCAAAATTTGACTCATGTTACCAGGAATTTATATCTTATTTCAAAAACTGAATGAGACTTAACTGTCTGATGTTAGAGCTATTTTAATTTTCCCTGGCCTGGGAGTAAGCACAGAAAAGTCCTGAGATTGTACTGAAATACTGCAATATGTTTTAAAAAATGCATAATGCTTAATATATATTGATTGAAAACCTTTAGTGAAAATCATATATAATGGATACTACAATATTTGAATTAGGACACAAGATACTTACTGGAATCTTTGCAAAATGTACATCACTAGACACATACTTAAAGTACAACGGTTAGATATGTCAGAGGTCCAGATAAGTAGAACACTTGCTCTCACCCTTCCATATTGGAGGAGCAATTAGGCTATTATAATAACACAACATATAACACAACCTGTAGCCATCGCCTCCCTTATGGGACATCTCTTTCCAGACGGTAAGCCCATGAGTGATACTTCGCGGTAGACGCTTTTTCCAGGATAGAATTTAACAACATTTCCCCACCTTCCATTCTACAAAAAACGTTCAGTGGAGTTGCTATCTATATGGCCCCAATTCTTCCCCCTCCTTTATATTTTTTTTGCTGACTGTGGTTCAGCATATATGTCACCATCAGGATTACAATACTAGTGACATGTGTTGTATTTAAGTGAGTTGGATTGGACGCTAGATAAAGGAGAATGAAAAGGGTTTGTTGTAAGAAAGTTTTTTTTGGGGGGTGCTCTAATTAATGGAAAATGTGATAGGGTAATAAGAGGTTCAGGTTTCTTTTAAATGTTTTATTTTTGGGGAAAGGTTTCAGGTAGAATAGAATGTGTCCTGGAAATTTTATTTCTCATTTTTCTGAGGCTCTAGTCTTGGTGGAAGGGAGGATAGGAGGAAGAGTAGAGAGCAGCTTCCTACCCAAGTGGGGTGAGAAATCTGTGAGTTAATTACTGCACAATGGGAGGGGTGTCCCTTTCTTTGGATCATAGATTTTAATGGGAATGGGTTGGCCTGTAATTCTAATTTACTTGAGCTACTGTACTTTGCCACTGCACATAGATTAACATTTCTTGGTGTTCATATGCCAGAGTAGTTCATCGCAGCTTGTATGACTGTCATCCAGTATTCACAATACTCTGTCTGCTATATGAAGAATGATAATTACATATGTTTCGTTATTCAATCAAAATCCAGTTTAAAAATGCACAACAAAGTCACCCTTTGTTGATAGATCTCAATAGTTGAAATCTGTGATGAATTGTTGAATCACCTGGCCACAGAATTCAATTTAGGGAATCTTTTCATTTTAATAGAGAGTAAAATAAATTAGGTTTGTTCTGTTAGTAAATTACCCTTATGTGAAATATTTACATTTTCTACCACAAAATGCTATCTCTCTGGAATGCTTTCACAGTATTGTTGCATTAGATTCTATGTCCCAGTGGTATATATATTACTATATTGTTAATTTAAATAAACATTCCAAGAAAACAGTATAGAAAACAGATCTGTAGTGTAATTTGTGAATAAATTGTCTACATATGCAAGGTTTGCAAGAACCAAAACAAAAAGGATAACAAAAATAGAGTTAACACTTTTTTATACAAAGGGATAACAAATTAAAGTTATGTTTAGAGCTGATCAAAATACTACTAAATAATCTCTTAAACCATGATGCTGCAAGGACTCATGAATGTGCTTAAATTAATGCATATTGAGTAGTCTGACTGAAACCAATGGACTACTTGCAGTGCTTAAAGTTAAAGCATATACCTAAATCTTTTGCAGGATCAAGGCCTCAAAAAGCAATGTGATATGTATATAATTATGTCACATAAAGAAAAGCTGTAAAGATAAAAATAAAAAGTACCTGATCTGTCAAAGTTTGATTTATTTATTCTCTTGAGGAAAGGTGACTACCATCACAGTTGGATTTCCACTTCCCTGACATGACTCCCATGCCATGAAACCTAAAAAAAAAAAATTTTAAATGCTGCTATTTTCCTCGTATTGGTGACTACTTAAATGCTAGAGAACAGATTTTATCTATCTACTTTTTCTTTTTTAACTAGCAAGCAATTCTTCAGAGATATCACTGACAGCTTCAGCTTATTTCCAGGCACCGAAGGGATACATCAGGTCCCCCAAATTGGTTATAGCAGGCTCCAGTTAACAGTCTGACTTTCTTAGTGATGAGAACATAAATGAGTGATAGCAAAACTTGCTAAGAGTAATCACAGAACACATTGCTCTCCCCTATATTTAATAAGCAACTTTGAACACAGGCAAGTTAAAAATAAAATCAATTTTTAATATAAAGTTTGTTTGTTTTTTTCAAAAAAAATCAACTTGTTTAAAATTAAATTTGAATTAGGCCTCAGAGACTGTCAGAAAACCTATCATACTCTATTAACATGATTTACATAAACAAAAAATGATTATGCCCAATCAATGAGCCCTCTTCAAACTCTATTGAGTTAAAATTAAGATTTTTATACAAAATAAGGGGGAAACCATCTGTTGAATTCAGTTTTCTAATTATTATATATATTGTGGTAGAGCTCCATCCTTGTCCCCATGGGTCCTGCACTTCCAGACAGTTTATGCTAGCCTCAGAGGCTCACTGTGACCCTCCACGTAGCCCTTCTCTCTCTAGGGCCAGGGTTACAGTCTACTGAGCCCTCTTCATCATAAGCCAGCAAGGAGGTTGGTGAGAGAATTCACACAGACTCTGTTGTCCCTATGGGCTTATTCCTGAACAGTTTAGCCTCCTGTCCTGACAGGGGCCTGTATTCCCCTCCCAGGAGGTGTTTCTGTAACAACAGGTTGGGGGGAACCCAGGCCCACCCTCTATCCCAGGTTCCAGCCCAAGGACCCTAATAGTAGCAGCTGTTAGTAGCCAACCTTTCACTGTAAGAGTTGCTACATTTCCCTGTGCCACTTCCCCACAGCTCTCCCGCTTCTCCCTTACCTTAGGGCTCCCTTACTGATAGCTTAAGGATGTCTTCATTAACCAGCCCTTCAGGCACACTTCCTCTCCTCTGGCTCCCTAGTTCTCCTCTACCTGAGGTGGAGTGAGCCCTTTTATAGTATCAGAGGGCCTTAATAGGAGTCACGTGTTCACATTACCTTAATGGCCTCACCTGACTCTTTGCAGGTTAACTGGAGTCAGGTGTTCTCATTAGCCTGGAACAGCCCCTGCTCTGGTCAGTCAGGGAACAGAACCCTATTCATCCACTGGCTAGTAGACCCGTCTTCGGTTCCTTTGCTGAACCCGACTGGCTTGGAGGGAGACAGCTGCTCCTGCTGGGCCTTTGCTGCTGCTGCCACTGCTCCAGCTGCTCCCCTAGCTGAGCCGAACACCATCCACCCACCCCCCTTCTCCGCTACCTAGTTGCTGGCTAGCTACTAGACTCCCTCCCTCCCTCACCCACCCACCCTCCCTTGGGTGCTGTTGCTACTGTTCCAACTACAGCCCCTTGGGGGGGCTGCTGGCCCGCTCCCCAGAGCGGGGGAATGAGGGACCCCTACCCCAGCTGTTACTGCTACGGACACCACCATCAACACCACCTGTGAGGGGTCCTCTCTGCCTGCCTGGCCACCGGGCTGCTGCCTGGAGCTGCTGCAGCTGCCTTAGCTGCTGCATGGGAGCTGCCAGCCCCCGAAGGAGGACGGGACGAGGCCATCTGCTGCTGTGGGAGCGCACATGGACTCTGCAGACCACTGTGGAGGGGGCTTGAAAGCTAAGTAACTTTTCGACTGTGCTCTTGTGGTTGGGGTTTTGACTGTGTTTGCGGGGACACAGGGGATGTGGCATGGAGCCTGCCCCCTAGTCCATCAGTGTGTCCCCCCCTCCACCACCACTGTCGGCGCTGCCCCCTCCACCACCCCCAGTGGACACTTACCATCTGCCTCAATCTCCTGCTTCTGGGACTCCGCTGCTTGCTTGGCCTGCTGCACCTTTCACCACCTTTTGGTCCTGCAGCAGCAACCAGCCTGCACTGACTCTTCTGCAAGCGCACGTGCCCCATCCTGGACTGACCCCCTTTAGCAAGCCCCCAGCTTTGTCCCTGGCTCCCTGCCCCATTTTGCCCCTTGCAGCCTTTTTGCCCTCCCCTTTACCCCAGCACCTCGCTGGCTTCAGTTTGTTTGCCTGCCCCGCCCTTCTCCCTCTGCAGCCTTTGCTTGTTTGCCCCACCCTTGCCTCTGAAGTCAGCCCCTAGGTTCCCTGTCCTGCCTCCAGCCTGGTTCTCCCCACTCCCCATGTGATAGCCCTGCCCTGATTTGCCCCTTTATTCAGTGTGCCCATGCCCCCTCCCATGCGCTTGTGCCCTTCCCCTGTTTGAGTTTGCCCCGATCTCACTGCACTCCCCGAATGTTGTTATGACCCCCCTCCCCTAGTGCAGCTAGGGGAGCCGGTTTTCTACCCTGAGTCGGTGACTGTCCCCCACAAGCCCTCGAAAGCCCCCCTCTCCAGCCCATCCCCTTTGGTGCCCTCCTCCCCTGCCTGCAGCCTAGCGGGGAGGAGTGGTTGACCTGCCTCCCTCTTCCCCTTCTCTTTCTGGTGTCCTTCCCTCCCTCCCCGCTCATTATGGCGGGGGATATGACGGGTGGGGCCCCTCCAGCAGCCCTAGATACCCCTCCCCCGCCTGCCCCTCCGTCACCCCCCCAAGCCTCTACCTCAGCTGCCGTTGCCAAACCACCTGTCACCACCCCCGCTGGGGCGCCGGCAGCGGCGGGCACCGAGGTGACCTCCGTTGCTGCCACGTCCCTCCCCCACCCTTAGATTCTTGGGGAGTCCCCCCAGCCGGCGGGAAGGGCCAGGGTAGGAAGAAGGGGAAGGGCCCTGCCAAAAAGTCCAGGCTCTCCATGGCAGGGACTGCCCTCACTGCCACGGCCCCGCCACCGGCCGCAGCCTCCCACCCCGCTGCTCCTTCCACCAGCTCTGCGGGTGTCCCTCCCCCGGCCCCCAGGGTGTACACCCAGGTGGCGGCAGCCCCCCCGCCTGCTGCTACATCATCTCTCCCACCCGCCATTTTTGCTACCAGCTATAGCGGCCGGGGCCCTTTTCCTACTATGACCAGGAAGCACGGCGTCCGTTGCCTCCTGGTGCCCGCCTCGCCCCACGTGGAGACGTATGTGCGGGTGTTGGTGAGGGCGGTGGGACCCACGGCCATTGTGGCAGCCTCCAAAATGTACGGGAAAGTGGTCTTCTTCCTGGCATCGGAGGCCGCCGCCCAGGAGGCAGTGGAGAAGGGCCTGGCAGTGGGGGGCGTGTTCGTCCCCCTCGAGCCGCTGGACGACCTGGGCGTCTGCCTGGTCCTGACTTCCGTCCCTCCCTTCCTTCCCAATGCCGCCCTGTTACCTGCTCTCTCTACCCTGGGGAAGCCCATCTCTGTTTTGAGCCCTCTCTCCCTGGGCTGCAAGGACCCCGCCCTCCGTCACGTCCTCTCCTTCCGCTGGCAAGTGCAGCTGCAACTGCCGCCGGCGGCGCGTGATGGAGAGGCACTTGAGGGGTCCTTTTCGATCCCCTACCAGGGGGCCCACTACCGGGTGCATTATTCCATGGGGGAGGCCCGGTGCTACCTCTTCCGGGACCTTTTGGAACTCAGGTGTACGGATGGTATAGGGACGGTCTGTCGTTCGCCCTCCTGTCTGCCCGGCGCCCGAAGCCGCCCCTCCTCCCACTCTGTCCATCACTGCTCCCGCTCGGGCCCAAGGGTCGCTCCCCCCAGCACGCCCAGATGAGCGGAAGTGCCCCGCCTTTGCTGCCTACAATTCGGCGGGGCCCCTAGAGGAGGGTGTGGCAGGGATACTGCCAAGCGTGGGAGAGGGCCCGCCCCAGGGGGACTCTTCCCTTCCTTATTCCGCCCCACCGCTGCGTCCCACGGTCCCTGAGCCATCGTCCTTGCCCCCTGACCCGACCCCTGTTAGCCGGCCCCCCGATGATGCCATGGAGGGCTGGGCCCTAGTCCAGGGGAAGCGGGGCAAAGAGAAGGCTCAAGCTCCGCTCCTTTCCACCGATGC
Source organism: Lepidochelys olivacea (assembly GCF_965140295.1). NCBI lineage: Eukaryota > Metazoa > Chordata > Testudines > Cheloniidae > Lepidochelys > Lepidochelys olivacea. Next base: position 131,405,650 of record NC_140411.1, on the reverse strand, counting down.
GGAAGCCCCCCGGAAGACCAGAAGGGGGGGCGCTGATGCCGAGCCCTCTGCCTTGCCCGCGGGCGCATACCGTCCCCTGGTGCTAGCTGGGGAAAACGTGGCAGCACGGGAGGGCAGTACCGTCCCTCCCTTGGAGTCCCTTCTCTCCAAGGACCCCGATGGAGCCCCATCTGCCCCGTTACCATCCGCAACCCCCGTGAGCCTCGGGTCGAGTGTCGCTCTGAGCACTAGCGTGGAGACCTCTGGGGTGGCGGAAGGAGAGCTCCCCTCCATATACGAGGAGATCGAGGCCCATATGGGTCTCCTGCAGGAAAATCACAGAGTACCTCCCCTCCTGAAGGAAGAAGAGCACCTGGCACCTGCGGAGACCCATCCTACAGCCCCGGGTGTTTAATGTGATGATGGTAAGAGGTTCCATGAGGAGGGCTGGGGGGGATCCTCGCCGGCAGGGACGCTTGCGTTTCCCAACGGGCTGCACAACAATCCGTGACCTACCCCGTAGGTAATTTTGGAGTCACGGAAGAGGCGGACCCACTGCGTTCGTGGGCTTTGTGGTGTCCTTCCGGGAGTTCTGGTTGGCCTGGCGAGGGCAGCGGCATGCCTCTCCCTTGGTGCGGCGGTGGCGGGACCTAGGGAAGGTGCGCACCCGGCTCTTCTGCCGTGACTACACCCGGGGCGCCAGCCGACGGAGGGATGTGGCGATAGGGCAGTTGGAACGGGAGGTCTTAGAGCTGGAGAGGCGTCTGGCCGCCAGCCCCGAGGATCCATCCCTCTGCAGAGCGTGCCGGGAGAAGCAGGAAGAGCTCCGGGCCCTCGAGGACCATCGGGCCTGGGGTGCTTTCGTTCGATCCCGCATCTGACCCCTTCGGGAGATGGATCATGGCTCCTGCTTCTTCTACACCCTGGAGAAAAAGAGGGGGGCCAAGAAGCATGTCACCTGCCTCCTCGCAGAGGACGGCACCCTCGTCACGGATCCGGCGGAGATTTGCGGGAGGGCCAGGGCCTTCTACGCAGGCCTTTTCTCTCCGGATCTGACCGATCCTAACGCTTGCAGAGTGCTCTGGGACGAACTCCCGACAGTCAGCACGGGCGACCGAGACGGGCTAGAGCTGCCTCTCACTCTGGCCGAGTTCTCGGAAGCCCTCCGCCGCATGCCCACCAATAAATCTCCAGGTATGGACGGGCTGACCGTGGAGTTCTACCGCATGTTCTGGGACATCCTCGGCCCAGACCTAGTCACCGTCTGGGCCAAGTCTTTGCAGAGCGGGGTCCTCCCTCTTTCGTGCAGGTGAGCTGTGCTTGCCTTATTGCCAAAGAAGGGGGACCTCCGCGATTTACGAAATTGGCATCCCGTCTCGCTTCTCAGCACGTACTACAAGGTCGTAGCGAAAGCCATCTCGCTGCGGCTAGGGTACGTGCTGGCGGACATGATCCACCCAGACCAGACCTACACCATCCCGGGCCGCACAATATTCGACAACTTATCTGGTCCGGGACCTCTTGGAACTCGGGTGTAGGGACAGTCTGTCGTTCGCCCTCCTGTCCCTGGATTAGGAGAAGGTGTTCGACAGGGTGGATCACGGGTATCTCCTGGGGACTCTGCAAGCGTTTGGCTTGGGACCCCAGTTTGTGGGTTTTCTCCAGGTGCTGTACGCCTCCGTAGAGTGTCTGGTCAGGCTCAACTGGACCCTGACCGAACCGGTCAGCTTCGGGCGAGGAGTATGGCAGGGATGCCCCCTTTCGGGCCAGCTGTATGCTCTGGGGATCGAGCCCTTCCTCTGTCTCCTCCGCAGGAGGTTGACAGGGTTGGCACTGCGGGAGCCGGAGCTGCAGCTGGTCCTGTCGGCATACGCCGACGATGTACTCCTCGTGATCCAGGACCCGGGTGACTTGGAGCAGGTGGAGGCTTGACAGGCTGTGTACTCGGCAGCCTCTTCCGCCCGGGTCAACTGGGTCAAGAGCTCTGGCTTGGTGGTGGGGACTGGCAGCACGCAAGTTCCCTTCCACCTGCGCTTCAAGCCATCCGGTGGAGCGCGGGTCCGCTGCTCTATTTCGGCGTTTACCTTTCTGCCACGCATCCGTCTCCGCCGGAGAACTGGCACGGTTTAGAGGGCGGGACGGTAGAGCAGCTCCGGAGATAGACAGGACTACTCCGGTGTTTGTCCCTTCGAGGGCGCACACTGGTGCTCAATCAACTAGTCCTGTCCATGCTCTGGTACTGGCTCAACACCCTGGTTCCGGCCCTGGATTTCCTGGCCAACCTCCGGAAGTTGATTCTGGAGTTCTTCTGGTCAGGACTGCCCTGGGTCTCTGCAGGGGTTCTCCATCTACCCCAGAAGGAGGGAGGGCAGGGCCTGAAGTGTCTCTGCACTCAGGTCCATGTCTTCCGCCTCCAGGCCCTGCAGAGGCTCCTTTATGGTGCAGGTAGTCCGGCATGGAGCATATTGGCACACGCCCTCCTGCGCCGCTTCCGAGGGCTCCGATATGACTGGCAGCTCCTTTATATCCATCCGAGAGGTCTTCCGCGAGACCTCTCCGGGTTGCCGGTCTTCTACCAGGACCTCCTCCGGACCTGGAAACTGTTCGCAGCGAACAGGTCCGTGGTGGCCTCCGTAGGGGAAGATCTCCTCGCGGAGCCCCTGCTACACAACCCCCAGCTCCGTGTGCAGGTGGGGGAGTTCCCCTCGGTGCGCCAGAGGTTGGTCCTGGCAGAAGTCACCAGAGTCAGAGACCTCCTGGACTACGACCGGGGAGACTGGCTGGATCCCCTGACGCTCGCTCAGCGCATGGGGCTCTCCAGACCTCGTACTGCCCTGCGTGTACTTCAGGAGGTGAGGGCAACTTTGCCGCCCGCTGCTCTGGTTTACCTCGACCGGGTCCTGCAAGAGGGCGTGCCCCACCCACCCTCCACACCAGGCCCTCCGGATCTTTTCATCGGGCCCCGGCTCCCTGGACCCGACCGCCCCTCCCCCCCCCGCCCCTTCACCGTGAGCCGGCTACGTGAGCTGCAGCCGGTCCGGTTCCAGACCACGCCAAAACAACATCTCTACACGCTTGTGCTCCACACCCTTCATGTCCTCACCCTCGCATCCCGCCCTGACACAAAGTGGAGGGACCTTCTGCCACCTCTAGTGGGAGAGGAGCCCCGGTGGGCCAGCCTATACTCCACCTTAGTCCCGAGGCCCACCGGGGATATCAGTTGGCGGCTCCTTCACGGGGCTGTGAGCACGGGCACGTACTTGGCGCGGTTCACCCCAATCCCGGACACCTGCCCCTTTTGCGGCGTGAGGGAAACCCTGGCACACATCTATCTGGAGTGTGCCAGGTTGCAGCCCCTATTCCGGCTCCTCACAAATATTTTGTTAAGGTTTTGGTTGCACTTTTCTCCTCACCTCCTTATCTATGCACTCCCTGTCCGTGGCCCCACTAAGTCGCAGGACCTCCTGGTCAACCTCCTCCTGGCCCTGGCTAACGTGGCCATCTATAAAACCAGGGTGAGGAGGTTGGCCGATGGAGTCTCCTGCGACTGCGGGGCCTATTTCCGATCCTCTGTCCGTTCACGCCTCCGGGCAGAGTTCCTCTGGGCGGCATCCACTGACTCCCTTGACACCTTTGAGGAGTGGTGGGCGCTGTCCAGGGTTCTCTGCTCAGTGTCCCCGTCCAATTCCCTTTGTTTGACCCTTTGACCGCACTCCCATCCCTGTTGTTCATTAGTTGTCCCCCGTAATTATTTGGTTTCCCAGGTCCTGTGGATCCCCCTCTTAGGCTGGGGGGGGGGATCCTTTAGCAGTGGGCGAGCTTCACCTGCCCACTTCCTGGATCCCAATAAGGCTACTCTGCTGTACCCAACTGGCCTGGGTCTATCACATATCCCTCCCCACGCTCAACACCAAGGGGTTGGGCAGCTTGGGACGCCAGACAATGTATGTGTGATAAGCCATCGGCATTGCCATGGCGACTCCCTGCTCTGTGCTGTATGTGGAACTGGAAAGGTTGGAGGATAAAAACCACCTGGTTACCCTTGTGTTCTTTTCCTTGTTCCATTGCATCCATTGAAGAGGGGCATGGTCGGTCACAAGGATAAATCTATGCCCCAGCAGGTAATAAGGCAACATTTCCATGGCCCGTTTTACGGTGAGGCATTCCCTCTCTACCACTGCATATTTTTGTTCCCTCGGAAGGAGTTTCCTACTGAGGTAGAGGATTGGGTATTCCTCTTCCCCAACCATCTGTGACAGGACAGCCCTTAACCCCACGTCGGATGCATCTGTCTGTAGGATGAATTCCTTTGTGAAATCCGGGGCTATCAATACGGGGTCACTGCAGAGGGCAGTCCGTAGGTCTCTGCTGCAGCAGACCATCTGACTGGGCCACGGGCCTTCACTAAGTCCATTAGGGGTGTCATAAATATAAAGGGAAGGGTAAACCCCTTTGAAATCCCTCCTGGCCAGGGGAAAGCTCCTCTCACCTGTAAAGGGTTAAGAAGCTAAAGGTAACCTTGCTGGCACCTGACCAAAATGACCAATGAGGAGACAAGATACTTTCAAAAGCTGGGAGGAGGGAGAGAAACAAAGAGTCTGGGTCTGTCTGTAGTCGTCTTGGCCGGGGACAGAACAGGAATGGAATCTCAGAACTTTTAGTAAGTAATCTAGCTAGGTATGTGTTAGATTATGATTTCTTTAAATGGCTGAGAAAAAAATTGTGCTGAATAGAATAACTATTTCTGTCTGTGTATCTTTTTTGTAACTTAAGGTTTTGCCTAGAGGGGTTCTCTATGTTTTTGAATCTAATTACCCTGTAAGATATCTACCATCCTGATTTTACAGGGGGGATTTCTTTATTTCTATTTACTTCTATTTTTATTAAAAGTCTTCTTGTAAGAAAACTGAATGCTTTTTCATTGTTCTCAGATCCAAGGGTTTGGGTCTGTGGTCACCTATGCAAATTGGTGAGGTTTTTTAGCCAACATTTCCCAGGAAAGGGGGGTGCAAGTGTTGAGAGGATTGTTCATTGTTCTTAAGATCCAAGGGTCTGGGTCTGTAGTCACCTAGGCAAATTGGTGAGGCTTTTTACCAAACCTTGTCCAGGAAGTGGGGTGCAAGGTTTTGGGAAGTATTTTGGGGGGAAGGACGCGTCCAAACAGCTCTTCCCCAGTAACCAGTATTAGTTTGGTGGTAGCGGCCAGTCCAAGGACAACGGGTGGAATATTTTGTATCTTGGGGAAGTTTTGACCTAAGCTGGTAAAGATAAGCTTAGAAGGTTTTTCATGCAGGTCCCCACATCTGTACCCTAGAGTTCAGAGTGGGGGAGGAACCTTGACAAGGGGACTTGCCCTTTTGGCAAAATGGGGGATGAAATGCCGGTAATACCCCACCACCCCTAGGAATGCTTGGGCCTGCTTCTTACGACTCAACTGTGGCCAATTTTGGATGGCCTCTAACTTATTCAGTTGGGGTTTTATCAGACCATTTCCTACCACATAGCCAAGATATTTGGCCTCTGTGAACCCGACAGCACACTTAATGGGGTTCACTGTAAGGCCAGCTCACCTGAAGGTATCAAGGATTGTCCCCACTTTTTCCAAGTGGGTCTCCCAGTCTGGGGTATGAATCACCACATCATCCAATAGGCCACAGCATAACTGGCATGGGGGCGTAATAACTTGTCCATGAGGCGCTGAAAGGTAGCTGGGGCCCCATGTAGTCCAAAAGGGAGGACCGTATATTGGAAGAGACCTTCTGGTGTAGAAAACACCATCTTTTCCTTTGCATCTTCGGCTATGGGAATCTGCCAGTACCCCTTTGTCAAGTCTAGGGTTGTCAAGTACCAGGCATTCCCCAGAAGGTCCACTAGTTCATCTATGCGGGGTGTAGGGTAGGCATCAAACTGGGATATCTCGTTTAGTCAACAAAAGTCATTGTAGAACCTTGTGGTGCCATCAGGTTTGGGCACCAACACTATTGGGCTGGACCACCGACTGTGGGATTCTTCGATGATCCCCATCTCCTGCGTTTTCCTGACTTCCACTTTTATTTCCTCCCTTTTGGCTGCTGACACCCGGTAGGGTCTCATAGTTACTCTGGCCCCAGGGTTCGTGATGATGTGATGATATGTCCCGGTTGTGCAACCCGGCTTTGTTGCGAATACGTCTTGATATTGGGCGATCATCTCAGTTACCTCTTTCTTCTGGGCTGTCGTTAGATCAGAAGACACCCTCACCTGTTCAGGAATTTTGTTCCCTGGGTGCAGCTTTTCTCGAACCACTGTGCATGCCTCTTGCGCATGCCAGGGTTTCAGAAGGTTGATGTGGTATATCTGCTCTAGTTTTCGATGTCCCAGTTGTTGCACCTGATAATTTACTTCCCCTATGGGTTCGACTATTTCATAGGGCCTTTGCCACTGGGCCAAAAGTTTACTTTTGGCCGTGGGTACGAGTACCATTACTTGGTCACCGGGATGAAACTGACGAACCTTGGCTTGATGGTTGTAGTAGGTTATCTGGGCCTCTTGGGCCTTTTCTAGGTGCTCCCTCACTATGTGAGTGACCCGGGCTATCTGGTCCCTCATCCGTAGCACATGCTCTATTATGTTCTTCCCCTCACTGGGTTCCTCCCAAATTTCCTTGGCTCTGTCCAGGATGTCTCAGGGGTTGCGTCCATACAGCAGCTCAAAGGGGGATAATCCAGTGGAAGCTTGGGGGACCTCATGGATGGTGAACATGAGGTACGGTAGTAGGTTGTCCCAGTCTTTCCCATCCTTGCTTACCACCTTTCTTATCATGGCCTTGAGGGTTTGGTTAGATCTTTCCACCAGACCATCGGTTTGTGGATGGTAAATTGAGGTCCACAGGGTCTGGACGTGGAGCAGGGAACACAGGTCCTTCATCAACTTGGACATGAATGGTGTTCCTTGGTCTGGGAGGATTTATTTTGGTAACCCTACTCTGGCAAAGATTGCCACTAATTCTTTGGCAATACTCTTGGAGGTTGTGTTTCATAAGGGGACAGCTTTTGGGTACCTGGTTGCATAGTCTAGGGTGACAAGCACATACTGGTGGCCTCGGGACATTTTTTCTAGTGGCTCCACAAGATCCATAGCGATCCGCTCGAACGGAACTTTGATGATCGGCAGGGGTACCAAAGGAGCTCTTAGATGAGGGCTGTGCAGTTGACATTCAGGGCAGGAGGCACAGTACCACCAGATATCTTCATGTACCCCCGGCCAGAAGAACCTGCGTAAGATTCGCACTTGGGTTTTCTCCACTCCCAGGTGCCCTCCAAAAAGGTGATGGTGAGCGAGGCTTAATATCGCCTTCTGGTGTTTTCAGGGTACTAGGAGCTGGTGTACCTCTTGCTCCTGCATTTGAACGACCCAGTATAAGAGATTCCTCTTAATCACAAAATAAGGCCCTGGCCCCTGGGTCTTTCCCTCTATAGGTACCCCATCTATCTCAGCCACCTCCTTCCTGGCGTTCTCATACCTTGGGTCTTCCACCTGGTCCCGTCCAAAAGTCTCTCTCCCAGGGCTTATCAGCCCAAACTCTGAGGGATCTGTCTCTACCCTCTCAGCTAGCTCTGTGAGGTTGGGGTTGGAACTGTTCTCTGACCCCTCTTCCCTCTCGGGGACCTCCCCTTCAGTTGCCCGTGTACGTCTGCCTACGCAGGCAGCCCTCTGTCCTTGTATCAGGATTCGGGTGACTCGGAAACTCCATGATTTACAAAATTGGCATCCCGTCTCGCTCCTCAGCATGGACTACAAGGTCATAGCGAAAGCCATCTCGCTACGGGTAGAGTCCGTGCTGGCAGACGTGATCCACCCAGACCAGACCTACACCATCCCAGGCCGCACCATCTTCGACACCCTGTATCTGGTCTGGAACCTCTTGGAACTTGGGTGTAGGGAGAGTCTGTCGTTCGCCCTCCTGTCCCTGGATCAGGAGAAGGCGTTCGACAGGGTGGATCACGGGTATCTCTTAAGCACTCTGCAAGTGTTTGGCTTCGGACCCCAGTTTGTGGGTTTTCTCCGGGTGCTGTACGCCTCCGCAGAGTGTCTGGTCAGGCTCAACCGGACCCTGACCAAACCGATCAGCTTTGGGCGAGGAGTACGGCAGGGGTGCCCCCTCTCGGGCCAGCTGTATGCTCTGGGGATCGAGCCCTTCCTCTGTCTCCTCCACAGGAGGTTGACAGGGTTGGCGCTGCAGGAGCTGTGGCTGGTCCTGTTGGTGTACGCCGACAATGTGCTCCTTGTGATCCAGGACCCAGGTAACTTGGCGCGGGTGGAGGCTTGCTAGGCCATTTACTCGGCAGCCTCCTCCGCCCGGGTCAACTGGGTCAAGAGCTCTGGCTTGGTGGTAGGAGACTGGCGGCAGGCGAGCTCCCTCTCACCCGTGCTTTAGGCCATCCGCTGGAGCATGGGTCCACTGCTCTATCTCGGCGTTTACCTAACTGCCACGCATCCATCTCTGCCGGAGAACTGGCACGGTTTAGAGGGTGGGACGGTAGAGCAGCTCCGGAGATGGACAGGACTACTCCGGTGTCTCTCCCTTCAAGGGTGGGCACTAGTGCTTAATCAGCTAGTTCTGTCCATGCTCTGGTACTGGCTCAACACCCTGGTCCTGGCCCCTGATTTCCTGGCCAACCTCCGGATGTTGATTTTGGAGTTCTTCTGGTCAGGACTGCACTGGGTCTCTGCCTGAAGTGTCTCCGCACTCAGGTCCATGTCTTCCGCCTCCAGGCCCTGCAGAGGCTCCTTTATGGTGCAGGTAGTCCGGCATGGAGCGTACTGGTGCATGCCTTCCTGCGCCACTTTCGAGGGCTCCGATATGACCAGCAGTTCCTTTACCTGTATCCGAGAGGTCTTCCGCGAGACCTCTCTGGGCTGCCGGTCTTCTACCGGGACCTCCTCCGGACCTAAAAACTGTTCACAGCAACCAGGTCCATGGCAGGCTCTGTGGGGGAAGATCTCCTCGTGGAGCCCCTGCTACACAACCCCCAGCTCCATGTGCAGGTGGTGGAGTTCCCCTCGGTGCGCCAGAGGTTGGTCCTGGCAGAAGTCACCAGAGTCAGAGACCTCCTGGACTACGACCGGGGAGACTGGCTGGATCCCCTGACACTTGCTCTGCGCATGGGGCTCTCCAGACCTCGTACTGCCCTGCGTGTACTTCAGGAGGTGAGGGCCGCTTTGCTGCCTGCTGCTCGGGTCTACCTGGACCGGGTCCTAAGGGAGGGAGTGCCCCACCCACCCTCCACCCCAGGCCCTCCGGACCTTTTCATCAGGCCCCTGCCCCATGAACCCAACCGACCTCCCCCCCCCCCGCCCCTTCACCGTGAGCTGGCTACTAGAGCTGCAGCCGCTCCGTTTCCAGACCGCGCCAAGGAAACATCTATACACGCTCGTGCTCCACACCCTTCACGTCCTCACCCTCGCGTCCCACCCTGACACCTCTAGAGGGTGAGGAGCCCCGTGGGCCAGCCTATATTCCACCTTGGTCCCAAGGCCCACCGGGGATATTAGTTGGTGGCTCCTTCACGGGGCCATGAGCATGGGCGTGTACTTGGCGGGGCATGTACAATCCCGGACACCTGCCCCTTTTGCGGGGTGAGGGAAACCCTGGCGCACGTCTAAATGGAGTGTGCCAGGCTGCAGCCCCTATTCTGTCTCCTCATGAATATTTTGTTAAGGTTTTGGTTGCACTTTTCCCCTCACCTCCTTATCTATGCACTCCCTGTCCATGGCCCCACTAAGTCGCAGGACCTCCTGGTCAACCTCCTTTTGACCCTGGCTAAAGTGGCCATCTATAAAGCCAGGGTGAGGAGGTTGGCCGATGGAGTCTCCTGTGACTGTGGAGCCTTTTTCTGATCCTCTGTCCATTCACGCCTCTGGGCAGAGTTCCTCTGGGCGGCGTCCATTGACTCCCTTGATGCCTTTGAGGAGCAGTGGGCGCTGTCCAGGGTTTTCTGCTTGGTTTCCCCGTCCGGTTCCCTTCGTTTGACCCTTTGACCGCACTCCTGTCCCTGTTATTCATTAGTTGTATCCCGTAATTATTTGGTTTTCCAGGTCCTGTGGACCCCTCCCCCCCTTAGGGTGGGAGGGATCCTTTTGCAGGATCCCCTGGATCCCAATATGGCTACTCTGCTGTACCCAACTGGCCTGGGTCTATCACAATATACATACATGTATATTTACACACACACACACACACACACACTTTATGCAAGACATTAAATATATTTGGTCTTGAAAATGGAATGAACAGTAGTATTCACTTTTTTCAAATGTCAGTATCTAAAGTTTTTGTTGTGCAGAAAAGCTTTTGCCTTAATTACTTTTGGTTTCAGTTTAGTAACAGTAGTTTTATTTTCACTTTTGAAGTCTATAAGTCATTTAGCTTCCTTCAGAATGTAACTTTTAGTGTTTATTTCAACTAATATGAAATTGAGGAAAAATCTGGTAGTTTTATTCAACAAATACAAACCAAGTTAAAATGTTATTTTTTGAGGTTTTTCTAAATTGAATTCCAATTTGTGTGCCAATGCGACTTGACACATAATGTGAAGAAAAAGTTAAGATGTTAATTTGTAAATAGAAACATAGAAATGTAGGACTGGAGGGGACCTCCGGAGGTCATTTAGTCCAGTCCCCTTCACTGAGGCAGGACAGAGTACACATAGACCATCCTTCACAAGTGATTGACTAATCTGTTCTTAAAGATCTGCAAAGTCAGGTACTCTATAATCTCCCTTGAAAGCCTATTCCAGAATTCAATTATCCTCAAAGTTAGACATTTTTCCTATCATCTCACTTAAATCTCCATTGCTGCAGATTAAGCCAATTACTCCCTGTCCTACCTTCAATGGACATGAAGAAAAATTGATCACAGTCTTCTTTATATTAGCTTTGAACATATTTTAAAACTGTTATCAGGTCCCCCTCTGTCTTCTTTTCTTCAGACTAAATATGATCAGTTTTAAGAAAATGATCATTCATCATATTCTATCAAAATGGAAGAATGTAGAAATGAATTATCTGAATGTATGTTAAATAATAAATGCATACATTTATAGTATATTCTTCTGGTTAGCAAAGTGTCAATCAAGTATATAGGCTATATTTCCCTGCAAATGAGCATTAAAACATACTTTAATGCTTATACCAACCAATGAGAAGGAAACAAACTCTTTGGGAAACAAACTGAAAAGTAAAATAGAAAACATAATTAAAGTGATTATTTAAATCAAGGTTTTCTGATTCCTGATTTAAATCCAGATTGAAAGTGGTGATTTAAATGAATACACCAGGTTTAAACATATTAAAAATACCCAGTTAGACAGAAGTGTTAATGGCAATAACTAGCTCCTTTGCAATTACATTGTTGTTGGATCAGATCCTTATCCAGGTTTCACTGAATTCTTTGTGACTTTGGTGGAGGCTTTACCAGAATAAGGACTAAGGCCCATGTCCTTCAAGTGCTCCATAGCTGGATTCAATTGACCATTGGAGAATATGGGCAGGACAGTTTACAAGACCAGGGCTTAAGTAAGGATTTCAGGGTTTGGTCCACTGTTTTTAAACACTGTAAAGATATAACAATATGGGAGAAAAATGTAAACCCAGAGATGAGTAGAGGATACATTACATGTGATACATTATTTTCATGTATAACTAATTTATTAGACAAGGCACATTGTAGTCCCTGGGTAAAATTTTCAAAAGTACCTATGTTTCGTTTTTCAAAAGTGACTCTGATACTAGAACCAGAACCTAAGCTCCATTTATTTTCAAAAAGAAAAGGAGTACTTGTGGCACCTTAGAGACTAACCAATTTATTTGAGCATGAGCTTTCGTGAGCTACAGCTCACTTCATCCGAAAGCTTATGCTCAAATAAATTGGTTAGTCTCTTAGGTGCCACAAGTACTCCTTTTCTTTTTTGAATACAGACTAACACGGCTGCTACTCTGAAGCCTACTTTATATATATCTTCTTACTATATGTTCCATTCTATGTATCCGATGAAGTGGGCTGTACCTCACGAAAGCTTATGCTCTAATAAATTTGTTAGTCTCTCTAAGGTGCCACAAGTACTTCTGTTCTTTTTGCGGATACAGACTAACAGGGCTGCTACTCTTAAACTTATCCAAATTAGGCACAGCAGGGATTTGAACAATTCACCTACAGCCCAGGCGAGTGCCCTAATCTTTGGGCTATTGGCTATAATGCGGGGGTTGTGGGGGTGTCTTTCTGTTTTTTTTATGACAAAGGGCTGACCTGGTTTGTGTGCCTAACTCCAGGAGAGGATTCATGACTCTCTTGGCATTTCCTACTGACTAGCTTAGGTGGCTCCATGTTGAGCTTCCTGGCTTCTGAGCATAACTTTTAAAAGGTAGGTCTACACTTACAGTGGTGTGCAGAGTACAGACAATGCCGGACCAGCTAGCAAGTGTAGCAATGCAGACGATGAGGCATGGCATAGGGAAGCAGAGTACACTACACACCTGCACCCTTGCTGTATATACTTACCCAGCTGCCAGAGGCTTTCACTGCAGTGTGTAGCTATGTCTGTAATGCCCATACTCTACATGCTGCCCTAAGTGTAGACATTGCCTTGCATGTATTGCATAGGAAGCCAGGGTGCTTAACTCAGTGCTAAGGATTCCACTAGACAGCAGGGAACTTAAGTCCCTCTGTGGATTGACACCCCCCCCCCAAATAACTAAATCATTTTGAAAAATGGGACTTAGGTATGTTTGGAATTTCTACCACCTTACTCTACAGCCCTTCTAACTAAGGGATAAGTAGTTACAAGAAAAATATAATTTCGTGGCTTGTTTATGTTTAAAGTGAAGGGGAAAGACTATAGGGATCACCTTCTGAGAAAAAATGTTAGGATAAAAATAATAATAGCTAGCAGTTTGCAGCTTCCAAATGGGGTATACATATCAACTACCATCTGCTGAAATTATCAGGTGCAACATGTTCTCAGTATTCCTGAAAATCAAGTTCTGCATGTGCAAAATTGGACTGCCAGAAGCTAACATGCCCAAATAAGTTGACACTTTAAAAAATGTAGGTTTCAGGCCTCAGGTCTGCAGAGAGAAATATGCAGACAGATTCCTGTGCCTATGTGGAGCCTCACTGACTTCACCCAGGAGACAGCCTTGTGGTTTCTTTGCAGGATTGGGGCCAAAGTAACTTGCCATGGCACATAACAAATCTGTGACAGAGCTTGAACCAGAATACGTGGGTTCCTGATTCTATCTCATGCTCAAGTCAATAGATCTTTTGACCTTACTAATATTTCTTCTAATGTACATACGCATATCTGCAGAAAACTTAAATTGTTGCTATGCCATCGGTTGTCAAAATTTAAATGAGCACATATATAAGTGTTAGGATATAGATATTCAGGTCTGTCTGTAAAGGCCTATACCCTAAGAATTTAGGTGTATTCTTATCACTTGGCTAGTTATAGAGGTATAAAAGAAAGAAAGAAAGAATCAAAACCACTGTCTGCCAGTGTAAGGGCCTTCTCTTACTGTGACAGTCTGAGGCCCTGTTCTTAGGCTAAGTCCTTTGGCTAAGCAACAGAGGCAGCCATAAACTGGGAAGTGAATGGTCACATCCTCACATTCCAAACTAGTCACATTGAAATAAGGTGCTATTGGGCTGTTAGGAATACAATCCTGTCCTGATAGTGCCTATCACCTCTAGAGAAAGGGAAGTGCCTAGAAAATGTAAAAGGAAACTTAGTTTGATAGCATCCTGTCTGGCAAGAATTCACTTATCAATAGCTGGGATGTGAAATCCTCACTTCTGTATTGTTTTGTCATTATAGTTCCCACTTTGCTATTGTTTGTCTGTATAATCTCTGTCTGGTTCTGTGATTGTTCCTGTCTGCTGTATAATTAATTTTGCTGGGTGTAAACTAATTAAGGTCATGGGATATAATTGGGTACATAATCATGTTACAATATGTTAGGATTGGTTAGTTAAATTTCAGGAACATGATTGGTTAAGGTATAGCAAAGCAGAACTCAAGTTTTACTATATAGTCTGCAGTCAATCAGGAAGTAGGGGGGTGGGTGTGTTGGTGGGGGAGAGGGGAAATGGGAATGGGGGTAAAAAAATTGAAATCATGTTTTGCTAAAGGGGGAGATGGGAACAGAGAATGGGGGTAGGGAAATTGGAATCATGTTTTGCTAAAGAGGGAAAAGGGAACAGGGAATGGGAGTAAGGAACCTGGAATAATGTTTTGCTAAAGGCAGGAATGGGAACAGGGACACAGGTGTAAGGCTCTGTGGTGTCAGAGCTGGGAAGAAGGATACTACGGAAGGAAACTGGAATCATGCTTGCTGGAAGTTCACCCCAATAAACATCGAATTGTTTGCACCTTTGGACTTCGGGTATTGTTGCTCTCTGTTCATGCGAGAAGGACCAGGGAAGTAAGTAGGTGGATACCTTTGTATAGTATTAAGAAGTATTAATAAAACCCAATGATAATATCTAAATGTGTAACGCTTTTTTTTTTTTTAAGAATGACATTTAAAAGTAACAATAGCTGGATACAAATGACTTAGAATAGGTCTCATTCTGGATGAAGTTAAACAGACTTTGAAAGACTCAAAATAGAATAGCTAAGTCTTGCAGACTTTCATTCCCAACACTCTGGAAGAACAACTAATAAGGCACTGTGGTTAGGATGTCTTAGAAGCTGTGATTATATTAAAATTTCTAATATAAACAAACACGTTTCAAAAGAATTTCAAGGTTAAATTTTGGATGTGATTTACTTATAGACCCTGACATCTGATGCTTGCACTAGGGACTGCATTCATGCAAGCCAGGCAAGCTATAAAATTATATTTTTGAAAATCAGGAACAATAAAATAATGTTGGAAATGAACAGGACTTCCAAACATATCATCAGTTGTTTAAGCTCTATGTTAAATTTCCAAAATAAGTAAAAGTAAAATAGGTAAGCTAAACTTAGATCTAACTTTAGGTTTATGTTCAAAATCTTTGCCAGTTTTCAGAGAGTGTCTTCCAAACCAAATGAGCTTTGAGCTGAATGATACAAGCTCGTTGATATCTGTGTGGTTTTCCTTTGTATTTGTTTATTATGTGAGACCAGAAAAAGGAAGGATTATCACCAGGTGGTAACACTCCTATCATTTATGTCCATGGTAGCTGTGATGGTGGACAGAGCAGCTATGCAGCCATCTCAGGCAAATAGACAGATATTCATTTGATCACTGCCCCAACCCTGACTTCTGGTAAATCTTGTTGGGCATAGAGCCTTGATCTTATTTTACTTATCTGGATCCTTTCAAATAGAGTGTGCATTGTAACCAAACAAAGAAATATACTGAATGGGTTAAATTTCACAAATGTTCATATTAATGTATTTATTAATATTAAATTTTTAAAAACAGAGTCTTAAGTTGATTACATGTCCTCTTTGTTTATTAGTGAAAATTCTTACAGTGCCCGATACTGAAAATCTTATGAGAAAAGCTGCAGGGGTCAATAGGACCTCTTGTAGGTCATTGTGAGTTAGGGTATCAGACTGGCATTTATTGCTTGTCCCCTGTATATGAGAATGCAGCAACCAGAAAAAGAAGCATATCCCAAATGAATCTTAAATTTAGAGAGGTACTGTAAAACATGGGTTAAGGAGAGCACTGCAGGGGTATATATGTATTCAGAAAATACTCTGAAACATATTCAAACTCGCATTGTTTTAAAACAACATCAGGGAAACAATAATTGTATTCATTCTAGTAGTACATTCGCATAAAATGTCACCTTCAAATCCATTCTGAAACTCAGATTTATTATCATCACCATGATGAACAAGCATCTGATATCCTATGTTTGTCTAGAACCTAAGGCGTAGGCTACAACTAAAACTTTGATCATCCTAGCTATGTTGCCCACTTGAGTGAAAAAATCAGACCTAGTTAAGCTGACCGAAGCCCAGGTATAGACGCTGCTATGTTGACAGAAGAATTATTTTGTTGACCTAACTACTACTCCGCTGAAGGGGTGGATTTGTTACAACAATGGGAATACTGCCTTCTGTTGCAAGGGTCTACAATACAGTGGCATAGCTGCAGCTTTGTTGCTGGAGCACTACTAATGTAAACATACCATAAGTTCTGACAGATGAAATGGGAGAAGCCACCAAAAGAAGTGTAACATAAGAGGCGGGGAGTGGGGCATGGGTTTTTTGGCTTTTCCAGTACACCCATTTGTCATGAATTTCAACCTTTCGAAATGAAGTCAGTTCACTAGGAAGGTACACAAATAAAAGTAGCATTTATTCTGCTACACTGATTTCTATCGAGCCGACAACTATCACATGGTTCATTCCAGATTTTCACTTTATACAAATAATAAATTCAGTTAACTGAATTGGCTAACTATTATGGAAGCAACAGATAAAGGTATAAGGACCCGACTCTTACTCAGTCATATTGGCTTAAATCTAGAGTAACTCCAGTGAATCAGAGTTATACAGATGTGAAAAAAAAATTGTGAATGCAGAATTGGACATTATATAATATTGAACCAGATTTAGGATCTGAGCTCTTCTGAAAATTTCTTCCCAATTGTAAGTACTGAGCACTCTTGAAAATCTGACTCATTTACAATAAACTTAAATGGTGTGATTCATATGTAAATTAACAAATGTTTAACAGTTGGTGGCTCACATTCTTCTTTCAGTTACATTAGATACATTTCTACAGATTTTACTAGGTATTTCACCTGTATAATTAACAGCAGAGTTTGTCTCTCTCTATATATATTTTTAAATTCCATGTCCTCAAATATTTAAACAAATCAATTCTGAATGAAATAAGCAACGTAGACTTCTAAGGTAAATGAACTACACAGCCTCTTTCTCTCGGGATTGATATTGTCATGCTCGTGTTCAGGAGCTTTAGTACTGATGCAGAACACACTGAAATCCTTTTGGACAGTAAAAGCAAAAGTTCAATTTCAAACCATGCCGGATTTTAAACCATGCAGGATTAATTCCTGTTTCTCAAAAATCAAAAAGATCAAATTATGTAAGATGGTGACAACTGGCTCTCTCCTTTGAATTTTCAGTAGCAATTGACAAAAGTGGTTCAGTTCTCTACTCAGTCTAATTACACATAATTCCGCCCCCCCCAAGATTAGGAGTACTTCTGGCACCTTAGAGACTAACAAATTTATTTGAGCACAAGCTTTCGTGAGCTACAGCTACAGCTCACGAAAGCTTATACTCAAATAAATTTGTTAGTCTCTAAGGTGCCACAAGTATTCCTTTTCTTTTTACGGATACAGACTAACACGGCTGCCACTCTGAAAACCCCCAAGATGAAAATACATAGAGTCTGAGACAAATGTAATTTAAAACTACTTAATGGGAAAGATACAAAAGTAGTTTAGTGCCTCAGTTTAAATGAAATAGCACACAACAAAGAACATTATGCAGTGTGGGAGGAAAAAGAAAGTACATCTATAGGGAAAACAATGCTCTGCAGTCTTGTGTTGCTCTTCAGTTCTGCTGGTGGAGAGGAACTAAATGGAATAGATCTAGGAGGAATGACATGCTGCTCCCTCTCCTTTCCCTGACCGCAGAAAGTCCTCCAAAGGCACACTGCAGGGACTGGAGGGTCACAACAATAGCAAGAGGAAATAGGGTCAGTGGGGAGATAGATGCTCTCCTCAGTATTGGATTCCTTCTCCCCCCAAACCTATAAAAATTTCCACATGCAAGATAAGCTAGCTCTCAGTGTCTTACATGAGTACATCTCACTATGTTGAAGGACCCCCATTGCAAATGTTTTGGGCAGTCACTACTAGCAAATTCATGGCAGTAGAGTTCCAACCCAGGAACCAAACCCTGCAATAAACCCTGGTGCCAACTCTGTCCACATATCTATTCAAGGGACACCATCAGGGGCTCGTTCACCTGCACATCTACCAATGTGATATATGCCATCATGTGCCAGCAATGCCCCTCTGCTATGTGCATTGGCAAAACCGGACAGTCTCTACGCAAAAGAATAAATGGACACAAATCTGACATCAGGAATCATGACATTGAAAAACCAGTCGGAGAACACTTCCATCTCCCTGGTCACTCAATAAGAGACCTAAAAGTGGCAATTCTTCAACAAAAAAACTTCAAAAACAGACTCCAACCTGAAACTGCAGAACTGAAATTAATTTGCAAATTGGACACCATCAGATTAGGCCTGAATAAAGACTGGGAGTGGTTGGGTCATTACAAAAGCTAAACTTCATTTCCCCAATACTAATTTCCCCCTACTGCTACACACACCTTCTTGTCAACTGTCTGAAATGGGCCATTCTCATTACCACTTCAAAAGTTATTTTTCCTCCCTGGGTATCCTGCTGTCAATTGAATTGTCTTGTTAGACTGACCTCACACTTGGTAAAGCAACTCACATCTTTTCATGTATTTTATACCTGCTCCTGTATTTTCCACTCCATGCATCTGATGAAGTGGGTTTTAGCCCACAAAAGCTTATGCCCAAATAAATTTGTTAGTCTCTAAGGTGCCACAAGGACTCCTCGTTGTTTTAGTCCTGACTGAGGCAGCCATATTGTCATGAGAGAGAGAGAGAGGGGGGGGGGGGGAACGGGGCTGCTGCATAAGTGCATGTGAAATTGGCCCAGATTTGGGCATTCTGTATTCACAATTTTTCTGCAAACAATATATGTGATCCTTAAAACTTATTCTGAAGTTCTGTCATTCTTGCATCCTTTGTTCTGAAATCTTGGGATGAAAAAAAAATGATTATTCCAGGTACTTATTCCAGGAGAATGAGAATGAGGCACAATGTTCAGGTAAACTTTTTGTTCCTTTGTAGCGTTTGACTCAAAAACCCTCCCATCTCTCCCTCACTATCTGTTTCCCTTCCTCAGTTATACACATTTTATCTAACCTACAGCTTGATCCTACTGTCCTTAGCTCCCATTATTTTGGGGTCTGATCTTGTTCTCATTGTACCCAATTGCAAAATATCCCATTGGCATCAATGGAAATGGAATCAGGCCCCTGAAAAACTGAAGTAGGGATTGCTTTATATCTTGCAGGACTGGACTGTTAAGTTGTAAGATTCTTTGCATGGGACTCGTGAGCCAAACTCAGAGTGAACATAATATAAATTTAATTCAATCTAAAGCGATGTAACTTGTGCATTAGGGAACAGGTGTACACATGTTAAACCAGTTTAGATTCCCTTTACACTGCTTTATACTCATACTCAATAATGTAACACCGTTTCTAATGCCCAATGCCTTCCATGCACACTCATTCTGAATTTAGACCATTGTATCTAATAAAGTCCAAATTAGGTAATTCCTATTTTGGGATGCCTGCAGAAAGCAGTGTAGCATACAAAACAACTAACAGAAGATGGTATGAAGGTGTAAAGACCATCCTTTGTTTTACTGTGCGCATTCTTCCAGCTCATCAGCATCTAAGTTATGCTATCTTAGATTCCTTTGTCATCAGTTACACATTGGTAAATGGGTATAAATAGGTAAAATGGAATCAGAGTATAAGGGAATCTAACACTGTGTAGAGAAGTCTAGGGGGATGTAAGGCAGTCTAATGTAAATATTTTTGAATTTGGTTGGCTATTTTTTGTCAGCCTTCAAATTGTAATGCTCTGTATAACTAATGTGATGTGTTGTAGGGGCTGTGTGCTGAGCCAAGTGGTTTCGTAGGCTAGCCTGTGAGCTTACTGATGAGCCTGCTATTCTTTCATCCCTAACGCCTTTAGCATCCCTTGACAAGGCGGCAGAGCTAACTTACTTTGAACAGGGGTTTAAAAAGCCAGCTCCTAAGCAACCAGAGGAGCCAGTGAACAGAGGAGTTTAGAAAGGGAGTGTGAGAGGCAGAGACACCTAATAAACATGTTCTAAACTTAAGCCAATATTCCACACGCTCCAAACAAACCAAAATGAAAAAACAACATCAACAACAACAAAAGCAAAACAAAACAAAACAAAATATGCAAGAATTTAAAATAATGGAGGCAGCAGTCCAGCAGCACAGTGGTGGCTATCCAGTTTATTGCACTGAATGCAGCATGTATGATTACCTGCCTCATGGGCAGACAATATATGTGTTCATATGGTGCAAGCAGCAGAGAATGAGTATGGGCTCTTTGAGGTCAGAGAGGCTGAACTGGAGGAGCTCAGGGAGACAGATGTACACAGACGAGACTTTCAAGGACTCAGTAGAATGGTCCCATTCCCCGTCTGATAGCCTCTGTGTTGTTGAGGAGGATGAAAGTCTTGAGGAAGGAGAACATGAAGCTGGAGCAGAGAGAAATAATCCCTAGTTGGGACTCTTCCTCTAGATGATGTCATGTTGTCCTCTCACACTGAGGATATCCCTCTGGGGAAGGGAAACACATTTGCTAGGAAGAGCCAAGTAAAAGTAATGGGGATTCAATTGTGAGAAATATGTAGATAACTGGGCTTGTGATAACTGAGAGAATCTCATAGTAAGGTGTCTTTCAGAGGGTAAAAGTTTGGGATCTCACAAGACAGACTTATGTGCTGGGCTGGGGTGGAGCCAGTGGTCATGTGACATTAGGCAAAGATAGGAGAGAAGTGCTGGGGGCCAACTTTAGGCTGCTAGGTAAGAAATTGAAGTCCAAGATCTCCATGGTAGCCTTTGATGAAATACTTCCAGTTCCACACACAGGGCCAATTAGACAGGCAGAACTGCAGGGTTTCAATGTGTGGATGAGATGATGTAGGGAAAAAGGTTTTAGGTTTGTTAGGAACTGGGGGATTCTTGGAAAAGGAGAAGCCTGAACAGGAAGTAGGGTTTCCACCTAAGCCAAAACAGAACCAGATTGCTGGCATGTAAAAGTAAAAAGGTGGTAGAGGATTTTTTAAATTAAGGGGTGGGGAAAAGTCAATAGGTGTGGAGGAGCACATTGTTCGGGCAGAGACATCACTTAGGGATTAATTTATTAAAATGGGACTTCTATATCCTAATAAAGAGGATGGGAAAGATGTTGGTAAAGTACAGGGAGGAGCTAGGGAGGAACAGTCAAATGTAAAGGGTACCATTTAAATATAACACATGAAAGCATGCAGCTCAATATTAACAAAATGTACACGTGCTTGCTTGTACATTGCTTGTATATAAATGCTAGATGTCTAAATACTAATATGGGTGAACTTGAATGAGGATATTGGGATAACTGGCCTTGCAGGAACTTCGTGGGATAAGGATAATTAATGGGACACATTAATACCAGGGTACAAAACATATAGGAATAACAGAGTAGGTCACACTGGTGGAGGAATGACACTACATGTGAAAGAAAGCATAGAGTCAAATAATGTAAAAATCTTAAATGAATCAAACTGTACCATAGAATCTGTGAAATGACTGCAAACTGCATGGTGACTATTTAAAAACACAATAATAAAGCTCAAACTAAATGTACACCCCAAAATTTAAAAAAAATCAGTAAGAGGATCAAAAATGCCACCATGGCTAAACAGAATTGTAAAACAGGTGGTTAGTGGCAAATAGACATCCTTTAAAAATTGGAGATAAAATCCTAGTGAGGAAAATAGAAGGGAACATAACCTCTGGCAAGTCAAATGTAACAGTATAATAAGACAAGCCAAGAAAGAATTTGAAGAACTACTAGGTAAAGACACAAAAACTCACAGCAATTTTTTTTCAAGTACAGCAGAAGCAGGGAGCTAGACAGACACCCAGTGGGGCCACTGTACGATCGAGATGCTAAAGGAGCACTCAAGGAAGATGAGGCAATTATGGAGAAGTTAAATTAATTCTTTGCTTCTGTCTTCACTGCAGAGGATGTGGGGGAGATTTTCAAACCTCAGCCATTCTTTTTAGGTGACAAATTTAGGAACTCTCCCAGATTGAAGTGACAGTAGAGGAGGTTTGGGAACAAACTGATAAATTAAACATGTCACCAGGACCAGATAGTATTAACTCAAGAGTTCTGAAGGAAGTACTAACTGTGCAGAACTACTAACTGTGGTATGTAACCTATCACTTAAACCAGGCTTTCTATCATATGACTTGTGGGTAGTTGATATAATGCCTTTTTTAGGTGATCCTGGAAATGATCGGCTAGTGAGCCTAATTTCAGCACCAGGCAAATTGGTTGAAACTATAATAAAGGACACATAGATAAACATGATATTTTGGGGAAGAGTCAACATGGCTTTTGAAGGAAATCATACCTCACCAGTCTATTAGAATTCTTTGAGGGAGTCAATAAGTATGTGGACAAGGGTAATTTAGTCAATACAGTGTACTTTGACTTTCCTCACCAAAGGCTTTTAAACAAACTAAGCAGTCATGGAATAAGAGAGAAGGTCCTCTCATGAATCAGTAACTGGTTAAAAATAGAAACCAAAGAGTAGGCATAAATAGTAACTTTTCATGGGGAAAGAGGTAAATAGTGGGATCCCCCAAGGATTTGTACTGGACCAATGCTGTTCAACATATTCATAAATGATCTGTGAAAAGAGGTAAAACATGAGGTGGCAAAATTTGCGGACAATACAAAATTACTCAAATCAGTAAAGTAAAGCTATTTGCAAAGATTTACAAAGGGATCTCAGAAAACTGGGTGACTAGGCAACAAAATGGCATATCAAGTTCAGTATTGATAAATGCAAAGTAATGCACACTGGAAAAAAATTCCCAACTATACATACAAAATAATGGAATCTAAATTAGCTGTTTTCACTCAAGAAAGAACTTGGAGTCATTGTGGCTAATACTCTGAAATCATCTGTTCAATGTGCAGTGGCTGTCAAAAAAGCTAACAGAATGTTAGGAACCACTAGGAAAGGGATAGATAATAAAACAGAAAATATCATAATGCCACTATGTAAATCCAGTGTTGTTCTGGAAAAGGTACAAAGAAGGGAAACAAAAATTAGGGGTATGGAACAGTTTCTATATGAGGGGAGATTAAGAAGACTGGGACTGTTTAGTTTAGAAAAGAGGCAACTAAGGCAGGGATGTGATAGAGGTCTATAAAATCATAAATGGTATGGAAAAAGTGAATAAGGAAGTGTTTTTACCCCTTCTCATAACACTAGGCATCATGTTTAAAAAAACAAAAGGAAGTATTTCTTCACACACTGCAAGTCAACCTGTGGAACTCACTGCCACTGGGTATTGCAAAGGCCAAAACTGTAAATGGGTTCAAAGAAGTTTTAGATAAGTTCATGGAGGATAGGGCCATCAATGGCTATTAGCCAAGATGGTCAGGGATGCAACCCCATGTTCTGGATGGCCCTAAACCTCCAACTGCCAGAAGTATCTGCACTGGCCACAGTCAGAGACAGGATACTGTGCTAGACCATTGGCCTGACCCAGTATGGCCAATTTTATGTTCTTGTGAAATAATAATAATGCCATTTCTTTGCTGTATCTTGCAGGGTATCTATTTCACTGTATTATGGAATAATATTCCTATTTACCGTACTGACATCTTTGATGGACTGAATTCGTTATTCATCATAACAAAAAGGCACATCATTAAAATATTATTTAGGATTATGTGAATACATCTTAGTACCAGCTTTTTCTGGATATGCTGTACTTAGCATGTGTATGTGACTGTGCATTTTGGGAAATCAGCTCTTGTGTTTACACATGCATGAACAACAGCAGATTTTTCAAACTAATCGGTAATGTGTTGCCCTTTTCAAGAGTAGGATTCAATGTTTACTAATAAGCTAAGAGAGGCTGCATACATTTCAAAGAGATATTCTTTTCCTAGTTAAATACATAGTTTCGTAATTCATATTATACGTTTTGAGACAGATTTATTTTACAAAATAGATCATTATTTTTAGTAGCATTAAATATTTACACTATGATAGTAACCAGAGGCCTTTTTGAGGAGACAAACCCCATTGTGTTTGTTGCTGTACAAACACAGAGGCACATAATTTCTGCTCTGAAGATCTCACAATTGAAGTTTAGCAACATACTAATAGATGGAGATGGGGAAACAATCAGATATACAATCTTACTTGTCTTTGTAGGTTTTTTAAAACAGTGGTCAAGTAAATAATTGTGCTTTATTAATTATTATTATTATTTATTATTATTATTTCTTTTATGTAAATCAAGATTTACACGAAAGAAACCTTTGATGTAAGTCAAGATTTTTGCTAATAGGGTCTGTCAGCTCCCTGGAAATCTAGCCTGCTCTGTAAATACTAGACTCTTGAAGCAACACAAGTTTTGAATAAAAACACATTTTGCACCATATTCACCTCTGTAACTCCAGTGTTATGCCAGCATAATTCCACTGATTTTTTCCAGTGGCGCTACACTGTTGTAAAACTGGACTAACAGTGTGATGAATCAGGTCCTGGTTAAAACAGCCCAGAAAGGCTTATGGGCTCCCAGCTCCTCACATGGCCCAACAGTGGTTTTAAGAGAAGGGGAGTGTTTGTTTTGTGCTGGCTCAGAGGCTAGGGAAAAGCCTTTGTGTACTGGGACTGAAGGCCCTGTTGGATAAAGGAATTGCTTTGTTTTGGTGCTACTCTTGAGTTGTCTGTTTAACCAGTCAATTAAGTCCTGACACAAAGGCCTGAAACAGAGTCAGACATTGCTTTGGTTCTTTCTGGGCTGGTGAGAAAGCCCATGAGCTTACAGGCCCATTGCTCTATAGTTTAGACTTAGGACCTGCTTCTGATCTCATTTACACCAAAGTCAATCATTAATGATCCTGTTGTAATCAATGCCAAGAATTTATTAGCCTCTTACATATTTGTTAATATGGAATCTACTTCACAGGAGGGAGTGCTGATTGTGTGGAAATCTGGTTGGTAATTTGACATACCTTATTTGGCCATAGTATGTGGCAACAATAAAATGTTTTGGTCAATGATTTTGGGTGGGATTTTCAAAAGCTCTCAGCACTGGCCTAACTGTGCTCCCATTGAAGCCTATAGAAAAAAATTCTCAGTGGTTTAGTGGTTCAGTCCTCAGTCTTGACCCAGACTGCTGTCCACAAAGGGACTTTAAAAGAGCCAGACCTTCCCGCATGCGTGGTTCCACTGGTATACAATGAGTCTGTGTGTGGCATAGTAGTTCCTACTCCAGATACCCTCTCCTGCAGCCCCAGTGTAGGAGGCATCCTGGGCATTCCTGGAGGAGGAGGGCACATAGCTAGGCAGGAACATAGGTGCTGGAACTAGGAGTGCTGCTGCGCCCTCTGGTTTGAAGTGGTTTCCGTCATATAGAAAGTTTACACTTTGGTTTGATGGCTCTCAGCAGTCGCACTATAAAAATAGTTCCAGCACCCTTGGGCAGGAATAGTTTAGAGCATTCACATCCTCCATTTGGAAGAAGGCTAGTTGCATTAAATCAGCTCGGTAACCCATGGCTGATCTAAACTGGGTCAAGAATTGAATTAGGCGCTGGATAGCCTCACTACTGAGGAACCATCTCAGCTCCTCTTCCCTTCATTGCTGATTTAGCTGCTCCAAGGGATACTGGGCCCAGTTTAGGTTTGAAAAACAAGAATATGGGGGGGGGGGGTTGTAAAGTGTTTGGATTTTTTTTTATTGCTTAGCTGTATTTGGTTGTTTTGCTATATCTTTTTGTTTTTCTGTATTATGTATAATTTTATATAGACTTATTAAAATTCAATAATGGCATGGATGGGGAGAAGGCTTATTGACCAATTGAAATTTCAGCACTGGAGTCAAATTCAGTCCTGCAGTACAGTCCATCTGAGTCTGGAGGGGTTTCAACAGTGTAACAAAAGCAGAATTTGGCCTTTGATTTTCTTTAAATAGATATTTTCTACAATGTAATCACTCCTCTTCCTTTGCCACAACACAAAAAATCCTGCTACAGATTAACATACACAGATAAGTCTTACATTTTAAGTGGTGTTAATTATAAATGAGAGAGTATTTTACAATTTCAAGTATTTTTTCATTACCCAAGCAAATTAAGGTGCTGGATATGTTAAGGCTCAGAAATTCATTGATTTAGCGGAGGTGTTAGGGCAGGTTATAACAGATCATACTGAGAATAAGATCAATATCTGCAGGAATCAGTACATCCATAAGTCATAATGCAATGTTCGATATATGATGCACTTAAAATTGTATGGAAAGCTACCAATGCCATTGAAATGCTATGCATCTGTGGTGTATTCTGTTATGACCAGTAAGAATGTTAAATACTGATTTGTTCAGTGAAGGCTTAGGGCCACATTGTGTCTTCTTACTCACAACAGTGTGATTGAGGACTGCTTGAGGAGTAAGAAACCAACATGAGTAAGGATATCAGAATCTGGCCCTG
This sequence comes from Lepidochelys olivacea, assembly GCF_965140295.1. Classification (NCBI taxonomy): domain Eukaryota; kingdom Metazoa; phylum Chordata; order Testudines; family Cheloniidae; genus Lepidochelys; species Lepidochelys olivacea. The sequence goes on along the minus strand of NC_140411.1, from coordinate 131,379,278 downwards.
AATAATTTAAAATAGCTGCTGTTAGTGAAAGGCTGTTGAATAAGGCTATAAAGTCTCTCACATGCATAAAGGAATGGCAGCTGTAAACAATGGGTCTAATCTGCTAAGATTCTGGTCACCTTTAGGGAGGTTGTGTGTGTAACAGACTGACAATTTCCTGCAACATCCTTGTGACAGGGCTCCACTCACCACACTGGCTCCTCCTACTAGCTATTTGGGGGATTAACTCCACAGGTGGGTACACCCTCTCCCAATGGTGCCTCACCCACTGTCACATCTGCTCTCTGACCTGCATCACTCCAGGGACTGCAGTGTCTTCTTCATGACACGTCCCTCTGGCTGTGTCACTATCTGTGCTCCCCCATTCCAGGGTTTAGTATAGCTGTCCAACTGTCCAGCCACTTCCCCACTGCCGAATGGGAAGGACCCAGGCCCAACCACTACTCTGGTTTCCAACTTAGGGACCCTCTGAACTTCAGTCACTTACTGCATTCCTTTGCCTTGACTACCACTACATTTCCCTGGGCCACTTCCCCGCAGCCACAGCACCCTACTCATGCCCCACAGCCTGTCTAGAGCTCCTTCTCTATTCCCTGAGTCCCTGTATGCACTGATCTGTTCAAGGTGCTACAAGTTGCGGCCTACTAAGGATACAGTCTTCTCTCCTCATGCTCCCAGAAGCCACTGACCTGGCTCTGCCCTGTGGCTCTTCTTATATGGGCCTCCTGGGCCTGTATTAGCTACCCCTCAGGGCCTCTCTCCTATTGGCTGCTTTGCCACACAGCCTCCCTAGGCTTCTTTTAACTTCTTACATGCTGATGTGGGGTGGACACTGCATCACAATCTTGAATGAACTTTTTCAAATTAAGTTAAACCTTACTAAATTAATTTTAACATCTGTGGATGCATTGTATTAAAATGCAATGGTGTATGTCTTATTGTGGAACTGTATGTATGGAATTCTCTAGGTGACATAGGTCTGATCTACACTAAAGAGTTAGGTCTACCCAGCTACATCACTTAGGGGTGTGAAAAACCCTCAGCACCATAGTTAAACTGTCCTGACACACAGTGTAGACAGCGCTAGGTTGATGGAAGAATTCTTCTGATGAGAACAGCTGTGCCACTGTAGCATTTCAAATGTAAATAATCCCTGAATAATAAACTCTCTGAAAGGTATCAGGAACTTCAAAGCCTTTTGGGAACAATACCTGTGAAATGGTTTTCCTAGGAAGTATCTAGAGGTAAGGGCAATGCACGTGACCCCCTTAGAATCCACCCTTTTGAAGCTATCTCCTGGGGCGGGGGGGACTACCTGTTCCAGGCAACATCAGATCAAAGATCCCTGAACTGTATAAAGGGTGGAGTAAACAATTATGAGTATGCTAGTTTTGAGCTGAGGCTGTGCTGAATTTGTGATAAGAAAGGAAATCTCTTGGGTGGGGTGTTGAAGGACTATTCCTGCCACAGCCCATGTTAGAGTTGGGGTGATCTCTGATAAGCTTATTAGCATGTATGTACGTTCTTTTATTGTCTTTAATATATTTTCTCTATACTGCTTTTATTTTAAGAATGAAATAGGCTTGCATAGAAAGAACTGTGTGGGAATTTATAACTGTTGACCATCACTCTCTTGTCAGTCTCTGAAGAGAAGGCAAACAGTTGTGCTTGGGCAGCCTGTCTCTGCTGGGAGCAACAAAGTGAAGGCAGAAACCTGTGCAGCCTGGAAATACCGAGGTCAGAAAGGAATGTGACAAGGGTTTCCACTCATGAAAGACAACAGCTGGATGCCTGAGCATGGGTGTCCTTGCTCATGAGGGGACCATTGAGGGGAAATACAGATGTAGTTGCCCTGAACTGTAACAGGGTGTATCTTCATTTTCTCCATGACTGTAAGCCCTTAGGAGGCATTCAGCATGTTGCAGAACTAGCCTCATCTTGTGTTGATATCACTTGCATATAAAATTCCATTCCATTCACTCAGAAAAAAAAGGCAATTTTATTTTTTCTAGCTGACGTAAATTTTGGCTTTCATTGCAAAAAAACAAATTTTGTTTAACTAACAAAGTCTATGCCCATGAGCTAATATAGAAAGTCTGGACAGAATGAACACACCATGCAACTAGATAGCATCTTTTCACCCACAGAGAACCTATTGACCATTGCCATTAGCTACAGTGCAATGGAAGATGGCAGCCTTCACATGGCCCATTCTGTTATGTGAGAAATCATGACTAGCGCCATCAAGTCAGTGACCGAATATCAATTAATGATCTCCCAGTCTTCAGAGCAACAACTCAAGCCACAATAATGGCCCTCTTCAGGGTCAAGTAACACACCATATAGGTTCTGGAACAAGCATCCTCCAACTTAACATCAAAGGACTTTCCTGGGCAAAGTGCGAGTATCTCAGAAACATGTTGAAGATGCATAACATCGGAATGCGTCCGATGAAGTGAGCTGTAGCTCACAAAAGCTTATGTTCAAATAAATTTGTTAGTCTCTAAGGTGCCACAAGTACTCCTTTTCTTTTTGCGAATACAGACTAACACGGCTGCTGCTCTGAAACAACACATAACGTTGACATCCTTACACTTCAAGAAACCCATGTCTCCAATGATCAACAGGCTAGCCACTACCATATCCATGGATGCAACCTCACGACTAGCCACTACCATTTGAAATATGGCCTGGCCATATATGTGAGGCACACCATCACAAATTTTGATGTTTTCAACCCAACTGAAAAAGAAGTCACCAACACCACTTCTATCATGATAGAGGAGCTGTGTATTACCATGTATAAAACCTCTAATTCAAAATGGCCGAAGCCAGCACTCCCAAGTGCACCAATCCCAGCCCTATATGTTGGTGACTTTAACAGCCACCACCATATGTAGTGCTATGAAGTAAATGAAGCCAATGTTGAAGATCTCACAGACTGGATGTTCACAGAAGATCTGCAACTGATCTTTGATCCCAAACAGCAATCAACTTTCCACTCTGCTCACTGACAATGTGATTACAACCCGGACCTCACTATTATTTCCAAAGAGCAAAGCAGGACTATGCTTCATGCATCCCGCAAAATACTTCCCAACTTCCCCAACAGCCAACACAGGTCACCCACACTGGCATGGAAATCCTGTGATTCTGTCTAAACAAATCCCACAGTGGAACCTAGCTAGAACTGACTGAGATTGCTAGAGGGAAGCTGCCGAAAAAGTGATAATCCAAATCCCTGCAACACAAGAATGTCAGTTCATTGACCTCCTTATCGCTGCCACCAAGAAGAGTATCCCCCCGGGGCTTCTGGGAAGAATATACACTCCCAGCTGGACAAAAGAGACCCAGGACCTGCACTGGCAGTACAACCAGTCGGGCAACCCACAGGTTGCGAAGGCCTTGTTAGAGTCTCTAGACTCAGCCAGATGCCAGCGGTGGATTGAGTGAGTTGAAGGTCTGAACTTCACACACTCTAGTTGCTCTGCCTGGGCCTTACTACTATGTCTTGGAGCCACTAATCCAACAGAATACCAGACCACAAAAGTCTGGCTCAATTCTATAGCCTCCAAATTGGTGGAGAGCACAAAAGGACCAGTCGACAAAAACACCAAGTGAGAGATCCATCATCAACTACATTGGACAATGACACCAATCCCTCCACAAGGCCCCATCACCATCAGTACAGATGAAGTGAAAGAGGGTTTAGCTGCAATGAAGAAAGGGAAGGTGGTTGGAAGAGATAGTATCCCTCTGGAATTTCTTCATAAACTAGGCCCCAGGGGACTCCAATTGCTGGCAAAACTGTATACCAAAACCGTGGAATTCAGATGCACCCCAAAAGCCTGGCAGGAAGTGATAGTCATTGCCATACTCAAACTGGGCAAGCTGACTGATGACCCAGGAAGTTATAGGTTGATATCACTCCTATGCCCTACCTACAAACTCCTAGAACGTATCATTCTCTGGAGAATCAGTCCTCTCGTCGAGTCAGTGATCCCCAAAGAACAAGTGGGATTCTGGCCTAAACGCACTTGTTGAGACCAAGGTTTTTCCCTTGTAACGCACCCTGAGGCTGGATTCCAGAGGAAATTTAAGATTGGCGCAGCCTTTGTAGACCTGTCATCAGTTTATTATACAATCTGGATTAAAGGCCTAATGCTGAAGCTCACAAGGATCATCCCCTGCCACAAAACACTATGCCTGCTGTAGATGATGCTGAGCAATAGGCAGCTACGTGTCCACTTGGCAACTAAGTCAGTTCTCCCTGGTTCCTCAACAGTGAACAAGGCTCAGTACTCGCGCCATCACTTTTCAATGTTTACACAAGTGACATGCCTCCAACAAAGTCGGGCAAGTTTGCATATGTGGATGACCTTGCCCTAGCAATGAAAGCAGCCACCTTCAGCGACATCGAATCCACCTTGAACAGGGATCTAAACACCATGGAGGAATATTTATGGAAATGAAGGCTCAAGCTAAATCCTTACAAAACAACAGTCACTGCATTCCATCTTGATAACATAAACACTAAGTGCACCCCAAAAGTGACCTTCTGTGGCAACACTGATCTCACTCCCACCTATCTCAGCGTGAAGCTAACCTTCCATAGCCATCTGAAGAAGGTAGCTGCCAAGACGAAGACAAGGGTCAACCTGGTTCAGAAAGTGGGAAGCAAAAACTGGGGAGCATCAACATCAGTGTTACAGACATCAGTGATGCCCTTATGTATTCCGTAACTGAATACTGTGCACTGATATGGACCAGAAGTAGCCATATTGGACTTGTTGATGTCAAACTAAACACTGGAATGAGGGTGAATCACTGGAACCCTCAAGTCGACCCCAACACGTTGGCTGCCAGTGCTATGTCACATTGCTCCCCCATCCATTCACTGTGAAGCTGCAACCTTTCGGCAATTCCAGAGGATCATGGAAAATGAACATCTTCCCATCTACCAAGACCTTAACAATATCCCTCACCACCGGTTGAATTCGCATAAGCCCTTTTGGTCCCACACATTTAACCTTCAACAATGCAACTGCAACCCTGATGAAGATTGGAAAGCCAAATGGAGTTCACAAGAAGTCACAAATAAACACCCTCATGAAAGACCTGACACAGAAGTCCCTGGCTTCAATCTTACACAAAGCTCATGGGCAACCCTAAACTGTATCCACACAAACCATGGCAGATGCTGATACTTGCTGCACAAATGGAAAATTAAAGACTCTCCAGTGTGCGACTGTGGTCACCCAGAACAGACCATAGAACAGGGGTCTTAAAGTTCCAGCACATGGGTCATCTGTGGCCTGAGAACCTCCCCACTGCATCCCGCAGAGGAGAGACACATGCAGAAACGCTGCCGGCAATGTGGGCTCTAGGCGCAGTCCCCCGCAGCTCCCATTGGCTGGGGGTGAGAGACAAAGATACCATCACTAGTTGCTGGGCAGTCAGCCATGGAGACAGGGTCACTTTTTTCCACAATGAATATAAACAAGTCAAAATACCGAACACAACTATCTGATGCAAACCATGCTGCAATCCTGAAGGTTTCAACTGCTCAGTCACTGAGGCCAAACATCCACAAACTGACAGAACTGAAGCATTCCCAGGTGTCTGGCAAACACTAAAAACTCTCTGACAGGCAAAGAATTGTATAAAGTTGTACAACAGTTTTATTATTTCTATGAAATTTGAAATAAAAAATACATTATAAACATTTTCTTTTCTGAACACCATGTTCAGTGATATTATTGGCCCACTGGGAGGATTTGATGACTGGTACTGGCCCTAAGGTAAATTGGGTTTGAGACCCCTGCCATAAAACATACAACAACTCAATGCCCGATTCACAAATACAAAGGAGGCATCACAGCAATACACTGTGCTACTCCAGACGCGATTATCCATTTTAAACATCTAAATGTAAAATTATAGTTGTTGCTCTACGTTTGCATCAGCCATATGAAGAAGATTAACTACAGTTTATTCAACCGGGGAGATAGCCTTTAGTTGGGGAGGTGAGTAGACTACAGAAATTTAAAATCTTGTTAACAAACTGTATAGTGTGTTTTCAATCCAGTGACTCTTTGAATAAATAACTCCCAGATTAGCCTCTATGACTAGCTGCCAATTACAATAATCCACTGAAAAATTTTATGTTGTAATCAATACCTAATGACTGTATGATACGTAGAAAATACACATTAGAAATTATTCTTCAGCTGTCGGGCCTATGTAGTTTAGCACTCTTAAAATATAGTTGACATTAGGGCCACATTAAGACAATCCATGACTCTAAGCAGAAGCCATATGAGGTCCTTATGGCTCCATGGCCACTCTATGGTCACATCTGAGTTCAATGGTCCTGACCTTATTGGAATGTCTGTAGGCTACAGAGTTTAAATGAAATGGGGCAGTTCATACCTCTTGGAGCCATTGCTTCAGAATCTCCATAAACAGACAAAAAAACCAGGAGAACTTGTGGCACCTTAGAGACTAAAAAATTCATTAGAGCATAAGCTTTCATGGGCGGCAGCCCACTTCATCAGATGCAGAGAATGAATGTATAGTGAGAAGATATATATATATATATATACAGATAAGTTGGAAGTTGCCATACAAACTGTGAGAGGCTAATTAGTTAAGATGAGCTAGTATCAGCAGGAGAAATAAAACTTTTGTAGTGATAATCAAGATGGCCCATTTAGACAGTTGACAAGAAGGTGTGAGGATACTTAACATGGGGAAATAGATTCAATATATGTAATGACCCAGCCACTCCCAGTCGCTATTCAAACCCAAGTTCATGGTATCTAGGTTGCATATTAATTGAAGCTCAGCAGTTTCTCGTTGAAGTCTGTTTTTGAAGCTTTTCTGTTGCAAAATTGCCACCCTTAAATCTTTTACTGAGTGGCTAGAGAGGCTGAAGTGTTCTCCTACTGTTTTTTGAATGTTATGATTCCTGATGTCAGATTTGTGTCCATTTATTCTTTTGGGTAGATACTGTCCAGTTTGGCCAATGTACATGGCAGAGGGGCATTGCTGGCACATGATGGCATACATCAATTATATTTGGGTCATGTTTTCCAGCTTGCTTTTTTTATTTCCTCCATCCACGAGAGAGAATTTTTTAAAAATTAAAGCTGCAATTCTGATCACATGTGACAGTAGAACTGGAGATGAAAGCATAGGTCTATAATGTCTGTCTCTGTCTTAATCCAGCCCTGGTGGAAGCCGAGTTTGGAATGCGGCTTGTGATCACAATTCAGTTTCTAGAGGAAAGAAAGAAATATCACAGAATAATTTGTCCCTCTATCATAATATATACAAAACTGGAATGGGAACTGAAAGCAATCAGTTGACTGTAATAACACTCGAACATGGGGGTGAGTGGAGAGGAAATTAAGCAATAAACCGAGGTGCAGAAGATGGTCAAATTGCATTTTATAATCAAGGCAAACAAAAGATCAAAAAGAAGAGAGAGATACTGCATAAACACCTCAGACACAACATGCATAGAATAAAGATCAATACATTTTACAATGGTCACTCAGGGTATAATTTATTAACCCAAAAACTGAACTGAATATTATCCAATGGAAGATTTTCAATAAGATTGAGCAGAAGCTGCACAGCAACAATCTTTTCTAAAATGTTTGCACCACAAAAAGGAAAATGAGAGATATTGAATAATGGGAAAATCTTTAGCTATTAAATTGGTGAGGAGAGCTTGAATTATAGGGTCATAACAGCAGTTTTGCATGCATGGAAATTATTTCAGGCTCTAAAGAGCAGATGATAATCTTTTACTCACTGTAATAATAAACCAAGAATATTACAAAAATATAGTAGTTTCTTGGGCACGTTCTACCAGCCTCTTGAAGAGCATCCATTGTTCTACTTATCTGGTTTTAATCCACAGTATGTGAACATAATAAACGGAAACTAGGCTTGTAAGGGGCACTGACCCAGTATAGGACTCCAATGGGATCTCTCCCAGTGCTGTCATTGGTCATTTAACTAAGTTATAAAGACTTGTTTCAGAGTGGTAGCATGTTAGTTGGTATCAGCAAAAATAATGAGGAGTCCTTGTGGCACCTTAGAGACTAACAAATTTATTTGGGCATAAGCTTTCATCTATTCCTTTTGTAAGAAATGTCATTTGTACTTGCTAATGTGATGCTAATAAAGCCTTGTTTTGACAAACAGTAGAATAGTCATACGGTTGGGACTTCTTTTTTCTCTCCTACTGATCTATCATCCATCACCTGGTCTCAGGGCATGAAAGGTGTGAGGATGTTAACTATTCTTCCCCACAGAGGTGAGAAGTCTGTGAAGATTGGCTGAGGAAATAGTGGGTTGTTAGGCAAAGATAGAGATGTCAACTTTCCATTTTTTAGGAGTGAGGTAAAGAGAGGTCAAGAGAACTTTTCAAGTTATCCTGTTTAATGCAAGGTCAGAGGTTTATAATGTTATCCTCATCCATGATTCAGTCATGGCCGAGACACCTAACTTAGTATGCTTCAGAGTAGCAGCCGTGTTAGTCTATATCCGCAAAAAGAAAAGGAGTAGTTGTGGCACCTTAGAGACTAACAAATTTATTTGAGCATAAGCTTTCGTGAGCGACAGCTCACTTCATTGGATGCACCGATGAAGTGAGCTGTAGCTCACGAGAACTTAATATGTGTTACCTGGCTGGGTAACAATATAAAACCATTATGAGTTCAGATATCTTCTGATGGGTGATCTGATAAAGTGCTGCAGCATTGTTGTTTGGATGTCACCTTAAATAAAGGAGGCCTCACACTAAAAACTTGAGTTGTTTGAGTGTGTGTGAGCACTGGGATGTGGTTATAAAACATAGTTTCCTTAGATGTAAAAATTACTGCTCAGTTCCTGGCTGAAGTGATCATGTTCTTGTCCACCTTGTCTTGTCTTGGTATTTTTGAGGCTGATCATCCCAGGCATTTTCTATGGCTATGCAAATGATGACTCTTCTAGATCAATTCTAAATCATGTATATCATATTATTAATTATTATTGTAATTATTTTAATGTATTTATTTTATGGTGGAAACACCTAGAGGTCTTCACCAGATATTTGTCCCATCATGCTAGACACTGTACAAACCTATAATGCCCCTTTCAGTGCTGTTTTAGTACCTAACTGATGTGCAGTCTTTGGACAGTTCCAAAGTTTCTGTCACCTGGGCCCATTTTGTGGTGCTGCTGGTAGGTGCCCGACTCCTCCTAGTGTGGAGCTATAGAATAAAGCTACTTGATGTTACCTCCAGAGAGACAAGGGGTTAACCACTTGAAGTCAGTGGCTACCACACTTGAACTCATAAGCAATTCAAATTCACACAAGCAAACAAATTAAAAACAACAACTGGAAACTTTATGCAGGGATTTGATTAAAGAGAGATACACAATGAGTAAAAATATTAAATTGTTAAAGTGATTAGAGATATGCTTTTTAATCACTTAAGGCTATGCCAGTAAGTACACTAGGTCATGTGACTGCACACTCCCCAATGCTCCTAATCAAAAGTTCCCCCCATCAGTTCCAGCTGTCCTCTATATCTCAGGTACCCAGGTGGTGCTCTTGAAGACACGTTGTAGGCCTGTAAGGAGATGCTGTTAGAAACACTGGGAATTGGCAGTGCATGTCTTGATGAACCGGGTAGATGAAATCTCTTTCACAGATGCTAATGATGCAAAATCAAACCCTAGCTACATATTTAACTATAATACAGGGCACTCACTCAGATTTCTTTTCTGGCTGATGCAGACAAGCAGGTCCTCCCTGGGAACTGCTGGAGTGGGACTAACCCACCTGTTCCCTTGTGGAATGGGGCTGACAGTCTTTAAAGCTTGGAACCCACAGGTTCAGTTTTAAGCTGGGCGGGTCTCTGGATCCAAAATCTCAGACTGGTGTGGGCTGACAGCAGGGCAGGCAGGCAGCAGGCGATGGTGGGAGAGACAGGCTGTCTCCTCCTGTTGATGACAGAAGGAACATATCATCCCCTCCTGAGGCTTTTCTGAAGACTGAGGTCACAAACAGGCCAACTGATGGGCTGGGAAGTGCTGTGCAGGCTGGATGTAGGGAGACCTTCTTGCCCCTCCACTCCACAAATGGTCTCTGCCACATGCAGGGAAATCCAGACAATTAATAAAAACAACAGGAGTACTTGTGTCACCATAGAGACTAACAGATTTATTTGAGCATAAGCTTTCATGGGCTACAGGCATCCGATGAAGTGGGCTTACGCTCAAATAAATTTGTTAGTCTCTAAGGTGCCACAAGTACTCCTGTCCTTTTTGCAGATACAGACTAACACGGCTGCTACTCTGAAGGTGAATTAATAGCCTCTGTCCTGCTTTCCTGGACATCTGGGGCTCTGCACAGGGTCAGAGACTGCTTGAAGGCAGCCTGGCTGTCTCCTGCTCTCTGATTGGCTGCCAGGGACTGCTGCTGTCACCCTGCCTCCCACAAGGGTCATCTAGTCTAACCCCATGCCAAGATGCAGGATTTGTTGTGTATAAACCCTCCAAGACAGATGGCTATCCAACCGCTTTTTGAAAACCTTCAGTGAAGGAGCTTCCATGAATTCCCTAGGCAGTTTGTTCCACTGTCCTGCTGTTCTTACAGTTAAGAAGTTTTTCCTGAGATTTAATCTAAATATTCAATGCTCTAATTTGAACTCAACCCTATTGTTCTGCCCTCTTTGGCAAGAGAGAATAATTTTTCTCCGTCTTTTTTGTGGCAGCTTTTCAAGTATTTGAAGACTACTATTATGCATCCCCTTAATCACCTCTTGTCAAAACTTGGCTTGTGTCAAGGTTCCTTCCCCAATCTGAACTCTAGGGTACAGATGTGGGGACCTGCATGAAAATCTCCTAAACTTACTTTTACCAGCTTAGGTTAAAACTTTCCCAAGGTACAAACTATTTTACCTGTTTCCCTTGGACTTTTGCTGCCACCACCAAATGTCTAACCAGTATATTATTAGGAAAGAGTCCGTTTGGAAACGTCTTTCCCCCCAAAAAATCCTCCCTGGTCTTACACCCCCTTTCCTGGGGAAGGTTTGATAAAAAATCCTCACCAATTTGCATAGGTGACCACAGATCCAAACCCTTGGATCTTAAGAACAGTGAAAAAGCATTCAGTTTTTTAAAAGAAGAATTTTAATAGAAAAAAAAATGTAAAAAGAATCACCTCTGTAAAATCAGGATGGTAAAAATCTTACAGGGTAATTAGATTCAAAACATAGAGAATCCCTCTAGGCAAAACCTTAAGTTACAAAAAGACACAAAAACAGGAATATCCATTCCATTCAGCACAGCTTATTCTCTCAGCCATTTAAAGAAATCAGAATCTAACGCATATCTAGCTAGATTACTTACTAAGTTTTCAGACTCCATTCCTGTTCTGTCCCAGGCAAAAGCATCACACAGACAGAGAGAAAGGCTTTTTTCCTCCCCCCAGCTTTTGAAAGTATCTTGTCTCCTCATTGGTCATTTTGGTCAGGTGCCAACGAGGTTATCCTAGTTTCTTAACCCTTTACAGGTGAAAGGGTTTTTCCTCTGGCCAGGAGGGATTTTAAAGGTGTTTAGCCTTCCCTTTATATTTATGACATGCCCCCCAAATCACAGATTGGGTGAAACGCTGCCTGGGATTTCTTCCTGTAGCTCCCGGAAAAAACAGAGTTAATAAGACACATGCGCCTCTAAATATACTACCAAGTGTATAAAGACTAACAATATTTTCCACATTTCAAGGATGATTTTAACCAGTTGATTCTGGGAAACTTTCACGGGAGAGTGCATCAGCCACTTTTTTAGAAGCTCCTGAGATGAGTTGGATATCAAAATCAAAATCTTGGAGAGCTAAACTCCACCAAATAAGTTTTTTGTTATTTCCCGTGGCAGTATGAAGCCACTGTAGCGCAGCATGGTCGGTTTGCAGGTGGAAACGCCATCCCCAAACATATGGGCGTAGCTTTTCCAGAGCGTAGACAATGGCGTAACATTCTTTTTCACTGACTGACCAGTTGCTTGCCCTCTCAGACAGCTTCTTGTTGAGAAACACTACAGGGTGGAATTCTTGATCCGGTCCTTCCTGCATTAAAACTGCTCCTACACCACACTCAGATGCATCTGTGGTTACTAGGAATGGTTTGTCAAAGTCTGGGGCCCTTAGTACAGGGTCAGACATGAGTGTCGCTTTAAGCTAGTTAAAGACCTTCTGATACTCTTCGGTCCATTGAACGGCATTTAGCTGTTTCTTTTTGGTTAGGTCTGTCAGTGGGGCGGCGATTTGGCTGTATTGCGGTACAAATCATCTGTAATAACCGGCCAAGCCTAAGAAGGATTGAACCTGTTTCTTTGACTTGGGGACAGGCCACTTTTGGATAGCATCCACTTTGGCCTGTAGGGGGTTCATAGTTCCTTGACCCACCTGGTGTCCAAGGTAAGTCACTCTGTTTAGGCCTATTTGACACTTCTTAGCCTTAACAGTTAGTCCTGCCTCCCCTTATGGCCTCGAAGACTTTTTGTAGATGTTCCAGGTGTTCTGCCCAGGAATCCGAAAATATGGCCACATCGTCAAGGTAGGCGACTGCATATTCTCCTAATCCTGCTAGGAGACGATCTACAAGTCTTTGGAAGGTGGCAGATGCAGTCCGCAGCCCAAAAGGGAGTACATTAAATTCATACAGCCCGACAGGGGTGGTGAAGGCTGACCTTTCCTTGGCGGATTCATCTAGCAGTACCTGCCAGTACCCCTTGGTTAAATCCAAGGTAGAGATGAACTGGGCCCGTCCCAGTTTCTCTAAAAGTTCATCTGTGTGTGGCATTGGATCATTGTATGGGTGAGTTACAGCAGTTAGCTTACGGTAGGCCATGCAAAAACGTATCTCCCCATCTGGTTTGGGAACTAGAACCACTGGAGATGCCCATGCACTGCCAGAGGGGTGGATTACACCCATCTGTAACATATCCTGGATCTCCCGTTCTATAGCAGTTTTAGCTTGAGGAGACACCTGGTAAGGTTGGACTTTAATTGGGTGAGCATTACCTGTGTCAATGGAGTGGTATGCCCGTTCAGTCAGTTCTGGGGTGGCTGAGAACGTCGGCGTGTAGCTAGTGCACAGCTCCTGGATCTGCTGTCGCTGCATATGCCCAAGGGTCATGGAGAGGTTCACCTCTTCCACACCACCAGCACTTTTCCCTTCGTAGTAGACACCTTCAGGCCACTCAGCGTCGTCTCCTCCCTGGGCTGTAAACTGACAAACCTTTAATTGTCTGGAATAAAAGGGCTTTAGAGAATTAATATGGTATACCTTAGCCTTTCGGTTGGAGGTGGGGAAGGTTATGAGATAATTAACAGCTCCCAGGCGCTCCTGGACCATGAATGGCCCTTCCCACAACACTTCCATTTTATGGGCCTGGAGCGCCTTTAAGACCATGACTTGGTTTCTTACTTTGAAGGAATGCTCTCTGGCATGTTTATCATACCATGCTTTTTGCTCTTTTTGAGAATCCTGTAGGTTTTCTTTAGCAAGGGCTAGAGAGGTTCGGAGGGTGTTTTGTAGGTTGGTTACAAAGTCCAGAATGTTAGTTCCTGGAGAAGGTGTAAATCCCTCCCATTGCTGCTTCACCAACTGGAACGGCCCCTTAACCTCGCGGCCATATACAAGTTCAAATGGTGAAAACCTTAAACTAGGATGTGGTACAGCTCTGTAGGCAAAAAGCAACTGCTGCAACACTAGGTCCCAATCATTGGAGTGCTCATTTACGAATTTATGTATCATGGCCCCCAAAGTTCCTTTAAACTTCTCCACCATGCCATTTGTTTGATGGTGGTAAGGAGTGGCAACTACGTGTTTTACCCCATGAGCTTCCCAAAGGCTTTCCATAGTTCCTGCCAGGAAATTAGTTTCTGCATCTGTGAGGATGTCAGAGGGCCAACCTACCCTGGCAGAAATATCTGCTAGTGCCTGGTGCAAACTTTTAGCCCTGGTGTTGCTTAGAGCTACTGCTTCCGGCCATCGAGTGGAAAAATCCATGAAAGTCAGTATGTACTGCTTTCCTCTGGGTGTCTTTTTCGGAAAAGGACCCAGAATATCCACAGCTACTCGCTGAAATGGAACTTCAATGATGGGGAATGGCTGGAGAGGGGCTTTGACCTGGTCTTGGGGTTTTCCTACTTTTTGGCATACCTCACACGACCGGACATAGGTAGAAACATCCTTGCCCATTCCCTCCCAGTGGAATGACCTCCCCAAACGATCTTTGGTCCTGTTCACCCAAGCATGGCCACTAGGATGATCGTGGGCTAAGCTCAAGAGCTTGACCCGGTACTTAGTTGGAACTACTAACTATCTCTGAGGATGCCAGTCTTCCTGGTGTCCACCAGAAAGAGTTTCCTTGTATAAAAGTCTTCTTTCTACAACAAACCTGGATCGATTAGAAGAGCTGAGAGGTGGTGGGTTGCTCCGTGCCGCCATCCAAGCTCTCTGGAGGCTTTCATCTGCTTCCTGTTCAGTCTGGAACTGTTCTCCTGATGCTGGAGACATCAGTTCCTCATTGGATTGTGGACCTATGCTTGGTCCCTCTGGAAGTGATGTAGAGGATGGGGCTGTTTCCGTTGACTGTGAACGGCTCTCCACTGGTGCACTATGTTGGGATTCAGGCTCCGGCTGAGCCTCTGGTGTAGGGTTATCGGCTGCTGCCGGTTCAGGTTTGGTGGGGCCCTCTGGTGTTGGGGTTGCAAGTACTGGATTCAGTGCTGGCAATGGGTCTGGTGCTAGTTGTTCCGCCAGTTCCGGTTCTGGCTCTGTCTGGGTCTCTGGGACTGGATCCACTACTGCTGTTGCAGACATTGTCCTGGTGTCTGGGTCCATCACCTCTGATTGGGTCCTGGTAGAAGTTTCCGGAACAGAGCTAAGCATGACGGCTTATTTAGCCTGGCTGCAGGTGACCATTCCCATCCTCTTGGCTCGCTTCACATGATTGGCCAAGTCTTCCCCCAACAGCATGGGGATGGGATAATCATCATAGACTGCAAAAGTCCACGTTCCTGAGCAGCCCTTGTACTGGACAGGCAACTTGGCTGTAGGCAAATTGAAAGAGTTGGACTTGAAGGGTTGAATCATCACTTGGATCTCTGGGTTGATTAAATTGGGGTCCACTAAGGAAGCATGGATAACTTGTGCTCCAGTGTCCCTCCACGCGGTGACCTTCTTCCCGCCCACACTCACAGTTTGCCTCTGCTCCAGGTGTATCTGGGGAGGTATCTGGGCCTGCGGACCTCTGGTGTGATTCCAGTGCAATGAACTGTAATCTGTTGGGGTTCTTGGGGCAGTTGACCTTTACGTGCCCCCGCTCGTTACATTTAAAACATCATCCAGCTGACGGGTCACTGGGGCGAAGGGGTTGCTGGAGTAAGAGAGAATAATGTTTCTCCGTCTTTTTTGTGGCAGCTTTTCAAGTATTTGAAGACTGCTATCATGCATCCCCTTAATCACCTCTTGTCAAAACTTGGCTTGTTGTATGCTATTTATTAAACTTTGGAAATATGATTTCTTGTGATTTTAATATGTACAATTCTTTGGGCATGCCAATCCCAATTCAAATGCAAGGTAATTTGAGGCATAAAATGGAAACACTGTAAAATTTCATTTAACTGGTCTCTAAAATTTCTGCATTATTTTTAGATAAAAATAAGACATAAACAGTAAATCCTGAGTTTTTTATTACCATGTAATTTAAATATTTCTGACACAGATGTTTGTATTTATAATTGAAAATTTAATTTGGCTTCAGATTTCCCAGCAGAGTATATACAATGCTCAGGCACTTGAAAGAAAGAGAAACTGATGCAAAGTGATTATAGAGAAGAAGCACAAGCAATTAAAGTATATGAAACTTTGTTTGAGATTCTTTTAGGCCTCTAATTGATTGTTGACTGTTATTTAGTATTAGTGCCACTCATTTATTAAAGAAAGTACTTCCTCTTTCATGTTAAATGAAGAGTCTACAAAGGTATAGCAAAAATAGTCGTTAACTATAGGAGGTTCACTTGTATTTACTGTGATTTTACTTTATTCAATTTAGCATCTTAATCCTATGAAAGGTTTTCTGATCAATTTCACATCCTTTCTGTAGCCCAGTTGTCTTTGGTTTGCAGTAGCATCAAAGCAGTTCTTTTTCTCAACTTCACTTCCAGCTAGGGGCCCAGTCCAACCTCCTTTAAAGTCAGTGGTAATCTTTCCATTGACATCTGTAGCATTAGTTCACACGCTAGAATTATCAACCAAGTTCTTCACTAATTTGTTTATCTGCATCTGATGTAGTAAACTGGGTATCTTTCCACTCTGACTAAATTATTATAAACCTATTAGAAGGATAGTCCAGTGGCTAGGATGCTCACCTGGGATTCAATTCCCAACTCTGCCACAGACTTCCTTTGTAACCTCAGGCAATTCACGTGGGCCTAGAGCTACAAAGGGATTTGGGCTGAGTGTTGCAGCTCCTAACTTTTGGGCACCTAGAAAAATAACAGGAACACCACTGCAATACACAAAGCCTGAGTTAGATGCTTGAGCTTCTATTCAATGAATGGAAAGAGATAGCTCACGAAAGCTTATGCTCAAATAAATTTGTTAGTCTCTAATGTGCCACAACTACTGCTTTTCTTTTTGCGGATACAGACTAACCCGGCTGCTACTCTGGCACCTCGAAATGTGATCCACAAAAGCCAGCGCAGGGAATCACCTAAACTAGCCAATGGGAGATGCCAACAAGATGGGTGTGTCTTAAGCCCCACCCTTCTCATGGAGATAGATGCCTAAATCTCGGCTGCAGGGAGATGCCTTTCTCTACTAGCAATCCATGAACCAGTGGAAAATATGTGCTCCTCCGCCTAACTTACAGGGCCTGATCCTGTAGGCATGCTAAGAGGCTGCCTAACTCCACATAAAATAGCTGCGGGGGGAAGCGGGGAGAAGAGGAAGAACTCTCCTATAACCTTTAATTCAGTGATCAGGGTACTCACCTGGTCCAAGCCTCCTCT
Source organism: Lepidochelys olivacea (assembly GCF_965140295.1). Lineage (NCBI taxonomy): Eukaryota > Metazoa > Chordata > Testudines > Cheloniidae > Lepidochelys > Lepidochelys olivacea. Next base: position 131,362,192 of record NC_140411.1, on the reverse strand, counting down.
TCCCCTCTCACTACACCTGGATTTGAACAGGTATCCTCCACCTCTCGTGAGGATAACTCCTAGGCTATGAAGTGAGTTTCACTTTTTCTCTGACCTAACTGATATTTAAGTATTCAATTATTTAATTAAAGTGGAACAAACTCCAACAGGAGAGATTGAGGGAGACCCACATCAGAACTTCCCATAGCTCCTCCTCTGCCTCCTCCAGTTTTGTGCAGAATTGGGCAGCCTCTGAGCATGCATACTCGATCATACCAGGCCCCCCACGCAAGATAGGCAGAGTAACACCACTCTTGCTCTGGTTTGTGGATCATGCTGGGAGATAGGCACCTGGCCACCTAGAGTGTGACAACAGTGCACATGCTCAGAAGCAGGAACATAGACACCTAGGAAGCTTTTACTGAAAAAACTTTAGGTGTCAAGTGAGGTTAGGTAGTGGTGCCTAAAAACAGAACTTAGGTACCTAAGCCTCGGGTTTGGGCATCCAAGTGCCATTGTGGATGTGGCCCATAGACTCTCTCTGGCTTAATTCCCTGTATGAAAAATGGAGACAATACATCTCCACACTACAGGAAAATTGTAATGATAAATGCATTAAATATTGCCTGTCACTCAGATAACATGGTAATGTGGAGGACAATGGAAATAGGTTTAATCAATCTATGATTCCACTTCTGTTCCTGCTCAGTGGCTAGTCAGCTTTCACCTTCCTTCAGTGTCTATTAAGATAATATCATCGAAAGGAGAAGGGGATTTGTTTGCTTTTTTATTCTCACTGCCATTAGTTTCCCCTGTGATCCATGTGGTTTTATTTCAGGTCTCTGATTTATTCATTACCTAACTGCCACTAAACTTAATTAATATGAACTCACTTTCCTTCTCTTTCTGTATATTAAGCATTTCTAAAGCTCCCATCAATGTGTTATCATGGAGTAGATGTGAGAATGAGATGTATGTAAAATCTGTAGAGCTCCGCCGCTATTTAATTCAGTTGTTACTCTCTCTCTATCTTCATTATGTTTCTGTAAGAAATTATGTTGCTTTAAGTTTCAACCATTTCCTACTGAGAGAAGTCTTGTCAAAAAGCTCAATTGTTCTCTGAAAATATTGAATCTGGAGCTGTTCTATTGCAGGAAAGCATTTGACAATCAAGGAGACACCAATAAAAATGCCTTGTCCTTCCCTCTTGGTAAAGTTTCAACCTGAGCTCCGCAAGGTACGGTGTTCTTGTTGAACATGTTGTCTTAGTGGGTTGTGGACTGAGAGGTGATCTTTGAGGTAGGTAGGCCTCTAACCAGTTCAGGACTTTAAACGTTAGGATCATGACCAAGAAGCAACTCTGCAACCAAATAAAGTCCATGAACTATGTGAAGAATTAATGTGAAGTACTCTCATCAGTCTTCCTTGCTTAAAAAGAGTAGATTTTTGCATATAGCATGAGTGGCAGTTCCCATATGGCCTTCAGCTTCAGTCAGAATGTGTTGCAGTGATGCAACTTTGAGGTTATGAAGGTGTGAATCATAGCAGCTAAGTTTTCATTGCAGAGGAATGGATGGAATCTCCAGGCTAGCCAAAAAGGGAAGAGGGACATTTTCAATACTATTATTATCTCTGAACCTAAGTGTAGCCTGATACCAAGATTGTTTACCTCCTTGATTGCCTGAGGGTGAATATTCTCAATAGAAGGTAAGGGATTTCAAGCAGGTGCTCCCTTTATAACAGGCACTCAGAAGATTTGTCATTATTAATACTTTTTCATTTATATGAATACTTGTGGCACCTTAGAGACTAACAAATTTATTAGAGCATAAGCCTTCGTGAGCTACAGCTCACTTCATCAGATGCATACAGTGGAAAATACAGTGGGGAGATTTTATATACACAGAGAACATGAAACAATGGGTGTTACCATACAGACTGTAACAAGAGTAATCAGGAAAGGTGAGCTATTACCAGCAGGAGAGTGGGGGGGGTGTGGGGGACCTTTTGTAGTGATAATCAAGATGGGACATTTCCAGCAGTTTACAAGAACAGTAGGAGGGGAAATAAACAAGGGGAAATAGTTTTACTTTGTGTAATGACACATCCACTCCCAGTCTTTATTCAAACCTAAGTTAATTGTATCCAGTTTGCAAATTAATTCCAATTCAGCAGTCTCTCCATGGAGTCTGTTTTTGAAATTTTTTTGTTGAAGAATTGCCACTTTACATTCAAAAACCAGCCGGAGAACACTTCAATCTCTTTGGTCACTCGATTACAGACCTAAAAGTGGCAATTCTTCAACAAAAAACCTTCAAGGAACTGCTGAATTGGAATTAATTTGCAAATGGGAGAGACTGCTGAATTGGAATTAATTTGCAAATGGGATACAATTAACTTAGGCTTGAATAGAGACTGGGAGTGGATGGGTCATTACACAAAATGTAATGAAACAATGGGTGTTACCATACATACTGTAAAGAGAGTGATCACTTAAGGTAACCCTATACTGGAAACCTACTGACTGCTATACTTACCTACATGCCTCCAGCTTTCATGCAGACCACACCACATTATCCATTGTCTACAGCCAAGCTCTACGATACAACCGCATTTGCTCCAACCCCTCAGACAGAGACAAACACCTACAAGATCTCTATCAAGCATTCTTACAACTACAATACCCACCTGCTGAATTGAAGAAACAGATTGACAGAGCCAGAAGAGTACCCAGAAGTCACCTACTACAGGACAGGCCCAACAAAGAAAATAATGGAACGCCACTAGCCATCACCTTCAGCCCTGATGACCCATCACTCTCACAGACAGTTTTACAGACAGCCCCCCAACCTGAAGCAAATACTCACCAGCAACCACACACCACACAACAGAACCACTAATCCAGGAACCTATTCTTGCAACAAAGCGCGTTGCCAACTATGTCCACATATGTATTCAGGGGAATCATCATAGGGCCTAATCACATCAGCCACAATATCAGAGGCTCATTCACCTGCACATCTACCAATGTGATATATGCCATCATGTGCCAGCAATGTCCCTCTGCCATGTACATTGGCCAAACTGGACAGTCTCTACGTAAAAGAATAAATGGACACAAATCAGAAGTCAATAATTATAACATTCAAAAACCAGTTGGAGAACACTTCAATCTCTCTGGTCACTCGATTACAGACCTAAAAGTGGCAATACTTCAACAAAAAACCTTCAAAAACAGACTTCAACGAGAGACTGCTGAATTGGAATTAATTTGCAAACTGGATACAATTAACTTAGGCTTGAATAGAGACTGGGAGTGGATGGGTCATTACACAAAGTAAAACTATTTCCCCATGTTTATCCCCCCACCCACCCACCCACTGTTCCTCAAATGTTCTTGTCAACTGCTGGAAATGGCCCACATTGATTATAATTACAAAACACTCCCCCCACCCCCCACTCTCCTGCTGGTAATAGCTCACCTTAAGTGATCACGCTCTTTACAGTGTGTATGGTAACAACCACTGTTTCATGTTCTCTGTGTATATAAATCTCTCCAATGTATTTTCCACTGAATGTATCCGATGAAGTGAGCTGTAGCTCACGAACGCTTATGCTCTCTTTGCGAATACAGACTAACACGGCTGCTACTTTGAAACCTGTCATTTATATGAATTTTTTAATTCAGATTTTGAATGTTGTAATGTCTGAAAGCTTACAGAGATCATGGTGATATCAGTACTATAACCACCTGAATGGAAGGGAATAGAGGTTCTACCCAGTATCTTCTAAAACATCAAGAGTGCAGTGAAGAATATAGCATGAGAAAACAGTGTCCCTGAATAATTTACAGCATTGCAGATCATAAAACCTTAGTGGCTTGGCCCAGCTCATGGTGTCTGGCAGGGGGAAAGCTCTCTTGAGTAAGCTCATAGAAGGGACAGAAGTGAGGATACTTTGAAACTGAAAGGGCTTTCAAAGTATTCCTGTGAGAAAGACTTCTCCCTAGAAAAGAAAGGTGGAAGGAGACACAAACAGTAAGGATCCTCTTGCTCAGCCAATAGGAATGAAAAACATTCATCCATCCCTTAGGAAGTAAAACAAATGAGAGAGCTATTGGAGGTATAATACCAGAAAAAAATTCTCCCTGCATCATATAAATTTGAACGTCAATATTTCTCAATTACAGGCATGCCATTCTCTCTCAATTTCTTGTAATAAACCCATTGACAGATATTGATTTGACAAGACAAGGGATGTTTAGAAACAGAAATACTTCTGCAAGGTTTATTTACCAAAGTATTTAGACTTTGTATGATGGAGCTAATGAATCAGAAAGAACATATATATTATCTGCCTTTCAGATTGGTTATAACTTCTTGGAAGGAAAAATGTTTGTTTTTACTTTGACACCTATTACAATATGGAAGGACTTGAAATGTAGGAGAAATTCCGTCTCTTGTGTTCCAGGGACAATATTTTAGAAATCTAGATGGCAACTGCCGGGCATGCAGCTAAACGGGAAAATAAAAGGCAATCCACTCACACATTGGATTGCACTCTCAACTTTTTTCTACCAAGACTTTGATCTCTAAACCAGAGATGATGTGGCAAGTGTGTTAATGATGCCAACCCTTTTAATGAGTTTCAATCTGATTTTCAGCAAGCTCGCATCTCTGATTCTCTTGCATCCATTAATCAAGGCTACACTTTTTGGTATGTATCTTAGCTAATTGAGTTAGAATTCTTATACATTTAATGAAATTTTTGCAGCTGAGTATTTACTACAGAATTCTGAGTTAGAATTCTGATTTAGGGAGTAAGTGTGTGTGTGTATGTATGTGTACATGACTAAACATATTTTTATGGGGGCAATCAAGTTTTTTCTAGAAAAACTCACTATCATTCTATGAGATCCAAAAGAGAAAATGAACATTTTGAATACTGTAAAGAACCTTTATGGATAATTAAATGCTACTTTATCAATAATAAACTCTACCTAGAAAGAAGGGTTTATTCCCATGAAGCCTGGTTGCTGTCAATGACTTAATCAAACCAATTAAGCCTTTTTAGAAATCCCACTGATCTAATGCAACAGAGAGAAAACGTCCTCTTCTTTTTGTCAGAGGTTACTTGGTGAAGCCAGAGCGAGGTCAAGAAATTAAAGGTGCATTCACCTCACCAATCTGTATTTGGTAAAGCTATATCTGAAATCATATATTATAATAATGCTATTTTTCCATAACTTTAGATACTTATAGGTGCCATACTGCAGTGCTATGGCAAACTATTCTATATATGCCCAGCTTTCTTCATTCACTGAGAACTCTGAGAAATGCTCCTTAGACATTTGTAGGGGAAAAAAAATTAATTATTTTTTTGTTACTGTATTTGAAAAATTCTATGTGTTCATGTAAGCAAAGAGAATCATAATGCACATGTACAATGGGACAAAGTTACTGATCTGTATGCATATTTAGCTTCAACAACTCCTGATTTTTGAGTGCCCAATAAATGTTCTCTAAATGATGGGGGTAGTTTCTAATTTTTTGAAAAAGAAATTTTCTATTTTCTTAAAACAAAACCCACATAACTCTAATTTAAAATGGCTAGACATGTAATCTCTTGGGGATTAACTATTCATTTTAAACCCTCCCAGCTTTCCTATCCAGTCTCTTATTGACAGCCTCCATATAGAGCCAATGGTGTCCATTTACAGTTCTATTTGAAATAGTGACTTCAGGTCCATAATTATTCCCAAGCCTTCTGACTGAGGCAACAAGAGTTCTTCAGAAAATGGCTAATGGAATCTAGGAGACATCACCCGAGGCAGTTTAACCCAGGGAAAAACCAGTGACTATGTTTCACATAAACTTGCAAACATTGGCTTTTATATCACGCTTATTACAGTTTGCCTGATGTATATGTGATAGAGGCTCAGATATTATCCCTGTTATAGAAGGATGCTGTATAAAAATGACTAGTTGTACTAATACAGTCACCAATGTTACAATAAATGTTGTACAAAGCATGTCATGTAAGGTATCAATAGAAAAGTTATGATTTCCTAAGTATGATAATCTTATTTCTATGTATGTATCATTTTTGTATCTGGAGTTATGAATATTGGCTATGGTATCTGTATCACAAACGTGTTCTTTTCCTGGGTGATACCTCTTAGATCAGCAGTTCTCAACCCATGGCCTTTGGGCTGCATGAGTCCCAATTACCACACAGCTGTGGCCCAGCTGTATGCTAAAGGTCACTGGGCTGTGCAGTGGAGTCTGAGTTCCAGGCTGCCTGGCTGCTCAGTGTGGTGGGGTCCGGGCTGCCCAACGTGGCATGCTGGGGTCGGGGCTGCTGCCTAGCCCGACAGGGTATGGGGTATGGGGCTGCCGCCCAGCCCCAAAGGGTCCAGGGCTGCCATCCACCCCCACAGAGTCCAGGGCTGCCAACCAGCCCTGCAAGGTCTGGAGTCTGGGGCTGCCACCCAGTCCCACAGGCTCCACGGTCTGCGTCAGGGCTGCCGGCTGGCCCCACAGGGTCGGGATCTGGGCTGCTGCCTGACTGCCCTACCACCCAGCCCCATGCAGCTGGGTACAGGGTCGTGGCTGCTGCCCAGCCCCACACAATAAGGTCCAGGGTCCCTGCCACCGGCCCCTCTGCCCAAGTCTTCACTCCTGGCCCACATTGATAAATAGATTGAAAACCACTGCCTTTACATCAGGACTAGACAGTTATGTGTTTATGGCCCATTAAGGACAATCCACTCTCACAATAGGCCATTGAAGATACTTATCCTGCCCAGTAGGCCTTTCCTGTGAATGCCTCAGACAGCATGGGGGCTATGGCCACCCCTGTGATTCAGCAAACAGTGCAAGAACATAAGATGAGGACGTGTGACCTAAGACTCCACTTTTACTAGTAACTTTCCATGCTCATGTGACCCCTGGACTCCATATTGGGCCAGTAACTTTCCACGCACCTGAGCTGGGCTATAAATTGCATGCTGTGACATCACTGCTTTGCCTCATTCCTACTCCAGTTCTTTGGACTGTAGATTTACAACTAAAAGGAGTATTTTGAACTATGGACTGAGGACCTTCCAATCTTTTGGAAGTTACAAGAGAGACTTCTGCAAGCCAGCAGTCTATTCCATCCCTGCTATGATCCTGATCTATGAGATCTGGAAATCATTTGTATGTATATGATTCTTTAACCATTCAATAACTCTCTTCTTTTCTTTTTATTAATAAATTCTTTAGTTAGTTTACTAAGGATTGGCTGACAGTGTGATATCTGGGTAAGATCTGAGAGATATATTTACCGGGGGGTAAGTGTCTGTTCCTTTGGGATTAGTAGACCCTCATATATGGTGAATTGGGTTTTCACTAACCTCTCACTGTATTAGACCTGTTTGTCTGGATGGGAGCTGAGGGCTGGAATGCCTAAAGGGGACTGTGGCAGGGCAGGGGTAAAACCCCCTTTAAAGCCCTGCCAAAATGCTGGCTGCAGACGGCTCTCTGGTCAAAAGGCCAGGTAGAGAGACATGGGTATGCAGCAGCAAGCCCAGCTGTAAACCCTAATGAGGGCTAGCTCAGACCAACAAGCTGGGCCAAGTGGGAACAGCTGGGCTAAAGACTTGGAGGGCTATAAAAGCCCTGGGAAAACCTTAGTGAGGGGGTGGCCTGGATGAAGAAAGGAGGGCTGTTTCTCTGTCTCTTTACCTACTGGAAGGAGCCTCAAGGGATAGAAGGCCCTGCGGAGGGTCTGTGGTGTGATTGTTGTTGGGGGAATTGGGACTGCACAAGAACACTGTAAATAAAGACACAAAGATGAAACCACTGAAGAAGGTGTTGGGACTCTTTGTTATACCAGCCTAGACACAGGGTGCACGCACAAAAGTGGGAGTGCTGGCATGGACCCTGGGACAGGGACTATGTTTGGCTTCTTGTTAACCAGTGTGGCACTACAGAAGCTCTTTTGATACTGGTTTGGTGAATCTACTTATAGAATGAACCCCCAATTTTGAGGAATTGCCTGCCATGTCTCTTGCAGTCTGCTTTGCGTCTGTCATTGGCAGTGTAGTCCATCCCAGGACACAGATGCTATTGGTATATTTTGTAGATATCTTGACTAAAAATAGTATATTTTTATTAAGTGTATACTTTCTGTAAGAGGGTGGCCACTGAACCAATTTTAAAGTCAATGCAGCTGTTTCTTAAAGTTACAGTTAGTAGCAGGATTAATATCAGTCAGCCTATTAATAGTATTAAGTCTCTTGGTATCCTACCTCTGTTCCCACTCTAAATATATTCTGTAGGGGTTTTTTGGCTTGTTTTTGTTTTGAAACTTTCTTTGGGTTCATTTGATTTTTCAGTTCTTGACTACCATGAGCTCACATGTCCCATTGCACTGTATCAGCACCCCTGGAAGCATGAGTGACAAGACAAAATAGCAATTGGAGGTGTTAATTTAGCACTGCAGGAAAGAGGAAGATTGACAGCAGTGTTAAGACAGACCAAAGAAGGCCTTAAAAATCTATAAATATTATTTTTAGAGTGTAGGTGATAACTGATGAAAAGGAAATGGAGGTAAAAAAGGAGTAGAGAAATATTGTAATTATGGATAGGGGTGACACATGGGGGCGAGCGTGTGGGGTGACGTGTGTGTCTCTTCTCTCTTCCCCCCACCCCCCAATGTTTGTCTTCCATTTATCACAGAGGTTTTCAAACTGTGGGGCATGCCCCCCCCCCCCCCAGGGGCACATCCAACAGTTTGAAAATCATTGCCTCCTTCCAGGAGCTGGGGGATCTGAAGCAGGTGGGAGCCACCTGACCCACTCAGTCCCCTGGGTCTCCGTACTGTGGGAACCAGGGTGCTGGCAGGCTGTCTGTCAGCCCTCGCTGCCCTGCTCCCCAAGCCACACTGTCTTTGTATGGCCAGGTACTCCTCAGGCAGCTCCAAGCTGCACCCTGATGCACACTTGCCTCTCCCCAGAAGGAGTCACACTTGCCTTTCCCCCTGATGCCTCCAGGAGCCAGCCACTGCCGGGGGCACGCACTCACCACTGCCCTGGCACTCCTGGCTCTGCTGCTGCTCCTCAGCCTAAGGGAGACATGTGGGGCAATCATGTGCCCCCGCCTCCCCAAACATTAAAATTGTGCCCCCTCCCCACCATCAAGAGTTGTGTTGTCTCTGATATGGATGACCTAACATTAGCCCCGTCCCCAAAAAGCTAAGTGGCTAGCTGTTTTATATATAAAATTGAGGAGTAGCATGGGATGGCTGCTACAACTAATAATGATCTGATTCAAGGCCTCAGACACTAAGAGGGGAAAAGCAAGTCTTTGAAATAAAGCAAAGTTACTAAAATACTCTATAGGATGTTCCTAGCAGGAGAAAGGGACTAAAACATTGTTTTATTTATGCTTTAAAATATCACAGCCTTGAATTTCCCATTTGGTGAATGTAGCTTAGTAATCCCTTGATAAAAACAGAAAACAGTCGGTATGGTATATTACCAGAGATTCCGTTGACAATATGCTACAGCTGGGTGAATAACTGATTTTTTGATTTGCCGACAATTCAAAAAAATATGGAAAATAAAATTGTTTCAGGTCAAACAAAACTTTTAATTTAGTCTGTGACCTTTTCCTTTCTTTTTTAATAAAATTAAATAACATTTCTAAACAAAGCTATTTCACATCAAAACATTTTAAAATGTCAAAATAAAATGTTTAGATTTTTTTTTTTACCAAAATAATTTGGCAAAACCAATACACATTTCTGAGTTGTTTCAGTAAACCAAAATCTTCATTTTTTGGCAGAAAAATAATTTGACTGAATAACTTCACCTCGCTCCATGATGTACCCTATTGGGCTTGTTCTTGAAAATAATGTTGGGGCCATTGCAGGATTTCTGACACTCCACTACAATATCTTTCCTTGTGCTATCTATCATTCAAATATGGGTATGAGTAAATATATGGAATGAGGGCTGAGAGGTGGCAAAAGACTCAGTAAATACTATATCACTTCCATGTGCTTTCACTGCTACCCCTACCAATAAAGTCAATGGATGTTGTTTTTGCTCAACACCTCTGAAAATCAAACCACTTTTATTTTTGTGCCTGAATCCAAACCAAGCTTTAATAATTAGGTCTGTATACTCTGGATTATCACTGGATTAATGGCTGAAAGTTCTGAACTAGTTTAGGAGATTTACATACATCTTCCATTAGCTTCAATAAAAGATCTGTGTGTGAATACCCTGGCTGGTTTTGAAAATTTCAACCAATATTACATTGTTGTGTAGTATTACAGTGCAAGACTTTAGTTAAAAAGCAATGTGCTGCAGTATTACAGAGATGAGTATTAGGTCTGGCTGTGTCAAAAATCTTTTTTAATAAACCGGAAGAAATGGAAAAAGGCACACAGATTACATTCACAGACAATAATAAATTGGAACATACTGGAAAACAGTGAGGAATGGTCAAACTAACACTACCAAGTGACCTGTGGAGATTAGCATGTATGCAAGAGATAATGAAATGAAATTTAACCTTGAATATATAAGATAATAAATGTAGAGAAAAATAATGCAAAACACAGATAACAAAGGGAAGGAGATATTTGCAATGCAACAGAGTCTAGAGAATTATCTAGGGTTGATAGTGGACACTACAGAATCCTACATATTAATATACTTGTAATAGAGTTTATACTATCAGCAGAAAAAGTTTTTGAAATTTGTGGTTGCATATGAGGAATCACATAACAGATGAGGAAGAGAATATAACCTTTTTATGACCTCAGATGTACATTATCTGGGCATCTCTATACAAGAAACATTACAATAAATTTGATATAATCCAGAGGACAGCAATAAAAATAACTAGGAGGGCTGAAATGAGAAAAGGTCTATGCCACAGGCCTAAAGAACTAGCCTAAAACAGGCACGTGATATTTCGCTATGTTATTCTCCATAACACAATGTTTTGGTCAAATCAATTTGTATTACATAATTAAATGTTCTAGACTACAAACTATATTCCTGGGATCTAGGTCTTGGTAGATTGCTGAAGTCACACTATAAGCATAAAGACAATCCTTATTTTCTGTAGTGTACCTTTGTCATATGTTGTTCAAATCCTATTTAGGGTGACTAAATAGAAAGCGTGAAAAATCTGGACACTTTTTTTTTCCCAGGGAGGTGGGGCATAGTTGCTTATATAAGACAAAACCCCTAATATTGGGACAGTTCTGATAATATCTGGATGTCTGCTCACCCTAATCCTACTCTACTAACAAACATTTGATATACCAAACCTTTTGTCTACTGTCAGATTCCTTCCTATCTATCTATGTGTGTGTGTGTGTGTGTGTGTGTATATATATATACCAAGAGAATGTTTCTTTTCTGACTAAACAAAAAAAAGTGGGGGGAACTAGATATGTAAGTTCCTTTTCAGCCTTCTTATTTTGTTGCATACTTATTTCTTGTGTTAAATTTTCCATTGAAAGTATTTCACAAATTGTCTACAATGGAAATGGAGGGAGATATCTTTCTTCTTTCCACAGGCTATATAAGTGAATTCTTCAAATTATGAGCAATGATAAATTTATCCCTTGTGCTTCTCAAAACCTGAATTGTTGAATGGCATATCTAGTAAGTTTACCAGAGAGTCTTTATGCAAAGTGCAACATTTTATTTTTGCCGTCAGCTCATAAATGTGTATTATTCATATTTATTTTTATGTAATAGTGTCTAAAGGCCTCAGCCAGATCAAAGCCGCATTGTTATAGACACTGTACAGACATATAGCAAGACAGATTACCTCAGAAGACCTTGGTTGAAAAGATCCTGGGCACTCCAACCTGATGTATGAAATCTCTTCTTCTCTCCATGTCCCTCTAAGAATGGCCATAAGGGGTGAAATTCACCCCCGAGTAGAAGGCCAGAACAATTACTATGTTCCAATTAAGCTGCATTTAAATCTTCAAAATAGGAAAACATGGAACTTAATTATGGATAGACTTTAGGCTAGTGGGGGTGCATTTAATTTGTTTCTAGAATTTTCTTGATATAACAATGGCAAAGAGTCCTGTGGCACCTTATAGACTAACAGACTTATTGGAGCATAAGCTTTCGTGGGTGAATACCCACTTCATTGGATGCATGTAGTGGAAATTTCCAGAGACAGGTATAAATATGCAAGGAAGAATCAGGCTAGGGATAACTAGGTTAGTTCAGTCAGGGAGGATGAGGCCCTCTTCTAGCAGTTGAGGTGTGCACACCAAGGGAGGAGAAACTGCTTTTGTAGTTGGCTAGCCATTCACAGTCTTTGTTTAATCCTGAGCTGATGGTGTCAAATTTGCAAATGAACTGAAGCTCAGCAGTTTCTCTTTGAAGTGTAGTCCTGAAGTTTTTTTGCTGCAGGATGGCTACCTTTAAATCTGCTATTGTGTGTCCAGGGAGATTGAAGTGTTCTTCTATAGGTTTTTGTATATTGCCATTCATCCTTTTATGTAGGGACTGTCCAGTTTGGCCAATGTACATAGCAGAGGGGCATTGCTATCACATGATGGTTTATATTACATTGGTAGACGTGCAGGTGAATGAACCGGTGATGGTGTGGCTGGTCTGGTTAGGTCCTGTGATGGTGTCGCTGGTGTAGATATGTGGGCAGAGTTGGCATCGAGGTTTGTTGCATGGATTGGTTCCTGAGTTAGAGTTACTATGGTGCGGTGTGTAGTTGCTGGTGAGAATATGCTTCAGGTTGTCTGTGGGCGAGGACTGGCCTGCCTCCCAAGGCCTGTGAAAGTGAGGGATCATTTTCCAGGATGGGTTGTAGATCACTGATGATGCGTTGGAGTGATTTTATCTGAGGACTGTATGTGATGGCCAGTGGAGTTCTGTTGATTTCTTTCTTCGGCTTGTCTTGCAGCAGGAGGCTTCTGGGTACACATCTGGCTCTGTTATTTCCTCATGTGGATATCATAGTTTTGAGAATGCTTGGTGAAGATCTTGTAGGTGTTGGTCTCTGTCTGAGGGGTTGGAGCAAATGCTCCAGACAGACCTACAAGATCTTCACCAAGCATTCTCAAAACTAGAGTCTTCAGATAAAACCTCTCCACAGACAACCCACCAATTTATTTCCCAATTTAGCTGTTGCTAATGGTTAACGATTTTCTATTTATCTATATGATGCATAGGCCTACTAATATTTACCTCACTCCTAAAAATAACACATGGCTTGTCTTTTTGCATGACTCCAAAATGTTATTGAGAATGATGATTGGGAGGGTTGGAGATCTGAATCTGGGTATACCATTAATCTTAAACACTTCAATTCTACAAGTGTAGTGGGCAAATTTTCCAAGTTTTTTAAAGTTAAGAATCAAAAGCTTTCCCAGTTTACTTGTAATCTGTACCCTCATGCATTTTAAGGATTGTTGATTTGTCTGAATTTATTACTTATTTCAGTTTAACTCCTGTAGGTAAATTTATATCCAGCACTTCAGAGTTAGAGGGAGCTAGCTTTTAGCTCAGGGGTGACCAACCTGAGCCTGAGAAGGAGCCAAAATTTATCAATGTACATTGCCAAAGAGTCATAGTAATACATGAGCAGCCCCCCATCAGCTCCCTGCCCCCGCAGCTCCCAGTACCTCCCATCCACTGGCAGCCTGGCTGATCAGCACCTCACCCTCCCCATCAGCTGTTTCGTGCCGTGCAGGAGTCTGGGGCGGGGAAGGAGCAAGGGCATGGCAGGCTCAGGGGAGGGGGCGGGAAGGAGTGGAGTGGGGGCAGGGCCTGTGGCAGAGCCATGGGTTGAGCAGTGAGCACCCCCCAGCACACTGGAAATTGGTGCCTGTACCTCTAGCCCAGGAGTCGGTGCCTATGCAAGGAGCCACATGTGGCTCCGGAGCCACAGGTTGGCCACACCTGTTGCAGCCAGTCATAGCCCTGAACCTACGTTTCATTATTTTTTTATCTTATGATTTTGAGAGAGACAAAAATCACCTCATCTGCATAGAGTGTTATTTTATGTTGAATAGCTGCTATCTTGCATTCCTGTCATATTGTTGTCTTAGACTGTGTGGACATAGCCTCATAACCAGAGCAAATAACACAGGCAAAAAAGGGCAGCCTTGTGTAGCTCCCTTGTACAGATTAAATGCATTAGTAATGTGACCATTAACTCATTAAAAAAAAAAGAGTACTTGTGGCACCTTAGAGACTAACCAATTTATTTGAGCATAAGCTTTTGTGAGCTACAGCTCACTTCATCGGATGCATACGATGCATGCTCAAATAAATTGATTAGTCTCTAAGGTGCCACAAGTCCTCCTTTTCTTTTTGCGAATATAGACTAACACGGCTGCTACTCTGAAACCTGTCATTAACTCATTAATACTGCAACTGGTTGGACATACAAAGATTTTTGGATGAAACCCATCCATGTTGAGACAGCCAGCATAATGACAATGAGCCACTTACATCTCATGTAACTCCCTTGAGTATTTAAGTGAGATGCAAGTGGTACACAGCTTGTGCTGCCCCTTTGCACAAGGATGAAGCCACACACTATCCATTTCAGAAAACTAAGGCCCATCCAAGTTTCTGATAAAATAACCAGCAGGAACTTCCTTTCCACACAGTCAAATGCTTTCTCTGCATTGGGCTAAAATCTATTAGGTTAAAATAGGTTAAAATCTATTCCTTCATGGGCTTGACTAAAGCACTCCAAGACCCTAAAATAAGTTATCTGACTGCTACTTGCCCTGAGTGAACCTGTTTGATCATTATGGATTAGGAGGGCAGAATCTTAGTTAATCTGTTGGCTAGTACTTTAGTGAATATTTTAGCATATTTATTTAATAAGGATGTAGAATATGAGGCACGCAGTGAGCTCATTTCCTGTTTTAATGAATTTCAATATTTGCTACCTTCATTGACTCTTCAAGCCCCTCTCAATAAAGTGCAACATTAAATAAAGCTGCCAGTCGCCCAGTTAATCCATTCTGATTAAAAATTTATTTATCCCCTTCCAGGCCCAGAGTCTTATCAGATTTCATCCCAGAAACAGCTGCCAATACTGTACCTCTTCTGATATATTTTCTTCTAGCTTTTTGTTATTGGGACTTGGACTCGGCGCTCATAAAGTAGCATGAGAAGGAGTAAGTACACTGTTCACAGCATTGTGTGAGCTACTTAGACAATAGATCAAAGCATGGAGGAGTAACTGGGACCATTTCGCAATGACTCCTCCCAGTTTATTCCACCCCTTCCCCAAACCAGGTAGATAAAGGCCCTGAACATGAAAAGATTTATGCATTTGAATAACTTTACACACATCAGCTGAATGGGGCCAATCACATGTGCAAAATTCAGCACAGGATCAGGGCCTGAGAGTGCAATACTTAGAGTTCATACATTCTATTTCCTTTCCTTTCATTTAAGCATATGACCTTAATTTTGCTTCCTTTGAACTTTTTGATGAATAACTATGAAATGGTATGTCTATTTCATAAGAATACTTTAATTAATTATTTTTCTTATCAATGCCTATCTCAAATTGTAGGTTACTTGGCAACTTAAAAATAATATTTAATGAACAAAAAACCTATGAAAAACTTATTGAAAAACATAAACTATCCATATATATAATAAATTTAAATTAACCCCCTATTAATTAAACCTTCCAACATAATCACAACATATCTCACTCTGTTAGAGGATTATATTAGATTTAAAAAAAAAAAAAAAAAAACTTTCCTGGGTAATAACTGCAGATTTAGACCCAGACCTCTCCAATTTAGCAGTTCACTTTTAGGGCTGGATCCACAATTCATTGAAATCAATGGGGTTATTTCTATTGAGTTTGCTATACTTTGGACCTGGCTCATAGTGGGAGCCAGATCAGCACAGTTGATCCCTTGGGATGGTTTGGCTCCAAGGCAGGATAAATACCCTAAAATTTCTTCAGTGACTCATCTGTATTTTAATGGAATTTTCAAAAGAGCCAAGTGGATTTAGGTATTCAAATCCTGTTGAAATTAAACAGGATTTGGACACCCAGCTCATTTAGGCTCTTTGAAACCCCAAGCATTAATTCTTTGCAATCTGTGCTTGTATAACTGAAAAGTGAATATCTAGCACAATACATGGATGTATACTATATCCATAACAAAAGCTGGGCAATTTTTTTAATGCAAAATTTTTTTTGGCTGAAAAATTCAGATTCAGGGCAATCGAAACTGTCTACTAATTTGAGTCAATTTCAACAAATAGGTTTGTTTAAAAAAAATTAAAAATCAAAAGTCTAAATTTCATTTCAGCATTTCCAAAACACAAAAGCTTTTATTTTTTTTTTGTTTCAGAAAGATATTTTGTTTAGGAATTTCCCAAACTTGCATTGGAAAAAATAAACCTTAAACAAAAAAATCCAAAAATGAAACATCAATTTTTTTTTCCAGTGCAATGACTGTACGCAACATATGTCTTATGTCCAACTCCCTTGAGGGTTTAAGCGAGACACAAGTGGTAAAGAGCTTGTGCTGCCCCTCCGCACAGGGATGAATTTCATACACTATTCACCCTACTCAACACATGATCATGGTATTTGAATATGACTTTTTGGTCAGAAGTGAGGAAATAATTTTATATCTGATGTTTATAAATGTATGCTTTTAAGAGAATATTCATAATTAATGATTTTATATTCTCTTATATTACCTTAAGTTATCTTTAATGTTTAGATTTAACCTTCATTGCTATGTAGATTTTGTAATGGTATGGCATTTAGCAATCTTAATTTTAAATTAATAAAGTGGTATTTTTTTTTGTTTGGGAATATTAATAGGAAAAATAGGTGGCTCTTCCCAGCCACCACTTGGCCATCCTTCTTTTCAGTGGTAGATTGCTCTGTTATTACCAACATTTTCTGATATAACCTCTGTCAAACTATTTATTTTCCATTTTCAAATACCCAAAGGTATGCAAGACTTACATTATTGCAATATATTTGCATTTCATTCTGTTAATGTAAATAAAATTTTAAAACATTTTCTTTCAAAATGATCCATCAGTGAAAGACATGCTGATTTAATTTCCACAGCGTTTTGTTCATACTGCTAATCCTTCACTCTAGCAATAAATCACCACCAGGATGTGACTTAATAGCCTATAGGTTTACAATTCAGATGTGTTGTGAGGCACAAAACTGAAAATTTGGTGCATTTATCCACCCAAGAAGTGTCTTTAATGTGCATTCTAGTATGGTTTATTTTATTAGAGCATGGCCCTTTCATTTTACAATTTAAAAAAGTTTAAAAGATAGAAATTGAAGGGAGGCAAGGTATGAAAACTATCCAACCAATTTGAACACATCTATGAGAAAACAGAGAGAAGGCTAGAAACAACTAACTTTTCCCCATAACTTGCCTGATCTATTAAAATAATTTCTTTTCCTTCCTTTTATACTGCGACTCATACCATAGTATCTGAGCAGCTTCCAAGAAAAATACTCCAATAGCAATAGTGAAGC
The DNA here is from genome assembly GCF_965140295.1 of Lepidochelys olivacea. Classification (NCBI taxonomy): domain Eukaryota; kingdom Metazoa; phylum Chordata; order Testudines; family Cheloniidae; genus Lepidochelys; species Lepidochelys olivacea. Next base: position 131,344,661 of record NC_140411.1, on the reverse strand, counting down.
CTCAAGTGGACTTCATGGAGTCTCTAGCACATCATTTTGTAGGGTCAATACTCTGCTTGGGATACAGGTTTTTTTGGTTGGTAGGGTGTAGTGATAGATGAGGTTGTCAGTGTTGTGAGCATTCTTCTTATGATGAAAAAACTCTTTTGAAAGGGAAGGTTTTTGCAGCACTTTCTAAAGATGGTCAGTCTATGTATTTGCCTGATCTCCATAACTGGATCCCCATCACCGAGAATGCTTTGTCCCCAGCCCTCATGCTTCAGCATGGGATTTGTGATCTGCATCATCCTAGCAGTGCTGTGATGCTGCTTCAGAAACCATAAATTGGCTTTGGAAGGTGGCTGTGAGTATGGTGGCCTGAGCCTCCAATCCAAACCCTTGACTTTAGCTTCAATTTTAATTGAAGTTTGACCCACTGGCTACTCACTTTCAACTGTAAAAACTCAACTGGGTGTATTTTTTTTTTCAAAACCCCTGCCAGTTTAGGTCCATATGCTCCCCAGTACATAAGAGAGATGCGGATACTTGCAGAGGTTGCACATGTGAGAAGCGTTTTCAGGACTGTGGCAGAGGCATAGGTGCTGTAACACCACAGTTCTCTTATTGCAGATTTAGGCTGGCATAAAAAAAGGCACAAATTCTGTTACTTGATTTCACCCCCATGTACTTTTACAATAATTGCCTAGAATCCGCCAGCCTTATTCATGCACAGTAGTATCTCACTCTTCAACTAGAAAATGGGATTGTTTTGCCTGTGGAATATTTTCACTTTTCATTAAAAAAATGAAACCCCCAAATCCCATTTTGGTTGGTTTGTTTGTTTAAAATTTTGACAATGGACATTTTTTTTTTTTGGTGAAGCACTGGAATGGGTTACCTAGGGAGGTGGTGGAATCTCCTTCCTTAGAGGTTTTCAAGGTCAGGCTTGACAAAGCCCTGGCTGGGATGATTTAGTTGGGGATTGGCCCTGCTTTGAGCAGGGGGTTTGACTAGATGACCTCCTGAGGTCCCTTCCAACCCTGATATTCTATGATTTATTGGTCAAAGGCTGCCAAATGTCCCCTCCACCACCCGCCGAATCAGGTCGGGTTTTCTGATGAATTAGTGGAAATTATCTGCTTTCTTTTAATTTATTTGTTTGTTTAAAACCCAATTTTCAAAGAAAAAAGTTTGATGGAAACATTTTCACCAGCCCTGGCAACTAGACTCATTGTTTTCAATGGGACTACATGCTGAGAACTCAACTTACATTCATCAGTAAGAGAATCAGACCCAATATTGATAATTGGTTCATACGGTAAACCAATTACTGAAAGTTCATTGATTTTTTCATGTTTACTTGTTCCCCTAGACAGTGTGTTCACTTTGGAAATCTAATTTATGGCTTTTGCGCCTGTGTGACAGTGGTCACTGGAGAAGCCACACTGAGATTGCTTAACCAGGGCAAACTGCAAAGAATGAGGCAGACGATCCTCCAAACTGGTAGTTATTCTAATAATTAGATTCACCGAGTCAGCAAAAAACAGCTTCTACAATACCTTATTGGTTACCCAGTAGCCAAAAAGCACAGCTCCCTTAAAGCAACCCAGCCTTGGGCTCCTACCCAGACAGCCAAGTCAGATATGATGAAGATTACTGAAAATCTTGTTCATTATATATAAAATTCTACCAATCCCAAGAGATCAGACACATTGCCTACCAGGACAATGAATATTTCAGATCTTACCCACAAACATGCTTACAATCAAATCTTATTAACTAAACTAAGATTTATTTTAAAAGGAAAAGAGAGAGAGAGAGAGAGTATTGATTAAAAGATCATTATACATACAGATATGAATAAAGTTCTTAGGTCAGTTTCATAGAGATGGTGAGCTGCTGAGTTGCAAAAAATTCTTTCCAGACTCAGTCCATCAGGTTGCAGTCCATATATAGAGTTTGTTCATATTCTTCCATGATAAGTAGGGTAATCCAGACTGGAGCTGGAGACCTCAGTCTTGCAACCCAAGGTTCCCCTGACCAAGCTTAAGCAGATCTGAGATAACAGGATCAGGTCCTAAAGTTCTTTTATAGATCTCTGGCAGGCTACTATAGCCTCTTGACAGCAGGTATTCCTTGGGTGAAGAATAGATAGTATATGACAAACTTCAAGGAGAATTATAGACAAGGATATTATTACACACAAGTTTCATCTAAATGTTGAATATTCCCTTTTGATCTCTGAATCATTGTTAACCTCTAACAAGATATAGGTAAACGCAGACAAATACGATCACTTTCTTCTGCTAATTTTCTAACAATACAAATGTACATTTCAAAGCTCTAGTCCATCTATCATGGCTTTGTTAGCTATTTATAAGGAATGGCCCTAATTATCATGTATATACCATTCTAATACGTCTTTAAAGATTTCATTTGGGCCATTTAGCCTGTTAGTTGCTCAGCCCTTTCTGGCTCAGTGTCACACCCTGTTTTTGCATAACAGTGTCATGATGGGTTGATGACTCACTGGCATCCAGCCAGCATAAAATGAAAACAAATTTAGCTTTGTTACAAACCAGATGTCAATCTGCTTTGTGGCTTCTAAATTACTAAATCTCTAATTTATAGCCAGAGGAAAATTTAATGTGTTAGTGAAAACACAGTTTTTACCATTTATAAAATGATGGGCATTTATTCTCTAATGTTTGATACCACAGTTCTAGTTCCACCTTCACTACTAAAAGCTCAAATGCTGCCTGCCATTATTGTAGTCAGCAGCAGTTCTGGGTCTGACAGACATTGTTTGACACCATTAAAGTATTTTACAACAAAGGCCTTTCTCATTGATGTAATAATGGATAATGGCAAAATGTAAGAAAAGATCATTTCTTTTGTGTTCATCGGGATCTTTTCCAACATTTTCATTCCCCAAAACCTTTCCTTTAGCTGTCAGAATGTATTGATTTGCAATTATGGAATTGGAAGGAATTTTTATTTGCTGGAGGTTATTCTGATTAATTAAACATGTCCAGTAATTAATGATTAATCTCTAGAGGACTAACCTTTCAGAGTATTCATTATCCTGTCCTTCCAATCTTTGCCTTCAGCTGTCTTAGCTTTTGGGATTGTATGTCCTTCAACTTTGGCTCCCTTGCTATTTTCCCCCAAGAGTCTTTCTGTAGTTGTGCTTTCCTTTTCTTCAGCTCTTTATGTCATCTGGCATGTAACCCATCTATCCTTCTCCTTTTGTTCATCGGGGAAGTGATGGCAATATACCAAAGTGCTGAGTTCTCTAGAGAACTATACAGCCATTCCTCTGTAAATAAGCACAGTATAAGACATTTCTCCTTGGGAGTAAACCTGCACTGGATTTTGTAAGTAATGTGTGTGGGAGAGAGAAAGGGGTAAGCTGGTTCCTTTCTGCTAGTTTCTAACAGTGATAGCATCCACATTTGCCCCAGAATAATTCTGTATTTCTCTTCTGGCCTTCTGAGGTGAGCACCAAGTATTAAAGTGTTAAACTGCATGTTTAAATTTGATTCCATTCGGAGTTGCCATATCTTTTTCTTGCCTTTAATTATATTCTAGTATTTATTAGTTGGTTGTGTTTTGAAATCATCACTTTGGAAGGTTACATTTTATTTCCTCTGTTGTGGTTTACCACAATATGTATTTTAATTATTCTTTATACTTCACACACTTTGGTAACTACAAAATTCTTCAGATTTAAAAAAAAAAAAAGTGTAGCTATTTTCCTTGGAGAGGTTCCCTCCCTTCCTTCCCTCCCCCCAGTAAACAGACTAATCTTTCTTCCTTTGAAGGTCAACAATATGTTGAATCTGCAAGACTACTAATACACTTATACAGAGCTTTAAAATTACAGAGTACTGTACAAACCATAACTAATCCTCACCATACCCATGGGAGGTAGGTGGAGCCTCTGGAGCAGATGGTTCCCCATCACATAGAAATTAGAAACAGTAAAGAACACTCCCAACAGAAATGCTTGAAACTGTACATTTCTGAGTAGTTTCCTGTAGCCACTGTATGCTTATATAATATAAAAACATAGACCTTCAATAGGGAGCTAGCATTTTGCTGACACTGTGAAGGGATTTGCTCATACAGTCCAGTCAGTCCAATGATCCTTGGGTTAAGGGCTAAGGCTGATTAGTTAAGGATGTGCACTGATCACATGGTTGGAAGTCCTTGTCATCAGTAGGCTCTAATTTAGGAGACAGCTGTGCTTAGGACAACACTAAAGCAAGCGCTTACCTTCTCAAGAATGTACTTAAAGTGTTGTGTTGAATGGGGATCAATTTAAGTATGCACTTAAGGGCTCTCTTGATTCAAGACCATAGTAAATCCAAACTTACGAAATGCTGATAAACCAAAATGTACATCTCTCCCATATTTGGTTAAGTGGAGTTATACCATTGGTAAAGTATGTTACCAGGCATAAAGATGGCATCTTGGAAAATGGCCAGCTTGCAAGTCATTCAGCATCTCTTCTTGAGAATCCAGAGCCTTTTACCAGCCTGTTGGCTAGTCCTTCTGGTGACATTAAATCCACATTTTCTAAAGGTTTTAAATATCCTGAGTCCTTCTGAAAAATCAAATTTGTAATGTAAGGAGGGGAATGCCTCCAGAACCTTCCAAAAGTGATGAGACTTATGGAGCTGATATTCTTAGAGGGAAATCAACCACCTTCACAAATTGGAGTGTAATGCAGAAAGCTCAAATCATGTAATGAGTTTTGGGAGAAGATGCAAATAAGCCTGTGCCTCCCCACAGCTTTGGACCTTGGGTTCTGACTGTAATTGCTTTTTTGGGACAGAGCCTAGGTGTCCTATTGGACAAAGCATATAAGTACTGCTAAGGGATTTTAGAAGGCTGCCTGTACCTGCCTGTTTATATAATTTCTATATCAATAGATATAACAGACTAATTTTTGCTTGAACCTCTTCAATGGATAATACACTGTCAACATCTTTCTGCTATCCCAGTATCAAATGCCATGTTTCTATAGTATGTTAGTGGACAATCCAAAGAAAATTTACTGTCAGCATTTTTATTCTTGCTGGCAACATTAGTGTGATGTTATCTGATAAAATATGACCATGTAAATCATTGTTGCTACCACTGTTATATAATTGTAACAAATCTTGTACAAAGTAGGTTAAGTACGGTGTCTATGGAAAGGTTATGACTTGCTTTATATGATTTTGCTATTTGTATATATGTATCATTTTTGTATTTGAAATTATGAGTATTGGTTCTATACCTGGATTTCGGATATTTTTTCTATGGTAACACCCACAAGGTATTTAGCTTGCCTATCTTGAAGGGACCATTCAAGTGGCTCATCAAGGAACACTCAACTCACAATGGACCATGGAGATGCCTATCTACACTTAATGGACTTTTCTGTGATGGCCTTTACTATGACTAAGTGAAAGCATGCATGGACATGTGACTTGCCATCCATGGCGCCGACTCTGTGGGTGCTCTGGGGCTGGCACCCACAGCAGCCAAGCTCCCCCCGCCTCCACCCCCTCCTTGCTTCCTCCTCCCCCCTACCCCCAAGGTGCCTTATACCCACTCCTCCCCCTCCCTCCCAGTGCTCCCCCCCCCCCGGTTACCTAACAGCTGTTTGGCAGCACTTAGGACTTTCTGGGAGGGAAGGGGAGGAGCGGAGACACAGTGAGCTCAGGGGAGGAAGCGGAGAAGAGGCAGGGCAGGGGCAGGGACTTGGGGGAAGGGCGTGGAATGGGGAGGGGTGAGGGCGGTACAGGGGCGGGAAGAGGCAGGGCCAGCGGCAGAGCCATGGGCCGAACACGCACCGGGCAGTGGTGAACTTGGCTCCTATGTGCCCACGTGACTCCAAACACCATCTTGTTATTGTCATTTTCCACTCTATGATTCTAGAATTCAGCTGGAGGACAAAGTCACCTTAGCAACTGAATGTGCTGACTGCTATGTGGGTTATGTGAAAGGAGAGAAACTGAGGCAAAGTGTTTCTAAAGGAAAGCCACACCATAATAAGACACAGTCACAGATTTTATCCTCCTACATACAGGATAAAATATTATATATAAAATAAATAGAATGAAACAATGAATACCGATTTGCCAGAAGCTGGGAATGAGCGACAGTGGATGGATCACTTGATGATTACCTGTTCTGTTCATTCCCTCTGGGGCACCTGGCATTGGCCACTCTCAGAAGACAGGATACTGGGCTAGATAGATCTTTTGTCTGATGGCCATTCATATACAAGAAAAGCACTTTTAAAAAGTATTGTATGAATTATGGAGCAAGGCATTTACCATATTGAAATTCTTGCTACCTGCTGAACTTTTAATTTTTTTTTTTCATTTATTTTGGTCTACTCAGCCCCAAGGCCTGAACAACCCTGCTCTGCTCAGCACAGAGGAAAGAAAAATAATTGAAATGTTGTAAAGCTGTGGCTGAATGGTTACGAGGAAGGAAAAGCAGCATCCTCAAGCACATAGTTTCCTTTATTCCCTCTGCAGCATACAAGCTGAGGTCTGTGTGGTTGTGAATAGGGGGAATTTATGCCTTTTTGCATCTATCAAGCCCCCCACCCCCACCCCGAGAACAGTCTCTATACCACCCTTACCCAGAGGCATAACAGGAAAGTTTTGCGGGGAGGGCTGGTGGATTGTCTGAATTGTTCCTGTGGTCCTACTATCCCCATGTGAGCCATTGCAGCCAGGTCAGCCACTGCCATTGTACTAACCTGCATTGAGGGGCTTTGACTCAGGCCCACAGCAGTCCCAGAAATGTAGATGCATGTTGCCTATCCCTTTGGGGCCTGAGTCAAAGCCATTCAAATTCAATAGGATTCTTTCAACTGACTTCAGTGGGATTTGGATCTGACCTTTTTATCCTGGCACCTGGCTTAGCATGGCTGAACCCCACTCTCTTGTTTACTACTCAAGGCAGATTACCTTGATAATGCATCATGGGATACTGTAGCCTCAGGGCCTTCACAACTCCAGAAGGGAGATGCGTATGCACCAGGCCTGCCAATCGCAGCATAATAATCTTTTGGGCTCCACTGCTGGTGCTGTGAGGAGGGCAGGGAGTATCTGTAGCCTGCTAGGCAGTGTGAATAAAGTCCAAAATCTGTAGGATCTGACTCTGATCGTACCACCTATGGTTGGTTACTGCTCTCTCAGTAGTCTATACTCTGCCTCTTTCATACTGTCGCCTACTCAGCCTGCGGGAGGGGAACATGGAGTGCATTTTTGCCACTCCCCAAAGGCGTGGACCTCTCTGAACTTTTCTGTGGATAAAAAAAGTTCAGAAGTGGATATAGCCCCCAGAGTCTTTCTTTCTTTTCCTGACCTTGCAGAGGCAACCGGCATTGAAAAATCCCCAAGCCTAATGCAGCTGGAGGACTGGTGGGGGGTGCTTACCAAACATGGCATAGCGATAGCTGATAAATTAACTTGTGGTGGAATATTCATCTTTAGATAAGAGAGTGAACTCAGTAAAGCTTGCTCAAAATGCACCATCCATTCGACTGTGCTTAGTTAGCACTAAATTAATTGCATACATAGTAAATGCAAGCAATTAAATACAAAAAGAAAATATGGTTTGGATATTATCACACTGCTTTAGGGCAGTGGTGTTCAACCTTTTTTCATTTGCATAACCTTAAAACATTTCAAATGGAGGTGTGGATCCCCCCAGGGGTCCATGGACCACCAGTTGAAAACCACTGTTCTATGGTAAATACAACCTTTTGCAGACCCTTTAGGCAGAGTCTGTGGACCCCCAGGGGTCTGTGGACCACAGGTTGAAAACCACTGCCTTCGAGGAGTAAAATTATCGGTAAATGCATAATTACAAGGTGGAAATAAATTCCCTGTCCCCAAGCATTTATGAAAACATCAGTTTATTTTATTTGGAGCTGGCAGAGAGGTGGCATTAAATAAAATAAAGAAGGGAGAGTTAAAAATGGGGTCACTGAAGCCAGTAGCAAAGTACAGATTCTTCCACAATCACTACAGTAATGCATCATTACAATTTTAAGCATACACTATCCAGAATGCTCCTCTGTAATTAGAAATTATAGTCTAATGATTTATTCCCTGTTTTTAGAAAGTCAGACTCCTTATGAGACATGCATAAATAGCATTACTGTAATGGCCTAAACTGTGTTTGTTCAAAAGTATAACTCCTATACAACAAAATGGGTCTACTAGTAAGTATTCCAATTAGAAACTATCATTTGTAAAGTAGTCCAAAAAGTTGGCATTCTTGGAACTAAAAAAGAAATCACCCTATCTTTTAGAGAGCTGCATTATTCAGGCACTTGTTTTCTTTTCTTCTTGTTCTTTTTTTAAATCAGAGCAATCAATGGGATTTGCCCTTTTTTTTTTTTTCAGAACCACTCAGACAATTAATTTAAAAAATGATCTCTGACAAAAAGGGCAATGTATAATCACATTACTCTCCACAGTTCGTTGGTAGACCTTCTGGTGCCAAATCACAGCTTCAGATAAAAAAAAAAAAGTCTGGAAAAGTTTTTTTTTAAAGGCACATCTCAGGGTTCCTTCCCCACTCTGAACTCTAGGGTACAGATGTGGGGACCTGCATGAAAGACCCCCTAAACTTATTCTTACCAGCTTAGATTAAAAACTTCCCCAAGGTACAAACTTTGCCTTGTCCTTGAACAGTATGCTGCTACAACCAAGCATTTTAAACAAAGAACAAGGAAAGTGACCACTTGGAGACGTTTTTCCCTAAAATATACCCCCAAGCCCTACACCCCCTTTCCTGGGGAAGGCTTGATAATAATCCTCACCAATTTGTACAGGTAAACACAGACCCAAACCCTTGGATCTTAAGAACAATGAAAAATCAATCAGGTTCTTAAAAGAAGAATTTTAATTAAAGAAAAGGTAAAAGAATCACCTCTGTAAAATCAGGATGGAAAATACTTTACAGGGTATTCAGTTTCAAAACACAGATGATCCCCCCTCTGGGCAAAACCTTAAAGTTACAGAAAACAGGAATAAACCTCCCTCTTAACACAGGGAAAATTCACATAAAACAAAAGGATAAACTAATCTGCCTTGCCTGGCTTACTTATACTGGTTGCAATATTGAAGACTTGAATTACGGTGGGTTGGAGAAGGTGGATTTCTGTCTGGCTTCTCTCAGTCCCAGGAGAGAACAAACATGTAAACAAAGAGCACAAACAAAAGCCTTCCCCTCCCTGATTTGAAAGTATCTTGTTCCCTTATTGGTCCTTTGAGTCAGGTGCCAGCCAGGTTAGCTGAGCTTCTTAACCCTTTATAGTAACAGGATGTTGCCTCTGGCTAGGAGGGATTTTATAACACTGTATACAGAAAGGTGGTTACCCTTCCCTTTATATTTGACAGCACACTTGACAGTTAGATGCCCATCCTACTTGTTAATTTGAAAATATGCCCTAGTTCATATTGCCCTTTAAGTGTTTCATTTATTCATATTTTTTATTATTTCTACTGCTATTCATAAAATTTTATGTTAGAAAGAGATGGGTCAAAGTGGTATTTCAGATCCAGTGACTGCTCAGTTCTGGGTAAAGTGGGCAGGGAGTCATGTTTGAAGGCCCACATAAAGACCCACCCTTTGGTGTTTTCACCTAGGTTGGATTCCAAATTGTGGGAATGGTTCATTTTTGGTTCCAGCTTGAAACAGCCTGGAAACATCACAGTGAAGTTTCCTGTATCTGGTGAAGCCTCCTGTATCTTAGGCTCAAAATCTTCTGAATACAATGTGTAGATTTTGAAGCCCATAAAAGGCCAATGTACTACATAGTTAGCAAAATGCGGAGTTTGGCTAACAAGATGTTACAGCAGAAATGGATCCTTATCCCTGTGCATGGAACTAATATAAGACACTATGGGACGGTGAGCCTATCAATTTACTTCAATAAGCTTTGATTCTAAACTGTCAGTCTCAAAAGAGAAAGCAAAGGGACTCAAACAATATGAGAAAATATTATCTTTATTTCTTATTATGTATGGTCTATGATATATTGTTGAACAAAGGACCCTTCTTTTCCTTCCTTATGTACTAGAAAATAATCAGGTTCCTGCCCTCCACCCACAACGTTTCCATTCACCAGACCACTACATGGACTATTCTTCATCACCTCTGCTTTTACATTTCCTCCTTCTCTTTCTTTCTATGATTTCCTCTCTTTCAGGGAGCTGGTCTCCATCTTTAGAATGTGTATTTATCTGTCAAAAATGTCATTTTTAAAAATAAGACCCCCCCCAAACCTCCTCCTCTGTCTGTAGCATGTTATGTCTGAACAGTCTGTATTTTCTTTCTCATGATATAGCAGACCGTAAATGGACACATTTATTTGTGAGCATTCTCAGACAAAACCACTCCAAGTAAATGCTTAAGAAAGTAGATCTTGTGGAGAAAAAATGAACCTACAGTGAGTACAGCCATAGACACACTGGCACCTAAACAAGTTTTGTCAACATTGCCCTCATATATCACCATATTTCTTTGATGGCCTGAGACAGAAGAAGCAGAAGAGAAGGAAACTTGAGCCTTGATAGTTTAATCCAAGACTGAAGTAGACATACACCAATACAATTTTCTCTAATCCTAGTCAACAATTGCAGTTGAAGCAGAGATAATTATTCTCCTTAGGGACTACAGTCATTAAATCATGACTAGTAAAACTATTCAGGATTGTAAATCACATCATCAACTCTGAATGCTTTTTTTCACTAACTTAAAAGCAGTATCACAGTACCTATAAAGAATTGCCACCCTGTTTCATGGAGAGCACACAAATCTGGACTGATGTTTTTGGACATCAATAACTAATCACCATTCACTAAGATATATCTTTCAACCCTTCACACACCTCAGCCTGTTTACAAAATAAGACAAACCTGAAGTTCTTCAAGAAATCCATGTGACTGAGACCCATGGCTCCAATGGCTAGTAGAGACCTCTGATTACCTGAACTCTCCTGACAGAAATTCTTACATCAGAATGTAACAGTGGCTATACTGGGTCAGACCAAAGGTCAATCTAGCCCAGTATCCTGTCTTCTGACTGTAGCCAATGCCAGGTGCCCCAGAGGGAATGAACAGAACAGGTAATAATCAAGTGATCCACTCCCTTTCACCCATTCTCAGCTTCTGGCAAACAGAGTCTAGGGATACCATCCCTGCCCACCCTGGCTAATAGCCACTGATTGACCTAACCTCCATGAATTTATCCAGTTCTTTTTTGAATCCTGTTATAGTCTTGGCCTTCAGAACATCCTCTGGCAAGGAGTTCCACAGGTTAACTGTATGTTGTGTGAAGAAGTACTTCCTTCTGTTTGGCTTAAACCTGCTGCCTATTAATTTAATTTGGTGGCCCCTAGTTAGTGTGTTATGAGAAGGAGTAAAAAGAAACCTTCCTTATTTACTTTCACCAGTCATGATTTTATAGACCTCTATCATATCGCCCCTTAGTTGTCTCTTTTCCAAGCTGAAAAGTCCCAGTCTTATTAATCTCTCCTCATACGGAAGCTGTTCCACACCCCTAATCATTTTTGTTGCTCTTTTCTGAACCTTTTCCAATTCCAATGTATCTTTTTTGAGATGCGGCGACCACATCCGCATGCAGTATTCAAGATGTGTGTGTACTATGGATTTATATAGAGACAGCATGATATTTTGATGGACCTATGCCACCTCTGAAGAGAGAAATCTGCCACGTACTCTAAAATACACAGTAGTTTGGTCACTACTCAGGAAACCAGCCTGACCTTATGAAACTGACAAATTACTGCCCAATATTCAACCTCTCTCTCCGGAGACGAATCTAAACAAAAGCCATCTTTAACTATGTCTGTTCACCACCCAGATCCTATGTCCCTCCCAATCAGGCTTCAGGCCAGAACTTGGAATGGAAACTATATTAATCACAATGATGGATAATTCCCTCTTGCCCACTTTCAGTATAAGAATATCTATTCACATTTGCCTAGATATTTCTGTAGCATTTAGTACTACTGACCACTTTAAACGATTTTCCTGCCTTGCAGAAGTTGCGGGGGTTAATGGCTAATCATTCAGTTGGAAGAGAACCTTATTTTTTCAATCATTGTGGTGATGGGCAGCTTCTCCTCTGCTGCCAGATCACATACCTATGGCAATCCTCAAGACTCTCTGATATCACTTATCCTCTTTGACATATACCATGAAACCATGGGGATGGAAGGACAGGATTCATGAGAGACACCATGTTTTCAAATGTCAGCAATATGCAGACAACACCAAACTCTCACTCTTACTCACTCTTGTTGCTTGATAGCAGTATCAACCAATAATCTCAATATCTGACTGAGAACACCAAGTGGATGAAAGGCAGTAACCAGGTTGAAATTTAAACCCAAGCAAGATTGAGGAAATGCTGGTGGGAAAATAAACTTTTACAAGAGCTAGCCACCACCATAGTATCTGCCACCCTCAAGTAGTCGAGTCAGGCTATAGCTAAGAGATCTTCTGGTCTCCTCACTGTTTCTGGACATTGAAATAGTTATGGCTGCCAAAAATGACTTATTTCATCGTGACTGACAGAATGACTGCTTACCCTACTGCTGTATAATGACCTGACCATGGTGATCTGTATTTTTGAGACTTCCTAGCTAGATTATTGCAACTCACTGTACTTTGGAATGAGTGTATCAATCACAAGAAAGCTCCAACTGGTCCAAAATGCAGTACCCCACATTATGATTATAATTATGTTACATCTTGTTCACTACCATGAACATTGTACACTTGCTCCCTGTGGAACACCAGGTTGATTTCAAAATAGTGGTCCTCATCTTTAATGCTTTCCATAGCAATGGATAAAGTTACTTAAGAGAATACCTCTTGAAAAGGGTCCCAGATCTCCCTCAACAGTAACATTCCACAGAAAAGAAGAAACTGCAACCACAAAGTTCAAACTCATGAAAATGGGGAAAAGAACTTTCTCAGCAATTGACCCAAGACTAGGGAGGTAAGAATGACCACAGAGCTCACTGCCTTTAGAGCAGAATGCAAGACAATTCTTTATTTTCGCCTCTACAAAACTACAGCAACAACAACAAAAAACAACTGAAGACTCAGAGTGGGAAAGAAGAGAAGCTCACATGCAGAAGTACATTGAAAGAAAGCGGGGGGGATGGGATTCCAACATCTTAAAAAGGAGAGACAAATTCAGTCCACTTGTTGTGTCCTGTCTTGTATTGGTTGTTTGCTGTAAGGTGCTAAGATACTGTGGTGATGGTTGTCTGAAATGAGCCTAGCTAGCTAGATACATAAAATCTTCTGAAGTGGAAATGATTGATGATCACTGCTGTTAAATGAAGGATGAGTAAGTGGCTCTGAATACTGTATTAGTTGATGGTACTTGAATGTTGACTGATCTTGGAGGAAAAACAATAGATATATTTGCAAGTGATTTGTAACACTATTCTACCATGGGAATTTCGTATTCGTAACTGTTTCCTGATATTTTTGGTGAGGTAATCAGTGCAGCTAATTATTATAAAGCATTGATTAACAAACCACTTCTATGTATTGATTAGAATGGTAATTTCCATTGGGAACCAAAACAGAATCTATTATTATTTAAAAAGCTGATTCTAAAACTATATATTTTGATGATTGGTTGATTGGTTTGCTACAATGAACATTATCCAGGCTTGATTTTCTTTTAGGACTTAATTTTCATTTATACAAAAGCCCCTTTGCATCTCCATGCTAGTGTAAAAGAGCATTACAGTGGGCAGAAATGTAGTTTACTCCTAGTTTAAGGTACCTTTATGACATTTTACTGGTAAACACTGTCTCACGGCCCGCAGGTTGCCGACCACTGCTCTATTGGCTCAATTCTGCAGTCCTCACAAGGGCAAACTTCTTCTGGATTTAATGGGAGTTACACATGTGTAAGAGCTACAGAATCAGACCTTATATACATATTTTGGGATTTAACATTGGGAACATGGATAAATCAGCTGTTTTATCTTTTCTCAACTTTAATCTTATGTTTACTTGGAAATTACTATATGTAGGGTAGTGACTGTGGGCTTGTCTACACGAGGACAAAAATGTGTGAAACTAATGTGCATAAATTAAAGCTCATTAAAGTCTCATGTAGGTGCTCTCATTCAGGAGTATAGTGGTTATAGGAGGATTAAGCCATGGCAAATTTATTCCAATTTACTCTCAAATGAAAGCATCCACATGAGGGTTTAACATGCTTTAATTTACATGTATTAACTTCACACCTCTTGTTGATTTGTTTTAACTTTCTTGAATTTCCCAGTGTACACAAGGCCATAACACCACTGGGTTCTTTGTTTATTCTCAATGGTTTCCATAGCAAATTTGCTCAATATATCAGTTAATTTTTTTTCTGCCAGACCTGCAAGTTCAATCTGAGATTAGAAAAGCAGTCTGTGTTCTTTCTGTCTCTTAGTAGATTCTTATCATCAGTAATAAAGATTCCTCAGTTAGAATTTATCATCAACAGCTACACCAGGCTTACTAGAATCCAGCTCTCACTTCCCATAGCTGAATTAGCTCTGCAGTGCTAACAATATTGAAAGTTTGCTTTTTTAGGGAAGTAGTTATGATTTACACAATGAGTTGCTAATATGCTAAGTGATAAGGTCCATTTTTACACAGTCACGTTTCTGACTGTAACCACACAAATGTCAACAATCCATCTTTAACTCTTTCTTTGACAGAAAATCCTGAAAGAACAAGTTGTATAAATAAAGTGAGAACAAGGATCTTATTGTTAAAAATGATTATTACTACTTATTGTGCCATAAGCATTCAAGTTAATTTACAACAAAGTGTGTGAAACCGATAACAAAATCCTTTCTCTGATGGGCATATAATTTAAATTCATGTGCACATACATTATACACCAAAGGGCAAGATCTGAGGTTTCAGAGTAGCAGCCGTGTTAGTCTGTATCCGAAAAAAGAACAAGAGTACTTGTGGCACCTTAGAGACTAACAAATTTATTAGAGCATAAGCTTTCATGAGCTACAGCTCACTTCATTGGATGCATAGAATGGAACATATAGTAAGATATATATCTATACATACAGATAAGTTGGAAGTTGCCATACAAACTGTGAGAGGCTAATTAGTTAAGATGAGCTATTATCAGCAGGAGAAAAAAAGCTTTTGTAGTGATAATCAAGATGGCCCATTTAGACAATTGACAAGAAGGTGTGAGGATACTTAACTTAAGGAAATAGATTCAATATGTGTAATGACCCAGCCACTTCCAGTCTCTTTTCAAACCCAAGTTAATGGTATCGAGTTTGCATATTAAATCAAGCTCAGCAGTTTCTCGTTGGAGTCTGTTTTTGAAGCTTTTCTGTTGCAAAATTGCCACCCTCAAATCTCTTACTGAGTAGCCACAGAGGTTGAAGGCTTATGCTCAAATAAATTGGTTAGTCTCTAAGGTGCCACATGTTTCAGAGTAACAGCCGTGTTAATCTGTATTCACAAAAAGAAAAGGAGTACTTGTGGCACCTTAGAGACTAACCAATTTATTTGAGCATGAGCTTTCGTGAGCTACAGCTCACTTAAATACTCCTTTTCTTTTAGAGGTTGAAGTGTTCTCCTACCGGTTTTTGAATGTTATGATTCCTGATGTCAGATTTGTGTCCATTTATTCTTTTGCGTAGAGACTGTCCAGTTTGGCCAACGTACATGGCAGAGGGGCATTGCTGGCACATGATGGCATATATCACATTGGTAGATGTGCAGGTGAACGAGCCCCTGATGGCATAGCCAATGTAATTAGGTCCTATGTTGGTGTCACTTGAATAAATATGTGGACAGAGTCAGCATCAGGCTTTGTTGCAAGAATAGGTTCCTGGGTTAGTGGTTTTGTTGTGTGGTGTGTGGTTGCTGGTGAGTATTTGCTTCAGGTTGGGGGGCTGTCTGTAAGCAAGGACTGGCCTGTCTCCCAAGATCTGTGAGAGTGAGGGATTGTTTTACAGGGTAGGTTGTAAATCTTTGACAATGCACTGGAGAGGTTTTAGTTGGGGGCTGAAGGTGATGACTAGTGGCGTTCTGTTATTTTCTTTGTTGGGCCTTTCCTGTAGTAGGTGACTTCTGGGTACTCTTCTGGCTCTGTCAATCTGTTTCTTCACTTCAGCAGGTGGGTATTGTAGTTGTAAGAATGCTTGATAGAGATCGTGTAGGTATTTGTCTCTGTCTGAGGGGTTGAAGCAAATGCGGTTGTATCATAGAGCTTGGCTGTAGACAATGGATCGTGTGGTGTGGTCCGGATGAAAGCTGGAGGCATGTAGGTAGGCATAGCAGTCAGTAGGTTTCTGGTATAGGGTGGTGTTCATGTGACCATCGCTTATTAGTACCGTAGTGTCCAGGAAATGGACCGCTTGTGTGGATTGGTCTAGGCTGAGGTTGATGGTGGGATAGAAATTGTTGAAATCATGGTGGAATTCCTCATGGGCTTCTTTTCCATGGGTCCAGATGATGAAGATGTCATCAGTGCGGCGCAAGTAGAGTAGAGGCTGTCATAAATATAAAGGGAAGGGTAAACCCCTTTGAAATCCCTCCTGGCCAGGGGAAAGCTCCTCTCACCTGTAAAGGGTTAAGAAGCTAAAGGTAACCTCGCTGGCACCTGACCAAAATGACCAATGAGGAGACAAGATACTTTCAAAAGCTGGGAGGAGGGAGAGAAACAAAGGGTCTGTGTCTGTCTGTAGTCGTCTTGGCCGGGGACAGAACAGGAATGGAGTCTTAGAACTTTTAGTAAGTAATCTAGCTAGGTATGTGTTAGATTATGATTTCTTTAAATGGCTGAGAAAAGAATTGTGCTGAATAGAATAACTATTTCTGTCTGTGTATCTTTTTTGTAACTTAAGGTTTTGCCTAGAGGGGTTCTCTATGTTTTTGAATCTAATTACCCTGTAAGATATATACCATCCTGATTTTACAGGGGGGATTTCTTTATTTCTATTTACTTCTATTTTTTATTAAAAGTCTTCTTGTAAAACACTGAATGCTTTTTCATTGTTCTCAGATCCAAGGGTTTGGGTTTGTGGTCACCTATGCAAATTGGTGAGGCTTTTTATCCAACATTTCCCAGGAAAGGGGGGGTGCAAGTGTTGGGAGGATTGTTCATTGTTCTTAAGATCCAAGGGTCTGGGTCTGTAGTCACCTAGACAAATTGGTGAGGCTTTTTACCAAACCTTGTCCAGGAAGTGGGGTGCAAGGTTTTGGGAAGTATTTTGGGGGGAAGGACGCGTCCAAACAGCTCTTCCCCAGTAACCAGTATTAGTTTGGTGGTGGTAGCGGCCTGTCCAAGGTGTAATATTTTGTACCTTGGGGAAGTTTTGACCTAAGCTGGTAAAGATAAGCTTAGGAGGTTTTTCATGCAGGTCCCCACATCTGTACCCTAGAGTTCAGAGTGGGGGAGGAACCGTGACATGGTGGCACAGTGGTGGGATTAACCTGAAATCATTTTGAGATCCAGTTGAGATTTTTTGAACTAGAAATACAGATTTTAAAAAGGAATTTTTAGGAAGTCCAGAAGGCAGCTTTGAAACTGAAAGCAGCTTGGTTTCTCTCTGCTTTGTGGCCAAGCAGAGACAAAAGGGGATTATCTTGTGAATTGCAGGTTTTCTTTGCCTGGAGGCAGGGTACTTAACTCCTGCAGGGAAATTCACAGTCTTCCAACCCAGAGGTTTTTTTTTCTTTTCTTCCTAAAAGTAAATAGGGGGTGTGTGCTCTACCCATTTGCCTGGAGACAAAAGTGGCAGGGTTTTTTTTTAGGATTTTGATTTTTTTTTGTTTTACAAGGAGCACAGGTTTGAAAAGAAATTTTTTTTTTCTTTGGGCTGGGTAAGCAGGTTTCCAAGTAGTTGGAGGTTTTTTGCTTTAATTTGGGCCCAGAGCAGAGACAAGGGAATTGTCTTTTTCTGTAGGCTGACAATCACTATCAGAGAATAGGTATTCTATTCCAGCACAGCAAAATTTTACAGCCAAGTTTTGTTTGTTTATTTCTAAACCTCGGGTGTAAAGTTAGTTAAAAACAGAGAGGTTAGAATGGCCAAATCCTCGGCTCGACTACAGCTGGAATTAGCCAAATTTCAGGCTGAGGAAAAACAAAGGGAACATGAAAGACAGATAGAACTCATGCGGCTGGAGAAGGAGGTACAGGAGGCTGCCCACAAGAGGGAAATGGAGGCAAGGAAGCATGTGGAGGAGATGGAGAGGATAAAGGCCCAGCAGAATATACCAACAAACCCTAGCAATCCTTCTCCAGGTACCACTTCCCATCCCAGAAAGTTCCCCACCTACAAGGCAGGTGATGATACTGAGGCCTTCTTAGAAAACTTCGAAAGGGCCTGCCTTGGGTACAACATCTCTACTGACCAATACATGGTAGAGCTGAGGCCGCAGCTCAGCGGACCCTTAGCTGAGGTGGCAGCTGAAATGCCTAAAGAACATATGAACAAGTATGAACTGTTTAAATCCAAGGCGAGAGTCAGAATGGGGATAACACCCGAGCAGTCTCGTCGGAGGTTCCGAGCCCTAAGGTGGAAACCAGACATGTCATTTACCCGACATGCCTACCACATTGTGAAACATTGGGATGCCTGGATATCAGGAGCAAGTGTTGAATCTCCAGAAAATTTGCCCTTCCTAATGCAAATGGAACAATTCTTAGAGGGTGTTCCTGAGGAAATAGAAAGATACATCCTAGATGGGAAACCCAAAACTGTAATCGAGGCAGGAGAGATTGGAGCCAGATGGGTGGAGGTGGCAGAGAAGAAGAAAACTGGTCGCAGTTGGAGCGGAGACCAGAAGGGACCACCCCAGACCACACCCTATTACCGGGGGCCGCCCAAAGCCCCACCTACCTCCCAAAGAACCCTCCAGACCCCTTATCGTCCCACCAGCCCGTTCTCCAGCAACCCTCCTCGCCCCAGTGACCCGTCAGCTGGACGATGTTTTAAATGTAACGAGCTGGGGCATGTAAAGGCCAACTGCCCCAAGAACCCCAACAGATTACAGTTCATTGCACCGGAATCACACCAGAGGTCCACAGGCCCAGATACCTCCCAGATACCCTTGGAGCGGAGGGAAACTGTGAGTGTGGGCGGGAAGAAGGTCACCGCGTGGAGGGACACCGGAGCACAAGTGTCAGCTATCCATGCTTCCTTAGTGGACCCCAATTTAATCAACCCAGAGATCCAAGTGACGATTCAACCCTTCAAGTCCAACTCTTTCAATTTGCCTACAGCCAAGTTGCCTGTCCAGTACAAGGGCTGGTCAGGAATGTGGACTTTTGCAGTCTATGATGATTATCCCATCCCCATGCTGTTGGGGGAAGACTTGGCCAATCACGTGAAGCAGGCCAAGAGGGTGGGAACGGTCACCCGCAGCCAGGCTAAACAAGCCGTGAGGCCTAGCTCTGTTCCGGAAACTTCTATCAGGGCCCGGTCAGAGGTGATGGACCCGGACCCCAGGCCAATGTCTGCAACAGCAGTAGTGGATCCAGTCCCAGAGACCCAGACGGAACCAGTCCCAGAACCGGAACCAGCCAAACAACCAACACCAGACCCCGTGCCAGCACTGAATCCAATACTTGCAACCTCAACACCAGAGGGCCCCACCGAACCTGAACTGGCAGCAGCCGATAACCCTACACAAGAGGCTCAGCCGGAGCCTGAATCCCAACATAGTGCACCAGCGGAGAGCGGTTCACAGTCAACAGAAACAGCTCCATCCCCTATATCGCTTCCAGAGGGACCAAGCCTATGTCCCCAATCCAATGAGGAACTGATGTCTCCAGCATCAAGGGAACAGTTCCAGACCGAGCAGGAAGCAGATGAAAGCCTCCAGAGAGCGTGGACGGCGGCACGGAGCAACCCAGCGCCTCTCAGCTCTTCTAATCGATCCAGGTTTGTTGTAGAAAGAGGACTTTTATACAAGGAAACTCTTTCTGGGGGACACCAGGAAGACTGGCATCCTCAGAGACAGTTGGTAGTTCCAACTAAATACCGGGCCAAGCTCTTGAGCTTAGCCCATGATCACCCTAGTGGCCATGCTGGGGTGAACAGGACCAAAGACCGTTTGGGGGGGTCATTCCACTGGGAGGGAATGGGCAAGGATGTTTCTACCTATGTCCAGTCTTGTGAGGTGTGCCAAAGAGTGGGAAAACCCCAAGACCAGGTCAAAGCTCCTCTCCAGCCACTCCCCATCATTGAAGTTCCATTTCAGCGAGTAGCTGTGGATATTCTGGGTCCTTTTCCGAAAAAGACACCCAGAGGAAAGCAGTTCATACTGACTTTCATGGATTTTGCCACCCGATGGCCGGAAGCAGTAGCTCTAAGCAACACCAGGGCTAAAAGTGTGTGCCAGGCACTAGCAGACATTTTTGCCAGGGTAGGTTGGCCCTCCGACATCCTCACAGATGCAGGGACTAATTTCCTGGCAGGAACTATGAAAAACCTTTGGGAAGCTCATGGGGTAAATCACTTGGTTGCCACTCCTTACCACCATCAAACAAATGGCATGGTGGAGAAGTTTAATGGAACTTTGGGGGCCATGATACATAAATTCGTAAATGAGCACTCCAATGATTGGGACCTAGTATTGCAGCAGTTGCTCTTTGCCTACAGAGCTGTACCACATCCCAGTTTAGGGTTTTCCCCATTTGAACTTGTATATGGCCGTGAGGTTAAGGGGCCATTGCAGTTGGTGAAGCAGCAATGGGAGGGATTTACACCTTCTCCAGGAACTAACATTCTGGACTTTGTAACCAACCTACAAAACACCCTCCGAACCCCTTTAGCCCTTGCTAGAGAAAACTTACAGGATGCTCAAAAAGAGCAAAAAGCCTGGTATGATAAACATGCCAGAGAGTGTTCCTTCAAAGTAGGAGACCAGGTCATGGTCTTAAAGGCGCTCCAGGCCCATAAAATGGAAGCATCGTGGGAAGGGCCATTCGTGGTCCAGGAGCGCCTGGGAGCTGTTAATTATCTCATAGCATTCCCCACCTCCAACCGAAAGCCTAAGGTGTATCATATTAATTCTCTAAAGCCCTTTTATTCCAGAGAATTAAAGGTTTGTCAGTTTACAGCCCAGGGAGGAGACGACGCTGAGTGGCCTGAAGGTGTCTATTACGAAGGGAAATGTGCTGGTGGTGTGGAAGAGGTGAACCTCTCCATGACCCTTGGGCGTATGCAGCGACAGCAGATCCAGAAGCTGTGCACTAGCTACGCGCCAACGTTCTCAGCCACCCCAGGACTGACTGAACGGGCATACCACTCCATTGACACAGGTAATGCTCACCCAATTAGGGTCCAACCTTACCGGGTGTCTCCTCAAGCTAAAACTGCTATAGAACGGGAGATCCAGGATATGTTACAGATGGGTGTAATCCGCCCCTCTGAAAGTGCATGGGCATCTCCAGTGGTTCTAGTTCCCAAACCAGATGGGGAAATACGTTTTTGCGTGGACTACCGTAAGCTAAATGCTGTAACTCACCCAGACAACTATCCCATGCCACGCACAGATGAACTATTAGAGAAACTGGGAAGGGCCCAGTTCATCTCTACCTTGGACTTAACCAAGGGGTACTGGCAGGTACCGCTAGATGAATCTGCCAAGGAAAGGTCAGCCTTCATCACACATCTCGGGCTGTATGAATTTAATGTACTCCCTTTCGGGCTGCGAAATGCACCCGCCACTTTCCAAAGACTTGTAGATGGTCTCCTAGCGGGATTAGGAGAATATGCAGTCGCCTACCTTGACGATGTGGCCATATTTTCGGATTCCTGGGCAGACCACCTGGAACATCTACAAAAAGTCCTTGAGTGCATAAGGGAGGCAGGACTAACTGTTAAGGCTAAGAAGTGTCAAATAGGCCTAAACAGAGTGACTTACCTTGGACACCAGGTGGGTCAAGGAACTATCAGCCCCCTACAGGCCAAAGTGGATGCTATCCAAAAGTGGCCTGTCCCAAAGTCAAAGAAACAGGTTCAATCCTTCTTAGGCTTGGCCGGTTATTACAGACGATTTGTACCGCACTACAGCCAAATCGCTGCCCCACTGACAGACCTAACCAAAAAGAAACAGCCAAATGCTGTTCAGTGGACCGGAAAGTGTCAGAAGGCCTTTAACAAGCTTAAAGCGACACTCATGTCTGACCCTGTACTAAGGGCCCCAGACTTTGACAAACCGTTCCTAGTAACCACAGATGCATCCGAGCGTGGTGTGGGAGCAGTTTTAATGCAGAAAGGACCTGATCAAGAATTCCACCCTGTAGTGTTTCTCAGCAAAAAACTGTCTGAGAGGGAAAGCAACTGGTCAGTCACTGAAAAAGAATGTTATGCCATTGTCTACGCTCTGGAAAAGCTACGCCCATATGTTTGGGGACGGCGTTTCCACCTGCAAACTGACCATGCTGCACTAAAGTGGCTTCACACCGTCAAAGAAACTAACAAAAAACTTCTTCGGTGGAGTTTAGCTCTCCAAGATTTTGATTTCGACATCCAACACATCTCAGGAGCTTCTAACAAAGTGGCTGATGCACTCTCCCGTGAAAGTTTCCCAGAATCAACTGGTTAAAATCGTCCTTGAGATGTGGAAAATATTGTTAGTCTTTATGTACTTGGTAGTATATTTAGAGATGCATGTGTCTTATTAACTCTGTTTTCCTAGAGCTCCAGGAAGAAATCCCAGCCAGTGTTTCACCCTAGCTGAGATTTGGGGGGCGTGTCGTAAATATAAAGGGAAGGGTAAACCCCTTTGAAATCCCTCCTGGCCAGGGGAAAGCTCCTCTCACCTGTAAAGGGTTAAGAAGCTAAAGGTAACCTCGCTGGCACCTGACCAAAATGACCAATGAGGAGACAAGATACTTTCAAAAGCTGGGAGGAGGGAGAGAAACAAAGGGTCTGTGTCTGTCTGTAGTCGTCTTGGCCGGGGACAGAACAGGAATGGAGTCTTAGAACTTTTAGTAAGTAATCTAGCTAGGTATGTGTTAGATTATGATTTCTTTAAATGGCTGAGAAAAGAATTGTGCTGAATAGAATAACTATTTCTGTCTGTGTATCTTTTTTGTAACTTAAGGTTTTGCCTAGAGGGGTTCTCTATGTTTTTGAATCTAATTACCCTGTAAGATATATACCATCCTGATTTTACAGGGGGGATTTCTTTATTTCTATTTACTTCTATTTTTTATTAAAAGTCTTCTTGTAAAACACTGAATGCTTTTTCATTGTTCTCAGATCCAAGGGTTTGGGTTTGTGGTCACCTATGCAAATTGGTGAGGCTTTTTATCCAACATTTCCCAGGAAAGGGGGGGTGCAAGTGTTGGGAGGATTGTTCATTGTTCTTAAGATCCAAGGGTCTGGGTCTGTAGTCACCTAGACAAATTGGTGAGGCTTTTTACCAAACCTTGTCCAGGAAGTGGGGTGCAAGGTTTTGGGAAGTATTTTGGGGGGAAGGACGCGTCCAAACAGCTCTTCCCCAGTAACCAGTATTAGTTTGGTGGTGGTAGCGGCCTGTCCAAGGTGTAATATTTTGTACCTTGGGGAAGTTTTGACCTAAGCTGGTAAAGATAAGCTTAGGAGGTTTTTCATGCAGGTCCCCACATCTGTACCCTAGAGTTCAGAGTGGGGGAGGAACCTTGACAGAGGCGTTAGGGGACGAGAGCTGAGGAAGCGTTTTTCTAAGTCAGCCATAAAAATGTTGGCATACTGTGGGGCCATGCGAGTACCCATAGCAGTGCCGCTGACTTGAAGGTATATATTGTCCCCAAATGTGAAATAGTTGTGGGTGAGGACAAAGTCACAAAAGTCAGCCACCAGTTTTGCCGTGACATTATCAGAGATACTGTTCCTGACGGCTTGTAGTCCATCTTTGTGTGGAATGTTGGTGTAGAGGGCTTCTACATCCATAGTGGCCAGGCAGGTGTTTTGCTGAGCTTGAATTAATATGCAAACTAGATACCATTAACTTGGGTTTGAATAGAGACTGGGAGTGGCTGGGTCATTACACAAATTGAATCTATTTCCTTAAGTTAAGTATCCTCACACCCTTTTGTCAACTGTCTAAATGGGCCATCTTGATTATCACTACAAAAGTTTTTTTCTCCTGCTGATAATAGCTCATCTTAACTAATTAGCCTCTCACAGTTTGCATGGTAACTTCCAACTTAACTGTATGTGTATCTATATCTATATATCTATATATAGAGATATATCTTACTATATGTTCCATTCTATGCATCCAATGAAGTGAGTTGCAGCTCACAAAAGCTTATGCTCTAATAAATGTGTTAGTCTCTAAGGTGCCACAAGTACTCCTGTTCTTTTTGTGGATATGAGGTTGGCAGACAGGGGGCAACACAGGTAGGGGGGTTTGTGTGTGAAAGTGGCTTAAAGCTCACCTTTGAACTCCACTGATCCTCCTGTATAGTGCCACTACTTTTGTTCTGAGTTAAAGCATCCCTGAAGCTACTCTAATTTATATTGATTGTGAGCAACCCCAAGGAGCTGAAAATAAGGTGGATGATCAGATTAGCATATGGGTGTTCCATTAACATCCCATTTTCCTTTCTACACTAGTAGCAGGGAGCGGGTGTCATAAGAGCCAACTTTTCCTCAGTGTAAGGGTGGTCCCATAGTGATGTAATCTTGGCACCCTAGGCTGGCGACATTGGCTTTAAAGCATTTTATAGTGGCAATTTGACACAACACAGCTGCACCACTGCAGATAACCTGGCCCAGAGTGGAAAGTCATCCCTGTACTCAACTCGAACTAAACAGCTGCAGATTCTCTATAGAGCCCTCAACACATTCTTCACAAGTCTTCTAAGTTGTCATCTCGCATGATAACAGCTGCTGAAAATCTGAAGTGTACTTTTGTACTATCTAAATACATTTTATACTAAAGAATTTTTCATGCTTTTAGCATTCTTCTAAAAGATAGCAAATTGGAAAGGAAACAATTCAGTTTTATGAGTGTTTTTATGCCTCATTTTACATATACAGAGTGTTCCTGGAGTGCTCACCTGAAAAACAGGTGCTTTTTAAGTGTCTGTTTTAAACAGTGTCTTGCTTGTGTGACTCCTGATAGGTAGTACTCCAGAGACACTTTTTTGGAGTGTCATACTCAAGTAAGATAAGGGTTTACAATGCTCATCATAATCGCACAGCTTTAAAGCCCTGATTTATAAATTTGTCACTTGTATTCCAAGTGCAAGGTAAGAATTTGTAAATGAGAACTTTGTATTTAAGATTTATTAGCATGATTTTAAAATTCCTTTTAGGAAATGTATTTTACTGACTTATGAAGCCACATGTTTTAGCTAGATCTGATGTTTAAAATACTTTCTAAATCAAAAACTTTGTATAAGAATTATTAGCTAGCTTTTATAAATTATAGGCAAGCGCTGTAACTCAAATGCTAAAAAGTACAGATTTATGTATCCAAGACATAAATCAACAGAAAAAAAAAACACAACATGTCTCTGTAGTTCATTTTTTCTCTTAATCTGGTCAATTGCAGGTAGCATTTCCCATGCCTTTTAATATATTTCACATCCATAATTAAAACTCATCTCTGAAAACATGTACCAAATTATGGTCAGTGCAAATAGGTGCATTTGAAATTATCTTGAGATGATCTGCTTCATATTAATAGCTTAGGGTTGGTTACAAATTCTGTCATTCAAACTATCAAAGTGAAATATTAAGTAAAAAAAGGTTAGCGTAAAGGTTAAATATCTGACTTAAATTGACACGTTTCACTTTCTACCAAATTTGGCCAATGTGGCTTAATATGGTAATGGAATAAATTACACCCTTTACTATTTTCTTCCTTTTACCTCTTCCCAGGTAGAATGTCACAGTTCTACCATATTCCCTGATGCTGCTCTCCAGGGTCTGGTTTTTGTGTGTGTTTGTGCAGAAGATTATATGAGAACTTAAATAGCATATACAAATCCACATCTACACAAGCCCATCCTTGAACTGAGCATCTAGGGTAAATTCATTCCTATGCAGAGGTCCAGCCCAAGGCCTATGCCCTGCTCAAGTCCTCCCTATTTTGAGCCATCTGTACAGGAATGAGTGTAACCCATAGTAAGTAAAACTGATTAACATCAATGTAAACATTATGTACTTAGTAAACATTACGTTGTTCACATTATGCTGTCCCTTGTAAAAAATAATCTTCCACAGGACTGGCCCCAGTCACTGAATATCGTAGGGTATAGTCTTTACCTTCAGTGCTCCCATTAAATAACAGAAGTAGTGTTTTGCCTAGAAAGTCTGTGGAGCTGGTTCCCATTCTGTAGAACAGTGTAGCATGTTTTTATTAGTGACAGACTTATTTCAGCCCTCATATTGTTTTCGTGACTTGCTCCCAGCGCTGTACCCAGGCCTCCTCCTCATGCAACATCCCAGGTTAATCCCGGTTGACTTCTATTCATTCCATTGATGAAGTGCTGGTAAGGGTCCTCTGTGCTTGCAGGCCTTGTTATCTGTAAATTAGTGTTGAGGCTGCTGCTTGAGAGAAGGGCTGTGCCAAGGGGCCTGCAGCACGGCAGCACCACTCTTTCAATGATCATTTTTCCTATTGATTTTTTGCTTTTACATTTCCTTTCAACATGTCCCTTTCCTCACTAATCAGAATGAAGAAAACAAGTAGGTCAAGAGTCCATAGAGCTTCCTAAAAATGTATCAAATTCCACTCTCAGCGGGAAGCAACTTGGAAACATAATTGACTATAGTTTAGTGACTTGCAAATATTTTAATACATTCATTATTGTGGTGTATGGTTTCTATGAACACCCCTAGCCATTTAATAAAGAAGATGAATTATTATTTCTTATTTATAATGTGGTAATGCCCAGATTCCCAATCAAGAACAGGACTCCATTGTGCGAGGCATACTTAAAACTCATAGGTTTCAGAGTAGCAGCCATGTTAAAACTCATAGGAGAACATATGAGAGGTAACATGGTCCAATGGACAGGGCACTAGGTGGAGACATATGAGACTCGGGTACTATTCCTGGCTCTGCTACTGATCCATGGTGTGGCCAAATAACTTTACCACTCTTTGACTGGCTTGTCTATTTAGAATATAGGGTGGGTATTGTCTCTTACTATTTGTTTGAACAGTTCCCGGCACAATGGAGTCTTGATCTCAGTTAGGTCCTGTGAACATTGCTGTATTGCAAACAATTAAGAACAATAAGGCATGCTCCCTGCCCTGAGGAGCTATGGGTTTGTTTGTTTTTAATTGAATAATAAATCCAAATTTCACTTGTTGTTTGGCACAGTCCATTTGTTAGCATGACTCTTTATGCTAGCATTGACTGCAATATTAACCATCATACAGTTGCATTTTAGTGAGGGTGGGACTGAACAATCCTGTTTTAATACTAAAGCTCAGGTTTTAGTAGAACTGATCAACTGTCTATTGTGTTTTTTTGTTTGTTTGTTGTTTTTGGTTCAGTACTGGTAGATAACCAAGGACCAAATTTTCTGTTGGCCTGACTCTATTGACTTTAAGGGCATTGCCCAAAAGCAGTAAGCTTGATCCTCAGTCTCTGAAAGGATGGTCATTCAGACACTGAAGGTATTTATAGATTAACTTAATTGGCTCCTGCTTTTCAGCTTTTGCTAAGATTTTCACTATAGATGATCTGAAGGAAAATCATACAGAATATTAAAGGACAAACCTGAGAGCAAACATTTATAAAGCACCTTTCATCCTTAAAAAATCCACAAGTGATTTACAGATTAAATTCCTAGCTGCAAACACGCATGCACATCCTTAACGTTAGGCTCATTTACTTTAATGGGACATCTCATGTAAAGCATGTATATAACAATATACAGAATAGAGGGCTACTTGTAGTGTTCTACCTCAGAGATAAAAGACTGAAGTTGCTTGATGATGCACACTTCCACTAAACCAGAGTTTTAACCAGAATTGCTGTACAATTTTGCTTCTTGTGCTGTGGTCATAGACCTCCGTCCCAACATGTAGAAGTTTTCTGTAAAGCCTTTCCTGTACCTCTGCAGAAGGTGAGAACCAAGATGGGTGGGTGAGGTTTTGTGGCCTGCAATGTGCAGGAGGTCAGACTGGATGATCATAGATGGTCTCTTCTGTCCTTAAAGTCTATGACATTTTCAAAAGTACTTAGGCACCTAGCTCTTAGTTATATCAATGGGAATTAGACACCTAAATATCTTTGAGAATCTGTGTCTAAGTGATGAGGAAATTGTGGGTTGGAAGGGGCCAGTATCCATGAAAGGAATTTTCTTTCAGAGTAAAAATAACTCTCTTGGGGTGGTCTTTTTACAAACAGCCTA
Organism: Lepidochelys olivacea; assembly: GCF_965140295.1. Taxonomy (NCBI): domain Eukaryota; kingdom Metazoa; phylum Chordata; order Testudines; family Cheloniidae; genus Lepidochelys; species Lepidochelys olivacea. The sequence continues at coordinate 131,316,248 of NC_140411.1, read as the reverse complement.
TAAAAGTCAACAACTAGAGGGCTGCTGTAGGATACGGCTGCATAAGGATGATATTTCAAAGGTTAGAAGGGGAACGTTTCCTTTTAAAGATGGTCAAAGAAGAAATGTCATCAAATAGCTAGAGGGTGATGAGGCACATTCCCCCTGATTAACTGTGACAAACATTATAGGAATTATTTCCACCCTGAACTATCTATAGCATAAATTCTTTCTGTTACAGCTGTGATTTTTGCTTTAAAAAAGAGCTTCAAGAGCTCTACGTCTAGGAAATCTGTTTTGCAATCTGTTTGGTAAATAACAAAAACTATTTCTAATTTGTGAAAATAAACATAAAAATTCAGCAATGTTTTCTGTCAACACTTGTTCTAATTTTATAGGCAAACATCAGCACTTGCAGTTGCTAAAACATTGTAAACCAAATGATAGCTGCAATGTTATTTTACTTTGAAAATTGCTTATTTGATCTGCTCCAACCATACTGTCCATTTTACACTACTGTCAAAGTATTGGGCATTGGCCTGCTAAACCTAGGGTTGTGAGTTCAGTCCTTGAGGGGGCCATTTAGGGATCTGGGGCAAAAAAAAAAAATTGGGGATTGGTCCTGTTTTGAGCAGGGGGTTGGACTAGATGACCTCCTGAGGTCCCTTCCAACCCTGATATTCTATGATTCTATTGCAGCATCTTGCTCTTTCCCTTCAAATATTTTAAGCAAATTTCCTCTTGTTTTCTTTTGCAATAAATATTCTTCCCAGAAGTTGATAAATACATGTTGTCAAAAGCCCATTTTCTATCTAAAAATAATTTTGATAGAAAATGTTTGACCAGCTTTAATAAAGAATGAATTTTCAAAACACTTGTCAGTACTGGTAAGTCTCTTAATTGTATTGTGTGTCTCACAATATTTGATGTTTTTCTTAAAGCCATTGCTTCTGGATTCACTGAGAGTCTCAATTTTCCTTAAAATAATAGTATGTTTATAGCCCTCATGGTTCTGGAGTAGTCCAGCCAGTGAGCTCAAAAACATTACCTGAGTGTAACCTGAAGGCTTAAAAGCCAGGAACCTGAATTTATATGTATAGTTTAATTTTATTATAGTTTAAACCAATGTCATGATTTTGGGGGTCCTGCCTCATGATTTTTGAATCCTTGAGATTGATAGTAGTGAGTTTTTAGAAAGAGACATAGCGTAGGTTGTTTCAAGATTTTCATAATTGTGGTGATGCTATCACCCCTGAAGAAAAGCCACCATTTTTATGACATTTTCCCATAGGGGGGTAGCCTCATAGATTTGGTCCCTGGTAGCCTAATTTTGGCAGGGCACTAGACACAAAGGCTTAACAGAAAATCCATTCTGAGCAAGAGATATGCAGATTGGATTTTCTGCATGATTTCTGGCTCTGTCTCATAACTCAGAGGAGTGTTAACCATCAAAATTTGTATGCTCACTAATCTCCTTGGGTCTGTTTAGAGATAAACTCCTTTGAGGTTCTACCCTGAACATGTATTTGCTCACTTCTGTCCCAGTCCTCAATCAGCTGTGTGTAGGCAAACTTGTGAGTCAACTGACATCAGTGGAGCTCCATATGGTCTGCCAGATGAATCCCTTGTCCTGGGTGACTGAGACCCAGATCCACAAGGGGATTTAGCTGCCTAAAGCCCAAATTTTGGCCATGTCTAGATGAACAGCACATCTGATGAGGACGTTCTATGCTGACAGGAGAGAGCTCTCCCATCAACATAAAAAAGCCACCTTCATGAGCAGCAATAAGATATGTTCGCTGGAGAAGCTCTCCTGCCAACATAGCACAGTGCACGTGAGTGCTTATGCCAGTGTAACTTTTGTCACTCAACGGGGAGGAATATTCACCTCCTTGAGTGACATAAGTTACACCGGTATAGGCTGCAGTGTAGATTTGGTGCCACTGCAATCCACAAAATACCTGCTCAGCAGCTGCCTAATCATGTAGGCACCTAAACCTTGCCTGTAAAAATTCCCAAGGTACGTTTCTGCCTCTGGACATGCATATTGGTGCCTCAGGTGCCTTATCTCACATATAAACCCCAGCATGATCCTTAAACCAAGGTAAGATCGGTGTGGCACTGCCTGTTTTACCAGAATGGCCCAATCTGATAGGTGTACTGTGGGTATGCCTAACTCCATAAAATGGTCAGGGAGAGAGGAGGAGGCCTCCCTTATAACAGTTAGCCCAGTAGTTAGGGTACTTACCCAAGTTATGGAAAATCCCTCTTCCATCCCAGCTCCCAGACTACTGCACTGGACAGCACAGTATGGGGAGGAGGTGGCCAGCCCTCTGTGAAGGAAGAAGTGGTTCGGGACTATTTAGAAAAACTGGACGTGCACAAGTCCATGGGGCTGGATGCGCTGCATCTGAGAGTGCTATAGGAATTGGCGGATGTGATGGCAGAGCCATTGGCCATTATCTTTGAAAACTCATGGCGATCGGGGGACATCCCGGAAGACTGGAAAAAGGCTAATGTAGTGCCCATCTTTAAAAACGGGAAGAAGGAGGATCCTGGGAACTACAGGCCAGTCAGCCTCACCTCAGTCCCCGGAAAAATCATGGAGCATGTCCTCAAAAAAATCAATTCTGAAGCACTTAGATGAGAGGAAAGTGATCAGGAACAGTCAGCATGGATTCACCAAGGGCAAGTCATGCCTGACTAATCTAATTGCCATCTATGATGAGATAACTGGTTCTGTGGATGAAGGGAAAGCAGTGGACATGTTATTTCTCGACTTTAGCAAAGCTTTTGACACGGTCTCCCACAGTATTCTTGTCAGCAAGTTAAAGAAGTATGGGCTGGATGGATGCACTACAAGGTGGGTAGAAAGTTGGCTAGATTGTCGGGCTCAATGGGTAGTGATCAATGGCTCCATGTCTAGTTGGCAGCCGGTATCTAGCGGGGTGCCACAAGGGTCGGTCCTGGGTCCGATTTTGTTCAATATCTTCATTAATGATCTGGAGGATGGTGTGGATTGCACCCTCAGCAAGTTTGCGGATGACACTAAACTGGAAGGAGTGGTAGATACGCTGGAGGGTAGGGATAGGATACAGAGGGACCTAGACAAATTGGAGGATTGGGCCAAAAGAAATCTGATGAGGTTCAGCAAGGACAAGTGCAGAGTCCTGCACTTAGGACGGAAGAATCCAATGCACCGCTACAGACTAGGGACCAAATGGCTAGGCAGCAGTTCTGCAGAAAAGGACCTAGGGTTGACAGTGGGCGAGAAGCTGGATATGAGTCAACAGTGTGCCCTTGTTGCCAAGAAGGCCAATGGCATTTTGGGGTGTATAAGTAGATCGAGCAGCAGATCGAGGGACGTGATCATTCCCCTCTATTCGACATTGGTGAGGCCTCATCTGGAGTACTGTGTCCAGTTTTGGGCCCCACATTACAAGAAGGATGTGGAAAAATTGGAAAACGTCCAGCGGAGGGCAACAAAAATGATTAGGGGACTGGAACGCATGAGCTATGAGGAGAGGCTGAGGGAACTGGGATTGTTTAGTCTACGAGAGAGAAGAATGAGGGGGGATTTGATAGCTGCTTTTAACTACCTGAAAGATGGACCAAAGAGGATGGTTCTAGACTATTCTCAGTGGTAGAAGATGACAGAACAAGGAGTAATGGTCTCAAGTTGCAGTGGGGGAGGTTTAGGTTGGATATTAGGAAAAACTTTTTCACTAGGAGGGTGGTGAAACACTGGAATGCGTTACCTAGGGAGGTGGTGGAATTCTCTTCCTTAGAAGTTTTTAAGGTCAGGCTTGACAAAGCCCTGGCTGGGATGATTTAGTTGGGATTGGTCCTGCTCTGGGCAGGGAGTTGGACTAGATGGCCTCCAGAGGTCCCTTCCAACTCTGTTATTCTATGATTCTATGAATCCGCCCCCTCCTTTCCCCACCTGATGAGGTCAAAAGATTGGAATAGACGTTTTCTACCTCCACAGGTGTGTGCCCTAACCACAGAGCTCTAGGACATTCTGATATGGGGCTCTCTCAATCTCTTCTGTTGGAGCTGTTCTACTGTGCAATAACAATTAGGCCAGAGAGAGAATGACTCTCTAGTCCTGTGGTTAGAGAATACACCTCAGAGGTGGGAAACATCTTTTCAAATCTCTTCTCCTCAGGAGATAGTGGGGGGAATTAAACTGTCATTTCGTACATCCCCAATGAGTTCCCTAACCACTGGGCTAAAGCTTATAAACTGTCATCTTTTCCTCCTCCTCCCTCCATGACCATTTTGTGGGGAGTTAGGCATGCAAGACTGTCATTCTTGCATTAACTGCTTAGCTGTTTGACTCCACACCTCTCTGCTCAGCATCTGCTACCGGCTAGCTTATGTGGCTCCCTGCCTGGAATGGTGGCTTTTGTGGATCCCATGCTTAGGCACCCATTTCCCCATGCATTTTATAGGGAGCCTGGGTATTAAGCTGTAATTAGAGCAGCTCTGTAAAGAGTTGCTTTAAAAAAAATCGAGATTCGTTTAAACAGGAATGCAGTTCTCTCATGTTAAAACCTAGTATGTAACATATCAAACAGCCACCAGCCTTCCCTCCTATGATAAAACTTTACAAGAATCACTGCCTTTGCTTTATCCTGTCACTCAGATTATACAGCTCTAGCTGACTAGGAAATGCCAAGAGACCTAAAGTGAGATATGGACCTTACTGAATCTGAACAGTTTGATTAATCTGCTTTAATTCACTTTATACAAATATTTAAGAGATGGTCAATGTTAGCCTGATTTAAGTCAGTGGGCCACTCATGGGCCAGCAAAGTCAGATAAAGTACCCAACAGCAGCAGAGTTTCAGTCCATTTCTTCAGCATTGGGTTTATTTTCTAAAACAAAACAGTACAACTCCATTCAAAACAGATAAACTGGGCTCTGCTGGCTGCCACTGAATCCTTTTCCGTATAAGAATTCTGCCTCTACCTATACAGCAGATATATGCAGCTGGCGTTCCACCTAACTGTTATGGAGAGCCCCTTTCCACTGCCCCTGCAGATGTCTCTCTGACTGTTCAGTTTCCCTTTTGTAAGAAGTACTGCCTCCATGCTGTTACATGACTGTTAGTCACCTGACTCAGCCAGAGCCTTAAAGCAGGATGCTGGGTGGCCTGTATGTACTTCAGGGTCAGTACCCTGTTATGCCTGGCCTTTAGGCACTCTTGTTTTAAGTGACTCTATCTATCAAGTAATACAACAGAATATAAATCCCCATTACCAACATAGTACTGCCCAACAATTAAAACAATTCATTTTATCCTCTTGACCCAAAATGCCCATCTGCTCTAGGGATCTCTCTAGGTACTTATGTAGCCCCCAAAACATGTCTAAGTATTTTCCAAACATTATTCTCAGAATGCCACTGAGAGGTAGAGAAGTTTTATTATTCCTTTTTATAGACGGGACAACTGAAGTACTGAAAAATTAAGTGACTTGCCCAAGGTCTCAGTACAAGCCAGTAATAGAGCAGGGAATGGACCCCAGGTCTCTTGAGTCCAGGCCTAGTAACTCAGCCATAAAATTGTCTACTCTTGCTTTCTGTCAGTTTTCTGCCCTGTAAAAAACGGAAGAATTCACTCCCTTCTGTTGAAGAATCTTCCTCTGTGACTGCTTGCTTGACATTTAATTTTCAAATTAGGGTACGCCCACTTAGAGGAAATTTCTCCAGCATGCTTTTCTGGTAGCTGACCCTTTAAATTTGGGAGAGAAGAAAGCTGCAGCCATTTTGCAACTGGGTTTAGAGGGAGACTCAGAGCAGCCTCCATCTTCTCAGCTGGTAAGCATTCTTAGTTCTTATTATATTTTTCTCTTTTATTTTTTTTGTTATATTTTTTATTATATTTTATGTGAAAGTTGCACCTCCTCACATAAATTTCTGAAACAATGTGGATACAGTATCCATAGCTTTAATTTTTAGTGGCTAGACAATCTACCATTGCATAAGCTACTTAACAAATCACAAATGCTTAATTTTAGTGGTTTGCTATGAATAAATTGCCTTTGCTAGGGTGTAAATCAGTAGTGGGCAACCTGCGGCCCATCAGGATAATCTGCTGGCAGGCTGCAAAACCGTGTTTACACTGATTGTCCACAGGCATGGCCGCCCTCAGCTCCCAGTGGCTGTGGTTCCAGGCCAATGGGAGCTGAGGGAAGTGGCGCGGGCCACAGGGACATGCTGGCTGCCGCTTACCGCAGCTCCCATTGGCCGGGAACGGTGAACTGCAGCCACTGGGAGCTGGGGTTGGCTGTTCCTGTGGACAGTCAATGTAAACACTGTCTTGCGGCCTGCCAGCGGATTACCCTGATGGGCCTCACTGGTGTAAATACATAGAGCACATGACAGTTACAAAACACCTGGAACTGCTGCAAATTCATTTGCTCAGTTTTAAAGATTACATATTTTATTATAAAGGATTTAGAGAAGCATCAGTAAATTACTTATCAGGCAATAAACAACTTTTAAAATAAACATATTGGTAGTAGTTGTTGCCCAGTTATACCTGTTTAACAAGCCATTCATCCTTAAAATAAGTGCAGACATAAATGCTACATAAAAATTAAATAAGCCATTTCAAATTATGTAATGAATTAACCTGTTTTGAATTATGGGACTGATTCTGTGCTTATAGTATCCAATTACAAGAAAAAGTCAGCGCTGTTCTTTTCAGTATGTACCTCCTGCCGGTTTATAGGAAAAATCTCAGTGCAGTCACCATGTTTTGCACTGTGCTAATGAATAGCAAATTTGCTGGTCTGGTGTTTTGTTCAGGACAGAACACTCAGTTATCTGCTGCTACAGCCATTAGCTCTTACCATGTTGCTAAAGTATGGCCTTGAGGAAAGGATATATTAGCCACATAGTCTCAAAGGGGCAGATCATCACAGTTCTTACGAGGCCACACAGGGGAGTGAATCCCTCATTTTACTTCCCTACTTGGATTGCACCTCTGGCTGTGGAAAAGAGAAAGAGGTCTCCTTGCTCCAAACTCTCTGCTTTGAGTAAGTCAGTATGGATGGGAGGAGCCTTGGATGTGATGCCTCCACTTCTTGCTGGCTAGTAGATGGTCAAATAGACAGGAAAGGATGCGAGGAGTAAGCTGCTTCTCAAAAAGGTTGAGGTAATATGCTCCCTGCTCCAGAGCAAGAGAGGAATTGTAACTTAGTCATGGTTGACTGGTCTACTCCTGGGATGGTTCAGTTACATGTTGCTCTTTACTCAGGGCAGATGGCAAAGGTACAGTGTTGCCCAATTTAATGTAATTGTGATCTATGAAAGGATCCACAAAGATATCTGTGCAAATATTAGGGATCGTAAAATTACATTGCAGAACTGGTTTGTGTTTTGTTGGGTTTTTTTTGGTGGTTGTTGTTTTTTGCTTTTTGTATAGGCCGAACTAGTAGTGACGCCTGTTCCATTTTAGATTCCTGTTTTCATTAGTTCTTGGCTTTCCTGAACTTTCACTCTTTGTACTGAGATTTTCCATGTTGGGTCTGCTTCAAGTTGAATTTTTCTTTTGGAAAGTTAAAGTAAAAATGGTGAGTTTTTTTTCTGAGAATGAGATCAAAATGATTTAGGCATCTAAGTCTAGGTCAGAGGGAGGTGCCTGTCTGTTGTTGGGATTCACAGCTATGAACCTTCTCCTGGAATCTGCTGCTTCAGCCTTTTCTTGCCCAAAGCCAGCCACCATCTCTCCAGGAGGTGGGGAGAGGGTGGAGCTTATAACCTTTAGCCCAGTGGTTAGAACACTCACCCAGTTTTTGGGAAACCCAAGCTCAAGTGCCTCTTCCAATTAATATTTAATTGTTTATGCAAAGTGGAAGAGCTTCAATAGGAGAAATTGTGAGAAACACCCACCCCAGAATATTCCATCGATCCATGATTAGGGCAGTCTCCTGAGAGGAGGGAGAAGTGGGTTCAAAGGAGGCAGGAGTGAGGGGTTGATCATGGGTATATGCTCTAACCACTGGGATATTGAATATGGGGGGTGGGAGAGGTACCACTACCTCCTCCAACTCATACGACTGTGTTTGTGTGGGTTCCAATCTGGTAAGGAGCCTCTGAGAACAACTACTAGATTGAGCCCCACAGGTGAGATAAGCATTGAAAAGCCTGCTGGCGCTTAGATGTGAGCTTGGTGCCCAGGCAACAGGACTGTGGTGGCTGTAAGATTTCCCAGCAGCAGATTTTTAGGTACTTCAAGAACATTACTAGTGGAGATTTTAAGAGACCTAGGGGACTTTAGGTGCCTTCAGGGTTAGGCAACAACTGAGCAGGAGTTTTGAAGATCTAAATTTTTGACTCAGGCACCCAAATACCTTTTATATCTACCCTATACTTAAATACCTTGCTAAATAAGGACCATAATCCAGAAATTATTATCACAAAGATTTATTTCAAAATCCTATGCTTTAAAGGGGAGGTTGCTTGTTTTATTTTCTTTGTGATTTTTTTTTAAACTGTGGAAGTACACTTGCTTTTGTAAAATTCCTGTCTTATTGCTGAATCTCAACTATTGAGAGAAGCTAACAAGAATTAGAGATTTGATAACATTATGTCAGCATTTTTGCCATAAAAGGATAAAAATTATCAAACAAAATTTCAGAAACAAAGCACCATTAAGTAGATTTAGCTAAATGATAATAGGGGTGACTGCAACATGTCCTTCCTTAAAGGTTTGCTTCAAGTTCAGTGTTTATTTCCCCTAAAATATAAATAGAATACATGGTGGCATCTGTTGAATGGGCACACAGGATGTTGGGAGGGAGGAGGTTGAAAGGAAATTAACCTCAAGATTCTTTTGGAAGAATAGCAGGAAAATGACTTAGTTCAACTTCCCCTAGAAAAAAAAAGTGACTGGTCACAGACAGGAGGTATCTTAATTAGATCCAACATGTTCACATCTCAGGGCCAGATCCTCAGGTGAAGTAAAATGGCATAAATCTACTGACTTAACCAATTTACATCTGCTTGGGATCTGATCCTGAATTGCCATCAGTAGAGTCATTGGAGCTGTGGCTATTTATACCGGCTGAGGATCTGACCCTCAGTGCACTGCACAATAGCTGACAGAACAATATGCAGATACTACCTTTATTCATTGTGGTGTTATGTCCATCCCAAGTCCCTATTATTTCAGGGTAGGCTCATTGGTTTAAGAAATTTTTATGGCAAATTGTGTATTGTTGTCTTCCAGAAGAGCTGTTCAGAGGGGATGAGTGTGATTCTTGTCTGCTTGACACCTTGTGTAGTCAGTTACCTCTGTGGAAGATGGGTGTAATGGTACAAGATTAAATGACATAATGTCAATTTGTGCAGATATAAATAAATGCAAGGTGTCAGCCATATAGAAACTGGCTCACGGTTGGGGTGATTGGGGTGGTTGTGTGTGTTATATATACCCTGTAATAATTAGATAAGAGAATCCTCAACATATTGTCAGATTAAATAATCAAGTCTCATGGTTCATGCTGTTTAATTCACTTGTGCATGTGAATTAGTTAAGCATTCTGCTGAGTTTTCAGAGAGTTGACTAGGTGTTTTAGTAGAAGTTGTGCAGTATCGTCACACTGTCTTCTCTCTTAGTCCTTATGATTTCAGTGTGATCTTTATTTGCATTTTAAATACTTATAGTTAGTAATTTAGCTTGGTTTATGGTACACTCCGTTTTGTTTTTATTATGTATTTATTTATTTAATGATCCACTCAGTGCTAAAAATATCTTGGTGTATGAGTGATTAGCTTTTTTTCCAGCAGAATTTCTGTCATCCGTATTTGATTGTCCTCCTACGTTTTCTGTTTTCTCTGTAGTGATTGGTCCAACTTCATAAAGAGTCAAGAAATGTCACTAGGACAGTTCTGAATAGTTTGTCACAATGACAAATCATGCGGAACAATTTCAGGAAGAAGGGGGCTAACAAAACAGAAGGAGATAATCATGTACTATGGAATTGGAAAAGAATAAGCCTGCATCTTCTTTCATTTACACTTGCCACTGTAAATCAGGAACATCTCCAGTGAAGTCAGTAGAGTTTCACTGGTATAAACAAATGGAGAATCAAGTGATTAATTTCTATAGAGGTCAATCATGGCTTTGCTGCAAGCCCTGATTAATGTGCACTGTGTTGTTGCAGTTGCCACAGGACTATCCCTGGATGCAGACCTAACCTACAGTCACAGATATCCTCTGGCACAACTGCACTGTCCAAAGCAATGCAAGAGTAATGTCAAGGCTCCACCCATTTCCTGATCCAGCAGCTCACTCCCTACCCACCTGCATGGGTTGGAGGTTAGCAGCTCTGTCCTGATCGCTTACACCCTTCTCCACATAATGACTCGGCATATAGGCATAATATGCCTTACTCCTCTTTACTCCCCTACACAGGTGTGCAGGAAGGTCCACAATCTAATCCACAGACATTCTCCCAAGGGAGGGTACCATGTGCATAATTAATTTAAGTGTGAAAAGAAACTTAAAATATTGTTTGTATTTTCCTAGTAAAGTTTGTGGTATGATTCATCATTGCATGACTCAAGTTTTATGCTGGTACAACTCTTGTAGGACAGATTGTGCTGCTCTGATGCAAGGTAGCCATAGATACAGTGTACATAGCTGGGTATGCTGGGTTTATGGCACTTTGTGTTGTGGCAGCAATGTGAAGCAGCCAGGACATACTGGGAAATGTAGCCCACTGGTTTCAGTGGAAATGCACTGGTATAAAACAGGAGTGAATGAGGCTCAAAGCTTTCTAAATAGTAAAAATGGCAGGCGTGCTACGGGCTATTTCATTTGTGCACATTTACAGTATGCTTTCTATAACCACTGCTTACACTTCAGCAGCTTCTTCTATTTCCTTAGTTTTGTGCACTGTTTGGTCTTTTCAATTGTGTATGAAATAATTGCTAAAGAGTCATATGTAACTAAGTTTAAGTATACCCTATATTATGCCTGAAGTGGCAGTGAGGGTACTGTATACTTAGGATACATACAAGGGTGATAATAAGCAAAATAATTTTTAAATATTATTACAAATCAAGAAATCATACTCAACTGTGTCAGATTCCGCAGAGCACTTACGTACAGGCACATATAACAGCCAAACTGTTGCACTCTGGACGCTTCCTGAATCCGTAGCTCCAAATCACTCTATTCATAAGGGATGAATAAGAAATTAACCTCTCAATCCATTTTTTAATGAGTGGATCATTGATGCTATGTACTTCATTGTAACTTAGGATATCTCTTATCTAACAGCAGAATTCTCTGAGTAAAAACATTCTTTGTTATACTTTTAGATATTTTCATGTCACCTGGATTTGTTTGAAGTAGATGTAGAGAGAACCATGCATAGGCAGGAAAGATGAATGATATATCTTTCTTTATTATAGCTATTATTTGTGGATGCTTGAGTTGATTTGTGACCTTTCCTGGTTTGTGGGAGGTAGAAGACTGCTGAAAACAGGATTATAATGACAAGAGCAGAGTCATTATACTTATGAAAAAGTGTTGTTTTTGGTGGGAACAAAAGTTTCACACTGATAGAGTGGTTTGGTATAGACGGGGTTGGGGGAGCCTCCCAGTGTCCTCTCAAGAAGTATAGATTAGCTGGTGCAGCTACAAACAGTATTAGAAAATGGGTGTTTGTGAGTAACCCTGTGGCTTCTTCTGTTGAGCAATCAATTTAACAGAGTTTAATGTCAAACTAATTGTGGTTTCACTGTATTAGTAGGCTCCACATACTGTGTAATGCATATTATGTGTATTGCATATGCATAAACCTTTATATTTATGCATTCTTTTTCACTGAAGGGGTTCTGATGATGAATGTTGGATATGATTTTAGATAAGAAATATCAGGTCCAGTTAATTCAGATAACTGGGGTAGTATAAATATCTGCAGATCTCTTTAAAAAAAACGTTAGTTAAAACAAAAAAACCTTTCTGCTCTTGGATCTTTTGACTTAGCAAAATTTAGAAACTTGTGTAGGTCCTGCAGACATACCAGCTAGTACTGTGACCTCATCTAATCCTTCAAAAAAAGCCACATTGGTCAGTACTTACATGGGAAATCCATAGTGAACCTCTAAGTCCTAAATATAATGTACCAAAACCAAAATAATGAGTAAGCAACAGCTGTTAATTATGCAGTTAGGAAATTTATGAAATTTGATGGAAATGCACTTAAAAACAAGATATATTTGGGTCAGAACAAGAGAATTACTAGGAACCAAAACTGCAAATACCCTAAAGCAATGAGTACACTATGAACTATGGGTATATTTCCCTGGCTGATATGCACATACTCCTGCTAGCTTTCATTGAGCTAGTGTAAGTATAAATTGTAGCGTAGCCTCAGCAGAGGCATGGTTGAATTGTGCTGAGTACACATGGGTTTGTACTTGATATAGCTCAGCTGTCCATTTCCTGCCAATACTCATGCTATCGTGACTACACTGCTGTTTATATTCATGTTGGCTCGATGACAGCTAATGTAAGTTTGTGTACATAAGCAGGGGAATCACTCCTCTAGTTCGTAGTGTAGACATAACCTAAAAAACTAGGGGTATAATTGTGAGAAGCTGTAAATAGGCAATCAGAACCAGGATGGGCTGGGAGCAGACTGTCAGACAACTGTGGGGATTTGGTTCTCCAGATCGGTAGTAGCTATAGTTATACCTCTTTCTGTGATGTACTGTTGAACTGATTATCTAATAAAGCTAATCAAAACTAACTTACTCAAGCTCATCTAACTATTCAACTGATTTAAATTCAAGGAAGCATTATTTGTTGAATGTGTAATTATAATTATGCTTTTTAATTATTGCATATGGATTAATTACTGGTTAGCAATTATTTACAAATTGAGTATTAATTATTTACAAACTATTTAGCACATTCAATACAAATTCATAAATTAGTTTTGGTCAACGCAAAACTGTATTTATTGATGAATAACTATTTGTCTGTACAATTTCATCCAGACCTACTAGGGGCAGCTAAAGTTAAGGTTGAATGAGAGTTTCTAGGCTAAGACCCTTTTTTTCAGTTGATCATAATGCTCCAAGATTTTGATCTTTCATGCTGAAATTTCCCAAGGCTGGTTTTTGCTAGGGACTGGATTTTTTAGTAAGTTTGAGCAAAAAAGTTTCAGCTGTTTTTGAGAATATTTTGGCAAATGTTACTTTCCCATTATAATTCTACTTAAAAATCATGCAGTGATTTGATTTTAACAGATCTAGTTAGACAGCTCTGGATGGGTTTAGAAAGTGGAAATTTGGTGGAAAATAGTCCCTGTGGGAAATTAATTATTTTGATTTGGCCAAATTATGATATTGTAAAAGTAGGACATTGTGTATGCACAGTAAAAATGCTATTATGTTTTAGCATTATTTATTTAGCAATAAATAACACAGCCTCTTTTCCTGTTCATGAATTTCCATAGAAATCTTACTGTTTTCTAAAATGTGTTAATGAAAATGTTTCAGACAAAAATTCTGATGTAGAATTCTTGGTATATAAATGGTTTGCACTCAGTTAATTTCAAGTATCTAATCAAAATTGAACCGCTGTCACTTGGATTTGATTGGACACAGGGCACATGGTATTTTGTTGTTTATTTCCTGATTGGATGAGTGTAACTCTGGTGTGAGATCCAAATTTGTAGAATTCTGGGCTCCCATCATTGCAATTAGTGTAACAATATGAGCAACATGAAATACTGCAAACAAAACAATACAAAAGGCTTAGGTCCAATATGCGTGATGTGAATTTTTTTTTGCCACCCAAAATAAATGTAAATAACACCATGTGCTTCTATTACTGGAATAAAAATTGGCACAGCCTGCCCAAATGAAGGCATGAAGCCCACCATGGATCTCTGTATGGTTGTTATGTTTTACCAGTTCCTCAAAAATTAGCAAGGGAACTAACAGAGCAGCACAAACCAAAGCATCCACGGTTACAAGTGCATGACTGGCAGAATCCATATATGACCCACCGATAACTGGGATAGCATAGCAGCTTGTAAGAAGATGTGCTGCTCCATGCATCCTTTGTCACTGTACACAGCACTGATCTAGAAGTGGTCAGAGGGTATGTCTCCACCACCACAAACATGATACAGTTCGGTGGTGACCTAGAATCCTGTTTTCAACGTCTTTAACTCAAGGAATATTTCCAACACCTCTGAACAGCATACTAACCCACAGAGACCTTCCTACCAAGACTACAAAAAGAAGGATTGTGGGTGGACTTCTCCTGAAGGTCGAAACAACAGACTGGATTTCTACATAGAGTGCTTCCACCCACGTGCACGGGCTGAAATTGTGGAAAAGCAGCATCACTTGCCCCATAACCTCAGCCATGCAGAACACAATGTCATCCACAGCCTCAGAAACAACTCTGACATCATAATCAAAAAGGCTGACAAAGGAGGTGCTGTCGTCATCATGACTAGGTCGGAATATGAACAAGAGGCTGCTAGGCAGCTCTCCAACATCACTTTCTACAAGCCATTACCCTCTGATCCCACTGAGGACTACCAAAAGAAACTATACCATTTGCTCAAGAAACTTCCTGAAAAAGCACAGGAACAAATCCGCACAGACACACCCCTGGAACCCTGACCAGGGGTATTCTATCTGCTACCCAAGATCCATAAACCTGGAAATCCTGGACACCCCATCATTTCAGGCATTGGTATCCTGACAGCAGGATTGTCTGGCGATGTAGACTCCCTTCTCAGGCCCTACGCTACCAGCACTCCCAGCTATCTTCGAGACACCACTGACTTCCTGAGGAAACTACAATCCGTTGGTGATCTTCCTGAAAACACCATCCTGGCCACTATGGATGTAGAAGCCCTCCACACTAACATTCCACACAAAGATGGACTACAAGCCGTCAGGAACAGTATCCCTGATAAAGTCACGGCAAACTGGGTGGCTGAACTTTGTGACTTTGTCCTCACCCGTAACTATTTCACATTTGGGCACAATGTATACCTTCAAATCAGCAGCATGTCTATGGGTACCCGCATGGCCCCACAGTATGCCAACATTTTTATGGCTGACTCAGAACAATGCTTCCTCAGCTCTTGTCCCCTAATGCCCCTACTCCACTTCCGCTACATTGATGACATCTTCATCATCTGGACCCATGGAAAAGAAGCCCTTGAGGAATTCCACCATGATTTCAACAATTTTCATCCCACCATCAACCTCAGCCTGGACCAGTCCACACAAGAGATCCACTTCCTGGACATTACAGTGCTAGTAAGCGATGGTCACATAAACACCACCCTCTACCGGAAACCTACTGACTGCTATTCCTACCTACACGCCTCCAGCTTTCATCCAGACCACACCACACGATCCATTGTCTACAGCCAAGCTCTATGATACAACCGCATTTGCTCCAACCCCTCAGACAGAGACAAACACCTACAAGATCTCTATCAAGCATTCTTACAACTACAATACCCACCTGCTGAAGTGAAGAAACAGATTGACAGAGCCAGAAGAGTACCCAGAAGTCTACTACAGGACAGGCCCAACAAAGAAAATAACAGAACGCCACTAGCCATCACCTTCAGCCCCCCAACTAAAACCTCTCCAATGCATCATTAAGGATCTACAACCTACCCTGTAAAACGATCCCTCACTCTCACAGATCTTGGGAGACAGGCCAGTCCTTGCTTACAGACAGCCCCCCAACCTGAAGCAAATACTCACCAGCAACCACACACCACACAACAGAACCACTAACCCAGGAACCTATCCTTGTAACAAAGCCCGATGCCAACTCTGTCCACATATTTATTCAAGTGACACCATCATAGGACCTAATCACATTAGTCACACCATCAGAGGTTCGTTCACCTGCACATCTACCAATGTGATATATGCCGTCATGTGCCAGCAATGCCCCTCTGCCATGTACATGGGTCAAACTGGACAGTCTCTGTGTAAAAAAATAAATGGACACAAATCAGACGTCAAGAATGATAACGTTCAAAAACCAGTTGGAGAACGCTTCAATGTCTTTGGTCACTTGACTACAGACCTAAAAGTTGCAATTCTTCAACGAGAGACTGCTGAATTGGAATTAATTTGCAAACTGGATACAATTAACTTAGGCTTGAATAGAGACTGGGAGTGGATGGGTCATTACACAAAGTAAAACTATTTTCCCATGTTTATTCCACCCCTCACCCCCCACTGTTCCTCAGATGTTCTTGTCAACTGCTGGAAATGGCCCGCATTGATTATCACTACAAAAGGTTACCCCTCTCCCTGCTCTCCTGCTGGTAATATCTCACCTTAAGTGATCACTCTGGTTACAGTGTGTATGGTAACACCCATTGTTTCATGTTCTCTATGTATATAAATCTCCCCACTGTATTTTCCACTGAATGCATCCGATGAAGTGAGCTGTAGCTCACAAAAGCTTATGCTCAAACAAATTTGTTAGTCTCTAAGGTGCCACAAGTACTCCTTTTCTTTTTGCGAATACAGACTAACACAGCTGCTACTCTGAAACTCTTCATTACATAGTTAGTCTGGGCTCTTACTCAGGTGTTGCCTTTTAACCCCCCTCCCAGCCACACACAAAGACCTCTCACTCAATTTCAGTGATGCTTTCACCTTGAAACTAATTATTAGAGCCTGGGTTCTGTTTTCACTGTGGCTGGACCCACTTTGAAGTGAGAATGCAGACTAAATCACTTGAGGCTCATAGTCCTCCAGTGCATTCCCACAATTCCCCCCAGGTGTTCACCAGGAAACTAAAGAATTGTACAGTAGCTCAGCTTACTACAGCAGTGAGACACATGAGAGAGCACAGCAGTAGTGAGGACACAGTAACATGAATTGGCTTTGCAGTGGGCTAAGCTAACATGGGTAAGAATCACACAGGCTAATTCTGTAAGGACACATCCAAAGATGAGCTGGCATGGTTGGTGTGAACTGAGTAGCAGTTAATGAACCAATTCTCTCCTTACCTTGTCTGTGAGGTAGAATGTGCTGGGAGAGATATCGGGAGTAAAGCTGATTCAGAATCTTTTATTTTGGTGGTTGTTGTGGTTGAAAAATGTCAATTTGTCAAAACTGTAACTGTTCACAAATCAGGATCAGTTATGATAAATCACCTGAGTTGAAAAAGGTAGAATTTTTTAAAATGGTTGAAATATTTCATGTCAATGTTTTCTTTAAAAATGTGTTTATTATTGATTTGAGATAACTCTATTTATAAATATAAGCTAATTAGACTAAAATAGAAAAAAGTTGAAAAAAATTTTTTTGATTGCCCTGAACTAAATTTGTTTTTTTGTTTGTTTTTGTTTTGTTTTTTTTTTGTTTGTTTTGGTTTGTGACCATTTTTGAAGTTTCAGTTTTTGTCCCAATATGACACTGGGAAAAAAGTTGAACTGTCAAAAATTTTCAAAGGATGGGAAAAACTAAAACCCAGGGCCATTCAGACACAGGGCAGTAAGCTGTTGATCCATGCAGACGCAGACAGCTGCAGCAAGAATAGCATCACTGGTTAGTGCTGCAGCCATCTGGCTCTGATTTCCCATTCTCCCTTTTTCCCATCTTCTTTGTGATCATTTCCTATTTCTGCATCTGATGATGGCTGCTATCAGAAACAGGATATTGAACTAGATGGTCTGATCCAATAGGGCAATTTCAGTATCGTAGAATCATGGAACCACTGAAGATTAGGATTGGGAGAGATCTCAGGAGGTCATTTAGTGCAACCCCCTGCTCAAAGCAGGACCAACCCCCAACTCCTTTGGCAATTCCTTTGTTCCTTCCAATTGTCTGCTCCCTACAACAGAGACAACGTGAGTGAGGTAGTATCTTGTATTGGACCAACTTTGGTTGGTGACAGAGACAAGCTTTCAAGCTTACAATGAGCAGCTCTTTGTAAGCGTGAAAGCTTGTCTCTCTCACCAACAGAAGTTGGTTCAATACAAGATATTATCTCACCCACCTTGTCTCTCTAACATTTTGGAACAGACACATCTACAACAACATTGCATGCTGACTACTACGCAGCCAGTCTGCTCTTTCTTTCTTTCTTTGGAACTGTTCCATCTGCTAATATAGTTCCTATTTTACTATACTCGCTCCCCTTTTACACTTTGCAGGGTTTTTACCAACCTGTTATTAGGTGGTGGCTACCATAAAGGGATTTTTACTTTGGCCATGCCCAATTTTACTGTGCCATATGTGTGCTGTGTTGGCACATCCTTGAGTTCGGGGGAGCAAATATGGAACTTAGTCCACCCATTTGTATTGTTTTCCACAACAATGGAAGAGGATTAGGGTCCTGGAGCCTCACCATGGTAGGAAATACAAAGCATATATATTCAACAACAATAATCTCCTAACTCAGCATTTGAAATCTCCCTGTACTGGTGAGACAAGGCAAAGCAGAAGCCTGGAAAGGTTTAAGGCAGTGGCTCTTAACCTTTCCAGACTACTGAACCCCTTTCAGGAGTCTGATTTGTGTTTCACTTCACTTTAAAACTACTTGCTTACATAATCAGACCTAATAAAAATACAAAAGTATCACAGCACACTCTTACTGAAAAATGGCTTACTTTCTCATTGTTACTATATAATTATAAATCAATTGGAATATAAATATTGTACTTACATTTCAGTGTACAGAGCAGTATAAACAAGCCATTGTCTGTATGAGATTTTAGTTTGTACTGACTTCACTAGTGCTTTTTATGGAGCCTGGTGTAAAACTAAGCAAATATCAAGATGAGTTGATGTACCCCAGGGGTACGTGTACCCCTGGTTGAGAACCACTGGTTTAAGGTATCCCTGCCTATCACATGGCTGGATAGAGTTCATGAGGAAGAGGAAGCTGGGCCCAGAGGGAAGAGGGGAAGTCAGGGAGAAACCTCTGGGATTGTAGCTAGCATTTTTCAGTTGAATACCTTTATGTCCTATTTATTTCTTTTGTTCTGGAACAATAAATCGTGTCCTAGGCCTTAAAAGGACTTGGTTGGCATGTTTGCTTCAATTCCCGGGCTGGTGAACCAGCCCACCAGCTTACACCTGTGTGTGTGTGTGTGTGTGTGATATGAAACGGAAAAGTACAAAACAGTGCCGCTGCTGTTCCCAGTGATTCTCCCACTTTGTCAAAATCTGCCATTAGTACTACTGCTGCTGTGCTCAAGCCAGTGCCACTGATGCCCTCTCAATGATTTTCTCCTGAAATGTAAGCTGTTAAATTGCACTAACTGCCTGCAGCCTCTGAGCAGAGCTTTCTGAGAATGATTGTGGATGGTATGGAGTCTGCAGGAACATGATTTGTAATATTTTTAGAACTTCACTTGCACTTTATGCTCTTCCAGCTGCAGATTTCTTATATAATTTTCCAGATAACCAGATAGCTCCTTGCTTTAAATGTGTGTGTGCGTGTGTATATATATACATACATTTAAAGCAAGGAGCTATCTGGTTATCTGGAAAATTTTTTATGTCATTCATGTATTTAAGTGCTTGTCTGAGTTCACTGCCATGGTTTAATTGCCTTATTGGTTTAATGTCCCAAAAGAGACTATTTCCCAGCTGTTAGATGTCAAATTTGTGTTTGCCTAACATTTTAATTTGTTACAGTTAGTTGTTAAGCACATAAGGAGCTCTACATGTTGCAACAGTGCTTATAAGTGCCACTTTTGAACAGTTTGTATAAAAAAAGGAATGCATGTATTTTTTATGTGCATCCACCAGGGATTCGGGGACAAAACACAGTAAAATGATCCTGTTAGTCTATTTGGAAAAGCTAGTATCTTCTCAAAGTGCTATAGCTGTGGCCATGTCTCTAACCCTTTTGAAAGCTGATGTGTGTGTGTGCGTTTCTGTACACGTCAAAGTCACATTTATATCGTTATGCTGGAAATTGTTAATGGCTTTTTTCAAGTGAGTCTTAGATCTATAGACAATTGCAGACCTGGTTAAAGCTGTTGATAGTGCTAGGCACCCTTCTTTCACGCTAAATGGAAGGAGCAAGTAAGCTCCTTTAAGTAGTGAATAGAGCTGGGCAAATTTTGTTCTGACAAAGTTTATTCTCCAAAAAATGGAGATTTGTGAATGAAATGAATTTGCTGAATATTTTCAGCCAAAACAAAACAAAACAAAACCAGGCTAGATTCACAAGAGGACTTAAAGTGCCATTCACTAAACCAGAGGAGAAAGAAATGGTATTCTGGTGTGAGTCTTAATCCTTCCTGTTGAAGCTGTTCCACTTTGAATAAAATACTTGAGAAGCCAGAGAGAGAGAGAATGATTCTGTAGACTGGTGGTTAGGACATTCTCTTGGGAACTGGGGACACTTGGGTTTCAAGTCCCTGCTCCAGAGCAGGGATTTGAAACTGGGTCTCCTACATTCTAGGTTGGTGCCCTAAGCACTGGGCTATTGGGTATAAGGGTAGCAGTAGTTTTGTGAATGTATCCCTTCATTTCTTCTCATTTTATTTTATGGTTACGAAAATTCCTGGAAATGAAACACTGGGTCAAATGAAAATTTTTGGACTTCTTCATTTGCCAAAAATTATGAAAAATCTTGGTTTTAGTTTGACCTGAACTGATTTTCTTTTTTTAAAAAATAAATAAAATAAAATTCAGAACTACTAGAAAACCAAAAATCAGTTATTCACATCACTCTAGTAATGAAAGAGCTAGAAACAACAGAAGCTACCGCCCAAGGCATAGGACTGCAAGCAAAGTTGTGTATGCTGAAGGGTTTGCTGATTGCAAAGATGGGGGTTGGTGTTTGTTAGGCACGTTGTGTGTGTTTGAGTGGTAGAATATGAGAGAAGTAGCAGTGAGCATGACCCTAAGTGGAAGAGGAGAGACACAGCTCCTTGAGCACAGAACTCTCTGGAGCAGCAAACTTGAGAATTGTGAGCAAACAAACTGCCGTCTGTTTTGTTCGTATTGTGTTCAGGGAAACAGGACTCCATGTACATTCTTCGTAAACAAACAGCATAGCATGAAAGAAATACCTGAATTGTACCCTTAGTTTCACATTCTAATAGAAACAACACTGCAGTGCCCCAAATATTGGCTGACCGCTTAGGTCAAAGGGGCAACAATATTTATAAAGGTGGTAAAACAGGAAATTGATAATAGAAGTCTTTCCCTTCCTAAGACACCAGATGAGCAATGGCAGACAGTTGATAATGTGTGTCCACATCACAATTGTATGGACTATAATCTTGTTGGGGTGGAGGGTCTTTCAATCATATGTGTTTATAGTTCCTGCCACAGTGGGACCCTGATCAAGAACTCTAGGTATTAACAAACACAGAAAATTTAAAATAATCCTCACAAAACTGCCACCGTAGCTGATACAATTTTGCACCCATAGGCCTGTTGCTGAATTCCTTGCATATCCACAGATCCATTGGAAAGAGTGAAATCTGAAATCAAAGGATGAATGAGGAGGGAGATTGACCTGTTCTATATTGGGACTTTGTGGGGAAAATATTTATACCACAAGTGCCACAATATTTATACCACAAAACATGTATTTCAACAGGCAGATTTAAAGGACTCCTGGACATCCAGGGGGACCACCATGTTGAATTATGTATCCCTTTAGTCCTTATGGAAGCCTTAAAATCTAGGCTGTCTGTACTTCAGAAGCACTTTAAAGTAATTCTACTTTATGTCTATATGGCCAAATCCAGTGAGATATCATACAGTATTAATAATAGGTTTGAATAAGAACTCTGTTTCCCAACATATGAAGTTGGTTTTCTGTAGGATGAGATGAGGAAAAAATAGAGCAAAGTAAACTTTCACTTTCTTTTTGCATAGCTTTTACAAATCAGATCCACCAGTTGTATTTTTTCCTAGAGAAAAATGTAAGATCTTGAAGACAGACATTGACTGTTTCTCTGAAGCACCTATGTGATTTAATATAGCCTTTGTGATAAGAAATTAGAATTGTGTGGCAAACTGTTCTAGGAGCTCTGTAGTTATATCTTGTTTAATGGTCCAGGGAGAATTTCTTACCCTGGGACCATATAGAGTGAGACATTGCTGAAGAGTATGCACTGAAGAAGCCAGATAGAACATCTTGAAAACTCATGGTGATTGGGGGAAGTCCAAGATGACTGGAAAAAGGCTAATGTAGTGCCCATCTTTAAAAAAGGGAAGAAGGAGGATCCGGGATACAGGCCAGTCAGCCTCACCTCAGTCCCTGGAAAAAATCATGGAGCAGGTCCTCAAGGAATCAATTCTGAAGCACTTAGAGGAGAGGAAAGTGATCAGGAACAGTCACATGGATTCACCAAGGGCAAATCATGCCTGACTAATCTAATTTCCTTCTACAATGAGATAACTGGCTCTGTGGATGAGGGCAAAGCAGTGGACATGTTATTCCTTGACTTTAGCAAAGCTTTTGATATAGTCTCCCACAGTATTCTTGCCAGCAAGTTAAAGAAGTATGGGCTGGATGAATGGACTATAAGGTGGATAGAAAGCTGGCTAGATTGTTGGGCTCAATGAGTAGTGATCAATGGCTCTATGTCTAGTTGGCAGCCGGTATCAAGTGGAGTGCTCCAAGGGTCGGTCCTGGGGCCGGTTTTGTTCAATATCTTGATTAATGATCTGGAGGATGGCATGGATTGCACCCTCAGCAAGTTTGCAGATGACATTAAACTGGGAGGAGAGGTAGATACGATGGAGGGTAAGGATAGGATACAGAGGGACCTAGACAAATTAGAGGATTGGGCCAAAATAAATCTGATGAGGTTCAACAAGGACAAGTGCAGAGTCCTGCACTTAGGATGGAAGAATCCAATGCAGCACTACAAACTAGGGACCGAATGGCTAGGCAGCAGTTCTGCAGAAAAGGACCTGCATTGGACGAGAAGCTGGATATGAGTCAGCAGTGTGCCCTTGTTGCCAAAAAGGCCAATGGCATTTTGGGTTGTATAAGTAGGGGCATTGCCAGCAGATTGAGGGATGTGATTGTTCCCCTCTATTCGACATTGGTGAGGCCTCATCTGGAGTACTGTGTCCAGTTTTGAGCCCCACACTACAAGAAGGATGTGGAAAAATTGGAAAGAGTCCAGCAGAGGGCAACAAAAATTATTAGTGGACTTGAACACATGACTTATGAGGAGAGGCTGAGGGAACTGGGATTGTTTAGTCTGCGGAAAAGAAGAATGAGGGGGGATTTGATAGCTCCTTTCAACTACCTGAAAGGGGGTTCCAAAGAGGATGGCTCTAGACTGTTCTCAGTGGTAGCAGATGGCAGAACAAGGAGTAATGGTCTCAAGTTGCAGTGGGGGAGGTTTAGGTTGGACATTAGGAAAAACTTTTTCACTAGGAGGGTGGTGAAGCACTGGAATGCGTTACCTAGGGAGGTGGTGGAATCTCCTTCCTTAGAAGTTTTTAAGGTCGGGCTTGACAAAGCCCTGGCTGGGATGATTTAGTTGGGGATTGGTCCTGCTTGAGCAGGGGGTTGGACTAGATGACCTCCTGAGGTCCTTTCCAACCCTGATATTCCTTGATTCTATGATTCTGTGATCTTCATAGTAGAATACTCAGCTACTCCTAATCAAATCAAAAATACGTGGAACTGATTTTCCAGTTCCTTCCCCATCCTGTTCATTACCACCTGTTTGAAGTAGGTATAAAATGCCAACAATCAGAATAACAGAAAGGCAGCATTTTACATTTGCTTTGAATAGTTATGAAGGACCACACAAGGCTCAAAACACTGTAGAATCAGGTCCTTTGCTTTCTCTAGTAATTGCACAATTTTGCTCAAGCAAAATATTATATAAAAACATTATTCCTGCACCCTTAAACTCTCCCATGGCTCATTTCCTCCTCAGAAGAATTCTAGGTCTTGTCCAAAGGAGTAGCTGGTGAGGAGTATGTGCAAGAATAAACAGTCTACTTGCCTTCACCATGCTCCTTGCTGCTGTTGCTGATTTGTTTTTCGTCCTGACTACTTCAGAGAAACCACTCAATGCAAACATTTCCCTTTGAGAACATGACTGAAGATATCTCATTTGCATTCACTGTTGAATCAGGGATGGTGAGGATTCTGTATGTGTGTGTGAGAGAGAGCCTCTGAAAAGAGGAGAGCCCTGCTTCTGCGCTTTCACTAACGAGCTTGACTGGTCTGACGGGGGAGGGGAGGCTCTGTTGACCAGATCCTAGGTTCATGTGAAGCTAAACAGCTCAACTGGAGTCAATGGTACTGTCAAGTTCCTTCCCCACTCTGAACTCTAGGGTACAGATGTGGGGACCTGCATGAAAACCGCCTAAGCTTACTTTTACCAGCTTAGGTTAAAACTTCCCCAAGGTACAAACTATTTTACCTGTTGCCCTTGGACTTTCGCTGCCCCCACCAAATGTCTAACCGGTATTATTATTAGGAAAGAGTCCATTTGGAAACGTCTTTCCCCCCCAAATCCTCCCAAATCTTACACCCCCTTTCCTGGGGAAGGTTTGATAAAAATCCTCACCAATTTGCATCGGTGACCACAGACCCAAACCCTTGGATCTTAAGAACAATGAAAAAAGCATTCAGTTTCTTAAAAGAAGAATTTTAATAGAAGAAAAAGTAAAAAGAATCACCTCTGTAAAATCAGGATGGTAAATACCTTACAGGGTAATTAGAGTCAAAACACAGAGAATCCCTCTAGGCAAAACCTTAAGTTACAAAAAGACACAAAAACAGGAATACCCATTCCATTCAGCACAGCTTATTTTCTCAGCCATTTAAACAAACAGAAACTAATGCATATCTAGCTAGATTACTTAGACTCCATTCCTGTTCTGTCCTTGGCAAAAGCATCACACAGACAGAGAGAGAGGCTTTGTTTCTCCCTCCCCCCAGGTTTTGAAAGTATCTTGTCTCCTCATTGGTCATTTTGGTCAGGTGGCAGCGAGGTTATCCTAGCTTCTTAACCCTTTACAGGTGAAAGGGTTTTTACTCTGGCCAGGAGGGATTTTAAAGGTGTTTACCCTTCCCTTTATATTTATGACAGGTACTATGCCAACTCACACCATTTAAGGATTTGGCCTGTTTTAAAATTGGAGCAAAATCTTCCCCAGGATCTCTGAGGCATTAGTGTGTGCCTTTCCAGAGGGCCCAGTGGGGTAGTACAGAAATTCACTGCCTAAATGCAGGGCTGTGGCTAAATGCCACAATATAGAGGGAGATTTACAAATGGGCCTAAGGGATTTAGGAGCATAAATCCTATTGATTTTTCCTAAATCCCTTAAGAACTTCAGAAAAATTCTGATTATATTTAAATTATGGACTATCTATTGAATAGCTGAATGTTTAATGAATAATAGTGGTTCTGTTTTGCCTAGGGTGTAAATGCCCCAGTGACAGGGTAGCTTAGTTTCTCTGTGTCTAAAATATTCTTCCAAACTATGCCAGATCTTTCAGAATGTGTTTGGGAAACCCAAACTTTTAATTGAAAATACAGAAAATCATGAAGTTTGTGAAGCCCCCTAGTTGGTTCATGCTCTGGGAAGTAATAATATAAAATGCAGACACCCCTGCAAATCAGAAATAATAGTAAAATATCTAGAGGATCTAATATTACCAGCAAATGTATGATATATCTGAAACACAGGAAGATAAAAATGGACAGGGCTATAGGAAGATGGTGCAGAAAATGAATCTGAAGAACAAAGCTCTACACAAAGCACAAAGGGAAGAGCTGAACTTTGGACGGAGGCTGACTTGTACGTGCAGACTTCGATTCAGCAGGCATTACACACATACATTGAATAAGAAGCTGAATTCCATCTGATTCCCAAAGAAAGCCCTACCAAAAATATCATCATTTACTCACACCAAAAAAAAGGAGGAAAATGAAAGGGGTGGTGGTGGGAAGCACTCTGCTTTTGCTACCAATATCTCAAAGATAGGCTTTTATTTCTTGATTGTACCACATGCTGACATGGATAAAGGAAGCAAAAATCATCAGGCAAAGACTTCATGAAACAGTCTACATCATTCAGCCTTCCTGTGAACAGGAACATGGGCAGAATACTAAGAAGAAAAATGCTGTCATTAATAAACGACAAGGAAGTACATGCATACTGAGTACTTTTACATTCATTCTTCTATCATGTGGATCTAAAGGCTAAAACTACAACATTATGTACGATTCCAAAGAATCTATCTGTAGATGCTGATCAGAAAGCGTGGCAGTGAACATCTGGGAGACGGGGGAAGTTTTTTAAAGCTGTGACTATTAGCTAAAACCCTTCACGGTGATTTGAAAATGTAGCAGCTATTACCAAAATGGAGTGCTTAAGTGGGACTGTGGTATCCTAAAAGCTAATTGGCATTAAAAGTAATATGTACCTTAAGTCTGTAAGAGTGAAAGAGAAGTGAAATGGGAAAAATCATGGCACAGCATGGCACTGAAATCAGACCAATCTCCTTACTTGCTTGTGAATTTCATTTGGTTCCTATTTAAGTAGAACTGATTCCAAACTCTTTTTAAAAACATCCTCTTTAAAATCAACCTGAAACACAGTCTTTTGTTACTGTGTGTGTGTGTGTGTGAGAGAGAGAGAGAGAGAGATCTGATAGACTTCTAAAGGGACACTAGCACCTGGTGGCTGTAGATAGACCTTTCATAACGTCAGATTAATCATAGCCTTTGCTTATATTAATAGCTTTCTGTTCTTTCTGTGTTGCAGTACCTAGATAACACTGAGGTGTGGATAAATGATTTAAGGGATGGAATGCTATATGTTTTCAATATCTGTAATTTCAAGTGCCATACTTCTCTGTTGTCAAAGATCAACTTCCCCCACATACACACTGCCTCCCCTCCCATTTGCAGCCAGATCTTCTCCTGAGACTTTAATAACAGTGTGTTTTAAATCCATTCTCCCCCTCCCATCCAAGAAACAATATTCAGTCAAGGAACCTATAGCACCTACAGTTCCTTAAGTCACAACCACATGCCCTTTCGAGAAACCTACTTGTATGGTAGCTTCAGATGATGTACCTTCAGCATGTTAAAAAGGGGTAGTCCACTGAGGAAGTCCTTTGTCATTCACATGGAAGTGCTCCCGAATCTATTGGCTTGTTTCACAGAATTGAAACTGAACATAGCTGTAAGAAAGCTGTATAAGCAGGGAAAGCATCCTGGATTCATAATGAGTATTAACAATCCCTCTTTGCATGCAGAATTGCTATGTCTAGCAACAAATATTTGCTGAACTTAAGTCTTTTTTGCATGGTAAAACAGCTTTATCTCTAGGTGAAGCAGATCCAGTGGTCTAAAGCCTGGAATTTTTTAAATTTTTATTGCTGATGAGCACAGGCCACTCTTGTGTTCTAATTAACATTATTCTTGGTTCTAGTATTATAAGCAGTACTTTGTTTTCTTTGCCACTCTATTGTCCATGCATTTCAAATGAGATAAAAAGAAGCAAAACACAGAAGCAGAAAGTAGCAATCTAACAGCCCTTGGTAAGAGCAGAACATTTTGGGAAAACATGTGAGATGTGTGACTTGGCAACAACTGGTCTTTTATGATGTAAGAGAATTGAATAAACTGCCTTACTATAGTTTTCTGCTGATGCTGCCACTCTGATAACCTGAAAGCTGCTGTCCCCACGTTATCACAGATGGTGATAGTGCATAGGTTTGCCTCACATTTTTTTGCTGCTTTCAACAAAATTGGAAGGCAGTTTCCACTCCGCTATTGCTTTTTTACTGAAAGATTGTGACTTTTGGCCCTGTGACAAATTCAGGAAAATGCATGAATTTTGCCATAATATGGTTGTATTAGAAAAAAAAAATTATTTGAACATAAGAATGGCCCTACTGGCTCAGACCAAAGGTCCATCTAGCCCAGTATCCTGTCTGCCAACAGTGGCCAATGCCAGGTGCCCCAGTGGGAATAAACAGAACATGTAACCATCAAGTGGCCTATCCCCTGTCACCCATTCCCAGCTTCTGGCAAACAGAGGCTAGGGACACCATCCCTGCCTATCCTGGCTAATAGACAATGATGAACCTATTCTCCATGAATGTATCTAGATCTTTTTTTGAAAACTTTTATAGTCTTGGCCTTCACAACATCCTCTGGCAGAGTTTCACAGGTTGACTGTGCGTTGTGTGAAGAAACACTTCCTTTCAATTTGTTTTAAACTTGTGCTATTAATTTCATTTTGTGACCGCCTCCTCCCCCAGTTCTTGTGTTATGACAAGGAGTATATAACACTTCCTTATTTATTTTCTTCAAACGAGTCATGATTTTATAGACCTCTATCATATCCTCCCTTAGTCATCTCTTTTCCAAGATGAAAAGTCCCAATCATATTAATCTCTACTCTTATAGAAGCTGTTCCATACCCCTAATAATTTTTGTTGCTCTTTTCTGTACCTTTTCTAATTCCGATATATCTTTTTTTGAGATGAGATGACCACATCTGCACATAGTATTCAAGATGTTGGCGTACCATGGATTTATATAGAGGCATATTTTCTGTCTTATTATCTATCCCTTTCTTAATGATTCCCAACTTTCTGTTCACTTTTTTGACGGCTGCTGCACATTGAGTGGATGTTTTCAGAGAACTATCCACAATGACTCCAAGATCTCTTTCTTGAGTGGTAACAGCTAATTTAGACCCCATCATTTTAGATGTATAGTTTGGATTATGTTTTCCAATGTGCATTACTTTGCATTTATCAACATTGAATTTCATCTGCCATTTTGTTGCCCAGTCACCCAGTTTTGTGAGATCCCTTTGTAGCTCTTTGCAGTCTGCTTTGGACTTAACTATCTTGAGTAGTTTTGTGTCATCTGCAAATTGTTTACCACTTTTTCCAGATCATTTATGAATATGTTGAATAGTACTGGTCCCAGTACAAACTCCTGGGGGACACCACTATTTACCTCTCTCCATTCTGAAAACTGACCATTTATTTCTACTCTTTGTTTCCTATCTTTTAACCAGTTACCAATCCATTAAAGGACCTCTTGTCCCATGACAGCTTACTTAGCTTAAGAGCCTTTGGTGAGGAACTTTGTCAAAGACTTTCTGAAAATCTAAGTAC
Organism: Lepidochelys olivacea; assembly: GCF_965140295.1. Classification (NCBI taxonomy): domain Eukaryota; kingdom Metazoa; phylum Chordata; order Testudines; family Cheloniidae; genus Lepidochelys; species Lepidochelys olivacea. Next base: position 131,287,128 of record NC_140411.1, on the reverse strand, counting down.
ACTATATCCACTGGATTCCCGTTGTCCACGTGCTTGTTGGCCCCCTCAATGAATTGTAGTAGATTGATGAGGCATAATTTCCCTTTACAAAAACCATACTGACTTTTCCCCAGCAAATTATGTTCATCTACGTGTCTGAGAATAATGTTCTTTGCTATAGTTTCAACCAGTTTGCCCAGTACTGAAGTCAGGTTTACTGGCCTATAATTGCTGGGATCACCTCTGGAGCCCTTTTTAAAAATTGGGGTCACATTACCTATCCTCCAGCCAGTTGATACATATTGTACATATTCCATTTGCCTTGGAAGAAGCAAAATTGTAACCTGAGTATAATTTGTGATATCTCAGGAATAGTTTCTGAAGATTTCACATTTCTCACAAACACTCATGGAATGAAGAACAGTAGATTCACAGAGCACTAGAAAGCAGCCTGGTGGCTTTGTCTCTCGTTTGCAAGGTTGGCATAGGAAATCTTGGTCTGGAAGTAGCTTGGAATCACTTGTTCTATGGATTTGTTGAACCGTTGATTAGAAAGGGAGATGGAGAGGTATCATGCTGGGAATTTGTGGTAATGCAATCTCTCCTGATCAGCTGATAATGCTTGTCTCAAGGGAAAACTTATTACCTACCTTTCCTACTGAAGAACTGATGTCATTTCTGTGGCCTTCCAAAAGAGACTTTAGAGAGCCATTTTGTCTGGAGATTGGGGGTAAAAATCACAAATAAGTTAATGAATGTTGTGGCCCCAGCCATACAGAATGAGTAGCCCATGTGGATTTTAAAATTTATATTACTCCCATATAGCATTATAGAGATATACTGGTGGAACAGTCTCAAGGATGCCTGTTTAGGGGTGGATGATATGCTCAAAGACAGTTAGACTCCCTCATCTCCATGAAGCTAAGCTAAATTTGGATAATTATGTTCTGCACAGTCAGGAAATATCTGGGATATTTTACAAAAGAAAACAGATTTTTGTGCAAACAGTTATATTTTATACCCCAGTTAATAATTATATACTTCAAGCAACTAAAATGGCATCACAACTTTAATCAGGCTCACTTGTCAATAGGAATTTCCTGACTTTATCTGATAAGGTGGATGTGATGGTGTTTGCATGTGACAGCCCCCAGTTCAGAGTGTTAACAGTTACTTTAATATTGCACAAAAATATACTTCTGAAATAAAACATTTGGCAGACATTCAGTGACACATCTCTCCTGTATCAGGTTGGTTAGAAAATCCTCCAAAGCCCGCTCTAACCTGTTTCAGAGTTGTTCTCTGGGAACATTCCTCTAGGAGAATGGACATGCATGCAGAAGGAGAGGATGTGGTCTTAGAGTAGTAGTGTGTGGCTTGAGAAACTCAAATGGCTAATTTCACTTAGGTTCCAAGAGGTGGGCAGGTTTGAACTCCCCATCTCCTTAGAGCTAGGGATTTCTGAGAATGAACTTGCATACAGCAGTTCATAATCCTGGGCTGAGGCAAGACATGCTGGATGAAGGACCTATATAAACCCTGCCTTCTCTCAGGTGGCAGAGAGCTGAAGGTCTCCCCTAGAAGAAAGGGCAAGTAAATAATTGTTTCTTTGGTTTTCTCATTTTGAGAAGTGTGGGATTTGATCTGGAAATGTCTGAAGGAACAACAGGCTGTCCGAACTCGAAAAAGAATGGAAAAAGGAAGTCTTTGTTTGTATTTGGAAAAGAGCTCTGTAGGTATGGCTGATGTCTGCTTTGCCCTGACATGACGGAATGTCTCCCAGCAAATACTGATATGGAAAGACAGGTACTGATGACATTGAACCATAAGGGAACCCTCAAAACTGTTTTTATATTTCAAGGGTTCATTTCACAATCTTGGAGAAAAGGAAAGAGAAACTGGTGAGTATCTTTCCCCCACTCCCCAAGAATGAATCTGGAAATTGTATGTTATATGTGTAACTGTTCTTTCAATAAGGGATACACTAAAGGAATTGGTAATGCATATATATGTCATACCTAAAAATAGAATATCATCAATGCAAATTATTCTGTGTTTGTGGCAACACACCAGGGGTGGCCTTATCCCAAAAGTTTGCCACTCAAACAAAAATAAAATGCCCCCATCAACACACAAATTGACATGTCTTATTTTGATATCCCTTAAATTGCTGACCAAGACCCAGCACTGTGACCTCTGTTGTCAGCTGTGATTATGGCACAGAAAAGTGTCATTGTGAGAAATTGGAAAAGCACAGAAATGCCATCAATGACTGAGTGGACACACACAATGTGGGATGTGCTGGTTATGGAAAAAATTGACACATTGCTTACAAGATAAATGTAACTACTATGCTACTACCTGGTACCCTTCTTTTTTTAATCTTGTAGGAGCTGTATACCTTACACTTGCCAGACTTTGAATAGTGCTAACCTTTGGGAAGCCTCTGTATCAATGACACTAATAAAGAAACTGAATGTCTGCCAAATGTTTTATTTTGGAAGTACGTTTTTGTGCAATAATTAAGATAACTGTTAACATTCTGAACTGGGGGCTGTCACATGTTAATGTTTTTGTTCATCATTTGACAGACATGCTGCAATGAAAACTCTATTTACTTAACAGTGCTAGCTAATAGAGAGACTGATCTGCTAATTGATAATGTGTGTACATAAAGATTTCATTTACAGGATTAAAAGACACAATATAAACTGTTAATGCATCCCTGGAAAAAGAAAAGGAGATGCACTTGTTTAGAGCAACCCGAGTACACCCAAGAGCTTTGCAATCAGAGGTTTGACTACACATTGTGCTCATATTCATGTTTTAAGTGTACTATACAACCACAATACAATGAGTTGAAACTTGAGATTCTATTGTTGCCATTTGGCACCTTTTGAATACACTCCTTCAATAAAAAATAAAACTATTTGAAAGAAAATGCTTTAACGATGATAATATATGACAGATGTTGAGTCTTCCAGGCAGTCCTATAAAATACATTTTTGGGATGAAACACTTCAGACCTCATCAATAGCAACCTAAAAGGGAACCCTAGCCCCTTTGAATGAATGCTTCGCTGCAGCTCTATTTCTTATGCTTTGACATTAAAGTGGTCTATAACAACGCCAAAAGTATAGGCTGGCTTTCACTTTCTTTGTGCATCTGGGCCATATTAGTGCAGGAAAAACATTTACACCTTACTGTTAGAGTAGTGAACACTGAAACACTGATTTTACAACTTAAACCAGTGCCTGAGTTGCAGTGCCAAGATAGTTGAGATTAAATCATAACTCCCAGGAGCATCTATAGTGTGGGACTTAGTGAAGGAGAAGGGTCTGTGGAGCAATATATCTTTTTTATATTGCTTTCAGCAGAAATAGCTTAGGGTATTATCAGTCTGGATGTTGGTAAAAGCAATACAATTATGGCAAAGTGACTTACATAATTCTGAGGGTTATTTTTAGAATCTTTTTCAAGGTGTGAAAAATCACTAGAGATGAGTTTAAATAAAGAATGCACAATGATAGAGCTTCTGGCAAAGCATTAAGAGTCAAATGCTGGAACCCTTACTTATGTTTAGCAATACCTTACTCCTTGAGTATCCCATTGAAATAAATGTGATGACTCACCAAGTAAAGCACAATCCAGTGTGAGTAAAGGATTCAGAATCTAGTCCTTAGTCTGAGGGCATAGTATGTGCCTATAGTCTCTTAAGATACTACAAACTAAGTAGAGGCAAGATGATTATATCTCTACTTTGGTTTTGTAGCATCCTACTTACTGAGCAGTCCCACTGATTTCACTTGTGAGGGAGCACATCATTCAGAGTGAGTAAGTGTATCAGAATCTGACCTTAAATTTGTAATGGATCATTCCTTGGACCAAATACCTTCAGGAACACCTCAGTGATAAGTGATGTTAGTGACACTGTAGGAGCACTCTTTACGTTGCATTACCGGGGGATAGGTTCTGATTGACCATGAGTGAGGGCATCAGAATCTGGTACAGAAGCAATATTGTACCAGTATTCCTGCATAAACCCTGATTCTGCCACCTTTACTCATATGAATTAGTATCTTACTCCACAGACTATTCCACTGAAATGAATGGGACTTCTTGCAGAGTAAGGTACTATTCAGTGAGAGTAATGGCAGAATAATGTGGCCCATGATGTTAATGTTCCTCCTCTAGATGAGACATAACACAGATGACCAGGCCATTATATTTCAGTGGAAAACACGTTAATGAGGAGGTTAATCCTAGTGTCTTGGCTAACTGCTAAACCCACGTAATTTTGTTCAGCCCAGCTAAATTCTTACTGAGTTTCAATGGGATATATTTTTCCTTCACATTCTACTCAAATTATTGCATAACATAGCTATTCATTGTTAAACAACTGCAGAGTTTACCTTCGGGGTAACTGCATTTCATTGATGAGTGAAGTAGTATTTATTCTAATTTGTAAAGTGTTCCAGGATTTCATTGGATTAAAAGCACTGTGCTAAAGCAAGATGCTATTTTACACTTATATTTTTGATATAATCACTTAATAACACTTTGCTGTAGTGTGGGAGAGAGGGCACTATGTTCTCCTGTGTGGTTCAGTGGCTAAAGCACAGGATGGGGAGACAAGAAGCCTGGATTCTATTCCCACCTCTGTTGCTGTCTTGTTGTATAACCTGTTAATTCCCCCTTCTTTTAAAAGCACTTTGAAATCTCTGGTTGAAAAGTGTCATTTAAGTGTTAAGCATCTTATTCCTCATGCACCTTGATCTTCACACTCACTAGTAAACAGTGAGAAATACAATATTTCACTCAATACAATATTTGTTACTAAAAATACTACATTTTAAACAGCCTTTGAACCAACCAACAATAATTGGTTGTGTAGTAGAACTGACCTTTACCTAAAAGCCAAATAAAATTGTGCTGAGAAACTGCATTGGGAGATTAAGTATTTGCTTAAGGGAAGCAATTGCCAATTGTAAATAGTCCAATATGTAATATTCACAAGTACAGGTGGCTAGGTAGTCACCTGCTGAAGTTGTCAAATTACCAGGCTCTATCCTACAAATTCCCAAAATACCAGTACCCCCAGGCCAACAGAGGCCACCATTTTCTGTGATTTCACTGTGGGCAGTACCACCCTTTATAGTGGTACTCTCTGGAATGCCATCTATGTATCAGTGTTGACCAGTCCACGTGATATAATTTCTGAACGTTATTGTTTTCACTGGCAGTACTTTCAGGAATGGCATTGTGGATTACGGATTTCAGTGTTTTCCACATTCAGGCTTGGGCAGTCAAATACTGCACCAGTTGTCAGCCCAAAAAGGAGATTTTTTTTCTTTGAAGAGCTGATTGGCTGTTAATACTAGTGTCTGTAATTTCCATGAGCCATCCAGCAAATGGCTCTCAATAACGAATAAACTGTTGATCCTCTGAACAAGAAAGCACATGCATCTGGGGTGGGGCAGGGACAAAGTCATCCATTTAAGTGTGCAACTTGCTTTTCTCCACCTTTTGAAGCTGTGATTAGTCTTCTAATTGTGCGTCCAAATTTAGTTGATGCTTTCTGCATGCATAATTAATTGATTTTCCTGAAGATATCACCTAATTTTTAATTACCACAGAAGCTATCATTAAATATCAAGTAAGCCAGTCTGCAAACTGGCTTTCTCTTGAAGCTGGATACAGACAACTTGTGACAGGCATGCAGTCATCATCAAATGCAGAAACTGGCTATTGTCTAAGACTGGGATATGTAAACTTGACCACAGGTTCCAGCTAATTCACTTACTGTCGGCTGCAATGAATTAATTCTGTCTTGATTTATTAATATCCTGAAATATTATTTGAATATTTCTATGGGAGAAAACTCTTTTATATTCAAAGGAACCTCTCTGTAGCTGTTCCCTTTAGCACCTACAAAATGCATCAAAGTCAAAACCAGGAATAGCATTAATGACCAAAACCCTATCTATCTAAACTGATCTTCTGTGCTAAAAGCAGGACATTGGATGGCAACATATCTGTTTTTCTCTATGGTATGTTTCCATACTATGTTCATCAGAATAATATCTGAGCACCTAGTCCCTTCTTGGTCAGTGCTCCCACTGTAGCCAATGGGAGCTTTGCATAAGCATGGATTTAATGATTTGGCCCATTTCCTTCCTTTAATCCCTTGTTCAAAGGGGGAGGGAAGTGCATAACACCGCATAACAAGAGAATGAGAGAGTTTGTGCTGTAAGTTTGCATCCCAAAAAGAGAGATAGGTATGAGGAAATTAAAAATACTTTTCTTTCAGTGTTTTGTGGTTTTATTTTTGAATCTGAAAAATTCAATTTTTTTCATAAAGTATACTTACCATTTTTCAACCAGCTTTACTTGTCTCTCATCATGAACTGATTATTGGTCAGTCATTCTATTATCTGGACCTCTTCTCATCCCAGCCTGGCTAACTATTCTTTTCTGTTTCTTTTGTCATTTTCCAGGTGACATTCTTTTTTTCCTTTCCCTTCCTCAGTCTACTCCATAGAATGAAATTATATCTGTTTACAACTCATCATGTTCCCCCTCCCATGGTGAAGAGGGGCCAACCTGTAAGGGAAGGCACTGATGGTTTGGAAACATCCAGTACTAGATTTTAGCTCTTTCCCATCCTCCTTTTGCATTTTTTTTAAATCTCCTCCCTTTGAAGTTTTAGCGTGGAGATGAAAATTATTGGTTAAAATATGTATTTGTCTATATTTCACCTCTTACTAATGTGAACATGAAACTAATTTCACAGACTGACTTTCTAATGTCTAATGTCTGTATTTTGTTGATTATTTGCTGTATGTTAATTACTGAAATTATTTATATAGTGACAACATTTAGTTAACAAAACATGTAAATAACAAAAGGTTCTCAAGGTGCTCAGACACACTGGTGATGGAGGAGATATACAGACTACGCTAAGGCAGAATCTTGTCTGTGAAGAGTAATATTTCTGAGTCATTCAGTAGCCCTCAGAACATTTGCAGTGTTGAGACTCATAGTGTCAATTCTAAGGGCCTTAAGAATAAGACTGATAATATATATGTGAGAACCTAATAGCCGCTCCACGTTAAAACCCCTTCTGCACATCAGACAGGGTAATGGATCAGGTGAGTGCTTCAAGTAGCTGGTTAAAAGTTAGAAGGGGGGTGCCAGCATCACCACCTCTTCCTCTTCCTCTGCCATTTTGTGTGGGTTTAGGGTGCTCTGAAAATGCCTACTTGATCAGACCCGTAGGTAAGCTAAGCAGGGGAAAACCTAGTTTGAGTCCGCTGTGGCTTATGCATGAGATAGATACCTGTGTACATGCTCACTAGCAGGAACAGAGGTGTGTAAGGGGTTTTGAAGATCTCAGTGGCACCTAAAGTGGTAGTTAGGTGCTCAGGTCCTTTTGTGGTCAGTCTTTACAATATTATGGTTTTCTTAGCATTGATTAAAACCATTTCATACTTCTGGTAATCTTGACTTTTCTTTTTGTCAAAATCACTATGGAATAGATTCTGATACCCTTTCTCACATTGAATAGTATTTTACTCCATTAATGGTATATGATATTGAATTGTGGAGTGAGATTCTACTCAGCATGGCTGAGTTTCAGACTCTGGCTGTATATACACCTGAGAAAGAGAGATTAACTTCTACTAGTTAATACTACTTTTTCTGTACAACATAGTATTTGAGATCTCTAGAACTTCAGCTGTGATATGGATGCAGTTACATCTTTGACTAGGTCTACACTAAGGGTATGTCTACACTATGAAATTAGGTTGAATTTATAGAAGTCGATGTTGTAGAAAGCGTTTTTATACAGTCGATTGTGTGTGTCCCCACACAAATGCTCTAAGTGCATGTAGTCAGCGGAGTGTGTCCACAGTACCAAGGTAACAGTTGACTTCAGAGCATTGCACTGTGGGTAGCTATCCCACAGTCCCCGCAGTCTCTACCGCCCATTTGAACTCTGGGTAGAAATTCCAGTGCCTGATGGGGCTAAAACATTGTCGCGGGTGGTTCTGGGTACATATAGTCAGGCCCCCATTCCCTCCTTCCTTCCATGAAAGCAAGGGCAGACAATTGTTTTGTGCCTTTTTTCTTGAGTTACCTGTGCAGACGCCATACCACAGCAAGCATGGAGCCCGCTCAGCTAACCGTCACCGTATGTCTCCTGGGTGCTGGCAGACACGGTACTGCATTGCTACACAGCAGCAGCTCATTGCCTTTTGGCAGCGGACAGTGCAGTATGACTGGTAGCCGTCGTCGACCTAGTCCTAGGTGCTCTTTTTACCGACTTCGATGAGGTCAGGGGCACTTGGGCAAACATGGGAGTGACTCAGCCAGGTCATTTCCCTTTTAAGTTTCGTCTCATGGTGATTGAGTCCTACCGGCAGTCTTTTAATCAGCAGCCAGCAGAAGATGATGGCCAGCAGTCATACTGCACCGTCTTCTGCCGAGCACTCGGGAGATGACGATGGCTAGCGGTGGTACTGCACAGTCTGCTGCCAGCAATATAAAGATAGATGAAGTGGCTCAAAACAAGAACAGATTTGTTTTGTATTCATTTTCTCCTCCCTCCCTCCGTGAAATCAACAGCCTGCTAAATGCAGTTTTGAGTTCTATCCTTGAGGTTTTGAGTTCTATCCTTGAGGGGGCCATTCTGTTTCTCACAAAGCCACCCCCTTTGTTGATTTTAATTCCCTGTAAGCCAAACCTGTAAGCCATGTCTTCAGTCGCCCCTCCCTCCGTCAGGGCAACGATTCTGGGAAACAAGCACAGACTGGTGGGGACTGCATAGTGTTGCAGATCTGGGCTGCAGTGGCTGCGAAACTTTCGCATGCGTAAGGGCACTTTCATGGAACTTTGTGACTTGCTTTCCCCTGGCCTGAGGCACAAGAATACCAAGATGAAAGCATCCCTCACAGTTGAGAAGCAAGTGGCAATAGCCCTGTGGAAGCTTGCAAATCCAGACAGCTACTGGTCAGTCGGGGATCAATTTGGAGTGGGCAAATCTACTATTGGGGCTGCTGTGATGCAAGTAGCCAACGCAATCAAAGATCTGTTGATATCAAGGGTAGTGACCCTGGGAAATGTGCAGGTCATAGTGGATGGCTTTTCTGCAATGGGATTCCCTAACTATGGTGGGGCCATAGACGGAACCCATATCCCTATCTTGGCACCGGAGCACCAAGCCGGTGAGTACATAAACCGCAAGGGGTACTTTTCAATAGTGCTGAAAGCACTGGTGGATCACAAGGGACGTTTCACCAACATCAACATGGGATGGCCGGGAAAGCTACATGACGCTCGCATCTTCAGGAACTCTGGTCTGTTTCAAAAGCTGCAGGAAGGACTTCTATAAATTCAATATTTATATTCTATATTCTATATCTATATTTATATATATATAAATATAGATATATTTAAATATATAGATATTATATATAGATATATATTTATATATATATAATATTTATATTCTATATATAAATTATAAATTCTATAATTTATATTCTATAAATTCAAATTTATATTCAAAAGCTGCAGGAAGGGACTTTATTCCCAGACCAGAAAATAACCGTTGGGAATGTTGAAATGCCTATAGTTATCCTTGGGGACCCAGCCTACCCCTTAATGCTATGGCTCATGAAGCCGTACACAGGCAGCCTGGACAGTAGTCAGGAGCTGTTCAACTATAGGCTGAACAAGTGCAGAATGGTGATAAAATGTGCATTTGGATGTTTAAAAGCATGCTGGCGCAGTTTACTGACTTGATTAGACCTCAGCAAAACCAATATTCCCACTGTTATTACTGCTTGCTGTGCGCTCCACAAATATCTGTAGTGGCGGTCTGTGCTCCTGCTGCCTTTCCTGCAGCTCAACCATATGCTGGAGCATATTAGTTTGAATCTCCAGCAGCCTCAGCATTGAATCCTGCCTCCTGTCATCATGCTGCCGCCACCTTTCAGCTTCAGCTCTCTTTTCAGCCCGCCACTTCTCCTCCCGGACATTTTGTGCTTTCCTTCACTCTGACATTGTCTGCCTCCACACATTCGTCTGTGCTCTGTCAATGTGGGAGGACAGCGTGAGGTCAGAGAACATTTCATGGCGAGTGCGTTTTTTTGCCTTCTAATCTTCGCTAGCCTCTGGGAAGGAGAAGATCCTGTGATCCTTGAAACACGTGCAGCTGGTGGAGAAAAAAAAAGGGACAGTGGTATTTAAAAAGACACATTTTATAGAACAATGGGTACACTCTTTCGTGGTAAACCTTGCTGTTAACATTACATATATAGCACATGTGCTTTCGTTCCAAGGTCGCATTTTGCCTCCCCCAGTGCGTGGCTAGCCCCTCCACCCTCCCCGTGGCTAACAGTGGGGAACATTTCTGTTCAGCCACAGGCAAACAGCCCAGCAGGAACGGGCACCTCTGAATGTCCCCTTAAGAAAAGCACCCTATTTCAACCAGGTGACCATGAATGATATCACTCTCCTGAGGATAACACAGAGAGATAAAGAACGGATGTTGTTTGAATGCCAGCAAACATACACTGCAATGCTTTGTTCTACAATGATTCCCGAGTACGTGCTACAGGCCTGGAGTGATAAAATGTCCTACCATGGTGGATGGAATAAGGCTTCCCTCCCCAGAAACCTTTTGCAAAGGCTTTGGGAGTACATCCAGGAGAGCCGCGAATGCCAGGGCAAATTAATCATTAAACATGCTTGCTTTTAAACCATGTATACTATTTAAAAAGGTACACTCACCGGAGGTCCCTTGTCCACCTGGCGGGTCTGGGGGGTAGCCTTGGATGGGTTCAGGGGGTACTGGCTCCAGATCCAGCGTGAGAAACAGTTCCTGGCTGTTGGGAAAACCGGTTTCTCCACTTGCTTGCTGTGAGCTATCTACAACCTCATCATCATCATCTTCCTCGTCCCCAAAACCTGCTTCCGTGTTGCCTCCCTCTCCACTGAAGGAGTCAAACAACATGGCTGGGGTAGTGGTGGATGAACCCCCTAAAATGGCATGCAGCTCCTCATAGAAGCGGCATGTTTTGGGATCTGACCTGGAGCGGCCATTCGCCTCTCTGGTTTTCTGGTAGGCTTGCCTCAGCTCCTTAAGTTTCACGCGGCACTGCTTCGGGTCCCTGTTATGGCCTCTGTCCTTCATGCCCTGGGAGATTTTGACAAATGTTTTGGCATTTCAAAAACTGGAACGGAGCTCTGATAGCACGGATTCCTCTCCCCATACAGAGATCAGATCCCGTACCTCCCCTTCGGTCCATGCTGGAGCTCTTTTGCGATTCTGGGACTCCATCATGGTCACCTCTGCTGATAAGGTCTGTATGGTCATCTCTGCTGATGAGCTCTGCATGGTCACCTGCAGCTTGCCACGCTGGCCAAACAGGAAATTGAAATTCAAAAGTTTGCAGGCCTTTTCCTGTCTACCTGGCCAGTGCATCTGAGTTGAGAGTGCTGTTCAGAGCATTCACAATGGAGCACTCTGGGATAGCACCCAGAGGCCAATACCATCTAATTGTGTCCACAGTACCCCAAATTTGACCCAGCAAGGCCGATTTCAGCACTAATCCCCTTGTCGGGGGTGGAGTAAGGAAATCAATTTTAAGAGCCCTTTAAGTCGAAAAAAAGGACTTCATCGTGTGGACGGGTGCAGGGTTGAATCGATTTAACTCTGCTAAATTTGACCTCAACTCCTACTGTAGACCAGGGCTTAGTAACTTTGTCTACACTAGACTTTTTTCTTCATCCTTCCGTTGACTGATACACTGGTAGACCTGTATTAGTAGTAACAATGAGAATGTTAGTGAAGACAGGCTGCTGGTGGATACAGGGGTTTTAATCACTGGATCTGCTCTCACCTGCTGCTAGTGACACAACTTTGGTGGCCCCAGACCAACAGAAGGAATAAATTCCAAAGATGTGAGAGTCTTGCAGAGAATGTCCTGCCAGCTACCTCCTTTCATATATACAAGTGGGGCAACCCTGCTGATTACAGCTGTGGCAATATGTCATGCAGAACAGATGTGGTCTCTGAGATAGGTAGGTCCAAGCAACCAACAGCAGACACATTAATCTGAGGGGAATTAATCATTAATTCCTGTCATGTCTGTCAGTTGCTTTCTCCCCAAACCAATCAGCATCATCTCAGCCTTATCTGGAGTAAGTCTCAGCCATTTAGCTCTCATCCACACCCCAAACACTGGGTAATGCAATTGATTGTCCTTTCAGGATCAGATGTATGTGAGAGAGAGAAAATTGTGAGAATTGATGTAACATGCTCTAAATATTTATCTTAGAAATGTAAAAATATGAATGGTTTATTCTGAAAAGAATCAAATTAAAGAGATTTCATTATATATATATAATTCCCCTTAATATACTTAGGACTATATGTCAAAATGAAGTGCTTATTTAGATTATTTGTACATGGATTATTTGTACACAGTCAGTTCCTTTCTTCAGTTCTATACCAGCACAAGGAACAGGAGTAGCTATATTATAACCTGAAAGCTCTGGATATAACAACGCTTGAACGTGGGAGGACCCATCCCTTTATAGCATGGTGAGGTAGGTGGAACAACTGTGAGCCACTGCCGGAGATTACCAGGAAAGGGGCCTTCCAGATGGGGCTTTTTCTCTTGCGCAACCCCACCAGGAATTACCCCACCCCTCCTGCGATTGGTGATAGAGAGAAGATATGCAAACAGACATTTAGACTCTCTAGACTGCTGCTTAGATATTATTTTTCCACTCCTGTCCTCAGACTGTCCCTGCAACTGCTTTTGTGTGATAGGAAAGGTGAAAGATAAATGTAGGGCACTGTAGGATGGGCATGGCATGAAACTGGACTGTGGAGCAGGGAGAGAAATGAAAGAAATTCTAGACTTCTAACAAGTTTCATATATGTTGTTTGGCAATCACTTTTTGTCTGTACTTCTGGGTAACTTGTTATAAAGCTCTTTGGAACAGATTCTGTTTGTACAGCACTGAACATGTTGCGGAACTGATTCATTACATGGGGCTCTAGGTGGTACTGTAATATGAATAAATAATAACGCAACTGGGTATGTTTCTCTAAAAGGGTTTTATTTATTATTTGTAGTACAATAGCACCTAGAATCCCCAACTAAGACTGTGACCCTATTGTCCTAAGCAATGTACAAAATGCATAACAAGAGATGGTCCCTGCACCCAAAAGTTTCCAGTCTCGACAGATAAGACAGACAAAGAGCACATTTTTTAAAATAAAATACATACCCTGAATTGCCTATTATATGGTACTGGTCATTGGCATGCAAAGTTAGTATTTATTTTAGATGCCTGACCTTTGAAGAAGTTACTTCACTTCATCATGAGCTCGTACTGTAATATTTTGATGTACCAGTGAGGATTCCACATTGACAAGGCTGCTGCTGGGGGCTCTGGGATGATAATTCTGAACTAGAAATCAAAAACATTCTATGGATTCGCTAATCCACTTTGCAAATTGAAGAGTCAACATCTTATTTTTTGATAAAGCTGCAGAAGGATATCAGAATCTAAAGTGCCTTCTATTTGCTTTTAATTTGTGCACAATGTAAACACTAACAATGTTTTTGCATATTTTACATAATGGAAGGATATGGGAGGTAAACAAGCTATTATTTTGCAAGTGAGAAACTCCTAATACACTTTCAGGCAATGTTTGACAACTATCAGTGTTACAATTATGAAATGTAAACATTCTTTCTGGTTGGATATTTAATTCAGTTTAAATGTTTCAACAGAAATAATATAGTGACAGTATATGGTCATTCACAAAAGATGCAGGATTTTATTTTCATAAGGGGGAAAAATATACAACCAAGTAACAATAAGTAAACTGAACTGGAGGAATTTGATTTCATCTGTCTGAGTTTTAGTGAAATGCACAATGCTTTTATCAGGAATGCCAAAGCTATTAAGCAGATTGAAAAACTCAACATCTACGCATCTAAAAAGGTCATTTGTATTTGCTTCAGGACTAAGAATAACAAATGAAATATGTTTATTGGTCAAGTTTGAGTTCCAGAAACATTTAGAAAAGGATGTCATAAAAAGCCATTCAGCATTTCTGAATTTTCCAACTGAGGATATTTTGGCAATGAAAACTAACGACATCCAGAATATTTCTTAAATACTGGTGACAGTAAAAACATACCTATCTCTATAAATGTGCCCCATTTTAACTGTGAGAGCTAATGAATAGATGCCAATAGCTGAAGTGACAGAAATGAAATAGTGTGGTGATGCTGCCACATGGGAAGCCAGTGGAAGACATTTTACGTATTTTATTTTCAGGCCATTAGCGACAGAGATCTGGCACACTACAACTCTGCTGTGTGATCTCAGCAGGCTAAAATTGGCTTTTCTATGTTAAATTTTTATTGTGTATTCTAAAACTATCAATCCTGACTTGGTAAGTGACACTGGGCTCAATTCCCAACAAAAGCACAGAAGAGGTCTGGTGGGGTGCTGCAATGGCCTCTACCATAACTTTGAGCAGCCCTGAAGATGCTTCAAGTTACCTCTGCTGCAGCCAGACACAGCGCCAGCCAGGTGTCCAGCAGAGTGCCATGTGCTGTGCCATAATCCTTTCTCATCCCACCCTGCTCTCACCAAAGGGGGGTGGGAGGGTGGCACACTCCAGCTTTGTGCCACCCCAGGATTTTCCTGTGTTGGGGTAATCCTCAATTGCCCCTTTAGGACAGCTCTCGGGATGCTTTGCGCTGCCTTAGCGACACAAAGCTGGAGGAGAGACTCCTGGACTAAGTCCAGCATTTCTTTGTTTTGAATCCATTCTTTACATTTCCATCTGATCTTACCTGAAATTATTTCACCCAGAAAAGTTTCTGTACATAAGCACATTTTTGTCCTGTCTTACAGTGGATATCGTTTCCTTATGAGTGAAATTCACCCCTGTGCACAGGGTCAGCTCAAGGCTTACACAGCACTTTTTCTGAGAGCATAAGTAGGATTTAAATGGTACACACACCTTGTGCAGTCCTACGTACAAGGATGAATTTCACACTAAATTATTTATTTCAAAAATATATACAATCAAGATATACTATTTGTATGCCAGTTGGCATCTGAGGTGAGTAAAGGCCCTGTTGTTGTAAGAGTATGCATCATACAAAATCACAGTGCTCATTTGTCTGAACCAGAGAAGATAATGAAAGTGGGAAAATAGATTGGAGGCTCCCGAGGAGAAAAAAGAGGGCAGCAGATATCTAAGAGCTGAATTTTGCAGTCCAGTTCAACTACTCTCATGGATAATGGCTGCAGGATTGAGCCCTAAAGTATTCTCTCTGCTATTTAAAATCTCCAAGGTGGGATACCTATAGTAAAGGTCCTTTTTGAACAATATGTCACTCATATTAAGAGTTATTACAGCAAGTCCCTACAGTGAATGTTAGTTTGACATAAGTCTGTTGTGCTTTTGCCGAAGGGGGTGGGAGGATGTAAATACTTCTCTAAAAAACAAATACAATCCCCACAACAAAACCTTGAGTGTTTGCAGTTTTATATATTTATATATATAAAAAACAGACAGCTGAGACCTCAGCCTACCATGTTGACCAATATTGTCTCTTGTACTGCCCGTATCCATCTGTTGTATGCAATGTAGTTGTAGCTGGTTGTAGCTGTGTCAGTTCCATGATAGTAGAGAGACAAGGTGGGTGAGGTAATATCTTTTATTGGACCAACATCTGTTGGTGAGAGAGACAAGCTTTTGAGCCACACAGCACTCTTCTTCAGGTCTGCGAAAGGTATTCTGAGCCTCACAGCTAAATACAAGGTGGAACCAAAGATGATGGGGGGAAGAAAGGGGTAGTACATCGACTTACATGCCCCCTCAGCTTCCCTCCCCCAGATTTCTGCAGGATTTGCCAGCCCTACGTGGTCATATGGTGTGGCTGGGCTGCTTCACTGCACTGCAGCTGCCAGAGCTGGAGAGCTAGGCAGGAGCAACAGCTGGGAGCCAGAAGGAGGGATAGCTGCTTTTCCGGAAGAGAGACTGAATGTAAGGGGGGGCAGCCTGCCTGGAGCGCGGCGGGGGGAGGGCATGACTTGAGCTGTTCTGGGGTGGCTGAACCTTTACATTTTGCCTCCTCCCCCACTATCAGCATGTACAGGTCGTCTCTGGTTGGAGAAAATCAGTTGTGTCCTGGAGGAAGCAGACCCTTTGTGTGGTGGTCCCCATCTAGTAAGGGTTGTAATTGTTTAATAATACCATGTATGGGTTCCAGTCTGGGGTAGTAGGTGACCCCGAGGGATGTGCATTTGGAGGGGGTGAAACCAAACAATGACTACAATGATTTGGAGGGGGTGAAACCAGACAATCACTACACTCAAATGAACTCACACAAGAAAATGATAAAAGACAAAAACACCACATCACCTTGAACATGTTTGGGTGAACACGTTTCACAAAGCTTTTATTACTCTATATCTAACCTATTAGTTCTCATCCTCAAAGGAAACCAGCACAACACTTTCAAAAGATGAGCCTAGGAGCTTAAATTCATAACTCTGCTAGACAATAAAAGTCATGGACTGAACAGAGACACTGGATTTATGGTTTATTACAACAATCTGTAACCTACTAACCCCCTCTTTTTGTCCTATATCTGCAGAGGTGTTAACGGACCACTCTGCATTGAATGGTCCCTTACAATATGTGCTAACTACTTATGCTAAACAATCTGTTCCACCTTGCATTTTGCTGTGACGCTCAGAGTACCTTTCCCAGACCTGAAGAAGAGCTCTGTGTGGCTCAGGAGCTTGTTTCTCTCACTAACAGATGTTGGTCCAATAAAGGATATTACCTCTCCAACCTTGTATCTTTGTTTTCTCTTATTTATACTTAGATTATAAGCTCTTTGCAGGAGGAGGCTCTTTGTTCTGTGTTTGTACTGCACCTAGCATAATGGGGTCCTGATCTACAACTAGGGCTCCTAGCCACTACTGTAATACAAATAATAAACCATCATATATTGAAAATATTACCACATATGTACATAGGAATGAATGTATAACACAACATATTCATGTGCCTGCAGGAATTTATATGTAACACACATCTTCTGTTTTGTTTTAAAGTGTGGGGGATTTTTGACAGAGAGAACAAGAAATTATGTGATAGTATTATGACATTCTGTATCTTGGGGAAGCATCCTGGTACCCTCATATTCCTCATTTTCATATAATTGTAATCTGACATATAAAGCATGCCGTGTAAGGTAGCAAGGGAAAGGTTATGTCCTGCTGAAAGTCATTTCTCTATCCATATATGTATATCATTAATGCATATGAAGTTATAAGAATTGTGTTATGTGGTGATCACTAAAACATGCTGTAGGTTGGGGAATCAGCCAGATATTAGCTCCCCAGAGGCAACAGCAAGGTAAGTAACCAATACCTGGGTGGGGTATCAATCAAGCCATTAACAACCATTGTCCAGCAAGGGAGCTACAATTGAATGACTCATCTGCATGAGGCCGCACCAGGGGAATTGCTCAACCTTGCTGGGTGACTCAGCAATGCCTCAGACATGCCTGGACTTGTGTTTTCCAAGCACATGGACTGAGGGTATAAAACAGACACAGAGGCCATGTGCTGGGCCTTTCTTCTGCCCCCACCTATGCTGCAAGCAACCAGTACACTCAGAAGAAGACTCCAACACAGGATATCGGCCCAGGTTTAAGCAACAAATCTATGTATGAAGGACTGCAATATCCAGTGGGGTGAGAAAAACTGCTTAATCTAGATGTTGCCCAGTCTAATGGGGTTGAGAGTTTAGACTGCATGATTATATTTTCTTTTCTTTTGGTAACTAACTCTGACTTTGTGCCTATCACTTAATATCACTTAAAATCTACTTTTTATAGTCAATACATTTGTTTAACTGTTTATCTTTACCAGTGCGTTTGTAAGAAGTGTGGCAAATCTGCTCAGGTTTGACAAGGCTGGTGTATATCCACTTTCCATCGATGAAGTGGAGAATCAATTAATAAATCTGCATCAGCTTGTCTGAGCAGTGCAGGACGGTATATTCCTGAGGTACAGTGCTGGGAGCTGGGAAGATTTGTCTCTGGTGCCTTTCTCTGGGTGATTCATGAGTGGCTCTGAGAGCATTCATGCCATATAGCTGGGTGTGGGGCTCCACATGCTGTTGTGCTGAGTGATCACAGCTCCTGGAGGGGTTTGCTGCTGGTCACTAGCAAGGCATTGTGAGAGACAGCCCAGGCTGGAGAGAGTTAAGGGGGCACAGCAGTCTCACAGTCCCAGGCTGCACCCCGGGAGGATCCCGTCACAAGTATATGAAGTGGTTTAAATTTTTTTAATAGCATTACTTAATGACTCAGGAGTGACAAAGACAAAGGTGATTTATACAGGTCATTTAAAACATGCCAAAAAGACTATCATACATACCACGCTGTGCCATTCTTTCTTAGGGGCTAATCTAAAGCACACTGAATTCAATAGGAGTCTTTCCATTGATTTCAAAAAGCTTTGATCCAGGATTTAAGGTTGTAAAGTCCCAGGAGCAGGAATTGTCTCTTCATTATGCATGTACAGTGCTGAGCAATATGGTCCCTTTAACAGGTCAGTCTGCCCTTTTAAGGGCCACGTGGGCCAGGAAGCAACAACTGCTGTTCTAGAGAACAGCCTCTCAGGCAGGTGCTGGGAATCCAGACAGGTGCTGACCTAGCTGGACAGCATTTAGTGAATGGGGATGAGAATTCCCAGCCAAGGGATATAAAACAGGGTCTGTGAGAGAGGCTGCAACTGGGACTGGGAAAGTTTGGGGAGTACACTCTGCAGAAGGCTGCAAGAGGGGAGGCAAGACCTGTGGCTCCCCTAGGCTGGGGGAAGGTCCAGCCCATTAAGGTGGCCTCATGGGATCAGTCAAGAACATGAGTTTTTTAATTATTTGGTTTGTTATTGTTCCACATTCCCCATTTCTTTTCTTTTTATGTTAAAGGACAAACAGAGCCCCGAGGAAAGGACTGCAACTGAACTAGCTCAATTGTTTGTTCCAGGCTGTGATCAGATCCACCAGCATATAAACCCAATCCTAAATATGCACTCTAGATAAAACTGCAATACAAATAATTAATTGTAATGCCATTATATATTCTGTATATGCCTCATATTTTGCAGATTTTTTTTTTAAAAGGAAAGTTTTCGTTTTAATAGTCCTAACTCCTATTGAAGATTCTGGTTGAAATCCTGGCCCCATTGAAGTCAATGGGAGTTTTGCCATTAACTTCAATAGGGCCAAGATTTCCGTATCTAAAGCAGTTTAACAGACATTCCTTCCTTTGACACACTGCCTTTGACAAACCACATCTCCACCCTAGAACACCCCTTGTGCTTGGGTAAGGGAAGAAAAGGCTGCCACAGAGCTGGCAGTACATTAAGGGAATTCTCAGCTGCTGTTGCTGCATTAAGACAAGTTTAAGTCCCCATTGTGTTGTTGAAGTAGTACAAAGGGAATATCAGAGGGGCAAAATAACTTAGAAATCAGCTTTTTTCCATACTCAAAGATGAATGGAAATAAAAAGATGGATTTGTAGTTATGGGATTTTTTTTCTTTTCTTTTTTAATTTTTTTGGTTGGTCTTTGAAAAGTGGCTTCATCCAAACAAAATTTGCAAATGCATTCAAATGCAACTTTGTTTTCTGTGACCTTATCAAATCACACCTCACTTCATACTCCTAAACATCCTCAGGGGTTCACTGTGACTCGCTTTTTTTGTTTTTTTTTTAATGCTTGTAAACACCTAAACACTACACTGAGAATATTTAAAGATCTTATATTGGAGTAATAGTGGAGTCTATTGGGAATTAAGCCACTGCTCTCTTCAGAATGCATCCAAATGATTGAAATGATAATGCGCATTTCTAACATATGGTGCCAGAATAATATTACTGTATCCACTGCACTTCTCCAAACTACATGGGTCAATGCCCCGAGAAACAGGGCTAGAAGGCTGGCTGAGCTAGCTGTTCCCTTGCATTTCAAGGCACCTGAGGTTCAAACAATTGCTTGTACAGTTTATCATCTTAAAGAAGCAACCACATTAGTAAAGTAGGGGATTGGCGTAGCTTAAATATTGAACCATTAAATAATTCAAAATGTGTCAAATAATTAGATGAGCACTCATTTAGCATTTGAATGCAGTATTGCATCTTTTTATCCAGCATGCCAGATTGTACCATGTTAAAGTGAGATAAAGATGCAAATTGCATTTTTTTTCAATCTTTCGACATACTGAATCCATTCAAAGAGGCTATGTGAAATTCTTTGAGAGTCATGTTAAAGTAGATATAAAAATGCAGCACCTGCACCCACATCTGTAGAAAAGAGAACCCCATACGTGGTGCAGCAGTACAGAGCCAGTAACTTACTGGATCAGGGAGAATTCTCTCTCCTGACCTTATCTATTGCATGTGATATGGGACCATCATGTAGCATGTTAGCAAACATGAAGTGCTAAAGAGGGAGATAGCCATAAACATGCTTTTCTTTATAAGTAAATGTACAGGTGATTGCTGTGACAACTGTTTATTACACACCTCAGAACTGTTTTTCTGCTACCTTGTGATCCCTCTCTTCTGTCTGTTGTATCCACCTGTTGTCTCTCATCTTAAACTTAGATTGTAAGGTTTTTTGGGCAGACATTGTCTTGTTGTTATGTGTTTGCACCTAGCACCATGGGATCCTATATATAAAATATATAATACTTATTATTGTAGGGTCAGAATGGATTTGGGACTTTGAGGGACAATCAGTTGATACTCCTGCCTATGGTGACCAGAGGTCCCGATTTTATAGGGACATTCCCAATATTCAGAACTTTTTCTTATATAGGCACCTATTACTCTCCACCCCCTGTCCCGATTTTTCACACTTTCTATCTGGTCACCCTACTCCTGCCATTAGGTTCCCATCGTTCAATTGCCATCTAGGCCTTTTAGAGAGACAAGGTGGGTGAGGTAATACTTTTTGTTGGACCAGCTTATTACCTTACCCACCTTGTCTCTCTAATACCCTGGGACCCACACTGCTACAACTATACTGCATACAAAAATGGAAGATATCTAGGCCTTTTATCTTTCTTTTCTTTTTTTCTTTTTTTAAGTGTGTGCCTAGTGTGGGGTTCATACATATGCAAATATGGTCATCCTTTTACATAGTGTAATGCAATGCCCATATACTACAATCCTGCCTGTCAGAGCAAAGTTAAGTTTTAAGGGATCAGTGTTCTACAGTTACCATGACAATACATAATATACCTTTTGGGTCTGATTTTGTAGTGCATGACTTCACTATTGAATCAAGTAACGCTGGCATAAAGCTGGTGTAACGCGGGGTGAACTGGGCGCTGTTATGTAGTTCTATGTATAATGTAGTGTGTATCCATATATTATCATTTAACACTTTCATATTATGACAGTACCCAAAAGCCTGTATCAAGGTCAGGTTTTGGTTTGTGGTAGGTGCTGGAAATCCTTGCTCCATAGAGTTTACATTCTAAATGTCAGACAAATAGATGAAGGGTTGGTTGGGAACAAGGCTATGACCTACAAGTAAATGAGTGTGATGATGATTGGCACAATTTTGTTTGTTGCATGTGGTGTTATTGCTGCTTTTTCCATGCGTACCTATCTTGAGGAATCACGTTAGAAACTCACTTCAAAATAATTAGCACAAAAAACACCAGGGCAGATGAGATTTTAAATGCTGTAATAGATCTCCTGTCTGGGTCAGTGCACTATTTCCCAGTAAGGACTTTGATAACGATAATGGAAGTCCACCTGAGCCCCTAGTGATTATAATACTACCAGCAGACATGCTGATAAATTGTAACAGGCACAGCAGCAACAGCAGCCACTCCAAGCATCCTTAAAGTGAGATATCTTTTTAATGGCCGGGAAGACAAATGGCTCACATTTTATCATTGGATTCCTCTCCATTCAGGAAATTGCCAATAAACATCTTCTCCCTAGCTGAAGATTTGGCAGTGAAGAGAGACATAACAAATTTAACCCATTCATTTCCTTTCAGCTGTCTGTTTACATGTAGTTACCCATTAAACCTCTTCTTATACTGACTAATCTATTGTATTTTCATATTAGACTTATGTCCCATTTTCCAAAGTAATTTAGTCCTATTGACCTGCAATGAAATTTAGCGCCTACGTCACTTTTAGAAATGGGTTTTATGTTCCTATATCACTTAGGTGCTTTTGAAAATTTTACCTTTCCCTCATCATTAAATAGTTTGACATTTTTGGAATCCAGTGATAAAACATTAAGGGTTCGATCCTACCAAGTGTGGACACTCTGATCCTGATCCAACAAAGCATTTCAGCACATACTTAATTTTAAACACATGAGTAATCCCAGGAGTCATCTTCAATGGGACTCCTCAGGAGCATAAAGTTTATCACATGCTTAAGTGCTTTGCTGGACTTGTGCTCAAGTGCACAGCCCTTAATTGAGCCTGATCCAAAACCAATTAAGTCAATGGGAACTTGACTTCAATGACCTTTGGTTCAGGCATTGTTTTGTACTCCTGGTCCTCTCCAACCCCCAAACTGGAAAGTACATTTATATGAGGAAAGATGGATGTGTTCAGTTTTGTGGAAATTGCATTGTGGGTAGCAGTGTAATAACTAAAATGAAGAATACCAGTATCTTAAATATTTATATTCTTCTAATCAGCTCTCTCTATGCACCCTGAATGCATGAGATATTCAAAGAAGTTTCATGAGTGATGTTTGTGGGGGAACTTGCCTTTTAATGCTCAGAACTACAGTATTAGAAATCCAAGACTTTGTAAGCAGCATCTTATAGACCACTGATTGCCAAAGGAGTTTTCCCTGCGGCTATTAGGTTTGGTTTTGAAAGTCCACATCTTGAAATGTTGTGGTTATAGATTAAACCTGAAAAGTTGGAGAGTTGACTTGGAAGTGAATGTGGATCATAGTATTGCTATGAGGTATCTAGGTGTTCAACATTATTTTTGTGGGTTTTCATTTAACAGTATTTCTGGTATGGTTTTTGTAAGAGGCTTTTGTGCTGTCCAAGCCCAGTTAAGACTTAACATGTGATTGTGTATTTATCAGTAACTTCAATTGTGTTTCTGATATAGTGTTATATACAGCCCATTTATTCGGTAATCTTTACGTAGGGTATAAAAAACTTCTGCTATTTATAACTAGTGAGTCTCTGTATCTGTTTAAAGGTAAAGAGATTACACATAGCCAGTAAGAACTGTCTCAGAGGCACTTATCTCTGAACTTAATATAATAATAAAAGAGTGACTGGGAGCAGGGATGGGTAACTAGGCATCTGGCTAGTTCAGCCTTTGGTACCAGGGAAAGTTATAAAACACATTTGTCAGGCTCAAACTAGGTTTGTTATGGATCTGAGACAAAAAAAAAAAAATATTAGAATTCCCAGTGAAGGTTCTCATCAAATTTGAAATTGTAATCTTTTCTATTAAAAAAAAGAAAGTTGAGTTAATATAACAGGGAATAATTAGGTCAATTATTTATGGAGACCGTGTTGTCTATTTGTCTGAGAAATAATATGGGAACCAGCGATTCCTTTTGTTATTGTTAATTGTGTTCACTACAGTAGTGCCTAAGGACCAATCAAGAATGGGGCCCCACTGTGGTAGGCCCTATACAAACAAAGAGTAGTAGACAGTCTAGTCCCAAAGAGCGTACAAACTAAATAGACAGACAAAGGGTGGAGGATAGGGGAATAACACAAGCAGAGCAATCATGTGATGGTGGCAAACATCATGTTAGCACCACATTTATTTATTTATTTTATTTAATGTGTTGGTTCAGTTAGGAGGGAATAAATTAAATGGAAAGAAAAGTGAAGGAAGAAGAGATAATATACACTGCTCTATAGGTAATTATTATCAAGGTTAACTGGGCATCTGTAAAGAATTTGAAGGCTTAAGTGCAATACGTTAGGAATGTTAAGTACTGTTGTCAGATATTGACTTTTTAAAAAGTGTGATCAGATAACTATGTTCATTTATTTTTAAATTTGAGCACAGTGAAACCTGCCTGAGTGACATAGATGAAGAAGGAAGAGGGTGAGAAGGAAGAGCGACTGGAGTCAGCTGAGTTTCATATAGTCGTCCCTGCCCACCCTGCCAGGAATTCTGGTGCAAGATAAGGCGAGACCAGTCAACATTACCCTTTGTGGGCTGGGCTTTTCCTCACAAAAGATTTTTTTTTCCAAGGGAAACAGCCAACTGAGGCCCAGTTCTATTCAATACTGGTATCAATGATCTGGAAGAAAGAATCAAAATTGTTGGACGTAAAGGTTGTAAATGACTCACATTGATGGTGGAGAAGTAAAAAATGATAAGGACTAGTCAGCTCTAGAGAGCGATCAGGGTTGCACGGTAAACTGAGCTCATCTGGCAAATATGTGTCTTAATATACCTAAACGGAAGGTCCTACATTGAGGAACCAAGAGAGTGGGTCATGCTTAATGGATGTGGGACTGTATTTTGGAAAGGAGTACTGTAAGAAGTTTCAGATAGAAGACTCTTTAATTCAGCAGACAAAGGCACAGCAAGATTCAATTTCTGGAAGATGAAATAGGGTACAATTTTTTTTTACCAGTGAGAGTAATTGACTCTTGGAAAAATGTACCTGGGAGTTTGGTGAATTCTCCCTCACTTAGTCTTTCAAAATCAAGATGACATGTTTTCTTAAAAAAAGTGATGATGTACCTCAACCAGAAGTTATGGGCTTGATGCAGGAATCATTTCATGAAATTCTTTGGCCTGTGTAATGCAAGAGGTCTGACTAGACATGCGTAGTGGTCCCTTTTTTCCTTAAAAACAATGAATCTATGAAAGGGAATCCAGGAAATGGAGCAACTATCTCCTATAGATCTCCTGAAATTCATGAGTGAAATCCTGACTACACTGAAGTCAGTGGCAACACTCCCACTGATTTCAGTAGAGCCATGATTACATTCCACAGGTTGAGGGATAAATTCAAGAAAGCTATACAAAGTGGGAACTCATGTTTTTTGCTCAAATGTTTTACCATGTGGAGCAGTGGCTCTCAACCAGGGGTACATGTATCCCTGGGGATGCACAGAGGTCTTCCATGAGGTTCCTCAACTCATCTAGATATTTTCCTATTTTTATAACAGGCTACATAAAAAAGCAATAGTGAAGTCAGTACAAAGTAAACTTTCATACAAAAAACATGTATACTCTATATACTGTACACTGAAATGTAAGTACAATATTTATATTCCAATTGATTTATTTTATAATTATATAGTAAAAATGAGAAAGTAAGCAATTTTTCAATAATAGTGTGTTGTGAAACTTTTGTATTTTTATGTCTGATTTTGTAAGCAAGTGGTTTTTAAGTGAGGTGTAATCTGGGAGTACGCAAGGCAAATCAGACTCCTGAAAGGGATACATTTGTCTGGAAAGGTTGAGAGCCACTGATATAAAGGTATCATCTATGGTCTTTGGTTCATGTGTCTGTGTCATGAGTCTTTTTGATAGAAAGGGGTAAATTACATTATTTTGGTTTTAGTGAGAGCTATATGGACAATACAATTAGAATTTAACTAAATAGTTTCACATATACAATTCAAAATTTCACACACTTGAAAAGCTCCACTTTTATTCAGTACAGTATATTATTCTGAAATAATCAGACTGCCCAAACAAGTGGGACTCTGATACAGAATAGTCATTTATACTGCATGTAATGTAAACAGTACCACACCAAATATTTCATTTTATTTACATATGCAAGGGCTAGAATTTAGGAATATATATATAAATTGTTTAATTTAAAAAGTGTATTTATATATATATATATATATATATATATATATATATATATATATATATATATATATATATAAATACACTTTTTAAATTAAACAATATGATTGTAGTTCTGAATATGCACAGGGTGGAGCACACAGGCTGCCGAAGGAAGTAGGAATAAGAGAGGCGTTGCTTTATGGATCTGCTTCCATCAAGATGAGGTTTAGGGATAGATTCTTCAGTATATGAAGTCCCCTACAGTGTGTAAGTGTAAGCAGCATAAAATAGATTTAAGGTGGCCAGAGATTGCCAGTGGATGATTTTCTCTGCTCACTCTCTTAGAGTGACCAGACAACAAGTGTGAAAAATTGGGATGGGGTGGGGGCTACTAGGAGCCTTTATAAGAAAAAGACCCAAAAATGGGGACTGTCCCTATAAAATAGGAACATCTGGTCACCCTGCCTCTCTCCTCACCCCATGTAGGGATTTTTTTTGTCAGCATAGCTGCTTCTTGTGCCAGCCACTCCTCACAAACTTCAGTGTAAGGAAAAGCATGTTAGAGGCAGGGAGGGGGCATTCCTTAAAGCTCTAACTTGTAACAAGAAAAGGAATACTTGTGGCACCTTAGAGACTCACAAATTTATTTGTTAGCCACAAATAAGTACAAGTACCCCTTTTCTTCTTGCGGATACAGACTAACACAGCTGCTACTCTGAAACTTGTAACAAGTTAATCATAACAGAGCCACAACCAGTTCCCTCCCTGCCTTCCCCATCCCTGCTGCCAAGCAGAGCTTGGACACAATCAAGAATCTGTCCCTTAAAGCCTATCTGATCTACCGTTGGCATTTCCATTGTGACTTCTAAATTAATTGCTATATTAATTTGTACAAAATATCTAATGTGTTTGTATTACTCTTCTTTATAAACATTTTGGAAGCTCCATGGATCTGTCTGGTATTTTCCTGTAGGTGGTCTGCTGGACTAAGACATATATATCTATGTTAGATGCACTGGCCTTCCAACTTCCCCCTTGCCTGAAGATCTTCAGGTTTTTCACACCTAACCTTGTCTCCCTTGCAAGCCACCCACATTCCTGCCCTTTCTGTATGGATTTTTTTATCCACAGCCTTTGCCTCTTATGAGAACTCAGAATGCTATGTGCTTGAAGGAAATTATAGAGCACCGTTCTCCCAAGCTTGCTTTTGTTATCTTTACTTTATAACTGTATTTTTACCATAGAAAGTGAAGTCAGCTTGGGTATTTACATTTTGTTCAACTAAAAGGCAAATGTAATTAAAGTTGACAATGGATTCTAAGTTCCTGCTTTTATCCTAGGTTTTTTTTACTGTTGTCCATTTCTAATAGTGACAGCAAGGCTAATATATATTTTCTTCCACCAGTTTATTTTTCCATTTTGAAAATATGGGCAAAAATGTTGGTAATAAAAGTGAAATTAATTAAACTACTTGTTACTATTTTATTTATGAAGCATCATTATCATAGATAGCTCCACAGCTCTAAAAAGAGAATTTGTTAGACAACTTATTGTGACTGGATGTGTAAGACCAAATTATGCCATCATTTTCACCCATACAAACTAAGGTTGCCTGTGATAGAACACAGCACAATATGGCCCATGGTCTTTGTGAAGTCTAACAAGATAATAGATAAACGACGGTTTCGCTATCTGCCAGTAAGTAGAATCAAGCTGTTAACTTAGTACTTAGACAGAAAGCCTATGTTGCCCTTTGACCCCTGACATGATTTTGCAACTCCTTAAATAGAGGCTTTTGTGTTATCATTTATTTGATAGGAAAAGATAAGCTGTTTAAGAACACTCTACTATGCAAGTTGGAGAACATATGATTTAAAATGTTTTTTGAAAATAAGCTTTGCTATACGCAAGATGCCTAGTAAGCATGAGCAGTTATTATAAATTGGCATGAGTGTTTGACCTACGTTCTAAAGTTATAGGGGCTTTTGGCAATATGTATTTTTGGGGATAAACAAGTAAACCACAAGAACAAAACATGCTTGAAATAATGGATTTCTAGGGGATTTTTGAACATATAACCATGAGGTTAAAGACATTAATGTGTTGGAAATATTGGGAAATGTATTGATGCAAATAGTCTATGTCAGCAATTGGAACCCCAGTTATGGTTCCTTGAATGCCACATGTGAACAGGGGGCTGGGAGGTAATCTAAACATGGTCACTGGATATGGGTAGATGGCAAATCTCTTGCTGTGCAGGTATGCAAAAGAGACCGTTGGATTTGGCATGCTGAAAGCCAAGGCACAGGCTCTTGTCCAGTATCTGGAAGAACCTCTCATACAAGTGGCAGCATCCTGAACAAGCGACAGAGGGGCAGAGCAGAGGGTGAATGAGGCTGTCGCAGCTCCAGGGCAAAGAACCCTTCCCCCAAAAGCTCTTATAACGGAGAATTGGTGAAGTGGCTTGCGAATGGTTCCATGGGCAATCCAGGCATTGGCATCACACTGAAAACTACCTGACAGCAGTGGAGGGCACTTGGGACCTTTTTTATATATATAGTTAAAAAGAAAAATATAACTGAGTATTTAAAAAGAAAAAAACTTTTTATTTATGTGTTCCCAATTAGTAGTGTAAAGGTAAGGAATAAAACCCAGCTGAATTCTTTAAATTTCAAGCCTTCAGGGTGGTTACAGATAATGTAATTTAGTGGAAGACTCTGAATGACACAATGAGTAATAAAATTAAAGACATTATTTAAAATGAAGTGGTTAGTTACAGCAAACAGGCATTACAATATTACCATACACTGCATTTATACTCACATTCTAAAATGAAATGATGCATCCAGGGGGATCAGTCCCTGGATGGGAAGAATGGATATAATCCATCAGTGGTGGATGGACATCTAAAATCAGTCTTCTACCCTTTTTATAATTAATTATAACAACACCCTTTAATTAATTAGCATTAAATCCACCTTTTTTATCATAATTAAAATTTTCTGCTTTCTCATTGGCTATTTAACATTAAGCATAATTTTAATTAACATCAACATAAATGCCATACCAATAACTATTTATATTGATAGCATTTCCAAAACGTTAACATTTTATCTAAAACTTATAAAAACCAATTAAGAGCAAAACATGTTTACAACATGACCTGGGGCTACTTTGCCTCTGAATTGTCTCACTTCATTAACTCATATTCTATTTGGCCTCAGCATAAACTGACATCATCTCTGTAGGCTACAGGTTATATGGGACAAGGGATATGAAATAAGGTATATGTCTAACCTCTAGTGCAGTGATTCTCAACCTATTTACCATTGTGGGCCACGTATGCGACTCTGAGGATGTCATATCTGCTGCAGGTGTGTGCTTAATGGGCCGCAAGCAGCCCACTGGCTGCAGGTTGAGAACCACTGCTCTAGTGGGTTCATCAGGGTGACAAGATTGCGGATGCCTGAGCTTCACATCCATTTATGATGGTATCAACTTACAGGTTTCTTCTTTCTTTGTTTCCACAAGGTTACGAGTATGGCAGAATTGGGGGTTGTTACAGTTTGTGTATCTATTTTCTTTTTGCTAATGCTTATGTTTGGAGTTATTTGGCTGGTAAATAAAGTTTTTATGGTTCTGTATGTCTCTCCCCCCCAACATCATTCTTAAGAATAAACTTACGGAGCTGCCTCAGTAAAGAACCTGTTGTTGGTGAATTGTGTAATTTTGCACGCTAAATTAATCCAAGGCTACATACCTCCATGCAACACAGATAGTGCCCTTGTCTCCAACTTATCAATACTCCAATGCCTCTGAACACTGCTAAAGAGCAACCTTCTGCTGAAGATGCCATCTTCCAACTATTAAGAATCCATTCCATTTTTTGTAAATGGACGAATTTAATCCAATTGTTCTAGTCAAATTTCTACTTCAGTAACTATATTCTGTCCACTTACATTCCCTCTGCAATTTCCAAGGGGGAGGGGGAGATATTCTTTCTGGCCTAAACCATTATGTAGTTTTGTTGTCTGATGTTAAGGAGTTGCTGTATATTGAGGGTGCATGAAATGTAAAGTTTGTGTAAATCTAAAGTCTATAGAAAGCTTACCAGTATTAATGTACTTGTGGATCCTTTAGGATGCAGAGTTGTCACTGTTAGGAATTAGTCTTGTGGTAACATATATAATAAATCGCTTCATGATATGTTGACACAGGTGGGAGATCATTAATTAGATTAAATACTGCATAAATATCCTCCAAATTTATCTTGTATGATGGATGACATCACTATCAAAATAAAGACCATCCTGCAAAATTTGGGACAGATGGAAATACAAGATGACATCTTTTCTATAATGTGTCAAACATTTTTAGTTAATCAGGCAATGTGATTGGTGGTACATTCCTGGATGCTTTATTAAAATAATCAAAACAGTACAACTCACTTGTATGAACACCTGTTAAGAGTCACTTAAAAGTAGTAAATCAAAATACAATGAAATCATTTAAATTAATTATTTTTAAAGGAAAGAACAGGATTTCTGTGCACAAATTGGTTAACAGTTTAATGTGGCTACCATATCCGTTAAAATGTTTTGTTCAAGTCAATATGAATATACTTGTACTTAGTTTTAATTGGAAGTACATTTAAAAACAAAACATTCCTTTTATGATGTGATGCTGCAGGAGCTGTGTGTGCAGAACAGATGCATAAGTAGGCCAACTGTTTTCTGCTAGATCCTGAATTCAAGATTCTATATATCCCTTTGTCACTTAAAACTGTGAAGGAGTAGGAATGTTAAAGCCAATATCACAGACAAACTCCAGTTCTGAGAAAGCAGGACACACTCTGCTCTAGTTTAATAGTCTGATATAGTCAGCTATGCCAGAAGAAACAGAGTCCTGAACTGGAGATCCAGCAGGTAACTAAAGGAATAACAGATTTTCTAGTATTTTAGGTTGTCAAATGTATTTGCTGTTTCTAAAGTCTAGCTTTGTTTTGTGATTTGAAACCTCTCCCAGGTGTGTGTCACTTTTTGTTTCAATGTACAAAAAAAAAAAAAAAAATCAAGACACTGTTTCCCCCTTGTCCTTTGTTTGTTCCAGAGGTCAGTGTGGATCTTCCCAGATGTCATCTTGTTTTAATTTCCGTTACTACCTTCAAGGCTCCATATCGTGGTCAACCTTCTGTGCCACTCTTATACTGACCAGGGGGAGTTACTGCAGAGTGAAGCATGGCATATGTGTTTCCAGGACTGAGCATGCACCTTCTGCACAACACTCTCCTTTTGATGGCCTAAAAAGTGAGATCTAGGAAGTGAATCCGAGACTCATAGTTGTACCAGCACTAACTACATTGCCACTTATCCAGCCCTTGGACTTGACCTTCAAACTAATATTTCTGATAATCAAAACATGCATGTTACACCTTCTTACATGGAAATATATTTAAATAGTTGTGACTGAGCAAGTCACTACTGTGCTGTTTTAATTTGGAGAGGTAGCAGATAGGGGAACCTAAAACAGGCAGTGATTATTATTCAATTATATTATTCCTTCCAATCATTGTAAGTTGTGACCAGGGTCCTAGTGTGGAGCCAGTTATGGTCATTCAATTAGGGTGAACTGCAAAGAAAGGGGAAGACAATCCCCATAAAGCTGGTGGATATTCCAATACTTAGATTTACCAAGCCAGCATAAAACAGCTTCTTTGTGACCTTACTGGTTACTCAGAAGTCCAAAAACACATTCCTTTAAAGTGATCCAGCCTCAGGCCTCCATCCAGGTAACCATGTCAAATATGATGAAAATTTCTGTAAACCTTATTTCGTCATATAAAAGAAAAGATTCTACCAATCCCAAAGGATCGCACACATTCCCTCCCAGGTTATTGAATGTTTCAGATCTTACCCAAATACACGCTACAGCCAATTCTTATTAACTAAACTAAAATTTATTAAGAAACAAAAGAGAGGGAGTATGGTTAAAATATGGATATACAGACAGACATGAGTTCAGTACATTGAGGTTCAGATTCATAGCAGAGATGGTGATCTTTGTAGTTGCAAAGAGTTCAAACTTCCTTGACGGAGCTTAAGCAGATCTGAGATGACAGAATCAGGACCCAAGGATCTTTTATACAATTTCATGTCTTTTTGACAAGTTGGAGTTCCTTGAGGAACAAAAGGTAATTAGCATGACTTTGAAGGAGGTCCATGACCAGTACTTAGCTATACTAATTAACATAAGGACATTTGCTTGTTTCTCCACCATTCACAGTACATTTCAAAGAGAAATGAATACCAAGATATCCCTTTACAATTCATTTAAATGATATCAGAATACAGCATAGACAGGGACTGTTGATTACATTGTTGACCCTACTCATACATATGTAAGTACACAAACATTATCTCCCCACATATCTTTTGAGGGTTATTTATTTTGCAGGATGTTTAACTCTTTCTAGCCATGTGTCACATAAGTTAATATTGGTAAGTTTGATAACCACTGAAAGAGGTTCACCGCTGCCACTTTAAACACTGCTCAACATTATAGAAATCTTGGCTTTAATGGGTTAAAAAAAGCATGGATTTGTTGTGTAAGCTATTGGAATAGAAAAAAGCAATGGAAGTATCGCTGTGATTTGCCTCTCTACGTTATTTCTATATGTGTAAAATGTCCACCTGTTCAATCATATAGGTACCCTTGATAATTTTGTTACAGCTGGTTTGCAGTAGGATTAGATACTCTTTGCATTAGGTTGTAGATGTAGATATGGTTTCTGTAGTGATGGGGCAGACTGCAGAGATCTATTGGCTGCTGGCTTTGTAAATTTCATTCAGTTTGGTCCAATAGCAGAAGGAGAGAGACTGGTACAGTCTGGACCTCTCTCCCTCTTCAATCTCTCTTTTCCTTGCAGATCAGTCTCTCCCCCTGTCTGTGTCTCCGCATAGGCAATCAGAGCTCTTACTCACAAACCCAACTCTCCCTCTTGCACTGCTTTTGTAATGAATTTTCTTCCTGAATGTAGGTCGTTTACAACAGTAAGCACCAGTTTCCTCCAAATCCAGCGTTGTTGTTGCTTTTTTATTTTTTGTGGTCGTTGCATTCCTTTGGACAAGAAAATCGCGTTGGATTCCAAAAAACAGAGGGGAGCCTTGTTTGAATAATTCCTGTTGTCTGAATTCCAGTCAGGATTCCCTGGAAGAATTTGGCTGAGTAAAAAAGGGACCTCCGTGCAGCTGCAGCTTTCGCACTGTTAAGGTAGGTATATTAGATTTAAGGTTTGTGTGTTCATGTTCATTTTTGCGGGGGTTGCAGTGAGTTCTGAGGCAGAGGGTGATCAGTTTGCTGCAGTCGTTTATGCTTTTACTTTCCCCATCATTTTTAAGGCGATACTTTTTCTGTCCTCTTCCCCATCCTAGACTATCTTCATGTCATCTGTGCAGCTACAGATCTAGAATTTGTCTTCTCCTGGACCATCATTTGTTTGGAGGCATTTTGCTGCAATCAGCTATTTGAAAAGGCTGTGGGGCTCTGTGTGAGATGTTTACAAAGTAGCTCTGCCTAACAGACAAATAAACAGAAGTGTGTGTGTGCGCGCGGGAGGAGGAAGGGTGTGTGTGTGTGTGGGGGGGGGGGATATCTGCAGTACAGGGCGAGAGAAAGAGAGCAAAGCTACAGTTTCCTGCAAACGAGATCAGAGGCAGTGGAAGGAGCAGGACCTCCTGTGTGCGCCGGTGGTGTGGAGGGAATTACAGATCCGGCACTTAGGGCTTGGGTTAACCTCGCTGTGTTCCCCTCCTTTAAAACAACAACAACAACAACAAAACACACAGCTTGGCTCTTCTATGGAGCGATTCACTCTCTTTTCTTCTTCAGCGGCTGGGCTCGGGTAAAATGCCTGCTTTTGTGATGCATGGGTTCTCACACGTGATGGACTGGAGCCCAGCACTCGCGAGGGAGGGTGGCTGGCTAGCTGGGGGTGTGTGTGTGTGTGTGGGGGGGGGGGGGGGTGTTTGCGAAGGGAAAAGCGTCGGTGGGGGAAACAAAAGGAAAAAAAAGCGGAGTGTAAAGAGAGAAATAAAAGGGGACAGAGGAAGCCTCGCGGGTGGGGGTGGGGGGGCGAATCGGCTTCTCTGCAAAGCTGGGGCTGGCGCGCGGCTAGGGGGCAGTGCTGGGGTTGTGTGTGGGATGGGGGGGGGGGAAGGGTGCCTCATGTGGAGCCTTTCCGCGGTCCTTGGCCCCGGGTTGCACCTTCCCCACGGGAAACTGCTGCTCCCCCCCACCCCCCAACTCGCTGTGTCAAACCTGCCGCCTTCCCGCTCTCCGGGGGGAAGTTAGGCACCGCAGAGCGGCTCCCCCTCCCTCCCCGCGCTGCCCAGCCCCGTGCCCACGTCCCCCGGGGCAGCCCTTGCCTGCCCACCCCTCCTGCACTGCAGCGCCCCCCCCCACACTTTGCCTCTGCAGGGTGCTGTGATTGATGATCTGTCCCTCCTGCAGCCATCAGCCGGGGGGGGGGGGGACCGCAGCGAGAGCAGCCGCTGAACCTCTCCCTCCCTCTCCCCGCTGTCAGACCTGCCGGCAGGCGCCTTCCCTCGGGCCGCCCCCGCCCGGCGAAAGCTGCTGGCCCCGGGGGAGGCTGAGCCTCGCTGGGGTCCCAGTTGCAAGAGGAGTTTTTTCTGGAGCGGGCGGCTACAGCAGAGCGCTCCCCCTTCCCCTGCTCCCTGCAGCCACTGTCTAGCAGTCCGTGCTGCAGACTCGGTCCTTGCCCACTCAACAGCCCCAAGCACACACACCCCCCCCCGCAATCTGGCCCTCCCCAGGTTACACCGCCTAGCCCTCATCCAGCGGATCCAGGTGATGGGGACGCCTCAGGCAAACATCCCCAGCTCCCCCGGCCGCCCCGCACGCGGCAGCTCAGCTCCCTCTCCGGCAAGCTGCAATGCCGGTAAGTTCCTTCCTCCTGGCCAGGAGTCCCTCAGCCTGGGCTGCCCAACGTCCCCAGGGCAACCTGTCCGTTGGGTTGAGCTGCCTTTCTCCCCGCCTCGACCTCATCCCAGCCACTTGTCCGGTGCCCAGCGCCGGCCTTGACTGCACAGAGCTCCATTTGCCCCCTGGGAGGGGGTATAAGCCAGGGCAAGCATCCTGCAGCGGCCTGGGTCCTGGGGACTTCTTCTACCAGCTATCCCAGTCCAGACACCACAAGGGGACGGCCTAGAGGCTAATACCCCCCTCAGGGTAACAGTGCCCTTATTTTCAGTGGATTTGGCTCAGCTGGAAGAAACTGGATCCTCTTTTCCTTCTCCTGTCCCCAGCAGACGCTCTGGCTGCTGCAGGTTTCACAAGTGGTTGTTTTACTGTTTTCCTTTTGCGGGAAAGATTCCACTCCCCCCCTCCGCTCCCCCGGTGCTGGGGTTCATGGAGACAAGGCTACATTTGATTTATTGTTATAATTGATTATGATTATTTCATCATTTAGAACCAGGGCAATTATTTAGAGAGAGCAAGAGAGAGGAAAATAAAGAAACCCAAGAGATAAGTTAATCATCTGAGCTGTGGGCCTATCCCTTGTTTTCATAAAAGAAACTAGTAATAATAGAACCCTTATCGATCCCTGAAACTAAACTAATTTTAATATTAGGCAGGGGGAAAAAAAAAAAACCTTTGTGGAAACAAGCAGGTGCTGTTCTTGCAAGAAAATTCCACAAGGTGGTAGTGTGGACACTTCCTAGTGACTTAATTTTATTTTTGAGATTTGGTCAATTGCTTGAAATGTTTTATTTCCATGTATTCCACCTCTGTATCTTAAAAGCCCAACTGCATGTATGTTTTAAAAGTACAAAATCATGTTGGATTTCATATGGTTTAACATCCAGGAAGCATTTCCTACCTCCAGCTTCCCTCCTTTGTGCAGTCCTCAGAAGCAAGGGAACTAGAAAGGCTTTAAGGAAAAGTTTCCAAAAAGTGCAGAATCTGGAAGTGTATGAGATAAGCAACAGCAATTTCTGTCAAAGGATGGCTAATGGAATGGAATGTGAAAGTCTCTATCTATATTTTATTAGATAGATCAAGTTTCTGGATTAAATTGTAGCAGTCCTGGTAATTCAATAAGCAGAGGCAGAGACTGATGTGGCCATTTAATTTATCACATTAGATGTTTTATATTTAACTTTTTGAGTCCATAGGCTTTATTGGGGGTTGATGTTTACTATAACCACAATGATGTAAACAAATGTTCATCTTTTGATCCTTTGTATTTAAAAAGTAAGGAAACATTTGTTGACTTCATAATCATGCTTCATCAATTTTTTGGGGGGAAAATCCTTAAATCTAGGCTGTATTTTGATCCCAAATGATTAATAGTGTTAGGAGTGTGTTCCTGTAAGTAGAGGAAAGGTGTTCAAAATGCAAGGGCAAATGGATGAAATTGTTAGTAGGTACACTGAATGGAAATCTCCAGTGCATGTGTGTGTAAATGTGTATGTGTATATATATATATATACACACACACACATCAATGTAGTATGGACTTCTCTGCAAATTTAAATCATCTCAGATTCATGGAAGGGTGGTAATTTACATCCCATGCTCTACAAATTATATTTATTTGTTATAAGACATTTAAAATCCTTTCTTATTATTAATATAAGAAAATAACTTTTTGTGTTACCCTAGAGAGTTGATCATTACATTCATCAATTGTAATTCAGTGGATAAAAAACTCAGGTTTACGTAGGTGGGCTAGTTTCATACTTAAAATTAATCCTCCACTCCCCCCCCATTTTCTTATGAAAAATATATCTGCCACATCTGTTAACATTTTTATAGAATGGTCTATACATATTATTACCTTCAGGAGGGTTGCTGTAATTCTTTTCAGTTATGCTGCCGGAGACAGGGTTGTATACTGTTAGTCATAAACCTGTTCCAACTAATCATTAGATACCATGGATAAGAAAAGGTACTATGAATGTAGTGACCTACCAATAGGTCATTTATGAAAGCAAAATATTTAGATGGTATTCGAACAGTACGTTTCATGAGAAGATATTTTTATGATAATTGAATCTTTAATTCTGACATACTAGTTCTTAGCAATTGAGAATTATTTTTCTTTTGTTTACAAGTCACATTTATTTTTTTCTCTTCAGCATGCATAGATAACACACAAATGCAACTACAGTCAGTGTGTTTGTATCTGGGCTATACTAGGTATCATAACTGAAACTGTGGTTTGGGCATCCAAAATATATTTATTTGATACTGCTGTTCCTCTAGGGCTTGATCCAAAACCCAGTGAAACCAGTGGGAACTTTTCCACTGATTTCAGTGGGCTTTAGATCAGGTGCATACAATTTATTTTGTTGTCTGCATAGGATTTGTAACATTTCAAAATGCTAACTTTTCTAATTGAGACTGATGATTTGCCTACTACTCCTTTAAATAGTAACATTAAAACACAAAGTCAAATATTACAAAATGCTAGTATGTACACTGTAAACACAGACATCTTTTAAGCCTCATGCTAGGTGCATGGGATATTATTTTTTCCTTGTTCAACAATGCAGAATGGTCAGTTAAGACAATTCTTGTTAGAAAATACACAACAATGAAAAATTTCTCAATAAAACTTCTAAATAAAATAGGATTATTGGATTGGATTAAACCAGGATAACTGATACAGTGGATAATTTACCAAAAATTCTAAACGCATAGCTTCATTGTCACAAATGCTCTTTTCAGTCTGTTTAGTTAGACAAGTGATCTTGAACAGGCTCTTTGACTCAAAGGAATAGTGATAAAGGGTTTGTCAAAAATGGCTGTGTTAATATGCAAATTCCAGCTGAAGGTCATTACCAGTCAGTTAGAAATGAAGGGAAGAGGCAGAAGGAAGAGCTGCTTGATAGAAACTGTAAATTAAAAAAAAAATGTATGGAAACAGTGCTTTGTTTAACATGAAAAAGTAATTTAACGCTGCATAAAGGACTGTACTTCTGCTTTTGACAGGTTCTCAATATGGCCTCCACTTGGCCTTTCAAAGAAGCATGCTGTTCTTTGACAGCTGAATCACACAATGTAAGGAACAGATCCACCTGGGTGGGACAGGAAAAGCATCACTTTGTAAACAGCATAGGATTTAGTCATTCTACTGTTTGAAGACTTGTCACAAAGCACAAATGTTCAAGATCTCTTTTGTGTGACCAAAATTCATTACAAACTCATACCAGACTTTGAATCTAAAAAGAGGAAAACCTAATAAAACCAAAACATAAACAAGAGGCTGGCAATAAGCCACTCAGATCATCAGGACTCTCATTTCAAACCACAGCTATTCTCTGTCACAGTTCAGCCCAGGTGTGCTCAAGCAATATTTGTAAAGCATTTATTCTCCAAGCCATTTTGATCCCTACATCTGACAGGGTTATGTACTCAACTCTATCACATTTTAATAGTTCTGTTGTGTTTGGGTTAGTAGTCCCCAGATCTGAATTTCAAGAAAAAAAAAATCCTTGCTGTTTGAAAAGAAAAAAGGTTTTATTGGCACTATTTCTCGAAATGATAGAAGTGGTAGGTAATAAATGTCCATTTTCCATAACCTGAAAGTGGAGTAGGGGGGAGAAAACTTTAAAATGTATAGGGGAAAAAAAACAATGGGTACGATTCATAGGAAAAAAATATCATTTTGAAGAGGGTAGTAATAAAAAAAAGAGATCAACTCTCCTTAATTATAAATAAGTGAACTAGGGGCGGGGTGGGGGGAGGACACATTTCTGGATTCTTAGATTTAAAAGAAAGTTTATATCGAACAATATTATTTCGTGACTTATTACCATAGCATGTGTGATGATCTGAACATTAATAAAAAGAAAAGGAGTACTAGTGGCACCTTAGAGACTAACCAATTTATTTGAGCATAAGCTTTCGTGAGCTACAGCCTCTAAGGTGCCACTAGTACTCCTTTTCTTTTTGCGAATACAGACTAACACGGCTGCTACTCTGAAACCTGAACATTAATAGCCTCTTCAGAAGATGTTGCCTTTCCCAGTTACATCTGTATAAGGGTTTGACCACTAGCATGGCTTATTCAAATGGAATATATGTGATCATATAATGAAATGAAACCTAGTGAGAAATGTTCAGATGCACACTATCGTACTCTGTGTAAAAATGAGTTGTAATAATTGAGATCACCTTGTACAGCTCTTACATTCTGCTGTGTTCTGCGTTAAGCTCACACACCACTCTGAGTGTTAGGACATGTTTTAGCGAATGTATTCAACCGAATATAGCTTCAGTAAGTAAAAGGGTAAGACTTTCCATGCTCATCTCTCCATTGTCACTTTATGTGCACACTGCAATTTGCAGCTTGGGGTTGGTGAACCTTGTAAAAGAAAATTAATGGAACTCTTATTAGAAAAAATATTACAGAAGTTATTATACTAGACTGATTAATTCACTCTGCAAACTGGGGCTGGGGTCGGGGGGAAGAACACATGTGCCCTACCATTATTAAAATGACTTTCATAAAAGGTATCAATTTTTTTGTGACTATAATGGAACTATTTTGGGGATCTTGGTTAGAATGTACCAAGGCCATATTGAAAAGTGATGGAAATATTAGGCAGAATATAGTAATTTTTATAATGACATGATTAATAGGGGCATATAGTGAAAAACTACCGTTTTTGCTTCTTGGAAATGAACTGATGCCTGGTTATGTCTAATTATGAAATTATTAATCTGACAAATGTTATTCTACATTACATAGTGTGACATAACTCATCTTTTATTTACTACTCTGTATAACAACTTTTAAATTCTTTAAATTATTTTTATTTATAACAAAAAAGTACTTTAGTATTAATTACAATAATCAATGAAACAGGCATTTTAGTTCTTTATTAATTATAATCAATGGCATAGCAAGTACTTAAAATTTTAGAGATGATTGTATTACCATAAATTGGTGGCTGTGTAGATTTCTCTAAGGGCTTGATTCAGATTTGCATTTGTTGGATATAAATGTGCAATAAAAAAAGTATGTAACTTGTTGCTCCTCCAACAATAGTGACCCTTTCCCCCCTTTTGGTACAAATGGAGATATGGCTCTTCAATCCCGAACCCAAAGAATACACAAGGCCAGTAAATCAATCAAAAAAAAGCCTTCCCGCCTCATGATTATAGATTTTGTTTAGGCCATCTAATATTTAAGCATTTTAAAATCACTCATCCCCATTGTATCTGGGTGCTAAGTCAGGCACAGGCATAAAGTGGGCATGAAGTCAGCAGGTTTGCTCAAATCATATATAGACCTTACTCTAATGCTATTCTAGTTAATGGTCTTGCCAAATCAGGGGCTGCCAGCCATGTTGATTGTTGCCATCACGTGGCAGTTTTGTGTAATAGGTGCCACACCAAACTCACTTGCACTATTGCATGAAGTTATATTTGGGCCCTCTGAAAATGAGAAAAGCCAATTAACCAGTTCTATGAGCCCTATCTTTATATATACCATATCTGGAAATACCTGGTAAGTACTAAAGCATGAGTTAAGTTTCCCTGAACAGACTTTTCACTAATTTTTAACTTCTTTGTTCCATAAATGAACACTTGTTAATAACCGTACAATACATTAAGTTCTCCAAGATAGAGACTACTGATGTGTTTATTGCTTAGTGCCATACATTTATTGATTATTTACAAATTAATAATGATTGATACCCTAAATAAATTTGCTACCCTAAAATACAAAAGTCCTGTTTTAGACATGCCAAAATATTATATAAGTTAGAGGAAAAACTGATAGCTGCATTGTCAAATAAACAAGTTGGAATGGACACACATGTTTCTGGTTTATTTTTTATGTTCATTTGATACAGATATTAAGACCAAACTTTTTATTTTCAAATAATGGTGCAACTTGCAAAGGAAAAGTTGCAGATTAATTTATTTAGGAGGAGTAAAACTTATTGGCTGCAGGGTGCAGCTTGTAGAGGGCAGTTGTATTCTTTACTATACTTCAGTTTTACTCTGAAATCACAGGTATTGTAGTAATTGTGCATTTGAGAATTCTTTTTCTGGAAGAAATGAATAAATATCCATCTTGACCTCCCATGCCTTCATTTAAATTCTTTACAAATCTATAGCCTTGTCTGAACACCTCTTTAGGGCTTGAGTGTGTGTTGTTGTTGTTTTTTAAAGCACCGTGGGAATAAATACAAAATGTTGCCAGATAGCTGCATTTTACAGAGGGATAAAATTTCCTTCAGATTCTCTCATTTGATTGTGCCTTTGTCGATATGGCTGTGGGAACGTTTCCAGTAAGCACAGCCAGTATTTCACTTTTATGTATAGCCATATATAGGTGCCAGCCACATCTCTAGCCAACTAATGCACAACAAACTCCCTACTCTTTTCTTTACTGGATGTATCGTAGTCCATCAACATAATTAAGATTAGCATTATGTTCCAAAGCCCGGTGAAGTCAATGGAAAGACTCCTGGAAAATACAGTGGACCCTGAGTCAGGCACCATATGAGGAATATGCAATATTTGAGTGAAATATACAAGGTCCCATTTAGAGGGACTTTGTTGCCTGAATTTTAATCTGTGCTCATTAAAATGCTTCCAAATCCATCTTTTTAAACAGCAGAAAACTTCTGTTCTCCTGAAAAGTTCATTTATGCAAAATCAATCCCTCTTTTGGAAAGCTATTATAAATGAACAGGACGTGAAAGTGTAGGGAGCCATAAATTTCACTAGCCTGCAGAATACTGATGATTCAAAGCTTAGGACCGTATATTATCCTCTATCAATGTTCAAGACTTTTGTTATTTGTTGCTCTAGTATGAATAATAAACATTTGTTCAGCAAGCACCATAGCTTTGCATGATGTCTTACTGAGGTTTGTTTAAAACAAAACCAAATCTGTGTGTACCCTGGAGACCTGAACCACTGGAAACTGAATTAGTGGTAACTGAATTGGTACCTGAACCATTGATGCAATGCTCACACTAGCTGTGGTTTTGTAGGGCCAGTTGTGCCCTACATTCATACCAGAGCTGCTCTACAATGTTGCACTGCCCTCTGGGTACCCAGTTCCACAGTGGCTGCCTATTGGAGCAGTAGCTTGAGGGAAATTTTGAAAAACTTTCTGGCAGCCCAGAGAAATTGTTGCAGAAGAGGTGAAGCTCCCGTAGGAATCTGGCTGCCATTTCCAATTTTATTTTTTATCAAAATGAAGAACAAAGAGTCTGAGGTCACACCTTGCTTAACACAGTTTCTGCTCAGCTTCTGGGACTTGCGATATCTCAGGCATCTGCAGTAAGGGCATTGTGTCAGTATTCTTGAAGAACCAGAGAATGAGACACCAGCAGTTAGTGTATTTATTGCTGCAATAGTTGTTTCTCTAACCCAACATCTTCAATAAATGGCTCTGTGTAGTACTTCAAGATCATGCTAAACAGGTTGTGTGCCTCCTGTAAATCATATATATAACCATTGAGTGGGTAGGACAGAGTTGTGCTCCAGGCCTGGGATGGGCAGTAGCAGCTCATTATGAATGTAATGATCATAATGTTTGCCTGTTGCAGTTTGTGTCATGTATGTGAAAGCAAAGATGAGGTCTCAATACATGGTGGAGTGAGGAGGCAGTAGGACTTGCGGCAAATTATGCACAGGTGGACAGACAAGCTGTGGCATCGGAGGCTGTAAATTATATTAACACAGCCTGCAGTAGGTCTGCTGCCCAAAATAGAACTGCTCAGTGCACAGAGTTCCAAAGAGCAGGTGGAGAATTGGGGGATGGATGATGCAGATCACTGATTTTGACAGAGCAAATATTCGCGATTAGCATCACTGAAAACTACTGTCATTCTGGGGGTGGCTCATTTGGTAGATAGACGCTTATTTATATGATCATTGTGATGATGATAATTTGTAAGGTGAGGGAGTTACAGTGGACAATATTTTGGATATATTGATGCAATGTTAAGAGTTAACAATTCTTATGAAATACTTTTGTTTGCTTTATTGATGGTATTAAGACTTTTTTGCAGTTCTTATGCTTTTCCCCCATAGTCTATATGTGTGTTGTATGAATTGGATTAAGGCATTGAAAGAGAAAATAATTATGTTTGTTGATATAGAAATATAGCGTATTTGATGTAATATTTACACAAATTGTATTTTGACAAGTTATCTATTAGAGACACAATCATGCAGGCCAACTGGCTTGTGTAACTAAGGTAACAGGAATTTTCTCCTGCATAAATCTATCTTGTCTTTCAAAAACAGTCTTGGTTTTCTTCTCTAGAAACCAAACATATGATCAGGATGCTATAGTATTTCCCACTGCATGTCCCAAATAATATTCTCTGTTTTCTTGTCCTTGCCTCAAGCTAGACAGCTGTTTCACCATCCTTGATCCCATGGCCCCTTGCTTGCTTTGGGTGTTACTAGGTGTAACACTGATTACCATAATGAAACATTTAGAATTAAAGAGTTAATAGCCAAAGCAGTGATTAATTCATCATATTAAAGAACATCATAAAAGTAGAAAT
Organism: Lepidochelys olivacea; assembly: GCF_965140295.1. Lineage (NCBI taxonomy): Eukaryota > Metazoa > Chordata > Testudines > Cheloniidae > Lepidochelys > Lepidochelys olivacea. Next base: position 131,243,662 of record NC_140411.1, on the reverse strand, counting down.
TTCTGTTCCAATGCCTTGTTGCAAGGCACTTCCGTTTTGGAACTAGAAAGGGTAAGGACATAGCATTAGACTTTCTTCACAAATATAAAAAAAGTGTGCAGGACTTGGGGGGGAATGGGCAAGGAAGGGGGATGATGGAAGAGAAAATTAGGTCTATAATTAATTGATGTGTTTGCCTGATTTCAGTACTTGCATTTGGTGGTTGGCCAGAGACTGTATAGGATATATACTAATTTCTCTATCAGTAAATGTGGTAATTATGCATCATATTGCTCTTAATTTTCCTCAGAATGTTTTTTAGTGCATAGACTAGAAAAGCAGCTAGCTAAGAACAAGTTATTAAATAGGTGTCCCGATGTGGTGTAAGGTCTGACAGATACATGTAACATAAATATTTGGTCCAGTGTATCCTATGTCAGTATCCTTTACATTTGCTGCATTTTGGCTTCTGTTGGTACACTGGATATCTACCATTTAACTATGTTGGACACTTCACCACTTGCAGGAAACAGAGGACCATGCAACCAGCCATGGAGATGGTTTGCTAAGGGAATGCTGAACTTGATAGAGTTTGGGAGAACAAACCTAGTTGTCCCAGGCAGAAGCAGCTATTGGGGAGGAGGAATGGTGAAGCTGGAGGAGAGGGGATAATCTATGCTCATGCATCCATGCACATCAATTTCACAGCAATAATGGTGGTGTTCATTACAACCTTGAAAATGTTTCTTCCAGCTCCACAGTCTGCAAACTCAACCCTGATTGGTACATATATAAATTGGAAGTTGAGGGCCTATATATTCCAATTCTTCCTTTTCCTCCTGATTTGGTATGGATGCTGCTCTGTCAGGTTCTTTGGATTCTCTGAAGCAGTTCTGGGATCTCAAGAAGATCTCTGGCATCTCCTCTTCTGGCTGCTCATCTGTAATGTCCATCAAGGCCATGGAGCTGGCATTTTCCTCCTGTTACTCTTCATCACTTCAAGTTGTGAAGTGATTGCCTGTTCACTTGTTAGGGACTGTGACCAGGTGGTGTATTCCAGACATGTTAAGGGGCCCAGTAGGATGGTTGTACACCAAATTTCTCTAGTGGAAAAAAAGTCAAGGGGAGAAAAGTGAGCAGAGCATTGGTGGAATCTCCATGCTTAGAGGTTTTTAAGGCCAAGCTTGACAAAGCCTTGGCTGGGATGATTTAGTTGGGGCTGGTCCTGCTTTGAGCAAGGGGTTGGACAGGATGACCTCCTGAGGTCTCTTCCAACCCTAATTTTCTATGATTCTATGGGGATGAGGTGGGAAGTGGCAGGCAATGGGATGTAATTATGGGGAAAGCCTCAGAAGTAAATACAAGGATCTTGTATGGAAAGACATAGGGAGCCTAAGATCTGGGCTACACTGGGGGGCGGTTCGAACTAAGATACGCAACTTCAGCTACGCTATTCGTGTAGCTGAAGTAGAAGTATCTTAGTTCGACTTACCTGGCCGTCCTCACAGCGGCGAGTCGACCGCGGCGGCTCCCCCGTCAACTCCACTTACTCCTCTTGCTGAGGTGGAGTACAGGCGTCGATTCGGGGATCGATTTATTGCGTCTCGTCTAGACACAATAAATTGATCTCTGATAGATCGATCACTACCCGCCAGTCCGGCGGGTAGTGAAGATGTACCCTAAGAAAGGACTGGAAACAGGGTGGTGTGCAGGGCAGTGGTGGAGGAAGATTATCTTAGCAACTGAATGTTGGGTTGCGGTGGGAGATGAGTCCAGAAGAGGATGTTACAGTAGCTAAGATGAGATAGAAACATGAGTTTTGATAATGGTAGTTCCACACACAAATCAGTGGAAGCACATGACTCTTAATGCCATCATAACTCCACAGGATTTTTAGGGACCCAGCATTGGCTGCATGGTTAATCCTTTGAAACCATAGAGGCTTTTTTTCTTCTGAACAGTGATTTAGTGCATTTTTTTTCTTCTCAACTAAAGCTCCTATTTAAAAAAGATCACAGAACTCCCACACAAGTATTTCCTCTTTTATAATGAAGCAACTTCCAAATGTTTCATTACTGAAAATGTTTCTGTTTAGAAATGTTTTTCCTTGTAACTCATTTTTTTGCTAACAAGTATAATAAATCACCTTTTATGTTCTTTTGTTTCAGTTATTATTTGCAACCTGACAAAATGAGCTGTAGAACAAAACAACTGAGGGAAATAGGAAATATATGCAGCATATGTTCTGAGGAAATTTGCTTTTATTATGTAAGAGCAGGTTTATTAAAATTCTATGGGTTTTGATGGTTCTGCCATTGGTACAGAAAAATGAGAAAATAAAGCCGAGAGTAAATTAATGTACCTTGAGCCCACTCATACACCACTCATAGCTGTTAAGCCATATGCGTTATTTCATATTTATGAGCCTGCTTTTTTTTCCTATTGCTTTTCTAAACAATGTAGAATTGATGCACATCCTCCAACCCAAAAGTATCTGCTTTAAAACACAGGAGAGAGGTTTTGTGGGTAGAGGCAGGGGTGCTGGAACAATTTTTATGGTGGGGGGTGCTGATGGTTGCAACCATGTAGTTGGTGTTTGTTATTATTACTTCAAGCCAGGGGATGTGGGAGCACCTCCAGGACCCCTTGTTACAGCACCACTGGGTAGGGGAATACTCATGCAGACATTTTCAGAATGTAGAAGACACTTCCTATAACTTCTTGTTCATTTCCTTAACAAATGAATTTGCCCTGTACATATGATTGCACATAATGTAAACTATACATAATTTTCCAAACAGCTGTGGCACTCCACATGTAAAGTCGTATATTTAAAAGATAATGGGCCTCACTCAGATTGCACGATTGCACGAGTTTTACACCAGTATGAATCCAATGGAGTTACAGCAGATATATGTAATGTATATAGGGCTAAGAAAGGACATTTAGGCCCTATAAATCTCCCTCAAGCTATTTGTGTTCTTCATTTGTAATGAGTACCATAGTTCATTTTGTAATATGTGCTTTTGTCAGACGTAAACCTCTTCCATTTTTAGCGAAGGGAAATGTCTTGTAGTCTATGCATTAAAATTGCTTAGTAACCAGATGTTTAACCCAGTGCATGTGAGTGAAATGGTCTCTCAAAAATTCCTGTAACCCGCATTAACCTTTTTCACAGTCAGCCTAGGAAGTTAAGGCAAAGATACAAGTAAATGACAAGAAGGGGTGGAAATCTGATTCTTGAAGCATGAGACCCATTTTAATGCAGATCATGGTGAAACAGGCTTAGAATTCTGCAATAAAACAAATCAAATCAGTTTTCCAAGGTATACATTCTCTTTAAACTTATTTTCTCCATGGCTAATCCTTATTAAATACTAGCACTTTTTTTTCCCTCTTGATAACTTTTTCCATTTTAAATTCTTATTCTAAGTTATATAAATTCCTAATGTGAGCTAATTTCCAATATATATTCACATTTCATTTTTATCTGGGTAGGAGTTTCATGTGTAGTTGGTGAAAAAAAACATTTGAATAGGGAAAAAATTCCCACAGCAACCTATTTTATTGCCTTTTACTGATATGTTTTTCTGCTCTGACATGCATCAGGATTGATTATTTATAGTACATACTATTTGCAAATAAATGAGCACTGAATTTCAGGTAAGACAGAAATCCCAACAACACTCAGGAGTATTTTTTTTTTATTAAAGAATAACTAAAATCCTTATTTGGTTGAAAGATAATTCAATTTGAAGAAGAATGTCTTGTCTTCATTAGTGTGCAGAATGAATGTTTGCAAAAAATAAATACAGAAATTGAATGGTAAGGGTTGAAAGTTAAATGGATGTATCCAAGCCCTTGATTGATTTAGAGAGCCCTTAGTCCAATGACTTTTTTAAAATCACCATTTATTACATTTATTCTTGGTTGTGTTCAGCTCGCAGTGGGAAATAATCTTTTTTAGATGTTTTTTTGTTCCTTAAATTGAAAGCTGTTACAACACATAGCAGCACCAGTGATTTCACATTTTTTCATAAAGTAGACCATGTTTTAAAACAGAAATTATCTTAAGGATCACCTTCCATCCCATTCCTTACACACCTTAGGCCAGATTTTCCCAGTGCTCTGCACCTTCAATTAGGAACAAGTTTTCAAAAGAGCTCAGCTTCCAATTAGGCACCTCTCACCCCTGCTCCAGCCCCTTTACATTGGTTAAGAGGTAAGGGCAGAGAAAAGGAGCCCCTGTTCTTTGATGGGCTCAGTCACTGCAGAAAATAGGCATAAGACTGTCTTCCAAGGATCTCCCGCTTAAGGCCTGGTATAGGAGGAATGCTAGAGGTAGAACTGGGAGCAACAGGGGCCTGTTGGGGTGTAGGACACAGCATACAGTGCTGCAGCTATTCCCGTCATGCTGTGGCCCATATAGCAGCTCCAAGAGGTTGTTCTAACTTAGACAGGCCTCAGGATTGTCTGAATTATGCCAGAGGCTGCTCCAGCTCTTGGAACAGTCCAGGACCAGGAGGGCTCTAAAGCCACCTTGAAGCCACTTTAATTCCTTTGCCCTGCCTCCCAGCTGTGCTGCAGTGCTTTGAGACACAGCACCGATTCTCACTCCAGGTCTTCAGAAGTACTCAGCACCCTGTAGTTCTCATGGGGTCATTTATCACCTAGATTTTGACTTTTGAAAATCTGGCCAGTTATTTTGGTGTCTAAAAGGAACTGAGATCTTTTGGAGCTCATAACCAGCCCGATCTCCACAGGCCTGGTTTAAGAACTTTTGGCTTCCCCATGGAAAGGAAAATATTGAGTAAGAATTCAGGGAAGAATGGCCTTAAGTCTTCTTGTATTGTGTCCTTTATTTTTCCTTTAAAGTAAGCATTGACATAAAATATTAATTTTAAAATATGCATAGATTCCACTATTTCTGCTTATTAGCTTATGATATTGAGCTCTAATGTAGTATGCAAGAATATTGGAAAACCCAATTTTATTATTTAAAAAAAAGCAACTGTGTGATAGCTTTTGGGACAAAATTTAAATTTAACTTCCCTCACATTCTGCTGTACTAATACAGCCAGAACAAATAACAAACAAAAACAGAGTACAAGGTCTTCCCTTTCATTTTGTGTTCCCACCTCACCCTTCCCTTAAAGTTTTGGACATATTTTTAGTTTTTTCTATGTCTGCCAAATGATGTATACTTAAATACTGTATATATTTGTTCATTAGCCCATTCGTTTATAAGCCGACCCCCCAAGATGGATAGGTAAAAATAGTAAAAACTGTATGACCCTTTCATAAGCCAACCCTATATTTCAGGGGTTGGCAAACTTTGGCTCCTGGCCCATCAGGGTAAGCCGCTGGCGGGTCGGGACGTTTTTGTGTCACAGGCACGGAGCCCCTCAGCTCCCAGTGGTCGTGGTTTGCCATTCCCAGCCAATGGGAGCTGCGAGAAGTGGCGCCACTTCCTGCAGCTCCCATTGGCTGGGAACGGCGAACCATGGCCACAGGGAACTGAGGGCCTCCGTGCCTGCGGATGCTCCAGGTAAACAAAATGACAATGTATTAGATATTCAATTCAATGATTTCATACAGTTTAAAATCATCAAATTTTGGTGTAGACCCGTTTATAAGCCGACCCCCGCTCTTTGATGCATCACTTTTTTACCAAAAATATTCAGTTTATGAATGAGTATGTATGGTAATTTCCACACTGTATATTTAAGTGTACTTATGACTTTTGCAAATCAGTACAAAAGTACCCAATATCCACAGATGCCTCAGGGTGTCCACAAAGTATCAAATGTATCCACAGGCACTAATGACACATAAAGTGACTGATCATAAATTTAGCAGAGATGTTAAATTCAGGAGGTTAAACTTTGAGGAATGATGTTGTGGGATCAGGTGGCTAGATTCATTCGAGTTGGTACTAATGCCATGTGGAGTACTGAACTGCCTTTGAAGTTCTTGGGTTTTGGAATGACAGGATACAACACGGTAGTGTCCACAACTGTTCTTGATTATACTATAGGCAACAAAATATTTGATCTTCCTAGATACATTCAAGCTCTTAGAGGTTGAGAAGTACCTGTATTTCATCTAAACTATGACCCTAGCTTCAGCTTAAATTCCTAGAAAAGCTACCTATTGAAGTCATGTAAAATTGTTTTCCAGTGATCTATGTTGTGGTTGCCAGACATGTGAATGAATGTAATCACTTTAGAACTGTCTCCTATCTGGTGGTCAAACTGGATCATATGCCCATTTTAGTTGTTCCAAGTGAATGCTTCTACTGACCTCAGGAACCTGAGAAATCATAACTATGTGGATTTCAATAGTTCTGCTATTGGGACAGAAAAATAAGAAAATCCAGAGTGTAAAATATATTCACCTTTATCCCACTCATATGTCCTGCCCAGTAGTTGGTTTGTAGGTGGTGAAAAATCCTTGCAGGACTGCTATGCCATTGCCCTTGTGAAACATGCACTATTCCAGTAGCTCCAGAGTAACAAGACTTGAGAGAAGGTGCCTGTATTTAATAACACTTATCTCTTAATTCTTGAGAGTGCTATGCAAAATGAAATGTTAACTCACAGAGGATCAAGGAGAGCACCCAGAGAACTGGTCATATGCTCAATCTTGTGTCTGGGTTTCTTATAGGTACTTTGGATGTTTAGGTCACTCTTATGTGGCCTATCATACATTTTCATGCTGTGGATCTTCTGCACCTGTATCAATGGAGCTGATCATGGTGTCAAAGACTAATTTTTTATGGATTTCTGTGATTTCTCTTCTGGTGAAGAAGTGTATCTGATTTTTCCTTTCCAACTAAGTGTCAACGGCTCAACAACAGCTATTATCCTCTGTTAGTGCCCTGGACATCCTATTCCTGAGGGTTGCGAGATCAATCTCCACCATCAGTTATCTGATTTCTGTGTGCCAAATGAAAGACAAACATTAGAGTAGATTTAGCCACCTAATGGAAGCCTGTTGGCTGAAGTCATTGTGTATATGCTACACAATTACCCCAGCTGAGACACTAATAAAAGTCCTCATGATTCAGTCAACTCATCTGGGAGAGTTACTGATAACCGGACCTTCTTTCAGGCCAATCCAGGTGGCAAAAAAAGTATATTTTTTCCATTTGTAAACCCAAAGATAGTTTGAAATGTGTTTTTAATTCAAGCTTTCAAAAGGAAATAAAAATCACTTTTGGTTTCAGGACTATCACAGAAACTCTCTTAACCCATTTTTTAAAAGTTATGATTGAATAAAAACAAGGGGCTATAATGAAAGCCTGTATGAATACCTTTATTTATATATGTGTGTTAGCGCAAATGATGTCATTATGGAAATCTGACTGTTTCAATAATTTTCATTCCATTTCACTTTAGAAAAATAATACCACTCATGAAAAATGGCCAAACTGATGGTCTTTCCTGTAGACTAGTCTTCTGTCCCCCACAAAAGCCAGAACAATACTGCCACCCAATAAATAAATGGTTATTTCCATTCCTGGCCCAAGTGCCCTTTACCACATCACCTCAGAAATTAGAATAGTTGCTATGTAGTGAAAATATTTCTGTTTTACAGGTTGTCAGCCTATTTGTCTGGTTGGTCATAAAAATAAGAAAAAAGTGTGGGAGAGACTATTTTTGACCTAAATTAATATTTTATTTTCATGTATCATTATTTTGACTTTGTAAATAATTGTAGGTCAGAGTTAATCTTGGGTTATTTTTTAAATTTGTGCTTTTAAAGTTGTATTGGTTTAAAATTTATATTAATTTTATTGTGCACAATGGCCCTTAGGTAAGACGATATATTAATAAATTTACTTCACTCACAGAATAGGTAAAATAGATGTGGTGACAATGTGTAAGGTTCTCTAAATCCTGTATATTAGAGCTGGTCAACATTTCTCAAATGAAAAGTTCTTTTTTTCCTATTTTTTTTAAAGTCCTCTTTTGAAAAAAAAAAATTAAATTGTTGGCTGCCAAAACTTGTTGCCTTTTGCAAAGAAAAAAAAGTGATTCCTTGATATTTGAAGTGGATATTGAAATTTTACATTTGCTAAAAGCCTGGTTTTAAATAACCATTTGATAATCTATTCAATTATTTCTGTGTATGAGGATCTTTTTTGGAAAAAATGATGAAAAAATTTGAAAATGAATTTGAAATATACACAACTTCAAAAATTTGAAATACTGACCTTCTCTTGGGGTGAGGGCAAATCAGGTTATTTCCAGTGAATTCTTGGCTTTTCTGCTGAGCATTGCCATAGGAATGTCAATTATGGAGGTGTGTTATGTGGATGCAGCTCCTTGCCAATTAGGATTTGGTATGAGAATAACATTTCATTACATTTAGGTCACCAAAAAGTGGTGGTCTCAGTCCATTTCATAAGTAGCAGGTCTCTACATCACAAACAGGGGCCACATTTTCCAAGGGACGATGCTCCACATTTTCTGAAAATTTGGCCCCTATTAGGGGTCTCAAATTGAGCGCACAAAGTCACTAGTGACTTTTAAAAATCTTGGCCAAAATATTTCAGGACTCAAATATAGCATGAAAATATCAGAACTAAACTATATATCATGTATGAAGCCACCTTTGCCATGACATCCTCTTGTATACTGAGCAGAATTAATTATTCAAGTAATTTACTGACAGCAAAACCTGCTAATGGCTATAGTGACTAAGGCATTTATCATTTGTCTGTCCATAAGGATGGTCTTGCTCTGCTGCACTTCTACACTTTGGGCATCTTGAGACAAGATAATGGTTATAGAAATACTTGCATAATGTAGTAAGTGCTGCAATGCTGCTGTATATGCTGTTAATATGGATTGAAAGGAAGTCTAGAGAATGCACATTACCTTGAAAATAATTACTACATTTTGCACAGCTTTATTAACATAATTTACTTTTGTGTAGAGATGGTACTGAACATATCAGCAAGCATTTGGGGCTTTCACACACACACACAAAAGTGTAGAGCAGTTTAAAAGTGTTGTGACTTTACCACTGCAATGGCTTAATCTCAATGGGAGCTGCTGATTACTCAGGCCACTTTAGTTGCCTAAGTTTAGATCCCGAATAACAATCCTGGTTTAGAAACATATCCCTCTAGAGGCTGTGGACATACAGTTCTAAGTTATAATTTGCCTTGCTGTCTGCAAAATGTTAGCATTCTGTGTTAAGTGCAAGGTATAAATTATGTACCTCAGTTTCCTTACTGGTGAAACTGAGATAACATTTACAGACCTCACAGGGATGTTGCGAGGCTTAATGTATAACTCTTTGATGGCATACACCACTGAAGTACACAGTGTTACCCATCTGTTTGAAGTCACTATTTAATTTAAACAGGTTTGTAGAGCATTTTGGTGGGGTGAGTCAGCTGTCAGGGAATTGACATTGGGCTCTGAGGGCCTGATCCAAATTCCATTGAATTCATTAGGAGGCTTGATTCTATTGACTTCAATGGACTTTAGATCAGTCTCTGATACATTTGTCTTCTCAAGCCAAACATTGCCTTCTTTGACTTGGGGAAATAAAATATAGAGACTACCGCCATGTTCACATCTTATTCACACTCTGTTCTACTGAGCAAGAGTGGGGCTGGAAAAGATTTGACTTTTTAACCTTTTCAAAAGAAAAAAAGTGGAAATAATAGGATTCATGACAATCAGACGTGCACTGACAGAGGGATAAGAATACTTTACTGAATTTAACAGACTCAGTGGGTTTGATCATAGTTTACTCCAGTGACTATAACAGCATGTAACCCACTGACAGCTGGAGGAGATACTCCTTTGACTCAAGGGGTAATGACTTTTGCTTTTGTTGACCATTGAGTCCTGATGCAAAGAGCTCAGTACACTGTTCATTATGTTAGTATTTCTGTAGCTCTTTTAATCTTCAATGCAATTAAAAAAATGAGCTGAATTATAGTTAATGAATTAATTTTCTTTTTGCAACTTGTTTTTTTGTTTAAACCAAAGAAGAATATTGAATATAAATAAATAGCACAAAAGTCTTAATAGTATAACAGCTAACCAAAAGGATTTGGGGCCAGAGTCCCAGCTAGTAAATCTGCAGAGCTCCACTGACTTCCAATACGATGAAGCTACACAGATTTAAAGCATATGGAGATCTGTCCTGAAGCATTTAAATGAGATATTACAACATGCCCTTTGGGGTTAAAGATACGAGGCTGAGAAATTCCAAATGATAATAAACCACCATTAACTTCAAAACATTCTTTCACTGGAAATTTATCTTTTTAATATTCCTTGGCATATTTAGGCTATTTAGCTAGAATACAGTGAAATTAAAATAGCTTTAATAAGCCCAAGTGACCCCATCACAGAATGAAATAACTGTTTCCTGTAGGTTCCATTTTCTAGGTTCCATTCACTGTCAGTGCCTTAGCTTTGTCTCTAAAAAATAACTTCAGGAGGAATGGTGCCCTCTGCCACCTTGTACCTACAAATTGTGAAGAGGTCGAGGGGAAAAATAATATATGGTCATGTAGTTAAAGACTGTACCATCATATGTAAGGACAAGGGGCTGAATTAAGGTTGGACAGGCAACCTTAATTCTGGAATTTCCTAACTTTCAAGTGGTAGACTTTGCAGTGTGACTAATGTGCTTTTAACAGAGTATTTTTGTATGGAGTTTGAGCTGGCCAGGCAAGGAGTAGGGCTTCTTTTGCTCTCTACCACAGTTGTGGTGCTGGATTGAGTGGGGGTGAAGGCTCCTCCCTACCCCATTTCATGTCCAGTGGTTCTTTATAGTGCTGGCAGATGATGGAGGCATGTCTGTCTCCCTTTGCCCCAGCCTATGGCCCTCAACTGGCCAGTAGGGTGATACTGGGCTATTGGGCCACAATTTCACCCTTTTTCCCCTCCTCTTCTAGAGATGTTCAGTTGCTTCTCCCAGATTGGTGACATTTGTTAGTCTTTTCTACTCTGCCTTCCCTTTCTGTTATATCTTTGTGGCTGCATTCTTTGTGCTGTATTTCCTGAAATTCTGAGGGATTTCACCAATTGTTCACTAAATCATTTCACACACTATCGATGGAGACCTGGGATATGCGGGTTATGATTTTGTGTCAATTTTTGCAGTAGAGTCCAGAGCAGATTATAAAATTGTCAAACCCATTTAGCAGCCAGACAGCCTTAACAAAATTGGGCATTCTGGAGCTTGTCAATTTTGTGGGGAGAGGGGAGATCTAGCACAGATTTAGGACCCCCCTCATCAGTGTCCCTAACCCTTGTTTGAGGAAGTTGTGGAGAAATTTGATTTGTATTTCTTGTTTTTTTTTTATTTTGGGGTGGTGAAGAAGGGTTTGATATTGAGATCAGCACTGGACACTCACCTATGGGAGTAGTTTGGGGGCAATTAAACTCCTTTTAATATGAGCTGGTGGCTATTATTAATCTTGTACTAATCGTATTATCCCCTGTCTTATTCCTGTTGCCGTGACCTGTTCCCATGTGTGCCAGGGCAAGATATCTGAGGCTGCGACTTCTATTAATGAATTAATATTAATCCATATAGAAGACATTAATGACTAGGTCTGTATATGTGGTTTATAAAGTCTCAATACAAATGGGGATGCTGATAGAGGAGTTTTAAGTAGGAGATAGCTTTTATACAAAAATGTACACTTGATGTGTAGTATTTGATGCACCTGTCCACACTTAAGACGTACAAACATGTCGTTGCTATAGATATACCAATATTTCATTGTTTTATATATTAGTGATGAAGATAAGGAGCTGCCAGTGAACCTAGAAAAGTCCTGCTCAGAGGATATGTTGTAATGTGTAGTTTAAAGATCTGTGGCCATATTTAAATACCTGTGGCCAAATTCTGCTCTCAGGACAGGTTTCCACTACAGCATGACATCGGCGCAGCTGCACCAATGCAGCTGCGCCACTCTGGCACATCTGCTAAAGACAGGGAATGCTGAAAGGAGAGCACTCTCCCATCGACATAAATACTCCACTCGGTGAGAAGTGGAAGCTGTGTTGTCTCTTTACACAATAGCATTGGTGTGGACAGTGCAAAACTTGCATCGCTTGTGAGGGAGGCTTTTCCACACTCCTGCGTGATGTAAGTTAGATCGCTTTAAGCAGTAGTAGATAGTGTAAATCAGGAGTAAATTCAGGTTTCTTCAGTGTATCTCATGTAGATTTAATTTATATGGGAAATGTTTAGATACTGCAGTGGTGGAAATTAAATTAGATACATTTACAATTTAAATTTCTCTCTCTCTCACTCACACACACACACACACATACACACAGAGAATCAATTAACCAAATATCAAAATACCTGGTTTCTTCAGAAGAACCATCTGGCACCCCAGTTAAAGGTTTAAAAATATATGTTTTTATTTCTAAAAACATTTTAAAATCCAAAATCCAATTATTTTGGCTACCGTTTTGTGCACTCTTTTTAAGCTGCTGAATGAAAACAACTAGTTATTCATTTCAAAAGCAAACATAATGAAATCTTCCTGTTCTCCCTTAAGATATTTTAGTACCAATATATCTGGTACAAAATGCATGTTTTTGTCTTCTCAGATCAAATAGTAATTTAGGTTAGGATTTTCACTAAGGTTTAGGCCGTTAGGAGCCCAACTCCCACTGAATTTCAGTATGAATCCATTGAGCTGGCGTTGCTCGCTTTTTGTAAGATTTCTTTTTATGTTTGGGAATTTTTGATGGATCTTCAAAGATAAATCAAAACTTCTTGACCCAATTCCTTTTTTCAACTGCCTTTTCTTCATATGCGAATGTGTCTGAACAGGAGTCTTTCAGATAAATGAAGCATAAAGGGCTGGCTGGATCAGGTTCAGGGGTCTATGACATTGTCCTGGCTGTGCCGGAAGAAAGACAGGAGGCAATGGATGTGAGTTAATTAGGCCAAAACTTTATTCTCATAGCATATCTGGGAATACCTGACAATACATTACAGTACATTTACAGGTTATTTTTTCCTTAATAATTTCCATTTATTTGAGAGTTCTACTGTCAGCCCTACCCCTTCCCAACCTGGTCCCAGTCAGCTCATTGCTGGGACCCCATCGTCCTCTCCTCATATGAGGGCTAAGGGAGCTGAAAAAAGAAGTGGTTGTCTACTCACTATACTAAATCTTAGGCACCACAGCCCCATTTGCCCAGCTTCCTTAAGGGATGCCTTCCCCTAAATCCCATTGCAGATTCAATTTATCGTATCCCCTCTGTAATGAGTACCTGCACTGGATGCTTGTCACACCTGTAATTTACTGAGTTGTGATATCTTGACCTCCTCTCCTTACCTACCTTACCAGATCTTTGACCTGCTATGGGGAAGGTGAAAAAATCCACCCTGCCTTAGCCAATCTGGTGGTGAGGGAAAAAATCCTTCCTAACCACAGAATCAATAGGTGCTGCTAGCCCAATTGCTGTGAGAGAGGGGGTTCTCTGAAACTGTCTGGGATATAAAATATCTTCTTTCCCCTTGGCATCTGGAGGGCCAGTGTCCCCTCACCTAGTCTGGCTACTTCCTGTAGTTCCCAGCTCCATACAGCCCCCCAACCCTTCCCCCATTACCCAGTCGAAGAGGGGGCTCTAAAGAAGCAACAACCCCCTTTTTTGGCCTGACAATAAACAATTGTATCAGTTGTGGAGGCATCTGGCTCACCTTTAAGCAGTGAAGCAGTCAGCAGTGTTGGTGAAGTGGCTGTAACTAGGATTTAAAATTAATGCCCAGTGAAGATGAATGCATGAAACTCTGCCTGTACATTCATCACAACAACACTGTGAAGGTTGTTCTGCAACCTGAATAGATAGAAACATATTTTTAAATAACATCAAAGGTAAGATTTTAGACAATAGAGAATGTATGTATAATTAAAACAAATCTATCATTTCTTGAAACAGTAGAGCAGGATTTGATTGTTGCTATATTAGACCTCTCTTAGAGCCTTGGTGATTAATCAGTCATTGCACAGAACTTTGAAGATGTCAAATGCTAAATATTATTTATGTAAGTAGTACCTGTGCAGATTTGAAAAGTATTTCCTCTGTATTCTGAATACTGTGCATGAAGGCTCTTAAAACTGACATATGGGGTAAAACCAAATATGTCCATCGGAGCTTGGGTGTGCACAATAAGTCCTGAATGGTTTCAACAGAGGTAAGTGCTTTAGTAGTAATAAACTGGAAGTGACACAAACAGTCAACACTGGTTTGAGTGTAGTGAGAACCTTGCTGTAATAGCTAACATTTAATTGCCTTTCAGTCCATCTCTTCTCTCTTAGCTTTAGAATCACTGATTAATACTAAAAGCCCCAAAGAGAGTGAACTGTCTATTTCAAGTGGGGGATAGGGCAGACTGCCTGAACTCTAAGACATGGAGAGGATTATTCTGCCTCCTATTCATCTGGCTCTTTATGGACAATCTGTGATAGCTATACCATGACAGTCTTGGGCATCTCTCTGTGGGTGATTCTGTAGAGCTCTTGTTGTTCCAGTTTCTCTTTCAGTTTCAACACATCTCAGCATGTCCTCCACGCCCTTCTTGGCTTTCCTCCCTTTAATGTTAGGTTTGTCCTTCATCTTTTTGGCTCTAGACTGATTTTTTTTCCATCCTTTAGATGTAGGCTTGGCCTTTTCCTCCTCCTCCTCCTTAATCTGAAGATTGGCCTTTCTCTTTTCTTTGACATTAGGCTCAGTCTTTTCCTTTGACTCTGGAATAGCCTTTTCCCCCTTCTCTTTGACCTTAGACATAACTTTTTTATAGCTTTCTCTTTTACTATATTTTACTTCACTGGCTTTCTCTGGTCTTTCATGTTCTTTAGCCTGGAGTTCCCCTGAGGGGATAGATTACACTTAAGAGTTTCTTGATCAGGCAAATCAGTCTCTTCTGCATCAGCAGCTTTGTTAATAGTATTTCTATTACTCTCACTTCAGTGTTGGATATGGCCCATGTGAGCTTATTTTTCCTGACTTCAGTAGCAGCAGTTTGTAAGCTCTCCAGTGAGCCAGAATAATTTTTTTTTTTAACACAGAGTGAGACTGAAGTCATTGCTAACAGACTTCTTTTCCCCAAAGTTTGGTTTGGAGTTGCTCAGGTTTTCTGCCTTGCATCTCTTTTTGAGCTTTTTCTGTTGTTGAAACTCATTATGTTGAAATGTGTATCCTTTGGTTTCCCATTGTCGTTCTGTAGACGTAGCTCAGATTTACTAATGAAACAGTTTCTTCGCTGTTATTTTGATCTGGAGTTGTCATCTGCTTCATCTCCCATGGCACATATGAGGAAACTGACTTGGTACTCATCACAAGTCCTGATAAGTCCTGATGCAATACAAAATGGCACATCCTCTTTGGACTTGCTAATATCTTTTATTAGCAAAGATAATCTTTTGTGTTGGGATATTAGGAAAACTTCAGCTCCACTGGAAACAAAAAACATTACTTTACAAAAATCTCCTCCACCCCTGCCTCCTGCAGCTGCACCTCTACATTTAAGCTTGCATCCCTCTTCATGCTTCTATGGAGATGGCCCATGCCTTTTTGTTTCTATGAAATCTGGGCTTCATTGCTTCAGCTGCTCTAATCTTGGTTGGCAGCCCAGTTTCTCTGCAGAGTGGCCTTTTATTCGGATTTACTTTATGTGGGTTTGGATGCTTTTCTTTGTATCTGGTCTGGGATAGAGCTTTTTTCACTCTCACAGCCCTTCTTACAACCTTAGATACTCCCTTTCCTTTTTCTTTTTCAGTGTGGTTCTGAAAGAACAGGCCTGTTCTCATGGCTGCTCCAATGCCTATAGGTGAGGAAAACCAACCCATCCACTCTCACTGCAGAGGAATGTCAGTTACTCTTTCTTCTTTCTTGCTTCTTCCTAGCTTTTCTACTCCATTTGGAAACAGGATCCAGCCAGTTCTGACAGCATGTCACATGGTGGTGCAAGCAGGAGACAGGATCACAGACAAGTATATGTAGGTATATCTCATGATTAAAATAGATTCAAAGAAAAGTGGAAGCTTATCACAATTGAAGGCTGTCATTGCACAGGGAGCTAGTGGTAGCAGCAGATGTCCTCCTTCCCCATTCTGTCTCCAGTCTCCTTGAAGGGGATGAGGAACCACTTTGGGAACATATCTATTTTAGAGGAGAGGAGTTGGGTAGGAGCACCTAGCTGGAATAAATCTTGTCCTGTTTCATGCTGCTGTTGCTTCCGGTTGGAATTCAGAAACCCCTCAGCCGAGTCCTAGCTTCTGCTGCTGCTCTCACTTCAGATGATCCTGCCTAAAGAGCTCTCCCAAGCTAGGGAGGAAGTATAAAAGGTCAATGCAGAGCACTGCACTGCCCTGCATTCCATCTAACTTTAATCTCTTGTTTATAATGGATGTAAGTGTAATATTAATCATAATCTAGACATGTGTAGTCCGTAATACTTCTGATGCCTTCCAAACCTATGTCTGTTACCAGTTGTTGGTTTATATAAGTAGCAAATACATGGTATTTGGTGTTTTACTTAAAATCCCAGCTGTTGGACAAACAGATTGTGAGAGAATCTCAGCTTTTATTTAATCATTTTCTAGCTGTTGGAGTTTCAAAGAAAACCTGAGCATGTCCTAAAGGCTCAAAAATGAAAGACAAATAAAAAAGAACTCCACACATATTATTATTACTATTAATGTTTTATTATTAAACCTCAATTTTAACCTTATCTCATTTTTTGGGCGTGGCTTTTAAATGTTTTGGGTTGGCAATATTGGGTCAAGTAGAGCAGTGCCGATAGTTGGGAAATATGACCCATTAAAATGGGAGAGAAAGATCATCAAGAAAAATTGTGTAGTGTAACAGTAGCACATCATACTTAGAAAATAGTAAGTAATGTTCAGCACTATGGTATGTAGTGAATGTCATCCACCATTGTCAAAAGGCTTTACAAAGGTTGAACAGACATTACCACCTTCATGTTACAGATAAGGAGACTTGAGTACAGAGTGGTAAATGACTTGCCGAAGGTTACACAATGAGTCAATGGCAGAGACTAGAGTGGAAACCAGGCTGACTGATCCCCAATTCAGTGTTGTCTCTCCTAGACATCATTCCCTCCTAATCATCCTTTTTATGATGTATGATGTATTCTACTATTTTCTAAGTATGATGTGCTACTGTTACACTACACAATTTTTATTTATTTATCCAGGTTATCAATGTCCATATAAGTGAAGAGGCCTGATATCAAAAAGTTATTTTGTTCCTTGTTTTTCATCATTTTAGCTCACGTTTCTTTCATTAATTTTTTTTAAAGTTTTCAAGTGTTTCTAACACAACCTTTCTTTTCTGTAGGCTTTAAGTTTTTGGTACCTTCACTTCAGAAACTTCAATTTATGTCTGATAAGAATTAATGAAGCATGAACCAAAACATGGCTCATATTCAGTTGGGATAAGAAGCTTGAAGTTTGGTAGCTATAGAGCCTTATCTGTACTATCTGAAGAGAAAAAAAATATGGCAGTCTGAGGTATCTTTTAATTTTTGGTTTTTGTTATGTTCTGATATTTAATAGAAGTCTGATACAGGTTCAACTGGAATTTTGGGGATGATTTAGGTTCTCATTTTATCTTAACAATTTCTACCATCTCCAATAAAAAACTTAACCAATGCCTCAGTTTTCATGGCAGAGAGTGCCTTCATTTAAATTATACATTTTGACAGTTTAATTGCATGGAAAGTGCACTTCAATTGATACTCTACTTGTATGATAAATATGGCAACTGTTTTTTTCATACACAGTAATCCCTGCTAGGTCCAGATTATGTTATAAGCACCTTTGTACAACAGGAGAGAAAAAGCATGTAATTTTATTTACTCATATGTCATTTACCAAGTATGTTATATTATATAACTACAGTATTTACATGGTACCACAGAAAGGAAAATACAGTAATACCAATAATTTTCAAATTAAGTGTTTGACCTGGTATTTTAGGAGCAGACTGCATGTTGCCCAATACCTTACTCCACAAGTAGTCACTTTGAAGTCAATGTTAGAATAGCAAAGTTCAATAGGTAGTTCATTTCAGTTCTTGACCATCTAAGATCAGGTTACATATAGGCTTGTTAGGAGTTCAGAAAAGAGAAGTTACCCTCCTTCATTTAGAGAGATAGCATAAATGGAATTTTTGTTGATGGATGAAGAAAGAACAAAAATAATTTATTTCTAAGACTATGAAATGAGGCAGAGGATTTATTTAGTTCTGGATTGGTGTTTTCTGATGATATAACTGAGACTAAGAGATAGATCCTCTGCATTGCGGCCACTTTGTGCTACTCTGTTGGTATGCTCTAGCTCTAAAGCCAACTCAGCAAACTTGGAGGGGTGGTGTGTCACCTTGGAAGCTCTCACCCACTGGTGGTCTAAGGATTTAGTCTAGTTAATCTAACTATATTGCAATATCTAACCTCCACGAAAGACTGCTAGCATTTTGCTTAGCTGGAATTCCTACCGAATGATACAGCAAACAATTGGAGTCAAGAATTCATGCTGAAGAGAAACATACTAGCACAAGTATCTGAAATGGGACTAGTGTTTGGCTGAAATAACTATGAGCAGTCAGAACAAAAATCCATGTGGTAAATGGTTTCCCCACTGAAACCAGTGATGTTGGCTGATGTGTGTGTATATATTTATATGCCTATTTAACTAAAGAAGGAGAAATCTCTACTCATATGCAGACATTGTAACTCAATGTCCAGATTCTGAATCCAGAGGATAGCCTCTGTATAAAGAGAGGCTAGGCATTGTAAGCTGCTTCCAGATGTCAAGTTGGGGACCATTCCACCATTGTCTGCAACGCTGGCCCACCGTCATACTGTGGGGAGGAGGAAACCACGCCAATCAGGTGCCAAGTTTGTGGTAACTGTGGACAAGCCAGAGAGTACCCAATTGAGCCTGGTCAAGGATCTATGATCAAGTGGACAAGAAGGCAAGTGTATCAATGGATTCCCCAATTTATTTAGTGTGTTACACTCTTTCCCACCAGTTCATCCACTCTCTATAAGGATGTAGTTTTCAGCGCCCTTGTGCTACTGATTACTCAAGCATAGTAAAAATTCATAGCGATTCCAAGGCTGGAAGGGACCATTGTGATGCTCTAGTCTGATCTCCTGTATCACACAGGCAATAGAACTCCCCCAAAATAATTCCGAGAACATTTCTTTTAGAAAAAACATCCCACCTTGATTTAAAACTTGTCAGTAATGGAGAATCCATCACAACCCTTGGTAAGTTGTTCCAATGATTAATTACTCCCCCTGTTAAAAATGTACACCTTATTTTCAGTCTGAATTTTTCTAGATTCAAATTCCAGCCATTTGATCATGTTATATCTTTCTCTACGAGACTGAAGAGCCCATTATTAAATATCTGTTCCCCTGTAGGAACTTATAGGCTGAAACCAAGTCACCCCTAAACATTCTCTTTGTTAAACTAAGTAGATGGAATTTGTTGATTCTATCACTATAAAGTATTTTTTCTAATCCTTTAATCATTGTCATGACTCTTCTCTGAACTTTCTCCAGTTTATCAAAATCCTTCTTAAATTGTGGACACCATCATGGGGCACAGTATTCCAGCAGTATGGGGGGCTCGACTCCCAACCCTGCTGTGGTCACCTAGGACAGGGGCTAGGGTGTCCCCACTCCGGGGTACTCTCTCTGCACTGGGCACTTCTCTGACCCACTGACCATTACATACAAGTTAAAGCAAATGCAAGTTATTTAATCAACTATTAATTTTAAAAAGAATAAGGAAAAATGGGAAAGGTTAAAGGAAACACATCACCCCGCTCTGTGGCAGGGAACATCACAGTGTCTCTGGAATGTCCGGGCAATTCCCAGTCTATTCCTTGTAAGGCCCAGGCCTCCTTCTCAGGCCTTGGCCATGCTGCAGGGATGCTGTGGGTTGGACACTTGCTCTGGTGGTGGCCACACGCTCTCAAGCTCTAAGTGGTAGGACCCTTCTTCCCAGTGTCGTCCCCACTCTGTCGGGGTTATGATCCAAGCCTGGCCTGCAGAGCCTCTTGGCTGAGGCGTCTCCCTGTGCTGGGCCCACTGCCCAGGGTCCCCCTCGCTCTCCTCAGCTGCTCACCGCACCCAGCTCCGGACTGCTCCAGCCCCAGCTCCACCACTCAGTCTCTGCTGCTCTGCCTCCAGCTCCCTGGGCTGCTTCCTTGGCCCCTCTGGCTCTGGTTGCTGGAGCTCTGCTCCCAGGACAGGTCTGCTCTGCAGGCTGCTTCTGTGACTCTGCTCCCAACACTGACCCACTTCCTGGGCTGCTTTCCTGGCCCCTCTGGCTCTGGTTACTGCAGCTCTGCTCCCAGGGCAAATCTGCTCTCTCTGGACTGTGCCTCTGGCTTTGGAGCTGCAGCTCTGCTCCCAGGACAGGGTCTGCTTTCTCTGGGCTGCTTTTCTGGTCCCTCGGGATCTGGCATAGCTCTGCTCCCCAGCTTAGCTTGGGCCCCTGCTTTCTCCTTAGCTCAGCCCCACTCTGTCTGACCCAGGCAAATCCAACTCACAGGGAAGACGGGACCTCCCTGGCCTCCTGACTCCCTGGTTAGCCTGCTCGCCCTGTCATTCAGGCTGACCTGGAGCATTGGCCTCTCCCCATTGTTCCTGGGGACTATAAGTCTCAAGGTCCTGATTCCCCATCAACCCTTCCCCTTTTAGTACTCGGAGCTAGCCAACCAAAACACCCCCACTGAATGTTAGTAAGGGGGCAACAGTCCCCTTACAATTTCATGAGTCATTTTGGCCACAGTGTCACACTGGGAGCTCATGTTCAGCTGATTATCCACCACGACCCCCAAATCTTTTTCAGAGTCACTGCTTCATAAGATAAAGTCTCCCATCATGTAAGTGTGCCCTACATTCTTTGTTCCTAATGTCAGGCACTGCCTCTGATAATCAGGCCTAGCAGTTGTAGCACAGATCACAGCTGGGTGTAAGGTTGGTCTTGGGCCAAGAGTGTTCCTGGAATCAAGATCCAGGGACAGGCCAGGGTCAAAATCGAGATCAGAGTCTGCAGACAAACCAGAGTCAGAACCATAGCCAGAGACCAGGTGTGGGCCAGAGGTCAAAGCCGGGTAGTCAGAGTTGAAAGACGAGCCAAGTCAGTACCAAAGTCAGAGTCCAGATAAGTGCCAAAGGTCAAAGCTGGCCAGTCAGAGTCCAAGGGTGTAGGAGGGATCAGGAGGTGGAGACCAGGCTGGAGCAGGTTGGCGACAAGGCTGGAGTGAGGCTAGAGCAGGGCAAGGACTGGGGTCAGCAGGAGCAGGAGGAGGAGGAGGAGGAGGAGGAGTTTGGTGCACTGAAAGGCAACAGCAGAATTCCTGACCAGGTAACACTGTTGCTCAGACTGATCTGCAGCACTACTGGGGCTGTGGAAATACCTGAGTCTGGGGTCATCTGACCCAGGTTCCGCTCTGTGATAGGCTGCTGCTGTATGCCTGAAGACTGACTCATTGTTGGCTGGGTGCTGACTCATCGCAGCAGCTGAGAAAGCAGCCCTAGTTCAGCTGCATGTTTGCCTCACAACTAGAGGCCAATAGCACTCTTCTCCAGCAGTTCATGAACTGCTGTAGCAAAGGGGTATGGAGAGATCATCTGTGACCACAGGAGTGGGATTCCTCCCCTGAATATGAGCAGACCTTTTAGTTAGCACTGCATGTTGTTTCCTGTCTGAAAATGGGGCATGAGTCAAACAGAGATGTAATAGGTTGGTTTCATATGTCATAGCTCTCCAGGCAGACTTAACAGATTCATAGCGATAGACTTAATGGCACTGTCAGACAGGAAACAACATACAGTGACAGACTGTCATATCTGATGTGGGAGGAATTCCAGTCAAATCAGTCTGGTTTCTAAGAACATCAGTCAGGCACTACCTTTCCTTAGTGTTCGTTCTTGATACTGTATAATTGCTCCCAAGTTAGCTGATGACCATACCTGGCTCTTTGTGTTTTACCTTCCAATATTGATGAGAAATGGCACAAGCTCTCTCCATTTGCATATCTCTGATGCCTTCCCAGTTGCAATGGGTTATGTCCCTTCTCCCTTTCCAACTGTGAGGCCTGCCTCTTGCTTTCTCTGTCCTTCTGCATTCTGAAAACTCTGTTTTGGCAGACAAAACAATTTAAGGGCATCTTTTGGTGGCCAGTAATCCTGACTTTAATGCTGCTTATGTTGGGAGAGCAGCATAAAGCTGGCCACACACAACTGTGGATTTAGACCACTATTCTCTGAATGAGTGTAAACAACACATATAACAAGTTTGCTGACTTGTAGTTTAGAGAATTTCAAGGGAAAGTGTGAAAGTAATGGAATGACCAGAGTGATCTAGAGAAATGAACAGGGATATAAAATACCAGAATATGGATTTTTATTAAAAAGATCAGCAAAATAACTTAAGATGGTTTTAATGTTAAATATGGATGATACTGCGCTGACAGGGAAACTTTTACAAATCTTGTAACTGACTCAATGAACAGTCTAGGCAAAATTTAAGGATACTAAATGTTGGATTTTCAATAAAACTCAGCATTGACATGACTGCTGACACTGAAGTTAATAAGAATGCTTTCCATTGTTTCTGATGGAAGCAAAGTTGGAGCTTGTCTGCATGGAGAGTTATTCCGGAAGAGCTATTACTGATTAGCACAATGTATGGATGTTTTTATCCTGAATAAGGGTACCTTATTCCAAATTAGTTTATATGCTTTTGGAAATTGATTAAGTTACTTCAGAATAAGAGCCCCAACAAATGGAGTTTAATCACAAACAGTTAATTTGGTTTTAATTTCCACTTTACTTTGTTTCAGGTTAACTTTCATGTGGAGACAAGCCCTAACAACATCACTGAGCAATTTTGAAAATCCTTTCTTAAATGTGTTTGGTTTGTTTCTGGAGATGCTATGGGATTGCTAGAGACCTCCAGGGCAGTTGGATAGACTGGGTCAAGAACAGCATGTCAGAAAGCCAGGACTTCAGTAATGGGGGAGTTTATTTCTCAAATAATGACTAGGATAACTATGCAATAATAGTGATAGAACATATGTCTTCATTGCATTTGCATTTGTATTGCATTTGCATAGAACCTTCAAAGTCAGAGGTTATTGTTGATCTAATCCTAGGAAATAAACCCAGTATGCTAAGTAAACTGAATTTGAGGAGCATCAAAGATCTAGTGACAGGTTTCAGAGTAACAGCCGTGTTAGTCTGTATTCACAAAAACAAAAGGAGTACTTGTGGCACCTTAGAGACTAACCAATTTATTTGAGCATAAGCTTTCGTGAGCTACAGCTCACTTCATCGGATGCATACCGTGGAAACTGCAGCAGACTTTATATATACACAGAGAATATGAAACAATACCTCCTCCCACCCCACTGTCCTGCTGGTAATAGCTTATCTAAAGTGATCATCAGGTGGGCCATTTCCAGCACAAATCCAGGTTTTCTCACCCTCCACCCCCCCCCCCCACAAATTCACTCTCCTGCTGGTGATAGCCCATCCAAAGTGACAACTCTTTACACAATGTGCATGACAATCAAGTTGGGCTATTTTCTGCACAAATCCAGGTTTTCTCACATCCCCCCCACCCCCATACACACACAAACTCACTCTCCTGCTGGTAATAGCTCATCCAAACTGACCACTCTCCAAGTTTAAATCCAAGTTAAACCAGAACATCTGGGGGGGGGGGGGGCTAGGAAAAAACAAGAGGACACAGGCTACCTTGCATAATGACTTAGCCACTCCCAGTCTCTATTTAAGCCTAAATTAATAGTATCCAATTTGCAAATGAATTCCAATTCAGCAGTTTCTCGCTGGAGTCTGGATTTGAAGTTTTTTTGTTTTAAGATAGCGACCTTCATGTCTGTGATTGCGTGACCAGAGAGATTGAAGTGTTCTCCGACTGGTTTATGAATGTTATAATTCTTGACATCTGATTTGTGTCCATTTATTCTTTTACGTAGAGACTGTCCAGTTTGACCAATGTACATGGCAGAGGGGCATTGCTGGCACATGATGGCATATATCACATTGATGGATGTGCAGGTGAACGAGCCTCTGATAGTGTGGCTGATGTTATTAGGCCCTGTGATGGTGTCCCCTGAATAGATATGTGGACACAGTTGGCAACGGGCTTTGTTGCAAGGATAAGTTCCTGGGTTAGTGGTTCTGTTGTGTGGTATGTGGTTGTTGGTGAGTATTTGCTTCAGGTTGCGGGGCTATCTGTAGGCAAGGACTGGCCTGTCACCCAAGATTTGTGAGAGTGCTGGGTCATCCTTTAGGATAGGTTGTAGATCCTTAATAATGCGTTGGAGGGGTTTTAGTTGGGGGCTGAAGGTGACGGCTAGTGGCGTTCTGTTATTTTCTTTGTTAGGCCTGTCCTGTAGTAGGTAACTTCTGGGAACTCTTCTGGCTCTATCAATCTGTTTCTTTACTTCTGCAGGTGGGTATTGTAGTTGTAAGAAAGCTTGACAGAGATCTTGTAGGTGTTTGTCTCTGTCTGAGGGGTTGGAGCAAATGCGGTTGTATCGCAGAGCTTGGCTGTAGACGATGGATCATGTGGTGTGGTCAGGGTGAAAGCTGGAGGCATGCAGGTAGGAATAGCGGTCAGTAGGTTTCCGGTATAGGGTGGTGTTTATGTGACCATTGTTTATTAGCACTGTAGTGTCCAGGAAGTGGATCTCTTGGACCAGGCTGAGGTTGGTGGTGGGATGGAAATTGTTGAAATCATGGTGGAATTCCTCAAGGGCTTCTTTTCCATGGGTCCAGATGATCTAGTGATTATAACTTCATCAAATCATTGAGATACACAATGAGGGAAATCTGATGTCCTGGAGGAAATAAATGTTTCTGATTTCAGAAAAGCATACTTAAAAGGAGTGCTAAGTGCCCTAAGATTTGAAATCCTACATTAAAATTAGGTGTGAGAACAGTGAAGAATACAAAGTCACTTCTTATCAGGCTAACACTGATTTAAGACTTCCTCGCTCAGTCTTGCATCTGTTATAAGCCCCCCTTTTATATGACTGTTGATGTAACCTGCAAATTGCTTATGTCCAAAGAACATAGAGAGAGGAAGTATTGTATTTAAGAAATTGTTGAAAAGACAGCAGTGGCAACTCGTGCAGATTAAGTCTAAACAAGTACTGTAAATGGACAACAGAGGTTAAACAGGGATGTACACAGTTTAAAATATAATCTAAAATTGTTTAAAATTACAAACAATCTGGCAGGGAGAATTGGGAGATCTATAAAATAAGCAGAATTCAGGTAAAAGGATAATTAGAGGAGCACAAAGAAATCCTATGAATGTTAAATTGGGGAGAATATTTTAATTACTATTATTTATTCATTGTTTTTAAGCACCAAAGATAATCAAGGGGCAGTACCAGGAGATAGCAAAAACAATCCCTGCCTCAAGGAGTTTACACAGGATTCAACTAGATTTGAGTGAATGGAAACTTGGGCATCTGAGGAGCCCTTTTGGAGTCATAGGAAGGGCGAAGGCCTTAAAATAGACAAACTACATGAGATAGCACATGATAGATGGTTCGGGGGAGCATTGTGTAGTGCAGTGGACATAGTGTACTTAGATTTCCAGAAAGCCTTTGACAAGGTCCCTCACCAAAGGCTCTTACATAAATTAAGTTGTCATGGGATAAGAGGGAAGATTCTTTCATGGATTGGGAACTGGTTAAAAGACAGGGAACAAAGGGTAGGAATAAATGGTAAATTTTTAGAATGGAGAGGGGTAACTAGTGGTGTTCCCTAAGGGTCAGTCCTAGGACCAATCCTATTCAAGGTATTCATAAATGATCTGGAGAAAGGGGTAAACAGTGGCAAAGTTTGCAGATGATACTAAACTGCTCAAGATAGTTAAAACCAAAGCAGACCGTGAAGAAGTTCACAAAGATTTCACAAAACTAAGTGATTGGGCAACAAAATGGAAAATGAAATTTAATGTGGATAAATGTAAAGTAAAGCACATTGGAAAAAATAACCCCAACTATACATACAATATGATGGGGGCTAATTTAGCTACAACTAATCAGGAAAGAGATCTTGGAGTCATTGTGGATAGTTCTCTGAAGACATCCATGCAGGGTACAGCGGCAGTCAAAAAAGTGAACAGGATGTTAGGAATCATTAAAAAAGGGATAGAGAATAAGACGGAGAATATCTTATTGCCCTTATATAAATCTATGGTACGCTCACATCTTTAATACTGCGTACAGATGTGGTCTCCTCATCTAAAAAAGATATACTGGCATTAGAAAAGGTTTAGGGGTTTGTAACCGGTCCCATATGAGGAGAGATTAAAGAGGCTAGGACTTTTCATCTTAGAAAAGAGGAGACTAAGGGGGGATATGATAGAGGTATATAAAATCATGAGTGGTGTGAAGAAAGTGAATAAGGAAAAGTTATTTACTTGTTCCCATAATATAAGAACTAGGGGCCACCAAATGAAATTAATGGGTAGCAGGTTTAAAACAAATAAAAGGAAGTTCTTCTTCACTCAGCACACAGTCAACCTGTGGAACTCCTTGCCTGAGGAGGTTGTGAAGGCTAGGACTATGAGAGGGTTTAAAAGAGAACTGGATAAATTCATGGAGGTTTAGTCCATTAATGGCTATTAGACAGGATGGGTAAGGAATGGTGTCCGTAGCCTGTTTGTCAGAGGGTGGAGATGGATGGCAGGAGAGAGATCACCTGAACATTACCTGTTAGGTTCACTCCCTCTGGGGCACCTGGCATTGGCCACTATTGGTAGACAGGATTCAGGGCTGGATGGACCTTTGGTCTGATCCAGTATGGCCGTTCTTATGCTCTTATTGGAAAGGAGGTTTCTGATGCAGTAATTATTTAATGTTGTGATGTAAACTTCCTTTGTGAAGTGCTTTAAGATCTGCAGATGAAAAGTGCAGTATAAGAGCTAAGGATTATTAATAGTTGTATATATTGTTTTACTGTTCATTCTTCTACAAACTCCACACCGAAGGTTGTCTAAGCAATGTCCTTTATCATACACTGGAAAAACACAAGAACAGGATATATACAGGTTTCAGAGTAACAGCCGTGTTAGTCTGTATTCGCAAAAAGAAAAGGAGTACTTGTGGCACCTTAGAGACTAACCAATTTATTAGAGCATGAGCTTTCGTGAGCTACAGCTCACTTCATCGGATGCATACCGTGGAAACTGCAGCAGACTTTATATATACACCTTACCCATAATTATTTCACATTTGGGGACAGTGTGTACCTTCAGATCAGCGGCACTGCTATGGGTACCTGCATGGCCCCACAGTATGCCAACATTTTTATGGCTGATTTAGAACAACGCTTCCTCAGCTCTCGTCCCCTAAAGCCCCTACTCTACTTGCACTATATTGATGACATCTTCATCATCTGGACCCATGGAAAAGAAGCCCTTGAGGAATTCCACCATGATTTCAACAATTTCCATCCCACCACCAACCTCAGCCTGGTCCAGTCCACACAAGAGATCCACTTCCTGGACACTACAGTGCTAATAAACAATGGTCACATAAACACCACCCTATACCGGAAACCTACTGACCGCTATTCCTACCTGCATGCCTCCAGCTTTCACCCTGACCACACCACACGATCCATTGTCTACAGCCAAGCTCTGCGATACAACCGCATTTGCTCCAACCCCTCAGACAGAGACAAACACCTACAAGATCTCTGTCAAGCTTTCTTACAACTACAATACCCACCTGCAGAAGTAAAGAAACAGATTGATAGAGCCAGAAGAGTTCCCAGAAGTTACCTACTACAGGACAGGCCTAACAAAGAAAATAACAGAATGCCACTAGCCGTCACCTTCAGCCCCCAACTAAAACCCCTCCAACGTATTATTAAGGATCTACAACCTATCCTAAAGGATGACCCAGCACTCTCACAAATCTTGGGAGACAGGCCAGTCCTTGCCTACAGACAGCCCCGCAACCTGAAGCAAATACTCACCAACAACCACATACCACACAACAGAACCACTAACCCAGGAACTTATCCTTGCAACAAAGCCCGTTGCCAACTGTGTCCACATATCTATTCAGGGGACACCATCACAGGGCCTAATAACATCAGCCACACTATCAGAGGCTCGTTCACCTGCATATCCACCAATGTGATATATGCCATCATGTGCCAGCAATGCCCCTCTGCCATGTACATTGGTCAAACTGGACAGTCTCTACGTAAAAGAATAAATGGACACAAATCAGATGTCAAGAATTATAACATTCATAAACCAGTCGGAGAACACTTCAATCTCTCTGGTCACGCAATCACAGACATGAAGGTCGCTATCTTAAAACAAAAAAACTTCAAATCCAGACTCCAGCGAGAAACTGCTGAATTGGAATTCATTTGCAAATTGGATACTATTAATTTAGGCTTAAATAGAGACTGGGAGTGGCTAAGTCATTATGCAAGGTAGCCTGTGTCCTCTTGTTTTTTCCTAGCCCCCCCCCCCCCAGATGTTCTGGTTTAACTTGGATTTAAACTTGGAGAGTGGTCAGTTTGGATGAGCTATTACCAGCAGGAGAGTGAGTTTGTGTGTGTATGGGGGTGGGGGGATGTGAGAAAACCTGGATTTGTGCAGGAAATGGCCCAACTTGATTATCATGCACATTGTGTAAAGAGTTGTCACTTTGGATGGGCTATCACCAGCAGGAGAGTGAATTTGTGGGGGGGGGGGGGTGGAGGGTGAGAAAACCTGGATTTGTGCTGGAAATGGCCCACCTGATGATCACTTTAGATAAGCTATTACCAGCAGGACAGTGGGGTGGGAGGAGGTATTGTTTCATATTCTCTGTGTATATATAAAGTCTGCTGCAGTTTCCACGGTATGCATCCGATGAAGTGAGCTGTAGCTCACGAAAGCTCATGCTCAGATAAATTGGTTAGTCTCTAAGGTGCCACAAGTACTCCTTTTCTTTTTGAGGATATATACAGTAACTATTAGCCAACGCAGCAGCACTTCTTCTTCCGCTCTCCCCCGTTGCACATTACTTGAACCCCAGTCATGATCAGCTGTGATCAATACAGCTTAAAAAAAAACATGCCACTTTTCCACCAGATGTCCACTCCCTATCACTGCCTCAGCCCTCTGCCAGGGCCTGCTCAAACAAATAAGCTCTACATTGTGCACGGAAGATCAGCAAACTGATTATTCTGGACCTTCTGGGGCATTTTTGGGATCTGAATGACATTTAATAAATTAGATCCCAAGAGAAGGGGAACATTTTTTTAAAAGACTCTAGGTGTATGTGAATTATTTTTGAGGACTGAAAACGAAACTGAGGCAGGGTGCCTGCAGTGTCATCCCAGTCTATGAGGGGGGCACCCTGGATTAGCACCTGTTTACAGTCCCCCACTGTGCTCCTGTGGTTCCTTGGTATTATGTCTCCCTTTTCTTTCTTTCTCCCTTTCCTGTTTACACCGGGTCAGAGATACCCACAATTCTTCACCACTCCTTCCAGTTCATAGCATAAATTCATAGGTCTTGGAGTTCCACTTCTTTTCTCTCAAAACTTTTCTTGATGGAGCCTTTCCATCATATCCTCGGTCTTCCACATTTTTTCTTGCTATCCTCTTCCTCCCAAGCTATCTTTGCTGGTTGTTCATATCCCATTCTTATCACATGTTCAAATGTTCACCTCAAATGTGAACTCTTAAGCCTATCACTGAGAGCCACAAATTCACCTTCCTCCTAATTTCTTCCTTGAACACTTTGTCTATTCTCTGCTTGCCTTCCATTTACCTCAATTCCTTTATGTTAGGCATTTATTTGAAGAACAAAAGACATAACAAACACATTGTAGGATTAACTGTGGGGGCACTCTTAAAAGCTTAATTTGTCTAGAGGACTTGTCCTGTGATCTCTTAAAAGAAGGTCATGCTTATCATTTTTTTTAACATATCCACCTCTAATTTGTAATCTGTCAGACTTCAGTCATACTTTACCTGAAATATCAGTCATACTCTACCTTTCCCCTTCCTTTTTTTAAATAGTGACCATTAAAATCTATGGTAGTTCTATATGTGGAAGGACTGCACAACAAACTGCTTGAGGTCTGATCCAAAGTATCAGTGGGCTTTAAAGCAAAGGAAATGCAATATATGTTGGATTTTTTAAAAATGAGAATTATTTCAAAGTTCCGCATCAAATATAATTGACAGAGATATGTAATTATTGGCACAGGAGTAAAATAGCTTGTGGAGTGGAAAACTAACTCATGAAAGGGGAAACCACTCAGCTATTGAATTGTTACATCTGGTGGAGCTCCTTAGCCCAGGAATATTAGACATTACTTACTCTGTGTTGCATCTGAAATATTGCTATTTATTCATTGCATTGTAATGCACCAGGTTGTGAATTTATCTTTGTATGCCAGCTTTGCTTACCTATCTGCAGATTTCGACAGTCTTGTCTGCTGATTACAGCCACAAGAAATTGATATCGATTGTGGGATATCAAAGTTGGCCCACATGCCAAAGACCTATCTAATAATAATACAAAAAATGAAACTGAAGGATTTGAGTCTTTTAAGTGAATTGGCCAGTCAGTGAAATATTTATTTTAATGTAGGCAGATATTAAGTAAGGCCAATGTACTAAAATAAGAGTGTGCGTGTTAAATTAAATAATTATTCATCCTACTGATCAAAGAAATGGTAAGTAAATATTAAAGGAAAATCTTTTAAATCATCATCTGTTTTTATGGCTAAAGATGGTTTCTGAGTTGTTTTGTTTTAAATTAAAGATACTGTGAGGATTCAAGAGAAAGAAAGAATTTGATTTTTAAAAAAGTGATACTGTTGTTTCACTAGACTTCATTGAGAATATTTTGTTCAGTATTGACCATCATTTCCACGGAAGGATGTGTTTACCAAAGAGGGATTATATCAGTAAGGATGATTTCAATTTATAATAATACAGTATTTAATACAACAAAAGGATATAGAGGTTTTGTTAATCCCAGTACAGACTGGTGTTCACTCATTTGGCTCGTGTATAAGTTCCAAAATATGGGACCGAATGAGGAATGGTGAGGAAATTACAGGGAATGGATTCATTATTTAAGTGTTCACTGTGAGGTTGGTAATTGTAAGAGAACTATCTCACTCAGCAATAAAAATATTAAACTTATCGAAGTAGGAGTATGAATTAATTTAAAATACACTTACTGCATATAGTGTGAGTTAAATTATATGCAGTGACTAAACAGGGAAGTTCAAGGTTAAAATAAATATTGAAAGGGGGAAGATATGTTGGGCCTAGTGGGTTTTCACTATCCAGCCATTCCTTATATCCTTATGTCTTGTATCCTAGGTTTAATCACTTACTACTCTTAAAGAGTTGGAATGGTGGTCAGAATCTACATCAGCATTGAAATCCCCAGAAAAAACTGATGCTAGCATATGGAGAGATTTGAAACATTATCATAGCTTGGAATAAAAGTTGTCTTAATCTTCAGCACCTGATTCCTCAGAGGGTGTGTATAAACTAATTACTGTAATGTTAGGCTTCCTCTCAAACTATGTAATAAATATCCAGATGGACACTTCCACAGTTTAGCGAAGACACTTTACAAGTTGTTTATTAATAAGTAGTCATGCTTTGCACCAATATTTTTTTCATAAGTGCATTATATTCAGACATCATTATCCATCCAGTGGTATCTAACATCAGTATTTGTAGATATTCCCCATCTTTGTATTTAAATGAGGACCAGTTCTTCAGCCCTGGCACTGACTAGCACTTATTTACATGAGTCGTTTGACTGAAGTCAATGGGACAACTCATTGGGAATAAGAGCTACTCAATGTGGAATCAGCACATAGCAATTATGGACCAAATCTTGGTCCTTTTAAGAACAATGGCAAAACTTGCATTGATCTCACTGGGACCAGAATGTGGGTGAAAGTCTGTCATCCTTATTGTAGCTGTTAAAAAATGTTTTTCACTGACAGCAGCCAACAAATAGGTTGCAGAGTAACTCTTCTCTTAACGTTGTTATGTTCTTGAAAAATGTGACTTTAAGCGAACTGATGTTAAGCAAATTCAATTCCCCCATAAGAATTAATGTAAATGTGGAAGTTAGGTTCCAAGGAAATTTTTTTCACCAGACGAAAGACATTACACAGTATAAGTTTTAAACAAATTCTAATCAGAGGATTGTCTGGGGACCTGCTCATGAACTTCCTGAGCTTCTTCTAAAGCAACTGTGTTGATATCAACCAGGATATTGGCAGCACCGAGGGAGGCAGGAGGGAGGAGACACAATAGATGCATGGCTGTGGCTGCAAACACTTCCCTGTGGAAACTGAATGAGATGACGAACCCACACTCTCCTGCTAGAGCGCACCACTCCCTCCGGACGGCGCATGCACGGCTGCACAGGCGCCGACTTCCCAAATTGCCTGGGGAGTGCTCAGCCCCCGGCTCACCCCCACTCCATCCCATCCACCCAGCGCATCCTTGCTCCTTCCCCCTTTCCCCCCCAGAGCCTCCTGAACACCCGTGAAACAGCTGATTGCTGTGGAGGGAGGCATGGAGAGGGAGGGGGGAGTTGCTGATCTGCAGGGCTGCTGGGGGGCGGGAGGGATTGGAGGGGATCTGATGGGAGGCTGCTGGCCCACCCTGGTTCCAAGTCCCCACGACCAAACAACGTTATAAGGAAACATTGCACAACTTTAAATGAGTATGTTCTCTAATAGATCAGGGACATAACAATGAAACGACAGTTGATGTTAAGTGAGGAGTTACTGTACATTTTTCTAATACCCTTTAGAAATCTATATTGTGCATGGATGATCGTCCGTTTCTTCATCAGCCACCTGAAAGTCGTGTCTGCTCCCTATGATAAGGGCATGTGGTTGGATTGTAGGAAGCAGTGATCTTTGAAAGCAGTATATGTTTACACAGCATAATTGTTGTCACACTGAAAAATTGTTTGTACTGCATTAGTAAGGGCCGTCCTGTGGCTAATGCATTAGACCTGATTTCTTGAATACACTATTTATGTCAGTTTTATTAGAGAGCTAGTAGGATGCAAGGTTACCTCACCTTCGTCCCTTATTGTTTTATTTATCACACAAAGTGCTTGTCTTTATCGATTAGTTCAGTGACAACAAGAGGAGAGCTGATGTAGCCTGTTCATGTTTTGCAGTGTCTTTGAGCTCCGAAAGGGATCGTACAAGTAGTAGTGACAGTGCTTCTAAGCACAATACTGAACACTGGAAATGGATTTCTATTTGGTGGCAGCCATATTAGCATTTGCTACATATCGCTACAAAGCACCTAATATATAAAGAATAACATGTTATATTCAGCAGATCTCATTATTGTGCCATTTGGTATCTTGAAGTGAAATTGCAAAATGCCTGCCTTTAAACAGGTGATGTGGAGATTTTTAAAATTCAATTGCATTTATTTTGCAAATTATTGTTTGTTATAAATAACTTAGAAACGAGCTGAAAATCTGTTTCTAAGTCAGTGGCGGATCTGGACAGATACGTTGCTGAAGATTATTATAACACAAATCAGTGGTAAACTGGTAGCCTCAGGCATACCTTGCAAAGTCTTTTTTGCTATTATTATTGTGTGTATGGGTAATAAGATGGCTTGATGTTTTAAAAATAAATCAATAAACAAATCCAAACTTAGCAGTGACACACTGACTATTCTGTCTTAACTTCGACTCATAGTGTTCTTGGGGAAAAGAAGAGAGGAATTTAGCTAATTGAAACTAGTATGTGTGGAGGCCTGCCCTTTACGGAAAGTTAAAAGGATAAAAAACAAAAAGTAGTGTGACGTATTTTGAGATGACAGTACCATTTGTATTAATAAAAGGCACAACGTGTGTCTGTCTAACAGGAGAAAAATTGTGTGGCAACTAAAATGACGACATGCTGCCTCCCACGGAGAGATTCTGAAGCACTCTCAAAAACACGATTCAGTGGTAAGTGTTAACTGTTAACAAGAGGCTCATGACAATTCAATTTTGAGTTTATCCAACTATATATTAGGAAATGAAGATTAAGTCTCTGTGGCTGATGTTCTGGTATTCTTGCCTTTACACTTTAGACTTCCAGCTAAGATGCATACTGCATTTGCAATACAGATGTACAATTAGCCAAAGAATGCAATCAGTTCTAAACACTTTTTGCTGTTTTTGTGTGACAAGCATGGATTTAGCATTATTGTTTAAATCAGACAAAACTAACTATAACCAATTATTCCGTGGTTAGAATAGCCATGCTTAATGGTATATGTTTTAACATTAAGCACTCAAAGTTTGGGTTTTCAAGGTTGCACTGTCTTTACAGTCTTTAACCACGATTTTTAAATTTGGTTGCAAACGCTAGACTCCAAAATCCATACTGAGGCAAATAAATAAAAGTGGCTTAGCTTCCAAAGGTGCAGAGCACTCCAGATGCTGATGTATGTATTTAGGAGTTATGTTTGAAAGTTCTGGCCTATTCTTTTGTCAAAGCAGATATCTGAATCAATTTGTGATTTTCTTGATTCAAGTGCAAGCCTAGATTGTCTGGCTATCCCAAAAGAAGGACAGCAGACACCTGATATAGAGTTAATCAAGCTGAAACTTTATTATTAGATGCCTGGGACTACCTAGCAGATAAAAGTGTACAGTGCAGGCAACTCCATGTTCATTCAAATAACTACACAGGACTTCCACCAGCCTAGGTTCCCCAGCCAACCCATGGCTGGGACCTTACTCATCCACCCCTCCTTTGAGGGTTAAGGTGGGCCATCAGAAAGAGGGGTTGGCTCCTTGCCTTACAATTCACAGGATCCTCATTCCCCTCCCCCACCCACCGTTCCTTTAACCAGCATCTCCTTTTTAAATCCTTTACCAGGTCATTTATCTGTTCACTGGATGATTTCCCTATGGAGTACTTGCACTGGACATCCACCCCACACTTACCAAATAAGTTGCGACATACAGCCTAACCCCGCTTCCTCCTCACCATAATAGGTCCTCCCTGACACCTGCTGTGGGGAAGGCAAAAATCCCCATTCCACCAAAGCCAATATGGTGGTGAGAGAAAATTTTCTTCCCAGACCCACTAAAAAGGAGTAACTAGCACAGTGCCCATAACAGGTCCTGACCCACCTGATATTTGCACCTCAAGAGGAGGGAAGGTGGGTGCTGCTTTGCCTACTGTATGGAGAAAGGGCTTCCACCACCAGGACTTGCACCTTTTAAAGCCTTTGGATCCTTACATTCCCAAGGGGTGAGTCAGCACCACACAGCTGACTATCACCCACCTTTTTGCAACAGTTTCTGATCTCCTTCTCACGCCCCCCCATCCCGCCCCACACACTTTCCAATACTGCTACCTTCCTCCAGCAAGCCCAGACAACATCCCTCCTCCCCTGATTTCAAAAGTGATGCGCTCATTTCCCTTATAATAGTACTTTGGTAACCAGAAAGCAACATTGTCTGCTGTTTTCTTTTACTATTAGCAGGCATATTTTATACATGTTTATCTTATAAAGTGATCAAGTGCCAATGGCCTCGTGTCTGGACTGGGACTCAGGAGACCTGGGCGTCTATTCCTTGCTTTGCCACAGGCCTGCTAGGTGATTTTGGGAAAGTCACTTCCCATCCCTTTGTCGGTTTCCCTATCTGTAAAGTAGGGTGACCTTTGTAAAACACTTTGAGATCTACTGATGAAAAGACCAATATAAGAGATAGGTATTCTTTGATATCCCACAAAGACCTATTATTGGTGTTTCCCCTATATTTCATATTGCTACCACAGGGATGCTACATATAACATAGAGTTAAATAAATCAATAATAAAATGTTAGATTAAGCCAGCCATCCCTTTTCTCTTAAATGACTCTGACACTCCTGTTAATAGAAAAAATATTCATAAAAGACCAGAGTACAGTTACTGTGGTCCATAGATCTTCCTTTGCACATTTGTGCTTTGTGAGCTGTAGGCAGATGTGCCTTTTGTAGTAATCATTTCCTTGGCTGCAGTGCAATGAAATTTCAATTTCATATTATCACTGTGTCTTAAACTCAAGAAGAAGGAATAATAATATCTCGGGCATGATGATAAAGTTGTGAATAACTAATAACTCATAGTATGACAGTTTGGTTAGGAAATCCAAGGGTACCATTATGTGAAGTGCAAAAATCAGATGAAGAAAATAACAGCTCTGAAAACTCCTGTGACTTTGCATCACTGAACCACATTCATTTCAATTTGTTGTAATTTAATGTAATTGAATAAAAAGCACTGTTTGAAAATGAGCCCACATAATAATTTAGAATTCACACTGATCCTGATCATAGTTGATCTCATATCGGTTACTAAAACTAAAATTCTGTTGCTGACATCTTCAAAGAACACACACAATTTCTGTGAAATAAATCCAAATGAGAGCTATAATGGATACTATACTGGAGTCAAAGACAAAACTCCCAGTGAATTTATTTGTGGGTAGAATTGGGCCCAGCACCTCATAACAATTTTAGGTGGTCTTCTGTTGAAACTACCCGGAATAGTGTCTCAAGGAAGCATTGAGCATATGTATGGGTACTAAGGTGCATCTCAAAATATCTTTAAGCACTGCTTGAAAGTGTTTTGAAAAAGACTTGTGTGAGACCAGTCTTTGATTTTGTAATATCTTCACCTTAGTTGGTCTTGTTTAATAAATATGCATAAAACCAAAGTTAGGCGGGAGGTTGGGGGCAAGCGGAAGGAACAAATTACACGGAAACAGTAAAGCTCAGGGGAGCTCTTCAATGGCAGGTGGCTAACTTCCATTGAAGGTCAGTGGGGAGTTGGGTGCCTCATAGCCATTTGCACCTTTGAAAATCTCACCCTTTAATGTGTTGTGTCTGACTGCAATACACCCCAAACTCCTTCAAAATTCAGAATTAAAACCATGACTCCATCCTTACTTTGGCCCCCTTTCTTCCTGGTACCTGCAGTCCAGTTTCATATATGTTCAGTTAACCCAACCTCAAGCAAGTGAAAGGGGTAGAAGAAGGAAATGCTCTAGACAGTGCTAGGGAGTTACCTTGTATGTGTAGCAATCAGGGAAGGACGTGGGGTGATTCTGATGAGTCGTTTATGACAAGACCCAGACTGAAATGGACATGAGGTGAGGCATATCTATTGTTATTGGTCATGACAGCATTTCCGTCAATGGTTGTTATGGCACAGAAGCTTGACCAAAAGTGAATGATCTAAGAAAAGTTAAGTGCGTAGGGCATAATTGCATTTTTTTATATTTGTGGTGGGTCATAGGGATCAGGTTTTAATCATGAGCTGGGAGAACAGTGTGAATCCCTGGGTCAGTACAAGTGCAAATTAGATGCCATGGCTTGGATATAGAAACACTCTGACTTCTACTTTACTATACCTCTTTGTATTATAGAAACAAAATTATAAAAGAGGACTGGCACCTCATGGTTATTTTTCCTCCTTTTCCCACACTCATCGTTCCCATTCCGACTTCTCATGTATAAATTCCTGTCCCGTATTTTGTAGGAGGTTCGCCACCCATGAATATAAATACAAAAGTAAATATTCTTATGCCATCTAATTCTACTGTGTATAGGATTTAATTTCTGAAAGAGCACAATATGTTGTTCATTGATGGAAACAATAAAATCACACAAACATGCAGCTCTTTGAACTTAAACATTATTCTTATCTACAGTTATTTCACAACTATACATCAACTGCAGTGATAGGGCTCTAGACAAAGGCCCCAATCTGGCAACTGATTGTGCACCCACATGGAGCCCTATTGAAGTCAGTGAGAGTCTAGGCAGGTTCTGGGATGTGGCCATGCACATTCAATTTCTTATTCAGGGTCTAAGAGCTCCATAATCCTTTTATCTTGGAATACATTATGTCTTCTGCAGGAATAATAAACACTTCACTTTTAAAAGAAGTAAAGACCAGGTCTTCTTCTCGATGTAAGTATAGTATCAGCAGCAGTCTGGGAGTTTCAGAAAAAGGATCAGATTTTAATTCTCTAGGCCAAATCAAGGCAGAACACAACCCTCCTTGTCAGCTCAAGAGTTTCTGGAGTCCCTTTTTCCAGTTCTCATCCAGGTTCTGACTAGACTTCTCCCTCACCTTCATAGTAAGGGTGCTTTAAGACTAGGCTTGGAAGGATTAGATTACTATCGATAAGTGTTGGTAAACACTGATTTCACCATCCATACGCAAAGTGATGGAAAAAATATTCCCATCAATAATAATCAAAATTTTCTAAAGGCAAAGTAAGAAAAACCTATTGCTTGAGAACTTATTAGAGTTTGGTTTAAAGATATTTACTTTGTATATTTTGGCATGACGTTGACAATTTGTGTTTTAATGGTTATGAAACTTTTACTTTTTGAATCTCAATGTCTGCTGAAATTAAATATTGTCTGATCCCCCACATATCCTGCAACTGGGAACATTTAAATTGATAGAAATAGAAAAAGAGGCTTAAAATAAATTTTAAATAAATATTATTTGTTGAAATTATAAAAATAGATCGAATTTTGCCAAGCCTATATATGACTGTTTAATACAAAGGCATACTCAACTTCAGATTCTAAGTGGTTGTTAAATAGTCCCTTAAATAGTCTTCCCAGTGTCCTTGCTGGGTTTCTAACAACTTTTACACCCTCAGATTGTACAAAAATTGGTCTTTTTAAAAGTTTGTCAAATTTAAACATTGAGGAGAAAATTCACCACATGTAGAATGCCTATGCATCACTTAAGTCACTCTTAAACCCTATTTTGAGGGTTTAGGTGGATTATAGATATTTTGCTGATGGACAAATTTCACTGTAATTCACTTAAATTATGCAACGTTTTATAAACAGAAATAAAACACTCAAGCAAAAACAATTTTAGGTTACATAATCATATAAAACTCTTATATAAAAAAGTAACTGTTGAAGGTTTTATTTTTCCTTAAAAAAAGGAAAAAAAAAGTATAACGGAAGTGCAGTGCTGTAACAATATCAACTAAACACAAAGGGCCACATCAGATTGGCTACATTGGCTTCAGTGGTACAACATCTGTTTACACCAGCTGATGATCTGGGTCATATATGGCAGTGTTGCCACTGTATTCAGTGGGTGCAGAATTGGGCCCCTGGAACCCAGCTTCGAAAGCTTTCACACATTTGCATGCAGTTAAACAAGGACAGAAAGCAAACCAGTGTAAGCTCTCTTCTCTGCATTGTGAAAGGTTTGAACATGTTGGTTTATAGAATAATCATGGTTAGGGCAGGGGGAGATATTCTGTGACATTTCAATATCTTCCCAAACTGGAAGCTGCAGCATCTCCTGACCCCCAGGAAATCTGGTTGGGGAAAGCTGAATTGGCCCCCCAAAGTCAGGAAATATAATAGAATTTTCCCAGTGTCTGGCAAAGGGTGGGTTACATAATATTACATTTCTATGCATGTGTGTGTGATTCGGAGTCTGTGGCAGGACAGCTAGTCCAAATGAGTCTTGTGATGTGACACCCCAGCTTTGCATAATAATAATCATTTATAGTGAAAATTCCTGCGTTGAAAATTGCTTCTGTAGGCACTGGAGCAAATATTTTCAGGTGTTTAAATCGATATTTAGGCTCCTTCAGATCCTGGTGACTTCAGAAGGAGATGTGAGAATTAAGAGCACACTAAAATCTGTTCACCTTTATGTTGGTACTTAAATATGGATTTATGTGCAAGACTTTAGCCACTCGGATTTGGAAAGTTTGGACATGGTTAACACATTTGCATAGTAAATGCAGTTTGATATCCTTTTTTAAAATGAATGAACCTTATATGGCACAACAAATAGATTAGTTCCATCCATGGGAGCAGGACTTTTGTGAATATAAAATAGTAATTTTTATTTTTAAAGTGGGTCAGAATTTTGAGGTCACAGCCAATTGTGAGTGTAATATTGGAATCACTTTTGCCTCAAATATTTTACTGTACATTTTCCAGGAGCCAGTTCAGCATTTTGTATCTATTCAGTATTTATTATTTCAGATTATTTTTCATTGTGTTCTTTGTGCTGTGTTGTGTTGAAGTATGTTGGCATATTATAGTATGACTCCTGACTCTTGAAACATTCCTCAGAACAGGACATGTATGTCATGTGAATATCCTAGTGTGCCTACATTTAAATAAACAAGTCAATTAATTTGACAGGCATCCCATCCCCCAAGAAAACTTCATAAATGCAGTCAATTTGTTAAGGAATCAATTTGGAGTACAATTGGGGCTTAACATATAAGTGCTGTTGGAATGTTAAAAACACAGAAGTTGCATAAGTTCAACAGCTTGTTTTATTGTGAAATGCTGCACAGAGAGTGGATTGCTCCCTGCATTTACTGAATCTTCTGATCAAAATGTCTACCTCAGAAAGCTGTGTGTGAAGAGAAGTGGTAGACTATTGGTTTGTGACTTCTTCACAGCACAACATTTAATCTGCAATCTATTTTTTTAAAACACAAGTCATGTTTAAATTCGTATCCATAATGGTTGAATTAATGATTTCTTATTGTTATGTGCCCTGGAGCCTGCAATTAAATGCACTGGAAAATATCTGTAGATGAAATATCATTTACTAGAATGATATACCAGAGGAGATACTGAGCAACAATTACAAGTGGTATGCCAGCTACTCAAAAGGCCCTTTTATCCTGAAAGGAGTCAGAAAATCTCAATGATTGTTTCCTAAAAATAGATAAAAAAATAGACTTTCTGAACAGAAGATCAGAATCAGAGAAGAATTGTAAATTAATGTGAGAATCTGTGTGTGACTGAATATTATTGCACACAACTACAAATGAATATGATCAATGTAAGGAAATAATTAACTGTGCTGTAAGTATTATTATTTATTTGTATAGCCCAATAGTATGGAGGGTTGCTGTACCAAACATCTTCTAAATAGATACAAAAAACAAAAAAGGTTGAAAGATGCAAAGAAAAGTGTTTGGACTGAATGGTGACCTTTTCCATGCATCCTACCAATTATAGTGGGGGAGAAGAGAGAAGGGTTGTTAATTTGTTTAATCTAATTAATTAACATTTCTCTACAGGGAGAAAGAAGTGTGTTTTATGGACTTAGCTGTGTTGGACTATTTCAAGATAGGGGTTCCAGTCGCAGGGGACAACATATGGAAAGAACTAGCATGTGAGAAAAGCAAGCAGATGGTAATTAATTGTGAGGCATGAGATAGAGAAGTGGGGTGGAGAGACAAATTAAAACCAAAGAGAGAAGAGATTTAGGGAGGTGCTAGGTTGGCTTGAAGGCTAGAACAAAGAAGTTGATTTTAGTGCAGAAGTTAAGGGGAAACCATTGTCGAGACTTGACTATTAACCAAAATGTGACAATCACTGTTTCAACAATAACTGTTTCCAACCTGGTTTAGAGGGGATGTTAAGGCAGCTATAAATAATAATCATCATCATAAAAATATATAACAAACGAAAGAATGGGGGAATTGATAGTAATGAATATAAATCAGAAGTTAGGAATTGTAGAAAATTGATAAGGGAAGCAAAAAGACATAAGGAGACATCTGTGGCAAGCAGAGTTAAGGATAGTAATAAGGAGTTCTTATAATATATTAAAAAGTCACAAAATGAATTCTTACAATTATATTGGTTCATTACTAGATGGCAATGGTAGAATTATCAATAATAATGCAGAAAAGGCAGAAGTGTTCCATATATATCTCTGTTTTGGATTGTGGGTGGGAACAGATGATATAGTGTCATCATGTGGTGGTGAAGGTAACACTTTCCACTCCACTAGTATCTCTGGAAGATGTTAAACACAAGCTACTAAAGTTAGGCATTTTTAAGTCA
The DNA here is from genome assembly GCF_965140295.1 of Lepidochelys olivacea. NCBI lineage: Eukaryota > Metazoa > Chordata > Testudines > Cheloniidae > Lepidochelys > Lepidochelys olivacea. The sequence continues at coordinate 131,201,688 of NC_140411.1, read as the reverse complement.
GAAGGTCCAGATAACTTGCATCCAAGAGTTTTAAAAGAGCTGGCTGCGGACCTTGCTGGACCATTAATGTTGATTTTTCAATATGTCTTCGAATACTGGGGAAGTTCCAGAAAAATGGATGAAAGCTAATTCTGTGCCAGTTTTAAAACTGTTAAATGGGATGACCCAGGTAATTATTGATCTATCTGCCTGACATTGATCCTGAGCAAGATAATAGAGCAGCTGACATGGGACTTAATTCATAAAGAATTAGAGTTATGTAATTAATGCTAATTAACATGGGCTGAAGATAGATCCTGTTAAATTAATTTGCAATCTCATTAAAAAAAGATATCAAGTTCGGTTGATAAAGGTAATAGTGTTGATGTAATATACTTAGACTTATGTAAGACATTTGATTTGATACCACATGACATTTTGATTAAAAACAAACAAACTAGAACAATATAAAATTGACATGGCACACATTAAATATATTTACAACTGATTAAGAGATTAATCTCAAAATGTAATTGTATCATCATCAAGCAGGTATGTTTCCAGTGGGGTCCTGTAGAATTTGATTTTTGGCCCTACGCTACTTAATATATTTTATCAACTAAACACTGCTAAAGTTTGCAGATAACACAGAAATTGGGGGGGGGGGGTGATAAATAATGAAGAGGAGAGGTCACCGATTCAGAGCAATCTGAATTGCTTGGTAAACTGGGTGTTAGCAAACACTATACATATATATAAATATGTCTAAATGTAAAGGTATACATATAAGAACAAAGAATGTAGGCCATACTTACAGAATGGGAACTCTATCCTGGGAAGCAGTATCTCTGAAAAAAGATTTGGGAGTTATCATAGAATCATAGACCTTAAGATCAGAAGGGACCATTATGATCGTCTAGTCTGACCTCCTGCACAACGCAGGCCACAGAATCTCACCCACCCACTCCTGTAACAAACCTCTCACCGATTGTCTGAGTGATTGAAGTTCTCAAATCTTGGTTTAAAGACTTTGAGGCGCAGAGAATCCCCTAGCAAGTGACCCGTGCCCCATGCTGCAGAGGAAGGAGAAAAACCCCCTAGGGCCTCTGCCAATCTACCCTGGAGGAAAATTCCTTCCCGACCTCAAATATGGCGATCAGCTGAACCCTGAGCATGTGGGCAAGACTCACCAGCCAGACACCCAGGAAAGAATTCTCTGTAGTAACTTAGATCCCACCCCATCTAACATCCTAACACATGCCATTGGGCATATCTACCGTTAATAGTTGAAGGTCAATTAATTGCCAGAATTAGGCTATCCCATCATATCATCCCTTCCATAAACTTATCAAGCTTAGTCTTGAAGCCAGATATGTCTTTTGCCTCCACTGCTCCCCTTGGAAGGCTATTCCAGAACTTCACTCCTCTGATGGTTAGAAATCTTCATCTAATTTCAAGTCTAAACTTCCTGGTGGCCAGTTTATATCCATTTGTTCTTGTGTCCACATTGGTACTGAGCTTAAATAATTCCTCTCCCTCCCTGGTATTTACCCCTCTGATATATTTGTCTCCCCTCAGCCTTCTTTTGGTTAGGCTAAACAAACCAAGCATTCATTTTGAGTCTCCTTTCATAAGACAAGTTTACCATTCCTCCGATCTTCCTAGTAGCCCTTCTCTGTACTTGTTCCAGTTTGAATTCATCTTTCTTAAACATGGGAGACCAGAACTGCATACAATATTCCAGATGAGGTCTCACCAGTGCCTTGTATAATGGTACTAACACACCTTCTCTCTACTGGAAATACCTCGCCTGATGCATCCTAAGACCGCATTAGCTTTTTTCATGGCCTCATCACATTGGTGGCTCATAGTCATCCTGTGATCAAATAGTTATGATGGATAATCAGCAAAATATGGCTCCCGGTGTGATGCCATGGCCAAAAGAACTAATGTGATCCTGGGATACATAAAAAGGAAAATCTTGAGTAGGAGTACAGAGGCTGTTATTTCCTCTCTACTTGGCACTGGTGTGATCACTGCTGGAATACTGGGTCCAGTTCTGATGTTCATAATTCAGAAAGGAGGTTGATAAATTGGAAAGGGTTTGGAGAAGAGCCATGAAAGCGATTAAAGAATTAGAAAGCATGTCTTATAGTGGTAGACTCAAAGAGCTCAATCTGTTTAATTTAACAAAGTTAAGGTGACTTGATAACAGTCTGTAATTTATGTGGGAACAAATATTTTAGAACGGGCTTTTCAGTCAAACAGAGAAAGGGTATAATATGATCCAAGGCTGGAAGTTAAAGATAGAGAATTCAGACTGGAAATGAGGGGTAACTTTTTGACAGTTAGGGTAATTAACCATTGGAACAATTTACCAGGGGTTGTGGTGGATTCTCCATCACTGACCATTTTTAAATCAAGATGGGATGTTTTTGTAAAAGATGTACTATAGGAATTATTTGGGGGAAGTCTATAGACTGTGTTACACAAGAAGTCAGATTAGTTGAACACAATGATCCCTTCTGGCCTTGGAATCTGTGAACAAAGAGGAGGTAATTACACAATTTATAGGTAATAAGGCAATGATTCAGTAATATAAGCATCTTTTTTTTTTTTTAATATCTGTACCTAGATTCTCAGGAAGCTCAGGTTCAGATCCCAGAAGAACTAATTTCCACTTCAGCCTTCCAAGCTAGCCTGAGTTCTGTACAATTTTGTGTGACAAAGAGTGCAATTTCCAAAAGCTCTTAAAAATCCCATTTTCAAAAGTGACATAGGCACTTAGTGCTAGATTCACAAAGAAACTTAGGTGTGGTAAAGCTGAGTGTCACCATGCCTGACTTGTAGGTGCCTAGAAAATAACTAGGATTCATGAATCCTTTGTTTGGCACCTAGGCTCCCTATAAAATGTATGGGGAGAGATAGGCTCCTCAGAATGAGATCCACAAAAGCCAGCACTTTAGCTAGTCAATGGAAGATGCCAAGTTAAGGGTTGTGTCCTTTGCCCCATCCCTCTCTTGGAGATAGGCATCTACATCTGGGCCGGAGGGAGGCACCTCCCGCTGATTGGGATTCTCAGCTGCAAATCCTCTCTTTGGGTTAGGTGCCTGCACTGTTGTATCAAGAAGCCAGGGGATGGGGAGGAGGACCTCCCTCATAACTTCTAGTCTGGTGGTTAGATACTCAGCTGGGATGTAGTAGATCTCCAGTTCAAGATTCTCTTCCACCCCACCCACCAAGGGAGAGAAGGGATTTGAAATGGCAGCTACAACTTTTCAGGAGAGTACTCCAAACTCTGGAGGTATGGCATATTCTGGGATGAGACTCCCTCAGTCTCTTCTGTTGCAGCTGTTGCACTCAGATTAAATAATGAAAGACTCATTGGACCAGAGAGAGAGACATACAGACAGAGCATGAGAATGACTCTGTAGCCCAGGATCGAGACTCCCTGCTCCAATTACAACCTTAAATTATTTATCCAGCTTCAACAGGAGCGATGGAGAGCATCCCACATCGGAACATCCTAGAACTGTATGTAGTTAGAGCACATACTTGAGGGGGCAGATCCCAGTCCAAATCTCTTCTTCCTCTTAGGTGGAGGGGGTTTTGAACTGGGGGTCTTCTACATCCCAAATGAATATCCTAACCACTAGGCGAAACATTATGAAGGAGGGCCTTTCCGCTTCTGGCCATTTTGTGTGAGCTGGCCTATGGTGGCCCAATCTGGTAGGTGAGATCTGTCTGAACATGCTCACTGATCGGGCACTGCAGGTGAGTCAGGTGGAGGAATGTTATCTTCTCTGGTTCACGTACCACACTGGGGCTTAGGCATTTGGATGCAAAGGTGGGGCTGAAGTGTGTATGTGCAGAGGCAGAAATACAGGCACCTAGGGAACTTTTACTGCAAAAATTGAGTTGCTGAGCAAGTTTAGGTGCCTGCAGGTTCATCAGCAGCTGATTGGGGTTTTTTTGAATTCCCATAGTGCCTGATTCTGGGATTTAGGTGGCCAAACTGGCAGTTAGGTGCCTAAATTCTTTTGAGATTTAGCCAATCTTCAAAGGTATTTATGTGCCTATATAAGCAGATAGTGAGATTTAAAAAAAAAAATAGCTAACTCTCATTGAAATAAATTTCAATTATTTCATTGGGACCTAGGTGCCTCAATGCTTTTTGAAAAACACTAGGGACCAGAGGTCTTTAGGCACCTAACTCCCACTTATTTCAGTGGAAATTAAACACCATTGAGGCTGCAGGCCTTGATGCCCACCTACATATTCAGGTGCCTATGTAATTTTAAGAATCTGACCCATAGTGTAGCTAGGGCAAAGCAGTGCAGCAAAGTGTTTTAAGTGAGGAGCCATACTGGATTAATCCCATTCTATACCAAATGCAGGCAATCCACCACAGATATGGTAATCAGTGCCCTAAAAGCAAATTGATACAGCTGTTTAGGAAGGTGGTGGTATTTTCTCCCTCCCACACCCTCAAAAATAAAATAAATAAATAAATAAAACAGACTAAAATGTTTTTGCTAGCAGGCAGCTAAACAGGTTGTAAAAACATGTCAGAACTGAAAATCATTATATGATTTTGAATTTAGTTTTTAATTGTTTGTTTTAAAGATGTAATTGGAGGGTAAATTAGACCCAGATACAGAGTATTATTTATTTATTTTTAAAGCAGTGTTTAATTTTGATTTTCCATGAAAGATGTGCACAGAATTTATTACAGTATATTTCCATTGTGTTTGTAAAAAATGCAGGATGCACCTAAAATACTTTTTTGCAGGTTTGCATTATCAAACAAATCAATTTATTTTATATACTGTTTCCCCTTTCATTGTTCTAAAGAAGTAGCTTAAGAAAAGGGGAATGAAGTCTATTTCTGATATGAAATGTGCAAACATTACTATGAACCAACTGAAAGATTGTTCAGAAATGCCTGTGTGTAGATAAAACTAGTCAAGTGAAATCTATTTTGCATTCTGTTCTTTTTTGAAAACTTTACTAACCATGTCTCTTTAACGACAATACCCCACAAAGGGCCAAATTCAGCTCCTATTGTAAATCAACTCCCTTGATTTTGATCTAGGTGCACCTCTTGAAGCACATAAATATGGTCTAAAGATAGTTACTTGTTGGTTGGGATGATTATATAAGAATCTTTATCTGATATCTTTGTAAATTCTAATATCTCTTTAACAAATATGTGAAACAAGATTGATTATTTGGTAAGAGATATTACAGTAGAACCTCAGAGTTATGAACACCTGGGCAATAGATGTTGTTTGTTACTCTGAAATGTTCGTAACTCTGAATAAAACATTTATGGTTGTTCTTTCAAAAGTTTACACCTGAACATTGACTTAATATAGCTTTGAAATTTTACCACACAGAAGAAAAATGCTGCTTTCCCTTTATTTTTTAATAGTTTACGTTTAACAAAGTACTGCATTTGCTTTGGGGCGGGAGGCGGGGGGGAGGGATGGGAGCGGGTCTCTGCTGCTGCCTGATTGTGTACTTCTGGTTCCAAATGAGGTGATGGGGTGTGTGGTTAACTGGTCAGTTTGTAACTCTGGTGTTCATAACTCTGAGGTTCTACTGTAGTAAAAATGGATACCAGTCTTTGCAACACCAGCTGTCATTATTAACTCCTTACACTAAAGCAGTTGTTGTTTAATTAACTTGTTTACCTTCCACCAAGTGCATGCTAAAACTTTCAAAACCTTGAGTAGGTAGGGTGGAAATCAGTGTGGAAACAAAACTCCAGTAACTAGCAATGACTTTCTCCCTTTCAATCTAGTTTTCAATCAATGGGCTTCAAGGTGAGATTATTATCTGTGACAGGGTTGGGCCAGATGGTTACAGGAGAATGATAGAAGACAGATATATTAGCCCCAGGTTAAGCAGGCCCCTTTTCCCTGGGTAAGGTAACAGGAACATTTCCAGAACAATGGGTAAGGTAACAGGGGCAGTTTCAGAAGAATCAGGAACTTGCTGGAACCAATTAAGTCAGACAGGCTAATTAGGACACCTGGAGACAATTAAGAAGCTGCTAGAATCAATTAAGACAGGCGAGCTAATCAGGGCACCTGGTTTAAAAAGGACCTCACTTCAGTCAGAGAGGGGTGCGCAAGGAGCTGAGAGTGAGAGGGCGTGCTGCTGGAGGACTGAGGAGTATAAACGCTATCTGGCATCAGGAGGAAGGTCCTGTGGTGAGGATACAGAAGGTGTTGGGAGGAGGCAATTAGGAAGTAGCCCAGGGAGTTGTAGCTGTCATACAGGTGTTACATGAAACACTGTAGACAGCTGTGATCCACAGGGCCCTGGCCTGTCCCAGAGGGGAAGGTCCCTGGCCTGTCCCCGACCTACTAGGTGGACCAGCAGAGACTGCAGGGATTGTTCTCTTTCCTTTTCCCCATGCTGGCCAGTGATGAGGTTAGCTGAGTGAACGGCAGGTTTGAGCCACTACCAAAAGTGGCCAAACTGAGGGCCGCCATGAATCTCTGAGGTGAGCAAATCTGCCAATAAGCGCAAGACCCATCAAGGCAGAAGCGGAACTTTGTCACATATCCAATAGTTATACTGTACCTAAGCTGTGAAGCTTGTTGCTTTGCCTTACACATTTAGGCCGGCTACTGCAAATCTTACATTGTATCAGTGTGACTATGTGCCAGAATAGGTTTACCTCACCTTTGTAGAAGTTCCAGGGTCAGGATAAGAAGGAGTAGGGTGACCAGACAGCAAATGTGAAAAATCAGGACAAGGGTGGGGGGGAATAGGCACCTATATAAGAAAAAGACGGGACATCTTGTCACCCTAAGAAGGAGCAAACCCTCAATCCTCCTGGCTTATCACCTATGAACAATCAGGATATAACTAGCTGCTCAAAAGATTAAATGAGGACAGCAGGCCAAAGGACACTTTTCCTGAAACATGTACCTGAAACTCAAAGCTTCTCCATTACTAAAATGGCGATTTAAAAGGGGCCTTAGCAAGCACATGTCCCTTCAGAAAGAAGCAAACATGTACCAGTATGGTTTTACATTTTCCATTATATAATCTCAATTGAGCTTTTAAATTATTTCTCTTCTCTCCTCTTTGAGATATTTATACTTCAATATATTTGAACATACAATATGCTAAGCAATCTATGACCTTTCTCTAGAAGCTTTCCCCCTTTACTGTATGTAAATAAAAAGGTCAAAAAAATGCATGTAAGAAGAAGATAGGGACAGCTCCAAGGCCTCACTACACATTAATTGCCAGCTAAAGCACACCAGTTTCAGCTAATTTCTATATTACCAATTTATTTTCATTGTGCAGTAATATAGCACTCTATAGATTAATAAAACAATAAATAGCAATCAGTCTTTATCGCAGAAAAAGTTATTTCCGTGCCCAGGTTTGCTTCCCTGAAGCTCATCTGCATGCTGGCCAAACTCAGATAATGGACTCACTTCCTGTCTGAATTAGGCTAGAATGTCTTCTATGAATCAGATGAGCTGTTGCATACTCATTGCCAACATTCCTTGGGAAAACTATTGTACTGTGCCTACATCACTTGCATTGTAGTGAGTCAAGCACTTTGTTCTGACTGACTTCAGAGATTAATGTAAATGTTATTTCCTGTACTGTCTGACTTCAACCAAATGCCACAGGACATTAAATTTAGTGATGCTGAAGAAGTGGAGAAAAAAAATGCAATCTCCCATGACATTCTGTTACAAGGCAAGCCAAGAAGAAAACAAAAACAACACAGGTGTTATAAACTTGACAAAGGAATAAAGAATCCTGAAAGATGAAATGGAAAAAAAAAAGTAAAACCATTAAACAATGTGTAAAATAAACATTTTGAAAAAAACTTCCCTACTCTAATAATTACAGATTAAGAGCAAGTCAGGATGTACATTGAATACAAACCATTTGTTAGTTTATCCATAACTTGTTCTTAAATAGCCTTAGTACTTAGTTGCTTTGACAAGTAAACCGTTCCTGAGGAATCCTTAATCTTTCATTTGTCCTTTGAATGGTAACTGATTTGGCCCGTTTGAATTATACTCAGCTGAGAGAGAGGGTAACAATAAAATTTGGTGAGAAGGTAATAAGCATATTACATACAACTATTTAAATACTACTGCCCATTAAGGGAAATGCATACCTGTTTTTGTTTTTCTATCCAAGGACATTGATTCACAAATTACTTCAGCTATAAACTGAAAGTAGGAAAACATTATCTTAACTTTTGAGATCACTACAGGGGTAGGGCCAAAACTCCTTTTCATTTCATGGTATTTTTTCTGTTAATAAATGGCTGCAAATACCAATGTTGTATTAGGGTTCTTGTTAAACATGTACTTGGTTTTCCCCCTCCCCTTGCAATTGAATTTGCCTTCCTAACTATTTAAAATATTATTTCTAATTCTGTGTTATTAACTGCAACTCAGAAAATAATTTAAAAAAATCACTTATTATATTATTGACCTATATAATAATGCTAAGTCATGTGACTGAATACTTAACAGATAGACTAATTAGAGACTGAATTATTTGGGGTATAACTGATAAACAGGTCAAAATGAGGTGGTTTCGAAAAATGAACTAGACTTTGCAAAAAAACCCCAAAAAAACCCCACAGCCAATAAATATTTGCAAGCTATTCCTCTTAAATGGAAGTGTTAGCAAACAGTGAAATGCATCTAATTAATAAAGAATAACAAGGATATACCAATGGCAGAGACCAAATTTATTTATAATACATTGGGAAACAGAGCACAATCCAAAGATGTACAGCAGAATAAGGTGCAAAACTATGATGCTTAGCACAGATTGCAAAGAAATGCAAAAACAAAAATTAATTAAAGAACATGTAGCTAGGGAACAAATTTCCGATGATGTTACAGAAACAGAACTTTGTTGAGACTCTTAATAATTTTACAAAGTAAGGTGCTACAACAGATGGGTTTGTGACACTTGAAATATTTGAACTGTGAATTTCAGTGTAGATATTGGAGCTGAGTACACCATAATCACAGAAAGAGTGTACACAATAATTGGTGATTGTAGTCTAGTATTAAACATGTAAATTAAACTTCTTTCATATAGTGGGCACTAAATGTGCCCATTTGGTAAAAACGCTGGCGCATCTGTAAAAGGACAAATACTACTTGATATACTGTAGTGGAACAGGAAGGCCCATGTATAATTTGTCCACTAAACAAAATGCAAAAGCTATTGTTAAAGAATTCTATGAGGTATTTCATGGGATTGGATTTGTTCGTGTTATAATACATCACACTGATATAGATCTTAGCACAGTGCCAAAACCACCCCATCATACCTCTCAAGCAGTCTGCTGTTTGTGAAACACTCTGGATTTCAGGTTGTCTTTTTCAGCTGCTTTCACCGTTCCTACAGTGTCTGGAAATCTCTTCAAACCACCTGACTCATCCCCATGGAGTTCAGCTAAGTCAGTGGTGAACCTTCACAAACTCAACCTTGACCTGCCTCTATAACATGTCTATGAGTGTGAGTCCCACTGCCTACACTTAACTGCTCTGAAGCAGCAGTTTCCTATTTCCAGCAGCGGAGAGGAGCAGCCAGAGGTAGGGATGGCTGATTGGGAGATGTAACCGGGATATTGGGGTGGCATTATACCCCTGTCCATGTGTGTTGGGGATGTGTGGTCTGGTAGGAAAAGGCTGAAGAGGGCAGTACTTGGTGAAGAGAGAAGGGGATTTTACAGAGTTCAGACACAGGATGAATAGAGCAATAAATTGTGATGAAATAGGGACAAATTTTCTTAGGTATGTTAACATGCTGATGAATCTCTGCTATGCTTTTTATTCCTTTGCTCAATATTGTTTAGGTCTCTGTTACCCATTTAATCTTCCAGTGGTTGAGAGGTGTAATAGGCATACCACACAGTATCCCATTAGCACTGTAAGACAAAGGAAAAGCTGAACTTGACTGGATGGTAACATCAGATGGTACTAAGTGAAAACAGGCACTGCTTACTGGATTAACAGCAGGGATTTCCCTACACCCCTTGAATTCCCCCCCCCCCAGTTTTGTGAACTAGTTACATGGAGTGTTGCCAGTTTAGTGATTGTTTGGAAATTTGAATTGAAATTGAAACATTAATACATACTTTAAAAGCATATAAAGTGTATGATAAAATACATGTATCTGAAAAAGTATAATAGATTTGAAAAGTATGAACAGAGCTGATTAGGCTCCATAGATAGTCTTTTGTTTTGTTAAGTGACCACTACAGCTGAAATCACTGATAATGACCTGCTGTGGGACAATGTTTCTGTGGAAGAGATGGCCCAGTCTGCACTAGCAACGGGATTCCCCCACTGAGAGCTCAGCTGAAATCACTGAGAGCTGGGTGAAACCTCAAGAGACCAACTCGCAGAGGTCACAGTGGCAGGTGGTAACAGAAGGTAACAGTGCAGGACCATTGGCAACAGAGCGATGGAGTGAACAGTGGCACAACAAACAACAGTGGCCAGAGCGAATAGTGAGCAGCTGGAGGAACAAGCAAGGTGCCTTCTTGCCCCCCACCTGAGAGGTGAACTCATGTGAAAGCACCTCTGACCCCTGAGTCTCCACTGACCAAGGACAACACCAGTGTGTGTTAATAAGGTTGTTAAGAATGCTAGAGACACAACACAGTTCATGCGAACAAACACGACTGTGGCATCATACTTTCTATTTAAGCAAGAGATACCACTCGCTACAAACTGGAGGCCAATGTTAAGTGCATTGTCACTTGTTCATCCTGAAGTTGAACACTGGTTCTGAACAAGACCAGCAAATGCTCACTGTCTTTCTGCAAGAAACTCAACTGACTGGCTAGACGCATGTGGTGCAACAGTGAAAGACTCAACAGTTGAAAAAGTGAAGAACTTTCTCACCACATTCAAAAAAAATGCATACATGGCTGATAAATGCACCAATGCAAATGGACACCAAGTATTAAGTCATTGTGTACATTATCTTGATGTCAGTGGTAGGCCAGTAGATACATTTCTAGGTGTTCAAGTTATAGAAGACACATTGGCTGCATATGTGACAACCCACATCTTAGAAGAGTTAAATGCTTGTCAATTGGACCCCAAACAGATGGCTGCTTGTGCATTTGATGGAGCTGCAAACTTCTCTGGAAGACATGATGGAGTACAAGCTTTGCTCAGAGAAAAGTATAACCCTGATCTTTCCTATACACACTGCAGAGGCCATCTACTCCAACTAGAGGTAGTACGAGCTGTAGACTCTTCCAAAGACATTAAAAAAGCTATAAATTTAATGTCTTCATTATATTTTTTTCAGCAAGAGTCCAAAAAGACTGAATATCTTGGAAAATATAGAAGATACACTGGAACTGAAGTTTGAATTAGTCTAGCCTGGGAAAACCCTCTGGCTTTCTCATGAACGATTCTTGGCTGTTGTCTTAAAATTACTTCAGCTGTTATTATTCGCTTTGGAAAGTATCTACCAATGTGGGATGGATCTAAGTAGTGAGGCTGGTGGATTACTTTTGCTACTATGTTCAGAGAAGACTATTGCCATTCTCTCTCTTGTAAGTCTACTGTTGAAACCACTTGGGTCATTAAACAATGCCATCTAGGCATTTGCTACAACAGTGTAGATCTTTGTCCAGGAATAGAAGCTACATTTGGATCAATCAGAGAGCTATCCATTGAAAAAGTACTGGAAGAAGCAAAGACTTCAGTCCAGAAGTTGACTACTGAAGGTATTTATACTGAATCCTTAAGTGAAGAGGACAAGAAGTGTTTGTTAAGACAACTGAAAAAGTACACAGACTTGATTCTTAAAAATCTACAACAGTGACTTCTAGATTCTACTCAACCTCTATGTAGCTTTTACAGATCCCTGTCCTATAAAACACCCACAGTTGAGTGGAGTGAGGCATTACCAGCAATGGGGCTGCCATGTGCTCAGGGCAGAATAGAGAATTTGAACACAGAGTGGAATATCATACGACAAATGAATGAAGATTTGACTTCAACTTCTTTTTTATCATCACTAGTGGCTTGACCTGATCTTTATGCTATGTTTCCTGGGATGAAAGAAGTAGGTTTATAGGCACATTCACATATAAAACAAATTCATCACTAAATTTGTTACCATGAGTTGTTTCACTCAGAATGTTGTTTGAGAACAGTATGGAATGGCGTTGGCATGATTGGCAAAAGGAATTTTTAAAGTTGTCACAAGAACTGAGTGAATAAGTTTTTTTTTGTTTGGTGGCTGAACAAGAAAATTAAATTAATACACAAGGGCCACAAATTTACTAATGATTTATTTTCACAACTTCCTTGTTCTTTTCTTTTTTTTAAGATTGGAACATTTAAATGTTTGTGCAGTACCTAGCACAATGGGTTTCTGATTGGGTTGGTCTCCACATGCTACAGCAATGTAAATTTTAGAGCTGGTTGAAAAACTGAGATTTTTGTGGGGAGGGTAGAATGAAGATCATCCCCTTTTTCCTATCTAAATTTGAAATGTCAACGAAATTTTTGCATTAAAATGTCAACACTTTTCAAGTAATTCTATAGTTGATCAATATTGAGATAATTTGTCACAAATGTTGCAAAAACAATGTAAATTCACAATTCAGAAAAGTTCAAGCAGCTCTACTAAATGTTACATTGTTGTTGTTTTATGTATCTATTTATCAGTTCAAATGAACCACATCAGGGCCTTAGTATACACTGGCAAATGGGTTTTCAGCAAGTCAGGACAAATAGCAAAGGACTCATTTCAAAGGGGGCTCAATTCCTGGTAGATTAATAGTATCTGTATTTAGCATTGTTGGAATATTAAAATACCCTTAAATAAATTTTCAGAATTGCCCATTCAGAATTGTATGTGCAGAAGGACAGCAATTTTAGCGCCAGCGTCTAAGAAAGCTAATTGTTACAAAAATTGTTTAAATCATTATAAAATAGCAATATGTCAGGAAATCAGAGCAGGAGTAATACTGCATCAAGCAATGCCAGACAGTTATCCCCATTGCAAGTGGAAGAAAATGTTAGATTCCAAACAGGAAGTTGCTGGCAACCTGCCCAGGTGACAGATATACCATCCCTTCTGGGGGCAGTCCTACTGGAGGAACAGCAGCTGTCTAAACAAAAACAAAGGGGACACTGGTTCTCTGTTTCTCAAGGCCATCCAGAATGTTGCTGACCTAATAATGTGCCCACCAAGTCACTGCGAATGAAAAACATAAGGAGCAGAAAACAAATACTTTAGATGATGGATCCACCTCTGCCTCAGCAGAGGCTACTACAGAAGGAACTATTTTGAGAAAAAAGAAGCAGGTGTGTGATCAGCTAGACAGCGACTAAGGTACACAGATAGGAATTACTGACAGATGTCCAATAAGATGGAGAATAATCCTCTTGTCTGTCAAAGGGTTCAGGTTGCCAACCTGACTATGTCCTAGATATGTGTTTTATTAATTGACTGTATTAGTTTGTGCATGCTATTGTTGGATTATATCATGGTTTATTAGTAATGTTCGATTTTTTTTAAAGAGATGATGTACTAGTAACCAGTGGTGTAAGTGACCTCTGCCATGAGACAGGATCTAACCTTTTTCAACCCTGGCCCATATCAGGTAACTGTGACCAGGATAAAGAGATCAATCCTTCTTGCTAGTTCCTCTGTGTGTCACAAAATTATTGCATTCTATCCTTTCCATAGTAACACCACATACATACATCCATACATACATACGTGTGTGTGTGTGTGTGTGTGTGTGTAAGGAAAGACAACAAAAAAACCCCATAGTAAATTAAGTCTAATCCCTTCTGACTGCAGAGAATGCAAGAAAGAGGAACATATAGCTTTGTGTACACTACATACATTTGGGAGGTGCTCATTTAACATGGACCTGGGAGCCATATAAGAACCTAGACAAATGGAAGTGAAAATGGAGAGAAGGAGAATAGTAAAAGGGATTGGGAAAGAGGTAGGTGAGCATTAATGAGACAGTTCTGGGTGGAAGGTGGGAGAGAGACTGAGGGATTAGATAAAACAAAGTGAGAACGGAAGACAGATATGGAGAAAACTGAGAAGGTTTTGTAAGAAGTGAAGGGACTGTGGGGAAAGAAAAGACAAAAGTAAGAGAGGTCTTGGGAAGGGAGGAGAAATTGAGGGGAGCTATGTCATATTCTAAAATCATACTGTGACTTATCTGATTAAAATATGACCATATAGATCATGTTGCAACCACTTGTCTATATTTGCAGCAAATATTGTACAAAGGTTGTTGAATAAGATGGCTATGAAATTTGCTGGTTATGATTATGCTGATTATGATTTGCTGGTTAGATTGATTATGCTATCTGTATGCATGTATCATTTTTGTACTTAAAGGTATAAGTATTGGCTCTATAACTGGATTTCAAATGTTTGCTTCTGGGGTAACGCCCAGGACGTAATCAGCCAGATATGCCATTTAAGATATCTGCAAAATGTCATAATTTGCCAGATATGATAATCTTGTTCATATGTTTGTATCACCTTTGTATTATGAGTTATAGATATGTATGTATGTCTGTATTTCAAACTTGTGCTAGGCTTCTGGGTGGCACCATCAGCACTGCCTAGCCTGCTTGAAGGCCCATTAGGGACCATCAGCTGTACAACTGACCCATTGAGAGAAGGCAGATACACTTTATGACTCAGCAAGGCATGCAGGGAAACACCTATGGAGAGAAGTTTAAGGCTTCCAAGCCATGTGCTGGGCAGCTTGTGTTTGAAACAAAGGAAGCATAGGCCTCATGGTAAGAGACAATAAAAGGCAGCTGCATCTTCTCCATTTGGACTTCAATCCTGCTTGTTACCTCTTGAGGAACTTTGCTACAAATTGAAGCTCTGAACAATGGACTGAATGACCCATCCAAACTGTGGGTGTACTCCAGAGACTTGACTTAAGTCAATATATGGTCGGTTTATTCCATCACTGCTACAAGCCTGAGCCACTGCTACAAGAACTTTGCCATTACTGTATGTAATTGATTCTTTTAACCAATTTTAACTCTGACCTTTCTTTCATTCTTTCTTTTTATAAATCAACCTTCAGATTTTAGTTAATAAGAACTGGCTGTAGCGTGTATTTGACTAAGATCTGAGGCATTCATTAACCTGGGAGGGAATGTGTCCGATCCTTTGGGATTGATAGAACCTTTTCTTTTATATGATGAAATAAGATTTACTAAAATTTTCATCAGATTTGACGTGGGTACCTGGATGGAGGCCTGAGGCTGGATCACTTTAAGGGAACTGTGTTGTTTGGACTTCTGAGTAACCAGTAAGGTAATAAAGAAGCTGTTTTATGCTGGCTTGGTGAATCTAAGTATTGGAATATCCACTAGCTTTTGGAAGTTTGACTGCCCCAGTCTTTGCAGTTCACCCTAATTGAGTGACCATAGCTGGCCTCCACTAGGACCCTGGTTACATATACCAATGAGACTTTTTGCTCACACAATCATGTAGTCTGCCTGTGTATGTTTTGCACAGTGCTTATATTTACTTTGTTCTCTTAAAGAAATTCAGAAGCTTTGAATACCTAATAGAAGTAAGCTACAATCAGAGACTTGTACCACTTGGAAACATAAAGTGTAGTTTGTTTCACCATGAGAGGGCAGTGAATATTGTTCTTTGTACAGTGTGGTATACGGTCAGACAAGTCTATGAAATACCTAACGATTCATTGCACCATCTATTAAAAATTATGAAAGCTCACATGCAGTTTTTGTTGTTCTGTGAAAACAGATGGAACATTCTAAATAATATGAACTGTAATCATTCTACACCGAGCCATTCGAAGGTCCCTGATAAATAGTGGTTTTTGAACCAGGGAAGTTTAGGGGAACATAGCTCTCTTGCAAACAGCAAAGAGTTATGTTTGCTGTCCACTTCAGGGAGAGAGCAAAATAACTGTGCATCCTTTATATAATATTGTTTTTGCCCAGAACTATCAGTGATATTTTAGTAAAGACTAACTGTAGAGATGGTGGAAATGAACTGATAACCTTGTGCAGTGAGATATGACTCTGCTTTAGGGAAGATACCATAGAGTAATGCTTTGAAAATGACAAAAAGGTTGATAGAGGAATGGAAGTTAATACTGGGGGGAAAAGAAATCTGCTTCACAGACATTGTGAAGGTCATGATAGAAGGTGGTTGAACTGCAGTTTAAAAGCCTTGTGCTCTTTTCCTGACCAATGGATTTACGTCAGAAAACAGGGAAAAATATATACTTCTTGACAATTTTAGCTCTGAAAGATAATTCAAAATATATTCCATCTCATTTCAAGTGATCCAATGACTGAGTTCTCTGTCTGTGTAATATCACTGAAGATTTGGTCAAACATGATCATCATGGGTAAATCTTAATCCGGATTTTTGAGGCAGGCCTCTTAAAATGGTATTGGGGTTTCTCAGTGTTGGTAAAATGATTTGGGATATGCCTGCATGGAATAGACTGTGTGTATATATATGTGAATCTTTCACCTGTGAGGAAGGACTAAGCAAAATAAGGATTATACATGTATATCCACATTGGGACAAGGTCCATCTTCGCATTATGGACCTGATCCTGCACCAGTGAAGTCAGTGGGAGTTTGTCATTGATTTCAATTATAGCAGGATCAAGGCCCATATGTACACACCATACCTAGCACAATCCTTAAAAGGATCCTACCATTACAAATAATAATAACATAACAATATCATAATGCATATAAGTCTTATATACCTGTATCATCACTGTTAAATATATATGCTAACTTTAGGCTTGATTGAAATATTTCACAATGAATTACCTAATGTTTTTGAGCATTGTTGAAAATGAAGTACAAGCTCATAAACAGAGCTCAGTGATGAACTGCAGTGTGTCAAATTGAAGGAGGTGTCTTGGTTATGCTGTTGGCTTGAACTGGTTGGAAAACTTGCATCAAATCGAGGGAGAAATGACAAATTCTCATATTTTGGAATCTTTTTTTGTTCTTCTGCTTTCTGACCTGCTTTACTGCTGGAGCAAAGATGATGAATTGAGCTAAAGTTCTGAAAGGTCACTGATGCAGTAAAATATAATTAACCAAGCCCTAGATGACATTTTTAAATGTTGTGTGTTTGGTCGAATGATAGAGGCTGTCAAACAAATCATTTTCACAGGGTTATCTCTGTTACTAACAACAGAAAAATACCAAAACAGTATGTTTGCTTACTGTGGACTTGTGGTGAATAATAAACACAGTCTTTCCCCCCTGATCTGGTTCTTTTTCTCTTGGGTGGCGGGGGAGTGCGGTGTGGAAAGGCAGCACCTAAGTCCTCTGTGTGTTCCATCTAATTAAAAAGATTTTTTTCAATATAGAATTTCTGTTTCTATCCTCCTCCCCCACCCCCTTTCTATTTTCTTCATCTTACACTTTTTGGTTTTCTTCATCTTACACTTTTTGGTAGCAAGTAGATAAGGCAAAAAATCTATTATGTTAGTTTGGTTTTAGAGCTTTGTCCAGCCTAGTTTTAAATCCTCTAATGGGATGGAGCATCTGCCACTCTTAGTCTGTTCCTCAGTTTTGCAGATCTACAGTTTTGGGACACTTCTCCTGATACTTAGTCTTTTATTGTCTCTTCTTAAATTCAATTAATTGCTTTCGAGTTTATACTACCTCATACTAAATATTTCTCTCCATCTTTGGTACCAGATTAGGGCCAGATTTTACAGGTACACAAAAAGACTCATAATTCTTCTTCCTCCTCCCTTTGCACCCATAAATAAAGGAGAGAGCCATAGTTGCAGTTTCTACACTGAATGGCTTGGAGGTACTGTTCCCCCTATGCAGTCCTGAGGTTCAGGCAGTGGTGGGGAGACAGAGAAGAAAGGAGAACCATCGTAAAGGATGATGCATTGTATGCAGTCTGCCTGTGCACCACAGTGCTCAGGAAGGGATTGTACCTTCCTGACATAGTCCTTTCCTGAGTTGCCTGTTGGGGGACCCCAAATTGAAAGCCATATATAAATAGCACAGTTTAGCACAGCCATGAATAACCAGACTCCCTATATTGGGACTGATTCTGCTCCCATTGATACCAGAAGATCCCAGCCAAAACTCTATTTAAGGATCCTCCAGCAGTCAGGCACCCAACTCCCATTAAAAGTCACCTAACTCTTTTAGGTCTTTGAAAATCCCAGGCTTAACCTTTGAGTTTCATGGTGCCTGCTTCCTTGTTTTAACCTATCCTCATCTGTATTTGCCAGCCCCTGAATAATATTTTGTCACTCTTTTCTGCACTCCCTCCAGTTTGTCAAAAAAAAAAAATCTGTCTGGTAATGATATGCCTAGAAATGAAAGAAAGCAATATTTTTGGACATCATCTGGCCAGAATCATCAGAGAAGGGATTACTATCTTCCTGCTGGGTGGTACAATATCTCTGTCTGGACAGCCCCAAATTCCACTGGCAGTTTTTAGCTGCCATAACCTATTTCAAGTTTACATCTAATGTGCTGCCCACTATCACATCTAGATGTCATTAGTACTTGAAGTGGTAAAGTTAATTTTCGTACCTTTGAACAGTAATTGCTGAGGCACATGGATATTTGGTCAGTGATCCTCCATTTAAGAGGATTAATTTTGAAAGCAAAATTAGTAAGATTTTTTAATGCATTCTGTACCAATCTTGGTTTTTATGTATTTTTATCATTTAGTTACTCATTACTGAATTCTTCTGTTCCAGGCTTAAGTGGGTTTTAACTACAGTAGCATTTGCATTCCCAGGGTGCTGTAGTGAACACACTGGTTTTTGGCTACATCATGTTTTCTTTTGGAGTGCTATTTCTGAATTGCGTCGGACAAATGGATCTGGAATAATGCACATAATTATTATGCTACTGTTTTTACAGCTGGGTAAAGTGAGGCATAGAAGAGGGTAAAAAACTTTTGCAAAGGCACATCACAAGTGACACAGCCAGGAATAGAATTCAGGAATTCTGCTAGACCGTGCTTTAAGCATGTTTGTTTTGACGAGCAGTATTTCCACAGAATACATATTGGAATGAATGTGGAATTTGCTTAGGCTTTGCAGCTAGGATTAACCAAATACCAACAAATCAAGAAATTTGTGTTCTGATGCTTGCCTCTAGTCATATTTATGCACTGGACTCTTTCCGAACAAAAAAGGCTCACTGCCCTTGTCACACTACCTCGCAAGCGCAGCATGTTGTCACATTATTTTAAAGACTATGTCATGACCTCTCTGTCCTGCAGGCTTGAGGCATTTGAGTTGCTGCTGAATCTGTTCAGTCATGGGAAGCTCACGTTCCCATCACTAATGGTCAAGTTTAGATTTTGAGAAGAGTGCACTAACTGCCCATTAGAAAATCACAGACAAGTCAAGTCACTCAAAGAAGATACCAGACATCCCCCAGGGAGGTGATACTGGTTGAAATGAGGTTAATACAGGTGGGAAAACAATTGCCAAGGAAAGGCTCTCTTGCCCTTTCACACATTCTGAATCATTATAAAACCATTGTACAGAACATGTCAAAAGGTCTAAGAGTATAAAAGAGTCCAAAAGATATTTTATCTTACTCAGAACTAGGAAGAAATGAAAAAAAAAAGGAAATACTATATATTTTAATAAGTGCTGCTTTTCTCTCATCTCATTTTTATTTGCATGTTTATCAAATTATCAATACAAGTAGAAATTTATCATTTGGAGATGACCTAGACACTGAATTGCTATCACACTTTCTTCCTACAAGATAAAAGACTTGAAATTAAACAGAGATAAAGATAAGTGTGACTGCCCCCTTTAGTCCTGCATTATGCCCTCCATCTGGATGTGTAAGTCTATGATGTGGCATGGGTGTTCCATTTCACTGTATTGCTGCATATGTCTGTCTCAAAGAAAATACTTATTTGTATTTTTAAAACGGAAAGATGGAAGTGCATATTTTAAATACATAACATTAAAAATGTAGAAGTATATTCATGATGGTGGTTGCATTTATATTTAGCTCTAAAGTACTGATTGTCTGTGGTGCAGTTAAAAGTATCAGTCCTTTGTTTTCCTAAAAGAGGGAGTAGTTCATAAACATGGTCCTTGCTTTTCAATTTTTTTTTTCCAAATTGAGAAAACTGGAATTCTTGAAAACAGTTTGGGTGACTGTATGGCCTTTTCCTCATAATCACACCATTCTTTTAGATAATGTATGAGACACAGAAATTGAGAATGAGTTGTAGCTGGTGGCAGGAGCCATTGAAATAAAAATGTGTGAGAGATAAATAGGTGTCCATTTGTGGAAAGTAAATGATGACTATAGTTTCTGACCTGGAAGATTTGATGACATTGTCAAAATCTGTCTGAGAGACTATCCAGGTACACTTAGACCAGTGTAAACTTAGCACATAGGTTGGAATAATTAATTATTTAACTATACCATGAAATGTATAAAATTAATATTGCTATTTTCTTCTGGAATTTCTAGAAAATCCTTCTTGTAATGAAAGAGTGCATGGAAGTCCTGCTTTTGTCCTTAGTTACTTCTAACTATAGCTCTATCTGAAACCTATCATGGAGTCTTTCGTGATTTTCTATTTTTTGTTGTTGCATTTTTTCATTAAAAATAAGAGCTGTACATTGCTAGCTCCATAGCCTTCCATATGCACTGTTGATAGGCAATCAGCCCTTTCTTTTGTATCTGCACAGCTAAAAGGTGAACAACAAAGTAAATAGAGAAATATGTTTTTTAAAACCCCATAGAAAAACAAATGAAGTGACACCTTCATAGAACTGGGGGAATGCAGTGGTGAATCAGACCCTGTATATAGAAATAAGGTTCAGATCATCAGCTCGTATAGCTCAGTTGACTTTGGTGCTGACTGATCATTTTCATGGTTCAAACAGGGAAGCTTAGTTCTATTTATTATTTATTGTTTAGGGCCTGATTTGCAAAATTATTTCCCATGTACATACTTGACTGGATGTTTGCATGTGAAGTCACCTGAACAACATGTGTGTCCATGGTAATTGTTCAGTGAAGTTGGCAATGCTGAATTTGTGATATTACAAATAATAAGTAAAAGAAAAAAATATTTGTAATTACCACAGCCACTAGGAACCCTAGTCATAGACAAGGACCCCATTATGGATGTTGTACAAAGACAGAACTAAAAGACAGTTTGACCCAAGCAGCCTATAATCTATGTAGAAAACAAGAGACAACAGATGGATACAGACAGACAGACTGGGGCAGTGTAAGGAGTTAGCATATTAGGTTGTAGTCTCAGCACATCAGCAGCCTAGTCATTGTAAAGCTTTTTGTAGTCATTGTGGCAAAGGCGAGTTCTGAAGGCAGATAGAAAGGTAGCTTTGCAGATATTTATGGGGAGTGCCTTCCATGTGTAAGGGATGGGGGGTTGGAATAAGCATGAAGGTGCTTGTTTGACCACTTAAAAAGTGGGAAGTGGAGACTGGCATTAAGGGCTTATCAGAGGCAAGAGTTTACAACTCAGTAGCAAATGAGAAACAACAGGGAGGTGAGGACTGACCCATGGAGGGCCTTGAAAGCAAATACAAGAACTTTATATTTGAAGTGGTAGAGAAGGGGTAACCAGTGGAGGGATACAAAGAGAGGGGTGAGGAGAATGTCCTTTACAGCATCATTCTGAATGGATGTGAGTGAGGGAAGACTGCATTTTTCACATCCAGAGAGAAGGATGTTGCAGGAATCTAGACACAAGATGATGAGAGCTTGGAGGAGAGATTTAGCTATGTGGATGGAGAGGAAAGGCTGTGTCTCAGAGATCGTATGCAGAAAGAATGTGCAAGATTTAGACCATCGATACTCAGACTGAGGCTCACGAGCTGCCAGTGTCTCATACGGCTTTTTTGCAGTACATGATATTAAAACACTGTGTGATTTAATTATTAACCAATCAGGATGCTTTTACTGGGTTATCAACCAATGTGGCTCTTTTGGGTAATTTTGATCACTAATTTGGCCCCTGAACCACTGATGTCTGAATATCACTGATTTAGACATAGCCTGGATGTAAGGACTACAGAGACTACAGAGTGGTAGATACGCTGGAGGGCAGGGATAGGATACAGAGGGACCTAGACAAATTGGAGGATTGGGCCAAAAGAAATCTGATGAGGTTCAATAAGGATAAGTGCAGGGTCCTGCACTTAGGACGGAAGAACCCAATGCACAGCTACAGACTGGGGACCGAATGGCTAGGCAGCAGTTCTGCGGAAAAGGACCTAGGGGTGACAGTGGACGAGAAGCTGGCTATGAGTCAGCAGTGTGCCCTTGTTGCCAAGAAGGCCAATGGCATTTTGGGATGTATAAGTAGGGGTATAGCGAGCAGATCGAGGGACGTGATCGTCCCCCTCTATTCGACATTGGTGAGGTCTCATCTGGAGTACTGTGTCCAGCTTTGGGCCCCACACTACAAGAAGGATGTGGATAAATTGGAAAGAGTCCAGCGAAGGGCAACAAAAATGATTAGGGGTCTGGAACACATGACTTATGAGGAGAGGCTGAGGGAACTGGTATTGTTTAGTCTGCGGAAGAGAAGAATGAGGTGGGATTTGATAGCTGCTTTCAACTACCTGAGAGGTGGTTCCAGAGAGGATGGTTCTAGACTGTTCTCAGTGGTGGAAGAGGACAGGACAAGGAGTAATGGTCTCAAGTTGCAGTGGGGAAGGTTTAGGTTGGATATTAGGAAAAACTTTTTCACTAGGAGGGTGGTGAAACACTGGAATGCGTTGCCTAGGGAGGTGGTGGAATCTCCTTCCTTAGAAGTTTTTAAGGTCAGGCTTGACAAAGCCCTGGCTGGGATGATTTAATTGGGGATGGGTCCTGCTTTTGAGCAGGGGGTTGGACTAGATGACCTCCTAAGGTCCCTTCCAACCCTGATATTCTATGATTCTATGACTTCCGAGTTGACGATAAGACCCTGGTTACGGGCCAGAGTGGAAAGCAAGATGGTGGTGTTGTCTATAGTGATTGAGAAAGGAAGTAATTGGGAGGACTTGGTGGAGAGCTCCATTTTAGCCATGTTGAGCTTGAGCTGACTGCTAGACATCCACAAGGAGAAATCAGAGAGACAGGCTGGGATTTTATGTTCAACAGAAGAAGACAGTTCTGGAGCAGAGAAGCAGATCTGTGAATCATCTCCATAAAGATGGAACTTAAATTTGTATTTGTGGATGAGATTATCCAGAGTCAAGGTGTAGAAGAAGAAAAGAAGGAGACAAAGGCCCTGAGGCACCCCACAGAAAGTTGGAGTATGCATGTGAAGGATCCTCTGATGGAGCATTTAGAGAGTTAGGGGGAGAACCAGGAGAGGACAGAATCACAGAAGCCAAGGGAGGACAATATTTCAAGAATAGCATGTTTGATGATGAAAGGTGACTGATAGATCAAGAGGATGAGCATGGACTATTGCTTTGCTGGGAAACTGGTGTGTGTTGTTGCTCCCAGCTAGAGAGAGACAAGTAAGCAGCTGGGCTGCACCAGAGGCAAAATCTAGGCAGGGGAGCAACCCAGGAGTGAAGCAGATCACTGCTGCTTTCACAGCTACCCCTCAGGAAGCTAGGATGCACTGCTGCTCCCGCTTGGAAGGGAAGGGTAAGTAACTGAGCTGCACCACTAGAATGCTCCGTGTGAGGGGAATTTTGTGACAATACCTTACAAATTCACAAGCAGAAACCTTGGATTTCTCTGCTTAATCCCAAGAATTACCATACAAAAGGTACTGCAGGTAGCTGTAGCTTGAATTTATTGAAATTATTTATCAAGCCCTAGAAATTAAAGGAATTACTTTGTTTTTTAGTTTTGATAACTAATTTGAAGTTGCTATAGGAATAATTTCCTGCAGGGTTTTTTTCTGTCCTAATTTTGAACTGAGTTCTGTTGAAGAGGTAGCAAAATGCATACAAATACTTATTTTGAGAATTATTATTATTATTTTATTTTGCCAGTTTCAGATAACAGCCCTCCCACTAACCTCTGAATACTCTGGTCTAGGAACTGCTATATAATCATATATGATTTGCTTCCTTCTGTGCTTCTCTTCACTACAATTTCATCTGACTGCTCTGATCATCTTTAAGCAACCAGCATTTTACACTATACTGGCACAGAATAAAACTTAACCCCACTCTGTGTTGACATGGACTTAAATATATTCAAATGATGCTCCGAGAAACTGTTTTAGCAAGCTCTAGTGCAGATAAAAATGAATAAATCAAACAAACAGACAAAAACTTGGAAAAGTGAAGGAAGAAATAACAATCTGATATTTTAAAGAATAGTTAATCTTATTCTCTATTGATCAAAATGTAACAAGTGATTAGAGTAATAATTACCAGGTTTCAATATTTACAGAAGAAAACAGCCTACACTATATATAGTTACTGTGTTAATACTGGTATGCTGTGTTTTCTGATACTGATAAAATTTTGGGGGGTAAAAGTTGGGGCAATTGAATCAGAATTTCATGCAATTTAGGCTTAATCAATTTTTGCGTTTATTTAATACAATTTCAGATAGAATGTTAGAGATGTTACTGTTTATAATGTAGTTCAGTGGTTCTCAAGTTTTATTGCACCACGACTCTCCTCTAACAACAAAAATTACTTCACAACCCCAGGAGGGGGGACCGAAACTGAACCCGCCCAAGCCCCACCCCCTGTGTGTGTGTGTGTGTGTGTGTGTGTGTAAAGCTTCAACCCCATGCAGGGGGCCTGCAACCTGAGTCCTGCCACCCAGGGCTGAAGCCCTCGGTCTTTGGCTTCGGCCCTGGGTAGTGGGGCCTGAGCTTCAGCCTGGGCCCCAGCAAGTCTAAGACAGCCCTAGCAACTCCATTCAAAGGGGGTCGCAACCCACTTTGAGGTCCCAACACACAGTTTGAGAACCGCTGTCTTAGACTAATTTTTAAATCTATAATTAGAGTGAAGTAAATGTAACAATAGCCAGCCATACTTCTTTCCTGCCCACAGCTATCCCCATATTTTTTCTTCAAATGATCATCATTGTCGTCCATACAACAAATAGTAATAAACAAATTATTTCAGTTTAAGAAGAAGAAACTTTCCCCGGTTCACCCACCTTGGCATTCAGTGATGGGATGAAAGGGACCCACTGCCATTGCTGCTCTTTGGGCGAGGGTGTTGTTTTTGTGTGTGTGTTTGTTTGTTTTCTTCTGTTTGTCTGTAATGCCTTGCCTGGCTCTGGTCCATATCTGTGGCTCAAAGTACCTACCCCAAAGCAAATAATTAAGAAGAGTAATAAGAAATAATGACAAGAACATATTCTTTTTTTTCCCTTAAATTGTATGTATGCAGGCAGACATATTAAACAGTCAACCCCATGCTTATAGACATTCCTCCGATTGATTTGTCCTATGGTAAAATATCTAAAGTCATTTTATCCCAGATAAAAAGAAAGCCTTTTACCCTCAGGTGCAGTTCTGCATTGAATAAGATAAATACAGCTTGCAATTCTCACTCATTTTATTCAGATCTTCTGGCTTCTTTAAAAGTGTAAATGTATACATTTATTACATGCATATAATATAATTAGCATACATGTTTTCCTGTGTATGTTGGAGGGTGATCATTTTATACTCTTTTTGAAAAATATTCTGCAGTTTAAATAATATAAAAAAGAAAGATGCTATATTCGATGAAGCAAATAGTTTAATTACTAGCAGATCAGGCTTCCAAATCAGCATTTCTTATAACAGTGAAATCCAGTAAGATCAGATGTTGAAAAGTGTGGGATTTACCCCCCTTCATTGAAAACAATATAATAAAACTATCCTGAACATATTTTAAGTAGGCTTCTTCTTCAAAAGGTTCTTAATATTTAAGTACAGCATAACAAGTCATTAATAAACAATCATTTGTGGGGGGTGGGGTTAAACTTAGGTAGAGTTGCATGTGACAGTCATGTAGTACAAAAAAAGAATTCTGCTTCTATTGCAGTTTTAGTAAGGTAATAGAGCTAATGCTTAACAACTACAGCATGCAAGATATATAGTGGGTTTACTGTGTCAATTCGTTGTCTTATAATTGCTTTTATGTGGTGTTTATGTGTAACACTGTGGTCGCTATGTGTAACTTGTCCAACTTTTTGCCCATTCCATAGGGGATGTGGATCTGTTATAGCCGTAGCTTCAGGGCCTGGTTCTTTAGCTCTAGTTGTAGAAGTTCATGCTTTCTGCTCTGGAGTTCCCCTATTCAATATCCAGTGTGTTGACCAAGATAGTAGCTATCACACACATGTGTATGTATACAATTGGACTCTAAACTCTAAGCTTTTTGCATAGCAGAAACATGCATTCTATACTTACTCCTACCGTCTACTCGAAAGGAAAAACAAAACAGAAGGGGGGTG
Source organism: Lepidochelys olivacea (assembly GCF_965140295.1). Classification (NCBI taxonomy): domain Eukaryota; kingdom Metazoa; phylum Chordata; order Testudines; family Cheloniidae; genus Lepidochelys; species Lepidochelys olivacea. The sequence goes on along the minus strand of NC_140411.1, from coordinate 131,175,250 downwards.
GGGAAACCTTCTGTTTATGGTTTCAGAACATCCAGAACCAGCTTTAGATGCTTTGCTGCCATAGGCGAGGAATCCTTTGGTGCTCCTGCCTCCAGGTCTGAGAAGAAAATTGATATATAGTTATTTACTAGGCCAGCTATGCAAATGGTATACATTGATTTCAGTATCTCTACGTTGATTTGCAGCAGCTGAGGATCTTGCCCCATTATTTTTAAAGTTGTCTGTTAGTTCTATTTCTTTCCATGGCATTGTTTCCCTTCCTCTTGTTCATTATGCCCCCTGACTTACTTTTCTTGTTTTATTTTGTCTTTCTCTCTGCCCCTCATTCTGTCTCTGTCCCCACCCCAACTCTGATTTCCTGTCTGTCCATTTGTTACCACCCAAGTCTTTTTCACTTTTCCATTCTTCAATATCCCCATTGTTACTATTTCTCCCCAGTTGCCAGTACCCCTTCTTGTTCTTGTAACTATGCCAGTGACCTTCCCAGTGCAGGGCCTAGGCAAGAGGAGCTGCTGCTGCTCTCTGAATGTAGCATCAAGCTGCAGTAGACTATGGATGATAGCTCTGCTGCCTGCTGCATGGGCTGTGAAATTAATAGGCTAAGAGAGAGTGAGGGAGCAATAGCAGGTATCCACAGGTGCTGCTGTTGCACACTGTTACAACAAAGAGAAAGCCACGGAGCAGCAGAACAGGGAGGGAGAGAGTATACAGGTACGGGAATTTCTGGTTAGACTCTTGCTTAGGGCTGTTATTGATTCTTCTTTCTAAAAATGTTTAGAAAAGGCATGTTTAGATTGCAAGCCCTTTGGCAACAAATGTGTCTTGAACATATCTTGTACCTGGTGTTCAGCTACTTCTCAGATTTTTGAACTGTAAATTGTTTATGGTTCCCTCTTAATCTGGTGGGTTCCCCCCTACCCTTCATTAAAGATGGATATTCTAAAGAAAGGATGAGATTCCTTTCAGAATTCTTCCTTTATGCAAAGGCAGTTACACTGATAGCTCTTTAATTGTTGCTGATTTACAATCAATGTTAATAGCTACACAGCTCTCTAACACTGGAAGGGAACATCTTCTGAAAAAAAAAATCCTCAAATATGTTGTATGAGTTTCTTTCATCTCAGCAATTGTTTGCATATATATTTGGACACTACCTTTTCATTAAAGATAAATACAATTGTTATATACTATGCAGGTGTGCCCTGTTTCTTTCTTTCTTTCTTTCTTTCTTTCTTTCTTTCTTTCTTTCTTTCTTTCTTTCTTTCTTTCTTTCTTTCTTTCTTTCTTTCTTTCTTTCTTTCATATCTTGAGGTAACTAGTGATCATCACTTATAAAGATGAAGGGCAACAAATGATGATCAAGATTATGAAATGGCTTCCATATGAGGAGAGATTAATAAAAGATTAGGGCTGTTCATCTTAGAAATGATTAAGGGTGATGTGATAGAGGTTTGTTAAATCATGAATTGTGTGTAAAAGGTGAATAGAGAAGTGTTATATACCTTTTCCCACAATACAAAAACAAGGGGTCACCAGATAAAATCAATAGGCAGCAAGTTCAAAACAAACAATAACAAAGTTTTTCTTCACACAACACAGAGTTAAATCTGTGGAACTTATTGCCAGAGGATGTTGTGAAGGACAAAAGTATAACTGGGCCAAAAAAGAATTAGATAAGTTCATGGAGGATAGGTTCATTAATGGCTATTTGCCAAGATGGTCAGGGACACAACCCCATGCTCTGGTTGTCCCTAAACCTCTGACTACCAGAAGCTGAGACTGGACAACAGGGGATGGATCACTTGATAATTGCCCTGTTCTGTACACTTCCCATGAAACTCTGGTACTGGCCACTGTTGCAGACAGGATACTGGGCTAGATGGACCATTGGTCTGACCCAGTATGGCAGTTCTTATGCTCTTATGATCCAGCACCTGGTTCTGATCCATCAGTGCAACTCAAGAGTAACTCCAATGGAGCTAATGGAGTTGCACTAGCAGAAAAGCCAGTGTGAGAGCCGAATCATGCATCTAGGTTCTCAGCTTTCTTCTGTATAGTGCTGCTTATGTTTCAGAGAAATGGGATATACATAATAGTTTAAAAACCTTTATATTACATTTTAAAAAACAATATGTTGACCTACTGCAACTCAGATCATATACTGCCTGAACTCTGCTGCATACTTTCTGTATGTCAGCTGTTCTTTTAATATGTCTGTGGAAGATAAATTTGTTTTGTCAACAATTTTGTTTATCCTTATAAATAAAAATTACAGGTATACCTTATTTCTTTATATTCCTTTGTTTCATCCTTGAGGTAATAATAAGTAATCACATTTAATCACCATAACATGGACAAAAGAAGGAGATTATCTAGTGCAGCAAAATGTTTAGTAAATATGCTTTATTTGAGTGGAAGTGCGAAGGGATGCACATTTTCCCGTTTGTCTAGGCTAGCAAATGTTGATGAAACAGTCAAGGCATGTTTGGATTTGATGGGGGCTGAGAATCTGTGACAGGGACAAGAGACTGGAAATTGGGAAAGCTGGATTTATTTCTCAGTCCTGCCACTGATTTGCTCTGTAACTTTGGGCAAGCCTCTTTACCTCCATCTTCAAAAGGGATTTACTGTAATATTCCTCTCATAGAAGTGACTAAAATTCATGAAACACATGGAAACCCTGGTATGAAAGACACTGTATAAGTGTAAAAAATATTGCAGTTTTGATCAATGTTAATAAATGTATTAATTTAAATTCTCTGCTTCCTCTTGGCTATAGGCTAATTGATCTAGCTGGAATCTATTGGAAGGAATCATTGTGCCAGTGAAGCAGAGTGACTGCTGACCACATTCTCCTTCTCGGCCTGCTGGGAAGTACCACCAGGATTAAACCAGCATTGGAGCCTGGGGATGGGCCTTAGGGACGAGGACTCCCTTGGTTGTCCTGACGTTGGAATCTGTCTATGGTCAATCATCTGAGGCACCAACCACACTCATCCTTAGGTTTTTCACTACCTGAAAATATTACGTGTTGCCTTTCACTTCATCTCCCTTTGTCTCCCTGGCTGCGGAAGACAGAGCCCTGCTGATGTTGATATAAACAATGTCAAGGCCAATGGGACTCCTATGGCTGCCTTTGATCTTCACCCCAGTCTGTGTCATGTTGAATTCTAACTTCCTTTTGTGGATAACTGCACTAGCTATAAGATTTACCCTCATTGATGGCCAAGCACAATACCCTGTTGTTACCACAAATTATGGCAAAATACGTGGCCTAAGAACACCTTTGCCCAATGAGATCCTCGGCCCGGTGGAGCAGTACCTGGGAGTTCCTTATGCCTCCCCTCCAACTGGGGAGAGGCGATTCCAGCCCCCAGAACCTCCCTCCTCATGGACTGGTGTTCGGAATGCCACACAGTTTGCTGCCGTCTGCCCTCAGTACCTGGATGAGAGGTCACTGCTCAACGACATGCTGCCGGTCTGGTTTACTGCCAATTTGGATACCGTTGTGACATACGTGCAAGATCAAAATGAAGATTGCCTTTATTTGAATATCTATGTGCCCACTGAGGATGGTAAGTATTTTATTCAATCACAAACCAACCCGCCCGCTATTTGTGCAAATGATGAGTAGCTTCGATACTGGCTTTATACTTCATTCTACTTCCTCTATGTTATCTATTTAACTGAACTGTTTCTCTTTATATTCATTAGATGCAAATGTTATGTCAATTAAGCATGCTTGCATGAATTCATTTTTATAGAGCTTTGTGTCACCAAATTGCAGTTTTATTTGCAGGCATTGGCCAGTGTACAAATGGGTCACAATCCCAAAGGTTATGGCAAACAAATAAAACAATCCTCTAGAAACAATATAATTTTAGCACACAACTGAAGTATACAAATACTACTACAATTTTTTTTTAAGGAAAACAATTTGTTTATAGAAATTTCCCTTTCTCTTTGGTTTATTATAATACTTTCTGAAATTACATTTAAATTTGTTTGATTTTAATCAGCAAAGGATTGCTCAAGTTCTGCAACTTGAAGATTCTGTGACTATTTAGCACTTTTTAGTCAAGTTTTATATCATTCATTCACTAAATATAAAATGGAGCAATCGCTGGATATATTATGCAAGAACATCCTATGAAAATGCCCTTTTTTACCCCCATCTACTCTTCAGCAAAAAACTCTGAGATTATTACTCTACACCAGTCATCAGTATAACAAATGTTTGCTTTGGTAACACAAATTTGTGAACCTCCTTATTCTCACTGCTTTTGTGAGGTGCACAGAATGTTTCTTGAGATGTGTTGAGTGACAGCAAGTCCCATTGAAGACAAGGCTTCTTTTGACCAAACACCAACTCACTAATGTTTGTTCAGTATTACAGGATAAGGAATAATTGCAAGGGAACGATAATAATATTCTGCTGAAGCCAATTGTTTCATCCACTGCAGTTACTTACTGATGGATAACTGTACAGATTTCCCCAGATATGCAAATCCATTTCTCTATTTGTGGGGGGGTTTGATTTGCATAATCATGGTATTGTTTTTTCTCAGTAAGCGTACTCTGAACATGCAAATCTTGGTACTCTGGCTACCATAATCCCTCTGCTCTGATTGGCTTCTGTACTTAGAATTTTCCAAACTGTTTGCCAGCAATAAACATACTGACTTACTTTCCCACTCCCTTCAGCTGAAGCAGAATACAAAAAAAATGCATAAGATACTGGGGGGGGGTTGGACTAGTGAAAGGAAAAAAAACAGTTGCGTTACTGAAAGGGAAAATGTCTTAAAAGAAAAGGCATGTGTCTGCAGGGAGCTGAACATTTCTTCTTATTTCCCTCCTTCCTCCAAACCCCTCTCCTTATTCCTAGATGTCCAGATGCGTCTTGGTCTTCAGAATTCAGAGTAGCAGCCTTGTTAGTCTGAATTCTCAAAAAGAAAAGGAGTACTTGTGGTACCTTAGAGACTAACAAATTTATTTGAGCATAAGCTTTTGTGAGCTACAGCTCACCTCATCAGATGCATTCAGTGGAAAATACAGTGGGGAGATTTATATACATAGAGAACATGAAACAATGGGTGTTACCATACACACTGTAACCAGAGTGATCACTTAAGGTGAGCTATTACCAGCAGGAGAGTGCGGGGGTGGGGGGAAACTTCTGTAGTGATAATCAAGGTGGGCCATTTCCAGCAGTTGACTAGAACGTCTTCAGAGTAACTCTCATGTGTTTGTTTATTTTGTGGGTTTTATCCTGCAGCTTTTAATTAGTCAATAGGACAACTCTGTAAGTCAGGGCTGTAAGACAAGGTCTTATTTATTCATACTGGAAGAACCCCCCAGTGCTTCTGTCCCAATCTCATTTTAAAGCACAATGTAGGCAAATATGTTGTTGCAGTTATTCTGGAGAGAGGAATTTTGCTCATGTGAAGGAACCAGGAGGAAACATTGGAAGTGTGAAAACAAAGGTCAACAATGGTATTGCTTTTTTGGTTAAGCCTGTTTACCTTTCAGCAGTCTGGCACATCATATTATTGAATTCTTCTCTTTTAAAATTTGAATATTTAATTCAAATGTCTATATAATAAATAGTAATAAAATCGAGCATGTCCACTATATCCTAATCAAACCCTAGACTAATAAACTACTCAGCCTCTGATCTTGCAAGGTTTTAAACCAAGTATATTGTTGTTACCTCATAAAGTGGAAGAACCCCCAAATGTCATTGTGTAGCAGTTTATTAATGGTTAGTTTTATGCCCATTTAATTCTGTGGGGAAAAATGGCATTTTTATACAAAGATTAGGACTAGACTCCAGTGCTAAGAAGGATGGCTATTAGGAGTCCAAATCTTCCCTCTCACCAAAAAATGCCACCATATGGGGACAGTGAGTAGGCAGCGTCCAATACACCTTTGTTGTTCTCTGTTGAGTTGTATGTGAACTTATTCATGTGCATCATGACAGGTATTTTCAGTAAGCTTGTGAGGAGAGTCAGATATTCTAAAAAAAATGTGTACCATTTATCTTAATTATCACTAGTTAAATCTAACTCAATGTTTTTCACTTAGTAAATATGCAACTGTCTGCTCATAAATATGATTAAAGTGAACTGACCTATCTTCTAAGCTAACCTGTCGCCAAATCATACTAAAGGTAAATTGCTTTATGTTGTAGTCCATAGAATCTGATTAAACACATTACACTTCATTATATGAATCTTAGCCGACAGAAAAAAGCTATATTGTTATGGAGACAGACCATGAAATTAGTTTTTGAAGTAGAGGTCTGAAAATGAATGACTGAGTTAAATTCACATTTTCAATCCTTTCTCAAGTACAGATTTCTTTACAAGTTCCCTGAGACTTTTTGTGTATGTGAGAAAAGATGGACAGACTCATCTAAACTCAATTAATGCTCTGAGACTGAAACATATCTGAATAATTTTGTGTCTCTCTTTTTGACAATTTCAGTGAAAAGAAACTGCTGTGCTTCTGTAATGCATCAACTGTGATCCCGTGTGATGTTGCATCTCCTTCAAACCCAATACTAGTTGCTAATCAAAATGCAGCACAGTTTTGCAACTTGGCTATATTGCGTGTGCTGTCATTTACTTCTTGTGTAGATTGATTCAGTAAACGCAGAAATCTCTACTCTGATTATGCATTTGGAATGAAGAATTGCAAAGCTTACGAGGCTTGGCTGTGGTTTGCTCTCATCTACATTAATGTAAATTAGGACTGACCCCACTGAATTCAGTGTAATTACACCAATGTAAAATGAATGTGAGTAAGACCAGAATCAGGCCCATGAACTGGGCAGATATTATTATTCATTAATAATAAATTAATTTGAATAACTTTTGCTGAAATGTTTAAGAGATTCAATAAATCAAAATGTATAAAATCTATAGAAGTTAAAATGTAGGTAGGTAAATAATTTAAAAAGCTCAATTACAATGTATTGGTTTTTAACTATAGCATTGAATTTAAATCTTGCCAGAGAGAATGAATTTACAATTTATTACTAATCACAGGATACTATATTTTTAATGTTTCTGAAAATAGCAGGCAGAATAGCAATGGAAAATCCTCTCTAAATTGAAATTGTCTTTCTAGAAACATTCCAAACAGTTTAATTCGTAAAGATTAATTTTTATTCCCCTTCTCCCACAACCAAAAATAATACACTTTTTCCTTAGGAGAAGAGTAACCTGTAGGAATCAAATCAAAGAGAAATATCTAGCAGACTAGTTCTGAAATCTGTCAATGCAGACATTTTCTGTGTGTGCGGAGGCCCTTTAATGTGTACTGACTCATTCATAACAATAATGCCTCAATTAGAGACTGCAAGAGTTGGGGAAATTCTCTTGGATTTTGTTGCCCATCATTTGAAGAAAAGAAGAGAGGAAGAGTATCATTACAGTTCTGTATCTTCATGATGGATCTGAATACTAACAGTGTGGTGATTTTAACAATATTGATGGATGCTAGTTGTAAACATAGATGTCAGTAGTAAAATGCTTTTCTTTCTAATAGTGGTTTGAATGCCAGATCTACTTATGCTATTTAAAATGATTCAATTCAAAATACAGCTGTATATTTTGCATTAAAAGTTAGCTTTTATCTCAAATTGCTACCTAGGCAGCAGCTGTAGGTATCTCACTTCAGCTTCTGAATACACAAAAACACATGTATAATATAAACACAGACATATTTGGCTCTTTTCTGCTAGAACCTGTAATTTTCTGCAAGAAGACATGAATGACAGTTTTGAGGAGGTCAACTAGGGAAATGATATTGAGGACAGTCTTTTTATTATAACTTCAGTCTGAATATGGGTTTAGCTACAGTGGGAGTGCTAGATTGTAGAGGACACAGACTGTTAATCGGCTGTGCTTAATCCCTAGCCTTTATCATCTGAATCTGTGCATGCTGTAAAGGGGATTGCAGCCTGCTATCATAATTACTGAAACAAACAAAACAAAACCTACCAACAAGTTTGGTTTCTTGCAAGTGAACCATAAAAACTGCATTATATCAAGGCCAGATTAAAACATTATTTAAGCAACATCAACAAATCCTTCATTCTGGTTTAATACTGCTTTCTTCAGACCAAAAAAAGGCGGGGGGAGTCACATTTTTATTCTGTGTAGGTCAAAAGTACCAGCATACACTCAAAATTATGTGTTGTATGGTGAACAAAGTGAGTTTTCAAAATGTGTTAAACTACTAAACAGCTAAATGTTTGTCAGGGATTAATTTTAAAAGTACTTAACATCTTTGGGGTGTGAAAATCATCTAATCAAAAAGTGTAAGGCTGGAAGGGGCCTCAAGAAGTCATCAAGTCCAGCCACCTGCATTGAGGCAGGACTAAGTAAACCTAAGCTATCCCTGACAGATAGATGTGTAACCTGTTCTTAAAAACCTCTGATGATCAGGATTCCACAGCACCCCCTTGAAAGGTTCATTCACTATTGGAGCACCCCCTCCTGGCTGTGTTGGGGGATCAGCTCCGCTCAGTCATGTCATGGCCCCTCTTGCCCTCCAGGAGTTGCAGTTTCCTCTTCATGGCTTGGCTTTGCGGCCACATCACTACACTGTGTTCCCCTTCTGAGGTAACAATGTCTTGCTGGACTCACTGTGAGGATACCATTCCAGGCAGTCTTCTGATTCCAAACTGTTCCACTTTCCCAGTGCCTGATAGAAGGGCTTGGGCCCACCTGCTACTTTGGGTCCCAGCCCAGGGATCCTACAATCAGCAGCCAAGGTTTGCACTGTCTCAACTCTTACTGCTCTTTTCCTGGGCTTTTTCCTACTCCACATTCTGCAGGCTTCCTTCACCACCACACCGCTGGGTAAACCCTTCCCTCCGGGTCAGCATTCCAGGACTTTTGCTCCCCCCTGGGTTTCTACCTTCTCACCTCACTAAGACCAGAGAGTGACTATAGACCTCCACACTGCAGCACCTTCTGCTCTCACTTCCTGGGTTTGTACAAACCCTCGTCTAGTCCTGCCCACATGGGCTTCATCTTCAATTAGTGTTTGTTAGTGAAGCCTACGTTTCCTCCCAGGTGCAGCCTAATGGTTAATTAGCCCTTCTGAGCCACCTTAACACTTAACACTTCAGGGTGGTGTGGGGTGAAAAACGCATCACAGAAGCCTATTCCAGAGCTTAACTATCTTTATGGTTAGAACAGTATTCCTAATATCTAACCTAAATTGTCCTTGCTGCAGATTAAGCCCATTACTTCTTTTGTCCTATCTTCAGTGGACATGGAGAACAATGGAGCACCCAGAATTGGACAGAGTACTCCAGCTGAAACCTCACCAAGTAGAGTGGGACAGTTAGCTCCCGTGTCTTACATATGACAGTCCTGTTAATAGACCCCAGAATATTAGTCTTTTTTGCAGCTGTATCATACCGTTTATTCATATTCAGTTTATGATCTACTACAGAGATAGGCAAAACTGGGAATAACTGGCTAAGTGTTAGTGCTGCTGAAAAGGATCTGGGGTTTATAGTAGTTCAGGGAGCGGCAACCTTTGGCATGCGGCCCGTCAGGGAAATCCACTGGCAGTCTGGGACGGTTTGTTTACCTACAGCGTCCGCAGGTTCAGCCGATCGCAGATCCCATTGGCCGCGGTTTGCTGTTCCAGACCAATGGGGGCTGTCGAAAGCGGCGAGGGCCGAGGGATGTGCTGGCCACCACTTTCTGCAGCCCCCATTGGCCTGGAACTGCGAACTGCGGCCAATGGGATCTGCGATAGGCTGAACCTGCAGACGCTGTAGGTAAACAAACCGTGCCAGACTGCCAGTGGATTTCCCTGACGGGCCGCATGCCAAAGGTTGCCGCTCCTTAACTACTATAAATCCCCGATCCTTTTCAGCAGCACTACCATTTAGACAGTTATTCCCAATTTTGTAGTTGCATATTTGATATTTCTTTCCTAACTGAAGTACTTTGCACTTGCATTTATTGAATTTCATCTTGTTGGATACAGACTAATTCTCCAATTTACCATGGTTGTTTTGAATTCTAATTCTGTTCTCCAAAGGGCTTGCAACCCCTCCTAGCTTGGTGTCATCTGCAAATTTTATGAGTGTACTCTCCACTCCATTATCCGAGTCATTAATTAAAATATTGTATAGTACCAGACCCTGCAGAACGCCACTAGATATGCCCTCCAAATTTGACCACAAACTGTTGGTAACTACTCTCAGTTCAGCTAAACTGGTTTGAAGGCTCTTGAAACATTTAGGGCATAGTAAATAGATGCAAAGCTACAGAAAACCACAAGAGACCATGACACTTTGCAGTGGTGAATGAGTGAGGTCAGAATTTCTTCATCAGTGAAAGGGAACAGAGGATAATCTGTAAGCAGAGTAAAATATTTTAATGCAGAGTATTAGGAAATTTTTAAAAATAAAACAGGAGTATCAACAGTAGCCCTTGGTTGAGGCAGCAGAGTTCAGTCTAGTAGAAAGGTGCAAGAGTCTGAAGGCTATATATTTACCTTTGGTCAAACAAAAAAAAAAAAAGTTAAGGACTACACAAAGTAGATGAATAAGGGATGCATAAGATGCTTGCTATAAGAGAAATATAGTTTGCACTGTATACTGCTATTTCAGATTTGGCAGATCTTTGTGTGCGTACAATTAGCAGTGCATTGTGGTTTCTTTATACATTCTTTTCACACACATATACTATTTAATTCATAACTAGTCTATGACTACAACTCATAACAAATCTGATTTTCCATTGACCGGCTGCTGGGATTTTGTGTGTGAGTGTGTGTGTCTGTGTGTAGGTATCATTATTCTTGTTCCAGTGGTCCAATCAAAAATGAGCTTCCTAGTGACTTCTTTACCTCCTATAATGTAGGCCAGCACATGACTAAAATTGCTTATTTTGCGCATCATGCTAATCTTTGGCTGAAGCCACAGGCTCTGAATGGCTTAGGTAAACCAGATGCACAAATGGTGTGCATTAAAGTCAGAGGAGGTATGCCAGTTTACACTAGCTGAGGATCTTGCCTTATAGTTTAAATGAATATTAGTAATATGTATTGAATTAACCTTGAATTACTCATAACTTGAAAAATAGTGACATGGATGTAAGTATACAATATTAAAGTCTCTCACATGACTCTTTTTCAGGGTCTGGGAGCACTGGAACATGCATACCTTTTCAAGGATAGTAGCCCTACTTTTATACAGTGCTATGGAATAACACCTGTAATACCTATGGTACTTCATGTTTTGGTAACATGCATGTGCAGATCTGAGATCAGAATGACAGACCTTTATTTGAACTGGGAAGTTGAAGTATAAGTAGATGACTATAGCAGCCTTTCTTCTTCCAGATTAAGAGTTAATACAAATACTCATAGTCTATACATAGTTTCGTGTTTGAATAGCTATATATTTTCATCTGTCAAGTATTCTTACCATCATGTTTAGCACACTTTTATTTATTCACCACTTTTAGATTTAAGCAGATATCAAAATGATGCTAACTCATTGTTTAGGTGTGTGTGTGTGTGTGTGTATATATAATTTATATATTTATATATATAAATGCATAGCCTTAGGAAATTCAGAATCAATTTACCTGACTCTTTGTATTTGTTTACCTTTGCATGTCTTCAAAAGGTATTCACTTTTGTACCTTCTTACACATGTGCACTGGTTTTATAATTTGTATAGGAATCATAACTTTGAATTTCCATATTTTTCTGCAGTTAAAATCTTTACCTTCATGTTTTATTACTGTTTTAAATAGTTACGTTTTTTAAAAAAACTGAAGTATAAAGAAAAGTGTGTGTGTGTGTATATATTTACATACATACATGGGTATAATTGGCTATATATATCTATCAGGAAATATATGATTAGCATGAACTTTCATAAAAAAAACCTACAAAATATAGCATGGATTAAAATTCAAGTATAGTCGGTCTAAAATTAAGTCACAGAGTCTATCAATGACTTCTCTGTTTGCTAACCTCTTACCCTTCTAACCCTGTTCAGTTCTCGGTTTGCTTGGAAAAAAAAATAATTCAGGTTTATAATTCTCTTCTGTCTCAAGTAGCTTGTCATCTCACATTATACATCAACTAACAAAATTAAAGATAATAAGACATATCCTGTGGTAAAGTACTTATACAGCTTTCCAACATGAGAAGGATTAATAACAGATAACAATTACAATACAAAGTGATAACAAAGAATTTATAACATAAAATCCCTAGTAAACACACACAGTGGCAGGAACCTTAAGGGAGGGGTTAAAAATTTGTTTCCATTGTGAAAGGTAAATGATAAAATGAGTTCCCTGAAGTCACCTTTCCCCCCCACCATTAGGCTCCAATAAATCACTTGCTCCTAATCCAGAAACACTGCAGCATCTGTGAAAAAGAAGAAGGCATATGGCTGACTTCCGCAATGAACCCTTAGCCTAGCAGGATAAAGCCAGGTAATCGAGGCCCTTATTTTTCATTCTTGCTTTTAACAGTCAGAAATACCGTCTGACACCAAAGAACAGGACTGTAACCTAGATAAAATAAAATTCTCAAATCCTTAGAGCTGAACTCACATTTACCTGCTGATTTCCAAATACTGTTCTTCAGTCTAAGAGTTGCAATTCCCCAGGCACTTTGTAGGATTGTGGGCAAATGGCCATTTCAGGAATGTAGTACGTGAGAGAGCCTTGTAGAAAGGGTTCAAAATAATTCATTCCTAGCACCATTATAATCAATTATAGGGCGACAATGGGAAGTCTTGAGCTCTCTTTGGCAGCAACTCAAATTGAGACTATGAATCTGGCATTAACTAATATGGGCAGACTTTCCATTGTATTTTCACTATCACTATGTCCTGCTGAAAAGGAGTGGGGGGAAGGAAATCCCTAATAAACTATGGTTATCTAAGGCCTGGTCTACACTGGGAGGGGCGGGTGGAAGGGGGAAATAGATCTAAGTTACTCAACTTCAGCTACGTGAATAATGTAGCTGAAGTTGACGTACTTAGATCTACTAACCGTGGTGTCTTCACTGTGGTAAATCGACAGCTGACGCTCCCCCATCGACTCCGCCTGCGCCACTCACCCTGATGGAGTTCTGGCGTCAATGGGAGAGTGCTCGGCAGTGAAATGTTTGCGTCTAGACTAGATGCGATAAATTGACCCTCCCACTGGATTGATCGCTGCCCATCGATCCAGCGGGTAATGTAGACAGCCCCAAAGTGTGGTGTTGCTGCTACATGATCCTTTCAGGTAGCCTAAGTGGTGGTGTCTCAGAAGTAGAAGCAGTGCCACTTGGAGGAGGATGCAGGAGAAATACAGGTCTAGGTCACTGTCCAAACCTGCAGACTAGCTGTAGCTCATTTGATCATAGACAGCCACAACTGTTAGTTCACAGTGAACGATATTGAATGCAGGTTAAGTGGAACAAGTGGTATTTTAATAAAACCCTGTGGACTGCTCCACCCATTCCTAAGTTTCCTGGTATCCTATCAATAACTGCCCCTCCAGGGAATATAGGCACTCTGACTCTAGTTCCAATGATCATGATACAGCTCCTCTATTTTACAAACGTTTTAATTGAAATATTAAAATCAGATAATTGATGCCCAGACTCCCTCCATCCCATGTCCCTTTGGCCAGTTGTTATCACACTGGCGTCTTGTCTTTATCACACACACACACATCTGGTTACATAATTTTTGAGGTAGTTTCGTCTCCTCAACATGTGACCATACTGGGATTCACCTGTCTCTGTTTCTTTGTCACTTGTTCCAAGTCTAGCAAACTATCTCTCTGTGGAATATCCTCCCTCCCTGTAGGTTTGGGCTTCAGATAGTTCTGTCTCTCCATTTTGTGATGATCTCTGTATATCTGTAAGCTCTCTCTTGGTGTTGTGTCTCCTAGCTGAAAAGTGCCTCCTGCTCCTTCACATCACTTGTCCCTCTTGCTTAGTCACCTCATATAAGCTGATGCCATTGCATTCCTCATGACTGCTTTAGACTACTCCTTCTGGCATCTCTTCTAATGGTTGGATCCTCACAGAAGTGCATGGCTCTGGGGCTAGGAGGTCCTTGCCTGTCCTGTTGTACTCTAGTGTCTGCTTTCTCTGATTGTTGGCCATCTCCTCTAGGCAATGTCTCTATCCTTTTGGCTGCAACAGGTCTCCCCTGATTGCTACCATGGCTTTGGTCCTTCATCCTATCAGTGCCTGCTCTGTCTTGTTTTGACACTCCTGTGATGGAGTATTATGTGTGCCAAAAATGGTAACAAAGGGACTGAACGAGAATAAACAGCCTTGTGTGACAGTCTCTTAGCTGTTTTCACAGTGTATTTCACCTTACCATTACTCTGTGAGTAATGTTGGGGAAGCGGTATGTTGGTCAAACTCCCACTTGCATGTTAAGTCCTTGAATTTTTACCAAGGCAAAAAAAATAATGTCTGTTCTCAGTGAATACAGTGTCCAGAATGCTATATCTTGCAAAGTGGCCCTTCACTTGGCCAGTTACTGGCTTGCGGTTATTATCAGGTATAGCATCAACCTCCCAAAAACATAAATAATATTTTACTGTAATCAAGTACTACTTTTCATTGAACGTAAGTATGTTTGTTCCCATCATTGCCAGTGGTCTGTGGGCAGCTTATGTGGTAACAGAATCTCTTTCTGCTGGCTATTATCCTATGACTGGCAGATGTCATGCCCTTCTATCAAAGAGCAAAGTTGTGTATTAATTCCTGGATAATAAACACACTCTTGAGTCCATCTAAGGCATCTGTCAATGCGCAGGTGTGAGGCATGTGTTTTTTGCATTGTGTCGTTACCTAATGAGCTGGGGACAACAGCTCTCTGCTCAAAATATGACACACTCAGTTCATCTTTAATTTGAAAATATGGTTCTGCTCCTACGAGTACTTGTCTTCTGTCTTCTCACCACCCTGTTAGTATTGCTCTCCTGTATGCCTGTAGTTGGATGTCATTTTTTGTAGCCTCTTTAATTTCTATCAGCTTTGCTATTGAAATTGGGATATTGAATCCATTAACATACTACACTATGTCCTGATTCCCTTCCCCCAGCTCACTGTTGGTGGGTATATAGGCCCTGTTCAGGGTGTCAGCTGACAACAGTAATTGTCCTGAATGATATCTGATCTCTACCTGGTAGCACTGGAGGATCATCAATATGGGCTTCAATCTGTTTGGAGCACTAAGAAGGGGCTTCAACATGACTGTGTGTAGGGGTTTCATTGAATTATTGCTGGGTGGTCATAGATGTACTTATGGACTACTCTCCAAATACTTGAGCCAGAAGTTCTTCTTTTGTTTGTTTGTCTCTGACAGGGCTCTGCTGGCATAAGTAACTAGGTGCTCCTGCAAAAGAGTGGAACTCAGTCATATCGCCAGTGCATCACACTGGAATGTCAGTGGCTCTCCTGGCTGGTAGTATTCAGGAAAGAGGCATCCATTGTAATTTGTTTCAGCCAGTTAAATGCTTGCCATTGAGGACTTGTCCACTCCCCCTCAACATCCTGCTTTGTGAGCTGGTGTATGGGTTCTGCTGCTACAGCCAAGTGTGGAAGAACTGGGACAAGAATTGTATCATTCCTAAGAAGTGCTATACCCCTTTCACATCCATGGGAGCTGGCACCTCTCTGACTGCCTAGATGTTGTTGGGATCTGCTTTCAGTCCCTCAGTTGGGTGCAGATGTCCAATCCATGTCACATCATGCTGTTTGAGATGCATTTTTTCAGGGCTGAGTTTTATGGTTTTGTAGAAAATCTTGTAAGTTTTCTTTCATGGTCTCATTCAGCTTATATATTATTGCACCCTCCACCTAAAATGATGATATCATCTGCAATTAATTTCACCATTGTAGTTCTTCTGATGCTTGGATGAGTCTTCTCTGGAATACTTCTGGTGCTGGGCTTATGCTCATTGGCATACACCACAAAATGTAGTGATCAAATGGTGTTGCAAAAGTTGCCAGCATGCTGGATTCCTTATCCAGGCTTATGTGCTAAAACCCATTCTTCATATCATGGACCATAAAGGTTCTGGCTTTGGAAAGTTCTGGCAAGATGTCATCGATTGTGGGCAGTGGATCATGACATCTTTTTAGTGTCTGGTTCAGTGTCTTTTTGGATGCATAATTTTCCTGAGGGCTTCTGTACCACCACCATGCTGTTTACCCTATACTGGTCTCTACAAATGCTATGATACCCTGATTTGCAGACTTAAGAGCTCCTTGCATACTGAGTTAAGTAATGCCAGTGGAATGTTTCTTTGTTGTAAGCATACAGGCACAAGTGTGCTACTTTTGATTGCAGGTTTTCTTTAAGGCACCTGATACCTTTGAAAACATCCTCATATGCTTTTAAAATGGTCTCTATTGCCCATGGGAATTCCTTTGACACAAAGGATAATTTCCTGCAGTATCTTTGAGAGCTGTTACTCTATTAAGTTTATGCATTATTGTGACCGGGATTGTATGCAACCTCTCCAAAGAGGAGATGTGACAGATATTCCAACCCTGTGTAGTATCTTTGGGGTCCATTGTTTTAAATGAATGGTTTATGTATGATTTTATTCGACACCATGGAGGAGGGCAACCACAGCTCCTCCTTCTAAAAATAGTGGATGGTAGTAAAGACAAATCAGCCAAGTTGTAACCAACCTTCCCT
Organism: Lepidochelys olivacea; assembly: GCF_965140295.1. Taxonomy (NCBI): domain Eukaryota; kingdom Metazoa; phylum Chordata; order Testudines; family Cheloniidae; genus Lepidochelys; species Lepidochelys olivacea. Next base: position 131,158,533 of record NC_140411.1, on the reverse strand, counting down.
CCTCCCCAAGAAATATCATCTCCTGGGGAGGCTCACATATACCAGCTCAAACTGGATTCTCCAGAGACCAACATACAAAGAAAAGACTTTTGGATAAATAGACTGAGTTTATACTACTCAAAACCTTCTTTTTGATCCAAAAAATGAATAGGAGTTTCCCTCCAAGGTGTGTCAAGGGTCAGTCCTTGCAGAAAGGTTGGAAGGACTTGACCTACTAGAGCCCTATAAGACTGATGGGTGACTTCTGGTAAGCTCATTAGCATGTGTGTAGGGTTTTTTTTTATTATTTTAATATTTTTTTCTGTAATGGTTTCATTTTAAGAATAAATGTGCTTGATTAGAAATAGCCGTGTGGTAACTTGTAACTGTGGGCAATTATGCTGTTCATAGCCACTGGAGAGAAAGCAAAGCCCATACCCTGGCCTGTTTAAGCATTCTGGCTTTCTGGAAATATCAGAGTGTAGTTAGGCAACTGTGCAGCTTGGAAAAACCACAATTGGGGGAGAGAGATGCAGACCTCCTGAAGAGAGGTGATGGCTGAGGAGGCAGAAGTTGGTGCTCACGGTAAAGCAGAAGTGGGGAATACAGGTGCAGTTGCCCTGAATTGTGACACTCTCCCTTTTGCTTCTTGCACTGCAGCTATAACATTCTGACACTGCCCTCTGATAAGATCCTGGCTTGTATTTCTATATTTCCCCAAAGCATTATTAAGGTTCTTACCATCCACCACCACAAATGTCAGTTGGTACTTTCTGTTACTGTTTTGTGTTGTAGCCATGTTGGTCCCAGGATGTTAGAGAGAAAATATGGATGAAGTAATATCTTTTGTTGGGCCAACTTCTGTTAGTAAGAGAGATAAGCTTTTGAGCTTACACAGAGCTCTTCTTCAGGTCTGGAAAACACTCTGAGTAGATTTCCCAGACTGGAGGAAGAGCTCTGTGCAAGCTCAAAAGCTTTCCTCTTTCACCAACAGAAGTTGATCTAATAAAAGATATTACCTCACCCACCTTGTTTCTCTGATACTTTTCAGGTTAGTTCAAGTCACGTTCTCTATGAACTGCATTATGCACTCATTCTACATTACAAAGAACAGGTACAGTCTAAGAACTTGTCTACCCAAATAATTTAGATCACAGCAACCTAGGTTGTAACTCAACCCCGCACTAGCCTTTTGATACACATGAATAGTTCATTAGAGCAGTGTCTCTCAACCTTTGCAGACTACTGTACCTCTTTCAGGAGTCTGATTTGTCTTGAGTACCCCCAAGTTTCACCTCACTTAAAAACTACTTGTTTACAAAATGAGATATAAAATACAACAGTGTCACAGCACACTATTACTGAAAAATGACTTACTTTATCATTTTTCCCTTATAATTATAAAATAAATCAATTGGAATATAAATATTGTACTTATATTTCAGTGTATAGTATATAAAGCAGTATAAACAGTCATTGTCTGTATGGAATTTTAGTTTGTACTGACTTTGCTAGTGCTTTTTATGTAGCCTGTTGTAAAACTAGGCAAATATCTACGCGAGTTGATGCATCCCATGGAAGACCTCTGTGTACCCCCGGGGTACACATACCCGTGGTTGAAACCACTGCCTTTGAGTACTTTGAGCTAGTCCTGTTTCAACATTCAGGTTACATTTGAACATGTGAAATTTTATTAAAGTCTCTGGACTCCTCTATCCATGTGGCTTTGTTCCTTTCAGCCTAACTCCCTGTATTTCCTGTTTCCCAGGTGCCCCATCAATAAAGGTTCCTCCAGGAACATGGGTCCTCTGACTCCAGTTCCACTGATTATGATTAGTGCTGAACATTTATCACAGTGGGGAAAAATGTCCTTGATAGGGTGATTTTCACTTTTGTCGGTGACTTTTTTTCTGTGTCCCTGACTCACTGTACTGTGGCAGCTCCTGTCCGAAGGGGTGGGGCTAGCTGTTCTGAGCATTGTGGTCTGTCACATGGGGTTGCAGCACCATTCATGGGCAGCGGGGAGTTGAGGTGGGGCAGACAAACTTCAGTACAGGTGGTGCAACCTGACATGCCAGGTCACAGCGCTGCTCAGGTTTGACCCACCCAACCTTCTATCATGGGCCAGGGGTGGGGTTGTGGAGGGGGCAGGGGCAAACCTGAGCAGCGGTGTGGCCTGATGTATCAGGTCACAATGCCTGGAGTGGGGCACCAAGCCCAGTTTCATGGGAAACAGGAGCAACAGGATCTTCCACTCCAGAGTGAGTGCAGGACAGGGTTGCCTTGCTGCTCCCCACCTCCAGCATCCCCTTGATGCCAGGCTGGGATTGGGGTTGTAGTGCCAGGGGTGGAGGATGCTGCTGTGAGTGGATGGTGCCCCCTTGGTGGGATGAGGAGGTGGGGGATGTCTATCCAAAATCAGGGAGCAGTCATGGTAAATATAATAATCTCTGATTTTTACTAAATTTACAACTCCTACTCCAGTGTTAATCTCTCACACTTTTTGTCATATAGTTTTCCTATGTGTCCAAAGGAGGATGTACCTTCCCTTTTCTCAGTTCATCTGTGCCCTGGCCCCCCAACAATACAGCTAGTCCCAAACTAGGGGGAACTGACCCCATACTTTTTCAAGGGAGACTTCAACAGACTTGGGGACAACAAACAATATGATGTGTGAGTTCTGATGTAATCTCCGCTTAATTCCACCCAATATGCATCAGGTTTGACTGCCCTTTGCCTACATAAGTGCAGTGGTCTATCAGATTTTATGAATCTGTATTGCTTATTAAAATCAATCTTCCATAGATCTATCTACTTCTCATCCCCCCATTTTTTCTTCAGCTTCTTGGAAATCTTGAACCAAAGCTTTCCTATTCTTTTATTCATTGCAACAATTGTAGCTTGAATCACAACTGACATCTGTTAAAATGGCTGAGGGAAGACCTCAAAGTGGCAATTCTTCAACAAAAAAACTTCAGAAACAGACTCCAACGTGAAGCTTCAGAACTGGAATTAATTTGCAAAATAGATGCCATCAGATTAGGCCTGAATAAAGACTGGGAGTGGTTGGGTCATTACAAACCTAAACTTAATTTCCCCAATACTAATTTCTCCCTCCTGTTACTCACACCTTCTTGTCAACTGTCTGTAATGGGCCGCTCTCTTACCACTTCAAATTATATCTCTCTTCCCTTGGTATCCTGCTGTTAGTTGATTTATCTCATTAGACTGACCTAACACTTGGTAAGCAACCCACATCCTTTCATGTATTTATACCTGGTCCTGTGTCTTTTACTTCATACATCTGATGAAGTGGGTTCTAGCCCACAAAAGCTTATGCCTAAATAATTTTTTTAGTCTCTAAGATGCCACAAGTACTCCTTTTTTTTTACTAAGGGCTGTAAATCAAACATCATGTGATAAATCAAATTCACACCACATCTGTGACATGAGCAAATGGAAATTTTTCATCCTCTTTAGTTATTGGAAGTTTGGGAATTAAACATTTTGTAACCTTGAGATCTGTTCAACTGTGAGATAATCTCCCAAATGAAACAAAAGAAACTCCATTACCTGGGTCATTTCAAAGTAGATTGAACAAAGAATTAAAAATACACTGTCAGAAACAATTCTGCAGAGGTAAGTGGTGTGTGAACCATATGAGCTCAGTTTTGTTCCATACATTTTTATGTATTTATGAAATAAGTGAAAAATTTAAAACAAAATGAAGACAAACCTTTTCTTCTTCCTCCTCTTCAAAGAAATCCAGATGAAGAAGCCACCAATTACATTAAAATGAAATCAAGCACTAAGAACTAAATGCTACTGAACAGCTTGATCCATGCTATCCCATTTTACTGGTGCTCCTTTTTGAGATGAAATTTCAAAGATGAGATTTCATCTTCTCCTACATTGCACATTACTTGAATTAGATTTAATAGTCAAAGAGTGACATAGCACTGATGAAATAACACTCTAATTTTGTGGTGTTAATACAGTAGCTATCCAAATAAAAGAGTAAGGAAAGAGCATTAGATTTACAATAGGGCATTTGTTTCTACATCAGTATCATGCATGGAAATACAGATGGATTTGCATTCTTAGCGTGTAGGTGTTTTTCATGTACAATTAACATCTACCGGTATGTTGCTCTCAGTGCTCAAAAAGACAGACAACTGGATGGAAATAATTATTACAAAGCCAAGGAAATGAACAGATCTAACAGCCATTTCGCTCTGATGTGTTAAAAATCCATGATCTAAACAATAACAAAAGGAAACTTTGTCTTATAAATGAGCTCACTGCAGGCAAATGCATAGCAAACAATAAATATATTTGCAATGCTTAATCAGCTCCTTACAATACAAAGATGTGGTTTTCGTGATAAACAGCTTTTGTTATGTCTTATTCAGAAATGCTCTTTATTGCTGGTTTGGTTTAAAGTGGGTTTTTACTTGACAAAATATGACATACTTAATGGAGAGAACCCACTCCGTTATCTGTCCAGTGGCCACAAGATTAATTTTTTATATTTACATACAGTGCTGGTTGGAAATCATGAGTATCTATCAGTAGGACTTAGTAAATGTACAGCAGTGAAAATTAAAAGCACCTCAAATCGCCCATAAGTAAAAGATTTTAGTAACTTTTGCACCTCACCTGTCTTTAAGGATGGTCTTAAGCAGATACTACAAGACTTAAAATTTCACCTTATTTGATGAAACAAATTTGAATTTTAAATCTGTTTAAAAAATATCTTGCTGAAAAATTGTAAATAATCATGGAATCTGTATATATAATATGCCACAATACTTTTTTACTAATAGGTGCCATACAGCCAACAGAGGGAGCACAAAGTACCTAGCAAAATGTATTTTCCTAGCTTTGTTGACATCATAGATGACATCATAATTTGGAATGGAAATAAGCTGTACATTTTTGATAGTGAGGGTAATTAACCACTGGAACAATTTCATAGCGTCTCAAGCCAGAAGGGGCTATTATGATCATCTAATCTGATCTCCTGTATTGCACAGCCCTTAAAAATTCTCCCAAAATAATTCGTAGAGTATATCTTTTAGAAAAAAAACCAATTCTGTCTTGATTTAAAATTTGAGAGTGATGGAGAATCCACTATGACCCTTTGTAAATTGTTTAAAAAGTAATTACTGTAATTACTCTCACATATTCCAGTATTTCCAGAATGAATTTGTCCAGCTTCAACTTCCAGTCCTTAGATTGTGTTATACATTTTTTCTAGGTTTCAGAGTAACAGCCGTGTTAGTCTGTATTCGCAAAAAGAAAAGGAGTACTTGTGGCACCTTAGAGACTAACCAATTTATTTGAGCATGAGCTTTCGTGAGCTACAGCTCACTTCATCGGATGCATACCGTGGAAACTGCAGCAGACTTTATATATACACAGAGAATATGAAACAATACCTCCTCCCACCCCACTGTCCTGCTGGTAATAGCTTATCTAAAGTGATCATCAGGTTGGGCCATTTCCAGCACAAATCCAGGTTTTCTCACCCTCCACCCCCCCCCACAAATTCACTCTCCTGCTGGTGATAGCCCATCCAAAGTGACAACTCTTTACACAATGTGCATGATAATTAAGGTGGGCCATTTCCAGCACAAATCTAGGATTTGTGCTGGAAATGGCCCACCTTAATTATCATGCACATTGTAGGGAGAATGGTCACTTTGGATGAGCTATTACCAGCAGGATAGTGAGTTTGTGTGTGTGTTTTTTGGGAGGGGGGTGAGGGGGTGAGAGAACCTGGATTTGTGCAGGAAATGGCCCAACTTTATTATCATGCACATTGTGTAAAGAGTTGTCACTTTGGATGGGCTATCACCAGCAGGAGAGTGAATTTGTGGGGGGGGGGGGTGGAGGGTGAGAAAACCTGGATTTGTGCTGGAAATGGCCCAACCTGATGTTCACTTTAGATAAGCTATTACCAGCAGGACAGTGGGGTGGGAGGAGGTATTGTTTCATATTCTCTGTGTATATATAAAGTCTGCTGCAGTTTCCACGGTATGCATCCGATGAAGTGAGCTGTAGCTCACGAAAGCCTATGCTCAAATAAATTGGTTAGTCTCTAAGGTGCCACAAGTACTCCTTTTCTTTTTACATTTTTTCTACTAGATTGAAGAACCAATTGTTAAATATTTGTTCCCTATGTAGATACTTAGACTGTAATCAAGCCACCCCTTAACCTACTCTTTGTTAAGAGAAATTGATGGAGCTCTGAGTCGATCACTGTAAGGCATGTTTTCTAATCATTTAATCATTCTTGTGGCTCTTCTCTGAACCTTCACCAATTTATCAACATCCTTCTTGAATTGTGGGCACCAGAACTGGACACAGTATTCAAGAAGTGGTCACACCAGAGCCAAATAAAAAGGTAAACTCCCTCTGCTCTTACTCAAGATTCCCCTGTTCATGCACCCCAGGATCACATAAGTTCTTTGGCCACAGCATCACTTTGGTACCTCATGTTCAGCTGATTATCCAGCATGACCCCTAAATCTTTTTCAGAATCACTGTTTTCCAGGATAGAGTTCACCATCCAGTAAGTCTGGTCTACATTGTTTGATCCTAGATGTATACATTTACATTTATACATGTTAAAACACATATTATTTGCTAGCACCCAGTTTGCCAATCAATCCAGGTTGTTCTGCATCAGAGACCTGTCCTCTTCATTATTTACCACTCCCAAAATATTTTTGTTATCTGCAACCTTATGAATGATGATTTTATGTTCTCTTATAGGCCATTGATTTAAAAAAAAAACCCAACACATTAAATATCATGGGTCCAAGAACCAATCCCTGTTGGACCATTCTAGAAACACACCTGATCTATGATGATTCCTGTTTACAACTACATTTTGAGAGCTATCAATTAGCCAGTTTTTAATCCATTTAATGTGTGCCATGTTAATTTTGTATTGTTTTAATTTTTAATCAAAATGTCGTATGGTACCAATCAAATGCTGTACACATGTCCCAGTATATTTAATCAACACTATTACATTATCAGCCAAACTTGTAATTTAATCATGGTATGAAATTAGCTTTCTTCCAGTCTTTTGGAAGTTTCCCAGTGTTCTAAGACTTACTAAAATCAACATTAATAGTCCAGAGAGCTCTTCAATCAGCTATTATAAAACTCTTTGATGCAAGTTATCTGGACCTGCTGATTTAAGGATGTCAAACTCCAGTAGAATGGCCCAACTGCGTTTTGACACCAAACCTGCTTAGGTACTTTTGAAATCACACTAGATATAATTTGAAAAGTACCTACGTCCGAGGTTGCTAAAGGAGTTAGTGGATGTGATTGCAGAGCCATTGGTCATTACCTTTGAAAACTCATGGTGATCGGGGGAGGTCCCGAATGACTGGAAAAAGGATAATGTAGTGCCCATCTTTAAAAAAGGGAAGAAGGAGGATCCAGGGAACTACAGGCCAATCAGCCTCACCGCAGTCCCTGGAAAAATAATGGAGCAGGTCCTCAAGGAATCAATTTTGAAGAACTTGGAGGAGAGGAAAGTGATCAGGAACAGTCAGCATGGATTCACCAAGGGCAAGTCATGCCTTATTAACCTAATTGCCTTCTGTGATGAGATAACTGGCTCTGTGGATGAGGGGAAAGCAGTGGACGTGTTATTCCTTGATATGTTGTACCAATAAAATAAAAACCAGCAGGATCTTATTAAAGGGGAAAAGGCAAAATGTTACATTTATTGTGAATACAGAAAGAATCATAGTAAGCAGTTAGTTATAGCTATAACATTCCATTCAATTTCATATTTATTCACACATTCATTCATAAACACACACACGGGTTCTTCAAGGTTGTTTTCATAGTTACCAGACTTAGAGTTGTTCATGCCGAGCCACTGGCCAGGTGGCCTGGACACGAGGAGGGAGCAGGGCATTGTCAGATGCACATCTGACGCGCCTGGAAGTTGGTTTGCAGAAACAGACCCCAAAGTTATGAGTTTTAGAGTCCATTTTTATAGGAATTTCTTCCTATGCCAGTCTATGGGATTTGCTTCATCATGATGTTGCTGAATCAATCAGCAGATGGCACATTCCTGATGGCTCCATGCTGCCAGATGTTATCTTCTTCTTCGGTTCTCCCATCCTTGAGGCTGTTGGGTGGATTCCAGTCTGCCCTCCGGGGGTCATCTGGTTGTTTCCACTTGACGCCTTCTTTGGCCGATGGACACTGGATTCTTAGGCTGGCACCTCCCTGCTCATTCATTTCTTATCCAAAGCAAGCATCCATCCACATACATCCTCTATCTCAATTTTAATCACAATTGTTAACAAAGCAAGATAAATACAACAAAAGGGCGGGGAGTCTCTGTGTGCTGTTTCTGTTACAATGTATTGCTTTGAGAACAGACTCTGTCTTAGGATGTACTAACACAATTAGCAGCTTGCAAGTTTCACACAGAGAGGGAGAGAAACAGTACCAAAAACCAAGAGACCTTTTAATTAATAATACCCTGGAATTTAAACTCTGGGGAATCAAACTCATTTGAGATTTTAATACAGAACTTCTTTAATATGATCCAACAACTTTAGCAAAGCTTTTGTTACGGTCTCCCACAGTATTCTTGCAGACAAGTTAAAGAAGTATGGGCTGGATGAATGGACTATAAGGTGGATAGAAAGCTGGCTAGATCATTGGGCTCAACAGGTAGTGATTAATGGCTCTATGTCTAGTTGGCAGCCGGTATCAAGCAGAGTGCCCCCCGGGTCAGTCCTGGGGCCGGTTTTGTTCACTATCTTCATTAATGATCTGGAGGATGGTGTGGATTGCACCTTCAGCAAGTTTGCAGATGACAGTGAACTGGGAGGAGTGGTAGATATGCTGGAGGGTAGGGATAGGATACAGAGGTACCTAGACAAATAGAGGATTGGGCCAAAAGAAATCTGATGAGGTTCAACAAGGACAAGTGCAGAGTCCTGCACTTAGGACAGAAGAATCCCATGCACTGCTACAGACTAGGGACCGAATGGCTAGGCAGCAGTTCTGCAGAAAAGGACCTAGAGGTTACAGTGGACGAGAAGCTGGATATGAGTCAACAGTGTACCCTTGTTGCCAAGAAGGCTAACGGCATTTTGAGCTGTATAAGTACTAACATTGCCAGCAGGTCGAGGGACGTGATCATTCCCCTCTATTCAGCATTGGTGAGGCCTTATCTGGAGTACTGTGTCAGTTTTGGGCTCCACACTACAAGAAGGATGTGGATAAATTGGAAAGAGTCCAGTGAAGGGCAACAAAAAATGATTAGGGGTCTGGAACACATGATTTATGAGGAGAGGCTGAGGGAACTGGGATTATTTAATCTGCAGAAGAGAAGAATGAGGGGGAATTTGATAGCTGGTTTCAACTATCTGAAAGGGGGTTCCAAAGAGGATGGCTCTAGACTGTTCTCAGTGGTAGCAGTTGACAGAACAAGGAATAATGGTCTCAAGTTGCAGAGGGGGAGATTTAGGTTGGATTTTAAGAAAAACTTTTTCACTAGGAGGGTGGTGAAGCACTGGAAGGGGTTACCTCCTTCCTTAGAGGTTTTTAAGGTCAGGCTTGACAAAGCCCTGGCTGGGATGATTTAGTTGAGGATTGGTCCTGCTTTGATCGGGGGTTGGATGAAATGACCTCCTGAGGTCCCTTGCAACCCTGATATTCTATGATTCTTTCAGTATCTTTTGGTCACCAAAATACCTTTGAAAATCTGTTCTTTACTACTTAATCTCTGTTCAATTATTTTGCTAATAAGTAATGTTAAATGTATCAGGTATCTTCCAAAATTGCTCCATTTTACCTTATATGAAGATCACTACTATATTTGTTTATTCTCAGGACTTTTGTATCCCTTTCATTCTGTTACATTTTGAAAAGAATGTGGTTTGATATTTGAAGATCACTACTATATTTGTTTATTCCCAGGACTTTTGTATCCCTTTCATTCTGTTACATTTTGAAAAGAATGTGGTTTGATATTAGCTAATTCCCTTGAAGGATTATTCATATCCCTGATTCATATTCAGTTTTTCTCTCATGTTCTCTTACCTGCTTTTTTATCAACAGGAATAATAATGTGGTCACCATTGCTTCCTAGTTGTCCCTATCAGTTTTCCTTACTAAATGAAACAACTAAAGTTTAACTTTAAAATTTAAAAGAGTTCAGTATGTCAGCCATCTCTGAATTATTAAGTTAATTCCCTCTTTCTCTATTAATGGATCTACTTCATATTGTCTTTCTCCTTTTTACACTATATTTAGTGGAAGATTTTTTTATTCCTCTTAGCCTTTTTGGTTAGCAGTAACTCTTTTTGCAGTTTTTCTGCCTTTTCATTTTCCTCGTAAACCTGAGATAACACAATATGTTCTTGTTCAGTTACCTCCTGATTTTGCCACTTTCTGTGCAGGTTTCTTTTCTCTTCTTTGTACTGCCACTGTGAAGCAATGTTGAATATTTCTTGTTCCCTAATTTTCTTTTTTAGCAAGGTTTACAATTCAAAGGAATTGTAGGCTATTGGGCCTTAATTGTGGTGTATTTTAAGGAGCCCCAACCTTCTTTCACTCTTGCTGATTTCAATGCTTTCTCCCACTTCCCCATGCTTACTTGGGTTTCTTTATTTCCTCCAAATTAATTTTCGTTAAATCTTTTGCAACATGAACTACTGCTGTCTTTTGTAAATCCATTCCTTATTAAAATGAGCTGCAGGTAGCCCCCAGTTAGTATCGAATATTTAGTTAAGTTTTTAATCTTTGGAAGAAATTAAGTCAGAATGACTTCTCTAATTTCTGTTCCTGAAGTTTTCCTCTCAGAACATGTTGAACTGTACTATTCCAAGAACTGTTGTTGATACATTTTTCATCAGTCTCTTCTCTGTAAACAAACACACAGCCCTACAAATAAAAGTTGTCAATAGATTTTAAAGACTCAAAAAGAGGACGTGACATTGTTTTATTCTGAAACAATGGTATTCACACCAATATTTGGCATATTCACAAGGTAACTTCTGTCTTCATTGTTATTTATAATCCCCACAGGTTATAACTTTATAAGAATGGAAATTAAATAGGCAGGAATAGAGAGAAAAGATGGTCCTGTGATTAAGGTTCTAGACTGGAGCTGAGGAGATCTGGGTACAATTCTTGGCACTACCACAGACTTCCTGTGTGAGCTTCAGCAAATCACTTAATCTCTCTATGGTTCAGTTACCTATCTGTACCATGGGGCAAAGAATAATTCTTTTCTCTCTTGGTCTACGTACATTATAAACTCTTGGAGGTAGGAAATGTCTCTGACTATGCACATGTCAAGTAGGACCTCTAGGTACTACAAATAAAAATAGTAGGCTCTAAAATGAAGAACTACTCAGCAATTCACCCCAGGTTACGCTCCATGCCTCATAGTAACTACAAAATTCTTCACACCTCTTTTCATTTAGGTTCACCATCTCTCTATAGGCTGCCTCCTCTCTGTCTCTCTAGCCCATTCACAGGCAGCAATTCACATATCTTTGTTGTTAGATGTTTGTGACCTCTAAGTGAAGATCCTGCAGGTCCAGAAGGCAATGGATTTAGGAGTCATTGTACCATGAAGAAATTAAAGCATTCAGAACTAAGGTTTAAAACTGGGGCATCTAAAGGATGATTTGACTGGTTTACTGACAGAAGAGGTAAACCCTGCTAACAAAATTAAATTGAATCCTTTACTCTCTGTGTTCACAAAATGGGACCAGAGACAAGAAGGCAGCCATACATTTCTTTCAAGAGGAAGAAGACATAGGAAAAGAAATCGGGACCATGCCAGAACAGAATTTCAGGGCATTCAGATATTGACAGATGGGTAAAGCTCTATGGAAGCTCTAAATAAAAAATGCCAACAGGACATTTTAAAACTTGTACAAGTTCAGAGAAATTATTGATGTATGCAAAAGAAGAAGTCTTTAATCTGTGTTGAATAGTTAACAGGTTCATGCCCCCAAAGATTTTACTAACTGTGGGCATGATTGAAAACAATGTATATAATAATGTACAGTACACAGAGTGAGGTTTTTAGCGGAAACTACAGTGTTAGGATAGGATTGCTAATTCAAAGAAACATATATGGGATGTTCTTAAGTTTCCTCCTATTTTCAGTTATCCTATGATGATAAATTTCCTTAGTAGCACTGTAATAAAGCCATATGGTTTAGGAATGACATCAGTTCTGAGAACTGTAAGAAGTATTTGGTATGGCAAATTTGCCAGAAGGCTATAATCAAGAAATATGTTATCAAATTGAAATAAGATTTTTCACAATATGGTGTACATAAAATGTGAGTTGGATATAAGGAAAGAACAAATTTGTAGGTTGTACTGTAGGTAACTCCAAAATGGGATTGTTTGGAGTTCTGCAGGGCTTTAATAAACCTATCTTAAAATATGTCATCTGCCAGTCAAACTTGTTCAGCCCCTCTAGGTGATAGAAAAATCAAGATAGCAATGTTCAGAAGTTTGAGGCTCCAAGAAATCCTACTTTGAGACGTACCCCTAAAAATCAACTGGTTAAGCACATTTCTGTTTCCAATATAATTTTAATGTAATTAAGGTTGGGGAGGAGTTACAGTTTGCTAAAATATCATTTGCTTATAACCATCTGGAAAAATAGTCAAATCAAATGCCTCTACAAGACTGCAGCTAAGCCGTTGGGATCTTTATTGAACATTTAAGCTTTATTACACAATCATAAAGCCTTATAATTTCTGTAGGGTAGTTGTGAGGCAAAATAACTATAATTTAATGTGTAAACTTATCCATGATTATATTTGCACCTGTATGGCTGACTCAACTGTCACAAAATATCCATTATATTTTGTACTTCTGGAAAGATAGTACATACTCTGAATTCTTACTGTGAAGTCATAATATAATAATAATAATATATTATAATATATAATAATATATAAGCATTCTTGTCACCAAGAGGGGAGTAAGGGATAATAAGATGTCCTTTTACTTTCTGACATGGGCACCCTATACCATTTTGAAACTCAGAAGAAGAAGCAGGCTCCACAAAACTGCTAGTTCCCTCTCACCCCTACTTTACACAGATGAGCTGGGAGAGTGAATTACTGGACTCCATCCCACCCCCAGTGTGTTGGCTGGCATATCTACGTTGGTGTGCTGGGTGATGTATGCTGTGGTGGGTATAAATTCAGTGTGGTTCTCCTCCTCCCTCAGCAGATTAAGATTCTGTGACTCATTGTGACAATAGGGAAGTAAATCTGCTTTCCAGGCTGTTCCTGAGGCAGTGCAAAGACACACTACTCTTTGACTCATGAGAGATTGAAAAGTGGCGCTCTGGTTCCATGTATACTGTGGAAACTTGTTTTTCATCTATTGCAAAAGTTGTTACCCTGGGGTCCAGCTGACTTAGGCTACTCGTGTTGGGATATATACACTTAAACCTATGTTACTACATGAACCAGTTACTAGTGGTCTAAGTGGAATGATTTGGCTTATTTTTACTATAGCAATCACAGCATAAAAATCCTTTAAAAGCTTTAATTATACATGGAAATAAACATTTGAATTGCTTTTCCCTTTACAGAAAAGTTAAACTCTATTTTAACAATTTTTCTTCTTTCCTCTCTATGTAGTTGTTTAGTCTCTTAAATGGAAATATTTTGCTTGGCAGTCTCTCACATGGTATCAGAGGATCTTTCTGTGAGAAAAAAGAATCTTGCTTTATTTCTGCCCAGGCTATATTTCTGTTCTATCTTGGTCCCTTTGTATGTGTGTCTGTTTTTGTTGTTGTTTGTTGTTTTTTAAGCATTCATCAGAGGTGTTTGTAACTCCTCAAAGTTTAATAGCAGTTTATAGAATTTCATTAACTTGCTCTTTGTCTGTCAAGGCTTTTACAGTTATTCTTTGTACTGCTCATGATTTTCTTTCTTCTGGAACCTCTTTAGTTTTCAGTGGTTTATTTTTCAGGTTATAATGATTAGTGTCAGATTCAGTACTAATTCCCTTAATGCCTGTATAGAATCTGGATCAGCTGATTTGTATAGCTTCCATTTACCAACAGTCATTTATGAATAACTATTTTTTCACAGTAGTCCTTCCTAAGTGTCCAAGCTTCCTTCCTTTCTTAAAGACAGACGCAGAAAAAGAGTTCAGTATCTCAGCCATTTCTAAGTCATCATTCATTTAATTGCCTTTATGAATTATTAACAGTTTGGATTTCATTATAATACTATAACTAGTCTTTGGACACATTCCTTAGTCTCTTTAAGTCCATTGGCCTGTATTGATCCAGTCTGCGTTTTTTCTTTCAAGTCTTTATTCTTTAGTCCGAGGAGTTGTGTTAGGTTGCTCCCTCCATTTCTTAGTTCTTGTACAGATTTGTGAGCAGTACTTTATGAAGCCGCACTGGGCAGTTTTGCTTACTTGTGTTCTTGTTTTCTGGAGGAATTGTAATCTACATTGTGATATTATGTTTTTAGGATTCCATACTCATGCCTTAATGACCAGGGGCCTATTTCAAAATATTCACTAAGTCAATACAAAGACTTTTGACTCCAATAGTTTTTGGATCAGGGTTGTCTATATCATAAAATTGCACCAGCATAACTTAGTGTGAATTATAACATATATAAGTGAACCAATATAAAAAGTGGTGTGGACATTCTTATTTTGTTAAGAGTGGCTTATTTCAATTTAGTTTAAAGTGACTAGGAACAGATTTAAGTAAACTTCAATAAGCCACTCCTTTACTGAAATCAGAGCACCCACACACCTTTTTGCACTGGTTTAATTATATCAGTTAAAAAACCTATTAAAGTTATAGAGGTGTGACTTTCTTGTGTAGACAAGCCCTATATTTCTTAATTCTCCCCAAGTATGCTTTCCTGAAATCGAATACTTCCGCGCAGCTTCAGTATGTTTAACCTATTCCTTATTGCCACAGACATGCAGGAAGAAAGACAAGATGCAAGTGATGTAGTTTAATTAGGCTGCAAGTTTGTTAACTCATCTGGGAAATACCCAGAAATGAGTTATACTGTTCAGGAGTTATACTGTGCATCTTTCCCATAACGATTTCCAGCTCTTTTGGAATGGCTGCTGTTAGACGCCCCCACTTCAACCCTGGTCCCAACCTGTTACAGCTCCTAACATCTGGTACAGCAGGGAGACAACCTCCTTTCCCAAATCCTTCCCTTGTATAAAGGCTAAAGGAGGCTGGGAATTCTTTGTTCTCACTTTCCTCCAGTCTTGAGTCCACCAGAGGCCCATGTCTGTTTCTTCCTTGTTTTTCACTTCTTATGCACTTAATGAATTTTGCGATCACAATTTCAGTATCTTACTCAATATGTAAATGCTTTTGTTGCTTATTGGCTTTCTTATGGTACTAATGACAATAGTATCCTGGCACCTTGTGAACAATGCATTTAGCCTCACAATACAGCTGAGAGGTAGGGGTAAGAAATATTATTATTAATTATTATTATTATTTACACATAGTGACAACCCATTCACCTCGTCTCTCTTATTTATATCCATCTATATTGCCATTTCACTTATAAGAATCATCTCACCAAAGTTTATCATCATTATCATCATCATTATTTAGTCATGGTACATATAGGTACCAGTGGCATAGGGAAGGATAGGAGAGAGGTCCTGGAGGCCAAATTTAGGCTGCTATGTAAGAGATTGAAGTCCAGGACCTCCATGGTAGCATTCTCTGAAATTCTCCCAGTTCCACGCACAGGGCCAGTTAAACAGGCAGAACTGCAGAGTCTCAATGCGTGGATGAGACGATGGTGTAGAGAGGAGAGGTTTAGATTTATTAGGAACTGGGGAAACTTTTGAGAAAGGGGGAGCCTTTACAGGAAGGATGGGCTCCACCTAAACCAAAATGGAACCAGATTGCTGGCACTTAACATTAAAAAGATCGTAGAGCAGTTTTTAAACGAAAGGGCTGGGGGAAAGCCGACAGGTGCGGAGAAGCACATGGTTCGGAGATCCCTTAGGGGACCATTTTAGTTTGGTTGCATGGCTGTAAAGCGTGAAGAATTTGCCCTTTACTGAACATCTCGAAAGTCTGTTATGAAGAGTATCTTTATATATAACTATGTGTTTGCTTCAGAGACTCCTGTCTGGAAGCTGTACAAAGAGTTGGTATGATTTCTCTTATGGAATAGAAAAAAGATTTTGAGGTGATTTAAAACGTGTTAGCCTGCATGTTTGAGGTGCTTTTCAGTCAAAAAACCAAAAAGGCCAAACAAATGTAAGCAGTGTTGTAGCTGTGTAGGTCCTGGGATATTACAGAGACAAGCTTGTCTCTCTCACCGTCAGAAATTGATCCAATAAAATAAATTACCTCACCCACCTTGTCTCTCAAACATAAATTTAGCTTTTCAATTTACATCAAAGGTCTAAATTGTAGCAGAAACTCAGGATACTGCAAAATGTGCATATTTTAGTGTACGCTAGCTCAGAGAGATTTATATGATCTATCAACATAATGACAGTGTCACTTCTTTTAGGTTAGGAGGAGGAGGCATGATCTGTATTATATTTGTAAATTTTGATCTTAACCAGGGGAAGCTCTGTGAGATAAATTATTGGTATTGCTTTCCTACAGGGGAGTTAAAGTCAGTTGACAACTTTCCTGTTAACAATAATTAGAACAATAATAATGTATTTAATGAAATAGGTCAAAGTAATAATTTATTTTTTTTAAATAGTAAAGTCACTTGTTCATTTAGCTGCATAGCACAGTAATCAGCAACTGAGTTCTTTTATTCCTATGCATTTTATCTAGTCCTTTTTGAACTAGATTTTTAACTACTCCAAGGTTTTTTACTTGTTATCTTAACCAGTCCTGCATTTTTAACTAGTCCTGTCTGCCTCAGTGAGTATATTAAATTTAATGTATACAAATACACTAACAAATTGCCACATAAAATGATTTTTCTAAGGCAGTGTAACCAAGAAACCACAAACCTTCCCATTGTATAGTACCAAATTGCTGGTAAATACTCAAAACACAGATTAAACCAAGACAAAGGGATCAATTTATGATCTGAGGATAAATATTATTTCAGCTAAAATGATTTATTATATAAATGGAATAAACTTGTTTTTTTCAAGCAGAAGTTCAGGACAGTTTGGAGAAATGAGATGATACCAGTTGGTTCTAAATGTAAGAGGTTAATCCTTCAGTGACTTTTGAAGTCTTATTATTCCCCCCCCCCCATAATTGAAATTCCTGTATGTTGTTCCTAGTGAGTATTTATTAAAATAAAGTTTTATGTCTCATAATTATGATGGTTATCTAAAAGCTAACTCAGATGTAGTTATATAATTTTTAAATTTTTGTCATTGGCTTCACTGTTTACTCAACTGTTATCACTATAATATATGAAGGATTTTGTTTAAAATTTGATCCATGTTTTTAAAAGGTATTGAACTATTTGAAGAAAAGAAAACCTTGTTAAATTGACTTCAGTGAATGAAAGTTTTACATACCCACTCACACTAAAGGGCTCACAGATCCCTCAGAATTTGATGAAATTGTAGTCCCACTGAAGTCAATGGCAAAACTCCCATTACTGAAATGGAGGCAGGATTTCATCCTGAAAGGTTAAAATAAATATTCAGCCTGAGCTCCCTATTTGAAGGTAGAAGCTGTGCCTGCAAATGAATTTCAGGTGCAAATTTTAGTAGTTATATATCTTAATTCCTGATATGTGCTTGCAGTCGGGTAGATGCATAAGTACGAAGATTTGTGCCTGCAGTTGAATTGTGAGGCATTTCTTTAAGTACAATTCGTGCTGACAAAAGTATGGCCAAGCATTTTAAATGCCCTATAAAAATGGGATGTAATGTTTTCTGACATTCCCCATCTTTATACATACAATTTTGACCAGAAAATGTTTTGAATTAATATTGAACAATGTCAGAGATTAGAGCTCTTGCTGTTTCTGTATGACACTGATTTTTCTGAAGTTGAATTTAGGCATTATCTACATTCACACTTGTACCAATTTAATTAAAGCAATTTAATAAAACTGGTACAAACCCCTGTGTGGATACTCCTATTTCAACTAAGCTTATTTTAGTTTAGCGTAGATTTGTTCCTAGTCAACTAAACCAAGGTTGTCATAGCCTTTTTCTCTGGTTTAACTAAATTGGATTGAAATCACCCATTAAACCCATACAACTTTACATGTAGACAAACCTTTATTGTTTACGTATTGGGGCTCAGTTCTCCTCTCTAACTCATACTGCATGGTTAATGACTTACTCCTTGAATAATTCTATTCAAATTTCAGATCAATGGAGCTATTTGCAGAGTAAGTTACCACATAGTGTGAGTAAGGATGACAGTCTACTTTTTAATAATTGTTTTAATTAGGGTTGAAAACCACTTCACCTCCATGAAGCCCTGAGAGCAGGATTCAGGGCTGCAACAGAGCCCAGGACAGTAGCTACAAACTGGAGTAACCACCCATAGTTTTCATACTATTCACACATGACATTAGTACCACTGGTTCCACGTAAGCAAACAAATCTGCGGCAGCTTCCTTGGTCTGCTTCAGTCTTGGCCCTCTAAACCTCTGCACATCTCCTGTGTGACCAATTTTTTATAAGGTCCTGCTATGTAGCCCCAACTCAGAGGTGAAGTAGTTTGACCCTCTGCTCCATAGGTGAATTTCATCCTACAGTAGGCAATTATCTGAAAAGTCTCAAGCACAGTTGTTAAGGATAGGAGAGCCAAAGAGTGAATGATTATTTGTGGAATATCTCATGTTGTATAGTTAGCATGCTGATACACTTGCAAAAGCATGTGTAATATATTATGTGGAAGATTAACTCACATAATATAATTTTGTTCATCTTTATCTGTATCCGCTTAGACAATTGTGCTCAGTCTGCCTAAACTCCCCTTATAATTTCATTTGCACAAGTTATTTTTCATTTATCCCCCAAAACACTTATGTAGTGTTACTATTCGAAAACAGCTGCCAAGATTCCATTTGAGAGTTGGCTGCATTTCAGTGTTCATTCTACCTAAGAGCAAAATCCAGAGGTGAGGTCTAGGGTAGTGTAAGTTTTAATCTCCTTACACTCAGTTAGGTTTCCTTAGACCTTCTTACACCTGTCTAGCAATGTGTGAAAGGGAGTAAAAACTGATGTAAGTGAGAAGCCGGAAGTCATGTAGGTTATATATTAAAGTAGGAAGTCACCTATTTCAGCTTACATTCTTTTGTACCCTCTTATTATTTGCTTTTCTTGCTCTGCTCCTTCCTTTTGGTCCCTTAATGTTACTTCATCATGGACTCAGTGGGCCCTAACACTCATTTGGACTCAATGGGCCAAATTCAGATGTGATGTGTAAGGGAATGGGATAAATTGCATGTTAATAAGTAAATGTGAATCTATGTAAGTATAAAGGGGATCTTCCATTATGCTAATGTAATCTCTGTTCTAGTTCTTTGTAACTAAGGTCAAAACTGGGCCCTGGGTGTCTAAAGAGAGTCTCAACTGGTATAACATACAAGTGGAAAGGGCCAGGCATAATTGTGCCTAATTATGCCACTTCAGATTCCTTCAGAGCATACTTAGCTTCACTGCTGAATTTGGTCCATAACCTGCATAGAATTTTGGGATGAAAGGTATTGCAGAAATGTTTTTACATAAATATTTTTTTCTGTTTAATGGATGAAGTTTGCTTCCTGATTGTTGTTCCTGTTCATTAGATTAACATTTTACAAATTTGTCCCACTACCATCATGCTACTTCTGGAATGAATCCCCAGGAGAACAGGATTGAAGTTAATCTGTCTTTCATGTGAGATGTTGTTAGGGTTTGTATGGACAGTACACTAGGATGAAATGGAATGGTAATTATGAATAAATAAGGCATTTGTCATTTTGTTTACCTCTCAAATGGTAATACAGATCCCCTTTGTGGTTTCAGGTGTACATCTTATGTTTCCTAGTGACTTTTCTTTATCATTTTCTAGGCTACTCATATTGGTGGTGCCCAGTGGCTGGCTCCCTGCTTGCTGCATGCACTTCTACTTTCTGAGCTCTTATAGAAACTTTGGACTGGGAGTTATTACTGAAATGGGCTTGTGTGGAAAATGTGACATAAATTGCTATGGATTTCTTGGACAATATCCACTGTTAAAGTGACTTTATCTTAATTCCATTCCCAATTACACTATACTGTGTTCTCTAATTTGCATTTATCTCCAGGTGACTTGCTGGTTTTGATAGGCTACTGGTGGTGGGTTGATGGCAAGAGATCATGCTTAATAGCCGCTGTTTTCAGCAGAATTACCATAGTGCCTTTTTCTGTTCAATCAATGTGCATATGTCCCTTTTTAAAATTCTAATGAATGGAGGAGGTGATATGGGTCTCGTTTGTTAAATTTATCCCTTCCCATGTATAAATTACAAATTCCCATTTGCAGGGTGTGCACATGTCAGTGAAACAATTGGACATAGACTTATTGTTTCATTCTAACATTATTATATACATATATATATATATATCATATATATATATTATGCTATGGTCAGACACAAATTACTGGATTCACTACAGAAGTAACTGGGTGAAATTTAAGGGCCCATTATATAGAAAAAGGGGGCATGTGATGTACCTGGTTCATTCTGTCCTTAAACTCTGTGACTCTATTAATTAATCTATATTACAGTAGCATCCTGTAGCACCAATGACAATTAGACCCTATTGTGCTAGGTGATGTACAAATACATATGAAACATGGCCCCTCTCGCTAAAAACATATAAGCTACCAGCACAAAAACATCCCTCAAGTCATTGAAGAAAATATTGTAAAAATGGTCGTTGTTTATTTACCATTTCTAAATGCACTTCTATCCTGTATTTTAATGAGTGAGTTGTGTTTTGGTATGTTATCCTATAACTCAAGCTAAAATAAAATAAAATAAAAGATTTCTGTGGCAAAACTTTTGGTGAATGGTGTGCTGTATATACATATGCATATTGAGGATAAAGTACAGGCCAAAACTATTACTTAATGAGTTTAACTGAAAATCAGAGATGGGAAAAAAGGGTGTATCTACTCTCCTTCTCAAACCACAATGTATGTGTCTCTTGCCCTCACTCCATCCTTAGTAGGAGTCTATGCTTCAGGACACAACATTTCACTGTTACCACATCTGTGCACAAAGTTGAATGTATTACAGAGACGAGCCTGCTAATTAACTTTACTATGCAGAAGCAGAATTGTCAGCATTAGTCAAGATCTGTAGGTCTGGCCTCTTCTGGTTCATTTTCTCCAAACTGATGGAGACTTTTCTTTTTACTCTCTGATGTCATCTTATTACAGCAAATAAATGCTAAAAATACTCTTCAACTCATTACATCTGCGCAATGCTATAATAATGACCATGCTATTTTATGTGGAACCAGACATATTGTTTCATAATGCCAATGAATCTAATCTCTGGCTATCTAGTGTCAATAGTTATTTCCGTATGTTTAAGATGCATGTGTTTGGACACAATAAATAGCAGTACTGTCTCTTTTAAGGCAGAAGTGAGGGGTTCTATATTGCAAAAATGAAAATACAATATGATGAGTTAAGATATATTATTTTTTGTGTCCCCAGTAAGACTACAGGAGATACAAATAGCATATGTCCAAGGTCCTGGAGACAGTAAATCATGGTCTGCAAGGAATTCATCCTGGGGTTAAAACTCCATGGGACTGGTGCTTTTAAAGGCTCCTGATGCTCCTACTGTTTCTCAGCCATTGTGCTTCATTTTAAATTGCAGAGAATATTGACATTGTGGTAGCTTACATGCATAAGTTGTATAGCTAGTAAATATACTAATGTTGCTAATCTACAACTGTCCCTGAAACTGCATATTGTCTCTGCCTACATTTGATTTTCATATTCCAGCTTGCATTTTCTGAACTTCCACTCCAAAAACCACGACCATGAGAACAGACAATTATGCCATTTCCCCCTTTGCATTACATATATGAAATATGATGCTACAACATCAAAAGACAAAACCACATTTTGCTAATGACTTTACTTGTGGGTGACAAATGAAACAGATGAAATTTTCATATCACTATACTATATTTAACCCTCATTAACAGAAGTCTGGCTATGATTACTTAGGTTGTCACATCATGATTTGTTGCTGCTTGGGTGGAAATAGGGCATAGGACTTTTCTTGCACACAGTAGAAAATTCCAGAATATATTGTTCCACTAATTAAAAGGGAAATTAGAAGTTTTAATGTGTGACTTTGTGCAAGAAATACACCCGTAAATCCCGATTCCTCTTTAAAGGCTTTGCCTAATACAGGTAGAAAGATTTTTCCAACCTGCTTAATGTGCATTGGAGCCTGACATGATTCTTAACTAGACAGTTTTGTTTCTGAAAAGAATCAGTCTGTGCCAGAGGCAATATAAATAATCACTTATGGCGAGATTGTACCTTTAGGCAATGCCGTGAGAGAGGGTTGGTGTATAATTAACACTATCCCCAGATTAGCGCTGGAAGCACTGCGTCTCAGAGACATCCTTGAAGCACAGTTCCCTCCCTGATTCACTCTTGCTTCAGGGATGCAGCAATTTGGTACCATAGCACATATGACCCAAGATTTGGATAACATACACAGGGCCATAAGGGGTAGGAGGTTTTCTGCCTATTATAACTCTGTGGAGAGGATTCAAATTTGTATTCTGATGTACAGTGTAGCCCTTACTGCTTGAAGATAAAATGAACACGATAACTTGTTTAGAAAGACCACAGTTTTGCACATGGCTTCGAAATTTTTCTGCTTGTTATATAGAGAGCAATGGTGATATTCTGATTGCTGTTCTAAGACACCTTCTGGGTTCTCCACATAAACCTTCTACATTAATTTAATTCCATTTTCTCTGGCTGTACATCTTGGTTCAGAGAAGAGGGCTTTCTTCTTTTTTCTACAATCAGTTATGTAGGATGCAATTCTACCCTTACGCTGAGTAGTGCTTATTCTGCTTGTAGCCTTACAGACTTCCATGGGACTACTTGCAGACTATGGAATGCTACTCACTCAATGTGACTCAGGGCAGCAGAATCAGGACCTTAATTAGTATTTTTAGATATATCAGAGAGATTTGCACACAGGGGCAGAGGCCTCATGACCACCTTCCCATTCCTTATGGCAGATGAAAGAGGGGTCCAGAAAGTTGAGGGGCTTGTGAAAGATTTTTCTGTTTTTAGCACAGCATCACAGTGTGGAATGGTTGAGAAGCTCTGGAGTGGGCTAATCATTTTTTTAATTTATTTTTATTTTTAAGTTCCTGACTTCTACTATTCTATAGCTAGTAGCTCCTGTTTCCTGATGTCACTAAAACATTTAATTTTCCAGCACTGTATAATGAGAAATGTTAGAGACTGCAGTATGTTTATTCTTGTCCAGCAAATTCTCAATCCAACCTTAATTTCTCATTTTGTATGCTCTTATACTAATAACTGCTCATCTGCCTAAGCATTTCTAAGACTTATATTAAAAAGGATACCTAATTAAAGTCTGAATCATGACCTGGCTTGCATAGCCATGCAAGGGAGAGTAAGGAGGCCCCACTATTCTCTGGTGTGGGGTACCCATACTAAGTGGAGCAGCACTGGAGGGGGATCAGGCTTCACAGAGCCAATATATCCCCCTGAGAGTACATGGGTAGGGGTGCTTGGCAAAGGGTGGAGCCTTGGCTACACATGACCAGGGCACCAGAGAACATACAGTATGTTGCGTACAGCCCCAGTTTTGTTTACTCCCCACCAGAACAGTGGGGAAATCAGGAGGGAGATTGTGACTCAATGAGGTTGCTTGAGGGGACGTTTAATAATTTTAATGTGCTGGAGACAGATTGTGTAGGCACAGTCTAGCTCTAAATAACAGTGCATCTTGGGATAAATAAACTGAGTGTGAAATGAGTAAAAGAATTAATGTGTATGTGTGTGTCTTTATTCAACCAACTGAAAGATTCTGTGTGAGTGCAGTAGTGTAGTCAAGGGTAAACGCGGCTAAACAGAGTTTATCCATTTCTCATTTGGGGAATATGGAGTTTAATTGTGGGTTAGTTTACCCACTTCTTTGTTTACAACCACACCACTTTGTGAGAGTTTATCAAAGTTAAAGAAAAATTATTTCCCTGGGGTGGAAAGGAAAACCAAAGTTGGGAAACAATTAAAAGACTGTAGTCTCAGAAAGGGATAGTGGGAAATGAGCTAAGGATAATCACTGAAATGGGTGTTGCATTAACAAATAAAAAATTATACTTAAATTATCTAAGCCTGAGTTTTCATTAACTTCTACTTCAATTTTACATCTGACATTTTTAAAATGAAAGAAATCCATGTCCCCCCCATCACAAATCCAGTCATGTATTACTACTATATAGTGTTTTATATAGTGTACTGTAAGACTATATTGCTTGATAGTACAGATTTGCACAGCAATATCCCCTACGTATAGTAAAATAGATACATTCCACCCTCATTCTAAGACACTATCATCATACTTTACATTAAATGCCACCATTACAGAACATAAAGACATATTTCATATTTATAATGAAGATGTGAAAGCACAGAATTTGACATTTTCTTTCTTGACTTACTTGTTCCTAAGTATGCCGTTTGGTGCATCTGTGTGGGTGGATGAGCTTTACATTTCAAGACTGGAGCTGCATATTTGCATGATGTACTCATTTGTTATGTATTTTGAAATGTATTTATGGTGCATTTTTTACCTCCCCATTTTCCTTAAAAACAAAAGTTCTATTCATGTAATCCCAGAATTACGATGTCTTTATTAACACAACACAAAATTTATCTTTGGTAGCAATGACTATGTGGACAAGCTGATAATATAAAAGTGCTATTCCTTAAAGTCACTGACAGAGTGCGATGTGTGCATTGCATTGCGACGGGTTACATCACTGGTCGTAACATGATGTAACCCAACGCAGCATGATGTAAGCGTCGTGATACATTGGAGATTTAAAGAAACAGCAATACTTTTTTCTCTCTTTCGGTTACATGTGGATACTCCTGTTCCACTCATTAATTACCTACACTATTATTAAATTGAGTAAGTTCCCTTCTAATTCCAAAGTGATGTTACAGGCAAAGCAATCATAATGTACTACAGGAGTCCTTCACAATAGATAGCTGTTATGATGTATTTACTTCACGATGGCTGCAAATGTTTTTCCTCCCACTTTAAGTGCCACCATAAATAGTTTTCTGATTTAAAGAAGTCACTTTAACACAGCAGTTAAAGGCTATTTTGAATGTTGAAATGGTGCACATGATTTATTATGGTAATCTTTAATTGCGTAAATACATTTCAGTGGTTGAAATACTTAAATTTGCATTGCAAATTGAAATGTGAAAAGGGCCGTGAAGGAATCCATCCCCTTACCCCATTTATCATTACAACTATAAATAAATTTTCTAGAGCTGTTGCTGTTTTTAGATGGATTATACCTGTCCCTCCTGCTGCTGTGTACAGGTCAGAGGGGCCTTTGAGTCCCTGGGGACTCAATAGGTCTGAACAGATCAGAGCTTCTCTTTGTCCTCACCGCTGCCTGCAGGTCAGATCATTTTCGTGTGACTTTTACTACTACATACATTCTGAATTTCTTAGTCAGTTGTTATTGTCATTAGCAAATAGGCCTACTCATACTGCAAAATATATCATCCTTAGAATATAAATTGCACCAATTATTCCCGTGTTGTTTTTTATTTTTTTGAGAGCATTATGAAGCATGCATAATTTCTTTTAAATTCATGTAATTTTTTTTTTATCCTCTGGCAAATATTTATACTATTACTTTTAGGACAATTGGAAAAGAATATCACATTTATAGATAAAGTAATGTCACTCCATTTATTAGTTAGCATTACCAAAAATTCAGAGACTCTGAGGGAGCTGCTGCTTTATTTTATTTTTTTTAACTGTAGCTTCAATATAAAATACAGTGCCTATGTTAAAGAGTAAGCTTGTCTCAACCTTAACTGTAGTGAAGCTGTCATTCCTCTGTCATGTTAATTGAAAATGTTCTTCACCATAAAAAAAAAAAAAGAAACAGAAAGAAACTGCTCTTTCCCCAATGAGCTTATATTCTAAGACTCAGAAGTGAAGAAAAACCTATGCCCCATGCACAGTTAGGACTCCTTGCATTGTGGTTTGAGTGCCTGGGAGGAGTATGGAAGTGAGGTAAGCAGGAGTCTATGTGCCAGGTGCCACCTTCAAGGAAGTATGCAGGGATGGGCAGAGAAGATCTGCTTCCAGATGCCAATTAGCAGGGCTGAGCTGGTATGGAAGGGTAAATAAGCAGTATCCTTTTCAGGGCTGCAGGAGGTCACTTCCTCTTCTATACTCTCCCGAGCAAGGTTGGGAGCAGAAGAGGAATTGTGATTCCTACATTATAATTTCTTATACTGGGCTCTTCCTGAATTGGTAATGCTCCACATCTTAAAGGTTTGATATAGAGTTAAATTTAAATCTAGCTCTAAATTAGGCAATTCAATCAAAACGCACAGGGTCTATTTTTTGCTCTGATATATTGGTGTTATGTCCTGAGTAACTGTATTGGATTGAGAATCAATTTATAATGATGCAACTGAGAACAGAATTCGGAACATAGAATTGCTGTACCAGATCAGACCAGTGGTTTATCTTGCCCAGTATCCTGTCTCTGACAGTGGACAGTACTCGATGGTTCAGAGAAAGGTACAAGAAAACTTACAGTGGAATGGACAATTATGGAGTAACTAGACCTTATGAGACATTTCTTCCTAACCCCAGATAGTGATTGCCATGCATTCTGGCTATGTCTATACTACAATCTAAGGGTGTGATTCCCCAGCTCATGTACATATCATATACTCGAGCTAGCTCAATCAGAGCACAGCTCAGTCATGACCAGTACACACCTGCCTGAAACTGGTGGGTACACATTCCTATGCGGCTGTAGCCATTGCCTATGCTACTGTGGCTGCACTTCTATTTATACTCATGCTAGCTCTCATCAAGCTAGCTTGAGTATGTGTATACAAGCCGGGGAATACACATGGCCTCTGAAGCCTGAGGGCTTATGGGCTCAATCCTGTAAATCACTGGGCACTCAGGCCCCAGTTCGGCAAGGCACTTAAGCATGTGCATAACATTATGGATGTGAATTGTACCATTGACTTCACTGGTACTGCTCACATGGTTCATGTTAAGTATGTACTTAAGTATTTTGCTTGATAAGGAACAGAGGTTAAGTACTTTGCAGTTTTAAGTTCCATATCCTTACATTTCTTCTTATTTAAAGTCACTGAAAGTGTTCTCATTATCTTTATAAATGTCTTACTTATTATTTGCTTTACTCCTATTGAATAGTTGGTCTCAGTAATATCTTGTAATGTTTCATAGGTTGTTATAAATGTGTTGATAAAAAAGAAGCTATTTTCTTGTTGTGAGTTTTGAATTTCTTTCTTTCTTTTGTGTCTGCTTGTTCTTGTATTATGTGTGAAGACAAATAGCATTTGTTACACCAGGAATGTTTGAGTATCTTTTTTCAACATTTTCTATAGAGGGGTCATCCAAGTCTAACCCTATATGTGGTAGAAATGGACAATGCAATATTTATACTTCTGTTATGTCCCTTCTTATTCTTCAGCATTCTTCATCCCATTCATTTAAATTTCTCTTCACACAATATTTTTCCATGCCTCCAATCATTTAAAATGCAGACTCTAGACCTTTTCTATTTTTACTCTATCTTTTATGAGATAATGATACTAGAACTGAAAACGGCATTCCATGTGAGAGCACACCATTGACTTATATGACGGCATTATAAAATTTTCAGAATTATTTTATACTAGTCTTTGGACATTCTAAACATTGTATTTGCTGCTTTATTTTTTTTAAGATTCTCATTGACCTGTCTATTGTGATTCCCAGGTCTTGTTTTCCCTGAGTGGTTGCAGATAATTTAGAACCCAGTAATCTGCATGAGTGTTTCTGCTATTGTTCATTGCCTTGGACTGGTAAACATTAAATGTCATCAGCCATTGTGCCACCCATTCACTTAATTTTATAATATCTCCCTGAAGATGCACACAGTCTCTTTTATCTTGATTACCTCAAATGGTATCTGCAAATTTTGAAACATCCTAGGTCATCCCCTTTTCCATTTCATTAACAACATGTTAAAAACACTGGCCTAGTATGAAATGTTGGGGCACTACACTATTAATCTTTTGCCATGTTGAGAATTGACCTCTGATTACTTTTTGACATATTCTGTCTCCAGCCACGTTCTAATCCATAAAACTATTCCACCTCTCACTCTTTGAGTAATTTAGTTTGCTTTAACAGCTTTTTAGAGAGGGAGTTTATCAAAGACTTATTGGAAAGTCCAAACAAATATCAGCTGGTTTCCTTTATCTACTACTTTGATGAAATACCCAAAGAATTCTAATAGATTAAAGAGGCACAAATTTTCTTTACAGAAGCCAGGTTGGTTTGTGTTGATCCTGTCATGTTTATCTATATGTTTTATTATTTTATTTTTAACTATTTTCCTGGTATTAAACTAAGGCTTATTGGTCTATAATAAAATTAGTGCCTTTTTAAATTAGTTATAATATATGTTGCTGTCAAGGTTCCTCCCCCACTCTGAACTCTAGGGTACAGATGTGGGGACCTGCATGAAAAACCTCCTAAGCTTATCTTTACCAGCTTAGGTCAAAACTTCCCCAAGGTAACAAATATTACCCCCGTTATCCTTGGAATGGCCGCTACCACCACCAAACTAATACTGGTTACTGGGGAAGAGCTGTTTGGACGCGTCCTTCCCCCCAAAATACTTCCCAAAACCTTGCACCCCACTTCCTGGACAAGGTTTGGTAAAAAGCCTCACCAATTTGCCTAGGTGACTACAGACCCAGACCCTTGGATCTTAAGAACAATGAACAATCCTCCCAACACTTGCACTCCCCCTTTCCTGGGAAATGTTGGATAAAAAGCCTCACCAATTTGCATAGGTGACCACAGACCCAAACCCTTGGATCTGAGAACAATGAAAAGCATTCAGTGTTTTACAAGAAGACTTTTAATAAAAAATAGAAGTAAATAGAAATAAAGAAATCCCCCCTGTAAAATCAGGATGGTATATATCTTACAGGGTAATTAGATTCAAAACCATAGAGAACCCCTCTAGGCAAAACCTTAAGTTACAAAAAAAATACACAGACAGAAATAGTTATTCTATTCAGCACAATTCTTTTCTCAGCCATTTAAAGAAATCATAATCTAACACATACCTAGCTAGATTACTTACTAAAAGTTCTAAGACTCCATTCCTGTTCTGTCCCCGGCCAAGACGACTACAGACAGCCTCTTTGTTTCTCTCCCTCCTCCCAGCTTTTGAAAGTATCTTGTCTCCTCATTGGTCATTTTGGTCAGGTGCCAGCGAGGTTACCTTTAGCTTCTTAACCCTTTACAGGTGAGAGGAGCTTTCCCCTGGCCAGGAGGGATTTCAAAGGGGTTTACCCTTCCCTTTATATTTATGACAGTTGCTTTTAGTCTTGTGGTATATTAGCTGATTAAATTAGGACTTTCAGTACTTTGTCAACAGCTCAGCTATGTCATTCTTAAATGCTTTCAGAACTCTTGGGTGTGTGCAGTCTGAGCCTGGTGACTTGTTACTCTTTATCTATTTGTTCTAGTCCCCCCTCTTTTGATACTTCATTCTTTGAAAATGTCTCATCTTTATTACCTACTCTTTTTGGGTATCCCCCTAACATCTTCTGTTGCAAAGACTGCTGCATATTAACTATTTATTTTCTCCACAATATCTGTGTCTTCCTTAATTTCTCCCTTAACTCCCTGGTACTTCAAGAGAATGACTAATTCCCTTGTAGGCTTTTTGAAAAACTAGATATGTGAAATTAGAGAAGAGGAAATCAAGGCAACTGAGATAAAGTGCACACTCAAGAAGCTTGGAAGCAAAAGAGAGAAAGAACATAGGTCAGTAGCTATAGAAGCAAAAAAATGGTGGAGGAAGATTTAATTGTAGTGTTGAAGTATACCAAAGTAGGTATGAAGACTGAGGAAATGTAGTAAAAATGGTTGAGGATAAGAGCAGTGTGCAGGGCAATAGAAAGTATGACACATCTCTGTGTCATGAACAGGGTGAAGGGAGAGTATGATGATGTTGGGTGTGGAGGAGTAAAAAGGAAGGAGAGGGTGAGATAGGGGCAAGAGCCCTTGTCAGATGATATCACCATCTGATTGAAGAAATCTGTGAGCTAATTGTCAGAGAAGGAGGCTCATCAATTATATGAATGATTTGTTTTGTACTGAAATGATAGTTTTAATGGATTTGGAACCAATTTTCAAAGTCAAGACTCTGACTCTGGTTCACGATGTAAATCCTTCAAATACAGCCATCATCCTTACATTGCATGAATAATGAATTGCGTGTCAAAAACAAAGAGACTTTTTTTTCAAAATGTAAGCAAAAACAAACCATGTCTCTTGATAATACCATGACAAGCTTTGATGTTTTATCTCTATACATCAGTGGGATTATATAATAGGCTGTTACACTAAATTTATGATGAAGATGGACCAAAAAATAGTTCATATACAAAAAAAATCAAGATCTATATTGTCAAGGATTTTACTGTTTCTTTGAGAACAGAACTATTCAGATATTGGGGTTTTTTTCAGTCCACATTGACAGTTTTATCATACTTTGTCCGTGAAACATGAGGAATTACCCCACTTCAATAGTGGGCTGAAGGATAAAACAGAGAGCACTGTATTTTCTCTTGGCATTTTCTTGTATCGTTAAAAAGGCCAAGAGAAAATTTTAGAAGAACAGAGAGAGCATGACAAATGTCACACATGCAGTGAAAGAGATGAAAATTGCCTTTTGGTTGTTTTTACCAAAAGGACAAAAAAGAAAAAAAATCACCTTTCACCTGGTACTTTTTCAAACTTTGCCTCAGGTGAAAAGCACTGGCAGAAACTGCTTTTTTTTGTTCAGTTGAAATGAAGAGTTGTGCATCAGAGAGAAGGGGAGAGCTGAAGGTCACAGGGTAAGTTGAGCTTGCTACATCATTTAGTCTTGATCAGTGGGGCTTAAGGAACTAAGCTAAAAAGGAAGTTTTCACAGGTATCAGAAGAAAAACTGAAAGAAAATAGCCCAAGAGATTTACAAAAGATCTTATAAGAACATAAGAATGGACATACCGGGTCAGACCAACGGTCCATCTAGCCCAGTATCCTGTCTTCAAACAGTGGCTAGTGCCAGCTGCTTCAGAATGAATGAACGGAACAGAGTCATTTATTGAGTGATAAGAAAAGGAGGACTTGTGGCACCTTAGAGACTAACCAATTTATTGGAGCATGAGCTTTCATGAGCTACAGCTCACTTCACGAAACTTTATGCTCAAATAAATTGGTTAGTCTCTAAGGTGCCACGAGTACTCCTTTTCTTTTTGCAAATACAGACTAACACGGCTGTTACTCTGAAACCTGTCATTATTGAGTGATACATCCCCTGTCGTCCAGTCCTAGAAATCAGATGTTTACGGACACCCAGAGCATGGGGTTGAGTCCCAGACCACCTTGGTAATAGCCATTGATGGACCTATCCTCCATGAACTTATCCAATTCTTTTTTGAACCTTGTTATACTTTTGGCCTTCACAACATCCCTCACAATGAGTCCCATGGATTGACTGTGTTGTCATGGATTGACTGTGTACTTCCTTATGTTCATTTAAAACATAAAACAGGGTCGGTCCTGGGGCCGGTTTTATTCAATATCTTCATAAATGATCTGGAGGATGGTGTGGATTGCACTCTCAGCAAATTTGCGGATGATACTAAACTGGGAGGAGTGGTAGATATGCTGGAGGGGAGGGATAGGATACAGAAGGACCTAGACCAATTGGAAGATTGGGCCAAAAGGAATCTGATGAGGTTCAATAAGGATAAGTGCAGGTTCCTGCACTTAGGACGGAAGAACCCAATGCACAGCTACAGACTAGGGACCGAATGGCTAGGCAGCAGTTCTGCGGAAAAGGACCTAGGGGTGACAGTGGACGAGAAGCTGGATATGAGTCAGCAGTGTGCCCTTGTTGCCAAGAAGGCCAATGGCATTTTGGGATGTATAAGTAGGGGCATAGCGAGCAGATCGAGGGACGTGATCGTTCCCCTCTATTCAACATTGGTGAGGCCTCATCTGGAGTACTGTGTCCAGTTTTGGGCCCCACACTTCAAGAAGGATGTGGATAAATTGGAGAGAGTCCAGCGAAGGGCAACAAAAATGATTAGGGGACTGGAACACATGAGTTATGAGGAGAGGCTGAGGGAGCTGGAATTGTTTAGCCTGCAGAAGAGAAGAATGAGGGGGGATTTGATAGCTGCTTTCAACTACCTGAAAGGGGGTTCCAAAGAGGATGGCTCTAGACTGTTCTCAATGGTAGCAGATGACAGAACGAGGAGTAATGGTCTCAAGTTGCAGTGGGGGAGGTTTAGATTGGATATTAGGAAAAACTTTTTCACTAAGAGGGTGGTGAAACACTGGAATGCGTTACCTAGGGAGGTGGTAGAATCTCCTTCCTTAGAGGTTTTTAAGGTCAGGCTTGACAAAGCCCTGGCTGGGATGATTTAACTGGGAATTGGTCCTGCTTTGAGCAGGGGGTTGGACTAGATGACCTTCTGGGGTCCCTTCCAACCCTGATATTCTATGATTCTATGATTCTATGAAAACCTGCAGCCTATTAATTTCATTGGGGGAACCCTAGTTCATGTGTTATTTCAAGGGGTAAATTACACTTCCTTATTCACGTTCTCCACAACATTCATGATTTTATAGACCTCTATCATGTACCTGGCACTTAGTTGCCTCTTTTCTAAGATGAACAGTCTCAATCTTTTTAATCTCTCCTTGTAGAGAAGCTGTTCCATACCCCTAATCATTTTTATTTCTCCTCATATTTTTTTTTTTGCAATTCTAATATATCTTTTTTTGAGATGGGGAGACCAGAACTGCACGCAGTATTCAAGATGTGCACATATCATGGATTTCTATAGTAGCACTATATTTGCTGTCTTATTATCTATCCCTTTCCTACTGGTTCCTAACATTCTGTTACCCTTTTTGACTGCCACTGCATACAGAGCTTATGTTTTCAGAGAACTATCCACAATGACTCCAAGATCTCTTTCTTGAGAGGTAGCAGCTAATTTAGACTCCATCACTTTGTATGTACAGTTGGGATTATGTTTTCCAATGTGCATTACTTTGCATTTATCAGCATTGAATGTCATCCGCCATTGTGTTGCCCCATCACCATATTTTAGTGAGATGGCTTTGTAACTCTTCACAGTCAGCTTTGGACTTAGCTATCTTGAGTAATTTTCTATCATCTGCAAACAAATTTGTTGTTCTGTATTTTTAAACATGCTATTTTGTTGTTGTTTATGTTATTTATGGGTAAAAAGGAAGTTGGAGGATAGCAGAAGGAATGATGTTGGCCAGGGTGATAGTATTTGTTTTGATTTTTCTAAGTGAATTTCAGTGTTCATAAAAGAGATAGCCTACTGATGCAACATAGAGCTAGGTGTCAGCTATAACTGATGTCAGCTCCAGAATCTCACACCCCTGCCAATTCACTTTGTAAGTGACCTTTAACACCTCGAGTAGATTTACGTCCCAGGACTTTCTTCTCCTGAACAAAACTGTCAGTTGCATTTAATTTCCTTGAATATGATTTAAATTGTACATTTTAGTTGTTTGAGACAAAGATACATTGTGTTCTCTACAATTGAATGCAATGCAAGTGATTTCTTATTTTGTAATGTAGTCAGTAAAATACATATAACAGATAGCAGAACATCATCAACCAACATACATTCAATAATATTGATTAAGGAAACCAAGGGAAGGTAAGATTGCCCTGTTCATTCTCACCTTAATATAGAGAATATTTCTATAAATCTTAGGTGGTTAGAACATGGTTTGATGGAAGAAATCATGTACACTGAATTCAGTAATAAATAAGGCCTGACTGATTTTAAAGGACATTGGGTCACTGTTAGTGGTGTTAGATCCATGAGAATCAAAACCCTAAAATGGCTTTGGGTAGAAGACAATGTCATCACTTATCACAGTGTTGTGTCACACTAAGAGGGATGACTGCTGTTTTGACCCTAGAGAGTTCCTTATGTCTATAATATTAACGGATACTTCTTGTAGGTTCAATTTTCCTCTTGCTCTGAAAGTTATCTATTTGCTTTCATCTACATCTGCTCTCATTTCTTTCCCAAGTTCTGTTTTTGCCTAGGTTACAGTTTAAGATTTTTTTTTCACTAGGACAGTAGTTGTAGTAAATTACCTCCTCACTGCTGCAATTATCTGTCTCACAATACTTTCATAGAATTCACAATATTTCATTGCTGTTAATTGGCCTGTTCCTGAGGATTTTGTGGGCTTAAATTATTTCCAGATTAACATCTTTAAGGAAGGGAATACATTCTTTTTTCTGCTTTCAAACTATTATTTTTATTTGTATCTTTCCATTTCTAAAAGCCCACGGAATTGACATCCAAACACACATCATTTTAGATCATAAGCTCTTTCAGGCAAGAATTCTATTACTTTAGCAGGTTTATTCTATTGTTGAGTTTTACACCTATAATACTAAATAATTATGAACAATAAAATATTTAGCTGAAGCTTTCAGGGTGACTCTTATCACCTTCTTCTTCCTTTTATTGTGATGCACTATTCAGCTTTAGTGCTGTTAACTTTTGGTTCAAGTCCATAGGATGTGTGTAGCATTTTCTTCTGCATTTCTGGCAAGTACTTCAATCTACAATTTTGTAAGACATGAGGTTATCTATAATGTCTAAGCCTACATTTTAGGTCACGGATATTTTTAGTAAAAGTTGTGGACAGGTCACGGGCAGAATAACAAAAATTCACGGCCTGTGACCTGTCCATGATGTTTACTATATATTCTTAAGTAAAACTTCAGAGAGGGACCATGGATGCTTGGGGGGGGGGGGGGCAGCCTGGGACCCAGCTGGTGCTGGGGGAGGCAGGCAGTGGTGTGTGGCCCAGGACCCCCGCTGGTGCTGGGGTGGGGTTGGGCTTGGCTGGGCTGGCAGGGGCTCCCTATCCGGCTCCGTGTTTCTCTGCAGCTCCTAGGCAGAGGAGGAGCCAGGGGGCTCGGCATGCTGCTCTCACCACAAGCACCAGCTGCACTGCTGCCATTGGTCAGGAACTGAAGCCAATGAATGCTGCGGGGAAGGGGCCTGCAGGCGCGGGCAGTGCACAGAGCCCCCAGTCTCTCCTCTGCCTAGGAGCTGCACGGCTATGCCAGTGGGAGCCAGGGAGCCCCTCAGACCAAGGTGCCCCCCCACATCCTCCAACCCCTTGCCCCTAGCCCTGAGCCCCCCCCACACACCCAAACTGCTGCTACTGGCCCAGGGACCGCCCAGCTTAGGCAGCCCCTGAGCCAGCACTGGCCGCTGAAGAAGTCACGGAGGTCATGGAAAGTCACGGAATTCATGACTTCTGTGACAGATTTGCGGCCTTAATCATGTCCCATGTAGGATTTTGCTTTCCTTGAAATACTGTTAGTAAAAATTATGACTACTAACCTACTGTTTTTCATCTTAACTCTTTCTCATTTGAACTTTCATTGTTTAAATGTAACTTCACTCAGATAGGGATAAGTACATTGTAGAGCATAGAGGCAGTTGCCATAGACAGACAAAGCAGGCAATTTCAGCAGATATCTGAAGAACAGCTGAGTGAAGTAATCTCAATTTTTAATTTTTAAATAAAGATGGATATTTTTTGCTAAAAGATCTCTAGGAATTATTCTGGGGAAGTCTTATGGCCTTTGTAATACATGGGGCAATACTAGTGGATCACAGCCCTTTTTCTGGCCTTGGAATCTATGAATCCGTCAGTTGACAACATTTAGGTTACTGATTATTGAGTAAGTTAAATTTCTTCTGCAGTTCTCTAAAAATGGAAAAAAACACGCATCATATAACTCACTTATGGTTACAATAGTTGCCTATGTAACCAAAACTTCCAGCAAAATGTTTACCCTTCTATTCTTAATTTGGCATTCCCAAGGCAAAGATGAGATACCATAGCTATTATTAACATTTCTGTTACAAGTTCGCAAGGTTCCAAATTTTCCAGTTATGCTTCAGAATTGAACGATCCACTTCTCGCAGAATCTACTGAAATAACCAACTATCTAGCTTCTCTACTAATATGTAACTATCTAATATATATCCCATAGCTGCTGGTTTTCTATTGCAGTACATTCATTGTTTATCTCTAGAGTATTTACAGCTCTCTGAAACTTTAGTGTATGTTCCACCACTAGAATATTTCTGTTATAAATGTGGCAGGTATCTAGGTAGAACTAGTCAGCTGAGCTTCAGAATGTTCCATGTATAAGCTACCATTGTATAGGAACGGAATCAATTGCAATAGAACTGGGTTTTGTTGGTTTGTTTTTTGTGGTGGTTCAAACATCAATGGAATTATGTATTGGAGAACCCTATCCCCACGTGGAGACTCACTGATATCACTATTCTTAGTGACTGAAGCCACAAGATCGCTTACACACACTGCTGCTGATTATTAAGCAAACCAGTAGTCTTTTTGAAGTTAATGGGATTACTCATGTTTACAGTTAAGCATATGCTTAAGTGCTTTGCTAGATAGGGCCAGAGTACTCAGCATTTTCCAGGATGGAGCCTTAAATTAATAATGGCATAAAGTAAAATAAGTGCATATTCTAACATTTTTATTTAGAAACTGACAGTCAAATTTTTGATTAAAAACAAGCCTGGAACCAGTTTAACCTTTAATAAATTATCTTCCCCAAGTTTTGAAAGGACTTTATTGATGGTGAGGTGGGTGCAAGCAATATTAGCAATCAAACTACTCACACTGTGCCCTGACATAGTAAAATTCTGCTCTGAGAAATGTTAACATGATTTTTTGCATTTGCACCTGCCATAGAAACTCCAGTAAGATGGAGAAGTGTGGGCTGGTTGAGTTTACTGCCAATGTTTTGTATAAGTAGTATTCTTCCAGTTGCAGGGAGAAAAGTTTTGCTTCTGTTTGACTTATATATAAGTCTTATATATAAGATATATAAGTATATATCTGTGTGGCAGATCTGTAGATTTTAACATGTTTCACAACTCACGCAACAAGCCCTCCATGCTCAGTTCAGCCTCAAGTCAAAAAGAGCAGACTCAGTAATGTGGGTAGTGTTTCAGACACTTCCTTTATTGGCCAGGGGTCACTGGCAGGATAGACTTCACAATGGCTTCTTTCTTCAGAGCTGTTAGAGACTGTTACATCAAAGCAATGTACTCTATTTAGAAGCTTTTAAGCTCTAGATCCGCTCATGTGGAGCAACTCGTGTATAAAAAAATCCTTATCAAAACTGTCACTGCACATCTGTTTCACTTCATTATTAAATGACTTGGCCTGGTTAATTAAAACAAAATGCAGGTACTACAATCCTTACAGTGGGAAAGTGGACCAGAAAAAACATTTTAAAGAATGGAACTGGCGTAAACAGCACACTGTTCTGTAATTTATATTCAAAATTTAATTTCATTTTAAATAAGTATTTCTAAATAGAATTTTTTTGCATATATCTAAAAAAACATTTAAACTATTTTTGTTTTAGATAGGTAAGACATTTCCTTTGCTCTGTGGTGAATCCATTTACAACAACATTATTCTGGCTCAGGAGAGCCCAGTGGTGAAATGGCTTAAGGTGAAATCAAAAGGGAAACTGATCTGTCTAATCTCCTTGTCCAGGATGAGTGAAATGCAAGTATAAACAAACACGACTAGTGGAAAAATAAATGGCAGAAGTTCACATCTTTTTAGCTGTAATAACCTAAAGTTTTAATAATAAACAAAATGAGGAATTTTTAAAGCTATATGAGCCACATTCTTCCCTAACTTGTTCCCTTTGACTTCATATGGCTCATAGAGAAGTAAGGATAGAATTAGGCTACTTGTTTCTATCTTGTCATCATAAAGGAGAGAGCATGGTAGAATCAGAGAACATTTTACCAGATCATAAGAGCAGCAGTTTCTTTTCTGACTTCTCTCCTCCCTCTCCCTTTCCCTCCCCTAAATATGTTAGATACATAAATAAACTAGTAAAGTCCATGGTCTGAATGCCAAGTTTCAGGCAAATGTACGTTTGCTTTTTTTAGTTTTGATTTAGACCTACTAAAATAAGAGAATGTTGACAGGACTATTAACCGTAGTTGGACATAAGGAGTTATATTTTCAACATCTCAAGAGATATACTAATCTATGCTTTGTTTTGGATCGGAGAAAGAGAGAGAGTGTGTGTGTGTACAAGTGCATGTGTGCTGTTGGTATCTGAATACAGGTGCAACATTGCCAACTCCATGTGTTCAAAAATTATGAGGCAGGCCACAAAATAATGAGATTTAAAAAAAAAATAAGTAAATCCTGATGTTTTCAACTATTTAGTGTACTCTTGGGTCACATTTATATAGTTTTTTCTCTGCAACCATTAGGGATGGATGCTAAGATTTTTATGTAATGACATGACTCCTAGAGCTGGAGCTTTAAACAAAACACCTGCTATCATGAAGATTTGTGATATAATTGAAAAATATGGCAACACTGAGGGTGGATGATTCACCCAGTATCCTTCTTGGTAGGGTGAGCACCTAGAAAAGAACTGTGGATAAAAAGACTAATTTCACCACAGTGAAACTCCTAAAGCACCATTCTTCTTGAGTAGCCAGATCTGGGTGAAAGGCAGATAGAATGGGATAGGAGCTCTCTCCCCAGGTTCAATATCACTTTGCATAGATTACTACAGCCAAATGGCCGGACTAGCCTTCCTGGTCCCTTACACAGCAACTCCACCCAATGAGGACCCTACAGAGAACAGTTTATCAGCAGATCCTTAGGCCCTGTCCCCACACTGCCCCTTTCCCTTTTAGAGCAGAACTTGACCAGATGTGCTGCCAGGTGACCCTCTACAGGGGATTTGTCCCTCCATGTGTATTCTCAAGAGAAGCTAGAATTTATTGTAAGTGTTTTTAAAAAAAATAGGTAATTTGGTCCATGGTGCAGTTTGCCTCTTTTTACTAATGATTGAGCTTTTTTATTGCAAAGGTGGGGAGATTTCAGAAGGGGCAAAATTGTGAACTTCCCACAAATCACCTCATGAAACATTTCCCTATTTTGAAAAAGGGATGGGCTCTGTTGGGGGCGGGGAGAATGGGTATAAAATGCCAGTCATTCACCTTCAGAGTTTCCCTTACGTGTTTCATGCTAAAAAAGGAAATGTTGAAACAACTAGTTCACCGATTTAGGAGTAACATTATATCCCCTCTGTGCATTGTTTGCAGGAGTTAGGCCACGATCTGGCAATTGGATCCTTGCATCCACACAAAGCACCATGTAAGACAGTAGGGCTCCATCTGGGGGCGGAGCTCCACCTGCAGGTTTTAGGCCTTAGTTGTTTGTCTAGGGCCCACCACGCTGAGTGTCTGAAGAAAAGTGCTTAACTTGTGATAATCCAAGAAAATTAAAAGTGATTTTCTTTAGGGACAAATTAAGTTCATGAAATCATTGTACCTTACGGTTGTGATTCTGGTTGAGACTCACTGGACTGAATGCTCATCTGTGGCCAAACTCCAACCAGCACAGCCAAGGAGAGTGGCAAAGGCAGCGTTATGCCTCCTTTTAATATGACCGAGTCTTGGGAGTTGGCCCAAACTGGGGTGGTCTGTTTGACTCAGCGTGTTTTAGGCCTAGTGTACACATGCAGTTACACTCTGTCCACTCTGGGTCAAAGGGTGCTAAATCAGTTCCTAAACCAATCTGGTTATATCAGGCCACAAACTGTGCATAAACAGGATCTTAGAACTATTCCTCAGCTGCTCTAAATTGCACTTGCTGATAATGTCTTCCAGTGAGCAGCTTCATCAGTTGAGGATTGGTCGAGTACAACATTGCTCTGACCACGCCATCAGCCTGATTCAACACTGAAGGGGGGGTTAATTTGACATGTTGGTTCTACATCACCTGGAGATCCCCCACAGTGGGGAAAGCTACAAGGGGTGGTTAAGTCAACTTTCTCTTGGCTTTTCACTGTTAGAGCAAGGTGGAACAGGGGGGCAAAATTTGGCCCATTATATACTTAGTTACTTATTAATTCATTATGACACTTGCTGTGGAATGAACACTACAGCAGACTGCCCTATTCTAGAGAGAAGTCTATCTAACAGATGCTTTGAAATCACAAGATGCCTTGGGTTATTTTGGCTTACTAATCACAAAGCAAAACCTCTGAACAGCAAGGTGCTTAAAAGAACCTGAGTATAAATCATTTGATTTTCAACAGCCAGTAGAGCTGTTAACACATTAAACTGTTTATACTGAGTGGAGCAGGGTGCATTCTCACAGACTCACAGTCTGCAATGGGTTTTTGTTTTAAAGCCAGCTTGTGAAGTTGCATCACATATGGCCAAGCTTGTTTTCGCCTTCTCTTTTTAATGATCAAAAGGTCTCTTTCACAGTGATTAATGTTCAGATTTTGAATTTCACTTGTAACACAAGTTAATAGCAACCAGCCCCCAGCAGGAAAGAGAAACACATCAATGTGAATAGAGGCAGATCCTCAGCTGGTGTAATTCTGCATAGCTCTATATGTGCTTATGGTGCTTAATCATTTTGTTGTTGCTACTGCAGTAGCACCTAGGGGGTCCAAACGAGAGATAAGGGTCTGATTGGACTATGTACTGTATAAAATGTAACATAAAGATAGTTCCTAGTCTGGCACTCTTACAGTTCAAGGATTAAGTCAGTTTAGCTGAGGATCAAGTCCTACATATGGAAGTACAGTAGAACCTCAGAGTAACAGACACCGCAGTTACAAACTGACCGCTCAACCAGAAACCTCATTTGGGCCAAAAGTACACAATCAGGCATCAGCAGAGAAAAAAACAAAACCCCCACAAATACAGTACTGCATTAAAAATACACTATTAGAAAAATAAAGGGAAAGTTTAAACAAAAAGATTTGACAAGGTAAGGAAACTGTTTCTGTTCTTGTTTCATTTAAATTAAGATGGTTAAAAGCAGCATTTTTCTTCTGCACCGTAAAATTTCAAAGCTGTATTAAGTCAATGTTCAGTTGTAAACTTTTGAAAGGACAACCATAATGTTTTGTTCAGCGTTATGAACATATAAGAGTTACAGACATTCCCAGGATGTTAGTAATGCTGAGGTTCTACTGTATTATTTTTTTCAAAGTGCTTTGTTACTGCTCTGCATATCCACAAATGTAGCAGTCCTCCTCTGTGCCTGGGTCCCAGGCCATTTCTGAGTGCCATTGCAGGGGGAGCGCTCAGGACAAAGATCTCCCATACACTATACAGAAAGTGGTAGGACAGCTGCTTCCATGACACCTCCATCCTTCACTGAATGATTCCACGCACCTCAAATATGTTGGCCAGTGTAACTGCCTGGGCATTCCAAGGAACACATGCTGCACCATGTATATGGTGATAGGTACATCCTTGCTTAGAGCAACAGGAAACTGTCTGAGTCACAGTCTGCTTCCTGGGTTCCTCTGGGGCAGTACATCAGTGTATTCACTACCATAAACAATTGGGAAGTGTGGCAAAACCACAGGGAAAGAGTAACAATTCCTTCCTTGCTCTTTGGGGGATGCAATTATTCAGTGTTCACCCTTCTCTTCTAATATGGTACATGTTTCACTCCTCTTTTATTTATTGATTAATCCATGCTTTGAATGATGTAAGAAATAATACTGAAAGACAAGGATGTGGCCATATAATTATACTAATATATAAGCACAGAGAGCTGACTGTGCACTTGCATCCATTAGTATTCCCAGACTTATTTAGTGTTTCACTTTGCAACATTAAATTTTTTTTTATGTAGTTTTGTGTAAATATTTTTGGGTTTTGGCCCATTTCTATTGTGTTAAAAGGAGTATGTGAAATAATGTTTAATATTGTTGGTGTCTTTCTCTTCTACATTGAGCACAGAGCTTTCAGGGATGCTGCATTTATTCAGTCCAGCCAAGTATGAATGTTCAATAACATTGTCACTTGACGTAATTAAGTCTCTTATCCTGGACAGGAGCATTTTCCTGGCTGTGCTGAGAGCAGCCGTTTG
Source organism: Lepidochelys olivacea (assembly GCF_965140295.1). NCBI lineage: Eukaryota > Metazoa > Chordata > Testudines > Cheloniidae > Lepidochelys > Lepidochelys olivacea. The sequence goes on along the minus strand of NC_140411.1, from coordinate 131,116,186 downwards.
AAAGTGACTGCGGCCTGGGATTGCAGTGAGTTTCAAACTGTTACAGCTGATGCCATTAGGAAAGTGCTACTGTGAAGGAACACAAATTCAATTATCTTGAGTGTCCATTAGTTAAATGCTGCTTCTATACAGAGATAGCAGTTGGAATACAAAGCAATTTTTTGTGTGGTTCCTATCAAATGATGACCATTTTAATTTTGTTTTTGGTTACTAAGTGACAGAGTAGCAGTTCAAAAAATGCATCCATTCAATTAAATCAGAAACATTTGCAGTAAAATTCTGAGTGAAAAATCTTGACATTGACTTCAGCATTAAATATTAGTCAGGACAATAGAGATCCAAGCCTTGTTGTCAATTAGAAGAGGGAGAGATGAGAGGCATCTAATTTGTGTTTGAAGATCCCCTTGAAATCACTTAAGGCAACTGTTAGAGGAATTACAGAGGCTCTGCTCAAGGGGTGGAAACATTTGAAAGAAAGAAAGAAAATATACAGAAGCAAAATTCTCACAACTGAATATTTTTTATTTATTTTGCATTGAATATAGACATTCTATTTCAATTGTTATAAAAGTTTCCTTTGATTCAAACTTTCTGCTTTTGAATATAACCCTTTTTGCAGAATAATTTCATACAGCAACAGACAACAGCAAGTACTAATTTAATAATTAATGCATAAGCTAGCATTGAACATGTGTCCAATACACAAATGCATATGGATGGGAGTCAGATCAGGTCAATCCTGGATGGGGATTGAAAAAGCAGGATCATCAGCATTCTCTCCCCTTACCTTGACCCCTCCAAAGTCTACCCACAGGTGCACTGCACGATAGGTGCTGGAGTCACTGCCTGTAATGTCATTCAACTTTAATACCATGGGGATTCTCAAGCCTAATATAAATCTGACCTACTTTATCTTACATTGGCTGCCTACTATTCAGGTGAAATTATCCGGAGGGACAGCCTGTGAGCACAGCTCTTGTACTACCATGGGAGAGTTGCTGCCTTATGAATATGCTGCCTTAGGAGGTACAGATGGATCAGAGAGCTGTGCTGGATCTGGAAGTTTCCTCCAGCTGTGCTGGGACAAGATGTAGATAACTCCCAGCTTCTTAACCCTTTACAGGTGAAAGGGTTTTTCCTCTGGCCAGGAGGGATTTTAAAGGTGTTTACCCTTCCCTTTATATTTATGACACAGGTCCTGAGTGCTTGCTGACCCAAGTCAGAATGATTTTGTGTGTGGATGGAAGGGGGGCTTTAAACCTGAGTAAAAGCCCAGGCAGAATGCAGTGTAGACATACCCTTAGGGTCCCAGCCAAAACAAATAAAACAATCCACACACAGGAAACAAGGTTAAATAAAATCATAATGGAAATTAAAAGAAACCTGTATGTGGCATCAGTGAAGATATTGGCCTCTCTCACTTACAAAGGTTGTGCAAGAATTTCAGTCTACCACAGAAATCATTGGGTCTCTAGTACACGTCATAGTCTCTTTCCCCTTCTTGGCCTAGAGCATCTGTGTCCTTATTTGCTGAGTGTAGAGGCTCTGCTGACTGTCAGACCTCTCTTTGTGAGCTAGGTAGCTCCACAGCCTGCTCCCTTCCCTGGGTTAGCCCTCCATCTGAGTGAAATTCCCTCCTTTTAACCCTCTTTCCAGTCCTGGCATGATTTGCAGGTGTGGAGGGGTGGGATCACTGTTCCTTAACCCCTTCCATGCTGATATGGCTTTATATACCGCATCCCAATAAGCAGCGCTGTTTAGATAGATAGACAGATAGATAATGCTTTTACATGGGAGGATGAAGAAGACAGTGGATTTACAACAGATTGTGGATAAATCAGAAAGGTGCCCCAACTCCAGAAATGCTATATCTGAATGACATTTTTGTTCATAGTCAAGGAGAATGTGAATCATTTGATGCATATATGACTTACATGAGGTGACATGACTCCTTAATATATGATAGCTTCTATGTAGAATGAACAGGGGAGGCACAGTCTGCTTTGAGAAACTGATTTAACCTGAACCTAATCCACAGATATTTGTAGACAAGTGAAATTAAGTGAATACAGAATTAGGATCTGAGTGCCTGAAGGAGTAGCATGTGATATCATTTCAGAAAGAGGAAATTTAAAAAACAACAACAACAAAGGACCATAAATACCAAAGAAACAATAAAAATGTTTTCTGACTGACAAAAATTCCTGATCCAGAACTCACTAAAGTCATTGGGAGCCATTCCAACAGGTTTTGGCTCAGCCTCTTAGATGTATTCCGGAACACCAGCCAAGACGTCACCCAGCATTTGGTCAGATGTATCCTTAATTGATACCTTGTTCCAGTTGTCATGTACAGAACAGGATCCCAACATCTTCAGAAACCTGAACTTTCATAGAAATATTATCCTAAATGTAACCAAGACTATCTGAAGCACATTTAATGCACGTTTTAAAATACTACATGTTTCACATAAATATTTTGGCCCTGGTAGCCCAGAACTTCAATTCCCTATTATTTCTTATTCTGTTTGTGAAGTGCCATGTAAATTTATGGCACTGTCTAAATTAATACTTCTAATAATGTGCATCAGTGGTCATCAGCTGATTCCATTCCAGAAGCCACTCTGGAATTCTCTTTGATCTATCTAGGATCCCTCCTCATTTAGTAATGTGGGAAAGACAGTGTGGTCAGAATCGTTTGACCATGACTTCAAGGTTGTTGTATGTGATGCAGTAGATTAAGCTGACAAAAAAAAAAAATACTACAGACACTATCTTTTAATTAACAATAAAAACATCTCACAGCGAATGAAATATAGCAAATAAAAGAGAAACAATTTGTTCACTCAACAAATAGGTAAGTACACATGAAAATAATGTTACATTATATAGAGGCACAGGTGAGTCCATGGTTCCTCCTTCAGGCTGTAAAGAATAAAAAGCATAATGTGTGACATTGCAAAGTCATATTCCATACCCTTTACATCCCCCATGTACTTCAGTCCTGTTATGTGCACTGGAGTGTGTTTGCATCTCATCATACCTAATTTAGAGTTCCTAAATTCTCTTTTCTCAGGGTCTGCTGAAAGTAGAGGTGGCTAACCACCACTTTGCAAAATAGACAGAAGGCATTTTATTCAGGGATATCAAATTTAACTATCTTACACTGACACACAAAATGAAAAGGGCAAAATGGAGTGTCTGGCTGCTGATATTCACTGCTTTTCTGCATGCTTTCCAGATCCAGAACCCTAATACCAACCATTGGACTGTTGCTACTACATGAGGGAGGGTGAGCCTGGCTCCCAGATAGGCAGTTCTAGCTCTACTGGTACCATAATCCTCCATCACTCCACCATCACTCCACTATTTATCACTTCCTGTGTAAGGGACTGATGTTACACTGAAGTAATTATTTAGTGGGCTCAGGATCAAGAATTAAAAGAAAAAAAAAATATCTTTCTGTTAAGATGATTGATAGACCGCCAAATTCGCTTGTTGCATGCGTACTTGGAATGCATAGGAGCATGTGTAGAAGGCAGCACTAACTGTTTAGTTCAATGATCGCCAGATAGACAATTAAAAAAAATCTTTCATATCCTTGCACGTTTCTTATCTGGTCAAAGAAGCTGAATCATTACCATCTCTATGACATATTAAAGCAAAGCTGAAGCCTTCCACAAAACCATTTGTCTAGATAACTGCTCCCTGCCTGCAAAGCCCAAGCTTTGGTGTGCATTTGTCTACCTTATCTTAGTATGCCTCAAACCCTATGCACTGCCATCTGGACAAGGGTGTTCTGCCCTGTGGGGTGGGGAATAGGTACTGTGTCCAGAACTGGTGTATATGTATATTTGTGCAGGGAATACAGTGAGTTAGAGGAACAGCAGATGGAAGTTTTCTGTTTTAAAAGAAAAGGGAAACCTGAGCGGTGTCCTATGATAGAGGTAGAGAGATCCTGCTTCCCTTCATGGTACTTAAACTCTTATCACAGAGCTCTGTCATCACAGACTGTACACACGTCACCCCATACAGCATGTGAGAATCGGAAATCAGTACGGCTCTAACAATTCAGCTAGTCCTTGGTGGGGTTGAACTTGCCTGACAATATCTGGAAACTGAAGTTTTGGCTGCATTGTCTGAACTATCCCTGAATGTATCAAAAAATGTAGTAAACTCTCATCAAAGGTTTATTTACATAGTACCATGTGAATTACTCATATATCCCACTAGTTATCCTGGACCACCACAGCTGATTGTATTCCAGGATGTTCTGCATCCAAAACAATTTTTATCTGCAGTTTCTCACCATTACCTTATGGCCATGTCCCTTGCCTTTTTTATAGTATGTGAGCAATCATATGCATGATAGGAGAATATAGCCTCATCTGTTTCCAACACACACACACATTCAAAGGTCCCAAAAGAATGAATGATGGTTTGAATGGTTGTATATGACATTACAAGTGTACAGATAGCATTTTAATGGGTGTATGTTTTGTAGCATTTCTTTATTTGTATTAGTGACATGAAAACAATTTCCTGTGGTTAATATGGCAGATTTGTATTTGACACATGATTTTCATCTATTGTTGTATGTATATTAGGAAATGTCCTCCAGGAGAGGCCTAACATCAGTATGTACTGGATTGCTGCTATAGGTGTACAAACTTGACCCTAGCAGATATAGTATAAGTGGATATGTATGATTCATCCATTTACCTTTAGGCTTCATGGTTTTTCCACCTCACTGGTGGAATAACTTTTTACATTTGACCACAATCTCTTTTTTCCTTGGGTAGCATTTGGAAAGGGATTTGTTAAGGCAACACTCCTCTCTTTTGACTGAATCACCTTTCCAGAAGCTTACTCAGACTATTTTTGGAGACTAGGTGGCACAAATCCCTGTTTGGTGCCTGGAATTTCTGCTCTGCATCTGAGATCAACCTAATAAATTCATAGATTTTAAGGCCAGAATAGACCATCAAATCATTTAGTCTGACATCCTGTGTAACACAGAATTTTCACCCAGTTACTCCTGTTTTGAGCCCAATAACTTGTGTTTGACTAATCGTATCTTCCAGAAAAGCTTCCAGTCTTGATCTGAAGACATCAAGAGATGGAGAATCCACCACTGTCTTTAGTAGTTTGTTCCAATGGTTAATCTCCCTCACTGTTTTTTTATGTGCCTTATTTCTAATTTGAATTTATCTGGCTTTAAATTCCAGCTATAGGGACCTTATGTGAGTAGCTCTCCTTGAATGTTCACATATAAAATCTGGTTTCAGAGTAACAGCCGTGTTAGTCTGTATTCGCAAAAAGAAAAGGAGGACTTGTGGCACCTTAGAGACTAACCAATTTATTTGAGCTTGAGCTTTCGTGAGCTACAGCTCACTTCATCGGATGCACTGCTTTCTTGTCAAGATGGTAGCATAAAGCAAAATGATGTACAGGACACATTTCAACACCACTTGTTGAACTAATAATATTTTTAGTACATTCCATTCTTATTTGCAGTGACCATTGTATTGTCTTGGAATATTTTACCTTTAATTAGTGGTGTTTTTTCTAATTTAGTTTTAAATAGAAAAGTAGAAGAAAAATAAAGTGACAATTTCCTATGGAAAATTGATACTTGTTAAAAATTCTGAACACAATAGACTGATTTTTTTGTTCAACTCCATTCATTTAAAGCTTTTTGAACACAAACCTGTGAGTACATCAAAATATTTAAGTAATTTAATGTCAATATGGAAACTAAAGTTACCAAGTGAGATTTACAGGGAATAGGCCCTTATCCTGAAGTCAGTCAAGTCAGTAAGAGTTTTGCTACTGAATACAATAGGAGGAGGATTGAGCCAACTATGGAATCAGCATAAATTGTAAAAGAAAACATATTGTTATAGCAGATCCTACCATATGTTTCATTGTGAGATATATGTTTTGCCTGTATAAAAAAGTATGTAGCTCCACTTCAATCTGAACAGAAAATATACTTCCCAGTAAAGACAATAAAGACATATACCAGTTAGCTTGGTGATTTAGCCCATTAATCACTCATCTTTAAAGCCACATTTCAATTCTAACTGTGCTTAGAGAGGAAATGAATTTTCTATTCTTATTTTAATCTCTAGCAGATAACTGGTCACATTACAGTGAACTATTTGCTGTACAGTTAGCAATACATGATCAGATGCCTAGCACCAGAATAGTTATATGACATTTTAAAGACAAGATTTAGACTCATTATCAGAATTGAGGATGGGGAGAGATGGCCTTATAACTATCTGTACCATTGCATCTTTTTTCTCCTGAGCACAAGACAAATATATAATATGATGAATACACGTGAGTGTTTATTATTATTAAGTAAGTCTATGATAAATAATTATGGTTTTATTGTCATGGTAAGTAACTATTTTCAGTTAATTTCTGATGATGTAAAGGCCATTCAATGCGCTTTCATGTGAGTCAGGGCTAATTGTGGGCTGATTCCATAGCTTGGAGCGAGTCTTTCACAATTTATTTCTTCAGTTTTTCAAATTTGGTGTTTTTAATATCTTTTTGCTTACCTAGGAAATTGGATTTAAAGAATAAAGGGCATTCTGGATTGTCTTGATCCAGACCAAGTGTTACATACAACTCATACATAATTTTATTTTCATTAAAGTATTTAATAAATCATAATCAGAATGACTCAAGTATTAAGTTAATTCAGATAGTGACTAAAAGGTGGTAATTTCTGCAAGATTACAGATATAAATAAAAATACCTGTATTTCTTATGAAAAACTGATAATTTGGTGGATTTAATATTTTTTATTTATATTACTTTTTAATTGCACATTAATTTTGTTTTTGCAGCAATGCCTTTTAACCAAAATAGCTTCATTGTCACAGGATTTACTAGAGATATACATATATTTTTTTCAAATAATATTTTGGATTTGTTCTTCTTGACATCTTATGTTTATGTGCAGTTTGCATCTTTTTTTTTTTCAAATGTAACAGATTTTCACTTTTTGTGTTACATTTTTCAATTTTTTTTTAATTTTTGGGGGCTAGTAGTTATATTTTGTTTTTTAATTTTTGAGAACCTGCTGTTTTTGAATTCTCTTTTTTCCCTTTATTCTCCTCACTCTGACCCCAGGAGCCAACACAAAGAAAAGCGCAGATGATATAACCAATAATGATCGTGGTGAAGATCAAGGTATTTTTTTTCCCAAGCTCGACCCTGATGCATGAACATAAACTTCTTCTTTTTATTATTATTATTTCAACATGATTTTTACCCCTTAGTTGACAAAAGTGCACTTCAGTGTGCTTCTTTATTTTCTTCTTGTTTGGAAACCATTTTTATTTTTTATTTTTAAAACCCAAATTAGCATATAGATGACTGTAGCTCCCTTGTGAGATAAGAATAAAGGTTATCCCTAAGTATGTGTGAAGTGAGTAACATGCATAAATATTATTTGGAACCAAATGCTTCCCTCCACCCCTCACTCTTGCATAGGAAAAGAAAATGGAATTTAAAAACATGCATGTGTAAGTTCACCTTGCTTTATGAAACTCATGAAACAGCACTTGCTATTTCTACCACTTTTCTTTCCCTCCCCAGATGCACAAACTATATGGTGGATGAAATTGCTTTGAAACTCATCTGTGGTGTTTTTATTTAATTTTCTTCTTGGCATATGTTTATTTCTAGGGCACAAAAATAAACTAAGTCTATTGATGATGCTTCACTATTTTCTCCTATAATTAGCCAATTTTCTAGGCCATATTTTATCTGAGCGTGACCCAACTCCCATTGAAATCAGTGATGATCTTTTCAACGACCTCCGGGAAAGTTGGATTGGATTCATTGAAAGGAAATGCTAAAGTTCACAGGAAATATCATCACAAGTGTTACAATGAGATAGTTTTGTTTCCTTCTTTGGCAGTAAAGCTTTTTAGGATCTTTTAAACATGGAAAGAAGTCCTAATATTTCTCTCTGTACTCATCCTTGCTTCTTAAGTTATACTGACTATCCATTTTCATTTAAATGCTCATCAGATTTTTTAAAATGTCTGAATTAGTTACATTAATTACCTCTGAGCTAGGGCTCACATTATAGCCCTTGGTAGTTTGAGAATAGTTGGTAGATGTAATAGAGTACAGAAATTTAGCCCAAATTCCTTATACCTGGCCTTTTCTAAGTGTTATTTCCTATCTTGTTCCTGGGTTCTTATATCTGACACCAGCTCAAATAGTTGTGTTTAGAATTGTGTACACCACAGTGAAGTCACTCTTAATCTCCTCTTTTCTTGAGAGTTCAGTCCTGTTGTATTTACTCTAACCTTTTAAAGTACAGTAACTCAAATCCCTGGCCCTTGTATCACATCAGTTGCCCTCCATTGTACCTTCTTCATTGCTGTAATATATTTTTTTCCAGTAAGGGGACCAGAACTGTGCAGAGCACTCTAAAAGAAGCCTTACTAGTGCCCAGATATCATCCTCTCTTTTATAACTGATACAAGAAATGAATTTCTAACTGGCAGTACCATGACTTGTGACACCAGATTGTATAACCAGTTAGAAGAAACAAAAACAATTTCTACTTACTTATGAAAGGTAGACATATGCTATATTTCGATCAATAATTGTTTTATTAATCAGAATGCCTATTCTAAGGCTAAGTAGTATCCTAAAGAGGGAATAAATAGTTCATTCATTGTTTTAAAAATATATTGTCACTTGAGATATAAACAGGTGACTAGTAGAGTCTGATGGACTGAGTGCCTTCATTTTGATCCAGTCACGCTCCCATTGATGTCAAATAGTAAAACTCCCTTTGACTTTAATGGTGTAAGATCAAGCCTTTAGGTAACACTTGATAATAAGAGAAGATTAAATAAAACACATTATTTTACAAGGTTTGGTGCTTTTTAGAGCAGTTCTTGATGTTCCATTGTTATAGAAACCATTTTAATATCTGTTATATTTCAAGGGCTAATCTGAGCCTGTGCAATAGTCATCAAATACGCTTTCCAGTACTTCACTGAGCAGAGTACAATATTCATCATTCTGTTATGTGCTTTTGTTTAGATATAGACTAACACAGAGAGCTCCTGAGTTTTAATCTAGTTCTTTACCAACGAGATCATCCACCTTGTCACTTTAATTAAGCACTACATGACACTAAAGGCTTAATTTTGTTTGGGAACAAAATCTTGATGTTTAGTATTGGGCTACTCCTATTTGTTAATTCCTAGACAGGTTTGAACAGGAGATGATTTGCCATGTTTAGTTTTTATTTGGCTAATTTAATATTAAGATGTTGTCTGTTATTGCAGTAAGAAATTCAGCTTTATACTTGCCACAAAGATGTCTCTCAGTTGCTGAGGGAATGGGAAGACTGGATCAATGGTATCATTTTATGGTTTAATGTATTGGTTTATCTGGATTAGTTAGAATTTTATGTTGAGAATATTCTAATAGTGACCCCAGTTACTGTGCAATTTAATTTTGTACTGAGGCTTCTCATTTATTTTACAGTTAAATTTCTTACACACTATAGTGCTTTCCCAGTGTTCTGAGAATATTCCAATATACTTGGAAGTGACAAACAAGTACCAAAAACAATTTCTCAGCTTCTAAACCCACTGGGCGTTTGACGTAGATCACTCTGAAGTGGTGTAAGTAAAAGCACAGAGGAAAGCTAGCTGACTGAAGAGCTGTAGATAAAATTGAAAATATGGGGAAAAGAAATTATTTGACTAGCACTTTTGTGAAAAAGCAACTACCTATTTTGTTTCAATATTTTTATTACTTTATTGTGTCTTCCTTACTTGCATTTTTTTCCAGACATTCATGATCAGAACAACAAGAAACCCGTTATGGTCTACATCCATGGGGGATCTTACATGGAGGGTACTGGCAACATGATTGATGGGAGCATTCTAGCAAGCTATGGAAATGTCATCGTTGTAACCCTCAACTACAGGCTGGGGGTTTTAGGTAAGTGACTCATTTCTTAAACAGAAAAGCACTAAATATGCATTGGAATAATTAGGTGGAGTTTCCATTTAACTAGCTAATTTGATTGAAATGTATTATTGTTGAGTGCATCCATTGAGCTATTGCAACTTCTTTTAAGAATATTTGGACCAATTTTGTGTTTTAAAAGAGAATATACTTGTGGGTGCATACCTCCCATTTTAATTTTATTACTTGCATTGATTTAATTTTGAACCCCTTTTGATATTTTGTGAATATTTTGGTAACTGAACTATGCTGATTCTTCCCTTACTATAAACAGCTGCTGTCACCTTCAACAAAAATGACTGGAATTTTTTTGGGTGGGGTCAGGTAGTGGTGGTGGTGTGTGTGTGCGGGGGGGAAAAGGAGGACTATAGTCTTATAAATCTAGAATGTCACCATAACCCCATTTTACTGCTCTTGGCTCAGTGACTTCACCAGTTCTGAGTTGTATGTGTTTTCATACAAAATCTCCTCCGTTTCACATATAAAGAAGAGGAGAATTCAGCGAAAAGTATCACTCATCAGAGTTCTAACACTGTGTTAAGGATATAAGGGGTGTTTAGCTGTTGGGGTTTTTTTGTTTTGTTTTGGCAGAAGTGGAGATTTTTATTATTTTATACTAATACAGAATATGTTCACTTTGGTGGAGTTTGTTGCAGCAAAAAAAGGTCTATAATGTCAAGGAGTGATATATTTTTTCTACGTGAATATCACAGAATGATTTCTCCATGCACCTGAGTTAATGTGTTGAGTGAAGTTACTTTTGCTGCCCACCAGCATAGGCAAGAGCAGCCTGCCCAATATGGTGGCATCATTTTTAAATGTTAGATTCAATTAAATGGACTCCTTTGAGCTATGATATTACTAAACTCCGAAATTTTCCTTTTTCTGCCTTCTGTTACTGTGTTATGCTCCTTATGCAAGGACTATATTCCATTTTTTCAATGTAAAATTAAGGCAAACCTTTACTCATGCCAGTAGTCTCCTTGATCAGGCCTAGAAAATCTATTTGAATACAAACAATGAAGAATGTAGTCTATGGATACGTAATTTTTGCTAGAGTATACATATCTTCAGCATTTGTGACCATATAAGGTAAGTCACAGTGATATCTCTAGGTGTGGTCTTACTGGAATCTTTACTATGTATATATTGCTAGCACCTCAGCTTTGTGTAAATATGTCCTCAGTGTGGAATGCAGGAGGTTCTTTTACTTGGTTCATCTGTTGTACTATTGATGTGGTTAGGGTATTTAGCAAATAAACGAACAACAAAAAATCCCCCTCTACTCAGAATAATTGAAACTTTACCCCATGCCCTCTCACCCAATCTGTTGTTCTGTGATTTAAAATATGAAAGAACAGTTTCTTAACATCAGAAGCAGCATTAAAACTTAAAGCCATGATTTGTCAAAAAGGCTTCAGTGAACATACGCAATACAGTTGAGGGACATAAAAGCACAAAACCTAATTCAAGCATAAAGAATAGCAAGAAAACAAGTGCACAGTTGTGGAGATGTAGCTCGCTTTTTAACTGCACATGTGTATGTTAAACAGAGTGGATGCAAACCATGCACCTAATCCTTGGCAATGGATTTCCCCTTGAAAGGAATTAGGAATGATTAAAAAGCTTTCTTCGTAGTGTTTTGCTTTGTTTCTTACAAGTCAAATTACTCAAGGATTAAAATGATTGTGAATATTTTTTAAAAATGTATCTTAATGTGAGGAAATGGAAGAATCTGCCATATTTGCCTTTATAACAACTTCCTGTTGTCTGTATTTAGATGGAAGAGAGATGAGAGAAGGTGTTTTTACCTTGCTATTTTGGTATACAGGCAAAAGGTTCATTTTTTCTTTAATTTAGAGGAGCAATTCATGGGTATGACAATCTAAAACAATATCTATGAGGAATTTAAGGGGTTTGCAAAAATAGAACTTTGTATTTTAACTTGTTTCTCTACCTCAGTAAATATAAGCATTGTGATGCTACAGATTTTATTCTTGGTTCCAAAGGGCCCATGTTTGAATTAAAAGGGCAAAAGGTCCATTCAGAATATGTGTATAGCACCCTGATACATTCAGAAAGCAAGTAAGAGGGGGAAATGTTTCAAAACCAAATTGTTCCTCTTCCTTTCCCTCTCCTTGTGCCATTGTGTAATCAGACTATAGCCCTTGAGAGGATATTGGCAACATATTGGATGGACAACAATTTGGAATGGAAGATGTTAGGCCCACTCTAGAGAATTCTGAAAGAATATTGTGTGGAGAAACAAAAGAGAGAAACTGCATTTCTTCAAATAAATGATAGAAAATGTATGTTCAGTAACAAAACAAAGATAGAGTTAAAACAAAAAGAATTAAATACCATAATAAGTGCCAACAACTTAAAAAGGAGGTTTTAAGATTTTTTTTTTAAATCTCAAAAATGTTCAGGAAAACACTATGAATTTTAATTAATTTGAGAGAAGTGTTCCTGCTACATATAACAGATCTAGATGTTGTATGGCTCCAAATTTGGGAGGAGGATAGTATTTGGATCCAGAGTTTTAATTCGGTTACAGCTTAAATAATTTCGTGTCTCTCCTCCTGCCCCTCCCCCCTTCTGTTTTAGTACTTTTTTAGGTTTTTCTGTGTGGATACACCCATGGCAGATGAATGTTACAGAAATTTGTACTTGTGACTGCTAACATTCTCACCCCATGGTTATTTTTTTTCTTTTAATCTGTATTATGCCATCAAATGCAAGAAAAAGAAAATACATGTCAGTATGGATGATATGGATAATATACTGTAATATAACTCAGACAAATCCCAGTTCATCAAAATAATGGTTCTGGGGGAAAAAATCCATTGTAGAGATTATTTGTGTTTATGCATCTATGTATTTGAATCAAACCTCTTAATAAATGAAAGGAAAAGAAGACATATAGGAACTACATTATCTACCTGATTGTCTTTTCTCTAAAAATATGCATACCAACAAAAGTCATAGACATGTCATAGACATGTCTTTCTGCCTATCTATCTTAAACAACAGAGACTTTTGGTTTACTGCATTCTGATTTTCATTTACTTTGGTACTGCCTCATTGATGAATTCCTGCGTGATAACCACCACACTGAAATATGTCAAGAATGGTTCATGAAATCTGTGGTTGCCCTGTCTCTTTTTTTAAAGGTCATAAGCTGTGGAGAAGACCCTTATAACAGGAACTTTATTACTGTATATGCATGATAGGCTCCTAGGATTCCAGAAATATGGGTAAGATAATCTTGCAGACACCATGCAGATGGGAAAGAATTGTGTCTTTCATAGACTTCAATCTGCATGCTTATTTGGCTACAATTTCCCACCTTTTAAACAAGTGAAGTGGTAATTCTTTAAGTCTCATGTTGCCAGAAATCATCCATTGTGGATAAAATGCAAACTTCATTTGTATAACAAATTCAGTGGTTGGGTCACAGGAACCCATGATCTCTATGAAGACAGGGCTCCTCATTACTGCATTTGTGAGTCAAATATCCTTTTCTTTTCCTCTAAGAAGTTGAGAGCGAGGCTCAGCTCTGAGTGAAAGTGATCTGTAGAAGCTATGCCCCCATCTGAACAGCAGGAAAAAGTATGGCCCAAGAGTCACAGTTCCACCCTTCTGCTTCTTGCTCTCTGAGGAAAGCAGATTACTGCAGCCGTGGAAAGGTTGTAGCTTACTTCCCCTCCTTGTGTTTAGGTAGATCTAGTGGCAGGTTGGGGAGTGGAGCCAAGGTTCTGCCTACCCCTGTTTTGCCCCCACTTGATCACAATGCGAAGCAGTGGTAATGTAAAGGCTGCACTCCATAGGGTACTAGGAGCCACAGTGTGAACAGCCCTAATGCAGTTGTGCTGTGATTAGGAGGTCTTTACTCCTCTCTGAGGTCATGTTTGGGCTAATCAAAATCTACCCCAATGAAGTATCCAGAAATGATAAAATAGAAAACAGCTTGGCTGTGCTCTCATCCTTTGCTTCAACTTAGATCAGAAGGAATATTGCCTTTATAAGAGTTGCAGTTGAATCCGAATTTTGCAAACCACTTAGGATAATCAGGAATTTAGTGTATCAGGAGAGTAAGGCAAAATGGAGCTCAGCAGCAGCTTAGCATTGGCTCTATTGCATCAGTGACGTACTAGAAGTTCAGTAAATGTGGAAGTTTGGATATTAAGATTTAATAAATCTGGACTTTGATGTATTAATTTTAATTGATTCCTCCTATTTATATTATGAATGTTTTGCTTTAACAAGAAACACGATTTCCCTTCCCTACCTACAAACTATTTGTGTTTGTGAATTGTTTTCAGTATTACATGGAGCAGATATGGACAGAGCAGGGATTACTATTATTATTGTTTTATTTTGGAATGACCTGAATTAGCCTGTGGTGAGTCATGTACATGGTAAGTCCAAGATTTGCTTGTGAAACAGTGGAAATGAGCTCCAGTGAATGTGAGCTCCAAAGAGACGTAACATTAACAAAATGATGAATTGTCTGAGCTATTTTTGTGTAATTTGATTTAGAGATGGTCTATGCAATGGTTTCATTTGGTTGGAAACAAAAATATTCAGCACCATCCACAAAAGACAATATACACGAATGTAAATGTAGCGTTTGTGTGAAAGACTGACCTGTAATTCTTGTGTTCTAGGAACATGAAATGGGTTTCTGAAAACTATCATTTAATGAAATGCCTAATGTGATAAATAAGACATGCTCAGAGCTGGAAATAATGAATCCTATTTCACATTTCCAAAAGCAACTCAAAGTTTTACATTTCCTTTCCCAAGACACACCAAAACATGCAGAGAAGAGTAGCCTGCCTTTTCTCTTCCTGATTTTTGTCTTATTCTTCAGTTGTAAATGTGCTCTCCTTTTCCTTTTCACTAGTATTCAATCATGGTACTCCATAATTAATAGACAACAATAAATAAACCATGTTTGGGTCCTGCATGTTACTCAGCACTCTACCAGGCTGTCGAGTGTCCTCAGCTCTCAGTAAGTGCCCTGTTTCTAAGTTCAAGTCTCAGTCCACTGGAATGGTCAATATTCTACCATATTTAGGAACTGATTGAACAAAAGAATACATGTAGCCTGTAAAATGTATATAGAAAAGAAAAGAAAAGAATCAGGTCCTTAGAGAAGTACAATGATTATTTTGATAGATGAAGGGAAGCTCCCATCTATTGCCACTGACAAATTAATGGGTTTCCTGAGACAAAACTGGAATAAAATTCTACTTTGCTACAAATAGTATGTTGTAGAAATTTGGAAGGTCATTTTCTCCAAGTTATACATATGACCAAAGTAAAATTCAGATTTTCAAACCAAAATAATTATTGAATAGCTACATATAGGGAGCTCATAACATGCCATTTCATGCACCTCTTTTGCATAATGCTAGTACATGAAGAAATGTTCTGGAAGTGATACTCTTTGGTATGCTTTCAGAAAACTGCCCAATTTAGCAGTGCTCATAAAGGAGCCTGAATCTTCTTTTCAAGAATACTTTTTATTTCCAGTGACCAGCCAAAATGCACAACTTGGATTATATGCACTAAGTTCTTAAAATCTTCTTTACAGCTAGAGCAGAGCAGACTCCTTTGTGCTGACAGGTTCATAGCAGTATTCTAGGGTGTGTTAGACTTACTTTTAAGATCATTTTCTTTTTCATTTAACACATATAATTGTTATTCCTTTTGGGCGGATTCCTTTTGAGTTTCTTTAATTCAAGACTTGCATTTGTTCTAAAGCTAATTACTCAGAGTTTTAAGCTTTTAGAATTTTCAGATTGAAGAGAGAGAGAGAAAGAGAGAAGAAGAACAGTAGAGGTTACGTGCTCCCTTTAAAAGTGAATGTCGCTTTTTTGAAGAGAGCTGGGTTGTAGTACTGTCTACAGTTTGTCTTCAAAGGCCCAGATTGTGGCCTGATTTGCATGCCCACTTAATGCCATGTCTCCGCTATAGAGCCTATGCTGGCATAGTGCCCCCCACACACCACCCCAGCCCAGTAGAGGTCCAGCATAAACTGACAGAAGGAGTTCTGTTGGCATAGTAATACCACCTCCCCAAATGACATTAGCCAAGCTGACAGAAGTACTCTTCTGTTGGCATAGCTGCATCTACACTGGAGGTTTCCTGGCATAGCTGTGTTGATTAGGAGGTGTGATTTGAAGGTGACACAAATACGCCAGAAAAACTTTGTAGAGTTGACCAGGTCTTGGGGTTTTAACAGGGAGGAAGGTCCTTTCCCTACACACTATCCTATGGCCTTCCTATATGTCCACTGCAGGTGTTAAGGGATAATCAGACTGATTATGTCATCTTCCTTCCCTCACTCTGGAAGTGGGTAGAGCTGAACTGGTACAGGGAACTGGGTAATGAACGGCTATGGGCCAGTGATATATAACCACCCCAGGGGAACAAGCAATGTGGTGGGAATGCACAGCTCCATGCTGCCCCTTACAGAGGGCAGGTTGTTTTAAGATGAGTTATTTATTATTTGTTTTACCATAGTACCTAGAAGCCCTAATCATGGACCAGGATCCCATTGTGCTACCGCTGTACAATCACAGAATAAAAAAGATGGTCCCTGACTCAGGGCGCTTACAATCTAAGTACAAGACAAGAGACAGCAGATGGATACAGACAGGTGGAAGATTACAAGTAAACAATGAGATAATATTAGCATGATAAGCAGTGGTCTCTGCATATGAGCAGGCTAACGGTTGTGAAATTTTATGTAGGCATCACAGCAAAACTGAATTTCGAGGAGGGATTTGAAGGTGGTGATGTGGTGAATCTAGTGCTGCCTCACTGATGTTCCTCAGCTCTAAACTGGAGGACTCTGAACCTTTTCAGTCCCTGGCCTGTCTTATGAGAGTGCCACTCATGGTGTCAGTTAATGCCAGTTTTCATGGTTATTTTATGACCTGAAGCAATACCACAAGTCTACTTCCATATTCTAACTGAAGCATTCTTACTGATGATGTAAATCCGTATTGATGGTTCATGATATAACTTCCATTATCATTAGCTGGAATGATGTATGTTGTTCATGGACTTTTTGAATCATGTTTTCATGTTTTGGTTACAATATAGAAACATACAAATTAGTGATGTACAAGATGCACCGAATCATCTTCTTACCTCATTGGATGCCTGGGTTCTGTAGCTTTGAAATGTCCTATTGCTTAACCCTTGGCTTCCTGATATTTGTTTTACTGAAAGGGCTGGGCACTGTGAAATTTAGAGGCAGCATGAGCATGAGTTACTGTAACAACAGGTACTGAGCATAGATTTGTAAGGTTTTTAATACCACAGGTATTCCTTTCACATAGTAAGTGTATAGTAGCAGAATAATATATCTCTAGAAGCACATGTCACTGTACTCCATTTTCCTATGGCTTAGCTTGTAGGGTATAAAACCATTTAAAGCTTTAATGCTCCTGACAAGTTTTGAAAACCTTCACACAATTGCTTGGTTGATTCTGAATAGCTAATTATCAAACTTGGCACTGATCAAGAACTTTTGGCTGAAGGTCCTCATACCTGAGTGCAGCCAAATCTACTTTCTCCAGGCACAATGAACTAGTCCAGCTACTCATGCCAGTTAGAGTTAAAAACAACAAAATGCCAAACATACTCCCAGAAGAGGAGTCTTTCACAGACGTCTGTCAAATGAAGTGGAAAGTCTGGCATTAGAATGAACAATAGACAAAGAATCTGGACTGTGGCAATTCAGTGTTGAATGGTACACTATGAGCTCCTTTATATATGTCTCTGAACACACTAATTCTTGTCTCTAGCTCTCTTCACATTTTCTTTCTTTCCATGCTGTATAAAGGAAAATATGTTGCTATGCCTTCAATAAGCTTTTGTAAGTAGCAAAACAGTCTTAGTGTGGTTTTTATTACTTTTTTATATATGTAGATGTTTCTATGCATAGGCCACAATTTTCAAAGTTGGGTGCCCAAAGCTACAGTTGTAAATTAATATTTAAGTACCCACATAAAGGGGGCCTGATTTGCTCAGCTTCCATAAATCTCTTTGAAGGGCTGAGCTGCAGGTGTTCAGCTCTTTTGAAAAGCAAACCACTTTTATGTAGGTACCCAACTCTGGATTGAGGAGCCTAACATCAAATAATATATTCATTTAGCATTGAGGCATTCATTTCTATGTTTGACAAACTGGATCACAGCAATGGTCCTTTTTAATAAATATCTTGCCTCTAGCACTCTACAATACCCATAATATACCTGCCACATTCAGGCAGTCAATCTCTTACTTGATTCATTGGCTGTAATTGCTTTTGGTGTAATCTCTAAAGGCCTGATGATTGGTAATTTTGCCTTTGGTTTCAATGGGTTCCAGACTGTGCCTTTAGGTTGCTTAACTGTAAATTTTATTAAGGGTTATAAAATGCCCCAACTGTTTTAAAAATCCTTGCAAAATTTAGTTTTTGGTTGCATTCGGGGTTGTTCTGACCTGGGGGTTTCCTTCAGTCCAAATGTCCAGGTATGCTATTTTGATCCCTGTTAATTTCCCTCAAAGTTTAGGAGTATATGGGTATGGAGTATTGATTCAGGTCGATATCTACACTTTTTCAATGACATGCTACAGAAATAAAAATGGATGTGTGCTGCATAAAAAAGCATATCCTCTTAAATACACTGGACAGATGCTCAGGTAGTGTACATTAGCACAGCTTCATTGACTTCAGTGGAGCTATGCTGATTTACACCAAGTGAGAATCTGGCCCACTGTTTTTGATATTCATGAAATTTTCCAGACCTCCAACATTCATTCTTTGCAAAAAGATTATCAAAGTTCAGTCAGAGAGATAGATATCCATTCAGTTATCTGTCTAAAAAGTGTTATGCTCTGTGGTATGTTTTATACAAATGATGGCATGGTGAAAATATTAAGAATACTTTTGATAAGATAATATAGCTCACTCAAGGCTCTGCTACTCATGCATTATTTGGCCATTTCAGTGTTATCCAAATTTATTACAGTTTTGCATGTTACACTTTTGCATGATTCAAACCATATTAGACAAAATTCCTTCATCAATTCCAGCTATTCATAAATATTAATAGATGTATAAGCATGAGCATACACATGTATTGTAAACAAATGGCTTTTTCCTGGTGCTTCCTTGTGGCCTCGGGCATCCCTACAGGTAGCTCCTCACCTCAACTGCCCTTTTGAGTCCCTAGTAATTCCATAGAAACTGATTATCAGGCTCATTAACATAATTTATTAACAAACAATAGTGCAGGCAGTCCATAACAAGCATCTCAAAACATAGTCTATATCAGTGATTCTCAAAGCTGGTCCGCCACTTGTTCATGGAAAGCCCCTAGCCGGCCGGGACAGTTTATTTACCTGCTGCATCTGCAGCTTCAGTTGATTAAGGCTCCCACTGGCTGCGGTTTGCCGCTCCAGGGCAATGGGGGTTGTGGGAAGGGCGGCCAGCACATCCCTCGGCCTGCATGCTTCCCACAGCCCCCATTGGCCTGGAGTGGCAAACTGCAGCCAGTGGGAGCCTCAATCAACGAAACCTGCGGACGTGGCAGGTAAAGAAACCGGCCCGGCCCACCAGGGGCTTTCCCTGAACAAGCGGCAGACCGGCTTTGAGAACCACTGGTCTATATCACCCCCAGCGCATATAGTCCTTAAAATGCAGTTTCATTCTCACCAGACCCCAGTATATTCAGGAATTGTCTTGATAGCAGTGAAAACCTGCTATAAATCAAAAAGAACAGTTTTACAGTCATCATATTAACCAGTAATAAAAGAATTGTAATAAAGAAAAAAGCTTTTGAGCTTACCTTACTATGACTATAAAATGAGCTAACAAGTTATTGGAAAAAGGACTTTAAAAGCTCAAGTAAGTAAAACTTACTCTAACCTGCTTATCAAGGCTAATACAGGATATTGGCTAATACTGAAACAGAAAAAATACTTCTGCTATACAACCTTCCATTTCCTCTTTGCTGTTGGCAGATGTATTTAAACCTGGAGTTATACTTGTCCTTTTCACAACTACAGGATTTCAGCATCAGTTCTAGGGGGCAAAAAACAGAGTTACTGATTACTCATGCTTCTGAGGACTTGGCCTACTCCAGTGCGTCTCTCAAAAATGTAATCTTGCAGAAAAGAAAGACCTTATAAATCATCCACTTGTCAATTTCCCTTTCATGCTTATCTAAGCCTGTGATGACCAGGAGAAAGTTATGCAGGAAATGTTGTGGCATTCACTTAGAACTTATCAACCACAATGTTATTTTTTCTTGTAATTATGATTTCTTTTTCCTCTTGATGAGAAATAACCTGATTAAAGTTTGCAATTTTGGGGATTTTACCAGAGGTTGGAGGGCACACTAGAGTACATAGAGCCATAAGGCATGTAAAGCTAAACTTGTATTTGAAAATGACAGGTAGCTTGCAGCAACATTCACGTAAGCACACTTCCAACTACATTTTGTAAAGGCTTGCTGGCAGTTGTCAGTTCCTTATTAAGGGTTTATTGCAATCAGAAGCTGCAGCAGGGATGCTTGGGTTTTCACTTGGCTGTGTCTTGTGGTGATGATGATGATGATGTTAATAAAGATACCCCCTACAAAACCAGAGATTATATTCATATTTGGCAGTTAAGGAGTTTTAATCTTCTCAGCAGGACTTCAGAAAGAGAAGGGAACAAAGAGTGAATGAAAATATGGGAAATCTTTAGCTCTCGGGGATAGAAAAATTCTGTAATGCTGCTGCTCATGTGTCATGCAAGAAATCCCTGTTTTTCTAATCAGGACACCAGTATGCACTTTTTGGGAGAGTCATGCCAGTCACCACAATGGGCTTGCATGATTATTTCTGTTGATCTTCACATCAGATCATCAGCTGCCGTAATTCAACACGGCTCCATTAATTTTGCTAAATCTTGCCCATAGTATCTGTTATTTACCTTCATTGTTCCTTTTATTTTGTTGTATACGTATTTTTTTCTTGTCAGACTGGATAATGAGGAGAACTGAACTGAAATCTTAAATTTTAATTTGGCTTCACAACTGTCAAAGGAAGTGAAAGGCTTTAAAGTACTTTACATGACAAAAGGTGCAGAGGAAATATAAAAAGCCAGCCACTATTTCAGTACATTGTCTGTGGATGGATTTGAACTAAATATCTTTACAGGCTTTTGAAGTTTTTAAAGGTTTATTTTTCTCCAGGAAGCACCAGGTTGAAATACGACCCAGGAGAGAGAACCAAAGGCCAATATTTAATTATATTGCTCGTAATGTTTTTGTTTGACCCAGAAGAAATATTATGGGTAAAAACCTGGTTTCACTAAAGTCAATGTGAGTTTTGTCATTGACTTCCATGGGGCCAAGATTTCAGTATGTGTTTAATGCCTTCTTATTGCAAGGCGCCATCAATATGATCATTATGTTGCCTAAATGGAGCTCTAAATAGTCTTTTCCAAGATTTAAAAGTACAAACTATTTGAATTATTATGACACCAAAAGAATTAATGGGGGCCTAAATGAACTAACTATGTCTAATGTGTCTATAAACTATTCATTGTTTTCACACAAATTAAATGGTGCCATGTGTAGTAGTAGTTGTTTTATTGTTTTGTGGCAGTGCCGGAAAGACCCAGCCCCATTGTGCTAGGCACTCGTCAAACATCAGACAAAAAGATGGTCTCCTGCTGAAGCTTTTGAGTGTTTCAGTTTTAGGTGTGACAATGAGATTTTTGCTTTGTTAGCTCCTACAGCCTATCTAGGACGGCTGGGGATATTGAGCAAACTGAGGCTCTTCCTAGTGAGGGATGTAAATGGGTTCTTCAGCTGATATCTGCATGTAAAGATTAGCAACTGAGACAAGTCATCAATTTTCATCTCTTCATTTCTGCTTCCTAATCGAAAATGATGACGTCCATCTAGGGATCAAAATGATGTTCTTTAGGCATTTATTACTGCTGGGTATCCCACAGTAGTGGTGTTTCATCAAGAGTTTAGATTGATTGGGAGAGTGCCTAGTAATGAAGGATGTCATAAGATTACAGGAAGGAAAGGTATGCAGGCTTAGCACACATGGGTGTTACAGCGCAAAATGGCAAAAACGGGTGTTAACAGCGCTCCATTTTTAGTCAGTTGTTTTCCATTTCCCAAGTGTTCTGTGACTTGTAATACTTGGTTTGTCTAAAACTAAATACTGTCTTGGGGATATGAGCAAATCCATGCAAAAGATAATAAAAAAATCGTATAGCCTTTAGAAAACCTGAGAGCAGATGGGACACAGTTGTGGCCTGGTGCATTCACTGGAAAATTACTTGACCTAGCAAGAGAGCATAACTGATAGGAACCCTTCGAAACTTATGTTCCTGTTGAAATTCCCTTTTAAGAAAAATATCAACATGAGAGTCTTCATTTGTTTCTCAAAAAGAAGAACTATTTGTTCTGTTCAAAAGATAATGGACAAACAGCACAATCTAAACACTTAACTATCATTCACCAAGCATTTGGATAGGCTTTGTAAAGCACATAGGTCTAGATTGTGAATACAGCATGCTCTGAGTAAGGGGAAGCATGTAGCTGCTGTGCTCCAAGAGCAGAGAACAAAGTGTGATGCAGAGTCATCAAATTCAATTCTCCCCTTCCTCTGGGGAGGGAGTAAGTTACTTCAGTGTCTCTGTATGTGGGAGGCAGTGTGGGTGGGTGGAGCCTTAGCTTTCATTGCTACTCTGGCTGGAAATTGGGAGGATGGCATTATAGAATCATAGATTCATAGAACTGGAAAGGACCTCAAGAGGTCCTCTTAATTCAAGGCAGGACTAAGTATTATCTTGAGCAGGGGTGGGCAAACTATGGCCTGGGGGCCACATTCGGCCCTCCAGATGTTTTAATCTGGCCCTTGAGCTCCCGCTGGGAAGCAGTGTCTGGGGCTTGCCCCGCTCTGGCGCTCCAGCCGGGGAGCTGGGTAGGGGTCTTGCCCCACTCCGCATGGCTCCCAGAAGCAGCAGCATGTCCCTCCTCCAGCTCCTACACGTAGGGGCAGCCAGAGGGCTCAGCATGCTGCCCCCGCCCCAAGTAGTGCCCCCGCAGCTCCCATTGGCTGGGAATTGCTGCCAACGGGAGCTGCAGGGGAAGTGCCTGTGGACAGAGCAGTGCTGCTTGAAGTAAGCACCACCCAAAGCCTGCCCCCCTGCCTCCCCTCCCATGCCCCAACCCCCTACCCCAGCCCTGATCCCCATCCCACACTCTGAACCACTCGGTCTCAGCCCGACGCACTTTCCTGCACCTCCAACCCCTCATCCCGAATCCAGAGCCTGCACCCCCAGCCAGAGCCCTCCTGCCCTCCACCCCCCAATTTTGTGAGCATTAGTGGCTTGCCATACAATTTCCATACCCAGATGTGGCCCTCAGCCCGAAAAGTTTGCCTACCCCAATCTAGACCATCCCTGACTGTGTTTGTCTAACCTGCTCTTAAAAAATCTCCAGTGTTGGAGACTCTACAACCTCCCTAGGCAATTTATTCCATGCTTAATCACCCTGAAAGCTAGGAAGTTTTTCCTAATGTCCAACCTAAACCTCCCTTTCCGCAGTGTAGGCCCATTTCTTCTTGTCCTATCCTCAGAGATTAAGAAAAACAATATTTCTTCCTCCTCCTTGTAACAACCTTTTACACACTTGAAAACTGTTATCATGTCTCCTCTCAGTCTTTTCTTTTCCAGACTAAAGAAACCCAATTTTTTCAATCTTCCCTCATAAATCATGTTTTCTAGGCCTTTAATCATTTTTGGTGCTCTTTTCTGGACTCTCTCCAATTTGTCCACATCCTTCCTGAAATATGGTGCCAAGAACTGGATACAGTACTCCAGATGATGCCTAATCAGCGTGGAGTAGAGCGGAAGAATTACATCTCGTGTCTTGCTTACAACACTCCTGCTAATACATCCCACAAGGATGTTTGCTTTTTCTGCAACATTGTTGCACGGTTGACTCATATTTAGCTTGTATTCCACTATGACCCCCAGATCCCTTTCTGCAGTGCTCCTTCCTAGGCAGTCATTTCCCATTTTGTATGTGTGCAACTGATTGTTCCTTCCAAAATGGAGTACTTGGCATTTGTCTTTATTGAATTTCATCCTATTTACTTCAGACCATTTCTCCAGTTTGTCCAGATCATTTTGAATTTTAATCCTATCCTCCTCCAGAGCCACTCCCTCTCTCCATTCCTCCCCATCCACTTGCTCAGAGTGGGAGTGTAGCCCCTAATCTCTCCAGTGCAGCCACAGTACATTTACATTTGCACTGAGAGGTATGTGTCAGGACTGGCTCATGACCAACGGTTCCAACCTCAGAGCCGACTGTCAGGAAGCACGGCAGAGACCTCAAACTGGGGGTATGTTCTATAATTAGATTTCACCAACCCAGTAAAAAGTGTGACCTCCTAAAGTATTGAAGCAGTCTTTCCCTGGAATCACAGACAATGTTCTTAGTAATTCCAGTCTATCTTGCCACCCAGGCAAGCTGGACTTAGGTAGATCGTTGTTGTACACCAAAGATCACAAAATATTCAGGTTGCTCTCAGTCTCAAGAGACCAGTCACTTACCCAAGGTCAATTTGTACCTTAAATTTCACACCAAAGACAATGCTTGTAGCCAATCCTATAGTAAAGTATCTAAGGTTTTACTAACTAAGAAAATAAATTAGAGAGTTATTACAAGGTTAAAGCAGGCAAACATATATATACAGTTTATGGTTTCAAAAAGTGACAGAGTTGTAGTAATCTGCCACCTCTGAATGTCATTTAGGGCTAACCCAGGTTGACCCTGGGAATCTCTGCTTCTGTTTTCTAGCTCTGACCCTGTGAGAGTTTGAACAACAAAAGAGATGAAAAAATTTCTTGTCAGCTATTTTTATTTCCTTCTTCCAAAATTCAAGCACATGGGATGAGCACTTGTGCATGTAGATTCTTCATCAGTGGAAAGGGGCAATTCACAAAGTCTTTGTATTTTGATGTCCCACAATTGCCCATTTAGTTTTGACAGGCCGCCTTAATGGGCAGGAGATAAGCAAAGATTTTTAGTTACAAAGCAAATCTTAAATAATATTTTATAGCATGTGATAAAGAATTATAAATGAAAGTAATGCATGCTGCAATTTACAGACATTTCATAAAATCTAAACACATGGTTATAAGTCCAATATCCATCTTAACCACATGAACACACAGGTGAAACAGTCTGGCTTCCAACACTTAATTTGTCAGTGCTCGGTTGAGGCCTAAAGCCTTAGCAAGAGGCACCTGGTCTACCAGTGTCCCAGTCTGATTCCTAGCTCATGTAAAAGTAGTTGCACTAGTTCTACCTGACTTAATGCATTAAAAATAGTAGTCCCGTGTTACCGTCCACTTCTCTTTCTAGTACGCTAGCTCAACAAGAGCTAGAGTAAGTATGTATATGTGAGCTGGCAATCACTCCTCCTTGCTCAAATGTAGACATACAGCAGAGTCAGTATCTGATAAGGGCAAAGCAACTTAAATTGTAAGCTCTTTGGGAGAAGGACTGTATTTTTGAGCTCTATTTGTACAGCACCTAGCACAATGGGGTCCAGGTATGACTGGTGCTCCTAGATAGAGCTGGGAGTTTTAGTTTATTCATTGTAAAATGCAGTTTTGGGAAAACCAAAACTATTTGCGAATGCAGGTCACATTCAGCTGTTTGTTTTGGTCAAATGTAATGTTTTGTTCTACTCTAAGTGTGGTTTTTTGGTTGGTTGGTTTCAGTTTTTCAGTTTGGCCACTGAACTAAAAATCAATTATTTGCTCAGCTCTACTCTTAGGTACTACGGCAATATAAATAATAATGAAGTAGGGAAGAAAGACAGACTTTACTTCCCTGCATGTCAGAGTAAGAGCTGTCAGACTGGCCCCCGTAGAATAGTATCCTACCATTTTATCTTGCAAGGTAATCCCAGTGGTTTTGCTTAATATTAAAATATCCTCTGTCTTTTTTGAGGCACTTCATCTTAATCATCACCAAGGTGTTTGGGAGTTTTCATTTCCCACCAAAAAAGCTCCCTTAAAATGACCGGGCTATTCAAGGAGGAAAAACCTCTTCAAGTGGTTCTTGTCAAACAAGGGCAAGTATTGTCTCTGTTTGTTTGATTTTCATGTGATTTTAGTTAAGACTCAGTTGAATTGAGAACTACTTTTACTGATGGCTTGGTAGTGACTACAATGGGCTGCTAGCTATACCTGTGCCTCACCAGACAGGACCATTGGATAGGCCTGATCTACTGTTGTAGTTGTTGCTGATTTACTTGTCAGTCAAAGAGCCAGACTCAACAGGTAATAGAGGTCAGAGCATTCTTCCAGATATTAAGAATATGATCTGCATTAAAAACAAAACAAAAAGAAAAACAAAAAAACTCTCCTCCATCCATCCATTGAGAAAATAATTCCCATATCATAGGTGATGAATTTAAAGACAGCAAAATTATTTTCTTATAGCTTTCATTGAGTAGGATAGAAGACAACTCAAGAAATCTGAATATGGATAAACCCTGATCTAAACCCTGATACATAGTGTATATATATATTGTGTATAGTGGTTATTTGATGCAGAATACATCTCCTAGGCACTTCCAGTGGAGTCATCCCCTGGCTGACAGGATTCTGAAGAAGAAGATCACTTCACTTCCTTTCTACCTGCTGCAGAACCAGCCATGTCAGGATTTTGTCATTAATATTAGTATATCTTTCATTATGGAGCCCTAGAACTTGTTCCTGGGCAATGGAGCAAGGACTCTACAAACCTTTAGGACACATATACATAACATTCAGGATGAAATTCTGGCACCACTGAAGTCAATGGGAGTTTTGCTATTGACTCCAGTGGGGCAAGGATTTCACCCTCAAATTGCTTTCCATCAAAAAGCACCAGTTGTGCACTACAGTTTTTTCTTGGTTCATCTCTTCATACAATATAAAAGACATATGGCACGGATGTCTTCTGGTTTAATAACTTGGCATTCTAAGTTTACACAAGTAATAGCTGTAGTAGGCTCCCAATTCTACTGTCTTCCACCCCGGAACCTCTTTTATTAACCATACGCTGTAATTCAGACAAAGAAATATTTCAGTCTTGGTTTTATGTTATCTTACCTATTCATCTGGCTAGTCAAGGTGCCCAGAAAAAGAAACTGTCAGAGCTGTGAAAGTCTGTCAGTGCTTTCACAGAGATGGTAATAAATATGAAGAGTATCCTAAAGACTCCTATACCTGGGAACAATTGTCATGTCATCTCAAGGGAGAAGTTTTATATACACAGACTGAAAAGGACAAGTCATACCAAAGGACAGGTCTCACTCATGTAGTCCCATTTCAACTCACTGATATAAAACAATTGATTTAGAACATAGTGCCTTTCAAACATCCACAGTATACATCAGATTGCTAGTCCCTGCCTACAGGAATCTAAACTGACAGGTTAGACAGAGAGAATGTATGAAGGGAATCTGCTTTGGGAATAGTAATGAATCACTGGCATTAGGAATTGATAAGAGACCCCACACAGAACAGAAGGCAGGATTGATCAGAGGATTATTGAGCATTCTCATCAATTTATCAGGTACTGACATGGTCATATTAGCATCCTCTCATTTAGGAAGCAACTTTGCAGTCACCATGTTTTGGTAAAATAGGACAACTGTGCCATTGTTGCCTGTATAAACAAACAAGAGAGCACAAAGATAGAAGCTTCTGAGAGAGTCCTTGACTTATTCCGTTTATTAGTGAGATGTACCATCAATAAAACAATCCAATTTAAACAGGCTGTCTCCACAGGAAGTTATTATGCTCAAGAGTACAGTTATATGATTTAGAAACCAATCAGCATTCTGGTAGTCAAGTCGGGGTTTTTGCAAGTAGATATTTTCACTTCTAAGGAAAATTGCAAAATTGGCTTGTGCCATAGCGATATTCAGACCACAATGTGTACTGTGTACTATGATTTGTATTTTAAGCAATTAAGAACATAAGAACAGCCACACTGGGTCAGATCAATGGACCATCTACCCAGTATCCTGTCTTCTGACTGTGGCCAATGCCAGATGTCCCAGAGGGAATGAACAGAACAGAAAATCATCGAGTGATTCATCCCCTATTGCCCATTCCTAGCTTCTGGCAAACAGAGTCTATGGACATCCTAGCTAATAGCCATTGTTGGACCTAGCCTCCATGAACTTATCAAGTTCTTTTTCTGAATGCTGTTATTGTCTTGTCCTTCACAACACCATCTGACAAAGAGTTCCATGGGTTGACTGCATTGTGTGAAGAAATATTTCCTTTTGTTTGTTTTAAACCTGCTGCCTATTAATTTAATTTGATGACCCTATTTCTGGTGTTATGAGAAGGAGTAAATATCACTTCCGTATTTACTTTCTCCAAACCAGTCATGATTTTATAGACCTCTATCATATTCCATCAAAAGTTGTCTCTTTTCCAAGCTGAAAAGTCCCAGTCTTGTTAATCTCTCCTCATATGGAAGCTGTTCCATACCCCTAATTATTTTTGTTGCCCTTTTCTCTACCTTTTACAATTCCAATATGTCATTTTTAAGATGGGAACCAGATCTGCACACAGTATTCAAGATGTGGCCCTACCATGGATTTACATAGAGGCAATATGATATTTTCTGTCTTATTATTTGTCCCTTTCCTAATTATTCCAGATGCTCTGTGCTTTTTCATTGATACTTCTCAGCAACAGACTAATACAAAATATATAAATGAACAATGACAAAGTAACCTTAAGAGCATCATCTGGGCTGGAGATTTCACCATGCTTTGGATGCCCCTACTGTCAAACAGCACTTAATTAAGCTGTCAATATTTAATTTCTCTTTAAGAATGCAATATGTAAATGATAAATTATTTGGTTAGATATTTTGTAAATGTTAGGAGTTTTGTTGCTTGAATCCAGAATAGAGGAGGTATCTTTAAAGGTCACTAAATGATAGGAGCTATATTCCCTTCTGGATTCTAAATGTCTTTTTTTCCTCTTCTCCCCTACAGCTTTTATACTAGAATTCCTTATGACTTAGTTTTAGGGAGTGCTATTAATATCCCATGGAAGCATTTGCTGATGAATGCACTATGATGCAGTGATAAAGGTTGTTTGATTTTTCTTGCCCGTTCACTGTCTTCTCTGTGCAACTGCCAGATTAGCTCAGATACTCCTCAGCTTTGTCTTAGAAGCCTTCAGTTGGTGGATTGTTTATGTGTATGTTTGATGGACAATGGGGTACTATATGCTGTTGATAACTGAGTTGTTACTGAATGTTTATAAAGTGCTTTAACATTGGCATGGGAAAAGTGTTTTGGAAGGGTAAAATATTACTAATAATTCCTTTATTTATGTACTAGGCATTATTAAGAAATACTTTTATTATTTATATAGCACTATAAACATGCAAGGTGGTAGGTAGAAGAAAGAAAGAAAGAAAGAAAGAAAGAAAGAAAGAAAGAAAGAAAGAAAGAAAGAAACCCATGCCCCAAATACCTTACAATGTAAATAAATGACTAATATCAAATGGCTATTGTTTTGCCCATAAAATTCAGTGCTCAATTAATAAAATAAGGTATAGCTTGGGTGAAGCTTTAGTTGAATTACTTTTAGGGTATTTTCTTTTTTAAACCAAATATTCAAGGTTTTATTCAACCCAGCTACTGAAAGATTTGTAAATTCAAATTATCTTCCTTGTCAGAATTTTGCCAGCTCAGAAGGAGACATTTCTGAATTATGCTGACTAGATTAGAGATGTCACACTGTCTGCAGTGGCTCATGACTGTGAGTGCCTGCCTCAGGGCAGACTGTCAAAAGCAGGGCATCCCCCCTCCCCAACTGGTAGTATGTTCTATCGTTAGATGTTACCAAGCCAGTGACAAATGTGAACTCCAAAACACTACAATAGTCTTATAATAGAGTCACAGAAAGTCTCTTTAGACATTCCAGTCTATCTTGCCACCAGGCAAGCTGGGCTATGTGAGAAATGGTCACTTTCACCAAAAATCACAAAATATTTAGGTTATACCCAGTCCGAAGAGACAACTCACTCACCTAGGTCCATTTGGATCCCAAATCTCACACCAAAGACAACACTGGTAACCAATTCTGTGGTAAATTAGCTAACTAACTAAAGGTTTATTTGCTAAGAGAAAGGAATGAGAGTTATTGAGAGGTTAAAGCAGGTAAAGTAGATGAACAGGTGAGTCACAGTCTATAATTTCGAAAGGCAACAGAGATGTAGTAAACTTCCAGTTTCCCAAAAGTCTTTTAAGGCTACTGTAGTGAGGTGGTATGGTTCTCTGCTGCCCTGGAGAGAGACGAGTCCCTCCAGCCACCAGAGTGGGTGGAGCCAGAGAACTCAGCCCTGCCCCCCAGAGGGTCTGGCGCTGTCCCAGAAGTATAAAGGCCCAACCTCAGGGCTCACTGGGGAAGCAGCCGCCGGGGAGGCCAGATGCCTCTGGTCTAGCTCGCAAGTGGGAAAGCCCAGTGGCCTGCGGAAGACCTGAGGACTGGCCCGTCCTGCCCTGCACCAGCTACCCAGAGGAGTTGCCGAACCTGCCCCATGCCAGCTACAAGAAGGAGTTGCCGAGTCTACCCCTGGCCAGCTATCCCGAGGAACCCATGATACTGGACCCCCCTGAGGCCACCACCCTCACCCAGGTACCTCAAGAAGGGGAGTCTGGAAGTAGCCCTGGGGCAGCTGACCCGAGTCTGGCTGCAGCACTGCCAGAATCCATGTCAGTGTGTTGCACCCAGGATCTCCACTGACACAGCAGCAGGTCTTCTGCCACTGCTAGGGCCCCAGGCTGGGATGCAGTGGAGCAGGAGGGCCTGTGTCCCCCCTGCCACCCAACTTGTGGGTGGCAGTCTCCCCGTCTCCCAGGCCCTTTGGAACCTAGGGCCTGGGCCTACTGTTACTATACCATTGTCACTCAGCCCTGCCTGAGGGCCTGAGCTTCTGACTCACCATTGCCCTGCCCTGACCCAGGGCCTGGGCTCACTGTGTTTATTTGTACCTGCACCAAGGCCGTAGAGGAAGACTCCTGCAGCTGGACTAATTCCCCACAAGAGCTATTCCCAAAGGGAGTTAGGTGGTGTGGTTCCCTGCCGCCCAGTAGAGAGCTGAGCCCCAGCTAGCTTCTCTACACTACCCAGTAACACCGGGAACCTCCTTCTTCTCACTGGGTTATTCTGCCATGTTAGAATCCAAACTGTCCAGAGATGAAGAATTTTTCCTTTTGTCCATATTTATAGCTTTTTCTCACAGAAAGCAAGCTAGCAGGACGGCCCCCACATAAATCCTTTCTTTCATGATGGGAAGAGAGGAATGCACTTTGTCCTCACACACAATGACTATTTGCTTTCCATGCACAGAAATTAGCACTTTCCTGTTAAAGTTCTTCATTTGCATTACACAAGGCTTCTTTCTCATTTGATGGGTTACTTAGTTACATACAATGCAAATGTTTGCTATTACATGATAACAGAGTACCGATAAATGAAACCAACGCATGCAACATCCCATTAGTTCTTCATGGAATTTAAACAT
Source organism: Lepidochelys olivacea (assembly GCF_965140295.1). Taxonomy (NCBI): domain Eukaryota; kingdom Metazoa; phylum Chordata; order Testudines; family Cheloniidae; genus Lepidochelys; species Lepidochelys olivacea. Next base: position 131,084,517 of record NC_140411.1, on the reverse strand, counting down.
TAAACACATTCTTAGACATTGTAACATCTATTTTGAACTATACTAACACACAAGTGAGCTGGTCTGGCTTCCAGCTGTGAAATGGTCAGTTCTTAGCTGATGCCTGTGGCTTTGGCCAGAGCTGGCACTTGGCTTACCAGCATCAGAAGGGACATTCCTACTTTTCAGACCAGAAAGGACTCCAGGATGAGAAGGCTCTAGGTATAGGAGATAAGGGTCTGCAATACCTACAAGATATCTCACAGATTCAGGTCCACTGGCAAGTTCACTTGAGGGAATGCCTGTCAATGCTGGCTTGGTGGAATTGGTCCATAGAGAATAATTTGCAGGTAAAATTTACCTGTTACCTTTTTGTGTACGTTTGTGAAACTGCAGTATTAAGATTTACCCCCCCACAAAACCCCAGAGCATTAGGGATTTGTAAAGCTATTGCACATGTACCTCTGCAGTTCTTTAAGTGATTGACAAATGTTATACCACACAGGAGAACTATAAATATGCCTTTGGATTGTTTTTAATCAAATGCCCACAGAATCACTGCTCAATGAGTGTAGTATATCACTCCATGTACTATGAAATCGATTGCTTATGTGTAAGGCTACGATTTTGTCATGGAGGATGCAGAAGTCACGGAACCTGTAACTTCCAAAGACCTCCATGACTTCAGCCCCTGCAGCTGGGAGCTGGAATGTTCTGCTGCCTCCTATAGTGGCAGGGAGCTGTAAGGTACCCCCGCCGCCTGAGGCAGCGGGTCCCCAAGCTCCCAGCTGCCATGGGCAATGGGGGTACCCCACAGCTCCCAGCCACCACAGGCAGGGAGAGTACCCTGCAGGTTCCAGTCGCTGCAGCTCTCCACCCACCACGGTGGGTCAGGGGGACCCCCACAGCTCCCAGCCACCATGGGGGGGGGCAGGGAGTCCCTCACAGCTCCCCACCATGGTGGCATCAGGAGGGGCAGGGGGACCCCACAGCCCACAGCCACCAGGATGCAGGGGGACCCCCACAGCTTCACACTGCGGTGGCGCCGAAGGACCCACACACCTCCCCACTGCTGGGGAGGGGGAAGGGGGACCCTGCAGCTCCCCTCTACCATGGGGGGCAGGGGGACTCTGAAACTCTGAGCTCCCATGGGTGGTAGTGGCCCCAGAGCTCCCAGCCACCTGCAGCTGCCCAGTCCCTTCCCATTTTATCATGGATATTTTTTAGTAAAAGTCAGGGACAGGTCACGGGCTTCTGTGAATTTTTCTTTATTGCCCATGACCTGTCCATGACTTTACTAAAAATATCCATGACAAAATATTAGCCTTACTTATGTGTAACATTATTTATTCAATATTAGTTCCTACAGAGATTTAAACCATGATGCAGCAGCATGTAAACAGAGGCGTCATTTCAGACAAATTTGAGGGGGGTGGGCATAGTTGTGTCACCATATTTAACATTATATGCAATTATATTATGTCCTGAAAAGTCTGGGGGTGGTGCCAAAAAGTGGAAGACATAATGTAGCATAGTCATGGGTGGGGACAAACCAAGTTTGAGGGGGGCAGTTATCCCCCTTTGCCCTATAGCAAATGACACTGTTGCATGTAAGGACAGAGTTAGTTAAATTCTCCATTAAATTTTTCAGCACATTTGGAAGAGATGCACTATGGTTTCCTTTCAAAGGGTCTCCTGTTCCAGGATTTATGAAAGTTTATAAGTGTTAACTCATGAGTTGCTTCTAAAAATAGAATTATATTTATTTAACACAGAGATATGCTGAAAAGTCATCCTTAACTGTGAGTTAGAAACTTGAAAAGAAATTTAATAGAAAACAACATGTAATTATTACAACATTTCTAGACAAACAGATCCATTCATTACAAATATGTTAGGCACTCACAACTATCTGTCTTGAGTGGAAACACCATATTTTACAGAAATTATAGAACTAGTCAATGTATAATTTCTTAGTAAACACTCTATTTGCTAGTAAATAGTCCCCTCGCTACATCTGGAAAATGCACAATTATTACTTTTAGATAGACAATAGTAAATCTTCTTTTTGTCCTTGCAAGCCTTGTAACTGTTTAACACTGCTGGAGCAGGACAGCTATAGCTAGGGAGAATGCATGTGTTAGGTACATCAGATTTAATAAATAAATCCAACCATTTTAATTTACTGAAATGATAGCTGACACAGCACATGAAACATGGTGAAGGACCTGCACTGAAAAGGTTAATGAGTTTAAGTGCCCTCCTGTATTTCTCTGATACCCAATCTTTTCTATCTATTTATTGACTGATAAAGCCCACGCACTGGAAATTACAATATTACACAAGTCCTTAATGTTGACTAAAAAGGCAATGAAGTCAAGCATCATTTCTAACATCATCTGTTTCAAGAAAATTCTTGTTAGAGGGAAATATTTCCAGGGCACTCACTTTTTCCCCTTGTCTTATAATAGGATATTCTTGATTAAAATAACACTTTAAAGATTGAGACATCTGGTGTTCTTATTTAAGATAACATTTTGTTACACTGCAAATTTGAGACATTAAAGAATAGTTTCAAAAGCTGTAATGCTCATATTTGGAACTTACCAAGTGTTCCAAAGGAGTGAATGGATGGAATACTTCTGAATGTTCTTTAGTGAAAGTTATTTTAGAGGAAAAATAATAATCCACCTCTTTCAATAGTAAGAGTCTTTGGGATTCTTTCTAAAAACATGCCTCTAGCTTCTTGTTTTATTTTGACATTCTATAATAGTTCCTCGATTTTCTATTACAATAAGGCTCAATGGTAACAAATCCAATATTTTTTAAAAGTTAGAAGGTGCATTTTTGTCATGAATTTTGTCTGTATAACTCAAGCCAAAAGGAAATGATTTATGACTTTGAAAGTGGAGGGTTTTTAATTTGAGTACAATATTATTTCCTGAAAAAGAGAATTGTATGGAAGAAAAATGTGTGTTGGGCTAGACTGAGATTTTCTTATTTCGCTCTTTGTAACGAGCAGTTCAGAATCAAAATTCCTTCTCTGATTCCCCACTTGATCCTAATCTGATACTACCCAGTGACCAGCAGCAGCGTATGGGTAGGATTTTCAAAAGCGTTCAGCACTGGCCTAACTTTGCTCACATTTCAGTTCCCAGAATTTTTTTTTCCTTTGTGTCTGTGTGTGAGAGAGAGTGTGAGTGTGTGTGACTGATGTGCAATTACAGATCATTATTTTTATTTTAGTTCATTTTATGCCAGCCTGTACTATTGTGGGAATTCACTGTTAAGTAATTTTATGAATTTTAATACCTAATTATTTGTCATTTTCTTTAATCCAAGGTATATTCAGAACTGCTATTATCATAAGGCTGAATTTGTTTCTTTATTTTAAAATATTTTGCTTTCTCACGTAATGACTAGCCTATGTCTCTATGCTCATTATAAAGTATATGTGTATATCTGTATTTTATATTAAATTTCCCTCTAATGGCCTTAAGCCTTCAGAGAGATCCATGTGGGCAATATGTGGATTATGGTAATAGATTGTCCCATTTGAAGTCAATGGGAATCTGCATAGGCACAAAGGTCTGCCCACCTAGGTCTGTTTGCAAGACTAGGGCATACAGGTGTTCGTATATATAGTATTGATTTTATATGATGTCTTTACATCATTACCTTAGTTATATTCTGTATGATGCTCATTATTTGCTAAAGATGATCAGTAGACTAAGGGTGATGTCCCTCAGAAGCTGAATACTCAGATATGACCAAATCATCAAGACAGATCTTTGCAAAAATGCCAGGACATCTTTAGAGCATTGTGAAACTGATTCTCTAGACTTGTACATTTTTGTTTTGTATTTCATTTGAGTTTGGAAGGCTGTCTCACCACAAAAGTGCCTTTGCTGTCTTAAGCCACTAGAATTCTTTCTAAAACTCTGCTTAGTACTTTCTGTTGACCCTGTTACATGATATGATAACCTTTAATATGTGGTCATAAAAATGTCATATTTCCTTAGAGATAAATGTTTTCTTGTATTTTTCTTATTTACAAACTGTACCTTTTGTTTATTCTGGTGAGCTAGGAATCAAATCCACATGTTTTAGTCAGAGGCTGATTCTTTGTATGCATGAGCATCAGCCATTTCTTGAATAGTGATAGAGGATATAAGGGCTGAAATTTACCTTTGATGTGGCTTCAAGGGCTGCATGCACATTGTGCCCTGAATCATCTCCTGAAGCATGCTGTGTATTTTGCACATGAACTGCCTGGACAGAGTTTTGCATTCAAGTGGTTGGTTGGCAAAACAAAATCAAAATGAAAAGAGAGCAAAACTGAATTTCTATAGTGGATAAAATACCCAGAAGGCAGGTGAAAGAGAAGGCAGACATGAGCAGATCAGAGAGAGGATACTTTCTTGATGGATTCAGGCTGGATTTGGCGATGAGGCTTCAAATTAATGAAACTCCATCCATAACAATAATTATTAAATGTTTGGAATTATTTCTGAATTATGTAAAACATCAGTGGCATTGCATGCAGCAGTACCTTATTTTGATTTAGGACAGCTTGGGTGAACACTGTAGAAATGAATGAAGATTATGCAGGGCTGATCATTTGTAAGTGTAGGTACCCTGATATTCAGGTAGCACCGAGAGGACTGTGAACTTGCATAACAAATGCATTGGACCTGTGATTGACAGACTAGACTATTAAGAAAACAACCTGACCTCAGAAGCCTGACTCTGTAGGAGATTTTCATTATCAGAATAAATATACAAACTGTATTTATCTTCAGTACAGCAGTTTTAAAAGGGGAGAGAGTGAGGCTGACAGGTTACACACTCTTTTATTTTTTTATCTGTCTTTACATAGCTAATCCTTTTTTCTGGACTAATGCACAATAGAGTCTGACGGCTTTGGCCTGCATTTTATTTTCTAATTATACTGTGTTATAAAATGTAAATCTGTCTTTATATGAGGATTGTTGTGTCAGCTTCTGAAATCCTCGGAGTCTTCCTTGGATAAAGATATTCAAAATGTAATAATCAGGGTACTTTAGGGATGCTGACAAAAATTTAAACAAGCAGCTCCTATAGAAAGTTGTGTGTGGTGTTGCTCTGGATGCATTCTAACATTAATATTTTGAAGCTTAAGTGCACATAACCTGGCTTTTGCCACACATCATCTCTTTCACTAGTCAAGTACATGCTGTATTTGGTTAACTCTCCCTTTGTCCATATACCTAATAAACTTATGTATGTTCATTGCTGTGGGCTAGACTGTGAAATCAACTACATGCCCATGCAGGGTGTAAATGGGGAGTAAGTTTTCTCCTTATACTCCTGTACACCCGTGCTAGACTCTGGGTCTGCAGTGGTAACCGGTCACTGTGCTCCCACTACTCTCCCTGCAGTCTAGATGAGGCCAAGCAGGGAAAGAGCAGAGGCAAGGCTCTGCTCCCACAGCACATAAGCTGGTGCAGCAGCGGTCATGATTTGCCACTGGGTGTGCGCCAATAGACCCCTCTCTGAAGCACAGTTCTGTCCATGCACTGCTCCTGGACAGTGTAGGTACCAACACACCACCCCATACAAATCGCTTGTGATAAAAACATACTGTATTCATGCACTTTCAGATGCTCCAAACACTTGATATGCATGATCACTGATCACCTTCTACAGTGAATTTTGGCATTTTCCTGCTTAGATATGATGCTAAATTTAAGGCAGATTCTATCACTGGAATTCTACCACTTGACATTCTTAGTGAAGTGAAGGGATATGCATGGGATCTTCTTAGTGCAGAATTTGGATTATGGTCTTGGGGGAAAACGTGCTTTTACCTAAGATTGGGTATTCTGAATGGGAAGGGGTACTTTAAATAGGTGATTTTAAAAGTATTCAATGAAAGGAGTGGTATGGTGTTAGGTATAACTAGATAGAATAGTATGAGTCCGATTCTGCATTCCCTACTCAGGAAAACTCTCACTGAATTTTAATGGGAATATATCTCCTCACTGAATCTTTCCTGAATAAGAAGTACCTCAGGCTCATGATGCTTACATCCCTAACTATTCTGCACATTTACTAAAATGTAGCCAAGTGTCTAGGGATATACGTTGTTTCTGAAGTTTGTAATTTTCTCTGTTAGATGCTAAATGATATCTTCAAATTTAAATTCTAGTTTTAATTCTAGATAGACAACACTTTAACTTAGATGCATGGTAAAATGAAGTGAATTGTATCCCCTATTTTAGATATGTATAACAGAAGTGCTTTTTAGCATGTTTGTTGCATATGTGAAACAGTGTGCTACTCATTTTGCAAAGTAGAATGAGGAATTTTCTTTTAAGTACAATAAATGTTGATTGTCATGGTAAATGCCCCTTCTGGTGTAATATATTAGTATTTATATATTTTATGCAGCTCCCTTGGTATGCTTGCTATTTTAAAGAAAGCCAAGGTCTTTGCCCCAAAGAGCTTACTATCTAAGTCCCTCATCTTGCAAACATTTTTTTGCCCAGGATTAACTTTAAGCACAGGTATAGTCTCATTAAGGACTGTAATGTTTGCAGCACTGAGCCTAAAGTAGGCAGTATACAAAAATAAACAAAATGATAGAGTAATGGAATTCTGTTTGAGCCAAGAATTTGGTTTGGAATGTTGTTAAAGATTTTCTAAAGTCTGTTGTATAGGCCTTTTAGAACCAAGGCTTTATAAGGAGGGATTTGAAGGAGAGAGGGCTAGAAATATGTCCAACTGAATAAGGGAGCTAGTTTCAGGCATGAGCAGTAGAAGAAAGGCAATCATTGGCCCAGATTCACTTTGTGTTCTTCTGATATTGCACCTCAGCCCTAGATGAAACTCTAAAATCCCAACTGTTATGGTTACGGAGCTGCTTGCAGTTGCCACGGGACTGTAATTCAGTTGCCAATGCTTGCACCTCTATACCCTTTCTGGTCTTGCTGTGTGCACCCCTCAGGTGTTAGGCTTTGTGCACTTAACTGTCTTGGATGGAATTTTTCAATTTCTCCTCTCTTAGACTGGGATCTGGGCACCACATTCTATCTATGCCAACTACTTATTACTTAAAATCTGCTACTTCTTGTCCTGCCTTCAGTGGACATGGAGAACAATTGATCACCATTTTCTTTATAAAAGCTTTTAGGATATTTGAAGACTGTCTTCAGGTCCACAGTCTCCTTGTTCTACACTCAGCATGCCCAGTGTTTTTAACCTTTCCTCCTAGGCTAGGATTTCTAAACTTTTTATCATTTTTTGTTGCTCTTGTCTGGACTCTCTCCAGTTTGTTCACATCTTTCCTAAAGTGTGGCACCCAGAACTGGACACAATACTCCAGCCAAGGCATCATCAATTACCTCATGTGTCTTACGTACAATGCTCCTGTCTTTAATTAATATTGAATAGTACCAAACTCAGGACTGACCCCTGAGGGACCTCAGTAAGTACACCCTCCCATTTTGATAGCTAAACACTGATAACTACTCTTTGATTTGCTCTTTCAACCAGTTGTGCACCCACCTTATAGTAATTTCATCTAGACCACATTCGCCTTTGTTTATATCATGTGGGACTAAAACCAAGATATATCATGTCTTCTGCTTCCCCTATCAAGTAGGTCAGGAACTCTTTCAAAGAAGGAAATTACGTTGTTTGGGCATGATTTGTTCTTGCTGGCTCTTCTCTATTATCCTCTAGGTGCTTGCAATGTGATTGTGTACTAATTTGCTCCAAAATCTTTCTAGGTATCAAAATTAGGCTGACTAGTCTATAATCCCCCGGGTCCTCTTTGTTCCCCTTTTTAATGTGAATTGCCTTATTAAATCCTTGTCTAATGTTTATTGATTAGTGCAGACACTTAGTGAGGATTACGTTTTAAAATCAAATCTCAAAGTCTTTCACATAAAGCAAAATAGACTACAGTAATTAATTGTAATAGGAGCGTGCATCAGAGAAATTACGAAGAGAAAAGCTGGACATTTAGAAGAAAGATTTGATACTAGTGACAGACTAGGGTCTGTCAATAAATTACTACATGGTATCTAAGTGTGACAAATTGGAGAAAATGTCATCTTTTGAATTTAATTTGGTTTTGTGACAATTATTTGTGATTGTACTGTTTTGTAGATTAGAATGTCTATTTTGTATATGAGAGTTGTTTTGTTGAGAGCCAGCTTAAACAGGTGTATGCATAGCAAGGCTGGGTCAGGGCAGGGTTTTCTCATCTGTGCATTCATCTGATGAAGTGGGCTTTAGCCCACAAAAGCTTATGCTCAAATAAATGTGTTAGTTTCTAAGGTGCCACAAGTATTCCTCGTTCTTTCTGCTGATACAGACTAAAGTGGCTACCACTCTGAGCACAAGAGGAGTCATCCAGCCAGGTCCCAAAGACTATTTGTTTGCTAATGACTCTTATCACCTACACCACACTCACTGAAACAAAGAGAATGTGCATGTGAATGTAGCATGGGTAGGGCATGGGGTTTCACGATAGGATACCTGACTAAGACTTGGCTTATAAACAGGAGGGCTTCATGTACAAGGGACAGACCATCACCAGCAAGAGAAGACTGAGCTGGAGGAGAGGGGTGCGGGGGGCCCTGAACTCTCTGAAGAACATTGGCCAAGATCTAAAGGTGCTTTCAGGAAAACTGATAAAGGGTCTTGTGTGAAGGAGCTTGCTATTTTTGCCTAGAGCTGTCACGCTGATGCTTTTCTATGAGTAAAGAATGTGTGTTTAAGAATTTCCTTTGCAAAAACCATGTGTTATTTGTTTTAACTGGCATGTAGTCCTCAAAGAGTTAAACTGTAAACCAGAGTACCCACAAGGGTGGAGCTCTGCGGATGGTGTGCTCAGGGCCGGCTCCAGGCACCAGCTTTCCAAGCAGGTGCTTGGGGTGGCAATGAGAATGGGGCGGCAGTCCGTGTGCCACAGTGGCAATTCGGCAGCAGCCCCGCTGCTCTTCCTGCTGCGGTGATAATTCGGCGGCACCTCGGCCGCTGTTGCGGCAGTGGCAATTCAGCAGAGACTGCTTGGGGCGGCAAAATAGGTAGAGCCGCCCCTGGGTGTGCTAAAGCTATTGTGGAGACTTGGGGGTCATTGTTGATCTTGGGGCTGGACTATGGTATCCCACATCTCAGGCAAGGGTACCCAGGGAGTGTGCTAACGAGGCCAGACTAAGAGACAGTATCTGAATGTTGCCCAGGCCTTGTAATCTTGGAAGCATGGGGAATCTAGACTTTGGGTCCAAACTAGAGTTTGGGTCCAATCTAGAGCATGGGGAATCTAAAGTTTGCAGTCTTGTGTCTGACCACAAAGGAGGAACTCTGCCAGGGTTGAAACACGAGGGAAGAAGGAAGTGAGTTTTAGTTTTAGAAAAAATAAAAATAAAAACAAACCCTCCACACAGCCAGATTAAGCAGTCCTCCCCAAGAACAATCGGTAGGTCCAGCAAAAAAACAAACAAAGTGATGGATCAGGCACATGTTCATACACCAACCTGTGAAATGCTAGGGAAATAAGGAAGCTCTCATTTGGAAGGAGGTGATACAGCTCAGTGGGGTTAAACAGCAGCTTGGGGGAAGAAAGGTGACCCCACCTAATATGATAATGATACTGGCCTCTTTTGTAAAGCACTTTGAGATCTATGGCTGAAAAATGCTAGATGAGGGCTAAGTATTATTATTATTTTATTTTATTATTATTATATTAATATAATACACTCTAACCCTTGGATGTGGAAGGGGCCTCTCTCTCTCTCTCTCTCTCTCTGTCTCTCTCTCTCAACACAGAGTTGGGCTAGAATTCTGACAAGGAAGTCAGAGGCAGGACTTCTATTTTGTACATGAAAGATTTTACTTTCTCTGACTAAACTGAGATGCCTTATCTACTTTAGATGATGGGAAGTGGAATCTAGATTTGTTAAAAAAACATTTGTTTTTTTTTGTTCTAAATCAATTTTCTTTCTGTTTTTAATAAACCATGTTTTAAGGAATTCTATTCTTTAGGTGTTTTAAAGCAGTTCATTGCAAGGATGAAATAACCTTGCAGTCTCTTTACCCTTCAGTCACTGTTTATGGGACCAAACCACCCCCACCCACTATCATGGACAGAACTATCCTCTCCCACTGAGGTGTGTTGCCACCAGGCTGCACTTGACAAACACCTGGAGTAACCCTAAAAAGATGTTTTTAAAGGAGATGCTAAAAGGAAAAAGAGTCTAAACATGAAGCGTCTCTAATCCAATACCCATTGAAATCAACATGAATTTTAACATTGTCTTCAGTGGGTTTTATGTAAATGATGCATAATGGGAGGAAACTGTTTTAGGTGGTATTTGGAAGGCACAAAATCTGAAAGATCTATCGAAAGTAGTGATATAAGAACTGATGCACAAACAACAGAAAGATGAAAGATTTCAGAGTGAAAAAAGTAGGATGGCAAACAGAGTAAGATAAAAATCACAGTGATATAATCTATTTGAAAAACAGGCATATTTGAGCCTTTTAGGGTTCCCAAGATGGTTTCCTAGATAGTAATGTTGAAAAATAATACCAGATGGTCCACTCATGGAACTTTTTTTTGGCAGATTGCACACTCCCTGAATCTCAAATCATTGAAGAAATTCTTTATCCTGATGAGTGCTGATCAGTCAGGTTTTAACCCAATAAATCCCTTAAGCATTTGCTTAACTTTAAACTTATCAATAAGTCTTCATTTGCTTCAAATGCACTAGTGAATAAAACTGTTTGTTGTAAAAAACTATGTTTTTATAACAGCTTAATTCATTGAGGCTGTACTTTTACCTAAAATTCCACTCCTTAATCTGCAAAGGATTTTGGAAAGATTGGCCTTGGAGCCTCTTTTGTGTAAAAGGAGAGGTGGTTTTCTACTTGTCTTTTTAGCTAGAAATATCAGGAATATGAAATCTGTTTTTCCCTGGTTTTTTAAAAGGCACTGGCAAACAAGGGAATAATTTGTGTGCGTGATTATTATCATCATCTTAACTGAAGGGCTGAAAGTGTTAAATCTTTAATAAAGTCTTCCCCTGTTTAGAATGTTAGTTAGTCATTAAAGTTAAATAAGCATTAATTTTAAAAGAGCGTATTAAGCAGACTTCCAGTGACCATGGACTATCTATACAGGACCTGAAGGTGTAATGTCTTTAAAAAAAAAACCAAAACCAAACCTTTATAAATCCCCAAAACCTTTAAGGTGAATCTGTCTATTTCTTTTGGCTGTGGAAAAATTGCTAAAAACAAATTATATATATATATTCATCAACATTTTCCCAAGACAGTTTTTGACTTTTTTCATTGGGAAGTAAAAATCTGAAAAAATGTGTAGTAAAACTTTTGATTTGGAAATAGTGCTGGGGTGCATGATGGGAATTGTAGTTCAGGTGCCTCATGTCCCCAGACTCCTCCATGAACTGAGGTCTCTGGCTGTATTACATCTCATATGATGCACCATGGTGTTCCCTCATGCTGAATATCTGCAGTGCTTCATGGGAGATGTAGTCTGGCTGGAGGACTCATAGATAAGATTTGGGGCATGAAACACTCCAACTACAACTCTCACGAGAAATTATGATGGTGTTTCTTAATCAATTTAGGTTTTTGGCCAAGAAAATCAATTTGGGCACATTTTTAAATGAAAAGTTGAAATTTTTCATAGAATGCAGAAAAATTTATCAGAGAAACGTATTTTCCATCAAAATACAGTTTTGGTGGAAATTTTTTTAACCCACCCTCATTTAAGGCTTTCTTTACCCAAAATTAAAAAAAAAATAACTAGAAGAGGTCACAAGCCCATTTTTTCCACTTTAAATTTTACGTTTAACATCAAGTAACATCAACAAAATGATTACATTCTTATAACTAGGGTGACCAGACAGCAAAGGTGAAAAATCGGGACAGGGGTGTGGGGGGGTAATAGGAGCCTATATAAGAAAAAGACCCAAAAATCAGGACTGTCCCTATAAAATCAGGACATCTGATCACCCTACTTATAACAATTTTGGTATTCCACAGTATAATGTAAATGGCTCCATACTTATGTATATTCCTTTAACAAGTTGATATTATAACCAAATGGCTGTCATGGAATCTAGAGAAAGGCTCTGGGGAATGTGTTTTAATATAAAACACTGAGTACTTATAACTGTGTCAGTTTAGTTTTTACTGATGTTGTTTATAATATGGATAGGCTGAGAGAATTAGGAAATTCTAAAACAATGGTACCAGTTCTCCTCTTACTTGTATCAATATCACATAGGTGTAACAATATTGACTTAATGTTTATACTGGTATAAGTGAAAAGAGAATCAAACCCAATCTTTCTAGTTATCTCTGAGGCTTGTATCTCTTTCATGGGTGACAATGATGTCCAAAGACATCTGCCACATTCAAACACTAACTTGAGAAGGATTTTCTATTCTAAGCTTCTCTTTGCAGTAACTGATAACTTTTAGAAATACTTCCTTTTGAACATCTTATGCACGGTTTTAGCTCAGAAGGATTTTTTTCTGAGAGTTCAGATTTTTTTAAAGTTACAGGAATGTAAAAGTGAAATTTTTGGTACTTTAAAAAAAGTGACCTTTTCTGACCTCAAATAACTCAAAAATGGATAAATGGTATAATCGGCTAGATTGACAGAATACTAGTAATCCATGACAAAATGTGGAAGAAATTAACAATTAAAATATACAGAGAAGGGTTAATAGTTTGACATTAGAAGACAGAAGTCACACAAAAATTGTGCTGAACAAACAAAAAGGAAGGTGCTTTGTATATTTGTTCAAAACATAGTGCAAGGATATTAACAAACTGATAACTACAGCTATGAAAAAATGGTTGAAGATCATTCTTCTTCAGCACTGGAGTTTTCAGGTCATTTTATCATGAAGTATAATTCAATTCCAAGACTCCGTGAGGCCTGAAATAGTTCAATTAAATTAGTAACTTTATGTTGCAGGATTCCGGGAACCAAGTTGTCCCTGGAAAAAAACCTTCTTCCTCCCCTTTGTGCAGTTGTTCAGGGAAGACAGTGAGGCAGGACTGGAAACAGCAGGCCAGTCAGAATCCCCAGCAGGAGGGCAAGACACTGGTAAAAAAATGGCTGATTGGGAGACATAAAAGGGAGGGGCAGACACACTCTCTCTATTGTGCATACCTTTCCAATTTAGAAATACTTGGAGATGGTCATAAGACAGACATTTTGGATCTAGTCTGAATTTTCCCAACATTTGGAGGTTTGCGTGTGAGGATTTTGGCCCCCGTCTGTATAATGTATCAGAATCAATCACAATTTGGGTGCAGATATGGACTTTTCTTTTAGTTCTGTTGTATTTGGATCTAGAGTTTTAGTCTGGGCCCATCTCGGGAAATAATGGTGATGCCTTATCAAAATGCATATTATCAAGGTATTTGTCATTTTCATACCAAAAACTATAAGCACTGCGTAGCAACATATTTTGAAGACAAGTTAGCCTCCCCCCTTCTGGTAAGCCATGGTTGAATGGGGTTTCCAAAGGCCCACCCGTGTTTGTGTTTATATCTGATATTCACTATCTGCCATTTCAACTGTACATGCTTCCAGGGATAGTTTGGATCAATAATGTCATATGAAATAGACATTTTGGACAGGAAAGTGACATGCGTGAAACACCAAATAGAGGTTGCAGAATGGCATACACACTGGTAAGTGTCACTTACAATACAAGACAAGCTCAGTAAGGTGAATGCTGACACCAGCCCCAGAGGACAATATATACAATCTATAATAGAAACACTGTACCTCAATTCAAGATCATGGAAGACATCCTAACAGCACTAGTGGTTTGACAGAAGGCACAGCCCCACTGTTTGGCTTTTGATGTCTAACAGAAATCTGTCTCCCTAACTTTTAAATGCAGGGAATAAAAATGATCTCTCAGAGTGGGGTGACTTAGTTACTATTTCCTTTGCATGACACATGCCAACAGGCAGCTGGACATGAGTATGTATGTGTTCTTGGTTTTCCTTCCTCCCACTCCAGTTGGTATTTTGCATAATTATTTCCATGGAGGTTTTGAGGGTGTTCAACAATTCCATAGGCATCCAAACGTGGACATATTGACAAAGAGATTTTTTTTAACGTGACTTTAAAGCAGTAATGTGGCATTCACAAGACGGTCTTCTCATGTAAGATGTAAAGACTTGGATCCAGAAAATACCATGGAAAGAATGAGATCTAGTTAATGGCAAAATGAACACAATAACTATTTGTATGATGATAACCTCTCCTACTCCCTCTTTTTTATTATCATCATTGCAACTGAAATGGCCAATTTACAGAAAAGATAATATCTAAGATCTGAAAAGGCAAATAAGATTTGCATAAATAAATAAATTAATTTAATCTTTAATTGTGAGATTTCTAAATAACTTTCAAATAATAACTGAGGCATATTATAAATGGGGCTTTCAGATGAGATGAGATATTTTAATGCAATTGCCTGAAATATTTTATCATGTATAAAAATATGGCTTGACTAGTACCCACATTTGAGACTGGCAGATATGGTAATGGGTCAGGAAAAGAGAAGAGAGCGACAAGAAACAGAAATGATAACACAATGTAAAGCAGAAAAACATAATACAGAAGAATCAAGCTACTCATCTCCCCATCTCATATTACACACAACAGACTAAATTCTGCATATGACATAGTGCTGTGTTCTTTATGTAGTCAATAAACTCTTTTCACAAGGAAACAGTCTTCCAACTTGTCACTTACTTATGGATCATATGATTATATGAAGCAATCTTGGCCATTTCTAAATAATATTCTTTTATCACTGGAATTGCTTCAACTTCTTCATCTTCTTAATAACACATTTTTGGCACAGAATAAAGCAATAGAGTTCTATTTTTGAGAGATTTAGCTCACAGTGGAAAAAAATAAGGTGAATTTTTGCCTCCCATAGAGCAAATGACACCCACCCTAAGAAGATATTAAAAATAAAAACTGTTTATGGGATATATTTCTACTAGGGCTAGTCAAAAATATTCTATAAAAAAAAATGACAGAATTTTTTTCTTCTTCTTCTTCTTCATGAAACATGTCTGATTCTCATACAAAATTTCAATTTTTCATTGAAAAACTACATACCAAAACATTTTGGCCAAAAATGAGATATTGCAATTTAGAAATGCTGCCCTGATAACTTCATGGGGCTTGTGGTTTGTTTTCCTCAGGTCCCCATTCTCCTTTATATGTCAGGCTCCCCAGCCAGACAATATGTTCTATGATGCACCATGGCCAGAGATTTTCATGATGCACTGGCTTCCCCCTCCAACAGGAATTGGCACATGAAATTGCAATCCCATTAGCAAGAATTTTTAATGAATCTGTAAACTCAGGGATTGTACCGTATGATTGGAGAATTGCTAACATAGTTCCTATTTTTAAGAAAGGGAAAAAAAGTGATCCGGGTAACTACAGGCCTGTTAGTTTGACATCTGTAGTATGCAAGGTCTTGGAAAAAAATTTGAAGGAGAAAGTAGTTAAGGACATTGAGGTCAATGGTAAATGGAACAAAATACAACATGGTTTTACAAAAGGTAGATCGTGCCAAACCAACCTGAACTCCTTCTTTGAGAAAGTAACAGATTTTTTAGACAAAGGAAACACAGTGGATCTAATTTACGTAGATTTCAGTGAGGCATTTGATACCGTGCCACATGGGGAATTATTCGCTAAATTGGAAAAGATGGGGATCAATATGCAAACTGAAAGGTGGATAAGGAATTGGTTAAAAGGGAGACTACAGCAGGTCATACTGAAAGGTGAACTGTCAGGCTGGAGGAAGGTTACCAGTGGAATTCCTCAGGGATTGCTTTTGTGGCCAATCTTATTTAATCTTTTTATTACTGACCTCGGCACAAAAAGTGGGAGTGTGCTAATAAAATTTGCGGATGATACAAAGCTGGGAGGTATTGCCAATTGAGAGAAGGACTGGGATATCATACAGGAGGATCTGGATAACCTTGTAAACTGGAGTAATAGTAATAGGATGAAATTTAATAGTCAGAAGTGTAAAGTTATGCATTTAGGATTAATAACAAGAATTTTAGTTATAAGCTGGGGACGCATCAGTTAGAAGTAACGGAGGAGGAGAAGGTCCTTGGAGTATTGGTTGACCACAGGATGACTATGAGCCACCAATGTGATATGGCCGTGAAAAAAGCTAATGCAGTCTTGGGATGCATCAGGCAAGGTATTTCCAGTAGAGATAAGGAGGTGTTAGTACCGTTAAACAAGGCACTGGTGAGACCTCACCTGGAATACTGTGTGCAGTTCTGGTCTCCCATGTTTAAGAAGGATGAATTCAAACTGGAACAGGTACAGAGAAGGGCTACTAGGATGCTCCGAGGAATGGAAAACCTGTCTTATGAAGGGAGACTCAAAGAGCTTGGCTTGTTTAGCCTAACCAAAAGAAGGTTGAGGGGAGATATGATTGCGCTCTATAAATACATCAGAGGGATAAATACCGGAGAGGTAGAGGAATTATTTAAGCTCAGTACCAATGTGGACACAAGAACAAATGGATATAAACTGGCCATCGGGAAGTTTAGACTTGAAATTAGACGAAGGTTTCTAACCATCAGAGGAGTGAAGTTCTGGAATAGCCTTCCAAGGGAAGCAGTGGGGGCAAAAGACCTATCTGGCTTCAAGATTAAACTCGATAAGTTTATGGAGGGGATGATACGATGGGATAACATGATTTTGGCAATTAGTTGATCTTTAACTATTCATGGTAAATAGGCCCAATGGCCTGTGATGGGATGTTAGATGGGTGGGATCTGAGTTACTACAGAGAATTCTTTCCTGGGTATGTGGCTGGTGAATCTTGCCCATATGCTCAGGGTTCAGCTGATCACCATATTTGGGGTCGGGAAGGAATTTTCCTCCAGGGCAGATTGGCAGAGGCCCTGGGGGGGTTTCGCCTTCCTCTGTAGCATAGGGCACGGGTCACTTGCTGGAGGATTCTCTGCACCTTGAAGTCTTTAAACCATGATTTGAGGACTTCAATAGCTCAGACATAGGTGAGAGGTTTATCGCAGGAGTGGGTGGATGAGATTCTGTGGCCTGCATTGTGCAGGAGGTCAGACTAGGTGATCACAATGGTCCCGTCTATGAATCTATGAATCTAAGAGAGGGGAGTATGATGCATGGAAAATGTAGTCAGGCCTGGGACCTTGCATGTAGAAGAGAATGGGAAGGAGCAAGAAGTAGATACCCAGGCAACATTTCCAAATGAAACTATTTTGTTTTGGGGGCTTGACTAAATAACTTGTCTCTGGGTTCAGCCAGAATTCTCCAGTATTGAGTTTCTGCCAGAAAATCAAATTTTTCCATGGTATTTATTTTTCCTGAACAGCACTTATTTCTACCCTATTATGTCTCTCTGCGTATGTGTGTGTAAACTGTGGTATTCACTTCTGAGTCAGAGTTCAAAAAGGATCAAGTAGTGTGTGGAAGCAAGGTGGAGGATCATTCAACTGAGAAGTCCTAGAGAAAAGGAGTATGAGTGCCATGATGTGCCTGGAGAAAAGTTGTGGATTATGCTATGTTTTGACAGTGATAAAATTTAGTCTCCAGTTCAGTAATGTACTTAACCAGATGAGTAGTCCCACTGACTTTGGTCAGCTTGGTGAATCAGTGCCACAGTCCACAGAAATGAGGAATTTAGATATGACAGTGATGAGCATGGGGTTGAATTAATGGATAAATAAAGTCAGTTCTTGAACCTGCCTTGCTGGTACAAAAAATGTCTTAACTATCTTTTTGAGTGTCCCCTACACAGAAGACATCCTCCTCTCAACATCAAATATAGAGGGTGTGTCTAAGGCAACCCTAGGCACTGTCAAACCCTGTCCATGGGAATGGCCTTACGAGATATGTCTATACTGCACAAAACAAAACAAAACAAAACCGACAACAGTGAGTCTATTTTTAGCCCACCACAGGGCTAAAAATAGCTGTGTAGCTGTTCCTGCTCAGGCTGGAACCTAGGCTTTGAAACCTGGCGAAGGTGTGTGTGTGGGGGGTGGTATACGTACTGTCTTTGTTAGGTATAGCTTACTCCCCACTGAACACATCTTTTTGATGGTTCATTGCAGGAAAAAGCTTTGGCTTCACCCTCTTCTGACCCTGTTTTGGGACACAGTACTCACTCCTGGAAATAAGGAGCCCTTACCCACTCCAAAACCCCTCCCTCACCCTTTGCATACAGAATGTAGTACAAATTGTTAATCCAAAACTAGATGCACTGAGAGGATTTCCTAGAAAACCCAGTAATTTGATGAAATAAGAATCCAGGTGGGGGATCTGTACGAAACCATAATATTCCTAGAGGACATGATTAAGAAATCTATTCTAGCCATGAATGAAGTGATCAAAGATGGGGAGAAAAAACCTGAAAAATAAAGTTCAGAGAGATGTTTTAAATTGATTAAAAGTAATTCTCCAAATGCAAAATCAAGTGGAATAATTTCCATTAGAATCACTCCAGTGTTTATCCTAGTTATAACAAGCCATTTCAGTTGCAGAATAAATACTTTTGCTGTTCTCTGTTGAAAGCTACAAAGAAACAGGAATCAATTTTATATCATAAACCCATAATCATTCTATTTCTGGATTGTTAATCCTTCTCCAAGAAAAACGAAAAAAGATTTCATCAAGATTAGAAGTGTGGTTTCAGGAACTTGGTTGTGGAGTGTTGATTATTGCACCCAGCTTTGGGGGACATGTCTGAATAAATCATGAGCATTCAGAGAATATTACTGATGTGCAGAGTAGGAGTGAAGAAGTACAGTTTGATATGAAAGATCAAGCTGATGAAAAATTATTTGAGGTCCTGAGACTGACATGGCATTAACTGACAAGACATGGACTCTTTGTTTTTTGAGGACTGCTGCACCTCTTCACTGATGGGAACCTGTAAAAAGGGGACAGAGAGGGTTGTGGGGGGAGTACTCCTGGGAAAAAAATAGCTGCTTGCTATTGGTCTCTGGTTAAGGAGGCCCCAGATCCAGACAAGGGAAAGGAAGGGCGTAAACGGGGAAATTAATTCCTTGCTCTTAACTGTAGGGCCGGGAGGATGGCTAGAGACAGTTTCTGTTTGTTTAGGTGCATTTGGACTTGGTAAAGAGAAACTGGTCTTTGTTTATTTTATTTTCTTTGAGTAGCTGTAGACAAAGGATCCACCCCCTGATTGTTTTATTTTCCTAACACTGATATCAGAATTTTTGTTTTCCTTTCCCTGTCTTGTATTTGGACCTGCCTTGATGGTCTTACCTCAGCTCCACCCCAGGTAGCTGGCAGTGTTGTTGCCCATAACTACTAGAAATCTATGTGTTTCTGAATCTACTAATAAGTTCTTATCTCAGGACAAGGCTTCTTTCTCTTAGTGTTATATTTATAAATATATGGGGTCAAACTTTGCCATCAGATCATGTGTGGGCAGCTCTCATTGACTTCAATAGTAGCTGCTTGCTCTCATCCGAGGCAGAATTTGGCCTTATATATATATATACATTTGTACCAAAGAGCTGTTCCTGAAAAGTTTTCTAAAAATGTATTTGAATACGCTCCCCTCTTCTGTCAGACGGTTTCTTGGTAATATTTTCCATTTAAAACTCACTCCCTTTGTTAATCGATAAGAAGAAATATTGCTTCCAGTAGGGCTAACTTACTGCAGCATGATGGTAGAGTAAGCATGCTAGCAGTGGAATACCTTTGAAAAAAGATAAGGTAGGAAAAGATAGATGGTGATTGGAAGGAGATAATGTAACTTATCAAGAAAGCACACGGAAATTTTTCCATCTATTTATCTAGATACCCTGCTCACCTGTAATCAAAGCTTCTTTTTTTTTTTTTTTACATTTGTGAGCTGCAAGACGCATTAAAAAGCTTTTCTATTTAAACACAAACCAGTATTCACCACTTTTGTGGCATGTGAAGTTAGTCAAACATGCAGTTTCTTTATTCTTTTTTCAACATATTTTTCAGCTAGACTAAAAATAAAGCTATAGAGAAGCCTCAAAAATAAAGAAAACAGTTTATTTTATGTAATAAATCATATAAAAGGCATGGATGAATTGTAGTTTTCTTCCTAAAATGTCTCTTGGTAGCAAGTCTATTGTTATCCTTTCCATAATCCCTTATAATGCAGTAAATTCATCTGGTACCTATATGTAGGTTAGATGCTAGCAAGGCATAAGAATGAGACAAATAAATTGAATAGAGTTTATCCTGTATCACTTGTATCTAATCTCTTCTTTCCATAGCAAAATGGCCTCATTCTGTCAATTGCAGTCGTTCCTGGCCTACCGTCAAACACAATGAATTTTATCCTTGCTTTGATAGGGTTCTTTAATGCATCCTTTTCTATCACAGCACTGTATGAGGGGTCTGATTTGATCTCTTGCTATTTTGATCTATTCTGAGAAATGTGCAATGGTGGTTCATTTTATGGGAATAATAAAAATGGAAATGATGCTGAGATTTGTAATCTGCTTTCAAGTGCATATTTTATTACAAGTTGCCATTTCCCTCCAATTTTTAGGTATCCAGGCACTGTAGCATCTGTTCAAAATATATAATTGACAAAAGGAGCAAATTGCCAAAACAGCTTTTGGTGACATTCTGTGGGCTCTGAAATGTTACTCAGCAATATATTGTGTGAGCCCCAGCTTGTATTTTATTAGGAGACTCTGAGTCTCCACCGGAAGGAAATATTTGAGATGCATGCAAATGCTTAAACAATGGATAACCCCATTGAAACAGTATCTTCTCTGCCATCTGTTGAATTTAAAAATTGGTTTACATTTTTATTTTCATTTAACAGTTACAAGTTCCAGGTTAGCATAACAGTTCTACTAGAAGAACCATTTTACTGTAATCCTGCAAAGCCTATCGTTATTCCTTCTTTTCTCTTCTTTTCTATAAAATTAAATTTAACATACAAATAATCTCACTGCCGGTCATTTCTATGTGATAGACTACCCACTGTACATAAAATAAGAATTGGTCCAAACATTTGCTTCCAGCTCTAAATTGAACCTGAACAGAATCATTGTTGAGCTCTGCAAATATTTTAAAAAATTAAACATATATATAAATACCAAATTAAAGTATTATAATATGGTCTAACACTCTGTGAACTTGGAGGATGGGTGAAAGAAATATCTAAGACCACTTCAAGCGCTGGCATCAGTACCTCTTATCAAAACCACTGCTAAAGACACTGACATCAATAAACCAATATGAGGATGTCCATAAATTATGTAACACGTGTTTTTTGTGGGATGATAAGGATCCACCCACTGCCTTGTAATATTGAACAAACATGCAAAATTAAGGATCCCCTCACCCGCCCCTTAATGTGTTAAATAATTAATGGACGGCCCTCATTTAAAGTGATTATTTTTAAGGCTAATACATCTTTTGTGAACAGCCACAGATGAGACGATTCAGACTCTCTTAACTAGCTAGAAAAAAAGTGGCCAGAAAAAAAAGTGATATCTGTTCCATCGGAAAAGTTGCTATTTTGACATTTTGTTTCATCCCAAATAGGATGAAAGTCAAAATTTTGATTTTTTTTTCATAAGACTGAAATTCTGAGAAAAAACCCAAATCCTTTTGGAGACATATTTTTTTTTTCATTTTGACACTTTTCATTTGTTAAAACGAAATGCTTGAAGTCCACCAGTGGCCAGTTTTATTTGAATGTTCATTGAATCAGTTAGTCAGGGCACAGAAGGGTGATAAGAAAGTTGGTGATTAGGTATTGAAGATAGGACTGACTGTCTGACATTAATAAAGAATAAATAAATAAATACAGGAACACCTTAGGATGGCAGATAGGGGGAGGAGGCTTGGGTGGGAGTGAGGTGTGGAAGGTGGAGGAGGGGGCCCCTTTCTGCTCCCTGAAGCATCTTTCGACCACGTGGAAGCACTTTGTAATGGTGGTGGTACCACCATCTGTGGTTGCCTGCCAGCACTCTGAAGAGCATTCACAGTCACAAATGCACAAAGGTGAATTTGGTCCTGCCTGAAGAGGAGGCACCCAGCAGTGCTGGGGCGGGGGAGGGGCACCAAGGTCCCTATCCCAGAGCCACTAGCCTTACCAAAATCTTCCTAGTATCCGTCCCCCTTAGGATCCTCCCAAACACCTCATTCACTGTGGCTTCTTCACTGAAACCGATGCCAGAGCAGATGAGAGAAAAATCTCTGTGTAGAATTATTCTATGAGAAGCAGACCCAGAAACATGAACAGACTCTAATGGTGCATCAGGCTGTCTGCAAAATCAGTTGTTTTTTCCTTATTAGTTGGAGCGAAGCAAGTAAAAGGGCAGGGGGCATTGGGACAATTTTTATAGTGAGGGTGCTGAAAGCCATTGAACAAAACTGTGAGCTCTCACTTGCTATTATTACTCAATGCCTAGGGGTGCTGCTGCATCCCCAGCATCCCTGGTTCCAGTACACTTGTTAAGTGGGGGGAGGTGTGTCTCCTCATACAACTCCTCTCAATTTCCAGTCCATCCCCAAGGGGACCTAATGCTCATAAATATTTTGAGCTCTGTCCTCCTCTCCCTCCTCACCAGCTATGATCTCAGTGTCTTCCACCAGGCTGGTTTTGTCTGCCGCACTGCACTAATGAGGTGCTTTGAATACGTTCTGGACGGTAGGCAGGAAAGGTGGGTTACAGCTAACTGATAATGCTAGCCACATATCCTTTGTCACCTGTCAGTAACAAAAATGGTCTGACCACCCTTTCTGCTGCTGCAGCAACAGCACACTCTTCCTTAAGGTGGGAAGAGGAAGTACAGACCAGCCCAGTGTGGCGGCTGGTATCTGTCTGTGCTTCCCTGGGCCCATGGGCATAAATTGCTACCAGTGCATTTCTCTGCTCTTACAGATGCCCCACTTGCTGGTAAAAGGTTCAACTTGGCAACCATTTCCTGTTTCATGAGGTGGCAGACATGCTTTGTGAGTTTAAGCTGATGAATAATTACTGCCTCATAGTCACACAACAGTGGCATTGGCACCAACAGAGCTGTGGGGATGGTGAATCTTTCTTTCTTTCTTTCTTTCTTTCTTTCTTTCTTTCTTTCTTTCTTTCTTTCTTTCTTTCTTTCTTTCTTTCTTTCTTTCTTTCTTTCTTTCTTTCTTTCTTTCTTTCTTTCTTTCTTTCTTTCGTAAAATTCTACCCTCATTGTTGCAAAAATAACATTCTAGATGTGAAGAGAGTGTCGCTAAGCATTGTTGTATTACTAAGTCTTCAGACAGACATCTCCAGTGCTTCTCCTGCTGCTCAGTGCATTTTCAATCTTCAGTTGAATGAAAACTGACCAGAGTCTTGTCAATTTCTATTGCTGCTGATCAGAATCATGATCAATTTCACTCTCCTGTTACTTGAAATACTAATGTTGGTAACAGGAAAGCCGCTAGAGTTAGTTGCTAGAGAATACTAAAAAATGGGGTATGAGAAAGAGGTAAGTATTGCAGACACTGTGCACCCAGAAAGGTGAGCAAGTGAGGGCAGAGAAACATACCCCAGTCTCAGCATCCAGGAAGCTGGGGAGACATAGACAAGTGGAGATCCTTCCCTCTAACTAGAAATGAGCAGATCCAGTTCAGTGGGACTTCACCCTTGCCAGTTCTAATAGGTGAGCCATGGTGGAGCATGGGTCTTCTGTGGTTTATTTGTGGTTTGCTCTTACGATCCCCATCAGAAGTAGCAACATTTTGCTGGTGTATGAAGTGATTCCTGTGTTGTTCAACTATACTGTTCATAGATTATAGAGTGCGTTGGAATCCTTTGGGATGAACAGTATTATTACAATGTTATTTTTAAAATTGTTCATTTTATTCTTCTTCTGTCTTCCAGGCCTCATGAATTTTCCCCCCTGGATATAAAGTAAGGTGAAACATACTTATGTCCTCTCTGAAAAACTGCTTTTCTCCAAAGCAAATATTTACTCCTAAAAGTTTCATGTTTCACATTCCACAAATCTGTCAAAATATGATTGACATTTTCATGCAAGTGGTACAGATGATTTTTTTTTAACCACAGCTATAAGGGAGACACACTTAATTCCTGATCTTACAACTTGTGTTTCTCAGGTTGTCTGGACATGGCTGGGGCAGGAGTGATCATGAATTGAAATTTTCTGGTCCAGATTCTTCAGTCCCTTAAGGCTGCATTGTCCATTTTAACTAGCTAGTGGAGAATTCTTCCAGCATAGTGAAATCCTCCAGTGGTTTAGGATCAGCATAATGGCAGCTATGCATCACTTGTTCCTGGTCCTGAGTATAGGAGTATAGCAAAAGGAAATGGCCATTGCCCCTAGATGACCCCACATGTTAGAGGAGCCTCCTGATCCATTAGCAACAGTTGCAAAATATTGGAGCCCTGTAACCTTCAGAGAATCTGTCCTCTGTCCTGTCTCCAGGTGAGAGGGCATTGGGCTGGATGTTCAGGTGCTGAGCACACACAATGGGAGCTAGATTTTCAAAAGAGTTCATCGCCCATTTAGGCACCTAAATAAGAGCCAGATTTTGCAAAGTGTTCAGCACCCATCAGCAACTGTTGTGATATATCCATATGTTTGGAAAGAACTGATTATTTTGAAAGGCTGATTATTTTGATGCCTAACTGGGAGCTGAGATCTTTTCAAAATCTGGCCCATCACACTTTTACAACTTCTAGCATCAGAACAAATAATGAAATGTTGGGTGCTACGGTTTACAGACCTCACACTGAGAATGTACTCTAATCTCTAGATGTCCACCTCTATTACTAGTATCTGAGCACCTCACAACACCACTGTACTGCTATTCCCATTTTAGAGATGAGGAGCTGAGGTACAGAGAGACTATGTGACTTACCTACACTCCATGATGGAGCAAGGAATTGAAGCTAAATCTCCAAAGTCCCAGACCAGCATGACTAGAACTTATTTCCTCTCTATATGTTAGACATAAGAGAGGTAGGTAGCGCTGGAGGGGAACCAAAAATGTCAGGTTCAAAAAGAATAAGTCCTTCCAAAATGTATAATAAATTTGAAATATGGTTTTCATCTGATTTGTGGAAAGTGTTTTCAGTAAAAACACCTTCCTGAGTAATGACTGAGAACAAATTAACATCCACTTAAAGTTTGGACAGACATGTTTTTAAATATGCATGGCAAAGAAAGACTTTTCCAATGTTAATGTGACTCCAAATTGACATTGACATTTTAGTGTAGAAAACTTAGCTCTTTTCGTTCCTATGTCTTATGTAAATGGCTGTGCAGACTTTTATGAAATCTAGTGTTCTACAAAATGTTACAGAACTGACTGTGTTAAAAGCTCTAATTTTTATATTTTGAAAGGACTAGAGTGGTACAAAATATACAGTAATTCTTTGTATACCTAGAGCTAAGTAATAGTTATAAACTTTTCCTGTGTGAAAGGCCAGACTCACAGTCATTTTCAAAGGTCAGTTCTTTACACAGACTAAGCATCAGCCATTGATTTCACTGGCAGTTTGGCTTGGGTGAGGACTGCAGAATTAAGTCATGGAGCCCCAGATCCAAACCTACTCAAGTCAATGGAAGTCTTGCCATTGACCGGAATGGGTTTTCATTTGGGTCATTAGAAAAGGAGACTAGTCTTTGGGTTAAGGCACTGGATGAGAGCTTGGGAGATCGGGGTTCAATTCCCAACATCCACCGACTTTCTGTGACCTTGGGTAATTTGCTTGCTCTCTCTGTAAGCCTCAATTCTCCATCTGTAATATGGGGACAATAATACTTACGTTCTCTCTCTGTCCTCTCTATTTAGACTCTGAGCTCTTCAGTACAGAGACTTCCTCTTACCATGTGTTTGTACAGTGCCTAGCCCACAGGGGCCTGGATCTCAATTGTGGTACAACTGTTGCACATAACAATAATAAATAAAACATAATCTGTATTTGAAGATATTCAAAATGGGGGGAAAGATGTGAAGGTAACATATCCACTCCCTGCCCCAATAATTAAGGTCCATAAACATTGTTACTCTGTAATATTTTATCTATCTATCTATCTATCTATCTATCTATCTATCTATCTATCTATCTATCTATCTATCTATCTATCTATCTATCATTTTAAACAGTCAGAAATGAGAAATAGATTATGGCATAACCCTCTGTACTTTACACACCCTTTCCCCATGTCTGTCAGAATTTAGCCCATTATTTGTGACACCAGATTATCTGCATTATCAAATTGTCTACTTTACTTTCCAGCACTGTGTCATGGTACCTACACGTTGGTACTTAATTGAATTCCCTGTTGGATTTCTTTTCCCTTTCTAGGCTTTCACACTTTTATTTTGAGCTTGATTGTCACATTCTTCATTCAGTCATGCAAGGGAGCAAAGTTCCCCTTGCATGGCTTTGCTGAGCTTGTGACTCCACCGCTGAGGGAGAGCACTGGGGATACTGATACTACACTTTGCAAGCAAGAGCATGGGAGGGAAAAGGAGTGGGGGGAGCCAGGGCTTTGCCCCCACCCTATTCCTAGCCAACTTAATTTAGTTTACTAGGTAAATGGGGGGAGGGAGGGGTTGAGTAACTGCACCAAGAAAAGTGACGAAGTAACTTACTCCTTCTTCAGAAACAGGGAGGAGCAGAGTAGGAATCACAATTCGGTCACAATTCAGTCCCTGGTCTGTTGCTTGGGCAGTGAAACTATGCAGAAACGCTTACTTAAGGTAGATTGTAAAGCTGCAATCTGTGGCACTACTCTAGGTAAGCATTTAAGAACAAATCTAATTTAAGTGCTTTCCTGAATCAGTCCTGGATCTCTGTTTAATCTGCTCTGCTAAGATTTACTGTGGAATTCTCGAGCCGTTTTGTTCTATGTCTTTACAGTCTAGTGGAACAGTGTATTTACTACTCTCCCCAAAGAGTATCCCTTATCGGTAAACTAACGAGTAGTATACAGCTGGTTGTGCCCCTCGGATTACTTATGCTGATTAGAAAAATAAAACACTAATAATCATTCTTTGATTTTCAAAGTTAGCACATAATTGACACTGTGATTACGGGGCGTCTTCGGTGTCTTTTCTTTTAAAATGGGTGAATGCTTGTTCCTCATGACTTACCGTTCCTCTCCAGCAGGGACTTAAAGCTGGATTTCCCAGTGCTATTTCCTCCTGCTTCTAGTGGAACATACTGTGTAAAGCAGCTCTGTCTTGGGTTCATCGTCTCAGAGCTGTGGAAACTTGATAGAACAAAGGTAGTTCAAGGGGGTTTTAGTAGCCTGGTGGTAGTAGAATCCTGATGCAGAGCCACTGCCACCTTTATAATACGTTGGGTGCTCTGTCATACTCCATTTTACTTTTTACTTGCTTTCATTTGCATTGCACATCTCACACCTTTTTCTTGATATGTATCCAACACTTTGAATGCATAGCTTCCAGAAATAGCGATCTTGAAGGCTTAAGTGCATTGTCCTCAAAATGTCCTCCCGAGCAACCTCGGACATTCAAGTTTTTAGTTCTTTAAATGTGAGTACGCACATTGAGAGACCACTTTTGATTATGGGCCTCTTAATGTCTTGTGACTTTAACTTGTTCTATCAAACTGATCACTCTTATACAAAAAACAAGCAAACAAACAAACTAGGGATGGAAAACACTGTGTGCCCATTAATACCTATTTTTTTGCCATTGTCAGAGGAACCATGCTTTCTGCTATTCCTTTTTACTCAGTTATATTATGGGATGGAGACACTTCCCTCCACCCAATTTTCCTTAAATACATCACTTACACTGATTGCTTTCTTCAGGATTTCATTCCAGTATGCCTTTATGAGAGAGAGCCTTTCTGTTATCTATCCAAAAGAATTCCCTCTCAGCTTCCAATCATGACCATGCATAATGCTGTATCCTCACTGTCTGAAAGGGCTCTTCCTACAGCTTTTGAGGAGACAAGGCAGAGAAAGAGATCTTCAGAGTGATACTGCTTCTAGAATTTATATGTAAAATATGTTTTAACAAAATTAAATCTGATTAATAAACAGTTTCACTTTCTTCCTGTAGATTTTTAAAGTATTTTGTTTTCAGAAATTGCCCCATAGCTCCTTAAATCTTCCAGATCAAAAGGGTTGTTAAAGAAAGAACAAACTATTAACTAGAATTTCAAAAAAACCTCAGATCATCATGTGTAAAAATAAATAAATAAAGATAAACCTTCAGGATATTGACAGCCTTATCCTCATTTCTTCTTGGGCACCAAAGTAGTGTAATGGGCTTGCTATGGTCAGCCTCTATGGCGCTCTCTCTCTCTCTCTCTCTCTCTCACTCTCTCTCTCTCCCTCCGTCTCTCCTAGAGAACTATAATTTCTGGTTCCTTGGATTTCAGAAAAGAAAGCAGTAACAACAACATCCTACCACTTTGGCATATCAGCTTTAATGATCTAAAAAGCACTGTTAATAATAAACAAACCTAACAACAAAACAGTGCAATCCATCATGATCAGCTATTATTGGCAAGAAATCCTTAGTCTGATGATCACAGAACAAAATCTTATTGCCATTTTATCTAATCTAATTTTAGCAAGACTCATAATGGACAGACAGAGATTTATGGTCTGATCTTAAAACAAGAAGTACTTTCCCCTTTCATGTGTATCATTATTGCTATTACTACAATCAGGAAAACTGTATATTTAAAAGACAGAGGAATTTGAGGAAGACTTTTTGAGAATATCAGTAAACCTTAGAGATATGAATAGGACGTTCAAAATCAGGAAGAGAATGTCATGAACCAGAAACATTTTCTGTTATCTCATGTCCAGTTTTATTAATAGGAAAACCTATCAATGTGTCTTAGGGTTTTATGTTGGCACCTACCACTGTTCTACCTAAACTAGGAATATTGACAGATTTGCAAAGTTTGCCAATGCTTCAAGTTTTCTGTGCAGTATTACATTGTCTTTAAGCAGTACTCCTGTTAGTCATTTTGTTCTCTTTACTTGTTCTTGTGACATAGCCAGGTTATTACTATATTTTTTTGAGCTTTATGAAGAGACACACTTTACATTCAGATTAATCAGATACATTTTGAAAAAATAAATAAATTAAAAACAGTAGCTAGAGACACCATAGAAGCAGCAACAGTCACTATAGATTGAGAGAAAAAATCTTTTTTCAATAGATTGCATGACCTCTTTAACAGAAATAAATATGGTTATAAGCACAGATGTCTATTACGAGAATGAAAACTTCCTCCTCACATTTTCTATTTCCATTTTCATCACTGACAAGTTGGAGGTACACATTTTTTTTCCTGTTGCCTTCCCTTCCTTACCCTGTCGCCACCTCCTGGGGTACAACATTAGGAGGAAAGAGAGAGGTGAAAGAGACCATCTTAAAAAGACATTAACACTGACAGATAAAGTTTAAAATTGTCTGAAAGAAACTGTACACAGAATATTCTGCTTCCACTTCCGTTTTTCCTCATTGTTCTGTCTGGAACTTAACAGCAAGTACTGAACTAAAAATACTGTAATAATAAATACATGTGGTAAAGAAAGTCTAATTTTATTGCTAGTGGGGAGAGATCTAAGTATTCATTTGCTTGGTGTACACACACACGTGCATGAACACAGAGCCTTCTCTGAAATGGCAAGTCTTGCTTGGACATCAGAAGCATGCTTTTCTGATATTGCTTGAAAGAATTTCATTATTCCCAATGGAATTTTATTACTATTGGTAATGGTAGATCTTTAGGATTTCATGGATACTTGGCATCTCCAGTCTTTGTTTAGTCCTTATCCCTTCCTGATGACTCTCCATAGTTGAGAGTTGCAGGTGGCTTTTTTCACTTGTGCTTCCTGTCTGGAACTTTCACCCTCTTAGGCATATTGAGTTAATTCTGTTTCAATATCTGGTTAGATTTCTTTTTCTGTTTTTTTTTGTTTGTTTGTTTTTTACCCTTTAATTCCCATGATATCATCTCTCTGAGCAGTTTTTTTCTGATACTGGGTGAATCAAGGTGTGTTGAGGTGATCTTCCTGGAATTTGATAGGTCTGATTACTTCTGGAGGAACAGTACCTCCTCCTTCCCTGCACCTTGGAGTTTGACACTGTCATAAATATAAAGGGAAGGGTAAACCCCTTTAAAATCCCTCCTGGCCAGAGGAAAACTCCTCTCACCTGTAAAGCGTTAAGAAGCTAAAGGTAACCTCGCTGGCACCTGACCAAAATGACCAATGAGGAGACAAGATACTTTCAAAAGCTGGGAGAAGGGAGAGAAACAAAGGGTCTCTGTCTGTCTGTATGCTGCTTTTGTCGGGAATAGAACAGGAATGGAGTCTTAGAACTTTTAGTAAGTAATCTAGCTAGGTATGTGTTAGATTATGATTTCTTTAAATGGCTGAGAAAAGAATTGTGCTGAATAGAATAACTATTTCTGTCTGTGTATCTTTTTTGTAACTTAAGGTTTTGCCTAGAGGGGTTCTCTATGTTTTGAATCTAATTACCCTGTAAGGTATCTACCATCCTGATTTTACAGAGGGGATTGCTTTACTTCTATTTACTTCTATTTCTATTAAAAGTCTTCTTGTAAGAAAACTGAATGCTTTTTCATTGTTCTCAGATCCACGGGTTTGGGTCTGTGGTCACCTATGCAAATTGGTGAGGCTTTTTACCAAACCTTGTCCAGGAAGTGGGGTGCAAGGTTTTGGGAAGTATTTTGCGGGGAAAGACGTTTCCAAACAGCTCTTCCCCAGTAACCAGTATTTGTTTGGTGGTGGTAGCGGCCAATCCAAGGACAAAGGGTGGAATATTTTGTACCTTGGGGAAGTTTTGACCTAAGCTGGTAAAGATAAGCTTAGGAGGTTTTTCATGCAGGTCCCCACATCTGCACCCTAGAGTTCAGAGTGGGGGAGGAACCTTGACAGACACATTGACTGCTGTTGTGGAATATATATCCCCTTGAATACAGAACACAAGTTGTGACTGGAGAAGACAATCTTGTTTTCATGACATTTAGCTTTAAACTAATAAGAAAAAAAATCCTCTAGTGCAAACTGCATTGCATTCTGGTATTTTTAAATAAAGCCTACTGTGTTGGCAGATGGTAAAAATTAAATTTACAACTACTGGATTTTATACCAAGGAAATGGTTCATACAGGATGTGCAGGCCCTAATCTTGCAAATACCGATGTACATGAGTATGTCCATTGATATCAGGAATCCTACTCACATAGGCAAAATTATTCAGATGCATCGATTTAAAAATAAATAGGCATTTAGTGCATATCTGCTTAAAAAGCTTGTTGTCTTAAGCCACATTAGTTTAGTAGAGTTAGAATAATTCTTCCTTTCAACATTTTCCTTTCATTTCCTGCAGGATGGCTGTGAACTCACGAGTGAGTTGGTGTTTTTTGTTCATGTTTTGCTTTGTTTCAATTTGATTTCTTTGCATTCTCATTGCAATTTCCTCCTTATAAACATCTTAAAGTGTTTAATGTATAGGCAAACATATGCATATGCCATTGTGCTTGGTAAAAAAAAAAGACATATTAGACTGCTCTGTGCTTTTACCTTAGAATTTAATAACAAGATACTTCAAATGTTATTTACAGCTGTGATGTTGTTTTCCTGTTGTTCACTTCATGGTATGTGTATATCCTTTGCTCCACCACAATGGCTTAGCTAAAATCCTACTTAAGATGCAGATTTGGACTGTATGTTCTTATTCCGTGGTTCACATCTGTGGTTCAGTTAGTTATGGTCATCAGGATTTCATATTGTATGAAAGGGATTTTAGTGTTTACTCTTGTTTCTCAATTCTTTCCCAAATATTGTTCTCATTCATATGCAGAATATGTTTAGTTTGTTTCCTGCCTTGAGGCTGTGCTTGATTAGGAGAGAATGCAAACACAAATGTTCAGGTCACACTGGTAGAGTACTTGGATTTCCACTTCCTGTATTTGTTGTTACTTAAAATGACTTTTTTTCTTTAAAAAAAAACAAAAAACAAACCTTGATTTTTTAAAAATTAGATAGTCACCATTTATAGCTTATATGAAACAAAAAGGGTTTTGAATGTGTCATAAACTTATTCCTTACAATTTTTCCACTATATTTGAGCAATTATTTATTTTGTCTGAATTCTAACACCTTCATATTAAAGTAATAATATTTGTAATCATGAATGTTGCGAGTAGCATAAATCCCTACAAGTTACATTCTCCTGACATGTGCAAGGCTGGGATACCTGTAAAACAAATAAATTTAGTTAGAGAAAAATCATGAGCACAAAAAAAAATCACAAATTGCAAGCTTTGCACACTACTTCACAGTTTTGTTTTGTTTTTCATTTGAAGAGGTGCTATTGTTTCCTGTTGTTGCAATATTCATGAAAGCTCGTACATCACTCTTCTTAAAGATGTTCTGAGAGGCTCACCTTTTTCTGAAAGTGTTGATTTAATGTTGTAGAGGAGACCAGCTGAATGGCTGTCTTAATACCGACAGCACAGAATGAGATGAAGGGTTAGATTGTTCCCTGTGTGCTCGGCAGGTGCTCAAAGGGGGCTGGGGGTTGGAGGCACAAGGAGCTCCCTCTTTGTGCCTTAAACAGCAGCAATGCAGAATCCCTGTCATTTTGCTCCCCTGCTTCCATTGAGAAGAGTGCGATTCAGGAAGCAGAACTGAATATCTCCCAGTGCCTAGCACCCCAATATAGTAGTTATTGGCGTTTATGGAAACAAGAATATCTACCAGGAAAGATGTGGATACAAAAGAAAGGAGTCAAATTCTAATATACAAACAGCATGGAAAGGAGAAGTATAATTCCCTTCCTTACAGGAAAAGACGCTTCCAAGGCACCACAGAGTTTAAATCTTTACTAAAAGGTTTGATTACAATGAATGGTTTCATGGGATATTTAATTCTGGCTCTAACAGAGCGTTAAAGGTCCCCTGTAATGAGTACTTTGTATTTTCATGGTTAGCTGTACTATTCACCTAATCTTGAAATAAATGTGGGCCATCTTTAATGGGTGTGGGGATGATACAATCGCCCCTCTTGCCCAGCATACCAGGGATTAAATTGGGGACTTCCAGTGCTAAAAGCATGAGCTTGAGCTACAGCTTGAGCTGAAAAGCTCTGTAACTGGGCACAGTAACAGCGCTATATCCTCTGCTGCTTGACACAGAGATTATGTTTTCCAGTGTGCATTACTTTGCATTTATCAACATTGAATTTCATCTGTCATATAGTTGTCCAGTCACCCAGATTGGTGAGGTCCCTTTGTAACATTTTGCAGTCTGCTTTGGACTTAACTATCTTGAGTAGTTTTGTATCATCTGCAAATTTTGCCACCTCACTGTTTATACCTTTTTCCAGATTATTTATGAATATGTTGAATAGGACTGGTCCCAGTACACATCCTGGGAGACACCATTATTTACCTCTCTCCATTCTGAAAACTGACCATTTATTTCTACCCTTTGTTTCCTATCTTTTAACCAGTTATCAATCCATCAATCTCTCTTATCTCATGACAGATTACTTTGCTTAAGAGCCTGTGGTAAGGGACCTTGCCAAAGCCTTTCTGAAAAGTACACTATATCCACAGTATCCACCTTTCCCACATGCTTGTTAACCCCCTCAAATAATTCTAGTAGATTGGTGAGGCACAATTTCCCTTTACAAAAACCATGTTGACTCTTCCCCAACAAATTATGTTCATCTATGTGTCTGACAATTTTGTTCTTTACTATAGTTTCAAAACCTTTTCCTGGTACTGAAGTCAGGTTTACCAGCCTGTAATTGCTGGGATCGTATCTGGAGCCCTTTTAAAAAATTGGGCTATTCTCCAGTCATTTGGTACAGAAGCTAATTCAAATGATAGGTTACAAACTACAGCTAGTAGTTCTGCAATTTCACATGTGAGTTCCTTCCGAACTCTTGGGTGAATACCATCTGGTCCTGGTGACTTATTACTGTTTAGCCTATCAGTTTGTTCCAAAACCTCCTCTAATGGCATCTCAATCTGGAACAGTTCCTCAGATTTGTCACCTAAAAAGAAGTCTCAAGTTGGGGAATCTCCTTCACATTCTCATCCTTGAAGATCGATGCAAAGAATTCATTTAGATTCTCCACAATGGCCTTTCCCCCCATGCGTGCTTCTTTACCATCTTGATTGTCCAGTGGCCCCACTGGTTGTTTAGCAGGCTTTCTGCTTCTGATGTACTTAAAAATGTTTGCTGTTACTTTCTGAGTCTTTGGCTAACTGTTCTTCAAAAAAAAAAAATTTTGGCCTTCCTAATTATATTTTTACAATTCACTTTCCAGAGCTTATGCTCTTTTCTATTTTCCTCAAAAGTTTTTAACTTCCACTTTTAAATGATGCCTTTTTTTTCTCTAACTGATTCTTTTACTTTGTTGTTTGGCCACAATGGCACATTTTTGGTTCTCTTACTATGTTTTTTTTTTTTAATTTGGGATATACTTTTAATTTGAGCCTTTATTATGGTGTCTTTAAAAAGTTTCAGTGCAGCTTGCAGGGATTTCACTTTTGGCACTGTACCTTTTAATTTCTGTTTAAATAACTTCCTCATTTGTGTGTTGTTCCCCTTTCTGAAATTAATTAAAAGCTACCATGTTGTGATGCTGCGGTGTTCTTCTCTCCTTCTCCCACCCCTGGAATGTTATATTGTATCTATTTTATGTAAAACAATGTATTCTTCCTGACATTATTTGTGCATTAGTGAGGGCAGTGATAGGGCTTTTGGGGGACATGTATTCTCTGAATGGTTCTAGAAGTAAGATATGGAATACAGGTTGGAGTCTAAGGGATTGAGGGAGTTGGATCTCATCAGTGACTGGGCTGATTTGTTGCCAAATCTAGTGCAGGCCAAGGAACTGGTTATCTAGTTTCTGAGAGGGTCTGTCCATATGGAGGTGTTCTTTAGAAAGCCATATATTTTGTCCTACAGAGTAGGCAGGTCTCTGTTGTCTGTGCTTGTCTGCATGCTTTTTGTAATCCTTCTTTGCTTTTTTCCATGTTTCCCTTCACTATGTCTTGGATGTAATGGATATTGCACTAGATCTGAGGCAGATGGGTTGGGTGAGGATTTGGGTAGTTGAGTGTGAAAGTGAGGGTAGTACCCATAGTTGACAAAAAATGGGGTTATGGTCTGCATTATTGTACGAGAACTTGGCATTTGTTAACAGTGAAAACAAGTCACTGGTGATGTTTGACGTAGCATCATAACTACTCTTCTAGGAACTGGTTGATTCTCTCCATTTGGCTGTTTGAGGATGGTTGGCAGAGGACAGGTGCATGTAGATTCCTAATAAATGTAGGGCTTTGTGCCACAAGCGAGCAGTAAACTGTAGCCCCCACTTGGAGGTGACATGGTGCAGGAGGCCATGAAGATAGACTACATTGTTTATCCAGATACAGCCGTTTCCCCCATGGGGGATAAACCGGTCCATGGAATGAAGTGGGACATCTTAGAAAAGCAATCTGTCACTGTCAGGAAGGTCATGAAACCACTGGATTCTGGTAGTTCCATCACAAAGTCCAAGAACATGGCCTCCCAGGACCGAGAGTTTGGAGGAGACTACTGGGTTTCTGGCATGGGATCTTGGTGCAGGCACACACCTGGCAATTGTGAGGTCTCAATTGTGAGGTACCATACGGTATCAGCAGAAGAACCAGGGTGGAGTTATGGCATAGATGAAGAACTGCCACTCTCACAGTTCCTAGAGGATGATAGATGTGGTTCTTTGTGAATGCGATCACCTCCCGAGTGTTGTGTGGTTCTTGGTTTGATAATGAACAAACTGGTTGAATTCCAGAGACAGAGGCAGAATGGATGAGCACTAGTGGGTCCTGGTGGTAAGTCGCAATGAGAAAGTCATGGTACTTGGGAATGTGGTCTGGTTCCGGACTGGGGCCTTTTGGGTTGTATCCATATCTTCAGAACAAGACATTGGCCTTTCCATTTCTATTCCAGGATGGTAGGTCAATGTAAAGTTGAACTTGGAGAAGAATAGAGCCCACAGGAGTTGCCTTTGGTTTAGGGCCTTGGCTCTGCATAGGTATTCCAAGTCCTTATGATTGGTAAACACTTGGACCAGGTGATGGCCCCTTACTACTCTTCAAAAGCAGTTTATTGCCTTGCCCAAGACCTTGTAGTTTTGCTCAGCAGGGATAAGCTTCTTCAAGTAGTAGTAGGCAATTGGGCTGCAGTATTTGCTTAGACCCATGTCTTTGAGAGAAGAATACCCCAATCGTCATACTACAGGTGTCATCTTCCACAGTGAAAGCTTGTGTCATGTCTGGGTGGACTAAAATTGGAGCAGTGATAAAGGCAAGCTTCGGTGACCAATCAAACTGCACATTTTACTGGAGTAGCGTGGTGAGGAGATCAGCTGTTTCGAAAAAATTGAAATGAACCTACAGTAAAAGTTAGCAAAGCCTAAAAATGCTGTAGGTCATGCACATTGTTGGGGTGCTTCCCAGTTACAGACAGCCTGGATTTTGTATGGATCCATCTAGATTCCTTTTGGGGACAGGATGAAACTCAGGAACTTGAATGAGTTTTGATCCAATGCACACTTCTCAAGTTTAGTGTAGAGATTCTATTGTTGTAGTCTCTCCAGGACTGTGCAGATGTGAATGGTGTATTGGTCCAGATCATCTGAGAAGATCAATGTATCACCACAAAATGGTCCAGTAGTTCTTGGAGCAGATTGTTAATGAAGTGCTGAAATGTCACTGGGGCATTAGTGGTCTAAATGGCAAAGCTAAATATTCAAAGCTAAATATTCAAATATTCATGTCTGTCATGGAGGTCATGGAAGTCACAGATTCCATGACTTTCTGCCACCCACCCACTGCCCTAACACCAGCGGGGGTCCCAGGCCACACACCCCAGCACACACAGCGAGCAACTCCAGCCCACTGCCCAAATTTTAGTTAGGGGTATATAGTAAAAGTCATGGACAGGTCACTGCCCATGAATTTTTGTTTACTGCCTGTGACCTGTCCATGACTTTTACTAAAAATACCCATGACTAAAACTTAGTCTTAGTCATAGTGGGTCCAAAAGGCACTCTTTCATTCATCCTCCCTGTTAGATATGGACAAAATTGTAAATGCCCCGGAGATTCAGTTGAATATCCAGTGAATTCCAGATAGTTATCCAATTTAGGGGATGGTAGCCCACAAAGAGGTGGAGGCTTCCATCATTTTTTATAAGAAGGACTGGGGCAGCAGCTGGTGAGGTCAACTTCCAGGTGAATTCTTAAACCAGGTTCTCTTGGAGATATTCTCACAATGCAGCCAGTTAATACTCTGATATTACATATATCCACCCAAATGGTATCTTTGTCCTTGGCTGAATTACTATGGGGCAATCATAGTCCTGGTATGGAGGAGGCTTTCTGCATTCTTCTTTTCAAAGACATCAGTGTAGTCATGGTACCTGGGGAGAAGTTCCATAGTTTCCCCAGTAGATGTTTCAAAGTGGGCAACTATACCTAGTTGAGTCTTCTTGGGTCTGGGTTCAATGTTTATTGATCCCTGGCCATTCCGTTGGCAGAATTCTGATGGGAAAGTGACCTTCTGTTCTCAGCACTGAATGTGGGGATCATGAAGGGTCATCCAGGGGATGCCAAGATCACTCTGAATTGTATTATTTCTCTGTGTCCCTGATTAACAGCTTTTAGGGGGACGGTCTCCTCCACCTGAAGACAGCGGAAAACCATCACAGCCTTGCATAGCAGGGTAATCTGTAGGGCCAAAGTTGTAACTGCATCCATATAATTGTCCACTGCTCCTGAGTCGATGAAGGCCTGTTGGAGGGGAATCCATTGGGGTCCCCTAGGATGCACAGCTGGATAGGCACCTGCAAGTTGGCAGCCTCTGGATGGGCTCAGGCTGCATCTCAATGAGGACTAGAATACAAGGAAGATCTCTTGTCTCAAGGCCCAGGCCAGTTCCTCCTACTGTGCCTGGACTGGCTTGTTTTCCTGCATTCCTTTGTGTTCGTACTGGGGAGACTGAGATGCCGTAGCCTGGTTCACCACAGTAGAAGCACGGGTGGCACTGATGGCACCATTCCTTTTCTTCTGGTGTGAGTTATGATGAGCCAGATCCATTTGCATTGGTTTGGAGGGCGATAAGGAAGGAGAGGTCACAGTACACAGTTAGGGAACCTCATTTATCTTCACTTTGTTTTCGCATCCATGAGAATGGTAAGGTCCACAATGTCATCTAGGCCCACAGTCATCTCTGTGTGAGGTGGTACATCTTTGATTTCTTCCTGCAAGCCCTATCAGACCTCGTACAGATGCATTTCTTTGTTCCACTTTTTATCCGTTGTGAGGAGGCAGAAGTGTGCTGCATAGGAGGCCACTGTGCCTTGCCCCTGCTGGAGTCTCCTCAGAGTGGCCTTAGTCATTTCAGCTGAGTGTGGACCATCAAAGATGTTTGACATCGACTGGCTATGCCCTTCCAGCTGGAGTGAGGCCCAGTCGAATGCATCTCCTGCCAACAGGCTGATTACCAAGGTCATGTTGGCCTGGTCAGAGGCATAGATTTGGGGATGCATCAGAAACTGTAGATGGCATTGGTTCATGAAACCCTGGGACTGTTGGTGTTTCCTGTCAAACCATTCAGGCAAGAGGTACTCAGGGCTCCTCCTGTTCAGGGCAATGCCCTGTAGGCTATGTTTTCAGCACGGTATTCTCAGTGCTGAGCTGCCTTGCTTGCTCCTGCAGCCACTGGTTGTCCAAGGTCACATGCGCAACTGGGCCTGCACCGCTTGATAATTCACCTGGAGACAAAGGGCCCATTTGGGTGAGTCTGATGATTCTGGTGGCTGTGATGGTGCTGCTTAATCCATCCTTCCCAAGCCAGGCTCAGTCCCTTAGTGTTATTGTGGTCCAAACAAGCTGTTATGGCCAAGTTGTGAGTGACCAGACCTAATTGTCAGAACCAGAATCCACAGTTATGAGAGAGTAGTCAAGAGTCGGATGGATCAGGATAACAGGAGACAAACTGAAGATCAGAAACTAAAGTTGGGAACCAGATTCAGGCTGGGTCAGGATACCAGAATGTGAGATGCAGGGCTGAAGGTCAGGAATCACAAATCAGATGCCAGGGGTCAAGGTGGGTTGCGATGCCAGGAAGTTGGTCAATCAGTTGCTTTGGGACTTTGCCAATCAGATCTCAGTGGCAGAGCCTGACATGGGGGCTGGGCTTCATGGCTGCCAGGTAAGCCATTGTCAACAGGCTGCCAGGTGGGGGATTTGGGTGTGTCTGCTCCCTTGAGCCCTATGGATATGAGACCCATGGGTCATGACAGGTTAGATTTTGGAGCACAAAATGGCAGCCACAAAAGAATAGAACTGCAATCATCCAGCCCAATTGTATCCCAGTTATAAATACAACATAAACTTAAAATTAAATCTAAAAATAACTTTACAATTTTTTTTCAACTTAAAATAATAAAAACAAATTAGTAGTATGGTAAGTGCTACTAATTTTCATCTGC
This sequence comes from Lepidochelys olivacea, assembly GCF_965140295.1. Taxonomy (NCBI): domain Eukaryota; kingdom Metazoa; phylum Chordata; order Testudines; family Cheloniidae; genus Lepidochelys; species Lepidochelys olivacea. Next base: position 131,044,901 of record NC_140411.1, on the reverse strand, counting down.
GATCACCTCATTTGGTCATGAGTATTAGCAATGTCAAGCAGTGTGTGTGTGTGTGTGTGTGCGCGAGAGCAACATCAAAATTGATTTCATAGTAATAGAAAAGGGCAAGAAGAAATCCCCATAATTTTAAAAGGCACATACTGCAGAAGGGATACATGGCTGGTTTACCCATAAAAAGGCTAAGGGAATTTCTCTTGAATTAAAGGTCAGTAAGAATTAAATTTACTAAGAAATTTTAAGAAAGTACAGCCATAATATATGGAAATGACTTTTACAACTGCCACTGGCAATATAATAGCAAGAGGCATCTCGCATGAAGTTACCCTTGCAGTTCTAATAGCTGGAAAGGATAGTTTTATTCCTGTCAGAGTGGTAGGTAGAGAGATCGGATATAGTTATTTCTGACTTTAACAAGCAATATAACAAATGCATGACAAATATTTTCTCTAGGTTATTTAACATTGTACAGAAATGTGCTCACAGTATTGCATACCAGCCTGTTAGGTTGAGGGGAAAATAGCTGACATTATGTTATGTATTTCTATGTATACTTGGCCACTCTGAGGGATTCTGAGCCTCTGTGTATGCTGGGGGCACTTTTCTAGGGTAAGGTCAAATTTTTGGGTTGAAATCTTGTCCTGGTTGAAGTCAATTGTGAAACTCCCATTGACTTCATTGAGGACAGGATTTCATTGTGGTGTTCCTAGAGTGTATTTTTCAGTCTAACTGGGTGCAAATGTAATGACAGGGGATATTTTGGTATTAATGCTGTTACTCTCCCCTCCCAGCAATTCAGCCAAATACTTTCATGAATCAGAGGATAGTATAACGAAAAGGAGTACTTGTGGCACCTGAGAGACTAACAAATTTATTTGAGCATAAGCTTTCGTGAGCTACAGCTCACTTTATCGGATGCATTCAGTGGAAAATACAGTGGGGAGATTTATATACACAGAGATCATGAAACAATGGGTGTTACCATACACACTTTAACAAGAGTGATCAGGTAAGGTGAGCTATTACCAGCAGGAGAGCCGGTGGGGAAGGGGGGAAACTTTTGTAGTGATAATCAAGGTGGGCCATTTCCAGCAGTTGACAAGAACGTGTGAGGAACACTGGGGACAGAGGGGGGAATAAACAGGGGGAAATAGTTTTACTTTGTGTAATGACACATCCACTCCCAGTCTTTATTCAAGCCTAAGTTAATTGTATCCAGTTTGCAAATTAAATCCAATTCAGCAGTCTCTCATTGGAGTCTGTTGTTGAAGTTGTTTTGTTGAAGACTTGCCACTTTTAGGTCTGTAATCGAGTGACCAGAGAGATTGAAGTGTTCTCCGACTGGTTTTTGAATGTTATAGTTCTTGACATCTGATTTGTGTCCATTTATTCTTTTACGTAGAGACTGTCCAATTTGGCCAATGTACATGGCAGAGGGCCATTGCTGGCACATGATGGCATATATCACACTGGTAGATGTGCAGGTGAACAAGCCTCTGATAGTGTGGCTGATGTGATTAGGCCCTGTGATGGTGTCCCGTGAATAGATATGTGGACATAGTTGGCAATGGGCTTTGTTGCAAGGATAGGTTCCTGGGTTAGTGGTTTTGTTGTGTGGTGTGTGGTTGCTGGTGAGTATTTGCTTCAGGTTGGGGGGGCTGTTTAACATATTCTTCTTAAAGCTTTTCACGAAAATCAATACCCAGAATCAAAACAAAAGCTGTAGTGTGTGAACCCTGGGTCTTCAGACTTCCAGTAGTGCTGTTGCCCTAAAGAGAGTACTATTTTTAGGAAATAATATATTAATACAAAATGAACAAGCATTTCAAACAACATTTGGAAATATTCAAAATATTTTTTAAAGAAAACGTATAGATAGCCAAAACTTCCAGTGAATCTTCACATTACAGACTCCCACTTATAGAAGACTTCTTCTTTCTATACAAAAATACACTTATATGTGTGGGAGGAGTAGATGGTTAATGATGACCAGTGTTGAAAAGTTGTCAACTCCTTATTTAGTTTGCACAGTTTCTAAAAATCCACTTCACTATTTATAAATGTGTTCATAATTTGATTAATGGTCTCTGAGTATGTTCCAATAAACTATTTGCTCTGATCAGTGATTTGAGTATTCATTATGGGTGAAATTCACTCCAGGTATAGAACCAGCAGAAAACCTATGAACGGCTTATGTCCCACTTAAGCACCCAAAGTAGTTAACAAGTATACTTAAGTGGTTGATAGGCTTTGTGCTGATTCTGCAAACAAGAATGAATTTCATCTTGTTATTTGTATTTGCTTTATGTGGCTCCTGTATAGGAAAGCACTTAAGGCATAACAGTTGAATGGGACATGAACACGTTTAAAATTAAGCCTGTGATTAAATGCTTTCCTGAATCACGGCCTATGACTGGTGACTTAAATCATATGGTATAGTTTCTGCTTCCTGATTTTGGCTGCCATACATTTCAATAGTGAATATTCATACCTATTCTCACAAAAAAGTCTAGTGCCCCCTCCCCTCCGATAAACATTTTGCTGTCCAATATTTGTTAATACTTTAAGTAAGATTACTCAGCAATATGACTGATTTTCAGAATTTTCATAAAGTACCAACAATCTAGTGTAAGCATTTTACTCCAAATGTACCCAATACCCCTCAAGCACAACAAAAATAATAATTCATGTATATATACATTGTATCTAAGTGAAACTAACAAGTACTATACAATGATCAATGGAAGTGTGTACATTAATCAATAAAAATCAATATAATCAATGTCACCAATAAAAATATATTTCATTTCAATACTGTTTAATGTACAAAAATGTAAAACCAGAAGCAATTGTGGCTGAACTATTACCTAACATAACTAGCTGTAAGCATCTCCCACATCCATTTTCAGAATTTTCAACCTTTACCTTTCAGTTTTCTAAGAAGCCTGAAGGCAAAGGAAGAATCTCAGAAAACGTATATTTTTGTTATTATAATCCAGTGTGATCTTAGCTAGGTAAAGCAGGTTTTCTTGGGACATTTTTATGTATAAAGAATCACTTCAACAGACCGAACTTTCTCTGTCCTGCCTGACTAACCAAGCCAGAGTCTAAGTGGAAAAAATGAAATGCAGTGCCTTTATATAAGATTTCTTTCTGAAGATAGAATTCTTCCTTTATCATTTATGGCAGGTACTGTAGGGTGATAATTATGATATTCTCCTTGGAATTGTTTTGCAGGCTTCTGAAGATTTAGGGCGTGATATCCTTGCTGATTTTATAGTGGGTCTGACTGAACATCAGAAAAGAGCATCTTGAAGATCTTTCGGTGTGGAAATTAGTCAAGGTTCTAGCCTTGCTTTTCCTGCTAATATCTCCAGTGTGGAAACATCAAGAGCTCGATCTGTTGATTAAAACTATATCAAAATTAGAGCTGGGCAGATTCTGCGATGTTTGAAATCCATTATATGAACACAAATAGTGATGCAAATTTGGATCAAAATTGTTGTGAGAATTGCTGTTTGTGATATTACTGCCTGTGCCCACATTTTTCCTACCCCTGCCAGCAAACTTCTTTCTAGGGTCCCAGCTAGGCTTTACTATTTTCTAAGAGCAGGCCCACTCACTCCGACCCATCTCCTAAACTCTTCAAGGAGAAACAGTTTGCCATTCATGCCCCAACACCACACACACACTGCTTCAATAGGGTTGGAGGGTGCTGATGGGTGAAATCTAATGGGGTTATGGCAGCAGTTACCTTGGTTTTTCCCCCAATACACATGCAGGGCAGTGAGAAAAGTAGAGTCTCCTTCTTGCTATTAGCACCACTCATAGGAATTACAAACCCTGATGTCCTTGTAAATTTTCCTAATTGTGCATGTGCTTCTGGAGTCTGTAGTTCCAGTGGATAGCAATAGCAGTGGAGATCCCATTATACTACTTCTTATTGCTCTGTATGTATGTAATTGTGCCAGGCCAGGTACTTCCACCCCTTAAAGCCCTACGGGATTATGGACCTTGTGGACCAATTTGCCAACCTTCCTAAGGAAGCAATGGGAGGAAGGAACTATCCAGTGTGTTCCCTAAAGAGCTCAAAAGTGTGGAAGCCCCACACAGCATTTAGCAACACTGACTGTGGACTTGAAGAGTCACACGGGATCTCCAGAAAATGAATATGAATCCAGATTCAAATTTGCCCATCCAATATTTGAAGGTACTTAGCAGCAGGAGTTTTGATTCAGGCTTTCTCTAGGCAAAATTCTTTATTGGAGTGTTTATCTAGCTCACTGCCATCACAAGAGTTAATAAGATAGCCGAATGGCGTGATACTAAGAGAAAGGGTGAGAAAATTTAGGGACAATATCAGGAAAGGTATTTTTTTTAGCTGAATTCTATTCTGTAGGGAATAATTGTAATAATTAGCAATAGTATATATATAGTGTTTTACCTTTTCAAGAATTTTACAAACATTGCTAATTTTATCCTCAAAAAATTCTGTGTAAGTGTTAAAGTAGGGAAGTGATAGTAGCCACATTACTTCTGTTATTTAAAACTGGTCTGGCCAAACCATTTAACACATTGGTGGGAAAAATCCTACATTGCCAGAAGGAACGGATTAAATAATCTATTAGCCATTTCCTTCTCTAAATTTTGCGATTGTATTAACTATGTCCATTTTAAGATTCAGTTCCTCCATAGACCCCAGGATAATTCTGTTAGGAAGCCACTATATCCCACTTGAGAAAAGAAATTTGACTTGATATCCCACTACAAACTCAACATAACCTGGGCTGCTGGTAATGTTTACATTTTAGATATATGTCCCTGTAACATATTTTTAACTTTTAACTTTGTCTCCTCTGTTCTTGTAGCTTTAATAAGGGCAAAAACTTGAAAGAGAAGGACTGGAGAAACAAATAGAAATTCAAAATAGTGACTATTCCCTAGAAAATAAATATAGTAGGGAATAGTCCTGAGCAGGCAGGTGGAATGGTCTAGCTGACCTAATACGTATTTTTCCATCTCTAATTTCTTTCTATGATTCCATGAAAATTATAATGAGTTTTAAAATAGGGCTAATTGGATGTAGTGATTTAATCTCTCATCAGGAAATTTGGTTCAAGAATTAGAATTGCAAAATTGGTGGGTACATTATGAGAATTTGTACTTCCTTTAATGCACCAGATGTTGGTTAATTCTGGGGCAAGATAGCAGGAAGATTGAAACATCTATAGTAATATAGGAAGTGTAGGCTGGTCATCACCACCTTACACCAGTTCCTGTCCTCATTAAGATCCCATGAACTGTGGTGTTAAAACAAAAGTCACAATTTGATGATTAACTGCAACATATATTTTCAAGGTAATGTTTTGTTCTCATAAAAGCAAATGAAAGATTGAGTTAAAAACATGACTCATAACAAGTTCTTTAGGAGATGGTAAACATTGTAGCTTGACATATACATTATAGTTTGTCATATGTCTCGGTCACACAGTAGTGAAACAATATATTTCCAGATATTGAGGATCAAGCTGAACTCATTTGTGTGACATAAGCCATTAAGAGGTTTATTTTATTTTTATTATTTTTTTAGAAAACATAATTATGGAAAAAAAGTAATTCTACAGTCATTTCAAATTCCTCCTTAGAAATACTGACTCAAAATATTTCATGTGTGAATGTGCAGGAGAATTGATTTGGATCACTTCGTTACCAGGCCTGCAGAACTGTGAAAGCTGAAGCACATCACTTAAATCCATTTATTTCTCACAGGGGATTCGTGATGTGCAAAACTAATCTGAGACAATCTATTTTAATATTGTCTGTAGGCTACATGTGCAAAAGACCTAGAACCGATACTTTTGTCAGAAGCACCTTAAAAAATCAACGTACAGAGAGGATTTTTTTCTATGAATAGCAGAAAGCAAATAAATAAAATCAGTATTTTTAATCTATTAAAAAGGTTTATAGAAATGTATAATTGCAATTGCTGCAACATTACCGAATAAGTTGTGCTGGAAATGGCCCACCTTGATTATCATACACATTGTAAGGAGAGTGATCACTTTAGATAAGCTATTACCAGCAGGAGAGTGGGGTGCGGGGAGAGAAAACCTTTTGTAGTGGTAAACATCCATTTTTTCATGCTTTGTGTGTATAAAAAGATCTTCTATACTTTCCACAGTATGCATCCGATGAAGTGAGCTGTAGCTCACAAAAGCTTATGCTCAAATAAATTGGTTAGTCTCTAAGGTGCCACAAGTCCTCCTGTTCTTTTTGCGAATACAGACTAACACGGCTGTTACTCTGAAACCTGAATAAGTTCAGGTTGCTACATTTGATTTTTTCTGACAGCAGGTGGAAACAAAGACAAAATTACAACACCCTGGGTTAGATTCTGGCCCCCACTCCAGCTGTTTTGTTGGATACATTAGTTAGCCTAGTCACCCAGTTTAGTTGGGGAAAGGGGACATGGTTGGAGTGTTGCTGCACTCTGGCAAGCCTCAACTGCCAGAATGGCCCTTTGAGGCTGTTGCAGCTGGGCAAAAGCAATTCCAAATCTTCTATAAGTGTTATCATTATCTAACTAGCCCCACTTAACCCCAAATCAGAGAGCAGGGGGTGTAAAGTTGGGATAATGGCACCTAACCCCTCCTCACTCCCCTGCCAGATCCTGCTCTGAGCACAGATCAACCAGACCCTAAAATTGGGCTCAATTAATTCAACAACCTTGGTGCCTTTATTCTAGTCTGATTTCTGTTTCAGCAGCAAAAGTCCATCCAAATTTGCTGCCGTTTCCCTTTGTCCTATCTGACTGGTGGGGACCATTTGAATAATAAGTTAACCCTATGTGACCAGCTTGATGATAAAACTCATATGCATGATACAGTTTGCAGTCTTGTGTGCCAATTAACTTGGGTTACACATAAGGGGGGCTTGATCGCAACATGGGACATGTCCAAAAGGAACAGAAACACAAGAACTAGAAGGGTAGAATATATCTAATTTCTTTCCAGGACCACTTAAAACAATTAGTGCCATTGGAATTTTGACTGAAATAAGGCTATCTTTTGTGAAATCTTCTGTTTCCTTCATTGACTCCAGAGCACCCTATTTAGCCCTTTAATTAGAACAGAACTGGGCTACATCAACAAAAATCACTGCGTAATGGAGGTCCCAACTGTAACATATGTCTTACAGTCTGGGTGTGTTCAAGAAAAAACTTTGTAGGAGTGTGTCCAGTACTAAAAAAACAGTGGGTTAAGATACAAGATTAGAAACCATTTACGACAACTGCAAGAAATCTGTGCAGTGCCTTCCCTAGAGATTCGTGTATACTATTCCCATCAATCATTTTCACAAGAAATTTTTGGAGTATGTAGTATAAAGAGGATAATAATTAACAGTCTCTCCTTTTAACTTTATTTTTCACTCCCAGGATTTTCATTAAAGACACTGTCAAACCAGTGAGCAGTCATTTGCAGGCTAGATAGTATTGATGTTCATTTCTACCTAGACAGTCTCCTCCTTAGTGCCCCATCAATGAGGCAGGCATTTAGGAGTGCATCTAGGACATTAGAGAATCTAGTCAGATATTATCAATAGAGCAGTGTTGCCCAGAAAATCATACTGTACGGTCAAGTGGGTTTTCATTTCACAAAGGCAATATCAGAAGACTAGACTGTAATGCATTGGAATACAGAGCTTTCAGTACAACAGGTGTCTGATGAAACAAGTTACATATTAAGCTTTTTTCTGTGCTGTCCTCTGAAAAGTAACCATAGAAGTCTATTGTTTTTTTTTCCCTTAAATTTTAAAATGAACCATGAATGTTCACACTCTCAGCCTGATGGTTGTTTCCATTTTATTGGATAATATTTCAACTTGCTTTATTTCTTTTCCACTAGTGATGAATAGGACTTCTAATGGTGTCCAAAGAGGGAAATATCTTTAGTGCTAAAGAACTAGAACTCTTTCAGTTCCTGGAACACCACTGGCATACCAATACTATTGATCTTGTCCCAGGATTTGAACTCTTTTACTGGTGCTTGCTTGGTGTGGCATCTGGCCCCTTCTAGTGGTAGCTAGACCACCTAGAGCCTGCTACAGCCTTGCCTAAATGAGATGAGTCTTTTAGCTCATGGAATAGAGGCACATGCGATAAGTCCCAGAGGTTCCAAGTTTGATCCCAGTCAACAACAACCAGAGTCTGTTGGCATTACACATGTGAAATACAAGGTGGGGGAAGCATTCTGTGAAGATAAGGTGTATCACATGGACTTCAAACAGCATTCTGTAATAAAAAAAAATCACCAATTAGTGATTTGTCTGGGAAAGTCATAATGACCAGAGAAACTGAATCTCTTTTGACGGTCATTATTAAATAAGAGCAGACATACATTCATTGATACTTGTACAGTAATTTAGCATGATAACATTTTAAAAAGTCAGATATTCACTTAGACTCGAATTTTCAAAGGCGCTCAGGGTAGATCTTAAAGTGCTCATCCACAACTGGGGCCAGTTTTTTCAAAAAGATATGGCTCCCAATTAGGCATCTAAATAAACATCCAGATTTTCAGATGATCTCACTACCTGATACCTCCTATTCTGACCTACTTGTGGATGCTGAGCTATTTGGAAATTATGGTCCCTGTTATAGTAGCCACCTTATTCCCTCCTCCTGTAGCTGACTCTGGACAGGCGCAGAGGTCCAACCATGCCATCAGCTAACAGGATGGAGCCTATATGTTGTTGCTAGGGAAGCATTCAGCAAGCCCCAGTTGTAGTTGTGACCCTGTTGTGTTGATGTTTTACAGTGCATTTTGTTGATAGGATGAAACAGTCTCCATCACAAAATTATCTAATTGCAAACAAATATGTATAAGGTCATTAGATAGTCAGCATTTGTTCAATACATTTTTTGAGCAGTTGATTAACATTTTATTGCCACCACATTAAGATTAAAGCAGTACAGTAAGTTTAACCTTTATTCATTATAATAAATCTTCCATCTGGAGTCACAAATGATCTAAAGCCCCACAGTAAGCCGGGCAAAGCAGTCCTTAGTTAAACCTATATGTAATGCTAATAAGTCAGACTTTTTACAGGTTTATTATTATTTGCATAGCATGGTTTATTACATTTTACATCTTTCTTTTATCTTAAAATATTAATGTTTGTAAATTCTACTGCCCCTGTTTGTACACCTTTTTTGTCAAGGTTTCTGACTGTTAGTCTTAAAACAGACAATGTGGCATAAACTGTTGGGACTAAAACTACAGTGGAAGATAGAGTAATAGTGCACCATTTATATTAAGAGTATGCCAAGTTTTTCTTGCTTTTTATTCTGTAACATTGGTACTAGTTGTTTGTTTTCTAAATACTTACCTATCGACAGCGGGCATCCCTCAGCCCCTTCCAGCAGTGTTCAAAATCAGTGTTGAAGTCAATGTCTAGAACTGACCCATAGCCAGTTGACCCTTTCTCCATGAATGCCAATGATCCGCCAGGCCAGGCTTCATGCCAACCAAATATGATAAACATAATAACACCTTCCTAAAAGAATTGGGTCTAACTCTGGCACCTTCTCTCATCACAGATTAACTGGCAGTAATGAATAGCTTCTGGTTTTCAAGTGTTGTTGAGTGAATAATGTCTGGTGCATTTGCCAGGGTAGAGTTACTGCATTACAGTTATGTAATTTATTTTTCTCTGTGTGGGGAAAAAAGCTGGTAGAATAACAGCACGGTCTGTGGGAGATACAGAGGGGGAGGTCTGAGCTCTTTATTGGTAACTGAACAAAGCTTACTTGTCTGTTACACAAGCTAATGGTTGAAATGCAGCCCCTATTAAGGGTCTCAGGTGCTTTAGATATCAATGCATTTGTATTCTCTCTGTGCCTTAACTTAAGTACACTGAAACATAACTTTAAATAAGAATAATTCCACCTGGACAGTGATGTAGTTGGTTGATTTCATACAATTTGGCTTCCTTAAAAATCTCAAATTTGTCTTCTATTGCAAATAGTTTTTTTTTCCCTGAGTCCCTAACAGAGTAGGGATGACCTAGTAGTTAGGACACTAACACAAGATTTGAGAAACATGTGTTCAATTCCCTACTTTACCACAGATTTTCTAGGCATTTCACTTAGCCTCTCTTTGCCTCAGTTTTCCATCAGTAAAATTGAGATAATACTTTCCTACCTCACAGGGGCATTGGAATAAATACATTTGAAGCTTGTGAAGTGCTTTGAGATATACCGATGGGAAAAGTGCTATGTAACAGTTAGGTTTTATTATCTATTCTAGCACTATGATTCACTTATTTGCATGCCTTAAATGCATCAGTAAAGGTGCAACATTTTGATTTGGAAGGAATTTAAGACACAAGTTAGGTCACTAGTATTTTATTTTTCTCACGTAAAAATGTGTGTTTGTCCTAACAGCATATTTCAGTTCAAAATTTAAAATCTAAGCCGCGGTGGGCAAAGTACAGCCTGTGGGCCGGATCTGGCCCACCAGACATTTTAAGCCGGCCCTCAAGCTCCTGCTGGGGAGCGGGGTCTAGGGCTTGCCCTGCTATGACACTCCATCCAGGGAGTAGGGGTGGGGGCCTCTCCAAGCAGCTCCTGGAAGCAGCGGCATGGCCCCCCTCCTGCTCCTACACTCTCCAATGACCCCACTCCAATGGCCCCCTCCAGTGCTCCAATGGGAGCTGCAGGGGCGGGACCTGCAGACGGGGCAGTGTGCAGAGCCACCTGGCCGCGCCTCCACATAGGAACTGGAGGGGGGACATGCTGCTGCTTCCAGGAGCCGCTTGAAGTAAGCGCCGCCTGGAGCCTGCACCTCTGAGCCTCTCCCCATGCCCCAACCCCCTGCCTGAGCCCCGAGCCCCCTCCCACCCGCCAAACTCCTCAGTCCCAGCCCAGAGCACCCTCCTACACCCCAAACTCCTCATCTTCAGCCCAGAGCCCCCTCCCACACCCTGAACTCCTCATTTCTGGCCCCACCCTGAAGCCCGCACCCCCAAACAGAGCCTTCACTCTCTCCCATACCCCAACCCCAATTTTGTGAGCATTCATGGCCCACTCTACACTTTCTATTCCCAGATGTGGCCCTCAGGCCAAAAAGTTTGCCCACCCCGAGCTAAGCTGTCTAAATGCTATGTACAGTTTGGTAGGACAAAACTATGGACTTCATAACTGGAGAACAGCACAGCACTATGAGATACAAGAGAGGCAGCCTGCCAATGTTTTATTTAATACGTCTTCTTATAACTGAGAATGGCTCTATAAAGAGTAAGATGGTAACATAGCTCCATGGAGCAGATGACGAGTGAACTATGGCGGAACACTTGCTAATGGTCTCCTGATAATTGCAGCCCCCTCCAAAGGCTCATTAAAATTTCAGTCCTCATGAGAATTCTTCCATCTGAAGTCCCAGTGTGGTGTGTGCCCACTTTTTATAATGGCGTGAAAAAAGTAGCCCCATGGTGGCTATTAGGAAAAGTTTTCACTGTATTTCATTAGCTGCTGCCTCCTCTTGTACTCATCCTTAGCATCTGAAAGTCATTTACCTTCACAAACAGTCCACTTAAACTAAACAAATAGAAATCAATTACTTCTAATGAGATTTCTTATGTGATATGTTGCCTATGTAATTTTAGTTGGTCCTCTGTTTCTTAATTACTGGTTTAGTCTTGCTGCATTCCCTTGTACCAAACACATACACAGTTTTACCCTGAGCGTGATGGATACACACAAGAAGAATGTAAATGTAAAGGCCAGAAATACAGCTGCTTCTGAGGAACACTCATTGCTGCTCCGGTTGGGAGGTTGCAGACATGATTTTAACCTTCCTTTGAGCTCCCCGAGCATGGGATACTGATGCCAGGGCAGCTCCCTGGCTGCTGTAATTTCTTGTGTTTCTAAGGAGGTTTTATGGCAGTTGAGGATCACTAGGGCTACTTTCCCCAGGCCAAATAATCTGCACCTTCTATAGGGAGATTGGTAATGTTTTCTGTGTGGCCATCCCTGCTCCCTCCCCACCGCCATTAATATTAAGCAGTGTTAGGGCTATTCTAACTTATGCTGGACTGAAATATTTATAATGGGCAAAGATGCAGCCCAGAATTGGTGTGGCATAGGAGGAGTGTCCCTGGCATATCCATTTTTCTCCAGCCATGTTCCTTTTCCCTGATATGATGGCAGAACAGCATAAGAGCCCTGTGCTAGTTCTCTACCATCTAGTAATCCTCCTACACTCAGGTGATCCCCCTGTTGGGTGGGTGATCCGCTGCAGGATAGGTACACTGCCTTTAGGTCAGCTTTGCACCAAGAGAGAAGTGCAAACCTTCCCTGACACAGAGCGAGTTTGCAGAATCCTGCCTGTATGCATTGCTTTCCAAATGAAGGTGTCGGGTACTAAAAAAGCAATGGATTAAGATACAAGATTAGAAACCATCTACTACAACTGCAAGAAATTTCTAGAGATACATGTATACTATTCCCATCAATCATTTTCACAAGAAATCTTGGAGTATGTAGTGTAAAGAGGATAATTAGTAACAGTCCCTCCTTTTAACTTTATTTTTCACTCCCAGGATTTTCATTAAAGACACTATCAAACCAGTGAGCAGTCATTTGCAGGCTAGATAGTACTGATGCTCATTTCTACCTAGACAGTCTCCTCCTCAGTTCCTCATCAATGAGTCAAGCTGGGGCTTTATTACCCATTTCAGTCCTCACTTTAAATATGTGGTAAGTGGTGACTGTACATTAATGTAATAATATTGCCTTTGCTCGGCCACTTATGGTGCTTTTCATAAGAAAAAAAAATGTCATCTGGCAATATGAATAATCTTCAATAATATTTTTATTCAAAAGATTCCACTCTCCTTGAAGCTAATAATTAGAGTTAAAATCCACTCACTGTCTCTACAACTGGTTGCCATTTGTGTCTTGCAGGTTAACCTTTTATATTTTTGGGAAATCAGAGATAAACAGGACTATTCTGCATTCACAATAAATGTGCTGCCCTCCTTAATACTTGGTTATTAATCTATTAATGGTAGCCTTCTAAGGATGCTCTCTTCTTCCCTTCTGGTTTGGTCATTATCTTGCAAATCAGTGACTTATGAATTTAGCTTTAGGCTTACAGGTTTCAAAAGGTTCTCACCACACATTCACTCCAATTGTTGTCCTGTAACAATTAAACACATTCCACTAAATGTAAAATGAGCAATTCATAATTTACTTCTATGGGAGACCAAATGCTTTTGAAATGGAGTTCTAAGCCATAGTGCTACTGATGGCAGAGGTCATTGCGGTCAAAGTGCACTCTCCATTCATTGAATGTTCCCAGCCCACGGATACCTTGATGGATGCTTTAAAAATATGGGTGGATTGAATAGACTAGGTATCTACAAAATACAATTTCTTTATTTCCTGTCAATGACACTTGCAGCTGATGGATTTTAGCTTGTTTTTTCATCAGGGAATTTATAACACAAGGTACAGTGATCATTCTTGTTGCTTCTTCTGTGATATTGATCATATCTGACAGATTTAACCTAGGACTGTACAAAGGGGGTGTAATGATGTGTAATCTCAGAGTATTTGGTATATAGTAGGCAAAAACGACAATGGATTGGCCAATGTGCATATGAATTTTAAATTGTTGTGTACTCTTCTATCCAAAGGTAGGACTCTGCCACCTTTAGTGACAAGGACTAGTACTTTACTCAGTTGGACTATTTTGGAGGTAAGGTGCATAAATGTGATAGAATCTGTTGCCAAGCCTACTCCCAGCCTCCAGTACTTTATATTAGAGCCCTGAGTGGAACTATTCTTTAATCCCGCTCCCACCTGCTCCCCCTATTATGGCAGTGGGTCCTGTAGGACCTGCAGGATCCCAGTCCCACTTCAGGTCTCCACACTAGCCACACACAGGGCTCTACTTTAGATAGTACCTATAGCACTCTCTTATCGCCAGTCTGATCTCACATTTGTTATATTTCTGCTGCTATTCTAAGAGCATATTAAGTTGAATGATGCATATTTACAAGGATGTTGTAACATCTTTTGTACAAGCTCTCCTTATGCATGAATTAAAAAGCTTTTATTGTGGAAATACCACAGATACTCAGCTGGAGTAATTTGGCATAGCTCTGTTTGTGTCAATGGAACATTACTAATTTATACCAGCTAAGGATCTGCCCCGCTATTTAGAAAACGTCTATAAAAATGAGTTAAAAATGTCACTGGATCCCATTCCATAGTCCTTACCCCCCCCCCCATACACCTTAGATAACTCATATTCAGAGTATACCTTTTTGTAATGAATATAAGGCCTCAGTATGGAGGATTCTGTAGGTGTTGCACAGGCTCAAGATCATGGGGTTGAAGCACAGCCCCTCTATAACGACTTCTCCAGCCTATGGACTAGAATAGCAGCCGTGCCCTCTATGCAGGGATTGGAAAAAGATATTAATAATATTAATAATAGGGATATTAATAATAAGACTTAGCACTTGCCATATAAAGCACATTTTGTCCATAAATATCACAGCACTTTGCAGAGATGGGATAAGCCTGGTTATCTCACTTTGGTGATGGAGATAGAATTGACCATGATCTATCCCAACAGCCCTTCTGCATCAGCTTACTCACAGCCATTGCAAAGCCTACTTCCTCAGTGCCTTTGAGATTCATTGGCCCGAATATACTACTTCTCCTGCAACCATGCACTCACATGACAGGTCTGTGGAAGAGCTCAGGTGGCACAACAGGGTGTACATGGGACATCCACGGTGAAATTTCCTATTACTTTTTTCAGCAGTACTCTTTTCATGTTAAAAGTTTGACTATGGGCATTCTGATCCCCCCTCCCCCCCCAAAAAAAAAAGTACACAGTAGTCTGTCAGGAATGGCCCCTGTGCCCTTTCCCCACTTGCGGAGATATTCCCCCAGCAGGTTGGCAACCTCCCTGTTGGTGATGCTTGAGGTCTTGCATACACCCCAGAATCATTTCCTGTATGCCTCAGGGGTCAGTTCAAACTTCAGCAGCAAAGACTGTTTGAACATGTCATAATCCTCCTGCTCAATACCATCCATTTGGCTGAACGCCTCTATGGCCTTGGGACCCAGCAGGGGGTTAGACAGCAGAGCCTGCCTGCGGGGTCAATCTGGTTCAGATCACAAGCATTTTCAAAGGCTGTGAGGTAGGCATCAATATTGCCTCCTTCCTTAAACTGGGGCGGCAGTTTAGTGTCTAGATTCCCCGCAGAACTGGCATCTCGGGGCCCTTCCCCTCTTACCCCCCGGCAGGCGCTCTTGGCTAAGCACAGGCTCAATTGCATGAATAAAATACTGAAGTAAACACTTAATTTCATGTATGAACACTGTGATAGGATTTGGAGTTCAGTGGTGGAACCAACCCATGTACAATTTTCAAGTCGTGTATGGGACGTTTACACAAAAAACCCATTAGAAAATTTGAAGGCACTGCTGTATGCATGCTTTCTGCTCATTGTTTTGAGAAAGTAATCTTTTCTCGCATTTCACAAATGCAAACAAAAAGGCAAGAGCATGCCATAGAACATAGACTCTTGCAATTTATTTTTTGTCTTTGTCATATTTCTGGTCAGCTCTTGCACAAGTTAATTTTTGTGAGCATTTTGCTTTCTAAACAAATTGCAGTAGATAAGGCAGGTTTGTGTAGCAGGTGTAAAGAGGCATAAAGACAGAAGCAATATGGAAGCAGAAAGATGATAGAAATACTGCAGCAACTAGAAGAGGAGGAAAATGGACTAAAATACACTAGTCTGCCTGTTTATCCTCCAGATTTCCTGCTGATTGATTTCTCACTATGGTGTCTTG
The DNA here is from genome assembly GCF_965140295.1 of Lepidochelys olivacea. Lineage (NCBI taxonomy): Eukaryota > Metazoa > Chordata > Testudines > Cheloniidae > Lepidochelys > Lepidochelys olivacea. Next base: position 131,029,027 of record NC_140411.1, on the reverse strand, counting down.
GCTGTTCAGCATGGGTTGTTAAGTTGGACGTTAGTCTTTATGGAAAGGTCATTTCCTGAGTAATGAATGTAATACCTAAGCTTTAAAAAGGCTGCAAGAAGAGAATAAGAAACAAGGATGAGGGTGTTATTTTATTTCAATAATTAAAAGATCTCTAGATCTTATAGTGCCCATTAAAATATCTTGTGCAATAAATTTTATTTTTAATAAGTAAAAATAGAAGTATAATTGTGGTCTTTACTGAATGTGCTATACTAATTTGTTGTTCAGTTTTAGAAATTATTGTTCTTGTATTTCTGGGAAAATAAATGTTGCCTCTTTCCCTTTTCTACATTTTAAGGGGTGTGTGTGTGTGTTTTACAGTCCTGGGAAGTCAATACAGTTTATTAAGAAAGATGACTTTTTTTTTAATTTTATTTTGTAATGTCTGTGATATTTGAAACTATGGCAAAATGCCTGCTTTTTTATATACGCTGCATAATTCTTGTCTTGCAGCAGGAGGTTTTACAGTATCTTGTACATTTAGAACAAAGAACTGAAACTGTAGGCTAATCGGGTGTGTGGAAGCATTTGTCCTTCAGATCAGGATGGGAAATATTTCACTTCAAGCCAGACGGGTTATTAAAGGACCCCACCTGCTAGATATCACAACAGAAGGACTCTTTGCATTTGAAGGTGTCCCTAGCTTCTACTTATCTTTTTCATAGCTTCAAGTCTGTTATACCTTGGCACAAATACAAAGGGTTATGTTTGTGATCATGCAGGCTGTGTGTACCAGATAGGATGATTTTAAGATGAGGAAGAAATTGACATACAGCAGTTCATATTTGAGCCGAAAAAAAGGAAAATAGGACACATTCCCCACATTTTAAAAAAATAGTACAGTGTATATGCAAGCAGTGCAAGCGATGTTAAGTGAAACAATTTCTTCGCATTGTTCTATTCCTCACTTTAAACGCTACTTGATCACCACTTGGGGTCATGACAAAGCTTTCCAGGGGTGAAGCAGAAAGCTTTTTCGCCTCATACTTAAGTCACATATGTCTTTGTTTTAGTTGGCTGCTGCTCTCTATCATTCACAGCAGGTGTTGATATTAGGCTGCCCAATGCCACTGCTGGAACTTGTGAAAAGGGATCAGTAAGGAAGCAGTCAAAAAGGGATAAACATGGACATCAATTTGTAGTTTCTTACTAATATTTAGTTTGGAGTCTATCATTCCGGGTGGTGATAAAGGACAATAAAGAGCATAAAGCATTGAAGAGCTATTCACAGCTGGAATTTGGGCTTTCAGACAATCTTAACATTGATTTGATATGGATTTGGCTTTGAGGCCATAACATGAAGATAAAGAATAGGTTCCTCAAAAGTGACAAAATACTGTGTTATATCATTTGGGAAATGGCAAGAGAATGTTGTCATAATACTTTGTTACTGGAATGATTTTAAAAGAATGAGACATGTAAACTTAAGAATTAAATGAATGTAAATTGCAAATTATATTAGTAATTGTGGCTTTTTGGTAAGGGTGAGGCTACAGTGATCTGGAGGCTGGACAAGAACTACAATATTACCTCTGAGGGGGGGTTTACTGATCCCAAAATGCATATATTGTAATTGTTCATAAATACTTTTATAAAGTGAATGTAATGCTCATGAGAACAGACAGACTAATAGACCTGAGAAGGGAAGTCCTCTATTTATCTGCAGGTCTGACACAGAATGAACAGTAGCAGTGCAAATTTCCGCAGATTGAGCCAAATCCTCCCCACATTTACACTGGGGTACATCCAGGATAATTGGAGCAAAGTCAATCGATTTACAGAGTATTCACATCTCTATAACAGACTCCGCTCTGGCCTGTTGCTCGGCCATTGTGTCTCTCTCTTGGGCCAGAGAGACCACTTCTAGAAACAAGACGCTTACTCTTTGTGTCTACGAAGGCCTGCAGTTCTCTGCTAAGACTCCCAATCAGAGTACCTGTTGTGGCAGTGGTTCTTGATGTTTTAATTCAATTAACTGGAAACAGGACTGAAATCACCAACTCGATTCACATAAACATTGTTTTAGCTGTCAGACCTTATCAGCTTGTGCTCAGTACCAACCTAGAAGAGATTTCAATAAATCATCCAAGGGAAAGACTTTATATTCCTTTAGAAATCTACCGAATTACGTATACTCATTGGGACAGATCCTCAACTGCATCAGCCCTTTACAAGGCTGAGCTGGGAGTAGAGGGCCACAAAGATGGCTTTACATGTCATTTATGCTATCTGATTCTGAGCCTGGCAAGAAGCCATTTCAGCCCCTGGTACAACTCAGAGAAATCTCATTGATCTGAAGGCCAAAAGGAATCACTGTACTCATCTAATCTGATCTTCTGTATAACATAGCCATAGAACTTCCCTGAATTAATTCCTGTTTGAACTAGAAATCTCTTTTAGAAAAAACATCTAATCTTGATAAAAATTGCTGGTGATTGATAATCCACCCTCGGCCTTCCACTATGGCCATTGGTAAATTATTCCAATGGTTTATTACCCTCACAGTTAAAAATGTGTGCCTTGTTTTCAGTCTGAATTTTTCTAGCTTCAACTTCTAGCCATTGGATCTTGTTATACCTTTGTCCACTAGTTAGAAGAACCCATTTTCAAATTATTGTTCCCCATGTATGGAGTTATAGACTGTGATCAAGTCAACCCTTAACCTTTCCTTTGATAAGCTAAATAGACTGAATTCCTGGAGTCTATCATGATAAGGCATGTTTTGCAATACTTTAATTATTCTTATGACTCTTCTCTGAAGCCTCTCCAATCTATCAACATCCTTCTTAAATTGTGGACACTAGAACTGGGCACAGTATTCCAGTAGCAATTGCACTGGTGTCAGATAACCTCCCTTCTCTTACTTAAAATCCCCCAGTTTCTATGTCCAAGGATAGCATTAGCCATTTTGACTACAGCTTTGCTTTGGAAGCTCATGCTTAGCTGATAATTCGCCATGACCCCCAAGTCTTTTTCAAAGTCACTGCTTCTCTGGATAGATTTTCCCGTTCTGTAAATATGATCTAAATTCTCTGTTCCTAGATATATAATATAGTTTTACATTTGACTGTATTAAAACACATAGTGTTTGCTTTCACCCAAGTGATCCAGATTGCTCTGTCCTCATCATTATTTACTAGTCTCCCAATCTTTGTGTTTATCTGCAAACTTTATTAGTGGTAAAACCCCTGCAGGCTTCCCCAATTGCAACCAGCTGCCAATACCCTAAGGTAAGTAGCCCCCAAACTTTTTACATGCCCTCCCGTAGTGTCTGCCCTCCCCCCACCCCACCTCCCTAGCCACCTACACACTCCCTGGGGCTGCGGCCAGGAGCAGGGGATACGGACAGGGGTAAGGGGGCAGAGGCTTGGACCCGGAGCACAGGGCCAGCAGCCAAGGCCCCAGGAGCAGAGCCCCAGCTGCGGGGCCAGCAGCCAGGCCAGCAGATGGGACCACAGGCATGGAGCCAGAGCCAGGGTCAGGTGCAGAAGGGAATGGTACTTCCTTCCTGCCCCCTCGGGGGGGATGGCCCAGGCCCAAGCCTCTCCCCCACAACTTTCCTCAGCACCCGCGTGGTGGTGGGAGGGGCGTGCCCCACAAATTGGGGACCTCTGCCTAAGGGGGTCATTCTGGCAGCAACACTCCCAGCCACAGCTCCTTTGCCTTGGCCATGTCCCCAATTATAGTGGGTGGGAGGGGTTATTTCAGAGATATGTATGCCATCTGTACAACTACCTGAATCCCCAAGGAACTGTTTGACATGGCTTTATGGTTGCACTGCACCAAGAAAATGGAGCAAAACAGACAGAATGGGTCTAAGTACCCAGTACATTCATTTAAAAAGTTTATGGAAGCAGAAAAATCCCAATCTGTTCCCCTTATAATATATTATTTTACTTCTTGATTTCAGCTCCATTGGTATGTTAAAGAAAAACTTTTTCCATTCACACAAACATAGCAGATCCAAAGAAATTACAGCTGAAAACTTAGTTTATATAAATTTAGAAGCCTTATTTTAAGGCAGTTTTACTATAATGACGATTGAGATGTTTTTATATTTGTTGGGATTTTTTTAAAAAAAGAGGTTGAGAAATGTGATACTGTGTGCAGTTGCAATTTGCATAGTATAACAAATCACAATGGGTCTTTATGTGCTCTTCCCGTTATCCTGGAATTATATGGGAGACTTTTTTATTTTTAATGAAGTCATGGTTTAGAGGGGGGAAAAACAGTAGTGAAAACAGGAACTGAATATTACAGTTTGGTTTCTTTCTGTGCCTTTAAATGAAAGGAGCTCTGTGTTTACTATTCTGAGCTTTAGACACTCCAACCATCTGTTTCATTAATAGGGATGGGAGAACCTTGCAAAGTTCCAGCCTCCATATCCTATCAAAAATTCCAACCCAGAGTATTCTAAACCCCATAAAGTGTCTTTTTAAAAGAGTCATAAAGCAAATTGGAAAAAAATCAAAATGCATTTTAAAAATATACCAGATTCCTGAAAGTCCACTGTAAATTCCCATCTTTGAAACAAAAGCACAGTCATCTAGGAGTATTTAGTGACATTTTACTTTATCCCTCTGAAATCTATAAACTAGCCCACACAGAAGGAACCGAGCTGGTTTATGCAGTTCCGTACAAACAGATAATCCCTTGCCTTGAATCTAAAAATGGCTTTGGGCAAATATTATGATCTGGTATTCAAAGCATGGAAGGATATATATCCTCATCAAGAGAAGACATATTTATTCATTCATTTTGTGCCATAGGGGGTTGCTGTTTTGCCTTTATGATTAGTTTTTAAATTAAGAAACCTTGCTCTTTAAGTTAATGAGGATCAGCAGAGAACTATTGAAACAAAAAAAAAATCTTTATATGTTAAACATCAGATATTCGTTGATGGCAGTTTCATTCAGTCACCTTTCAGTACATTTAGAAAGAATTCAAAATCACAAAGATGAACCAGCTTTAATTTGATGCTGCTAGGAAAACTAAAATGTGTTTGGGCTCTGCATATTAATTACCTTGCTGTTTTAAAGGTTACAACAGTCACTTTTTCCCAGGGAGGTCATAGTTCTGATTTAATAAAGGCTTATGAATTACAGAATATTATAGAGCCTTTGCAATGGACTGCAGAAACAAAACCAGCAAGGTTTATTCTTTGCTTGACAAACCCAAAAAAAGATAATAAAGGGGTGTGAAAAAAGAACTAGATCGGTGTTGAAAAAAATTGTTCTGGCATTTATGGATCAATAGATTCTTTCTTCAGTGTTAAATGGAACAGAAAAGAGAGTGCAACTTTAATAACTACCATGCCTGTCCTGACTAAAGTTTTCATAAATAAGCCAACACAAAAGGATCTTTTTTAGCAATGACAATATGATTCATTTTGTAGTAAATTAGAGCAACTGTTTCAAGATGAATGCAAGTGCTTATAAAGCACTTGTTGGCATTAAATACTATTAGTAATTGCTAATAAAATATCAGAAAGTGATTTTGGTGAGAGTGCATTGCACTAAATTGTAGCTAATCTTGCTTTAGCATTATCAGCCTTTATGACATCCTAATTAAAATTATATAACCTAAATGTGGAGTTTTGTCCCTTTTTTGAAATGTATTCCTCTCAAGTATGTTATATGATGTTGCTTTTAAATCTTGACATAGATTTTCTGTACACAGTTGGGAATTTTACGATAGACCATGACATGGAAATACAAGTGCTACTGAGTTTAAACACGGCCATTTCTTGTCTAATTTCTTTTGTTGTTGTTTTTGTTATTATTCTAGCCATGTGTATTTAGAAGTATCTTCTGGACAATTAAGTAACAGCCAGAGCCACGACAAACATATTTGTGCTCCCTTGGCAAAGCAGTTCAAATGGGCCATATTTGCAAAGCCCATGATTCAGTAGAATTACTTATCCTCCTCAGCTCTGCCATATCATATGACCAAGAGTTTTAGATCCACAGGGTGAGCCTAATGGGGAATGTGTCCAAAACTGGTGTTTATTTTTTTCCTAGGGGCCTCAAATTTTCTCCACAGAGCTCTCTATCAGCAGACAGCAACTCTTATCTCACACCAAGGGGGCTCTGGATCATAAGTGGTGAATGTTCATCATTTCAATCAGTCCCTGGGCGATGGGCCTCCAGTGGTTTGTGGTCCTCATTTGGCAGCATTGTCTGAACTGGCCCTGATTATTAGCTTAGAAATGGCAATGTGTTACTCTTTTTTTAAACTCAGGACAGTTTTGAATTGATGTAAGTTAGTGTTAAATTAATGGTGTCCATTTGAAAATGTTCAGCTGTTCTAAAGCGTTCATTCTAGAATTCTGATTTCCAGTCACACGATAGGATAAGCTCTCTGCATTTTTTTTTTAAAGCAATGAATGACTATCCATGGTAATATGGACATAGTGCATAGTTTTGAACCCAAATTGTTCCACTCAGCATGGGTTAGTGTGATGTTTTGAATAAGCTAATTTCAGAAATGCAAAACTAATCAGAACCTTATTTTTTTAGTTCATGTTATTCTAAGTTTCAAGACAAGTAGCAAATATGACATGCTTTATTTCTAAAATCTAATAATTATGGTATAGGGTGTGAAAAAATAGCAAAACAACTTTCATAAAATCTCCAAGGAAGGATTTGGAATCCAATTTGTTCAGATGAAGTCTGGATGCTCAGGGTTGAATGACTGAGGATTGACCTGCTATCTTTCTTGTAAATATCCTTTGTAGAATTGAATTGAGTGTAATTTTTCTTAGGGTTTTCAATTTTGTTTTACTTATTTTTCATTTATTTTAACTGTTGCCACATACTTGTCTCTGTACTGTACAATGATTATAAATTGCAGAACTGCTCAGTACTGGACTATTCTGGGCAATGCCAAAAGGAATCCAAAGGAATGTGCAAGGGATCATTGTCCTCAGTGAAAGAACTGATATCCTAATTCTTCCTGTGTGTTGTAGATGCACAGTACAATAAGAACGTTTGGATGAGGGTTTTTTTATGTTACTCACATAAAGATTTATCAAATTTGTGAAACCTTCAACCTGCATTGCTTGTTGGATATTGGGTTATTTTGAAAAAAAGATTTTTTTTTATTTTTTTCTGCCATCACACATGGCATCTACAGCAGGGGGGAAATGTTCTGTGGTTTTAATGTTTGAACTGAAGACATTTAGTTAGTACTATGACCTTTTATAAATATAAATTGAAGGAGAAAAGAAGGGGAATATGTGTTGTGAATATGTGAATATCCCATTGCTAATTCTGTGGCTGGTGAACTAAAATTGTCTCTTTTGCCTTTTAGGTTTTCTAAGTACTGGAGACCAAGCTGCAAAAGGCAATTATGGATTACTTGACCAAATCCAGGCTTTACGATGGATTGAAGAAAATATTGGATCCTTTGGAGGAGACCCAAAAAGAGTTACTATTTTTGGATCTGGAGCAGGAGCATCCTGTGTTAGTCTGCTAACACTATCTCATTATTCAGAAGGTAACGATCCTCTTGGTAAAATAAAGGTAAAAAGGGATCCTTTAAAACAAGGCATTTTAGGCTGAAGACTCAAATAGGACCCTTCAGTGTTCCCACCAGGAAGAAAAACAAAACAAAACAAAAAAACCCAATCAAGCAAACAGAAAAACGTAAGGGGAAGATTCACTGGTGTTCTCCAACTGCTTTGCTATGGCACACAGCAGCATTAAATCCGGGTCTGTGGTTGCACCAGGTGAATCTCGCCAAGTATTTTCAAATCGTTTCAGAAAAATGCAAATATATTCTAATTTATCAGAATAGTCAATGATAACAGGAAAATATATGTAAGCAGGTAATGAAAAATGATGTCAGTGCAGAAGGATCCTGGAAATCAAGCCTATTAAACTGATTTTAGCTGAGCACATTTTTTTTTTTCAAATTATATGATGCCTGGATTCTGTAAAAGGGAAAAAAGAGTGCATAATTTTCCTTTGACCTTTAAACGAGTGAAGAACATATTTATGTGAGTCATTTAAATGCACAAGAGTATATGATTGTTTGTATCTGGCACTCCTTAAAAGATTAAAAATGTTAAAGAACTACCACTGCGCTAAAACTGGGGTATTTTTGTTGTCGGTGTAGGGTTACTGTGAAAAATATATTTTGTCCTTGAAATGCCAACCTAAAACTTTCATGTTTTACATGTATGACCATCAAGAACCAGGGAGATTTTAACTAGAAGCTTATTCAAAGCTACAGTGAAAAGGAAGAAATTAGTTAAATTTAAATTAAATTAAGTTTAAAAAGTTAAATCAGTGGAAATAGAACTGAAATACAGGAATCTGCATCTTTTCAGTATCATACAATCAAAGTATTCTTTGCTTAGTAAAAGCAGCTTTCTTATATGTAATTTCATTTGCATTTAAACAATTTGCACCTGCAGGTTTGTTCCAAAAGGCAATCATACAGAGTGGAACAGCCCTGTCCAGCTGGGCAGTGAACTACCAGCCTGCCAAATACACTCGGATATTGGCAGATAAAGTGGGCTGCGACATGCTGGATACCACTGACTTAGTTGAATGCCTTCGGAATAAGAACTACAAAGAACTCATTCAGCAGACCATCACTCCAGCCACGTACCACATTGCCTTTGGGCCTGTGATTGATGGGGATGTGATTCCAGATGACCCTCAGATTCTAATGGAGCAGGGAGAGTTCCTTAACTATGACATAATGCTAGGTGTGAACCAAGGGGAAGGCTTAAAATTTGTGGATGGCATTGTGGACAACGAAGATGGGGTTTCCCCAAATGACTTTGACTTTTCCGTCTCCAATTTTGTGGACAATCTATATGGCTATCCAGAAGGGAAGGATACACTCCGGGAGACCATTAAATTCATGTACACTGACTGGGCAGATAAGGAAAACCCTGAAACACGAAGGAAGACCCTGGTAGCTTTGTTTACTGACCACCAGTGGGTTGCCCCAGCTGTTGCTACAGCTGACCTGCATGCCCAGTATGGCTCTCCAACATATTTCTATGCATTTTATCACCACTGCCAAAGTGAAATGAAACCAAGCTGGGCTGATTCAGCGCACGGTGATGAAGTTCCTTATGTATTTGGCATTCCCATGATTGGTCCCACTGAATTGTTCAACTGCAACTTCTCCAAAAATGACGTCATGCTGAGTGCAGTAGTTATGACATACTGGACAAATTTCGCCAAAACTGGGTATGTTTTGCATCTTATAGCCTTTTTCATTCATATGATTGTTCTGAAATACTGAAGTATTCCATTGTAATGGTCCCAAATGATGCATCTTACAATAGAGTTACAGCACTAATTGGAATCACTAATGCAGAATACTGCTGTAAAAAGGGTTTATTTATATTAAATATATTTTTAAACTAATATTTGCTCTATTAAACTAATTGTACATGAAGAATGATGTACTTTCTATTAAAATGGGGGCAATTAGTATAAAGGTAAATGTCCTTAAGTCAAAAGAGCTCAGCAACATGCTGTAGATCAGAGGAAATGTCTTTTTTACTGCAAGAAGAAATTATGATGTAGATCATACTTATTCACTAAGAAATTCTGTTTTTTCATAAAGGGAAGGGAACTTATTGGAGAAGTGGGTCAGGAAGATGTCCATTGGGAAGATTTTTTCTTTGGGAGTCAGAAATGGAATAAAAGTTAATTTACTGGAATCTAGTCATCAAGAAAAATCTCACACAAATCTGTTTAGGTGGGGGGGGGTGAAGGGCTTTAAAAAAGGCTGGTTACTAGAACATAAAAAGGCATCAATGTTATGCAGATATTACATTTGTAAACACTGAAGAAAGGACCTTCAAAGCAACTTAATTTAAGAGGCTATCAATAAATCCTGTGCACTAAGCCTTCTCCCGGTAGCATTATTTTAAAGAATATTTCAGTATTTTAGTTAAAAAACAAAGGCTCTTTTTGTTAACTTTGACTCTTTGGTACTAAATTAAAATATAGCTACTTGTGGCGCTCTAAATTTTTCCAATGAACATTCAGGATTGGTTTCTCGAAACGACAATTCTACTGCAGTGCAGTGCGCGGTCTGCAGCAATATAGGAAAGGCTCAGAGATCTCTAGTGTTCTAACACTCAGCGGCTTAGCAGCTCTGGCGGTCTTTAATGAATCCAAATGACATGCTGGGGAAAGCAATTTTTGCAGTCTTAACAAAAATGTGGAGCATGAACTGAGTCAAAAATAAAATGCTGCATTCAGGTCGCTTTGCTGGCTAAGACAAGACAAAACCTTTTGTTGCAGTGTTCACTAGACAAACAGATGTTTTTGCATGTGTGGACTGTGCAGAACTGTGGTGACAGTGAATAGGTGATAAAATATTTAAGGTGTAGCTGGCAACAAGAAATCACTGGCACTAGGATGGGTGGGCTGCTAAGGGGAAAACTGACTTAACTGACTGTGTAATCTATATGATGGTGTGCTATACTGAACGCTGCATGGCATGAACTTGTGACAGGGCTCAGAAGCAGATTTTTTCGATGATTAGATCTTTATTAGTGTGGATAAAACAGCCCACATACATACAGGGATTCAGACCCTTAGAAAAATACCTCAGAAGAATTATTATGTAGGATGTCAAGACCTGTCTGTGTGATTATTATTTATAATTATTTTATTATTATTTCCATAGAATGCAAACAAATCAGACTTTTGTGGTTATTTAAGCCTTACAAGAGCTCCTCACTGCTCCATCTGTCACCATTACTCATAATTTCAAGGCAGTTGCTACGCACTGCTGCTGGAGAGCTGATTTTAGCAGAATATGCATACCATTGTCCAGTCCTCCGGCTGTGGACTTACATTCATATTGTACCTCCTAAAGACTGCACCAATGCTTCAGAAGGGTTATTAATCATTTCCAAAGCACCCAACTGGTAATATGCTTAGTAAATGAAGACTAAAATACAAGATCTATTCCATTGTGGATTCGCTCCTTTACAAGCAGTCTGAAAAATGGATTATAAGTACAGCCCTGTAGCTATACAATTCCAGGTGTCCTGCAGAAGGGAAACTTCTTTGTTTTGTTTTAACAGAAACCCTAATGTTACTCCATAGAATCCACCTTTTAGAACAAGAAATTTCCTGGTGGATAAATGGAATCTTAAGCTCTATGACTATATTTGTTCTGCACCTCCAACACATCCAACTGAAATAAAAAGGAGAATTTCCTCTGGCAGGGAAAAATAGGATCTTGTAGGCTATAGAACCTCAAACTGAGATTATATAGGGACTTATTTTAGGTAACTAGTCTCCTATCCACCCTCCCACATACAATTTGGATTTCAGGTATACAATCAGGCCTAATACATCAGAAGCACCTGACATGTTTCAGGTTTTTGTTTTTCAGTCATTGTTTTCCTGCTTTATCCTGATATTATTTGGCTGCTTTGTTTTTGTGCCCACAGCAACAGATATTGAAAATGTATTCTCTGTGAGACTATAACACTGCGGGTTTCTCTATAGCTGAACATTAAACATTAAAACTGCAGCCTGTTTAAAAAAAAAACAAAAAACTTCTGACACTCCTCCAGTCCTGGATGACTCTCACACTGAGGCAGTATCTAGGAACTTTACTGTACAATTACTGCTCAGTTAGTGCAGCGCTCTGAAGGGCTGTGCTGAGCTTCTAATTGACACACACCACCTGCTGATAAAAAACACACACACTGTTTAATGGGTCTATTGCCAAGGCTAGGTTTGGAGGGCAGGTCAATCCTGTAAAATCACTAGGTGTCAAAGACACAATGAAAGGCACTGTACTTTTATTGTATTTTACTTTGAAGTCAGTAACTGAAGCTAGAAAACAAAAAGTGACAAATAAAGTGACTGTTTAGTGTTGAATGGCTCATGCTTGAAATGAACACTTGGAAATTGCAGTTTTCTGATGGTCCATTTCCCTTTCAGTGCTAAGACTATAGTTTTTAGCCTTCATTCATCATCATCTTGGCTTCTGAATCTACTCACCAAAGCTATCTCTTACTGAAGACATTCCTTTAAAAATGGGGGTGGGGGGAATGCATTGTGGAATATATTCAAGAAGCTTTGTTTGGGGATCACAATTATATATAATATTTATATATATATATATAAACAGTTTGCATGAGATTTTCTTTAAGATCTCCTTTTATGGCTTCATCCTGCTGTCCTTGTACAATCAGAATTCCCATTAACTTTAGTGGGAATTTTACATGTTAAAGGAATCAGTCATATAATTCAGGCTTTATCACATCCTCCCACTGTAAGAACAGTGGGAGTGGGATAGAAGGCAAAGGAATTGTTGTAAGATGATCCTGTCATAGACTACACTTTTATTTCCCTCTCTATGGTCCACCATAAAGCACTTATTCTCATGCTTCTGGCTCCTCAGACATCAACTCTCTGAGTGGAGACATGCATCTCCCTCCCTCCTGACCGGGTACTTCCAGGCTACTCAGTTCCCTCACTACACTGTGAATTCCCCAGTAAGTCAAACTGCTTAAGCAGATCTGCTTTGCCTTCTCTTCAGAGCCTATACACACTGCAATTGACCATAGTTAAGTTACTGCACACCTCTTTCTAAGCAAGCACTTTTATTCTTAGGTTAAAAGCATTATAGAAAAAAACATGAAAAGAAATACAGCAACCTACCCACATGCTAATAAGCATACCAGAGATCACTCCAACTCCGACCAAGACTGTGGTCAGTGAACAGTCTTCAATCCCCCTGCCCCACACAGGGTTTTTTCTGTGGTTACAATTTCATAACACGTTTTGCTCAGAACAAGAACACTAATGAAAAGTTTAGTGCCTCCTTTAGACAGCCTGGGTCTTTGATTTGGGAATAGGTAATTCATAGACAATGGATTTCTCCTTAGGGTATAGCTTCAAAAGTTTGGATCCAGTAGAGGAAATTTGCACTCCTTTTCTCCCAAGTATTTCTTATGAAACCCACTCAATCAAAAAATCATCATTGTCTGGCCCATTGTTTAAAACTCATTTGAAACTCATTACTCTTCCCAGGGTTCACATTAGTCATCTCTCCTCTTAAAGAAGTTGCATACAGTCCCACAATAATACATCAGCATTTGACTTTATAATACAATGAACTCACAAGATACATAAACTTAGTTCAATAAGGTTTGCCCAGGATATTGCAGAAAATGACCACATAGGTCACAGAAGCTTCCTGAGTTTTCTTTGAATGCTCCACTTCAGGGAAGGGTTGGCAGTGCCAAAGAAGAGGCATGGATGGAGCTGAGTTGATATTTTAGTTTAGGCGCCATGCTGAAAAAGAAATCATTTTGGTTTGAACTGAAACTATTTTTTTTTAATTGCTGAAATGAGAAAAAAATGCATTTCAGGCTGAACAAAATATTTTGTCCAATCCAAAACAAAATATGCATTGGTTTCTGTTTCCTTTAGGTTATGGTTAGCTGGTTTTTACTTTTTAAAATTAGCTAAATTTATTAACAAAACACTGTTTCAAAATGAAAAGTTGAAGTGTTTAATTTTAGAATGGTCAAAACAAAACTTTTCATTTCAAAATGGTTGAAATTTACCATTTTGCCATTTTCAGATTTTTTTTTCCCTTCAGACAAAACTATTTGCTGAATTCAACCCAGATTTGTGAATAGTTTCAGTGCCCCTCCAAAATGCATTTTTAATGAACAAGGTCAGCTCCCAGATTACTGCACTGGGCAGCACAGCATGGGGAGGAGGTGACCAGCCCTCTGTGAAGAAAGAAGTGGTTCGGGACTATTTAGGAAAGCTGGACATGCACAAATCCATGGGGCCGGATGCGTTGCATCCGAGAGTGCTAAAGGAGTTAGCGGATGTGATTGCAGAGCCATTGTCATTATCTTTGAAAACTCATGGTGATCCGGGGAAGTTCCGAACGACGGGAAAAAGGCTAATGTAGTGCCCATCTTTAAAAAAGGGAAGAAGGAGGATCCTGGGAACTACAGGCCAATCAGCCTCACCTCAGTCCCCGGAAAAATCATGGAGCAGGTCCTCAAGGAATCAATTCTGAAGCACTTAGAGGAGAGAAAAGTGATCAGGAACAGTCAGCATGGATTCACCAAGGGCAAGTCATGCCTGACTAATCTAATTGCCTTCTATGACGAGATAACTGGTTCTGTGGATGAAGGTGGATGTAATGTTCCTTGACTTTAGCAAAGCTTTTGACACTGTCTCCCACAGTATTCTTGCCAGCAAGTTAAAGAAGTATGGGCTGGATGAATGCACTATAAGGTGGGTAGAAAATTGGCTAGATTGTCAGGCTCAACGGGTAGTGATCAATGGCTCCATGTCTAGCTGGCAGCCAATATCAAGCGGAGTGCCCCAAGGGTCGGTCCTGGGGCCGGTTTTGTTCAATATCTTCATAAATGATCTGGAGGATGGTGTGGATTGCACCCTCAGCAAGTTTGCAGATGACACTAAACTGAGAGGAGTGGTAGATACGCTGGAGGGTAGGGATGGGATACAGAGGGACCTAGACAAATTGGAGGATTGTGCCAAAAGAAATCTGATGAGGTTCAACAAGGACAAGTGCAGAGTCCTGCACTTAGGACGGAAGAATCCAATGCACCGCTACAGACTGGGGACCGAATGGCTAGGCAGCAGTTCTGCAGAGAAGGACCTAGGGGTGACAGTGGACGAGAAGCTGGATATGAGTCAATAGTGTACCCTTGTTGCCAAGAAGGCCAATGGCATTTTGGGCTGTATAAGTAGGGGCATTGCCAACAGATCGAGGGACTTGATCGTTCCCCTCTATTCGACATTGGTGAGGCCTCATCTGGAGTACTGTGTCCAGTTTTGGGCCCCACACTACAAGAAGGATGTGGAAAAATTGGAGAGAGTCCAGCAGAGGGCAACAAAAATGATTAGGGGACTGGAACACATGACTTACGAGGAGAGGCTGAGGGAACTGGGATTGTTTAGTCTACAGAAGAGAAGAATGAGGGGACTAGTGTAGACCAGGATTATGAGAGCTATTTAGGGAGTGCTGTGAACAAGAGCAGTCAGAGAGAACTGGCCAGATCTGGGGAACCATGTTGAAGGCTCTTGAAGAGGTGAAGGGGAAGAACCAGCTCAATCACTGCAAACCAAGTCTGAAAACTAGAGGGTTGATTCTGGAGGTTCCCATGAGAATGCACAGAGCTTGCAGGCACAGGGACCTCAGGATTGGAACACTACAGGGAGCCTTCTTGCATAAGATATCAGTTGAGGGCTTCAGAAAAACGATTGCAAGCAGCACTGGGAATTGCCAGAGGTTACGGACCTAAAATAGGGGAAGAGGAACAGGGGAATGAAGTGGTTTTTTGGCAGTCAAGTGAGGGACCTGGAGATGGTGACACTGAAGTGGGGATGGAGGACTGCTCTATTTTAACGTGTTGTACTTTGAGGGGGTTGAGAATTGTCTTACTTTGAGGGATTTTCTGAATGTTGAAATTGTACTAAGAAGTTGTGTGGGAAACCAGGGCTTGAGTTGGTTTTTGAGAGGGACATCATTCCTTTCCTGGGCAAAGGGAACTACTCCTCTCACCTCTGGGAAGGCCTCAGCTGGAGTATCGTGTCCAGTTTAGGACACTAATATATAAAACTTAAGTAGAGAAACTGGAAAGGATCCAAAGGTGAGCGACAAAGATGATCAAAGGGATGGAATGGAAGCTATACAAGCAAAGGCTGAAGGGACTGATTATGTTTAGTTTAGAAAAGAGGTGATTAAGAGGGGACATGATAGTGGTCTTCAGATACTTGAAAGGCTGCCACAAAAAAGATGGAGAAAAGTTGTTCTCTTTTGCTACAGAGGGCAGGACAAGAGGTTATGAGTTCAAACTACAGCATAGCAGATTTAGATTAAATCTCAGGAAAAACTTTCTAACTGTAAGAAGAGTAAGACAATAGAAAAGACTGCCTTGGTAGCTCCTTTGTTGGAGGTTTTCAAAAGGAGGCTGGATCTTTTGCTTACCCTCTAATATTTCATTTCTCTTCGTTTGAAGATATTGGTTGATTCCAGGTCTGTGGTATTGAAATAAAGTACAATCACTATTGTTTTGGTTTCATAAACAGACACAATAGCTGTCACAATATATTATTAAGAGGTTGCACAGGAAAAATCTGAAGTGTGAAGAGTAAACTCTTTCACACACACATACTTGCAGCAAAACTCATTGTTGAGAGGAAGTACACTCTCAAGGGTGTCTTTTGCTTTTCTGTTAACAAAGAGAGGGCAGTATTTTTGCAGCGCATGTGCAACTGCAACGGTGGCACTGAACTTCAGTTGCAGAAATGCATTTTGTCATCCAGCAAAGTCACAAAGTGGCACAAAAAAATGAAACATTTTTAGAATATAAAAGTGCCCATCATAAGTTTATTATGCTAACAGTTAATATGGTCATGAAAACTGCTAGATAAAGGTTACAATTTGAGCAGCATGATGTAGAGCTCAGTGAGAAATGGGGCTCCCTGCGGAGTTCTCATTCTATTGGTGTTAATACCCAGAGACATTCAGTAGTGTTTCATTGTGAAGCCTTCCATTATCTTAACTGGCTGCCAGAGCTTCAACTTTTGTGCATGTGTTATTATTTTGCTCCTGAATCAGCCATCACATCATTGCAAGGACATTTATTTTATGACACTTGAGTAGGGTGACCAGGCAGCAAATGTGAAAAATTGGGATGGGGGTGGGGGATTATAGGAGCCTATATAAGAAAAAGACCCAAAAATTGGATCTGTCCCTATAAAATCAGGACATCTGGTCACCCTACACTTGAGAAGCAAGCTGCATGTAGGCACTTTAAAGAGCTGTGCATCAAGAACTGTAGGTTGAGCATCACTGAGCTACCGTATATAATTGGGGCATAAAGGCATGAATCACAGCTCACAAAGAAGGAAAGTGGAAGAGAGTGGTGGATGAATTCTCTGTGATTTCCCTCTCTGGAAAGGTTCACAGTTTGAGTCAGTGACTCCATGAAAATGGCTAGACGATACAAGAGAGACTATTCTCAGATACTGACCTGAAGGTACTTTGGTGGCAGAGATTCACTTGGAGAACATTTTAGGTGTAGAAAGAATTTAGAGTGAAAACACTTAAAAATAAGCATCATTAGTAGAGAGCAAACACTGATCAATAATTGTATTCTAGCAATTGTATGAAAAGAAGAATGGTGTCTAGGCTAAAGCACATGATTGGGAACCTGGAATTCCCAGCTTTGTCACAGACTTTGTATGGTAACTTTGAGCAAGTCACTTGGCCTGCCCGTGCTTCTCTTTCCCCAGCTGAGACACTGGGGATACTAATAATAACTTACCATTAACTCAGAGGGATGTTGTAAACCATAATTAATTGAAGTGTTCTGAGAGCTTGGCTGGAGAAAGTATAGAAATGCATAAAAGCATTGTTCTTCTTTTATTACATTATTATGTGCATTATTCCCAAAGCATTCCAGTAGTTTTCTTTGTTTCATAAAGACATGGATGAGCTTCCAGAATTTCTATAGGCCAAAAGGTCAAATGAAAGGCTAAAATTACAAAACCAGAAGTGGAGGGACAGTGCCAAGTGAAAGGTCCAAAGTCAAGTGAATGGCTAATTGCCAGGTGAAGCCAACTATGCAGATCTATGAGCTATGCCCATGTGTGATATTGTGTCCCCCATCCAAACCTACGGAATAGCTTCACAAAGGTTATTTCAGACTATTTTATGATATGGGCAAGAATATACTCATATCAACAGATCTTCCATCCCCAACCCCCAGTCCTTCACACTGGCATATAAGGATTTCCTATAGAGAGAGGCAATACTCCCCTACACACTCCCCAACCCTTTTCGTTCGGAGTTGGAGGATAGTATAGGAGTTTTCCCCTTACTGAACACACAATCCAGCTCTTCGTGGAGGTGAAGGGGTGTGGGAAGGAATGGTTAGTGAAATCTAAAAACATGCCAGCTTAGCTCATTTACACAATGATAATATTACCTCAGATATGACACTATGAGGTAAAGTTATCATTGGTGACATTTTGGAATTTTATGGGTAAAATCGTGGCCCATGTAAATTCAATGACAAAATTTCCATTAACTTCAAAGCAGTCAGGATTTCACTTTATTGTCACATAAAAAGAATGTGTCTTCATTTACATACATAGAGGGTGGGATGGAGTGGAAGAAGAATAGTAAACTTATCCAGCCCATGATCCTGATCGTGTGTTTCATGAGATGTACTGAGTGCTCTCATGTCCCTTGGGTTTAGTTCTTTGAGCACAACTAACTTGCCTTGTTGGCTTAATTTATATACTTTCTGCACCTACACTGCAGAACAAGGCCCAGGGTTTTTAGGGCTATGAATTGGAACAGTGTGTGCTTAACAAAGAGATAGAAAATATGACACTAATTTCCTGCTATAGCTGTTCCAGGCTTTAGAGTGTCTAATGGGGAAAAATGACTTGTGCTTTTATAATCTGTGTAAGTTTATCCAGGTTTTAGAATTCTTGTCTTGTGTCCAAAAGTACTGTAATAGATATATTGCATCAAGCCAATGCCTACTTGTCTGGATTTGCCAAATCCTCCTCTCTATTCTTTGAGAACAAAAGGAATACTTTATTTCCTTTTCAAATACATGTTAGAATTCCTCAGAGTGGCAGCACATTGAAATGTCTTGCAGTATTGCTTGGAAAGGGAAAGCTCTACCTTAGCTTCAGACAAGGAGTAACAATATGGGATCAAATTGTGGCTCATAGATATTATTTAAAAGAATAAAATCTAAAAAATTCTGGAATACTCAATATATATCTTCAGCAGATGGCAGGGATGTGGTGCAGAATAATATGCAAAAAAAACCCCAAACAAACAAAAACTAGATTAAGAATATTTTTAATTGTATTTTACTTCATTGAATTCAAGGGTAAATTCCCCCTGGTAAGCAGGTGAATAGAAACATCTTTAGATTATTAAAGCTAAATGCCAGTGTAGATCTAGCACTAACAACAAAAGAACCTTGGAAACATATAATCATCTCATGGGCATTTTAAAAAAGAAAACAAAAAAGCTTTTAAAACTGTAATATTGGATGAGGGAATTCCTGGAACATAGATAAGAGCACATTAGAAGAAAAGGAAAAAGATTAGATTGATTTTTGAAAAAGAAAAACTAATGCATATGGGAATGGAGAGAAGAAATGTCAGTATAACGCATAGAAGATACTTTATATACTTTAGTATGATATATTATAAAGCACAGACAATATTCTTTGCCCTCTGAAGGCTGAACCCCCCCCCCCCAATGGAATATCTAACTAGCTGTTAAACTTAGGTGTAACGTTCATGTTTCAAAAGAAGGAACATGCATGTTATTCCTAAAGGGTTTGTGCTGTTAAAAGTCAATCTTTAAAAACCACACAGTGCTACCGGATGCCCTGAAGCTAAAGTCAAATCTTGAGACATCCTGAGCACCTACAACTCCCACTGCTGAAAGTGCTCAGTACCTCTCAAAAATTCATCTTTAGTGCCTAATCCTTGAAGCCAATGCCAAAACTTCAGCTGATTTCAGAGGGAGTAAGATCAGGTCCTATTTTCTATTCTCTATATAGAGAACTACTGTAATACCTCATATTTCATGTATATTAAATGTTTTTGTTTTTAATGGCACTTCTGCAGGGTTACAGTTAGCTAACTGTCTTCAGTTTCTGTTAATTATTGTCGAATAAAACAGAGTTAATTTCTTGGTTGACTATAATATTGCTTTGTTTTTACCATTGTAGAGATCCAAACCAGCCTGTTCCACAGGACACAAAGTTCATCCATACAAAACCCAACCGTTTTGAAGAAGTGGCCTGGTCTAAGTATAACCCTAAAGACCAGCTCTATCTGCACATTGGTCTGAAACCCCGAGTTCGGGATCACTATCGAGCAACAAAAGTCGCCTTCTGGTTGGAACTTGTACCACACTTGCACAACTTAAATGAAATATTTCAGTATGTTTCCACAACAACTAAGGTGCCGCCTCCTGATATGACCTCATTTCCTTATGTCACAAGACGTTCTCCTGGAAAGTTGTGGCCAGCGACCAAACGCCCAGCAATGACACCAGCCAACAATCCTAAACATTCAAAGGACACCCACAAAACAGCCCCAGAGGATACAACTGTCCTGATAGAAAACAAACGAGATTACTCCACAGAACTGAGTGTCACCATTGCAGTTGGGGCATCCTTGTTATTCCTCAACATTTTAGCTTTTGCTGCATTGTATTACAAGAAAGACAAGCGACGTCACGAGACACACAGGCGCCCCAGCCCTCAGAGGAACACAACCAATGATATAGCGCACATACAAAATGAAGAGATTATGTCATTGCAGATGAAACAGCTAGAGCATGACCACGAGTGTGAATCGCTGCAGGCACATGATACCCTGAGACTAACCTGCCCACCTGACTACACTCTTACTTTGAGGAGGTCCCCAGATGACATTCCACTAATGACACCCAACACCATAACCATGATTCCAAATACATTAACAGGAATGCAACCTTTGCATACTTTCAACACCTTCAGTGGAGGACAAAACAGTACTAATTTACCCCATGGACATTCCACTACTAGGGTATAGCTCTGCCATTTCCCCCTCTTACCCCACAAGCCACTTGGAAGAAAAAGAAGAAGTAGAGAAAAGAGCATTCACCATTGAACAACTTGTTAAAAACAATGACAAAAAGTAAACGTGAAGGGCAGTCGTTATTTTCTTACTGATCCTGCCCATAGAAACTCTCTGATATTAAAGATCAGCTTCAAACCCTGTGAAATGTGAAACATGTACATTGCTGTTATGATACTGCTTTAAGATCTCAGCCGCTTTGATTGAAAGTTGATGCCAGAAGAAATCACTTGAAAGGATGTTTTGAGAGTAACAAACAAGCAGAATCTTCTGGAACACAGAGCCAGTGACTGTACAGTTTTTTTAGTATATGAAATTAAAAAAAACCACCAGTTCTTTATGTGCCATACCATGAAGGGCCCTTGTTAAAACAAAGACATCACCGTGGGCTTTTATCCAGCATAAGAAGCTGTAACCAGAAGGGGGAAATAGGATTTTATTATTAAAAAAAAGAGGACTATGCAGTAAAATACGTATAGTTCTGTGCAAAGAGATGACTTGCCGGCCTGAACTATATTTAAAGAAACTTTGTAAAAAGTGTACATAGCTGTGAGTTTAAAAAAAAATAAGCTTTTATTGACGTTTTCAGTTTGAAAAGAACTTTTAGAAATTGTGCTTTCAGTTGTGACCTATGTGTATATACATTAGTCATATCACCTCTGTTTCCTCCAGACCAAAAGGAGGATTTTCTTCTTAATTACTAGTGGTGAAAAAAGACATGAGGTTTTTCTAACATGTTTCATTTATAGGAGGACATGGTGTCATACACAGAATACAGTTGTCTGTGTGACCTGCGTATTTTCCCTTAAGGGTTGCAAAAGTGCATGTTAAAGCATTCTTAGGAGACAGTTGTTTTTTAGATTTTTTTTCTTTTCCTTTCCTTTTATTTTTGTGTTAGCCTTCATTAAATTGCAACACAGAGATGGA
The DNA here is from genome assembly GCF_965140295.1 of Lepidochelys olivacea. Lineage (NCBI taxonomy): Eukaryota > Metazoa > Chordata > Testudines > Cheloniidae > Lepidochelys > Lepidochelys olivacea. The sequence goes on along the minus strand of NC_140411.1, from coordinate 131,007,395 downwards.
TCAGAAAATGGAAATCATGATTATTGTTTTAAGCTTGTTCAATTGAGCAAAGAAACAACAATACAATGAGTCCAGTTTCGTAGTTCTTGGTTATTTTAATACATTAGGAGGACTTGCTTCACAATCTAGTGCCCTGACAAACGCGAAGAAAACCTGCCTCTTGGTCAGTTGTTTATGAGGAAAACTAGCTCAATATTCACCAGCAGCTGCAGAAGAGTTTTTGCTGAGGAAGCACCCACTCAGCTTTGCCAAACAGAGTCAAAATGAAATTGGACAGAGGAAAGGGGGTGGGGGTGGTTTGTTTGGGTTTTTAAAAGTGGAACGGTCATGACTGATCTGTATGAAAAGAGATTTTTCACCCAGTATCCCGTTATTATGATCAAGAGTGCACCTGTCTGAAAACTCTAATTTTGCTAGTTAATTATATAGCAGTGACACAACCAATCAATATTACTGAGAGCTAAAAAGAGAGATAGCTAAATGTGCTCTGTGTGAATTTATATGAAAATTCTGGACAGCTTCATTGTCAGTAAAAGGTTAAATTATTATTTTCCCCTGCCCGCCCTTAACTGGGGAAATAAGGGCAAAACAGCGCCATCGCACAAGGGGCTCAGCAGTTTCATTTAAACAGCTGATTCAAGTGTGAAAAGCTAGACATGAGTTATTAACAGATGAAGGTTGTTTATATTTTGTCTTTAGAAAGTGACTGCATCATCAAGAGATAGTAACCAAAGATATTTGAACAAAGTTGCTCTGCACTTGAACATGATTATCCCAGATGTATTTTGCATTTTTATTTCAGTGCCAAATTGGGCATGGCACCGTCATATTGTCTGTCCCATACAGAACCTAACACAAGATGCCTTCTACTTTGGAATAGCCAGCCCATGAAATGATATTGTAGACAATGATAACAAAATCTGTGGGCACTGCACAACTCCTTGCTGTGTGTGCATGGCAGAGAAGTGGGTTCTGAGAGAAATGAAAAGAGATTTAATACAGTGAAAATGCATCATATGACCAATCATGTTTTATACATAAGACAGATATGTTATACAGATTAGAAAGTGTTGAAGCAACAGTCCCAACCTGCATCTAGTAGCAAATGGAAAAATTTCTTCTTCACTGATCCATCCCATAATGTTTATTAAAGCTGACTCTTTACCAGGCCATTTCTACAACTTATGTATTGCCTCAGCTGAGATGCAGTAGTTCATGACCCTAAAAAAAGGCAGTGATGCTTGGCATCATAACCAGTTGGGTATATTTGTAATGTGAATTACAGTATTTGTTGAGTACTTCCAATTGTCTTCTGCTAGCAATATGTACAGTAATGTGTCAGGCTTGTGACATTTGGGTAAAAAAGTTCCTGTTAGTGAATGGTTTTAGCTTTTAAAAATAATTATGATCAAGTCAATTTAATAATTTAATACATCTGAATTGACGTACGATTTATAAATGGAAAAGATTTATAGGATCTTCCTAGAATTCTATAATAATGATAACAAAATATACTTGGCAAAGAAAAGAAAACAAGAACTTTCCCAGGCTTATAGTCTTGACCTTAAGAGGCACGCAGGGTTTAATGGTTTCTTTTGTTATTGTTTTGCAATTTTTTGTTTTTGCCTTAAGTAATGATAGAAGATATATATGGCTGGACACATATGTATAAACTTTTCAGCAGCATTTTTAATAATAAAATATCACAGTATTTTCTAACGTTTTGTGCAAAGAATTATGTGTTCATCCCTTTTTTTTTGTAGAAAAATATTTTTTTTAATCCCCTTTTAATGATCCAGTGTAAGTGATGCCTTGATATACAGTATAACAGTATTAAATTAGCAGAGGTTGCATTTTCAAGATATTGAGTTGGCATGGCTATTAAAGCTCTATAAGCCTATTGCTCAGGTGAGTGAACACCTGCTTTGACGCTCAGATGGTGAAGATATTCTCGAAGAGAAAGCACCATGTATTTATCTCTGTGCTCTCTGGATTCCATTGAACTCTGTTTTGTGTGTGTTTAACATACTCACAGATCAAAGTATTCTAAGGGAATGCATAGCTGAACTGCCTCCCAGGTAAATTTAAAGTTTAATGTGAAAAAATTGTCTCCCAGATTAGCATTTAAGATAAAACTATCTGTATTCATTATTACTGCCTCCGTGTCTACATTGCAATCAGATTGCAGTATGTGTAGACATACCTGAGCTAGCTTTGATTAATAACAATAAAAATGAAGCCATGGCACCACGTTCTATACAGGTCTACCCAGTTCCCTACCTAGGTACCTATGTACTCAAGCATCTAGTCCATACTGCCACAACTTCACTGCTCAATAATTATTCAGCAAATATATCTGTATGAGAAATAACATCAGGAAAGTCACAGCTTGTTCAGAGACAATTCAGAAAGAGAAAGAGGCTGAAATTGCTAAAATATTATTCATTGTGAATTGTTCACCCAAAATTTCTAGTAATCTAGTAATCATTCAGTAAATTATCTTATTTCTAGCTAAACAGTTCTCTGCTAAAAAGATGGGATGAATGACCTTCTGAAGCTAACCAAATATCAACTCTTTTTAGTGTTAAGAAATATAACAAATGAGACTGGTATGTTCCTATTTACACTTTGCTAGACTATCCATGGTATTTAATACCATAGACACAACACATAAAATAGTACTATGGCAGCTATATGTTTGTTTCAGTTCTGTAATTTTGCAAATGTATTATTTAATTTATGAAGAATAATTTCTCATGTTTTTACCTGGGGCTATTTGACTCAGTAAGCCTCTTAAATGTGAGTATCTCCAAAGGCCATAAGTAGAGCTGGTCAAAAATTGGAAATTTCTGTCCCACTGGAAATTCTGGTATTTCAACACCTGTTTTCATCACAAATCAGGCTGAAAAGTTCATATCAAAGTTTTGTGCAGAATGGAAAGTCCCAAAAAATTCAAATGGAAATATCTGAACATTTTGTTTTGGTTTGTTGAACTGAGCTCAAACAGTTTGTTTTGGTTCAGTTTGATGTTGAAATCCACCTGCCAGGGCTGCTACAGTGGGAACTGCATTTCAGGTGCCTCATGTTCTCTCAAGTGATCCATGACTGAAGTTATCTATTTAAAACTAGGGGCCTGATCAAAAGCTGTGGTAAACTAATGCAAATCCATATAAGTCAAAGTGATGTTTATTTTAACAATCTGGTCAAAGATTAGTTAAGAATATATAGAGAGAACATTAAAACCTACAAAGGCATATGCATAACCCGTCTTGTCTGAAACTCCACAAAGTTAATCTACATCAGGTCATTTTAGCCCAGATTTTCAACTGTCAACGGGATTTTGGCTTTTAAGTATCTAAATCCCTTTTGAAAATGAAATTTAAGTTCCTAAATCAATTAGACATTGCGACACTGATACATCAACATTTAAACATTTCTAAAAAGCTGGGCCTTTAGTTTTAGTTACACTGAATTAAAAAGAAAATCACTTTCTTTCTTTCCTCTAATCCTTTGGCAGGTCATCCTGAGTGACATGTAGTCTTTGGCTTTTGATATCTTCTGTCATTCTTTTCTGTATCTGACTCACAGCCTTGTTATTCATTGATTCATTTGAGGCTTCTTTTATGTGATTGGCTTGTCATATTGGACACTGCTCTCTCAAGATGTGTTCTGAAGGATCTTTCCTGCCACATCCATTGTGTTTGTCCCCAAATCCATTCTGGAGTGTACGGATTTGGATAAAAAGTTTCTGCTTCAGTTTTTCTTGTTCCACGTTTACTGTTAAAAAAAAAAATGTTCCTATGAAGGTGTATTAACACAAGAATAAAATGAGTACTTGTGGCACCTTAGAGACTAACCAATTTATTTGAGCATGAGCTTTCGTGAGCTACAGCTCACTTCATCGGATGCATATCCAATGAAGTGAGCTGTAGCTCACGAAAGCTCATGCTCAAATAAATTGGTTAGTCTCTAAGGTGCCACAAGTACTCCTTTTCTTTTCACACAAGAATGTTTCTCATCCCAGAAAAGTACCCTATTCTAAGAGCTGCCTTCTCTTTTTGCTGGTCTAACAGCCATGCTTTGGCATGTTAATTGTTTTAGCTGAAGGTACCAAGCTAAAGCCAATTTATTCTGCTTTTACAGATGCACTGTTCTTATATTTCATATTATTTATTCTTAACGTGTTTTCTTCTCTGCAATATATTGCAATCATGAATAGATTAAGTTAGGCTGCCACATCATTGCACTGCATGTTTCCTCAAAGCAAAAAAGGAACTTGTTATTCTTTTCTAGTTAGATGTGGCTAGTAATACTACATCATGCTAAACAAAAAGTGTTTTTTAAAGTACCCTGCACAAGGACTAAATTGACATAAAGAGGGCAGTTGTGAAGCCTTCTGCCTTGTGTAGTAGACGCTGTTGGATTCAGTGGATACTGACTCCTGCTTGTATAACCCTTCTGTTAGTCTGACCCATGTCATATGACTGAGGACAGGCAATAAAGAGTCATCTCTTACCAGCCCTCCTCTATATATGTACGGTCCTCTCGTATAACACTATTTCATGGACTGCCTGGAAACAGTGAAATTAGCCCAATACTTTGATTTTCCCCCCCAGTAGTGGCTAGCCAGAAGTGGGCATCCCCAATGAGGCTATGACTTCTTGTGGGGGTAAGTGAGCTGGTCACATCCAGGAGAGGACAGGGAGTGGCAGGATGGAACTATCCCGAGGAGCATGGGGAGGTAGTATCCAACCACAAGGCACTGGCTCTGGGATAGGGACCCAGCTCACTCCACACTCAGCTTCGGCCCAGGCCACCACTGCTGCTTCCTGTTGGCCACCAGGGAGAAGGGGGCAGGACTGACAAGGTGACAATAAGAAGCCCTGGCCCACCCCACTCCACCGTAGCTCCTAGCAGGCCTTGTGGAGATACCACCAGAGCTGAGACCAGAATCCATAACCAACCACATCCAGTGAGCTGAGCCCCAATCCTTGTCCAAGGCCGGGCTGGCCAGAACCATGTGATGAGACATCCTACAGCCTGTGGGATAGGACTGGCCCGCTACCTCTCTGCCCCTCTCAAGATTGGTATTGGCCCAGTACCCTTTATGAGCAGCCATGGCCTCAGTTGAGATGCCAGCTTCTGCCTACCTGCTGTTGGAGAAATTACAGCAGTTCCAGGGGGCTCAGCAGCCTTGCACAGCCCATGAAATTTGAACTTTTATTTATGATACTGGTGTGACATTTAAAAAAAAATCTTTGATTTTCTGAGGGCCTTGTCTATATCACACCTTTATTGCATGGTGTCAGAAACAAACCAGGCAAAAAGCTTGTGTGAATTAAAGGGCTGTTCTTTTGCAAGATGTTCACACAGTGGTATATGCTTCCAGAACACTGTCAAAACTATGAAGAGAACTAATCAAACTTAAAACAAAATGCTAGCAAGTGTTTTTGGTTGAGGTTTGTTTCATCCTTGGAAATCCCATTACAGAATGGTTGTGCAAAGCACTTCCTTTCAGAAAAAACATCATGATATTGCAAAAATGCATGTGAAATACAGGTAAGGATTTTCCTAAAGAGGCTGTGCTTTCAAAAGTGCCTATAAACAGTGCAAGAAAGGAACTGAAGAAAAAGAAGTTCAAAGTAAATATGACCGTACTACAACTCATTTCTGAAACAAAATTTGACAAGCTCGATGTAGAAATAAGTTTGACCCAGCCTTCAAATAGCTTGAGAGTAATTCTAGATGGATGGCCAATAGAAAAAAGGCCAGGTATGTTTAAGGTTTACATTTTATTGGGGCTACTGAAATGGAATTACTCCATATAAAGAGGCCGTAATGGGATTCTTCACAAAGGACATTATGTCAGAATACCAGATCGCATGAGGTCAGAAATATTGAGCATAATCCACAGTGCCCATGTGGGCACTGATAATTTTAAGATCAGAGCTTGAGATGTCCTACTGTAGCCAAGCAATAACGCAGCCACAGAGGATAATATGGCTAAGTGTAAAATATGCAAAAACTCTGGCAAAAGAACTACTGCAGGGCACATGAGATTCTTGTTCACTCATTCTACAAAGGTGAAACAGCAGGATTTGAATTAAAAGGGAAAGGTTATTTCCTGTGTTGGTGAACTACTCTTTTTAAAAACTGAACCATCCCACAACACATCAAGTAGCAATCTAATTCTACACTGCAAACCACACTTTGCTTGCCAACAGATTCTAGGTGGGTTACTAACAGATAATGACCCACGATTCACAAGTGGCTCATTTTAGCAAATCTCTTTGATATATCTTTTCACACACATCATGTCAAGCCAGAGCTCTGTACAGTCAAAAAGTCAAGGGGCCAAAAATCAGTAGTTTGGGTCACAAAGGCAGTGGAAACCATCCAGAAGTCCCCTCTGAGGGAATTCCCTGGCACAGGAATGCATAAAGGTGGCATAACCTACTTCTACACTTTCCTCCACAACCGTAGTGTGTATTAGGGGTACAGCAGGAGAGTGGGTGGGCTGTGTTATGGTCTGGCAGTTTACCAGCTGGCCTATGGGCCATAGGGAGCTATTGTCAGCTGGACTAGTGCAAGTTAGAGAAGCCGCCAGGCTGGTGCTGGAGCAGACAGTCAGGGAGCAGTAACTGGTTGTTGAGTCTGAGCTTCTCTTTTCCTCTCTCCTGGGTTGTTTGAGAGGGAGGGGATCTGACCATTTCCAGGTGCTCCTTTAGGCTGAAGAAAAGCCAGATGCGCTCTGTGGGGTTCCCAGCAGGGAAGGAGACAATGGAGCAGCCAGAGCTCTCTGTGGTGCAGCAGGGGGCCATTTGGGAACTACTGAGCCGCTGTAGCAGAAAAGGGAGTGCAGCTGTTCATGAGGTGCAGGGGAAGGTATGGGAGGCTATTGGAAAAGTAGGGCCCACTATTTATAGGTGCTGGAACTAAGGGTGCTGGTGCAGTCTTGTCAAGGTTCCTCCCCCACTCTGAACTCTAGGGTACAGATGAAAAACCTCCTAAGCTTATCTTTACTAGCTTAGGTCAAAACTTCCCCAAGGTACAAAATATTCCACCTTTTGTCCTTGGATTGGCCGCTACCACCACCAAACAAATACTGGTTACTGGGGAAGAGCTGTTTGGACACGTCTTTCCCCCCAAAATACTTCCCAAAACCTTGCACCCTACTTCCTGGACAAGGTTTGGTAAAAAGCCTCACCAATTTGCATAGGTGACCACCGACCCAAAACCTTGTATCTGAGAACAATGAAAAAACATTCAGTTTTCTTACAAGAAGACTTTTAATAGAAATAGAAGTAAATAGAAGTAAAGAAACCACCTCTGTAAAATCAGGATGGTAGATACCTTACAGGGTAATTAGATTCAAAACATAGAGAACCCCTCTAAGCAAAACCTTAAGTTACAAAAAAGATACACAGACAGAAATAGTTATTCTATTCAGCACAATTCTTTTCTCAGCCATTTAAAGAAATCATAATCTAACACATACCTAGCTAGATTACTTACTAAAAGTTCTAAGACTCCATTCCTGTTCTGTCCCCAGCAAAGCAGCATACCAACAGACAGAGACCCTTTGTTTCTCTCCCTCCTCCCAGCTTTTGAAAGTATCTTGTCTCCTCATTGGTCATTTTGGTCAGGTGCCAGCGAGGTTACCTTTAGCTTCTTAACCTTTTACAGATGAGAGGAGTTTCCCCTGGCCAGGAGGGATTTCAAAGGGGTTTACCCTTCCCTTTATTTTTATGACAACCCCCTAGCTAGAAGTGGTTTCCATCACATACAGGGTTAACAGTTTGGGTCAATGTGTCTCATCCCCCTCACTGAAAAAATTGTTCTAGCACCCCGCCCCTATTTCATCCCTGTAGTAATAAGGGTGACTCAAAACACTTCTATTTTAAAGTCTTAGGGCATGGCTCAAGGGACATATTTTAAATTTATAATCATATACAAAGTTTCTTCACAGTTGCCCCTGAAAGCCACAATATAGGGTTGGCACCTCCAAGCCACAGAAAACCTGGCCACTAGCCACCTCCCACAACACCAACAAGAAAAGGGTCCTACTGCCAATTATAACTAGTAACTAAAATATTTTGAGAACTATTTTACATTTACACACACACAAAACCCTCCTCCACAGTATGTGTATTTTTGTTGTTTTATCATTTTACTTCTGTATCCTAACACAGAGCTGCTGTCTGGACTATGGGGGTATGAATTGTAGAGCGCTCCAACAAAGGGGTGGGGAAACTTTTTGGCCCGAGGGCCGCATTGGGGTTGCAAAACTGTATGGAGGGCCGGGTAGGGAAGGCTGTGCCTCCCCAAACAGCCTGGCCCCCACCCCCTGACTGTCCCCCTCAGAAACCCGACCCATCCAACCCTCCCCCCTTTTCCCCTGACCGCCCCCTCCCGGGAACCCCCACCCCTATCCATCCCCCCATCTCCCTGTCCCCGGACTGCCCCGACCCCTATCCACACCCCCACCCCTGACAGGTCCCCCGGGACTCCCACACTTATCCAACCGCCCCCCAGTCCCCTTACCATGCTGCTCAGAGCAGCATGTCTGGCAGCCGCGCCGCCTGGCCGGAGCCAGACACGCTGCTCTGCTGCCGAGAGCGCTGCCCGCGTGGCTGCCCCTGTGGCTGCAGGGGAGGGGCTAGGGGCTAGCCTCTCCGGCCGGGAGCTCAAGGGCCGGGCAGGATGGACCCGCGGGCCAGACGTGTCCCGCAGGCCGTAGTTTGCCCACCTCTGCTCTAACCTGTCTCAAGTGAAAAAAAAACAAACCTGGGAAATTTAATCTTTTAATAGGCAAGTCAGTATAAAAACAAATCAGGCCAGTTAAAAACTAGCTAGGCGGCAACCTTAAATCTAAAGTACTCAGGCCGTAGATTGGACACCACTAGTTTAGCACTATCCGGGTTTAAAACACCATCAAGATAAAAAAATAGCTCTAACATATTCAAGGGATCCATATTTAGCAGTGTTAGAGTATTGCAATACACCTCACAATCTGTCCCTGGATTCATTCGTTCAAAGACTTACAGCCAGGACAGAACCATGGTGACAATATCAAATAAGCTTTTTGAGCCAAAAAGAATGAACCCTGCAGTAAAGATGAACATTTTATATGCTTGAAATCTGCAAGAGAAGAAATACAATAACAAAAATGCCCCAAAAATATCCCCAGTGCAAACAAGAGAGAAAGTTAGTTTTCAAAAAGAAAATGGCTGTTAACCTGCCAAGCAATATCATCTGTGTAGCAACTTGCATGAAACTCGGAGGGAAGAGCACATTTTGCAGGAAGGAAGACTTTGGAGGAGGCACCAGGATGAGATCAGATTAGTCAGTCTACCTGCACATGGATACACTTCCAATCTCCATTTGCACCACTTTCGTCAATAGTCGCTTTAATAAGCAGCCAGTTAAATAAGAATGGAGTTCTCTCATGTTCTTATCCAGCATGAAGTACATGAAACAATCCACACCAAGGTTGTACACCATAAGCACACCCCAGGACAGTCTACAAAACACATGTAAGAAAAAATAAGACTGACATTAGCTTTCTGTTTCTTGTAGACATCCAGAATGCTGCTGTCAGATGTAACCACACCAATCCAGTCACTGACAATGATTAAGAACAGCAAACATAGGCTCCAGGTGGTAAATCTATTTCAGCAAGAGAACAGGCCACTACAGAGGGAGCTGGTTTGAGAACAACGAAAATATTAGTTGTTGTGGGTTAGCAATAGTAATTACTGACAGATGTAAAATAAGAAGCAGATGATCTATTCATCTGTCGATGGTGCACCTAAACTCTATTTCTGTATTTTACTAGTGAGTGAGATGGCTGTAGTTGTTTTTGGTTTATATTATATTTATAGTTCATTCTGCAACGAAGGAAGAAAGAAAATGAAAGTTGCCACTGGGCCCTGTCCCCAACCATGTGACAGATGTATTAGTCTTTTGCAAACCTAACCCGTTCCATGTGAGTAGGGACAGAAAATACACATGACAGTAATCTTCTGGACACCCAGAGCTCTGAGCCACTTTCTGCTTCAGCAAGAGTAAGTTTTGCTGACATTTAGACTGTGTCAGCTCCCTGCCACACCAGTCTGTCTTTCTCACTAGCAAACTCCTCAAGGTTCTCCCAGCCCAAACCTTGCGTAGCAGGTAAGAATCAGTAAACTCCAGCCCCTGAGCTCCTTGGAGATCTTTCTCTCCAATGGGCAGTCCCTGTCACTGTACATTCAAAGAAAATACTGAGTTTGCTGCTCTTTTAAAGAATCAGTACATTTCAGCTTATTAACTTAACTTAGGTAAACAGACTCCTCCCTTCAAATACAGTGCTACGGTGATTTACAGTAAAACAAGTTTATTAACAAAGGTCTTAGGTTTAAATGATAACAAGTAGAAGGAATGAGGATAGAAATGGTTTCAAACAAGTAAATGTAAAAGTACACATTTTAATGGCTAAGATCTAACTTAACAAGCTACAGACTTTGTTCAAGGTAGTTTCCACATCAATCTTCCTTTCCCAGCAACTGCCAGTTAACTTTTAGCCAGGATCGCCACAGAGTCCAAGATGTTGTTTATGAGAAGGATAATCCAAAGTATTTCTGTTGGTTCTTATATCTCAAAATCGGCCTTTGTTTCCAGGTTCGAATTGATCCCCCATGGGTTCAGTCTCCTGTATCCTCAGGGGGAGAGGGGACAACTCCATCTCGATTAAAGTGCCTCATGGTATGTTCCAATGTGATGCTTCCTCTGCAATTTTACAATGTAAATGTTCTCTTCCTGAAATTTCTGATGCAAATGAATAACCTATTGAATTTGGCCATGCCTGGTTTGAGGTGTTGGCTTCTTTTCTTTGCCTTGAGAAAAACCTATTTTTCAACACCCCATGATGTGCCTGGTTTAAATACATTTTAGTTACAGTCTTTAAAGCATGCTATCAGTGAGTATGCATAAGTCCACACACACAGCACCGTCACGTACATTGCACAATGATACCGTGGACCAGTGTGTTATTAGTTTTCATATGATCTCTCAAAAGTCACATATTTTGCACAAATACCATTGCAGTAGTGCATTGGGTCTAAACACAGGGGTGCCTAGCATCACAATGACTTAGTGTCTTGTTGGTCATTCCCACTATAAATCAGCAGAACATCAACAATTACTTATGCTCAATATTAGATCAAAGAGTCAGGACATGATTCTTTGGTAATCTGAGGGAATCAGGAACAGAAGTCATTCAAACACATATGTATAGAAAGGGGAATTGAAAAGGGCAGAGATTTGCATATTCTCTATTAAGTTGGAACTGCAAAAACCCTAAATTGAACATGCTGTGATGCTGGAGGTTGGGTGGCTCCCATCTTTGCTCTCTAGGTAGTCACAGATCTTGTTGAAGCTATCGGTGCATGCTAGCTGCTGTTCATTTCATCTAAATGAGAGAACAATTAAATACCCCATTGTTTAGTGACAGTGGAAACAACAGAAGCTGCTGCCCAAAGACTGGACTGAATGCAAATGCAGAGACTGGTGTTAGTCAGGGTGTCTGGAGTTGGGGGTTTCCAGAAGCAGCCAGAAAAACAGAACAGAGCAAGAAAATTTTGGAATTCAGCTTTTCTCCAGCTCCTGGCTAGCCATGCGGCCACTGCCTTCAAACAGAACACAGCCCCTTGCTGTTTTGTGACCTTACCTGGCCTGGAGGAAGGAGAAACGCGGTGTGGGAGAGTGTTCATGGGAGTTCTAGTCACAATCTTAGAAGGTCTATCACAATAACATTGTTTTCAGATCACAGTAACAAGCACCTTTTTCTATAGCTATCGGGTCCATACTGACCCTTCCCACTTCAGGTTTGCTCTTTTATAGTAAATTCTTCCCAGGGTGCCTTTCTCTGGAGGAGGAGAGAGGGAGGAAAGGTTTGGTCCTTAAATTTGGTGGAGACAAACAGATGTTTATTTAACGTACTTATTTTGTGACTGGTTGCTGTTTCTGCATCCTCCTCCTTTCCAACTGATAGCAAAAATCTAAGGTAAAAGATGATAGAAGTTAAAAAACCTTTCTTATTTCTGAGGAGATGATATATTATCTCATAATAAATTATTCCCTCGGCCCCGCAAACATTCCTAAAACTTAGAAAGCAATGCAGACTCAGGCTCAAAGAACAATTACATTAACATGTATTTTCCTTTTTTTATAAGAGAAATACATAATTCATGACACAGTTGCTGAAATATGCACTGTGTTTTTCCTGATATATTATTTTGCTGGAACATCATAGTCTGCTGTTGCCCCAGGAGCCAGTCAATGTGTGTTTAAGCTTAAGCAATAGGTGTGAGAAAAGTTTCTAGGTGTTCAGAAGGATATGCTAAAACTTCAGATTCTGTGAAAATATAAATGTGATTTCATTTTATAAAATGAGTACTCTAGAGGAATGCAGGTAAAGAGAACCAAAATTGTTGCTGGGGGAATCAATTTATATACTCTACTTTAGCACAAGTAAATGCTATAATAAATTACATGCAACTACAGGACCTGTCTCCTAGCACAAAGTCTCCCAAACCATTTTCTTCTATGTAGAACTAGTATTCTTCTCCCTTTCTCACCAGCTTGACCCAATTGCATGTTTATCAAAAAATTCAATCTATCAAAAACCAAAAGTCGCTCCTGCCCTTGCCTCATAGGATATGGGATTATTACTTCCTCCCTAGGTGTTGCCAGGTTCCAGTGCAAGAAAAGTAAAATTCTCTTCAACTGAGCATTAATCACAGAGCGCACACATAAGTGCATCACATTTCTTGAATAATTTTAATTAGCACATTTTAATATCCTGCATAAGCACCTACATGTCTGTAAAGTTTTTCACCATATGACAGACACAAATACAATTTATGAAGACATGAGGTCAGATCCTCAGCTGGTGTAAAGTTTTATAGTTCCTTGAGTGGAAAAGAGCATGAGATAATATGTTTTATTGAACCAAATTCTCTTAGTGAAAGAGACAAATTTTCCATCGATTTAAAAATTATATTAAAGCTAATGTTAAATGTATATAATACAGAGGTTGAGAAAAGAGTGTGTGTACAGCTGGGTACACACAGAGCTCTTCTTCAAACTTGGAAAAGGTATTCAGGGCATCACAGATAATGCAAGATGGAACATTTTTTATCATAAATAATTAGCACATTTTATAGAGACAATTCAAGGTGTAGTGGCTTGTTAACAACTCTACAGTGAGAGGCCAAAAAAGGGAGATTAGTGGGTTACAGATTACTGTAATATACCTTAAATCCAATCTCTTTATTACGACCATGATATTTAGTATCTAGCAAAGTTATGAATTTAAGCCCCCAGTCTCATAATTTGAAGGTGTTGTGCAGGTTTCCCTTGAGGACAAGGACTGAGAGGTCAGATATGGAGTGAAGATTTTGTGAAAAGTGTTCACCCGTGGGTTATAGGGTGTTTTTGTCTTTTATCATTTTTCTGTGTGAGTTCATTTCAGAGCATGCTGATTGTCTGGTTTCACCCACATAGTTATTATTGGGGGATTTAGTGCACTGGATGAGGTATACCACATGTTGTAATAAGCATGTGTAGTACCCATAGATCTTGAAAGATGTGTTGTAGGGGGTATGGATCATTATAGTAGTGTCAATTTGTTTTGCATCTATTGTTATGGCAGGGTCTGGTACCCCTTTGAGTTGGTGGGTGCTGATCTGTGGGGAGCTTGCTTGGCTAGCTTGGAGGGTTGTTTGAAGCCCAGAAAAAGTGGTTCAGGAAAGAATTCTTTCAGGATGTGGTCCCCATTGAGTTATGGTTGTAGGTGTTTAATGATACCCTCTATGCCTTCTCCATATAGGTACTTATAAACAGTAACCTCCTCCTCCCAAAAAAAGAGTGTCAAGAGGATTTGAGATAGGGGTTGCAGAAGAGACAGCAAGACCTTTCTTCTTCCTTCCAGCCGGCAGTGGTAGTGGACAGGTTGGGTAATGGTCAGAGGAGGGGGATGAGAGGCTTCCAAGTGACCAGACACTTATCTGCCAGGTGCTGATATAAAAATACAGCACCCTGAGCAGCTTGAAGAATGACATTCTCATATCATGGCATCCTCCCTTCTCACCCTCCTCTCCCATATCTGTTTCTTGGGAGCCATTTCAAACTTTGCTCTGGCAGTCATCTAGTACCTTTTCCAAGCCCTGCATATTTCATAGATCTAATAATTCAGCATGGCAGGTTTTGAATGACTAATATCTGCTATACTGTGGAAATCCTTCATCTGTGTATCTCCTCTCTAAATTTCTTCTCCCTCTCTCTGTTTTTAAGGGGGGCAGTGGCAGACATTGAACTGTCTGATTTTCTTCCTTTTACAGTGCTAGCTGCCAAATCTTGTTAGTTTTAATTTCTCCCTCTCTCCTTGCTTGTTCTCCTCTGTGGCCAATAATATGTTTAATTCTAAGCTTGCTCCTCAACCTCTGGTTTATTGGATCCCTAAAACACCCTCTAACCCTTATATGAGGACACTCTTATCCTTGTGCGGTTGATCCTTGTCTTTCATTATGGCTATTCTGCTCAACTCCCAGTGTCAGTATCTCAGCCGTCCCAAAACTTCAGCAGCTCTGCCCCCAGAAGGAAAGACAGTAATGGAACTTTTAAGGTACACTGTAGATCTTGGATAACGGTTGGTTGCATTGCAGTACCAGCTTCTGACACTATGGGGTTCCTGTGAGGCTGAGTCTAATTATGAGATGTGGGCAACAAGGAAGACAAGAATCTGGAAGTCTAATTCAGATTAACAACTCAAAAGCAGGGTCTACACCTTGCTAAATGCAAGCAAAAGGAGTAGGCACTTCAACAGGCTGATATAGACCTATATCGAGCCAGAATCACACTGTTACTTCCTCTTCCCCCACTTCAGATTGACAGGTCAGTGGGAGTGAGGGTTTATACTGCCAGGGTACTTGAAGCCCATAATGGTGGAAGGAGGTGTCTGCTGAAGGATAGGTGAAAGGGCAAGAAGGAGTGTCCATACTGTAATTATTTCAAATTCATATGCAGAAATAAATTCGGAATTTAGGTTTTCTTGGAAAACATAATAATAACAAAATAATTTTGAATTTTATTCTCAATGAATTAAATCTTTGTCCAGACTTATTATGGAATCATTTTAACTTGACTCTTCTAAAGACAAGTCATACATATTTACTGTTTCCTGATGCTATTATGGCAATTCAATATAGTAGGAAATATATATGAGATGTTTGCAGAGTATAACAATAAGTAGTAATTTTGCCACCTATCATGTGGAGCTAGGTGAAGTTGCAGGAAGGGATGAGGAGAAGAGATGAGATCTAGGGAGAGCTGATTTTGTGGTGGTGGTGGTGAGAATGGTAGCTGCTTTGAGCAGGGAGAAGCTATCCCCTGGTTTGCTCCCAGCATATTTGCATGGTACTAGAAGGCAGCATGCCTAAAAGAGGAGGGTGGTAAGGAACTGGGGGCTGCTGTTGGGAAGATGAAAAAAATGGGCAAAACAGTTGGAGAAGAAGTGAGGTTGCGTAGGTATGGGAGACTGGATGAATGTACGTGGATTGGTGGTGCGGAGAGTAGGAACACAAGTCAGGAATTTATGGGGCGGTAGGCCATAAAGGAAAAAAAGATCTGTAAATTGATAGAAAAAGATACACAGAAAAGGAATGTGAAAATGACCTGATTCTGTACACATTGAACTCACTAGGAATTTAGCCATCACCATCAACTGGTACAGGATTAGGTTGAAAAAAAGAAAAAAAAAAAAAGAAGAGAAAACAAAAAAAGGAAAAGAAAAGCATAGAATATTGAGAATAAATAAATCAGGAGGTGAGCATAGAATAGAAAGAAGAAATAAGGTTAGACCTTGTCCCCAGAATACCTTCTTTATGTCCTATACAGGACCTGTGGCCCAGCTATCTGGGAGATGGCAAGAACAGATGGGAATCCCTAACACCTATAGTTTTTTTCCACTTTGGACAATAGCTTCCAATGACAGTAGGCACTTTGGTAGGTTTTTTTTTTTTTTTTTTTTTTTTTAAGAAAATAGGACAGCAGCTAAAAATAAATTCAGTTCTGCTCCTGGCTGTTTAGTGATTCAGCATTCCATTGAATTAACTCATAGCCTACTTTTGAAAATAGAAGCCTTTTGTTTATAAAGTAGGTTGTGAAGCATGTTCAACTTTTTATTGTATTGAAAGGTTCTAAACTAGCCCAAGCAACCGTCCATCTGAGAGGGTGGGGACTGGAAACATGCAGCAGAACCAGCCCTTTAAGTGTTCTAAGAAAAAAGCAACTTCCATGGCACCTTTCTTCAGTGTTTCTGTAACACCTTCCTTTAAAGCCTTTCATGAATGCCAAATCTTATTTTCACCCTTTGGCTCTGTGTGACCTAGATTTCTTATTAATAGCAGATTTAGCCCTTCTGCAAACCATTTCATTGCTAATTCTGGGGTATTCAGCTGTAAATTTTTCTGTACCATGTATATACTGTTAGAAGGGAATAGAAAAGTATTACATCTATGAATACAGAGGGGGTGCTATTCCACAGCACAAGAGTAATCCACTAGTCAGTAAGTATTACATATCTCCTTCTGTGCTTTAACCAAATAGGATGTGAGTGTTACACCCCATCTCTCCCCCTGTTCCAAAGTCTGTCTCTTTTGCTCAATATGTAGCAATCTGTGATTTTAGCTCTGGAGGTTCCCATTTCAATTTCTGGTATTAGCCAAGATGGCGGCCATCGCACAAGTGCTGAAATATGTTTTACATGTTTCATTGATACTTTTGAGGTATGATCAAGTAGACTAATGTACTACAAACTATAAAAATTGAGATATTCTCAACCCATACAACCACAGAGACTGTATTAGCATCACCATCAACAAGCTAACTTGCAGCATCCTCAAAAAAAACATAATAAAATTAATGAAAATTCAATCAACACTCTACTTTAAAAACAATCATATCATTTCATATTGCCTTTTTGCCAGAAGCTGGGAATGGGCGACAGGGGATGGATCACTTGATGTTTACCTGTTCTGTTAATTCCTTCTGGGGCACCTGGCATTGGCCACTGCCTGGATTCTGGGCTATATGGACCTTTGGTCTGACCCAGTATATTCTTATGTAACAATCCACTGGCTTATGTTTACTACACAAACACTTATTATTAAATGCAAAATAGGAGAAGATATTTTTTTCTGATTTATATGTCTAAGAAAACATTTTGATACAATCTATCTCCTAGCATTGAACCTTAGCCAATATTGTATGCTGTTAGCACCACTAAAAAGTCTACTGACATGTCATTTACTGATACTTGACACTGCAGAATTTGAGAGAACTCATTTATTTCCTCTCTGGTGGAACTACTTCCCTGAGTAAGGTGAGTTTCTGGCTCATAGCTTCTTAATGTGTAATATTATCCCGCATTGTTTAGCTTAAACAGTTAAACTTTTTAAGCAATTTAATTTTTATGTACATGAAATTATTTAGAATCTGTAGAAAATACTGAGTCACACTGGCTAAGCCTAAAGCATAAAACCAATAAAGAAGTGTTTACTTTGGAGACATTTATCTTCTACAGCCCTCACGAGATATAGACATTGAAAAATAAATGAAAAAATCCTGTCCTTTTCATTTAGGAGAAAAGAGATTTAAGTGTGAGTGCCATAGCTCATTTTTGTATTATTCTCATGCAACTGGTGGCTTTCAGCTTTGTAATGCAGTTAAGGCAAAATGAGGATGTCAAAACATCAAAGGAACATAATTAAGGGGCATGTTTTATGTTTCATCTTACTGTGGTCATCTATCCAAGCAAAATTTTAAGATTAAAGTGGCCAAAAGTACTATTTGCATAAAGCTATTTAAGATGTTTTAAAAAGAATTTTGAGTATATCCTTATATCTTCAAACTGAGGATGACTATATTTTTATATATATGGAAAAAGTGAACTATGGTACAATTCTATCAAGGTCAGATTCTGAATCATTGACTTCTTGTGTGCATCAAGAAAATGATGGTTAATAACTTACTAATCAATATTTTTATTATCCGAGCTGCTTTGATTTCAAATTATATCAAACACAGAAAAAGAGAAATGGCAAGGGGAAAATTCAGGTTAACAATGGAGCACAGTTGCTGATGATGGTAAGGAATAATTGATGCTAGCTAGTGTGTTGAAGACAAAAATATTATTTTTTAACTGCTGAAAGTGAACCCTTGACATTATTGGAACTATGTTAATTTACAACAACTGAGGATCTGGCCCTCAAAGAGCAAGGCCTGGTCTACACCTAAGCTTAGTTTGACCTACATACATTGCTCAGGGCTGTGAAAAATCCCCGCTGTTGACACAGCTAAGTCAATGGAAGAATTTTTCCATCAGAATTACTACCACCTCTTGAGGAGATGGATTTGCTACAGTGACAGACAAACCCCTTCTGTTGCAGTAGTAAGTGTCACCATTACAGCACTTTAGCAATGTTGTTGCTGCAGTAACATTTGTAGTGTAGACATATCCCAAGCTACTTCTGTTATGGCATGGTTTTCTAAAGATCTTCAAACTTTGAAATATCTTGTTCCCTTCGGCAACTCACCATGGCTCCATACCACAGGCTGCAAACTTATATTCTTTTTATACTCTTCAAACATTTCACACATATTTACTGCAATACAGAATTGTCAGAGTAGCACCAGGAAACAGAAATATTTATGGCTCGTTGAAAAGCTTAAACTAACTCCGTAATGAGTCTGAAGAGTTCATTGGTAGAAAACGCTGAAATGGTTTTGTGGTTATTTGGTATTTCAAGAAAAAAAAGTTTCCAAAAGTAGTGCTAACGGGGCCATTGTAAAACTCCAAATGCTCCAGGTGGGAGAGCTGAGCCAACAGACTGCTCAAAGCTAAATGAATGTTCTCAGTGAGATCATGGTTTTATTGATTCTGAGGTATGTGAGATGATAGGGCTGACTTCAGTTCTCTGTGTGCGTTTATTTATAGGCAGAAGCATCAGCCACCTTCCTGTGCCCTGCTTACACCCTACTTACACATGAGACTGTTCTCTGAGCTCTGTGTGTATGCAGAGGATATCTGAGCTGTGGAAAGAGAACTATTGTTGGTAGATGTGGGGGTGAGAAGGGAGGCTAGGAATCACTGAGGAAAAGAATGGTGGAGAGTTACCACAACAAGGCAGAGGAAAAGTGGGGGAATAAAGCAAATTGAGAGAGTTAAAAGTAATGGATGAATGAGAGGGAATTAGGGGAAATATCAGAGGCTGGTAATAAAATTAGGGAAAAGAAAAGGTGTCAGAGAAAGAAAGATAAGGCAAGGATTGAAGACTGGGAGGAAATAGAATAGGAGAAAATATGCAATGAGTTTAAAAAGTTGTTACATTCTCTCTCCCACTCATGCATCACTGTTGTCTCTTTAGATTGTGGTAAGCGGTGTTGTTGTAGCCATGGTGGTCCCAGGATATCATAGAATCATAGAATATCAGGGTTGGAAGGGACCCCAGAAGGTCATCTAGTCCAACCCCCTGCTCAAAGCAGGACCAATTCCCAGTTAAATCATCCCAGCCAGGGCTTTGTCAAGCCTGACCTTAAAAACCTCTAAGGAAGGAGATTCTACCACCTCCCTAGGTAACGCATTCCAGTGTTTCACCACCCTCTTAGTGAAAAAGTTTTTCCTAATATCCAATCTAAACCTCCCCCACTGCAACTTGAGACCATTACTCCTCGTTCTGTCATCTGCTACCATTGAGAACAGTCTAGAGCCATCCTCTTTGGAACCCCCTTTCAGGTAGTTGAAAGCAGCTATCAAATCCCCCCTCATTCTTCTCTTCTGCAGGCTAAACAATCCCAGCTCCCTCAGCCTCTCCTCATAACTCATGTGTTCCAGTCCCCTAATCATTTTTGTTGCCCTTCGCTGGACTCTCTCCAATTTATCCACATCCTTCTTGAAGTGTGGGGCCCAAAACTGGACACAGTACTCCAGATGAGGCCTCACCAATGTCGAATATAGGGGAACGATCACGTCCCTCGATCTGCTCGCTATGCCCCTACTTATACATCCCAAAATGCCATTGGCCTTCTTGGCAACAAGGGCACACTGCTGACTCATATCCAGCTTCTCGTCCACTGTCACCCCTAGGTCCTTTTCTGCAGAACTGCTGCCTAGCCATTCGGTCCCTAGTCTGTAGCTGTGCATTCGGTCCCTAGTCTGTAGCTGTGCAATATTAGAGAGACAAGGTGTGCGAGGTTATAGCTTTGACAGGACCAAGTTCTGTTGGTGAGAGACACAAGCTTTTGAGCCTTACAGGAGGAAGAAGAAGAGCTCTCTGTGGCTCAAAAGCTTGTCTCCCTCAGCAACAGAAGTTGGTCCAATTAAAGATATTACCTCAGTCACGTGTTTTTAGATTGTATGTAGTCTAAATAGACAAACTGTCTGTTTTGGAGAACACACACATCTGTATAATGTTGTCCAAATTACATTATTTAGTCTTCATGAGATTCCAAAGGTGTCTGAGGCAGGACCAACCTTGCTACCCTTTAAAGGGGTACAGCTGGTGACCCCGTCCAGCCTCCTCACAGTGGTGCAGGAATGTATGGACACCTTCTACTCTTCTCCCTACCTCTTGTGTGGATTGTTGGGCCATGGAGGAGTATGAGTGGGGCTGATGGATCCACAGCTGTAAGAGCCCTTGTCTTCTGTGGAGGAGGTGCACAATGGAGGGGTCTCAACCAGAGCCAGAGAGAATGGAGAGGTTACTTGTTTTGTCCACTCTGGAAACATAAGCTTCTGTGTTTAGTTCATGATTGAGCCAATAAGCGTTACACTGTATTTTATTTTCCACATGGTCTTTATCTTTGGCTTCTAAATTTATACTTCTAGCCTGGTGTTTTAACATTCCTCAGTCACCACATCCTATGATTTTCTCAATTGGCTGAATTCTGTATTAATTTCCAGTCTACTGTTATTAGTCAACTGTTCCATCACTTATTGATTCCCTTTTTGGCTAGCATTCTTAATTCTGCTCAGTAAAATCTCACATACTTCTCTTAGGAATCTGTGTTCCTGCTTTATAATGATACAAGGTTTAATTATAGGTGTGGCTGGTAGCACTGCCTATTATAAAGGTTGCCCAATACTTCCCATTATCAGACCCTATTTTCAGTTGCTTAAACTTTGCTAAACTTTAACCATTCTGGCTAAAGTTTTCCAAGGTGGGTGTAGTTTTCCAGCTGTTTGGCGCAGCAAGCCTGGGAGAGAGGGAGTAGAAGCCGATCAGCAGAGCGCTCGGGGGAGGCGGCAGTGGTGGAGCGGAGGCGAGCTGGGGCGGCGGGGGCACATTTCTTGGGGCAGCGTGGCCGGTTGGGGTGGGAAGCGGTTCCCCTACCCACCCTGTTACTTCCTGTGCTCCCCTCCACTCTCACTCACCTCCACTCTGCCTGGTCCCCTGAAGGCGCTGCCTCTCCCTCGCCTGAGAGGGAGGGGGGAGAAGCGGAGCAGCGGTGTGTTCAGGGGAGCAGGAGGAGCGGAGGTGAGCTTGGGTGAGGGGTTGCGGGGGGGCCTCAGGAAGCAATGGGGGGGAAATGTGGCACGCCCCGGGTGGGGGGAGGAGGTGGGGCCAGGGATTTGGGGAACGGGTTGGGAAGGGGGGGAGTTGGGGCGGAGCCGGGGACACAAAAAAAAAAAGCGGGGGTGGCCAAATTTTTTTTTGCTTGGGGCGGCAAAAATCCTAGATCCGGCCCTGTTCCTTTACCAAACAACCTTGATACATTCCCAGAGCAGGCCCATTCTGTGAAAGTGACTGGGGTGCAGTGGAAAAAATAGTATGTGATCAGGTAATTAAAGACAGTATCATAATGAGTACACACAAGGGAGCCAAATTAAGGGTGCACAAGCAACCTTAATTCTGGAATTTCCTTATTTTTATGTGCTTGACTTTGCAATAATGTTCTTTTAAACATAAGTATTGTTGTGTGTATGTATAAGTAAATACATGAGCTTATTTTTATACTATCATTTCTTGATCCCTAGGAGTTAACCGTGAACTCTGAATTTTTAGATCTAATATCCAGAACCAACAACGGAGTGGCAAGCTTGGGGTTTCAAAGAGCTAATCTACAGCAACTTGGAAATTCCACCTGCAGCATGACAAGTCACTTACACCTAGAACCAATACATGTTCTTTTCTATTTGTGATACTTATATGGCCCCAAACGTTAGAGTAACTTAGCATTTCATAATCATTACTGTATTTATTCTCTGCAAGTTCCAGAGGGGGAAACTGAGGCACAAAGAGGCTAAGTGAGTTATTTAAGGTTTCTGAGTCTAAGACGGGCACTCTAAACACTGGAATTTCCTTCCTTTTAACTCTGTGTACATGACATATTTTTCAGTGCGCCCCCTAAATAATAGCATCTGTATGAAACTCTTTGCTCGAGAAACCAAAGCTTTAAACCCTGATACTGCAAAATAATATTAAAGAAGGTTATTACATTATTTCACCAGGCACCCTGGCTTGTGCAAATTCTGATTCTGCACTTATTCCTGTTGATTAGTGTTAGGATATCTCAAAGTTTGGTGCTTACTGACATACATGTAACTCTCGCCCCAGTTTGAATATTCTGTCTGAATCATCACATCTTGAATTATCTGATTTCAAAACTCTTGCAAAATAAACACTGCCTTTAATTTAATTCCAGTTGCACTTGACCTGACTCTCTCACATTATAAGGGTGTTTCTGTCAAATGTCAATTCTATTTATTAGATTGCTGCACTTCTCTCTGGTCAATATGAAGACTTCTCAAGCTATCTCCATAGCAACATAAATATTTATAGCAGGATGTCTAGGGTGCAATAAACATCTTCAGCAAATAGTACTTTTGGCTGAGGAATTCTATTTGAATAGCAAGTAGCAGAGCTCAGCAAATCATTTACAATCAGTAAAGAAGCCATCAATTTCACTTTTTTTTTCTGGTGCTTAAATGATCACAAGGTCATGATATTCATTACATTTATCATGATGATGATGTAGGATTATTTGCAATTTTCGTGAATATCCATTATACAGATAGCTTGAATTTTAATATTGAAACTTTTACCAGCACAGGTGAATGTTAAGGAAAGTCATGTCAATTAACTACTGGAAGGTATTGAGATACTACAGTGAGGTGAGTGATATAAGAACCTGTTTAGAATAGAACAGAATAGCTACAAAAGTCACACGATATTGTTTCCTGATTTGAAGACTTCTGTAACAAGCAAAAACAGCATATATTTCAAATTCTGAATTATACGTTTAAATTTGCAAAACTATATTTCAATAACCAAACTTTTCATATGAAGGCTCACATACTCATGGCAAAGAAACATGAAAGGACTGACCAAAAAAACCAGCCACATCCAAATTTGTTTTGGAATTTGAAGGAAATTGTGTGGGAAGCCTTTTCTTTTGTTCTCTCAGTTATTATCATAGGTCATTCAAATTAATTCTATTGAGATACAGAAAGCTTGAACTTCATTTAGACTTCCCCATGGAAGGCTAATAATTCTTGAGAAGATGCTCAAAAAGCACAATTAGTATTTAGGTGCCAAATTCATTGGGGATGCCATTTATGTCTTTGAAAGTCACCCCTAGAAGTTTAGTTCCTCTATAAAACTATAGTACAATTAACTCCTAGCTCAGCCAATGTCCATAATTAATCTAATCCTTCTCCTATTGATGTCAAATGCAAAACTTCCATTGATTTTCAAAGGTGCCAGGATCCAGCTTGTTGTGTGTACCCTCTGTATAATCAGATACCTTTGCTTTAAAAATATTACTTTGGGACCTGTTGATAAATCGTGTAGTCAATTATTTCACCACTCTTGGTTCATTATAAAATTATATAAGAGAACAAATAATTTCAGTCAGGTTTATTGCTCTAAGTCAATAATAATATCAGTACAGGAAAACTGTTCTATACAATAAGTCTCTGGGAAGCCATCTTGTACCGCGATGTTTCATTCACCATAAGCAGAAGGTGTGCTTCCAAAGTTACACATTTAGCTTTTATTATTTATATGGTGATTTTACAGGTTACACATCACTAAGATCCAGCCCATCAGTTTGTCCCAGTTCCCAGACTTGTGGTTCTGTTCCTTCCTTATCTTTGTTTTGCATACTAACATTCTAGGTACTGGTCCGTGAAAGTATTTCCCTATCTTGTATTAAAACATAGAAGGAATGTATTTTGATTTCGACAAGTTTCCTATCTGCTTATGCCAAATGCTTACTACAGCAAATGCAAGGTGTTATGAGATACTTAGTATAAGTGAACAGGATTATGTTAAAGGACAATTTAGGCTACATCACTGTTATAATATTTGTGCTTAATGTTATTGGTACTTAGTGCATACATACATTTTATATATACACACAAACACATGCTAGCCAGAATATATATAGTCACTAGGCCACTGCTTGACACTGTAGCCCAGTGGGCTAGGTTACCTCTATTATATTCTCTGCTCTGCATTACATTTTGCTTTATTATATTCAACAGTGATGCAAGCAACTTGCAGGCTTGTATCCTGTAAGACTTGGCTTCAGCAGTTAACATGAGGCTTGAGGCCTATGAACTTTGGCATAGATAAACGTAGGTAACCCATACGTTTTGGGGAGCTGGAAGCAGGTTGTGAGGGGGAATTTTGTCTGTAAATACATCAGTGAACCATACAAACATGAACTAACACCAGCCTCTGAAATGTTTTGGACGGAACATCCAACCTCAAGAGTGCCATGGAAACAAATTGACGTGTATGATAATGGTGTGAAATCATATATATTAACCTATAGAAAAAGGACACCTTAACATTGATAAGGGGAGGAAATACAAAGAAGGAAGAGGGGAGAAACCCCTACTGAATATGCATTAGAAATGGTAACATCAGCATAACATATTATAAAAGTGGCAACCCAGAGCAGTAGGAGAAGGAGAGAGATGTAGCCCTGGGAGGGGCCAGAATGGGGGCCACTAGTGAAGGTGAGGAAGGTGATGGTGATGAGGCTAACATTTCAGGTTGTTCTGCCAGGGATGGTGTGAGTATGGATGTTCAGATGTACTTTCTGTATTATCTCTGTCTACTTTGCTGAGTTAGAGTGTGTGTGACTTTCCTAAATGTATCAATATAGTATTTATTTGTAAATATAAAAGAGTTCCTATAGTGTGAGCGTTGCACCTGTGCACATCAGGGTTTCTAACTACACAGTAATTTTAATACTTGATCTTGGGACAAGAACCTGCCTACCCTTAAAGTGATAACTGGGGATTTTTATTCATAATCTATAGATCAGGCTACAACACCTTGATGATTGTCATAGTCAAGGTGACACCTTTTCCAAATTAATATATGAAGCAGTGGTGAGGGCATTTCTTATGTTTTTTAAGTGTTTTAACAAACTGTATAAGCAGCAATAAAGCAATGAAAATATTGGCTTCTGATGCAACAAAATGAAAACAAAATTACTCATGTGACACCCACAACATAGGACAGTATACATGACTTATTTCACAAACTTACAATTAAAGATGAATGGTGCCAAAATGTCATTTATAACTATACAAAATAAGGCATTAAGAACTTAAATCTATTAAAGGAATGCATTTTTGAAAAACAAAAACAAGTAAACAAAGGAATTAAATATTTAATTAAGCAAGTTGTTACATTTCCATTTAAAACTTTTAATAAGAATTGATCCCTTTTAAATGGTTTGCCCACTTTGCTGTATTAATTTAATTGATTAAGGCTGTTTCCATTTCTTCATGTTACTTTTATCTTAAGACTAGTATTGTCTAGAAGTAAGAAAAAGCCATGTTTTATAGATTAGTTAGTGGTTACAGTAAAAGGCAGAGTTGGCATTTTTTTTGCATGGTAACCATATCTTCAAGAAAGTTAAGAGTATCTTCAGCTGTTGCATTCATGAAGGCTTAAATTATTAATTTGCTGGAATTATTTAAAGTGAAGTTTTTACCTTAATCATTTTGATTATTTGTTTTTTCCAGTTGCTCTGTCTCTTTCTGTGATAGTGGTGAAGTGAGGAGAAAGCAATGTAAGAATGGAGGGAGATATAAGCCAAGAAAGATTAATTTAGCTCTGTGAGGGCAGTTTAAAGTACAGGTGGCAGCAGCGAGTTCAGAGACCTTTGCCAGGTGAGTAATACAAGAGGAAAACAAAAGGTTAGGAAGGACAGTGCTAACATCCCTCGTATGGCTGATCTGTGCAACACTGCAGTGATCAGTCACGCCTTCTGCCTTCTGCCGTGCCCGGACGCCATGGTGAGGAACATCTCAGAGAGTGCCACGTGGGATGGCATCAAGAAGGGAATTGCCAGGACCCCATCCAACCAAGATGTCGCCACCTACCTGAGCGGCTTGCTGGAAGGCGAATTTGGAAGAGACGGGGGAGACTTTGCTTCACTTTGGACTCGTGCCTGCAACACTATGCAATGACTGGAGAAGTGTATCAGCTGCCGCTGGATGTGGTGCGTGGAACACCAGGAGCTGGGAGTCCTGGTGCCACAGGTGAAGAACAGAGACCGCACACTCCAAAAGCTAGAACCATGCTGGAGAGGACCCTGAAGGATGCCATCCTCTGCCAGTATGTGGAAAACCTGAAGCGGAAGCCAGACCAAGGCAAGGCGTTCAAGGTGACATGCAAGTGGGTCTCCAGCAACCACTTCCTCCCCAGGGGCAGCTTCACCAATGAGGGCCAGAACCAGTTAATCATGGTGAATGTCACAGTGCCCTTCGAGAACAGGACCCCAGCCTTCCGCGACGCCCAAGCTCGAAAGGTGGAGAAATACTCTCCTCTGGCCAACACCCTGAGAGCTAAGGGTTACCAGGTTCAGACAGACGCACTGATCATTGGAGCCCTGGGCACATGGGACCCCAGTAATGAGTGAGTGTTGAGAGAATGTGGAATTGGTCAGTGCTATGCTCGACTGATGCGGCAACTCATGGTGTCGGACGTCGTCAGGTGGTCGTGGGACGTCTACATAGAACACATCGCCGGACATTGGCAATACCAGGAGGGATGAGCTGGAGCGCCAATGAGAAGCACAGAGAGGAAAGGAACTGAAATACTTTCCTCATGGATTGTCTTTTCCAAATGGACAATCTACCCTAAATGCTCAAGTACTGCGGGACAATCTACACTCATTCCTATATTTGCTTTCTACAACCAACTCTCTGTATAACTTTTCATGAGTGATGTACCCGAATATTTGGATTCTAATATCTAAACGGTATTGTTAAATTTATTCAACTTAATTTGGGTTATTGCTGATTATGCACTATATGTATAATCAGCAATATATATTATGGCTTTTTTAAACACACTTTGTATTGTGGATAATCTAAGCACTCTACACAGATGTACAGACACTCTTTTCTTAACCTGTGTACTATATCTATATCTGTATATTAACATTAGCTTTACTAAAATTTTTGGCTTGAGAAGGGGAATGGAATTCAATGAGTTAGAGCTCGGAGTTGGAAACCAGGACCTCTGATTTTTCTTCCATCTCTGGAGGAGAGTGGAGATTCCTACCTGTCCCCACAAAACCTAAATTTGTTCCCCAATTACCTATTGCTTTTGTCTCCATTTTAGATTGATTACAGGAGTGTTCTTTCTTGTCACAGTTAACTGTTTTGGAGAAAATTCATACACATTTTTAAGATTCATAGCCTGTCTTTGCTTGCCTAATTTTTCTCCCTCTTGCTGGCTGCATCTTGCCTGACAGTCTCCTAGTCTTCCCTTAATTTCTTTTAAAGCATAGGTAAGAGGGATATTGCAGTTTTTCAGACCTTCCACTTGCTGGTTTATTTCCCTATTTTGATCTTGTTCTAGTTTTAAGTTCTTTGTCAGCTCTTTTACTTTATTGTTTAGTGCTAACTAAGTGAAGCAAAGCATTGCAATACTATTTTACTCCTTATCTTTCCTTCTTTTTTCTTTTTATTTCCCCCCCGCCCCTCCATTTCCAGTTTAAACAAGTTACATACATGACCCCAAAGAGTCACAATTTGCAATATTGAGCCTGAATGATGAACCAACCTGACTATTTACAAATTGTACAGCAAAGGATTCTAACATCTCTTCTCTCTCACTTTCATTTGCCATATCTGTAAGTTTATTATATGGAGCTTTTTGACAGAGAATTCTTTTCCTCTCTTTTTATTCTGTGTCGGCATTTAGCTCAGAAAAGTGCTTTAATCTTTATATATACTTTAAATGTGGCTTTTCACCTAGGAATTTTTTAAGTCTGGGTGTTTAGTCTGAAGTGCTTTATATACATGCACTATCTATAAAACCAGTTATTTATAAAAGTCTCCCTACCTTACCAGGCCTGGTCTGCCCAGCTGAACGAGTGTACTTGAGATTAGAAAACACCATCATACCTCCACTTACTGACCATTATCTCCCTCCAAGCCGTGAGGTTACAATTCCACACAGCTTGGTTGGACTGACATTTTGGCTAGATAATTCCTGACTGGCTTGTCAATTAGTATAAATTGTATAGTCAGTTGCCTGACCACACTATGGTTCATTTGAAATATATTCAAGAGACAAAATAACCTATGTCAGTCAGGTTTATTGCTCTAACACAATAATAATATAATAGAGGAAAAGGGTTCTAGATGATACCAGTCTCCGGGAAGCCAATTCATGCAGCGATGTTCCAATCACCAGATGCAAAAATAGGGTGACCAGATGTCCCAGTGTTATAGGGACAGTCCTGATATTTGGGCTTTTTCTTATATAGGTGCCTATTGCCCCCCCCACCCTCATCCCAATTTTTCATGCTTGCTGTCTGGTCACCCTACGCAAAAGGAGTTCTCCCAAAGTTACACATTTTAGCTGGTATTATTTATACGATGATTTTACAAGTTACATGTCACTAAGATCCAACCCATCAGTTTGTCTCAGTTCTGTAACTTCTGTTCTGTTCCTCCCTTAACTTTATTTTGGATACTAGCATTCCAGGTACTGGTCCATGAAGGTTCTTCCCTGGCTTGTACTAAGACATAGAAGGAATGTATCTACTTATGTCGAATGCTTGCTTCAGCAAATGCAAGGTGTTATGAGATACTTAGTATAAGTGAACAGGATTATGTTACAGGCTAATTTAGGTTATATCATAATATTTGTGGTTAATATTATTGGTTCTCTCTATATTTATATATATATATTCTATATATTTCTCTCTCTATATATGTTCTCTCTCTCTCTCTGATCTCTCTCGCTCTCTCTATATATGATCTCTTTCTCTCTCTCTATAGTGTGTATATATATATATATATATATATATATATATATCTCCATATATGTGTATATCAGATCTCTCTTTCTATATATATATGATCTCTCTCTTTATACCTATATATGTGATCTCTCTCTCTCTCTCTCGGATCTCTCTCTCTCTAGGATCTCTCTCTTTTGCTCTTTCTCTGTCTATATATATGATCTCTCTTTCTCTATATATATGTTATCGCTCTCTCTCTCTCATATGTATATAGGCTTTAAATTACCCATTAAACCTCCCCATTCTAATTTAAGTGGATGTTAAAGGCACCATCATCTTAATGTGTCCTAGCAGGTCCATCTCTTCTCCAGAAAGCATCCAACTGTCCTGAATCACATCTCTACTGAATAGGTTTCAGAGTAATAGCCGTGTTAGTCTGTATTCGCAAAAAGAAAAGGAGTACTTGTGGCACCTTAGAGACTAACCAATTTATTTGAGCATAAGCTTTCATAAGCTACAGCATCTGATGAAGTGAGCTGTAGCTCACGAAAGCTTATGCTCAAATAAATTGGTTAGTCTCTAAGGTGCCACCAGTACTCCTTTTCTTATCTCTACTGAATAGTTAGATCTGAGCACCCATTTCTCACCAGATTTGGCAGACCTTACCATTTTCTTCGGCCATTTTTATAAACTCTTTGTCTACTTCCAAGAGGTCAGACCTGATAAGTTAACCAGAGCTCCCTCTGTCATCACTTAAGTTTCTGACTCCAGGCCAGCTGCATTAAGATGAACCAACTGGGGAATGAATTTGGGACCCTCATTCTTAGGACGCTGCCTTTTCATATGATCAAGAGAAGCATATAAGTAACAATTTCTGAGCCCATTTCTTGTGCTGGGGGTCCGATAATTAGGGACACTAGGACGAGATGGGTACTCAGGTGGTGTGGGCTTCACTGCCCCACCCCTTTCCTTATTCACAGGGAAGAACAGGGGACCCACTTCTATGGCAGGTTTTCACCCTATTCTCTGGTACTTGTGTTCTCTGTATAGCCTTGCTTGAATGTACAAGTCAACTGTTTCTGCAGCTGCTTCTACAGATACAGGCATTTTCTCTCATAAGGTTGTTCTCTCTTCTTCTGTGCAAATCTCAAAGAACTACTCTTAAGCAATTAAATCCACCAAATTGTCATTGGTGCCTGCCGCTTTACTCTTAATCTACCCCATTTTATGCACAGTATCCCCCATGACCTAACATATCAAGGTTTTTAAGGTTCTTGAATTTGAGGTGATATGCCTCTGGTATAATTTGAAATCTTTTTACCACAGAAATTTTTTTAAAAACCTCATATTTCATGGCTTCATTTATATCCCTATCATTAAATACTTGTAATGCTTTACTGGTCAGCTTGGAGAGCAAAACAGCCATTCTCTGGCTCGCAGGGATGTTCTGTATACCGCAGATCCTTTTCAAGGTGGTCAAATACCCGTCAGTGCAATCAGTTTCCCTGTAATTAGGACACAATTTGTCCCAGCCATGTGATTCTTGGAGAGGATTGCTTGCTGCTTGAGGGTTTTGTATCCACATCTCCAGCATCTTGCATTCATGCTCCCTGGCCATATGCTTTCACTCTTCCAGCTCTAAGGCTCTCTAGTGGGCTGCTATTTCTGCTGCCTCTTTCTCCTTCTCAGCTTCCATGGCTGCTCTCTCTCTCTGCTTCTTGCTCTTTGGCTTTGTCTGCAGCTTCCTACCCACAGGGCTTTTGCTACTTTTCTGCTTTAGTTAGTTCCATCGTGCTGAGCTCCAACTTCATGGATGTTTTGCTGAGGGCTGTATCAGGTGGTTTTTCACAGGTTCACCCCATTTGCCCTCAGGCCCTTTTGTTGAATTAGTCTGATCTTTTGGCCATTTATCCTACTTGCTCATTTTATACTGTCTTTTATTCTGTTTTCCTTACCTGAAATAAACAATCAGAAAATAACAAACTATAGCAATTTCTTTCCCTGTTCCCACCTTCTCACTTGTGATTATAAAGTAGTATACAAATGCTCGGAGAGAGAACATTTATTAACCATCAAATTGGGTGTATTATCCAGCCAGCTATGGCACTGTGATGGTTCTCAGTGTATCCAGGACTGTGAGTCACCTTGTCACCAACATGAAAGAGTCTTGCTAATGCTTAGCTGGGTGTGAGCTATCTAACGCCACCAGCCTGTTAGCCACTCACACATTCTTCTCTGGGGTCTGACAGCCCTTACTTTAACTTGCAGGTTAACAATATGAGCACCCAACTCCCCAGTTCCCTTTGGAACATTCATCCAGCCCCTTGACACTGGCTACTCACAGAAATACCAGTTCAGCTGTGCCCAAAAAATCAATGTGAATTCCAGCTTGCAAGATTCAGCTCAGGAGCAGCGCTTTGCTTAACACCACAGAACTGAAATATCATTAAAGTGAAACCAAGAATGAGTTTATTATCAAGTATTCAAGATTCAAATGATAGTGAGGAAGAATACTGGAAACAAATGGTTACCTATCAAACAAAATTATAACATGCTTTCCGGAGATAAAATTTAGCTATCGGGTTAACCTCCTGGCTAAAGAAGTGCATATCACATATAGTATTCTGCAGTGTTTTCAACCAAAGGTTGGTTGAGATCCCATTTCTGTTAATATAAACATGCTGCCCGTTTACTTCCTAGGTGCAGGATGAAGTGGAATCTACTTTGCCTCCTACATATGTCTCCAAATTTCATTATCTGTACTCAGAGCCAGGATAACCACCTCTTTAACCATTTCTCTGTAATTCAGAATGGCACCCAGGGCTTGTTTTTCCTGTGTGCTACTTCCCATATGTAAGTGGGCAACTATTGTATTAGCTTACAATGCTTAATTAACATCCTGACAGGGAGAGGTACATTTCTTACTTCCTGTCTAGATGAAAACCTGTTTTCATTCAGACTTTAAAACTGTATTTTCAATATATATAAATAACTCCTTAAATAGCATCTGTACATACATTTCACAAAGATATTCATGACCAGTGTGAACCCAGCTTTCGTTTCAGAGCTCACATGGCCTTTTTTGATTAATCAAACTGTACATTCCAGAAATAGGATATTCTTGCCAATTGGAACTAAGGGGTTCTTGGGTCACACCGTAATTCTGTAAACCTTCTCCCGCTGAAGTCCCTGTGCCAGTAGTGATTTCTTCTTGTCACCTCATTATGGTCATGATGACAACTGGGACTGGATGCAACGGCACTTCCACAGGCCATAAATGGTCTCTACTGAATCATGATACGTGGTATTTTGAAAGTCCAGAATGAGGCAATCAGTCAGGTCTTGTTATCATGCATAAATTTTACCTTTGCATAATAGTATAACATTATATTAACAATGTGCAGGCTTGGTCCTAGTCCTACATGCCTGTCTGTTGTATAAAACCAGGTATAACTTTAACGTTGAAAAAAATATGACAGATAAAATAACAGACTTTTGCAACAACAAAACTAAACTAAACAAAAAACAAAGACTTCCATTTCTATGGTACTCTTTTGAAAACTGTCATTTCTCTGTAATTCAGAATGGCATTGCCATCAACTATGCAGTTGCCACTTGCCCTCCAGCATGATTTGATATTCTAATGAAACTTGGTAAAAGGATGCAATATCCTAGTTGTAGTAGCTATGCCCAGTGGATGGATACTTAAAAATGGTAATAAACAGAGTTTCTCTTCACTTGGATGATGATATTTAGCAGTGAGTCTTATTATTAGAATTCAAAATGACCTAGATAAATTGGAGAATTGGTCTAAATCGGAGATGGGCAAACTACGGCCCACAGGCTGGAGCTCCTGACCGGGGAAGCTAGTCTTCCCCTGGTGTCCACCCTCTCCTGCAGCCTCAGCTCACTGTGCCATCAGAGCTCTGGCCTGCCGCTCCTGCCGGGAAGGGCAGTGGGGCTGCGAGCTCCTGCTGCTCGCAGGACATGCTGCTCGCAGGGCATGGTAAGGAGGCGGGGGGGGAGGGGGGGATAGATAAAGGGCAGGGAGTCCCGGTGGGCAGTCAGGGGACCGGGAGCAGGGGCAGTTGGATGGAGCTGAGGGTCTGGGGGGGGGGGGCGGTCAGGGGACAAGGAGCAGGGGGGTTGGATGGATTGGGCGTTCTGAGGGGGGCAGTCAGGGGGTGGGAAGTGGGAAGAGGCAGATAGGGGGAGGGGTCCAGGCTATTTGGGGAGGCACAGCCTCCCCAACCTGGCCTTCCATAAAGTTTCGCAGTCCCGATGTGGCCCTCAGGCCAAAAAGTTTGCCCACCCTGGACTAAATTCAACAAGATGAAATTTAATAAAGTCAAGTGCAAAGTACTTTGATTAAAAAATCAAATGCAAAACTACAAAAGGGGAATAACTGGCTAGGTGGAGTACTGCTGAAAAGGATTTGGGGATCATAGTGGAACACAAATTGAATATGAGTCAACGGTGTGATGCAATTGTCAAAAAATGCTAATATCATTCTTGGGTATATTAACAGGAGTGTTATATGTGAGACATGGGGCAGGGTAATTGTCCCACTCTACTCAGCACTGTTGAGGCCTCAGCTGGAGTACTGTGTCCAATTCTAGGTGCCACACTTTAGGAAAGATAGGGACAAGTTGGACAGAATCTAGAGGAGAGCAACAAAAATGAGGTTTAGAAAACTTGACCTCTGAGGGAAGGTTAAAAAAAATGTGTTTAGTCCAGAGAAAATAAGAATGTGGGGGAACCTGATAAGTCTTCAAATATGTTAAGGGCTGTTAAAAAGAGGTCTGTGATCAATTGTTTTCCAGATCCACAGAAGGTAGGAGAAGAAGTAATGAGCTTAATCTACAGCAAGGGAGATTTAGGTTAGATATTAGGAAAAAGTGTATAACAATAAGTATAGTTAAGCACTGGAATAGGCTTCCAAGGAAGCTTGTGGAATCATTGTAATTGGAGGTTCTTCAGAACAGGTTGTACAAACACCTATTAGGGATAGTCTAATTAGTCCTGCATCGGCACAGGGGGCTGGACTTGGTGACCTCTGAAGGTCCCTTCCAGCTTACATTTCTATGATTCTATATCTAGATTACATTGCTCTAGTGGAGTTGGGAGAACATTTTGCTGAAAAGTTTTCCGTGCAATAAATAAATATTTTCCAAACAGCTCTTGTTATTGACTGTGTGAGTTGCACCGGAGATAAAATGAGAAAGTCCTAGGGAGGCAAGTGAGAAGATGAGTTGATGGTTTGCATCTGAGACCTTGTCAGCATGTTGAAGTCTCCCAGAAAATACAGCAGGTGCTCTCCACGGAGAGACACAAAGGTTTATGTATGTCCCTAAGTTAGAAATGTAAAAGACCTATGTAGCCATCTAATCTAAGTCCCCACCATAGGGGACAGGTATCAAAGGCTGACCCTCCCCAAATGGCCCTACATGGCCCTGCCCATGCTCCACCTCCAAACCCCCTCCTGCTTCCCGCCACACTGTGCTGCGGCTCTTTCTTCCCCGGTCCCAGGCTGGGACTGGGGCTAGTGGGGGCCAGCCTGCAGCCAGGGACTCTGGGCATCTGGAGCCGGTGCTTATGCTGCCCGCCCACCTGACGCTCAGCGGCTGACAGCACTGGGGTCCGTGCTGCCCACCTGATGCTCTCGGGCTGGGCAGGGTGCCAGGCTGCTCACCCAACACAACCCGGGGCTGGAGATGGTAGGGCGGCCCAAGGCAGGAGGGGATGGGAGGTGGGGGTTCTCTGAGCTCCGGAGAGAGAAGAGAGGCTGGAGGCTTGGCAGGGCTGGGCTGGGGGTTATGTTCCCCAAGCCCATGGTTCATCCGCCACCCATGTTCCCCACCAATATGTTTCTAAATTATGGGCTGCACTCCTAATGCTATCATGCAAGTGGGCAAGGAAGAGAAGAATGAATAAGGAGCTCGACTGCTTAGGGGACACTCATAATTCCCCCTTATGCTCCCAATAGAGTACACAACTACCTTGAGGTGTTAGGAATACATATCAACTCTGGAAATCCAAAATGTGAGTATAGGGTTCACTGTGCAGTATAGGGTTCACTCTGTCTTACTGTTTTCTGCACTTTTCATTGGTCAGATTAAGAAAATCAATTATTTAACAGTACATCCGCTTTGCAAAATAATAGTGGTCCCTCTTACCTTTAGCTTATAAAGCTTTAGATAGTAAATGTACATTATTTTATTAGTTACGTTTTTAGAGAGAGAGAGAAAATATGCATTAAAACTGCCACCTTCCAAGTGTTCAAGTTAATTATTTAGGCACAAAAAAGCTTTGACTTAATGTCATCTCTCAGGGCTGGTCTAGGTTTAGCTGGGCCTGCCTCAATACAGGGGCTGGACTTGTTGACTTCTCAAGGTCCTTCCAACCCAACATTTCTATGATTGTGTTCATATATGTTTTTTTTTTTTGAAGGGGAAATGCCATCATTTCTCTGTGAAAACTTTATATTTTCTCAAATGTGAAAGTAATTAACATGTATAATTCATGTATGAAAAACATGTTTGCCATATAAAGGGTGCCAATCCCCTCCCCTCCTTTCACTTTAGAAGAACAAGCAATAGAGAACTTAATTTTGGTTGGACTTTTTGTTATACTTGCACGTCCACTCATGAAGTTGATTTAGTTTGGTGAGCGCAATAATGGAGTAGCTTCAAGCAAATCTCAAGAGAAATCTAGCAATTCCAGTATTGCTGAAAGATCAGGGTAATGAGCTGGGAGCAACTATTTACTTAAAGAATGCAATGATATTATGAATCTAGAGACAAGTACTGTATATCCATATTGAGTACTAAGCAGCAGATTGATTGCTCCCTTCAGGTTGCTTTTTTTTAAAAAGAGCAATTATATGAAAAGGGAAATGCCAGGAGATTTATATCATGCATTTGAATCTCCAGATAAAGGAAGATATATAGCATACCAAGACCCTATAACCGTATGTAACAGACCATGCAGGATCAAATGAAAGCCCATGGGGGAAGAGGACAGATAGGATTTGGTGAACTATTGAGGTTAGCACTATTCAGTAGGACCTCATGCATACTGTC